>NC_089249.1:179202274-188409774 GCF_963930625.1 Muntiacus reevesi | reverse complement strand
TTCCGTCCCCACTTGCTGGTGGCGGATGCGGGCGTCTGGGGTACTTTTCTGCTGGGAGTTGCTTTTAGGCTCTTAATCTGTGGGTTTTATTTATTGTATCCCTCCCAGTCAGATTCAAACTCTTGAGATTCCAACACTTCCCCCAGGCCCGCCAGAGCGAGGGTTTCCCGGTGTCTGGGAACGTCCTCTATTAAGTCCCTTCCCGGGACGGATCTCCGTCCTTAGCTCTTTTGTTTCGCTTTTTATCTTTTATATTTTGTCCTACCTCCTTTCGAAGACAATGGGCTGCTTTTCTGGGCGCCTGATGACCTCAGCTAGCGATCAGAAGTTGTTTTGTGAAGTTTGCTCTGCGTTCAGTTATTTTTTTGATGAATTTCTAGGAGAGAAAGTGGTCTCTCCGTCCTACTCCTCCGCCATCTTGGCTCCTCCCCCTCAAACTCATGTCTATCGAATCGGTGATGCCAAACAACCATCTCATCCCCTGTCGTCCCCTTCTCTTCCTGCTTTCAATCTTTCCAAGCATCAGTGTCTTTTACAACAAGTCAGTTCTTCTCATCAGGGGGCCTAAATATTGGAACTTCAGCTTCAGCATCCGTCCTTCCAATTAATATTCAGGATTGATTTCCTTTAGGATGGGCTAGTTGTATCTCCTTGCAGTCCAAGGACTCTCAAGGGTCTTCTCTAACACCATAGTTCAAAAGTATCAATTCTTCAGTGCTCAGCTTTCTGTGTAGTCCAACTAACATCAATACATGACTACTGGAAAAACCATAGCTCTGACTAGATGGACCTTTGTTGGCAAAGTAAAGTCTCTGCTTTTAAATATTCTGTCTAGTATTGTAATAACTTTTCTTCCAAGGAGCAGTCGTCTTAATTTCATGGCTGCAGTCAGTATCTGCAGTGATTTTGGAGCCCCTCCCCCCAAATAAAGTCTCTCACTGTTTCCATTGTTTCCCATCTCTTTGCCACAGTAGTAGATACAATGGTCATCTGAATTAAATTCACCCATTCCCATTCATTTTAGTTCACTGATTCCTAAAATGTTGATGTTCACTCTAGCCATCTCTGCTTAATCACTTTCAATTTACCTTGATTCATGGACCTAACATTACAGATTCCTATGCAATATTGTTCTTTACAGCATCAGAGTTTACTTTCACCACCAAACACATATGTTTCCACTTTGGCTCAGCGTCTTCATCCCTTCTGGAGCTCCATTCTTGGAGCTTGGATCCAAGAAGAATCTCCATTCTTCTCCAGTAGGATATTGGGCACCTACCAACCCAGAGAGTTTATCTTTCAGTGTCATATCATTTTGCCTTTTCATAGAGAAGCAAAAGGCAAAGGAAAAATGGACAGATACACCCATCTGAATGCAAGTTCAACAAGGAGAGATAAGAAAGTCTTCCTAAGTGAACAATGCAAAGAGACAGAGGAAAATAACAGAATGGGAAAGACTAGAGATCTCATCAAAAAAATTAGAGATTACAAGGGAACATTTCATGCAAAGATGCGTACAAGAAAGGACAGAAATGCTATGGATCTAACAAAAGCAGAAGATATTAAGAAGAGGTGGCAAGAATACACAGAAGGACTCTACAAAAAAGATCTTAATGATCTGGATAACCACAGTGGTGTTACCACTCACCTAGAATCAGACATCTTGGAGTGTGAAGTCAAGTGAACCTTAAGAAGCATCACTATGAACAAAGCAGTGGAGATGATGGGATTCCAGCTGAGCTATTTCAAATACTAAAAGATGATGTTGTAATAGTGCTACACTCAATATACCAGCAAATTTGGAAACCTCAGCTGTGACCACAGGACTGGAAAAGGTCAGTCTTCTTTTCAATACCAAAGAAAGGCAATGCCAAAGAATAGTCAAACTACCACACATTTGCAATCATTTCACATGCTAGCAAAATAATGCTCAAAATCTTCCAAGGTGGATTTTAATGGTGCGTGAACTGTAAATTTCCAGATTCACAAGCTGGATTTATAAAAATGTGAAGAACTAGACGTCAAATTGCCAACATCCATTGGATCATAGAAAAAGCAAGAGCGTTCCAGGAAAAAAAAAAAAAAAAAAACATTTACTTCTGCTCTATTGACTACGCTAAAGCCTTTGTGTGAATAACACCAAGTTGCGGGAAATTCTTAAAAAGATTGGAACACCAGATCACTTTACCAGCCTCCTGAGAAATCTGTATGCAGGTCAAGAAGCAACAGAATCAGACATGGAACAATGGATTGGTTCCATGTTGGTTAAAGAGGATATCAAGGCTGTATATTGTCACCCTGTTAATTTAACTTATATGCAGTGTACATCATGAGAAATTCTGGACTGGGTGAAGCACAAACTGGAATCAAGATTGCCTGGAGAAATATAAAAAACCTCAGATATGCAGATAATACCAACTTTATGGAAGAAAGCAAAGACAAACTAAAGAGCCTCTTGATAAAGGTGAAAGAGGATACTGAAAAAATTGACTTAAAGCTCAACATTCATAAAACTAAGATCATAACATCTCATCCCATCACTTCAGGGCAAATAGGTGGGGAAACAACAGAAACAGTGATAGATTTTATTTTCATGGGCTCCAAAATCACTGCAGATGTTGAGTGCAGCCATGAAATTAAAAGATGCTTGCTCCTTTGAGAAAAATTATTACAATCCTAGACAGCATATTAAGAAGCATAGACATTACTTTGCCTACAAAGTTCCATCTAATCAAACCTATGGTTTTTTCCCAGTAGTCATGTATGGATGTGAGAGTTGGACCATAAAGAAGGTTGAACACAGAAGAATTGATGCTTCCAAACTGTGGTGTTGGAGAAGACTTTTGAGAGTCCCTTGGACTGCAAGAAGTTCAAATCAGTCAGTCCTAAAGGAAATCAATCCTGAATATTCATTGGAAGGATTAATGCTAAAGCTGAAGCTCCAATACTTTGGCCACCTGATGCAAAGAGCTGACTCTTTGGAAAGGACCCTGATGCTGGGAAAGATTGAAGGCAGGAGGAGAAAGGGACCAGAGACGTTGAGAAGGTTGGATGGCACCCTGACTCAAAGGACATGAGATTGAGCAAACTGCAGGAGATGGTGAAGGACAGGGAAGCCTGGCATGTTGCAGTCCATGGGTCACAAAGGGTTGGGCATGACTGAGTGACTAAACAACAAAAAATTTAGTTCAAGAAATAGAGATAGGGCTTCTCTGATGGCTCAGTGGTAAAGAGGCCACCTGCCAATACAGGAAACACAGGTTTGATCCCTGATATAGGAAGATCCCACATGCCTCAGAGCTGATAAGCCCATGTGCCACAACTATTGAGCCTGTGCTCTAAAGCCTAGGAGCCACAACTACTGATCCCACCCACCCTAGAGCCAGTGCTTCACAGCAAGAGGAGCAAGCACAATGAGAAGCTCATGCATCCCAACTAGAGAGCAGTTCTCATTCACCGAAACTGGAGTAAAGCCCTGAAGCAAAGAAGACCCAGCACAGGCAAAAGTAAATAAGTGAAATTAAAAAAAAAAAAAAAATAGAGGTACATTAAATAGATGCACATCATGTGGGAAATGTTCTAATAATCTCAGGTGGTTCTGAGAGATTGAGAAGAAGAGAAAGCTTCCCTAATTCTGGCAGCATTACATCCCCAGTTATAACTTCTTGATTCCCAGAATAACAATTAATAGTAGAGCCACAAAAAGCAATTTATCCAAATGAGAAAGGAGTCATATATTTACTAGATCAAGACATCCTATCCACTAGAAACATGAGCAAAGGGACTGAAGCCACAATTTACAAAATGAAGCACCTCATTTCTAAAAACAGTGAAGATTTTAAAGATGAAATGGTAAAAGACCTTCTTAAGTGGTGTTATATGCAAAATTTTGAAATCAAATTTTAAATCTTGGATCTACCACTACTGTTTGAATTTGGAGAAACATCCAATGTATTCTAAATGTTCTCATTCTCACACAAATAGTGTCCAACCTCCCCAGGTAGCTGATAGTTTTAGTCAATTCATATAATAACTTTAGCAGAGTTCCTTCCTATCAGTAAATTAATGGTTATTACTGGTATTTATTCTCTTTGTTTAGTTGTGTGTGTGTATGTGTGTGTGTATGCACATGCTCAGTTGTGTCCGCTTCTTTGACCGCATGGACTATAGCCCGCTAGTCTCCTCTGTCCATGGGATTTCCCAGGCAAGAATACCAGAGTAGGTTGTCATTTACTTCAGCACGGGTTCTTCCCGACCCATGGATCAAACCTGTGTCTCCTGCACTGATAGAATATTCTTTGCCACTGAGACACCTGGGAAGCTCCAGTTGTTTGTGTGTATGTGTGTGTGTACCTATATGCAGTTGTGTGTTTGCACATGCACATGATTGATCCCTCTGTTAAATGCATGTTTATTCTGGGATACACTAAAAAAAAATTAGAATCCACTGCAGTAAAGGAAAAAAAAGTAGTTTTAAATGGTCAGTGATGCTAATGAGTGAAGACACTGTCAGAAGAGCCAGTCTCAAAAAGAAGGGCAGTAGCTCTGTGCTGAAGCAACGTCAGGCTCAAGGGACCACATACTGGCTACTCCACTTGCTTCATGATGGTGCCCACCTCAAGCCCCTGATCTAACTGCTGTTCCTTTTCCTACTCCATGTTTATTTAACCACACTTGCTTTTATATCTACAAGTAGTGGGTGAGCCTGGCCCTTTTCTCACATTTGATTTCTTGTGGTTTGGACTTTGATATCTTTTTTGACAAACCAATGAGCACACTGTCATTCTAATTCTGTTCCTCATCCAACAGGATAATGACACTCTACTGCTGAACACACGCTATAAAACCCTGCGTTTTTGATAACAATCTACCCACTTCCTTCATATGATTTATGCCTGTCTACTTTATGTAGTGGCAATCCACTCCAGTATTCTTGCCTGGAGAATCCCATGGATGGAGGAGCCTGGTGGGCTACAGCCCATGGGGTCGCAAAGAGTCGGACATGACTGAGCAAATTCACTTACCTAATGTAATAAAAGCATTTACTTCATTGTCTTTGCTTTCTCTATTATAATGTATTATCCAAATGAGCAGAGACATCATCTGGTTTGTTTTACTTCTAGGTTTTCACCAAAGTGTGCATTTAAGTTGAAACAAATTTTAAGAAAATGACAAGTCAATAAATATAAAAGTGGTGCTGAAAATAAAGCTCTGCTAAATAGAGTAGATTCAAATAATTGTATCAAATTGAATAAACATGTAATACTAATATCTCAAAAATATATAAAATGATAATATATTAATTACAACAACATGGGTCTGTAATTTAAAATGAATGGGACACCTTGGAAATAGAAGAATAGCAAAATATAGTTTTTAATCCATACTGAAGGAAGCAGTATCTAACTTATAATTTCATTCTATATAATTATTAATGGGATCAGTCATGCTTATTAAACAATGCAAGAGCTCTTTAGTTGCATACAGATGAGTATGTTCCACAACTTGACAGGAGATAATTGCTTTTTGAAAACTATAGATTTAATCACAAGGCATAAAACAGTAGAAATAAGGAAAACTGGGTGCTAAATAAGATAGTAATATGCATAAAAATCTATTCCTTGCTATTAAGGATGCAAAAAAAATTTCATGTTTAAAAGCAATGAGGGAAGCACTGTGACTGACTGATAGATTTGATCACACATAATTTATAAACTTCCACACAACACCACTAATGTATCTATGCATGGTACAGAAGAATTAAATACGACAATCTTGTTTAAAAAAAAAAAATTTTTTTTTAAGAATGGGATTTTGAAAATGGATAAAACACTCAGATACCAGGACACAAAGCTAAATACTTCCAAAGACAATTCTTATTTAGAAAGTAAATGTCTATCAAAGCCAAAGATTTTTAAAGAATCCACCTGCCAAAGAAGGAGACTCAGGTTTGATCCTCGGGTTGGGAAGACCGTCTGAAGAAGGAAATGGCAATCTGCTCTAATATTCTTAAGAGCCTGGGAAATCCCTTGGGTAGAGGAGCCTGGTGGGGGACAGTCCACAGCACCAACAAAGCCAGACATATATTTAGCCTCCCAGGTAATGAAATAATTACTAAGCAGTGTTCGCTGGCATATTCCTTCATGCATATTACACAAAATATTCTTTATCATGTTAATACCAAGTGGGAGATAATGCTGAGAAAAGCAAGTGTCATGAATTGCTGTTGTAACATACTATGTACTTCCATGGGTCTGTATCATTCTCACAAAAAATGCAATATGTTCAAATACACCTCGTTTGCAAAAACTTCGCTGTTCACATCTCGAAACTCAATATTCTGTTTTCCTACTCCTCTGAACTGCCAAACACCTCAGATATGTTCTAATTTTATGGGAACCACTTTGTGCTTCCCATGCCTTCTTCATTCTCATCCAAGTGGAATTCCACTCCCATCAGTTAATTCTCAACAATTATCCTTGTATTACTGAGTCCACAGACACTATTTTTAGTATATTAAACATGTCAATTTTGAATATATCAGTCCACTGAGAAAAACATGGCAATCTCTTAGCTCTAGATTAGGCTGGCTGAACTTTCCTGTGACTTTGGAGGTCTCCAAAGTCTTCACTTACATTCCCTCTGAATCTTCCCTGAAATTACT
This sequence comes from Muntiacus reevesi, assembly GCF_963930625.1. Taxonomy (NCBI): domain Eukaryota; kingdom Metazoa; phylum Chordata; class Mammalia; order Artiodactyla; family Cervidae; genus Muntiacus; species Muntiacus reevesi. Next base: position 188,403,110 of record NC_089249.1, on the reverse strand, counting down.
CTCACTGTCAGACTCATCTGAACAGAGTCTCTGAGTGGAAGTTCTCCAATTCTTGGAAATTGACAGTTTAGTGTGGAAATCCAATTCTTCCCTGAAGAGTTGATGATGGAGATTGAAGCTCTTGCTTCAGACAGGATGGCAGGAAGGAGTGAAGCTCTGGTTCTCCAGCCAGATTTGCAACAACAAAAGCAGCAACCATGTCCTGCCTACCCAAGGTTAGCCCTGCTGTGGGACTGCAGCTGGAGAGACAGTTACAGCTCTCTGTGTCCACTCATTAGGCACAGTTTCCATGGTTACTGCCACCTCTGAATACATCATAATCCTGTGGGACTCTTGTCTGGACAGGAGGAATTTCTTCCCCTGCTTATTCTCTGTCCCCAGGAGACCAGATCAGAAGACAGATGAGTTCAGATTTACTATTCCTTTTCCATGAACTCATCTGGCTTCCAGAGCCCTGACTTCACTGCACTTTATCACAACCTCAAGTTGACAGTTTCTCCAAATCTAAGGCTGAGGAACCTTTCTTGAGTAGGACACATGGACCTCCAAAGTATTGTCTTGTGGTGAGAACATCTTCTGAAATCTCTAGAAAATTGATATTCCCTTTCTCAACAAGGGATAGCAGTGTTCTATTTTTGTTCTAGATACACTGGGACTGTAGACCTTAGATTCATGATACATTTGCAAAATCAACTGGGAAATTCATGTTAGTGATAAAAATTAAGAGATGCCATTAACATTTTTTAAATGTTGATTATATTATACATTTGGCTTTTATGATGCACCATGTGCTGAACTTGGAGCATTTTATTGGTTGTCTTATTTTTCCCGAAAGTTGATTTTCTTATTTCTTATGAAAGTTCATTGTCCGGTATCCATACTATGATCTACCTCATTCTGCACTTGAAGCAATGGAACTAAGAGATCTGTCCAAAGTTATGAACTGAGTAAGGGATGAGTTTTGATTGGAACTCCCTCAAGATATTTCCAGTTCTCATGCTATAGGACAGTGTATCCCAGCTGTGGTGATTTTGCTTCCAGGGCACACTGGAGATTCTCTGCAGATGTTGTGGTTGTTACAGTTGGACAGGTGCTACTGCTGCCTGGTGGGTGGAGGCCAGGAATGCTGCCAAACATTCTTCAATGCACAATGCTTTTGTGGCCCAGGAATTATCCCCATGCGATCCTGGGGTATGATCTTCTTAACCCTCTGTAGAATTTGGTTTACCACTTTTTTGTTTACATTTTTTCCATATATACTTATCAGGGAGAGCAAACTGTAGTTTAATTTTTTCTTCTTTAAAAAATGTTGGATTTTTTTTAAGTTTTATAGAGATATAATTCACATGCCATATAATTCACCAATCTGAAATGTACAATTCAATTTTTTAGCACATTTACAGATATGTACAATCATCAACACATTTAGAATATTTCCCGATGAAGTTCATGATGCAGTTGTTAGAATCTGCTTAACTATGATGCCTTTTAAGAGTCTTAGCTGCTGTTCTTCCAGTTTCTCCCCACTTCCTTCTCACGAAGTTCATGTCAGTTTTCTGGATGGGCATGAAAGAGCTGGGTCTTCTGCACAGCTGGGGAAGCTGGGCTCTCACTCATATGCTCTCACTTTTGGGGGGAGAAATCACAGCACAAAAAGCCATTTATGGCACTGAGCTGTTCCCTCTCAGGGGAGGCATGATGCCCAAGACACCAACTAGCTTGAAACATAAAGAAAGACAGACACCTCCAATGAGAGACATGGATGTCTCTTTCCCAGTTTGCCTGGGAAAGATCACCTTGTAGGCAGACATGTTTCAGGTAAAGTACTACTAATAATTAATTTCTAGAGGTCAAGTATGGGCATGCTGTATGAGAAGAAGTACATTTCACTGTAACTAGTAGATAGCCATGCAAGTTGGCAGAGATTGACCAGACAAAGCTGTTCGTCCAATGAAGCTCTTGGGCAAAGAACTCCAGGAGCTGGCAGTTTGTAGTTGGACTGAGAAAGCTCACATATGAAAGGAAAGGAATCAGGGTGATACATGTGGGAGACACCAGTATCTAATATAGACAAACGTAGTATGGCTTATGCCTTGGGGATTTTTTGAGTCTAGTATTCTTGAATTCATTATTGTGAAGGCTCTGCATTGGTGCAGAGTGAGCACATTGGGTTGATAGGATCATACACAACATACACAATGTAGAGACTTACAGCTCTATGAACTTATGAGCATCTGAAAAGTGGACCAGAACATTACCAACTGTATGATCTCATTTGATATGAAAGGCACTTTAATAAACCATATGATTTAAGACAGCTTGTTATGCAGCAATTGTCAACTGATATAAAAATCAATGCAAATGGCAATGAAAGCAGATATAATGGTCTACTACTTTTTATTTTAAGCATATCTGTTGATTTGGAGACAATATTCCTGATTATTGTTTAAACTTGTTTCACATAACTGGATTATCAATAATCTCATTTAAGGTTCTGTTCCAGGGAACTTGGGTAGGTTGGAAGGACATGCATGCTGTGCAGATGAATGGTGATCCTGAATCACAGACTGGGTAAAAAATTTAAGGATTATTGTGAGTCATTCTTTGACCATGAAGATTGAAGACTCCTGAGCAGGAAGCAGATGTGTAATGGTTTACCTGGCTATTGTTCTTTTACTGTTTCTAATTCTTTACTGATTATGACAAAATTTATAAAAGAGAAGATCCCTTGTTCAGACCAATAGAGAAGCCATACTTGTAGGCAGCACAGGAATTTTTCATCCAAAAAAGAATAACACAAGGAGCTCAACTTGGTACTCTGTGACAACCTAGAGGAGTAGTATGGTGTGGGAGGGAGGCTCAAGGGGGATGCTCCAGTATTCCTGCCTGGAAAATTCCATGGACAGAGAAGCCTGGCAGGCTACAGTCCGTGGTATTGCAAAAGAGGCAAGCACGATATAGCGACTAAACAACAACAGGAACAACAAGTGGTAGATATTGGAGACACAGGCTGAATAATTGTATGACACCAGGAGACTATTTGTAAAACGCAGTGGCTTGAATAAAGTCGATGTTATCAGAAAGGACAGTTAAACTGATGATAAAGAAAAATGACAGAGCCAAAATCAAAACATTGGTTTCAGACTTTACTCTGCAGTTGAATTCTATAAGTTACTTTAGCGGCCAAAGGCAGTTTTTCCTCTTGAGTAGAGAAGAATTTTTAAAAATTCCTTGAGAAGATGGATGTTGCTTAAGATAAAGGCCTTAAGGAATCCAATTTTTCCTACCAAATAAATGGAAATTTCGAAATATTTCTCAACCATGTTTGGGAAAAATTTATGGAAAGTAGAAAAATAGAAAAAAAATGGAGAATTGTCCATGCATCAGCTATTAAGAAAGCTTAATCAATTGAGTTACTTAAATTATATGCTGAATTTTAAATCAAAGAATGCAAAAGAGAGGCAATATATATAAATAACAAGTGCTCTTTCCACAATCTGATCAAGAATCCCAATTTCTGACTCTAATGTTTTGAGCGCTGCAATTACCAGCACTTCCTCAGCCCCAGGACAAATGGCCCTTTCATAGCTGCCACTCCAAAGAATCTTCTCAGAGCCCTCTTTATGTCTTTATTTCTCAGACTGTAGATGAAAGGGTTCAGCATGGGCGTGACCACAATGTACATCACCGAGGCTATTGCACTTAAGTGTGAGCTGTGGGTTCCAGTAGAGCTAAGATACAATCCTAAACCCGTACAATAGAATAAGGAAGCAACAGAGAGGTGAGATGCACAGGTGGAAAATGCTTTATACTTCCCCTCAGCTGATGAGATTCTACATATGGAGGAAACTATCCTAGAGTATGAGTAACATACACCAGTCAGGGGGATAGCACCAAAGAGCCCAACTGCAAAATACATCACAGTGTTATTAACAAAGGTGTCAGAACAGGCAAGTTGGAGTACTTCTTTCAAGTCACAGAAAAAGTGGGGGATTTCCAAGACTGAACAGAAATACAGTCTCAATACCAGTAAGCTTTGTACCAAGGAATTCAGGGCACTCATCATCCAGGACACCAGCACCATCAGTCCACAGAGAATAGGGCTCATGATGACTGTATAGTGCAGGGGGTGACAGATGGCTATGAAGCGGTCATAGGACATGACAGTTAGAGTTAAGTTCTCCAATTCTACAAATAGCATGTAAAAATGCATCTGGGTGATGCAGCCTTCATAGGAAATGACTTTGCTCTGTGTCCTTATGTTCTGCAGCATCTTTGGGACGGTGGTGGAGATGAAACAGATGTCTACAAAGGACAGGATGGAGAGGAAGAAGTACATGGGAATGTGGAGGTGGCAGTCTGAGATGGTGGCAAGAATGATGAGCAGATTCCCAAACATACTAATCAGGTACATGGAGAGGAAAAGTCCAAATATGAGAGGCTGCAGTTCTAGTTCCTCTGATAATCCTAGAAGAATAAATTGTGCCATTCCTGTATCATTTCTTTGCACCATGTGGTGGTGATCACTACTAGGCAAGAAAAAAAGTAGCATGATTAATTTCTACCTGTGTGTACATTAACACAGTAAAATGCAATGAATTACAATATTTAATCATCTTTAAGGAATCTACTGTGTCATCTATGATTCGAAATTCCTGTTTAACACTCAAACTTTTTCCCAAGAGGTCATGATTATACAGTTTTATTTTTTTTTTTTGTTTTCTATTTTTTTCCATTTATTTTTATTAGTTGTAGGCTAATTACTTTACAATATTGTAGTGGGTTTTGTCATACATTGACATGAATCATCCATGGATTTACATTATAAGCAAGGTGAAAAGACAGCCCTCAGATTGGGAGAAATTAATAGCAAATGATTATACAGTTTTAAAGCAAATGCCTTTCATATATTCTAAAAATTCATGTTGAATACCAACCATCTTCTAGGGTAAATGTGTGAAGATGCTGAGAACAAAACTTCCAACAATGCAAAGTTGAAGAAAGAATATGAGTGAGACAATGGAAAAATATGCATATGCTGTCTCATGTGGTAACAGATGATATGGGGAAAAAAAAAAAAAAGGCAGGTATAAATTGCCATGCATGTATATGTTACATTTTAGTGATAGTTCAGGGAGATCTGCAAAAAAAGAGACCTGAAGTAAGACAATCCAGAGACATCAGTTTACCTGGGGACCTAGTGTGCCCTATTAGGAAAAGACTCTGCAAAGTACCAGAGGGTAGGGCTTGTTTCAAATATTGAAGACTCAAAAGGCAGCAAAAGTGTCAAGGGGAATAAGCAAGAGCGAGTGTGAGGAGAAATGGTATCAGAGGATGCTAAGGAACAAGGTCTTCCTGCTACAGCTGAACCTTCAGACACAAGGAGTCCCTCATCCACATGTTGTTACTTTCACATTTTTATATTTGTTTTGATTCCTGTGAATTAAAATGAATTGATTCCTTTATTTGCATCTTCTGGTTGAAATTGTTGTGTCTGAGTTTTAAGGGTAACATTTTGGAGTGGATAAATTTAAGTATCACTTCCCAGAGAATTGCTCATTCCCCACAACACACACTTACACACATCATGTCTTACTGGGCTTGTTACTCTCTGGCTCTTCTCACTTTTGACCACAATAATTATGAAAGGAGTGATGAAAGAAAGTCATCATCCCTACGTTACCTTTGCCCTAGATGTAGAAATAGTACCCAATTCTAGATGGTAAGCTTCCCATGCACTATATTCCACTCAAATATGACTACCTTGGGCTCTGTATTGGGCTTCCCCTGTGGTTCAGCAGTAAATAATCCCCTGCATTACAGGAGATGCAAGAGACATGGGTTTAATCCCTGGGTTGGGAAGATCCGCTGGAGGAGACCATGGCAACACACTCCAGCATTTTTGCCTAGAGAATCCCATGGACTGAGGAGCCTGGTGGGCTACAGTCCATGGGCTTGGAAAGGGTTGGACATGACTGATGTATGCCAGATGTATGCACTAAAAAGAAAATTAAAAGTAGTTCAAAAAATTGAGAGAGTGAAAATTCCTGTGGAAGAAAATAAGGTCTACCTGTGGGTCACATTCCTTAGTGGTTGCCTTGTCCTAGGGTACAGGTCTTGGGGCATGTATACCTCTGTTATGCAGACGTTTCATCCTCCAGGACAAGTCTGATGGCATCAAGGATCTACATTATCGAGACCCCCACAACCCTGTATTGAATATTTTCGTTCTCAAAGCAAAATTTAATAAACTCAGCTGGTCCCTAAGAGACCATGGAAAAGAGAAAGAGTCATTGATTCTGGTAGCTTTCCAACACCAGTTATATTACCTTGATGCTCAAAATACCTCATGAAATATTTTAGAGCAATTTATCAAAGCAGGAAGGAATAATCATTATAGGACAACAGGAGCATTCCAGTAGAAAGTGAGCAAAGAGAATAAGGGCTTCCTTGGTGGCTCAGATGGTAAAGAATCTGCCTGAAATGCAGGAGACCCAGGTTTGATCCTTGGGTCATGAAGATTCCCTGAAGTAGGAAGTGGCAACCCACTCCAGTATTCTTCCTTGGAAAAACCCATGGATAGAGGAGCCTGGTGGTCTACAGGCACGGGGTCACAAAGAGTTGGACACAACTGAGCAACTAACACTTCCAAGGCAATAAACCCACAACTGACAACAGAAAATAGACAATACACAATAATAGATGAGGATTTTAAAGGATAAATGGTAACAGACTTTTGTAAATGATCTTGAATACAAAGCTTTTGATTCAGAAAACTGACTTTTGAAACTCAGTGCTATCACATATTAGCCGTTTAAATGTAGTGGTTCTACAGACCCATTCTGAGCATTAATGACCTAATTCAAATAGTGGGGAGAGTGGTATCTATCCTCCTAATTTGGAAGGCAAATTTAGTCAATATGTGTAAAACTTTAGCATAGTTCCCTTCTGTTACTAAATTATTAAGTATCACAGAGATGTGAATTTGCTTATTTTTTCCTTCTACCTTCAAATGTCTCCCTTGCTTCCCTACCTCTTGGTATTTAAGAATTCCAAAGTAAGATTCCTTTTCATACCCCTCTTTGCATTCTAAGCACAATATTTTCCTGTGAATATCTAATGTGAGGAAAGATACTGTGAAATGTTTGTCTCAAGAACGCTATTGCAAGGCAATATATACTTCCATAGATGTGGCTCTTTCTAATAAAAATGGAAGGTATTCAAATACTTCCCAAATTTAAGAGTCTTTTTGTAAATGTGGGTATTTCATTTCCCATGCCTCCAAACCAACTTTTCTTTCTCTCCTTAAATGTATAACTGCTCTAACATGCTCTGATTTTACTGGAACCACTTTATGCTCCTCATTGCTTCCTCATCCTCAACCAACTGGATTTCTATTCCCATCAGTTAATTGTCAACACTCATTCTTGTGCTGCTGAGTTCATCAAACACTTCCTTAACATATTGAATAAATGAATTGTAAGTTAATTAGTCAAGCTAGTAAACAACAATGGCTAATATCTCAGCCCTGGTGTGGGCCAACTAGGCTCTCAAGTGACCTCAGAAAAAGGTTTTCCACTTGTATTCTCTCTCAAACTTCCTTGAACTGCCTATAGGACTCTCACACTCACCTGGATGGGGACGACAAGAGGAAAGTCCCCGTGTGTATATCCAAGTTCCTCCGTGGATGGTTGATGATGAAGACTGCAGCTCTGTTCTTAGGCATGTCAGAAGGAAAGAGGGAAGCATTGGTCCTTACTCAGATGTAGGACTCCAAAACCAATAACCATGCCCTTTGCACCCCAAGGTTGTACAGATTGAGGGATTCAGCCAAGGAGATTTTACAGCTCCCCATGTCCGTTCATTAGGCACTGTTTCCATTTTTACTCCCACATCTGAGCTCAACACTTCCCTGTGGGACACTGTTCTAGATAGGAAATTTTCCAGATGAGTCTCTTTTCCCAGAAGGATAATTAGAAGTCAGAGAATCTAGTTTTTATTACCCTCTCCCCATGAACTTGCCTGCCTTCCAGAAGTCTAACCTCCTTGCACTTTATCCTTGTGTGTGTTAAGTCGCTTCAGCTGGGTCCAATTCTTTGCAACCCTATGGACAGTAACCTGCCACGGACCTCTGTCCATGGTATTCTCCAGGCAAGAATAATGAAAAGGGTTGCTATGCCCTCCTCCAAGGGATCTTGCCAACTCACAGATCAAACCCACATCTCAAGTATCCTGCATTGGCAAGTAGGTTCTTTTCCACTAGCACCACCAGGAAAGCCCATATCAACTATACTTCAAATGAAAAAATAACTTAAAGAAGCAAAAAATGGTATTGACATAATTATGTGACATAGATTAGTAATAAAATTGGCAAAAGAGTAGACATGCACTTCACTTCAGTCACTCAGTCATCTCTGACTCTGTGCAAACCCCATGGACTGCAGCAACCCAGGCTTCCCTGTCCTTCACCATCTCCCAGAGCTTGCTCAAACTCATGTCCATCAACTCAGTGATGTCATCCAACCATCTCATCCTCTGTCATCCCCTTCTCCTTCTGCCTTAATCTTTCCCGGCATCAGGGTCTTTTCTAAGGAGTCAGCTCTTTGCATCAGATGGCCATAGTAATGGAGCTTTAGCTTCACCATCAGTCCTTCCAGTGAATATTCAAGACTGATTTTCTTTAGGACTGACTTGTTTGATCTCCTTGCAATCCAAGTGACTCTCAAGAGTCGACTCCACCACCACAGTTCAAAAGCATCAGTTCTTTGGTGTTCAGTCTTCTGTATAGTCCAACTCTAACATCCATACACGACCACTGGAGAAACTATAGCTTTGACTAGATGGACCTTTGTTGGCAATGTAATGTCTCTGCTTCTTAATATGCTGTGTAGATTGGTCATAGCTTTTCTTCTAAGGAGCAAGCATCTTTTGATTTCATGGCCACACTCACCATATGCAGTGATTTTGGAGCCCCCAAAAATAAAGCCTCTCACTGTTCCAATTGTTTCTCCATTTATGTGCCATGAAGTGATGAAACTGGATGTCATGATCTTAGTTTTTTAAATGTTGAGTTTTAAACCAGTTTTTTCACTCTTCTCTTTCCTTCATCAAGAGGCCCTTTATTTCCTCTTCACTTTATGCCATAAGGGTGGTGCTCTGCATATCTGAGACTATTGATATTTCTCCCAGCAATCTTGATTCCAGCTTGTGCTTCATCCAGCCTGGCATTTTGCATGATGTCCTCTGAATATAAGTTAAATAAGCAGAGTTACAATACACAGCCTTGACATACTCTTTTCCCAATTTCAACCAGTCTGTCGTTCCATATTCAGTTCTCACTGTTGCATCTTCACCTGCATACAGAATTCTCAGGAGACAAGTCAGGTGGTCTGTGGTCTGGTGTTCCAATCTCTTGAAGAATTTTACACTGGTTGTTGTGATCAACACAGTCAAAGGTTTTGGTGTAATCAATAAAGCAGAAGTAGATATTTTCTGGAACTCTCTTTTCTATGATCCAATGGATGTTGGCAATTTGATCTCTTTTTCCTCTGCCTTTTCAAAATCCAGCTTGAATTTCTGGAAGTTCATGGTTCATGTACTGTTGAGGCCTGGCTTTGAGAATTTTGATTATTACTTTGCTGGAGTGTGAGATGAGTGCAATCGTGCAGTAATTTTAACATTCTTTGGCACTGCCCTTCTTTGGGATTGGAAAACTGACCCTTTCCAGTCCTGTGGCCACTGCTGAGTTTTAACTGAATGTAATACTCAATGTTCCTAGAAACAGTGCCACATAGTAGATGTTCAATTATTTGTAGAAAGAATCAAGAATAAGGTACATTAGAGATGTACATTGGGCTTTCCAGCTGGCTCAGTCAGTAAAGAATCCACCTGCAATAAAGGAGACCCAGATTCAATTCCTGGATCGGGAAGATCCCTTGGAGAGGGAAAGGCTACCCACTCCAGTATTCTTGCTTGGAGAATTTCATGGACAGAGGAGCCTGATGAGTTACAGTCCCTGAAATCCTGAAGAGTAAGATATGACTAAGCAACTAATATTTTCACTTTTCATAGTGATTTCAAGATAACTGAATGCAACAATATGAATAAAAATCTACAATTAACTTCTATAAGGACATAAAATATTAACAATTTAGTGATATCAACATGGGCTACTATTTCAACTTAAACTGCCAAAGGCTTAGAAATAAAATTACTTAAAGGATTTTAAAATGTGGGAATATAGGAGTACTCGTTACAATTTGTTCACATATTAGTATATTTGGATTCAAATACAGTTATAAAAGATGAAGGTGATCTTTTTCCAATGGCAAAGAAGAATGCTTTCAGGGTGCTCAACAAAGGTGATACAACTTTTAGAAATAAGTTTATTTATCATATTTGATAAATATATTGATAAATATGTTTATCAAGAAAGACTGATAAGAGCAATAACAAGTAAGAGATTTCTATGTATATAAATGTATAAAAGGTTATTTATTAGCACTATGCAAAAGAACATTCACTTTTTGTTTTTAACAAGGATTTTCAAGTGACAAGTATTAAAATGACAGTTCAATTATTGCAGTAAAAAAAAAAAAAAAAAAAGCCAAAAAGTAGAAAAGCAATGGAAGGAACACCACATGACTAAGTAATATGGAACTAAAGAGCCTTTTGATGAAAGTGAAAGAGGAGAGAGAAAAAGCTGGCTTAACACTCAGCATTCAAAAAATGGCATCCTGTCTCATCACTTCTTTGCAAATAGATGGGGAAACAATGGAAACAGTGACAAACTTTTTATTTTCTTGGACTCCAAAATCACTGCAGATGGTGACTGCATCCATGAAAATGAAAGGCGCTTGCTCCTTGGAAGAAAAGCTATGACCAACCTAGACAGCATATTAAAAAGCAGAGACATCATTTTGCCAAAAAATTCCATCTAGTCAAAGCTGTGGTTTTTCCAGTAGTCAGGTAGGGATATGAGAGTTGAATTATAAAGAAGGCTGAGCGCTGATGAATTGATACTTTTGAATTTTGGTGTTGGAGTAGACCCTTGAGAGTCCCTTGGACTCCAAGGATATCAAACCAGTCAATCCTAAAGGAAATCAATACTGAATATTCATTGGAAAGACTGATGTTGAAGCTGAAACTCCAATACTTTGGCCAGCTGATACAAGGAACTGACTCCTTAGAAAAGACCCTGATGCTGGGAAAGACTGAAGACAGGAGGAGAAGGGGATGAGAGAAGATGAGGTGGTTGGATGGCATCACCAGCTCATCGGACATGAGTTTGAGCAAGCTCCGGGAGCTGATGATCAACAGGGAAGTCTGCATTGCTGCAGTCCATGGAGTCGCAAAGAGTTGGACACAGCAGTGTGACTTAGCTGAACTGAGTAATAAAAAGAACAACATATGACTGAGTATATGCTATCAAACATTCTCACTAATACATCTACATACATAAAATAATTAAATTGCATGCAATAATTTTGTGAATAAATGAAACATCAAATTTTTGTTGAAAAGTGTGATCAAATATAGGAATGCAACCAATCCAATCAAAGCATACAAAACAAAGGACTCTCACAGACAATGTTTTTTATCAAGAAAGTAAATGACTAAAAAAATGAAATATATATACAGCATCATTGGTAATAAAATAATTGCAAGTGCTATAATTAATAGTAATTTAAGATCTTTAGTGTGCCCATTTTCATATAAAACTTTTTATGTGAATATCCAGAGATAGAAAGGATACTGAGATATATAAGTTCCAAGAAATGCTGCAGTAGGCATGTATTTGCATAAATCCCTTGGTCGGGATTTATTTTTGCAATCCTTATTGTAAAATTCAGACTTAAATAGAAGAACGTAGGGAAAATCACTAAATCATTCAGGTACAACTTAAATTAAATCCCTTGTGATCACACAGTGGAAGTGATAAATAGATCCAAGGGATTAGACCTGATAGAGTGCCTGAAGAACTATGGATGGAGTTTCATAACATGTCCACAGGTAGTGATCAAAACCATCCCCAAGAAAAGAAATGTAAAAAGGCAAAATGGTTGTCTGAAGAGGCTTTACAAATAACTGAAAAGTGAAGAGATGCAAAAGGCAAAAGAGAAAAGGAAAGATATATCCATCTGAATGCAGATTTCCAAAGAATAGCAAGGAGAGATAAGAAAACCTTCCTCAATGATCAATGCAAAGAAATAGAGGGCAACAATACAATGGGAAAGACTAGAGTTCTCTTCAAGATGAGTAGAGATACTGAGGGAACAATTCATGCAAAGATGAGCTCAATAAAGGTCAGAAATGGTATGGAACTAAAAGAAGCAGGAGATATTAAGACAAGGTGGCAAGAATACATAGAAAAATTATACAAGAAAAGATTTTTTTCTGTTGTCCTCTAGGAATTTTTATTTGTTTATTTATTTTAAACTAATTAATTTTACTTTACAACATTGTATTGCTTTTGCCATACATTGACTTGAGTCCTCCATGGGTGTACATGTGTTCCCTATCCTGAACCCCTCTTCGACCTCCCTCCTCATCCCATCCCTCTGGGTCATCCCAGCACACCAGCCCCAAGCATCCTGTAGACTGTTCAAGATATCTGTGTCTCTTTTGCTGTCTCACATACAGGGTTATCATTACCAGCTTTCTAAGTTCCATATTTATGTGTTATACTGTATTGGTGTTTTTCTTTCTGGCTAACTTCACTCTGTATAATAGGCTCCAGTTTCATCCAACTCAATGGAACTGATTCAAATGCATTTTTTTTAATGGATGAATAATATTCCATTGTGTATATGTACCACAGGTTTCTTATCCATTCGTCTACTGATGGACAACTAGGTTGCTTCCATGTCCTGGCTATTGTAAACAGTGCTGTGATGAACATTGGGGTACACATGTCTCTTTCGATTCTGGTTTCCTTGGTGTGCAAGCCCAGCAGCGGGATTGCTGGGTCATAGGGAAATGACCCAGATAACCACAATGGATGATCACTTACCTAGAGCCAGACATCCTGGAATGTGAAGTCAAGTGAGCCTTAGGAAGCATCACTACAAACAAAGCTAGTGGAGGTGATGGGATTCTAGCTGAGCTATTCCACATCCTAAAGACGATGCTGTGAAAGTGCTTCACTCAGTATTTTCAGGAAATTTGGCCACAGTGGCCACAGGAATGGTAAATGTCAGTTTCCATTCCAATCCCAAAGAAGGGAAATGCTAAAGGATGTTCAAACTAGTGCACAATTTCACTCATTCCACATGAGAGCAAGATCATGCAAAAATCCTGCAAGATAGGCTTTAACAGTATATGAACTGAGAACTCCCAGATGGACAAGCTGGTTTTAGAAAAGGCAGAGGAACCAGAAATCAAATTGCCAACATCTATTGGATTATAGAAAAAATAAGAGAATTCCAGAAAAACATCTACTTCTGCTTCACTGACTGCACTAAAGCCTTTGATTGTGTGGATCACAACAAACTGTGGAAAATTCTTCAAGAGGTGGGAATTTCAGACCACCGTACTTGCCTCCTGAAAAATCTTTATGCAGGTCGAGAAGTAACAGTTAGACCTGAACTGGTTCCAAACTGGGAGAGGAATCCATCAAAGGTGTATATTGTCACCATGCTTATTTAACTTATATTCAGAGTACATCATGTGCAATGCTGAACTGGATGAATCACAACCTGGAGTCAAGATTGCCGGAAGAAATTTCAATAACCTCAGATATGCAGATGACACCACTCATATGCTAGAAAGTGAAGAGGAACTAAAGAGCCCCTTGATGAAGGTGAAAGAGGAGAGAGAAAAAGCTGGCTAAAACTCAGCATTCAAAAAACTACAATCATGGCATTCGGTCTCATCACTTCATGGCATCTGGTCTCATCACTTAATGGCAAATAGATGGGAAGCAATGGAAACGGTGACAAACTTTATTTTCAAGGGGGAATAAAAGCTATGACAAACATAGACAGTGTATTAAAAAGCAGAGACATTATTTTTGCTGACAAAGGTCCACTTAGTCAAAGCTATGGTTTTTCTGGTAGTCAGGTATGATTGTGAGAGTTGGACTATAAAGAAGGCTGAGTGCAGAATAGATGCTTTTGAACTGAGGTGTTGGAGAAGACTCTTGAGAGTCTCCTGGACTGCAAGGATTTCAAATCAGTCAATCCTAAAGGAAATCAATCCTTAATATTCATTAGAAGGACTGATACTGAAGCTGAAGCTCCATTACTTTGGACACCTGCTGTGAAGTCTGACTCCTTTGAAAAGACCCTGATTCTGGGAAAGATTGAAGACAGGAGGAGAAGGGAACAAGAGAAGATGAGACGGTTGGATGGCATCATCGACTCAATGGATATGAGTTAGAGCAAGCTCTGGGAAATGGTGAAGGACAGGAAAGCCTGGGTTGCTGCAGTCCATGGGGTCTCAAAGAGTCAGACGCGACTGTGGGACTTAACAACTTGTTCAGGATCTTTCTAATTAATATGAAAACCAAGGACATGGATTAGCGAGTGAACAACAGTAACAACATACTATAACTTACCTTAGAACGTTATCATGATTGTCTGCAAAAATCTTTATTTGTGATGTAGTCATAAATAAATGTAGTCATCATACAACATTTATGATGCAGTCCCCTTATGCATTTCATCCCCCATTATATTAATGATATTCAAAAGGGTTTAATGTTATGCTCAGTGAAAGTGCAAGTGAAATTGCTCAGTAGTGCCCGACTCTTTGCGACTCCATGGACTGTAGCCTACCAGGCTCCTCCATCCATGGGATTTTCCAAGCAAGAGTACTGGAGTGGGTTGCCATTTCCTTCTCCAGGAGATCTTTCCAACCCAGGGATCGAACCCAGGTCTGCAGCATTGTAGGCAGATACTTTACTGTCTGAGCCACTAGGGAAGTGTTCAATATTTTAAACCAAATAAGAGACAGAGTCTTGATTGGAATCTCTCAGGAGGCTCCCAGTTTTCAAACACTTGAGCAGTGATTCTCAACCAAGAGTGATTTTTCAATTAAAGATATTTGGCAATATTTGAAGGGGTCCTACTGAACTCTTCTGATGTACAGGACATCATCTAGTGCTAGTAATCATACTACCCAAATATCAACACTGAGAAGGTGATGAAACCTATTCTAGACTAGCACTTCTCTGAATCCACTGTTTCACAAATTACCAATGATTGTATTTCAAATGTAAATTATTATTCAGTAGGCCAGATCAGGGGCCTGGGGACCTGCATTTCTAACCCAATCCTAAGTGTTATTTGATAGTCCAGGTCCTGGTCTGTGGATGTCAATTTAAGTACCAAGAAAGTAGTTCTGTGTTAGATTCAGGTGTAAGTAGTTTTAGGCCTTCACCCAGAATACTCCATTCTTTCTTAATTTTGAAAGAAAAGATTTTTGATCACCTTTTAGGTAGTGATAAACTTTGTGTTTGACTTTTTATAGAAGTATTAAGTGACATCAAATCATTTCTATTAGAATAAGATTTTGCAGTAGTCACAATAAGATCCTCCAAAAGATGTCTACAGGAAAATCTCAAGAACTTTGGAATAGCCTAGTTTACGTAACTAGTTTAATTACAATAGCAGAGGAAATAATGTTGCTCATCATTGATCTTTATTTAAGAATATTAACACAGATATCCAGGTCAGACTAATACAATTACGATGATTTTTCTAACCATGCAAGAGAGAGTAAGAGTTGGAATTAGAGAGAGAGTTAAAATGCCAGGCACCTGCATTTGAATATGGAGCAAGTACCCTGAACTATGGAATGGTGGTGGCCACTAGAAGTAAAACAGAAAATTAAATGTAACCTGTTTTGGAGTATCCATAAGGATCACAGACTTATAGATATCTAAATTCTTGCTCAATGAGACTTCAGGCCTCTGACCTTACAGAATTTTATGACAGGCACATTTTTTTAACACACAGGTGTGGTAATTTGTTATTCTAGCAATAGGAATCTAAAATATATTTGTCCAATCATCACTATATCTAGGAGCTCAGCTAAAGATTTTCGATTCACACAATAAGCTTCTCTTAAATAGGACATTTTGTGCTGAACGCCTACCATATATAGGAGGAAATCAAAGTCACCTTAGAGATCTTTTTCCCATTAGTTGATACAAAGAATTTTTCTTATCTAAATGTAAATGTGACTCTGATTTTGAGGCCTTTGAAATTGAAAATAGGAAAAGTACGTCATTATTGAAATTAATAACCTAGTTTAAATCTTTCTGTTAACATTTCTACATTCTTTCTAGTTTATGTTAATTCAAGCATTTTTTTTTCTTACTTCTATCCTTCCAACTTTCTCTCAAGTTTTCTTTCAACACAATCGGTGAGATTACTAATAAGACTGTGTGCAATACATGTATGTGAATGGGTTTATTTCAGAGAATGGTGTATACAGATGCAGGCACATATAAACATATATGTACTCCGAACCTTGAACATGGTTTGTGGACTCAGCAAATATTTCTATGCATTGCATACATACCTCACAATATCCAAGTGAAGCTAGAATTTATTATCTTATATTTTCTTATGAAATAAAAACTGAGGCTTAGTTCAGGTCAGGTCAGTTCAGCCACTCAGTCGTGTCCAACTCTTTGCAACCCCATGAACCGCAGCACACCAGGCCTCCCTGTCCATCACCAACTCCCGGAGCCCACACAAACCCATGTCCATTGAGTCAGTGATGCCATCCAACCATATCATCCTCTGTCGTCCCCTTCTCCTCCTGGCCTCAATCTTTTCCAGCATTAGGATCCTTTCAAATGAGTCAGCTCTTCCCATCAGGTGGCCAAAGTATTGGAGTTTCAGCTTCAGCATCAGTCCTTCCAATGAACACTCAGGACTGATCTCCTTTAGGATGGACTGGTTGGATCTCCTTCCAGTCCAAGGGACTCTCGAGAGTCTTCTCCAACACCAGAGTTCAAAAGCATCAGTTCTTCGGCGCTCAACTTTCTTTATAGTCCAACTCTCACAACCATACATGATGACTGGAAAAGTCATAGCCTTGACTAGATGGGCTTTGTAGGCAATGTCTCTGCTTTTTAATATGCTGTCTAAGTTGGTCATAACTTTCCATCGAAGGAGTAAGTGTCTTTTAATTTCACTGATGCAATCACCTTCTGCAGTGATTTTGGAGCCTAGAAAAATAAATCAGCCATTGTTTCAATTGTTTCCCAAACTATTTGCCATGAAGTGATGGGACCAGATGTCATGATCTTAGTTTTCTGAATGTTGAGCTTTAAGCCTACTTTTTAACTCTCTTCTTTCCCTTTCACCAAGAGGCTCGTTAGTTACTCTTCACATTCTGCCATAAGGGTGGTGTCATCTGCATATCTGAGTTATTGATATTTCTCCCAGCAATCTTGACTCCAGTTTGTGTTTTCTCCAGCCTAGAGTCTCTCATGATGTACTCTGCATATAAGTTAAATAAGCAGGGTGACAATATACAGCCTTGACGTACTCCTTTTCCTATTTGGAACTAGTCTGTAGTTCCATGTCCAGTTCTAACTGTTTCTCCTTGCCCTGCATATAGGTATCTCAGGAGGCAGGTCAGGTGGTCTTGTATTCCCATCACTGTCATAATATTCCACAGTTTATTGTGACCCACACAGTCAAAGGCTTTGGCATAGTCAATAAAGCAGAAATAGATGTTTTTTGATGATCCAGCGGATAATGGCAATATGATCTCTGGTTCCTCTGCCTTTTCTAAAATCAGCTTGAACAGTTGTAAGTTCACCGTTCATGTACTGCTGAAGTCTGGCTTGGAGAATTTTAAGCATGACTTTACTAGCATGTAACATGAATGCAATTGTTTGGTAGTTTGAGTATTCTTTAGGATTGCCTTTCTTTGGGATTGGAAAGAAAACTGACCTTTTCCAGTCCTGTGGCCACTGCTGAGTTTTCAAATTTGCTGGCATATTGAGTGCAGCACTTTCACAGCATCATCTTCCAGGATCTGAAATAGCTCAACTGGAATTTCATCACCTCCACTACATTTGTTCGTAGTGATGCTTTCTCAGGCCCACTTGACTTCACATTCCAGGATGTCTGGCTCTGGGTGAGTGATCACACCATCGTGATTATCTGGGTCATGAGGATCTTGTTTGTACAGTTCTTCTGTGTATTCTTGCCACCTCTTCTTAATATCTTCTGCTTCTGTTAGTTCTATGCCATTTCTGTCCTTTATTGAGCCGTTCTTTGCATGTAATGATCCCTTGGTATCTCTAATTTTCTTGAGGCAATCTCTAGTCTTTCCCATTCTATTGTTTTCCTCTATGTCTTTGCACTGATCACTGAGGAAGGCTTTCTTATCTCTCCTTGCTATTCTTTGGGACTCTGCATTCAAATGGGTATATCTTTCTTTTTATCCTTTACTTTTCCCTTCCCTTCTTTTCACAGCTATTTGTAAATCCTCCTCAGACAACCATTTGGTTTTTTGCATTTCTTTTTCTTGGAGATGGTTTTGATTCCTGTCTCCTGTACAATGTAACATACTTGCATCCATAGCTCATCAGGCACTCTGTCTATCAGATCTAGTCTTTTAAATCTATTTCTCACTTCCACTGTATAGTCACAAGGGATTTGATTTAGGTCATACCTGAATGGTCTGGTGGTTTTCTCGACTTTCTTCAATTTCAGTCTGAATTTGCCAATAAGGAGTTCATGATCCAACCACAGTCAGCTCCTGGTCTTGTTTTTGCTGACTGTATAGAGTTTCTCCATTTTGGCTGCAAAGAATATAATCAATCTGATTTCGGTGTCGACCACCTGGTGATGTACATGTATAAAGTCTTCTCTTGCATATTTGGAAGAAGGTGTTTGCTATGACCAGTGCGTCTCTTGACAGAACTCTATTAGCCTTTGCCCTGCTTCATTCTGTACTCCAAGGCCAAATTGTCCTGTTACTCCAAGTGTTTCTTGACTTTCTATTTTTGTAGTCCAGTCCCCTATAATGAAAAGAATATCTTTTTTAGGTGTTAGTTCTAGGAGGTCTTGTAGGTCTTCATAGAACTGTTCAACTTCAGCTTCTTCAGCGTTGCTGGTTGGGGCATAGATTTGGATTACCATGATATTGAATGGTTTGCCTTGGAAATGAACAGAGATCATTCTGTCATTTTTGAGATTGAATCCAAGTACTGCATTTCTGACTCCTTTGTTGACCATGATGGCTACTCCATTTCTTTTAAGGGATTCCTGCCCACAGTAGTAGATAAAATGGTCATCACAGGTAACTGAGGCTCAGCGAAATTATATTGTTAACAAGAACATTATGAAGAAATTAAAATTTATTGTGCACCCTTTTAAATTATTCACAAGTGGAACCATACAGTATACTCTTAATTTTGGACATTTAGAAAACTGTATACTTTAAAAATGTGCAGTTCTTTGTATGCAATTACATGTTAATGAATCAGCTAAAAATTAAACATTTCTAGTGCTGTGTGAAATGTAATATTAAGGTAATATGTTAAGCATAAGTTGAGTCACAGCTAAAATTGGTTGGAGATAGGAAGAAAGCAAAGTGTCAATGTGTTTTATTTATATATTTTACATCACATATATCATATATATATGATATTTATATTATCCATTGACTTTTACTGATTATGAAAGAAATTAGAATGGAGAACATAATTCATTTAGAGCATAGGAAAAATCACATTCATAGGCTGCAGCAATGGAATTTTTTTCAAGCAGAAAAAGATACAATTACACCAAATAATCCTTCGCCCTAGTGATAAACCTCTTTACACACAGACAATGAAATGACATGCACCAATAAGTAAGTGACACCATGAAAAGAAGTTTGCCTAGAAATAATCTGACACAAATTTTTGCTACATCATACTTAAGTTCCCCTCTGACTCTAGGTTTTATAATGTCAAACCCTTACTGAAATTTTTGTTTCATGTACACACCAATTAGAGACATGTTTCTGATGCTCCCTTTTGCCAGTGACTCATGTGGGTAAAGTGGACACTGAGCTACATAGAGAACAGTACACTGTGAGGGCATAAAACCAGATGAAGTACTATGAAGCACACTATCTGTTAATGTCTATAATTTTTCAGAAAGAGCAATTACAGTGGTGATGTTTCAAGATACGATGAACCAAAATGTGATAAAATGTAGTTTCATATTTTACTCTTCTATGAAATTATGTAATAGGTTTGGGTACAGTTTTTTTCCATAAGCAAAATTCATGATTATTCTTTAGTAAAATGAAAGAAAAAATACTCAGCATAAAGTATTTCATTTCAGAAGGATTTGTTCTTAAGAAATGGGTGAAGTCTCATGAGATAAATGGAAATTTACATATATGTCACACAAGAAGTTGAATCAATTTGAGAGAGTAGAAAAATGACAAAAAAAAAAAAAACACTTAGATAACAGAGAAAATTTAATAAAGGACATTTTTAAAATTTTATAGCTAAGTTTAAATCAAAGAAATGGATATACCAGGCTATAAATTGAAGAAGCAATTACTATTATCACAATCTGAACAAAGAATCACAATATCTGCCTATGAGGCTTTGAGTCCTGTTGTCATGGGTATTTCTTCAGTCCAAGGGCCTATTAAAAAGTTTCCATCCCAAAGAATCTTTGCAGATCCCTCTTTACATCTTTATTTCTCAGACTGTAGATGAAGGGGTTCAGCATGGTTGTGACCACAGTGTACAGCACTGAGGCTATTGCACTTGCTTCTGAGCTGTGGGTATCAGAAGAACTAAGGTACACTCCTAAACATGTAAAATAAAATAAGGAGACAACAGAGAGGTGAGATGCACAGGTGGAGAATGCTTTATACTGCCCCTGAGCAGATGAGAGTCCACAGATAGAGGCCACTATCTTAGAGTAAGAGTAAATGATACCAGCCAGGGTAACACTCCCTATAATTACAGATCCAAAATACAGCACTGTGTTATTGAGGAAAGTGTCAGAACAGGCAAGTTGGATCAGCTGTTGGATTTCACAAAAAAAAGGGGTGGATTTCCAAGTCTGAGCAGATGGACAATCGCAATATCATTAAGCTGTGTAACAAGGAGTTCAGGACACTAATGATCCAGGAGACCAGAAACAACCATCCACAGAGCTGGGCGTTCATGGTGACTGTGTAATGCAGGGGATGACTAATGGCCATGAAGCGGTCATAGGCCATCACAGTCAGGAGAATGTCATCTAATCCTGCAAAGAGAATGTAAAAATGCATCTGGACAATGCAGCCTTCATAAGTTATGACTTTGCTCTGTATCTGGACATTTTGCAGCATCTTTGGGATGGTGGTGGAGGTGAAGCAGATGTCTACAAAGGACAGGTTGGAGAGGAAGAAGTACATGGGGGTGTGGAGGTGGGATTCTGAGCTGACGGCCAGGATGATGAGCACGTTTCCAAATACAGTGATCAGGTACATGGAGAGGAAAAGCCCAAATATAAGGGGTTGCAGTTCTGATACCTCTGAAAGTCCCACAAGAAGAAATTTTGAAATGTGTGTATTGTTCCCTGGTTCCATATGGTGAAGGTGACTCTTGGAAAAAAAGAGAACAACGTGACTAATTTTTCATGAAATTCGCATAACTCGCATAGCTGAAGTACTATTATTTCTATTTTACTTGCAAGAAACTGATGTTAATATATTGTATGTAGATAGACCCTCCCTAAGGATGTATCCCACTTCACCTCTCACCAGATATTTTTATCACATTGTCAGCATATTTTCAAAGAGTTCATGTGTTTTCAGTTTTAATGAGAAATTATTTCAGATATTTGAGAAATATTTTATATTGAGGGCCAACATGCTCCAAGCACATATAGGGAATAAGTAGAGGTGCTGAAAAACAAATTTCCCACAATCCAAGGATGGTGAAAGATGATAGTCAAATAAATATATTTTATGTCAGAATGTGGAAGATATTTTGTTGTGAAGAAAACAAAAACAGATATAAAGGAGCGAGTAGGGGGGAAATTTATTAGGTACTGAGTGTTCAGGCAAGGCCAACAAACAAGAGGTTATTTGAAGAGATGTTAAGAAAGAGACAGAAGGATACAGTATGACACCAGGAGAAGTGTGTGCTTGGGAGAGGCAAGAGGAAACAGCCACTGCAAAGGTCCTGAGCAAGACACTTGTTCCACATGTTCAAATGCAAACAAGGAAGCCAGAGGAATGAGCAGGGAGGGGAGTGACTAGAGATGATGTTAGGGATGCTGAGTAACAAGGTGGCCTCTCTGTTACAACTGACACCTCAGTCCACAGGGAATTCTTCCTTCCATGTTGTTCTTTGCACTTTATTAATTTTCTTGCAAACATGTCCTATGAATTATATTAGATCCCTTTCATAGTTCCATCTGTTGATTGAGTTCTGGCCTCTGTGAGCTTCTTATGTCAACTTAATATAAGAGTCCAGGTGTCTCTGCTTTAAGAAGTGCTCTCACTTCACAAGGCACAGGCACACACCCCCCACAGCCTCCTGAACCACATCACTGGCATGAATTTCTCATCCGGAACCAACCTCCTTGGGCCATGGGTGGTCGCAACTCAAGCTGATCAGATCAGATTAACTTTCTCCTAAACAATGTTTTAATGGTGTCCAGAAATTCTAGTTCATGAGCTTCTGAGAGAGTAATAAAGTTAGGGTTCCTTTTAACTACAACCACTTTCTGCCCTGTATTTAAAGAAATATAAAAAGTATGGGAGAGAGAAATAAGATGAAGGGAAAAGATGATCTAACAAGCTCAAATCACCCCTGAGACAATGGGACAAAGAAAAGCCTCCTTGGTTTGACAACATTTCAACTTTAGCTACATCTCCTTGATGCCCAGGAAAAATCAGAAAGAAACATCTCTTTTCCAAGGAGAGAAACAGTTATGTCTAAATGATGTGAAAAACCAAAACCATGCAGATTTAATTTCCCAAAAGAAAAATAAGTAAAGATAGTAAACTCACAATTCAAAAATAAAAACACACAAAATATGACAAGTTTCTGATGTGTTACATGAAGCAGTACAAGATGTCTTTCCTGTGCTTTTCTATATGATCTGAACTTTTTTTGTGTGATCTGATACTGAATGAGGCAAGCCCTGTCTCTTTTTTTCTTACGAGTCGTAATTTGTTTGCTACTGTTGGTCTTAATGTTTTCACTTTTTAAATTAATCCAATGGGGACACTTCAAGTCTAGTTCTGATCTATGACCAACAGGCAAAGGCCTTTCCAGACCATACTCTATAAAGTCAGCGTAGGCCATGAAAATTCCTTCTTATTCTGGATAAATTTTTTTACATGATTTAAGCCTGATGACTATATTTTATTTCAGTGTACTGTGAAATTGTCTGTATATTGCGAGATGCTTATCATCAGAGACTTAAATTGCCTTGTTCAATTCTTATTTTCCCAGGCCTGTGACTATATTTGCATTTATTTAAAAAACACACTGAAAAACATACAAATTATGAAATGACAAAATATGGCTAAAATAGAAAACCAGTTAAAAGGGTGATTTCACATAATTGTATTAAAGAAAACTGAATGGAACAGCAAAAGCTGACTGAAACATGATATATGTAATAGGAGTAATTAAGCACTTATGACATGAATTAACAATTAATTTAGAAAAGACCTTGACTCAAGAGAATATAACATAGAATGATTCAGAAATTTCTGGCAAGTAGCAAATGTTTTGCTATTATTTGTTGAATGATTAAGAATTAGGTCCCTTTAGATATGAACACTATCCTATGGGATGGTTGCATCCAATTTGGTTGGGAAAGGCAGGATTGTTGAATAAAAACTGGAGTAAATGGACACCTATCTAGAAGGAAATTAAGTAGTTCCTTATCTGACACATCTTTTTAAAAGGGACTAAAGACCCCAGTGCAAAAGTGAGCAGTACTCTTTAGATGAATATATCAAAAGCTACACTGGAACTACTTTTCCATTGATATTAGAAACACGGATAACTTTTAACTCAGGATTCCTCAGTCTCTGCACTATCGGACATTCTCTGCCAGATTCTTCTCTGGGGTGGGGTCTGTCCTTTCAACTGCAAGATGTTTAGAAGCATCCTTGCCCATCACTTACCCATCATCAGTGTGACAGTGAATAATGTCTACATTGCGTAAAGGCTCCTGGGGGTCACAGTTATCCTTGGTTGAGAAAAATAATATTAAATTAAGAATTGCAAAGTACTTTTGTAGCAGTGATATAATAGTCACTTATTGACAAATAATATAATAGACCACCAAATGTCTGAGTCACACAGTCACACCATGTGATATTTTACAGATACGGAAATCATGGACTGGCATTATACTGGTTGATTGGAAGCAAGTCCCTGCGGTATTACTGAGAAAGAATCAAAAGAGGGACGAATTGTAAAAAACATTAAACATAATGACGATTTGTCGCTAAAATATAAAGACCATTTCTCATGAATTCAGGATTGTATCTATCCATTTGTGTAAAAGTATAAAAGCATGTATAAGAACACATTTTAGAAAGAGATTTTTCAAAAACTAAGAACTTATGGAACAAAACATATTGGTGAGAGTGCAATTATGTTAAGTATATTGTTTCCTGAGCAATATGCCATGTGCTAAGTAAGTAACTTCAGTCATGTCTGACCTCTTGTGACCGTATGGACTGCAGTTTTCCAGTAGCCTCCATCTGTCCAAAGGATTCTCCAGGCAAGAAGAGTGGAGTGAGTTGCCATGCCCTGTTCCAGGGGATATTCACAACACAGAGATCAAACCTGCATCTCTTAATTCTCCTGCATTGGCAAATGGGTTCTTTACCATTACTACACCTGGGAAGCCCCTTCCTGAACAATAGGATGTAATAAAATGGAATGAAAATCTACAACTAACTGATAAAAAAGGCACAAAAGAGTAAGCATTTAGCAATATTAACGTGGATCTCTAATTCAAATCAAATTGCCAAAGATTTGGAAGTGAAACAATATAACAGAAGAACATTTATGAAGTGAGGAAGGAGCAGTATCTAAGTTATAATTTTATCTTATATATAGACAGAGGAATTCAAATACACTTATGTAATATAAGTCAAATGGTAAAGAATTATGATAAGAAGAGATGCAATATTTAGGAAAAAATTTAATCAGAAGGCCGAAAGGAATAATAAGGAATAACTGATGAGAAACTCTTAATAGAAATAAATATGTATGAGTTGTCTATCACACTAAGAATGCTAAAGACTTCTCACTTTCCTTTCTCGCGTATAGCAAGAGTTGACACATTTAGAATACTAAAGTGACAAATTATTACAGTAATAAAAATAGCAATAAAGAGCAACGAGCGGTATGTATTGTGCAGCATGGTGACATTAGTTCATAACACTCTTTTTATCATAATTGAAAGTTGCATGAGAAACGCTGGGCTGGAAGAAGCACAAACTGTAATCAAGATTGCCGGGAGAAATATCAATAACCTCAGATAAGCAGATGACACCACCCTTATGGCAGAAAGTGAAGAGGAACTGAAAAGCTTCTTGATGAAAGTGAAAGAGGAGAGTGAAAAAGTTGGCTTAAAGCTTAACATTCAGAAAACTAAGATCATGGCATCTGGTCCCATCACCTCATGGGAAATAGATGGGGAGACAGTGGAAACAGTGTCAGACTTTATTTTTGTGGTGTCCAAAATCACTCAGATAGTGACTGCAGCCATGAAATTAAAAGACGCTTACTCCTTGGAAGGAAAGTTATGACCAACCTAGATAGCATATTAAAAAGCAGAGACATTACTTTGCCAACAAAGGTCCATCTGGTCAAAGCTATGGTTTTTCCAGTGGTCATGTATGGATGTGAGAGTTGGGCGGTGAAGAAAGCTAAGTGCCGAAGAATTGCTGCTTTTGAACTGTGGTGTTGGAGAAGACTCTTGAGAGTCCCTTGGACTGCAAGGAGATCCAACCAGTCCACCCTAAAGGAGATCAGTCCTGGGGGTTCATTGGAAGGACTGATGCTGAAGCTGAAACTCCAGTACTTTGGCCACCTCACGTGAAGGGTTAACTTATTGGAAAAGACCTTGATGCTGGGAGGGATTGGGGGCAGGAGGAGAAGGGGACGTCAGAGGATGAGATGGCTGGATAGCATCACCGACTCAATGGACATGAGTTTGAGTAGACTCCAGGAGTTGGTGATGGACAGGGAGGCCTGTTGTGCAGCGATTCATGGGGCTGCAAAGAGTCGTAGATGCCTGAGCAACTGAACTGAACTGAACTGAAGAGATAGCATATCCTAAAATCTCCCCTCACAAGAAATAAATTGCAGCTATATGTGGTGACAGATGTTAAGGAGATTTACTATGGTGATCATTTTGCAGTATAAACAAGTATTAAATCATTGTTTTGTGTACCTGTAACTCATATATTGTCACAGGTCAAATACCCAAATTCTTTTGGAAAAGCAATGAAGAAAATGTTGGCAGATGTGACCAACAAAATTTATCAGTTCTTATACAATGTCACAAATATATCTATGCATATATAGAAGAACTATATCACAAATTTAAGGTTTTTGTTAGAAAATAATACTTCCTGTCAAAGAATGCAATTTTAAAAAGGAATAACAACACTCTGATACCACTATATAAAACAAAATAGTTACAGAGACTTTTATTTTAATAGAGAAACATTGCATGACTAACAAATCCATAGATCTATTTAGCCTCACAGATAATAAAATAGTTGGAAAGTAAACCTCCCTAGCATACATCGTTTTGTTTACATAACTAAGTTTTTTTTGTTTGTTTTCTTATGTGCACACAAGAGTGAGAGAAGATACTGTAATGTGTATGTTGCCTACACAGCTGTTGAAATTGTGTATTTGCAAAGAGTCCTCAGTTTAGATCTCTCTCCTCTATGTGAAGGCACAGTCCAATATGCTCCATCTTACAATAAAATGAAATGCCCTCACCTCACTGACTTACCCTCTACAGTTAATACCCTATTTGTCTACTCCTGTTAATTAACAAGAGCTTTAGACTCATGTTCCACTTTCACTGGATGCAATTGATACCTTCCATTCATTCTTCTGTTGGACTTCCACTGAAAGTGAAAATTGCTCAGTCATATCCGTCTCTTTGCGACCCCATGGACTATACAGTCCATGGAATTCTCCAGGTCAGAACATTGGAGTGGGTGGCCTTTCCCTAGCATGACTTAATTGTCAACACTGACACTCTCGTTTTCAAGTGCAGTGTTCCTTTTTCAGCATTATAAAGAAATACATTTTCAGGAAACCCAGCAAACAACCATGGTGACCTCTGCCTCTGGGATGTACTAGATTGGCACTTGGGTGACCTCTGGTACATTCCTGGCTTCCATCCTCTCTGATCCTCTCCTGCAGTGTCTGTGGAGCGCTCAGACTCACCTATTTGGGAACTCTGTGAGGGAGGCTTCCTTGTGAAAGTCAAAATTCACCTCTAAGTAGCTGATGATGCAGATTCACGCTCTGTCTCCCCACAAGACAGCAATAAGAGATCAGGCATTGTTCTCTCAGCCATATGTAGGATTACAAAAGCAACAACTACATCCTGTCCAACCAAAGAGGCACAGGCTGAGGGACTGCAGCAGAGGAGATATTTACATCTCCCGTGTCAGCTCATTAGACATGTTTTCCCTTTGTTATTCCAACCTCTAATTACGTGATTTCCCTTGGAGAAGTGCTCTGAACAGAAGATATTTTTTCTGCTGATTCTCTGTTCCTAAGAGACTCCATTATAAGTCAGGTAAATTCAGCTTCCTCACTCCTGCACCATTACTTCTCCAGCTTCCAAAGCTTTAAGACTCCCAGTACCTCATCACATCCCTGAGTTCAAGTTTTCTAGAAAGTATAATATTGACAACTGTTCTTGACTAAGTCCTTTGGGTCTTCAATGCTTTGATCCACTGTGGGAACACAACCCAAGAATCTCTGAATATGACTATTTTTCCCTTTTCAAAACAGGGAATAACTTTGCTCCTTTAATATAAAACTTGGTTTCAAGCAAGTTTTGCAAAACCTAAAAAGATTTCCTTCTTACATCAGAAATGTTTCCTGCCAACGCAGGAAACATAAGAGAGGTGGGCGGATAGGATACCTGGGTCGGGAAGATCCCCTGGAGGAGGGCCTTGTAATCCATGTCAGTGTTCTGGCCTGGAGAATCCCATGGACAGAGGAGCCCGGCGGGCTACAGTCCATGGGGTCGCACAGAGTCAGACACAGCTAAAGAGTCTTAGCAAAACACAACACAACACACATCCTGCTCCTAGGAGTAGAGTTTATCCTTAGGAGTCAATCAGTGAACTTCCTTTACATAAGGTCATTTATGTTACACGCTGATCTTTCAGTCACTATGGACAGATTTTGCCCCCTTAGCTGGTACAGAGAATTTCACCTTTTCTAAATGTAAATGTAGATCTGACTCTGAAGCCTTTGGAATTTAATATAGGAAAAGTAAGTCATTATTAAAATTAAGGTCACACATTCTACTTTAAATCTTCATATTAAAATTTCTACATTGTTTCTAATTTATATTCATTTAAATGTTCTTTTTTTTTTACTTTTTTTTACTTCTCTCCTTCCAACTTTCTCTTATGTTTCCTTTCAGGACAATGGATGGAATTACAAATTAAACAGCATGTTTAAATCTATCTATGTGTGCATGGGTATTTATTTCAGAGAAAGTGTATACAGATACAAATGGACATACATATTCCTAAGCGTGAACAATGTTTGTGGGCTCAGCAAAGTATTTCTATGCACTTCATTCATCCCTCACAACATCCAAGTGAAGTTAGGATTTATCATCTCACATTTCCTTCTGAAGATAAAACTGAGGCTCAGGGCAATTCTATTACTAACAATAACATTACAAAGAAATTAAAACTTATTGTGCACCCTTTTTAATCATATGCAAATGGAACTACATAATATACTGCTAATTTTTAAAATTCAGAAAGTTGAATACTTTAAAAATGTACAGTTGATTATATGGAATTACACTCTAATTAATTAGCTAAGAGTTGAAACTTCCTGGCAGTTCATTGTGGAGGGAAGTATGTTAAGCACAGGTGGTTGTGTCCTACCTAAAATTGATGGGAGATAGCTCCTCTAATTAGGAATAAAGTGAAGTGACACATATGAATTAGGAACAGTAAAATTTAAATAAAGCAATTAACATTTCAGAAACCTAGTGATTTTCCTATAAACAAGAGACTGATCTAATATATAAAAGGAAGAAATTGACATAAAGTGGTCCAAGACAGAAGAGCACTACACTACACACCACACCATGGGCGATCCTTTAAAACAGAAAACAGAGCCTGCCAGCTGACAGCAGACCCAAGAGGAGACAATCGGAACTCAGATCAGCTGCCCGTCATAGAAACCATCAGACAAATCTTCATTATATTAAGCCATTTGCTTTTAAGATGACTTGCTATGTAGCAACAGGTAAAGGAAACAGTAATCAAAATGAACAGAATGGGGGGGGGGGAGTTATGATAATATGCTGCTTTTTTTCTAGGCAACTGTTGTGATAACATTCATGAATACTCATCATTCAAGTTTATGTCAGCTTTATAAAAAAAGAGATTCCATTTAGGGTTCCATGTAGGTAAGCAAGAAAGGTTAAAAGGATATGCCTGTTTGAGGAGGATTCTGTCAAACAGTTAGATGAGAGCTAATGCCTATCCTTCTAAATCTCTTTCAAGAAATTGTAGAGGAGGAATACCTCCGAATTCATTCTACAAGGCCACCACCTCATAGAATGATATCACCCTGATATGAAAACCAGATGAAGACAACACACACACACACACACACACACACACACACCAAAAAAAAAAAAAACCTACAGGGCAATATCACTGAGAAATCTAGGTGCAAAAATCCTCAACTAAAGTTTAGCAAACTGAATTCAGCAACACATCAAAAAGCTCATACACCATAATCAATTTGGGTTTATTCCAGGGATGCAAGGATTCTTCAATATATGGAGATCAATCAATGTGATACCCCATATTAACAAAGTGAAAGATATAAAGCATATGATCCTCTCAAAAGAGGCAGAAAAAACCTCTGACAAAATAAAGCACTCATTTATGATTGAGTTCAGTTCAGTCACTCAGGAGTGTCCGACTCTTTGTGACCCCATGCACGCCGGGCCACCCTGTCCATCACCAACTCCCGGAGTCTACTCAAACTCATGTCCATCGAGTCAGTGATGCCATCCAGCCATCTCATCCTCTGTCGTCCCCTTCTCCTCCTGCCCCCAATCCCTCCCAGCATCAGGGTCTTTTCCAATGAGTCATCTCTTCACATGAGGTGGCCAAAGTATTGGAGTTTCAGCTTCAGCATCAGTCCTTCCAATGAACACCCAGGACTGATCTCCTTCAGGATGGACTGGTTGGATATCCTTGCAGTCCAAGGGACTCTCAAGAGTCTTCTCCAACACCACAGTTCAAAAGCATCAGTTTTTCGGCACTCAGCTCTCTTCACCGCCCAACTCTCACATCCATACATGACCACTGGAAAAACCATAGCCTTGACTAGACAGACCTTTGTTGGCAAAGTAATATCTCTGTTTTTTAATATGCTATCTAGGTTGGTCATAACTTTCCTTCCAAGGAGTAAGTGTCCTTTAATTTCATGGCTGCAGTCACCATCTGCAGTGATTTTGGAGCCCAAAAAGAGAAAGTCTGACACTGTTTCCACTGTCTCCCCATCTATTTCCCATGAGGTGATGGGACCAGATGCCATGATCTTAGTTTTCTGAATGTTAAGCTTTAAGCCAACTTTTTCACTCTCCTCTTTCACTTTCATCAAGAGGCTTTTCAGTTCCTCTTCACTTTCTGCCATAAGGGTGGTGCCATCTGCATATCTGAGGTTATTGATATTTCTCCCAGCAATCTTGATTCCAGCTTGTGCTTCTTCCAGCCCAGTGTTTCTCATGATGTACTCTGCATAGAAGTTAAATAAGCAGGGTGACAGCAAACAGCCTTGACGTGCTCTTTTTCCTATTTGGAACCAGTCTGTTGTTCCATATCCAGTTCTAACTGTTGCTTCCTGATCTGAATACAGGTTTCTCAAGAGGTAAGTAAGGTGGTCTGGTATTCCCATCTCTTGAAGAATTTTCCACAGTTTATTGTGATCCACACAGTCGAAGGCTTTGGCGTAGTCAGTAAAGCAGAAATAGATGTTTTTCTGGAACTCTCTTGCTTTTCAATGATCCAGTGGATATTGGCAATTTGATCTCAGGTTCCTCTGCCTTTTGTAAAACCAGCTTGAACATCTGGAAGTTCTCGGTTCACGTATTGCTGAAGCCTGGCTTGGAGAATTTTGACCATTACTTTACTAGCATGTGAGATGAGTGCAATTGTGCGGTAGTTTGAGCATTCTTTAGGATTGCCTTTCTTAGGGATTGGAATGAAAACTGACATTTTTCAGTCCTGTGGCCACTGCTGAGTTTTCCGAATTTGCTGGCATATTGAGTGAAGCACTTTCACAGCATCATCGTTCAGGATTTGAAATACCTCAACTGGAATTCCATCACATTCACTAGCTTTGTTCATAGTGATGCTTTCTAAGGGCCACTTGACTTCACATTCTAGGATGTCTGGCTCTAGGTGGGTGATCACACCATTGTGATTATCTGGCTCATGAAGATTGTTTTTGAACAGTTCTTCTGTGTATTCTTGCCACCTCTTCTTAATATCTTCTGCTTCTGTTAGGTCCATAACATTTCTGTCCTTTGTTGAACACATCTTTGCCTGAAATGTTCCCTTGATATCTCTAATTTTCTTGAAGAGATCTCTAGTCTTTCCCTTTCTGTTGTTTTCCTCTATTTCTTTGCATTGATAGCTGAGGAAGGCTTTCTTATCTCTCCTGGCTATTCTCTGGAAATCTGCATTCAAATGGGAATATCTTTTCTCCTTTGCTTTTCGCTTCTCTTCTTTTCAGAGCAATTTGTAAGGCCTCCTCAGACAACCATTTTGTCTTTTTGCATTTCTTTTCCATGGGGATGGTCTTGATCCCTGTCTCCTGTGCAATGTCAAGAACCTCCGTCCATAGTTCATCAGGCTCTCTGTCTATCAGATCTAGTCCCTTAAATCTATTTCTCACTTCCACTGTATAGTCATAAGGAATTTGATTTAGGTCATACCTGAATGGTCTAGTGGTTTTCCCTACTTTCTTCAGTTTAAGTTTGTATTTGGCCATAAGGAGTTCATGATCTGAGCCACAGTCATCTCCTGGTCTTGTTTTTGCTGACTGTAAAGAGTTTCTCCATCTTTGGCAGCAAAAAATACAATCATTGTGATTTCAGTGTTGACCATCTGGTGATGTCCATGTGTAGAGTCTTCTCTTGTGTTGTTGGAAGAGGGTGCTTGCTATGACTAGTGCATTCTCTTGGCAAAACTCTATTAGCCTTTGCCCTGCTTCATTTCGTACTCCAAGGCCAAATTTGCCTGTTATTCCAGGTGTTTCTTGCCTTCCTACTTTTGCATTTCAGTCCCCTATAATGAAAAGGACATCTTTTTTGGGTGTTAGTTCTAAAAGATCTTGTAGGTCTTCAAAGAACAGTTCAACTTTAGCTTCTTCAGAGTTACTGGTTGGGGCATAGGCTTGGATTACTGTGATATTGAATGGTTTGCCTTGGAAGCAAACAGAGATCATTATGTCGTTTTTGAGATTTCACCCAAGTACTGCATTTCGGACTCGTTTGTTGACTATGATGGCTACTCCATTTCTTCTAAGGGATTCCTGCCCACAGTAGTAGATATAATGGTCATCGGAGTTCAATTCACCCATTCCAGTCCTTTTTAGTTTGCTGATTCCTAGAATGTCAGCATTCACATCTCCTGTTTGACCACTTCCAATTTGCCTTGATTCATGGACCTAACATTCCAGGTTCCTATGCAATATTGCTCTTTACAGCATCAAACCTTGCTCTATCACCAGTCCCATCCACAACTGGGTATTGCTTTTGCTTTGACTCCATCTCTTCATTCTTTCTGGAGTTATTTCTCCACTGATCTCCAGTAGCATATTGGGCACCTACTGACCTGGGGAGTTCCTTTTTCAGTATCCTATCATTTTGCCTTTTCATACTGTTCATGGGGTTCCCAAGGCAAGAATACTGAAGGGGTTTGTCATTCCCTTCTCCAGGGGACCACATTCTATCAGACCTCTACCCCATGACCCAACCGTCTTGGGTGGCCCCCCACAGCATGGCTTCATTTCATTGAGTTAGACAGGACTGTGGTCCTGTGATCAGATTGGCTAGTTTTCTGTGATTATAGTTTTAGTGTATCTGCCCTCTGATGCCCTCTTGCAACACCTACTGTTTTACTTGGGTTTCTCTTACCTCGGAAGTGGGGCATCTCTTCACAGCTGCTTCAGCAAAGCGCAGCCGCTGCTCCTTACCTTGGAGGAGGCGTATCTTCACATGGCCGCACCTCCTGACCTTGAACATGGAGTAGCTCCTCTCAGCCCTCCTGCGCCCAGCAGCAGCCGCTCTTTGGAAGTGGGGTTGCTCCTCCCGGCTGCCGCCCCTGACCTCGGGAGTGTGGTAGCTCCTCTCGGCCGCCGCCCCTGACCTTGGAGGTGGGGAAGCTCCTCTCGGCCTCTGCTCCTGGGCTGTTGCAGCCTGGCACTCTCGGTCGCTACCCCTGACCTTGGGGGAGGGTTAGCTCCTCACAGCCACGGTTTTGCGTGGTCCGTCACAGCCAATGCGCTTCTGAATGGTAAAGTTCTTCAAAAAATGAGCATAGAAGGAAACATAGCAAAGGTCATACATGATAATCCTACAGTAAACATTATTATCAATGGTGAAAAAATGAAAGCATTGCCCCTAAGATCAGGAACAAGACAAGGGTGTCCACTTTCACCACTATTATTCACATAGTTCTGGAAGTCCTAGCTACAGCAATCAGAGAAGAAAAAGAAATAACAGGAATCCAGGTCAGAAAAGAAGTAAAGCTCTCACTGTTTGCAGATGACATGCTACTATATGTAGAAAACCTTAAATATTGTATCAGAAAATTACTAGAACTAATCAGTGAATGTAGAAAAGTTGCAAGATACAAAATCAATACACAGAAATCACTTGCATTTCTATATACTAACAATGAAAAATCAGAAAGAGCAATTAAGGAATCAATCCCATTCACCATTGCAAAAAAAAAAAAAAAAAAAAGGAATTAAATGTCTAGGAGTAAACTTACCTAAGGAAACAAAAGAACTGTACACAGAAAATTATAAGACACTAAGGAAACAAATCAAAGATAACATAAACAGATGACAGATATTTCACATTCCTGGGTGGGAAGAATCAATATTGTGAAAATGAATATACTACCAAGTGCAATCTACAGATTTAATGCAATCCCTATCAAATTACCAATGGCATTTTTCACAAAACTAGAACAAAAAAAAATTCACAGTTCATATGGAAGCACAAAAGACCCTGAATAGCCAAAGCAGTCTTCAGAAAGAAGAATGGAGCTGGAGAAATCAAGCTACCTGACTTCAGGTTATACTACAAATCTACAGTTATCAAGAAAGTATGGTCCTGGCACAAAAACAGAAATATAGACCAATGGAACAAGATAGAAAGCCCAGAAATAAACCCATGCACCTATGGGTAGCTTATCTTTGACAAAAGAGGTAAGAATATACAATGGGGCAAAAACAGCCTCTTCAATAAATGGTTCTGGGAAAACTGGACAGCTACTTGTAAAATAATGAAATTAGAACACTTCCTAACACCATACAAAAAAATAAATTCAAAATGGATTAAAGATCTAAATATAAGACCAGAAGCTATAAAACTCTTAGAGGAAAACATAGGCAGACACTCTCTGACATAAATCAAAGCAAGATAACCCATGAGCCACCTCCTAGAGTAACGGAAATAAAAGCAAAAGTAAATAAGTGGGGTCTGATTAAAGTTAAAAGCTTTTGCACAACAAAGGAAACTATAAGCAAGGTGAAAAGACAGCACTCAGAATGGGAGAAAATAATAGCAAATGAAACAACTGACAAAGGATTAATTTCTAAAATATACAAGCAGCTCATACCACTCAATACCAGAAAAACAAACATCCCAATCAAAAGGTGGGGAAAAGACCTAAACAGACATTTCTCCAAAGAAGACATACAGATGGCTACAAACACATGAAAAAATGCTCAACATCACTCATTCTTTGGTTCAGTTCAGTTCAGTTTAGTTGCTCAGTCGTGTCTGACTCTTTGTGACCTCATGGACTGCAGCACACCAGGCCTCTCTGTCCACCACCAACTCTCGGAGCTTACTCAAACTCATGTCCACTGAGTCAGTGATGCCATCCAACCATATCATCCTCTGTCATCCCCTTCTGCTCTCGCCTTCAATCTCTCCCAGCATCAGGGTCTTTTCAAATGAGTTAGCTCTTCACATCAGGTGTCCAAAATATTGGAGTTTCAGCTCAACATCAGTCCTTCCAATGAATACCCAGAACTGAGTTCCTTTAGGATGGGCTGGTTAGATCTCCTCGCAGTCCAAGGGCCTCTCAAGAGTCTTCTCCAACAGCACAAAAGCATCAATTTTTCAGTGCTTAGCTTTCTTTATACTCCAACTCTCACATCCATAGATGTCTACTGGAAAAACCATAGCTTTGACTAAAAGGGCCTTTTGGCAAATTAATGTCTCTGCTTTTTACTATGCTATCTAGGTTGGTCATAACGTCTTTTCCAAGGAGTAAGCATCCTTTCATTTCATGGCTGCAGTCACCATCTGCAGTGATTTGGGAGCCCAAAACTAAAGTCTGCTACTATGTCACTCATTATTACAGAAATGCATATGAAAACCGCAATGAGATATCACCTCACACTGGTCAAAATGGTCCTCATCAAAAAGTCTACAGACAACAAATGCTAGAAAGGGTGTGGAGAAAAGGGAACACTCTTGCACTCTTGGTGGGAATGCAAATTTATACAGCCACTATGGAAGACGGTATGGAGATTGGAGTTTTTCCTTAAAAAACTAGGAATAAAACCATCATGTGACCCAGCAATACCACTCCTAGGCATATACCCTGAAGAAACCAAAATTGAAAGAGACACATGTATCCCATTGTTCATTGTAGTGTTATTTATGATAACTGAAACATGGATGCAACCTAGATGTCCATCGACAGATGAATGGATAAAGAAGTTGTGGTATATATACACAGTGGAATATTTCTCAGCCATAAGAAGGAATGCATTTGAGTCAGTTCTAATGAGGTGGATGAACCTAGAACCTATTATACAGAGTGAAGTGAGTCAGAAAGAGAAAGATAAATACCATATTCTAACATATATATATGGAATCTACAAAAATGGTACTGAAGAATTTATGTACAGGGCAACAACGGAGAGACAGTCATAGAGAACAAACTTATGGACATGGGGAGAGGGGATGAGAGGGTGAGATGTATGGAAAGAGTAACATGGAAACTTGCATTACCACATGTAAAATAGTTAGCCAACAGGAATTTGCTTTATGACTCAGGAAACTCAAAGAGGACCTCTGGATCAACCTAGAGAGGTGGGATGAGGAGGGAGATGGGAAAGAGTTTCAAAGGGAGGGGGTATGTGTATGCCTGTGGCTGATTCATGCTGAGGTCTGACGGAAAACAGCAAGATTCTGTAAAGCAATTATCCTTCAATTAAAACACATTAATTACAAAAAGAGAAAAAAGGATATGCCTATTTGAGAAACTTACACCTTTGTCACAGGACTAGATGGGAATTTAAGCTCTCTAGTGAGCCATGATTTTGAGATGTATATATATCTTGTATATCATATAAATGTTGCTGATTCATTCATTCACTGTTACTTTTTTGGTTATGACAATTGGAATGGGGGAAATGTTTCTTTTAGAGCATTGGAAGGAACCATATATTTTAGGCACAATGGAAGTTTTCAAGCAGAAAGATATATTTATACCAAATAATCCTTCACTCCAACAATAAACTCTTTTACATACAGACACTAAACCACAGACCTCAATAATTAAATGGACACTCTGAAAAAATACTTTGCATAGGAATAATCTGACAAAAATTTATGTTGCATCATACTTAAGGTCCTGTCTGACTCCAGGTCTTATTATGTCAAACTCTGTATTGAAATTGCTGTTTCATGTAGATGCCAGTTAGAGACATGCATCTGATGCTCCTCTTTCTCAGTAGCTCCTGTAGAGAATGTGACACTGAGCTAAATAGAGAATAGTACCCTGAGGAGCGTAAAATCAGATGAACAAATATGAAACATACATCTGGGCATGTCTACATTTCCAGAAAGAGAAATTATGGTAGTGATGTTCCAAGGTATGATGAATTAAAAAGGAACAAATTGTGGTTGCATATTTTATTCTCCTATGAAGTTATACAATTGGATTGGTTACCGAGTTAGATTTTTCATAGAAGTAGCACAAACTATGATCATTCTTTTAATAAAATGAAAAAGAGTTTACTCAGTACAAAGCATTTCATTTCAAAAAAATTTATTCTTAAGAAATTGCAAATGCTCATGAGATAAACGGGAATTTACGTATGTTTCACACAAGGTTTGAACCAATTTGAGAGAACAGAAAAATAACAAAAGAAAAAACTTAGATGACAGAGAAGAGAAACGTTAATAAAGGATGTATTTAAAATTGTACATAAAAGTGAAATCGAAGAAATGGAAATACCAGGTATTAAATGAAGAAGCAGTTGCTATTACTATAATCTAAACAAAGAATCTCACTATCTGACTCTGAGGCTTTAAGCCCTGCTATCATTCTTCAGCTTGAGGTAAATGGACTTTTTCTAGAAGTTTCCATCCCAAGGAATCCTTTTAGAGCCCTCTTTATGTCTTTGTTTCTCAGACTATAGATGAAGGGGTTCAGCATGGGTGTGACCACAGTGTACATCACCGATGATATAGCACTCGTGTGTGAGCGGTAGGTAGCAGTGAAGCTAAGATACACTCCTAAGGCTGAGCAATAAAATAAGGAGACAACCGAGAGGTGAGATGCACAGGTGGAGAATGCTTTATACTGCCCCTGAGCAGATGAGATTCCACAGATAGAGGCCACTATCTTAGAGTAAGAGTAAACGATACCAGCTAGAGGAACAACCCCTATAATTACAGACCCAAAATACACCACCATGTTATTGAGAAAGGGGTCAGAACAGGCCAGTTGGATGAGCCATGTGATTTCACAGAAAAAGTGATGGATTTCCAAGTCTGAACAGAAAGACAATCGCAAAATCATTAAACTCTGTAACAAGGAATACATAGAACTCAACACCCAGGACACCAGAACCAACAATGCACAGACCCAGGGGCTCATGATGACCGTGTAGTGCAGTGGGTGGCAGATGGCCACATACCGGTCATAGGCCATTACAGTCAGGAGAAAGTCATCTAATCCTGCAAAGAGTAAGTAAAAATACATCTGGATGATGCAGCCTTCATAGGTGATGACTTTCCTCTGTGTCTGGATGTTCCACAGCATCTTTGGGATGGTGGTGGTGGTGAAGCAGATGTCTACAAAGGACAGGTTGGAAAGGAAGAAGTACATGGGGGTGTGGAGGTGGTGGTCTGAGCTGACAGTCAGGATGATGGCCAGGTTTCCAAACACAGTGATCAGGTACATGGAGAGGAAAAGCCCAAAGATGAGGGGCTGCAATTCTGGTCCCTCTGAAAGTCCCAGAAGAAGAAATTCTGTGATTTTTGTACTGTTCCCTGGCTCCATGTGATGAAGGTGACTATTGGGAAAAAAGAAAATAGCATGAAGAATTTTCACCCAAACAGACACAACTCACATTACTGAAATACTATATTTTCAATTTTGTTGGCATGAAATTGATATTAATATGTTGTATATAGATAAATTCTCCATGATGTTATATGTCATTTCCCTCTGAATAAAAAGTTTTGTCCCATTCTCTATATATTTCCAAAGAGTTCATATATTTACACTTTTAATGAGAAAGTCTTTCATGCATTTGAGAAATATACTGAGAGCAAACATATTTCAAGCCATACAGACAATAAATATAGGTGTTTAAAAACAAATCTCTCACAATGCAAGCATGATGAAAGATGATATTCAAATAAATATATAATATGTTAGAAGGTGACAGGTGTTATGAAGAAAACAAAAACATGTATAAAGGAGAGAGTAGTCAGTGGCATTATTTTATACCAAGTTGCAAGGGCTGCAAACAAGGAGTTATTTGAAGACATGTCCAGGAAGAGAGAGAAGCACCTGGTGAGATACCAGGAGAAGTGTGTATCTGGCAGAGGGAACTGCCACTGCAAAGGACCTGAGGAGGATGCTGGATCCACATGTTCAAAGGCAAACGAGAAAGCCAGTGGGGCAGAGGGATAATCAAGAGGGGGAGTGATTGGAGATGGTGTCAGGGATGCTGAGGAGCAAGGTGGCCTCCCAGATAGAGCGGACCCTTCAGTCCACAGAGAATCCCTCCTTTCACGGTGTTCCCAGCACTCTATGGATCTAGTTGCAAAGGTTTCCTGTGAATTAAAGCAGATTCTCATCTCTGCACCAACTTTGATTGCGTTCTGACGTCAGTCACCTTACGCATGAGTCCAAGTGCCTGTGCTCTAAGACCTGCTCTCACTCCACAAGGCACAGACACACCATGGCTCCTGGGCTGTGTTTCTGTCACGAATTTCTCAACCAGACCCCCCTCCTTAGGCCAGCGGTGGTAACCACTCGAGCTAGTCAGATCAGATTAACTTTCTCCTAAACAATGTTTAAATGGTGCCCATAAATTCCAGATCATAAACTTCTGAGAGAATAATAAAATTGGGATTCCTTTTAGCTCCAGCCACTTTCTGCCCTGTTTTTAAAGAAATATAAAATATGAGGGGAGAAATAAAATGAAGGAAAAAGATCTAACAAGCTCATATCATTCCCGAAACAATTTGACGAAGAGAAGCTTCCTTGGATTAGCAACCTTCCAACTTCAGCTATATCTCTTTGATACCCAGGAAAAATCAGAAAGAAACATATCTTATTTCCAAGGACAGAATCAGTGATATGTATATGACGTGAAAAACCATACAGATTTAATACCCCAAGAGAAAAATAAACAAACGTCGTAAACTCAACAATTCAAAAAAAAAAAACATAGAAAATATGACAAAAGTTACTTATGTGTTATATGAGACAGTAGAAGATGTCTTTCCTGTCCTTTTCTATATAATTTGATCGTTTTTGTGTGTGTTCTGATACTGAATGAGGCAAGCCCTGTCTCTTTTTTTCTTATGAGTCGTAGTTTGTTTCTTACTCTTGGGCATAATGTTTTCACTTTTTTAATTAATCCAATGAGCACACTTCAATTCTAGTTATGGTCTTTGTCCAGCAGGCAAAGGCCTTTCCAGACCATATTCTATAAAGCTTGAAAAGGTCATGAAAATTCCTCCTCTTTTTCTGGATATATTTCTTTACATGATCTAAGCCTGAGGACACTATATTTCAGTGTACTGTGACATTGTCACTATATTGCAAGATACTAATCATCAGAGACTTAAATTGCCTTCTTCAATTCTTATTTTCTCAAAGGTCTGTGAATATATTTGCATTTATTTAAAAAACACACTTAAGAAAATGAGAAATTATGAAATGACAAAATATGGCTAAAATATGAAACCAGTTAAAAGGGTGATTTCCTATATTTGTATTAAAGAAAACTGAATGGAACAACAAAAATTGACTGAAACTTGATATATACTAGGGGTGACAGTGTAGTTGTTCTGCCGTGTCTGATTCTTTGCGACCCCGTGGATGGTAGCCTACCAGACTCCTCCATCCATGGGACTTTAAGGCAGGAATACTGGAGTGGGTTGCCATTTCCTTCTCCAGGAATCCTCCCGACCCAGGAGGGAATCGAACCCAGGTCTCCCGCATTGTAGGCAGATGCTTTAGCGTATGAACCACCGGGGAATCAATAGGGGTAATTAAACATTTATGACATTTATCACATGAATTAATAATTAATTTAGAAAAGACCTCAACTCAAGAGAACATGACATGGGACGGCCCAGACATTTCTGGCAAACGGCAGATGCCTTGTTATAATGTGCTGAGTGATTGGGGATCAGGTCCCTCATGAACACTACCCGTGGGACGGTTGTTTCCAACTTGGTTAGAAAAGGCAGGATTGTTGAGTAAAAGCTGGACTAAATGGTCATCTATCCAGAAGGAAATTAAGTTGTTCCTTATCTGATACATCTCTTTAAAAGGGACTAAAGACTGCAGTGTAAAATTAAGCGGTCCACTTTAGACAAATATACAAAAAGCTACATTGGAACTGCATTTCTACTGATATCAGAAACACAGATAGTTTTAAAATCTGGATTCTCCAGTCTCTGCACAATTGGACATTCTCTGCCAGATCTTTCTCTGGGGTGGGGTATGCCCTGTAAATAGCAGTATGTTTAGAAACATATTTGCCCACCACTTGCCACTCATCAGTGTGACAGCAAATAATGTCTATGAATATTGTTTAAAGGACCCTGGGGGAAACAATTACCCTTGGTGGAGAAACACAGTAATAAATTAAGAATCTCAAAATATTTCTGCAGCAGTGATTTAATAGTCACTTGTTGATAAATAATATTATAAGCCACCAAATCTGTGAGTCACGCAGCCACACCATGCAATATTATACAGATGTTAAAATAATGAACCACCATTATACTGGTTGATTGGAACCAAGTCCCTGAGGTATTATTGAGAAAGAAACAAAAGAGGGACAAACTGTAGAAAACATTAAACATAATGATGATTTGCCACTAAAATATAAAAACCATTTATGATGTATTCAGGATTCTATTGATGCATTTGTAAAAGTATATATGTATAAGAACACATTTTAGAAAGAAATTTTTGAAAACTAAGAACTTATGGAACAAAATATATTGGTGAGAGTGCAGTTATGTTAAGGGTACTGTTTCCTGGGCAATGTGCTATGTGCTAAATCACTTCAATCATGTCCGACTCCATGCGACCCTGTAGACTGTAGCTGGCCAGTAGCCTCCAACTTTCCATGGGATTCTCCAGGCACAAAGACTGGAGTGTGTTGTCATACCCTCCCCCAGGGTATCTTCACAACCCAGAGATCAAAACTGCATCTCTTAATTCTCCTGCTTTGGTAGACAGGCTCTTTACCACTAGCAACACAATAATAAATTAAATAATAAAATTAAATGAAAATCTACAACTAACAGAAAAAAGACACAAAAGAGTAAAAATTTAACAATATTAACATGGATCTCTAATTCAAGATCAAATTGCCAAAGATTTAGAAGTGAAAAAATATAACAAAAGAACATCTACAATGTGA
This sequence comes from Muntiacus reevesi, assembly GCF_963930625.1. NCBI lineage: Eukaryota > Metazoa > Chordata > Mammalia > Artiodactyla > Cervidae > Muntiacus > Muntiacus reevesi. Next base: position 188,360,689 of record NC_089249.1, on the reverse strand, counting down.
GGAAGGAGCGGTATCTAAGTTATAATTTTATCTTATATGTAGATAGAAGAATTCAAATATGGCTATAGAATATAAGTCAAATAGCAAAGAATTATGGTCAGAGGTGATGCAACTTTTATGAAAAGATTTAATCAGAAGGCCAAAAGGAATAAAAATAAAAACATATAAGAAACTCTTAATAGAAGTATAAGAAGTTATTTATTAGCACTAATGGTGTTAAAGAACCCCCACTTTCCTTTCTGGCTTACATCAAGAGTTGACACGTTAAGAACATTAAAGTGACAACTAAAGTACTACAGTAAGAAAAATAACAATAAAGAGCAACAAGCGGTATATACTATGCAGCATGGTGACTATAGTTCATAACGTATTTTTTTGAATAATTGTAAGTTGCTAAGAGACAGTATATCCTTAAAGCTCTCCTCACAAGAAATAAATTGTAACTATGTGTGGTAACACGTTAAGGAGATTTACTGTGGTGATCATTTAGCAGTATAAACAAATATTGAAGCATTATGCTTTGCATCGGTAACACATATATTGTCAAAGGTCAGTTATACTCAAATTCTTCTGGAAAAGCAATGGAGAGAATGTTGGTAGATGTGACCAAGAAAATTTATTAAGTCTTATATAATTCCACAAATACATCTATGCATATATAAAAGAGCTAAATCACAATTTTAAATTTTTGTTAAAAAATAATCCTTCCTATCAAAGAATGAAATTTAAAAAAGGAATAACAACATTCTGATAGCACTATATAAAACAAAATAGCTATAGAGACATTTTTTAAATAGAGAAACACGGCATGACTAAATAGAGAAACACGGCATGACAAACCCATTCATCTAGTTAGCCTCACAGATAATAAAATAGTTGGAAAGTAAACCCCCCTAGCATACGTCTTTTCACTTATATAACTAAGTTTATTTTTCTCTCTTAGGTAAACACAAGAGTGAGAGAAGATACTGTAATGTGTATGTTGCCTACACAGCTATTGAAAGTGTATATTTGCAAACAGTCCTCAGTTAAGATCTTTCTCCTCTTTGTGGAGGCACAGTCTAATATGCCCCATCTTACAATAAAATGAAATGCCCTCACCTCACTGACTGACCCTCTACAGTTAATACCCTTTTTGTCTACTGTTGTTAATTAACAAGAACCTTAGATTCTTGTTCCAGTTTTACTGGATACAGTTTACTCCTCCTGTTTGTTCTTCTGTGGGGCTTCCAATAACATGATTTAACTGTCAACACTGACAATCTCATTTTTGAGTTCACTGTTCCTTTTCAGCATCATAAATAAATACATCTTCAGGAAACCTAGCAAGCAACCACGGCGACCTCTGCCTCTGGGCTATGCTAGATTGTTCCTCAGGTGACCTCAGGTACATTCCTGGTTTCCATCCTTCTGATCCTCTCCTGCAGTGTCTGTGGAGCTCTCAGACTCACCTGTTTGGGAGGTTTGTCTCACTTTGTCTGGGAGGTTTCCCTGTGAAAGTCAAATTTCCCCCATAAGTTGCTGGTGATGCAGACCCATTTCCTGTTCCTGCACAAGACAGCTAAGAGATCAAGCATTGGTTTCCCATCCACGTGTAGGACCACAAAAGCCATGAACACATACTGTCCAACCAAAGAGGAACAGGCTGAGGGACTGCAACAGAGGAGATATTTATATCTCCCGTGTCAGCTCATTAGACATGTGTTTCCTTCCTTACCCCAACCTTTAAGTTCGTTATTTCCCCTGGTGACACTGGTCTGCACAGAATACATTTTTTTCTTCTGATTCTCTGTTCCTAACAGACTCCATTATAAGTTAGGAAAATTCAGTTTCCTCACTTCTTTGCCTTTACCTCTCCTGCTTCCAAAACTCTAAGGCTCCTGGCACCTCATCACATCCCTGAGTTCAAGTTTTCTCAAAAGTATAATATTGACAATTGGTCTTGACAAGGTCCTTTGGGTCTTCAATGCTCCGATCTGTTGTGGGAACACAACCCAAGAAATCTCTGTTTATGACCATTACCCTTTTCAAAACAGGGGATAACTTTGCTCCTTTAATATAAAACTTGAGTATTATAATTCTTGGTTACATGCAAGTTTTGCAAAGCCTAAATTGATTTTCTACTTACAGCAGAAATTAAACAACACACATGACAATGCAGGAAATGTAAGAGACACAGTTAGGATCCCTGGATCAGGAAGATCCCCTGGAGAAGGCCATGGCAACCCACTCCAGTATTCTTTCCTGGAGAATCCCATGGACAGAGGAGCCTCGCAGGTTATAGTCCATGGGGTCGCAGAGAGTCTGATGTGAGTGAAGTGACTTAGCACAAGACAGCACACATACGGCTCTTAGGAGTTGAGTTTAACCCTTTGGAGTCAATTAGTGAGCTTCCCTTATATACATCATTTTAAGTAACACTCTGATTTTTAATAGGAGAAAATTGTAGTCATTCTGGAGAGATTTCACCCCCTTAGCTGGTACAGAGAATTTCACTTTGTCTAAAGGTAAATGTGGATCTGACTCTGAGGCCTTTGGAATTTAAGATAAGACAAGTAAGTCATTATTAAAATTCAGGTCACATATTCTACTTTAAATCGGTGTATTAACATTTCTACATTTTCTCTAATTTATGTTCATTGAAGCATTCATTTTTTTACTTCTATCCTTCCAACTTTCTCTCATGTTTTCTTTCAGTGCAATAGATGGAATTACAAATGAAACAGTGCATTTAAATCTATGTGTGCATGTGTGTTTATTTCAGAGGAAGTGTATAAAGATACAGACACACATACATATTCCTAAACTTGAACAATGTTTGGGGACTCAGACAAGTATTTACATACATTTTCTGCCTTCATCACAACCTCCAAGTAAAGTTAGGATTGATCATCTCACATTTCCTTCTGAAAGACAAAACTGAGGCTCAGGGCATTTCCATGAATAACATTACAAAGAAATTAAAATTTATTGTGGAACTTTTAAAATTATACACAAATGGAACCATGTAGTATACTGCTAGTTTTTGAAATTTATAAAATTGTATGTTTTAAAAATGTGTAGTTTATTATATTAATGATAGCTATATTTATAACAGCCTTAGCTATGAGCAAAGCTAGTGGAGGTGATGGAATTCCAGTTGAGCTATTTCAAACCCTGAAAGATGATGCTGTGAAAGTGCTGCACTCAATATGCCAGAAAATTTGGAAAACTCAGCAGTGGCCACAGGATTGGAAAAGGTCCATTTTCATTCCAATCCCAAAGAAAGGCAATCCCAAAGAATGCTCAAACTACCTCACAGTTGCACTCATCTCACATGCTAAAAAAGTAATGCTCAAAATTCTCTAAGCCAGGTTTCAGCAATATGTGAACCGTGAACTTCCAGATGTTCAAACTAGTTTTAGAAAAGACAGAGGAACCAGAGATCAAATTGCCAGAATCCGTTGGATCATCAAAAAAGCAGGAGAGTTTCGGAAAAACATCTATTTCTGCTTTATTGACTATGCAAAAGCCATCAGCTGTGTGGATCACAATAAGCTGTGGAAAATTCTGAAAGAGATGGGAATATCAGACCACCTGACCCACCTCTTGAGAAACCTATATGCAGGTCAGGAAGCAACAGTTAGAACTGGACATGGAACAACAGACTGATTTCAAAAAGGCAAAGGAGTACATCAAGGCTGTATATTGTCACCCTGCTTATTTAACTTATATGCAGAGTACATCATGAGAAATGCTGGGCTGGAAGAAGCACAAGCTGGAATCAAGATTGCTAGGAGAAATATCAATAACCTCAGTTATGCAGATGACACCACCCTTATGGCAGAAAGTGAAGAGTAACTAAAAAGCCTCTTGATGAAAGTGAAAGAGGAGAGTGAAAAAGTTGGCTTAAAGCTCAAAATTCAGAAAACTAAGATCATGGCATCTGGTCCCATCACATCATGGTCAATAGATAGGGAAACAGTGGGAGCAGTGTCAGACTTTATTTTTTTGGGCTCCAAAACCACTGCAGATGGTGACTCCAGCCATGAAATTAAAAGACGGCTTCCCCTTGGAAGGAAAGTTATGACCAACCTAGATAGCATATTAAAAAGCAGAGACATTACTTTGCCAACACAGGTCTGTCTAGTCAAGGCTATAGTTTTTCCAGTGGTCATGTATGGATGTGAGAATTGGACTGTGAAGAAAGCTGAGCCCCGAAAAATTGATGCTTTTGAACTGTGGTGTTGGTGAAGATTCTTGAGAGTCCCTTGCCTGCAAGGAGATCCAACCAGTCCACCCTAAAGGAGATCAGTCCTGGGTGTTCATTGGAAGGACTGATGCTGAAGCTGAAACTCCAATACTTTGGCCACCTCATGTGAAGAGTTGACTCATTGGAAAAGACCCTGATAATGGGAGGTATTGGGAGCAGGAGGAGAAGGGGACAACAGAGGATGGATGAAATGGCTGGATGATTGAGTGACTGAACTGAATGAATTAGTTAAGAATTAAAATTTTCTGGTTGTACATTGTTAAGGGTAGTATGTTCACTTCAGTTCAGTTCAGTCACTCAGTCATGTCCGACTCTTTGCAACCCCATGGACTGCAGCTTGCTAGGCTTCCCTGTCCTTTGCCAATTCCCAGAGCTAGCTCAAATTCATGTCCTTTGAGTAAATGATGCAATCCAATCATCTCATCCTCTGCCACCTCGTTCTACTTACCTTCAAACTTTCCCAGCTTCAGGGTCTTTTCCAATGTCTCAGTTCTTTACATCAGGTGGCCAACATATTGGCAATTCAACTTCAGCATCACTTCTTCCAATGAATATTCAGTGTTGATTTCCTGTAGGATTGATGAGATTGATTTCCTTGCAGACCAAGGTACTCTCAAGAGTTTTCTCCAAATAAAAGCAAAAATAAACAAATGGGACCTAATGAAACTTAAAAGCTTTTGCACAACAAAGGAAACTATAAGCAAGGTGAAAAGACAGCCTTCAGAATGGGAGAAAATAATAGCAAACGAAGCAACAGACAGATGATTAATCTCAAGAATATGCAAGCAACTCCTGAAGTTCAGTTCCAGAAAAATAAATGACCCAACCAAAAAATAGGACAAAGAACTAAACAGACATTTCTCCAAAGAAGACATACAGATGGCTAACAAACACATGAGCATGAAAACATGCTCAACATCACTCATAATCAGAGAAATGCACATCAAAACCACAATAAAAGGTACCACTACACACCAGTCAGGATGGCTGCTATCCAAAAGTCTACAAGCAATAAATGCTGGAGAGGGTGTGGAGAAAAGGGAACCCTCTTACACTGTTGGTGGGAATGCAAACTAGCACAGCCGCTATGGAGAACAGTGTGGAGATTTCTTGAAAATCTGGAAATAGAACTGCCATATGACTCAGCAATCCCACTCCTGGGCATACACACCAAGGAAACCAGATCTGAAAGAGACACATGCACCCCAGTGTTCATCACAGCACTGTTTATAATAGCCAGGACATGGAAGCAACCTAGATGCCCATCAGCAGACGAATGGATAAGGAAGCTGTGGTACATATACACCATGGAATATTACTCAGCCATTAAAAAGAATTCATTTGAACCAGTTCTAATGAGATGGATGAAACTGGAGCCCATGATACAGAGTGAAGTAAGCCAGAAAGATAAAGACCAATACAGTATACTAATGCATAAATATGGAATTTAGAAAGATGGTAATGATAACCCTATATGCAAAACAGAAAAAGAGACACAGAGGTACAGAACAGAATTTTGGACTCTGTGGGAGAAGGCAAGTGTGGGAGGTTTCGAGAGAAGAGCATCAAAACATGTATATTATCTAGGGTGAAACAGAACACCAGCCCAGGCTGGATGCATGAGACAAGTTCTCGGGCCTGGTGCACTGGGAAGACCCAGAGGGATCGGGTAGAGAGGGAGGTGAGAGGGGGGATCAGGATGGGGAATACTTGTAAATCCAAGGCTGATTCATGTCAATGTATGACAAAACCACTACAATACGGCAAAGTAATTAGCCTCCAACTAATAAAAATAAATGAAATAAAATAAAATAAAACCTCGGTCAATATACTCCTTGAATGCATGATAGTTTCCCCCAGTCAATTAGAAATTTCCCAGTTATATCAGAAGTTAAGAGCTATCATTTATCCCCTCACTCCTAAACTTTTGCACTGATAAGAGAGACACTTATATGTTGACATGCACCATGAACTATCTTAGCTCATTATATGTGTGTGTGCTGTGCTCAGTCACATCTGAGTCTTTGTGACCCCAGGGGCTGGAGCCTGCCAGGCTTCCTCTGTCTGTAGGATTTGCCAATCAAGAATACTGGAGTGGGTTGCCTTTCCATTCCCCTGGGATCTTCCCAATGCAGAGGTCAAACCCACATGTTCTGCATTGCAGGCAGATCCACTATGTAGATCAGGCAGTAAAGAATCTGCCTGCATACAGCAGATGCAGTATATATAGATATACAGATATATAGATATGGCTATTGTGTGTGTCTGTCTGTGTGTGTGTGGGTGTGTGCCACAACCTGAGATGAGTGGATGCTTGGGAACCTGGCTGTGAACCATAGCAGAGGCTCAGACATGAAGCAAGGTCTAAGCAGAGCCATGACCTTTATTACTGGAGCTTACATGGGCTTCACATCAGAAGCAAGCCCAATCAGTGACTCCAGCTGTGTTCCAGAGCCCACACCCCTATCCATACCAGAAGTCCATGCAAGTCCCTCCTCCCTGGATTTGCAGCCCATACCATAATGGGAACAGCAGCTCTAATGTAGCGACAAGAGAGCTTCAGACCCAAAGATGCTTCTGAGCAGGGGAGGGCCAACTCTTGGTGGTGCTTACAGAGACAGTGCCTCAGATGCAGTCTGCATCTCAAGCTCTGCCCAGGCCAACAGGTCCAAGCCCTACCTCATGTAGATGGCCTCACACTAGCACTTCTTGCTCCAGCACTGCTCCCCTCTGGGTCAACCAGGCTGGTGCAGGAGTGGGGGAGCACACACTTAGGGGGGACAAGGTCAGCTCAGACCTGACCCTCAGGGCTTCTGCTGTAGCAACTTGGTATCTATCTCCCTCCCTTTAGGCCAGTATTGGCCACACATCAAAGAGGAAGCCATACCTCATACCTGATTCAAGTCCTAAAGACATGCCTAAAAAACAGGTAGTGAAAGAGAAACAAACAGTTTACCAGATTTGGAATCAATGCATTAGTAAAGATGATATAAAACTCCATTTTCTCAAGCTAAAATGATTCAAGGAATCTTCCAAAAGAAGTTTTATTTCCAGCATTCACCCTGTGCATTTTGATAATAAAGGGAAGGCCATAAAATATTTAATTCTCTGAGAAAAGGACTGATGAAGCAGTGATCATGTTAACAGGGAACTATAAAATAAAAACTAGTTAGAACTGAACACTACAATAAAAGAAATGACCAACAGCTAGAAGTAGTTAATAGTATACCAGGTAATACAGAAGAATGCATAGGTTAACTGAAATATAGAATCATGGAAATGACTCTGTCAGAAAAGAAAGAAGCAAATTAAAAATGAGAATATTTTGAAGGATGTTTGACTACATTAAGAACACCAACACTGGCATGACTGGAGTGTCCAGGAAGTAAAAGACAGAAGGAGAGATAGTCAAAAGGTATTTGAGAAAATTATGGCTGAAAATCTTGTCAAACATGAATAAAAAACCAGAATCAGGTACCAGAAGATAAAAGTGTCCCCCAAAAATGACAGCAACAAGAACCACACCAAAATCCACCTATGAAAACTGCAATATTAAAGATATGGATTTGTAAAGGAAGCAAAAGAAAAGCAGCATTGTATAGAAAGGTGCCCCATAAGTCTATCAAATAATTTCCCCTGCCCCTTTGTTTTGTAGAAACATTACATGTCAGATGGGAAAAATCTGATATATATAAAGGGATGAGTGGGAAAAATCTGCAAACTAGGGCATACTACCCAGCAAGACTATCATTTAGAATCAAAGGAGGGATAAGCAACTTTTCAGATAAGCAAAGACTGTAACAATTTATCAATTCTAAGCCTACTCAACAAGGAATGATGTAGAATCTTCTCTAAGAAGAAAAGAAAAAGGCATACCAAGTGGGAAGAAACTGCACAAAAGGCAAACCCCCACCAGCAAAGGCAAATGTATAGAAAGGCTGAGGATCACATCACTTAAGCTAGAATGAAAATTTCATAGACAAAAAGAATTTCTAAAGTCAAGTATAGCTACAATAAGAATTAAAGAGATAAATAGTGAGGTGTTAAACGTGACAACAAACACAAATGTAGTTCAGGAAGTGAAAATGTAGTGAATATTTGAAAGTGCAGAAACTTAAAAGACAGCCTGTTTTAAAAAGAAAATACAGCTGTAGGTCATCATATAAAAACCCATTGTTTAACATACATCAAAAACACTACACTGGATACACAAAAACTAGAGAGAAAGAAACACAATCATTATTACTTTGCTGTCTAGTCACCCAGTTGTGTCTGACTTGCTCCTTCCCATGGACTGCAGCACGCTAGACTTCCCTGTCCTTCAACATTTCCCAGAGCTTGCTCACAGCTTGCTCACAGCACACCACTAAATAAAATATCAAACCTAAAGAAACACACAGAAGGAAAAAATAAGAACTACAACAGCAAGAAAGAGAGAACACACTGGCAATAAGCAATACCTATGGATAATATCTATCAGTGTCAGCAAACTAGATGTTCTAATAAAAAAAGACATGATGCTTAACAAATTTTTCATAAATCTATGATAGCCCACCAAAGAAATGAAATTTCCAAACATTTTTCTTCAAAGGTACATAAATTGTGGAGTAGGAAAAAATAAAAATTGCTGTGTATAACACTGAGAATAAAGCTTAATAAAGAAAGTGCCAAAATTGTATAAAGATGCTGAATCCAAAGAAGGAAAGAAAAATGGAAATTCCAGATTATACATACAAAGAGAAAACTTTATTCCACAGTCATGAAAGAATCACAATTTCTGGTTCTGAGGCTTTGAGATATGCAATCCAGGGAAATATTATAATTCGTCTTTTATACTTGGTGTCAAACATAAACTCTTCACAGCCCTGATTATATCTAGATTTCTCAGACTGTAGATGAAAGGGTTCAACATGGGTGTGACCACAGTGTGCATCACCGAGGCAATTGTACTTGAATGTGAGGTGTGGGTAGCCGCAGAGCTAAGGAACACTCCTAAGGCTGTAAAATAAAATAGGGAGACAACCAAGAGTTGGGACACACAGGTAGAAAATACTTTATATTTCCCTTGAGTTGATGAGATTTTACACATGCCGGAAACTATTTTAGAATAAGAGTTAAGGATGCCAGCAAAAGGACCAACATCCACCAGGAGAGCTGCAAAATACATCACTATGTTATTAAGAAAGTTGTCAGATCTGGCAAGTTGTACCACCTGGCTGAGTTCACAAAAAAAGTGGGGGATTTGCATTTCTGGACAGAAAGACAATCACAGCACCATTAAGTTGTGTAGCAAGGAATGCAAGGCAATCAGCACCCAGGATATCAGAACCAGCAGTCCAGAGAGGCAGGGGCTGCAGATGACCATGTAGTGCAGGGGATGGCAGATGGCCACATATCGATCATAAGACATCCCACTCAGGAAAATGCCATCTAATCCTACACAAAGTATGCAAAAATACATCTGAGTTATGCAGCCTTCATAGGTGATACCTTTGCTCTGTGTCTGGATGTTCCAGAGCATCTTTGGGATGCTGTTGAAAATGAAACAAATATCTACAAAGGACAGGTTGGAGAGGAAAAAGTCATGGGGGTGTGTATGTGGAAGTTCGAGCTGGCAGTCAAGATGATGAGTAGGTTCCCAAGCACAGTGACCTGGTACATGGAGAGGGAAAGCCCAAATATGAGGGATTGTAGTTGGCTTCCTTTGAAATTCCCCAAAGAAGAAATCCTGAAATCTGTGTATTGTTACTTGGTTCCATGGGGTGTAGTTGACTACCAGGAAGAAGGAAATAATGACAATTTTTTGTGGTATAATTCACAAAGCTGAAATACTGAAATTTCTATTTAGCCCTCAAGAAGTCGGTGTACTATTTTATTTTCAGATAAATTCTCTTTGAGCGTATGTGTGTATGTTTAGCAGCTTCAGTCTTGTCCAACTCTGTGCGACCCCAAGAAACATAGCGTGCCAGCCTCCACTGTCCATAGGATTTCCCAAGAAAGAGTTCTAGAGTGGGTTGCCTTGCTCTCCTCCAGGGGTTCTTCCCAAACCTGGGATTGAACCCATGTCTCTTAATGGCTGCTGCATTGAAGGCAGATTCTAAACCGCTGAGTCAAGAATCCCCTATGAGAGTATACTTCATTTCATTTCCAACTAGGGATTTTTGTCCCATTCTTATCACATTTGCTAAGAGGTCATATATTCTAGAGTTCTAATGTGATATTCCTTCATTCCTTTGAGAAATATTTAGTGCCAAGCATGATCAAAGCACATGGAGAGAAGAAATACAAAGTGCTGTAAAGTAAATCTCTCTCAATCCAAGGATAGTGAATGAGGATATTCAAATAAAATATCATAGAATATGTCAGAAAGTGATAACTGCTAAGAAGAAAACAAAACCAGATATAAAGGAGAGTGGTAGGAGGTGTTATTTTGTCCTGAGTGTTTAGGAAAGTCCAACAAACTAGGTGATGTTTCAACAGATTCTTAATGAAAGAGAGACAAGGAGATAGTGTGATGTCAGAATTGTGTGCCTGGAAGAGGGAGCTGCCACTGCTAAGGACCTGAGGAAGATGCTTGTTCCACATGTTCGATAGTAAACACGGAAGCCAGTGGGGCAGAGGGAAAAGCAGGACAGGCAGTGATTAGAAATGGTGTCAGGGATGCTGAGGAACAAGGTGGCCTCCTTTCTACAGCTGAACCTTCAGTCCAAGAGAATCCCTCCTTCCCTGTGCTTCTTTGCACATTATCAAATTAGCTATAAATCAGTGCTGTGAATTATATCAGATTCCGTTCTTAGTTCCATCTGTTGACTGAATTCTGACCTGTGTATATATGTCATTTAGCATATGAGTCCAGGTGCCTCTGCTTTAAGAACTGTTCTCACTTTCAAGGCACAAGTGCACACGTGTACACACACACACACAAGCACACACACGCACACAAGCACACAGACACACACACCATGTTCTCTTGGGTTGTGTCACTGCCATGTTTGGTCACACAGATTCACACTATTTACACTGTGAGTGGTTACAGCTCAGCTGATCAGGTCAAATTATTATTCTCCCAAAGAATATATCATTTTTACCATGAAATTTTAGTTTATAAACTTATCATGGAACAATAAATGTGGGGTTCACTTTTGGTATAGCCAAATTCTGCTTAGTATTTACAGAATAAAGCAAGAGAGTGAAAGAAACAGAGAGAAATGAAATGAACATATGGACATTAAGGGAAAATAATATCCAATATACTAACATGAACCCTGTTCAGTTCAGTTTACTCGCTCAGTCGTGTCCGACTCTTTATGACCCCATGAATCTCAACAAGCCAGGCTTCCCTGTTCATCACCAACTCCCAGAGTCCACCCAAACCCATGTCCATTGAGTCGGTGATGCCATCCAACCATCTCATCCAATGTCGTTGCCTTGTCCTCCTGCCCTCAATCTTTCCCAGCTTCAGGTTTTTTTCCCCAAAGAATCAACTCCTCACATCAGGTGGCCAAATATTGGAGTTTCAACTTCAACATCAGTCATTCCAATGAACACCCAGGACTAATTTCCTTTAGGATGGACTGGTTGGATCTCCTTGCAGTCCAAGGGACTCTCAAGAGTCTTCTCTAACACCACAGTTCAAAAGAATCCATTCTTCAGTGCTCAGCTTCCTTTATAGTCCAACTCTCACATCCATACATGGCTACTGGAGAAGCCATAGCCTAGACTAGACAGACCTTTGTTGACGAAGTAATGTCTCTGCGTTTTAATGCTGCTGTCTATATTGGTCATAACTTTCCTTCCAAGGAGTAAGCGTCTTTTAATTTCATGGCTGCAATCACCATCTACAGTGATTTTGGAGCCCAGAACAACAAAGGCAGCCATTGTTTCCACTGTTTCCCCATCTATTTGCCATGAAGTGATGGAAGAGGATGCCATGATCTTAGTTTTCTGAATTTTGAGCTTTAAGCCAACTTTTTCACTCTCCTTTTTCACTCTCATCAAGAGGCTTTTTAGATCTTCTTCAGTTTCTGTCATAAGGGTAGTGTCATCCACATATCTGAGGTTATTGATATTTCTCCCAGCAATCTTGATTCCAGCTTGTGCTTCCTCCAGCCCAGCATTTCTCATGATGTACTCTGCATATAAGTTAAATAAGCAGGGTGACAATATACAGCCTTGATGTACTCCTTTTCCTATTTGGAACCAGTCTGTTGTTCCATGTCCAGTTCTAACTGTTACTTCCTAACCTGCACACAGATTTCTCAGGAGGCAGGTCAGGTGGTCAGGTATTCCCATCTCTTGAAGAATTTTCCACAGTTTATTGTGATCCACACAGTCAAAGGCTATAGCATAGTCAACAAAGCAGAAATAGATGTTTTTCTGGAACTCTCTTGCTTTTTCGATGATCCAGCAGATGTTGGCAATTTGAACTCTGGTTCCTCTGCCTTTTCTAAAACCAGCTTGAATATCTGAAGTTCACAGTTCATGTATTGCTGACGCCTGGCTTGGATAATTTTAAGCATTATTTTATTAGCATATGAGATGAGTGCAATTGTGTGGTAGTTTGAGCATTCTTTGGGATTGCCTTTCTTTGGGAATGGAATGAAAACTGACCTTTTCCAGCCCTGTGGCCACTGCTGAGTTTTCTAAATTTGCTAGCATATTGAGTGCAGGACTTTCACAGCATCATCTATCAGGATTTGAATCAGTTCAACTGGAATTCCATCACCTCCACTAGCTTTATTCATAGTTAGGCTTTCTAAAGGGCACTTGACTTCAGTTTCCAGGATGTCTGGCTCTAGCTGACTGATCACACCATCATGATTATCTGGGTCTTGAAGATCTTTTTTGTACAGTTCTTCTGTGTATTCTTGCCATCTCTTCTTAATATCTTCTGCATCTGTTAGGTTCCTACCATTTCTGTCCTTTATTGAGCCTATCTTTGCATGAAGTGGTCCCTTGGTATCTCTAATTTTCTTAAAGAGATCTCTAGTCTTGCCCATGCTATTGTTTTCCTCTATTTCTTTGCATTAATCCTGAGAGTCTTTCTTATCTCTCCTTGCTATTCTTTGGAATTCAGCATTCAAATGGGTATATCTTTCCTTTTCTCCTTTGCTTTTTTCTTCCTTTCTTTTCACAGCTATTTGCAAGGCCTCCTCAGACAGCCATTTTGCTTTTTTTGTATTTCTTTTTCTTGGAGATGGTCTTGATTCCTGTCTCCTGTACAATGTCAGGAACCTCCGTCCATAGCTGATCAGGCACTCTGTCTATAAGATCTAGTCCCTTAGATCTATTTCTTACTTCCACTCTATAGTCATAAGGGATTTGATTTAGGTCATACCTGAACGGTTTAGTGGTTTTCCCTACTTTCTTTGATTTAAGTTTAAATTTGGCAATAAGGAGTTCATGATCTGAGCCACAGTCAGCAAAAGCTCGGGTGGCTGCGACATCGCACAAGCATGGCTGAGACGTGCTACCCCAGGTCCGAGGTCAGGGGCGGCGGCCAAGAGGAGCTACCCCATGTCAAAGCTAAGGAACAGCGGCTGCTGGAGCAGCCATGAAGAGATACCCCAGATTCAAGGTAAGAGAAAACCAAGTAAGAGGTAGGTACTGAAAGAGGGCATCAGAAGGCAGGCAGACTGAAACCACGATCACAGACAACTAGCCAATCTGATCACACGGACCACAGCCTTGTCTAACTCAGTGAAAATAAGCCATGCTGTGGGGCCCACCCAAGATGGATGGGTCATGGTGGAGAGGTCTGAGAGAATGTGGTCCACTGGAGAAGGGAATGGCAAACCACTTCAGTATTCTTGCCTTGAGAACCCCATGAAGAGTGTGAAAAGGCAGAAAGATAGGACACTGAAAGATGAACTCCTCAGGTCAGTAGGTGCCCAGTATGCTACTGGAGATCAGTGGAGAAATAACTCCAGAAAGAATGAAGGGTTGGAGCCAAAGCAGAAACAACACCCAGGTGTGGATGGGACTGATGATACAAGCAATGTTTGATGCTGTAAAGAGCAATATTGTATAGGAATCTGGAATGTTAGGTCCATGAATCAAGGCAAATTGAAAATGACCCCTGAGACAATGCAATATAGAGATATCCTTGCTTCATCAACATTCCAACTCCAGTGACATCTCCTTGATGTCTGGAAAAATAATAAAGAAAAACATCTTTCATCCAAGTACATAGAAAATGATATGGCATGGAACATCTTACAGTTTGCATATCCTTATAGAAAAACAAACAATTGGAATATAAATTACTAATTCAATATCAGAAATAGGCAAAATACAACAGAAATTCGATATGTTGTATATGAAGCATATGAAACAGTAGAAGGTTTCTTATCCTTAAGGACTTACCCTATTTGTTTCCTCCTGTTTATTAAAAAAAAAAAAATTCCCTATACATACCTTCTACTATTACTGGCAGCATTTTATGCCTCCTATTCCATCTAACAGGATTTCCCTGGTAGCCAGAAAGTAAAGAATCTGCCTGTAAATGCAGGAGAGGTGGGTTTGATTACTGGGTCGAGAAGATCCCTTGGAGAAGGAAATGGCAACCCAATCCTGCATTCTTGCCTAGGAAACACTATGGACAGTGAAGCTGGGTGGGCTGCAGCCCATTTGATTGTCATGGAGATGGAGACACATAAGTCTATCCGCTGAGTTTTTCTTTCTTCTTCTTTCAGAAGCTTTGTACGATATAATGGGGAGGCATGACACATTTAAAGTGTTGAGAGGGGAAAACATGCAAACTCGGGCATTCTACCCAGAAAGACTAACATTTAGAATTGAGGGAGAGATAAGGAACTTTTCAGACAATCAAAGACTAGTTGGATTCATCAATTCTAAATGCACTCTACACGGAACATTATAGGACCCTCTCTAAGAAGGAAAGAAAATGGCACAAATAGTGGGAAGAAACTATAAGAAGAGGAATCCCTGTGAGAGTAAAGGTACACTCAGAGAGAGGCTGAGGGTCAGATCACTGAGCTAGTGTGAGAAGTCAATAGACAAAGTAATCAGAATATCAAGTATAGCTGCAATAAGAATGAAAGGGATAACTAGGGAGCTATCAAATGTGACTTAAAAGACACAAAATGTAGGGCAGGGAGGGAAAATATAGTGCTATTAATATGTGTATGAACTATTCATGTCAATGTATGACAAAATCCACTACAATATTGTAAAGTAATTAGCCTCCAACTAATAAAAATAAATGAAAAAAATTGAAAAAACAAAAGACCACTTGTTTTTAAAAGTAAACATCATTGTAGGTCATCATATGAAGACCCTTTGTTTATCATACATCAAAAATTGACACAATATAAAATCTAGAGAGACAGGAATACAAGCATATCACTAAATAAAATCATCAAATCATAAGAAAAGAAACACAAAGAAAAAAGAAAAGCAAAGAACTACACTAACAAACAGAAAACAAGTTAACAAATTGGCAATAGGTAACACCTACCAAAAATCTCTATCACTGCCAGTAGATTAAAAATCTCCTAAAGAACCGACTTAAGACTAAATATTAAAACAACTAAGATCATAGCATCTGGCCCCATTACTGCATGGCAAATAGAAGGGGAAAAGGTGGAAGCAGTGACAGATTCCTCTTCTTGGGCTCCAAAATCACTGTGGACGATGACTACAGCCATGGAATCAGAAGATGATCCCTTCTTGGCAGGAAACCGCTGATAAACTTAGACAGTGTATTGAAAATCAGAGACATTAGTCTGCCAACAAAGGTCCACATAGTCAAGGCCATGGTCTTCCCAGTGGTCACATATGGTTGTGAGAACTGGACCATAAAGAAGGCAGAATGTGGAATAGTTGACGCCTTTGAACTATGCTGCTTGAGAAGACTCCTGATAGTCCCTTGGACAGCAAGGAGATCAAACCAGTCAGTCTTAAGGGAGATCAACCCTGAATATTGGCTGAAAAGACTGATGCTGAAGCTGAAGTTCCAGCATTTTGGTCAACTGAGGCCAACAGATGACTCACTGGAAAAGTCCCTGCTGCTGGGAAAGATCAAGGACAGGAGAAGAGGGCATCAGAGGATGAAACGGCTGGATGGCTTCACCGATGCAGTGAACATGAACTTTGGCAAGCTCTGGGAGATGGGCAGGGACAGGCAGGCCACCCGTGCTGCAATCTGTGGGGTCACAAAGAGGTGGGCACAACTGTGTGACTGACCAACAACAGACTAAGTGCTCTGATGAAAAGACATTCCTCCTGATGAAGTCTCCATGATTCTATGATACTCCATCAAAGAAATGGAATTTCCAGACATTTTGGATCCAAAGAGAGGAAAATGGTGGGTAGGAAAAAATAAAAACTGTCTCTAGAGAAGACTGAGAATAATGCTTACAAAGAGAGTTCCTAAAATTCTATAAACATACTGAATTCAAAGAAGGAAGGAAATATAGAAATCCCAGGAAATAAGGGCAAAGAGCAAAAATTTCTTTCACAATGATCAAGGAACAATTTCTGGTTTTGATACTTTGAGTTATGCAATCCAGAGCACTAGCATAATTGGTCTTTTATACTTGGCATCCAATACAATCTCTTTAGACCCTCTTTTATATCTCGGTTTCTCAGACTGTAGATGAAAGGGTTCAGCATGGGTGTGACCACAGTGTACATCACTGAGGCAATTGTACTTGAATGTGAGGTGTAGGTAGTCCCAGAGCTAAGGAACACTCCTAAGACTGTAAAATAAAATAGGAAGACAACTGAGAGGTGGGACACACAGGTGGAAAATGCTTTATGCTTCCCCTGAGCTGATGTGATTTTACATATGCAGGAAACTATTTTAGAATATGAGTAAAGGATACCAGCAAAAGGGCCACCACCCACCAGGACAGCTGCAAAATGCATCAATATGTTATTAAGAAAGATGTCAGAACTGGCAAGTTGTACCACCTGACTGAGTTCACAGAAAAAGTGGGGGATTTGCATTTCTGGACAGAAGGACAATCGCAACACCATTAAGCTGTGTAGCAAGGAAAACAAGGCAATCAGCACCCAGGATATCAGAACCAGCAGTCCACAGAGCCTGGGGCTCATGATGATGGTGTAGTGCAGGGGGTGGCAGATGGCCACATACCGATCATAGGCCATCACACTCAGGAGAATGTCATCTAATCCTGCAAACAGTATGTAAAAATACATCTGGGTGATGCAGCCTCCATAAGTGATACCTTTGCTCTTGTTCTGGATGTTCCGCAGCATCTTTGGGATGGTGGTGGAGGTGAAACAGATGTCTACAAAGGACAGGTTGGAGAGGAAGAAGTACATGGGGGTGTGGAGGTGGTCGTCTGAGCTGATTGCCAGGATGATGAGCAGGTTTCCAAACACAGTGATTAGGTACATGGAGAGGAAGAGCCCAAAGATGAGGGGCTGCAGTTCTTCTTCTTCTGAAAGTCCCAGAAGAAGAAATTCTGAAATTCGTGTATCATTCCCTGGTTCCATGGGGTGGAAGCGCCTACCAGGAAAAAGGAAAATAACATGACTCATTTGCACACAAGCTGGCATAATTCACATAGCTGAAATACTGCAATTTCTATTTAGCCCTCAAGTAACTGATCTTAATAGCTTATTTATAGAAAAGTTCTCTTCCAACATATACTCCATTTCATCTCTGACAAAGAATTTGTGTCCCATTTTCATCACATTGGCAAAAAGCTCATCTATTCTAGAATTCTAGTGAGGTATTTCTTCATTTATTTGAGAATTATATATTTAATGCTGACCCAGTAGCAATGCTGAAAAATAAATCTCTCGCAATCCAAGGATGGTGAATGAGGATATTCAAATAAAATATGATAGAATATGTCTGAATGTCACAGATGCTATGAAGAAAACAAAACCAGGTATAAAGGAGAGAGTGGCAGGAGGTGTTATTTTCTCCTGAGTGTTCAAGGAAGAGCTTCAAACTAGGTGATGTTTGAAGATTCCTGAAGAAAGAGAGAAGCCTTTGTGATGTCAGAAGTGTGTGCCTGGCAGAGGGAGCTGCCACTGCTAAGGACCTGAGGAAGATGCTTGTTCCACATGTTTAAGTGCAAACAAGGAAGCCAGTGGGGCGAAGGAATTAGTAGGAGTGGGAGTGATTAGAGATGGTGTCAAGGATGCTGAGGAACAAGGTGGCCTCCCTGCTACAGCTGAACCTTCAGCACATAGAGAATCCCTCCTTCCCTGCGGTTCCTTGCACTTTATGAATTTAGTTTAAAATCATCCTGTGAATTATACCAGTTTCCTTACTTAGTTCCATCTATTGACCAACTTCTGACCTCTGTATTTTAAGTCATCTTAACATAAGAGTACAGATGCCTCTTCTTTAAGGTTTGGTCTCTCTTCACAAGGAACAGGCAGACACACACACACACACACACACACAATGCTTCTGGCTTGCGTTACTATCATAAACTGGTCACCCTGATCCACCCTCATTAGGCCATGAATGGTTACACATCAAGCTGGTCAGATCAAATTATTATCCTCCAAAAGAATGTATTATTTTTACCCAGAGGTTCCAGGATTTTTTTTTAAATTTATGTGTCTTTAGTTGAAGGATAATAACTTTACAGAATTTTCTCATTTTCTGTCACACCTCACCATGAATCAGCCATAGGTATACATATATCCCCTCCCTTCAGAACCCCCCTCCCGTCTCTCACCCTATCCCACCATCGAATTCCAGTTTATAAACTTTCCATAGAATAATAAATTTGGAGTTCAACCTTAGTATGGCCAATTTCTTCTCCGTATTTAGAGAAGAATGAAAAGCATGAGAGAGAAAGAAACGAGAGAGAAATGAAATGAACACAGGCAACTTAAGAGGGAAAATATTAAAAAACTCAAATGAGTCTTGAGACAATGCAACAAAGAAAAATTTCCTTCCTTCATCAATATTCCAACTCCAGTTGTGCATCTCCTTGAGGTCCAGAAAAAAATAATAAAGAAAAATATATTTTTCCAAGGAGATAAACAGGGATATACTCATGACGTGATATATCTTGCAGTTTAAATATCCCTAGAGAATAAGCAAATGAAATAGAAACTACCAATTCAAAAGCAGAAATAAGTGAAATACAACAAAAGTTGGATATATTTTTATATCAAGATGCAGAATACTTCCTTTTCTTGAGGCGTTTTCCTACAGGCTTACTTCAGTTCATAAATAAGATTATTAGGCTTATTGTCTACTTTTACTGGAAACCTTTTACACTTCCCAATCCTTCTAATGGGGCTTCCTTAGTGGCTCATTGGCAAAGAATCCGCCTGCAATCCAGGAGGCCAAGACTCAATCCCTGGGTCAGGAAGATCACCTGAAGGAGGAAATTGCAACCCATTCCAGTATTCTAGCCTGGAAAATTCCATGGACAGAGGAGCCCGGTCGACTACAGTTCATGGAGTCAAAAAAGGGTCAGACCAAACTTAGAGACTAAACCACCACCACCTGTTCCTTCTAACTGAACTTCACTGTTATCATTTGTCAGCATTGAGGAGTGGAGGGTTCACTTTATTTTTAGACCTAAAGAGATACACTAATATTAGAAAAGCCAGAAATAACCACAGTGACCTCTGGCCTCTGGATATGCTAGATTGGCCCTCAGGTGACCTCAAATCATGCTCCTGGCTTCCGTCCTCTCTGAACCTCCCCTGAAACGTGTGCAGAGCTCTCACCTGCCTGCAGACTGAGAGAGAAGGCTCTCCCTGTAGAAGTCCAAATCCTTTCTAAATGATTAATAATGCAGGCTGAAATTTTGTGCCTAAACAAGACAACAGGAAGGAATAAAATCAAGCATTGGCTCCCAGACTGATTCAGGGTTCTAAATTAAGAACTAGGTCCTCACCAACCAAAGTGGCACAGGCGGAGGGGCTGCAGTAGAGGAGATATTTGCAGCTTCTTGTCTCAGCTCACAGGACTTCTCCGGTGGCTCAGTGATAAAGAACCCACCTGAAATGCAGGAGATGGGGGCTTGATCACTGAGTCAGGAAAATCCCCTGGGGGACTGCATGGAAACCCACTCCAGTGTTCTTGCCTGGAGAATCCCATGGGCAGAGATGCCTAGAGGGCTATAGTCCATGGGTCACAAAGTGTTTGACAGGACTGAAGGGACTTAGCAAGCATGCACACATGTCAGCTAATTAGGCATATTTTCCTTTTGTTACTCCAGCCTCAAAGTACATGACTTCCCTTGGGGACACTGGGCTGGACACAATGCAATTATTTTTCTATTGATTCTCTGTTACAAGATGATTGCATTATAAGTTGGGTGACTCAGCTTTTATCATTCCTCCCCCTTTAATTCTCCTGCTTTCAAAGCACTAAGACTCCCAGAACCTCATCACAACCCTGAGACCTAATTCTTCTTTAAATTATCACACTGAGGATTTGTCTTGATGAGTTCCCCTGGGTCTTCAAAGTTTTGATCTGTGGTAGAGAAAAAAACAAAGAACTATTATTTCCCTCTTGAGAACTGGAGATGACATTGCTCCTTCAGTGTAAAAGTGTGGGTATTATACTCCCTGGATTTATGCCAGTTTCTCCAAGCCAATTACAAGTTTCTCAGTTATATCAGAAGTCAACAGCTGCCCTTTAGTCTCTCATTATAAAATGTTTATAACTATAAGGCAAATATTTATATGTTGATATGATAAGTGAAAATCGCTCAGTCCTGTCTGACTGTTTGCCCCACATGGCCTATACAGTCCATGGAATTCTCCAGGCCAGAATCCTGGAGTGGGTAGCCATGCCCTTCTCCAGGGGATCTTCCCAACCCAGGGATCAAACAGAGTCTTCCACATTGCAGGCAGATTATTTACCAGCTGAGCCACAAGGGAAGCCCAGGATCCTGGAGTGGGTAACCTATCTCTTCTCCAACGGATCTTCCCAACACAGGAATTGAACCAGTGTCTCCTGCATTACAGGCAGATTCTTTACTAACTGAGTTATCAGAGAAGCCTGATATGATATTAACATGACCATAAACCAGGCTTCCCAGGTAGCTCAGTGGTAAAGAATATGCCTGCCAATGCAGGAGATGTTAGAGATGCAGATTTGATCCCTGAATAGGGAATATTCCCCGGAGGAGGAAATGGCAACCCACTCGAGTATTCTTCCTTGGAGTATTCCATGGACAGAAGAGACTGGCAGGCTGCAGTTCATGGGGTTGCAACCAGTTGGACACAACTGAGTGACTAACACATGACCATTAAACTATCTCAGCATGTTATAGTGATTGTCAGATTTAATTTTTTAAATAGTACGATTTTGAGGTAACACTTTTATGAACTCCATTCTCCATTGTCAGATTAGAATTCAGAAGGATTTTATGTTCTGCTTAAAAGTACAAACCAAGCAGGGACTGGAGTCTGGATTGAGGTCTTTTAGTTCTGGAACTCTGGCCCAGTGATTCTCAACCAGGCGCAATTTTGACACTGGAGATACTTGGCAATATCAGAAGGGATGCTACTGATCTCCTATAAACCACAGAACAGCACCCAATACAAATAATTCTCCTGCCCAAAGCAGTGTAAGAATGAGAGAAATCCTGTCCAGACAAGAATATTTATAAATTCACTGTTCATACAAATCACCAAGGTCTGCGGTTCCAATGCAGATTTGGATTCCTCAGGTCTCTAGTGGTCTAGGAACTGTGTTTCTGATAACTTGAGCTGGAATATCAGATTCCAGTTCAAATTCTTTACACTCTGAAATAAAGGGAACTTCTTTAACACGACCACTGGTGGTCCTTTGATACTTGCCACTCCAAATAATCTTTTCAAATCCCTTTGCATGTCTTCATACGTAGATTATAGATGAAGGGTCTCAGCATGGGTGTGATCACAGCGTACATCACTGAGGTGATTGCACTTGACTCTGAGCAGAAGGGCATGAGTAGCCACAGGGCTGAGGTACACTCAAAGCCTGTCCAATGAAACAAGGATACAAGTGAGAGGTGAGATGGACAGGTGGAAAGCACTTTGTACTTCCCCCAAGCTGATGGTGTTGCAGATAGAGAGGAACCTATCTTAGAGAAAAGGATGCCAGGTAAGACATTTGTTGTTCAGTCACTCAGTTATATCTGACTCTTTGTGATCCCATGGACTGCACCATGCTAGGCTTCCCTGTCCCTCACCATATCCTGGAGCTTACTCAAACTCATGTCCATCAAGTTGGTGATGCCATCCAACCATCTCATCCTCTGTTGTCCCGTTCGCCTCCTGCATTCAATCTTTCCCAGCATCAAAGTCATTTTTAACAAGTCAGCTCTTTGCATCAAGTGGCCAAAATATTGGAGCTTGAGCTTCAGCATCAACACTTCCAGTGAAAATCAGGATTGGTTTCCTCTAGTATTGACTTGTTTGATCTCCTTTCAGTCCAAGGGACTCTCAAGAGTCTTCTCCAACACCACAGTTCAGAAGTATCAAATCTTCAGTGCAGAGACTTCTTTATGTTCCAACTCTCACATCCACACATGACTACTGGAAAAACCTTAGCTTTGACTAGATGGACTTTTTTCAGCAAAGTCCCTGCTTTTTAATATACTGTCGAGGTTTGTCAAAGCTTTTCTTCCAAAAAGAAAGTGTCTTTTAATTCCATGACTGCAGTCACCATCTGCAGTGATTTTCTAGCTTAAGAAAATAAAGTCTCTTACTGTTTCCAATTTTTCCCCATCTCTTTCCCTTGAAGTGATGGAACCAGATGCCATGATCTTAGTTTTTTGAATGTTGAGTTCTAAGAATGCTTTTTCACTCTCCTCTTTCACTTTCATCAAGAGGCTCTTTAGTTTCCTCTTCACTTTCTGCCATAAGGGTGGTGTCATCTGCACTTCTGAGGTTATTGCTATTTTGCCTGGCAAACTTGATTCTGGCTTGTGCTTCATCCAACCTAGCATTTCTCATGATATACTCTGCATCATAGTTAAATAAGAAGAGTGACCATATACAGCCTTGACATACTCCTTTCATTAAACCTGCAATATAACAGTTTCAAATTACATCATGTCATTAAGAAAGGTGCCACAATTGATTAGTTGGACCTATTATTTGCTTTTACAGGAAATGTACAGAATTTCAAGAAGGTACAGAAGGACATTTGCAACACTGTTAATCTTTGTAACAAAGAATGTAGGGCACTCATGCACCAAACACCAACCAGCAATCCACAAAGTGTGTGTGTGTGGTGGAGGGGGGAGCGGCTGGGGGATGTTCATGGGGACAGGGTAGTACAGAGTTTGACAGAAGGCCATGAAGTGGTCATAGGTCTTTGTGATCAGTACAATGCTGCCCAAATCTACAAAGAGTAAGTAACAGTATATGCACAGGTTATGGTTTTGCTTTCTTTGGGATGGTGGTGAATGTGAAACATATCTTAAAAGAACAGATTGGAAAAGAAGAATTACATGGGTGTGTGGAGGTGGGAGTCATAGATGGTGGCCAGGATAATGGGCAAGTTTCTAAGCACAGTGATCTGGTCCATGGAGAGAAAATGTGCAAATATAAGGTGCTGCAGTTCTGATTTCTCTGATAATTGCAGAAGAAGAAAATTTGAAATCCGTGTATCATTTCCTGGTCTCATGTGGCCCTCATCAATTTGTTGATTTTTCTCTTTGGTAATAGCTGTTCTTCCTGTGGAAGGTGTGCCTCATTGCGATTTTGGTTTCTGTTTCTCTGAAGATTAATGATGTTAAGCCTCTTTTCATGGGTCTGTTGGCCATTTGTATGTCTTCCTTGGGAGAAAATATCTATTGAGGGTCCTCTACCCATTTTTTATGGTTCTTTGTTTATTTTTTGGATTGAGTTGCCTTAGTCTGATATATAGTTTAAGTTTTCTGTTTCTGCCTATCAACTTAATCTTTTGGGTACTTTCCCCTTCTCATTTCAAGTAGAAGAGAACACTTCAAATTTGCTTATAAGACAGTTCTGGGTGCTGAACTCCCTCAGCGGTTCTTTATCTGGGAGAGCCTTTATTTGTTCTTCATATGCAAATGATACCTTTGCTGGATGGAGGACTCTTGGCTAGCAGTTATTATATGACCATTGTTTGAGAATGACATTCCATTCTCTCTTGGACTGTGGAGTCTCTGCTAAGGAATTTGTTGGTAACCCAATGCAGCTATCTTTGCTGGGTACTCACTTTTTTTTTTTCTGGATACCTGTAATGTTCTTTCTTTTTAATAACTTTTATTGAAATGTAATTGATTTACAGTGTCATATTAGTTCCAGGTATACAGCAAAATTATATATATATTCTTCTTCAGATTCTCTTTCCTGTATACATTATTACAAGATATTGCATTTATTTCCCTGTATTTAATTCCCTAGGTCCTTCTTGATTGCCTATTATATATATAATAGTATATAAAAGCAGCATTCTTTCACTGACTTTAAAAAAAAGTCTTTATTTATTTGCTGTATTTCTGACTGTCCCGAATCCGCATTGCTCTGCGGGGCCTTTCTCTGGTTGCAGAGGTGGAGACGCTACTCCTCACCGTGGTAGGAGGACTTCTCACCCCGCTGACCTCTCTTGCCGCAGAGCGCGGGCTCCACACGACAGGCTCAGCAGTCGAGATGCCCCGGCTTCGTGACTCTGGGGCGTGTGGAATCTTTCCAGACAAGGGATCAACCCAACGCCTGTTCCCGCCTTGGCAGGCAGATTCTTACCTACTGACCCACCAGGAAAGTCTTTTCTTTCATTGACTTTTGACACTTTTAATACGTGTGTGTTGGAGAAGGTCTTTTGCACTGAAACATTCATGTGTCCTATTATAATACCTCTGTGGATGTGTGCATTCAGTTCCTTCCCCAGACTTGGGAAATTATCAGCTGTTATTTCTGTACATAATCTCCTGTTCCTGTCTCCCTCTCTTCTGCTTTTGAGACACCCAGTATCCTTCTTACCTCTTCTAATAGAGTCAGAATTTGATTCTGTATTTTCACACTTCTGTGATTAAATCTGCTCTTTGGATCTCAGGGAAGACCTAACAGGCTAAACTTCTCAACACACTAGATGAAGGAGACACAGGAGGGTCTCTCTCTAGGAAGACCCCACAAGGTCCTGCTCAGTTTCACAACTAACTGATAAAATATTAAAATTGAATTGAATTTAACATAATTGTAATAGTCTCACTCTGCTTGTTTGAAGCATTTATTATGATATATTAAGATAACTGTCATGACTACACTGCTATTCACCTTTATTTTATATAAAATATGAAACAAAAAAAGTGAAGCAGTGTCTTTATTGGTATTCCTTTGAGGTCATGTGGAGAGGGTGGAAGAATATGTATGCTTGCACAACAGGATTCTAAGCTTTCCAGGGACTCATCCTTTAATTTTGAGGATGATATATAATGGTTGATATAAATAGCATTCATTTTCTACCCTTTAGTGGTTTTGAGAAAATTCTGAGGAGTGGAAGAGATTTCATTTTGAGGATTGGAAGGAATCATATTTTGTGGAGGCAGTGGAAACTTCAAACAGACACAAGACAATAATTTATTAAAAACCAAAACATGCCTACAGTCCTTCAGCTCAATGAATACACCTTATAAATGAACACTGACAGTCCACATGTTAATGAGTACATGAGCTGCTACATGCATCTTTCTCACAGATTTAATATCTGTCTCACCACACTTAGGTTTAACCCTACTCTAGGGCCTGAGTGCTCAGTTCCTCTGTCATGTCCTGCTATTTGTGACCCTGTGGACCTAACCTGCCAGGCTCCTTGTCCATGAGATTTTCCAGGTACGAATATTGCAGTGTTTTGCCATTTACTTCTCCAGAGGATCTGGAAGATCCAGGAATCAAACCTGCATCTCATCTCCTGCATTGGCAGGCGGGTTCTTATAACTAGCATCATCTGGAAAGTCCACTCTAAAGCCATACTAAATCTGTTTATTTCTTTACAGGTAACTTCAGAGTAGATTCCACTTGGAGATGTATTTTATTGCCAATGACTAACTGCTAATGACTGTGGTAGACCAAGTGGACACAAGGATGTACAGAAGACCAAAAGCCTAGAGAGAAAAATACCCTTGACTAGTGACAACAAGCACTGTGTTAAGTTTGAATTACCAAAGAGAGCATTAAGGGAGTGATATGTAAAGAATGATTTTCACAAAAGTGAGAAACCGTGGTCTCAGATTCGTTTGCCAGGAAATATTTTCCCAACTTATGGGAATGGTACATCTCATGACTATTTCTTTTAGTCAAATAAAATGAAAAAATACTCAGTATGGCCTATTTTATTTTACAGGAAATAATTATTAAGAGATCCATGTAGACTCCTGACATAAATGTGTGTATTTTCAAATATTTCACCTCCAAGATTGGAAATGTAATTTCGAGATTAGGAAAATGAAAAAGGGAAAAATCAAGCATATCAGAAATATCATAAAATACATAAATTGTGTAAATTCAAAATCAAAATAGAAATGCCAAATAGAAGAGAGAAAGCTCTACTTCCACAATTTGATCAAAGACTAACAACACTGACCTCAGGCTTTGATTTCTGCTATCATGGACCCTAGGACAATAGGGCATTTTACAGTCACCTTTTCAAAGAGTGTTTTCAGACCCCTCTTTAAGTCTTTATTTCTCAGGCTGTAGATGAAGGGGTTCAGCATGGGTGTGACCACAGCGTACATCACCGAGGCTCTTGCACTTGAGTGTGAGCTGTGGGTAACAGCAGAGCTAAGGTACACTCCTAAACCCGTACAATAAAACAAGGAGACAACTGCGAGGTGAGATGCACAGGTGGAGAATGCTTTATACTTCCCCTGAGCTGATGACATTCCTTGAATGGAGGAAACTATCTTAGAGTAGGAGTAAAAGATGCTAGTGAGGGGACCACCAGCCAGCAGTAGAGCTACAGAATACAGGACCATGTTATTGAGAAGGGTGTCAGAACAGGCAAGTTGGATCATCTGATTGAGTTCACAGAAAAAGTGGGGGATATCTAATACTGTGCAGAAAGCCAGATGCAATACCATTAAGCTTTCTAGCAAGGAATGTAGGACGCTGATGACCCAGGACACCAGCACCAACAGTCCGCAGAACTGGGGGTTCATGATGACCATGTAGTGCAGGGGGTGACAGATGGCCACGAAGCGGTCATAGGCCATCACGGTCAGCAGTAAAACGTCTAGTACTGCAAAAAGTGTGAAAAAATACACCTGGGTGATGCAGCCTTCAAATGTTATAACTTTGCTCTGAGTCTCGATATTCCATAGCATCTTTGGGATGGTGGTGGAGGTGAAGCAGATGTCTACAAAGGACAGGTTGGAGAGGAAGAAGTACATGGGGGTGTGGAGTTGGGAGTCTGAGCTGACGGCCAGGATGATGAGCAGGTTTCCGAACACAGTGATCAAGTACATGGTGAGGAAAAACCCAAATATGAGAGGCTGCAGTTCTGGTTCCTCTGAAAATCCCAGAAGATGAAATTCGGAAACCCTTGTTAGGTTTTTTGGTTCCATTTGGTGAAGGAGACTACCAGGAAGGGGGCAAAATGACATGACTAATTTTCTCACAAACGTGCAGTACTCACATGGGTGAATTGTTGCCTTTTATATTTTGCCATCCTAGAATGTTTTAAGAAAGCAAGGGTTTTAGAAATTATGACTGGTATTTACGCTCACCAATCTATCAAATGACTTCCCCAGTGGATCAGATGGTAAAGTGTCTGCCTACAATGCGGGAGACCTAGGTTCAATCCCTGGGTTGGAAAGATCTCCTAGAGAAGGAAATGGCAACCCTCTGCAGTACTCTTGCCTGGAAAATCCTATGGACAGAGGAGCCTGGTAGGCTAGAGTCCATGGGGTCAAAAAGAGTCAGACACAACTGAGTAATTTCAATTTCACTATAAAGATATTAACTCCAAAATTTTGTTCATAGATTTTGTGCACTTTGGGGAACCACTTGAGTCATCTCTAACTAGCAAACTTGGGTAACTATCAGTGTTTCCACCAAGATGTCATGTATTCGGGTTTTAATGAAAAATTCTTTCATGCATCTTAAAAATATAAATTGAATAGTGACAAAGTCTCAATATTGTCATTTCAGGGAATACAGGGTGCTGAAAACAAAAGCTCCTAAGATCCCATTTTGGTGACAAAATATAAGCCAACAAAAATTATATAGTATGTCAGATGGTGGCAAATGATATGAAGGAAAAAAAAGAGGTATGATGTAGAAAGTCAAAAGGGAGTATAATTTTTCATGTATATTTAGATAAGGCCTGTGAACAAGGTGATATTTGAACAGAGACCTGAAGGATGACAGAACTAGGGCCATGAGCATACCTGGGACAGTGCATCTTGGCAAGGCAGCAGCTAATTTGAAGGTCCTGAGGAAGGTGCTTGTTTTAGATGCTCCAGTCCAGAAAAGGAAGCTAGTCTGGTGAGCGACATGAGCTGGAGGGAGAGTGGGGAGAGATGGTGCCAGAGTATGTTGAGGAACAAGGCGGTCTCCTTCCTGCTGCTGAAACTTCAAGTCACAAGGGCTCCTTCATCCATGTTTTTTACCTTCTTCACTTTGTGAAATTCAATATTAGTAAAGCCATCTGAGAGACAAATGATGGAAAATCCAAAACCAATTTCTAAAGAAAAGGTTATGATAGTTATAATTTATATCACTAATTCAATTTTTTTATTTTTATAACAAAAGACATTGAAGGAGATAATATGACAGCAAGTTGTTATAATATGAAATGGAAGCACTATCTGAGTTAGAGTTTCTTCTTACTTAGAAACGTATGGATTCCAATATGCATGTGGAAGATAAGGGTGACATTTATTCAAATGCAAAGATGAGAAGTATTCAAATAAATGCTGAACATGATGCAACTTTTAGAATAGATTTAGAATGAAAAGACCATGAGGAGTAAGAGATGTGGAAGTAGTTCAAAATATGCAAAAGTGTGATGTATTTGCACCACGTATGAAGAAAAACATTCCTTTTCAGTTTTTGCTTAAGGTAAGGATTTGGAAGTGAAGAATACTTGAGTGATGGCTCAATTCCTTCAGTTAAAAAAATATTGGAGAGAGCATGAGATGACTGACACAGATTTTACCACACAAAATTTAAAATTCTCAGAAATTCTGCACAAATAATTTTACACATTATGACATATCTAAGGGCAAACAACAATCTTGATAATAAAAATCCAATTCTTAGTTTGAAAGCATATAATAATTGAAAAAAAAAAAGGAGCAAAAATATGCTGAATTTCCTATATGAAAGCAAAGAACTTGACTGGTCAGTTTTTAAAGGTGTCAGTAATGGGTTAACAATTCTACCAGATCAAATCAGTGAATTAAAGGAAATCAGTCCTGAATATTCACTGGAAAGACTGATGCTGAAGCTGGAGCTCCACTACTTTGGCCACCTGATGCAAAGAGCTGTCTCACTGTAAAAGACCCCTATGCTGGGAAAGATTGACGGCAAGAGAAGGGAATGACAGGGGATGAGATGGTTGGATGGCATCACTGACTTGATGGACATGATTTTGAGCAAGCTCTGGGAGTTGGTGATGGACCGGGAAGCCTGGCGTGCTACAGTCCATGTGGTCACAAAGAGTCAGACATGACTGAGCAACTGAACTGAACTGAATGATTCAACACATATATTTAATATTATACATAATGAATTAATTGCAGGATAAACTCTTTGGCATGCAATTTTGATGTAATATATATTTTTTAATTTTAATATTAGAGGGATGGGATGGAGAGGGAGGCAGGAGGGGGGATCGGGATGGGAAACACATGTAAATCCATGGCTGATTCATGTCAATATATGGCAAAATCACTACAATATTGTAAAGTAATTAGCATCCAACTAATAAAAATAAATGAAAAAATAAATAAATAAAAAGTCTCTCTCTCACACACACACACACACAAAAAGAGAGAGTGGAGACACTGAAATGTATGCCTCATCAAGGGCTGTTTCAGGGGAAAAGTTTGCCAGCATTCTAGATCTTATTCTTCATAGTTAAATATGCTTCTGTTAGAAAAACAAGCTACACCACTATACAACCCTCCACAGCTAGTACCCTATAACTCTTCTTCAGTTAATGGCAGACGTGCTTGGACTTAAGTTCTACTTTGACTGAAAACACTTTGCACATCACACTCCCTCTTCCAAATGGGCTTCTATGGTCATCATTTAATGGCTAACAATGACCCTTGCATTGTCAAGCTCAGTACTCATTTCTTTTTTCAGCATCATGAAATTATACATGATTAATTAATCATGTACTAATTAATTAATCATTAATTTATCAGTCAAGACAACAAACAAACTCAGTGTTCATGGCTCTGGTTTAGTCTTCATTGGCTCTCATATGAACTGAGGTGAATATTCTTGACTGCCATTCCCTTTGGCCATATCTTGCAGTATTTACTGGGCTCCTGGACTCACCTGGGTGGAGTTTCTGAGAGGAAAGTCTCAATATAGATGCCCAACTCCTCTTGGATGGTTGATGATGGAGATAGAAACTCTGTTTACAGATAAGACAGTGGGATGGAGTCAAGCACTGGTCCCCCAGCTAGAGTTTTGACTCTGCAAGCATCAACCATGTCCCAATCTAGTCCAAGGTTGCACAGGCAGAGGGACTGCAGCACAGGAAATATTGATGGCTCTTTATGTCTGCTCATTAGCATGATTCCCTTTTGTGACTACCACCTCTAATGACTGATTTCCCTGAGGGACACTGGTCTGGTCAGAGAGGAAAAGATTCCTGCTCATACTCTGTGTTTAGGTTACAGAGTATATGGCTTTACAATTTCTGCAGGCCAAACTGCCTTCACCTGAACTTTTGAATGAAAGTATATGCATTCATTCCAGATGTGTGATCAATTTCAATATTTCTATGCAAGGACTCATGAATCACACCAAATAATATATATCTGAAAAAGTTTGAATTGGTATTCTCAAAGAAAATTGGTATTTTCAAATACTTAAAATCAATTTTTTTAAAATTTTAAACTCAAGACAAATTAAAAGGGATTAATAAATTAAAAGGTATTATTGTTGTTTTGTTGTTAAGTCATTTCTGACTCTTTGCAACCCCATGAACTGTAGCCTGCCAGATTCCTCTGTTCCTGGGATTTCCCAGGCAAGAATACTGGAGAGGGTTACTTCTATATTGTACATTAATTGTCCATTTATTCCCATAATCTTGATAGGAATATAAACTGGTGCAGCTACCATGTAAAAGAGTAGGGAGACTGCTCAAAAATTAAGTATAAAATTACCTTATGATCCAGGTATCCCAATTTGAGTATTTATCCTAAAAATACAAAAACACAAATGTGAAAAGATACATGCAACCCTCACTCATCACAACATTATTTTCAACAGCCAAATATGGAAACAATCTAAGTGGCCATCAATGAATGAATGGACAAAGAAGAAGTCATATATCTAGGTAAAATGTAATGCTACACAGTTATACAAAAATGATGGAATCTTGGAGGGGGAGACCAAGATGACAGAGTAAGAGGATGGGGAGCCCACCTTGCCTAAAGACACATCAAAAGTAACCTACACGTGACATATGCACACAACTGAGTTTAAAATAGATAACTAACAAGGACCTACTGTACAGCACAGGAAGCTCTATCCAATTCTCTGTAATAGCTTATGTGGGAAAAGAAGCTAAAAACAGTGAATATACCTACATGTATTGCAGATTCACTTCTCTGTACCCCTGAAACT
The DNA here is from genome assembly GCF_963930625.1 of Muntiacus reevesi. NCBI lineage: Eukaryota > Metazoa > Chordata > Mammalia > Artiodactyla > Cervidae > Muntiacus > Muntiacus reevesi. Next base: position 188,328,690 of record NC_089249.1, on the reverse strand, counting down.
AACCCAGCAATGTATATAAGTTATACCACAGTAAAATGTTTAAAACATAGTTGCAGAAAAAAAAACATGTGAGAAAGTTCAACATCCATTCATGATATAACAATCTTCATCAAAGCGGGCATAGAGGGCACATATCTCAACAAAATAATGGCACTTATGACATAAACACAATCAACCTCACATTCTACAGTGAAAAGTTGAAAACACTTCCTATAATTTAGGAACAAGACAAGGATATCTACTCTCTCTACTTCCAATATTCACTCTTAATACTTCAAATTCCTTACAACATTTCCCACAGAAATAGAATTAATATTCCTAAAATTCAGGGCTTCCCTGGTGGCTCAGATGGTAAAGAATCAGCCTGCAATCGTGACTGCAGGCTGGTATTGCAGGTTCATCAACCCCTGGGTCAGGAAGATCCTCTGGGGAAGGGAATGGCTACTCACTCCAGTGTTCATGCCTAGGGAGCCCCATGCATAGAGGAACCCTGGCAGGCTACCATCCATGGGGTTGCAAAGCAATGGACACAATTGAAGGACTGACACACATGCGCGCCTAAAATTCATATGGAACTACAAAAGAATCTGAATAGCCAAAGCAATTGGAAAACAAAATCAAACAAGTAACCAAACAACTCTCCCTCCTATGACAACAAAGCTGGGCTTATCATTCTCCTAAACTTCAGGCTATACTGCAAAGCTGCAGTCATCAAAATGGCATGGTACAGGCACAAGCAATCAATGGAGCAGCATAGAGAGCCAAGAGATAAACCACACACTTATGGCCAATTAACCCATGACAAAGAAGGTAAGAACAATAATGAGAAACAAAAAGAGTCTTTCAGCAAGGGTGCTAGTAAAACTGGACAGCTACGTACAGGGAATTAGATTAAAATATTTCTCACACCATATGCAAAAATAAACACAGTTGGATTAAAGACTTAAATGTAAGACTGAAAACCATAAAAATCATAGAAGATAACTAGGTAGAACAGTCTTTGAGCTAAATAATAGCAATATTTTTTAGATCAGTCTCCTAAAGCAAATGAAGTAAAAGCAAAAATAAACAAATGTGACCTAATTAGACTTGAAAACTTTTGCAAAGCACAGAAAGCCATTGAAAGCTTATTGATATAACAATCAAAATAAACAAATGTGAAGGCAATTGTAAAAATCTGCTACTTCTTTTTTGGGCATTTGCACCAATATTGGAGACAGCATTCATGCTCATTCTATTTTTCAAGTAACTTCAAAAAACTGTATTAAAATGTGATCCTATTGAGGTTACTTTCCAGGAAGCCAGGGGAAATTGTAATAAAATAAATACTTGTGGAGGAAAAATAGGTAAGCATGAATTACAGGCTGGGCAAGAATTCAACTGCTCTTGTCAGTTGCCCTTTGATCATAACAATGGAAGAGATCTCTGATTATAATGAGAATTTATAATGGATGATATTCAAATGGACATGCATCGATTCTTTTATTATTGTGGCTAAGTTTAGAAAAAAGTGAGATATTTGATTTAGAGCTGTGGAAAGATGCATGAGTGGGAAGTACTGTAAATTTTCAAGGGAAAACAGGAATATAATACAGCACGTCTCCTAGATATAAATGAGTTCTTTTCCAAGAGTGTATTCTTCAGTCCAATTTGTTCTCAAGTCCAACAAAGTTGGCCTAGGTACCCAGCTAGCACAATCAGTTACATAGTACTATAATCAGTTTCCCTGGAGAAATGGCAACCCATTCCAGTATTCTTGCCTGGGACATCCCATGGAGAGAAATACATGGTAGGCTACAGTCCACTGGGTCACCAGAATCGAACATAACTGAGTGACTAAACCACAGCCATCACTGTAATAGGTTTATACTATTTTTCACACAAATAACACATAAAAAACAAGTGCAAAACATAAAGAAAACTTTCTCAATCTTACTGTGCAGTGCCTTGAAAAGTACAGTGGTAGAGAACAGCAGCTGGCATATAGGGGTTGGTGTTGAGTGAATAGACAGAATTATTGAATGGAGGAGGGAGAGGAGATGGACGAGGGCAGAGATGAAGGACCATTAGCAGTACGAGATGGAAGTTGAAATTTCACTCATGCCTGATGTTGATGGCACAGGTTCTGGTTCCTTGCTGGATTCATTTGATCTACCCTCTTGGAAAAACTTCCCAGTAGTTCCCGGGCTACTCTGGTAGCTCAGTTAGTAAATAATCCACCTGCAATGCAAGAGACCCTGGTTCAATTCCTGGGCCAGGAAGTTCCCCAGGAGACAGGTTAGGCTACCCATTCCAGTATTCTCTGCCTTCCCTGGTGGCTAAGATGGTAAAAAAAAAAAAAAAAAAAAAAAAAAAAAATCCACCTGCAATGCAGGAGACCTGGGTTAAATCCCTGGGTTGGGAAGATGCCTTGGAGGAGGGCATGGAGACGCATTCCAGTATTCTTGCCTGGAGATTTCCATGGACAGAGGAGCCTGGAGGCTACAGTCCATGCAGTCACAAACAGTTGGACACAGCTGCATGACTAAGCACTTGAAAAAACAATCTGCTGATGTCTTGATGTAGCTTTTTCTCCTATCAGAGATGACACGGCAGCACTGGATTGCATTCTGAACAGCTGCTGCAGCCTTCGTGTACCATTCTGCAATCCTAGGTCCCATCCCTCAAAAGCTCATTTGTTCTTGTTGTTCAGTTGCTCAGTCATGTCCAACTTTGTGAGACCCCACGGATGGCAGCACACCAGACTTTCCCATCCATCACCATCTCCCAGTTTGCTCAGACTCCTGTCTATTGAGTCAGTGATGCCATCCAACCATCTCATCCTCTGTCGCCCCTTCTCCTGCCCTCAATCTTTCCCAGCATTGGGATCTTTTCCAATGATTTGACTCTTCTCATGAAGTGCCCTCTCAAATAAAGAAATTCCCTGACTATTTCCTGTGTCCTGGATCTCTCCTGTTCTTCAGTTATATCTTCTTCTTCTTGTCTCTCTTATTAGTTTTGCTGGCCCTCCAATTCCTTCCTTTCACCTCACTCCACTATCTCAGTTATTATTGTTTCCATCATTATTACTCAGAGCTTTTTAGCTGTACCAGCAATATCACGACTGCTTTCATGCTTGCTTCTGGACATCCTGGGCTTGAAATAAAGATAGAGTACTACTGTAACCTATATAATACTCTACACACACACACACACACACACACACACACACACACAATATGTCACCTAAAGTTCTTTTTGTCAAAAAGAGTATGTGTGAATATATATATATATATGTACATGTTTATACATGTATCTATATAGAGAGAGACACTCACAAGTTGACACTTAAACAAGAGAGTTAAGGGTTCTAACTTTTCACAGTCTGAAATCCTCCTGTAACCTGACAGTTATTTTTCTATATCCCTGATACAACCAACTGTGATAAAAATAATATAAATCCTCCTGGTTGTTAAGTGTATTTTTAAATGATTAATGTAACTCATAACTATTACTTCTGGGAAATAGGAGAAAAATTGTTTTGAATGGCATGTGTCATTTAAGAAGTAATTATTGTTAATAAATCTATGATGCTCCATCAAATAATAGAATCTCCAAATATTTTGACCCAAAGGTAGGAAAATTTTGAAGTAGGAAAAAATAAAAACTACCTATAGATAAGAAAAGAAAAAAAGTTTAAAATGGAGAATTCCTAAAATTGCAAAGATGCTGAGTTCAAAGGTGAAGAGACAAATGCAAATCCCAGGAAACAAATAGGAGAAAATTTTATTCCACAGTGATCAAAAATTCACAGTTTCTGGTTCCAAGGCATTGAGTTATGCAATCCAGGGGACTAGGGTATTTGGCCTTTTAATCTTGGCATAAAGTAGAATCTCTTCAGAGCCCCTTTTATATCTTGATTTCTCAGACTGTAGATGAAGGGGTTCAGCAGGGGTGTGATCACAGAGTACATCACCGAGGCAATTGTACTTGAATATGAGGTGTGAGTAGCAGCAGAGCTAAGGTAAACTCCTAAGGCTGTAAAATAAAATAGGGAGACAACCAAGAGGTGGGACACACAGGTAGAAAATGCTTTATACCTCCCCTGAGACGATGAGATTTTACATATGCAGGAAACTATTTTAGAGTAAGAGTAAAGGATACCAGCAAAAGGACCGACACCCATCAGGACAGCTGCAAAATACATCACTATGTTATTAAGAAAGTTGTCAGAACTGGCAAGTTGTACCACCTGACTGAGTTCACAGAAAAAGTGGGGGATTTGCATTTCTGGACAGAAGGACAGTCGCAGCACCATTAGGCTGTGTAGCAAGGAATGCAATGCAATCAGCACCCAGGATATCAGAACCAGCAGTCCACAGAGCCGGGGACTCATGATGACCGTGTAGTGCAGGGGATGGCAGATGGCCACATACTGATCATAGGCCATCACACTCAGGAGAATGTCATCTAAATCTGCAAAGAGAATGTAAAAATATATCTGGGTGATGCAGCCTTCATAGGTGATATCTTTGCTCTGTGTCTGGATGTTCCACAGCATCTTTGGGAGGGTGGTGGTGGTGAAACAGATGTCTACAAAGGACTGGTTGGAGAGGAAGAAGTACATGGGTATGTGGAGGTGGGAGTCTGAGCTGACAGCCAAGATGATGAGCAGGTTTCCAAACACAGTGATCAGATACATGGAGAGAAAAAGCCCAAATATGAGGGGTTGTAGTTCTGCTTCCTTTGAAAGTCCCAGAAGAAGAAATCTTGAAATTTGTGTATTGTTTCTTGGCTCCATGGTGTGGAGGTGACTACCAGGAAAAAGGAAAATAATGACAATTTTTACACCTACTAATTAACTGAAATACTGTAATTTCTGTTTAGCCCTCAAGAAGTTGATGTTGATATTTTATTTGCAGATAAGTTCTCTTTTAGAGTATGTGTGTATGTTGAACTGCTTCAGTTGTGTCCGACTCTGCAACCCCAAGGACCGGAGCACACCAGCCTCCACTGTGTATGGGATTTCCCAAGAAAGAATTCTGGTGTGGGTTGCCATGCCCTCCTCCATCGGTTATTTCCAACACAGATATTGATCCTGCATCTCTTGAATGGGTACTGCATTGCGTGCATTTCTAAATCACTACGTCACTGCGGAAGCTCCTTGAAGCTATACTTCATTTCATTTCTGACTAGGAATTTTTGACCTATTTTCATCACATTTGCTAAGAGGTCATATATTCTAGAGTTTTAATGTGATATTCATTCATTCTTTTGATAAATACATATTTAGTGCTAGCCATGTTCCAAGATACTTTGACCACTTCATGCAAAGAGTTGACTCCTTGGAAAATACCCTGATGCTGGGAGGGGTTGGGGACAGGAGGAGAAGGGGAGGACAGAGGATGAGATGGCTGGATGGCATCACTGACTCGATGGACAAGAGCTTGGGTAAACTCCAGAAGTTGGTGATGGACAGGTAGGCCTGGTGTGCTATGATTCATGGAGTCCCAAGGAGTCGGACATGACTGAGTGACTGAGCTGAACTGATATTCCAAGAATATGGAGACAAGAAGTAGAAAATGCTGAAAAGTAAACCTCTAGCAATCCAAGGATGGGGAATGAGGTTATGTGCATAAAATATGATAGAATATGCCAGAATGAGATAGATGCTATGACAAAACAAAGCCAGGTATAAAAGAAAGAGGTAGGAGGTGTTATTTTGTCCTGAGTGTTCAGGAAAGTCCAGCAAACTAGGTGATGTTTGAAAAGATTCTTAATGAAAGAGAGACAAGGAGATAGTGTGATGTCAGAATTGTGTGCCTGGAAGAGGGAGCTGCCACTGCTAAGGACCTGAGGAAGATGCTGGTTCCACATGTTCAAGTGCAAACAAGGAAACCAGTGGGCCAGAAGGAAAAGCAGGAGGGGGAGTGATTAGAGATGGTGTCAGGGATACTGAAGAACAAGGTGGCCTTCCTGCTACAGCTGAACCTGCAGTTCACAGAGAATCCCTCCTTCCATGAGGTTCCTTACACATTATCAATTTAGCTATAAAACCATCCTATGAATTATATCAGATTCGCTTACTGATTCTATCTTTTGCTTTGATCTGTGTATATAAGTCATTTAGCATATGGTCCAGGTGCCTCTGCTGTAAGAACTGTCCTCCCTTTCAAAACAAAAGCATACACACACAACACACACAACACACACACACACACACAGCACTCACACACACATACACACACAAATACACACACAGAGCGCACACACACACACACAGCACACACAAACACACAAAACACACACGGCACATACACACACAGCACACACAGAGCACACACACACACACACACACACATTTTCTGTGTTGTATCACCATCATACACTAGTCACCAAAACTCACCCTGTTTATGTTGTGAGAGGTTACAACTCAGCTCGTCAGGTCAAATAATTATTCTCCAAAGGAATTTATAATTTTTACCATGAAATTCCAGTTTATAAACTTTTCATGGAACAATTAATGCCAGGTTCGTTTTTGGTATAGCCAATGTCTGCTTGGTATTTTGAGAATAATTAAAAGGATGAGAGTGAAAGAAACAGGGAGAAATGAAATGGATATATGGACAAGAAGGGAAAACTATATCCAATATATTCAGTGACAGCTGAGACAATGCAATAAAGAAAGATTTCCTTGCTTCATCAACATTCCAACTCCAGTGGCATCTCCTTGACGCCCAGAAAAAATAATAAAAAGTATATTTTTCCAAGGACATAAACAGGGATTATATATCCATGACGTGATATATCTTATAGTTTAAATATCCCAAGAAAATAAGCAAATGGAATATAAACTACCACTTCAGTTCTAATGAGATTGATGAAACTGGAGCCTATTATATAGAGTGATGTAAGGCAGAAAGATAAACACCAACACAGTATACTAATGTATATATACGGAATTTAGAAAGATGGTAATGAAAGGTTCTTGCTGAATGATAAGAAGCCGGGATTCTTGGCCTCTGGAGGAGATGAATTCAATCCGGGGTCAGAGACGAGGCTGGAGCTCTCAGAGCTTTTGTGTAATAAAGTTTTATTAAAGTATAAAGGAGATAGAGAAAGCTTATGACATACACATCAGAAGGGGGCAAAAGAGAACCACCCCCTCCTAGTCTTTGGCTGTATGTTATATAGTCACTCACAGTCTGTTAATGAAAAGAAAGGAATGTCATAAAATTTAGAATGGCACCAGATAATTCATCTCTGGCCATAAAACGATTGACTTGAATCTTGTAGAAGGGCAAAATACCAACAAATAGTGTCATTTACATAGATTAGGGAAACAATACCTGAGTAAGTAAGCTAGGCCATTTGGTGGAACCAATTGAAGATAGAGTCTGGGGTACATTAACATAGCTTAAGACAACATTTCCATAAGAAAAAGAAATGTATCAGTTAACTTAAGGTTTGAGAATATTTAGCTTTAGGTGAGACCAGGTGTCATGGCAACACAGCATTTTAAGAGAAACCTCCTTTTAAATTTGTATAGAGAAGGAAAAACATATCCCTGGTTTGTTTCTTCCTGCCTTTTAAGAGAGATAAAAATGTCTGGCACTTGCAGCCTCTTTCCTCCATTTGGAGACCCCTGGCCTTCCTGCCTGTTACCCTCTCAGTAACGATAACCCTATATGCAAGACAGAAAAACAGACAGAAATGTATAGAACAGACTTTTTGGGCTCTATGGGAGAAGGTGAGGGTGGGATGATCTGAGAGATCAGCATTGAAACATGTATATAATCAAGTGTGAAACAGATCGCCAGTCCAGGTTGGATGCATGAGACAAGTGGTCAGGGCTGGTGCACTGGGATGACCCAGAGGAATGGGATGGGGAGGGAGGTGGGAGGGGAGATCGGCATGTGGAATGCATGTAAATCCATGGCTGATTCATGTCAATGTATGGCAAAAACCACTACAATATTGTAAAGTAATTAGCAATATAAATGAAAAAAAAAAGAAAGAAATACAACAAAAGTTGGATATATTTTATATGGAGATGCAGAATATTTCTTTTTCTTGAGGCGTTTTCCTACTTGCTTACTTCAGTTCATAAATAAGATGATTAGACTTATTGTCTACTTTTACTGGAAGCCTTTTATGCCTCCAATCCTTCTATCGGGGCTTCCTTGGAGACTCAGCGGAAAAGAATCCGCCTGCAATCCAGGAGGCCAAGGTTCAATCCCTGGATCAGGAAGATCCCCTGGAGAAGGAAATTGCAACCCACTCCAGTATTTTGGCCTGGGAAATTCCATGGACAGAGGAGCTTGGTGGGCTAAAGTCCATGGGGTCACAAAAGGGTCAGACACAACTTAACAACTAAACCACCACCACCATTCCTTCTAACTGAACTTCCTCTGTTACCATTTATCAACATTGACTAGTGAAGGGTTCACTTTATTTTTAGAACTAAATAGATACACTAACATTAGGAAAGCCAGAAATAACCACAGTGACCTCTGGCCTCTGGATATGCTAGACTGGCCCTCAGGTGACCTCAGGTACATGCTCCTGGCTTCTGTCCTCTCTGAACCTCCCCTGAAATGTGTGCAGAGCTCTCACCTGCCGGCAGACTAAGAAGGCTTTCCCTGTAGAAGTCCAAGTTCCTTTCTAAATGATTAATGATGCAGGGTGAATTTTTGTGCCTAAACTAGACAACAGAAAGGGATAAAATCAAGCATTGGCTCCCAGACAGATTCAGAGATCTAAATTAAGGACTAAGTCCTCACCAACCAAAGCGGCACAGGCGAAGGGGCTGCAGCAGAGGAGATATTTGCAGCTTCATGTGTCAGCTCACAGGGCTTCTCCGGTGGCTCAGTGATAAAGAATCCACCTGCAATGCAGGAGTCTCAGAAGATGGGGGCTTGGTCCCTGGGTCAGGAAAATCCCCTGGAGGACTGCATGGCAACCCACTCCAGTGTTCTTGCCTGGAGAATCCCATGGACAGCGTTGCCTAGAGGGCTACAGTCCATGGGTCATAAGAGTTGGACAGGACTGAAGCAAGCATGCACACATGTCAACTAATTAGGGATATTTTCCTTTTGTTACACCAGCCTCCAAGTACATGACTTCCCTTGGGGACACTGGGCTGGACACAATGAAATTATTTTTCTGTTGATTCTCTGTTACTAGGTGTTTGCATTATAAGTTGACTGACTCAGTTTTTATCACCCCTTCCCCTTTAATTCTCCTACTTTCAAAGCACTAAGTCTCCCAGAATCTCATCACATCTCTCAGATCTAACTCTTCTTTAAACTATAACACTGAGGATTTGTCTTGACAAGTTCCCTTGGGTCTTCAAAGTTTTTATTTGTGGTAGAGAAAAAAAAAAAAAAAAACTACTGAAATCTTTAAAACTAGTATTTCCCTTTTGAGAACTGAGGACGACATTGCTCCTTCAGAATAAAATTGTGGGTATTATACTCCCTGGATTTATGCTAGTTTTTCTAAGCCAATTACAAGTTTCTCAGTTATATCAGAAGTCAACAGCTGCCCTTTAGTCTCTCACTATAAAATGTTTATAACTATAAGAAAAATATTTATATGTTGATATGATTAGTGAAAATCACTCAGTCATATCTGACTCTTTGGCCCACATGGACAATACAGTCCATGGAATTCTCCAGGCCAGAATCCTAGAGTAGATAGCCATTCCCTTCTCCCGGGGATCTTCCCAACCCAGGGATCAAACACAGGTCTCCTGCATTGCAGACAGATTACTTACCGGCTGAGCCACAAGGGAAGCCCAGGAATCCTGGAGTGGGTAGCCTATCCCTTCTCCAACGGATCTTCCTGACACAGGAATTGAATCAGGGTCTCCTGCATTGCATGTGGATTCTTTACTAACTGAGTTACTAGAGAAGCCTGATATGATATTAACATGACCGTAAACCAGGCTTCCCAGGTACTCCGTGGTAAAGAATACGCCTGTCAATGCAGGAGACTTTAGAGATGCAGGTTTGATTCCTGGTTCAGGAAGATTCCCTGGAGGAGGAAATGACAACCCACTGCAGTATTCTTCCCTGGAGTATCCCATGGACAGAAGAGCCTGGCAGGCTACAGTCCATGGTGTTGCAACCAGTTGGACACAACTGAGTGACTAACACATGACCATTAAACTATCTTAGTATGTTATAGTAATTGTCAGATTTAATTTTTTAAATAGTGTGGGTTTTGAGGTAGCACTTTTAAGTACTCCATTCTCCATTGTCAGATTGGAACTCAGAAGGATTTTATGTTCTGCTTAAAAGTACAAACCAAGCAAGGACTGGAGTCTAGATTGAGGTCTTTCAGTTCTGGAACTCTGTCCCAGTGATTCTCAACCAGACATGGTTTTGACACTGGAGATATTTGGCAATATCAGAAGGGAAGCTACTAATCTCCTATAAACACAGAAAAGCTCCCAATACAAACATTTCTCCTTCCCAAGGCAGTGTAAGAATGTGAGTGATCCTATTCCAAATAAGAATATCTATAAATTCACTGTTCATACAAATCACCAAGGTCTGTGGTTCAAATGCAGATTAGGATTCCTCAGGTCTCTAGTGGTCCAGGGACTGTGTCTCTGATCATTTGAGCCAGAATATCAGATTTCAGTTCAAATTCTTTACACCCTGATAAAAAGGGAACTTCTTTAACACTACCCCTGGTGGTCCTTTATAATTGCCACTCCAAATAATCTTTTCAGATCCCTTTGTATGTCTTCATACCTTAGACTATAGATGAAGGGGCTCAGCATGGGTATGATCACAGTGTATATCACCGAGGTGATTGCACTTGACTCTGAGCAGAAGGGCATGAGTAGCCACAGGGCTGAGGTACACTCAAAGCCCGTCCAATGAAACAAGGATACAAGTGAGAGGTGAGATGCACAGGTGGAAAGCACTTTGTACTTCCCCCAAGCTGATGGTGTTGCAGAGAGAGAGGAACCTATCTTAGAGAAAAGGATGCCAGGTAAGACATTTGTTATTCAGCCACTCAGTTGTATCTGACTCTTTGTGACCCCATGAACAGCAGCACGCCAGGCTTCCCTGTCCCTCATCATGTACTGGAACTTGCTCAAATTCATGTCCATCTTGTCAGTGATGCCATCCAACCAACTCATCCTCTGTTGTTCCCTCCTCCTCCTGCCTTCAATATTTCCCAGCATCAAAGTCTTTTTTAACAAGTCAGCTCTTCGCATCAGGTGGCTAAAATATTGGAGCTTGAGCTTCAGCATCAGTACTTTCAGTGAATATTCAGGATTGGTTTCCATTAGTATTGACTCATTTGATTTCTTTCAGTCCAAAGGACTCTTAGGAGTCTTCTGCAACATCACAATTCAGAAGTATTATTTCTTTGGTGCACAGATTTCTTTATGTTCCAACTCTCACATCCATACCTGACTACCTGAAAAACCATAGCTTTGACTAGATGGACTTTTTTTGGCAAAGTCCCTGCTTATTAACATACTGTCGAGGTTTGTCAAAGCTTTTCTTCCAAAGAGCAAGTGTCTTTTAATTTCGTGACTGCAGTCACGATCTGCAGGGGTTTTGGAGCCTAAGAAAATAGTCTCTTACTGTTTCCATTGTTTCCCCATCTCTTTCCCTTGAAGTGATGGAACCAGATGCCATGATCTTAGGTTTTTGAATGTTGAGTTCTAAGAATGCTTTTTCACTCTCCTCTTTCACTTTCTTTTTTTTCTTTTTTTTTTTACCCTCGTTTTACTTTTATTTTGTTGTTGTTGTTGTTTTTTGTTTATTTTTTTTATTTTTTTTTTTATTTTTCAGTGGGTTTTGTCATACATTGATATGAATCAGCCATGGAGTTACACGTACTCCCCATCCCGATCCCCCCTCCCACCTCCCTCTCCACCCGATGCCTCTGGGTCTTCCCAGCCCACCAGGCCAGAACACTTGACTCATGCATCCCACCTGGGCTGGTGATCTGTTTCAACATAGATAATATACATGCTGCTCTTTCGAAACATCCCACCCTCACCTTCTCCTACAGAGTCCAAAACTGTTCTGAACTTCTGTGTCTCTTTTTCTGTTTTGCATATAGGGTTATAGTTACCATCTTTCTAAATTCCATATATATGTGTTAGTATACTGTAATGTTCTTTATCTTTCTGGCTTACTTCAATCTGTATAATGGGCTCCAGTTTCATCCATCTCATTAGAACTGATTCAAATGAATTCTTTTTAACGGCTGAGTAATATTCCATGGTGTATACGTACCACAGCTTCCTTATCCATTCATCTTCTGATGGGCATCTAGGTTGCTTCCATGTCCTAGCTATTATAAACAGTGCTGTGATGAACATTGGGGTGCACGTGTCTCTTTCAGATCTGGATTCCTTAGTGTGTATGCCCAGAAGTGGTATTGCTGGGTCATATGGCAGTTCTATTTCCAGTTTTTTAAGAAATCTCCACACTGTTTTCCATAGTGGCTGTACTAGTTTGCATTCCCACCAACAGTGTTAAGAGGGTTCCCTTTTCTCCACACCCTCTCCAGCATTTATTGCTTGTAGACTTTTGGATAGCAGCCACCCTGACTGGCGTGTAATGGTACCTCATTGTGGTTTTGATTTGCATTTCTCTGATAATGAGTGATGTTGAGCATCTTTTCATGTGTTTGTTAGCCATCTGTATGTCTTCTTTGGAGAAATGTCTGTTTAGTTCTTTGGCCCATTTTTTGATTGGGTCATTTATTTTTCTGGAATTGAGCTTCAGGAGTTGCTTGTATATTTTTGAGATTAATCCTTTGTCTGTTTCTTCATTTGCTATTATTTTCTCCCAATCTGAGGGCTGTCTTTTCACCTTACTTATAGTTTCCTTTGTTGTGCAAAAGCTTTTAATTAACACACAGAAATTCCTTGCATTCCCATATACTAACAGTGAAAAAACAGAAAGAGAAATTAAGGAAACAATACCATTCACCATTGCAACAAAAAGAATAAAATACTTAGGAGTGTATCTACCTAAAGAAACGAAAGACCTATTCATAGAAAACTATAAAACACTGATGAAAAAAATCAAAGAGGACACAAACAGATGGAGAAACATACCGTGTTCATGGATTGGAAGAATCAATATTGTCAAAATGGGTATTCTACCCCAAAGCAATCTATAGATTCAATGCAATTCCTATCAAGCTACCAGCAGTATTTTTCACAGAACTAGAACAAATAATTTCACAATTTGTATGGAAAGACGAAAAACCTCGAATAGCCAAAGTAATTTTGAGAAAGAAGAATGGAACTGGAGGAATCAACCTGCCTGACTTCAGACTCTACTACAAAGCCACAGTCATCAAGACAGTATGGTACTGGCACAAAGACAGAAATATAGATCAATGGAATAGAATAGAAAGCCCAGAGATAAATCCACGAACCTATGGACACCTCATCTTTGACAAAGGAGGCAAGGATATACAATGGAAAAAAGACAATCTCTTTAACAAGTGGTGCTGGGAAAACTGGTCAACCACTTGTAAAAGAATGAAACTAGAACACTTTCTAACACCATACACAAAAATAAACTCAAAATGGATTAAAGATCTAAATGTAAGACCAGAAACTATAAAACTCCTAGAGGAGAACATAGGCAAAGCACTCTCTGACATAAATCACAGCAAGATCTTCTATGACCCACCTCCCAGAATATTGGAACTAAAAGCAAAAATAAACAAATGGGACCTAATGAAAATTAAAAGCTTTCCCTCTTTCACTTTCATCAAGAGGCTCTTTAGTTCCTCTTCACTTTCTGCCATAAGGGTGGTGTCATCTGCATTTCTGAGGTTATTGCTAGTTCTCCTGGCAATCTTGATTCCAGCTTGTGCATCATCCCAGCATTTCTCATGATGTACTCCACATATAAGTTAAATAAGAAGAGTGACAATATACAGCCTTAGGTACTCCTTTCCCAATTTGGAACCAGTCCATTTAACCTGGAATACAACAGTTTCAAATTACAGCATCATGTCATTAAGAAAGATGTCACACTTGACTAGATGGATCTCTTATTTGCTTTTACAGGAAAAGTACAGAATCCCAAGAAGGTAAAGAAGGACAGTTGCAACAATGTTAATCTTTGTAATAGAGAATGTAGGGCACTCTTGAACCTAACACCAGAACCAGCAATCCACATAGTGTGTTTGTGTGGGGTGGGGGATGTTCATGGGGACAGGATAGTGCAGAGTTTGACAGACGGCTATGAAGTGGTCATAGATCTTTGTGGTCAGTATAATGCTTCCCAAATCTACAAAGAGTAGTTAATAGTATATTCACAGATTATGGCTTTGCTTTCTTTGGGATGGTGGTGAATGTGAAACATATCTTAAAGAACAGATTGGAAAAGAATTACATGGGTGTGTGGAGGTGAGAGTCAGAGATGGTGGCCAGGATAATGAGCAGGTTTTTAAGCACAGTGATCTGGAACATGGGAGAAAATGTGCAAATATAAGGTGCTGCAGTTCTGGTTTCTCTGATTATTGCAGAAGAAGAAATTGTGAAATTCGTGTAACATTTCCTGGTCTCATGTGGCCCTCATCAACTTGAGGATTTTTGTCTCTTTGTAATAGCCATTCTTCCTGTGGAAGGTGTACATCTTGCAATTTTGGTTTCTGTTTCTTTGAAGATTAATGATGTTAAGCCACTTTTCTTGTGTCTGTTGGTCATTTGTATGTCTTTCTTGGGAGAAAATGTCTATTGAGGGTCCTCTACCCATTTTTAATATGGTTGTATATTTATTTATTTAATGGAGTTGTCTTAGTCTGATATATAGTTTAAGTTTTCTGTTTCTGCCTATCAACTTGATCTTTTGGGTAACTTTGCCTTCTCATTTCAAGTAGAAGAGACGACTTCAACTTTACTTATAAGAAAGCTCTGGGTGCTGACCTCCCTCAGCTTTTCTTTATCTGGGAGAGCCTTTATTTCTTCTTCATATGCAAAGGATACCTTTGCTGGATGGAGGATTCTTGTCTAGCAGTGTTTACATCACGATAGTTTGAGAATGATATTCCATTCTCTCTTGGCCTGTGGAGTCTCTGATAAGAACTTTGTTGATAATCCAATGTGGGTATCTTTGCAGGGTGTTCACTTTTTTTCCTGGATACCTTTAATATTCTTTCTTTTTAATAACTTTTATTAAATGTAATTGTTTTACAGTGTCATATTAGTTCCAGGTGTACAGCAAAATTATATACATATATATAGATAGATTCTTTTTTTTAGATTCTTTTTCCGCTATAGATTATTACAAGATATTGAGTTTATTTCCCTGTATTTAATTCCCTAGGCCCTTGTTGACTGCCTATTTTAAATATACATGCTAGTATATAAAAAGAACATTCTTTCACTGATTTTGAAAAAAGAATTTATTTATTTATTTGTTTTATTTCTTTTTTTTTTCCATTTATTTTTATTAGTTGGAGGCTTGTTACTTTACAATACTGTAGTGGTCTTTGCTGACTGCCCCGAGTCTTCCTTGCTCTGCGGGGGCTTTCTCTGGTTGCGGAGGGGCGGGCGCTACTCTTCACTGCGGTAGGAGGACTTCTCACCGCGCTGACCTCTCCTGCCGCAGAGCGCGGGCTCCGTACTGCAGGCTCAGCAGTCGCGGTGCCCTGGCTTCGTGACTCTGGGGCGTGTGGAATCTTTCCCAACCAGGGAACAACCCAACGCCTGTTCCCACCTTGGCAGCAGATTCTTACCTACTGACCCACCAGGGAGGTCTTTTCTTTCATTGACTTTTGACAGTTTTAATATGTGTGTGTTGGAGAAGGTCTTTTGCACTGAAACATTCATGTGTCCTATTATAATACCTCTGTGGATGTGTGCATTCGGTTCCTTCCCCAGACTTGGGAAATTCTCAGCTACTGTTTTTATGCATAATCTCTCTGATCCTTTCTCCCTCTCTTCTGCTTTTGAGACACCCAGTATCCTTCTTATTGTTGGTAGAGTCAGAAGTTTCTCAGAGAATATCTTCATTAAAAAAAAAAAAAATCTCAGTTCTGTCCTCACATCTACCTGAATCATTCTACCTTTGAACTCACTCTCTCTATTCCATATGGTCTCCACTTCCAGTGCTTTGCAGTTCATCCTTCATCTCAGATACTGATTCTTCAGTGCCAGAATTTATGTTTACTTGTGTTTAAGATCTTTCATCATTTTGGAAACCGTTCCTTATGTCCATTATATTTATTCCTCATCTAACTGAAGTGTCTTTGTGTGTTTTCTTGTAGCTTGTTGAGCTTCTTCATGACACTATTTTGAATTCTCCACTTGCTTGATCACAATCTTTCATGCCTTTAAATTAGTTCATGGAAAACTGTTGTTTTCTTTTTGTGATTCCATGTTGCTGTGGTTTTTCATGGTGGTCAGTAGGTTGCTCCTCTGTCTGTGCATTTGAAGGACCACAGTTTTCTTATGTAGCTTAAGCCTTATATGCTTTGATTCTAACAATTCAACAGATTGCTAACAAAGGTCCTTCTATGTTTTTCAATTAAATGACTTTGTGGCACAAGTTTTTGGTTTCTTTCACATGAGCTGCTTCTGGCTATATTTGAGGAACTGCATGTTTTGCATTTCATGGCCTCTTCCAGAGGCATTGTCATTGTCCTGCCATCAGTGTTTGTGCCTCCAGCATCACTGGTGACCTGGTGTTTTCAGTGTCCCTGATGTGCTGGCATCTTTGCTGAGGGTCCCAGAGCGGTAGGTGCTATTGCCACCTCCAGGGTGACCTTGCTTGAGGGTCACCCCCCCGGCACTGATGCCAGGTTCCCTGTGGCTGCAGGTGCCGCTGCATCCAGGAGGCCAGGGTTACAGGCACCACCTCCGGGGGTACTACCTGGTGCTCTGGGACTGCGGGCTCAGTTGCCTCAGCCACGGGGCTGGGATCAGCATCACTACCTCTGCTGTCCCCCTGGTTCGACCTCCTCTACGTGAAAAATCTGCTCAGCTTCACATGTACAACCGTGTGTATCTCTGGTGGCCTGATGTGTTGGGTAGAAAAAACTTTAGTTATGGACGATGTTATATACAAGTTGTAGATTGAAGGGGAGAGACAAAGGGAGTGTCTTCTTCCACAACAATACTGATGTCACCAATGATAAACTTTTCCCCCAAGCTATAAGATTAAAATTGGAGTAAATGCTGGAGACAGTGTGGAGAAAAGGGAACCATCTTACACTGTTGGTGGGAATGCAAACTAGTACAGCCACTATGGAAAACAGTGTGGAGATTTCTTTAAAAACTGGAAATAGAACTTCCATATGCCCCAGCAATACCACTCTTGGGCATACACACTGAGGAAACCAGATCTGAAAGAGACACGTGCACCCCAATGTTCATCACAGCACTGTTTATAATAGCCAGGACATGGAAGCAACCTAGATGCCCATCAGCAGACGAATGGATAAGGAAGCTGTGGTATATATACATCTTGGAATATTACTCAACAGTTAAAAAGAATTCATTTGAATCAGTTCTAATGAGATGGATGAAGCTGGAACCCATTATACAGCGTGAAGTAAGCCAGAAAGATAAAGATCATTACAGCATACTAACACATATATATGGAATTTAGAAAGATGGTAACGAAAACCCTATATGCAAAACAGAAAAAGAGACACAGATGCACAGAACAGACTTTTGGACTCTGTGGGAGAAGGCGAGGGTGGGATGTTTCGAGAGAACAGCATGTATATGGTGAAACAGACCACTGGTCCAGGTGGGATGCATGAGACAGGTGCTTGGGCCAGGTGCACTGGGAGGACCCAGGGTAATCGGGTGTGGGGAGAGGTGGGAGGGGGTATCGGGATGGGGAATACATGTAACTCCATGGCTGACTCATGTCAATGTATGACAAAACCCACTGCAATGTTGCAAAGTAATTGGCCTCCAACTAATAAAAATAATTGTAGAAAAAAAAAAAAAAGAACTGGTCTATCTTCACAAGGCCCAGGCAAACACACACTCACACACACACACACACACACACACACACACACACACACACACACGATGCTTCAGGATTGTGTTACTATCATAAACTGGTCACCAAGATACACCCTCGTTAGGCCATCAAGCTTGGCAGATCAAATTATTATTCTCCAAAAGAATGTAAGGTTTTTACCCAGAAGTTCCAGTGTTGTTTTTTGTTTTGTTTTGTTTTGTTTTTTTAATTTATGTGTTTTTTAGTTGAAAGATAATAACTTTACAGAATTCTGTTCTTTTCTGTCACACCTCAACATGAATCAGCCATAGGTATACATATATCCCCTCCTTTCTGAACCTCCTCCCATCTACCTCTCCATCCCACCCCCAAATTCCAGTTTATAAACTTCCCATAGAACAATAAATTTTGGGTTCAATGTTGGTATGGCTAATTTCTTCTCAGTATTTAGAGAAGAATGAAAAGCATAAGAGAGAAAGAAAAAAAGAGAAATGAAATGGACATAGACAAATTAAGAGGGAAAATATCCAATAAACTCAAATGACCCCTGAGACAATGCAATGAGGAAAGGTTTCCTTCCTTCATCAATATTCCAACTCCAGTGGCATCTCCTTCATGCCCAGAAAAATATAATGAAGAAAAATATTGTTTTCCAAAGACATAACTGGGGATATATTTATGATGTGATATATCTTACAGTTTAAATATCCCAAGAGAATAAGCAAATGGAATATAAACTACCAATTCAAAACCAGAAATAAATGAGATACAACAAAAGTTGAATATATTGTATATGAAGAAGCAGAATACTTCTCTTTCTTGAGGAATTTTCCTATTTGTTTACTTCTGTTCATAAATAAGATTATTAGACTTATTGTCTATTTTTACTGGAAGTCTTTTATGCCTCCCATTCCTTCTAATGGGGCTTTCTTAGTGGCTCATTGGTAAAGAATCCACCTGTAATGCAGGAAGCCAAGGTTCAATCCCATGGTGAGCAAGATCCCCTGGAGAAGGAAAGTGCACCCCACTCCAGTATTTTGGCCTGGGAAATTCCATGGACAGAGGAGCTTGGTGGGTTACAGTCCATGGGGTCACAAAAGGGTCAGACACAATTTAGCAACTAAACCACCAGTACTGTTCCTTCTAACTGAGATTCCTCTGTTACCATTTGTCAACATTGACGAGTGAAGGGTTCACTTTATTTTTAGACCTAAATAGATAAACTAACATTAGGAAAGCCAGAAATAACCACAATGACCTCTGGCCTCTGGATATGCTAGATTGGCCCTCAGGTGACCTCAGGTGCATGCTCCTGGCTTCCGTCCTCTCTGACCCTCTCCTGAAATGTGTGCAGAGCTCTCACCTGCCTGCAGATTGAGAGAGAAGGCTTTCCCTGTAGAAGTCCAAGTTCGTTTCTAAATGATTAATGATGCAGACAGAATTTTTGTACCTAAACAAGACAACAGGAAGTGATAAAATCAAGCATTGGCTCCCAGACAGATTCAGAGATCTAAATTAAGGACTAGGTCCTCACCAACCAAAGCGGCACAGGCTGAGGGGCTTCAGAAGAGGACTTATTTCGAGCTTCTTGTGTCAGCTCACAGGGCTTCTACGGCAGCTCAGTAATAAAGAATCCACCTGCAATACAGGAGTCGCAGGAGATGGGGACTTGATCCCTGGGGCAGGAAAATCCCATGGAGGACTGCATGGCAACACACTCCAGTGTTCTTGCCTGGAGAATCCTATGGACACAGTTGCCTAGAAGGCTACAGTCCGTGGAGTCTCAAAGAGTTGGACAGGACCGAAGGGACTTAGCAAGCATGCACACATGTCAGCTAATTAGTCATATTTTCCTTTTGTTACACCAGCCTCCCATAACATGATTTCCCTTGGGGACACTGGGCTGGACGCAATGCAATTATTTTTCTGTTGGTTCTCTGTTACTAGATGATTGCATTATAAGTTGGGTGATTCAGTTTTTATTACTCCTTCCCCTTTTATTCTCCTGCTTTCAAAGCACTAAGGCTCACAAAACCTCATTACATCACTGAGATCTAATTCTTCTTTAAACTTTAACACTGAGGATTTGTCTTGATGAGGTTCCTTGGTCTTCTAAGCATTGATTTCTGGTAGAGAAAAAAAAGTCCATATGGTCACAGAGTCAGATACAAATGAAGCCATTTAGCATGCATGCCGTCAAACAGAAATTTATTTAAATATATGTGAAGTTACAAAATAAAGGGAACTGCAGGAAAAATAATTGAATAAATTAGTTCCAACACATTTGTCTTTTTAAAAAATTGAATGGAGTTTCACACACTACTCAAACAATATTAAAATAGTAATGATTTGCTGATATCCAACTCTACTAATAATAATTAAATTGGGAAATGTGTAAGCATGAATATAATATATATAATATATAATGTAACAGATTTTGTTAAAGACATATAAGAAATGTACTTCAATTTGGGAATATTAGATTATAGAATAAATCAGAGGGATTACTATCCAATATAAAACCAGTCCTTTTCAGTGAACACCTAGAAAACAAAACACTAAAATCCACAAGTGTGCCGAACTGTCTTAAAGCAAGAAATCCAGCATAAGATAGACTTATTTAACTATGTAAAATGAAAAAGCATTTTTATGGCAAAACAGTCCCCAAAAGGTCAGCTGAGAAACAGCAATTCTTAAAAATCACTTCAAAAGCTGGTAGTGGTAAAATAAGAGGTTTATATCATCTGGGCATGTAATAATAAAACTGACACATCAAAATGACAATTCAAGGCATTATTTTTTATCAAACTCAGTAACAGTTAAGAAAAGAACACTTTTTCACAACCATCCATGTGGGGAAATACTTAAAGAGTTGTCACACAGTTTACAGTGGTACTTTGAAACAGGGAGCAAAGGTGCACTATCTGTTTGCATACAGAAATTTAAAATGTTGCATTGTTGGGAAAACTATCTGAACAATGGCACAGATAGTAAAAGTACAGAAGCTCTTTACCTGGAGGCTTCTCAGTCTCAGTGCTGTTGACATTTTCTGAAAGGCTGTTCTCTGTGGTGGGGTCTGTTCTGTGCTTGCAGGAGGCCTAGAGCATCCCTGACCTCCACCCACTGCTCCCAGAGTAACACACAGATATTTCTACAAAGCATCGTTCAGTGTTCCCAGGGAAACAAAGTTGCTCTTGCTTAGAAACATTGTTTGAATTTAACAATCTCAAATATTATTGTAGGATTGATATAATAGAAACTTGAAGAGAAAGATTAGGAAAGACAGTCTGCAATGTGAGAAGCACAGCCTCTTATGAAATACTAAACAGTTATTGAAATAATGGACCCGTATGACATTGAATACTAGTTGATTGGAAGAAAGTCCGTGGGGCATTATTGACCAGTAGGGGAGAGGGAACACAGGTAGAGAAAAAAAAAAAAAAAAAAAAAGACTGCACTGAATCAAGAGTACCTGTGATATGCACAGGATTCTATTCATACATTTGTAGAAAAGTGTATGAATAGGTGTTTGTATATAATATAGAAAGAAAAGTTTAAAAGAAACCAAGCATATGTGGGACAATGTTACTGAGAATAAAACTAGGTTAAGTGGTAACGGTTTTAAAATAACTGAATGTAACAAGATTGAATGAATATCTATAACTAAGTTTCATAAAGACCTGAACAGTAATAATTTAATGATAACAACACTGGCCACTAATTCAATGTTAAATTGCCACAGACTTGGAAATAAAATAAGAGAAGATATTTTAAATGCAAGGAGGAAGCAGTATTCAAGTTCAGTTTTGTTTTGTTTTTTTTCTTAAATAAAGATAGGTGGATTAAAATATGGTCATGAAAGACAAAGGTGACATTTAATGAAATGGTTAAATAATTGTTTCTATATGATGTCCAAAGGTGATACAACTTTTAGAAATACATTTAACCACAAAAGATTAAAAGGAACAATAAGGAAGAAGAGAGTAAACGTTAGAAATATGCTTAATAGGTGGTTGTGTGTGTGTGTGTGTGTGTTAAGTAGCTACAGTCATCTCCAACTCTGCAACCCTATGGACCACAGCCCACCAGGCTCTCTGTTCATGGGGCTCTCCAGGCATGAACGCTGGAGTGGGTTGCCATGCCCTCCTCCAGGGGATCTTCCAGATCCAGGGATCCAGTTATTTCTCTTACGCCTACTGCATTGGCAGGTGGGTCCTTTACCACTAGTGTCACCTAGGAGGCCCATAATAAGTGATTAATTAGCATTAAAATATATACAGGAAAGCAATCACTGCCATGTTTTAAAAACAAATATTTTCAAGTGAAGAATACTACAGTGACAGCTCAATTATTTCAATAAAAATGTGAAAAGCAATGGAGAGAACACCATATGACTGACTGACCAAATACATTTTATAAATTACCAAGCATTGTCACAAATACAACTATATATACATAAAATAACTAAACGGCAAGCATTTTGTGGAAAGAAAATAAAGGCTCTAATTCATCTTGAATAATGTGAGCAAAGACAGTAATAAAAATACTCCAACTGCAGCATACAAAGGGTTCTCACAGACAATGTTTGATCAACAAAGTAAATGTGTAACAGAGATAAATATATATGTGTATGTGTGTGTTTGTGTGTGCTCAGTCATTTCCAACTCTTTCTATATAAGTATGCATATAAAACTTTTGCATGTGTGCACACACACATACACACACACACAGAGCACACACACACACACAGCACACACATACACACACAGCACACACACACAGCACGCACACACACAGCACGCACACAGCAAACACATACACACACAGCACACACACTCACACACAGCACACACATACGCACACAGCACACACACACACATACGCACACAGTACACACACATACACACAGCACGCACGCACACACAGCACACAAACAGCACACACGCATACACACACAGCACACACACACACATGTTCTTTGTTGTGTCTCCATTATACACTGGTCACCCAGATTCACCCTGTTTAGCCTGTGAGTGGTTACAGCTCAGCTGGTCAGGTCAAATAATTATTCTCCAAAGGAATATATACTTTTTACCATGAAATTCCAGTTTATAAACTTCTCATGGAACAATTAATGTGGGGTTCATTTTTGGTATAGCCAATGTCTGCTTGGTATTTTGAGAATAATTAGAAGGATGAGAGTGAAAGAAACAGGGAGAAATGAGGTGGATATATGGACCTGAAGGGGAAACTATATCCAATATACTCAATGACTATGAGACAATGCAATAAAGAAAGATTTCCTTGCTTCATCAACATTCCAACCCCAGCGGCTTCTCCTTAATTTGGAAAAATTATACAGAAAAATATCTTTTGTCTAAAAACATAAAAAATGATATACTTATGACATGGAACATCTTACAGTTTGAATATCCCAAGAGGAAAAGAAAAAAATGGAATATAAGCTACCAATTCAATATCAGAAATAGACAAAATACAACAGAAGCTGAATATGTCTTATGTGAAACATATAAAGCAGTAGAAGCTTTTTCTTTTCTTAAGCACTTCCCCTATTTGTTTCCCCTTGTTCATAAAAAAGGTCTGTATACTAGTTTTCTACTTTTACTGGAAGCATTTTATGCCTCCAATTCCTTCTAAAAGGGTTATCTTGGTGGTTCAGAAAGTAAAGAATCTGCTTGTCGATGCAGGACACATAGGTTCAATCCCCGAGTCAAGAAGATCCCCTGGAGAAGGAAATGGCAACTCACTCCAGCATTCTTGCCCGGGAAATCCTAGGGACAGAGGAGCTGGGTGGGTTAAAGGCCATGGGGTCACAAGAATTGGAGCAACTTTGCAACTAAACCACTAACATCATTCCTTCTGAGCTTTCACTGTTACAATTTAATTGTCAAGATTGACACTTGCACTTTCAAATGCAACAGTTCACTTTATTTTTAGACCGTAAATAAGTACTTTAATATTAGGGAAACCAGAAAACAACTACAATGACCTCTGGCCTCTGGGCTATGCAAGATTGGTCCTCAGTGATCTCAGGTACACATTCCAGGCTTCTATCATCACTGACACTCTCCTACAGGGTCTGTGGAGCTGTCAGACTCACCTGCCTGCAGATTGAGAGAGAAGGCTTTCCCAGTAGAAGTCAAAATTCCTCCTAAATGATTACTGATGCAGACAGAATTTTTTTCCCCAAACAAGAAAACAGGAGCAGATAAAAATGAAGCATTGGTTCCCAGACAGATGTAGAACTTCCAAAGCAAGAACCAGGTCCTCCTCAACCAAAGTGGCAGAGGCTGAGGGACTACAGCAGAGGAGATATTTGGAGCTTCCTCTGTCAGCTCATTAGGCATGTTTCCTCTGGGTACTCCAATCTGTAACTACATGATTTCCCTTGGGGACACTTTTCTGGACAGAATGGATTTTTTCACCTGCTGATTCTCTGTTCCTAAGACACTGCATATAGGTTAGGTGAATTCATTTTTTATTACTCCTTCCTGTTAATTCTCTTGTTTCCAAAGCCCTAAGGTTCCCAGCATGTCATCATATCCCTGAGTACAAGATTTTCTTTAAATTGTAACATTCAGGATTTGTCTTGACTAGGTCCCTTGGGTCTTTAATGCTTTGACTTGGGGCAGGGACGGAACCACTGAAATCTCTAAAAATTACTATTCTTCTCTTCAAAACAGGGGATAACTTTGCTACTTTAGAATAAAACCATGGCTAATATACTCCTTGGATGCATGCTAGTTTCTCCAAGTCAATTAGAAATTTCTCAGTTATATCAGAAGTTAAGAGCTATCCTTTAATCCTTCATTACTAATGCTTGTACTTATGAGAGACATTTATATGCTGATATGCACCATAAACTATCTTAGCATATTACTGTGTGTGTCTGTGTGTGCCTGTGTGTGTGTGTGTGTGTGTGTGTGTGTGTGTGTGTGTGTGCGCTCAGTCACATCTGAGTCTTTGTGACCCCATGGAATGTAGCCTGCCAGTCTCCTCCATCCATGGAATTTTTCAGGCAAGGATACTGGAGTGGGATGCCATTTTCTTCTGGCCTCTAGACAAAGAGGCAGCCACATCTCATACCTGACTCAAGTCCAAGCTCCCCATTCCTCTTAGCAAGATGACTGCATTCAGTACACCCCAAAGAAAGGCATGAATTGTGATAGCATCACGTCTAGCTCTTCCAGTAAAGTCACTGGGCACACATCAACTGTATATAACTCTTCCCACAAAAAGATACAACTCTAAGACAGCAAGAGTTAACTGTGGCACATAATTTCAGAAGACAGACAAAGATAAATAAAATGAAAATACAGAGGAATTTGTCCCAACTTAAATAAAAAGATATCATGCCTAGAAAACAGCCAATGAAAGAGAAACAAACAATTCACCAGATTGGAATCAATGCATTTGTAAAGATATAAAACACCATTTTCTCAACCTAAAATGATTCAAGAAATTTTCGAAAAGAAGATTTATTTCCAGTATTCACCCTGTGCATTTTGTTAATAATGGAAGACCATAAAACATTTAATTTTTTGTAAAAAGGACTGTTGAATTCATTATGATTTTAATAGGGAACTATAAAACAAAAACTAGTTTGAACTCAACATTCCATTAAATGAAATGAACAACTAGAAGTAATTAATAATATACCAGGTAATACAGAAGAATGCATAATCTAACTGAAATATAGAATCATGGAAATGATTAGTCAGAAAAGAAAAAACAGATTATAAAAGGGAATAATTTGAGGGATGTTTAACTGCATTAAGAACACCAACACTGGCATAACTGCAGTGTCCAGGAAGGAAAAGGCAGAAGGAAAGGTCATCAGAACTTATCTGATAAACTTATGTCTGAAAAGTTCCCAAACCTGAGTAAAAAAGCAAATTCAGGTACCAGAAGCAAAAAGAGTCCCCCAAAATGACAGTAACAAAACCTACACCAAGATACAGCAATTAAAGCCACAAAGTTAAAGATATGGTTTTCTAAAGCCAGCAAAAATAAAACAGTGTCATATAAGATGGAAGCACATAGGTCTATGAGCTGATTTCTTTTTTTTTTTTTGCAGAAATTTTGTATGATATAATGGGGAGGCATGATATATTTAAAGTGTTGAGAGGGAAAAACGTGCAAACTAGGGCTTTCTACACAGAAAGACTAACATCGAGAATTGAAGGAGAGATAAGGAACTTTTCAGACAATCTAAGACTAATAGAATTTATCAATTCTAAACATACTCTACACAGAACATTATAGGACCATCTCTAAGAAAGAAGGAAGAAAGGCATAGCAAGTGGGAAGAAACTATAAGACGAGGAAACCCTGCAAGTAAAGGCAGAAGCGGAGAGAGGCTGAGGGTCAGATCACTGAGCTGGTGTGAGGACTCAATAGACCAAAAAATCCTAAAATCAAGTATAGCTGCAATAAGAATGAAAGGGATAACTAAGGAGGTATCAAATGTGACTTCAGAGACATAAAATGTAGGGCAGGGAGTGAAAATGTAGTGTGATCAGTATGTGTATGAACTTAAAAGACAACTTGTTTTTATAAGTAGACATCATTGTAGGCCATCATATGAAGACCCTTTGTTTTTCATACTTCAAAAATCTACACAAGATAAAACCTACAGAGAAAGGAACACAAGCATATCACTAAATAAATCATCAAATCATAAGAAAAGAAACACAAAGAAAAAGGAAAAACAAAGATGACACTAACAGAAAACAAGTTAAAAATAGGCAATAAGTAATACCTATGAAAAACCTCTTAAACTGCCAGTAAATTAAATGATCTCCTAAGAGACAACTTAAAATTAAACATTGAAACAACTAAGGTCATAGCATCTGGCCCCATTACTGCATGGCAAATAGAAGGGGAAAAGGTGGAAGGAGTGACAGATTTCCTCTTCTTGGGCTCCAAAATCACTGCGCATGATGAGTGCAGCCGTGGAATCAGAAGATGATTGCTTCTTGGTAGGAAACTGATGACAAACCTAGACAGTGTGTTGAAAAGCAGAGACATTACTCTGCCAACAAAGGTCCATAATCAAGGCTATGGTCTTCCCTGTGGTCACATGTTGTTGTGAGAACTGGACTGTAAAGAAGGCAGAAGGTGGAATAATTGACCCCTTTGAACTATGCTGCTTGAGAAGACTCCTGATAGTCCCTTGGATAGCAAGAAGATCAAACCAGTCAGTCTTAAGGGAGATCAACCCTGAATATTTGCTGAAAGGACTGATGCTGAAGCTGAAGTTCCATCATTTTGGTCATCTGATGCAAACAGATGATTCATTGGAAAGTCCCTGCTGCTGGGAAAGACCAAGGACAGAAGGAGAAGAGGGCATCAGAGGATGAGATGGCTGGGTGGCATCACCAGTGCAATGAACACGAACTTCGGCAAACTCTGGGAGATGGGGAGGGACAGACAGGCCAGCAGTGCTGCAAATGTGGGGTCACAAAGAGGTGGGCACAACTGTGTGACTGACCAACAACAGACTAAGTGCTCTGATGAAAAGACATTGCTCCTGATAAAGTCTCCATGATTCTATGATACTCCATCAAAGAAATGGATTTCCAAACATTTTTGATCCAAAGATAGGAAAACTGTGGGTAGGAAAAAATAACAACTGTCTAAATATTAGACTGAGAATAAAGCATAAAAACAGAGTACCTAAAATTCTATAAAGATACTGAATTAAAAGAAGGAAAGAAAAATGGAAATCCCAGGAAATAAGGGCAAGGAGCAAAATTTCTTTCACAATGATCAAGGAACAATTTCTGGTTTTGATACTTGGAGTTATGCAATCCAGAACACTAGCATAATTGGTTTTATACTTGGCATCAAATACAATCTCTTTAGACCCTCTTTTATATCTCGGTTTCTCAGACTGTAGATGAAAGGGTTCAGCATGGGTGTGACCACAGTGTACATCACTGAGGCAATTGTACTTGAATGTGAGTTGTGGGTAGCCGCAGAGCTAAGGAACACATCTAAGGCTGTAAAATAAAATAGGAAGACAACTGAGAGGTGGGACACACAGGTGGAAAATGCTTTATACTTCCCCTGAGCTGATGTGATTTTACATATGCAGGAAACTATTTTAGAATATGAATAAAGGATGCCAGCAAAAGGACCGACACCCATCAGGACAGCTGCAAAATACAGCATTATGTTATTAAGAAAGTTGTCAGAACTGGCAAGTTGTACCACCTGACTAAGTTCACAGAAAAAGTGGGGGATTTGCATTTCTGGACAGAAGGACAATCGCAGCACCATTAAGCTGTGTAGCAAGGAATAGAAGGCAATCAGCACCCAGGATATCAGAACCAGCAGTTCACAGAGCCGAGGGCTCATAATGACCATGTAGTGCAGGGGGTGGCAGATGGCCACATACCTAGATCATAGGCCATCACACTCAGGAGAATGTCATCCAATCCTGCAAACAGTATGTAAAAATACATCTGGGTGATGCAGCCTTCATAGGTGATACCTGTGTTCTTGCTCTGGATATTCCACAGCATCTTTGGGATGGTGGTGGAGGTGAAACAGATGTCTACAAAGGACAGGTTGGAGAGGAAGAAGTACATGGGGGTGTGGAGGTGGGAGTCTGAGATGATGGTCAGGATGATGAGCAGGTTTCCAAACACAGTGATTAGGTACATGGAGAGGAAGAACCCAAAGATGAGGGGCTGCAGTTCTTCTTCTTCTGAAAGTCCCAGAAGAAGAAATTCTGAAATTCGTGTATTATTCCCTGATTCCATGGGATGGAGGTGCCTACCAGGAACAAGGAAAATAATGTGACTCGTTTGCACACGAACTGGCATAATTCACATAGCTGAAATACTGCAATTTCTATGTAGCCCTCAAGTAGTTGATCTTAACACCTTATTTATAGAAAAATTCTCTTTGAAAGTATACTCCATTTCATGTCTGACAAAGAATTTTGGTCTCATTCACATCACATTGGCAAAGAGCTCATCCATTCTAGAGTTCTAATGAGGTATTTTTTCATTTATTTGAGAAATACATATTTGGTGCTGACCCAGAAGAAAGTGCTGAAAAATAAACCTCCCCTAATCCAAGGATGGTGAATGAGGATATTCAAGTAAAATATGATAGAATATGTCAGAATGTCAAATGCTATGAAGAAAACAAAGCTAGGTATAAAGGAGAGCGTGGCAGAAAGTATTATTTTGTCCTGAGTGTTCAGGGAAGAGCTTCATACTAGGTGATGTTTAAGATCCTGAAGAAAGAGAGAAGAAACCTTTGTGATGTCAGAAGAAGTGTGTGCCTGGCAGAGGGACCTGCCACTGCTAAGGACGTGACAGAGATGATTGTTCCTCATGTTCAAGTGCAAACAAGGAAGCCAGTGGAGCGAAGGAATAAGTAGGAGGGGAAGTGATCAGAGATGGTGTCAAGGATGCTGAGGAACAAGGTGGTCTCCCTGCTACAGTTGAACCTTCACCACATAGAGAATCCCTCCTTCAATGTGGTTCCTTGCACTTTATGAATTTAGTTTAAAACCATCCTGTGAAGTATGTCAGTTTCCCTACTAAGTTCCATCTATTGACCAACTTCTGACCTCTGTAGTATAAGTCATCTTAACATATGAGTACAGATGCCTCTTCTTTAAGAACTGGTCTCTCTCCACAAGGAACAGGCAGACACACACACACACACACACACACACACACACGCTCACATGATGTCCTTCTGGCTTGTGTTACGATCATAAACTGGTCACCCAGATCCACCTTCGTTAGGCCATGAATGGTTACATATCAAGCTGCTCAGATCAAATTATTATTCTCCAAAAGAATGTATTATTTTTGCCTAGGGGTTCCAGGATTTTTTAAAAATTATGTGTCTTTTAGTTGAAGGATAGTAGCTTTACAGAATTTTGTTGTTTTCTGTCACACCTCAACATGTATCAGCCATGGGTATACATATATCCCCTCCCTTCTGAACCCCCGTCCCATCTCCCTCCCCATCCCACCACCAAATTCCAGTTTATAAACTTCCCACAAAACAATAAATTTTGGGTTCAACGTTGGTATGGCCAATTTCTTCCCGGTATTTAGAGAAGAATGAAAAGCATGAGAGAGAAAGAAAAAAAGAGAGAAAAATAAAATGGACATAGGCAAATTAAGCAGGAAAATATCCAATAAACTCAAATTAGCCCTGAGCCAATGAAACGATAAAAAGTTTCCTTCCTTCATCAGTATTCCAACTCCAGTGGCATCTCCTTCATGCCCAGAAAAATATAATAAATAAAAATAAATTTTTCCAAGGACATAAACAGGGATATATATTCATGACGTGATATATCTTACAGTTTAAATACCCCAAGAGAATAAGCAAATGGAATATAAACTACCAATTCAAAAGCAGAAATAAATGAAATGCAACAAAAGTTGGATATATTTTATATGAAGATGCAGAATACTTCTTTTTCATGAGGCTTTATCCTATTTGCTTACTTCAGTCCATAAAAAAGATGATTAGACTTATTGTCTACTTTTACTGGAAGCCGTTTATGCCTCCCATTCCTTCTAAGGGGGTTTTCTTAGTGGCTCCTTGCAAAGAATCTACCTGCAATCCAGGAGGTCAAGGTTCAATCCCTGGGTCAGGAAGATCCCTTGGAGAAGGAAATTGCAACCCCCTCCAGTATTCTAGCCTGGGAAATTCCATGGACAGAGGAGCCGGGTGGGCCACAGTCCATGGGGTCACAAAAGGGTCAGATCCAACTTAGAGACTAAATCACCACCACCTGTTCCTTCTAATTGAACGTCCTCTGTTACCATTTATCAATATTGACGAGTGAAGGGGTCACTTTACTTTTAGACCTAACTAGATACACTAATGTTAGGAAAGCCAGAAATAATCACAGTGACCTCTGGCCTGTAGATATGCTAGATGGTCCTCAGGTGACCTCAGGTACATGCTCCTGGCTTCCATCCTTTCTGAACCTCCCCTGAAATGTGTGCAGAGCTCTCACCTGCCTGCAGACTGAGAGAGAAGGTTCTCCCTGTAGAATCCAAATCGTTTCTAAATGATTAATGATCAGACTGAATTTTTGTGCATAAACAAGACCACAGGAAGGGATAAAATAAAACATTGACTCCCAGACGGATTCAGGGATCTAAATTAAGAACTAGATCCTCACCAACCAAAGTGGCATAGGCGGAGGGGCTGCAGTAGAAGAGATATTTGCAGCTTCTTGCGTCAGCTCACAGGGCTTCTCTGGTGGCTCAGTGATAAAGACTCCACCAGCAATGCAGAAGTCACAGGAGATGGGGGCTTGATCCCTGAGTCAGGAAAATCCCCTGGGGGACTGTATGGAAACCCACTCCAGTATTCTTGCCTGGAGAATCCCATGGACAGAGTTGTCTTAGAGGGCTACAGTCCATGGGTCTCAAAGAGTTGGACAGGACTGAAAGGACTTAGCAAGCATGCACACGTGTCAGCTAATTAGGCATATTTTCCTTTTGTTACTCCAGCCTCCCATAACATGATTTCCCTTGGGGACATTGGGCTGGACGCAATGCAATTATTTTTCTGTTGATTCTCTGTTACTAGGTGATTGTGTTATAAGTTGGGTGATTCAGTTTTTATCACTCCTTCCCCTTTAATTCTCCTGCTTTCAAAGCACTAAGGCTCACAGAACCTCATTACATCCCTGAGATCTAAGTCTTCTTTAAACTATAACACTGAGGATTTGTCTTGACAAGTTCCCTTGGGCCTTCAAAGCTTTGATTTGTGGTAGAGGAAAAAAAAAAAAACAAAACTTCTGAAGTCTTTAAAACTACTATTTCCCTCTTCAGAACTGGGGACAACATTACTCTTTCAGTATAAAATTGTGGGTATTATACTGCCTGGATTTATGCCAGTTTTTCCAAGCCAATTACAAGTTTCTCAGTTATATCAGATGTCAACAGCTGCCTTTTAGTCTCTCACTATAAAATGTTTATAACTATAAGAAAAATATTTATATGTTGATATGATAAGTGAAAATCGCTCAGTCATGTCTGACTCTTTGGCCCACATGGACAATACAGTCCATGGAATTCTCCAGGCCAGAATCCTGGACTGGGTAGCCATTCCCCTCTCCAGGGCATCTTTCCAACCCAGGGATCAAACACAGGTCTCCTGCATTGCAGGCAGATTATTTACTGGCTGAGCCACAAGGGAAGCACAGGAATCCTGGAGTGGGTGGCCTATCCCTTCTCCAACGGATCTTCCTGACTCAGGAATTGAATCAGTGTCTCCTGCAGTGCAGGCAGATTCTTTACTAACTTAGTTATCAGAGAAGCCTGATGTGATATTAACATGACCATAAACCAGGCTTCCCAAGAAGCTCAGTGGTAAAGAATATGTCTGTCAATGCAGGAAACGTTAGAGACATAGGTTTGATCCCTGGGTTGTGAAGATTCCATGGAGGGGGAAATGGCAACCCACTCCAATATTCTTCCCTGGAGTATCCTATGGATGGAAGAGCCTGGCAGGCTACAGTTCATGGGGTTGCAACCAGTTGGACACAACTGAGTGACTAACACATGACCATTAAACTGTCTTAGCATGTTATAGTGATTGTCAGATTTAATTTTTTAAATAGTGCGGGTTTTGAGGTAGCACTTTTAAGTACTCCATTCTCCATTGTCAGATTGGAACTCAGAAGGATTTTATGTTCTGCTTAAAAGTACAAACCAAGCAAGGGCTGGAGTCTGGATTGAGGTCTTTCAGTTCTGGAACTCTGTCCCAGTGATTCTCAACCAGACATGATTTTGACACTGCAATATCAGAAGGGAAGCTACTAATCTCCTATAAACACAGAAAAGCTCCCAATACAAACATTTCTCCTTCCCAAGGCAGCGTAAGAATGTGAGTAATCCTGTTCGAGATAAGAATATCTATAAATTCACTGTTCATAGAAATCACCAAGGTCTGTGGTTCAAATGCAGATTAGGTTTCCTCAAGTCTCTGGTGGTCCAGGGACTGTGTCTCTGATCATTTGAGATAGAATATCAGACTCCAGTTCAAATTCTTTACACCCTGATAAAAAGGGAACTTCTTTAACACTAACACTGGTGGTCCTTTCATACTTGCCACTCCAAATAATCCTTTCAGAGCCCTGTGTATGTCTTCATACCTTAGACTATAGATAAAGGGGCTAAGCATGGGTGTGATCACAGTGTACATCACTGAGGTGATTGCACTTGACTCTGAGCCGAAGGGCATGAGTAGCCACAGGGCTGAGGTACACTCAAAGCCCGTCCAATGAAATAAGGATACAAGTGAGAGGTGAGATGCACAGGTGGAAAGCACTTTGTACTTCCCCCAAGCTGATGGTGTTTTGAGATAGAGAGGAACCTATCTTAGAGTAAAGGATGCCAGGTAAGACATTTGTTGTTCAGTCACTCAGTTGTATCTGACTCTTTGTGACCCCATGGACGGCAGCTCGCCAGGCTTCCCTGTCCCTCACCATGTACTGGAGCTTGCTCAAACTCATGTCCATCCCGTCAGTGATGCCATACAACCAACTCATCCTCTGTTGTTCCCTTCTCCTCCTGGCTTCAATATTTCCCAGCATCAAAGTCTTTTTTAACAAGTCACCTCTTCGCATCAGGTGGCCAAAATATTGGAGCTTGAGCTTTAGCATCAGTACTTTCAGTGAATATTCAGGATTGGTGTCCTTTAGTATTGACTCATTTGATTTCCTTCCAGTCCAAAGGACTCTCAAGAGTTTTCTCCAACACCACAATTCAGAAGTATTATTTCTTTGGTGCACAGATTTCTTTACGTTCCAACTCTCAAATCCAAACCTGACTACCTGAAAAACCATAGCTTTGACTAAATGGTCTTTTTTTTGGCAAAGTCCCTGCTTTTTAATATACTGTCGAAGTTTGTCAAAGCTTTTCTTCCAAAGAGCAAGTGTCTTTTAATTTCGTGACTGCAGTCACCATCTGCAGGGATTTTGGAGCCTAAAAATAGTCTCTTACTGTTTCCATTGTTTCCCCATCTCTTTCCCTTGAAGTGATGGAACCAGATGCCATGATCTTAGGTTTTTGAATGTTGAGTTCTAAGAATGCTTTTTCACTCTCCTCTTTCACTTTCATCAAGAGGCTCTTTACTTCCTCTTCACTTTCTGCCATAAGGGTGGTGTTATCTGCATTTCTGAGGTTATTGCTATTTCTCTTGGCAATCTTGATTCCAGCTTGCACTTCATCCAACCCAGCATTTCTCATGATGCACTCCACATATAAGTTAAATAAGAAGAGTGACAATATACAACCTTGACGTACTCCTTTCCCAATTTGGAACCAGTCCATTAAATCTGGAATACAACAGTTTCAAATTACAGCATCATGTCATTAAGAAAGATGTCACAATTGACTAAATGGACCTCTTATTTGCTTTTATAGGAAACGTACAGAATTCCAAGAAGGTACAGAAGGACTGTTGCAACACTGTTAATCTTTGTAACAGAGAATGTAGGGCATTCATGAACCAAAAACCAGAACCAACAGCCCACAAAATGTGTGTGTTGGGGGCTGGGGGATGTTCATGGGGACAGAGTGATGCAGAGTTTGACAGACGGCCATGAAGTGATCATAGGTCTTTGTGGTCAGTATAATGCTGCCCAAATCTACAAAGAGTAGGTAACAGTATATTCACTGGTTATGGCTTTGCTTTCTTTGGGATGGTGGTGAATGTGAAATATATCTTAAAAGAACAGATTGGAAAAGAATTACATGGGTGTGTGGAGGTGGGAGTCAGAGATGGTGGCCAGGATAATGAGCAGGTTTTTAAGCACAGTGATCTGGAACATGGGAGAAAATGTGCAAATATAAGGTGCTGCAGTTCTGGTTTCTCTGATAATTGCAGAAGAAGAAATTGTGAAATTCGTGTAACATTTCCTGGTCTCATGTGGCCCTCATCAACTTGTGGATTTTTGTCTCTTTGTAATAGCCATTCTTCCTGTGGAAGGTGTAACTCTTGCAATTTTAGTTTCTCTTTCTTTGAAGATTAATGATGGTAAGCCACTTTTCTTGTGTCTGTTGGTCATTTGTATGTCTTCCTTGGGAGAAAATATCTATTGAGGGTCCTCTACCCATTTTTAATATGGTTGTGTATTTATTTATTTAATGGAGTTGTCTTAGTCTGATATATAGTTTAAGTTTTCTGTTTCTGCCTATCAACCTGATCTTTTGGGTACTTTTGCCTTCTCATTTCAAGTAGAAGAGAACACTTCAACTTTGCTTATAAGACAATTCTGGGTGCTGACCTCCCTCAGCTTTTCTTTATCTGACAGAGCTTTTATTTCTTCTTCATATGCAAAGGATACATTTGCTGGATGGAGGATTCTTGGCTAGCAGTTTTTACATCACGATGGTTTGAGAATGATATCCCCTTCTCTCTTGGCCTGTGGAGTCTCTGCTAAGAACTTTGTTGATAATCCAATGTGGGTATCTTTGCAGGGTGCTCACTTTTTTTCCTGGATACCTTTAATATTCTTTCTTTTTAATAATTTTTATTAAATGTAATTGTTTTACAGTGTCATATTAGTTCCAGTTGTACAGCAAAATTATATACATATATATATAGATAGATTCTTTTTTAGATTCTTTTTCCACTATAGATTATTACAAGATATTGAGTTTATTTCCCCTGTATTTAATTCCCTAGGCCCTTGTTGACTGCCTATTTTAAATATACATACTAGTATATAAAAACAGCATTCTTTCACTGACTTTTGAAAAAAGAATTTATTTATTTATTTGCTTTATTTCTTTTTTTTTTTCCCCCATTTATTTTTATTAGTTGGAGGCTAGTTACTTTACAGTATTGTAGTGGTTTTTGCTGACCGACCCGAGTCCGCCTTGCTCTGCGGGATCTTTCTCTGGTTGCGGAGGGGCGGGCGCTACTCTTCACTGCGGTAGGAGGACTTCTCACCGCGCTGACCTCTCTGGCTGCAGAGCGCGGGCTCCACACTGCAGGCTCAGCAGTCGCGGTGCCCTGGCTTCAAGACTCTCGGGCGTGTGGAATCTTTCCCGACCAGGGATCAACCCAACGCCTGTTCCTGCCTTGGCAGGCAGATTCTTACCTACTGACCCACAAGCTAAGTCTTTTCTTTCGTTGACTTTTGACAGTTTTAATATGTGTGTGTTGGAGAAGGTCTTTTGCACTGAAACATTCATGTGTCCTATTATAATACCTCTGTGGAAGTGTGCATTCGGTTCCTTCCCCAGACTTGGGAAATTCTCAGCTATTGTTTCTATGCATAATCTCTCTGATCCTTTCTCCCTCTCTTCTGCTTTTGAGACACCCAATATCCTTCTTACTGTTGGTAGAGTCAGAAGTTTCTCAGAGAATATCTTCATTAAAAAAAAAAAAAAAAATCTTAGTTCTTCCCTCACATCTACCTAAATCATTCTACCTTTGAACTCAGTCTCTCTACTCCATATGGTCTCCACTTCCAGTGCTTTGCAACTCATCCTTCATCTCACTTACTGAGTTCTTCAGCACCAGAATTTCTGTTTACTTATGTTTAAGAGGTTTCATCATTCTGGAAACTGTTCCTTATGGTCATTATTTTTATTTCTCAACTAACTGAAATGTCTTTGTGAGTTTTCTTGTAGCTTGTTGAGCTTATTCATGACACTATTTTGAATTTTCCACTTGCTTGATCACAATCTTTCATGCCTTTAAATTAGCTCATGGAAAACTGCCGTGTTCTTTTAGTGATTCCATGTTACTGTGATTTTTCATGGTGCTCAGTGGGTTGCTCCTCTGTCCACGCATTTGAGGGAGCAAACAGTTTTCTTATGTAGGCAAAGCCTTGTACACTTTGATTCTAACAATTCAACAGATTGCTAACAGAGGTCCTTCTACGTTTTTCAATTAAGTGATTTTGTGGCACAATTTTTGGTTTCTTTCACATGAGCTGCTTCTGGCTATATTTGAGGAACTGCATGCTTTGCATTTCATGGCCTCTTCCAGAGGCGTTGTCATTGTCCTTACCATCAGTGTTTGTGCCTCCAGCATCACTGGTGACCTGGTGCTGTCAGTGTCCCTGATGTGTTGGCATCTTTGCTGGGGGTCCCACACTGGTTGGTGCTATTGCCACATCCAGGATGACCTTGTTTGAGGGCCCCCCCACCACTGGTGCCAGGTTCCCTGTGGCCGCAGGTGCCGCTGCATCCAGGAGGCCAGGGTTACAGGCACCACCTCCAGGGGTACTACCAGGGGTTCTGGGGCTGCGGGCTCAGTTGCCTCAGCCATGGGGCTGGGATCAGCATCACTGCCTCTGCTGTTCCCCTGGGTCCACCGCCTCTATGTGAAAACGCACTCACCTTCACATGTACAACTTTGTGTATGTCTGGTGTCCCAATGTGTTGGGTAGAAAAAAATTTAGTTATGCATGATGTTATCTACAAGTTGCAGATTGACGGGGAGAGACAAAGGGAGTGTCTTCTGCCACCATAATACTGAAGTCACCCTGTTAAACTTTTCCCCACAAGCTCTAAGATTAAAACTGGGGCTTCTGAGGGGATTCAGTGGTTAAGAATCCACCTGCCAATGCAGGAGATGCAGGTTTGGTCCCAGAGTCAAGAAAATCCCCAGAAGTGGAAATGGCAACCCACTCCAATATTCTTGCCTGGAGAAGCCCATGGACAGAGGAGCCTGGTGAGCTACAGTTCATGGGGTCACAAAGATCAGACACCACTGAGGACACATGCATAAGCATTAATTAAAATACACAAATATATGGAGTAGACTATCATATATTAGTGAGGAAAGAATTGCTACATGGCTCTATACAACCTCATGGATGAGCTTTAGAGTCCAACATATAGAACTACAGAGAAACATAGACTCATGGGAAATCCAGCAGAGCTCAGAACAACCCCTTAATATTAAATCTCATTTGATAATAAAGACATCATATCAGAACAGTTATTGTTAGGATGAATGGTTATGCAGCAACAAGTAACAGAATAAAAAACAAAATGGTATAGAACTAACAAATTATTGGAGATCAACTCCAATAATCTCATTCTATGCATTTATTATAATATTTAAAGATAGCATTCACTATTCTGATTTTTAATTGTATGACAGATAATTATATAAAAAAGTTATTCCATTGCAGTTTCCTCCCAGGTAAGCAGGACATTGGCAAACATGTTTGTTCAAATTGTGACCTGAACCACATGACTGGATAGGTAGTCAAGCTCTCTAGTGAGTCATCTTTCATCATGAGGTATATAGGCACACTATGCATATAGAAAGATTTGACCGGTCAATAATGCAGAGTTTGGAGCAATGGCACCTTGCGCAATTGAAAATATGCCTGTAACATTGCAATCAACTCTCCTTATCCAAAGCTCCACACCCTCTGATTCAGTCCACCCTTTTATAAAATTATATAAATTGCCTTCTCTCTGACTTGTATACTTTTTTACATGAGTAATATATCTCATGACAATTTTTTCCAGAAAGCAAGGCAAAAATTACTCAGGATGACTTTTGTCATTTAAGAAAGTATTATTCCTCATGACACTTCATAAAAAATAAAACATTTCCTATCCAAAGTTTGGAAAAGTTTGCAGTAGAAAAAAGCAGAACTTTAAAAAAATACCTAAATGAGAGAATGAAAAGAAAGTTTAATAAAGTGAGTAACTGAGATTGTATAAAAAGTTGAATTTTTATAAAAATGGATGTCCAAGGAAATAAGTAGGAGCGAATTTTATTCCACACTGAGAAGAATGTCACAATTACTGATTCTCAGACTTTGAGCAATGCAATCAAGGGCACTTCATCTGCCCCAGGACAGTTGGCCTTTTTATACCTACTATCCCACAGACTCTCTTCAGAGTCCTCTTTATGTCTTTGTTCCTCAGGCTGTAGATGAATGGGTTCAGCATGGGTGTGACCACAGTGTACATCACGGAGGCTGTTGCACTTGAGTGTGAGCTGTGTGTAGCAGCAGAGCTAAGGTACACTCCTAGGCTCGTACAATAAAATAATAAGACAACTGAGAGATGAGATGCACAAGTGGAAAATGCTTTAAATTTTCCCTGAGTTGATGAGATTCTTCGTATGGAAGAGACTATCTTAGAGTAAGAGTAAATGATACCAGCAAACGGCCCACCAGCTAGAAGCACTGATTCCAAATACATCACCATGTCATTCAGAAAGGTGTCAGAACAGGCAAGTTGAACCATCTGATTGAGTTCACAAAAAAAGTGGGGAATTTCCACCTCTCTACAGAAGGTCAGTTTCAAAATCATTAAACTTTGTAACAAGGAATTCATAGCACTCATCATCCATGGCACCAATATCAGCAGTCCACAGAGCTGAAGGTTCATGATGACTGTGTAGTGCAGGGGGTGGCAGATGGCCACAAAGTGGTCATAGGCCATCACTGTCAGGAGGAAGTCAGCTAATCCTGCAAAGAATATGTAAAAATACACCTGGATGATACAGCCTTCATAGGTTATGACTTTGCTCTGGGTCTGGATATTCTTAAGCATCTTTGGGATGGTGGTGGAGGTGAAGCAGATGTCTACAAAGGACAGGTTGGAGAGGAAGAAGTACATGGGGGTGTGAAGGTGGGAGTCAGAGATGGTGACCAGGATAATGATCAGGTTTCCAAACACAGCAATCAGGTACATGGAGAGGAAAAGCCCAAAGATGAGGGACTGCAATTCTGGATCCACTGAGAATCCCAGAAGAAAAAATTCAGAAAATTGTGTATTGTTACCTGGTTCCATGTGGTGGAGGTGACTACCAGGAGAAATAAAAATAGCATGAGTGATTTTCACACAAATTGGCATAACTCACATAGTGTAATTTCTATTTTGCTCTCAGTAAATTAAGTTTAATATTTTGTATTTAGAAAAGTTCTATTTCATCTCTATTGGGGCATTTTTGGCCCATTCTCAGCATATTCCCAGAGAAATCATGCACTCTACAGTTGTAATAAGAAATATTTTCATGCATTTCAACAATATATATTGACTGTCAACAATGTTCAAAACACATGTTGTTTAGTCCCTAAGCCGGATCTGGCACTTTTGAGAACCCCCAGGACTGTATGTAGCCTGCCAGGCTCCTCTGTCCATGAGATTTCCCAGGCAAGAATACTGGAATGGGGTGGCATTTTCTTCTCCAGGTGATCTTCTCAATCCAGGGATTGAACCCGCCTCTTCTGCATTGCCAGGCAGATTCTCTATCACTTACCACCTGGCAAGTTCCTCCAAACAGATACAGGTAACAAATATATGGTGCTGAAAAATGGAAGTTTTCACAATCCAGTGATGGTGAAAAATGATGTGCAAGTAAAATATAATTTAATATGTCAAGTAATAACAGTTGTGATTAAAAAAAAACACAACTAGATATAAAAGAGAGTAGTAGGAGTTATTTTCATGTACTGAGTGTTCAAGTAAGGCTAACAACAAGGTGACAATTGAATAGATAACTCAAGCAAGGGAAAGAAGGATCTAGTATGATATCAAGAGAAATATGTGCCTGGCAAGGGAATGGCCACTACAAAGGACCTAAGGAAAATGCTTGTTCCTTGAACTTTGTGAATTTAGTTTCAAAAGCATCCTGTGAATTAAAACTTCTCCTGTCCTTAGTACCTTCTGCTGACTGAGGTCTGGGCTCTGTGATAAGGCACCTTAACATATGAGTCCAAGCACCTCTGCTTGAAGAACTGCCTTCAAGGAACAAGCACACACGTGCACAGACACACACACATTCACACCGTGTCATCCTGGACTATGTTGCTACTACACATTTCTCACCCACAAACATACTCCTCACACCATTATAACTCAAGCTGATCATGCCAGATAATCTTTCTCCTACAGAATGTGTAAATGCTACCCAGAAATTCCAGTTCATAGACTGCCCATGGACCAACAAACTTGGGATGCATTTTTATGATCACTTTCAGCTTTATATTTAAAGAAATAAAAAAGTATGTGTGTGTGTGAAAGAGAGATGGAGGGAGAGAGAAGACAGGGAAATGAAATAGACATTGGAGGGTAAAAGATTTAATAAGCTCTGATGAGAAGACAATAGCAACCCACTGCAGTATTCTTGCCTGGGAAATCTCATGGACAGAGGAGACTGGTAGGCTGCAGTCCATGGGGTTGCAAAGAGTCGGACACCACTGAGCGACTTGACTTTCACTTTCCACTTTGATGCATTGGAGAAGGAAAAGGAAACCCACACCTGTGTTCTTGCCTTGAGAATACCATGGACAGAGGTGCCTGGTAGGCTGCCGTCTATGGGGTTGCACAGAGTCGACCACGACTAAAGCAACTTAGCAACAGCAGCAGTGAGGCCTTACAAATAGCTGTGAAAAGAGGAGAAGTGAAAAGCAAAGGAGAAAAGGAAAGATATTCCCATTTGAATGCAGACTTCCAAAGAATAGCAAGGAGAGATAAGAAAGCCTTCCTCAGCGACCAATACAAAGAAATAGAGGAAAACAACAGAATGAGAAAGATTGGAGACCTCTTCAAGAAAATTAGAGATACCATGGGAACATTTCATGCAAAGATGGGCTTGATAAAGGACAGAAATGGTATGGACCTAACAGAAGCTGAAGATATTAAGAGGTGACAAGAATACACAGAAGAACTGTACAAAAAAGATCTTCATGATCCAGATAATCACGATGGTGTGTCAGTCACCTAGAGGCAGACATACTGGAATGTGAAGTCAAGTGGGCCTTAGAAAGCATCACTACGAACAAAGCTAGTGGAGGTGAAGGAATTCCAGTTGAACTATTTCAAATCCTGAAAGATGATCCTGTGAAAGTGCTGCACTCAGTATACCAGCAAATATGGAAAACTCAGCAGTGGCCACAGGACTGGAAAAGGTCAGTTTTCATTCCAGTCCCAAAGAAAGGTAATCTCAAACAATGTTCCAACTACCACACAATTGCACTCATCTCACACGCCAGTAAAGTAATGCTCAAAATTCTCCAAGCCAGGCTTCAGCAATACATGAACTGTGAAGTTCCAAATGTTCAAGCTGGTTTTAGAAAAGGCAGAGCAGCCAGAGATCAAATTTCCAACATCTGCTGGATCATCAAAAAAGCAAGAGAGTTCCAGGAAAACATCAATTTCTGTTTTATTGACTATGCCAAAACCTTTGACTCTGTGGATCAAACAAACTGTGGAAAATTCTACAAGAGATGGATATACCAGACCACCTGACCTGCCTCTTGAGAAACCTGTATGCAGGTCAGGAAGCAACAGTTAGAACTGGACATGAAACAACAGACTTGTTCCAAATAGGAAAAGGAGTACGTCAAGGCTGTATATTGTCACCCTGCTTATTTAACTTCTATGCTGATTACATCATGAGAAACGCTGAGCTGGAAGAAGCACAAATTGGAAATAAGATTGCCTGGAGAAATATCAATAACCTCAGATATGCAGATGACACCACCCTTATTGCAGAAAGTGAAGAGAAACTAAGCAGCCTCTTGATGAAAGTGAAAGAGGAGAGTGAAAAAGTTGGCTTAAAGATCAACATTCAGATAACCAAGATCATGGCTCTGGTCCCATCACTTCATGGCAAATAGATGGGGAAACAGTGGAAAGAGTGTCAGACTTTATTTTTTGGGGGCTCCAAAGTCACTGCAGATGGTGATTGCAGCCATGAAATTAAAAGACACTTACTTCTTGGAAGGAAAGTCATGAAACCTAGATAGCATATTAAAAAGCAGAGAC
Source organism: Muntiacus reevesi (assembly GCF_963930625.1). Classification (NCBI taxonomy): domain Eukaryota; kingdom Metazoa; phylum Chordata; class Mammalia; order Artiodactyla; family Cervidae; genus Muntiacus; species Muntiacus reevesi. The sequence goes on along the minus strand of NC_089249.1, from coordinate 188,285,939 downwards.
ATTACTTTGCCAACGAAGGTCCATCTAGTCAAGGCTATGGTTTTTCCAGTGGTCGTGTATGGGTGTGAGAGCTGGACTGTGAAGAAAACTGAGCACCAAAAAATTGATGCTTTTGAACTGTGGTGTAGGAGAAGACTCTAGAGAGTCTTCTGTGGACTCTCCCTGTGGACTGCAAGGAAATCCAACCAGTCCATCCTAAGGGAGATCAGTCCTGGGTATTCATTGGAAGGACTGATGCTGAAGCTGAAACTCCAATACTTTGGCCACCTGATGTGAAGAACTGACTCATTGGAAAAGCCCCTGATGCTGGGAGGGTTTGGGGGCAGGAGGACAAGGGGATGACAGAGGATGAGATGGCTCGAAGGCATCACCAACTCAATGGACATGAGTTTGAGTGAACTGTGGGAGTTGGTGATGGACAGGGAGGCCTGGCATGCTGCAATTCATGGGGTTGCAAAGAGTCGGACACGACTGAGCGACTGAGCTGAACTGAACTGAATGGTCCCTGAAACTATGTGATGTATTAAAGCTTCCTTTGTTCGGCAGCATTCTAATTCCAGTTATCTCTACTTGATGCCCAGGAAAAATAGTTTTCAAAAAGAAAATACATGTTTGCCATGATAGAAACAGTTATACTTTTATAATGAAAGAAACCTGAAATATTTGACTACCCCAAAAGAAAAATGGGCAAAGTAAATAAACCAACAAAAATGAATATCCAAAGGAAGACAGCAAAAGCCAAACATGTTATTTATATAAAGCAATAGAAGACTTTTTTCCTGAATCTTTTCCATTTATTTGACGAATTTTCTACTGTTCTATAGGGAATGCGACAAGCTCTTTCCCAGTTTCCTTATGTGGGCACTGTGTGTTTGTTATTCTTGGAGTTTATGCACTATCACATTTTTAAAAATAAATTTGGTGAGCATACCCCACTATTCTGGTCTTTGTTCAACATGCAAAAGGGTTTTCAAACTATACTCTGTAAACTCTACAGATACCATGTCAACTGATCCTTTTGTCCTGAATATATTTTTTCATAGGATTCATGCCTATAGAATTTATATTATGATAGATGTTCATTGTACTATTACTTCACCATGAAAATGCAAAATCCTAATCACAAGAGACTTCAACTGCTATGATCACTATTGTACTTTCAGAAAGATATGTGAATATATGTGAACTCATAGAAACATGGACGTGCCAGGTGATGCTAGTGGTAAAGAACCTGCCTGTCAATGCAGGAGGCATAAGAGAGGCAGGTTCAATTCCTGGGTCAGGAAGATCCCCTGGAGGAGGGAATGCAACCCACTCCAGTATTCTTGCCTGGAGAATCCCATAGACAGAGGAGCCTGGGGGGCTACAGTCCCTATGGTGGCAGAGTCAGATACAAATGAATCCATTTAGAATGCATGCCATCAAACAGAAACTTATTTAAATATATGTGAAGTTACAAAATAAAGGGAATTGCAGGAAAAATAATTGAATAAATGAGTTCCAAAGTATTTGTATTTTTAAAAATTGAATGGAGTTTCACACACTACTCAAACAATATTAAAATAGTAATGATTTGCTGATATCCAACTGGACTAATAATTAAATTGGGAAATGTGTAAACATGAATATAATATATATATATATATATAATATATATTGTAATAGATTTTGTTAAAGACATATGAGATTGTACTTCAATTTGGGAAGATTAGATTATAGAATAAATCAGAGAGATTATCTATCCAATATAAAACCAGTCCTTTTCAGTGAATACCTAGAAAACTACACACTAAAATTCACAAGTGTGCAGAACTGTCTTAAAGCAAGAAATCCAGCATAAGATAGATGTATCTTATCTCCATAGATACATACGTAGATGAATGTATCTCCAACTCTTTGCAACCCTATGGACCACAGTCCACCAGGCTCCTCTGTTCATGGGACTCTCCAGACATGAATACTGGAGTGGGTTGCCATGCCCTCCTCCAGGGGATTTTCCAGACCCAGGGATACAGCTATTTCTCTTATGTCTCCTACATTGGCAGGTGGGTCCTTTACCACTAGTGTCACCTAGGAGGCCCATAATAAGTGATTAATTAGCATTAAAGAATATACAGGAAAACAATCACTGCCATGTTTTTAAAACAAATATTTTCAATGAAGAATATTACAGTGATAGCTCAATTATTTCAATAAATATGTGAAAAGCAATGGAGAAAACGCCATATGAGTGACTGACCACATAAATTTTATAAATTACCAAACATTGTCACAAATACAACTATATATACATAAAATAGCTAAATGGCAAGCATTTTGTGGAAAGAAAATAAAACCTCTAATTCATCCTGAATAATGTGAGCAAAGACAGGAATAAAAATACTCCAACTGCAGCATACAAAGGGTTCTCACAGACAATTTTGATCAACAGAGTAAATGTGTAACAGAGATAAATAGACATGTGTATGTGTGTGTTTGTGTGTGCTCAATCATTTCCAACTCTTTCTATATAAGTATGCATATAAAACTTTTCAACAAAGGTCTTTCCCAGTTGCCCAGGAGGTAAAGAATCTGCCTGCAATGCAGGAGACACAGGAAATGTGGATTTGATCCCTGGATGGGAATGATCCCTTGGAGGAGGAAATGGGAACCTACACCAGTATTCTTGCCTGGAGAATCCAATGGACGGAGGAGATGGCAGGCTAAAGTCCACGGGGTTACAAAGAGTCAGACAAGACTGAAGATTACAGCAAATAGAAGGTGCTGTCAATAATTTTTCAAAATTTATTTAGTTTTAATTGGAGGATGATTACTTTACAATATTATGTTGGTTTCTGTCCTACATCAATGTGAATCAGCCATCACATACATATGTTTGCAGGGATATATTTTCATGAAGCCCTTGGTTCAGATCTTACTCATTAATATGGAAACTGTCAAATATGACCCATCTTAAAAAAAAAAATCCTTACTTCACTATACATATGTCCACATCTAATAACTTATTTGTCTACTCTTGTTAATTCATACTCTCAGTAGCCTATGTTCAAATTTTACTGGAAACACATTATGCCTCCCATCCTCTATTCTACCTGGACTTCCATTTTTATCATTTAATTGACAACACTGAGCCTTACCTTAATGAGGTAAGTTTTTGCTTCTCTTTTGCATGCCTGCTCAGTCACTCAGTTGTGTCCGACTCTTTGCAAACCTGTAGACTGTAGCCCACCAGGCTCCTCTGTCCATGGAATTCTACAGGCAAGAATCCTGAAGTGGGTTGCCATGCCCTCCTCCAGGGGATCTTCCTAGCCCAGGGATCGAATCCGTGTGTCTTATGTCTCCTGCATTGCCAAGCAGGTTCTTTACCACTAGTGCCATCTGCGAAGCCCTTGCTCCTCTTTTAGTCCTAAGTAAATACATTTATTTATGAATTAGGGTTTCCTGAGTGGTGCTAGTGATAAAGAATCCACTGCCAATGCAGGAGATGTAAGATACTCAGGTTCAATCCCTGGGTTGGAAAGATCCCCTGAAGGGGGAAACGGCAACCCACTCCAGTATTCTTGCCTGAAAAATTCCATGGACAGAGGAGCCTAGCAGGCTACAGCCCATGGGGTTGCAGAGTCGAACATGACTGAGTGAGCAAGCATGCACACACAATAATCAGGGTAGCAAACTTCCTCACTAATCTCTGGTGTCTGAGATGAGCCGGACTCAATCACAGGTGACCTCAGATAAATGATCAAGGTTTGCATGGCATTCCTCTCCCACAGTGTCTACTGGGCTCTCAGACTCACCTAGATGGGAACTGAAAGAAAGGTCTTTGTGTGGAAGTTCAAATGCCTCCTGGAGAGTTGATAATAGAGACTGAAGCTCTGTCCCGACAAGACAGCTGGAGGGAGTAAAGGACTGGTTTCCAAGCCAAACTCAGATTTTCAAAGGAAACATGTTCTGTGGCATCCAAGATTTCTCAGGCTGAGGGGACAGCAGCAGAGGAGATTTCATAGCTCACCTGGCTTCTCATTTGGCATCTTTCTGCTGTAACATCCATACTCTGTACCTGATTTCCCTGGGGACAGGGTTCTGGATGGAAAGGAAAATTTTCCAGTTCATTCTTTGTTCCTAAGAGGCCAGGTTACAAGACAGGTGAATTCTGTTTTTATTCCTCCTTCTCCTTAATTCTCCTGTGTTCAGAGGTCTAAACCATGCCAGCAATGTATCCCAGTCTGAGCTAAAGTTTCCCCAAAGTCTAAGGTAAAGAATTCTCACTTAATTTAGTCCCTCAGATCTTTCAAGTTTTAACTAGTGGTAAACACATAACTCCTGAGAGTTCTAAAAAATATTTTATGAGTATGACAACTTTGTCCTTTCACATAAAACCTTGGGCACTACACTCGTTGGCTTCCTGACATTTTTGCCAACTCAATTAGGATTTTTATGCTTATATCAGAAGTTAAGAGCTGTCCTTTAGTACTCCATTGTGTTTTTAATTATGTGGCAAATTTAGGTATTTTTGTACACTATAAACTAACAACACAGCATACGGACTGTCTGCATTAATTTTTATAGAATTTCATGTTGTGACACAGTCTTCTTATATATTATGACTTCGTTCTGCACTAGAGAAATGAGACACAGAGGGGTTTAATGTTCTGCTCCAATGTATGACCAAGAAAGAGATGGAGTCTGGATTGGGTGTCTTGATTGTCAGAATGCTTTTAGTTCATAAATTCTATGACAGTGATTTGCAATCACAGATGACATTGCAGCAGGTGATATTTTTCAGGGTCTAAAGGGATCCTGTAATTCATAGACAGTATCCTATACTTATAATTATACCGCCTCAAATACCATCAGTGAAAAGGTATAAAATGTATTCTAGTCCAGCACTTTTCTAAATTGACCGTTCTTTAAAAGAACTATAAGAAGTTCTATACCAAGAACTATAGTTCAAATGAAAACTATGATTCAGCAGATCTGATTCAAGGTACCAGGGACTCTGCATTTTTAACAAGATCCTACATGTTCTTAACACTGCATATCCTTGTCTAGGTAGCAAGAAAATGTTTTTGTTATTAAACTCTGCAAATTTAGATATTTTTATACACCTAGTGGCTCAGACAGTAAAGAATCTGCCTTCTGTGAGACCTGGGTTTGATCCCTCAGTTGGGAAGATCCCCTGGAAGAGGACATGGCAACCCACTCCAGTATTCTTGCCTGGAGAATCCCCATGGACACAGGAGCCTGACAGACGACAGTCCATGGGGTCACACAGAGTCAGACATGACTGAGCGACTTAGCACAGCACAGCACAAACACTACAACCTATCTTAGCACATTATGGGAACCGTCTGCTTTAATTTTTATACTAGCTCCTTCTGTGATGTAATCTCCTTATGTTCTTCATTCTCCAGTATAGATATGAGACACAGGGGGTTTAATGTTCTGTTCAAAAGTATAAACCGAGAAAGACTTGATTGGGAGTCTTGATTATCAGAACACTTTTAGTTCACAAGTTCTGTGGCAGTGATTCTCAATCAGAAATGACTTTGCAGCTGGTCATGTGTTTCAGTGTCTAAAGGAATCCTACACATGTAATGCATAGGACAGCATCCAATACAAACATTTATACTGCCTCAAATACCATCAGTGAAAAGCAATAAAACTTATTCTAGTCTAGCATTTTCCTAAGTTGATGATTCTTAAAAATTACCAAGGACTCTAATTCACATGCAAATTATGGCCCAGCAGGTCTGATTCAAGGTACCAGGGACTCTACATTTCTGACAATGTCCTACATGTTCTTGATGCTGCCAGTCTTTGTCTGGTAGCACTGATTCATGTCAGAATCAGATATAAACAGTTTTAAGTCTTTATCAAGAATCTTCCATGTATATAATTTTGAACATTTCACTCACTTTGTAAGCAGTGGTAAATTTTGTTTGATTTTTTTAGTGAGAGAAGTCAAGGGTGGGGTGGTTTGAGAAAATACCATTGAAATATGTACATTACCATATGTAAAACAGATGACCAGTGCAATATCAATTCATGAAGCTGGGCACCCAAAGCCAGGGCACTGGGACAACCCAGAGGGTTAGAGCAGGAGGGAGGTGGGAGGGGGTTCAGGAGGGGGGGGGGGGACACGTGTATACCTATGGCCGATTCATGTTGATATATGGTGAAAAACCATTGAAAATGTCATTATGGTTGTTATCCTCCAGTTAAAGTAATCTTTTTAGAAAGAACTTTTGAGTGACATCAAATGATATATATCTGAGGAAAGACACTTTAGTACTTTAGTGCACCATAAGATACTCAAAAGATAATCACACCCCATTCTAAGACCTTTTGAATATCCTATCTAGGTAGCAAGGGAGAGACTTGAGTGGGTAGCCTGTCCCTTCTCCAGGGGATCTTCCCAACCCAGGAATTGAACCAGGGTCTCCTGAATTGCAGGCAGATTCTTTACCAGCTGAGCTACCAGGGAAGCCTGAGATTATATTAGCAAATGAAATAAAGTAAATAATCATTGATCTTGATATCAGATTAACATGAGTATTCAGCTTTGAATAATGTGATCACAGGGATCCTCTAAATGCAGAAGAGAAAGGAAGAAGAAATAGAGTAAGATAGTTATTTTTAAATGCTCTGCACCTGGATTTGAAGATGGAGGAAAGACCATGACCCAAGGAATGCTGGTGGCCACTAGAAGTAAAACAGGAAAGGGAACGCATTGTCCTCTGGAGTGTTCAGGAGAATCAGGGTCCCGCAGGCATCATAATTTTAGCTCAGTGAGACTTCAGACTTCTCAAGAGTTTTAAGATACACATATGTTTTAAGCCACTAGTGTGGTAATTTACTACAAGAGCATGCATGCGTGCTAAGTCACTTCACTGGTGTCTGACTCCTTGTGACCCCATGGCCTGTGGCCCTCCAGTCTCCTCTGTCCATGGTGATTCTCGAGGCAAGAATACTGGAGTGAGTTGCCATGCCCTCCTCCAAGGAGTCTTCCCAAACCGGACACGGAACCTGTGTCTCTTGCAGAGGCAATAGGAATCTAATACAGATATGTGTCCAATCAGATAATGTTCTTGGAGCTGAGTTTAAACCTTTCAATGAAATCAGTGAGCTTCTCTTATCTAAAGGTATTTTGTGGTGAAATCCTACCTTAAACAGGAGACAACTGAGTCCTTTTTGAGGTATTCTGACTCATTAGCTGCTAGAGAGAATTTCTCATTGCCTAAAGGTAAATATAGTTTTAACTGTGAGGTCTTTGAGGATTTAAGATGAGAAATGTAAATTATCATTAATATTATGGGCACACATTTTGCCTAAAAGCTTTCTGTCAATATTTCTAAATTCTTTCTCTTTTCTTTTATTTCAAGCATCTGTCCTTTTCACTTCCATCCGTCTAACTTCCTCTCAAGTTTATTTTCAACTTGGGATGGATTACAAATGAGACTGTAGGCATGTGCATACAAGTGTGAGTATATTAATTTCAGAGAAAGATGTGTACAGATGCAGGCACATATATACATACATATACATCTAACCTTGACCTTAGGTTGGAAAAGCCAACAACTTTTCTAACAGAAACAACTTTTCTAAAAGAAAGGACTCAGCAAGGTATTTCTCTACATTTCATTCATTCTTCACAGCGTCCATGTGAAGTTTGGATTTGTCATCTCAGCTTTTCTTCTGAAGTCAGTAAAGGTGAGACTCGGGTCAATTATATTATTAAAAATAACCTTTCAAAGAAATTAAAACGTGTTGCACAGTTTTGAACTATTAAAAAAATGAACCAGGTGGTATATACAGCTAATTTTTGAAATTTAGCAAACAATATACTTTAAAAACTGGCAGTTTATTGTATGTAATTAATTTTCAAGGAATTAGAATTTAAAACTTCTGGTTTTGCAAGGTTCAGGGTAACAAGAAAAGGCCATGTAGTTGAGTCACACATAAAATTGCGAGATATCTCTTTCAAAGAGGGAGAAAGAAAAATGTTATATATGGATATGAGAATAGTGATACTAATATGAAGAAATTACCATTTGATACCATTTGACACTGAAATTCCATTTCAGCTTTTTTTCTAGTAAGCTAAAGACTAACCTACGTACATAAAAAGAAGTTGTCATAAAATGGCTCAAAACAGAAGATCAGTACAACTGCACGCACATCCTGGGGGGAACACTGAAACACAAAATAGAGCCAGACTGCTGAGAGCAGACACATGGAGAAGAGACTATCAGCGCTCGGATCAAATCCCCATAGTGTATTCCTGCTTGAGAGGAAAGACATTATGTTAAACCATTTGCTTCGGACAACTTGTTATGCAGCAACAAACTGATAAAATAATCCAAGTGAACAGAATTGAGTGAAATTATAATAATGTATGGCCTCTCAATCTGATATTGGAATAGCATTTATAATTACTCAGTTATTCAAGTCTATTCTATATAACTGCCTTAAAAAGTGATTCCATTGAGGTTTTCCTGTAGGTAACTATGATAGGTTAAAAGGATATGCCTGTTTGTTCAAAAATCTGTGACTCTGAATCACAGGACCAGAAGGAATTTAAGCTCCCTAGTGAGCTGGACTTTGGAGATATACATACAAACACACACACATACACATATATATAATATTTATATTGCTCATTCAGTAATCTTTAGTGGTTATGATAAAATTTAGAATGGGGAAGATATTTCATTCAGAACAATGAAAGGAATCATATTTGTAGTTAACAATGTAAGTTTTCAAGTAGAAGAAGAAAGATGATTCAATATAAAATATAATTATACCAAATGGTCACACCAATGATAAACCCCTTTATATATCGACACTGATTTTATATACATTGGCAAGTAACTGTATGCCAGAAAAAAATAATTTTCATAGTTTAAATCTGGTATAAATATGTGCTTCATTTTAGTTTAGGTCATATTCGACTCTAGACATTATTACGTCAACTTCCTATTGAAATTGGTGTTTCACATAGACTAGCACTGGAGACATGCATCGATGATCAGCTTTCCTAGTGACTCTGATAACAATGGCTCAGCAGGTAAAGAATCTGTCTGCAATGCAGGAGATGCAGGAAATTGAGGTTGGATCCCTGGGTCGAGAAGAACTCTTGGAGTAGAAAATGGTAACCCACTCCACTATTGTTGCCTGAAAAACCCCACAGACAGAGGAGTCTGGTGGGCTACAGTCCATGGGGTCATAGAGTCAGACACAACTGAGCAACTGAGCGTGCACTGATAACCTACATGCACACTGAGATAAAGAGCAAGATCCTAGAGGGAATCAAATGGAATGCCTTGCTAGGAAACACAATATGCTAAGGTCTACGTTTGGAGAAAGAGAAAGTATGGTAGTTATGTCCAAAGGAATGATGGACAGAAAGTGATAACCTGAGGTATCATAACTTACATTCATTAAGTTATGTCACTGGGTTTAGTCACCAAGGTAGTTTTTCTTTTCCAAAAAGGTAGCAGAACTCATGATTATTCACTCAGTAAAATGAAATTGACTTGATTTGTATATAGTTTCTGGTTTATAATATATATATATAATATAAATATAATATATAATCTGATTTCAAAGAGATCATTCCTAGGAGATACATCCAGTCTATGAGATACATATTCACAACCTTATTTCACTTCAGGTTGTGAGTCAATTTGAGAGAGTAGAAAAATGGCAAAAGATGAAGCATAGAAGACAGAACAGAAAAGCTAATGAAGTAAGTTGCTGAAGTTGCATAGAGAAGTCAAAATCTAAGAAAAGGAAATAGCAGACAGTAAGTTGAAGGAGCAAGTGCTAAAAGACAACTAAAAAAATTACTTGCTTTTGAAAATGGAAATCAAGTACGTCACAAAAGGGACTGCCCTAAGAAAGCTAATAAAAAAACTAAAAAAAAAAAAAAAAAAAAAAAACTCCAAAAGTCTGCCCCTGCTGCCGCAGAGAAATGCATTAGGCCAAAGAGTGTAAATCTAAATTTGATATTGAAGGAAAACCTAATCCGGAAAACTCCAAGCAGGAGACCCACCCTCCCCCCCGCATGTCCCCTTCAACAAAAACCAGGGAAAATTTCCATCTCTTCCCTCAAACCCTCAACATCCGCAGTGCTGCTGTCGATATACCAGCCCTAAATGACTTTCTCCTTTACCCTCAAGCAGTCCCCTCTAGAATACCTACTGGACTTTTTGGGCCCCTGACCCCAGAAACCTTCAGTCTTTTACTTGGCTGATCTAGTTTGACTTAACAGGCAGGAAGGCCAGGGGTCTCCAAATGGAGAAAATAGTCTGCAAGTGTCAGTTTTATCTCTCTTAAGTGGCAGGAGGAAACAAACTGTATATATATATTATATACATTATTATACAATATTATATATATATATATATATATATATATATATATACATATCCTTACAAATTTAAAAGGAGGTTTCTCTTAAAAGGCTATGTTGCCATAATGACAGCTGGTTTCACTTAAAATGAACCACTCTCAAACCCTTAGTTAACCAGTGCATTTTTCTTATGGAAATGTTTGTCTTAAGCTATGTTAATGTGCTGTGTGGTAATCTGCCTTTCTTCAAGATGCATGTCAATCATTTTATGGCCCGGGACAACTCGCCTGGTGCCAAGGTGATCTTAAAATGCATGTTGTGTGTGAGGGGCCTGGTACTATTCTCTGAGTTTTGAGACAATTCATTTCTCTAATTAGCAGACTGCTAGTAGTTCTATGACATCTGGCTAAAGACTAGCAGGGGGGCACTCTTTCTGCCCCCTTCTGATGTCTGTCAGATGCTTTCTCTATCTCCTTTATATTTTAATAAAACTTTATTACAAATAAATCTCAATTTGAAAACACATTACAAACTTCTACCAATTTCCAAATAGCTTTTCTAAAATATTTTGGAGAAATTTCATTTCTTTATCCTTCTGGTAAGCTGTGAAATTTCTTCAAAAATACTGAATTTATTATTTCCCACATTATCCAATCACAGCCTGTACCACAAGCTGAAATTTTTTATATAGATGGCACTAAAAATGCCAAAGCTTCAATCTGGTCTCTTAAAAAATATGAAATCTTTTATACTAAGTTTCATTCTGCTCAACAAAATGAATTATATGCTCTTATTCAAGTTATTTTGAAGAAGGAATTCAAAGGGCCTGGACTCCATCTCAGGCCTGTCTGTGCTGATCACTCTCGGCCACCTCTCCAGGGGACTTTGAACTCTCTGCTTAGTGCCTGTGGGAACGACAAAGGAAGGATAACAACCCCTCCGGACAGGGGAACCTTGAAGATCACATCCAGGTTCCTCATCACCTAAGAGAAAACAGACACTAATCACCCCTGCCTCCGGACACTATCTATCAGAATGTAAGCACAGACTTATCGATTATTAACTAGTAGGAATGTAACTGCGGGCTTATTGATGATTAACTGTTTGAACACATAACACGTGAATGATGGGGTTATTGTGACTGTATTTACCCTTCCTTTGTAAGCATCAAGGGATTGGGGTGGTGGGTTTGGACACGTACACATGGGGTACAAAAGATTTTCACAAATGCTGGTCGGGGCCCTTGGCTAAGAGGAGACTCTGCCTTGGGCCCGCCGGTGTAATAAACTGCACTCCACTATCTGCATTGTCCTTCTGAGTGAGTTTGTTTCCCTGAGAGCGTGGCTATAGCAATTTGCCTACGTCCTCACCCCATTAATATAGTCTCTTACTCTATATGTTAAGTTTTTGTATTAAAAAATATAGAAATCTCCACCATAAACTTCTAGTTCTATTAAACCAGACAATGGCCCTGCCTATATTTCTAGACACTTCAAACAATTTTTGCAATCTTTTTCTATTAAACATATTACAGATATTCCTTATAATCCACAGGCACAAGACATAGACGAATGGACACAGCACACACTAAAGTTACAAATAAAAAAGAAGGGGAAATGCACAGATACACTACTGTCTTCCTTATTTAAAGCAGACTTTACTAGATTCCAACATAAGATATTTTCTAAACCTGTAACTATTGTTAATACAGCTTTATTTGTTTTAAATTTTTTAACCTATTTGGAAGATTCAACCCAAGGGGGCCCCCAGCATTCAACATTTAGAAGAAACAACAAGAACCCCAGGAGGAAGAAATTCCAATACGGGCCACGGCGGCACTAAAGATCTCCAGGAAGCACCGCCCTCGCCCTTGGCGACCTCAACCCTATGATCTCCCCACTTGGGGACAAATAAAAACCCTTATTAATCAAGTTAAAAATCTGGTTTCTCAACAGGAAATGCCTCAGAGTCCTAAAAACCTTCTTATCACTTTGCTCTCTTGGCCTGCGCGACCCGCACTAGAGCCGGATTAACTAATATTAAAAACCACACTTCTCAGACTTGACTGGGTTTACTTACCCAACCCCACTTTATTACAGGTCATAAAATGGATGGAGAAAAGACCGATCATATCAACCAATGACTCCACCCATACGCTCCCTCCCTGCAACACTCACACCCTGGGGAGGAAGGAAAACTAATTAACATTTCTTTAGGCTATGAAGTCCTTCCTTTGTGTATAGGCCCACCAAAATTATGCGTAAACATTAGCCAACAAAGGGACTTTTGTCCTGCCTCCAAAAGAAGACTTTTGGACATTGCTGCCCTTTCCCTGTCTGTGAATCATGTTTATACTACTGAGACTTTAGGAAAAGCGTTAGGGAAAGAACAGAGAACATTATGCAAAGGGTTTACTTGTAAGAATTTTACATATACTCCTTTTCGTTGAGACAAATGTCAAGCCAAATCTGGAAAATTAATGTTTGTGGCTAATCACACAATTGTTGACTGGGGACCCCATGGTATGTGGTTGTCTAACTGCTCAGCTGATATTAACAGCATTGCATGTGACTGTGGTACTCAACATTACTAACCCTGCGCTGGGACATTACCATGACAGAGGACTTCTTGGCTGGCTTGAGGGTGGAATGGCGCCCCTCCTCCTCCTCAAAACGTCCTCGATAAACAAACTGGGCCTGAACAATGGGACATATGGAAGCGCTGCCAGCACTGAAGAACCTGGGAGTTAGACCGGACATTTCACAGGGACCAGTCATGGTCATAGTAACTATTTCTTTCGCTATAATCAGTCATATTTTATACAGGCCTGTGTCCCACTTCATTTTGTTATAGCCATAAGAAATTTACAATTTAATAAGACTTTACATTCTGTAACTTGTATTAGTTGTCAATTTTGTGTTACTCCTGTTCAGTTCAGTCATACTACCTACAATTGGGAACAAATCAAATTTCATTTACATGATAATGCCTCTCTGAATGTACAATTACTGCAAAACAAAAAATCTTTAAAACTTTTTCTAAACGTTCTGCCCTCTTCCACTAATTTGGAAAATTTAGCTGGACAAATTATTCTGGCTAGAACCACAAGGTTGGTTTCAAAGTATTACTCACAGCATCAGGTCTGGAACTGTAACTTTGGTGATTGTCTTGATAATTGTATTTGTTGCCTATCATCAGCTTTCTATAAGATTGGTTAATACTAACCAAACTCACTTGATCAGGATTTTTTTAATACAAATATAATAAAATAGGGGAAATTGTCTGGAAGCATTTAACAGGAGGCTTCCTGTGTGCTGTTTTGAATCTGTCAGGAATCCTTTGTTCCTTATAACTTCCTGTATATTCAGGAATTAAGAGCAGGGACAAGTCTTTCCCAGGACTGAGGAATCCAGGCATTTCCTTTGTTACTTTTCCAATATGGTGTTGAGCACCCTCTTCCTTCTTATGAACCATATGGTAAAAGTGGTTGTTTACAACTCTGTCTCTTTAATATGGATCGCCTTATGTTTTGTAAGTCTGGAATTTTAATCTTTATCTTTGCTGAGAATAACTACCTTGTAAGACAGTATATATACCCACACCATGTTGATTAAAACACCTTTGCTCCATCAGAGCTTGGGTCCCCATGTCTTTCTTTCTCTTCCTCTCTTTCTGTCTCTCTATTCCTGGCTGATTCCCAGGATTGCAAAGGCCAGCTGCGTAGCCCAGGGAATATTAGCCTCTTTCCTTCTTTCACTCTCTCATCATCGACTCTGGACCACCAAGTTCCAGTCCAATAAAGGACTAACACAGATGCACCCAGTTTTATGAGATATGTGAGCATTTCCATATACTTAAGGAGGTGAATCAATTTAGGAAAGTAGAGAAAAGTTAATGAAGCAAGTTGCTGAAATTGTATAGAGAAGTTTAAAGCAAAGAAATGGAAATAGCAGACAATAAGCAGAAGGATCAAGTGCCATTTTCATAATCTGATCAAAGAACCATAAATATGTGGCTCTGAAGCTTTAACCCTGCTATCATGTGCAACTTTAAGAATAGATTTAGAATGAAAGAACCATGAAGAATAAGAGATGTGGAAAGTAGTTGAAAATATGCAAAAGTGTGATGTATTTGCACCACATATGAAGAATATTCCTTTTCATTTTTGTTTAAGGCAAGGATTTGCAAGAGAAGAATATTTGATTGATGGTTCAATACCCTCAGTTAAAAAAAATATTGGAGAGAGCATAAGATGACTGACACAGATTTTACCACACAAAATTTAAATTCTCAGAAATTCTGCACAAATAATTGTATGCATAATGACATATCTAAGGATAAAAGCAATCTTGATCATAAAAATCCTATTCCTAGTTTGAAAGCATGTAATAATTAAAAAGAAAAACAGGAGCAAAAACATGCTGAATTTCCTATATGAAAGTAAATAACTTGACTGATCAGTTGTAAAAGGAAACAGTAATGGGCTAATGATCTACCGGATCAAACCAGTCACTCCGAAAGGAAATCAGTCCTGAATATTCATTGGAAAGACTGATGCTGAAGCTGGAGCTCCACTATTTTGGCCACCTGATGTGAAGAGCTGACTCACTGGAAAAGACCCCTATGCTGGGAAAGATTGAAGGCAGAGGGAACAACAGAGGATAAGATGGTTGGGTGGCATCACCGAATTGATGGACATGAGTCTGAGCAAGCTCCACGAGTTCGTGATGGACAAGGAAGCCTGGTGTGCTGCAGTCCATGTGGTTGCAAAGAGTCAGACACAACTGAGCAACTGAACTGAACTGAATGATTCTACACATATATTTAATATTATAGGAAATGAAGTAATGGCAGGGTAAGCTCATTGGCATACAGTTTTGATTTAATAATTGTTTTTTTATTTGAATATTAAGAGAGTGGAGATACTGAAATGTATGCCTCATCAATTGCTGTTGCAAGGGAAATGTTGGCCAGCATTCTGGGTCTGCATCTTATTCATCATAGCTAAATATGCTTCTGCTAGAAAAACATGCTACATCACTGTACATCCCTCCACAGCTAATACTCTTTAACTGTACTTCAGTTAATGACAAATGTACTTGGGCTTAGGTTCTACTTTGACTGAAAACTTACATTGTAAGTTTATAATATAAAATTATCAGTTTACTAACTGTTGGGGCACATTAAAGTTGCTTGCTCAGATGACTAAGGGTTTACTGTTTTTAAGACCTGACTGAGGGAGCATTCCCAGTGGTTTGATTTTAAAACTGCCCTTTTCTCCCCTTGGTTTTGGGTCTTACCCTATTGACCTGTCAGGCTCAGTCAGGTCCTTGTGGAGTGTATTGATGAGAATACTGGAACTGGCTTGAAAATCAGTTCTCAAATATTTCATGTGCAGGTTGATATAAGCTGATGACCAAGGACACTTTTTTCATAGGAATGAAAACCTATTTAGTTTCCTCAGAACTCTTTACATGCCGTATCTTTAGCATTCAATAAGATGATACTATTTTTTGGATGATTTTTTTTTTCTACTTATTTGCTGTACTATAATAAATACATTACCAATATGAAATGTTGGTTGCTTGCTAGGGTTAAATGTTACTGGGTCATAGTATTTGGTTTGCATGATAAATTTCTGAATATACTTATATTTTATTGCTATTTTCTTGGAGTTTTTAAAATAATATGAAAATTAGAGATTAGTCTTTGGTTTTTCTCATACCACTGCTATTGTAGAAGGCTGTTGGCTTTTGGTATCATGATTAAAATAGTTTTAGAAAATTCACTAACACTTATTTTCATGTGCCTTCAGATACTTTTTATGTATTTCAAACAGGTTTTCTGCTATTTCAAAATTAGCAATTTTGAAATCTTTTCTGGGTGGTAGTGTTGGCTGATGACTCAATATCTAATTTCATGATTGTCCATTATACATTCTAATCAAGTGAGTAGAAAATACCATGTCATTAACATAGTTTATGGAAATTATGCACAGAGTCATGCCGTTTTAATTAATGTATTAAAATAATAATCTAAATAATATAATAGTATCAATTGATTGTAAATCAATAGAATTTAAATAAAATGAGTAATACTTTAAATAATTATTTTATTATAAAGGCATTCAACAGTAAAGTACAAAGTAATTCAAAGGCATCTGAGAAAACTAAGCCTGGGTGACCAGGGGTCAAGGTAGTTAAACAAATGAGATCTTCTTTGGATGCAAAATTACTTTTCATGTGAAGCATTTCTAGCTAGTGGTTGTAACACAGGAGAAGATGATGGTATTAGGAGACCCCAAACTGATAGACAAGAGAGAAGAGACCATTCAGCAAAAGCATTAGTGATTTTTTTCTTAGTGATAAGATAAATACATTTCATTGCATTATTTTTGTCTCTCCTAGACTTTATTTTTCTCTCTTAAAAAAACGTTTATCTTTAATTGGAGGATGCTTGCTTTGCAATATTGTGCTGGCTCCTGCTGTGTGTGACATGAATCAGCCACAGGTGTGTGCACCTTCCCTCTCTCCTGCATCTCCCTCCCACCTCCCACCCCATCCCACACCTCTAGGGTATCACAAAGCACCAGATTTGAGCTCCCTGCATCATACAGTAAATTTCCACTGGCTATTCTAATTTTACATCTAGTACTGTATGTGTTTCAATGGTACTGACTCTATTCGTCTCACCCTCTCCATCCCCTGATGAGTCCACAAGTCTCTTCTCTATGTCTGTGTCTCCATTGCTACCCTGCAAATAGGTTCATCAGTACCATCTTTCTAGATTCTATACATATCCATTAATATATGATATTTGTCTTTCTGTTTATGACTTCTTTCACTCTGTATACTAGACTCTAGGTTTATCCACCTTATCAGATCTGAGTCAAATGTGTTCCTTTTCATGGCTGAGTAAAATTCCATTGCGCATATGTACCACACCTTCTTTATCCAAAGAATACTCAACCCCAATGGATTTCCATTTCTCTGTCTGTGAGGTGAACCTATATCAAGGTGAGCCTCAGAAGGGTAACAAGAGGATTAAATGGAATAAAATGACAAAGGTTCTGCTAAGAAATGCAGGTGACAAGTCCTAAATAAATGTCAGGTGTTGTTACCTGCAAGAGTAATTTTTGTAATGCTCCAGGTTTTTATTCCCACATTATTAAGCCAATTTCTCTCCATATGCACTGTCATCTGTTAGGTCTAAGTCATAAAGTTCAGTATCCCCCAGGAAGGAAGAGGATGTGTAATGTGGAGCAGAATTTCTCAACCTTGGCACCACAGACGTTTGGTTTGGGTCATTGCTTGCTATAGGGGCTGTCTTGTACATTGTAGGATGCTTAGCTATATCTCTGGATATGGATGCCAGTAGCATCACTAGCTGAGTTACAAGGACCAAAAGTGTCTTCATATACTCCAAGGGGCCAGATCACCCTTGAGAACCACGGGAATGTGTCTTCCAAACAGAAAGTGAACATATGAAAATGTTCTATGTGCAAAATCCCCAAGGGAGTGAGCTAAAGCAGGGGTCCCCAAGCTCCAGGATCTAATGCCTGATGATCTGAGGAGGAACTCATATAATAATAATAGAAATAAAGTGCACAATAAATGCAGTGCGCTTGAGTCATCCCAAAACCATCCCCTCTTCCCCCACCACCTCGTGCATGCATGTGTGCTCAGTCGTGTCTGACTCTGTGACCCTATGGATGATAGCTCACCAGGCTCCTTTGTCCATGGAATTCTCCAGGCAAGAATACTGGAATGTGTTTCCCTTTCCTTCTCCAGCAAAACATTTCTTACACTTGACAATAATGAACCACAAATCCCTGTACCAATAGAAGAGCAGAATCCCAGATTTGACTCTATTTTGCATAACAGCCATAAGAAGGGCGGGAGCCTGGATCAATTACAAGATTGATGACATTGAAAAGCTAAAATCTATTACTCAAATAATACGTGGACAAAGAAGACATTTGGCCACATCACTTTAGGCTTTTTAAAAATCATTAAGACTTTAAAAAATTTTATTTATTATCTTTGGCTGCACTGAATGTCCCTATTACACTCGGGCTTTCTATAGTTGTGGCAAGTGGGGACTGTTCTTCATTGCATTGTTCAGGCTTCCCATTGCAGTAGCATCTCTTGTTATGGAGCATGGGCTCTAGGGAGTGCATTCTCAGTAGCTGTGGCTACAGTCATCCTAAATGGGGATGCCCTAAGTCCACACTTCCTAACACCATACACAAAGATAATCTCAAAATGGATTAAAGACCTAAATGTAAGACCAGAAAGTATAAAACTCTTAGAGGAAAAAAGAGGCAGAACAGTTGATATCAAATCAAAGTAAGATCCTATATGAACCACCTCCTAGAGTAATGTAAATAGAAACAAAAGTAAATGGGACCTAATTAACTATAAAAGTGTTTGCACAGTAAAGGAAACTATACACAAGGGGAAAAGTCAACCTTCAGAATGAGTGAAAATAATAGCAAATGAAACAACTGACAAAGTATCAATCTCCAAAATATACAAGCAGCTCATACAACTCAATGCCTGAAAAACAAACAACCCGATCAAAAAGTGCGTAAAAGACCTAAGCAGACATTTCTCCAAAGAAGATATACAGATGGTTAACAAACACATGAAAAGATGCTCAACATTGCTCATTATTAGAGAAATGCAAATCAAATCTACAGTGAGATATCACTTCACACCAGTTAGAATGGCCATCATCAAAAAGTCTACAAACACACAAAGACAGAAATATAGATCAAAGGAACAGAATAGAAAGCCCAGAGATAAATCCACGAGCCTATGGACACCTTGTCTTCGACAAAGGAGGCAAGAATATACAATAGAAAAAAACAACCTCTTTAACAAGTGGTGCTGGGAACACTGGTCAACCACTTGTAAAAGAATGAAAATAGAGCACTTTCTAACACTATACACAAAAATAAACTCAAAATGGATTAAAGATCTAAATGTAAGACCAGAAATTTTAAAATCCTAGAGGAGAACATAGGCAAAACACTCTCTGACATAAATCACAGCAGGATCCTCTATGATCCATCTCCTAAAATATTGGAAATAAAAGCAAAAATAAACAAATGGGACCTAATGAAACTTAAAAGCTTTTGCACAACAAAGGAAACTATAAGCAAGGTGAAAAGACAGCCCTCAGATTGGGAGAAAATTATAGCAAATGAAGCAACAAAGGATTAATCTCAAAAATATACAAGCAACTCCTCCAGCTCAATTCCAGAAAAATAAATGACCCAATCAAAAAATGGGACAAAGAACTAAACAGATATTTCTCCAAAGAAGACATACAGATGACTAACAAACACAGGAAAAGATGCTCAACTTCACTCATTATCAGAGAAATGCACATGAAAACCACAATGAGGTACCATTACATGCCAGTCAGAATGGCTGCTATCCAAAAGTCTACAAGCAATAAATGCTGGAGAGGGTGTGGAGAAAAGGGGACCCTCTTACACTGTTGGTGGGAATGCAAACTAGTACAGCTGCTATGGAGAACAATGTGGAGACTCCTTAAAAAACTGGAAATAGAACTACCATATAACCCAGCAATTCCACTCCTGGGCATACACACTGAGGAAACCAGATCTAAAAGAGACATGTGCACCCCAGTGTTCATCGCAGCACTGTTTATAATAGCCAGGACATGGAACAACCTAAATCCCCATCAGCAGACGAATGGATAAGGAAGCTGTGGTACATATACACCATGGAATATTACTCAGCCATTAAAAAGAATTCATTTGAATCAGTTCTAATGAGATGGATGAAACTGGAGCCCATGATGCAGAATGAAGTAAGCCAGAAAGATAAAGACCAATACAGTATGCTAACACATATATATGGAATTTAGAAAGATGGTAATGATAACACTATATGCAAAACAGAAAAAGAGAAACAGATGTACAGAACGACTTTTGGACTCTGTGGGAGAAGGCGAGGGTGGGATGTCTTGAGAACAGCATCGAAACATGTCTATTATCTATGGTGAAACATATCACCAGCTCAGGTTGGATGCATGAGACAAGTGCTTGGGCCTGGTGCACTGGGAAGACCCAGAGGGATCAGGTGGAGAGGAGGTGGGAGGGGGGATCAGGATGGGGAATACTTGTAAATCCATGTCTGATTCATGTCAATGTATGACAAAAACCACTACAATATTGTAAAGTAATTAGCCTCCAACTAATAAAAATAAATGGAAAAAACAACAACAAAAAAAAGGTCTACAAACAATAAATGCTGGAGAGGGTGTGGAGGAAAGGGAACACTTTTTCACTGTTGGTGGGAATGTAAATTGATACAGCCACTATGGAAGGTAATATTGAGATTCCTTAAAAGGCAAGGAATAAAACCACCAGAAGACCCAGGAATACCATTCTTAGGCATATACCCTGAGGAAATCAAAACTGAAAACCACACGTATATCCCATTTTTCATTGCAGCACTATTTACAATAGCTAGAACATGGAGACAAGCTAGATGTCCATGGACAGATGAGTGGATAAAGAAGTTGTGGTATACAATGGAATATTACTCAGTCATATAAAGGAACACATTTGAGTTATTTCTAATGAAGTGCACGAACCTAGAGCCTATTAACCGAGTGAAGTAAGTCAGAAAGAGAAACATAAATACCATACACTAATGCACATATATGGAATCTAGAAAAACGGTACTGAAGAATTCATATGCAAGGCAGCAATGGAGAAACAAACATAGAGAATAGACTTATGGACACGGGGAATGGGGACCAGAGGATGACATGTATGAAGAGTGTAATACGGAAACTTACATTACCATATGTAAAATAGATAGCCAATGAGAATTTGCTGTTTGTCTCAGGAAACTGAAACAGGGACTCTGTATCAACCTAGAGGGGTGGGGTGGGGTGGGGAGGCAGATGGGAAGGAAGGAGGTTCAAATGGGAGGGAATATATGTATACTTATGACTGATTTGTCTTGAGGTTTGACAGAAAACAGCAAAATTATGTAAAGCAGTTATCCTTCAATTAAAAAATAAATAAACTAGGAAAAATCCACAAATAACAAATGCTGGAGAGTGTGGAGAGAAGGGAACCCTCCTACTCTGTCAATGGGATATAAATTGGTACAGTCACTATGGAGAACAGTATGGAGGTTCCTTAAAAAAGTAAAAATGGTGCTACCATATGACCCTGCAATCCCACTCTTGGGCATATAGCCAGAGAAAAGCAATCTGAAAGGATACATGCACCAAAATGCTCATTGCATCACTGTCTATAATAGCCAAAACATGTAAGCAACCTAAATGTCCATCAGCAGAGGAATAGATAAAGAAGAAGTGGTGCATACATACAGTGGAGTATTAGTCATTGAAAAGAATGAAGTAGAGCTGCTTGCAGCAACATGGATGAAGCTAGAGAGTGTCTTACTGAGTGAAGTAAGTTGGTCAGAGAAGGAGAAATACTGTATTGCATCTCTTATACATGGAATCCAAAAAGAATTGATACAAATGAACATACTTATAAAACAGAAAGAGATTCACAGACTTAGAAAATGAACTTATGGTTGCCAAGGGGAAGGGATAGTAAAGGAATCTGAGAAAGTCATGTACACACTACCATATTCCAAATGGATAACAAACAAGGACTTCATGCATAGCACATGGAGCTCTGCTCAATGTTATGTGCCAGCCTGGATGGGATGGGGGTCTGGAAGGATGGACACATCTATATGTAAGGCTGAGTTCCTCTGCTGTTCACCTGAAATGACCACAACATTGTTAAATGACTATACCCGAATACAATACAAAGCTTAAACTATACCAATACCAACTGACTATACCCCAATACAATATAAAGCTTAAACTTTGTAAAAACAAATATTATTTAAGTTTCAGGTGTACAACATAGTGAGTCACAGTTTTTAAAGGTTATAGTTCACTTGACTTCACTGAAGTCAAATTTTAACCCTGAAAAGCCACATATTCCCATGGAGTCTGCCTGAACAGCCAGCCAATCCCCTTCTCACACCATTTCTATTGTTGTATTTCTGGAACCTTCTCCAGATTGCACCTTCAACAACAAGAGCAGAAGTTGTGGTAAAGTCATGGCCTGATTTTGTTGGTAGACAGGTGCAACCCATATCCTTGATCATCATTCCACATTAAGATGCTTGACATTCACATGCTCTTGAAAAATGTGCCATCATGCCCTTGATGGACAAAGAAATTCCATCTCAAATGTTGAGGAAGTGCTTGTGGGAAAAGATAATGGAGATCAGATCTTGGAGAAAAGAGCATTGTGGCTAAGGTGCATGGGGAGGGGGTAAGCATCTCTTGCATCCAAGATGTTCCCATGGGAACAAAACTAGCAGAAGCTCCTTTCTAGTTTGGCTTCCTCACTAGTGGGAACCAAATTGTTCAGAGAACAGAGTAACAATGGAACAATTAATTTAATGAGCACTTGGGAGAATTCAACCTTGGAAGCCACAGAAACAGTAAAAATGCCCCTTACTCCTCTCACTAGAGTTCAACTATCCCAGAAAGGAGGTGGTTCAGCTGTGCCCTTTCAGAGAATGGATGCCTGATGCCACCTCCTTGCACTTCATTGGAGCTGAGTTGAGGATCCATCACCCAGGAATGAAAGGTTCCAGGGAACGAGAGGCTCATTGAGGACATTAGAGTGTGTGCTGTGGGAAACAGGTATGGAGTCAGGCAGAACTCTCAGCGTACTAACATGGGTGGCACAAATGTGTATAACACAATGGTAAGTCTACACAGTTATGTCCCGAGTCTCTCAAAATCTCTCTTCCACTCAGGTTCCTTCCCCTCTCTTCTGAGACCCATTTTTGAGAATCTCTCACCTTCTTAATGGAAACTGACCTTGTTTCAGCCACCAGCATCTCTCCAGGTTTCTTATGCAACCATCTTAGTTGCTTTTTAGCAGTCAAGTGCTTCTAGTCTTCAGCAGATTCTCCTGTTTCCTTTGGTCTATCATATCTTACTGATTTATTCACTCACTCAAACAAGAAGCATTTTGGGGTTTCTTCCTAGTTAGCACGTACCTACGTGCAGGCATGCCTTGTTGGGTCCGACTCTGCAACCACATGGAATGTAAACCACCAGGCTCCTCTGTCCATGGGATTTTCCAGGCAAGAAGACTGGAGCAGGTTGCCATTTCTTACTTCAGGAGATCTTCCCAACTACCAGTGATTGAACCCGGGTCTCTTGCCTCTGCTGCAGTGGCAGGCAGACTCTTTACCACTGCACCTTACAAGCCCATTCAAACAGCTTGGTGATTCAAACAGCTTGCTGACTGTTTCTCTGTCTCAGTTTCCCCATCTGTGAAATGAAGATAATAACAGTGTCCACTTTGTAAAGTTAATATGAAAATTAAATTAAATGAGATAATGCATGAGAGGTTTTTTAATTATCCCCATCACCCTGTGAGCATCTATACATGTTAATCATTATTATTTTATTACTACTCACATATATTCATTTGTTAAATCAAAGCAACAATGAGCATGATAAAATGAGCTAAGGCATATAAAACTTAGCACAAATATTTGACACATGGAGGTCCTCAATAATTTGACTTATTTATTATTTAGTAAATGTATCACTTTCATTTACTGTGTATTTGCAAGTTTCTAGCCCCTGTTCTAAGAGGCTTACATTTTTGTTAATATGTGAAATGATTGTGATCTATTTTCTGAGAGACTTGACAGCACATATGAAACTTCCTGGACTTTTTTTTCCCCCTTGCACCCACTTTTTATGTTAATTTTTATTTTTTAATAGTTTTAGAGAATTTTAAAGAAATGTTGCAAAGATAGTACAGAGAGCTCCCATAGTCATGAAAACGTTTTGAAACTAGACAGAAGCAATGGCTGCAAATCATTCAAATGCCACTGAAGGTTACTTTAAGGTGACTATTGGTTTTTCCTTTTTTTTTTTTTTTCTGGTGTTAGTTGCCTTACTAAAATCATTTTCATTTCAAAGAGGTTTCCTCCCTCAATAAAAAATACATTTGAAAAGAAGTTTTACATTGCCAATTTTTTACTATCTTCAGTCAATCTATCATCTTCAAACAATAATTGCTTTTTTGATACTTAACATTTTTTGTATCTTTTTCTCTTTGTACTACATTGGCTACAACTTCCTGAGAATTGATAATAGTGATAATAATCTTTCTTCTTTAATATTTAAAGGGGAATTCTTCTATTGTTCTTGTCTTTAGGTCCCACAAAGGCATTTTTGGATGTAAGTCTTGTTGTTTGCTCAATTCCTTCCCTAATTATTGATCTGGTCTCCTCCATCCTGAATCAACTTTGAACACTTACATTTTATCAGAAATAAATTAATTTTTTATAGATTTTCTAATTTTTAGCATGAAGTTTTAATTAATATTTTCTTGTAAAGTTGAGCATCTCCTTACTTCCATGTTTATTTTTCTCATTCCTAATTTTAGGCATTTTTTGTTCTCTTTAGTTTTATTTCACTCATCAAACTACTTTTGCCCATATGTTTGCTTTTGCCAAAGAATTAGCTCTGGAATGTCTCAGTTCTAGAAATTTTCTGCGTTTTAATTCATTAACTCTGCTTCTATCTTAATTTTCTGCTTTACTTAGGTTTGTTATATGTTACTTTCATTAACAACATCTTGCAAATCTTCACGTCTTTACTTCTTGAGGATAGACTACACATGGGTCATTTGCAGTTTTTTGAAATATGTAATAGAAGAAAACAAATGTAAAAGTCAAGACTCATTTTATCACTCCAAGGTGACTCTTGTCCACATTTTGATATTTCTTGTAGAAAATTCTCCTTGGATAAGTGCAAGGAAGCATAAAAGATCTGTACACTGATTTAATTTCTCCAGTCCAGAAAAACAGATCAATTTATCACCTCAGAGAGGTATCAGTTCAGCTCAGTTATTCAGTCGTGTCCGACTCTTTTCAATCCCATGAACCACAAGACGCCAGGCCTCCCTGTCCATCACCAACTCCAGAAGTCCACGCAAACTCATGTCCATCGAGTCGGTGATGGCATTCAACCATCCCATCCTCTGACATCCCCTTCTCCTCCTGCCTTCAATCTTTCCCTGCCTCAGGGTCTTTTCCAATGAGTCGGTGGCCAAAGTATTAGAGTTTCAGATTCAACATCAGTCTGTCCAATGAACACCCAGGACTGATCTCCTCTAGGGTGGACTGGTTGGATCTCCTTGCAGTCCAAGGGACTCTCAAGAGTCTTCTTCAACACCACAGTTCAAAATCATCAATTCTTCTGTGCTCAGCTTTCTTTATAGTTCAACTCTCACATCCATACATGGCTACTGGAAAAATCATAGCCTTGACCAGACGGACCTTTGTTGGCAAAGTAATGTCTCTGCTTTTCAAAATGCTATCTAGGTTGGTCATAACTTTCCTTCCAAGGAGTAAGTGTCTTTTAATTTCATGGCTGCAATCACCATCTGCAGTGATTTGGGAGCACAGAAAAATAAAGTCAGCCACTGTTTCCATTGTTTCCCCATCTATTTGGCATGAAGTGATGGGACTGGGTGCCATGAACTTAGTTTTCTGAATGTTGATCTTTAAGCCAACTTTTTCACTCTCCTCTTTCACTTTCATCAAGAGGCTCTTTAGTTCTTCACTTTCTGTCATAAAGGTGGTGTCATCTGCATATCTGAGGTTAATGATATTTCTCCCGGCTATCTTGATTCCAGCTTGTGCTTCCTCCAGCCCAGCGTTTCTCATGATGTACTCTGCATATAAGTTAAATAAGCAGGGTGACAATATATAGCCTTGACGAAATCCTTTTCCTATTTGGAACCAGTTTGTTGTTCCATGTCCAATTCTAACTGTTGCTTCCTGACCTGTATACAAGTTTCTCAAGAGGCAGGTCAGGTGTTCCTGTATCCCCATTTCTTTCAGAATTTTCCACAGATTGCTGTGATCCACACAGTCAAAGGCTTTGGCATAGTCAACAAAGCAGAACTGGATGTTCTTCTGGAACTCTTTTGCTTTATCAATGATCCAGCAGATGTTGGCAATTTGATCTCTGGTTCCTCTGCCTTTTCTAAAATCAGCTTGAGCATCTGGAAGTTCATGGTTTACGTGTTGCTGAGGCCTGGCTTGGAGAATTTTGAGTATTACACTACTAGCATGTGAGATGAATGCAATTGTACTGCGGTTTGAGTTTCTTTGGCATTGCCTTTCTTTGGGATTGGAAAGAAAACTGACTTTTTCCAGTCCTGTGGTCACTGCTGAGTTTTCCAAATTTGCTGGCTTATTGAGTACAGCACTTTCACAGCATCATCTTTCAGGATTTGAAATAGCTCAACTGGAATTCCATCACATCCACTAGCTTTGTTCATAGTGATGCTTTCTAAGGCCCACTTGACTTCACATTCCAGGATGTCTGGCTCTAGTCAGTGATCAAACCATTGTGATTATCTTGGTCATGAAGATCTTTTTTGTACAGTTCTTCTGTGTATTCTTGCCACCTCTTCTTAATATCTTCTGCTTCTGTTAGGTCCATACCATTTCGGTCCTTTATCGAACCCATCTTTGCCTGAAATGTTCCCTTGATATCTCTAATTTTCTTGAAGTGATCTCTAGTCTTTCCCATTCTGTTGTTTTCCTCTATTTCTTTGCAATGATCGCTGAGGAAGGCTTTCTTATCTCCTTGTTATTCTTTGGATCTCTGCATTCAAATGGGTATAACTTTCCTTTGCTCCTTTGCCTTTTGCTTCTCTTCTTTTCACAGCCATTTTAAGGCCTCCTCAGACAGCCATTTTGCTTTCTTGCATTTCTTTTACATGGGGATGGTTTTCATCCTTGTCTCCTGTAGAGTGTCATAAATCTCCATCCATAGTTCATCAGGCACTCTGTCTATCATATCTAGGCCCTTATATCTATTGCTCACTTCCACTGTATAGTCATAAGGGATTTGATTTAGGTCATACCTGAATGGTCTAGTGGTTTTCCCCACTTTCTTCAATTTAAGTTTTAATTTGGCAATACAGAGTTCATGATCTGAGTCACAGTCCACTCCCTGTCTTGTTTTGGCTGTCTGCATAGAGCTTCTCCATCTTTGGTCTGCAAAGAATATACTCAATCTGATTTTGAGGTTGACCATCTGATGATGTCCATGTGTAGAGTCTTCTCTTGTGTTGTTGGAAGAGGGTGTTTGCTATGACCAGTGCGTTCTCTTGGCAAACTCTGTTAGCCTTTGCCCCACTTCATTCTGTACTCCAAGGCCAAATTTGCCTGTTAATCCAGGTGTTTCTTGACTTCCTACTTTTGCATTCTAGTCCCCTATAATGAAAAGGATATCTTTTGGGGGTGTTAGTTCTAGCAGGTCTTGTAGGTCTTCATAGAACCATTCAACTTCAGCTTCTTCAGCATGAGTGGTCGGGGTATAGACTTGGATTACCATGATGTTGAATGGTTTGCCTTGGAAGTGAACAGAGATCATTCTGTTGTTTTTTAGATTACATTCAAGTACTGCATTTCAGACTCTTTTGTTGACTGTGATTGCTACTCCATTTCTTCTAAGGGATTGCTGCCCACAGTAGTAGATATAATGGTCATCTGAGTTAAATTCACCCATTCCAGTCCATTTTAATTCACTGATTCCTAAAATGTCAATGTTCACTCTTGTCATCTCCTGTTTGACCACTTCCAATTTGCCTTGATTCATGGACCTCCCATCCCAGGTTCCTATGCTATGTTGCTCTTTACAGCATTGAATCTTGCTTCTATCACCAGTCCCATCCACAACTGGGTGTTGTTTTTGCTTTGGCTCCATCCCTTCATTCTTTCAGGAGTTATTTCTCCACTGATCTCCAGTAGTATATTGGGTACCTACTGACCTGGAGAGTTCATCTCTCAATGTCCTATCTTTTTGCCTTTTCATACTGTCCATGGGGTTCTCGAGGCAAGAATACTGCAGTGGTTTGCCATTCCCTTCTCTGGTGGGCCACATTCTGTCAGACCTCTCCACCATGACCCCTCCATCTTGAGTGTCCCCACACAACATGGCTTAGTTTCATTGAGTTACATAAGGCTATAGTCCATGTGATCAGATTGGCTAGTTGTCTGTGATTGTGGTTTCAGTCTGTCTGCCCTCTGATGCTCTCTCTCAGCACCTACCATCTTATTGGGTTTCTCTTACCTTGGACGTAAGGCATCTCTTCATGGCCGCTCCAGCAAACACAGCTGCCTAAGTATATGCAGTGCTATTTCTCTTTCCACTTGATGAAATTTTGCATTCTGAGTCTTTATTTTTCCAATGGCTTCTTAATGACCTCAGTGAAAAGTTTATCTTATTTTGCTTTCACACTCTAGGTTAATACTATAAAAAAATTCTCAAAACGTATTATCTTTTTTATACTTTCTATAAATATTTAATGTCTTATGCCTTTTCCCCAGCTAATACATTAATGTTTCTATGATTTTTAATTAAGGCTTAGTAGGTTAAAGGTATTAATTTTTATTAGTCAAATACATTATATTTCTGCATGGTACATTTTCTCATTAATAATTTTTCAATTTATAGTCCAATTATTAATCTTTTCTCCCCTTACTTCTATCAAAGACTTTTTATTCAGCAAGAACATCTGCTTTTAAAAATTACATATATTCATATATAAATTATATTATCTATGTATTATATTTATTTTCTTCTGGTAGTCTATATGCTCCCATGCTCCACACTTAATATTTGAAATTCATTAGGAAATATGGAGATAAGATTTAACATTATTTGTTCTAAATTGTTAATCAATTGTGAAATACTTCTTTACATCACTAAAAGGCCCTCTAACATATCCAAGAATAAAAATGAAAGTTCAGATGACAAAAATACATATAGATATATCTTAAATTATAATAAATATATTAAATAAAAACTCTAGACTTATTCCCCTGAAGGAAAAGAACAATAGTAAGAATTCCAGCTCTTAACATAAATTTGAACAGTGTTGTGGAGTTTCATAGCAATGCAACTAGACCTAAAGACAAACAGACATTGTAAAATAATACAATTTGGAGAAAGTAGATAAATATTAAAGAAAATCTTGAAATTAATAAGGAAATCTAGAAAATGTCCATAGCAGCTTATAAATACAGAAAACAAAATCTAATGCTTTCCTAATATAAAGGCAATGTCATAGATATAATGGGAAGGATTAAACGTCATTATCAACGACATTAAACCTAAACCACTTTAAAATACTATGTAGAAATCCTGCTGCTCACAACACTTTGGATGAATCTGGAGGACATTATAACAAATAAAATAAGTCATACAGAAAAGAACAAATACTGTATGATGTATGATTCCACTCACATGAGGCATCCAGAATCATCAAACTCATAGAAGCAAGGAATAGGATGTTGACTGTCAGTGGCTAGAAGGCAAGGGAAATAGGGAACTCTTGCTCAGTGTATAATGCTTTCATTATGCAAAATGAATAAACTCCAGAGATCTGGCATATAACATGGCGGTAGTGATGGTTTAGTGGCTAAGTCGGTCCAACTCTTGCAAGCTAATGGACTGTAGCCTGCCAGGTTCCTCTGTCCGTGGAACTTCCCAGGCAGGAATAATGTAGTGGATCACCATTTCCTTCTCCAGGGATATAACATAGTTAATAAAGTCGATAATATGGTATTGTATTCTTTAAAATATTTGGAAGGATAGTTTGTAAGTATTCATACCACACAAAAGAATACAAGGGCAGTTTTGGAGGTGGTAGGTTGTTTTTATGGGTTTCCCAGGTGGCTCAGTGATAATCAACCTGCCAATGCAGGAGACACAAAATGCAGTTGAGATCTCTGGGTCTGGAAGATCTCCTGGAGAAGGAAATGGCAACCCATTCCAGTATTCGTGCCTGGAGAAGCCCATGGACAGAGGAGCCTGGCAGGCTACAGTCCACAGGGTCCCAAAGAGTCAGATACGACTAAGCACACATTCACCCAAAACGCAAAACAAAAGATGATTTATGTGAAGACAAGCTCCATATTTAGAAACTGTAGGAGAGTCTATATGTATAAATTAAATTCTGATTGAATTTATATAGGGTTTTTGACAATATAAATAAAATGTAAATGAGGATTAATGATAATATCGGGTTTTTTTCCCCTTTTTTTTACAAAAGGAGCACCCAAGTTTCAGAGGGTATGATATAGAAATTACAGAAAGACAGTACAATGAAGAAAACTCTCAACGATGGGAAAAACTGCCTAGAGTCAGAGAATTCCCCATTTCTATAAGCACTGTTAAACACTCAGGAGCAGTCATCCTGGGTGCCAGGGAAGGAATGATTGTTTGGGGACACAGGCGAGCACGAGAGCAGTGCATCTCAAACATGTGTGTCAGAATTTCCAAGAGGGCTTGTTAAAGTACCAAGTGCGGACTTCACACCCAGCGTATCTGATTCAGTAGGTCAGAGGTGACTCTGGTAAAGGATCCACCTGCCAACATAGGAGGCACAGGAGATGCTGACTCCAACCCCTGGGTCGGGAAGATCTCCTGGAGGAGGAAGTGGCAGTCGATTTCAGTCCACTTGCCTGGGAAATCTCACGAACAGAGGAGATGGTGGGCTACAGCCCATTGGGTTGCAGAGTCAAACACATGATTGAGTGCACACACAGGTCAGATGAGCCTAAAAATGTGAATTTCTGTTATTTCTAGGGGGTGCTGATGTTGCTGGTCAGAGACAATCACAATTTGAGGATTGCTGAACTCAAATAATTTTTCTAGATGTCAACAGTAACCACAATTTGTCATCAAATGAAGTCAATCCTTAGGCAAAATGAATGACTTCATGATCTCCCTGGGTTCGTATTAAGGATATTTCTGTCTCTCTGGGGAATATTTATTTGAGGTAAATTTTGTATTCCTTTTTTCTTCCTTGTTGGCTAGCCCAGCAGACTCATGGAAAGAGGAAACCAAACAGGAATCAGAAACTTTCTCCTCCTGGGATTCACAGAGGACCCAGACCTACAGCCTCTCCTCTTCGGTCTGTTTCTGTCCATGTATCTGGTCACATTCACTGGGAACCTGGCCATCATCCTAGCCATCATCTCAGACTCCCACCTCCACACCCCCATGTACTTCTTCCTCTCCAACCTGTCCTTTGCTGACATCTGCTTCACCTCCACCACTGTCCCAAAGATGCTGTGGAACATCCAGAAACAGAGCCAAGTTATCACCTATGCAGGCTGCCTCAGCCAGGTATTCTTTTTCATTTTGTTTGCATGCCTGGACAATTTACTCTTGACTGTGATGGCCTATGACCGCTTCATGGCCATCTGTCACCCCCTGCACTACATGGTCATCATGAGCCCCCGGGTCTGTGGGCTGCTGGCTCTGGGGTCATGGTGCCTCAGCATCACAGCCTCCCTGCCTGAGACCTTGACTATCTTGAGGCTGTCTTCCTGCAGAAGCATGAAGATCCCACAATCTTTTTGTGATCTTCCTGAAATCCTGAAGCTTGCCTGTTCTGACACCCTCATCAATCACACAGTGGTCTATTTTGTGACTATTACCCTAGGTGTTTTTCCTCTCTCTGGGATCCTCTTTTCTTACTATCAGATTTCCTCCTCCATCCTGAGAATGTCATCAGTCAGGAGCAAATACAAAGCTTTTTCCACCTGTGGGTCTCACTTCTCAGTGGTCTCCTTGTTCTATGGCACAGGCTTAGGGGTCTACCTCAGTTCTGCAGTCACTTCATCCTCTAGGACAAGTCTGGTGGCCTCTGTGATGTACACCACGGTCACCCCCATGCTGAACCCCTTCATCTACAGTCTGAGGAGCAGGGACATGAAGGGGGCCCTTGTGCAGCTCATTAGCAGGGCACCGTCTCTCATGCACAGGGCCTTCGGAGGACTCTCATAAGTAACTGGGCATATAACATTGAGGACCAGACATCCTGGCTTCCTTCATTTAATGTTTTTATCTTTCCTAATATTCATGTTTTAAAGAAAAACTTTCCTTGGGTCTTCACAGCCCTCTCTATTTTCCTTCATTCTATATCTTTGGTTCCCTTTTCTGTTTGTAACCATATGAATTTTAACTTCATATGAATTGAACCTGACATTTTCAGTTACACTTAGTGATGACTTAAATTTCTTAAAAAATAAACTGAACCTCATGTTTTTAATATATATTGTCAAAGTGATGGGATGTATAACTATTATGGAAATTTTGCCCTGCAAACACATTTACAGAGATGTCTGAGGTTGTGAGAATTAAATGAACTGGAAGAAGTGCTTTTTCTCTGAATAACTTTTAGAGAAAGCTAATCATTAAAAAACTTAATGATATTTATTCATTCCTGATATGTGAATTCTGGAACTGAACAGTTCAAAGCTAGCCATCAAGTACTGAGAATCCTTCTACTTTTTTGCTCTATCTCTAGCTTGACCATGGGGTTTCTACCCTCAAGGTAGCAAAATGGCTTCTGCCCTTCCAGCAATTGCAACTGCATTTCAGGAAGGTGGAATGGAGAAATATAATATAGAATATATCCCTTCATCATTGACCACTTTAGTATATTCTGTCTGGCTTCAAACTTTCACATCTGTATCCATTACCTAAGAAATTTCTCTAGTCTGCTCTGACCATGTTTAGAGAATTAATGTCCCAGGAATCACTCCTTAACCAAAGACCAACAGGAATTGGTGTATAAATCACTTGCTCATTGAGTGAAATAAGTCTGAAGCACACTGGCTCCTGTCTTTAACCAGCAGAATTCCCAGCTGATCATGGTGGTATTTGGCTTGATAAACACACCTTTCATGGTTGTTTTCTCTTCCTGACTCATGGTTCTATTTCTTAGGACCACTAAAATCTTTGTCTTCAGTAGACTGAGCTACATTTCCTGAACCATATAGTAACTTGGTTGGCATCACCACAAAAGATATGCCTACTTGGAACCTGTGAATGTGACCTTTTTTGGAATAAGCACCTTTGCCAATTTTATTAAGTCTGCAAATGCGATAATTATGGATTATTTGGGTGTGCCCTAAATCCAATGACATTTGTCCTTAGAAGATACAGGAGAGGGGCTTCCCTGCTGGTCCAGTGGCTAAGAATCCACCTTGCAATGCAGGGGACTTGGGTTTGATCCCTGGCTGGAGAACTAAGACCCCACAAGCCTTGGAGCAATGAAGGCCTGAGCCACAACCACTGAGCCTGTGCGCCACAGTGAGAAAGACCCTGAGCCACATGAATGATCCCTCAAGCCTCAACTAAGACCTGACACAGCTAAACAAATGAAAATAAACTTGAAAAATGCTTTATCAAAAAAAAAAAAAAAAAAATAGATACTGGAGAGGAGACAACACAAACAAGCCCTGTGACATAAAGGCAGGAATTGGAGTGACGTGGCAGCAAGGCAAGGGACTCTTGGAGCCACCAGAAGCTGCTAGAGGCAAGAATGGATTCTCTCCTAAAGGAGGGGTCTGCAAGCCACAGACCATGGGCTAGCACAGCCCATGGCCTGTTAGGAACTGAGCCACCCAGCAGGAGGCGAGTAGCAGGCCAGTAAGTGAAGCTTCTTCTGTATTTACAGCTACTCCCCACTGCTTGCATTGCCGCCTGAGTTCTACCTCCTGCTCAACAAACTCAATAAAAATAATGTGCTTGAAACATCCTGAAATCCCAGGTCTAGGAGAAATTGTCTTCCACTAATCAAGTCCCTTGTGCCAAAGAGGTTGGGGTGCATGCGTGCTGAGTTGATTCAGTCATGTCCAATCCTCTTTGCAACCCTATGGACCATAGCCCGCCAGGCTCCTCTGTCCATGGAATTCTCCAGGCAAAAATACTGGAGTGGGTGTCCGCGCCCTCCTCCAGGGAATCTTCCAGACCAATGGATCGCATCCACATCTCTTACATTTCCTGCGTTGGCAAGTGTACTCTTTACCACTAGCAACACCTGAGAAGTCCAAAAGGTTGGGGATCACTGCCCTAAAGCCTTCAGGGGGAGTACAGCCCTACTGATGTCTTGATTTTGAGTTTCTGGTCTCCAGAACTGTAAGAAAACAATTCTGTTCCTGTAAGGCACCTGGGTGGATGTGTTCAGTTGCTTTAGGCATGTCCGATTCTTGGCAACCCCAAGGACTGTAGCTCACCAGGCTCCTCTGCTAAAGAAATTCTCCAGGCAAGAACCCTGGAGCGGGTTGCCATGCCCTCCTCCGGGGCATCTTCCCACCCAGAATTGAACCAGAGTCTCCTGCATGGCAGGCAGATTATTCATTGCTGAGCCACAGGGGAAGCCCCATAAGCCACCCACATTGTGGTAATGTGTAACAACAGTCATAGGCAACTAACACAGATTGTAAGGAAGATTCTTAGTGTATTTGGAGGGTTACAGGAATCAGCTGCCATTTGTGTATACACACACACACACACACACACACACACACATACACACTGCTGAAGGCCTGCTGATTTGCTCACTAGCATGAAGCTGCGGGGACTTCCCAGGGGGTGTTAGTGGCAAAGAACCTGCGTGCCAATGCACAAGACAGGAGAGACATAGGTTTGATCCCTGGGTCAGGAAGATTCCCCCAAAGGAAGGGACAGCAAGCCACTCCAGTGTTCTTACCTGGGAAACCCCATGGACTGAGGAGCCTGGCAGCCCACAGTCCATGGGGTCACAAAGAATCAGACATGACTTAAGTGACTTAGCACATGTGCACGTGAAGCTGCAGATGGACCTACAACTGTTCTACATTCCCTGAGAATCTCTTTGAGTCTCTCTGCCTCTTGGGCCAAGTGTGTATATTTATCTCCATGACAAAGGTCTTTGGGTTCTGCAGGATCCCTCATCACTGAGGTCAGAAGCAACACAGGTGAACACAGGCTTTATTCCATCCCTGTGAGTTTCCATCTCTTGCTTGTAGCTTCCAGCCTGCCTTTGATGAACCCCCAGTTCATCTTCTCATCTCAGGATAAACCCAGAAATCAGGTCACATATTTTATAATAGATAATTTCAGGGGTCAGAGATAAATTTGTCTCATTCTGGTTGGCATGAAGGATTGAAAGAATGAAAAGATTATCTAATCCAATCCACAATCACCCCCCACACACAAACAAAATGATTTATATTTTCAATGTGGGGGAAGGGTAGGGAGTTTGGCATGTACATATATACACTGCTATATTTAAAATGGATAACCAACAAAGACCTACTGGATCAGGAAGATGCCCTGGAGAAGGGAATGGCAACCCACTCTAGTATTCTTGCCTGGAGAATTCCATGGACAGAGGTGCCTGGTGGGCTGCACACCATGGGGTCACAAAGAGTCAGACAGGACTGAGTGCCTAGCATTATATATAAATATGTGTATGAGTGTGTGTGCACGTTTAATCAGTCCAACATATATAAATTCAAATACTTGTATCTGAATTTAACACAAATTCAAGTTCCAGTACCTGAATTAAACACAGAACCAGTGTTTTGTTACTGAAAGTGTGACCCTCATACTCAGACCTGCATCAACACACAGCCCAGTAGCTTGTTAGAAGTGCAGGGTCCCAGGGCCCACTGAGGACATATTC
Source organism: Muntiacus reevesi (assembly GCF_963930625.1). Taxonomy (NCBI): domain Eukaryota; kingdom Metazoa; phylum Chordata; class Mammalia; order Artiodactyla; family Cervidae; genus Muntiacus; species Muntiacus reevesi. Next base: position 188,249,982 of record NC_089249.1, on the reverse strand, counting down.
AATCAGAATTTGCACTTGAATTATAATCCTGCTGACCTGTAGTCACAAGGAAGAAAGAGAAGTGCCCCTGTAAAGGATTTATCTCTGGTTCTATGGCAACTCACTCCAGTATTCTTGCCTGGAGAATCCCATGGACAGAGGAGCCAGGTGGGTTACAGTCCATGGAGTCACAAAGAGTTGGAAATGATTGAGTGACTGAACACACACGAGGCATAAAGTGCTTCCAGTAAAAGTAGAACGTAGGTCCATGTATCATATTAATAGTTTGAGTAGAGAATTAGTGTATTAGTGATGTAAGAATATAAAATATAGTTAGGGCATGTCTTTCTAATTTTTTTGGTGAAACTATTTGACAGTACTTCATATTGATTAAAAACATACATATGGGGCTTCCCTGGGAGCTCAGTGGTAAAGAATCTGCCTTCCAGTGCAGGAAACACGGGTTCAATCCCTGGTCGGGAAGATCCCACATGCCTCGGAGCAGCTAAGCCTGTGCACCACAACTACTGAGTCTGTGCTCTAGAGCCAAGGAACCACAGCTATGGAGGCCCTCACACCCGAGAGTCCGTGCTCTGCAGTAAAACAGGCCCCCACAAAGAGAAGTCCATGCGCTGCAAACAAGAGTAAACCCTCCTCACTGCAACTAGAGAAAATCCCACTGAACAACAACCTAGCATCTCCAAAAAAATAAATACATATGCACACCAAGGAACGCTTGAAAATGCATCGTTGTCGCAGTATTTGTCAGAGACATACACTTAACAGTATCTGCTGTGAAAAACAATCAAATGTAAAGAGGGGTGTGCTGATGAGCTGCTGTTGGGTAGTTGCTAGGTTGTGTCCAGCTCTTTGTTACTGTAGCCCGCCAGGCTCCTCTGCTCATGGCATTTCCCAGGTAAGAATACTAGAGTGGGTCCCGTTTTCTCCTCCAGGGGATCTGACAGACACAGGGCTTGAACCAGTGTCTCCTGCATTGCCAGGCAGCTTCTGTACCACTAAGCTGCCAGGGAAGTGCTAATGAACTTACCTTGCAATTGCTTCATTATCTCTGAGGCTGAATGTGTGTGTGGATTTGTTAGCCATTTATTTTCTCTATCTTAAACTATGTCTGTGAGTCCTTTGCTTTTCTATATAAGATCAGAATAGGATTCCTATCTTTGAGTGCAATCTTTCAAACAAAGAACTGGACATGCTTTTTAGTTGTTAAGATGTTATTTTGTTGTCAAATCATATCCAACTCTTGCAACCCCTTGGACTGTAGCCCACCAGGCTGTTCTGTCCATGGGATTTCCCAAGCAAGAATACATGAGTGAGTTGCCATTTCCTCCTCCAGGGGATCTTCCTGGACCAGGGATTGGACCCATGTTTCCTGTATTGGCAGGTGGAGACTTTACGACTTCACCACCAGTGCAGTCATTGTTCCTAACTTTTGTCCCATTTTCCTTTTTCCCCCCCATTTTCCTTCTTACTCAATAATTTCTCACAGACCTGCCTCAAATCACAAGTATAATGATGAATTCATTATTTTTATGGCTGTACAACAGGTCATAGTGTGCCTATAATACGAACACTTTCACGATCTTTTGTATCCTTTATCATTAAGCTGCTATTATACCATAGCTACACAATACATTGAGATAGTGAAGTTCAAACTCTGATTCTAACTATGGATGGTTTCATCCCCCCAAGGATTTTTGTCTGTCACACATAGAAAGCTCTGTAGAGTCAGGGATGCTCTAAATATCCTTCAATGCACAGGACAGATGCCACCACAAACAGTGATTTGGTTCATAATGTCAATGGTGCTAACACTGGAGAACCCTGAGTTAAAGTATATCTGTATTTTGAAGGTTTGTAGCTGTCTTCAGATTTTTTTATAAAATATTGTAACAGTTCACATTTCTACCAGAAAAGACAGAGTCCCCTTTGCTACTAGTCCAGAAGTTCTCAGCCCACATTTGACAAGTCTTCAAGATATTTCCCAGGACCAAGGTAGGAAAGAGATTTTTTGTTGCATTCTTAAACTATATACTGAACTAGAGCAAAGATTTATAAATTTCTTCACCTTTTTTATTTGCCTATTATTATTATGTATGGGCTTCCATGGTGGCTCAGTAGTAAATTTGAATTTGCCTGCCAGTGCAGGAGACATGGGTTCCATCCCTGGGTTGGGAAGACAGATTCTCTGCAGAAGGGAATGACAACCCACTCCAGTATTCTTGCCTGAAAAATCACATGGGCAGCGGAACTTGGTGGGCTACAGTCCATGGGGTCATAAAGGAGTCAGACACGACTTAGCAGCTAAACAGCAAAAACAATAATTATTATTACATACAATATTAACAGCTAAACAACAAGAACACATGTTATATGCCCATTTTTGTGCAGATATAAGCCTTTCAAATGACTTTAAAATAATTGTTTTTCAGCTGATTTGTGAGGCATGTATTTGGCCTTAAACTTTTTTTTTTTTTAATTTTTATTTATTTATATAGAACTATTGCCTTGTTTGTGAGTTTCTTGCATTATTTAAGGTGATTTTGACCCTCCCCCACGTTGATACTATATTGGCTTCCCAAGTGGTTAAGTTGGTAAAGAATCCGCCTGCAATGTGGGAGACCTGGGTTCCATCCATGGGTTGGGAAGACTCCCTGGAGAAGGGAAAGGCTACCCGTTCCAGTATGTCGGCCTGGAGAATTTCAGGAAGTATATAATCCATGGGGTTCGAAAGAGTCGGATATAGCTGAGCGATGTTCAGTTGATATTATATATTTACATGTCAAAGTGTTCATGTAAAATGTGTCAGTTAATCTTACAGTGAGGACATAATCTCACTAATATTTTCAAGAGGCTTGAAGTAGGTGAGAAGCCATTTTTTGAAAGATAGGTATTTATTTCAGCTTTAGGAACACTTCAATCTTCCCAAATAAATTAAAATACAACCTTGATATATATTCAGTTCAGTTCAGTTGAGTTGCTCAGTCGTGTCCGACTCTTTGCGACCCCATGAGCTGCAGCACACCAGGCTTCCCTGTCCATCACCAGCTCCCGGAGTCCACCCAAACCCAGTTCACTGAGTCAGTGATGCCATCCAACCATTTCATCCTCTGTTTCCCCTTCTCCTCCTGCCCTCAATCTTTCCCAACATCAGGGTCTTTTCAAATGAGTCAGCTCTTTGCATCAGGTGGCCGAAGATTTGGAGTTTCAGCTCAGCATCTGTCCTTCCAATGAACACCCAAAACTGATCGCAGGCCAAGGAACTCTCAAGAGTCTTCTCCAACACCACAGTTCAAAAGCATCAATTTTTCAGCACACAGCTTTCTTTATAGTCCAACTCTCACATCATGTATTAAATGTCTGTATATTAGTGAGTTTTGAGAGGGATCTATGTGTTAGGGTGTGGCTTTGGGCAGCCTGTATGTTGATACTCAGGGCTATGTTCCTGCATTGCTGGAGAATTTGCGTGGTATGTCTTGCTCTGGAACTTATCGACTCTTGGGTGGTGGCTGGTTTCAGTGTAGGTATGGAGGCTTTTGGATGATCTCTTATTAATTAATTAATGTTCCCTGTAGTCAGGAGTTCTCTGGTGTTCTCAAGTTTTGGGCTTATGTCTCCTGCCTCAGGCTTTCAGTTTTATTCTTCCAGTAGCCTCAAGTCTTCTCCAACTATACAGCACTGATGATAAAACTTCTAGGTTAATGGTGAAAAGATTCTCCACAGTGAGGGACACCCAGAGAGGTTCACAAAGTTACATGAAGAAGAGGAGAGGGAGGAAGGAGATAGAGATGAGCAGGAGGAGAAAAGGGGGACTCAAGAGGAGACAGACAGATCTATGCAGTACTCTGTTCCCTAGTGTTCTCTGTAGCCCAGAACACCCAGAGAGATTCACAGAATTGGATAGAGAAGAGAAGGGGAAGGGAGGAAATAGAGGTGATCTGGGGAAGAAAAAGGCGAGTCAAAAGGGGGAAAGAGTAATCATCACACTCCTGAGTAAAAATCAGTACTGAATATTTTATTCTTAAATGTCCAAAATTGATATCAAATACTGAAAAACAAAGATTAAAAATCTAGAGTAGATGTTAGACTTTTAAAAATACAATATTAAAAACAAATCACAAAAAAACAACACACACACACACACACAAAAAAAAAAAATTGCAGAAAAAGGTAAACTTCCAAACTCATTCTATGAAGCCACCATCACCCTAATTCCAAAACCAGACAAAGATGCCACAAAAAAAAGAAAACTACAGGCCAATATCACTGATGAACATAGATGCAAAATCCTTAACAAAATTCTAGCAAACAGAATCCAACAACATATTAAAAAGATCATACATCATGACCAAGTGGACTCTATCCCAGGGATGCAAGGATTCTTTAATATCCACAAATTAATCAATGTAATACATTACATTAACAAATTGAAAGATAAAAACCATATGATTATCACAATAAATGCAGAAAAGGCCTTTGATAAAATTCAACATCCATTTATGATAAAAATTCTCCAGAAAGCAGGAAGAGAAGGAACATACCTCATCATAATAAAAGCTATATATGACAAAACCACAGCAAACATTATCCTCAATGGTGAAAAATTGAAAGCATTTCCCCTAAAATAAGGAATAAGACAAGGGTGCCCACTCTCACCACTATGATACAACATAGCTTTGGAAGTTTGGCCACAGCCATCAGAGCAGAAAAATAAATTAAAGGAATCCAGATAGGAAAAGAAGAAGTGAAACTCTCACTGTTTGCAGATGACGTGATCCTCCACATAGAAAATCCTAAAGACTCTACTAGAAAATTACTAGAGCTAATCAATGAATATAGTAAAGTTGCAGGATATAAAGTTAACACGCAGAAATCCCTTGCATTCTTATACACTAACAATGAGAAAACAGAAAGAGAAATTAAGGAAACAATACCATTCACCATTGCAACAAAAAGAATAAAATACTTAGGAGTATATCTAACTAAAGAAACAGAAGACCTATATATAGAAAGCTATAAAACACTGAAGAAAGAAATCAAAGAGGACACAAATAGATGGAGAAATATACTGTGTTCATGGATTGGAAGAATCAATATTGTGAAAATGAGTATATTACCCAAATCAATCTATAGATTCAATGTGATCCCTATCAAGCTACCAACGGTATTCTTCACAGAACTAGAACAAATAATTTCACAATTTGTATGGAAATACAAAAAAACCTCAAATAGCCAAAGCAATCTTGAGAAAGAAGAATGAAACTGGAGGAAACAACCTGCCTGACTTCAGGCTCTACTACAAAGCCACAGTCATCAAGACAGTATGGTCCTGGCACAAAGACAGAAATATAGATCAGTGGAACAAAATAGAGAGCCCAGAGATAAATCCACGTGCCTACAGACACCTTATCTTCGACAAAGGAGGCAAGGATATACAATGGAAAAAAGACAACCTCTTTAACAAGTGGTGCTGGGAAAACGGGTCAACCACTTGTAAAACAGTGAAACTAGAACACTTTCTAACACCATACACAAAAATAAACTCAAAATGGATTAAAGATCTAAGATCAGAAACTATAAAACTCCTAGAGGAGAACATAGGCAAAACACTCTCCGACATAAATCACAGCAAGATCCTCTATGACCCACCTCCCAGAATATTGGAAATAAAAGCAAAAATAAACAAATGGGACCTAATGAAAATTAAAAGCTTTTGCACAACAAAGGAAACTATAAGCAAGGTGAAAAGACAGCCTTCAGAATGGGAGAAAATGATAGCAAATGAAGAAACAGGCAAAGGATTAATCTCAAAAATATGCATCAACAACTCCAGCTCAATTCCAGAAAAGTAAATGACCCAATCAAAAAATGGGCCAAAGATCTAAACAGACATTTCTCCAAAGAAGACATACAGATGGCTAACAAACACATGAAAAGATGGTCAATGTCACTCATTATCAGAGAAATGCACATCAAAACCTCAATGAGGTACCATTACACGCCAGTTAGAATGGCTGCTATCCAAAAGTCTGCAAGCAATAAATACTGGAGAGAGTTTGGAGAAAAGGGAACCCTCTTACACTGTTGGTGGGAATGCAAACTAGTACAGCCACTATGGAGAACAGTGTGGAGACTCCTTAAAAAACTGGAAATAGAACTGCCATATGACCCAGCAATCCCACTTCTGGGCATACACACCGAGGAAACCAGATCTGAAAGAGACATGTGTACCCCAATGTTCATTGCAGCACAGTTTATAATAGCCAGGACATGGAAGCAACCAAGATGCCCATCAGCAGACGAATGGATAAGGAAGCTGTGGTACATAGACACTATGGAATACTACTCAGCCATTAAAAAGAATTCATTTGAATCAGTTCTAATGAGATGGATGAAACTGGAGTCCATGATACAGAGTGAAGTAAGCCAGAAAGATAAAGGCTGATACAGTATACTAACACATATATATGGAATTTTAAAAGATGGTAGCGATAACCCTACATGCAAAACAGAAAAAGAGACACAGATGTACAGAACAGACTTTTCGACTCTGTGGGAGAAGGCGAGTGTGGGATGTTCTGAGAGAACAGCATTGAAACAAGTATACTATTATGGGTGAAACAGATCACCAGCCCAGGTTGGATGCATGAGACAAGTGCTCAGGGCTGCTACACTGGGAAGACCCAGGGGGATGGGATGGGGAGGGAGGCGGGAGGGGGGATCGGGATGGGGAACACATGTAAATCCATGGCTGATTCATGTCAATGTATGGCAAAAACCATTACAGTGTTGTAAAATAATTAGCCTCCAACTAATAAAATAAATGAAAAGCAAAAAAAAAAAAAAAAAAAAAAGGAAAAAAAAATGTCCATATATAAGGAGACCTAAGTCCTGATTCATTCAACAATGTCCTCAGATGACTAATATGAAGCAAGTTAGTGAAAAGGTTGAACTGGTCAGTGTATCCTGGTTTTATGTGTGTGGACTTTTGATCTTTTGGGCAAACATCTGAACTAGGGCTAGAGTATGTCCTTAGGACTCATCAGAAAAAGATCAAAATCCAAGAATAACAGCAAAAAAAAAAAAAAAAAAAAAAAAAAAAAAGGCACATCTGAAAAGAGAGAAAGAGGCTTGCTCCTCTGCTTTCATATAAAAACATTTAGTCAAATGAAAATGAAATAAGCACAGGAAAAACAAGTTTTGCTGCCTGATATTAAAAATGGCCAATGTTCGATTCCTATCCATTGTACTTTATAAGCATCCTTTTGTGAAGAGTTATTTTTGTTCCCTTTGCTCATTTTTCTCTTGGGTCATACAACCCATAAGTATTTAGACTATAAGTGCTTCATCTAAAACCCATAAGTATTTAGTAGTAACTTTGATATTTTGGATAGATTTATTTTTTCTGTTTAATTATTTCTGCTGGGCATCAGGGGACTCTAATAGTTCATTAAATGTCATAAAAGCAAAGAAAATGTTTTTACCGCAGTCTCCAGGGATCATTTGAGTTATTAGCTCTGCATTCTCTTTCACGTCTTCTTTATTTCTCTCTCTCTCTCATACATAGAGACATGTATTGTTGGTGCTGTTCAGTCTCTAAGTCGTGTCTGATGCCTTGAGAAGCAGACGTTTCAGAACCACCTTGTTCCTCAGCATCCTCTGACACCTTCTCTCCTCACTTTCCCTCCTAACTTCCCTCACCACACTGACTTTCTTTCTTTCAACTAGACCATCTTAAACAAGCACCTTCCCCAGGGCCTTTGCATTGGCTCCTCTCCCTGCCAGGCACACACTTCTGATAAGTTCATGGCTCCTGCTCTCTCTTCCAATGAGGTCTCTGTTCAAATGTCACCTTATTTGTGGTCTTACCTGAAGACCCATAAAAATAGCATCCCTTCTTTACTCTTCCCTTTATACTTGCTTTCATTTTATTCATAATATGTGTCACCATATGACATGATATATATATATATATATATATGCTATATTAATTCTCCATGATTGGATTTTAGGAGATTTTGAATACCAAAACACTGCACTCATTGTATGAACAAAACATTGACATCAATTTCTTAATTGCAAAATATATAAGGTAGCATTTCAGCAATGTGAGTAATGTCCACTTGCATGAAAATTAGTTACATTTTTTCCCTTTACTTGTAATCACTTCCACCACACAGCACCAAGGAACATCACAGGTGTTTCAGAATTTCTTCTTCTGGAATTCTCAGAGGAACCAGAACTGCACCCCTTAATATCTGGGATTTTCTTCTGCATGTACCTGATCATTGTGTTTGGAAATCTCCTTATCAAACTGGCTGTCAGTTCAAACTAGCACCTCCACACCCCCATGTACTCCTTCCTCTCCAACCTGTCCTTTGTAGACATCTGCTTCACATCCATTACCCCGAAAGATGCTGTGGAACATCCAGACACAGAGCAAAGTTATCACCTATGAAGGCTGCATCACCCAGATGTATTTTTTATACTCTTTGCAGGTTTGGATGACTTTCTCATGACTGTGATGGCCTATGATCGCTTTGTGGCCATCTGCCACCCCCTGCACTACACGGTCATCATGAACCCCCAAACCTGTGGAATTCTGGTTCTGTTTAGCTGGGCCATCACTGTCTTTCATTCCTTGTTACAGACCTTAAGGGAGTTGAGATTATTCTTCTGTAGAACTGGAAATCCCTCACTATTTCTGTGAACTCAACCAGATGGTCCAACTTGCCTGTTCTGACAACCTTCTTCATGACATGGTGATTTCACAGCTGGGATGCTGGCTGGCGGTGCCCTGCCTGGGATAGTTAACTCTTACTCTAAGATAGTTTCCCCCATATGTGGAATCTCATCAGCTCAGGGGAAGCTTAAAGCCTCTTCCACCTGTGTCTCACCTCTCTGTGGTCTCCTTATTTTATTGTACATGCTTAGGAGGGCACCTCAGCTCTGTTACTACACACAAGTCACAGTCAATTGCAACAGCGTTAGTCATATACATTGTGGTCACACAAATGCTTAACCCCTTCATCTGCAGTCTGAGGAACAAGGACATAAAATTGGCTCTGAAAGCATTCTTTAGGATGACAACTATTAAAATACCAATTGATCCAAGCTGAAGAAGGGAGCATGAATGAAATGTTTGAGCATGAATGAAATGTTTAAAACCACACAGGGAGAAACTACAATTTTTGGTCAGATTCTGGAAGTAGAAGTTGCTCCTTCCATTTATTTCATGGGGTTTCCATTTCTTTGACTTCACCTGCTCCATAAATTAATGTCATTCACTTGATTAAGCTTACTAATGTCCTTCTTTCCAAGAGTTGTTCATGTTGTGCTTTCCCTCTTCTCAAATTTGTTTTGAACTTTGGACCTGAACAACATGGGAATTACTGTTTATCATTCACATTGTTAGAATTTTGAAGAACAGGATATTCTCAAATAATATTTAAAGTATTAAATGCTTTTCTTTCATTTTAATAAAGAATAGTCAGGAGCTGTACTACTCCTATGGTGGGGGCGGGTAGGGGGGCAGCAAGGGGGAACTACTCAAGACATTCATGGCTATTTACGTGCTTATAACAAGGAGAATCTCAGGCCATTGATTTCATGTTTGCATACATCGCTCCTTTATCTGTCACCACCTGAGCTGCTCTTCCTGATATTCTGGACTAGAACATACATTATGTCTTGCTAGTTGTTACTCTGTTTGCCTCTTTAGGATTATATTCCCTCATTCAGCTTTGTTTCCACAACACCTATCTTGTTTGTTTCTGCTTATACACTCAGTCCTATCTCTTTGCAACCCTTTGAACTGTAGCCTTCCAGGCCCTCCTGTCCATGGGATTCTCCAGGCAAGAATGCAGGATCGGGTTGCCATTTCCTCATCCAGCGGATCTTCCTGACCCAGGGATCAGGCTCCATCTAAGTCTTCTGCGTTGGCAGGTGGGTTCTTTACCACTAGCGCCACTTGGGAAGTCCCTGGGCCATCACAGTCACTGGCAAAAATAGATTATCATACACGTCTTCAGGTAGAGTTCCCAACAGAACACAAGTTTCAGTGAACCATTTGATATAATAGACGTGTGTAATATGATGAAGAAAAATGTTAAGATGCACTTTGTGTTATTTTGCAAAAGATTTCATTTTTCATACTATGCATCTATTTCTTTAATTATGGATGATCAGTATTCATGTAAAGCTGGAGTTACTTTGGAATTAAGAAGTTGAAGGCTTGTTTTGCTCTTTTTAATTGGATGCTCTTCTTATTTCTGCTTGAAAATCTACAGTTTTGCCTGCATATGAACCTTTTCATTTTTCTAAGTGAAATATTTCCCACTTTTATAAATAGATATAGTAATTTAAGGAATGATGAATGTACATTATAAATATCATCCAATACACGTCCCTTTATGATCAGATACATCTACAGTCAGATAAAGAAGGATTCTCCTTTATGAGGAAATGGCAACCACTCCAGTGTTCTTGACTGGGAAATCCCATGGACAGAGGAGCCTGGCAGGCTGTAGCACATGGAGTCACAAGAGTCAGACAAGACTTAGTGACTAAACAACAAGGGCATCTCTACAATCATTATGATTATAGGGTAACTAAAATGAGAATTTGGATACCTTCTCGGTCCTGTGAACCAGAGTCACAATTTTTTCTCCATAAACATTCATTTCTTTTCAAGCTCCCCTGATCACCTGGAAGGCAATCTCCATGAAGTCATATTTTGATACAGCTTTCTGGAAAAAAAAAAAAAAAAGTCTTGAATAATAGAAAGATCATCAATGGGTCTATATCAAAACAAATGGCAAAATCAAGAATCAGCAAATTTCAATAATTGCCTTCACTGCTGTGTATTTTTATTTCTGTATCATTAATCTGTTGCTATATAACAAATCATTCTGAAAGAAAATGATTTAACACTCAGTTCATTTCAGTCGCTCAGTCCTGTTGGACTCTTTGGGACCCCATGGACTACAGCACGCCAGGCTTCCCTGTCCATCACCAACTCCCGGAGCTTGCTCAACTCATGTTCATTGAGTTGGTGACACCATCCAACCATCTCATCCTCTGTTGTCCCCTTCTCCTCCTGCCTTCAATCTTTGCCAGCATCAGGGTCTTTTCTAATAAGTCAGCCCTTTACATCAGGTGCCCAAAGTATTGGAGATTCAACTCCTTCAGATTTAACATTTAGCATGTTTCACTAAATAACTTTACATAGTAATGAATTGTGCACATTTCTGCTGGGCTCTATATATGTGTTTATTCACCTCTATTTCAACAGCAGAGGTTCTGTTGATCTTGGCTGAGAGTTCTAACACAGTGGGAGCTCAGTGGGCTGAAGGATTCAGGAGGTTAGAATTTTTTTCTTTCTTTGCCCAGTAGGTGGCGAAACGATAAAGTTTTTTTTTTTTTTTTTTTTTTAATTCTAGCTGAGCTGCTTCTGTTTATGAATCTGCACTTTAGACCCTCCATGACCTGTCAGAGGAGTTACCCTGTGCCCTAGCCATTGCTTTTGTGCCTCAGTGATTTTGGTACCTTGCTGCTGTCAGTGTTCCTCGCGTGCTGCTAGGAGTGCTGGGTGGGTAGTTCCCTGATGCATTGTAGGTGGCTGGTGGGGGGGACACAGGGTCATGGACACTTAGGTAGCTGGTGGGGACACAGGGTCATGGACACCTAGGTAGCTGGTGGGGACACAGGGTCATGGACACCTAGGTAGCTGGGGGGAGACAGGGACCCCAGTGCCCCTCTGCTCCTCCCTATGCTGCAGGCACCCGATGCTGGAATGCCAGACCTGGTGCCACCTGTCCTGCTGCTTCTACCTTCCTTGGGATTGAATTTATAGAACATCATAAGGAAACACAGCCAGTAAACTCTGGGACTGAATCCATAAGATACCTAAAAGAAGACAAAGGTAGTAAGCGTTTTGTTATTAGTTTTAGTAATATCCATTCTAGATATATATCTCCTCAGGCAAGGGAAACAAAACCAAGAATAAATAATGCTACTCTATCATATTAAAAGCCTTTGCATAGAAAAGAAAATCAGCAAAATGAAAAGACAAACTACCAAATGGAAGAATATATTTACAATCGGTATATCTGATAAGTAGTTGATATTAAAATATACAAATGACTCACATAACTCAACAATAACAACAAAATAACTAGATTTTAAAATGAGCAGAAGACCTTAATAGATTTTTTTCAAGAATACTGGAGTGGGTAACCTATCCCTTCTCCGTGGGATCTTCCTGACCCAGGGATCAATCCTGGGTCTCCTGCATTGCAGGAGGATTCTTCACCAGCTGAGCTACCAGTGTGCCGTCAGAAAGACATACAGATGGCCAACTGACCCAGGAAGAAATGTTTAACCTCACTCTGTCAATTCCCCCACTTGTGAACGACTTCTCTTCTGAGAGTGTGTTCCAAGTTCCATTTGTTTGTAAATCCAACAAAGTTAGCCTAGGTACCTAACTTTTACAGGTAATGCCAGACACGAATTAACTTACAAGACTGGATATGTGAACACATGTTTGCATTTTAAAAGTTGGCAACTTGAAGGTTCATAGGTAGTGCACTTACTGTAATTACTAAGGAAATGCAAATGAAAACCACAATGAGATATTACCTCATAGAGATATTACGCTTGTTACAATGGCATTATCAAAAAGGCAATAAATGAGTGTTGGTGATCATATGGAGAAAAGGGAAACCTTTTTATTGTAGAGAGTATCTTTTTGCCATCATATGTTATTTGCTTATTATAAGCAAATTGTCCCATATGTGTGCCTCGTTGGTGTGAATTTAAGTTGATACAGCTACAATGGAAAACAAAATAGAGATTCCCCAAATAATTAGGAACTATCATATGATTCAGCTATTCCACTCCTGAGTATTTATTCTCAAACATGAAAGCACAAATTTTTAAAGATGCATGCACCCTTAATTTCATCACAACAGTATTTAAAATAGCCAAGATATAGGGGAAAATATGTGTAAATATGTGTATGTGCATACATACACAATGAAATACTACTCAGAATGAAAAAGATGAAACTTTTCATTTGCAACAACATGGATAAAATTTGAGGGTGTTTTGCTAAGTAAAGTAAAACAGATAGAGGAAGACAAATACCCTTTGATTTCACTCATATATGGAGCAGAATGAACAAACAAAGTTAGTAAATGAGCACTCCAAAACAAACAAGATCTAACATATAGGGTGAATGGCTTAAAGGGGATCAACTTCATCATGATGAATGGAAACTAAAGTTTTGCTTGTGAGTGCTCTGTCCCATATATAGAAGTAAAAAAAAAAAAAAAATTGCTTGTACACATGAAGCTTATATATTATCTCAACAAATTATGTATCAATTAAAAATGAAAAAAAAAAAAAAACAAAGACATATATTCTGGTGTTCTCTAAGATCATTCATCCATTGAAAATAGAAGAAAAAACATTGATGAATTGAAATTACACCTGTGTTGGACGGGTTTGTTGAGACTGCCCTAAGTGAAGCTTTCTCTGTATCCATGTCTTTTGAAACGTGACACTGAAGCACCTTGCATTAGGAGGAGGTATCTCTTTCTCCACCTTTGTATCTGGGCTAGACTTAGGATTTTTATTTGCTTGAGTCCATAGAATTTGGTAAAAATAATGGTGTGCCTTGAGAGGACTGAGTGCATTCTGCTGAATTCTCAAATAACTCTGCTTCAGTACCATGAATAAATCCAGTTAGGCTATCCCAAGTTTAAGAGGACCTACGGAACAGAGCTTCACGGTCCCAGCCAAGAACAAAATAAATCAGCCTATAGCTAGCTGGGGGCTTCCCTCATAGCTCAGTTGGTAAAGAATCTTCCGACAGTGCAGGAGCCCTGGATAGGGAAGGTCCTCTTGAAAAGGAAATGGGAACCCACTCCAGTATTCTCACCTGGAGAATCCCAAGGTCAGACGAGCCTGGCAGGATACAGTGCATGGGATCACAAGAGTCAGACATGACTTAGGCACTAAACCACCACTAGTTGAATTCCCAGTGTATTAGAATGCTCAACCAAGATCAACAGAGCCTCCTTGGCTGACTTTCACGTAAATAAATACACAGGAGGATCTGAGCAGAGATCAGCACAATTCCAAACCATCCATTTTAGTAAAACAATGTCACATCACTTGCTGTTAAGACAGATTGTTATGTAGCTATGGCAAACTGACACAACAATCAAAAGAAACAGAAATGAAGGCAATTATAATAATTTCCCAGAGCTTCCCAGGTGGCTCAATGGTAAAGAATCTGCCTGCAAATGCTGGAGGCACAGGAGATGCAGGTACAATCCCTAGGTCAGGAAGATCCCCTGGAGGTGGAAATGGCAATCCACTTCAGTATTCTTTCCTGGAGAGTCCCATGGACAGCAGAGCATGGCGGGTTACAATCTAAAGGGTCACAAGGAGTTAGACATAACTTAACGACTGAGCTTCTTGCCATTTCTTAAATCTGAGAGAGTGGAAAATCATAAAAGTGAAAAACTGACGGATATGATAGAAATCACTAAGGCTAATCATGTGAGTTACATAAAGTGTAATGAAGGAGGCAAAGTCAAAATATGAAAATTTCAAGAAATAGAGGAGCAAATTCTCTTTTCACAATCTGATCAAAAATTCTGATCAGAGATTTATAATTTCAGACTCCGAGGCTTTGAAACTTTATGTCCCCTTGTTTATCCAACAACCATGGGCCTTTTTAGAGCTGCCTTTCTGAAGAATGCTCGCAGAGCCCTCTTTATGTCTTTGTTCCTCAGACTGTAGATGAAGGGGTTCAGCATGGGTGTGACCACAGTGTACATCACGGAGGCGATTATACTTGAATGTGCACTGTGAGTAGCAGCAGAGCTAAGGTACACTCCCAGGCATGTGCCATAAAATAAGGAGACAGCTGAGAGGTGAAACACACAGGTGGAAAAGGCTTTATATTTACCCTGAGCTGATGCAATTCCACATATGGAGGAAGCAATCCTACAGTAAGAGTAAAATATGCCTGCAAAGGGACCAGCACCCAGTAACCCTGCTGCAAAATACATGGCAATTTCATTAAGAAGGAGGTCAGAACTGGCAAGTTGGACCAACTGTCTGAGTTCACAGAAATAGTGAGGGATAAACACATCTCTACAAAAGGACAACCTTGATACCATGAAGGTCTGTATCAAGGAATCCAGGACACTGATGGCCCAGCTAACTAGAACCAGAATTACACAGAGCTGGGGGTTCATGATGACCGTGTAGTGAAGGGGGTGGCAGATGGCCACAAACCGATCATAGGCCATCACAGTCAGGAGGAAGTCATCCAACCCTGCAAACAGTATGGAAAAATGCATCTGGGTGACACAGCCTTCATAGGTGATGGCGTTGCTCTGTTTCCATAGGTTCTGCAGCATCTTTGGGATTGTGGTGGAGGTGAAACAGATGTCTATGAAGGACAGGTTAGAGAGGAAGTAGTACATGGGAGTGTGGAGGTGGCGGTCTGAGCTGATGAGCAGGATGATGAGCAGGTTTCCAAACACAGTGACCAGGTACATGGAGAGGAAAAGACCAAATATGAGGGGCTGCAGTGCTAGTTCCTCTGAAAATCCCAGAAGAAAAAAATCTGAAACCTTTGTTAGATTGCTTGGTGTCATTTGTTGATGTTGACTGCAAAGACACATGACAATATGATTTATTTTCACAAAAAGGCCCATTATAGTGCTAAAAAATACACTCTGGATTGTGCTTAATTATACTTAATTACATTTCTTAATTAATTTCAATATTTTGCAAGAACTTGATCCTCTTTAAGAAGTTCCCTCTGTCATTTCTAACATGCAAATGTGTTCCAGTTTTAGCATTTTCCCCAAGATGTCATGTAATCCACATATTTAATGATAAATTTTTTCATTCCTTCGGGCACTATATATTGAGTGAAACAATATCTCAGGTACTGTCTAGGAAATGTGCATACGGTGCTGAAATATGAAAACTTTAAAAATCTGTCCACAGAGAAAAAATATTATGATATGTGCGTGTGAGTGTGTGTGTGTATGTGTGGGCTCGGTCATCTTTGACTCTTTGTAACCTCATGTACTGTAGCCTGCCAGGCTCCTCTATCCATCTATCCATGGGATTTCTCAGGCCAGAATACTGGAGTGGGTTGCCATTTCCTCCTCTACGATATATGTATGCCTTGGGAGATGGTGAAATGTTCTGTGTAGAAATTTGAAAGTACATATAAGGGAAAGAATTATGAAGGGCTCCTATTATTTAAGGCAAGACAGGCAAAAAATAGTTGTCATCTGAATAGAGACCTCAAGGAAGAGAGAGCAGGAACCATGAACGTGCCAGGCACAAGGAAAACTTTGTGCCTGGCAGAGAGAATAGCTAGTACAAAGGCCCTGGGGAAGGCACCTGTCTAAGTTGTCCTAGTTTTTAAAGAAGACACTAATGTGGGAGGGGTTAATGAGGGGAGGGAGTAAGAGCAAGAGGGAGAAGTGAGGAGAGATGGAGCCAGAGGAGGCTGAACAATAAGGTGGGCTCCCCATTGCTGTTGAAACTTCAAACCCCCACTATGCTCTCCTAGTACCTTATGAAATTGCTGCGCAGATGTCCTATATGTTTAAATGGATCTCTTCTGTTGATTGAGTTCTGGCTTCTGTGTATGAGTGTCACCTTGGAATATGTGAACTCGGTACCACTGCCCTGAAGACCTCTCTCACTCCACAGGGCAAGAAAACAATGACCTACAGTGAGACTCTGGTTTCCTATGGTGTGTTACTTCCACATTGTTTTCACCCTTAACTACCCTGATGAAGTTAAGGTTGATGTTGCTCTGGGTGATTAGATCAGATTATGTAGAAAGGGCATCCAGAAATGCCCTTTTGTACATTTCCCAGGTGGCTTCCCAGGTAGCACAGTGATAAAGAATCTGTCTGCCAATGCAGAAGATGCAAGAGATGGGGGCTCAATACCTGGGTTGGGAAGATCCCCTAGAGCAGAAAATGGCAACCCACTTCAGTTTTCTTGCCTGGGAAATCCCATGAATCAGACAAGACTCAGCACAGAAGCAGATTTCCCTGGTGCTAGTGAACTCGGTGCTCAGTTTTGGTCGTCATTTTATTCTTGTTGTAAAGGCACATCAAGATACGTTCAGGGAACATATGTGTCTCTACATTGTTTACCTAGATGTCTGTATCCTTCCTCAAAATTTCAAAACCTGGATTTCATATATATATATATAGTTCATACATATATATGTATAATCCACATATATATGTATCATCCACATATATATACATATATATATACATATATATATATATATGGATTCCCAGATAGCTCAGTGGTAAAGAATCTACCTGCCAATGCAGAAGGAGTCACTGGAGACATAGTTTCAATCCCTGAGTCAGGAAGATCCGCTGGAGGAGGCCATGGCCACCCACTTTAGTATTCTTGCCCAAAAAATCCCATGGACAGAGGAGCCTGGTGGGTTACAGTCCATGCGGTTGCAGGGAATTGGATATGACTGAGCACAAGCAAGCAGAAATATATATATATGCTTTATATATATATATATATATATATATATATATATATAGAGAGAGAGAGAGAGAGAGAGGGAGATGGTGCATAAGCTCAAAAGATTCCTGAGCCTTTGGTGAGGAAAAGCATCTTCAGTTCCGGTGACATTTCATGTGTTGTTATATTTCGTCCTTGGCCATGGAAAATAATGAAAAAGCAAAAATAAAGTCATTCAAAAGAAAAGATCACTATATCTTTATGGTGTGAAATGATTAGATATTTTACAGCCCATGAGATAAAATGCCAAAAGCAATAAACCAATACTGTACACAGGACGTTTATAAAGTAAAATGAAAGTAACTGAGTATTGAGCATTTGACATATCAGCTAGCAGAAATGTTTTCCTGTGCCCATTTCTTATTTCTTTGACTAACCAGGTTCACATTGCAGACCTGGCAAGTCTCTGTCATCATTTTAATAAATGGCAGCTTTGCTTTGCTTGTGATTTGATTGCTTTTTTGATTAGTTCTCAAGGCATCCTTTGTCCTAAGTCTGATCTTTGTCCCAGCATCAACAAAGTTCACAGTCCACACATATACACCTACACTCTGTGACAATTCCAATCTTGTCACTAAATTACTTTCTTCATATTAGTTATCTGAGGATATTGCATTATGCATACATGTCTTTCATTGTATTCTGTCTTCCCAGTCATGATTCTAGATCCCCCAGGCAGAGACTTCACCTGTTTTGTTAACCAGGTATGTGACTATATGTGATGGCTCAGACAGTAAACAATCTGCCTGTAGAGCAGGAGACCCAGGTTCAATCCCTGGGTTGGGAAGATCCCCTGGAGGAAAAAATGGCAGCCCATGCTAGCATCTTCCTAGGAGAATTCCATGGGCAGAGGAGGCCAGTTGGCTATAGTCCATAGGGTCACAAAGAGTCGGACACAACTGAACGACTAACACTTTCACAAAACTAAATTGGGAAAAATTAAAAAGTAAGGAAATAATGAAACCAAGTTAAATAGTGTAATTACAAAACAAGTCTGCTGCTGCTGCTAAGTCGCTTCAGTCGTGTCCGACTCTGTGCGACCCCATAGACAGCAACCCACCAGGCTCCTCTGTCCCTGGGATTCTCCATGCAAGAACACTGGAGTGCGCTGCCATTTCCTTCTCTAAAAAACATGTTTAGTAAATGAAATTAAATGAGGTATTGAAAACTAAATGAAAAAGAAATAATTTATGATATCAATAAGAATTAATTAAACTGAAAATGACTTATAGGTAAAATAATATGCTATGTAATGTTTATATAATGTTTTTTCAAGTAGCAAATGGTCATTTACTGTTGCTGAATGAATCAGAACTTATTTCTCATTTTATATCAACATTTAGTATACATGAACACTTATTTAAATTTGGAGGGATAGAATTGTTGGTAATAGCTGGCATAACTATTTAGCAAAAAATGAAGTTTTGCCCTTCCCCCAACATATAATATTAATAAAATATTAGAACAATTATAGCCCCAGTGTAAGAGTAACCAAAACATTTTAGATTAATATCTTGAAATCTACATATAAAATTAATGGCTGTGTAAAATCATCATAAATAAGGCAAGATGCTCGGAAGTGAGACAATAGAGATGTACAACTAAATTAAATTTTTGAATGTTATGGCCAAAAATATGCTTCAAAAGTCACACACACACATAAAACTGGAGAAATTTTGCTATCTGAAATATCTATGATATGAGAGGACCTGTGGATGGTACCAGTGTCAATTCCTGGTTTTGATATTATGGTATTTAAGATATTGGGAGAAATTGGGTGAAGAGCTCATGGGACATTTCTGAATTTTCCTGTAATGTCCTGTGTATCCAGTATTATTTAAAAATAAAAAGCTAATTATAAAGAGTCATTTGAAAAAATAATTTGTAAAAATCACTTGAGAGTCTGTTTAGTGTAGGAAAATGGGCATATAATATGAGTATATAACAGTAATAGGCAAATCAAATATATTTACTTGGTCACAATTTTGATTATATATTTATATAATATTAAATATATTTTGTATCATATACTTTATATTAAAAACATAAATTTTTTCTAACTCAGTATATAGTTTAAGAAGACAACAAGGAAGCTCTTACATACCATCATCTTGGGAAAAACTTGAGCCAAGAACTTTCGAACTAGTAGCAAAAGAGTGCTCTCTGACTCTTCTGGCAAAAATGACAGTGTTTTAGGGGAAAATCTGAAGACATCTCTAACTATTCACAATGCGGATGTGCTTTAACTCAGGATTCTCCAGCGCTGGCACAACTGCCCTCTGATCCAGATTGTTGTGGTGGCATCTGTCCTGTGCCTTGTAGGATGCTGTGCAATATCTTTAACCTCTTCTGAGCCCTCCACGGGTGACAGCCACAGTCACAGCTAGATTCTGACTTTCACTACCTTATGTTTCTGTATCATTGATATGCTAGTGATTTAATTTTAAGACGTGAGGACCATCAAAGGGAGAGTAACACAGGCACACGATACAGGTTCTGCATGTGTGTGCACGGGCGTCGTGTCTGACTCCATGTGACCCTGTGGACTGTAACCCACCAGGCTCCTCCATCCAAGGGATTCTCCAGGCAAGAATACTGGAGTGGATTCTATGCCCTCAACCAGGAGATCTGCCCAATCCAGGGACCAAACTCACATTTTCTGTGTCTCCTGTGGCTTATGCATTGCAGGCAGATTCTTTACCCACTGAACCACCTGGGAAGCCCATGATACAGTCAGATAAATAATAAATCATTAGAGTAGTAATTGGAGGCAAGTCTATGAGAAATTATTAAGAAGGAAAAAAGGTAGGGAAAATGATTGCACTAAAACATGAGAAGCAATTTTGATGTGCAAAGGATCCTGTTCATGCGTCTGTATAAAAGTGTATTGGCAAGCATATGTAGATAGTATACAAAGAGAAGTTTTACAATAAATTAAGAATTTATGGGACAAAATGTCAGTGAGGATGAAATTAGTCTAAGTCAAGTGGTTTCAAAACAACTGTATGTAACAAAATTGGGTGAAAATCTAAAGAAAATTATATAGAAATATGAAATAGTAATGATTTAACAACATCAGCATGGGTCACCAATATAAAATTAAATTGCCAAGACTTGGTAAAAAAAAGACTATAACAGAATGAATTTTTAAATGTAGTGAGAAGGCATTACCTGAGTTATTTCCTCTTACATGAATATGTGTGGATTTCTATTTCTTTTAGGAAGACGCAAGTGATCTTTGGTCAAATGGTAATGAAGCATGCCTTCCATATGAAGGCCAGGTTTGATGCAACTTTCAGAAACAGCTCTAATCACACACACACACACACACACACACACACACACACACACACACAATGGAAAGCAAAGGAAAAGAGCAATATAAAGACTTGGAGAAATTAAATAGAGTGATTTATTAGCACTAAAGATGCATTTACTTCACTGCCATTTTTGTTAAAACAAGAATTTACAAGTGAAGAAATCTAACCTGAGAACTCAATTCTTTCAGAAAAATTTAAAAAATGGGAAAGCAATGGAGGGAGCACATGTGCTTGATTGATATATTGATCACATGAAAACTATATACACTCACAACTCCTCTCAAATGCATCTATGCATACATGTACAGGCATGCATGTGTGCTAAGTCGCTTGAGTTGTGTCCGACTTTTTGTGACCCCATGGGACAGTAGCCCGCCAGGCTCCTCTGTTCAAGGGATTCTCCAGGCAAGAACACTGAGGTGGGTTGCCATGCCCTCCTCCAGGGGATCTTCCCAACCCAGGTATTGAACCAGCATCTCTTATGTCTCCTGCAATGACAGGAGTGTTCTTTATCATTAGCACCACCTGGAAAGCCCCCTTCAGTTCAGTTCAGTTCATTTCAGTCGCTCAGTCGTGTCCGACTCTTTGCGACCCCATGGAATGCAGCACGCCAGACTTCCCTGTCCAGCCCCTATACATACATAAAAGAGCTAAATAGCAAACAGCCAGTCTATGTGAAAAAAAAAAAAAAACAGAAAAAATAACAATTCGTCATTTGAAAGATTGGAAGTAGCCACAAAAAATTTCTATCTGCCTTTACTAAAGCAAAAAATTCACACAGATAATTTGAGATAGAGAAAGTAAATGACCAATAAATCCACATACATATTCACCCTCTCAAATAATGAGATAGTTTCAAGGTAAGAACATCTGTATCTCCCTTTACACATCTTAATTTTTCTTTCTTCTTTCTTTCACAGAAAATAATGTGAAAAACATCTCTCACACCTGCTGTTGCAAAGATATATTTGCAAGCACTTCTTGATGTGAAATGTTCTCATCATTACAGAATCATTATGGAAATATGCTCCATTTTAAAAGTTAAAAAGAAATGCTTTCACTTCATTTTATAACCCTCCAACTAATAGCCTATCTCTCTATTGCAGATAATTAAGATATTTGGACGTTTGTTCTACACTTACTGGAAGGAATTTATGTTTCTCCCCCATTTTCTAATGGGGCTTCCATTCCTAACATTCAATTGACATCACAGAGCATTGTCTTCCTGAGTTCTTTGTTCACTACTCTTTTTAGCATCATTAAAATACACTGATATTTTAATCAAGCAAGAAAACAACCACAGTGGTCTCTGGGGTTCACTGAGGTAGCATTCTCTCAGGTAATCATTCTTGGATTTCATTCTATTTGTCATTCTTCTGCAGTGTCTTTTGGACTTTTGAACTCACCTGCATGGGAACGCTGAGAGGAAGGACCTGGTGTGGGAGTCTGAATCCCTTCCTGGATGGTTGATGATGGAGACTGAAGCTCTGTCCCCAGACAAGTCAGAAGGAAATGGCCGTGCATTGGTCCTTCACCAGACTTAGGACTCTAAAAGCAACAACTTGTCTCATCCATGCCCAGGTTGTACAAGTTCGGGGACACAGCAGAGGAGATATTCACAGTTCTCATTACATACATTCCCCTCTTGTTATTAATACAATGACCTGTAAGCACACGAAATTCCTGAGAGAGTTGGTCTGGACAGAAAGGATGTGTTCCCCTATTGGTTCTCTGTTCTCAGGAGACCAAGTAACAAACCGAAAGAACTAAATGTGTATTAATATTTCTCTATTAGCTCTCTTGCCCTCCAGCTATCTAAATCTCCCAGCACTTTATCCCAATCCTGAGCTTAAGTGTTCTCCAGCCTGTGAGACTCAGGTAACTGTCGTGACTAGGTCCCTTGGTTCAATAAAGCATTGACCTATGGTGGGGACATAGCTCAGGAAATCCTTAGAAAATCTTTTTTCCCTCTTTCTGAGAGGAACAAGAGTGTCCCTTTAATGTAAAATATTGGAGTGCACTCCATGGCTTCCTGACCCTTTTGCTAAAACCTTTAGGGATTCCATATTATATCTGAGGTTAAGAGCTATCAGTTAGCCCTTAATTTAAAAAAGGTTTGTAAGTTCTAAGATATATAGAGACACTGCCAAACACTATAACCTACCTCAACACATTGCAGAGATTATCAGATTTAATTTTTAGAGAAGCTTCTTCTGTGAGGTTGTACTACTACAACTCCATCCTCAATTTCAGGAATGAGGTTCAGAGGAATTTCACATTCTGTTAAAAATCACAAACTTGTTATGGGATAGAGTCTTGACTGGAATTTTATCAGGATGTTTCCAGTTCTCAAACTCTAGTTCATGGTTCCCAGTCAGAGAAATGGGTGTTTTTTTTGTTTTTTTGCTTTTTTCCTTTTTTTCATTTGTTTTTATTAGTTGGAGGCTAATTACTTTATAATATTGTAGTGGTTTTTGTCATACATTGACATGAATCAGCCATGGATTTACATGTATTTTGATCTTGGAGATAGGTGGCAATGTCAAAGAGGATGCACCTAAACACCCACAGTATCCAGGACAGGACTCAACACAGATAATTCTCCTGCAAAAAAGTTAACATCTAGAAGGTGATAAACACACTTTAAACCAGCACTGCTCCAAGTTTCTAGCTTCCCAGGTGGCTCAATGATTCAGAACCTGTCTATCCATGCAGGGGATGCGGATTCGATCCCTGGCTCAGGAAGATCCTGTGGAGGAAGACACAACAATCCACTCCAATATTCTTTCCTGGAGAATTCCATGGACAGAGGAGCCTGGCAGGCAATAGTCCATAGGGTCGCAAAGAGTTGAACTTGACTAAAGTGACTTAGCACACATGCATCTTTAAGAAATTCATCTAGTTATATGAAAAAATGATTAATTCCCAAATTGTCCAGATCCAAGGCTGAGAATAAATCTGATAAGCTGGGAAAACCAAAAAATGAAAAAAATATTTGAATTATGAGAGATATCACACGCCTTAACTGAGTTATATAAATCGTATGGAGAAGCTGAAGTCAAAAAGGAAAATTCCAGGAAATAAATTGAAAGGGCAAGTTCAACCTCCACAGCCTGATCAAAGAATCTGATCAAAGATCAGCAATTTATGATTCTGGGGCCTTTCTTCAGCCCAGGTGAATTACCTTTTTTTATAGCTGATATTTGAAAGAACGCTCTCAGAGCTCTCTTAATGTCCTTGTTCCTCAGACTGTAGATGAAGGGGTTCAGCATGGGTGTGACCACGGTGTACATCGCTGAGGCTGTTGCACTTGAGTGTGAGCTGTGGGGAGCAGCAGAGCTAAGGTACACGCCTAGGCATGTACAGTAAAATAAGGAGACGACTGAGAAGTGTGATGCACAGGTGGAGAATGCTTTACACTTCCCCTGAGCTGATGAGATTGTACATATCGAGGAAGTTATCTTACAGTAAGTGTAAAGGATACCTGCAAGGGGAACACCTCCCAGAATCCCAGCTCCAAAATTCATCACCAGTTCATTAAGAAAGTTGCTGGAACACGCAAGTTGAATCAACTGTTTGAGTTCACAGAAATAGTGTGGGATTTTCACCTCTCTGCAGAAGGACAGCATCAATACCATTAAGGTTTCTAACAAGGAATGTAGGACACTGATGATCCAGCTAACCAAAACCAGAATTTCACAGCGGTGTGGGTTCATGATGACCATGTAGTGAAGGGGGTGGCAGATGGCCACAAAGCGGTCATAGGCCATCACAGTCAGGAGGAAGTCATCCAACCCTACAAACAGCATGAAAAAATACATCTGAATGATGCAGCCTTCATGGGATATAACTTGGCTCTGTGTCTGGATGTTCCACAGCATCTTTGGGATGATGGTGGAGGTGATACAGATGTCTACAAAGGACAGGTTGGAGAGGAAGAAGTACATGGGTTTGTGGAGGTGGGGGTCTGAGCTGACGGCTAGGATGATGAGCACGTTTCCAAACACAGTGATCAGGTACATGGAGAGGAAATGTCCAAATATGAGGGGCTGCAGTTCTGGTTCCTCTGAAAATCCAAGAAGAAGAAATTCTGAAACATGTGTTAGGTTCCTTGGTACCATGGGCTGAAGGTAACTATGAGGAAAGAGGAAAATAACATGACTGATTTTTTCACAATTAGTTATCACTCACATTGTTGAAGGGCTGCCATTTATAATTGCCTATCACAATATTAACTTCAAAAATTTGTTCATGAGTTCAGTTCCCTTGGTGGAATTTCTTGTATCATCTTTAATTAGCAAGATTGTTCGACTTTCAGCATTTTCCCTGGCAAGTCAGGTATTTCTCATATTTAGGGAGAAATTCTTTGATTTTTTCAGGGCATTTAAATTGCGTGCCAACAATGTTCCAGGTGCTATCTAGGCAATGAGTATGGGGTGCTGAAAAATAAAAGCTCTGACTATCCATCTACAGAGAAAAATCCAGAGAATTATTTTATAAAAAAGTTATGTATAGCTTCTCGGATCATGACAGATGCTATGAAGAAAATGAAAGCAGGTATAACACAATGAGTAAAGAGGGGTACTATTTTTTATGGATGTTCATGCTAAGACTTGAAAACTTGAAAATCAAGGTGATATTTCCATGAACACATCAGATGAAATGTGTGCCAGGCAGGGAGAACAGCTGTGCAAAGAGAGGTACTTCTTTAAGATGTTCAGTATGGGAAACGTAATGACAAGGAGGGAGAGTGAGGAGAGATGATGTCATAGGATGCTTAGGAGCAAGGTGGCCTCCCTATTGCTGCTGAACCATCAAATATCAAGGAGTTCTTTATATACATTATGTACTTTTAGAACCTTAGGAAATTTTTGCAAAGTTGGCTTGTAAGTACTAATGAATCCCTTCTGTCAGTTTAGTTTATAACTCTGTTATAAGATTCACCTTGGAATGTATGTGCTCAGAACTCCTGCTTGGAGAACTTAACACACTTCACAAGGCATGAAAATACACACACGTTGTAGAACGTTCCTTCCTAGGCTGTGTAATTTCCATGTCGTTTTCACCCCTAACTACCCTTGTTAAGTTAGATGTTGATATAACTCAAGATGATTATGGCAAATTACCTAGAAATGGCATTCAGAAATTCCAGATTGTAAATTTTCCAACATTCCCAGATAGCTCAGTGGGTAACAAATCTCCCTGCAATGCAGGGGACACAAGAGACACAAGTTCTATCCCTGGGTCGGGAAGATCCTCTGGAGAAGGGAATGGCAACTCACTCCAGTATTCTTGCCTGAAGAATCCCATGGACAGAGGAGCCTGGTGGGCTACAGTCCATAGGGTTGCAAGGAGTTAGACACAACTGAAATGACAGAGCACAGTACCAATAAACTTGAAACTCTATTTTGGTATAGCCATTTTATGCTTCGTATTAAACTTCTGTGGAGCATTTATTACATAAACTCATGTTGTTGTTCAGTTGATAGGTCATGTCTGATTCTTTCCATGGACTGCAGCACATCAGGCCTCCCTGTCCTTCACTATCTCTTGGAGTTTGCTCGAATTCATGCCCATTGAGTCTGTGACACTATATGTTTGCATATATATATGTGCTTTCTTTCTCAAAGCCTGAATTTTAAGACATATATATATACACACACATGTGGACTTCCTTAGTGGTCCAGTGGTTAAGAATCTGGCTGTCAATGCAGGGGTCACGGGTTCGATCCCTGTTCCAGGAAGATTCCACATGCCGCCAGATAACTAAGCCCATGCATCACAACTACTGAGTCAGAGTTCCGTAGAGCCCATGCTCCTCCAACAGAAACCACCACAATGAGCAGCCTGCACACTGCAACTAGAAAGTGGTCCCTGCTCGCCCCAGCTAGGGAAAAGCCCACACATCAATGAAGACCCAGCACAGGCAAAAACAAATAAACAAATAAAACTGAAAAATGATGTATGTATGCATCGAGAAAGAGGAATTGGACATAAGAGAAAAGAAAGATCTCATAAGCTCAAATTGTCCCTGACAGACTGTGGTAAAGAAAGCCTTCATTGATTCTGGTGACATTTCATGTGCTATTATACCTCCTTGATGCCCAGGAAAAACGGTAAAAAAGAATACATGTACCCAAAAGATAAAGTAGTGATGTCTTTATGTTTAAAAACACTTGCAGATTATACCACTCAAAATAAAAATGAGCAAAGGCAAAAAAGCAACACTTTGTACAAGGATGTATATAAAGTACAATATATAATGTAAAATGAATATTGGCCACTTTTAATGTGTTATCCTGTGCTAAGTCACTTTAGTCATGTCAACTCTTTGCAAACCCATGGATTGTAGCCTGCTAGGCTCCCTTGTCCATGGGGTTCTCCAGACAAGAATACTGGAGTGAAAAAAAAAAAAAAAAGAATACTGGAGTGGGTTGCAATTTCCTCCTCCAGGGGATCTTCCTGACCCAGGGATCGAACCCACAACTCATGTCTCCCGCATTGGCAGGTGGGTTCTTTACCACCAGCGCCACCTGCAAAGCCCATCTTTAAGACGAGGCAGCAAAACTTGTTTTTCCTGTGCCTGTTTTGTAATTTTTGTTTAATTGTTTTTGTATGGTCCGATAGCAGACTAGGCAATCCTCTTTCTCTGTTCTCATATGTGACTCCTTCTCTTTGCTATTCTTGGGTTTTCACCATTTTTCTCTTAATTCTTGCACACTTTGTCCTAGTTTGCCCAACCATCAGTGACCTCCACAGTCCATACACATAAGATACATATGTCATGATGATTCCAACCTTCTCCCTGAGTAACATTCTTTATATTAGTTATCTGAGACATTGTGCTATTCATACATCTCTTTCATTGTACTCATCTTCTCAGTGAACACAGGATCCAAGCAGACAAAACTTCACCTGTTATGTTCAAGTTTGTATTTTAACCATGTGTGAATATATATGCACTTGTACAAAAATGAATGCAGAAAAAAAGAAAAGTTGGGAAAAGGAGAAGGAGAATGAAACCAGGTTAAATAGTATGGTTTCAAGACAAGTTTAGCAAACAAAACTGAATGGAGCATTGAAAACTAATTGTGTAAAAAATATAATAGCAATAACTTATGAGTTTTCATTGTGGTTCAGCTGGTAAAGAATCTGCCTGAATGCAGGAGACCTGGGTTTGATAACTGAGTTGAGAAGATCCCCTGGAGAAGGGAACGGCTACCCACACCAGTATTCTGGCCTGGAGAATGCCATGGACTGTATGTATAGTCCATGGGTCGCAAAGAGTCGACAGGACTGAGTGACTTTCTGACTTATGATATAAAAGTGGACTAATTAAATTGACAATGACCTAGATGTAAAATAACATAAAACATAATCTTCCTAGAATGTTCTGATATATAGCACATTCTCAGTTATTTGTTGAATACATTAGGATTTAGGTCTCTATTTATGGACATTTAATTTGTGGTAAGGTTGTATATCATTTTATTCAGAAGAAGTGAACTGTTGATGAAATTAAACACAAATATTTATTTATTTTGCCAAGTTTGTAGTTTCCCACCGTAAAACATCTTACAAAAAATTAAGAAAGATTATGACCTCAGTGTAAGACTAACAGACACTTCATAGGTAAACATCTTGCAATCTACATATAAAGTCTTTGGGTGGGCAAAACCATGACAAAAAAGTCAAGATACGCAGAAGTAAATAGACATTCTTAACTAGAGAAACAATTTTTTTTTAATTTATGACCAAAAGTAAGTGCTTAAAGTCAGTTCAAAAACGATCCTTTGTATGGACATATAACATGTGGGTACATAATAATAATACTAGGCAAATCAAAATCATGACCAAACATAAAAATTTTTGCTTGAACTCAGTATATAGTTTAAGAGAACAGCAAAAAATCTTTATCG
The DNA here is from genome assembly GCF_963930625.1 of Muntiacus reevesi. NCBI lineage: Eukaryota > Metazoa > Chordata > Mammalia > Artiodactyla > Cervidae > Muntiacus > Muntiacus reevesi. Next base: position 188,221,139 of record NC_089249.1, on the reverse strand, counting down.
TACCACTGTCTTGGGAAAAACTTTAAGACCTTTCACATTTTGGGGTAAGAATAATTACCCTCAAATGTGCTAGTGGTAGTAAAGAAGCCGTCTCTGATTTTTATGGCAAAAAATGGGAGGTATTACAAATTTTTAGGGAAACAATCTGAAGGTAGCTATTAATAATCAAACTACAGATATTCTTTTTCCACTTTAAATCAATTTTTGTTATAACAATGAGTCAGATTTTTTCCATTAAGAACTTAAATGGTTTCAGACTGACAAATATCTTTAATAATTACCATAGTCAAGAATATATCCAAAGTGGACAGTACAAACAAGATGCTAAATTTTGGGAACTACCCTAGCAGTCTGGTAGTTAAGACTCCATGCTTCCAATGCAGGGATCACAGGTTCAATCCCTGGTCAGATAACAAAGACCCACATGCTGTGTGGCAAAATAAATAAATAAATAAATAAAAGATATCAATTTTTTAAAAATGAGTAAAACCAAAATTTTATGGGAATAAGAAAAGATGTTTGTATTGTCCATTAATCCATTTATACTAAATAAATACTTACTGAATACCTGCTCTAGGCTATACAATAAGCTAGTCACTGAAGATTTTAACCCAATTCGAGGATAATACAATTTAGTCAAGAAAAAATACATTTGTAAAAGACTTACAGAAATGAATATCACAAAATAATTAAAATAAGCACAATGATGGACACAAACAATGCTCAAGAAGCATGGAAGAAACTGAGCTAGTCTAAAGCAATGCTAGGCAAAAGAAGTCTCACAAACAAATGCACTGAAATAGGAAAATTTAACACTAGATCAGGAACAGGGAAATAGAGATCATAGTGGGTTGCATTTCCAGAAGCTGAAGATCTAAAACTCACTGTTTCCAAGCTCGGCATTCTTGACTTTTTTGCTTTCACTTCCTTTAACATTTGTTGTTGTTTAATTGCTCAGTCATGCCTGACTCTTTTGTGACCCCATGGACTGCAGCCCACCAGGTTCCCCTGTCCATAGGATTTCCCAGGCAAGAATGCTGAAGTGAGTTGTCATTTCCTACTCCATGGGATCTTTCCAACCGAGGGATGGAACCCCACGTCTCCTGCATTGCGTGCAGATTCTTTACTGCCGAGACACCTGGGAAGCCCTTCCTTTAAATAACTAAGTCATTAAACACGTGATAGAAATTTCCTGTATCTGTCTTCTCTTCATGGCAGCAGTTGATCACAGCTTCCTCTCCCACTGTGTGTTCTGGGCCTCCTTGGCCTCTGCTTACTCTCATTCTCCCCTTATCTCTAACTTTAAATAAAGAAATATTACAGTATAAATGTTTCATAATGCTGTGCCAGTTCCTGTTATACACATGAATCAGTTATAAATATATACATGCATATCCCCCTCTTGTTTTGGATTCTATTCCCCTTTAGGTCACCGCAGAGCTCAGAGTAGGGTTCCCTGTGCCGCACAGTAATTTCTCATTAGCTCTCTCTTTTATAAATAGCAGTGTATACATGCCAGTCCCAATCTCCCAATCCATTCCACCCCCACATCCCTCCTTTGGCAACCGTGAATGTGTTCTCTCTATCTTGGTTTCTATTTCTGAAAGGAGAAATAGAAAATACAGAGATTCTTTAACTGAGGATTCTTCCGTGTTGGCACAATTGACATCAGGTCCAGTTCACTGTGGTGGGGTCTGTCCCGTGTTCTGCAGGTGTTAGAGCCTCCCTGACCTCTGTGGACCCCTGCTCATGTCACTGACATAGAAGTCTGGGCATTGCTCAAAGGGCCCTAGGGATACTTGTTTAGAACGGCAGTTTGAACATAACTAACTCAACATATTTTTATAGCATTTGTATAGCAGTCATTTAATGATAAAGATTAAGAATGGCAAAATGAGAGCAACACAAGCACACCATGAAATGGTGCATGAAATGGCATATGCCATGATAATAGCGAACCATCACTGTCATCATCATGTCATCATCATTAGTACTGAGAGGGTATATAGTGAGGAAATATTGAGTAAGAAGGAAAATTGGACAAAAGTAAGAAAAACGATTGTGCTTTTAGGAAGTGTATGAGTATATATGTGTGCATAATACAGAAAGAGAAGTTTTAAAATAATCTAAAGAATTTATGGCAAAAAATGTTAAGTTGAATGAAACTAGGTTAAGTAAAGTAGTTTCAAAACAACCGTATGTAACAAAATGGAATGAAAATGCATTTTATATAAAAATGTGAAATAGTAACAATTTAACAAAATCAACATGGATCATTAATATAAAGTTAAGCTGCCAACAACTTAGAAAAAAAGAATAAAACAGAATGCCTTTTAAAATGTAGGGGGAAAGCAGTATTTAAGTTATAATTCCACCTTATGTGAATAGCTGTGGATTTCAGTGTACCCTGGTAGCTCAGATGGTAAAGAATCTGCCTTCAATGCAGGAGACCCAGGTTCAGTTCCTGGGTCAGGAAGATCTCCTAGAGAAAAAATGGCAACTCACCCCAGTATTCTTGCCTGGAGAATTCCATGGACAGAGCAGTCCATGGGCTCACAAAGAGTCTGGCATGACTGAGTGACTTTCACTTTCAATTTTCAAAGAAGGTATAGTGATCATTAGGCAAATGATAAAGAAGAATGCCTTCCAAGTGATGACTTGATGTGAAGCAACTTTTAAATATAGGTCTAATCAAAAGGAGAAATTAGGGATTTCCCGGATGGTCCAATGGTTAGGATTCGGCACTTCCACTGCAAGGGACACAAGTTCTATCCTTGGTCAGAGAACTAAGATCCCATATGCCATGTAGGGTGGCCAAAAATAAATAAATAAAGGAGCAATTAGAAATAGCAGGCGTGTAAATGCATGTTGGAAAAACTGTAAACGGTGATTTATTAGCATGAAGCATACAGAACTTTCAACTTCATTTTTGTCTAAAACAATGATCAGCAAGTGGAAAAAATTAAACTGACAGCTCAATTTCTTTCAGAAAAAAATTAAAAAAAAACAAATATATAGTGATGCATGTAAGTGGAATCTAGGAAAATGGTACAAAGGAATCTATTTGTTGGGCGGGAATAGAGACACAGACGTTGGGAAAAGACATATGGACACAGCTGCAGGGGAGAAAGGGGATGAACTGGGAGACTGGGACTGACGCAGGAGCAATGCCCTGTGTAAAACAGAAGCTAGAGGGAGCCTACGGTGCTGCACAGGGAGCTCAGCTCAGCCCCTGTGATGACCTAGAGAGACGGGACGGGGATGGGAGGGAGGTCCAGGAGGGAGAGGATGTGTGTGTACATACAGCTGATTCACGTCACAGCGCTGAGAAACTTGCACGGCGTGGTAAAGCTACTGTCCGCCAATAAACAAATAAATAGAAGGCAACAGAGAATATACGGTATGATTAACTGAGAAATCTGACCACACCAAATTCACATATATTCACAATTCCCCTCAAATACATCTATACACAAATAAAGAACTAAAGGACAAATAGCCAGTATGAGGGGGTGGTGGGAACCTCCAACTGTTTATTTGAAAGATCATAATTATAAGCAAGAATAGAAATTCTCCAGTTCTATTCTACCAAGGAAAGTAGCCATAACGATAATTTGAGATACAGAAAGTTATCAAATCCACTTACATATTCAAGCATCACAAGTAATGGAATAATTCAAGTTCTTTAGCATTCCCCTTTATGCAAATTAATTATTTTCCTTCCATTTTTTCCCCCCATAGAAGATACTGTGAAATACATGTCTCTTGCAACTGCTGTTGCAAGGATGTGTTTGCAGGCGTTCTTTGGTATGGACCTTTCTCATTATTAAGGAAATACAGTCAAATATGCCCATTATTGAAAGTTAGACAAAAATGCCTTCACTTCATTTTATGTTCCTCCAGTTAACACCCTACCTCTTTCTTCCAGTGAATTAGTGAGATAGTTGGATATACTTTCTATTATACTCCTCCTGGAAGCCCTTTATGACTCTCTTGTCTTTTGTAATTGGCTTCCTTTCCTGTCATTTAATTGTCATCACTGAGCATTGCCTTACTGAGTTATCTTTTTAGCATCTAAAAAATACTTTAATATTTCAATCAAACAAGCAAACCACCACAGTGTTCTTTGGACTCTGGGATAGACTGAATAATTTTTCACATGTCCTCAGGTAAATATTCTTGATTTTCATTCTCTATGACCTGTTCCTACAGTGTCTTTTTTTTTTTTAAACTAATCCTGGGTCTATTTATTTATTTATTTTTTTTTTTTTAAAAAAATTTTATTAGTTGAAGGCCAATTACTTCACAACATTTCAGTGGGTTTTGTCATACATTGACACGAATCAGCCATTGAGTTACACGTATTCCCCATCCCGATCCCCCCTCCCACCTCCCTCTCCACCCGACTCCTCTGGGTCCTCCCAGTGCACCAGGCCCGAGCACTCGGCTCATGCATCCCACCTAGGCTAGTGATCTGATTCACCATAGATAAAATACATGCTGTTCTTTTGAAACATCCCACCCTCACCTTCTCCCATGGGGTTCAAAAGTCTGTTCTGTACTTCTGTGTTTCTTTTTCTGTTTTGCATATAGGGTTATCGTTACCATCTTTCTAAATTCCGTATATATGTGTTAGTATGCTGTAATGTTCTTTATCTTTCTGGCTTACTTCACTCTGTATAATGGGCTCCAGTTTCATCCATCTCATTAGAACTGATTCAAATGAATTCTTTTTAATGGCTGAGTAATATTCCATGGTGTATATGTACCACAGCTTCCTTATCCATTCATCTGCTGATGAGCATCTAGGCTGCTTCCATGTCCTGGCTATTATAAACAGTGCTGCGATGAACATTGGGGTGCACGTGTCTCTTTCAGATCTGGTTTCCTCGGTGTGTATGCCCAGAAGTGGTATTGCTGGGTTATAGGGCAGTTTTATTTCCAGTTTTTTAAGAAATCTCCACACTGTTTTCCATAGTGGCTGTACTAGTTTGCATTCCCACCAACAGTGTAAGAGGGTTCCCTTTTCTCCACACCCTCTCCAGCATTTATTGCTTGTAGACTTTTGGATAGCAGCCATCCTGACTGGCGTGTAATGGTATCTCATTGTGGTTTTGATTTGCATTTCTCTGATAATGAGTGATGTTGAGCATCTTTTCGTGTGTTTGTTAGCCATCTGTATGTCTTCTTTGGAGAAATGTCTGTTTAGTTCTTTGGCCCATTTTTTGATTGGGTCATTTATTTTTCTGGAATTGAGCTTCAGGAGTTGCTTGTATATTTTTGAGATTAATCCTTTGTCTGTTTCTTCATTTGCTATTATTTTCTCCCAATCTGAGGGCTGTCTTTTCACCTTACTTATAGTTTCCTTTGTAGTGCAAAAGCTTTTAAGTTTCATTAGGTCCCATTTGTTTAGTTTTGCTTTTATTTCCAATATTCTGGGAGGTGGGTCATAGAGGATCCTGCTGAGATTTATGTCAGAGAGTGTTTTGCCTATGTTCTCCTCTAGGAGTTTTATAGTTTCTGGTCTTACATTTAGATCTTTAATCCATTTTGAGTTTATTTTTGTGTATGGTGTTAGAAAGTGTTCTAGTTTCATTCTTTTACAAGTGGTTGACCAGTTTTCCCAGCACCACTTGTTAAAGAGGTTGTCTTTTTTCCATTGTATATCCTTGCCTCCTTTGTCAAAGATAAGGTGTCCATAGGTTCGTGGATTTATCTCTGGGCTTTCTATTCTGTTCCATTGATCTATATTTCTGTCTTTGTGCCAGTACCATACTGTCTTGATGACTGTGGCTTTGTAGTACAGTCTGAAATCAGGGAGGGTGATTCCTCCAGTTCCATTCTTCTTTCTCAAGATTACTTTGGCTATTCATGGTTTTCTGTATTTCCATACAAATTGTGAAATTATTTGTTCTAGTTCTGTGAAAAATACCGTTGGTAGCTTGATAGGGATTGCATTGAATCTATAGATTGCTTTGGGTAGAATAGCCATTTTGACAATATTGATTCTTCCAATCCATGAACACGGTATGTTTCCGCATCTGTTTGTGTCCTCTTTGATTTCTTTCATCAGTGTTTTATAGTTTTCTATGTACAGGTCTTTTGTTTCTTTAGGTAGATATACTCCTAAGTATTTTATTCTTTTTGTTGCAATGGTGAATGGTATTGTTTCCTTAATTTCTCTTTCTGTTTTCTCATTGTTAGTGTATAAGAATGCAAGGGATTTCTGTGTATTAATTTTATATCCTGCAACTTTACTATATTCGTTGATTAGCTCTAGTAATTTTCTGGTAGAGTCTTTAGGGTTTGCTATGTAGAGGATCATGTCATCTGCAAACAGCGAGAGTTTCACTTCTTCTTTTCCTATCTGGATTCCTTTTACTTGTTTTTCTGCTCTGATTGCTGTGGCCAAAACTTCCAAGACTATGTTGAATAGTAGTGGTGAGAGTGGGCACCCCTGTCTTGTTCCTGATTTCAGGGGAAATGCTTTCAATTTTTCACCATTGAGGGTGATGCTTGCTACAGTGTCTTTTGTGCTCTTGGACTCACCAGCATGGGAACTCTGAGAGGAAGTTCTCTAGGCAGATGTCTGAATCCCTTCCTGGATGGTTGATGATGGAGACTGAAGCTCTGTGTGCAGACGAGACCACAGGAAGGGTTAAACTATCAAAACTTAAGCCAGACATAGGACTCCAAAAGCAAGAACTGTGTCTCATCCACACCCAGGTTGTCCAAACTCAGGGACCACAGCAGAGGAGATATTTACAACTCTCTCTGTCTGCTCATTATGTACATTTCTCTCATTTTTCAACGGCCTGTAAGCACATGAAATCCCTATGGAACTTGGCCTGGACAGAAAGAAATTTTTCCTGCTGATGTTCTGTTCTCAAGAGATCGGGTTATAAGCCAGGAAAATTCAGTCCTCTTGGGCTTCCTTGTTGGCTGAGCGAGTAAAGAATCCACCTGCAATTCAGGAGACAGAGCAGATATGGGTTTGATTCCTGGTTCAGGAAGAACCCCTGGAGGAGGGCCTGGCAACCCACTCCAGTATACTTGCCTGGGAAATCCTATGGACAGAGCCTGGCGGCTACAGTCTAAAGGGTCACAGAGAGTTGGACATGACTGAGAGGCTAATTACTTCTTAAGACCTATGCTAATAGGACCTTTTATGATTATGTTTCCAAAGAATTTTTTCAGACCCTTCTGTAAGTCTTTATTTCTCAGACTATAGATGAAGGGGTTCAGCATGGGTGTGGCAACAGTGTACATCACCGAGGCTGCTGCACTTGAGTGGAAGCTGTGGGTACCAGCAGAGCTGAGGTATACTCCTAAACCCGTACAATAAAATAAGGAGACAACAGAGAGGTGAGATGCACAGGTGGAAAATGCTTTATACTTCCCCTGAGATGATGAGATTCTGCCTATGGAAGAAACTCTCCTAGAGTAAGAGTAAAGAATACACGTGAGGGAACCCCCGGCCAGCAACACAGCTCCAGAATACATCACCACATTATTGAGAAAGGTGTCCGAACTGGCAAGTTGGATCATCTGACTGAGTTCACAGAAAAAGTGAGGGATTTCTAAGAATGTACAGAATGACAGTCTCAACAAATTTAAGCTTTCTAACAGGGAATGCAGGACGCTGATGACCCAGGACACCAGCACCAACAGTTTGCAGAGCTGGGGGTTCATGATGACCATATAGTGCAGGGGGTGGCAGATGGCCATGAAGCGGTCATAGGCCATCACTGTTAGGAGCAAGATGTCCAGTCCTGCAAAGAGTGTGAAAAAATACACCTGGGTGATGCAGCCTTCATAGGTGATAACCTGGCTCTGTGTCTGGATATTCCATAGCATCTTTGGGATGGTGGTGGAGGTGAAACAAATGTCCACAAAGGACAGATTGGAGAGTAAGAAATACATGGGGGTATGGAGGTGGGCTTCTGAGCTGATGGCCAATATGATGAGCAAGTTTCCAAATACAGTGATCAGGTACATGCAGAGGAAAAGACCAAATATGAAGTGTTGCAATTTTAATTCCTCTGAGAATCCCAGAAGAAGAAATTGTGAAACTCCTGTTAGGTTTCTTATTGCCATGTGTTGATGGTAACTATGGAAAAAAGAGGGAAATAGCATGGTTTATTTCCACACAAAGGCATCATTACTCATGTGGTAGAAATGCTACCATTTATATTTTGCCATCAATAATTGCTTTCAACATTTTGTTCATGGATCTTATGCACTTGAAGGAACCTCCTTTGGCATCTCTAGTTAGCAAAGTTGTCTCACGGTCAGAGTTTCCCCCAACATGTTATGTATACTACAATCTTAATGAGAAATTCTTTCATGCATTTGAAGAATATAAATTGAATTGTGACAATATTCCAGGTACTATCTATGCAGGGAGTTATGGTGTTGGAAAACAAAAGCTTGTAAAATCTGGTTGTACAAAAAGGATATAAGCAAATAAAAAGTTATGTAGAGATTTAAATGTATATATAGCATGTCTTATGCTTACGGGTGTCTTAAAAAGAGACCCATAAAATAAAAAGAAAACTGGCGTAAAAGCAAGAGTAAAAAGGAAATACTATTTTATGCATGTTTAGATAAGAACTGCAAACAAGATGCTATTTGAACAGACTTCAAAGAAAGGTGAGTGTCATGAACAGACGGGGAAGGGTGTCCTTACAAGGGAGCAGCCAGTGCACAGGCCCTGAGGAAAGTGCTTGTTTAAGATGACCCAGTGGATACAAGGAAGCCAATCTGGTGAGGGAAAATGAGCAGGAGGATTAGTGAGGAGAGATATTGTCAGAGAATGCTGAAAAGCTATGTAGCCTCCATGTTGCTGCTAAAACTTCAAGTTATAAAGTCCACATGTGTCTTCAGCGCTTTAGGAAACTCCATATGTTAAAAAGCCTATACGACTTATCTCACTTAGCATAATGGCTTCAAGTTCCAACCAAGTTGTTGCTAATAGCAAGATTTAATTCTTTTAGTAAAAACTGGTATATCTAAACTGTTTTATTAGTTTTAGGTGTACAACATAGTGACTTGATATTTTTATACATTATACTCCATTTAAAATTATTCCAGAATATTGGTTATACTCCCTATATTGCACATTGCATATTTATATCCTATTTGTTTTGTTTTATTTCTTAATATTATTTTTTAAATAAATGATTTATTTATTTATTTTGTCTGTGCTGCGTCTTCATTGCCTTGCAGGCTTTTATGATGAATGAAATGTCAGACAGATATAAATAAACATTGTGAGATCTTGATTATATGTGGAATCAAAAAAACAAAACCAGAAGCCAAGCTCATAGATAGAGAACAAATTGTGACTGCCAGAGGCAGGAACAGGGAGTGGGAATGGGTAAACTGGATGAAAGGGGTCACAGGTACACACTTCCAGTTATAAGATAAATAAGTCATGGGGCTATAATATACAGTATTGTGACTATAGTTAATAATACTGCATTGCATATTTGAAAGTTGCTAATAGAGTAAATCTTAAAAGTTTCTATCAAGGCAAAAATTGTAACTACACTTGGTGGCGTGTATTAACTAGACTCATTTTGGTAACCATTTCAAAATATATATAAATATTGGATCATTATGTTATAAACCTGAAACTAATATAACATATGTTGATTACATCTCAATAAAAGATGCTTTTTTAAAAAATCCCTATAGGAAACAAAATTTAAGAAAAGCCCAGAAATGACTTCTCAAAGAAATGATATACAATAATTATAATTTAATGATATCACATGTGTCACTAATTCAATTTTAGATTTGGAAATGAAAGACTATGACGGAAACTCTTTTATAATGTGGGGAGGAAGCAGTACCTAAGTTATAACTTCCTCTTCCATGGGGACATATGGACTCAAATTCAGGTATGGAACACAAAGTTGTCTTTAGTTAAATTTAAAGGAGAATGCTTTCCAAATATTAGTGAGTGAATATGTGCAACACTCATAGATCGATCTGATCAAAATAGAAGAAATTATACAATAAGGGATAAGAGATATCAAAAGTAGTTGGAAATGCATAAAAAAGCATGATTTATTATTACCTAATAAACAGAAGAACATTTTCACCTCTACTTAGAACAGTGATTTTTAAGTAAAGAATATTTAAGTAACAACTCTATTCCTTAAGTTACACTTTTTTTTAAAGCAATAAAGATGAATTGCAAAAAATGAAAAGGAATAAGATGAATTGACACTGATTTCACCACACAAAATTTATAAACTCTCAGACATTATGTAGAAATTTTATATATATGCATAAAATGAGTAAATGGCAAACAGTAATCTTGACGAAAATTTTTAATTTTTTGTTTGGAAGAATGAAATATAAAACAGAAATAAAACACGCTGGATTCACCTGGAGGGATAGGGTGGGGAGGGAGGTGTGAGGGGGTTTCTGCTGAGGAGACACATGTATACCTATGGCCAATGCATGTTAATGTGTTGCAAAAGCGGTCACAATCTTATAAAGTAACTATCTTCCAATTAAAATAAATAAATATATTTTTAAAAAATAAATTAAAAAGAAGAAATGTCCTGATTAGTCATATCTCTATATTTTCAACATAGAAACTGATTAGTTAGCTTATCTACAAATGCATTCACTCTTACAGGAAATAAGTACAGATGAAGCTCATTAATACATCATTTTTCACATAAGAGTATGTTTTATTTTCTACATTGAGAGATAAAATACTGTGAAATATATGTATATCTCATGAACTGCTGTTTCAAGAAAATATGTGGAGGCATTCCTTAGTCTGGATACTTCTCATCATAGTCAAATATGCTCCATATTAAAAAAAAAATCTGAGGATGATGAATTGCATCTCTGTACATCCTTCCACAGCCAATACCCTTTGTCTCTACTCCAGTTAATTGCAAAATCCTTGAATTTATATTCTACTTTTACTGAAAGCACTTTATGCCTCCTATTCCCTCTTCTCATTGGGCTTTCATGGTCAGCTTTTAATGGTCAACCTTGACCTTGCATTGATAGTTAAATTTTCAATTCTATTTTTGGAATAAAAAATGAATATACTATTAATCAAGCACACAAACAACTTCAATGATCTTGCCTCTGGTTAGCCTGGACTGGCTCTCAGGTGAACTCTGGTGAATGTTTTGATTGTCATTCCCTTTGACATTCTGCAGTTTTTATCTGGTGTTTGACTCACCTGGGTGAGTCTCTGAGAGGAAGGTCTCAAAAGAGATGTCCAAATTCCTATTGAATGGTTGATGATGGCAATAGGAGCTTTGTTCCCAGACAAGACAGTGGGATGCAGTCAAGCATCGGTCCCCTAAGCCAGTAATGACTACAAAAACAACAACCGTGCCCTGTCCAGCCCAAGGATGCACAGGCTGAGGGATGCAGCAGAGGAGATATTTATAGCTTCCCGTGTCTGCTCATTACCATATTTCTCTCTCGTTTCCACCACCTCTAATAACTGATTTCCCCGAGGGATGCTGATCTGGACAGATAGAAACACTTTCCTGCTCATTTTCTATGTCTGGGAGACAATATTACAACTCAGAGGCATTCAACATTTATTACTCTTTACATGAACTGTCCTGTCTTCCCAGAGGAATAAACCTTAAGTTTCCCAACAAATTATCCCAACCATGATTCCATGTTTATTTTTTTTATTTTTTTAATTTATTTGTTTTAATTGGAGTCTAATTACTACACAATATTGTAGTGGGTTTTGCCATACATTGACATGAATCAGCCATGGGTGTACATGTGTTTCCCATCCTGAAACCCCTCCCAACTCCCTCCCCATCCCATGCCTCAGGGTCATCCCAGTGCACCAGCCCTGAGCACCCTGTCTCATGCATCGAACCTGGACTGGTGATCTTTTTCATATATGATAATACAGATGTTTCAATGCTATTCTCTCAGATCATCCCACCCTCACCTTCTCCCACAGAGTCCAAAAGACTGTTCTATACATCTGTGTCTCTTTTGCTGTCTCACATATAGGATTATCATTACGATTTCTCTAAATTCCATTTAAAAGCATTAGTATACTGTATTGGTGTTTTTCATTCTGGTTTACTTCACTCTGTATAATAGGCTCCAGATTCATCCATCTTATTAGAACTGAATCAAAGGTATTCTTTTTAATGGTTGAGTAATATTCCATTGTATATATGTACCACGGTTTTCTTATTCATTCGTCTGCTGACAGACACCTAAGTTGCTTCCATGTCCTGGACATTATACAGTGCTGCAATGAACATTGGGGTACATATGTCTCTCTCAATTCTGGTTTCCTCAGTGTGTATGCCCAGCAGCAGGATTGCTGGGTCATATGGCAGTTCTACTTCAAGTTTTTTAAGAATCTCCTCACTGTTCTTAATAGTGGCTGTACTAGTTTGCATTCCCACAAACAGTGTAACAGTGTTACCTTTTCTCCACACCCTCTCCAGCATTTATTATTTGTAGATTTTTGGATAGCAGCCATTCTGACTAGCCTGAGATGGTACCTGGTTGTGGTTTTGATTTGCCTTTCTCTGATAATGAGTGATGTTGGGCATCTTTTCATGTGTATGTTAATCATCTATATGTCTTCTTTGGAGAAATGTCTATGTAGTTCTTTGACCCATTTTTGGATTGGGTCATTTATTTTTCTGGAATTGAGCTGCAGGAGTTGCTTGTATATTTTTGAGATTAATTCATTGTCCGTTGCTTCATTTGCTGCTATTTTCTCCCATTCTGAAGGCTGTCTTTTCACCTTGCTTATAGTTTCCTTTGTTGTGCAGAATCTTTTAAGTTTAATTAGGCCCCATTTGTTTATTTTTGCTTTTACTTCCATTACTCTGGGAGGTGGATCATAGAGGATCCTGCTGTGATTTCTGTCAGAGAGTGTTTTGCCTATGTTCTCCTCTAGGAGTTTTACAGTTTCTTGTCTTAGATCTTTAATCCATTTTGAGTTTATTTTTGTGTATAGTGTTAGAAAGTGTTCTAGTTTCATTCTTTTACAAGAGGTTGACCAATTTTCCCAGCAAAGATATTGTCTTTTCTCCATTGTGTATTCTTGCCTCCTTTGTCAAAGATAAGGCATCCATAGGTGTGTAGATTTATCTCTGGGCTTTCGATTTTGTTCCATTGATCTATATTTCTGTCTTTGTGCCAGTACCATACTGTTTTGATGGCTGTGGTTTTGTAGTAGAGCCTGTAGTCAGGGAGGTTGATTCCTCCAGTTCCCTTCTTCTTTCTCAAGATTGCTTTGGCTATTTGAGGTTTTTTGTATTTCCATACAAACTGTGAAATTATTTGTTCTAGTTCTGTGAAAAATACCGTTGGTAGTTTGACAGGGATTGCATAGAATCTATAGATTGCTTTTGGTAGTATACTCATTTTCACTATATTGATTCTTCTGATCCAAGAACATGGTATATTTCTCCATCTATTTGTGTCCTCTTGATTTCCTTCATCAGTGTTTTATAGTTTTCTAGATATAGGTCTTTTGTTTCTTTAGGTAGATATATTCCTAAGTGTTTTATTCTTTATGTTGCAATGGTGAATGGAATTGTTTTCTTAATTTCTCTTTCTGTTTTCTCATTGTTAGGGTATAGGATTGCAAGGTATTTCTGTGTGCTAATTTTATGCCCTACAACTTTACTATATTCATTGATTAGCTCTAGTAATTTTCTGGTAGAATCTTTACGTTTTTCTATGTAGAGGATCATGTCCGTTGCAAGCAATGAGAGTTTTACTTCTTCTTTTCCAATCTGGATTCCTTTTCATTTCTTTTTCTGCTCTGATTGCTGTGGCCAATATTTCTAAAACTATGTTGAATGATAGTGGTGAGAGTGGGCACCCTTGTCTTGTTCCTGACTTTAGGGGAAATACTTTCAGTTTTTCACCATTGAGGATAATGTTTGCTGTGGTTTACCATATATACTTTTTATTACGTTGAATTATGTTCCTTCTATTCCTCCTTTCTGGAGGCTTTTAGTCATAAATGGATACTGAATCTTGTCAAAGGTTTTTTCTGAATCTATTGAGATAATCACATGGCTTTTACATTTCGGTTTGCTAATTTGCAATATTACATTGATTGATTTGTGAGCATTAAAGAATCCTTGCATTCCCAGGATAAAGTCCACCTGTTCATGATGTATGATCTTTTTAATATGTTGTTGTATTCTGTTTGCTAGACTTTTGCTAAGGATTTTTGCATCTAAGTTCATCAGTGATATTGGCCTGTAGTTTTCTTTCTTTCTTTTTTTGTGTGGCATTTTTGTCTGGCTTTGGCATATGGGTGATGGTGACCTCATAGAATGAGTTTGGGTGTTTACTTTCCTTGGCAATTTTCTGGAAGATTTTGAGTAGGATAGGTGTTAGCTCTTCTCTAAATTTTTGGTAGAATTCAGCTGTAAAGCCGTCTGGTCCTAGGCTTTTGTTTGATGGAAGATTTCTGATTACACTTTCAATTTCCGTGCTTGTGTTGGTTCTGTTAAGATTTTCTATATCTCCCTAGTTCAGCTTTTGAAAGTTATACTTTTCTAAAAGTTTGTCCATTTCTTCCAAGTTGTCCATTTTACTGGCATATAGTTGCTGATAGTAGTCTCTTATGATCCTTTGTATTTCTGTGTTGTCTGTTGTGATTTCCCCATTTTCATTTCTAGTTTTGTTGATTTCATTCTTCTGCCTTTGTTTCTTGTTGAGTCTGGCTAACAGTTTGTCAATTTTGTTTGTCTTCTCAAAGAACCAGGTTTTAGCTTTGTTGGTTTTTGCTATGATCTGTTTTGTTTCTTTTGCATTTATTTCTGCCCTAATTTTTAAGATTTCTTTCCTTCTACTAACCCTGGGGTTCTTCATTTCTTCCTTTCTAGTTGCTTTAGTTGTAGAGGTAGGTTATTTATTTGACATTTTTCTTGTTTCTTGAGGTATGCCTGTATTGCTATGCATCTTCCCCTTAGCACTGCTGTTACAGTGTCCCATAGGTTTTGGGTCATTGTGTTTTCATTTTCCTTTGCTTTTATCCATATTTTGATTTCTTTTTTGATCTCTTCTGTGAGTTGTTGGTTATTCAGAAGTGTGTTATTTAGGCCCCATATGTTGGAATTTTTAATAGTTTTCTTCCTGTAATTGACATCTAATTTTACTGCATTATGGTGAGAAAACATGCTTGGAATGATTTCAAATTTTTTTTTTTTTTTTTTTTTTTGCATTTACCAAGGCTAGATTTATGGCCCAGGATGTGATCTGTCCTGGAGAAGGATCTGTGTGCACTTGAGAAAATGGTGAAATTCATTCTTTTGTGGTGAAATGTCCTATAGATATCAATTAGGTCTAACTGGTCCACTCTGTCACTTAAAATTTCTGTTTCCTTGTTAATTTTCTGTTTAGTTGATCTATCCATAGGTGTGAGTGGGGTAATAAGTCTCCCATTATTATTGTGTTATTGTTAATTTCCCCTTTCATACTTGTTTCATAATGCCTTATGTATTGCAGTCCTCCTATATTGGGTGCACATATAAGTGTTTTATCTACTTCTTGGATTGATCATTTGATCATTGTGAAGTGTCCTTCTTTGTCATATTCAACATCCTTTATTGTAATGTCTATTTTACTGATATGACTATTGCCATGCCTGTTTTTTTGTTTTTTGTTTTGGTCTCCATTTGTGTGAAATATCTTTTTGCAGCCTTTCACTTTCAGTCTGTAGGTGTCCCTTGTTTTGAAGTGAGTCTCTTGCGGACAGCATAAATACAGGTCTTGTTTTTATATCCATTCAGCCAGTCTTTGTCTTTTGGTTCGGGCATTCAATCCATTTACATTTAATGTAATTCCAAGATTCCCTGACGTCGCACCAGCTTCCCCAGTGCTTGGCAATTGAGGCAAGAAACTGACGTTTGTCAGACTCAATTTTGTAGGGTAAGTCTCTACAGTGTGCACACTGGTAACATTCCCCCACCTCAATTTGGACTTTTCCTTTGGAGGGCAATCCAACTTGGTTGGGATACCCTGTTAGGGAAGGGAATTGTTGTTGGACTGTACCTGAGCTGGAACTGGTTCACTGGGGAAATAGTTCTTATGGGGGTAAGCCTATCCTAGTTGGATTAGTTCATTTGTTTGTAGGATAAGTTTATTTACCTGAGTTGGGAATCTGCTCAGTTGGAACCAGGTTATTGGGGAACTAGTTCTCATGGACCACAGACTTGTCTAACTCAGTGAAACTAAGTCATGATGCGTGGGGTGACCCAAGACAAACGGGTCATAGTGGAGAGGTCTAACAGAATGTGGTCCGCTGGAGAAGGGAATGGCATACCACTTCAGTGTTCTTGCCTTGAGAACCCCATGAACAGTATGAAAAGGCAAAATGATAGAATACTGAAGGAGGAACTTCCCAGATTGGTAAGTGCCCAATATACTACTGGAGTTCAGAGGAGAAATAACTCCAGAAAGAATGAAGGGATGGAGCCAAAGCAAAAACAAAACCCAGTTGTGTATGTGACTTCTGATAGAAGCAATGTCTGATGCTGTAAAGAGCAATATTGCATAGGAACCTGGAATGTTAAGACCATGAATCAAGGTAAACTGGCAGTGGTCAAACAGGAGTTGGAAAGAGTGAACATCGACGTTCTAGGAATCGGCAAACTAAGATGGACTGGAATGGGTGAATTTAACTCAGATGACCATTATGTATACTGCTGTGGGCAGGAATCCCTTAGAAGGAACAGAGTAACCATCATAGTCAACAAAAGAGTCTGAAATGCAGTACTTGGATGCAATCTCAAAATGACAGTATGATCTCAAGGTAAACCTTTCAATATCACGGTAATCTATGCCTATGCCTCAACCAGTAACGCTGAAGAGGCTGAAGTTGAACGGTTCTATTATGACCTACAAGACCTTTTAGAACTAACCCAAAAAAGATGTGCTTTTCATTATAGGGGGCTGGAATGCAGAAGTAGGAAGTCAAGAAACATCAGGAGTAACAGGCAAATTTGGCCTTGGAGTATGGAATGAAGCAGGGCAAAGGCTAATAGAGTTCTGCCAAGAGAACACACTGGTCATAGCAAACACCCTCTTCCAACAACACAAGAGAAGACACTACACATAGACATCACCAGATGGTCAACACCGAAATCAGATTGATTATATTCTTTGCAGCCAAAGACGGAGAAGAACTATACAGTCTGCAAAAACAAGACTGGGGGTTGACTGTGGCTCAGATCATGAACTCTGTATTGCCAAATTCAGACTGAAATTGAAGAAAGTAGGGAAAACCACCAGACCATTCAGGTATAACCTAAATAAAATCCCTTATGACTATACAGTCAAAGTGAGAAATAGATTTATGGATCTAGATTTGATAGACAGAGTGCCTGATGAACTATGAACGGAGGTTCATGACATTGTACAGGAGACAGGGATGAAGAAAATCCCCATGGAAAAGAAATGCAAAAAAGAAAATGACTGTCTGAGAAGGCCTTACTAATAGGTGTGAAAAGAAGAAAAGTGAAAAGCAAGGGGTGAAAGGAAAGATATAAACATCTGAATGTTAAGTTCCAAAGAATAGCAAGGAGAGATAAGAAAGCCTTTCTCAGTGATCAATGCAAAGAAATAGAGGAAAACAACAGAATGTGAAAGACTAGAGATCTCTTCAAGAAAATTAGAGATACCAAGGGAATATTTCATGGAAAGATGGACTCGATAAAGGCCAGAAATGGTATGAACCTAACAGAATCAGACGATATTAAGAAGTGGCAAGAATACACAGAAGAACTGTAAAAAAAAGATCTTCATGACCCAGATAATCACAATGGTGTGATCACTTACCTAGAGCCAGACATCCTGAAATGTGAAGTCAAGTGGGCCTTAGAGTGGAGCTATTTCAAATCCTGAAATATGATGCTGTGAAAAGCCTGCACTCAATATGCCAGCAAATTTGGAGAATTTCCAGTCCTGTTGCCTGGAAAAGGTCAGTTTTCATTCCAATCCCAATGAAAGGCAATGCCAAGTAATGCTCCAACTACCACACAATTGCACTCATCTCACACACTAGTAATGTTTAAAATTCTCCAAGCCAGGCTTCAGCAATACATGAAACGTGAACTTCCAGATGTTCAAGCTGGTTTTAGAAAAGGCAGGGAACCCAGAGATCAAACTGCCAACATCTGATGGATCACCAAAAAAGCAAGAGAATTCCAGAAAAACATCTATTTCTGCTTTATTGACTATACTAAAGTCTTCAACTGTGTGGATCACAATATACTGTGGAAAATTCTGAAAGAGATGGGAATACCAGACCACCTGACCTACCTCTTGAGAAACCTGTATCTAGGTCAGGAAGCAACAGTTATACCTGGGCATTGAACAACAGACAGGTTCCAAATGGGAAAAGGAGTACGTCAAGGCTGTATATTGTCACCCTGCTTATTTAACTTATATGCAGAATCCATCATGAGAAACGCTGGGTTGGAAGAAGCACAAGGTGGAATCAAGATAGCCGGGAGAAATATCATTAACCTCAGATATGCAGATGACACCACCTTTATGGCAGAAAGTGAAGAACTAAAGAGCCTCTTGATGAAGGTGAAAGAGGAGAGTGAAAAAGTTGGCTTAAAGTTCAACATTCAGAAAACTGAGATCATGGCATCTGATCCCATCACTTCATGGGAAATAGATGGGGAAACAGTGGAAATAGTGGCTGACTTTAATTTTCTGGGTTCCAAAATCACTGCAGATGGTGACTGCAGCCACAAGATTAAAAGATGCTTACTCCTTGGAAGGAAAGTTATGACCAACCTAGACCACATATTGAAAAGTAGAGACATTAGTTTGTCAACAAACTCCATCTAATCCAGGCTATGGCTTTTCCAGGGGTCATGTATGGATGTGAGAGTTGGACTATAAAGAAAGCTGAGTGCCGAAGAATTGATGCTTTTGAACTGTGGTGTTGGTGAAGACTCTTGAGAGTACCTTGGACTGCAAGGAGATCCAACCAGTCCATCCTAAAAGAAGTCAGTCCTCGGTGTTCATTGGAAGGACTGATGTTGAAGCTGAAGCTCCAATACTTTGGCCACCTGATGTAAAGAGCTGACTCAATGGAAAAGACACTGATGCTGGGAAAGTTTGAGGGCAGGTAAATGGGGCGACAGAGGATCAGATGGTTAGATGGCATCACTGACTTGATGGACATGGATTTGGGTGAACCCCGGGAGTTTGTGATGGACAGGGAGGACTTGTGTGATACATTTCATGGGGTCACAAAAAGTTGGAAACGACTGAGTGAACTGAACTGAACTAACAGTGCCACTTTAATATAAAACCTTGGCCAACACACTGCTTGGATTTATGATGATACTGCCAAAACAATTACACTTGTCATGTTCTAGCACAAGGCTGGCTATTTTTGTTCCTCATTAAAACGTGTTTGTTAATTGTTAGATGTGTATTTATATCTTAGCATCTCCTAGAGATTGTATGATTTATCGTTTAGAAAACATCATTCTGTGAAGTATTACTATTAGGAACTCGGTTTTCCATTGTAGAAATAGGGTTCATAGAGATTAGTGATCTCCCAGTTATAATCTGAGTGGAAGTAGTGACAGATTTTTATTTTCTTGGGTTCCAAAATCACAGTTTGAACATCTGATTGGGATCACAGAAAAAGTGGGGCATTTCCTTGTCTGTACAAAAGACAATCACAACATCATTAAGCTTTGTAACAAGGAATTTAGGACACTTGAGATCCAGGACACCAGCATCAGCAGTCCACAGAGCTGGGGGTTCAGGATGATATTGTAGTGCAGGGGGTGACAGACGGTGAAGAAGTGGACACGGGCCATCGAAGCCAGGAGAAAGTTGTTCCAACAAACAAAGAGCATGGAAAAACACATCTGGGTGATGCAGCCTTCATAGGTGATACCTTTGCTCTCGGTCTGGATGTTTCACAGCATCTTTGGGATGGTGCTGGAGGTGAAACAGATGCCTACAAAGGACTGGTTGGAGAGGAAGAAGTACATGAGTCTGATCTGACAGCCAGGATGATAAGCAGGTTTCCAAGCACAGTGATCAGGTACATGGATAGGAAAAGCCCCAATATGATGGGCTGCAGTTCTGGTTCCTTTGATAATCCCAGAAGAAGAAATCCTGAAAATTGGGTCTCATTGCCTCTTCTCACGTGTGGTGGTAAAGTCTAAAGTTTTAAAATACTATGATTAATTTTTATACAAATGGACATAAGTAACATATTGAAAATCCTGCAGTTATAAATATATGTCAACCAAAAGCAAACATAAGAGAGAGTGGGTGGTTTTGTTATTTTCATTCTGAGTTCAGGAAGACTGAAAAGCAGGGGGATATTTGTACATAAACCTCAAGGAAAAATAGTTGGCAGACAAAGAGTTATCTGGGAAAGTGTTTGCCCTGCAGGGAAGAGACAATGCAAAGGCTCTGAGGAAGGTTCTCATTTCAGACATTCCAGGCTCAATATATTTCCAGTGTGGTGAGCAAAGAGCACAGGGAGAGTGATGACAGATAGTGTCAAAGAGTTGAAGAAAGAGGTGCACTCCTTACCACAACTGAGAATTCAGGGCATAAGGAGTCCCTTGGTCAAATTCTGTTCTTTGCTCATAATGAATTTTGATTTCATCTTGTGAATTTTGAGGCATCCTGTGACTAGACATGGATCCTAGTTACAGGGAATCTCCTTATCTTCACGTGTACGTTAACATTCTGGTTTCTGTCTTTTAAGGGTCACTTTAATGTATGTGGGGTCAAATAGTCAACACGCAGAACTGTTCATCAGCCACAAAACACCCACAACACAGAGCATATTTTGTCCTGTTAGGGGCACAATGCTACCAGACTCTTCTCATCCCTGAAAGAAAGTGAAAGTGTTGGTCGCTCAGCTGTGTCCAACTCTTTGTGACCCCATGGACTGTAGCCCACCAGGCTCATCTGTCCATGGGATTCTCCAGGAAGAATACTGGTATGCCCTGTCACTGCCTTCTCCAGGGGATCTTCCCAACCCAGGGATCAAACCCAGGTCTCCCGCATTGCAGACAAATTCTTTATTGTCTAAGCCACCAGGGAAGCCCCTTCTCATTCCTAACCACCAAAATGAGACGGTGGGGGGGAGAAAAAAAGAACACTCTAGAAATAAAGCTGCCAATCAAATTATCTTATCCTAAAGAATAAATAACATTCATAGTCCAGTTAGTAAGCCTGCCTGGGACATGTGAACTTGGGGCTTCATTAAAGTGTGACCATTTTCTGTCCTGTATTTAAATAAGTATAAAAACCTCAGCTATTTGTAAGGCCTCCTCAGACAACCATTTTATCTTTTTGCATTTTTGTTTCCTTGGGAATGGTTTTGATCACTGCCTCCTCTACAATGTTACAAACCTCCGTCCATCGTTCTTTAGGCACTCTGTCTATCAGATTTAATCCCTTGAATCTTTGTCACATTCACTACTGTATATTTATAAGGGACTTGATGTAGGTCATACCTGAATGGTCTGGTAGGTTTCCCTACTTTCTTCCACTTAAGTCTGAATTTGACAATAAGGAGTCCATGACCTGAGACAGTCAGCTCCCAAACTTGTGTATAGAGCTTCTCCATCTTTGGTTGCAAAAAATATAATCAACCTGATTTGAGTATTGACCATCTGGTGATGTCTATGTGTAGAGTCATCTATTGTGTTGTTGGAAAGGGTGTTTTCTATGACCAGTGTGTTCTCTTGGCAAAACTCATTTAGCCTTTGCTCTGCTTCATTTTGTACTCTAAGGTCAAACTTAACTGTTACTCCAGGTATCTCCTGATTTTCCACTTTTGTATTCCAGTTCCCTATGATGAGGACATTTTTTTTTTTTTTTTTTTTTTTTTTGATGTTAGTTCTAGAAGATCTTGAGGGTCTTCATGGAACCATTCCACTTCAGTTTCTTCAGCATTAGTGGTGGGGCATAGACTTGGATTATTCTGACACTGAATGATTTGCCTTGAATATGAACAGAGATCATTCTATTGTTTTGAGATTATACCCTAGTGCTGCATTTTGGACTATTTGTTGACTATGAGGGATACTCCTTTTCTTCTAAGGGATTACTGCCCACCATCAGTTCAGTTGCTCAGTTGTGACCGATTCTTTGCAACCCCATTGACTGCAGCATGCCAAACTTCCCTGTCTATCACCAACTCCCAGAGCTTACTCAAACTCATGTCTATTGAATCAGTGATGCCAAACAACCATCTCATCCCCTGTCGTCCCCTTCTCTTCCTGCCGCAATCTTTCCAAGCATCGGTGTCTTTTCCAACAAGTCAGTTCTTCTCATCAGGGGCCCTAAATATTGGAACTTCAGCTTCAGTATCAGCCCTTCCAATGAATATTCAAGATTGATTTCCTTTAGGATGGGCTAGTTGTATCTCCTTGCAGTACAAGGACTCTCAAGAGTCTTCTCTAACACCATAGTTCAAAAGTATCAATTCTTCGGTGCTCAGCTTTCTGTGTAGTCCAACTAACATCAATACATGACTACTGGAAAAACCATAGCTCTGACTAGATGCTCCTTTGTTGGCAAAGTAATGTCTCTGCTTTTAAATATTCTGTCTAGTATTGTAATAACTTTTCTTCCAGGGAGCAAGCGTCTTAATTTCATTGTTGCAGTCACTATCTGCAGTGATTTTGGAGCCCCCCCCCCCAAAATAAAGTCTCTCACTGTTTCCTTTGTTTCCCCATATATTTGTCACAGTAGTAGATATAATGGTCATCTGAATTAAATTCACCCATTCCCATTCATTTTAGTTCACTGATTCTTAAATTGATGATGTTCAATCTTGCCATCTCCTGTTTAATCACTGCCAATTTACCTTGATTCATGGACCTAACATTACAGATTCCTATGCAATTTTGTTCTTTACAGCATCAGAGTTTACTTTCACCACCAAACACATATGTTTCCACTTTGGCGCAGCGTCTTCATCCCTTCTGGAGCTCCATTCTTGGAGCTTGGATCCAAGAAGAATCTCCATTCTTCTCCAGTAGGATACTGGGCACCTACCAACCCAGAGAGTTTATCTTTAAGTGTCATATCATTTTGCCTTTTCATAGAGAAGCAAAAGGCAAAGGAAAAATGGAAAGATACACCCATCCGAATGCAAGTTCAACAAGGAGAGATAAGAAAGTCTTCCTAAGTGAACAATGCAAAGAAAGAGAGGAAAATAACAGAATGGGAAAGACTAGAGATCTCGTCAAAAAAATTAGAGATTACAAGGGAACATTTCATGCAAAGATGCGTACAAAAAAGGACAGAAATGCTATGGATCTAACAAAAGCAGAAGATATTAAGAAGAGGTGGCAAGAATACACAGAAAGACTATGCAAAAAAGATCTTAATGATCTGGATAACCACGGTGGTGTTACCACTCACCTAGAGTCAGACATCTTGGAATGTGAAGTCAAGCGAACCTTAGGAAGCATCACTATGAACAAAGCAGTGGAGATGATGGGATTCCAGCTGAGCTATTTCAAATACTAAAAGATGATGTTGTAATAGTGCTACACTCAATATACCAGCAAATTTGGAAACCTCAGCAGTGACCACAGGACTGGAAAATGTCAGTCTTCATTTCAATACCAAAGAAAGGCAATGCCAAAGAATATTCAAACTACCACACATTTGCACTCATTTCACATGCTAGCAAAATAATGCTCAAAATCCTCCACGGTGGATTTTAATGGTGCAGGAACGGTAAACTTCCAGATTCACAAGCTGGATTTAGAGAAAGGTGAAGAACTAGCTGTCAAATTGCCAACATCCATTGGATCATAAAAAAAGCAAGAGCGTTCCAGAAAAAAAAACATTTACTTCTGCTCTGTTGACCACGCTAATGCATTTGTGTGAATAACACCAAGTTGTGGGAAATTCTGAAAAGGATGGTACACCAGACCACTTTACCAGCCTCGTGAGATATCTGTATGCAGGTCAAGAAGCAACAGAATCAGTTATGGAACAATGGATTGGTTCCATGTTGGGAAAGGAGTATATCAAGGCTGTATATTGTCACCCTGCTTATTTAACTTTTATGCAGTGTACATCATGAGAAATGCTGGACTGGATGAAGCACAAACTGGAATCAGGATTGCCTGGAGAAATATCAAAAACCTCAGATATGCAGATAATACCACCTTTATGGAAGAAAGCAAAAACAAACTAAAGAGCCTCTTGATGAAGATGAAAGAGGAGAATGAAAAAATTGATTTAAAGCTCAACATTCATAAAACTAAGATCATAACATCTCATCCCATCACTTCATGGCAAATAAGTGGGGAAACTGGAAACAGTGACAGATTTTATTTTCATGGGCTCCAAAATCACTGCAGATGTTGAATGCAGCCATGAAATTAAAAGATGTTTACTCCTTTGAGAAAAATTATTACAATCCTAGACAGCATATTAACAAGCATAGACATTACTTTGCCTACAAAGGTCCATCTAGTCAAACCTACGTGTTTTTTGTTTTTTTTTTTTTCCAGTAGTCACGTATAGATGTGAGAGTTGGACCATAAAGAAGGTTGAACACAGAAGAATTGATGCTTTCAAACTGTGGTGTTGGAGACTTTTGAGAGTCCCTTGGACTGCAAGGAGTTCAAATCAGTCAGTCCTAAAGGAAATCAATCCTGAATATTCATTGGAAGGATTAGTGCTAAAGCTGAAGCTCCAATACTTTGTCCACCTGATGCAAAGAGCTGACTCTTTGGAAAGGACCCTGATGCTGGGAAAGATTGAAGGCAGGAGGAGAAAGGGACAACAGAGGTTGAGAAGGTTTGATGGCACCCTGACTCAAAGGACATGAGTTTGAGCAAACTCCAGGAGATGGTGAAGGACAGGGAAGCCTGGCATGTTGCAGTCCATGGGTCACAAAGGGTTGGACATGACTGAGTGGCTAAACAACAAAAAACTTAGTTCAAGAAATAGAGATAGGGCTTCTCTGATGGCTCAGTGGTAAAGAGGCCACCTGCCAATACAGGAAACACAGGTTCGATCCCTGATATAGGAAGATCCCACATGCCTCAGAGCTGATAAGCCCATGTGCCACAACTACTGAGCCTGTGCTCTAAAGCCTAGAGCCACAACTACTGAGCCCACTCACCCTAGAGCCAGTGCTTCACAGCAAGGGGAGCCAGCACAATGAGAAGCCCATGCACCACAACTAGAGAGCAGTTCCCACTCGCCAAAACTGGAGTAAAGCCCTGAAGCAAAGAAGACCCAGCACAGGCAAAAGTAAATAAGTGAAATTAAAAAAAAGAAAAAAAAATAGAGATACGTAAAATAGCTGCACATCATGTGGGAAATGTTCTAGTAATCTCAGGTGGTTCTGAGAGATTGAAAAGAAGAGAAAGCTTCCCTAATTCTGACAGTATTGCATCCCCAGTTATACCTTCTTGATTCCCTGAATAGCTTTTAATAGTAGAGCCACAAAAAGCAATTTATCCAAATGAGAAAGGAGTCGTATATTTACTAGATCAAGACATCCTATCCACTAGAAACATGAGCAAAGGGACTAAAACCACAATTTACAAAATGAAGCACCTCATTTCTAAAAACAGTGAAGATTTTAAAGATGAAATGGTAAAAGACCTTCCTAAGTGGTATTATACGCAAAATTTTGAATTCAAATTTTAAATCTTGGATCTACCACTGCTGTTTGAATTTGGAGAAACATCCAATCTATTCTAAATGTTCTCATCCTCACACAAATAGTGTCCAACCTCCCCAGGTAGCCGATAGTTTTAGTCAATTCATATAATAACTTTAGCAGAGTTCCTTCCTATCAGTAAATTAATGTTTATTACTGGTATTTATTCTGTTTGGTTGTGTGCGTGTATGTGTGTGTGTATGCATATGCTCAGTTGTGTCCGATTCTTTGACCCCATGGACTATAGCCCGCTAGTCTCCTCTGTCCATGGGATTTCCCAGGCAAGAATACCAGAGTAGGTTGCCATTTACTCCAGCACTGGGTCTTCCCGACCCATGGATCAAACCTGTGTCTCCCGAATTGACAGCATATTCTTTGCCACCAAGACACCTGGGAAGCCCTAGTTGTTTGTGTGTGTGTGTGTGTGTGTGTGTGTGTGTACCAATATGCAGCTGTGTGTTTGCATGTGCACATGATTGATCCCTCTGTTAAAAGCATGTTTATTCTGGGATGCATTCAAAAAAATTAGAATACACTGCAGTAAAGGAAAAAAAGTAGCTTTAAATGAAGGTCAGTGATGCTAATGAGTGAAGACACTGTCAGAAGAGCCAGTTTCAAAAAGAAGGGTAGTATCTCTGTGCTGAAGCAACCTCAGACTCAAGGGACCACACACTGGCTACTCCACTTGCTTCATGATGGTGCCCCTGATCTAACTGCTGTTCCTTTTCCTACTCCATGTTTATTTAACCACAATTGCTTTTGTATCTCCCAGTGGTGGGTGAGCCTGGCCCTTTTCTTACATTTGATTTCTTGTGGTTTGGACTTTGATATCTTTTTTGACAAACCAATGAGCACACTGTCATTCTAATTCTGTTCCTCATCCAACAGGATAATGGCACCCTACTGTTGAACATATGCTATAAAACCTTGCATTTTCGATGACAATCTACCCCCTCCTTCAAATGATTTATGCCTGTCTACCTTATGTAATGGCAACTCATTCCAGTATTCTTGCCCGGAGAATCCCATGGACCGAGGAGCCTGGTGGGCTACAGTCCATGGGGTCACAAAGAATCGGGCATGACTGAGCGACTTCACTTACCTTATGTAATAAAAGCATTTACTTCATTGTCTTTGCTTTCTTTATTATAATGTATTATCCAAATGAGCAGAGACATCATCTGCTTTATTTACTTCTAGATTTTCAACAAAGTGTGCATTTAAGTTGAAAAAAAATTTTAAGAAAATGACAAGTCAATAAATAAAGTGGTGCTGAAAATAAAGCTCTGCTAAATAGAGTAGATTCAAATAATTTTATCAAATTGAATAAATATGTAATACTAATATCTGAAAAATATATAAAATAATAATATATTAATTACAGTATGGGTCTGTAACTTAAGACGAATGGGACACCTTGGAAATAGAATAGCAAAATATAGTTTTTAATCCATACTGAAGGAAGCAGTATCTAACTTATAATTTCATTCTATATAATTATTAATGGGATCAGTCATGTTTATTAAACAATGCAAGAGCTCTTTAGTTGCATACAGATGAGTATGTTCCACAACTTGAGCGGAGATAATTGCTTTTTAAAAACTATAGATTTAATCACAAGACATAAAACAGTAGAAGTAAGGAAAACTGGGTGCTAAATAAGATAGTAATATGCATAAAAATCTATTCCTTGCTATTAAGGATGTAAAAAAAATTTCATGTTTAAAAGCATTGAGGGGAGCACTGTGACTGACTGATAGATTTGATCACACACAATTTATAAACTTCCACACAACACCACTAATGTATCTATACCTACATGGTACAGAAGAATTAAATACCATACAACAATCTTGTTAAAAAAAAAAAACTTTTTTTTTTTTTTAAGAATGAGATTTTAAAAAGGGATAAAACACTCAGATCCCAGGACACAAAGCTAAATACTTGCAAAGACAATTCATGTTTAGAAAGTAAATGTCTATTAAAGCCAAAGATTTTTAAAGAATCCACCTGCCAAAGAAGGAGGCTCAGGTTTGATCCTTGGGTTAGGAAGACCCTCTGGAGAAGGAAATGGCAATCTGCTCCAATATTCTTGCCTGGGAAATCCCTTGCGTAGAGGAGCCTACTGGGGGACAGCTCACAGTACCAACAAAGCCAGACATATATTTAGCCTCCCAGGTAATGAAATAATTACTAAGCAGTGTTCCCTGGCATATTCCTTCATGCATACTACACAAAATATTCTTTATCTTGTTAATACCAAGTGGGAGATAATGCTGAGAAAAGCAAGTGTCATGAATTGCTGTTGTAACATACTATGTACTTCCAAGGGTCTGTATCATTCTCACAAAAAATGGAATATGTTCAAATACACCTCGTTTGCAAAAACTTCGCTGTTCACATCTCAAAACTCAATATTCTGTTTTTCTACTCCTCTGAACTGCCAAACACCTCAAATATGTTCTAATTTTATGGGAACCCCTTTGTGCTTCCCATGTCTTCTTCATTCTCATCCAATTGGAATTCCACTCCCATCAGTTAATTCTCAACAATTATCCTTGTATTACTGAGTCCACAGACACTATTTTTAGTATTTTAAACATGTCAATTTTTAATATATTAGTCCATTTAGAAAAACATGGAATGTTGTGAAGTAATTAGCCTCCAACTAATAAAATAAAATTAAAAAAAAAAAAAGAAAAACATGGCAATCTCTTAGCTCTAGATTAGGCTGGCTGCACTCTCTTGTGACTTTGGAGGTCTCCAAAGTCTCCACTTACATTCCCTCTGAATCTTCCCTGAAGTTCCTCCCACTGTCAGACTCATCTGAACAGAGTCTCTGAGTGGAAGTTCTCCAATTCTTGGAAAATGACAGTTTAGTGTGGAAATCCAATTCTTCCCTGAATAGTTGATGTTGGAGATTGAAGCTCTTGCTTCAGACAGGATGGGAGGAAGGAGTGAAATATCGGTTCTCCAGCCAGATTTACTGCTACAAAAGCAGCAACCATGTCCTGACTACCCAAGGTTAGCCCTGCTGTGGACTGCAGGTGGAGAGACAGTTACAGCTCTCTGTGTCTGCTCATTAGGCACAGTTTCCATGGTTACTCCCACATCTGAATACATCACAATCCTGTGGGACTCTTGTCTGGACAGGAGGAATTTTTCCCCCTGCTTATTCTCTGTCCCCAGGAGACCAGATCAGAAGACAGATGAGTTCAGATTTACTATTCCTTTTCCATGAACTCATCTGGCTTCCAGAGCCCTGACTTCACCTTATCACAACCTCAAGTTGACAGTTTCTCCAAATCTAAGGCTGAAGAACCTTTCTTGAGTAGGACACATGGACCTCCAAAGTATTGTCTTGTGGTGAGAACATCTCCTGACATCTCTAGAAAACTGATAATCCCTTTCTCAACAAGGGATAGAGATGTGTTCCTTTGTTCTAGATATACTGGGACTGTAGACCTTAGATTCATGATACATTTGCAAAATCAACTGGGAAATTCATGTTAGTGATAAAAATTAAGAGATGCCATTAACATTTTTTAAATGCTGATTATATTATACATTTGGCTTTTATGATGCACCATGTGCTGAACTTGGAGCATTTTATGGGTTGTCTTATTTTTCCCGAAAGTTGATTTTCTTATTTCTCATGAAAGTTCATTGTCTGATATCCATACTATGATCTACCTCATTCTGCACTTGAAGCAATGGAACTAAGAGATCTGTCCAAAGTTATGAACTGAGTAAGGGATAAGCTTTGATTGGAACTCCCTCAAGATATTTCCAGTTCTCATGCTATAGGACAGTGTATCCCAGTTGTGGTGATTTTGCTTCCAGGGCACACTGGAGATTCTCTGCGGATGTTGTGGTTGTTACAGTTGGACAGGTGCTACTGCTACCTGGTGGGTGGAGGCCAGGAATGCTGCCGTACATTCTTCAATGCACAGTGCTCTTGTGGCCCAGGAATTATTCCCATGCAATCCTGGGGTATGATCCTTTTAACCCTCTGTAGAATTTGGTTTACCACTGTTTTGTTTACATTTTTTCCATATATACTAATCAGGGAGAGCAAACTGTAGTTTAATTTTTTCTTCTTTAAAAAATGTTGGATTTTTTTTAAAGTTTTATAGAGATATAATTCACATGCCATATAATTCACCAATCTGAAATGTACAATTCAACTTTTTAGCACATTCACAGATATGTACACTCATCAACACATTTAGAATGTTTCCTGATGAAGTTCATGATGTAGTTATTAGAATCTGCTTAACTATGATGCCTTTCAAGAGTCTTAGCTGCTGTTCTTCCAGTTTCTCCCCACTTCCTTCTCACGAAGTTCATGTCAGTTTTCTGGATGGGCATGAAAGAGCTGGGTCTTCTGCACAGATGGGGAAGCTGGGCTCTCACTCACATGCTCTCACTTTTGGGAGGAGAAATCACAGCACAAAAAGCCATTTATGGCACTGAGCTGTTCCCTCTCAGGGGAGGCATGATGCCCAAGACACCAACTAGCTTGAAACATAAAGAAAGACAGACACCTCCAATGAGAGCCATGGATGTGGAACAGCTTGCCTGGGAAAGATCACCTTGTACGCAGACATGTTTCAGGTAAAGTACTACTAATAATTAATTTCTAGAGGTCAAGTATGGGCATGCTGTATGAGAAGTATATTGCAGGGGGTATTATTTCACTGTAACTAGTAGATAGCCATGCAAGTTGGCAGAGATTGACCAGACAAAGCTGTTCATCCAATGAAGCTCTTGGGCAAAGAACTCCAGGAGCTGGCAGTTTGTAGTTGGACTGAGAAAGCTCACATATGAAAGGAAAGGAATCAGGGTGATACATGTGGGAGACACCAGTATCTAATATAGACAAAGGTAGTATGGCTTATGCCTTGGGGATTTGTTGAAAGTCTAG
This sequence comes from Muntiacus reevesi, assembly GCF_963930625.1. Taxonomy (NCBI): domain Eukaryota; kingdom Metazoa; phylum Chordata; class Mammalia; order Artiodactyla; family Cervidae; genus Muntiacus; species Muntiacus reevesi. Next base: position 188,190,510 of record NC_089249.1, on the reverse strand, counting down.
TATTCTTGAATTCATTATTGTGAAGACTCTGCATTGGTGCAGAGTGAGCACATTGGGTTGATAGGATCATACACAACATACACAATGTAGAGACTTACAGTTCTATGAACTTATGAGCATCTGAAAAGTGGATCAGAACATTACCAACTATATGATCTCATTTGGTATGAAAGGCACTTTAATAAACCATATGATTTAACACAGCTTGTTATGCAGCAATTGTCAACTGATATAAAAATCAATGCAAATGGCAATGAAAGCAGATATAATGGTCTACTACTTTTTATTTTAAGCATATGTGTTGATTTGGAGACAATATTCCTGATTATTATTTAAACTTGTTTCACATAACTGGATTATCAATAATCTCATTTAAGGTTCTGTTCCAGGGAACTTGGGAAAGTTGGAAGGACATGCATGGTGTGCAGATGAATGGTGATCCTGAATCACAGACTGGGTAAAAAATTTAAGGATTATTGTGAGTCATTCTTTGACCATGAAGGCTGAAGACTCCTGAGCAGGAAGCAGATGTGTAATGGTTTACCTGACTATTGTTCTTTTACTGTTTCTAATTCTTTACTGATTATGACAAAATTTATAAAAGAGAAGATCCCTTGTTCAGACCAATAGAGAAGCCATAATTGTAGGCAGCACAGGAATTGTTCAGCCAAAAAAGAATAACACAGGGAGCTCAACTTGGTACTCTGTGACAACCTAGAGGAGTAGTATGGTGTGGGAGGGAGGCTCAAGGGGGATGCTCCAGTATTCCTGCCTGGAAAATTCCATGGACAGAGAAGCCTGGCAGGCTACAATCCGGGGTATTGCAAAAGAGGCAAACACGATATAGCGACTAAACAACAACAGGAACAACAAGTGGTAGATATTGGAGACACAGGCTGAATAATTTTATGACACCAGGAGACCAGTTATAGAACTCAGTGGCTTGAATAAAGTCGATGTTATCAGAAAGGACAGTTAAACTGATGATACAGAAAAATGAAAGAGCCAAAATCAAAACATTGGTTTCAGACTTTACTCTGCAGTTGAATTCTATAAGTTACTTTAGCGGCCAAAGGCAGTTTTTCCTCTTGAGTAGAGAAGAATTTTTAAAAAATCCTTGAGAAGATGGATGTTGCTTAAGATAAAGGCCTTAAGGAATCCAATTTTTCCTACCAAAGAAATGGAAATTTCAAAATACTTCTCAACCATGTTTGGGAAAAATTATGGAAAGTAGAAAAATAGAAAAAAAAAAATGGAAAATTGTCCATGCATCAGCTATTAAGAAAGCTTAATCAATTGAGTTACTTAAATTATATGCTGAATTTTAAATCAAGGAATGCAAAAGCCAGGCAATATATATAAATAACAAGTGCTCTTTCCACAATCTGATCAAGAATCCCAATTTCTGACTCTAATGCTTTGAGCACTGCAATTACCAGCACTTCCTCAGCCCCAGGACAAATGGCCCTTTCATAGCTGCCACTCCAAAGAATCTTCTCAGAGCCCTCTTTATGTCTTTATTTCTCAGACTATAGATGAAAGGATTCAGCATGGGTGTGACCACAATGTACATCACCGAGGCTATTGCACTTAAGTGTGAGCTGTGGGTTCCAGTAGAGCTAAGATACAATCCTAAACCCGTACAATAGAATAAGGAAGCAACAGAGAGGTGAGATGCACAGGTGGAAATTGCTTTATACTTCCCCTCAGCTGATGAGATTCTACATATGGAGGAAACTATCCTAGAGTATGAGTAACATACACCAGTCAGGGGGATAGCACCAAAGAGCCCAACTGCAAAATACATCACAGTGTTATTAACAAAGGTGTCAGAACAGGCAAGTTGGAGTACTTCTTTCAAGTCACAGAAAAAGTGGGGGATTTCCAAGACTGAACAGAAATAGAGTCTCAATACCAGTAAGCTTTGTACCAAGGAATTCAGGGCACTCATCATCCAGGACACCAGCACCATCAGTCCACAGAGAATAGGGCTCATGATGACTGTATAGTGCAGGGGGTGACAGATGGCTATGAAGCGGTCATAGGACATGACAGTTAGAATTAAGTTCTCCAACTCTACAAATAGCATATAAAAATGCATCTGGGTGATGCAGCCTTCATAGGAAATGACTTTGCTCTGTGTCCTTATGTTCTGCAGCATCTTTGGGACGGTGGTGGAGATGAAACAGATGTCTACAAAGGACAGGTTGGAGAGGAAGAAGTACATGGGAATGTGGAGGTGGCAGTCTGAGATGGTGGCAAGAATGATGAGCAGATTCCCAAACATACTGATCAGGTACATGGAGAGGAAAAGTCCAAATATGAGAGGCTGCAGTTCTAGTTCCTCTGATAATCCTAGAAGAATAAATTGTGCCATTGCTGTATCATTTCTTTGCACCATGTGGTGGTGATCACTACTAGGGAAGAAAAAAAGTAGCATGATTAATTTCTACCTGTGTACACATTAACAGAGTAAAATGCAATGAATTACAATATTTAATCATCTTTAAGGAATCTACTGTGTCATCTATGATTAGAAATTCCTGTTTAACACTCAAACTTTTTCCCAAGAGGTCATGATTATACAGTTTTATTTTTTTTTGTTTGTTTTCTTTTTTTTTTTTCCATTTATTTTTATTAGTTGTAGGCTAATTACTTTACAATATTGTAGTGGTTTTTGTCATACATTGACATGAATCATCCATGGATTTACATTATAAGCAAGGTGAAAAGACAGCCCTCAGATTGGGAGAAATCAATAGCAAATGATTATACAGTTTTAAAGCAAATGCCTTTCATATACTCTAAAAATTCATGTTGAGTACCAACCATCTTCTAGGGTAAATGTGTGAAGATGCTGAGAACAAAACTTCCAACAATGCAAAGTTGAAGAAAGAATATGAGTGAGCCAATGGAAAAATATGCATATGCTGTCTCATGTGGTAACAGATGATATGAGAAAGAAAAAAGGCAGGTATAAATTGCCATGCATGTATATGTTACATTTTAGTGATAGTTCAGGAAGATCTGCAAAGAAAGAGACCTGAAGTGAGACAATCCAGAGACATCAGTTTACCTGGGGACATAGTGTGCCCTATTAGGAAAAGACTCTGCAAAGTACCAGAGGGTAGGGCTTGTTTCAAATATTGAAGACTCAAAAGGCAGCAAAAGTGTCAAGGGGAACAAGCAAGAGCGAGTGTGAGGAGAAATGGTATCAGAGGATGCTAAGGAACAAGGTCTTCCTGCTACAGCTGAACCTTCAGACACAAGGAGTCCCTCATCCACATGTTGTTACTTTCACATTTTTATATTTGTTTTGATTCCTGTGAATTAAAATGAATTGACTCCTTTATTTGCATCTTCTGGTTGACATTATTGTGTCTGTGTTTTAAGGGTAATATTTTGGAGTGGATAAATTTAAGTATCACTTCCCAGAGAATTGCTCATTCCCCACAACACACACTTACACACATCATGTCTTACTGGGCTTGTTACTCTCTGGCTCTTCTCACTTTTGACCACAATAATTATGAAAGGAGTGATGAAAGAAAGTCATCATCCCTACGTTACCTTTGCCCTAGATGTAGAAATAGTACCCAATTCTAGATGGTAAGCTTCCCATGCACTATATTCCACTCAAATATGACTACCTTGTGCTCTGTATTGGGCTTCCCCTGTGGTTCAGCAGTAAATAATCCCCTGCATTACAGGAGATGCAAGAGACACGGGTTTAATCCCTGGGTTGGGAAGATCCGCTGGAGGAGACCATGGCAACACACTCCAGCATTTTTGCCTAGAGAATCCCATGGACAGAAGAGCCTGGTTAACTACAGTCCATGGGCTTGGAAAGGGTTGGACATGACTGATATATGCCAGATGTATGCACTAAAAAGAAAATTAAAAGTAGTTCAAAAAATTGAGAGAGTGAAAATACCTGTGGAAGAAAATAAGGTCTACCTGTGGATCACATTCCTTAGTGGTTGCCTTGTCCTAGGGTACAGGTCTTGGGGTATGTATACCTCTGTTATGCAGACGTTTCATCCTCTAGGACAAGTATGATGGCATCAAAGATCTACACTATCAAGTCCCCCACAACCCTGTATTGAATATTTTCATTCTCAAAGCAAAATTTAATAAACTCAGCTGGTCGCTAAGAGACCATGGAAAAGAGAAAAATTCATTGATTCTGGTAGCTTTCCAACACCAGTTATATTACCTTGATGCTCAAAATACCTCATAAAATATTTTAGAGCAATTTATCAAAGCAGGAAGGAATAATCATTATAGGACAACAGGAGCATTCCAGTAGAAAGTGAGCAAAGGGAATAAGGGCTTCCTTGGTGGCTCAGATGGTAAAGAATCTGCCTGAAATGCAGGAGACCCAGGTTTGATCCTTGGGTCATGAAGATTCCCTGAAGTAGGAAGTGGCAACCCACTCCAGTATTCTTCCTTGGAAAAACCCATGGATAGAGGAGCCTGGTGGTCTACAGGCATGGGGTCACAAAGAGTTGGACACAACTGAGCAACTAACACTTCCAAGGGAATATACCCACAACTGACAACAGAAAATAGACAATACACAATAATAGATGAGGATTTTAAAGGATAAATGGTAACAGACTTTTGTAAATGATCTTGAATACAAAGCTTTTGATTCAGAAAACTGACTTTTGAAACTCAGTGCTATCACATATTAGCCGTTTGAATGTAGTGGATCTACAGACCCATTCTGAGCATTAATGACCTAATTCAAATAGTGGGGAGAGTGTATCTATCCTCCTAATTTGGAAGGCAAATTTAGTCAATATGTGTAAAACTTTAGCATAGTTCCCTTCTGTTACTAAATTATTAAGTATCACAGAGATGTGAATTTGCTTGTTTTTTCCTTCTACCTTCCAAATGTCTCCCTTGCTTCCCTACCTCTTGGTATTTAAGAATTCCAAAGTAAGATTCCTTTTCATACCCCTCTTTGCATTCTAAGCACAATATTTTCCTGTGAATATGTAATGTGAGGAAAGATACTGTGAAATGTTTGTCTCAAGAACGCTATTGCAAGGCAATATATACTTCCATAGATGTGGCTCTTTCTAATAAAAATGGAAGGTACTCAAATACTTCCCAAATTTAAGAGTCTTTTTGTAAATGTGGATATTTCATTTCCCATGCCTCCAAACCAACTTTTCTTACTCTCCTTAAATGTATAACTGCTCTAACATGCTCTGATTTTACTGGAACCACTTTATGCTCCTCATTGCTTCCTCATCCTCAACCAACTGGATTTCTATTCCCATCACTTAATTGTCAACATTCATTCTTGTGCTGCTGAGTTCATCAAACACTTCTTTAACATATTGAATAAATGAATTGTAAGTTAATTAGTCAACCTAGTAAATAACAATGGCTAATATCTGAGCCCTGGTGTGGGCCAACTAGGCTCTCAAATGACCTCAGAAAAAGGTTTTCCACTTGTATTCTCTCTCAAACTTCCTTGAAGTGCCTATAGGACTCTCACACTCACCTGGATGGGGACGACAAGAGGAAAGTCCCCGTGTGTATATCCAAGTTCCTCCGTGGATGGTTGATGATGAAGACTGCAGCTCTGTTCTTAGGCAGGTCAGAAGGAAAGAGGGAAGCATTGGTCCTTACTCAGATGTAGGACTCCAAAACCAATGACCATGCCCTTTGCACCCCAAGGTTGTACAGATTGAGGGATTCAGCCAAGGAGATTTTACAGCTCCCCATGTCCGTTCATTAGGTACTGTTTCAATTTTTACTCCCACATCCGAGCTCAACACTTCCCTGTGGGACACTGTTCTAGATAGGAAAACTATCCTGATGAGTCTCTTTTCCCAGAAGGATAATTAGAAATCAGATGAATCTAGTTTTTATTACCCTCTCCCCATGAACTTGCCTGCCTTCCAGAAGTCTAACCTCTTTGCACTTTATCCTTGTGTGTGTTAAGTCGCTTCAACTGGGTCCAATTCTTTGCAACCCTATGGACAGTAACCTACCAGGGGCCTCTGTCTATGGTATTCTCCAGGCAAGAATAATGAAAAGGGTTGCTATGCCCTCCTCCAAGGGATCTTCCCAACTCACAGATCAAACCCACATCTCAAGTATCCTGCATTGGCAAGTAGGTTCTTTTCCACTAGCACCACCAGGAAAGCCCATATCAACTATACTTCAAATGAAAAAATAACTTAAAGAAGCAAAAAATGGTATTGACATAATTATGTGACATAGATTAGTAATAAAATTGGCAAAAGAGTAGACATGCACTTCACTTCAGTCACTCAGTCATCTCTGACTCTGTGCAAACCCCATGGATTGCAGCAACCCAGGCTTCCCTGTCCTTCACCATCTCCCAGAGCTTGCTCAAACTCATGTCCATCAAGTCAGTGATGTCATCCAACCATCTCATCCTCTGTCATCCCCTTCTCCTCCTGCCTTAATCTTTCCCAGCATCAGGGTCTTTTCTAAGGAGTCAGCTCTTTGCATCAGATGGCCATAGTAATGGAGCTTCAGCTTCAGCATCAGTCCTTCCAGTGAATATTCAAGACTGATTTTCTTTAGGACTGACTTGTTTGATCTCCTTGCAATCCAAGCGACTTTCAAGAATCTACTCCAACACCACAGTTCAAAAGCATCAGTTCTTTGGTGTTCAGTCTTCTGTATAGTCCAACTCTAACATCCATACACGACCACTGGAGAAACTATAGCTTTGACTAGATGGACGTTTGTTGGCAATGTAATGTCTCTGTTTTTTAATATGCTGTGTAGATTGGTCATAGCTTTCTTCTAAGGAGCAAGCATCTTTTGATTTCATGTCCACACTCACCATATGCAGTGATTTTGGAGCCCCCAAAAATAAAGTCTCTCACTGTTCCAATTGTTTCTCCATTTATGTCCCATGAAGTGATGAAACTGGATGTAATGATCTTAATTTTTTAAATGTTGAGTTTTAAACCAGTTTTTTCACTCTCCTCTTTCCTTCATCAAGAGGCCCTTTAGTTCCTCTTCACTTTATGCCATAAGGGTGGTGCTCTGCATATCTGAGACTATTGATATTTCTCCCAGCAATCTTGATTCCAGCTTGTGCTTCATCCAGCCTGGCATTTTGCATGATGTCCTCTGAATATAAGTTAAATAAGCAGGGTGACAATACACAGCCTTGACATACTCCTTTCCCAAGTTGGAACCAGTCTGTCATTCCATATCCAGTTCTAACTGTTGCATCTTCACCTGCATACAGAATTCTCAGGAGACAAGTCAGGTGGTCTGTGGTCTGGTGTTTCAATCTCTTGAAGAATTTTACACTGGTTGTTGTGATCAACACAGTCAAAGGTTTTAGTGTAATCAATAAAGCAGAAGTAGATATATTCTGGAACTCTGTTGCTTTTTCTATGATCCAATGGATGTTGGCAATTTGATCTCATTTTCCTCTGCCTTTTCAAAATCCAGCTTGAATTTCTGGAAGTTCATGGTTCATGTACTGTTGAGGCCTGGCTTTGAGAATTTTGATTATTACTTTGCTGGAGTGTGAGATGAGTGCAATCGTGCAGTAATTTTAACATTCTTTGGCACTGCCCTTCTTTGGGATTGGAAAACTGACCCTTTCCAGTCCTGTGGCCACTGCTGAGTTTTAACTGAATGTAATACTCAATGTTCCTAGAAACAGTGCCACATAGTAGATGTTCAATTATTTGTAGAAAGAATCAAGAATAAGGTACATTAGAGATGTACATCGGGCTTTCCAGCTGGCTCAGTCAGTAAAGAATCCACCTGCAATAAAGGAGACCCAGATTCAATTCCTGGATCAGGAAGATCCCTTGGAGAGGGAAAGGCTACCCACTCCAGTATTCTTGCTTGGAGAATTCCCTGGACAGAGGAGCCTGATGGGTTACAGTCCCTGAAATCCAGAAGAGTAAGATACGACTAAGCAACTAATATTTTCACTTTTCATAGTGATTTCAAGATAACTGAATGCAACAATATGAATAAAAATCTACAATTAACTTCTATAAGGACATAAAATATTAACAATTTAGTGATATCAACATGGGCTACTATTTCAACTTAAATTCCCAAAGGCTTAGAAATAAAATAACTTAAAGGATTTTAAAATGTGGGAATATAGGAGTACTCAAGTTACAATTTATTCACATATTAATATATTTGGATTCAAATACACTTATAAAAGATGAAGGTGATCTTTTTCCAATGGCAAAGAAGAATGCTTTCAGGGTGCTCAAAAAAGGTGATACAACTTTTAGAAATATGTTTATTTATCATATTTGATAAATATATTGATAAATATGTTTTTCAAGAAAGACTGATAAGAGCAATAACAAGTAAGAGATTTCTATGTATATAAATGTATAAAGGGTTATTTATTAGCACTATGCAAAAGAACATTCACTTTATTTCTTGTTTACAACAAGGATTTTCAAGTGACAAGTATTAAAATGACAGTTCAATTATTGCAGTAAAAAAAAAAAAAACCCAAAAAGTAGAAAAGCAATGGAAAGAACACCACATGACTAAGAAATATGGAACTAAAGAGCCTTTTGATGAAAGTGAAAGAGGAGAGAGAAAAAGCTGGCTTAACACTCAGCATTCAAAAAATGGCACCCTGTCTCATCACTTCATTGCAAATAGATGGGGAAACAATGGAAACAGTGACAAACTTTATTTTCTTGGACTCCAAAATCACTGCAGATGGTGACTGCATCCATGAAAATGAAAGGCGCTTGCTCCTTGGAAGAAAAGCTATGACCAACCTAGACAGCATATTAAAAAGCAGAGACATCATTTTGCCAAAAAATTCCACCGAGTCAAAGCTATGGTTTTTCCAGTAGTCAGGTAGGGATATGAGAGCTGAATTATAAAGAAGGCTGAGCACTGATGAATTAATACTTTTGAACTGTGGTGTTGGAGTAGACTCTTGAGAGTCCCTTGGACTCCAAGGATATCAAACCAGTCAATCCTAAAGGAAATGAATCCTGAATATTCATTGGAAAGACTGATGTTGAAGCTGAAACTCCAATACTTTGGCCAACTGATACAAGGAACTGACTCCTTAGAAAAGACCCTGATGCTGGGAAAGACTGAAGACAGGAGGAGAAGGGAATGAGAGAAGATGAGGTGGTTGGATGGCATCACCAACTCATCGGACATGAGTTTGAGCAAGCTCCAGGAGCTGATGATCAACAGGGAAGTCTGCATTGCTGCAGTCCATGGAGTCGCAAAGAGTTGGACACAACAGTGTGACTTAGCTGAACTGAGTAATAAAAAGAACAACATATGACTGAGTATATGCTATCAAACATTCTCACTAATACATCTACATACATAAAATAATTAAATTGCATGCAATAATTTTGTGAATAAATGAAACATCAAATTTTTGTTGAAAAGTGTGATCAAATATAGGAATGCAAGCAATCCTATCAAAGCATACAAAACAAAGGACTCTCACAGACAATGTTTTTTATCAAGAAAGTAAATGACTAAAAAAATGAAATATATATACAGCATCATTGGTAATAAAATAATTGCAAGTGCTATAATTAACAGTAATTTAAGATCTTTAGTGTGCTCATTTTCATATAAAACATTTTATGTGAATATCCAGAGATAGAAAAGATACTGAGATATATAAGTTCCAAGAAATGCTGCAGTAGGCAAGTATTTGCGTAAATCCCTTGGTCGGGATTTATTTTTGCAATCCTTATTGTAAAATTCAGACTTAAATAGAAGAATGTAGGGAAAATCACTAAATCATTCAGGTACAACCTAAATTAAATCCCTTGTGATCACACAGTGGAAGTGATAAATAGATTCAAGGGATTAGACCTGATAGAGTGCCTGAAGAACTAAGGATGGAGTTTCATAACATGTCCACAGATAGTGATCAAAACCATCCCCAAGAAAAGAAATGTAAAAAGGCAAAATGGTTGTCTGAAGAGGCTTTACAAATAACTGAAAAGTGAGGAGGTGGAAAAGGCAAAAGAGAAAAGGAAAGATATATCCATCTGAACGCAGATTTCCAAAGAATAGCAAGGAGAGATAAGAAAATCTTCCTCAATGATCAATGCAAAGAAACAGAGGGCAACAATACAATGGGAAAGACTAGAGTTCTCTTCAAGATGAGTAGAGATACTGAGGGAACAATTCATGCAAAAATGAGCTCAATAAAGGACAGAAATGGTATGGAACTAAAAGAAGCAGGAGATATTAAGACAAGGTGGCAAGAATACATAGAAAAATTACACAAAAAAAGATTTTTTCTGTTGTCCTCTAGGAATTTTTATTTGTTTATTTATTTTAAATTAATTCATTTTACTTTACAACATTGTATTGGTTTTGCCATATATTGACTTGAGTCCTCCATGGGTGTATATGTGTTCCCTATCCTGAACACCCCTCCGACCTCCCTCCTCATCCCATCCCTCTGGGTCATCCAAGTGCACCAGCCCCGAGCATCCTGTAGACTGTTCAAGAAATCTGTGTCTCTTTTGCTGTCTCACATACAGGGTTATCATTACCAGCTTTCTAAGTTCCATATTTATGTGTTATACTGTATTGGTGTTTTTCTTTCTGGCTAACTTCACTCTGTATAATAGGCTCCAGTTTCATCCAACTCAATGGAACTGATTCAAATGCATTTTTTTAATGGATGAGTAATATTCCATTGTGTATATGTACCACAGGTTTCTTATCCATTCGTCTACTGATGGACAACAAGGTTGCTTCCATATCCTGGCTATTGTAAACAGTGCTGTGATGAACATTGGGGTACACATGTCTCTTTCGATTCTGGTTTCCTCGGTGTGCAAGCCCAGCAGCGGGATTGCTGGGTCATATGGAAATGACCCAGATAACCACAATGGATGATCACTTACCTAGAGTCAGACATCCTGGAATGTGAACTCAAGTGAGCCTTAGGAAGCATCACTACAAACAAAGCTAGTGGAGGTGATGGGATTCTAGCTGAGCTATTCCACATCCTAAAGATGATGCTGTGAAAGAGCTTCACTCAGTATTTTCAGGAAATTTGGCCACAGTGGCCACAGGAATGGTAAATGTCAGTTTCCATTCCAATCCCAAAGAAGGGAAATGCTAAAGGATGTTCAAACTACTGCACAATTTCACTCATTCCACATGAGGGCAAGATCATGCAAAAATCCTGCAAGATAGGCTTTAACAGTACATGAACTGAGAACTCCCAGATGGACAAGCTGGTTTTAGAAAAGGCAGAGGAACCAGAAATCAAATTGCCAACATCTATTGGATTATAGAAAAAATAAGAGAATTCCAGAAAAACATCTACTTCTGCTTCACTGACTACACTAAAGCCTTTGACTGTGTGGGTCACAACAAACTGTGGAAAATTCTTCAAGAGGTGGGAATTTCAGACCACCATACTTGCCTCCTGAAAAATCTTTATGCAGGTCAAGAAGCAATAGTTAGACCTGAACTGGTTCCAAATTGGGAAAGGAATCCATCAAAGGTGTATATTGTCACCATGCTTATTTAACTTATATTCAGAGTACATCATGTGCAATGCTGAACTGGATGAATCACAACCTGGAGTCAAGACTGCCAGAAAAAATTTCAATAACCTCAGATATGCAGATGGCACCACTCATATGCTAGAAAGTGAAGAGGAACTAAAGAGCCCCTTGATGAAGGTGAAAGAGGAGAGAAAAAGCTGTCTAAAACTCAGCATTCAAAAAACTACAATCATGGCATTAGGTCTAATCACTTCATGGCATCTGGTCTCATCACTTAATGGCAAATAGATGGGAAGCAATGGAAACGGTGACAAACTTTATTTTCAAGGGGGAATAAAAGCTATGACAAACATAGACAGTGTATTAAAAAGCAGAGACATTACTTTTGCTGACAAAGGTCCACTTAGTCAAAGCTATGGTTTTTCAAGTAGTCAGGTATGATTGTGAGAGTTGGACTATAAAGAAGGCTGAGTGCAGAATAGATGCTTTTGAACTGAGGTGTTGGAGAAGACTCTTGAGAGTCTCCTGGACTGCAAGGATTTCAAACCAGTCAATCCTAAAGGAAATCAATCCTTAACATTCACTAGAAGGACTGATACTGAAGCTGAAGCTCCATTACTTTGGACACCTGCTGTGAAGTCTGACCCATTTGAAAAGACCCTGATTCTGGGAAAGATTGAAGACAGGAGGAGAAGGGAACAACAGAAGATGAGACGGTTGGATGGCATCATCGACTCAATGGATATGAGTTTGAGCAAGCTCTGGGAAATGGTGAAGGACAGGAAAGCCTGGGTTGCTGCAGTTCATGGGGTCTCAAAGAGTCAGACGCGACTGTGGGACTTAACAACTTGTTCAGGACCTTTCTAATTAATATGAAAACCAAGGACATGGATTAGCGAGTGAACAACAGTAACAACATACTATAACCTACCTTAGAACGTTATCATGATTGTCTGCAAAAATTTTTATTTGTGATGTAGTCATCAATAAATGTAGTCATCATACAACAATTATGATGCAGTCCCCTTATGCATTTCATCCCCCATTATATTAATGATACTCAGAAGGGTTTAATGTTATGCTCAGTGAAAGTGAAAGTGAAATTGCTCAGTAGTGCCCGACTCTTTGCGACCCCATGGACTGTAGCCTACCAGGCTCCTCCATCCATGGGATTTTCCAGGCAAGAGTACTGGAGTGGGTTGCCATTTCCTTCTCCAGGAGATCTTTCCAACACAGGGATCGAACCCAGGTCTCTGGCGTTGTAGGCAGATACTTTACTGTCTGAGCCACTAGGGAAGTGTTCAATATTTTAAACCAAATAAGAGATAGAGTCTTGATTGGAATCTCTCAGGAGGCTCCCAGTTTTCAAACACTGGAGCAGTGATTCTCAACCAAGAGTGATTTCTCAATTAAAGATATTTGGCAATATTTGAAGGGGTCCTACTGAACTCTTCTGATGTACAGGACGTCATCCAGTGCTAGTAATCATACTTCCCAAATATCAACACTGAGAAGGTGATGAAACCTATTCTAGACTAGCACTTCTCTGAATCCACTGCTTCACAAATTACCAAGGATTGTATTTCAAATGTAAATTATTATTCAGTAGGCCAGATCAGGGGCCTGGGGCCCTGCAATTCTAACAAAATCCTAAGTGTTATTTGATAGTACAGGTTCTGGTCTGTGGATGTCAATTTAAGTACCAAGAAAGTAGTTCTGTGTTAGATTCAGGTGTAAGTAGTTTTAGGCCTTCACCCAGAATACTCCATTCTTTCTTAATTTTGAAAGAAAAGATTTTTGATCACCTTTTAGGTAGTGATAAATTTTGTGTTTGACTTTTTATAGAAGTATTAAGTGACATCAAATCATTTCCATTAGAATAAGATTTTGCAGTAGTCACAATAAGATCCTCCAAAAGATGTCTACAGGAAAATCTCAAGAACCTTGGAATAGCCTCGTTTACATAACTAGTTTAATTACAATAGCAGAGGAAATAAGGTTGCTCATCATTGATCTTTATTTAAGAATATTAGCACAGATATCCAGGTCAGACTAATACAATTACGATGATTTTTCTAACCATGCAAGAGAGAGTAAGAGTTGGAATTAGAGAGAGAGTTAAAATGCCAGGCACCTGCATTTGAATATGGAGCAAGTACCCTGAACTATGGAATGGTGGTGGCCACTAGAAGTAAAACAGAAAATTAAATGTAACCTCTTTTGGAGTATCCATAAGGATCAGAGTCTTATAGATATCTAAATTCTTGCTCAATGAGACTTCAGGCCTCTGACCTTACAGAATTTTATGACAGGCACTTTTTTTAACACACAGGTGTGGTAATTTGTTATTCTAGCAATAGGAATCTAAAATATATTTGTCCAATTATCTAGTATTTCTAGGAGCTCAGCTAAAGATTTTTGATTCACACAATAAGCTTCTCTTAAATAGGACATTTTGGGTTGAACGCCTACCATATATAGGAGGAAATCAGAGTCACCTTAGAGATCTTTTTCCCATTAGCTGATACAAAGATTTTTTTTTATCTAAATGTAAATGTGGCTCTGATTTTGAGGCCTTTGAAATTGAAAATAGGAAAAGTACATCATTATTGAAATTAATAACCTAGTTTAAATCTTTCTGTTAACGTTTCTACATTCTTTCTAGTTTATGTTAATTCAAGCATTTTTTTTCTTACTTCTATCCTTCCAACTTTCTCTCAAGTTTTCTTTCAACACAATCGGTGAGATTACTAATGAGACTGTGTGCAATACATGTATGTGAATGGGTTTATTTCAGAGAATGGAGTATATAGATGCAGGCACATATAAACATATATGTACTCTGAACCTTGAACATGGTTTGTGAACTCAGCAAATATTTCTATGCATTGCATACATACCTCACAATATCCAAGTGAAGCTAGAATTTATTATCTCATATTTTCTTATGAAATAAAAACTGAGGCTTAGTTCAGGTCAGGTCAGTTCAGCCACTCAGTCGTGTCCAACTCTTTGCAACCCCATGAACCGCAGCACACCAGGCCTCCCTGTCCATCACCAACTCCCGGAGTCCACACAAACCCATGTCCATTGAGTCAGTAATGCCATCCAACCATATCATCCTCTGTCGTCCCCTTCTCCTCCTGGGCTCAATCTTTTCCAGCTTTAGGATCCTTTCAAATGAGTCAGCTCTTCCCATCAGATGGCCAAAGTATTGGAGTTTCAGCTTCAGCATCAGTCCTTCCAATGAACACCCAGGACTGATCTCCTTTAGGATGAACTAGTTGGATCTCCTTCCAGTCCAAGGGACTCTCGAGAGTCTTCTCCAACACCAGAGTTCAAAAGCATCAATTCTTCGGTGCTCAACTTTCTTTATAGTCAAACTCTCACATCCATACATGATGACTGGCAAAGTCATAGCCTTGACTAGATGGGTTTTGTAGGCAATGTCTCTGCTTTTTAATATGCTGTCTAAGTTGGTCATAACTTTCCATCGAAGGAATAAGTGTCTTATTTCACTACCGCAATCACCATCTGCAGTGATTTTGGAGCCCAGAAAAATAAAGTCAGCCATTGTTTCAATTGTTTCCCCAACTATTTGCCATGAAGTGATGGGACCAGATGCCACGATCTTAGTTTTCTGAATGTTGAGCTTTAAGCCTACTTTTTAACTCTCTTCTTTCCCTTTCACCAAGAGGCTCGTTAGTTACTCTTCACTTTCTGCCATAAGGGTGGTATCATCTCCATATCTGAGTTATTGATATTTCTCCCAGCAATCTTGACTCCAGTTTGTGTTTTCTCCAGCCTAGAGTCTCTCATGATGTACTCTGCATATAAGTTAAATAAACAGGGTGACAATATACAGCCTTGACGTACTCCTTTTCCTATTTGGAACCAGTCTGTTGTTCCATGTCCAGTTCTAACTGTTTCTCCTTGACCTGCATATAGGTATCTCAGGAGGCAGGTCAGGTGGTCTTGTATTCCCATCACTTTCATAATATTCCACAGTTTATTGTGATCCACACAGTCAAAGGCTTTGGCATAGTCAATAAAGCAGCAATAGATGTTTTTCTGGAACTTTCGCTTTTTTGATAATCCAGCGGATAATGGCAATATGATCTCTGGTTCTTCTGGCTTTTCTAAAATCAGCTTGAACAGTTGGAAGTTCACGATTCATGTACTGCTGAAGTCTGGCTTGGAGAATTTTAAGCATGACTTTACTAGCATGTAACATGAATGCAATTGTTTGGTAGTTTGAGGATTCTTTAGGATTGCCTTTCTTTGGGATTGGAAAGAAAACTGACCTTTTCCAGTCCTGTGGCCACTGCTGAGTTTTTCAAATTTGCTGGCATATTGAGTGCAGCACTTTCACAGCATCATCTTTCAGGGTCTGAAATAGCTCAACTGGAATTTCATCACCTCCACTACATTTGTTCGTAGTGATGCTTTCTCAGGCCCACTTGACTTCACATTCCAGGATGTCTGGCTCTAGGTGAGTGATCACACCATCGTGATTATCTGGGTCATGAGGATCTTGTTTTGTTTTCCTCTATGTCTTTGCACTGATCACTGAGGAAGGCTTTCTTATCTCTCCTTGTTATTCTTTGGGACTCTGCATTCAAATAGGTATATCTTTCTTTTTCTCCTTTACTTTTCTCTTCCCTTCTTTTCACAGCTATTTGTAAATCCTCCTCAGACAGCCATTTGGCATTTTTGCATTTCTTTTCCTTGGAGATGGTCTTGATTCCTGTCTCCTGTACAATGTCACATACTTGCATCCATAGTTCATCAGGCACTCTGTCTATCAGATCTAATCTTTTAAATCTATTTCTCACTTCCACTGTATAGTCACAAGGGATTTGATTTAGGTCATACCTGAATGGTCTGGTGGTTTTCTCGACTTTCTTCAATTTCAGTCTGAATTTGCTAATAAGGAGTTCATGATCCAACCACAGTCAGCTCCTGGTCTTGTTTTTGCTGACTGTATAGAGTTTCTCCATCTTTGGCTGCAAAGAATATAATCAATCTGATTTTGGTGTCGACCATCTGGTGATGTACATGTATAAAGTCTTCTCTTGCATAGGTGGAAGAAGGTGTTTGCTATGACCAGTGCGTCTCTTGACAGAACTCTATTAGCCTTTGCCCTGCTTCATTCTGTACTCCAAGGCCAAATTGTCCTGTTACTCCAAGTGTTTCTTGACTTCCTACTTTCGTATTCCAGTCCCCTATAATGAAAAGAATATCTTTTTTGAGTGTTAGTTCTAGAAGGTCTTGTAGGTCTTCAAAGAACTGTTCAACTTCAGCTTCTTCAGCGTTACTGGTTGGGGCATAGATTTTGATTACCATGATATTGAATGGTTTGCCTTGCAAATGAACAGAGATCATTCTGTCATTTTTGAGATTGAATCCAAGTACTGCATTTCTGACTCCTTTGTTGACCATGATGGCTACTCCATTTTTTTTAAGGGATTCCTGCCCACAGTAGTAGATAAAATGGTCATCACAGGTAACTGAGGCTCAGGGAAATTATATTGTTAACAAGAACAATATGAAGAAATTAAAATTTATTGTGCACCCTTTTAAATTATTCACAAGTGGAACCATACAGTATACTCTTAATTTTGGACATTTAGAAAACTGTATACTTTAAAAATGTGCAGTTCTTTGTATGCAATTACATGTTAATGAATCAGCTAAAAATTAAACATTTCT
Organism: Muntiacus reevesi; assembly: GCF_963930625.1. NCBI lineage: Eukaryota > Metazoa > Chordata > Mammalia > Artiodactyla > Cervidae > Muntiacus > Muntiacus reevesi. The sequence goes on along the minus strand of NC_089249.1, from coordinate 188,173,282 downwards.
AGTGCTGCGTGGTTTAAGGTAATATGTTAAGCACAGGTAGTTGAGTCACAGCTAAAATTGGTTGGAGATAGGAAGAAAGCAAAGTGTCAAAGTGTTTTATTTATATATTTTACATCATATATATCATATACATATGATATTTATATTATCCATTGACTTTTACTGATTATGAAAGAAATTAGAATAAAGAACATAATTCATTTAGAGCATAGGAAAGAATCACATTCATAGGCTGCAGCAATGGAATGTTTTTCAAGCAGAAAAAGATACAATTACACCAAATAATCCTTTGCCCTAGTAATAAACCTCTTTACACACAGACAATGAAATGACATGCACCAATAAGTAAGTGACACCATGAAAAGAAGTTTGCCTAGAAATAATCTGACACAAATTTTTGCTACATCATACTTAAGTTCCCCTCTGACTCTAGGTTTTATAATGTCAAACCCTTACTGAAATTTTTGTTTCATGTACACACCAATTAGAGACATATTTTTGATGCTCCCTTTTGCCAGTGACTCATGTGGGTAAAGTGGACACTGAGCTACATAGAGAACAGTACACTGTGAGGGCATAAAACCAGATGAAGTACTATGAGGCACACTATCTGTTAACGTCTACAATTTTTCAGAAAGAGCAATTACAGTGGTGATGTTTCAAGATACGATGAACCAAAATGTGATAAAATGTAGTTTCATATTTTACTCTTCTATGAAATTATGTAATAGGTTTGGGTACAGTTTTTTTCCATAAGCAAAATTCATGATTATTAAAATGAAAGAAAAAATACTCAGTATAAAGTATTTCATTTCAGAAGAATTTATTCTTAAGAAATGGGTGAAGTCTCATGAGATAAATGGAAATTTACATATATGTCACACAAGAAGTTGAGTCAATTTGAGAGAGTAGAAAAATGACAAAAAAAAAAAAACACTTAGATAACAGAGAAAATTTAATAAAGGATATTTTTTAAATTTTATAGGTAAGTTTAAATCAAAGAAATGGATATACCAGGCTATAAATTGAAGAAGCAATTACTATTATCACAATCTGAACAAAGAATCACAATATCTGCCTATGAGGCTTTGAGTCTTGCTGTCGTGGGTATTTCTTCAGTCCAAGGGCAAATGGGCCTATTAAAAAGTTTCCATCCCAAAGAATCTTTTCAGAGCCCTCTTTACATCTTTATTTCTCAGACTGTAGATGAAGGGGTTCAGCATGGGTGTGACCACAGTGTACATCACTGAGGCTATTGCACTTGCTTCTGAGCTGTGGGTATCAGAAGAACTAAGGTACACTCCTAAACATGTAAAATAAAATAAGGAGACAACAGAGAGGTGAGATGCACAGGTGGAGAATGCTTTATACTGCCCCTGAGCAGATGAGATTCCACAGATAGAGGCCACTATCTTAGAGTAAGAGTAAATGATACCAGCCAGGGGAACGCCCCCCATAATTACAGATCCAAAATACAGCACTGTGTTATTGAGGAAAGTGTCAGAACAGGCAAGTTGGATCAGCTGTTGGATTTCACAAAGAAAGTGGTGGATTTCCAGGTCTGAGCAGAAGGACAATCGCAATATCATTAAGCTGTGTAACAAGGAGTTCAGGACACTAATGATCCAGGAGACCAGAACCAGCCATCCACAGAGCTGGGCGTTCATGGTGACTGTGTAATGCAGGGGGTGGCAAATGGCCATGAAGAGGTCATAGGCCATCACAGTCAGGAGAATGTCATCTAATCCTGCAAAGAGAATGTAAAAATGCATCTGGACAATGCAGCCTTCATAAGTTATGACTTTGCTCTGTATCTGGACATTTTGCAGCATCCTTGGGATGGTGGTGGAGGTGAAGCAGATGTCTACAAAGGACAGGTTGGAGAGGAAGAAGTACATGGGAGTGTGGAGGTGGGGGTCTGAGCTGATGGCCAGGATGATGAGCAGGTTTCCAAATACAGTGATCAGGTACATGGAGAGGAAAAGCCCAAATATGAGGGGTTGCAGTTCTGGTACCTCTGAAAGTCCCACGAGAAGAAAGTTTTAATATGTGTGTATTGTTCCCTGGTTCCATATGGTGAAGGTGACTCTTGGAAAAAAAGAGAACAACATGACTAATTTTTCATGAAATTCACATAACTCGCATAGCTGAAGTACTAGTATTTCTATTTTACTTGCAAGAAACTGATGTTAATATATTGTATGTAGATAGACCCTCCCTAAGGATGTATCCCACTTCACCTCTCACCAGATATTTTTATCACATTGTCAGCATACTTTCAAAGAGTTCATGTATTTTCAGTTTTAATGAGAAATTATTTCAGATATTTGAGAAATATTTTATATGGAGGGCCAACATGCTCCAAGCACATATAGGGAATAAGTAGAGGTGCTGAAAAACAAATTTCCCACAATCCAAGGATGGTGAAAGATGATATTCAAATAAATATATTTTATGTCAGGATGTGGAAGATGTTTTATTTTGAAGAAAACAAAGACAGATATAAAGGAGCGAGTAGGGGGGAAATTTATTAGGTACTGAGTGTTCAGGCAAGGCCAACAAACAAGAGATTATTTGAAGAGATCTTAAAAAAGAGATAGAAGGATACAGTATGACACCAGGAGAAGTGTGTGCCTGGAAGAGGCAAGAGGCAACAGCCACTGCAAAGGTCCTGAGCAAGACACTTGTTCCACATGTTCAAATGCAAACAAGGAAGCCAGAGGAATGAGCAGGAGGGGGAGTGACTAGAGATGATGTAAGGGATGCTGAATAACAAGGTGGCCTCTCTGTTACAACTGACACCTCAGTCCACAGGGAATTCCTCCTTCCATGTTGTTCTTTGCACTTTATTAATTTTCATGCAAACATATCCTTTGAATTATATTAGATCCCTTTCATAGTTCCATCTGTTGATTGAGTTCTGGCCTCTGTGAGCTTCTTATGTCAACTTAATATATGAGTCCAGGTGTCTCTGCTTTAAGAAGTGCTCTCACTTCACAAGGCACAGGCACACACCCCCTACAGTCTCCTGAACTACATCACTGGCATGAATTTCTCCTCCGGAACCAATCTCCTTGGGCCATGGGTGGTCGCAACTCAAGCTGGTCAGATCAGATTAACTTTCTCCTAAACAATGTTTTAATGGTGCCCGGATATTCTAGTTCATGAGCTTCTGAGAGAGTAACAAAGTTAGGGTTCCTTTTAACTACAACCACTTTCTGCCCTGTGTTTAAAGAAATATAAAAAGTATGGGAGAGAGAAATATGATGAAGGGAAAAGATGATCTAACAAGCTCAAATCATCCCTGAGACAATGGGACAGAGAAAAGCCTCCTTGGTTTGACAACATTTCAACTTTAGCTACATCTCCTTGATGCCCAGGAAAAATCAGAAAGAAACATCTCTTTTCCAAGGAGAGAAACAGTTATGTCTAAATGATGTGAAAAACCAAAACCATACAGATTTAATTTCCCAAGAGAAAAATAAGTAAAGATAGTAAACTCACAATTCAAAAATAAAAACCCACAAAATATGACAAGTTTCTGATGTGTTACATGAAGCAGTACAAGATGTCTTTCCTGTGCTTTTCCATATGAGCTGAACTTTTTTTGTGTGATATGATACTGAATGAGGCAAGCCCTGTCTCTTTTTTTCTTATGAGTCATAATTTGTTTGCTACTGTTGGTCTTAATGTTTTCACTTTTTAAATTAATCCACTTCAAGTCTAGTTCTGATCTATGATCAACAGCCAAAGGCCTTTCCAGACCATACTCTATAAAGTCACAGTAGGCCATGAAAATTCCTTCTTATTCTGGATAAATTTCTTTACATGATTTAAGCCTGAGGACTACATTTTATTTCAGTGTACTGTGACATTGTCTCTATATTGCGAGTTGCTTATCATCAGAGACTTAAATTGCCTTGTTCAATTCTTATTTTCCCAGGCCTGTGACTATATTTGCATTTAGTTAAAAAACACACTGAAAAAAATACAAATTATGAAATGACAAAATATGGCTAAAATAGAAAACCAGTTAAAAGGGTGATTTCACATAATTGTATTAAAGAAAACTGAATGGAACAGCAAAAGCTGACTGAAACATGATATATGTAATGGGAGTAATTAAGTACTTATGACATGAATTAATAATTAATTTAGAAAAGACCTTGACTCAAGAGAATATAACATAGAATGACCCAGAAATTTCTGGCAAGTAGCAAATGTTTTGCTATTATTTGTTGAATGATTAAGAATTAGGTCCCTTTGGATATGAACACTATCCTATGGGACGGTTGCATCCAATTTGCTTGGAAAAGGCAGGATTGTTGAATAAAAGCTGGAGTAAATGGACACCTTTCTAGAAGGAAATTAAGTAGTTCCTTATCTGACATATTTTTTTTAAAAAGGGACTAAAGACCCCAGTGCAAAAGTGAGCAGTACTCTTTAGATGAATATATGAAAAACTACACTGGAACTACTTTTCCATTGATATTAGAAACACGGATAACTTTTAACTCAGGATTCCTCAGTCTCTACCTATTGAACATTCTCTGCCAGATTCTTCTCTGGGGTGGGGTCTGTCCTATAAATTGCAAGATGTTTAGAAGCATCCTTGCCCACCACTTACAAATCATCAGTGTGACAGTGAATAATGTCTACAAATATTGCGTAAAGGCTCCTGGGGGACACAGTTATCCTTGGTTGAGAAAAATAATATTAAATTAAGAATTGCAAAGTACTTTTGTAGCAGTGATATAATAGTCACTTATCGATAAATAATATAATAGACCACCAAATGTCTGAGTCACACAATCACACCATGTGATATTATACAGATATGAAAATAATGGACCGGCATTATACTGGTTGATTGGAAGCAAGTCCCTGAGGTTTTACTGAGAAAGAAACAAAAGAGGGATGAATTGTAAAAAACGTTAAACATAATGATGATTTGTCACTAAAATACAAAGACCATTTATCATGAATTCAGGATTGTATCTATCCACTTGTGTAAAAGTATAAAAGCATGTATAAGAACACATTTTAGAAAGAGAGTTTTCAAAAACTAAGAACTTATGGAACAAAACATATTGGTGAGAGTGCAATTATGTTAAGTGTATTGTTTCCTTAGCAATATGCCATGTGCTAAGTAAGTAACTTCAGTCATGTCTGACCTCTTGTGACCGTATGGACTACAGTTTGCCAGTAGCCTCCATCTGTCCAAAGGATTCTCCAGGCAAGAAGAGTGGAGTGAGTTGCCATGCCTTGCTCCCGGGTATATTCACAACACAGAGATCAAACTTGCATCTCTTAATTCTCCTGTATTGGCAAATGGGTTCTTTACCATTAATACACCTGGGAAGCCCCTTCCTGAACAATAGGATGTAATAAAATGGAATGAAAATCTACAACTAATTGATAAAAAGACACAAAAGAGTAAGCATTAAGCAATATTAACGTGGATCTCTAATTCAAATCAAATTGCCAAAGATTTGGAAGTGAAACAATATAACAGAAGAACATTTATGAAGTGAGGAAGGAGCAGTATCTAAGTTATAATTTTATCTTATATATAGACAGAGGAATTCAAATACACTTAAGTAATATAAGTCAAATGGTAAAAAATTATCATAAGAAGAGATGCAATTTTTAGGAAAAAATTTAATCAGAAGGCCAAAAGGAATAATAAGGAATAACTGATGAGAAGCTCTTAATAGAAGTAAATATGTATGAGTTGTCTATCACACTAAGAATGCTAAAGAATTCTCACTTTCCTTTCTTGCGTGCAGCAAGAGTTGACACATTTAGAATATTAAAGTGACAAATTATTACAGTATTAAAAATAGCAGTAAAGAGCAATGAGCAGTATGTACTGTGCAGCATGGTGACATTAGTTCATAACACTCTTTTTATCGTAATTGAAAGTTGCATGAGAAACACTGGGCTGGAAGAAGCACAAGCTGGAATCAAGATTGCTGGGAGAAATATCAATAACCTCAGATATGCAGATGACACCACCCTTATGGCAGAGAGTGAAGAGGAACTTAAAAGCCTCTTGATGAAAGTGAAAGAGGAGAGTGAAAATTTGACTTAAAGCTTAACATTCAGAAAACTAAGATCATGGTATCTGGTCCCATCACCTCATGGGAAATAGATGGGGAGACAATGGGAACAGTGTCAGACTTTATTTTTGTGGTGTCCAAAATCACTGCAGATGGTGACTGCAGCCATGAAATGAAAAGATGCTTACTCCTTGGAAGGAAAGTTATGACCAACCTAGATAGCATATTAAAAAGCAGAGACATCACTTTGCCATCAAAGGTCCATCTGGTCAAAGCTATGGTTTTTCCAGTGGTCATGTATGGATGTGAGAGTTGGGTGTTGAAGAAAGTTGAGTGCCAAAAAAATTGGTGCTTTTGAGCTGTGGTGTTGGAGAAGACTCTTGAGAGTCCCTTGGACTGCAAGGAGATACAACCAGTCCACCCTAAAGAAGATCAGTCCTGGGTGTTCTTTGGAAGGACTGATGCTGAAGCTGAAACTCCAGTACTTTGACCACCTCATGTGAAGAGTTAACTTATTGGAAAAGACCCTGATGCTGGGAAGGATTGGGGGCAGGAGGAGAGGGAACGACAGAGGATGAGATGGCTCGATAGCATCACCGACTCGATGGACATGAGTTTGAGTAGACTCCAGGAGCTGGTGATGGACAGGGAGGCCTGTTGTGCAGCAATTCATGAGGTCGCAAAGAGTCGTACATACCTGAGCGACTGAATTGAACTGAACTGAAGAAACAGCATATCCTAAAATCTCCCCTCACAAGAATTAAATTTTAACTATATGTGGTGACAGATGTTAAGGAGATTTACTGTGGTGATCATTTAGCAGTATAAACAAGTATTAAATCATTATGCTGTGTACCTGTAACTCATATATTGTCACAGGTCAAATACCCAAATTCTTTTGGAAAAGCAATGAAGAAAATGTTGGCAGATGTGACCAACAAAATTTATCAGTTCTTACACAATGTCACAAATGCATCTATGCATATATAAAAGAACTATATCACAAATTTAAGGTTTTTGTTAAAAAATAATCCTTCCTGTCAAAGAATGCAATTTTAAAAAGGAATAACAACACTCTGATAGCACTATATAAAAAAAATAGTTACAGAGACTTTTTTTTTAATAGAGAAACACTGCATGACTAACAAATCCATAGATCTATTTAGCCTCACAGATAATAAAATACTCGGAAAGTAAACCTCCCTAGCATACATCGTTTTGTTTACATAACTAAGTTTTTTTGTTTGTTTTCTTATGAGCACACAAGAGTAAGAGAAGATACTGTAATGTGTATGCTGCCTACATAGCTGTTGAAAGTGTGTATTTGCAAAGAGTACTCAGTTTAGATCTTTCTCCTCTATGTGGAGGCACAGTCTAATATGCCCCATCAAACAATAAAATGAAATGCCCTCACCTCACTGACTGACCCTTTACAGTTAATACCCTATTTGTCTACTCCTGTTAATTAACAAGAACTTTAGACTCAGGTTCCACTTTCACTGGATGCAATTGATACCTTCCATTCATTCTTCTGTTGGACTTCCTCTGAAAGTGAAAGTTCCTCAGTCATGTCTGACTCTTTGCGACCCCATGGACTATACAGTCCATGGAATTCTCCAGGTCAGAACATTGGAGTGGGTGGCTTTTCCCTAACATGACTTAATTGTCAATACTGACACTCTCGTTTTCAAGTGCAGTGTTCCTTTTTCAGCATCATAAAGAAATAACATTTTCAGGAAACCCAGCAAACAACCATGGTGACCTCTGCCTCTGGGATATGCTAGATTGGCCCTTGGGTGACCCCTGGTACATTCCTGGCTTCCATCCTCTCTGATCCTCTCCTGCAGTGTCTGTGGAGTGCTCAGACTCACCTATTTGGGAACTCTGTGAGGGAGGCTTCCTTGTGAAAGTCAAAATTCACCCCTAAGTAGCTGATGATGCACATCCATGCTCTGTCTCCCCACAAGACAGCAATAAGAGATCAGGCATTGTTCTCTCAGCCATATGTAGGATTGCAAAAGCAACAACTACATCCTGTCCAACCAAAGAGGCACAGGCTGAGGGACTGCAGCAGAGGAGATATTTACATCTCCCGTGTCAGCTCATTAGACATGTTTTCCCTTTGTTATTCCAACCTCCAAGTACGTGATTTCCCTTGGAGAAGTGCTCTGAACAGAAGGTATTTTTTCTGCTGATTTTCTGTTCCTAAGAGACTCCATTATAAGTCAGGTAAATTCAGCTTCCTCACTCCTGCACCATTACTTCTCCAGCTTCCAAAGCTCTAAGACTCCCAGCACCTCATCACATCCCTGAGTTCAAGTTTCCTAAAAAGTATAATATTCACAATTGTTCTTGACTAGGTCCTTTGGGTCTTCAATGCTTTGATCTGTGTGGGAACACAACCCAAGAAATCTCTGAATATGACTATTTTGCCCTTTTCAAAACAGGGGATAATTTTGCTCCTTTAATACAAAGCTTGGTTTCAAGCAAGTTTTGCAAAACCTAAAAAGATTTCCTTCTTACATCAGAAATGTTTCCTGCCAATGCAGGAAACATAAGAGAGGTGAGTGGATAGGATCCCTGGCTCGGGAAGATCCCCTGGAGGAGGGCCTTGTAATCCATGTCAGTGTTCTGGCCTGGAGAATCCCATGGACAGAGGAGCCCGGTGGGCTACAGTCCATGGGGTTGCTCAGAGTCAGACACAGCTAAAGAGACTTAGCAAAACACAACACAACACACATCCTGCTCCTAGAAGTAGAGTTTAACCTTAGGAGTCAATCAGTGAACGTCCTTTACATAAGGTCATTTATGTTATACGCTGATATTTCAGTCACTATGGACAGATTTTGCCCCCTTAGCTGGTACAGAGAATTTCACTTTTTCTAAATGTAAATGTAGATCTGACTCTGAAGCCTTTGGAATTTAAGATAGGAAAAGTAAGTCATTATTAAAATTAAGGTCACACATTCTACTTTAAATCTTCATATTAAAATTTCTACATTGTTTCTAATTTATGTTCATTTAAACGTTCTTTTTTTTTTTCTCTTTTACTTCTCTCCTTCCAACTTCCTCTTATGTTTTCTTTCAGAACAATGGATGGAATTACAAATTAAACAGCGTGTTTATATCTATCTATGTGTGCATGGGTGTTTATTTCAGAGAAAGTGTATACAGAAACAGATGTACATACATATTCCTAAGCATGAACAATATTTGTGGGCTCAGTAAAGTATTTCTATGCACTTCATTCATTCCTCACAACATCCAAGTGACGTTAAGATTTATCTTCTCACATTTCCTTCTGAAAGATAAAACTGAGGCTCCGGGGAATTCCATTATAAACAATAACATTACAAAGAAATTAAAACTTATTGTGCACCCTTTTTAATCATATGCAAATGGAACTAAATAATATACTGCTAATTTTTATTATTCAGAAATTTTAATACTTTTAAAATGTACAGTTGATTATATGGAATTACACTCTAATTAATTAACTATGAGTTAAAACTTCCTGGCAGTACATTGTGGAGGGAAGTATGCTAAGCACAGATGGTTGTGTCATACCTAAAATTGATGGGAGATGGCTCCTCTAATTAGGAATAAAGTGAAGTGACACATATGAATTAGGAACAGGAAAATTTAAATTAAGCAATTAACACTTGAGAAACCTAGTGATTTCCCTATAAAGGAGATACTGATCTAATATATAAAAGGAAGAAATTGACATAAAGTGGTCCAAGACAGAAGAGCACTACACTGCACACCACACCATGGATGATCCTTTAAAACAGAAAACAGAGCCTGCCAGCTGACAGCAGGCCCAAGAGGAGACAATCGGAACTCAGATCAGCTGCCCGTCATAGAAACCATTAGACAAATCTTCATTTTATTAAGCCATTTGCTTTTAAGGTGACTTGCTATGTAGCAACAGGTAAAGGAAACAGTAATCAAAATGAACAGAATTGGGGGGGGGGTGTTATAATAATATGCTGCTTTTTTCTAGGCAACTGTTGTGATAACATTCATGATGACTCATCATTCAAGTTTATGTGAACTTTATAAAAAAGAGATTCCGTTTAGGGTTCCATGTAGCTAAACAAGAAAGGTTAAAAGGATATGCCTGTTGGAGGAGAATTCTATCAAACAGTTAGATGAGAGCTAATGCCTATCCTTCTAAATTTCTTTCAAGAAATTGTAGAGGAGGAATACCTCCAAATTCATTCTGCAAGGCCACCACCTCATAGAATGATATCACCCTGATATGAAAACCAGATGAAGATAACATACACACACACACACACACACACACACACACCAAAAAAAAAAAAAAAAAAATACAACCCTACAGGACAATATCACTGAGAAATCTAGATGCAAAAATCCTCAACAAAAGTTTAGCAAACTGAATTCAGCAACATATCAAAAAGTTCACACACCATAATCAATTTGGGTTTATTCCAGGGATGCAAGGATTCTTCAATATATGGAAATCAATCAATGTGATACCCCATATTAACAAAGTGAAAGATAAAAAGCATATGATCATCTCAAAAGAGGCAGAAAAAAACCCTGACAACATAAAGCACTCATTTACGATTCAGTTCAGTTCAGTCACTCAGTCGTGTCGGACTCTTTGTGACCCCATGCACGCCGGGCCACCCTGTCCATCACCAACTCCCGGAGTCTACTCAAACTCATGTCCATCGAGTCGGTGATGCCATTCAGCCATCTCACTCTCTGTCGTCCCCTTCTCCTCCTGCCCCCAATCCCTCCCAGCATCAGGGTCTTTTGCAATAAGTCAACCCTTCACATGAGGTGGCCAAAGTATTGGAGCTTCAGCTTCAGCATCAGTCCTTCCAATGAACACCCAGGACTGATCTCCTTCAGGATGGACTGGTTGGATCTCCTTGAAATCCAAGGGACTCTCAAGAGTCTTCTCCAACACCACAGTTCAAAAGCATCAGTTTTTCGGCACTCAGCTTTCTTCACCGCCCAACTCTCACATTCACACATGACCACTGGAAAAACCATAGCCCTGACTAGACAGACCTTTGTTGGCAAAGTAATGTCTCTGATTTTTCATATGCTATCTAGGTTGGTCATAACTTTCCTTCCAAAAAGTAAGCGTCCTTTAATTTCATGGCTGCAGTCACCATCTGCAGTGATTTTGGAGCCCGAAAAAATAAAGTCTGACACTGTTCCCACTGTCTCCCCGTCTATTTCCCATAAGGTGATGGGACCAGGTGCCATGATCTTAGTTTTCTGAATGTTAAGCTTTAAGCCAACTTTTCACTCTCCTCTTTCACTTTCGTCAAGAGGCTTTTCGGTTCCTCTTCACTTTCTGCCATAAGGGTGGTGTCATCTGCATATCTGAGTTTATTGATATTTCTCCCAGCAATCTTGATTCCAGCTTGTGCTTCTTCCAGCCCAGCGTTTCTCATGATGTACTCTGCATATAAGTTAAATAAGCAGGGTGAGAGCAAACAGCCTTGACGTACTCTTTTTCCTATTTGAAACCAGTCTGTTGTTCCATGTCCAATTCTAACTGTTGCTTCCTGATTTGAATACAGGTTTCTCAAGAGGCAGGTCAGGTGGTCTGGTATTCCCATTTCTTGAAGAATTTTCCACAGTTTATTGTGATCCACACAGTCAAAGGCTTTGGCGTAGTCAGTAAAGCAGAAATAGATGTTTTTCTGGAACTCTCTTGCTTTTCCATGATCCATCGGATATTGGCAATTTGATCTCAGGTTTCTCTGCCTTTTGTAAAACCAGCTTGAACATCTGGAAGTTCTCGGTTTACATATTGCTGAAGCCTGGCTTGGAGAATTTTGAGCATTACTTTATTAGCGTGTGAGATGAGTGCAATTGTGCGGTAGTTTGAGCATTCTTTGGAATTGCCTTTCTTAGGGATTGGAATGAAAACTGACATTTTCCAGTTCTGTGGCCACTGCTGAGTTTTCTGAATTTGTTGGCATATTGAGTGAAGCACTTTCGCAGCATCATCGTTCAGGATTTGAAATAGCTCAACTGGAATTCCATCACATCCACTAGCTTTGTTCATAGTGATGCTTTCTAAGGCCCACTTGACTTCACATTCTAGGATGTCTGGCTCTAGGTGGGTGATCACACCTTTGTGATTATCTGGCTCATGAAGATTGTTTTTGTACAGTTCTTCTGTGTATTCTTGCCACCTCTTCTTAATATCTTCTACTTTTCTTAGGTCCATAACATTTCTGTCCTTTATCAAACACATCTTTCCCTGAAATATTCCCTTGATATCTCTAGTTTTCTTGAAGAGATCTCTAGTTATTTACCTTTCTGTTGTTTTCCTCTATTTCTTTGCATTGATCGCTGAGGAAGGCTTTCTTATCTCTCCTGGCTATTCTCTGGAAATCTGCATTCAAATGAGAATATCTTTTCTCCTTTACTTTTCGCTTCTCTTCTTTTTGTAAGGCCTCCTCAGACAACCATTTTGTCTTTTTGCATTTCTTTTCCATGGGGATGGTCTTGATCCCTGTCTCCTGTGCAATGTCACGAACTTCCGTCCATAGTTCATCAGGCTCTCTGTCTATCAGATCTAGTCCCTTAAATGTATTTCTCACTTCCACTGTATAGTCATAAGGGATTTGATTTAGGTCATACCCGAATGGTCTAGTGGTTTTCCCCAAGTTTGAATTTGGCCATAAGGACTTCATGATGTGAGCCACAGTCAGCTCCTGGTCTTGTTTTTGCTGACTGTAAAGAGCTTCTCCATCTTTGGCAGCAAATAATACAATCAATGTGATTTCGGTATTGACCATCTGGTGATGTCCATGTGTAGAGGCTTCTCTTGTGTTGTTGGAAGAGGGTGGTTACTATGACTAGTGCATTCTCTTGGCAAAACTCTATTAGCCTTTGCCATGCTTCATTTCGTACTCCAAAGCCAAATTTGCATGTTACTCCAGGTGTTTCTTGCCTTCCTACTTTTGCATTTCAGTCCCCTATAATGAAAAGGACATCTTTTTTGGGTGTTAGTTCTAAAAGGTCTTGTAGGTCTTCATAGAACAGTTCAACTTTAGCTTCTTCAGATGGTTGGGGCATAGGCTTGGATTACTGTGATATTGAATGGTTTGCCTTGGAAGCAAACAGAGATCATTATGTCGTTTTTGAGATTGCATCCAAGTACTGCATTTCGGACTCATTTGTTGCCTATGATAGCTGCTCCATTTCTTCTAAGGTATTTCTGCCCACAGTAGTAGATATAATGGTCATCGGAGTTAAATTCACCCATTCCAGTCCATTTTAGTTAGCTGATTCCTAGAATGTTGGCATTCACTCTTGCCATCTCCTGTTTGACCACTTCCAATTTGCCTTGATTCATGGACCTAACATTCCAGGTTCCTATGCAATATTGTTCTTTACAGCATCAAACCTTGCTCTATCATCAGTCCCATCCACAACTGGGTATTGTTTTTGCTTTGGCTCCATCCCTTCATTCTTTCTGGAGTTATTTCTCCACTGATCTCCAGTAGCATATTGGGCACCTACTGACCTGTGGAGTTCCTCTTTCAGTATCCTATCATTTTGCCTTCTCATACTGTTCATGGTGTTTCCAAGGCAAGAATACTGAAGTGGTTTGTCATTCCCTTCTCCAGGGGACCACATTCTGTCAGACCTCTCCCCCATGACCCAACCGTCTTGGGTGGCCCCACATGGCATGGCTTCGTTTCATTGAGTTAGACAAGACTGTGGTCCTGTGATCAGATTGGCTAGTTTTCTGTGATTATGGTTTTAGTGTGTCTGCCCTCTGATGCCCTCTCGCAACACCTACTCTTTTACTTGGGTTTCTATTACCTCGGAAGTGGGGTATCTCTTCACGGCTACTCCAGCAAAGTGCAACTGCTGCTCCTTACCTTGGAGGAGGGGTATCTTCACACAGCCGCCCCTCCTGACCTTGAAGGTGGAGTAGCTCCTCTCAGCCCTCCTGCGCCCAGCAGCAGCCGCTCCTTGGAGGCGGGGTTGCTCCTCTCGGCTGCCACCCCTGACCTCGGGAGTGTGGTAGCTCCTCTCGGCCTCTGCTCCTGGGCTGTCGCAGCCTGGCACTCTCGGTCACGACCCCTGACTTTGGGGAGGGTTAGCTCCTCACAGCCACCCTTCTGCGCGGTCCATCACAGCTGGTGCGCTTCTGCATGGTAAATTTCTTCAAAAAATGAGCATAGAAGGAAACATAGTATAGGTCATATATGATAAGCCTACAGTAAACATTATTATCAATGGTGAAAAAATGAAAGCATTGCCCCTAAGATCAGGAACAAGACAAGGGTGTCCACTTTCACCACTATTATTCACATAGTTCTGGAAGTCCTAGCTACAGCAATTAGAGAAGAAAAAGAAATAACAGGAATCCAGGTCAGAAAAGAAGTAAAGCTCTCACTGTTTGCCGATGACATGCTACTGTATGTAGAAAACCTTAAATATTGTATGAGAAAATTACTAGAGCTAATCAGTGAATGTAGAAAAGTTGCAAGATACAAAATCAATACACATAAATCACTTGCATTTCTATATACTAACAATGAAAAATCAGAAAGAGCAATTAAGGAATCAATCCCATTCACCATTGCAAAAAAAAAAAAAAAAAGAATTAAATGTCTAGGAGTAAACTTACCTAAGGAAACAAAAGAACTGTACACAGAAAATTATAAGACACTAAGGAAACAAATCAAAGATAACATAAACAGATGAGAGATATTCCACATTCCTGGGTAGGAAGAATCAATATTGTGAAAATGAATATACTACCAAGTGCAATCTACAGATTTAATCCAATGCCTATCAAATTACCAATGGCATTTTTCACAAAACTAGAACAAAAAAAATTCACAATTCATATGGAAGCACAAAAGACCCTGAATAGCCAAAGCAGTCTTGAGAAAGAAGAATGGAGCTAGAGAAATCAAGCTACCTGACTTTAGGTTATACTACAAATCTACAGTTATCAAGAAAGTATGGTCCTGGCACAAAAACAGAAATATAGACCAATGGAACAAGATAGAAAGCCCAGAAATAAACCCATGCACCTATGGGTACCTTATCTTTGACAAAAGAGGTAAGAATATACAATGGGGCAAAGACAGCCTCTTCAATAAATGGTTCTGGGAAAACTGGACAACTACTTGTAAAATAATGAAATTAGAACACTTCCTAACACCATACAAAAAGATAAATTCAAAATGGATTAAAGATCTAAATATAAGACCAGAAACTATAAAGCTCTTAGAGGAAAACATAGGCAGACACTCTCTGACATAAATCAAAGCAAGATAACCCATGAGCCACCTCCTAGAGTAACGGAAATAAAAGCAAAAGTAAATAAGTTGGGTCTGATTAAACTTAAAAGCTTTTTCACAGCATAGGAAACTATAAGCAAGGTGAAAAGACAGCCCTCAGAATGGGAGAAAATAATAGCAAATGAAACAACTGACAACAGATTAATTTCTAAAATATACAAGCAGCTCATACCACTCAATACCAGAAAAACAAACAACCCAATCAAAAGGTGGGGAAAAGACCTAAACAGACATTTCTCCAAAGAAGACATACAGATGGCTATAAACACATGAAAAAGTGCTCAACATCGCCCATTCTTCAGTTCAGTTCAGTTCAGTTTAATTGCTCAGTCGTGTCTGACTCTTTGTGACCTCATGGACTGCAGCACACCAGGACTCTCTGTCCACCACCAACTCTCGGAGCTTACTCAAACTCATGTCCACTGAGTCGGTGATGCCATCCAACCATATCATCCTCTGTCATCCCCTTATCCTCTCAGCTTGCCTTCAATCTCTCCCAGCATCAGGGTCTTTTCAAATGAGTTAGCTCTTTGCATCAGGTGTCCAAAGTTCTGGAGTTTCAGCTTCAACCTCAGTCCTTCCAATGAACACCCAGAACTGAGTTCCTTTAGGATGGACTGGTTAGATCTCCTCGCAGTCCAAGGGACTCTCAAGAGTCTTCTCCAACACCACAAAAGCATCAATTTTTCAGTGCTCAGCTTTTTTATAGTCCAACTCTCACATCCATACATGTCTACTGGAAAAACCATAGCTTTGACTAAAAGGGCCTTTTGGCAAATTAATGTCTCTGCTTTTTACTATGCTATCTAGGTTGGTCATAACGTCTCTTCCAAGGAGTAAGCATCCTTTCATTTCACGGCTGCAGTCACCATCTGCAGTGATTTGGGAGTCCAAAAACTAAAGTCTGCCACTATGCCACTCATTATTAGAGAAATGCAAATGAAAACCGCAATGAAATATCACCTCACACGGGTCAAAATGGTCCTCATTAAAAAGTCTACAGACAACAAATGCTAGAAAGGGTGTGGAGAAAAGGGAACACTCTTGCACTGTTGGTGGGAATGCAAATTTATACAGCCACTATGGAAGACAGTATGGAGATTGGAGTTTTTCCTTAAAAAACTAGGAATAAAACCACCATGTGACCCAGCAATACCACTCCTAGGCATATACCCTGAAGAAACCAAAATTGAAAGAGACACATGTATCCCATTGTTCATTGTAGTGCTATTTATGATAACTGGAATATGGATGCAACCTAGATGTCTATCGACAGATGAATGGATAAAGAAGTTGTGGTATATATACACACTGGAATAGTACTCAGCCATAAGAAGGAATGCATTTGAGTCAGTTCTAATGAGGTGGATGAACCTAGAACCTATTATACAGAGTGAAGTGAGTCAGAAAGAGAAAGATAAATACCATATTCTAACATATATATATGGAATCTACAAAAATGGTACTGAAGAATTTATGTACAGGGCAACAACGGAGAGACAGTCATAGAGAACAGACTTATGGACATGGGGAGAGGGGATGACAGGGTGAGATGTTTGGAAAGAGTAACATGGAAACTTGCATTACCACATGTAAAATAGATAGCCAACAGGAATTTGCTTTATGGCTCAGGAAACTCGAAGAGGACCTCTGGATCAACCTAGAGAGGTGGGATGAGGAGGGAGACGGGAAAGAGGTTCAAAGGGAGAGGGTATGTGTATGCCTGTGGCTGATTCATGCTGAGGTCTGACAGAAAACAGCAAGATTCTGTAAAGCAATTATCCTTCAATTAAAACACATTAATTACAAAAAGAGATAAAAGGATATGTCTATTTGTAGAAACTTACACCTTTGTCCCAGGACTGGATGGGAATTTAAGCTCTCTAGTGAGCCATGATTTTGAGATGTATATATATCTTGTATATCATATAAATGATACTGATTCATTCATTCACTCTTACTTTATTGGTTATGACAGAACTGGAATGGGAGAAATGTTTCTTTTAGAGCATTGGACGGTCCCATATATTTTAGGCACAATGGAAGTTTTCAAGCAGAAAGATATATTTATACCAAATAATCCTTCACTCCAACAATAAACTCTTTTACATACAGACACTAAACCACAGACCTCAATAATTAAATGGACACTATGAAAAAATACTTTGCATAGGAATAATCTGACACAAATTTCTGTTGCATCATACTTAAGGTCCTGTCTGACTCTAGGTCTTATTATGTCAAACTCTGTATTGAAATTGCTGTTTCACGTTGATGCCAATTAGAGACATGCATCTGATGCTCCTCTTTCTCAGTAACTCCTGTAGAGAATGTGACACTGAGCTAAATAGAGAATAGTACCCTGAGGAGTGTAAAATCAGATGAACAAATATGAAACATACATCTGGGCATGTCTACATTTCCAGAAAGAGAAATTATGGTAGTGATGTTCCAAGGTATGATGAATTAAAAAGGAACAAATTGTGGTTGCATATTTTATTCTCCTATGAAGTTATATAATTGGATTGGTTACCGAGTTAGATTTTTCATAGAAGTAGCACAAACTATGATCATTCTTTTAATAAAATGAAAAAGAGTTTACTCAGTACAAAGCATTTCATTTCAAAAAGATTTATTCTTAAGAAATTGTGAATGCTCATGAGATAAATGGGAATTTACGTATGTTTCACACAAGATTTGAACCAATTTGAGAGAGCAGAAAAATAACAAAAGAAAAAACTTAGATGACAGAGAAGAGAAACATTAATAAAGGATGTTTTTAAAATTGTACATAGAAGTGAAATCAAAGAAATGGAAATACCAGGTATTAAATGAAGAAGCAGTTGCTATTACTATAATCTAAACAAAGAATCTCACTATCTGACTCTGAGGCTTTAAGCCCTGCTATCATTCTTCAGCTTGAGGTAAATGGACTTTTTCTAGAAGTTTCCATCCCAAGGAATCCTTTTAGAGCCCTCTTTATGTCTTTGTTTCTCAGACTATAGATGAAGGGGTTCAGCATGGGTGTGACCACAGTGTACATCACCGATACTATAGCACTCGTGTGTGAGCGGTAGGTAGCAGTGAAGCTAAGATACACTCCCAAGGCTGAGCAATAAAATAAGGAGACAACCGAGAGGTGAGATGCGCAGGTGGAGAATGCTTTATACTGCCCCTGAGCAGATGAGATTCCACAGATAGAGGCCACTATCTTAGAGTAAGAATATAGGATACCAGCCAGGGAAACACCCCCTATAATTACAGATCCAAAATACACCACCATGTTATTGAGAAAGGGGTCAGAACAGGCCAGTTGGATGAGCCATGTCATTTCACAGAAAAAGTGATGGATTTCCAAGTCTGAGCAGAAAGACAATCGCAAAATCATTAAACTCTGTAACAAGGAATACATAGAACTCAACACCCAGGATACCAGCACCAGCAGTGCACAGACCCAGGGGCTCATGATGACCGTGTACTGCAGCGGGTGGCAGATGGCCACATACCGGTCATAGGCCATCACAGTCAGGAGGAAGTTATCTAATCCTGCAAAGAGTAAGTAAAAATACACCTGGACAATGCAGCCTTCATAGGTGATGACTTTCCTCTGTGTCTGGATGTTTTGGAGCATCTTTGGGATGGTGGTGGAGGTGAAGCAGATGTCTACAAAGGACAGGTTGGAGAGGAAGAAGTACATGGGAGTGTGGAGGTGGCATTCTGTGCTGACGGTCAGGATGATGAGCAGGTTTCCAAACACAGTGATCAGGTACATGGAGAGGAAAAGCCCAAAGATGAGGGGCTGCAATTCTGGTCCCTCTGAAAGTCCCAGAAGAAGAAATTCTGGGATTTGTGTACTGTTCCCTGGCTCCATGTGATGAAGGTGACTATTGGGAAAAAAGAAAATAGCATGAAGAATTTTCACCCAAACAGACACAACTCACATTACTGAAATACTATATTTTCAATTTTGTTGGCATGAAATTGATATTAATATGTTGTATATAAATAAATTCTCCATGATGTTATATGCCATTTCCCTCTGAATCAAAAGTTTTGTCCCATTCTCTATATATATTTCCAAAGAGTTCATGTATTTACACTTTTAATGAGAAAGTCTTTCATGAATTTGAGAAATATATTGAGAGCAAACATATTTCAAGCCATACAGACAATAAATAGAGGTGTTTAAAAACAAATCTCTCACAATCCAAGGATGATCAAAGATGATATTTAAATAAATATATAATATGTTAGAAGGTGACGGGTGTTATGAAGAAAACAAAAACATGTGTAAAGGAGAGAGTAGTCAGTGGCATTATTTTATACCAAGTTGCAAGGGCTGCAAACAAGGAGTTATTAGAAGACATGTCCAGGAAGAGAGAGAAGCACCTGGTGAGATACCAGGAGAAGTGTATGTCTGGCAGAGGGAACTGCCACTGCAAAGGACCTGAGGAGGATGCTGGATCCACATGTTCAAAGGCAAACGAGAAAGCCAGTGGGGCAGAGGGATAATCAAGAGGGGGAGTGATTGGAGATGGTGTCAGGGATGCTGAGGAGCAAGGTGGCCTCCCAGATAGAGCGGACCCTTCAGTCCACAGAGAATCCCTCCTTTCACGGTGTTCCCAGCACTCTATGGATCTAGTTGCAAAGGTTTCCTGTGAATTAAAGCAGATTCTCGTCTCTGCACCATCTTTGATTGCGTTCTGACGTCAGTCACACTACGCATGAGTCCAAGTGCCTGGGCTCTAAGACCTGCTCTCACTCCACAAGGCACAGACACACCATGGCTCCTAGGCTGTGTTTCTGTCATGAATTTCTCAACCAGACCCCCCTCCTTAGGCCAGCGGTGGTTACCACTCGAGCTAGTCAGATCAGATTAACTTTCTCATAAACAATGTTTAAATGGCGCCCATAAATTCCAGATCATAAACTTTTGAGAGAATAATAAAACTGGGATTCCTTTTAGCTCCAGCCACTTTCTGCCCTGTTTTTAAAGAAATATAAAATATGAGGGGAGAAATAAAATGAAGGAAAAAGATCTAACAAGCTCAAATCATTCCCGAAACAATTTGACGAAGAGAAGCTTCCTTGGATTAGCAACCAACTTCAGCTATATCTCTTTGATACCCAGGAAAAATCAGAAAGAAACATATCTTATTTCCAAGGACAGAATCAGTGATACGTATATGACGTGAAAACCATACAGATTTAATACCCCAAGAGAAAAATGAGTAAAGGTCGTAAACTCACCAATTCAAAAATAAAAACATAGAAAATATGACAGAAGTTACATATGTTATATGAGACAGTAGAAGATGTCTTTCCTGTCCTTTTCTATATAATTTGATCTTTTTTGTGTGTGTTCTGATACTGAATGAGGCAAGCCCTGTCTCTTTTTTTGTTATGAGTCGTAATTTGTTTATTACTCTTGGGCGAAATGTTTTCACTTTTTTAATTAATCCAATGAGCACACTTCAATTCTAGTTCTGGCCTTTGTCCAACAGGCAAAGGCCTTTCCAGACCATACTCTATAATGCTTGAGCAGGTCATGAAAATTTCCCCTCTTATTCTGGATAAATTTCTTTACATGATTTAAGCTTGAGGACAATATATTTCAGTGTACTGTGACATTGTCACTATATTACAAGATACTAATCATCAGAGACTTAAATTGCCTTCTTCAATTCTTATTTTCTCAAAGGTCTGTGAATATATTTGCATTTATTTAAAAAACACACTTAAAAATGAGAAATTATGAAATGACAAAATATGGCTAAAATATGAAACCAGTTAAAAGGGTGATTTCCTATATTTGTATTAAAGAAAACTGAATGGAACAACAAAAATTGACTGAAACTTGATGTATACTAGGGGTGACAGTGTAGTTGTTCTGTCGTGTCTGACTCTGCGACCCCATGGACTGTAGCCTACCAGACTCCTCCATCCATGGGACTTTAAGGCAGGAATACTGGAGTGGGTTGCCATTTCCTTCTGCAGGAATTGTCCCGACCCAGGAGGGAATCGAACCCAGGTCTCCCGCATTGTAGGCAGACGCTTTACCGTATGAGCCACCGGGGAAATAATAGGGGTAATTAAACATTTATGACATTTATGACATGAATTAATAATTAATTTAGAAAAGACCTCAACTCAAGAGAACATGACCTGGGACGGCCCAGACATTTCTGGCAAACGGCAGATGCCTTGTTATAATGTGCTGAGTGACTGGGGATCAGGTCCCTCATGAACACTACCCGTGGGACGGTTGTTTCCAACTTGGTTAGAAAAGGCAGGATTGTTGAGTAAAAGCTGGACTAAATAGTCATCTATCCAGAAGGAAGTTAAGTTGTTCCTTATCTGACACATCTTTTTAAAAGGGCCTAAAGACTGCAGTGTAAAATTAAGCGGTCCACTTTAGACAAATATATAAAAAGCTACATTGGAACTGCATTTCTACTGATATCAGAAACACAGATATTTTTAAAATCTGGATTCCCCAGTCTCTGCACAATTGGACATTCTCTGCCAGATCGTTCTCTGGGGTGGGGTCTGCCCTGTAAATAACAGTTTGTTTAGAAACATCCTTGCCCACCACGTACCACTCATCAGTGTGACAGCAAATAATGTCTATGAATATTGTTTAAAGGACCCTGGGGGAAACAATTACCCTTGGTGGAGAAATACAGTATTAAATTAAGAATTTCAAAATACTTCTGCAGCAGTGATGTAATAGTCACTTGTTGATAAATAACATTATAAGCCACCAAATCTGTGAGTCACACAGTCACACCATGCAATATTATACAGATATTAAAATAATGAACCACCATTATACTGGTTGATTGGAACCAAGTCCCTGAGGTATTATTGAGAAAGAAACAAAAGAGGGACAAACTGTAGAAAACATTAAACATAATGATGATTTGCCACTAAAATATAAAAACCATTTATGATGTATTCAGGATTCTATTGATGCATTTGTAAAAGTATATATGTATAAGGACACATTTTAGAAAGAGATTTTTCAAAACCTGAGAACTTATGGAACAAAATGTATTGGTGAGAGTACAATTATGTTAAGGGTACTGTTTCCCGGGCAATGTACTGTGTGCTAAGTCACTTCAATCATATCCGACTCCATGCGACCCTATAGACTGTAGCCAGCCAGTAGCCTCCAT
The DNA here is from genome assembly GCF_963930625.1 of Muntiacus reevesi. NCBI lineage: Eukaryota > Metazoa > Chordata > Mammalia > Artiodactyla > Cervidae > Muntiacus > Muntiacus reevesi. The sequence continues at coordinate 188,150,710 of NC_089249.1, read as the reverse complement.
CTGTCCATGGGATTCTCCATGCATGAACACTGAAGTGTGTTGCCATGCCCTCCACCAGGGTATCTTCGCAACCCAGAGATCACAACTACTTCTCTTAATTATCCTGCTTTGGTAGACAGGTTCTTTACAACTAGTACCACAATAATAAATTGAATAATAAAATTGAATGAAAATCTACAACTAACAGAAAAAAAGACACAAAAAAGTAAAAATTTAACCATGTTAACATGGATCTCTAATTCAAGATCAAATTGCCAAAGAATTGAAAGCAAAACAATATAACAAAAGAATATCTACAATGTGATGAAGGAGTGGTATATAAGTTATAATTTTATCTTATATGTAGATAGAGGAATTCAAATATGGCTATAGAATATAAGTCAAATAGCAAAGAATTATGGTCAGAGGTGATACAACTTTTATGAAAAGATTTAATCAGAAGGCCAAAAGGAATAAAAATAAAAACATATAAGAAACACTTAATAGAAGTATAAGAAGTTATTTATTAGCACTAAGGGTACTAAAGAACCCCCACTTTCCTTTCTGGCTTACATCAAGAGTTGACACATTAAGAACATTAAAGTGACAACTAAAGTACTACGGTAAGAAAAATAACAATTGTTATTGTTGTTATTGTTATTGTTATAAGTTGCTAAGAGACAGTATATCCTTAAAGCTCTCCTCACAAGAAATAAATTGTAAGTATGTGTGGTAACATGTTAAGGAGATTTACTGTGGTGATCATTTAGCAGTATAAACAAATATTGAAGCATTATGCTTTGCACCTGTAACTCATATATTGTCAAAGGTCAGTTATATTCAAATTCTTCTGGAAAAGCAATGGAGAGAATGTTGGCAGATGTGACCAAGAAAATTTATCAATTCTTATATAATCCCACAAATACATCTATGCATATATAAAAGAGCTAAATCACAATTTTAAGTTTTTGTTAAAAAATAATCCTTCCTATCAAAGAATGAAATTTAAAAAAGGAATAACAACACTCTGATAGCACTACATAAAACAAAATAGTTATAGAGACATTTTTTAAATAGAGAGACACTGCATGACTAAGAAATCCATACATCTAGTTAGCCTCACAGATAATAAAATAGTTGAAAAGTAAACCTCCCTAGCGTATGTCTTTTCACTTATATAACTAAGTTTATTTTTCTCTCTTAGGTAAACACAAGAGTGAGAGAAGATACTGTAATGTGTATGTTGCCTACACAGCTATTGAAAGTGTATATTTGCAAACAGTCCTCAGTTTAGATCTTTCTCCTCTAGTCTAATATGCCCCATCTTATAATAAAATGAAATGTCCTCACCTCACTGACTGACCCTCTACAGTTAATACCTTCTTTATCTACTCCTGTTAATTAACAAGAACTTTAGACTCTTGTTCCAATTTTACTGGATGCAGTTTACCCCTCCTATTTGTTCTTCTGTGGGACTTCCACTAACATGATTTAACTGTCAACACTGACAATCTCATGTTTGAGTTCACTGTTCCTCTTCAGCATCATAAATAAATATATCTTCAGGAAACCCAGCAAGCAACCACGGTGACCTCTGCCTCTGGGCTATGCTAGATTGGCCCTCAGGTGACCTCAGGTACATTCCTGGTTCCCATCCTTCTGATCATCTCCTGGAGTGTCTGTGGAGCTCTCAGACTCACCTGTTTGGGAAGTTGTTCTCACTTTGTCTGGGAGGTTTCCCTGTGAAAGTCAAATTTCCCCCATAAGTAGCTAGTGATGCAGACCCATTTCCTGTTTCTGCACAGGACAGCTAAGAGATCAAGCATTGGTCTCCCATCCAGATGTAGGATCACAAAAGCAGTGAACATGTACTGTCCAACCAAAGAGGAACAGGCTGAGGGACTGCAGCAGAGGAGACATTTACATCCTCAATGTCAGCTCATTAAACATGTGTTCCCTTCCTTACCCCAACCTTTAAGTTCGTTATTTCCCCTGGTGACACTGGTCTGCACAGCATACATTTTTTTCTTCTGATTCTCTCTGTTCCTAAGAGACTCCATTATAAGTCAGATAAATTCAGTTTCCTCACTCCTTTGCCTTTACCTCTCCTGCTTCCAAAGCTCTAAGGCTCCCGGCACCTCATCACACCCCTGAGTTCAAGTTTTCTCAAAAGTATAATATTGACAATTGGTCTTGACAAGGTCCTTTGGGTCTTCAATGCTGCGATCTGTTGTGGGAACACAACCCAAGAAATCTCTGTATATGACCATTACCCTTTTCAAAACAGGGGATAACTTTGCTCCTTTAATATAAAACTTGGCTATTATAATTATTGGTTACATGCAAGTTTTGCAAAGCCTAAATTGATTTCCTACTTACAGCAGAAATTAAACAACCCACATGCCAATGCAGGAAATGTAAGAGACACAGGTAGGATCCCTGGATCAGGAAGATCCCCTGGAGGAGGCCATGGCAACCCACTCCAGTATTCTTTCCTGGAGAATCCCATGGACAGAGGACCCTGGCAGGCTATGGTCCATGGGGTCGCAGAGAGTTAGATGTGACTGAAGTGACTTAGCACAAGACAGCACACATACTACTCTTAGGAGTTGAGTTTAACCCTTTGGAGTCAATCAGTGAGCTTCCGTTATATACATCATTTTATGTTACACTCTGATTTTTAAAAGAAGAAAATTTTAGTCGTTCTGGATAAATTTCACCCCCTTAGCTGGTACAGAGAATTTCACCTTGTCTAAATGTAAATATGGATCTGACTCTGAGGCTTTTGGAATTTAAGATAGGACAAGTAAGTCATTATTAAAATTCAGGTCACACATTCTACTTTAAATCTATGTATTAACATTTTTACATTTTCTCTAATTTATGTTTGTTCAAGCATTCATTTTTTTACCTCTATCCTTCCAACTTTCTCTCATGTTTTCTTTCAGCACAATGGATGGAATCACAAATGAAACAGTGCATTTAAATCTGTGTGTGCATGTGGGTTTATTTCATAGGAAGTGTATACAGATACAGACACATATACATATTCCTAAATTTGAACAATGTTTGGGGACTCAGAGAAGCATTTACATATATTTTGTGCCTTCATCACAACCTCCAAATAAAGCTAGGATTGATCATCTCACATTTCCATCTGAAAGATAAAACTGAGAGTCAGGGCATTTCCATCAATAACATTACAAAGAAATTAAAATTTATTGTGGAGTTTTTAAAATTATACACAAATGGAACCATGTAGTATAGTGCTGGTTTTTTTAATTTATTAAAATGTATGTTTTAAAAGTGTGTAGTTTATTATATTAATAATAGCTTTATTTATAATAGTTTTAGCTACAAAGCTAGTGGAGGTGATGGAATTCCAGTTGAGCTACTTAAAATCCTGAAAGATGATGCTGTGGAAGTGCTGCACTCAATGTGCCAACAAATTTGGAAAACTCAGCAGTGGCCATAGGACTGGAAAAGGTCCGCTTTCATTCCAATCCCAAAGAAAGGCAATCTCAAAGAATGCTCAAACTACCACACAATTGCATTCATCTCACACCCTAGTAAAGTAATGCTCAAAATTCTCCAAGCCAGGCTTCAGCAATATGTGAACTGTGAACTTCCAGATGTTCAAGTTGGGTTTAGAAAACGCAGAGGAGCCAGAGATCAAATTGCCAACATCTGCTGGATCATCGAAAAAGCAAGAGAGTTTCAGAAAAACATCTATTTCTGTTTTACTGACTATGCAAAAGCCTTTGACTGTGTGGATCACAATAAACTGTGGAAAATTCTTCAAGAGATGGGAATACCAGACCACCTGACCCACCTCTTGAGAAACCTATATGCAGGTCAGGAAGCAACAGTTAGAACTGGACATGGAACAACAGACTGATTCCAAATAGGAAAAGGAGTACGTCAAGGCTGTATATTGTCACCTTGCTTATTTAATTGATATGCAGAGTACATCATGTGAAACGCTGGGCTGGAAGAAGCACAAACTGGAATCAAGATTGTGGGGAGAAATATCAATAACCTCAGATATGCAGATGACACCACCCTTCTGGCAGAAAGTGAAGAGGAACTAAAGAAACTCTTGATGAAAGTGAAAGAGGAGAGTGAAAAAGTTGGCTTAAAGCTCAACATTCAGAAAACTTAAGATCATGGCATCTGGTCCCACCACTTCATGGCAAATGGATGGGGAAACAATGGAAGCAGTGTCAGACTTTATTTTTTGGGGCTTCAAAACCTCTGCAGTTGGTGATTGCAACCATGAAATTAAAAGACAGTTACCCCTTGGAAGGAAAGTTTTGACCAACCTAAACAGCATATTAAAAAGCAGACACATTACTTTGCCGACAAAGGTCTGTCTAGCCAAGGCTATGGTTTTTCCAGTGGTCATGTATGGATGTGAGAGTTGGGCGGTAAAGAAAGCTGAGCACCGAAAAATTTATGCTTTTGAACTGTGGTGCTGGTGAAGACTCTTGAGAGTCCCTTGGCCTGCAAGGAGATCCAACCAATCCATCCTAAAGGAAATCAGTCCTGGGTGTTCATTAAAAGGACTGATGCTGAAGCTGAAACTCCAATGCTTTGGCCACCTCATGTGAAGAGTTGACTCATTGGAAAAGACCCTGATGCTGGGAGGGATTGGGAGCAGGAGGAGAAGGGGACGACAGAGGATGAGATGGCTGGATGATTGAGCGACTGAATTGAATGAATTAGTTAAGAATTAAAATTTTCTGGTTGTGCATTGTTAAGGGTAGTATGTTCAGTTCAGTTCAGTTCAGTCACTCGGTCATGTCCGACTATTTGCAACCCCATGGACTGCAGCACGCCAGGCCTCCCTGTCCATCACCAACTCCTAGAGTTTACTCAAACTCATGTCTATTGTGTTGGTGATGCCATCCAACCATCTCATCCTCTGTCGTCCCCTTCTCCTCCTGCCTTCGGTCTTTCTCAGCATCAGGGTCTTTTCCAAGGGTAGTATATTAATCACACTAATACTAGCAAAAGACAGCTCCTCTAACTGGGAAGAAAGCAAAGTAGCATATATGGATTTAGGAACAGTGAAACTTAAATAGTGTTTAACATTTGAGAAATAAATGTTTTTTTCTTTTTTCTTATAAACTAAAAGACTGTTGTTCAATGTCTAAGTCATGTCTGGCTCTTTGCAACCCCATGGACTGCAGCTTGCTAGGCTTCCCTGTCCTTCACCAATTCCCAGAACTAGCTCAAATTCATGTCCATTGAGTCAATGATGCAATCCAACCATCTCATCCTCTGCCACCTCCTTCTACTTACCTTCAGACTTTCCCAGCTTCAGGGTCTTTTCTAATGAGTCAGTTCTTTACATCAGGTGGCCAACATATTGGCACTTAAGCTTCAGCATCAGTTCTTCAAATGAATATTCAGTGTTGGTTTCCTGTAGGATTGACAAGTTTGATTTCCTTGCAGACCAAGGGACTCTCAGGAGTTTTCTCCAACACCACAGTTGGAAAGCATCAATTCTTTGATGCTCAGCCTTCTTTATGGCCCAACTCTCATGCAGTCACCATCTTCAATAAACTAAAAACTAACCTACTTACATAAAAGGAAGAAATTGACATAAGGTGGCCCAAGACAGAAGACCACAGAAACTGAACATACCATCGTAGAGGAGCCTTTAAAACACAAAATAGAGTCTGACAGCTGACAGTGGATCCACGAGGAAACAATCATAACTCAGATCAACTCCCCATCATAGAAACTCATTACATAAAAAATTCATTATACTAAATCATTTGCTTTTAGGATGACTTGTATGTAGCAATAGTTAACTGATATATGCTAATCCAAGTGAACAGAACTGAGGGAATTATAATAATGCGTTGCTTTATTTCTAGGCAATTGTTATGACATCTAAATAGCATTCATGACTTCTCTATTATTCAAGTTTATGTCATACAAGTTTTTTAAAAAAGGGATTCCATTTAGTTTTCCTTGTAGGTAAGCAAGAAAGGTTAAAAGGATATGCCTATTTGTGAGGAACGTATACTTTTATCACAGGAAAGTGAAAACGTGACAGTCGCTCAGTCTGGCTCTTTGTGATGCCATGAACTGTACAGTCCATGGAATTCTCCAGACCAGAATGCTGGAGTGGTATAGCCTTTCCCTTCTCCAGGGGATCTTCCCAACCCAGGTCTCCCACATTGCAGGTGGATTCTTTACCAGCTGAGCCATAAAGGAAGCCCAAGAACACTGGAGTGGGTAGCCTGTCCCTTCTACAGTGAGTCTTCCTGACCCAGGAATCAAACTTGGGTCTTCTGCATTGTGGGCAGATTCTTTACCAAATGAGCTATCAGGCAAGCCCATTCATCACAGGACTAGAAGGGAATTTAAGGTCTAATGAGCCATAATTTGGATATCTATATGTGGAATTATATATATATCATGCATATCACATTAATATGATATTTATATTATTCATTCACTCTTTCATTGATTATAACAGAAATGGAATGGGGGAAATATTTCATCTAGAGCAATGGAAGGAGCCAATTATTTGTAGGCAACAATAGATGTTTTCAAGCAGAAAGATATAATTATGCCAAAAACTCCTTCACCCCAACAATAAACCTCTTTACACACAGATACTAAATCACATACATCAATAAATAAATGGACACCATGAAAAAATGATTTGCAAAGATATAATCTGACACAAATTTTTGCTGCTTCATACTTAAGGTCTCTCTGACTCTAGGTCTTATTATGTCCAAGTCTTTATTGAAATTTATGTTTCACATAGATGTCAATTAGAGACATGCATTTAATGATCAGCTTTACCAGTAACTCCTATAGAGAATGTAGACACTAGGTTAAATAGAAGATTGTACCCTGTGAGGGAGTAAAATCAGATGACCATTTATGAAATACACTGTCTATTAACATCTACATTTTCAGAGAAAACAACTATTGCAGTGATACTCTAAGGTATGAAGAACTAAAGCGTAATAAACTGTAGTTTCATATTTTACTCTCATATGAAATTATGTAATTGGTTTCCAAGTTAGTTTTTTTTCCACAGAAGTAGAACAATTCATGATTATTCTTTTAGCAAAAAGAAAGAAAAATTACTCAGTATAAAGTATATCACTTCGGAAGAATTTATTCTTAAGAAATGTGTGAGCATCATGAGGTAAATGGAAATTTACATATGTTTAACACATGGTTTTGAATCAATTTGAGAGTTGAAAAAAAAAAAACAAGAGAAATATCTTAGACGATAAGGAACAGAAAAGTTAAGAAGGGTGCTTTTAAATTTTAAGAGAAGCTAAAAACAAAGGAATGGAAAGACCAGGCTATAAACTGAAGAAGCAATTGCTATTATCACAGTCTAATCAAAGAATCACGTATGCCCCCATGAGGCTTTGACCCTACTATCATGGGCAGTTCTTCAGCCCAAGGGCAAATAGCCCTTTAACAAACATTTCCATCCCAAAGACTCTTTTTAGAGCCCTCTTTATGTCTTTGTTTCTCAGACTATAGACGAAGGGGTTCAGCATGGGTGTGACCACAGTGTACATCACCAATGCTATAGCACTTGTGTGTGAGCGGTAGGTAGCAGTGAAGCTAAGATATACTCCTAAGGCTGAACAATAAAATAAGGCGACAACCGAGAGGTGAGATGCGCAGGTGGAGAATGCTTTATACTTCCCCTGAGCAGATGAGATTCCACAGATAGAGGACACTATCTTAGAGTAAGAGTAAAGAATACCAGCCAGGGGAGCACCCCCGAGAATTCCAGATCCGAAATACACCGCCATGTTATTGAGAAAGGGATCAGAACAGGCCAGTCTGATCAACCATGTGATTTCACAGAAAAGTGGTGGATTTCCAAGTCTGAGAAGAAGGACAGTCGCAAAACCATTAAGCTGTGTAACAGGGGAAAGAGGGCACTTACGATCCAGGAACCCAGAACCAGCAGTGCACAGAGCCGGGGGTTCATGATGACCGTGTAGCGCAGGGGGTGACAGATGGCCATGAAGCGATCATAGGCCATCATGGTCAGGAGAAAGTCATCTAATGCTGCAAAGAGTAAGTAAAAATACACCTGGATGATGCAGCCTTCATAAGTGATGACTTTGCTCTGTGTCTGGATGTTCCATAGCATCTTTGGAATGATGCTGGATGTAAAACCGATGTCTACAAAGGACAGGTTTGAGAGGAAGAAGTACATGCGTGTGTGGAGGTGGGGGTCTGAGCAGAGAACCAGGATGATGAGCAGGTTGCCAATCACAGTGATCAGATACATGAAGAGGAAAAGCCCAAATATAAGGGACTTCAATGCCGGCTCCTCTGAAAGTCCCAGAAGGAGAAATTCTGATATTTGAGTCTTGTTCCCTGATGCCATGTGATGGGAAAAAAGAAAATAGCATGAATAATTTTCAAACAGGTGTAACTCACATAGCTGACCTTCTGTAATTTCTATTTTGCTGGCAAGAAATTGATGTTAATATGTTGTACATAGATAAACTCTCCTTGAAAGTATACTCCATTTTACCTCTAATTAGATACTTTTGTCTCAGTCTCAGCATATTTCCAAGGATTTCATGCATTCACAGTTTTAATGAGAAAGTCTTTTATGCATTTGAGAAGCATTATGCTGACAGTCAACATGTTCCAAATACATACAGGGGATAAATAGAGACACCTAAAAACAAATCTCTCACAATCCAAGGGTGGTAAAAGATGATACTCAAATCAATATAGAATATGTTAGAAGGTGACAGGTGTTATGAAGAAAACAAAAATATGTATAAAAGAGAATTTAGTAGGAATATTATTTTGTACCAAGTATTCAGGCAAGGCTTACAAACAAGGGGTTCTATGAAGAGACATCAAGAAAAAGAGCGAAAGTCCTAGCATGATACCAGCAGAAGTGTGTGCCTGGCAGAGGGAATGGCCACTGCAGAGTAACCAAGGAAGAAGCTGGTCACATGTTCAAATGCAAACAAGGAAGCCAGTGGGATGGAGGAATAAGCAGTAGGTGGGGGTGGTTAGAGATGGTGTCAAGGATGCTGTGGAACAAGGTGGCTTCCCTGCTACAGCAGAACCTTCAGCCCATAGAGAATCCCTCCTTCCATGTTGTTCCCAGAACTTATGGATTTAGTGGCAAAGGAATCCTGCAAATTATATCAGATCATCTTCTTAGCACCATCTCTGATGGAGTTTTGGCCTCTGTCACCTTATTACACCACCTTAATATGTGAGTGCAGGTGCCTTTGCTTTAACAACTGCTCTCATTCCACAAGGCACAAGTGTACACACACCGTAGCCTCCTGGGCTGTGTTATTGTCATGAATTTCTCAACTAGCACCACCTTCTTTAAGCCATGGGTGGTGACACCTCAAGCTGGCCAGATCAGATTAACTTTCTCCTAAAGAATGTTTAAATAGTACCCAGAAATTCCAGTTCACAAGCTACTGAGCGAATAATACAGTTGAGGTTCCTTTTAGCTACAATGACTTTCTGCGCTATATTTGAATAAATATAAAAAGCATGGGAGAGAGAGAGATAAAGTGAAAGAGAAGGATCTAACAAACTCAAAAGGTCCCTGAGACAATGGGATGAAGGAAAGCATTCTTAGTTTGGCAACATTTCAACTTCAGCTATATCCCTTGATACCCAGGAAAGATCAGAAATAAAAACATCTCTTTTTCAAAGACAGAAGCAGTGGTATCTGGAGGGTGTGAAAAACCATGCCAATTTGCCCTGTCTCTGTTTTCTTTCCTTTTTTTAATTTTTTTGGTTGTGGGCCATTTTTAAAGTCTTTATTGAAAGTGTTACAATATTGTGCCTGTTTTTAAAGTCTTTATTGAAAGTGTTACAATACTGTTACTGTTTTATGTTTTATGTGCCTTTAGCTGTGAGACATGTGGGATCTTAGCTTCCCAGCCAGGGATCGGCCCATACCCCCTGCACTGGAAGGCAAAGTCCTAACCACTGGGCAGCCAGGGAAGTGCCTTTATCTCTGTTTTCTGATGAGATATATTTCATTTGTCATTCTTGGGTTTAATGTTTTTCGCTTTTTTCGTAAATCCACTGGGAACATCTTAATTCCAGTTCTGATTTTGGACAGCATGCAAAGACCTTTCCAGACCATACTCTGTGAGTCCATGAGGTCATGAGAATTCATTCTCTTATTCTGGATAAATTTCTTCACATGATTTAAGCCTAAGGACACTGTTCTATTTCAGTATACTGTGATGTTGTCAATATAATGCAAGATTCTAAGCATCAGTGATTTCAGCTCCCTTGTTTACTTCTTATTTCCCCATATGTACATGAATACATGTGCATTTATTTTAAAAACACAGTTAAGAAAATTATAAATAATGAAATAGAAAGAATGGCAAAAATGTTAAACGAGTTAAAAGAGTGATTTCATATAAGAGCATTAAATAAAACTGAATGGCACATCAAAACCATTATGTTTCAATCGGTTTTTGACGCTCCATTCAATTTTCAGCAGTAACAGAACAATCACAGCAATCATTAATAATGAATTAATAACTAATTTAGAGAAGACCTTGTCTCAAGATTAACCTCACTGCTAGGCTGTGCTGCGTTTAGTCACTCAGTCGTGTCTGACTCTTTGCAAGCTGTAGCCCGCCAGGCTCCTCTGTCCATGGGGATTCCCCAACTTAGAGCAATATTGAGTTAATGGTTTCTCCAAATCTGAGACTGTGGAACCTTTGTTGAGCAGGTTCCAAGGGCCTCCAAAGTATTGTCTTGTTATGGGAAAGTCTCCTGAGATTTCTAGTAAACTGGATACTCTTCTCTAACAAGAAAGAGATAGAAGTATGTTCCTTTGCTTTAATACATGAGTATTATAATCCTTGGCTTCATGAGGATTTCAATAAATCAACTAGGACATTCATGTTAGTGATACAAGTTAAGAAGTGTCATTTAGTGTTTCATTTTTTTTAAATGTCAGTTAGATGACATGTTTAGATCTAATAATGGTGCACCATGCACTGAGCCTGAAATCTTATGTGGATTGTCTTATTTTATTTTCATGAAGCTTTATTTACTGATGTTTGCACTATGATGTATTAACACCTCATTCCACACTTGCAGAAATGGGACTCAGCAGAATGAAATGATCTGCCTAAAGTTGTGAACAGTCCATTTGATGTAAGAGGTATCTGAATGTGAAAGTGAAAGTCACTCAGTCATGTTTGACTCTTTGCAACCCCATGGACTATACAGTCTATGGAATTCTCCAGGCCAGAATACTGGAGTGGGTAGCCTTTCCCTTCTCCAGGGGATCCTCCCAACACAGGGATTGAACCCAGGCCTCCTACACTGCAGGCAGATTCTTTACCAGCTGAGCCACCAGGGAAGCCCAAATATACTGGAGTGGGTAGCCTACCCCTTCTCCAGTGGCTCTTCCCGATCCAGGAATCGAACCTAGGTCTCCTGCATTGCAGGCAGATTCTTTACAAGCTGAGCTACTATCTGGCCCTCAAACACAAATGCAGCAGGATACACATATTCTTGAATGAACATCTGTATGCCTTCCTTAAGAAAATGCCTATTGAGTATCTTCTGCCTGTTTTCACTAGAATTGTTTGCTTTCTAATATCAAATTGAATCCTTTATGTTTTTGGATAACAACCCATTATTGGATATATACATTATAAATATGCTTTCCCATGGATAGTTTGTTTTATTGGTGATTTCCTTCACTGCACAAAAAAATGCAGTTCATTTGTTTATTTTTATTTCCCTTGCCTGAGTAGATACACACAGAAACATTGCTAAGATCACTGTCAAAGAAGTGTCACCTATGTTTTCCTGCAGCTTACTGAATAACTTTGTGACATTATCTTGAATTCTCTATTAGTTTGATAGCAATCTTCCATGATATTAAGATTGGTTTCTGAAAAATTGTCATTTTATATTTTCAAAAATTTTTGAGTGTAGTTAACTTAAAATGTTGTGTTAGTTCCTGCTATACACCAAAGTGTATCAGTTACACACACACACACGCAGACACACACCACACACACACAGCACACACACACATACAGACACACACAGAGCACACACACACAGAGAACACACACACACAGAGCACACACACACAGACACACATTTATACATGTATCTATATATAGAGAGAGACACACACAAATTGACACTTGACAAGGAAGTTACAGGTTCAAACTTTTCATAGTCAGAAATCTCCCTGTAACCTGACAGTTATTTTTCTATATCACTGATACAACCAACTGTAATAAAAGTAATATAAATTCTCTTGGTTGTTAAGTGTATTTTTAAATGATTAACGCAACTCATAACTATTACTTCAGGGTAATAGGAGAAAAATGCTTTGGATGATATGTGTCATTTAAGAAGCAATTATTGTTGATAAATCTATGATGCACCATCAAATAATAGAATCTCCAAATGTTTTGACCCAAAGGGAGGAAAATTTTGAAGTAGGAAAAAATAAAAACTGCCTATACATAAGACTAAGGAAAAAACTTAAGAAAGAGAGTTTCTAAAATTGCATAAAAATGCTGAATCCAAAGATGAAAAGAAAAGTGGAAATCCCAGGAAACAAATAGGAGAAAATTTTATTCCACAATGATCAAAGAATCACAGTTTCTGGTTCTGAGGCTTTGAATTTTGCAATCCAGAGGATTAGGGTATTTGGTCTATTAAACTTGGCATAAAGTAGAATCTCTTCAGAGCCCCTTTTATATCTTGATTTCTCAGACTGTAGATGAAGGGGTTCAACAGGGGTGTGACCACAGAGTACATCACCGAGGCAATTGCACTTGAATGTGAGGTGTGGGTAGCAGCTGAGCTAAGGTAAACTCCTAAGGCTGTAAAATAAAATAGGGAGACAACCAAGAGGTGGGACACACAGGTAGAAAATGCTTTATACCTCCCCTGAGACGATGAGATTTTACATAAGGAAACTATTTTAGAGTAAGTATAAAGGATACCAGTAAAAGGAATGACACCCATCAGGACAACTGCAGAATACATCACTATGTTATTAAGAAAGTTGTCAGAACTGGCAAGTTGTACCACCTGACTGAGTTCACAGAAAAAGTGGGGGATTTGCATTTCTGGACAGAAGGACAGTCGCAGCACCATTAAGCTGTGTAGCAAGGAATACAAGGCAATCAGCACCCAGGATATCAGAACCAGCAGTCCACAGAGCCGGGGGCTCATGATGACCGTGTAGTGCAGGGAATGGCAGATGGCCACATACCGATCATAGGCCATCACAGTCAGGAGAATGTCATCTAATTCGGCAAAGAGAATGTAAAAATACATCTGGGTGATGCAGCCTTCATAGGTGATACCTTTGTGCTGTGTCTGGATGTTCCACAGCATCCTTGGGATGGTGGTGGAGGTGAAACAGATGTCTACAAAGGACAGGTTGGAGAGGAAGAAGTACATGGGGGTGTGGAGGTGGGAGTCCGAGCTGACAGCCAAGATGATGAGCAAGTTTCCAAACACAGTGATCAGGTATATGGAGAGAAAAAGCCCAAATATGAGGAGCTGTAGTTCTGCTTCCATTGAAAGTCCCAGAAGAAGAAATTGTGAAATTTGTGTTTTGTTACTTGGTTCCATGGGATGGAGGCGACTACCAGCAAAAAGGAAAATAACGACAACTTTCACTCAACATAGCTGAAATGCTGCAATTTCTATTTAGCTCTCAAGAAGTTGATGTTGATATTTTATTTGCAGATAAGTTCTCTTTTAGAGTATATGTGTATGTTGAGCCACTTCAGTTGTGTCTGACTATGTGCGACCCCAAGGACCATAGCACACCAGCCTTCACTGTCTATGGGATTTCCCAAGAAAGAATTCCGGTGTGGGTTGCCATGCCCTCCTGCAGCGGTTATTTTCAACACAGGGATTGATCCTGCATCTCTTGAATGGGTACTGCATTGCATGCAGATTCTAAACCACTGAGTCACTGTGGAAGCCCCTTGATGCTATACTTCATTTCATTTCTGACTAGGAATTTTTGTCCCATTCTCATCACATTTGTTAAGAGGTCATATATTCTAGAGTTTTAATGTGATATTCCTTCATTCTTTTGAGAAATACATGTTTAGTGCTAACCACCTTCCAAGAACATGGAGACAAGAAGTAGAAACTGATGAAAAGCAAACCTCTAGCAATTCAGTGATGGTTATGCTAATAAATGTTATGCTAAAAAAAATATGATAGAATATGTCAGAATGTGATAGATGCTATGATGAAACAAAGTCAGGTATAAAAGTGAGGTAGGAGGTGTTATTTTGTCCTGAGTGTTCAGGAAAGTCCAGCAAACTAGGTGATGTTTGAACAGATTCTTAATGAAAGAGAGACACGGAGATATACTGATGTCAGAATTGTGTGCCTGGAAGAGGGAGCTGCCACTGCTAAGGACCTGAGGAAGATGCTTGTTCCACATGTTCAAGTGCAAACAAGGAAGCCAGTGGGCCAGAGGGATAAGCAGGAGGGGCAGTGATTAGAGATGGTGTCAGTGATGCTGAGGAACAAGGTGGGCTTCCTGCTACAACTGAACCTTCAGTCCACAGAGAGTCCATCCTTCCATGAGGTTCCTTACAGACTATCAATTTAGCTATAAAACTATCCTATGAATTATATCAGATTCGCCTCTTGGTTCAATCTGTTGCTGTGATCTGTGTATATGTCATTTAGCACATGGGTCCTGGTGCCTCTGCTGTGAGAACTGTCCTCCCTTTCAAGACAAACGCACACACACACACACACACACACAGCACACACACACAACACACACACACAGACACAGCACGCACAGTACACACACACACACAGCACACACATAGACACACAGCATACACACAGCACACACACACACACACACACACACACACACACACATGTTCTGTGTTGTTTCACCATCATACATTGGTCACCAAGATTCACACTTTTACGGCTATGAGTGGTTACAGCTCAGCTGGGCAGGTCAAATAATTATTCTCCAAAAGAGTATATAATTTTTACTGTGAAATTCCAGTTTATAAACTTCTCATGGAACAATAAATGTGGGGTTCATTTTTGGTATAGTCAATCTCTGCTTGGTATTTAGTGAAGAATCAAATGTATAAGAGGGAATAAAATAGAGAGAAATGAAATGGATATATGGACATTAAGGGAAAATAATATCCAATATACTCAATGACCCCTGAGACAATGCAATAAAGAAAGGTTTCCTTGCTTCATCAACATTCCAACTCCAGTGACATCTCCTTGATGTCTGGAAAAATAATAAAGAAAAATATCTTTTGTCCAAGATTATAAAAAATGATATACTTATGACATGGAATATCTTATTCAATGGAACATCATTGAATATCCAAAGAGGAAAAGAAAACATTGGAATATAAGCTACCAATTCAATACCAGAAATAGACAAAATACAACAAAAGCTGGATATGTTTTACATGAAGCATATAAAGCAGTAGATTTCTTTTTCTTAAGGACTTCACTTAGTTATTTCCTCTTGCTCATAAATAAGGTCCTTATACTTATTTTCTACTTTTACTGGAAGCATTTTATGCCTCCTATTCCTTCTAAAGAGCTTTTCTTGGTGGCTCAGAAAGTGAAGAATCTGCTTGTCAATGCAGGACACATAGGTTCAATCCCTGGGTAGACAGCATCCCCTGGAGAAGGAAATGGCAACTCACTCCAGCATTCTTGTCTGGGAAATCCCATGGACAGAGGAGCCAGGTGTCAGACTGTCCCCCAGGACAGTCCATAGGGACACAGAAGTTGGAGCAACTCAGGGACTAAACCACTAACATCATTCCTTCTGGGCTTCCACTATGCCATTTAATTGTCAAGATTGACACTTGCAATTTCAAGTGCAGTGTTCATTTTATTTTTAGACCATAAATGAATACATTGCTGCTGCTGCTGCTACTGCTAAGTCGCTTCAGTCATGTCTGACTCTGTGCGACCCCACAGACGGCAGCCCACCAGGCTCCCCCATCCCTGGGATTCTCCAGGCAAGAATACTGGAGTGGGTTGCCATTTCCTTCTCCAAAAGAAGTACATTAATATTAGGAAAATCAGAAAACAACCACAATGACCTCTGGTCTCTGACCTCTGCAAGATTGGTCCTCAGGTGACCTCAGGTACACATTCCGGGCTTCCATCATCACTGACACTCTCCTTCAGGGTCTGTGGAGGTCTCAGACTCACCTGCCTGCAGATTGAGAGAAAAGGCTTTCCCTGTAGAAGTCAACATTCCTCCCTAAATGACTACTGACGCAGAGATCATTTTTGTCCCCAAATAAGAAAACAGGAACTGATAAAAAGCAAGCATTGTTTCCCAGACAGATGTAGAACTTCAAAAGCGAGAACCAGGTCCTCCCCAATCAAAGTGGCAGAGACTGAGGGACTGCAGCAGAGGAGATAGTAGAGCGTCCTGTGTCAGCTCATTAGTCATGTTTCCTCCAGTTACTCCAACCTCTAAATACATGACTTCCCATGGGGACACTTTTCTGGACAGAATGGATTTTTTCCCCTGCTAATTCTCTGTTCCTAAGACACTGCATTATAAGTTAGGTGAATTTATTTTTTTATTACTCCTTCCTCTTAACTCTCTTGATTTTAAATCCCTCAGGTTCTCAGCATGTCATCACATCCCTGAGTACAAATTTTTATTTAAATTGTAGCATTCAGGATTTGTCTTGACTAGGTCTCTTGGGGCTTTAACCCTTTGATTTGGGACAGGGACAAAATCACTGAAATCTCTAAACATTATCATTCTTCTCTTCAAAAATGGGGATGGCTTTGTTACTTTAAAATAAAACCTCGGTCAATATACTCCTTGGATGCATGATAGTCTCTCCCAGTCGATTAGAAATTTCCCAGTTATCTCAGAACTTAAGAGCTATCCTTTATCCCCTCACTAATAAATGTTTGTACTGACAAGAGAGACACTTATATGTTGACATGCACCATGAACTATCTTAGCACGTTATATGTGTGTGTGCGTGCTCAGTCACATCTGAGTCTTTATGACCCCAGGGGCTGGAGCCTGCCAGGCTTCCTCTGTCTGTAGGATTTGCCAATCAAGAATACTGGAGTGGGTTGCCTTTCCATTCCCCTGGGATCTTCCCAATGCAGAGGTCAAACCCACATGTTCTGCATTGAAGGCAGATCCACTATGAAGATCAGACAGTAAAGTATCTGCCTGCATACAGGAGGTGCAGTATATATAGATATAGATATACAGATATATAGATATAGATATTGTGTGTGTGTCTGTGTGTGTGTGGGTGTGTGCCACAACCTGAGATGAGTGGATGCTTGGGAACCTGGCTGTGAATCACAGCAGAGGCTCAGACATGAAGCAAGGTCTAAGCAGAGCCATGACCTCTATTACTGGAGCTTACATGGGCTTCACATCAGAAGCAACCCCAATCAGTGACTCCAGCTGTGTTCCACAGCCCACACCCCTATCCATACCAGAAGTCCATGCAAGTCCCTCCTCCCTGGATTTGCAGCCCATACCATAATGGGAACAGCAGCTCTACTGTAGCGACAAGAGAGCTTCAGACCCAAAGATGCTTCTGAGCAGGGGAGGGCCAACTCTTGGTGGTGCTTACAGAGACAGTGCCTCAGATGCAGTCTGCATCTCAAGCTCTGCCCAGGTCAACAGGTCCAAGCCCTACCTCATGTAGATGGCCTCACACTAGCACTTCTTGCTCCAGCACTGCTCCCCTCTGGGTCAACCAGGCTGGTGCAGGAGTGGGGGAGCACACACTTAGGGGGGGACAAGGTCAGCTCAGACCTGACCCTCAGGGCTTCTGCTGTAGCAACTTGGTACCTGTCTCCCTCCCTTTAGGCCAGTATTGGCCACACATCAAAGAGGAAGCCATATCTCATACCTGATTCAAGCCCTAAAGACATGCCTAAAAAACAGCTAATGAAAGAGAAACAGTTTACCAGATTTGGAATCAATGCATTAGTAAAGATGATATAAAACTCCATTTTCTCAAGCTAAAATGATTCAAGGAATCTTCCAAAAGAAGTTTTATTTCCAGCATTCACCCTGTGCATTTTGTTAATAAAGGGAAGGCCATAAAATATTTAATTCTCTGAAAAAAAGGAATGATGAAGCAGTGATCATGTTAACAGGGAACTATAAAATAAAAACTAGTTAGAATTGAACACTACAATAAAGGAAATGACCAACAGCTAGAAGTAGTTAATAGTATACCAGGTAATACAGAAGAATGCATAGGTTAACTGAAATATAGAATCATGGAAATGACTCTGCCAGAAAAGAAAGAAGCAAATTAAAAATGAGAATATTTTGAAGGATGTTTGACTACATTAAGAACACCAACACTGGCATGACTGGAGTGTCTAGGAAGTAAAAGACAGAAGGAGAGATAGTCAAAAGGTATTTGAGAAAATTATGGCTGAAAACCTTCTCAAACATGAATAAAAAACCAGAATCAGGTACCAGAAGATAAAAGTGTCCCCCAAAAATGACAGCAACAAGAACCACACCAAAATCCATCCATGAAAACTGCAATATTAAAGATATGGATTTCTAAAGGAAGCAAAAGAAAAGCTGCATTGTGTAGAAAGGTGCCCCATAAGGCTATCAAATGATTTCCTCTGCCCCTTTGTTTTGTAGAAACATTACATGTCAGATGGGAGAAATCTGATATATATAAAGGGATGAGTGGGAAAAATCTGCAAACTAGGGCATACTACCCAGCAAGACTATCATTTAGAATCAAAGGAGAGATAAGGAACTTTTCAGACAAGCAAAGACTGTAACAATTTATCAATTCTAAGCCTACTCAACAAGAAATGATTTAGAATCTTCTCTAAGAAGGAAAGAAAAAGGCATACCAAGTGGGAAGAAACTATACAAAAGGCAAACACCCATGAGTAAAGGCAAACACGTAGAAAGGCTGAGGATCAAATCACTTAAGCTAGAATGAAAATTTCATAGACAAAAAGAATTTCTAAAGTCAAGTATAGCTACAATAAGAATTAAAAGGATAGATAGTGAGGTGTTAAACATGACAACAAACACAAATGTAGCTCAGGAAGTGAAAATGTAGAGAATATTTGAAAGTGCAGGAACTTATAAAACAGCCTGTTTTCAAAAGAAAATACAGCTGTAGGTCATCATATAAAAACCCATTGTTTAACATACATCAAAAACACTACACTGGATACACAGAAACTAGAGAGAAAGAAACACAATCATTATTACTTTGCTCTCTAGTCACTCAGTCGTGTCTGACTTGCTCCTTCCCGTGGACTACAACAAGTTAGGCTTCCCTGTCCTTCAACATTTCCCAGAGCTTGCTCACAGCATACCACTCAATAAAACATCAAACCTAAAGAAACACACAGAAGGAAAAAATAAGAACTACAGCAGCAAGAAACAGAGAACACACTGGCAATAAGCAATACCTATGGATAATGTCTATCAGTGTCAGCAAACTAGATGTTCTATTAAAAAAGACATGATGCTTAACAAATTTTTCATAAATCTGTGATAGCCCACCAAAGAAATGAAATTTCCAAACATTTTCTTCAAAGGTACATAAACTGTGGAGTAGGAAAAAATAAAAATTGCTGTGTATAACACAGAGAATAAAGCTTAATAAAAAAAGTGACAAAATTGTATAAAGATGCTGAATCCAAAGAAGGAAAGAAAAATGGAAATTCCAGATTATACGTACAAGGAGAAAATTTCATTCCACAGTCATGAAAGAATCACAATTTCTGGTTCTGGGTCTTTGAGATATGCAATCCAGGGAAATATTATAATTCGTCTTTTATACTTAGTGTCAAACATAAACTCTTCACAGCCCCCTTTATATCTAGATTTCTCAGACTGTGGATGAAAGGGTTCAGCATGGGTGTGACCACAGTGTACATCACCGAGGCAATTGTACTTGAATGTGAGGTGTGGGTAGCAGCAGAGCTAAGGAACACTCCTAAGACTGTAAAAAAAAAAAAAACAGGGAGACAACCAAGAGGTGCGACACACAGGTGGAAAATGCTTTACATTTTCCTTGAGCTGATGTGATTTTACACACACAGGAAACTATTTTAGAATAAGAGTAAAGGATGCAGGCAAAAGGACCGACACCCACCAGGACAGCTGCAAAATACATCACTATGTTGTTAAGAAAGATGTCAGAACTGGCAAGTTGTACCAGCTGACTGAGTTCACAGAAAAAGTGGGGGATTTGCATTTCTGGACAGAAGGACAATCACAGCACCATTAAGTTGTGTAGCAAGGAAAACAAGGCAATCAGCACCCGGGATATCAGAAAAAGCAGTCCACAGAGGTGGGGGCTGTAGATGACCGTGTAGTGCAGGGGGTGGTGGATGGCCACATATTGATCATAAGTTATCTCACTCAGGAAAATGTCATCTATTCCTGCACACAGTATGCAAAAATGCATCTGAGTGATGCAGCCTTCATAGGTGATACCTTTGCTCTGTGTCTGGATGTTCCAGAGCATCTTTGGGATGGTGTTGGAAATGAAACAGATGTCTACAAAGGACAGGTTGGAGAGGAAGAAGTCATGGGGGTGTGTATGTGGAAGTTCCAGCTGACAGTCAAGATGATGAGTAGGATCCCAAGCACAGTGACCTGGTACATGGAGAGCGAAAGCCCAAAGATGAGGGGTTACAGTTGGCTTCCTTTAAAATTCCCAGAAGAAGAAATCCTGAAATCTGTGTATTGTTACTTGGTTCCGTGGGGTGTAGTTGACTGCCAGGAAAAGGAAATAATGATAATTTTCACTCCTACTGGTATAATTCACAAAGCTGAAATACTGAAATTTCTATTTAGCTCTCAAGAAGTTGGTGTATATTTTATTTTCAGATTAATTCTCTTTGAGCGTATATGTGTAGATTTAGCAGCTTCAGTCTTGTCCAACTCTGTGCGTCTCCAAGAAACATAGCAAGCCAGCCTCCACTGTCCATAGGATTTCCCAAGAAACAGTTCTAGAGTGGGTTGCCTTGCCCTCTTCCAGGGGTTCTTCCCAAACCTGAGATTGAACCCATGTGTCTTAATGGCTGCTGCATTGAAGGCAGATTCTAAACCGCTGAATCAAGAATCCCCTATGAGGGTATACTTCATTTCATTTCCAACTAGGGATTTTTGTCCCATTCTCATCACATTTGCTAAGAGGTCATATATTGTAGAGTTTTAATGTGATATTCCTTAATTCCTTTGAGAAATATTTAGTGCCAAGCATGATCAAAGCACATGGAGGGAAGAAATATAAAGTGCTGTAAAGTAAATCTCTCTCAATCCAAGGATAGTGAATGAGGATATTCAAATAAAATATCATAGAATATGTCAGAAGGTGATAATTGCTAAGAAGAAAACAAAACCAGATATAAAGGAGAGTGGTAGGAGGTGTTATTTTGTCATGAGTGTTTAGGAAAGTCCAACAAACTAGGTGATGTTTCAACAGATTCCTAATGAAAGAGACAAGGAGCTAGTGTGATGTCAGAATTGTGTACCTGGAAGAGGGAGCTGCCACTTCTAAGGACCTGAGGAAGATGCTCGTTCCACATGTTTGATAGTAAACACGGAAGCCAGTGGGGCAGAGGGAAAAGCAGGACAGGCAGTGATTAGAGATAGTGTCAGGGATGCTGAGGAACAAGGTGGCCTCCTTTCTACAGCTGAACCTTCAGTCCAAGAGAATCCCTCCTTCCCTATGCTTCCTTGCACATGATAAAATTAGCTATAAATCCATACTGTGAATTATGTCAGATTCCGTTCTTAGTTCCATCTGTTGACTGAATTCTGACCTGTGTATATATGTCATTTAGCATATGAGTCCAGGTGCCTCTGCTTTAAGAACTATTCTCACTTTCAAGGCATTAGTGCACACACGCACGCACACACACACACACGCACACAAGCACACAGACACACACACCATGTTCTTTTGGGTTGTGTCACTGCCATGTTTGGTCACACAGATTCACACTCTTTACACTGTGAGTGGTTACAGCTCAGCTGCTCAGGTCGAATTATTATTCTCCCAAAGAATATATCATTTTTACCATGAAATTCCAGTTTATAAACTTCTCATGGAACAATAAATGTGGGGTTCATTTTTGGTATAGCCAAATTCTGCTTGGTATTTAGAGAATAAAGGAAGAGAATGATAGAAACAGAGAGAAATGAAATGAACCTATGGACATTAAGGGAAAATAATATCCAATATACTAAAATGACCCCTGTTCAGTTCAGTTCAGTCACTCAGTCGTGTCTGACGCTTTATGACCCCATGAATCTCAACAAGGCAGGCCTCCCTGTCCATCACCAACTCCCAGAGTCCACCCAAACCCATGTCCATTGAGTCGGTGTTGCCATCCAACCATCTCATCCACTGTTGTCGCCTTGTCCTCCTGCCCTCAATCTTTCCCAGCTTCAGGTTTTTTTTTCCCCAAAGAATCAGCTCTTCGAATCAGGTGGCCAAATATTGGAGTTTCAGCTTCAACATCAGTCATTCCAATGAACACCCAGGACTAATTTCCTTTAGGATGGACTGATTGGATCTCCTTGCAGTTCAAGGGACTCTCAAGAGTTTTCTCCAACACCACAGTTCAAAAGAATCCATGCTTCAGTGCTCAGCTTCCTTTATAGTCCAACTCTCACATCCATACATGGCTACTGGAAAAGCCATAGCCTTGACTAGACAGACCTTTGTTGACAAAGTAATGTCTATGCTTTTTAATGTGCTGTCTATGTTGGTCATAACTTTCCTTCCAAGAAGTAACTGTCTTTTAATTTCATGGCTGCAATCACCATCTACAGTGATTTTGGAGCCCAGAATAACAAAGGCAGTCATTGTTTCCACTCTTTCCCCATCTATTCGCCATGAAGTGATGGGACAGGATGCCATGATAAGCCAACATTTTCACTCTCCGTTTTCACTCTCATCAAGAGGCTTTTTAGATCTTCTTCACTTTCTGTCATAAGGGTAGTGTCATCCACATATCTGAGGTTACTGATATTTCTCCCAGCAATCTTGATTCCAGCTTGTGCTTCCTCCAGCCCAGCATTTCTCATGATGCACTCTGCATATAAGTTAAATAAGCAGGGTGACAATATACAGCCTTGACGTACTCCTTTTCCTATTTGGAGCCAGTCTGTTGTTCCATGTCCAGTTCTAACTGTTACTTCCTAACCTGCACACAGATTTCTCAGGAGGCAGGTCAGGTGGTCTGGTATTCCCATTTCTTTCAGAATTTTCCACAGTTTGTTGTGATCCACACACTCAAAGGCTTTAGCATAGTCAATAAAGCAGAAGTAGATGTTTTTCTGGAACTTTCTTGCTTTTTTGATGATCCAGCAGATGTTGGCAATTTGATTTCTGGTTCCTCTGCCTTTTCTAAAACCAGCTTGAATATCCGAAGTTCACAGTTCATGTATTGCTGAAGCCTGGCTTGGATAATTTTAAGCATTACTTTATTAGCATATGAGATGAGTGCTATTGTGTGGTAGTTTGAGCATTCTTTGGGATTGCCTTTCCTTGGGAATGGAATGAAAACTGACCTTTTCCAGCCCTGTGGTCACTGCTGAGTTTTCTAAATTTGCTGGCATATTGAGTGCAGGACTTTCACAGCATCATCTCTCAGGATTTGAAACAGCTCAACTGGAATTCCATCACCTCCACCAGCTTTCTTCATAGTTAGGCTTTCTAAAGGGCACTTGACTTCACTTTCCAGGATGTCTGGCTCTAGCTGACTGATCACACCATCATGATTATCTGGGTCTTGAAGATCTTTTTTGTACAGTTCTTCTGTGTATTCTTGCCATCTCTTCTTAATATCTTCTGCATCTGTTAGGTTCCTACCATTTCTGTCCTTTATTGAGCCCATCTTTGCATGAAGTGGTCCCTTGGTATCTCTAATTTTCTTAAAGAGATCTCTAGTCTTGCCCATGCTATTGTTTTCCTCTATTTCTTTTCATTGATTGCTCAGGAAGTCTGTCTTATCTCTCCTTGCTAATCTTTGTAATTCAGCATTCAAATGGGTATATCTTTCCTTTTCTCCTTTGCTTTTTTCTTCCTTTCTTTTCACAGCTATTTGCAAGGCCTCCTCAGACAGCCATCTTGCTTTTTGCATTTATTTTTCTTGGGGATGGTCTTGATTCCTGTCTCCTGTACAATGTCAGGAACCTCCGTCCATAGCTGATCAGGCACTCTGTCTATAAGATCTAGTCCCTTAGATCTATTTCTTACTTCCACTCTATAGTCATAAGGGATTTGATTTAGGTCATACCTGAATGGTTTAGTGGTTTTCCCTACTTTCTTTGATTTAAGTTTAAATTTGGCAATAAGGAGTTCATGATCTGAGCCACAGTCAGCACAAGTTCGGGTGGCTGCGACATCGCACAAGCGTGGCTGAGACGTGCTACCCCAGGTCCGAGGTCAGGGGAGGCAGCCAAGAGGAGCTACCCCATGTCAAAGCTAAGGAACAGCGGCTGCTGGAGCAGCCATGAAGGGATACCCCAGATCCAAGGTAAGAGAAACCCAAGTAAGAGGTAGGCACTGAGAGAGGGCATCAGAGGGCAGGCAGACTGAAACCACAATCACAGACAACTAGCCAATCTGATCACACGGACCACAGCCTTGTCTAACTCAGTGAAAATAAGCCATGCTGTGGGGCCCACCCAAGATGGATGGGTCATGATGGAGAGGTCTGACAGAATGTGGTCCACTGGAGAAGGAAATGGCAAACCACTTCAGTATTCTTGCCTTGAGAACCCCATGAACAGTGTGAAAAGGCAGAAAGATAGGACACTGAAAGATGAACTCCCCAGATCAGTAGGTGCCCAATATACTACTGGAGATCAGTGGAGAAATAACTCCAGAAAGAATGAAGGGATGGGGCCAAAGCAGAAACAACACCCAGGTGTGGATGGGACTGATGATACAACCAAAGTTTGATGCTGTAAAGAGCAATATTGTATAGGAATCTGGAATGTTAGGTCCATGAATCAAGGCAAATTGAAAATGACCCCTGAGACAATGCAATATAGAGATATCCTTGCTTCATCAACATTCCAACTCCAGTGACATCTCCTTGATGTCTGGAAAAATAATAAAGAAAAACATCTTTTGTCCAAGTACATAGAAAATGATATGACATGGAACATCTTACAGTTTGCATATCCTTATAGGAAAGCAAACAATTGGAATATAAATTACTAATTCAATATCAGAAATAGGTAAAATACAACAGAAATTGGATATGTTGTATATGATGCATATGAAACAGTAGAAGGCTTCTTATCCTTAAGGACTTACCCTATTTGTTTCCTCCTGTTTATTAAAAAAAAAAAAAATTCCCTATACTTACCTTCTACTTTTACTGGCAGCATTTTATGCCTCCTATTCCATCTAACAGGATTTCCCTGGTAGCCAGAAAGTAAAGAATCTGCCTGTAAATGCAAGAGAGGTGGGTTTGATTACTGGGTCGAGAAGATCCCTTGGAGAAGGAAATGGCAACCCAATCCTGCATTCTTGCCTAGGAAACACTATGGACAGTGAAGCTGGGTGGGCTGCAGCCCCTGTGATTGTCATGGAGATGGAAACACATAAGTCTATCCACTGATTTTTTCTTTCTTCTTCTTTCAAAAGCTTTGTACGATATAACGGGGAGGCATGACACGTTTAAAGTGTTGAGAGGGGAAAACATGCAAACTCGGGCATTCTACCCAGAAAGACTAAGATTTAGAATTGAGGGAGAGATAAGGAACTTTTCAGACAATCAAAGACTAGTTGGATTCATCAATTCTAAATGCACTCTACACGGAACATTATAGGACCCTCTCTAAGGAGGAAAGAAAATGGCATAAATAGTGGGAAGAAACTATAAGAAGATGAATCCCTGCGAGAGTAAAGGCAGACTCAGAGAGAAGCTGAGAGTCAGATCACTGAGCTAGTGTGAGAAGTCAATAGGCAAAGTAATTGGAATATCAAGTATAGCTGCAATAAGAATGAAAGGGATAACTAGGGAGGTATCAAATGTGACTTCAAAGACACAAAATGTAGGGCAGGGAGGGAAAATGTAGTGCTATTAATATGTGTATGAACTATTCATGTCAATGTATGACAAAATCCACTACAATATTGTAACGTAATTAGCCTCCAACTAATAAAAATAAATGAAAAAAAATCGAAAAAACAAAAGATCACTTGTTTTTAAAAGTAGACATCTTTGTTGATCATACATCAAAAATTGACACAAGACAAAATCTAGAGAGACAGGAATACAAGCATATCACTAAATAAAATCATCAAATCATAAGAAGAGAAACACAAAGAAAAACAAAGAACTACACTAACAAACAGAAAACAAGTTAACAAATTGGCAATAGGTAACACCTATCAAAAATCTCTATAACTGTCAGTAGATTAAAGAACTCCTAAAGAACCGACTTAAGACTAAATATTAAAACAACTAATATCATAGCATCTGGCTCCACTACTGCATGGCAGATAGAAGGGGAAAAGGTGGAAGCAGTGACAGATTCCTCTTCTTGGGCTCCAAAATCACTGTGGACGATGACTGCACCCATGGAATCAGAAGATGATTGATTCTTGGCAGGAAACCGATGATAAATTTAGACAGTGTATTGAAAATCAGAGGCATTACTCTGCCAACAAAGGTCCACATAGTCAAGGCCATGGTCTTCCCAGTGGTCACATATGGTTGTGAGAACTGGGCTGTAAAGAAGGCAGAATGTGGAATAGTTGACGCCTTTGAACTATGCTGCTTGAGAAGACTCCTGATAGTCCCTTGGACAGCAAGGAGATCAAACCAGTCAGTCTTAAGGGAGATCAACCCTGAATATTCGCTGAAAGGACTGATGCTGAAGTTGAAGTTCCAGAATTTTGGACACCTGATGCAAACAGATGACTCGTTGGAAAAGTCCCTGCTGCTGGGAAAGACCAAGGACAGAAGGAGAAGAGGGCATCAGAGGATGAGACGGCTGGATGGCATCACCGATGCAGTGAACATGAACTTTGGCAAGCTCTGGGAGATGGGCAGGGACAGGCAGGCCAGCCATGCTGCAATCCGTGGGGTCACAAAGAGGTGGGCACAACTGTGTGACTGACCAACAACAGACTAAACGCTCTGATGAAAAGACATTCCTCCTGATGAAGTCTCCATGATTCTATGATACTCCATCAAAGAAATGGATTTCCAAACAATTTTGAAAAAAAGATAGAAAAATGGTGGGTAGGAAAAAATAAAAACTGTCCATATATAAGACTGAGAATAACACGTAAAAAGAGAGTTCCTAAAATTCTATAAAGATACTGAATTCAAAGAAGGAAAGAAAAATGGAAATCCCAGAAGATAAGGGCAAGGAGCAAAATTTCTTTCACAATTATCAAAGAACAATTTCTGGTTTTGATACTTTGAGTTATGCAATCCAGAGCACTAATATAATTGGTCTTTTATACTTGGCATCCAATACAACCTCTTTAGACCCTCTTTTATATCTCGGTTTCTCAGACTGTAGATGAAAGGGTTCAGCATGGGTGTGACCACAGTGTACATCACTGAGGCAATTGTACTTGAATGTGAGGTGTAGGTAGTCCCAGAGCTAAGGAACACTCCTAAGACTGTAAAATAAAATAGGAAGACAACTGAGAGGTGGGACACACAGGTGGAAAATGTTTTATGCTTCCCCTGAGCTGATGTGATTTTACATATGCAGGAAACTACTTTAGAATATGAGTAAAGGATACCAGCAAAAGGACCACCACCCACCAGGACAGCTGCAAAATACATCACTATGTTATTAAGAAAGTTGTCAGAACTGGCAAGTTGTACCAGCTGACTGAGTTCACAGAAAAAGTGGGGGATTTGCACAAGTGGACAGAAGGACAATCGCAACACCATTAAGCTGTGTAGCAAGGAAAACAAGGCAATCAGCATCCAGGATATCAGAACCAGCAGTCCACAGAGCAGGGGGCTCATGATGACCGTGTAGTGCAGGGGGTGGCAGATGGCCACATACTGATCGTAGGCCATCACACTAAGGAGAATGTCATCCAATACTGCAAACAGTATGTAAAAATACATCTGGGTGATGCAGTCTCCATAGGTGATACCTTTGCTCTTGTTCTGGATGTTCCACAGCATCTTTGGGATGGTGGTGGAGGTGAAACAGATGTCTACAAAGGCTAGGTTGGAGAGGAAGAAGTACATGGGGGTGTGGAGGTGGTAGTCTGAGCTGATGGCCAGGATGATGAGCAGGTTTCCAAACACAGTGATTAGGTACATGGAGAGGAAGAGCCCAAAGATGAGGAGTTGCAGTTCTTCTTCTTCTGAAAGTCCCAGAAGAAGAAATTCTGAAATTCGTGTATCATTCCCTGGTTCCATGAGGTGGAAGCACCTACCAGGAAAAAGGAAAATAATATGATTCGTTTGCACACAAGCTGGCATCATTCACATAGCTGAAATACTGCAATTTCTATTTAGCCCTCAAGTAACTGATCTTAATAGCTTATTTATAGAAAAGTTCTCTTCCAACGTATACTCCATTTCATCTCTGACAAAGAATTTTTGTCCCATTTTCATCACATTGGCAAAAAGCTCATCTATTCTAGAATTCTAATGAGGTATTTCTTCATTTATTTGAGAATTACATATTTAATGCTGACCCAGTAGCAATGCTGAAAAATAAATCTCTCACAATCCAAGGATGGTGAATGAGGATATTCAAATAAAATATGATAGAATATGTCTGAATGTCACAGATGCTATGAAGAAAACAAAACCAGGTATAAAGGAGAGAGTGGCAGGAGGTGTTATTTTCTCCTGAGTGTTCAAGGAAGAGCTTCAAACTAGGTGATGTTTGAAGATTCCTGAAGAAAGAGAGAAGCCTTTGTGATGTCAGAAGTGTGTGTCTTGCAGAGGGAGCTGCCACTGCTAAGAACTTGACAGAGATGCTAGTTCCACATGTTTAAGTGCAAACAAGGAAGCCAGTGGGGCGAAGGAATAAGTAGGAGAGGGAGTGATTAGAGATGGTGTCAAGGATGCTGAGGAACAAGGTGGCCTCCCTGCTACAGCTGAACCTTCAGCACATAGAGAATCCCTCCTTCCCTGCGGTTCCTTGCACTTTATGAATTTAGTTTAAAACCATCCTGTGAATTATACCAGGTTCCTTACTTAGTTCCATCTATTGACCAACTTCTGACCTCTGTATTATAAGTCATGTTAACATAAGAGTACAGATGCCTCTTCTTTAAGGTTTGGTCTCTCTTCACAAGGAACAGGCAAACACACACACATACACACGCACAATGCTTCTGGCTTGTGTTACTATCATAAACTGGTCACCCTGATTCACCCTCATTAGGCCATGAATGGTTACACATCAAGCTGGTCAGATCAAATTATTATCCTCCAAAAGAATGTATTATTTTTACCCAGAGGTTCCAGGATATTTTTTTTAATTTTTGTGTCTTTAGTTGAAGGATAATAACTTTACAGAATTTTCTCATTTTCTGTCACACCTCACCATGAATCAGCCACAGGTATACATATATCCCCTCCCTTCAGAACCCCCCTCCCATCTCCCATCCTATCCCACCATCGAATTCCAGTTTATAAACTTCCCATAGAATAATAAATTTGGGGTTCAACCTTGGTATGGCCAATTTCTTCTCAGTATTCAGAGAAGAATGAAAAGCATGAGAGAGAGAGAAACAAGAGAGAGAGAAATGAAATGAACATAGGCAAATTAAGAGGGAAAATATCCAAAAACTCAAATGAGCCTTGAGACAATGCAACAAAGAAAGTTTCCTTCCTTCATCAGTATTCCAACTCCAGTTGTGCATCTCCTTGATGCCCAGAAAAAAATAATAAAGAAAAATATATTTTTCCAAGGACATAAACAGGGATATACTCATGACGTGATATATCTTACAGTTTAAATATCCCTAGAGAATAAGCAAATGAAATAGAAACTACCAATTCAAAAGCAGAAATAAGTGAAATACAACAAAAGATGGATATATTTTATATCAAGATGCAGAATACTTCCTTTTCTTGAGGCGTTTTCCTACAGGCTTACTTCAGATCATAAATAAGATTATTAGACTTATTGTCTACTTTTACTGGAAGCCTTTTACACCTCCCAATCCTTCTAAAGGGGCTTCCTTAGTGGCTCATTGGCAAAGAATCCGCCTGCAATCCAGGAGGCCAAGGTTCAATCCCTGGGTCAGGAAGATCACCTGGAGTAGGAAATTGCAACCCATTCTAGTATTCTAGCCAGGAAAATTCCATGGACAGAGGAGCCCAGTGGGCTACAGTTCATGGGGTCACAAAAGGGTCAGACACAAACTAGAGACAAAACCACCACCACCTGTTCCTTCTAATTGAACTTCCTCTGTTACGATTTGTCAACATTGAGGAGTGGAGGGTTCACTTTATTTTTAGACCTAACTAGATACACTAATATTAGAAAAGCCAGAAATAACCACAGTGACCTCTGGCCTCTGGATATGCTAGATGGTCCTCAGTTGACCTCAGGTACATGCTCCTGGCTTCCGTCCTCTCTGAACCTCCCCTGAAATGTGTGCAGAGCTCTCACCTGCCTGCAGACTGAGAGAGAAGGCTCTCCCTGTAGAAGTCCAAATCCTTTCTAAATGATTAATAATGCAGACTGAATTTTTGTGCCTAAACAAGACAACAGGAAGGGATAAAATCAAGCATCGGCTCCCAGACAGATTCAGGGATCTGAATTAAGAACTAGGTCCTCACAAAACAAAGTGGCACAGGCGGAGGGGCTGCAGCAGAGGAGATATTTGCAGCTTCTTGTGTCAGCTCACAGGGCTTCTCCAGTGGCTCAGTGATAAAGAACCCACCTACAATGCAGGAGTTGCAGGAGATGGGGGCTTGATCCCTGAGTCAGGAAAATCCCCTGGGGGACTGCATGGAAACTCACTCCAGTATTCTTGCCTGGAGAATCCCATGGACAGAGTTGCACAGAGGGCTACAGTCCATGGGTCGAAAAGTGTTTGACAGGACTGAAGGGACTTAGCAAGCATGCACACATGTCAGCTAATTAGGCATATTTTCCTTTTGTTACTCCAGCCTCCAAGTACATGACTTCCCTTGGGGACACTGGGCTGGACACAATGCAGTTATTTTTCTATTAATTTTCTGTTACAAGATGATTGCATTATAAGTTGGCTGACTCAGCTTTTATCACTCCTCCCCCTTTAATTCTCCTGCTTTCAAAGCACTAAGACTCCCAGAATCTCATCACATCCCTGAGATCTAATTCTTCTTTAAACTATCACACTGAGGATTTGTCTTGATGAGTTCCCCTGGGTCTTCAAAGTTTTGATCTGTGGTAGAGAAAAAAACAAAGAACTATTATTTCCCTCTTGAGAACTGGAGACAACATTGCTCCTTCAGTGTAAAAGTGTGGGTATTATACTGCCTGGATTTATGCCAGTTTTTCCAAGCCAATTACAAGTTTCTCAGTTATATCAGAAGTCAACAGCTCCCCTTTAGTCTCTCATTATAAAATGTTTATAACTATAAGAAAAATATTTATATGTTGATATGATACATGAAAATCGCTCAGTCCTGTCTGACTGTTTACCCCACATTACCTATACAGTCCATGGAATTCTCCAGGCCAGAATCCTGGAGTAGGTAGCCATTCCCTTCTCCAGGGGATCTTCCCAACCCAGGGATCAAACAGAGTCTTCCACATTGCAGGCAGATTATTTACCAGCTGAGCCACAAGGGAAGCCCAGGATCCTGGAGTGGGTAGCCTATTTCTTCTCCAACGAATCTTCCCAACACAGGAATTGAACCAGTGTCTCCTGCATTACAGGCGGATTCTTTACTAACTGAGTTATCAGAGAAGCCTGATATGATATTAACATGACCATAAACCAGGCTTCCCAGGTAGTTCAGTGGTAAAGAATATGCCTGCCAATGCAGGAGATGTTAGAGATGCAGAATTGATTCCTGAATAGGGAATATTCCCCAGAGGAGGAAATGGCAACCCACTTGAGTATTCTTCCTTGGAGTATCCCATGGACAAAAGAGACTGGCAGGCTACAGTTCATGGGGCTGCAACCAGTTGGACACAACTGAGTGACTAACACATGACCATTAAACTATCTTAGCATGTTATAGTGATTGTCAGATTTAATTTTTAAATAGTGCGATTTTGAAGTAACACTTTTATGAACTCCATTCTCCATTGTCAGATTAGAATTCAGAAGGATTTTATGTTCTGCTTAAAAGTACAAACCAAGCAAGGACTGGAGTCTGGATTGAGGTCTTTTAGTTCTGGAACTCTGGCCCAGTGATTCTCAACCAGACACAATTTTGACACTGGAGATACTTGGCAATATCAGAAGGGATGCTACTGATCTCCTATGAACCACAGAACAGCACCCAATACAAATAATTCTCCTGCCCAAGACAGCGTAAGAATGTGAGAAATCCTGTCCAGACAAGAATATCTATAAATTCACTGTTCATACAAATCACCAAGGTCTGTGGTTCCATTGCAGATTTGGATTCCTCAGGTCTCTAGTGGTCCAGGGACTGTGTCTCTGATCATTTGAGCTAGAATATCAGATTCCAGTTCAAATTCTTTACACCCTGATAAAAAGGGAACTTCTTTAACATGACCACTGGTGGTACTTTGTTATTTGCCACTCCAAATAATCTTTTCAGATCCCGTTGTGTGTCTTCATGCTTAGACTATAGATAAAGGGGCTAAGCATGGGTGTGATCACAGTGAACATCACTTAGGTGATTGCACTTGACCCTGAGCAGAAGGGCATGATTAGCCACAGGGCTGAGGTATACTCAAAGCCTGTCCAATGAAACAAGGATACAAGTGAGGGGTGAGATGCACAGGTGGAAAGCATGTTGTACTTCCCCCAAGCTGATGGTGTTCCAGATAGAGAGGAACCTACCTTAGAGAAAATGATGCCAGGTAAGACATTTGTTGTTCTGTCACTCAGTTATATCTGACTCTTTGTGACCCCATGGACAGCAGCATGCCAGGCTTCCCTGTCCCTCACCATATCCTGGAGCTTGCTCAAACTCATGTCCATCAAGTCGGTGATGCCATCCAACCATCTCATCCCCTGTTGTCCCGTTCGCCTGCTGCATTCAATCTTTCCAACCATCAAAGTCTTTTTTAACAAGTCAGCTCTTTCCATCAGGTGGGCAAAATATTGGAGCTTGAGCTTCAGCATCAATACTTCCAGTGAAAATTCAGGATTGGTTTCTTTTAGTATTGACTTTTTTGATCTCCTTGTAGTCCAAGGGACTCTCAAGAGTCTTCTCCAACACCACAGTTCAGAAGTATCAAATCTTCAGTGCACAGACTTCTTTATGTTCCAACTCTCACATCCATACATGACTACTGGAAAAACCATAGCTTTGACTAGATGGACTTTTTTCAGCAAAGTCCCTGCTTTTTAATATACTGTCGAGATTTGTCAAAGCTTTTCTTCCAAAGAGCAAGTGTCTTTTAATTTCGTGACTGCAGTCACCATCTGCAGTGATTTTCTAGCTTAAGAAAATAGTTTCTTACTGTTTCCATTTTTTCCCCATCTCTTTCCCTTGAAGTGATGGAACCAGATGCCATGATCTTAGTTTTTTGAATGTTGAGTTCTAAGAATGCTTTTTCACTCTCCTCTTTCACTTTCATCACGAGGCTCTTTAGCTCCTCTTCACTTTCTGCCATAAAGGTGGTGTCATCTGCACTTCTGAGGTTATTGCTATTTTGCCTGGCAAACTTGATTCTAGCTTGTGCTTCATCCAACCTAGCATTTCTCATGAATGTATATTCTCATGAATATACTCTGCATCATAGTTAAATAAGAAGAGTGACCATATACAGCCCTGATGTACTCCTTTCCCAATTAGGAACCAGTCCAGTAAACCTGAAATATAACAGTTTCAAATTACATCATCATGTTATTAAGAAAGGTGTCACAATTGACTAGTTGGACCTATTATTTGCTTTTACAGGAAATGTACAGAATTCCAAGAAGATACAGAAGGACATTTGCAACACTGTTAATCTTTGTAACAGAGAATGTAGGGCACTCATGCACCAAACACCAGAACCAGCAATCCACAAAGTGTGTGTGTGTGGTGGGGGTGGGGTGGTTGGGGGATGTTCATGGGGACAGGGTAGTGCAGAGTTAGACAGATGGCCATGAAGTGGTCATAGGTCTTTGTGGTCAGTACAATGCTGCCCAAATCTACAAAGAGTAGGTAACAGTATATGCACAGGTTATGGTTTTGCTTTCTTTGGGATGGTGGTGAATGTGAAACATATCTTAAAAGAACAGATTGGAAAAGAAGAATTACATGGGTGTGTGGAGGTGGGAGTCAGAGATGGTGGCCAGGATAATGGGCAAGTTTCTAAGCACAGTGATATGGTCCATGGAGAGAAAATGTGCAAATATAAAGTGCTGCAGTTCTGATTTCTTTGATAAATGCAGAAGAAGAAATTTTGAAATCCGTGTATCATTTCCTGGTCTCATGTGGCCCTCATCAACTTGTTGATTTTTCTCTTTGATAATAGCTATTCTTCCTGTGGAAGGTGTGCCTCATTGCGATTTTGGTTTCTGTTTCTCTGAAGATTAATGATGTTAAGCCTCTTTTCATGGGTCTGTTGGCCATTTGTATGTCTTCCTTGGGAGAAAATGTCTATTGAGGGTCCTCTACCAATTTTTTATGGTTCTTTATTTATTTTTTGGATTGAGTTGCCTTAGTCTGATATATAGTTTAAGTTTTCTGTTTCTGCCTATCAACTTAATCTTTTGGGTACTTTCGCCTTCTCATTTCAAGTAGAAGAGAACACTTCAACTTTGCTTATAAGACAGTTCTGGGTGCTGAACTCCCTCAGCTGTTCTTTATCTGGGAGAGCCTTTATTTGTTCTTCATATGCGAATGATACCTTTGCTGGATGGAGGATTCTTGGCTAGCAGTTATTATATCACCATTGTTTGAGAATGACATTCCACTCTCTCTGGACTGTGGAGTCTCTGCTAAGGAATTTGTTGATAATCCAATGCAGCTATCTTTGCAGGGTGCTAACTTTTTTTTGTGACCCCATGGACAGCAGCATGCCAGACTTCCCTGTCCCTCACCATATCCTGGAGCGTGCTCAATATATATATATATATATATATATATATATATATATATATATATATATATATATATATATATATTAGTATATAAAAGCAGCATTCTTTCACTGACTTTATAAAAAAGTCTTTATTTATTTGCTGTATTTCTGACTGCCCCGAGTCCGCCTTGTTCTGCCGGGGCTTTCTCTGGTTGCGGAGGTGGGGACGCTACTCCTCACTGCGGTAGGAGGACTTCTCACCCGGCTGACATCTCTTGCCGCAGAGCGTGGGCTCCACACTGCAGGCTCAGCAATCGCGATGCCCCGGTTTCGTGACTCTGGGGCGTGTGGAATCTTTCACGACCAGGGATCAACCCAACACCTGTTCCCGCCTTGGCAGGCAGATTCTTACCTACTGACCCACCAGGAAAGTCTTTTCTTTCATTGACTTTTGACAGTTTTAATACGTGTGTGTTGGAGAAGGTCTTTTGCACTGAAACATTCATGTGTCCTATTATAGTACCTCTGTGGATGTGTGCATTCAGTTCCTTTCCCAGACTTGGGAAATTATCAGCTGTTATTTCTGTACATAATCTCTCTGTTCCTGTCTCCCTCTCTTCTGCTTTTGAGACACCCAGTATCCTTCTTACCTCTTCTAATAGAGTCAAAATTTGATTCTGTATTTTCACACTTCTGTGATTAAATCTGCTCTTTGGATCTCAGGGAAGACCTAACAGACTAAACTTCTCAACACACTAGATGAAGGAGACACAGGAGGGTCTCTCTCTAGGAAGACCCCACAAGGTCCTGCTCAGTTTCACAACTAACTGATAAAATATTAAAATTGAATTGAATTTAACATAATTGTAGTAGTCTCACTCTGCTTGTTTAAAGCATTTATTATGATATATTAAGATAACTGTCGTGACTACACTGCTATTCACCTTTATTTTATATAAAATATGAAACAAAAAAAGTGAAACAGTGTCTTTATTGGTATCCCTTTGAGATCATGTGGAGAGGGTGGAAGAATATGTATGCTTGCACAACAGGATTACAAGCTTTCCAGGGACTCATCCTTTAATTATGAGGATGATATATAATGGTTGATATAAATAGCATTCATTTTCTACCCTTTAGTGGTTTTGAGAAAATTCTGAGGAGTGGAAGAGATTTCATTTTGAGGAATGGAAGGAATCATATTTTGTGGAGACAGTGGAAATTTCAAACAGACACAAGACAATAATTTATTAAAAACCAAAACATGCCTACAGTCCTTCAGCTCAATTAATACACCTTGCAAATGAACATTGACAGTCCACATGTTAATGAATACATGAGCTGCTACATGCATCTTTCTCACAGATTTAATATCTGTCGCACCACACTTAGGTTTAACCCTACTCTAGGGCCTGAGTGCTCAGTTCCTCTGTCATGTCCTCCTCTTTGTGATCCTGTGGACCTCACCCGCCAGGCTCCTCTGTCCATGGGATTTTCCAGGTACGAATATTGCAGTGTTTTGCCATTTACTTCTCCAGAGGATCTTCCAGACCCAGGAATCAAACCTGCATCTCATCTCCTGCATTGGCAGGTGGATTCTTATAACTAGCATCATCTGGAAAGTCGACTCTAAAGCCATACTATATCTATTTATTTCTTTATAGGTAACTTCAGAGTAGATTCCACTTGGAGTTGTATTTTATTGCCAATGACTAATTGCTAATGACTGTGGTAGACCAAGTGAACACAAAGATATACAGACGACCAAAAACCTAGAGAGAAAAATACCCTTGACTAGTGAAAACAAGCACTGTGTTAAGTTTCAATTACCAAAGAGAGCATTAAGGGAGTGATATGTAAAGAACTATTTTCACAAAAGTCAGAAACCGTGGTCTCAGATTCGTTTGCCAGGAAGTAATTTCCCAACTTATGGGAATGGTACATCTCATGACTATTTCTTTCAGTCAAATAAAATGAAAAAATACTCAGTATGGCCTATTTTATTTTATAGGAAATAATTATTAAGAGATCCATGTAGACACCTGAAATAAATGTGTGTATTTTTCAAATATTTCACCTCCAAGATTGGAAATGTAATTTCGAGAGTAGGAAAATGAAAAAGGGAAAAATTAAGCATGTCAGAAATATCACAAAATACATAAATTGTATAAAATCAAAATCAAAATAGAAATGCCAAATAGAAGAGAGAAAGCTCTACTTCCACAATTTAATCAAAGACTGACAACATTGACCTGATGCTTTGAGTTCTGCTATCATGGTACCTAGGACAATAGGGCATTTTACAGTCACCTTTTCAAAGAGTGTTTTCAGACCCCTCTTTAAGTCTTTATTTCTCAGGCTGTAAATGAAGGGGTTCAGCATGGGTGTGACCACAGCGTACATCACTGAGGCTGTTGCACTTGAGTGTGAGCTGTGGGTAACAGCAGAGCTAAGGTACACTCCTAAACCCGTACAATAAAACAAGGAGACAACTGCGAGGTGAGATGCACAGGTGGAGAATGCTTTATACTTCCCCTGAGCTGATGACATTCCTTGTATGGAGGAAACTATCTTAGAGTAAGAGTAAAAGATACCAGTGAGGGGACCACCAGCCAGCAAGAAAGCTACAGAATACATCACCATGTTATTGAGAAGGGTGTCAGAACAGGCAAGTTGGATCATCTGATTGAGTTCACAGAAAAAGTGGGGGATTTCTAAGACTGTGCAGAAAGCCAGATGCAACACCATTAAGCTTTCTAACAAGGAATTCAGGACGCTGATGACCCAGGACACCAGTACCAACAGTCCGCAGAGCTGGGGGTTCATTATGACCGTGTAGTGCAGAGGGTGACAGATGGCCACGAAGCGGTCATAGGCCATCACGGTCAACAGTAAAATGTCTAGTACTACAAAGAGTGTGAAAAAATACACCTGGGTGATGCAGCCTTCAAATGTTATAAGTTTGCTCTGAGTCTCGATATTCCATAGCATCTTTGGGATGGTGGTGGAGGTGAAGCAGATGTCCACAAAGGACAGGTTGGAGAGGAAGAAGTACATGGGGGTGTGGAGTTGGGAGTCTGAGCTGACGGCCAGGATGATGAGCAGATTTCCAAACACTGTGATCAAGTACATGGTGAGGAAAGACCCAAATATGAGAGGCTGCAGATCTGGTTCCTCTGAAAATCCCAGAAGATGAAATTCGGAAACCCTTGTTAGGTTTTTTGGTTCCATTTGGTGAAGGAGACTACCAGGAAGGGGGCAAAATGACATGACTAATTTTCTCACAAACGTGCAGTACTCACATGGGTGAATTGCTGCCTTTTATATTTTGCCATCCTAGAATATTTTAAGAAAGCAAGGATTTTTGAAATTATCACTGGTATTTATGGTCACCAATCTATCAAATGACTTCCCCAATGGTTCAGATGGTAAAGTGTGTGCCTACAATGCGGGAGACCTAGGTTTAATCCCTGGGTCGGAAAGATCTCCTAGAGAAGGAAATGGCAATCTCCTCTGCAGTACTCTTGCCTGGAAAATCCTATGGACAGAGGAGCCTGGTAGGCTATAGTCCATGGGGTCAAAAAGAGTCAGACACGACTGAGAAATTTCACTTTCACTCTAAAGATATTAACTCCAAAATTTTGTTCATAGATTTTGTGCACTTTGGGGAACCACTTGAGTCATCTCTAACTAGCAAACTTGGGTAACTATCAGTGTTTCAACCAAGATGTCATGTATTCGAGTTTTAATGAAAAATTATTTCATGCATCTTAAAAATTTAAATTGAATAGTGACAAAGTCTCAATATTGTCATTGCAGGAAATGCAGCGTGCTGAAAACAAAAGCTCCTAAGATCCCGTTTTGGTGACAAAATATAAGCCAACAAAAATTATATAGCATGTCAGATGGTGGCAAATGATATGAAGAGAAAAAAAAGAGGTATGATGTAGAAAGTCAAAAGGGAGTATGATTTTTCATGTATATTTAGGTAAGGCCTGTGAACAAGGTGATATTTGAACAGAGATCTTAAGGATGACAGAACTAGGGCCATGAGCATACCTGGGACAGTGCATCTTGGCAAGGCAGCAGCTAATTTGAAGGTCCTGAGGAAGGTGCTTGTTTTAGATGCTCCAGTCCAGAAAAGGAAGCCAGTCTGGTGAGGGACATGAGCCGGAGGGAGAGTGAGGAGAGATGGTGTCAGAGGATGTTGAGGAACAAGGCAGTCTCCTTCCTGCTGCTGAAACTTCAAGTCACAAGGGGTCCTTCATCCATGTTTTTTACCTTCTTCACTTTGTGAAATTCAATATTAATAAAGCCGTCTGAGAGACAAATGATGGAAAATCCAAAACCAATTTCTAAAGAAAAGGTTATGATAGTTATAATTTATATCACTATTTCAATTTTTTATTTTTATAACAAAAGACATTGAAGGAGATACTATGGCAGCAAGTTGTTATAATATGAAATAGAAGCACTGTCTGAGTTAGAGTTTCTTCTTACTTAGAAACATATGGATTCCAATATGCATGTGGAAGATAAGGGTGACATTTATTCAAATGCAAAGATGAGAAGTTTTCAAATAAAGGCTGAACATGATGCAACTTTTAGAATAGATTTAGAATGAAAGGACCATGAAGAGTAAGAGATGTGGAAGTAATTCAAAATATGCAAAAGAGTGAGGTATTTGCACCACGTATGAAGAACAACATTCCTTTTCAGTTTTGGTTTAAGGCAAGGATTTGCAAGCGAGCAAGGATTTGCAAGTGAAGAATATTTGAGTGATGGCTCAATTCCTTCAGTTAAAAAAATATTGGAGAGAGCATGAGATGACTGACACAGGTTTTACCACACAAAATTTAAAATTCTCAGAAATTCTGCACAAACAATTTTATACATTATGACATATCTAAGGGCAAACAACAATCTTGATAATAAAAATCCAATTTTTAGTTTGAAAGCATATAATAATTGAAAAAAAAAAGGAGCAAAAATATGCTGAATTTCCTATATGAAAGCAAAGAACTTGACTGGTCAGTTTTTAAAGGTGTCAGTATGGGTTAACAATTCTACCAGATCAAATCAGTGAATTAAAGGAAATCAGTCCTGAATATTCACTGGAAAGACTGATGCTGAAGCTGGAGCTCCACTACTTTGGCCACCTGATGCAAAGAGCTGTCTCACTGTGAAAGACCCCTATGCTGGGAAAGATTGACGGCAAGAGAAGGGAATGACAGGGGATGAGTTGGTTTGATGGCATCACCGACTTGATGGGCATGATTTTGAGCAAGCTCTGGGAGTTGGTGTTGGACCAGGAAGCCTGGCGTGCTACAGCCCATGTGGTCACAAAGAGTCAGACATGACTGAGCAACTGAACTGAACTGAATTATTCAACACATATATTTAATATTATGCATAATTAATTAATTGCAGGATAAGCTCTTTGGCATGCAATTTTGATGTAATATATATTTTTTAATTTTAATATTAGAGGGATGGGATGGAGAGGGAGGCAGGAGGGGGGATCGGGATGGGAAACACATGTAAATCCATGGCTGATTCATGTCAATATACGGCAAAACCGCTACAATATTGTAAAGTAATTAGCGTCCAACTAATAGAAATAAATGAAAAAATAAATAAACAAAAAGTCTCTCTCACACACACACACACACACACACAAAGAGAGAGTGGAGACACTGAAATGTATGCCCCATCAAGGGCTGTTTCAGGGGAAAAGTTTGCCAGCATTCTAGATCTTATTCTTCATAGTTAAATATGCTTCTGATAGAAAAACAAGCTACACCACTATACAACACTCCACAGCTAATACCCTATAACTCTTCTTCAGTTAATGGCAGACGTGATTGGACTTAGGTTCTACTTTGACTGAAAACACTTTGCACATCACACTCCCTCTTCCAAATGGGCCTCTATGGCCATCATTTAATGGCTAACACTGACCCTTGCATTGTCAAGCTCAGTACTCACTTCTTTTTTCAGCATCATGAAATAATACATGATTAATTAATCATGTACTAATTAATTAATCATTTATTTATCAGTCAAGACAACAAACAAACTCAGTGTTCATGGCTCTGGTTTAGTCTGCATTGGCTCTCATATGAACTGAGGTGAATATTCTTGGCTGCCATTCCCTTTGGCCATATCTTGCAGTATTTACTGGGCTCCTGGACTCACCTGGGTGGAGTTTCTGAGAGGAAAGTCTCAATATAGATGCCCCAGCTCCGCTTGGATGGTTGATGATGGAGATAGAAACTCTGTCTACAGATAAGACAGTGGGATGGAGTCAAGCACTGGTCCCCCAGCTAGAGTTTTGACTCTGCAAGCATCAACCATGCCCCAATCTAGTCCAAGGTTGCACAGGCAGAGGGACTGCAGCACAGGAAATATTGATGGCTCTTTATGTCTGCTCATTAGCATGATTCCCTTTTGTAACTACCACCTCTAATGACTGATTTCCCTGAGGGACACTGGTCTGGTCAGAGAGGAAAAGATTCCTGCTCATACTCTGTGTTTAGGTTACAGAGTATATAGCTTTACAATTTCTGCACACCAAATTGCCTTCACCTGAACTTTTGAGTGAAAGTATATGCATTCATTCCAGATGTGTGATCAATTTTATTATTTCTATGCAAGGACTCATGAATCACACCAAATAATATATATCTGAAAAAGTTTGAATTGGTATTCTCAAAGAAAATTGGTATTTTCAAATACTTAAAATCAATTTTTTTTAAAATTTTAAACTCAAGACAAATTAAAAGGGATTAATAAATTAAAAGGTATTATTGTTGTTTTGTTGTTAAGTCATTTCTGACTCTTTGCAACCCCATGAACTGTAGCCTGCCAGATTCCTCTGTTCATGGGATTCCCCAGGCAAGAATACTGGAAAGGGTTACTTCTATATTGTACATTAATTGTCCATTTATTCCCATAATCTTGATAGGAATATAAACTGGTGCAGCTACCATGTAAAAGAGTAGGGAGACTGCTCAAAAAATTAAGTATAAAATTACCTTATGATCCAGGTATCCCAATTTGAGTATTTATCCTAAAAATACAAAAACACAAATGTGAAAAGATACGTGCAACCCTCACTCCATCACAACATTATTTTCAACAGCCAAATATGGAAACAATCTAAGTGGCCATCAATGAATGAATGGACAAAGAAGAAGTCATATATGTATGGAAAATGTAATGCTACACAGTTATACAAAAATGATGGAATCTTGGAGGGGGACACTAAGATGGCAGAGTAAGAGGATGGGGAGCCCACCATGCCCAAAGACACATCAAAAGTAACCTACACGTGACATATGCACACAACTGAGTTTAAAGTAGATAACTAACAAGGACCTACTGTACAGCATAGGGAACTCTATCCAGTACTCTGTAATAGCTTACGTGGGAAAAGAAGCTAAAAACATCGGATATACCTACATGTATTGCAGATTCACTTCTCTGTACCCCTGAAACTAACCCAGCAATGTATATAAGTTATACCACAGTAAAATGTTTAAAACATAGTTGCAGAAATAAAAACATGTGAGAAAGTTCAACATCCATTCATGATATAACAATCTTCATCAAAGTGGGTATAGAGGGCACATATCTCAACAAAATAATGGCATTTACGACATAAACACAACCAACCTCACATTCTACAGTGAAAAGTTGAAAACACTTCCTATAATTTAGGAACAAGACAAGGATATCTACTCTCTCTACTTTCAATATTCACTATTAATACTTCAAATTCCTTACAACATTTCCCACAGAAATAGAATTAATATCCCTAAAATTCAGGGCTTCTCTGGTGGCTCAGATGGTAAAGAATCAGCCTGCAATCGTGACTGCAGGCTGGTATTGCAGGTTCATCAACCCCTGGGTCAGGAAGATCCTCTGGGGAAGGGAATGGCTGCCCACTCCAGTGTTCATGCCTAGGGAGCCCCATGCATAGAGGAACCCTGGCAGGCTACCATCCATGGGGTTGCAAAGCAATGGACACAACTGAAGGACTGACACTCATGCGCGCCTAAAAGTCATATGGAACTACAAAAGAACCTGAATAGCCAAAGCAATTGCAAAACAAAATCAAACAACTAACCAAACAACTCTCCCTCCTATGACAACAAAGCTCGGCTTATCATTCTCCTAAACTTCAGGCTATACTGCAAAGCTGCAGTCATCAAAATGGCATGGTACAGGCACAAACAATCAATGGAGCAGCATAGAGAGCCAAGAAATAAACCACACACTTATGGCCAATTAACCCATGACAAAGAAGGTAAGAACAATAATGAGAAACAAAAAGAGTCTTTCAGCAAGGGTGCTAGTAAAACTGGACAGCTACGTACAGGGAATTAGATTAAAATATTTCTCACACCATATGCAAAAATAAAGACAGTTGGATTAAAGACTTAAATGTAAGACTGAAAACCATAAAAATCATAGAAGATAACTAGGTAGAACAGTCTTTGAGCTAAATAATAGCAATATTTTTTAGATCAGTCTCCTAGAGCAAATGAAATAAAAGCAAAAATAAACAAACGTGACCTAATTAGACTTGAAAGCTTTTGCAAAGCACAGAACGCCATTGAGAGCTTATTGATAATACATGTAACTATATGGCTGATTCATGTCAATGTATGACAAAACCCACTGAAATGT
Source organism: Muntiacus reevesi (assembly GCF_963930625.1). Lineage (NCBI taxonomy): Eukaryota > Metazoa > Chordata > Mammalia > Artiodactyla > Cervidae > Muntiacus > Muntiacus reevesi. Next base: position 188,106,819 of record NC_089249.1, on the reverse strand, counting down.
TGTAAAGTGATTGGCCTCCAACTAATAAAATAATATTAAAAAAAAAAAAAAAACAATCAAAATAAACAAATGTGAAGGCAATTGGAAAAATCTGCTACTTCTTATTTTGGGCATTTGCACTAATATTGGAGAGAGCATTCATGCTCATTCTATTTTTCAAGTAACTTCAAAAAACTCTATTAAAATGTGGTCCTATTGAGGTTACTTTCCAGGAAACCAGGGGAAATTGTAATAAAATAAATACTTGTGGAGAAAAATAGGTAAGCATGAATTACAGGCTGGGCAAGAATTCAACCTCTCTTGTCAGTTGCCCTTTGATCATAAAAATGGAAGAGATCTCTGATTATAATGAGAATTTATAATGGATGATATTTAAATGGACATGCATTGATTCTTTTATTATTATGGCTAAGTTTAGAAAAAAGTGAGATATTTCATTTAGAGCTATGGAAAGATGCATGAGTGGGAAGTACTGTAAATTTTCAAGGGAAAACAGGAATATAATATAGCACATCTCCTAGATATAAATGAGTTCTTTTCCAAGAGTGTGTTCTTCAGTCCAATTTGTTCACAAGTCCAACAAAGTTGGCCTAGGTACCCAGCTAGCACAATCACAAACATAATACTATAATCAGTTTCCCTGGAGAAATGGCAACCCATTCCAGTATTCTTGCCTGGGAAATCCCATGGAGTAAAATACTTGGTAGGCTACAGTCCACTGGGTCACCAGAGTTGAACATGACTGAGCAACTAAACCACAGTCATCACTGTAATAGGTTTATACTATTTTTCACGCAAATAACACATAAAAAACAAGTGCAAAACATAAAGAAAACTTTCTCAATCTTACTGTGCAGTGCCTTGAAAAGTACAGTGGTAGAGAACAGCAGCTGGCATATAGGGGTTGGTGTTGAGTGAATAGACAGAATTACTGACTGGAGGAGGGAGAGGAGATGGACTAGGGCAGAGAAGAAGGACCATTAGCAGTATGAGATGGAAGTTGAAATTTCACTCATGCCTGATGTTGATGGCACAGGTTCTGGTTCCTTGCTGGATTTATTTGGCCTACCCTCTTGGAAAAACTTCCCAGTAGCTCCCGGGCTACTCTGGTAGCTCAGTTAGTAAATAATCCACCTGCAATGCAAGAGACCCTGGTTCAATTCCTGGGCCAGGAAGTTCCCCAGGAGACAGGATAGGCTACCCATTCCCATTTCAGTATTCTCTGCCTTCCCTGGTGGCTCAGATGGTAAAAAATAAATAAATAAATAAAATCCACCTGCAATGCAGGAGACCTGGGTTCAATCCCTAGGTTGCAAAGATGCCCTGGAGGAACGCATGGAGACCCATTCCAGTATTCTTGCCTGGAGATTTCCATGGACAGAGGAGCCTGGTAGCTACAGTCCATGCAGTCACAAACAGTTGGACACAGCTGCATGACTAAGCACTTGAAAAAACAATCTGCTGATGTCTTGATGTAGCTTTTTCTCCTATCAGTGATGACACGGCAGCACTGGATTGCATTCTGAACAGCTGCTGCAGCCTTCATGTACCATTCTGCAATCCTAGGTCCCATGCCTCAAAAGCTCATTTGTTCTTGTGGTTCAGTTGCTCAGTCATGTCCAACTCTGTGAGACCCCACGGATGGCAACACACCAGACTTTCCCATCCATCACCATCTCCCAGTTTGCTCAGACTCATATCTATTGAGTCAGCGATGTCATCCAACCATCTCATCCTCTGTCGCCCCTTCTCCTGCCCTCAGTCTTTCCCAGCATCAGGATCTTTTCCAATGAGTTGACTCTTCTCATGAAGTGCCCTCTCAAATAAAGAAATTCCCTGACTATTTCCTGTGTCCTGGATCTCTCCTGCTTTTCAGTTATATCTTCTTCCTCTTGTCTCTCTTATTAGTTTTGCTGGCCCTCCAGTTCCTTTTTTTCACCTCACTCCACTGTCTCAGTTTTTTTGTATCCATCATTATTACTCGGAGCTTTTTAGCTGTGCCAGCAATATCACGATTGCTTTTACGCTTGCTTCTGGACATCCTGGGCTTGAAATAAAGATAGAGTACTACTGTACCCTATATAATACTCTCCACACACACACACACACACACACACACACACACACACATTATGTCACCTAAAAGGTCTTTTGGTCAAAAAGAGCATGTGTGAATATATATATATATATATATATATATATGTATATATATATGTTTATACATGTATCTATATAGAGAGAGACACTCACAAGTTGACACTTAAACAAGAGAGTTAAGGGTTCTAACTTTTCACAGTCTGAAATCCTCCTGTAACCTGACAGTTATTTTTCTATATCCCTGATACAATCAACTGTGATAAAAATAATATAAATCCTCCTGGTTGTTAAGTGTATTTTTAAATGATTAATGTAACTCATAACTATTACTTCTGGGAAATAGGAGAAAAATTGTTTTGAATGGCATGTGTCATTTAAGAAGTAATTATTGTTAATAAATCTATGATGCCCCATCAAATAATAGAATCTCCAAATGTTTTGACCCAAAGGTAGGAAAATTTTGAAGTAGGAAAAAATAAAAACTACCTATAGATAAGAAAAGAAAAAAAGCTTAATAAGGAGAGTTCCTAAAATTGCATAAAGATGCTGAGTTCAAAGGTGAAAAGACAAATGTAAATCCCAGGAAACAAATAGGAGAAAATTTTATTCCACAGTGATCAAAAAATCACAGTTTCTGGTTCCAAGGCATTGAGTTATGCAATCCAGAGGACTAGGGTATTTGGTCTTTTAATCTTGGCATAAAGTAGAATCTCTTCAGAGCCCCTTTTATATCTTGATTTCTCAGACTGTAGATGAAGGGTTTCAGCAGGGGTGTGACCACCGAGGACATCACCGAGGCAATGGTACTTGAATGTGAGGTGTGGGTAGCAGCTGAGCTAAGGTAAACTCCTAAAGCTGTAAAATAAAATAGGGAGACAACCAAGAGGTGGGACACACAGGTAGAAAATGCTTTATACCTCCCCTGAGACGATGAGATTTTACATATGCAGGAAACTATTTTAGAGTAAGTATAAAGGATACCAGTAAAAGGAATGACACCCATCAGGACAACTGCAGAATACATCACTATGTTATTAAGAAAGTTGTCAGAACTGGCAAGTTGTACCACCCGACTGAGTTCACAGAAAAAGTGGGGGATTTGCATTTCTGGACAGAAGGACAGTCGCAGCACCATTAAGCTGTGTAGCAAGGAATGCAAGGCAATGAGCACCCAGGATATCAGAACCAGCAGTCCACAGAGCCAGGGGCTCATGATGACCATGTAATGCATGGGGTGGCAGATGGCCACATACCAATCATAGGCCATCACACTCAGGAGAATGTCATCTAAATCTGCAAAGAGAATGTAAAAATACATCTGGGTGATGCAGCCTTCATAGGTGATACCTTTGCTCTTGTTCTGGATATTCCACAGCATCTTTGGGATGGTGGTGGAGGTGAAACAGATGTCTACAAAGGACAGGTTAGAGAGGAAGAAGTACATGGGGGTGTGGAGGTGGGAGTCTGAGCTGACAGCCAAGATGATGAGCAGGTTTCCAAACACAGTGATCAGGTATATGGAGAGAAAAAGCCCAAATATGAGGGGCTGTAGTTCTGCTTTCTTTGAAAGTCCCAGAAGAAGAAATCTTGAAATTTGTGTATTATTACTTGGCTCCATGGTGTGGGGGTGGCTACCAGGAAAAAGGAAAATAATGACAATTTTTACACCTACTAATTAACATAACTGAAATACTGTAATTTCTGTTTAGCCCTCAAGAATTTGATGTTGATATTTTATTTGCAGATAAGTTCTCTTTTAGAGTATGTGTATATGTTGAACTGCTTCAGTTGTGTCCGACTCTGTGCGACCCCAAGGACCAGAGCACAGCAGCCTCCACTGTGTATGGGATTTCCCAAGAAAGAATTCTGGTGTGGGTTGCCATGTTCTCCTCTAGCGGTTATTTCCAGCACGGGGTTTGATCCTGCATCTCTTGAATGGGTACTGCTTGCAGGCAGATTCTAAAAGACTGAGTCACTGCGGAAGCTCTTGAAGCTATACTTCATTTAATTTCTGACTAGGAATTTTTGACCCATTTTCATCACATTTGCTAAGAGGTCATATATTGTAGAGTTTTAATGTGATATTCCTTCATTCTTTTGAGAAATACATATTTCGTGCTAGCCATGTTCCAAGATACTTTGGCCACTTCATGCAAAGTGTTGACTCCTTGGAAAATACCCTGATGCTGGGAGGAGTTGGGGGCAGGAGGAGAAGGGGAGGACAGAGGATGAGATGACTGGATGGCATCACCGACTCGATGGACAAGAGCTTGGGTAAACTCTGGAAGTTGGTGATGAACAGGTAGGCCTGGTGTGCTATGATTCATGGAGTCCCAAGGAGCCGGACATGACTGAGTGACTGAGCTGAACTGATATTCCAAGAACATGGAGACAAGAAGTAGAAAATGCTGAAAAGGAAACCTCTAGCAATCCAACGATGGGGAATGAGGTTATGTGCATAAAATATGATAGAATATGTCAGAATGAGATAGATGCTCTGACAAAACAAAGCCAGGTATAAAAGAAAAAGGTAGGAGGTGTTATTTTGTCCTGAGTGTTCAGGAAAGTCCAGCAAACTAGGTGATGTTTGAAAAGATTCTTGATGAAAGAGAGACAAGGAGATAGTGTGATATCAGAATTGTGTGCCTGGAAGAGGGAGCTGCCACTGCTAAGGACCTGAGGAAGATGCTTGTTCCACATGTTCAAGTGCAAACAAGGAAACCAGTGGGCCAGAGGGAAAAGCAGGAGGGGGAGTGATTAGAGATGGTGTCAGGGATACTGAGGAACAAGGTGGCTTTCCTGCTACAGCTGAACCTTCCGTCCACAAAGAATCCCTCCTTCCATGAGGTTCCTTACACATTATCAATTTAGCTATAAAACCATCCTAATGAATTATATCAGATTCACTTACTGATTCTATCTGTTGCTGTGATCTGTGTATATAAGTCATTTAGCATATGGGTCCTGGTGCCTCTGCTGTAAGAACTGTCCTCACTTTCAAAACAAAAGCACACACACACACATACACGCACACACACAGCACACACACACACAGCACACACACACACACAGCACGCACACACACACACAGCACACACACACACAGCACACACACACACACACAGCACGCACACACACACACAACACACACACACACACACACAGCACGCACACACACACACAGCACACACACACACACACAGCACACACACAGACACTCAGCACACACACACAGAACACACACAGAGCACACACACACACAGCACACACACATACACACATACACAGAGCACACACATAGCACACAGCACACACACACAGCACACACACACACACACACACATGTTCTGTGTTGTGCCACCATCATACACTAGTCACCCAGATTCACCCTGTTGAGGCTGTGAGAGGTTACAGCTCAGCTGGTCAGGTCAAATAGTTATTCTCCAAAGGAATATATAATTTTTAACATGATATTCCAGTTTATATACTTTTCATGGAACAATTAATGATGGGTTCATTTTGGTATAGCCAATGTCTGCTTGGTATTTTGAGAACAATTAAAAGGATGAGAGTGAAAGAAACGGAGAAATGAAATAATGAAATGGATATATGGACATGAAGGGAAAACTACATCCAATATACTCAATGACAGCTGAGACAATGCAATAAAGAAAGACTTCCTTGCTTCATCAACATTCCAACTCCAGCGACTTCTCCTTAATTTGGGAAAATAATACAGAAAAATATCTTTCATCTAAAAACATAGAAAAATGATATACTTATGACATGGAACATCTTACAGCTTGAATATCCCAAGAGGAAAAGAAAACAATGAAATATAAGCTACCAATTCAATATCAGAAATAGACAAAATACAACAGAAGTTGGATATGTCTTATGTGAAACATATAAAGCAATAGGAGATTTTTCTTTTTCCCCTATTTTTTCCTCTTGTTCATAAATAAGGTCCGTATACTAGTTTTCTACTTTTACTGGAAGCATTTTATGCCTCCTATTCCTTCTAAAAGGATTTTCTTGGTGGCTCAGAAAGTAAAGAATCTGCTTGTCAATGCAGGACACATAGGTTCAATCCCCGAGTCAAGAAGATCCCCTGGAGGAGGAAATGGCAACTCACTCCAGCATTCTTGCCTGGGAAATCCTAGGGACAGAGGAGCTGGGTGGGTTAAAGGCCATGGGGTCACAAGAATTGGAGCAATTTGCAACTAAACCACTAACATCATTCCTTCTCATCTTTCACTGTTACAATTTAATTGTCAAGATTGACACTTGCACTTTCAAATGCAATGTTCACTTTATTTTTAGACCATAAATAAGTACATTAATATTAGGAAAACCAGAAAACAACCACAATGACCTCTGGCTTCTGGGCTATGTAAGATTGGTCCTCAGTGACCTCAGGTACACATTCCAGGCTTCTATCATCACTGACACTCTCCTGCAGGGTCTGTGGAGCTGTCAGACTCACCTGCCTGCAGATTGAGAGAGAAGGCTTTTCCAGTAGAAGTCAAAATTCCTCCTAAATGATTACTGATACAGACAGAATGTTTTTCCCCAAACAAGAAACAGGAGCAGATAAAAATGAAGCATTGCTTCCCAGACAGATGTAGAACTTCCAAAGCAAGAACCAGGCCCTCCCCAACCAAAGTGGCAGAGGCTTAGGGACTGGAGCAGAGGAGATATTTGGAGTTTCCTGTGTCAGCTCATTAGGCATGTTTCCTCTGGTTACTCCAATCTGTAACTACATGATTTCCCTTGGGGACATGTTTCTGGACAGAATGGATTTTTTCACCTGCTGATTCTCTGTTCCTAAGACACTGCATACAACTTAGGTGAATTCATTTTTTATTACTCCTTCCTCTTAGTTCTCTTGCTTCCAAAGCCCTAAGGTTCCCAGCATGTCATCATGTCCCTGAGTACAAGATTTTCTTTAAATTGTAACATTCAGGATTTGTCTTGACTAGGTCCCTTGGGTCTTTTATGCTTTGCCTTGGGGCAGGGACGGAACCACTGAAATCTCTAAAAATAATGATTGTCCTCTTCAAAACGGTGGATAACTTTGCTACTTTAGAATAAAACCATGGTTAATATACTCCTTGGATGCATGCTACTTTTTCCAAGTCAATTAGAAATTTCCCAGTTATATCAGAAGTTAAGAGCTATCCTTTGATTCTTCATTACTAATGCTTGTACCTATGAAGACATTTATATGCTAATATGCACCATAAACTATCTTAGCGTATTATTGTGTGTGTGTGTGTGTGTGTGTGTGTGTGTGTGTGTGCTCAGTCACATCTGAGTCTTTGTGATCCCATGGAATGTAGACTGCCAGTCTCCTCCGTCCATGGAATTTTCCAGGCAAGAATACTGGAGTGGGATGCCATTTCCTTCTGGCCTCTAGACAAAGAGGAAGCCTTATCTTATACCTGACTCAAGTCCAAGCCATCCATACCTCTTAGCAAGATGACTGCAATCAGTATACCCCAAAGAAAGGCATGAATTTTGATAGCATCAGATCTAGTTCTTACAGTAAAGTCACTGGGCACACATCAACTGTATATAACTCTTCCCACAGAAAGAAACAACTCTAAGACAGCAAGAGTTAACTGTGACACATAAATTCAGAAGACAGACAAAGATAAACACAATGAAAATACAGAGGAATTTGTCCCAACTTAAATAAAAAGATATCATGTCTAAAAAAAGCTAATGAAAGAAAAACAAACAGTTTACCAGATTTGGAATCAATGCATTTGTAAAGATATAAAACTCCATTTTCTCAACCTAAAATGATTCAAGAAATCTTCCAAAAGAAGTTTTATTTCCAGTATTCACCCTGTGCATATTGTTAATAATGGAAGACCATAAAATATTTAATTTTGTGTAAAAAGGTCTGTTGAATCTGTTATAATTTTAATAGGGAACTATAAAATAAAAACTAGTTTGAACTCAGCATTCCATTAAATGAAATGAACAACTAGAAGTAATTAATAATATATCAGGTGATACAGAAGAATGCATAACCTAACTGAAATATAGAATCATGGAAATGATTCAGTCAGAAAAGAAAAAAGCAGATTAAAAAAGGGAATAATTTGAGGGATGTTTGAATGCATTAAGAACACCAACACTGGCATAACTGCAGTGCCCAGGAAGGAAAAGGCAGAAGGAAAGGTCATCAGAACTTATGTGATAAACTTATGTCTGAAAAGTTCCCAAATCTGAGTAAGAAAGCAAATTCAGGTGCCAGAAGCGAAAAGAGTCCCCCACAATGACAGCAACAAAACCTACACCAAGATACAGCAATTAAAGTCACAAAGTTAAAGATACGGTTTTCTAAAGTCAGCAAAAATAAAACAGTGTCATATAAGATGGAAGCACATAGGTCTATCAGCTGATTTCTTTTCTTTTTTTTTTTTTTTGCAGAAACTTTATACGATATAATGGGGAGGCATGATATATTTAAAGTGTTGAGAGGGGAAAATGTGCAAACTAGGGCTTTCTACCCAGAAAGACTAATATCTAGAATTGAAGGAGAGATAAGGAACTTTTCAGACAATCTAAGACTAATAGAATTTATCAATTCTAAAGGTACTCTACACAGAACATTATAGGACCTTCTCTAAGAAGGAAGGAAGAAAGGCATAGCAAGTGGGAACAAACTGTAAGAAGAGGAAACCCTGCGAGTAAAGTCTGACGCGGAGAGAGGCTGAGGGTCAGATCACTGAGCTGGTGTGAGGACTCAATAGACCAAAAAATCCTAAAATCAAGTATAGCTGCAATAAGAATGAAAGGGATAACTAAGGAGGTATCAAATGTGACTTCAGAGACATAAAATGTAGGGCAGGGAGTGAAAATGTAGTGTGATCAGTATGTGTATGAACTTAAAAGACAACTTGTTTTTATCAGCAGACATTATTATAGGCCATCATATGAAGACACTTTCTTTATCATACATCAAAAATCTACACAAGGTAAAACCTAGAGAGAAAGGAACACAAGCATATCACTAAATAAATCATCAAATCATAAGAAAAGAACCACACACAAAAAAAGAAAAACAAAGAATGACACTAACAGAAAACAAGTTAACAAATTGGCAATAAGCAATACCTATGAAAAATCTCTTAAACTGCCAGTAAATTAAATGATCTCCTAAGAGACAACTTAAGATTAAATATTGAAACCACTAAGATCATAGCATCTGGCCCCATTACTGCATGGCAAATAGAAGGGGATAAGGTGGAAGCAGTGATAGATTTCCTCTTCTTGGGCTCCAAATCACTGTGGACGATGACTGCAGTCATGGAATCAGAAGATGATGGCTTCTTGGCAGGAAGCCGACAATAAACCTAGACAGTGTGTTGAAAAGCAGAGACATTACTCTGCCAACAAAGGTCCACATAGTCAAGGCTATGGTCTTCCCAGTGGCCACATGTGGTTGTGAGAACTGGACCATAAAGAAGGCAGAAGGTGGAAAAATTGATGCCTTTGAAATATGTTGCTTGAGAAGACTCCTGATAGTCCCTTGGACAGCAAGGAGATCAAGCCAGTCAGTATATTTTTTGTTTTCCATTTATTTTGATTAGTTGGAGGCTAATTACTTTACAATATTGTAGTGGTTGTTGCCACATTGACATGAATCAGTCATGGATTTACATGTACTCCCCATCCCGATCCCCCCTCCCACCTCCCTCTCCACCGGATCCCTCTGGGTCTTCCCAGTGCACCAGTGTTGTGTAACTGACCAGCACTTGTCTTTAGGGAGATCAACCCTGAATATTCACTGAAAGGACTGATGCTGAGGCTGAAGTTCCATCATTTTGGTCACCTGATGCAAACAGATGACTCATTGGAAAAGTTGCCTACTGCTGGGAAAGATCAAGGACAGAAGGAGAAGAGGGCATCAGAGGATGAGATGGCTGGGTGGCATCTCATGTTCAATGAACATGAACTTCGGCAAACTCTGGAAGATGGGGAGGGACAGGCAGGCCAGCCGTGCTGTAATCCGTGCAGTCACAAAGAGGTGGGCACAACTGCGTAACTGACCAACAACAGACTAAACGCTCTGATGAAAAGACATTCCTCCTGATGAAGTCTCCATGATTCTATGATACTCCATCAAAGAAATGGATTTCCAAACAATTTTGAAACAAAGATAGGAAAATGGTGGGTAGGAAAAAGTAAAAACTGTCCATATATAAGGCGGAGAATACATGTAAAAATAGAGTTCCTAAAATTCTATAAAGATACTGAATTCAAAGAAGGAAAGAAAAATGGAAATCCCAGAAGATAAGGGCAAGGAGCAAAATTTCTTTCACAATTATCAAAGAACAATTTCTGGTTTTGATACTTTGAGTTACGAAATCCAGAGCACTAGTATTATTGGTCTTTTATACTTGGCATCCAATACAACCTCTTTAGACCCTCTTTTATATCTCGGTGTCTCAGACTGTAGATGAAAGGGTTCAGCATGGGTGTGACCACAGTGTACATCACTGAGGCAATTGTACTTGAATGTGAGGTGTAGGTAGTCCCAGAGCTAAGGAACACTCCTAAGGCTGTAAAATAAAATAGGAAGACAACTGAGAGGTGGGACACACAGGTGGAAAATGCTTTATGCTTCCCCTGAGCTGATTCGATTTTACATATGCAGGAAACTACTTTAGAATATGAGTAAAGGATACCAGCAAAAGGACCACCACCCACCAGGACAGCTGCAAAATACATCACTATGTTATTAAGAAAGTTGTCAGAACTGGCAAGTTGTACCAGCTGACTGAGTTCACAGAAAAAGTGGGGGATTTGCACAAGTGGACAGAAGGACAATCGCAGCACCATTAAGCTGTGTAGCAAGAAATTCAAGGCAATGAGCACCCAGGATATCAGAACCAGCAGTCCACAGAGCAGGGGGCTCATGATGATGGTGTAGTGCAGGGGGTGGCAGATGACCACATACCGATCATAGGCCATCACACTCAGGAGAATGTCATCTAATCCTCCAAATAGTATGTAAAAATACATCTGGGTGATGCAGCCTTCATAGGTGATACCTTTGCTCTTGTTCTGGATATTCCACAGCATCTTTGGGATGGTGGTGGAGGTGAAACAGATGTCTACAAAGGACAGGTTGGAGAGGAAGAAGTACATGGGGGTGTGGAGGTGGTAGTCTGAGCTGATGGCCAGGATGATGAGCAGGTTTCCAAACACAGTGATTAGGTACATGGAGAGAAAGAGCCCAAAGATGAGGGGCTGCAATTCTTCTTCTGACAGTCCCAGAAGAAGAAATTCTGAAATTCGTGTGTTATTCTCTGATTCCATGGGGTGGAGATGACTATCAGGAAAAAGGAAAATAACATGACTCGTTTGCACACAAACTAGCATTATTCACATAGCTGAAATACTGCAATTTTTATGTAGCCCTCAAGTAATTGATCTTAATATCTTATTTATTGAAATATTCTCTTCCAAAGTATACTCCATTTCATCTCTGACAAAGAATTTTTGTCCCATTCTTATCACATTGGCAAAGAGCTCATCTATTCTTGAGTTCTAATGAGGTGTTTCTTCATTTATTTGAGAAATACATATTTAGTGCTGCCCTAGTAGAAAGTGCTGAAAAGTAATCCTCTCCCAGTAGAAAGATGGCAAATGAGGATATTCAAATAAAATATGATAGAATATGTCAGAATGTCACATGCTATGAAGAAAACAAACCAAGTATAAAGGAGAAAGTGACAGGAGGTGTTATTTTGTCCTGAGTGTTCAAGGAAGAGCTTCAAACTAGGTGATGTTTAAGAGCCTGAAGAAAGAGAGAAGAAGACTTTGTGATGTCAGAAGAAGTGTGTGCCTCGCAGAGGGAGCTGCCACTGCTAAGGACCTGACACAGACACTTGTTCCATACGTTCAAGTGCAAACAAGGAAGCCAGTGGGGTGAAGGAATAAGTAGGAGGGGGAGTGATCAGAGATGGTGTCAAGGATGTTGAGGAACATGGTGGCCTCCCTGCTACAGCTGAACCTTCAGTACATAGAGAATCCCTCCTTCCCTGCGGTTCTTGCACTTTATGAATTTAGTTTTTAAAACCATCCTGTGAATTATACCAGTTTCCCTACTTAGTTCCATCTATTGACCAACTTCTGACATCTGTATAAGTCATCTTAACATAAGAGTACAGATGCCTCTTCTTTAAGAACTGGTATCTCTTCACAAGGAACAGGCAAACACACACACATAAACACACACAATGCTTCTGGCTTGTGTTACTATCATAAACTGGTCACCCAGATTCACCCTCATTAGACCATGAATGGTTACACATCAAGCTGCTCAGAGCAAATTATTATTCTCCTAAAGAATGTATTATTTTTTACCCACAGTTTCCAGGAATTTTTTTTAAATGAATGTGTCTTTTAGTTGAAGGATAATAACTTTACAGAATTTTATCATTTTCTGTCACACCTCAGCAAGAATCAGCCATAGGTATACATATACCCCCTCCCTTCTGAACCCCCCCCCTCCCATCTCCTTCCCCATCCCACCACCAAATTCCAGTTTATAAAATTCCCATAGAACAATAAACTTGGATTCAACGCTGGTATGGCCAGTTTCTTCTCAGTATTTAGAGAAGAATGAAAAGCATGAGAGAGAAAGAAAAAAAAGAGAGAAATGCAATGGACATAGGCAAATTAAGAGGGAAAATATCCAATAAACTCAAATGAGCCCTGAGACAATGAAACAAAGAAAATTTTCCTTCCTTCATCAATATTCCAACTCCAGTGGCATCTCCTTGACGCCCAGAAAAAATAATAAAAAATATATTTTTCCAAGGACATAAACAAGGATATATATTCATGACGTGATATATCTTACACTTTAAATATCCCAAGAGAATAAGCAAATGGAATATAAACTACCACTTCAGTTCTAATGAGATGGATGAAACTGGAGCCCATTATACAGAGTGATGTAAGGCAGAAAGATAAACACCAACACAGTATACTAATGCATATATACGGAATTCAGAAAGATGGGAATGAAAGGTTGTTGCTGAACGATAAGACGCCGGGATTCTTGGCCTCCAGAAAAGACGAAATCAATCCAGGGCCAGAGACGAGGCTTGATCGCTCAGAGCTTTTGTGTAATAAAGTTTTATTAAAGTATAAAGGAGATAGAGAAAGCTTCTGACACGCATCAGAAGGGGGCAAAAGAGAACCCCCCCTCCCCCCAGTCTTTGGCTGTATGTTATATAGTCACTCACAGTCTGTTAATAAAAAGAAAGGAATGTCATAAAATTTAGAATGGCACCAGATAATTCATCCCTGGCCATGAAACGATTGACTTGAATCTTGTAGAAGGGCAAAATACCAACAAATAGTTTCATTTACATAGATTAGGGAAACAATACCTGAGTAAGTAAGTTAGGCCATTTGGTGGAACCAACTTGAAGATAGAGTCTGGGGTACATTAACATAGCTTAAGACAACATTTCCATAAGAAAAAGAAATGTATCAGTTAACTTAAGGTTTGAGAGTAGTTAGCTTTAGGTGAGACCAGGTGTCATGGCAACACAGCATTTTAAGAGAAACCTCCTTTTAAATTTGTATAGAGAAGAAAAAACATATCGCTGGTTTGTTTCTTCCTGCCTCTTAAGAGAGATAAATATAAAGAACATTACAGTATACTAACAGATATATACGGAATTTAGAAAGATGGTAACGATGGCCCTATATGCAGGGCAGAAGAAGAGATGCAGAAGTACAGAACAGACTTTTGAACTCTGTGGGAGAAGGGGAGGGTGGGATGTTTCGAAAGAACAGCATGTATATTATCTGTGGTGAAACAGACCACCAGCCCAGGTGGGAGGCATGAGTCAAGTGCTCGGGCCTGTTGGACTGGGAAGATCCAGAGGAATCTGGTGGAGAGGGAGGTGGAATGGGAGACCGGGATGGGGAATTCGTGTAACTCTATGGCTGATTCACATCAATGTATGACAAAACCCACTGAAAAATAAAAATTAAAAATAAATAAATAAATAAAAAATAAATAAATAAAAAGAGAGATAAAAATGTCTGGCACTTGCAGCCTCTTTCCTCCTTTGGAGACCCCTGGGCTTCCTGCCTGTTACCCTCTCAGTAACAATAACCCTATATGCAAGACAGGAAAAGAGACAAAAATGTATAGAACAGACATTTTGGACTCTATGGGAGAAGGTGAGGGTGGGATGATCTGAGAGAACAGCATCAATACACTTATATAATTAAGTGTGAAACAGATCGCCAGTCCAGGTTGGATGCATGAGACAAGTGCTCGGGGCTGGTGCACTGGGATGACCCCGAGGGATGGGATGGGGATGGAGGTGGGAGCGGGGATCGGCATGTGGAATGCATGTAAATCCATGGCTGATTCATGTCAATGTATGGCAAAAAACACTACAATATTGTAAAGTAATTAGCAATATAAATTTTAAAAAAAGAAATAAATACAACAAAGTTGGATATATTTTATGTGAAGATGCAGAATACTTCTTTTTCTTGAGGCGTTTTCCTACTTGCTTACTTCAGTTCATAAATAAGATTATTAGACTTACTGTCTACTTTTACTGGAAGCCTTTTATGCCTCCACTCCTTCTAACGGGGCTTCTTTGGTGGCTCATTGGAAAAGAATCCGCCTGCAATCCAGGAGGCCAAGGTTCAGTCCCTGGATCAGGAAGATCCCCTGGAGAAGGAAAGTACAACCCACTCCAGTATTTTGGCCTGGGAAATTCCATGGACAGAGGAGCCGGGTGGGCTAAAGTCCATGGGGTCACAAAAGGGTCAGACACAACTTAGCGACTAAACCACCAACACCATTCCTTCTAACTGAACTTCCTCTGTTATAATTTATCAACATTGATGAGTGAAGAGTTCACTTTCTTTTTAGACCTAAATACATACACTAATATTAGGAAAGCCAGAAATAACCACAGTGACCTCTGGCCTCAGGATATGCTAGATTGGCCCTCAGGTGACCTCAGGTACATGTTCCTGGCTTCCATCCTCTCTAAACCTCCCCTGAAATGTGTGTAGAGCTCTCACCTGCCTGCAGACTGAGAGAGAAGGCTCTCCCTGTAGAATCCAAATCCTTTCTAAATGATTAATGATACAGACTGAATTTTTGTGCCTAAACAAGACAACAGGAAGGGATAAAATCAAGCATTGCCTCCCAGACAGATTCAGGGATCTAAATTAAGGACTAGGTCCTCACCAACCAAAGCGGCACAGGCGGAGGGGCTGCAGCAGAGGAGATATTTGCAGCTTCTTGTGTCAGCTCACAGTGCTTCTCCGGTTGCTCAGTAATAAAGAATCCACCTGCAATGCAGGAGTCACAGGAGATGGGGGCTTGATCCCTGAGTCAGGAAAATCCCCTGGGGGACTGCATGGAAACCCACTCCAGTGTTCTTGCCTGGAGAATCCCATGGACAGCATTGCCTAAAGGGCTACAGTCCATGGGTCATAAGAGTTGGACAGGACTGAAGGGACTTAGCAAGCATGCACACATGTCAGCTAATTAGGCATATTTTCCTTTTGTTACTTCAGCCTCCAAGTACATTATTTCCCTTGGGGACGCTGGGCTGGACACAATGCAATTATTCTTCTGTTGATTCTCTACTTCTAGGTGATTGCATTATAAGTTGGCTGACTCAGTTTTTATCACTCCTTCCCCTTTAATTCTCCTGCTTTCAAAGCACTAAGACTCCCAGAACCTCATCATATCCCTGAGGTCTAATTCTTCTTTAAACTATCACACTGAGGATTTGTCTTGACAAGTTCCCTTGGGTCTTCAAAGTTTTGATTTGTGGTAGAGAACAAAAAAAAAACAAAGAAGTACTATTTCCCTCTTGAGAACTGAGGATAACATTGCTCCTTCAGTGTAAAAGTGTGGGTATTAAACTCCCTGGATTCATGCTAGTTTTTCCAAGTCAATTAAAAGTTTCTCAGTTATATCAGAAGTCAACAGCTTCCCTTTAGGCTCTCATTATAAAAGGCTTATAACTATAAGACAAATATTTATATGTTGATATGATATGTGAAAAGTGCTCAGTCCTGTCTGACTCTCTGCTTCACATGGACAATACATTCCATGGAATTCTCCAGGTCAGAATCCTGGAGTGGGTAGTGATTCTCTTCTCCAGGGCATCTTCCCAACCCAGGGATCAAGCAGAGTCTCCCACATTGCAGGCAGATTTTTTACCTACTGAGCCACAAGGGAAGCCCAGGAATCCTGGAGTGGGTAGCCTATCCCTTCTCCAACGGATCTTCCCAACACAGGAATTGAACCAGGGTCTCCTAAATTACAGGCAGATTCTTTATTAACTGAGTTATCAGAGAAGCCTGATATGATATTAACATGACCATAAACCAGATTTCCCAGGTAACTCAGTTGTAAAGAATATGCCTGCCAATGCAGGAGATGTTAGAGATGCAGGTTTGATTCCTGGGTCAGGAAGATTCCCCGGAGGAGGAAATGGCAACCCACTCCAGTATTCTTCCCTGGAGTATCCCATGGACAGAAGAGCCTGGCAGGCTACAGTTCATGGGGTTGCAACCAGTTGGACACAACTGAGTGACTAACACATGACCATTAAACTATCTTAGCATGTTACAGTGATTGTCAGATTTAATTTTTTAAATAGTGCAATTTCTGAGGTAGCACTTTTATGAACTCCATTCTCCATTGTAAGAATGGAACT
This sequence comes from Muntiacus reevesi, assembly GCF_963930625.1. NCBI lineage: Eukaryota > Metazoa > Chordata > Mammalia > Artiodactyla > Cervidae > Muntiacus > Muntiacus reevesi. The sequence continues at coordinate 188,089,975 of NC_089249.1, read as the reverse complement.
CAGAAGGATTTTATGTTCTGCTTAAAAGCACAAAAAAAAAAAAAAAAAAAAAAAATTTAAAAAACCAAGCAAGGACAGGAGTCTGGATTGAGGTCTTTTAGTTCTGGGTCTCTGGCCCAGTGATTCTCAACCAGACACAAATTTGACACTGGAGATACATGGCAATATCAGAAGGGATGCCACTAATCTCCTATAAACCACAGAACAGCACCCAATACAAATAATTCTCCTGCCCAAGGCAGCATAAGAATGTGAGAAATTCTGTCCAGACAAGAATATCTATAAATTCACTGTTCATACAAATCACCAAGGTCTGCGGTTCCAATGCAGATTCGGATTCCTCAGGTCTCTAGTGGTCCAGGAACTGTGTTTCTGATAACTTGAGCCAGAATATCAGATTCCAGTTCAAATTCTTTACACTCTGAAATAAAGGGAAATTCTTTAATATGACCACTGGTGGTCGTTTGATTCTTGCCACTCCAAATAATCTTTTCAGATCCCTTTGTATGTCTTCATACTTAGACCATAGATCAAGGGGCTCAGCATGGGTGTGATCTCAGTACATATTCCTGAGGTGATTGCACTTGACGCTGAGCAGAAGGGCATGAGTAGCCACAGGGCTGAGGTCCACTCAAAGCCTGTCCAATGAAAGAAGGATACAAGTGAGAGGTGAGATGGACAGGTGGAAAGCACTTTGTACTTCCCCCAAGCTGATGGTGTTCCAGATAGAGAGGAACCCATCTTAGATAAAAGGATCGCAGGTAAGACATTTGTTGCTCAGTCACTCAGTTGTATCTGACTCTTTGTGACCCCATGGACTGCAGCATGCCAGGCTTCCCTGTCCCTCACCATATCCTGGAGCTTGCTCAAACTCATGTCCATCAAGTCAGTGATGTCATCCAATCATCTCATCCTCTGTTGTCCCGTTTGCCTCCTGCATTCAACCTTTCCAGGCCTCGAGAGTCTTTTTTAACAAGTCAGTTCTTCGTATCAGGTGGCCAAAATATTGGAGTTTGAGCTTCAGCATCAGTACTTCCAGTGAAAATTCAGGATTGGTTTCCTTTAGTATTGACTTGTTTGATCTCCTTTCAGTCCAAGGGACTCTCAAGAGTCTTCTCCAACACCACAGTTCAGAAGTATCAATTCTTCAGTGCACAGACTTCTTTATGTTCCAACTCTCACATCCATACATGACTACTGGAAAAACCATAGTTTTGACTAGATGGACTTTTTTCAGCAAAGTCCCTGCTTTTTTTTTTTTTTTTTTTTTAGTCCCTGCTTTTTAATATACTATCGAGGTTTGTCAAAGTTTTTCTTCCAAAAAGCAAGTGTCTTTTAATTCCCTGACTGCAGTCACCATCTGCAATGATTTTCTAGCTTAAGAAAATAAAGTCTCTCACTGTTTCTATTGTTTCCCCATCTCTTTCCCTTGAAGTGATGGAACCAGATGCCATGATCTTAGTTTTTTGAATGTTGAGTTCCAAGAATGCTTTTTCACTCTCCTCTTTCACTTTCATCAAGAGGCTCTTTAGTTCCCTCTTCACTTTCTGCCATAAGGGTGTTGTCATCTGCACTACTGTGGTTATTGCTATTTTGCCTGGCAATCTTGAACCTAGCTTGTGCTTCATCCAACCTAGCATTTCTCATGATATACTCTGCATAATAGTTAAATAAGAAGAGTGACCATATACAGCCTTGATGTACTCCGTTCCCAATTAGGAGCCAGTCCATTAAACCTGAAATATAACAGTTTCAAATTACATCATCATGTCATTAAGAAAGGTGTCTTGAACTGTGGAGTCTCTGCTAAGGAATTTGTTGATAACCCAATGCAGTTATCTTTGCAGGGTGCTCACTTTTTTTTCTGGGTACCTTTAATATTCTTTCCTTTTAATAACTTTATTGAAATGTAATTGATTTACAGTGTTATATTAGTTCCAGGTATACAGCAAAATTATAAATATATTCTTCTTCAGATTCTTTTTCCAGTATAGATTATTACAAGATATTGCATTTATTTCCCTGTATTTAATTTCCTAGGTCCTTCTTGATTGCCTATTATATATATATATATATATATTAGTATATAAAAGCAGCATTCTTTCACTGACTTAAAAAAAAATTCTTTATTTATTTGCTGTATTTCTGGCTGCCCCGAGTCCAACTTGTTCTGCCGGGGCTTTCTCTGGTTGCGGAGGTGGGGACGCTACTCCTCACTGCGGTAGGAGGACTTCTCACCCCGCTGACATCTCTTGCCGCAGAGCGTGGGCTCCACACTGCAGGCTCAGCAATAGCGATGCCCCGGCTTCGTGACTCTGGGGCGTGTGGAAACTTTCCAGACAAGGGATCAACTCAACGCCTGTTCCCGCCTTGGCGGGCAGATTCTTACCTACTGACCCACCAGGGAAGTCTTTTCTTTCATTGACTTTTGACAGTTTTAATGCGTGTGTGTTGGAGAAGGTCCTTTGTGTTCAAACATTCATGTGTCCTATTATAATACCTCTGTGGATGTGTGCATTCGATTCCTTCCGAAGACTTGGAAACTTCTCAGCTGTTATTTCTGTACATAATCTCTCTGTTCCTGTCTCCCTCTCTTCTGCTTTTGAGACACCCAGTATCCTTCTTACCTCTTCTAATAGAGTCAGAATTTGATTCTGTATTTTCACACTTCTGTGATTAAATCTGCTCTTTGGATCTCAGGGAAGACCTAACAGGCTAAACTTTTCAACACACTAGATGAAGGAGACACAGGAGGGTCTCTCTCTAGGAAGACCCCACAAGGTCCTACTCAGTTTCACAACAACTAACTGATAGAATAATAAAATTGAATTGAATTTAATGTAATTGTAATAGTCTCATTCTGCTTGTTTGAAGCATTTATTTTGATACATGAAGATAACTGTCATGACTACACTGCTATTCACCTTTATTTTATATAAAATATGAAACAAAAAAAGTGAAACAGTGTCTTTATTGGTATCCGTTTGAGGTCATGTGGAGAGGGTGGAAGAATATGTATGCTTGCACAACAGGATTCCAAGCTTTCCAGGGACTCATCCTTTAATTTTGAGGATGATATATAATGGTTGATATAAATACCATTCATTTTCTACCCTTTAGTGGTTTTGAGAAAATTCTGAGGAGTGGAAGAGATTTCATTTTGAGGATTGGAAGGAATCATATTTTGTGGAGGCAGTGGAAATTACAAACAGACACAAGACAATAATTTATTAAAAACCAAAACATGCCTACAGTTCTTCAGCTCAATTAATACACCTTATAAATGAACACTGACAGTCCACGTGTTAATGAGTACATGAGCTGCTACATGCATCTTCCTCACAGATTTAATATCTGTCTCACCACACTTAGGTTTAACCCGACTCCAGGGCCTGTGTGCTCCGTTCCTCTGTCATGTCCTACTCTTTGTGACCCTGTGGACCTCACCCGCCAGGCTCCTCTGTCCATGGGATTTTCCAGGTACGAATATTGCAGTGTTTTGCCATTTACTTCCCCAGAGGATCTTCCAGACCCAGGAATCAAACCTGCATCTCATCTCCTGCATTGACAGGTGGGTTCTTATAATTAGCATCATCTGGAAAGTCGACTCTAAAGCCATACTATATCTATTTATTTCTTTATAGGTAACTTCAGAGTAGATTCCACTTGGAGTTGTATTTTATTGCCAATGACTAATTGCTAATGACTGTGGTAGACCAAATAGACACAAGGATGTACAGAAGACCAAAAGCCTAGTGAGAAAAATACCCTTGACTAGTGACAACAAGCACTGTGTTAAGTTTGAATTACCAAAGAGAGCATTAAGGGAGTGATATGTAAAGAACTATTTTCACAAAAGTCAGAAACCGTGGTCTCAGATTCGTTTGCCAGGAAGTATTTCCCAACTTATGGGAATGGTACATCTCATGACTATATCTTTTAGTCAAACAAAAGGAAAAAATACTCAGTATGACCTATTTTATTTTATAGGAAATAATTATTAAGAGATCCATGTAGACTCCTGAAATAAATGTCTGTATTTTCAAATACTTCACCTCCAAGATTGGAAATGTAATTGGGAGAGGAGGAAAAATCAAGCATATCAGAAACATCACAAAATACATAAATTGTATAAAATCAAAATCAAAATAGAAATGCCAAATAGAAGAGAGAAAGCTCTACTTCCACAATTTGATCAAAGACTAACAACATTGACCTCAGGCTTTGAGTTCTGCTATCATGGGTCCTAGGACAATAGGGCATTTTACAGTCACCTTTCAAAGATTATTTTCAGACCCCTCTTTAAGTCTTTATTTCTCAGGCTGTAGATGAAGGGGTTCAGCATGGGTGTGACCACAGCGTACATCACTGAGGCTGTTGCACTTGAGTGTGAGCTGTGGGTAACAGCAGAGCTAAGGTACACTCCTAAACCCATACAATAAAACAAGGAGACAACTGAGAGGTGAGATGCACAGGTGGAGAATGCTTTATACTTCCCCTGAGCTGATGACATTCCTTGTATGGAGGAAAGTATCTTAGAGTAGGAGTAAAAGATGCCAGTGAGGGGACCACCAGCCAGCAAGAGAGCTACAGAATACATCAACATGTTATTGAGAAGGGTGTCAGAACAGGCAAGTTGGATCACCTGATTGAGTTCACAGAAAAAGTGGGGGATTTCTAAGACTGTGCAGAAAGCCAGATGCAACACCATTAAGCTTTCTAACAAGGAATTCAGGACGCTGATGACCCAGGACACCAGCACCAACAGTCCGCAGAGCTGGGGGTTCATTATGACCGTGTAGTGCAGAGGGTGACAGATGGCCACGAAGCGGTCATAGGCCATCACGGTCAGCAGTAAAACGTCTAGTACTACAAAGAGTGTGAAAAAATACACCTGGGTGATGCAGCCTTCAAATGTTATAAGTTTGCTCTGAGTCTCGATATTCCATAGCATCTTTGGGATGGTGGTGGAGGTGAAGCAGATGTCCACAAAGGACAGGTTGGAGAGGAAGAAGTACATGGGGGTGTGGAGTTGGGAGTCTGAGCTGACGGCCAGGATGATGAGCAGATTTCCGAACACTGTGATCAAGTACATGGTGAGGAAAGACCCAAATATGAGAGGCTGCAGATCTGGTTCCTCTGAAAATCCCAGAAGATGAAATTCGGAAACCCTTGTTAGGTTTTTTGGTTCCATTTGGTGAAGGAGACTACCAGGAAGGGGGCAAAATGACATGACTAATTTTCTCACAAACGTGCAGTACTCACATGGGTGAATTGCTGCCTTTTATATTTTGCCATCCTAGAATATTTTAAGAAAGCAAGGATTTTTGAAATTATCACTGGTATTTATGGTCACCAATCTATCAAATGACTTCCCCAATGGTTCAGATGGTAAAGTGTGTGCCTACAATGCGGGAGACCTAGGTTTAATCCCTGGGTCGGAAAGATCTCCTAGAGAAGGAAATGGCAATCTCCTCTGCAGTACTCTTGCCTGGAAAATCCTATGGACAGAGGAGCCTGGTAGGCTATAGTCCATGGGGTCAAAAAGAGTCAGACACGACTGAGAAATTTCACTTTCACTCTAAAGATATTAACTCCAAAATTTTGTTCATAGATTTTTTGCACTTTGGGGAACCACTTGAGTCATCTCTAACTAGCAAACTTGGGTAACTATCAGTGTTTCAACCAAGATGTCATGTATTCGAGTTTTAATGAAAAATTATTTCATGCATCTTAAAAATTTAAATTGAATAGTGACAAAGTCTCAATATTGTCATTGCAGGAAATGCAGCGTGCTGAAAACAAAAGCTCCTAAGATCCCGTTTTGGTGACAAAATATAAGCCAACAAAAATTATATAGCATGTCAGATGGTGGCAAATGATATGAAGAGAAAAAAAAGAGGTATGATGTAGAAAGTCAAAAGGGAGTATGATTTTTCATGTATATTTAGGTAAGGCCTGTGAACAAGGTGATATTTGAACAGAGATCTTAAGGATGACAGAACTAGGGCCATGAGCATACCTGGGACAGTGCATCTTGGCAAGGCAGCAGCTAATTTGAAGGTCCTGAGGAAGGTGCTTGTTTTAGATGCTCCAGTCCAGAAAAGGAAGCCAGTCTGGTGAGGGACATGAGCCGGAGGGAGAGTGAGGAGAGATGGTGTCAGAGGATGTTGAGGAACAAGGCAGTCTCCTTCCTGCTGCTGAAACTTCAAGTCACAAGGGGTCCTTCATCCATGTTTTTTACCTTCTTCACTTTGTGAAATTCAATATTAATAAAGCCGTCTGAGAGACAAATGATGGAAAATCCAAAACCAATTTCTAAAGAAAAGGTTATGATAGTTATAATTTATATCACTATTTCAATTTTTTATTTTTATAACAAAAGACATTGAAGGAGATACTATGGCAGCAAGTTGTTATAATATGAAATAGAAGCACTGTCTGAGTTAGAGTTTCTTCTTACTTAGAAACATATGGATTCCAATATGCATGTGGAAGATAAGGGTGACATTTATTCAAATGCAAAGATGAGAAGTTTTCAAATAAAGGCTGAACATGATGCAACTTTTAGAATAGATTTAGAATGAAAGGACCATGAAGAGTAAGAGATGTGGAAGTAATTCAAAATATGCAAAAGAGTGAGGTATTTGCACCACGTATGAAGAACAACATTCCTTTTCAGTTTTGGTTTAAGGCAAGGATTTGCAAGCGAGCAAGGATTTGCAAGTGAAGAATATTTGAGTGATGGCTCAATTCCTTCAGTTAAAAAAATATTGGAGAGAGCATGAGATGACTGACACAGGTTTTACCACACAAAATTTAAAATTCTCAGAAATTCTGCACAAACAATTTTATACATTATGACATATCTAAGGGCAAACAACAATCTTGATAATAAAAATCCAATTCTTAGTTTGAAAGCATATAATAATTGAAAAAAAAAAAGGAGCAAAAATATGCTGAATTTCGTATATGAAAGCAAAGAACTTGACTGGTCAGTTTTTAAAGGTGTCAGTATGGGTTAACAATTCTACCAGATCAAATCAGTGAATTAAAGGAAATCAGTCCTGAATATTCACTGGAAAGACTGATGCTGAAGCTGGAGCTCCACTACTTTGGCCACCTGATGCAAAGAGCTGTCTCACTGTAAAAGATCCCTATGCTGGGAAAGATTGACGGCAAGAGAAGGGAATGACAGGGGATGAGATGGTTGGATGACATCACCGACTTGATGGACATGATTTTGAGCAAGCTCTGGGAGTTGGTGATGGACCAGGAAGCCTGGCGTGCTAAAGTCCATGTGGTCACAAAGAGTCAGACATGACTGAGCAACTGAACTGAACTGAATGATTCAACACATATATTTAAGATTATACATAATGAATTAATTGCAGGATAAGCTCTTTGGCATGCAATTTTGATGTAATATATATTTTTTAATTTTAATATTAGAGGGATGGGATGGAGAGGGAGGCAGGAGGGGGGATCGGGATGGGAAACACATGTAAATCCATGGCTGATTCATGTCAATATATGGCAAAATCACTACAATATTGTAAAGTAATAGAAATAAATGAAAAAATAAATAAATAAAAAGTCTCTCTCACACACACACACACACACACAAAAAGAGAGAGTGGAGACACTGAAATGTATGCCCCATCAAGGGCTGTTTCAGGGGAAAAATTTGCCAGCATTCTAGATCTTATTCTTCATAGTTAAATATGCTTCTGTTAGAAAAACAAGCTATACCACTCTGCAACCCTCCACAGCTAATACCCTATAACTCTTCTTCAGTTAATGGCAGACGTGCTTGGATTAAGTTCTACTTTGACTGAAAACACTTTGCACATCATACTTCCTCTTCCAAATGGGCTTCTATGGTCATCATTTCATGGCTAACACTGACCCTTGCATTGTCAAGCTCAGTAATCACTTCTTTTTTCAGCATCATGAAATAATACATGATTAATTAATCATGTACTAATTAATTAATCATTTATTTATCAGTCAAGACAACAAACAAACTCAGTGTTCATGGCTCTGGTTTAGTCTGCATTGGCTCTCATATGAACCAATGAATATTGGTGAATATTCTTGGCTGCCATTCCCTTTGGCCATATCTTGCAGTATTTACTGGGCTCCTGGACTCACCTGGGTGGAGTTTCTGAGAGGAAAGTCTCAACATAGATGCCCCAACTCCTCTTGGATGGTTGATGATGGAGATAGAAACTCTGTCTACAGATAAGACAGTGGGATGGAGTCAAGCACTGGTCCCCCAGCTAGAGTTTTGACTCTGCAAGCATCAACCATGTCCCAATCTAGTCCAAGGTTGCACAGGCAGAGGGACTGCAGCACAGGAAATATTGATGGCTCTTTATGTCTGCTCATTAGCATGATTCCCTTTTGTAACTACCACCTCTAATGACTGATTTCCCTGAGGGACACTGGTCTGGTCAGAGAGGAAAAGATTCCTGCTCATACTCTGTGTTTAGGTTACAGAGTATATGGCTTTACAATTTCTGCACACCAAATTGCCTTCACCTGAACTTTTGAATGAAAGTATATGCATTCATTCCAGATGTGTGATCAATTTTAATCTTTCTATGCAAGGACTCATGAATCACACCAAATAATATATATCTGAAAAAGCTTGAATTGGTATTCTCAAAGAAAATTGGTATTTTCAAATACTTAAAATCAATTTTTTTTTAAATTTTAAACTCAAGACAAATTAAAAGGGATTAATAAATTAAAAGGTATTATTGTTGTTTTGTTGTTAAGTCATTTCTGACTCTTTGCAACCCCATGAACTGTAGCCTGCCAGATTCCTCTGTTCATGGGATTCCCCAGGCAAGAATACTGGAAAGGGTTACTTCTATATTGTACATTAATTGTCCATTTATTCCCATAATCTTGATAGGAATATAAACTGGTGCAGCTACCATGTAAAAGAGTAGGGAGACTGCTCAAAAAATTAAGTATAAAATTACCTTATGATCCAGGTATCCCAATTTGAGTATTTATCCTAAAAATACAAAAACACAAATGTGAAAAGATACGTGCAACCCTCACTCCATCACAACATTATTTTCAACAGCCAAATATGGAAACAATCTAAGTGGCCATCAATGAATGAATGGACAAAGAAGAAGTCATATATGTATGGAAAATGTAATGCTACACAGTTATACAAAAATGATGGAATCTTGGAGGGGGACACTAAGATGGCAGAGTAAGAGGATGGGGAGCCCACCATGCCCAAAGACACATCAAAAGTAACCTACACGTGACATATGCACACAACTGAGTTTAAAATAGATAACTAACAAGGACCTATTGTACAGCACAGGGAACTCTATCCAATACTCTGTAATAGCTTACGTGGGAAAAGAAGCTAAAAACATCGGATATACCTACATGTATTGCAGATTCACTTCTCTGTACCCCTGAAACTAACCCAGCAATGTATATAAGTTATACCACAGTAAAATGTTTAAAACATAGTTGCAGAAATAAAAACATGTGAGAAAGTTCAACATCCATTCATTATATAACAATCTTCATCAAAGAGGGCATAGAGGGCACATATCTCAACAAAATAATGGCACTTATGACATAAACACAATCAACCTCACATTCTACAGTGAAAAGCTGAAAACACTTCCTATAATTTAGGAACAAGACAAGGATATCTACTCTCTCTACTTCGAATATTCACTCCTAATACTTCAAAATACTTACAACATTTCCCACAGAAATAGAATTAATATTCCTAAAATTCAGGGCTTCTCTGGTGGCTCAGATGGTAAAGAATCAGCCTGCAATCGTGACTGCAGGCTGGTATTGCAGGTTCATCAACCCCTGGGTCAGGAAGATCCTCTGGGGAAGGGAATGGCTGCCCACTCCAGTGTTCATGCCTAGGGAGCCCCATGCATAGAGGAACCCTGGCAGGCTACCATCCATGGGGTTGCAAAGCAATGGACACAACTGAAGGACTGACACTCATGCGCGCCTAAAAGTCATATGGAACTACAAAAGAACCTGAATAGCCAAAGCAATTGCAAAACAAAATCAAACAACTAACCAAACAACTCTCCCTCCTATGACAACAAAGCTCGGCTTATCATTCTCCTAAACTTCAGGCTATACTGCAAAGCTGCAGTCATCAAAATGGCATGGTACAGGCACAAACAATCAATGGAGCAGCATAGAGAGCCAAGAAATAAACCACACACTTATGGCCAATTAACCCATGACAAAGAAGGTAAGAACAATAATGAGAAACAAAAAGAGTCTTTCAGCAAGGGTGCTAGTAAAACTGGACAGCTACGTACAGGGAATTAGATTAAAATATTTCTCACACCATATGCAAAAATAAAGACAGTTGGATTAAAGACTTAAATGTAAGACTGAAAACCATAAAAATCATAGAAGATAACTAGGTAGAACAGTCTTTGAGCTAAATAATAGCAATATTTTTTAGATCAGTCTCCTAAAGCAAATGAAGTAAAAGCAAAAATAAACAAATGTGACCTAATTAGACTTGAAAACTTTTGCAAAGCACAGAAAGCCATTGAGAGCTTATTGATATAACAATCAAAATAAACAAATGTGAAGGCAATTGTAAAAATCTGCTACTTCTTTTTTGGGCATTTGCACCAATACTGGAAACAGCATTCATGCTCATTCTATTTTTCAAGTAACTTCAAAAAACTGTATTAAAATGTGATCCTATTGAGGTTACTTTCCAGGAAGCCAGGGGAAATTATAATAAAATAAATACTTGTGGAGGAAAAATGGGTAAGCATGAATTACAGGCTGGGCAAGAATTCAACCTCTCTTGTCAGTTGCCCTTTGATCATAACAATGGAAGAGATCTCTGATTATAATGAGAATTTATAATGGATGATATTCAAATGGACATGCATCGATTCTTTTATTATTGTGGCTAAGTTTAGAAAAAAGTGAGATATTTGATTTAGAGCTGTGGAAAGATGCATGAGTGGGAAGTACTGTAAATTTTCAAGGGAAAACAGGAATATAATACAGCACGTCTCCTAGATATAAATGGGTTCTTTTCCAAGAGTGTATTCTTCAGTCCAATTTGTTCTCAAGTCCAACAAATTTGGCCTAGGTACCCAGCTAGCACAATCAGTTACATAGTACTATAATCAGTTTCCCTGGAGAAATGGCAACCCATTCCAGTATTCTTGCCTGGGAAATCCCATGGAGTAAAATACCTGGTAGGCTACAGTCCACTGGGTCACCAGAATCGAACATAACTGAGTGACTAAACCACAGCCATCACTGTAATAGGTTTATACTATTTTTCACACAAATAACACATGAAAAACAAGTGCAAAACATAAAGAAAACTTTCTCAATCTTACTGTGCAGTGCCTTGAAAAGTACAGTGGTAGAGAACAGCAGCTGGCATATAGGGGTTGGTGTTGAGTGAATAGACAGAATTATTGAATGGAGGAGGGAGAGGAGATGGACGAGGGCAGAGATGAAGGACCATTAGCAGTACGAGATGGAAGTTCAAATTTCACTCATGCCTGATGTTGATGGCACAGGTTCTGGTTCCTTGCTGGATTCATTTGACCTACCCTCTTGGAAAAACTTCCCAGTAGTTCCCGGGCTACTCTGGTAGCTCAGTTAGTAAATAATCCACCTGCAATGCAACAGACCCTGGTTCAATTCCTGGGCCAGGAAGTTCCCCAGCAGACAGGTTAGGCTACCCATTCCAGTATTCTCTGCCTTCCCTGGTGGCTAAGATGGTAAAAAAAAAAAAAAAAAAAAAAAAAAAAAAAAAATCCACCTGCAATGCAGGAGACCTGGGTTCAATCCCTGGGTTGGGAAGAAGCCTTGGAGGAGGGCATGGAGACCCATTCCAGTATTCTTGCCTGGAGATTTCCATGGACAGAGGAGCCTGGTGGCTACAGTCCATGCAGTCACAAACAGTTGGACACAGCTGCATGACTAAGCACTTGAAAAAACAATCTGCTGATGTCTTGACGTAGCTTTTTCTCCTATCAGAGATGACACAGCAGCACTGGATTGCATTCTGAACAGCTGCTGCAGCCTTTGTGTACCATTCTGCAATCCTAGGTCCCATGCCTCAAAAGCTCATTTGTTCTTGTTGTTCAGTTGCTCAGTCATGTCCAACTCTGTGAGACCCCACAGATGGCAGCACACCAGACTTTCCCATCCATCACCATCTCCCAGTTTGCTCAGACTCCTGTCTATTGAGTCAGTGATGCCATCCAACCATCTCATCCTCTGTCGCCCCTTCTCCTGCCCTCAATCTTTCCCGGCATTGGGATCTTTTCCAATGAGTTGACTCTTCTCATGAAGTGCCCTCTCAAATAAAGAAATTCCCTGACTATTTCCTGTGTCCTGGATCTCTCCTGTTCTTCAGTTATATCTTCTTCTTCTTGTCTCTCTTATTAGTTTTGCTGGCCCTCCAATTCCTTCCTTTCACCTCACTCCACTATCTCAGTTATTATTGTTTCCACCATTATTACTCAGAGCTTTTTAGCTGTACCAGCAATATCACGACTGCTTTCATGCTTGCTTCTGGACATCCTGGGCTTGAAATAAAGATAGAGTACGACTGTAACCTATATAATACTCTACACACACACACACACACACACACACACAATATGTCACCTAAAGTTCTTTTTGTCAAAAAGAGTATGTGTGAATATATATATATATGTACATGTTTATACATGTATCTATATAGAGAGAGGCACTCACAAGTTGACACTTAAACAAGAGAGTTAAGGGTTCTAACTTTTCACAGTCTGAAATCCTCCTGTAACCTGACAGTTATTTTTCTATATCCCTGATACAACCAACTGTGATAAAAATAATATAAATCCTCCTGGTTGTTAAGTGTATTTTTAAATGATTAATGTAACTCATAACTATTACTTCTGGGAAATAGGAGAAAAATTGTTTTGAATGGCATGTGTCATTTAAGAAGTAATTATTGTTAATAAATCTATGATGCTCCATCAAATAATAGAATCTCCAAATATTTTGATACAAAGGTAGGAAAATTTTGAAGTAGGAAAAAATAAAAACTACCTATAGATAAGAAAAGAAAAAAAGCTTAATAAGGAGATTCCTAAAATTGCAAAGATGCTGAGTTCAAAGGTGAAGAGACAAATGCAAATCCCAGGAAACAAATAGGAGAAAATTTTATTCCACAGTGATCAAAAATTCACAGTTTCTGGTTCCAAGGCATTGAGTTATGCAATCCAGGGGACTAGGGTATTTGGCCTTTTAATCTTGGCATAAAGTAGAATCTCTTCAGAGCCCCTTTGATATCTTGATTTCTCAGACTGTAGATGAAGGGGTTCAGCAGGGGTGTGACCACCGAGGACATCACCGAGGCAATGGCACTTGAATGTGAGGTGTGGGTAGCAGCTGAGCTAAGGTAAACTCCTAAGGCTGTAAAATAAAATAGGGAGACAACCAAGAGGTGGGACACACAGGTAGAAAATGCTTTATACCTCCCCTGAGACGATGAGATTTTACATATGCAGGAAACTATTTTAGAGTAAGTGTAAAGGATGCCAGCAAAAGGACCGACACCCATCAGGACAGCTGCAAAATACATCACTATGTTATTAAGAAAGTTGTCAGAACTGGCAAGTTGTACCACCTGACTGAGTTCACAGAAAAAGTGGGGGATTTGCATTTCTGGACAAAAGGACAGTCGCAGCACCATTAGGCTGTGTAGCAAGGAATTCAATGCAATCAGCACCCAGGATATCAGAACCAGCAGTCCACAGAGCTGGGGACTCATGATGACCGTGTAGTGCAGGGGATGGCAGATGGCCACATACCAATCATAGGCCATCACACTCAGGAGAATGTCATCTCAATCTGCAAAGAGTATGTAAAAATATATCTGGGTGATGCAGCCTTCATAGGTGATATCTTTGCTCTGTGTCTGGATGTTACACAGCATCTTTGGGAGGGTGGTGGTGGTGAAACAGATGTCTACAAAGGACAGGTTGGAGAGGAAGAAGTACATGGGGGTGTGGAGGTGGGAGTCTGAGCTGACAGCCAAGATGATGAGCAGGTTTCCAAACACAGTGATCAGATATATGGAGAGAAAAAGCCCAAATATGAGGGGTTGTAGTTCTGCTTCTTTTGAAAATCCCAGAAGAAGAAATCTTGAAATTTGTGTATTGTTTCCTGGCTCCATGGTGTGGAGGTGACTACCAGGAAAAAGGAAAATAATGACAATTTTTACACCTACTAATTAACTGAAATACTGTAGTTTCTGTTTAGCCCTCAAGAAGTTGATGTTGATATTTTATTTGCACATAAGTTCTCTTTTAGAGTATGTGTGTATGTTGAACCGCTTCAGTTGTGTCCAACTCTGCAACCCCAAGGACCGGAGCACACCAGCCTCCACTGTGTATGGGATTTCCCAAGAAAGAATTCTGGTGTGGGTTGCCATGCCCTCCTCCAGCGGTTATTTCCAACACAGATATTGATCCTGCATCTCTTGAATGGGTACTGCATTGCGTGCATTTCTAAATCACTACGTCACTGCGAAAGCTCCTTGAAGCTATACTTCATTTCATTTCTGACTAGGAATTTATGACCTATTTTCATCACATTTGCTAAGAGGTCATATATTCTAGAGTTTTAATGTGATATTCCTTCATTCTTTTGAGAAATACATATTTAGTGCTAGCCATGTTCCAAGATACTTTGACCACTTCATGCAAAGAGTTGACTCCTTGGAAAGTACCCTGATGCTGGGAGGGGTTGGCGACAGGAGGAGAAGGGGAGGACAGAGGATGAGATGGCTGGATGGCATCACCGACTCGATGGACAAGAGCTTGGGTAAACTCCAGAAGTTGGTGATGGACAGGGAGGCCTGGTGTGCTATGATTCATGGAGTCCCAAGGAGTCGGACATGACTGAGTGACTGAGCTGAACTGATATTCCAAGAATATGGAGACAAGAAGTAGAAAAGGCTGAAAAGTAAACCTCTAGCAATCCAACGATGGGGAATGAGGTTATGTGCATAAAATATGATAGAATATGCCAGAATGAGATAGATGCTATGACAAAACGAAGCCAGGTATAAAAGAAAGAGGTAGGAGGTGTTATTTTGTCCTGAGTGTTCGGGAAAGTCCAGCAAACTAGGTGATGTTTGAAAAGATTCTTAATGAAAGAGAGACAAGGTGATAGTGTGATGTCAGAATTGTGTGCCTGGAAGAGGGAGCTGCCACTGCTAAGGACCTGAGGAAGATGCTGGTTCCACATATTCAAGTGCAAACAAGGAAACCAGTGGGCCAGAAGGAAAAGCAGGAGGGGGAGTGATTAGAGATGGTGTCAGGGATACTGAGGACCAAGGTGGCCTTCCTGCTACAGCTGAACCTGCAGTTCACAGAGAATTACTCCTTCCGTGAGGTTCCTTACACATTATCAATTTAGCTATAAAACCATCCTATGAATTATATCAGATTCGCTTACTGATTCTATCTTTTGCTTTGATCTGTGTATATAAGTCATTTAGCATATGGGTCCAGGTGCCTCTGCTGTAAGAACTGTCCTCCCTTTCAAAACAAAAGCATACACACACAACACACACAACACACACACAAACACACACAGCACTCACACACATATACACACACAAATACACACACAGAGCACACACACACACAGAGCGCACACACACACACACAGCACACACAGAGCACACACACACACACACACACATTTTCTGTGTTGTGTCACCATCATACACTAGTCACCAAAATTCACCCTGTTTAGGCTGTGAGAGGTTACAACTCAGCTCGTCAGGTCAAATAATTATTCTCCAAAGGAATTTATAATTTTTACCATGAAATTCCAGTTTATAAACTTTTCATGGAACAATTAATGCCAGGTTCGTTTTTGGTATAGCCAATGTCTGCTTGGTATTTTGAGAATAATTAAAAGGATGAGAGTGAAAGAAACAGGGAGAAATGAAATGGATATATGGACAAGAAGGGAAAACTATATCCAATATATTCAGTGACAGCTGAGACAATGCAATAAAGAAAAATTTCCTTGCTTCATCAACATTCCAACTCCAGTGGCATCTCCTTGACGCCCAGAAAAAATAATAAAAAGTATATTTTTCCAAGGACATAAACAGGGATTATATATTCATGATGTGATATATCTTATAGTTTAAATATCCCAAGAAAATAAGCAAATGGAATATAAACTACCACTTCAGTTCTAATGAGATTGATGAAACTGGAGCCCATTATACAGAGTGATGTAAGGCAGAAAGATAAACACCAACACAGTATACTAATGTATATATACGGAATTTAGAAAGATGGTAATGAAAGGTTCTTGCTGAATGATAAGACGCCGGGATTCTTGCCCTCTGGAGGAGATGAATTCAATCTGGGGTCAGAGACGAGGCTGGAGCTCTCAGAGCTTTTGTGTAATAAAGTTTTATTAAAGTATAAAGCAGATAGAGAAAGCTTCTGACATAGGCATCAGAAGGGGGCAAAAGAGAACCACCCCCTCCTAGTCTTTGGCTGTATGTTATATAGTCACTCACAGTCTGTTAATGAAAAGAAAGGAATGTCATAAAATTTAGAATGGCACCAGATAATTCATCTCTGGCCATAAAACGATTGACTTGAATCTTGTAGAAGGGCAAAATACCAACAAATAGTTTCATTTACATAGATTAGGGAAACAATACCTGAGTAAGTCAGCTGGGCCATTTGGTGGAACCAACTTGAAGATAGAGTCTGGGGTACATTAACATAGCTTAAGACAACATTTCCATAAGAAAAAGAAATGTATCAGTTAACTTAAGGTTTGAGAATATTTAGCTTTAGGTGAGACCAGGTGTCATGGCAACACAGCATTTTAAGAGAAACCTCCTTTTAAATTTGTATAGAGAAGGAAAAACATATCCCTGGTTTGTTTCTTCCTGCCTTTTAAGAGAGATAAAAATGTCTGGCACTTGCAGCCTCTTTCCTCCACTTGGAGACCCCTGGCCTTCCCGCCTGTTACCCTCTCAGTAACGATAACCCTACATGCAAGACAGAAAAAGAGACAGAAATGTATAGAACAGACTTTTTGGGCTCTATGGGAGAAGGTGAGGGTGGGATGATCTGAGAGATCAGCATTGAAACATGTATATAATTAAGTGTGAAACAGATCGCCAGTCCAGGTTGGATGCATGAGACAAGTGGTCAGGGCTGGTGCACTGGGATGACCCAGAGGAATGGGATGGGGAGGGAGGTGGGAGGGGAGATCGGCATGTGGAATGCATGTAAATCCATGGCTAATTCATGTCAATGTATGGCAAAAACCACTACAATATTGTAAAGTAATTAGCAATATAAATGAAAAAAAAAAAAGAAATAAATACAACAAAAGTTGGATATATTTTATATGGAGATGCAGAATATTTCTTTTTCTTGAGGCGTTTTCCTACTTGCTTACTTCAGTTCATAAATAAGATGATTAGACTTATTGTCTACTTTTACTGGAAGCCTTTTATGCCTCCAATCCTTCTATCGGGGCTTCCTTGGAGGCTTAGCGGAAAAGAATCCGCCTGCAATCCAGGAGGCCAAGGTTCAATCCCTGGATCAGGAAGATCCCCTGGAGAAGGAAATTGCAACCCACTCCAGTATTTTGGCCTGGGAAATTCCATGGACAGAGGAGCTTGGTGGGTTACAGTTCATGGGGTCACAAAAGGGTCAGACACAACTTAACAACTAAACCACCACCACCATTCCTTCTAACTGAACTTCCTCTGTTACCATTTATCAACATTGACTAGTGAAGGGTTCACTTTATTTTTAGAACTAAATAGATACACTAACATTAGGAAAGCCAGAAATAACCACAGTGACCTCTGGTCTCTGGATATGCTAGATTGGCCCTCAGGTGACCTCAGGTACATGCTCCTGGCTTCTGTCCTCTCTGAACCTCCCCTGAAATGTGTGCAGAGCTCTCACCTGCCGGCAGACTAAGAAGGCTTTCCCTGTAGAAGTCCAAGTTCCTTTCTAAATGATTAATGATGCAGGCTGAAGTTTTGTGCCTAAACCAAACAACAGAAAGGGATAAAATCAAGCATTGGCTCCCAGACAGATTCAGGGATCTAAATTAAGGACTAAGTCCTCACTAACCAAAGCGGCACAGGCGAAGGGGCTGCAGCAGAGGAGATATTTGCAGCTTCATGTGTCAGCTCACAGTGCTTCTCCGGTGGCTCAGTAATAAAGAGTCGACCTGCAATGCAGGAGTCTCAGAAGATGGGGGCTTGGTCCCTGGCTCAGGAAAATCCCCTGGAGGACTGCATGGCAACCCACTCCAGTGTTCTTGCCTGGAGAATCCCATGGACAGCGTTGCCTAGAGGGCTACAGTCCATGGGTCATAAGAGTTGGACAGGACTGAAGCAAGCATGCACACATGTCAACTAATTAGGGATATTTTCCTTTTGTTACACCAGCCTCCAAGTACATGACTTCCCTTGGGGACACTGGGCTGGACACAATGAAATTATTTTACTGTTGATTCTCTGTTACTAGGTGTTTGCATTATAAGTTGACTGACTCAGTTTTTATCACCCCTTCCCCTTTAATTCTCCTACTTTCAAAGCACTAAGTCTCCCAGAATCTCATCACATCTCTGAGATCTAATTCTTCTTTAAACTATTACACTGAGGATTTGTCTTGACAAGTTCCCTTGGGTCTTCAAAGTTTTTATTTGTGGTAGAGGAAAAAAAAAAAAAAAAAACTACTGAAATCTTTAAAACTAGTATTTCCCTTTTGAGAACTAAGGACGACATTGCTCCTTCACAATAAAATTGTAGGTATTATACTCCCTGGATTTATGCTAGTTTTTCTAAGCCAATTACAAGTTTCTCAGTTATATCAGAAGTCAACAGCTGCCCTTTAGTCTCTCACTATAAAATGTTTATAACTATAAGAAAAATATTTATATGTTGATATGATAAGTGAAAATCACTCAGTCATATCTGACTCTTTGGCCCACATGACAATACAGTCCATGGAATTCTCCAGGCCAGAATCCTAGAGTAGGTAGCCATTCCCTTCTCCCGGGGATCTTCCCAACCCAGGGATCAAACACAGGTCTCCTGCATTGCAGACAGATTATTTACCGGCTGAGCCACAAGGGAAGCCCAGGAATCCTGGAGTGGGTAGCCTATCCCTTCTCCAACGGATCTTCCTGACACAGGAATTGAATCAGGGTCTCCTGCATTGCATGTGGATTCTTTACTAACTGAGTTACTAGAGAAGCCTGATATGATATTAACATGACCATAAACCAGGCTTCCCAGGTACTCCATGGTAAAGAATACGCCTGTCAATGCAGGAGACTTTAGAGATGCAGGTTTGATTTCTAGGTCAGGAAGATTCCCTGGAGGAGGAAATGACAACCCACTGCAGTATTCTTCCCTGGAGTATCCCATGGACAGAAGAGCCTGGCCGGCTACAGTCCATGGTGTTGCAACCAGTTGGACACAACTGAGTGACTAACACATGACCATAAAACTATCTTAGTATGTTATAGTAATTGTCAGATTTAATTTTTTAAATAGTGTGGGTTTTGAGGTAGCACTTTTAAGAACTCCATTCTCCATTGTCAGATTGGAACTCAGAAGGATTTTATGTTCTGCTTAAAAGTACAAACCAAGCAAGGGCTGTAGTCTGGATTGAGGTCTTTCAGTTCTGGAACTCTGTCCCAGTGATTCTCAACCAGACATGCTTTTGACACTGGAGATACTTGGCAATATCAGAAGGGAAGCTACTAATCTCCTATAAACACAGAAAAGCTCCCAATACAAACATTTCTCCTTCCCAATGCAGTGTAAGAATGTGAGTAATCCTATTCCAAATAAGAATATCTATAAATTCACTGTTCATACAAATCACCAGGGTCTGTGGTTCAAATGCAGATTAGGATTCCTTAGGTAGCCAGTGGTCCAGGGACTGTGTCTCTGATCATTTGAGCCAGAATATCAGATTTCAGTTCAAATTCTTTACACCCTGATAAAAAGGGAACTTCTTTAACACTACCCCTGGTGGTCCTTTATAATTGCCACTCCAAATAATCTTTTCAGATCCTTTTGTATGTCTTCATTCCTTAGACTATAGATGAAGGGGCTCAGCATGGGTATGATCACAGTGTATATCACCGAGGTGATTGCACTTGACTCTGAGCAGAAGGGCATGAGTAGCCACAGGGCTGAGGTACACACAAAGCCCATCCAATGAAACAAGGATACAAGTGAGAGGTGAGATGCACAGGTGGAAAGCACTTTGTACTTCCCCCAAGCTGATGGTGTTGCAGATAGAGAGGAACCTATCTTAGAGAAAAGGATGCCAGGTAAGACATTTGTTGTTCAGCCACTCAGTTGTATCTGACTCTTTGTGACCCCATGAACAGCAGCACGCCAGGCTTCCCTGTCCCTCACCATGTACTGAAACTTGCTCAAATTCATGTCCATCTTGTCAGTGATGCCATCCAACCAACTCATCCTCTGTTGTTCCCTTCTCCTCCTGCCTTCAATATTTCCCAGCATCAAAGTCTTTTTTAACAAGTCAGCTCTTCGCATCAGGTGGCTAAAATATTGGTGCTTGAGCTTCAGCATCAGTACTTTCAGTGAATATTCAGGATTGTTTTCCTTTAGTATTGACTCATTTGATTTCTTTCAGTCCAAAGGATTCTTAAGAGTCTTCTGCAACATCACAATTCAGAAGTATTATTTCTTTGGTGCACAGATTTCTTTATGTTCCAACTCTCACATCCATACCTGACTACCTGAAAAACCATAGCTTTGACTAGATGGACTTTTTTTGGCAAAGTCCCTGCTTTTTAATATACTGTCGAGGTTTGTCAAAGCTTTTCTTCCAAAGAGCAAGTGTCTTTTAATTTCGTGACTGCAGTCACCATCTGCAGGGATTTTGGAGCCTAAGAAAATAGTCTCTTACTGTTTCCATTGTTTCCCCATCTCTTTCCCTTGAAGTGATGGAACCAGATGCCATGATCTTAGATTTTTGAATGTTGAGTTCTAAGAATGCTTTTTCACTCTCCTCTTTCACTTTCTTTTTTTTTTACTCTCGTTTTACTTTTATTTTTTGTTGTTGTTGTTGTTGTTTGTTTATTTTTTTTTATTTTTCAGTGGATTTTGTCATACATTGATATGAATCATCCATGGAGTTACACGTACTCCCCATCCCGATACCCCCTCCCACCTCCCTCTCCACCCGATGCCTCTGGGTCTTCCCAGCCCACCAGGCCAGAGCACTTGACTCATGCATCCACCTGGGCTGGTGATCTGTTTCAACATAGATAATATACATGCTGCTCTTTCGAAACATCCCACCCTCAACTTCTCCTACAGAGTCCAAAACTGTTCTGTACTTCTGTGTCTCTTTTTCTGTTTTGCATATAGGGTTATCATTACCATCTTTCTAAATTCCATATATATGTGTTAGTATACTGTAATGGTCTTTCTCTTTCTGGCTTACTTCACTCTGTATAATGGGCTCCAGTTTCATCCATCTCATTAGAAGTGATTCAAATGAATTCTTTTTAACGGTTGAGTAATATTCCATGATGTATATGTACCACAGCTTCCTTATCCATTCATCTGCTGCTGGGCATCTAGGTTGCTTCCATGTCCTGGCTATTATAAACAGTGCTGTGATGAACATTGGGGTGCACGTGTCTCTTTCAGATCTGGATTCCTAAGTGTGTATGCCCAGAAGTGGTATTGCTGGGTCATATGGCAGTTCTATTTCCAGTTTTTTAAGAAATCTCCACACTGTTTTCCATAGTGGCTGTACTAGTTTGCATTCCCACCAACAGTGTAAGAGGGTTCCCTTTTCTCCACACCCTCTCCAGCATTTATTGCTTGTAGACTTTTGGATAGCAGCCACCCTGACTGGCGTGTAATGGTACCTCATTGTGGTTTTGATTTGCATTTCTCTGATAATGAGTGATGTGGAGCATCTTTTCATGTGTTTGTTAGCCATCTGTATGTCTTCTTTGGAGAAATATCTGTTTAGTTCTTTGGCCCATTTTTTGATTGGGTCATTTATTTTTCTGGAATTGAGCTTCAGGAGTTGCTTGTATATTTTTGAGATTAATCCTTTGTCTGTTTCTTCATTTGCTATTATTTTCTCCCAATCTGAAGGCTGTCTTTTCACCTTACTTATAGTTTCCTTTGTTGTACAAAAGCTTTTAATTAACACACAGAAATCCCTTGCATTCCTATATACTAACAGTGAAAAAACAGAAAGAGAAATTAAGGAAACAATACCATTCACCATTGCAACAAAAAGAATAAAATACTTAGGAGTATATCTACCTAAAGAAACGAAAGACCTATACATAGAAAACTATAAAAAACTGATGAAAGAAATCAAAGAGGACACAAACAGATGGAGAAACATACCGAGTTCATGGATTGGAAGAATCAATATTGTCAAAATGGCTATTCTACCTCAAAGCAATCTATAGATTCAATGCAATTCCTATCAAGCTACCAGCGGTATTTTTCACAGAACTAGAACAAATAATTTCACAATTTGTATGAAAAGACATAAAACCTCGAATAGCCAAAGTAATCTTGAGAAAGAAGAATGGAACTGGAGGAATCAACCTGCCTGACTTCAGACTCTACTACAAAGCCACAGTCATCAAGAGAGTATGGTACTGGCACAAAGACAGAAATATAGATCAATGGAACAGAATAGAAAGCCCAGAGACAAATCCACGAACCTATGGACACCTTATCTTTGACAAAGGAGGCAAGGATATACAATGGAAAAAAGACAATCTCTTTAACAAGTGGTGCTGGGAAAACTGGTCAACCACTTGTAAAAGAATGAAACTAGAACACTTTCTAACACCATACACAAAAATAAACTCAAAATGGATTAAAGATCTAAATGTAAGACCAGAAACTATAAAACTCCTAGAGGAGAACATAGGCAAAACACTCTCTGACATAAATCACAGCAAGATCTTCTATGACCCACCTCCCAGAATATTGGAACTAAAAGCAAAAATAAACAAATGGGACCTAATGAAAATTAAAAGCTTTCCCTCTTTCACTTTCATCAAGAGGCTCTTTAGTTCCTCTTCACTTTCTGCCATAAGGGTGGTGTCATCTGCATTTCTGAGGTTATTGCTAGTTCTCCTGGCAATCTTGATTCCAGCTTGTTCTTCATCCCAGCATTTCTCATGATGTACTCCGCATGTAAGTTAAATAAGAAGAGTGACAATATACAGCCTTAGGTACTCCTTTCCCAATTTGGAACCAGTCCATTTAACCTGGAATACAACAGTTTCAAATTATAGCATCATGTCATTAAGAAAGATGCCACAATTGACTAGATGGATCTCTTATTTGCTTTTACAGGAAAAGTACAGAATTCCAAGAAGGTAAAGAAGGACAGTTGCAACAATGTTAATCTTTGTAATAGAGAATGTAGGGCACTCTTGAACCTAACACCAGAACCAGCAATCCACATAGTGTGTTTGTGTGGGGTGGGGGATGTTCATGGGGACAGGATAGTGCAGAGTTTGACAGACGGCTATGAAGTGGTCATAGATCTTTGTGGTCAGTATAATGCTTCCCAAATCTACAAAGAGTAGTTAATAGTATATTCACAGATTATGGCTTTGCTTTCTTTGGGATGGTGGTGAATGTGAAACATATCTTAAAGAACAGATTGGAAAAGAATTACATGGGTGTGTGGAGGTGAGAGTCAGAGATGGTGGCCAGGATAATGAGCAGGTTTTTAAGCACAGTGATCTGGAACATGGGAGAATATGTGCAAATATAAGGTGCTGCAGTTCTGGTTTCTCTGATTATTGCAGAAGAAGAAATTGTGAAATTTGTGTAACATTTCCTGGTCTCATGTGGCCCTCATCAACTTGAGGATTTTTGTCTCTTTGTAATAGCCATTCTTCCTGTGGAAGGTGTACCTCTTGCAATTTTGGTTTCTGTTTCTTTGAAGATTAATGATGTTAAGCCACTTTTCTTGTGTCTATTGGTCATTTGTATGTCTTCCTTGGGAGAAAATGTCTATTGAGGGTCCTCTACCCATTTTTAATGTGGTTGTATATTTATTTATTTAATGGAGTTGACTTAGTCTGATATATAGTTTAAGTTTTCTGTTTCTGCCTATCAACCTGATCTTTTGGGTAACTTTGCCTTCTCATTTCAAGTAGAAGAGACGACTTCAACTTTACTTATAAGAAAGTTCTGGGTGCTGACCTCCCTCAGCTTTTCTTTATCTGGGAGAGCCTTTATTTCTTCTTCATATGCAAAGGATACCTTTGCTGGATGGAGGATTCTTGGCTAGCAGTGTTTACATCACGATAGTTTGAGAATGATATTCCATTCTCTCTTGGCCTGTGGAGTCTCTGATAAGAACTTTGTTGATAATCCAATGTGGGTATCTTTGCAGGGTGTTCACTTTTTTTCCTGGATACCTTTAATATTCTTTCTTTTTAATAACTTTTATTAAAATGTAATTGTTTTACAGTGTCAGATTAGTTCCAGGTGTACAGCAAAATTATATACATATATATAGAGAGATTCTTTTTTTGTATTCTTTTTCCGCTATAGATTATTACAAGATATTGAGTTTATTTCCCTGTATTTAATTCCCTAGGCCCTTGTTGACTGCCTATTTTAAATATACATGCTAGTATATAAAAACAACATTCTTTCACTGACTTTTGAAAAAAGAATTTATTTGTTTATTTTTTTTCTTTATTTCTTTTTTTTTTCCATTTATTTTTATTAGTTGGAGGCTAGTTACTTTACAATACTGTAGTGGTCTTTGCTGACTGCCCCGAGTCTTCCTTGCTCTGCGGGGGCTTTCTCTGGTTGCGGATGGGCGGGCGCTACTCTTCACTGTGGTAGGAGCACTTCTCACCGCGCTGACCTCTCCTGCCGCAGAGCGCGGGCTCCGTACTGCAGGCTCAGCAGTCGCGGTGCCCTGGCTTCGTGACTCTGGGGCGTGTGGAATCTTTCCCAACCAGGGAACAACCCAACGCCTGTTCCCACCTTGGCAGGCAGATTCTTACCTACTGACCCACCAGGGAGGTCTTTTCTTTCATTGACTTTTGACAGTTGTAATATGTGTGTGTTGGAGAAGGTCTTTTGCACTGAAACATTCATGTGTCCTATTATAATACCTCTGTGGATGTGTGCATTCGGTTCCTTCCCCAGACTTGGGAAATTCTCAGCTATTGTTTTTATGCATAATCTCTCTGATCCTTTCTCCCTCTCTTCTGCTTTTGAGACACCCAGTATCCTTCTTATTGTTGGTAGAGTCAGAAGTTTCTCAGAGAATATCTTCATTAAAAAAAAAAAAAAAAAAAAAATCTCAGTTCTGTCCTCACATCTACCTGAATCATTCTACCTTTGAACTCACTCTCTCTATTCCATATGGTCTCCACTTCCAGTGGTTTGCAGTTCATCCTTCATCTCAGATACTGATTCTTCAGTGCCAGAATTTATGTTTACTTGTGTTTAAGATCTTTCATCATTTTGGAAACCGTTCCTTATGTCCATTATTTTTATTCCTCATCTAACTGAAGTGTCTTTGTGTGTTTTCTTGTAGCTTGTTGAGCTTCTTCATGACACTATTTTGAATTCTCCACTTGCTTGATCACAATCTTTCATGCCTTTAAATTAGTTCATGGAAAACTGTTGTTTTCTTTTTGTGATTCCATGTTGCTGTGGTTTTTCATGGTGGTCAGTAGGTTGCTCCTCTGTCTGTGCATTTGAAGGACCACAGTTTTCTTATGTAGCTAAAGCCTTATATGCTTTGATTCTAACAATTCAACAGATTGCTAACAGAGGTCCTTCTATGTTTTTCAATGAAATGACTTTGTGGTACAAGTTTTTGGTTTCTTTCACATGAGCTGCTTCTGGCTATATTTGAGGAACTGCATGTTTTGCATTTCATGGCCTCTTCCAGAGGCATTGTCATTGTCCTGCCATCAGTGTTTGTGCCTCCAACATCACTGGTGACCTGGTGTTTTCAGTGTCCCTGATGTGCTGGCATCTTTGCTGAGGGTCCCAGAGCGGTAGGTGCTATTGCCACATCCAGGGTGACCTTGCTTGAGGGTCCCCCCCCCCGGCACTGATGCCAGGTTCCCTGTGGCTGCAGGTGCTGCTGCATCCAGGAGGCCAGGGTTACAGACACCCCCTCCGGGGGTACTACCTGGTGCTCTGGGACTGCGGGCTCAGTTGCCTCAGCCACGGGGCTGGGATCAGCATCACTACCTCTGCTGTCCCCCTGGTTCGACCTCCTCTACGTGAAAAATCTGCTCAGCTTCACATGTACAACCGTGTGTATCTCTGGTGGCCTGATGTGTTGGGTAGAAAAAACTTTAGTTATGGACGATGTTATATACAAGTTGTAGATTGAAGGGGAGAGACAAAGGAAGTGTCTTCTTCCACCACAATACTGATGTCACCAATGATAAACTTTTCCCCCAAGCTATAAGATTAAAATTGGAATAAATGCTGGAGACAGTGTGGAGAAAAGGGAACCCTCTTACACTGTTGGTGGGAATGCAAACTAGTACAGCCACTATGGAAAACAGTGTGGAGATTTCTTTAAAAACTGGAAATAGAACTTCCATATGCCCCAGCAATACTACTCTTGGGCATACACACTGAGGAAACCAGATTTGAAAGAGACACGTGCCGGACCAGCCGGGAGATTTCAGCGAGCAACACGACGCGTTCCTTTAGGCTAAGAAATAAAGAGACAGGACAGATGGGGTCGAGAGGATCGCTGCAGTCAACGATGCTCCTTTATTTCTCTAAGCTTCATTTATACTTAAACCAAGAAGGAGACATCACAAAGAAAATTCTTCCCCATGTACATCATCTTAAGATAACAATAATTAGAACTCTCACTAGGCGCCAGAGCACAGGAATGGCATCCTGATTTAGATTAGGGGTAATCGTAAAAAAGGCTGTCTGTCTGCGTCCTGTGTGCATTCAAGGCTTACTAGTGTTGTGTTTATCTTTGGATAGTAAATTCAGAGGGGTGGCGGGACAGAGAGCTATGTCTTTAAAGAGACCCTTGATAATCAATCAAGGCAGCTCCCAGAGTCAGCTCTTCCAAGCCGCTCCCCGCAGACACGTGCACCCCAATGTTCATCACAGCACTGTTTATAATAGCCAGGACATGGAAGCAACCTAGATGCCCATCAGCAGACGAATGGATAAGGAAGCTGTGGTACATATACATCTTGGAATATTACTCAGCAGTTAAAAAGAATTCATTTGAATCAGTTCTAATGAGATGGATGAAGCTGGAACCCATTATACAGAGTGAAGTAAGCCAGAAAGATAAAGATCATTACAGCATACTAACACATATATATGGAATTTAGAAAGATGGTAACGAAAACCCTATATGCAAAACAGAAAAAGAGACACAGATGCACAGAACAGACTTTTGGACTCTGTGGGAGAAGGCGAGGGTGGGATGTTTCGAGAGAACAGCATGTATATGGTGAAACAGACCAGTGGTCCAGGTGGGATGCATGAGATAGGTGCTTGGGCCAGGTGCACTGGGAGGACCCAGGGTAATCGGGTGTGGGGAGAGGTGGGAGGGGGTATCGGGATGGGGAATACATGTAACTCCATGGCTGATTCATGTCAATGTATGACAAAACCCACTGCAATGTTGCAAAGTAATTGGCCTCCAACTAATAAAAATAACTGTAGAAAAAAAAAAAAAAAAGAACTGGTCTATCTTCACAAGGCCCAGGCAAACACATACTCACACACACACACACACACACACACACACACACACACACACACACGATGCTTCAGGATTGTGTTACTATCATAAACTGGTCACCCAGATACACCCTCGTTAGGCCATCAAGCTTGGCAGATCAAATTATTATTCTCCAAAAGAATGTAAGATTTTTACCCAGAAGTTCCAGGGTTGTTTTTTGTTTTGTTTTGTTTTGTTTTTTTAATTTATGTGTTTTTTAGTTGAAAGATAATAACTTTACAGAATTCTGTTCTTTTCTGTCACACCTCAACATGAATCAGCCATAGGTATACACATATCCCCTCCTTTCTGAACCTCCTCCCATCGACCTCCCCATCCCACCCCCAAATTCCAGTTTATAAACTTCCCATAGAACAATAAATTTTGGGTTCAATGTTGGTATGGCTAATTTCTTCTCAGTATTTAGAGAAGAATGAAAAGCATAAGAGAGAAAGAAAAAAAGAGAAATGAAATGGACATAGACAAATTAAGAGGGAAAATATCCAATAAACTCAAATGACCCCTGAGACAATGCAATGAAGAAAGGTTTCCTTCCTTCACCAATATTCCAACTCCAGTGGCATCTCCTTCATGCCCAGAAAAATATAATGAAGAAAAATATTTTTTTCCAAAGACATAACTGGGGATATATTTATGATGTGATATATCTTACAGTTTAAATATCCCAAGAGAATAAGCAAATGGAATATAAACTACCAATTCAAAATCAGAAATAAATGAGATACAACAAAAGTTGAATATATTGTATATGAAGAAGCAGAATACTTCTCTTTCTTGAGGAATTTTCCTATTTGTTTACTTCTGTTCATAAATAAGATTATTAGACTTATTGTCTATTTTTACTGGAAGTCTTTTATGCCTCCCATTCCTTCTAATGGGGCTTTCTTAGTGACTCATTGGTAAAGAATCCACCTGTAATGCAGGGAGCCAAGGTTCAATCCCATGGTGAGCAAGATCCCCTGGAGAAGGAAAGTGCACCCCACTCCAGTATTTTGGCCTGGGAAATTCCATGGACAGAGGAGCTTGGTGGGTTACAGTCCATGGGGTCACAAAAGGGTCAGACACAATTTAGCAGCTAAACCACCAGCACTGTTCCTTCTAACTGAGATTCCTCTGTTACCATTTGTCAACATTGACGAGTAAAGGGTTCACTTTATTTTTAGACCTAAATAGATAAACTAACATTAGGAAAGCCAGAAATAACCACAATGACCTCTGGCCTCTGGATATGCTAGATTGGCCCTCAGGTGACCTCAGGTGCATGCTCCTGGCTTCCGTCCTCTCTGACCCTCTCCTGAAATGTGTGCAGAGCTCTCACCTGCCTGCAGATTGAGAGAGAAGGCTTTCCCTGTAGAAGTCCAAGTTCCTTTCTAAATGATTAATGATGCAGACAGAATTTTTGTACCTAAACAAGATAACAGGAAGTGATAAAATCAAGCATTGGCTCCCAGACAGATTCAGGGATCTAAATTAAGGACTAGGTCCTCACCAACCAAAGCGGCACAGGCTGAGGGGCTTCAGAAGAGGACTTATTTCGAGCTTCTTGTGTCAGCTCACAGGGCTTCTACGGCAGCTCAGTAATAAAGAATCCACCTGCAATACAGGAGTCGCAGGAGATGGGGACTTGATCCCTGGGGCAGGAAAATCCCATGGAGGACTGCATGGCAACACACTCCAGTGTTCTTGCCTGGAGAATCCTATGGACACAGTTGCCTAGAAGGCTACAGTCCGTGGAGTCTCAAAGAGTTGGACAGGACCGAAGGGACTTAGCAAGCATGCACACATGTCAGCTAATTAGTCATATTTTCCTTTTGTTACACCAGCCTCCCATAACATGATTTCCCTTGGGGACACTGGGCTGGACGCAGTGCAATTATTTTTCTGTTGGTTCTCTGTTACTAGATGATTGCATTATAAGTTGGGTGATTCAGTTTTTATCACTCCTTCCCCTTTTATTCTCCTGCTTTCAAAGCACTAAGGCTCACAAAACCTCATTATCACTGAGATCTAATTCTTCTTTAAACTTTAACACTGAGGATTTGTCTTGATGAGGTTCCTTGGTCTTCTAAGCTTTGATTTCTGGTAGAGAAAAAAAAGTCCGTATGGTCACAGAGTCAGATACAAATGAAGCCATTTAGCATGCATGCCGTCAAACAGAAATTTATTTAAATATATGTGAAGTTGCAAAATAAAGGGAATTGCAGGAAAAATAACTGAATAAATTAGTTCCAACACATTTGTCTTTTTAAAAAATTGAATGGAGTTTCACACACTACTCAAACAATATTAAAATAGTAATGATTTGCTGATATCCAACTGTACTAATAATAATTAAATTGGGAAATGTGTAAGCATGAATATAATATATATAATATATAATGTAACAGATTTTGTTAAAGACATATAAGAAATATACTTCAATTTGGGAATATTAGATTATAGAATAAATCAGAGGGATTACTATCCAATATAAAACCAGTCCTTTTCAGTGAACACCTAGAAAACAAAACACTAAAATCCACAAGTGTGCCGAACTGTCTTAAAGCAAGAAATCCAGCATAAGATAGACTTATTTAACTATGTAAAATGAAAAAGCATTTTTATGGCAAAACAGTCCCCAAAAGGTCAGCTGAGAAACAGCAATTCTTAAAAATCATTTCAAAAGCTGGTAGTGGTAAAATAAGAGGTTTATATCATCTGGGCATGTAATAATAAAACTGACACATCAAAATGACAATTCAAGGCACTATTTTTTATCAAACTCAGTAACAGTTAAGAAAAGAACACTTTTTCACAACCATCCATGTGGGGAAATACTTACAGAGTTGTCACACAGTTTACAGTGGTACTTTGAAACAGGGAGCAAAGGTGCACTCTCTGTTTGCAGACAGAAATTTAAAATGTTGCATTGTTGGGAAAACCATCTGAACAATGGCACAGATAGTAAAAGTACAGAAGCTCTTTACCTGGAGGCTTCTCAGTCTCAGTGCTGTTGACATTTTCGGACAGGCTGTTCTCTGTGGTGGGGTCTGTTCTGTGCTTGCAGGAGGCCTAGAGCATCCCTGACCTCCACCCACTGCTCCCAGAGTAACAGACGGATATTTCTACAAGCATTGTTCAGTGTTCCCAGGGAAACAAAGTTGCTCTTGCTTAGAAACACAGTTTGAATTTAACAATCTCAAATATTTTTGTAGGATTGATATAATAGCAACTTGAAGAGAAAGATTAGGAAAGACAGTCTGCAATGTGAGAAGCACAGCTTCTTATGAAATACTAAACAGTTATTGAAATAATGGACCCATATTACATTGAATACTAGTTGATTGGAAGAAAGTCCGTGGGGCATTATTGACCAGTAGGGGAGAGGGAACACAGGTAGAGGAAAAAAAAAAAAAAAAGAAGACTTCACTGAATCAAGAGTACCTGTGATATGCACAGGATTCTATTCATACATTTGTAGAGAAGTGTATGAATAGGTGTTTGTATATAATATAGAAAGAAAAGTTTAAAAGAAACCAAGCATATGTGGGACAATGTTACTGAGAATAAAACTAGGTTAAGTGGTAGCGGTTTTAAAATAACTGAATGTAACAAGATTGAATGAATATCTATAACTAAGTTTCATAAAGGCCTGAACAGTAATAATTTAATGATAACAACACTGGCCACTAATTCAATGTTAAATTGCCAAAGACTTGGAAATAAAATAAGAAAAGATATTTCAAATGCAAGGAGGAAGCAGTATTCAAGTTCAGTTTTGTTTTGTTTTTTTTCTTAAATAAAGATAGATGGATTAAAATATGGTCATGAAAGACAAAGGTGACATTTAATCAAATGGTTAAATAATTGTTTCTATATGATGTCCAAAGGTAATACAACTTTTAGAAATACATTTAACCACAAAAGATTAAAAGGAACAATAAGGAAGAAGAGAGTAAACGTTAGAAATATGCTTAATAGGTGGCTGTGTGTGTGTGTGTGTGTGTTAAGTTGCTACAGTCATCTCCAACTCTTTGCAACCCTATGGACCACAGTCCACCAGGCTCTCTGTTCATGGGATTCTCCAGGCGTGAATACTGGAGTGGGTTGCCATGCCCTCCTCCAGGGGATCTTCCAGATCCAGGGATGCAGCTATTTCTCTTACGCCTACTGCATTGGCAGGTGGGTCCTTTACCACTAGTGTCACCTAGGAGGCCCATAATAAGTGATTAATTAGCATTAAAAAATATACAGGAAAACAATCACTGCCATGTTTAAAAACAAATATTTTCAAGTGAAGAATACTACAGTGACAGCTCAATTATTTCAATAAAAATGTGAAAAGCAATGGAGAGAACACCATATGACTGACTGACCACACAAATTTTATAAATTACCAAACATTGTCACAAATACAACTATATATACATAAAATATCTAAATGGCAAGCATTTTATGGAAAGAAAATAAAGGCTCCAATTTATCTTGAATAATGTGAGCAAAGACAGGAATAAAAATACTCCAACTGCAGCATACAGAGGGTTCTCACAGACAATGTTTGATCAACATAGTAAATGTGTAACAGAGATAAATATATATGTGTATGTCTGTGTTTGTGTCATTTCCAACCCTTTCTATATAAGTATGGATATAAAACTTTTCAACAAAGGTCTTTCCCAGTTGCCCAGGAGGTAAAGAATCTGCCTGCAATGCAGGAGACACAGGAAATATGGATTTGATCCCTGGATGGGAATGATCCCTTGGAGGAGGAAATGGGAACCTAGTCCAGTATTCTTGCCTGGAGAATCCAATGGACGGAGGAGATGGCAGGCTACAGTCCATGGGGTTACAAAGAGTCAGTCAAGACTGAACATTACAACAAAGAGAAGGTACTATCTGTCAATAATTTTTTTAAATTTATTTAGTTTTAATTGGAGGATGATTACTTTACAATATTATATTGGTTTCTGCCCTACATGAATGTGAATCAGCCATCACATACATAAGTTTGCAGGGATATATTTTCATGAAGCCCTTGGTTCAGATCTTACTCATTAATATGGAAACAGTCAAATATGACCCATCTTAAAAAAAAAATCCTTATTTCACTATACATCTGTCCACATCTAATAATTTATTTCTCTACTCATGTTACTTCATACTGTCATTAGCCTTATGTTCAAATTTTACTGGAAACACTCGATGCCTCCCATTCTCTCTTCTACCTGGACTTCCATTTTTATCATATAATTGGCAACACTGAACCTTACCTTATTGAGGTCAGTTTTTGCTTCTCTTTTGCATGCCTGCTCAGTCGCTCAGTTGTGTCCGACTCTTTGCAAACCTGTAGACTGTAGCCCACCAGGCTCCTCTGTCCATGGAATTCTCCAGGCAAGAATCCTGAAGTGGGTTGCCATGACCTCCTCCAGGGGATCTTCCTAGCCCAGGGATCGAATCCGTGTGTCTTATGTCTCCTGCATTGCCAAGCAGATTCTTTACCACTAGTGCCATCTGCGAAGCCCTTGCTCCTCTTTTAGTCCTAAGTAAATACATTTATTTATGAATTAGGGTTTTCTGAGTGGTGCTAGTGAGAAAGAATCCACTGCCAATGCAGGAGATGCAAGAGACTCAGGTTCAATCTCTGGGTTGGGAAGATCCCCTGAAGGGGGAAACGGCAACCCACTTCAGTATTCTTGCCTGAAAAATTCCATGGACAGAGGAGCCTAGCAGGCTACAGCCCATGGGGTTGGAAGAAGTCGAACATGACTGAGTGAACAAGCATGCACACCCAATCATCAGGAGTGCAAACTTCCTCACTAATCTCTGGTGTCTGAGCTGGGCTGGACTGTCACAGGTGACCTCAGATAAATGTTCAAGGTTTGCATGGCATTTCTCTCCCACAGTGTCTACTGGGCTCTCAGACTCACCTAGATGGGAACTGAAAGAAAGGTCTTTGTGTGGAAGCTCAAATGCCTCCGGGATGGTTGATAATAGAAGCTCTGTCCCCACAAGACAGCTGGAGGGAGTAAAGGACTGGTTTCCAAGCCAAACTCAGATTTTCAAAGGAAACATGTTCTGTGGCATCCAAGATTTCTCAGGCTGAGGGGATAGCAGCAGAAGAGATTTTATAGCTCACCTGGCTTCTCATTTGGCATCTTTCTGCTGTAACACCCATACTCTATACCTGATTTCCCTGGGGGACAGAGTTCTGGACAGAAAGGAAAAATTTCCAGTTCATTCTTTGTTCCTAAGAGACCAGGTTACAAGGCAGCTGAATTCTGTTTTTATTCCTCCTTCTCCTTAATTCTCCTGTGTCCAGAGGTCTAAACCATGCCAGCAATGTATCCCAGTCTGAGCTAAAGTTTCTTCAAAGTCTAAGGTTAAGAATTCTCACTTAATTTAGTCCCTCAGATCTTTCAAGTTTTCACTAGTGGTGAACACATAACTCCTGAGAGTTCTAAAAAATATTTTATGAGTATGACAACTTTGCCCTTCCACATAAAACCTTGGTCACTACACTCATTGGCTCCCTGACATTTTTGCCAACTCAATTAGGATTTTTATGCTTATATCAGAAGTTAAGAGCTGTCTTTTAGTACTTCATTATGTTTTGAATTATGTGACAAATTTAAATATTTTTGTACACTATAACCTAAAAGCACAGAATACGGACTATCTGCTTTAATTTTTATAGAAGTTCATGTTGTGATACAGTCTTCTTATATATTATGACTTCATTCTGCACTAGAGAAGTGAGACACAGAGGGGTTTAATGTTCTGCTCCAATGTGTGACCAAG
The DNA here is from genome assembly GCF_963930625.1 of Muntiacus reevesi. NCBI lineage: Eukaryota > Metazoa > Chordata > Mammalia > Artiodactyla > Cervidae > Muntiacus > Muntiacus reevesi. The sequence goes on along the minus strand of NC_089249.1, from coordinate 188,055,314 downwards.
AAAGAGATGGAGTCTGGATTGGGTGTCTTGATTGTCAGAATGCTTTCAGTTCATAAATTCTATGACAGTGATTTGCAATCAGAGATGACGTTGCAGCAGGTGATATTTTTCAGGGTCTAAAGGGATCCTGTAATTCATAGGACAGTATCCCATATTGATAATTATACCACCTCAAATACCATCAGTGGAAAGGTCTAAAATGTATTCTAGTCCAGCACTTTTCTAAATTGACTGTTCTTAAAAAGAACTATAAGAAGTTCTATACCAAGAACTATAGTTCAAATGAAAACTATGATTCAGCAGGTCTGATTCAAGGTGCCAGGGACTCTGCATTTCTAACAAGATCCTACATGTTCTTAACACTGCATATCCTTTTCTAGGTAGCAAGAAAATGTTTCTGTTATTAAACTCTGCAAATTTAGATATTTTTATACACCTAGTGGCTCAGACTGTAAAGAATCTGCCTTCTGTGAGACCTGGGTTTGATCCCTCAGTTGGGAAGATCCCCTGGAAGAGGACATGGCAACCCACTCCAGTATTCTTGCCTGGAGAATCCCCATGGACACAGGAGCCTGACAGACGACAGTCCATGGTGTCACAAAAAGTCAGACATGACTGAGCAACTTAGCACCACACAGCACAAACACTATAACCTAACTTAGCACATTATCGGGACCGTCCACTTTAATTTTTATACTAGCTCCTTCTGTGATGTAGTCTCCTTATGTTCTTCATTATCCAGTATAGACATGAGACACAGGGGGTTTAATGTCCTGTTCTAAAGTATAAACCAAGAAAGTCTTGATTGGGAGTCTCAATTATCAGAACACTTTTAGTTCACAAGTTCTGTGGCAGTGATTCTCAATCAGAGATGACTTTGCAGCTGGTCATGTTTTTCAGTGTCTAAAGGGATCCTACAAATGTAATGCATAGGACAGCATCCAATACAAATAATTATACTGCCTCAAATATCATCAGTGAAAAGGAATAGAACTTATTCTAGTCTAGCACTTTCCTAAGTTGACAATTCTTAAAAATTACCAAGGACTATAATTCACATGCAAATTATGACCCAGCAGGTCTGATTCAAGGTACCAGGAACTCTGTATTTCTGACAATGTCCTACATGTTCTTGACACTGCCGGTCCTTGTCTGGTAGCACTGATTCTGTTAGAATCAGATATAAACAGTTTTAGGTCTTTATCAAGAATCTTCCATGTATATAATTTTGAACATTTCACTCACTCTGTAAGCAGTGGTAAATTTTGTTTGATTTTTTTAGTGGGAGAAGTCAAGGGTGGGGTGGTTTGAGAGAATACCATTGAAATATGTACATTACCATATGTAAAACAGATGACCAGTGCAATATCAATTCATGAAGCTGGGCACCCAAAGCCAGGGCACTGGGACAACCCAGAGGGATAGAGTGGGAGGGAGGTGGGAGGGGGTTCAGGATGGGGGGGGGGAACACGTGTATACTTATGGCCGATTCATGTTGATATATGGTGAAAAACCATCGAAAATGTCATTATGGTAGTTATCCTCCAGTTAAAGTAATCTTTTTAGAAAGAACTTTTGAGTGACATCAAACGATATATATCTGAGGAAAGACACTTTAGTACTTTAGTGCAGAATAAGACACTCAAAAGATAACCACACCCCATTCTAAGACCTTTTGAATATCCTATCTAGGTAGCAAGGGAGACACTTGAGTGGGTAGCCTGTCCCTTCTCCAGGGGATCTTCCCAATCCAGGAATTGAACCAGGGTGTCCTGAATTCCAGGCAGATTCTTTACCAGCTGAGCTACCAGGGAAGTCTGAGATTATATTAGCAAATGAAATAAAGTAAATAATCATTGATCTTGATATCAGATTAACGTGAGTATTCAGCTTTGAATAATGTGATCACAGGGATCCTCTAAATGCAGAAGAGAAAGGAAGAAGAATTAGAGTCAGATAGTTATTTTTAAATGCTCTGCACCTGGGTTTGAAGATAGAAGAAAGACCATGAGCCAAGGAATGCTGGTGGCCACTAGAAGAAAAACAGCAAAGGGAATGCATTGCCCTCTGGAGTGTTCAGGAGGATCAGGGTCCCGCAGGCATCATAATTTTAGCTCAGTGAGACTTCAGACTTCTCAAGAGTTTTAAGATACACATATGTTTTAAACCACTAGTGTGGTAATTTGTTACAAGAGCATGCATGCATGCTAACTCACTTCAGTGGTGTCTGACTCTTGTGACCCCATGGCCTGTAGCCCTCCAGTCTCCTCTGTCCATGGTGATTCTCGAGGCAAGAATACTGGAGTGAGTTGCCATGCCCTCCTCCAAGGAGTCTTCCCAAACCAAACACAGAACCTCTGTCTTTTGCAGGGGCAATAGGAATCTAATACAGATATGTGTCCAATCAGATATTGTACTTGGAGCTGAGTTTAAACCTTTCAATGAAATCAGTGAACTTCTCTTATCTAAAGGCATTTTGTCATGAAATCCTACCTTAAGCAGGAGACAACTCAGTCCTTTTTGAGGTATTCTGACTCATTAGCTGCTAGAGAGAATTTCTCATTGCCTAAAGGTAAATATGGTTTTAACTGTGAGGTCTTTGAGGATTTAAGATGAGAAATGTAAATCATTATTAATATTACAGGCACACATTGTGCTTAAAAGCTTTCTGTCAATATTTCTAAATTCTTTCTATTTTCTGTTATTTCAAGCATCTGTCCTTTTCACTTCCATCCGTCTAACTTCCTCTCAAGTTTATTTTCAACTTGGGATGGATTACAAATGAGACTGTAGGCATGTGCATACAAGTGTGAGTGTATTAATTTCAGAGAAAGGTGTGTACAGATGCAGGCACATATATGCATACATATACATCTAACCTTGAACTTAGGTTGGAAAAGCCAACGACTTTTCTAACAGAAACAACTTTTCTAAAAGAAAGGACTGAGCAAGGTATTTCTCTACATTTCATTCATTCTTCACAGCATCCATGTGAAGTTTGAGTTTGTCATCTCAGCTTTTCTTCTGAGTAAAGCTGAGACTCAGGTCAATTATATTATTAACAATAACCTTTCAAAGAAAGTAAAAATTGTTGCACATTTTTGAACTATTAAAAAAATGAACCAGGTGCTATATACAGCTAATTTTTGAAGTTCAGCAAATAATATACTTTAAAAACTGGCAGTTTATTTTATGTAATTTCTCTTCAATGAATTAGAATTTAAAACGTCTGGTTTTGCATGCAGGTTCAGGGTAACAAGGAAAGCCCATGTAGTTGAGTCACATGTAAAATTGGGAGATTACTCTTTAAACGTGGAAGAAAGAAAAATGTTATATATGGATATGAGAATAGTGATACTGATATGAAGAAATTACCATTTGATACCATTTGACAGTGAAATTCCATTTCAGATTTTTTTTTCTAGTAAGCTAAAGACTAACCTATATACATAAGAAGAAGAAGTTGGCATGAAATTGCTCAAAACGGAAGAACACTACACCTGCATGCACCTCCTGGGGGGAACATTGAAACCCAACATAAAGCCAGACAGCTGACAGCAGACACATGGAGAAGAGACTATCAGTGCTCGCATCAAATCCCCAAGTGTATTCGTACTTGAGAGTAGAGACATTATGTTAAACTATTTGCTCTTAGGACAACTTGTTATGCAGCAACAAACTGATAAAATAATCCAAGTGAACAGAACTGAGTGAAATTATAATAGTGTATGGCTTCTCATGCTGATATTTGAATAGCATTTATAATTACTCAGTTATTCAAGTCTATTTCATATAACTGCATTTAAAAGTGATTCCATTGAGGTTTTCCTGTAGGTAACTATGCCAGGTTAAAAGGATATGCCTGTTTGTTAAAAAATCTGTGACTCTAAATCACAGAACCAGAAGGAATTTAAGCTCCCTAGTGAGCTGGACTTCAGAGATATACATACAAACACACACACATATACATATATATATATATGATATTTATATTGCTCATTCAGTATCCTTTAGTGGTTATGATAAAATTTAGAAAGGGGAAGATATTTCATTTAGAACAATGGAAGGAATCATATTTGTAGGTAACAATATAAGTTTTCAAGTAGAAGAAGAAAGATGATTCAATATAAAATATAATTATACCAAATATTCACTTTATATATGGACACTGATTTTACATACATTGGTAAGTAACTGTATGCCAGAAAAAAATAATTTTCATAGTTTAAATCTGGTATAAATATGTGCTTCATTTTAGTTAAGGTAATATTTGACTCTAGACATTATGACGTCAAACTTTCTATTGAAATTGGTGTTTCACATAGACTAGCATTGGAGATATGCATCAATGATCAGGTTTCCTAGTGACTCTGATAACAATGGCTCAGCAGGTAAAGAATCTGTCTGCAGTGCAGGAGATGCAGGAAATGGAGGTTGGATCCCTGGGTGGAGAAGATCCCTTGGAGTAGAGAATGGTAACCCACTCCATTATTGTTGCCTGAAAAATTCCACAGACAGAGGAGTCTGGTGGGCTACAGTCCATGGGGTCATAGAGTCAGACACAACTGAGCAACTGAGCGTGCACTGATAACCAACATGCACACTGAGCTAAAGAGCAAGATCCTAGAGGGAATAAAATGGAATGCCTTGCTACGAAACACACTATATGCTAACGTCTACATTTGGGGGAAGAGAAATTACGGTAGTGATATCCAAAGGAATGATGAACAGAAGGTGATAACCTGAGCTATCATACTTACATTCATAAAATTATGTCACTGGGTTTAGTCACCAAGGTAGTTTTTCTTTTCCAGAAAGGTAACAGAACTCATGATTATTCACTCAGAAAATGAAATCAATTTGATCTGTATATAACATTTCAAAGAGATCATTCTTAGGAGATACATCCAGTCTATGAGATACACATATTCACAACTTTATTTCACTTAAGGTTGTGAATCAATTTGAGAGAGTAGAAAAATGGCAAAAGATGAAGCATAGATGACAGAACAGAAAAGCTAATGAAGTAAGTTGCTGAAGTTGCATAGAGAAGTCAAAATCTAAGAAAAGGAAATAGCAGACAATAAGTTGAAGGAGCAAGTGCTAAAAGACAACTAAAAAAATTACTTGCTTCTGAAAATGCAAATCAAGTACACCAAAAAAGGGACTGCCCTAAGAAAGCTAATAAAAAAATAAAAAATAAAAATAAAAAAAAAAAAACTCCAATAGTCTGTCCCTCCTGTCATAGAGAAATGCATTAGGCCAAAGAGTATAAATCTAAATTTGATATTGAAGGAAAACCTAATCCGGAAAACTCCAAGCAGGAGACCCCCAGATCCCCTTCAACAAAAACCGGGGGCAAATTCCATCTTTTCCCTCAAACCCTCAACATCCGACAGTGCAGCTGTCGATATACCAGCCCTAAATGACTTTCTCCTTTACCCTCAAGCAGTCCCCTCTAGAATACCTACCGGACTTTTTGGGCCCCTTCCCCCACAAACCTTCGGTCTTTTACTTGGCTGATCTAGTTTGACTTAACAGGCAGGAAGGCCAGGGGTCTCCAAATGGAGAAAATAGGCTGCAAGTGTCAGTTTTATCTCTCTTAGTGGCAGGAGGAAACAAACTATATGTATGTATGTATGTATATATATATATATATATATTTTTTTTTTTTCCCCATTACAAATTTAAAAGGAAGTTTCTCTTAAAATGCTATGTTGCCATAATGACAGCTGGTTTCACTTAGAATAAACCACTCTCAAACCCTGAGTTAACCAGTGCACTTTTCTTATGGAAATGTTTGTCTTAAGCTATGTTAATGTGCTGTGTGGTAATCTGCTTTTATTCAAGATGCATGTCAATCATTTTATGGGAGGGGACAATTCGCCTGGTGCCAAGGTTATCTCAAAATGCATGTTGTGGGTGAGGGGCCTGGTGCTATTCTCTGAGTTTTGAGACATTTCCTTTCTCTAATTAGCAGACTGCTAGTAGTTATATGACATCTGGCTAAAGACTAGCAGGGGGGCACTCTTTCTGCCCCATTCTGATGTCTGTCAGAAGCTTTCTCTATCTCATTTATACTTCAATAAAACTTTATTACAAATAAATCTCAATTTGAAAATGCATTACAAACTTCTACCAATTTCCAAATAGCTTTTCTAAAATATTTTTGAGAAATTTCATTTCTTTATCCTTCTGGTAAGCTGTGAGATTTCTTCAAAAATACTGAATTTATTATTTCTCATATTATCACATCACAGTCTATACCACAAGCTGACATTTTTTATATAGATGGGACTAAAAATGCCAAAGCTTCACTCTGGTCTCTTAAAAGATATTAAGTATTTTATACTACATTTCATTCTGCTCAACAAAATGAATTATATGCCCTTATTCAAGTTATTTGCCTACATCCTCACCCCATTAATATAGTCTCTGACTCTATATATTGTTTTTGTATTAAAAAATATAGAAATCTCCACAATAAACTCCTAGTTCTATTAAACCAGACAATGGCCCTGCCTATATTTCTAGGCATTTTAAACAATTTTTGCAATCTTTTTCTATTAAACATATTACAGGTATTCCTTATAATACACAGGCACAAGACATAGTCGAACGCACACATCACACAAGTTACAAATAGAGTTACAAATAAAAAAGAAGGGGGAATACACAGATACACTACTTTCTTCCTTATCTAAAGCAGACTTTACTAGATTCCAACATAAGATATTTTCTAAACCTATAACTGTTGTTAATACAGTTTTATTTGTTTTACATTTTTTAACCTCTTTGGAAGATTCGACCCAAGGGGGACCCCGACATTCAAAATTTAGATGAAACAACAAGAACCCCAGGAGGAAGAAATTCCAATATGGGCCATGGCAGCTCTAAAGAGCTCCAGGAAGCACTGCCCTCAGGGACATCAACCCTTTGATCTCCCCGCTGGCGGACAAATAAAAACTCTTACTAATCAAGTTAAAAATCTGGTTTCTCAACAGGAAATGCCTCAGAGTCCTGAAAACCTTCTTATCACTATGCTCTCTTGGCCTATGTGACCCACACTCAAGCCGGATTAACTAATATTAAAAACCACACTTCTCAGACTTGACTGGGCTTACTTACCCAACCCCCCTTTATTACAGGTCATAAAATGGATGGAGAAAAGATCTATCATATCAACCAATGACTCCACCCATACACACCCTCCCTGGAACCCTCACACCCTGGGGAGGAAGGAAAACTAACTAACATTTCTTTAGGCTATGAAGTCCTTCCTTTGTGTATAGGCCTAACAAAATTATGCGTAAACATTAGCCGACAAACTTGGGCTTTTGTCCTGCCTCCAAAAGAAGACTTTCGGACATTGCTGCCCTTTCCCTGTCTGTGAACCATGTTTATACTACTGAGACTTTAGGGAAAGAGTTAGGGAAAGAACAGAGAACATTATGCAAAGGGTTTACGTATAAGAACTTTACATAAACTCTTGTTCGTTGAGACAAATGTCAAGCCAAATCTGGGAAGTTAATGTTTGTGGCTAATCATACAGTTGTTGTTTGGGGACCCCGTGGTATGTGGTTGTCTAACCGCTCAGATGATATTAACAGCATTGCATGTGACTCTGCTACTCAAAATTGCTAACCCTGCGCTGGAACATTACCATGACAGAGGACTTCTTGGCTGGCTTGAGGGTGGAATGGCACCCCCTCACTTCCTCACATTGTCCTCGATAAACAAACTGGGCCTGAACTTGGGAGTTAGACCGGACATTTCACAGGGACCAGTCATGGTCATAGTAACTATTTCTTTCACCATAATCAGTCATATTTTATACAGGCCTGTGTCCCACTTCATTTTGTTATAACCATAAGAAATTTACAATTTAATAAGACTTTATGTTCTGTAACTTGTATTAATTGTCAATTTTGTGTTACTCCTGTTCAGTACAGTCATACTACCTACAACTGGGAACAAATCAATTTTCATTTACATGATAATGCCTCTCTGAATGTACAATTACTGCAAAACAAAAAATCTTTAAAACTTTTTCTAAACGTCTGCACTCTTCCACTAATTTGGAAATTTTAGCTGAACAAATTACCCTGGCTAGAACCACAAGGTTGGTTTCAAAGTATTACTCACAGCATCGGGTCTGGAACTGTAATTTTGGTGATTGTCTTGATAATTATATTTGTTGCTTGTCGTCATCTTTCTATAAGGTTGGTTAATACTAACCAAACTCATTTGGCCAGGATTTTTTTTTTACAAATATAATAAATTAGGGGAAATTGTCAGGAAGCATTTAACAGGAGGCTTCCTGTGTGCTGTTTGTATGTGTCAAGAATCCTTTGTTCCTTTGACTTCCTGAATATTCAGGAATTAAGAGCAGGGACAAGCCTTTCCCAGGGCTGAGAAATCCAGGCATTTCCTTTGTTAGTTTTTCAATACAGTGATAAGTACCCTCTTCCTTCTTATGAACCATATGGTAAAAGTGATTGTTTACAACTCTGTCTCTTTAATATGGATCGCCTTATGTTTTGTAAGTCTAGAATTTTAATCTTTATCTTTGCTGAGAATAACTACCTTGTAAGGGAGTATATATGCCCACACCATGTTGATTAAAACACCTTTGCTCCATCAGAGCTTGGGTCCCCATGTCTTTCTTTCTTTCTTTCTCTTCCTCTCTTTCTATCTCTCTATTCCTGGCTGATTCCCAGGATTGCAAAGGCCAGCTGTGTAACCCAGGGAATATTAGCCTCTTTCCTTCTTTCACTCTCTCATCGTCCACTCTGGACCACCAAGTTCCACTCCAATAAAGGACCAACACAGATGCACCCAGTCTTATGAGATATATGGGCATTTCCATATATTTGACTTAAGGAGGTGAATCAATTTAGGAAAGTAGAAAAAAGTTAGTGAAGCAAGTTGCTGAAATTGTATAGAGAAGTTTAAAGCAAAGAAATGGAAATAGCAGACAATAAGCAGAAGGATCAAGTGCCATTTTCATAATCTGATCAAGGAATAATAAATATGTGGCCCTGAGGCTTTGACCCTGCTATCATGTGCAACTTTAAGAATAGATTTAGAATGAAAGAACCATGAGGAATAAGAGATGTGGAAAGTAGTTGAAAATATGCAAAAGTGTGATGTATTTGCACCACATATGAAGAATATTCCTTTTCATTTTTGTTTAAGGCAAGGATTTGCAAGAGAAGAATATTTGATTGATGGCTCAATTCCTTCAGTTAAAAAGTATTGGAGAGAGCCTAAGATGACTGACACAGATTTTGCCATACAAAATTTAAATTCTCAGAAATTCTGCACAAATAATTGTATACATAATGACATATCTAAGGATAAAAGCAATCTTGATCATAAAAATCCAATTCCTAGCTTGAAGGCATATAATAATTAAAAAGAAAAACAGGAGGAAAAACATGCTGAATTTCCTATATGAAAGTAAATAACTTGACTGATCAGTTGTAAAAGGAAACAGTAATGGGCTAAGGATTCTACCAGATCAAACCAGTCACTCTGAAAGGAAATCAGTTGTGAATATTCATTGAAAAGACTGATGCTGAAGCTGGAGCTCCACTACTTTGGCCACCTGATGTGAAGAGTTGACTCACTGGAAAAGATCCCTATGCTGGGAAAGATTGAAGGCAGGAGAAGGGAATGACAGAGGATAAGATGGTCGGGTGGCATCACGGACTTGAGGGACATGAGTCTGAGCAAGCTTTGCAAGTTCGTGATGGACAGGGAAGCCTGGTGTGCTGCAGTCCATGTGGTTGCAAAGAGTCAGACACGACTGAGCAAGTGAACTGAACTGAACTGAATGATTCTACACATATATTTAATATTATAGGAAATGAAATAATGGCAGGGTAAGCTCTTTGGCATACAATTTTGATTTAATAATCTTTTTTATTTGAATATTAAGAGGGTGGGGACACTGAAATGTATGCCACATCAATTGCTGTTGCAAGGGAAATGTTTGCCAGCATTCTAGGTCTGCATCTTATTCATCATAGTTAAATATGCTTCTGTTAGAAAAACATGCTACATCACTGTACATCCCTCCACAGCTAATACCCTTTAACTCTACTTCAGTTAATGACAAATGTACTTGGGCTTAGGTTCTACTTTGACTGAAAACTGAAGTTTACAATATAAACTTACTAGCTTACTAACTGTTGGGGGACATTAAAGTGACTTGCTCAGATGACTAAGGCTTTACTGTTTGTAAGGCCTGGCTGAGGGAGCATTCCCAGTGCTTTGAATTTTAAAACCGCCGTTTTCTCCCTTTGGTTTTAGGTCTTACCCTATTGAGCTGTTAGGCTCAGTCTCAGGTCCTTGTGGAGTGTATTGATGAGAATACTGGAACTGGCTTGAAAACCACTTTTCAAATATTTTCATGTGCAGGTTGATATAAGCTGATGACCAAGGACACTTTTTTTCATAGGAATGAAACCTATTTAGTTTCCTCAGAACTCTTTTCGTGCAGTATCTTTAGCATTCAATAAGATGATCCTATCTTTTGGATGATTTTTTTTTCTTCTACTTATTTGCTATACTGTAATAAATACATTACCAATATGAAATGTTGGTTGCTTGCGAGGGTTACATGTTACTAGGTCATATTATTTGATTTGCATGATAAATTGCTGAATATATTTATTTTTTATTGCTATTTTCTTGGAGTTTTTAAAATAATATGGAAATTAGAGATTAGTCTTTGGTTTTTCTCATACCACTGCTATTGTAGAAGGCTGTTGGCTTTTGGTATCATGATTAAAATAGTTTTAGAAAATTCACTAACACTTATTTTCACGTGCCTGCAGATATGTTTTATGTATTTCAAACAGGTTTCTGGGTGGTAAAGTTGATTGATGACTCAATATCTTATTTCATGTTTATCCATTATATATTCGAATCAAGTGAGTAGAAAATACCATGTTATTAACATAGTTTATGTAAATTATGCACAGTCATGTCTTTTTAATTAATGTATTAAAATAATAATCTAAATAAAATAATAGTATCAATTGATTATAAATCAATATAATTTAAATAAAATGAGTAATACTTTAAATAAATAATTATTTTATTATAAAGGCATTTAAGAATAAAGTACAAAGTAATTCAAAGCATCTGAGAAAACTAAGCCAGGGTGACCAGGGGTCAAGGTAGTTAAACAACTGAGATCTTCTTTGGGTGCAAAATTACTTTTCATGTGAAGCATTTCTAGCTAGTGGTTGCAACACAGGAGAAGATGATAGCATTAGGAGACCCCAAACTGATAGACAAGAGAGAAGAGACCATTCAGCAAAAGTATTGGTTATCTTTTCCTCAGTGACAAGATAAATATATTTCATTGCATTATTTTTGTCTTTCCTAGATTTTATTTTTCTCTCTTAAAAAAAGCATTTATCTTTAATTGGAGGATGCTTGCCTTGCAATATTGTGCTGGCTGCTGCTGTGTGTGACATGAGTCAGCCACAGGTGTGTGCACCTTCCCTCTCTCCTGCATCTCCCTCCCACCTCCCACCCCATACCACACCTCTAGGTTATCACGAAGCACCAGATTTGAGCTCCCTGCATCATACAGTAAATTTCCACTGGCTGTTCTAATTGTGCATCTGGTAACGTATATGTTTCAATGATACTGACTCTATTCGTCTCACACTCTCCATCCACTGATGAGTCCACAAGTCTCTTCTCTATGTCTGTGTCTCCATTGCTACCCTACAAATAAGTTCATCAGTACCATCTTTCTAGATTTGATACATATGCATTAATATATGATATTTGACTTTCCGTTTCTGACTTCTTTCACTCTGTATAATAGACTCTAAGTTTATCCACCTTATTAGACCTGAGTCAAATGTGTTCCTTTTTATGGCTGAGTAATATTCCATTGTGCATATGTACAACACCTTCTTTATCCAGAGAATACTCAACCCCCACGGGCTTCCGTTTCTCTGTCTGTGAGATGAACCTATATCAAGGTCAGCCTCAGAAGGGTGACAAGAGGATTAAATAGAATAAAACGGCAAAGGTTCTGCTAAGGAATGCAGGTGACAAGTCATAAATAAATGTCAGCTGTTGTTACATACAAGAATAATTTTTGTAATGCTCCAGCTTTTTATTCCCACATTATTAAGCCAATTTCTCTCCATATGCACTGTCCTCTGTTAGGTCTAAGTCATAAAGCTCAGTATCCCCCAGGAAGGAAGAGGATGCATAATGTGGAGCAGAATTTCTCAACCTTGGCACCATGGACGTTTGGTTTGGGTCATTCCTTGCTATAGGGGCTGTCTTGCACATTGTAGGATTCTTAGCCATATCCCTGGATATGGATGCCAGTAGCATCACCACCTGAGTTACAAGGACTAAAAGTGTCTTCATATACTCCAAGGGGCTAAATCACCCTTGAGAACCACAGGAATGTGTCTTCCAAACAGAAAGTGAACATATGAAAATGTTCTATGTGCAAAATCCCCAAGGGAGTGAGCTAAAGCAGGAGTCCCCAAGCTCCAGGATCTAATGCCTGATGATCTGAGGAGGAACTCATCTGATAATAATAGAAATAAAGTGCACAATAAATGCAGTGAGCTTGAGCCATCCCGAAGCCATCCTCTCTCCACCCACCACCTTGTACATGCATGTGTGTTCAATCGTACCTGACTCTGCGACCCTATGGATGATAGCTCACCAGGCTCCTCTGTCCATGGAATTCTCCAGGAAAGAATATTGAAATGTGTTTCCCTTTCCTTCTCCAGCAAAACATTTCTTACACTTGACAATAATGAACCACAAATGCCTATACCAATCGAACAGCAGAATCCCAGATTTGACTCTATTTTGCATAACAGCCATAAGAAGGGCGGGAGCCTGGATCAATTACAAGATTGATGACATTGAAAAGCTAAAATCTGTTACTCAAATGATACGTGGACAAAGAAGACACTTGGCCACATCACTTTAGACTTTCTAAAAATCATTAAGATTTTAAAAAATTTTATTTATTATCTTTGGCTGCACTGAATGACCCTATTATACTCGGGCTTTCTATAGTTGTGGCAAGTGGGGACTGTTCTTCATTGCATTGTTCAGGCTTCTCATTGCAGTAGCATCTCTTATTATGGAGCATGGGCTCTAGGGAGTGCATTCTCAGTAGCTGTGGCTACAGTCATCCTAAATGGGGATGCCCTAAGTCCGCACTTCCTAACACCATACACAAAGATAAACTTAAAATGGATTAAAGACCTAAATGTAAGACCAGAAACTATAAAACTCTTAGAGGAAAACAGAGGCAGAACAGTTGATGACAAATCAAAGCAAGATCCTATGTGAACCACCTCCTAGAGTAATGGAAATAGAAACAAATGAAAACAAACGGGACCTAATTAAACATAAAAGTGTTTGCACAGCAAAGGAAACTATAAGCAAGGGGAAAAGTTAACCTTCAGAAAGAGAGAAAATAATAGCAAATGAAACAACTGACAAAGTATCAATCTCCAAAATATACAAGCAGCTCATACAACTCAATGCCTGAAAAACAAACAACCCAATCAAAAAGTGGGTAAAAGACCTAAGCAGACATTTCTCCAAAGAAGATATACAGATGGCTAACAAACACATGAAAAGATGCTCAACACTGCTCATTATTAGAGAAATGCAAATCAAACCTACAGTGAGATATCACTTCACAGCAGTCAAAATGGCCATCATCAAAAAGTCTACAAACATTAAATTTAGGAGAGGGTGTGGAGGAAAGGAAACACTCTTGCACTGTTGCTGGGAATGTAAATTGATACAGCCACTATGGAAGATAATATTGAGATTCCTGAAAAGACAAGGAATAAAACCACCAGAAGACCCAGGAATACCATTCTTAGGCATATATACCCTGGGGAAATCAAAACTGAAAATGACACACATATCCCGTTGTTCATTGCAACACTATTTACAATAGCTAGAACATGGAGACAAGCTAGATGTCCATTGACAGATGAGTGGATAAAGAAGGTGTGGTACATATACCCAATGGAATATTACTCAGCCATAAAAAGGAACACATTTGAGTTAGTTCTAATGAGGTGCATGAACCTAGAGCCTATTAACCGAGTGAAGTAAATCAGAAAGAGAAACATAAATATCGTATACTAATGCACATATATGGAATCTAGAAAAATGGTAATGAAGAATTCATTTGCAGGGCAGCAGTGGAGAAACAGACAGAGAATAGACTTATGGACATGGGGAATGGGGAGCAGAGGGTGAGACGTATGAAGAGAGTAATATGGAAACTTACATTGCCATATGTAAAATAGATAGCCAATGAGAATTTGCTGTTTGTATCGGGAAACTGAAACAGGGGCTCTGTATCAACCTAGAGAGGTGGGATGGGGAGGCAGATGGGAAAGAGGCAGGTTCAAATGGGAGGGAATATATGTATACTTATGGCTGATTCGTGTTGAGGTTTGACAGAAAACAGCAAAATTATGTAAAGCAATTATCCTTCAATTAAACAATAAATAAACTTAAAAAAAATCCACAAACAACAAATGCTTGAGAGAGTATGGAGAGAAGGGAACCCTCCTACTCTGTCAGTGGGATATAAATTGGTACAGTCACTCTGGAGAACAGTATGGAGGTTTCTTAAAAAACTAAAAATGGTGCTACCATATGACCCTGCAATCGCACTCTTGGGCATATAGCCAGAGAAAAGCAATCTGAAAGGATACATGCACCAAAATGCTCATTGCAGCACTGTCTACAATAGCCAAAACATGTAAGCAACCTAAATGTCCATCAGCAGAGGAATAGATAAAGAAGAAGCGGTGCATACATACAGTGGAGTATTAGTCATTGAAAAGAATGAAATAGAGCTGCTTGCAGCAACATGGATGAAGCTAGAGAGTGTCTTACTGAGTGAAGTAAGTTGGTCAGAGAAGGAGAAATATTGTATTGCATCTCTTATACATGGAATCCATAAAGAATTGATACAAATGAACTTACTTATAAAACAGAAAGAGATTCACAGACTTAGAAAATGAATTTATGGTTGCCAAGGGGAAGGGATAGTAAATGAGTCTGGGAAAGTCATGTACACACTGCCATATTCCAAATGGATAACAAACAAGGACTTCATGCATAGCACATGGAACTCTGCTCATTGTTATGTGCCAGCCTGGATGGGATGGGGGTCTGGAAGGATGGACACATGTATATGTAAGGCTGAGTTCCTCTGCTGTTCACCTGAAATGACCACAACATTGTTAAATGACTATACCCCAATACAATACAAAGCTTAAACTATACCAATACCAACTGACTATACCCCAATTCAATAAAAAGCTTAAACTTTGCAAAAAAATATTACTCAAATTTCAGGTGTAGTCACATAGTGAGTCACAGTTTTAAAGGTTATAGTTCACTTGGCTTCACTGAAGTCAAGTTTTGACCCTGAAAAGCCACATATTCCCATGGAGTCTGCCTGAACAGCCAGCCAATCCCCTTCTCACACCATTTCTCTTGTTGTATTACTGGAACCTTCTCCAGATTGCACCTTCAACAACAAGAGCAGAAGTTGTGGTAAAGTCATGGCCTGATTTTGTTGGTAGACGGGTGCAACCCATATCCTTGATCATAATTCCACATTAAGATGCTTGATATTCACATGCTCTTGAAAAATGTGCCATCATGCCCTTGATAGACAAAGAAATTCCATCTCAAATGTTGAGGAAGTGCTTGTGGGAAAAGATAATGGAGATCAGATCCTGGAGAGAAGAGCATTGTGACTAAGGTGCATGGGGAGGGGGTAAGCATCTCTTGCATCCAATATGTTCTCGTGGGAACAAAACTAGCGGAAGCTCCTTTCTAGTTTGGCTTCCTCACTAGTGGGAGCCAAATTGTTCAGAGAACAAAGTAACAATGGAACAATTAATTTAATGAGCACTTGGGAGAATTCAACCTTGGAAGCCACAGAAACAGTAAAAATGCCCCTTACTCCTCTCACTACAGTTCAACTGTCCCAGAAAGGAGGTGGTTCAGCTGTGCCCTTTCAGAGAATGGATGCCTGATGCCACCTCCTTGCACTTCATTGGAGCTGAGTTGAGGATCCATCACCCAGGAATGAAAGGTTCCAGGGAACGAGAGGCTCATTGAGGACATTAGAGTGTGTGCTGTGGGAAACAGGTATGGAGGCAAGCAGAACTCTCAGTGTACTAACATGGGTGGCACAAATGAGTATAACACAATGGTAAGTCTACACAGTTATGTTCCGAGTCTCTCAAAATCTCTCTTCCACTCAGGTTCCTTCCCCTCTCTTCTGAGACCCATTTTTGAGAATCTCTCACCTTCTTAATGGAAACTGACCTTGTTTCAGCCACCAGCATCTCTCCAGGTTTCTTATGCAACCATCTTAGTTGCTTTTTAGCAGTCAAGTGGTTCTAGTCTTCAGCAGATTCTCCTGTTTCCTTTGGTCTATCATATCTTACTGATTTATTCACTCACTCAAACAAGAAGCATTTTAGGGGTTCTTCCTAGTTAGCACGTACCTACGTGCATGCATGCTTTGTTGGGTCCGACTCTGCAACCACATGGACTGCAAACCACCAGGCTCCTCTGTCCATGGGATTTTCCAGGCAAGAAGACTGGAGCAGGTTGCCATTTCTTACTTCAGGAGATCTTCCCAACTGCCAGTGATTGAACCCGGGTCTCTTGCCTCTGCTGCAGTGGCAGGCAAACTCTACCACTGAACATTACAAGCCCATTTAAACAGCTTTGTGATTCATACAGCTTGCTGACTGTTTCTCTGTCTCAGTTTCCCCATCTGTGAAATGAGGATAATAACAGTGTCCACTTTGTAAGGTTAATATGAAAATTAAATTAAATGAGATAATGCATGAGAGGGTTTTTAAATTATCCCCATCACCCTGTGAGAATCTATACATGTTAATCATTATTATTTTATTACTGTTCACATATATTCATTTGTTAAATCAAAGCAACAATGAGCATGATAAAATGAGCTAAGGCATATAAAACTTAGCACAAATCCTTGACACATGGAGATCCTCAATAATTTGACTTATTTAGTAAATGTATCACTTTCATTTACTGTGCATTTGCAAGTTTCTAGCCCCTGTTCTAAGAGGCTTACATTTTTGTTAATATGTGAAATGATTGTGATCTATTTTCTGAGAGACTTGACTGCACATATGACACTTCCTGGACTTTTTTTTTCCTCCTTGCACCCACTTTTTATGCTAATTTTTATTTTTGAATAGTTTTAGAGAATTTTAAACAAAAGTTGCAAAGATAGTACAGAGAGCTCCCATAGTCATGAAAACGTTTTGAAACTAGACAGAAGCAATGACTGTAAATCATTCAAATGCCACTGAAGGTTATTTTAAGGTGACTATTGGTTTTTACTTTTTTTTTTTTTTTTTGGTGCCAGTTGCCTTACTAAAATCATTTTCAGTTCAAAGAGGTTTCCTCCTTCAATAAAAAATACATTTAAAAAGAAGTTTTACATTGCCAATTTTTTATTATCTTCAGCCAATCTATCATCTTCAAACAATAATTGCTTTTTTGATACTTAAAATTTTTTGTATCTTTTTCTCTTTGTAATACATTGGCTAAAACTTCCTAAGAATTGATAATAGTGACAATAATCTGTCTTTTATTATTTAAAGGGAAATTCTTCTATTATTCTTGTCTTTAGGTCCCACAAAGACATTTTTGGATGCAAGTCTTGTTGTTTGCTCAATTCCTTCCCTAATTATTCATCTGTTCTCCTCCATCCTGAATCAACTTTGAACACTTACATTTTATCAGAAATAAATTAATTTCTTAGAGATTTTCTAATTTTTAGCATGAAGTTTTAATTAATATTTTCTTGTAAAGTTGAGCATCTCCTTATCTCCATGTTTATTTTTCTCATTCCTAATTTTAGACATTTTTTATTCTCTTTCGTTTTATTTCACTCATCAAACTACTTTTGCCCATATATTTGCTTTTGCCAAAGAATTAGCTCTGGGATGTCTCAGTTCTAGAAATTTTCTGCTTTTTAATTCATTAACTCTGCTTCTATCTTAATTTTCTGCTTTACTTAGGTTTGTTATGTGTAACTTTCATTAACAACATTTTGCAAATCTTCACGTCTTTATTTCTTGAGGATAGACTACACATGGGTCATTTGCAGTTTTTTGAAATATGTAATAGAAGAAAACGAATGTAAAAATCAAGACTCATTTTATCACTCCAAGGTGACTCTTGTCCACATTTTGATATTTCTTGTAGAAAATTCTCCTTGGATAAGTGCAAGGAGAAGTGCAAAAAAGATCTGTACACTGATTTAATTTCTCCAGTCCAGAAAAACAGATCAACTATCACCTCAGAGAGGTATCAGTTCAGCTCAGTTGCTCAGTGGTGTCCGACTCTTTTCATCCCATGAACCACAAGACGCCAGGCCTCCCTGTCCATCACCAACCCCCGAAGTCCACGCAAACTCATGTCCATCAAGTCGGTGATGCATTCAACCATCCCATCCTCTGACGTCCCCTTCTCCTCCTGCCTTCAATCTTTCCCTGCCTCAGGGTCTTCTCCAATGAGTCGGTGGCCAAAGTATTGGAGTTTCAGATTCAACATCAGTCTGTCCAATGAACACCCAGAACTGATCTCCTCTAGGGTGAACTGGTTGGATCTCCTTGCTATCCAAGGGACTCTCAAGAGTCTTCTTCTACACCACAGTTCAAAATCATCAATTCTTCTGTGCTCAGCTTTCTTTATAGTTCAACTCTCACATCCATACATGGTTACTGGAAAAATCATAGCCTTGGCCAGACGTTCCTTTGTTGGCAAAGTAATGTCTCTGCTTTTCAATATGCTATCTAGGTTGGTCATAACTTTCCTTCCAAGGAGTAAGTGTCTTTTAATTTCATGGCTGCAATCACCATCTGCAGTGATTTGGGAGCACAGAAAAATAAAGTCAGCCACTGTTTCCATTGTTTCCCTATCTATTTGGCATGAAGTGATGGGACCGGATGCCATGAACTTAGTTTTCTGAATGTTGATCTTTAAGCCAACTTTTTCACTCTCTTTTTTCACTTTCATCAAGAGGCTCTTTAGTTCTTCTTCACTTTCTGTCATAAAGGTGGTGTCATCTGGATATCTGAGGTTACTAATATTTCTCCCGGCAATCTTGATTCCAGCTTGTGCTTCTTCCAACCTGGCGTTTCTCATGATGTACTCTGCATAGAAGTTAAATAAGAAGGGTGACAATATGCAGCCTTGACGTACTCCTTTTCCTATTTGGAACCAGCCTGTTGTTCCATGTCCATTTCTAACTGTTGCTTCCTGACCTGTATACAAGTTTCTCAAGAGGCAGGTCAGGTGTTCCGGTATCCCCATTTCTTTCAGAATTTTCCACAGTTTGCTGTGATCCACATAGTCAAAGGCTTTGGCATAGTCAACAAAGCAGAACTGGATGTTCTTCTGGAACTCTTTTGCTTTATCGATGATCCAGCAGATGTTGGCAATTTGATCTCTGGTTCCTCTGCCCTTTCTAAAACCAGCTTGAACGTCTGGAAGTTCATGGTTTACGTATTGCTGAGGCCTGGCTTGGAGAATTTTGAGCATTACATTACTAGCATGTGAGATGAATGCAATTGTACTGTAGTTTGTGTTTCTTTGGCATTACCTTTCTTTGGGATTGGAAAGGAAACTGACCTGTTCCAGTCCTGTGGTCACTGCTGAGTTTTCCAAATTTGCTGGCTTATTGAGTGCAGCACTTTCACAGCATCATCTCTCAGGATTTGAAATAGCTCAACTGGAATTCCATCACATCCACTAGCTTTGTTCATAGTGATGCTTTCTAAGGCCCACTTGACTTTACATTCCGGGATGTCTGGCTCTAGGTCAGTGATCACACCTTTGTGATTATCTGGGTCTTGAAGATCTTTTTTGTACAGTTCTTCTGTGTATTCTTGCCACCTCTTCTTAATATCTTCTGCTTCTGTTAGGTCTATACCATTTCGGTCCTTTATCGAATCCATCTTTGCCTGAAATGTTCCCTTGATATCTCTAATTTTCTTGAAGAGATCTCTAGTTTTTCCCATTCTGTTGTTTTCCTCTATTTCTTTGCAATGATCGCTGAGAAAGGCTTTCTTATCTCCTTGTTATTCTTTGGATCTCTGCATTCAAATGGGTATAACTTTCCTTTTCTCCTTTGCCTTTTGCTTCTCTTCTTTTCACAGTCATTTTATGCCCTCCTCAGACAGCCATTTTGCTTTTTTGCCTTTCTTTTCCATGGGGATGGCTTTGATCCTTGTCTCCTGTAGAGTGTCATGAACCTCCATCCATAGTTCACCAGGCACTCTGTCTATCAGATCTAGTCCCTTATATCTATTCCTCACTTCCCCTGTATAGTCATAAGGGATTTAGGTCATACCTG
This sequence comes from Muntiacus reevesi, assembly GCF_963930625.1. Classification (NCBI taxonomy): domain Eukaryota; kingdom Metazoa; phylum Chordata; class Mammalia; order Artiodactyla; family Cervidae; genus Muntiacus; species Muntiacus reevesi. The sequence continues at coordinate 188,034,847 of NC_089249.1, read as the reverse complement.
ACTGGTCTAGTGGTTTTCCCCACTTTCTTCAATTGAAGTCTTAATTTGGCAATACAGAGTTCATAATCTGAGTCACAGTTCACTCCCTGTCTTGTTTTTGCTGTCTGCATAGAGCTTCTCCATCTTTGGTCTGCAAAGAATATACTCAATCTGATTTTGAGGTTGACCATCTGGTGATGTTCATGTGTAGAGTCTTCTCTTGTGTTGTTGGAAGAGGGTGTTTGCTATGACCAGTGCGTTCTCTTGGCAAACTCTGTTAGCCTTTGCCCTGCTTCATTCTGTACTTCAAGGCCAAATTTGCCTGTTTCTTCAGGTGTTTCTTGACTTACTACTTTTGCATTCTAGTCTCCTATAATGAAAAGGATATCTTTTGGGGGTGTTAGTTCTAGCAGGTCTTGTAGGTCTTCATAGAACCATTCAACTTCAGCTTCTTCTTTCAGCATGACTGGTCAGGGCATAGACTTGGATTACCATGTTATTGAATGGTTTGCCTTGTAAGTGAACAGAGATCATTCTGTTGTTTTTTAGATTACATTCAAGTCCTGCATTTCAGACTCTTTTGTTGACTGTGATCGCTACTCCATTTCTTCTAAGGGATTGCTGCCCACAGTAGTAGATATAATGGTCATCTGAGTTAAATTCTCCCATTCCAGTCCATTTTAATTCATTGATTCCTAAAATGTCAACATTCACTCTTCTCATCTCCTGTTTGACCCCTTCCAATTTGCCTTGATTCATGCACCTCCCATCCCAGGTTCCTATGAAATATTGCTCTTTACAGCATTGAATCTTGCCTCTATCACCAGTCCCATCCACAACTGGGTGTTGTTTTTGCTTTGGCTCCATCCCTTCATTCTTTCAGGAGTTAATTCTCCACTGATCTCCAGTAGCATATTGGGTACCTACTGACCTGGAGAGTTCATCTCTCAATGTCCTAGCTTTTTGCCTTTTCATACTGTCCATGGGGTTCTCGAGGCAAGAATACTGCAGTGGTTTGCCATTCCCTTCTCTGGTGGACCACATTCTGTCAGACCTCTCCACCATGACCCCTCCATCTTGAGTGTCCCCACACAACATGGCTTAGTTTCATTGAGTTACACAAGGCTGTGGTCCGTGTGATCAGATTGGCTAGTTGTCTGTGATTGTGGTTTCAGTCTGTCTGCCCTCTGATGCTCTCTCTCAGCACCTACCATCTTATTTGGGTTTCTCTTACCTTGGACGTGAGGCATCTCTTCATGGCCACTCCAGCAAAGCAGTTGCCTAAGTATATGCAGTGCTATTTCTCTTTCCACTTGATGAAATTTTGCATTCTGAGTCTTTATTTTTTCCAATGGCTTCTTAATGACCTCAGTGAAAAGTGTATCTTATTTTGCTTTCACACTCTAGGTTAATACTATAAAAAAAATTCTCAAAACTTATTACCTTTTTTACACTTTCTATAAATATTTAATGTCTTATGCCTTTTCCCCAGCTAATACATTAATGTTTCTATTATTATTAATTAAGGCTTAGTAGGTTAAAGGTACTAATTTTTATTAGTCAAATACATTATATTTCTGCATGGCACATTTTCTCATTAATAATTTTTTAATTTATGGCCCAATTATTAATCTTTTCTCCCCTTACTTCTATCAAAGAATTTTATACAGCAAAAACATCTGTTTTTAAAAATTACATATATTCATATATAAATTATATTATCTATGTATTATATTTATTTTCTTCTGATAGTCTATATGGACCCTTGCTCCACACTTAACATTTGAAATTCATTAGGAAATATGGAGATAAGATTTAACATTATTTGTTCTAAATTGTTAGTCAATTGTGAAATACTTCTTTACATCACTAAAAGGCCCTCTAACATATCCAAGAATAAAAATGAAAGTTCAGATGATAAAAATACATATAGATATATCCTAAATTATGATAAATATATTAAATAAAAACTCTAGAATTATTCCCCTGAAGGAAAAGAAGAAAAGTAAGAATTCCAGCTCTTAACATAAATTTGAACAGTGTTGTGGAGTTTCATAGCAATGCAACTAGACCTAAAGACAAACAGACATTGTAAAATAATACTATTTGGAGAAAGTAGATAAATATTAAAGAAAATCTTGAAATTAATAAGGAAATCTAGAAAATGCCCATAGCAGCTTATAAATACAAAAAAGAAAATCTAATGCTTTCCTAATATAAAGGCAATGTCATAGATATAATGGGAAGGACTAAACGTCATTATCAACAACATTGAACCTAAACCACATTAAAATACTGTGTAGAAATCCTGCTGCTCGCAACACTTTGGATGAATCTGGAGGACATTATAACAAATGAAATAAGCCATACAGAAAAGAACAAATACTGTATGATGTATGATTCCACTCACATGAGGCATCCAGAATCATCAAACTCATAGAAGCAGGGAATAGGATGTTGATGGTCAGTGGCTAGAAGGCAAGGGAAATAGGGAACTCTTACTCAGTGTATAATGCTTTCATTATGCAAAATGAATAAACTCCAGAGATCTGGCATATAACATGGCGGTAGTGATGGTTTAGTGATTAAGTCGTGTCCAACTCTTGCAACTGTAGGACTGTAGCCTGCCAGGTTCCTCTGTCCATGGAACTTCCCAGGCAGGAATAATGTAGTGGATCAAGATTTCCTTCTCCAGGGATATAACATAGTTAATAAAGTTGATAATATGGTATTGTATTCTTTAAAATATTTAGAAGGATAGATTGTAAGTATTCATATGACACAAAAGAATACAAGGACAGTTTTGGAGGTGGTAGGTTGTTTTTATGGGTTTCCCAGGTGGCTCAGTGATAATCAACCTGCCAATGCAGGAGACACAAAATGCAGTTGAGATCTCTGGGTCTGGAAGATCTCCTGGAGAAGGAAATGGCGTCCCATTCCAGTATTCCTGCCTGGAGAATCCCATGGACAGAGGAGCCTGGCAGGCTACAGTCCACAGGGTCCCAAAGAGTCAGATACAACTAAGCACACATTCATCCAAAACGCAAAACAAAAGATGATTTATGTGAAGACAAACTCCATATTTAGAAATTGTAGGAGAGTCTATATTTATAAATTAAATTCTGATTGAATTTATATAGGGTTTTTGACAATATAAATAAAATGTAAATGAGGATTAATGATAATATCGGGCTTTTTTCTCCTTTTTTTACAAAAGGAGCACACAAGTTTCAGAGGGTATGTTATAGAAATTACAGAAAGAGAGTACAATGAAGAAAACTCTCAATGATGGGAAAAACTGCCTAGAGTCAGGGAACTCCCCATTTCTATAAGCACTGTTAAACCCTCAAGAGCAGTCATCGTGGATGCCAGGGAAGGAATGGTTGTTTGGGGACACAGGCAAGCACTAGAGCAGTGCATCTCAAACATGTGTGTCAGAATTTCCAAGAGGGCTTGTTAAAGTTCCAAGTGCGGACTTCACACCCAGCGTATCTGATTCAGTAGGTCAGAGGTGACTCTGGTAAAGGATCCACCTGCCAACGTAGGAGGCACAGGAGATGCTGGCTCCAACCCCTGGTTCGGGAAGATCTCCTGGAGGAGGAAGTGGCAGTCGATTTCAGTCCACTTGCCTGGGAAATCTCACGAACACAGGAGATGGTGGGCTACAGCCCATTGGGTTGCAGAGTCAAACACATGATTGAGTGCACACACAGGTCAGATGAGCCTAAAAATGTGAATTTCTGTTATTTCTAGGGGGTACTGATGTTGCTGGTCAGAGACAATCACAATTTGAGGATTGCTGAACTCAAAGAATTCTTCTAGATGTCAACAGTAACCACAATTTGTCATCAAATGAAGTCAATCCTTAGGCAAAATGAATGACTTCATGATCTCCCTGGGTTCGTATTAAGGATATTTCTGTCTCTCTGGGGAATATTTATTTGAGGTAAATTTTGTATTCCTTTTTTCTTCCTTGTTGGCTAGCCCAGCAGACTCATGGAAAGAGGAAACCAAACAGGAATCAGAAACTTTCTCCTCCTGGGATTCACAGAGGACCCAGACCTACAGCCTCTCCTCTTCGGTCTGTTTCTGTCCATGTATCTGGTCACATTCACTGGGAACCTGGCCATCATCCTAGCCATCATCTCAGACTCCCACCTCTACACCCCCATGTACTTCTTCCTCTCCAACCTGTCCTTTGCTGACATCTGCTTCACCTCCACCACTGTCCCAAAGATGCTGTGGAACATCCAGAAACAGAGCCAAGTTATCACCTATGCAGGCTGCCTCAGTCAGGTATTCTTTTTCATTTTGTTTGGGTGCCTGGACAATTTACTCTTGACTGTGATGGCCTATGACCGCTTCATGGCCATCTGTCACCCCCTGCACTACATGGTCATCATGAGCCCCCGGGTCTGTGGGCTGCTGGCTCTGGGGTCTTGGTGCCTCAGCATCACAGCCTCCCTGCCTGAGACCTTGACTATCTTGAGGCTGTCTTTCTGCAGAAGCATGAAGATCCCACAATCTTTTTGTGATCTTCCTGAAATCCTGAAGCTTGCCTGTTCTGACACCCTCATCAATCACACAGTAGTCTATTTTGTGACTATTATCCTAGCTGTTTTTCCTTTCTCTGGGATCCTCTTTTCTTACTATCATATTTCCTCCTCCATCCTGAGAATGTCATCAGTCAGGAGCAAATACAAAGCTTTTTCCACCTGTGGGTCTCACTTCTCAGTGGTCTCCTTGTTCTATGGCACAGGCCTAGGGGTCTACCTCAGTTCTGCAGTCACTTCAACCTCTAGGACAAGTCTTGTGGCTTCTGTGATGTACACCACGGTCACCCCCATGCTGAACCCCTTCATCTACAGTCTGAGGAGCAGGGGCATGAAGGGGGACCTTGTGCGGCTCATTAGCAGGGCACCGTCTCTCATGCACAGGGCCTTCGGAGGACTCTCATAAGTAACTGGGCACATAACATCGAGGACCAGACATCCTGGCTTCCTTCACTTGATGTTTTTATCTTTCCTAATACTCATGTTTTAAAGAAAAAGTTTCCTTGGGTCTTCACAGCCCTCTCTATTTTCCTTCATAATATATCTTTGGTTCCCTTTTTCAGTTTGTAACCATATGAATTTTAACTTCATATGAATTGAACCTGACATTTTCTGTTATGCTTAGTGATGATTTAAAGTTCTTAAAAAATAAACTGAATCTCGTGTTTTTAATATATATTGTCAAAGTGATGGGATGTATAACTATTATGGAAATGTTGCACTGCAAGCTCATTTACAGAGATGTTTTCTGAGGTTGTGTGAATTACATGAACTGGAAGAAGTGCCTTTTCTCTGAATAACTTTCAGTCACATCAAACTTAAGGTATTTTATTTCATTCTTGATATGTGAATTCTGGAGCTGAACAGTTCAAAGTACTGTCAAGTACTGAGAATCCTTCTGCTTTTTTGCTCTATCTCTAGCTTGACCATGGGGTTTCTACCCTCAAGGTCACAAAATGGCTTCTGCCCTTCCAGCAATTGCAACTGCATTCCAGGAAGGTGGAATGGAGAATTATAATATAGAAGATATTCCTTCATCATTGATCACTTTAGTGTATTCTGTCTCGCTTCAAACTTTCACATCTGTATCCATTACCTAAGAAATTTCTCTAGTCTTCTCCGCCCATGTTTAGAGAGTTAATGTCCCAGGAATCACTCCTTAACCAAAGACCAACAGGAATTGGTGTATAAATCACTTGCCTATTGAGTGAAATAAGTCTGAAGCACACATATTTTACTGGCTCCTGTCTTTCCCCAGCAGAAGTCTCAGCAGATCATGGTGGTAATTGGCTTGATAAACACACCTTTCACGATTGTTTTCTCTTCCTGACTCATGGTTCTGTTTCTTACGACCACTAAAATCTTTGTCTTCACTAGACTGAGCTACATTTCCTGAACCACATAGTAACTTGATTGGCAACACCACAAAATATATGCCTACTTGGAACCTGTGAATGTGACCTTTTTTGGAATAAGCATCTTTGCCAATTTAATTAAGTCTTCAAATGCAATAATTATGGATTGCTTGGGTATGCCCTAAATCCAATGACATTTGTCCTTAGAAGATACAGGAGAGGGGCTTCCCTGCTGGTCCAGTGGCTAAGAATCCACCTTGCAATGCAGGGGACTTGGGTTTGATCCCTGGCTGGAGAACTAAGACCCCACAAGCCTTGGAGCAATGAAGGCCTGAGCCACAACCACTGAGCCTGTGTGCCACAGCGAGAGAGACGCTGAGCCACATGAATGATCCCTCAAGCCTCAACTAAGACCTGACACAGCTAAACAAATAAAAATAAACTTTAAAAATGTTTTATCAAAAAAAAAAAAAAATAGATACTGGAGAGGAGACGACACAAACAAGCTCTGTGACATAAAGGCAGGAACTGGAGTGACGTGGCAGCAAGGCAAGGGACTCTTGGAGCCACCAGAAGTTGTTAGAGGCAAGAATGGATTCTCTCCTAAAGGAGGGATCTGCAAGCCACAGACCATGGGCTAGCACCAGCCCATGGCCTGTTAGGAACTGAGCCACCCAGCAGGAGGCGAGCAGCAGGCCAGCAAGTGAAGCTTCTTCTGTATTTACAGCTACTCCCCACTGCTTGCATTGCCACCTGAGTTCCACTTCCCGCTCAACAAACTCAATAAAAATAATGTGCTTGAAACATCCTGAAATCCCAGGTCTAAGAGAAATTGTCTTCCACTAAACAAGTTCCTTGTGCCAAAGAGGTTGGGGTGCATGCATGCTAAGTTGATTCAGTCTTGTCCAATCCTCTTTGCAACCCTAAGGACCGTAGCCCGCCAGGCTCTTCTGTCCATGGAATTCTCCAGGCAAGAATACTGGAGTGGGTGTCCGCGCCCTCCTCCAGGGAATCTTCCCTACCCAGGGATCGCATCTGCATCTCTTATGTTTCCTGCATGGGCAGCCGTGCTCTTTACCACTAGCAACACCTGAGAAGTCAAAAAGGTTGGGGATCACTGCCCTAAAGCCTTCAGGGGGAGTACAGCCCTACTGATATCTTGATTTTGTGTTTTTGGTCTCCAGAATTGTATGAAAATAATTCTGTTCCTGTAAGGCAGCTGCGTGGATGTGTTCAGTTGCCTCAGGCATGTCCGATTCTTGGCAACCCCAAGGACTGTAGCTCACCAGGTTCCTCTGCCAAAGAAATTCTCCAGGCAAGAATCCTAGAGCGGGTTGCCATGCCCTCCTCCAGCGCATCTTCCCACCCAAGAATTGAACCAGAGTCTCCTGCATGGCAGGCAGTTTATTCACTGCTGAGCCACAGGGGAAGCCCTATAAGGCACCCACACTGTGATAATGTGTAACAACAGCCATAGGCAACTAACACATACTGTAAGGAAGATTCTTAGTGTATTTGGAGGATTACAGGAATCAGCTGCCATTTGTGTATACACATACACACTCCTGAAGGCCTGCTGATTTGCTCACTAGCATGAAGCTGCAGGGGCTTCCCAGGGGGTGCTAGTGGTAAAGAACCTGCTTGCCAATGCACAAGACAGAAGAGACATAGTCTTGATCCCTGGGTCAGGAAGATTCCCCCAAAGGAAGGGACAGCAAGCCACTCCAGTGTTCTTACCTGGGAAACCCCATGGACTGAGGAGATTGGCAGCCCACAGTCCATGGGGTCACAAAGAATCAGACATGACTGAAGCGACTTAGCACATGTGCACATGAAGCTGCAGATGGGCCTACAACTGTTCTACATTCCCTGAGAACCTCTTGGGTCAAGTGTGTATATTTATCTCCATGACAAAGGTCTTTGGGGTCTGCAGGATCCTTCATCACAGAGGTCAGAAGCAGCACAGGTGAACACAGGCTTTATTCCATCCCCCTGAGTTTCCATCTCTTGCTTGTAGCTTCCAGCCTGCCTTTGATGAACCTCCAGTCTGTCTTCTCATTTCAAGATAAACTCAGAAAGCAGTTCACATATTTCACAATAGATAACTTCAGGCGTCAGAGATAAGTTTGTCTCATTCTGGTTGGCATGAAGGATTGAAAGAATGAAAAGATTATCTAATCCAATCCACAATCCCCCCCCAGACACATACAAAATGATATATATTTCCAATGTGGGGGAAGGGTAGGGAGTTTGGCATGTACATATATACACTGCTATATTTAAAATGGGTAACGAACAAAGACCTACTGGATCAGGAAGATGCCCTGGAGAAGGGAAAGGCAACCCACTCTAGTATTCTTGCCTGGAGAATTCCATGGACAGAGGACCCTGGCAGGCTGCACACCATGGGGTCACAAAGAGTCAGACAGGACTGAGCGCCTAGCATTATATATGAATATATATGTGTGTTTGTGCATGTTTAATCAGTCTGCCATATATAAATTCAAATATATCTGAATTTAACATAAATTCAAGTTCCGGTACCTGAATTAAACACAGAACCAGTGTTTTGTTACTGAAAGTGTGACCCTCATACTCAGACCTGCATCAACACAGAGCCTAGTAGCTTGTTAGAAGTGCAGGGTCCCAGGGCCCACTGAGGACATATTCAATCAGAATTTGCACTTGAATTAGAATCCTGCTGACCTATAGGCACAAGGAGGAAAGAGAAGTGCCTCTGTAAAGGGTTTATCTCTGGTTCTATGGCAACTCACTCCAGTATTCTTGCCTGGAGAATCCCATGGACAGAGGAGCCTGGCGGGTTACAGTCAATGGGGTCCCACAGAGTTGGAAATGATTGAGTGACTGAACACAGACGAGGCATAAAGTGCTTCCAGTAAAAGTAGAACTTATGACCATGTATCTTATTAATAGTTTGAGTAGAAAATTAGTGTATTAGTGATGTAGGAATATAAAATATACTTAGGGCATTTCTTTCTAATTTTTTTGGTGGACCATATTTGACCATATTTCATATTGATTAAAAATATACATACAGGGCTTCCCTGGGAGCTCAGTGGTAAAGAATCTGCCTTCCAGTGCAGGAGACACGGGTTCGATCCCTGGTCGGGAAGATCCCACATGCCTCGGAGCAGCTAAGCCTGTGCACCACAACTACTGAGTCTGTGCTCTAGAGCCAAGGAACCACAGCTACGGAGGTCCTCACCCCAGAGAGTCCGTGCTCTGCAGTAAGAGAGGCCCCCGCAAAGAGAAGCCCATGCGCCGCAAACAAGAGTAAACCCTCCTCACCGCAACTAGAGAAAATTCCACTGAGCAACAATAACCTAGCACCTCCAAAAAAATAAATACATATGCACACCAAGGAACGCTTGTAAATGCATCGTTGCCACAGTATTTGTCAGAGACATACACTTAACAGTATCTTCTGTGAAAAACAATCAAATGTAAAGAGGGGCGTCCTATGAGCTTGCTGTTGGGTAATTGCTCGGTTGTGTCCAGCTCTTTGTGACTGTAGCCCGCCAGGCTCCTCTGCCCATGGCACTTCCCAGGTAAGAATACTAGAGTGGGTCCCGTTTTCTCCTCCAGGGGATCTGACAGACACAGGGCTTGAACCAGTGTCTCCTGCATTGCCAGGCAGCTTCTGTGCCACTGAGCTGCCAGGGAAGTGCTAAAGAACTTACCTTGCAATTGCTTCATTATCTCTGAGGCTGAATGTGTGTGTGGATTCGTTAGCCATTTATTTTCTCTATCTTAAATTATGTGTGTGAGTCCTTTGCTTTTCTATATAGGATCAGAATAGGATTCCTATCTTTGAGTGCAATCTTTCAAACAAAGAACTGGACGTGCTTTTTAGTTGTTAAGATGTTATTTTGTTGTTCAATCATATTCAACTCTTGCAACCCCTTGGACTGTAGCCCACCAGGCTGTTCTGTCCATGGGATTTCCCACACAAGAATACTTGAATGAGTTGCCATTTCCTCCTCCAGGGGATCTTCCTGGACCAGGGATTGGACCCATGTTTCCTGTATTGGCAAGTTGATTCTTTACGACTGCACCACCAGTGCAGTCTTTGTTCCTACCTTTTGTCCCATTTTCCTTTTTTTCCCCATTCTCCTTCTTACTCAATAATTTCTCACAGACCTGCCTCAAATCACAAGTATAATGATGAATTCATTATTTTTATGGCTGTACAACAGGTCATGGTGTGCCTATAATACTAACACTTTCACAGTCTTTTTCATCCTTTATCATTAAGTTGCTATTATACCAAAGCTACATAATACATTGAGATAGTGAAGTTCATACTCTGATTCTAACCATGGATGGTTTCATCCCCCCAGGAATTTTCGTCTGTTACGCATAGAAAGCTCTGTAGAGTCAAGGATGCTCTAAATATCCTTCAATGCACAGGACAGATGCCACCACAAACAGTGATTTGGCTCATAATGTCAATGACGCTAACACTGGAGAACCCTGAGTTAAAGTATATCTGTATTTTTAAGGTTTATAGCTGTCTTCAGACTTTTTTGTAAAATATTATAACAGTTCACATTTCTGCCAGAAAAGTCACAGTCCCCTTTGCTACTAGTCCCGAAGTTCTCAGCCCACATTTGACCAGTCTTCAAGATATTTCCCAGGACCAACGTAGGAAAGAGATTTTTTTGTTGCATTCTTAAACTATATACTGAACTACAGCAAAGATTTATATATTTCTTCACCTTTTTTATTTGCCTATTATTATTATGTATAGGCTTCCATGGTGGCTCAGTGATAAATTTGAATTTGCCTGCCAGTGCAGGAGACATGTGTTCCGTCCCTGGGTTGGGAAGATAGATTCCCTGAAGAAGGAAATGGCAGCCCACTCCAGTATTCCTGCCTGAAAAATCACATGGGCAGCGGAACTTGGCGGGCTACAGTTCATGGGGTCATAAAGGAGTCAGACACGACTTAGCACCTAAACAGCAAAAACAATATTTATTATTACATACAATATTAACAACTAAACAACAAGAACACATGTTATATGCCCATTTTTCTGCAGATATAAGTCTTTCGAATGGCTCTTTAAAATGATTGTTTTTCAATTGATTTGTGAAGCATATATTAGGCCTTAAACTTCTTTTTAAATTTTTTATTTAGTTATATACAACTATTGTCTTGTTTCTGAGTCTCTTGCATTATTTAAGGTGATTTTGACCCTCCCCCACGTTGATACTATATTGGCTTCCCAGGTGGTTCAGTTGGTAAAGAATCCGCCTGCAATGTGGGAGACCTGGGTTCCATCCATGGGTTGGGAAGATTCCCTGGAGAAGGGAAGTCTACCCATTCCAGTATGCCGGTCTGGAGAATTTCAGGAAGTGTATAATCCATGGTGTCTGAAAGAGTCGGATACTACGGAGCAATGTTCAGTTGATATTATATATTTACATGTCAAAGTGTTCATCTAAAATGTGTCAGTTATTCTTACACTGAGGAAATAATCTCACTAATATTTTCAAGATGTTTGAAGTAGGTGAGAAGCCATTTTTTGAAAGATAGGTATTTATTCCAGCTTTACAATTCAATCTTCCCAAATAAATTGAAATACAACCTTGATATATATTCAGTTCAGTTCAGTTCAGTTGCTCAGTCGTGTCCGACTCTTTGCGACCCCGTGAGCTGCAGCACACCAGGCCTCCCTGTCCATCACCAACTCCCGGAGTCCACCCAAACCCATGTTCATTGAGTTGGTGATGCCATCCAACAATTTCATCCTCTGTTTCCCCTTCTCCTCCTGCCCTCAATCTTTCCCAACATCAAGGTCTTTTCAAATGAGTCAGCTCTTTGCATCAGGTGGCCAAAGATTTGGAGTTTCAGCTTCAGCATCTGTCCTTCCAATGAACACCCAGAACTGATCTCCTTTAAGATGGGCTGGTTGGATCTCCTTGCAGGCCAAGGGACTCTCAAGAGTCTTCTCCAACACCACAGTTCGAAAGCATCAATTTTTCAACATGCAGCTTTCTTTATAGTCCAGCTCTCACATCATGTATTAAATGTCTGTATATTAGTGAGTTTTGAGATGGATCTACGTGTTTGGTGTGAATTTGGGCAGCCTGTATGTTGACGCTCAGGGCTATGTTCCTGCGTTGCTGGAGAATTTGCATGGTATGTCTTGCTCTGGAACTTATTGGCTCTTGGGTGGTGGCTGGTTTCAGTGTAGGTATGGAGGCTTTTGGATGATCTCTTATTAATTAATGTTCCTTGTAGTCAGGAGTTCTCTGGTGTTCTCAGGTTTTGGGCTTAAGTCTCCTGCCTCTGGCTTTCAGTCTTATTCTTTCAGGAGCCTCAAGGCTTCTCCAACTATACAGCACTGATGACAAAAATTCTAAGTTAATGGTGAAAAGATTCTCCACAGTGAGGGACACCCAGAGAGTTACATGAAGAAGAGGAGAGGGAGGAAGGAGATAGAGATGAGCAGGAGGAGAAAAAGGGGGACTCAAGAGGAGAGAGACAGATCTAGGCAGTACTCTGTTCCCTAAGTCTTCTCCATAGCCCAGAACACCCAGAGAGATTCACAGAATTGGATTGAGAAGAGAAGGGGAAGGGAGGAAATAGAGGTGATCTGGGGGAGAAAAAGGTGAGTCAAAAGGGGGAAAGAGAAATCATCACACGCCTGAGTAAAAATGGGTACTGAATATTGGATTCTTAAATGTCCAAAATTGATATCAAATACTGAAAAACAAAGATTAAAAATCTAGAGTAGAGGTTAGACTCTCAAAAATACAATATTAAAAACAAAAACAACAACAACAAAAAACAACACACACACACACACAAATTTGTAGAAGAAGGTAAACTTCCAAACTCATTATATGAGGCCACCATCACCCTAATTCCAAAACCAGACAAAGATCCCACAAAAAAAGAAAACTACAGGCCAATATCATTGATGAACACAGATGAAAAAATCCTTAATGAAATTCTAACAAACAGAATCCAACAGCATATTAAAAAGATCATACATCATGACCAAGTGGGCTTTATCCCAGGGATTCAAGGATTCTTTAATATCCACAAATCAATCAATGTAATACACCACATTAACAAATTGAGGTAAAAACCATGTGATTATCTCAATAGATGCAGAAAAGGCCTTTGACAAAATTCAAAATCCATTTACAATAAAAAACTCTCCAGAAAGAAGGAATAGAAGGAACTTACCTCAACATAATAAAAGCTATATATGACAAAACCACAGCAAACATTATCCTCAATGGTTTGCTGTGGATAAGCAAACCATTGCAAGCATTTCCCCTAAAATCAGGAGCAAGACAAAGGTGGCCGCTCTCACCACTATGATTCAACATAGCTTTGGAAGTTTGGCCACAACAATCAGAGCAGAAAAAGAAATAAAAGGAATACAGATAGGAAAAGAAGAAGTGAAACTCTCGCTCTTTGCAGATGACATGATCATCTACATAGAAAACCCTAAAGACTTTACCAGAAAATTACTAGAGCTAATCAATGAATATAGTAAAGTTGCAGGATATAAAAATACCACACAGAAATCCCTTGCATTCCTATACACTAACAATGAGAAAACAGAAAGAGAAATTAAGGAAACAATACCATTCACCATTGCAAAAAAAGAATAAAATACTTAGGAGTATATCTACCTAAAGAAACAAAAGACCTATACATAGAAAACTATAAAACACTGATGAACGAAATCAAAGAGGACACAAATTGATGGAGAAACATAGGTGTTCATGGATTGGAAGAATCAATATTGTCAAAATGGATATTCTACCCAAAGCAATCTATAGATTCAATGCAATCCCTATCAAGCTACCAATGGTATTCTTCACAGAACTAGAACAAATAATTTCACAATTTGTATGGAAATACAAAAAAACTTCAAATAGCCAAAGCAATCTTGAAAAAGAAGGATGGAACTGGAGGAATCAACCTGCCAGACTTCAGGCTCTACTACAAAGCCACAGTCATCAAGACAGAATGGTCCTGGCACAAAGACAGAAATATAGATCAATGGAACAAAATAAAAAGCCCAGAGATAAATCCACATACCTACGTACACGTTATCTTCGATAAAGGAGGCAAGAATATACAATGGAAAAAAGACAACCTCTTTAGCAAGTGGTGCTGAGAAAACTGGTCAAACACCTGTAAAACAATGAAACTAGAACACTTTCTAACACCACACACAAAAATAAACTCAAAATGGATTAAAGATCTACATGTAAGACCAGAAACTATAAAACTCTCTCATACATAGAGACATGTATTGTTGCTGCTGTTCAGTCTCTAAGTCATGTCTGATGCCTTGAGAAGCAGATTTTTCAGAACCACCTTGTTCCTCAGCATCCTCTGACACCTTCTCTCCTCACTTTTCCTCCTAACTTCCCTCACCACACTGGCTTCATTTTTTTCATCTTAACATCTTAAACATCTTAACATCTAGAACATCTTAAACAAGCGCCTTCCCCAGGGCCTTTGCACTGGCCGCTCTCCCTGCCAGGCACACACTTCTGATAAGTTCTTGACTCCTGCTATCTCTTCCATGAGGTCTCTGTTCAAATGTCACCTCATTTGCTGTCTTACCTGACGACCCATAGAAATAGCATCCCTTCTTTGATATTTCCTTTATACTTGTTTTAATTTTATTCATAGTAAGTGTCACCATATGACATGCTATATATATATTTATTTGCTATATTAGTTCTCCATGACTAAATTTTAGGAGATTTTGAATTCCAAAACACTGTACTCATTCTATGAACAAAACATTGACATCAGTTTCCTATTTGCAAAGTATGTAAGATAGCATTTCAACAATGTGAGTAATGTCCACTTGCATGAAAATTAGTCACATTTTTTCCCTTTACTTGTAGTCACTTCCACCACATGGCACCAACGAACATCACAGGTGTTTCAGAATTTCTTCTTCTGGGATTCTCAGAGGAACCAGAACTGAAGCCCTTCATATCTGGGTTTTTCCTCTGCATGTACCTGATCAATGTGTTTGGAAATCTTCTATCAAATTGGCTGTCAGTTCAGACTAGCACCTCCACACTCCCATGTACTCCTTCCTCTCCAACCTGTCCTTTGTAGACATCTGTTTCACATCCATTACCCCCAAAGATGCTGTGGAACATCCAGACACAGAGCAAAGTTATCACCTATGAAGGCTGCATCACCCAGATGTATTTTTATACTCTTTGCAGGTTTGGATGACTTTCTCATGACTATGATGGCCTATGACCGCTTTGTGCCCATCTGCCATCCCCTGTGCTACACGGTCATTATGAACCCCCAAATCTGTGAAATTCTGGTCCTGGTTAGCTGGACCATCACTGTCTTTCATTCCTTGTTACAGACCTTAATGGAGTTGAGACTATTCTTCTGTAGAACTGGAAATCCCTCACTATTTCTGTGAACTCAGCCAGATGGTCCAACTTGCCTGTTCTGACAACATTCTTCATGACATGGTGATTTCACAGCTGGGATGCTGGCTGGAGGTCCCCTGCCTGGGATATTTAACTCTTACTCTAAGATAGTTTCCCCCATATGTGGAATCTCGTCAGCTCAGGGGAAGCTTAAAGCCTCTTCCACCTGTGTCTCACCTCTCTGTGGTCTCCTTATTTTATTGTACATGCTTAGGAGGGCACCTTAGCTCTGTTACTACCCACAATTCACACTCAATTGCAACAGCATTAGTCATATACATTGTGGTCACACAAATGCTTAACCCTTTCATCTACAGTCTGAGGAACAAGGACATAAAAATGGCTCTGAAAGCATTCTTTAGGATGACAACTATTAAAATATCAATTGATCCAAGCTGAAGAAGGGAGCATGTATGAAATGTTTAAAACCAGACAGGGAGAAACTACAATTTTTGGTCAGATTCTGGAAGTAGAAGTTGCTCCTTCCATTTATTTCATGGGGTTTCCATTTCTTTGAATTCACCTGCTCCATAAATTGATGTCATTCACTTGATTAAGTTTAATAATGTCCCTCTTTCCAAGAGCTGTTCATGTTGTGCTTTCCTTCTCTCTCAAATTTGTTTTGAACTTTGGACCTGAACAACATGGGAATTACTGTTTATCATGCAAATTGATAGAATTCTGAAGAACAGGGTATTCTCAAATAATATTTAAAGTATTAAATGCTTTTCTTTCATTTTATTTTATTTTTTTTTATTTTTTATTTTTCATTGGGTTTTGTCATACATTGATGTGAATCAGCCATAGAGTTACACGAATCCCCCATCCCGGTCTCCCATCCCACCTCCCTCTCCATCCAATTCCCCTGGATCTTCCCAGCCCAACAGGCCCGAGCACTTGACTCATGCCTCCCACCTGGGCTGGTGGTCTGTTTCACCACAGATAATATACATGCTGTTCTTTCGAAACATCCCACCCTCCCCTTCTCCCACAGAGTTCAAAAGTCTGTTCTGTTCTTCTGCGTCTCTTCTTCTGCCCTGCATATAGGGCCATTGTTACCATCTTTCAGGAGCTGTACTACTCCTATGGTGGGGGCGGTTTGGGGGGCAGCAAGGGGGAACTACTCAAGACATTCATGGCTATTTCCGTGTTTATAACAAGGAGAATCTCAGGCCATTGATTTCATGTTTGCATACATCGCTCCTTTATCTGTCACCACCTGAGCTGCTCTTCCTGATATTCTGGACTAGAACATACATTATGTCTTGTTAGTTGTCAGTCTGTTTGCCTCTTTAGGATTCTATTCCCTCATTCAGCTTTGTTTCCACAACACCTATCTTGTCTGTTTCTGCTTATACACTCAGTCCTGTCTCTTTGCAACCCTTTGGACTGTAGCCTTCCAGGCCCTCCTGTCCATGGGATTCTCCAGGCAAGAATGCAGGATCAGGTTGCCATTTCCTCCTCCGGGGGATCTTCCTGACCCAGGGATCAGGCTCCATCTAAGTCTCCTGCATTGGCAGGAGGGTTCTTTACCACTAGCGCGACTTGGGAAGTCCCTAAGCCATCACAGTCACTGGCAAAAATAGATTATCATACACATGTCTTCAGGTAGAGTTCCCAACAGAACACAAGCTTGCATGAACCATTTGATATAATAGGCATGTGTAATATGATGAAGAAAAATGCTAAGATGCACTTTGTTTTATTTTGCAGAAGATTTCATTTTTCATACTATGCATCTATTTCTTCAATTATGGATGATCAGTATTCATGTAAAGCTGGAGTTACTTTGAAAATAAGAAGTTGAAGGCTTATTTTGCTCTTTTAAATTGGATGTTCCTCTTATTTCTGCTTGAAAATCTACAGTTCTGCCTGCATATGAACCTTTTCATTTTTCTAAGTGAAATATTTCCCACTTTTATAAATAGATATAGTAATTTAAGGAATGATGAGTGTACATTATAAATATCATCCAATACATGTCCCTTTATGATCAGATACATCTACAGTCAGATAAAGAAGGATTCTCCTTTATGAGGAAATGGCAACCACTCCAGTGTTCTTGACTGGGAAATCCCATGGACAGAGAAGCCTGGCAGGCTGTAGCACATGGAGTCACAAGAGTCAGACATGACTTAGTGACTAAACAACAAGGGCATCTCTATAATCATTATGATCATAGGGTAACTAAAATGAGAACTTGGATACCTTCTCGGTCCTGTGAACCAAAGTCACAATTTTCTCGCCATAAACATTCGTTTCTTTTCATGCTCCCCTGATCACTTGGAAGGCAATCTCCATGAAGTCATATTTTGATACAGCTTTCTGGAAAAAAAAGTCTTGAATAATAGAAAGATTATCAATGGGTCTATATCAAAACAAATGGCAAAATCAAGAATCAGCAAATTTTTATAATTGCCTTCACTGCTGTGTATTTTTATTTCTGTATCATTAATCTGTTGCTATATAACAAATCATCCCGAAAGAAAATAATTTAACACTCAGTTCAGTTCAGTCACTCAGTCCTGTTGGACTCTTTGGGACCCCATGAACTACAGCACGCCAGGCTTCCCTGTCCATCACTAACTCCCAGAGCTTGCTCAACTCATGTTCATTGAGTTGATGATGCCATCCAACCATCTCATCCTCTTTCATCTTCTCCTCCTGCCTTCAATCTTTGTCAGCATTAGGGTCTTTTCTAATAAGTCAGCCCTTTACATCAGGTGCCCAAAGTGTTGGAGACTCAACTCCTTCAGATTTAACATTATGTTTCACTAAATAACTTTACATAGTAATGAATTGTGCACATTTCTGCTGCACTCTACATATGTATTTATTCACCTCTATTTCAACAGCAGAGGTTCTGTTGATCTTGGCTGAGAGTTCTAACACAGTGGGAGCTCAGCGGGCTGAAGGATTCAGGAGATTAGAACTTTTTTCTTTCTTTGTCCAGTAGGTTGCAAAACGATAAACTTTTTTTTTTTTTTAATTTTACCTGAGCTGCTTCTGTTTATGAATCTGCACTTTAGACCCTCCATGACCTGTCAGAGGAGTTACCCTGTGCCCTAGCCATTGCTTTTGTGCCTCAGTGATTTTGGTACCTTGCTGCTGTCAGTGTTCCTCGCGTGCTGCTAGGAGTGCTGGGTGGGTAGTTCCCTGATGCATTGTAGGTGGCTGGTGGGGGGGACACAGGGTCATGGACACCTAGGTATCTGGTGGGGACACAGGGTCATGGACACCTAGGTAGCTGGTGGGGGGGACGGGGGCCCCATTGCCCCTCTGCTCCTCCCTCTGCTGCAGCCACCCGATGCTGGAATGCCAGACCTGGTGCCACCTCTCCTGCTGCTTCTACCTTCCTTGGGATTGAATTTATTAAACAGCAAAAGGAAACACAGCCAGTAAGCTCTGGGACTGAATCCATAAGACACCTAAAAGAAGACAAAGGTAGTAAGCTTTTTGACATTAGTTTTAGTAATATCTATTCTAGATATATATCTTCTCAGGCAAAGAAAACAAAACTAAGAATAAATAATGCTACTGTATCATGTTAAAACCTTTGCATAGAAAAGAAAATCAACAAAATGGAAAGACAAGCTGCCAAATGTAAGAATATATTTACAATGGGTATATCTGATAAGCAGTTGATATTAAAATACACAAATGACTCATGTAACTCAACAATAATAACAAAATAACTAGATTTTAAAATGAGCAGAAGACCTTAATAGATTTTTTTTCAAGAATATTGGAGTGGGTAGCCTATCCCTCCTCCGTGGGATCTTCCTGACCCAGGGATCAATCCTGGGTCTCCTGCATTGCAGGAGGATTCTTCACCAGCTGAGCTACCAGTGTGCCCTCAGAAAGACATGCAGATGGCCAACTGATCCAGTAAGAAATGTTTAACGTCACTCTGTCAATTCCCCCACTTGTGAACGACTTCTGTTCTGAGAGTGTGTTCCAAGTTCTATTTGTTTGTAAATTAAACAAAGTTAGCCTAGGTACCTAACTTTTACAGATAATGCCAGACAGGAACTAACTTACATGACTGGATATGTGAACACATGTTTGCATTTTAAAAGTTGGGAATTTGAAGGTTCGTATGTAGGGCACTTACTGTAATTACTAAGGAAATGCAAATGAAAACCACAATGAGATATTACCTCATAGAGATATTATGCCTGTTACAATGGCATTATCAAAAAGTCAATAAATGAGTGTTGGTGATCATATGGAGAAAAGGGAAACCTTTTTATTGTAGAGAGTATCTTTTTTCCATCATGTGTTATTTGCTTATTATAAGCTAATTGTCCCATATGTGTGCCTTGTTGGTGTGAATTGAAGTTGGTACAGCTACAATGGAAAACAAAATAGAGATTCCCCAAATAATTAGGAACTATCATATGATTCAGCTATTCCACTCCTGAGTATTTATTCTCAAACATGAAAGCACGAATTTTTAAAGATGCATACACCCTTAATTTCATCACAACAGTATTTAAAATAGCCAAGATATAGGGGAAAATATGTGTAAATATGTGTATGTGCATACATGCACAATGAAATACTACTCAGAATGAAAAAGATGAAACTTTTCATTTGCAACAACATGGATAAAATTTGAGGGTGTTTTGCTAAGTAAAATAAAACAGATAGAGGAAGACAAATACCCTTTGATTTCACTCATATATGAAACAGAATGAACAAACAAAGTTAGTAAATGAGCACTCCAAAGCAAACAAGATCTAACATATAGGGTGAATGGCTTAAAGTGGATCGACTTCATCATGATGAATGGAAACTAAAGTTTTGCTTGTGAGTGCTCTGTCCCATATACAGAAGTAAAAAAAAAAAAAAAAAAAACTTTGTACACATGAAACTTATTTGATATTATCTCAACAAATTATATATCAATTAAAAATAAAAAAATAACAAAGACATATATACTGGTTTTTTCTAAGATCATTCATCCATTGAAAATAGAAGAAAAATAAAACATTACTGAATTGAAATTACACCTGTGTTAGACAGGTTTGTTGAGATGGCCCTAAGTGAAGCTTTCTCTGTATCCATGTCTTTTGAAACGTGACACTGAAGCACCTTGCATTAGGAGGAGGTATCCCTGTCTCCACCTTTGTATCTGGGCTAGACTTAGGATCTTTATTTGCTTGAGTCCATAGAATTTGGTGAAAAGAACGGTGTGCCTGGAGAGGACTGAGTGCATTTTGCTGAATTCTCAAATAACTCTGCCTCAGAAACATGAATAAATCCAGTTGGGCTACCCCAAGTTTAAGAGGACCTACAGAACAGAGCTTCATGGTCCCAGCCAAGAACATGATAAATCAGCCTATAGCTAGCTGGGGGCTTCCCTCATAGCTCAGTTGGTAAAGAATCTTACTGCAGTGCAGGAGCCCTGGGTAGGGAAAGTCCTCTTGAAAAGGAAATGGGAACCCACTCCAGTATTCTCACCTGGAGAATCCCAAGGTCAGAGGAGCCTGGCAGGATACAGTGCATGGGATCACAAGAGTCGGACATGACTTAGGGACTAAACCACCTCTAGTTGATTTCCCAGTGTATTAGAATGCTCAACCAAGATCAACAGAGCCTCCTCGGCTGACTTTCACGTAAATAAATACACAGGAGGATCTGAGCAGAGATCAGCACAATTCCAAACCATCCATTTTAATAAAACAATGTAACATCACTTGCTGTTAAGACAGATTGTTATTAGCAATGGCAAACTGACACACACACACAAAAAAACCAGAAATGAAGGCAATTATAATAATTTCCCAGAGCTTCCCAGGTGGTTCAGTGGTAAAGAATCTGCCTACAAATGCTGGGGGCACAGGAGACTCAGGTACAATCCCTAGGTCAGGAAGATCCCCTGGAGTAGGAAATGGCAATCCACTCCAGTATTCTTTCCTGGAGAGTCCCATGGACAGCTGATCATGGTGGGTTACAGTCCAAAGCGTCACAAGGACTTGGACATAACAAGCGACTGAGCTTCTTGCCATTTCTTAAATTTGAGAGAGTGGAAAATCATAAAAGTGAAAAACTGATGGATATGATAGAAGTCACTAAGGTTAATCATGTGCGTTACATAAAGTGCAATGAAGGAGGCAAAGTCAAAATATGAGAATTCCAAGGAATAGGGGAACAAATTCTCTTTTCACAATCTGATCAAAAATTCTGATCAGAGATTTATAATTTCAGACTCTGAGGTTTTGAAACTTTAAATTATGTCCCCTTGTTTATCCCACAACCATGGGCCTTTTTAGAGCTGCCTCTCTGAAGAATGCTCGCAGAGCCCTCTTTATATCCTTGTTCCTCAGACTGTAGATGAAGGGGTTCAGCATGGGTGTGACCACAGTGTACATCACGGAGGCGATTATACTTGAATGTGCACTGTGAGTAGCAGCAGAGCCAAGGTACACTCCCAGGCATGTGCCATAAAATAAGGAGACAGCTGAGAGGTGAGACACGCAGGTGGAAAAGGCTTTATATTTACCCTGAGCTGATGCAATTCCACATATGGAGGGAGCAATCCTACAGTAAGAGTAAAATATGCCTGCAAAGGGACCAGCACCCAATAACCCTGCTGCAAAATACATGACCATTTCATTAGGGAGGTGGTCAGAACTGGCAAGTTGGACCAACTGTTTGTGTTCACAGAAATAATGAGGGATTAACACATCTCTACAAAAGGACAGCCTTGATACCATGAAGGTCTGTATCAAGGAATCCAGGACACTGATGGCCCAGCTAACTAGAACCAGAACTACACAGAACTGGGGGTTCATGATGACCGTGTAGTGAAGGGGGTGGCAGATGGCCACATACCGATCATAGGCCATCACAGTCAGGAGGAAGTCATCCAACCCTGCAAACAGTATGAAAAAATGCATCTGGGTGATGCATCCTTCATAGGTGATGACTTTGCTCTGTTTCCATATGTTTTGCAGCATCTTTGGGATGGTTGTGGAAGTGAAACAGATGTCTATGAAAGCCAGGTTGGAGAGGAAGAAGTACATGGCAGTGTGGAGGTGGGAGTCTGAGCTGATGAGCAGGATGATGAGCAGGTTTCCAAACACAGTGACCAGGTACGTGGAGAGGAAAAGACCAAATATGAGGGGCTGCAGTGCTGGTTCCTCTGAAAATCCCAGAAGAAAAAATTCCGAAGCCTTTGTTAGGTTGCTTGGTGTCATTTGTTGATGTTGACTGTAAAGAAACATGACAATATGAATTATTTTCACAAAAAGGCCCATTATAATGTTGAAAAATACACTTTGTATTTTGCTTAATTATATTTAATTACATTTCTTAATTTAAGAAATTCCCTTTGTAATTTCTAACATGCAAATGTGTTCCAGTTTTAGCATTTTCCCCAAGATGTCATGTAATCCACATATTTAATGAGAAATTTTTCATTCCTTTGGGCACTATATATTAAGTGAAACAATATATAAGGTACTGTCTAGGAAATGTGCCTAGGGTGCTGAAATATGAAAACTTTAAAAACCTGTCCATGGAGAATAAATATTACGATATGTTCCTGTGAGTGTGTGTGTATGTGTGGGCTCGGTCATGTCTGACTCTTTGTAACATCATATACTGTAGCCTTCCAGGCTCCTCTATCCATCTATCCGTGGGATTTCTCAGGTCAGAATACTGGAATGGGTTGCCATTTCCTCCTCTAGGATATATATGCCTTGGGAGATGGTGAAACGATCTGTGTAGAAATTTGAAAACACATATAAGGGAAAGACTTATGAAGGGATCCTATTATTTAAGGTAAGACATGCAAAAAATAGTTATCATTTGAACAGACACCTCAAGGAAGAGAGAGCAGGAGCCATGAACATGCCAGGCAAAAGGAGAACTTTGTGTCTGGCAGAGAGAATAGCCAATGCAAAGGCCCTGGGGAAGGCACCTGTCTAAAATGTTCTAGTTTTTAAAGAAGACACTAATGTGGGAGGGGTTAATCAGGGGAGGGGGTAAGAGCAAGAGGGAGAGTGAGGAGAGATGGAGCCAGAGGAAGCTGAGCAATAAGGTGGGCTCCCCATTGCTGTTGAAACTTCAAAGCCCCACTATGTTCTCCTAGCACTTTATGAAATTGCTGCACAGATGTCCTGTATGTTTAAATGGATCCCTTCTGTTGATTGAGTTCTGGGCTCTGTGTATGAGAGTCACCTGGGAATATGTGAGCTCGGTACCACTGCTCTGAAGACCTCTCCCACTCCACAGGGCAAGAAAATAATGACCTACAGTGAGACCCTGGTTTCCTAGACTGTGTTAATTCCATGTTGTTTTCACCCTTAACTACCCTGATGAAGTTAGGGTTGATGTTGCTCAAGGTGATTAGATCAGATTATGTAGAAAGGGCATCCAGAAATTCCCTTTTGTACATTTCCCAGGTGGCTTCCCAGGCAGCACAGTGATAAAGAATCTGTCTGCCAATGCAGAAGATGTAAGAGACAGGGGCTCAATACCTGGGTTGGGAAGATCCCCTAGAGCAGGAAATGGCAACCCACTTCAGTTTTCTTGCCTGGGAAGTCCCCTTAATCAGACAAGACTGAGCACAGAAGCAGATTTCCTGGGTACCAGTGAACGCGGTGCTCAGTTTTGGCAGTCATTTTATTCTTGTCGTAAAGGCACATCAAGATACGTTCAGGGAACATATATGTCTCTATATTGTTTACTTAGATGTCTGTGTCTTTCCTCAAAACTTCAAAACCTGCATTTAAAAATGCATATAAATGCATATATATGCATTTATATATATATATATATATGCACATATATATAATTCACATACACATATATAATCCACATATATGTATAATCCACATATATATGTATAATCCACATGTATATATAATCCATATATATATGTGTGTGTGTGTTCCCAGATAGCTCAGTGGTAAAGAATCTACCTGCCAGTGGAGGAGTCACTGGAGACATAGTTTCCCATCCAAGTACTAACCAGGCCCGACCCTGCTTAGCTTCCGAGATCAGACGAGATCGGGTGCGTTCAGGGTGGTATGGCCGTAGACGGAGACATAGTTTCAATCCCTGAGTCAGGAAGATCCCCTGGAGGAGGGCATGGCCACCCACTTTAGTATTCTTGCCTGAAAAATTCCATGGACAAAGGAGCCTGATGGGTTACAGTCCATGCGGTTGCAAGGAATTGGGTATGACTGAGCACAAGCAAGCAGAAAGAGAGAGAGAGTGAGAGAGAGAGAGAGAGAGAAAGAGAGAGAGATGGTGCATAAGCTCAAAAGATCTCTGAGACTTTGGTGAGGAAAAGCCTTTTTGGTTCTGGTGACATTTCTTGTGTTGTTATAATTCATCCATGACCATGGGAAATAATGAAAAAGCAAAAATAAGGTAATTCAAAAGAAAAGATCACTATATCTATATGGTGCGAGACAATTAGAGATTTTACAGCCCATGAGATAAAATGCCAAAAGCAATAAGCCAATACTTTACACAAGGATGTTTATAAAGCAAAATGAATGTAATTGAATGCTGAGCATTTTACATATCAGCTAGCAAAATTGTTTTGCCTGTGCCCGTTTCATATTCATTTGAGTAACCAGGTTCACATTGCAGACCTGGCAAGTCTCTATCTCCATTTTCATAAATGGCATCTTTGCTTTGCTTTGCTTGTGTTTCAATTGGTTTTTTGATTAGTTCTTAAGACATCCTTTGTCCTAAGTCTGATCTTTGTCCCAGCATCAACAAAGTCCACGGTCCACACATATACACCTACACTCTGTGACAATTCCCATCTTGTCACTAAATTACTTTCTTCATATTAGTTATCTGAGGACATTGCATTATGTATACATGTTTTTCATTGTATTCTGTCTTCCCAGTCATAATTTTAGATCCCCCAGGCAGAGACTTCACCTGTTTTGGTACCCACGTGTGTGACTATATGTGATGGCTCAGACATAAACAATCTGCCTGTAGTGCAGGAGACCTGGGTTCAATCCCTGGTTGGGAAGATCCCCTGGAGGAAAAAGTGGCAACCCACTCTAATATCTTCCTTGGAGAATTCCATGGACAAAGGAGGCTAGTGGGCTACAGTCCATAGGGTCACAAAGAGTAGGACACAACTGAACAACTAACACTTTCACAAAAATAAATTGGGAAAAATGAAAAGTAAGGAAATAATGAGACCAAGTTAAATAGTATAATTACAAAACAAGTCTGCTGCTACTTCTGAGTCGCTTCATTCCTGCCCGACTCTGTGTGACCCCATAGACGGCAGCCCACCAGGCTTTTCCATCCCTGGGATTCTCCAGACAAGAACACTGGAGTGGGCTGCCATTTCCTTCTCCAATGCGTGCATGCATGCTGTTGCTTCAGTCGTGTCTGAATCTGTGCGACCCCATAGATGGCAGCCCACCAGGCTCCTCCGTCCACAGGACTCTCCAGGCAAGAAGACTGGAGTGGATTCTATGCCCTCATCCAGGAGATCTGCCCAACCCAGGGACCGAACTCACATTTCCTGTGTCTCCTGTGGCTCATGCATTACAGGCAGATTCTTTACCCACTGAACAACCTGGAAAGCCCATGATACAGTCAGATAAATAATAAGTCATTGGAGTAGTAATTGGAGGCAAGTCTATGAGAAATTATTAAGAAGGAAAAAAGGTAGGGAAAATGATTGCGCTAAAACATGAGGAGCAATTTTGATGTGGAAAGGATTCTATTCATGCATTTGAATAAAAGTGTACTGACATGTATATATAGATAGTATACAAAGAGAAGCTTTACAATAAATTAAGAATTTATGGGACAAAATGTCAGTGAGAATGAAATTAGTCTAAGTCAAGTTGTTTCAAAACAACTGTATGTAACAAAATTGGGTGAAAATCTAAAAAAATTATATAGAAATATGAAATAGTAATGATTTAACAACATCAACATGGGTCACCGATACAAAATTAAATTGCTAAGACTTGGGAAAAAAAGAATATAACAGAATGAATTTGTAAATGTAGTGAGAATGCATTACCTGAGTTATTTCCTCTTACATGAATATGTGTGGATTTCTATTTGTTTTAGGAAGACACAAGTGATCTTTAGTCAAATGGTAATGAAGCATGCCTTTCACATGAATGCCAGGTTTGATGCAACTTTCAGAAACAGCTCTAATCACACACACACACACACACACACACACACACACACACACACACACAATGGAAAGCAAAACAAAACAATGGAAAAGAGCAATATAAAGACTTGGAGAAATTAAATAGGGTGATCTAATAGCACTAAAGATGTAGTTACTTCACTGCCATTTTTGTTAAGACAAGAATTTACAAGTGAAGAATTCTAACCTGAGAACTCAATTCTTTCAGAAAAATTTAAAAAATGGGAAAGCAATGGAGGGAGTGCATGTGCTTGATTCATATATTGATCACATGAAAACTATATACACTCACAGCTCCTCTCAAATGCATCTATGCATACATGTACAGGCATGCATGTGTGCTAAGTTGCTTGAGTAGTGTCCGACTCTTTGTGACCCCATGGGAGAGTAGCCCACTAAGCTCCTCTGTTCAAGGGATTCTCCAGGCAAGAACACTGGGGTGGGTTGCCATGCCCTCCTCCAGGGGAACTTTCCATCCCAGGTATTGAACCAGCATCTCTTATGTCTCCTGCAATGGCAGGTGTGTTCTTTACCATTAGCACCACCTGGGAAGCCCCCTTCAGTTGAGTTCAGTTCAGTTGCTCAGTCGTGTCCGACTCTTTGCGACCCCATGGACTCAGCACACCAGACTTCCCTGTCCAGTCCCTATACATACATGAAAGAGTTAAATAGCAAAGAGACAGTCTATGGTGGTTTAAAAAAAAAAACAACAGAAAAAAATAACAATTTGTTGTTTGAAAGATCAGAAGTAACAACAGAAAGTTTCTCCTCTCTGCCTATACTAAAGCAAAAAATTCACACAAATAATTATTTGAGACAGAGAAAGTAAATGACTAATAAATCCACATACATATTCATCTTCTGAGATAATGAGATAGTTTCAAGGTAAGCACATCTGTATCCCCCTTTACACATCTTAATTTTTTTCTTTTTTTTTTTCCACAGAAAATAATGTGAAAAATGTCTCTCGCACCTGCTGTTGCAAAGATATATTTGCAAGCATTTCTTGGTGGGAAATGTTCTTATCATTACAGAAACATTATGGAAATATGCTCCATTTTAAGGTTGAAAAGAAATGTTTTCCCTTCATTTTGTAGACCTCTAACTAATACCCTATCTCTCTATTCCAGGTAATTAAGATATTTGGATGTATGTTCTACTGTTACTGGAAGGAATTTATGTTTCTCCCCCATTTTCTAATGTGGCATCCATTCCTAACATTTAATTGACATCACAGAGCATCGTCTTCCTGACTTCTACATTCACTACTCTTTTTAGCATTATTAAAATGCATTGATATTTTAATCAAGCAAGAAAACAACCACAATGGTCTCTGGGATGCACTGAGGTAAACATTTTCTCAGGTAAACATTTTTGGATTTCATTCTATTTGTCATTCTTCTGCAGTGTCTTTTGGGCTTTTGAACTCACCTGCATGGGAACGCTGAGAGGAAGGACCTCATGTGGGAGTCTAAATCCCTTTCTGGATGGTTGATGATGGAGACTGAAGCTCTGTTCCCAGGCAAGTCAGCAGAAAATGGCCGTGCATTGGTCCTTCACTAGCCTTAGGACTCCTCTAAAAGCAACAACTTGTCTTATCCATGCCCAGGTTGTACAAGTTCAGGGACACAGCAGAGGAGATATTTACAGATCTCATTATGTACATTCCCCTCTTGTTATTAATATAATGACCTGTAAGCACATGAAATTCCTGAGGGAGTTGGTCTGGACAGAAAGGATGTTTTTCCCCATTGCTTCTCTATTCTCAGGAGACCAGGTAACAAAGCCAGAAGGACTAAACTTCTGTTAATATTTCTCTATTAACTCTCTTGCCCTCCAGCTATCTAAATCTACAAGCACTTTATCCCAATCCTGAGTTTAAGTTTTCTCCAGCCTCTGAGACTCAGGTAACTGTCATGACTAGGCCCCTTGGTTCAATGAAGCATTTACCTATAGTGGGGACGTACCTCATATAATCCTTAGAAAAGCTTTTTTCCCCTCTTTCTGAGAGAGACAAGTGTGTCTCTTTGATGTAAAACATTGACAGTGCACTCCATAGCTTCCTGACACTTTTGCTAAAACCTTTAGGAATTCCATATTATATCTGAAGTTAAGAACTACCAATTAGCCCTTAATTTAAAAAGGTTTGTAAGTTGTGAGATATACTTAGATACTGCCAAACACCATAACCTACCTCAACACACTACAAAGATTATCAGATTTAACTTTTAGAGAAGCTTCTTCTGTGAGGTGGTACTACTATAACTCCATCTTCCATTTCAGGAATGAGGTTCAGAGGAATTTCACATTCTGCTAAAAATTATAAACCTGTTTTGGGATGGAGTCTTGATGAATTTTATCAGGATGTTCCCAGTTCTCAAACTCTGGTTCGTGGTTCCCAGTCAGAGAACTGGGTTTTGATCCTGGAGATATGTGGCAATGTCAAAGGGGATGCAGCTAAACACCCACAATATCCAGGACAGGACTCAACACAGATAATTGTCCTGCAAAAAGGTTAACAGCTAGAAGGTGATAAACACACTTTAAACCAGCACTGCTCCAAGTTTCTAGCTTCCCAGATGGCTCAATGATTAAGAACCTGTCTATCCATGCAGGGGATGCGGATTCAATCCGAGTCAGGAAGATCCCCTGGAGAAGGAAATGGTAACCCACTCTAGAATTCTTGCCTGGGAAATCTGGACAGAGGAGTCTGGAGGGCTACAGCCCGTGAAGTCTCAAAGAGTCGTACACGACTGAGTGACTGAGCACACACACAACTCCAAGTGTGTTGTGCACACACGTCACTGAGGGTCCTAATTCAGCTACAGTTTCCAGCTAAGCAGGTGTGCAGTGGGCCCAAGGGCCCTGCATGTCCAACATCTGCCAAGGGTGTGATGCTGCATGTCCCGGTCTGTGGCCACACGTTGAGTAACAGACTGTGACTGTGAGTCAGTCATAGGTGAGTTTAGGTGCTCTGCGCCAAAAGAAAATCTACTTTTGTCTGTAATTTTGAAAGCAAAAGATTTGACTCCCTGCAGGGTTTGTAATGAAATCTGTTTTTGATTCTTTATATAAAGATTCTTGTTTTTGTTTATTTGGTCCCTAAGTCATGTCCAGCTCTTTGCCACCCCATGAGCTACAGCATGCCAGGCTTCCCTGTCCTTCACTATCTCCCAGAGTTTGCTCTTGAATTGCATCAAATCACATACATCAAGAAAATAGTTTATAATAATAGGCAGAAAAAATGCCTCAAAAATATGTCCACATCCTGATCCTAAGAACTTTTAATATGCATCCATAAAGGCAAATTACTGCAGAAGTTAATAGAAGTAGTCTTGTTCAGGTTTCAGAGGCTGTAACAGGCCTTTGACTGAACACAGACCCTGAAGGAGTTACATTCCAAATTGCTGACCAACAGAAAGCTGTGTGTGCTCCATCATGTCCGACTTTGCCACCCAGTGGATGGTAGCCCACCAGGCTCCTCTGTCCATGGGATTTTCCAGGCAAGAGTACTGAAGTGGATTGCCATTTCCTCCACCAGGGGATCTTCCTGACCTGGGGATTGAACCTGCAACTCCTGCATAGGCAGGTGGATTCTTTAGCACTGAGCCAATTGCGAAGCCCCATGAATTACCTTGGTTTGTATAAAGTCATTACAATGGACTTCTGAGTGTGGAGGAAAGAGGAAGAAAAATTGGAGTCAGAGATTTGAGGACGCTACACTGCTGGCTTTGAAGATGAGGAAGGACCATGAGACAAGGAATGGAGGTGCCTCCAGAAAGTAATCTAGGAAGGCAAGACCTTCTTCCCTGGAGAGTCCACATGGATTCCAGATCTCCCAGACATCTTATATGCAGCTCAATAAAGGAGTTTTGACTTCTGACTTCTAGAATTTCACCTGTAAATGCAGGCACAAAGTTTATAATTAGAGACATATCTCAACAACAAGTGGAGGAGCACAAAGAGAAATGCATTTTTAGTTAAGATAGAAGCAAGGCAGAGATGCACAGCTGGAGAGAAAGGGTGTGGGCATCCCCCCAGTGAGAAGGAGGACAGTAAAGTGTCAGTTAAGTGATTTATATGGGTCAGTTCTCTCTGGTCTTTATTTACCTTCAGCCAATTATTTGGCCTCTTTTTCCACCCTGACCTACCCTGGGACTCTCCCTTGGGTGCACCCGCACCCCTCAGCCAAGATGGATCTCGAAGTGAAGGCTTCTGGGAGGAGCAAGACTCTTTGTGGCCTGGTGTCATCCCCTGAGTTTTGACCCCCAAATAACTTTCTGAGAATGTGTAGTGTCTCCCTTGTCCTAAAAGCAGGAGTGGGAAAAGGGGGAGGGGGGAGTGGAGATCCCTTAATCCTTTGCTTTGTCCTCACCATGTCTATACATTAAGGTGTTTACAAGAGGTGAAGACTGGCTATTTACCCTGTTTCTGTTGTCACTTCCATTTCAGAGGTCAAACAAGAGGCTGATTGTAAATGCCTTGAACTGGAGCTCACCTATCTCTATCTCAGGAAATGCAAAGAGGAGGCCAGTTGTAAATGTTTAACCTGGAGCCCATCTATATCCTGCCTCACTTTGACCCTCTGTGGTCTAACTAGTACTGTCAAGGTGCTTTGAAATAATATATTAGCAAAAGAGTGATGACATATACTAAAATATGGTTATTAATTTCAAGTTTCATTATAATGTCTGCTTTCACCTAATTTCTTTCCCTTTTCACCTATCCTCATGTCTTGGCTTCATGCAGAAATGCTACTCTTCAAGGACCATTCTCTTCTTGACTTTGTGTAACAATATGTAGATCCTAAACCATTGTCTTATTCTTTAACTACATATGGATATTGTTGCTTGATTATGAAATTATTTTGTTGAGTGGTCATTAGCTTACAATAATTCCAAAACTCCCTTAAAATCCTCTATCTTTAACCCTCTAGTGATACTTCTAAACTATTTAATTATCCTACTCTATCCCTAACAAGTGCTAAATTGAGAGAATAAATACATAAATAACACACACATGTACATACTTCATAATTTGAATGTGTTCTTTTGACTACACAAGTACTTTAATAGTTTCAGATTTTCTCACAGCATCCTTCTTCACAAATTATGCTAATTTTTTTCATATTACCTTTAGAAGTAAGGAAAGGGGGGCTGGCGAATTACATTTGTAAAAAATACCTAAGAAAACAGTAAAATTATCACATACCTTCTCAAGTTGTATAAAAGTGGAAGCAGGCAGTACATACTCTAAACTGTTATATGACTTTCTAAATTCTTCTACTGGTACAGTTTAAATGAGTACAGTTTACTGCTTGTAATTTTGCTTTAATAAATTTTTAGAATTTTAAAAATGTAATGTCCATGACAAGGTAGGATCTGGAGCAAATCTAGCTGAGTCACAGCTGACTGGGATGGGAGATATCTCTTCCAACTGACAAAAATTAAGGTTTCATATGTGTGTATTAAGGTAGTCAAATTAAGGTAATTCACATTTAAGAAATTTATTTCCCCTTGCAGATTAGAAGCTTAACCTCAACATATGAAAGTCGTTCAGTGACAAATTCAAGACAGAAGAACAGTACAACTACACACAACATCGTGGATGAGCCTTTGAAATACGAGGTGGAGATTCATGCCTGACTAGAGACTCATGAGAAGCCCTGCAGAGATCAGAACAGCTTCACACTGTTCCATCTCGTTTGAAAAGAGAGATGCTATATTAAACAATTTTATTTTAGGCAAGTTTGTATGCAGCAATAACTAAATGATGAAATAATCAAACTGGATGAAACTGAGAGCTATAACAATAAACTGATTCTATGTATTCCAAGGAACTTGTTCTGATAGTTGAAGATAACATTCATAATCACTCAGTTGTTCAAGTTTGTTTCATATAGCTCCAGTGGGGTCCCTTTGATGCCCCATGACGAGGTTGGAAGGACACGGATGTTTGCACAACACTACATCCCCAAATCACATACCTGAAGAGAATCTGAGTTTTCTACATGTCATTCTTTAATAATGAGGATAATACTTAATGGATAATATTGATACTGTTCATTCTTTGCCCCCATAGAGGTCTGACAAAATTATGAATAGATGGAGATATTTTATTAAGAGAAATGGAAAGAATAATAATTACTGAAAGCACTGGAAATTTCTAATCAGGAATAAAAAATAATTTAAAAAAAATCCCACCAGTCCTTCAACTTAAAGAATGTACCTTTCAAACAGATACTCATAGTTCATATTTTAATGAATCTATGAATCATCTGAAAAACATAGATTTTTGAAAAGTAATAAATGCATGACTTTCATATTTTGCTTCATCTTACATAAAGTGAAGTCTAAGTTCATATTGTATCAACCTATTTTTTCATATGTGTCTTTCAGTGTAGATTTCTCTTGGAAACATGTAGTATATTATCAGTATTTGCCAGTAATGATGGAAGACACAGTGGACACCAACTCTATATGACAGCAAGATCCTAATTAGTAGAAAAATATGTTATGACCAGTGATAACAACCAGTAATTTAAAATTTGTATTATCAAGAAGAGTAGTTAGGACAGGAATATGCACAGAATGATGTTGAGAAAAATTAAAACTACATTCTCAGTTTTCCCCTGATATAAACTTACTAATAGTTGTGAATGCCAAAAGTAGGGATCTTCCCCCCTAGGGGTTGAATAATGCATAACTCTTCTTCTAGTCAAGCAAAAGACAACAATGCTCACTCTAGCCTTACTATTTCATCTGAGGAGAAATTATTCTTAAGAGATCCATGTAGCACCTTGGGATAAATGGGAATTTCCAATGTTTCATATCCAAGACTGGAAATTCGGGAGAGTAGGAAACTTAAAAAGGAGAAATGTTGGATATCAGACATCACAAAGCATAAAGGTGAGTTACATAAATTGTATAAAGTTGAACTCAAAATAAAAATGTCAAGAAAAATAGAAGAGGCATCCTCTATTTCCACAATATGACCAAACAATGGCAACACTAGTCTCAATGTTTGAGCTCTGCTACTACAGGTACTTCTTAAGATCTATGACAATAGGACCTTTTAAAATCACCTTTCCAAAGAGTTTTCTCAGACCCTTCTTTAAGTCTTTATTCCTCAGACTGTAGATGAAGGGGTTCAGCATGGGTGTGACCACAGTGTACATCACCGAGGCTGTTGCACTTGAGTGTGAGCTGTGAGTACCCGCCAAGCTAAGATAAACACCTAAGCCTGTACAATAAAATATCGAGACAACTAAGAGGTGTGATGCACAGCTGGAAAATGCTTTATACTTCCCCTGAGCAGATGAGATTTTATGTATGGAGGACACTATCTTAGAGTAAGAGTAAACGATACATATAAGAGAACCACCAGCCAGAAACACAGCTTTAAAATACATCTCCAAATTGTTGAGAAAGGTGTTAGAACAGGCAAGTTGGATCATCTGATTGAGTTCACAGAAAAAATGGGGAATTTCTAAGACTGTACAGAAGGACAGTCTCCACATCATTAAGCTTTCTAACAAGGAGTTCAGGACGCTGATGACCCAGGACACCAGCACCATCAGTCCGCAGAGCCGGGGGTTCATGATGACCGTGTAGTGTAGGGGGTGGCAGATGGCCACAAAGCGGTCATAGGCCATCACGGTCAGGAGGAAGACGTCCAGTCCTATAAAGAGCGTGAAAAGCTGCATCTGGATAATGCAGCCTTCGTAGGTTATAACTTTACTCAGTGTCCAAATGTTCTTCAGCATCTTTGGGATGGTGGTAGAGGTGAGGCAGATGTCTACAAAGGACAGGTTGGAGAGAAAGAAGTACATGGGGGTGTGGAGGTGGGAGTCTGAGCTGACGGCCAGGATGATGAGCAGGTTTCCAACCACAGTGATCAGGTACATGGAGAGGAAAAGCCCAAATATGAGGGCCTGCAGCTCAGGTGACTCAGAAAACCCCATAAGAAGAAATTCTGAGCTTCCTGTTTGGTTCCTTGCTGTTACACGGTGGGTATGATTACCAGGAAACAGGTAAATATCATGACTGATTTCATACAAACTGGCATTATTCACATTTTTAAAATGGGACCATATATTTTATGTCATGAAGAAGTTAATTTCAGTATTTTGTTCATGGATTTGAATCTTTTTAGGGATTTCCCTGTGCCATCTCTAATTAGCAGGTTTTTCCTCAAGATGTCATGTATTCAAGGTTTTAATGAGAAACTCTTTTTGCGTATTTGAGGAATTTGTCTTGAATTGAGACAAAGACCAGGTACTCCACATGCAACAAATGCAGGGTTCTGAAAAACAAAAATTCCAAGATCCAGTTATGGAGAAGAGAAGCAAATAAAAAACAATAGGAAGTGTGTCCAATGGTTATTGATGCTACGAAGATAAAGCAGATATAATAGACAGAGTCAGGGAAAGGTGTTATTTTTAAGTACATGTTCAGGAAGGAACTTCGAACAAGGTGATATTTGAGCAGATTGCAAGGAGAAGAGAGCCAGTGACGTGAGCATAACTGGGACAGTGTGTACCTGGCAAGGGAAGAGCCAGTGCAAGGGCCTGGAAAGTGTAAGATGGTAAGATGGTTCAGTCCAGAAAAGGAAGTCACTCTAATGAGGGACATGAGCAGGAGAGTGAGAGAAGAGAGATGG
This sequence comes from Muntiacus reevesi, assembly GCF_963930625.1. NCBI lineage: Eukaryota > Metazoa > Chordata > Mammalia > Artiodactyla > Cervidae > Muntiacus > Muntiacus reevesi. The sequence goes on along the minus strand of NC_089249.1, from coordinate 187,999,665 downwards.
TGTCAGAAGATGTAGAAAAATGAGATGGCCTTCCTGCTACTGCTGAAGCTTCAAGACACGGAGTCCCCTTATCATTGTTATGTACTTTCAGAACTTATGAAATTCAATTTTAGAAGACTATATGAAACAACTGATAGATCCAAAACCAGTCTCTATATATGTATACATATATGTGTGTATACACACATATATGTTAGTTATAATTTAATATCAGTGTGGGTCATGTTACAGTGAAATGGGAAGAAAGAGAGTTTTTCCTGTCCCTTTCCTGAGAATCAAGCAGATATGGATAACAGTGAGCAGGCCTGAACATCCTTTAGTTTTTATTTCAACTGTTCCTAATCTGTAGTCTTTAACTGAGTTTGCTTTTCTGCCCCCAAAGTCTGCAGGAGCTACATTTTGCATCTTTTATCCTTTTCTGCTGTTGTTGTTCAGTCACTGAGTCATGTCACACTCTTTGTGACCACATGGACAGCAGCCCTGCAGGCTTCCCTGTCTAACCCTAACTCTAACCCTGACTATCCTTTGACTCTATGCTAAATACATCCTTTATATAGTGCTTACCTTTACAGCACTCTCCCCCTTTTGATTCTTTTTACATATCAGAAAGAAGGTCATAGAGTCCCCTGACTGCCAGACTCAGTTACTAGGTTACTGATGCCAGCCTATGACCGTTTTTGAAACAATACAAGAGGAAGAAGACAAGATCCTTGCATAATTGTTCCTCATCACCAACCCCTGACTGTGTACCTTCATCTTATATAAGCTCCTATGAGCTCAGTGAGGGAGCAGTGAGCAGTGGCATGAAGCAAGATCTAAATTCCCTGCCCAGGAATTGAACCTGGGTATCCCAGATGAGAACCAGGAATCCTAGCCACTGTTCACTAAAAAATGTAATCACAGCCTGAAAGTAGAGAGCTATTTTATTTGGTGGGAATGTTAAGGACTCAGAGCCAGGGAGATGGAATCTCAGTAACTGAGAAAACTGCTCCAAGGAGGCAGGAGTGGAAGTCAGGCTCTATACAAGTTTGCAACAAAGGGAGCAGGCAGTCTGAACATCAAAGATCAGGTATCAAGTCAAGGAATTTACCATTTTATGCATGAGAAAATGCAAGCCTCTGGGCTCACTGAATTCATTCCCTTCATATGCACCTCAGCTATCTGGTGCCAATCCTGTTTCCTTGTTCACCTTGCTTCTTGTATTCCCCCACCTCCTCAGCAATCCACTTGCAGGTGACAGCATCTGCTGGATCATAGATTGGGGAGCTCACATTCACATTTGGAGGCCAGAAATCAATGATGGCTGTGACATGTCTTGTTTATTGATATGGCAGGAGACATTTTCATTTCTCACCACCAAACCAGCAAGGGTTATAGGCTAGAAGCTGCTTTTCTCTGGATTTTTGCTCCCACTGAAAAATGTGTTTATCAGAGAGGCAGAAACCATAAATGTAGGTACAGAGTTTATTATTAGAGACACAGAACAACAAGTGGGAGCGCACATAGAGTAATGGTTTGTTTAGTTGAGGTAGAAGCAAGGCAGAGATGCACACCCAGAGAGAAAGAGTGTGGGTGTCTCCCCAGTGAGAGGGTTAAACACTTATACAAGCCAGTTCTTCTGGGTCTTCATTTTCCTTCAGGCCAATTACCTGCTTACTTTTTCCACACCTGACCTACCCTGGGTCTCTCACCTGGGGTGCAGGTTCACACACCCCCTCAGCCAAGATAGATTTTGAAGTTAAGGCTTCTGGGAGGAACAGGATTCATTATGGTCTGGCATCATCCTTTGACTTGTGACCCACAAGGAGCCCTTCTGAGCATGTGCAGTGTCTCCCTTGTCCCAAAAAGAGGGAGGAACAGAAATCCCTTCATCCTCTACTCAGACTGAGTTCCGTCTCCCTTTGTCCTTGCCATGGTTACTTCCCTGAGATGTTTACAAGAGACAAATACTGCCTATTTCTGTTGTTACTTTCATTTCATTTCAAACAGGAGGCTGGTTATAAATTCCTTAATGGGAGGTCACCCATCTCTGGTCTCAGGACATGTAAACAGGGGGCTAGATGTAAACATCTATCCTGGGTCCCTTCTGTCTCTTACATCCCCTAGACTCCTCATGGAGAGAGGCACAGTTCTTGAGGCATTAGCCTGCTGTGTTCCCCCTCTGCCAGCTGAGAATTAAAGCCACCTTTCTATTTCCTCCAAACTCTGCCTCCGTATATTTTATTCAGCTTTGGTGGGCAGAGAAAGCCAAGATTTTGGCCTGCAAAAGCCACTAACTCACTTGTGAATTACCAAAATCCCAGGAATAAAATTGAATGAGAGAAAATCTTTTAAAATATTGAGAGGAAGTAGTACCTGAATTATCACTTCCTCTTACACAAAGACCTGTGTGTGTGCACAGGCTCAGTCTCTCAGTCACGTCTGACTGTTTGCGACCCCATGGACTGTAGCCCACCAGGCTGCTCTGTCCATGGGATTCTCCAGGCAGGAACACTGGAGTGGGTTGCCATTCCCCTCTCCAGAGGATCTTCTCCACCCAGGAGACAAACCCAGATCTCCTGCATTGCAGGCAGATTTTTTGCTGGCTCAGCCATCTGGGAAGCTCCATTACACAGAGACAGAAGGATTCAAATACACATATGGAAGACAAGGAGATTTTCATCAAGTGTAAAGATTGCCTTAACACAGAGTTATTTTGAAGCAACTTTTAGAAGTAGATCTAATAACCAGAGAAGGAAAGGAACAATGAGGAACTGTAGATATGGAAAGTAGTTGGATATATGCAAAGAGTGATTTAATAACACCAAGTATGCAAAAGAGGGGCTTCCTAGATGTCTCAGCGGTAAAGAATCTGCTTGCCAGTGCAGGAGACTCAAGAGACATGGGTTCAATTTTGCAGATACTTATATATATATACATATTGATGCTTTTGAACTGTGGTGTTGGAGAAGACTCTTGAAAGTCCGTTGACCTACAAACAGAACAAACCAGTCCATCCTAAAAGGATATCAGTCCTGAATATTCATTGAAAGGACTGATGCTGAAGTTCCAAAATTTGGCGACCTGATGCGAAGAACTGACTCATTAGAAAATCTTTCCCTGATGCAGGGAAAGATTGAAGGCAGGAGGAGAAGGGGACGACAGAAGATGAGATGGCTGAATGGCATCAGCGACTAGATGGACATGAGTTTGCGGAAGCTCTGGGATTTGGTGATGGACAGGGAAGCCTAGCGGGCTGCAGTCTACAGGGTCACAAAGAGTCGGACAGGACTGAGTGACTAAACCGAATTGATATATATAGATAGATACACTAACTAAATGGTAAAGAAAAAAAATCGATTAAAAATTCCAATTCTTTGAAGATACAAACAAAAAAAAAGAAATAGGAAAAAAATTGAATTTGCTATAAAAACAAAGGACTTAAGCAAGTAGAAATTCAGTCAAATAGAGAACGTAACTAGCAAAGTATTCTACAAATATATTCAGTCTTACAGTTAGAGAAATGATTGCAAACTAAACCCATAAACATTCCCATTTTCACACAATATTTTTTATTTGAATATTAACTCGAGATATTGTGAAATGCTTGTGTCACAACAGCTATTTTAAGGTAATGTTTGCCTGCATTTCTTGGGTAGGGTCTTAAGAAAAATAAGAAAAAAAAAAAAAACATTGTACTTATATCACTGCACATTCCTCCACAACACCCCGATTCTCTCTTTCAATTAGTTGCAAACGTCCTTGAACTTAAGTCCTACTTTAACTGGAATAATTTACACCTCCCATTTCCTCTTCTAATTGAATTTCCATGTCCACCATTGGGGCTTACCAGGTGTCTCAGATGGTAAAGAATTTGCCTGCTAATTCAGGAGACACAGGACACAAGAGTTCCGTCCCTGGGTCAGGAAGAACCCCCGAAGAAGAAAATGGCAGCCCACTTCAGTATTCTTGCCCGGAGAATTCCATGGGCTGAGGAGCCTGGCAGGCTACAGCTCAAAGGGTTGCAATGACCCTTGCATTGTAGAGTTTAATGTACCCTTTTACTTCTGGCTTCATAAATTAATATATTATGTTGTTAAGCACGAAAACAACTCCAGTGATCTTAGCTCTGGGTTAGTCTGGACTGCCTCTCAGGTAAACTCAGGTAAAGGTTCTTGCCTTGCATTCCCTTTGACCTTCTCCTGCAGTATTTACTGGGCTATTGAACTCACCTGGGTGGAGTCTCTGAGAGGAAGGTCTCAATGTAGATGTCAAAATTCTCTTGGATGATTGATGATGGAGAAAGAAGGTGTGTTTCCAGATGTTACAGTGGGATGGAGTCAAACATGGGTTTGCCAACAGGAGTTATGACTCCAAAAGCAACAACCACATCCTGACTAGACCAAGGTTGCCCAGGTTGAGGGATGCAGCAGAGGATATATTTACTCCTTGTGTCTGCTCATTAGCACATTTCCCTCCTTATCCCCACCGCTAAGTAATTGATTCCCCATAGGACCAGACAGGAAGAGTTTTCTGTTTATTCTCTTTGTTCAGGAGACAATGTAACAAGCCAGACAAATCGGTATTTATTATTCCTTCCATCATCTCATCTGTTCTCCAGAGGAATAAACCTTAAGATCCCAACACCAAATCCCATCCCTGAGTTCACATTTTCTCCAGAGTCTAAGCTTGAGGCTTCTTTCTTGATTAGTCCATAACCAATTGCATGCGTGCTTGCTCAGTCATGGAGAAAGAAATGGCAAGCCCCTCCAGCATTCTTGCCTGGAATATCCCGTGGACCGAGGGAGGAGCCTGGTCCATGGGGTCGCAAAGAGTCAGACGTGACTGAGTGACTTCACTTCACTTCACTTCACTTGCTCAGTCATGTCTAACTATTTCCACCCTATCGGCTATAGGCTCCTCTTTCCATGCGATTCTCCAGGCAAGAATACTGGAATGGGTAGCCTTTCCCTTCTCCAGGGGATCATCCCAACCAGGGGATCAAACTCAGGTCTCCCACATCACAGGTGGCTTCTTTACCAGCTGAGCCACAAGGGAAGCCCAAGAATACTGGAGTGGGTAGCATATCCCTTCTCCAGGGTATCTTCCCAGCTCAAGAATGCTGGAGTGGACCTCCAGGAGACCTTCTCAACTCAGGAATCAAAGCGGGGTCTCCTACGTTGCAGACAGATTATTTGCCAACTGAGCTATCAGGGAAGCCCCCTCATTTGTTAGTAGTGCTCTTTATTATCCTATGACACATTCGGAAATAATGAATTTAGGCTTGGGAAGATTGCATTTTTCACAATTACATTCAAAACAAAGAAAGACTATTTTGCACTTTCTTGACACATACAAGTAGAATCAGGCAGAATGTACTCGGTTTGTATATGGTTATTTCATTTGTACAAACCATACATTTTATTTTATTTTTCCAACTCTATTGACAGGTAATTCACCTATCATATTGTGGAAGTTTAAGGTATACAGTATAATGATCTGTTATATTTATGTATTTCCAAAAAATTACTCAATAATAGTTAACACCTTGGTTGCCTCAGGAATTGATCTTTTCTTGGGTGAGAACAGTTAAGATTTACTCTCTTAGCACATTTCAAGGATATATTTTAATGGCAGTTAGCTTCTGCCACCAGGCTGACTCTTAGATCCTCAAAATTTATTCATCTTATAACTGGAACTTTGGACTCTTTGACCAACATCTCCCAAAATTCCCCACTCCAGCTTCTGGAAACCAGCATTCTATTCTTTATTTCTATAATGCTGGACTGTTAGATTCCACATATATGTAAGATAACACAGTATTTGTTTTTCACTGACTAAATTATTTCACACAGCATGATGTCCTCAGAGTTCAACCATATTATTACTAGCGGCAGGATTTCATTCTTTATTACTGTCAAAGAAATTATAATATATATACAGAAAACATTTTAAAAAATCCATTCACAGACCAATGGACACTTGGGTTGTATTCTTGTCTTGCATATAGTGAGTAATGTTGCAATGAACATGGTTGTACATATTTCTTCAAGAGACTGAGTTTAGTTCTTTGGATATATGCCCAGACGTGGAAGTGTTGGATAATAGCCCAGTTTTAGGGCTTTCCTGGTGACTCATATGGAAAAGAACCTGCCTGCAATGCAGGAGAGGTAGTTCAACTCCTGGGTTGGGAAGATCCCCTGGAGAAGGGAATGGCAATGCACTCCAGTATTCTTACCTGGAGAATTCCATGGACAGAGGAGTCTGGCGGGCTATAGTCCTTGGTGTGACAAAGAGTCAGACAGAACTAAACGACTAACACTTTCAATATTTCTCACTTTCATCCCAGTTTTACTTTTCATTTTTGAGTAACTTTTATACTTATTTTTTTGCTTAGTGGCTGTACCATAAATTACATTAACACCAATAGTGTGCATGAGTTCACTTTTCTGCACATCCAAACCAACACTAAACTCTCATTTTTTTTTCAATTCAGTTCAGTCTCTCAGTTATGCCCAACTCTTTGCGACCCCATGGACTGTAGCACGCCAGGCATCCTTGTCCATCACCAACTCCAGGGACTTGCTCAAACTCATGCCCATCGAGTCGCTGATACCATCCAACCATCTTTTTTTTTAATTTCTTATTGAGGTAATATTTCAATAGTTCATTTTACTGAGGTGATATTAGTTTACAATATTATAAATCTTTAATGTTCCAACATTAGATTTTGAATTCTCTGTATACAGTGGTGTGCTCACCACCAATATTTTGTTGTTGTTGTTGTTTTCATCTCTTAATATTATTCACTTTCTTTATTCATTTTGTCCTCCATTCATCACATCCCTTCCCTCAGGTAACCACTACTGTGTTCTCTTTATTGATATGTACATTTTTGTTTTGTCTGTGAATTGATATTTTTTAGAGTCCACATGTACGTGAAATTATATAGTATTTGTCTTTTGCTGTCATTTCTTTCACTTAGCTTAATACCCTCAAGATCTTTCCATATTGTTACAAATATTAACATTCCAATCTTTTTTACCTAAGTAATATTGCAACCAGAGAAGGCAATGGCAACCCACTCCAGTACTCTTGCCTGGAAAATCCCATGGACGGAGGAGCCTGGTAGGCTGCAGTCCATGAGGTCACAAAATCGGACACGACTGAGCGACTTCACTTTCACTTTTCACTTTCATGCATTGGAGAAAGGAATGGCAACCCACTCCAGTGTTCTTGCCTGGAGAATCCCAGGGTCAGTGGAGTGTGGTGGGCTGCCATCTATGGGGTCACACAGAGTCGGACATGACTGAAGCAAGTTAGCATCAGCAGCAGTATTGCAACTGTATGTCTAGGTGTTTATATATGCACTCATACGTATCCTTTATCCTTTATCCATTTCGTATATCCTTTATCCATATAGCCTTTATCCATTCTTCTGTTGATGAGTACTTAGGCTGTATCTATATCTTGGCTATCATAAATATGCAGTCATGATCACAGTGATGCATATTAATTAGTATTTTCATTTACTTGGAAAAGGGCTTTCCCTGGTGGCTCAGTGGTAAAGAGTCTGCCTGACAATGCAGGAGACACAGGAGATGAAGTTTCGATCCCTGAGTCAGAAATTTCTCCTAGAGAAGGAAATGGCAGCCCACTCAATTATTCTTGCCTGGAAAACCCCATGGACAGAGGAGCCTGGGGGGCTACAGTCTGTGAGGATGCAAAGAGTTGGACACAACTGAGCACACCTGCACCTTTTACTTGGACAGAAACTCAGGAATGAAATTCCTGGATCATAGATTAGTTCTAAAACTCTGGAGGAACCTCCATACTGTTCTCCATAGTGATTACACCAACTTACATTCCCAGCACTAGTGTAAGAGAGTTCCATTTTCTCCACGTTTTCACCAGCGCTGTTGGTTCTTATGTATTGATAATAGACATTCTGACAGATGTAAGGGAGAATCTCATTGTGGTTTTTATTTTTTAGTTTCTCTGTTCATTTTTGATTGTTGTTCTTTTTACACAGGACTTCTCTCCCATCAATCCCAATGACTTTTTAAAATTTCATTTTTTTTGTAGGATAATTACTTTACAATATTGTGATGGCTTTTGTCTTACAACAACAGGAAATGATCATAGATATACATATGAACCCTCCCTCTTATACCATCCCTCCCACCTTTCTCCCCGTCTTACCACTCTAGGTTGTCATAGAGCGCCAGCTATGGGTTCCCTGTGTCATCCAGCAAACTCCCACTGGCTACCTATTTTACAAATGGTAATGTATATGTTTCAGTGCTCTTCTCTTCGGATTTGCATTTCCCTAAAAATTAATGTTGATCTGCCATGAGTCTTCTTTTGAAAATATATTGTTCAGTTGTTCTGCTCATGTTTCATTTTTTTCTTTTTCATTTATATGATACTGAGTTGTATGAACTGATTATATATTTTGGATATTAACTCCTCGTCAGTTGTTTTTTGTAACTATGTACTCCTATTCTGTAGCTTATCTTTTGGCTCAGTAGATGGCTTCATTTTCTGTTTTTGAAATTAATTCTCATTTGTTTATTTTTTTGCATCTATTTCTTTCGCTTTACAGCAGAGTTCCAAAAAACATTACCATGATTTATGACAAAAAGTATTCTGCCTACTTTCACTTCTAAGAGTTTTATGGTTTCAGGCCTTGCACTGGGGTTTAAAAATCTCATTTTTATAAATAATGCAAGGAACCTATAAGGCACTAAGATCTAAACATAACTTTTGTAACAAAAAAGCATTTTCTGATGAGGGATGGATAGCTATTAGCTAGTAAGAGAAAGCTGAAATTGCTAGTTGTTTTAGCAAAACTGTCATGAATCCAAGCAATGTACAACCCAAGGATTTGTATTTTTAAAAACCAAACAAAGTCAACATTTCTTGAAGATAGGAATTATAGTTTACAAGAGATATCAGATATGACCTAAAGCAAATCCCTATGACTATACAGTGGAAGTGAGAAATAGATTTAAGGGACTAGATCTAATAGACAGAGTGCCTGGTGAACTATGGATGGAGGTTCATGACATTGTACAGGAGACAAGGATCAAGACCATCCCCATGGAAAACAAATGCAAAAAGGCAAAATGGTTGTCTGAGGAGGCCTTACAAATAGCTGTGAAAAGAAGAGAAGCAAAAAGCAAAGGAGAAAAGGAAAGATATTCCCATTTGAATACAGAGTTTCAAAGAATAGCAAGGAGAGATGAGAAAACCTTCCTCAGCGACCAAGGCAAAGAAATAGAGGAAAACAACAGAATGGGAAAGGCTAGAGATCTCGTCAAGAAAATTAGAGATACTCAGGGAACATTTCATGCAAAGATGGGCTCAATAAAGGACAGAAATGGTATGCACCTAACAGAAGCAGAGGATATTAAGAAGAGGTGGCAAGAATACACAGAACAACTGTACAAAAAAGACCTTCATGACCCAGATAATCACGATGGTGTGTCACTCACCTAGAGGCAGACATCCTGGAATGTGAAGTCAAGTGGGCCTTAGAAAGCATCACTACAAACAAAGCTAGTGGAGGTGATGGAATTCCAGTTGAGCTCTTTCAAATCCTGAATGATGATGCTGTGAAAGTGCTGCACTCAATATGCCAGCAAATTTAGAAAACTCAGCAGTGGCCACAGGACTGGAAACGGTCCGTTTTCATTCCAATCCGAAAGAAAGCCAATCCCTAAGAATGCTCAAACTACAGCACAATTGCACTCATCTCACATGCTAGTAAAGTAATGCTCAAAATTCTGCAAGCCAGACTTCAGCAATAGGTGAACTGTGAACTTCTAGATGTTCAAGCTGGTTTTAGAAAAGGCAGAGGAGCCAGAGATCAAATTGCCAACATCTGCTGGATCATCGAAAAAGCAAGAGAGTTCCAGAAAAACATCTCTTTCTGTTTTATCGACTATGCCAAAGTCGTTGACTGTGTGGATCACAATAAACTGTGGAAAATTCTCCAAGAGATGGGAATACCAGACCACCTGACCGGCTTCTTGAGAAACCTGTATCCAGGTCAGGAAGCAACAGTTAGGCCTGGACATGGAACAACAGACGGATTCCAAGTAGGAAAAGGAGTACATCAAGGTTGTATATTGTCACCCTGTTTTTTTAACTTATATGCAGAGTACATCATGAGAAACGCTGGGCTAGAATAAGAACAGACTGGAATCAAGACTGCCAGGAGAAATATCAATAACCTCAGATATGCAGATGACACCACTCTTATGGCAGAAAGTGAAGAGGAACTAAAAAGCTTCTTGATGAAAGTGAAAGAGGAGAGTGAAAAAGTTGGCTTAAAGCTCAACATTCAGAAAACAAACATCATGGCGTTTGGTCCCATCACCTCATGGGGAATAGATGGGGAAACAGTGGAAACAGTGGCCGACTTTATTTTTGTGGGCTCCAAAATCACTGCAGATGGTGACTGCAGCCATGAAATTAAAAGACGCTTTCTCCTTGGAAGGGAATTTATGACCAACCTAGATAGTATATTAAAAAGCAGAGACATTACTTTACCAAACAAGGTCCGTCTAGTCAAGGCTATGATTTTTCCAGTGGTCACGTATGGATGTGAGATTTGGACTGTGAAGAAAGCTGAGCACCGAAGAACTGATGCTTTTGAACTATGGTGTTGGAGAAGACTCTTGAGAGTCCCTTGGACTGCAAGGAGATCCAACCAGTCCTTCCTAAAGGAGATCAGTCCTGAGTGTTCATTGAAAGGACTGATGCTGAAGTTGAAACTCCAATTCTTTAGCCACCTCATGTGAAGAGTTGACTCATTGGAAAAGACCCTGATGCTGGGAAGGATTAGGGGCAGGAGGAGAAGGGGATGACAGAGGATGAGATGGCTGGATGGCATCACCAACTCAATGCACATGAATTTGAGTAAACTCCGGGAGTTGGTGATGGACAAGTAGGCCTGGCATGCTGTGATTCATGGGGTCACAAAGAGTTGGACATGACTGAGTGACTGAACTGATCTGAGAGATCCACCAAAGGCAATATTTTGATTAGGGACCTAATCAAAGGGATATCCTCAGTTTTAGACCCAGGAGAAAACTTGAGCTCAGAGTTGGGAGAAGTGCTGAGATCTTAAGCATTACAATGTCTGAAGACAGTAGAGATCATGGAGAATGATTAATAATCACTGAATCTATCTGGCTCACAAAATTGTGTACTAAACAGGGAGAATAAGCAGAATATTTTTTCTCTTCAGACCAGTGTTTCTCAGGGACAATTATTGAAGGTGGTGGTAACAAGAGGGACATAAATGTTTCTTCTGCTGTGTCCCTCAACTTGTACAACCTTGGGCTGATCAGTATGTGGTTATTGATAACATTGTGTGAGCAAATATTTGACAACACTCTGCTGTCTTGTTTGGGAGTAGAGCTTCTATCTCTATCATCAACCATCCAAGACAGATTTTCACATCATTGTGGACGCCTCCCCCTCAGAGACTCCACCCAAATAAATCCAAGAACCCAGTAAATACTGCAAGAGAAGGTTAAAGGGAATGGCAGTCAGAACATTTACCTGAGTTCACATGTCAGCCAATCCAGACTAGCCTGGAGCTAAGATCACTGCCTTAGTTTGTTCACTTGAGTATTTATTAATTGATGATGACAAAGATATAAGTGAATATTGAACTCAGTAATGTAAAGGACAAAGCCAACCATTAAATGATGAAAATGGAAGTTTGATTTGAAAAGAGAATAGGAGGTGAAAAGTGTTTCCACTAAAAATAGAAGCCAAATCCAAAGACCTTTGTGATTAACTGGAATAAAGTAGGGTATTAACAATAGAGGGATGTATAGTGATATAAGGACGCTTTTGAAAATACAGAGCATATTTGACTGTGATGACAAATATCCAGACCATGGAATGTTGACAATTTTTCATGTGAGTAGTTCATGAGTCAAATAGTTCACAGCATCTTTCCTCTTTTAGTATTCAAATAAAAATGTATTTATTATATGAAAAGGGGTGTGCTAATGAGCTTACTTTGCAATTATTCCATTTCCTGTAGGACTGACTATATTTCTAGATCCATTAGACAGCTGCTTTCTCTATGGAAAACTGCCTGTTCAAGTCCTTTTCTTCTGTGTTTCTGGTTTACTTCATTCAAGAAGGAATTGGATTTTTGGTTATCATATGCTATTTGGAATCAGTTTTCAAGTATTCATTCCAATCCCAAAGAAAGGCAATGTCAAAGACTGTTCAAGATACAACACAATTGCATTCATTTCACATGATAGCAAAACACTGCTCAAAATTCTCCAAGCCAAGCTTCAATAGGACATGAACCGTGAACTTCCAGAGGTGCAAGCTGTATTTAGAAAAGGCAGAGGAACCAGAGATCAAATTGCCAACATCTGTTGGATCATTGAAAAAGCAAGAGAATACCAGAAAAACATCTCTTTCTGCTTTATTGATTACATCAAGGCCTTTGACTGTGTAGATCACAAACTGTGGAAAATTTTTCAAGAGATAGGAATACCAGCCCACCTTACCTGCCTCCTGAGAAACCTGTATACAGGTCAAGAAGCAACAGTTAGAACCAGACATGGAATAACTGACTGGTTTCAAATTGGGAAAGGAGTATATCAAGGCTGTATATTCTCACCCTGCTTATTTAACTTATATGCAGAATACATCAAGCAAAATACCAGGTTGGATGAAGCACAAGCTGGAATCAAGATTGCCAGGAGAAATATCAATAACCTCCGATACGCAGATGATACCACCCTTATGACAGAGAGTGAAGAATTAAAGAGCCTCTTGATGAAAGTGAAAGAGGAGTGTAAAAAGGTTGGCTTAAAGCTCAATATTCAGAAAACTAAGATCATGGCATCTGGTCCCATCACTTCATGGCAAATAGATGGGTAAACAGTGGAAACAGTGGCAGACTTTATTTTGGGGGCTCCAAAATCACTGCAGGTGATATAGATTAATTTATATTAATCTAAAAATTAAAAGATGCTTGCTCCTTGGAAGAAAAGTTATAACCAACCTGGACAGCATATTAAAAAACATAGACATTACTTTGCCAACAAAGGTCCATCTAGTCAAGGCGATGTTTTTTCCAGTAGTCATGTATGGATGTGAGATTTAGACTATAAAGAAAGCTGAGCGCTGAGGAATTGATGCTTTTTAACTGTGGTGTTGGAGAAGACTCTTGAGAGTCCCTTGGACTTCAAGGAGATCTAACCAGTCCATCCTAAAAGAAATCAGTCCTGAGTATTCATTGATGCTGAAGCTGAAACTCCAATACTTTGGCCATCTAATGTGAAGAACTGACTCTCAGAAGACCCTGATGCAAGGAAAGATTGAAGGCAGGAAGAAAAGGGGAAGACAGCGGATAAGACAGATGAATGGCATCACTGACTCAATGGACATGAATTTGAGCAAGCTCTTTCTCCTTTTCCTTTAGCTTCTCTTCTTTCCTCAGCTATTTGTAAGGCCTCATCAGAAAACCATACCCTCTAGGTCTACCCATATTGTTCCAAATGGTAAGGTTTCACTGTTTCATACCTAAGTAGTATTCTATTGTATAGAACACATCATCTTTGTCCATTCTTCTGCCAATGAACACTTCAGTTGAAACCATATGTTGATTATTTTAACTATGTGGCAATGGGTATAGCAATACATATTATTTAGTGTTTTTACATCTTTGGATAAATACTCAGAAGTGGAATTGCTTAATCACAGCATAGTTCTATTTCTAGTTTTTGAGGAACTTCTGTACTATTTTCTATAGTAGCTGCACCAATTTACATTCCTACCAACAGTGTAGAGGGTTTCCTCTTCTTGAGATCCTCTTCAAAATTCATTAATTGTAGACTCTTTGATGATAGCTATCCCCACAAATGCAAGGTGACATCTCATGTTTTTTTGGTTTGCATTTCTCTAGCAATTAGTGATACTGATCAACTTTCCATGCATTGGTTATCCATCTGTATGTTTTCTTTAGGGAAAAAAATGTCTATTCATGTCTTCTGCCCATTTTTTATTGAGTCATTTATTTTTTATATTGAGTTGTATGAGCTGTTTATATATTTTGGATTTTGATCCCTGCCAGTGATATAATTTGCAAATATTTTATCCCATTCCATAGGTGTTTTTTTTTTTTTTCTTTTCATTTTTTAGATGGCTTCCTTTGCTGTGAAAAATCTTTTAAATATAATTAAGTTCCATTTATTTTTCCTTTTATTTCCTTAAAGACAGAGATCCTAAACAATATTATGATCATTTATGTCAAAAAAATATACTGCTCATGTCCTCACTACTCAGAATTTTATGATTCATTTCTTACATTTAGGCCCATAATCCATCTTGAAATTTTTCTTCATATGTGGTGCGAGGAAATGTTCTAATCCATTGTTTTACACATGGTTGTTTAGTTTTCACCAGCTTCCCAAGTGGCTCAATGGTAAAGAATCTGCCCACCAGTACAGGAGACACAGGTTCTATCCTAGAGTCAGTAAGATCCCCTGGAGAAGGAAATGGCAATCCACACCAATATTCTTGCCTGGGAAATCCCAGCAGCAGGGAAGCCTGGAGGGCTCGTCCACGAGGCTGCAAAGAGCTGGACAGGACTGAGCGTGCACAAATGTCCATTCGGTTACGGCAGTGCAACTTGTTGAAGAGACTGAGCTTTTCTCCATGGTGCACGCTTGCCTCCTCCCTTGTCACAGATTGATTGGTCACGACCGTTTGGGTTTATTGCTGGGGTCTCTATTCTCATCTACTGATTCATGGGTCAGTTTTTGTGCCAGTACCATGCAGTTCTGAGTATGATATGTTGGTGTTAAGAGTACAATCTGAAGTCTGGGATCCTCATGAATCCAGCTTTGTTGTTGTCATTGTCGTTTCCCCAGGATTGCTTTGACAGTTCTAGGTCTCTTGTAGTTTCATGTTAATTTTAGCATTTTGTTATACTTCTGGGAGAAATATCATGAGTACTTTGATTCAGAGTGCATTAGCTCTGTAGATTGCTTTTGGTTGTATGGCCATTTTAAGAGTATTACTTCTTCCACTCCAAGAGCACAGGAATGTCTTTTCATTTCTTTCTATTGTCTTTGATTTTCTTCATCAATGTTTTATACATTTTTGAATACAGATCTTTCACCTCATTGGTTAAGGTTATTTCTAGGCATGTTTTATATGATTTTAACTATATATATATATTTTTACCATTCTCCTTCTTATAGTTGATTATTAGTGTATAGTGAGCTATAGATTTCTGTATATTAATGTTTTATCTTGCAACTTTTCTGATTTCATTTAATCTTTCTAATACACTTTTGGTGGAGACGCTGGGTTTTCCTATTTAAAGTATCTTGCCTTCTACATCATGGCTTTTTGAAAGACTCCTTTTCTCTCTTCCGTTCAATCGACAGCCAAGAAAACTTCCACAACACAAGAAAGGTGCCTCTGCACAACCTTCCAGGTTATCAGAGAATTCCACAAACCTGTACTTTTAAGGTGGGGACACACAGGAGAAGCCAACTACCTACAAGAGGGTGATAGAGCCTGTGACTCAGGATTTCTCAGACCCATTAGAAAAGCGTTCGTACCTGGGGCCTGGGCAGCATACCGGTAACGGTGGCAGCAAACAAGGTACCAACAATCCCAGAGACACAGGAGACTATAATTAGGATGAAAGAGAACATCTTTGACAGAGGTTGGAAAGTGGATACTTTCTTCCCCCCCCCCCCCATTTATTTTTATTAGTTGGAGGCTAATTACTTTACAATATTGTAAAGGTTTTTGCCATACACTGACATGAATCAGCCATGGGTTTACATGTATTCCCATCCCGATCCCCCCTCCCACCTCCCTCTCCACCCGATCCCTCTGGGTCGTCCCAGTGCAACAGCTCCGAGCACTTGTCTCATGCGAACAACATGTGCTGGTGATCTGTTTCACCCTTGATAATATACATGTTTCAATGCTGTTCTCTCTAAACATCCCCCCCTCTTCTTCTCCACAGAGTCCCAAAGTCTGTTCTGTACATATGTGTCTCTTTTTCTGTTTTGCATATAGGGTTATCGTTACCATCTTTCTAAATTCCATATATATGTGTTAGTATACTGTATTGGTGTTTATCTTTCTGGCTTACTTCACTCTGTATAATGGGTTCCAGTTTCATCCATCTCATTAGAACTGATTCAAATGAATTCTTTTTAATGGTTGAGTAATATTCCATGGTATGTAGGTACCACAGCTTCCTTATCCATTCGTCTGCTGATGGACATTTAGGTTGCTTCCATGACCTGGCTATTATAAACAATGATGCAATGAACAATGGGGTGCACGTGTCTCTTTCAGATCTGGTTTCCTCGGTGTGTATGACCAGAAGTTGAACTGCTGGGTCATATGGCAGTTCTATTTCCAGTTTTTTTAAGAAATCTCCACACTGTTCTCCATAGCAGCTGTACTAGTTTGCAATCTCACCAACAGTGTAAGAGGGTTCCCTTTTCTCAACACCCTCTCCAGCATTTATTGCTTGTAGACTTTTGGAGAGCAGCCATCCTGACTGGCGTGTAATGGTACCTCATTGAGGTTTTGATTTGCCTTTCTCTGATAATGAGTGATGTTGAGCATCTTTTCATGTGTTTGTTAGCCATCTGTATGTCTTCTTTGGAGAAATGTCTGTTTAGTTCTTTGGCCCATTTTTTGATTGGGTCATTTATTTTTCTGGAGTTGAGCTGCAGGAGCTGCTTGTATATTTTTGAGATTTATCCTTTGTTGCTTCGTTTGCTTTTATTTTCTCCCAATCTGAGGGCTGTCTTTTCACCTTTCTTATAGTTTTGTTTGTTGTGCAAAAGATTTTCAGTTTAATTAGGTCCCATTTGTTTATTTTTGCTTTTATTTCCAATATTCTAGGAGGTGGGTCATAGAGGATCCTGCTGTGATTTATGTCAGAGAGTGTTTTGCCTATGTACTCCTCTAGGAGTTTTGTAGTTTCTGGTCTTACATTTAGATCTTTAATCCATTTTGAGTTTCTTTTTGTGTATGGTGCTAGAAAGTGTTCCAGTTTCATTCCTTTACAAGTGTTTGATAAGTTTTCCCAGCACTACTTGTTAAAGAGGTTGTCTTTTTTTCCATTGTATATTCTTGTCTCCTTTGTCAAAGATAAGATGTCCATAGGTTTGTGGGTTTACTTCTGGGCTTTCTATTCTGTTCCATTGATCTATATTTCTGTTTTTGTGCCAGTACCATACTGTCTTGATGACTGTGGCTTTGTAGTACAGTCTGAAGTCAAGCAGGTTGATTCCTCCAGTTCCATTCTTCTTTCTCAAAATTACTTTGGCTATTCGAGGTTTTTTTGTATTTCCATACAAATTGTGAAATTATTTGTTCTAGTTCTGTGAAAAATACCGTTGGTGGCGTGGCTTGATAGGAATTGCACTGAATCTATAGATTACTTTCGGTAGTATACTTATTTTGACAATACTGATTCTTCCAATCCATGAACACGGTTTATTTCTCCATCTGTTTGTGTTCTCTTTGATTTCTTTCATCAGTCTTTTATAGTTTTCTATGTATAGGTCTTTTGTTTGTTTCTTTCTTTCTCTTTTTAATTTTTATTAGTTGCAGGCTAATTACTTTACAATATTGTAGTGGCTTTTGTCATACATTGATATGAATCAGTCATGGATTTACATGTATTCCCCATCCCGATCCCCCCTCCCACCTCCCTCTCCACCTGATTCCTCTGGGTTTTCCCAGGTAGATATACTCCTAAGTATTTTATTCTTTTTGTTGCAATGGTGAATGGTATTGTTTCCTTAATTTCTCTTTCTATTTTCTCATTGTTAGTGTATAGGAATGCAAGGGATTGCTGTGTGTTAATTTTATATCCTGCAACTTTACTATATTCATTGATTGCATACTTTCAAATGATAATCAAGGGCTCCTCAGGTAGGAAGATTGAAAAACCCAGAAAAAAGAAAAAATTATGACACCTAGGGGATTAAAAAAAAAAGCATTTTAATTTAGTAGAAGGAAAGGGAAAACTGCTCCCTTCTTCAAAGGCACCACCTGAGAGGAACAACACATCAAACCCGAGAAAGAACCACAGAAACACCACCATAGAAAGAAAGCAGCAACTGCCCAGCAGCCAAGCTTCAACACTGTCGTGAAGAAAATCAATTCAAGGAAACCGAGAAAGGCAGCTGAATAAACCCAGGAATAAAATTAATGACCAGAAGGAATGCTTTCCAAAATATTGAAACTTTAAGATAAAACTAAACAGAAATTCTAGAACTGAAAGGCAAACAAGAAGCCAGATGAGGAATGCATTAGACGTCACTGGAAACAGGACAGAGTTAAAGATTAAAGATGGAAAACTAGACATGATACAAGTAGAAGAAGAAAGAGAAATGAGATATTAAGCAATGAGGCTACTCAATGAGAGGTAACTGACTCTTTAAAGAAGGGCCAGTTTAAGGTAGTGAGTGTCTGAAAAGAAGAAGAGAAAAAAAGAAATGTGTACAGAGTTTATTCAGATAAACAAAACAGTATTTCCCAAACTTGGGCAAAGAATTGGATATATGAGTCCATAAAGTTAAGACCATCTAATCACCTCAATGCACAAAGACCTTCCCCAGGACACATCATATTAAAGTTGTCAAAAATCATTAACAAAAAATAATTTAGAGGCTGAGACAGAGAAAGCAGGATGGTAGCCTTCATGAAACACTCCTTAGACTACAGAAGATTTCACAGCAGAAATCCTACAATCCAGGATGGAGTGGAATGGCATTCTCAAAACTCTGAAAGAGAAAAACTTTCACCCCAAAGCATTCTATCCATAAAAATTATCATTAAGATATGAAAGAGAAATAATTTTTCATACAAACAAATGCTAAGGGAGTTTAGCAACACTAGGCCTAACCTACAAGAATGTAGAAAGAAGCTCTTCAACATGAAACAGAAAAGGCAAAAACACACTAAACTTTGAGTAAGGTGACAAATAGACAGAGTCATAAAATACTATCAGAATAGAATTTTAAATAACTTATTATAGTGTCATGTGCAAAGAGGACAAAAAGCAGAAAACAATTATGGCTACTTCAAGTAGGTAACAAGCTCACAACATAAAAAGGCAACTAAAACACAAAACGGGAAGAGGGAACTAAGGAACCCATGTGTGCAAAAAAATAAGATACTATCAGTGGGAAAAGGGCTATTTTTACCTATGAGATGGTTGCCACAAATCCATGGTAATCACAAAACATAAATCTAGACTAATAACTCAAAACATCAAAAAAGAGGAAGCTGATTAAACAAATCATAGAAAAATGGTCAAATTTAAATGGGAGACAGTAACTCATGAAAAAGGAGGGTGGGAAATAGAATAACCAGAATAGAAAAGACAAAATAGCAGTACTAAATCCTCATCTGTCAATAATCATTCTAAATGTGCTGAATGCACCTATCAAAAAACAAAACAAAACAAAACAGAGTGTCTGGTTGGATTAAAATACAAAACTGAGATACATACTAAACCCAAGAGACTCTTCATGTCTAAAGAGTCTAAAAGACTCTTCATGTCTTCTAGATTTAAAATTAAGTGATGGAGAAGGATACCCCAAGCAAATGGCAACATAAAAGGTATAGGCATAACCATATCAGAAAAATATGGATTTAAAGACAAAAGGGTAAATAAAAGACAAAAATGGACAGAATATAATGCTACAGGGGAAAGTTCATCAAGAACACATAATTTTTTTGTTGTTGTTGTTTTACAAGCACCTAACACAGGAGCACCAAACATATAAAACAATAGTTAACAGACCTAAAGGGAGTAATTGACAGTAACACAATAATAGCCCATGACTTTAACAATCCTCATATATGAATAAATATCATTTAGCCAGAAAGTCAAAAAATAAGTATCAGCTAAATTACATATAAGGCCAGATGCATTTGATATGTTTATATAGAACATTCCATCCTAATGCAGAAGAGTATACATTTTTCTCAAGTGCACATCGGATATTCTCAAGAATAGGCCTCGTTTAGGGGACACAACACTAGCCTCAATAAATTTAGGAAGTTTTGAATCACATCAAGCTTCTCTTCCGATCACTAGGATATGAAACTAGAAATCAAATAAAAGAAGAAAGTTGGAAACAAAAAACAGAACTATGTGAAAACTGAAACACATGCTACTGAACAACTATTAGGTCAATAAAAATACCAAAGGAGGAATAGAGAATCACCTGAAGACAAATGAAAATAAAAATATCACATACTTGAATCTATGAGATATACTATAAACTGAACTAAGATAGAAATATTTGGCAATACAGGTCTACATTGGAAACAAGAAAATTTTGAGGTAAGCAATTTTTATTTGCAACAGAAAAAAGATCACCATACATTTTCATGGTAGCAAAACATGTCAGATTGTTTGCTTTCATAATAGCTTCTTGTGAACACCATATGATATCACTTATACGTGTAATCTAAAATATGACACAAATGTCCTTATATCTGAAACAGAAACACACTCACAGACACAGAGAACAGACTTGCAGTTGCCAAGGGAGAGGGAGTGTTGGGGGGATGGATTGTGGAAAGTTTGGGATTAACAGATACAAGTTATTATATTTAGCATGAATAAACAGCAAGGTCTATAGTATAGCACAGGAACTATATTCAAAATCCTGTAATAAAGCATAATGAAAAAAGATATAAAAATAAAACATATATGTGTATAACTGAACCACTTCGCTGTATAGCAGAAATTGACCCAACATTGTAAATCAACTATACCTCAATAAAATATTTTTCAAAAAAGAATGGCTTGTTATGCAACAAGAGCTTACTAATCAGTTCAGTTCAGTTCAGCTCAGTCGCTCAGTCATGTCCGATTATTGCAACCCCATGAATCGCAGCACGCCAAGCCTCCCTGTCCATCACCAACTCTCGGAGTTTACTCAAACCAATGTCCATCGAGTTGGTGATGCCATCCAACCATCTCATCCTCTGTCGTCCCCTTCTCCTCCTGCCCCCAATCCCTCCCAGCATCAGGGCTTTTTCCAATGAGTCAACTCTTTACATGAGGTGGCCAAAGTACTGGAGTTTCAGCTTCAGCATACAACAACCCAAATGAGCAGAAGTGAAGACAATTAAAATAACTTAATGTTTCTTACTTTTGACGTTTGATTTGCTATCAAGACAACATTAATGAACATTTTGTTATTCAAGTTTAATTTAGATCACATTATTAAAATGTAACTCCATTAAACTTCCCTTCCAGGTAACCAGAGGAGTTTGAAGGAAAATTAATGTTTGTGGAGAAAAACTTATGACCCTGAAACACAGGACTAGACAAGAATTCAATTGTTCTTGTGAGTCACCCTTTTATTATAAAGACTGAAGAGATTCTTTATCACAGAGAGGATATAAAATGGTTCTAATTTGTAATGTACATGCATTTCTCCTAAGTTAGTATTATGACTAACTTAGAAAATAGGACGATATTTCTTTAGCGCAGCAGCAGAATTCATGTATAGGCAGCACTCTAAGTTTTCAGCCAGAAACCAAAAGATAATCTAATAAAAGCACATGAAGCAGGTCATCGACTCCTTCACTCCAACATATTAACCTCCTCTCACTTGAATATTGACTTTCCATAATTTAAGGAGTTGGTGTATAACATGTAAAACAACATTTTGCCCATCAATGTAAAGCACATTTTAAGACTTTGCTATATTGTATTTCACAATATTGTGATGGCCTCTGCCATACATCACCATGAATGAGCCATAGGCAAACATATATCCTCTCTGGAAAGAAGAGGTCACATTCTTTATGTCAAATATTTATTCAAATTTGTGTTACCTATTTTCCAACTGGTTTATTTAAGTGACTGATGTCATCTAAGACAACTATTGCCTTATTGATTTTCTGTTTGGACCATCTGTCCATTAATACAGTTGGGATTGTAAATTGATACAGCCACTCAGGAAAATGGGCTTCCCTCATAGCTCACTTGGTAAAGAATCTACCTACAATGCAGGAGACTGCGGTTTGATTGCTGGGTTGGGAAGATATGCTGCAGCAGGGATAGGCTACCCACTTCAGTATTCTTGGGCTTCCCTTGTGGCTCAGCTGGTAAAGAATCTGCCTGCAATGTGGGAGACCTGGGTTTGATCACTGGGTTGGGAAGATTCTCTGAAAAAAGGAAAAGCTACCCACTCCAGTATTCTAGCCTGGAGAATTCTGTGGACTGTATAGTCCATGGGGTTACAAAGACTCAGACACAACTGAGTGACCTTCACTCACTCACTCACTCATTCACTATGGAAAACAGTAGGGAGGTTTCTCAGTGACCTAAAAATAGAACTATTATATGACCTTGGAAACTACACTTGGGAATATATCCCCCCAAAGTATAAAAGCATAAATTTGAAAACATACATGCACCCTAATGTTCATTGCAGCACTGTTTACAATAGCCAAAATATGGAAGCAAAACAAATGTCCATCAATAGACAAGTATATAAAGAATGTGTGCCACAAATAAATAAACATTAATAAGTGTAAGTAATGAAATGTTACTCAGACATTAAAAAGAATGAAATTCTGCTATTTGAAGCCATGTGGATGGACCTAACTATTATTATGATTAGTGAAATAAGTCAGAGAGAGAAAAAATAGTGTATGATATAACTTATGATGTATGGTAAAGGATCATATGGAATCTTAAAAATAATACAATGAGAATATATGCAAAACAGAAACATACTTACAGATACAAAACAAAAACTAAAAGTTACTAGACTGTAAAGACAATGGGGTATGAACAAATTAGCAGTATGGGAAAAAGAGATCAAAACTACTGTATAAGCAAGCGACAAGGATATATATTGTAGCACAGGCAATTATAGACATTATGTTTTATTAACTTTCAGTGAGATAAAATCTGTTAAAAATACTGAATCAGTGTGTTTTGCACCTGAGATAAATAAGACATTGCAAATCAACTCTTCTTCAAATTTAAAAATCAGAAAAAAGTTCAAAAAGTGCATTGCCTTGGGCATACCACATGGATACATGCATTTGATCATCTATTTTCCCCATTGACTATGATAGATATAGGGCTTCCCAGGTGGTTCTGTGGGTAAAGAATCTGCTTGCAATGCCACAGACCCAGGAGGCACAGGTTCAATCCTTGGGTCAGGAAGATCCCCTGGAGGAAGGCATGGCAACCCACTGTAGTATTCTTGCCTGGAAAATTCCATGGATAGAGGAGCCTGGCAGACTACAGTCCATAGAGTCACAAAGAGTCAGACACAAATGAAGCAACTGAGCATGCATGCACACACATGGCAGGATTGAAGACACTGAAGCAAACGAGATAATAGGAACTTATTGAGGAGAAAGAAATTAAATTACACATTACAAATGACACTAAATTTTATAAATCTAGAATATCAGGAAAAAGAGTTAAGGTAGTTGTATACAAAGACCTGATACAAACAGAAATAAACTCTGTGGTCTGAAATTTTAATCTTTACAAATACATGAATGGACATGAATGCTTAGACTAGTTATTTTCCATTGCAGAACTACAATTCATGACTATTCTTTATACAAATAACAAAAAGTCATTGATGCTATATGTTTTAAGTGAGAATTTTTTTTTTTTTAATTAATTAATTTTAGTTGGAGGATAATTACTTTACGAAATTGTGATGCTTTTTGCCATATATCAACATGAATCAGCCATGGGTGCAATATGTCCCTCCATCCTGAACCCCTTCCCACCTCCCTCCCCATTGAAACATGTATATTACCATATGTAAAACAGATGACCAATGCAAGTTCAATGCATGAGAATAAATTATTTTAAGAAGGATTTCTCAGGTGGCGCTAGTGGTAAAGAAACTGCAGGTTAGACATAAGAGACGAAGGTTAGATCCCTGGGTTCAAAGATCTTGTGGAGGAGGGCACAGCAGTCCACTCCAGTATTCTTGCCTGGAGAATCCCATGGACAGAGGAGCCTGGCAGGTTGTAGCCCATAGGGTCGCAAAGAGTTGGACTTGACTAAAGTGACTTAGCATGCTTGCAGCTTTAAGAAATTCATCTAGTTTTATGAAAAAATGATTAATTCCCAAATTTTCCAGATTCAAGGCTGAGAATAAATCTCAGAAACTGGGAAAACCATAAAATGAAAAAAAAAAAAATTTGAATTATGAGAGATTTCACAAGCCTTAACTGAGTTATATAAATCGCATGGAGAAGCTGAAGTCAAAAAAGGAAAATTCCAGGAAATAAATTGAAAGGGTAAGTTCAACTTCCACAGCCTGATCAAAGAATCTGATCAAAGAATCTGATCTAGAGATTAGCAATTTATGATTCTGGGGCCTTTCTTCAGCCCAGGTGAATTACCTTTTTTTATAGCTGATATTTGAAAGAATGCTCTCAGAGCTCTCTTAATGTCCTTGTTCCTCAGACTGTAGATGAAGGGGTTCAGCATGGGTGTGACCACGGCGTACATCGCTGAGGCTGTTGCACTTGAGTGTGAGCTGTGGGGAGCAGCAGAGCTAAGGTACACGCCTAAGCTTGTACAGTGAAATAAGGAGATGACTGAGAGGTGAGATGCACAGGTGGAGAATGCTTTACACTTCCCCTGAGCTGATGAGATTCTACATATTGAGGAAGCTATCTTACAGTAAGTGTAAAGGATACCTGCAAGGGGAACACCTCCCAGGATCCCAGCTCCAAAACTCATCACCAATTCATTAAGAAAGTTGCTGGAACACGCAAGTTGAATCAACTGTTTGAGTTCACAGAAATAGTGTGGGATTTTCACCTCTCTGCAGAAGGACAATGTCAATACCATTAAGGTTTCTAACAAGGAATGTAGGACACTGATGATCCAGCTAACCAAAAGCAGAATTCCACAGCGGTGTGGGCTCATGATGACTGTGTATTGAAGGGGATGGCAGATGGCCACAAAGCGGTCATAGGCCATCACAGTCAGGAGGAAGTCATCCAAGCCTACAAACAGCACGAAAAAATACATCTGAATGATGCAGCCTTAATGGGATATAACTTGGCTCTGTGTCTGGATGTTCCACAGCATCTTTGGGATGATGGTGGAGGTGATACAGATGTCTACAAAGGACAGGTTGAAGAGGAAGAAGTACATGGGATTGTGGAGGTGGGGGTCTGAGCTGACCGCTAGGATGATGAGCACGTTTCCAAACACAGTGATCAGGTACATGGAGAGGAAAGGTCCAAATATGAGGCACTGCAGTTCTGGTTCCTCTGAAAATCCAAGAAGAAGAAATTCTGAAGCATGTGTTATGTTCCTTGGTACCATGGGCTGAAAGTAACTATGAGGAAAGAGGAAAATAACATGACCGATTTTTTCACAATTAGTTATCACTCACATTGTTGAAGGGCTGCCATTTATAATTGCCTATCATAATATTAATTTCAAAAATTTGTTCATGAGTTCAGTTCCCTTGGTAGAATTTCTTATAGCATCTTTAATTAGCAAGATTGTTCGACTTTCAGCATTTTCCCTGGCAAGTCAGGTATATCTCATATTTAGGGAGAAATTCTTTCATTTTTTCAGGACATTTAAATTGTGTGCCGACGATGTTCCAGGTGCTGTCTAGGCAATGAGTATGGGGTGCTGAAAAATAAAAGCTCTGACTATCCATCTACAGAGAAAAATCCAGAGAATTATTTTTTAAAAACTTATATATAGCTTCTCGGATCGTGACAGATGCTATGAAGAAAATAAAAGCAGGTATAACTGAATGAGTAAAGAGGGGTACTATTTTTTATGGATGTTCATGCTAAGACTTGAAAACTTGAAAATCAAGGTGATATTTCCATGTACACATCAGATGAAATGTATGCCAGGCAGGGAGAACAACTGTGCAAAGAGAGGGACTTCTTTAAGATGTTCAATATGGGAAACGTAATGGCCAGGAGGGAGAGTGAGGAGAGATGATGTCATAGGATGCTTAGGAGCAAGGTGGCCTCCCTATTGCTGCTGAACCATCAAATATCAAGGAGTCCTTTATATACATCATGTATTTTTAGAACCTTAGGAAATTTTTGCGAAGTCGGCTTGTAAGTACTAATGAATCCCTCCTGTCAGTTTAGTTTATAACTCTGTTATAAGATTCACCTTGGAATGTATGTGCTCAGAACTCCTGCTTGGAGAACTTAACACACTTCACAAGGCATGAAAATACACACACATCATAGAATCTTCCTTCCTAGGCTGTGTAACTTCCATGTCGTTTTCACCCCTAACTACCCTTATGAAGTTAGATGTTGATATAACTCAAGATGATCATAGCAAATAACCTACAAATGGCATTCAGAAATTCCAGATTGTAAATTTTCCAACATTCCCAGATAGCTCAGTGGGTAACAAATCTCCCTGCAATGCAGGGGACACAAGAGACACAAGTTCTATCCCTGGGTCGGGAAGATCCTCTGGAGAAGGGAATGGCAACTCACTCCAGTATTCTTGCCTGGGGAATCCCATGGACAGAGGAGCCTGGTGGCCTACAATTCATAGGGTTGCAAGGAGTTAGACACAACTGAAATGACAGAGCACAGTACCAATAAACTTGGAACTCTATTTTGGTATAGCCATTTTATGCTTCGTATTAAACATCTGCTGAACATTTATTACATAAACTCATGTTGTTGTTCAGTTGATAGGTCATGTTTGATTCTTTCCATGGACTGCAGCACATCAGGCCTCCCTGTCCTTCACTATCTCTTGGAGTTTGCTCGAATTCATGCCCATTTAGTCTGTGACACTATATGTTTGCATATATATATGTGCTTTCTTTCTCAAAGCCTGAATTTTAAGATATATATATATACACACATGTGGACTTCCTTAGTGGTCCCGTGGTTAAGAATCTGGCTGTCAACACAGGGGTCACAGGTTCAATCCCTGGTCCAGGAAGATTCCACATGCCGCCAGATAACTAAGCCCATGCATCACAACTACTGAGTCAGATTTCCCTAGAGCCCATGCTCCTCCAACAGAAACCACCACAATGAGCAGCCTGCACACTGCAACTATAAAGTGGCCCCTGCTCGCCCCAACTACAGAAAAGCCCACACATCAATGAAGACCCTTCACAGGCAAAAACAAATAAATAAATAAAACTGAAAATTGGTGTATGTATACATAGAGAGAGAGGAATTGGACATAAGAAAAAAGAAGGATCTCATAAGCTCAAATGGTCCCTTGACAGACTGTGGTAAAGAAAGCCTTCATTGGTTCTGGTGACATTTCATGTGCTATTATACCTCCTTGATGCCCAGGAAAAACGGTAAAAAAGAATACATGTACCCAAAAGATAAAGTAGTGATGTCTTTATGTTTAAAAACACTTGCAGATTATACTACTCAAAATAAAAATGAGCAAAGGCAAAAAACCAACACTTTGTACAAGGATATATATATAAAGTACAATATATAATGTAAAATGAATATTGGCCACTTTTAATGTGTTATCCTGTGCTAAGTCACTTTAGTCATGTCAACTCTTTGCAAACCCATGGATTATAGCCTGCTAGGCTCCCCTGTCCATGGGGTTCTCCAGACAAGAATACTGGAGTGGAAAAAAAAAAAAAAAAGAATACTGGAGTGGGTTGCAATTTCCTCCTCCAGGGGATCTTCCTGACCCAGGAATCGAACCCACAACTCATGTCTCCCGCATTGGCAGGTGGGTTCTTTACCACCAGTGCCAACTGCAAAGCCCATCTTTAAGACGAGGCAGCAAAACTTGTTTTTCCTGTGCCTGTTTTGTAATTTTTTGTTTAATTGTTTTTGTATGGTCCGATAGCAGACTAGGCAATCCTCTTTCTCTCTTCTCATATGTGACTCCTTCTCTTTGCTATTCTTGGGTTTTCATCATTTTTCTCTTAATTCTTGCACACTTTGTCCTAGTTTGCCCAACCATCAGTGACCTCCACAGTCCATACACATAAGATACATATGTCATGATGATTCCAACCTTCTCCCTGAGTAACATTCTTTATATTAGTTATCTGAGACATTGTGCTATTCATACATCTCTTTCATTGTACTCATCTTCTCAATGAACACAGGATCCAAGCAGACAAAACTTCACCTGTTATGTTCAAGTTTGTATTTTAACCATGTGTGAATATATATGCACTTGTACAAAAATGAATGTAGAAAAAAAGAAAAGTTGGGAAAAGGAGAAGGAGAATGAAACCAGGTTAAATAGTATGGTTTCAAGACAAGTTTAGCAAACAAAACTGAATGGAGCATTGAAAACTAATTGTGTAAAAAATATAGTAGCAATAACTTATGAGTTTTCATTGTGGTTCAGCTGGTAAAGAATCTGCCTGCAATGCAGGAGACCTGGGTTTGATAACTGAGTTGAGAAGATCCCCTGGAGAAGGGAACGGCTACCCACGCCAGTATTGTGGCCTGGAGAATGCCATGGACTGTATGTATAGTCCATGGGTCGCAAAGAGTCAACAGGACTGAGTGACTTTCTGACTTATGATATAAAATGGACTAATTAAATTGACAATGACCTAGATGTAAAATAACATAAAACATAATCTTCCTAGAATGTTCTGATATATAGCACACTCTCAGTTATTTGTTGAATACATTAGGATTTAGGTCTCTATTTATGGACATTTAATTTGTGGTAAGGTTGTATATCATTTTATTCAGAAGAAGTGAATTGTTGATGAAATTAAACACAAATATTTATTTATTTTGCCAAGTTTGTAGTTTCCCACCGTAAAACATCTTACAAAAAATTAAGAAAGATTATGACCTCAGTGTAAGACTAATAGACACTTCATAGGTAAACATCTTGCAATCTACATATAAAGTCTTTGGGTGGGCAAAACCATGACAAAAAAGTCAAGATACGCAGAAGTAAATAGACATTTTTAACTAGAGAAACAATTTTTTTTAAATTTATGACCAAAAGTAAGTACTTAAAGTCAGTTCAAAAATGATCCTTTGTATGGACATATAACATGTGGGTACATAATAATAATACTAGGCAAATAAAAATCATGACCAAGCATAAAAATTTTTACTTGAACTCAGTATATAGTTTAAGAGAACAGCAAAAAATCTTTATCATACCACTGTCCTGGGAAAAAACTTTAAGACCTTTCACATTTTGGGGTAAGAATAATTACCCTCAAATGTGCTAGAGGTAGTAAAGAAGACATCTCTGATTTTTATGGCAAAAAATGTGAGGTATTACAAATTTTTAGGGAAACAATCTGAAGGTAGCTATTAATAATCAAACTACAGATATTCTTTTTCCACTTTAAATCAATTTTTGTTATAACAATGAGTAAGATTTTTTCCATTAGGAACTTAAATGGTTTCAGACTGACAATTATCTTTAATAATTACCATAGTCAAGAATATATCCAAAGTGGACAGTACAAACAAGATGCTAAATTTTGGGAACTACCCTAGCAATCTGGTAGTTAAGACTCCATGCTTCCAATGCAGGGATCACAGGTTCAATCCCTGGTCAGATAACAAAGACCCACATGCTGTGTGGCAAAATAAATAAATAAATAAATAAATAAATAAAAGATATCAATTTTTAAAAAATGAGTAAAAGCAAAATTTTATGGGAATAAGAAAAGATGTTTGTATTGTCCATTAATCCATTTACTAAATAAATACTTACTGAATACCTGCTCTAGGCTATACAATAAGCTAGTCACTGAAGATTTTAACCCAATTCGAGGATAATACAATTTAGTCAAGAAAAAATACATTTGTAAAAGACTTACAGAAATGAAAATCACAAAATAATTAAAATAAGCACTATGATGGACACAAACAATGCTCAAGAAGCATGGAAGAAACTGAGCTAGTCTAAAGCAATGCTAGGCAAAAGAAGTCTTACAAACAAATGCACTGAAATAGGAAAATTTAACACTAGATCAGGAACAGGGAAATAGAGATCATAGTGGGTTGCATTTCCAGAAGCTGAAGATCTAAAACTCACTGTTTCCAAGCTCGGCATTCTTGACTTTTTGCTTTCACTTCCTTTAACATTTGTTGTTGTTTAATTGCTCAGTCATGCCTGACTCTTTTGTGACCCCATGGACTGCAGCCCACCAGGTTCCCCTGTCCATAGGATTTCCCAGGCAAGAATACTGAAGTGAGTTGTCATTTCCTACTCCATGGGATCTTCCCAACCAAGGGATGGAACCCCACATCTCCTGCATTGCGTGCAGATTCTTTACTGCCAAGACACCTGGGAAGCCCTTCCTTTAAATAACTAAGTCATTAAATGCGTGATAGAAATTTCCTGTATCTGTCTTCTCTTCATGGCAGCAGTTGATCAAAGCTTCCTCTCCCACTGTGTGTTCTGGGCCTCCTTGGCCTCTGCTTACTCTCATTCTCCCCTTATCTCTAACTTTAAATAAAGAAATATTACAGTATAAATGTTTCATAATGCTGTGCCAGTTCCTGTTATACACATGAATCAGTTATAAATATATACACACATATCCCCCTCTTGTTTTGGATTCTATTCCCCTTTAGGTCACCGCAGAGCTCAGAGTAGGGTTCCCTGTGCCGCACAATAATTTCTCATTAGCTGTCTCTTTTATAAATAGCAGTGTATACATGCCAGTCCCAATCTCCCAATCCATTCCACCCCTACATCCCTCCTTTGGCAACCGTGAATGTGTTCTCTCTATCTTGGTTTCTATTTCTGAAAGGAGAAATAGAAAATACAGAGATTCTTTAACTGAGGATTCTTTCGTGTTGGCACAATTGGCATTCAGGTCCAGTTCACTATGGTGGGGTCTGTCCCGTGTTCTGCAGGTGTTAGAGCCTCCCTGACCTCTGTGGACTCCTTCTCATGTCACTGTCATAGAAGTCTGGGCATTGCTCAAAGTGCCCTAGGGATACTTGGTTAGAATGGCAGTTTAAACATAACTAACTCAACATATTTTTATAGCATTTGTATAGCAGTAGTTTAATGATAAAGATTAGGAATGGCAAAATGAGAGTAACACAGGCACACCATGAAATGGTGCATGAAATGGCGTATGCCATGATAATAGCGAACCATCATTGTCATCATCATGTCATCATCATTAGTGCTGAGAGGGTATATAGTGAGGAAATACTGAGTAAGAAGGAAAATTGGACAAAAGTAAGAAAAACGATTGTGCTTTTAGGAAGTGTATGAGTATATATGTGTGCATAATACAGAAAGAGAAATTTTAAAATAATCTAAAGAATTTATGGCAAAAAATGTTAACTTGAATGAAACTAGGTTATATAAAGTAGTTTCAAAACAACTCTTTGTAACGAAATGGAATGGAAGTTTATGTTATATCAAAACGTGAAATAGTAACAATTTAACAAAATCAACGTGGATCGTTAATATAAAGTCAAGCTGCCAACAACTTGGAAATAAAGAATGAAACAGAATGACTTTTGAAATGTAGGGAGAAAGCAGTATTTAAGCTGTAATTTCACCTCATGTGAATAGCTGTGGATTTCAGTGTACTCTGGTGGCTCAGATGGTAAAGAATCTGCCTGCAATGCAGGAGACCCAGGTTCAATTCCTGGGCCAGGAAGATCTCCTGGAGAAGGGAATGGCAACCCACCCCAGTATTCTTGCCTGGAGAATTCCATGGACAGAGCAGCCCATGGGCTCACAAAGAGTCTGGCATGACCGAGTGACTTTCACTTTCAATTTTCAAAGGTATAGTGATCATTAGACAAATGATAAAGAAGAATGCCTTCCTAGTGATGGCTTGATGTGAAGCAACTTTTAAATATAGGTCTAATCAAAAGGAGAAATTAGGAATTTTCCGGGTGGTCCAATGGTTAGGAATCAGCACTTCCACTGCAAGGGACACAAGTTCCATCCCTGGTCAGAGAACTAAGATCCCATATGCCATGTAGGGTGGCCAAAAATAAATAAATAAAGGAGCAATTAGAAAGAGCAGAGATACAAATGCATGTTGGAACAAGTGTAAACAGTGATTTATTAGCACGAAGCATACATTTTTGTCTAAAACAATGATCAGCAAGTGGAGAATATTAAACTGACAGCTCAATTTCTTTCAGAAAAAAAAATTTTTTTTTAATATATAGTGATGCATGTAAGTGGAATCTAGGAAAATGGTACAGGGGAACCTACTTGTTGGGTGGGAATAGAGGCACAGACGTCGGGAAAAGACATATGGACACAGCTGGAGGGGAGAAGGGGGATGAACTGGGAGACTGGGACTGACGCAGGAGCAATGCCCTGTGTAAAACAGAAGCTAGAGGGAGCCTACGGTGCCGCACAGGAAGCTCAGTTCAGCCCCTGTGATGACCTAGAGAGACGGGACGGGGATGGGAGAGAGGTCGAGGAGGAAGAGGGTGTGTACATAGAGCTGATTCAGGTCACAGCGCTGAGAAACTAGCACGGCGTGGTAGAGCTACTGTCCGCCAATAAACAAATAAATAGAAGGCAACGGAGAATATACGATATGATTAACTGAGAAATCTGACCACACCAAATTCACATATATTCACAATTCCCCTCAAATACATCTATACATAAGTAAAGAACTAAAGGACAAATAGCCAGTATGAGGGGGTGGTGGGAACCTCCAAATGCTTATTTGAAAAATCATAATTATAAGCAAGAATAGAAATTCTCCAGTTCTATTCTACCAAGGAAAGGAGTCATAACGATAATTTGAGATAGAGAAAATAAATAGTTATCAAATTCACTTACATATTCAAGCATCACAAGCAATGGAATAATTCAAGTTCTTTAGCATTCCCCTTTATGCAAATTAATTATTTTCCTTCCATTTTTTTTTTTTTCCCCCATAGAGGATACTGTGAAATACATGTCTCTTGCAACTGCTGTTGCAAGGATGTGTTTGCAGGCCTTCTTTGGTATGGACCTTTCTCATTATTAAGGAAATACAGTCAAATATGCCCATTATTGAAAGTTAGACAAAAATGCCTTCACTTCATTTTATGTCCCTCCAGTTAACACCCTACCTCTTTCTTCCAGTGAATTAGTAAGATACTTGGATATACTTTCTATTATACTCTGCCTGGAAACCCTTTATGACTCTCTTGTCTTTTGTAATTGGGCTTCCTTTCCTGCCATTTAATTGTCATCACTGAGCATTGCCTTACTGAGTTCTCTTTTTAGCATCTAAAAAATACTTTAATATTTCAATCAAACAAGCAAACCACCACAGTGTTCTTTGGATTCTGGGATATACTGAATAATTTTTCACATGTCCTCAGGTAAATATTCTTGATTTTCTTTTTCTATGGCCTGTTCCTGCAGTGTCTTTTGGGCTCTTGGACTCACCAGCATGGGAACTCTGAGAGGAAGTTATCTAGGTGAAGTCTGAATCCCTTCCTGGGTTGTTGATGATGGAGACTGAAGGTCTGTGTGCAGATGAGACCACAGGAAGGGTTAAAATATTGAAACTTAAGCCAGAATTAGGACTCCAAAAGCAACAACTGTCTCTTATCCACACTCAGGTTGTACAAGCTCAGGGACCACAGCAGAGGAGATATTTACAGCTCTCTCTGTCTGCTCATTATGTACATTTCTCTCATTTTTCAACGGCCTGTAAGCACATGAATTCCCTATGGAACTTGGCCTGGACAGAAAGAAATTTTTCCTGCTGATGCTCTGTTCTCAAGAGATCGGGTTATAAGCCAGGAGAATTCAGACCTCTTGGGCTTCCCTGTTGGCTGAGCGAGTAAAGAATCCACCTGCAATTCAGGAGACAGAGCAGATATGGATTTGATTCCTGGTTCAGGAAGATCCCCTGGAGGAGGGCCTGGCAACCCACTCCAGTATACTTGCCTGGGAAATCCTATGGACAGAGCCTGGAGGGCTAGAGTTTAAAGGGTCACAGAGAGTTGGACATGACTGAGCAGCTAATTACTTCTTAAGACCTATGCCAATAGGACCTTTTATGATTATGTTTCCAAAGAATTTTTTCAGACCCTTCTTTAGGTCTTTATTTCTCAGACTATAGATGAAGGGGTTCAGCATGGGTGTGACCACAGTGTACATCACCGAGGCTGTTGCACTTGAGTGGAAGCTGTGGGTACCAGCAGAGCTGAGGTATACTCCTAAACCCGTACAATAAAATAAGGAGACAACAGAGAGGTGAGATGCACAGGTGGAAAATGCTTTATACTTCCCCTGAGATGATGAAATTCTGCCTATGGAAGAAACTATCCTAGAGTAAAAGTAAAGAATACATGAGAGGGAACCCCCGGCCAGCAGCACAGCTCCGGAATACATCACCACATTATTGAGAAAGGTGTCCGAACTGGCAAGTTGGATCATCTGATTGAGTTCACAGGCAAAGTGAGGGATTTCTAAGAATGTACAGAATGTCAGTCTCAACAAACTTAAGCTTTGTAACAAGGAATGCAGGAAGCTGATGACCCAGGACACCAGCACCAACAGTTCACAGAGCTGGGGGTTCATGATGACCGTGTAGTGCAGGGGGTGGCAGATGGCCATGAAGCGGTCATAGGCCATCACTGTTAGGAGCAAGATGTCAAGTCCTGCAAAGAGCATGAAAAAATACACCTGGGTGATGCAGCCTTCATAGGTTATGACTTTGGTCTGTGTCTGGATATTCCATAGCATCTTTGGGATGGTGGTGGAGGTGAAACAAATGTCCACAAAGGACAGGTTGGAGAGGAAAAAATACATGGGGGTGTGGAGGTGGGCTTCTGAGCTGATGGCCAGTATGATGAGCAAGTTTCCAAATACAATGATCAGGTACATGGAGAAGAAAAGACCAAATATGAACGGTTGCAATTTTAATTCCTCTGAGAATCCCAGAAGAAGAAATTGTGAAACTCCTGTTAGGTTTCTTATTGCCATGTGTTGATGGTGACTATGGAAAAAGAAGGAAATAGCATGATTTATTTCCACACAAAAGCATCATTATTCATGTGGTAGAAATGCTACCATTTATATTTTGCCATCAATAATTGCTTTCAACATTTTGTTCATGGATCTTATGCACTTGAAGGAACCTCCTGTGGCATCTCTAGTTAGCAAAGTTGTCTCATGATCAGAGTTTCCCCCAACATGTTATGTATACTACAATTTTAATGAGAAATTCTTTCATACATTTGAAGAATATAAATTGAATTGTGGCAATATTCCAGGTACTATCTATGTAGGGAGTTAGGGTGTTGGAAAACAAAAGCTCATAAAATCTGGTTGTGCAAAAAGGATATAAGCAAATAAAAAGTTACATAGAAATTTAAATGTATATATAGCATGTCTTATGCTTACGGGTCTCTTAAAAAGAGACCCATAAAATAAAAAGAAAGCTGGCATAAAAGCAAGAGTGAAAAGGAAATACTATTTTATGCATGTTTAGATAAGAACTACAAACAAGCTGCTATTTGAACAGACTTCAAGGAAGGGTGAGTGTCATGAACAGACTTGGGGAAGGGTGTACTTACAAGGGAGCAGCCAGTGCACAGGCCCTGAGGAAAGTGCTTGTTTAAGATGACCCAGTGGATACAAGGAAGCCAATCTGGTGAGGGAAAATGAGCAGGAGGATTAGTGAGGAGAGATATTGTCAGAGAATGCTGAAAAATTATGTAGCCTCTGTGTTACTGCTGAAACTTCAAGTCATAAAGTCCACATGTATCTTCAGCGCTTTAGGAAACTCCATATGTTAAAAATCCTATACGACTTATCTCACTTAGCATAATGGCTTCAAGTTCCAACCAAGTTGTTGCTAATAGCAAGATTTCATTGTTTTCATAAAAACTAGTGTATCTGAACTGTTTTATTAGTTTCAGGTGTACAACATAGTGATTTGATATTTTTATAGATTATACTCCATTTAAAATTATTCCAAAATATTACTTATACTCCCTATACTGCACATTGCATATTTATATTCTATTTGTTTTGTTTTATTTCTTAATATTATTTTTTAAATAAATTATTTATTTATTTATTTATTTTGTCTGTGCTGTGTCTTCATTGCCATGCAGGCTTTTATGATGAATTGAAATAAGTCAGACAGAGATAAATAAACATTGTGAGATCTTGCTTATATGTGGAATCAAAAAAACAAAACCAGAAGCCAAGCTCATAGATAGAGAGAACAGGTTATGACTGCCAGAGGCAGGCGCAGGGAGTGGGAGTGGGTAAATGGATGAAAGGGTCACAGGTACACACTTCCAGTTATAAGATAGATAAGTCATGGGGCTATAATATACAGTGTTGTGACTATAGTTAATAATACTGCACTGCATATCTGAAAGTTGCCAATAGAGTAAATCTTAAAAGTTTCTATCAAGGTAAAAATTGCAACTACACTTGGTGGCAGGGATTAACTAGACTCATTTTGGTAACCATTTTAAAATATACATAAATATTGGATCATTATGTTATAAACCTGAAACTAATAAAACATATGTTGATTATATCTCAATAAAAGATACTTTTTAAAAAATGCCTATAGGAAACAAAATTTAAGGAAAGTCCAGAAATGACTTCTCAAAGAAATGATATATGATAATTACAATTTAATGATATCACATGTGTCACTAATTCAATTTGAGATTTGGAAATGAAAAACTATGACAGAAACTCTTTTATAATGTGGGGAGGAAGCAGAACCTAAATTATAACTTCCTCTTCCATGGGGACATATGGACTCAAACTCAGGTATGGAACACAAAGCTGTCTTTAGTTAAATGTAAAGGAGAATGCCTTCCAAATATTAGTGACTGAATATGTGCAACTTTCAAAGATCGATCTGATCAAAATAGAATAAATTAAACAATAAGGGATAAGAGATATCAAAGGTAGTTGGAAATGCATAAAAAAGAGATTTATTAGCACCTAATAAACAGAAGAACATTTTCATTTCTACTTAGAGCAAGGATTTTTAAGTAAAGAATATTTAAGTGACAACTCTATTCCTTCAGTTGCACTTTTTTTTAAAGCAATAAAGATGAATTGCAAAAAATGAAAAGCAATAAGATGAATTGACACTGATTTTGCCACACAAAATTTATAAACTCTCAGACATTATGTACAAATTTTATATATATACATAAAATAAGTAAATGGCAAACAGCAAGCTTGATGAAAATTTTTAATTTTTTGTTTGGAAGAATAAAATATAAAACAGAAATAAAACATGCTCGATTCACCTGGAGGGATGGGGTGGGGAGGGAGGTGTGAGGGGGTTTCTGCTGAGGAGACACATGTATACCTATGGCCAATGCATGTTAATGTGTTGCAAAAGCCGTCACAATCTTATAAAGTAACTATCTTCCAATTAAAATAAACAAATATATTTTTTAAAAATAAATTAGAAAGAAGAAATGTCCTGATTAGTCATGTCTACATTTTCAACATAGAAACCGATTGGTTAGCTTATCTACAAATGTATTCACTCTTACAGGAAATAAGTACAGATGAAGCTCATTAATACATCATTTTGCACATAATAGCATGTTTTATTTTCTACATTGAGAGAAGAAATACTGTGAAATATATGTATATCTCATGAACTGCTGTTTCAAGAAAATATGTGGAGGCATTCCTTAGTCTGGATGCTTCTCATCATAGTCAAATATGCTCCATATTAAAAAAAAAAAAAAAAGTCCTCACATCTCTGTACATCCTTCCACAGCTAATACCCTTTGTCTCTACTCCAGTTAATTGCAAAATCCTTGAACTTATATTTTACTTTTACTGGAAGCACTTTATACCTCCTATTCCCTCTTCTCATTGGGCTTTCATGTTCAGCTTTTAATGGTCAACCTTGACCTTGCATTGTTAGTTAAAGTTTCACTTCTATTTTTGGAATAAAAAATGAATATATTATTAATCAAGCACACAAACAACTTCAATGATCTTGCCTCTGGGTTAGCCTGGACTGGCTCTCAGATGAACTCGGGTGAATGTTTTGATTGTCATTCCCTTTGACATTCTGCAGTATTTATCTGGTTCTTGACTCACCTGGGTGAGTCTCTGAGGGGAAGGTCTCAACAGAGATGTCCAAATTCCTATTGAATGGTTGATGATGGCAATAGGAGCTCTGTTCCCAGACAAGACAATGGGATGCAGTCAAGCATCAGTTCCCTAAGTCAGTAATGACTACAAAAACAACAACCGTGTCCTGTCCAGCCCAAGGATGCACAGGCTGAGGGATGTAATAGAGGAGATATTTATAGCTTTCCAGGTCTGCTCATTACCATATTTCTCTCTTGTTTCCACCACCTCTAATAACTGATTTCCCTGAGGGATGCTGATCTGGACAGATAGAAACACTTTCCTGCTCATTTTCTGTGTCTGGGAGACAATATTACAACTCAGAGGCATTCAACATTTATTACTCTTTACATGAACTGTCCTGTCTTCCCAGAGAAATAAACCTTAAGGTTCCCAACAAAATATCCCAACCATGATTCCATTTTTTTTTTATTTTTTTAATTTATTTGTTTTAATTGGAGTCTAATTACTATACAATATTGTAGTGGGTTTTGCCATACATTGACATGAATCAGCCATGGGTGTACATGTGTTTCCCATCCTGAAACCCCTCCCACCTCCTTCCCCATCCCATGCCTCAGGGTCGTCCCAGTGCACCAGCCCTGAGCACCCTGTCTCATGCATCGAACCTGGACTGGTGATCTTTTCCACATATGATGATACAGATGTTTCAACGCTGTTCTCTCAAATCATCCCACCCTCACCTTCTCCCAGAGAGTCCAAAAGACTATTCTATACATCTGTGTCTCTTTTGCTGTCTCACATATAGAATTATCATTACGATTTCTCTAAATTCCATTTAAAAGCATTAGTATACTATATTGGCGTTTTTCTTCCTGGCTTACTTCACTCTGTATAATAGGCTCCAGTTTCATCCACCTCATTAGAACTGATTCAAATATATTCTTTTTAACGGCTGAGTAATATTCCATTGTGTATATGTACCACAGATTTCTTATCCATTCGTCTGCTGACAGGCATCTAAGTTGCTTCCATGTCCTGGTTATTATAAACAGTGCTGTGATGAACATTGGTGTACATGTATCTCTCTCATTTCTGGTTTCCTCAGTGTGTATGCCCAGCAGTGGGATTGCTGGGTCATATGGCAGTTCTACTTCAAGTTTTTTAAGGAATCTCCACACTGTTCTCCATAGTGGCTGTACTAGTTTGCATTCCCACCAACAGTGTAAGAGTGTTCCCTTTTCTCCACACTCTCTCCAGCATTTATTGTTTGTAGATTTTTGGATAGCAGCCATTCTGACTAGCCTGAGATGGTACCTGGTTGTGGTTTTGATTTGCCTTTCTCTGATAATGAGTGACGTTGAGCATCTTTTCATGTGTTTGTTAGCCATCTGTATGTCTTCTTTGGAGAAATGTCTATGTAGTTCTTTGGTCCATTTTTTGATTGGGTCATTTATTTTTCTGGAATTGAGCTGCAGGAGTTGCTATTATATTTTTGAGATTAATTCTTTGTCCGTTGCTTCATTTGCTATTATTTTCTCGCATTCTGAAGGCTGTCTTTTCACCTTGCTTATAGTTTCCTTTGTTGTGAGAAAGCTTTTAAGTTTCATTAGGTTCCATTTGTTTATTTTTGCTTTTATTTCCATTACTCTGGGAGGTGGATCATAGAGGATCCTGCTGTGATTTATGTCGGAGAGTGTTTTGCCTATGTTCTCCTCTAGGAGTTTTATAGTGTCTGGTCTTAGATCTTTACTCCATTTTGAGTTTATTTTTGTGTATAGTGTTAGAAAGTGTTCTAGTTTCATTCTTTTACAAGAGGTTGACCAATTTTCCCAGCATCACTTGTTAAAGATATTATCTTTTCTCCATTGTATATTCTTGCCTCCTTTGTCAAAGATAAGGCGTCCATAGGTGTGTAGATTTATCTCTGGGCTTTCGATTTTGTTCCACTGATCTATATTTCTGTCTTTGTGCCAGTACCATACTGTCTTGATGACTGTGGTTTTGTAGTAGAGCCTGAAGTCAGGCAAGTTGATTCCTCCAGTTCCCTTCTTCTTTTTCAAGATTGCTTTGTATATTCGAGGTTTTTTGTATTTCCATACAAATTGTGAAATTATTTGTTCTAGTTCTGTGAAGAAAATTGTTGGTAGTTTGACAGGGATTGCATAGAATCTATAGATTGCTTTTGGTGTTATACTCATTTTCACTATATTGATTCTTCTGATCCAAGAATATGGTATATTTCTCCATCTATTTGTGTCCTCTTTGATTTCTTTCACCAGTGTTTTATAGTTTTCTAGATATAGGTCTTTTGTTTCTTTAGGTAGATATATTCCTAAGTGTTTTATTCTTTATGTTGCAATGGTGAATGAAATTATTTTCTTAATTTCTCTTTCTGTTTTTTCATTGTTAGTGTATAGGATTGCAAGGTATTTCTGCGTGCTAATTTTATGCCCTACAACTTTACTATATTCATTGATTAGCTCTAGTAATTTTCTGGTAGAATCTTTACGTTTTTCTATGTAGAGGATCATGTCCGTTGCAAGCAATGAGAGTTTTACTTCTTCTTTTCCAATCTGGATTCCTTTTCATTTCTCTTTCTGCTCTGATTGCTGTGGCCAATATTTCTAAAACTATGTTGAATGGTAGTGGTGAGAGTGGGCACCCTTGTCTTGTTCCTGACTTTAGGGGAAATTCTTTCAGGTTTTCACCATTGAGGATAATGTTTGCTGTGGGTTTACCATATATACTTTTTATTATGTTGAAGTATGTTCCTTCTATTCCTCCTTTCTGGAGGCTTTTTGTCATAAATGGATACTGAATCTTGTCAAAGGTTTTTTCTGCATCTATTGAGATAATC
The DNA here is from genome assembly GCF_963930625.1 of Muntiacus reevesi. NCBI lineage: Eukaryota > Metazoa > Chordata > Mammalia > Artiodactyla > Cervidae > Muntiacus > Muntiacus reevesi. The sequence goes on along the minus strand of NC_089249.1, from coordinate 187,958,737 downwards.
ACATGGCTTTTATCTTTCAGTTTGTTAATTTGCTATATTACATTGATTGATTTGTGAACATTAAAGAATCCTTGCATTCCCGGGATAAACTCCAATTGTTCATGATGTATGATCTTTTTAATATGTTGTTGTATTCTGTTTACTAGACTTTTGTTAAGGATTTTTGCATCTAAGTTCATCAGTGATATTGGCTTGTAGTTTTCTTTCTTTCTGTGGCATTTTTGTCTGGCTTTGGCATTAGGATGACGGTGACCTCATAGAATGAGTTTGGATGTTTACCTTCCTCTGCAATTTTCTGGAAGATTTTGAGTAGGATAGGTGTTAGCTCTTCTCTAAATTTTTGGTAGAATTCAGCTGTAAAGCTGTCTGGTCCTAGACTTTTGTTTGATGGAAGATTTCTGATTATAACTTCAATTTCTGTGCTTGTGATGGGTCTGTTAAGATTTTCTATTTCATCCTAGTTCAGTTTTTGAAAGTTGTACTTTTCTAAAAGTTTGTCCATTTCTTCCAAGTTGTCCATTTTATTGGCATATAGTTGCTGATAGTAGTCTCTTATGATCCTTTGTATTTCTGTGTTGTCTGTTGTGATTTCTCCATTTTCATTTCCAGTTTTGTTGATCTCATTCTTCTGCCTTTGTTTCTTGATGAGTCTGGCTAACAGTTTGTCAGTTTTGTTTGTCTTCTCAAAGAACCAGCTTTTAGCTTTGTTGGCTTTTGTTATGATCTGTTTTGTTTCTTTTGCATTTATTTCTGCCCTAATTTTTAAGATTTCTTTCCTTCTACTAACCCTGGGGTTCTTCATTTCTTCCTTTCTAGTTGCTTTAGGTGTAGAGGTAGGTTATTTATTTGACATTCTTCTTGTTTCTTGAGGTATGCCTGTATTGCTATGCATCTTCCCCTTAGCACTGCTTTTACAGTGTCCCATAGGTTTTGGGTCATTGTGTTTTCATTTTCCTTTGCTTTTATGCATATTTTGATTTCTTTTTTGATTTCTTCTGTGATTTGTTGGTTATTCAGAAGTGTGTTGTTTAGCCCCCATATGTTGGAAGTTTTAATAGTTTTCTTCCTGTAATTGATTCTAATTTTACTGCATTATGGTGAGAAAAGATGCTTGGAATGATTTCAATTTTTTTTTTTTTTTTTTTTTTTTTGCATTTACCAAGACTAGATTTATAGCCCAGGATGTGATTTGTCCTGGAGAAGGTTCTGTGTGCACTTGAGAAAATGGTGAAATTCATTCTTTTGTGGTGAAATGTCCTATAGATATCAATTAGATCTAACTGGTCCACTGTGTCATTTAAAATTTGTGTTTCCTTCTTAATTTTCTGTTTAGTTGATCTATCCATAGGTATCAGTGGGGTATTAAAATCACCCATTATTATTGTGTTATTGTTAATTTCCCCTTTCATACTTGTTTCATAATGCCTTATGTATTGCAGTGTTCCTATATTGGGTGCACATATAAGTGTTATATCTACTTCTTGGATTGATCATTTGATCATTGTGAAGTTCTTCTTTGTCATTTTTAAGATCCTTTATTTTAATGTCTATTTTACTGATATGACTATTGCCATGCCTGTTTTTTGTTTTTTGTGGGGTTTTTTTTTTTTTTTTTTTTTTTTTTTGGTCTTCGTTTGTGTGAAATATCATTTTCCAGCCCTTCACTTTTAGTCTGTAGGTGTCCCTTGTTTTGAAGTGGGTCTCTTGCAGACAGCATAAATACAGGTCTTGTTTTTATATCCATTCAGCCAGTCTTTGTCTTTTGGTTCGGGCATTCAACGCATTTACATTTAAGGTAATTCCAAGATTCCCTGACATGGCACCAGCTTCCCCAGTGCTTGGCAGTTGAGGCAAGAAACTGACGTTTGTCAGACTCAATTTTGTAGGGTAAGTCTCTACAGTGTGCACACTGGTAACATTCCCCCACCTCAATTTGAGCTTTCCTTTGGAGGGCAATCCAACTTGACTGGGATACCCTGTTAGGGAAGGGAATTGTTGTTGGACTGTACCTGAGCTGGAACTGGTTCACTGGGGAAATAGTTCTTATGGGGGTAAGCCTATCCTAGTTGGATTAGTTCATTTGTTTATAGGATAAGTTTATTTACCTGAGTTGGGAATCTGATCAGTTGGAACCAGGTTATTGGGGTGCTAGTTCTCATGGACCACAGACTTGTCTAACTCAGTGAAACTAAGTCATGATGCGTGGGGTTACCCAAGCCGGATGGGTCATGGTGGAGAGGTCTAACCGAATGTGGTCCACTGGAGAAGGGAATGGCAAACGACTTCAGTGTTCTTGCCTTGAGAACCCCATGAACAGTATGAAAAGGCAAAATGATTGAATACTGAAAGAGGAACTCCCCAGGTTGGTAAGTGCCCAATATGCTACCAGAGATCAGTGGAGAAATAACTCCAGAGAAAATGAAGGGATGGAGCCAAAGCAAAAACAAAACCCAGTTGTGTATGTGACTTCTGATAGAAGCAATGTCCGATGCTGTAAAGAGCAATATTGCATAGGAATCTGGAATGTTAGGTCCATGAATCAAGGTAAATTGGAAGTGGTCAAACAGGTGATGGCAAGAGTGAACATTGACATTCTAGGAACTGGCGAACTAAGATGGACTAGAACGGGTGAATTTAACTCAGATGACCATTTTGTATACCGCTGTGGGCAGGAATCCCTTAGAAGGAACAGAGTAACCATCATAGTCAACAAAAGAGTCTGAAATGCAGTACTTGAATGCAATCTCAAAAACGACAGACTGATCTCTGCCCAAGTGGGCAGGAATCCCTTAGAAGAAATGGAGTAGCTATCAGAGTCAACAAAAGAGTCTGAAATGCAGTACTCAGATGCAATCTCAAAAACGACAGAATGATCTCAAGGCAAACCATTCAATATCAGAGTAATCCAAGCCTATGCCCCAACCAGTAACGCTGAAGAGGCTGAAGTTGAATGATTCTATGAAGACCTACAAGACCTTTTAGAACTAACCCAAAAAAGATGTGCTTTTCATTATAGGGGGCTGGAATGCAAAAGTAGGAAGTGAAGAAACATCAGGAGTAACAGGCAAATTTGGCCTTAGAGTACAGAATGAAGCAGGGCAAAGACTAATAGAGTTCTGCCAAGAGAACACACTGATCATAGCAAACACCCTCTTCCAACAACACAAGAGAAGACTCTACACATGGACATCACCAGATGGTCAACACCGAAATCAGATTGATTATATTCTTTGCAGCCGAAGACTGTGGCTCAGATCATGAACCCTGTATTGCCAAATTCAGACTGAAATTGAAGAAAGTAGGGAAAGCCACCAGACCATTCAGGTATAACCTAAATCAAATCCCTTAGGACTATACAGTCGAAGTGAGAAATAGATTTAAGGTTCTAGATTTGATAGACAGGGTGCCTGGTGAACTATGGACGGAGGTTCATGACATTGTACAGGAGACAGGGATGAAGACAATCCCCATGGAAAAGAAATGCAAAAAAGATAATGGCTGTCTGAGAAGGCCTTACAAACAGGTGTGAAAAGAAGAGAAGTGAAAAGCAAAGGGTGAAAGAAAGATATAAGCATCTGAATGTAAAGTTCCAAAGAATATCAAGGAGAGATAATAAAGCCTTCCTCAGTGATCAATGCAAAGAAATAGAGGAAAACAACAGAATGTGAAAGACTAGAGATCTCTTCAAGAAAATTAGAGATACCAAGGGAACATTTCATGGAAAGATGGACTCGATAAAGGCCAGAAATGATATGGACTTAACAGAATCAGACGATATTAAGAAGAGGTGGCAAGAATGCACAGAAGAACTGTAATTTAAAAAAAAAAAAATAGATATTCACAATCCAGATAATTACGATGGTGTGATCACTTACCTAGAGCCAGGCATCCTGAAATGTGAAGTCAAGTGGGCCTGAGTGGAGCTATTTCAAATCCTGAAAGATGATGCTGTGAAAAGCCTGCACTCAATATGCCAGCAAATTGGGAGAATTTCCAGTCCTTTTGCCTGGAAAAGGTCAGTTTTCATTCCAATCTCAAAGAAAGGCAATCCCAAAGAATGCTCAAACTACCACACAATTGCACCCATCTCACACGCTAGTAATGTTTAAAATTCTCCAAGCCAGGCTTCAGCAACACATGAAACGTGAACTTCCAGATGTTCAAGATGGCTTTAGAAAAGGCAGAGAAACCAGAGATCAAATTGTCAACATCTGATGGATCACCAAAAACCAAGAGAATTCCAGAAAAACATCTGTTTCTGCTTTATTGACTATGCTAAAGTCTTCGACTGTGTGGATCACAATATACTGTGGAAAATTCTGAAAGAGATGAGAATACCAGACCACCTGACCTGCCTCTTGAGAAACCTGTATCCAGGTCAGGAAGCAACAGTTAGACCTGGGCATGGAACAACAGGCTGGTTCCAAATGGGAAAAGGAGTATGTCAAGGCTGTACATTGTCACCCTGCTTATTTAACTTATATGCAGAATACATCATGAGAAACGCTGGGCTGGAAGAAGCACAAGCTGGAATCAAGTTTGCCAGGAGAAATATCAATAACCACAAATATGCAGATGACACCACCCTTAGGGCAGAAAGTGAAGAACTAAAAAGACTCTTGATGAAGGTGAAAGAGGAGAATGAAAAAGTTGGCTTAAAGCTCAACATTCATAAAACTGAGATCATGGCATCCGATCCCATCACTTCATGGGAAATAGATGGGGAAACAGTGGAAACAGTGGCTGACTTTATTTTTCTGGGTTCCAAAATCATTGCAGATGGTGATTGCAACCATGAGATTAAAAGACGCTTACTCCTTGGAAGGAAAGTTATGACCAACCTGGACTGCATATTGAAAAGTAGAGACATTAGTTTGTCAACAGAGGTCCGTCTAATCCAGGTTATGGTTTTTCCAGGGGTCATGTATGGATGTGAGAGTTGTACTATAAAGAAAGCTGAGTGCCGAAGAATTGATGCTTCTTTTTTTTTTTTTTTAATCATGTATTTATTTATTTATTTATTACTTGGAGGCTAATTACTTCACAACATTTCAGTGGATTTTGTCATACATTGATATGAATCAGCCATAGAGCTACACGTATTCCCCATCCCGATCCCCTCTCCCTCCTCTCTCTCCACCCGATTCCTCTGGGTGGGAGAAGGTGAGGGTGGGATGTTTCAAAAGAACAGCATGTATATTATCTATGGTGAAACAGATCACCAGCCCAGGTGGGATGCATGAGACAAATACCTGGGCCTGGTGCACTGGGAATTGATGCTTTTGAACTGTGGTGTTGGTGAAGACTCTTGAGAGTCCCTTGGACTGCAAGGAGATCCAACCAGTCCATCCTAAAAGAGGTCAGTCCTCAGTGTTCATTGGAAGGACTGATGTTGAAGCTGAAGCTCCAATATTTTGGCCACCTGATGCAAAGAGCTGACTCATTGGAAAAGACACTGATGTTGGGAAAGTTTGAGGGCTGGTGAATGGGACGACAGAGGATGAGATGGTTGCATGGCATCATTGACTTGATGGACATGGGTTTGGGTGAACCCCGGGAGTTGGTGATGGACAGAGAGGACTGGTGTTCTGCATTTCATGGGGACACAAAGAGTTGAACACGACTGAGTGAACTGAACTGAACTAACAGTGTCACTTTAATATAAAACCTTGGCAAACACACTGCTTGGATTTATGATGATACTGCCAAAACAATTACACTTTTCATTCTTCTAGCATAAGACTGGTTATTTTTGTTCCTCATTAAAACGTGTTTGTTAATTGTTAGAGGTATATTTAGATCTTAGCATCTCCTAGAGATTGTATGATTTATCTTTTAGAAAACGTCATTCTGTGAAGTATTACTGTTATGAACTCAGTTTTCCATTGTAGAAATGGGGTTCATAGAGATTAGTGATCTCCCAGTTATAATCGGAGTGGAAGTAGTGACAGATTTTTATTTTCTTGGGTTCCAAAATCACAGTTTGAACATGTGATTGGGATCACAGAAAAAGTGGGGTGTTTCCATGTCTGTACAGAAGACAATCACAACATCTTTAAGCTTTGTAACAAGGAATTTAGGACACTTGAGATCCAGGACACCAGCATCAGCAGTCCACAGAGCTGGGGGTTCAGGGTGATATTGTAGTGCAGGGGGTGACAGACGGTGAAAAAGTGGACACGGGCCATCGAAACCAGGAGAAAGTTGTCCCAACAAACAAAGAGTATGGAAAAATACATCTGGGTGATGCAGCGTTCATAGGTGATACCTTTGCTCTCGGTCTGGATGTTTCACAGCATCTTTGGGATAGTGGTGGAGGTGAAACAGATGTCTACAAAGGACTGGTTGGAGAGGAAGAAGTACATGAGTCTGATCTGACAGCCAGGATGATAAGGAGGTTTCCAAGCACAGTGATCAGGTACATGGATAGGAAAAGCCCAAATATAACGGGCTGCAGTTCTGGTTCCTTTGATAATCCCAGAAGAAGAAATCCTGAAAATTGGGCATCATTGCCTCTTCTCACGTGTGGTGGTAAAGACTAAAATTTTTAAATACTATGATTAATTTTTATATAAAGGGACATAAGTAACATGTTGAAAATGCTGCAATTATAAATGCATGTCAAGCAAAAACAAACATAAGAGAGAGAGGGTGGTTTTGCTATTTTCATTCTGAGTTCAGGAAGACTGAAAAGCAGGGGGATATTTGTACATAAATCTCAAGGGAAAATAGTTGGCAGACAAAGAGTTATCTGGGAAAGTGTTTGCCCTGCAGGAAAGAGACAATGCAAAGGATCTGAGGAACGTTCTCATTTCAGACATTCCAGGCTCAATATATTTCCAGTGTGGTGAACAAAGAGCACAGGGAGAGTGATGACAGATAGTGTCAGAGAGTTGAAGAAGGAAGTGGACTCCTTACCACAACTGAGACTTCAGGGCATAAGGAGTCCCTTGGTCAAATTCTGCTCTTTGCTCATAATGAATTTTGATATCATCTTGTGAATTTTGAGACATCCTGTGACTAGACATGGATCCTAGTTACAGGGATTCTCCTTATCTCCATATGTACGTTAACATTCTGGTTTCTGTCTTTTAAGGGTCACTTTAATGTATGTGGGGTCAAAAAGTCAAAACGCAGAACTGTTCATCAGCCACAAAACACCCACAACACAGAGCATATTTTGTCCTGTTAGGGGCACAATGCTACCAGACTCTTCTCATCCCTGAAAGAAAGTGAAAGTGTTGGTCACTCAGCTGTGTCCAACTCTTTGTGACCGCATGAACTGTAGCCCACCAGGCTCATCTGTCCATGGGATTCTCCAGGAAGAATACTGGTATGCCCTGTCACTGCCTTCTCCAGGGGATCTTCCCAACCCAGGGATCAAACCCAGGTCTCCCACATTGCAGACAAACTCTTTATTGTCTAAGCCACCAGGGAAGCCCCTTCTCATTCCTAACCATCAAAATGGGGGGGAGGGGGGGAAGAGAGAAAAAAAGAACACTCTAGAAATAAAGCTGCCAATCAAATTATCTTTACCCTAAAGAATAAATAACATTCATAGTCCAGTTGGTAAGCCTGCCTGGGACATGTGAACTTGGGGCTTCATTAAAGTGTGATCATTTTCTGTCCTATATTTAAATAAGTATAAAAACCTCAACTATTTGTAAGGCCTCCTCAGACAACCATTTTGTCTTTTTGCATTTTTGTATCCTTGGGAATGGTTTTGATCACCACTTCCTGTACAATGTTACAAACCTCCGTCCATCGTTCTTTAGGCACTCTGTCTATCAGATTTAATCCCTTGAATCTTTGTCACATTCACTACTGTATATTTGTAAGGGACTTGATATAGGTCATACCTGAATGATTTGGTAGGTTTCCCTACTTTCTTCCACTTAAGTCTGAATTTGACAATAAGGAGTCCATGACCTGAGACAGTCAGCTCCCAAACTTGTGTATAGAGCTTCTCCATCTTTGGTTGCAAAGAATATAATCAATCTGATTTTAGTATTGACCATCTGGTGATGCCCATGTGTAGAGTCATCTATTGTGTTGTTGGAAAGGGTGTTTTCTATGACCAGTGTGTTCTCTTGGCAAAACTCAGTTAGCCTTTGCTCTGCTTCATTTTGTACTCCAAGGTCAAACTTAACTGTTACTCCAGGTATCTCCTGATTTTCCACTTTTGCATTCCAGTTCCCTATGAAGAGAAGGACTTTTTGTTTTGTTTTTTTGATGTTAGTTCTAGAAGGTCTTGAGGGTCTTCATAGAACCATTCGACCTCAGTTTCTTCAGCATTAGTGGTTGGGACATAGACTTGGATTATTCTGACACTGAATGATTTGCCTTGAATATGAACAGAGATCTTTCTGTTGTTTTGAGATTATACCCTAGAGCTGCATATTTGTTGACTATGAGGGATACTCCTTTTCTTCTAAGAGATTACTGCCCACCATCAGTTCAATTGCTCAGTTGTGACCGATTCTTTGCAACCCCATTGACTGCAGCATGCCAAGCTTCCCTGTCTATCACCAACTCCCAGAACTTACTCAAACTCATGTCTATCGAATTGGTGATGCCAAACAACCATCTCGTCCCCTGTCGTCCCCTTCTCTTCCTGCCATCAATCTTTCCAAGCATCAGTGTCTTTTCCAACAAGTCAGTTCTTCTCATCAGGGGCCCTAAATATTGGAACTTCAGCTTCAGCATCAGTCCTTCCAATTAATATTCAGGATTGATTTCCTTTAGGATGGGCTAGTTGTATCTCCTTGCAGTCTAAGGACTCTCAAGAGTCTTCTCTAACACCACAGTTCAAAAGTATCAATTCTTCAGCACTCAGCTTTCTGTGTAGTCCAACTAACATCAATACATGACTACTGGAAAAACCATAGCTCTGACAAGATGGACCTTTGTTGGCAAAGTAATGTCTCTGCTTTTAAATATTCTGTCTAGTATTGTAATAACTTTCTTCCAAGGAGCAAGCCTCTTAATTTCAAGGCTGCAGTCACTATCTGCAGTGATTTTGGAGCCCCCCCAAAATAAAGTCTCTCACTGTTTCCATTGTTTCCCCATCTATTTGCCACAGTAGTAGATACAATGGTCATCTGAATTAAATTCTCCCATTCCCAATCATTTTAGTTCACTGATTCCTAAAATGTTGATGTTCACTCTTGCTATCTCCTGTTTAATCACTTCCAATTTACCTTGATTCATGGACCTAACATTACGGATTCCTATGCAATATTGTTCTTGACAGCATCAGAGTTTACTTTCACCACCAAACACATATGTTTCCACTTTGGCTCAACTTCTTCATTCCTTCTGGAGCTCCATTCTTGGAGCTTGGATCCAAGAAGAATCTCCATTCTTCTCCAGTAGGATATTGGGCACCTACCAACCTGGAGAGTTTATCTTTCAGTGTCATACCATTTTGCCTTTTCATAGAGAAGCAAAAGGCAAAGGAAAAATGGAAAGATACACCCATCTGAATGCAAGTTCAACAAGGAGAGATAAGAAAGTCTTCCTAAGTGAACAATGCAAAGAAAGAGAGGAAAATAACAGAATGGGAAAGACTAGAGATCTCGTCAAAAAAATTAGAGATTACAAGGGAACATTTCATGCAAAGATGCGTACAAAAAAGGACAGAAATGCTATGGATCTAACAAAAGCAGAAGATATTAAGAAGAGGTGGCAAGAATACACAGAAGGACTCTACAAAAAAGATCTTAATGATCTGGATAACCACAGTGGTGTTACCACTCACCTAGAGTCAGACATCTTGGACTGTGAAGTCAAGTGAACCTTAGGAAGCATCACTATGAACAAAGTAGTGGAGATGATGGGATTCCAGCTGAGCTATTTCAAATACTAAAAGATGATGTTGTAATAGTGCTACACTCAATATACCAGGAAATTTGGAAACCTCAGCAGTGACCACAGGAGTGGAAAAGGTCAGTCTTCTTTTCAATACCAAAGAAAGGCAATGCCAAAGAATAGTCAAACTACCACACATTTGCACTCATTTCACATGCTAGCAAAATAATGCTCAAAATCCTCCAAGGTGGATTTTAATGGTGCATGAACTGTAAATTTCCAGATGCACAAGCTGGATTTAGAAAAATGTGAAGAACTAGACGTCAAATTGCCAACATCCATTGGATCATAGAAAAAGCAAGAGCGTTCCAGGAAAAAAAAAAACATTTACTTCTGCTCTATTGACTACGCTAAAGCCTTTGTGTGAATAACACCAAGTTGCGGGAAATTCTTAAAAAGATGGGAACACCAGATCACTTTACCAGCCTCCTGAGAAATCTGCATGCAGGTCAAGAAGCAACAGAATCAGACATGGAACAATGGATTGGTTCCATGTTGGTTAAAGAGGATATCAAGGCTGTATATTGTCACCCTGTTTATTTAACTTATATGCAGTGAACATCATGAGAAATTCTGGACTGGATGAAGCACAAACTGGAATCATGATTGCCTGGAGAAATATCAAAAACCTCAGATATGCAGATAATACCACCTTTATGGCAGAAAGCAAACACAAACTAAAGAGCCTCTTGATAAAGGTGAAAGAGGATACTGAAAAAATTGACTTAAAGCTCAACATTCATAAAACTAAGATCACAACATCTCATCCCATCACTTCATGGCAAATAGGTGGGGAAACAACAGAAACAGTGACAGATTTTATTTTCATGGGCTCCAAAATCACTGCAGATGTTGAGTGCAGCCATGAAATTAAAAGATGCTTGAGCATATTAAGAAGCATAGACATTACTTTGCCTACAAAGTTCCATCTAATCAAACCTATGGTTTTTTCCCAGTAGTCATGTATGGATGTGAGAGTTGGACCATAAAGAAGGTTGAACACAGAAGAATTGATGCTTTCAAACTGTGGTGTTGGAGAAGACTTTTGAGAGTCCCTTGGACTGCAAGAAGTTCAAATCAGTCAGTCCTAAAGGAAATCAATCCTGAATATTCATTGGAAGGATTAGTGCTAAAGCTGAAGCTTCAATACTTTGGCCACCTGATGCAAAGAGCTGACTCTTTGGAAAGGACCCTGTTGCTGGGAAAGATTGAAGGCAGGAGGAGAAAGGGACCACAGAAGTTGAGATGGTTGGATGGCACCCTGACTCAAAGGACATGAGTTTGAGCAAACTCCAGGAGATGGTGAAGGACAGGGAAGCCTGGCATGTTGCAGTCCATGGGTCACAAAGGGTTGGGCATGACTGAGTGACTAAACAACAACAAATTTAGTTCAAGAAATAGATATAGGGCTTCTCTGATGGCTCAGTGGTAAAGAGGCCACCTGCCAATACAGGAAACACAGGTTTGACCCCTGATATAGGAAGATCCCACAAGCCTCAGAGCTGAGAAGCCCATGTGCCACAACTATTGAGCCTGTGCTCTAAAGCTTAGGGGCCACAACTACTGAGCCCACCCACCCTAGAGCCAGTGCTTCACAGCAAGTGGAGCAAGCACAGTGAGAAGCTCATGCACCCCAACTAGAGAGCAGTTCCCATTCACCGAAACTGGAGTAAAGCCCTAAAGCAAAGAAGACCCAGCACAGACAAAAGTAAATAAGTGAAATTTTTAAAAAAATAGAGATACTTTAAATAGATGCACATCATGTGGGGAATGTTCTAATAATCTCAGGTGGTTCTGAGAGATTGAAAATAAGAGAAAGCTTCCCTAATTCTGGCAGCATTGCATCCCCAGTTATACCTTCTTTATTCCCAGAATAACAATTAATAGTAGAGCCACAAAAAGCAATTTATCCAAATGAGAAAGGAGTCATATATTTACTAGATCAAGACATCCTATCCACTAGAAACATGAGCAAAGGGACTAAAACCACAATTTACAAAATGAAGCACCTCATTTCTAAAAACAGTGAAGATTTTAAAGATGAAATGGTAAAAGACCTTCTTAAGTGGTGTTATATGCAAAATTTTGAAATCAAATTTTAAATCTTGGATCTACCACTGCTGTTTGAATTTGGAGAAACATCCAATGTATTCTAAATGTTCTCATTCTCACACAAATAGTGTCCAACCTCCCCAGGTAGCTGATAGTTTTAGTCAATTCATATAATAACTTTAGCAGAGTTCCTTCCTATCAGTAAATTAATGGTTATTACTGGTATTTATTCTCTTTGTTTAGTTGTGTGTGTGTATGTGTGTGTGTATGCACATGCTCAGTTGTGTCCGCTTCTTTGACCCTATGAACTATAGCCCACTAGTCTCCTCTGTCCATGGGATTTCCCAGGCAAGAATACCAGGGTAGGTTGTCATTTACTTCACCACGGGTTCTTCCCGACCCATGGATCAAACCTGTGTCTCCTGCACTGATAGAATATTCTTTGCCACTGAGACACCTGGGAAGCCCCAGTTGTGTGTGTGTGTGTGTGTGTGTGTACCTATATGCAGTTGTGTGTTTGCACGTGCACATGTTTGATTCCTCTGTTAAATGCATGTTTATTCTGGGATACATTCAAAAAAAATTAGAATCCACTGCAGTAAAGGAAAAAAAAAGTAGTTTTAAATGATCAGTGATGCTACTGAGTGAAGACACTGTCAGAAGAGCCAGTCTCAAAAAGAAGGCAGTAGCTCTGTGCTGAAGCAACATCAGGTTCAAGGGACCACACACTGGCTACTCCACTTGCTTCATGATGGTGCCCACCTCAAGCCCCTGATCTAACTGCTGTTCCTTTTCCTACTCCATGTTTATTTAACCACACTTGCTTTTATATCTACCAGTAGTGGGTGAGCCTGGCCCTTTTCTCACATTTGATTTCTTGTGGTTTGGACTTTGATATCTTTTTTGACAAACCAATGAGCACACTGTCATTCTAATTCTGTTCCTCATCCAACAGGATAATGACACCCTACTGCTGAACATATGCTATAAAACCCTGCATTTTCGATGACAATCTACCCCCTTCCTTCATATGATTTATGCCTCTCTACCTTATGTAATGGCAATTCACTCCAGTATTCTTGCCTGGAGAATCCCATGGATGGAGGAGCCTGGTGGACTACAGTCCATGGGGTCACAAAGAGTTGGACATGACTGAGCAACTTCACTTACCTAATGTAATAGAAGAATTTACTTCATTGTCTTTGCTTTCTCTATTATAATGTATTATCCAAATGAGCAGAGACATCATCTGGTTTGTTTTACTTCTAGGTTTTCACCAAAGTGTGCATTTAAGTTGAAACAAATTTTAAGAAAATGACAAGTCAATAAATATAAAAGTGGTGCTGAAAATAAAGCTCTGCTAAATAGAGTAGATTCAAATAATTGTATCAAATTGAATAAATATGTAATACTAATATCTCAAAAATATATAAAATAATAATATATTAATTACAACAACATGGGTCTGTCATTTAAGATGAATGGGACACCTTGCAAATAGAAGAATAGCAAAATATAGTTTTTAATCCATACTGAAGGAAGCAGTATCTAACTTATAATTTCATTCTATATAATTATTAATGGGATCAGTCATGCTTATTAAACAATTCAAGAGCTCTTTAGTTGCATACAGATGAGTATGTTCCACAACTTGACAGGAGATAATTGCTTTTTAAAAACTATAGATTTAATCACAAGACATAAAACAGTAGAAGTAAGGAAAACTGGGTGCTAAATAAGATAGTAATATGCATAAAAATCTATTCCTTGCTATTAAGGATGCAAAAAAAAAACTTCATGTTTAAAAGCAACGAGGGAAGCACATGACTGACTGATAGATTTGATCACACACAATTTATAAACTTCCACACAATACCACTAATGTATCTATACATGGTACAGAAGAATTAAATACAATACAACAATCTTGTTAAAAAAAAATTTTTTTTTTTTAAGAATGGGATTTTGAAAAGGGATAAAACACTCAGATCCCAAGACACAAAGTTAAATACTTTCAAAGACAATTCTTATTTAGAAAGTAAATGTCTATCAAAGCCAAAGATTTTTAAAGAATCCACCTGCCAAAGAAGGAGACTCAGGTTTGATCCTTGGGTTGGGAAGACCCTCTGGAGAAGGAAATGGCAATCTGCTCTAATATTCTTAAGAGCCTGGGAAATCCCTTGGGTAAAGGAGCCTGGTGGGGGACAGTCCACAGCACCAATAAAGCCAGACATATATTTAACCTCCCAGGTAATGAAATAATTACTAAGCAGTGCTCTCCGGCATATTCCTTCATGCATATTATACAAAATATTCTTTATCATGTTAGTATCAAGTGGGAGACAATGCTGAGAAAAGCAAGTGTCATGAATTGCTATTGCAACATACTATGTACTTCCATGGGTCTGTATCATTCTCACAAAAAATGGAACATGTTCAAATACACCTCGTTTGCAAAAACTTCACTGTTCACATCTCGAAACTCAATATTCTTTTTTCCTACTCCTCTGAACTGCCAAACACCTCAGATATGTTCTAATTTTATGAGAACCACTTTGTGCTTTCCATGTCTTCTTCATTCTCATCTAATTGGAATTCCACTCCTATCAGTAAATTCTCAACAATTATCCTTGTATTACTGAGTCCACAGACACTTTTTAGTATTTTAAACATGTCAATTTTTAATATATTAGTCCACTTAGAAAAATGTGGCAATCTCTTAGCTCTACATTAGGCTGGCTGCACTCTCCTGTGACTTTGGAGGTCTCCAAAGTCTCCACTTACATTCCCTCTGAATCTTCCCTGAAGTTCCTCCCACTGTCAGGCTCATCTGAACAGAGTCTCTGAGTGGAAGTTCTCCAATTCTTGGAAATTGAAAGTTTAGTGTGGAAATCCAATTCTTCCCTGAATAGTTGGTGATGGAGATTGAAGCTCTTTCTTCAGACAGGATGGCAGGAAGGAGTGAAGCTTTGGTTCTCCAGCCAGATTTACTACTACAAAAGCAGCAACCATGCCCTGCCTACCCAAGGTTAGCCCTGCTGTGGGACTGCAGGGGGAGAGACAGTCACAGCTCTCTGTGTCTGCTCATTAGGCACGGTTTCCATGGTTACTGCCACCTCTGAACACATCATAATCCTGTGGGACTCTTGTTTGGACAGGAGGAATTTTTCCCCCTGCTTATTCTCTGTCCCCAGACCAGACAAGAAGACAGATGTGTTCAGATTTACTATTCCTTTTCCATGAACTCATCTGGCTTCCAGAGCCCTGACTTCATTGCACCTTATCACAGCCTCAAGTTGACAGTTTCTCCAAATCTAAGGCTGAAGAACCTTTCTTGAGTAGGACACATGGACCTCCAAACTATTGTCTTGTGGTGAGAACATCTCCTGTCATCTCTAGAAAATTGATATTCCCTTTCTCAACAAGGGATAGAGATGTGTTCCTTTGTTCTAGATATACTGGGACTGTAGACCTTAGATTCATGATACATTTGCAAAATCAACTGGGAAATTCATGTTAGTGATAAAAATTAAGAGATGCCATTAACATTTTTTAAATGTTGATTATATTATACATTTGGCTTTTATGATGCACCATGTGCTGAACTTAGAGCATTTTATGGGTTGTCTTATTTTTTCCGAAAGTTGATTTTCTTATTTCTCATGAAAGTTCATTGTCTGATATTCATACTATGATCTACCTCATTCTGCCCTTGCAGCAATGGAACTAAGAGATCTGTCCAAAGTTATGAACTGAGTAAGGGATGAGCTTTGATTGGAACTCCCTCAAGATATTTCCAGTTCTCATGCTGTAGGACAGTGTATCTCAGCTGGGGTGATTTTGCTTCTGGGGCACACTGGAGATTCTCTGCGGATGTTGTGGTTGTTACAGTTGGACAGGTACTACTGCTACCTGGTGGGTGGAGGCCAGGAATGCTGCCGTACATTCTTCAATGCACAGTGCTCTTGTGGCCCAGGAATTATCCCCATGCGATCCTGGGGTATGATCTTTTTAACCCTCTGTAGAATTTGGTTTACCACTGTTTTGTTTACATTTTTTCCATGTATACTTATCAGGGAGAGCAAACTGTAGTTTAATTTTTTCTTCTTTAAAAAAATGTTGGGTTTTTTTTTAAGTTTTATAGAGATATAATTCACATACCATATAATTGACCAATCTGAAATGTACAATTCAACTTTTTAGCACATTCACAGATATGTACACTCATCAACACATTTAGAACGTTTCCTGATGAAGTTCATGATGCAGTTGTTAGAATCTGCTTAACTATGATGCCTTTCAAGAGTCTTAGCTGCTGTTCTCCCAGTTTCTCCCCACTTCCTTCTCACAAAGTTCATGTCAATTTTCTGGATGGGCATGAAAGAGCTGGGTCTTCTGCACAGCTGGGGAAGCTGGGCTCTCACTCATATGCTCTCACTTTTGGGAGGAGAAATCACAGCACAAAAAGCCATTTATGGCACTGAGCTGTTCCCTCCCAGGGGAGGCATGATGCCCAAGACACCAACTAGCTTGAAACATAAAGAACGACAGACACCTCCAATGAGAGCCATGGATGTGGAACAGCTTGCCTGGGAAAGATCACCTTGTAGGCAGACATGTTTCAGGTAAAGTACTACTAATAATTAATTTCTAGAGGTCAAGCATGGACGTGCTGTATGAGAAGAAGTACATTGCAGGCGGTATTATTTCACTGTAACTAGTAGATAGCCATGCAAGTTGGCAGAGATTGACCAGACAAAGCTGTTTGTCTGATGAAGCTCTTGGGCAAAGAACTCCAGGAGCTGGCAGTTTGTAGTTGGACTGAGAAAGCTCACATATGAAAGGAAAGGAATCAGGGTGATACATGTGGGAGACACCAGTATCTACAGACAAAGGTAGTATGGCTTATGCCTTGGGGGTTTGTTGAAAGTCTAGTATTCTTGAATTCATTATTGTGAAGACTCTGCATTGGTGCAGAGTGAGCACATTGGACTGATAGGATCATACACAACATACACAATGTAGAGACTTACAGCTCTATGGACTTATGAGCATCTGAAAAGTGGACCAGAACATCACCAACTATATGATCTCATTTGATATGAAAGGCACTTTAATAAACCATATGATTTAAGACAGCTTGTTATGCAGCAATTGTCAACTGATATAAAAATCAATGTAAATGGCAATGAAAGCAGATATAATGGTCTACTACTTTTTATTTTAAGCATATCTGTTGATTTGGAGACAATATTCCTGATTATTGTTTAAACTTGTTTCACATAACTGGATTATCAATAATCTCATTTAAGGTTCTGTTCCAGGGAACTTGGGGAGGTTGGAAGGACATGCATGGTGTGCAGATGAATGGTGATCCTGAATCACAGACTGGGTAAAAAATTTAAGGATTATTGTGAGTCATTCTTTGACCATGAAGGTTGAAGACTCCTGAGCAGGAAGCAGATGTGTAATGGTTTATCTGGCTATTGTTCTTTTACTGTTTCTTATTCTTTACTGATTATGACAAAATTTATAAAAGAGAAGATCCCTTGTTCAGACCAATAGAGAAGCCATAATTGTAGGCAGCATAGGAATTTTTCAGCCAAAAAAGAATAACACAGGGAGCTCAACTTGGTACTCTGTGACAACCTAGAGGAGTAGTATGGTGTGGGAGGGAGGCTCAAGGGGGATGCTCCAGTATTCCTGCCTGGAAAATTCCATGGACAGAGAAGCCAGACAGGCTATAGTCTGTGGTATTGCAAAAGAGGCAAACACGATATAGCGACTAAACAACAACAGGAACAACAAGTGGTAGATATTGGAGACACAGGTTGAATAATTTTATGACACCAGGAGACTATCTGTAAAACTCAGTGGCTTGAATAAAGTCGATGTTATCAGAAAGGACAGTTAAACTGATGATACAGAAAAATGACAGAGCCAAAATCAAAACATTGGTTTCAGACTTTACTCTGCAGCTGAATTCTATAAGTTACTTTAGCGGCCAAAGCCAGTTTTTCCTCTTGAGTAGAGAAGAATTTTTAAAAAATCCTTGAGAAGATGGATGTTGCTTAAGATAAAGGCCTTAAGGAATCCAATTTTTCCTACCAAATAAATGGAAATTTTGAAATATTTCTCAACCATATTTGGGAAAAATTTATGGAAAGTAGAAAAATAGAAAAAAAAGAAAATTGTCCATGCATCAGCTATTAAGAAAGCTTAATCAATTGAGTTACTTAAATTATATGCTGAATTTTAAATCAAAGAATGCAAAAGCCAGGCAATATATATAAGTTACAAGTGCTCTTTCCACAATCTGATCAAGAATCCCAAATTCTGACTCAAATGCTTTGAGCGCTGCAATTACCAGCACTTCCTCAGCCCCAGGACAAATGGCCCTTTCATAGCTGCCACTCCAAAGAATCTTCTCAGAGCCCTCTTTATGTCTTTATTTCTCAGACTGTAGATGAAAGGGTTCAGCATGGGTGTGACCAAAATGTACATCACCGAGGCTATTGCGCTTGAGTGTGAGCTGTGGGTTCCAGTAGAGCTAAGATACAATACTAAACCTGTACAATAGAATAAGGAAGCAACAGAGAGGTGAGATGCACAGGTGGAAAATGCTTTATACTTCCCCTCAGCTGATGAGATTCTACATATGGAGGAAACTATCCTAGAGTATGAGTAACATACACCAGTCAGGGGGATAGCACCAAAGAGCCCAACTGCAAAATACATCACAGTGTTATTAACAAAGGTGTCAGAACAGGCAAGTTGGAGTACTTCTTTCAAGTCACAGAAAAAGTGGGGGATTTCCAAGACTGAACAGAAATACAGTCTCAATACCAGTAAGCTTTGTACCAAGGAATTCAGGGCACTCATCATCCAGGACACCAGCACCATCAGTCCACAGAGAATAGGGCTCATGATGACTGTATAGTGCAGAGGGTGACAGATGGCTATGAAGCGGTCATAGGACATGACAGTTAGAATTAAGTTCTCCAACTCTACAAATAGCATGTAAAAATGCATCTGGGTGATGCAGCCTTCATAGGAAATGACTTTGCTCTGTGTCCTTATGTTCTGCAGCATCTTTGGGATGGTGGTGGAGATGAAACAGATGTCTACAAAGGACAGGTTGGAGAGGAAGAAGTACATGGGGGTGTGGAGGTGGCAGTCTGAGATGGTGGCAAGAATGATGAGCAGATTCCCAAACATACTGATCAGGAACATGGAGAGGAAAAGTCCAAATATGAGAGGCTGCAGTTCTAGTTCCTCTGATAATCCTAGAAGAATAAATTGTGCCATTCCTGTATCATTTCTTTGCATCATGTGGTGGTGATCACTACTAGGGAAGAAAAAAAGTAGCATGATTAATATCTACCTGTGTGCACATTAACACAGCAAAATGCAATGAATTACAATATTTAATCATCTTTAAGGAATCTACTGTGTCATCTATGATTAGAAATTCCTGTTTAACACTCAAGCTTTTTCCCAAGAGGTCATGATTATACAGTTTTATTTTTTTGTTTGTTTGTTTTCTTTTTTTTTTCCATTTATTTTTATTAGTTGTAGGCTAATTACTTTACAATATTGTAGTGGTTTTTGTCATACATTGACATGAATCATCCATGGATTTACATTATAAGCAAGGTGAAAAGACAGCCCTCAGATTGGGAGAAATTAATAGCAACTGATTATACAGTTTTAAAGCAAATGCCTTTCATATACTCTAAAAATTCATGTTGAGTACCAACCATCTTCTAGGGTAAATGTGTGAAGGTGCTGAGAACAAAACTTCCAACAATGCAAAGTTGAAGAAAGAATATGAGTGAGCCAATGGAAAAATATACATATGCTGTCTCATGTGGTAACAGATGATATGGGGAAAAAAAAAAAAAAAGGCAGGTATAAATTGCCATGCATGTATATGTTACATTTTAGTGATAGTTCAGGAAGATCTGCAAAGAAAGAGACCTGAAGTAAGACAATCCAGAGACATCAGTTTACCTGGGAACCTAGTGTGCCCTATTAGGAAAAGACTCTGCAAAGTACCGGAGGGTAGGGCTTGTTTCAAATATTGAAGACTCAAAAGGCAGCAAAAGTGTCAAGGGGAACAAGCAAGAGCGAGTGTGAGGAGAAATGGTATCAGAGGATGCTAAGGAACAAGGTCTTCCTGCTACAGCTGAACCTTCAGACACAAGGAGTCCCTCATCCACATGTTGTTACTTTCACATTTTTATATTTGTTTTGATTCCTGTGAATTAAAATGAATTGACTCCTTTATTTGCATCTTCTGGTTGACATTATTGTGTCTGTGTTTTAAGGGTAACATTTTGGAGTGGATAAATTTAAGTATCACTTCCCAGAGAATTGCTCGCTCCCCACAACACACACTTACACACATCATGTCTTACTGGGCTTGTTACTCTCTGGCTCTTCTCACTTTTGACCACAATAATTATGAAAGGAGTGATGAAAGAAAGTCATCATCCCTACATTACCTCTGCCCTAGATGTAGAAATAGTACCCAATTCTAGATGGTGTCATGCACTATATTCCACTCAAATATGACTACCTTGTGCTCTGTATTTGGCTTCCCCTGTGGTTCAGCAGTAAATAATCCCCTGCAGTACAGGAGATGCAAGAGACATGGGTTTAATCCCTGGGTTGGGAAGATCCCCTGGAGGAGACCATGGCAACACACTCCAGCATTTTTGCCTAGAGAATCCCATGGACTGAGGAGCCTGGTGGGCTACAGTCCATGGGCTTGGAAAGGGTTGGACATGACTGATGTATGCCAGATGTATGCACTAAAAAGAAAATTAAAAGTAGTTCAAAAAATTGAGAGAGTGAAAATTCCTGTGGAAGAAAATAAGGTCTACCTGTGGATCACATTCCTTAGTGGTTGCCTTGTCCTAGGGTACAGGTCTTGGGGTATGTATACCTCTGTTATGCAGACGTTTCATCCTCTAGGGCAAGTCTGATGGCATCAAGGATCTACACTATCGAGTCCCCCACAACCCTGTATTGAATATTTTCATTCTCAAAGCAAAATTTAATAAACTCAGCTGGTCCCTAAGAGACCACGGAAAAGAGGAAGATTCATTGATTCTGGTAGCTTTCCAACACCAGTTATATTACCTTGATGCTCAAAATACCTCATAAAATATCCTAGGGCAATTTATCAAAGCAGGAAGGAATAATCATTATAGGACAACAGGAGCATTCCAGTAGAAAGTGAGCAAAGGGAATAAGGGCTTCCTTGGTGGCTCAGATGGTAAAGAATCTGCCTGAAATGCAGGAGACCCAGGTTTGATCCTTGGGTCATGAAGATTCCCTGAAGTAGGAAGTGGCAACCCACTCCAGTATTCTTCCTTGGAAAAACCCATGGATAGAGGAGCCTGGTGGTCTACAGGCATGGGGTCACAAAGAGTTGGACACAACTGAGCAACTAACACTTCCAAGGGAATAAACCCACAACTGACAACAGAAAATAGACAATACACAATAATAGATGAGGATTTTAAAGGATAAATGGTAACAGACTTTTGTAAATGATCTTGAATACAAAGCTTTTGATTCAGAAAACTGACTTTTGAAACTCAGTGCTATCACATATTAGCCGTTTGAATGTAGTGGATCTACAGACCCATTCTGAGCATTAATGACCTAATTCAAATAGTGGGGAGAGTGTATCTATCCTCCTAATTTGGAAGGCAAATTTAGTCAATATTTGTAAAACTTTAGCATAGTTCCCTTCTGTTACTAAATTATTAAGTATCACAGAGATGTGAATTTGCTTGTTTTTTCCTTCTACCTTCCAAATGTCTCCCTTGCTTCCCTACCTCTTGGTATTTAAGAATTCCAAAGTAAGATTCCTTTTCATACCCCTCTTTGCATTCTAAGCACAATATTTTCCTGTGAATATCTAATGTGAGGAAAGATACTGTGAAATGTTTGTCTCAAGAACGCTATTGCAAGGCAATATATACTTCCATAGATGTGGCTCTTTCTAATAAAAATGGAAGGTACTCAAATACTTCCCAAATTTAAGAGTCTTTTTGTAAATGTGGATATTTCATTTCCCATGCCTCCAAACCAACTTTTCTTACTCTCCTTAAATGTATAACTGCTCTAACATGCTCTGATTTTACTGGAACCACTTTATGCTCCTCATTGCTTCCTCATCCTCAACCAACTGGCTTTCTATTCCCATCACTTAATTGTCAACACTCATTCTTGTGCTGCTGAGTTCATCAAACACTTCTTTAACATATTGAATAAGTGAATTGTAAGTTAATTAGTCAACCTAGTAAATAACAATGGCTAATATCTGAGCCCTGGTGTGGGCCAACTAGGCTCTCAAATGACCTCAGAAAAAGGTTTTCCACTTGTATTCTCTCTCAAACTTCCTTGAAGTGCCTATAGGACTCTCACACTCACCTGGATGGGGACGACAAGAGGAAAGTCCCCATGTGTATATCCAAGTTCCTCCGTGGATGGTTGACGATGAAGACTGCAGTTCTGTTCTTAGGCAGGTCAGAAGGAAAGAGGGAAGCATTGGTCCTTACTCAGATGTAGGACTCCAAAACCAATGACCATGCCCTTTGCACCCCAAGGTTGTACAGATTGAGGGATTCAGCCAAGGAGATTTTGCAGTTCCCCATGTCCGTTCATTAGGTACTGTTTCCATTTTTACTCCCACATCTGAGCTCAACACTTCCCTGTGGGACACTGTTCCAGTTAGGCAAATTATCCTGATGAGTCTCTTTTCCCAGAAGGATAATTAGAAGTCAGATGAATCTAGTTTTTATTACCCTCTCCCCATGAACTTGCCTGCCTTCCAGAAGTCTAACCTCCTTGCACTTTATCCTTGTGTGTGTTAAGTCGCTTCAGTTGGGTCCAATTCTTTGCAACCCTATGGACAGTAACCTGCCAGGGACCTCTGTCCATGGTATTCTCCAGGTAAGAAAAATGAAAAGGGTTGCTATGCCCTCCTCCAAGGGATCTTGCCAACTCACAGATCAAACCCACATCTCATGTATCCTGCATTGGCAAGTGGGTTCTTTTCCACTAGCACCACCAGGAAAGCCCATATCAACTATACTTCAAATGAAAAAATAACTTAAAGAAGCAAAAAATGGTATTGACATAATTATGTGACATAGATTAGTAATAAAATTGGCAAAAGAGTAGACATGCACTTCACTTCAGTCACTCAGTCATCTCTGACTCTTTGCAAACCCCATGGACTGCAGCAACCCAGGCTTCCCTGTCCTTCACCATCTCCCAGAGCTTGCTCAAACTCATGTCCATCAAGTCAGTGATGCCATCCAACCATCTCATCCTCTGTCATCCCCTTCTCCTCCTGCCTTAATCTTTCCCAGCATCAGGGTCTTTTCTAAGGAGTCAGCTCTTTGCATCAGATGGCCATAGTAATGGAGCTTCAGCTTCAGCATCAGTCCTTCCAGTGAATATTCAAGACTGATTTTCTTTAGGACTGGCTTGTTTGATCTCCTTGCAATCCAAGTAACTCTCAAGAGTCGACTCCACCACCACAGTTCAAAAGCATCAGTTCTTTGGTGTTCAGTCTTCTGTATAGTCGAACTCTATCATCCATACACGACCACTGGAGAAACTATAGCTTTGGTTAGATGGACCTTTGTTGACAATATAATGTCTCTGCTTTTTAATATGCTGTGTAGATTGGTCATAGCTTTTCTTCTAAGGAGCAAGCATCTTTTGATTTCATGTCCACACTCACCATATGCAGTGATTTTGGAGCCCCCCAAAATAAAGTCTCTCACTGTTCCAATTGTTTCTCCATTTATGTCCCATGAAGTGATGAAACTGGATGTCATGATCTTAGTTTTTCAAATGTTGAGTTTTAAACCAGTTTTTTCACTCTCCTCTTTCCTTCATCAAGAGGCCCTGTAGTTCCTCTTCACTTTATGCCATAAGGGTGATGTTCAGCATATCTGAGACTATTGATATTTCTCCCAGCAATCTTGATTCCAGCTTGTGCTTCATCCAGCCTGGCATTTTACATGATGTCCTCTGAATATAAGTTAAATAAGCAGGGTGACAATACACAGCCTTGACATACTCCTTTCCCAAGTTGGAACCTGTCTGTCATTCCATATCCAGTTCTAACTGTTGCATCTTCACCTGCATACAGATTTCTCAGGAGACAAGTCAGGTGGTCTGTGGTCTGGTGTTCCAATCTCTTGAAGAATTTCACACTGGTTGTTGTGATCAACACAGTCAAAGGTTTTGGTGTAATCAATAAAGCAGAAATAGATATTTTCTGGAACTCTCTTGCTTTTTCTATGATCCAATGGATGTTGGCAATTTGATCTCTTTTTCCTCTGCCTTTTCAAAATCCAGCTTGAATTTCTGGAAATTCATGGTTCATGGACTGTTGAGGACTGGCTTTGAGAATTTTGATTATCACTTTGCTGGAGTTTGAGATGAGTGCACTCGTGCAGTCATTTGAACATTCTTTGGCACTGACCTTCTTTGGGATTGGAAAACTGACCCTTTCCAGTCCTGTGGCCACTGCTGAGTTTTAACTATGTTCCTAGAAACAGTGCCACATAGTAGATGTTCAATTATTTGTAGAAAGAATCAAGAATAAGGTACAGTAGAGATGTACATTGGGCTTTCCAGCTGGCTCAGTCAGTAAAGAAACCACCTGCAATAAAGGAGACCCAGATTCAATTCCTGGATAGGGAAGATCCCTTGGAGAGGGAAAGGCTACCCACTCCAGTATTCTTGCTTGGAGAATTCCATGGACAGAGGAGCCTGACGGTTTACAGTCCCTGAAATCCTGAAGAGTAAGATATGACTAAACAACTAATATTTTCACTTTTCATAGTGATTTCAAGATAACTGAATGCAACAATATTGAATAAAAATCTACAATTAACTTCTATAAGGACATAAAATATTAACAATTTAGTGATATCAACATGGGCTACTATTTCAACTTAAATTCCCAAAGGCTTAGAAATAAAATAACTTAAAGGATTTTAAAATGTGGGAATATAGGATTACTCAAGTTACAATTTGTTCACATATTAATATATTTAGATTCAAATACACTTATAAAAGATGAAGGTGATCTTTTTCCAATGGCAAAGACAAATGCTTTCAGGGTGCTCAACAAAGGTGATACAACTTTTAGAAATATGTTTATTTATCATATTTGATAAATATATTGATAAATATGTTTATCAAGAAAGACTGATAAAAGCAATAACAAGTAAGAGATTTCTATGTATATAAATGTATAAAAGGTTATTTATTAGCACTATGCAAAAGAACATTCACTTTATTTTTTGTTTATAACAAGGATTTTCAAGTGACAAGTATTAAAATGACAGTTCAATTATTGAAGTAAAAAAAAAAAAAGCCAAAAAGTAGAAAAGCAATGGAAAGAACACCACATGACTAAGTAATATGGAACTAAAGAGCCTTTTGATGAAAGTGAAAGAGGAGAGAGAAAAAGCTGGCTTAAAACTCAGCATTCAAAAAATGGCATCCTGTCTCATCACTTCATTGCAAATAGATGGGGAAACAATGGAAACAGTGACAAAATTTATTTTCTTGGACTACAAAATCACTGCAGATGGTGACTGCATCCATGAAAATGAAAGGCGCTTGCTCCTTGGAAGAAAAGCTATGACCAACCTAGACAGCATATTAAAAAGCAGAGACATCATTTTGCCAAAAAATTCCATCTAGTCAAAGCTATGGTTTTTCCAGTAGTCAGGTAGGGATATGAAAGTTGAATTATAAAGAAGGCTGAGCGCTGATGAATTGATACTTTTGAATTTTGGTGTTGGAGTAGACCCTTGAGAGTCCCTTGGACTCCAAGGATATCAAACCAGTCAATCCTAAAGGAAATCAATCCTGAATATTCATTGGAAAGACTGATGTTGAAGCTGAAACTCCAATACTTTGGCCAGCTGATACAAGGAACTGACTCCTTAGAAAAGACCCTGATGCTGGGAAAGACTGAAGACAGGAGGAGAAGGGGATGAGAGAAGATGAGGTGGTTGGATGGCATCACCAGCTCAACGGACATGAGTTTGAGCAAGCTCCAGGAGCTGATGATCAACAGGGAAGTGTGGATTGCTGCAGTCCATGAAGTCGCAAAGAGTTGGACACAACTGTGTGACTTAGCTGAACTGAGTAATAAGAAGAACAACATATGACTGAGTATATGATATCAAACATTCTCACTAATACATCTACATACATAAAATAATTAAATTGCATGCAATAATTTTGTGAATAGATGAAACATCAAATTTTTGTTGAAAAGTGTGATCAAATATAGGAATGCAAGCAATCCAATCAAAGCATACAAAACAAAGGACTCTCACAGACAATGTTTTTTATCAAGAAAGTAAATGACTAAAAAAAGGAAATATATATACAGCATCATTGGTAATAAAATAATTGCAAGTGCTATAATTAATAGTAATTTAAGATCTTTAGTGTGCCCATTTTCATATAAAACATTTTATGTGAATATCCAGAGATAGAAAGGATACTGAGATATATAAGTTCCAAGAAATGCTGCAGTAGGCATGTATTTGCATAAATCCCTTGGTCGGGATTTATTTTTGCAATCCTTATTGTAAAATTCAGACTTAAATAGAAGAATGTAGGGAAAATCACTAAGTCATTCAGGTACAACCTAAATTAAATCCCTTGTGATCACACAGTGGAAGTGATAAATAGATCCAAGGGATTAGACCTGATAGAGTGCCTGAAGAACTATGGATGGAGTTTCATAACATGTCCACAGGTAGTGAACAAAACCATCCCCAAGAAAAGAAATGTAAAAAGGCAACATGGTTGTCTGAAGAGGCTTTACAAATAACTGAAAAGTGAAGAGATGCAAAAGGCAAAAGAGAAAAGGAAAGATATATCCATCTGAATGCAGATTTCCAAAGAATAGCAAGGAGAGATAAGAAAACCTTCCTCAATCATCAATGCAAAGAAATAGAGGGCAACAATACAATGGGAAAGACTAGAGTTCTCTTCAAGATGAGTAGAGATACTGAGGGAACAATTCATGCAAAGATGAGCTCAATAAAGGACAGAAATGGTATGGAACTAAAAGAAGCAGAAGATATTAAGACAAGGTGGCAAGAATATATAGAAAAATTATACAAAAAAAGATTTTTTCTGTTGTCCTCTAGGAATTTTTATTTGTTTATTTATTTTAAATTAATTAATTTTACTTTACAACATTGTATTGGTTTTGCCATACATTGACTTGAGTCCTCCATGAGTGTATATGTGTTCCCTATCCTGAACCCCTCTCCGACCTCCCTCCTCATCCCATCCCTCTGGGTCATCCGAGTGCACCAGCCCCGAGCATCCTGTAGACTCTTCAATACATCTGTGTCTCTTTTGCTGTCTCAAATACAGGGTTATCATTACCATCTTTCTAAGTTCCATATATATGTGTTATACTGTATTGGTGTTTTTCTTTCTGGCTAACTTCACTCTGTATAATAGGCTCCAGTTTCATCCACCTCAATGGAACTGATTCAAATGCATTCTTTTTTTTTAATGGATGAGCAATATTCCATTGTGTATATGTACCACAGGTTTCTTATCCATTCGTCTGCTGATGGACATCTAGGTTGCTTCCATGTCCTGGCTATTGTAAACAGTGCTGTGATGAACATTGGGGTACACATGTCTCTTTCGATTCTGGTTTCCTTGGTGTGCAAGTCCAGCAGCGGGATTGCTGGGTCATATGGAAATGACCCAGATAACCACAATGGGTGATCACTTGCCTAGAACCAGACATCCTGGAATGTGGAGTCAAGTGAGCCTTAGGAAGCATCACTATAAACAAAGCTAGTGGAGGTGATGGGATTCTAGCTGAGCTATTCCACATCCTAAAGATGATGCTGTGAAAGAGCTTCACTCAGTATTTTCAGGAAATTTGGCCACAGTGGCCACAGGAATGGTAAATGTCAGTTTCCATTCCAATCCCAAAGAAGGGAAATGCTAAAGGATGTTCAAACTACTGCACATTTTCACTCATTCCACATGAGAGCAAGATCATGCAAAAATCCTGCAAGATAGGCTTTAACAATACATGAACTGAAAACTCCCAGATGGACAAGCTGGTTTTAGAAAAGGCAGAGGAACCAGAAATCAAATTGCCAACATCTATTGGGTTATAGAAATAATAAGATAATTCCAGAAAAACATCTACTTCTGCTTCACTGACTACACTAAAGCCTTTGACTGTGTGGATCACAACAAACTGTGGAAAATTCTTCAAGAGGTGGGAATTTCAGACCACCATACTTGCCTCCAGAAAAATCTTTATGCAGGTCGAGAAGCAACAGTTAGACCTGAACTGGTTCCAAATTGGGAAAGGAATCCATCAAAGGTGTATATTGTCACCATGCTTATTTAACTTATACTCAGAGTACATCATGTGCAATGCTGAACTGGATGAATCACAAGCTGGAGTCAAGATTGCCGGAAGAAATTTCAATAACCTCAGATATGCAGATGGCACCATTCATATGCTAGAAAGTGAAGAGGAACTAAAGAGCCCCTTGATGAAGGTGAAAGAGGAGAGAGAAAAAGCTGGCTAAAACTCAGCATTCAAAAAACTACAATCATGGCATTCGGTCTCATCACTTCATGGCATCTGGTCTCATCACTTCATGGCAAATAGATGGGAAGCAATGGAAACGGTGACAAACTTTATTTTCAAGGGGGAATAAAAGCTATGACAAACATAGACAGTGTATTAAAAAGCAGAGACATTACTTTTGCTGACAAAGGTCCACTTAGTCAAAGCTATGGTTTTTCCGGTAGTCAGGTATGATTGTGAGAGTTGGACTATAAAGAAGGCTGAGTGCAGAATAGATGCTTTTGAACTGTGGTGTTGGAGAAGACTCTTGAGAGTCTCCTGGACTGCAAGGATTTCAAACCAGTCAATCCTAAAGGAAATCAATCCTTAATATTCATTAGAAGGACTGATACTGAAGCTGAAGCTCCATTACTTTGGACACCTGCTGTGAAGTCTGACTCATTTGAAAAGACCCTGATTCTGGGAAAGATTGAAGAGAGGAGGAGAAGGGAACAACAGAAGATGAGACAGTTGGATGGCATCATCGGCTCAATGGATATGAATTTGAGCAAGCTCTGGGAAATGGTGAAGGACAGGAAAGCCTGGGTTGCTGCAGTCCATGGGTTCTCAAAGAGTCAGACGCGGCTGTGGGACTTAACAACTTGTTCAGGACCTTTCTAATTAATATGAAAACCAAGGACATGGCTTAGCGAGTGAACATCAGTAACAACCTACTATAACCTACCTTAGAATGTTATTGTGATTGTCTGCAAAAATTTTTATTTGTGATGTAGTCATAAATAAATGTAGTCATCATACAACATTTATGATGCAGTCCCCTTATGCACTTCATCCCCCATTATATTAATGATACTCAGAAGGGTTTAATGTTATGCTCAGTGAAAGTGAAAGTGAAATTGCTCAGTCGTGCCCGACTCTTTATGACCCCATGGACCAAAGCCTACCAGGCTCCTCCATCCATGGGATTTTCCAGGCAAGAGTACTGGAGTGGGTTGCCATTTCCTTCTCCAGGAGATCTTTCCAACCCAGGGATCGAACCCAGGTCTCCAGCATTGTAGACAGATACTTCACTGTCTGAGCCACTAGGGAAGTGTTCAATATTTTAAACCAAATAAGAGATAGAGGCTTGATTGGAATCTCTCAGGAGGCTCCCAGTTTTCAAACACTGGAGCAGTGATTTTCAACCAAGAGTGATTTTTCAATTAAAGATATTTGGCAATATTTGAAGGGGTCCTACTGGACTCTTCTGATGTACAGGACATCATTCAGTGCTAGTAATCATACTTCCCAAATATCAACACTGAGAAGCTGATGAAACCTATTCTAGACTAGCACTTCTGAATCCACTGCTTCACAAATTACCAAGGATTGTATTTCAAATGTAAATTATTATTCAGTAGGCCAGATCAGGGGCCTGGGGACCTGCATTTCTAACAAAATCCTAAGTGTTATTTGATAGTCCAGGTCCTGGTCTGTGGATGTCAATTTAAGTACCAAGAAAGTAGTTCTGTGTTAGATTCAGGTGTAAGTAGTTTTAGGCCTTCACCCAGAATCCTCCATTCTTTCTTAATTTTGAAAGAAAAGATTTTTGATCACCTTTTAGGTAGTGATAAACTTTGTGTTCGATTTTTTATAGAAGTATTAAGTGACATCAAATCATATCTATTAGAATAAGATTTTGCAGTACTCACAATAAGATCCTCCAAAAGATGTCTACAGGAAAATCTCAAGAACCTTGGAATAGCCTAGTTTACATAACTAGTTTAATTACAATAGCAGAGGAAATAAGGTTGCTCATCATTGATCTTTATTTAAGAATATTAGCACAGATATCCAGGTCAGACTAATACAATTACGATGATTTTTCTAACCATGCAAGAGAGAGTAAGAGTTGGAATTAGAGAGAGAGTTAAAATGCCAGGCACCTGCATTTGAATATGGAGCAAGTACCCTGAACTATGGAATGGTGGTGGCCACTAGAAGTAAAACAGAAAATTAAATGTAACCTGTTTTGTAGTATCCATAAGGATCATAGTCTTATAGATATCTAAATTCTTGCTCAATGAGACTTCAGGCCTCTGACCTTACAGAATTTTGTGACAGGCACTTTTTTTAACACACAAGTGTGGTAATTTGTTATTCTAGCAATAGGAATCTAAAATGTATTTGTCCAATCATCACTATTTCTAGGAGCTCAGCTAAAGATTTTCGATTCACACAATAAGCTTCTCTTAAATAGGACATTTTGTGTTGAATGCCTACCATATATAGGAGGAAATCAGAGTCACCTTAGAGATCTTTTTCCCATTAGCTGATGCAAAGAATTTTTTTTATCTAAATGTAAATGTGGCTCTGATTTTGAGGCCTTTGAAATTGAAAATAGGAAAAGTACGTCATTATTGAAATTAATAACCTAGTTTAAATCTTTCTGTTAACATTTCTACATTCTAGTTTATGTTAATTCAAGCATTTTTTTTTTTTTCTTACTTCTATCCTTCCAACTTTCTCTCAAGTTTTCTTTCAACACAATCGGTAAGATTACTAATGAGACTGTGTGCAATACATGTATGTGAATGGGTTTATTTCAGAGAATGGTGTATACAGATGCAGGCACATATAAACATATATGTACTCCGAACCTTGAACATGGTTTGTGGACTCAGCAAATATTTCTATGCATTGCATACATACCTCACAATATCCAAGTGAAGCTAGAATTTATTATCTCATATTTTCTTATGAAATAAAAACTGAGGCTTAGTTCAGGTCAGGTCAGTTCAGCCACACAGTCGTGTCCAACTCTTTGCAACCCCATGAACCGCAGCACACCAGGCCTCCCTGTCCATCACCAACTCCCGGAGTCCACACAAACCCATGTCCATTGAGTCAGTGATGCCATCCAACCATATCATCCTCTGTCATCCCCTTCTCCTCCTGGCCTCAATATTTTCCAGCATTAGGATCCTTTCAAATGAGTCAGCTCTTCCCATCAGATGGCCAACGTATTGAAGTTTCAGCTTCAGCATCAGTCCTTCCAATGAACACCCAGGACTGATCTGCTTTAGGATGGACTGGTTGGATCTCCTTCCAGTCCAAGGGACTCTCGAGAGTCTTCTCCAACACCAGAGTTCAAAAGCATCAATTCTTCGGCGCTCAGCTTTCTTTATAGTCCAACTCTCACATCCATACATGATGACTGGAAAAGTCATAGCCTTGACTAGATGGGCTTTGTAGACAATGTCTCTGCTTTTTAATATGCTGTCTAAGTTGGTCATAATTTTCCATCGAAGGAGTAAGTGTCTTTTAATTTCACTGCCGCAATCACCATCTGCAGTGATTTTGGAGCCCAGAAAAATTAAGTAAGCCATTGTTTCAATTGTTTCCCCATCTATTTGCCATGAAGTGATGGGACCAGATGCCATGATCTTAGTTTTCTGAATGTTGAGCTTTAAGCCTACTTTTTAACTCTCTTCTTTCACTTTCACCAAGAGGCTCGTTAGTTACTCTTCACTTTCTGCCATAAGGGTGGTGTCATCTGCATATCTGAGTTATTGATATTTCTCCCAGCAATCTTGATTCCAGTTTGTGTTTTCTCCAGCCTAGAGTCTCTCATGATGTACTCTGCATATAAGTTAAATAAGCAGGGTGACAATATACAGCCTTGACGTACTCCTTTTCCTATTTGGAACCAGTCTGTTGTTCCATGTCCAATTCTAACTGTTGCTCCTTGACCTGCATATAGGTATCTCAAGAGGCAGATCAGGTGGTCTTGTATTCCCATTACTTTCATAATATTTCACAGTTTATTGTGATCCACACAGTCAAAGGCTTTGGCATAGTCAATAAAGCAGAAATAGATGTTTTTATGGAACTTTCGCTTTTTTGATGATCCAGCGGATAATGGCAATATGATCCCTGGTTCCTCTACCTTTTCTAAAATCAGCTTAAACAGTTGGAAGTTCACGGTTCATGTACTGCTGAAGTCTGGCTTGGAGAATTTTAAGCATGACTTTACTAGCATGTAACATGAATGCAATTGTTTGGTAGTTTGAGGATTCTTTAGGATTGCCTTTGTTTCGAATTGGAAAGAAAACTGACCTTTTCCAGTCCTGTGGCCACTGCTGAGTTTTTCAAATTTGCTGGCATATTGAGTGCAGCACTTTCACAGCATCATCTTTCAGGATCTGAAATAGCTCAACTGGAATTTCATCACCTCCACTACATTTGTTCGTAGGGATGCTTTCTCAGGCCCACTTGACTTCACATTCCAGGATATCTGGTTCTAGGTGAGTGATCACACCATCGTGATTATCTGGGTCATGAGTATCTTGTTTGTACAGTTCTTCTGTGTATTCTTGCCACCTCTTCTTAGTATCTTCTGCTTCTGTTAGTTCTATGCCATTTCTGTCCTTTATTGAGCTGTTCTTTGCATGTAATATTCCCTTGGTATCTCTAATTTTCTTGAGGCAATCTCTAGTCTTTCCCATTCTATTGTTTTCCTCTATGTCTTTGCACTGATCACTGAGGAAGGCTTTCTTATCTCTCCTTTCTATTCTTTGGGACTCTGCATTCAAATGGGTATATCTTTCTTTTTCTCCTTTACTTTTCCCTTCCCTTCTTTTCACAGTTATTTGTAAATCCTCCTCAAACAGTCATTTGACTTTTTTTCATTTCTTTTCCTTGGAGATGGTCTTGATTCCTGTCTCCTGTACAATGTCACATACTTGCATCCATAGTTCATCAGGCACTCTGTCTATCAGATCTAGTCTTTTAAATCTATTTCTCACTTCCACTGTATAGTCACAAGGGATTTGATTTAGGTCATACCTGAATGGTCTGGTGGTTTTCTCGACTTTCTTCAGTTTCAGTCTGAATTTGCCAATAAGGAATTCATGATCCAACCACAGTCAGCTCCTGGTCTTGTTTTTGCTGACTATATAGAGTTTCTCCATTTTGGCTGCAAAGAATATAATCAATCTGATTTCGGTGTCGACCATCTGGTGATGTACATGTATAAAGTCTTCTCTTGCATAGTTGGAAGAAGGTGTTTGCTATGACCAGTGCGTCTCTTGACAGAACTCTATTAGCCTTTGCCCTGCTTCATTCTGTACTCCAAGGCCAAATTGTTCTGTTACTCCAAGTGTTTCTTGACTTCCTATTTTTGTAGTCCAGTCCCCTATAATGAAAAGAATATCTTTTTTGGGTGTTAGTTCTAGAAGGTCTTGTAGGTCTTCATAGAACTGTTCAACTTCAGCTTCTTCAGCGTTACTGGTTGGGACATAGATTTGGATTACCATGATATTGAATGGTTTGCCTTGGAAATGAACAGAGATCATTCTGTCATTTTTGAGATTGAATCCAAATACTGCATTTCTGACTCCTTTGTTGACCATGATGGCTACTCCATTTCTTTTAAGGGATTCCTGCCCACAGTAGTAGATAAAATGGTCATCACAGGTAACTGAGGCTCAGGGAAATTATATTGTTAACAAGAGCATTATGAAGAAATTAAAATTTATTGTGCACCGTTTTAAATTATTCACAAGTGGAACCATATAGTATACTCTTAATTTTGGACATTTAGAAAACTGTATACTTTAAAAATGTGCAGTTCTTTATATGCAATTACATGTTAATGAATCAGCTAAAAATTAAACATTTCTAGTGCTGCGTGGTTTAAGGTAATATGTTAAGCACAGGTAGTTGAGTCACAGCTAAAATTGGTTGGAGATAGGAAGAAAGCAAAATGTCAATGTGTTTTATTTATATATTTTACATCACATATATCATATACATATGATATTTATATTATCCATTGACTTTTACTGATTATGAAAGAAATTAGAATGGAGAACATAATTCATTTAGAGCATAGGAAAAATCACATTCATAGGCTGCAGCAATGGAATTTTTTTCAAGCAGAAAAAGATACAATTACACCAAATAATCCTTCGCCCTAGTGATAAACCTCTTTACACACAGACAATGAAATGACATGCACCAATAAGTAAGTGACACCATTAAAAGAAGTTTGCCTAGAAATAATCTGACACAAGTTTTTGCTACATCATAATTAAGTTCCCCTCTGACTCTAGATTTTATAATGTCAAACTCTTACTGAAATTTTTGTTTCATGTACACACCAATTAGAGACATGTTTTTGATGCTCCCTTTTGCCAGTGACTCATGTGGGTAAAGTGGACACTGAGCTACATAGAAAACAGTACACTGTGAGGGCATAAAACCAGATGAAGTACTATGAAGCACACTATCTGTTAACGTCTACAATTTTTCAGAAAGAGCAATTACAGTGGTGATGTTTCAAGATACGATGAGCCAAAATGTGATAAAATGTAGTTTCATATTTTACTCTTCTATGAGATTATGTAATAGGTTTGGGTACAGTTTTTTTTCCATAAGCAAAATTCATGATTAATAAAATGAAAGAAAAAATACTCAGTATAAAGTATTTCATTTCAGAAGAATTTATTCTTAAGAAATGGGTGAAGTCTCATGAGATAAATGGAAATTTACATATATGTCACACAAGAAGTTGAGTCAATTTGAGAGAGTAGAAAAATGACAAAAAAAAACACTTAGATAACAGAGAAAATTTAAAAAAGGATATTTATAGGTAAGTTTAAATCAAAGAAATGGATATACCAGGCTATAAATTGAAGAAGCAATTACTATTATCACAATCTGAACAAAGAATCACAATATCTGCCTATGAGGCTTTGAGTCCTGCTGTCATGGGTATTTCTTCAGTCCAAGGGCAAATGGGCCTATTAAAAATTTTCCATCCCAAAGAACCTTTTCAGAGCCCTCTTTACATCTTTATTTCTCAGACTGTAGATGAAGGGGTTCAGCATGGGTGTGACCACAGTGTACATCACTGAGGCTATTGCACTTGCTTCTGAGCTGTGGGTATCAGAAGAACTAAGATACACTCCTAAACATGTAAAATAAAATAAGGAGACACCAGAGAGGTGAGATGCACAGGTGGAGAATGCTTTATACTGCCCCTGAGCAGATGAGATTCCACAGATAGAGGCCACTATCTTAGAGTAAGAGTAAATGATACCAGCCAGGGGAACGCCCCCTATAATTACAGATCCAAAATACAGCACTGTGTTATTGAGGAAAGTGTCAGAACAGGCAAGTTGGATCAGCTGTTGGATTTCACAAAAAAAGTGGTGGATTTCCAAGTCTGAGCAGAAGGACAATCGCAATATCATTAAGCTGTGTAACAAGGAGTTCAGGACACTAATGATCCAGGAGACTAGAACCAACCATCCACAGAGCTGGGCGTTCATGGTGACTGTGTAATGCAGGGGGTGGCAAATGGCCATGAAGCGGTCATAGGCCATCACAGTCAGGAGAATGTCATCTAATCCTGCAAAGAGAATGTAAAAATGCATCTGGACAATGCAGCCTTCATAAGTTATGACTTTGCTCTGTATCTGGACATTTTGCAGCATCTTTGGGATGGTGGTGGAGGTGAAGCAGATGTCTACAAAGGACAGGTTGGAGAGGAAGAAGTACATGGGGGTGTGGAGGTGGGAGTCTGAGCTGACAGCCAGGATGATGAGCAGGTTTCCAAATACAGTGATCAGGTACATGGAGAGGAAAAGCCCAAATATGAGGGGTTGCAGTTCTGGTACCTCTGAAAGTCCCACGAGAAGAAATTTTGAAATGTGTGTATTGTTCCCTGGTTCCATATGGTGAAGGTGACTCTTGGAAAAAAAGAGAACAACATGACTAATTTTTCATGAAATTCGCATAACTCGCATAGCTGAAGTACAATTATTTCTATTTTACTTGCAAGAAACTGATGTTAATATATTGTATGTAGATAGACCCTCCCTAAGGATGTATCCCCCTTCACCTCTCACCAGATATTTTTATCACATTGTCAGCATACTTTCAAAGAGTTCATGTATTTTCAGTTTTAATGAGAAATTATTTCAGATATTTGAGAAATATTTTATATTGAGGGCCAACATGCTCCAGGCACATATAGGGAATAAGTAGAGGTGCTGAAAAACAAATTTCCCACAATCCAAGGATGGTGAAAGATGATATTCAAATAGATATATTTTATGTCAGAATGTGGAAGATGTTTTATTTTGAAGAAAACAAAAACAGATATAAAGGAGCGAGTGCGGGGGAAATTTATTAGGTACTGAGTGTTCAAGCAAGGCCAACAAACAAGAGGTTATTTGAAGAGATCTTAAGAAAGAGACAGAAGGATACAGTATGACACCAGGAGAAGTGTGTGCCTGGAAGAGGCAACAGCCACTGCAAAGGTCCTGAGCAAGACACTTGTTCCACATGTTCAAATGCAAACAAGGAAGCCAGAGGAATGAGCAGGAGGGGGAGTGACTAGAGATGATGTCAGGGATGCTGAATAACAAGGTGGCCTCTCTGTTACAACTGACACCTCAGTCCACAGGGAATTCCTCCTTCCATGTTGTTCTTTGCACTTTATTAATTTTCTTGCGAACATGTCCTATGAATTATATTAGATCCCTTTCATAGTTCCATCTGTTGATTGAGTTCTGGCCTCTGTGAGCTTCTTATGTCAACTTAATATATGAGTCCAGGTGTCTCTGCTTTAAGAAGTGCTCTCACTTCACAAGGCACAGGCACACACACCCCACAGCCTCCTGAACTACATCACTGGCATGAATTTCTCATCCGGAACCAACCTCCTTGGGCCATGGGTGGTCGCAACTCAAGCTGGTCAGATCAGATTAACTTTCTCCTAAACAATGTTTTAATGGTACCCGGAAATTCTAGTTCATGAGCTTCTGAGAGAGTAACAAAGTTAGGGTTCCTTTTAACTACAACCACTTTCTGCCCTGTGTTTAAAGAAATATAAAAAGTATGGGAGAGAGAAATAAGATGAAGGGAAAAGATGATCTAACAAGCTCAAATCATCCCTGAGACAATGGGACAAAGAAAAGCCTCCTTGGTTTGACAACATTTCAACTTTAGCTACATCTCCTTGATGCCCAGGAAAAATCAGAAAGAAACATCTCTTTTCCAAGGAGAGAAACAGTTATGTCTAAATGATGTGAAAAACCAAAATCATACAGATTTAATTTCCCAAGAGAAAAATAAGTAAAGGTAGCAAACTCACAATTCAAAAATAAAAACACACAAAATATGACAAGTTTCTGATGTGTTACATGAAGCAGTACAAGATGTCTTTCCTGTGCTTTTCCATATGATCTGAACTTTTTTTGTGTGATCTGATACTGAATGAGGCAAGCCCTGTCTCTTTTTCTCTTATGAGTCATAATTTGTTTGCTACTGTTGGTCTTAATGTTTTCACTTTTTAAATTAATCCAATGGGCACACTTCAAATCTAGTTCTGATCTATGACCAACAGGCAAAGGCCTTTCCAGACCATACTCTATAAAGTCACAATAGGCCATGAAAATTCCTTCTTATTCTGGATAAATTTCTTTACATGATTTAAGCCTGAGGACTATATTTTATTTCAGTGTACTGTGACATTGTCTGTATATTGCGAGATGCTTATCATCAGAGACTTAAATTGCCTTGTTCAATTCTTATTTTCCCAGGCCTGTGACTATATTTGCATTTATTTAAAAAACACACAGAAAAAAATACAAATTATGAAATGACAAAATATGGCTAAAATAGAAAACCAGTTAAAAGGGTGATTTCACATAATTGTATTAAAGAAAACTGAATGGAACAGCAAAAGCTGACTGAAACACGATATATGTAATAGGAGTAATTAAGCACTTATGACATGAATTAATAATTAATTTAGAAAAGACCTTGACTCAAGAGAATATAACATAGAATGATCCAGAAATTTCTGGCAAGTAGAAAATGTTTTGCTATTATTTGTTGAATGATTAAGAATTAGGTCCCTTTAGATATGAACACTATCCTATGGGACAGTTGCATCCAATTTGGTTGGGAAAGGCAGGATTGTTGAATAAAAGCTGGAGTAAATGGACACCTATCTAGAAGGAAATTAAGTAGTTCCTTATCTGACACATCTTTTTTAAAGGGACTAAAGACCCCAGTGCAAAAGCGAGCAGTACTCTTTAGATGAATATATGAAAAACTACGCTGGAACTACTTTTCCACTGATATTAGAAACACGGATAACTTTTAACTCAGGATTCCTCAGTCTCTGCACTATCGGACATTCTCTGCCAGATTCTTCTCTGGGGTGGGGTCTGTCCTATAAATTGCAAGATGTTTAGAAGCATCCTTGCCCACCACTTACCCATCATCAGTGTGACAGTGAATAATGTCTACAAATATTGCGTAAAGGCTCCTGGGAGACACAGTTATCCTTGGTTGAGAAAAATAATATTAAATTAAGAATTGCAAAGTACTTTTGTAGCAGTGATATAATAGTCACTTATTGATAAATAATATAATAGACCACCAAATGTCTGAGTCACACAGTCACACCATGTGATATTATACAGATACGGAAATCATGGACCGGCATTATACTGGTTGATTGGAAGCAAGTCCCTGTGGTATTACTGAGAAAGAAACAAAATAGGGACGAATTGTAAAAAACATTAAACATAGTGATGATTTGTCACTAAAATATAAAGACCATTTATCATGAAATCAGAATTATATCTATCCATTTGTGTAAAAGTATAAAAGCATGTATAAGAACACATTTTAGAAAGAGATTTTTCAAAACCTAAGAACTTATGGAACAAAACATATTGGTGAGAGTGCAATTATGTTAAGTATATTGTTTCCTTAGCAGTATGCCATGTGCTAAGTAAGTAATGTCTGACCTCTTGTGACCGTATGGACTGCAGTTTGCCAGTAGCCTCCATCTGTCCAAAGGATTCTCCAGGCAAGAAGAGTGGAGTGAGTTGCCATGCCCTGCTCCAGGGGATATTCACAACACAGAGATCAAACCTGCATCTCTTAATTCTCCTGCATTGGCAAATGTGTTCTTTACCATTAATACACCTGGGAAGCCCCTTCCTGAACAATAGGATGTAATAAAATGGAAGGAAAATCTACAACTAACTGATAAAAAGGCACAAAAGAGTAAGCATTTAGCAATATTAACGTGGATCTCTAATTCAAATCAAATTGCCAGAGATTTGGAAGTGAAACAATATAACAGAAGAACATTTATGAAGTGAGGAAGGAGCAGTATCTAAGTTATAATTTTATCTTATATATAGACAGAGGAATTCAAATACGCTTATGTAATATAAGTCAAATGGTAAAGAATTATGATAAGAAGAGATGCAATATTAAGGAAAAAATTTAATCGGAAGGCCGAAAGGAATAATAAGGAATAACTGATGAGAAACTCTTAATAGAAGTAAATATGTATGAGTTGTCTATCACACTAAGAATGCTAAAGAATTCTCACTTTCCTTTCTTGCGTACAGCAAGAGTTGACACATTTAGAATATTAAAGTGACAAATTATTACAGTAATAAAAATAGCAATAAAGAACAATGAGCAGTATGTACTGTGCAGCATGGTGACATTAGTTCGTAACACTCTTTTTATCATAATTGAAAGTTGCATGAGAAATGCTGGGCTGGAAGAAGCACAAACTGGAATCAAGATTGCCGGGAGAAATATCAATAACCTCAGATACGCAGATGACACCACCCTTATGGCATAAAGTGAAGAGGAACTAAAAAGCCTCTTGATGAAAGTGAAAGAGGAAGAGTGAAAAAGTTGACTTAAAGCTTAACATTCAGAACACTAAGATCATGGCATCTGGTCCCATCACCTCATGGGAAATAGATGGGGAGACAGTGGAAACAGTGTCAGACTTTATTTTTGTGGTGTCCAAAATCACTGCAGATGGTGACTGCAGCCATGAAATTAAAAGACGCTTATTCCTTGGAAGGAAAGTAATGACCAATCTAGATAGCATATTAAAAAGCAGAGACATTACTTTGCCAACAAAGGTCTGTCTAGTCAAGACTATGGTTTTTCCAGTGGTCATGTATGGATGTGAGAGTTGGGTGGTGAAGAAAGCTGAGTGCCGAAGAATTGATGCTTTTGAACTGTGGTGTTGGAGAAGACTCTTGAGAGTCCCTTGGACTGCAAGGAGATCCAACCAGTCCACCCTAAAGGAGATCAGTCCTGGGTGTTCATTGGAAGGACTGATGCTGAAGCTGAAACTCCAGTATTTTGGGCACCTCATGTCAAGAGTTAACTTATTGGAAAAGACCTTGATGCTGGGAGGGATTGGGGGCAGGAGGAGAAGGGGACGTCAGAGGATGAGATGGCTGGATAGCATCACCGACTCAATGGACATGAGCTTGAGTAGACTCCGGGAGTTGGTGATGGACAGGGAGGCCTGTTGTGCAGCGATTCATGGGGCTGCAAAGAGTCGTAGATGCCTGAGCAACTGAACTGAACTGAACTGAAGAGATAGCATATCCTAAAATCTCCCCTCACAAGAAATAAATTGCAGCTATATGTGGTGACAGATGTTAAGGAGATTTACTATGGTGATCATTTTGCAGTATAAACAAGTATTAAATCATTGTTTTGTGTACCTGTAACTCATATATTGTCACAGGTCAAATACCCAAATTCTTTTGGAAAAGCAATGAAGAAAATGTTGGCAGATGTGACCAACAAAATTTATCAGTTCTTATACAATGTCACAAATATATCTATGCATATATAAAAGAACTACATCACAAATTTAAGGTTTTTGTTAGAAAATAATCCTTCCTGTCAAAGAATGCAATTTTAAAAAGGAATAACAACACTCTGATACCACTATATAAAACAAAATAGTTACAGAGACATTTTTTTTAATAGAGAAACACTGCATGACTAACAAATCCGTAGATCTATTTAGCCTCACAGATAATAAAATACTTGGAAAGTAAACCTCCCTAGCATACATCGTTTTGTTTACATAACTAAGTTTTTTTTTGTTTGTTTTCTTATGTGCACACAAGAGTGAGAGAAGATACTGTAATGTGTATGTTGCCTACTCAGCTGTTGAAATTGTGTATTTGCAAAGAGTCCTCAGTTTAGATCTTTCTCCTCTATGTGGAGGCACAGTCCAATATTCTCCATCTTACAATAAAATGAAATGCCCTCACCTCACTGACTGACCCTCTACAGTTAATACCCTATTTGTCTACTCCTGTTAATTAACAAGAACTTTAGACTCATGTTCCACTTTCACTGGATGCAGTTGATACCTTCCATTCATTCTTCTGTTGGACTTCCACTGAAAGTGAAAGTTGCTCAGTCATGTCCAACTCTTTGCGACCCCATGGACTATACAGTCCATGGAATTCTCCAGGTCAGAACATTGGAGTGGGTGGCCTTTCCCTAGCATGACTTAATTGTCAACACTGACACTCTCATTTTCAAGTGCAGTGTTCCTTTTACAGCATCGTAAAGAAAAACATTTTCAGGAAACCCAGCAAACAACCATGGTGACCTCTGCCTCTGGGATATGCTAGATTGGCCCTTGGGTGACCTCTGGTACATTCCTGGCTTCCATCCTCTCTGATCCTCTCCTGCAGTGTCTGTGGAGTGCTCAGACTCACCTATTTGGGAACTCTGTGAGGGAGGCTTCCTTGTGAAAGTCAAAATTCACCCCTAAGTAGCTGATGATGCAGATCCACGCTCTGTCTCCCCACAAGACAACAATAAGAGATCAGGCATTGTTCTCTCAGCCAATGTAGGTTTGCAAAAGCAACAACTACATTCTGTCCAACCAAAGAGGCACAGGCTGAGGGACTGCAGCAGAGGAGATATTTACATCTCCCGTGTCAGCTCATTAGACATGTTTTCCCTTTGTTATTCCAACCTCTAAGTACGTGATTTCCCTTGGAGAAGTGCTCTGAATAGAATGTATTTTTTCTGCTGATTCTCTGTTCCTAAGAGACTCCATTATAAGTCAGGTAAATTCAGCTTCCTTACTCCTGCACCATTACTTCTCCAGCTTCCAAAGCTCTAAGACTCCCAGCACCTCATCACATCCCTGAGTTCAAGTTTTCTAGAAAGTATAATATTGACAATTGTTCTTGAGTAGGTCCTTTGGGTCTTCAATGCTTTGATCTGTTGTGGGAACACAACCCAAGAATCTCTGAATATGACTATTTTTCCCTTTTTAAAACAGGGGATAACTTTGCTCCTTTAATACAAAATTTGGTTTCAAGCAAGTTTTGCAAAACCTAAAAAGATTTCCTTCTTACATCAGAAATGTTTGGAAACATAAGAGAGGTGGGCAGATAGGATCCCTGGGTCGGGAAGATCCCCTGGAGGAAGGCCTGGTAATCCATGTCAGTGTTCTGGCCTGGAGAATCCCATGGACAGAGGAGCCCGGTGGGCTACAGTCCATGCAGTCGCTCAGAGTCAGACACAGCTGAAGAGACTTAGCACAGCACAGCACACATCCTGCTCCTGGGAGTAGAGTTTAACCTTAGGAGTCAATCAGTGAACGTCCTTTACATAAGGTCATTTATGTTACACGCTGATCTTTCAGTCACTATGGACAGATTTTGCCCCCTTAGCTGGTACAGAGAATTTCACTTTTTATAAATGTAAATGTGGATCTGACTCTGAAGCCTTTGGAATTTAAGATAGGAAAAGTAAGTCATTGTTAAAATTAAGGTCACACATTCTACTTTAAATCTTCATATTAAAATTTCTACATTGTTTCTAATTTATGTTCATTTAAACGTTCTTTTTTTTCTTTTTTTTACTTCTCTCCTTCCAACTTCCTCTTATGTTTTCTTTCAGAACAATGGATGGAATTACAAATTAAACAGCGTGTTTAAATCTATCTATGTGTGCATGGGTATTTATTTCAGAGAAAATGTATAAAGATACAGATGTACATACATATTCCTAAGCATGAACAATGTTTGTGGGCTCAGTAAAGTATTTCTATGCACTTCATTCATTCCTCACAACATCCAAGTGAAGTTAGGATTTATCATCTGACATTTCCTTCTGAAAGATAAAACTGAGGCTCAGGGGAATTCCATTATAAACAATAACATGACAAAGAAATTAAAACTTATTGTGCACCCTTTTTAATCATATGCAAATGGAACTACATAATATACTGCTAATTTTTAAAATTCAGAAAGTTGAATACTTTAAAAATGTACAGTTGATTATAGGGAATTACACTCTAATTAATTAGCTAAGAGCTGAAACTTCCTGGCAGTACATTGTGAAGGGAAGTATGTTAAGCACAGGTGGTTGTGTCATACCTAAAATTGATGGGAGATAGCTCCTCTAATTAGGAATAAATTGAAGTGACACATATGAATTAGGAACAGTAAAACTTAAATAAAGCAATTAACATTTCAGAAACCTAGTGATTTCCCTATAAACGAGAGACTGAGCTAATATATAAAAGGAAGAAATTGACATAAAGTGGTCCAAGACAGAAGAGCACTACACTACACACCACACCATGGGCGATCCTTTAAAACAGAAAACAGAGCCTGCCAGCTGACAGCAGACCCAAGAGGAGACAATCGGAACTCAGATCAGCTGCCTGTCATAGAAACCATCAGACAAATCTTCATTATATTAAGCCATTTACTTTTAAGATGACTTGCTATGTAGCAACAGGTAAAGGAAACAGTAATCAAAATGAACAGAACTGGGGGGGAGGGTGTTATAATAATATGCTGCTTTTTTCTAGGCAACTGTTGTGATAACATTCATGATGACTCAAGTTTATGTCAGCTTTATAAAAAAGAGATTCCATTTAGGGTTCCATGTAGGTAAGCAAGAAAGGTTAAAAGGATATGCCTGTTTGAGGAGGATTCTATCAAACAGTTAGATGAGAGCTAATGCCTATCCTTCTAAATCTCTTTCAAGAAATTGTAGAGGAGGAATACCTCCGAATTCATTCTACAAGGCCACCACC
Organism: Muntiacus reevesi; assembly: GCF_963930625.1. Taxonomy (NCBI): domain Eukaryota; kingdom Metazoa; phylum Chordata; class Mammalia; order Artiodactyla; family Cervidae; genus Muntiacus; species Muntiacus reevesi. The sequence continues at coordinate 187,914,245 of NC_089249.1, read as the reverse complement.
TCATAGAATGATATCACCCTGATATGAAAACCAGATGAAGACCACACACACACACACACACACACACACACACACACACAACAACAACAACAACAACAAAAACCTACAGGGAAATATCAGTGAGAAATCTAGGTGCAAAAATCCTCAACTAAAGTTTAGCAAACTGAATTCAGCAACACATCAAAAAGCTCATACACCATAATCAACTTGGGTTTATTCCAGGGATGCAAGGATTCTTCAATATATGGAGATCAATCAATGTGATACCCCATATTAACAAAGTGAAAGATAAAAAGCATATGATCATCTCAAAAGAGGCAGAAAAAACCTCTGACAAAATAAAGCACTCATTTATGATTCAGTTCAGTTCAGTCACTCAGTCGTGTCCCACTCTTTGTGACCCTATGCACGCCGGGCCACCCTGTCCATCACCAACTCCCGGAGTCTACTCAAACTCATGTCCATCGAGTCGGTGATGCCATTCAGCCATCTCATCCTCTGTCGTCCCCTTCTCCTGCCCCCAATCCCTCCCAGCATCAGGGTCTTTTCCAATGAGTCATCTCTTCACATGAGGTGGCCAAAATATTGGAGTTTCAGCTTCAGCATCAGTCCTTCCAATGAACACCCAGGACTGATCTCCTTCAGGATGGACTGGTTGGATCTCCTTGCAGCCCAAGGGACTCTCAAGAGTCTTCTCCAACACCACAGTTCAAAAGCATCAGTTTTTCGGCACTCAGCTTTCTTTCCTGCCCAACTCTCACATCCATACATGACCACTGGAAAAACCATAGTCTTGACTAGACAGAACTTTGTTGGCAAAGTAATATCTCTGCTTTTTAATATGCTGTCTAGGTTGGTCATAACTTTCCTTCCAAGGAGTAAGTGTCCTTTAATTTCATGGCTGCAGTCACCATCTGCAGTGATTTTGGAGCCCAAAAAGATAAAGTCTGACACTGTTTCCACTGTCTCCCCATCTATTTCCCATGAGGTGATGGGACCAGATGCCATGATCTTAGTTTTCTGAATGTTAAGCTTTAAGCCAACTTTTTCACTCTCCTCTTTCACTTTCATCAAGAGGCTTTTCAGTTCCTCTTCACTTTCTGCCATAAGGGTGGTGTCATCTGCATATCTGAGGTTATTGATATTTCTCCCAGCAATCTTGATTCCAGCTTGTGCTTCTTCCAGCCCAGTGTTTCTCATGATGTACTCTGCATATAAGTTAAATAAGCAGGGTGACAGCAAACACGCTTGACGTGCTCTTTTTCCTATTTGGAACCAGTCTGTTGTTCCATGTCCAGTTCTAACTGTTGCTTCCTGATCTGAATACAAGTTTCTCAAGAGGTAAGTCAGGTGGTCTGGTATTCCCATCTCTTGAAGAATTTTCCACAGTTTATTGTGATCCACACAGTCGAAGGCTTTGGCGTAGTCAGTAAAGCAGAAATAGATGTTTTTCTGGAACTCTCTTGCTTTTCAATGATCCAGTGGATATTGGCAATTTGATCTCAGGTTCCTTTGCCTTTTGTAAAAACCAGCTTGAACATCTGGAAATTCTCAGTTCACGTATTGCTGAAGCCTGGCTTGGAGAATTTTGAGCATTACTTTACTAGCATGTGAGATGAGTGCAACTGTGCGGTAGTTTGAGCATTCTTTAGGATTGCCTTTCTTAGGGATTGGAATGAAAACTGACATTTTCCAGTCCTGTGGCCACTGCTGAGTTTTCCGAATTTGCTGGCATATTGAGTGAAGCACTTTCACAGCATCATCGTTCAGGATTTGAAATAGCTCAACTGGAATTCCATCACATTCACTAGCTTTGTTCATAGTGATGCTTTCTAAGGGCCACTTGACTTCACATACTAGGATGTCTGGCTCTAGGTGGGTGATCACACCATTGTGATTATCTGGCTCATGAAGATTGCTTTTGTACAGATCTTCTGTGTATTCTTGCCACCTCTTCTTAATATCTTCTGCTTCTGTTAGGTCCATAACATTTCTGTCCTTTGTCGAACACATCTTTGCCTGAAATGTTCCCTTGATATCTCTAATTTTCTTGAGGAGATCTCTAGTCTTTCCCTTTCTGTTGTTTTCCTCTATTTCTTTGCAATGATCGCTGAGGAAGGCTTTCTTATCTCTCCTGGCTATTCTCTGGAAATCTGCATTCAAATGGGAATATCTTTTCTCCTTTGCTTTTCGCTTCTCTTCTTTTCATAGCAATTTGTAAGGCCTCCTCAGACAACCATTTTGTCTTTTTGCATTTCTTTTCCATGGGGATGGTCTTGATCCCTGTCTCCTGTGCAATGTCAAGAACCTCCGTCCATAGTTCATCAGGCTCTCTGTCTATCAGATCTAGTCCCTTAAATCTATTTCTCACTTCCACTGTATAGTCATAAGGAATTTGATTTAGGTCATACCTGAATGGTCTAGTGGTTTTCCCTACTTTCTTCAGTTTAAGTTTGAATTTGGACATAAGGAGTTCATGATCTGAGCCACAGTCATCTCCTGGTCTTGTTTTTGCTGACTGTAAAGAGTTTCTCCATCTTTGGCAGCAAAAAATACAATCATTGTGATTTCAGTGTTGACCATTTGGTGATGTCCATGTGTAGAGTCTTCTCTTGTGTTGTTGCAAGAGGGTGCTTGCTATGACTAGTGCATTCTCTTGGCAAAACTCTATTAGCCTTTGCCCTGCTTCATTTCTTACTCCAAGGCCAAATTTGCCTGTTATTCCAGGTGTTTCTTGCCTTCCTTCTTTTGCATTTCAGTCCACTATAATGAAAAGGACATCTTTTTTGGGTGTTAGTTCTAAAAGGTCTTGTAGGTCTTCAAAGAACAGTTCAACTTTAGCTTCTTCAGAGTTACTGGTTGGGGCATAGGCTTGGATTACTGTGATATTGAATGGTTTGCCTTGGAAGCAAACAGAGATCATTATGTCGTTTTTGAGATTTCACCCAAGTACTGCATTTCGGACTCGTTTGTTGACTCTGATGGCTACTCCATTTCTTCTAAGGGATTCCTGCCCACAGTAGTAGATATAATGGTCATCAGAGTTAAATTCACCCATTCCAGTCCTTTTTAGTTTGCTGATTCCTAGAATGTCGGCATTCACATCTCCTGTTTGACCACTTCCAATTTGCCTTGATTCATGGACCTAACATTCCAGGTTCCTATGCAATATTGCTCTTTACAGCATCAAACCTTGCTCTATCACCAGTCCCATCCACAACTGGGTATTGTTTTTGCTTTGACTCCATCTCTTCATTCTTTCTGGAGTTATTTCTCCACTGATCTCCAGTAGCATATTGGGCACCTACTGACCTGGGGAGTTCCTTTTTCAGTATCCTATCATTTTGCCTTTTCATACTGTTCATGTGGTTCCCAAGGCAAGAATACTGAAGGGGTTTGTCATTCCCTTCTCCAGGGGACCACATTCTGTCAGACCTCTCCCCCATGACCCGACCATCTTGGGTGGCCCCACACAGCATGGCTTCATTTCATTGAGTTAGACAGGACTGTGGTCCTGTGATCAGATTGGCTAGTTTTCTGTGATTATGGTTTTAGTGTGTCTGCCCTCTGATGCCCTCTCGCAACACCTACTGTTTTACTTGGGTTTCTCTTACCTCGGAAGTGGGGTATCTCTTCACGGCTGCTCCAGCAAAGCGCAGCCGCTGCTCCTTACCTTGGAGGAGGCGTATCTTCACACGGCCGCTCATCCTGACCTTGAACATGGACTAGATCCTCTCAGCCCTCCTGCGCCCAGCAGCAGTTGCTCCTTAGAGGTGGTGTTGCTCCTCTCGGCTGCCGCCCCTGACCTCGGGAGTGTGGTAGCTCCTCTCGGCCGCCGCCCCTGACCTTGGAGGTGGGGAAGTTCCTCTGGGCCTCTGCTCCTGGGCTGTTGCAGCATGGCACTCTCGATCGCTACCGATAACCTTGTGGGAGGGTTAGCTCCTCACAGCCACCGTTTTGCGTGGTCCGTCACAGCCAATGCGCTTCTGAATGGTAAAGTTCTTCAAAAAATGAGCATAGAAGGAAACATAGTAATGGTCATACATGATAAGCCTACAGTAAACATTATTATCAACGGTGAAAAAATGAAAGCATTGCCCCTAAGATCAGGAACAAGACAAGGGTGTCCACTTTCACCACTATTATTCACATAGTTCTGGAAGTCCTAGCTACAGCAATCAGAGAAGAAAAAGAAATAACAGGAAACCATGTCAGAAAAGAAGTAAAGCTCTCACTGTTTGCAGATGACATGCTACTGTACATTTCTACATTTCATGTAGAAAACCTTAAATAGTGTATCAGAAAATTACTAGAGCTAATCAGTGAATGTAGAAAAGTTGCAAGATATAAAATCAATACACAGAAATCACTTGCATTTCTATATACTAACAATGAAAAATCAGAAAGAGCAATTAAGGAATTAAGCAATTAAGGAATCAATCCCATTCACCTTTGCAAAAAAAAAAAAAAAAAGAATTAAATGTCTAGGAGTAAACTTACCTAAGGAAACAAAAGAACTGTACACAAAAAATTATAAGACACTAAGGAAACAAATCAAAGATAACATAAACAGATGACAGATATTTCAGATTCCAGGGTGGGAAGAATCAGTATTGTGAAAATGAATATACTACCAAGTGCAATCTACAGATTTAATGCAATCCCTATCAAATTACCAATGGCATTTTTCACAAAACTAGAAAAAAAAAAAAAATTCACAGTTCATATGGAAGCACAAAAGACCCTGAATAGCCAAAGCAGTCTTGAGAAAGAAGAATGGAGCTGGAGAATTCAAGCTACCTGACTTCAGGTTATACTACAAATCTACAGTTATCAAGAAAGTATGGTCCTGGCACAAAAACAGAAATATAGACCAATGGAACAAGATAGAAAGCCCAGAAATAAACCCATGCACCTATGGGTAGCTTATCTTTGACGAAAGAGGTAAGAATATACAATGGGGCAAAGACAGCCTGTTCAATAAATGGTTCTGGGAAAACTGGACAGCTACTTGTAAAATAATGAAATTAGAACACTTCCTAACACCATACAAAAAATAAATTCAAAATGGATTAAAGATCTAAATATAAGACCAGAAGCTATAAAACTCTTAGAGGAAAACATAGGCAGACACTCTCTGACATAAATCAAAGCAAGATAACCCATGAGCCACCTCCTAGAGTAACGGAAATAAAAGCAAAAGTAAATAAGTGGGGTCTGATTAAACTTAAAAGCTTTTGCACAACAAAGGAAACTATAAGCAAGGTGAAAAGACAGCCCTCAGAATGGGAGAAAATAATAGCAAATGAAACAACTGACAAAGGATTAATTTCTAAAATATAGAAGCAGCTCATACCACTCAATACCAGAAAAACAAACATCCCAATCAAAAGGTGGGGAAAAGACCTAAACAGACATTTCTCCAAAGAAGACATACAGATGGCTACAAATACATGAAAAAATGCTCAACATCACTCATTCTTTGGTTCAGTTCAGTTCAGTTTAGTTGCTCAGTCGTGTCTGACTCTTTGTGACCTCATGGACTGCAGCACACCAGGCCTCTCTGTCCACCACCAACTCTCGGAGCTTACTCAAACTCATGTCCACTGAGTCAGTGATGCCATCCAACCATATCATCCTCTGTCATCCCCTTCTGCTCTCACCTTCAATCTCTCCCAGCATCAGGGTCTTTTCAAATGAGTTAGCTCTTCGCATCAGGTGTCCAAAGTATTGGAGTTTCAACTTCAACATCAGTCCTTCCAATGAACACCCAGAACTGAGTTCCTTTAGGATGGGCTGGTTAGATCTCCTCGCAGTCCAAGGGACTCTCAAGAGTCTTCTCCAACACCACAAAAGCATCAATTTTTCAGTGCTTAGCTTTCTTTATACTCCAACTCTCACATCCATAGATGTCTACTGGAAAAACCATAGCTTTGACTAAAAGGGCCTTTTGGCAAATTAATGTCTCTGCTTTTTACTATGCTATCTAGGTTGGTCATAATGTCTCTTCCAAGGAGTAAGCATCCTTTCATTTCATGGCTGCAGTCACCATCTGCAGTGATTTGGGAGCCCAATAACTAAAGTCTGCCACTATGTCACTCATTATTACAGAAATGCAAATGAAAACCGCAATGAGATATAACCTCACACGGGTCAAAATGGTCCTCATCAAAAAGTCTACAGACAACAAATGCTAGAAAGGGTGTGGAGAAAAGGGAACACTCTTGCACTGGTGGTGGGAATGCAAATTTATACAGCCACTATGGAAGACGGTATGGAGATTGGAGTTTTTCCTTAAAAAACTAGGAATAAAACCACCATGTGACCCAGCAATACCACTCCTAGGCATATACCCTGAAGAAACCAAAATTGAAAGAGACACATGTATCCCATTGTTCATTGTAGTGCTATTTATGATAACTGAAACATGGATGCAACCTAGATGTCCATCGACAGATGAATGGATAAAGAAGTTGTGGTATATATACACAGTGGAATAGTACTCAGCCATAAGAAGGAATGCATTTGAGTCAGTTCTAATGAGGTGGATGAACCTAGAACCTATTATACAGAGTGAAGTGAGTCAGAAAGAGAAAGATAAATACCATATTCTAACATATATATATGGAATCTACAAAAATGGTACTGAAGAATTTATGTACAGGGCAACAACGGAGAGACAGTCATAGAGAACAAAGTTATGGACATGGGGAGAGGGGATGAGAGGGTGAGATATATGGAAAGAGTAACATGGAAACTTGCATTACCACATGTAAAATAGATAGTCAACAGGAATTTGCTTTATGACTCAGGAAACTCAAAGAGGACCTCTGGATCAACCTAGAGGGGTGGGATGAGGAGGGAGACGGGAAAGAGTTTCAAAGGGAGGGAGTATGTGTATGCCTGTGGCTGATTCATGCTGAGGCCTGACGGAAAACAGCAAGATTCTGTAAAGCAATTATCCTTCAATTAAAACACATTAATTACAAAAGAGAAAAAAGGATATGCCTATTTGTAGAAACTTACACCTTTGTCACAGGACTAGATGGGAATTTAAGCTCTCTAGTGAGCCATGATTTTGAGATGTATATATATCTTGTATATCATATAAATGATGCTGATTTATTCATTCACTGTTACTTTTTTGGTTATGACAATTGGAATGGGGGAAATGTTTCTTTTAGAGCATTGGACGGTCCCATATATTTTAGGCACAATGGAAGTTTTCAAGCAGAAAGATATATTTATACCAAATAATCCTTCACTCCAACAATAAACTGTTTTACATACAGACACTAAACCACAGACCTCAATAATTTAATGGACACTATGAAAAAATACTTTGCATAGGAATAATCTGACACAAATTTCTGTTGCATCATACTTAAGGTCCTGTCTGACTCCAGGTCTTATTATGTCAAACTCTGTATTGAAATTGCTGTTTCATGTAGATGCCAATTAGAGACATGCATCTGATGCTCCTCTTTCTCAGTAACTCCTGTAGAGAATGTGACACTGAGCTAAATAGAGAATAGTACCCTGAGGAGTGTAAAATCAGCTGAACAAATATGAAACATACATCTGGGCATGTCTACATTTCCAGAAAGAGAAATTATGGTAGTGATGTTCCAAGGTATGATGAATTAAAAAGGAACAAATTGTGGTTGCATATTTTATTATCCTATGAAGTTATATAATGGGATTGGTTACCGAGTTAGATTTTTCATAGAAGTAGCACAAACTATGATCATTCTTTTAATAAAATGAAAAAGAGTTTACTCAGTACAAAGCATTTCATTTCAAAAAAAGTTATTCTTAAGAAATTGTGAATGCTCATGAGATAAATGGGAATTTACATATGTTTCACACAAGGTTTGAACCAATTTGAGAGAGCAGAAAAATAACAAAAGAAAAAACTTAGATGACAGAGAAGAGAAACATTAATAAAGGATGTTTTTAAAATTGTACATAGAAGTGAAATCGAAGAAATGGAAATACCAAGTATTAAATGAAGAAGCAGTTGCTATTACTATAATCTTAACAAAGAATCTCACTATCTGACTCTGAGGCTTTAAGCCCTGCTATCATTCTTCAGCTTGAGGTAAATGGACTTCTTCTAGACGTTTCCATCCCAAGGAATCCTTTTAGAGCCCTCTTTATGTCTTTGTTTCTCAGACTATAGATGAAGGGGTTCAGCATGGGTGTGACCACAGTGTACATCACCAATGATATAGCACTCGTGTGTGAGCGGTAGGTAGCAGTGAAGCTAAGATACACTCCTAAGGCTGAGCAATAAAATAAGGAGACAACCGAGAGGTGAGATGCACAGGTGGAGAATGCTTTATACTGCCCCCGAGCAGATGAGATTCCACAGATAGTGGCCACTATCTTAGAGTAAGAGTAAACGATACCAGCTAGAGGAACAACCCCTATAATTACAGATCCAAAATACACCACCATGTTATTGAGAAAGGGGTCAGAACAGGCCAGTTGGATGAGCCATGTGATTTCACAGAAAAAGTGATGGATTTCCAAGTCTGAACAGAAAGACAATCGCAAAATCATTAAACTCTGTAACAAGGAATACATAGAACTCAACACCCAGGACACCAGAACCAACAGTGCACAGACCCAGGGGCTCATGATGACCGTGTAGTGCAGTGGGTGGCAGATGGCCACATAGCGGTCATAGGCCATTACAGTCAGGAGAAAGTCATCTAATCCTGCAAAAAGTAAGTAAAAATACATCTGGATGATGCAGCCTTCATAGGTGATGATATCCCTCTGTGTCTGGATGTTCCATAGCATCTTTGGGATGGTGGTGGAGGTGAAGCAGATGTCTACAAAGGAAAGGTTGGAAAGGAAGAAGTACATGGGAGTGTGGAGGTGGGGGTCTGAGCTGACAGTCAGGATGATGGCCAGGTTTCCAAACACAGTGATCAGGTACATGGAGAGGAAAAGCCCAAAGATGAGGGGCTGCAATTCTGGTCCCTCTGAAAGTCCCAGAAGAAGAAATTCTGTGATTTTTGTACTGTTCCCTGGCTCCATGTGATGAAGGTGACTATTGGGAAAAAAGAAAATAGCATGAAGAATTTTCACCCAAACAGACACAACTCACATTACTGAAATACTATATTTTCAATTTTGTTGGCATGAAATTGATATTAATATGTTGTATATAAATAAATTCTCCATGATGTTATATGTCATTTCCCTCTGAATAAAAAGTTTTGTCCCATTCTCTATATATTTCCAAAGATTTCATGTATTTACACTTTTAATGAGAAAGTCTTTCATGCATTTGAGAAATATACTGAGAGCAAACATATTTCAAGCCATACAGACAATAAATATAAGTGTTTAAAAACAAATCTCTCACAATCCAAGGATGATGAAAGATGATATTCAAATAAATATATAATATGTTAGAAGGTGACAGGTGTTATGAAGAAAACAAAAACATGTATAAAGGAGAGAGTAGTCAGTGGCATTATTTTATACCAAGTTGCAAGGGCTGCAAACAAGGAGTTATTTGAAGACATGTCCAGGAAGAGAGAGAAGCACCTGGTGAGATACCAGGAGAAGTGTGTATCTGGCAGAGGGAACTGCCACTGCAAAGGACCTGAGGAGGATGCTGGATCCACATGTTCAAAGGCAAAGGAGAAAGCCAGTGGGGCAGAGGGATAATCAAGAGGGGGAGTGATTAGAGATGCTGTCAGGGATGCTGAAGAGCAAGGTGGCCTCCCAGATAGAGCGGACCCTTCAGTCCACAGAGAATCCCTCTTTTCACGGTGTTCCCATCACTCTATGGATCTAGTTGCAAAGGTTTCCTGTGAATTAAAGCAGATTCTCATCTCTGCACCATCTTTGATTGTGTTCTGACGTCAGTCACCTTACGCATGAGTCCAAGTGCCTGGCCTCTAAGACCTGCTCTCACTCCACAAGGCACAGACACACCATGGCTCCTGGGCTGTGTTTCTGTCACAAATTTCTCAACCAGACCCCCCTCCTTAGGCCAGCGGTGGTAACCACTCGAGCTAGTCAGATCAGATTAACTTTCTCCTAAACAATGTTTAAATGGTGCCCATAAATTCCAGATCATAAACTTCTGAGAAAATAATAAAATTGGGATTCCTTTTAGCTCCAGCCACTTTCTGCCCTGTTTTTAAAGAAATATAAAATATGAGGGGAGAAATAAAACGAAGGAAAAAGATCTAACAAGCTCATATCATTCCCGAAACAATTTGACGAAGAGAAGCTTCCTTGGATTGGCAACCTTCCAACTTCAGCTGTATCTCTTTGATACCCAGGAAAAATCAGAAAGAAATATATCTTATTTCCAAGGACAGAATCAGTGATACGTGTATGACGTGAAAAACCATCCAGATTTAATACCCCAAGAGAAAAATAAACAAAGGTCGTAAACTCAACAATTCAAAAAAAAAAAAAAAAAAAACATAGAAAATATGACAAAAGTTACTTATGTGTTATATGAGACAGTAGAAGATGTCTTTCCTGTCCTTTTCTATATAATTTGATCTTTTTTGTGTGTCTTCTGATACTGAATGAGGCAAGCCCTGTCTCTTTTTTTCTTATGAGTCGTAATTTGTTTATTACTCTTGGGCATAATGTTTTCACTTTTTTAATTAATCCAATGAGCACACTTCAATTCTAGTTCTGGCCTTTGTCCAGCAGGCAAAGGCCTTTCCAGACCATATTCTATAAAGCTTGAGAAGGTCATGAAAATTCCTCCTCTTTTTCTGGATAAATTTCTTTACATGATCTAAGCCTGAGGACACTATATTTCAGTGTACTGTGACATTGTCACTATATTGCAAGATACTAATCATCAGAGATTTAATTGCCTTCTTCAATTCTTATTTTCTCAAAGGTCTGTGAATATATTTGCATTTATTTAAAAAACACACTTAAGAAAATGAGAAATTATGAAATGACAAAATATGGCTAAAATATGAAACCAGTTAAAAGGGTGATTTCCTATATTTGTATTAAAGAAAACTGAATGGAACAACAAAAATTGACTGAAACTTGATGTATACTAGGGGTGACAGTGTAGTTGTTCTGCCGTGTCTGACTCTGCGACCGCATGGACTGTAGCCCACCAGACTCCTCCATCCATGGGATTTTCCAGGCGAGAATACTGGAGTGGGTTGCCATTTCCTTCTGCAGGAATCGTCCCGACCCAGGAGGGAATCGAACCCAGGTCTCCTGCATTGTAGGCAGACGCTTTACCATATGAGCCACCGGGGAAATAATAGGGGTAATTAAACATTTATGACGTTTATGACATGAATTAATAATTAATTTAGAAAAGACCTCAACTCAAGAGAACATGACATGGGACGGCCCAGACATTTCTGGCAAACGGCAGATGCCTTGTTATAATGTGCTGAGTGACTGGGGATCAGGTCCCTCATGAACACTACCCGTGGGACGGTTGTTTCCAACTTGGTTAGAAAAGGCAGGATTGTTGAGTAAAAGCTGGACTAAATGGTCATCTATCCAGAAGGAAGTTAAGTTGTTCCTTATCTGACACATCTTTTTAAAAGGACCTAAAGACTGCAGTGTAAAATTAAGCGGTCCACTTTAGACAAATATACAAAAAACTACATTGGAACTGCATTTCTACTGATATCAGAAACACAGATAGTTTTAAAATCTGGATTCCCCAGTCTCTGCACAATTGGACATTCTCTGCCAGATCTTCTCTGGGGTGGGGTCTGCCCTGTAAATAACAGTTTGTTTAGAAACATCCTTGCCCACCACGTACCACTCATCAGTGTGACAGCAAATAATGTCTATGAATATTGTTTAAAGGACCCTGGGGGAAACAATTACCCTTGGTGGAGAAATACAGTATTAAATTAAGAATTTCAAAATACTTCTGCAGCAGTGATGTAATAGTCACTTGTTGATAAATAACATTATAGGCCACCAAATCTGTGAGTCACACAGTCACACCATGCAATATTATACAGATATTAAAATAATGAACCACCATTATACTGGTTGATTGGAACCAAGTCCCTGAGGTATTATTGAGAAAGAAACAAAAGAGGGACAAACTGTAGAAAACATTAAACATAATGATGATTTGCCACTAAAATATAAAAACCATTTATGATGTATTCAGGATTCTATTGATGCATTTGTAAAAGTATATATGTATAAGGACACATTTTAGAAAGAGATTTTTCAAAACCTGAGAACTTATGGAACAAAATGTATTGGTGAGAGCGCAATTATGTCAAAGGTACTGTTTCCCAGGCAATGTACTATGTGCTAAGTCACTTCAATCATATCCGACTCCATGCGACCCTATAGACTGTAGCCAGCCAGTAGCCTCCATCTGTCCATGGGATTCTCCATGCATGAAGACTGAAGTGTGTTGTCATGCCCTCCCCCAGGGTATCTTCGCAACCCAGAGATCACAACTGCATCTCTTAATTCTCCTGCTTTGGTAGACAGGTTCTTTACAACTAGTACCACAATAACAAATTGAATAATAAAATTGAATGAAAATCTACAACTAACAGAAAAAAAGACACAAAAAAGTAAAAATTTAACCATATTAACATGGATCTCTAATTCAAGATCAAATTGCCAAAGAATTGAAAGCAAAACAATATAACAAAAGAATATCTACAATGTGATGAAGGAGTGGTATATAAGTTATAATTTTATCTTATATGTAGATAGAGGAATTCAAATATGGCTATAGAATATAAGTCAAATAGCAAAGAATTATGGTCAGAGGTGATACAACTTTTATGAAAAGATTTAATCAGAAGGCCAAAAGGAATAAAAATAAAAACATATAAGAAACTCTTAATAGAAGTATAAGAAGTTATGTATTAGCACTAAGGGTACTAAAGAACCCCCACTTTCCTTTCTGGCTTACATCAAGAGTTGACACATTAAGAACATTAAAGTGACAACTAAAGTACTAGGGTAAGAAAAATAACAATTGTTATTGTTGTTATTGTTATTGTTATAAGTTGCTAAGAGACAGTATATCCTTAAAGCTCTCCTCACAAGAAATAAATTGTAACTATGTGTGGTAACATGTTAAGGAGATTTACTGTGGTGATCATTTAGCAGTATAAACAAATATTGAAGCATTATGCTTTGCACCTGTAACTCATATATTGTCAAAGGTCAGTTATATTCAAATTCTTCTGGAAAAGCAATGGAGAGAATGTTGGCAGATGTGACCAAGAAAATTTATCAATTCTTATATAATCCCACAAATACATCTATGCATATATAAAAGAGCTAAATCACAATTTTAAGTTTTTGTTAAAAAATAATCCTTCCTATCAAAGAATGAAATTTAAAAAAGGAATAACAACACTCTGATAGCACTACATAAAACAAAATAGTTATAGAGACATTTTTTAAATAGAGAGACACTGCATGACTAAGAAATCCATACATCTAGTTAGCCTCACAGATAATAAAATAGTTGAAAAGTAAACCTCCCTAGCGTATGTCTTTTCACTTATATAACTAAGTTTATTTTTCTCTCTTAGGTAAACACAAGAGTGAGAGAAGATACTGTAATGTGTATGTTGCCTACACAGCTATTGAAAGTGTATATTTGCAAACAGTCCTCAGTTTAGATCTTTCTCCTCTAGTCTAATATGCCCCATCTTACAATAAAATGAAATGTCCTCACCTCACTGACTGACCCTCTACAGTTAATACCTTCTTTATCTACTCCTGTTAATTAACAAGAACTTTAGACTCTTGTTCCAATTTTACTGGATGCAGTTTACCCCTCCTATTTGTTCTTCTGTGGGACTTCCACTAACATGATTTAACTGTCAACACTGACAATCTCATGTTTGAGTTCACTGTTCCTCTTCAGCATCATAAATAAATATATCTTCAGGAAACCCAGCAAGCAACCACGGTGACCTCTGCCTCTGGGCTATGCTAGATTGGCCCTCAGGTGACCTCAGGTACATTCCTGGTTCCCATCCTTCTGATCATCTCCTGGAGTGTCTGTGGAGCTCTAAGACTCACCTGTTTGGGAAGTTGTTCTCACTTTGTCTGGGAGGTTTCCTGTGAAAGTCAAATTTCCCCCATAAGTAGCTAGTGATGCAGACCCATTTCCTGTTTCTGCACAGGACAGCTAAGAGATCAAGCATTGGTCTCCCATCCAGATGTAGGATCACAAAAGCAGTGAACATGTACTGTCCAACCAAAGAGGAACAGGCTGAGGGACTGCAGCAGAGGAGACATTTACATCCTCAATGTCAGCTCATTAGACATGTGTTCCCTTCCTTACCCCAACCTTTAAGTTCGTTATTTCCCCTGGTGACACTGGTCTGCACAGCATACATTTTTTTCTTCTGATTCTCTCTGTTCCTAAGAGACTCCATTATAAGTCAGATAAATTCAGTTTTCTCACTCCTTTGCCTTTACCTCTCCTGCTTCCAAAGCTCTAAGGCTCCCGGCACCTCATCAACCCTGAGTTCAAGTTTTCTCAAAAGTATAATATTGACAATTGGTCTTGACAAGGTCCTTTGGGTCTTCAATGCTGCGATCTGTTGTGGGAACACAACCCAAGAAATCTCTGTATATGACCATTACCCTTTTCAAAACAGGGGATAACTTTGCTCCTTTAATATAAAACTTGGCTATTATAATTATTGGTTACATGCAAGTTTTGCAAAGCCTAAATTGATTTCCTACTTACAGCAGAAATTAAACAACCCACATGCCAATGCAGGAAATGTAAGAGACACAGGTAGGATCCCTGGACCAGGAAGATCCCCTGGAGAAGGCCATGGCAACCCACGCCTGTATTCTTTCCTGGAGAATCCCATGGACAGAGGATCCTGGCAGGCTATGGTCCATGGGGTCACAGAGAGTTAGATGTGACTGAAGTGACTTAGCACAAGACAGCACACATACTACTCTTAGGAGTTGAGTTTAACCCTTTGGAGTCAATCAGTGAGCTTCCGTTATATACATCATTTTATGTTACACTCTGATTTTTAATAGAAGAAAATTTTAGTCATTCTGGATAAATTTCACCCCCTTAGCTGGTACAGAGAATTTCACCTTGTCTAAATGTAAATATGGATCTGACTCTGAGGCTTTTGGAATTTAAGATAGGACAAGTAAGTCATTATTAAAATTCAGGTCACACATTCTACTTTAAAATCTATGTATTAACATTTTTACATTTTCTCTAATTTATGTTCGTTCAAGCATTCATTTTTTTACCTCTATCCTTCCAACTTTCTCTCATGTTTTCTTTCAGCACAATGGATGGAATCACAAATGAAACAGTGCATTTAAATCTGTGTGTGCATGTGGGTTTATTTCATAGGAAGTGTATACAGATACAGACACATATACATATTCCTAAATTTGAACAATGTTTGGGGACTCAGAGAAGCATTTACATATATTTTGTGCCTTCATCACAACCTCCAAATAAAGTTAGGATTGATCATCTCACATTTCCATCTGAAAGATAAAACTGAAAGTCAGGGCATTTCCATCAATAACATTACAAAGAAATTAAAATTTATTGTGGAGCTTTTAAAATTATACACAAATGGAACCATGAAGTATAGTGCTGGTTTTTTAAATTTATTAAAATGTATGTTTTAAAAGTGTGTAGTTTATTATATTAATAATAGCTTTATTTATAATAGTTTTAGCTACAAAGCTAGTGGAGGTGATGGAATTCCAGTTGAGCTACTTAAAATCCTGAAAGATGATGCTGTGGAAGTGCTGCACTCAATGTGCCAACAAATTTGGAAAACTCAGCAGTGGCCATAGGACTGGAAAAGGTCCGCTTTCATTCCAATCCCAAAGAAAGGCAATCTCAAAGAATGCTCAAACTACCACACAATTGCATTCATCTCACACCCTAGTAAAGTAATGCTCAAAATTCTCCAAGCCAGGTTTCAGCAATATGTGAACTGTGAACTTCCAGATGTTCAAGTTGGGTTTAGAAAAGGCAGAGGAACCAGAGATCAAATTGCCAACATCCGCTGGATCATCGAAAAAGCAAGAGAGTTTCAGAAAAACATCTATTTCTGTTTAATTGACTATGCGAAAGCCTTGACTGTGTGGATCACAATAAACTGTGGAAAATTCTTCAAGAGATGGGAATACCAGACCACCTGACCCACCTCTTGAGAAACCTATATGCAGGTCAGGAAGCAACAGTTAGAACAGGACATGGAACAACAGACTGATTCCAAATAGGAAAAGGAGTACGTCAAGGCTGTATATTGTCACCTTGCTTATTTAACTGATATGCAGAGTACATCATGTGAAACGCTGGGCTGGAAGAAGCACAAACTGGAATCAAGATTGTGGGGAGAAATATCAATAACCTCAGATATGCAGATGACACCACTCTTATGGCAGAAAGTGAAGCAGAACTAAAGAGCCTCTTGATGAAAGTGAAAGAGGAGAGTGAAAAAGTTGGCTTAAAGCTCAACATTCAGAAAACTTAAGATCATGGCACCTGGTCCCACCACTTCATGGCAAATGGATGGGGAAACAATGGAAGCAGTGTCAGACTTTATTTTTTGGGGCTTCAAAACCTCTGCAGTTGGTGATTGCAACCATGAAATTAAAAGACGGTTACCCCTTGGAAGGAAAGTTTTGACCAACCTAAACAGCATATTAAAAAGCAGAGACATTACTTTGCCGACAAAGGTCTGTCTAGCCAAGGCTATGGTTTTTCCAGTGGTCATGTATGGATGTGAGAGTTGGGCGGTAAAGAAAGCTGAGCACCGAAAAATTTATGCTTTTGAACTGTGGTGCTGGTGAAGACTCTTGAGAGTCCCTTGGCCTGCAAGGAGATCCAACCAATCCATCCTAAAGGAAATCAGTCCTGGGTGTTCATTAAAAGGACTGATGCTGAAGCTGAAACTCCAATGCTTTGGCCACCTCATGTGAAGAGTTGACTCATTGGAAAAGACCCTGATGTTGGGAGGGATTGGGAGCAGGAGGAGAAGGGGACGACAGAGGATGAGATGGCTGGATGATTGAGCGACTGAATTGAATGAATTAGTTAAGAATTAAAATTTTCTGGTTGTGCATTGTTAAGGGTAGTATGTTCAGTTCAGTTCAGTTCAGTCACTCGGTCAAGTCCGACTATTTGCAACCCCATGGACTGCAGCACGCCAGGCCTCCCTGTCCATCACCACCTCCTAGAGTTTACTCAAACTCATGTCCATTGTGTTGGTGATGCCATCCAACCATCTCATCCTCTGTCGTCCCCTTCTCCTCCTGCCTTCAGTCTTTCTCAGCATCAGGGTCTTTTCCAAGGGTAGTATATTAATCACACTAATACTAGCAAAAGACAGCTCCTCTAACTGGGAAGAAAGCAAAGTAGTATATATGGATTTAGGAACAGTGAAACTTAAATAGTGTTTAACATTTGAGAAATAAATGTTTTTTTCTTTTTTCTTATAAACTAAAAGACTGTTGTTCAATGTCTAAGTCATGTCTGGCTCTTTGCAACCCCATGGACTGCAGCTTGCTAGGCTTCCCTGTCCTTCACCAATTCCCAGAGCTAGCTCAAATTCATGTCCATTGAGTCAATGATGCAATCCAACCATCTCATCCTCTGCCACCTCCTTCTACTTACCTTCAGACTTTCCCAGCTTCAGGGTCTTTTCTAATGAGTCAGTTCTTTACATCAGGTGGCCAACATATTGGCACTTAAGCTTCAGCATCAGTTCTTCAAATGAATATTCAGTGTTGGTTTCCTGTAGGATTGACAAGTTTGATTTCCTTGCAGACCAAGGGACTCTCATGATTATTCTTTTAGCAAAAAAAAAGAAAAATTAATCAGTATAAAGTATATCACTTCAGAAGAATTTATTCTTAAGAAATGTGTGAGCATCATGAGGTAAATGGGAATTTACATATGTTTCACACATGGTTTTGAATCAATTTGAGAGTTGAAAAAAAAAAAACAAGAGAAATATCTTAGATGATAAGGAACAGAAAAGTTAAGAAGGGTGCTTTTAAACTTTAAGAGAAGCTAAAAACAAAGGAATGGAAATACCAGGCTATAAACTGAAGAAGCAATTGCTATTATCACAGTCTAATCAAAGAATCACCTATGCCCCCATGAGGCTTTGACCCTACTATCATGGGCAGTTCTTCAGCCCAAGGGCAAATAGCCCTTTAACAAACATTTCCATCCCAAAGAATCTTTTTAGAGCCCTCTTTATGTCTTTGTTTCTCAGACTATAGACGAAGGGGTTCAGCATGGGTGTGACCACAGTGTACATCACCGATGCTATAGCACTTGTGTGTGAGCGGTAGGTAGCAGTGAAGCTAAGATATACTCCTAAGGCTGAACAATAAAATAAGGCGGCAACCGAGAGGTGAGATGCGCAGGTGGAGAATGCTTTATACTTCCCCTGAGCAGATGAGATTCCACAGATAGAGGACACTATCTTAGAGTAAGAGTAAAGAATACCAGCCAGGGGAGCACCCCCGAGAATTCCAGATCCGAAATACACCGCCATGTTATTGAGAAAGGGATCAGAACAGGCCAGTCTGATCAGCCATGTGATTTCACAGAAAAAGTGGTGGATTTCCAAGTCTGAGAAGAAGGACAGTCGCAAAACCATTAAGCTGTGTAACAGGGGAAAGAGGGCACTTACGATCCAGGAACCCAGAACCAGCAGTGCACAGAGCCGGGGGTTCATGATGACCGTGTAGCGCAGGGGGTGACAGATGGCCATGAAGCGATCATAGGCCATCATGGTCAGGAGAAAGTCATCTAATGCTGCAAAGAGTAAGTAAAAATACACCTGGATGATGCAGCCTTCATAAGTGATGACTTTGCTCTGTGTCTGGATGTTCCATAGCATCTTTGGAATGATGCTGGATGTAAAACTGATGTCTACAAAGGACAGGTTTGAGAGGAAGAAGTACATGCTTGTGTGGAGGTGGGGGTCTGAGCAGAGAACCAGGATGATGAGCAGGTTTCCAATCACAGTGATCAGATACATGAAGAGGAAAAGCCCAAATATAAGGGACTGCAATGCCGGCTCCTCTGAAAGTCCCAGAAGGAGAAATTCTGATATTTGAGTCTTGTTCCCTGATGCCATGTGATGGGAAAAAAGAAAATAGCATGAATAATTTTCAAACAGGTGTAACTCACATAGCTGACCTTCTGTAATTTCTATTTTGCTGGCAAGAAATTGATGTTAATATGTTGTACATAGATAAACTCTCCTTGAAAGTATACTCCATTTTACCTCTAATTAGATACTTTTGTCTCATTCTCAGCATATTTCCAAGGATTTCATGCATTCACAGTTTTAATGAGAAAGTCTTTTATGCATTTGAGAAGCATTATGCTGACAGTCAACATGTTCCAAATACATACAGGGGATAAATAGAGACACCTAAAAACAAATCTCTCACAATCCAAGGGTGGTAAAAGATGATACTCAAATCAATATAGAATATGTTAGAAGGTGACAGGTGTTATGAAGAAAACCAAATTATGTATAAAAGAGAATTTAGTAGGAATATTATTTTGTACCAAGTATTCAGGCAAGGCTTACAAACAAGGGGTTCTATGAAGAGACATCAAGAAAAAGAGAGAAAGTCCTAGCATGATACCAGCAGAAGTGTGTGCCTGGCAGAGGGAATGGCCACTGCAGAGTAATCAAGGAAGAAGCTGGTCACATGTTCAAATGCAAACAAGGAAGCCGGTGGGATGGAGGAATAAGCAGAAGGTGGGGGTGGTTAGAGATGTTGTCAAGGATGCTGTGGAACAAGGTGGCTTCCCTGCTACAGCAGAACCTTCAGCCCATAGAGAATCCCTCCTTCCATGTTGTTCCCAGAACTTATGGATTTAGTGGCAAAGGAATCCTGAAAATTATATCAGATCATCTTCTTAGCACCATCTCTGATGGAGTTTTGGCCTCTGTCACCTTATTACGCCACCTTAATATGTGAGTGCAGGTGCCTTTGCTTTAACAACTGCTCTCACTCCACAAGGCACAAGTGTACACACAGACCGTAGCCTCCTGGGCTGTGTTATTGTCATGAATTTCTCACCTAGCACCACCTTCTTTAAGCCATGGGTGGTGACACCTCAAGCTGGCCAGATCAGATTAACTTTCTCCTAAAGAATGTTTAAATAGTACCCAGAAATTCCAGTTCACAAGCTACTGAGCAAATAATACAGTTGAGGTTCCTTTTAGCTACAATGACTTTCTGCGCTATATTTGAATAAATATAAAAAGCATGGGAGAGAGAGAGATAAAGTGAAAGGGAATGATCTAACAAACTCAAAAGTTCCCTGAGACAATGGGATGAAGAAAAGCGTTCTTGGTTTGGCAACATTTCAACTTCAGCTATATCACTTGATACCCAGGAAAGATCAGAAATAAAAACATCTCTTTTTCAAAGACAGAAGCAGTGGTATCTGGAGTGTGTGAAAAACCATGCCAATTTGCCCTGTCTCTGTTTTCTTTCCTTTTTTTTTTTTTTTTTGGTTGTGGGCCATTTTTAAAGTCTTTATTGAAAGTGTTACAATATTGTGCCTATTTTTAAAGTCTTTATTGATAGTGTTACAATACTGCCTGTTTTATGTTTTATGTGCCTTTAGCTGTGAGACATGTGGGATCTTAGCTTCCCAGCCAGGGATCGGCCCATACCCCCTGCACTGGAAGGCAAAGTCCTAACCACTGGGCAGCCAGGGAAGTGCCTTTATCTCTGTTTTCTTATGAGATATATTTCGTTTGTCATTCTTGGGTTTAATGTTTTTAGCTTTTTTCGTAAATCCACTGGGAACATCTTAATTCCAGTTCTGATTTTGGACAGCATGCAAAGACCTTTCCAGACCATACTCTGTGAGTCCATGAGGTCATGAGAATTCATTCTCTTATTCTGAATAAACTTCTTCGCATGATTTAAGCCTAAGGACACGGTTCTATTTCAGTATACTGTGATGTTGTCACTATAATGCAAGATCCTAAGCATTAGTGATTTCAGCTCCCTTGTTTACTTCTTATTTCCCCATAGGTACATGGATACATGTGCATTTATTTTAAAAACACAGTTAAGAAAATTATAAATTATGAAATAGAAAGAATGGCAAAAATGTTAAACCAGTTAAAAGAGTGATTTCATATAAGAGCATTAAACAAAACTGCATGGAACATCAAAACCATTATGTTTCAATCGATTTTTGATGTTCCATTCAATTTTTAGCAGTAACAGAACAATCACAACAATCATTAATAATGAATTAATAACTAATTTAGAGAAGACCTTGTCTCAAGATTAACCTCACTGCTATGCCGTGCTGTGTTTAGTCGCTCAGTCGTGTCTGACTCTTTGCAACCTGTAGCCCGCCAGGCTCCTCTGTCCATGGGGATTCCCCAACTTATAGCAATATTGAGTTAATGGTTTCTCCAAATCTGAGACTGTGGAACCTTTGTTGAGCAGGTTCCAAGGGCCTCCAAAGTATTGTCTTATTATGGGAAAGTCTCCTGAGATTTCTAGTAAATTGGATTCTCTTCTCTAACAAGAGAGAGATAGAAGTATGTTCCTTTGCTTAAATACATGAGTATTATAATCCTTGGCTTCATGAGGATTTCAATAAATCAACTAGGACATTTATGCTAGTGATACAAGTTAAGAAGTGTCATTTAGTGTTTCATTTTTTCTTAAACATCAGTTAGATGACATGTTTAGATCTAATAATGGTGCATCATACACTGAGCCTGAAATCTTATGCAGATTGTCTTATTTTATTTTCATGAAGCTTTTTTCGCTGATGTTTGCACTATGATGTATTAACACCTCATTCTACACTTGCAAAAATGGGACTCAGCAGAATGAAAGGATCTGCCTAAAGTTGTGAACAGTACATTTGATGTAAGAGGTATCTGAATGTAAGTGAAAGTCACTCAGTCATGTTTGACTCTTTGCAACCCCATGGACTATACAGTCTATGGACTTCTCCAGGCCAGAATACTGAAGTGGATAGCCTTTCCCTTCTCCAGGGGATCCTCCCAACACAGGGATTGAACCCAGGCCTCTTGCATTGTAGGCAGATTCTTTACCAGCTGAGCCACCAGGGAAGCCCAAATATACTGGAGTGGGTAGCCTACCCCTTCTCCAATGGCTCTTCCTGATCCAGAAATCGAACCTGGGTCTCCTGCATTGCAGGCAGATTCTTTACAAGCTGAGCTACTATCTGGCTCTCAAACACAAATACAGCAGGATACACATATTCTTGAATGAACATCTGTATGCCTTCCTT
The DNA here is from genome assembly GCF_963930625.1 of Muntiacus reevesi. Taxonomy (NCBI): domain Eukaryota; kingdom Metazoa; phylum Chordata; class Mammalia; order Artiodactyla; family Cervidae; genus Muntiacus; species Muntiacus reevesi. Next base: position 187,891,939 of record NC_089249.1, on the reverse strand, counting down.
AAGAAAATGCCTATTGAGTATCATCTGCCTGTTTTCACTAGAATTGTTTGCTTTTTAATATCAAATTGATTGACTCCTTTATGTTTTTGATAACAACCCATTATTGGATATATACATTGTAAATATGCTTTCCCATGGATAGTTTGCTTTATCGGTGGTTTCCTTCACCGATATTTCCCTTCACTTTATTTCCCTTGTCTGAGTAGATACACACAAAAACATTGCTAAGATCACTGTCGAAGAAGTGTCACCTATGTTTTCCTGCAGCTTACTGAATAACTTTGTGACATTATCTTGAATTCTCTATTAGTTTGATAGCAATCTTCCATGACATTAAGATTGGTTTCTGAAAAATTGTCATTTTATATTTTCAAAAATTTTTGAGTGTAGTTAACTTAAAATGTTGTGTTAGTTCCTGCTATACAGCAAAGTGTATCAGTTACACACACACACACGCAGACACACAGCACACACACACAGCACACACACACAGCACACACACAGCACACACACACAGACACACATTTATACATGTATCTATATATAGAGAGAGACACACACAAATTGACACTTGACAAGGAAGTTACGGGTTCAAACTTTTCATAGTCAGAAATCCTCCTGTAACCTGACAGCTATTTTTCTATATCACTGATACAACCAACTGTAATAAAAATAATATAAATTCTCCTGGTTGTGAAGTGTATTTTTAAATGATTAATGCAACTCATAACTATTACTTCAGGGAAATGGGAGAAAAATGCTTTGGATGATATGTGTCATTTAAGAAGCAATTATTGTTAATAAATCTATGATGCACCATCAAGTAATAGAATCTCCAAATGTTTTGACCCAAAGGGAGGAAAATTTTGAAGTAGGAAAAAATAAAAACTGTCTATACATAAGACTAAGGAAAAAACTTAAGAAAGAGAGCTTCTAAAATTGCATAAAAATGCTGAGTTCAAAGATGAAAAGACAAATGCAAATCCCAGGAAACAAATAGGCGAAAATTTTATTCCACAGTGATCAAAAAATTACAGTTTCTGGTTCCAAGGCTTTGAGTTATGCAATCCAGGGGACTAGGGTATTTGGTCTTTTAAAGTTGGCATGAAGTAGAATCTCTTCAGAGCCTCTTTTATATCTTGATTTCTCAGACTGTAGATGAAGGGGTTCAGCAGGGGTGTGACCACAGTGTACATCACCGAGGCAATTGCACTTGAATGTGAGGTGTGGGTAGCAGCAGAGCTAAGGTAAACTCCTAAGGCTGTAAAATAAAATAGGGAGACAACCAAGAGGTGGGACACACAGGTAGAAAATGCTTTATACTTCCCCTGAGCTGATGAGATTTTACACACGCAGGAAACTATTTTAGAGTAAGAGTAAAGAATACCAGCAAAAGGACTGAAACCCACCAGGACAGCTGCAAAATACATCACTATGTTATTAAGAAAGTTGTCAGAAGTGGCAAGTTGTACCACCTGACTGAGTTCACAGAAAAAGTGGGGGATTTGCATTTCTGGACAGAAGGACAGTTGCAGCATCATTAAGCTGTGTAGCAAGGAATACAAGGCAATCAGCACCCAGGATATCAGAACCAGCAGTACACAGAGGCGGGGGCTCATGATGACGGTGTAGTGCAGTGGGTGGCAGATGGCCACATACCGATCATAGGCCATCACAGTCAGGAGAATGTCATCTAATTCTGCAAAGAGAATGTAAAAATACATCTGGGTGATGCAGCCTTCATAGGTGATACCTTTGTGCTGTGTCTGGATGTTCCACAGCATCTTTGGGATGGTGGTGGAGGTGACACAGATGTCTACAAAGGACAGGTTGGAGAGGAAGAAGTACATGGGAGTGTGGAGGTGGGAGTCCGAGCTGACAACCAAGATGATGAGCAGGTTTCCAAACACAGTGATCAGGTACATGGAGAGAAAAAGCCCAAATATGAGGGGTTGTAGTTCTGCTTCCGTTGAAAGTCCCAGAAGAAGAAATTGTGAAATTTGTGTTTTGTTACTTGGTTCCATGGGATGGAGGCGACTACCAGGAAAAAGGAAAATAACGATAACTTTCACTCATACTAATTGACATAGCTGAAATGCTGCAATTTCTATTTAGCCCTCAAGAAGTTCATGTTAATATTTTATTTGCAGATAAGTTGTCTTTTAGAGTATATGTGTATGTTGAGCCACTTCAATTGTGTCTGACTATGTGTGACCCCAAGGACCATAGCACACCAGCCTTCACTGTCTATGGGATTTCCCAAGAAAGAATTCTGGTGTGTGTTGCCCTGCCCTCCTCCAGCGGTTATTTCCAGCACAGGGATTGATCCTGCATCTCTTGAATGGGTACTGCATTGCAGGCAGATTCTAAACCACTGAGTCACTGTGGAAGCCCCTTGATGCTATACTTCATTTCATTTCTGACTAGGAATTTTGTCCCATTCTCATCACATTTGTTAAGAGGTCATATATTCTAGAGTTTTAATGTGATATTCCTTCATTCTTTTGAGAAATACATGTTTAGTGCTAACCACCTTCCAAGAACATGGAGACAAGACGTAGAAACTGATGAAAAGCAAACCTCTAGCAATTCAATGATGGTTATGCTAATAAATGTTATGCTAATAAAATATGATAGAATATGTCAGAATGTGATAGATGCTATGATGAAACAAAGTCAGGTATAAAAGTGAGGTAAGGAGGTGTTATTTTGTCCTGAGTGTTCAGGAAAGTCCAGCAAACTAGATGATGTTGAACAGATTCTTAATGAAAGACAGACACGGAGCTATGCTGATGTCAGAATGTGTGCCTGGAAGAGGGAGCTGCCAGTGCTAAGGACCTGAGGAAGATGCTTGTCCCACATGTTCAAGTGCAAACAAGGAAGCCAGTGGGCCAGAGGGATAAGCAGGAGGGGCAGTGATTAGAGATGGTGTCAGTGATGCTGAGGAACAAGGTGGCCTTCCTGCTACAGCTGAACCTTCAGTCCACAGAGAATCCCTCCTTCCATGAGGTTCCTTACACACTATCAATTTAGCTATAAAACTGTCCTATGAATTATATCAGATTCACCTCTTGGTTCAACCTGTTGCTCTGACCTGTGTATATAAGTCATTTAGCACATGGGTCCTGGTGCCTCTGCTGTAAGAACTGTCCTCCCTTTCAAGACAAAAGCACACACACACACACAGCACACACACACACACACAGCACACACACACAGCACACACACAGACACACAGACACACAGAACACACACACACAGCACACACACAGACACACAGACACACAGAACACACACACACAACACACACAGACACACAGAACACACACACACAGCACACACACACACAGAGAACACACACACATACACACACAGATACACACACAGAGCACACACAGACACACATACACACACACAGCACACACTCACACAGATACACACACACCACACACACACACAGCACATACACACACACAGCACACACACACACACAGCACACACACACACAGAGCACACACACACACACACACACACAGAGCACACACACAGCACACACACACAGCACACACAGACACACAGAACACACATACACAGCACACACACACATAGCACACACACACAACACACACACACAACACACACAGACACACAGAACACACACACACAGCACACACACACACAGAGAACACACACACATACACACACAGATACACACACAGAGCACACACAGACACACATGCACACACACAGCACACACTCACACAGATACACACACACCACACACACACACAGCACATACACACACAGAGCACACACAGCACACACACACAGACACACACACACACACAGCACACACACACACACAGCACATACACACACAGAGCACACACACACACACAGCACACACACACACAGAGCACACACTCACACAGATACACACATAGCACACACACACAGCATACACAGAGCACACACACACACAGAGCACACACACACACACAGTACACACACACAACACACACACACACAGCACATATACACACACAGCACACACAGCACACACACACAGCACACAGCACACACACAGCACACACTCACACAGATACACACATAGCACACACACACACACAGCACACATACAGCACACACACACACACACAGCACACACACACACAGAGCACACACAGCACACACACACAGTACACACACACAGCACACACACACACAGCACACACACACACAGCACACAGCACACACACAGACACACACACATACACACACAGCACACACACAGCACACACACACACACAGCACACACACACACACACAGAGCACATACAGCACACACACACAGTACACACACAAAGCACACACACACACAGCACACATACACACACAGCACACACACACAGCACACGCACACACACAGCACACACAGCCCATGCACACACACACAGCACACACACACACACACACGTTCTGTGTTGTGTCACCATCATACATTGGTCACCAAGATTCACCCTTTTACGGCTATGAGTGGTTACAGCTCAGCAGGTCAGGTCAAATAATTATTCCCCAAAAGAGTATATAATTTTTACTGTGAAATTCCAGTTTATAAACTTCTCATGGAACAATAAATGTGGGGTTCATTTTTGGTATAGTCAATCTCTGCTTAGTATTTAGTGAAGAATCAAATGTATGAGAGGGAATAAAACAGAGAGAAATGAAATGGATATATGGACATTAAGGGAAATGAAATGGATATATGGACATTAACAGAAAATAATATCCAATATACTCAATGATCCCTGAGACAATGCAATAAAGAAAGGTTTCCTTGCTTCATCAACATTCCAACTCCAGTGACATCTCTTTGATGTCTGGAAAAATAATAAAGAAAAATATCTTTTGTTCAAGATCATAAAAAATGATATACTTATGACATGGAACATTTTACAGTTTGAATATCCAAAGAGGAAAAGAAAAAATTGGAATATAAGCTACCAATTCAATATCAGAAATAGACAAAATACAACAGAAGTTGGATGTGTTTTACATGAATCATATAAAGCAGTAGATTTCTGTTTCTTAAGGACTTTGCTTAGTTATTTCCTCTTGCTCATAAATAAGGTCCTTATACTTATTTTCTACTTTTACTGGAATCATTTTATGCCTCCTATTCCTTCTAAAGAGCTTTTCTTGGTGGCTCAAAAAGTAAAGAATCTGCTTGTCAATGCAGTACACATAGGTTCAATCCCTGGGTAAACAACATCCCCTGGAGAAGGAAATGGCAACTCATTCCAGCATTCTTGTCTGGGAAATCCCATGGACAGAGGAGCCAGGTGTCAGACTGTCCCCCAGGACAGTCCACAGGGACACAGAAGTTGGAGCAACTCAGGGACTAAACCACTAACATCATTCCTTCTGGGCTTCCGCTATTGCCATTTAATTGTCAAGATTGACACTTGCAATTTCAAGTGCAATGTTCATTTTATTTTTAGACCATAAATGAGTACATTGCTGCTGCTGCTACTGCTAAGTCGCTTCAGTCATGTCTGACTCTGTGCGACCCCATAGACGGCAGCCCACCAGGCTCCCCCATCCCTGGGATTCTCCAGGCAAGAATACTGGAGTGGGTTAACATTTCCTTCTCCAAAATAAGTACATTAATATTAGGAAAATCAGAAAACAACCACAATGACCTCTGGTCTCTGACCTCTGCAAGATTAGTCCTCAGGAGACCTCAGGTACACATTCCGGGCTTCCATCATCACTGACACTCTCCTTCAGGGTCTGTGGAGGTCTCAGACTCACCTGCCTGCAGATTGAGAGAAAAGGCTTTCCCTGTAGAAGTCAACATTCCTCCCTAAATGACTACTGACGCAGAGATAATTTTTGTCCCCAAATAAGAAAACAGGAGCTGATAAAAAGCAAGCATTGTTTCCCAGACAGATGTAGAACTTCAGAAGCAAGAACCAGGTCCTCCCCAAAGTGGCAGAGACTGAGGGACTGCAGCAGAGGAGATATTAGAGCGTCCTGTGTCAGCTCATTAGTCATGCTTCCTCCAGTTACTCCAACCTCTAAATACATGATTTCCCATGGGGACACTTTTCTGGACAGAATGGATTTTTTCCCCTGCTAATTCTCTGTTCCTAAGACACTGCATTATAAGTTAGGTGAATTTATTTTTTTATTACTCCTTCCTCTTAACTCTCTTGATTCTAAATCCCTACGATTCTCAGCATGTCATCACATCCCTGAGTACAAAATTTTCTTTAAATTGTAACATTCAGGATTTGTCTTGACTAGGTCCCTCAGGGCTTTAACCCTTTGGTTTGGGACAGAGACAAAACCACTGAAATCTCTAAACATTATCATTCTTCTCTTCAAAAAGGGGAATGGCTTTGTTACTTTAAAATAAAACCTCGGTCAATAAACTCCTTGGATGCATGATAGTTTCTCCCAGTCAATTAGAAATTTCCCAGTTATATCAGAAGTTAAGAGCTATCCTTTATCCCCTCACTACTAAATCCTTGTACTGATGACATGTACCATGAACTGTCTTAGCGCATTATATGTGTGTGTGCTGTGCTCAGTCACATTTGAGTCTTTGTGACCCCAGGGGCTGGAGCCTGCCAGGCTTCCTCTGTCTGTAGGATTTGCCAATCAAGAATACTGGAGTGGGTTGCCTTTCCATTCCCCTGGGATCTTCCCAATGCACAGGTCAAACCCACATGTTGCATTGAAGGCAGGTCCACTATGTAGATCAGACAGTAAAGAATCTGCCTGCATACAGGAGGTACAGTATATACAGATATACAGATATATAGACATAGATATAGATATTGTGTGTGTGTCTGTGTGTGTGTAGGTGTGTGCCACAACCTGAGATGAGTGGATGCTTGGGAACCTGGCTGTGAATCACAGCAGAGGGTCAGACATGAAGCAAGGTCTAAGCAGGGCCACAACCTCTATTACTGGTGCTTACATGGACTTCACATCAGAAGCAACCCCAATCAGTGACTCCAGCTGTGTTCCACAGCCCACACCCCTATCCATACCAGAAGTCCATGCAAGTCCCTGCTCCCTGGATTTGCAGCCCATACCATAATGGGAACAGCAGCTCTACTGTAGTGACAAGAGAGCTTCAGACCCAAAGATGCTTCTGAGCAGGGGAGGGCCAACTCTTGGTGGTGCTTACAGAGACAGTGCCTCAGATGCAGTCTGCATCTCAAGCTCTGCCCAGGCCAACAGGTCCAAGCCCCACCACACGTTGAGTGCCTCACACTAGCACTTCTTGCTCCAGCACTGCTCCTCTCTGGGTCAACCAAGCTGGTGCAGGAGTGGGGGAGCACACACTGAGGGGGAACAAGGTCAGCTCAGACATGACCCTCAGGGCTTCTACTGTAGCAACTTGGTACCTATCTCCCTCCCTTTAGGCCAATATTGACCACACATCAAAGAGGAAGCCATACCTCATACCTGATTCAAGCCCTAAAGACATGCCTAAAAAACAGCTAATGAAAGAGAAACAAACAGTTTACCAGATTTGGAATCAGTGCATTAGTAAAATGATATAAAACTCCATTTTCTCAAGCTAAAAAGATTCAAGGAATCTTCCAAAAGAAGTTTTATTTCCAGCATTCACCCTGTGCATTTTGTTAATAAAGGGAAAGCCATAAAATATTTAATTCTCTGAAAAAAGGACTGATGAAGCAGTGATCATGTTAACAGGGAACTATAAAATAAAAACTAGTTAGAACTGAACACTACAATAAAGGAAATGACCAACAGCTAGAAGTAGTTAATAGTATACCAGGTAATACAGAAGAATGCATAGGTTAACTGAAATAGAATCATGGAAGTGACTCCATCAGAAAAGAAAGAAGCAAATTAAAAACAAGAATATTTTGAAGGATGTTTGACTACATTAAGAACACCAACACTGGCATGACTGGAGTGTCCAGGAAGTAAAAGACAGAAGGAGAGATAGTCAAAAGGTATTTGAGAAAATTATGGCTGAAAACCTTCTCAAACATGAATAAAAAACCAGAATCAGGTACCAGAAGATATAAAAGTGTCCCCCAAAAATGACAGCAACAAGAACCACACCAACATCCATCCATGAAAACTGCAATATTAAAGATATGGGTTTCTAAAGGAAGCAACAGAAAAGCAGCATTGTATAGAAAAGTGCCCTATAAGTCTATCAAATGATTTCCCTTGCCCCTTTGTTTTGTAGAAACATTACATGTCAGATGGGAGAAACCTGATATATTTAAAGGGATGAGTGGGAAAAATCTGCAAACTAGGGCATACTGCCCAGCAAGACTATCATTTAGAATCAAAGGAGAGATAAGGAACTTTTCAGACAAGCAAAGACTGTAACAATTTATCAATTCTAAGCCTACTCAACAAGGAATGATGTAGAATCTTCTCTAAGAAGAAAAGAAAAAGGCATACCAAGTGGGAAGAAACTACACAAAAGGCAAACCCCCACTAGTAAAGGCAAATGTGTAGAAAGGCTGAAGATCACATCACTTAAGCTAGAATGACAATTTCATAGACAAAAAGAATTTCTAAAGTCAAGTATAGCTACAATTAGAATTAAAGAGATAAATAGTGAGGTGTTAAACATGACAACAAACACAAATGTAGCTCAGGAAGTGAAAATGTAGTGAATATTTGAAAGTGCAGGAACTTAAAAGACAGCCTGTTTTAAAAAGAAAATACATCTCTCCTGCCCTGGTAACAATGGCCCTATATGCAGGGCAGAAGAAAAGACACAGAAGTACAGAACAGACTTTTGAAGTCTGTGGGAGAAGGTGAGGGTGGGATGTTTCGAAAGAACAGCATGTATATTATCTGTGGTGAAACAGACCACCAGCCCAGGTGGGATGCATGAGTCAAGTGCTCGGGCCTGGTGGGCTGGGAAGACCCAGAGGAATCGCGCGGAGAGGGAGGTGGGATGGGGGACCGGGATGGGGAATACGTGTAACTCTATGGCTGATTCATATCAATGTATGACAAAACCTACTGAAAAATAAAAAATAAAAATAAATAAATAAAAAGAAAAAGAAAATACAGCTGTAGGTCATCACATAAAAACTCATTGTTTAACATACATCAAAAACACTACACTGGATACACAAAAACTAGAGAGAAAGAAACACAATCATTATTACTTTGCTGTCTAGTCACCCAGTTGTGTCTGACTTGCTCCCTCCCATGGACTGCAGTACGCTAGGCTTCCCTGTCCTTCAACATCTCCCAGAGCTTGCTCAAAGCATACCACTCAATAAAACATGAAACCTAAAAAAACACACAGAAGGAAAAAATAAGAACTACAACAGCAAGAAAAGAGAACACACTGGCAATAAGCAATACCTATGGATAATGTCTATCAGTGTCAGCAAACTAGATGTTCTAATAAAAAAAGACATGATGCTTAACAAATTTTTCATAAATCTATGATAGCCCACCAAAGAAATGAAATTTCCAAACATTTTTCTTCAAAGGTACATAAATTGTGGAGTAGGAAAAAATAAAAATTGCTGTGCATAACACTGAGAATAAAGCTTAATAAAGAAAGTGCCAAGATTGTATAAAGATGCTGAATCCAAAGAAGGAAAGAAAAATGGAAATTCCAGATTATACATACAAGGAGAAAATTTTATTCCACAGTCATGAAAGAATCACAATTTCTGGTTCTGAGGCTTTGAGATATGCAATCCAGGGAAATATTATAATTCGTCTTTTATACTTGGTGTCAAACATAAACTCTTCACAGCCCCGATTATATCTAGATTTCTCAGACTGTAGATGAAAGGGTTCAGCATGGGTGTGACCACAGTGTGCATCACCGAGGCAATTGTACTTGAATGTGAGGTATGGGTAGCAGCAGAACTAAGGAACACTCCTAAGGCTGTAAAATAAAATAGGGAGACAACCAAGAGGTGGGACACACAGGTAGAAAATGCTTTATATTTCCCTTGAGTTGATGAGATTTTACACATGCAGGAAACTATTTTAGAGTAAGGGTTAAGGATGCCAGCAAAAGGACCAACACCCACCAGGAGAGCTGTAAAATACACCACTATGTTATTAAGAAAGTTGTCAGAACTGGCAAGTTGTAGTTCACAAAAAATGTGGGGGATTTGCATTTCTGGACAGAAGGACAATCACAGCACCATTAAGCTGTGTAGCAAGGAATGCAAGGCAATCAGCACCCAGGATATCAGAACCAGCAGCCCACAGAGGTGAGGACTGCAGATGACCGTGTAGTGCAGGGGATGGCAGATGGCCACATACCGATCATAAGACATCCCTCTCAGGAAAATGTCATCTAGTCCTGCACACAGTATGCAAAAATACATCTGAGTGATGCAGCCTTCATAGGTGATACCTTTGCTCTGTGTCTGGATGTTCCAGAACATCTTTGGGATGCTGTTGGAAATGAAACAGATGCCTACAAAGGACAGGTTGGAGAGGAAGAAGTCATGGGGATGTGTATGTGGAAGTTCGAACTGACAGTCAAGATGATGAGTAGGTTCCCAAGCACAGTGACCTGGTACATGGAGAGGGAAAGCCCAAAGATGAGGGTAGTTAGCTTCCTTTGAAATTCCCCAAAGAAGAAATCCTGAAATCTGTGTATTATTACTTGGTTCCATGGGGTGTAGTTGACTACCAGGAAAAAGGAAATAATGACAATTTTTTGTGGTATAATTCACAAAGCTGAAATACTGAAATTTCTATTTAGCCCTCAAGAAGTCAGTGTACTATTTTATTTTCAGATAAATTCTCTTTGAGCATATGTGTGTATGTTTAGCAGCTTCAGTCTTGTCCAACTCTGTGCGACCCCAAGAAACATAGCGCGCCAGCCTCCACTGTCCATAGGATTTCCCAAGAAAGAGTTCTAGAGTGGGTTGCCTTGCTCTCCTCCAGGGGTTCTTCCCAAACCTGGGATTGAACCCATGTTTCTTAATGGCTGCTGCATTGAAGGCAGATTCTAAACCGCTGAGTCAAGAATCCCCTATGAGGGTATACTTCATTTCATTTCCATCTAGGGATTTTTGCCCCATTCTCATCGCATTTGCTAAGAGGTCATATATTCTAGAGTTTTAATGTGATATTCCTTCATTCCTTTGAGAAATATTTAGTGCCAAGCATGATCAAAGCACATGGAGAGAAGAAAAATAAAGTGCTGTAAAGTAAATCTCTCTCAATCTAAGGATAGTGAATGAGGATATTCAAATAAAATATCATAGAATATGTCAGAAAGTGATAATTGCTAAGAAGAAAACAAAACCAGATATAAAGGAGAGTGGTAGGAGGTGTTATTTTGTCCTGAGTGTTTAGGAAAGTTCAACAAACTAGGTGATGTTTCAACAGATTCCTAATGAAAGAGAGACAAGGAGTTAGTGTGATGTCAGAATTGTGTATGTGGAAGAGGGAGCTGCCACTGTTAAGGACCTGAGGAAGATGCTCGTTCCACATGTTCGATAGTAAACACGGAAGCCAGTGGGGCAGAGGGAAAATCAGGACAGGGAGTGATTAGAGATGGTGTCAGGGATGCTGAGGAACACAGTGGCCTCCTTTCTACAGCTGGACCTTCAGTCCAAGAGAATCCCTCTTTCCCTGTGCTTCCTTGCACATTATCAAATTAGCTATAAATCGGTACTGTGAATTATGTCAGCTTCTGTTCTTAGTTCCATCTATTGACTGAATTCTGAGCTGTGTATATATGTCATTTAGCATATTAGTCCAGGTGCCCCTGCTTTAAGAACTGTTCTCACTTTCAAGGCACAAGTGCACACACAGACACACACACAAGCACGCAGAGACACACACCTTGTTCTTTTGGGTTGTGTCACTGCCATGTTTGGTCACACAGATTCACACTCTTTACACTGGCTGGTTACAGCTCAGCTGGTCAGGTCAAATTATTATTCTCCCAAGGAATATATCATTTTTACCATGAAATTCCAGTTTATAAACTTCTCATGGAACAATAAATGCGGGTTCATTTTTGGTATAGCCAAATTCTGCTTGGTATTTACAGAATAAAGGAAGAGAGTGAAAGAAACAGAGAGTAATGAAATGAACCTATGGATATTAAGGGAAAATAATATCCGATATACTAACATGACCCCTGTTCAGTTCAGTTCAGTTGTTCAGTTGTTCAGTCATGTCCGATTCTTTAGGACCCCATGAATCTCAGCAAGCCAGGACTCCCTGTCCATCACCAACTCCAAGAGTCCACCCAAACCCATGTCCATTGAGTCGGTGATGCCATCCAACCATCTCATCCTCTGTCATCCCCTTCTCCTCCTGCCCTCAATCTTTCCCAGCTTCAGGGTCTTTTCCAAAGAATCAGCTCTTCACATCAGGTGGCCAAATATTGGAGTTTCAGCTTCAACATCAGTCCTTCCAAAGAACACCCAGGACTGATTTCCTTTAGGATGGACTGGTTGGACTCCTTGCAGTCCAAGGGACTCTCAAGAGTCTTCCCCAACACCACAGTTCAAATGAATCAATTCTTCACTGCTCAGCTTCCTTTATAGTCCAACTCTCACATCCATACATGGCTACTGGAAAAACCATAGCCTTGACTAGACAGACCTTTGTTGACAAAGTAATGTCTATGCTTTTTAATATGCTGTCTATGTTGGTCATAACTTTCCTTCCAAGGAGTAAGCGTCTTTTAACTTCATGGCTGCAATCACCATCTACAGTGATTTTGGAGCCCAGAAAAACAAAAGTCAGCCACTGTTTCCACTGTTTCCCCATCTATTTGCCATGAAGTGATGGGACCAGACGCCATGATCTTAGTTTTCTGAATTTTGAGCTTTAAGCCAACTTTTTCACTCTCCTTTTTCACTCTCATCAAGAGGCTTTTTAGATCTTCTTCACTTTCTGTCATAAGGGTAGTGTCATCCACATATCTGAGGTTATTGATATTTCTCCCAGCAATCTTGATTCCAGCTTGTGCTTCCTCCAGCCCAGTGTTTCTCATGATGTACTCTGTATATAAGTTAAATAAGCAGGGTGACAGTATACAGCCTTGGCATACTCCTTTCCCTATTTGGAACCAGTCTGTTGTTCCATGTCCAGTTCTAACTGTTACTTCCTGAACTGCACAGATTCCTCAGGAGGCAGGTCAGGTGGTCAGGTATTCCCATCTCTTTCAGAATTTTCCACAGTTTATTGTGATCCACACAGTCAACGACTTTGGCATAGTCAATAAAGCAGAAATAGATATTTTTCTGGAACTCTCTTGCTTTTTCGATGATCCAGCAGATGTTGGCAATTTGATCTCTGGTTCCTCTGCCTTTTCTAAAACCAGCTTGAACATCTGAAGTTCACAGTTCACATATTGCTGAAGCCTGGCTTGGATAATTTTAAGCATTACTTTATTAGCATGTGAGATGAGTGCAATTGTGTGGTAGTTTGAGCATTCTTTGGGATTGCCTTTCTTTGGGAATGGAATGAAAACTGACTTTTCCAGCCCTGTTGGCCACTACTGAGTTTTCCAAAATTGCTGGCATATCAAATGCAGGACTTTCACAGCATCATCTATCAGGATTTGAAACAGCTCAGCTGGAATTCCATCACCTCCACTAGCTTTGTTCATAGTCATGCTTTCTAAGGACCACCTGACTTCACTTCCCAGGATGTCTGGCTCTAGCTGACTGATCACACCATCATGATTATCTGGGTCTTGAAGATCTTTTTTGTACAGTTCTTCTGTGTATTCTTGCAATCTCTTCTGCTTCTTTTAGGTCCCTACCATTTCTGTCCTTTATTGAGCCCAATTTGCATAAAATGTTTCCTTGGTATCTCTAATTTTCTTGAAGAGATCTCTAGTCTTGCCCATGCTATTGTTTTCCTCTATTTCTTTGCATTGATCGCTCAGGAAGTCTTTCTTATCTCTCCTTTCTATTCTTTGGAATTCAGCATTCAAATGGGTATATCTTTCCTTTTCTCCTTTGCTTTTTGCTTCCTTTCTTTTCACAGCTATTTGCAAGGCCTCCTCAGACAGCCATTTTGCTTTTTTGCATTTCTTTTTCTTGGGGATGGTCTTGATTCCTGTCTCCTGTACAATTTCAGGAACCTCCGTCCATAGCTGATTAGGTACTCTGTCTATAAGATCTAGTCCCGTAAATCTATTTCTTACTTCCACTCTATAGTCATAAGGGATTTGATTTAGGTCATACCTGAATGGTCTAGTGGTTTTCCCTACTTTCTTCAATTTAAGTTTGAATTTGGCAATAAGCAGTTCATGATCTGAGCCACAGTCAGCACAAGCTCGGGTGGCCGCGAAGTCGCACAAGCATGGCTGAAAGGTGCTACCCCAGGTCCGAGGTCAGGGGAGGCGGCCAAGAGGAGCTACCCCATGTCAAAGGAAAGGAGCAGCGGCTGCACTTTGCTGGAGCAGCCGTGAAGGGATGCCCCAGATCCAAGGTAAGAGAAAACCAAGTAAGAGCTAGGCACTGAGAGAGGGCATCAGAGGGCAGGCAGGCTGAAACCACAATCACAGACAACTAACCAATCTGATCACATGGACCACAGCCTTGTCTAACTCAGTGAAATTAAACCATGTTGTGGGGGACCACCCAAGATGGATGGGTCATGGTGGAGAGGTCTGACAGAATGTGGTTCACTGGAGAAGGGAATGGCAAACCACTTCAGTATTCTTGCCTTGAGAACCCCATGAACAGTGTGAAACGGCAGAAAGATAGGACACTGAAAGAGGAACTCCCCAGGTTGGTAGGTGCCCAATATGCTACTGGAGATCAGTGGAGAAATAACTCCAGAAAGAATGAAGGGATGGAGCCAAAGCAAAAACAACACCCAGGTGTGGATGGAACTGGTGATACAAGCAAGGTTAGATGCTGTAAAGAGTAATATTGCATAGGAATCTGGAATGTTAGGTCCATGAATCAAGGCAAATTGGAAATGACCCCTGAGACAATGCAATATAGAGATATCCTTGCTTCATCAACATTCCAACTCCAGTGACATCTCCTTGATGTCTGGAAAAATAATAAAGAAAAATATCTTTTGTCCAAGTACATAAAAAATGAAATGACATGGAACATCTTACAGCTTGCATATCCTTATAGGAAAATAAGCAATGGGAATATAAATTACTAATTCAATATCAGAAACAGGCAAAATGCAACAGAAATTCGATATGTTGTATATGAAGCATATGAAGCAGTAGAAGGCTTCTTTTCCTTAAGGACTTACCCTATTTGTTTCCTCCTGTTTATTTAAAAAAAAAAAAAATCCCTATACTTACCTTATACTTTTACTGGCAGCATTTTATGCCTCCCATTCCATCTAACAGGATTTCCCTGGTAGCCAGAAAGTAAAAAATCTGCCTGTTAATGCAGGAGAGGTGGGTTTGATTCTGGGTCGAGAAGACCCCTTGGAGAAGGAAATGGCAACCCGATCCAGCATTCTTGCCTAGGAAACCCTAAGGATAGTGAAGCTGGGTGGGCTGCAGCCCATGCGATTGTCATGGAGATGGAAACACGTAAGTCTATCCGCTGAGTTTTCCTTTCTTCTTCTTTCAGAAACTTTGTACAATATAATGGGGAGGCATGGCACGTTTAAAGTGTTGAGAGGGGAAAACATGCAAACTCGGGCATTCTACCCAGAAACACTAACATCTAGAATTGAAGGAGAGATAAGGAACTTTTCAGACAATGAAAGACTAATTGGACTCATCAATTCTAAATGCACTCTACACGGAACATTATAGGACCCTCTCTAAGAAGGAAAGAAAATGGCATAAATTGTGGGAAGAAACTATAAGAAGAGGAAACCCTGCGATAGTAAAGGCAGGCTCAGAGAGAGGCTGTGGGTCAGATCACTGAGCTTGTGTGAGAAGTCAACAGACAAAGTAATCAGAATATCAAGTATAGCTGCAATAAGAATGAAAGGGATAACTAGGGCGTTATCAAATGTGACTTAAAAGACACAAAATGTAGGGCAGGGAGGGAGAATGTAGTGCTATTAATATGTGTATGAACTATTCATGTCAATGTATGACAAAATCCACTACAATATTGTAAAGTAATTAGCCTCCAACTAATAAAAATAAATGAAAAAAAAATTGAAAAAAAAAGACCACTTGTTTTTAAAAGTAGACATCATTGTAGGTCATCATATGAAGACCCTTTGTTTATCGTACATCAAAAATCTACACAAGATAAAATCTACATAGATAGGAATGCAAGCATATCACTAAATAAAATCATCAAATCATAAGAAAAGAAACACAAAGAAAAAAGAAAAACAAAGAACTACACTAACAAACAGAAAACAAGTTAACAAATTGGCAATAGGTAATACCTACCAAAAACCTCTATAATTGCCAGTAGATTAAAAATCTCCTAAAGAACCGACTTAAGACTAAATATTAAAACAACTAAGACCATAGCATCTGGCCCCATTACTTCATGGCAGATAGAACGGAAAAGGTGGAAGCAGTGACAGATTCTTCTTCCTGGGCTCCAAAATCACTATGGATGATGACTGCAGCCATGGAATCAGAAGATGGTACCTTCTTGGCAGGAAACCGATGATAAACCTAGACAGTGTGCTGAAAAATAAAGACGTTACTCTGCCAACAAAGGTCCACATAGTCAAGGCTATGGTCTTCACAGTGATCACACATGGTTGTGAGAACTGGACCATAAAGAAGGCAGAATGTGGAATAGTTGACGCCGTTGAACTATGTTGCTTGAGAAGACTCCTGATAGTCCCTTGAAAAGCACGGAAATCAAACCAGTCAGTCATAAGGGAGATCGACCCTGAATATTCGCTGAAAGGACTGATGCTGAAGCTGAAGTTCCAGCATTTTGGTCACCTGATGCAAACAGATGACTCACTGGAAAAGTCCCTGCTGCTGGGAGAAATCAAGGACAGAAGGAGAAGAAGGCATCAGAGTATGAGATGGTTGGATGGCATCACCGATGCAATGAACATGAACATTGGCAAGCTCTGGGAGATGGGGAGGGACAGGCAGGCCTGCCGTGCTGCAATCTGTGGGGTCACAAAGAGGTGGGCACAACTGTGTGACTGACCAACAACAGACTAAACGCTCTGATGAAAAGACATTCCTCCTGATGAAGTCTCCATGATTCTATGATACTCCATCAAAGAAATGGATTTCCAAACATTTTGGATCCAAAGAGAGGAAAATGGTGGGTAGGAAAAAATAAAAACTGTCTCTAGAGAAGACTGAGAATAATGCTTAAAAAGAGAGTTTCTAAACTTCTATAAAGATACTGAATTCAAAGAAGGAAAGAAATATAGAAATCCCAGGAAATAAGGGCAAAGAGCAAAATTTCTTTCACAATGATCAAAGAACAATTCCTGGTTTTCATACTTTGAGTTATGCAATCCAGAGCACTAGTATAATTGGTCTTTTATACTTGGCATCCAATACAATCTCTTTAGACCCTCTTTTATATCTCGGTTTCTCAGACTGTAAATGAAAGGGTTCAGCATGGGTGTGACCACAGTGTACATCACAGAGGCAACTGTACTTGAATGTGAGGTGTAGGTAGTCCCAGAGCTAAGGAACACTCCTAAGGCTGTAAAATAAAATAGGAAGACAACTGAGAGGTGGGACACACAGGTAGAAAATGCTTTATACTTCCCCTGAGCTGATGTGATTTTACATATGCAGGAAACTATTTTAGAATATGAGTAAAGGATACCAGCAAAAGGGCCACCACCCACCAGGACAGCTGCAAAATACATCACTATGTTCTTAAGAAAGATGTCAGAACTGGCAAGTTGTACCACCTGACTGAGTTCACAGAAAAAGTGGGGGATTTGCACAAGTGGATAGAAGGACAATCGCAACACCATTAAGCTGTGTAGCAAGGAAATCAAGGCATTCAGCACCCAGGATATCAGAACCAGCAGTCCACAGAGCCGGGGGCTCATGATGACGGTGTAGTGCAGGGGGTGGCAGATGGCCACATACCGATCATAGGCCATCACACTCAGGAGAATGTCATCTAATCCTGCAAACAGTATGTAGAAATATATTTGGCTGATGCAGCCTCCATAGGTGATACCTTTACTCTTGTTCTGGATGTCCCACAGCATCTTTGGGATGGTGGTGGAGGTGAAACAGATGTCTACAAAGGACAGGTTGGAGAGGAAGAAGTACATGGGGGTGTGGAGGTGGGAGTCTGAACTGATGACCAGGATGATGAGCAGGTTTCCAAACACAGTGATTAGGTACATGGAGAGGAAGAGCCCAAAGATGAGGGGCTGCAGTTCTTCTTCTTCTGAGAGTACTAGAAGAAGAAATTCTGAAATTCGTGTATTATTCCCTGGTTCCATGGGGTGGAGGTGACTACCAGGAAAAAGGAAAATAACATGACTAGTTTGCAGACAAATTGGCATAATTCACATAGCTGAAATACTGCAATTTCTATTTAGCCCTCAAGTAATTGATCTTAAGATCTAATTTACAGAAAAGTTCTCTTCCAAAACATGCTCCATTTCAACTCTGACAAAGAAGTTTTGTCCCATTTTCATCACATTGACAAAGAGCTCATGTATTCTAGAGTTCTAATGAGGTATTTCTTCATTTATTTGAGAAATACATATTTAGTGCTGACTCAGTAGCAAGTGATGAAAAATAAATCTCTCGCAATCCAAGGATGGTGAATGAGGATATTAAAATAAAATATGATAGAATATGTCAGAATGTCACAGATGCTATGAAGTAAACAAAACCAGGTATAAAGGAGAGAGTGGCATGCGGTGTTATTTTGTCCTGAGTCATCAAAGAAGAGCTTCAAACTAGGTGATGTTTGAAGATTCCTGAAGAGAGAGAGAAGAAGCCTTTGTGACATCAGAAGAAGTGTGTGTCTGGCAGAGGGAGCTGCCACTGCTAAGGACCTGACAGAGACGCTTGTTCCACATGTTCAGTGCAAACAAGGAAGTCAGTGGGGCGAAGGAATAAGTAGGAGGGGGAGTGATCAGAGAAGGTGTCAAGGATGCTGAGGAACAAGGTGGCCTCCCTGCTACAGTTGAACCTTCACCACATAGAGAATCCCTCCTTCCCTGCGGTTCCTTGCACTTTATGAATTTAGTTTAAAACCATCCTGTGAATTATACCAGTTTCCCTACTTAGTTCCATCTATTGACCAACTTCTGACACCTGTATAAGTCATCTTAACATAAGAGTACAGATGCCTCTTCTTTAAGGTTTGGTCTCTCTTCACAAGGCACAGGCAAACATGCACACAGGCACACACGATGCTTTTGGCTTGTGTTACTATAATAAACTGGTCACCCAGATCCACCCTCGTTAGGCCATGAATGGTTACACATCAAGCTGGTCAGATCAAATTATAATTCTCCAAAAGAATACATTATTTTTACACAGAGGCTCCAGGATTTTTTTTTATGTGTCTAGTTGAAGGATATTAACTTTAAAGAATATTCTCATTTTCTGTCACACCTCACGATGAATCAGCCGTAGGTATACATATATCTCCTTCTTTCAGAATCCCCCTCTTGTCTCCCACCCATCCCACCACGAAATTCCAGTTTGTAAACTTCCCATAGAATAATAATTTGGGGATTCAACGTTGGTATGGCCAATTTCTTCTCAGTATTTAGAGAAGAATGAAGAGCATGCGAGAGAAAGTAGAAAAAAAAGAGAAATGAAGTGGACATAGGCAAATTAAGAGGGAAAATATCCAATAAACTCAAATGAGTCTTGAGACAATGCAACAAAGAAAAGTTTCTTTCCTTCATCAATATTACAACTCCAGTGGCATCTCCTTGATGCCCAGAAAAAATAATAAAGAAAAATATATTTTTCCAAGGACATAAACAGGGATATACTCATGATGAGATATATCTTACAGTTTAAATATCCCAAGAGAATAAGCAAATGGAATATAAACTACCAATTCAAAAGCAGAAATAAATGAAATACAACAAAATTTGGATATATTTTATATCAAGATGGAGAATACTTCCTTTTCTTGAAGCGTTTTCCTACAGGCTTACTTCAGTTTGTAAATAAGATTATTATGCTTATTGTCTACTTTTACTGGAAGCCTTTTACACCTCCCAATCCTTCTAACGGGGCTTCCTTAGTGGTTCATTGCAAAGAATCTGCCTGCAATGCAGGAGGCCAAGGCTCAATCCCTGGGTCAGGAAGATCACCTGAAGGAGGAAATTGCAACCCATTCCAGTATTCTAGCCTGGAAAATTCCATGGGCAGAGGAGCCCAGTGGGCTACAGTCCATGGAGTCAAAAAAAGGTCAGACCCAACTTAGAGACTAAACCACCACCACCACCTGTTCCTTCTAACTGAGCTTCCTCTGTTACCATTTGTCAACATTGACGACTGAAGGGGTCACTTTACTTTTAGACCTAAAGAGATATACTAATATTAGAAAAGCCAGAAATAACCACAGTGACCTCTGGCCTCTGGATATGCTAGATTGGCCCTCAGGTGACCTCAGGTACATGATCCTGGCTTCCGTCCTCTCTGAACCTCCCCTGAAACGTGTGCAGAGCTCTCACCTGCCTGCAGACTGAGAGAGAAGGCTTTCCCTGTAGAAGTCCAAGTTCCTTTCTAAATGATTAATGATGCAGACTGAATTTTTGTGCCTAAACAAGACAACAGGAAGGGATAAAATCAAGCATTGCCTCCCAGACAGATTCAGGAATCTAAATTAAGAACTAGGTCCTCACCAATCAAAGTGGCATAGGCGGATGGGCTGCAATAGAGGAGACATTACCAGCTCCTTGTGTCAGCTCACAGGGCTTCTCCGGTGGCTCAGTAATAAAGAATCCACCTGCAATGCAGGAGTCACAGGAGATGGGGGCTTGATCCCTGAGTCAGGAAAATCCCCTGGAGGATTGCATGGCAACCCACTCCAGTATTCTTGCCTGGATAATCCCATGGACAGAGTTGCCTAGAGGGCTACAGTCCATTGGTCACAAAGTGTTTGACAGGACTGAAGGGACTTAGCAAGCATGCACACAAGTCAGGCTAATTAGGCATATTTTCCTTTTGTTACTCCAGCCTCCAAGAACATGATTTCCCTTGGGGACACTGGGCTGGACACAATGCAATTATTCTTCTATTGATTCTCTGTAACTAGGTGATTGTGTTATAAGCTGAGGTACTCAGTTTTTATCACTCCTTCCCCTTTAATTCAAAGCACTAAGACTCCCAGAACCTCATCATATCCCTGAGGTCTAATTCTTCTTTAAATTATCACACTGAGGATTTGTCTTAACAAGTTCCCTTGGGTCTTCAAAGATTTGATTTGTGGTAGAGAAAAAAATACAAAAACAAAGAACTAATATTTCCCTCTTCAGAACTGGGGACAACATTGCTCCTTCAGTATAAAATTGTGGGTATTATACTCCCTGGATTTATGCTAGTTTTTCCAAGCCAATTACAAGTTTCTCAGTTATATCAGAAGTCAACAGCTGCCCTTTAGTCTCTCATTATAAAATGTTTATATCTTTAAGAAAAATATTTATATGTTGATATGATACGTGAAAATCGCTCAGTCCTGTCTGACCCTTTGCCCCACTTGGACTATACAGTCCACGAAATTCTCCAGGCCAGAATCCTGGAGTGGGTAGCCATTCCCTTCTCCAGGGGATCTTCCCAACCCAGGGATCAAATAGAGTCTCCCACATTGCAGGCACATTATTTACCGGCTGAGCCACAAGGGAAGCCAAGGAATCCTGGAGTGGGTAGCCTATCCCTTCTCCAACGGATCTTCCCAACACAGGAATTGAACCAGGGTCTCCTAAATTACAGGCAGAGTCTTTACCAACTGAGTTATCAGAGAAGTCTGATATGATATTAACATGACCATAAACCAGGCTTCCCAGGTAGCTCAGTGGTAAAGAATATGCCTGCCAATGCAGGAGATGTTAGAGATGCAGGTTTGATCCCTGGGTCGGGAATATTCACCAGAGGAGGAAATGGCAACCCACTCGAGTATTCTTCCTTGAGGTATCCGATGGACAGAAGAGACTGGCAGGCTACAGTTCATGGGGTTGTAACCAGTTGGACACAACTGAGTGACTAACACATGACCATTAAACTATCTTAGCATGTTATAGTGATTGTCAGATTTAATTTTTTAAATAGTGCGATTTTTGAGGTAACACTTTTATGAACTCCATTCTCCATTGTCAGATTGGAACTCAGAAGGATTTTGTGTTCTGCTTAAAAGTACAAACCAAGCAATGACTGGAGTCTGGATTGAGGTCTTTTAGTTCTGGAGCTCTGGCCCAGTAATTCTCAACCAGATGCAATTTTGACACTGGAGATACTTGGCAATATCAGAAGGGATGCTACTAATCTCCTATAAATCACAAAACAGCACCCAATACAAATAATTCTCCTGCCCAAGGCAGCATAAGAATGTGAGAAATCCTATCCAGACAAGCATATCTATAAGTTCATTGTTCATACAAATCACCAAGGTCTGCGGTTCCAATGCAGACTTGGATTCCTCAGAACTCTAATGGTCCAGGAACTGTGTTTCTGATAACTTGAGCCGGAATATCAGATTCCAGTTCAAATTCTTTACACCCTGAAATAAAGGGAACTTCTTTAACACGACCACTGGTGGTCCTTTGATACTTGCCACTCCAAATAATCTTTTCGGATCCCTTTGCATGTCTTCATACTTAGACTATAGATGAAGGGGCTCAGCATGGGTGTGATCACAGTACACATCACTGAGGCGATTGCACTTGACTCTGAGCAGAAGGGCATGAGTAGCCACAGGGCTGAGGTCCACTCAAAGCCTGTCCAATGAAACAAGGATACAAGTGAGGGGTGAGATGCACAGGTGGAAAGCACTTTGTACTTCCCCCAAGCTGATGGTGTTCCAGATAGAGAGGAACCTACCTTAGAGAAAAGGATCCCAGGTAAGATATTTGTTGTTCAGTCACTCAGTTGTACCTGACTCTTTGTGATCCGATGGACTGCAGCATGCCAGGGTTCCCTGTCCCTCACCACATCCTGGAGCTTGCTCAAACTCATGTCCATCGAGTCAGTGATGCCATCCAACCATCTCATCCTCTGTTGTCCCGTCGCCTCCTGCATTCAATCTTTCCCAGCATCAAACTCTTTTTTAACAAGTCAGCTCTTGATCAGGTGGTCAAAATATTGGAGCTTGAGCTTCAGCATCAATACTTCCAGTGAAAATTTAGGATTGGTTTCCTTTAGTATTGACTTTTTTGACCTCCTTTCAGTCCAAGGGACTCTCAAAGGTCTTCTCCAACACCACAGTTCAGAAGTATCAAATCTTCAGTGCACAGACTTCTTTATGTTCCAGCTCTCACATCCATACATGACTACTGGAAAAACCATAGCTTTGACTAGATGGACTTTTTTCAGCAAAGTCCCTGCTTTTTAATATACTGTCGAGGTTTGTCAAAGCTTTTCTTCCAAAAAGCAAGTGTCTTTTAATTCTGTGACTGCAGTCACCATCTGCAGTGATTTTCTAGCTTAAGAAATACAGTCTCTTACTGTTTCCATTTTTTCCCCATCTCTTTCCCTTGAAGTGATGGAACCAGATGCCATAATCTTAGTTTTTTGAATGTTGAGTTCTAAGAATGCTTTTTCACTCTTATCTTTCACTTTCATCAAGAGGCTCTTTAGCTCCTCTTCACTTTCCGCCATAAGGGTGGTGTCATCCGCACTTCTGAGGTTATTGCTATTTTGCCTGGCAATCTTGAATCTAGCTTGTGCTTCATCCAACCTAGCATTTCTCATGATATACTCTGCATAATAGTTAAATAAGAAGAGTGACCATATACAGCCTTGATGTACTCCTTTCCCAATTAGGAACCAGTCCATTAAACCTGAAATATAACAGTTTCAAATTACATCATGTCATTAAGAAAGGTGTCACAATTGACTAGTTGGACCTATTATTTGCTTTTACAGGAAATGTACAGAATTCCAAGAAGGTACAGAAGGACATTTGCAACACTGTTAATCTTTGTAACAAAGAATGTAGGGCACCCATGCACCAAACACCAGAACCAGCAGTCCACAAAGTGGGGGGGGGGGAGGGGGGAGGGGGGTTGGGTGATGTTCATGGGGACAAGGTAGTGCAGAGTTTGACAGATGGCCATGAAGTGGTCATAGGTCTTTGTGGTCAATACAATGCTGCCCAAATCTACAAAGAGTAGGTAATAGTATATTCGCAGGTTATGGCTTTGCTTTCTTTGGGATGGTGGTGAATGTGAAACATATCTTAAAAGAACAGATTGGAAAAGAAGAATTACATGGGTGTGTGGAGGTAGGAGTCAGAGATGGTGGCCAGGATAATGGGCAGGTTTCTAAGCACAGTGATCTGGTCCATGGAGAGAAAATGTGGAAATACAAGGAGCTGCAGTTCTGATTTCTCTAATTGCAGAAGAAGAAATTTTGAAATCCGTGTATCCATTTCCTGGTCTCATGTGGCCCTCATCAACTTGTCGATTTTTTCTCTTTGATAATAGCTATTCTTCCTGTGGAAGATGTACCTCATTGCCATTTTGGTTTCTGTTTCTTTGAAGATTAATGATGGTAAGCCTCTTTTCATGTGTCTGTTGGCCATTTGTATGTCTTCCTCGGGAAAAAATGCCTGTTGAGGGTCGTCTACCCATTTTTTATGGTTCTTTATTTATTTTTTGAATTGAGTTGACTTAGTCTGATATACAGTTTAAGTTTTCTGTTTCTGCCTATCAACTTAATCTTTGGGTACTTTTGCCTTCTCATTTCAAGTAGAAGAGAACACTTCAACTTTGCGTATAAGACAGTTCTGGGTGCTGACCTCCCTCAGCTTTTCTTTATCTGGGAGAGCCTTTATTTGTTCTTCATGTGCAAATGATACCTTTGCTGGATGGAGGATTCTTGGCTAGCAGTTATTATACCACCATTGTTTGAGAATGACATTCCATTCTCTCTTGGCCTGTGGAGTCTCTGCTAAGGAATTTGTTGATAACCCAATGCAGCTATCTTTGCAGGGTGCTCACTTTTTTTTTCTGGGTACCTTTAATATTCTTTCTTTTTAATAACTTTATTGAAATGTAATTGATTTACAGTGTCATATTAGTTCCAGGTGTACAGCAAAATTATATATATATTCTTTTTCAGATTCTTTTTCCAGTATAGATTATTACAAGATATTGCATTTATTTCCCTCTATTTAATTCCCTAGGTCCTTTTTGATTGCCTATTATATATATATATGTATATATATATATATATATATATATACATATATATATGTATATAAAAGCAGCATTCTTTCACTGACTTAAAAAAAAAATTCTTTATTTATTTGCTGTATTTCTGGCTGCACAGAGTCTGCCTTGCTCTGCGGGGCCTTTCCCTGGTTGTGGAGGTGCAGGCGCTATTCTTCACGGCGGTAGGAGGACCTCTCACCGCACTGACCTCTCCTGCCGCAGAGAACCAGCTCCACAGGACAGGCTCAGCAGCTGCGGTGCCCCGGCTTCGCGACACTGTGGCATGTGGAAACTTTCCAGACCAGGGATCAACCCAACACCTGTTCCCACCTTGGCGGGCAGATTCTTACCTACTGACCCACCAGGGAAGTCTTTTCTTTCATTGACTTTTGACAGTTTTAATACGTGTGTGTTGGAGAAGGTCTTTTGTGTTGAAACATTCATGTGTCCTATGATAATACCTCTGTGTATGTGTGCATTCGATTCCTTCCAAAGACTTGGAATCTTCTCAGCTGTTATTTCTGAACATAATCTCTCTGTTCCTGTCTCCCTCTCTTCTGCTTTTGAGACACCCAGTATACTTCTTACCTCTTCTAATAGAGTCAAAATTTGATTCTGTATTTTCACACTTCTGTGATTAAATCTGCTCTTTGGATCTCAGGGAAGACCTAACAGGCTAAACTTCTCAACACACTAGATGAAGGAGACAGAGGAGGGTCTCTCTCTAGGAAGACCCCACAAGGTCCTGCTCAGTTTCACAACAACTAACTGATAGAATAATAAAATTGAATTGAATTGAATGTAATTGTAATAATCTCATTCTGCTTGTTTGAAGCATTTATTTTGATGCATGAAGATAACTGTCATGACTACACTGCTATTCACCGTTATTTTATATAAAACATGAAATAAAAAATGAAACAGTGACTTTATTGCTATCCCTTTGAGGTCAGGTGGAGAGGGTGGGAGAATATGTGTGCTTGTGCAACAGGATTCCAAGCTTTCCAGGGGCTCATCCTTTAATTTTGAGGATGATATATAGTGGTTGATATAAATACCATTCATTTTCTACCCTTTAGTGGTTTTGAGAAAATTCTGAGGAGTGGAAGAGATTTCACTTTGAGGAATGGAAGGAATCATATTTTGTGGAGGCAGTGGAAATTTCAAACAGACACAAGACAATAATTTATTAAAAACCAGAACATGCCTACAGTCCTTCAGCTTAATGAATACACCTTATAAATGAACACTGACAGCCCACATGTTAATGAGTACATGAGCTGCCTGAACCATGCATCTTTCTCACAGATTTAATATCTGTCTCACCACACTTAGGTTTAACCCGACTCCAGGGCCTGAGTGCTCCGTTCCTCTATCATGTCCTGCTCTTTGTGCACTGTGGACCTCACCCACCAGGCTCCTCTGTCCATGGGGTTTTCTAGGTAAGAATATTGCAGTGTTTTGGCATTTACTTCTCCAGAGGATCTTCCAGACCCAGGAATCAAACCTGCATCTCATCTCCTGCATTGACAGGTGGGTTCTTATAACTAGCATTATCTGGAAAGTCCACTCTAAAGCCATACTATATCTATTTATTTCTTTATAGGTAATTTCAGAGTAAATTCCACTTGGAGTTGTATTTTATTGCCAATGACTAATTGCTAATGACTGTGGTAGACCAAATAGACACAAGGATGTACAGAAGACCAAAAGCCTAGTGAGAAAAATACCCTTGACTAGTGACAACAAGCACTGTGTTAAGTTTGAATTACCAAAGAGAGCATTAAGGGAGTGATATGTAAAGAACTATTTTCACAAAAGTCAGAAACCGTGGTCTCAGATTCGTTTGCCAGGAAGTAATTTCCCAACTTATGGGAATGGTACATCTCATGACTATTTCTTTTAGTCAAACAAAAGGAAAAAATACTCAGTATGACCTATTTTATTTTATAGGAAATAATTATTAAGAGATCCATGTAGACTCCTGAAATAAATGTGTGTATTTTCAAATACTTCACCTCCAAGATTGGAAATGTAATTGGGAGAGGACGAAAATGAAAAAGGGAAAAATCAAGTATATCAGAAACATCACAAAATACATAAATTGTATAAAATCAAAATCAAAATAGAAATGACAAATAGAAGAGAGAAAGCTCTACTTCCACAATTTGATCAAAGACTAACAATATTGACCTCAGGCTTTGAGTTCTGCTATCATGGGCCCTAGGACAAGAGGGCATTTACAGTCACCTTTCAAAGATTATTTTCAGATCCCTCTTTAAGTCTTTATTTCTCAGGCTGTAGATGAAGGGGTTCAGCATGGGTGTGACCACAGCGTACATCACTGAGGCTGTTGCAGTTGAGTGTGAGCTGTGGGTAACAGCAGAGCTAAGGTACACTCCTAAACCCGTACAAAAAAACAAGGAGACAACTGAGAGGTGAGATGCACAGGTGGAGAATGCTTTATACTTCCCCTGAGCTGATGGCATTCCTTGTATGGAGGAAAGTATCTTAGAGTAAGAGTAAAAGATGCCAGTGAGGGGACCACCAGCCAGCAAGAGAGCTACAGAATACATCACCATGTTATTGAGAAGGGCAGTTGGATCATCTGATTGAGTTCACAGAAAAAGTGGGGGATTTCTAAGACTGTGCAGAAAGCCAGATGCAACACCATTAAGCTTTCTAACAAGGAATTCAGGACGCTGATGACCCAGGACATCAGCACCAACAATCCACAGAGCAGGGGGTTCATTATGACCGTGTAGTGCAGGGGGTGACAGATGGCCACGAAGCGGTCATAGGCCATCACGGTCAGCAGTAAAACGTCTAGTACTACAAAGAGTGTGAAAAAATACACCTGGGTGATGCAGCCTTCAAATGTTATAAGTTTGCTCTGAGTCTCGATATTCCATAGCATCTTTGGGATGGTGGTGGAGGTGAAGCAGATGTCTACAAAGGACAGGTTGGAGAGGAAGAAGTACATGGGGGTGTGGAGTTGGGAGTCTGAGCTGACGGCCAGGATGATGAGCAGGTTTCCGAACACAGTGATCAAGTACATGGTGAGGAAAAACCCAAATATGAGAGGCTGCAGATCTGGTTCCTCTGAAAATCCCAGAAGATGAAATTTGGAAACCCTTGTTAGGTTTTTTGGTTCCATTTGGTGAAGGAGACTACCAGGAAGGGGGAAAAATGACATGACTAATTTTCTCACAAACGTGCAGTACTCACATGGGTGAATTGCTGCCTTTTATATTTTGCCATCCTAGAATATTTTAAGAAAGCAAGGATTTTTGAAATTATCACTGGTATTTATGCTCACCAATCTATCAAATGACTTCCCCAACGGTTCAGATGGTAAAGTGTGTGCCTACAATGCGGGAGACCTAGGTTTAATCCCTGGGTCGGAAAGATCTCCTAGAGAAGGAAATGGCAACCCTCTGCAGTACTCTTGCCTGGAAAATCCTATGGACAGAGGAGCCTGGTAGGCTATAGTCCATGGGGTCAAAAAGAGTCAGACACGACTGAGTAATTTCACTTTCACTATAAAGATATTAACTCCAAAATTTTGTTCATAGATTTTGTGCACTTTGGGGAACCACTTGAGTCATCTCTAACTAGCAAACTTGGGTAACTATCAGTGTTTCAACCAAGATGTCATGTATTCGAGTTTTAATGAAAAATTATTTCATGCATCTTAAAAATTTAAATTGAATAGTGACAAAGTCTCAATATTTTCATTGCAGGAAATGCAGCGTGCTTAAAACAAAAGCTCCTAAGATCCCATTTTGGTGACAAAATATAAGCCAACAAAAATTATATAGCCTGTCAGATGGTGGCAAATGATATGAAGAGAAAAAAAAGAGGTATGATGTAGAAAGTCAAAAGAGAGTATGATTTTTCATGTATATTTAGGTAAGGCCTGTGAACAAGGTGATATTTGAACAGAGATCTTAAGGATGACAGAACTAGGGCCATGAGCATACCTGGGACAGTGCATCTTGGCAAGGCAGCAGCTAATTTGAAGGTCCTGAGGAAGGTGCTTGTTTTAGATGCTCCAGTCCAGAAAAGGAAGCCAGTCTGGTGAGGGACATGAGCCGGAGGGAGAGTGAGGAGAGATGGTGTCAGAGGATGTTGAGGAACAAGGCAGTCTCCTTCCTGCTGCTGAAACTTCAAGTCACAAGGGGTCCTTCATCCATGTTTTTTACCTTCTTCACTTTGTGAAATTCAATATTAATAAAGCCATCTGAGAGACAAATGATGAAAAATCCAAACCCAATTTCTAAAGAAAAGGTTATGATAGTTATAATTTATATCACTAATTCAATTTTTTATTTTTATAACAAAAGACATTGAAGGAGATACTATGACAGCAAGTTGTTATAATATGAAATAGAAGCACTGTCTGAGTTAGAGTTTCTTCTTACTTAGAAACATATGGATTCCAATATGCATGTGGAAGATAAGGGTGACATTTATTCAAATGCAAAGAAGAGAAGTTTTCAAATAAAGGCTGAACATGATGTAACTTTTAGAATAGATTTAGAATGAAAGGACCATGAAGAGTAAGAGATGTGGAAGTAGTTCAAAATATGCAAAAGAGTGAGGTATTTGCACCATGTATGAAGAAGAACATTCCTTTTCAGTTTTTGTTTAAGGCAAGGATTTGCAAGTGAAGAATATTTGAGTGATGGCTCAATTCCTTCAGTTAAAAAAATATTGGAGAGAGCATGAGATGACTGACACAGGTTTTACCACACAAAATTTAAAATTCTCAGAAATTCTGCACAAACAATTTTATACATTATGACATATCTAAGGGCAAACAACAATCTTGATAATGAAAATCCAATTCTTAGTTTGAAAGCATATAATAATTGACAAAAAAAAAGGAGCAAAAATATGCTGAATTTCCTATATGAAAGCAAAGAACTTGACTGGTCAGTTTTTAAAGGTGTCAGTAATGGGTTAACAATTCTACCAGATCAAATCAGTGAATTAAAGGATATCAGTCCTGAATATTCACTGGAAAGACTGATGCTGAAGCTGGAACTCCACTACTTTGGCCACCTGATGCAAAGAGCTGTCTCACTGTAAAGACCCCTATGCTGGGAAAGATTGACGGCAAGAGAAGGGAATGACAGGGGATGAGTTGGTTGGATGGCATCACCGACTTGATGGGCATGATTTTGAGCAAGCTCTGGGAGTTGGTGATGGACCGGGAAGCCTGGCGTGCTACAGCCCATGTGGTCACAAAGAGTCAGACATGACTGAGCAACTGAACTGAACTGAATTATTCAACACATATATTTAATATTATGCATAATGAATTAATTGCAGGATAAGCTCTTTGGCATGCAATTTTGATGTAATATATATTTTTTAATTTTAATATTAGAGGGATGGGATGGGGACGGAGGCAGGAGGGGGGATCGGGATGGGGAACACATGTAAATCCATGGCTGATTCATGTCAATATATGGCAAAACCACTACAATATTGTAAAGTAATTAGCGTCCAACTAATAGAAATAAATGAAAAAATAAATAAATAAAAAGTCTCTCTCTCACACACACACACACACACACACACACAAAGAGAGAGTGGAGACACTGAAATGTATGCCCCATCAAGGGCTGTTTCAGGGGAAAAGTTTGCCAGCATTCTAGATCTTATTCTTCATAGTTAAATATGCTTCTGATAGAAAAACAAGCTGCACCACTATACAACCCTCCACAGCTAATACCCTATAACTCTTCTTCAGTTAATGGCAGACGTGCTTGGACTTAGGTTCTACTTTGACTGAAAACACTTTGCACATCACACTCCCTCTTCCAAATGGGCCTCTATGGCCATCATTTAATGGCTAACACTGACCCTTGCATTGTCAAGCTCAGTACTCACTTCTTTTTTCAGCATCATGAAATAATACATGATTAATTAATCATGTATTAATTAATTAATCATTAATTTATCAGTCAAGACAACAAACAAACTCAGTGTTCATGGCTCTGGTTTAGTCTGCATTGGCTCTCATATGAACTGAGGTGAATATTCTTGGCTGCCATTCCCTTTGGCCATATCTTGCAGTATTTACTGGGCTCCTGGACTCACCTGGGTGGAGTTTCTGAGAGGAAAGTCTCAATATAGATGCCCCAACTCCGCTTGGATGGTTGATGATGGAGATAGAAACTCTGTCTACAGATAAGACAGTGGGATGGAGTCAAGCACTGGTCCCCCAGCTAGAGTTTTGACTCTGCAAGCATCAACCATGCCCCAATCTAGTCCAAGGTTGCACAGGCAGAGGGACTGCAGCACAGGAAATATTGATGGCTCTTTATGTCTGCTCATTAGCATGATTCCCTTTTGTAACTACCACCTCTAATGACTGATTTCCCTGAGGGACACTGGTCTGGTCAGAGAGGAAAAGATTCCTGTTCATACTCTGTGTTTAGGTTACAGAGTATATAGCTTTACAATTTCTGCACACCAAATTGCCTTCACCTGAACTTTTGAGTGAAAGTATATGCATTCATTCCAGATGTGTGATCAATTTTATTATTTCTATGCAAGGACTCATGAATCACACCAAATAATATATATCTGAAAAAGTTTGAATTGGTATTTTCAAAGAAAATTGGTATTTTCAAATACTTAAAATCAATTTTTTTTTTAAATTTTAAACTCAAGACAAATTAAAAGGGATTAATAAATTAAAAGGTATTATTGTTGTTTTGTTGTTAAGTCATTTCTGACTCTTTGCAACCCCATGAACTGTAGCCTGCCAGATTCTTCTGTTCCTGGGATTCCCCAGGCAAGAATACTGGAAAGGGTTACTTCTATATTGTACATTAATTGTCCATTTATTCCCATAATCTTGATAGGAATATAAACTGGTGCAGCTACCATGTAAAAGAGTAGGGAGACTGCTCAAAAATTAAGTATAAAATTACCTTATGATCCAGGTATCCCAATTTGAGTATTTATCCTAAAAATACAAAAACATAAATGTGAAAAGATACATGCAACCCTCACTCCATCACAACATTATTTTCAACAGCCAAATATGGAAACAACCTAAGTGGCCATTAATGAATGAATGGATAAAGAAGAAGTCATATATGTAGGTAAAATGTAATGCTACACAGTTATACAAAAATGATGGAATCTTGGAGGGGAAGACTAAGATGGCAGAGTAAGAGGATGGGGAGCCCACCATGCCCAAAGACACATCAAAAGTAATCTACATGTGACATATGCACACAACTGAGTTTAAAGTAGATAACTAACAAGGACCTACTGTACAGCACAGGGAACTCTATCCAATACTCTGTAATAGCTTACGTGGGAAAAGAAGCTAAAAACATCAGATATACCTACATGTATTGCAGATTCACTTCTCTGTACCCCTGAAACTAACCCAGCAATGTATATAAGTTATACCACAGTAAAATGTTTAAAACATAGTTGCAGAAATAAAAACATGTGAGAAAGTTCAACATCCATTCATGATATAACAATCTTCATCAAAGTGGGTATAGAGGGCACATATCTCAACAAAATAATGGCACTTACGACATAAACACAACCAACCTCACATTCTACAGTGAAAAGTTGAAAACACTTCCTATAATTTAGGAACAAGACAAGGATATCTACTCTCTCTACTTTCAATATTCACTCTTAATACTTCAAATTCCTTACAACATTTCCCACAGAAATAGAATTAATATCCCTAAAATTCAGGGCTTCTCTGGTGGCTCAGATGGTAAAGAATCAGCCTGCAATCGTGACTGCAGGCTGGTATTGCGGGTCCATCAACCCCTGGGTCAGGAAGATCCTCTGGGGAAGGGAATGGCTACCCACTCCAGTGTTCATGCCTAGGGAGCCCCATGCATAGAGGAACCCTGGCAGGCTACCATCCATGGGGTTGCAAAGCAATGGACACAACTGAGGGACAGACACACATGCGCGCCTAAAATTCATATGGAACTACAAAAAAACCTGAATAGCCAAAGCAATTGGAAAACAAAATCAAACAACTAACCAAACAACTCTCCCTCCTATGACAACAAAGCTGGGCTTATCATTCTCCTAAACTTCAGGCTATACTGCAAACTGCAGACATCAAAATGGCATGGTACAGGCACAAACAATCAATGGAGCAGCATAGAGAGCCAAGAAATAAACCACACACTTATGGCCAATTAACCCAGACAAAAAAGGTAAGAACAATAATAAAAAACAAAAGAGTCTTTCAGCAAGGGTGCTAGTAAAACTGGACAGCTACGTACAGAGAATTAGATTAAACTATTTCTCACACCATATGCAAAAATAAACACAGTTGGATTAAAGACTTAAATGTAAGACTGAAAACCATAAAAATCATAGAAGATAACTAGGTAGAACAGTCTTCGAGCTAAATAATAGCAATATTTTTTAGATCAGTCTCCTAAAGCAAATGAAATAAAAGCAAAAATAAACAAATGTGACCTAATTAGACTTGAAAGCTTTTGCAAAGCATAGAAAGCCATTGAGAGCTTATTGATATAACAATCAAAATAAACAAATGTGAAGGCAATTGTAAAAATCTGCGACTTCTTATTTTGGGCATTTGCACCAATATTGGAGACAGCATTCATGCTCATTCTATTTTTCAAGTAACTTCAAAAAACTGTATTAAAATGTGGTCCTATTGAGGTTAATTTTCAGGAAACCAGGGGAAATTGTAATAAAATAAATACTTGTGGAGAAAAATAGGTAAGCATGAATTACAGGCTGGGCAAGAATTCAACCTCTCTTGTCAGTTGCCCTTTGATCATAAAAATGGAAGAGATCTCTGATTATAATGAGAATTTATAATGGATGATATTCAAATGGACATGCATTGATTCTTTTATTATTATGGCTAACTTTAGAAAAAAGTGAGATATTTAATTTAGAGCTATGGAAAGATGCATGAGTGGGAAGTACTGTAAATTTTCAAGGGAAAACAGGAATATAATACAGCACGTCTCCTAGATATAAATGAGTTCTTTTCCAAGAGTGTATTCTTCAGTCCAATTTGTTCACAAGTCCAACAAAGTTGGCCTAGGTACCCAGCTAGCACAATCAGTTACATAGTACTATAATCAGTTTCCCTGGAGAAATGGCAACCCATTCCAGTATTCTTGCCTGGGAAATCCCATGGAGAGGAGAACCTGGTAGGCTACAGTCCACTGGGTCACCAGAGTCGAACATGACTGAGTGACTAAACCACAGTCATCACTGTAATAGGTTTATACTATTTTTCACACAAATAGCACATAAAAAACAAGTGCAAAACATAAAGAAAACTTTCTCAATCTTACTGTACAGTGCCTTGAAAAGTACAGTGGTAGAGAACAGCAGCTGGCACATAGGGGTTGGTGTTGAGTGAATAGACAGAATTATTGACTGGAGGAGGGAGAGGAGATGGACGAGGGCAGACAAGAAGGACCATTAGCAGTACGAGATGGAAGTTGAAATATCACTCATGCCTGATGTTGATGGCACAGGTTCTGGTTCCTTGCTGGATTCATTTGATCTACCCTCTTGGAAAAACTTCCCAGTAGCTCCCGGACTACTCTGGTAGCTCAGTTGGTAAATAATCCACCTGCAATGCAAGAGATCCTGGTTCAATTCCTGGGCCAGGAAGTTCCCCAGGAGACAGGATAGGCTACCCATTCCAGTATTCTCTGCCTTCCCTGGTGGCTCAGATGGTAAAAAATAGATAAATAAATAAAATCCACCTGCAATGCAGGAGACCTGGGTTCAATCCCTAGGTTGCGAAGATGCCCTGGAGGAGCGCATAGCGACCCATTCCAATATTTTTACCTGGAGATTTCCATGGACAGAGGAGCCTGGTGGGCTACAGTCCATGCAGTCATAAAGAGTTGGACACAGCTGCACGACTAAGCACTTGAAAAAACAATCTGCTGATGTCTTGATGTAGCTTTTTCTCCTATCAGAGATGACACGGCAGCACTGGATTGCATTTTGAACAGCTGCTGCAGCCTTCGTGTACCATTCTGCAATCCTAGGTCCCATGCATCAAAAGCTCATTTGTTCTTGTGGTTCAGTTGCTCAGTCATGTCCAACTCTGTGAGACCCCACGGATGGCAGCACACCAGACTTTCCCATCCATCACCATCTCCCAGTTTGCTCAGACTCATGTTTATTGAGTCAGCGATGCCATCCAACCATCTCATCCTCTGTCACCCCTTCTCCTGCCCTCAATCTTTTCCAGCATCAGGATCTTTTCCAATGAGTTGACTCTTCTCATGAAGTGCCCTCTCAAATAAAGAAATTCCCTGACTATTTCCTGTGTCCTGGATCTCTCCTGTTCTTCAGTTATATATTCTTCCTCTTGTCTCTTTTATTAGTTTTGCTGGCCCTCCAATTCCTTCTTTTCACCTCACTCCACTGTCTCAGATTTTTTTGTTTCCATCATTATTACTCGGAGCTTTTTAGCTGTACCAGCAATATCATGACTGCTTTTATGCTTGCTTCTGGACATCCTGGGCTTGAAATAAAGATAGAGTACTACTGTACCCTATATAATACTCTACAAACACACACACACACATTATGTCACCTAAAGGTCTTTTGGTCAAAAAGAGCATGTGTGAATATATATATATATATATACACATTTATACATGTGTCTATATATAGAGAGACACTCACAAGTTGACACTTAAATAAGAGAGTTAAGGGTTCTAGCTTTTCACAGTCTGAAATCCTCCTGTAACCTGACAGTTATTTTTCTATATCCCTGATACAACCAACTGTGATAAAAGTAATATAAATCCTCCTGGTTGTTAAGTGTATTTTTAAATGATTAATGTAACTCATAACTATTACTTCTGGGAAATAGGAGAAAAATTGTTTTGAATGGCATGTGTCATTTAAGAAGTAATTATGGTTAATAAATCTATGATGCCCCATCAAATAATAGAATCTCCAAATGTTTTGACCCAAAGGTAGGAAAATTTTGAAGTAGGAAAAAATAAAAACTACCTATAGATAAGAAAAGAAAAAAAGCTTAATAAGGAGAGTTCCTAAAATTGCATAAAGATGCTGAGTTCAAAGGTGAAAAGACAAATGTAAATCCCAGGAAACAAATAGGAGAAAATTTTATTCCACAGTGATCAAAAAATCATAGTTTCTGGTTCCAAGGCTTTGAGTTATACAATCCAGGGGACTAGGGTATTTGGTCTTTTAAAGTTGGCATGAAGTAGAATCTCTTCAGAGCCCATTTTATATCTTGATTTCTCAGACTGTAGATGAAGGGGTTCAGCAGGGGTGTGACCACAGAGTACATCACCGAGGCAATGGTACTTGAATGTGAGGTGTGGGTAGCAGCAGAGCTAAGGTAAACTCCTAAGGCTGTAAAATAAAATAGGGAGACAACCAAGAGGTGGGACACACAGGTAGAAAATGCTTTATACCTCCCCTGAGACGATGAGATTTTACAAATGCAGGAAACTATTTTAGAGTAAGAGTAAAGGATGCAAGCAAAAGGACCGACACCCATCAGGACAGCTGCAAAATACATCACTATGTTATTAAGAAAGTTGTCAGAAGTGGCAAGTTGTACCACCTGACTGAGTTCACAGAAAAAGTGGGGGATTTGCATTTCTGGACAGAAGGACAGTCGCAGCACCATTAGGCTGTGTAGCAAGGAATGAAACGCAATCAGCACCCAGGATATCAGAACCAGCAGTCCACACAGCCGGGGGCTCATGATGACTGTGTAGTGCAGGGGGTGGCAGATGGCCACATACCGATCATAGGCCATCACACTCAGGAGAATGTCATCTAAATCTGCAAAGAGAATGTAAAAATATATCTGGGTGATGCAGCCTTCATAGGTGATACCTTTGCTCTGTGTCTGGATATTCCACAGCATCTTTGGGATGGTTGTGGAGGTGAAACAGATGTCTACAAAGGACAGGTTGGAGAGGAAGAAGTACATGGGGGTGTGGAGGTGGGAGTCTGAGCTGACAGTCAAGATGATGAGCAGGTTTCTAAACACAGTGATCAGGTACATGGAGAGAAAAAGCCCAAATATGAGGAGCTGTAGTTCTTCTTCCTTTGAAAGTCCCAGAAGAAGAAATTGTGAAATTTCTGTATTGTTACTTGGTTCCATGGTGTGGAGGTGACTACCAGGAAAAAGGAAAATAATGACAATTATTACACCTACTAATTTACATAACTGAAATACTGTAATTTCTTTTTAGCCCTCAAAAAGTTGATGTTGATATTTTATTTGCAGATAAGTTCTCTTTTACAGTATGTGTGTATGTTGAACCCCTTCAGTTGTGTCCAACTCTGTGCGACCCCAAGGACCGGAGCACACCAGCCTCCACTGTGTATGGGATTTCCCAAGAAAATATTCTGGTGTGGGTTGCCATGCCCTCCTCCAGCAGTTATTTCCAGCACGGGGTTTGATCCTGCATCTCTTGAATGGGTACTGCATTGCAGGCAGATTCTAAACCACTGAGTCATTGTGGAAGCTCCTTGAAGCTATACCTCATTTTATTTCTGACTAGGAATTTTTGACCCATTTTCATCACATTTGCTAAGAGGTCATATATTCTAGAGTTTTAATGTGATATTTCTTCATTCTTTTGAGAAATACATATTTAGTGCTAGCCATGTTCCAAGATACTTTGGCCACCTCATGCAAAGGGTTGACTCCTTGGAAAATACCTTGATGCTGGGATGGATTGGGGGCAGGGGGAGAAGAGGAGGACAGAGGATGAGATGGCTGGATGGCATCACCGACTCAATGGAGAAGAGCTTGGGTAAACTCCGGTAGTTGGTGATGGACAGGGAGGCCTGGTGTGCTATGATTCATGGAGTCCCAAGGAGTCGGAGATGGCTGAGTGACTGAGCTGAACTGATATTCCAAGAACATGGAGACAAGAAGTAGAAAATGCTGTAAGTAAACCTCTAGCAATCCAAGGATGCGGAATGAGGTTATGTGCATAAATATGATAGAATATGTCAGAATGAGATAGATGCTATGACAAAACAAAGCCAGGTATAAAAGAAAGAGGTAGGAGGTGTTGTTTTGTCCTGAGTGTTCAGGAAAGTCCAGCAAACTAGGTGATGTTTGAAAAGATTCTTAATGAAAGAGAGACAAGGAGACAGTGTGACATCAGAATTGTGTGCCTGGAAGAGGGAGCTGCCACTGCTATGGACCTGAAGAAGATGCTTGTTCCACATGTTCAAGTGCAAACAAGGAAACCAGTGGGTCAGAGGGAAAAGCAGGAGGGGGAGTGACTAAAGATGGTGTCAGGGATACTGAGGGTCAAGGTGGCCTTCCTGCTACAGCTGAACCTTCAGTCCACAGAGAATCCCTCCTTCCATGAGGTTCCTAACACATTATCAATTTAGCTATAAAACCATCCTAGGAATTATATCACATTCGCTTATTGATTCTATCTGTTGCTGTGATCTGTGTATATAAGTCATGTAGCATATGGGTCCTGGTGCCTCTCCTGTAAGAACTGTCCTCCCTTTCAAAACAAAAGCACACACACACACATACACTCACACACATAGCACACAGCAATCACACACACACACACACACACACACAGAGTGC
Source organism: Muntiacus reevesi (assembly GCF_963930625.1). Lineage (NCBI taxonomy): Eukaryota > Metazoa > Chordata > Mammalia > Artiodactyla > Cervidae > Muntiacus > Muntiacus reevesi. The sequence continues at coordinate 187,853,031 of NC_089249.1, read as the reverse complement.
ACACACACACATACACACACAGCACACACAGGGCACACACACACATACACACAGCACACACACACAGAGCACACACACACACAGAGCACACACACACATACACACACATAGCACACACAAACACACACAGCACGCACACACGCAAACACAGACACACACATACACAGTGCACACACATACACATAAACACACACATCACACACATACACACACATACATATACACAGCACACAGCACACACACATACACACACAGCACACACACACAGCACACACATACACACACAGCACACACGCATACACACACACAGCATGCACACACACAGCACACACACATACACACACAGCACACACACACAGCACACACACACACATGTTCTGTGTTGTGTCTCCATTATACACTGGTCACCCAGATTCACCCTGTTTAGGCTGTGAGTGGTTACAGCTCAGTTGGTCAGCTCAAATAATTATTCTCCAAAGGAATATATAATTTTTACCATGAAATTCCAGTTTATAAACTTCTCATGGAAGAATTAATGTGGGGTTCATTTTTGGTATAGCCAATGTCTGCTTGGTATTTTGAGAATAATTATAAGGATGAGAGTGAAAGAAACAGGGAGAAATGAGGTGGATATATGGACATGAAGGGGAAACTCTATCCAATATACTCAATGACAGCTGAGACAATTCAATAAAGAAAGATTTCCTTGCTTCATCAATATTCCAACTCCAGCAGCTTCTCCTTGATTTGGAAAAATAATACAGAAAAATATCTTTCATCTAAAAACATACAAAAATGATATACTTATGACATGGAACATCTTACAGTTTGAATATCTCAAGAGGAAAAGAGAAAAATGGAATATAAGCTACCAATTCAATATCAGAAATAGACAAAATACAACAGAAGTTGGATATGTCTTATGTGAAACATATAAAGCAGTTAGAAGTTTTTCTTTTCTTAAGGACTTCCCCTATTTGTTTTCCCTTGTTCATAAAAAAAGGTCCGTATACTAGTTTTCTACTTTTACTGGAAGCATTTTATGCCTCCTATTCCTGCTAAAAGGGTTATCTTGGTGGTTCAGAAAGTAAAGAATCTGCTTGTCGATGCAGGACACATAGGTTCAATCCCCGAGTGAAGAAGATCCCCTGGAGAAGGAAATGGCAACTCACTCCAGCATTCTTGCCTGGGAAACCCTAGGGACAGAGGAGCTGGATGGGTTAAAGGCCATGGGGTCACAAGAATTGGAGCAACTTAGCAACTAAACTACTAACATCATTCCTTCTGAGCTTTCACTGTTACAATTTAATTGTCAAGATTGACACTTGCACTTTCAAATGGAATGTTCACTTTATTTTTAGACCATAAATAAGTACATTAATATTAGGGAAACCAGAAAACAACCACAATGACCTCTGGCCTCTGGGCTATGCAAGATTGGTCCTCAGTGATCTCAGGTACACATTCCAGGCTTCTATCATCACTGACACTCTCCTGCAGGATCTGTGGATCTGTCAGACTCACCTGCCTGCAGATTGAGAGAGAAGGCTTTCCCAGTAGAAGTCAAAATTCCTCCTAAATGATTACTGATGCAGACAGAATTTTGTTCCCAAAACAAGAAAACAGGAGCAGATAAAAATGAAGCATTGGTTCCCAGACAGATGTAGAACTTCCAAAGCAAGAACCAGGTCCTCCCCAACCAAAGTGGCAGAGGCTGAGGGACTACAGCAGAGGAGATATTTGGAGCTTCCTCTGTCAGCTCATTACGCATGTTTCCTCTGATTACTCCAATCTGTAACTACATGATTTCCCTTGGGGACACTTTTCTGGACAGAATGGATTTTTTCACCTGCTGATTCTTTGTTCCTAAGACACTGCATAAAAGTTAGGTGAATTCATTTTTTATTACTCCTTCCTCTTAATTCTCTTGCTTCCAAAGCCCTAAGGTTCCCAGCATGTCATCATATCTCTGAGTACAAGATTTTCTTTAAATTGTAACATTCAGGATTTCTCTTGACTAGGTCCCTTGGGTCTTTAATGCTTTGACTTGGGGCAGGGAAGGGGTCACTGAAATCTCTAAAAATTACTATTCTCCTCTTCAAAACAGGGGATAACTTTGCTACTTTAGAATAAAACCATGGCTAATATACTCCTTGGATGCATGCTAGTTTCTCCAAGTCAATTAGAAATTTCTCAGTTATATCAGAAGTTAAGAGCTATCCTTTAATCCTTCATTACTAATGCTTATACTTATGAGAGACATTTATATGCTGATATGCCATAAACTATCTTAGCGTATTAGTGTGTGTGTGTGTGTGTGTGTGTGTGTGTGTGTGTGTGTGCTCAGTCACATCTGAGTCTTTGTGACCCCATGGAATGTAGCCTGCCAGTCTCCTCCATCCATGCAATTTTTCACGCAAGAATACTGGAGTGGAATGTCATTTCCTTCTGGCCTCTAGACAAAGAGGAAGCCATGTCTCATACCTGACTCAAGTCCAAGCCCTCCAAACCTCTTAGCAAGATGACTGCAATCAGTATAACCCCAAAGAAAGGCATGAATTGTGATAGCATCAGATCTAGCTCTTCCAGTAAAGTCACTGGGCACACATCAACTGCATATAACTCTTCCCACAAAAAGATACAACTCTAAGACAGCAAGAGTTAACTGTGGCACATAATTTCAGAAGACAGACAAAGATAAATAAAATGAAAATACAGAGGAATTTGTCCCAACTTAAATAAAAAAGATATCATACCTAAAAAACAGCCAATGAAAGAGAAACAAACAGTTCACCAGATTTGAATCAATGCATTTGTAATTATATAAAACTCAATTTTCTCAACCTAAAATGATTCAAGAAATCTTCCAAAAGAAGTTTTATTTCCAGTATTCACCCTGTGCATTTTGTTAATAATGGAAGACGATAAAATATTTAATTTTTTGTAAAAAAGACTCTTGAATCGTTATAATTTTAATAGGGAACTATAAAATAAAAACTAGTTTGAACTCAACATTCCATTAATTGAAATGAACAACTAGAAGTAATTAATAATATACCAGGTGATACAGAAGAATGCATAATCTAACTGAATTATATATAGAATTATGGAAATGATTCAGTCAGAAAAGAAAAAAACAGATTATAAAAGGGAATAATTTGAGGGATGTTTGAATGCAGTAAGAACACCAACACTGGCATAACTGCAGTGTCCAGGAAGGAAAAGGCAGAAGGAAAGGTCATCAGAACTTATGTGATAAACTTATGTCTGAAAAGTTCCTAAACCTGAGCAAAAAAGCAAATTCAGGTACCAGAAGCAAAAAGAGTCCCCCAAAATGACAGTAACAAAACCTACACCAAGATACAGCAATTAAAGCCACAAAGTTAAAGATATGGTTTTCTAAAGCCAGCAAAAATAAAACAGTGTCATGTAAGATGGAAGCACATAGGTCTATCAGCTGATTTCTCTTTTTTTTTTTTTTGCAGAAACTTTGTACGATATAATGGGGAGGCATGATATATTTAAAGTGTTGAGACGGAAAAACGTGCAAACTAGGGCTTTCCGCCCAGAAAGACTAACATCGAGAATTGAAGGAGAGATAAGGAACTTTTCAGACAATCTAAGACTAATAGAATTTATCCATTCTAAACGTACTCTACACAGAACATTATAGGACCTTCTCTAAGAAGGAAGGAAGAAAGGCATAGTAAGTGGGAAGAAACTGTAAGAAGAGGAAACCCTGCGAGTAAAGGCAGACATGGAGAGAGGCTGAGGGTCAGATCACTGAGCTGATGTGAGGACTCAATAGACCAAAAAGTCCTAAAATCAAGTATAGCTCCAATAAGAATGAAAGGGATAACTAAGGAGGTATCAAATGTGACTTCAGAGACATAAAATATAGGGCAGGTAGTGAAAATGTAGTGTGATTAGTATGTGTATGAACTTAAAAGACAACTTGTTTTTATAAGCAGACAGCATTGTAGGCCATCATATGAAGACACTTTCTTTATCATACATCAAAAATCTACACAAGATAAAACCTAGAGAGAAAGGAACACAAGCATATCACTAAATAAATCATCAAATCATAAGAAAAGAACCACACACAAAAAAGAAAAACAAAGAATGACACTAACAGAAAACAAGTTAACAAATTGGCAATAAGCAATACCTACGAAAAACCTCTTAAACTGCCAATAAATTAAATGATCTCCTAAGAGACAACTTAAGATTAAATATTGAAACCACTAAGATCATTGCATCTGGCCCCATTACTGCATGGTAAATAGAAGGGGATAAGGTGGAAGCAGTGACAGATTTCCTCTACTTGCACTCCAAATCACTGTGGACGATGAGTGCAGCCATAGAATCAGAATATGACTGCTTCTTGGCAGGAAACCGACAACAAACCCAGACAGTGTGTTGAAAATCAGAGACATTACTCTGCCAACAAAGGTCCACATAGTCAAGGCTATGGTCTTCCCAGTGGCCACATGTGTTTGTTAGAACTGGGCCATAAAGAAGGCAGAAGGTGGAATAATTAATGCCTTTGAAATATGTTGCTTGAGACGACTCCTGATAGTCCCTTGGACAGCAAGGAGATCAAACTAGTCAGTCTTTTTTTTTTTTTTTTTTGCATTTATTTTGATTAGTTAGAGGCTAATTACTTTACAATATTGTAGTGGCTTTTGCCACATTGACATGAATCAGCCATAGATTTACATGTATTCCCTATCCCGATCCCCCCTCCCACCTCCCTCTCCACCGGATCCCTCTGGGTCTTTCCAGTGCACCAGGCCCGAGCACTTGTCTTAAGGGAGATCAACCCTGAATATTCGCTGAAAGGACTGATGCTGAAGCTGAAGTTCCATCATTTTGGTCACCTGATGCAAACAGATGACTCATTGGAAAAGCTCCCTGCTGCTGGGAAAGATCAAGGACAGAAGGAGAAGAGGTCATCAGAGGATGAGATGGCTGGGTGGAATCACAAGTGCAATGAACATGAACTTCGGCAAACTCTGGGAGATGGGGAGGGCCAGGAAGGCCAGCCATGCTGCAATCCGTGGGGTCACAAAGAGGTGGGCACAACTGTGTGACTGATCAACAACAGACTAAACGCTCTGATGAAAAGACAAAACTCCTGATAAAGTCTCCATGATTCTGTGATACTCCATCAAAGAAATGGATTTCCAAACAATTTTGAAACAAAGATAGGAAAATGGTGGGTAGGAAAAAATAAAAACTACCCATATATAAGACTGAGAATAACACGTAAAAAGAGAGTTCCTAAAATTCTATAAAGATACTGAATTCAAAGAAGGAAAGAAAAATGGAAATCCCAGAAGATAAGGGCAAGGAGCAAAATTTCTTTCACAATTATCAAAGAACAATTTCTGGTTTTGATACTTTGAGTTATGCAATCCAGAGCACTAGTATAATTGGTCTTTTATAATTGACATCAAATACAATCTCTTTAAACCCTGTTTCATATCTTGGTTTTTCAGACTGTAGATGAAAGGGTTCAGCATGGGTGTGACCACAGTGTACATGACCGAGGCAATTATACTTGAATGTGAGGTGTAGGTAGTCCCAGAGCTAAGGTACACTCCTAAGACTGCAAAATAAAATAAGAAGACAACTGAGAGGTGGGACACACAGGTGGAAAATGCTTTATATTTCCCCTGAGCTGATGAGATTTTATATATGCAGGAAACTATTTTAGAATATGAGTAAAGGATACCAGCAAAAGGACCACCACCCACCAGCACAGTTGCAAAATACATCACTATGTTATTAAGAAAGTTATCAGAACTGGCAAGTTGTACCAGCTGACTGAGTTCACAGAAAAAGTGGGGGATTTGTATTTCTGGACAGAAGGACAATCGCAACACCATTAAGCTGTGTAGCAAGGAATTCAAGGCAACAAGCACCCAAGATATCAGAACCAGCAGTCCACAGAGCTGGGGGCTCATGATGACCGTGTAGTGCAGTGGGTGGCAGATGGCCACATACCGATCATAGGCCATCACACTCAGGAGAATGTCATCCAATCCTCCAAACAGTATGTAAAAATACATCTGGGTGATGCAGCCTTCATAGGTGATACCTTTGTTATTGTTCTGGATGTTCCACAGCATTTTTGGGATGGTGGTGGAGGTGAAGCAGATGTCTACAAAGGACAGGTTGGAGAGGAAGAAGTACATGGGGGTGTGGAGGTGGGAGTCTGAGCTGATGGCCAGGATGATGAGCAGGTTTCCAAACACAGTGATTAGGTACATGGAGAGGAAGAGCCCAAATATGAGGGGCTGCAATTCTTCTTCTGAAAGTCCCAGAAGAATAAATTCTGAAATTCGTGTATTATTCCCTGATTCCATAGGGTGGAGGTGACTATCAGGAAAATGGAAAATAACATGACTCGTTTGCACACAAACTAGCATAATTCACATAGCTGCAATTCTGCAGTTTCTATATAGTATATAGCCCTCAAGTAATTGAACTTAATACCTTACTTACTGAAATGTTCTCTTCCAAAGTATACTCCATTTCATCTCTGACAAAGAATTTTTGTCCCATTTTCATCACATTGGCAAAGAGCTCATCTATTCTAGAGTTCTAATGAGGTATTTCTTCATTTATTTGAGAAATACATATTTAGGGCTGCCCTAGTAGAAAGTGCTGAAAAGTAATCCTCTCCCAGTCTAAAGATGGTGAATGAGGATATTCAAATAAAATATGATAGAATATGTCAGAATGTCACACATTCTATGAAGAAAACAAAACCAGGTATAAAGGAGAGCCTGGCAGGAGGTGTTATTTTGTCCTGACTGTTCAAGGAAGAGCTTCAAACTAGGTGATGTTTAAGATCCTGAAGAAAGAGAGAAGCCTTTGTGATGTCAGAAGAAGTGTGTGCCTGGCAGAGGGAGCTGCCACTGCTAAGGACCTGACAGAGACGCTTGTTCCCCATGTTCAAGTGTAAACAAGGAAGTCAGTGGGGTGAAGGAATAAGTAGGAGGGGGAGTGATCAGAGATGGTGTCAAGGATGCTGAGGAACAAGGTGGCCTCCCTGCTATAGTTGAACCTTCACCACATAGAGAATCCCTCCTTCCCTGCGGTTCCTTGCACTTTATGAATTTAGTTTAAAACCATCCTGTGAATTATACCAGTTTCCCTACTTAGTTCCATCTATTGACCAACTTCTGACACCTGTATAAGTCATCTTAACATAAGAGTACAGATGCCTCTTCTTTAAGAACTGGTCTGTCTTCACAAGGAACAGGCAGACACACACACATACACATACACGATGCTTCTGGCTTGTGTTACTATCATAAACTGGTCACCCAGATCCACCCTCGTTAGGCCATGAAGCTGGTCAGATCAAATTATTATTTTCCAAGAGAATGTATTATTTTTACCCAGAGGTTCCAGGATTTTTTTTAAATTAATGTGTCTTTTAGTTAAAGAATAATAACTTTACAGAATTTTATCATTTTCTGTAACACCTCAACATGAATCAGCCATAGGTATATATATATCCCCTCCCTTCTGAACCCCCTCCCATCTCCTTCCCCATCCCACCATCAAATTCCAGTTTGTAAACTTCCTATAGAACAATACATTTGGGATTCAACATTGGTATGGCCAATTTCTTCTCAGTATTTAGAGAAGAATGAAAAGCATGAGAGACAAAGAAAAAAAAAGAGAAATGCAATGGACATAGGCAAATTAAGAGGGAAAATATCCAATAAACTTAAATGAGCCCTGAGACAATGAAACAAAGAAAATTTTCCTTCCTTCATCAATATTCCAACTCCAGTGGCATCTCCTTGACACCCAGAAAAAAAATAATAAAAAATATATTTTTCCAAGGACATAAACAGAGATATATATTCATGATATGATATATCTTACAGTTTAAATATCCCAAGAGAATAAGCAAATGGAATATAAACTACCAATTCAGTACTATTGAGATGGATGAAACTGAAGCCCATTATACAGAGTGACGTAAGGCAGAAAGATAAACACCAACACAGTATAGTAATGCATATATATGGAATTTAGAAAGATGGTAATGATAACCCTATATGCAAGACAGAAAAAGAGACACAGATGTATAGAACAGACTTTTTGGACTCTATGGGAGAAGGCGAGGGTGGGATGATCTGAGAGAACAGCATCGAAACATGTATATTATCAAGTGTGAAACAGATCGCCAGTCCAGGTTGGATGCATGAGACAAGTGCTCGGGGCTGATGCACTGGGATGACCCAGAGGAATGGGATGGGGAGGGAAGTGGGAGGGGGGATCAGGATGGGGAACACATGTAAATCCATGGCTGATTCATGTCAATGTATGGCAAAAACCACTACAATATTGTAAAGTAATTAGCAATATAAATGAAAAAAAAAGAAATAAATACAACAAAAGTTGGATATATTTTGTATCAAGATGGAGAATACTTCTTTTTCTTGAGGCGTTTTCCTACTTGCTTACTTCAATTCATAAATAAGATGATTAGACTTATTGTCTACTTTTACTTGAAGCCTTTTATGCCTCCAGTCCTTCTAAGGGGCTTCCTTGGTGGCTCATTGGAAAAGAATCTGCCTGCAATCCAGGAGGCCAAGGTTCAATCCCTGGGTCAGGAAGATCCCCTGGAGAAGGAAATTCCAACCCACTCCAGTATTTTGGCCTGGGAAATTCCATGGACAGAGGAGCTTGGTGGGCTAAAGTCCATGGGGTCACAAATGGTCAGACACAACATAACGACTAAACCACCACCACCATTCCTTCTAACTGAACTTCCTCTGTTACCATTTATCAACATTGACTAGTGAAGGGTTCACTTTATTTTTAGACCTAAATAGATACACTAACATTAGGAAAGCCAGAAATAACCACAGTGACCTCTGGCCTCTGGATATGCTAGATGGTCCTCAGGTGACCTCAGGTGCATGCTCCTGGCTTCCATCCTTTCTGAACCTCCCCTGAAATGTGTGCAGAGCTCTCACCTGCCTGCAGACTGAGAGAGAAGTCTCTCCCTGTAGAAGTCCAAGTTCCTTTCTAAATGATTAATGATGCAGACTGAATTTTTGTGCCTAAACAAGACAACAGGAAGGGATAAAATCAAGCATTGGCTCCCAGGCACATTCAGGGATCTAAATTAAGAACTAGGTCCTCACCAACCAAAGTGGCACAGGCGGAAGGGCTGCAGTAGAGGAGATATTTGCAGCTTCTGTGTCAGCTCACAAGGCTTCTCCAGTGGCTCAGTGATAAAGAATCCACCTGCAATGCAGGAATTGCAGGAGATGGGGGCTTGATCCTTGGGTCAGGAAAATCCCCTGGAGGACTGCATGGCAACCCACTCCAGTGTTCTTGCCTGAAAAATCCCATGGACAGAGTTGCCTAGAGGGCTACAGTCCATGGGTCACACAGAGTTGGACAGGACTGAAGGGACTTAGTGACATGCACACATGTCACCTAATTAGGCATATTTTCCTTTTGCTATTTCAGCCTCCCATAACATGATTTCCCTTGCGGACACTGGGCTGGACACAATGCAATTATTTTTCTGTTGATTCTCTGTTACTAGGTGATTGAGTAATAAGTTGGGTGATTCAGTTTTTATTAGTCCTTCCCCTTTAATTCTCCTGCTTTCAAAGCACTAAAGATCCCAGAACCTCATCACATCCCTGAGATCTAATTCTTCTTTAAACTATAACACTGAGGATTTGTCTTGACAAGTTCCCTTGGGTCTTCAAAGTTTTGATTTGTGGTAGAGAAAAAAAAAAAAAAAACTACTGAAATCTTTAAAACAACTATTTCCCTCTTGACAATGGAGGACAACATTGCTTCTTCAGAATAAAACTGTGGGTATTATACTCCTTGGATTTATGCTAATTTTTCCAAGCCAATTACAATTTTCTCAGTTATATCAGAAGTCAACAGCTGCCCTTTAGTCTCTCATTATAAAATGCTTATAACTATAAGAAAAATATTTATATGGTGATATGATAAGTGAAAATCACTCAGTCATGTCTGATTCTTTGCCCCACGTGGACTATGCAGTCCATGGAATTCTCATGGACAGAAGACCCTGGCAGGCTACAGTTCATGGGGTTGCAACCAGTTGGACACAACTGAGTGACTAACACATGACCATTAAACTATCTCAGCATGTTATAGTGATTGTCAGATTTAATTTTTTAAATAGTGTGGGTTTTGAGGTAGCGCTTTTAAGAACTCCATTCTCCATTGTCAGATTGGAACTCAGAAGATTAATGTTCTGCTTAAAAGTACAAACCAAGCAAGGGCTGGAGTCTGGATTGAGGTCTTTCAGTTCTGGAACTCTGTCCCAGTGATTCTCAACCAGACATGGTTTTGACACTGGAGATATTTGGCAATATCAGAAGGGAAGCTACCAATCTCCTATAAACACAGAAAAGCTCCCAATACAAACATTTCTCCTTCCCAAGGCAGCATAAGAATGTGAGTAATCCTATTCCAGATAAGAATATCTATAAATTCACTGTTCATACAAATCACCAAGGTCTGTGGTTCAAATGAAGATTAGGATTCCTCAGGTCGCCAGTGGTCCAGGGACTGTGTCTCTGATCATTTGAGCCAGAATATCAGATTCCAGTTCAAATTCTTTACACCCTGATAAAAAGGGAACTTCTTTAACACTACCCCTGGTGGTCCTTTATACTTGCCACTCCAAATAATCTTTTCAGAGCCCTGTGTATGTCTTCATACTTTAGACTATGGATGAAGGGGCTCAGCGTGGGTATGATCACAGTGTACATCACCGAGGTGATTGCACTTGACTCTGAGCAGAAGGGCATGAGTAGCCACAGGGCTGAGGTCCACTCAAAGCCCATCCAATGAAACAAGTATACAAGTGAGAGGTGAGATGCACAGGTATAAAGCACTTTGTACTTCCCCCAAGCTGATGGTGTTGCAGATAGAGAGGAACCTATCTTAGAGAAAAGGATGCCAGGTAAGACATTTGTTGTTCAGTCACTCAGTTGTATCTGACTCTTTGTGACCCCATGAATGGCAGCACACCAGGCTTCCCTGTCCCTCACCATGTACTGGAGCTTGCTCAAACTCATGTCCATCCTGTCAGTGATGCCCTCCAAACAAGCCATCCTCTGTTCCTTTCTCCTCCTGCCTTCAATATTTCCCAGCATCAAAGTCTTTTTTAACAAGTCACCTCTTCGCATCAGGTGGCCAAAATATTGGAGCTTGAGCTTCAGAATCAGTGTTTTCAGTGAATATTCAGGATTGGTTTCCTTTAGTATTGACTCATTTGATTTCTTTTCAGTCCAAAGGACTCTTAAGAGTCTTCTGCAACACCACAATTCAGAAGTATTATTTCTTTGGTGCACAGATTTCTTTATGTTCCAACTCTCACATCCATACCTGACTACCTGAAAAACCATAGCTTTGACTAGATGGACTTTTTCTGGCAAAGTCCCTGCTTTTTAATATACTGTCGAGGTTTGTCAAAGCTTTTCTTCCAAAGAGCAAGTGTCTTTTAATTTCGTGACTGCAGTCACCGTCTGCAGGGATTTTGGAGCCTAAGAAAATAGTCTCTTACTGTTTCCGTTGTTTCCCCATCTCTTTCCCTTGAAGTGATGGAACCAGATGCCATGATCTTAGGTTTTTGAATGTTGAGTTCTAAGAATGCTTTTTCACTCTCCTCTTTCACTTTCATCAAGAAGCTCTTTAGTTCCTCTTCACTTTCTGCCATAAGGTTGGTGTCTTCTGCATTTCTGAGGTTATTGCTAGTTCTCCTGGCAATCTTGATTCCAGCTTGTGCTTCATCCATCCCAGCATTTCTCATGATGTACTCCGCATATAAGTTAAATAAGAAGAGTGGCAATATACAGCCTTGACACACTCCTTTCCCAATTTGGAACCAGTCCATTAAATCTGGAATACAACAGTTTCAAATTATAGCATCATGTCATTAAGAAAGATGTCACAATTGACTAGATGGACCTCTTATTTGTTTTTACAGGAAAAGTACAGAATTCCAAGAAGGTACAGAAGGACTGTTGCAACACTGTTCATCTTTGTAACAAAGAATGCAGGGCACTCAAGAACCAAAAACTAGAACCAGCAGTCCACAAAATGTGTGTGTTGGGGGCGGAGGGATGTTCATGGTGACCAGGTAGTGCAGAGTTTGACAGACGGCCATGAAGTGATCATAGGTCTTTGTGGTCAGTATAATGCTGCCCAAATCTACAAAGAGTAGGTAACAGTATATTCACTGGTTATGGCTTTGCTTTCTTTGGGATGGTGGTGAATGTGAAACATATCTTAAAAGAACAGATTGGAAAAGAATTACATGGGTGTGTGGAGGTGGGAGTCAGAGATGGTGGCCAGAATAATGAGCTGGTTTTTAAGCACAGTGATCTGGAACATGGGAGAATATGTGCAAATATAAGGCGCTGCAGTTCTGGTTTCTCTGATTATTGCAGAAGAAGAAATTGTGAAATTCGTGTAACATTTCCTGGTCTCATGTGGCCCTCATCAGCTTGAAGATTTTTGTCTCTTTGTAATAGCCATTCTTCCTGTGGAAGGTGTACCTCTTGCAATTTTGGTTTCTCTTTCTTTGAAGATTAATGATGGTAAGCCACTTTTCTTGTGTCTGTTGGCCATTTGTATGTCTTCCTTGGGAGAAAATGTCTACTGAGGGTCCTCTACCCATTTTTAATATGGTTGTGTGTTCATTTATTTAATGGAGTTGACTTAGTCTGATATATAGTTTAAGTTTTCTGTTTCTGCCTATCAACCTGATCTTTTGGGTACTTTTGCCTTCTCATTTCAAGTAGAAGAGAATACTTCAACTTTGCTTATAAGACAATTTTGGGGGCTGAACTCCCTCAGCTTTTCTTTATCTTGGAGAGTGTTTATTTCTTCTTCATATCTGAAGAATACCTTTGCTGGGTGGAGTATTCTTGGCTAGCTGTTTTTACATCACGATAGTTTGAGAATGATATTCCATTCTCTCCTGGCCTGTGGAATCTGTGCTAAGAACTTTGTTAATAATCCATTGTGAGTATCTTTGCAGGGTGTTCACTTTTTTTCTGGGCACCTTTAATATTCTTTCTTTTTAATAACTTTTACTGACATGTAATTGATATACAGTTTCATATTAGTTCCAGGTGTACAACAAAATTGTATACATACATACATATATATATATATATAGAGAGAGAGAGAGAGAGAGAGAGAGAGAGAGAGATTCTTTTTAGATTCTTTTTCCATTATAGATTATTACAAGATTTTGAGTTTATTTCCCTGTATTTAATTACCTAGTCCTTTATAGACTGCCTATTTTAAATATATATACTAGTATATGAAAACAGCATCTTTCCACTGACTTTTGAAAAAAAGAATTTATTTATTTATTTGCTTTATTTCTTTTTTATCCATTTATTTTTATTAGTTGGAGGCTAGTTACTTTACAATATTGTAGTGGGTTTTGCCATATATTGACATGAATCAGCCATGGATATACATGTATTCCCCATCCGGATCCCCCCTCCCACCTCCCTCTCCACCCGATCCCTCTGGGTCTTCCCAATGCACCAGGCCCGAGCACTTGTCTCATGCATCCCACCTGGGCTCGTGATCTGTTTCACCCTTGATAATATGCATGTTTCGAAGCTGTTCTCTCAAAACATCCCACCCTCGCCTTCTCCCACAGAGTCCTAAAGTCTGTTCTGTACATTTGTGTTTCTTTTTCTATTTTGCATATAGGGTTATCGTTACCACCTTTCTAAATTCCATATATATGTGTTAGTATACTGTATTGGTCTTTGTCTTTCCGGCTAACTTCACAATGTAAAATGGGCTCCAGTTTCATCCATCTCATTAGAACTGATTCAAATGAATTATTTTTAATGGCTGAGTAATATTCCATTGTGTATATGTACAACAGTTTCCTTATCCATTCATCTGCTGATGGGCATCCAGGTTGCTTCCATGTCCTAGTCCAGCCGCTATGGAGAACAGTGTGGAGATTTCTTAACAAACTGGAAACAGATCTGCCATATGACCCAGCAATCCCACTTCTGGGCATTCTCACCGAGGAAACCAGATCTGAAAGAGACCCGTGCACCCCAATGTTCATCACAACATTGTTTATAATAGTCACTGATTTTTTTTTTTTTAAATATCATTTTAATAGTTGGAGGCCAATCACTTCACAACATTTCAGTGGGTTTTGTCATACATATAATAATCACTGATTTTTAAACAACATTTTCTTTATTTATTTGCTGTATTTCTGGCTGTCCTGAGTCTCCCTTGCTCTGCGGGGGCTTTCTCTGGTTGCAGAGGTGGGGGCGGTACTCTTCATGGCGTAGGAGGACTTCTCAACGCGCTGACCTCTCTTGCCGCAGAGCGCGGGCTCCACACTGCAGGCTCAGCAGTCGCGGTGCCCCGGCTTCCTGACTCTGGGGCGTGTGGAATCTTTCCTGACCAGGGATCAACCCAACGCCTGTTCCCGCCTCGGCAGGCAGATTTTTACCTACTGACCCACCAGGGAAGTCTTGTCTTTCATTGATTTTTGACAGTTTTAATATGTGTGTGTTGGAGAAGGTCTTTTGCTTTGAAACCTTTATGTGTCTTATTATAATACCTCTGTGGATGTGTGCATTCGATTCCTTCCCCAGACTTGAGAAATTCTCAGCTATTGTTTCTATGCATAATCTCTCTGATCCTTTCTCCCTCTCTTCTGCATTTGAGACACCCAGTATCCTTCTTATGGTTCTGGTAGAGTCAGAAGTTTCTCAGAGAATATCTTCATTTAAAAAAAAAAAAAAATCTTAGTTCTGTCCTCACATCTACCTGAATCATTCTATCTTTGAACTCAGTCTCTCTACTCCATATGGTCTCCACTTCCAGTGCTTTGCAATTCATCCTTCATCTCAGTTACTGAGTTCTTCAGCACCAGAATTTCTGTTTACTTATGTTTAAGAGATTTCATCATTCTGGAAACTGTTCCTTATGGTCATTATTTTTATTCCTCAGCTAACTGAAATGTCTTTGTGAGTTTTCTTGTAGCTTGTTGAGCTTATTCATGACACTATTTTGAATTCTCCACTTGCTTGATCACAATCTTTCCTGCCTTTAAATTAGTTCATGGAAAACTGCTGTTTTTTTTGTGATTCCATGTTGCTGTGGTTTTTCATGGTGCTCAGTGGGTTGCTCCTCTGTCCATGCATTTGAAGGAGCAAACAGTTTTCTTATGTAGGTAAAGCCTTGTACACTTTTGATTCTAACAATTCAGCAGATTGCTAACAGAGGTCCTTGTATGCTTTTCAATTAAGTGACTTTGTGGCACAAATTTTTGGTTTCGTTCACATGAGCTGCCTCTGGCTATATTTGAGGATCTGCATGCTTTGCATTTCATGGCCTCTTCCAGAGGTGTTGTCATTGTCTTGCCATCAAGGTTTGTGCCTCCAGCATCACTGGTGACCTGGTGCTGTCAGTGTCCCTGATGTGCTGGCGTCTTTGCTTGGGGTCTCAGAGTGGTAGGTGCTATTGCCACATTCAGGGTGACCTTGCTTGAGGGCCCCCCCACCACTGATGCCAGGTTCCCTGTGGCTGCAGGTGCCGCTGCATCCAGGAGGCCAGGGTTACAGGCACCACCTCCGGGGGTACTACCAGGTGCTCTGGGACTGCGGGCTCAGTTGCCTCAGCCACGGGGCTGGGATCAGCATCACTACCTCTGCTGTTCTCCTGGGTCCACCTCCTCTACGTGAAAAATCTGCTCAGCTTCAGATGTCCAGGTGTGTGTATATCTGGTGTGCTGATGTGTTGGGTAGAAAAAACTTTAGTTATGGATGATGTTATCTACAAGTTGTAGATTGACGGGGAGAGACAAAGGGAGTGTCTTCTGCCACCACAATACTGGTGTCACCAATGATAAACAATTCTCCACAAGCTATTAGATTAAAATTGGGACTTCCCAGGAGGCTCAGTGGTTAAAAATCCACCTGCCAATGCAGGAGATGCAGGTTCCATCCCAGGGTCAAGAAAATGCCCAGAAGCGGAAATTGCAACCCAATCCAGTATTCTTGCCTGGGGAATCCCATAGACAGAGAAGCCTGGGGAGCTACAGTCCATGGGGTCACAAAGATCAGACACCACTGAGGACATATGAATAAGCATAAGATTAAAATACACAAATAAATGGAGTAGACTATCATATATTAGTGAGGAAAGAATTGCTACATGGCTCCATACAACCTCATGGATGAGCTTCAGAGTTCCAACCTATAGAACTACAGAGAAACATAGGCTCACGAGAAACTGAGCAGAGATCAGAACAATTCCTTAATATTAAATCTCATTTGATAATAAAGAGATCATATTAGAACAGTTCCTGTTAGGATGAGTGGTTATGTAGCAACAAGTAACTGAATAAAATACAAAATGGTATAGAACTGAGATCAACTTTAATAATGTCTTTCTATGCATTTATTATAATATTTAAAGATAGCATCCACTACTCTATTTTTTTTTTTTATTGTATTACAGATAATTATATTAAAAAACTATTCCATTACAGTTTCCTCCCAGGTAAGCAGGATATTGGCAAGCATGTTTGCACAAACTGTGACCTGAACCACATGACTGGGTAGGTGGTCAAGCTCTCTAGTGAGTCATCTTTGATCATGAGGTATATACACATACTATACATATAGAAAGATTTGACCCTTGAATAATGCAGACTTTGGAGCAATGGCACCTTGTGCAATTGAAAATCTGCCTTTAACACTGAAATCAACCCCCCTTATGCATAGCTTCACACCATATGATTCAGCCAACCCTTTTATAAAGTTATATAAATTGCCTTGAATTTCACTTGTACACTTTTTTTTTAATTTAAATCATTTATTTATTTTACTTTACATTGTATTGGTTTTGCCATATATTGACTTGGATCCGCCATGGGTGTACATGTGTTCCCCATCCTGAACCCCTCTCACAACTCCCGCTCCATCCCATCCCTCTGGGTCATCCCAGTGCACCAGCCCCGAACATCTTGTATCATGTATCGAACCTGGACTGGTGATTCGTTTCACATATGATAATTTACATGTTTCAATGCCATTCTCCCATATCATCCTGCTCTCGCCCTCTCTCACAGAGTCCAAAAAATTGTTCAATATATCTGTGTCTCTCTTGCTGTCTCGCATACAGGGTTATTGTTACCAGCTTTCTAAATTCCATATATATGTGTTAGTATAATGTATTGGTGTTTATCTTTCTGGCTTACTTCACTCTGTATAATAGGCTCCAGTTTCATCCACCTCATTAGAACTGATTCAAATATATTCTTTTTAATGGCTGAGTAATATTCCATTGTGTATATGTACCACAGCTTTCTTATCCATTCATCTGCCGATGGGCATCTAGGTTGCTTCCATGTGCTGGCTATCAAAAACAGTGCTGCAATGAACATTGGGATACACGTGTCTCTTTCAATTCTGGTTTCCTCAGTGTGTATGCCCAGTAGTCGCATTGCTGGGTCATATGGGAGTTCTATTTCCAGTTTTTTAAAGAATCTCCACACTGTTCTCCATAGTGGCTGTACTAGTTTGCATTCCCACCAACAGTGTAAGAGGGTTCCCTTTTCTCCACACCCTCTCCAGCATTTATTGCTTGTAGACTTTTGGATAGCAGCCATTCTTACTGGCATGAGATGGTAACACGCTGTGGTTTTGATTTGCATTTCTCTAATAATGAGTGATGTTGAGCATCTTTTCATGTATTTGTTAGCCATCTGTATGTCTTCTTTGGAGAAATGTCTGTTTAGTTCTTTGGCCCACATTTTGATTGGGTCTTTTATTTTTCTGAAACTGAGCTGCAGGAGTTGCTTATATATTTTTGAGGTTAATTCTTTGTCTGTTGCTTCATTTGCTATTTTTTTCTCACATTATGAAGGCTGTCTTTTCCCTTTGCTTATAGTTTCCTTTGTTGTGAAGAAGCTTTTAGTTTTTTTTTTTTTTTTTTTTTTTTTTTTTTTTAATATTATTTTATTAGTTGGAGGCCAATCACTTTACAACATTTCAGTGGGTTTTGTCATACATTGACATGAATCAGCCATATAGTTACATGTATTCCCCATCCCGATCCCCCCTCCCACCTCCCTCCCCACCCGACTCCTCAGGGTCCTCCCAGTGCACCAGGCCCGAGCACCTGACTCATGTATCCCACCTGGGCTGGTGGTCCGTTTCACCACAGATAATATACATGCTGTTCTTTCAAAACATCCCACCCTCACGTTCTCCCCCAGAGTTCAAAAGTCTGTTCTGTATTTCTGTGTCTCTTTTTCTGTTTTGCATATAGGGTTATCGCCACCATCTATCTAAATTCCGTATATATGTGTTAGTATACTGTAATGTTCTTTATCTTTCTGACTTACTTCACTCTGTATAATGGGCTCCAGTTTCATCCATCTCATTAGAACTGATTCAAATGAATTCTTTTTAACGGCTGAGTAATATTCCATGGTGTATATGCACCACAGCTTCCTCATCCATTCATCTGCTGATGGGCATCTAGGTTGCTTCCATGTCCTGGCTATTATAAACAGTGCTGCGATGAACATTGGGGTGCACGTGCCTCTTTCAGATCTGGATTCCTCAGTGTGTATGCCCAGAAGTGGCATTGCTGGGTCATATGGCAGTTCTATTTCCAGTTTTTCAAGAAATCTCCACACTGTTTTCCATAGTGGCTGTACTAGTTTGCATTCCCACCAACAGTGTAAGAGGGTTCCCTTTTCTCCACACCCTCTCCAGCATTTATTGCTTGTAGACTTTTGGATAGCAGCCATCCTGACTGGCGTGTAATGGTACCTCATTGTGGTTTTGATTTGCACTTCTCTGATGATGAGTGATGTTGAGCATCTTTTCATGTGTTTGTTAGCCATCTGTATGTCTTCTTTGGAGAAATGTCTGTTTAGTTCTTTGGCCCACATTTTGATTGGGTCTTTTATTTTTCTGAAACTGAGCTGCAGGAGTTGCTTATATATTTTTGAGGTTAATTCTTTGTCTGTTGCTTCATTTGCTATTTTTTTCTCACATTATGAAGGCTGTCTTTTCCCTTTGCTTATAGTTTCCTTTGTTGTGAAGAAGCTTTTAGTTTTAATTAGATCCCATTTGTTTAATTTTGCTTTTATTTTCAATATACTGGGAGGTGAGTTATAGAGGATCCTGCTGTGATTTATGTTGGACGGTGTTTTGCCTATGTTTTCCTCTACTAGTTTTATAGTTTCTGGTCTTACATTTAGATCTTTAATCCATTTTGAATTTATTTTTGTATATGGTGTTAGAAAGTGCTCTAGTTTCATTCTTTTACAAGTGTTTGACTAGTTTTCCCACACCACTTGTGAAAGAGATTGTCTTTTCTCCAATGCAAATTCTTGCCTCCTTTGTCAAATATAATATGTCCATAGGTGCATGGATTTATCTCTGGGCTTTCTATTCTGTTCCATTGATCTATATTTCTGTCTTTGTGCCAGTACCATACTGTCTTGATGACTGTGGCTTTGTAGTAGAGCCTGAAGTCAGGCAGGTTGATTCCTCCAGTTCCATTCTTCTTTCTCAAGGTTGCATTGACTATTTGAGGTTTTGTGTATTTCCATACAAATTGTGAAATTATTTGTTCTAGTTCTCTGAAAAATACGATTGGTAGCGTGATAGGGATTGCATTGAATCTATAGATTCCTTTGGGTAGTATACTCATTTTCACTATATTGATTCTTCTGGTGCATGCGCATGGTATATTTCTTCGTCTATTCTTGTCCTCTTTGATTCCTTTCATCATTGTTTTATAGTTTTCTGTATATAGGTCTTTTGTTTATTTAGGTAGATCTATTCCTAAGTATTTTATTCTTTTCGTTTCAATGGTCAATGTAATTGTTTGTTTCCTTAATTTCTCTTTCTGTTTTCTCATTGTTAGTGTATAGGAATGCAAGGAATTTCTGTGTATTAATTTTATATCCTGCAACTTTACAATATTCATTGATTAGCTCTAGCAATTTTCTGGTAGAGTCTTTAGGGTTTTCTATCTAGAGGATCATGTCATATGCAAACCATGAGAGTTTTGCTTCTTTTCCAATCTGGATTCATTTTATTTCTTTTTCTGCTCTGATTGTGGTGGCCATAACTTCCAAAACTCTGTTGAATAGTAGTGGCAAGAGTGGGCACCCTTGTCCCTTGTCTTGTTCCTGACTTTAGGGGAAATGCTTTCAATTTTTTACCATTGAGGATATTATTTGCTGAGGTTTTGTCATATGTAGTTTTTTTATGTTGAGGTATGGTCCTTCTAGTCCTGCTTTCTGGAGGGCTTTTTTTAAAAAATCATAAATGAATGTTGAATTTTGTCAAAGGCTTTCTCTGCATCTATTGAAATAATCATATGGTTTTTATCTTTCGATTTGTTAATATGGTGTATTACATTGATTGATTTGCATATATTATAGAATCCTTGCATCTCTGGGATAAAACCTACTTGGTCATGATGTATGAGGTTTTTCATATATTGTTGGATTCTGTTTGCTAGTATTTTGTTAAGGATTTTTGCATCTATGTTCATCAGTGATATTGACCTGTAATTTTTTTTGTGTGTGACATCTTTGTCAGGTTTTGGTATTAAGGTGATTGTGACATCATAGAATGTGTTTGGAAGTTTACCTTTTTCTGCAATTTTCTGGAAGAGTTTCAGTAGGATAGGTTTTAGCTCGTCTCTAAATTTTTGGTAGAATTCAGCTGTGAAGCCGTCTGGTCCTGGGCTTTAGTGTGTTGGAAGTTTTCCACTGCAGTTTGAATTCCATGCATGTGATGGGTCTGTTGAGATTTTCTATTTCTTCCTGGTTCAATTTTGCAAAGTTGTACTTTTCTAAGAATGTGTCCATTTCTTCCAAGTTGTCCATTTTATTTGCATTTAGATGCTGATAATAGTCACTTATGATTCATTGTATTTATGTGTTGTCTGTTATGATCTCTCCATTTTCATTCCTAATTTTGTTGATTTGATTTTCCTCCCTTTGTTTCTTGATGTGTCTGGCTACTGGTTTTTCAATTTTATTTACGTTCCCAAAGAACCAGCTTTTGGTTTTGTTAATTTTTGCTATGGTATCTTTTGCTTCTTTTGCATTTATTTCTGCCCCATTTTTAATATTTCTTTCCTTCTACTAACCCTTGGATTCTTCATTTCTTCCTTTTCAAGTTGCTTTAGGTGTAGAGTTAGGTTATTTATTTGTTTTTTTCTTGTTTCTTGAGGTATGGCTGTGTTGCTATGAACCTTCCCCTTATTACTGCTTTTACAGTGTCCCATAGGTTTTGGGTTGTTCTGTTTTCATTTTCATTCATTTCTATGCATATTTTGATTTCTTTTTTGATTTCTTCTGCGATTTGTTGGTTGTTCAGCAATGTGTTGTTCAGGCTCTATATGTTGTAATTTTTAATAGTTTTTCTCCTGTAATTGACATCTAATCTTACTGCATTGTGGTCAGAACAGATGCTTGGAATGATTTCATTTTTTTTTTTTTTAATTTCCCAAGGCTAGATTTATGGCCCAGGATGTGATCCGTCCTGGAGATGGTTCTGTGTGCACTTGAGAAAAAGGTGAACTTCATTGTTTTGGGGTGAAATGTCCTATAGATGTCAATTAGGTCTAACTGGTCAATTGTATCATTTGAAGTTTGTGTTTCCTTGTTAATTTTCTGTTTAGCTGATCTATCCATAGGTGTGAGTGGAGTATTAAAATCTCCCATATTATTGTGTTATTGTTAATTTCCCCTTTCATACTTATTAGCATTTGACTTACATAATGTGTGTACACTTTTTTATATGAGTAATATATCTCATGACAGTTTTTTTTTTTTTTTTTTCCAGAAAGCAAAGCAAAAATTACTCGGGATGACATTTGTCATTTAAGAAAGTATTATTCCTCAACTTACTCCACAAAAAAAATTGAAATGTCCAAATATGTCTTATGCAGAGTTTGGAAAATTTTGAAGTAGAAAAAGGCACAACTTTAAAAAAAACACCTAAATGATAGTATGAAAAGAAAGTTTAATAATGTGAGTAACAGAGATTATATAGAAAAGATGATTTTCTATAAAAATGGATATCCAAGTAAATAAGTAGAAGGAGCAAATTTCATTCTACACTGAGAAGAATGTCACAACTACTGATTCTCAGGCTTTGAGCAATGCAATCAAGGGCACTTCATCTGCCCCAGGACAGTTGGCCTTTTTATACCTACTATTCCACAGACTCTCTTCAGATCCCTCTTTATGTCTTTGTTCCTCAGGCTGTAGATGAAGGGGTTCAGCATGGGTGTGACCACAGTGTACAACACAGAGGCTGTTGCACTTGAGTGTGAGCTGTGTGTAGCAGCAGAGCTAAGGTACACTCCTAGACTCATACAATAAAATAATAAGACAACTGAGAGATGAGATGCACAAGTGGAAAATGCTTTAAACTTTCCCTGAGTTGATGAGATTCTTTGTATGGAAGAGACTATCTTAGAGTAAGAGTAAATGATACCAGCAAGTGGCCCCCCAGCTAGAAGCACTGATGCCGAACACATCATCATGCCATTCAGAAAGATGTCAGAACAGGCAAGTTGGACCATCTGATTGAGTTCACAAAAAAAGTGGGGAATTTCCACCTCTCTACAGTAGGTCAGTCCCAAAACCATTAAACTTTGTGACAAGGAATTCATAGAACTCATCATCCAGGACACCAGCACCAGCAGTGCACAGAGGCAAGGGTTCATGATGACTGTGTAGTGCAGGGGGTGGCAGATGGCCGCAAAGCGGTCATAGACCATCACTGTCAGGAGGAAGTCATCTAATCCTGCAAAGAATATGTAGAAACACACCTGGATGATACAGCCTTCATAGGTTATGACTTTGCTCTGGGTCTGGATATTCTTAAGCATCTTTGGGATGGTGGTGGAGGTGAAGCAGATGTCTACAAAGGACAGGTTGGAGAGGAAGAAGTGTGTGAAGGTGGGAGTCAGAGATGGTGACCACGATAATGATCAGGTTTCCAAACACAGCAATCAGGTACATGGAGAGGAAAAGCCCAAAGATGAGGGGCTGCAATTCTGGATCCTCTTGAGAATGCCAGAAGGAAAAATTTAGAACATTGTGTATTGTTACCTGGTTCCATGTGGTGGAGGTGACTACCAGGAAAAAAGAAAATAACATGAGTAATTTTCACACAAATTGGCATAATTCACATAGTGCAATTTCTATTTTGCTCTCAATAAATTAATTTTAATATCTTGTGTTTAGAAAAGTTCTGTTTCATCTCTTCTTGGGCATTTTTGACCCATTCTCAGCATATTCCCAAAGAAATCATGCATTCTACAGTTGTAATAAAAAATATTTTCATACATTTCAAGAATGTATATTGACTGTCAACCATGTTCAAAGCACATATTGCTTAGTTGCTAAGCCAGATCTCTCACTTTTGAGACCCCCCGAACTGTATGTAGCCTGCCAGGCTCCTCTGTCCACAGGATTTCCCAGGCAAGAACACTGGAATGGGTTGCCATTTCGTTCTCCAGGGGATCTCAACCCAGAGATTGAACCCATCTCTCTTGCATTTCCAGGCAGATTCTCTACCACTGAGCCACGTGGCAAGTCCCTCCAAACAAATACAGGTAACAAATATTTGGAGCTGGAAAACAGAAGTTTTCACAATCCTGTGCTGGTGCAAGATGATTTGCAAATATAATACAATATGTCAAGTAATAGCAGTTGCTCTGAAGAAAACAGAACTAGATATAAAAGGGTGTAGTAGGAGGTATTTTCATGTACTGTGTGTTCAGGTAAGGCTAGAAAACAAGGTGATAATTGAACAGATAGCTCAAGAAAGGGTGAGAAGGAACTAGAATGATATCAATAGAAATATGTGCTTAGCGAGGGAATGGCCACTTCAAAAGACCTAAGGAAAATGCTTGTTCCTTGAACTTTATGAATTTAGTTGCAAAAGCACCCTGTGAATTAAAGCATCTCCCATCCTTAATACCTTCTGCTGACTGAGGTCTGGGCTCTGTTATAAGGCACCTTAATATATAAGTCCAAGCACCTCTGCTTTAAGAACTGCTCTCAAGGCACAAGCACACGCGCGTGCACACACATACACACACACACACACACACACACAAATAGGCACAGACACACACACACACATACACACTCACACCATAACCTCCTGGGCTATGTTCCTACCACACATTTTTCACCCAGAACCACGCTGCTCACAACATATACCATTATAACTCAAGCTGATCATGTCAGATAATCTTTCTCCTACATAATTTGTAAATGGTACCCAGAAAAGTGGGCAAAGAAAATAAACCAAGAAAAATGAATAGCCAAAGGAAAACAGCAAAAGCTAAACATGTTTTATAGAAAGCAATAGAATACATTTTCCCCGATCCTTTCTATTTATTTGACCAACTTTTTACTGTTCTATAGGGAAAGAGGTAAGCTCTTTCCCAGTTTCCTTCTGGGGCATCGTGTGTTTCTTATTCTTCAAGTTTATGCACTATCAAATTTTAAAATAAATCTGATGAGCATACCCCAATGCTTTTCTAGTCTTTGTTCAACATGCAAAAGGTTTTTCAAACTATACTCTGTAAACTTTACAGACACCATCTCAATCAATCCTTTTGTCCTGAATAAATTTTTTCACAGGATTCATGCCTGAAGATGTTATATTATATTATAATAGATGCTCATTGTACTGTTACTTCACCATGACGATGCAAAACCCTAATCATCAGAGACTTCAACTGCTATGGTCACTATTGTACTTTCAGAAAGATATGTGAACATCTGTGCACTTATATAGAAACATGAGCTTTCCAGGTGGTGCTAGTGGTAAAGAAGCTGCCTGCCAATGCAGGAGGCATAAAGGAGGCAGGTTCAATTCCTGGGTCAGGAAGATCCCCTGGAGGAGGGAATACAAACCACTCCAGTCTTCTTGCCTGGAGAATCCCACGGACAGAAGAGCCATGTATGGCTACAGTCCATGCGGTCGCAAAGAGTCAGATACAACTGAAGTCACTTAGCATGCGTGCAGGCAATCAGAAACGTATTTAAATATATGTGAAGTTACAAAATAAAGAGGGTTGCAGGGAATATAATTGAATAAATTAGTTCCAAAGCAATTGTATTTTTTAAAAATTGAATGGAGTTTCACACACTAACTCAAACAATATTAAAATAGCAATGATTTACTGATATCCAATGGAATAATAATCAAATTGGGAAATATGTAAACATGAATATAAAATATAATGTTCCTGAAAATTATGGCATATATTAGATTCTGTTATTATATATTGAATGAATCAGGATTTACCTCTCAATTATAGATTTCATTAAATACATATAAGATTTTACTTCAATTTGGGAAGATTAGATTATTGAATAAATCAGAGGGATTATCTATCCAATGTAAAAACCAGTCCTTTCTGGTGAATACCTAGAAAACTACACACTAAAATCCACAAGTGTGCCGAACTATCTTAAAGCAAGAAATCCGGCATAAGATAGATGTATTTAACTAAGTAAAATGAAAAAGGAATTTTATGGCAAAACAATCCCCAAAAGGTCAACTGAGAAACAACAATTCTTAAAAATCATTTCAAAAGCTGATAGTGCTCTAATAAGAGGTTTATATCATATGGGCATATAATAATAAAATCGACACATCAAAATGACAATTCAAGGTATTATTTTTTAGCAAACTCAGTAATAGTTAAGAAAAGAATACTTTTCACAACCATCCATCTGGGGAAATACTTAGAGTTGTCACACAGTTTACAGTGGTACTTTGAAACAGGGAGCAAAGGTGCACTATCTGTATTTGCAGACAGAAATTTAAAATGTTGCACTGTTGGGAAAATCATTCGAACAATCGCACAGATAGTAAAATACAGAGAAGCTCTTTACCTGGAGGCGTCTCAGTCTCAGCACTGGTGACATTCTCGGACAGGCTGTTCTCTGTGGTGGGGTCTACTCTGGGTCTTCAGGATGCCTAGAGCATTCCTGACCTCCACCCACTGTTCCCAGAGTAACAGACAGATATTTCTACAAACATCGTTCAGTGTTCCCAGGGAAACAAAGTTGCTCTCGCTTAGAAACACACTTTAAATTTAACAATCTCAAATATTTTTGTAGGAATGATATAATAGCAACCTGAAGATAAAGAGTAGGAAAGACAGTCTGCAGTGTGAGAAGCACAGCCTCTTATGAAATACTAAATATCTATTGAAATAATCAACCCATGTTACATTGAATACTAGTTGATTGGAAGAAAATCCCTGGGGCTTTATTGACCCATAAAGGAAAAGGGACACAGATAGAAAAAAAAAAAAAAGACTGCACTGAATCAAGAGTATCTGTGATGTGCATAGGATTCTATAGAAAGTATATGAATAGGTGTTTGTACCTAATATAGAAAGAAAAGTTTAAAAGAAACCTAGCATATGTGGGACAATATGACTGAGAATAAATCTGGGTTAAGTGATAGCAGTTTTAAAATAACTGAATGTAACAAGATTGAATGAATATCTATAACTAAGTTTCATAAAGACCTGAACAGTAATAATTTAATGATAACAACATTCACCACTAATTCAATGTTAAATTGCCAAAGACTTGAAAATAAAATAAGAGAAGATAGTTTAAATGCAATGAGAAAGCAGTATTCAAGTTAATTTTTTTTTCTTAAATAAAGATACATGGATTCAAATGTGTACATGAAAAACAAAGGTGAAATTTAATCAAATGATTTTAAAATTATTTCTACATGATGTCCAATGGTAATACAACTTTTAGAAATGCATTTAATCACAAAAGATTAAAAGGAACAACAAGGAAGAAGAGAGTAAAAGTTAGAAATATGTTTAATAAGTGGTTGTGTGTGTGTGTGTGTGTGTGTCTGTGTCTGTGTGTTAAGTTGCTAGACTCATGTCCAACTCTGCAACCCTATGGACCAGAGCCCACCAGGCTCCTCTGTCTATGGGATTCTTCAGGCATGAATACTGGAGTGGGTTGCCATGCCCTCCTCCAGGGGATCTTCCAGGTCCAGGGATCCAGCTATTTCTCTTATGTCTCCTGCATTGGCAGGTGGGTTCTTTACCACTAGCATCACCTAGGAAGCCCATAATAAGTGATTAATTAACACTAAAAAATATGCAGGAAAAAAATCACTGCCATATTTTCAAAACAAATATTGTCAAGTGAAGAATATTACAGTGACAGCTCAATTCTTTCTTTTTTTTTTTTTTTTTAAATATTATTTTATTAGTTGGAGGCCAATCACTTCACAACATTTCAGTGGGTTTTGTCATACATTGACATGAATCAGCCATATAGATTTCAATAAAAAATGTAAAAAGCAATGGATACCATATGACTGACTGACCACACAAATTTCATAAATTACAAAACATTCTCACAAATACATCTATATATACATAAAATAGCTAAATGGCAAGCATTTTGTGGAAAGAAAATAAAGTCTCCATTTTGAATAATCTGAGCAAAGACAGGAATAAAAACACTCCAACTGCAGCTTATAAAGGGTTCTCACAGACAATTTTTCATCAACAGAGTAAATGTGTAACACAGATAAATATATATGTGTATGTGTGTGTTTGTGTGTGCTCAGTCATTTCCAACTCTTTCAATATAAGAATGCATATAAAACTTTTCAGCAAAGGTCTTTCCCAATTGCCCAGGGGGTAAAGAATCTGCCCACAATGCAGAAGACAAGGGAAATGTGGATTTGATCCCTGGATGGAGATGATCCCATGGAGGAGGAAATGGGAACCTACTCCAGTATTCTTGCCTGGAGAATCCCATGGACAGAGGAGATGGCAGGCTACAGTCCATGGGGTTACAGAGTCAGACAGGATTGAGTGACTGAATATTATAACAAAGAGAATGTACTATCCATTAAGAATATTTTTTTTTAATTTATTTATTTTTAATTTGAGGATGATTATTTTACAATGTTGTATTGGTATCTGCCCTACATCAACATGAATCAGCCATGGCATACATATGTTTGCAGGGATATATTTTCATGAAGCCCTTGGTTAATATCTTACTCATTAATATGGAAACAGTCAAATATGACCCATCTTTTTTAAAAAATCCTTACTTCAACGTACATCTGCCCACATCTAATAACTTATTTTTCTACTCTTGATACTTCATGTTGTCATTAGGCTTATGTTCAAATTTTACTGGAAACACTTGATGCCTCCCATTCTCTCTTCTACCTGAACTTCCATTTTTATCATTTAATTCGCAACACTGAGCCTTACCTTACTCAGGTCAGTTTTTGCTTCCCTTTTGTGTGCCTGGTCAGTCGCTCATGTGTCCGACTCTTTGCGAGCCTGTGGACTGTAGCCCACCAGGCTCCTCTGTCCATGGAATTCTCCAGGCAAGAATCCTGAAGTGGGTTGCTATGCCCTCCTCCAGGGGATCTTCCTAGCCCAGGGATCAAATCCCTGTGTCTTATGTCTTCTGCATTGCCAAGCAGGTTCTTTACCACTAGTGCCATTTGCGAAGTCCTTGCTCCTCTTTTAGTCCTAAGTAAATACATTTATTTATGAACTAGGGTTTCCTGAGTGGTGCTAGTATTAAAGAATCCACTGCCAATGCAGGAGATGCAAGATACTCAGGTTCAATCTCTTGGTTGGGAAGATCCCCTGAAGGGGGAATTGGCAACCCTCTCCAGTATTCTTGCCCGAAAAATTTCATGGACAGAGGAGCCTAGCAGGCTACAGTCCATGGGGTTGCAAGGAGTCGAACATGACTGAGTGAATAAGCATGCACACCCAATAAACAAGAGTGCAAACTTCCTCACTAATCTCCGGTGTCTGAGCTGGGCTGGACTCAATCACAGGTGACCTCAGATAGATGCTCAAGGTTTGCACTGTATTTCTCTCCCACAGTGTCTCTGGGCTCTCAGACTCACCCAGATGGAAACTGAAAGAAAGGTCTTTGTGTGGAAGTTCAAATGCCTCCTGGAGGGTTGATGATAGAGACTGATGCTCTGTCTCCACAAGACAGCTGGAGGGAGTAAAGGACTGATTTCCCAGCAAAACTCAGGTTTTCAAAGGAAACATGTTCTGTGGCGTCCAAGATTTCTCAGGCTGAGGGGACCACAGCAGAGGAGATTTTATAGCTGACCTGGCTTCCCATTAGGCATCTTTCTGCTGTAACACCCATACTCTATACCTGATTTCCCTGGGGGACAGGGGTAGGGCAGAAAGGAAAATTTTCCAGTTCATTCTTTGTTCCTAAGAGACCAGGTTACAAGGCAGGTGAATTCTGTTTTTATTCCTCCTTCTCCTTAATTCTTCTGTGTCCAGAGGTTTAAACCATGCCAGCAATGTATCCCAGTCTAAGCTAAAGTTTCCTCAAAGTCTAAGGTTAATAATTCTCACTTAATTTAGTCCCTCAGATCTTTCAAGTTTTCACTAGTGGTGAACACATAACTCCTGAGAGTTCTAAAAAATATTTTATCAGTATGATAACTTTGTCCTTTCATATAAAACCTTGGGCACTACACTCCTTGGTTTCCTGACATTTTTGGCAACCCAATCAGGATTTTTATGCTTATATCAGAAGTAAAGAGCTGTCCTTTAGTACTTCATTCTAATTGTTTTTAATTCTGAGACAAATTTAGATATTTTTGTACACTATAACCTAACTTAGCACATTATAGGGACTGTCTGCTTTAATTTTTATAGACATTCATGCTGTGATACAGTCTTCTTATATATTACGACTTCATCCTCTAGTATAGAAATAAAACACAGAGGGGTTTAATGTTCTGCTCCAAGGTATGACCAAGAAAGGGATGGAGTCTTGAATAGGTGTCTTGATTGTCAGAATGCTTTCAGTTCATAAATTCTGTGGCAGTGATTTGCAATCAGAAATGACTTTGCAGCTGGTTATATTTTTCAGGATCTAAAGAGATTCTACACATGTATTGCATAGGATGGTATCCAGTACTTATAATTGTGCTTCCTCAAATACCATCAGTGAAAAGGTATAAAATTTATTCTAGTCCAGCTTTTTTCTAAATTGACTCTTCTTAAAAATTACCAAGATCAAATGAAAACTCTGATTCAGCAGTCTGATTCAAGGTACCAGAGATTCTGCTTTTCTAACAAGATCCTACATGTTCTTAACACTGCATATCCTTGTCTGAGTAGCAAGAACATGATTCTGTTACTTAATTCTGCAAATTTAGATTTTTTTATACACCTGGTGGCTCAGACAGTAGAGAATCTGCCTTCTGTGAGACCTGGATTTGATCCTTCGGTTGGGAAGATCCCCTGGAAGAGGACATGGCAACCCACTCCAGTATACACTTGCCTGGAGAATCCCCATGGACACAGGAGCCTGACAGACTACAGTCCATGGGGGTCACAAAGAGTCAGACATGACTGAGCACCTAAGCACAGCACAGCTCAAACACTATAACCTAACTTAGCACATTACAGGGACCATCTGCTTTAATTTTTATACTAGTTACTTCTGTGCTGTAGTCTCCTATGTTCTTCATTCTCCATTATAGACATGAGACACAGGGAGGTTTAATGTTCTCCTCAAAAGTGTAAACCAAGAAAGCCTTGATTGGGAGTCTCGATTATCAGAACACTTTTAGTTCACAAGTTCTGTGGCAGTGATTCTCAATCAGAGATGACTTTGCAGCTGGGCATGTTTTTCAGTATCTAAAGGGATCCTACAAATGTAATGCATAGGACAGCATCTAATACAAATAATTAAACTGCCTCAAATACCATCAGTGAAAAGAAATAAAACTTATTCTAGTATAGCACTTTCTTAAGTTGACTGTTCTTAAAAATTACCAAGGACTATAATTCACATGCAAATTATGATTCAGCAGGTCTGATTCAAGGTACAAGAGACTCTGCATTTCTGACAATGTCCTACACGGTCTTGACGCTGCAGGTCTTTGTCTGGTTAGCAAGAAAATGATTCTGTTGGAGTCAGGCAGAAACAGTTTTAGGTCTTCATCAAGAATCTTCCATGTAAATAATTTTGAGCATCTCACTCACTTTTGCAAGCAGTGGTAAATTCTGTTTGATTTTTTTTAGTGAGAGAAGCCAAGGGTGGGATCCTTTGAGAAACTAGCATTGAAATATGTACATTACCATATGTAAAACAGATGACCAGGGCAAAATCGATTCATGAAACAGGGCCCCCAAAGCCAGGGCACTGGGACAACCCAGAGGGATAGAGTGGGAGGGAGGTGGGAGGAGGTTCAGGATGGGGGGGACACGTGTGTACCTATGGCCCATTCATGTTGATATATGGCAAAACCATCAGAAGTATTGTGTGGTAATTATCCTCCAGTTAAAATAACTTTTTAAAAAGAACTTTTGAGTGACATTGTGATGTATATCTGAGAAAAGACACTTTATTTTTTTTTCAATTATTTTTATTAGTTGGAGGCTGAAAAGACACTTTAATAGCAGAATGAGATACTCAAAAGATAACCACACACCATTCCCAAGACCTTTTGAATATCGTATCTAGGTAGCAAGGGAGATACTCGAGTGGGTAGCCTATCCCTTCTCCAGGGGATCTTCCCAACCCTAGAATTGAACCAGGGTCTCCTGTGTTGCAGGCATATTCTTTACAAGCTGAGCTACCAGGGAAGCCTGAGATTATATTAGTAAATGGAATAAAGTGGATAATCATTGATCTTGATATCAGATAAGCATGTATATTCAGCTTGGAGTAATGTAATCACAGTGATTCTCTAAATACGGAAGAGAAAGGAAGACGAATTAGAGTCAGATAGATATTTTTAAATGCTCTGCCCCTGTGTTTGAAGATGGAGGAAAGATCATGAACCACGGAATGCTGGTGGCAACTAGAGGTAAAACAGCAAAGGGAACGCATTGTCCTCTGGAGTGTTCAGGAGGATCACAGTCCTGCAGACATCATAATTTTAGCTCAGTGAGACTTCAGACTTCTGAAGAGTTTTAAGACACAAGCATGGTAATTTGTTACAGAACTTTAAGACAGGTATTTGTTTTAAGCCTCTAGTGTGGTAATTTGTTACAAGAGCATGCATGCATGCTAAGGCACTTCAGTGGTGTCTGACTTTTTGAAACCCCATGGACTATAGTCTACAGGGCTCCTCTGTCCATGATGATTCTCCAGGCAAGAATACTGAAGTGAGTTGCCATGCCCTCCTCCAGGGAGTCTTCCCAAACCAGGGATGGACCTGCGTCTCTTGCAGGGGCAATAGTAATCTAATACAGATATGTGTCCAATCAGATATTGTTGTTGGAGCTGAATTTAAACCTTTCAATTCAATCAGTGGGCTTCCCTTATCTAAAGGTATTTTGTGGTGAAATCCTACCTCAAACAGCAGGAGACAACTGAGTCCTTTTTGAGGTATTCAGACTCATGAGCTGCTAGAGAGAATTTCTCATTGCCTAAATGTAAATACAGTTCTAACTGTGAGGTCTCTGAGGATTGAAGATGAGAAACGTAAATCATTATTAATATTATGGGCACACATTCTGCTTAAAAGCTTTCTGACAAAATTTCTAAATCCTTTCTATTTTCTGTTATTTCAAGCATCTGTTCGCTTCAATAACTCTAACTCCCTCTCAAGTTTTCTTTCAACTTGGAATGGCTTACAAATGAGAATGTAGGCATGAGCATACAAGTGTGAGTGTATTTGTTTCGGAGAAAGGTGTATACAGATGCAGGGACATATATACATACATATACATCTAACCTTAAACTTAGGTTGGAAAAGCCAACGACTTTTCTAACAGAAATGACTTTTCTAAAAGAAAGGACTCAGCAAAGTGTTTCTATACATTTCATTCATTCTTCACAGCATCCATGTGAAGTTTGGATTTGTCATCTCAACTTTTCTTCTGAAGTAATTAAACCTGAGACTCAGGTCAATCACATTATTAACAATAACCTTTGAAAGAAATTAAAACTTGTGCATTTTTGAGCTATTAAAGAAATGAACCAGGTAGAATTTACAGCCAATTTTTGAAATTCAGCAAATAGTATGCTTTAAAACCTGGTGGTTTATTGTATATAATTACTCTTCAAGGGATGAGAGTTAAAAACATCTGGCTTTGCATATTCAGGGTAACAAGGAAAGCCCATGTTGTTGAGTCTCACACACACAAAAAGTGTTATATATGGATATAAGAATAGTGATACTGATATGAAGAAATTATCATTTGATACCACTTGACACTGAAGCACCATTTCAGCTTTTTTCTTGTAAACCAAAGATGGATCTATGTATATAAAAAGAATAAATTGGTATAAAATGGCTCAAAACAGAAGAGTACTACAACTGCACACACCATCATGGAGGAGACTTTAAAATACAAAATAGAGCCAGACAGCTGACAGTAGACCCATGAAGAAGAGACTATCAGAACTCAGATCAGATCCCCATAGTGTATTCTTGTTTGAGAGTAAAGACATTATGTTAAACCATTTGCTTTCAGGATGCAATTTTAACTTGTTATGAACAGAACTGAGTGAAATTATAATCATGTATGGCTTCTCATTCTAGGCATTTGTTATGATATTTGAATAACATTTATAATTACTCATTTATTCAAGTCTATTTCATATAACTGAATTAAAAAGTGATTCCATTGAGGTTTTCCTGTAGGTAACCATGCCAGGTTAAAAGGATGTGCCTGTTTGTTCAAAAATCTGTGACTGTGAATCATAGGACCAGAAGGAATTTAAACTCCCTAGTGAACTGGATTTTGGAGATATATATACAAACACACACACTCACAATCACACAATCACACGAACACACACACTTATATATGATATTTATATTGCTCATTCAGTATCCTTTAGTGGTTATGATAAAATTTAGAAAGGGGAAGATATTTCATTTAGAACAATGGAAGGAATCATATTTGTAGCAAACAACATATCTAAGAGCAAACAACAATCTTGATCATAAAAATCCAATTCCTAATTTGAAAGCATATAATAATTAAAAACAAGAGCAAAAACATGCTGAATTTCCTACATGAGAGCAAAGAACTTGACTGATCAGTTTTAAAAGGTAACAGTAATGGGCTAATGATTCTACCAGATCAAACCAGTCAATCCTAAAGGAAATCAGTTGTGAATATTCATTGGAAAGACTGATGCTGAAGCTGGAGCTCCACTACTTTGACCACCTGATGCGAAGAGCTGACTCACTGGAAAAGATCCCTATACTGGGAAAGATCAAAGATAGGAGAAGGGAATGACAGAGGATGAGATGGTTGGGTGCCATCACCGACTTGATGGACATGAGTCTGAGCAAGCTCCACGAGTTGGTGATGGACAAGGAAGCCTGATGTCCTGCAGTCCATGTGGTCACAAAGAGTCAGACACAACTGAGCAACTGAACTGAAATGAATGATTCTACACACATATTTAATATTATTGGAAATTAAATAATGGCAGGGTAAGCTCTTTGGCATAAAATTTTGATGTAATAATTTTTTTTAATTTGTATATTAAGAGGGTGGAGACACCGAAATGTATACCTCATCAATTGCTGTTGCAAGGGAAATGTTTGCCAGCATTCTAGGTCTGGATCTTATTCATCATAGTTAAATATGCTTCTGCTAGAAAAACATGCTACATCACTGTACATCCCTCCACAGCTAATACCGTTTAATCTATTTTAATTAATGACAAACATACTTGGACTTAGGTTCTACTTTGAATGAAAACTTACATTGTAAGTTTACAATATAAACTTACTAGCTTACAAACAGTTGGAGGACATTAAAGTTGCTTGCTCAGATGACTAAGGCTTTACTGCTTGTAAGGCCTGACTGAGGGAGCGGTTTGAATTTTAAAGCCGCCGTTTTCTCCCCTTGGTTTTAGGTCTCACCCTATTGAGCTGTCAGGCTCAGTCTCAGGTCCTTGTGGAGTGTATTGATGAGAATACTGGAACTGGCTTGAAAACCAGTTCTCAAATATTTTCATGTGCAGGTTGATATAAGCTTATGACCTAAGACACTTTTTTAATAGGAATGAAACCTCTTTAGTTTGCTTAGAACTCTTTTCATGCAGTATCTTTAGCACTTAATAAGATGATCCTATTTTGGGGATGATTTTTTTTCTACTTATTTGCTCTACTTGCAAGCAGAGATAAGAAAGCCTTCTTCAGTGATCAATGCAAAGAAATAGAGGAAAATAGCAGAATGGGAAAGACGAGAGATCTCTTAAAGAACATTAGAGATACCAAGGAAATATTTCATGCAAAGATGGGCTCGATAAAGGATAGAAATGGCATGGACCTAACAGAAGCAGAAGATATTAAGAAGAAGTGGCAAAAATACACAGAAGAACTGTACAGAATAGATTTTCATGACCCAGATAATCATGATGGTGTGATCACTCACCTACAGCCAGACATCTTGGAAGGTGAAGTCCTTAGAAAGCATGACTATGAACAAAGCTAGTGGAGGTGATGGAATTCCAGTTGACCTATTTCAAATCCTGAAAGGTGATGCTGAGAAAGTTATGCACTCAATATGCCAGCAAATTTGGAAGACTCAGCAGTGGCCACAGGGCTGGAAAATGTCAGTTTTCATTCCAATCCCAAAGAAAGCTCAAACTACCACACAGTTGCACTCATCTCACATACTAGTAAAGTAATGCTCAAAATTCTCCAAGTCAGGCTTCAGCAATACGTGAACCATAAACTTCCAGATGTTCAAGCTCATTTTAGAAAAGGCAGAGGAACCAGAGATCCAATTGCCAACATCCACTAGATCATCAAAAAAGCAAGAGAGCTGCAGAAAAACATCTATTTCTGCTTTATTGATTATGCCAAAGTCTTTGACTGTGTGGATCACAATACACTGTGGAAAATTCTGAAAGAGATGGGAGTACCAGACCACCTGACCCACCTCTTGAGAAATCTATATGCAGGTCAGAATGCAACAGTTAGAACTGGACATAAAACAACAAACTGTTTCCAAATAGGAAAAGGAGTATGTCAAGGCTGTATATTGTCACCCTGCTTATTTAACTTATATGCAGAGTACATCATGAGAAACGCTGGGCTGGAAGAAGCACAACCTGGAATCAAGATTGCTGGGAGAAATATCAATAACCTCAGATATGCAGATGACACCACCATTATGGCAGAGAGTGAAGAGGAACTAAAAAGTCTCTTGATGAAAGAAAAGAGGAGAGGGAAAAAGTTGGCTTAAAGCTCAACATTCAGCAAACTAAGATCATGGCATCTGGTTGCATCACTTCATGGCAAATAGATGGGGAAACAGTGGCAGACTTTATTTGGGGGGGCTCCAAAATCACTTCAGGTGATATAGATTATTATATATTAATCTATAAATTAAAAAGGGCTGATTCATGTCAATGTATGACAAAAACCACTGCAATATTGTAAAGTAGTTAGCCTCCAACTAATAAAAATAAATGAAAAAAAAAAAAAAC
This sequence comes from Muntiacus reevesi, assembly GCF_963930625.1. NCBI lineage: Eukaryota > Metazoa > Chordata > Mammalia > Artiodactyla > Cervidae > Muntiacus > Muntiacus reevesi. The sequence goes on along the minus strand of NC_089249.1, from coordinate 187,816,439 downwards.
ACCCCCCCCAAAAAAAATAATAAAATAAAATAAAAGATGCTTGCTCCTTGGAAGAAAAGCCATGACCAAACTGGACAGCATATTAAAAAATAGAGACATTACTTTGCCAAAAAAGGTCCATCCAGTTAAGGCAATGTTTTTTTCCAGTAGTCATGTATGGAAGTGAGAGTTGTAGTATAAGGAAAGCTGAGCACTGAAGAATTGATGCTTTTGAACTGTGGTGTTGGAGAAGACTCTTGAGAGTCCCTTGGACTGCAAGGAGATCTAACCTGTCCATCCTAAAGGAAATCAGTCCTAAATATTCATTGAAAGGACTAATGCTGAAGCTGAAACTCCAATACTTTGGCCATCTGGTGTGAAGAACCGACTCTCAAAAGACCCTGAAGCAGGGAAAGATTGAAGGCAGGAAGAGAAGGGTAAGACAGAAAATGAGACAGTTGAATGGCATCACTCACTCAATGTACATGAATTTGAGCAAGCTCTTTCTCCTTTTCCTTTAGCTTCTTTTCTTTTCTCAGCTATTTGTAAGGCCTCCTCAGACAACCATACCCTCTAGGTCTAGCCATATTGTTGCAAATGGTAAGATTTCACTGTTTTATGCCTAAGTAGTATTCTACTGTATAGAACACATCATCTTTGTCCACTCTTCTGTCAATGAACACTTTGGTTGAAATCATATGTTTATTATCTTAACTATGTGGCAATGGATATAGCAATACATATTATTTAGTGTTTTTACATCTTTTGGATAAATACTCAGAAGTGGAATTGCTTAATCACAGCATAGTTCTATTTCTAGTTTTGGAGGAACTTCTGTACTATTTTCTATACTGGCTGCACCAATTTACTTTCCTACCAACAGTGTACAGGGTTTCCTTTTCTTGAGATCCTTTTCAAAATTCATTAATTGTAGACTCTTTGATGATGGCTATCCCCACAAGTGCAAGGTGACATCTCATGCTTTTTTGGTTTGCATTTCTCTAGGAATTAGTGATACTGATCAAACGTCCATGTGTTGGTTATCCATCTGTGGGTTTTCTTTAGGGAAAAAATGTCTATTCAGGTCTATTGCCCAATTTTTTTTAAATTGAGTTGTTTATTTTTTGTATTGAGTTGTATAGGCTGTTTATATATTTTGGATTGTGAGCCCTGCTAGTGATATAATTTGCAAATATTTTATCCCATTCCATAGATGTCTTTTCATTTCTTAGATGGTTTCCTTTGCTGTGAAAAATCTTTTAAGTTTAATTCAGTTCCATTTGTTTATATTTGTTTTTATTTCCTTAACCGAAAGACAGAGATCCTAAACAATATTGTGATGATTTATGAAAAAAATGTACTGTCCATGTCCTCACTCCTCAGAATTTTATGATTCAGGTCTTCCATTTAGGTCCATAATCCATCTTGAAATTTTTCTTCATATGTGGTGTGAGGAAATGTTCTAATCTCATTGTTTTATACGTGGCCGTTTAATTTTCACCAGCTTCCAAAGTGGCTCAATGGTAAAGAATCTGCCCACCAGTACAGGAGACACAGGTTCTATCCTTGAGTCAGGAAGATCCCCTGGAGAAGGAAATGGCAATCCACTCCAGTATTCTTGCCTGGGAAATTCCACCCACAGGGAAGCCTGGAGGGCTCATCCACGAGGTTGCAAAGAGCTGGTCAGGACTGAGCGTGCACAAATGCCCATTCAGTTACGGCAATGCAACTTGTTGAAGAGACTGAGCTTTTCTCCATGTTGCATGCTTGCCTCCTCCCTTGTCATAGATTGATTGGTCACAACTGTTTGGGTTTATTGCTGGGGTCTCTATTCTCATCTATTGATTCATGAGTCAGTTTTTGTGCTGGTACCATGCAGTTCTGATCATCATGTCTTGGTGTTGAGAGTACAGTCTGAAATCCGGGATCTACATGACTCCAGCTTTGTTGTTGTGGTTTCCCCAGGACTGCTTTGACAATTCTGGGTCTCTTGTAGTTTCAAGCGAATTTCAGGATTTTGTTCTACTTCTGTGAGAAATATCATGAGTATTTTGATTCAGAGTGCACCAAATCTGTAGATTGTTTTGGTTGTATGGCCATTAGAATATTACTTCTTCCACTCCAAGAGCATAGGAATGTCTTTTCATTTCTTTGTATTGTCTTTGATTTTCCTCCTCAATGTTTTATGCATTTTTGAATACAGATCTTTCACCTCATTGGTTAAGGTTATTTCTAGGCATGTTTTATATGATTTCAGATATACATACATACATACATATATATATATATATATATATATATATATATATATATATATATATATACATACACATTTTAACCTTTCTCCTTCTCATAGTTGATTTTTAGTGTTTAGGGAGGTATAGACTTCTGTGTTTTAATATTTTATCTTGCAACTTTTCTGATTTCATTTAATAGTTTTGATACACTTTTGGTGGAGACTTTGAGTTTTTGTATTTAAAGTATCTTGCCTTCTACATCATGGCTTAATAAAAGACTCCTTTTGTCTCTCTCCTTCAATCAACAGCCAAGAAAACTTTCACAACACAGGAAAGGTGCCTCTGCACAACCTACCAGTTTATCAAGAATTCCACAAACCTGTACTTTTAAGGTGGGGACATACAGGAGAAGCGAACTACCTACAAGAGGGTGATAGAGCCTGTGACTCAGGATTTCTCAAGCCCATTAGGAAAGCCTGCATCCCTGTGGCCTGGAAGCATACTGGTAACTGTGACAACAAGCAAGGTACCCACTGAAAGAACATCTTTGGCAGAGGTTGGAAAGTGCATACTTTCAAATGATAATCAAGGGCTGCTCAGGTAGGAAGGTTGAAAAACCAAGAGAAAAAAGAAAAAGTTATGCCACGTAGTGGATTAAAAACCAAAGCATTTTAATTTAGTAGAAGGAAAGGGAAAACTGCTCCCTTCTTCAAAGGCACCACCTGAGAGGAACAGCACATCAAACCCGAGAAAGAACCACAGAAACATGACCACAGAAAGAAAGCAACAACTGCCCAGCAGCCAAGCTTCAACGCTGTCGTGAAGAAACTCAATTCAAGGAAACCGAGAAAGGCAGCTGAATGAACCCAGGAATAAAATTAATGACCAGAAGGAATGCTTTCCAAAATATTGAAACTTTAAGATAAAACTAAACAGAAATTCTAGAGCTAAAAGGGAAACAATAAGCCAGATGAGGAATGCATTAGAAATCATTGGAAACAGGACAGAGTTAGTGAATTTGAAGATGGAAATGTAGACATGATACAAGTAGAAGAAGAAAGAGAAATGAGATATTAAACAATGAGGCTATTCAAGGAGAGGTAACTAACTCTTGAAAGAAGGGCCACTTTAAGGTAGTGAGTGTCTGAAAAAGAGAAGAGAAAAAAGAAATGTGTAGAGAGTTTATTCAGATAAACAAAACTGAGTATTCCCCAAACTTGGACAAAGAATTGGATATACGAGTCCATAAAGTTAAGACCATCTAATTACCTCAATGCACAAAAACCTTCCCCAGGACACATCATACTAAAGTTGTCAAAAATCATTAACAAAAAATAATTTAGAGGCTGAGACAGAGAAAGCAGGATGATAGCCTTCATGAAACACTCATTAGACTCAAAGATTTCACGGCAGAAATCCTACAAGCCAGGAGGAAGTAGCATGGCATTCTCAAAATTCTGAAAGAGAAAACCTTTCACCCCAAAGTAGTCTATCCACAAAAATTATCATTAAGATATGAAAGAGAAGTCCTTTTCCATACAAACAAATGCTAAGCGAGTTTAGCAACACTAGACCTAACCTACAAGAAAAAGCTCTTCAACATGAAACAAAAAAGGCAAAAACACACAAAACTTTCAGTAAAGTGACAAATAGACAGAGTCATAAAATCATAAATACTGCTGGAATAGATTTTTAAATACCTTATTATAGTGTAATGTGCAAAGAGGACAAAAAGCAGAAAACAATTATGGCTACTTCAATTAGGCAACAAGCTCACGACATAAAAAGGCAACTAAGACACAAAACGGGAAGAGGAAAACTAAGGAACCCATGTGTGCAACAAAAATATGATGCTATCAGTGAGAAAATGACTATTTTTACCTATGAGACGTTTGCCACAAATCCATGGTGATCACAAAACATAAATCTAGAAGACTGAAAACATCAAAAAAGAGGAAACTGATCAAAACAAATCATAGAAAAATGGCCAAATTTAAATGGCAGACAGAAAGTCAGGAAAAAGGAAGAAGGGAGGTGGGGAATAGAATAACCAGAATAGAAAAGATAAAAGAGTAGTACTAAATCCTCATCTGTCAATAATCATTCTAAATGTGTTGAATGCACCTATCAAAAAAAACAGAGTGTCTGGATGGATTAAAATACAAGACCCACATACATACTAAACCCAAGAGACTCTTCATGTCTAAAGACATAGATTTAAAATTAAGAGACAGAAAAAGATACCCCAAGCAAATGGTAACATATAAGGTGTAGCCGTAATCATATCAGAAAAAATTGGATTTCAGGACAAAAGGGGAGCCAAAAGACAAAAATGGACAGTTCATCAGGAACACTTAATTTTTTTTCTTTTATTTATTTATTTATTTTACTTTACAATATTGTATTGGTTTTGCCATACATTGACATGAATTCTCCATGGGTGTACATGTGTTCCCCATCCTGAACCCCCCTCCCACCTACCTCCCCATCCCATCCCTCTGGGTCATCCCAGTGGACCAGCACTCAGCACCCTGTCTCATGCATCGACCTGGGCTGACGATTCGTTTCACATATGATAATTTGCATGTTTCAATGTCATTCTCCCATATCATCCTGCCCTCGCCCTCTCCCACAGAGTCCAAAAGACTTCGATACATGTCTGTCTCTTTCGCTGTCTCGCATGCAGGGTTATCGTTACCATCTTTTTAAATTCCATATATATGCGTTAGTATACTGTATTGCTTTTTTCTTTCTGGCTTACTTCACCCTGTACAATAGGCTCCAGTTTCATCCACCTCGTTAGAACTGATTCAAATGTATTCTTTTTAATGGCTGAGTAACATTACATGTACATATATACCACAGATTTTTTATCCATTTCTCTACTGATGGGCATCTAGGTTGCTTCCATGTTCTGGCTATTATAAACAGTACCATAATGAACATTGGGGTGCTCCTTCAATTCTGGTTTCCTCAGTGTGTATGCCCAGCAGTGGGATAGCTGGGTCATATGGCAGTTCTATTTCCAGTTTTTTTTAAGGAGTCTCCACACTTTTCTTTAGTGGCTGTGCTAGTTTGTATTCCCACAGAGTAAGAAGGTTCCCTTTTCTCCACACCCTCTCCAGCACTTACTGCTTGTAGAATTTTGGATAGCAACCATTCTGATTCGTGTGAAGTGGTACCTCATTGTGGATTTGATTTGCATTTCTCTGATAATGAGTGATGTGGAGCAACTTTTCATGTGTTTGTTAGCCATTTTTATGCCTTCTTTGGAAAAATGTCTGTTTAGTTCTTTAACCCATTTTTTGAATGTGTCTTATTTTTCTGGAATTGAGCTGCAGGTGTTGCTTGTATATTTTTGAGGTTAATCCTTTGTCTGTTGCTTCATTTGCTATTTTTTTCCCATTCTGAAGGCCATCTTTTCACCTTGCTTACAGTTTCCTTTGTTGTGCAGAAGCTTTTAAGTTTAATTAGGTCTCATTTGTTTATTTTTGCTTTTATTACCAATATTCTGGGAGGTGGGTTATAGAGGATCCTGCTGTGGTTTATGCTGGAGAGTGTTTTGCCTATGTTTTCCTCTAGGAGTTTTATAGTTTCTGGTCTTACATTTAGACCTTTAATCCATTTTGAGTTTATTTTTGTGTATGGTGTTAGAAAGTGTTCCAGTTTCATTCTTTCACAAGTGGTTGACCAGTTTTCCCAGCACCACTTGTTAAAGAGATTGTCTTTTCTCCATTGTATATTCTTGCCTCCTTTGTCAAAGATAAGTTGTCCATATTTGGGAGGATTTATCTCTGGGATTTCTATTTTGTTCCATTGATCTATATTTCTGTCTTTGTGCCAGTCCCATGCTGTCTTCGTGACTGTGACTTTGTAGTATAGCCTGAAGTACCACAGGTTGATTCCTCCAGTTCCACTCTTCTTTCTCAAGATTGCTTTGGCTATTCAAGTTTTTTTTTTTTGTATTTCCATACATATTGTAAAATTATTTGCTCTATCTCTCTGAAAAAATACCGTTGTTAGCTTGATGGGAATTGCATTCAATCTATAGATTACTTTGGGTAGTATACTCATTTTCACTATATTGATTCCTCAAATTCATGAACACGGTATATTTTTCCATCTATTTGTGTCTTCTTTGATTTCTTTCACCAGTGTTTTACAGTTTTCTGTATATAGGTCTTTTGTTTCTTCAGGTAGATATATGCCAAAGTATTTTATTTTTTTCGTTGCAATGGTGAATGGAATTGTTTCCTTTATTTCTCTGTTTTCTCATTTTTAGTGTATAGGAATGCAAGGGATTTCTGTGTTAATTTTATATCATGCAACTTTATTATATTCATCAATTAGCTCTAGTAATTTTCTGGTGGAGTCTTTAGGGTTTTCTATGTAGAGGATCATGTCATCTGCAAACAGCGAGAGTTTCACTTCTTTTCCAATCTGGATTCCTTTTATTTCTTTTTCTGCTCTAATTTCTGTGGCCAAAACTTCCAAAACTATGTTGAATAGTAGTAGTGAGAGTGGACACCCCTGACTTGTTCCTGAATTTAGGGGAAATGCTTTCAATTTTTCACCATTAAGAATAATGTTTGCTGAGTCTTTGTCATATATAACTTTTATTATGTTGAGTTATGTCCCTCCTATTCCTGCTTTCTAGAGGGTTTTTGTCATAAATGGATGCTGAATTTTGTCAAAGGCTTTCTCTGCATCTATTGAGATAATCATGTGGTTTTCATTTTTCAATTTGTTAATGTGGTGTATTACATTGTTTGATTTGCAGATATTGAAGAATCCTTGCATCCTGGGATAAAGCCCACTTGGTCATGATGTATGATCTTTTTTCATATGTTGTTGGATTCTGTTTGCTAGAATTTTGTTAAGGATTTTTGTATCTATGCTCATCAGTGATATTCGCCTGTAGTTTTCAATTTTTATGGCATCTTTGTCAGGTTTTGGTATTAGGGTGATGGTGGCCTCATAGAATGAGTTTGGAAGTTTACCTTCCTCTGCAATTTTCTGGAAGAGTTTGAGGAGGATAGGTGTTAGTTCTTCTCTAGGTTTTTTGTAGAATTCAGCTGTGAAGCTGTCTGGTCCTGGGATTTTGTTCGTTGGAAGATTTTTGGTTACTGTTTCACTTTCCGTGCTTGTGATGGGTCTGTTAAGATCTATTTCTTCCTGGTTCAGTTTTGGAAAAGTTGTACTTTTCTGAGAATTTGTCCATTTCTTCCAAGTTGTCCATTTTATTTGCGTATAGTTTCTAATAATAGTCTCTTATGACCCTTTGTATATCTGTGTTCTCTGTTGTGATCTCTCCATTTTCATTTCTAATTTTGTTGATTTGATTCTTCTTCCTTTGTCTGTTGATGAGTCTGGCTAATGGTTTGTCAATTTTATTTATCTTTTCAAAGAACCAGCTTTTGGTTTTGTTGATTTTTTTCTATGGTCTCTTTTGTTTTGCTTGCATTTATTTCTGCTCTATTTTTTTTTTTTTTTCATTTGTTTTTTTTTTTTTTTTAATTTTATTTTATTAGTTGGAGGCCAATTACTTCCCACCATTTCAGTGGGTTTTGTCATACATTGACACGAATCAGCCATAGAGTTACACGTATTCCCCATCCCGATCCCCCCTCCCACCTCCCTCTCCACCCGACTCCTCTGGGTCCTCCCAGTGCACCAGGCCTGAGCACTCGTCTCATGCATCTCACCTCACATTTCGGCTCTATTTTTAAAGATTTCTTTCCTTCTACTAACCCTGGGTTTATAATTTCTTCCTTTTCAACTTGCTTTAGGTGTATAGATAAGGTTATTTATCTGGCTTTTTTCTTGTTTCTTGAGATAAGCCTGTATTGTTATGAACCTTCCCCCTAACACTTCTTTTAAACAGTGTCCCATAGGTTTTCGGTTGTTGTGTTTTTATTTTCATTCATTTCTATGCATATTTTGATTTTTTTAAATTTCTTTTGTGATTTGTTGGTTATTCAGTAGCGTGTTCTTCAGTCTTCATATGTTGGAATTTTTAATAGCTTTTCTCCTGTAATTGACATCTAATCTTACTGCAGTGTGGTCAGAGAAGATGCTTGGAATGATTTTAATTTTTTTTTCAATTTACCAAGGCTAGATTTATGGCCCAGGATGTTATCTATCATGGAGAATGTTCCATGTGTGCTTGAGAAAAAGGTGAAATTCATTGTTTTGGGGTGAAATGTCCTATAGATATCAATTAGGTCTAACTGGTCCATTGTATCATTTAAAGTTTGTGTTTCTTTGTTGATTTTTAATTTAGTTGATCCATTCATAGGTGTGAGTGGGATATTAAAGTCTCCCACTGTTATTATATTATTGTTAACTTCCCCTTTCATACTTGTTAGCATTTTTCTAACATATTGTGGTGCTCCTATGTTGGGTGCATATATATTTATGATTGCTATATATTTTCTTGGATTGATCCTTTGATCGTTATGGAGTGTCCACCTTTGTCTCTTCTCACATCCTTTGCTTTATAGTCTATTTTATCTGATATGAGTATTGCTACTCCTGCTTTCTTTTGGTCTCTATTTGCATGGAATATCTTTTTCCAGTCCTTCACTTTCAGTCACTTTCCTGTTTAGTGAAGCTTGCACCGGTGTTCTGGTGGGTGGAGTTGGATTTCTTCTCTCTAGAGTGCAATGAAGTGTCCAGTAATGGGTTTTGAGATGTCAGTGGGTTTTGTGTGACTTTGGTCAGGCTGTATATTGAGGCTCAGAGTCATGTTCCTGTGTTGCTAGAGAATTTGCATTGTATGTCTTGCTCTGGAGCTTGTTGGTCCTTGGGTGGTGGTTGGTTTCAGTGTAGGTGTGGAGGCGTTTGATGAGCTCCAATCAATCAATGTTCCCTGGATTCAGGAGTTCTCTGGTGTTCTCAGGATTTGGACTTAAGCCTCCTCCCTCTGCTTTTCAGTCTCATTCTTACAGTAGCCTCAAGACTTCCTCATCTATACAGCACCAATGAGAAAACATCTAGGTTAATGATGAAAAGTTGATCCACAGTGAGGGACATCCGGAGAGGCACACAGAGTTACATGGAGAAGAGAAGAGGGAGGCAGGAGACAGAGGTGGACAGGAGGATGAAAGTGGGAGTCAAAAGGAGAGAGACAGATCCAGCCAGTAAAACGTTCCCTAAATGTTCTCCACAGCCCGGAACACACAAAGAGATTCACTGAGCTGGGTAGAGAAGAAAAGGGGGAGGGGGGAGATAGAGGCCACTTGGTGGAGGAAAATAAGAGTCAAAAGGGGGACAGAGCAATCAGGCCTGTGATCTCACTCCCAAGTAAAAATGGGTACTGAAGATTGGGTTCTTAAAGGTACAAAGCTGATAACAAATACCAAAATGCAACGATTAAAAATCTAGTGTAGAAGTTAGATTCTCAAAAATACAATATTAAAAAAAATCAAAACATAATATCAACAACAAAGTCACCAAAATTATAAAATATATATACATATGAAGTTTGCCTTTAAAAGTAGGGTCTTCCTTTCTTTTTTCCCCAAGGTAATATTAGGCTATAAAAATGAAAATTAAAGGAGTAATGGGGACTTAAAATTTTTAAAAAATCATTACATTTTTTATTTAATTTAAATTATGATAATAGTAAAAATATATCTAAGACTTTCTCTGGAGCTGTTGCGAGCAGTGTGGGGTCAGTTCAGTCCAGTTTGGGGTCTCCTAATGTTCGTTGGAAGGACTGAAGCTGAAGCTGAAACACCGATACTTTGGTCACCTCATGCGAAGTATTGACTCATTGGAAAAGACCCTGATGCTGGGAGGGATTGGAGGCAGGGGGAGAAGGGGACGACAGAGGATGAGATGGCTGGATGGCATCACCGACTCAATGGACATGAGTTTGAGTAAACTCTGGGTGTTGATGGACAGGGAGGCCTGGCGTGCTGTGATACATGGAGTCACAAAGAGTTGGACATGACCGAGCGACTGAACTGAACTGAACTGGACACAGGAGCACAAAACATATAAAACAGTAGTTAACATACCTAAAGGGAGTAATTGACAGTAACACAATAATAGCCCATGACTTTAACAATCCTGATAGATGAATAAATATCATCCAGCCAGAAAGTAAAAAAAAAATAAGTATCAGCTAAATTAAATATAAGGCCAGATGCATTTGATATATTTATATAGAACATTCCATTCTAATGCAGAAGAATATATATATTTCTCAAGTGCACATGGGACATTCTCAAGAATACGCCACGTTTTGGGGACACAAAACTAGCCTCAATAAATTTAGGAAGTTTTGAATCACATCAAGCTTCTCTTCCGATCACTAGGATATGAAACTAGAAATCAAATAAAAGAAGAAAGTTGGAAACAAAAAACAGAACTCTGTGAAAACTGAAACACATGCTACTGAACAACTATCAGGTCAATAAAAATGCTAAAGGAGGAATAGAGAATCACCTGAAGACAAATGAAAATAAAAATATCACATATTTAAATCTATGAGATATACTAAAACTGAACTAAGATAGAAATATTTGGCAATACAGGTCTACCTCGGGCACAAGAAAATTTCGAGGTAAACAATTTTTATTTGCAACAGAAAAAAGAACACCATACCATTTCATGGTAGCAAAACATGTCAGATTGTTTGCTTTCATAATGGCTTGTTGTGAACACCATATGATATCACTTACATAGGAAATCTAAAATATGACACAAATGTCCTTATCTCTGAAACAGCAACAGATTCACACACATAGAGAACAGACTTGCAGACTGTGAATAACACTTAAAAGAGTTCCTAAAATTCTATAAAGATACTGAATTAAAAGAAGAAAAGAAAAATGGAAATCCCAGGAAATAAGGGCAAGGAGCAATTTTATTTCACAATGATCAAAGAAGAATTTCTGGTTTTGATACTTTGAGTTATGCAATCCAGAGCACTAGCATAATTGGTCTTTTGTACTTGGCATCCAATACAATCTCTTTAGACCCTCTTTTATATCTCGGTTTCTCAGACTGTAGATGAAAGGGTTCAGCATGGGTGTGACCACAGTGTACATGACCGAGGTAATTGTACTTGAATGTGAGGTGTAGGTAGTCCCAGAGCTAAGGAACACTCCTAAGGCTGTAAAATAAAATAGGAAGACAACTGAGAGGTGGGACACACAGGTGGAAAATGCTTTATACTTCCCCTGAGCTGATGTGATTTTACATATGCAGGAAACTATTTTAGAATATGAATAAAGGATGCCAGCAAACGGAACACCACCCATCAGGACAGCTGCAAAATACATCACTATGTTATTAAGAAAGATGTCAGAACTGGCAAGTTGTACCAGCTGACTGAGTTCACAGAAAAAGTGGGGGATTTGCACAAGTGGACAGAAGGACAATCGCAACACCATTAAGCTGTGTAGCAAGGAATACAAGGCAACAAGCACCCAGGATATCAGAACCAGCAGTCCACAGAGCCGGGGGCTCATGATGACCGTGTAGAGCAAGGGGTGGCAAATGGCCACATACCGATCATAGGCCATCACACTCAGGAGAATGTCATCCAATCCTGCAAACAGTATGTAAAAATACATTTGAGTGATGCAGCCTCCATAGGTGATACCTTTGCTCTTGTTCTGGATATTCCACAGCATCTTTGGGATGGTTGTGGAGGTGAAACAGATGTCTACAAAGGACAGGTTGGAGAGGAAGAAGTACATGGGGGTGTGGAGGTGGGAGTCTGAGCTGATGGCCAGGATGATGAGCAGGTTTCCAAACACAGTGATTAGGTACATGGAGAGGAAGAGCCCAAAGATGAGGGGCTGCAGTTCTTCTTCTTCTGAAAGTCCCAGAAGAAGAAATTCTAAAATTCGTGTATTATTCCCTGGTTCCATGGGGTGGAAGTGCCTATCAGGAAAAAGGAAAATAACATGACTCGTTTGCACACAAACTGTCATAATTCACATAGCTGAAATACTGCAATTTCTATTTAACCCTCAAGTAATTGATCATAATACCTTATTTATAGAAAAGTTCTCTTCCAAAGTACACTCCATTTCAACTCTGACAAAGAATTTTTGTCCCATTTTCATCACATTGGCAAAGAGCTCATCTATTCTAGAGTTCTAATGAGGTATTTCTTCATTTATTTGAGAAATTCGTATTTAGTGCTGACCCAGTAGAAAATGCTGAAAAATAAACCTTTCCCAGTCCACGGATTATGATTGATGATATTCAAATAAAATATGATAGAATATGTCAGGATGTCATGCATGCTATGAAGAAAACAAAACCAGGTATAATGGAGAGCCTGGCAGGAGGTGTTATTTTGTCCTGAGTGTTCAAGGAAGAGCTTCAAACTAGGTGATGTTTAAGATGCTGAAGAGAGAAGCCTTTTTGATGTCAGAAGAAGTGTGTGCCTGGCAGAGGGAGCTGCCACTGCTAAGGACCTGAGGAAGATGCTTCTTCCACATGTTCAAGCGCAAACAAGGAAGCCAGTGGGGTGAAGGAATTAGTAGGAGGCGGAGTGATTAGAAACAGTGTCAAGGATGCTGAGGAACAAGGTGGCCTCCCTGCTACAGCTGAACCTTCAGCACACACAGAACCCCTCCTTCCATCTGGTTCTGAAAGGTTGTTGCTGAATGATAAGACGCTGGGATTCTTGGCCTCCAGAGGAGACGAATTCAATCTGGGGCCAGAGACAAGGCTGGATCACTCAGAACTTTTGTGTAATAAAGTTTTATTAACGTATAAAGGAGATAGAGAAAGCTTCTGACATAGGCATCAGAAGGGGGTAGAAAGAGTACCCCCCTGCTAGTCTTTAGCTGTATGCCATATAGTCACTCGCAGTCTGTTAATGAAAAGAAAAGAATGTCATAAAATTTAGTATGGCACCAGATAATTCATCTCCGGCCATAAACGATTGACTTGAATCTTGTAGAAGGGCAGTTTACCAAGCAAATAATTTCGTTTACATAGATAAGGGGAACAATATCTGAGTATAGTTTGAGCCATTTTGGTGGAACTTAGAGTCTGGGGTAAATGCATAGCACATTAACATAGCTTAAGACAAACATTTCCATAAAAAAAAGAAATGTATTGGTTAACTCAAGGTTTGAGAATAGTTAATTTCAGGTGAAACCAGGTGTCATGGCAACACAGCATTTTAATAGAAACCTCCTTTTAAATTTGTATAAAGAAAAATATATCAAAGGTTGGTTTCCTCCTGCTGCTTAAGAGAGATAAAAATGTCTGGCACTTGCAGCCTATTTCCTCCGTTTGGAGACCCCTGGCCTTCTTGCCTGTTAACCTCTCAGTTCCTTGCACTTTATGAATTTAGTTTAAAATCATCCTGTGATTTATGTCAGTTGGCTACTTATTTCCATCTATTGACCAAATTGTGACCTCTGTTTTATAAGTCATCTTAACACATGAGTACAGATGCCTCTGCTTTAAGAATTGGTCTCTCTTCACAAGTCCCAGGCAAACACACACACACACACACACACACACATGATGCTTCAGGATTGTGTTACTATCATAAACTGGTCACCCATATACACCCTCGTTAAGCCATGAATGGTTACACATCAAGCTTGGCAGATCAAATTATTATTCTCCAAAAGAATGTAAAATTTTTACCCAGAAGTTCCAGGGTTGTTTTTGTTTTGTTTTTAATTTATGTGTTTTTTAGTTGAAGGATAATAGCTTTACAGAATTCTGTTGTTTTCTGTCACACCTCAACATGAATCAGCCATAGGTATACATATATCCCCTCCCTTCTGAAACCCCTCCCATCTCCCTCCCCATCCCACCCCTAAATTCCAGTTTATAAACTTCCCATAGAAAAATAAACTCCGGGTTCAATATTGGTATGGCTAATTTCTTCTCAGTATTTAGAGAAGAATGTAAAGCATGAGAGAGAAAGAAAAAAAGAGAAATGAAACGGACATAGACAAATTAAGAGGGAAAATATCCAATAAACTCAAATGACCCCTGAGACAATGCAATGAAGAAAAGTTTCCTTCCTTCATCAATATTCCAACTCCAGTGACATCTCCTTCACACCCAGAAAAAAATAATGAAGAAAAATATTTTTTTCCAAAGACATAACTGGGGATATATTTATGATGTGATATATCTTACAGTTTAAATATACCAAGAGAATAAGCAAATGGAATATAAACTACCAACTCAAAATCAGAAATAAATGAAATACAACAAAAGTTGAATATATTGTGTATGAAGAAGCAGAATACTTCTTTTTCTTGAGGAGTTTTCCTATTTATTTACTTCTGTTCATAAATAAGATTATTAGACTTATTGTCTACTTTTACTGGAAGCCTTTTATGCCTCCCATTCCTTCTAATGGGGCTTCCTTAGTGGCTCATTGGTAAAGAATCCACCTGCAATACAGGAAGCCAAGGTTCAATCCCTTGGTGAGCAAGATCCCCTGGAGAAGGAAAGTGCACCCCACTCCAGCATTCTGGCCTGGGAAATTCCATGGACAGAGGAGATTGGTGGGTTACAGTCCATGGGGTCACAAAAGGGTCAGACACAATTTAGCAACTAAACCACCACCACTGTTCGGTCTAACTGAGATTCCTCTGTTACCATTTGTCAACATTGAGGAGTGAAGAGGTCATTTTACTTTTAGACCTAAAAAGATACACTAAAATTAGGAAAGCCAGAAACAACCACAGTGACCTCTGGCCTCTGGATACACTAGATTGGCCCTCAGGTGACCTCAGGTACATGCTCCTGGCTTCCGTCCTCTCTGACCCTCTCCTGAAATGTGTGCAGAGCTCTCACCTGCCTGCAGACTAAAAAGGCTTTCCCTGTAGAAGTCCAAGTTCGTTTCTAAATGATTAATGATGCAGACAGAATTTTTGTCCCTAAACAAGACAACAGGAAGGGATAAAATCAAGCATTGGCTCCCAGACAGATTCAGAGATCTAAATTAAGGACTAGGTTCTCACCAGCCAAAGTGGCACAGGCGGAGGGGCTGCAGCAGAGGAGATATTTGCAGCTTCTTGTGTCAGCTCACAGGGCTTCTCCGGTGGCTCAGTGATAAAGAATCCACCTGCAATGCAGGAGTCACAGGAGATGGGGGCTTGATCCCTGGGTCAGAAAAATCCCCTGGAGGACTGCAAGGCAATGCACTCCAGTGCTCTTGCCTGGAGAATCCTATGGACAGAGTTGCCTAGAGGGCTACAGTCTGTGGAGTCTCAAAGACTTGGACAGGACTGAAGGAACTTAGCAAGCAAGCACATATGTCAGCTAATTAGGCATATTTCCCTTTTGTTACACCAACCTCCAAGTACATGATTTCCCTTGGGGACACTGGGCTGGACACAATGCAATTATTTTTCTGTAGATTTTCTATTACTCGATGATTGCATTCTAAGTTGGTGATTCAGTTTTTATCACTCCTTCCCCTTTAATTCTCCTGCTTTCAAAGCACTAAGGCTCCCAAAACCTCATTACATCACTGAGATCTAAATATTCTTTAAACTATAACACTGAGAATTTGCTTGATGAGGTTCCTTGGGTCTTCTAAGCTTTGATTTCTGGTAGAGAAAAAAAAAAGTCCATATGGTCTCAGAGTCTGATACAAATGAAACCATTTAGCATGCATGCTGTCAAACAGAAACTTATTTAAATATATGTGAAGTTATAAAATAAAGGGAATTGCAGGAAAAATAATTGAATAAATTAGTTCCAAAGTATTTGTATTTTTTAAAAATTGAATGGAGTTTCACACACTACTCAAACAATATTAAAAGAGTAATGATTTGCTGATATCCAACTGGACTAATAGTAATTAAATTGGGAAATGTGTAAACATGAATATAATATATATAATATATTATGTAACAGATTTTGTTAAAGACATATAAGAAATGTATTTCAATTTGGGAATGTTAGATTATAGAATAAATCAGAGGGATTATCTATCCAATATAAAACCAGTCCTTTTCAGTGAATACCTAGAAAACAATACACTAAAATCCACAAGTGTGCCAAACTGTCTTAAAGCAAGAAATCCAGCATAAGATAGATGTATTTAGCTATGTAAAATGAAAAAGCATTTTTATGGCAAAACAGTCCCCAAAAGGTCAACTGAGAAAGAACAATTCTTATAAATCATTTCAAAAGCTGGTAGTGGTAGAATAAGAGGTTTATATCATCTGGGCATGTAATAATAAAACTGACACATCAAAATCACAATGCAAGGCATTATTTTTTATCAAAGTCAGTAACAGTTAAGAAAAGAACACTTTTTCACAACCATCCATGTGGGGAAATACTTAAAGAGTTGTCACACAGTTTACAGTGGTACTTTGAAACAGGGAACAGATGTGCACTATCTGTTTGCAAACAGAAATTTAAAATGTTGCATTGTTGGGAAAGCCATCTGAACAATGGCACAGATAGTGAAAGTACAGAAGCTCTTTACCTGGACGCCTCTCAGTCTCAGTGCTATTGACATTCTTGGACAGGCTGTTCTCTGTGGTGGGGTCTGTTCTGTGCTTTCAGGATGCCTAGAGCATCGCTGACCTCCACCCACTGCTCCCAGAATAACAGACGGATATTTCTACAAAGCATCGTTCAGTGTTCCCAGGGAAACAAAGTTGCTCTTGCTTAGAAACAAAGTTTAAATTTAACAATCTCAAATATTTTTGTAGGATTGATATAACAGCAACTTGAAGAGAAAGATTAGGAAAGACAGTCTGCAATGTGAGAAGCACAGCCTCTTATGAAATACTAAACAGCTATTGAAATAATGAACCCATATTACATTGAATACTAGTTGATTGGAAGAAGGTCCGTGGGGCATTATTGACCAGTAGGGGAAAGGGAACACAGGTAGAGGAAAAAAAAAAGACTGCACTGAATCAAGAATATCTGTGATATGCACAGGATTCTATTCATACATTTGTAAAAAAGTGTATGAATAGCTGTTTGTACTTAATAAGAAAGAAAAGTTTAAAAGAAACCAAGCATATGTGGGACAATGTTACTGAGAATAAAACTAGGTTAAGTGATAGCGGTTTTAAAATAACTGAATGTAACAAGATTGAATGAATATCTATAAGTTTCATAAAGACCTGAACAGTAATAATTTAATGATAACAATATTCACCACTAATTCAACGTTAAAGTGCCTAAGACTTGGAAATAAAATAAGAGAAGATATTTTAAATGCAAGGAGGAAGCAGTATTCAAGTTCAGTTTTTTTCTTAAATAAACATAGATGGATTAAAATATGGTCATGAAAGACAAAGGTGACATTTAATCAAATGGTTAAATAATTGTTTCTATATGATGTCCAAAGGTGATACAACTTTTAGAAATACATTTAACCACAAAAGATTAAAAGGAACAATAAGGAAGAAGAGAGTAAACGTTAGAAATATGCTTAATAGGTGGTTGTGTGTGTGTGTGTGTGTGTTAAGTTGCTACAGTCATCTCCTACTCTTTGCAACCCTATGGACCACAGCCCAGCAGGCTCTCTGTTCATGGGATTCTCCAGGTATGAACACTGGAGTGGGTTGCCATGCCCTCCTCCAGGGGATCTTCCAGATCCAGGGATCCAGCTATTTCTCTTATGTCTCCTGCATTGGCAGGTGGGTCCTTTACCACTAGTGTCACCTAGGAGGCCCATAATAAGTGATTAATTAGCATTAAAAAATATACAGGAAAACAATCACTGCCATGTTTTAAAAACAAATATTTTCAAGTGAAGAGTACTACAGTGACAGCTCAATTATTTCAATAAAAATGTGAAAAGCAATGGAGAGAACACCATATGACTGACTGACCAAATACATTTTATAAATTACCAAGCATTGTCACAAATACAACTATATATACATAAAATAACTAAACGGCAAGCATTTTGTGGAAAGAAAATAAAAGCTCTAATTCATCTTGAATAATGTGAGCAAACACAGTAATAAAAATACTCCTCCAAAAAAACAAAAACAAAAACAAACAAAAAAAATACTCCAACTGCAGCATACAAAGGGTTCTCACAGACAATGTTTGATCAACAAAGTAAATGTGTAACAGAGATAAATATATATGTGTATGTGTGTGTTTGTGTGTGCTCAGTCATTTCCAACTCTTTCTATATAAGTATGCATATAAAACTTTTGCATGTGTGCACAGACACATACACACACAGCACACACACACATACACACACACAGAGCACACACACACACACACAGCACACACACAGGGCACACACACACACAGCACACACAGCAAACACATACACACACAGCACACACACACATAAACACACACAGCACACACACACACACAGCACACACACAGCACACACGCATACACACACAGCACACACACACAGTACACACACGCACACACACGCACACATGTTCTTTGTTGTGTCTCCATTATACACTGGTCACCCAGATTCACCCTGTTTAGGCTGTGAGTGGTTAGAGCTCAGCTGGTCAGCTCAAATAATTATTCTCCAAAGGAATATTTAATTTTTACCATGAAATTCCAGTTTATAAACTTCTCATGGAACAATTAATGTGGGGTTCATTTTTGGTATAGCCAATGTCTGCTTGGTATTTTGAGAATAATTATAAGGATGAGAGTGAAAGAAACAGGGAGAAATGAGATGGATATATGGACATGAAGGGGAAACTATATCCAATATACTCAATGACTATGAGACATGCAATAAAGAAAGATTTCCTTGCTTCATCAACATTCCAACCCCAGCGGCTTCTCCTTGATTTGGAAAAATAATACAGAAAAATATCTTTCATCTAAAAACATAGAAAAATGATATACTTATGACATGGAACATCTTACAGTTTGAATATCCCAAGAGGAAAAGAAAAAAATGGAATATAAGCTACCAATTCAATATCAGAAATAGACAAAATACAACAGAAGCTGAATATGTCTTATGTGAAACATATAAAGCACTAGAAGCTTTTTCTTTTCTTAAGGACTTCCCCTATTTGTTTCCCCTTGTTCATAAAAAAGCTCCTGCTAAAAGGGTTATCTTGGTGGTTCAGAAAGTAAAGAATCTGCTTGTCGATGCAGGACACATAGGTTCAATCCCCGAGTCAAGAAGATCCCCTGGAGGAGGAAATGGCAACTCATCCAGCATTCTTGCCTGGGAAATCCTAGGGACAGAGGAGCTGGGTGGGTTAAAGGCCATGGAGTCACAAGAATTGGAGCAACTTAGCAACTAAACCACTAACATCATTCCTTCTGAGCTTTCACTGTTACAATTTAATTGTCAAGATTGACACTTGCACTTTCAAATGCAATGTTCACTTTATTTTTAGACTGTAAATAAGTACTTTAATATTAGGGAAACCAGAAAACAACTACAATGACCTCTGGCCTCTGGGCTATGCAAGATTGGTCCTCAGTGATCTCAGGTACACATTCCAGGCTTCTATCATCACTGACACTTTCCTACAGGGTCTGTGGATCTGTCAGACTCACCTGCCTGCAGATTGAGAGAGAAGACTTTCCCAGTAGAAGTCAAAATTCCTCATAAATGATTACTGATGCAGACAGAATTTTGTTCCCAAAACAAGAAAACAGGAGCAGATAAAAATGAAGCATTGGTTCCCAGACAGATGTAGAACTTCCAAAACAAGAACCAGGTCCTCCCCAACCAAAGTGGCAGAGGCTGAGGGACTACAGCAGAGGAGATATTTGGAGCTTCCTCTGTCAGCTCATTACGCATGTTTCCTCTGATTACTCCAATCTGTAACTACATGATTTCCCTTGGGGACACTTTTCTGGACAGAATGGATTTTTTCACCTGCTGATTCTTTGTTCCTAAGACACTGCATAAAAGTTAGGTGAATTCATTTTTTATTACTCCTTCCTCTTAATTCTCTTGCTTCCAAAGCCCTAAGGTTCCCAGCATGTCATCATATCCCTGAGTACAAGATTTTCTTTAAATTGTAACATTCAGTATTTCTCTTGACTAGGTCCCTTGGGTCTTTAATGCTTTGACTTGGGGCAGGGAAGGGGTCACTGAAATCTCTAAAAATTACTATTCTCCTCTTCAAAACAGGGGATAACTTTGCTACTTTAGAATAAAACCATGGTTAATATACTCCTTGGATGCATGCTAGTTTCTCCAAGTCAATTAGAAATTTCTCAGTTATATCAGAAGTTAAGAGCTATCCTTTAATCCTTCATTACTAATGTTTATACTTATCAGAGACATTTATATGCTGATATGCACCATAAACTATCTTAGCGTATTACTGTGTGTGTCTGTGTGTGCGTGTGTGTGTGTGTGTGTGTGTGTGCTCAGTCACATCTGAGTCTTTGTGACCCCATGGAATGTAGCCTGCCAGTCTTCTCTGTCCATGGAATTTTTCAGGCAAGGATACTGGAGTGGGATGCCATTTTCTTCTGGCCTCTAGACAAAGAGGCAGCCATATCTCATACCTGACTCAAGTCCAAGCCCTCCATTCCTCGTAGCAAGATGACTGCAATCAGTACACCCCAAAGAAAGGCATGAATTGTGATAGCATCACATCTAGCTCTTCCAGTAAAGTCACTGGGCACACATCAACTGCATATAACTATTCCCACAAAAAGATACAACTCTAAGACAGCAAGAGTTAACTGTGGCATATAATTTCAGAAGACAGACAAAGATAAATAAAAAGAAAATACAGAGGAATTTGTCCCAACTTAAATAAAAAGATATCATGCCTAGAAAACAGCCAATGAAAGAGAAACAAACAGTTCACCAGATTGGAATCAATGCATTTGTAAAGATATAAAACTCCATTTTCTCAACCTAAAATGATTCAAGAAATTTTCCAAAAGAAGTTTTATTTCCGGTATTCACCCTGTGCATTTTGTTAATAATGGAAGACCATAAAATATTTAATTTTGTGTAAAAAGGACTGTTGAATTCATTATGATTTTAACAGGGAACTATAAAACAAAAACTAGTTTGAACTCAACATTCCATTAAATGAAATGAACAACTAGAAGTAATTAATAATATACCAGGTGATACAGAAGAATGCATAATCTAACTGAAATATAGAATCATGGAAATGATTAGTCAGAAAAGAAAAAAACAGATTATAAAAGGGAATAATTTGAGGGATGTTTAACTGCATTAAGAACACCAACACTGGCATAACTGCAGTGCCCAAGAAGGGAAAGGCAGAAGGAAAGGTCATCAGAACTTATGTGATAAACTTATGTCTGAAAAGTTCCCAAACCTGAGTAAAAAAGCAAATTCAGGTACCAGAAGCAAAAAGAGTACCCAAAATGACAGCAACAAAACCTACACCAAGATACAGCAATTAAAGCCACAAAGTTAAAGATATGGTTTTCTAAAACCAGCAAAAATAAAACAGTGTCATATAATATGGAAGCACATAGGTCTATCAGCTGATTTCTTTTTTTTTTTTTTTGCAGAAACTTTGTACGATATAATGGGGAGGCATGATATATTTAAAATGTTGAGAGGGAAAAATGTGCAAACTAGGGCTTTCCGCCCAGAAAGATTAACATCGAGAATTGAAGGAGAGATAAGGAACTTTTCAGACAATCTAAGACTAATAGAATTTATCAATTCTAAAGGTACTCTACACAGAACATTATAGGACCATCTCTAAGAAAGAAGGAAGAAAGGCATAGCAAGTGGGAAGAAATTATAAGAGGAAACCCTGTGAGTAAAGGTAGACGCAGAGAGAGGCTGAGGGTCAGATCACTGAGCTGGTGTGAGGACTCAATAGACCAAAAAATCCTAAAATCAAGTATAGCTGCAATAAGAATTAAAGGGATAACTAAGGAGGTATCAAATGTGACTTCAGAGACATAAAATGTAGGGCAGGGAGTGAAAATGTAGTGTGATCAGTATGTGTATGAACTTAAAAGACAACTTGTTTTTATAAGTAGACATCATTGTAGGCCATCATATGAAGACCCTTTATCATACTTCAAAAATCTACACAAGTTAAAACCTAGAGAGAAAGGAACACAAGCATATCACTAAATAAATCATCAAATCATAAGAAAAGAAACACAAAGAAAAAGGAAAAACAAAGAATGACACTAACAGAAAACAAGTTAAAAATAGGCAATAAGTAATACTTATGAAAAAATTCTTAAACTGCCAGTAAATTAAATGATCTCCTAAGAGACAACTTAAGATTAAACATTGAAACAACTAAGGTCATAGCATCTGGTCCCATTACTGCATGGCAAATAGAAGGGGAAAATGTGGAAGAAGTGACAGATTTCCTCTTCTTGGGCTCCAAAATCACTGTGGATGATGAGTGCAGCCATGGAATCAGAAGATGATTGCTTCCTGGCAGGAAACTGATGACAAACCTACACAGTGTGTTGAAAAGCAGAGACATTACTCTGCCAACAAAGGTCCATAGTCAAGGCTATGGTCTTCCCTGTGGTCACATGTGGTTGTGAGACCTGGACTGTAAAGAAGGCAGAAGGTGGAATAATTGACCCCTTTGAACTATGCTGCTTGAGAAAACTCCTGATAGTTCCTTGGACAGCAAGGAGATCAAACCAGTCAGTCTTAAGGGAGATCAACCCTGAATATTTGCTGAAAGGACTGATGCTGAAGCTGAAGTTCCAGCATTTTGGTCATCTGATGCAAACAGATGACTCATTGGAAAAGTCCCTTCTGCTGGGAAAGACCAAGGAGAGAAGAAGAGGGCATCAGCGGATGAGATGGCTGGATGGCATCACCAATGCAATGAACATGAACTTCTGCAAACTCTGGGAGATGGGGAGGGCCAGGCAGGCCAGCCCTGCTGCAATCCGTGGGGTCACAAAGAGCGGGGCACAACTGTGTAACTGACCAACAACAGACTAAATGCTCTGAAAAAAAGACATTGCACCTGATGAAGTCTCCATGATTCTATGATACTCCATCAAAGAAATGGATTTCCAAACATTTTTGATCCAAAGATAGGAAAACTGTGGGTAGGAAAAAATAACAACTGTCTATATATAAGACTGAGAATAAAGCATAAAAACAGAGTACCTAAAACTCTATAAAGATACTGAATTAAAAGAAAGAAAGAAAAATGGAAATCCCAGGAAATAAGGGCAAGGAGCAAAATTTCTTTCACAATGATCAAGGAACAATTTCTGGTTTTGATACTTTGAGTTATGCAATCCAGAGCACTAGCATAATTGGTTTTATACTTGGCATCCAATACAATCTCTTTAGACCCTCTTTTATATCTCGGTTTCTCAGACTGTAGATGAAAGGGTTCAGCATGGGTGTGACCACAGTGTACATCACTGACGCAATTGTACTTGAATGTGAGTTGTGGGTAGCCGCAGAGCTAAGGAACACTCCTAAGGCTGTAAAATAAAATAGGAAGACAACTGAGAGGTGGGACACACAGGTGGAAAATGCTTTATACTTCCCCTGAGCTGATGTGATTTTACATATGCAGGAAACTATTTTAGAATATGAATAAAGGATACCAGCAAAAGGGCCACCACCCATCAGGACAGCTGCAAAATACATCACTATGTTATTAAGAAAGTTGTCAGAACTGGCAAGTTGTACCACCTGACTAAGTTCACAGAAAAAGTGGGGGATTTGCACAAGTGGACAGAAGGACAATCGCAGCACCATTAAGCTGTGTAGCAAGGAATACAAGGCAATCAGCATCCAGGATATCAGAACCAGCAGTTCACAGAGCCGAGGGCTCATGATGACCATGTAGTGCAGGGGGTGGCAGATGGCCACATACCGATCATAGGCCATCACTGTCAGGAGAATGTCATCCAATCCTGCAAACAGTATGTAAAAATATATCTGGGTGATGCAGCCTTCATAGGTGATACCTGTGTTCTTGCTCTGGATATTCCACAGCATCTTTGGGATGGTGGTGGAGGTGAAACAGATGTCTACAAAGGACAGGTTGGAGAGGAAGAAGTACATGGGGGTGTGGAGGTGGGAGTCTGAGATGATGGTCAGGATGATGAGCAGGTTTCCAAACACAGTGATTAGGTACATGGAGAGGAAGAGCCCAAAGATGAGGGGCTGCAGTTCTTCTTCTTCTGAAAGTCCCAGAAGAAGAAATTGTGAAATTCGTGTATTATTCCCTGATTCCATGGGGTGGAGATGACTACCAGGAAAAAGGAAAATAATGTGACTCGTTTGCACACGAACTGGCATAATTCACATAGCTGAAATACTGCAATTTCTATGTAGCCCTCAAGTAGTTGATCTTAACACCTTATTTATAGAAAAATTCTCTTTGAAAGTATACTCCATTTAATGTCTGACAAAGAATTTTGGTCTCATTCTCATCACATTGGCAAAGAGCTCATCTGTTCTAGAGTTCTAATGAGCTATTTTTTCATTTATTTGAGAAATACGTATTTGGTGCTGACCCAGAAGAAAGTGCTGAAAAATAAACCTCCCCTAATCCAAGGATGGTGAATGAGGATATTCAAGTAAAATATGATAGAATATGTCAGAATGTCACATGCTATGAAGAAAACAAAGCTAGGTATAAAGGAGAGAGTGGCAGAGAGTATTATTTTGTCCTGAGTGTTCAGGGAAGAGCTTCAAACTAGGTGATGTTTAAGATCCTGAAGAAAGAGAGAAGAAACCTTTGTGATGTCAGAAGAAGTGTGTGCCTGGCAGAGGGAGCTGCCACTGCTAAGGACCTGACAGAGATGCTTGTTCCCCATGTTCAAGTGCAAACAAGGAAGTCAGTGGGGCGAAGGAATAAGTAGGAGGGGGAGTGATCAGAGACAGTGTCAAGGATGCTGAGGAACAAGGTGGCCTCCCTGCTACAGCTGAACCTTCACCACATAGAGAATCCCTCCTTCCCTGCGGTTCCTTGCACTTTATGAATTTAGTTTAAAACCATCCTATGAAGTATGTCAGTTTCCCTACTTAGTTCCATCTATTGACCAACTTCTGACCTCTGTAGTATAAGTCATCTTAACATATGAGTACAGATGCCTCTTCTTTAAGAACTAGTCTCTCTTCACAAGGAACAGGCAGACACACACACACACACACACACACACACACACACACACACACACGCTCACACGATGTCCTTTTGACTTGTGTTATGATCATAAACTGGTCACCCAGATCCACCTTCATTAGGCCATGCATGGTTACATATCAAGCTGCTCAGATCAAATTATTATTCTCCAAAAGAATGTATTATTTTTGCCTAGAGGTTCCAGGATTTTTTTTAAATTATGTGTCTTTTAGTTGAAGGATAGTAGCTTTACAGAATTTTGTTGTTTTCTGTCACACCTCAACATGTATCAGCCATGGGTATACATATATCCCCTCCCTTCTGAACCCCTGTCCCATCTACCTCCCCATCCCACCACCAAATTCCAGTTTATAAACCTCCCACAAAACAATAAATTTTGGGTTCAACGTTGGTATGGCCAATTTCTTCTCAGTATTTAGAGAAGAATGAAAAGCATGAGAGAGAAAGAAAAAAAAAGAGAGAAATAAAATGGACATAGGCAAATTAAGCAGGAAAATAGCCAATAAACTCAAGTTAGCCCTGAGCCAATGCAACGATAAAAAGTTTCCTTCCTTCATCAATATTCCAACTCCAGTGGCATCTCCTTCATGCCCAGAAAAATATAATAAATAAAAATAAATTTTTCCAAGGACATAAACAGGGATATATATTCATGACGTGATATATCTTACAGTTTTAATACCCCAAGAGAATAAGCAAATGGAATATAAACTACCAATTCAAAAGCAGAAATAAATGAAATGTGACAAAAGTTGGATATATTTTATATGAAGATGCAGAATACCTCTTTTTCATGAGGCTTTATCCTATTTGCTTACTTCAGTCCATAAATAAGATGATTAGACTTATTGTCTACTTTTACTGGAAGCCATTTATGCCTCCCATTCCTTCTAAGGGGGTTTCCTTAGTGGCTCATTGCAAAGAATCTGCCTGCAATCCAGGAGGTCAAGGTTCAATCCCTGGGTCAGGAAGATCCCTTGGAGAAGGAAATTGCAACCCCCTCCAGTATTCTAGCCGGGGAAATTCCATGGACCGAGGAGCCGCGTAGCCACAGTCCATGGGGTCACAAAAGGGTCAGACCCAACTTAGAGACTAAATCACCACCACCTGTTCCTTCTAATTGAACTTGCTCTGTTACAATTTATCAACATTGACGAGTGAAAGGGTCACTTTACTTTTAGACCTAACTAGATACACCACTGTTAGGAAAGCCAGAAATAATCACAGTGACCTCTGGCCTCTAGATATGCTAGATGGTCCTCAGGTGACCTCAGGTGCATTCTCCTGGCTTCCGTCCTCTCTGAACCTCCCCTGAAATGTGTGCAGAGCTCTCACCTGCCTGCAGACTGAGAGAGAAGGCTCTCCCTGTAGAATCCAAATCCTTTCTAAATGATTAATGATACAGACCGAATTTTTGTCCCTAAACAAGACAACAGGAAGGGATAAAATCAAGCATTGGCTCCCAGACGGATTCAGGGACCTAAATTAAGAACTAGGTCCTTACCAACCAAAGTGGCATAGGCGGAGGGGCTGCAGCAGAGGAGATATTTGCAGCTTCTTGTTTCCGCTCAAAGGGCTTCTCCGGTGACTCAGTAATAAAGAATCCACCTGCAATGCAGGAGTCACAGGAGATGGGGGCTTGATCCCTGAGTCAGGAAAATCCCCCGGGGGACTGTATGGAAACCCACTCCAGTATTCTTGCCTGGAGAATCCCATGAACAGAGTTGCCTAGAGGGCTACAGTCTGTGGAGTCTCAAAGACTTGGACAGGCCTGAAGGGACTTAGCAAGCATGCCCACGTGTCAGCTAGTTAGGCATATTTTCCTTTTGTTACTCCAGCCTCCCATAACATGATTTCCCTTGGGGACACTGGGCTGGACACAATGCAATTATTTTTCTGTTGATTCTCTGTTACTAGGTGATTGTGTTATAAGTTGGGTGATTCAGTTTTTATCACTCCTTCCCCTTTAATTCTCCTGCTTTCAAAGCACTAAGGCTCCCAAAACCTCATTACATCCCTGAGATCTAAGTCTTCTTTAAACTATAACACTGAGGATTTGTCTTGACAAGTTCCCTTGGGCCTTCAAAGCTTTGATTTGTGGTAGAGGAAAAAAAAAAAAACAAAAAAATTTCTGAAGTCTTTAAAACTACTATTTCCGTCTTCAGAACTGGGGACAACATTACTCTTTCAGTATAAAATTGTGGGTATTATACTGCCTGGATTTATGCCAGTTTTTCCAAGCCAATTACAAGTTTCTCAGTTATATCAGAAGTCAACAGCTGCCCTTTAGTCTCTCATTATAAAATGTTTATAACTATAAGAAAAATATTTATATGTTGATATGATAAGTGAAAATCACTCAGTCATGTCTGACCCTTTGGCCCATATGGACAATACAGTCCATGGAATTCTCCAGGCCAGAATCCTGGACTGGATAGCCATTCCCCTCTCCAGGGCATCTTTCCAACCCAGGGATCAAACTCAGGTCTCCTGCATTACAGGCAGATTATTTACTGGCTGAGCCACAAGGGAAGCCCAGGAATCCTGGAGTGGGTAGCTCCTATCCCTTCTCCAATTGATCTTCCTGACACAGGAATTGAATCAGGGTCTCCTGCAGTGCAGGCAGATTCTTTACTAGCTTAGTTATCAGAGAAGCCTGATGTGATATTAACATGACCATAAACCAGGCTTCCCAAGTAGCTCAGTGGTAAAGAATATGCCTGTAAATGCAGGAAACGTTAGAGATGCAGGTTTGATTCCTGGGTTGTGAAGATTCCATGGAGGAGGAAATGACAACCCACTCCAGTATTCTTCCCTGGAGTATCCTATGGATGGAAGAGCCTGGCAGGCTACAGTTCATGGTGCTGCAACCAGCTGGACACAACTGAGTGACTAACACATGACCATTAAACTATATCAGCATGTTATAGTGATTGTCAGATTTAATTTTTTAAATAGTGCGGTTTTTGAGGTAGCACTTTAAGAACTCCATTCTCCATTGTCAGATTGGAACACAGAAGGATTTAATGTTCTGCTTGAAAAGTACAAACCAAGTGAGGGCTGGAGTCTGGATTGAGGTCTTTCAGTTCTGGAACTCAGTCCCAGTCATTCTCAACCAGACATGATTTTGACACTGGAGATACCTGGCAATATCAGAAGGGAAGCTACTAATCTCCTATAAACACAGAAAAGCTCCCAATACAAACATTTCTCCTTCCCAAGGCAGCGTAAGAATGTGAGTAATCCTATTCCAGATAAGAATATCTATAAATTCACTGTTCATACAAATCACCAAGGTCTGTGGTTTAAATGCAGATTAGGATTCCTCAAGTCTTTAGTGGTCCAGGGACTGTGTCTCTGATCATTTGAGACAGAATATCAGATTCCAGTTCAAATTCTTTACACCCTGATAAAAAGGGAACTTCTTTAACACTACCACTGGTGGTCCTTTTATACTTGCCACTCCAAATAATCCTTTCAGAGCCCTGTGTATGTCTTTGTACCTTAGACTATAGATGAAGGGGCTCAGCATGGGTATGATCACACTGTACATCACCGAGGTGATTGCACTTGACTCTGAGCAGAAGGGCATGAGTAGCCACAGGGCTGAGGTACACTCAAAGCCCATCCAATGAAACAAGATACAAGTGAGAGGTAAGATACACGGGTGGAAAGCACTTTGTACTTCCCCCAAGCTGATGGTGTTCCAGAGAGAGAGAAAACTATCTTAGAGAAAAGGATGCCAGGTAAGACATTTGTTGTTCAGTCACTCAATTGTATCTGACTCTTTGTGACCCCCTGGACGGCAGCACGTCAGGCTTCCCTGTCCCTCACCATGTACTGGAGCTTGCTCAAACTCATGTCCATCCTGTCAGTGATGCCATCCAACCAACTCATCCTCTGTTGTCCCCTTTGCTTCCTGCCTTCAATATTTCCCAGCATCAAAGTGTTTTATTTAACAAGTCAGCTCTTCGCATCAGGTGGCCAAAATATTGGAGCTTGAGCTTCAGCATCAGTACTTTCAGTGAATATTTAGGATTGGTTTCCTTTAGTATTGACTCATTTGATTTCCTTTCAGTCCAAAGGACTCTCAAGAGTTTTCTCTAACACCACAATTCAGAAGTATTATTTCTTTGGTGCACAGATTTCTTTACGTTCCAACTCTCACATCCATACCTGACTACCTGAAAAACCATAGCTTTGACTAGATGGACTTTCTTTGGCAAAGTCCCTGCTTTTTAATATACTGTCGAGGTTTGTCAAAGCTTTTCTTCCAAAGAGCAAGTGTCTTTTAATTTTGTGACTGCAGTCACCGTCTGCAGGGATTTTGGAGCCTAAGAAAAGAATCTCTTACTGTTTCCATTGTTTCCCCATCTCTTTACCTTGAAGTGATGGAACCAGATGCCATGATCTTAGGTTTTTGAATGTTGAGTTCTAAGAATGCTTTTTCACTCTCCTCTTTCACTTTCATCAAGAGGCTCTTTACTTCCTCTTCACTTTCTGCCATAAGGGTGGTGTCATCTGCATTTCTGAGGTTATTGCTAGTTCTCCTGGCAATCTTGATTCCAGCTTGTGCTTCATCCAACCCAGCATTTCTCATGACGTACTCCGAATATAAGTTAAATAAGAAGAGTGACAATATACTGCCTTGACGTACTCCTTTCCCAATTTGGAACCAGTCCATTAAACCTGGACTACAACAGTTTCAAATTATAGCATCATGTCATTAAGAAAGATGTCACATTTGACTAGATGGACCTCTTATTTGCTTTTACGGGAAAAGTACAGAATTCCAAGAAGGTACAGAAGGACTGTTGCAACACTGTTAATCTTTGTAACAGAGAATGTAGAGCATTCATGAACCAAAAACCAGAACCAGCAGTCCACAAAGTGTGTGTGTTGGGGGCTGAGGGATGTTCATGGGGACAGGATAGTGCAGAATTTGACAGACGGCCATGAAGTGATCATAGGTCTTTGTTGTCAGTATAATGCTGCCCAAAGAGTAGGTAACAGTATATTCACAGGTTATGGCTTTGCTTTCTTTGGGATGGTGGTGAATGTGAAACATATCTTAAAAGAACAGATTGGAAAAGAATTACATGGGTGTGTGGAGGTGGGAGTCAGAGATGGTGGCCAGGATAATGAGCAGGTTTTTAAGCACAGTGATCTGGAACATGGGAGAATATGTGTAAATATAAGGTGCTGCAGTTCTGGTTTCACTGATAATTGCAGAAGAAGAAATTGTGAAATCGGTGTAACATTTCCTGGTCTCATGTGGCTCTCATCAGCTTGAGGAATTTTGTCTCTTTGTAATAGCCATTCTTCCTATGGAAGGTGTACCTCTTGCAATTTTGGTTTCTCTTTCTTTGAAGATTAATGATGGTAAGCCACTTTTCTTGTGTCTGTTGGTCATTTGTATGTCTTCCTTGGGAGAAAATGTCTATTGAGGGTCCTCTACCCATTTTTAATATGGTTGTGTATTTATTTATTTAATGGAGTTGACTTAGTCTGATATATAGTTTAAGTTTTCTGTTTCTGCCTATCAACCTGATCTTTTGGGTAATTTTGCCTTCTCATTTCAAGTAGAAGAGACGACTTCAACTTTGCTTATAAGACAGTTCTGGGTGCTGACCTCCCTCAGCTTTTCTTTATCTGGGAGAGCTTTTACTTCTTCTTCATATGCAAAGGATAACTTTCCTGGATGGAGGATTCTTGGCTAGCAGTTTTTACATCACGATAGTTTGAGAATGATATTCCATTCTCTCTTGGCCTGTGGAGTCTCTGCTAAGAACTTTGTTGATAATCCAATGTGGGTATCTTTGCAGGGTGCTCACTTTTTTTCCTGGATACCTTTAATATTCTTTCTTTTTAATAACTTTTATTAAAATGTAATTATTTTACAGTGTCATATTAGTTCCAGGTGTACAGCAAAATTATATACATATATATAGATAGACTCTTTTTTAGATTCTTTTTCCACTATAGATTATTACAAGATATTGAGTTTATCTCCCTGTCTTTAATTCCCTAAGCCCTTGTTGACTGCCTATTTTAAATATACATACTAGTATATAAAAACAGCATTCTTTCACTGACTTTTGGAAAAAAAATTATTTATTTATTTGCTTTATTTCTTTTTTTTTCCCATTTATTTTTCTTAGTTGGAGGCTAGTTACTTTACAGTATTGTAGTGGTTTTTGCTGACTGCCCCGAGTCTTCCTTGCTCTGCCGGGGCTTTCTCTGGTTGCGGAGGGGCGGGCGCTACTCCTCACTGCGGTAGGAGGACTTCTCACCGCGCTGACCTCTCTGGCTGCAGAGCGCGGGCTCCATACTGCAGGCTCAGCAGTCGCGGTGCCCCGGCTTCGTGACTCTCGGGTGTGTGGAATCTTTCCCGACCAGGGATCAACCCAACGCCTGTTCCTGCCTTGGCAGGCAGATTCTTACCTACTGACCCACAACCTAAGTCTTTTCTTTCATTGACTTTTGACAGTTTTAATATGTGTGTGTTGGAGAAGGTCCTTTGCACTGAAACATTCATGTGTCCTATTATAATACCTCTGTGGATATGTGCATTCGGTTCCTTCCCCAGACTTGGGAAATTCTCAGCTATTGTTTCTATGCATAATCTCTCTGATCCTTTCTCCCTCTCTTCTGCTTTTGAGACACCCAGTATCCTTCTTACCGGTCTGGTAGAGTCAGAAGTTTCTCAGAGAATATCTTCATTAAAAAAAAAAAAAAAATCTTAGTTCTGCCCTCACATCTACCTGAATCATTCTACCTTTGAACTCAGTCTCTCTACTCCATATGGTCTCCACTTCCAGTGCTTTGCAACTCATCCTTCATCTCAGTTACTGAGTTCTTCAGCACGAGAATTTCTGTTTACTTATGTTTAAGAGATTTCATCATTCTGGAAACTGTTCCTTATGATCATTATTTTTATTTCTCAGCTAACTGAAATGTCTTTGTGAGTTTTCTTGTAGCTTGTTGAGCTTATTCATGACACTATTTTGAATTCTCCACTTGCTTGATCACAATCTTTCCTGACTTTAAATTAGTTCATGGAAAACTGCCGTGTTCTTTTTGTGATTCCATGTTACTGTGATTTTTCATGGTGCTCAGTGGGTTGCTCCTCTGTCCATGCATTTGAAGGAGCAAACAGTTTTCTTATGTAGACAAAGCCTTGTACAGTTTGATTCTAACAATTCAATAGATTGCTAACAGAGATCCTTCTACATTTTTCAATTAAGTGACTTTGTGGCACAAGTTTTTGGTTTCTTTCACATGAGCTGCTTCTGGCTATATTTCAGGAACTGCATGCTTTGCATTTCATGGCCTCTTCAAGAGGCGTTGTCATTGTCTTGCCATCAATGTTTGTGCCTCCAGCATCACTGGTGACCTGGTGCTGTCAGTGTCCCTGATGTGTGGTATCTTTGCTGGGGGTCCCAGAGTGGTAGGTGCTATTGCCACATCCAGGGTGACCTTGTTTGAGGGCCCCACCACCACCACTGATGCCAGGTTCCCTGTGGCCGCAGGTGCCGCTGCATCCAGGAGGCCAGGGTTACAGGCACCACCTCCAGGGGTACTATCAGGGGTTCTGGGGCTATGGGCTCAGTTGCCTCAGCCATGGGGCTGGGATCAGCATCACTGCCTCTGTTGTTCCCCTGGGTCCACCGCCTCTATGTGAAAATGCACTCACTTTCACATGTACAACTTTGTGTATGTCTGGTGTCCCAATGTATTGGGTAGAAAAAAATTTAGTTATGCATGATGTTATCTACAAGTTGCAGATTGACGGGGAGAGACAAAGGGAGTGTCTTCTGCCACCATAATATTGAAGTCACCCTGTTAAACTTTTCCCCACAAACTATAAGATTAAAACTGGGGCTTCTGAGGGGGTTCAGTGGCTAAGAATCCACCTGCCAATGCAGGAGATGCAGGTTCCATCCCAGGGTCAAGAAAATCCCCAGAAGGGGAAATGACAACCCACTCCAATATTCTTGCCTGGAGAATCCCATGGACAGAGGAGCCTGTTGACCTACAGTTCCTGGGGTCACAAAGATCAGACACCACTGAGGACACATGCATAAGCATTAATTAAAATACACAAATATATGGAGTAGACTATCATATATTAGTGAGGAAAGAATTGCTACATGGCTCCATACAACCTCATGGATGAGCTTTAGAGTCCAACATATAGAATTACAGAGAAACATAGACTCATGAGAAACTGAGCAGAGATCAGAACAATTCCTTAATATTAAATCTTATTTGATAATAAAGACATCGTTTAGAACAGTTACTGTTAGGATGAGTGGTTATGCAGCACCAAGTAACTGAATAAAAAACAAAATGGTATAGAACTAACAAATTATTGGAGATCAACTCCAATAATCTCATTCTATGCATTTATTATAATATTTATAGATAGCATTCACTACTCTGATTTTTAGTTGTATGACAGATAGTTATATAAAAGTTATTCCATTGCAGTTTCCTCTCAGGTAAGCAGGACATTGGCAAATGTGTTTGTTCAAATTGTGACCTGAACCACATGAGTGGATAGGCAGTCAAGCTCTTTAGTGATTCATCTTTCATCATGAGGTATATAGGCACACTATGCATATAGATAGATTTGACCGTTCAATAATACAGAGTTTGGAGCAATGGCACCTTGCGTAATTGAAAATCTGCCTGCAACATTGCAATCAACTCTCCTTATCCATAGTTCCACACCCTCTGATTCAGTCCACCCTTTTATAAAATTATATAAATTGCCTTCTATCTGACTCGTATACTTTTTTTACGTGAGTAATATATCTCATGAATTTTTTCCAGAAGGCAGGGCAAAAATTACTCAGGATGACTTTTGTCATTTAAGAAAGTATTATTCCTCATGACACTCCATAAAAAATAAAACATTTCCTATCCAAAGTTTGGAAAAGTTTGCAGTAGAAAAAAGCAGAACTTTAAAAAAATACCTAAATGAGAGAACGAAAAGAAAGTCTAATAAAGTGAGTAACTGAGATTGTATAAAAAGTTGAATTTTTATAAAAATGGATATCCAAGGAAATAAGGAGGAGCGAATTTTATTCCACACTGAGAAGAATGTCACAATTACTGATTCTCAAACTTTGAGCAATACAATCAAGGGCACTTCATCTGCCCCAGGACAGTTGGCCTTTTTATACCTACTATCCCACAGACTCTCTTCAGAACCCTCTTTATGTCTTTGTTCCTCAGGCTGTAGATGAATGGGTTCAGCATGGGTGTGACCACAGTGTACATCACGGAGGCTGTTGCACTTGAGTGTGAGCTGTGTGTAGCAGCAGATCTAAGGTACACTCCTAGGCTCATACAATAAAATAATAAGACAACTGAGAGATGAGATGCACAAGTGGAAGATGCTTTAAATTTTCCCTGAGTTGATGAGATTCTTCGTATGGAAGAGACTATCTTAGAGTAAGAGTAAATGATACCAGCAAACGGCCCACCAGCTAGAAGCACTGATTCCAAATACATCACCATGTCATTCAGAAAGGTGTCAGAACAGGCAAGTTGGACCATCTGATTGAGTTCACAAAAAAAGTGGGGAATTTCCACCTCTCTACAGAAGGTCAGTTTCAAAACCATTAAACTTTGTAACAAGGAATTCATAGCACTCATCATCCATGGCACCAATACCAGCAGTGCACAGAGCCGAAGGTTCATGATGACCGTGTAGTGCAGGGGGTGGCAGATGGCCCCAAAGCGGTCATAGGCCATCACTGTCAGGAGGAAGTCATCTAATCCTGCAAAGAATATGTAAAAATACACCTGGATGGTACAGCCTTCATAGGTTATGACTTTGCTCTGGGTCTGGATATTCTTAAGCATCTTTGGGATGGTGGTGGAGGTGAAGCAGATGTCTACAAAGGACAGGTTGGAGAGGAAGAAGTACATGGGGGCATGAAGGTGGGAGTCAGAGATGGTGGCCAGGATAATGAGCAGATTTCCAAACACAGCAATCAGGTACATGGAGAGGAAAAGCCCAAAGATGAGGGGCTGCAATTCTGGATCCGCTGAGATTCCCAGAAGAAAAAATTCAGAAAATTGTGTATTGTTACCTGGTTCCATGTGGAGGAAGTGACTACCAGGAGAAATAAAAATAAAATGAGTGATTTTCACACAAATTGGCATAACTCACATAGTGCAATTTCTATTTTGCTCTCAGTAAATTGAGTTTAATATCTTGTATTTAGAAAAGTGCTATTTCATCTCTGTTGGGGCATTTTTGGCCCATTCTCAGTATATTCCCAGAGAAATCATGCATTCTACAGTTGTAATAAGAAATATTTTCATACATTTCAACAATATATATTGACTGTCCACCATGTTCAAAACACATGTTGTTTAGTCCCTAAGTCGGATCTGGCACTTTTGAGAACCCCCGGGACTGTATGTAGCCTGCCAGGCTTCTCTGCCCATGGGATTTCCCAGGCAAGAATACTGGAATGGGGTGCCATTTTCTTCTCCAGGTGATCTTCTCAACCCAGGGATTGAACCTGCCTCTTCTGCATTGCCCGGAAGGTTCTCTATCACTGACCACCTGGCAAGTTCCTCCAAACAGATACAGGTAACAAATATATGGTGCTGAAAAACGGAAGTTTTCACAATCCAGTGATGGTGAAAGATGATGTGCAAGTAAAATATAATTTAATATGTCAAGTAATAACAGTTGTGATAAAAAAAAAACACAACTAGATATAAAAGAGAGTAGTAGGATGTATTTTCAAGTACTGAGTGTTCAAGTAAGGCTAGCAGACAAGGTGACAATTGAACAGATAACTCAAGCAAGGGAAAGAAGGATCTAGTATGATATCAAGAGAAATATGTGCCTGGCGAGGGAATGGCCACTACAAAGGACCTAAGGAAAATGCTTGTTCCTTGAACTTTGTGAATTTAGTTTCAAAAGCATCTTGTGAATTAAAACTTCTCCTGTCCTTAGTACCTTCTGCTGACTGAGGTCTGGACTCTGTGATAAGGCACGTTAACATATGAGTCCAAGCACCTCTGCTTGAAGAACTGCCTTCAAGGAACAAGCACACACGTGCACACACACACACATTCACACCGTGTCATCCTGGACTATGTTGCTACTACACATTTCTCACCCACAAACATACTCCTCACACCATATACCATTATAACTCAAGCTAATCATGCCAGATAATCTTTCTCCTACAGAATGTGTAAGTGGTACCCAGAAATTCCAGTTTATAGACTGCCCATGGACCAACAAACTTGGGGTGCATTTTTATGATCACTTTCAGCTTTGTATTTAAAGAAACAAAAAAGTATGTGTGTGTGTGAAAGAGAGATGGAGGGAGAGAGAAGAGAGGGAAATGAAATAGACTTTGGAGGGTAAAAGATTTAATAAGCTCTAATGAGAAGGCAATAGCAACTCACTCCAGTATTCTTGCCTGGGAAATCTCATGGACAGAGGAGACTGGTAG
Organism: Muntiacus reevesi; assembly: GCF_963930625.1. NCBI lineage: Eukaryota > Metazoa > Chordata > Mammalia > Artiodactyla > Cervidae > Muntiacus > Muntiacus reevesi. The sequence goes on along the minus strand of NC_089249.1, from coordinate 187,779,677 downwards.
GCTGCAGTCCATGGGGTTGTGAAGAGTAAGACACCACTGAGCGACTTGACTTTCACTTTACACTTTGATGCATCGGAGAAGGAAAAGGCAACCCACGCCTGTGTTCTTGCCTTGAGAATACCATGGACAGAGGTAGGCTGCCATCTATGGTGTCGCACAGAGTCGGACACGACTAAAGCAACTTAGCAGCAGCAGCAATGAGGCCTTACAAATAGCTGTGAAAAGAGGAGAAGTGAAAAGCAAAGGAGAAAAGGAAATATATTCCCATTTGAATGTAGCCTTCCAAAGAAAAGCAAGGAGAGATAAGAAAGCCTTCCTCAGCGATCAATACAAAGAAATAGAGGAAAACAACAGAATGGGAAAGATTGGAGACCTCTTCAAGAAAATTAGAGATACCGTGGGAACATTTCATGCAAAGATGGGCTTGATAAAGGACAGAAATGGTATGGGCCTAGCAGAAGCTGAAGATATTAAGAGGTGACAAGAATACACAGAAGAATTTTATAAAAAAGATCTTCATGACCCAGATAATCACGATTGTGTGTCACTCACCTAGAGGCAGACATACTGGAATGTGAAGTCAAGTGGGCCTTAGAAAGCATCACTACAAACAAAGCTAGTGGAGGTGAAGGAATTCCAGTTGAACTATTTCAAATCCTGAAAGATGATCCTGTGAAAGTGCTACACTCAATATACCAGCAAATATGGAAAACTCAGCAGTGGCCACAGGACTGGAAAAGGTCAGTTTTCATTCCAGTACCAAAAAAAGGCAATCCCAAAGAATGTTCCAACTACCACACAATTGCACTCATCTCACATGCTAGTAAAGTAATGCTCAAAATTCTCCAAGCCAGGCTTCAGCAATACATGAACTGTGAAGTTCATGCTGAACTTCATGCTGAAGTTCAAGCTGGTTTTAGAAAAGGCAGAGCAACCAGAGATCAAATTTCCAACATCTGCTGGATCATCAAAAAAGCAAGAGAGTTCCAGAAAAACATCAATTTCTGTTTTATTGACTATGCCAAAGACTTTGACTCTGTGGATCAAACAAACTGCGAAAAATTCTTCAAGAGATGGGAATACCAGACCACCTGACCTGCCTCTTGAGAAACCTGTATACAGGTCAGGAATCAACAGTTAGAACTGGACATGGAACAACAGGCTGGTTCCAAATAGGAAAAGGAGTACGTCAAGGCTGTATATTGTCACCCTGCTTATTTAACTTCTATGCAGATTACATCATGAGAAACGCTGGGCTGGAAGAAGCACAAGTTGGAAATAAGATTGCCTGGAGAAATATCAATAACCTCAGATATGCAGATGACACCACCCTTATGGCAGAAAGTGAAGAGGAACTAAACAGCCTCTTGATGAAAGTGAAAGAGGAGAGTGAAAAAGTTGGCTTAAAGATCAACATTCAGGTAACTAAGATCATGGCTCTGGTCCCATCACTTCGTGACAAATAGATGGGGAAACCGTGGAAAGAGTGTCAGACTTTATTTTTGAGGGGCTCCAAAGTCACTGCAGATGGTGATTGCAGCCATGAAATTAAAAGACACTTGCTCCTTGGAAGGAAAGTTATGAAACCTAGATAGCATATTAAAAAGCAGAGACATTACTTTGCCAACAAAGGTCCATCTAGTCAAGGCGATGGTTTTTCCAGTGGTCGTGTATGGATGTGAGAGTTGGACTGTGAAGAAAGCTGAGCACCGAAAAATTGATGCTTTTGAACTGTGGTGTAGGAGAAGACTCTTGCGAGCCCCTTGGACTGCAAAGAGATCCAACCAGTCCATCCTAAAGGAGATCAGTCCTGGGTATTCGTTGGAAGGACTGATGCTGAAGCTGAAACTCCAATACTTTGGTCACCTGATGTGAAGAACTCACTCATTGGAAAAGCCCCTGATGCTGGGAGGGTTTGGGGGCAGGAGGACAAGAGGATGACAGAGGATGAGATGGCTCGATGGCATCACCAACTCAATGGACATGAGTTTGAGTAAACTGTGGGAGTTGGTGATGGACAGGGAGGCCTGGCATGCTGCGATTCATGGAGTTGCAAAGAGTCGGACACGACTGAGTGACTGAGGTGAACGGAACTGAATGGTCCCTGAAACTATGTGATGTGTTAAAACTTCCTTTGTTTGACAACATTCTAATTCCAGTTATCTCTACTTGATGCCCAGGAAAAATAATTTTCAAAAAGAAAATACATGTTTGCCATGATAGAAATAGTTATACTTTTATAATGAAATAAACCTGAAATATTTGACTACCCCAAAAGAAAAATGGGCAAAGTAAATAAACCAACAAAAATGAATATCCAAAGGAAGACAGCAAAAGCTAAACATGTTTTATATAAAGCAATAGAAGACACTTTTCCTGAATCTTTTCCATCTATTTGACCAATTTCCTACTGTTCTATAGGGAATGCGGCAAGCTCTTTCCCAGTTTCCTTATGGGGCACTGTGTGTTTGTTATTCTTGGAGTTTATGCACTATCACATTTTAAAAAATAAATTTGATGAGCATACCCCACTATCTGGTCTTTGTTCAACATGCAAAAGGGTTTTCAAACTATACTCTGTAAACTCTACAAATACCATGTCAATCGATCTTTTTGTCCTGAATATAATTTTTCCATAGGATTTTTTCATATTTTTCATAGGATTCATGCCTATAAAAGTTATATTATGATAGATGTTCATTGTACTATTACTTCACCATGAAAATGCAAAATCCTAATCACTAGAGACTTCAACTGCTATGATCACTATTGTACTTTCAGAAAGATATGTGAATATATGTGACCTCATATAGAAACATGGATTTTCCAGGTGATGCTAGTGGTAAAGAACCTGCCTGCCAATGCAGGAGGCATAAGAGAGGCAGGTTCAGTTCCTGGGTCAGGAAGATCCCCTGGAGGAGGGAATGCAGTCCACTCCAGTATTCTTGCCTGGAGAATCCCATAGACAGAGGAGCCTGGTGAGCTCCAGTCCTTATGGTAGCAGAGTCAGATACAAATGAAGCCATTTAGCAGGCATGCCATCAAACAGAAACTTATTTAAATATATGTGAAGTTACAAAATAAAGGGAATTGCAGGAAAAATAATTGAATAAATGTGTTCCAAAGTATTTGTATTTTTAAAAATTGAATGGAGTTTCATACACTACTCAAACATTAAAATGGTAATGATGTGCTGATATCCAATTGGACTAATAATTAAATTGGGAAATGTGTAAATATGAATATAATATATAATGTAATAGATTTTGTTAAAGACATATAAGGTTGTACTTCAATTTGGGAAGATTAGATTATAGAATAAATCAGAGAGATTATCTATCCAATATAATATCAGTCCTCTTCGGTGAATACCTAGAAAACTACACACTAAAATCCACAAGTGTGCCGAACTGTCTTAAAGCAAGAAATCCAGCATAAGATAGATGTATCTTATCTCCATAGATACATACGTAGATGAATGTATCTCCAACTCTTTGCAACCCTATGGACCACAGTCCACCAGGCTCCTCTGTCCATGGGATTCTCCAAACATGAATACTGGAGTGGGTTGCCATGCCCTCCTCCAGGGGATTTTCCAGATCCAGGGATGCAGCTAATTCTCTTACTTCTCCTGCATTGGCAGGTTTGTCCTTTACCACTAGTGTCACCTAGGAGGCCCATAATAAGTGATTAATTAGCATTAAAAAATATACAGGAAAACAATCACTGCCATGATTTAAAAACAAATATTTTCAATGAAGAATATTACAGTGACAGCTCAATTATTTCAATAAATATGTGAAAAGCAATGGAGAAAACGCCATATGACTGACTGACCACATAAATTTTATAAATTACCAAACATTGTCACAAATACAACTATATATACATAAAATAACTAAATGGCAAGCATTTTGTGGAAAGAAAATAAAGCTTCTAATTCATCTTGAATAATGTGAGCAAAGACAGGAATAAAAATACTCCAACTGCAGCAAACAAAGGGTTCCCACAGACAAGTTTGATCAACAGAGTAAATGTATAATAGAGATAAATATATATGTGTATGTGTATGTGTGTGCGCTCAGTCATTTCCAACTCTTTCTATATAAGTATGCATATAAAACTTTTCAGCAAAGGTCTTTCCCAGTTGCTCAGGAGGTAAAGAATCTGCCTGCAATGCAGGAGACACAGGAAATGTGGATTTGATCCCCTGGATGGGAATTATCCCTTGGAGGAGGAAACGGGAACCTACACCAGTATTCTTGCTTGGAGAATCCAATGGACAGAGGAGATGGCAGGCTACAGTCCATGGGGTTACAAAGAGTCAGACAATACTGAACATTACAACAAAAAGAAAGTGATTATCTGTCAATAATTTTTTAAATTTATTTAGTTTTAATTGGAGGATGATTACTTTACACTATTATATTGATTTCTGCCCTACATGAACGTGAATCAGCCATCACATACATATGCTTGCAGGGATATATTTTCATGAAGCCCTTGGTTCAGATCTTACTCATTAATATGGAAACAGTCAAATATGACCCATCTTAAAAAAAAAAATCCTTACTTCATTATACATATGTCCACATCTAATAACTTATTTCTCTACTCTTGTTGGTTCGTACTCACATTAGCCTATTTTCAAATTTTACTGGAAACACATTATGCCTCCCATTCTGTCTTCTACCTGGACTTCCATTTTTATCGTTTAATTGGCAACACTGAGCCTTATCTTATTGAGGTCAGTTTTTGATTCTCTTTTGTGTGCCTGCTCAGTCGCTCAGTTGTGTCCGACTCTGCGAGCCTCCAGACTGTAGCCCACCAGGCTCCTCTGTCCATGGAATTCTCCAGGCAAAAATCCTGAAAGGGTTGCCATGTCCTCCTCCAGGGGATCTTCCTAGCCCAGGGATCGAATCCGTGTGTCTTACGTCTCCTGCATTGCCAAGAAGATTCTTTACCACTAGTGCCATCTGGAAGCCCTTGCTCCTCTTTTAGTCCTAAGTAAATACATTTATTTATGAATTAGGGTTTCCTGAGTGGTGCTAGTGATAAAGAATCCACTGCCAATCCAGGAGATGTAAGATACTCAGGTTCAGTCTCTGGGTTGGGAAGATCCCCTGAAGGGGGAAACAGCAACCCACTTCAGTATTCTTGCCTGAAAAATTCCATGGACAGAGGAGCCTAGCAGGCTATAGCCCATGGGGTTGCAGAGTCGAACATGACTGAGTAAACAAGCATGCACACACAATAATCAGGGTAGCAAAATTTCTCACTAATCTCTGGTGTCTGAGATGGGCTGGACTCAATCACAGGTGACCTCAGATAAATGTTCAAGGTTTGCATGGCATTTCTCTCCCACAGTGTCTACTGGGCTCTCAGATTCACCTAGATGGGAACTGAAAGAAAGGTCTTTGTGTGGAAGTTCAAATGCCTCCTGGAGGGTTGATAATAGAAGCTCTGTCCCCACAAGAGAACTGGAGGGAGTAAAGGAATGGTTTCCAAGCCAAACTCAGATTTTCAAAGGAAACATGTCTGTGGCATCCAAGATTTCTCAGGCTGAGGGGACCGCAGCAGAGGAGGTTTTATAGCTCACCTGGCTTCTCATTTGGCATCTTTCTGCTGTAATATCCATACTCTGTACCTGATTTCCCTGGGGACAGGGTTCTGGACGGAAAGGAAAATTTTCCAGTTCATTCTTTGTTCCTAAGAGGTCAGGTTACAAGGCAGGTGAATTCTGTTTTTATTCCTCCTTCTCCTTAATTCTCCTGTGTCCAGAGGTCTAAACCATGCCAGCAATGTATCCCAGTCTGAGCTAAAGTTTCCTCAAAGTCTAAGGTTAAGAATTCTCACTTAATTTAGTCCCTCAGATCTTTCAAGTTTTCAAGAGTGGTGACCACATAACTCCTGAGAGTTCTAAAAAATATTTTATGAATATGACAACTATGTCCTTCCACATAAAACGCTGGGCACTACACTCATTGACTCCCTGATATTTTTGCCAACTCAATTAGGATTTTTATGCTTATATCAGAAGTTAAGAGCTGTCCTTTAGTACTTCATTATGTTTTGAATTATGTGACAAATTTAAATATTTTTGTACACTATAACCTAAAAGCACAGAATATGGACTGTCTGCATTAATTTTTATAGAAGTTCATGTTGTGATACAGTCTTCTTATATATTATGACTTCGTTCTGCACTAGAGAAATGAGACACAGAGGGGCTTAATGTTCTGCTCCAAGGTGTGACCAAGAAAGGGATGGAGTCTAGATTGGGTGTCTTGATTGTCAGAATGCTTTCAGTTCATAAATTCTATGACAGTGATTTGCAATCAGAGATGACTTTGCAGCAGGTGATATTTTTCAGGATCTAAAGGGATCCTGTAATTCATAGGACAGTATCCCATATTTATAATTATACCACCTCAAATACCATCAGTGGAAAGGTCTAAAATGTATTCTAGTCCAGCACTTTTCTAAATTGACTGTTTTTAAAAAGAACTATAAGAAGTTCTATACCAAGAACTATAGTTCAAATGAAAACTATGATTCAGCAGGTCTGATTCAAGAAGCCAGGGACTCTGCATTTCTAACAAGATCCTACATGTTCTTAACACTGCATATCCTTGTCTAGGTAGCAAGAAAATGTTTCTGTTATTAAACTCTGCAAATTTAGATATTTTTATACACCTAGTGGCTCAGACAGTAAAGAATCTGCCTTCTGTGAGACCTGGGTTTGATCCCTGGGTTGGGAAGATCCCCTGGAAGAGGACATGGCAACCCACTCCAGTATTCTTGCCTGGAGAATCCCCATGGACACAGGAGCCTGACAGACGACAGTCCATGGGGTCACAAAGAGTCAGACAAGACTGAGCGACTTAGCACAGCACAGCACAAACACTACAACCTATCTTAGCACATTATGCGGACCGTCTGCTTTAATTTTTATACTAGCTCCTTCTGTGATGTAATCTCCTTATGTTCTTCATGCTCCAGTATAGACATGAGATACAGGGGGGTTTAATGTCCTGTTCAAAAATATAAACCAAGAAAGACTTGATTGGGAGTCTCAATTATCAGAACACATTTAGTTCACAAGGTCTGTGGCAGTGAATCTCAATCAGAGATGACTTTGCAGCTGGTCATGTGTTTCAGTGTCTAAAGGAATCCTACACATGTAATGCATAGGACAGCATCCAATACAAACATTTATACTGCCTCAAATACCATCAGTGAAAAGGAATAAAACTTATTCTAGTCTAGCACTTTCCTAAGTTGACGATTCTTAAAAATTACCAAGGACTATAATTCACATGCAAATTATGACTCAGCAGGTCTGATTCAAGGTACCAGGAACTCTACATTTCTGACAATGTCCTACATGTTCTTGACACTGCCGATCCTTGTCTGGTAGCACTGATTCTGTTAGAATCAGATATAAACAGTTTTAGGTCTTTATCAAGAATCTTCCATGTATATAATTTTGAACATTTCACTTGCTCTGTAAGCAGTGGTAAATTTTGTTTGATTTTTTTAGTGGGAGAAGTCAAGGGTGTGGTGGTTTGAGAGAATACCATTGAAATATGTACATTACCATATGTAAAACAGATGACCAGTGCAATATCAATTCATGAAGCTGGGCACCCAAAGCCAGGGCACTGGGACAACCCAGAGGGATAGAGCGGGAGGGAGGTGGAAGGGGGTTCAGGATGGGGAGGGAGGGAACACGTGTATACTTATGGTCGATTCATGTTGATATATGGTGAAAAACCATCAAAAATGTCGTTATGGTAGTTATCCTCCAGTTAAAGTAATCTTTTTAGAAAGAACTTTTGAGTGACATCAAATGATATATATCGGAGGAAAGACACTTTAGTACTTTAGTGCAGAATAAGATACTCAAAAGATAACCACACCCCATTCTAAAACCTTTTGAATATCCAATCTAGATAGCAAGGGAGACACTTGAGTAGGTAGCCTGTCCCTTCTCCAGGGGATCTTCCCAATCCAGGAATTGAACCAGGGTCTCCTGAATTGCAGGCAGATTCTTTACCAGCTGAGCTACCAGGGAAGCCCGAGATTATATTAGCAAATGAAATAAAGTAAATAATCATTGATCTTGATATCAGATTAACATGAATATTCAGCTTTGAATAATGTGATCACAGGGATCCTCTAAATGCAGAAGAGAAAGGAAGAAGAATTAGAGTCAGATAGTTATTTTTAAATGCTCTGCACCTGGGTTTGAAGATAGAAGAAAGACCATGAGCCAAGGAATGCTGGTGGCCACTAGAAGAAAAACAGCAAAGGGAATGCATTGCCCTCTGGAGTGTTCAGGAGGATCAGGGTCCCGCAGGCATCATAATTTTAGCTCAGTGAGACTTCAGACTTCTCAAGAGTTTTAAGATACACATATATTTTAAACCACTAGTGTGGTAATTTGTTACAAGAGCATGCATGCATGCTAAGTGACTTCAGTGGTGTCTGACTCTGCGACCCCATGGCCTGTAGCCTTCCAGTCTCCTCTGTCCATGGTGATTCTTGAGGTAAGAATACTGGAGTGAGCTGCCATGCCCTCCTCCAAGGAGTCTTCCCAAACCAGAGACGGAACCTGTGTCTCTTGCGGGAGCAATAGGAATCTAATCTAGATATGTGTCCAATCAGATATTGTTCTTGGAGCTGAGTTTAAACCTTTCAATTCAATTAGTGAATTTCTCTTATCTAAAGGTATTTTGTCATGAAATCCTACCTTAAACAGGAGACAACTGAGTCCTTTATGAGGTATTCTGATTCATTAGCTGCTAGAGAGAATTTCTCATTGCCTAAAGGTAAATATGGTTTTAACTGTGAGGTCTTTGAAGATTTAAGATGAGAAATGTAAATTATTATTAATATTACAGGCACACATTGTACTTAAAAGCTTTCTGTCAATATTTCTAAGTTCTTTCTATTTTCTGTGATTTCAAGCATCTGTCCTTTTCACTTCCATCCGTCTAACTTCCTCTCAAGTTTATTTTCAACTTGGGATGGATTACAAATGAGACTGTAGGCACGTGCATACAAGTGTGAGTGTATTAATTTCAGAGAAAGGTGTGTACAGATGCAGGCACACATATGCATACATATACATCTAACCTTGACCTTAAGTTGGAAAAGCCAACGACTTTTCTAACAGAAACAACTTTTCTAAAAGAAAGGACTGAGCTAAAGAGCAAGATCCTATAGGGAATAAAATGGAATGCCTTGCTACGAAACACACTATATGCTAAGGTCTACATTTGGGAGAAGAGAAATTACGGTAGTGATATCCAAAGGAATGATGAACAGAAGGTGATAACCTGAGCTATCATACTTACATTCATAAAATTATGTCACTGGGTTTAGTCACCAAGGTAGTTTCTCTTTTCCAGAAAGGAAACAGAACTCATGATTATTCACTCAATAAAATGAAATCAATTTGATCTGTATATAACATTTCAAAGAGATCATTCTTTGGAGATACATCCAGTCTATGAGATACACATATTCACAACTTTATTTCACTTAAGGTTGTGAATCAATTTGAGAGAGTAGAAAAATGGCAAAAGATGAAGCATAGATGACAGAACAGAAAAGCTAATGAAGTAAGTTGCTGAAGTTGCATAGAGAAGTCAAAATCTAAGAAAAGGAAATAGCAGACAATAAGTTGAAGGAGCAAGTGCTAAAAGACAACTAAAAAAATTACTTGCTTCTGAAAATGCAAATCAAGTACACCAAAAAAGGGACTGCCCTAAGAGAGCTAATAAAAAAATAAAAATTAAAAATTAAAAAAAACTCCAAAAGTCATCCCTCCTGTCATAGAGAAATGCATTAGGCCAAAGAGTGTAAATCTAAATTTGATATTGAAGGAAAACCTAATCCGGAAAACTCCAAGCAGGAGACCCCCCAGATCCCCTTCAACAAAAACCGGGGGCAAATTCCATCTTTTCCCTCAAACCCTCAACATCCGACAGTGCAGCTGTCAATATACCAGCCCTAAATGACTTTCTCCTTTACCCTCAAGCAGTCCCCTCTAGAATACCTACCGGACTTTTTGGGCCCCTGCCCCCACAAACCTTCGGTCTTTTACTTGGCTGATCTAGTTTGACTTAACAGGCAGGAAGGCCAGGGGGTCTCCAAATGGAGAAAATAGGCTGCAAGTGTCAGTTTTATCTCTCTTAGCGGCAGGAGGAAACAAACTATATGTATGTATGTATGTATATATATATATGTATATATATATATTTTTTTTTTTTCCTTACAAATTTAAAAGGAGGTTTCTCTTAAAATGCTATGTTGCCATAATGACAGCTGGTTTCACTTAGAATGAACCACTCTCAAACCCTGAGTTAACCAGTGCATTTTTCTTATGGAAATGTTTGTCTTAAGCTATGTTAATGTGCTGTGTGGTAATCTGCCTTTATTCAAGATGCATGTCAATCATTTTATGGGAGGGGACAACTCGCCTGGTGCCAAGGTTATCTCAAAATGCATGTTGTGGGTGAGGGGCCTGGTGCTATTCTCTGAGTTTTGAGACATTTCCTTTCTCTAATTAGCAGACTGCTAGTAGTTATATGACATCTGGCTAAAGACTAGCAGGGGGGCACTCTTTCTGCCCCATTCTGATGTCTGTCAGAAGCTTTCTCTATCTCATTTATACTTCAATAAAACTTTATTACAAATAAATCTCAATTTGAAAATGCATTACAAACTTCTACCAATTTCCAAATAGCTTTTCTAAAATATTTTTGAGAAATTTCATTTCTTTATCCTTCTGGTAAGCTGTGAGATTTCTTCAAAAATACTGAATTTATTATTTCTCACAATATCACATCACAGTCTATACCACAAGCTGAAATTTTTTATATAGATGGAACTAAAAATGCCAAAGCTTCACTCTGGTCTCTTAAAAGATATAAAGTATTTTATACTACATTTCATTCTGCTCAACAAAATGAATTATATGCCCTTATTCAAGTTATTTGCCTACATCCTCACCCCATTAATATAGTCTCTGACTCTATATATTGTTTTTGTATTAAAAAAATATAGAAATCTCCACAATAAACTCCTAGTTCTATTAAATCAGACAATGGCCCTGCCTATATTTCTAGGCACTTTAAACAATTTTTGCAATCTTTTTCTATTAAACATATTACAGATATTCCTTATAATACACAGGCACAAGACATAGTTGAACGAACACATCACACAAGTTACAAATAGAGTTACAAATAAAAAAGAAGGGGGAATACACAGATACACTACTTTCTTCCTTATCTAAAGCAGACTTTACTAGATTCCAACATAAGATATTTTCTAAACCTATAACTATTGTTAATACAGTTTTATTTGTTTTACATTTTTTAACCTCTTTGGAAGATTCAACCCAAGGGGGACCCCGACATTCAAAATTTAGATGAAACAACAAGAACCCCAGGAGGAAGAAATTCCAATATGGGCCATGGCAGCTCTAAAGATCTCCAGGAAGCACCGCCCTCAGGGACATCAACCCTTTGATCTCCCCACTGGCGGACAAATAAAAACCCTTACTAATCAAGTTAAAAATCTGGTTTCTCAACAGGAAATGCCTCAGAGTCCTGAAAACCTTCTTATCACTATGCTCTCTTGGCCTATGTGACCCACACTCAAGCAGGCTTAACTAATATTAAAAACCACACTTCTCAGACTTGACTGGGCTTACTTACCCAACCCCCCTTTATTACAGGTCATAAAATGGATGGAGAAAAGATCTATCATATCAACCAATGACTCCACCCATACGCACCCTCCCTGGAACCCTCACACCCTGGGGAGGAAAGAAAACTAATTAGCATTTCTTTAGGCTATGAAGTCCTTCCTTTGTGTATAGGCCCAACAAAATTATGCGTAAACATTAGCTGACAAACTTGGGCTTTTGCCTGCCTCCAAAAGAAGACTTTCGGACATTGCTGCCCTTTCCCTGTCTGTGAACCATGTTTATACACCTGAGACTTTAGGGAAAGAGTTAGGGAAAGAACAGAGAACATTATGCAAAGGGTTTACTTATAAGAACTTTACATATACTCCTGTTCGTTGAGACAAATGTCAAGCCAAATCTGGGAAGTTAATGTTTGTGGCTAATCATACAGTTGTTGATTGGGGACCCCATGGTATGTGGTTGTCTAACCGCTCAGATGATATTAACAGCATTGCATGTGACTGTGCTACTCAAAATTGCTAACCCTGCGCTGGAACATTACCATGACAGAGGACTTCTTGGCTGGCTTGAGGGTGGAATGGCACCCCCTCACTTCCTCACATCGTCCTCCATAAACAAACTGGGCCTGAACAATGGGACATATGGAAGCGCTGCCAGCACTGAAGAACTTGGTACTTAGACCAGACATTTCACAGGGACCAGTCATGGTCATAGTAACTATTTCTTTCGCTATAATCAGTCATATTTTATACAGACCTGTGTCCCACTTCATTTTGTTATAGCCATAAGAAATTTACAATTTAATAAGACTTTATGTTCTGTAATTTGTATTAATTGTCAATTTTGTGTTACTCCTGTTCAGTACAATCATACTACCTACAACTGGGAACAAATCAAATTTCATTTACATGATAATGCCTCTCTGAATGTACAATTACTGCAAAACAAAAAATCTTTAAAACTTTTCCTAAACGTCTGCACTCTTCCACTGATTTGGAAACTTTAGCTGAACAAATTACCCTGGCTAGAACCACAAGGTTGGTTTCAAAGTATTACTCACAGCATCGGGTCTGGAACTGTAACTTTGGTGATTGTCTTGATAATTATATTTGTTGCTTGTCGTCACCTTTGTATAAGGTTGGTTAATACTAACCAAACTCTTTTGGCCAGGATTTTTTTTTTTTACAAATATAATAAATTAGGGGAAATTGTCAGGAAGCAGTTAACGGGAGGCTTCCTGTGTGCTGTTTGTATCTGTCAGGGATCCTTTGTTCCTTATGACTTCCTGAATATTCAGGAATTAAGAGCAGGGACAAGACTTTACCAGGGCTGAGAAATCCAGGCATTTCCTTTGTTAGTTTTTCAATACAGTGATAATAAGTACCCTCTTCCTTCTTATGAACCATATGGTAAAAGTGATTGTTTACAACTCTGTCTCTTTAATATGGATCGCCTTATGTTTTGTAAGTCTAGAATTTTAATCTTTATCTTTGCTGAGAATAACTACCTTGTAAGGGAGTATATATGCCCACACCATGTTGATTAAAACACCTTTGCTCCATCAGAGCTTGGGTCCCCATGTCTTTCTTTCTTTCTTTCTCTTCCTCTCTTTCTATCTCTCTATTCCTGGCTGATTCCCAGGATTGCAAAGGCCAACTGCATAACCCAGGGAATATTAGCCTCTTTCCTTCTTTCACTCTCTCATCGTCCACTCTGGACCACCAAGTTCCAGTCCAATAAAGGACCAACACAGATGCACCCAGTCTTATGAGATATATGGGCATTTCCATATATTTGACTTAAGGAGGTGAATCAATTTAGAAAAGTAGAAAAAAGTTAATGAAGCAAGTTGCTGAAATTGTATAGAGAAGTTTAAAGCAAAGAAATGGAAATAGCAGACAATAAGCAGAAGGATCAAGTGCCATTTTCATAATCTGATCAAGGAATAATAAATATGTGACCCTGAGGCTTTGACCCTGCTATCATGTGCAACTTTAAGAATAGATTTAGAATGAAAGAACCATGAGGAATAAGAGATGTGGAAAGTAGTTGAAAATATGCAAAAGTGTGATGTATTTGCACCACATATGAAGAATATTCCTTTTCATTTTTGTTTAAGGCAAGGATTTGCAAGAGAAGAATATTTGATTGATGGCTCAATTCCTTCAGTTAAAAAATATTGGAGAGAGCCTAAGATGACTGACACAGATTTTGCCATACAAAATTTAAATTCTCAGAAATTCTGCACAAATAATTGTATACATAATGACATATCTAAGGATAAAAGCAATCTTGATCATAAAAATCCAATTCCTAGTTTCAAGGCATATAATGATTAAAAAGAAAAACAGGAGCAAAAACATGCTGAATTTCCTATATGAAAGTAAATAACTTGACTGATCAGTTGCAAAAGGAAACAGTAATGGGCTAACGATTCTACCAGATCAAAACAGTCACTCAGAAAGGAAATCAGTGTGAATATTCATTGGAAAGACTGATGCTGAAGCTGGAGCTCCACTACTTTGGCCACCTGATGTGAAGAGCTGACTCACTGGAAAAGATCCCTATGCTGGGAAAGATTGAAGGCAGGAGAAGGGAACGACAGAGGATAAGATGGTCGGGTGGCATCACGGACTTGAGGGACATGAGTCTGAGCAAGCTCTGCAAGTTCGTGATGGACAGGGAAGCCTGGTGTGCTGCAGTCCGTGTGGTTGCAAAGAGTCAGACACAACTGAGCAAGTGAACTGAACTGAATGATTCTACACATATATTTAATATTATAGGAAATGAAATAATGGCAGGGTAAGCTCTTTGGCATACAATTTTGATTTAATAATCTTTTTTATTTGAATATTAAGAGGGCGGAGACACTGAAATGTATGCCACATCAATTGCTGTTGCAAGGGAAATGTTTGCCAGCATTCTAGGTCTGCATCTTATTCATCATAGTTAAATATGCTTCTGTTAGAAAAACATGCTACATCACTGTACATCCCTCCACAGCTAATACCCTTTAACTCTACTTCAGTTAATGACAAATGTACTTGGGCTTAGGTTCTACTTTGACTGAAAACTGAAGTTTACAATATAAACTTACTAGCTTACTAACTGTTGGGGGACATTAAAGTGACTTGCTCAGATGACTAAGGCTTTACTGTTTGTAAGGCCTGGCTGAGGGAGCATTCCCAGTGGTTTGAATTTTAAAACCGCCGTTTTCTCCCTTTGGTTTTAAGTCTTACCCTATTGAGCTGTTAGGCTCAGACTCAGGTCCTGGTGGAGTGTATTGATGAGAATACTGGAACTGGCTTGAAAACCACTTTTCAAATATTTTCATGTGCAGGTTGATATAAGCTGATGACCAAGGACACTTTTTTCATAGGAATGAAACCTATTTAGTTTCCTCAGAACTCTTTTCGTGCAGTATCTTTAGCATTCAATAAGATGATCCTATCTTTTGGATGATTTTTTTTCTTCTACTTATTTGCTATACTGTAAAAAATACATTAGCAATATGAAATGTTGGTTGCTTGCGAGGGTTACATGTTACTAGGTCATATTATTTGATTTGCATGATAAATTGATGAATATATTTATATTTTATTGCTATTTTCTTGGAGTTTTTAAAATAATATGAAAATTAGAGATTAGTCTTTGGTTTTTCTCATACCACTGCTATTGTAGAAGGCTGTTGGCTTTTGGTATCATAATTAAAATAGTTTTAGAAAATTCACTAACACTTATTTTCACGTGCCTGCAGATATGTTTTATGTATTTCAAACAGGTTTTCTGAGATTTCAAAATTAGCAATTTTGAAATCTTCTCTGGGTGGTAAAGTTGGTTGATGACTCAATATCTTATTTCATGATTGTCCATTATACATCCTAATCAAGTGAGTAGAAAATACCATGTCATTAACATAGTTTATGGAAAGTATGCACAGGGTCATGCCTTTTTAATTAATGTATTAAAATATTAATCTAAATAAAATACTAGTATCAATTGATTATAAATCAATATAATTTAAATAAAATGAGTAATAATTTAAATAAATAATTATTTTATTATAAACACATTTAACAATAAAGTACAAAACAATTCAAAAGCATCTGAGAAAATTAAGCCTGGGTGACCAGGGGTCAAGGTAGTTAAACAACTGAGATCTTCTTTGGATGCAAAATTACTTTTCATGTGAAGCATTTCTAGCTAGTGGTTGCAACACAGGAGAAGATGATGGTATTAGGAGACCCCAAACTGATAGACAAGAGAGAAGAGACCATTCAGCAAAAGTATTGGTTATTTTATCCTCAGTGATAAGATAAATATATTTCATTGCATTATTTTTGTCTTTCCTAGATTTTATTTTTTCTGTCTTAAAAAGTATTTATTTATCTTTAATTGGAGGATGCTTGCTTTGCAGTATTGTGCTGGCTCCTGCTGTGTGTGACATGAGTCAGCCACAGGTGTGTGCACCTTCCCTCTCTCCTGTGTCTCCCTCCCACCTCCCACCCCATCCCACACCTCTAGGTTATCACGAAGCACCAGATTTGAGCTCCCTGCATCATACAGTAAATTTCCACTGGCTATTCTAATTGTGCATCTGGTACTGTATGTGTTTCAATGGTACTGACTCTATTCGTTTCACCCTCTCCATCCACTGATGAGTCCACAAGTCTCTTCTCTATGTCTGTGTCTCCATTGCTACCCTGCAAATAGGTTCATCAGTACCATCTTTCTAGATTCTATACATCTGCATTAATATATGATATTTGTCTTTCTGTTTCTGACTTCTTTCACTCTGTATAATAGACTCTAGGTTTATCCACCTTATTAGACCTGAATCAAATGTGTTCCTTTTTATGGCTGAGTAATATTCCATTGTGCATATGTACCACACCCTCTTTATCCAAAGAATACTCAACCCCCATGGACTTCCGTTTCTCTGTCTGTGAGATGAACTTATATCAAGGTCAGCCTCAGAAGGGTGACAAGAGAATTAAATGGAATAAAATGGCACAGGTTCTGCTAAGGAATGCAGGTGGCAAGTCCTAAATAAATCTCAGCTGTTGTTACCTACAAGAGTAATTTTTGTAATGCTCCAGGTTTTTATTCCCACATTATTAAGCCAATTTCTCTCCATATACACTGTCATCTGTTAGGTCTAAGTCATAAAGCTCAGTATCCCCCAGGAAGGAAGAGGATATGTAATGTGGAGCAGAATTTCTCAACCTTGGCACCATGAACATTTGGTTTGCTTGCTATAGGGGATGTCTTGTACATTGTAGGATGCTTAGCTATATCTCTGGATATGGATGCCACTAGCATCACCAGCCGAGTTTCAAGGACTAAAAGTGTCTTCATATACTCCAAGGGGCCAAATCACCCTTGAGAACCATGGGGATGTATCTTCCAAACAGAATGTGAACATATGAAAATGTTCTATGTGCAAAATCCCCAAGGGAGTGAGCTAAAGCAGGGGTCCCCAAGCTCCAGGATCTAATGCCTGATGATCTGAGGAGGAACTCATAATAATAATAGAAATAAAGTGCACAATAAATGCAGTGCACTTAAGTCATCCTGAAACCATCCCCTCTCCCCCTGCCACCTTGTGTGTGCATGTGGGCTCAGTCATGTCTGACTCTGCGATCCTATGGAAGATAGCTCACCAGGCTCTACTGTCCATGGAATTCTCCAGGCGAAAATACTGGAATGTGTTTCCCTTTCCTTCTCCAGCAAAACATTTCTTACACTTGACAACAATGAACCACAAATCCCTGTACAAATAGAGCAGCAGAATCCCAGATTTGACTATATTTTGCATAACAGCCATAAGAAGGGCTGGAGCCTGGATCAATTACAAGATTGATGACATTGAAAAGCTAAAATCTACTAATCAAGTGATACGTGGACAAAGAAGACACTTGGCCACATCACTTTAGACTTTTTAAAAATCATTAAGACTTTAAAAAATTTTATTTATTATCTTTGGCTGCACTGAATGTCCCTATTACACTTGGGCTTTCTATATATATAGTTGTGGCAAGTGGGGACTGTTCTTCATTGTATTGTTCAGACTTCTCATTGTAGCAGAATCTCTTGTTATGGAGCATGGGCTCTAAGGAGTGCAGTCTCAGTAGCTGTGGCTACAGGCATCCTAAATGGGGATGCCCTAAGTCCACACTTCCTAACACCATACACAAAGATAAACTCAAAATGGATTAAAGACCTAAATGTAAGACCAGAAAGTATAAAACTCTTAGAGAAAAACAGAGGCAGAACAGTTGATGTCAAATCAAAGCAAGATCCTATATGAACCACCTCCTAGAGGAATGTAAATAGAAACAAAAGTAAATGGGACCTAATTAAACATAAAAGTGTTTGCACAGCAAAGGAAACTATATGCAAGGAGAAATGTCAACCTTCAGAATGAGAGAAAATAATAGCAAATGAAACAACTGACAAAGTATCAATCTCCAAAATATACAAGCAACTCATACAACTCAATGCCTGAAAAACAAACAACCCAATCAAAAAGTGCGTAAAAGACCTAAGCAGACATTTCTCCAAAGAAGATATACAGATGGCAAACAAACACATGAAAAGATGCTCAACATTGCTCGTTATCAGAGAAATGCAAGTCAAACCTACAGTGAGATGTCACTTCACACCAGTCAGAATGGCCATCATCAAAAAGTCTACAAACACACAAAGACAGAAATATAGGTCAATGGAACAGAATAGAGAGCCCAGAGATAAATCCATGAGCCTATGGACACCTTATCTTCGACAAAGGAAGCAAGTATATACAATAGAAAAAAACAACCTCTTTAACAAGTGGTGCTGGGAAAACTGGTCAACCACTTGTAAAAGAATGAAACTAGAGCACTTTCTAACACCACACACACAAATAAACTCAAATTGGATTAAAGATCTAAATGTAAGACCAGAAATTTTAAAATCCTAGAGGAGGAATGCAGAGCTCCAAAGAATAGCAAGGAGAGATAAGAAAGCCTTCCTTGGAGGGAGGAGTCAAGATGGCGGAAGAGTAGGACGGGGAGACCACTTTCTCTCCTAGAAATTCATCAGAAGAATAACTGAACGCAGAGCAAACTTCACAAAACAACTTCTGATCGCTTGCAGAGGTCACCAGGCGCCCAGAAAAGCAGCCCATTGTCTTTGAAAGGAGGTAGGACAAAATATAAAAGATAAAAAGTGAGACAAAAGAGCTAAGGACGGAGATCCGTCCCGGGAAGGGTCTTAATAGAGGACGTTCCCAGACACCGGCGAACCCTCGACCTGGCGGGCCTGGGGGAAGTGTTTGAATCTCAGAGGGCAACCTGACTGGGAGAGAAACAATAATAAAACCCACAGATTACGAGCCTAAAAGCAACTCCCAGCAGGAAAGTACCCCAGACACCCACATCCGCCACCAGCAAGTGGGAGCGGAACGGAGAGGAGCGAGCGGCATTATTTGGGGCAGGGTCCGGGCCTGAGAGCCCTGTGGACAATCGGAGGGAGCTTTTGTGAGTTCCCAGCTTGAACTGTGGGAGAGCAAGAGAGAGAAAATTAACCGGCCAGAACACGCTGCCTGCGGTTCGCAGAGCAAAGGGACCGAGATTCTGGATGGTCGACATTCGCCGGGAGGGTCGCGGCGAGACAAAGGGCACAGGCACCCGACCGGCGCAGGCGGGGACTGGGGCTAGGGAAGCGGCGGGCAGAAGGCACACGCACCGGACTGGCGCCAGCGGAATCTGAGACTGGGACCGCGGAAGGGAGTGGGCGCGCGCACCCGGGGAGAGTGCGCCCGTCAAGCGTCAAGCCCCTGGCTGCCTGGACCGCTCTGACGGGGAGGGCACAGGGAGCAGGCGCAGATCTCAGTTCCGACCCTTGGCGGAACACCCGAGGGCTGGAACTGCGCGCAGCGCCGCTCCATATAGAACAGCTGGGAGCCTGAGCAGCTCCGGAGCCCGAGCAACTCTAACCCCTCCCTGCAGCGCGACGGAACTAGCTACCTGAATAAGAGTCCACCTGTGCCCGCTTGGGTCAGGGCGGAAACGAGGCCCTGAAGAGCCTGGCAAACAGAAGCCAAACCGCTTGAGAAGGAACTGGTGCAACAGATTAAAATCCCTGTAGGAAACACTGACCACACCACAAGGGTCCTGTAGATATCAAGAAGTGTAAGCTGGAACGAGGAGCTATCTGAAACAGCCGAACCCACACTGACCGCAACAGCTCCAGAGAACTTCCTACATATATTTTTACTTTTTTTTTTTTTCTTTCTTTCTTTCTTTCTTTTTTTTTTTTTTTTTTAAGCAGGGAAAAAAAAAGAAAATTTTTTTTTTTTTAGTTTTATTTTTTCTTTTTAATTTTTTCTCTTTTATTTTCCTTTAAAATTCCCTATTACTCCCCCATTACTCCTTAACATTCATTTTCATAAATTCTTATGATTTTTGTAGTTAGGGAAAATTTTTTTTCCTCTTTTTTTTCTCTTCTTCTTTTTTTTTTTCTTTTTTTTTCTTCCCCTTCTCCTCCTCTATTTTTTATTTTTCTTCTTCTCTTATTTCTTTTAAAGTCCTCTAGTACTCCTCTACTACTCCTTAATTATTCATTTTCAATACACTATAACCTTACAAAGAGGAGAGGAAAAAAGGAAAAAAAAGAAGAGAAGCCTTATTTTTAAACCGAACCTCATATATATTTCTAAAAATTTTTGGGGGGTGTTTTTGTTTTTGTTTTTAATATAGTATTTTTATGAGTCTAACCTATACTCTAGATTTTTAATTTTTGTTCTTCAGTATATGATATAAACTGTAAACATTTAAGAATCCAATATTCAGTTTCCATTTTTATTCAGGAGTGTGGTGATTATTCTCTCCCAATCTTGACTCTCTGTTTTCTACCTCAGAACACCTCTATTTCCTCCTTTCCCCTTCTCTTCCCAATTCAATTCTGTGAATCTTTGCTGGTGTCTGGGCTACGGAGGACACTCTAGGAACAGACGACTGCATAGATCTGTCTCTCTCCTCTTGAGTCCCCCTTTTTCTCCTCCTGCTCATCTCTATTTCCCTCTTCCCTGTCCTCTTCTTCATGTAACTCTGTGAACCTCTCTGGGAGCCCCTAACAGGGGAGAATCTTTTCGCCATTAACCTAGAAGTTTTATTATCAGTGCTGTATAGTTGGAGAAGTCCTGAGACTACAGGAAGAATAAAACTGAAATCCAGAGGCAGGAGATTTAAGCCCAAAACCTGAGAACACCAGAAAACTCCTGACTACATGGAACTTTAAGTAATAAGAGACCGTCCAAAAGCCTTCATACCTACACAGAAACCAACCAACACCCAGGAGCCAACAAGTTTTAGAGCAAGACATATCACACAAATTCCCCAGCAACACAGGAACATAGCCCTGAAAGTCAACATACAGACTGCCCAAAGTCACACCTAACACATAGACCCATCTCAAAACTCATTACTGGGCACACCATTGCTCTTCAAAGAGAAGAAATCAAGTTCCACGCTCCAGAACACTGAAACAAGCTTCCCTAATCAGGAAACCTTGACAAGTCAACCGTCCAACCCCACCCACTGGGTAAAAACTCCACAATAAAAAGAAATCACAGACCTCCAGAATACAGAAAACCCACTCCAGACACAGCAATCTAAACAAGATGAAAAGGCAGAGAAATACCCAACAGGTAAAGGAACATGACAAGTGCCCACCAAGTCAAACAAAAGAGGAGGAGATAGGGAATCTATCTGAAAAAGAATTTAGAATAATGATAATAAAAATGATCCAAAATCTTGAAAACAAAATGGAGTTACAGATAAATAGCCTGGAGACAAAGATTGAAAAGATGCAAGAAATGTTTAATAAAGACCTAGAAGAAATAAAAGAGAGTCAATTAAAAATGAATAATGCAATGAATGAGATCAAAAACACTTTGGAGGGAACCAAGAGTAGAATAACGGAGACAGAAGATAGGATAAGTGAGGTAGAAGATAGAATGGTGGAAATAAATGAAGCAGACAGGAAAAAAGAAAAAAGGATCAAAAGAAATGAGGACAACCTCAGGGACCTCTGGGACAATGTGAAACACCCCAACATTCGAATCATAGGAGTCCCAGAAGAAGAAGACAAAAAGAAAGGCCACGAGAAAATACTCGAGGAGATAATAGCTGAAAACTTCCCTAAAATGGGGAAGGAAATAGCCACCCAAGTCCAAGAAACCCAGAGAGTCCCAAACAGGATAAACCCAAGGCGAAACACTCCAAGACACATAGTAATCAAATTAACAAAGATCAAACACAAAGAACAAATACTAAAAGCAGCAAGGGAGAAACAACAAATAACACACAAAGGGATTCCCATAAGGATAACAGCTGATCTATCAATAGAAACCCTCCAGGCCAGAAGGGAATGGCAGGACTTAATGAAACTAATGAAAGAGAATAATCTACAACCTAGATTACTGTACCCAGCAAGGATCTCATTCAGATATGAAGGAGAATTCAAAAGCTTTACAGACAAGCAAAAGCTGAGAGAATTCAGCACCACCAAACCAGCTCTTCAACAAATGCTAAAGGATCTTCTCTAGACAGGAAATGCAGAAAGGTTGTATAAACGTGAACCCAAAACAACAGAGTAAATGGCAACGGGACCACACCTATCAATAATTACCTTAAATGTAAATGGGTTGAATGCCCCAACCAAAAGACAAAGATTGGCTGAATGGATACAAAAACAAGACCCCTATATAGGCTGCCTACAAGAGACCCACGTCAAAACCAGAGACACATACAGACTAAAAGTGAAGGGCTGGAAAAAAATATTTCACGCAAATGGAGACCAAAAGAAAGCAGGAGTCGCAATACTCATATCAGATAAAATAGACTTTCAAATAAAGGATGTGAAGAGAGACAAAGAAGGATCAAAGGATCAATCCAAGAAGAAGATATAACAGTTATAAACATATATGCACCCAACATAGGAGCACCGCAATATGTATGGCAAGCGCTAATGAGTATGAAAGAGGAAATTAAAAGCAACACAATAATAGTGGGAGACTTTAATACCCCACTCACAACCATGGATAGATCAACTAAACAGAAAATCAACAAGGAAACACAAACCTTAAATGATACAATGGACCAGCTAGACCTAATTGATATCTATAGGACATTTCACCCCAAAACAATCAACTTCACCTTTTTCTCAAGTGCACACGGAACCTTCTCCAGAATAGATCACATCCTGGGCCATAAATCTGGTCTTGGAAAATTCAGAAAAATTGAAATCATTCCAGTCATCTTTTCTGATCACAGTGCAGTAAGATTAGATCTCAATTCCAGGAAAAAAATTGTTAAAAATTCAAACATATGGAGGCTAAATAACACGCTTCTGAATAACCAACAAATCATAGAAGAAATCAAAAAAGAAATCAAAATATGTATAGAAATGAATGAAAATGAAAATACAACAACCCAAAACCTATGGGACACTGTAAAAGCAGTGCTAAGGGGAAGGTTCATAGCATTACAGGCTTACATCAAGAAACAAGAAAAAAGCCAAATAAATAACCTAACTCTACACCAAAAGCAGTTAGAGAAGGAAGAAATGAAGAACCCCAGGGTCAGCAGAAGGAAAGAAATCTTAAAAATTAGGGCAGAAATAAATGCAAAAGAAACTAAAGAGACCATAGCAAAAATCAACAAAGCTAAAAGCTGGTTTTTTGAAAAAATAAACAAAATTGACAAACCATTAGCGAGACTCATTAAGAAACAAAGAGAGAAGAACCAAATTAACAAAATAAGAAATGAAAAGGGTGAGATCACAACAGACAACACTGAAATACAAAGGATCATAAGAGACTACTACCAGCAGCTCTATGCCAATAAAATGGACAACTTGGATGAAATGGACAAATTCTTAGAAAAGTATAACTTTCCAAAACTGAATCAGGAAGAAATAGAAGATCTTAACAGAACCATCACAAGCAAGGAAATCGAAACTGTAATCAAAAATCTTCCAGGAAACAAAAGCCCAGGACCAGATGGCTTCACAGCTGAATTCTACCAAAAATTTAGAGAAGAGCTAACACCTATCTTACTCAAACTCTTCCAGAAAATTGCAGAAGAAGGTAAGCTTCCAAACTCATTCTATGAGGCCACCATCACCCTAATTCCAAAACCAGACAAAGATGCCACAAAAAAAGAAAACTACAGGCCAATATCACTGATGAACATAGATGCAAAAATCCTTAACAAAATTCTAGCAAACAGAATTCAACAACATATTAAAAAAATCATAAACCATGACCAAGTGGGCTTTATCCCAGGAATGCAAGGATTCTTTAATATCCGCAAGTCAATCAATGTAATACACCACATTAACAAATTGAAAGATAAAAACTATATGATTATCTCAATAGATGCAGAGAAAGCCTTTGACAAAATTCAACACCCATTTATGATTAAAACTCTCCAGAAAGCAGGAATAGAGGGAACATACCTCAACATAATAAAAGCTATATATGACAAACCCACAGCAAGCATCACCCTCAATGGTGAAAAATTGAAAGCATTTCCCCTGAAATCAGGAACAAGAGAGGGGTGCCCACTCTCACCACTACTATTCAACATAGTCTTGGAAGTTTTGGCCACAGCAATCAGAGCAGAAAAAGAAGTAAAAGGAATCCAGATAGGAAAAGAAGAAGTGAAACTCTCGCTGTTTGCAGATGACATGATCCTCTACATAGCAAACCCTAAAGACTCTACCAGAAAATTACTAGAGCTAATCAACGAATATAGTAAAGTTGCAGGATATAAAATTAATACACAGAAATCCCTTGCATTTCTATACACTAACAATGAGAAAACAGAAAGAGAAATTAAGGAAACAATACCATTCACCATTGCAACAAAAAGAATAAAATACTTAGGAGTATATCTACCTAAAGAAACAAAAGACCTGTACATAGAAAACTATAAAACACTGATGAAAGAAATCAAAGAGGACACAAACAGATGGAGAAATATACCATGTTCATGGATTGGAAGAATCAATATTGTCAAAATGGCTATTCTACCCAAAGCAATCTATAGATTCAAGGCAATCCCTATCAAGCTACCAACGGTATTTTTCACAGAACTAGAACAAATAATTTCACAATTTGTATGGAAATACAGAAAACCACGAATAGCCAAAGTAATCTTGAGAAAGAAGAATGGAACTGGAGGAATCACCCTCCCTGACTTCAGACTCTACTACAAAGCCACAGTCATCAAGACAGTATGGTACTGGCACAAAGAGAGAAATATAGATCAATGAAACAGAATAGAAAGCCCAGAGATAAATCCACGAACCTATGGACAGCTTATCTTTGACAAAGGAGGCAAGGATATACAATGGAAAAAAGATAACCTCTTTAACAAGTGGTGCTGGGAAAACTGGTCAACCACTTGTAAAAGAATGAAACTAGAACACTTTCTAACACCATACACAAAAATAAACTCAAAATGGATTAAAGATCTAAATGTAAGACCAGAAACTATAAAACTCCTAGAGGAGAACATAGGCAAAACACTCTCTGACATAAATCTCAGCAGGATCCTCTATGACCCACCTCCGAGAATATTGGAAATAAAAGCAAAACTAAACAAATGGGACCTAATGAAACTTAAAAGCTTTTGCACTACAAAGGAAACTATAAGTAAGGTGAAAAGACAGCCCTCAGATTGGGAGAAAATAATAGCAAATGAAGAAACAGACAAAGGATTAATCTCAAAAATATACAAGCAACTCCTGAAGCTCAATTCCAGAAAAATAAATGACCCAATCAAAAAATGGGCCAAAGAACTAAACAGACATTTCTCCAAAGAAGACATACAGATGGCTAACAAACACACGAAAAGATGCTCAACATCACTCATTATTAGAGAAATGCAAATCAAAACCACAATGAGATACCATTACATGCCAGTCAGGATGGCTGCTATCCAAAAGTCTACAAGCAATAAATGCTGGAGAGGGTGTGGAGAAAAGGGAACCCTCTTACACTGTTGGTGGGAATGCAAACTAGTACAGCCACTATGGAAAACAGTGTGGAGATTTCTTAAAAAACTGGAAATAGAACTGCCATATGACACAGCAATACCACTTCTGGGCATACACACCAAGGAAACCAGATCTGAAAGAGACACGTGCACCGCAATGTTCATCGCAGCACTGTTTATAATAGCCAGGACATGGAAGCAGCCTAGATGCCCATCCGCAGATGAATGGATAAGGAAGCTGTGGTACATATACACCATGGAATATTACTCAGCCGTTAAAAAGAATTCATTTGAATCAGTTCTAATGAGATGGACGAAACTGGAGCCCATTATACAGAGTGAAGTAAGCCAGAAAGATAAAGAACATTACAGCATACTAACACATATATACGGAATTTAGAAAGGTGGTAACGATAACCCTATATGCAAAACAGAAAAAGAAACACAGAAGTACAGAACAGACTTTTGAACTCCGTGGGAGAAGGTGAGGGTGGGATGTTTCAAAAGAACAGCATGTATATTATCTATGGTGAATCAGATCACTAGCCCAGGTGGGATGCATGAGACGAGTGCTCGGGCCTGGTGCACTGGGAGGACCCAGAGAAGTCGGGTGGAGAGGGAGGTGGGAGGGGGGATCGGGATGGGGAATACGTGTAACTCAATGGCTGATTCGTGTCAATGTATGACAAAACCCACTGAAATGTTGTGAAGTAATTGGCCTCCAACTAATAAAATAAAATTAAAAAAAAATAATAATAAAAAAAATAAAAGCAAAAAAAAAAAAAAAAAAAAGAAAGCCTTCCTTGAAGGAAAAAAAAAAAATCCTAGAGGAGAACATAGGCAAAACACTCTCTGACATAAATCACAGCAGGATCCTCTATGATTCACCTCCCAGAATATTGGAAATAAAAGCAAAAATAAACAGATGGGACCAAATGAAACTTAAAAGCTTTTGCCCAACAAAGGAAACTATAAGCAAGGTTAAAAGACAGCTCTCAGATTGGGGGAAAATAATAGCAAACGAAGCAACAAAGGATTAATCTCAAAAATATACAAGCAACTCCTGCAGCTAAATTCCAGAAAAATAAATGACCCAATCAAAAAATGGGTCAAAGAACTAAACAGACATTTCTCCAAAGAAGACATACATATGGCTAACAAACACATGAAAAGATGCTCAATATCACTCTTTATCAGAGAAATGCAAATCAAAACCACAATGAGGCACCATTACATGCCAGTCAGAATGACTGCTATCCAAAAGTCTACAAGCAATAAATGCTGGAGAGGGTGTGGAGAAAAGGGAACCCTCTTACACTGTTGGTGGGAATGCAAACTAGTACAGCTGCTATGGATAACAGTGTGGAGATTTCTTTAAAAACTGGAAATAGAACTGCCATATGACCCAGCAATCCCACTTCTGGGCATACACACCGAGGA
Organism: Muntiacus reevesi; assembly: GCF_963930625.1. Classification (NCBI taxonomy): domain Eukaryota; kingdom Metazoa; phylum Chordata; class Mammalia; order Artiodactyla; family Cervidae; genus Muntiacus; species Muntiacus reevesi. The sequence goes on along the minus strand of NC_089249.1, from coordinate 187,752,464 downwards.
AACCAGATCTGAAAGAGACACGTACACCCCAATGTTCATCGCAGCACTGTTTATAATAGCCAGGACATGGAAGCAACCTAGATGTCCATCAGCAGACGAATGGGTAAAGAAGCTGTGGCACATATACACAATGGAATATTGCTCAGCCATTAAAAAGAATTCATTTGAATCAGTTCTAATGAGATGGATGAAACTGGAGCCCATGATACAGAGTGAAGTAAGCCAGAAAGATAAAGACCAATACAGTATGCTAACACATATATATGGAATTTAGAAAGATGGTAACGATAACCCTATATGCAAAACAGAAAAAGAGACACAGATGTACAGAACGACTTTTGGACTCTGTGGGAGAAGGCGAGGGTGGGATGTCCCGAGAACAGTATCGAAACATGTCTGTTATGTAGGGTGAAACAGATCACCAGCCCATGTTGGATGCATGAGACAAGTGCTTGGGCCTGGTGCACTGGGAAGACCCAGAGGGATCGGGTGGAGAGGGAGGTGGGAGGGGGGATCGGGATGGGGAATACTTGTAAATCCATGTCTGATTCATGTCAATGTATGGCAAAAACCACTACAAGATTGTAAATAATTAGCCTCCAACTAATAAAAATAAATGGAAACAACAACAACAACAACAACAATCTACAAACAATAAATGCTGGAGAGAGTGTGGAAGAAAGGGAACACTCTTGCACTGTTGGTGGGAATGTAAATTGATACAGACACTATAGAAGATGATATTGAGATTCCTTAAAAGGCAAGGGATAAAACCACCAGAAGACCCAGGAATACCATTCTTAGGCATATACCCTGAGGAAATCAAAACTGAAAACCACACATATATCCCATTTTTCATTGCAGCACTGTTTACAATAGCTAGAACATGGAGACAAGCTAGATGTCCATTAACAGATGAGTGGATAATGAAATAGTGGTACATATACACAACGGAATATTACTCAGCCATAAAAAGGAACACATTTGTGTTAGTTCTAATGAGGTGCATGAACCTAGAACCTATTAACCGAGTGAAGTAAGTCAGAAAGAGGAACATAAATATTGTATACTTAATGCACACATATGGAATCTAGAAAAATGGTACTGAAGAATTCATTTGCAGGGCAGCAATAGAGAAACAGACATAGAGCATAGACTTATGGACATGGGGAAAGGGGAGGAGAGGGTGAGATGTGTGAAGTGAGTAAATTGGAAGCTTACATTACCATATGTAAAATAGATAGCCAATGAGAATTTGCTGTTTGTCTCAAGAAACTGAAACAGGGGCTCTGTATCAGCCTAGAGGGGTGGGGTGGGGAGGCAGATGGGAAGGAGGGAGGTTCAAATGGGAGGGAACATATGTATACTTATGGCTGATTCATGTTGAGGTTTGACAGAAAACAGCAAAATTATGTAAAGCAATTATCCTTCTATTAAAAAATAAATAAACTAAAAAATAAAATCCACAAACAACAAATGCTTGAGAGAGTATGGAGAGAAGGGAACCCTCCTACCCTGTCAGTGGGATATAAATTGGTACAGTCACTCTGGAGAACAGTATGGAGGTTCCTTAGAAAACTAAAATGGTGCTACCATATGACCCTGCAATCCCACTCTTGGGTATATATCCAGAGAAAAGCAATCTGAAAGGATACATGCACCAAAATGCTCATTGCAGTACTGTCTATAATAGCCAAGACATGGAAGCAACCTAAATGTCCTTCAGCAGAGGAATGGATAAAGAAGTGGCGCATGCATACAGTGGAGTATTACTCAGACATTGAAAAGAATGAAATAGAGCTGCTTGCAGTCAGTGGATGAACCTAGAGAGTGTCATACTGAGTGAAGAAAGTTGGTCATAGAAGGAGAAATATTGTATTGCATCTCTTATACGTGGAATCCAAAAAGAATTGATACAAATGAACTTACTTATAAACCAGAAAGAGATTCACAGACTTAGAAAATGAACTTATGGTTGCCAGGGGGAAGGAATAGTAAGGGAGTCTGGGAAAATCATGTACACACTGCCATATTCCAAATGGATAACCAACAAGGACTTCGTGCATAGCACATGGAACTCTACTCAATGTTATGTGCCAGCCTGGATGGGCTGGGGGTTTGGAAGGATGGATACATGTATACATAAGGCTGAGTTCCTTTGCTGTTCACCTGAAACAGCCACAACAATGTTAACTGACTATACCTCAATACAAAATTAAAAGTTCAAACTTTGCAAAAAAAATATTATTTAAGTTTCAGGTGTAGTCACATAGTGAGTCACGATTTTAAATGTTATAGTTCATTCACTGCTAGCATAGAACATTGGCTACATTCCTTGTGCTCTACAGTATATCTTTGTGGCTTATCTTATGCATGGTAGTTTGTACCTCTTAATCCCTTGCTCCTGTCTTGCCCCTCTCCCTTCCCTCTTCCCACTGTTGGCCACTGGTTTGTTCCCTCTGTCTTTGAGTCCAGACTTCCCTGGTGATCCAGTGGTTAAGACTCCGCACTGTCAGTGGAGAGGGCATGGATTCAGTCTATGGTCAGGGAAGTTCTACGTGCTGAGCAATGCAGTCAAAAAAAGAAAAAGAAATTCTATGTCTGTGAGTCTGTTTCTTTTTGGTTATATTCACTAGTTTGTTTCATATTTTTAGATTTCACTTATAAAAGATATGTACACTTATGGCTGATTCATGTCGATGTTTGACAGAAAACAACAAAATTTTGTAAAGCAAGTATCCTTCAATTAAAAAATATATAATTCTTTTATAAAATGAGAGATATACAGAAAAAAAAGTCATTCTCTTGTGAATTATTTAAGACAGCCCATTCTCTCTGGACTAAAGTGTTGAGGGCCATCCAATGAACTTGACCCTGAAGTCAAGTTTTGACCCTGAAAAGCAACTTATTCCCATGGAGTCTGCCTGAACATCCAGCCGAACCCCTTCTCACACCATTTCTCTTCTTGTATTTCTGGCACCTTCTCCAGATTACACCTTCAACAACAAGAGCAGAAGTTGTGGCAAAGTCATGGCCTGATTTTGTTGGTAGACTGGTGCAACCCATATCCTTGATCATAATTCCACATTAAGATGCTTGACATTCACATGCTCTTGAAAAATGTGCCATCATGCCCTTGACAAAGAAATTCCATCTCAAATGTTGAGGAAGTGCTTGTGGGAAAAGATAATGGAGATCAGATCCTGGAGAAAAGAGCATTGTGACTAAGGTGCATGGGGAGGGGGAAGCATCTCTTGCATCCAAGATGTTCCCATGGGAACAAAACTAGCAGAAGCTCCTTTCTAGTTTGGCTTCCTCACTAGTGGGAACCAAATTGTTCAGAGAACAGAGTAACAATGGAACAATTAATTTAATGAGCACTTGGGAGAATTCAACCTTGGAAGCCACAGAAACAGTAAAAATGCCCCTTAACTTCTCTCACTGCGGTTCAACTGTCCCAGAAAGGAGGTGGTTCAGCTGTGTCCTTTCAGAGAATGGATGCCTGATGCCACCTCCTTGCACTTCATTGGAGTTGAGTTGAGGATCCATCACCCAGGAATGAAAGGTTCCAGGGAACGAGAGGCTCACTGAGGACATTATTAGAGTGTGTGCTGTGGGAAACAGGTATGGAGACAGGCAGAACTCTCAGCGTATTAACTTGGGTGGCACAAATGAGTATAACACAATGGTAAGTCTACACAGTTATGTCCCGAGTCTCTAAAACTCTCTTCCACTCGGGTTCCTTCCCCTCTCTTCTGAGACCCATTTTTGAGAATCTCTCACCTTCTTAATGGAAACTGAACTTGTTTCAGTACCCAGCATCTCTCCAGATTTCTTATGCAACCATCTTAGTTGTTTTTTAGGAGTCAAGTGGTTCTAGTCTCCAGCAGATTCTCCTGTTTCCTTTTGTCTATCATATCTTACTGATTTATTCACTCACTCAAACAAGAAGCATTTTAGCGGTCCTTCCTAGTTAGCACGTACCTACGTGCATGCATGCTTTGTTGGGTCCGACTCTGCAACTGCATAGACTGTAAACCACCAGGCTCCTCTGCCCATGGGATTTTCCAGGCAAGAAGACTGGAGCAGGTTGCCATTTCTTACTTCAGGAGATCTTCCCAACTGCCAGTGATTGAACCCGGGTCTCTTGCCTCTGCTGCATTGGCAGGCAGACTCTTTACACCTTACAAGCCCATTCAAACAGCTTTGTGATTCAAACAGTTTGCTGAATGTTTGTCTCAGTTTCCCCATCTGTGAGATGAGGATAATAACAGTGTCCAATTTGTAAGGTTAATATGAAAATTAAATTAAAGGAGATAATGCACGAGAGGTTTTTTAATTACCCTGTGAGCATCTATACATGTTAATCATTACTATTTTATTACTGTTCACATACAATCATTTGTTAAATCAAAGCAACAATGAGCATGATAAAATGAGCTAAGGCATACAAAACTTAGCACAAATACTTGACACATGGAGGTCCTCAATAATTTGACTTATTTAGTAACTGTATCACTTTCATTTACTGTGTATTTGCAAGTTTCTAGCCCCTGTTCTAATTGGCTTACATTTTTGTTAATATGTGAAATGATTGTGATCTATTTTCTGAGAGACTTGACTGCACATATGAAACTTCCTGGACTTTTTTTTTCCCCCCCTTGCACCCTGTTTTTATGTTAATTTTTATTTTTTAATAGTTTTAGAGAATTTTAAAGAAAAGTTGCAAAGATAGTACAGAAAGCTCCCATAGTCATGAAAACCTTTTGAAACTAGACAGAAGCAATGGCTGCAAATCATTCAAATGCCATTGAAGGTTACTTTAAGGTGACTATTGGTTTTTATTTTATATTATTATTATTTTATTTTTTGGTGTCAGTTGCCTTACTAAAATCATTTTCAGTTCAAAGATTTGGTTTTCCTCTTCCAATAAAAAATACATTTAAAAAGAACTTTTACATTGCCAATTTTTTATTATCTTCAGCCAATCTATCATCTTCAAACAATAATTGCTTTTTTGATACTTAACAATTTTTGGATCTTTTTCTCTTTGTACTACATTGGCTACAACTTCCTGAGAATTGATAATAGTGACAATAATCTTTCTTTTCTTCTTTAATATTTAAAGGGAAATTCTTATATTGTTCTTGTCTTTAGGTCCCACAAACACATTTTTGGATGTAAGTCTTGTTGTTTGCTCAATTCCTTCCCTAATTATTCATCTGTTCTCCTCCATCCTGAATCAACTTTGGACACTTACATTTTATTAGAAATAAATTAATTTCTTAGAGATTTTCTAATTTTAACATGAAGCTTTAATTAATATTTTCTTGTAAAGTTGAGCATCTCCTTACCTCCATGTTTATTTTTCTCATTCCTAATTTTAGGCATTTTTTGTTCTTTTTGTTTTTATTTCACTCATCAAACTACTTTTGCCCATATGTTTGCTTTTGCCAAAGAATTAGCTCTGGAATGTCTCAGTTCTAGAAATTTTCTGCTTTTTAATTCATTAACTCTGCTTCTATCTTAATTTTCTGCTTTACTTACGTTTGTTATATGTAACTTTCATTAACAACATCGTGCAAATCTTCATGTCTTTACTTCTTGAGGATAGACTACACATGGGTCATTTGCAGTTTTTTGAAATATGTAATAGAAGAAAACGAATATAAAATTCAAGACTCATTTTATCACTCCAAGGTGACTCTTATCCACATTTGGATATTTCTTGTAGAAAATTCTCCTTGGATAAGTGCAAGGAAGCATAAAAGATCTGTACACTGATTTAATTTCTCCAGTCCAGAAAAACAGATCAATTATCACCTCAGAGAGGTATCAGTTCAGCTCAGTTGTTCAGTCGTGTCCGTCTCTTCAATCCCATGAACCACAAGACGCCAGGCCTCCCTGTCCATCACCAACTCCAGAAGTCCACGCAAACTCATGTCCATCGAGTCAGTGATGGCATTCAACCATCCCATCCTCTGACGTCCCCTTCTCCTCCTGCCTTCAATCTTTCCCTGCCTCCGGGTCTTTTCCAATGAGTCAGTGGCCAAAGTATTGGAGTTTCAGATTCAACATCAGTCTGTCCAATGAACACCCAGGACTGATCTCCTCTAGGGTGGACTGGTTGGATCTCCTTGCAGTCCAAGGGACTCTCAAGAGTCTTCTTCTACACCACAGTTCAAAATCATCAATCCTTCTGTGCTCAGCTTTCTTTATAGTTCAACTCTCACATCCATACATGGCTACTGGAAAAATCAGAGCCTTGACCAGATGGAACTTTGTTGGCAAAGTAATGTCTCTGCTTTTCAATATGCTATCTAGGTTGGTCATAACTTTCCTTCCAAGGAGTAAGTGTCTTTTAATTTCATGGCTGCAATCACCATCTGCAGTGATTTGGGAGCACAGAAAAATAAAGCCAGCCACTGTTTCCATTGTTTCCCCATCTATTTGGCATGAAGTGATGGGACCGGGTGCCATGAACTTAGTTTTCTGAATGTTGCTCTTTAAGCCAACTTTTTCACTCTCCTCTTTCACTTTCATCAAGAGGCTCTTTAGTTCTTCTTCACTTTCTGCCATAAAGGTGGTGTCATCTGCATATCTGAGGTTATTAATATTTCTCCCGGCAATCTTGATTCCAGCTTGTGCTTCCTCCAGTCCAGCGTTTCTCATGATGTACTCTGCATATAAGTTAAATAAGCAGGGTGACCATATACAGTCTTGATGTACTCCCTTTCCTATTTGGAACCAGCCTGTTGTTCTATGTCCATTTCTAACTGTTGCTTCCTGACCTGTATACAAATTTCTCAAAAGGCAGGTCAGGTGTTCCGGTATCCCCGTTTCTTTCAGAATTTTCCACAGTTTGCTGTGATCCACACAGTCAAAGGCTTTGGCATAGTCAATAAACAGAACTAGATGTTCTTCTGGAACTCTCTTGCTTTATCGATGATCCAGCAGATGTTGGCAATTTGATCTCTGGTTCCTCTGCCTTTTCTAAAATCAACTTGAACATCTGGAAGTTCATGGTTTACGTATTGCTGAGGCCTGGCTTAGAGAATTTTGAGGATTACTTTACTAGCATGTGAGATGAATGCAATTGTGCTGTAGTTTGAGTTTCTTTAGCATTACCTTTCTTTGGGATTGGAAAGAAAACTGACCTGTTCCAGTCCTGTGGTCACTGCTGAGTTTTCCAAATTTGCTGGCATATTGAGTGCAGCACTTTCACAGCATCATCTTTCAGTATTTGAAAGAGCTCAACTGGAATTCCATCATATCCACTAGCTTTGTTCATAGTGATGCTTTCTAAGGCCCACTTGACTTCACATTCTAGGATGTCTGGCTCTAGGTCAGTGATCACACCATTGTGATTATCTGAGTCTTGAAGATCTTTTTTGTACAGTTCTTCTGTATATTCTTGCCACCTCTTCTTAATATCTTCTGCTTCTGTTAGGTCCATACCATTTCGGTCCTTTATCGAACCCATCTTTGCCTGAAATGTTCCCTTGATATCTCTAATTTTCTTGAAGTGATCTCTAGTCTTTCCCATTCTGTTGTTTTCCTCTATTTCTTTGCATTGATCGCTGAGGAAGACTTTCTTATCTCCTTGTTATTCTTTGGATCTCTGCTTTCAAATGGGTATAACTTTCCTTTGCTCCTTTGCCTTTTGGTTCTCTTCTTTTCACAGCTATTTTAAGGCCTCCTCAGACAGCCATTTTGCTTTTTTCTATTTCTTTTTCTTGGGGATGGTTTTGATCCTTGTCACCTGTAGAGTGTCATAAACCTCCATTCATAGTTCATCAGGCACTCCGTCTATCAGATCTAGTCCCTTATATTTATTCCTCACTTCCACTATATAGTCATAAGGGATTTGATTTAGGTCATACCTGAATGGTCTAGTGGTTTTCCCCACTTTCTTCAATTTAAGTCTTAATTTTGCAATACAGAGTTCATGATCTGAGTCACACTCCACTCCCTGTCTTGTTTTTGCTGTCTGCATAGAGCTTCTCCATCTTTGGTCTGCAAAGAATATACTCAATCTGATTTTGAGGTTGACCATCTGGTGATGTCCATGTGTAGAGTCTTCTCTTGTGTTGTTGGAAGAGGGTGTTTGCTATGACCAGTGCATTCTCTTGGCAGACTCTGTTAGCCGTTGCCCTGCTTCATTCTGTACTCCAAGGCCAAATTTGCCTGTTACTCCAGGTGTTTCTTGACTTCCTACTTTTGCATTCTAGCCCCTATAATGAAAAGGATATCTTTTGGGGGTGCTAGTTCTAGCAGGTCTTGAAGGTCTTCATAGAACCGTTCAACTTCAGCTTCTTCAGCATGACTGGTCAGGGCATAGACTTGGATTACTGTGATATTGAATGGTTTGCCTTGGAAGTGAACAGAGATCATTCTGTTGTTTTCTAGATTACAGTCAAGTACTGCATTTCAGACTCTTTTGTTGACTGTGATGGCTACTCCATTTCTTCTAAGGGATTGCTGCCCACAGTAGTAGATATAATGGTCATCTGAGTTAAATTCACCCATTCCAGTCCATTTTAATTCACTGATTCCTACAATGTCAACATTCACTCTTCTCATCTCCTGTTTGACCACTTCCAATTTGCCTTGATTCATGGACCTCCCATCCCAGGTCCCTATGCAATATTGCTCTTACAGCATTGCTTCTATCACCAGTCCCATCCACAGCTGGGTGTTGTTTTTGCTTTGACTCAATCCCTCATTCTTTCAGGAGTTATTTCTCCACTGATCTCCAGTAGTATATTGGGTACCTACTGACCTGGGGAGTTCATCTCTCAATGTCCTATCTTTTTGCCTTTTCATACTGCCCATGGGGTTCTCGAGGCAAGAATACTACAGTGGTTTGCCATCCCCTTCTCTGGTGGACCACATTCTGTCAGACCTCTCCACCATGGTCCCTCCATCTTGAGTGTGCCCACACAACATGGCTTAGTTTCATTGAGTTGGACAAGGCTGTGGTCCGTGTGATCAGATTGACTAGTTGTCTGTGATTGTGGTTTCAGTCTGTCTGCCCTCCGATGCTTTCTCTCAGCACCTACCATCTTATTTGGGTTTCTCTTACCTTGGAAGTGAGGTATCTCTTCATGGCCACTCCAGCAAAGTGCAGCCGCCTACGTATATGAAGTGCTATTTCTCTTTTCACTTGATGAAATTTTGCATTCTGAGTCTTTATTTTTTCCAATGGCTTCTTAATGACCTCAGTGAAAAGTGTATCTTATTTTACTTTCACACTCTAGGTTAATACTATAAAAAAAATTCTCAAAACTTATTACCTTTTTTACACTTTCTATAAATATTTAATATCTTATGCCTTTTCTCCAGCTAATACATTAATGTTTCTATGATTTTTAATTAAGGCTTTATAGGTTAAAGATACTAATTTTTATTAGTCAAATACATTATCTTTCTGCATGGTACATTTTCTCATTAATAATTTTTCAATTTATGGTCCAATTATTCATCTTTTCTCACCTTTTTTCTATCAAAAACTTTTTATTCAGTGAGAATATCTGCTTTTAAAAATTACATATATTCATATATAAATTATATTATCTATGTATTTTATTTATTTCCTTCTGATAGTCTATATGGTCCCTTGTTCCACACTTAACATTTGAAATTCATTAGGAAATATGGAGATAAGATTTAACATTATTTTTTCTAAATTATTAATCAGTTGTGAAATACTTATTTACCTCTCTAAATGGCCCTCTAACATATCCAAGAATAAAAATGAAAGTTCAGATGATAAAAATACATATAGATATATCCTAAATTATGGTAAATATATTAAATAAAAACTCTAGAATTATTCCCCTGAAGGAAAAGAAGAATAGTAAGAATTCCAACTCTTAACATAAATTTGAACAGTGTTGTGGAGCTTCATAGCATTGCAATTAAACCTAAACACCAACAGACATTGTAAAATAATGTTATTTGGAGAAAATATATAAATATTAAAGAAAATCTTGAAATTAATAAGGAAATCTAGAAAATGCCCATAGCAGCTTATAAGTACAAAAAACAAAATCTAATGCTTTCCTAATATAAAAGCAAGTTCAGAGATTTAATGGGAAGGACTAAATGTCATTATTAATGATATTAAACCTATACCACATTAAAATGCTATGTAGAAATCCTGCTGCTCGCAACACTTTGGATGAATCAGAGGACATTATAAAAAATGAAATAAACCATACAGAAAAGAACAAATACTGTATGATGTATGATTCCACTCACTTGAAGCATCTAGAATTATCAAACTCATAGAAGCAGGGAATAGGATGTTGATTGTAAGTGGCTAGAAGGCAAGGAAAATAGGGAACTCTTGCTCAGTGTATAAAGTTTTTGTTATACAAAATGAAAAAACTCTAGAGATGTGGCATATAACATGGTGGTGGTGGTGGTTTAGTGGCTAAGTTGTGTCCAACTCTTGCAACCCCATGGACTGCAGCCTGCTAGGTTCCTCTGCCCATGGAACTTTCCAGGCAGGAATACTGGAGCAGATCGCCATTTCCTTCTCCAGGGATATAACATAGTTAAGAAAGTTGATAATATGGTATTGTATTCTTTAAAATAGTTTAGAAGGATAGATTGTAAGTATTCATACCACACAAAAGAATACAAGGTCAGTTTTGGAGGTGGTAGGCTGTTTTTATGGGTTTCCCAGGTGGCTCAGGGAGAATCAACCTGCCAATGCAGGAGACACAAAATGCAGCTTGGATCTCTGGGTCTGGAAGATCGCCTGGAGAAGGAAATGGCAACCCATTCCAGTATTCCTGCCTGGAGAATCCCATGGACAGAGGAGCCTGGCAGGCTACAGTCCACAGGGTCCCAAAGAGTCAGACACGACTAAGCACACATTCACCCAAAACGCAAAACAAAAGATGATTTATGTGAAGACAAACTCCATATTTAGAAACTCTAGGAGAGTCTATATTTAGAAGTTCAATTGTGATTGAATTTATATAGGGTTATTGACAATATAAATAACATGTAAATGAGGATTAATGATAATATTGGGCTTTTTATTCCCTTTTTTTACAAAAGGAGCACCCAAGTTCCACAGGATATGATATAGAAATTACAGAAAGACAGTACAACGAAAGAAACTCTCAACGATGAAAAAAACTGCCTAGAGTCAGAGAATTCCCCACTTCTATAAGCACTGTTAAACCCTCATGAGCAGCCATCCTGGATGCCAGGGAAGGGACGATTGTTTGGGGATGCAGGCGAGCACTAGAGCAGTGCATCTCAAATGTGTGTCAGAATTTCCAGGAGGGCTTGTTAAAGTACCAAGTGCGGACTTCACACCCAGCGTATCTGATTCAGTAGGTCAGAGGTGACTCTGGTAAATGATCCACCTGCCAACGTAGGAGGCACAGGAGATGCTGGCTCCAACCCCTGGGTTGGGAAGGTCTCCTGGAGGAGGAAGTGGCAATTGACTTCAGCCCACATGCCTGGGAAATCTCACGAACAGAGGAGATGAGATGGTGGGCTACAGCCCATGGGGTTGCAGAGTCAAACACATGATTGAGCGCACACGCAGGTCAGATGAGCCTAAAAATGTGAATTTCTAATATTTCTAGGGGTTGCTGATGTTGCTGGTGAGAGACAATCACAATTTGAGGATTGCTGAACTCAAAGACAATTGTTCTAGATGTCAACAGTGACCACAATTTGTCATCAAATGAAGTCAATCCTTAGCGCAAATGAATGACTTCATGGTATTCCTGGGTTTGGATTAAGGATATTTCTGCCTCTCTGGGGAATATTTATTTGGGGTAAATTTTGTATTCTTTTTTTCTTCCTTGTTGGCTAGCCCAGCAGACTCATGGAAAGAGGAAACCAAACAGGAATCAGAAACTTTCTCCTCCTGGGATTCACAGATTACCAAGACCTACAGCCTCTCCTCTTCGGGCTCTTTCTTTCCATGTACCTGGTCACATTCACTGGAAACCTGGCCATCATCCTAGCTGTCATCTCAGACTCCCACCTCCACACCCCCATGTACTTCTTCCTCTCCAACCTGTCCTTCGCTGACATCTGCTTCACCTCCACCACTGTCCCAAAGATGCTGTGGAACATCCAGAAACAGAGTCAAGTTATCACCTATGCAGGCTGCCTCAGCCAGGTATTCTTTTTCATTTTGTTTGGATGCCTGGACAATTTACTCTTGACCATGATGGCCTATGACCGCTTCGTGGCCATCTGTCACCCCCTGCACTACATGGTCATCATGAGCCCCCGGGTCTGTGGGCTGCTGGCTCTGGGGTCCTGGTGCCTCAGCGTCACAGCCTCCCTGCCTGAGACCTTGACTATCTTGAGGCTGTCTTTCTGCAGAAGCATGAAGATCCCACAATCTTTTTGTGATCTTCCTGAAATCCTGAAGCTTGCCTGTTCTGACACCCTCATCAATCACACAGTGGTCTATTTTATGACTATTACCCTAGGTGTTTTTCCTCTCTCTGGGATCCTCTTTTCTTACTATCAGATTTCCTCCTCCATCCTGAGAATGTCATCAGTCAGCAGCAGATACAAAGCTTTTTCCACCTGTGGGTCTCACTTCTCAGTGGTCTCCTTGTTCTATGGCACAGGCCTAGGGGTCTACCTCAGTTCTGCAGTCACTTCATCCTCTAGGACAAGTCTGGTGGCGTCTGTGATGTACACCACGGTCACCCCCATGCTGAACCCCTTCATCTACAGTCTGAGGAGCAGGGACATGAAGGGGGTCCTTGTGCGGCTCATTAGCAGGGCACCGTCTCTCATTCACAGGGCCTTCGGAGGACTCTCATAAGTAACTGGGCACATAACATTGAGGACCAGAAATCCTGGCTTCCTTCACTTGATGTTTTTATCTTTCCTAATACTCATGTTTTAAAGAAAAACTTTCCTTGGGTCTTCACAACCCTCTCTATTTTCCTTCATAATATATCTTTGTTTCCCTTTTTCAGTTTGTAACCATATGAATTTTAACTTCATATGAATTGAACCTGACATTTTCTGTTACACTTAGTGATGATTTAAAGTTCTTAAAAAATAAACTGAATCTCATGTTTTTAATAGATATTGTCAAAGTGATGGGATGTATAACTATTATGGAAATGTTGCCCTGCAAACTCATTTACAGAGACGTTTTCTGAGGTTGTGTGAATTAAATGAACTGGAAGAAGTGCCTTTTCTCTGAATAACTTTCATTCACATCAAACTTAAAGTATTTTATTTCATTCTTGATATGTGAATTCTGGAGCTGAACAGTTCAAAGTACTGTCAAGTACTGAGAATCCTTCTGCTTTTTTTGCTCTATCTCTAGCTTGACCATGGGGTTTCTACCCTCAAGGTAGCAAAATGGCTTCTGCCCTTCCAGCAATTGCAACTGCATTCCAGGAAGGTGGAATGGAAAATTATAATATAGAAGATATTCCTTCATCATTGATCACTTTAGTGTATTCTGTCTGGATTCAAATTTTCACATCTGTATCCATTACCTAAGAAATTTCTCTAGTCTGCTCTGCCCATGTTTAGAGAGTTAATGTCCCAGGAATCACTCCTTAACCAAAGACCAACAGGAATTGGTGTATAAATCACTTGCCTATTGAGTGAAATAAGTCTGAAGCACACATATTTTACTGGCTCCTGTCTTTCCCCAGCAGAAGTCTCAGCAGATCATGGTGGTAATTGGCTTGATAAACACGTCTTTCATGGTTGTTTTCTCTTCCTGACTCATGGTTCTGTTTCTTAGGACCACTAAAATCTTTGTCTTCACTAGACTGAGCTACATTTCCTGAACCACATAGTAACTTGATTGGCAACACCACAAAATATATGCCTACTTGGAACCTGTGAATGGGACCTTTTTTGGAATAAGCATCTTTGCCAATTTAATTAAGTCTTCAAATGCGATAATTATGGATTGCTTGGGTATGCCCTAAATCCAATGACATTTGTCCTTAGAAGATACAGGAGAGGGGCTTCCCTGCTGGTCCAGTGGCTAAGAATCCACCTTGCAATGCAGGGGACTTGGGTTTGATCCCTGGCTGGAGAACTAAGACCCCACAAGCCTTGGAGCAATGAAGGCCTGAGCCACAACCACTGAGCCTGTGCGCCACAGCGAGAAAGACCCTGAGCCACATGAATGATCCCTCAAGCCTCAACTAAGACCTGACACAGCTAAACAAATGAAAATAAACTTTAAAAATGCTTTATCAAAAAAAAAAAAAAAAATAGATACTGCAGAGGAGACGACACAAACAAGCCCTGTGACATAAAGGCAGGAATTGGAGTGACGTGGCAGCAAGGCAAGGGACTCTTGGAGCCACCAGAAGCTGTTAGAGGCAAGAATGGATTCTCTCCTAAAGGAGGTGTCTGCAAGCCACAGACCATAGACTAGCACCAGCCCATGGCCTGTTAGGAACTGAGCCACTCAGCAGGAGGCGAGCAGCAGGCCAGCAAGTATTTACATCTGTATTTACAGCTACTCCCCACTGCTTGCATTGCCACCTGAGTTCCACTTCCTGCTCAACAAACTCAATAAAAACAATGTGCTTGAAACATCCTGAAATCCGAGGTCTAAGAGAAATTGTCTTCCACTAAACAAGTCCCTTGTGCAAAGAGGTTGGGGTGCATGCGTGCTAAGTTGATTCGGTCATGTCCAATCCTCTTTGCAACCCTATGGACCATAGCCCGCCATGCTCCTCTGTCCATGGAATTCTCCAGGCAAGAATACTAGAGTGAGTGTCCGCACCCTCCTCCAGGGAATCTTCCCTACCCAGGGATCGCATCTGCATCTCTTACGTTTCCTGCATGGGCAGCTGTGCTCTTTACCACTAGCAACACCTGAGAAGTCAAAAAGGTTGGGGATCACTGCAATAAAGCCTTCAGGGGGAGTACAGCCCTACTGATGTCTTGATTTTGGGTTTTTGGTCTCCAGAATTGTAAGAAAACAATTCTGTTCCTGTAAGGCACCTGCATGGATGTGTTCAGTTGCTTCAGGCATGTCCGATTCTTTGCAACCCCAAGGACTGTAGCTCACCAGGCTCCTCTGCCAAAGAAATTCTCCAGGCAAGAATCCTAGAGCAGGTTGCCATGCCCTCCTCCAGGGCATCTTCCCACCCAAGAATTGAACCAGAGTCTCCTGCATGGCAGGCTGAGCCACAGGGGAAGCCCTATAAGGCACCCACACTGTGATAATGTGTAACAACAGCCATAGGCAACTAACACATATTGTAAGGAAGATTCTTAGTGTATTTGGAGGGTTACAGGAATCAGCTGCCATTTGTGTATACACACACACACACTGCTGAAGGCCTGCTGATTTGCTCACTAGCATGAAGCTGCAGGGGCGTCCCAGGGGGTGCTAGTGGTAAAGAACCTGCTTGCCAATGCACAAGACAGAAGAGACATAGGCCTGATCCCTGGGTCAGGAAGATTTCCCCAGAGGAAGGGACAGCAAGCCACTCCAGTGTTCTTACCTGGGAAACCCCATGGACTGAGGAGCCTGGCAGCCCACAGTCCATGGGGTCACAAAGAATCTGACATGACTGAAGCGACTTAGCACATGTGCACATGAAGCTGCAGATGGACCTACAACTGTTCTACATTCCGTGAGAACCTCTTGGGCCAAGTGTGTATATTTGTCTCCATGACAAAGGTCTTTGGGTTCTGCAGGATCCTTCATCACTGAGGTCAGAAGCAGTACAGATGAACGCAGGTTTTATTCCATCCCCCTGAGTTTCCATCTCTTGCTTGTAGCTTCCAGCCTGCCTTTGATGAACCTCCAGTCTGTCTTCTCATTTCAGGATAAACTCAGAAAGAAGTTCACATATTTCACAATAGATAACTTCAGGCGTCAGAGATAAGTTTGTCTCACTCTGGTTGGCATGAAGGATTGAAAGAATGAAAAGATTATCTAATCCAATCCACAATTCTCCCCCCCGACACACAAAATGATATATATTTTCAATGTGGGGGAAAGGTAGGGAGTTTGGCATGTACATATATGCACTGCTATATTTAAAATGGATAACGAACAGAGACCTACTGGATCAGGAAGATGCCCTGGATAAGAGAAAGGCAACCCACTCTAGTATTCTTGCCTGGAGAATTCCATGGACAGAGGACCCTGGCAGGCTGCACACCATGGGGTCACAAAGAGTCAGACAGGACTGAGCGCCTAGCATTATATATGAATATATATGTGTGTTTGTGTATGTTTAATCAGTCTGCCATATATAAATTTAAATGCCTGTATCTGAATTTAACATAAATTCAAGTTCCCGTACCTGAATTAAACACAGAACCAGTGTTTTGTTACTGAAAGTGTGACCCTCATACTCAGACCTGCATCAACACGGAGCCCAGTAGCTTGTTAGAAATGCAGGGTCCCAGGGCCCACTGAGGACCTATTCAATCAGAATTTGCACTTGAATTAGAATCCTGCTGACCTATAGGCACAAGGAGGAAAGAGAAGTGCCTCTGTAAAGGGTTTATCTCTGGTTCTATGGCAACTCACTCCAGTATTCTTGCCTGGAGAATCCCATGGACAGAGGAGCCTGGCGGGTTACAGTCCATGGGGTCCCACAGAGTTGGAAATGATTGAGTGACTGAACACAGACGAGGCATAAAGTGCTTCCAGTAAAAGTAGAACTTATGACCATGTATCTTATTAATAGTTTGAGTAGAGAATTAGTGTATTAGTGATGTAGGTATATAAAATATAGTTAGGGCATTTCTTTCTAATTTTTTTGGTGGACCATATTTGACCATATTTCATATTGATTAAAAGTATACATACAGGGATTCACTGGGAACTCAGTGGTAAAGAATCTGCCTTCCAGTGCAGGAGACACGTGTTCGATCCCTGGTCAGGAAGATCCCACTTGCCTCGTAGCAGCTAAGCCTGTGCACCACAACTACTGAGTCTGTGCTCTAGAGCCAAGGAACCACAGCTACGGAGGTCCTCACCCCAGAGAGTCCGTGCTCTGCAGTAAGAGAGGCCCCCGCAAAGAGAAGCCCATGTGCTGCAAACAAGAGTAAACCCTCCTCACCGCAGCTAGAGAAAATCCCACTGAGCAACAATAACCTAGCACTTCCGAAAAAAAATAAATACATATGCATACCAAGGAACGCTTGTAAATGCATCGTTGCCGCAGTATTTGTCAGAGACATACACTTAACAGTATCTCCTGTGAAAAACAATCAAATGTAAAGAGGAGCGTCCTATGAGCTTGCTGTTGGGTAGTTGCTCGGTTGTGTCCAGCTCTTTGTGACTGTAGCCCGCCAGGCTCCTCTGCCCATGGCACTTCCCAGGTAAGAATACTAGAGTGGGCCCCGTTTTCTCCTCCACGGGATCTGACAGACACAGGGCTTGAACCAGTGTCTCCTGCATTGCCAGGCAGCTTCTGTACCACTGAGCTGCCAGGGAAGTGTTAATGAAATTACCTTGCAATTGCTTCATTATCTCTGAGGCTGAATGTGTGTGTGGATTCCTTAGCCATTTATTTTCTCTCTCTTAAATTATGTGTGTGAGTCCCTTGCTTTTCTATATAGGATCAGAATAGGATTCCGATCTTTCATTAGCCATTTATTTTCTCTATCTTAAATTATGTGTGTGAGTCCTTTGCTTTTCTATATAGGATCAAAATAGGATTCCTATCTTTGAGTGCAATCTTTCAAACAAAGAACTGGACATGCTTTTTAGTTGTTAAGATGTTATTTTGTTGTTCAATCATATCCAACTCTTGCACCCCCTTGGACTGTAGCCCACCAGGCTGTTCTGTCCATGGGATTTCCCAAGCAAGAATACTTGAGTGAGTTGCCATTTCCTCCTCCAGGGGATCTTCCTGGACCAGGGATTGGACCCATGTTTCCTGTATTGGCAGGTGGAGTGTTTACGACTGCACCACCAGTGCAGTCTTTGTTCCTACCTTTTGTCCCATTTTCCTTTTTTTCCCCATTTTCCTTCTTACTCAATAATTCCTCACAGACCTGCCTCAAATCACAAGTATAATGATGAATTCATTATTTTTATGGCTGTACAACATGTCACGGTGTGCCTATAATACTAACACTTTCACGGTCTTTTGTATCCTTTATCATTAAGTTGCTATTATACCAAATCTACACAATACATTGAGATAGTGAAGTTCAAACTCTGTTTCTAACCATGGATGGTTTCATCCCCCCAGGAATTTTTGTCTATTACACATAGAAAGCTCTGTAGAGTCAGGGATGCTCTAAATATCCTTCAATGCACAGGACAGATGCCACCACAAACAGTGATTTGGCTCATAATGTCAATGATGCTAACACTGGAGAACACTGAGTTAAAGTATATCTGTATTTTTAAGGTTTATAGCTGTCTTCAGACTTTTTCGTAAAATATTGTAACAGTTCACATTTCTGCCAGAAAAGTCAGAGTCCCCTTTGCTACTAGTCCAGAAGCTCTCAGCCCACATTTGAACAGTCTTCAAGATATTTCCCAGGACCAAGGTAAGAAAGAGATTTTTTTGTTGCATTCTTAAACTATATACTGAACTAGAGCAAAGATTTATATATTTCTTCACCTTTTTTATTTGCCTATTATTATTATGTATGGGCTTCCATGGTGGCTCAGTGATAAATTTGAATTTGCCTGCCAGTGCAGGAGACATGGATTCCGTCCCTGGGTCGGGAAGATAGATTCCCTGAAGAAGGAAATGGCAACCCACTCCAGTATTCCTGCCTGAAAAATCACATGGGCAGCGGAACTTGGCGGGCTACAGTCCATGGGGTCATAAAGGAGTCAGACACGACTTAGCAGCTAAACAGCAAAAACAATATTTATTATTACATACAATATTAACAACTAAACAACAAGAACACATGTTATATGCCCATTTTTCTGCAGATATAAGTCTTTCGAATGACTCTTTAAAATGATTGTTTTTCAGTTGATTTGTGAAGCATATATTTGGTCTTAAACTTCTTTTTAAATTTTTTATTTAGTTATATATAACTGTTGTCTTGTTTCTGAGTCTCTTGCATTATTTAAGGTGATTTTGACCCTCCCCCATGTTGATACTATATTGGCTTCCCAGGTGGTTCAGTTGGTAAAGAATCCGCCTGCAATGTGGGAGACCTGGGTTCCATCCATGGGCTGGGAAGATTCCCTGGAGAAGGGAAAGACTACCCATTCCAGTATGCCAGCCTGGAGAATTTCAGGAAGTGTATAATCCATGGTGTCCGAAAGAGTCGGATACTACTGAGCAATGTTCAGTTAATATTATATATTTACATGTCAAAGTGTTCATCTAAAATGTGTCAGTTATTCTTACACTGAGAACATAATCTCACTAATATTTTCAAGATGTTTGAAATAGGTGAGAAGTCATTTTTTGAAAGATAGGTATTTATTCCAGCTTTAGGAACAATTCAATCTTCCCAAATAAATTGAAATACAACCTTGACATATATTCAGTTCAGTTCAGTTGAGTTGCTCAGTCGTGTCCGACTCTTTGCGACCCCATGAGCTGCAGCACACCAGGCCTCCCTGTCCATCACCAACTCCCGGAGTCCACCCAAACCCATGTTCATTGAGTCGGTGATGCCATCCAACCATTTCATCCTCTGTTTCCCCTTCTCCTCTTGCCCTCAATCTTTCCCAACATCAGGGTCTTTTCAAATGAGTCAGCTCTTTGCATCAGGTGGCCAAAGATTTGGAGTTTCAGCTTCAGCATCTGTCCTTGCAATGAACACCCAGAACTGATTGCAGGCCAAGGGACTCTCAAGAGTCTTCTCCAACACCACAGTTCAAAAGCATCAATTTTTCAGCACACAGCTTTCTTTATAGTCCAACTCTCACATCATGTATTAAATGTCCGTATATTAGTGAGTTTTGAGATGGATCTATGTGTTTGGTGTGACTTTGGGCAGCCTGTATGTTGACGCTCAGGGCTATGTTCCTGCGTTGCTGGAGAATTTGTGTGGTATGTCTTGCTCTGGAACTTATTGGCTCTTGGGTGGTGGCTGGTTTCAGTGTAGGTATGGAGGGTTTTGAATGATCTCTTATTAATTAATGTGCCCTGTAGTCAGGAGTCTCTGGTGTTCTCAGGTTTTGGACTTAAGTCTCCTGCCTCTGGCTTTCAGTCTTATTCTTTCAGGAGCCTCAAGGCTTCTCCAACTATACAGCACTGATGATAAAAATTCTAAGTTAATGGTGAAAAGATTCTCCACAGTGAGGGACACCCAGAGAGGTTCACAAAGTGACATGAAGAAGAGGAGAGGGAGGAAGGAGATAGACATGAGCAGGAGGAGAAAAAGGGGGACTCAAGAGGAGAGGGACAGATCTAGGCAGTACTCTGCTCCCTAAGTGTTCTCTGTAGCCCAGAACACCCAGAGAGATTCACAGAATTGGATTGAGAAGAGAAGGGGAAGGGAAGAAATAGAGGTGATCTGGGGGAGAAAAAGGCGAGTCAAAAGGGGGAAAGAGAAATCATCACACGCCTGAGTAAAAATGGGTACTGAATATTGGATTCTTAAATGTCCAAAATTGATATCAAATACTGAAAAACAAAGATTAAAAATCTAGAGTAGAGGTTAGACTCTCAAAAATACAATATTAAAAACAAAAACAGCAACAACAAAAATAAACACACACACACAGACAAAATTGCAGAAGAAGGTAAATTTCCAAACTCATTCTATGAGGCCACCATCACCCTAATTCCAATACCAGACAAAGATTCCACAAAAAAAGAAAACACATTGATGAACACAGATGAAAAAATCCTTAATGAAATTCTAACAAACAAATTGATGAACACAGATTAAAAAATCCTTAATGAAATTCTAACAAACAGAATCCAACAACATATTAAAAAGATCATACATCATGACCAAGTGGGCTTTATCTCAGGGATGCAAGGATTCTTTAATATCCACAAATCAATCAATGTAATACACCACATTAACAAATTGAGATAAAAACCATGTGATTATCTCAATAGATGCAGAAAAGGCCTTTGACAAAATTCAAAATCCATTTACGATAAAAACTCTCCAGAAAGCAGTAATAGAAGGAACATACCTCAACATAATGAAAGCTATATATGACAAAACCACAGCAAACATTATCCTCAATGGTTTTCTGTGGATAAGCAAACCATTGCAAGCATTTCCCCTAAAATCAGGAGCAAGACAAGGGTGCCCGCTCTCACCACTATGATTCAACATAGCTTTGGAAGTTTGGCCACAACAATCAGAGCAGAAAAAGAAATAAAAGGAATACAGATAGGAAAAGGAGAAGTGAAACTCTCGCTCTTTGCAAATGACATGATCCTCTACATAGAAAACCCTAAAGACTCTACCAGAAAATGATTAGAGCTAATCAATGAATATAATAAAGTTGCAGGATATAAAAATAACACACAGAAATCCCTTGCATTCCTATACACTAACAATGAGAAAACAGAAAGAGAAATTAAGGAAACAATACCATTCACCATTGCAAAAAAACAATAAAATACTTAGGAGTATATCTACCTAAAGAAACAAAAAACCTATACATAGAAAACTATAGAACACTGATGAACAAAATCAAAGAGGACACAAATTGATGGAGAAACATACGTGTTCATGGATTGGAAGAATCAATATTGTAAAAATGGCTATTCTACCCAAAGCAATCTATAGATTCAACGCAACCCCTATCAAGCTACCAATGGTATTCTGCACAGAACTAGAACAAATAATTTCACAATTTGTATGGAAATACAAAAAAACCTCGAATAGCCAAAGCAATCTTGAGAAAGAAGAATGGAACTGGAGGAGTCAACCTGCCTGACTTCAGGCTCTACTACAAAGCCACAATCATCAAGACAGAATGGTCCTGGCACAAAGACAGAAATATAGATCAGTGGAACAAAATAAAAGCCCAGAGATAAATCCACGTACCTACGGACACGTTATCTTCGACAAAGGAGGCAAGAATATAGAATGGAAAAAAGACAACCTCTTTAGCAAGTGGTGCTGGGAAAACTGGTCAAACACTTGTAAAAGAATGAAACTAGAACACTTTCTAACACCATACACAAAAATAAACTCAAAACGGATTAAAGATCTAAATGTAAGATCAGAAACTATAAAACTCCTAAAGGAGAACATAGGTAAAACACTCTCCAACATAAATCACAGCAAGATCCTCTATGACCCACCTCCCAGAATATTGGAAATGAAAGCAAAAATAAACAAATGGGACCTAATGAAACTTAAAAGTTTTTGCACAACAAAGGAAACTATAAGCAAGGTAAAAAGACAGCCTTCAGAATGGGAGAAAATAATAGCAAATGAAGAAACAGACAAAGGATTAATCTCAAAAATATACAAGCAACTCCTGAAGCTCAATTCCAGAAAAATAAATGACCCAATCAAAAAATGGGCGAAAGATCTAAACAGACATTTCTCCAAAGAAGACATACAGATGGCTAACAAACACATGAAAAGATTCTCAACATCACTCTTTATTAGAGAAGTGCACATCAAAACCTCAATGAGGTACCATTACATGCCAGTCAGAATGGCTGCTATCCAAAAGTCTACAAGCAATAAATGCTGGAGAGGGTGTGGAGAAAAGGGAACCCTCTTACACTGTTGGTGGGAATGCAAACTACTACAGCCACTATGGAGAACAGTGTGGAGATTCCTTAAAAAACAGGAAATAGAACTGCCATATGATCCAGCAATCCCACTTCTGGGCATACACACCGAGGAAACCAGATCTGAAAGAGACACATGCACCCCAATGTTCATTGCAGCACTGTTTATAATAGCCAGGACATGGAAGCAACCTAGATGCCCATTAGCAGACGAATGGATAAGGAAGCTGTGGTACATATACAGTATGGAATATTACTCAGCCATTAAAAAGAATTCATTTGAATCAGTTCTAATGAGATGGATGAAACTGGAGCCCATTATACAGAGTGAAGTAAGCCAGAAAGATAAAGACCATTACAGTATACTGATGCATATATATGGAATTTAAAAAGATGGTAGTGATAACTGTATATGCAAAACAGAAAAAGAGACACAGATGTACAGAACAGACTTTGTGACTCTGTGGGAGAAGGCGAGTGTGGGATGTTCTGAGAGAACAGCATTGAAACATGTGTATTATCAAGGGTGAAACAGATCACCAGCCCAGGTTGGATGCATGAGACAAGTGCTCAGGGCTTGTGCACTGGGAAGACCCAGAGGGATGGGATGGGGAGGGAGGCGGGAGGGGGGATCAGGATGGGGAACACATGTAAATCCATGACTGATTCATGTCAATGTATGGCAAAAACCACTACAGTGTTGTAAAGTAATTAGCCTCCAACTAATAAAAATAACTGGAAAAAAAAGAAAAAAAAAAAAAAGTCCATATATAAGGAGACCTAAGTTCTGATTCATTCAACAATGTACTCAGATGACTAATATGAAGCAAGTTAGTGAAAAGGTTGAAATGGTCACTGTATCCTGGTTTTATGTGTGTGGACTTTTGATCTTTTGGGCAAACATCTAAACTAGGGCTAGAGTATGCCCTTAGGACTCATCAGAAAAAGATGAAAATCCAAGAATAACAGCAAAAAAAAAAAAAAAAGAAAGAAAAAGAAAAAGAAAAAAAAAAGATGTCACATCTGAAAAGAGAGAAAGAGGCTTGCTCCTCTGCTTTCATATAAAAACATTTAGTCAAATGAAAATGAAATAAGCACAGGAAAAACAAGTTTTGCTGCCAGATATTAAAAATGGCCAATGTTCAATTCCTATCCATTGTACTTTATAAGCATTCTTTTGTGAAGAGTTATTTTATTCCCTTTGCTCATTTTTCTCTTGGGTCTTACAACCCATAAGTATTTAGACCATAAGTACTTAGTCTAAAACCCGTAAGTATTTAGTAGTAACTTTGATATTTTGGATAGATTTATTTTTTCTGTTTAATTATTTCTGCTGGGCATCAGGGGAATATAATAGCACATGAAATGTCATAAAACCAAAGAAATGTTTTTACCGCATTCTCTCAGGGACTGTTTGAGTTATTAGCTCTGTATTCTCTTTCACGTCTTCTTTATTTCTCTCTCTCTCTCATACATAGAGACATGTATTGTTGGTGCTGTTCAGTCTCTAAGTCGTGTCTGCTGCCTTGAGAAGCAGATTTTTCAGAACCACCTTGTTCCTCAGTATCCTCTGACACCTTCTCTCCTCACTTTCCCTCCTAACTTCCCTCACCACACTGGTTTCCTTTTTTTCATCTTAACATCTTAATCATCTTAACATCTAGAATATCTTAAACAAGCACCTTCCCCAGGGCCTTTGCACTGGCCGCTCTCCCTGCCAGGCACACACTTCTGATAAGTTCATGACTCCTGCTCTCTCTTCCATGAGGTCTCTGTTCAAATGTCACCTCATTTGCTGTCTTACCTGAAGACCCATAGAAATAGCATCCCTTCTTTACTCTTTCCTTTATACTTGTTTTCATTTTATTCATAGTAAGTGTCACCATATGACATGCTATATATATTTTCATTTGCTATATTAGTTCTCCATGACTAGATTTTAGGAGATTTTGAATACCCAAACACTGTACTCATTGTATGAACAAAACATTGACATCAATTTCCTATTTGCAAAGTATATAAGATAGCATTTCAACAATGTGAGTAATGTCCACTTGCATGAAAATTAGTCACGTTTTTTTCCCTTTACTTGTAGTCACTTCCACCACATGGCACCAACGAACATCACAGGTGTTTCAGAATTTCTTCTTCTGGGATTCTCAGAGGAACCAGAACTGCAGCCCTTCATATCTGGGCTTTTCCTCTGCATGTACCTGATCAAGGTGTTTGGAAACCTTCTATCAAACTGACTGTCAGTTCAGACTAGCACCTCCACACTCTCATGTACTCCTTCCTCTCCAACCTGTCCTTTGTAGACATCTGCTTCACATCCATTACCCCCAAAGATGCTGTGGAACATCCAGACACAGAGCAAAGTTATCACCTATGAAGGCTGCATCACCCAGATGTATTTTTTATACTCTTTGCAGGGTTGGATGACTTTCTCATGAATATGATGGCCTATGACCACATTGTGGCCATTTGCCACCCCCTGCACTACACGGTCATCATGAGCCCCCAAATCTGTGGAATTCTGGTTCTGGTTACCTGGGCCATCACTGTCTTTCATTCCTTGTTACAGACCTTAATGGAGTTGAGGCTATTCTTCTGTAGAACTAGAAATCCCTCACTATTTCTCTGAACTCAACCAGATGGCCCAACTTGCCTGTTCTGACAACCTTCTTCATGACATGGTGATTTCACAGCTGGGATGCTGGCAGGCGGTCACCTGCCTGGGATATTTAACTCTTACTCTAAGATAGTTTCCCCCATATGTGGAATCTCATCAGCTAGGGGAAGCTTAAAGCCTCTTCCACCTGTGTCTCACCTCTCTGTGGTCTCCTTATTTTATTGTACATGTTTAGGAGGGCACCTTAGCTCTGCTACTACCCACAATTCACACTCAATTGCAACAGCCTTAGTCATATACATTGTGGTCACACCCATGCTGAACCCCTTCATCTACAGTCTGAGGAATAAGGACATAAAAATGGCTCTGAAAGCATTCTTTAGGATGACAACTATTAAAATACCAATTGATCCAAGCTGAAGAAGGGAGCATGAATGAAATGTTTAAAACCACACAGGGAGAAACTACAATTTTTGGTCAGATTCTGGAAGTAGAAGTTGCTCCTTCCATTTATTTCATGGGGTTTCCATTTCTTTGAATTCACCTGCTCCATAAATTGATGTCATTCACTTGATTAAGTTTAGTAATGTCCCTCTTTCCAAGAGCTGTTCATGTTGTGCTTTCCTTCTCTCTCACATTTGTTTTGAACTTTGGACCTGAACAACATGGGAATTACTGTTTATCATGCAAATTGATAGAATTCTGAAGAACAGGGTATTCTCAAATAATATTTAAAGAATTAAATGCTTTTCTTTCATTTTAATAAAGAATAGTCAGGAGCTGTACTACTCCTATGGTGGGGGCGGTTTGGGGGGCAACAAGGGGGAACTACTCAAGGCATTCATGGCTATTTCCGTGTTTATAACAAGGAGAATCTCAGGCCATTGATTTCATGTTTGCATACATCGCTCCTTTATCTGTCACCACCTGAGCTGCTCTTCCTGATATTCTGGACTAGAACATACATTATGTCTTGTTAGTTGTCACTCTGTTTGCCTCTTTAGGATTCTATTCCCTCATTCAGCTTTGTTTCCACAACACCTATCTTGTCTGTTTCTGCTTATACACTCAGTCCTGCCTCTTTGCAACCCTTTGGACTGTAGCCTGCCAGGCCCTCCTGTCCATGGGATTCTCCAGGCAAGAATGCAGGAGCGGGTTGCCATTTCCTCATCCAGGGGATCTTCCTGACCCAGAAATCAGGCTCCATCTAAGTCTCCTGCATTGGCAGGTGGGTTCTTTACCACTAGCGCCACTTGGGAAGTCCCTGGGCCATCACAGTCACTGGCAAAAATAGATTATCATACACATGTCTTCAGGTAGAGTTCCCAACAGAACACAAGCTTGCATGAACCATTTGATATAATAGACGTGTGTAATATGATGAAGAAAAATGTTAAGATGCACTTTGTATTATTTTGCAAAAGATTTCATTTTTCATACTATGCATCTATTTCTTTAATTATGGATGATCAGTATTCATGTAAAGCTGGAGTTACTTTGGAAGTAAGAAGCTGAAGGCTTGTTTTGCTCTTTTTAATTGGATGTTCTTCTTATTTCTGCTTGAAAATCTACAGTTCTGCCTGCATATGAACCTTTTCATTTTTCTAAGTGAAATATTTCCCACTTTTATGAATAGATATAGTAATCTAAGGAATGATGAATGTACATTATAAATATCATCCAATACATGTCCCTTTATGATCAGATACATCTACAGTCAGATAAAGAAGGATTCTCCTTTATGAGGAAACGGCAACCACTCCAGTGTTCTTGACTGGGAAATCCCATGGACAGAGGAGCCTGGCAGGCTGTAGCACATGGAGTCACAATAGTCAGACAAGTCTTAGTGACTAAACAACAAGGGCATCTCTACAATCATTATGATCATAGGGTAACTAAAATGAGAGTTTGGATACCTTCTCGGTCCTGTGAACCAGAGTCACAATTTTTTCTCCATAAACATTCATTTCTTTTCAAGCTCCCCTGATCACCTGGAAGGCAATCTCCATGAAGTCATATTTTGATACAGCTTTCTGAAAAAAAAAAAAAAAAGTCTTGAAAAATAGAGAGATCATCAATGGGTCTATATCAAAACAAATGGCAAAATCAAGAATCAGCGAATTTTTATATTTGCCTTCACTGCTGTGTATTTTTATTTCTGTATCATTAATCTGTTGCTATATAACAAATCATCCCGAAAGAAAATAATTTAACACTCAGTTCAGTTCAGTCATTCAGTCCTGTTGGACTCTTTGGGACCCCATGGACTACAGCACACCAGGCTTCCCTGTCCATCACCAACTCCCGGAGCTTGCTCAACTCATGTTCATTGAGTTGATGATGCCATCCAACCATCTCATCCTCTTTCATCTTCTCCTCCTGCCTTCAATCTTTGCCAGCATCAGGGTCTTTTCTAATAAATCAGCCCTTTACATCAGGTGCCCAAAATGTTGGAGATTCAACTCCTTCAGATTTAACATTATGCTTCACTAAATAACTTTACATAGTAATGAATTGTGCATATTTCTGCTGGACTCTACATATGTATTTATTCACCTCTATTTCAACAGCAGAGGTTCTGTTGATCTTGGCTGAGAGTTCTAACACAGTGGGAGCTCAGCGGGCTGAAGGATTCAGGAGATTAGAACTTTTTTCTTTCTTTGTCCAGTAGGTTGCAAAATGATAAAACTTTTTTTTTTTTTTTTTTTTAAATTTTACCTGAGCTGCTTCTGTTTATGAATCTGCACTTTAGACCTTCCATGACCTGTCAGAGGAGTTACCCTGTGCCCTAGCCATTGTTTTGTGCCTCAGGGATTTTGGTACCTTGCTGCTGTCAGTGTTCCTTGCGTGCTGCTAGGAGTGCTGGGTGGGTAGTTCCCTGATGCATTATAGGTGGCTGGTGGGGGGGACACAGGGTCATGGACACTTAGGTAGCTGGTGAGAGTCACAGGGTCACGGACACCTAGGTAGCTGGGGAGGGACACAGGGTCATGGACACCTAGGTAGCTGGTGGGGACACAGGGTCATGGACACCTAGGTAGCTGGGGGGAGGGACGGTGGCCCCATTGCCCCTCTGCTCCTCCCTCTGCTGCAGGCACCCGATGCTGGAATGTCAGACCTGGTGCCACCTCTCCTGCTGCTTCTACCTTCCTTGGGATTGAATTTATAAAACAGCAAAAGGAAACACTGCCAGTAAGCTCTGGGACTGAATCCATAAGACACCTAAAAGAAGACAAAGGTAGTAAGCTTTTTGACATTACTTTTAGTAATATCTATTCTAGATATATATCTTCTCAGGCAAGGGAAACAAAACTAAGAATAAATAATGTTACTGTATCATATTAAAACCTTTGCATAGAAAAGAAAATCAACAAAATGGAAAGACAAGCTTCTAAATGTAAGAATATATTTACAATGGGTATATCTGATAAGCAGTTGATATTAAAATATACAAATGACTCACGTAACTCAACAATAACAACAAAATATCTAGATTTTAAAATGAGCAGAAGACTTTAATAGATTTTTTTCAAAAGAATACTGGAGTGGGTAGCCTATCCCTTCTCTGTGGGATCTTCCTGACCCAGGGATCAATCCTGGGTCTCCTGCATTGAAGGAGGATTCTTCACCAGCTGAGCCTCCAGTGTGCCCTCAGAAAGACATACAGATGGCCAACTGACCCAGGAAGAAATGTTTAACCTCACTCTGTCAATTCCCCTAGTTGTGAACGACTTCTCTTCTGAGAGTGTGTTCCAAGTTCTATTTGTTTGTAAATCCAACAAAGTTAGCCTAGGTACCTAACTTTTACAGATAATGCCAGACACGAACTAACTTACATGACTGGATATGTGAACACATGTTCGAATTTTAAAAGTTGGCAATTTGAAGGTTCATATGTAGGGCACTTACTGTAATTACTAAGGAAATGCAAATGAAAACCACAATGAGATATTACCTCATAGAAATATTATGCCTGTTACAATGGCATTATCAAAAAGGCAATAAATGAGTGTTGGTGATCATATGGAGAAAAGGGAAACCTTTTTATTGTAGAGAGTATCTTTTTTCCATCATGTGTTATTTACTTATTATAAGCTAATTGTCCCATATGTGTGCCTCTTTGGTGTGAATTGAAGTTGGTACAGTTACAATGGAAAACAAAATAGAGACTCCCCAAATAATTAGGAACTATCATATGATTCAGCTATTCCACTCCTGAGTATTTATTCTCAAACATGAAAGCACGAATTTTTAAAGATGCATGTACCCTTAATTTCATCACAACGGTATTTAAAATAGCCAAGATATAGGGGCAAATGTGTGTAAATATGTGTGTGTGCATACATACACAATGAAATACTACTCAGAATGAAAAAGATGAAACTTTTCATTTGCAACAACATGGATAAAATTTGAGGGTGTTTTGCTAAGTAAAATAAAACAGATAGAGGAAGACAAATACCCTTTGATTTCACTCATATATGGAACAGAATGAACAAACAAAGTTAGTAAATGAGTACTCCAAAGCAAACAAGATCTAACATATAGGGTGAATGGCTTAAAGTGGATCAACTTCATCATGATGAATGGAAACTAAAGTTTTGCTTGTGAGTGCTCTGTCCCATATACAGAAGTAAAAAAAAAAAAATTTGCTTGTACACATGAAACTTATATGATATTATCTCAACAAATTATATATCAATTAAAAATAAAAAAAAAACAAAGACATATATACTGGTGTTTTCTAAGATCATTCATCCATTGAAAATAGAAGAAAAATAAAACATTACTGAATTGAAATTACACCTGTGTTAGACAGGTTTGTTGAGATGGCCCTAAGTGAAGCTTTCTCTGTATCCATGTCTTTTGAAACGTGACACTGAAGCACCTTGCATTAGGAGGAGGTATCTCTTTCTCCACTTTGTATCTGGGCTAGACTTAGGATCTTTATTTGCTTGAGCCCATAGAATTTGGTGAAAATAACGGTGTGCCTTGAGAGGACTGAGTGCATTTTGCTGAATTCTCAAATAACTCTGCCTCAGAAACATGAATAAATCCAGTTGGGCTACCCCAAGTTTAAGAGGACCTACAAAACAGAGCTTCACGGTCCCAGCCAAGAACATGATAAATCAGCGTATAGCTAGCTGGGGGCTTCCCTCATAGCTCAGTTGGTAAAGAATCTTCCGGCAGTGCAGGAGCCTTGGGTAGGGAAGGTCCTCTTGAAAAGGAAATGGGAACCCACTCCAGTATTCTCACCTGGAGAATCCCAAGGTCAGAGGAGCCTGGCAGGATACAGTGCATGGGATCACAAGAGTCGGACATGACTTAGGGACTAAACCACCTCTAGTTGATTTCCCAGTGTATTAGAATGCTCAACGAAGATCAACAGAGCCTCCTCGGCTGACTTTCACGTAAATAAATACACAGGAGGATCTGAGCAGAGATCAGCACAATTCCAAACCATCCGTTTTAATAAAACAATGTCACATCACTTGCTGTTAAGACAGATTGTTATTAGCAATGGCAAACTGACACAACAATAAAAAAAAAAAAAACAGAAATGAAAGCAATTATAATAAGTTCCCAGAGCTTCCCAGGTGGTTCAGTGGTAAAGAATCTGCCTGCAAATGCTGGAGGCACAGGAGGCGCAGGTACAATCCCTAGGTCAGGAAGATCCCCTGGAGGAGGAAATGGCAATCCACTCCAGTATTCTTTCCTGGAGAGTCCCATGGACAGCGAATCATGGCGGGTTACAGTCCAAAGCGTCACAAGGACTTGGACATAACAGCGACTGAGCTTCTTGCATTTCTTAAATTTGAGAGAGTGGAAAATCATAAAAGTGAAAAACTGATGGATATGATAGAAGTCACTAAGGTTAATCATGTGCGTTACATAAAGTGCAATGAAGGAGGCAAAGTCAAAATATGAGAATTCCAAGGAATAGGGGAACAAATTCTCTTTTCACAGTCTGATCAAAAATTCTGATCAGAGATTTATAATTTCAGACTCTGAGGCTTTGAAACTTTAAATTATGTCCCCTTCTTTATCCCACAACCATGGGCCTATTTAGAGCTGCCTTTCTGAAGAATGCTCGCCAAGCCCTCTTTATGTCTTTGTTCCTCAGACTGTAGATGAAGGGGTTCAGCATGGGTGTGACCACAGTGTACATCACGGTGGCGATCATACTTGAATGTGCACTGTGAGTAGCAGCAGAGCCAAGGTACACTCCCAGGCATGTGCCATAAAATAAGGAGACAGCTGAGAGGTGAGACACGCAGGTGGAAAAGGCTTTATATTTACCCTGAGCTGATGCAATTCCACATATGGAGGGAGCAATCCTACAGTAAGAGTAAAATATGCCTGCAAAGGGACCAGCACCCAGTAACCCTGCTGCAAAATACATGACCATTTCATTAAGGAGGTGGTCAGAACTGGCAAGTTGGACCAACTGTTTGTGTTCACAGAAATAGTGAGGGATTAACACATCTCTACAAAAGGACAGCCTTGATACCATGAAGGTCTGTATCAAGGAATCCAGAACACTGATGGCCCAGCTAACTAGAGCCAGAACTACACAGATCTGGGGGTTCATGATGACCGTGTAGTGAAGGGGGTGGCAGATGGCCACATACCGATCATAGGCCATCACAGTCAGGAGGAAGTCATCCAACCCTGCAAACAGTATGAAAAAATGCATCTGGGTGATGCATCCTTCATAGGTGATGACTTTGCTCTGTTTCCATATGTTTTGCAGCGTCTTTGGGATGGTTGTGGAAGTGAAACAGATGTCTATGAAAGCCAGGTTGGAGAGGAAGAAGTACATGGGAGTGTGGAGGTGGGAGTCTGAGCTGATGAGCAGGATGATGAGCAGGTTTCCAAACACAGTGACCAGGTACATGGAGAGGAAAAGACCAAATATGAGGGGCTGTAGTGCTGGTTCCTCTGAAAATCCCAGAAGAAAAAATTCCGAAGGCTTTGTTAGGTTGCTTGGTGTCATTTGTTGATGTTGACTGTAAAGAAACATGACAATATGAATTATTTTCACAAAAAGGCCCATTATAATGTTGAAAAATACACTTTGTATTTTGCTTAATTATATTTAATTACATTTCTTAATTTAAGAAATTCCCTTTGTAATTTCTAACGTGCAAATGTGTTCCAGTGTTAGCATTTTCCCCAAGATGTCATGTAATCCACATATTTAATGAGAAATTTTTCATTCCTTTGGGCACTATATATTAAGTGAAACAATATCTAAGGTACTGTCTAGGAAATGTGCATAGGGTGCTGAAATATGAAAACTTTAAAAACCTGTCCATGGAGAATAAATATTACGATATGTTCCTGTGAGTGTGTGTGTATGTGTGGGCTCGGTCATGTCTGACTCTTTGTAACATCATATACTGTAGCCTTCCAGGCTCCTCTATCCATCTATCCGTGGGATTTCTCAGGTCAGAATACTGGAGTGTGTTGCCATTTCCTCCTCTAGGATATATATGCCTTGGGAGATGGTGAAACGATCTGTGTAGAAATTTGAAAGCACATATAAGGGAAAGACTTATGAAGGGATCCTATTATTTAAGGCAAGACATGCAAAAAATAGTTATCATTTGAACTGACACCTCAAGGAAGAGAGAGCAGGAGCCATGAACATGCCAGGCAAAAGGAGAACTTTGTGTCTGGCAGAGAGAATAGCCAATGCAAAGGCCCTGGGGAAGGCACCTGTCTAAAATGTTCTAGTTTTTAAAGAAGACACCAATGTGGGAGGGATTAATCAGGGGAGGGGGTAAGAGCAAGAGAGAGAGTGAGGAGAGATGGAGCCAGAGGAGGCTGAGCAATAAGGTGGGCTCCCCATTGCTGTTGAAACTTCAAAGCCCCACTATGTTCTCCTAGCACTTTATGAAATTGCTGCACAGATGTCCTGTATGTTTAAATGGATCCCTTCTGTTGATTGAGTTCTGGCCTCTGTGTATGAGAGTCACCTGGGAATATGTGAGCTCGGTACCACTGCTCTGAAGACCTCTCCCACTCCACGGGGCAAGAAAATAATGACCTACAGTGAGACCCTAGTTTCCTAGACTGTGTTAATTCCATGTTGTTTTCACCCTTAACTACCCTGATGAAGTTAGGGTTGATGTTGCTCAAGGTGATTAGATCAGATTATGTAGAAAGGGCATCCAGAAATTCCCTTTTGTACATTTCCCAGGTGGCTTCCCAGGCAGCACAGTGATAAAGAATCTGTCTGCCAATGCAGAAGATGCAAGAGACAGGGGCTCAATACCTGGGTTGGGAAGATCCCCTAGAGCAGGAAATGGCAACCCACTTCAGTTTTCTTGCCTGGGAAATCCCCTTAATCAGACAAGACTGAGCACAGAAGCAGATTTCCTGGGTACCAGTGAACGCGGTGCTCAGTTTTGGCAGTCATTTTATTCTTGTCGTAAAGGCACATCAAGATACGTTCAGGGAACATATGTGTCTCTGTATTGTTTACTTAGATGTCTGTGTCTTTCCTCAAAACTTCAAAACCTGCATTTAAAAATGCATATAAATGCATATATATACATTTATATATATATATGCACATATATATAATTCACATACACATATATAATCCACATATATGTATAATCCACATGTATATATAATCCATATATATGTGTGTGTGTGTTCCCAGATAGCTCAGTGGTAAAGAATCTACCTGCCAGTGGAGGAGTCACTGGAGACATAGTTTCCCATCCAAATACTAACGAGGCCCGACCCTGCTTAGCTTCCGAGATCAGACGAGATTGGGCGCGTTCAGGGTGGTATGGCCGTAGACGGAGACATAGTTTCAATCCTTGAGTCAGGAAGATCCCCTGGAGGAGGGCATGGGCACCCACTTTAGTAGTCTTGCCTGGAAAATTCCATGGACAAAGGAGCCTGGTGGGTTACAGTCCATGCGGTTGCAAGGAATTGTATATGACTGAGCACAAGCAAGCAGAAAGAGAGAGAGAGTGAGAGAGAGAGAGAGAGAAAGAGAGAGAGATGGTGCATAAGCTCAAAAGATCTCTGAGACTTTGGTGAGGAAAAGCCTTTTTGGTTCTGGTGACATTTCATGTGTTGTTATAATTCATCCATGACCATGGAAAATAATGAAAAAGCAAAAATAAGGTAATTCAAAAGAAAAGATCACTATATCTATATGGTGTGAGACAATTAGAGATTTTACAGCCCATGAGATAAAATGCCAAAAGCAATAAGCCTATACTTTGCACAAGGATGTTTATAAAGCAAAATGAATGTAATTGAATGCTGAGCATTTTACATATCAGCTAGCAAAATTGTTTTGCCTGTGCCCGTTTCATATTCATTTGAGTAACCAGGTTCACATTGCAGACCTGGCAAGTCTCTATCTCCATTTTCATAAATGGCATCTTTGCTTTGCTTTGCTTGTGTTTCTATTGCTTTTTTGATTAGTTCTTAAGACATCCTTTGTCCTAAGTCTGATCTTTGTCCCAGCATCAACAAAGTCCACGGTCCACACATATACACCTACACTCTGTGACAATTCCCATCTTGTCACTAAATTACTTTCTTCATATTAGTTATCTGAGGACATTGCATTATGTATACATGTTTTTCATTGTATTCTGTCTTCCCAGTCATAATTTTAGATCCCCCAGGCGGAGACTTCACCTGTTTTGGTACCCACGTGTGTGACTATATGTGATGGCTCAGACAGTAAACAATCTGCTTGTAGTGCAGGAGACCTGGGTTCAGTCCCTGGTTGGGAAGATCCCCTGGAGGAAAAAGTGGCAGCCCACTCTAATATCTTCCTTGGAGAATTCCAAGGACAAAGGAGGCTAGTGGGCTACAGTCCATAGGGTCACAAAGAGTAGGACACAACTGAACAACTAACACTTTCACAAAAATAAATTGGGAAAAATGAAAAGTAAGGAAATAATGAGACCAAGTTAAATAGTATAATTACAAAACAAGTCTGCTGCTACTTCTAAGTCGCTTCATTCCTGCCCGACTCTGTGTGACCCCATAGACGGCAGCCCACCAGGCTTTTCCATCCCTGGGATTCTCCAGACAAGAACACTGGAGTGGGCTGCCATTTCCTTCTCCAATGCGTGCATGTATGCTGTTGCTTCAGTCGTGTCTGAATCTGTGCGACCCCATAGATGGCAGCCCACCAGGCTCCTCCATCCACAGGACTCTCCAGGCAAGAACACTGGAGTGGATTCTATGCCCTCATCCAGGAGATCTGCCCAACCCAGGGACCGAACTCACATTTCCTGTGTCTCCTGTGGCTCATGCATTACAGGCAGATTCTTTACCCACTGAACAACCTGGAAAGCCCATGATACAGTCAGATAAATAATAAGTCATTGGAGTAGTAATTGGAGGCAAGTCTTTGAGAAATTATTAAGAAGGAAAAAAGGTAGGGAAAATGATTGTGCTAAAACATGAGGAGCAATTTTGATGTGGAAAGGATCCTATTCATGCATTTGAATAAAAGTGTACTGGCATGTATATATAGATAGTATACAAAGAGAAGCTTTACAATAAATTAAGAATTTATGGGACAAAATGTCAGTGAGAATGAAATTAGTCTAAGTCAAGTTGTTTCAAAACAACTGTATGTAACAAAATTGGGTGAAAATCTAAAAAAATATATAGAAATATGAAATAGTAATGATTTAACAACATCAACATGGGTCACCGATACAAAATTAAATTGCTAAGACTTGGGAAAAAAAGAATATAACAGAATGAATTTTTAAATGTAGTGACAATGTGTTACCTGAGTTATTTCCTCTTACATGAATATGTGTGGATTTCTATTTGTTTTAGGAAGACACAAGTGATCTTTAGTCAAATGGTAATGAAGCATGCCTTTCACATGAATGCCAGGTTTGATGCAACTTTCAGAAACAGCTCTAATCACACACACACACACACACACACACACACACACACACACACACACACTGGAAAGCAAAACAAAAGAAAACAATGAAAAAGAGCAATATAAAGACTTGGAGAAATTAAATAGGGTGATCTAATAGCACTAAAGATGTAGTTACTTCACTGCCATTTTTGTTAAGACAAGAATTTACAAGTGAAGAATTCTAACCTGAGAACTCAATTCTTTCAGAATTTAAAAAATGGGAAAGCAATAGAGGGAGTGCATGTGCTTGATTCATATATTGATCACATGAAAACTATATACACTCACAGCTCCTCTCAAATGCATCTATGCATACATGTACAGGCATGCATGTGTGCTAAGTTGCTTGAGTTGTGTCCGACTCTTTGTGACCCCATGGGAGAGTAGCCCACTAAGCTCCTCTGTTCAAGGGATTCTTCAGGCAAGAACACTGGAGTGTGTTGCCATGCCCTCCTCCAGGGGAACTTCCCAACCCAGGTATTGAACCAGCATCTCTTATGTCTCCTGCAATGGCAGGTGTGTTCTTTACCATTAGCACCACCTGGGAAGCCCCCTTCAGTTGAGTTCAGTTCAGTTGCTCAGTCGTGTCCGACTCTTTGCGACCCCATGGACTCAGCACACCAGACTTCCCTGTCCAGTCCCTATACATACATGAAAGAGTTAAATAGCAAAGAGACAGTCTATGGTGGTTTAAAAAAAAAACAAAACAGAAAAAAATAACAATTTGTTGTTTGAAAGATCAGAAGTAACAACAGAAAGTTTCTCCTCTCTGCCTATACTAAAGCAAAAAATTCACACAGATAATTATTTGAGACAGAGAAAGTAAATGACTAATAAATCCACATACATATTCATCTTCTGAGATAATGAGATAGTTTCAAGGTAAGCACATCTGTATCCCCCTTTACACATCTTAATTTTTTTCTTTTTTTTTTCACAGAAAATAATGTGAAAAATGTCTCTCGCACCTGCTGTTGCAAAGATATATTTGCAAGCATTTCTTGGTGGGAAATGTTCTTATCATTACAGAAACATTATGGAAATATGCTCCATTTTAAAAGTTGAAAAGAAATGTTTTCCCTTCATTTTGTAGGCCTCTAACTAATACCCTATCTCTCTATTCCAGGTAATTAAGATATTTGGATGTATGATCTACTGTTACTGGAAGGAATTTATATTTCTCCCCCATTTTCTAATGTGGCATCCATTCCTAACATTTAATTGACATCACAGAGCATCGTCTTCCTGACTTCTATATTCACTACTCTTTTTAGCATTATTAAAATGCATTGATATTTTAATCAAGCAAGAAAACAACCACAATGGTCTCTGGGATGCACTGAGGTAAACATTTTCTCAGGTAAACGTTTTTGGATTTCATTCTATTTGTCATTCTTCTACATTGTCTTTTGGGCTTTTGAACTCACCTGCATGGGAACGCTGAGAGGAAGGACCTCATGTGGGAGTCTAAATCCCTTCCTGGATGGTTGATGATGGAGACTGAAGCTCTGTTCCCAGGCAAGTCAGCAGAAAATGGCCGTGCATTGGTCCTTCACTAGACTTAGGACTCCTCTAAAAGCAACAACTTGTCTTATCCATGCCCAGGTTGTACAAGTTCAGGGACACAGCAGACGAGATATTCACAGATCTCATTACGTACATTCCCCTCTTGTTATTAATATAATGACCTGTAAGCACATGAAATTCCTGAGGGAGTTGGTCTGGACAGAAAGGATGTTTTTCCCTATTGCTTCTCTGTTCTCAGGAGACCAGGTAACAAAGCCAGAAGGACTAAACTTCTGTTAATATTTCTCTATTAACTCTTTTGCCCTCCAGCTATCTAAATCTACAAGCACTTTATCCCAATCCTGAGTTTAAGTTTTCTCCAGCCTCTGAGACTCAGGTAACTGTCATGACTAGGCCCCTTGGTTAAATGAAGCATTTACCTATGGTGGGGACGTACCTCATATAATCCTTAGAAAAGCTTTTTTTCCCCTCTTTCTGAGAGAGACAAGTGTGTCTCTTTGATGTAAAACATTGACAGTGCACTCCATAGCTTCCTGACACTTTTGCTAAAACCTTTAGGAATTCCATATTATATCTGAAGTTAAGAACTACCAATTAGCCCTTAATTTAAAAAGGTTTGTAAGTTGTGAGATATATTTAGATACTGCCAAACACCATAACCTACCTCAACACATTACAGAGATTATCAGATTTAACTTTTAGAGAAGCTTCTTCTGTGAGGTGGTACTACTATAACTCCATCTTCCATTTCAGGAATGAGGTTCAGAGGAATTTCACATTCTGCTAAAAATTATAAACCTGTTTTGGGATGGAGTCTTGATGAATTTTATCAGGATGTTCCCAGTTCTCAAACTCTGGTTCGTGGTTCCCAGTCAGAGAACTGGGTTTTGATCCTGGAGATATGTGGCAATGTCAAAGGGGATGCAGCTAAACACCCACAATATCCAGGACAGGACTCAACACAGATAATTGTCCTGCAAAAAGGTTAGCAGCTAGAAGGTGATAAACACACTTTAAACCAGCACTGCTCCAAGTTTCTAGCTTCCCAGATGGCTCAATGATTAAGAACCTGTCTATCCATGTAGGGGATGCGGATTCAATCCCTGAGTCAGGAAGATCCCCTGGAGAAGGAAATGGTAACCCACTCTAGAATTCTTGCCTGGGAAATCTGGACAGAGGAGTCTGGAGGGCTACAGTCCGTGAAGTCTCAAAGAGTCGTACACGACTGAGTGACTGAGCACACACACAACTCCAAGTGTGTTGTGCACACACGTCACTGAGGGTCCTAATTCAGCTACAGTTTCCAGATAAGCAGGTGTGCAGTGGGCCCAAGGGCCCTGCATGTCCAACATCTGCCAAGGGTGTGATGCTGCATGTCCCGGTCTGTGGCCACACGTTGAGTAACAGACTGTGACTGTGAGTCAGTCATAGGTGAGTTTAGGTGCTCTGCGCCAAAAGAAAATCTACTTTTGTCTGTAATTTTGAAAGCAAAAGATTTGACTCCCTGCAGAGTTTGTAATGAAATCTGTTTTTGATTCTTTATATAAGGATTCTTGTTTTTGTTTATTTGGTCCCTAAGTCATGTCCAGCTCTTTGCCACCCCATGAGCTACAGCATGCCAGGCTTCCCTGTCCTTCACTATCTCCCAGAGTTTGCTCTTGAATTGCATCAAATCACATACATCAAGAAAATAGTTTATGATAATAGGCAGAAAAAATGCCTCAAAAATATGTCCACATCCTGATCCTAAGAACTTTTAATATGCATCCATAAAGGCAAATTACTGCAGAAGTTAACAGAAGTAGTCTTGTTCAGGTTTCAGAGGCTGTAACAGGCCTTTGACTGAACACAGACCCTGAAGGAGTTACATGCCAAATTGCTGACCAACAGAAAGCTGTGTGTGCTCCATCATGTCCGACTTTGCCACCCAGTGGATGGTAGCCCACCAGGTTCCTCTGTCCATGGGATTTTCCAGGCAAGAGTACTGAAGTGGATTGCCATTTCCTCCACCAGGGGATCTTCCTGACCTGGGGATTGAACCTGCAACTCCTGCATAGGCAGGTGGATTCTTTAGCACTGAGCCAATTGCGAAGCCCCATGAATTACCTTGGTTTGTAAAAAGTCATTACAATGGACTTCTGAGTGTGGAGGAAAGAGGAAGAAAAATTGGAGTCAGAGATTTGAGGACGCTGCACTGCTGGCTTTGAAGATGAGGAAGGACCATGAGACAAGGAATGGAGGTGCCTCCAGAAAGTAATCTAGGAAGGCAAGACCTTCTTCCCTGGAGAGTCCACATGGATCCCAGATCTCCCAGACATCTTATATGCAGCTCAATAAAGGAGTTTTGACTTCTGACTTCTAGAATTTCACCTGTAAATGCAGGCACAAAGTTTATAATTAGAGACATATCTCAACAACAAGTGGAGGAGCACAAAGAGAAATGCATTTTTAGTTAAGATAGAAGCAAGAGATGCACAGCTGGAGAGAAAGGGTGTGGGCATCCCCCCAGTGAGAAGGAGCACAGTAAAGTGTCAGTTAAGTGATTTATATGGGTCAGTTCTCTCTGGTCTTTATTTACCTTCAGCCAATTATTTGGCCTCTTTTTCCACCCTGACCTACCCTGGGACTCTCCCTTGGGTGCACCCGCACCCCTCAGCCAAGATGGATCTCGAAGTGAAGGCTTCTGGGAGGAGCAAGACTCTTTATGGCCTGGTGTCATCCCCTGAGTTTTGACCCCCAAATAACTTTCTGAGCATGTGCAGTGTCTCCCTTGTCCTAAAAGTAGGAGTGGGGAAAGGGGGAGGGGGGAGTGGAGATCCCTTAATCCTTTGCTTTGTCCTCGCCATGTCTATACATTAAGGTGTTTACAAGAGGTGAAGCCTGGCTATTTACCCTGTTTCTGTTGTCACTTCCATTTCAGAGGTCAAACAAGAGGTTGATTGTAAATGCCTTGAACTGGAGCTCACCTATCTCATCTCAGGAAATGCAAAGATGAGGCCAGTTGTAAATGTTTAACCTGGAACCCATCTATATCCTGCCTTACTTTGACCCTCTGTGGTCTAACTAGTACTGTCAAGGTGCTTTGAAATAATATATTAGCAAA
This sequence comes from Muntiacus reevesi, assembly GCF_963930625.1. Classification (NCBI taxonomy): domain Eukaryota; kingdom Metazoa; phylum Chordata; class Mammalia; order Artiodactyla; family Cervidae; genus Muntiacus; species Muntiacus reevesi. Next base: position 187,711,614 of record NC_089249.1, on the reverse strand, counting down.
AGAGTGATGACATATACTAAAATACGGTTATTAATTTCAAGTTTCATTATAATGTCTGCTTTCACCTAATTTCTTTCCCTTTTCACCTATCCTCATGTCTTGGCTTCATGCAGAAATGCTACTCTTCAAGGACCATTCTCTTCTTGACTTTGTGTAACAATATGTAGATCCTAAACCACTGTCTTATTCTTTAACTACATATGCATATTGTTGCTTGATTATGAAATTATTTTCTTGAGTGGGCATTAGCTTACAATAATTCCAAAACTCCCTTAAAATCCTCTCTCTATCTTTAACCCTCTAGTGATATTTCTAAACTATTTAATTATCCTACTCTATCCCTAACAAGTGCTAAATTGAGAGAATAAATACATAAATAACACACACATGTACATACTTCATAATTTTGAATGTGTTCTTTTGACTACACAAGTACTTTAATAGTTTCAGATTTTCTCACAGCATCCTTCTTCACAAATTATGCTAATTTTTTTCATATTACCTTTAGAAGTAAGGAAAGGGGGACTGGCGAATTACATTTGTAAAAAATACCTAAGAAAACAGTAAAATTATCATACACCTTCTCAAGTTGTATAAAAGTGGAAGCAGGCAGTACATACTCTAAACTGCTATATGACTTTCTAAATTCTTCTACTGGTACAGTTTAAATGAGTACAGTTTACTGCTTGTAATTTTGCTTTAATAAATTTTTAGAATTTTAAAAATGTAATGTCCATGACAAGGTAGGATCTGGAGCAAATCTAGCTGAGTCACAGCTGATTGGGATGGGAGATATCTCTTCCAACTGACAAAAATTAAGGTTTCATATGTGTGTATTAAGGTAGTCAAATTAAGGTAATTCACATTTAAGAAATTTATTTCCCCTTGCAGATTAGAAGCTTAACCTCAACATATGAAAGTCGTTCAGTGACAAATTCAAGACAGAAGAACAGTACAACTACACACAACATTGTGGATGAGCCTTTGAAATACAAGGCTGGAGATTCATGCCTGACTAGAGACTCATGAGAAGCCCTGCAGAGATCAGAACAGCTTCACACTGTTCCATCTCATTTGAAAAGAGAGATGCTATATTAAACAATTTTATTTTAGGCAAGTTTGTATGCAGCAATAACTAAGTGATGAAATAATCAAACTGGATGAAACTGAGAGCTATAACAATAAACTGATTCTATGTATTCCAAGGAACTTGTTCTGATAGTTGAAGATAACATTCATAATCACTCAGTTGTTCAAGTTTGTTTCATATAGCTCCAGTGGGGTACCTTTGATACCCCATGACGAGGTTGGAAGGACACGGATGTTTGCACAACACCTACATCCCCAAATCACATACCTGAAGAGAATCTGAGTTTTCTACATGTCATTCCTTAATAATGAGGATAATACTTAATGGATATTATTGATACTGTTCATTCTTTGCCCCCATAGAGGTCTGACAAAATTATGAATAGATGGAGATATTTTATTAAGAGAAATGGAAAGAATAATAATTACTGAAAGCACTGGAAATTTCTAATCAGGAATAAAAAATAATTTAAAAAAAAATCCCACCAGTCCTTCAACTTAAAGAATGTACCTTTCAAACAGATACTCATAGTTCATATTTTAATGAATCTATGAATCATCTGAAAAACATAGATTTTTGAAAAGTAATAAATGCATGACTTTCATATTTTGCTTCATCTTACATAAAGTGAAGTCTAAGTTCATATTGTATCAACCTATTTTTTCATATGTGTCTTTCAGTGTAGATTTCACTTGGAAATATATAGTATATTTTCAGTATTTGCCAGTAATGATGGAAGACACAGTGGACACCAACTCTATATGACAGCAAGATCCTAATTAGTAGAAAAATATGTTATGACCAGTGATAACAACCAGTAATTTAAAATTTGTATTATCAAGAAGAGTAGTTAGGACAGGAATATGCACAGAATGATGTTGAGAAAAAACTACATTCTCAGTTTTCCCCTGATATAAACTTATTAATAGTTGTGAATGCCAAAAGTAGGGATCTTCCCCCATAGGGGTTGAATAATGCATAACTCTTCTAGTCAAGCAAAAGACAACAATGCTCACTCTAGCCTTACTATTTCATCTGAGGAGAAATTATTCTTAAGAGATCCATGTAGCACCTTGGGATAAATGGGAATTTCCAATGTTTCATATCCAAGACTGGAAATTCGGGAGAGTAGGAAACTTCAAAAGGAGAAATGTTGGATATCAGACATCACAAAGCATAAAGGTGAGTTACATAAATTGTATAAAGTTGAACTCAAAATAAAAATGTCAAGAAAAATAGAAGAGGCATCCTCTATTTCCACAATATGACCAAACAGTGGCAACACTCGTCTCAATGTTTGAGCTCTGCTACTACAGGTAGTTCTTAAGATCTATGACAATAGGACCTTTCAAAATCACCTTTCCAAAGAGTTTTCTCAGACCCTTCTTTAAGTCTTTATTCCTCAGACTGTAGATGAAGGGGTTCAGCATGGGTGTGACCACAGTGTACATCACCGAGGCTGTTGCACTTGAGTGTGAGCTGTGAGTACCCGCCAAGCTAAGATAAACACCTAAGCCTGTACAATAAAATATCGAGACAACTAAGAGGTGTGATGCACAGCTGGAAAATGCTTTATACTTCCCCTGAGCAGATGAGATTTTATGTATGGAGGACACTATCTTAGAGTAAGAGTAAACAATACATATAAGAGAACCACCAGCCAGAAACACAGCTTTAAAATACATCTCCAAATTTTTGAGAAAGGTGTTAGAACAGGCAAGTTGGATCATCTGATTGAGTTCACAGAAAAAATGGGGAATTTCTAAGACTGCACAGAAGGACAGTCTCCACATCATTGAGCTTTCTAACAAGGAGTTCAGGACGCTGATGACCCAGGACACCAGCACCATCAGTCCGCAGAGCTGGGGGTTCATGATGACCGTGTAGTGTAGGGGGTGGCAGATGGCCACAAAGCGGTCATAGGCCATCACGGTCAGGAGGAAGACGTCCAGTCCTATAAAGAGCGTGAAAAACTGCATCTGGATAATGCAGCCTTCATAGGTTATAACTTTACTCAGTGTCCAAATGTTCTTCAGCATCTTTGAGATGGTGGTGGAGGTGAGGCAGATGTCTACAAAGGACAGGTTGGAGAGAAAGAAGTACATGGGGGTGTGGAGGTGGGAGTCTGAGCTGACGGCCAGGATGATGAGCAGGTTTCCAACCACAGTGATCAGGTACATGGAGAGGAAAAGCCCAAATATGAGGGCCTGCAGCTCAGGTGACTCAGAAAACCCCATAAGAAGAAATTCTGAGCTTCCTGTTTGGTTCCTTGCTGTTACACGGTGGGTATGATTACCAGGAAACAGGTAAATATCATGACTGATTTCATACAAACTGGCATTATTCACATTTTTAAAATGGGACCATATATTTTTTGTCATGAAGAAGTTAATTTCAGTATTTTGTTCATGGATTTGAATCTTTTTAGGGATTTCCCTGTGCCATCTCTAATTAGCAGGTTTTTCCTCAAGATGTCATGTATTCAAGGTTTTAATGAGAAACTCTTTTTGCATATTTGAGGAATTTGTCTTGAATTGAGACAAAGACCAGGTACTCCACATGCAACAAATGCAGGGTTCTGAAAAACAAAAATTCCAAGATCCAGTTATGGAGAAGAGAAGCAAATAAAAAACAATAGGAAGTGTATCCAATGGTTATTGATGCTACGAAGATAAAGCAGATATAATAGACAGAGTCAGGGAAAGGTGTTATTTTTAAGTACATGTTCAGGAAGAAACTTCGAACACGGTGGTATTTGAGCAGATTGCAAGGAGAAGAGAGCCAGTGACGTGAGCATAACTGGGACAGTGTGTTCCTGGCAAGGGAAGAGCCAGTGCAAGGGCCTGGAAAGTGTAAGATGGTAAGATGGTTCAGTCCAGAAAAGGAAGTCACTCTAATGAGGGACATGAGCAGGAGAGTGAGAGAAGAGAGATGGTGTCAGAAGATGTAGAAAAATGAGATGGCCTTCCTGCTACTGCTGAAGCTTCAAGACACGGAGTCCCCTTATCAATGTTATGTACTTTCAGAACTTATGAAATTCAATTTTAGAAGACTATATGAAACAACTGATAGATCAAAAACCAGTCTCTATATATGTATACATATATGTGTGTATACACACATATATGTTAGTTATAATTTAATATCAGTGTGGGTCATGTTGCAGTGAAATGGGAAGAAAGAGGAGTGAGTTTTTCCTGTCCCTTTCCTGAGAATCAAGCAGATATGGATAACAGTGAGCAGGCCTGAACATCCTTTAGTTTTTATTTCAACTGTTCCTAATCTATAGTCTTTAACTGAGTTTGCTTTTCTGCCCCCAAAGTCTGCAGGAGCTACATTTTGCACCTTTTATCCTTTTCTGCTGTTGTTGTTCAGTCACTGAGTCATGTCACACTCTTTGTGACCACATGGACAGCAGCACTGCAGGCTTCCCTGTCTAACCCTAACTCTAACCCTGACTATCCTTTGACTCTATGCTAAATACATCCTTTATCTAGTGCTTACCTTTACAGCACTCTCCCCCTTTTGATTCTTTTTACATATCAGAAAGAAGGTCATAGAGTCCCCTGACTGCCAGACTCAGTTACTAGGTTACTGATGCCAGCCTATGACTGTTTTTGAAACAATACAAGAGGAAGAAGACAAGATCCTTGCGTATTTGTTCCTCATCACCAACCCCTGACTGTGTACCTTCATCTTACATAAGCCCCTGTGATCTCAGTGAGGGAGCAGTGAGCAGTGGCATGAAGCAAGATCTAAATTCCCTGCACAGGAATTGAACCTGGGTATCCCAGATGAGAACCAGGAATCCTAGCCACTGTTCACTAAAAAATATAATCACAGCCTGAAAGTAGAGAGCTATTTTATTTGGTGGGAATGTTAAGGACTCAGAGCCAGGGAGATGGAATCTCAGTAACTGAGAAAACTGCTCCAAGGAGGCAAGAGTGGAAGTCGGGCTCTATACAAGTTTGCAACAAAGGGAGCAGGCAGTCTGAACATCAAAGATCAGGTATCAAGTCAAGGAATTTACCATTTTATGCATGAGAAAATGCAAGCCTCTGGGCTCACTGAATTCATTCCCTTCATATGCACCTCAGCTATCTAGTGCCAATCCTGTTTCCTTGTTCACCTTGCTTCTTGCATTCCCTCCTGCTCCGCAGCAATCAACTTGCTGATGGCAGCATCTGCTGGATCATAGATTGGGGAACTCACATTCACATTTGGAGGCCAGAAATCAAACAATGTCTGTGACATGTCTTGTTTATTGATATGGCAGGAGACATTTTCATTTCTCACCACCAAACCAGCAAGGGTTATAGGCTAGAAGCTGCTTTTCTCTGGATTTTTGCTCCCACTGAAAAATGTGTGTATCAGAGAGGCAGAAACCTTAAATGTAGGTACACAGTTTATTATTAGAGACACAGAACAACAAGTGGGAGCGCACATAGAGTAATGGTTTGTTTAGTTGAGGTAGAAGCAAGGCAGAGATGCACACCCAGATAGAAAGAGTGTGGGCATCCCCCCAGTGAGAGGGTTAAACACTTATACAAGCCAGTTCTTCTGGGTCTTCATTTTCCTTCAGGCCAATTACCTGCTTTCTTTTTCCACACCTGACCTACCCTGGGTCTCTCACCTGGGGTGCAGGTTCACACACCCCCTCAGCCAAGATAGATTTTGAAGTTAAGGCTTCTGGGAGGAACAGGATTCATTATGGTCTGGCATCATCCTTTGACTTGTGACCCACAAGGAACCCTTCTGAGCATGTGCAGTGTCTCCCTTGTCCCAAAAAGAGGGAGGAACAGAAATCCCTTCATCCTCTACTCAGACCGAGTTCAGTCTCCCTTTGTCCTTGCCATGGTTACTTCCCTGAGATGTTTACAAGAGACAAATACTGCCTATTTCTGTTGTTACTTTCATTTTGGAGGGCAAACAGGAGGCTGGTTATAAATTCCTCAACGGGAGGTCTCCCATCTCTTGTCTCAGGACATGTAAACAGGGGGCTAGTTGTAAACATCTAACCTGGGTCCCTTCTGTCTCTTACATCCCCTAGACTCCTCATGGAGAGAGGCACAGTTCTTGAGGCATTAGCCTGCTGTGTTCCCCCTCTGCCAGCTGAGAATTAAAGCCACCTTTCTATTTCCTCCAAACTCTGCCTCCGTATATTTTATTCAGCTTTGGTGGGCAGAGAAAGCCAAGATTTTGGCCTGCAAAAGCCACTAATTCACTTGTGAATTACCAAAATCCCAGGAATAAAATTGAATGAGAGAAAATCTTTTAAAATATTGAGAGGAAGTAGTACCTGAATTATCACTTCCTCTTACACAAAGACCTGTGTGTGTGTGTGTGTGTGTGTGTGTGTGTGTGTGTGCACACACTCAGTCTCTCAGTCACGTCTGACTCTTTGGGACCCCATGGACTGTAGCCCACCAGGCTGCTCTGTCCATGGGATTCTCCAGGCAGGAACACTGGAGTGGGTTGCCATTCCCCTCTCCAGAGGATCTTCTCCACCCAGGAGACAAACCCAGATCTCCTGCATTGCAGGCAGATTTTTTGCTGGCTCAGCCATCTGGGAAGCTCCATTACACAGAGACAGAAGGATTCAAATACACATATGGAAGACAAGGAGATTTTCATCAAGTGTAAAGATTGCCTTAACACAGAGTTATTTTGAAGCAACTTTTAGAAGTAGATCTAATCACCAGAGAAGGAAAGGAACAATGAGGAACTGTAGATATGGAAAGTAGTTGGATATATGCAAAGAGTGATTTAATAACACCAAGTATGCAAAGGAGGGGCTTCCTAGATGTCTCAGCATAAAGAATCTGCTTGCCAGTGCAGGAGACTCAAGAGACATGGGTTCAATTTTGCAGATACTTATATATATATACATATTGATGCTTTTGAACTGTGGTGTTGGAGAAGACTCTTGAAAGTCCGTTGACCTACAAACAGAACAAACCAGTCCATCCTAAAAGGATATCAGTCCTGAATATTCATTGAAAGGACTGATGCTGAAGTTCCAAAATTTGGGGACCTGATGCGAAGAACTGACTCATTAGAAAATCTTTCCCTGATGCAGGGAAAGATTGAAGGCAGGAGGAGAAGGGGATGACAGAAGATGAGATGGTTGAATGGCATCAGCGACTCGATGGACATGAGTTTGAGGAAGCTCTGGGATTTGGTGATGGACAGGGAAGCCTGGCGGGCTGCAGTCTACAGGGTCACAAAGAGTCAGACAGGACTGAGTGACTAAACCGAATTGATATATATATATAGATAGATACACTAACTAAATGGTAAAGAAAAAAAATCGATTAAAAATTCCAATTCTTTGAAGATACAAACAAAAAAAAGAAATAGGAAAAAAAATTGAATTTGCTATAAAAACAAAGGACTTAAGCAAGTAGAAATTCAGTCAAATAGAGAATGTAGCTAGCAAAGTATTCTACAAATATATTCAGTCTTACAGTTAGAGAAATGATTGCAAACTAAGCCCATAAACATTCCCATTTTCACACAATATTTTTTATTTGAATATTAACTCGAGATATTGTGAAATGCTTGTGTCACAACAGCTATTTTAAGGTAATGTTTGCCTGCATTTCTTGGGTAGGGTCTTAAAAAAAATAAGAAAGAAAAAAAAACATTGTACTTATATCACTGCACATTCCTCCACAACACCCCGATTCTCTCTTTCAATTAGTTGCAAACGTCCTTGAATTTAAGTCCTACTTTAACTGGAATAATTTACACCTCCCATTTCCTCTTCTAATTGAATTTCCATGTCCACTATTGGGGCTTACCAGGTGTCTCAGATGGTAAAGAATTTGCCTGCTAATTCAGGAGACACAGGACACAAGAGTTCCGTCCCTAGGTCAGGAAGATCCCCCGAAGAAGAAAATGGCAGCCCACTTCAGTATTCTTGCCCGGAGAATTCCATGGGCTGAGGAGCCTGGCGGGCTATAGCTCAAAGGGTTCCAATGACCCTTGCATTGTAGAGTTTAATGTACCCTTTTACTTCTGGCTTCATAAATTAATATATTATGTTGTTAAGCACGAAAACAACTCCAGTGATCTTAGTTCTGGGTTAGTCTGGACTGCCTCTCAGGTAAACCAGGTAAAGGTTCTTGCCTTGCATTCCCTTTCACCTTCTCCTGCAGTATTTACTGGGCTCTTGAACTCACCTGGGTGGAGTCTCTGAGAGGAAGGTCTCAATGTAGATGTCAAAATCCTCTTGGATGGTTGATGATGGAGAAAGAAGGTGTGTTTCCAGATGTTACAGTGGGATGGAGTCAAACATGGGTTTGCCAGCAGGAGTTATGACTCCAAAAGCAACAACCACATCCTGACTAGACCAAGGTTGCCCAGGTTGAGGGATGCAGCAGAGGATATATTTACTCCTTGTGTCTGCTCATTAGCACATTTCCCTCCTTATCCCCACCGCTAAGTAATTGATTCCCCATAGGACCAGACAGAAAGAGTTTTCTGTTTATTCTCTTTGTTCAGGAGACAATGTAACAAGCCAGACAAATCGGTATTTATTATTCCTTCCATCATCTCATCTGTTCTCCAGAGGAATAAACCTTAAGATCCCAACACCAAATCCCATCCCTGAGTTCACATTTTCTCCAGAGTCTAAGTTTGAGGCTTCTTTCTTGATTAGTCCATAATCAATTGCATGCGTGCTTGCTCAGTCATGGAGAAAGAAATGGCAAGCCACTCCAGTATTCTTGCCTGGAATATCCCGTGGACCGAGGGAGGAGCCTGGTCCATGGGGTCGCAAAGAGTCAGACGTGACTGAGTGACTTCACTTCACTTCACTTCACTTGCTCAGTCATGTCGAACTATTTCCACCCTATCGGCTATAGGCTCCTCTTTCCATGCAATTCTCCAGGCAAGAATACTGGAATGGGTAGCCTTTCTCTTCTCCAGGGGATCATCCCAACCAGGGGATCAAACTCAGGTCTCCCACATCACAGGTGGCTTCTTTACCAGCTGAGCCACAAGGGAAGCCCAAGAATACTGGAGTGGGTAGCATATCCCTTCTCCAGGGTATCTTCCCAGCTCAAGAATGCTGGAGTGGACCTCCAGAAGACCTTCTCAACTCAGGAATCAAAGCGGGGTCTCCTACGTTGCAGACAGATTATTTGCCAACTGAGCTATCAGGGAAGCCCCCTCATTTGTTAGTAGTGCTCTTTATTATCCTATGACACATTCAGAAATAATGAATTTAGGCTTGGGAAGATTACATTTTTCACAATTACATTCAAAACAAAGAAAGACTATTTTGCACTTTCTTGACATATACAAGTAGAATCAGGCAGAATGTACTCAGTTTGTATATGGTTATTTCATTTGTACAAACCATACATTTTATTTTATTTTTCCAGCTCTATTGACAGGTAATTCACCTATCATATTGTGCAAGTTTAAGGTATACAGTATAATGATCTGTTATATTTATGTATTTCCAAACAATTACTCAATAAGAGTTAACACCTTGGTTGCCTCAGGAATTGATCTTTTCTTGGGTGAGAACAGTTAAGATTTATTCTCTTAGCACATTTCAAGGATATGTTTTAATGGCAGTTAACTTCTGCCACCAGGCTGACTCTTAGATCCTCAAAATTTATTCATCTTATAACTGGAACTTTGCACTCTTTGACCAACATCTCCCAAAATTTCCCACTCCAGGTTCTGGAAACCAGCATTCTATTCTTTATTTCTATAATGCTGGACTGTTAGATTCCACATATATGTAAGATAACACAGTATTTGTTTTTCACTGACTAAATTATTTCACACAGCATGATGTCCTCAGAGTTCAACCATATTATTACTAGCGGCAGGATTTCATTCTTTATTACTGTCAAAGAAATTATAATATATATACAGAAAACATTTTAAAAAATCCATTCACAGATCAATGGACACTTGGGTTGTATTCTTGTCTTGCATATAGTGAGTAATGTTGCAATGAACATGCTTGTACATATTTCTTCAAGAGACTGAATTTAGTTCTTTGGATATATGCCCAGACGTGGAAGTGCTGGATAATAGCCCAGTTTTAGGGCTTTCCTGGTGACTCATATGGAAAAGAACCTGCCTGCAATGCAGGAGAGGTAGTTCAACTCCTGGGTTGGGAAGATCCTCTGGAGAAGGGAATGGCAATGCACTCCAGTATTCTTACCTGGAGAATTCCATGGACAGAGGAATCTGGCGGGCTATAGTCCTTGGTGTCACAAAGAGTCAGACAGAACTAAACGACTAACACTTTCAATTTTTCTCACTTTCATCCCAGTTTTATTTTTCATTTTTGAGTAACTTTTATACTTATTTTTTTGCTTAGTGGCTGTACCATAAATTACATTAACACCAATAGTGTGCATGAGTTCACTTTTCTGCACATCCAAACCAACACTAAACTCTCACTTTTTTTCAATTCAGTTCAGTCTCTCAGTCATGCCCGACTCTTTGCGACCCCATGGACTGCAGCACACCAGGCATCCCTGTCCATCACCAACTCCAGGGACTTGCTCAAACTCATGCCCATCGAGTCGCTGATACCATCCAACCATCTTTTTTTAAAATTTCTTATTGAGGTAATATTTCAATAGTTCATTTTACTGAGGTGATATTAGTTTACAATATTATAAATGTTTAATGTTCCAACATTAGATTTTGAATTCTCTGTATACAGTGGTGTGCTCACCACCAATATTTTGTTGTTGTTGTTGTTTTCATCTGTTAATATTATTCACTTTCTTTATTCATTTTGTCCTCCATTCATCACATCCCTTCCCTCAGGTAGCCACTACTGTGTTCTCTTTATTGATATGTACATTTTTTTTTGTCTGTGAATTGATATTTTTTAGAGTCCACATGTGCGTGAAGTTATATAGTATTTGTCTTTTGCTGTCATTTCTTTCACTTAGCTTAATACCTTCGAGATCTTTCCATATTGTTACAAATACTAACATTCCAATCTTTTTTACCTAAGTAATATTGCAACCAGAGAAGGCAATGGCAACCCACTCCAGTACTCTTGCCTGGAAAATCCCATGGACGGAGGAGCCTGGCAGGCTGCAATCCATGAGGTCACGAAATCGGACACGACTGAGCGACTTCACTTTCACTTTTCACTTTCATGCATTGGAGAAGGAAATGGCAACCCACTCCAGTGTTCTTGCCTGGAGAATCCCAGGGTCGGTGGAGCGTGGTGGGCTGCCATCTATGGGGTCACACAGAGTCGGACACGACTGAAGCGAGTTAGCATCAGCAGCAGTATTGCAAATGTATGTCTATGTTTATATATGCACTCATATGTATCCTTTATCCTTTATCCATTTTGTATGTCCTTTATCCATATAACCTTTATCCATTCTTCTGTTGATGAGTACTTAGGCTGTATCTATATCTTGGCTATCATAAATATGCAGTCATGATCACAGTGATGCATATTAATTAGTATTTTCATTTACTTGGAAAAGGGCTTTCCCTGGTGGCTCAGTGGTAAAAAGTCTGCCTGGCAATGCAGGAGACACAGGAGATGAAGGTTCGATCCCTGAGTCAGAAATTTCTCCTAGAGAAGGAAATGGCAGCCCACTCAATTATTCTTGCCTGGAAAACCCCATGGACAGAGGAGCCTGGGGGGCTACAGTCTTTGAGGATGCAAAGAGTTGGACACAACTGAGCACACCTGCACCTTTTACTTGGACAGAAACTCAGGAATGAAATTCCTGGATCATAGATTAGTTCTAAAACTCTGGAGGAACCTCCATACTGTTCTCCATAGTGATTACACCAACTTACATTCCCACCAATAGTGTAAGAGAGTTCCATTTTCTCCACATTTTCACCAGCACTGTTGGTTCTTATGTATTGATAATAGACATTCTGACAGATGTAAGGGAGAATCTCATTGTGATTTTTATTTTTTAGTTTCTCTGTTCATTTTTGATTGTTGTTCTTTTTACACGGGACTTCTCTCCCATCAATCCCAATGATTTTTTAAAATTTCATTTTTTTGTAGGATAATTACTTTACAGTATTGTGATGGCTTTTGTCTTACAGCAACAGGAAATGGTCATAGATATACATATGACCCCTCCCTCTTATACCATCCCTCCCACCTTCCTCCCCGTCTTACCACTCTAGGTTGTCACAGACTGCCAGCTATGGGTTCCCTGAGTCATCCAGCAAACTCCCACTGGCTACCTATTTTACATATGGTAATGTATATGTTTCAGTGCTCTTCTCTTCTGATTTGCATTAATTTGCCTAAAAATTAATGTTGATCTGCCATGAGTCTTCTTTCGAAAATATATTGTTCAGTTGTTCTGCTCATGTTTCATTTTTTTCTTTTTCATTTATATGATACTGAGTTGTATGAACTGATTATATATTTTGGATATTAACTCCTCGTCAGTTGTTTTCTGTAACTATGTACTCCTATTCTATAGCTTATCTTTTGGCTCAGTAGATGGCTTCATTTCCTGTTTTTGAAATTAATTCTGTCTCATTTGTTTATTTTTTTGCATCTATTTCTTTTGCTTTACAGCAGAGTTTCAAAAAACATTACCATGATTTATGACAAAAAGTATTCTGCCTACTTTCACTTCAAAGAGTTTTATGGTTTCAGGCCTTTCACTGGGGTTTAAAAATCTCATTTTTATAAATAACGCAAGGAATCTATAAGGCACTAAGATCTAAACATAACTTTTGTAACAAAAAAGCATTTTCTGATGAGGGATGGATAGCTATTAGCTAGTAATAGAAAGCTGAAATTGCTAGTTGTTTTAGCAAAACTGTCATGAATCCAAGCAATGTACAATCCAAGGATTTGTATTTTTAAAAACCAAGCAAAGTTAACATTTCTTGAAGATAGGAATTATAGTTTACAAGAGATATCAGGTATGACCTAAAGCAAATCCCTATGACTATACAGTGGAAGTGAGAAATAGATTTAAGGGACTAGATCTAATAGACAGAGTGCCTGGTGAACTATGGATGGAGGTTCATGACATTGTACAGGAGACAAGGATCAAGACCATCCCCATGGAAAACAAATGCAAAAAGGCAAAATGGTTGTCTGAGGAGGCCTTACAAATAGCTGTGAAAAGAAGAGAAGCAAAAAGCAAAGGAGAAAAGGAAAGATATTCCCTTTTGAATGCAGAGTTTCAAAGAATAGCAAGGAGAGATGAGAAAGCCTTCCTCAGCGACCAATGCAAAGAAATAGAGGAAAACAACAGAATGGGAAAGGCTAGAGATCTCGTCAAGAAAATTAGAGATATTCAGGGAACATTTCAGGCAAAGATGGGCTCAATAAAGGACAGAAATGGTATGCACCTAACAGAAGCAGAGGATATTAAGAAGAGGTGGCAAGAATACACAGAGCAACTGTACAAAAAAGACCTTCATGACCCAGATAATCACGATGGTGTGTCACTCACCTAGAGCCAGACATCCTGGAATGTGAAGTCAAGTGGGCCTTAGAAAGCATCACTATGAACAAAGCTAGTGGAGGTGATGGAATTCCAGTTGAGCTCTTTCAAATCCTGAATGATGATGCTGTGAAAGTGCTGCACTCAATATGCCAGCAAATTTAGAAAACTCAGCAGTGACCACAGGACTGGAAAAGGTCTGTTTTCATTCCAATCCCAAAGAAAGGCAATACCTAAGAATGCTCAAACTGCAGCACAATTGCACTCATCTCACATGCTAGTAAGGTAATGCTCCAAATTCTCCAAGCCAGACTTCAGCAAAAGGTGAACTGTGAACTTCTAGATGTTCAAGCTGGTTTTAGAAAAGGCAGAGGAGCCAGAGATCAAATTGCCAACATCCGCTGGATCATCGAAAAAGCAAGAGAGTTCCAGAAAAACATCTCTTTCTGTTTTATCGACTATGCCAAAGTCGTTGACTGTGTGAATCACAATAAACTGTGGAAAATTCTTCAAGAGATGGGAATACCAGACCACCTGACCTGCTTCTTGAGAAACCTGTATCCAGGTCAGGAAGCAACAGTTAGGCCTGGACATGGAACAACAGACGGATTCCAAATAGGAAAAGGAGTACATCAAGGTTATATATTGTCACCCTGTTTTTTTAACTTATATGCAGAGTACATCATGAGAAACACGGGGCTAGAAGAAGAACAGACTGGAATCAAGATTGCCAGAAGAAATATCAATAACCTCAGATATGCAGATGACACCACTCTTATGGCAGAAAGTGAAGAGGAACTAAAAAGCTTCTTGATGAAAGTGAAAGAGGAGAGTGAAAAAGTTGGCTTAAAGCTCAACATTCAGAAAACAAACATCATGGCATTTGGTCCCATCACCTCATGGGGCATAGACGGAGAAACAGTGGAAACAATGGCAGACTTTATTTTTGTGGGCTCCAAAATCACTGCAGATGGTGACTGCAGCCATGAAATTAAAAGACGCTTACTCCTTGGAAGGGAATTTATGACCAACCTAGATAGCATATTAAAAAGCAGAGACATTACTTTACCAAACAAGGTCCGTCTAGTCAAGCCTATGGTTTTTCCAGTGGTCACGTATGGATGTGAGAGTTGGACTGTGAAGAAAGCTGAGCACCGAAGAATTGATGCTTTTGAACTATGGTGTTGGAGAAGACTCTTGAGAGTCCCTTGGACTGCAAGTAGATCCAACCAGTCCTTCCTAAAGGAGATCAGTCCTGGGTGTTCATTGGAAGGACTGATGCTGAAGTTGAAACTCCAATTCTTTAGCCACCTCATGTGAAGAGTTGACTCATTGGAAAAGACCCTGATGCTGGGAAGGATTAGGGGCAGGAGGAGAAGGGGATGACAGAGGATGAGATGGCTGGATGGCATCACCCACTCAATGCACATGAATTTGAGCAAACTCCGGGAGTTGGTGATGGACAAGTAGGCCTGGCATGCTGTGATTCATGGGGTCACAAAGAGTTGGACATGACTGAGTGACTGAACTGATCTGAGAGATCCACCAAAGGCAATATTTTGATTAGGGACCTAATCAAAGGGGTATCCTCAGTTTTAGACCCTGGAGAAAACTTGAGCTCAGAGCTGGGAGAAGTGCTGAGATCTTAAGGATTATAATGCCTGAAGACAGTAGAGATCATGGAGAATGATTAATAATCACTGAATCTATCTGGCTCACAACATTGTGTCCTAGACAGGGAGAATAAGTAGAATATTTTTTCTGTTCAGACCAGTGTTTCTCAGGGACAATTGTTGAAGGTGGTGGTAACAAGAGGGACACAAATGTTTCTTCTGCTGTGTCCCTCAACTTGTACAACCTTGGGCTGATCAGTATGTGGTTATTGGTAACTCAGTGTGACACAAATATTTGACAACACTCTGCTGTCTTGTTTGGGAGTAGAGCTTCTATCTCTATCATCAACCATCCAAGACAGATTTTCACATCATTGTGGATGCCTCCCCCTCAGAGACTCCACCCAAATAAATCCAAGAACCCAGTAAATACTACAAGAGAAGGTTAAAGGGAATGGCAGTCAGAATATTTACCTGAGTTCACATGACAGCCAATCCAGACTAGCCTGGAGCTAAGATCACTGCCTTAGTTTGTTCACTTGAGTATTTATTAATTGATGATGACAAAGGTATAAGTGAATCTTGAACTCAGTAATGTAAAGGACAAAGCCAACCATTAAATGATGAAAATGGAAGTTTGATTTGAAAAGAGAATAGGAGGTGAAAAGTGTTTCCACTAAAAATAGAAGCTAAATCCAAGGACCTATGTGATTAACTGGAATAAAGTAGGGTATTAACAATAGAGGGATGTATAGTGATATAAGAACCCTTTTGAAAATACAGAGCATATTTGACTGTGATGACAAATATCCAGACCATGGAATGTTGACAATTTTTCATGTGAGTAGTTCATGAGTCAAATAGTTCACAGCATCTTTCCTCTTTTAGTATTCAAATAAAAATGTATTTATTATATGAAAAGAGGTGTGCTAATGAGCTTACTTTGCAATTATTCCATTTCCTGTAGGACTGACTATATTTCTAGATCCATTAGACAGCTGCTTTCTCTATGGAAAACTGCCTGTTCAAGTCCTTTTCTTCTGTATTTCTGGTTTATTTCATTCAAGAAGGAATTGGATTTTTGTTTATCATATGCTATTTGGAATCAGTTTTCAAGTATTCATTCCAATCCCAAAGAAAGGCAATGTCAAAGACTGTTCAAGATACAACACAATTGCACTCATTTCACATGATAGCAAAACACTGCTCAAAATTCTCCAAGCCAGGCTTCAATAGGACATGAACCGTGAACTTCCAGATGTGCAAGCTGTATTTAGAAAAGGCAGAGGAACCAGAGATCAAATTGCCAACATCTGTTGGATCATTGAAAAAGCAAGAGAATACCAGAAAAACATCTCTTTCTGCTTTATTGATTACATCAAAGCCTTTGACTGTGTAGATCACAAACTGTGGAAAATTTTTCAAGAGATGGGAATACCAGCCCACCTTACCTGCCGCCTGAGAAACCTGTATACAGGTCAAGAAGCAACAGTTAGAACCAGACATGGAACAACTGACTGGTTTCAAATTGGGAAAGGAGTACATCAAGGCTGTATATTCTCACCCTGCTTATTTAACTTATATGCAGAATACATCAAGCAAAATACCAGGTTGGATGAAGCACAAGCTGGAATCAAGATTGCCAGGAGAAATATCAATAACCTAAGATATGCAGATGATACCACCCTTATGACAGAGAGTGAAGAATTAAAGAGCCTCTTGATGAAAGTGAAAGAGGAGTGTGAAAAGGTTGGCTTAAAGCTCAATATTCAGTAAACTAAGATCATGGCATCTGGTCCCATCACTTCATGGCAAATAGATGGGTAAACAGTGGAAACAGTGGCAGACTTTATTTTGGGGGCTCCAAAATCTCTGCAGGTGATATAGATTAATTTATATTAATCTAAAAATTAAAAGATGCTTGCTCCTTGGAAGAAAAGTTATAACCAACCTGGACAGCATATTAAAAAACATAGACATTACTTTGCCAACAAAGGTCCATCTAGTCAAGGCGATGTTTTTTCCAGTAGTCATGTATGGATGTGAGATTTGGACTATAAAGAAAGCTGAGCGCTGAGGAATTGATGCTTTTTAACTGTGGTGTTGGAGAAGACTCTTGAGAGTCCCTTGGACTGCAAGGAGATCTAACCAGTCCATCCTAAAAGAAATCAGTCCTGAGTATTCATTGAAAGGGCTGATGCTGAAGCTGAAACTCCAATACTTTGGCCATCTAATGTGAAGAACTGACTCTCAGAAGACCCTGATGCAAGGAAAGAGTGAAGGCAGGAAGAAAAGGGGAAGACAGCAGATAAGACAGATGAATGTCATCACTGACTCAATGGACATGAATTTGAGCAAGCTCTTTCTCCTTTTCCTTTAGCTTCTCTTCTTTTCTCAGCTATTTGTAAGGCCTCCTCAGACAACCATCCACTCTAGGTCTAGCCATATTGTTCCAAATGGTAAGGTTTCACTGTTTCATACCTAAGTAGTATTCTACTGTATAGAACACATCATCTTTGTCTATTCTTCTGCCAATGAACACTTCAGTTGAAACCATATGTTGATTATTTTAACTATGTGGCAATGGGTATAGCAATACATATTATTTAGTGTTTTTACATCTTTTGATAAATACTCAGAAGTGGAATTGCTTAATCACAGCATAGTTCTATTTCTAGTTTTTGAGGAACTTCTGTACTATTTTCTATAGTGGCTGCACCAATTTACATTCCTACCAACATTGTAGAGGGTTTCCTCTTCTTGAGATCCTCTTCAAAATTCATTAATTGTAGACTCTTTGATGATAGCTATTCCCACAAGTGCAAGGTGACATCTCATGTTTCTTTGGTTTGCATTTCTCTAGCAATTAGTGATACTGATCAACTTTCCATGCATTGGTTATCCATCTGTATGTTTTCTTTAGGGAAAAAAATGTCTATTCAGGTCTTCAGCCCATTTTTTATTGAGTCATTTATTTTTTATATTGAGTTGTATGAGCTGTTTATATATTTTGGATTTTGATCCCTGCCAGTGATATAATTTGCAAATATTTTATCCCATTCCATAGGTGTTTTTTTTCTTTTCTTTTCATTTTTTAGATGGCTTCCTTTGCTGTGAAAAATCTTTTAAATTTAATTAAGTTCCATTTATTTTTCCTTTTATTTCTTTAACTGAAAGACAGAGATCCTAAACAATATTATGGTCATTTATGTCAAAAAAATATACTGCTCATGTCCTCACTACTCAGAATTTTAGGATTCATTTCTTACATTTAGGCCCATAATCCATCTTGAAATTTTTCTTCATATGTGGTGTGAGGAAATGTTCTAATCCATTGTTTTACACATGGCTGTTTAGTTTTCACCAGCTTCCCAAGTGGCTCAATGGTAAAGAATCTGCCCACCAGTACAGGAGACACAGGTTCTATCCTAGAGTCAGTAAGATCCCCTGGAGAAGGAAATGGCAATCCACACCAGTATTCTTGCCTGGGAAATCCCAGCAGCAGGGAAGCCTGGAGGGCTCGTCCACGAGGCTGCAAAGAGCTGGACAGGACTGAGCATGCACAAATGTTCATTCGGTTACGGCAGTGCAACTTGTTGAAGAGACTGAGCTTTTCTCCATGGTACATGCTTGCCTCCTCCCTTGTCATAGATTGATTGGTCACGACCGTTTGGGTTTATTGCTGGGGTCTCTATTCTCATCTACTGATTCATGGGTCAGTTTTTGTGCCAGTACCATGCAGTTCTGAGTATGATATCTTGGTGTTGAGAGTACAATCTGAAGTCTGGGATCCTCATGAATCCAGCTTTGTTGTTGTCATTGTTGTTTCCCCAGGATTGCTTTGACAGTTCTAGGTCTCTTGTAGTTTCATGTTAATTTTAGCATTTTGTTCTACTTCTGGGAAAAACATCATGATTACTTTGATTCAGAGTGCATCAGCTCTGTAGATTGTTTTTGGTTGTATGGCCATTTTAAGAGTATTACTTCTTCCACTCCAAGAGCACAGGAATGTCTTTTCATTTCTTTCTATTGTCTTTGATTTTCTTCATCAATGTTTTATACATTTTTGAATACAGATCTTTCGCCTCATTGGTTAAGGTTATTTCTAGGCATGTTTTATATGATTTTACCTATATATATATTTTTTTTACCTTTCTCCTTCTTATAGTTGATTATTAGTGTATAGTGAGCTATAGATTTCTGTATATTAATATTTTACCTTGCAACTTTTCTGATTTCATTTAATCTTTCTAATACACTTTTGGTGGAGACGTTAGGTTTTCCTATTTAAAGTATCTTGCCTTCTACATCATGACTTTTTGAAAGACTCCTTTTCTCTCTTCCGTCCAATTGACAGCCAAGAAAACTTCCACAACACAAGAAAGGTGCCTCTGCACAACCTTCCAGGTTATCAGAGAATTCCACAAACCTGTGCTTTTAAGGTGGGGACATACAGGAGAAACCAACTACCTACAAGAGGGTGATAGAGCCTATGACTCAGGATTTCTCAGACCCATTAGAAAAGCCTTCGTACCTGGGGCCCGGGCAGCATACTGGTAACGGTGGCAGCAAACAAGGTACCAACAATCCCAGAGGCACAGGAGACTATAATTAGGATGAAAGAGAACATCTTTGACAGAAGTTGGAAAGTGGATACTTTCTCTTTTTTTTCCCCCATTTATTTTTATTAGTTGGAAGCTAATTACTTTACAATATTGTAAAGGTTTTTGCCATACACTGACATGAATCAGCCATGGATTTACATGTATTCCCATCCTGATCCCCCCTCCCACCTCCCTCTCCACCCGATCCCTCTGGGTCGTCCCAGTGCACCAGCTCCGAACACTTGTCTCATGCGTCCAACATGGGCTGGTGATCTGTTTCACCCTTGATAATATACATGTTTCGATGCTGTCCTCTCTAAACATCCCCCCCCCTCTTCTTCTCCACAGAGTCCCAAAGTCTGTTCTGTACATATGTGTCTCTTTTTCTGTTTTGCATATAGGGTTATCGTTACCATCTTTCTAAATTCCATATATATGTGCTAGTATACTGTATTGGTCTTTATCTTTCTGGCTTCCTTCACTCTGTATAATGGGTTCCAGTTTCATCCATCTCATTAGAACTGATTCAAATGAATTCTTTTTAATGGTTGAGTAATATTCCATGGTGTCTATGTACCACAGCTTCCTTATCCATTCGTCTGCTGATGGACATTTAGGTTGCTTCCATGACCTGGCTATTATAAACAATGATGCAATGAACAATGGGGTGCACGTGTCTCTTTCAGATCTGGTTTCCTTGGTGTGTATGACCAGAAGCTGGACTGCTGGGTCATATGGCAGTTCTATTTCCAGTTTTTTTTAAGAAATCTCCACACTGTTCTCCATAGCAGCTGTACTAGTTTGCACTCCCACCAAAAGTGTAAGAGGGTTCCCTTTCCTCCACACCCTCTCCAGCATTTATTGCTTGTAGACTTTTGGAGAGCAGCCATCCTGACTGGCGTGTAATGGTACCTCATTAAGGTTTTGATTTGCGTTTCTCTGATAATGAGTGATGTTGAGCATCTTATCATGTGTTTGTTAGCCATCTGTATGTCTTCTTTGGAGAAATGTCTGTTTAGTTCTTTGGCCCATTTTTTGATTGGGTCATTTATTTTTCTGGAATTGAGCTGCAGGAGCTGCTTGTATATTTTTGAGATTTATCCTTTGTTGCTTTGTTTGCTATTATTTTCTCCCAACTGAGGGCTGTCTTTTCACCTTGCTTATAGTTTCGTTTGTTGTGCAAAAGATTTTCAGTTTAATTAGGTCCCATTTGTTTATTTTTGCTTTTATTTCCAGTATTCTGGGAGGTGGGTCATAGAAGATCCTGCTGTGATTTATGTCAGAGAGTGTTTTGCCTATGTTCTCCTCTAGGAGTTTTGTAGTTTCTGGTCTTACATTTAGATCTTTAATCCATTTTGAGTTTATTTTTGTGTATGGTGCTAGAAAGTGTTGCAGTTTCAATCCTTTACAAATGTTTGATAAGTTTTCCCAGCACTACTTGTTAAAGAGGCTGTCTTTTTCCATTGTATATTCTTGACTCCTTTGTCAAAGATAAGGTGTTCATAGGTTTGTGGGTTTATCTCTGGGCTTTCTATTCTGTTCCATTGATCTATATTTCTGTCTTTGTGCCAGTACAATACTGTCTTGATGACTGTGGCTTTGTAGTATAGTCTGAAGTCAAGCAGGTTGATTCCTCCAGTTCCATTCTTCTTTCTCAAGATTACTTTGGCTATTCGAGGTTTTTTGTATTTCCATACAAATTGTGAAATTATTTGTTCTAGTTCTGTGAAAAATAACGTTGGTGGCTTGATAGGAATTGCACTGAATCTATAGATTGCTTTCGGTAGTATACTCATTTTGACAATACTGATTCTTCCAATCCATGAACATGGTATATTTCTCCATCTGTTTGTGTCCTCTTTGATTTCTTTCATCAGTCTTTTATATTTTTCTATGTATAGGTCTTTTGTTTCTTTCTTTCTTTCTCTTTTTAATTTTTATTAGTTGCAGGCTAATTACTTTACAATATTGTAGTGGCTTTTGTCATACATTGACATGAATCAGTCATGGATTTACATGTATTCCCCATCCCGATCCCCCCTCCCACCTCCCTCTCCACCTGATTCCTCTGGGTTTTCCCAGGTAGATATACTCCTAAGTATTTTATTCTTTTTGTTGCAATGGTGAATGGTATTGTTTCCTTAATTTCTCTTTCTATTTTCTCATTGTTAGTGTATAGGAATGCAAGGGATTTCTGTGTGTTAATTTTATATCCTGCAACTTTACTATAGTCATTGATTGCATACTTTCAAATGATAATCAAGGACTGCTCAGGTAGGAAGATTGAAAAACCGAGAAAAAAGAAAAAGTTATGACACCTAGGGGATTAAAAAACAAAGCATTTTAATTTAGTAGAAGGAAAGGGAAAACTGCTCCCTTCTTCAAAGGCCCCACCTGAGAGGAACAGCACATCAAACCCGAGAAAGAACCACAGAAACACCACCGCAGAAAGAAAGCAACAACTGCCCAGCAGCCAAGCTTCAACACTATCGTGAAGAAAATCAATTCAAGGAAACCGAGAAAGGCAGCTGAATGAACCCAGGAATAAAATTAATGACCAGAAGGAATGCTTTCCAAAATATTGAAACTTTAAGATAAAACTAAACAGAAATTCTAGAGCTGAAAGGCAAACAAGAAGCCAGATGAGGAATGCATTAGAAATCATTGGAAACAGGACAGAATTAGTGAGTTTAAAGATGGAAAACTAGACATGATACAAGTAGAAGAAGAAAGAGAAATGAGATATTAAGCAATGAGGCTACTCAATGAGAGGTAACTGACCCCTTAAAGAAGGGTCAGTTTAAGGTAGTGAGTGTCTGAAAAGAAGAAGAGAAAAAAAGAAATGTGTAGAGAGTTTATTCAGATAAACAAAACAGTATTTCCCAAACTTGGGCAAAGAATTGGATATATGAGTCCATAAAGTTAAGACCATCTAATCACCTCAATGCACAAAGACCTTCCCCAGGACACATCATATTAAAGTTGTTGAAAATCATTAACAGAAAATAATTTAGAGGCTGAGACAGAGAAAGCAGGATGGTACACTTCATGAAACACTCATTAGACTACAAGAAGATTTCACAGAAGAAATCCTACAATCCAGGAGGGAGTGGAATGGCATTCTCAAAACTCCAAAAGAGAAAAACTTTCACCCCAAAGCATTCTATCCGTAAAAATTATCATTAAGATATGAAAGAGAAATACTTTTTCATACAAACAAATGCTAAGGGAGTTTAGCAACACTAGGCCTAACCTACAAGAAATGTAGAAAGAAGTTCTTCAACATGAAACAGAAAAGGCAAAAACACACTAAACTTTGAGTAAGGTGACAAATAGACAAAGTCATAAAATCATAAAATACTATCAGAATAGATTTTTAAATAACTTATTATAGTGTCATGTGCAAAGAGGACAAAAAGCAGAAAACAATTATGGCTACTTCAATTAGGTAACAAGCTCACAACATAAAAAGGCAACTAAAACACAAAACAGGAAGAGGGAACTAAGGAACCCACGTGTGCAACAAAAATAAGATACTATCAGTGGGAAAAGGGCTATTTTTACCTATGAGATGGTTGCCACAAATCCGTGGTAATCACAAAACATAAATCTAGACTAATGACTCAAAACATCAAAAAAAAGGAAGCTGATTAACAAATCATAGAAAAATGGTCAAATTTAAATGGCAGACAGTAACTCATGAAAAGGGAGGGTGGGAAATAGAATAACCAGAATAGAAAAGACAAAACAGCAGTACTAAATCCTCATCTGTCAATAATCATTCTAAATGTGCTGAATGCACCTATCAAAAAAAAAAAGAAAAAAAAAAAGAGTGTCTGGTTGGATTAAAATACAAAACTGAGATACATACTAAACCCAAGAGACTGTTCATGTCTAAAGAGTCTAAAAGACTCTTCATGTCTTCTAGATTTAAAATTAAGTGACGGAGAAGGATACCACAAGCAAATGGCAACATAAAAGGTATAGGCATAACCATATCAGAAAAATATGGATTTAAAGACAAAAGGGGAAATAAAAGACAAAAATGGACAGAATATAATGCTACAGGGGAAAGTTCATCAAGAACACATAATTTTTTTTTCGTTTGTTTTACAAGCACCTAACACAGGAGCACCAAACATATAAAACAATAGTTAACAGACCTAAAGGGAGTAATTGACAGTAACACAATAATAGCCCATGACTTTAACAATCCTCATATATGAATAAATATCATTTAGCCAGAAAGTCAAAAAATAAGTATCAGCTAAATTACATATAAGGTCAGATGCATTTGATATGTTTATATAGAACATTCCATCCTAATGCAGAAGAATATACATTTTTCTCAAGTGCACATGGGATATTCTCAAGAATAGGCCACATTTAGGGGACACAACACTAGCCTCAATTAATTTAGGAAGTTTTTAATCACATGAAGTTTCTCTTCCGATCACTAGGATATGAAACTAGAAATCAAATAAAAGCAGAAAGTTGGAAACAAAAACAGAACTATGTGAAAACTGAAACACATGCTACTGAACAACTATTAGGTCAATAAAAATACCAAAGGAGGAATAGAGAATCACCTGAAGACAAATGAAAATAAAAATATCACATACTTGAATCTATGAGATATACTATAAACTGAAATAAGATAGAAATATTTGGCAATACAGGTCTACATTGGACACAAGAAAATTTTGAGGTAAACAATTTTTATTGCAACAGAAAAAAGATCACCATACATTTTCATGGTAGCAAAACATGTCAGATTGTTTGCTTTCATAATAGCTTCTTGTGAACACCATACGATATCACTTATACGTGTAATCTAAAATATGACACAAATGTCCTTATATCTGAAACAGAAACAGACTCACAGACACAGAGAACAGACTTGCAGTTGCCAAGGGAGAGGGAGTGTTGGGGGGGTGGATTGTGGAAAGTTTGGGATTAACAGATACAAGTTATTATATTTAGCATGAATAAACAGCAAGGTCTATAGTATAGCACAGGAACTATATTCAATATCCTGTAATAAAGCATAATGAAAAAAGATATAAAAATAAAACATATATGTGTATAACTGAACCACTTCGTTGTATAGCAGAAATTGACCCAACATTGTAAATCAACTATACCTCAATAAAATATTTTTCAAAAAAGAATGGCTTGTTATGCAACAAGAGCTTACTAATTAGTTCAGTTCAGTTCAGCTCAGTCGCTCAGTCATGTCCGATTATTGCAACCCCATGAATCGCAGCACGCCAGGCCTCCCTGTCCATCACCAGCTCTCGGAGTTTACTCAAACCAATGTCCATCGAGTCGGTGATGCCATCCAGCCATCTCATCCTCTGTCGTCCCCTTCTCCTCCTGCCCCCAATCCCTCCCAGCATCAGGGCTTTTTCCAACGAGTCAACTCTTTACATGAGGTGGCCAAAGTACTGGAGTTTCAGCTTCAGCATACAACAACCCAAATGAACAGAAGTGAAGACAATTAAAATAACTTAATGTTTCTTACTTTTGACGTTTGATTTGCTATCAAGACAACATTAATGAACATTTTGTTATTCAAGTTTAATTTAGATCACATTATTAAAATGTAACTCCATTAAACTTCCCTTCCAGGTAACCAGAGGAGTTTGAAAGAAAATTAATGTTTGTGGAGAAAAAGTTATGACCCTGAAACACAGGACTAGACAAGAATTCAATTGTTCTTGTGAGTCACCCTTTTATTATAAAAACTGAAGAGATTCTTTATCACAGAGAGGGTATAAAATGGTTCTAATTTGTAATGTACATGCATTTCTCCTAAGTTAGTTTTATGACTAACTTAGAAAATAGGACGATATTTCTTTAGCGCAGCAGCAGAATTCATGTATAGGTAGCACTCTAAGTTTTCAGCCAGAAACCAGAAGATAATCTAATAAAAGCACATGAAGCAGGTCATCGACTCCTTCACTCCAACATATTAACCTCCTCTCACTTGAATATTGACTTTCCATAATTTAAGGAGTTGGTGTATAACATGTAAAACAACATTTTGCCCATCAATGTAAAGTACATTTTAAGACTTTGCTATATTGTATTTCACAATATTGTGATGGCCTCTGCCATACATCACCATGAATGAGCCATGGGCAAACATATATCCTCTCTGGAAAGAATAGGTCACATTCTTTATGTCAAATATTTATTCAGATTTGTGTTACCTATTTTCCAACTGGTTTATTTAAGTGACTGATGTCATCTAAGACAACTATTGCCTTATTGATTTTCTGTTTGGACCATCTGTCCATTAATACAGTTGGGATTGTAAATTGATACAGCCACTCAGGAAAATGGGCTTCCCTCATAGCTCACTTGGTAAAGAATCCACCTACAATGCAGGAGACTGTGGTTTGATTGCTGGGTTGGGAAGGTATGCTGCAGCAGGGATAGGCTACCCACTTCAGTATTCTTGGGCTTCCCTTGTGGCTCAGCTGGTAAAGAATCTGCCTGCAATGTGGGAGACCTGGGTTTGATCACTGGGTTGGGAAGATTCTCTGAAAAAAGGAAAAGCTACCCACACCAGTATTCTAGCCTGGAGAATTCTATGGACTGTATAGTACATGGGGTTACAAAGAGTCAGACACGACTGAGTGACCTTCACTCACTCACTCACTCACTCATTCACTATGGAAAACAGTAGGGAGGTTTCTCAGTGACCTAAAAATAGAACAATTATATGACCTTGGAAACTACACTTGGGAATATATCCCCCCAAAATATAAAAGCATAAATTTGAAAACATACACGTACCCTAATGTTCATTGCAGCACTGTTTACAATAGCCAAAATATGGAAGCAACACAAATATCCATCAATAGACAAGTATATAAAGAATGTGTGCCACAAATAAATAAACATTAATATGTGTAAGTAATGAAATGTTACTCAGACATTAAAAAGAATGAAATTCTGCTATTTGAAGCCATGTGGATGGACCTAACTATTATTATGATTAGTGAAATAAGTCATAGAGAGAAAAAATAGTATATGATATAACTTATGATGTATGGTAAACGATCATATGGAATCTTAAAAATAATACAATGAGAATATATGCAAAACAGAAACATATTTACAGATACAGAACAAAAACTAAAAGTTACCAGACTGTAAAGACAATGGGGTATGAGCAAATTAGCAGTATAGGAAAAAGAGATCAAAACTACTGTATAGGCAAGCAACAAGGATATACATTGTAGCACAGACAATTATAGACATTATGTTTTATTAACTTTCAGTGAGATAAAATCTGTAAAAATACTGAATCAGTGTGTTTTGCACCTGAAATAAATAAGACATTGCGAATCAACTCTTCTTCAGATTTAAAAATCAGAAAAAAGTTCAAAAAGTGCATTGCCTTGGGCATACCACATGGATACATGCATTTGATCATCTATTTTCCCCATTGACTATGATAGATATAGGGCTTCCCAGGTGGTTCTGTGGGTAAAGAATCTGCTTGCAATGCCACAGACCCAGGAGGCACAGGTTCAATCCTTGGGTCAGGAAGATCCCCTGGAGGAAGGCATGGCAACCCACTGTAGTATTCTTGCCTGGAAAATTCCATGGATAGAGAAGTCTGGCAGACTACAGTCCATAGAGTCACAAAGAGTCAGACACAAATGAAGCAACTGAGCATGCATGCACACACATGGCAGGATTGAAGACACTGAGGCAAACGAGATAATAGGAACTTATTGAGGAGAAAGAAATTAAATTACACATTACAAATGACACTAAATTTTATAAATATAGAATATCAAGAAAAAGAGTTAAGGTAGTTGTATACAAAGACCTGATACAAACAGAAATCAACTCTGTGGTCTGAAATTTTAATCTTTACAAATACATGAATGGACATGAATGCTTAGACTAGTTATTTTTCATTGAAGAACTACAATTCATGACTATTCTTTATACAAATAACAAAAAGTCATTGATGCTATATGTTTTATGTGAGAATTTTTTTTCTTTTTAATTAATTAATTTTAGTTGGAGGATAATTACTTTATGAAATTGTGATGCTTTTTGCCATATATCAACATGAATCAGCCATGGGTGCAATATGTCCCTCCATCCTGAACCCCTTCCCACCTCCCTCCCCATTGAAACATGTATATTACCATATGTAAAACAGATGACCAGTGCAAGTTCAATGCATGAGAATAAATTATTTGAAGAAGGATTTCTCAGGTGGCGCTAGTGGTAAAGAACCTGCAGGTTAGACATAAGAGACGAAGGTTAGATCCCTGGGTTCAAAGAACTTGTGGAGGAGGGCACAGCAGTCCACTCCAGTATTCTTGCCTGGAGAATCCCATGGACAGAGGAGCCTGGCAGGTTGTAGCCCATAGGGTCGCAAAGAGTTGGACTTGACTAAAGTGACTTAGCATGCTTGCAGCTTTAAGAAATTCATCTAGTTATATGAAAAAATGATTAATTCCCAAATTATCCAGACTCAAGGCTGAGAATAAACCTCAGAAACTGGGAAAACCATAAAATGAAAAAAAAAATATTTGAATTATGAGAGATTTCACAAGCCTTAACTGAGTTATATAAATCGCATGGAGAAACTTAAGTCAAAAAAGGAAAATTCCAGGAAATAAATTGAAAGGGCAAGTTCAACTTCCACAGCGTGATCAAAGAATCTGGTCAGAGATTAGCAATTTATGATTCTGGGGCCTTTCTTCAGCCCAGGTGAATTACCTTTTTTTATAGCTGATATTTGAAAGAACGCTCTCAGAGCTCTCTTAATGTCCTTGTTCCTCAGACTGTAGATGAAGGGGTTCAGCATGGGTGTGACCATGGTGTACATCGCTGAGGCTGTTGCACTTGAGTGTGAGCTGTGGGGAGCAGCAGAGCTAAGGTACACGCCTAGGCATGTACAGTAAAATAAGGAGACGACTGAGAAGTGTGATGCACAGGTGGAGAATGCTTTACACTTCCCCTGAGCTGATGAGATTCTACATATCGAGGAAGCTATCTTACAGGTGTAAAGGATACCTGCAAGGGGAACACCTCCCAGAATCCCAGCTCAAAAATTCATCACCAGTTCATTAAGAAAGTTGCAGGAACATGCAAGCTGAATCAACTGTTTGAGTTCACAGAAATAGTGTGGGATTTTCACCTCTCTGCAGAAGGATAGCGTCAATACCATTAAGGTTTCTAACAAGGAATGTAGGACACTGATGATCCAGCTAACCAAAACCAGAATTCCACAGCGAAGTGGGTTCATGATGACCGTGTAGTGAAGGGGGTGGCAGATGGCCACAAAGCGGTCATAGGCCATCACAGTCAGGAGGAAGTCATCCAACCCTGCAAACAGCATGAAAAAATACATCTGAATGATGCAGCCTTCATGGGATATAACTTGGCTCTGTGTCTGGATGTTCCAGAGCATCTTTGGGATGATGGTGGAGGTGATACAGATGTCTACAAAGGACAGGTTGGAGAGGAAGAAGTACATGGGGGTGTGGAGGTGGGAGTCTGAGCTGACGGCCAGGATGATGAGTAGGTTTCCCAACACAGTGACCAGGTACATGGAGAAGAAAGGTCCAAATATGAGGGGCTGCAGTTCTGGTTCCTCTGAAAATCCCAGAAGAAGAAATTCTGAAACATGTGTTAGGTTCCTTGGTACCATGGGCTGAGGGTAACTATGAGGAAAGAGGAAGATGGCATGACTGATTTTTTCATAATTAGTTATCACTCACATTGTTGAAGGGCTGCCATTTATAATTGCCTATCATAATATTAATTTCAAAAATTTGTTCATAATTTCAGTCCGCTTGGTAGAATTTCTTATATCACTTTTAATTAGCAAGATTGTTCGACTTTCAGCATTTTCCCTGGCAAGTCAGATATCTCTCATATTTAAGGAGAAATTCTTTCATATTTTCAGGACATTTAAATTGTGTGCCAACAATGTTCCAGGTGCTGTCTAGGCAATGAGTATGGGTGCTGAAAAATAAAAGCTCTTACAATCCATTTACAGAGAAAAATCCAGAGAATTAAAAAAAACAAAGTTATGTACAGCTTCTCGGATCGTGACAGATGCTATGAGGAAAATGAAAGCAGGTATAACAGAATGAGTAAAGAGGGGTGCTATTTTTTATGGATATTCATGCTAAGACTTGAAAACTTGAAAAATAAGGTGACATTTCCATGAACATATCAGATGAAATGTGTGCCAGGCAGGGAGAACAGCTGTGCAAAGAGAGGTACTTCTTTAAGGTGTTCAGTGTGGGAAAGGTAATGTGCAGGAGGGGGTGAGGAGAGATGACATCATAGGATGCTGAGGAGGAAGGTGGCCTCCCCACTGCTGCTGAAACATCAAATATCAAGGAGTCCCTCATATACATTATGTATCTTTAGAACTTTAGCAAATTGATGCAAATTTGGTTTGCAAGTACTAATGAATCCCTTCTGTCAGTTGAGTTTAGAACTCTGTTATAAGATTCACCTTGGAATGTAGGGGCTCAGAACTCCTGCTTGGAGGACTTAACACACTTCACAAGGCATGAAAACACACACACAGTAGAATTTCCTTCGCATGCTGTGTAACTTCCATGTCGTTTTCACCACTAACTACCCTTATTAAGTTAGATGTTGATATAACTCCAGATGATCATGGCAAATTACCTAGAAATGGCATTCAGAAATTCCAGATTGTAAATTTTCCAACATTCCCAGATAGCTCAGTGGGTAACAAATCTCCCTGCAATGCAGGGGACACAAGGGACACAAGTTCTATCCCTGGGTCGGGAAGATCCTCTGGAGAAGGGAATGGCAACTCACTCCAGTATTCTTGCCTGGAGAATCCCATGAACAGAGGAGCTTGGTGGCCTACAGTTCATAGGGTTGCAAGGAGTTAGACACAACTGAAATGACAGAGCACAGTACCAATAAACTTGGAGCTCCGCTTTGGTATAGCCATATTATGCTTCGTATTAAACTTCTGTTGAACATTTATTGCATAAACTCATGTTGTTGTTCAGTTGATAGGTCATGTATGATTCTTTCCATGGACTGCAGCACATCAGGCCTCCCTGTCCTTCACTAACTCCTGGAGTTTGCTCACATTCATGCCCATTGAGTCTGTGATGCTGTGTCTGTGTGTGTGTGAGTGTGTAGCTATAATTTTAATTCTCAAAGCCTGCATTTTAAGATATATATATATACATGCGGACTTCCTTAGTGGTCCATTGGTTAAGAATCTGGCTGACAATGCTGGGGTCACGGGTTCGATCCCTCTTCCAGAAAGATTCCACATGCCGCCAGATAACTAAGCCCATGCATCACAACTACTGAGTCAGAGTTCCCTAGAGCCCGTGCTCCCCCAAACAGAAACCACCACAATGAGCAGCCTGCACACTGCAACTAGAAAGTGGCCCTGCTCGCCCCAACTAGAGAAAAACCCACACATCAATGAAGACCCAGCATAGGCAAAAACAAATAAATAAATAAAACTGAAAAATGATGTATGTATACATCAAGAGAGAGAGAGGAATTGGACATAAGAGAAAAGAAAGACCTAATAAGCTCAAATGGTCCCTGACAGACTGTGGTAAAGAAAACCTTCACTGATTCTGGTGACATTTCATGTGCTATTATATTTCCTTGATGCCCAGGAAAAATGATAAAAAAGAATGCACTTATCCAAAAAATAAAGTAGTGATGTCTTTATGCTTTAAAACATTTGCAGATTATACCAGTCAAGATAAAAACAAGCAAAGGAAAAAAAAAAGGAAAATAAAACCCTTTGTAAAAGGACATTTATAAAATACATACATAATGTAAAATGAATGTTGACCACTTTTAATGTACTATCCTGTGTTAAGTCGATTTAGTCATGTCTGACTCTTTGCAAACCCATGGACTGTAGCCCGCTAGGCTCCTCTGTCCATGGGATTCTCCAGAGAAAAATACTGGAGTGGGTTGCCACTCCAGGGGATCTTCCTGACCCAGGGATCGAACCCACAACTCATGTCTCCCACATTGGCAGGCAGGTTGTTTACCACTAGCGCCACCGGCAAAGCCCATCTTGAAGATGAGGCAGCAAAACCTGTTTTTCCTGTGCCTATTTTATATTTTTCTCTTTAATTGCTTTTATATGGTCCAATAGCAGACTAGGCAATCCTCTTTCTCTCTTTTCATATGTAGCCCCTTCTCTTTGCTATCCTTGGGTTGTCATCATTTTTCTCCTAAATCTCGTATGCACACTTTGGTTCTAGTTTGCCCAACCATCAGTGACCTCCAACGTCCATATACATAAGATATACAAGTCATGATGATTCCAACCTTCTCTCTGAATAACATTCTTCATATTAGTTATCTGAGACTTCGTGTTATTCATACATCTCTTTCCTTGTACTCATCTTCTCAATGAACACAGGGTCCAAGCAACATAACACCTGTTATGTTCAAGTTTGTATTTTAACCATGTGTGAATATATATGCATTTGTACAAAAATGAATTTAGAAAAGATGAAAAGTTGGGAAAAGGAGAAGGAGAATGAAACCAGGTTACATAGTATGGTTTCAAGACAAGTTTAGCAAACAAAATTGAATGGAGTGATGAAAAATAATTGTGTAAGAAATATAATAACAATAACTTAAGGGTTTTCTTCGTGGTTCAGCTGGTAAAGAATCTGCCTTCAATGCAGGGGACCTGGTTTAATTACTGAGTTGGGAAGATCCCCTGGAGAAGGGAACGGCTACCCACTCCAGTATTCTGGCCTGGAGAATGCCATGGGCTGTATGTATAGTCCATGGGTCACAAAGAGTCGACAGGACTGAGCAACTTTCTGACTCATGATATAAAAATGGACTGATTAAACTGACAATGAACTAGATGTAAAATAACATAAAACATAATCTTCCTAGAATGTTCTAGTATATAGCACATTCTCAGTTCTTTGTTGAATACATTAGGATTTAGGTCTCTATTTATGTACATTTAATATGTGGTAAGGTTGTATTTTATTTATTTGGAAGAAGTAAATTGTTGATGAAATTAAACACAAATGTCTATTTATTTTGCAAAGTCTGTAGTTTCCCAACATAAAATTCCTTACAAAAAATTAGAATGATTATGACCTCAGTGTAAGAGTGACAGACACTTCATAGATAAACATCTTGCAATCTACATAAAAAGTCTTTGGGTGGCCGAAACCATGGCAAATAAGCCAAGATACTCAGAAGTAAGACGATAGACAATTTTAACTAGAGAAAAAAAATTAATTTATGACCAAAAGTAAGTACTTAAAGTCAGTTCAAAAACAATATTTTTAAAAAATTATTTGAAAAACTGAGACCTATAGAAAAATGGCCATATAACATGTGGGTGCAAAATAGTAATACTAGGCAAATCAAAATCATGACCAAGCGTAAAAACCTTTGCTTGAACTCACTATATAGTTTAACAGAACAGCAAAAAATCTTTATCATACTATTGTCCTGGGAAAAACTTAAAGACCTTCCACATTTTGGGGTAAGAAAAATTACCCTCAAATGTGCTAGTGGTAGTAAAGAAGCAGTCTCTGATTTTTATGGCAGAATGTGAAGTATTACAACTTTTTAGGGAAACAATCTGAAGATAGCTGTTAATAGTCAAACTACAGATATTCTTTCTTCACCTTAAATAAATTTTTATTTTAATAATGAGTAAGATTTTTTCTGTTAGGAACTTAAATGCTTTCAGGCTGACAAATATCTTTAACAATTCCCATAGTCAAGAGTATATCCAAAGTGGGCAGTGTAAATAAGATGCTAAATTTTGGGAACTACCCTCCAGTCTGGTAGTTAAGACTCCATGCTTCAAATGCAAGGATCACGGGTTCAATCCCTGGTCAGGGAACAAAGACCCAAATGTTGTGTGGCAAAACAAACAAAAAAAAAAGGATGTTAATTTAAAAAAAAAAAATGAGTAAAAACAAAATTTTATGGGAATAAGAAAAGATGTATGGTATTGTCCATTAATTCATTTATTAAATAAATACTTACTGAATATCTGCTCTAGGTTATACAATAAGCTAGTCACTGAAGATTTTAACCCAGTTCAAGGATAATACAATTTAACCAAGAAAAAATACATTTGTAAAAGACTTACAGAAATAAATGTCATATTGCAATTAAAATAAGCACTATGATGGACACAAACAATGCCCAAGAAGCATGTCAGAAACTGAGCTAGTATAAAACAATGCTAGGCGAAATAAGTCTCACAAACAAATGCACTGAAATAGGAAAATTTAACACTAGATCAGGAACAAGGAAATAGAGATCATAGTGGGTTGCATTTCCAGAAGCTGAAGATCTAAAACTCACTGTTTCCAAGCTCGGCATTCTTGACTTTTTTGCTTTCACTTCCTTTAACATTTGTTGTTGTTTAATTGCTCAGTCATGACTGACTCTTTTGTGACCCCATGGACTGCAGTCCACCAGGTTCCTCTGTCCATAGGATTTCCCAGGCAAGAATACTAAAGTGAGTTGTCATTTCCTACTCCATGGGATCTTCCCAACCAAGGGATGGAACCCCACATCTCCTGCATTGCATGCAGATTCTTTACTGCTGAGACACGTGGGAAGCTGTTCCTTTAAATAACTAAGTCATTAAACACGTTATAGAAATTTCCTGTATCTGTCTTCTCTTCATGGCAGCAGTTGATCACAGCTTCCTCTCCCACTGTGTGTTCTGGGCCTCCTTGGCCTCTGCTTACTCTCATTCTCCCCTTATCTCTAACTTTAAATAAAGAAATATTACAGTATAAATGTTTCATAATGCTGTGCCAGTTTCTGTTACACACAGTGAGTCAGTTATAAACATATACACACATACCTCCTTTTGTTTTGGATTCTATTCCCCTTTAGGTCACCGCAGAGCTTTGAGTAGGGTTCCCTGTGCCGCACAGTAATTTCTCATTAGCTAACTCTTTTATACATAGCAGTGTATACATGCCAGTCTCAATCTCCCAATTCATTCCACCCCCACATCCCTCCTTTGGCAACCGTTAATGTGTTCTCTCTATCTTGGTTTCTATTTCTGAAAGGAGAAATAGAAAATACAGAGATTCTTTAACTGAGGATTCTTCCGTGTTGGCACAATTGGCATTCATGTCCAGTTCACTGTGGTGGGGTCTGTCCCGTGTTCTGCAGGTGTTAGAGCCTCCCTGACCTCTGTGGACCCCTGCTCATGTCACTGACATAGAAGTCTGGACATTGCTCAAGGGATCCTGGAGATGCTTGTTTAGAATGGCAGTTTGAACATAACTAACTCAACATATTTTTATAGCATTTGTATAGCAGTAGTTTAATGATAAAGATTAGGAATGGCAAAATGAGAGCAACACAGGCACACCATGAAATGGTGCATGAAATGGCATATGCCATGATAATAGCGAACCATCCCTGTCATCATCATGTCATCATAATTAGTGCTGAGAGGGTATATAGTGAGGAAATATTGAGTAAGAAGGAAAATTGAACAAAAGTAAGAAAAACGATTGTGCTTTTAGAAAGTGTATGAGTATATATGTGTGCATAATACGGAAAGAGAAGTTTTAAAATAATCTAAAGAATTTATGGCAAAAAATGTTAACTTGAATGAAACTGGGTTAAGTAAAGTAGTTTCAAAACAACTGTATGTAACAAAATGGAATGAAAATGTATGTTATATAAAAATGTGAAATAGTAACAATTTAACAAAATCAACATGGATCATTAATATAAAGTTAAGCTGCCAACAACTTGGAAAAAAAGAATGAAACAGAATGCCTTTTAAAATGTAGGGGGAAAGCAGTATTTAAGTTATAATTCCACCTTATGTGAATAGCTGTGGATTTCAGTGTACCCTGGTAGCGCAGATGGTAAAGAATCTGCCTTCAATGCAGGAGACCCAGGTTCGATTCCTGGGTCAGGAAGATCTCCTAGAGAAGGGAATGGCAACTCACCCCAGTATTCCTGCCTGGAGAATTCCATGGACAGAGCAGTCCATGGGCTCACAAAGAGTCTGGCATGACTGAGTGACTTTCACTTTCAATTTTCAAAGAAGGTATAGTGATCATTAGGCAAATGATAAAGAAGAATGCCTTCCAAGTGATGGCTTGATGTGAAGCAACTTTTAAATATAGGTCTAATCAAAAGGAGAAATTAGGGATTTCCCGGGTGGTCCAATGGTTAGGAATCACACTTCCACTGCAAGGGACACAAGTTCTATCCCTGGTCAGAGAACTAAGACCCCATATGCCATGTAGGGTGGCCAAAAATAAATAAATAAAGGAGCAATTAGAAATAGCAGGGGTGTAAATGCATGTTGGAAAAACTGTTAACAGTGATTTATTAGCATGAAGGATACAGAACTTTCAACTTCATTTTTGCCTAAAACAATGATCGGCAAGTGGAGAATATTAAACTGACAGCTCAATTTCTTTCAGAAAAAAAAAAAAAAAAAAACAAATATATAGTGATGCATGTAAGTGAAATCTAGGAAAATGGTACAGAGGAATCTATTTGTTGGGCTGGAATAGAGACACAGACGTCGGGAAAAGACATATGGACACAGCTGCAGGGGAGAAGGGGGATGAACTGGGTGACTGGAACTAACGCAGGAGCAATGCCGTGTGTAAAACAGAAGCTAGAGGGAGCCTACGGTGCCACACAGGAAGCTCAGCTCAGCCCCTGTGATGACCTAGAGAGATGGGACGAGGATGGGACAGAAGTCCAGGAGGGAGAGGATGTGTGTGTACATACAGCTGATTCACATCACAGCGCTGAGAAACTTGCACGGCGTGGTAACGCTACTGTCCGCCAATAAACAAATAAATAGAAGGCAACGGAGAATATACGGTATGATTAACTGAGAAATCTGACCACACCAAATTCACATATATTCACAATTCCCCTCAAATACATCTATACACAAATAAAGAACTAAAGGACAAATAGCCAGTATGAGGGAGTGGTGGGAACCTCCAACTGTTTATTTGAAAGATCATAATTATAAGCAAGAATAGAAATTCTCCAGTTCTATTCTACCAAGGAAAGTAGCCATAACGATAATATGAGATACAGAAAGTTATCAAATCCACTTACATTTTCAAGCATCACAAGTAATGGAATAATTCAAGTTCTTTAGCATTCCCCTTTATGCAAATTAATTATTTTCCTTCCATTTTTTTTCCCCCCATAGAAGATACTGTGAAATACATGTCTCTTGCAACTGCTGTCGCAAGGATGTGTTTGCAGGCCTTCTTTGGTATGGACCTTTCTCTTTATTAAGGAAATACAGTCAAATATGCCCATTATTGAAAGTTAGACAAAAATGCCTTCACTTCATTTTATGTCCCTCCAGTTAACACCCTACCTCTTTCTTCCAGTGAATTAGTAAGATACTTGGATATACTTTCTATTATACTCCTCCTGGAAACCCTTTATGACTCTCTTGTCTTTTGTAATTGGCTTCCTTTCCTGTCATTTAATTGTCATCACTGAGCATTGCCTTACTGAGTTATCTTTTTAGCATCTAAAAAATACTTTAATATTTCAATCAAACAAGCAAACCACCACAGTGTTCTTTGGACTCTGGGATAGACTGAATAATTTTTCACATGTCCTCAGGTAAATATTCTTGATTTTCATTCTCTATGACCTGTTCCTACAGTGTCTTTTGTGCTCTTGGACTCACCAGCATGGGAACTCTGAGAGGAAGTTCTCTAGGCAGATATCTGAATCCCTTCCTGGATGGTTGATGATGGAGACTGAAGTTCTGTGTGCAGACGAGACCACAGGAAGGGTTAAACTATCAAAACTTAAGCCAGACTTAGGACTCCAAAAGCAACAACTGTGTCTCATCCACACCCAGGTTGTCCAAACTCAGGGACCACAGCAGAGGAGATATTTACAACTCTCTCTATCTGCTCATTATGTACATTTCTCTCATTTTTCAACGGCCTGTAAGCACATGAAATCCCTATGGAACTTGGCCTGGACAGAAAGAAATTTTTCCTGCTGATGCTCTGTTCTCAAGAGATCGGGTTATAAGTCAGGAGAATTCAGACCTCTTGGGCTTCCTTGTTGGCTGAGCGAGTAAAGAATCCACCTGCAATTCAGCAGACATAGCAGATATGGGTTTGATTCCTGGTTCAGGAAGATCCCCTGGAGGAGGGCGTGGCAACCCACTCCAGTATACTTGCCTGGGAAATCCTATGGACAGAGCCTGGCGGGCTATAGTCTCAAGGGTCACAGAGAGTTGGACATGACTGAGCGGCTAATTACTTCTTAAGACCTATGCTAATAGGACCTTTTATGGTTAAGTTTCCAAAGAATTTTTTCAGACCCTTCTTTAAGTTTTTATTTCTCAGACTATAGATGAAGGGGTTCAGCAGGGGTGTGACCACAGTGTACATCACCGAGGCTGTTGCACTTGAGTGGATGCTGTGGGTACCAGCAGAGCTGAGGTATACTCCTAAACCCGTACAATAAAATAAGGAGACAACAGAGAGGTGAGAAGCACAGGTGGAAAATGCTTTATGCTTCCCCTGAGATGATGAGATTCTGCCTATGGAAGAAACTATCCTAGAGTAAGAGTAAAGAATACACATGAGGGAACCCCCGGCCAGCAACACAGCTCCAGAATACATCACCACATTATTGAGAAAGGTGTCCGAACTGGCAAGTTGGATCATCTGACTGAGTTCACAGAAAAAGTGAGGGATTTCTAAGAATGTACAGAATGACAGTCTCAACAAATTTAAGCTTTCTAACAGGGAATGCAGGACGCTGATGACCCAGGACACCAGCACCAACAGTTCGCAGAGCTGGGGGTTCATGATGACCATGTAGTGCAGGGGGTGGCAGATGGCCATGAAGCGGTCATAGGCCATCACTGTTAGGAGCAAGATGTCCAGTCCTGCAAAGAGTGTGAAAAAATACACCTGGGTGATGCAGCCTTCATAGGTGATAACCTGGCTCTGTGTCTGGATATTCCACAGCATCTTTGGGATGGTGGTGGAGGTGAAACAAATGTCCACAAAGGACAGATTGGAGAGTACGAAATACATGGGGGTATGGAGGTGGGCTTCTGAGCTGACGGCCAATATGATGAGCAAGTTTCCAAATACTGTGATCAGGTACATGCAGAGGAAAAGACCAAATATGAAGTGTTGCAATTTTAATTCCTCTGAGAATCCCAGAAGAAGAAATTGTGAAACTCCTGTTAGGTTTCTTATTGCCATGTGTTGATGGTAACTATGGAAAAAAGAGGGAAATAGCATGGTTTATTTCCACACAAAAGCATCATTACTCATGTGGTAGAAATGCTACCTTTTATATTTTGCCATCAATAATTGATTTCAACATTTAGTTCATGGATCTTATGCACTTGAAGGAACCTCCTGTGGCATCTCTAGTTAGCAAAGTTGCCTCATGGTCAGAGTTTCCCCCAACATGTTATGTATACTACAATTTTAATGAGAAATTCTTTCATGCATTTGAAGAATATAAATTGAATTGTGACAATATTCCAGGTACTATCTATGCAGGGAGTTAGGGTGTTGGAAAATAAAAGCTTGTAAAATCTGGTTGTACAAAAAGGATATAAGCAAATAAAAAGTTATGTAGAGATTTAAATGTATATATAGCATGTCTTATGCTTACGGGTCTCTTAAAAAGAGACTCATAAAATAAAAAGAAAACTGACATAAAAGCAAGAGTAAAAAGGAAATACTATTTTATGCATGTTTAGATAAGAACTGCAAACAAGATGCTATTTGAACAGACTTCAAAGAAAGGTGAGTGTCATGAACAGACTTGGGGAAGGGTGTCCTTTCAAGGGAGCAGCCAGTGCACAGGCCCTGAGGAAAGTGCTTGTTTAAGATTACCCAGTGGATACAAGGAAGCCAATCTGGTGAGGGAAAATGAGCAGGAGGATTAGTGAGGAGAGATTTTGTCAGAGAATGCTGAAAAATTATGTAGCCTCCGTGTTACTGCTGAAGCTTCAAGTCATAAAGTCCACATGTGTCTTCAGCGCTTTAGGAAACTCCATATGTTAAAAAGCCTATACGACTTATCTCACTTAGCATAATGGCTTCAAGTTCCAACCAAGTTGTTGCTAATAGCAAGATTTCATTCTTTTCATAAAAACTGGTGTATCTAAACTGTTTTATTAGTTTCAGGTGTACAACATAGTGACTTGACATTTTTATACATTATACTCCATTTAAAATTATTCCAGAATATTGGTTATACTCCCTATACTGCACATTGCATATTTATATCCTATTTGTTTTGGTTTATTTCTTAATATTATTTTTTAAATAAATTATTTATTTATTTATTTTGTCTGTGCTGCGTCTTCATTGCTATGCAGGCTTTTATGATGAATGAAATGTCAGACAGAGATAAATAAACATTGTGAGATCTTGCTTATATGTGGAATCAAAAAAACAAAACCAGAAGCCAAGCTCATAGACAGAGAGAACAGGTTGTGACTGCCAGAGGCAGGAGCAGGGAGTGGGAGTGGGTAAACTGGATGGAAGGGTCACAGGTACACACTTCCAGTTATAAGATAGATAAGTCACGGGGCTATAATATACAGTGTTGTGACTCTAGTTAATAATACTGCACTGCATATCTGAAAGTTGCTAATAGAGTAAATCTTAAAAGTTTCTATCAAGGCAAAAATTGTAACTACACTTGGTGGCGTGTATTAACTAGACTCATTTTGGTAACCATTTCAAAATATATATAAATATTAGATCATTATATTATAAACCTGAAACTAATATAACATATGTTGATTACATCTCAATAAAAGATACTTTTTAAAAAAATGCCTATAGGAAACAAAATTTAGGGAAAGTCCAGAAATGACTTCTCAAAGAAGTGATATACAATAATTATAATTTAATGATATCACCTGTGTCACTAATTCAATTTTAGATTTGGAAATGAAAGACTATGACAGAAACTCTTTTATAATGTGGGGAGGAAGCAGTACCTAAGTTATAACTTCCTCTTCCATGGGGACATATGGACTCAAATTCAGGTATGGAACACAAAACTGTCTTTAGTTAAATTTAAAGGAGAATGCTTTCCAAATATTAGTGACTGAATATGTGCAACGTTCATAGATCGATCTGATCAAAATAGAATAAATTAAACGATAAGGGATAAGAGATATCAAAAGTAGTTGGAAATGCATAAAAAAGCATGATTTATTATTACCTAATAAACAGAAGAACATTTTCACCTCTACTTAGAACAATGATTTTTAAGTAAAGAATATTTAAGATGACAACTCTATTCCTTCAGTTACACTTTTTTTTAAAGCAATAAAGATGAATTGCAAAAAATGAAAAGCAATAAGATGAATTGACACTGATTTCACCACACAAAATTTATAAACTCTCAGACGTTATGTAGAAATTATATATATATACATAAAATGAGTAAATGGCAAACAGCAAGCTTGATGAAAATTTTTAATTTTTTGTTTGGAAGAATGAAATATAAAACAGAAATAAAACACGCTGGATTCACCTGGAGGGATAGGGTGGGGAGGGAGGTGTGAGGGGGTTTCTGCTGAGGAGACACATGTATACCTATGGCCAATGCATGTTAATGTGTTGCAAAAGCAGTCACAATCTTATAAAATATCTATCTTCCAATTA
Organism: Muntiacus reevesi; assembly: GCF_963930625.1. Lineage (NCBI taxonomy): Eukaryota > Metazoa > Chordata > Mammalia > Artiodactyla > Cervidae > Muntiacus > Muntiacus reevesi. The sequence continues at coordinate 187,670,148 of NC_089249.1, read as the reverse complement.
AAATAAATAAACATATTTTTAAAAAATAAATTAAAAAGAAGAAATGTCCTGATTAGTCATGTCTCTATATTTTCAACATAGAAACCGATTAGTTAGCTTATCTACAAATGCATTCACTCTTACAGGAAATAAGTACAGATGAAGCTAATTAATACATCATTTTTCACATAAGAGTATGTTTTATTTTCTACATTGAGAGATAAAATACTGTGAAATATATGTATATCTCATGAACTGCTGTTTCAAGAAAATATGTGGAGGCATTCCTTAGTCTGGATACTTCTCATCATAGTCAAATATGCTCCATATTAAAAAAAAAAATCTGAGGATGATGAATTGCATCTCTGTACATCCTTCCACAGCTAATACCCTTTGTCTCTACTCCAGTTAATTGCAAAATCCTTGAATTGATATTCTACTTTTACTGAAAGCCTATTCCGTCTTCTCATTGGGCTTTCATGTTCAGCTTTTAATGGTCAACCTTGACCTTGCATTGATAGCTAAATTTTCACTTCTATTTTTGGAATAAAAAATGAATATATTATTAATCAAGCACACAAACAACTTCAATGATCTTGCCTCTGGTTAGCCTGGACTGGCTCTCAGGTGAACTCTGAAGAATGTTTTGATTGTCATTCCCTTTGACATTCTGCAGTATTTATCTGGTGTTTGACTCACCTGGGTGAGTCTCTGAGAGGAAGGTCTCAACAGAGATGTCCAAATTCCTATTGAATGGTTGATGATGGCAATAGGAGCTCCGTTCCCAGACAAGACAGTGGGATGCAGTCAAACATCGGTCCCCTAAGCCAGTAATGACTACAAAAACAACCACCGTGTCCTGTCCAGCCCAAGGATGCACAGGCTGAGGGATGCAGCAGAGGAGATATTTATAGCTTCCCGTGTCTGCTCATTACCATATTTCTCTCTTGTTTCCACCACCTCTAATAACTGATTTCCCTGAAGGATGCTGATCTGGACAGATAGAAACACGTTCCTGCTCATTTTCTGTGTCTGGGAGACAATATTATAACTCAGAGGCATTCAACATTTATTACTCTTTACATGAACTGTCCTGTCTTCCCAGAGGAATAAACCTTAAGTTTCCCAACAAATTATCCCAACCATGATTCCATTTTTATTTTTTTATTTTTTTAATTTATTTGTTTTAATTGGAGTCTAATTACTACACAATATTGTAGTGGGTTTTGCCATACATTGACATGAGTCAGCCACGGGTGTACATGTGTTTCCCATCCTGAAACCCCTCCCATCTCCCTCCTATCCCATGCTTCAGGGTCGTCCCAGTGCACCAGCCCAGAGAACCCTGTCTCATGCATCGAACCTGGACTGGTGATCTTTTTCATATATGATAATACAGATGTTTCAATGCTATTCTCTCAGATCATCCCACCCTCACCTTCTCCCACAGAGTCCAAAAGACTGTTCTATACATCTGTGTCTCTTTTACTGTCTCACATATAGGATTATCATTAAGATTTCTCTAAATTCCATTTAAAAGCATTAGTATACTGTATTGGTGTTTTTCATTCTGGCTTACTTCACTCTGTATAATAGGCTCCAGATTCATCCATCTTATTAGAACAGAATCAAAGGTATTCTTTTTAATGGTTGAGTAATATTCCATTGTGTATATGTACCATGGATTTCTTATCCATTTGTCTGCTGACAGACACCTAAGTTGCTTCCATGTCCTGGACATTATACAGTGCTGCAATGAACATTGGGGTACATATGTCTCTCTCAATTCTGGTTTCCTCAGTGTGTATGCCCAGCAGCGGGATTGCTGTGTCATATGGCAGTTCTACTTCAAGTTTTTTAAGGAATCTCCACACTGTTCTTAATAGTGGCTGTACTAGTTTGCATTCCCACAAACAGTGTAACAGGGTTCCCTTTTCTCCACACCCTCTCCAGCATTTATTGTTTGTAGATTTTTGGATAGCAGCCATTCTGACTAGCCTGAGATGGTACCTGGTTGTGGTTTTGATTTGCATTTCACTGATAATGAGTGATGTTGAGCATCTTTCCATGTGTTTGTTAATCATCTATATGTCTTCTTTGGAGAAATGTCTGTGTAGTTCTTTGACCCATTTTTGGATTGGGTCATTTATTTTTCTGGAATTGAGCTGCAGGAGTTGCTTGTATATTTTTGAGATTAATTCATTGTCTGTTGCTTCATTTGCTGCTATTTTCTCCCATTCTGAAGGCTGTCTTTTCACCTTGCTTATAGTTTCCTTTGTTGTGCAGAATCTTTTAAGTTTAATTAGGTCCCATTTGTTTATTTTTGCTTTTATTTCCATTACTCTGGGAGGTGGATCATAGAGGATCCTGCTGTGATTTATGTCAGAGAGTGTTTTGCCTATGTTCTCCTCTAGGAGTTTTATAGTTTCTGGTCTTAGATCTTTAATCCATTTTGAGTTTATTTTTGTGTATAGTGTTAGAAAGTGTTCTAGTTTCATTCTTTTACAAGAGGTTGACCAATTTTCCCAGCATCACTTGTTAAAGATATTGTCTTTTCTCCATTGTATGTTCTTGCCTCCTTTGTCAAATATAAGGCGTCCATAGGTGTGTAGATTTATCTCTGGGCTTTCGATTTTGTTCCATTGATCTATATTTCTGTCTTTGTGCCAGTACCATATTGTTTTGATGGCTGTGGTTTTGTATAGAGCCTGTAGTCAGGGAGGTTGATTCCTCCAGTTCCCTTCTTCTTTCTCAAGATTGCTTTGGCTATTTGAGGTTTTTTGTATTTCCATATAAATTGTGAAATTATTTGTTCTAGTTCTGTGAAAAATACCGTTGGTAGTTTGACAGGGATTGCATAAAATCTATAGATTGCTTTTGGTAGTACACTCATTTTCACTCTATTGATTCTTCTGATCCAAGAACATGGTATATTTCTCCATCTATTTGTGTCCTCTTTGATTTCTTTCATCAGTGTTTTATAGTTTTCTAGATATAGTTCTTTTGTTTCTTTAGGTAGATATATTCCTAAGTGTTGTATTCTTTATGTTGCAATGGTGAATGGAATTGTTTTCTTAATTTCTGTTTCTGTTTTCTCATTGTTAGTGTATAGGATTGCAAGTTATTTCTGTGTGCTAATTTTATGCCCTACAACTTTACTATATTCATTGATTAGCTCTAGTAATTTTCTGGTAGAATCTTTACGTTTTTCTATGTAGAGGATCATGTCCGTTGCAAGCAATGAGAGTTTTACTTCTTCTTTTCCAATCTGGATTCCTTTTCATTTCTTTTTCTGCTATGATTGCTGTGGCCAATATTTCTAAAACTATGTTGAATGGTAGTGGTGAGAGTGGGCACCCTTGTCTTGTTCCTGACTTTAGGGGAAATACTTTCAGTTTTTCACCATTGAGGATAATGTTTGCTGTGGGTTTACCATATATACTTTTTATTATATTGAAGTATGTTCCTTCTATTCCTCCTTTCTGGAGGCTTTTAGTCATAAATGGATACTGAATCTTGTCAAAGGTTTTTTCTGAATCTATTGAGATAATCACATGGCTTTTATATTTCGGTTTGTTAATTTGCTATATTACATTGATTGATTTGTGAACATTAAAGAATCCTTGTATTCCTGGGATAAAGTCCACTTGTTCATGATGTATGATCTTTTTAATATGTTGTTGTATTCTGTTTGCTAGACTTTTGCTAAGGATTTTTGAATCTAAGTTCATCAGTGATATTGGCCTGTAGTTTTCTTTCTTTCTTTTTTTGTGTGGCATTTTTGTATGGCTTTGGCATATGGGTGATGGTGACCTCATAGAATGAGTTTGGGTGTTTACCTTCCTTGGCAATTTTCTGGAAGATTTTGAGTAGGATAGGTGTTAGCTCTTCTCTAAATTTTTGGTAGAATTCAGCTGTAAAGCCGTCTGGTCCTAGCATTTTGTTTGATGGAAGATTTCTGATTACACTTTCAATCTCCGTGCCTGTGATGGTTCTGTTAAGATTTTCTATTTCTTCCTAGTTCAGTTTTTGCAAGTTATACTTTTCTAAAAGTTTGTCCATTTCTTCCAAGTTGTCCATTTTACTGGCATATAGTTGCTGATAGTAGTCTCCTATGATCCTTTGTATTTCTGTGTCTGTTGTGATTTCCCCATTTTCATTTCTAGTTTTGTTGATTTCATTCTTCTGCCTTTGTTTCTTGTTGAGTCTGGCTAACAGTTTGTCAATTTTGTTTGTCTTCTCAAAGAACCAGCTTTTAGCTTTGTTGGTTTTTGCTATGATCTGTTTTGTTTATTTTGCATTTATTTCTGCCCTAATTTTTAAGATTTCTTTCCTTCTACTAACCCTGGGGTTCTTCATTTCTTCCTTTCTAGTTGCTTTAGGTGTAGAGGTACGTTATTTATTTGACATTTTTCTTGTTTCTTGAGGTATGCCTGTATTGCTATGCATCTTCCCCTTACAGTGTCCCATAGGTTTTGGGTCATTGTGTTTTCATTTTCCTTTCTTTTATGCATATTTTGATTCCTTTTTTGATCTCTTCTGTGATTTGTTGGTTATTCAGAAGTGTGTTATTTTGCCCCCATATGTTGGAATTTTTAATAGTTTTCTTCCTGTAACTGACATCTAATTTTACTGCATTATGGTGAGAAAACATGCTTGGAATGATTTCAATTTCTTTCTCTTTTTTTTTTTTTTTTTTGCATTTACCAAGGCTAGATTTATGGCCCACGATGTGATCTGCCCTGGAGAAATATCTGTGTGCACTTGAGAAAATGGTGAAATTCATTCTTTTGTGGTGAAATGTCCTATAGATATCAGTTAGGTCTAACTGGTCCACTCTGTCACTTAAAATTTCTGTTTCCTTGTTAATTTTCTGTTTAGTTGATCTATCCATAGGTGTGAGTGGGGTATTAAAGTCTCCCATTATTATTATGTTATTGTTAATTTCCCCTTTCATACTTGTTTCATAATGCCTTATGTATTGCAGTCCTCCTGTATTGGGTGCACATATAAGTGTTTTATCTACTTCTTGGATTGATCATTTGATCATTGTGAAGTGTCCTTCTTTGTCATATTCAACATCCTTTATTTTAATGTTTATTTTACTGATATGACTATTGCCATGCCTGTTTTTTGTTTTTTGTTTTGGTCTCCATTTGTGTGAAATATCTTTTTGCAGCCTTTCACTTTCAGTCTGTAGGTGTCCCTTGTTTTGAAGTGAGTCTCTTGCGGACAGCATAAATACAGGTCTTCTTTTTATATCCATTCAGCCAGTCTCTGTCTTTTGGTTCGGGCATTCAATCCATTTACATTTAATGTAATTCCAAGATTCCCTGACGTCGCACCAGCTTCCCCAGTGCTTGGCAATTGAGGCAAGAAACTGACGTTTGTCAGACTAAATTTTGTAGGGTAAGTCTCTACAGTGTGCACACTGGTAACATTCCCCCACCTCAATTTGGACTTTTCCTTTGGAGGGCAATCCAACTTGGTTGGGATACCCTGTTAGGGAAGGGAATTGTTGTTGGACTGTACCTGAGGTGGAACTGGTTCACTGGGGAAATAGTTCTTATGGGGGTAAGCCTATCCTAGTTGGATTAGTTCATTTGTTTGTAGGATAAGTTTATTTACCTGAGTTGGGAATCTGCTCAGTTGGAACCAGGTTATTGGGGAACTAGTTCTCATGGACCACAGACTTGTCTAACTCAGTGAAACTAAGTCATGATGCGTGGGGTGACCCAAGATGAATGGGTCATGGCGGAGAGGTCTAACACAATGTTAGACTTCAGTGTTCTTGCCTTGAGAACCCGAGGAACAGTATGAAAAGGCAAAATGATAGAATACTGAAAGAGGAACTTCCCAGGTCGGTAAGTGCCCAATACGCTACTGGAGATCAGAGGAAAAATAACTCCAGAAAGAATGAAGGGATGGAGCCAAAGCAAAAAAAAAAACCCAGTTGTGTATGTGACTTCTGATAGAAGCAATGTCCGATGCTGTAAAGAGCAATATTGCATAGGAACCTGGAATGTTAGGACCATGAATCAAGGTAAACTGGCAGTGGTCAGACAGGAGTTGGAAAGAGTGAACATCGACGTTCTAGGAATCAGCAAACTAAGATGGACTGGAATGGGTAAATTTAACTCAGATGACCATTATATATACTGCTGTTGGCAGGAATCCCTTAGAAGGAACAGAGTAACCATCATAGTAAACAAAAGTGTCTGAAATGCAGTACTTGGATGCAATCACAAAAATGACAGTATGATCTCAAGGCAAACCTTTCAATATCATGGTAATCCAAGCCTATGCCCCAACCAGTAACACTGAAGAGGCTGAAATTGAACGGTTCTATGAAGACCTATAAGACCTTTTAAAACTAACCCAAAAAAGATGTGCTTTTCATTATAGGGGGCTGAAATGCAAAAGTAGGAAGTCAAGAAACGTCAGGAGTAACAGGCAAATTTGGCCTTGGAGTATGGAATGAAGCAGGGGAAAGGCTAAGAAAGTTCTGCCAAGAGAACACACTGGTCATAGCAAACACCCTCTTCCAACAACACAAGAGAAGACTCTACACATGGACATCACCAGACGGTCAACACCGAAAACAGATTGATTATATTCTTTGCAGCCAAAGACAGAGAAGAACTATACAGTCAGCAAAAACAAGACTGGGGGCTGACTGTGGCTCAGATCATCAACTCTGTATTGCCAAATTCAGACTGAAATTGAAGAAAGTAGGGAAAACCACCAGACCATTCAAGTATAACCTAAATCAAATCCCTTATGACTATACAGTCAAAGTGAGAAATAGATTTATGGATCTAGATTTGATAGACAGAGTGCCTGATGAACTATGGACGGAGGTTCATGACATTGTACAGGAGACAGGGATGAAGACAATCCCCATGAAAAAGAAATGCAAAAAAGAAAATGACTGTCTGAGAAGGCCTTACAAATAGGTGTGAAAAGAAGAAAAGTGAAAAGCAAAGGGTGAAAGGAAAGATATAAACATCTGAATGTTAAGTTCCAAAGAATAGCAAGGAGAGATAAGAAAGCCTTTCTCAGTGATCAATGCAAAGAAATAGAGGAAAACAACAGAATGTGAAAGACTAGACATCTCTTCAAGAAAATTAGAGATAACAAGGGAATATTTCATGGAAAGATGGACTCGATAAAGGCCAGAAATGGTATGAACCTAACAGAATCAGACAATATTAAGAAGTAGCAAGAATACACAGAAGAACTGTAAAAAAAAGATCTTCACGACCAAGATAATCACAATGCTGTGATCACTTACCTAGAGCCAGACATCCTGAAATGTGAAGTCAAGTGGGCCTTAGAGTGGAGCTATTTCAAATCCTGAAAGATGATGCTGTGAAAAGCCTGCATTCAATATGCCAGCAAATTTGGAGAATTTCCAGTCCTGTTGCCTGGAAAAGGTCAGTTTTCATTCCAATTCCAATGAAAGGCAATGCCAAGTAATGCTCCAACTACCACACAATTGCACTCATCTCACACGCTAGTAATGTTTAAAATTCTCCAAGCCAGGCTTCAGCAATACATGAAACGTGAACTTCCAGATGTTCAAGCTGGTTTTAGAAAAGGCAGGGAACCCAGAGATCAAACTGTCAACATCTAATGGATCACCAAAAAAGCAAGAGAATTCCAGAAAAAACATCTATTTCTGCTTTATTGACTATACTAAAGTCTTCAACTGTGTGGATCACAATATACTGTGGAAAATTCTGAAAGAGATGGGAATACCAGACCACCTGACCTACCTCTTGAGAAACATGTATCCAGGTCAGGAAGTAACAGTTAGACCTGGGCATGGAACAACAGACTGGTTCCAAAAGGGAAAAGGAGTACGTCAAGGCTGTTTATTGTCACCCTGCTTATTTAACTTATATGCAGAATACATCATGAGAAACGCTGGGTTGGAAGAAGCACAAGGTGGAATCAAGTTTGCCGGAAGAAATATCAATAACCTCAAACATGCAGATGACACCACCTTTATGGCAGAAAGTGAAGAACTAAAGAGCCTCTTGATGAAGGTGAAAGAGGAGAGTGAAAAAGTTGGCTTAAAGCTCAAAATTCAGAAAACTGAGATCATGGCATCTGATCACATCACTTCATGGGAAATAGATGGGGAAACAGTGGAAACAGTGGCTGACTTTATTTTTCTGGGTTCCAAAATCACTGCAGATGCTGACTGCAGCCACGAGATTAAAAGATGCTTACTCCTTGGAAGGAAAGTTATGACCAACCTAGACCACATATTGAAAAGTAGAGACATTAGTTTGTCAACAAACTCCGTCTAATCCAGACTATGGCTTTTCCAGGGGTCATGTATGAATGTGAGAGTTGGACTATAAAGAAAGCTAAGTGCTGAAGAATTGATGCTTTTGAACTGTGGTGTTGGTGAAGACTCTTGAGAGTCCCTTGGACTGCAAGGAGATCCAACCAGTCCATCCTAAAAGAGGTCAGTCCTCGGTGTTCATTGGAAGGACTGATGTTGAAGCTGAAGCTCCAATACTTTGGCCACCTGATGCAAAGAGCTGACTCATTGGAAAAGACACTGATGCTGGGAAAGTTTGAGGGCAGGTGAATGGGGCGACAGAGGATGAGATGGTTGGATGGCATCACTGACTTGATGGACATGGGTTTGGTTGAACCCCGGGAGTTGGTGATGGACAGGGAGGACTGGTGTGCTGCATTTCATGGGGTCACAAAGAGTTGGACACGACTGAGTGAACTGAACTGAACTAACAGTGCCACTTTAATATAAAACCTTGGCCAACACACTGCTTGGATTTATCATGATACTGCCAAAACAATTACACTTGTCATGTTCTAGCACAAGACTGGCTATTTTTGTTCCTCATTAAAACTTGTTTGTAAATTGTTAGAGGTATATTTAGATCTTAGCATCTCCTAGAAATTGCATGATTTATCTTTTAGAAAACATCATTCTGAGAAGTATTACTATTAGGAACTCGGTTTTCCATTGTAGAAATGGGGTTCATAGAGATTAGTGATCTCCCAGTTATAACCTGAGTGGAAGTAGTGACAGATTTTTATTTTCTTGGGTTCCAAAATCACAGTTTGAACATCTGATTGGGATCACAGAAAAAGTGGGGCATTTCCATGTCTGTACAAAAGACAATCACAGCATCATTAAGCTTTGTAACAAGGAATTTAGGACACTTGAGATCCAGGACACCAGCATCAGCAGTCCACAGAGCTGGGGGTTCAGGATGATATTGTAGTGCAGGGGGTGACAGACGGTGAAGAAGTGGACACGGGCCATCGAAGCCAGGAGAAAGCTGTCCCAACAAACAAAGAGCATGGAAAAACACATCTGGGTGATGCAGCCTTCATAGGTGATACTTTTGCTCTCGGTCTGGATGTTTCACAGCATCTTTGGGATGGTGGTGGAGGTGAAACAGATGTCTACAAAGGACTGGTTGGAGAGGAAGAAGTACATGAGTCTGATCTGACAGCCAGGATGATAAGCAGGTTTCCAAGCACAGTGATCAGGTTCATGGATAGGAACGGCCCAAATATGATGGGCTGCAGTTCTGGTTCCTTTGATAATCCCAGAAGAAGAAATCCTGAAAATTGGGTATCATTGCCTCTTCTCAAGTGTGGTGGTAAAGACTAAAATTTTAAAATACTATGATTAATTTTTATATAAATGGACATAAGTAACATATTGAAAATGCTGCAATTATAAATGTATGTCAAGCAAAAGCAAACATAAGAGAGAGTGGGTGGTTTTGCTATTTTCATTCAGAGTTCAGGAAGACTGAAAAGCAGGGGGATATTTGTACATAAACCTCAGGGGAAAATAGTTGGCAGACAAAGAGTTATCTGGGAAAGTGTTTGCGCTGCAAGGAAAAGACAATGCAAAGGATCTGAGGAAGGTTCTCATTTCAGACATTCCAGGCTCAATATATTTCCAGTGTGGTGAGCAAAGAGCACAGGGAGAGTGATGACAGATAGTGTTAGAGAGTTGAAGAAAGAGGTGGACTCCTTACCACAACTGAGACTTCAGGGCATAAGGAGTCCCTTGGTCAAATTCTGTTCTTTGCTCTTCATGAATTTTGATTCCATCTTGTGAATTTTGAGGCATCCTGTGACTAGACATGGATCCTACTCACAGGGATCCTCCTTATCTTCATATGTACATTAACATTCTGCTTTCTGTCTTTTAAGGGTCACTTTAATGCATGTGGGGTCAAATAGTCAACAGGGAGAACTGTTCATCAGCCACAAAACACCCACAACACAGAGCATATTTTGTCCTGTTGGGGCACAATGCTACCAGACTCTTCTCATCCCTGAAAGAAAGTGAAAGTGTTGGTTGCTCAGCTGTGTCCAACTCTTTGTGACCCCATGGACTGTAGCCCACCAGGCTCCTCTGTCCATGGGATTCTCCGGGAAGAATACTGGTATGCCCTGCCACTGCCTTTTCCAGGGGATCTTCCCAAACCAGAGATCAAACCCAGATCTCCCGCATTGCAGACAAATTCTTTATTGTCTAAGCCACCAGGGAAGCCCCTTCTCATTCCTAACTACCAAAATGAGGGGGGTGGGGAGAAAAAAAGAACACTCTAGAAATAAACCTGCCAATCAAATTATCTTTACCCTAAAGAATAAATAACATTCATAGTTCACTTGGTAAGCCTGCCTGGGGACATGTGAATTTGGGGCTTCATTAAAGTGTGACCATTTTCTGTCCTGTATTTAAATAAGTATAAAAACCTCAGCTATTTGTAAGGGCTCCTCAGACAACCATTTTGTCGTTTTGCATTTTTGTTTGCTTGGGAAAGTTTTTGATCACCACCTCCTGTACAATGTTACAAACCTCCGTCCATAGTTCTTTAGGTGCTCTGTCTATCAGATTTAATCCCTTGAATCTTTGTCACATTCACTACTGTATATTTGTAAGGGACTTGATGTAGGTCATACCTGAATGGTCTGGTAGGTTTCCCTACTTTCTTCCACTTAACTCTGAATTTGACAATAAGGAGTCCATGACCTGAGATAGTCAGCTCCCAAACTTGTGTATAGAGCTTCTCCATCTTTGGTTGCAAAGAATATAATCAATCTGATTTCAGTATTGACCATCTGGTGATGTCCATGTGTAGAGTTATCTATTGTGTTGTTGGAAAGGGTGTTTTCTATGACCGATGTGCTCTCTTGGTAAAACACAGTTAGCCTTTGCTCTGCTTCATTTTGTACTCCAAGGTCAAACTTAACTGTTACTCCAGGTATCTCCTGATTTTCCACTTTTGCATTCCAGTTCCCTATGATGAGAAGGACACTTTTTTTTTTTTTTTTTTTTTTTAGTTCTAGAAGGTCTTGAGGGCCTTCACAGAACCATTCAACTTCAGTTTCTTCAGCATTAGTGGTTGGGGCATAGACTTGGATTATTCTGACACTAAATGATTTGCCTTGAATATGAACAGAGATCATTCTGTTGTTTTGAGATTATACCCTAGTGCTGCATTTTGGACTATTTGTTGACTATGAGGGATACTCCTTTTCTTCTAAGGGATTACTGCCCACCATCAGTTCAGTTGCTCAGTTGTGACCGATTCTTTGCAGCCCCATTGACTGCAGCATGCTAAGATTTCCTGTCTATCACCAACTCCCAGAGCTTACTCAAACTCATGTCTATCGAATCGGTGATGCCAAACAACCATCTCATCCTCTGTCGCCCCCTTCTCTTCCTGCCATCAATCTTTCCAAGCATCAGTGTCTTTTCCAACAAGTCAGTTCTTCTCATCAGGGGGCCTAAATATTGGACCTTCAGCTTCAGCATCCGTCCTTCCAGTTAATATTCAGGATTGATTTCCTTTAGGATGGGCTAGTTGTATCTCCTTGCCGTCCAAGGACTCTCAAGAGTCTTCTCTAACACCACAGTTCAAAAGTATCAATTCTTCAGTGCTCAGCTTTCTGTGTAGTCCAACTAACATCAATACATGACTACTGGAAAACCATAGCTCTGACTAGATGGAACTTTGTTGGCAAAGTAATGTCTCTGCTTTTAAATATTCTGTCTAGTATTGTAATAACTTTTCTTCCAAGGAGCAATCGTCTTAATTTCATGGCTGCAGTCAGTATCTGCAGTGATTTTGGAGCCCCCCCCCCCCCAAAATAAAGTCTCTCACTGTTTCCATTGTTTCCCATCTATTTGGCACAGTAGTAGATACAATGGTCATCTGAATTAAATTCACCCATTCCCATTCATTTTAGTTCACTGATTCCTAAAATGTTGATGTTCACTCTTGCCATCTCTGCTTAATCACTTTCAATTTACCTTGATTCATGGACCTAATATTATGGATTCCTATGCAATATTGTTCTTTACAGCAACAGAGTTTACTTTCACCACCAAACACATATGTTTCCACTTTGGCTCAGCGTCTTCATTCCTTCTGGAGCTCCATTCTTGGAGCTTGGATCCAAGAAGAATCTCCATTCTTCTCCAGTAGGATATTGGGCACCTACCAACCTGGAGAGTTTATCTTTCAGTGTCATAGCATTTTGCCTTTTCATAGAGAAGCAAAAGGCAAAGGAAAAATGGAAAGATACACCCATCTTAATACAAGTTCAACAAGGAGTGATAAGAAAGTCTTCCTAAGTGAACAATGCAAAGAAAGAGAGGAAAATAACAGAATGGGAAAGACTAGAGATCTCGTCAAAAAAATTAAAGATTACAAGGGAACATTTCATGCAAAGATGCGTACAAAAAAGGACAGAAATGCTATGGATCTAACAAAAGCAGAAGATGTTAAGAAGAGGAGACAAGAATACACAGAAGGACTATACAAAACGATCTTAATGATCTGGATAACCACAGTGGTGTTACCACTCACCTAGAGTCAGACATCTTGGAATGTGAAGTCAAGTGAACCTTAGGAAGCATCACTATGAACAAAGCAGTGGAGATGATGGGATTCCAGCTGAGCTATTTCAAATACTTAAAGATGATGTTGTAATAGTGCTACACTCAATATACCAGCAAATTTGGAAACCTCAGCAGTCACCACAGGACTGGAAAATGTCAGTCTTCTTTTCAATACCAAAAAAAGGCAATGCCAAAGAATATTCAAACTACCACACATTTGCACTCATTTCACATGCTAGCAAAATAATGCTCAAAATCCTCCAAGGTGGATTTTAATGGTGCGTGAACTGTAAATTTCCAGATACACAAGCTGGATTTAGAAAAATGTGAACTAGACGTCAAATTGCCAACATCCATTGGATCATAGAAAAAGCAAGAGCGTTCCAGAAAAAAAAAAACAACCATTTACTTCTGATCTATTGACTATGCTAAAGCCTTTGTGTGAATAACACCAAATTGTGGGAAATTCTTAAAAAGATGGGAACACCAGATCACTTTACCAGCCTCCTGAGAAATCTGTATGCAGGTCAAAAAGCAACAGAATCAGACATGGAACAATGGATTGGTTCCATGTTGGGAAAAGAGTATATCAAAGCTGTATATTGTCACCCTGTTTATTTAACTTATATGCAGTGTACATCATGAGAAATTCTGGACTGGATGAAGCACAAACTGGAATCAAGTTTGCCTGGAGAAATATCAAAAACCTCAGATATGCAGATAATACCACCTTTATGGCAGAAAGCAAAGACAAACTAAAGAGCCTCTTGATGAAGGTGAAAGAGGATACTGAAAAAATTGACTTAAAGCTCAACATTCATAAAACTAAGATCATAACATCTCATCCCATCACTTCATGGCAAATAGGTGGGGAAACAACGGAAACAGTGACAGATTTTATTATCGTGGGCTCCAAAATCACTGCAGATGTTGAGTGCAGCCATGAAATTAAAAGATGCTTGCTCTTTTGAGAAAAATTATTACAATCCTAGACAGCATATTAAGAAGCATAGACATTACTTTGCCTACAAAGTTCCGTCTAATCAAACCAAAGGTTTTTTCCTGGTAGTCATGTATGGATGTGAGAGTTGGACCATAAAGAAGGTTGAACACAGAACTGATGCTTTCAAACTGTAGTGTTGAAGACTTTGAGAGTCCCTTGGACTGCAAGAAGTTCAAATCAGTCAGTCCTAAAGGAAATCAATCCTGAATATTCATTGGAAGGATTAGTGCTAAAGCTGAAGCTCCAATACTTTGGCCACCTGATGCAAAGAGCTGACTCTTTGGAAAGGACCCTGATGCTGGGAAAGATTGAAGGCAGGAGAAGAAAGGGACCACAGAGGTTGAGAAGGTTGGATGGCACCCTGACTCAAAGGACATGAGTTTGAGCAAACTGCAGGAGATGGTGAAGGACAGCGAAGCCTGGCATGTTGCAGTCCATGGGTCACAAAGGGTTGGACATGACTGAGTGACTAAACAACAAAAAATTTAGTTCAAGAAATAGAGATAGGGCTTCTCTGATGGCTCAGTGGTAAAGAGGCCACCTGCCAATACAGGAAACACAGGTTTGATCCCTGATACAGGAAGATCCCACAAGCCTCAGAGCTGATAAGCCCATGTGCCACAACTATTGAGCCTGTGCTCTAAAGCCTAGGAGCCACAACTACTGAGCCCACCCACCCTAGAGCCAGTGCTTCACAGCAAGAGGAGCAAGCACAATGAGAAGCCCATGCACCCCAACTAGAGAGCAGTTCCCATTCACCGAAACTGAATTAAAACCCTGAAGCAAAGATGACCCGGCACAGGCAAAAGTAAATAAGTGAAATTAAAAAAAAAAAAAAAAAATAGAGGTACATTAAATAGATGCACATCATGTGGGAAATGTTCTAATAATCTCAGGTGGTTCTGAGAGATTGAGAAGAAGAGAAAGCTTCCCTAATTCTGGCAGCATTGCATCCCCAGTTGTAACTTCTTGATTCCCAGAATAACAATTAATAGTAGAGCCACAAAAAGCAATTTATCCAAATGAGAAAGGAGTCATATATTTACTAGATCAAGACATCCTATCCACTAGAAACATGAGCAAAGGGACTAAAGCCACAATTTACAAAATGAAGCACCTCATTTCTAAAAACAGTGAAGATTTTAAAGATGAAATGGTAAAAGACCTTCTTAAGTGGTGTTATATGCAAAATTTTGAAATCAAATTTTAAATCTTGGATCTACCACTACTGTTTGAATTTGGAGAAACATCCAATGTATTCTAAATGTTCTCATTCTCACACAAATAGTGTCCAACCTCCCCAGGTAGTCGATAGTTTTAGTCAATTCATATAATAACTTTAGCAGAGTTCCTTCCTATCAGTAAATTAATGGTTATTACTGGTATTTATTCTCTTTGTTTAGTTGTGTGTGTGTATGTGTGTGTGTATGCACATGCTCGGTTGTGTCCACTTCTTTGACCCCATGGACTATAGCCCGCTAGTCTCCTCTGTCCATGGGATTTCCCAGGCAAGAATACCAGAGTAGGTTGTCATTTACTTCAGCATGGGTTCTTCCCGACCCATGGATCAAACCTGTGTCTCCTGCACTGATAGAATATTCTTTGCCACTGAGACACCTGGGAAGCCCCAGTTGTTTGTGTGTGTGTGTGTGTGTGTGTGTGTGTGTGTGTGTGTGTGTGTGTGTACCTATATGCAGTTGTGTGTTTGCACGTGCACATGATTGATCCCTCTGTTAAATGCATGTTTATTCTGGGATACATTCAAAAAAATTAGAATCCACTGCAGTAAAGGGAAAAAAAGTAGTTTTAAATGATCAGTGATGCTAATGAGTGAAGACACTGTCAGAAGAGCCAGTCTCAAAAAGAAGGGCAGTAGCTCTGTGCTGAAGCAACGTCAGGCTCAAGGGACCACACACTGGCTACTCCACTTGCTTCATGATGGTGCCCACCTCAAGCCCCTGATCTAACTGCTGTTCCTTTTCCTACTCCATGTTTATTTAACCACACTTGCTTTTATATCTACAAGTAGTGGGTGAGCCTGGCCCTTTTCTCACATTTGATTTCTTGTGGTTTGGACTTTGATATCTTTTTTGACAAACCAATGAGCACACTGTCATTCTAATTCTGTTCCTCATCCAACAGGATAATGACACCCTACTGCTGAACATATGCTATAAAACCCTGCGTTTTTGATGACAATCTACCCCCTTCCTTCATATGATTTATGCCTTTCTACCTTATGTAATGGCAATCCACTCCAGTATTCTTGCCTGGAGAATCCCATGGATGGAGGAGCCTGGTGGGCTACAGCCCATGGGGTCGCAAAGAGTCGGACATGACTGAGCAAATTCACTTACCTAATGTAATAAAAGCATTTACTTCATTGTCTTTGCTTTCTCTATTATTATGTATTATCCAAATGAGCAGAGACATCATCTGGTTTGTTTTACTTCTAGGTTTTCACCAAAGTGTGCATTTAAGTTGAAACAAATTTTAAGAAAATGACAAGTCAATAAATATAAAAGTGGTGCTGAAAATAAAGCTCTGCTAAATAGAGTAGATTCAAATAATTGTATCAAATTGAATAAATATGTAATACTAATATCTCAAAAATATATAAAATAATAATATATTAATTACAACAACATGGGTCTGTAATTTAAAATGAACGGGACACCTTGGAAATAGAAGAATAGCAAAATATAGTTTTTAATCCATACTGAAGGAAGCAGTATCTAACTTATAATTTCATTCTATATAATTATTAATGGGATCAGTCATGCTTATTAAACAATACAAGAGCTCTTTAGTTGCATACAGATGAGTATGTTCCACAACTTGGCAGGAGATAATTGCTTTTTGAAAACTATAGATTTAATCACAAGACATAAAACAGTAGAAATAAGGAAAACTGGGTGCTAAATAAGATAGTAATATGCATAAAAATCTATTCCTTGCTATTAAGGATGCAAAAAAAATTTTCATGTTTAAAAGCAATGAGGGAAGCACTGTGACTGACTGATAGATTTGATCACACACAATTTATAAACTTCCACACAACACCACTAATGTATCTATGCATGGTACAGAAGAATTAAATACCATACAACAATCTTGTTTGAAAAAAAAAACAAAACTTTTTTTTAAGAATGGGATTTTGAAAAGGGATAAAACACTCAGATCCCAGGACACAAAGCTAAATACTTCCAAAGACAATTCTTATTTAGAAAGTAAATGTCTATCAAAGCCAAAGATTTTTAAAGAATCCACCTGCCAAAGAAGGAGACTCAGGTTTGATCCTTGGGTTGGGAAGACCCTCTGGAGAAGGAAATGGCAATCTGCTCTAATATTCTTAAGAGCCTGGGAAATCCCTTGGGTAGAGGAGCCTGGTGGGGGACAGTCCACAGCACCAACAAAGCCAGACATATATTTAGCCTTCCAGGTTATGAAATAATTACTAAGCAGTGCTTGCTGGCATATTCCTTCATGCATATTATACAAAATATTCTTTATCATGTTAATGCCAAGTGGGAGACAATGATGAGAAAAGCAAGTGTCATGAATTGCTATTGTGACATACTATGTACTTCCATGGGTGTGTATCATTCTCACAAAAAATGGAACATGTTCAAATACACCTCGTTTGCAAAAACTTCACTGTTCACATCTCGAAACTCAATATTCTGTTTTCCTACTCCTCTGAACTGCCAAACACCTCAGATATGTTCTAATTTTATGAGAACCACTTTGTGCTTTCCATGTCTGCTTCATTCTCATCCAATTGGAATTCCACTCCTATCAGTAAATTCTCAACAATTATCCTTGTATTACTGAGTCCACAGACACTATTTTTAGTATTTTAAACATGTCAATTTTGAATATATTAGTCAACTTAGAAAAACGTGGCAATCTCTTAGCTCTAGATTAGGCTGGCTGCATTCTCCTGTGACTTTGGAGGTCTCCAAAGTCTCCACTTACATTCCCTCTGAATCTTCCCTGAAGTTCCTCCCACTGTCAGGCTCATCTGAACAGAGTCTCTGAGTGGAAGTTCTCCAATTCTTGGAAATTGACAGTTTAGTGTGGAAATCCAATTCTTCCCTGAATAGTTGATGATGGAGATTGAAGCTCTTTCTTCAGACAGGATGGCAGGAAGGAGTGAAGCTCTGGTTCTCCAGCCAGATTTACTACTACAAAAGCAGCAACCATGTCCTGCCTACCCAAGGTTGACCCTGCTGTGGGACTGCAGGGGGAGAGACAGTTACAGCTCTCTGTGTCTGCTCATTAGGCACAGTTTCCATGGTTACTGCCACCTCTGAACACATCATAATCCTGTGGGACTCTTGTCTGGACAGGAGGAATTTTTCCCCCTGCTTATTCTCTGTCCCCAGGAGACGAGACAAGAAGACAGATGAGTTCAGATTTACTATTCCTTTTCCATGAACTCATCTGGCTTCCAGAGCCCTGACTTCACTGCACCTTATCACAACCTCAAGTTAACAATTTCTCCAAATCCAAGGCTGTGGAACCTTTCTTGAGTAGGACACATGGACCTCCAAAGCATTGTCTTGTGGTGAGAACATCTCCTGACATCTCTAGAAAATTGATATTCCCTTTCTCAACAAGGGATATCAATGTGTTCCTTTGTTCTAGATAAACTGAGACTGTAGACCTTAGATTCATAATACATTTGCAAAATCAACTGGAAAATTCATGTTAGTGATGAAAATTAAGAGATGACATTAACATTTTTTTAATGTTGATTATATTATACATTTGGCTTTTATGATGCACCATGTGCTGAACTTGGACCATTATATGGATTGTCTTATTTTTCACAAAAGTTGATTTTCTTATTTCTCATGAAAGTTCATTGTCTGATAACCATACTATGATCTACCTCATTCTGCACTTGCAGCAATGGAACTCAGAAACATTAAGAGATCTGCCAAAGTTATGAACTGAGTAAGGGATGAGCTTTGATTGGAACTCCCTCAAGATATTTCCAGTTCTCATGCTATAGGACAGTGTATCTCAGCTGGGGTGATTTTGCTTCCAGGGCACACTGGAGATTCTCTGCAGATGTTTTGGTTGTTACAGTTGGACAGGTGCTACTGCTACCTGGTGGGTGGAGGCCAGGAATGCTGCCATACATTCTTCAATGCACAATGTTCTTGTGGCCCAGGAGTTAACCCCATGCGATCCTGGGGTATGATCCTTTTAATCCTCTGTAGAATTTGGTTTACCACTGCTTTGTTTACATTTTTTCCATGTATATTTATCAGGGATATCAAACCATAGTTTACTTTTTTCTTCTTTAAAAAATGTTGGATTTTTTTAAAGTTTTATAGAGATATAATTCACCAGTCTGAAATGTACAATTCAACTTTTTAGCACATTTACAGATATGTACAATCATCAACACATTTAGAACGTTTCCTGATGAAGTTCATGATGCAGTTGTTAGAATCTCCTTGCCTATGATGCCTTTCAAGAGTCTTAGCTGCTGTTCTTCCAGTTTCTCCCCACTTTCTTCTCATGAAGTTCATGTCAGTTTTCTGGATGGGCGTGAAAGAGCTGGGTCTTCTGCACAGCTGGGGAAGCTGGGCTCTCACTCATATGCCCTCACTTTTGGGGGGAGAAATCACAGCACAAAAAGCCATTTATGGCACTGAGCTGTTCCCCCTCAGGGGAGGCATGATGCCCTAGAAACCAACTGGCTTGAAACATAAAGAAAGACAGACACTTCCAATGAGAGACATGGATGTGGAACAGCTTGCCTGGGAAAGATCGCCTTGTAAGCAGGCAATGTTTCAGGTAAAATACTAATAATAATGAATTTCTAGAGGTCAAGTATGGACGTGCTGTATGAGAAAAAGTACATTGCAGGGAGTATTATTTCACTGCAACTAGTAGATAGCCATGCAAGTTGGCAGAGATTGACCAGACAAAGCTGTTTGTCAGATGAAGTTCTTGGGCAAAGAACTCCAGGAGCTGGCAGTTTGTAGTTGGACTGAGAAAGCTCACATATGAAAGGAAAGGAATCAGGGTGATACATGTGGGAGACACCAGTATCTAATATAGGCAAAGGTAGTATGACTTATGCCTTGGGGGTTTGTTGAAAGTCTAGTATTCTTGAATTCATTATTGTGAAGACTCTGCATTGGTGCAGAGTGAGCACATTGGGTTGATAGGATCATACACAAGATACACAATGTGGAGACTTACAGCTGTGTGGACTTGTGAGCATCTGGAAAGTGAACCAGAACATCACCAACTATATAATCTCATTAGATATGAAAGGCAAGTTAATAAACCATATAATTTAAGACAGCTTGTTATGCAGCAATTGCCAACTGATATAAAAAAATCAATGCAAATGGCTATGAAAGCAGATGTAATGGTTTACTACTTTTTATTTTAAGCATATGTGTTGATTTGGAAACAATATTCCTGATTATTGTTTAAACTTGTTTCAAATAACTGGATTATCAATAATCTCATTTAAGGTTCTGTTCCAGGAAACTTGGGGAGGTTAGAAGGACATGCATGCTGTGCAGATGAATGGTGATCCTGAATCACAGACTGGGCAAAAATTTAAGGATTATTGAGTCATCCTTTGACCACGAAGTTTGAAGACTCCAGAGCAGGAAGCAGGTGTGTAATAGTTTACCTTGCTATTTTTCCTTGACTGTTTCTAATTCTTTACTGATTATGACAAAATTTATAAAAGAGAAGATCCCTTGTTCAGACCAATAGAGAAGCCAAAATTGTAGGCAGCACAGGAATTTTTTAGCCAAAAAAGAATAACACAGCGAGCTCAACTTGGTGCTCTGTGACAACCTAGAGGAGTAGTATGGCGTGGGAGGGAGGCTCAAGAGGGATGTTCTAGTATTCCTGCCTGGAAAATCCCATGGACAGAGACGCCTGGCAAGCTACTGTCTGTGGTATTGCAAAAGAGGCAAACACGATTTAGCGACTAAACAACAACAGCAACAACACGTGGTAGATATTGGGGGCATAGACTGAATAATTGTATGACACCAGGAGACCAGTTATAGAACTCAGTGGCATGAATAAATTCCACATTATCAGGAAGGACAGTTAAACGGATGATATAGAAAAATGCCAGAGCCAAAATCAAAACATTGATTTCAGACTTTACTCTGCAGTTGAATTCTACAAGTTACTTTAGCTGCCAAAGGCAGTTTTTCCTCTTGAGTAGAGAAGAATTTTTTTTTTAATACAAGAGAAGATGGATGTTGCTTAAGATAAAGGCCTCAAGGAATACAATTTTTCCTACCAAATAAATGGAAATTTCCAAACATTTCTCACCATGTTTGGGAAAAATTTATGGAAAGTAGAAAAATAGAAAAAAAAATGGAAAATTGTCCATGTATCAACTATAAAGAAAGCTTAATCAATTGAGTTACTTAAATTATATGTTGAATTTTAAATCAAAGAATGCAAAAGCCAGGCAATACATATAAGGAACAAGTGCTCTTTCCACAATTTGATCAAGAATCACAATTTCTGACTCTAATGCTTTGAGCACTGCAATTACCAGGATTTCCTCAGCCCCAGGACAAATGGCACTTTCATAGCTGCCACTCCAAAGAATCTTCTCAGAGCCCTCTTTATGTCTTTATTTCTTAGACTGTAGATGAAAGGGTTCAGCATGGATGTGACCACAATGTACATCACTGAGGCTATTGCACTTGAGTGTGAGCTGTGGGTTCCAGTAGAGCTAAGATACAATCCTAAACCTGTACAATAGAATAAGGAAGCAACAGAGAGGTGAGATGCACAGGTAGAAAATGCTTTATACTTCCCCTCAGCTGATGAGATTCTACATATGGAGGAAACTATCCTAGAGTATGAGTAACATACACCAGCCAGGGGGATAGCACCAAAGAGCCCAACTGCAAAATACATCACAGTGTTATTAACAATGGTGTCAGAACAGGCAGGTTGGAATACTTCTTTCAAGTCACAGAAAAAGTGGGGGATTTTCAAGACTGAACAGAAATACAGTCTCATTACCAGTAAGCTTTGTACCAAGGAATTCAGGGCACTCATCATCCAGGACACCAGCACCATCAGTCCACAGAGAATAGGGCTCATGATGACTGTATAGTGCAGGGGGTGACAGATGGCTATGAAGCGGTCATAGGACATGACAGTTAGAATTAAGTTCTCCAACCCTACAAATAGTATGTAAAAATGCATCTGGGTGATGCAGCCTTCATAGGAAATGACTTTGCTCTGTGTCCTTATGTTCTGCAGCATCTTTGGGATGGTGGTGGAGATGAAACAGATGTCTACAAAGGACAGATTGGAGAGGAAGAAGTACATGGGGGTGTGGAGGTGGGAGTCTGAGATGGTGGCAAGAATGATGAGCAGATTCCCAAACATACTGGTCAGGAACATGGAGAGGAAAAGTCCAAATATGAGAGGCTGCAGTTCTAGTTCCTCTGATAATCCTAGAAGAATAAATTGTGCCATTCCTGTATCATTTCTTTGCACCATGTGGTGGTGATCACTACTAGGGAAGAAAAAAATATAGCATGATCAATTTCTAACTGTGCACATTAACACAGTAAAATGCAATGAATTACAATATTTAATCATCTTTAAGGAATCTATTGTGTCATCTATGATTAGAAATTCCTGTTTAACATTCAACCTTTTCCCCAAGAGGTCATGATTATACAGTTTTAAAGCAAATGCCTTTCATATATTCTAAAAATTCATGTTGAGTACCATCTTCTAGGGTAAATGTGTGAAGATGCTGAGAACAAAACTTCTAACAATGCAATGTTGAAGAAAAAATATGAGTTAGCCAATGGAAAAATATACATATGCTGTCTCATGTGGTAACAGATGATATGGGGAAAAAAGGCAGGTATAAATTGCCATGCGTGGGTGTGTTACATTTTACTGATAGTTCAGGAATATCTGCCAAAAAGAGACCTGAAGTAAGACAAACCAGAGACATCAGTTTACCTGGGGACCCAGTGTGTCCTATTGGGAAAAGACTCTGCAAAATACCAGAGGGTAGGGCTTGTTTCAAATATTGAAGACTCAAAAGGCAGCAAAAGTGTCAAGGGGAACAAGCAAGAGTGAGTGTGAGGAGAAATGGTATCAGAGGATGCTAAGGAACAAGGTCTTCCTGCTACAGCTGAACCTTCAGACACAAGGAGTCCCTCATCCACATGTTGTTACTTTCACATTTTTATATTTGTTTTGATTCCTGTGAATTAAAATGAATTGACTTCTTTATTGGCATCTTCTGGTTGACATTATTGTGTCTGTGTTTTAAGGGTAATATTTTTGAGTGGATAAATTTAAGTATCACTTCCCAGAGAATTGCTCGCTCCCCACAACACACACTTACACACATTGTGTCTTACTGGGCTTGTTACTCTCTGGCTCTTCTCACTTTTGGCCACAATAATTATGAAAAGAGTGATGAAAGAAAGTCATCATCCCTACGTTACCTTTGCCCTAGATGTAGAAATAGTACCCAATTCTAGATGGTAAGCTTCCCATGCACTATATTCCATTCAAATATGACTACCTTGTGCTCTGTATTGGGCTTCCCCTGTGGTTCAGCAGTAAATAATCCCCCTGCAGTATAGGAGATGCAAGAGACATGGGTTTAATCTCTGGGTTGGGAAGATCCCCTGGAGGAGACCATGGCAACACACTCCAGCATTTTTGCCTAGAGAATCCCATGGACTGAGGAGCCTGGTGGACTACAGTCCAAGGGCTTGGAAAGGGTTAGACATGACTGATGTATGCCAGATGTATGCACTAAAAAAAAATTAAAAGTATTTCAAAAAATTGAGAGAATGAAAATTCCTGTGGAAGAAAATAAGGTTTACCTGTGGGTCACATTCCTTAGTGGTTGCCTTGTCCTAGGGTACAGGTCTTGGGGTATGTATACCTCTGTTATGCAGACGTTTCATCCTCTAGGACAAGTCTGATGGCATCAAGGATCTACACTATCGAGTCCCCCACAACCCTGTATTGAATATTTTCATTCTCAAAGCAAAATTTAATAAACTCAGCTGGTCGCTAAGAGACCATGGAAAAGAGAAAGACTCATTGATTCTGGTAGCTTTCCAACACCAGTTATATTACTTTGATGCTCAAAATACCTCATAAAATATTCTAGAACAATTTATCAAACCAGGAAGGAATAATCATTTTAGGACAACAGGAGCATTCCAGTAGAAAGTGAGCAAAGGGAATAAGGGCTTCCTTGGTGGCTCAGATGGTAAAGAATCTGACTGAAATGCAGGAGACCCAGGTTTGATCCTTGGGTCATGAAGATTCCCTGAAGTAGGAAGTGGCAACCCACTCCAGTATTCTTCCTTGGAAAAACCCATGGATAGAGGAGCCTGGTGGTCTACAGGCATGGGGTCACAAAGAGTTGGACACAACTGAGCAACTAACACTTCCAAGGAAATAAACCCACAACTGACAACAGAAAATAGACAATACACAATAATAGATGAGGATTTTAAAGGATAAATGGTAACAGACTTTTGTAAATGATCTTGAATACAAAGCTTTTGATTCAGAAAACTGACTTTTGAAACTCAGTGCTATCACATATTAGCCGTTTGAATGTAGTGGATCTACAGACCCATTCTGAGCATTAATGACCTAATTCAAATAGTGGGGAGAGTGTATCTATCCTCCTAATTTGGAAGGCAAATTTAGTCAATATGTGTAAAACTTTAGCATAGTTCCCTTCTGTTACTAAATTATTAAGTATCACAGAGATGTGAATTTGCTTGTTTTTTCCTTCTACCTTCCAAATGTCTCCCTTGCTTCCCTACCTCTTGGTATTTAAGAATTCCAAAGTAAGATTCCTTTTCATACCCCTCTTTGCATTCTAAGCACAATATTTTCCTGTGAATATCTAATGTGAGGAAAGATACTGTGAAATGTTTGTCTCAAGAACGCTATTGCAAGGCAATATATACTTCCATAGATGTGGCTCTTTCTAATAAAAATGGAAGGTATTCAAATACTTCCCAAATTTAAAAATCTTTTTGTAAATGCTGATATTTCAGTTCCCATGCTTCCAAACGAACTTTTCTTACTCTCCTTAAATGTATAACTGCTCTAACATGCTCTGATTTTACTGGAACCACTTTATGCTCCTCATTGCTTCCTCATCCTCATCCAACTGGATTTCCATTCCGATCACTTAATTGTCAACACTCATTCTTGTGCTGCTGAGTTCATCAATCACTTCTTTAACATATTGAATAAATGAATTACAAGTTAATTAGTCAACCTAGTAAACAACAATGGCTAATATCTCAGCCCTGGTGTGGGCCAATTAGGCTCTCAAGTGACCTCAGAAAAAGGTTTTCCACATGTATTCTCTCTCAAGTTTCCTTGAAGTGCCTATAGGACTCTCACACTCACTTGGATGGGGATGACAAGAGGAAAGTCCTCGTGTGTATATCCCAGTTCCTCCGTGGATGGTTGATGATGAAGACTGCAGCTCTGTTCTCAGGCAGGTCAGAAGGAAAGAGGGAGCTTTGGTCCTTACTCAGGTGTAGGACTCCAAAATCAATAACTATGCCCTTTTCACCCCAAGGTTGTACAGACTGAGGGATTCAGCCAAGGAGATTTTACAGCTGCCCATGTCCGATCATTAGTTACTGTTCCCATTGTTACTCCCACATCTGAGCACAACACTTCCCTGTGGGACACTGTTCTAGATAGGAAAATTTTCCTGAAGAGTCTCTTTTCCCAGAAGTCTAATTAGAAGTCAGATGGATCTAGTTTTTATTACCCTCTTCCCATGAACTTGCCTGTCTTCCAGAGGTCTAACCTCCTTGCACTTTATCCTTGTGTGTGTTAAGTCGCTTCAGTTGGGTCCAATTCTTTGCAACCCTATGGACAGTAACCTGCCAGGGGCCTGTGTCTATGGTATTCTCCAGGCAAGAATACTGAAAAGGGTTGTTATGCCCTCCTCCAAGGGATCTTCCCAACTCACAGATCAAGTCCACGTCTCAAGTATCCTGCATTGGCAAGTGGGTTCTTTTCCACTAGCACCACCAGGAAAGCTCATATCAACTAAACTTCAATTGAAAAAATAACTTAAAGAAGCAAAAAATGGTATTATAATCATGTGACATAGATTAGTAATAAAATTGGCAAAAGAGTAGACATGCAGTTCACTTCAGTCACTCAGTCATCTCTGACTCTTTGCAACCCCATGGACTGCAGCAACCCAGGCTTCCCTGTCCTTCACCATCTCCCAGAGCTTGCTCAAACTCATGTCCATCAAGTCAGTGATGCCATCCAACCATCTCATCCTCTGTCATCCCCTTCTCCTCCTGCCTTCAATCTTTCCCGGCATCAGGGTCTTTTCTAAGGAGTCAGTTCTTTGCATCAGATGGCCATAGTATTGGAGCTTCAGCTTCAGCATCAGTCCTTCCAGTGAATATTCAAGACTGATTTTCTTTAGGACTGACTGGTTTGATCTCCTTGCAGTCCAAGTGACACTCAAGAGTCTACTCCAACATCACAGTTCAAAAGCATCAGTTCTTTGGTGTTCAGTCTTCTGTATAGTTCAACTCTAACATCCTTACATGACCACTGGAGAAACTATAGCTATGACTAGATGGACCTTTGTTGGCAATGTAATGTCTCTGCTTTTTAATATGCTGTGTAGATTGGTCATAGCTTTTCTTCTAAGCATCTTTTGATTTCATGGCCACACTCACCATATGCAGTGATTTTGGAGCCCCCAAAAATAAAGTCTCTCACTGTTCCAATTGCTTCTCCATTTATGTGCCATGAAGTGATTTGTCATGATCTTAGTTTTTTAAATGTTGAGTTTTAAACCAGTTTTTTCACTTTCCTCTTTCCTTCATCAAGAGGCCCTTTAGTTCCTCTTCACTTTATGCCATACGGGTGGTGTTCTGCATATCTGAGGCTATTGATATTTCTCCCAGGAATCTTGATTCCAGCTTGTGCTTCATCCAGCCCGGCATTTTGCATGATGTCCTCTGAATATAAGTTAAATAAGCAGGGTGGCAATACACAGCCTTGACATACTCCTTTCCCAATTTGGAACCAGTCTGTCATTCCATATCCAGTTCTAACTGTTGCATCTTCACCTGCATACAGATTTCTCAGGAGACATGTCAGGTGGTCTGTGGTCGGGTGTTCCAATCTCTTGAAGAATTTTACACTGGTTGTTGTGATCAACACAGTCAAAGGCTTTGGTGTAATCAATAAAGCAGAAGTAGATGTTTTCTGGAACTCTCTTGCTTTTTCTATGATCCAATGGATGTTGGCAATTTGATCTCTTTTTCCTCTGCCTTTTCAAAATCCAGCTTGAATTTCTGGAAGTTCATGGTTCATGTACTGTTGACGCCTGGCTTCAAGAATTTTGATTATTACTTTGCTGGAGTGTGAGATGAGTGCAATCGTGCAGTAATTTGAACATTCTTTGGCACTGTCCTTCTTTGGGATTGGAAAACTGACCATTTCCAGTCCTGTGGCCACTACTGAGTTTTAACTGAATGTTATACTCAATGTTCCTAGAAACAGTGCCACGTAGTAGATGTTCAATTATTTGTAGAAAGAATCAAGAATAAGGTACATTAGAGATATACATTGGGCTTTCCAGCTGGCTCACTCAATAAAGAATCCACCTGCAATACAAGAGACCCAGATTCAATTCCTGGATTGGGAAGATCCCTTGGAGAGGGAAAGGCTACCCACTCCAGTAGTCTTGCTTGGAGAATCCCATGGACAGAAAAGCCTGATGGGTTACAGTCCCTGGAATCCCGAAGAGTAAGATATGACTAAGCAACTAACACTTTCAATTTTCATAGTGATTTCAAGATAACTGAATGCAACAACATCGAATAAAAATCTACAAGTCTATAAGGACATAAAATATTAACAATTAAATGATATCAACATGGGGTACTATTTCAACTTAAATTCCCAAAGACTTAGAAATAAAGTAACTTAAAGGATTTTAAAATGTGGGAATATAGGAGTACTCAAGTTACAATCTGTTCACACATTAATATATCTGGATTCAAATACACTTATAAAAGATGAAGGTGATCTTTTTCCAATAGCAAAGAAGAATGCTTTCCAGGTGCTCGCCAAAGGTGATACAACTTTTAGAAATATGCTTATTTATCATATTTGATAAATATGTTTATCAAGAAAGACTGATAAGAGCAAAAACGAGTAACAGATTTCTATGTATATAAATGTATAAAAGGTTATTCATTAGCACTATGCAAAAGAACATTCACTTTATTTTTTGTTTATAACAAGGATTTGCAAGTGACAAGTATTAAAGTGACAGTTCAATTATTGCAGCAAAAAAACAAACAAACAAACAAACAAAAAGTAGAAAAGCAATGGAAAGAACACCATATGACTAAGTGATATGGAACTGAAGAACCTTTTGGTGAAAGTGAAAGAGGAGAGTGAAAAAGCTGGCTTAAAACTCAACATTCAAAAAATGGTATCCTGTCTCATCACTTCATTGCAAATAGATGAGGAAACAATGGAAACAGTGACAAGCTTTATTTTCTTGGACTCCAAAATCACTGCAGATGATGACTGCATCCATGAAAATGAAAGGCGCTTGCTCCTTGGAAGAAAAGCTATGACCAACCTAGACAGCATATTAAAAAGCAGAGACATCACTTTGCCAACAAATGTCCATCTAGTCAAAGCTATGGTTTTTTCCCAGTAGTCGTGTATTGATGTGAGAGATGGACCATAAAGAAGGTTGAACACAGAAGAATTGATGCTTTTGAACTGTGGTGTTGGAGTAGACTCTTGAGAGTCCCTTGGACTGCAAGGATATCAAACCAGTCAATCCTAAAGGAAATCAATCCTGAAAATTCACTGGAAAGACTGATGTTGAAGCTGAAACTCCAATACTTTGGCCAGCTGATACAAGGAACTGACTCCTTAGAAAAGACCCTGATGCTGGGAAAGACTGAAGACAGGAGGAGAAGGGGATGACAGAAGATGAGGTGGTTGGATGGCATCACCAGCTCAAGGGACATGAGTTTGAGCAAGCTACGGGAGCTAATGATCAACAGGGAAGCCTGAATTGCTGCAGTCCATGGAGTCGCAAAGAGTTGGACACGACTGTGTGACTTAGCTAAACTGAGTAATAAAAAGAACAACATATGACTGAGTATATGATATCAAACATTCTCACTAATACATCTACATACATAAAATAATTAAATTGCATGCAATAATTTTGTGAATAAATGAAACATCAAATTTTTGTTGAAAAGTGTGATCAAATATAGGAATGCAAGCAATCCAATCAAAGCATACAAAATAAAGGACTCTCACAGACAATGTTTTTTATCAAGAAAGTAAATGACTAAAAAATTGAAATATATATACAGCATCATTGGTAATAAAATAATTGCAAGTGTTATAATTAATAGTAATTTAAGATCTTTAGTGTGTCCATTTTCACATAAAATATTTTATGTGAATATCCAGACATAGAAAAGACACTGAGATATATAAGTTCCAAGAAATGCTGCAGTAGGCATGTATTTGCATAAATCCCTTGGTCGGGATTTATTTTTGCAATCCTTATTGTAAAATTCAGACTTAAATACAAGAATGTAGGGAAAATCACTAAACCA
This sequence comes from Muntiacus reevesi, assembly GCF_963930625.1. Taxonomy (NCBI): domain Eukaryota; kingdom Metazoa; phylum Chordata; class Mammalia; order Artiodactyla; family Cervidae; genus Muntiacus; species Muntiacus reevesi. The sequence goes on along the minus strand of NC_089249.1, from coordinate 187,640,564 downwards.
TTCAGGTACAACCTAAATTAAATCCCTTGTGATCACACAGTGGAAGTGATAAATAGATGCAAGGGATTAGATCTGATAGAGTGCCTGAAGAACTATGGATGGAGTTTCATAACATGTCCACAGGTAGTGATCAAAACCATCCCCAAGAAAAGAAATGTAAAAAGGCAAAATGGTTGTCTGAAGAGGCTTTACAAATAGCTGAAAAATGAAGAGATGCAAAAGGCAAAAGAGAAAAAGAAAGATATATCCATCTGAATGCAGATTTCCAAAGAATAGCAAGGAGAGATAAGAAAACCTTCCTCAATGATCAATGCAAAGAAATAGAGGACAACAATAGAATGGGAAAGACTAACATTCTCTTCAAGATGAGTAGAGATACTGAGGGAACAATTCATGCAAAGATGAGCTCAATAAAGGACAGAAATGGTATGGAACTAAAAGAAGCAGAAGATATTAAGACAAGGTGGCAAGAATATATAGAAAAATTATACAAAAAAAAAGATTTTTTTCTATTGTCCTCTAGGAACTTAATTTGTCTATTTATTTTAAATTAATTAATTTTACTTTACAACTCTGTATTGGTTTTGCCATACATTGACTTGAATCTGCCATGGGTGTACATGTGTTCCCATCCTGAACCCCCCTCTGACCTCCCTCCTCATCCCATCCCTCTGGGACATCCCAGTGCATCAGCCCCAAGCATCCTGTAGACTGTTCAATAAATCTGTGTCTCCTTTGCTGTCTCACATACAGGGTTATCATTACCATCTTTCTAAGTTCCATATATATGTGTTATACTGTATTGGAGTTTTTCTTTCTGGCTAACTTCACTTTGTATAATAGGCTCCAGTTTCATCCACCTCAATGGAACTAATTCAAATGCATTCTTTTTAATGGATGAGCAATATTCCATTGTGTATATGTACCACAGGTTTCTTATCCACTCGTCTGCTGATGGACATCTAGGTTGCCTCCATGTCCTGGTTATTGTAAACAGTGCTGTGATGAACATTGGGGTACACGTGTCTCTTTCAATTCTGGTTTCCTCAGTGTGCATGCCCAGCAGTGGGATTGCTGGGTCATATGGAAATGACCCAGATAACCACAATGGATGATCACTTACCTAGAGCCAGACATCCTGGAATGTGAAGTCAGGTGAGCCGTAGGAAGCATCACTACAAACAAAGCTCGTGGATGTAATGGAATTCTAGCTGAGCTATTCCACATCCAAAAGATGATGCTGTGAAAGTGCCTCCCTCAGTATGTCAGGAAATTTGGCCACAGTGGCCACAGGAATGGTAAATGTCAGTTTCCTTTCCAATCCCCAAGAAGGGCAAGGCCAAAGAATGTTCAAACTACTGCACAATTTCACTCATTCCACATGAGAGCAAGATCATACAAAAATCCTCCAAGATAGGCTTTAACAGTACATGAACTGAGAACTCGCAGATGGACAAGCTGATTTTAGAAAAGGCAGAGGAACCAGAAATCAAATTGCCAACATTTATTGGATTATAGAAAAAATAAGAGAATTCCAGAAAAACATCTACTTCTGCTTCACTGACTACACTAAACCCTTTGACTGTGTGGATCACAACAAACTGTGGAAAATTCTTCAAAAGGTGGAAATTTCAGACCACCATACTTGCCTCCTGAAAAATCTGTATGCAGGTCAAGAAGCAACAGTTAGACCTGAACTGGTTCCAAATTGCGAAAGGAATCCATCAAAGGTGTATATTGTCACCATGCTTATTTAACTTATATTCAGAGTATATCATGTGCAATGCTGAACTGGATGAATCACAAGCTGGAGTCAAGATTGCCGGAAGAAATTTCAATAACCTCAGATATGCAGATGGCACCACTCATATGCTAGAAAGTGAAGAGGAACTAAAGAGCCCCTTGATGTATGTGAAAGAGGAGAGAGAAAAAGATGGCTAAAACTCAGCATTCAAAAAACTACAATCATGGCATTCGGTGTCATCACTTCATGGCATCTGGTCTCATCACTTAATGGCAAATAGATGGGAAGCAATGGAAATGGTGACAAACTTTATTTTCAAGGGGGAATAAAAGCTATGACAAACATAGACAGTGTATTAAAAAGCAGAGACATTACTTTTGCTGACAAAGGTCCACTTAGTCAAAGCTATGGTTTTTCCGGTAGTCAGGTATGATTGTGAGAGTTGGATTATAAAGAAGGCTGAGTGCATAGTAGATGCTTTTGAACTGTGGTGTTGGAGAAGACTCTTGAGAGTCTCCTGGACTGAAAGGACACCAAACCAGTCAATCCTAAAGGAAATCAATCCTTAATATTCACTAGAAGGACTGATACTGAAGCTGAAGCTCCATTACTTTGGACACCTGCTGTGAAGTCTGACTCATTTGAAAAGACCCTGATTCTGGGAAAGATTGAAGACAGGAGGAGAAGGGAACAAGAGAAGATGAGACGGTTGGATGGCATCATTGACTCAATGGATATGAGTTTGAGCAAGCTCTGGGAAATGGTGAAGGACAGGAAAGCCTGGGTTGCTGCAGTCCATGGGGTCTCAAAGAGTCAGACGCGACTGTGGGACTTAACAACTTGTTCAGGACCTTTCTAATTAATATGAAAACCAAGGACATGGCTTAGCGAGTGAACAACAATAACAACATACTATAACCTACCTTAGAACGTTATCATGATTGTCTGCAAAAATTTTTATTTGTGATGTAGTCATCAATAAATGTAGTCATCATACAACATTTATGATGCAGTCCCCTTATGCATTTCATCCCCCATTGTTTTAATGATACTCAGAAGGGTTTAATGTTATGCTCAGTGAAAGTGAAAGTGAAATTGCTCAGTAGTGCCCAACTCTTTGAGGCCCCATGGACTGTAGCCTACCAGGCTCCTCCATCCATGGGATTTTCCAGGCAAGAGTACTGGAGTGGGTTGCCATTTCCTTCTCCAGGAGATTTTTCCAACCCAGGGATCAAACCCAGGTCTCTGGCATTGTAGGCAGATACTTTACTGTCTGAGCCACTAGGGAAGTGTTCAATATTTTAAACCAAATAAGAGATAGAGTCTTGATTGGAATCTCTCAGGAGGCTCCCAGTTTTCAAACACTGAAGCAGTGATTCTCAACCAAGAGTGATTTTTCAATTAAAGATATTTGGCAATATTTGAAGGGGTCCTACTGAACTCTTCTGATGTACAGGACGTCATCCAGTGCTAGTAATCATACTTCCCAAATATCAACACTGAGAAGGTGATGAAACCTATTCTAGACTAGCACTTCTCTGAATCCACTGCTTCACAAATTACCAAGGATTGTATTTCAAATGTAAATTATTATTCAGTCGGCCAGATCAGGGGCCTGGGGCCCTGCAATTCTAACAAAATCCTAAGTGTTATTTGATAGTACAGGTTCTGGTCTGTGGATGTCAATTTAAGTACCAAGAAAGTAGTTCTGTGTTAGATTCAGGTGTAAGTAGTTTTAGGCCTTCACCCAGAATACTCCATTCTTTCTTAATTTTGAAAGAAAAGATTTTTGATCACCTTTTAGGTAGGGATAAATTTTGTGTTTGACTTTTTATAGAAGTATTAAGTGACATCAAATCATTTCTATTAGAATAAGATTTTGCAGTAGTCACAATAAGATCCTCCAAAAGATGTCTACAGCAAAATCTCAAGAACCTTGGAATAGCCTAGTTTACATAACTAGTTTAATTACAATAGCAGAGGAAATAAGGTTGCTCATCATTGATCTTTATTTAAGAATATTAGCACAGATATCCAGGTCAGACTAATACAATTACGATGATTTTTCTAACCATGCAAGAGAGAGTAAGAGTTGGAATTAGACAGAGAGTTAAAATGCCAGGCACCTGCATTTGAATATGGAGCAAGTACCCTGAACTATGGAATGGTGGTGGCCACTAGAAGTAAAACAGAAAATTAAATGTAACCTCTTTTGGAGTATCCATAAGAATCAGAGTCTTATAGATATCTAAATTCTTGCTCAATGAGACTTCAGGCCTCTGACCTTACAGAATTTTATGACAGGCACTTTTTTTAACACACAGGTGTGGTAATTTGTTATTCTAGCAATAGGAATCTAAAATATATTTGTCCAATTATCTACTATTTCTAGGAGCTCAGCTAAAGATTTTTGATTCACACAATAAGCTTCTCTTAAATAGGACATTTTGTGTTGAATGCCTACCATATATAGGAGGAAATCAGAGTCACCTTAGAGATCTTTTTCCCATTAGCTGATACACAGAATTTTTTTTATCTAAATGTAAATGTGGCTCTGATTTTGAGGCCTTTGAAATTGAAAATAGGAAAAGTACATCATTACTGAAATTAATAACCTAGTTTAAATCTTTCTGTTAACGTTTCTACATTCTTTCTAGTTTATGTTAATTCAAGCATTTTTTTTTTCTTACTTCTATCCTTCCAACTTTCTCTCAAGTTTTCTTTCAACCCAATCGGTGAGATTACTAATGAGACTGTGTGCAATACATGTATGTGAGTGGGTTTATTTCAGAAAATGGTGTATATAGATGCAGGCACATATAAACATATATGTACTCCGAACCTTGAACATGGTTTGTGGACTCAGCAAATATTTCTATGCATTGCATACATACCTCACAATATCCAAGTGAAGCTAGAATTTATTATCTCATATTTTCTTATGAAATAAAAACTGAGGCTTAGTTCAGGTCAGGTCAGTTCAGCCACTCAGTCGTGTCCAACTCTTTGCAACCCCATGAACCGCAGCACACCAGGCCTCCCTGTCCATCACCAACTCCCGGAGTCCACACAAACCCATGTCCATTGAGTCAGTAATGCCATTCAACTATATCATCCTCTGTCGTCCCCTTCTCCTCCTGGCCTCAATCTTTTCCAGCTTTAGGATCCTTTCAAATGAGTCAGCTCTTCCCATCAGATGGCCAAAGTATTGGAGTTTCAGCTTCAGCATCAGTCCTTCCAATGAACACCCAGGACTGATCTCCTTTAGGATGGACTGGTTGGATCTCCTTCCAGTCCAAGGGACTCTCGAGAGTCTTCTCCAACACCAGAGTTCAAAAGCATCAATTCTTCGGCGCTCAACTTTCTTTATAGTCCAACTCTCACATCCATACATGATGACTGGAAAAGTCATAGCCTTGACTAGATGGGCTTTGTAGGCAATGTCTCTGCTTTTTAATATGCTGTCTAAGTTGGTCATAACTTTCCATCGAAGGAATAAGTGTCTTATTTCACTACCGCAATCACCATCTGCAGTGATTTTGGAGCCCAGAAAAATAAAGTCAGCCATTGTTTCAATTGTTTCCCCAACTATTTGCCATGAAGTGATGGGACCAGATGCCATGATCTTAGTTTTCTGAATGTTGAGCTTTAAGCCTACTTTTTAACTCTCTTCTTTCACTTTCACCAAGAGGCTCGTTAGTTACTCTTCACTTTCTGCCATAAGGGTGGTGTCATCTGCATATCTGAGTTATTGATATTTCTCCCAGCAATCTTGACTCCAGTTTGTGTTTTCTCCAGCCTAGAGTCTCTCATGATGTACTCTGCATATAAGTTAAATAAGCAGGTTGACAATATACAGCCTTGACGTACTCCTTTTCTTATTTGGAACCAGTCTGTTGTTCCATGTCCAGTTCTAACTGTTGCTCCTTGACCTGCATATAGGTATCTCAAGAGGCAGATCAGGTGGTCTTGTATTCCCATCACTTTCATAATATTCCACAGTTTATTGTGATCCACACAGTCAAAGGCTTTGGCATAGTCAATAAAGCAGCAATAGATGTTTTTCTGGAATTTTCGCTTTTTTGATGATCCAGCGGATAATGGCAATATGATCTCTGGTTCCTCTGCCTTTTCTAAAGTCAGCTTGAACAGTTGGAAGTTCACGATTCATGTACTGCTGAAGTCTGGCTTAGAGAATTTTAAGGATGTCTTTACTAGCATGTAACATGAATGCAATTGTTTGGTAGTTTGAGGATTCTTTAGGATTGCCTTTCTTTGGGATTGGAAAGAAAACTGACCTTTTCCAGTCCTGTGGGAACTGCTGAGTTTTTCAAATTTGCTGGCATATTGAGTGCAGCACTTTCACAGCATCATCTTTCAGGGTCTGAAATAGCTCAACTGGAATTTCATCACCTCCACTACATTTGTTCGTAGTGATGCTTTCTCAGGCCCACTTGACTTCACATTCCAGGATGTCTGGCTCTAGGTGAGTGATCACACCATCGTGATTATCTGGGTCATGAGGATCTTGTTTTGTTTTCCTCTATGTCTTTGCACTGATCACTGAGGAAGGCTTTCTTATCTCTCCTTGCTATTCTTTGGGACTCTGCATTCAAATGGGTATATCTTTCTTTTTCTCCTTTACTTTTCCCTTCCCTTCTTTTCACAGCTATTTGTAAATCCTCCTCAGACAGCCATTTGGCATTTTTGCATTTCTTTTCCTTGGAGATGGTCTTGATTCCTGTCTCCTGTACAATGTCACATACTTGCATCCATAGTTCATCAGGCACTCTGTCTATCAGATCTAATCTTTTAAATCTATTTCTCACTTCCACTGTATAGTCACAAGGGATTTGATTTAGGTCATACCTGAATGGTCTGGTGGTTTTCTCAACTTTCTTCAATTTCAGTCTGAATTTGCTAATAAGGAGTTCATGATCCAACCACAGTCAGCTCCTGGTCTTGTTTTTGCTGACTGTATAGAGTTTCTCCATTTTGGCTGCAAAGAATATAATCAATCTGATTTCGGTGTCGACCATCTGGTGAAGTACATGTATAAAGCCTTCTCTTGCATAGTTGGAAGAAGGTGTTTGCTATGACCAGTGCGTCTCTTGACAGAACTCTATTAGCCTTTGCCCTGCTTCATTCTGTACTCCAAGGCCAAATTGTCCTGTTACTCCAAGTATTTCTTGACTTCGTACTTTCGTATTCCAGTCCCCTATAATGAAAAGAATATCTTTTTTGAGTGTTAGTTCTAGAAGGTCTTGTAGGTCTTCATAGAACTGTTCAACTTCAGCTTCTTCAGCGTTACTGGTTGGGGCATAGATTTTGATTACCATGATATTGAATGGTTTGCCTTGCAAATGAACAGAGATCATTCTGTCATTTTTGAGATTGAATCCAAGTACTGCATTTCTGACTCCTTTGTTGACCATGATGGCTACTCCATTTTTTTTAAGGGATTCCTGCCCACAGTAGTAGATAAAATGGTCATCACAGGTAACTGAGGCTCAGGGAAATTATATTGTTAACAAGAACATTATGAAGAAATTAAAATTTATTGTGCACTCTTTTAAATTATTCACAAGTGGAACCATATAGTATACTCTTAATTTTGGACATTTAGAAAACTGTATACTTTAAAAATGTGCAGTTCTTTGTATGCAATTACATGTTAATTAATAAGCTAAAAATTAAACATTTCTAGTGCTGCGTGGTTTAAGGTAATATGTTAAGCACAGGTAGTTGAGTCACAGCTAAAATTGGTTGGAGATAGGAAGAAAGCAAAGTGTCAAAGTGTTTTATTTATATATTTTACATCACATATATCATATACATATGATATTTATATTATCCATTGACTTTTACTGATTGTGAAAGAAATTAGAATGGAGAACATAATTCATTTAGAGCATAGGAAAGAATCACATTCATAGGCTGCAGCAATGGAATTTTTTTCAAGCAGAAAAAGATACAATTACACCAAATAATCCTTCCCCCTAGTGATAAACCTCTTTACACACAGACAATGAAATGACATGCACCAATAAGTAAGTGACACCATGAAAAGAAGTTTGCCTAGAAATAATCTGACACAAATTTTTGCTACATCATACTTAAGTTCCCCTCTGACTCTAGGTTTTATAATGTCAAACCCTTACTGAAATTTTTGTTTCATGTACACACCCATTAGAGACATGTTTTTGATGCTCCCTTTTGCCAGTGACTCATGTGGGTAAAGTGGACACTGAGCTACATAGAGAGCAGTACACTGTGAGAGCATAAAACCAGATGAAGTACTATGAAGCACACTATCTGTTAATGTCTACAATTTTTCAGAAAGAGCAATTACAGTGGTGATGTTTCAAGATACGATGAACCAAAATGTGATAAAATGTAGTTTCATATTTTACTCTTCTATGAAATTATGTAATAGGTTTGGGTACAGTTTTTTTCCATAAGCAAAATTCATAATTATTAAAATGAAAGAAAAAATACTCAGTATAAAGTATTTCATTTCAGAAGAATTTATTCTTAAGAAATGGGTGAAGTCTCATGAGATAAATGGAAATTTACATATATGTCACACAAGAAGTTGAGTCAATTTGAGAGAGTAGAAAAATGACAAAAAAAAACACTTAGATAACAGAGAAAATTTAATAAAGGATATTTTTTAAATTTTATAGGTAAGTTTAAATCAAAGAAATGGATATACCAGGCTATAAATTGAAGAAGCAATTACTATTATCACAATCTGAACAAAGAATCACAATATCTGCCTATGAGGCTTTGAGTCCTGCTGTCATGGGTATTTCTTCAGTCCAAGGGCAAATGGGCCTATTAAAAAGTTTCCATCCCAAAGAATCTTTTCAGAGCCCTCTTTACAGCTTTATTTCTCAGACTGTAGATGAAGGGGTTCAGCATGGGTGTGACCACAGTGTACATCACTGAGGCTATTGCAATTGCTTCTGAGCTGTGGGTATCAGAAGAACTAAGGTACACTCCTAAACATGTAAAATAAAATAAGGAGACAACAGAGAGGTGAGATGCATAGGTGGAGAATGCTTTATACTGCCCCTGAGCAGATGAGATTCCACAGATAGAGGCCATTATTTTAGAGTAAGAGTAAATGATACCAGCCAGGGGAACACCCCCTATAATTACAGATCCAAAATACAGCACTGTGTTATTGAGGAAAGTGTCAGAACAGACAAGTTGGATCAGCTGTTGGATTTCACAAAAAAAGTGATGGATTTCCAAGTCTGAGCAGAAGGGCAATTGCAATATCATTAAGCTGTGTAACAAGGAGTTCAGGACACTAATGATCCAGGAGACCAGAACCAACCATCCACAGAGCTGGGCGTTCATGGTGATTGTGTAATGCAGGGGGTGGCAAATGGCCATGAAGCGGTCATAGGCCATCACAGTCAGGAGAATGTCATCTAATCCTGCAAAGAGAATGTAAAAATGCATCTGAACAATGCAGCCTTCATATGTTATGACTTTGCTCTGTATCTGAACATTTTGCAGCATCTTTGTGATGGTGGTGGAGGTGAAGCAGATGTCTACAAAGGACAGGTTGGAGAGGAAGAAGTATATGGGAGTGTGGAGGTGGGGGTCTGAGCTGACGGCCAGGATGATGAGCAGGTTTCCAAATACAGTGATCAGGTACATGGAGAGGAAAAGCCCAAATATGAGGGGTTGCAGTTCTGGTACCTCTGAAAGTCCCACGAGAAGAAATTTTGAAATGTGTGTATTGTTCCCTGGTTCCATATGGTGAAGGTGACTCTTGGAAAAAAGAGAACAGCATGACTAATTTTTCATGAAATTTGCATAACTCGCATAGCTGAAGTACTATTATTTCTATTTTACTTGCAAGAAACTGATGTTAATATATTGTATGTAGATAGACCCTCCCTAAGGATGTATCCCACTTCACCTCTCACCAGATATTTTTATCACATTGTCAGCATACTTTCAAAGAGTTCATTTATTTTTAGTTTTAATGAGAAATTATTTCAGATATTTGAGAAATATTTTATATTGAGGGCCAACATGCTCCAAGCACATATAGGGAATAAGTAGAGGTGCTGAAAAACAAATTTCCCACAATCCAAGGATGGTGAAAGATGATATTCAAATAAATATATTTTATGTCAGAATGTGGAAGATATTTTGTTGTGAAGAAAACAAAAACAGATATAAAGGAGCAAGTAGGGGGGAAATTTGTTAGGTACTGAGTGTTCAGGCAAGGCCAACAAACAAGAGGTTATTTGAAGAGATCTTAAGAAAGAGACAGAAGGATACAGTATGACACCAGGAGAAGTGTGTGCCTGGGAGAGGCAAGAGGCAACAGCCACTGCAAAGGTACTGAGCAAGACACTTGTTCCACATGTTCAAATGTAAACAAGGAAGCCAGAGGAATGAGCAGGTGGGGGGGGGAAGTGACTAGAGATGATGTTAGGGATGCTGAGTAACAAGGTGGCCTCTCTGTTACAACTGACACCTCAGTCCACAGGGAATTCCTCCTTCCATGTTGTTCTTTGCACTTTATTAATTTTCTTGCAAACATGTCCTATGAATTATATTAGATCCCTTTCATAGTTCCAACTGTTGATTGAGTTCTGGCCTCTGTGAGCTTCTTATGTCAACCTAATATATGAGTCCAGGTGCCTCTGCTTTAAGAACTGCTCTCACTTCATAAGGCACAGGCACGCACCCCCCACAGTCTCCTGAACTACATCACTGGCATGACTTTCTCATCCGGAACCAATCTCCTTGGGCCATGGGTGGTCGCAACTCAAGCTGGTCAGATCAGATTAACTTTCTCCTAAACAATGTTTTAATGGTGCCCGGATATTCTAGTTCATGAGCTTCTGAGAGAGTAACAAAGTTAGGGTTCCTTTTAACTACAACCACTTTCTGCCCTGTGTTTAAAGAAATATAAAAAGTATGGGAGAGAGAAATATGATGAAGGGAAAAGATGATCTAACAAGCTCAAATCATCCCTGAGACAATGGGACAGAGAAAAGCCTCCTTGGTTTGACAACATTTCAACTTTAGCTACATCTCCTTGATGCCCAGGAAAAATCAGAAAGAAACATCTCTTTTCCAAGGAGAGAAACAGTTATGTCTAAATGATGTGAAAAACCAAAACCATACAGATTTAATTTCCCAAGAGAAAAATAAGTAAAGATAGTAAACTCACAATTCAAAAATAAAAACACACAAAATATGACAAGTTTCTGATGTGTTACATGAAGCAGTACAAGATGTCTTTCCTGTGCTTTTCCATATGAGCTGAACGTTTTTTGTGTGATATGATACTGAATGAGGCAAGCCCTGTCTCTTTTTTTCTTATGTGTCATAATTTGTTTGCTACTGTTGGTCTTAATGTTTTCACTTTTTAAATTAATCCACTTCAAGTCTAGTTCTGATCTATGACCAACAGCCAAAGGCCTTTCCAGACCATACTCTATAAAGTCACAGTAGGCCATGAAAATTCCTTCTTATTCTGGATAAATTTCTTTACATGATTTAAGCCTGAGGACTACATTTTATTTCAGTGTACTGTGACATTGTCTCTATATTGCGAGATGCTTATCATCAGAGACTTAAATTGCCTTGTTCAATTCTTATTTTCCCAGGCCTGTGACTATATTTGCATTTAGTTAAAAAACACACTGAAAAAAATACAAATTATGAAATGACAAAATATGGCTAAAATAGAAAACCAGTTAAAAGGGTGATTTCACATAATTGTATTAAAGAAAACTGAATGGAACAGCAAAAGCTGACTGAAACATGATATATGTAATGGGAGTAATTAAGTACTTATGACATGAATTAATAATTAATTTAGAAAAGACCTTGACTCAAGAGAATATAACATAGAATGACCCAGAAATTTCTGGCAAGTAGCAAATGTTTTGCTATTATTTGTTGAATGATTAAGAATTAGGTCCCTTTGGATATGAACACTATCCTATGGGATGGTTGCATCCAATTTGCTTGGAAAAAGCAGGATTGTTGAATAAAAGCTGGAGTAAATGGACACCTTTCTAGAAGGAAATTAAGTAGTTCCTTATCTGACATATCTTTTTAAAAGGGACTAAAGACCCCAGTGCAAAAGTGAGCAGTACTCTTTAGATGAATATATGAAAAACTACACTGGAACTACTTTTCCATTGATATTAGAAACACGGATAACTTTTAACTCAGGATTCCTCAGTCTCTACCTATTGAACATTCTCTGCCAGATTCTTCTCTGGGGTGGGGTCTGTCCTATAAATTGCAAGATGTTTAGAAGCATCCTTGCCCACCACTTACCCATCATCAGTGTGACAGTGAATAATGTCTACAAATATTGCGTAAAGGCTCCTGGGGGACACAGTTATCCTTGGTTGAGAAAAATAATATTAAATTAAGAATTGCAAAGTACTTTTGTAGCAGTGATATAATAGTCACTTATCGATAAATAATACAATAGACCACCAAATGTCTGAGTCACACAATCACACCATGTGATATTATACAGATATGGAAATAATGGACCGGCATTATACTGGTTGATTGGAAGCAAGTCCCTGAGGTATTACTGAGAAAGAAACAAAAGAGGGATGAATTGTAAAAAACGTTAAACATAATGATGATTTGTCACTAAAATACAAAGACCATTTATCATGAATTCAGGATTGTATCTATCCACTTGTGTAAAAGTATAAAAGCATGTATAAGAACACATTTTAGAAAGAGAGTTTTCAAAAACTAAGAACTTATGGAACAAAACATATTGGTGAGAGTGCAATTATGTTAAGTGTATTGTTTCCTTAGCAATATGCCATGTGCTAAGTAAGTAACTTCAGTCATGTCTGACCTCTTGTGACCGTATGGACTGCAGTTTGCCAGTAGCCTCCATCTGTCCAAAGGATTCTCCAGGCAAGAAGAGTGGAGTGTGTTGCCATGCCTTGCTCCCAGGTATATTCACAACACAGAGATCAAACTTGCATCTCTTAATTCTCCTGTATTGGCAAATGGGTTCTTTACCATTAATACACCTGGGAAGCCCCTTCCTGAACAATAGGATGTAAAAAAATGGAATGAAAATCTACAACTAATTGATAAAAAGACACAAAAGAGTAAGCATTAAGCAATATTAACGTGGATCTCTAATTCAAATCAAATTGCCAAAGATTTGGAAGTGAAACAATATAACAGAAGAACATTTATGAAGTGAGGAAGGAGCAGTATCTAAGTTATAATTTTATCTTATATATAGACAGAGGAATTCAAATACACTTAAGTAATATAAGTCAAACGGTAAAAAATTATGATAAGAAGAGATGCAATTTTTAGGAAAAAATTTAATCAGAAGGCCAAAAGGAATAATAAGGAATAACTGATGAGAAGCTCTTAATAGAAGTAAATATGTATGAGTTGTCTATCACACTAAGAATGCTAAAGAATTCTCACTTTCCTTTCTTGCGTACAGCAAGAGTTGACACATTTAGAATACTAAAGTGACAAATTATTACAGTATTAAAAATAGCAGTAAAGAGCAATGAGCAGTATGTACTGTGCAGCATGGTGACATTAGTTCATAACACTCTTTTTATCGTAATTGAAAGTTGCATGAGAAACGCTGCGCTGGAAGAAGCACAAGCTGGAATCAAGATTGCCGGGAGAAATATCAATAACCTCAGATATGCAGATGACACCACCCTTATGGCAGAGAGTGAAGAGGAACTTAAAAGCCTCTTGATGAAAGTGAAAGAGGAGAGTGAAAATTTGACTTAAAGCTTAACATTCAGAAAACTAAGATCATGGCATCTGGTCCCATCACCTCATGGGAAATAGATGGGGAGACAATGGGAACAGTGTCAGACGTTATTTTTGTGGTGTCCAAAATCACTGCAGATGGTGACTGCAGCCATGAAATTAAAAGATGCTTACTCCTTGGAAGGAAAGTTATGACCAACCTAGATAGCATATTAAAAAGCAGAGACATCACTTTGCCATCAAAGGTCCATCTGGTCAAAGCTATGGTTTTTCCAGTGGTCATGTATGGATGTAAGAGTTGGGTGTTGAAGAAAGTTGAGTGCCAAAAAATTGGTGCTTTTGAGCTGTGGTGTTGGAGAAGACTCTTGAGAGTCCCTTGGACTGCAAGGAGATACAACCAGTCCACCCTAAAGAAGATCAGTCCTGGGTGTTCTTTGGAAGGACTGATGCTGAAACTGAAACTCCAGTACTTTGACCACCTCATGTGAAGAGTTAACTTATTGGAAAAGACCGTGATGCTGGGAAGGATTGGGGGCAGGAGGAGAGGGAACGACAGAGGATGAGATGGCTCGATAGCATCACCGACTCGATGGACATGAGTTTGAGTAGACTCCAGAGCTGGTGATGGACAGGGAGGCCTGTTGTGCAGCAATTCATGAGGTCGCAAAGAGTCGTACATACCTGAGCGACTGAATTGAACTGAACTGAAGAAACAGCATATCCTAAAATCTCCCCTCACAAGAATTAAATTTTAACTATATGTGGTGACAGATGTTAAGGAGATTTACTGTGGTGATCATTTTGCAGTATAAACAAGTATTAAATCATTATGCTGTGTACCTGTAACTCATATATTGTCACAGGTCAAATACCCAAATTCTTTTGGAAAAGCAATGAAGAAAATGTTGGCAGATGTGACCAACAAAATTTATCAGTTCTTACACAATGTCACAAATGCATCTATGCATATATAAAAGAACTATATCACAAATTTAAGGTTTTTGTTAAAAAATAATCCTTCCTGTCAAAGAATGCAATTTTAAAAAGGAATAACAACACTCTGATAGCACTATATAAAAAAAATAGTTACAGAGACTTTTTTTTTAATAGAGAAACACTGCATGACTAACAAATCCATAGATCTATTTAGCCTCACAGATAATAAAATACTCGGAAAGTAAACCTCCCTAGCATACATCGTTTTGTTTACATAACTAAGTTTTTTTGTTCGTTTTCTTATGAGCACACAAGAGTAAGAGAAGATACTGTAATGTGTATGCTGCCTACACAGCTGTTGAAAGTGTGTATTTGCAAAGAGTACTCAGTTTAGATCTTTCTCCTCTATGTGGAGGCAAATTCTAATATGCCCCATCAAACAATAAAATGAAATGCCCTCACCTCACTGACTGACCCTTTACAGTTAATACCCTATTTGTCTACTCCTGTTAATTAACAAGAACTTTAGACTCAGGTTCCACATTCACTGGATGCAATTGATACCTTCCATTCATTCTTCTGTTGGACTTCCTCTGAAAGTGAAAGTTCCTCAGTCATGTCTGACTCTTTGTGACCCCATGGACTATACAGTCCATGGAATTCTCCAGGTCAGAACATTGGAGTGGGTGGCTTTTCCCTAACATGACTTAATTGTCAATACTGACACTCTCGTTTTCAAGTGCAGTGTTCCTTTTTCAGCATCATAAAGAAATAACATTTTCAGGAAACCCAGCAAACAACCATGGTGACCTCTGCCTCTGGGATATGCTAGATTGACCCTTGGGTGACCCCTGGTACATTCCTGGCTTCCATCCTCTCTGATCCTCTCCTGCAGTGTCTGTGGAGTGCTCAGACTCACCTCTTTGGGAACTCTGTGAGGGAGGCTTCCTTGTGAAAGTCAAAATTCACCCCTAAGTAGCTGATGATGCAGATCCATGCTCTGTCTCCCCACAAGACAGCAATAAGAGATCAGGCATTGTTCTCTCAGCCATATGTAGGATTGCAAAAGCAACAACTACATCCTGTCCAACCAAAGAGGCACAGGCTGAGAGACTGCAGCAGAGGAGATATTTACATCTCCCGTGTCAGCTCATTAGACATGTTTTCCCTTTCCAAGTACGTGATTTCCCTTGGAGAAGTGCTCTGAACAGAAGGTATTTTTTCTGCTGATTTTCTGTTCCTAAGTGACTCCATTATAAGTCAGGTAAATTCAGCTTCCTCACTCCTGCACCATTACTTCTCCAGCTTCCAAAGCTCTAAGACTCCCAGCACCTCATCACATCCCTGAGTTCAAGTTTCCTAAAAAGTATAATATTCACAATTGTTCTTGACTAGGTCCTTTGGGTCTTCCATGCTTTGATCTGTGTGGGAACACAACCCAAGAAATCTCTGAATATGACTATTTTGCCCTTTTCAAAACAGGGGATAATTTTGCTCCTTTAATACAAAGCTTGGTTTCAAGCAAGTTTTGCAAAACCTAAAAAGATTTCCTTCTTACATCAGAAATGTTTCCTGCCAATGCAGGAAACATAAGAGGTGGGTGGATAGGAACCCTGGCTCGGGAAGATCCCCTGGAGGAGGGCCTTGTAATCCATGTCAGTGTTCTGGCCTGGAGAATCCCATGGACAGAGGAGCCCGGTGGGCTACAGTCCATGGGGTTGCTCAGAGTCAGACACAGCTAAAGAGACTTAGCAAAACACAACACAACACACATCCTGCTCCTAGAAGCAGAGTTTAACCTTAGGAGTCAATCACTGAACGTCCTTTACATAAGATCATTTATGTTATACGCTGATATTTCAGTCACTATGGACAGATTTTGCCCCCTTAGCTGGTACAGAGAATTTCACTTTTTCTAAATGTAAATGTAGATCTGGCTCTGAAGCCTTTGGAATTTAAGATAGGAAAAGTAAGTCATTATTAAAATTAAGGTCACACATTCTACTTTAAATCTTCATATTAAAATTTCTACATTGTTTCAGGGAGGAGCCAAGATGGCGGAGGAGTAGGACGGAGAGACCACTTTCTCTCCTAGAAATTCATCAAAAAAATAACTGAGCACAGAGCAAACTTCACAAAACAACTTCTGATCGCTAGCTGAGGTCATCAGGCGCCCAGAAAAGCAGCCCATTGTCTTCGAAAGGAGGTAGGACAAAATATAAAAGATAAAAAGCGAAACAAAAGAGCTAAGGACGGAGATCCGTCCCGGGAAGGGACTTGATAGAGGACGTTCCCAGACACCGGGAAGCCCTCGCACTGGCGGGCCTGGGGGAAGTGTTGGAATCTCAAGAGTTTGAATCTGACTGGGAGGGATAGAATAAATAAAACCCACAGATTACGAGCCTAAAAGCAACTCCCAGCAGAGGAGTACCCCAGACGCCCGCATCCGCTGGTGGCGGAACGGAGAGGGGCAGGCGGCATTACTTGGGGCAGGGTCCGGGCCTGAGCGCCCTGAGGACAATCGGAGGGAGCTTTTGTGAGTTGCCAGCTTGAACTGTGGGAGAGCAAAGAGAGAGAAAATTAACCGGCCCGAACACACTGCCGGCCGTTCGCAGAACAAAGGGACCGAGATTCTGGGCGACCGAAGTCCGCCGGGAGGGTCGCGGCGAGACGGAGGGCGCGGGCGCCTGACCGGCGCGGGCGGGGGCTGGGGCTGGGGACGCGGAGGGCAGAGGGCGCGCGCGCCCGACTGGCGCCGGCGGGGACTGAGACTGGGATCGCGCGGGGCAGAAGACGCGCCGCACCCGGGGAGAGAGCGCCCGTCAAGCGCCTGGCTGCCTGGGCCGCTCGGGCGGCGTGGGGCCGGAGCGCGGGCCCAGCTTTGTGTGCTGCGCTTTTGTGAATCGCCCGAGGGCTGGAGCCGCGCGCAGCGTGGCGCGCGCTTCAGACAGAACAGCCCGGAGCCTGAGCAGCGCAGACCGAGAAAAGAGCGCAAGCCTCTCCCGGGAGCGCCGGCCCCTCCCCACACAGCCCCTCCCCGCACAGCCCCTCCCCGCAGCGCGACGGAACTAGCTACCTGAATAAGAATCCACCTCCGCCCCCTGTGTCAGGGCGGAAATTAGGCGCGGAAGAGAGACCGGCAACAGAACCCAAATAAAGGGAACCGCTTCAGAAGGGACCGGTGCAACAGATTAAAATCCCTGAAGAAACCACTGACTGACTACACCGGAAGGGCCTGTAGATATCGAGAAGTGTAAGCTGGAACGAGGAGCTATCTGAAGCTGAGCCGAACCCACACTGACCGCAACAGCTCCAGAGAAATTCCTAGATATATTTTTTCTTTTTCTTTTCTTTTTTTTTTTTTTTTTTTTTTTAAGTAAGGAAAAAAAAAAAATTTTTTTCTTCTTTTTTCTTGGGTCTCTTTTATTTTCCTTTAAAAATTCCTTATTACTCCCCCATTACTCCTTAACTTTCATAGATTTTTACGATTTTTTTAAATTAGGCAAAACAATTTTTTTTTCTCTCTCTTTTTTCTTTTTTTTTCTTTTTCTTCATTTTCTTCTTTTTTTCTGTTCTTTTTTCTTCTCTTCTATTTTCTTTTTCTTTTTCTCTTATTTCTTTTAAAGCCCTCTAGCACTCCTTTTACTACACCTTAATTTTCATTTTCAATCCACTATAACCTTACAGAAGAAAGGAAAAAAAAAAAAAAAAAGAAGAGAAGCCCTATTTTTATACCAAACTTCATATATATTTCTAAAATTTCTTTTGTGTGTTTTGGTTTTTGTTTTTAATATAGTATTTTTAAGAGTCTAACCTCTACTCTAGATTTTTAATTTTTGTTTTTCAGTATATGATATAAATTGTGAACATTTAAGAATCCAATATTCAGTTCCCATTTTTATTCACGAATGTGTTGATTATTCTCTCCCAATCTTGACTCTGTTTTCTACCTCAGAACACCTCTATTTCCTCCTTTCCCCTTCTCTTCCCAATCCAATTCTGTGAATCTTTGTGGGTGTCTGGGCTACGGAGAACACTCTGGGATCAGACAACTTCGTAGATCTGTCTCTCTCCTCTTGAGTCCCCCTCTTTCTCCTCCTGCCCATCTCTATCTCCCTCCTCCCTCTCCTCTTCTCCATGTAACTCAGTGAACCTCTCTGGGTATCCCTAACGGGGGAGAAACTTTCCACCATTAACATAGAAGTTTTATTATCAGTGCTGTATAGTTGGAGAAGTCCTGAGACTACAGGAAGAATAAAACTGAAATCCTGAAGCAGGAGACTTAAGCCCAAAACCTGAGAACACCAGAAAACTCCTGACTACATGGATCTTTAAGTAATAAGTGACCGTACAAAAGCCTCCATACCTGCACCGAAACCAACCACCACCCAAGAGCCAATAAGTTTTAGAGCACGACATACCACGCAAATTCTCCAGCAACGCAGGAACATTGCCCTGAACGTCAACATACAGACAGCCCAAGGTCACACCTAACACATAGACCCATCTCAAAACTCAGTACTGGGCACTCCATTGCTATCCAAAGAGAAGAAATCAAGATCCGCACACCAGAACACTGACGCAAGCTTCGCTAATCAGGAAACCTTGACAAGCCAATCGTCTAACCCCACCCACTGGGTAAAACCTCCACAATAAAAGGAACCACAGACCTGCAGAATACAGAAAGCCCACTCCAGACACAGCAATCTAAACAAGATGAAAAGGCAGAGAAATACCCAACAGGTAAAGGAACATGAAAAAAGCCCACCAAGTCAAACAAAAGAGGAGGAGATAGGGAATCTACCTGAAAAAGAATTTAGAATAATGATAATAAAAATGATCCAAAATTTTGAAAGCAAAATGGAGGTACAGATAAATAGCCTGGAGACAAAGATTGAAAAGATGCAAGAAATGTTTAATAAAGATCTAGAAGAAATAAAAAAGAGTCAATTAAAAATGAATAATGCAATGAATGAGATCAAAAACACTCTGGAGGGAACCAAGAGTAGAATAACGGAGACAGAAGATAGGATAAGTGAGGTAGAAGATAAAATGGTGGAAATAAATGAAGCAGAGAGGAAAAAAGAAAAAAGGATCAAAAGAAATGAGGACAACCTCAGGGACCTCTGGGACAATGTGAAACGCCCCAACATTCGAATCATAGGAGTCCCAGAAGAAGAAGACAAAAAGAAAGGCCTTGAGAAAATACTCGAGGAGATAATAGCTGAGAACTTCCCTAAAATGGGGAAGGAAATAGCCACCCAAGTCCAAGAAACCCAGAGAGTCCCAAACAGGATAAACCCAAGGCGAAACACCCCAAGACACATATTAATCAAATTAACAAAGATCAAACACAAAGAACAAATACTAAAAGCAGCAAGGGAGAAACAACAAATAACACACAAAGGGATTCCTATAAGGATAACAGCTGATCTATCAATAGAAACCCTCCAGGCCAGAAGGGAATGGCAGGACATACTGAAAGTAATGAAAGAGAATAACCTACAACCTAGATTACTGTACCCAGCAAGGATCTCATTCAGATATGAAGGAGAATTCAAAAGCGTTACAGACAAGCAAAAGCTGAGAGAATTCAGCACCACCAAACCAGCTCTTCAACAAATGCTAAAGGATCTTCTCTAGACAGGAAATGCAGAAAGGTTGTATAAACGTGAACCCAAAACAACAAAGTAAATGACAACGGGACCACACCTATCAATAATTACCTTAAATGTAAATGGGTTGAATGCCCCAACCAAAAGACAAAGATTGGCTGAATGGATACAAAAACAAGACCCCTATATATGCTGTCTACAAGAGACCCACCTCAAAACAAGGGACACATACAGACTGAAAGTGAAGGGCTGGAAAAAAATATTTCACGCAAACGGAGACCAAAAGAAAGCAGGAGTCGCAATACTCATATCAGATAAAATAGACTTCCAAATAAAGGATGTGAAAAGAGACAAAGAAGGACACTACATAATGATCAAAGGATCAATCCAAGAAGAAGATATAACAATTATAAATATATATGCACCCAACATAGGAGCACCGCAATATGTACGGCAAACACTAACGAGTATGAAAGAGGAAATTAATAGTAACACAATAATAGTGGGAGACTTTAATACCCCACTCACAACCATGGATAGATCAACTAAACAGAAAATCAACAAGGAAACACAAACCTTAAATGATACAATGGACCAGCTAGACCTAATTGATATCTATAGGACATTTCACCCCAAAACAATCAACTTCACCTTTTTCTCAAGTGCACACGGAACCTTCTCCAGAATAGATCACATCCTGGGCCATAAATCTGGTCTTGGAAAATTCAAAAAAATTGAAATCATTCCAGTCATCTTTTCTGACCACAGTGCAGTAAGATTAGATCTCAATTACAGGAAAAAAATTGTTAAAAATTCTAACATATGGAGGCTAAATAACACGCTTCTGAATAACCAACAAATCATAGAAGAAATCAAAAAAGAAATCAAAGTATGTATAGAAATAAATGAAAATGAAAACACAACAACCCAAAACCTATGGGACACTGTAAAAGCAGTGCTAAGGGGAAGGTTCATAGCATTACAGGCACACATCAAGAAACAAGAAAAAAGCCAAATAAATAACCTAACTCTACACCTAAAGCAATTAGAGAAGGAAGAAATGAAGAACCCCAGGGTTAGCAGAAGGAAAGAAATCTTAAAAATTAGGGCAGAAATAAATGCGAAAGAAACTAAAGAGACCATAGCAAAAATCAACAAAGCTAAAAGCTGGTTTTTTGAAAAAATAAACAAAATTGACAAACCATTAGCAAGACTCATTAAGAAACAAAGGGAGAAGAACCAAATTAACAAAATAAGAAATGAAAAGGGTGAGATCACAACAGACAACACTGAAATACAAAGGATCATAAGAGACTACTACCAGCAGCTCTATGCCAATAAAATGGAGAACTTGGATGAAATGGACAAATTCTTAGAAAAGTATAACTTTCCAAAACTGAACCAGGAAGAAATAGAAGATCTTAACAGAGTCATCACAAGCAAGGAAATCGAAACTGTAATCAGAAATCTTCCAGCAAACAAAAGCCCAGGACCAGATGGCTTCACAGCTGAATTCTACCAAAAATTTAGAGAAGACCTAACACCTATCTTACTCAAACTCTTCCAGAAAATTGCAGAAGAAGGTAAACTTCCAAACTCATTCTATGAGGCCACCATCACCCTAATTCCAAAACCAGACAAAGATGCCACAAAAAAAGAAAACTACAGGCCAATATCACTGATGAACATAGATGCAAAAATCCTTAACAAAATTCTAGCAAACAGAATCCAATAACATATTAAAAAAATCATACACCATGACCAAGTGGGCTTTATCCCAGGAATGCAAGGATTCTTTAATATCCGCAAATCAATCAACGTAATACACCACATTAACAAATTGAAAGATAAAAACCATATGATTATCTCAATAGATGCAGAGAAAGCCTTTGACAAAATTCAACACTCATTTATGATTAAAACTCTCCAGAAAGCAGGAATAGAAGGAACATACCTCAATATAATAAAAGCTATATATGACAAACCCACAGCAAGCATCAGCCTCAATGGTGATAAATTGAAAGCATTTCCTCTGAAATCAGGAACAAGACAAGGATGCCCACTCTCACCACTACTATTCAACATAGTGTTGGAAGTTTTGGCCACAGCAATCAGAGCAGAAAAAGACATAAAAGGAATCCAGATAGGAAAAGAAGAAGTGAAACTCTCGCTGTTTGCAGATGACATGATCCTCTACATAGAAAACCCTAAAGACTCTTCCAGAAAATTACTAGAGCTAATCAATGAATATAGTAAAGTTGCAGGATATAAAATTAACACACAGAAATCCCTTGCATTCCTATACACTAACAATGAAAAAACAGAAAGAGAAATTAAGGAAACAATACCATTCACCATTGCAACAAAAAGAATAAAATACTTAGGAGTATATCTACCTAAAAAAACAAAAGACCTATACATAGAAAACTATAAAACACTGATGAAAGAAATCAAAGAGGACACAAACAGATGGAGAAACATACCGTGTTCATGGATTGGAAGAATCAATATTGTCAAAATGGCTATTCTACCCAAAGCAATCTATAGATTCAATGCAATCCCTATCAAGCTACCAACGGTATTTTTCACAGAACTAGAACAAATAATTTCACAATTTGTATGGAAATACAAAAAACCTCGAATAGCCAAAGTAATCTTGAGAAAGAAGAATGGAACTGGAGGAATCAACCTGCCTGACTTCAGACTCTACTACAAAGCCACAGTCATCAAGACAGTATGGTACTGGCACAAAGACAGAAAAATAGATCAATGGAACAGAATAGAAAGCCCAGAGATAAATCCACGAACCTATGGTCACCTCATCTTTGACAAAGGAGGCAAGGATATACAATGGAAAAAAGACAATCTCTTTAACAAGTGGTGCTGGGAAAACTGGTCAACCACTTGTAAAAGAATGAAACTAGAACACTTTCTAACACCATACACAAAAATAAACTCAAAATGGATTAAAGATCTAAATGTAAGACCAGAAACTATAAAACTCCTAGAGGAGAACATAGGCAAAACACTCTCCGACATAAATCACAGCAAGATCTTCTATGACCCACCTCCCAGAATATTGGAAATAAAAGCAAAAATAAACAAATGGGACCTAATGAAAATTAAAAGCTTTTGCACAACAAAGGAAACTATAAGTAAGGTGAAAAGACAGCCCTCAGATTGGGAGAAAATAATAACAAATGAGGAAACAGACAAAGGATTAATCTCAAAAATATACAAGCAACTCCTGAAGCTCAATTCCAGAAAAATAAACGACCCAATCAAAAAATGGGCCAAAGAACTAAACAGACATTTCTCCAAAGAAGACATACAGATGGCTAACAAACACATGAAAAGATGCTCAACATCACTCATCATCAGAGAAATGCAAATCAAAACCACAATGAGGTACCATTACACGCCAGTCAGGATGGCTGCTATCCAAAAGTCTACAAGCAATAAATGCTGGAGAGGGTGTGGAGAAAAGGGAACCCTCTTACACTGTTGGTGGGAATGCAAACTAGTACAGCCACTATGGAAAACAGTGTGGAGATTTCTTAAAAAACTGGAAATAGAACTGCCATATGACCCAGCAATACCACTTCTGGGCATACACACTGAGGAATCCAGATCTGAAAGAGACACGTGCACCCCAATGTTCATCGCAGCACTGTTTATAATAGCCAGGACATGGAAGCAACCCAGATGCCCATCAACAGATGAATGGATAAGGAAGCTGTGGTACATATACACCATGGAATATTACTCAGCCGTTAAAAAGAATTCATTTGAATCAGTTCTAATGAGATGGATGAAACTGGAGCCCATTATACAGAGTGAAGTAAGCCAGAAAGATAAAGAACATTACAGTATACTAACACATATATACGGAATTTAGATAGATGGTGGCGATAACCCTATATGCAAAACAGAAAAAGAGACACAGAAGTACAGAACAGACTTTTGAACTCTGGGGGAGAACGTGAGGGTGGGATGTTTTGAAAGAACAGCATGTATACTATCTATGGTGAAACGGACCACCAGCCCAGGTGGGATACATGAGTCAGGTGCTCGGGCCTGGTGCACTGGGAGGACCCTGAGGAGTCCGGTGGGGAGGGAGGTGGGAGGGGGGATCGGGATGGGGAATACGTGTAACTATATGGCTGATTCATGCCAATGTATGACAAAACCCACTGAAATGTTGTAAAGTGATTGGCCTCCAACTAATAAAATAATATTTAAAAAAAAAAAAAATAATAAAATTTCTACATTGTTTCTAATTTATGTTCATTTAAACGTTCTTTTTTTTTTTCTTTTACTTCTCTCCTTCCAACTTCCTCTTATGTTTTCTTTCAGAACAATGGATGGAATTACAAATTAAACAGCGTGTTTATATCTATCTATGTGTGCATGGGTGTTTATTTCAGAGAAAGTGTATACAGAAACAGATGTACATACATATTCCTAAGCATGAACAATGTTTGTGGGCTCAGTAAAGTATTTCTATGCACTTCATTCATTCCTCATAACATCCAAGTGACATTAGGATTTATCTTCTCACATTTCCTTCTGAAAGATAAAACTGAGGCTCAGGGCAATTCCATTATAAACAATAACATTACAAAGAAATTAAAACTTATTGTGCACTCTTTTAAATCATATGCAAATGGAACTAAATAATATACTGCTAATTTTTATTATTCAGAAATTTGAATACTTTTAAAATGTACAGTTGATTATATGGAATTACACTCTAATTAATTAACTATGAGTTAAAACTTCCTGGCAGTACATTGTGGAGGGAAGTATGCTAAGCACAGATGGTTGTGTCATACCTAAAATTGATGGGAGATAGCTCCTCTAATTAGGAATAAAGTGAAGTGACACATATGAATTAGGAACAGGAAAATTTAAATTAAGCAATTAACACTTGAGAAACCTAGTGATTTCCCTATAAAGGAGATACTGATCTAATATATAAAAGGAAGAAATTGACATAAACTGGTCCAAGACAGAAGAGCACTACACTGCACACCACACCATGGATGATCCTTTAAAACAGAAAACAGAGCCTGCCAGCTGACAGCAGGCCCAAGAGGAGACAATCGGAACTCAGATCAGCTGCCCGTCATAGAAACCATTAGACAAATCTTCATTGTATTAAGCTATTTGCTTTTTTTTTTTTTTTTAATTTATTTTTTTATTTTTCAGTGGGTTTTGTCATACATTGATATGAATCAGCCATAGAGCTACACGAATTCCCCATCCCGGTCTCCCAGTGACTTGCTATGTAGTAACAGGTAAAGGAAACAGTAATCAAAATGAACAGAATTGGGGGGAGGGGGTGTTATAATAATATGCTGCTTTTTTCTAGGCAACTGTTGTGATAACTTTCATGATGACTCATCATTCAAGTTTATGTGAACTTTATAAAAAAGAGATTCCGTTTAGGGTTCCATGTAGGTAAGCAAGAAAGGTTAAAAGGATATGCCTGTTGGAGGAGAATTCTATCAAACAGTTAGATGAGAGCTAATGCCTATCCTTCTAAATTTCTTTCAAGAAATTGTAGAGGAGGAATACCTCCAAATTCATTCTACAAGGCCACCACCTCATAGAATGATATCACCCTGATATGAAAACCAGATGAAGATAACACACACACACACACACACACACACACACACACACACACACCAAAAAAAAAAAAAAAAAAAAAAAAAAACCCTACAGGACAATATCACTGAGAAATCTAGATGCAAAAATCCTCAACAAAAGTTTAGCAAACTGAATTCAGCAACATATCAAAAAGTTCACACACCATAATCAATTTGGGTTTATTCCAGGGATGCAAGGATTCTTCAATATATGGAAATCAATCAGTGTGATACCCCATATTAACAAAGTGAAAGATAAAAAGCATATGATCATCTCAAAAGAGGCAGAAAAAACCTCTGACAAAATAAAGCACTCATTTACGATTCAGTTCAGTTCAGTCACTCAGTCGTGTCGGACTCTTTGTGACCCCATGCATGCCGGACCACCCTGTCCATCACCAACTCCCGGAGTCTACTCAAACTCAAGTCCATCGAGTCGGTGATGCCATTCAGCCATCTCACTCTCTGTCGTCCCCTTCTCCTCCTGCCCCCAATCCTTCCCAGCATCAGGGTCTTTTCCAATAAGTCAACCCTTCACATGAGGTGGCCAAAGTATTGGAGCTTCAGCTTCAGCATCAGTCCTTCCAATGAACACCCAGGACTGATCTCCTTCAGGATGGACTGGTTGGATCTCCTTGCAATCCAAGGGACTCTCAAGAGTCTTCTCCAACACCACAGCTCAAAAGCATCAGTTTTTCGGCACTCAGCTTTCTTCACCGCCCAACTCTCACATTCACACATGACCACTGGAAAAACCATAGCCTTGACTAGACAGACCTTTGTTGGCAAAGTAATGTCTCTGATTTTTCATATGCTATCTAGGTTGGTCATAACTTTCCTTCCAAAAAGTAAGCCTCCTTTAATTTCATGGCTGCAGTCACCATCTGCAGTGATTTTGGAGCCCAAAAAAATAAAGTCTGACACTGTTCCCACTGTCTCCCCATCTATTTCCCATAAGGTGATGGGACCAGGTGCCATGATCTTAGTTTTCTGAATGTTAAGCTTTAAGCCAACTTTTCACTCTCCTCTTTCACTTTCATCAAGAGGCTTTTTAGTTCCTCTTCACTTTCTGCCATAAGGGTGGTGTCATCTGCATATCTGAGTTTATTGATATTTCTCCCAGCAATCTTGATTCCAGCTTGTGCTTCTTCCAGCCCAGTGTTTCTCATGATGTACTCTGCATATAAGTTAAATAAGCAGGGTGAGAGCAAACAGCCTTGACGTACTCTTTTTCCTATTTAAAACCAGTCTGTTGTTCCATGTCCAGTTCTAACTGTTGCTTCCTGATTTGAATACAGGTTTCTCAAGAGGCAGGTCAGGTGGTCTGGTATTTCCATTTCTTGAAGAATTTTCCACAGTTTATTGTGATCCACACAGTCAAAGGCTTTGGCATAGTCAGTAAAGCAGAAATAGATGTTTTTCTGGAACTCTCTTGCTTTTCCATGATCCATCGGATATTGGCAATTTGATCTCAGGTTTCGCTGCCTTTTGTAAAACCAGCTTGAACATCTGGAAGTTCTCGGTTTACATATTGCTGAAGCCTGGCTTGGAGAATTTTGAGCATTACTTTACTAGCGTGTGAGATGAGTGCAATTGTGCGGTAGTTTGAGCATTCTTTGGAATTGCCTTTCTTAGGGATTGGAATGAAAACTGACATTTTCCAGTTCTGTGGCCACTGCTGAGTTTTCTGAATTTGTTGGCATATTGAGTGAAGCACTTTCGCAGCATCATCGTTCAGGATTTGAAATAGCTCAACTGGAATTCCATCACATCCACTAGCTTTGTTCATAGTGATGCTTTCTAAGGCCCACTTGACTTCACATTCTAGGATGTCTGGCTCTAGGTGGGTGATCACACCATTGTGATTATCTGGCTCATGAAGATTGTTTTTGTACAGTTCTTCTGTGTATTATTGCCACCTCTTCTTAATATCTTCTACTTCTGTTAGGTCCATAACATTTCTGTCCTTTATCAAACACATCTTTGCCTGAAATGTTCCCTTGATATCTCTAATTTTCTTGAAGAGATCTCTAGTTATTTACCTTTCTGTTGTTTTCCTCTATTTCTTTGCATTGATCGCTGAGGAAGGCTTTCTTATCTCTCCTGGCTATTCTCTGGAAATCTGCATTCAAATGAGAATATCTTTTCTCCTTTACTTTTCGCTTTTCTTCTTTTTGTAAGGCCTCCTCAGACAACCATTTTGTCTTTTTGCATTTCTTTTCCATGGGGATGGTCTTGATCCCTGTCTCCTGTGCAATGTCACGAACTTCCGTCCATAGTTCATCAGGCTCTCTGTCTATCAGATCTAATCCCTTAAATGTATTTCTCACTTCCACTGTATAGCCATAAGGGATTTGATTTAGGTCATACCTGAATGGTCTAGTGGTTTTCCCCAAGTTTGAATTTGGCCATAAGGACTTCATGATCTGAGCCACAGTCAGCTCCTGGTCTTGTTTTTGCTGACTGTAAAGAGCTTCTCCATCTTTGGCAGCAAATAATACAATCAATGTGATTTCGGTATTGACCATCTGGTGATGTCCATGTGTAGAGGCTTCTCTTGTGTTGTTGGAAGAGGGTGGTTGCTATGACTAGTGCATTCTCTTGGCAAAACTCTATTAGCCTTTGCCCTGCTTCATTTCGTACTCCAAAGCCAAATTTGCATGTTACTCCAGGTGTTTCTTGCCTTCCTACTTTTGCATTTCAGTCCCCTATAATGAAAAGGACATCTTTTTTGGGTGTTAGTTCTAAAAGGTCTTGTAGGTCTTCATAGAACAGTTCAACTTTAGCTTCTTCAGAGTTACTGGTTGGGGCATAGGCTTGGATTACTGTGATATTGAATGGTTTGCCTTGGAAGCAAACAGAGATCATTATGTCGTTTTTGAGATTGCATCCAAGTACTGCATTTCGGACTCATTTGTTGCCTATGATGGCTGCTCCATTTCTTCTAAGGTATTTCTGCCCACAGTAGTAGATATAATGGTCATCGGAGTTAAATTCACCCATTCCAGTCCATTTTAGTTAGCTGATTCCTAGAATGTTGGCATTCACTCTTGCCATCTCCTGTTTGACCACTTCCAATTTGCCTTGATTCATGGACCTAACATTCCAGGTTCCTATGCAATATTGTTCTTTACAGCATCAAACCTTGCTCTATCATCAGTCCCATCCACAACTGGGTATTGTTTTTGCTTTGGCTCCATCCCTTCATTCTTTCTGGAGTTATTTCTCCACTGATCTCCAGTAGCATATTGGGCACCTACTGACCTGTGGAGTTCCTCTTTCAGTATCCTATCATTTTGCCTTTTCATACTGTTCATGGTGTTCCCAAGGCAAGAATACTGAAGTGGTTTGTCATTCCCTTCTCCAGGGGACCACATTCTGTCAGACCTCTCCCGCATGACCCAACTGTCTTGGATGGCCCCACATGGCATGGCTTCGTTTCATTGAGTTAGACAGGACTGTGGTCCTGTGATCAGATTGGCTAG
The DNA here is from genome assembly GCF_963930625.1 of Muntiacus reevesi. Lineage (NCBI taxonomy): Eukaryota > Metazoa > Chordata > Mammalia > Artiodactyla > Cervidae > Muntiacus > Muntiacus reevesi. Next base: position 187,611,352 of record NC_089249.1, on the reverse strand, counting down.
TTTTCTGTGATTATGGTTTTAGTGTGTCTGCCCTCTGATGCCCTCTCGCAACACCTACTCTTTTACTTGGGTTTCTCTTACCTCGGAAGTGGGGTATCTCTTCACGGCTGCTCCAGCAAAGTGCAACTGCTGCTCCTTACCTTGGAGGAGGGGTATCTTCACACAGCCGCCCCTCCTGACCTTGAAGGTGGAGTAGCTCCTCTCAGCCCTCCTGCGCCCAGCAGCAGCCGCTCCTTGGAGGCGGGGTTGCTCCTCTCGGCTGCCACCCCTGACCTCGGGAGTGTGGTAGCTCCTCTCGGCCTCTGCTCCTGGGCTGTCGCAGCCTGGCACTCTCGGTCGCGACCCCTGACCTTGGGGGAGGGTTAGCTCCTCACAGCCACCCTTCTGCGCGGTCCATCACAACTGGTGCGCTTCTGCATGGTAAATTTCTTCAAAAAATGAGCATAGAAGGAAACATAGTATAGGTCATATATGATAAGCCTACAGTACACATTATTATCAATGGTGAAAAAATGAAAGCATTGCCCCTAAGATCAGGAACAAGACAAGGGTGTCCACTTTCACCACTATTATTCACATAGTTCTGGAAGTCCTAGCTACAGCAATTAGAGAAGAAAAAGAAATAACAGGAATCCAGGTCAGAAAAGAAGTAAAGCTCTCACTGTTTGCCGATGACATGCTACTGTATGTAGAAAATCTTAAATATTGTATGAGAAAATTACTAGAGCTAATCAGTGAATGTAGAAAAGTTGCAAGATACAAAATCAATACACATAAATCACTTGCATTTCTATATACTAACAATGAAAAATCAGAAAGAGCAATTAAGGAATCAATCCCATTCACCATTGCAAAAAAAAAAAAAAAGAATTAAATGTCTAGGAGTAAACTTACCTAAGGAAACAAAAGAACTGTACACAGAAAATTATAAGACACTAAGGAAACAAATCAAAGATAACATAAACAGATGAGAGATATTCCACATTCCTGGGTAGGAAGAATCAATATTGTGAAAATGAATATACTACCAAGTGCAATCTACAGATTTAATCCAATGCCTATCAAATTACCAATGGCATTTTTCACAAAACTAGAACAAAAAAAATTCACAATTCATATGGAAGCACAAAAGACCCTGAATAGCCAAAGCAGTCTTGAGAAAGAAGAATGGAGCTGGAGAAATCAAGCTACCTGACTTCAGGTTATACTACAAATCTACAGTTATCAAGAAAGTATGGTCCTGGCACGAAAACAGAAATATAGACCAATGGAACAAGATAGAAAGCCCAGAAATAAACCCATGCACCTATGGGTACCTTATCTTTGACAAAAGAGGTAAGAATATGCAATGGGGCAAAGACAGCCTCTTCAATAAATGGTTCTGGGAAAACTGGACAACTACTTGTAAAATAATGAAATTAGAACACTTCCTAACACCATACAAAAAGATAAATTCAAAATGGATTAAAGATCTAAATATAAGACCAGAAGCTATAAAGCTCTTAGAGGAAAACATAGGCAGACACTCTCTGACATAAATCAAAGCAAGATAACCCAAGAGCCACCTCCTAGAGTAACAGAAATAAAAGCAAAAGTAAATAAGTTGGGTCTGATTAAACTTAAAAGCTTTTTCACAGCATAGGAAACTATAAGCAAGGTGAAAAGACAGCCCTCAGAATGGGAGAAAATAATAGCAAATGAAACAACTGACAACAGATTAATTTCTAAAATATACAAGCAGCTCATACCACTCAATACCAGAAAAACAAACAACCCAATCAAAAGGTGGGGAAAAGACCTAAACAGACATTTCTCCAAAGAAGACATACAGATGGCTATAAACACATGAAAAAGTGCTCAACATCGCTCATTCTTCAGTTCAGTTCAGTTCAGTTTAATTGCTCAGTCGTGTCTGACTCTTTGTGACCTCATGGACTGCAGCACACCAGGACTCTCTGTCCACCACCAACTCTCGGAGCTTACTCAAACTCATGTCCACTGAGTCGGTGATGCCATCCAACCATATCATCCTCTGTCATCCCCTTATCCTCTCACCTTGCCTTCAATCTCTCCCAGCATCAGGGTCTTTTCAAATGAGTTAGCTCTTCGCATCAGGTGTCCAAAGTTCTGGAGTTTCAGCTTCAACCTCAGTCCTTCCAATGAACACCCAGAACTGAGTTCCTTTAGGATGGACTGGTTAGATCTCCTCGAAGTCCAAGGGACTCTCAAGAGTCTTCTCCAACACCACAAAAGCATCAATTTTTCAGTGCTCACCTTTTTTATAGTCCAACTCTCACATCCATACATGTCTACTGGAAAAACCATAGCTTTGACTAAAAGGGCCTTTTGGCAAATTAATGTCTCTGCTTTTTACTATGCTATCTAGGTTGGTCATAATGTCTCTTCCAAGGAGTAAGCATCCTTTCATTTCATGGCTGCAGTCACCATCTGCAGTGATTTGGGAGTCCAAAAACTAAAGTCTGCCACTATGCCACTCATTATTAGAGAAATGCAAATGAAAACCGCAATGAAATATCACCTCACACGGGTCAAAATGGTCCTCATCAAAAAGTCTACAGACAACAAATGCTAGAAAGGGTGTGGAGAAAAAGGAACACTCTTTCACTGTTGGTGGGAATGCAAATTTATACAGCCACTATGGAAGACAGTATGCAGATTGGAGTTTTTCCTTAAAAAACTAGGAATAAAACCACCATGTGACCCAGCTATACCACTCCTAGGCATATACCCTGAAGAAACCAAAATTGAAAGAGACACATGTATCCCATTGTTCATTGTAGTGCTATTTATGATAACTGGAATATGGATGCAACCTAGATGTCTATCGACAGATGAATGGATAAAGAAGTTGTGGTATATATACACAGTGGAATAGTACTCAGGCATAAGAAGGAATGCATTTGAGTCAGTTCTAATGAGGTGGATGAACCTAGAACCTATTATACAGAGTGAAGTGAGTCAGAAAGAGAAAGATAAATACCATATTCTAACATATATATATGGAATCTACAAAAATGGTACTGAAGAATTTATGTACAGGGCAACAACGGAGAGACAGTCATAGAGAACAGACTTATGGACATGGGGAGAGGGGATGACAGGGTGAGATGTTTGGAAAGAGTAACATGGAAACTTGCATTACCACATGTAAAATAGATAGCCAACAGGAATTTGCTTTATGGCTCAGGAAACTCGAAGAGGACCTCTGGATCAACCTAGAGAGGTGGGATGAGGAGGGAGACGGGAAAGAGGTTCAAAGGGAGAGGGTATGTGTATGCCTGTGGCTGATTCATGCTGAGGTCTGACAGAAAACAGCAAGATTCTGTAAAGCAATTATCCTTCAATTAAAACATATTAATTACAAAAAGAGATAAAAGGATATGTCTATTTGTAGAAACTTACACCTTTGTCCCAGGACTGGATGGGAATTTAAGCTCTCTAGTGAGCCATGATTTTGAGATGTATATATATCTTGTATATCATATAAATGATACTGATTCATTCATTCACTCTTACTTTGTTGGTTATGACAGAACTGGAATGGGAGAAATGTTTCTTTTAGAGCATTGGACGGTCCCATATATTTTAGGCACAATGGAAGTTTTCAAGCAGAAAGATATATTTATACCAAATAATCCTTCACTCCAACACTCCAACAATAAACTGTTTTACATACAGACACTAAACCACAGACCTCAATAATTAAATGGACACTATGAAAAAATACTTTGCATAGGAATAATCTGACACAAATTTCTGTTGCATCATACTTAAGGTCCTGTCTGACTCTAGGTCTTATTATGTCAAACTCTGTATTGAAATTGCTGTTTCACGTAGATGCCAATTAGAGACATGCATCTGATGCTCCTCTTTCTCAGTAACTCCTGTAGAGAATGTGACACTGAGCTAAATAGAGAATAGTACCCTGAGGAGTGTAAAATCAGATGAACAAATATGAAACATACATCTGGGCATGTCTACATTTCCAGAAAGAGAAATTATGGTAGTGATGTTCCAAGGTATGATGAATTAAAAAGGAACAAATTGTGGTTGCATATTTTATTCTCCTATGAAGTTATATAATTGGATTGGTTACCGAGTTAGATTTTTCATAGAAGTAGCACAAACTATGATCATTCTTTTAATAAAATGAAAAAGAGTTTACTCAGTACAAAGCATTTCATTTCAAAAAAATTTATTCTTAAGAAATTGTGAATGCTCATGAGATAAATGGGAATTTACGTATGTTTCACACAAGGTTTGAACCAATTTGAGAGAGCAGAAAAATAACAAAAGAAAAAACTTAGATGACAGAGAAGAGAAACATTAATAAAGGATGTTTTTAAAATTGTACATAGAAGTGAAATCAAAGAAATGGAAACACCAGGTATTAAATGAAGAAGCAGTTGCTATTACTATAATCTAAACAAAGAATCTCACTATCTGACTCTGAGGCTTTAAGCCCTGCTATCATTCTTCAGCTTGAGGTAAATGGACTTTTTCTAGAAGTTTCCATCCCAAGGAATCTTTTTAGAGCCCTCTTTATGTCTTTGTTTCTCAGACTATAGATGAAGGGGTTCAGCATGGGTGTGACCACAGTGTACATCACCGATACTATAGCACTCGTGTGTGAGCGGTAGGTAGCAGTGAAGCTAAGATACACTCCCAAGGCTGAGCAATAAAATAAGGAGACAACCGAGAGGTGAGATGCGCAGGTGGAGAATGCTTTATACTGCCCCTGAGCAGATGAGATTCCACAGATAGAGGCCACTATCTTAGAGTAAGAATATAGGATACCAGCCAGGGAAACACCCCCTATAATTACAGATCCAAAATACACCACCATGTTATTGAGAAAGGGGTCAGAACAGGCCAGTTGGATGAGCCATGTCATTTCACAGAAAAAGTGATGGATTTCCAAGTCTGAGCAGAAAGACAATCGCAATATCATTAAACTCTGTAACAAGGAATACATGGAACTCAACACCCAGGATACCAGCACCAGCAGTGCACAGACCCAGGGGCTCATGATGACCGTGTACTGCAGCGGGTGGCAGATGGCCACATACCGGTCATAGGCCATCACAGTCAGGAGGAAGTTATCTAATCCTGCAAAGAGTAAGTAAAAATACACCTGGACAATGCAGCCTTCATAGGTGATGACTTTCCTCTGTGTCTGGATGTTTTGGAGCATCTTTGGGATGGTGGTGGAGGTGAAGCAGATGTCTACAAAGGACAGGTTGGAGAGGAAGAAGTACATGGGAGTGTGCAGGTGGCATTCTGTGCTGACGGTCAGGATGATGAGCAGGTTTCCAAACACAGTGATCAGGTACATGGAGAGGAAAAGCCCAAAGATGAGGGGCTGCAATTCTGGTCCCTCTGAAAGTCCCAGAAGAAGAAATTCTGGGATTTGTGTACTGTTCCCTGGCTCCATGTGATGAAGGTGACTATTGGGAAAAAAGAAAATAGCATGAAGAATTTTCACCCAAACAGACACAACTCACATTACTGAAATACTATATTTTCAATTTTGTTGGCATGAAATTGATATTAATATGTTGTATATAAATAAATTCTCCATGATGTTATATGCCATTTCCCTCTGAATCAAAAGTTTTGTCCCATTCTCTCTATATATTTCCAAAGAGTTCATGTATTTACACTTTTAATGAGAAAGTCTTTCATGAATTTGAGAAATATATTGAGAGCAAACATATTTCAAGCCATACAGACAATAAATAGAGGTGTTTAAAAACAAATCTCTCACAATCCAAGGATGATCAAAGATGATATTTAAATAAATATATAATATGTTAGAAGGTGACGGGTGTTATGAAGAAAACAAAAACATGTGTAAAGGAGAGAGTAGTCAGTGGCATTATTTTATACCAAGTTGCAAGGGCTGCAAACAAGGAGTTATTAGAAGACATGTCCAGGAAGAGAGAGAAGCACCTGGTGAGATACCAGGAGAAGTGTATGTCTGGCAGAGGGAACTGCCACTGCAAAGGACCTGAGGAGGATGCTGGATCCACATGTTCAAAGGCAAACGAGAAAGCCAGTGGGGCAGAGGGATAATCAAGAGGGGGAGTGATTGGAGATGGTGTCAGGGATGCTGAGGAGCAAGGTGGCCTCCCAGATAGAGCGGACCCTTCAGTCCACAGATAATCCCTCCTTTCACGGTGTTCCCAGCACTCTATGGATCTAGTTGCAAAGGTTTCCTGTGAATTAAAGCAGATTCTCGTCTCTGCACCATCTTTGATTGCGTTCTGACGTCAGTCACACTACGCATGAGTCCAAGTGCCTGGGCTCTAAGACCTGCTCTCACTCCACAAGGCACAGACACACCATGGCTCCTAGGCTGTGTTTCTGTCATGAATTTCTCAACCAGACCCCCCTCCTTAGGCCAGCGCTGGTTACCACTCGAGCTAGTCAGATCAGATTAACTTTCTCATAAACAATGTTTAAATGGCGCCCATAAATTCCAGATCATAAACTTTTGAGAGAATAATAAAACTGGGATTCCTTTTAGCTCCAGCCACTTTCTGCCCTGTTTTTAAAGAAATATAAAATATGAGGGGAGAAATAAAATGAAGGAAAAAGATCTAACAAGCTCAAATCATTCCCGAAACAATTTGACGAAGAGAAGTTTCCTTGGATTAGCAACCAACTTCAGCTATATCTCTTTGATACCCAGGAAAAATCAGAAAGAAACATATCTTATTTCCAAGGACAGAATCAGTGATACGTATATGACGTGAAAACCATACAGATTTAATACCCCAAGAGAAAAATAAGTAAAGGTCGTAAACTCACCAATTCAAAAATAAAAACATAGAAAATATGACAGAAGTTACATATGTTATATGAGACAGTAGAAGATGTCTTTCCTGTCCTTTTCTATATAATTTGATCTTTTTTGTGTGTGTTCTGATACTGAATGAGGCAAGCCCTGTCTCTTTTTTTGTTATGAGTCGTAATTTGTTTATTACTCTTGGGCGAAATGTTTTCACTTTTTTAATTAATCCAATGAGCACACTTCAATTCTAGTTCTGGCCTTTGTCCAACAGGCAAAGGCCTTTCCAGACCATACTCTATAATGCTTGAGCAGGTCATGAAAATTTCCCCTCTTATTCTGGATAAATTTCTTTACATGATTTAAGCTTGAGGACAATATATTTCAGTGTACTGTGACATTGTCACTATATTACAAGATACTAATCATCAGAGACTTAAATTGCCTTCTTCAATTCTTATTTTCTCAAAGGTCTGTGAATATATTTGCATTTATTTAAAAAACACACTTAAAAATGAGAAATTATGAAATGACAAAATATGGCTAAAATATGAAACCAGTTAAAAGGGTGATTTCCTATATTTGCATTAAAGAAAACTGAATGGAACAGCAAAAATTGACTGAAACTTGATGTATACTAGGGGTGACAGTGTAGTTGTTCTGCCGTGTCTGACTCTGCGACCCCGTGGATGGTAGCCTACCAGACTCCTCCATCCATGGGACTTTAAGGCAAGAATACTGGAGTGGGCTGCCATTTCCTTCTCCAGGAATCGTCCCGACCCAGGAGGGAATCGAACCCAGGTCTCCCGCATTGTAGGCAGACGCTTTACCGTATGAGCCACCGGGGAAATAATAGGGGTAATTAAACATTTATGACATTTATGACATGAATTAATAATTAATTTAGAAAAGACCTCAGCTCAAGAGAACATGACATGGGACGGCCCAGACATTTCTGGCAAACGGCAGATGCCTTGTTATAATGTGCTGAGTGACTGGGGATCAGGTCCCTCATGAACACTACCCGTGGGACGGTTGTTTCCAACTTGGTTAGAAAAGGCAGGATTGTTGAGTAAAAGCTGGTCTAAATGGTCAACTGTCCAGAAGGAAATTAAGTTGCTCCTTATCTGATACATCTCTTTAAAAGGGACCAAAGATCTCAGTGTAAAATTAAGCAGTCCACTTTAGACAAATATACAAAAAACTACACTGGAACTGCATTTCTACTGATATCAGAAACACAGATAGTTTTAAAATCTGGATTCCCCAGTCTCTGCACAATTGGACATTCTCTGCCAGATCTTCTCTGGGGTGGGGTATGCCCTGTAAATAACAGTTTGTTTAGAAACATCCTTGCCCACCACATACCACTCATCAGTGTGACAGCAAATAATGTCTATGAATATGGTTTAAAGGACCCTGGGGGAAACAATTACCCTTGGTGGAGAAATACAGTATTAAATTAAGAATTTCAAAATACTTCTGCAGCAGTGATATAATAGTCACTTGTTGATAAATAATATTATACGCCACCAAATCTGTGAGTCACACAATCACACCATGCAATATTATACAGATATTAAAATAATGAACCACCATTATACTGGTTGATTGGAACCAAGTCCCTGAGGTATTATTGAGAAAGAAACAAAAGAGGGACAAACTGTAGAAAACATTAAACATAATGATGATTTGCCACTAAAATATAAAAACCATTTATGATGTATTCAGGATTCTATTGATGCATTTGTAAAAGTATATATGTATAAGGACACATTTTAGAAAGAGATTTTTCAAAACCTGAGAACTTATGGAACAAATGTATTGGTGAGAGCGCAATTATGTCAAGGGTACTGTTTCCTGGGCAATGTACTATGTGCTAAGTCACTTCAATCATATCCGACTCCATGCGACCCTATAGACTGTAGCCAGCCAGTAGCCTCCATCTGTCCATGGGATTCTCCATGCATGAACACTGAAGTGTGTTGTCATGCCCTCCCCCAGGGTATCTTCGCAACCCAGAGATCACAACTACTTCTCTTAATTCTCCTGCTTTGGTAGACAGGTTCTTTACAACTAGCACCACAATAACAAATTGAATAATAAAATTGAATGAAAATCTACAACTAACAGAAAAAAAGACACAAAATAGTAAAAATTTAACCATATTAACATGGATCTCTAATTCAAGATCAAATTGTCAAAGAGTTGAAAGTAAAACAATATAACAAAAGAACATCTACAATGTGATGAAGGAGTGGGATATAAGTTATAATTTTATCTTATATGTAGATAGAGAAATTCAAATATGGCTATAGAATATAAGTCAAATAGCAAAGAATTATGGTCAGAGGTGATACAACTTTTATGAAAAGATTTAATCAGAAGGCCAAAAGGAATAAAAATAAAAACATATAAGAAACTCTTAATAGAAGTATAAGAAGTTATTTATTAGCACTAAGGGTACTAAAGAACCCCCACTTTCCTTTCTGGCTTACATCAAGAGTTGACACATTAAGAACATTAAAGTGGTGACAACTAAAGTACTACGGTAAGAAAAATAACAATAAAGAGCAATGAGCGATATGTACTATGCAGCATGGTGACTATAGTTCATAACGTATTTTTTTTAATAATTGTAAGTTGCTAAGAGACAGTATATCCTTAAAGCTCTCCTCACAAGAAATAAATTGTAACTATGTGTGGTAACATGTTAAGGAGATTTACTGTGGTGATCATTTAGCAGTATAAACAAATATTGAAGCATTATGCTTTGCACCTGTAACTCATATATTGTCAAAGGTCAGTTATATTCAAATTCTTCTGGAAAAGCAATGGAGAGAATGTTGGCAGATGTGACCAAGAAAATTTATCAATTCTTATATAATCCCACAAATACATCTATGCATATATAAAAGAGCTAAATCACAATTTTAAGTTTTTGTTAAAAAATAATCCTTCCTATCAAAGAATGAAATTTAAAAAAGGAATAACCACACTCTGATAGCACTATATAAAATGAAATAGTTATAGAGACATTTTTTAAATAGAGAAACACTGCATGACTAAGAAATCCATACATCTAGTTAGCCTCACAGATAATAAAATAGTTAGAAAGTAAACCTCCCTAGCATATGTCTTTTCACTTATATAACTAAGTTTATTTTTCTCTCTTAGGTAAACTCAAGAGTGAGAGAAGATACTGTAATGTGTATGTTGCCTACACAGCTATTGAAAGTGTATATTTGCAAACAGTCCTCAGTTTAGATCTTTCTCCTCTAGTCTAATATGTCCCATCTTACAATAAAATGAAATGCCCTCACCTCACTGACTGACCCTCTACAGTTAATACCTTCTTTATCTACTCCTGTTAATTAACAAGAACTTTAGACTCTTGTTCCAATTTTACTGGATGCCGTTTACCCCTCCTATTTGTTCTTCTGTGGGATTTCCACTAACATGATTTAACTGTCAACATTGACAATCTAATGTTTGAGTTCACTGTTCCTTTTCAGCATCATAAATAAATACATCTTCAGGAAACCCAGCAAGCAACCACGGTGACCTCTGCCTCTGGGCTATGCTAGATTGCCCTCAGGTGACCTCAGGTACATTCCTGGTTCCCATCCTTCTGATCCTCTCCTGGAGTGTCTGTGGAGCTCTAAGACTCACCTGTTTGGGAAGTTGGTCTCACTTTGTCTGGAAGGTTTCCTTGTGAAAGTCAAATTTCCCCCATAAGTAGCTGGCGATGCAGACCCATTTCCTGTTTCTGCACAGGACAGCTAAGAGATCAAGCATTGGTCTCTCATCCAGATGTAGGATCACAAAAGCAATGAACATGTACTGTCCAACCAAAGAGGAACAGGCTGAGGGACTGCAGCAGAGGAGACATTTACATCCTCAGTGTCAGCTCATTAGACATGTTTTCCCTTCCTTACCCCAACCTTTAAGTTCGTTATTTCCCCTGGTGACACTGGTCTGCACAGCATACATTTTTTTCTTCTGATTCTCTGTTCCTAAGAGACTCCATTATAAGTCAGATAAATTCAGTTTCCTCACTCCTTTGCCTTTACCTCTCCTGCTTCCAAAGCTCTAAGGCTCCCGGCACCTCATCAACCCTGAGTTCAAGTTTTCTCAAAAGTATAATATTGACAATTGGTCTTGACAAGGTCCTTTGGGTCTTCAATGCTGCGATCTGTTGTGGGAACACAACCCAAGAAATCTCTGTATATGACCATTACCCTTTTCAAAACAGGGGATAACTTTGCTCCTTTATTATAAAACTTAGGTATTATAATTATTGGTTACATGCAAGTTTTGCAAAGCCTAAATTGATTTCCTACTTACAGCAGAAATTAAACAACCCACATGCCAATGCAGGAAATGTAAGAGACACAGGTAGGATCCCTGGATCAGGAAGATCCCCTGGAGAAGGCCATGGCAACCCACTCCAGTATTCTTTCCTGGAGAATCCCATGGACAGAGGACCCTGGCAGGCTATAGTCCATGGGGTCGCAGAGAGTCAGATGTGACTGAAGTGACTTAGCACAAGACAGCACACATACTGCTCTTAGGAGTTGAGTTTAACCCTTTGGAGTCAATCAGTGAGCTTCCCTTATATACATCATTTTATGTTACACTCTGATTTTTAATAGAAGAAAGTCTTGTCGTTCTTGAGAAATTTCACCCCCTTAGCTGGTACAGAGAATTTCACTTTGTCTAAATGTAAATGTGGATCTGACTCTGAGGCCTTTGGAATTTAAGATAGGACAAGTAAGTCATTATTAAAATTCAGGTCACACATTCTACTTTAAATCTATGTATTAACATTTTTACATTTTCTCTAATTTATGTTCATTCAAGCATTCATTTTTTTACCTCTATCCTTCCAACTTTCTCTCATGTTTTCTTTCAGCACAATGGATGGAATTATAAATGAAACAGTGCATTTAAATCTGTGTGTGCATGTGTGTTTATTTCATAGGAAGTGTATACAGATACAGACACATATACATATTCCTAAATTTGAACAATGTTTGGGGACTCAGAGAAGCATTTACATATATTTTATGCCTTCATCACAACCTCCAAATAAAGTTAGGATTGATCATCTCACATTTCCTTCTGAAAGATAAAACTGAGAGTCAGGGCATTTCCATCAATAACATTACAAAGAAATTAAAATTTATTGTGGAACTTTTAAAATTATGCACAAAAGGAACCATGTAGTATAGTGCTGGTTTTTGAAATTTATTAAATTGTATGTTTTAAAAGTGTGTAGTTTATTATATTAATAATAGCTTTATTTATAATAGCTTTAGCTACAAACAAAGCTAGTGGAGGTTATGGAATTCCAGTTGAGCTATTTAAAATCCTGAAAGATGATGCTGTGGAAGTGCTACACTCAATGTGCCAACAAATTTGGAAAACTCAGCAGTGGCCATAGGACTGGAAAAGGTCCGCTTTCATTCCAATCCCAAAGAAAGGCAATCTCAAAGAATGCTCAAACTACCGCACAAATGCACTCATCTCACATGCTAGTAAAGTAATGCTCAAAATTCTCCAAGCCAGGCTTCAGCAATATGTGAACTGTGAACTTCCAGATGTTCAAGCTGGGTTTAGAAAAGGCAGAGGAGCCAGAGATCAAATTGCCAACATCTGCTGGATCATCAAAAAAGCAAGAGAGTTCTAGAAAAACATCTATTTCTGTTTTATTGACTATTCCAAAACCTTTGACTGTGTGGATCACAATAAACTGTGGAAAATTCTTCAAGAGATGGGAATACGAGACCACCTGACCCACCTCTTGAGAAGCCTATATGCAGGTCAGGAAGCAACAGTTAGAACTGGACATGGAACAACAGACTGATTCCAAATAGGAAAAGGAGTACGTCAAGGCTGTATATTGTCACCTTGCTTATTTAACTGATATGCAGAGTACATCATGTGAAACGCTGGGCTGGAAGAAGCACAAACTGGAATCATGATTGTGGGGAGAAATATCAATAACCTCAGATATGCAGATGACACCACCCTTATGGCAGTAAGTGAAGAGGAACTAAAGAGCCTCTTGATGAAAGTGAAAGAGGAGAGTGAAAAAGTTGGCTTAAAGCTCAACATTCAGAAAACTAAGATCATGGCATCTGGTCCCACCACTTCATGGCAAATGGATGGGGAAACAATGGAAGCAGTGTCAGATTTTATTTTTCTGGGCTTCAAAACCTCTGCAGATGGTGATTGCAACCATGAAATTAAAAGACGGTTACCCCTTGGAAGGCAAGTTTTGACCAACCTAAACAGCATATTAAAAAGCAGAGACATTACTTTGCCGACAAAGGTCTGTTTAGCCAAGGCTATGGTTTTTCCAGTGGTCATGTATGGATGTGAGAGTTGGGCGGTAAAGAAAGCTGAGCACCGAAAAATTTATGCTTTTGAACTGTGGTGCTGGTGAAGACTCTTGAGAGTCCCTTGGCCTGCAAGGAGATCCAACCAATCCATCCTAAAGGAAATCAGTCCTGGGTGTTCATTAAAAGGACTGATGCTGAAGCCCTCTCCAATGCTTTGGCCACCTCATGTGAAGAGTTGACTCATTGGAAAAGACCCTGATGTTGGGAGGGATTGGGAGCAGGAGGAGAAGGGGACGACAGAGGATGAGATGGCTGGATGATTGAGCGACTGAACTGAATGAATTGGTTAAGAATTAAAATTTTCTGGTTGTGCATTGTTAAGGGTAGTATATTCAGTTCAGTTCAGTTCAGTCACTCGGTCATGTCCGACTCTTTGCAACCCCATGGACTGCAGCACGCCAGGCCTCCCTGTCCATCACCAACTCCTAGAGTTTACTCAAATTCATGTCCATTGTGTTGGTGATGCCATCCAACCATCTCATCCTCTGTCGTCCCCTTCTCCTCCTGCCTTCAGTCTTTCTCAGCATCAGGGTCTTTTCCAAGGGTAGTATATTAATCACATTAATACTAGCAAAAGACAGCTCCTCTAACTGGGACGAATTCAAAGTGGCATATATGGATTTAGGAACAGTGAGACTTAAATAGTGTTTAATATTTGAGAAATAAATGTTTTTTTCTTTTTTCTTATAAACTAAAAGACTGTTGTTCAATGTCTAAGTCATGTCTGGCTCTTTGCATCCCCATGGACTGCAGCTTGCTAGGCTTCCCTGTCCTTCACCAATTCCCAGAGCTAGCTCAAATTCATGTCCATTGAGTCAATGATGCAATCCAACCATCTCATCCTCTGCCACTTCCTTCTACTTACCTTCAGGCTTTCCCAGCTTCAGGGTCTTTTCCAATGCGTCAGTTCTTTATATCAGGTGGCCAACATATTGGCACTTCAGCTTCAGCATTAGTTCTTCAAATGAATATTCAGTGTTGATTTCCTGTAGGATTGACAAGTTTGATTTCCTTGCAGACCAAGGGACTCTCAGGAGTTTTCTCCAACACCACAGTTGGAAAGCATCAATTCTTTGATGCTCAGCCTTCTTTATGGCCCAACTCTCATGCAGTCACCATCCTCAATAAACTAAAAACTAACCTACTTACATAAAAGGAAGAAATTGACATAAGGTGGCCCAAGACAGAAGACCACTGCAGCTGAACATACCATCGTGGAGGAGCCTTTAAAACACAAAATAGAGTCTGACAGCTGACAGTGGATCCACGAGGAAACAATCATAACTCAGATCAACTCCCCATCATAGAAACTCATTACATAAAAAATTCATTATACTAAATCATTTGCTTTTAGAATGACTTGTATGTAGCAATAGTTAACTGATATATGCTAATCCAAGTGAACAGAACTGAGGGAATTATAATAATGTGTTGCTTTATTTCTAGGCAATTGTTATGATATCTGAATAGCATTCATGACTTCTGTATTATTCAAGTTTATGTCATACAAGTTTTTTAAAAAAGGGATTTCATTTAGTTTTCCAGGTAGGTAAGCAAGAAAGGTTAAAAGGATATGCCTATTTGTGAGGAACGTATACCTTTGTCACAGGAAAATGAAAATGTGACAGTCACTCAGTCTGACTCTTTGTGATGCCATGGACTGTACAGTCCATGGAATTCTCCAGACCAGAATGCTGGAGTGGTAGCCTTTCCCTTCTCCAGGTGATCTTCCCAACCCAGGTCTCCCACATTGCAGGTGGATTCTTTACCAGCTGAGCCATAAAGGAAGCCCAAGAACACTGGAGTGGGTAGCCTGTCCCTTGTACAGTGAGTCTTCCTGACCCAGGAATCAAATTTGGGTCTTCTGCATTGTGGGCAGATTCTTTACCAAATGAGCTATCAGGCAAGCCCATTCATCACAGGACTAGAAGGGAATTTAAGGTCTAATGAGCCATAATTTGGATATCTATATGTGGTATTATATATATATCATGCATATCACATAAATATGATATTTATATTATTCATTCACTCTTTCATTGATTATAACAGAAATGGAATGGGGGAAATATTTCATCTAGAGCAATGGAAGGAGCCAATTATTTGTAGGCAACAATAGATGTTTTCAAGCAGAAAGATATCATTATGCCAAAAACTCCTTCACCCCAACAATAAATCCCTTTACACACAGATACTAAATCACATACATCAATAAATAAATGGACACCATGAAAAAATGATTTGCAAAGATATAATCTGACACAAATTTTTGCTGCTTCATACTTAAGGTCTCTCTGACTCTAGGTCTTATTATGTCCAAGTCTTTATTGAAATTTATGTTTCACATAGATGTCAATTAGAGACATGCATTTGATGATCAGCTTTACCAGTAACTCCTATAGAGAATGTAGACACTAGGTTAAATAGAAGATTGTACCCTGTGAGGGAGTAAAATCAGATGACCATTTATGAAATACACTGTCTATTAACATCTACATTTTCAGAGAAAACAACTATTGCAATGATACTCTAAGGTATGAAGAACTAAAGTGTGATAAACTGTAGTTTCATATTTTACTCTCATATGAAATTATGTAATTGGTTTCCAAGTTAGTTTTTTTTCCACAGAAGTAGAACAATTCATGATTATTCTTTTAGCAAAAAGAAAGAAAAATTAATCAGTATAAAGTATATCACTTCAGAAGAATTTATTCTTAAGAAATGTGTGAGCATCATGAGATAAATGGGAATTTACATATGTTTCACACATGGTTTTGAATCAATTTGAGAGTTGAAAAAAAAACAAGAGAAATATCTTAGATGATAAGGAACAGAAAAGTTAAGAAGGATGCTTTTAAATTTTAAGAGAAGCTAAAAACAAAGAAATGGAAATACCAGACTATAAACTGAAGGAGCAATTGCTATTATCACAGTCTAATCAAAGAATCACGTATCCCCCCATGAGTCTTTGACCCTGCTATCATGGGCAGTTATTCAGCCCAAGGGCAAGTGGCCCTTTAACAAACATTTCCATCCCAAAGAATCTTTTTAGAGCCCTCTTTATGTCTTTGTTTCTCAGACTATAGACGAAGGGGTTCAGCACGGGTGTGACCACAGTGTACATCACCGATGCTATAGCACTTGTGTGTGAGCGGTAGGTAGCAGTGAAGCTAAGATATACTCCTAAGGCTGAACAATAAAATAAGGCCACAACTGGGAGGTGAGATGTGCAGGTGGAGAATGCTTTATACTTCCCCTGAGCAGATGAGATTCCACAGATAGAGGACACTATCTTAGAGTAAGAGTAAAGAATACCAGCCAGGGGAGCACCCCTGAGAATTCCAGATCCGAAATACACCGCCATGTTATTGAGAAAGGGATCAGAACAGGCCAATCTGATCAGCCATGTGATTTCACAGAAAAAGTGGTGGATTTCCAAGTCTGAGAAGAAGGACAGTCGCAATACCATTAAGCTGTGCAACAGGGGAAAGAGGGCACTCACGATCCAGGAACCCAGAACCAGCAGTGCACAGAGCCGGGGGTTCCTGATGACTGTGTAACGCAGGGGGTGACAGATGGCCACGAAGCGATCATAGGCCATCACGGTCAGGAGAAAGTCATCTAATGCTGCAAAGAGTAAGTAAAAATACACCTGGATGATGCAGCCTTCATAAGTGATGACTTTGCTCTGTGTCTGGATGTTCCATAGCATCTTTGGAATGATGCTGGACGTAAAACCGATGTCTACAAAGGACAGGTTTGAGAGGAAGAAGTACATGCGTGTGTGGAGGTGGGGGTCTGAGCAGAGAACCAGGATGATGAGCAGGTTTCCAATCACAGTGATCAGATACATGAAGAGGAAACGCCCAAATATAAGGGACTGCAATGCCGGCTCCTCTGAAAGTCCCAGAAGGAGAAATTCTGATATTTGAGTCTTGTTCCCTGATGCCATGTGATGGAAGCAACTACTGGGAAAAAAGAAAATAGCATGAATAATTTTCAAACAGGTGTAACTCACATAGCTGACCTTCTGTAATTTCTATTTTGCTGGCAAGAAATTGATGTTAATATTTTGTACATAGATAAATTCTCCTTGAAGCTATACTCCATTTTACCTCTAATTAGATAATTTTGTCTCATTCTCAGCATATTTCCAAGGATTTCATGCATTCACAGTTTTAATGAGAAAGTCTTTTATGCATTTGAGAAGCATTATGCTGACAGTCAACATGTTCCAAATACATACAGGGGATAAATAGAGACACCTAAAAACAAATCTCTCACAATCCAAGGGTGGTAAAAGATGATACTCAAATCAATATAGAATATGTTAGAAGGTGACAGGTGTTATGAAGAAAACAAAAATATGTATAAAAGAGAATTTAGTAGGAATATTATTTTGTACCAAGTATTCAGGCAAGGCTTACAAACAAGGGGTTCTATGAAGAGACATCAAGAAAAAGAGAGAAAGTCCTAGCATGATACCAGCAGAAGTGTGTACCTGGCAGAGGGAATGGCCACTGCAGAGTAACCAAGGAAGAAGCTGGTCACATGTTCAAATGCAAACAAGGAAGTCGGTGGGATGGAGGAATAAGCAGAAGGTGGGGGTGGTTAGAGATGGTGTCAAGGATGCTGTGGAACAAGGTGGCTTCCCTGCTACAGCAGAACCTTCAGCCCATAGAGAATCCCTCCTTCCATGTTGTTCCCAGAACTTATGGATTTAGTGGCAAAAGAATCCTGCAAATTATATCAGATCATCTTCTTAGCACCATCTCTGATGGAGTTTTGGCCTCTGTCACCTTATTACACCACCCTAATATGTGAGTGCAGGTGCCTTTGCTTTAACAACTGCTCTCATTCCACAAGGCACAAGTGTACACACACCGTAGCCTCCTGGGCTGTGTTATTGTCATGAATTTCTCACCTAGCACCACCTTCTTTAAGCCATGGGTGGTGACACCTCAAGCTGGCCAGATCAGATTAACTTTCTCCTAAAGAATGTTTAAATAGTACCCAGAAATTCCAGTTCACAAGCTACTGAGCGAATAATACAGTTGAGGTTCCTTTTAGCTACAATGACTTTCTGCGCTATATTTGAATAAATATAAAAAGCATGGGAGAGAGAGAGATAAAGTGAAAGGGAAGGATCTAACAAATTCAAAAGGTCCCTGAGACAATGGGATGAAGGAAAGCATTCTTGGTTTGGCAACATTTCAGCTTCAGCTATATCCCTTGATACCCAGGAAAGATCAGAAATAAAAACATCTCTTTTTCAAAGACAGAAGCAGTGGTATCTGGAGGGTGTGAAAAACCATGCCAACTTGCCCTGTCTCTGTTTTCTTTCCTTTTTTTAATTTTTTTGGTTGTGGGCCATTTTTAAAGTCTTTATTGAAAGTGTTACAATATTGTGCCTGTTTTTAAAGTCTTTATTGAAAGTGTTACAATACTGTTACTGTTTTATGTTTTATGTGCCTTTAGCTGTGAGACATGTGGGATCTTAGCTTCCCAGCCAGGGATCAGCCCATACCCCCTGCACTGGAAGGCAAAGTCCTAACCACTGGGCAGCCAGGGAAGTGCCTTTATCTCTGTTTTCTGATGAGATATATTTCATTTGTCATTCTTGGGTTTAATGTTTTTCGCTTTTTTCGTAAATCCACTGGGAACATCTTAATTCCAGTTCTGATTTTGGACAGCATGCAAAGACCTTTCCAGACCATACTCTGTGAGTCCATGAGGTCATGAGAATTCATTCTCTTATTCTGCATAAATTTCTTCACATGATTTAAGCCTAAGGACACTGTTCTATTTCAGTATACTGTGATGTTGTCAATATAATGCAAGATTCTAAGCATCAGTGATTTTAGCTCCCTTGTTTACTTCTTATTTCCCCATATGTACATGGATACATGTGCATTTATTTTAAAAACACAGTTAAGAAAATTATAAATAATGAAATAGAAAGAATGGCAAAAATGTTAAACAAGTTAAAAGAGTGATTTCATATAAGAGCATTAAATAAAACTGAATGGCACATCAAAACCATTATGTTTCAATCGGTTTTTGACGCTCCATTCAATTTTCAGCAGTAACAGAACAATCACAGCAATCATTAATAATGAATTAATAACTAATTTAGAGAAGACCTTGTCTCAAGATTAACCTCACTGCTAGGCTGTGCTGCGTTTAGTCGCTCAGTCGTGTCTGACTCTTTGCAACCTGTAGCCCGCCAGGCTCCTCTGTCCATGGGGATTCCCCAACTTATAGCAATATTGAGTTAATGGTTTCTCCAAATCTGAGACTGTGGAACCTTTGTTGAGCAGGTTCCAAGGGCCTCCAAAGTATTGTCTTGTTATGGGAAAGTCTCCTGAGATTTCTAGTAAACTGGATACTCTTCTCTAACAAGAGAGAGATAGAAGTATGTTCCTTTGCTTAAATACATGAGTATTATAATCCTTGGCTTCAGGAGGATTTCAATAAATCAACTAGGACATTCATGTTAGTGATACAAGTTAAGAAGTGTCATTTAGTGTTTCATTTTTTTTAAACGTCAGTTAGATGACATGTTTAGATCTAATAATGGTGCACCATGCACTGAGCCTGAAATCTTATGTGGATTGTCTTATTTTATTTTCATGAAGCTTTATTTACTGATGTTTGCACTATGATGTATTAACACCTCATTCCACACTTGCAGAAATGGGACTCAGCAGAATGAAATGATCTGCCTAAAGTTGTGAACAGTCCATTTGATGTAAGAGGTATCTGAATGTGAAAGTGAAAGTCACTCAGTCATGTTTGACTCTTTGCAACCCCATGGACTATACAGTCTATGGAATTCTCCAGGCCAGAATACTGGAGTGGGTAGCCTTTCCCTTCTCCAGGGGATCCTCCCAACACAGGGATTGAACCCAGGCCTCCTACATTGCAGGCAGATTCTTTACCAGCTGAGCCACCAGGGAAGCCCAAATATACTGGAGTGGGTAGCCTACCCCTTCTCCAGTGGCTCTTCCCGATCCAGGAATCAAACCTGGGTCTCCTGCATTGCAGGCAGATTCTTTACAAGCTGAGCTACTATCTGGCCCTCAAACACAAATACAGCAGGATACACATATTCTTGAATGAACATCTGTATGCCTTCCTTAAGAAAATGCCTATTGAGTATCTTCTGCCTGTTTTCACTAGAATTGTTTGCTTTTTAATATCAAATTGAATCCTTTATGTTTTTGGATAACAACCCATTATTGGATACATACATTATAAATATGCTTTCCCATGGATAGTTTGTTTTATCGGTGGTTTCCTTCACTGCACAAAAAAATGCAGTTCATTTGTTTATTTTTATTTCCCTTGCCTGAGTAGATACACACAGAAACACTGCTAAGATCACTGTCAAAGAAGTGTCACCTATGTTTTCCTGCAGCTTACTGAATAACTTTGTGACATTATCTTGAATTCTCTATTAGTTTGATAGCAATCTTCCATGATATTAAGATTGGTTTCTGAAAAATTGTCATTTTATATTTTCAAAAATTTTTGAGTGTAGTTAACTTAAAATGTTGTGTTAGTTCCTGCTATACACCAAAGTGTATCAGTTACACACACACACACGCAGACACACACCACACACACACAGCACACACACACATACAGACGCACACAGAGCACACACACACAGAGAACACACACACACAGAGCACACACACACAGACACACATTTATACATGTATCTATATATAGAGAGAGACACACACAAATTGACACTTGACAAGGAAGTTACGGGTTCAAACTTTTCATAGTCAGAAATCTTCCTGTAACCTGACAGTTATTTCTCTATATCACTGATACAACCAACTGTAATAAAAGTAATATAAATTCTCTTGGTTGTTAAGTGTATTTTTAAATGATTAATGCAACTCATAACTATTACTTCAGGGTAATAGGAGAAAAATGCTTTGGATGATTTGTGTCATTTAAGAAGCAATTATTGTTGATAAATCTATGATGCACCATCAAATAATAGAATCTCCAAATGTTTTGACCCAAAGGGAGGAAAATTTTGAAGTAGGAAAAAATAAAAACTGCCTATACATAAGACTAAGGAAAAAACTTAAGAAAGAGAGTTTCTAAAATTGCATAAAAATGCTGAATCCAAAGATGAAAAGAAAAGTGGAAATCCCAGGAAACAAATAGGAGAAAATTTTATTCCACAATTATCAAAGAATCACAGTTTCTGGTTCTGAGGCTTTGAATTTTGCAATCCAGAGGATTAGGGTATTTGGTCTTTTAAACTTGGCATAAAGTAGAATCTCTTCAGAGCCCCTTTTATATCTTGATTTCTCAGACTGTAGATGAAGGGGTTCAACAGGGGTGTGACCACAGAGTACATCACCGAGGCAATTGCACTTGAATGTGAGGTGTGGGTAGCAGCAGAGCTAAGATAAACTCCTAAGGCTGTAAAATAAAATAGGGAGACAACCAAGAGGTGGGACACACAGGTAGAAAATGCTTTATACCTCCCCTGAGACGATGAGATTTTACATATGCAGGAAACTATTTTCAGTAAGAGTAAAGGATGCCAGCAAAAGGACCGACACCCATCAGGACAGCTGTAAAATACATCACTATGTTATTAAGAAAGTTGTCAGAACTGGCAAGTTGTACCACCTGACTGAGTTCACAGAAAAAGTGGGGGATTTGCATTTCTGGACAGAAGGACAGTCGCAGCACCATTAAGCTGTGTAGCAAGGAATACAAGGCAATCAGCACCCAGAATATCAGAACCAGCAGTCCACAGAGGTGGGTGCTGTAGATGACCGTGTAGTGAAGGGGGTGGCAGATGGCCACATACCGATCATAGGCCATCACTGTCAGGAGAATGTCATCTAATTCGGCAAAGAGAATGTAAAAATACATCTGGGTGATGCAGCCTTCATAGGTGATACCTTTGTGCTGTGTCTGGATGTTCCACAGCATCTTTGGGATGGTGGTGGAGGTGAAACAGATGTCTACAAAGGACAGGTTGGAGAGGAAGAAGTACATGGGGGTGTGGAGGTGGGAGTCCGAGCTGACAGCCAGGATGATGAGCAGGTTTCCAAACACAGTGATCAGGTACATGGAGAGAAAAAGCCCAAATATGAGGAGCTGTAGTTCTGCTTCCATTGAAAGTCCCAGAAGAAGAAATTGTGAAATTTGTGTTTTGTTACTTGGTTCCATGGGATGGAGGCGACTACCAGGAAAAAGGAAAATAACGACAACTTTCACTCAACATAGCTGAAATGCTGCAATTTCTATTTAGCTCTCAAGAAGTTAATGTTGATATTTTATTTGCAGATAAGTTCTCTTTTAGAGTATATGTGTATGTTGAGCCACTTCAGTTGTGTCTGACTATGTGCGACCCCAAGGACCATAGCACACCAGCCTTCACTGTCTATGGGATTTCCCAAGAAAGAATTCCAGTGTGGGTTGCCATGCCCTCCTCCAGCGGTTATTTTCAACACAGGGATTGATCCTGCATCTCTTGAATGGGTACTGCATTGCATGCAGATTCTAAACCACTGAGTCACTGTGGAAGCCCCTTGATGCTATACTTCATTTCATTTCTGACTAGGAATTTTTGTCCCATTCTCATCACATTTGTTAAGAGGTCATATATTCTAGAGTTTTAATGTGATATTCCTTCATTCTTTTGAGAAATACATGTTTAGTGCTAACCACCTTCCAAGAACATGGAGACAAGAAGTAGAAACTGATGAAAAGCAAACCTCTAGCAATTCAGTGATGGTTATGCTAATAAATGTTATGCTAAAAAAAATATGATAGAATATGTCAGAATGTGATAGATGCTATGATGAAACAAAGTCAGGTATAAAAGTGAGGTAGGAGGTGTTATTTTGTCCTGAGTGTTCAGGAAAGTCCAGCAAACTAGGTGATGTTTGAACAGATTCTTAATGAAAGAGAGACACGGAGATATACTGATGTCAGATTGTGTGCCTGGAAGAGGGAGCTGCCACTGCTAAGGACCTGAGGAAGATGCTTGTCCCACATGTTCAAGTGCAAACAAGGAAGCCAGTGGGCCAGAGGGATAAGCAGGAGGGGCAGTGATTAGAGATGGTGTCAGTGATGGTGAGGAACAAGGTGGGCTTCCTGCTACAGCTGAACCTTCAGTCCACAGAGAGTCCCTCCTTCCATGAGGTTCCTTACACACTATCAATTTAGCTATAAAACTATCCTATGAATTATATCAGATTCGCCTCTTGGTTCAATCTGTTGCTGTGATCTGTGTATATGTCATTTAGCACATGGGTCCTGGTGCCTCTGCTGTGAGAACTGTCCTCCCTTTCAAGACAAACGCACACACACACACACACAGCACACACACACACACACACACACACACACACACACATGTTCTGTGTTGTTTCACCATCACACATTGGTCACCAAGATTCACACTTTTACGGCTATGAGTGGTTACAGCTCAGCTGGGCAGGTCAAATAATTATTCTCCAAAAGAGTATATAATTTTTACTGTGAAATTCCAGTTTATAAACTTCTCATGGAACAATAAATGTGGGATTCATTTTTGGTATAGTCAATCTCTGCTTGGTATTTAGTGAAGAATCAAATGTATGAGAGGGAATAAAATAGAGAGAAATGAAATGGATATATGGACATTAAGGGAAAATAATGTCCAATATACTCAATGACCCCTGAGACAATGCAATAAAGAAAGGTTTCCTTGCTTCATCAACATTCCAACTCCAGTGACATCTCCTTGATGTCTGGAAAAATAATAAAGAAAAATATCTTTTGTCCAAGATTATAAAAAATGATATACTTACGACATGGAACATCTTATTCAATGGAACATCATTGAATACCCAAAGAGGAAAAGAAAAAATTGGAATATAAGCTACCAATTCAATACCAGAAATAGACAAAATACAACAAAAGTTGGATATGTTTTACATGAAGCATATAAAGCAGTAGATTTCTTTTTCTTAAGGACTTCACTTAGTTATTTCCTCTTGCTCATAAATAAGGTCCTTATACTTATTTTCTACTTTTACTGGAAGCATTTTATGCCTCCTATTCCTTCTAAAGAGCTTTTCTTGGTGGCTCAGAAAGTGAAGAATCTGCTTGTCAATGCAGGACACATAGGTTCAATCCCTGGGTAGACAGCATCCCCTGGAGAAGGAAATGGCAACTCACTCCAGCATTCTTGTCTGGGAAATCCCATGGACAGAAGAGCCAGGTGTCAGACTGTCCCCCAGGACAGTCCATAGGGACACAGAAGTTGGAGCAACTCAGGGACTAAACCACTAACATCATTCCTTCTGGGCTTCCACTATGCCATTTAATTGTCAAGATTGACACTTGCAATTTCAAGTGCAATGTTCATTTTATTTTTAGACCATAAATGAATACATTGCTGCTGCTGCTGCTACTGCTAATTCGCTTCAGTCATGTCTGACTCTGTGCGACCCCACAGACGGCAGCCCACCAGGCTCCCCCATCCCTGGGATTCTCCAGGCAAGAATACTGGAGTGGGTTGCCATTTCCTTCTCCAAAAGAAGTACATTAATATTAGGAAAACCAGAAAACAACCACAATGACCTCTGGTCTCTGACCTCTCTAAGATTGGTCCTCAGGTGACCTTAGGTACACATTCCGGGCTTCCATCATCACTGACACTCTCCTTCAGGGTCTGTGGAGGTCTCAGACTCACCTGCCTGCAGATTGAGAGAAAAGGCTTTCCCTGTAGAAGTCAACATTCCTCCCTAAATGACTACTGACGCAGAGATCATTTTTGTCCCCAAATAAGAAAACAGGAACTGATAAAAAGCAAGCATTGTTTCCCAGACAGATGTAGAACTTCAAAAGCAAGAACCAGGTCCTCCCTAATCAAAGTGGCAGAGACTGAGGGACTGCAGCAGAGGAGATAGTAGAGCGTCCTGTGTCAGCTCATTAGTCATGTTTCCTCCAGTTACTCCAACCTCTAAATACATGACTTCCCATGGGGACACTTTTCTGGACAGAATGGATTTTTTCCCCTGCTAATTCTCTGTTCCTAAGACACTGCATTATAAGTTAGGTGAATTTATTTTTTTATTACTCCTTCCTCTTAATTCTCTTGATTTTAAATCCCTCAGGTTCTCAGCATGTCATCACATCCCTGAGTACAAATTTTTATTTAAATTGTAGCATTCAGGATTTGTCTTGACTAGGTCTCTTGGGGCTTTAACACTTTGATTTGGGACAGGGACAAAATCACTGAAATCTCTAAACATTATCATTCTTCTCTTCAAAAATGGGGATGGCTTTGTTACTTTAAAATAAAACCTCGGTCAATATACTCCTTGGATGCATGATAGTCTCTCCCAGTCGATTAGAAATTTCCCAGTTATCTCAGAAGTTAAGAGCTATCCTTTATCCCCTCACTAATAAATGTTTGTACTGACAAGAGAGACACTTATATGTTGACATGCACCATGAACTATCTTAGCACGTTATATGTGTGTGTGCGTGCTTAGTCACATCTGAGTCTTTGTGACCCCAGGGGCTGGAGCCTGCCAGGCTTCCTCTGTCTATAGGATTTGCCAATCAAGAATACTGGAGTGGGTTGCCTTTCCATTCCCCTGGGATCTTCCCAATGCAGAGGTCAAACCCACATGTTCTGCATTGAAGGCAGATCCACTATGAAGATCAGACAGTAAAGTATCTGCCTGCATACAGGAGGTGCAGTATATATAGATATAGATATACAGATATATAGATATAGATATTGTGTGTGTGTCTGTGTGTGTGTGGGTGTGTGCCACAACCTGAGATGAGTGGATGCTTGGGAACCTGGCTGTGAATCACAGCAGAGGCTCAGACATGAAGCAAGGTCTAAGCAGAGCCATGACCTCTATTACTGGAGCTTACATGGGCTTCACATCAGAAGCAACCCCAATCAGTGACTCCAGCTGTGTTCCACAGCCCACACCCCTATCCATACCAGAAGTCCATGCAAGTCCCTCCTCCCTGGATTTGCAGCCCATACCATAATGGGAACAGCAGCTCTACTGTAGCGACAAGAGAGCTTCAGACCCAAAGATGCTTCTGAGCAGGGGAGGGCCAACTCTTGGTGGTGCTTACAGAGACAGTGCCTCATATGCAGTCTGCATCTCAAGCTCTGCCCAGGTCAACAGGTCCAAGCCCTACCTCATGTAGATGGCCTCACACTAGCACTTCTTGCTCCAGCACTGCTCCCCTCTGGGTCAACCAGGCTGGTGCAGGAGTGGGGGAGCACACACTTAGGGGGGGACAAGGTCAGCTCAGACCTGACCCTCAGGGCTTCTGCTGTAGCAACTTGGTACCTGTCTCCCTCCCTTTAGGCCAGTATTGGCCACACATCAAAGAGGAAGCCATATCTCATACCTGATTCAAGCCCTAAAGACATGCCTAAAAAACAGCTAATGAAAGAGAAACAGTTTACCAGATTTGGAATCAATGCATTAGTAAAGAT
The DNA here is from genome assembly GCF_963930625.1 of Muntiacus reevesi. Classification (NCBI taxonomy): domain Eukaryota; kingdom Metazoa; phylum Chordata; class Mammalia; order Artiodactyla; family Cervidae; genus Muntiacus; species Muntiacus reevesi. Next base: position 187,584,621 of record NC_089249.1, on the reverse strand, counting down.
GATATAAAACTCCATTTTCTCAAGCTAAAATGATTCAAGGAATCTTCCAAAAGAAGTTTTATTTCCAGCATTCACCCTGTGCATTTTGTTAATAAAGGGAAGGCCATAAAATATTTAATTCTCTGAAAAAAAGGACTGATGAAGCAGTGATCATGTTAACAGGGAACTATAAAATAAAAACTAGTTAGAACTGAACACTACAATAAAGGAAATGACCAACAGCTAGAAGTAGTTAATAGTATACCAGGTAATACAGAAGAATGCATAGGTTAACTGAAATATAGAATCATGGAAATGACTCTGCCAGAAAAGAAAGAAGCAAATTAAAAATGAGAATATTTTGAAGGATGTTTGACTACATTAAGAACACCAACACTGGCATGACTGGAGTGTCTAGGAAGTAAAAGACAGAAGGAGAGATAGTCAAAAGGTATTTGAGAAAATTATGGCTGAAAACCTTCTCAAACATGAATAAAAAACCAGAATCAGGTACCAGAAGATAAAAGTGTCCCCCAAAAATGACAGCAACAAGAACCACACCAAAATCCATCCATGAAAACTGCAATATTAAAGATATGGATTTCTAAAGGAAGCAAAAGAAAAGCAGCATTGTGTAGAAAGGTGCCCCATAAGGCTATCAAATGATTTCCTCTGCCCCTTTGTTTTGTAGAAACATTACATGTCAGATGGGAGAAATCTGATATATATAAAGGGATGAGTGGGAAAAATCTGCAAACTAGGGCATACTACCCAGCAAGACTACCATTTAGAATCAAAGGAGAGATAAGGAACTTTTCAGACAAGCAAAGACTGTAACAATTTATCAATTCTAAGCCTACTCAACAAGGAATGATTTAGAATCTTCTCTAAGAAGGAAAGAAAAAGGCATACCAAGTGGGAAGAAACTATACAAAAGGCAAACCCCCACAAGTAAAGGCAAACACGTAGAAAGGCTGAGGATCAAATCACTTAAGCTAGAATGAAAATTTCATAGACAAAAAGAATTTCTAAAGTCAAGTATAGCTACAATAAGAATTAAAAGGATAGATAGTGAGGTGTTAAACATGACAACAAACACAAATGTAGCTCAGGAAGTGAAAATGTAGAGAATATTTGAAAGTGCAGGAACTTAAAAAACAGCCTGTTTTCAAAAGAAAATACAGCTGTAGGTCATCATATAAAAAGCCATTGTTTAACATACATCAAAAACACTACACTGGATACACAAAAACTAGAGAGAAAGAAACACAATCATTATTACTTTGCTCTCTAGTCACTCAGTCGTATCTGACTTGCTCCTTCCCGTGGACTACAACAAGTTAGGCTTCCCTGTCCTTCAACATTTCCCAGAGCTTGCTCACAGCATACCACTCAATAAAACATCAAACCTAAAGAAACACACAGAGGGAAAAAATAAGAACTGCAGCAGCAAGAAACAGAGAACACACTGGCAATAAGCAATACCTATGGATAATGTCTATCAGTGTCAGCAAACTAGATGTTCTATTAAAAAAGACATGATGCTTAACAAATTTTTCATAAATCTGTGATAGCCCACCAAAGAAATGAAATTTCCAAACATTTTCTTCAAAGGTACATAAACTGTGGAGTAGGAAAAAATAAAAATTGCTGTGTATAACACAGAGAATAAAGCTTAATAAAAAAAAGTGCCAAAATTGTATAAAGATGCTGAATCCAAAGAAGGAAAGAAAAATGGAAATTCCAGATTATATGTACAAGGAGAAAATTTCATTCCACAGTCATGAAAGAATCACAATTTCTGGTTCTGGGTCTTTGAGATATGCAATCCAGGGAAATATTATAATTCGTCTTTTATACTTAGTGTCAAACATAAACTCTTCACAGCCCCCTTTACATCTAGATTTCTCAGACTGTGGATGAAAGGGTTCAGCATGGGTGTGACCACAGTGTACATCACCGAGGCAATTGTACTTGAATGTGAGGTGTGGGTAGCAGCAGAGCTAAGGAACACTCCTAAGACTGTAAAAAAAAAAAAAACAGGGAGACAACCAAGAGGTGGGACACACAGGTGGAAAATGCTTTACATTTCCCTTGAGCTGATGTGATTTTACACACACAGGAAACTATTTTAGAATAAGAGTAAAGGATGCTGGCAAAAGGACTGACACCCACCAGGACAGCTGCAAAATACATCACTATGTTGTTAAGAAAGATGTCAGAACTGGCAAGTTGTACCAGCTGACTGAGTTCACAGAAAAAGTGGGGGATTTGCATTTCTGGACAGAAGGACAATCACAGCACCATTAAGTTGTGTAGCAAGGAAAACAAGGCAATCAGCACCCGGGATATCAGAAAAAGCAGTCCACAGAGGTGGGGGCTGTAGATGACCGTGTAGTGCAGGGGGTGGCGGATGGCCACATATTGATCATAAGTTATCTCACTCAGGAAAATGTCATCTAGTCCTGCACACAGTATGCAAAAATGCATCTGAGTGATGCAGCCTTCATAGGTGATACCTTTGCTCTGTGTCTGGATGTTCCAGAGCATCTTTGGGATGGTGTTAGAAATGAAACAGATGTCTACAAAGGACAGGTTGGAGAGGAAGAAGTCATGGGGGTGTGTATGTGGAAGTTCGAGCTGACAGTCAAGATGATGAGTAGGATCCCAAGCACAGTGACCTGGTACATGGAGAGCAAAAGCCCAAAGATGAGGGGTTACAGTTGGCTTCCTTTAAAATTCCCAGAAGAAGAAATCCTGAAATCTGTGTATTGTTACTTGGTTCCGTGGGGTGTAGTTGACTGCCAGGAAAAGGAAATAATGATAATTTTCACTCCTACTGGTATAATTCACAAAGCTGAAATACTGAAATTTCTATTTAGCTCTCAAGAAGTTGGTGTATATTTTATTTTCAGATTAATTCTCTTTGAGCGTATATGTGTAGATTTAGCAGCTTCAGTCTTGTCCAACTCTGTGCGTCTCCAAGAAACATAGCAAGCCAGCCTCCACTGTCCATAGGATTTCCCAAGAAACAGTTCTAGAGTGGGTTACCTTGCCCTCTTCCAGGGGTTCTTCCCAAACCTGAGATTGAACCCATGTGTCTTAATGGCTGCTGCATTGAAGGCAGATTCTAAACCGCTGAATCAAGAATCCCCTATGAGGGTATACTTCATTTCATTTCCAACTAGGGATTTTTGTCCCATTCTCATCACATTTGCTAAGAGGTCATATATTCTAGAGTTTTAATGTGATATTCCTTAATTCCTTTGAGAAATATTTAGTGCCAAGCATGATCAAAGCACATGGAGGGAAGAAATATAAAGTGCTGTAAAGTAAATCTCTCTCAATCCAAGGATAGTGAATGAGGATATTCAAATAAAATATCATAGAATATGTCAGAAGGTGATAATTGCTAAGAAGAAAACAAAACCAGATATAAAGGAGAGTGGTAGGAGGTGTTATTTTGTCATGAGTGTTTAGGAAAGTCCAACAAACTAGGTGATGTTTGAACAGATTCCTAATGAAAGAGACAAGGAGCTAGTGTGATGTCAGAATTGTGTACCTGGAAGAGGGAGCTGCCACTGCTAAGGACCTGAGGAAGATGCTTGTTCCACATGTTTGATAGTAAACACGGAAACCAGTGGGGCAGAGGGAAAAGCAGGACAGGCAGTGATTAGAGATAGTGTCAGGGATGCTGAGGAACAAGGTGGCCTCCTTTCTACAGTTGGACCTTCAGTCCAAGAGAATCCCTCCTTCCCTATGCTTCCTTGCACATGATCAAATTAGCTATAAATCCATACTGTGAATTATGTCAGATTCCGTTCTTAGTTCCATCTGTTGACTGAATTCTGACCTGTGTATATATGTCATTTAGCATATGATTCCAGGTGCCTCTGCTTTAAGAACTATTCTCACTTTCAAGGCATAAGTGCACACACGCACGCACACACACACACACGCACACAAGCACACAGACACACACACCATGTTCTTTTGGGTTGTGTCACTGCCATGTTTGGTCACACAGATTCACACTCTTTACACTGTGAGTGGTTACAGCTCAGCTGCTCAGGTCGAATTATTATTCTCCCAAAGAATATATCATTTTTACCATGAAATTCCAGTTTATAAACTTCTCATGGAACAATAAATGTGGGGTTCATTTTTGGTATAGCCAAATTCTGCTTGGTATTTAGAGAATAAAGGAAGAGAATGATAGAAACAGAGAGAAATGAAATGAACCTATGGACATTAAGGGAAAATAATATCCAATATACTAAAATGACCCCTGTTCAGTTCAGTTCAGTCACTCAGTCGTGTCTGACGCTTTATGACCCCATGAATCTCAACAAGGCAGGCCTCCCTGTCCATCACCAACTCCCAGAGTCCACCCAAACCCATGTCCATTGAGTCGGTGTTGCCATCCAACCATCTCATCCACTGTTGTCGCCTTGTCCTCCTGCCCTCAATCTTTCCCATCTTCAGGTTTTTTTTTCCCAAAGAATCAGCTCTTCGAATCAGGTGGCCAAATATTGGAGTTTCAGCTTCAACATCAGTCATTCCAATGAACACCCAGGACTAATTTCCTTTAGGATGGACTGATTGGATCTCCTTGCAGTTCAAGGGACTCTCAAGAGTTTTCTCCAACACCACAGTTCAAAAGAATCCATGCTTCAGTGCTCAGCTTCCTTTATAGTCCAACTCTCACATCCATACATGGCTACTGGAAAAGCCATAGCCTTGATTAGACAGACCTTTGTTGACAAAGTAATGTCTATGCTTTTTAATGTGCTGTCTATGTTGGTCATAACTTTCCTTCCAAGAAGTAACTGTCTTTTAATTTCATGGCTGCAATCACCATCTACAGTGATTTTGGAGCCCAGAATAACAAAGGCAGTCATTGTTTCCACTCTTTCCCCATCTATTCGCCATGAAGTGATGGGACAGGATGCCATGATTTTAGTTTTCTGAATTTTGAGCTTTAAGCCAACTTTTTCACTCTCCGTTTTCACTCTCATCAAGAGGCTTTTTAGATCTTCTTCACTTTCTGTCATAAGGGTAGTGTTATCCACATATCTGAGGTTATTGATATTTCTCCCAGCAATCTTGATTCCAGCCTGTGCTTCCTCCAGCCCAGCATTTCTCATGATGCACTCTGCATATAAGTTAAATAAGCAGGTGACAATATACAGGCTTGACGTACTCCTTTTCCTATTTGGAGCCAGTCTGTTGTTCCATGTCCAGTTCTAACTGTTACTTCCTAACCTGCACACAGATTTCTCAGGAGGCATGTCAGGTGGTCTGGTATTCCCATTTCTTTCAGAATTTTCCACAGTTTGTTGTGATCCACACACTCAAAGGCTTTAGCATAGTCAATAAAGCAGAAGTAGATGTTTTTCTGGAACTCTCTTGCTTTTTTGATGATCCAGCAGATGTTGGCAATTTGATTTCTGGTTCCTCTGCCTTTTCTAAAACCAGCTTGAATATCCGAAGTTCACAGTTCATGTATTGCTGAAGCCTGGCTTGGAGAATTTTAAGCATTACTTTATTAGCATATGAGATGAGTGCAATTGTGTGGTAGTTTGAGCATTCTTTGGGATTGCCTTTCTTTGGGAATGGAATGAAAACTGACCTTTTCCAGCCCTGTGGCCACTGCTGAGTTTTCTAAATTTGCTGGCATATTGAGTGCAGGACTTTCACAGCATCATCTATCAGGATTTGAAACAGCTCAACTGGAATTCCATCACCTCCACCAGCTTTCTTCATAGTTAGGCTTTCTAAAGGGCACTTGACTTCACTTTCCAGGATGTCTGGCTCTAGCTGACTGATCACACCATCATGATTATCTGGGTCTTGAAGATCTTTTTTGTACAGTTCTTCTGTGTATTCTTGCCATCTCTTCTTAATATCTTCTGCATCTGTTAGGTTCCTACCATTTCTGTCCTTTATTGAGCCCATCTTTGCATGAAGTGGTCCCTTGGTATCTCTAATTTTCTTAAAGAGATCTCTAGTCTTGCCCATGCTATTGTTTTCCTCTATTTCTTTTCATTGATTGCTCAGGAAGTCTGTCTTATCTCTCCTTGCTATTCTTTGGAATTCAGCATTCAAATGGGTATATCTTTCCTTTTCTCCTTTGCTTTTTGCTTCCTTTCTTTTCCCAGCTATTTGCAAGGCCTCCTCAGACAGCCATTTTGCTTTTTGCATTTCTTTTTCTTGGGGATGGTCTTGATTCCTGTCTCCTGTACAATGTCAGGAACCTCCGTCCATAGCTGATCAGGCACTCTGTCTATAAGATCTAGTCCCTTAAATCTATTTCTTACTTCCACTCTATAGTCAAAAGGGATTTGATTTAGGTCATACCTGAATGGTTTAGTGGTTTTCCCTACTTTCTTTGATTTAAGTTTAAATTTGGCAATAAGGAGTTCATGATCTGAGCCACAGTCAGCACAAGCTCGGGTGGCTGCGACATCGCACAAGCGTGACTGAGAGGTGCTACCCCAGGTCTGAGGTCAGGGGAGGCAGCCAAGAGGAGCTACCCCATGTCAAAAGTAAGGAGCAGCGGCTGCTGGAGCAGCCGTGAAAAGATACCCCAGATCCAAGGTAAGAGAAAACCAAGTAAGAGGTAGGCACTGAGAGAGGGCATCAGAGGGCAGGCAGACTGAAACCACAATCACAGACAACTAGCCAATCTGATCACACGGACCACAGCTTTGTCTAACTCAGTGAAAATAAGCCATGCTGTGGGGGGCCACCCAAGATGGATGGGTCATGATGGAGAGGTCTGACAGAATGTGGTCCACTGGAGAAGGAAATGGCAAACCACTTCAGTATTCTTGCCTTGAGAACCCCATGAACAGTGTGAAAAGGCAGAAAGATAGGACACTGAAAGATGAACTCCCCAGATCAGTAGGTGCCCAATATACTACTGGAGATCAGTGGAGAAATAACTCCAGAAAGAATGAAGGGATGGAGCCAAAGCAGAAACAACACCCAGGTGTGGATGGGACTGATGATACAACCAATGTTTGATGCTGTAAAGAGCAATATTGTATAGGAATCTGGAATGTTAGGTCCATGAATCAAGGCAAATTGGAAATGACCCCTGAGACAATGCAATATAGAGATATCCTTGCTTCATCAACATTCCAACTCCAGTGACATCTCCTTGATGTCTGGAAAAATAATAAAGAAAAACATCTTTTGTCCAAGTACATAGAAAATGATATGACATGGAACATCTTACAGTTTGCATATCCTTATAGGAAAGCAAACAATTGGAATATAAATTACTAATTCAATATCAGAAATAGGCAAAATACAACAGAAATTGGATATGCTGTATATGAAGCATATGAAACAGTAGAAGGCTTCTTATCCTTAAGGACTTACCCTATTTGTTTCCTCCTGTTTATTAAAAAAAAAAAAAAAAAAAAAAAAAAATTCCCTATACTTACCTTCTACTTTTACTGGCAGCATTTTATGCCTCCTATTCCATCTAACAGGATTTCCCTGGTAGCCAGAAAGTAAAGAATCTGCCTGTAAATGCAGGAGAGGTGGGTTTGATTACTGGGTCGAGAAGATCCCTTGGAGAAGGAAATGGCAACCCAATCCTGCATTCTTGCCTAGGAAACACTATGGACAGTGAAGTTGGGTGGGCTGCAGCCCCTGTGATTGTCATGGAGATGGAAACACATAAGTCTATCCACTGATTTTTTCTTTCTTCTTCTTTCAAAAGCTTTGTACAATATAACGGGGAGGCATGACACGTTTAAAGTGTTGAGAGGGGAAAACATGCAAACTCGGGCATTCTACCCAGAAAGACTAACATTTAGAATTGAGGGAGAGATAAGGAACTTTTCAGACAATCAAAGACTAGTTGGATTCATCAATTCTAAATGCACTCTACACAGAACATTATAGGACCCTCTCTAAGGAGGAAAGAAAATGGCATAAATAGTGGGAAGAAACTATGAGAAGATGAATCCCTGCGAGAGTAAAGGCAGACTCAGAGAGAAGCTGAGAGTCAGATCACTGAGCTAGTGTGAGAAGTCAATAGGCAAAGTAATTGGAATATCAAGTATAGCTGCAATAAGAATGAAGGGGATAACTAGGGAGGTATCAAATGTGACTTCAAAGACACAAAATGTAGGGCAGGGAGGGAAAATGTAGTGCTATTAATATGTGTATGAACTATTCATGTCAATGTATGACAAAATCCACTACAATATTGTAACGTAATTAGCCTCCAACTAATAAAAATAAATGAAAAAAAAATCGAAAAAACAAAAGATCACTTGTTTTTAAAAGTAGACATCTTTGTTTATCATACATCAAAAATCGACACAAGACAAAATCTAGAGAGACAGGAATACAAGCATATCACTAAATAAAATCATCAAATCACAAGAAGAGAAACACAAAGAAAAAAGAAAAACAAAGAACTACACTAACAAACAGAAAACAAGTTAACAAATTGGCAATAGGTAACACCTATCAAAAATCTCTATAACTGCCAGTAGATTAAAGATCTCCTAAAGAACCGACTTAAGACTAAATATTAAAACAACTAAGATCATAGCATCTGGCTCCACTACTGCATGGCAGATAGAAGGGGAAAAGGTGGAAGCAGTGACAGATTCCTCTTCTTGGGCTCCAAAATCACTGTGGACGATGACTGCACCCATGGAATCAGAAGATGATTGATTCTTGGCAGGAAACCGATGATAAATTTAGACAGTGTATTGAAAATCAGAGGCATTACTCTGCCAACAAAGGTCCACATAGTCAAGGCCATGGTCTCCCCAGTGGTCACATATGGTTGTGAGAACTGGGCTGTAAAGAAGGCAGAATGTGGAATCGTTGACGCCTTTGAACTATGCTGCTTGAGAAGACTCCTGAGAGTCCCTTGGACAGCAAGGAGATCAAACCAGTCAGTCTTAAGGGAGATCAACCCTGAATATTCACTGAAAGGACTGATGCTGAAGTTGAAGTTCCAGAATTTTGGACACCTGATGCAAACAGATGACTCATTGGAAAAGTCCCTGCTGCTGGGAAAGACCAAGGACAGAAGGAGAAGAGGGCATCAGAGGATGAGACGGCTGGATGGCATCACCGATGCAGTGAACATGAACTTTGGCAAGCTCTGGGAGATGGGCAGGGACAGGCAGGCCAGCCATGCTGCAATCCGTGGGGTCACAAAGAGGTGGGCACAACTGTGTGACTGACCAACAACAGACTAAGTGCTCTGATGAAAAGACATTCCTCCTGATGAAGTCTCCATGATTCTATGATACTCCCTCAAAGAAATGGATTTCCAAACAATTTTGAAACAAAGATAGAAAAATGGTGGGTAGGAAAAAATAAAAACTGTCCATATATAAGACTGAGAATAACACGTAAAAAGAGAGTTCCTAAAATTCTACAAAGATACTGAATTCAAAGAAGGAAAGAAAAATGGAAATCCCAGAAGATAAGGGCAAGGAGCAAAATTTCTTTCACAATTATCAAAGAACAATTTCTGGTTTTGATACTTTGAGTTATGCAATCCAGAGCACTAATATAATTGGTCTTTTATACTTGGCATCCAATACAATGTCTTTAGACCCTCTTTTATATCTCGGTTTCTCAGACTGTAGATGAAAGTGTTCAGCATGGGTGTGACCACAGTGTACATCACTGAGGCAATTGTACTTGAATGTGAGGTGTAGGTAGTCCCAGAGCTAAGGAACACTCCTAAGGCTGTAAAATAAAATAGGAAGACAACTGAGAGGTGGGACACACAGGTGGAAAATGCTTTATGCTTCCCCTGAGCTGATGTGATTTTACATATGCAGGAAACTATTTTAGAATATGAGTAAAGGATACCAGCAAAAGGGCCACCACCCACCAGGACAGCTGCAAAATACATCACTATGTTATTAAGAAAGTTCTCAGAACTGGCAAGTTGTACCAGCTGACTGAGTTCACAGAAAAAGTGGGGGATTTGCACAAGTGGACAGAAGGACAATCGCAACACCATTAAGCTGTGTAGCAAGGAAAACAAGGCAATCAGCACCCAGGATATCAGAACCAGCAGTCCACAGAGCAGGGGGCTCATGATGACCATGTAGTGCAGGGGGAGGCAGATGGCCACATACCGATCGTAGGCCATCACACTCAGGAGAATGTCATCCAATCCTGCAAACAGTATGTAAAAATACATCTGGGTGATGCAGCCTCCATAGGTGATACCTTTGCTCATGTTCTGGATGTTCCACAGCATCTTTGGGATGGTGGTGGAGGTGAAACAGATGTCTACAAAGGACAGGTTGGAGAGGAAGAAGTACATGGGGGTGTGGAGGTGGGAGTCTGAGCTGATGGCCAGAATGATAAGTAGGTTTCCAAACACAGTGATTAGGTACATGGAGAGGAAGAGCCCAAAGATGAGGAATTGCAGTTCTTCTTCTTCTGAAAGTCCCAGAAGAAGAAATTCTGAAATTCGTGTATCATTCCCTGGTTCCATGAGGTGGAAGCACCTACCAGGAAAAAGGAAAATAATATGATTCGTTTGCACACAAGCTGGCATAATTCACATAGCTGAAATACTGCAATTTCTATTTAGCCCTCAAGTAACTGATCTTAATAGCTTATTTATAGAAAAGTTCTCTTCCAACGTATACTCCATTTCATCTCTGACAAAGAATTTTTGTCCCATTTTCATCACATTGGCAAAAAGCTCATCTATTCTAGAATTCTAATGAGGTATTTCTTCATTTATTTGAGAATTACATATTTAATGCTGACCCAGTAGCAATGCTGAAAAATAAATCTCTCACAATCCAAGGATGGTGAATGAGGATATTCAAATAAAATATGATAGAATATGTCTGAGTGTCACAGATGCTATGAAGAAAACAAAACCAGGTATAAAGGAGAGAGTGGCAGGAGGTGTTATTTTCTCCTGAGTGTTCAAGGAAGAGTTTCAAACTAGGTGATGTTTGAAGATTCCTGAAGAAAGAGAGAAGCCTTTGTGATGTCAGAAGTGTGTGTCTAGCAGAGGGAGCTGCCACTGCTAAGGACTTGACAGAGATGCTAGTTCCACATGTTTAAGTGCAAACAAGGAAGCCAGTGGGGCGAAGGAATAAGTAGGAGAGGGAGTGATTAGAGATGGTGTCAAGGATGCTGAGGGACAAGGTGGCCTCCCTGCTACAGCTCAACCTTCAGCACATAGAGAATCCCTCCTTCCCTGCGGTTCCTTGCACTTTATGAATTTAGTTTAAAACCATCCTGTGAATTATACCAGTTTCCTTACTTAGTTCCATCTATTGACCAACTTCTGACCTCTGTATTATAAGTCATGTTAACATAAGAGTACAGATGCCTCTTCTTTAAGGTTTGGTCTCTCTTCACAAGGAACAGGCAAACACACACACATACACACACACAATGCTTCTGGCTTGTGTTACTATCATAAACTGGTCACCCTGATTCACCCTCATTAGGCCATGAATGGTTACACATCAAGCTGGTCAGATCAAATTATTATCCTCCAAAAGAATGTATTATTTTTACCCAGAGGTTCCAGGATATTTTTTTTAATTTTTGTGTCTTTAGTTGAAGGATAATAACTTTACAGAATTTTCTCATTTTCTGTCACACCTCACCATGAATCAGCCACAGGTGTACATATATCCCCTCCCTTCAGAATCCCCCTCCCGTCTCCCATCCTATCCCACCATCGAATTCCAGTTTATAAACTTCCCATAGAATAATAAATTTGGGATTCAACATTGGTATGGCCAATTTCTTCTCAGTATTCAGAGAAGAATGAAAAGCATGAGAGAGAAAGAAACAAGAGAGAGAGAAATGAAATGAACATAGGCAAATTAAGAGGGAAAATATCCAAAAACTCAAATGAGCCTTGAGACAATGCAACAAAGAAAGTTTCCTTCCTTCATCAGTATTCCAACTCCAGTTGTGCATCTCCTTGATGCCCAGAAAAAAATAATAAAGAAAAATATATTTTTCCAAGGACATAAACAGGGATATACTCATGACGTGATATATCTTACAGTTTAAATATCCCTAGAGAATAAGCAAATGAAATAGAAACTACCAATTCAAAAGCAGAAATAAGTGAAATACAACAAAAGTTGGATATATCTTATATCAAGATGCAGAATACTTCCTTTTCTTGAGGCGTTTTCCTACAGGCTTACTTCAGCTCATAAATAAGATTATTAGACTTATTGTCTACTTTTACTGGAAGCCTTTTACACCTCCCAATCCTTCTAAAGGGGCTTCCTTAGTGGCTCATTGGCAAAGAATCCGCCTGCAATCCAGGAGGCCAAGGTTCAATCCCTGGGTCAGGAAGATCACCTGGAGAAGGAAATTGCAACCCATTCTAGTATTCTAGCCTGGAAAATTCCATGGACAGAGGAGCCCAGTGGGCTACAGTCCATGGGGTCACAAAAGGGTCAGACACAAATTAGAGACAAAACCACCACCACCTGTTCCTTCTAACTGAACTTCCTCTGTTACCATTTGTCAACATTGAGGAGTGGAGGGTTCACTTTATTTTTAGACCTAACTAGATATACTAATATTAGAAAAGCCAAAAATAACCACAGTGACCTCTGGCCTCTGGATATGCTAGATTGGTCCTCAGGTGACCTCAGGTACATGCTCCTGGCTTCCGTCCTCTCTGAACCTCCCCTGAAATGTGTGCAGAGCTCTCACCTGCCTGCAGACTGAGAGAGAAGGCTCTCCCTGTAGAAGTCCAAATCCTTTCTAAATGATTAATAATGTAGACTGAATTTTTGTGCCTAAACAAGACAACAGGAAGGGATAAAATCAAGCATCGGCTCCCAGACAGATTCAGGGATCTGAATTAAGAACTAGGTACTCACAAAACAAAGTGGCACAGGTGGAGGGGCTGCAGCAGAGGAGATATTTGCAGCTTCTTGTGTCAGCTCATAGGGCTTCTCCAGTGGCTCATGATAAAGAACCCACCTGCAATGCAGGAGTTGCAGGAGATGGGGGCTTGATCCCTGAGTCAGGAAAATCCCCTGGGGGACTGCATGGAAACTCACTCCAGTATTCTTGCCTGGAGAATCCCATGGACAGAGTTACACAGAAGGCTACAGTCCATGGGTCGAAAAGTGTTTGACAGGACTGAAGGGACTTAGCAAGCATGCACACATGTCAGCTAATTAGGCATATTTTCCTTTTGTTACTCCAGCCTCCAAGTACATGACTTCCCTTGGGGACACTGGGCTGGACACAATGCAGTTATTTTTCTATTAATTTTCTGTTACAAGATGATTGCATTATAAGTTGGCTGACTCAGCTTTTATCACTCCTCCCCCTTTAATTCTCCTGCTTTCAAAGCACTAAGACTCCCAGAATCTCATCACATCCCTAAGATCTAATTCTTCTTTAAACTATCACACTGAGGATTTGTCTTGATGAGTTCCACTGGGTCTTCAAAGTTTTGATCTGTGATAGAGAAAAAAACAAAGAACTATTATTTCCCTCTTGAGAACTGGAGACGACATTGCTCCTTCAGTGTAAAAGTGTGGGTATTATACTGCCTGGATTTATGCCAGTTTTTCCAAGTCAATTACAAGTTTCTCAGTTATATCAGAAGTCAACAGCTTCCCTTTAGTCTCTCACTGTAAAATGTTTATAACTATAAGAAAAATATTTATATGTTGTTATGATACATGAAAATCGCTCAGTCCTGTCTGACTGTTTGCCCCACATGACCTATACAGTCCATGGAATTCTCCAGGCCAGAATCCTGGAGTAGGTAGCCATTCCCTACTCCAGGGGATCTTCCCAACCCAGGGATCAAACAGAGTCTTCCACATTGCAGGCAGATTATTTACCAGCTGAGCCACAAGGGAAGCCCAGGATCCTGGAGTGGGTAGCCTATCTCTTCTCCAACCGATCTTCCCAACACAGGAATTGAACCAGTGTCTCCTGCATTACAGGCGGATTCTTTACTAACTGAGTTATCAGAGAAGCCTGATATGATATTAACATGACCGTAAACCAGGCTTCCCAGGTAGCTCAGTGGTAAAGAATATGCCTGCCAATGCAGGAGATGTTAGAGATGCAGAATTGATCCCTGAATAGGGAATATTCCCCAGAGGAGGAAATGGCAACCCACTTGAGTATTCTTCCTTGGAGTATCCCATGGACAAAAGAGACTGGCAGGCTACAGTTCATGGGGCTGAAACCAGTTGGACACAACCGAGTGACTAACACATGACCATTAAACTATCTTAGCATGTTATAGTGATTGTCAGATTTAATTTTTAAATAGTGCGATTTTGAAGTAACACTTTTATGAACTCCATTCTCCATTGTCAGATTAGAATTCAGAACGATTTTATGTTCTGCTTAAAAGTACAAACCAAGCAAGGACTGGAGTCTGGATTGAGGTCTTTTAGTTCTGGAACTCTGGCCCAGTGATTCTCAACCAGACGCAATTTTGACACTGGAGATACTTGGCAATATCAGAAGGGATGCTACTGATCTCCTATAAACCACAGAACAGCACCCAATACAAATAATTCTCCTGCTCAAGACAGCGTAAGAATGTGAGAAATCCTGTCCAGACAAGAATATCTATAAATTCACTGTTCATACAAATCACCAAGGTCTGTGGTTCCAATGCAGATTTGGATTCCTCAGGTCTCTAGTGGTCCAGGGACTGTGTCTCTGATCATTTGAGTCAGAATATCAGATTCCAGTTCAAATTCTTTACACCCTGATAAAAAGGGAACTTCTTTAACACGACCACTGGTGGTACTTTGTTATTTGCCACTCCAAATAATCTTTTCAGATCCCTTTATGTGTCTTCATGCTTAGACTATAGATAAAGGGGCTAAGCATGGGTGTGATCACAGTGTACATCACTTAGGTGATTGCACTTGATCCTAAGCAGAAGGGCATGAGTAACCACAGGGCTGAGGTATACTCAAAGCCTGTCCAATGAAACAAGGATACAAGTGAGGGGTGAGATGCACAGGTGGAAAGCACTTTGTACTTCCCCCAAGCTGATGGTGTTCCAGATAGAGAGGAACCTACCTTAGAGAAAAGGATGCCAGGTAAGACATTTGTTGTTCTGTCACTCAGTTATATCTGACTCTTTGTGACCCCATGGACAGCAGCATGCCAGGCTTCCCTGTCCCTCACCATATCCTGGAGCTTGCTCAAATTCATGTCCATCAAGTCGGTGATGCCATCCAAACATCTCATCCCCTGTTGTCCCGTTCGCCTGCTGCATTCAATCTTTCCAACCATCAAAGTCTTTTTTAACAAGTCAGCTCTTTCCATCAGGTGGTCAAAATATTGGAGCTTGAGCTTCAGCATCAATACTTCCAGTGAAAATTCAGGATTGGTTTCCTTTAGTATTGACTTTTTTCATCTCCTTGTAGTCCAAGGGACTCTCAAGAGTCTTCTCCAACACCACAGTTCAGAAGTATCAAATCTTCAGTGTACAGACTTCTTTATGTTCCAACTCTCACATCCATACATGACTACTGGAAAAACCATAGCTTTGACTAGATGGACTTTTTTCAGCAAAGTCCCTGCTTTTTAATATACTGTCGAGATTTGTCAAAACTTTTCTTCCAAAGAGCAAGTGTCTTTTAATTTCGTGACTGCAGTCACCATCTGCAGTGATTTTCTAGCTTAAGAAAATAGTTTCTTACTGTTTCCATTTTTTCCCCATCTCTTTCCCTTGAAGTGATGGAACCAGATGCCATGATCTTAGTTTTTTGAATGTTGAGTTCTAAGAATGCTTTTTCACTCTCCTCTTTCACTTTCATCATGAGGCTCTTTAGCTCCTCTTCACTTTCTGCCATAAAGGTGGTGTCATCTGCACTTCTGAGGTTATTGCTATTTTGCCTGGCAAACTTGATTCTAGCTTGTGCTTCATCCAACCTAGCATTTCTCATGGTATACTCTGCATCATAGTTAAATAAGAAGAGTGACCATATACAGCCCTGATGTACTCCTTTCCCAATTAGGAACCAGTCCAGTAAACCTGAAATATAACAGTTTCAAATTACATCATCGTGTCATTAAGAAAGGTGTCACAATTGACTAGTTGGATCTATTATTTGCTTTTACAGGAAATGTACAGAATTCCAAGAAGATACAGAAGGACATTTGCAACACTGTTAATCTTTGTAACAAAGAATGTAGGGCACTCATGCACCAAACACCAGAACCAGCAATCCACAAAGTGTGTGTGTGTGGTGGGGGTGGGGTGGTTGGGGGATGTTCATGGGGACAGGGTAGTGCAGAGTTAGACAGATGGCCATGAAGTGGTCATAGGTCTTTGTGGTCAGTACAATGCTGCCCAAATCTACAAAGAGTAGGTAACAGTATATGCACAGGTTATGGTTTTGCTTTCTTTGGGATGGTGGTGAATGTGAAACATATCTTAAAAGAACAGATTGGAAAAGAAGAATTACATGGGTGTGTGGAGGTGGGAGTCAGAGATGGTGGCCAGGATAATGGGCAAGTTCCTAAGCACAGTGATATGGTCCATGGAGAGAAAATGTGCAAATATAAAGTGCTGCAGTTCTGATTTCTCTGATAAATGCAGAAGAAGAAATTTTGAAATCCGTGTATCATTTCCTGGTCTCATGTGGCCCTCATCAACTTGTTGATTTTTCTCTTTGATAATAGCTGTTCTTCCTGTGGAAGGTGTGCCTCATTGCATTTTGGTTTCTGTTTCTCTGAAGATTAATGATGTTAAGCCTCTTTTCATGTGTCTGTTGGCAATTTGTATGTCTTCCTTGGGAGAAAATGTCTATTGAGGGTCCTCTACCCATTTTTTATGGTTCTTTATTTATTTTTTGGATTAAGTTGCCTTAGTCTGATATATAGTTTAAGTTTTCTGTTTCTGCCTATCAACTTAATCTTTTGGGTACTTTCGCCTTCTCATTTCAAGTAGAAGAGAACACTTCAACTTTGCTTATAAGACAGTTCTGGGTGCTGAACTCCCTCAGCTGTTCTTTATCTGGGAGAGCCTTTATTTGTTCTTCATATGCGAATGATACCTTTGCTGGATGGAGGATTCTTGGCTAGCAGTTATTATATCACCATTGTTTGAGAATGACATTCCACTCTCTCTTGGACTGTAGAGTCTCTGCTAAGGAATTTGTTGATAATCCAATGCAGCTATCTTTGCAGGGTGCTAACTTTTTTTTTCTGGATACCTCTAATGTTCTCTCTTTTTAATAACTTTTATTGAAATGTAATTGATTTACAGTGTCATATTAGTTCCAGTTGTACAGCAAAATTATATATATATTCTTTTTCAGATTCTTTTTCCAGTATAGATTATTACAAGATATTGCATTTATTTCCCTGTATTTAATTTCCTAGGTCCTTCTTGATTGCCTATTATATATATATATATATATATATATATATATATATATATATATTAGTATATAAAAGCAGCATTCTTTCACTGACTTTATAAAAAAGTCTTTATTTATTTGCTGTATTTCTGACTGCCCCGAGACCGCATAGCTCTGCGGGGCCTTTCTCTGGTTGCGGAGGTGGGGACGCTACTCCTCACTGCGGTAGGAGGACTTCTCACCCCGCTGACCTCTCCTGCCGAAGAGCGCGGGCTCCAAAGGACAGGCTCAGCAATCGCGATGCCCCGGCTTCGTGACTCTGGGGCGTGTGGAATCTTTCCAGACCAGGGATCAACCCAACACCTGTTCCCGCCTTGGCAGGCAGATTCTTACCTACTGACCCACCAGGAAAGTCTTTTCTTTCATTGACTTTTGACAGTTTTAATATGTGTGTGTTGGAGAAGGTCTTTTGCACTGAAACATTCATGTGTCCTATTATAGTACCTCTGTGGATGTGTGCATTCAGTTCCTTTCCCAGACTTGGGAAATTATCAGCTGTTATTTCTGTACATAATCTCTCTGTTCCTGTCTCCCTCTCTTCTGCTTTTGAGACACCCAGTATCCTTCTTACCTCTTCTAATAGAGTCAGAATTTGATTCTGTATTTTCACACTTCTGTGATTAAATCTGCTCTTTGGATCTCAGGGAAGACCTAACAGACTAAACTTCTCAACACACTAGATGAAGGAGACACAGGAGGGTCTCTCTCTAGGAAGACCCCACAAGGTCCTGCTCAGTTTCACAACTAACTGATAAAATATTAAAATTGAATTGAATTTAACATAATTGTAGTAGTCTCACTCTGCTTGTTTGAAGCATTTATTATGATATATTAAGATAACTGTCGTGACTACACTTCTATTCACCTTTATTTTATATAAAATATGAAACAAAAAAAGTGAAACAGTGTCTTTATTGGTATCCCTTTGAGATCATGTGGAGAGGGTGGAAGAATATGTATGCTTGCACAACAGGATTACAAGCTTTCCAGGGACTCATCCTTTAATTTTGAGGATGATATATAATGGTTGATATAAATACCATTCATTTTCTACCCTTTAGTGGTTTTGAGAAAATTCTGAGGAGTGGAAGAGATTTCATTTTGAGGAATGGGAGGAATCATATTTTGTGGAGACAGTGGAAATTTCAAACAGACACAAGACAATAATTTATTAAAAACCAAAACATGCCTACAGTCCTTCAGCTCAATTAATACACCTTGCAAATGAACATTGACAGTCCACATGTTAATGAATACATGAGCTGCTACATGCATCTTTCTCACAGATTTAATATCTGTCTCACCACACTTAGGTTTAACCCTACTCTAGAGCCTGTGTGCTCCGTTCCTCTATCATGTCCTACTCTTTGTGATCCTGTGGACCTCACCCGCCAGGCTCCTCTGTCCATGGGATTTTCCAGGTATGAATATTGCAGTGTTTTGCCATTTACTTCTCCAGAGGATCTTCCAGACCCAGGAATCAAACCTGCATCTCATCTCCTGCATTGGCAGGTGGATTCTTACAACTAGCATCATCTGGAAAGTCCACTCTAAAGCCATACTATATCTATTTATTCCTTTATAGGTAACTTCAGAGTAGATTCCACTTGGAGTTGTATTTTATTGCCAATGACTAATTGCTAATGACTGTGGTAGACCAAGTGAACACAAGGATATACAGAAGACCAAAAACCTAGTGAGAAAAATACCCTTGACTAGTGACAACAAGCACTGTGTTAAGTTTCAATTACCAAAGAGAGCATTAAGGTAGTGATATGTAAAGAACTATTTTCACCAAAGTCAGAAACCGTGGTCTCAGATTCGTTTGCCAGGAAGCATTTTCCCAACTTATGGGAATGGTACATCTCATGACTATTTCTTTTAGTCAAACAAAAGGAAAAAATACTCAGTATGGCCTATTTTATTTTATAGGAAATAATTATTAAGAGATCCATGTAGACTCCTGAAATAAATGTGTGTATTTTTCAAATATTTCACCTCCAAGATTGGAAATGTAATTTCGAGAGTAGGAAAATGAAAAAGGGAAAAATCAAGCATGTCAGAAATATCACAAAATACATAAATTGTATAAAATCAAAATCAAAATAGAAATGCCAAATAGAAGAGAGAAAGCTCTACTTCCACAATTTAATCAAAGACTGACAACACTGACCTGATGCTTTGAGTTCTGCTATCATGGGCCCTAGGACAAGAGGGCATTTTACAGTCACCTTTTCAAAGAGTGTTTTCAGACCCCTCTTTAAGTCTTTATTTCTCAGGCTGTAGATGAAGGGGTTCAGCATGGGTGTGACCACAGCATACATCACTGAGGCTGTTGCACTTGAGTGTGAGCTGTGGGTAACAGCAGAGCTAAGGTACACTCCTAAACCCGTACAATAAAATAAGGAGACAACTGCGAGGTGAGATGCACAGGTGGAGAATGCTTTATACTTCCCCTGAGCTGATGACATTCCTTGTATGGAGAAAAGTATCTTAGAGTAGGAGTAAAAGATGCCAGTGAGGGGACCACCAGCCAGCAGTAGAGCTACAGAATACATCACCATGTTATTGAGAAAGGTGTCAGAACAGGCAAGTTGGATCATCTGATTGAGTTCACAGAAAAAGTGGGGGATTTCTAAGACTGTGCAGAAAGCCAGATGCAACACCATTAAGCTTTCTAACAAGGAATTCAGGACGCTGATGACCCAGGACACCAGCACCAACAGTCCGCAGAGCTGGGAGTTCATGATGACTGTGTAGTGCAGGGGGTGACAGATGGCCACGAAGCGGTCATAGGCCATCACGGTCAGCAGTAAAATGTCTAGTACTACAAAGAGTGTGAAAAAATACACCTGGGTGATGCAGCCTTCAAATGTTATAAGTTTGCTCTGAGTCTCGATATTCCATAGCATCTTTGGGATGGTGGTGGAGGTGAAGCAGATGTCTACAAAGGACAGGTTGGAGAGGAAGAAGTACATGGGGGTGTGGAGTTGGGAGTCTGAGCTGACGGTCAGGATGATGAGCAGGTTTCCAATCACAGTAATCAAGTACATGGTGAGGAAAAACCCAAATATGAGAGGCTGCAGTTCTGGTTCCTCTGAAAATCCCAGAAGATGAAATTCGGAAACCCTTGTTAGGTTTTTTGGTTCCATTTGGTGAAGGAGAGTACCAGGAAGGGGGAAAGATGACATGACTAATTTTCTCACAAACGTGCAGTACTCACATGGGTGAATTGCTGCCTTTTATATTTTGCCATCCTAGAATGTTTTAAGAAAGCAAGGATTTTTGAAATTATCACTGGTATTTATGCTCACCAATCTATCAAATGACTTCCCCAATGGTTCAGATGGTTAAGTGTCTGCCTACAATGCGGGAGACCTAGGTTTAATCCCTGGGTCAGAAAGATCTCCTAGAGAAGGAAATGGCAACCCTCTGCAGTACTCTTGCCTGGAAAATCCTATGGACAGAGGAGCCTGGTAGGCTATAGTCCATGGGGTCAAAAAGAGTCAGACATGACTGAGTAATTTCACTTTCACTCTAAAGATATTAACTCCAAAATTTTGTTCATAGATTTTGTGCACTTTGGGGAACCACTTGAGTCATCTCTAACTAGCAAACTTGGGTAACTATCAGTGTTTCAACCAAGATGTCATGTATTCAGGTTTTAATGAAAAATTCTTTTATGCATCTTAAAAATATAAATTGAATAGTGACAAAGTGTCAATATTGTCATTGCAGGGAATGCAGCGTGCTGAAAACAAAAGCTCCTAAGATCCCATTTTGGTGACAAAATATAAGCCAACAAAAATTATATAGCATGTCAGATGGTGGCAAATGATATGAAGAGAAAAAAAAGAGGTATGATGTAGAAAGTCAAAAGGGAGTATGATTTTTCATGTATATTTAGATAAGGCCTGTGAATAAGGTGATATTTGAACAGAGATCTTAAGGATGACAGAACTAGGGCCATGAGCATACCTGGGACAGTGCATCTTGGCAAGGCAGCAGCTAATTTGAAGGTTCTGAGGAAGGTGCTTGTTTAAGATGCTCCAGTCCAGGAAAGGAAGCCAGTCTGGTGAGGGACATGAGCCAGAGGGAGAGTGAGGAGAGATGGTGTCAGAGGATGTTGAGGAACAAGGCAGTCTCCTTCCTGCTGCTGAAACTTGAAGTCACAGGGGGTCCTTCATCCATGTTTTTTACCTTCTTCACTTTGTGAAATTCAATATTAATAAAGCCATCTGAGAGACAAATGATGGAAAATCCAAAACCAATTTCTAAAGAAAAGGTTATGATAGTTATAATTTATATCACTAATTCAATTTTTTATTTTTATAACAAAAGACATTGAAGGAGATACTATGACAGCAAGTTGTTATAATATGAAATAGAAGCACTGTCTGAGTTAGAGTTTCTTCTTACTTAGAAACATATGGATTCCAGTATGCATGTGGAAGATAAGGGTGACATTTATTCAAATGCAAAGAAGAGAAGTTTTCAAATAAAGGCTGAACATGATGCAACTTTTAGAATAGATTTAGAATGAAAGGACCATGAAGAGTAAGAGATGTGGAAGTAGTTCAAAATATGCAAAAGTGTGATGTATTTGCACCATGTATGAAGAAGAACATTCCTTTTCAGTGTTTGTTTAAGGCAAGGATTTGCAAGCGAGCAAGGATTTGCAAGTGAAGAATATTTGAATGATGGCTCAATTCCTTCAGTTAAAAAAATATTGGAGAGAGCATGAGATGACTGACACAGGTTTTACCACACAAAATTTAAAATTCTCAGAAATTCTGCACAAACAATTTTATACATTATGACATATCTAAGGGTAAACAGCAATCTTGATAATAAAAATCCAATTCTTAGTTTGAAAGCATATAATAATTGAAAAAAAAAAGGAGCAAATATATGCTGAACTTCCTATATGAAAGCAAAGAACTTGACTGGTCAGTTTTTAAAGGTGTCAGTAATGGGTTAACAATTCTACCAGATCAAATCAGTGAATTAAAGGATATCAGTCCTGAATATTCACTGCAAAGACTGATGCTGAAGCTGGAACTCCACTACTTTGGCCACCTGATGCAAAGAGCTGTCTCACTGTAAAAGACCCCTATGCTGGGAAAGATTGACGGCAAGAGAAGGGAATGACAGGGGATGAGTTGGTTGGATGGCATCACCGACTTGATGGGCATGATTTTGAGCAAGCTCTGGGAGTTGGTGATGGACCGGGAAGCCTGGCGTGCTTCACTCCATGTGGTCACAAAGAGTCAGACATAACTGAGCAAATGAACTGAACTGAATTATTCAACACATATATTTAATATTATGCATAATGAATTAATTGCAGGATAAGCTCTTTGGCATGCAATTTTGATGTAATATATATTTTTTAATTTTAATATTAGAGGGATGGGATGGGGACAGAGGCAGGAGGGGGGATCGGGATGGGGAACACATGTAAATCCATGGCTGATTCATGTCAATATATGGCAAAACCACTAAAATATTGTAAAGTAATTAGCATCCAACTAATAAAAATAAATGAAAAAATAAATAAATAAAAAGTCTCTCTCTCACACACACACATACACACACACAGAAAAAGAGAGAGTGGAGACACTGAAATGTATGCCCCATCAAGGGCTGTTTCAGGGGAAAAGTTTGCCAGCATTCTAGATCTTATTCTTCATAGTTAAATATGCTTCTGATAGAAAAATAAGCTACACCACTATACAACCCTTCACAGCTAATACCCTATAACTCTTCTTCAGTTAATGGCAGACGTGCTTGGACTTAGGTTCTACTTTGAAAACACTTTGCACATCACACTCCTTCTTCCAAATGGGCTTCTATGGCCATCATTTAGTGGCTAACACTGACCCTTGCATTGTCAAGCTCAGTACTCACTTCTTTTTTCAGCATCATGAAATAATACATGATTAATTAATCATGTACTAATTAATTAATCATTAATTTATCAGTCAAGACAACATACAAACTCAGTGTTCGTGGCTCTGGTTTAGTCTGCATTGGCTCTCATATGAACTGAGGTGAATATTCTTGGCTGCCATTCCCTTTGGCCATATCTTGCAGTATTTACTGGGCTCCTGGACTCACCTGGGTGGAGTTCTGAGAGGAAAGTCTCAACATAGATGCCCCAACTCCTCTTGGATGGTTGATGATGGAGATAGAAACTCTGTCTACAGATAAGACAGTGGGATGGAGTCAAGCACTGGTCCCCCAGCTAGAGTTTTGACTCTGCAA
This sequence comes from Muntiacus reevesi, assembly GCF_963930625.1. Lineage (NCBI taxonomy): Eukaryota > Metazoa > Chordata > Mammalia > Artiodactyla > Cervidae > Muntiacus > Muntiacus reevesi. Next base: position 187,560,949 of record NC_089249.1, on the reverse strand, counting down.
GCATCAGCCATGCCCCAATCTAGTCCAAGGTTGCACAGGCAGAGGGACTGCAGCACAGGAAATATTGATGGCTCTTTATGTCTGCTCATTAGCATGATTCCCTTTTGTGACTACCACCTCTAATGACTGATTTCCCTGAGGGACACTGGTCTGGTCACAGAGGAAAAGATTCCTGCTCATACTCTGTGTTTAGGTTACAGAGTATATAGCTTTACAATTTCTGCAGACCAAATTGCCTTCACCTGAACTTTTGAACGAAAGTATATGCATTCATTCCAGATGTGTGATCAATTTTAATATTTCTATGCAAGGACTCATGAATCACACCAAATAATATATATCTGAAAAAGTTTGAATTGGTATTCTCAAAGAAAATTGGCATTTTCAAATACTTAAAATCAATTTTTTTAAAATTTTAAACTCAAGACAAATTAAAAGGGATTAATAAATTAAAAGGTATTACTGTTGTTTTGTTGTTAAGTCATTTCTGACTCTTTGCAACCCCATGAACTGTAGCCTGCCAGATTCCTCTGTTCATGGGATTTCCCAGGCAAGAATACTGGAGAGGGTTACTTCTATATTGTACATTAATTGTCCATTTATTCCCATAATCTTGATAGGAATATAAACTGGAGCAGCTACCATGTAAAAGAGTAGGGAGACTGCTCAAAAAAATAAGTATAAAATTACCTTATGATCCAGGTATCCCAATTTGAGTATTTATCCTAAAAATACAAAAACACAAATGTGAAAAGATACATGCAACCTTCAGTCCATCACAACATTATTTTCATCAGCCAAATATGGAAACAACCTAAGTGGCCATCAATGAATGAATGGATAAAGAAGAAGTCATGTATGTATGTAAAATGTAATGCTACACAGTTATACAAAAATGATGGAATCTTGGAGGGGGAGACTAAGATGGCAGAGTAAGAGGATGGGGAGCCCACCATGCCCAAAGACACATCAAAAGTAACCTACACGTGACATATGCACACAACTGAGTTTAAAATAGATAACTAACAAGGACCTACTGTACAGCACAGGGAACTCTATCCAATACTCTGTAATAGCTTACGTGGGAAAAGAAGCTAAAAACAGCGGATATACCTACATGTATTGCAGATTCACTTCTCTGTACCCCTGAAACTAACCCAGCAATGTATATAAGTTATATCACAGTAAAATGTTTAAAACATAGTTGCAGAAATAAAAACATGTGAGAAAATTCAACATCCATTCATGATATAACAATCTTCATCAAAGCGGGCATAGAGGGCACATATCTCAACAAAATAATGGCACTTATGACATAAACACAACCAACCTCACATTCTACAGTGAAAAGTTGAAAACACTTCCTATAATTTAGGAACAAGACAAGGATATCTACTCTCTCTACTTCCAATATTCACTCTTAATACTTCAAAATACTTACAACATTTCCCACAGAAATAGAATTAATATTCCTAAAATTCAGGGCTTCCCTGGTGGCTCAGATGGTAAAGAATCAGCCTGCAATCGTGACTGCCTGCTGGTATTGCAGGTTCATCAACCCCTGGGTCAGGAAGATCCTCTGGGGAAGGGAATGGCTGCCCACTCCAGTGTTCATGCCTAGGGAGCCCCATGCATAGAGGAACCCTGGCAGGCTACCATCCATGGGGTTGCAAAGCAATGGACACAACTGAAGGACTGACACTCATGCGCGCCTAAAATTCATATGGAACTACAAAAGAACCTGAATAGCCAAAGCAATTGCAAAACAAAATCAAACAACTAACCAAACAACTCTCCCTCCTATGACAACAAAGCTGGGCTTATCATTCTCCTAAACTTCAGGCTATACTGCAAAGCTGCAGTCATCAAAATGGCATGGTACAGGCACAAACAATCAATGGAGCAGCATAGAGAGCCAAGAAATAAACCACACACTTATGGCCAATTAACCCATGACAAAGAAGGTAAGAACAATAATGAGAAACAAAAAGAGTCTTTCAGCAAGGGTGCTAGTAAAACTGGACAGCTACGTACAGGGAATTAGATTAAAATATTTCTCACACCATATGCAAAAATAAACACAGTTGGATTAAAGACTTAAATGTAAGACTGAAAACCATAAAAATCATAGAAGATAACTAGGTAGAACAGTCTTTGAGCTAAATAATAGCAATATTTTTAGATCAGTCTCCTAAAGCAAATGAAGTAAAAGCAAAAATAAACAAATGTGACCTAATTAGACTTGAAAGCTTTTGCAAAGCACAGAAAGCCATTGAAAGCTTATTGATATAACAATCAAAATAAACAAATGTGAAGGCAATTGTAAAAATCTGCTACTTCTTTTTTGGGCATTTGCACCAATACTGGAGACAGCATTCATGCTCATTCTATTTTTCAAGTAACTTCAAAAAACTGTATTAAAATGTGATCCTATTGAGGTTACTTTCCAGGAAGCCAGGGGAAATTGTAATAAAATAAATACTTGTGGAGGAAAAATAGGTAAGCATGAATTACAGGCTGGGCAAGAATTCAACCGCTCTTGTCAGTTGCCCTTTGATCATAACAATGGAAGAGATCTCTGATTATAATGAGAATTTATAATGGATGATATTCAAATGGACATGCATCAATTCTTTTATTATTGTGGCTAAGTTTAGAAAAAAGTGAGATATTTGATTTAGAGCTGTGGAAAGATGCATGAGTGGGAAGTACTGTAAATTTTCAAGGGAAAACAGGAATATAATACAGCACGTCTCCTAGATATAAATGAGTTCTTTTCCAAGAGTGTATTCTTCAGTCCAATTTGTTCTCAAGTCCAACAAAGTTGGCCTAGGTACCCAGCTAGCACAATCAGTTACATAGTACTATAATCAGTTTCCCTGGAGAAATGGCAACCCATTCCAGTATTCTTGCCTGGGACATCCCATGGAGAGAAATACCTGGTAGGCTACAGTCCACTGGGTCACCAGAATCGAACATAACTGAGTGACTAAACCACAGCCGTCACTGTAATAGGTTAATACTATCTTTCACACAAATAACACATAAAAAACAAGTGTAAAACATAAAGAAAACTTTCTCAATCTTACTGTGCAGTGCCTTGAAAAGTACAGTGGTAGAGAACAGCAGCTGGCATATAGGGGTTGGTGTTGAGTGAATAGACAGAATTATTGACTGGAGGAGGGAGAGGAGATGGACGAGGGCAGAGATGAAGGACCATTAGCAGTACGAGATGGAAGTTGAAATTTCACTCATGCCTGATGTTGATGGCACAGGTTCTGGTTCCTTGCTGGATTCATTTGACCTACCCTCTTGGAAAAACTTCCCAGTAGTTCCCGGGCTACTCTGGTAGCTCAGTTAGTAAATAATCCACCCGCAATGCAAGAGACCCTGGTTCAATTCCTGGGCCAGGAGACAGGTTAGGCTACCCATTCCAGTATTCTCTGCCTTCCCTGGTGGCTAAGATGGTAAAAAAAAAAAAAAAAAAAAAAAAAAAAAAAAAAATCCACCTGCAATGCAGGAGACCTGGGTTCAATCCCTGGGTTGGGAAGATGCCTTGGAGGAGGGCATGGAGACCCATTCCAGTATTCTTGCCTGGAGATTTCCATGGACAGAGGAGCCTGGTGGCTACAGTCCATGCAGTCACAAACAGCTGGACACAGCTGCATGACTAAGCACTTGAAAAAACAATCTGCTGATGTCTTGATGTAGCTTTTTCTCCTATCAGAGATGACACGGCAGCACTGGATTGCATTTTGAACAGCTGCTGCAGCCTTCGTGTACCATTCTGCAATCCTAGGTCCCATGCCTCAAAAGCTCATTTGTTCTTGTTGTTCAGTTGCTCAGTCATGTCCAACTCTGTGAGACCCCACGGATGGCAGCACACCAGACTTTCCCATCCATCACCATCTCCCAGTTTGCTCAGACTCCTGTCTATTGAGTCAGTGATGCCATCCAACCATCTCATCCTCTGTCGCCCCTTCTCCTGCCCTCAATCTTTCCCAGCATTGGGATCTTTTCCAATGAGTTGACTCTTCTCATGAAGTGCCCTCTCAAATAAAGAAATTCCCTGACTATTTCCTGTGTCCTGGATCTCTCCTGTTCTTCAGTTATATCTTCTTCTTCTTGTCTCTCTTATTAGTTTTACTGGCCCTCCAATTCCTTCCTTTCACCTCACTCCACTATCTCAGTTATTATTGTTTCCATCATTATTACTCAGAGCCTTTTAGCTGTACCAGCAATATCACGACTGCTTTCATGCTTGCTTCTGGACATCCTGGGCTTGAAATAAACATAGAGTACTACTGTAACCTATATAATACTCTACACACACACACACACACACACACACACACACACACAATATGTCACCTAAAGTTCTTTTTGTCAAAAAGAGTATGTGTGAATATATATATATATATACATGTTTATACATGTATCTATATAGAGAGAGACACTCACAAGTTGACACTTAAACAAGAGAGTTAAGGGTTCTAACTTTTCACAGTCTGAAATCCTCCTGTAACCTGACAGTTATTTTTCTATATCCCTGATACAACCAACTGTGATAAAAATAATATAAATCCTCCTGGTTGTTAAGTGTATTTTTAAATGATTAATGTAACTCATAACTATTACTTCTGGGAAATAGGAGAAAAATTGTTTTGAATGGCATGTGTAATTTAAGAAGTAATTATTGTTAATAAATCTATGATGCTCCATCAAATAATAGAATCTCCAAATATTTTGACCCAAAGGTAGGAAAATTTTGAAGTAGGAAAAAATAAAAACTACCTATAAATAAGAAAAGAAAAAAATCTTAATAAGGAGAATTCCTAAAATTGCAAAGATGCTGAGTTCAAAGGTGAAGAGACAAATGCAAATCCCAGGAAACAAATAGGAGAAAATTTTATTCCACAGTGATCAAAAATTCACAGTTTCTGGTTCCAAGGCATTGAGTTATGCAAACCAGGGGACTAGGGTATTTGGCCTTTTAATCTTGGCATAAAGTAGAATCTCTTCAGAGCCCCTTTTATATCTTGATTTCTCAGACTGTAGATGAAGGGGTTCAGCAGGGGTGTGATCACAGAGTACATCACCGAGGCAATTGTACTTGAATATGAGGTGTGAGTAGCAGCAGAGCTAAGGTAAACTCCTGAGGCTGTAAAATAAAATAGGGAGACAACCAAGAGGTGGGACACACAGGTAGAAAATGCTTTATACCTCCCCTGAGACAATGAGATTTTACATATGCAGGAAACTATTTTAGAGTAAGTGTAAAGGATACCAGCAAAAGGACCGACACCCATCAGGACAGCTGCAAAATACATCACTATGTTATTAAGAAAGTTGTCAGAACTGGAAAGTTGTACCACCTGACTGAGTTCACAGAAAAAGTGGGGGATTTGCATTTCTGGACAGAAGGACAGTCGCAGCACCATTAGGCTGTGTAGCAAGGAATGCAAGGCAAGCAGCACCCAGGATATCAGAACCAGCAGTCCACAGAGCCGGGGACTCATGATGACCGTGTAGTGCAGGGGATGGCAGATGGCCACATACCGATCATAGGCCATCACACTCAGGAGAATGTCATCTAAATCTGCAAAGAGAATGTAAAAATATATCTGGGTGATGCAGCCTTCATAGGTGATATCTTTGCTCTGTGTCTGGATGTTCCACAGCATCTTTGGGAGGGTGGTGGTGGTGAAACAGATGTCTACAAAGGACAGGTTGGAGAGGAAGAAGTACATGGGTGTGTGGAGGTGGGAGTCTGAGCTGACAGCCAAGATGATGAGCAGGTTTCCAAACACAGTGATCAGATACATGGAGAGAAAAAGCCCAAATATGAGGGGTTTTAGTTCTGCTTCCTTTGAAAGTCCCAGAAGAAGAAATCTTGAAATTTGTGTATTGTTTCTTGGCTCCATGGTGTGGAGGTGACTACCAGGAAAAAGGAAAATAATGACAATTTTTACACCTACTAATTAACTGAAATACTGTAATTTCTGTTTAGCCCTCAAGAAGTTGATGTTGATATTTTATTTGCAGATAAGTTCTCTTTTAGAGTATGTGTGTATGTTGAACCGCTTCAGTTGTGTCCGACTCTGCAACCCCAAGGACCGGAGCACACCAGCCTCCACTGTGTATGGGATTTCCCAAGAAAGAATTCTGGTGTGGGTTGCCATGCCCTCCTCCAGCGGTTATTTCCAACACAGATATTGATCCTGCATCTCTTGAATGGGTACTGCATTGCGTGCATTTCTAAATCACTACGTCACTGCGGAACTCCTTGAAGCTATACTTCATTTCATTTCTGACTAGGAATTTTTGACCTATTTTCATCACATTTGCTAAGAGGTCATATATTCTAGAGTTTTAATGTGATATTCATTCATTCTTTTGAGAAATACATATTTAGTGCTAGCCATGTTCCAAGATACTTTGACCACTTCATGCAAAGAGTTGACTCCTTGGAAAATACCCTGATGCTGGGAGGGGTTGGGGACAGGAGGAGAAGGGGAGGACAGAGGATGAGATGGCTGGATGGCATCACCGACTCGATGGACAAGAGCTTGGGTAAACTCCAGAAGTTGGTGATGGACAGGGAGGCCTGGTGTGCTATGATTCATGGAGTCCCAAGGAGTCGGACATGACTGAGTGACTGAGCTGAACTGATATTCCAAGAATATGGAGACAAGAAGTAGAAAATGCTGAAAAGTAAACCTCTAGCAATCCAAGGATGGAGAATGAGGTTATGTGCATAAAATATGATAGAATATGCCAGAATGAGATAGATGCTATGACAAAACAAAGCCAGGTATAAAAGAAAGTGGTAGGAGGTGTTATTTTGTCCTGAGTGTTCAGGAAAGTCCAGCAAACTAGGTGATGTTTGAAAAGATTCTTAATGAAAGAGAGAAGGAGATAGTGTGATGTCAGAATTGTGTGCCTGGAAGAGGGAGCTGCCACTGCTAAGGACCTAAGGAAGATGCTGGTTCCACATGTTCAAGTGCAAACAAGGAAACCAGTGGGCCAGAAGGAAAAGCAGGAGGGGGAGTGATTAGAGATGGTGTCAGGGCTACTGAGGAACAAGGTGGCCTTCCTGCTACAGCTGAACCTGCAGTTCACAGAGAATCCCTCCTTCCATGAGGTTCCTTACACATTATCAATTTAGCTATAAAACCATCCTATGAATTATATCAGATTCGCTTACTGATTCTATCTTTTGCTTTGATCTGTGTATATAAGTCATTTAGCATTTGGGTCCAGGTGCCTCTGCTGTAAGAACTGTCCTCCCTTTCAAAACAAAAGCATACACACACAACACACACAACACACACACACACACACACACACACACAGCACTCACACACACATACACACACAAATACACACACAGAGCACACACACACACAGAGCGCACACACACACACACAGCACACACAAACACACAAAACACACATGGCACATACACACACAGCACACACAGAGCACACACACACATACACACAGCACACACACACACAGCACACACACAGAGCACACACACACACACACACACACACATTTTCTGTGTTGTGTCACCATCATACACTAGTCACCAAAATTCACCCTGTTTAGGCTGTGAGAGGTTACAACTCAGCTTGTCAGGTCAAATAATTATTCTCCAAAGGAATTTATAATTTTTACCATGAAATTCCAGTTTATAAACTTTTCATGGAACAATTAATGCCAGGTTCGTTTTTGGTATAGCCAATGTCTGCTTGGTATTTTGAGAATAATTAAAAGGATGAGAGTGAAAGAAACAGGGAGAAATGAAATGGATATATGGACATGAAGGGAAAACTTTATCCAATATATTCAGTGACAGCTGAGACAATGCAATAAAGAAAGATTTCCTTGCTTCATCAACATTCCAACTCCAGTGGCATCTCTTTGACGCCCAGAAAAAATAATAAAAAGTATATTTTTCCAAGGACATAAACAGGGATTATATATTCATGACATGATATATCTTATAGTTTAAATATCCCAAGAAAATAAGCAAATGGAATATAAACTACCACTTCAGTTCTAAGGAGATGGATGAAACTGGAGCCCATTATACAGAGTGATGTAAGGCAGAAAGATAAACACCAACACAGTATACTAATGTATATATACGGAATTTAGAAAGATGGTAATTAAAGGTTCTTGCTGAATGATAAGACGCCAGGATTCTTGGCCTCTGGAGGAGATGAATTCAATCCGAGGTCAGAGACGAGGCTGGAGCTCTCAGAGCTTTTGTGTAATAAAGTTTTATTAAAGTATAAAGCAGATAGAGAAAGCTTCTGACATAGGCATCAGAAGGGGGCAAAAGAGAACCACCCCCTCCTAGTCTTTGGCTGTATGTTATATAGTCACTCACAGTCTGTTAATGAAAATAAAGGAATGTCATAAAATTTAGAATGGCACCAGATAATTCATCTCTGGCCATAAAACGATTGACTTGAATCTTGTAGAAGGGCAAAATACCAACAAATAGTGTCATTTACATAGATTAGGGAAACAATACCTGAGTAAGTAAGCTAGGCCATTTGGTGGAACCAACTTGAAGATAGAGTCTGGGGTACATTAACATAGCTTAAGACAACATTTCCATAAGAAAAAGAAATGTATCAGTTAACTTAAGGTTTGAGAATAGTTAGCTTTAGGTGAGACCAGGTGTCATGGCAACACAGCATTTTAAGAGAAACCTCCTTTTAAATTTGTATAGAGAAGGAAAAACATATCCCTGGTTTGTTTCTTCCTGCCTTTTAAGAGAGATAAAAATGTCTGGCACTTGCAGCCTCTTTCCTCCATTTGGAGACCCCTGGCCTTCCTGCCTGTTACCCTCTCAGTAACGATAACCCTATATGCAAGACAGAAAAAGAGACAGAAATGTATAGAACAGACTTTTTGGGCTCTATGGGAGAAGGTGAGGGTGGGATGATCTGAGAGATCAGCATTGAAACATGTATATAATCAAGTGTGAAACAGATGGCCAGTCCAGGTTGGATGCATGAGACAAGTGCTCAGGGCTGGTGCACTGGGATGACCCAGAGGAATGGGATGGGGAGGGAGGTGGGAGGGGAGATCGGCATGTGGAATGCATGTAAATCCATGGCTGATTCATGTCAATGTATGGCAAAAACCACTACAATATTGTAAAGTAATTAGCAATATAAATGAAAAAAAAAAAGAAATAAATACAACAAAAGTTGGATATATTTTATATGGAGATGCAGAATATTTCTTTTTCTTGAGGCGTTTTCCTACTTGCTTACTTCAGTTCATAAATAAGATGATTAGACTTATTGTCTACTTTTACTGGAAGCCTTTTATGCCTCCAATCCTTCTATCGGAGCTTCCTTGGAGGCTCAGCGGAAAAGAATCCGCCTGCAATCCAGGAGGCCAAGGTTCAATCCCTGGATCAGGAAGATCCCCTGGAGAAGGAAATTGCAACCCACTCCAGTATTTTGGCCTGGGAAATTCCATGGACAGAGGAGCTTGGTGGGTTACAGTCCATGGGGTCACAAAAGGGTCAGACACAACTTAACAACTAAACCACCACCACCATTCCTTCTAACTGAACTTCCTCTGTTACCATTTATCAACATTGACTAGTGAAGGGTTCACTTTATTTTTAGAACTAAATAGATACACTAACATTAGGAAAGCCAGAAACAACCACAGTGACCTCTGGCCTCTGGATATGCTAGATTGGCCCTCAGGTGACCTCAGGTACATGCTCCTGGCTTCTGTCCTCTCTGAACCTCCCCTGAAATGTGTGCAGAGCTCTCACCTGCCGGCAGACTAAGAAGGCTTTCCCTGTAGAAGTCCGAGTTCCTTTCTAAATGATTAATGATGCAGGCTGAAGTTTTGTGCCTAAACAAGACAACAGGAAGGGATAAAATCAAGCATTACCTCCCAGACAGATTCAGGGATCTAAATTAAGAACTAGGTCCTCACCAACCAAAGCGGCACAGGCGGAGGGGCTACAGCAGAGGAGATATTTGCAGCTTCTTGTGTCAGCTCACAGGGCTTCTCCGGTGGCTCAGTGATAAAGAATCCACCTGCAATGCAGGCGTCTCAGTAGATGGGGGCTTGGTCCCTGGGTCAGGAAAATTCCCTGGAGGACTGCATGGCAACCCACTCCAGTGTTCTTGCCTGGAGAATCCCATGGACAGCGTTGCCTAGAGGGCTACAGTCCATGGGTCATAAGAGTTGGACAGGACTGAAGGGACTTAGCAAGCATGCACACATGTCAACTAATTAGGGATATTTTCCTTTTATTACACCAGCCTCCAAGTACATGACTTCCCTTTGGGACACTGGGCTGGACACAATGCAATTATTTTTCCGTTGATTCTCTGTTACTAGGTGTTTGCATTATAAGTTGGCTGACTCAGTTTTTATCACCCCTTCCCCTTTAATTCTCCTCCTTTCAAAGCACTAAGACTCCCAGAATCTCATCACATCTCTGAGATCTAGTTCTTCTTTAAACTATAACACTGAGGATTTGTCTTGACAAGTTCCCTTGGGTCTTCAAAATGTTTATTTGTGGTAGAGAAAAAAAAAACACTACTGAAATCTTTAAAACTACTATTTTCCTATTGAGAACTGAGGACGACATTGCTCCTTCAGAATAAAATTGTGGGTATTATATTCCCTGGATTTATGCTAGTTTTTCCAAGCCAATTAAAATTTTCTCAGTTATATCAGAAGTCAACAGCTGCCTTTAGTCTCTCACTATAAAATGTTTATAACTATAAGAAAAATATTTATATGTTGATATGATAAGTGAAAATCGCTCAGTCATGTCTGACTCTTTGGCCCACATGGACAATACAGTCCATGGAATTCTCCAGGCCAGAATCCTGGACTGGGTAGCCATTCCCCTCTCCAGGGCATCTTTCCAACCCAGGGATCAAACACAGGTCTCCTGCATTGCAGACAGATTATTTACCGGCTGAGCCACAAGGGAAGCCAAGGAATCCTGGTGTGGGTAGCCTATCCCTTCTCCAACGGATCTTCCTGACACAGGAATTGAACCAGGGTCTCCTGCATTGCATGTGGATTCTTTACTAACTGAGTTATTAGAGAAGTCTGATATGATATTAACATGACCATAAACCAGGCTTCCCAGGTAGCTCCGTGGTAAAGAATATGCCTGTCAATGCAGGAGACTTTAGAGATGCAGGTTTGATTCCTGGGTCAGGAAGATTCCCTGGAGGAGGAAATGACAACCCACTACAGTATTCTTCCCTGGAGTATCCCATGGACAGAAGAGTCTGGCAGGCTACAGTCCAAGGGGTTGCAACCAGTTGAACACAACTGAGTGACTAACACATGACCATTAAACTATCTCAGCATGTTATAGTGATTGTCAGATTTAATTTTTTATATAGTGTGGGTTTTGAGGTAGCACTTTTAAGAACTCCATTCTCCATTGTCAGATTGGAACACAGAAGGATTTAATGTTCTGCTTAAAAGTACAAACCAAGCAAGGGCTGGAGTCTGGATTGAGGTCTTTCAGTACTGGAACGCTGTCCCAGTGATTCTCAACCAGACATGGTTTTGACACTGGAGATACTTGGCAATATCAGAAGGGAAGCTACCAATCTCCTATAAACACAGAAAAGCTCCCAATACAAACATTTCTCCTTCCCAAGTCAGTGTAAGAATGTGAGTAATCCTATTCCAAATAAGAATATCTATAAATTCACTATTCATACAAATCACCAAGGTCTGTGGTTCAAATGCAGATTAGGATTCCTCAGGTCTCTAGTGGTCCAGGGACTGAATATCAGATTCCAGTTCAAATTCTTTACACCCTGATAAAAAGGGAACTTCTTTAACACTACCCCTGGTGGTCCTTTATACTTGCCACTCCAAATAATGTTTTCAGAGCCCTGTGTATGTCTTCATACCTTAGACTATAGATGAAAGGGCTCAGCATGGGTATGATCACAGTGTACATCACTGAGGTGATTGCACTTGACTCTGAGCAGAAGGGCATGAGTAGCCACAGGGCTGAGGTCCACTCAAAGCCCATCCATTGAAACAAGGATACAAGTGAGAGGTGAGATGCACAGGTGTAAAGCACTTTGTACTTCCCCCAAGCTGATGGTGTTGCAGATAGAGAGGAACCTATCTTAGAGAAAAGGATGCCAGGTAAGACATTTGTTGTTCAGTCACTCAGTTGTATCTGACTCTTTGTGACCCCATGAACGGCAGCACACCAGGCTTCCCTGTCCCTCACCATGTACTGGAGCTTGCTCAAATTCATGTCCATCCTGTCAGTGATGCCATCCAACCAACTCATCCTCTGTTGTTCCCTTCTCCTCCTGCCTTCAATATTTCCCAGCATCAAAGTCTTTTTTAATAAGTCAGCTCTTCACATCAGGTGGCCAAAATATTGGAGCTTGAGCTTCAGCATCAGTACTTTCAGTGAAAATTCAGGACTGGTTTCCTTTAGTATTGACTCATTTGATTTCTTTTCAGTCCAAAGGACTCTCAAGAGTCTTCTGCAACATCACAATTCAGAAGTATTATTTCTTTGGTGCACAGATTTCTTTATGTTTCAACTCTCACATCCATACCTGACTACCTGAAAAACCATAGCTTTGACTAGATGGATTTTTTTTGGCAAAATCCCTGCTTTTTAATATACTGTCGAGGCTTGTCAAAGCTTTTCTTCGAAAGAGCAAGTGTCTTTTAATTTCGTGACTGCAGTCACCATCTGCAGTGATTTTGGAGCCTAAGAAAAGAGTCTCTTACTGTTTCCATTTTTTCCCCATCTCTTTCCCTTGAAGTGATGGAACCAGATGCCATGATCTTAGTTTTTTGAATGTTGAGTTCTAAGAATGCTTTTTCACTCTCCTCTTTCACTTTCATCAAGAGGCTCTTTAGTTCCTCTTCACTTTCTGCCATAAGGGTGGTGTCATCTGCATTTCTGAGGTTATTGCTAGTTCTCCTGGCAATCTTCATTCCAGCTTCTGCTTCATCCAACCCAGCATTTCTCATGACGTACTCCGAATATAAGTTAAATAAGAAGAGGGACAATATACAGCCTTGACATACTCCTTTCCCAATTTGTAACCAGTCCATTAAACCTGGAATACAACAGTTTCAAATTACAGCATTATGTCATTAAGAAAGATGTCACAATTGACTAGATGGACCTCTTATTTGCTTTTACAGGAAACGTACAGAATTCCAAGAAGGTAAAGAAGGACAGTTGCAACAATGTTAATCTTTGTAATAGAGAATGTAGGGCACTCTTGAACCTAACACCAGAACCAGCAATCCACATAGTGTGTTTGTGTGGGGTGGTGGATGTTCATGGGGACAGGATAGTGCAGAGTTTGACAGACGGCTATGAAGAGGTCATAGGTCTTTGTGGTCAGTATAATGCTTCCCAAATCTACAAAGAGTAGTTAACAGTATATTCACAGGTTATGGCTTTGCTTTCTTTGGGATGGTGGTGAATGTGAAACATATCTTAAAAGAACAGATTGGAAAAGAATTACATGGGTGTGTGGAGGTGGGAGTCAGAGATGGTGGCCAGGATAACGAGCAGGATTTTAAGCTCAGTGATCTGGAACATGGGAGAATATGTGCAAATATAAGGTGCTGCAGTTCTGGTTTCTCTGGTAATTGCAGAAGAAGAAATTGTGAAATTCGTGTATCATTTCCTGGTCTCAAGTGGCCCTCATCAACTTATGGATTTTTGTCTCTTTGTAATAGCCATTCTTCCTGTGGAAGGTGTACCTCTTGCAATTTTGGTTTCTGTTTCTTTGAAGATTAATGATGTTAAGCCACTTTTCTTGTGTCTGTTGGTCATTTGTATGTCTTCCTTGGGAGAAAATGTCTATTGAGGGTCCTCTACCCATTTTTAATGTGGTTGTATATTTATTTATTTAATGGAGTTGTCTTAGTCTGATATATAGTTTAAGCTTTCTGTTTCTGCCTATCAACCTGATCTTTTGGGTAACTTTGCCTTCTCATTTCAAGTAGAAGAGATGACTTCAACTTTACTTATAAGAAAGTTCTGGGTGCTGACCTCCCTCAGCTTTTCTTTATCTGGGAGAGCCTTTATTTCTTCTTCATATGCAAAGGATACCTTTGCTGGATGGAGGATTCTTGGCTAGCAGTTTTTACATCACGATAGTTTGAGAATGATATTCCATTCTCTCTTGGCCTGTGGAGTCTCTGCTAAGAACTTTGTTGATAATCCAATGTGGGTATCTTTGCAGGGTGCTCACTTTTTTTCCTGGATACATTTAATATTCTTTCTTTTTAATAACTTTGATTAAAATGTAATTGTTTTACAGTGTCATATTAGTTCCAGGTGTACAGCAAAATTATATGCATATATATAGATAGATTCTTTTTTTAGATTCTTTTTCCACTATAGATTATTACAAGATATTGAGTTTATTTCCCTGTATTTAATTCCCTAGGGCCCTTGTTGACTGCCTATTTTTAAATATACATGCTAGTATATAAAAACAGCATTCTTTCACTGACATTTGAAAAAAGAATTTATTTATTTATTTGCTTTATTTCTTCTTTTTCCCATTTATTTTTATTAGTTGGAGGCTAGTTACTTTACAATACTGTAGAGGTCTTTGCTGACTGCCCCGAGTCTTTCTTGCTCTGCAGGGGCTTTCTCTGGTTGCGGAGGGGCTGGCGCTACTCCTCACTGCGGTAGGAGCACTTCTCACCGCGCTGACCTCTCCTGCCACAGAGCGCGGGCTCCATACTGCAGGCTCAGCAGTCGCGGTGCCCCGGCTTCGTGACTCTGGGGCGTGTGGAATCTTTCACGACCAGGGATCAACCCAACGCCTGTTCCCACCTTGGCAGGCAGATTCTTACCTACTGACCCACCAGGGAAGTCTTTTCTTTCATTGACTTTTGACAGTTTTAATATGTGTGTGTTGGAGAAGGTCTTTTGCACTGAAACATTCATGTGTCGTATTATAATACCTCTGTGGATGTGTACATTCGATTCCTTCCCCAGACTTGGGAAATTCTCAGCTATTGTTTCTATGCATAATCTCTCTGATCCTTTCTCCCTCTCTTCTGCTTTTGAGACACCCAGTATCCTTCTTATTGTTGGTAGAGTCAGAAGTTTCTCAGAGAATATCTTCATTAAAAAAAAAAAAAAAATCTCAGTTCTGTCCTCACATCTACCTGAATCATTCTACCTTTGAACTCACTCTCTCTATTCCATATGGTCTCCACTTCCAGTGCTTTGCAGTTCATCCTTCATCTCAGATACTGATTCTTCAATGCCAGAATTTATGTTTACTTGTGTTTAAGATCTTTCATCATTTTGGAAACCGTTCCTTATGTCCATTATTTTTATTCCTCAGCTAACTGAAGTGTCTTTGTGTGTTTTCTTGTAGCTTGTTGAGCTTCTTCATGACACTATTTTGAATTCTCCACTTGCTTGATCACAATCTTTCATGCCTGTAAATTATTTAATGGAAAACTGTTGTTTTCTTTTTGTGATTCCATGTTGTTGTGGTTTTTCATGGTGGTCAGTAGGTTGCTCCTCTGTCTGTGCATTTGAAGGACCACAGTTTTCTTATGTAGCTAAAGTCTTATATGCTTTGATTCTAACAATTCAACAGATTGCTAACAGAGGTCCTTCTATGTTTTTCAATTAAGTGACTTTGTGGCACAAGTTTTTGGTTTCTTTCACATGAGCTGCTTCTGGCTACATTTGAGGAACTGCATGTTTTACATTTCATGACCTCTTCCAGAGGCATTGTCATTGCCCTTGCCATCAATGTTTGTGCCTCCAGCATCACTGGTGACCTGGTGCTGACAGTGTCCCTGATGTGCTGGCATCTTTGCTGAGGGTCCCAGAGCGGTAGGTGATATTGCCACATCCAAGGTGACCTTGCTTGAGGGCCCCCCACCACTGGTGCCAGGTTCCCTGTGACCGCAGGTGCCGCTGCATCCAGGAGCCAGAGTTACAGGCACCACCTCCAGGGGTACTACCAGGGGTTCTGGGGCTATGGGCTCAGTTGCCTCAGCCATGGGGCTGGGATCAGCATCACTGCCTCTGCTGTTCCCCTGGTTCCACCTCCTCTATGTGAAAAATCTGCTCAGCTTCACATGTACAACCGTGTGTATCTCTGGTGGCCTGATGTGTTGGGTAGAAAAAACTTTAGTTATGGACGATGTTAGCTACAAGTTGTAGATTGAAGGGGGGAGACAAAGGGAGTGTCTTCTGCCACCATAATACTGATGTCACCAATGATAAACTTTTCCCCCAAGCTATAAGATTAAAATTGGAATAAATGCTGGAGACGGTGTGGAGAAAAGGGAACCCTCTTACACTGTTGGTGGGAATGCAAACTAGTACAGCCACTATGGAAAACAGTGTGGAGATTTCTTAAAAAACTGGAAATAGAATTGCCATATGCCCCAACAATACCACTCTTGGGCATACACACTGAGGAAACCAGATCTGAAAGACACACGTGCACCCCAATGTTCATCACAGCACTGTTTATAATAGTCAGGACATGGAAGCAACCTAGATGCCCTTCAGCAGACGAATGGATAAGGAAGCTGTGGTACATACACCCAATGGAATATTACTCAGCCATTAAAAAGAATTCATTGGAATCAGTTCTAATGAGATGGATGAAACTGGAGCCCATTATACAGAGTGAAGTAAGCCAGAAAGAAAAACACCAATACAGTATACTAACGCATATATATGGAATTTAGAAAGGTGGTAATGATAATCCTATATGCAAAACAGAAAAAGAGACACTGATATACAGAACAGACTTTTAGACTCTGTGGGAGAAGGCGAGGGTGGGATATTTTGAGAGAACAGCATCGAAACATGTATATTATTTAGGGTGAAACAGATCACCACCCCAAGTTGGATGCATGAGACAAGTGCTCGGGCCTGGTGCACTGGGAAGACCCAGAGGGATCGGGTAGAGACGGAGGTGGGAGGGGGGATAGGGATGGGGATACATGTAAATCCATGGCTGATTCATGTCAATGTATGACAAAACCCACTACAGTATTGTAAAGTAATTAGCCTCCAACTAATAAAAATAAAAGGAAAAAAAAAACACCAATACAGTATTCTAACACATATATATGGAATTTAGAAACATGGTAATGATAACCCTATATGCAAGACAGAAAAAGAGACACAGATGTACAGAAAAGACTTTTGGACTCTATGGGAGAAGGCGAGGGTGGGATGATCTGATAGAACAGCATCGAAACATATATATTATCAAGTGTGAAACAGATTGCCAGTCCATGTTGGATGCATGAGAGAAGTGCTCAAGGCTGGTGCACTGGAATGACCCAGAGGAATGGGATGGGGTGGGAAGTGGGAGGGGGGTTCAGGATGGGGAACACATGTAAATCCATGGCTGATTCATGTCAACATATGGCAAAAACCACTACAATATTGTAAAGTATTTAGCCTCCAACTAATAAAAGTAAATGGAAAAAAAAATATAGCATTCACTACTCTGTTTTTTTACTTGTATTACAGATAGTTATATTAAAAAAGTTATTCCATTGCCATTTCCTACCAGGTAAGCAAGACATTGGCAAACTTGTTTGCACAAATTGTGACCTGAACCACATGACTGGATAGGTGGTCAGGCTCTCTAGTGAGTCATCTTTGATCATGAGGTATATAGGCATACTATGCATACAGAAAGATTTGACCCTTGAATAATGCAGAGTTTTGAGCAATGGCTCCTTGTGCAATTGAAAAATCTGCCTGTAACATTGCAATCAACCCTCCTTATCCATAGGTCCACACCCTAAGATTCAGTCAACCCTTTTATAAAATTATATAAATCGCCTTGGATTTCACTTGTACAATTTTTTACATGAGTAATATATCTCATGACAATTTTTTCCAGTAAGCAAGGTAAAAATTACTCTGGATGACATTTGTCATTTAAGAAAGTATCATTCCTCATGTCACTCCACAAAAAATAGAAATGTCCAAATATTTCATATCCAAAGTTTGGAAAATTTTGAAGTAGAAAAAAGCACAACTTTAAAAAAATACCAGAACTGAAAGAGACATGTGTGCCCCAATGTTCATCGCAGCACTGTTCATAATAGCCAGTACATGGAAGCAACCTAGATGCCCATCAGCAGACGAATGGATAAGAAAGCTGTGGTACATACACCCCCATGGAATATTACTCAGCCGTTAAAAAGAATTCATTTGAATCAGTTCTAATAAGATGGATGAAACTGGAGCCCATTATACAGAGTGAAGTAAGCCAGAAAGATAAACACCAATACAGTATACTAATGCATATATATGGAATTTAGAAAGATGGTAACAATAACCCTATATGCAAAACAGAAAAAGAGACACAGATGTACAGAACAGAATTTTGGACTCTCTGGAAGAAGGCAAGGGTGGGAGGTTTCGAGAGAACAGCATTTAAACATGTATATTATCTAGGGTGAAACAGATCACCAGCCCAGGCTGGATGCATGAGACAAGTGCTTGGGCCTGGTGCACTGGGAAGACCCAGCGGAATCGGGTAGAGAGGGAGGTCGGAGGGGAGATAGGGATGAGGAATACATGCAAACCCATGGCTGATTCATGTCAATATATGACAAAAACTACTACAATATTGTAAAGTATTTAGCCTCCAACTAATAAAAATAAATAAAAAATAATACCGAAATGATAGAATGAAAAAAAAGTCTAATAAAGTGAGTAACTGAGATTGTATAGAAAAGATGATTTTTTTAAAAAATGGATATCCAAGGAAATAAGTAGTAGGAGCAAATTTCATTCTACATGGAGAAGGATGTCACAATTCCTGATTCTCAGGCTTTGAGCAGTGCAATCAAGGGCACTTCATCTGCCCCAGGACAGTTGGCCTTTTTATACCTACTATCCCACAGACTCTCTTCAGAGCCCTCTTTATGTCTTTGTTCCTCAGACAGTAGATGAATGGGTTCAACATGGGTGTGACCACAGTGTACATCACGGAGGTTGTTGCACTTGAGTGTGAGCTGTGTGTAGCAGCAGAGCTAAGGTACACTCTTAGGCCTGTACAATAAAATAATAAGACAACTGAGAGATGAGATGCACAAGTGGAAAATGCTTTAAATTTTCCCTGAGTTGATGAGATTCTTCGTATGGAAGAGACTATCTTAGAGTAAGAGTAAGTGATACCAGCAAACGGCCCCCCATCTAGAAGCACTGATGCCAAACACATCACCACGCCATTCAGAAAGGTGTCAGAACAGGCAAGTTGGACCATCTGATTGAGTTCACACAAAAAGTGGGGAATTCCCACCTCTCTACAGAAGGTCAGTTTCAAAACCATTAAACTTTGTAACAAGGAATTCATAGCACTCATCATCCATGGCACCAATACCAGCAGTGCACAGAGCCGGGGGTGCATGATGACCGTGTAGTGCAGGGGGCGGCAGATGGTCACAAAGTGGTCATAGGCCATCACTGTCAGGAGGAAGTCATCTAATCCTGCAAAAAATATGTAGAAATACACCTGGATGATATAGCCTTCATAGGTTATGACTTTGCTCTGGGTCTGGATATTCTTAAGCATCTTTGGGATGGTGGTGGAGGTGAAGCAGATGTCTACAAAGGACAGGTTGGAGAGGAAGAAGTACATGGGGGTGTGAAGGTGGGAATCAGAGATGGTGACCAGGATAATGAGCAGGTTTCCAAACACAGCAATCAGGTACCTGGAGAGGAAAAGCCCAAAGATGAGGGGCTGCAATTCTGGATCCTCTGAGAATCCCAGGAGGAAAAATTTAGAACACTGTGTATTGTTACCTGGTTCCATGTGGTGGAGGTGACTACCAGGAAAAAGGAAAATAACATGAGTGATTTTTACACAAATTGGCATAATTCACATAGTGCAATTTCTATTTTGCTCTCAATAAATTAATTTTAATATCTTGTGCTTAGAGAAGTTCTGTTTCATCTCTACTTGGGCATTTTTGACCCGTTCTCAGCATATTCCCAAAGAAATCATGCATTCTACAGTTGTAATAAGAAATATTTTCATACATTTCAAGAATGTATATTGACTGTCAACTATGTTCAAAGCACATATTGCTTAGTTGCTAAGCCGGATCTCTCACTTTTGAGACCCCCGAACTATATGTAGCCTGCCAGGCTCCTCTGTCCATGGGATTTCTCAGGCAAGAACACTGGAATGGGGTGCCATTTCCTTCTCCAGGTGATCTTCTCAACCCAGGGACTGAACCCACCTTTCTTGCATTTCCAGGCAGATTCTCTACCACTGAGCCACGTGGCAAGTCCCTCCAAACAAATACAGGTAACAAATATATGGTGCTGAAAAACAGAAGTTCTCACAATCCTGTGCTTGTTCAAGATGATTTGCAAATATAACACAATATGTCAAGTAATAGCAGTTGCTCTGAAAAAAACAGAACTGATATAAAAGGGTGTAGTAGGAGGTATTTTCATGTACTGAGTGTTCAGGTAAGGCTAGAAAACAAGGTGATAATTGAACAGATAGCTCAAGAAAGGGTGAGAAGGAACTAGAATGATATCAATAGAAATATGTGCTTAGTGAGAGAATGGCCACTTCAAAAGACCTAAGGAAAATGCTTGTTCCTTGAACTTTATGAATTTAGTTGCAAAAGCATCCTGTGAATTAAAGCATCTCCCATCCTTAATACCTTCTGCTGACTGAGGTCTGGGCTCTGTTATAAGGCACCTTAATATATGAGTCCAAGCGGCTCTGCTTTAAGAACTGCTCTCAAGGCACAAGCACACGCGCGTGTACATACATACACACACACACACACACACACACACACACTCACACACTCACACCATAACCTCCTGGGCTATGTTCATACCACACATTTTTCACCCAGAACCACCCTCCTCACACCATATACCATTATAACTCAAGGTCATCATGTCAGATAATCTTTCTCCTACATAATGTGTAAATGGTACCCAGAAAAATGGGCAAAGAAAATAAACCAACAAAAATGAATAGCCAAAGGAAAACAGCAAAAGCTAAACATGTTTTATAGAAAGCAATAGAAGACATTTTTCCTGATCTTTTCTATTTATTTGACGAACTTTTTACTGTTCTATAGGGAAAGAGGCAAGCTCTTTCCCAGTTTCCTTCTGGGGCATCGTGTGTTTCTTATTCTTTGAGTTTATGCACTATCAAATTTTAAAATAAATCTGATGAGCATACCCCAATGCTTTTCTAGTCTTTGTTCAACATGCAAAAGGTTTTTCAAACTATACTCTGTAAGCTTTACAGACACCATGTCAATCAATCCTTTTGTCCTGAATAAATTTTTTCACAGGATTCATGCCTGAAGATGTTATATTATATTATAATAGATGCTCATTGTACTGTTACTTCACCATGATGATGCAAAATCCTAATCATCAGAGACTTCAACTGCTATGGTCACTATTGTACTTTCAGAAAGATATGTGAACATATGTGCACTTATATAGAAACATGGGCTTTCCAGGTGGTGCTAGTGGTAAAGAAGCTGCCTGCCAATGCAGGAGGCATAAAGGAGGCAGGTTCAATTCCTGGATCAGGAAGATCCCCTGGAGGAGGGAATGCAACCCACTGCAGTCTTCTTGCCTGGAGAATCCCACGGACAGAAGAGCCATGTATGGCTACAGTCCATGCGGTCGCAAAGAGTCAGATACAACTGAAGTCACTTAGCATGCGTGCAGGCAATCAGAAACGTATTTAAATACATGTGAAGTTACAAAATAAAGGGGATTGCAGGGAATATAATTGAATAAATTAGTTCCAAAGCAATTGTATTTTTTCAAAATTGAATGGAGTTTCACACACTAACTCAAACAATATTAAAATAGCAATGATTTACTGATATCCAATGGAATAATAATCAAATTGGGAAATGTGTAAACATGAATATATTATATAATGTTCCTGAAAATTATGCCATGTATTAGATTCTGTTATTATATATTGAATGAATCAGGATTTACTTCTCAATTATAGATTTCATTAAATACATATAAGATTTTACTTCAATTTGGGAAGATTAGATTATTGAATAAATCAGAGGGATTATCTATCTAATGTAAAAATCAGTCCTTTCTGGTGAATATCTAGAAAACTACACACTAAAATCCACAAGTGTGCCGAACTGTCTTAAAGCAAGAAATCCAGCATAAGATAGACGTATTTAACTAGGTAAAATGAAAAAGGAATTTTATGGCAAAACAATCCCCAAAAGGTTAACTGAGAAACAACAATTCTTAAAAATCATTTCAAAAGCTGATAGTGCTCTAATAAGAGGTTTATATTATATGGGCATATAATAATAAAATCGACACATCAAAATGACAATTCAAGGTATTATTTTTTAGCAAACTCAGTAATAGTTAAGAAAAGAATACTTTTCACAACCATCCATCTGGGGAAATACTTAGAGTTGCCACACAGTTTACAGTGGTACTTTGAAACAGGGAGCAAAGGTGCACTATCTGTATTTGCAGACAGAAATTTAAAATGTTGCACTGTTGGGAAAATCATTCGAACAATCGCACAGATAGTAAAATACAGAGAAGCTCTTTACCTGGAGGCGTCTCAGTCTCAGCACCGTTGACATTCTCGGACAGGCTGTTCTCTGTGGTGGGGTCTACCCTGGGTCTTCAGGATGCCTAGAGCATTCCTGACCTCCACCCACTGTTCCCAGAGTAACAGACAGATATTTCTACAAACATCGTTCAGTGTTCCCAGGGAAACAAAGTTGCTCTCGCTTAGAAACACACTTTAAATTTAACAATCTCAAATATTTTTGTAGGAATGATATAATAGCAACCTGAAGATAAAGAGTAGGAAAGACAGTCTGCAGTGTGAGAAGCACAGCCTCTTATGAAATACTAAATATCTATTGAAATAATGAACCCATGTTACATTGAATACTAGTTGATTGGAAGAAAATCCCTGGGGCTTTATTGACCTATAAAGGAAAAGGGACACAGTAGAAAAAAAAAAAAAAAAAGACTGCCCTGAATCAAGAGTATCTGTGATGTGCACAAGATTCTATAGAAAGTATATGAATAGGTGTTTGTACCTAATATAGAAAGAAAAGTTTAAAAGAAACCTAGCATATGTGGGACAATATGACTGAGAATAAATTTGGGTTAAGTGACAGCGGTTTTAAAATAACTGAATGTAACAAGATTGAATGAATATCTATAACTAAGTTTCATAAAGACCTGAACAGTAATAATTTAATGATAACAGCATTCACCACTAATTCAATGTTAAATTGCCAAAGACTTGAAAATAAAATAAGAGAAGATAGTTTAAATGCAGTGAGAAAGCAGTATTCAAGTTAAATTTTTTTTCTTAAATAAAGATACATGGATTCAAATATGTGCATGAAAGACAAAGGTGACATTTAATCAAATGGTTTTAAAATTATTTCTACATGGTGTCCAATGGTAATACAACTTTTAGAAATGCATTTAATCACAAAAGATTAAAAGGAACAACAAGGAAGAAGAGAGTAAAAGTTAGAAATATGTTTAATAAGTGGTTGTGTGTGTGTGTGTCTGTGTCTGTGTGTTAAGTTGCTAGAGTCATGTCCAACTCTGCAACCCTATGGACCACAGCCCACCAGGCTCCTCTGTCTATGGGATTCTTCAGGTATGAATACTGGAGTGGGTTGCCATGCCCTCCTCCAGGGGATCTTCCAGGTCCAGGGATCCAGCTATTTCTCTTATGTCTCCTGCATTGGCAGGTGGGTTCTTTACCACTAGCATCACCTAGGAAGCCCATAATAAGTGATTAATTAACACTAAAAAATACGCAGGAAAAAAATCACTGCCATATTTTCAAAACAAATATTGTCAAGTGAAGAATATAACAGTGACAGCTCAATTATTTCAATAAAAAATGTAAAAAACAATGGATACCATATGACTGACTGACCACACAAATTTCATAAATTACAAAACATTCTCACAAATACATCTATATATACATAAAATAGATAAATGGCAAGCATTTTGTGGAAAGAAAATAAAGTCTCCAACTCATTTTGAGTAATCTGAGCAAAGACAGGAATAAAAACACTCCAACTGCAGCTTATAAAGGGTTCTCACAGACAATTTTTCATCAACAGAGTAAATGTGTAACAGAGATAAATATATATGTGTATGTGTGTGTTTGTGTGTGCTCAGTCATTTCCAACTCTTTCAATATAAGAATGCATATAAAACTTTTCAGCAAAGGTCTTTCCCAATTTCCCAGGGGGTAAAGAATCTGCCCACAATGCAGAAGACAAGGGGAATGTGGATTTGATTCCTGGATGGAGATGATCCCATGGAGGAGGAAATGGGAACCTACTCCAGTATTCTTGCCTGGAGAATCCCATGGACAGAGGAGATGGCAGGCTTCAGTTCATGGTGTTACAGAGTCAGACAAGATTGAGTGACTGAATATTATAACAAAGAGAAGGTACTATCCATTAAGATTTTTTTTTAATTTATTTATTTTTAATTGGAGGATGATTACGTTACAATATAGTATTGGTATCTGCCCTACATCAACATGAATCAGCCATGGCATACATATGTTTGCAGGGATATATTTTCATGAAGCTCTTGGTTAATATGTTACTCATTAATATAGAAATATCAAATATGACCCATCTTTTTTAAAAAATCCTTACTTCAACGTACATCTGCCCACATCTAATAACTTATTTTTCTACTCTTGTTACTTCATGTTGTCATTAGGCTTATGTTCAAATTTTACTGGAAACACTTGATGCCTCCCATTCTCTCTTCTACCTGAACTTCCATTTTTATCATTTAATTCGCAACACTGAGCCTTACCTTACTCAGGTCAGTTTTTGTTTCGCTTTTTTGTGCCTGCTCAGTCGTTCAATTGTGTCCGACTCTTTGCGAGCCTGTGGACTGTAGCCCACCAGGCTCCTCTGTCCATGGAATTCTCCAGGCAAGAATCCTGAAGTGGGTTACTATGCCCTCCTCCAGGGGATCTTCCTAGCCCAGGGATCAAATCCGTGTGTCTTATGTCTTCTGCATTGCCAAGCAGGTTCTTTACCACTAGTGCCATTTGCGAAGTCCTTGCTCCTCTTTTAGTCCTAAATAAATACATTTATTTATGAACTAGGGTTTCCTGAGTGGTGCTAGTGATAAAGAATCCACTGCCAATGCAGGAGATGCAAGATACTCAAGTTCAGTTTCTGGGTTGGGAAGATCCCCTGAAGGGGGAACTGGCAACCCTCTCCAGTATTCTTGCCTGAAAAATTTCATGGACAGAGGAGCCTAGCAGGCTACAGTCCATGGGGTTGCAAGGAGTCGAACATGACTGAGTGAATAAGCATGCACACCCAATAAACAAGAGTGCAAACTTCCTCACTAATCTCCGGTGTCTGAGCTGGGCTGGACTCAATCACAGGTGACCTCAGATAAATGTTCAAGGTTTGCACTGTATTTCTCTCCCACAGTGTCTCTGGGCTCTCAGACTCACCCAGATGGAAACTGAAAGAAAGGTCTTTGTGTGGAAGTTCAAATGCCTCCTGGAGGGTTGATGATAGAGACTGATGCTCTGTCCCCACAAGACAGCTGGAGGGAGTAAAGGACTGATTTCCCAGCAAAACTCAGGTTTTCAAAGGAAACATGTTCTGTGGCGTCCAAGATTTCTCAGGCTGAGGGGACCACAACAGAGGAGATTTTATAGCTGACCTGGCTTCCCATTAGGCATCTTTCTGCTGTAACACCCATACTCTATACCTGATTTCCCTGGGGGACAGGGGTAGGGCAGAAAGGAAAATTTTCCAGTTCATTCTTTGTTCCTAAGAGACCAGGTTACAAGGCAGCTGAATTCTGTTTTTATTCCTCCTTCTCCTTAATTCTTCTGTGTCCAGAGGTTTAAACCATGCCAGCAATGTATCCCAGTCTAAGCTAAAGTTTCCTCAAAGTCTAAGGTTAATAATTCTCACTTAATTTAGTCCCTCAGATCTTTCAAGTTTTCACTAGTGGTGAACACATAACTCCTGAGAGTTCTAAAAAATATTTTATCAGTATGACAACTTTGTCCTTTCATATAAAACCTTGGGCACTACACTCCTTGGTTTCCTGACATTTTTGGCAACCCAATCAGGATTTTTATGCTTATATCAGAAGTAAAGAGCTGTCCTTTAGTACTTCATTATAATTGTTTTTAATTCTGAGACAAATTTAGATATTTTTATACACTATAACCTAACTTAGCACATTATAGGGACTGTCTGCTTTAATTTTTATAGACGTTCATGCTGTGATACAGTCTTCTTATATATTACGACTTCATCCTCTAGTATAGAAATAAAACACAGAGGGGTTTAATGTTCTGCTCCAAGGTATGACCAAGAAAGGGATGGAGTCTTGAATAGGTGTCTTGATTATCAGAATGCTTTCAGTTCATAAATTCTGTGGCAGTGATTTGCAATCAGAAATGACTTTGCAGCTGGTTATATTTTTCAGGATCTAAAGAGATTCTACACATGTATTGCATAGGATGGTATCCAATACTTATAATTGTGCTTCCTGAAATACCATCAGTGAAAAGGTATAAAATTCATTCTAGTCCAGCATTTTTCTAAATTGACTCTTCTTAAAAATTACCAAGATCAAATGAAAACTCTGATTCAGCAGTCTGATTCAAGGTACCAGAGATTCTGCTTTTCTAACAAGATCTTACGTGTTCTTAACACTGCATATCCTTGTCTGAGTAGCAAGAACATGATTCTGTTACTTAATTCTGCAAATTTAGATTTTTTTATACACCTGGTGGCTCAGACAGTAGA
The DNA here is from genome assembly GCF_963930625.1 of Muntiacus reevesi. Taxonomy (NCBI): domain Eukaryota; kingdom Metazoa; phylum Chordata; class Mammalia; order Artiodactyla; family Cervidae; genus Muntiacus; species Muntiacus reevesi. The sequence goes on along the minus strand of NC_089249.1, from coordinate 187,534,057 downwards.
GAATCTGCCTTCTGTGATACCTGGATTTGATCCTTCGGTTGGGAAGATCCCCTGGAAGAGGACATGGCAACCCACTCCAGTATACACTTGCCTGGAGAATCCCCATGGACACAGGAGCCTGACAGACTACAGTCCATGGGGGTCACAAAGAGTCAGACATGACTGAGCACCTAAGCACAGCACAGCTCAAACACTATAACCTAACAGCACATTACAGGGACCGTCTGCTTTAATTTTTATACTAGTTACTTCTGTGATGTAGTCTCCTATGTTCTTCATTCTCCATTATAGACATGAGACACAGGGAGGTTTAATGTTCTGGTCAAAATTATAAACCAAGAAAGTCTTGATTGGGAGTCTCGATTATCAGAACACTTTTAGTTCACAAGTTCTGTGGCAGTGATTCTCAATCAGAGATGACTTTGCAGCTGGGCATGTTTTTCAGTATCTAAAGGGATCCTACAAATGTAATGCATAGGACAGCATCCAATACAAATAATTTTACTGCCTCAAATACCATCAGTGAAAAGGAATAGAACTTATTCTAGTATAGCACTTTCCTAAGTTGACTGTTCTTAAAAATTACCAAGGACTATAATTCACATGCAAATTATGACCCAGCAGGTCTTATTCAAGGTACAAGAGACTCTGCATTTCTGACAATGTTCTACATGGTCTTGACGCTGCAGGTCTTTGTCTGGTTAGCAAGAAAATGATTCTGTTGGAGTCAGGCAGAAACAGTTTTAGGTCTTCATCAAGAATCTTCCATGTAAATAATTTTGAGCATCTCACTCACTTTTGCAAGCAGCGGTAAATTTTGTTTGATTTTTTTAGTGGGAGAAGCCAAGGGTGGGATCGTTTGAGAAACTAACATTGAAATATGTACATTACCATATGTAAAACAGATGACCAGGGCAAAATTGATTCATGAAGCAGGGCCCCCAAAGCCAGGGCTCTGGGACAACCCAGAGGGATAGAGTGGGAGGAAGGTGGGAGGAGGTTCAGGATGGGGGGGACACGTGTATACCTATGGCCCATTCATGTTGATATATGGCAAAACCATCAGAAGTATTGTGTGGTAATTATCCTCCAGTTAAAATAACTTTTTAAAAAGAACTTTTGAGTGACATCGCGATATATATCTGAGAAAAGACACTTTATTTTTTTTTTCAATTATTTTCATTAGTTGGAGGCTGAAAAGACACTTTATTTATTTATTTATTTATTTTTTAATTTTTCAATGGGTTTTGTCATACATTGACACGAATCAGCCACAGAGTTACACGAATTCCCCATCCCGGTCTCCGATCCCACCTCCCTCTCCACCCGACTCCCCTGGATCCTCCCAGCCCAACAGGCCTGAGCACTTGACTCATGCCTCCCACCTGGGCTGGTGGTCTGTTTCACCACAGATAATATACATGCTGTTCTTTCGAAACATCCCTCCCTCCCCTTCTCCCACAGAGTTCAAAAGTCTGTTCTGTACTTCTGCGTCTCTTCTTCTGCCCTGCATATAAGGCCATCGTTACCATCTTTCTAAATTCCGTATATATGTGTTAGTATACTATAATGTTCTTTATCTTTCTGGCTCACCTCACTCTGTATAATGGGCTCCAGTTTCATCCATCTCATTAGAACTGATTCAAATGAATTCTTTTTAATGGCTGAGTAATATTCCATGGTGTATATGTACCACAGCTTCCTTATCCATTCATCTGCTGATGGGCATCTAGGCTGCTTCCATGTCCTGGCTATTATGAACAGTGCTGCGATGAACATTGGGGTGCACGTGTCTCTTTCAGATCTGGATTCCTCAGTGTGTATGCCCAAGAGTGGTATTGCTGGGTCATATGCTAGTTCTATTTCCAGTTTTTTAAGAAATCTCCACACTGTTTTCCATAGTGGCTGTACTAGTTTGCATTCACACCAACAGTGTAAGAGGGTTCCCTTTTCTCCACACCCTCTCCAGCATTTATTGCTTGTAGACTTTTGGATAGCAGCCATCCTGACTGGCGTGTAATGGTACCTCATTGTGGTTTTGATTTGCATTTCTCTGATAATGAGTGATGTGGAGCATCTTTTCATGTGTGTGTTAGCCATCTGTATGTCTTCTTTGGAGAAATGTCTGTTTAGTTCTTTGGCCCATTTTTTGCTTGGGTCATTTATTTTTCTGGAATTGAGCTTCAGTAGTTGCTTGTATATTTTTGAGATTAATCCTTTGTCTGTTTCCTCATTTGCTATTATTTTCTCCCAATCTGAGGGCTGTCTTTTCACCTTACTTATAGTTTCCTTTGTTGTGCAAAAGCTTTTAAGCTTCATTAGGTCCCATTTGTTTAGTTTTGCTTTTATTTGCAATATTCTGGGAAGTGGGTCATAGAAGATCTTGCTGTGATTTATGTCAGAGAGTGTTTTGCCTATGTTCTCCTCTAGGAGTTTTATAGTTTCTGGTCTTACATTTAGATCTTTAATCCATTTTGAGTTTATTTTTGTGTATGGTGTTAGAAAGTGTTCTAGTTTCATTCTTTTACAAGTGGTTGACCAGTTTTCCCAGCAGCACTTGTTAAAGAGGTTGTCTTTTTTCCATTGTATATCCTTGCCTCCTTTGTCAAAAATAAGGGGTCCATAGGTTCGTGGATTTATCTCTGGGCTTTCTATTCTGTTCCATTGATCTATATTTCTGTCTTTGTGCCAGTACCATACTGTCTTGATGACTGTGGCTTTGTAGTAGAGTCTGAAGTCAGGCAGGTTGATTCCTCCAGTTCCATTCTTCTTTCTCAAGATTACTTTGGCTATTCGAGGTTTTTTGTATTTCCATACTAATTGTGAAATTATTTGTTCTAGTTCTGTGAAAACTACCGTTGGTAGCTTGATAGGGATTGCGTTGAATCTAAAGATTGCTTTGGGTAGAATAGCCATTTTGACAATATTGATTCTTCCAATCCATGAACACGGTATGTTTCTCCATCTGTTTGTGTCCTCTTTGATTTCTTTCATCAATGTTTTATAGTTTTCTGTGTATAGGTCTTTTGTTTCTTTAGGTAGGTATACTACATTAACAAGACTCACTAAGAAACAAAGAGAGAAGAACCAAATTAACAAAATAAGAAATGAAAAGGGTGAGATCACAACAGACAACACTGAAATCCAAAGAATCATAAGAGACTACTACCAGCAGCTCTATACCAATAAAATGGACAACTTGGATGAAATGGACAAATTCTTAGAAAAGTATAACTTTCCAAAACTGAACCAGGAAGAAATAGAAGATCTTAACAGACCCATCACAAGCAAGGAAATCGAAACTGTAATCAAAAATCTTCCAGGAAACAAAAGCCCAGGACCAGATGGCTTCACAGCTGAATTCTACCAAAAATTTAGAGAAGAGCTAACCCCTATCTTACTCAAACTCTTCCAGAAAATTGCAGATGAAGGTAAACTTCCAAACTCATTCTATGAGGCCACCATCACCCTAATTCTAAAACCAGACAAAGATGCCACAAAAAAAGAAAACTACAGGCCAATATCATTGATGAACATAGATGCAAAAATCCTTAACAAAATTCTAGCAAACAGAATCCAACAACATATTAAAAAAATCATACACCATGACCAAGTGGGCTTTATCCCAGGAATGCAAGGATTCTTTAATATCCGCAAATCAATCAACATAATACACCACATTAACAAATTGGAAGATAAAAACCATATGATTATCTCAATAGATGCAGAGAAAGCCTTTGACAAAATTCAACACTCATTTATGATTAAAACTCTCCAGAAAGCAGGAATAGAAGGAACATATCTCAACATAATAAAAGCTATATATGACAAACCCACAGCAAGCATCACTCTCAATGGTGAAAAATTGAAAGCATTTCCTCTGAAATCAGGAACAAGACAAGGATGCCCACTCTCACCACTACTATTCAACATAGTGTTGGAAGTTTTGGCCACAGCAATCAGAGCAGAAAAAGAAGTAAAAGGAATCCAGATAGGAAAAGAAGAAGTGAAACTCTCGCTGTTTGCAGATGACATGATCCTCTACATAGAAAACCCTAAAGACTCTTCCAGAAAATTACTAGAGCTAATCAATGAATATAGTAAAGTTGCAGGATATAAAATTAACACACAGAAATCCCTTGCATTCCTATATACTAACAATGAAAAAACAGAAAGAGAAATTAAGGAAACAATATCATTCACCATTGCAACAAAAAGAATAAAATACTTAGGAGTATATCTACCTAATGAAAAGACACTTTAATAGCAGAATGAGATACTCAAAAGATAACCACACACCATTCCCAAGACCTTTTGAATATCGTATCTACGTAGCAAGGGAGATACTCGAGTGGGTAGCCTATCCCTTCTCCAGGGGATCTTCCCAACCCTAGAATTGAACCAGGGTCTTCTGTGTTGCAGGCATATTCTTTACAAGCTGAGCTACCAGTGAAGCCTGAGATTATATTAGTAAATGGAATAAAGTGGATAATCATTGATCTTGATATCAGATAGGCATGTATATTCAGCTTGGAATAACGTAATCACAGTGATCCTCTAAATACGGAAGAGAAAGGAAGACGAATTAGAGTTAGATAGATATTTTTAAATGCTCTGCCCCTGTGTTTGAAGATGGAGGAAAGATCATGAACCACGGAATGCTGGTGGCAACTAGAAGTAAAACAGCAAAGGGAACGCATTGTCCTCTGGAGTGTTCAGGAGGATCACCGTCCTGCAGACATCATAATTTTAGCTCAGTGAGACTTGAGACTTCTGAAGAGTTTTAAGACACAAGCATGGTAATTTGTTACAGAACTTTAAGACAGATATTCGTTTTAAGCCTCTAGTGTGGTAATTTGTTACAAGAGCATGCATGCATGCTAAGTCACTTCAGTGGTGTCTGACTTTTTGAAACCCCATGGACTATAGTCTACAGGGCTCCTCTGTCCATGATGATTCTCCAGGCAAGAATACTGAAATGAGTTGCCATGCCCTCCTCCAGGGAGTCTTCCCAAACCAGGGATGGACCTGCGTCTCTTGCAGGGGCAATAGTAATCTAATACAGATATGTGTCCAATCAGATATTGTTCTTGGAGCTGAATTTAAACCTTTCAATTCAATCAGTGGGCTTCCCTTATCTAAAGGTATTTTGTGGTGAAATCCTACCTCAAAAAGAAGGAGACAACTGAGTCCTTTTTGAGGTATTCAGACTCATGAGCTGCTAGAGAGAATTTCTCATTGCCTAAATGTAAATACAGTTCTAACTGTGAGGTCTCTGCGGATTGAAGATGAGAAACGTAAATCATTATTAATATTACGGGCACACATTCTGCTTAAAAGTTTTCTGTCAAAATTTCTAAATCCTTTCTATTTTCCGTTAGTTCAAGCATCTGTTCACTTCAATAATTCTAACTCCCTCTCAAGTTTTCTTTCAACTTGGAATGACTTACAAGTGAGAATGTAGGCATGTGCATACAAGTGTGGGTGTATTTGTTTCGGAGAAAGGTGTGTACAGATGCAGGGACATATATACATACATATACATCTAACCTTAAACTTAGGTTGGAAAAGCCAACGACTTTTCTAACAGAAATGACTTTTCTAAAAGAAAGGACTCAGCAAAGTGTTTCTATACATTTCATTCATTCTTCACAGCATCCATGTGAAGTTTGGATTTGTCATCTCAACTTTTCTTCTGAAGTAATTAAACCTGAGACTCAGGTCAATCACATTATTAACAATAACCTTTCAAAGAAGTTAAAACTTGTGCATTTTTGAGCTATTAAAGAAACGAACCAGGTAGAATTTACAGCCAATTTTTGAAATTCAGCAAATAGTATGCTTTAAAACCTAGTGGCTTATTGTATATAATTACTCTTCAAGGGATGAGAGTTTAAAACATCTGGCTTTGCATATTCAGGGTAACAAGGAAAGCCCATGTTGTTGAGTCTCACACACAAAAAAAGTGTTATATATGGATATAAGAATAGTGATACTGATATGAAGAAATTATCATTTGATACCATTTGACACTGAAGCACCATTTCAGCTTTTTTCTTGTAAACCAAAGATGGACCTATGTATATAAAAAGAATAAATTGGTATAAAATGGCTCAAAACAGAAGAGTACTACAACTGCACACACCATCATGGAGGAGACTTTAAAATACAAAATAGAGCCAGACAGCTGACAGTAGACCCATGAAGAAGAGACTATCAGAACTCAGATCAGATCCCCATAGTGTATTCTTGTTTGAGAGTAAAGACATTATGTTAAACCATTTGCTTTCAGGATGAAATTTTAACTTGTTATGAACAGAACTGAGTGAAATTATAATCATGTATGGCTTCTCATTCTAGGCATTTGTTATGATATTTGAATAGCATTTATAATTACTCAGTTATTCAAGTCTATTTCATATAACTGAATTAGAAAGTGATTCCATTGAGGTTTTCCTGCAGGTAACCATGCCAGGTTAAAAGGATGTGCCTGTTTGTTCAAAAATCTGTGACTCTGAATCATAGGACTAGAAGGAATTTAAACTCCCTAGTGAACTGGAATTTGGAGATATACATACAAACACACACACTCACAATCACACACTCACACAAACACACACACTTATATATGATATTTATATTGCTCATTCAGTATCCTTTAGTGGTTATGATAAAATTTAGAAAGGGGAAGATATTTCATTTAAAACAATGGAAGGAATCATATTTATAGGTAACAATGCAAGCTTTCAAGCAGAGGAAGAAAGATAATTCAATATAAAATGTAAGTATACCAATCTTTCACACCAATGATAAACCCCTTTATATATGGACACTGATGTTACATACATTGGTAAGTAAATGTACACCAGAAAAAATAAATTTCATAGTTAAAATCTGGTATAAATATGTGCTTCATTTTCATTAGGGTCATCTTAGGCTCTAGACATTATTATGTCAAACTTTCTACTGAAATTTGGGTTTCACATAGACTAGCATTGGCGACATGCATCGATGATCAGGTTTCCTAGTGACTCTGATAACAATGGCTCAGCAGGTAAAGAATCTGTCTGCAGTGCAGGAGATGCAGGAACTGGAGGTTGGATCCCTGGCTCAAGAAGATCCCTTGGAGTAGAGAATGGCAACCCACTCCACTATTGTTGCCTGAAAAACTCCACAGGCAGAGGAGTCTGGTGGGCTACATACAGTCCATGGGGTCATAGAGTCAGACACAACTGAGCAACTGAGCGTGCACTGGTAACCTACATGCACACTGAGCTAAAGAGCGAGATCCTAGAGGGGATCAAATGGAATGCCTTGCTAGGAAACACACTATATGCTAACGTCTACATTTTAGGGGAAGAGAAATCACAGTAGTGATATACACAGGAATGATGAACCAAAAGTGATAATCTGAGGTATCATACTTACATTCATGAAATTATGTCACCGGGTTTAGTCACCAAGGTAGTTTTTCTTTTCCAAAAAGGTAACAGAACTCATGATTATTCACTCAGTAAAATGAAATCAATTTGATCTGTATATAACATTTCACAAAGAAATCATTCTTAGGAGATACATCAAGTCTATGAGATACATACTCACAACCTTACTTCACTTAAGATTGGGAGAGATCAATTTGGGAGAGAAGAAAAATGGCAAAAGATGAAGCATAGATGGCAGAATAGAAAAGCTAATGAAGTAAGTTACTGAAGTTGCATAGAGAAGTCGAAATCTAAGAAATGAAAATAGCAAGTAATAATTTGAAGGAGCAAGTGTTATCTCCACAGTTTGATCAAAGAATCACAAGAGGTGACCCCAAAGCTTTAGCCATGCTATCATGGGCATTTCTTCAGCCCAAGGACAAATGACCCTGATATATTCTCCTTCCCAGATAATCTTTTCAGTTCAGTTCAGTTCAATCGCTCAATTGTGTCCGACTTTTTGCAACTCCTGGAATTTACTCAAACTCATGTCCATTGAGTTGGTGATGCCATCTGACCATCTCATCATCTGGGAGCAAGCTCTGGGGGTTGGTGATGGACAGCGAAGTCTGGCTTGCTGCAGTCCATGGGGTCGCAAAGAGTTACACATGACCAAGGTTCTAAACTGAACTATGTATAGCATTTCACAAAGAAATTATTCTTAGCAGATGTGCGCAGTCTTATGAAATACATGGGCATTTCCATATATTTCACTTAAGATAGTGAATCAATTTAGGAAAGTAGAAAAAGTTAATGAAGCTAGTTGCTGAAATTGTATAGAGAGGTTTAAATCAAAGAAATGGAAATAACAAGCAATAAGCAGAAGGAGCAAGTGTCATTTTCACAATCTGATCAAAGAATCATAATATGTGGCCCTGAGGCTTTAACCCTGCCATCATGTGCAACTTTTAGAATAGATTTAGAATGAAAGGACCATAAGGAATAGGAAATGTGGAAAGTAGTTGAAAGTATGCAAAAGTGTGATGTATTTGCACCACGTATGAAGAACATTCTTTTTCATTTTTGTTAAGGCAAGGATCTGCAAGTGAAGAATATTTGAGTGATGGCTCAACTCCTTCAGCTAAAAAAATATTGGAGAGAGCATAAGATGACTGACACAGATTTTACCACACAAAATTTTAAATTCTCAGAATTTCTGCACAAATAATTGTAGACATTATGACATATCTAAGGGCAAACAACAATCTTGATCATAAAAATCCAATTCCTAATTTGAAAGCATATAATAATTAAAAACAAGAGCAAAAACATGCTGAATTTCCTACATGAGAGCAAAGAACTTGACTGATCAGTTTTAAAAGGTAACAGTAATGGGCTAATGATTCTACCAGATCAAACCAGTCAATCCTAAAGGAAATCAGTTGTGAATATTCATTGGAAAGACTGATGCTGAAGCTGGAGCTCCACTACTTTGACCACCTGATGCGAAGAGCTGACTCACTGGAAAAGATCCCTATACTGGGAAAGATCAAAGATAGGAGAAGGGAATGACAGAGGATGAGATGGTTGGGTGCCATCACCGACTTGATGGACATGAGTCTGAGCAAACTCCACGAGTTGGTGATGGACAAGGAAGCCTGGTGTCCTGCAGTCCGTGTGGTCACAAAGAGTCAGACACAACTGAGCAACTGAACTGAAATGAATGATTCTACACATATATTTAATATTATTGGAAATTAAATAATGGCAGGGTAAGCTCTTTGGCATAAAATTTTGATGTAATAATTTTTTTAAAATTTGTATATTAAGAGGGTGGAGACACCGAAATGTATACCTCATCAATTGCTGTTGCAAGGGAAATGTTTGCCAGCATTCTAGGTCTGGATCTTATTCATCATAGTTAAATATGCTTCTGCTAGAAAAACTTGCTACATCACTGTACATCCCTCCACAGCTAATACCGTTTAACTCTATTTTAATTAATGACAAACATACTTGGACTTAGGTTCTACTTTGAATGAAAACTTACATTGTAAGTTTACAATATAAACTTACTAGCTTACAAACAGTTGGAGGACATTAAAGTTGCTTGCTCAGATGACTAAGGCTTTACTGCTTGTAAGGCCTGACTGAGGGAGCGGTTTGAATTTTAAAGCCGCCGTTTTCTCCCCTTGGTTTTAGGTCTCACCCTATTGAGCTGTCAGGCTCAGTCTCAGGTCCTTGTGGAGTGTATTGATGAGAATACTGGAACTGGCTTGGAAACCAGTTCTCAAATATTTTTATGTGCAGGTTGATATAAGCTTATGACCTAAGACACTTTTTTAATAGGAATGAAACCTCTTTAGTTTGCTTAGAACTCTTTTCATGCAGTATCTTTAGCACTTAATAAGATGATCCTATTTTGGGGATGATTTTTTTCCTACTTATTTGCTCTACTTGCAAGGAGAGATAAGAAAGCCTTCTTCAGTGATCAATGCAAAGAAATAGAGGAAAATAGCAGAATGGGAAAGACGAGAGATCTCTTAAAGAACATTAGAGATACCAAGGAAATATTTCATGCAAAGATGGGTTCGATAAAGGATAGAAATGGCATGGACCTAACAGAAGCAGAAGATATTAAGAAAAAGTGGCAAAAATACACAGAAGAACTGTACAGAATAGATTTTCATGACCCAGATAATCATGATGGTGTGATCACTCACCTACAGCCAGACATCTTGGAAGGTGAAGTCCTTAGAAAGCATGACTATGAACAAAGCTAGTGGAGGTGATGGAATTCCAGTTGACCTATTTCAAATCCTGAAAGGTGATGCTGAGAAAGTTATGCACTCAATATGCCAGCAAATTTGGAAGACTCAGCAGTGGCCACAGGGCTGGAAAATGTCAGTTTTCATTCCAATCCCAAAGAAAGCTCAAACTACCACACAATTGCACTCACCTCACATGCTAGTAAAGTAATGCTCAAAATTCTCCAAGTCAGGCTTCAGCAATACGTGAACCATAAACTTCCAGATGTTCAAGCTCATTTTAGAAAAGGCAGAGGAACCAGAGATCCAATTGCCAACATCCACTAGATCATCAAAAAAGCAAGAGAGCTGCATAAAACCATCTATTTCTGCTTTATTGACTATGCCAAAGTCTTTGACTGTGTGGATCACAATACACTGTGGAAAATTCTGAAAGAGATGGGAGTACCAGACCACCTGACCCACCTCTTGAGAAATCTATATGCAGGTCAGAATGCAACAGTTAGAACTGGACATAGAACAACAAACTGTTTCCAAATAGGAAAAGGAGTATGTCAAGGCTGTATATTGTCACCCTGCTTATTTAACTTATATGCAGAGTACATCATGAGAAACGCTGGGCTGGAAGAAGCACAACCTGGAATCAAGATTGCTGGGAGAAATATCAATAACCTCAGATATGCAGATGACACCACCATTATGGCAGAGAGTGAAGAGGAACTAAAAAGTCTCTTGATGAAAGAAAAGAGGAGAGTGAAAAAGTTGGCTTAAAGCTCAACATTCAGCAAACTAAGATCATGGCATCTGGTTGCATCACTTCATGGCAAATAGATGGGGAAACAGTGGCAGACTTTATTTGGGGGGGGCTCCAAAATCACTTCAGGTGATATAGATTATTTTATATTAATCTATAAATTAAAAAGGGCTGATTCATGTCAATGTATGACAAAAACCACTGCAATATTGTAAAGTAGTTAGCCTCCAACTAATAAAAATAAATGAAACAAACAAAAAAAAAATACTCCCCCTCCCCAAAAAAAATAATAAAATAAAATAAAAGATGCTTGCTCCTTGGAAGAAAAGCCATGACCAAACTGGACAGCATATTAAAAAATAGAGACATTACTTTGCCAAAAAAGGTCCATCCAGTTAAGGCAATGTTTTTTTCCAGTAGTCATGTATGGAAGTGAGAGTTGTAGTATAAGGAAAGTTGAGCACTGAAGAATTGATGCTTTTGAACTGTGGTGTTGGAGAAGACTCTTGAGAGTCCCTTGGACTGCAAGGAGATCTAACCTGTCCATCCTAAAGGAAATCAGTCCTAAATATTCATTGAAAGGACTAATGCTGAAGCTGAAACTCCAATACTTTGGCCATCTGGTGTGAAGAACCGACTCTCAAAAGACCCTGAAGCAGGGAAAGATTGAAGGCAGGAAGAGAAGGGTAAGACAGAGAATGAGACAGTTGAATGGCATCACTCACTCAGTGTACATGAATTTGAGCAAGCTCTTTCTCCTTTTCCTTTAGCTTCTTTTCTTTTCTCAGCTATTTGTAAGGCCTCCTCAGACAACCATACCCTCTAGGTCTAGCCATATTGTTGCAAATGGTAAGATTTCACTGTTTTATACCTAAGTAGTGTTCCACTGTATAGAACACATCATCTTTGTCCACTCTTCTGTCAATGAACACTTTGGTTGAAACCATATGTTTATTATCTTAACTATGTTGCAATGGATATAGCAATACATATTATTTAGTGTTTTTACATCTTTTGGATAAATACTCAGAAGTGGAATTGCTTAATCACAGCATAGTTCTATTTCTAGTTTTGGAGAAACTTCTGTACTATTTTCTATACTGGCTGCACCAATTTACTTTCCTACCAACAGTGTACAGGGTTTCCTTTTCTTGAGATCCTTTTCAAAATTCATTAAGTGTAGACTCTTTGATGATGGCTATCCCCACAAGTGCAAGGTGACATCTCATGCTTTTTTGGTTTGCATTTCTCTAGGAATTAGTGATACTGATCAAACGTCCATGTGTTGGTTATCCATCTGTGGGTTTTCTTTAGGGAAAAAATGTCTATTCAGGTCTATTGCCCATTTTTTTTTAAATTGAGTTGTTTATTTTTTGTATTGAGTTGTATAGGCTGTTTATATATTTTGGATTGTGAGCCCTGCTAGTGATATAATTTGCAAATATTTTATCCCATTCCATAGATGTCTTTTCATTTCTTAGATGGTTTCCTTTGCTGTGAAAAATCTTTTAAGTTTAATTCAGTTCCATTTGTTTATATTTGTTTTTATTTCCTTAACCGAAAGACAGAGATCCTAAACAATATTGCGATGATTTATGAAAAAAATGTACTGTCCATGTCCTCACTCCTCAGAATTTTATGATTCAGGTCTTCCATTTAGGTCCATAATCCATCTTGAAATTTTTCTTCATATGTGGTGTGAGGAAATGTTCTAATCTCATTGTTTTATACGTGGCCGTTTAATTTTCACCAGCTTCCCAAGTGGCTCAATGGTAAAGAATCTGCCCACCAGTACAAGAGACACAGGTTCTATCCTTGAGTCAGGAAGATCCCCTGGAGAAGGAAATGGCAATCCACTCCAGTATTCTTGCCTGGGAAATTCCACCCACAGGGAAGCCTGGAGGGCTCATCCACGAGGTTGCAAAGAGCTGGTCAGGACTGAGCGTGCACAAATGCCCATTCAGTTACGGCAATGCAACTTGTTGAAGAGACTGAGCTTTTCTCCATTGTGCATGCTTGCCTCCTCCCTTGTCATAGATTGATTGGTCACAACTGTTTGGGTTTATTGCTGGGGTCTCTATTCTCATCTATTGATTCATGAGTTAGTTTTTGTGCTGGTACCATGCAGTTCTGAACATCATGTCTTGGTGTTGAGAGTACAGTCTGAAATCTGGGATCTACATGACTCCAGCTTTGTTGTTGTGGTTTCCCCAGGATTGCTTTGACAATTCTGGGTCTCTTGTAGTTTCAAGCGAATTTCAGGATTTTGTTCTACTTCTGTGAGAAATATCATGAGTATTTTGATTCAGAGTGCACCAAATCTGTAGATTGTTTTGGTTGTATGGCCTTTAGAATATTACTTCTTCCACTCCAAGAGCATAGGAATGTCTTTTCATTTCTTTGTATTGTCTTTGATTTTCCTCCTCAATGTTTTATGCATTTTTGAATACAGATCTTTCACCTCATTCGTTAAGGTTATTTCTAGGCATGTTTTATATGATTTCAGATATATATATATATATATATATATATATACATACACATTTTTACCTTTCTCCTTCTCATAGTTGATTTTTAGTGTTTAAGGAGGTATAGACTTCTGTGTTTTAATATTTTATCTTGCAACTTTTCTGATTTCATTTAATAGTTCTGATACACTTTTGGTGGAGACTTTGAGTTTTTCTATTTCAAGTATCTTGCCTTCTACATCATGGCTTAATAAAAGACTCCTTTTGTCTCTCTCCTTCAATCAACAGCCAAGAAAACTTTCACAACACAGGAAAGGTGCCTCTGCACAACCTACCAGTTTATCAAGAATTCCACAAACCTGTACTTTTAAGGTGGGGACATACAGGAGAAGCGAACTACCTACAAGAGGGTGATAGAGCCTGTGACTCAGGATTTCTCAAGCCCATTAGGAAAGCCTGCATCCCTGTGGCCTGGAAGCATACTGGTAACTGTGACAACAAGCAAGGTACCCACTGAAAGAACATCTTTGGCAGAGGTTGGAAAGTGCATACTTTCAAATGATAATCAAGGGCTGCTCAGGTAGGAAGGTTGAAAAACCAAGAGAAAAAAGAAAAAGTTATGCCACGTAGTGGATTAAAAAACAAAGCATTTTAATTTAGTAGAAGGAAAGGGGAAACTGCTCCCTTCTTCAAAGGCACCACCTGAGAGGAACAGCACATCAAACCCGAGAAAGAACCACAGAAACATGACCACAGAAAGAAAGCAACAACTGCCCAGCAGCCAAGCTTCAACGCTGTCGTGAAGAAACTCAATTCAAGGAAACCGAGAAAGGCAGCTGAATGAACCCAGGAATAAAATTAATGACCAGAAGGAATGCTTTCCAAAATATTGAAACTTTAAGATAAAACTAAACAGAAATTCTAGAGCTAAAAGGGAAACAATAAGCCAGATGAGGAATGCATTAGAAATCATTGGAAACAGGACAGAATTAGTGAATTTGAAGATGGAAATGTAGACATGATACAAGTAGAAGAAGAAAGAGAAATGAGATATTAAACAATGAGGCTATTCAAGGAGAGGTAACTAACTCTTGAAAGAAGGGCCACTTTAAGGTAGTGAGTGTCTGAAAAAGAGAAGAGAAAAAAGAAATGTGTAGAGAGTTTATTCAAATTAACAAAACTGAGTATTTCCCAAACTTGGACAAAGAATTGGATATACGAGTCCATAAAGTTAAGACCATCTAATTACCTCAACGCACAAAAACCTTCCCCAGGACACATCATACTAAAGTTGTCAAAAATCATTAACAAAAAATAATTTAGAGGCTGAGACAGAGAAAGCAGGATGATAGCCTTCATGAAACACTCATTAGACTCAAAGAAGATTTCACGGCAGAAATACTACAAGCCAGGAGGAAGTAGCATGGCATTCTCAAAATTCTGAAAGAGAAAAACTTTCACCCCAAAGTAGTCTATCCACAAAAATTATCATTAAAATATGAAAGAGAAGTCCTTTTCCATACAAACAAATGCTAAGCGAGTTTAGCAACACTAGACCTAACCTACAAGAAAAAGCTCTTCAACATGAAACAAAAAAGGCAAAAACACACAAAACTTTCAGTAAAGTGACAAATAGACAGTCATAAAATCATAAATACTGCTGGAATAGATTTTTAAATACCTTATTATAGTGTAATGTGCAAAGAGGACAAAAAGCAGAAAACAATTATGGCTACTTCAATTAGGCAACAAGCTCACGACATAAAAAGGCAACTAAGACACAAAACGGGAAGAGGAAAACTAAGGAACCCATGTGTGCAACAAAAATATGATGCTATCAGTGAGAAAATGACTATTTTTACCTATGAGATGTTTGCCACAAATCCATGGTGATCACAAAACATAAATCTAGAAGACTCAAAACATCAAAAAAGAGGAAACTGATCAAAACAAATCATAGAAAAATGGCCAAATTTAAATGGCAGACAGAAAGTCAGGAAAAAGGAAGAAGGGAGGTGGGGAATAGAATAACCAGAATAGAAAAGATAAAAGAGTAGTACTAAATCCTCATCTGTCAATAATCATTCTAAATGTGTTGAATGCACCTATCAAAAAAAACAGAGTGTCTGGATGGATTAAAATACAAGACCCACATACATACTAAACCCAAGAGACTCTTCATGTCTAAAGACATAGATTTAAAATTAAGAGACAGAGAAAGATACCCCAAGCAAATGGTAACATATAAGGTGTAGCCGTAATCATATCAGAAAAAATGGATTTCAGGACAAAAGGGGAGCCAAAAGACAAAAATGGACAGTTCATCAGGAACACTTAATTTTTTTTCTTTTATTTATTTATTTATTTTACTTTACACTATTGTATTGGTTTTGCCATACATTGACATGAATTCTCCATGGGTGTACATGTGTTCCCCATCCTGAAACCCCCTCCCACCTACCTCCCCATCCAATCCCTCTGGGTCATCCCAGTGGACCAGCACTCAGCACCCTGTCTCATGCATCGACCTGGGCTGGCGATTCGTTTCACATATGATAATTTGCATGTTTCAATGTCATTCTCCCATATCATCCTGCCCTTGCCCTCTCCCACAGAGTCCAAAAGACTTCGATACATCTGTGTCTCTTTCGCTGTCTCGCATGCAGGGTTATCGTTACCATCTTTTTATATTCCATATATATGCGTTAGTATACTGTTTTGCTTTTTTCTTTCTGGCTTACTTCACCCTGTATAATAGGCTCCAGTTTCATCCACCTCGTTAGAACTGATTCAAATGTATTCTTTTTAATGGCTGAGTAACATTACATTGTACATATATACCACAGATTTTTTATCCATTTCTCTGCTGATGGGCATCTAGGTTGCTTCCATGTTCTGGCTATTATAAACAGTACCATAATGAACATTAGGATGTTCCTTCAATTCTGGTTTCCTCAGTGTGTATGCCCAGCAGTGGGATAGCTGGGTCATATGGCTGTTCTATTTCCAGTTTTTTTTAAGGAATCTCCACAGTTTTCTTTAGTGGCTGTACTAGTTTGTATTCCCACAGAGTAAGAAGGTTCCCTTTTCTTCACACCCTCTCCAGCGTTTATTGCTTGTAGACTTTTGGCTAGCAGCCATTCTGATTCGTGTGAAGTGGTACCTCATTGTGGTTTTGATTTGCATTTCTCTGATAATGAGTGATGTGGAGCAACTTTTCATGTGTTTGTTAGCCATTTTTATGCCTTCTTTGGAGAAATGTCTGTTTAGTTCTTTGACCCATTTTTTTGTTGTGTCTTTTATTTTTCTGGAATTGAGCTGCAGGTGTTGCTTGTATATTTTTGAGGTTAATCCTTTGTCTGTTGCTTCATTTGCTATTTTTTTCCCATTCTGAAGGCTGTCTTTTCACCTTGTTTATAGTTTCCTTTGTTGTGCAGAAGCTTTTAAGTTTAATTAGGTCTCATTTGTTTATTTTTGCTTTTATTACCAATATTCTGGGAGGTGGGTCATAGAGGATCCTGCTGTGGTTTATGCTGGAGAGTGTTTTGCCTATGTTTTCCTCTAGGAGTTTTATAGTTTCTGGTCTTACATTTAGACCTTTAATCCATTCTGAGTTTATTTTTGTGTATGGTGTTAGAAAGTGTTCTAGTTTCATTCTTTCACAAGTGGTTGACCAGTTTTCCCAGCACCACTTGTTAGAGAGATTGTCTTTTCTCCATTGTATATCTTGCCTCCTTTGTCAAAGATAAGTTGTCCATATTTGGGAGGATTTATCTCTGGGATTTCTATTTTGTTCCATTGATCTATATTTCTGTCTTTGTACCAGTCCCATGCTGTCTTCGTGACTGTGACTTTGTAGTATAGCCTGAAGTCACGCAGGTTGATTCCTCCAGTTCCTCTTCTTTCTCAAGATTGCTTTGGCTATTCGAGGTTTTTTTGTATTTCCATACATATTGTAAAATTATTTGCTCTATCTCTCTGAAAAAAAATACCGTTGGTAGCTTGATGGGGATTGCATTGAATCTATAGATTACTTTGGGTAATATACTCATTTTCACTATATTGATTCCTCAAGTTCATGAACACGGTATATTTTTCCATCTATTTGTGTCTTCTTTGATTTCTTTCACCAGTGTTTTACAGTTTTCTGTATATAGGTCTTTTGTTTCTTCAGGTAGATATATGCCTAAGTATTTTATTTTTTTCGTTGCATTGGTGAATGGAATTGTTTCCTTTATTTCTCTGTTTTCTCATTTTTAGTGTATAGGAATGCAAGAGATTTCTGTATTAATTTTATATCATGCAACTTTATTATATTCATCGATTAGCTCTAGTAATTTTCTGGTGGAGTCTTTAGGGTTTTCTATGTAGAGGATCATGTCATCTGCAAACAGTGAGAGTTTTACTTCTTTTCCAATCTGGATTCCTTTTATTTCTTTTTCTGCTCTAATTGCTGAGGCCAAAACTTCCAAAACTATGTTGAATAGTAGTAGTGATAGTGGGCACCCCTGACTTGTTCCTGAATTTAGGGGAAATGCTTTCAATTTTTCACCATTAAGAATAATGTTTGTTGAGTCTTTGTCATATATAACTTTTATTATGTTGAGTTATGTCCCTTCTATTCCTGCTTTCTAGAGGGTTTTTATCATAAATGGATGCTGAATTTTGTCAAAGGCTTTCTCTGCATCTATTGAGATAATCATGTGGTTTTCATTTTTCAATTTGTTAATGTGGTGTATTACATTGTTTGATTTGCAGATATTGAAGAATCCTTGCATCCTGAGATAAAGCCCACTTGCTCATGATGTATGATCTTTTTTCATATGTTGTTGGATTCTGTTTGCTAGAATTTTGTTAAGGATTTTTGTATCTATGCTCATCAGTGATATTTGCCTGTAGTTTTCAATTTTTATGGCATCTTTGTCAGGTTTTGGTATTAGGGTGATGGTGGCCTCATAGAATGAGTTTGGAAGTTTACCTTCCTCTGCAATTTTCTGGAAGAGTTTGAGGAGGATAGGTGTTAGTTCTTCTCTAGGTTTTTTGTAGAATTCAGCTGTGAAGCTGTCTGGTCCTGGAATTTTGTTCGTTGGAAGATTTCTGATTACTGTTTCACTTTCCGTGCTTGTGATGGGTCTGTTAAGATCTTCTATTTCTTCCTGGTTCAGTTTTGGAAAGTTGTACTTTTCTGAGAATTTGTCCATTTCTTCCAAGTTGTCCATTTTATTTGCGTATAGTTTCTAATAATAGTATCTTATGACCCTTTGTATATCTGTGTTCTCTGTTGTGATCTCTCCATTTTCATTTCTAATTTTGTTGATTTGATTCTTCTTCCTTTGTCTGTTGATGAGTCTGGCTAATGGTTTGTCAATTTTATTTATCTTTTCAAAGAACCAGCTTTTGGTTTTGTTGATTTTTTTCTGTGGTCTCTTTTGTTTTGCTTGCATTTATTTCTGCTCTATTTTTAAAGATTTCTTTCCTTCTACTAACCCTGGGTTTATAATTTCTTCCTTTTCAACTTGCTTTAGGTGTATAGATAGGTTATTTATCTGGCTTTTTTCTTGTTTCTTGAGATAAGCCTGTATTGCTATGAACCTTCCCCTTAACACTTCTTTTAAACAGTGTCCCATAGGTTTTGGGTTGTTGTGTTTTTATTTTCATTCATTTCTATGCATATTTTGATTTTTCAAAATTTCTTCTGTGATTTGTTGGCTATTCAGTAGCGTGTTCTTCAGTCTTCATATGTTGGAATTTTTAATAGCTTTTCTCCTGTAATTGACATCTAATCTTACTGCATTGTGGTCAGAGAAGATTCTTGGAATGATTTTAATTTTTTTTTCAATTTACCAAGGCTAGATTCATGGCCCAGGATGTTATCTATCATGGAGAATGTTCCATGTGTGCTTGAGAAAAAGGCGAAATTCATTGTTTTGGGGTGAAATGTCCTATAGATATCAAATAGGTCTAACTGGTCCATTGTATCATTTAAAGTTTGTGTTTCTTTGTTGATTTTTTATTTAGTTGATCCATTCATAGGTGTGAGTGGGATATTAAGGTCTCCCACTCTTATTATATTATTGTTAATTTCCCCTTTCATACTTGTTAGCATGTCTAACATATTGTGGTGCTCCTATGTTGGGTGCATATATATTTATGATTGCTTTATATTCTTCTTGGATTGATCCTTTGATCGTTACTGAGTGTCCACCTTTGTCTCTTTTCACATCCTTTGTTTTAAAGTCTATTTTATCTGATATGAGTATTGCTGCTCCTGCTTTCTTTTGGTCTCTATTTGCATGGAATATCTTTTTCCAGTCCTTCACTTTCAGTCACTTTCCTGTTTAGTGAAGCTTGCACCGGTGTTCTGGTGGGTGGAGTTGGATTTCTTCTCTCTAGAGTGCAATGAAGTGTCCAGTAATGGGTTTTGAGATGTCAGTGGGTTTTGTGTGACTTTGGTCAGGCTGTATATTGAGGCTCAGAGTCATGTTCCTGTGTTGCTAGAGAATTTGCATTGTATGTCTTGCTCTGGAGCTTGCTGGCCCTTGGGTGGTGGTTGGTTTCAGTGTAGGTATGGAGGCGTTTGATGAGCTCCAATCAATCAATGTTCCCTGGATTCAGGAGTTCTCTGGTGTTCTCAGGATTTGGACTTAAGCCTCCTCCCTCTGCTTTTCAGTCTCATTGTTACAGTAGCCTCAAGACTTCCTCATCTATACAGCACCAATGAGAAAACATCTAGGTTAATGATGAAAAGCTTATCCACAGTGAGGGACATCCGGAGAGGCACACAGAGTTACATGGAGAAGAGAAGAGGGAGGAAGGAGACAGAGGTGGACAGGAGGATGAAAGGGGGAGTCAAAAGGAGAGAGACAGATCCAGCCAGTACAAAGTTCCCTAAATGTTCTCCACAGCCCGGAACACACAAAGAGATTCACTGAGCTGGGTAGAGAAGAAAATGGGGAGGGGGGAGATAGAGGCCACTTGGTGGAGGAAAATAAGAGTCAAAAGGTGGACAGAGCAATCAGGCCTGTGATCTCACTCCCAAGTAAAAATGGGTACTGAAGATTGGGTTCTTAAAGGTACAATGCTGATAACAAATACCAAAAAGCAAAGATTAAAAATCTAGTGTAGAAGTTAGATTTTCAAAAATACAATATTAAAACAAAACAAAACATAATATCAACAACAAAGTCACCAAAATTATAAAATATATATACATATGAAGTTTGCCTTTAAAAGTAAGGTCTTCCTTTTTTTTTTTTTCCCAAGGTAATATTAGGCTATAAAAATGAAAATTAAAGGAGTAATGGGGACTTAAAAATTTAAAAAAATCATTAAATTATTTTTTTAAATTTTTTATTTAATTTAAATTATGATAATAGTAAAAATATATCTAAGACTTTCTCTGGAGCTGTTGCGAACAGTGTGGGGTCAGTTCAGTCCAGTTTGGGGTCTCCTAATGTTTGTTGGAAGGACTGAAGCTGAAGCTGAAACACCAATACTTTGGCCACCTCATGCGAAGTATTGACTCATTGGAAAAGACCCTGATGCTGGGAGGGATTGGAGGCAGGGGGAGAAGGGGACGACAGAGGATGAGATGGCTGGATGGCATCACCGACTCAATGGACATGAGTTTGAGTAAACTCTGGGAGTTGATGATGGACAGGGAGGCCTGGCGTGCTGTGATACATGGAGTCACAAAGAGTTGAACATGACTGAGCGACTCAGCTGAACTGAACTGGACACAGGAGCACAAAACATATAAAACAGTAGTTAACAGACCTAAAGGGAGTGATTGACAGTAACACAATAATAGCCCATGACTTTAACAATCCTGATATTTGAATAAATATCATCCAGCCAGAAAGTAAAAAAAATAAGTGTCAGCTAAATTAAATATAAGGCCAGATGCATTTGATATATTTATATAGAACATTCCATTCTAATGCAGAATATATATATTTCTCAAGTGCACGTGGGACATTCTCAAGAATACGCCACGTTTTGGGGACACAAAACTAACCTCAATAAATTTAGGAAGTTTTGAATCACATCAAGCTTCTCTTCCGATCACTAGGATATGAAACTAGAAATCAAATAAAAGAAGAAAGTTGGAAACAAAAAACAGAACTCTGTGAAAACTGAAACACATGCTACTGAACAACTATTAGGTCAATAAAAATGCCAAAGGAGGAATAGAGAATCACCTGAAGGCAAATGAAAATAAAAATATCACATATTTAAATCTATGAGATATACTAAAACTGAACTAAGATAGAAATATTTGGCAATACAGGTCTACCTCGGGCACAAGAAAATTTCGAGGTAAACAATTTTTATTTGCAACAGAAAAAAGAACACCATACCATTTCATGGTAGCAAAACATCTCAGATTGTTTGCTTTCATAATGGCTTGTTGTGAACACCATATGATATCACTTACATAGGAAATCTAAAATATGACACAAATGTCCTTATCTCTGAAACAGCAACAGATTCACAAACATAGAGAATAGACTTGCAGACTGTGAATAACACTTAAAAGAGTTCCTAAAATTCTATAAAGATACTGAATTCAAAGAAGGAAAGAAAAATGGAAATCCCAGGAAATAAGGGCAAGGAGCAATTTTATTTCACAATGATCAAAGAAGAATTTCTGGTTTTGATACTTGGAGTTATGCAATCCAGAGCACTAGCATAATTGGTCTTTTGTACTTGGCATCCAATGCAATCTCTTTAGACCCTCTTTTATATCTCGGTTTCTCAGACGGTAGATGAAAGGGTTCAGCATGGGTGTGACCACAGTGTACATGACCGAGGTAATTGTACTTGAATGTGAGGTGTAGGTAGTCCCAGAGCTAAGGAACACTCCTAAGGCTGTGAAATAAAATAGGAAGACAACTGAGAGGTGGGACACACAGGTGGAAATGCTTTATACTTCCCCTGAGCTGATGTGATTTTACATATGCAGGAAACTATTTTAGAATATGAGTAAAGGATGCCAGCAAAAGGACCAACACCCATCAGGACAGCTGCAAAATACATCACTATGTTATTAAGAAAGTTGTCAGAACACTGACTAAGTTCACAGAAAAAGTGGGGAATTTGCACAAGTGGACAGAAGGACAGTCGCAACACCATTAAGCTGTGTAGCAAGGAATACAAGGCAACAAGCACCCAGGATATCAGAACCAGCAGTTCACAGAGCCGGGGGCTCATGATGACGGTGTAGAACAAGGGGTGGCAGATGGCCACATACCGATCATAGGCCATCACACTCAGGAGAATGTCATCCAATCCTGCAAACATTATGTAAAAATACATTTGAGTGATGCAGCCTCCATAGGTGATACCTTTGCTCTTGTTCTGGATGTTCCACAGCATCTTTGGGATGGTGGTGGAGGTGAAACAGATGTCTACAAAGGACAGGTTGGAGAGGAAGAAGTACATGGGGGTGTGGAGGTGGTAGTCTGAGCTGATGGCCAGGATGATGAGCAGGTTTCCAAACACAGTGATTAGGTACATGGAGAGGAAGAGCCCAAAGATGAGGGGCTGCACTTCTTCTTCTTCTGAAAGTCCCAGAAGAAGAAATTCTAAAATTCGTGTATTATTCCCTGGTTCCATGGGGTGGAGGTGCCTATCAGGAAAAAGGAAAATAACATGACTCGTTTGCACAAAAACTGTCATAATTCACATAGCTGAAATACTGCAATTTCTATTTAACTCTCAAGTAATTGATCATAATACCTTATTTATAGAAAAGTTCTCTTCCAAAGTACACTCCATTTCAACTCTGGCAAAGAATTTTTGTCCCATTTTCATCACATTGGCAAAGAGCTCATCTATTCTAGAGTTCTAATGAGGTATTTCTTCATTTAGTTGAGAAATACATATTTAGTGCTGACCCAGTAGAAACTGCTGAAAAATAAACCTCTCCCAGTCCACGGATTATGACTGGTGATATTCAAATAAAATATGATAGATTATGTCAGGATGTCATGCATGCTATGAAGAAAACAAAACCAGGTATAAAGGAGAGCCTGGCAGGAGGTGTTATTTTGTCCTGAGTGTTCAGGGAAGAGCTTCAAACTAGGTGATGTTTAAGATGCTGAAGAGAGAAGCCTTTTTGATGTCAGAAGAAGTGTGTGCCTGGCAGAGGAACCTGCCACTGCTAAGGACCTGAGGAAGATGCTTGTTCCCCATGTTCAAGTGCAAACAAGGAAGCCAGTGGGGTGAAGGAATTAGTAGGAGGCGGAGTGATTAGAAACGGTGTCAAGGATGCTGAGGAACAAGGTGGTCTCTCTGCTACAGCTGAACCTTCAGCACATAGAGAACCCCTCCTTCCATCTGGTTCTGAAAGGTTGTTGCTGAATGATAAGACGCTGGGATTCTTGGCCTCCAGAGGAGACGAATTCAATCTGGGGACAGAGACGAGGCTGGATCACTCAGAGCTTTTGTGTAATAAAGTTTTTTATTAACGTATAAAGGAGATAGAGAAAGCTTCTGACATAGGCATCAGAAGGGGGTAGAAAGAGTACCCCCTGCTAGTCTTTAGCTGTATGTCATATAGTCACTCGCAGTCTGTTAATGAAAAGAAAGGAATGTCATAAAATTTAATATGGCACCAGATAATTCATCTCCGGCCATAAACGATTGACTTGAATCTTGTAGAAGGGCAGTTTACCAAACAAATAGTTTCGTTTACATAGATTAGGGGAACAATATCTGAATATAGTTTGAGCCATTTTGGTGGAACTTAGAGTCTGGGGTAAATGCATAGCACATTAACATAGCTTAAGACAAACATTTCCATAAAAAAAAAGAAATGTATTGGTTAACTCAAGGTTTGAGAATAGTTAATTTCAGGTGAAACCAGGTGTCATGGCAACACAGCATTTTAATAGAAACCTCCTTTTAAATTTGTATACAGAAGAAAAATATATCAAAGGTTTGTTTCCTCCTGCTGCTTAAGAGAGATAAAAATGTCTGGCACTTGCAGCCTATTTCCTCCGTTTGGAGACCCCTGGCCTTCCTGCCTGTTACCCTCTCAGTTCCTTGCACTTTATGAATTTAGTTTAAAATCATCCTGTGATTTATGTCAGTTCGCTACTTATTTCCATCTATTGACCAAATTGTGACCTCTGTTTTATAAGTCATCTTAACATATGAGTACAGATGCCTCTGCTTTAAGAATTGGTCTATCTTCAGAAGGCCCAGACGAGCACACACACACACACACAAACACACACACACATGATGCTTCAGGACTGTGTTACTATCATAAACTGGTCACTCATATACACCCTCGTTAAGCCATGAATGGTTACACATCAAGCTTGGCAGATCAAATTATTATTCTCCAGAAGAATGTAAATTTTTTACCCAGAAGTTCCAGGGTTGTTTTTGTTTTGTTTTTAATTTATGTGTTTTTTAGTTGAAAGATAATAGCTTTACAGAATTCTGTTGTTTTCTGTCACACCTCAACATGAATCAGCCATAGGTATACATATATCCCCTCCCTTCTGAAACCCCTCCCATCTCCCTCCCCATCCCACCCCCAAATTCCAGTTTATCAACTTCCCATAGAACAATAAATTTTGGGTTCAATGTTGGTATGGCTAATTTCTTCTCAGTATTTAGAGAAGAATGAAAAGCATGAGAGAGAAAGAAAAAAAGAGAAATGAAATGGACATAGACAAATTAAGAGGGAAAATATCCAATAAACTCAAATGACCCCTGAGACAATGCAATGAAGAAAAGTTTCCTTCCTTCATCAATATTCCAACTCCAGTGACATCTCCTTCATGCCCAGAAAAAAATAATGAAGAAAAATATTTTTTTCCAAAGACATAACTGGGGATATATTTATGATGTGATATATCTTACAGTTTAAATATACCAAGAGAATAAGCAAATGGAATATAAACTAGCAACTCAAAATCAGAAATAAATGAAATACAACAAAAGTTGAATATATTGTGTATGAAGAAGCAGAATACTTCTTTTTCTTGAAGAGTTTTCCTATTTATTTACTTCTGTTCATAAATAAGATTATTAGACTTATTGTCTACTTTTACTGGAAGCCTTTTATGCCTCCCATTCCTTCTAATGGGGCTTCCTTAGTGGCTCATTGGTAAAGAATCCACCTGCAATACAGGAAGCCAAGGTTCAATCCCTTGGTGAGCAAGATCCCCTGGAGAAGGAAAGTGCACCCCACTCCAGTATTCTGGCCTGGGAAATTCCATGGACAGAGGAGCTTGGTGGGTTACAGTCCATGGGGTCACAAAAGGGTCAGACACAGTTTAGCAACTAAACCACCACCACTTTTCCTTCTAACTGAGATTCCTCTGTTACCATTTGTCAACATTGAGGAGTGAAGGGGTCATTTTACTTTTAGACCTAAATAGATACACTAAAATTAGGAAAGCCAGAAACAACCACAGTGACCTCTGGCCTCTGGATACACTAGATTGGCCCTCAGGTGACCTCAGGTACATGCTCCTGGCTTCCGTCCTCTCTGACCCTCTCCTGAAATGTGTGCAGAGCTCTCACCTGCCTGCAGACTAAAAAGGCTTTCCCTGTAGAAGTCCAAGTTCCTTTCTAAATGATTAATGATGCAGACAGAATTTTTGTCCCTAAACAAGACAACAGGAAGGGATAAAATCAAGCATTGGCTCCCAGACAGATTCAGAGATCTAAATTAAGGACTAGGTCCTCACCAGCCAAAGTGGCACAGGCGGAGGGGCTGCAGCAGAGGAGATATTTGCAGCTTCTTGTGTCAGCTCACAGGGCTTCTCCGGTGGCTCAGTGATAAAGAATCCACCTGCAATGCAGGAGTCACAGGAGATGGGGGCTTGATCCCTGGGTCAGGAAAATCCCATGGAGGACTGCAAGGCAATGCACTCCAGTGTTCTTGCCTGGAGAATCCTATGGATCCTAGAGGGCTACAGTCTGTGGAGTCTCAAAGAGTTGGACAGAACTGAAGGAACTTAGCAAGCATGCACATATGTCAGCTAATTAGGCATATTTTCCTTTTGTTACACCAACCTCCAAGTACATGATTTCCCTTGGGGACACTGGGCTGGACACAATGCAATTATTTTTCTGTAGATTCTCTGTTACTTGATGCTTGCATTCTAAGTTGGTGATTCAGTTTTTATCACTCCTTCCCCTTTAATTCTCCTGCTTTCAAAGCACTAAGGTTCCCAAAACCTCATTACATCACTGAGATCTAATTATTCTTTAAACTATAACACTGAGAATTTGCTTGATGAGGTTCCTTGGGTCTTCTAAGCTTTGATTTCTGGTAGAGAAAAAAAAAAGTCCATATGGTCTCAGAGTCTGATACAAATGAAACCATTTAGCATGCATGCTGTCAAACAGAAACTTATTTAAATATATGTGAAGTTACAAAATAAAGGGAATTGCAGGAAAAATAATTGAATAAATTAGTTCCAAAGTATTTGTATTTTTAAAAAATTGAATGGAGTTTCACACACTACTCAAACAATATTAAAAGAGTAATGATTTGCTGATATCCAACTGGACTAATAGTAATTAAATTGGGAAATGTGTAAACATGAATATAATATATATAATATATAATGTAACAGATTTTGTTAAAGACATATAAGAAATGTATTTCAATTTGGGAATATTAGATTATAGAATAAATCAGAGGGATTATCTATCCAATATAAAACCAGTCCTTTTCAGTGAATACCTAGAAAACAATACACTAAAATCCACAAGTGTGCCGAACTGTCTTAAAGCAAGAAATCCAGCATAAGATAGATGTATTTAGCTATGTAAAATGAAAAAGCATTTTTATGGCAAAACAGTCCCCAAAAGGTCAACTGAGAAAGAACAATTCTTAAAAATCATTTCAAAAGCTGGTAGTGGTAGAATAAGAGGTTTATATCATCTGGGCATGTAATAATAAAACTGACACATCAAAATCACAATGCAAGGCATTATTTTTTATCAAAGTCAGTAACAGTTAAGAAAAGAACACTTTTTCACAACCATCCATGTGGGGAAATACTTAAAGAGTTGTCACACAGTTTACAGTGGTACTTTGAAACAGGGAGCAGATGTGCACTATCTGTTTGCAAAGAGAAATTTAAAATGTTGCATTGTTGGGAAAGCCATCTGAACAATGGCACAGATAGTAAAAGTACAGAAGCTCTTTACCTGGAGGCGTCTCAGTCTCAGTGCTGTTGACATTCTCGGACAGGCTGTTCTCTGTGGTGGGGTGTGTTCTGTGCTTTCAGGAGGCCTAGAGCATCTCTGACCTCCACCCACTGCTCCCAGAATAACAGACGGATATTTCTACAAAGCATCCTTCAGTGTTCCCAGGGAAACAAAGTTGCTCTTGCTTAGAAACACACTTTAAATTTAACAATCTCAAATATTTTTGTAGGATTGATATAACAGCAACTTGAAGAGAAAGGTTAGGAAAGACAGTCTGCAATGTGGGTAGCTCAGCTCCTTATGAAGTACTAAACAGCTATTGAAAGAATGAACCCATATTACATTGAATCCTAGTTGATTGGAAGAAAGCCCGTGGGGCATTATTGACCAGTAGGGGAGAGGGAACACAGGTAGAGGAAAAAAAAAGACTGCACTGAATCAAGAATATCCGTGATATGCACAGGATTCTATTCATACATTTGTAGAAAAATGTATGAATAGGTGTTTGTACCTAATATAGAAAGAAAAGTTTAAAAGAAACCAAGCATATGTGGAACAATGTTACTGAGAATAAAACTAGGTTAAGTGGTATCGGTTTTAAAATAACTGAATGTAACAAGATTGAATGAATATCTATAATTTTCATAAAGACCTGAACAGTAATAATTTAATGATAGCAACATTCACCACTAATTCAATGTTAAATTGCCTAAGACTTGGAAATAAAATAAGAGAAGATATTTTAAATGCAAGGAGGAAGCAGTATTCAAGTTCAGTTTTTTTTCTTAAATAAAGATAGATGGATTAAAATATGGTCATGAAAGACAAAGGTGACATTTAATCAAATGGTTAAATAATTGTTTCTATATGATGTCCAAAGGTGATACAACTTTTAGAAATACATTTAACCACAAAAGATTAAAAGGAACAATAAGGAAGAAGAGAGTAAACGTTAGAAATATGCTTAATAGGTGGTTGTGTGTGTATGTGTGTGTTAAGTTGCTACAGTCATCTCCTACTCTTTGCAACCATATGGACCATAGTCCACCAGGCTCTCTGTTCATGGGATTCTCCAGGCATGAATACTGGAGTGGGTTGTCATGCCCTCCTCCAGGGGATCTTCCAGATCCAGGGATCCAGCTATTTCTCTTACGCCTACTTCATTGGCAGGTGGGTCCTTTACCACTAGTGTCACCTAGGAGGCCCATAATAAGTGATTAATTAGCATTAAAAAATACACAGGAAAGCAATCACTGCCATGTTTTAAAAACAAATATTTTCAAGTGAAGAATACTACAGTGACAGCTCAATTATTTCAATAAAAATGTGAAAAGCAATGGAGAGAACACCATATGACTGACTGACCAAATACATTTTATAAATTACCAAGCATTGTCACAAATACAACTATATATACATAAAATAACTAAATGGCAAGCATTTTGTGGAAAGAAAATAAAGGCTCTAATTCATCTTGAATAATGTGAGCAAAGACAGTAATAAAAATACTCCAACTGCAGCATACAAAGGGTTCTCACAGACAATGTTTGATCAACAAAGTAAATGTGTAACAGAGATAAATATATATGTGTATGTGTGTGTTTGTGTGTGCTCAGTCATTTCCAACTCTTTCTATATAAGTATGCATATAAAACTTTTGCATGTGTGCACACATACATACACACACACAGCACACACACACACATGTTCTTTGTTGTGTCTCCATTATACACTGGTCACACAGATTCACCCTGTTTAGGCTGTGAGTGGTTACAGCTCAGCTGGTCAGGTCAAATAATTATTCTCCAAAGGAATATATAATTTTTACCATGAAATTCCAGTTTATAAACTTCTCATGGAACAATTAATGTGGGGTTCATTTTTGGTATAGCCAATGTCTGCTTGGTATTTTGAGAACAATTAGAAGGATGAGAGTGAAAGAAACAGGGAGAAATGAGGTGGATATATGGACCTGAAGGGGAAACTATATCCAATATACTCAATGACTATGAGACAATGCAATAAAGAAAGATTTCCTTGCTTCATCAATATTCCAACCCCAGTGGCTTCTCCTTGATTTGGAAAAATTATACAGAAAAATATCTTTTGTCTAAAAACATAAAAAAATGATATACTTATGACATGGAACATCTTACAGTTTGAATATCCCAAGAGGAAAAGAAAAAAATGGAATATAAGCTACCAATTCAATATCAGAAATAGACAAAATAAAACAGAAGCTGAATATGTCTTATGTGAAACATATAAAGCAGTAGAAGCTTTTTCTTTTCTTAAGCACTTCCCCTATTTGTTTCCCCTTGTTCATAAAAAAGGTCCGTATACTAGTTTTCTACTTTTACTGGAAGCATTTTATGCCTCCAATTCCTTCTAAAAGGGTTATCTTGGTGGTTCAGAAAGTAAAGAATCTGCTTGTCGATGCAGGACACATAGGTTCAATCCCCGAGTCAAGAAGATCCCCTGGAGGAGGAAATGGCAACTCACTCCAGCATTCTTGCCTGGGAAATCCTAGGGACAGAGGAGCTGGGTGGGTTAAAGGCCATGGGGTCACAAGAATTGGAGCAACTTAGCAACTAAACCACTAACATCATTCCTTCTGAGCTTTCACTGTTACAATTTAATTGTCAAGATTGACACTTGCACTTTCAAATGCAACGTTCACTTTATTTTTAGACCATAAATAAGTACTTTAATATTAGGGAAACCAGAAAACAACTACAATGACCTCTGGCCTCTGGGCTATGCAAGATTGGTCCTCAGGAGAACTCAGGTACACATTCCAGGCTTCTATCATCACTGACACTCTCCTACAGGGTTTGTGGATCTGTCAGACTCACCTGCCTGCAGATTGAGAGAGAAGGCTTTCCCAGTAGAAGTCAAAATTCCTCCTAAATGATTACTGATGCAGACAGAATTTTTTTCCCCAAACAAGAAAACAGGAGCAGATAAAAATGAAGCATTGGTTCCCAGACAGATGTAGAACTTCCAAAGCAAGAACCAGGTCCTCCCCAACCAAAGTGGCAGAGGCTGAGGGACTACAGCAGAGGAGATATTTGGAGCTTCCTGTGTCAGCTCATTAGGCATGTTTCCTCTGGTTACTCCAATCTGTAACTACATGATTTCCCTTGGGGACACGTTTCTGGACAGAATGGATTTTTTCACCTGCTGATTCTCTGTTCCTAAGACACTGCATATAAGTTAGGTGAATTCATTTTTTATTACTCCTTCCTCTTAATTCTGTTGCTTCCAAGCCCTAAGGTTCCCAGCATGTCATCATATCCCTGAGTACAAGATTTTCTTTAAATTGTAACATTCAGGATTTGTCTTGACTAGGTCCCTTGGGTCTTTAATGCTTTGACTTGGGGCAGGGACGGAACCACTGAAATCTCTAAAAATTACTATTCTTCTCTTCAAAACAGGGGATAACTTTGCTACTTTAGAATAAAACCATGGCTAATATACTCCTTGGATGCATGCTAGTTTCTCCAAGTCAATTAGAAATTTCTCAGTTATATCAGAAGTTAAGAGCTATCCTTTAATCCTTCATTACTAATGCTTGTACTTATGAGAGACATTTATATGCTGATATGCACCATAAACTATCTTAGCGTATTACTGTGTGTGTCTGTGTGTGCCTCTGTGTGTGTGTGTGTATGTGTATGTGTGTGTGTGTGCTCAGTCACATCTGAGTCTTTGTGACCCCATGGAATGTAGCCTGCCAGTCTCCTCCATCCATGCAATTTTTCAGGCAAGGATACTGGAGTGGGATGCCATTTTTTTCTGGCCTCTAGACAAAGAGGCAGCCACATCTCATACCTGACTCAAGTCCAAGCCCCCCATTCCTCTTAGCAAGATGACTGCAATCAGTACACCCCAAAGAAAGGCATGAATTGTGATAGCATCACGTCTAGCTCTTCCAGTAAAGTCACGGGGCACACATCAACTGTATATAACTCTTCCCACAAAAAGATACAACTCTAAGACAGCAAGAGTTAACTGTGGCACATAATTTCAGAAGACAGACAAAGATAAATAAAATGAAAATACAGAGGAATTTGTCCCAACTTAAATAAAAAGATATCATGCCTAGAAAACAGTCAATGAAAGAGAAACAAACCGTTCACCAGATTGGAATCAATGCATTTGTAAAGATATAAAACACCATTTTCTCAACCTAAAATGATTCAAGAAATTTTCCAAAGGAAGATTTATTTCCGGTATTCACCCTGTGCATTTTGTTAATAATGGAAGACCATAAAACATTTAATTTTTTGTAAAAAGGACTGTTGAATTCATTATGATTTTAATAGGGAACTATAAAACAAAAACTAGTTTGAACTCAACATTCCATTAAATGAAATGAACAACTAGAAGTAATTAATAATATACCAGGTAATACAGAAGAATGCATAATCTAACTGAAATATAGAATCATGGAAATGATTAGTCAGAAAAGAAAAAAACAGATTTTAAAAGGGAATAATTTGAGGGATGTTTAACTGCATTAAGAACACCAACACTGGCATAACTGCAGTGTCCAGGAAGGAAAAGGCAGAAGGAAAGGTCATCAGAACTTATCTGATAAACTTATGTCTGAAAACTTCCCAAACCTGAGTAAAAAAAGCAAATTCAGGTACCAGAAGCAAAAAGAACCCCCCAAAATGACAGCAACAAAACCTACACCAAGATACAGCAATTAAAGCCACAAAGTTAAAGATATGGTTTTCTAAAGCCAGCAAAAATAAAACAGTGTCATATAAGATGGAAGCACATAGGTCTATGAGCTGATTTCTTTTTTTTTTTTTTTTTTTTTTGCAGAAACTTTGTATGATATAATGGGGAGGCATGATATATTTAAAGTGTTGAGAGGGAAAAACGTGCAAACTAGGGCTTTCTACCCAGAAAGACTAACATCGAGAATTGAAGGAGAGATAAGGAACTTTTCAGACAATCTAAGACTAATAGAATTTATCAATTCTAAACATACTCTACACAGAACATTATAGGACCATCTCTAAGAAAGAAGGAAGAAAGGCATAGCAAGTGGGAAGAAACTGTAAGACGAGGAAACCCTGCAAGTAAAGGCAGAAGCGGAGAGAGGCTGAGGGTCAGATCACTGAGCTGGTGTGAGGACTCAATAGACCAAAAAATCCTAAAATCAAGTATAGCTGCAATAAGAATGAAAGGGATAACTAAGGAGGTATCAAATGTGACTTCAGAGACATAAAATGTAGGGCAGGGAGTGAAAATGTAGTGTGATCAGTATGTGTATGAACTTAAAAGACAACTTGTTTTTATAAGTAGACATCATTGTAGGCCATCATATGAAGACCCTTTGTTTATCATACTTCAAAAATCTACACAAGATAAATCCTAGAGAGAAAGGAACACAAGCATATCACTAAATAAATCATCAAATCATAAGAAAAGAAACACAAAGAAAAAGGAAAAACAAAGAATGACACTAACAGAAAACAAGTTAAAAATAGGCAATAAGTAATACCTATGAAAAACCTCTTAAACTGCCAGTAAATTAAATGATCTCCTAAGAGACAACTTAAGATTAAACATTGAAACAACTAAGGTCATAGCATCTGGCCCCATTACTGCATGGCAAATAGAAGGGGAAAAGGTGGAAGGAGTGACAGATTTCCTCTTCTTGGGCTCCAAAATCACTGCGGATGATGAGTGCAGCCATGGAATCAGAAGATGATTGCTTCTTGGTAGGAAACTGATGACAAACCTAGACAGTGTGTTGAAAAGCAGAGACATTACTCTGCCAACAAAGGTCCATAGTCAAGGCTATGGTCTTCCCTGTGGTCACATGTTGTTGTGAGAACTGGACTGTAAAGAAGGCAGAAGGTGGAATAATTGACCCCTTTGAACTATGCTGCTTGAGAAGACTCCTGATAGTCCCTTGGACAGCAAGGAGATCAAACCAGTCAGTCTTAAGGGAGATCAACCCTGAATATTTGCTGAAAGGACTGATGCTGAAGCTGAAGTTCCATCATTTTGGTCACCTGATGCAAACAGATGACTCATTGGAAAAGCTCCCTGCTGCTGGGAAAGATCAAGGACAGAAGGAGAAGAGGGCATCAGAGGATGAGATGGCTGGGTGGCATCACCAGTGCAATGAACACGAACTTTGGCAAACTCTGGGAGATGGGGAGGGACAGACAGGCCAGCCGTGCTGCAAACTGTGGGGTCACAAAGAGGTGGGCACAACTGTGTGACTGACCAACAACAGACTAAGTGCTCTGATGAAAAGACATTGCTCCTGATAAAGTCTCCATGATTTTATGATACTCCATCAAAGAAATGGATTTCCAAACATTTTTGATCCAAAGATAGGAAAACTGTGGGTAGGAAAAAATAACAACTGTCTATATATTAGACTGAGAATAAAGCATAAAAACAGAGTACCTAAAATTCTATAAAGATACTGAATTAAAAGAAGGAAAGAAAAATGGAAATCCCAGGAAATAAGGGCAAGGACCAAAATTTCTTTCACAATGATCAAGGAACAATTTCTGGTTTTGATACTTTGAGTTATGCAATCCAGAGCACTAGCATAATTGGTTTTATACTTGGCATCAAATACAATCTCTTTAGACCCTCTTTTATATCTCGGTTTCTCAGACTGTAGATGAAAGGGTTCAGCATGGGTGTGACCACAGTGTACATCACTGAGGCAATTGTACTTGAATGTGAGTTGTGGGTAGCCGCAGAGCTAAGGAACACACCTAAGGCTGTAAAATAAAATAGGAAGACAACTGAGAGGTGGGAAACACAGGTGGAAAATGCTTTATACTTTCCCTGAGCTGATGTGATTTTACATATGCAGGAAACTATTTTAGAATATGAATAAAGGATGCCAGCAAAAGGACCGACACCCATCAGGACAGCTGCAAAATACATCATTATGTTATTAAGAAAGTTGTCAGAACTGGCAAGTTGTACCACCTGACTAAGTTCACAGAAAAAGTGGGGGATTTGCATTTCTGGACAGAAGGACAATCGCAGCACCATTAAGCTGTGTAGCAAGAAATAGAAGGCAATTAGCACCCAGGATATCAGAACCAGCAGTTCACAGAGCCGGGGGCTCATGATGACCATGTAGTGCAGGGGGTGGCAGATGGCCACATACCGATCATAGGCCATCACACTCAGGAGAATGTCATCCAATCCTGCAAACAGTATGTAAAAATACATCTGGGTGATGCAGCCTTCATAGGTGATACCTGTGTTCTTGCTCTGGATATTCCACAGCATCTTTGGGATGGTGGTGGAGGTGAAACAGATGTCTACAAAGGACAGGTTGGAGAGGAAGAAGTACATGGGGGTGTGGAGGTGGGAGTCTGAGATGATGGTCAGGATGATAAGCAGGTTTCCAAACACAGTGATTAGGTACATGGAGAGGAAGAACCCAAAGATGAGGGGCTGCAGTTCTTCTTCTTCTGAAAGTCCCAGAAGAAGAAATTCTGAAATTCGTGTATTATTCCCTGATTCCATGGGATGGAGGTGCCTACCAGGAACAAGGAAAATAATGTGACTCGTTTGCACATGAACTGGCATAATTCACATAGCTGAAAAACTGCAATTTCTATGTAGCCCTCAAGTAGTTGATCTTAACACCTTATTTATAGAAAAATTCTCTTTGAAAGTATACTCCATTTCATGTCTGACAAAGAATTTTGGTCTAATTCGCATAACATTGGCAAAGAGCTCATCCGTTCTAGAGTTCTAATGAGGTATTTTTTCATTTATTTGAGAAATACATATTTGGTGCTGACCCAGAAGAAAGTGCTGAAAAATAAACCTCCCCTAATCCAAGGATGGTGAATGAGGATATTCAAGTAAAATATGATAGAATATGTCAGAATGTCACATGCTATGAAGAAAACAATGCTAGGTATAAAGGAGAGAGTGGCAGAAAGTATTATTTTGTCCTGAGTGTTCAGGAAAGAGCTTCAAACTAGGTGATGTTTAAGATCCTGAAGAAAGAGAGAAGAAACCTTTGTGATGTCAGAAGAAGTGTGTGCCTGGCAGAGGGAGCTGCCACTGCTAAGGACGTGACAGAGATGCTTGTTCCCCATGTTCAAGTGCAAACAAGGAAGCCAGTGGGGTGAAGGAATAAGTAGGAGGGAGAGTGATCAGAGACGGTGTCAAGGATGTTAAGGAACAAGGTGGTCTCCCTGCTACAGTTGAACCTACACCACATAGAAAATCCCTCCTTCAATGTGGTTCCTTGCACTTTATGAATTTAATTTAAAACCATCCTGTGAAGTATGTCAGTTTCCCTACTTAGTTCCATCTATTGACCAACTTCTGACCTCTGTAGTATAAGTCATCTTAACATATGAGTACAGATGCCTCTTCTTTAAGAACTGGTCTCTCTTCACAAGGAACAGGCAGACACACACACACACACACACACACACACACACACACACACACGCTCACACGATGTCCTTCTGGCTTATGTTACGATCATAAACTGGTCACCCAGATCCACCTTCGTTAGGCCATGAATGGTTACGTATCAAGCTACTCAGATCAAATTATTATTCTCCAAAAGAATGTATTATTTTTGCCTAGAGGTTCCAGAATTTTTTAAAAATTATGTGTCTTTTAGTTGAAGGATAGTAGCTTTACAGAATTTTGTTGTTTTCTGTCACACCTCAACATGTATCAGCCATGGGTATACATATATCCCCTCCCTTCTGAACCCCCGTCCCATCTCCCTCCCCATCCCACCACCAAATTCCAGTTTATAAACTTCCCACAAAACAATAAATTTTGAGTTCAACGTTGGTATGGCCAATTTCTTCTCAGTATTTAGAGAAGAATGAAAAGCATGAGAGAGAAAGAAAAAAAAAGAGAGAAATAAAATGGACATAGGCAAATTAAGCAGGAAAATATCCAATAAACTCAAATTAGCCCTGAGCCAATGCAACGATAAAAAGTTTCCTTCCTTCTTCAATATTCCAACTCCAGTGGCATCTCCTTCATGCCCAGAAAAATATAATAAATAAAAATAAATTTTTCCAAGGACATAAACAGGGATATATATTCATGACGTGATATATCTTACAATTTAAATACCCCAAGAAAATAAGAAAATGGAATATAAACTACCAATTCAAAAGCAGAAATAAATGAAATGCAACAAAAGTTGGATATATTTTATATGAAGATGCAGAATACTTCTTTTTCATGAGGCTTTATCCTATTTGCTTACTTCAGTCCATAAATAAGATGATTAGACTTATTGTCTACTTTTACTGGAAGCCATTTATGCCTCCCATTCCTTCTAAGGGGGTTTCCTTAGTGGCTCATTGCAAAGAATCTGCCTGCAATCCACGAGTTCAAGGTTCAATCCCTGGGTCAGGAAGATCCCTTGGAGAAGGAAATTGCAACCCACCCCAGTATTCTAGCCTGGGAAATTCCATGGACAGAGGAGCCGGGTGGGGTCAGACCCAATTTAGAGACTAAATCACCACCACCTATTCCTTCTAATTGAACTTCCTCTGTTACCATTTATCAATATTGACTAGTGAAGGGGTCACTTTATTTTAGACCTAAATAGATACACTAATATTAAGAAAGCCAGAAATAACCACAGTGACCTCTGGCCTCTAGATATGCTAGATGGTCCTCAGATGACCTCAGGTACATGCTCCTGGCTTCCATCCTTTCTGAACCTCCCCTGAAATGTGTGCAGAGCTCTCACCTGCCTGCAGACTGAGAGAGAAGGCTCTCCCTGTAGAATCCAAATCCTTTCTAAATGATTAACGATACAGACCGAATTTTTGTGCCTAAACAAGACAACAGGAAGGGATAAAATCAAGCATTGGCTCCCAGACACATTCAGGGATCTAAATTAAGAACTAGGTCCTCACCAACCAAAGTGGCACAGGCGGAGGGGCTGCAGTAGAGGAGATATTACCAACTCCTTGTGTCAGCTCACAGGGCTTCTCCGGTGGCTCAGTAATAAAGAATCCACCTGCAATGCAGGAGTCACAGGAGATGGGGGCTTGATCCCTGAGTCAGGAAAATCCCCCAGGGGACTGTATGGAAACCCACTCCAGTATTCTTGCCTGGAGAATCCCATGGACAGAGTTGCCTAGAGGGCTACAGTCCATGGGTCTCAAAGAGTTGGACAGGACTGAAGGGACTTAGCAAGCATGCTCACGTGTCAGCTAATTAGGCATATTTTCCTTTTGTTACTCCAGCCTCCCATAACATGATTTCCCTTGGGAACACTG
This sequence comes from Muntiacus reevesi, assembly GCF_963930625.1. Lineage (NCBI taxonomy): Eukaryota > Metazoa > Chordata > Mammalia > Artiodactyla > Cervidae > Muntiacus > Muntiacus reevesi. The sequence continues at coordinate 187,496,173 of NC_089249.1, read as the reverse complement.
GGCTGGACACAATGCAATTATTTTTCTGTAGATTCTCTGTTACTAGGTGATTGTGTTATAAGTTGGGTGATTCAGTTTTTATCACTCCTTCCCCTTTAATTCTCCTGCTTTCAAAGCACTAAGGCTCCCAAAACCTCATTACATCCCTGAGATCTAAGTCTTCTTTAAACTATAACACTGAGGATTTGTCTTGACAAGTTCCCTTTGGCCTTCAAAGCTTTGATTTGTGGTAGAGGAAAAAAAAAAAAAAACTTCTGAAGTCTTTAAAACTACTATTTCCCTCTTCAGAACTGGGGACAACATTACTCTTTCAGTATAAAATTGTGGGTATTATACTGCCTGGATCTATGCCAGTTTTTCCAAGCCAATTACAAGTTTCTCAGTTATATCAGAAGTCAACAGCTGCCCTTTAGTCTCTCATTATAAAATGTTTATAACTATAAGAAAAATATTTATATGTTGATATGATAAGTGAAAATCGCTCAGTCATGTCTGACTCTTTGGCCCACATGGACAATACAGTCCATGGAATTCTCCAGGCCAGAATCCTGGACTGGGTAGCCATTCCCCTCTCCAGGGAATCTTTCCAACCCAGGGATCAAACACAGGTCTCCTGCATTACAGGCAGATTATTTACTGGCTGAGCCACAAGGGAAGCCCAGGAATCCTGGAGTGGGTAGCCTATCCCTTCTCCAACTGATCTTCCTGACACAGGAATTGAATCAGGGTCTCCTGCAGTGCAGGCAGATTCTTTACTAGCTTAGTTATCAGAGAAGCCTGATGTGATATTAACATGACCATAAACCAGGCTTCCCAAGTAGCTCAGTAGTAAAGAATATGCCTGTCAATGCAGGAGTCTTTAGAGATGCAGGTTTGATTCCTGGGTCAGGAAGATTCCCTGGAGGAGGAAATGGCAACCCACTCCAGTATTCTTCCCTGGAGTATCCTATGGATGGAAGAGTCCATGGGGTTGCAACCAGTTGGACACAACTGAGTGACTAACACATGACCATTAAACTATCTCAGCATGTTATAGTGATTGTCAGATTTAATTTTTTAAATAGTGCGGTTTTTGAGATAGTACTTTTATGAAGTCCATTCTCCATTGTCAGAATGGAACTCAGAAGGATTTAATGTTCTGCTTAAAAGTACAAACCACGTGAGGGCTGGAGTCTGGATTGAGGTCTTTCAGTTCTGGAACTCAGTCCCAGTCATTCTCAACCAGACACGATTTTGACACTGGAGATACATGGCAATATCAGAAAGGAAGCTACTAATCTCCTATAAACACAGAAAAGTTCCCAATACAAACATTTCTCCTTCCCAAGGCAGCGTAAGAATGTGAGTAATCCTATTCCAGATAAGAATATCTATAAATTCACTGTTCATACGAATCACCAAGGTCTGTGGTTCAAATGCAGATTAGGATTCCTCAAGTGGTCCAGGGACTGTGTCTCTGATCATTTGAGCCAGAATATCAGATTCCAGTTCAAATTCTTTACACCCTGATAAAAAGGGAACTTCTTTAACACTACCACTGGTGGTCCTTTTATACTTGCCACTCCAAATAATCCTTTCAGAGCCCTGTGTATGTCTTTGTACCTTAGACTATAAATAAAGGGGTTAAGCATGTGTGTGATCACAGTGTACATCACGAGGTGATTGCACTTGACTCTGAGCAGAAGGGCATGAGTAGCCACAGGGTTGAGGTACACTCAAGGCCCATCCAATGAAACAAGATACAAGTGAGAGGTGAGATGCACAGGTGGAAAGCACTTTGTACTTCCCCCAAGCTGATGGTGTTCCAGGGATAGAGGAAACTATCTTAGAGAAAAGGATGCCAGATAAGACATTTGTTGTTCAGTCACTCAGTTGTATCTGACTCTTTGTGACCCCCTGGACGGCAGCATGTCAGGCTTCCCTGTCCCTCACCATGTACTGGAGCTTGCTCAAACTCATGTCCATCCTGTCAGTGATGCCATCCAACCAACTCATCCTCTGTTGTCCCCTTTGCTTCCTGCCTTCAATATTTCCCAGCATCAAAGTGTTTTTTAACAAATCAGCTCTTCACATCAGGTGGCCAAAATATTGGAGCCTGAGCTTCAGCATCAGTACTTTCAGTGAATATTTAGGATTGGTTTCCTTTAGTATTGACTCATTTGATTTCCTTTCAGTCAAAAGGACTCTCAAGAGTTTTCTCCAACACCACAATTCAGAAGTATTATTTCTTTGGTGCACAGATTTCTTTACGTTCCAACTCCCACATCCATGCATGACTACCTGAAAAGCCATAGCTTTGACTAGATGGACTTTTTTTGGCAAAGTCCCTGCTTTTTAATATACTGTCGAGGCTTGTCAAATCTTTTCTTCCAAAGAGCATGTGTCTCTTAATTTCGTGACTGCAGTCACCATCTGCAGTGATTTTGGAGCCTAAGAAAAGAGTCTCTTACTGTTTCCATTGTTTCCCCATCTCTTTCCCTTGAAGTGATGGAACCAGATGCCATGATCTTAGGTTTTTGAATGTTGAGTTCTAAGAATGCTTTTTCACTCTCCTCTTTCACTTTCATCAAGAGGCTCTTTAGTTCCTCTTCACTTTCTGCCATAAGGGTGGTGTCATCTGCATTTCTGAGGTTATTGCTATTTCTCCTGGCAATCTTGATTCCATCTTGTGCTTCATCCAACCCAGCATTTCTCATGATATACTCCGAATATAAGTTAAATAAGAAGAGTGGCAATGTACAGCCTTGACGTACTCCTTTCCAAATTTGGAACCAGTCCATTAAACCTGGATTACAACAGTTTCAAATTACAGCATCATGTCATTAAGAAGGATGTCACAATTGACTAAATGGACCTCTTATTTGCTTTTACAGGAAAAGTACAGAATTTCAAGAAGGTACAGAAGGACTGTTGCAACACTGTTCATCTTTGTAACAAAGAGTGCAGGGCACTCAAGAACCAAAAACCAGAACCAGCAGTCCACAAAATGTGTGTGTTGGGGGTGGGGGATGTTCATGGGGACAGGGTAGTGCAGAGTTTGACAGACGGCCATGAAGTGATCATAGGTCTTTTTGGCCACTACAATGCTGCCCAAATCTACAAAGAGTAGGTAACAGTATATTCACAGGTTATGGCTTTGCTTTCTTTGGGATGGTGGTGAATGTGAAACATATCTTAAAAGAACAGATTGGAAAAGAATTACATGGGTATGTGGAGGTGGGAGTCAGAGATGGTGGCCAGGATAATGAGCAGGTTTTTCAGCACAGTGATCTGGAACATGGGAGAATATGTGCAAATATAAGGTGCTGCAGTTCTGGTTTCGCTGATAATTTGCAGAAGAAGAAATTGTGAAATTGGTGTAACATTTCCTGGTCTCATGTGGCCCTCATCAACTTGTGGATTTTTGTCTGTTTGTAATAGCCATTCTTCCTGTGGAAGGTGTACCTCTTGCAATTTTGGTTTCTCTTTCTTTGAAGATTAATGATGTTAAGCCACTTTTCTTGTGTCTGTTGCTCATGTTTATGTCTTCCTTGGGAGAAAATGTCTATTGAGGGTCCTCTACCCATTTTTAATATGGTTGTGTATTTATTTATTTAATGGAGTTGTCTTAGTCTGATATATAGTTTAAGTTTTCTGTTTCTGCCTATCAACCTGATCTTTTGGGTACTTTTGCCTTCTCATTTCAAGTAGAAGAGACAACTTCAACTTTGCTTATAAGACAGTTCTGGGTGCTGACCTCCCTCAGCTTTTCTTTATCTGGGAGAGCTTTTATTTCTTCTTCATATGCAAAGGATTCCTTTGCTGGATGGAGGATTCTTGGCTAGCAGTTTTTACGTCATGATAGTTTGAGAATGATATTCCATTCTCTCTTGGCCTGTGGAGTCTCTGCTAAGAACTTTGTTGATAATCCAATGTGGGTATCTTTGCAGGGTGTTCACTTTTTTTCCTGGATACCTTTAATATTCTTTCTTTTTAATAACTTTTACTAAAATGTAATTGTTTTACAGTGTCATATTAGTTCCAGGTGTACAGCAAAATTATATACATATATATAGATTCTTTTTTAGATTCTTTTTCCACTATAGATTATTACAAGATATTGAGTTTATTTCCCTGTCTTTAATTCCCTAGGCCCTTGTTGACTGCCTATTTTAAATATACATACTAGTATATAAAAACAGCATTCTTTCACTGACTTTTGAAAAAAAATTATTTATTTATTTGCTTTATTTCTTTTTTTTTCCCATTTATTTTTCTTAGTTGGAGGCTAGTTACTTTACAGTATTGTAGTGGTTTTTGCTGACTGCCCCGAGTCTTCCTTGCTCTGCCGGGGCTTTCTCTGGTTGCGGAGGGGCGGGCGCTACTCTTCACTGCGGTAGGAGGACTTCTCACCGCGCTGACCTCTCTTGCCGCAGAGCGCGGGCTCCATACTGCAGGCTCAGCAGTCGCGGTGCCCCGGCTTCGTGACTCTCGGGTGTGTGGAATCTTTCCCGACCAGGGATCAACCCAACGCCTGTTCCTGCCTTGGCAGGCAGATTCTTACCTACTGACCCACCAGGGAAGTCTTTTCTTTCATTGACTTTTGACAGTTGTAATATGTGTGTGTTGGAGAAGGTCTTTTGCACTGAAACATTCATGTGTCTTATTATAATACCTCTGTGGAAGTGTGCATTCGGTTCCTTCCCCAGACTTGGGAAATTCTCAGCTATTGTTTCTATGCATAGTCTCTCTGATCCTTTCTCCCTCTCTTCTGCATTTGAGACACCCAGTATCCTTCTTACCGTTCAGGTAGAGTCAGAATTTTCTCAGAGAATATCTTCATTAAAAAAAAAAAAGAAAAAATCTTAGTTCTGCCCTCTCATCTACCTAAATCATTCTACCTTTGAACTCAGTCTCTCTACTCCATATGGTCTCCACTTCCAGTGCTTTGCAACTCATCCTTCCTCTCACTTACTGAGTTCTTCAGCACCAGAATTTCTGTTTACTTATGTTTAAGAGGTTTCATCATTCTGGAAACTGTTCCTTATGATCATTATTTTTATTTCTCAGTTAACTGAAATGTCTTTGTGAGTTTTCTTGTAGCTTGTTGAGCTTATTCATGACACTATTTTGAATTCTCCACTTGCTTGATCACAATCTTTCATGCCTTTAAATTAGTTCATGGAAAACTGCCGTGTTCTTTTTGTGATTCCATGTTAACTGTGATTTTTCATGGTTCTCAGTGGGTTGCTCCTCTGTCCATGCATTTGAAGGAGCAAACAGTTTTCTTATGTAGGCAAAGCCTTGTACACTTTGATTCTAACAATTCAATAGATTGCTAACAGAGGTCCTTCTACGTTTTTCAATTAAGTGACTTTGTGGCACAAGTTTTTGGTTTCTTTCACATGAGCTGCTTCTGGCTATATTTGAGGAACTGCATGTTTTGCATTTCATGGCCTCTTCCAGAGGCGTTGTCATTGTCTTGCCATCAAGGTTTGTGCCTCCAGCATCACTGGTGACCTGGTGCTGTCAGTGTCCCTGATGTGCTGGCATCTTTGCTGGGGGTCCCAGACTGGTTGGTGCTATTGCCACATCCAGGGTGACCTTGTTTGAGGGCCCTCCCTCCACTGGTGCCAGGTTCCCTGTGGCTGCAGGTGCCGCTGCATCTAGGAGGCCAGGGTTACAGGCACCACCTCCAGGGGTACTACCAGGGGTTCTGGGGATATGGGCTCAGTTGCCTCAGCCATGGGGCTGGGATCAGCATCACTGCCTCTACTGTTCCCCTGGGTCCACTGCCTCTATGTGAAAACCCACTCACCTTCACATGTACAACTTTGTGTATGTCTGGTGTCCCAATGTGTTGGGTAGAAAAAAATTTAGTTATGCATGATGTTATCTACAAGTTGCAGATTGACGGGGAGAGACAAAGGGAGTGTCTTCTGCCACCATAATACTGAAGTCACCCTGTTAAACTTTTCCCCACAAGCTATAAGATTAAAACTGGGGCTTCTGAGGGGGTTCAGTGGTTAAGAATCCACCTGCCAATGCAGGAGATGCAGGTTCCATCCCAGGGTCAAGAAAATCCCCAGAAGGGGAAATGGCAACCAACTCCAATATTCTTGCCTGGAGAATCCCATGGACAAAGGAGCCTGGTGAGCTACAGTCCATGGGGTCACAAAGATCAGACACCACTGAGGACACATGCATAAGCATTAATTAAAATACACAAATATATGGAGTAGACTATCATATGTTAGTGAGGAAAGAATTGCTACATGGCTCCATACAACCTCATGGATGAGCTTTAGAGTCCAACATATAGAATTACAGAGAAACACAGACTCATGAGAAACTGAGCAGAGATCAGAACAATTCCTTAATATTAAATCTTATTTGATAATAAAGACATCGTTTAGAACAGTTACTGTTAGGATGAGTGGTTATGCAGCACCAAGTAACTGAATAAAAAAACAAAATGGTATAGAACTAACAAATTATTGGAGATCAACTCCAAAATGGTATAGAACTAACAAATTATTGGAGATCAACTCCAATAATCTCATTCTATGCATTTATTATGATATTTAAAGATAGCATTCACTACTCTGACTTTTAATTGTATGACAGATAACTATATAAAAGCTATTCCATTGCAGTTTCCTCCCAGGTAAGCAGGACATTGGCAAACGTGTTTGTTCAAATTGTGACCTGAACCACATGAGTGGATAGGCAGTCAAGCTCTCTAGTGAGTCATCTTTCATCATGAGGTATATAGGCACACTATGCATATAGAAAGATTTGACCGTTCAATAATGCAGAGTTTGGAGCAATGGCACCTTACGCAATTGAAAATCTGCCTGTAACATTGCAATCAACTCTCCTTATCCATAGCTCCACACCCTCTGATTCAGTCCACCCTTTTATAAAATTATATAAATTGCCTTCTCTCTGACTTGTATACTTTTAACATGAGTAATATATCTCATGACAATTTTTTCCAGAAGGCAGGGCAAAAATTACTCAGGATGACTTTTGTCATTTAAGAAAGTATTATTCCTCATAACACTTCATAAAAAATAAAACATTTCCTATCCAAAGTTTAGAAAAGTTTGCAGTAGAAAAAAGCAGAACTTTAAAAAACATCTAAATGAGAGAACGAAAAGAAAGTCTAACAAAGTGAGTAACTGAGATTGTATAGAAAGTTGAATTTTTATAAAAATGGATATCCAAGGAAATAAGTAGGAGCGAATTTTATTCCACACTGAGAAGAATGTCACAATTACTGATTCTCAGACTTTGAGCAATGCAATCAAGGGCACTTCATCTGCCCCAGGACAGTTGGCCTTTTTATACCTACTATCCCACAGACTCTCTTCAGAGCCCTCTTTATGTCTTTGTTCCTCAGACTGTAGATGAATGGGTTCATCATGGGTGTGACCACAGTGTACATCACGGAGGCTGTTGCACTTGAGTGTGAGCTGTGTGTAGCAGCAGAGCTAAGGTACACTCCTAGGCTCGTACAATAAAATAATAAGACAACTGAGAGATGAGATGCACAAGTGGAAAATGCTTTAAATTTTCCCTGAGTTGATGAGATTTTTCGTATGGAAGAGACTATCTTAGAGTAAGAGTAAATAATACCAGCAAACGGCCCACCAGCTAGAAGTACTGATTCCAAATACATCACCATGTCATTCAGAAAGGTGTCAGAACAGGCAAGTTGGACCATCTGATTGAGTTCACAAAAAAAGTGGGGAATTTCCACCTCTCTACAGAAGGTCAGTTTCAAAACCATTAAACTTTGTAACAAGGAATTCATAGCACTCATCATCCATGGCACCAATACCAGCAGTCCACAGAGCCGAAGGTTCATGATGACTGTGTAGTGCAGGGGGTGGCAGATGGCCACAAAGCGGTCGTAGGCCATCACTGTCAGGAGGAAGTCATCTAATCCTGCAAAGAATATGTAAAAATACACCTGGATGATACAGCCTTCATAGGTTATGACTTTGCTCTGGGTCTGGATATTCTTAAGCATCTTTGGGATGGTGGTGGAGGTGAAGCAGATGTCTACAAAGGACAGGTTGGAGAGGAAGAAGTACATGGGGGTGTGAAGGTGGGAGTCAGAAATGGTGACCAGGATAATGATCAGGTTTCCAAACACAGCAATCAGGTACATGGAGAGGAAAAGCCCAAAGATGAGGGGCTGCAATTCTGGATCCGCTGAGAATCCCAGAAGAAAAAATTCAGAAAATTGTGTATTGTTACCTGGTTCCATGTGGTGGAGGTAACTACCAGGAGAAATAAAAATAGCATGAGTGATTTTCACACAAATTGGCATAACTCATATAGTGTAATTTCTATTTTGCTCTCAGTAAGTTAAGTTTAATATTTTGTATTTAGAAAAGTTCTATTTCATCTTTATTGGGGCATTTTTGGCCCATTCTCAGCATATTCCCAGAGAAATCATGCATTCTACAGCTGTAATAAGAAATATTTTCATACATTTCAACAATATATATTGACTGTCAACCATGTTCAAAACACATGCTGTTTAGTCCCTAAGCCGGATCTGGCACTTTTGAGAACCCCCGGGACTGTATGTAGCCTGCCAGGCTCCTCTGTCTATGGGATTTCCCAGGCAAGAATACTGGAATGGGGTGCCATTTTCTTCTCCAGGTGATCTTCTCAACCCAGGGATTGAACCCGCCTCTTCTGCATTGCCAGGCAGATTCTCTATCACTTACCACCTGGCAAGTTCCTCCAAACAGGTACAGGTAACAAATATATGGTGCTGAAAGACGGAAGTTTTCACAATCCAGTGATGGTGAAAGATGATGTGCAAGTAAAATATAATTTAATATGTCAAGTAATAACAGTTGTGATGAAAAAAACACAACTAGATATAAGAGAGTAGTAGGAGGTATTTTCATGTACTGAGTGTTCAAGTAAGGCTAGCAAACAAGGTGACAATTGAACAGATAACTCAAGCAAGGGAAAGAAGGATCTAGTATGATATCAAGAGAAATATGTGCCTGGCGAGGGAATGGCCACTACAAAGGACCTAAGGAAAATGCTTGTTCCTTGAACTTTGTGAATTTAGTTTCAAAAGCATCCTGTGAATTAAACTTCTCCTGTCCTTAGTACCTTCTGCTGACTGAGGTCTGGACTCTGTGATAAGGCACGTTAACATATGAGTCCAAGCACCTCTGCTTGAAGAACTGCCTTCAAGGAACAAGCACACACGTGCACACACACACACACACACACACTCACACCGTGTCATCCTGGACTATGTTGCTACTACACATTTCTCACCCACAAACATACTCCTCACACCATATACCATTATAACTCAAGCTGATCATGCCAGATAATCTTTCTCCTACAGAATGTGTAAATGCTACCCAGAAATTCCAGTTCATAGACTGCCCATGGACTAACAAACTTGGGATGCATTTTTATGATCACTTTCAGCTTTATATTTAAAGAAACAAAAAGTATATGTGTGTGTGAAAGAGAGATGGAGGGAGAGAGAAGACAGGGAAATGAAATAGACATTGGAGGGTAAAAGATTTAATAAGCTCTGATGAGAAGACAATAGCAACCCACTCCAGTATTCTTGCCTGGGAAATCTCATGGACAGAGGAGACTGGTAGGCTGCAGTCCATGGGGTTGCAAAGAGTCGGACACTACTGAGCGACTTGACTTTCACTTTCCACTTTGATGCATTGGAGAAGGAAAAGGCAACCCACACCTGTGTTCTTGCCTTGAGAATACCATGGACAGAGGTGCCTGGTAGGCTGCTGTCTATGGGGTCGCACAGAGTCGGGCACGACTAAAGCAACTTAGCAGCAGCAGCAGTGAGGCCTTACAAATAGCTGTGAAAAGAGGAGAAGTGAAAAGCAAAGGAGAAAAGGAAAGATATTCCCATTTGAATGCAGACTTCCAAAGAATAGCAAGGAGAGATAAGAAAGCCTTCCTCAGCGACCAATACAAAGAAATAGAGGAAAACAACAGAATGGGAAAGATTGGAGACCTCTTCAAGAAAATTAGAGATACCATGGGAACATTTCATGCAAAGATGGGCTTGATAAAGGACAGAAATGGTATGGACCTAACAGAAGCTGAAGATATTAAGAGGTGACAAGAATACAGAAGAACTGTACAAAAAAGATCTTCATGACCCAGATAATCACGATGGTGTGCCAGTCACCTAGAGGCAGACATACTGGAATGTGAAGTCAAGTGGGCCTTAGAAAGCATCACTACAAACAAAGCTAGTGGAGGTGAAGGAATTCCAGTTGAACTACTTCAAATCCTGAAAGATGATCCTGTGAAAGTGCTGCACTCAGTATACCAGCAAATATGGAAAACTCAGCAGTGGCCACAGGACTCGAAAAGGTCAGTTTTCATTCCAGTCCCAAAGAAAGGTAATCCCAAACAATGTTCCAACTACCACACAATTGCACTCATCTCACACACTAGTAAAGTAATGCTCAAAATTCTCCAAGCCAGGCTTCAGCAATACATGAACTGTGAAGTTCCAGATGTTCAAGCTGGTTTTAGAAAAGGCAGAGGAACCAGAGATCAAATTTCCAACATCTGCTGGATCATCAAAAAAGCAAGAGAGTTCCAGGAAAACATCAATTTCTGTTTTATTGACTATGCCAAAGCCTTTGACTCTGTGGATCAAACAAACTGTGGAAAATTCTTCAAGAGATGGATATACCAAACCACCTGACCTGCCTCTTGAGAAACCTGTATGCAGGTCAGGAAGCAACAGTTAGACCTGGACATGAAACAACAGACTGGTTCCAAATAGGAAAAGGAGTACGTCAAGGCTGTATATTGTCACCCTGCTTATTCAACTTCTATGCTGATTACATCATGAGAAACGCTGGGCTGGAAGAAGCACAAGTTGGAAATAAGATTGCCTGGAGAAATATCAATAACCTCAGATATGCAGATGACACCACCCTTAGGGCAGAAAGTGAAGAGGAACTAAGCAGCCTCTTGATGAAAATGAAAGAGGAGAGTGAAAAAGTTGGCTTAAAGATCAACATTCAGATAACCAAGATCATGGCTCTGGTCCCATCACTTCATGGCAAATAGATGGGGAAACAGTGGAAAGAGTGTCAGACTTTATTTTTTTTTGGGCTCCAAAGTCACTGCAGATGGTGATTGCAGCCATGAAATTAAAAGACACTTACTTCTTGGAAGGAAAGTCATGAAACCTAGATAGCATATTGAAAAGCAGAGACATTAGTTTGCCAACAAAGGTCCATCTAGTCAAGGCTATGGTTTTTCCAGTGGTCGTGTATGGATGTGAGAGTTGGACTGTGAAGAAAGCTGAGCACCGAAAAATTGATGCTTTTGAACTGTGGTGTAGGAGAAGACTCTAGAGAGCCCTGTGGACTGCAAGGAGATCCAACCAGTCCATCCTGAAGGAGATCAGTCCTGGGTATTCGTTGGAAGGACTGATGCTGAAGCTGAAACTCCAATACTTTGGCCACCTGATGTGAAGAACTGACTCACTGGAAAAGCCCCTGATGCTGGGAGGGTTTGGGGCAGGAGGACAAGGGGATGATAGAGGATGAGATGGCTCGAAGGCATCACCAACTCAATGGACATGAGTTTGAGTAAACTGTGGGAGTTGGTGATGGACAGGGAGGCCTGGCATGCTGCAATTCATGGGGTTGCAAAGAGTCGGACATGACTGAGCGACTGAGCTGAACTGAACTGAATGGTCCCTGAAACTATGTGATGTATTAAAGCTTCCTTTGTTCGGCAGCATTCTAATTCCAGGTATCTCTACTTGATGCCCAGGAAAAATAATTTTCAAAAAGAAAATACATGTTTGCCATGATAGAAACAGTTATACTTTTATAATGAAAGAAACCTGAAATATTTGACTACCCCAAAAGAAAAATGGGCAAAGTAAATAAACCAACAAAAATGAATATCCAAAGGAAGACAGCAAAAGCTAAACATGTTTTTATATAAAGCAATAGAAGACTTTTTTCCTGAATCTTTTCCATTTATTTGACGAATTTTCTACTGTTCTATAGGGAATGCGACAAGCTCTTTCCCAGTTTCCTTATGCGGGCACTGTGTGTTTGTTATTCTTGGAGTTTATGCACTATCACATTTTTAAAAATAAATTTGATGAGCATAGCCCACTATTCTGGTCTTTGTTCAACATGCAAAAGGGTTTTCAAACTATACTCTGTAAACTCTACAGATACCATGTCAATTGATCCTTTTGTCCTGAATATATTTTTTCATAGGATTCATGCCTATAGAATTTATATTATGATAGGTGTTCATTGTACTATTACTTCACCATGAAAATGCAAAATCCTAATCACAAGAGACTTCAACTGCTATGATCACTATTGTACTTTCAGAAAGATATGTGAATATATGTGAACTCATATAGAAACATGGATGTGCCAGGTGATGCTAGTGGTAAAGAACCTGCCTGCCAATGCCGGAGGCATAAGAGAGGCAGGTTCAATTCCTGGGTCAGGAAGATCCCCTGGAGGAGGGAATGCAACCCACTCCAGTATTCTTGCCTGGAGAATCCCATAGACAGAGGAGCCTGGGGGGCTACAGTCCCTATGGTGGCAGAGTCAGATACAAATGAATCGATTTAGAATGCATGCCATCAAGCAGAAACTTATTTAAATATATGTGAAGTTACAAAATAAAGGGAATTGCAGGAAAAATATTGAATAAATGAGTTCAAAAGTATTTGTATTTTTAAAAATTGAATGGAGTTTCACACATTACTCAAACAATATTAAAATAGTAATGATTTGCTGATATCCAACTGGACTAATAATTAAATTGGGAAAGGTGTAAACATGAATATAATATAATATATATATATATATATATAATATATATTGTAATAGATTTTGTTAAAGACATATAAGATTGTACTTCAATTTGGGAAGATCAGATTATAGAATAAATCAGAGAGATTATCTATCCAATATAAAACCAGTCCTTTTCAGTGAATACCTAGAAAACTACACACTAAAATTCACAAGTGTGCAGAACTGTCTTAAAGCAAGAAATCCAGCATAAGATAGATGTATCTTATCTCCATAGATACATACGTAGATGAATGTATCTCCAACTCTTTGCAACCCTATGGACCACAGTCCACCAGGCTCCTCTGTTCATGGGACTCTCCAGACATGAATACTGGAGTGGGTTGCCATGCCCTCCTCCAGGGGATTTTCCAGACCCAGGGATACAGCTATTTCTCTTACGTCTCCTGCATTGGCAGGTGGGTCCTTTACCACTAGTGTCACCTAGGAGGCCCATAATAAGTGATTAATTAGCATTAAAAAATATACAGGAAAACAATCACTGCCATGTTTTTAAAACAAATATTTTCAATGAAGAATATTACAGTGACAGCTCAATTATTTCAATAAATATGTGAAAAGCAATGGAGAAAACGCCATATGACTGACTGATCACATAAATTTTATAAATTACCAAACATTGTCACAAATGCAACTATATATACATAAAATAGCTAAATGGCAAGCATTTTGTGGAAAGAAAATAAAGCCTCTAATTCATCCTGAATAATGTGAGCAAAGACAGGAATAAAAATACTCCAACTGCAGCATACAAAGGGTTCTCACAGACAATTTTGATCAACAGAGTAAATGTGTAACAGAGATAAATATACATGTGTATGTGTGTGTTTGTGTGTGCTCAGTAATTTCCAACTCTTTCTATATAAGTATGCATATAAAACTTTTCAACAAAGGTCTTTCCCAGTTGTCCAGGGGGTAAAGAATCTGCCTGCAATGCAGGAGACACAGGGAATGTGGATTTGATCCCTGGATGGGAATGATCCCTTGGAGGAGGAAATGGGAACCTACACCAGTATTCTTGCCTGGAGAATCCAATGGACGGAGGAGATGGCAGGCTACAGTCCATGGGGTTACAAAGAGTCAGACAAGACTGAAGATTACAGCAAATAGAAGGTGCTATCTGTCAATAATTTTTCAAAATTTATTTACTTTTAATTGGAGGATGATTACTTTACAATATTATGTTGGTTTCTGTCCTACATCAACGTGAATCAGCCATCACATATATATGTTTGCAGGGATATATTTTCATGAAGCCCTTGGTTCAGATCTTACTCATTAATATGGAAACAGTCAAATATGACCCATCTTAAAAAAAAAAATCCTTACTTCACTATACATTTGTCCACATCTAATAACTTATTTGTCTACTCTTGTTACTTCATACTCTCAGTAGCCTATGTTCAAATTTTACTGGAAACACATTATGCCTTCCATTCTCTCTTCTACCTGGACTTCCATTTTTATCATTTAATTGACAACACTGAGCCTTACCTTAATGAGGTCAGTTTTTGCTTCTCTTTTGCATGCCTGCTCAGTCACTCAGTTGTGTCCGACTCTTTGCGAGCCTGTAAACTGTAGCCCACCAGGCTCCTCTGTCCATGGAATTCTACAGGTAAGAATCCTGAAGTGGGTTGCCATGCCCTCCTCCAGGGGATCTTCCTAGCCCAGGGATCGAATCCGTGTGTCTTATATCTTCTGCATTGCCAAGCAGGTTCTTTACCACTAGTGCCATCTGCGAAGCCCTTGCTCCTCTTTTATCCTAAGTAAATACATTTATTTATGAATTAGGGTTTCCTGAGTGGTGCTAGTGATAAAGAATCCACTACCAATGCAGGAGATGTAAGATACTCAGGTTCAATCTCTAGGTTGGAAAGATCCCCTGAATGGGGAAACGGCAACCCACTCCAGTACTCTTGCCTGAAAAATTCCATGGACAGAGGAGCCTAGCAGGTTACAGCCCATGGGGTTGCAGAGTCGAACATGACTGAGTGAGCAAGCAGGCACACACAATAATCAGGGTAGCAAACTTCCTCACTAATCTCTGGTGTCTGAGATGGGCCGGACTCAGTCACAGGTGACCTCAGATAAATGTTCAAGGTTTGCATGGCATTCCTCTCCCACAGTGTCTACTGGGCTCTCAGACTCACCTAGATGGGAACTGAAAGAAAGGTCTTTGTGTGGAAGTTCAAATGCCTCCTGGAGGGTTGATAATAGAGACTGAAGCTCTGTCCCCACAAGACAGCTGGAGGGAGCAAAGGACTGGTGTCCAAGCCAAACTCAGATTTTCAAAGGAAACATGTTCTGTGGCATCCAAGATTTCTCAGGCTGAGGGGACAGCAGCAGAGGAGATTTCATAGCTCACCTGGCTTCTCATTTGGCATCTTTCTCCTGTAACATCCATACTCTGTACCTGATTTCCCTGGGGACAGGGTTCTGGACAGAAAAGAAAATTTTCCAGTTCATTCTTTGTTCCTAAGAGGCCAGGTTACAAGACAGGTGAATTCTGTTTTTATTCCTCCTTCTCCTTAATTCTCCTGTGTTCAGAGGTCTAAACCATGCCAGCAATGTATCCCAGTCTGAGCTAAAATTTCCCCAAATTCTAAGGTAAAGAATTCTCACTTAATTTAGTCCCTCAGATCTTTCAAGTTTTAACTAGTGGTGAACACATAACTCCTGAGAGTTCTAAAA
Organism: Muntiacus reevesi; assembly: GCF_963930625.1. NCBI lineage: Eukaryota > Metazoa > Chordata > Mammalia > Artiodactyla > Cervidae > Muntiacus > Muntiacus reevesi. The sequence goes on along the minus strand of NC_089249.1, from coordinate 187,480,601 downwards.
AATATTTTATGATTATGACAACTTTGTCCTTTCACATAAAACCTTGGGCACTACACTCGTTGGCTTCCTGACATTTTTGCCAACTCAATTAGGATTTTTATGCTTATATCAGAAGTTAAGAGCTGTTCTTTAATACTTCATTGTGTTTTTAATTATGTGACAAATGTAGGTATTTTTGTACACTATAAACTAACAACACAGCATACGGACTGTCTGCATTAATTTTTATAGAATTTCATGTTGTGACACAGTCTTCTTATATATTATGGCTTCATTCTGCACTAGAGAAATGAGACACAGAGGGGTTTAATGTTCTGCTCCAATGTATGATCAAGAAAGAGATGGAGTCTGGATTGGGTGTCTTTATTGTCAGAATGCTTTTAGTTCATAAATTCTATGACAGTGATTTGCAATCAGAGATGACGTTGCATCAGGTGATATTTTTCAGGGTCTAAAGGGATCCTGTAATTCATAGACAGTATCCCATACTTATAATTTACCGCCTCAAATACCATCAGTGAAAAGGTATAAAATGTATTCTAGTCCAGCACTTTTCTAAATTGACCGTTCTTTAAAAGAACTATAAGAAGTTCTATACCAAGAACTATAGTTCAAATGAAAACTATGATTCAGCAGATCTGATTCAAGGTACCAGGGACTCTGCATTTCTAACAAGATCCTACATGTTCTTAACACTGCCTATCCTTGTCTAGGTAGCAAGAAAATGTTTCTGTTATTAAACTCTGCAAATTTAGATATTTTTATACACCTAGTGGCTCAGACAGTAAAGAATCTGCCTTCTGTGAGACCTGGGTTTGATCCCTCAGTTGGGAAGATGCCCTGGAAGAGGACATGGCAACCCACTCCAGTATTCTTGCCTGGAGAATCCCCATGGACACAGGAGCCTGACAGACGACAGTCCATGGGGTCACAAAGAGTCAGACAAGACTGAGCGACTTAGCACAGCACAGCACAAACACTACAACCTATCTTAGCACATTATGGGGACCGTCTGCTTTAATTTTTATACTAGCTCCTTCTGTGATGTAATCTCCTTATGTTCTTCATGCTCCAGTATAGACATGAGACACAGGGGGTTTAATGTCCTGTTCAAAAGTATAAACCAGGAAAGACTTGATTGGGAGTCTCGATTATCAGAACACTTTTAGTTCACAAGTTCTGTGGCAGTGATTCTCAATCAGAGATGACTTTGCAGCTGGTCATGTGTTTCAGTGTCTAAAGGAATCCTACACATGTAATGCATAGGACAGCATCCAATACAAACATTTATACTGCCTCAAATACCATCAGTGAAAAGGAATAAAACTTATTCTAGTCTAGCACTTTCCTAAGTTGACGATTCTTAAAAATTACCAAGGACTATAATTCACATGCAAATTATGACCCAGCAGGTCTGATTCAAGGTACCAGGGACTCTACATTTCTGACAATGTCCTACATGTTCTTGATGCTGCCGGTCTTTGTCTGGTAGCACTGATTCATGTCAGAATCAGATATAAACAGTTTTAGGTCTTTATCAAGAATCTTCCATGTATATAATTTTGAACATTTCACTCACTTTGTAAGCAGTGGTAAATTTTGTTTGATTTTTTTAGTGGGAGAAGTCAAGGGTGGGGTGGTTTGAGAGAATAGCATTGAAATATGTACATTACCATATGTAAAACAGATGACCAGTGCAATATCAATTCATGAAGCTGGGCACCCAAAGCCAGGGCACTGGGACAACCCAGAGGGTTAGAGCAGGAGGGAGGTGGGAGGGGGTTCAGGATGGGGGGGGGACACGTGTATACCTATGGCCGATTCATGTTGATATATGGTGAAAAACCATCAAAAATGTCGTTATGGTAGTTATCCTCCAGTTAAAGTAATCTTTTTAGAAAGAAATTTTGAGTGACATCAAATGATATATATCTGAGGAAAGACACTTTAGTACTTTAGTGCAGCATAAGATACTCAAAAGATAACCACACCCCATTCTAAGACCTTTTGAATATCCTATCTAGGTAGCAAGGGAGAGACTTGAGTGGGTAGCCTGTCCCTTCTCCAGGGAATCTTCCCAACCCAGGAATTGAACCAGGGTCTCCTGAATTGCAGCCAGATTCTTTACCAGCTGAGCTACCAGGGAAGCCTGAGATTATATTAGCAAATGAAATAAAGTAAATAATCATTGATCTTGATATTAGATTAACATGAGTATTCAGCTTTGAATAATGTGATCACAGGGATCCTCTAAATGCAGAAGAGAAAAGAAGAAGAAATAGAGTCAGATAGTTATTTTTAAAAGCTCTGCACCTGGATTTGAAGATGAAGGAAAGACCATGAGCCAAGGAATGCTGGTGGCCACTAGAAGTAAAACAGCAAAGGGAACGCATTGTCCTCTGGAGTGTTCAGGAGAATCAGGGTCCCGCAGGCATCATAATTTTAGCTCAGTGAGACTTCAGACTTCTCAAGAGTTTTAAGATACACATATGTTTTAAGCCACTAGTGTGGTAATTTACTACAAGAGCATGCATGCATGCTAAGTCACTTCACTGGTGTCTGACTCTTTGTGACCTCATGGCCTGTGGCCCTCCAGTCTCCTCTGTCCATGGTGATTCTCGAGGCAAGAATACTGGAGTGAGTTGCCATGCCCTCCTCCAAGGAGTCTTCCCAAACCGGACACGGAACCTGTATCTCTTGCAGGGGCAATAGGAATCTAATACAGATATGTGTCCAATCAGATATTGTTCTTGGAGCTGAGTTTAAACCTTTCAATGAAATCAGTGAGTTTCTCTTATCTAAAGGTATTTTGTGGTGAAATCCTACCTTAAACAGGAGACAACTGAGTCCTTTTTGAGGTATTCTGACTCATTAGCTGCTAGAGAGAATTTCTCATTGCCTAAAGGTAAATATAGTTTTAACTGTGAGGTCTTTGAGGATTTAAGATAAGAAATGTAAATTATTATTAATATTATGGGCACACATTGTGCTTAAAAGCTTTCTGTCAATATTTCTAAATTCTTTCTATTTTCTGTTATTTCAAGCATCTGTCCTTTTCACTTCCATCCGTCTAACTTCCTCTCAAGTTTATTTTCAACTTGGGATGGATTACAAATGAGACTGTAGGCATGTGCATACAAGTGTGAGTGTATTAATTTCAGAAAAAGGTGTGTACAGATGCAGACACATATATACATACATACACATCTAACCTTGACCTTAGGTTGGAAAAGCCAACAACTTTTCTAACAGAAACAACTTTTCTAAAAGAAAGGACTCAGCAAGGTATTTCTCTACATTTCATTCATTCTTCACAGCGTCCATGTGAAGTTTGGATTTGTCATCTCAGCTTTTCTTCTGAAGTCAGTAAAGCTGAGATTTGGGTCAATTATATTATTAAAAATAACCTTTCAAAGAAATTAAAACTTATTGCACAGTTTTGAACTATTAAAAAAATGAACCAGGTGGAATAAACAGCTAATTTTTGAAATTTAGCAAATAATATACTTTAAAAACTGGCAGTTTATTGTAATGCAATTACTTTTCAAGGAATTAGAATTTAAAATTTCTGGTTTTGCAAGGTTCAGGGTAACAAGAAAAGGCCATGTAGTTGAGTCACACATAAAATTGCGAGATATCTCTTTCAAAGAGGGAGAAAGAAAAATGTTATATATGGATATGAGAATAGTGATACTAATATGAAGAAATTACCATTTGATACCATTTGACAGTGAAATTCCATTTCAGCTTTTTTTCTAGTAAGCTAAAGACTAACCTACGTACATAAAAAGAAGTTGTCATAAAATGGCTCAAAACAGAAGAGCAGTACAACTGCACGCACATCCTGGGGGGAACATTGAAACACAAAATAGAGCCAGACTGCTGAGAGCAGACACATGGAGAAGAGACTATCAGCGCTCGGATCAAATCCCCATAGTGTATTCCTGCTTGAGAGGAAAGACATTATGTTAAACCATTTGCTTCGGACAACTTGTTATGCAGCAACAAACTGATAAAATAATCCAAGTGAACAGAATTGAGTGAAATTATAATAATGTATGGCTTCTCAATCTGATATTGGAATAGCATTTATAATTACTCAGTTATTCAAGTCTATTCCATATAACTGCATTAAAAAGTGTTTCCATTGAGGTTTTCCTGTAGGTAACTATGATAGATTAAAAGGATATGCCTGTTTGTTCAAAAATCTGTGACTCTGAATCACAGGACCAGAAGGAATTTAAGCTCCCTAGTGAGCTGGACTTTGGAGATATATACACACACACACACACATACACACACACACACATATATATATATAATATTTATATTGCTCATTCAGTATTCTTTAGTGGTTATGATAAAATTTAGAATGGGGAAGATATTTCATTCAGAACAATGAAAGGAATCATATTTGTAGGTAACAATGTAAGTTTTCAAGTAGAAGAAGAAAGATGATTCAATATAAAATATAATTATACCAAATGGTCACACCAATGATAAACCCCTTTATATATGGACACTGATTTTATATACATTGGCAAGTAACTGTATGCCAGAAAAAAATAATTTTCATAGTTTAGATCTGGTATAAATATGTGCTTCATTTTAGTTTAGGTCATATTCAACTCTAGACATTATTACGTCAACTTCATATTGAAATTGGTGTTTCACATAGACTAGCATTGGAGACATGCATCGATGATCAGCTTTCCTAGTGACTCTGATAACAATGGCTCAGCAGGTAAAGAATCTGTCTGCAATGCAGGAGATGCAGGAAATGGAGGTTGGATCCCTGGGTCGAGAAGAACTCTTGGAGTAGAAAATGGTAACCCACTCCATTATTGTTGCCTGAAAAACCCCACAGACAGAGGAGTCTGGTGGGCTACAGTCCATGGGGTCATAGAGTCAGACACAACTGAGCAACTGAGCGTGCACTGATAACTTACATGCACACTGAGATAAAGAGCAAGATCCTAGAGGGAATCAAATGGAATGCCTTGCTAGGAAACACACTATATGCTAAGGTCTATGTTCGGGGAAAGAGAAAGTATGGTAGTTATGTCCAAAGGAATGATGGACAGAAAGTGATAACCTGAGGTATCATAACTTACATTCATTAAGTTATGCAACTCGTTTTAGTCACCAAGGTAGTTTTTCTTTTCCAAAAAGGTAACAGAACTCATGATTATTCACTCAGTAAAATGAAATTGATTTGATCTGTATATAGTTTCTGGTTTATTTTATATATATATATATATATATATATATATATATATATATATATATATATATATATATATAAATAAAATCTGATTTCAAAGAGATCATTCCTAGGAGATACACCCAGTCTATGAGATACATATTCACAACCTTATTTCACTTCAAGTTTTGAGTCAATTTGAAAGAGTAGAAAAATGGCAAAAGATGAAGCATAGAAGACAGAACAGAAAAGCTAATGAAGTAAGTTGCTGAAGTTGCATAGACAAGTCAAAATCTAAGAAAAGGAAATAGCAGACAGTAAGTTAAAGGAGCAAGTGCTAAAAGACAACTAAAAAAATTACTTGCTTCTGAAAATGGAAATCAAGTACGTCACAAAAGGGACTGCCCTAAGAAAGCTAATAAAAAAATTAAAAAAAAAAAAAAAACTCCAAAAGTCTGCCCCTGCTGCCGCAGAGAAATGCATTAGGCCAAAGAGTGTAAATCTAAATTTGATATTGAAGGAAATTAGTTTTCCTAATCCGGAAAACTCCAAGCAGGAGACCCACCCGCCCCCCCCCCACGTCCCCTTCAACAAAAACCAGGGGAAAATTCCATCTCTTCCCTCAAACCCTCAACATCCACAGTGCTGCTGTCTATATACCAGCCCTAAATGACTTTCTCCTTTACCCTCAAGCAGTCCCCTCTAGAATACCTACCGGACTTTTTGGGCCCCTGCCCCCACAAACCTTCAGTCTTTTACTTGGCTGATCTAGTTTGACTTAACAGGCAGGAAGGCCAGGGGTCTCCAAATGGAGAAAATAGTCTGCAAGTGTCAGTTTTATCTCTCTTAAGTGGCAGGAGGAAACAAACTGTATATATATATTATATATATTGTATATACATATATTTTATATATATATATATATATATATATATAATATATATATATATATATCCTTACAAATTTAAAAGGAGGTTTCTCTTAAAAGGCTATGTTGCCATAATGACAGCTGGTTTCACTTAAAATGAACCACTCTCAAACCTTGAGTTAACCAGTGCATTTTTCTTATGGAAATGTTTGTCTTAAGCTATGTTAATGTGCTGTGTGGTAATCTGCCTTTCTTCAAGATGCATGTCAATCATTTTATGGCCCGGGACAACTCGCCTGGTGCCAAGGTGATCTTAAAATGCATGTTGTGTGTGAGGGGCCTGGTGCTATTCTCTGAGTTTTGAGACAATTCATTTCTCTAATTAGCAGACTGCTATTAGTTCTATGACATCTGGCTAAAGACTAGCAGAGGGGCACTCTTTCTGCCCCCTTCTGATGTCTGTCAGATGCTTTCTCTATCTCCTTTATATTCTAATAAAACTTTATTACAAATAAATCTCAATTTGAAAACACATTACAAACTTCTACCAATTTCCAAATAGCTTTTCTAAAATATTTTGGAGAAATTTCATTTCTTTATCCTTCTGGTAAGCTGTGAAATTTCTTCAAAAATACTGAATTTATTATTTCCCACATTATCCAATCACAGCCTGTACCACAAGCTGAAATTTTTTATATAGATGGCACTAAAAACGCCAAAGTTTCAATCTGGTTTCTTAAAAAATATGAAGTCTTTTATACTAAGTTTCATTCTGTTCAACAAAATGAATTATATGTTCTTATTCAAGTTATTTGCCTACATCCTCACCCCATTAATATAGTCTCTGACTCTATATATTAAGTTTTTGTATTAAAAAATATAGAAATCTCCACCATAAACTTCTAGTTCTATTAAACCAGACAATGGCCCTGCCTATATTTCTAGACACTTCAAACAATTTTTGCAATCTTTTTCTATTAAACATATTACAGGTATTCCTTATAATCCACAGGCATAAGACATTGAGGAATGGACACAGCACACACTAAAGTTACAAATAAAAAAGAAGGGGAAATGCACAGATACACTACTGTCTCCCTTATTTAAAACAGACTTTACTAGATTCCAACATAAGATATTTTCTAAACCTGAAACTATTGTTAATACGGCTTTATTTGTTTTAAATTTTTTAACCTGTTTGGAAGATTCAACCCAAGGGGGCCCCCAGCATTCAACATTTAGATGAAACAACAAGAACCCCAGGGGGAAGAAATTCCAATACGGGCCATGGCAGCTCTAAAGATCTCCGGGAAGCACCGCCCTCGCCCTAGGCGACATCAACCCTCTGATCTCCCCACTTGGGGACAAATAAAAACCCTTACTAATCAAGTTAAAAATCTGGTTTCTCAACAGGAAATGCCTCAGAGTCTTAAAAACCTTCTTATCACTTTGCTCTGTTGGCCTGCACGACCCGCACTAGAGCCGGATTAACTAATATTAAAAACCACACTTCTCAGACTTGACTGGGCTTACTTACCCAACCCCCCTTGATTACAGGTCATAAAATGGATGGAGAAAAGATCGATCATATCAACCAATGACTCCACCCATACGCCCCCTCCCTGCAACACTCACACCCTGGGGAGGAAGGAAAACTAATTAACATTTCTTTAGGCTATGAAGTCCTTCCTTTGTGTATAGGCCCAACAAAATTATGCGTAAACATTAGCCAACAAAGGGACTTTCGTCCTGCCTCCAAAAGAAGACTTTCGGACATTGCTGCCCTTTCCCTGTCTGTGAACCTTGTTTATACTACTGAGACTTTAGGAAAAGCGTTAGGGAAAGAACAGAGAACATTATGCAAAGGGTTTACTTATAAGAACTTTACACATACTCCTGTTCGTTGAGACAAATGTCAAGCCAAATCTGGAAAATTAATGTTTGTGGCTAATCATACAATTGTTGACTGGGGACCCTATGGTACGTGGTTGTCTAACTGCTCAGCTGATATTAACAGCATTGCATGTGACTGTGCTACTCAACATTACTAACCCTGCGCTGGGACATTACCATGACAGAGGACTTCTTGGCTGGCTTGAGGGTGGAATGGCGCCCCTCCTCCTCCTCAAAACGTCCTCGATAAACAAACTGGGCCTGAACAATGGGACATATGGAAGCGCTGCCAGCACTGAAGAACTTGGGAGTTAGACCGGACATTTTACAGGGACCAGTCAAGGTCATAGTAACTATTTCTTTCGCTATAATCAGTCATATTTTATACAGGCCTGTGTCCCACTTCATTTTGTTATAGCCATAAGAAATTTACAATTTAATAAGACTTTACATTCTGTAACTTGTATTAGTTGTCAATTTTGTGTTACTCCTGTTCAGTTCAGTCATACTACCTACAATTGGGAACAAATCAAATTTCATTTACATGATAATGCCTCTCTGAATGTACAATTACTGCAAAACAAAAAATCTTTAAAACTTTTTCTAAACGTTCTGCCCTCTTCCACTAATTTGGAAAATTTAGTTGGACAAATTATCCTGACTAGAACCACAAGGTTGGTTTCAAAGTATTACTCACAGCATCAGGTCTGGAACTGTAATTTGGTGATTGTCTTGATAATTGTATTTGTTGCTTATCATCAGCTTTCTATAAGGTTGGTTAATACTAACCAAACTCACTTGATCAGGATTTTTTTTAATACAAATATAATAAAATAGGGGAAATTGTCTGGAAGCATTTAACAGGAGGCTTCCTGTGTGCTGTTTTGGATCTGTCAGGAATCCTTTGTTCCTTATAACTTCCTGAATATTCAGGAATTAAGAGCAGGGACAAGTCTTTCCCAGGGCTGAGGAATCCAGGCATTTCCTTTGTTACATTTCCAATATGGTGTTGAGTACCCTCTTCCTTCTTATGAACCATATGGTAAAAGTGATTGTTTACAACTCTGTCTCTTTAATATGGATCGCCTTATGTTTTGTAAGTCTGGAATTTTAATCTTTATCTTTGCTGAGAATAACTACCCTGTAAGACAGTATATATGCCCACACCATGTTGATTAAAACACCTTTGCTCCATCAGAGCTTGGGTCCCCATGTCTTTCTTTCTTTCTTTCTCTTCCTCTCTTTCTATCTCTGTATTCCTGGCTGATTCCCAGGATTGCAAAGGCCAACTGCGTAGCCCAGGGAATATTAGCCTCTTTCCTTCTTTCACTCTCTCATCATCGACTCTGGACCACCAAGTTCCAGTCCAATAAAGGACCAACACAGATGCACCCAGTTTTATGAGATATGTGAGCATTTCCATATATTTCACTTAAGGAGGTGAATCAATTTAGGAAAGCAGAGAAAAGTTAATGAAGCAAGTTGCTGAAATTGTATAGAGAAGTTTAAAGCAAAGAAATGGAAATAGCAGACAATAAGCAGAAGGATCAAGTGCCATTTTCATAATCTGATAAAAGAATCATAAATATGTGGCCCTGAAGCTTTAACCCTGCTATCATGTGCAACTTTAAGAATAGATTTAGAATGAAAGAACCATGAGGAATAAGAGATGTGGAAAGTAGTTGAAAATATGCAAAAGTGTGATGTATTTGCACCACATATGAAGAATATTCCTTTTCATTTTTGTTTAAGGCAAAGATTTGCAAGAGAAGAATATTTGATTGATGGTTCAATACCCTCAGTTAAAAAAAATATTGGAGAGAGCATAAGATGACTGACACAGATTTTGCCACACAAAATTTAAATTCTCAGAAATTCTGCACAAATAATTGTATACATAATGACATATCTAAGCATAAAAGCAATCTTGATCATAAAAATCCTATTCCTAGTTTGAAAGCATGTAATAATTAAAAAGAAAAACAGGCGCAAAAACATGCTGAATTTCCTATATGAAAGTAAACAACTTGACTGATCCGTTTTAAAAGGAAGCAGTAATGGGCTAATGATCTACCAGATCAAACCAGTCACTCCGAAAGGAAATCAGTCCTGAATATTCATTGGAAAGACTGATGCTGAAGCTGGAGCTCCACTACTTTGGCCACCTGATGTGAAGAGCTGACTCACTGGAAAAGACCCCTATGTTGGGAAAGATTGAAGGCAGAAGGGAACGACAGAGGATAAGATGGTTGGGTGGCATCACCAAATTGATGGACATGAGTCTGAGCAAGCTCCACGAGTTCGTGATGGACAGGGAAGCCTGGTGTGCTACAGTCCATGTGGTTGCAAAGAGTCAGACACAACTGAGCAACTGAACTGAACTGAATGATTCTACACATATATTTAATATTATAGGAAATGAAGTAATGGCAGGGTAAGCTCATTGGCATACAGTTTTGATTTAATAATTGTTTTTTTATTTGAATATTAAGAGGGTGGAGATACTGAAATGTATGCCTCATCAATTGCTGTTGCAAGGGAAATGTTGGCCAGCATTCTGGGTCTGCATCTTATTCATCATAGTTAAATATGCTTCTGCTAGAAAAACATGCTACATCACTGTACATCCCTTCACAGCTAATACTCTTTAACTGTACTTCAGTTAATGACAAATGTACTTGGGCTTAGGTTCTACTTTGACTGAAAACTTACATTGTAAGTTTATAATATAAAATTACCAGTTTACTAACTGTTGGGGCACATTAAAGTTGCTTGCTCAGATGACTAAGGGTTTACTGTTTGTAAGGCCTGACTGAGGTAGCATTCCCAGTGGTTTGATTTTAAAACTGCCGTTTTCTCCCCTTGGTTTTGGGTCTTACCCTATTGACCTGTCAGGCTCAGTCTCAGGTCCTTGTGGAGTGTATTGATGAGAATACTGGAACTGGCTTGAAAATCAGTTCTCAAATATTTCATGTGCAGGTTGATATAAGCTGATGACCAAGGACTCATTTTTCATAGGAATGAAAACCTATTTAGTTTCCTCAGAACTCTTTACATGCCGTATCTTTAGCATTCAATAAGATGATCCTATTTTTTGGATGATTTTTTTTTTTTTACTTATTTGCTGTACTATAATAAATACATTACCAATATGAAATGTTGTTTGCTTGCTAGGGTTAAATGTTACTGGGTCATAGTATTTGGTTTGCATGATAAATTTCTGAATATATTTATATTTTATTGCTATTTTCTTGGAGTTTTTTAAATAATATGTGAATTAGACATTAGTCTTTGGTTTTTCTCATACCACTGCTATTGTAGAAGGATGTTGGCTTTTGGTATCATGATTAAAATAGTTTTAGAAAATTCACTAACACTTATTTTCATGTGCCTTCAGATACTTTTTATGTATTTCAAACAGGTTTTCTGCGATTTCAAAATTAGCAATTTTGAAATCTTTTCTGGGTGGTAGTGTTGGCTGATGACTCAATATCTAATTTCATGATTGTCCATTATACATTCTAATCAAGTGACTAGAAAATACCATGTCATTAACATAGTTTATGGAAATTATGCACAGAGTCATGCCTTTTTAATTAATGTATTAAAATAATAATCTAAATAATATAATAGTATCAATTGATTGTAAATCAATAGAATTTAAATAAAATGAGTAATACTTTAAATAATTATTTTAGTGACAGGCATTCCCGGGCTCCCTGTGACCTCCTCCCGTCCACGTCCTTCTCCAGCTTCCTCTCTCTCGTCCCTCCCCCCTCCCTCGCTCTCTCCCTCAAGTCCCCCCCGACCTCAGCTCCCTTACCAGGGCCCTGCCTCTCTACTTCTTCTGTCTTCGTCCCCTGGACTGTCCAATGGGCTCTGGCTCACTCTCCCCCTCGTCTTCAGCAAGCCGGTCGGGAAACTTCATGCCTGTCACCCGAGCTCGCACACATCTCCAGAACTCTCTGTGGGCCTTAATCAAGCAGCGCACTTTGGAGAGCCTCTTGCTGGGTTGGTGGTCTTTGCCCAGAAATGCTATGGGGAGAGGTGGCCTTAATCCCCCTTCGTGAGGGTTTCCAGGAGGAGTCCCAAGTCTTTTCTCATGAACCCAGTCCCTCTTCTTTCTTATTTGCTAAGGTCCCTCCCACTTTGGCTGCCACAGCAGTGCCAAGCCCTCTGGTCTCCAGGGGAGGGATTACTCTATTACATAGAAGTATGAAGGGTAATCAGGCCAACTAGGGAGGTAGTGTCGACTTTTTAAATCTATATTTATACACAGTCCTGTTTCTTCAAGCCCGTGCTGTGTCTCTCCCTCCCGTCCTATCAGCTGACAGTATCAGTGAGTGCCATACAGAGTTCTGTATTCACCAGCATCATGAGACAGTTGTGGTCTGTTGAGTTGATCTTGGCAGAGTAAAGGGACATGTCCTACAGCCATTCCTGAGTACCCCTCTCCTTCTTTGTGACAGCTCTCTCCCTGCCCCTGGCCTCCTGAAACAAAACCTAAGGCACTTCACTCAGAGCCTGGAGCCCTGCTTGTAACCATGTGTATAACCTTTCCTTTGATGGGTCTGGCAGAGGGGTGTTGGAGCCCAGCCCACCCACACACCAGACAAGCTCTTAGGGGAGCAGAAGAAAAGCAGGAAGAATTTAAATGTTTAATTTTTTTTAAATTGACTTTTCTAGTTATTAAAGGTTGCTTGTTTCAGCAGTGAAAAAAAAATAAATAAATAAATAATTATTTTATTATAAAGGCATTTAACAATAAAGTACAAAGTAATTCAAAGGCATCTGAGAATACTAAGCCTGGGTGACCAGGGGTTAAGGTAGTTAAACAAATGAGATCTTCTTTGGGTGCAAAATTACTTTTCATGTGAAGCATTTCTAGCTAGTGGTTGTAACACAGGAGAAGATGATGGTATTAGGAGACCCCAAACTGATAGACAAGAGAGAAGAGACCATTCAGCAAAAGCATTAGTGATTTTTTTCTTAGTGACAAGATAAATATATTTCATTGCATTATTTTTGTCTCTCCTAGATTTTATTTTTCTCTCTTAAAAAAACGTTTATCTTTAATTGGAGGATGCTTGCTTTGCAGTATTGTGCTGGCTCCTGCTGTGTGTGACATGAGTCAGCCACAGGTGTGTGCACCTTCCCTCTCTCCTGCGTCTCCCTCCCACCTCCCACCCCATCCCACACCTCTAGGTTATCACGAAGCACCAGATTTGAGCTCCCTGCATCATACAGTAAATTTCCACTGGCTATTCTAATTTTACATCTGGTAACATATATGTTTCAATGGTACTGACTCTATTCGTCTCACCCTCTCCATCCCCTGATGAGTCCACAAGTCTCTTCTCTATGTCTGTGTCTCCATTGCTACCCTGCAAATAGGTTCATCAGTACCATCTTTCTAAATTCTATACATATCCATTAATATATGATATTTGTCTTTCTGTTTCTGACTTCTTTCACTCTGTATAATAGACTCTAGGTTTATCCACCTTATTAGACCTGAATCAAATGTGTTCCTTTTTATGGCTGAGTAATATTCCATTGCGCATATGTACCACACCTTCTTTATCCAAAGTATACTCAACCCCCATGGACTTCCATTTCTCTGTCTGTGAGATGAACCTATATCAAGGTGAGCCTCAGAAGGGTAACAAGAGGATTAAATGGAATAAAATGACAAAGGTTCTGCTAAGAAATGCAGGTGACAAGTCCTAAATAAATGTCAGGTGTTGTTACCTGCAAGAGTAATTTTTGTAATGCTCCAGGTTTTTATTCCCACATTATTAAGCCAATTTCTCTCCACATGCACTGTCATCTGTTAGGTCTAAGTCATAAAGCTCAGTATCCCCCAGGAAGGAAGAGGATGTGTAATGTGGAGCAGAATTTCTCAACCTTGGCACCATGGACGTTTGGTTTGGGTCATTCCTTGCTATAGGGGCTGTCTTGTACATTGTAGGATGCTTAGCTATATCTCTGGATATGGATGCCAGTAGCATCACTAGCTGAGTTACAAGGACTAAAAGTGTCTTCATATACTCCAAGGGGCCAGATCACCCTTGAGAACCACGGGACTGTGTCTTCCAAACAGAAAGTGAACATATGAAAATGTTCTATGTGCAAAATCCCCAAGGGAGTGAGCTAAAGCAGGGGTCCCCAAGCTCCAGGATCTAATGCCTGATGATCTGAGGAGGAACTCAAATAATAATAATAGAAATAAAGTGCACAATAAATGCAGTGCACTTGAGTCATCCCAAAACCATCCCCTCTTCCACCACCACCTCGTGCATGCATGTGTGCTCAGTCGTGTCTGACTCTGTGACCCTATGGATGATAGCTCACCAGGCTCCTTTGTCCATGGAATTCTCCAGGCAAGAATACTGGAATGTGTTTCCCTTTCCTTCTCCAGCAAAACATTTCTTACACTTGACAATAATGAACCACAAATCCCTGTACCAATAGAACAGCAGAATCCCAGATTTGACTCTATTTTGCATAACAGCCGTAAGAAGGGCGGGAGCCTGGATCAATTACAAGATTGATGACATTGAAAAGCTAAAATCTATTACTCAAATGATATGTGGACAAAGAAGACACTTGGCCACATCACTTTAGGCTTTTTAAAAATCATTAAGACTTTAAAAAATTTTATTTATTATCTTTGGCTGCACTGAATGGCCCTATTACACTCGGGCTTTCTATAGTTGTGGCAAGTGGGGACTGTTCTTCATTGCATTGTTCAGGCTTCCCATTGCAGTAGCATCTCTTGTTATGGAGCATGGGCTCTAGGGAGTGCAGGCTCAGTAGCTGTGGCTACAGTCATCCTAAATGGGGATGCCCTAAGTCCACACTTCCTAACACCATACACAAAGATAATCTCAAAATGGATTAAAGACCTAAATGTAAGACCAGAAAGTATAAAACTCTTAGAGGAAAAAAGAGGCAGAACAGTTGATATCAAATCAAAGTAAGATCCTATATGAACCACCTCCTAGAGTAATGTAAATAGAAACAAAAGTAAATGGGACCTAATTAACTATAAAAGTGTTTGCACAGCAAAGGAAACTATACACAAGGGGAAAACTCAACCTTCAGAATGAGAGAAAATAATAGCAAATGAAACAACTGACAAAGTATCAATCTCCAAAATATACAAGCAGCTCATACAACTCAATGCCTGAAAAACAAACAACCCTATCAAAAAGTGCGTAAAAGACCTAAGCAGACATTTCTCCAAAGAAGATATACAGATGGCTAACAAACACATGAAAAGATGCTCAACATTGCTCATTATTAGAGAAATGCAAATCAAACCTACAGTGAGATATCACTTCACACCAGTTAGAATGGCCATCATCAAAAAGTCTACAAACACACAAAGACAGAAATATAGATCAAAGGAACAGAATAGAAAACCCAGAGATAAATCCACGAGCCTATGGACACCTTGTCTTCGACAAAGGAGGCAAGAATATACAATAGAAAAAAACAACCTCTTTAACAAGTGGTGCTGGGAACACTGGTCAACCACTTGTAAAAGAATGAAATAGAGCACTTTCTAACACTATACACAAAAATAAACTCAAAATGGATTAAAGATCTAAATGTAAGACCAGAAATTTTAAAATCCTAGAGGAGAACATAGGCAAAACACTCTCTGACATAAATCACAGCAGGATCCTCTATGATCCCTCTCCTAAAATATTGGAAATAAAAGCAAAAATAAACAAATGGGACCTAATGAAACTTAAAAGCTTTTGCACAACAAAGGAAACTATAAGCAAGGTGAAAAGACAATCCTCAGATTGGGAGAAAATTATAGCAAATGAAGCAACAAAGGATTAATCTCAAAAATATACAAGCAACTCCTCCAGCTCAATTCCAGAAAAATAAATGACCCAATCAAAAAATGGGACAAAGAACTAAACAGACATTTCTCTAAAGAAGACATACAGATGACTAACAAACACAGGAAAAGATGCTCAACTTCACTCATTATCAGAGAAATGCACATCAAAACCACAATGAGGTACCATTACATGCCAGTCAGAATGGCTGCTATCCAAAAGTCTACAAGCAATAAATGCTGGAGAGGCTGTGGAGAAAAGGGAACCCTCTTACACTGTGGTGGGAATGCAAACTAGTACAGCTGCTATGGAGAACAATGTGGAGACTCCTTAAAAAACTGGAAATAGAACTACCATATGACCCAGCAATCCCACTCCTGGGCATACACACTGAGGAAACCAGATCTGAAAGAGACATGTGCACGCCAGTGTTCATCGCAGCACTGTTTGTAATAGCCAGGACATGGAACAACCTAGATCCCCATCAGCAGACGAATGGATAAGGAAGCTGTGGTACATATACACCATGGAATATTACTCAGCCATTAAAAAGAATTCATTTGAATCAGTTCTAATGAGATGGATGAAACTGGAGCCCATGATGCAGAGTGAAGTAAGCTAAAAAGATAAAGACCAATACAGTATGCTAACACATATATATGGAATTTAGAAAGATGGTAATGATAGCACTATATGCAAAACAGAAAAAGAGACACAGATGTACAGAACGACTTTTGGACTCTGTGGGAGAAGGCGAGGGTGGGATGTCTTGAGAACAGCATCGAAACATGTCTATTATCTATGGTGAAACATATCACCAGCTCAGGTTGGATGCATGAGACAAGTGCTTGGACCTGGTGCACTGGGAACAGCCAGAGGGATCGGGTGGAGAGGAGGTGGGAGGGGGGATCAGGATGGGGAATACTTGTAAATCCATGTCTGATTCATGTCAATGTATGACAAAAACCACTACAATATAGTAAAGTAATTAACCTCCAACTAATAAAAATAAATGGAAAAAACAACAATAACAAAAAAAGGTCTACAAACAATAAATGCTGGAGAGGGTGTGGGGGAAAGGGAACACTTTTGCACTGTTGGTGGGAATGTCAATTGATACAGCCACTATGGAAGGTAATATTGAGATTCCTTAAAAGGCAAGGAATAAAACCACCAGAAGACCCAGGAATACCATTCTTAGGCATATACCCTGAAGAAATCAAAACTGAAAACCACGCATATATCCCATTGTTCATTGCAGCACTATTTACAATAGCTAGAACATGGAGACAAGCTAGATGTCCATGGACAGATGAGTGGATAAATAAGTTGTGGTACACAATGGAATATTACTCAGCCATAAAGAGGAACACATTTGAGTTAGTTCTAATGAGGTGCATGAACCTAGAGCCTATTAACCGAGTGAAGTAAGTCAGAAAGAGAAACATAAATATCATATACTAATGCACATATATGGAATCTAGAAAAATGGTACTGAAGAATTCATTTGCAGGGCAGCAATGGAGAAACAGACATAGAGAATAGACTTATGGACACGGGGAATGGGGACCAGAGGGTGAGATGTATGAAGAGTGTAATATGGAAACTTACATTACCATATGTAAAATAGATAGCCAATGAGAATTTGCTGTTTGTCTCAGGAAACTGAAAGAGGGGCTCTGTATCAACCTAGAGGGGTGGGGTGGGGAGGCAGATGGGAAGGAGGAAGGTTCAAATGGGAGGGAATATATGTATACTTATGGCTGATTTGTGTTGAGGTTTGACAGAAAACAGCAAAATTATGTAAAGCAGTTATCCTTCAATTAAAAAAAAAATAAACTAGAAAAAATCCACAAACAACAAATGCTGGAGAGAGTATGGAGAGAAGGGAACCCTCCTACTCTGTCAGTGGGATATAAATTGGTACAGTCACTCTGGAGAACAGTATGGAGGTTCCTTAAAAAACTAAAAATGGTGCTACCATATGACCCTGCAATCCCACTCTTGGGCATATATCCAGAGAAAAACAATCTGAAAGGATACATGCACCAAAATGCTCATTGCAGCACTGTCTATAATAGCCAAAACAGGTAAGCAACCTAAATGTCCATCAGCAGAGGAATAGATAAAGAAGTGGTGCATACATACAGTGGAGTATTAGTCATTGAAAAGAATGAAATAGAGCTGCTTGCAGCAACATGGATGAAGCTAGAGAGTGTCTTACTGAGTGAAGTAAGTTGGTCACAGAAGGATAAATATTGTATTGCATCTCTTATACATGGAATCCAAAAAGAATTGATACAAATGAACTTACTTATAAAACAGAAAGAGATTCACAGACTTAGAAAATGAACTTATGGTTGCCAAGGGGAAGGGATAGTAAAGGAGTCTGGGAAAGTCATGTACACACTGCCATATTCCAAATGGATAACAAACAAGGACTTCATGCATAGCACATGGAGCTCTGCTAAATGTTATGTGCCAGCCTGGATGGGATGGGGGTCTGGAAGGATGGACACATGCATATGTAAGGCTGAGTTCCTCTGCTGTTCACCTGAAATGACCACAACATTGTTAAATGACTATACCCCAATACAGTACAAAGCTTAAACTATACCAATACCAACTGACTATACCCCAATCCAATACAAAGCTTAAACTTTGTAAAAAAAAAAAAACATTATTTAAGTTTCAGGTGTACAACATAGTGAGTCACAGTTTTTAAAGGTTATAGTTCACTTGACTTAACTGAAGTCAAATTTTGACCCTGAAAAGCCACATATTCCCATGGAGTCTGCCTGAACAGCCAGCCAATCCCCTTCTCACACCATTTCTCTTGTTGTATTTCTGGAACCTTCTCCAGATTGCACCTTCAACAACAAGAGCAGAAGTTGTGGCAAAGTCATGGCCTGATTTTGTTGGTAGGCAGGTGCAACCCATATCCTTGATCATAATTCCACATTAAGATGCTTGACATTCACATGCTCTTGAAAAATGTGCCATCATGCCCTTGATAGACAAAGAAATTCCATCTCAAATGTTGAGGAAGTGCTTGTGGGAAAAGATAATGGAGATCAGATCCTGGAGAAAAGAGCATTGTGGCTAAGCTGCATGGGGAGGGGGTAAGCGTCTCTTGCATCCAAGATGTTCCCATGGGAACAAAACTAGCAGAAGCTCCTTTCTAGTTTGGCTTCCTCACTAGTGGGAATCAAATTGTTCAGAGAACAGAGTAACAATGGAACAATTAATTTAATGAACACTTGGGAGAATTCAACCTTGGAAGCCACAGAAACAGTAAAAATGCCCCTTACTCCTCTCACTAGAGTTCAACTGTCCCAGAAAAGAGGTGGTTCAGCTGTGCCCTTTCAGAGAATGAATGCCTGATGCCACGTCCTTGCACGTCATTGGAGTTGAGTTGAGGATCCATCACCCAGGAATGAAAGGTTCCAGGGAACGAGAGGCTCACTGAGGACATTAGAGTGTGTGCTGTGGGAAACAGGTATGGAGGCAGGCAGAACTCTCAGTGTACTAACATGAGTGGCACAGATGAGTATAACACAATGGTAAGTCTACACAGTTATGTCCCGAGTCTCTCAAAATCTCTCTTCCACTCAGGTTCCTTCCCCTCTCTTCTGAGGCCCACTTTTGAGAATCTCTCACCTTCTTAATGGAAACTGAACTTGTTTCAGCCCCCAGCATCTCTCCAGGTTTCTTATGCAACCATCTTAGTTGCTTTTTAGCAGTCAAGTGCTTCTAGTCTTCAGCAGATTCTCCTGTTTCCTTTTGTCTATCATATCTTACTGATTTATTCACTCACTCAAACAAGAAGCATTTTGGGGGTTCTTCCTAGTTAGCACGTACCTATGTGCATGCATGCTTTGTTGGGTCCGACTCTGCAACCACATGGACTGTAAACCACCAGGCTCCTCTGTCCATGGGATTTTCCAGGCGAGAAGACTGGAGCAGGTTGCCATTTCTTACTTCAGGAGATCTTCCCAACTACCAGTGATTGAACCCGGGTCTCTTGCCTCTGCTGCATTGGCAGGCAGACTCTTTACCACTGCACCTTACAAGCCCATTCAAACAGCTTTGTGATTCAAACAGCTTGCTGACTGTTTCTCTGTCTCAGTTTCCCCATCTGTGAAATGAGGATAATAACAGTGTCCACTTTGTAAGGTTAATATGAAAATTAAAGGAGATAATGCACGAGAGTTTTTTTAATTATCCCCATCACCCTGTGAGCATCTATACATGTTAATCATTATTATTTTATTACTACTCACATATATTCATTTGTTAAATCAAAGCAACAATGAGCATGATAAAATGAGCTAAGGCATATAAAACTTAGCACAAATCCTTGACACATGGAGGTCCTCAATAATTTGACTTATTTAGTAAATGTATCACTTTCATTTACTGTGTATTTGCAAGTTTCTAGCCCCTGTTCTAAGAGGCTTAGATTTTTGTTAATATGTGAAATGAATGTGATCTATTTTCTAAGAGACTTGACTGCACATATGAAACTTCCTGGACTTTTTTTTCCCCCTTGCACCCACTTTTTATGTTAATTTTTATTTTTGAATAGTTTTAGAGAATTTTAAAGAAAAGTTGCAAAGATAGTACAGACAGCTCCCATAGTCATGAAAACGTTTTGAAACTAGATAGAAGCAATGGCTGCAAATCATTCAAATGCCACTGAAGGTTACTTTAAGGTGACTATTGGTTTTTCCTTTTTTTTTTTTTTTTTTTTGGTGTCAGTTGCCTTACTAAAATCATTGTCAGTTCAAAGAGGTTTCCTCCTTCAATAAAAAATACATTTAAAAGGAAGTTTTACATTGCCAATTTTTTACTATCTTCAGCCAATCTATCATCTTCAAACAATAATTGCTTTTTTGATACTTAACATTTTTTGTATCTTTTTCTCTTTGTACTACATTGGCTACAACTTCCTGAGAATTGATAATAGTGACAATAATCTTTCTTCTTTAATATTTAAAGGGAAATTCTTCTATTGTTCTTGTCTTTAGGTCCCACAAAGGCATTTTTGGATGTAAGTCTTGTTGTTTGCTCAATTCCTTCCCTAATTATTGATCTCTTCTCCATCCTGAATCAACTTTGGACACATACATTTTATCAGAAATAAATTAATTTCTTAGAGATTTTCTAATTTTTAGCATGAAGTTTTAATTAATATTTTCTTGTAAAGTTGAGCATCTCCTTACCTCCATGTTTATTTTTCTCATTCCTAATTTTAGGCATTTTTTGCTCTCTTTCTTTTTATTTCACTCATCAAACTACTTTTGCCCGTATGTTTGCTTTTGCCAAAGAATTAGCTCTGGAATGTCTCAGTTCTAGAAATTTTCTGCTTTTTAATTCATTAGCTCTGCTTCTCTCCTAATTTTCTGCTTTACTTAGGTTTGTTATATGTAACTTTCATTAACAACATCTTGCAAATCTTCACGTCTTTACTTCTTGAGGATAGACTACACATGGGTCATTTGCAGTTTTTTGAAATATGTAATAGAAGAAAACGAATGTAAAATCAAGACTCATTTTATCACTCCAAGGTGACTCTTGTCCACATTTTGATATTTCTTGTAGAAAATTCTCCTTGGATAAGTGCAAGGAAGCATAAAAGATCTGTACACTGATTTAATTTCTCCAGTCCAGAAAAACAGATCAATTTATCACCTCAGAGAGGTATCAGTTCAGCTCAGTTGTTCAGTCGTGTCCAACTCTTTTCAATCCCATGAACCACAAGACGCCAGGCCTCCCTGTCCATCACCAACTCCAGAAATCAACACAAACTCATGTCCATCGAGTCGGTGATGGCATTCAACCATCCCATCCTCTGACATCCCCTTCTCCTCCTGCCTTCAATCTTTCCCTGCCTCAGGGTCTTTTCCAATGAGTCGGTGGCCAAAGTATTGGAGTTTCAGATTCAACATCAGTCTGTCCAATGAACACCCAGGACTGATCTCCTCTAGGGTGGACTGGTTGGATCTCCTTGCATTCCAAGGGACTCTCAAGAGTCTTCGTCTACACCACAGTTCAAAATCATCAATTCTTCTGTGCTCAGTTTTCTTTATAGTTCAACTCTCACATGCATACATGGCTACTGGAAAAATCATAGCCTTGACCAGACGGACCTTTGTTGGCAAAGTAATGTCTCTGCTTTTCAATATGCTATCTAGGTTGGTCATAACTTTCCTTCCAAGGAGAAAGTGTCTTTTAATTTCATGGCTGCAATCACCATCTGCAGTGATTTGGGAGCACAGAAAAATAAAGTCAGCCACTGTTTCCATTGTTTCCCCATCTATTTGGCATGAAGTGATGGGACCGGGTGCCATGAGCTTAGTTTTCTGAATGTTGATCTTTAAGCCAACTTTTTCACTCTCCTCTTTCACTTTCATCAAGAGGCTCTTTAGTTCTTCTTCACTTTCTGCCATAAAGGTGGTGTCATCTGCATATCTGAGGTTATTGATATTTCTCCCGGCTATCTTGATTCCAGCTTGTGCTTCCTCCAGCCCAGCATTTCTCATGATGTACTCTGCATATAAGTTAAATAAGCAGGGTGACAATATATAGACTTGACGAAATCCTTTTCCTATTTGGAACCAGTCTGTTGTTCCATGTCCATTTCTAACTGTTGCTTCCTGACCTGTATACAAGTTTCTCAAGAGGCAGGTCAGGTGTTCTGGTATCCCCATTTCTTTCAGAATTTTTCACAGATTGCTGTGATCCACATAGTCAAAGGCTTTGGCATAGTCATTAAAGCAGAACTGTATGTTCTTCTGGAACTCTTTTGCTTTATCAATTATCCAGCAGATGTTGGCAATTTGATCTCTGGTTCCTCTGCCTTTTCTAAAACCAGCTTGAATGTCTGGAAGTTCATGGTTTACGTATTGCTGAGGCCTGACTTGGAGAATTTTGAGCATTACACTACTAGCATGTGAGATCAATGCAATTGTACTGTAGTTTGAGTTTCTTTGGCATTATCTTTCTTTGGGATTGGAAGGAAAACTGACTTTTTCCAGTCCTGTGGTCCCTGCTGAGTTTTCCAAATTTGCTGGCATATTGAGTGCAGCACTTTCACAGCATCATCTTTCAGGATTTGAAATAGCTCAACTGGAATTCCATCACATCCACTAGCTTTGTTCATAGTGATGCTTTCTAAGGCCCACTTGAATTCACATTCCAGGATGTCTGGCTCGAGGTCAGTGATCACACCATTGTGATTATATGGGTCATGAAGATCTTTTTTTGTACAGTTCTTCTGTGTATTCTTGCCACCTCTTCTTAATATCTTCTTCTTCTGTTAGGTCCATACCATTTCAGTCCTTTATCGAACCCATCTTTGCCTGAAATGTTCCCTTGATATCTCTAATTTTCTTGAAGTGATCTCTAGTCTTTCCCATTCTGTTGTTTTCCTCTATTTCTTTGCAATGATCGCTGAGGAAGGCTTTCTTATCTCCTTGTTATTCTTTGGATCTTTGCATTCAAATGGGTATAACTTTCCTTTGCTCCTTTGCCTTTTGCTTCTCTTCTTTTCACAGCCATTTTAAGGCCTCCTCAGACAGCCATTTTGCTTTCTTACATTTCTTTTCCATGGGGATGGTTTTGATCCTTGTCTCCTGTAGAGTGTCATAAACCTCCATCCATACTTCATCAGGCACTCTGTCTATCAGATCTAGTCCCTTATATCTATTGCTCACTTTCACTGTATAGTCATAAGGGATTTGATTTAGGTCATACCTCAACGGTCTAGTGGTTTTCCCCACTTTCTTCAATTTAAGTTTTAATTTGGCAATACAGAGTTCACGATCTGAGTCACACTCCACTCCCTGTCTTGTTTTTGCTGTCTGCATAGAGCTTCTCCATCTTTGGTCTGCAAAGAATATACTCAGTCTGATTTTGAGGTTGACCATCTGGTGATGTCCATGTGTAGAGTCTTCTCTTGTGTTGTTGGAAGAGGGTGTTTGCTATGACCAGTGCATTCTCTTGGCAAACTCTGTTCACCTTTGCCCTGCTTTATTCTGTACTCCAAGGCCAAATTTGCCTGTTACTCCAGGTGTTTCTTGACTTCCTACTTTTGCATTCTAGTCCCCTATAATGAAAAAGATATCTTTTGGGGGTGTTAGTTCTAGCAGGTCTTGTAGGTCTTCATAGAACCGTTCAACTTCAGCTTCTTCAGCATGAGTGGTCGGGGTATAAACTTGGATTACCATGATGTTGAATGGTTTGCCTTGGAAGTGAACAGAGATCATTCTGTTGTTTTTTAGATTACATTCAAGTACTGCATTTCAGACTCTTTTGTTGACTGTGATTGCTACTCCATTTCTTCTAAGGGATTGCTGCCCACAGTAGTAGATATAATGGTCATCTGAGTTAAATTCACCCATTCCAGTCCATTTTAATTCACTGATTCCTAAAATGTCAACGTTCACTCTTGTCATCTCCTGTTGACCACTTCCAATTTGCCTTGATTCATGGACCTCCCATCCCAGGTTCCTATGCTATGTTGCTCTTTACAGCATTAAATCTTGCTTCTATCACCAGTCCCATCCACAACTGGGTGTTGTTTTTGCTTTGGCTCCATCCTTTCATTCTTTCAGGAGTTATTTCTCCACTGATCTCCAGTAGTATATTGGGTACCTACTGACCTGGAGAGTTCATCTCTCAATGTCCTAGCTTTTTGCCTTTTCATACTGTCCATGGGGTTCTTGAGGCAAGAATACTGCAGTGGTTTGCCATTCCCTTCTCTGGTGGACCACATTCTGTCAGACCTCTCCACCATGACCCCTCCATCTTGAGTGTCCCCACACAACATGGCTTAGTTTCATTAAGTTACACAAGGCTATGTTCCATGTGATCAGATTGGCTAGTTGTCTGTGATTGTGGTTTCAGTCTGTCTGCCCTCTGATGCTCTCTCTCAGCACCTACCATCTTATTGGGTTTCTCTTACCTTGGACGTGAGGTGTCTCTTCATGGCCGCTCCAGCAAAGCACAGCTGCCTAAGTATATGCAGTGCTATTTCTCTTTCCACTTGATGAAATTTTGCAATCTGAGTCTTTATTTTTTCCAATGGCTTCTTAATGACCTCAGTGAAAAGTGTATCTTATTTTGCTTTCACACTCTAGGTTAATACTATAAAAAAAATTCTCAAAACATATTACCTTTTTTACAATTTCTATAAATATTTAATGTCTTATGCCTTTTCCCCAGCTAATACACTAATGTTTCTATGATTTTTAATTAAGGCTTAGTAGGTTAAAGGTACTAATTTTTATTAGTCAAATACATTATATTTCTGCATGGCACATTTTCTAATTAATAATTTTTCAATTTATAGTCCAATTATTAATCTTTTCTCCCCTTCTATCAAAGATTTTTTATTCAGCAAGAACAGCTTTTAAAAATTACATATATTCATATATAAATTATAAATTATATTATCTATGTATTACATTTATTTTCTTCTGATAGTCTATATGGTCCCTTGCTCCACATTTAACATTTGAAATTCATTAGGAAATATGGAGATAAGATTTAGCATTATTTGTTCTAAATTGTTAATCAATTGTGAAATACTTCTTTTCATCACTAAAAAGCCCTCTAACATATCCAAGAATAAAAATGAAAGTTAAAAAAAAAATAAAAAAACTAAAATGAAAGTTCAGATGATAAAAATACATATAGATATATCCTAAATTATGATAAATATATTAAATAAAAACTCTAGAATTATTCCCCTGAAGGAAAAGAACAATAGTAAGAATTCCAGCTCTTAACAAAAATTTGAACAGTGTTGTGGAGTTTCATAGCAATACAACTAGACCTAAAGACAAACAGACATTGTAAAATAATACTATTTGGAGAAAGTAGATAAATATTAAAGAAAATCTTGAAATTAATAAGGAAATCTAGAAATGCCCATAGCAGCTTATAAATACAAAAAACAAAATCTAATGCTTTCCTAATATAAAGGCAATGTCATAGATATAATGGGAAGGACTAAACGTCATTATCAATGACATTAAACCTAAACCACATTAAAATACTATGTAGAAATCCTGCTGCTCGAAACACCTTGGATGAATCTGGAGGACATTATAACAAATGAAATAAGCCATACAGAAAAGAACAAATATTGTATGATGTATGATTCCACTCACATGAGGCATCTAGAATCATCAAACTCATAGAAGCAGGGAATAGGATATTGATTGTCAGTGGCTAGAAGGCAAGGGAAATAGGGAACTCTTGCTCAGTGTATAAAGTGTTTGTTATGCAAGATGAATAAACTCTAGAGATCTGGCATATAACATTGTGGTAGTGATGGTTTAGTGGCTAAGTCGTGTCCAACTCTTGGAACCCCATGGACTGTAGCCTGCCAGGTTCCTCTGCCCATGGAACTTCCCAGGCATTAATACTGTAGTGGATCACCATTTCCTTTTCCAGGGATATAACATAGTTAATAAAGTTGATAATATGGTATTGTATTCTTTAAAATGTTTAGAAGGATAGATTGTAAGTATTCATGCCACACAAAAGAATACAAGGACAGTTTTGGAGGTGGTAGGCTGTTTTTATGGGTTTCCCAGGTGGCTCAGTGATAATCAACCTGCCAATGCAGGAGACACAAAATGCAGCTTGGACCTCTGGGTCTGGAAGATCACCTGGAGAAGGAAATGGCAACCCATTCCAGTATTCCTGCCTGGAGAATCCCATAGACAGAGGAGTCTGGCAGGCTACAGTCCACAGGGTCCCAAAGAGTCAGACACGACTGAGCACATATTCACCCAAAACGCAAAACAAAAGATGATTTATGTGAAGACAAACTCCATATTTAGAAACTATAGGAGAGTCTGAAAGAATCTGAAAAACACCATGAAATTCCCTGGCCTGTGTAAATTTTCCACTTGCGCAGAATTTTCCGTTTGCAAAATAAGGATAGAGAAATGTAAACGGAACGTCTATAGGTTTCCCAATAACTGCACAAACAAGCCTGCTGTTTTCCGGAACCAACTGACGTCAAGCACCTGTACTCACAGATAAGATGACCCCATATGATACACATTATGTTACTTTTATGTTACTCATTCACTGTACTGGATGTGCTGACAATGTGACTTCTGCTTATAAAAGTCAGCTTACACTGCTATACGGTGCGACTCTGCCTCCGAGGAGACTAGAGTCGCCCGGCTTGTGCAAACCGACAATAAAGCCTCTTGCACATTGCATCTGCTGGACTGTTTATTGAGTCGCGGGAGCTCCTCTCCGGAACAGAGACCTGACGTTTGGGTCTTACAAGTCTATATTTATAAACTAAATTCTGATTGAATTTATATAGGGTTATTGACAATATAAATAAAAGGTAAATGAGGATTAATGACAATATCGGGCATTTTCTCCTTTTTTTTACAAAAGGAGCACCCAAATTTCAGAGGGTATGTTATAGAAATTGCAGAAAGACAGTACAATGAAAAAAACTCTCACCGATGGGAAAAACTGCCTAGAGTCAGGGAATTCCCCATTTCTATAAGCACTGTTAAACACTCAAGGGCAGTCATCGTAGATACCAGGGAAGGGACGATTGTCTGGGGATACAGGCGAGCACTAGAGCAGTGCTTCTCAAACGCGTGTCAGAATTTCCAAGCGGGCTTGTTAAAGTACCAAGTGCGGACTTCACACCTAGCATATCTGATTCAGTAGGTCAGAGGTGACTCTGGTAAAGGATCCACCTGCCAACATAGGAGGCACAGGAGATGCTGGCTCCAACCCCTGGGTCGGGAAGATCTCCTGGAGGAGGAAGTGGCAATTGACTTCAGCCCACATGCCTGGGAAATCTCACGAACAGAGGAGATGATGGGCTACAGCCCATGGGGTTGCAGAGTCAAACACATGATTGAGCGCACACACAGGTCAGATGAGCCTAAAAATGTGAATTTCTATTATTTCTAGGGGGTGCTGATGTTGCTGGTGAGAGACAATCACAATTTGAGGATTGCTGAACTCAAAGACAATTGTTCTAGATGTCAACAGTGACCACAATTTGTCATCAAATGAAGTCAATCCTTAGCCCAAATGAATGACTTCATGGTATCCCTGGGTTTGGATTAAGGATATTTCTGTTTCTGTGGGGAATATTTATTTGGGGTAAATTTTGTATTCTTTTTTTCTTCCTTGTTGGCTAGCCCAGCAGACTCATGGAAAGAGGAAACCAAACAAGAATCAGAAACTTTCTCCTCCTGGGATTCACAGAGGACCCAGACCTACAGCCTCTCCTCTTCGGGCTCTTTCTTTCCATGTACCTGGTCACATTCACTGGGAACCTGGCCATCATCCTAGCCGTCATCTCAGACTCCCACCTCCACACCCCCATGTACTTCTTCCTCTCCAATCTGTCCTTTGCTGACATCTGCTTCACCTCCACCACTGTCCCAAAGATGCTGTGGGACATCCAGAAACAGAGTCAAGTTATCACCTATGCAGGCTGCCTCAGCCAGGTATTCTTTTTCATTTTGTTTGGATGCCTGGACAATTTACTCTTGACTGTGATGGCCTATGACCGCTTCGTGGCCATCTGTCACCCCCTGCACTACATGGTCATCATGAGCCCCCGGGTCTGTGGGCTGCTGGCTCTGGGGTCCTGGTGCCTCAGCGTCACAGCCTCCCTGCCTGAGACCTTGACTATCTTGAGGCTGTCTTTCTGCAGAAGCATGAAGATCCCACAATCTTTTTGTGATCTTCCTGAAATCCTGAAGCTTGCCTGTTCTGACACCCTTATCAATCACACAGTGGTCTATTTTATGACTATTACCCTAGGTGTTTTTCCTCTCTCTGGGATCCTCTTTTCTTACTATCAGATTTCCTCCTCCATCCTGAGAATGTCATCAGTCAGCAGCAGATACAAAGCTTTTTCCACCTGTGGGTCTCACTTCACAGTAGTCTCCTTGTTCTATGGCACAGGCCTAGGGGTCTACCTCAGTTCTGCAGTCACTTCATCCTCTAGGACAAGTCTGGTGGCCTCTGTGCTGTACACCACGGTCACCCCCATGCTGAACCCCTTCATCTACAGTCTGAGGAGCAGGGACATGAAGGGGGCCCTTGTGCGGCTCATTAGCAGGGCACCGTCTCTCATGCACAGGGCCTTCGGAGGACTCTCATAAGTAACTGGGCACATAACATTGGGGACCAGAAATCCTGGCTTCCTTCACTTAATGTTTTTATCTTTCTTATACTCATGTTTTAAAGAAAAAGTTTCCTTGGGTCTTCACAGCCCTCTCTATTTTCCTTCATTCTTTATCTTTGTTTCCCTTTTTCAGTTTGTAACCATATGAATTTTAACTTCATATGAATTGAACCTGACATTTTCTGTTACACTTAGTGATGATTTAAAGTTCTTAAAAAATAAACTGAATCTCATGTTTTTAATAGATATTGTCAAAGTGATGGGATGTATAACTATTATGGAAATGTTGCCCTGCAAACTCATTTACAGAGATGTTTTCTGAGGTTGTGTGAATTAAATGAACTGGAAGAAGTGTCTTTTCTCTGAATAACTTTCAGTCACATCAAACTTAAGGTATTTTATTTCTTTCTTGATATGTGAATTCTGGAGCTGAACAGTTCAAAGTACTGTCAAGTACTGAGAATCCTTCTGCTTTTTTTGCTCTATCTCTAGCTTGACCATGGGGTTTCTACCCTCAAGGTCACAAAATGGCTTCTGCCCTTCCAGCAATTGCAACTGCATTCCAGGAAGGTGGAATGGAGAATTATAATATAGAAGATATTCCTTCATCATTGATCACTTTAGTGTATTCTGTCTGGCTTCAAACTTTCACATCTGTATCCATTACCTAAGAAATTTCTCTAGTCTGCTCTGCCCATGTTTAGAGAGTTAATGTCCCAGGAATCACTCCTTAACCAAAGACCAACAGGAATTGGTGTATAAATCACTTGCCTATTGAGTGAAATAAGTCTGAAGCACACATATTTTACTGGTTCCTGTCTTTCCCCAGCAGAAGTCTCAGCAGATCATGGTGGTAATTGGCTTGATAAACACACCTTTCACGGTTGTTTTCTCTTTCTGACTCATGGTTCTGTTTCTTAGGACCACTAAAATCTTTGTCTTCACTAGACTGAGCTACATTTCCTGAACCACATAGTAACTTGATTGGCAACACCACAAAATATATGCCTACTTGGAACCTGTGAATGTGACCTTTTTTGGAATAAGCATCTTTGCCAATTTAATTAAGTCTTCAAATGCAATAATTATGGATTGCTTGGGTATGCCCTAAATCCAATGACATTTGTCCTTAGAAGATACAGGAGAGGGGCTTCCCTGCTGGTCCAGTGGCTAAGAATCCACCTTGCAATGCAGGGGACTTGGGTTTGATCCCTGGCTGGAGAACCAAGACCCCACAAGCCTTGGAGCAATGAAGGCCTGAGCCACAACCACTGAGCCTGTGTGCCACAGCGAGAGAGACGCTGAGCCATATGAATGATCCCTCAAGCCTCAACTAAGACCTGACACAGCTAAACAAATAAAAATAAAATTTTAAAATGTTTTATCAAAAAAAAATAGATACTAGAGAGGAGACGACACAAACAAGCCCTGTGACAGAAAGGCAGGAATTGGAGCGACGTGGCAGCAAGGCAAGGGACTCTTGGAGCCACCAGAAGCTGTTAGAGGCAAGAATGGATTCTCTCCTAAAGGAGGGGTCTGCAAGCCACAGACCATAGACTAGCACCAGCCCATGGCCTATTAGGAGCTGAGCCACCCAGCAGGAGGCGAGCAGCAGGCCAGCAAGTGAAGCTTCTTCTGTATTTACAGCTACTCTCCACTGCTTGCATTGCCACCTGAGTTCCACTTCCCGCTCAACAAACTCAATAAAAATAATGTGCTTGAAACGTCCTGAAATCCCAGGTCTAAGAGAAATTGTCTTCCACTAAACAAGTTCCTTGTGCCAAAGAGGTTGGGGTGCATGCATGCTAAGTTGATTCAGTCATGTCCAATCCTCTTTGCAACCCTAAGGACCATAGCCCGCCAGGCTCCTCTGTCCATGGAATTCTCCAGGCAAGAATACTGGAGTGGGTGTCTGCGCCCTCCTCCAGGGAATCTTCCCTACCCAGGGATCGCATCTGCATCTCTTATGTTTCCTGCATGGGCAGGTGTGCTCTTTACCACTAGCAACACCTGAGAAGTCAAAAAGGTTGGGGATCACTGCCCTAAAGCCTTCAGGGGGAGTACAGTTCTACTGACATCTTGATTTTGGGTTTTTGGTCTCCAGAATTGTATGAAAACAATTCTGTTCCTGTAAGGCACCTGTGTGGATGTGTTCAGTTGCCTCAGGCATGTCCGATTCTTGGCAACCCCAAGGACTGTAGTTCACCAGGCTCCTCTGCCAAAGAAAGTCTCCAGGCAAGAATCCTAGAGCAGGTTGCCATGCCCTCCTCCAGGGCATCTACCCACCCAAGAATTGAACCAGAGTCTCCTGCATGGCAGGCAGTTTATTCACTGCTGAGCCACAGGGGAAGCCCTATAAGGCACCCACACTGTGAATAATGTGTAACAACAGCCATAGGCAACTAACACATATTGTAAGGAAGATTCTTAGTGTATTTGGAGGATTACAGGAATCAGCTGCCATTTGTGTATACACATACACACTGCTGAAGGCCTGCTGATTTGCTCACTAGCATGAAGCTGCAGGGGCTTCCCAGGGGGTGCTAGTGGTAAAGAACCTGCTTGCCAATGCACAAGACAGAAGAGACATAGTCTTGATCCCTGGGTCAGGAAGATTTCCCCAGAGGAAGGGACAGCAAGCCACTCCAGTGTTCTTACCTGGGAAACCCCATGGACTGAGGAGACTGGCAGCCCACAGTCCATGGGGTTACAAAGAATCAGACATGACTGAAGCGACTTAGCACATGTGCACATGAAGCTGCAGATGGGCCTACAACTGTTCTACATTCCCTGAGAACCTCTTGGGTCAAGTGTGTATATTTATCTCCATGACAAAGGTCTTTGGGTTCTGCAGGATCCTTCATCACTGAGGTCAGAAGCAGCACAGGTGAACACAGGCTTTATTCCATCCCCATGAGTTTCCATCTCTTGCTTGTAGCTTCCAGCCTGCCTTTGATGAACCTCCAGTCTGTCTTCTCATTTCAGGATAAACTCAGAAAGCAGTTCACATATTTCACAATAGATAACTTCAGGCGTCAGAGATAAGTTTGTCTCATTCTGGTTGGCATAAAGGATTGAAAGAATGAAAAGATTATCTAATCCAATCCACAATCCCCCCCCCAGACACATACAAAATGATATATATTTCCAATGTGGGGGAAGGGTAGGGAGTTTGGCATGTACATATATACACTGCTATATTTAAAATGGATAACAAACAAAGACCTACTGGATCAGGAAGATGCCCTGGAGAAGGGAAAGGCAACCCACTCTAGTATTCTTGCCTGGAGAATTCCATGGACAGAGGACCCTGGCAGGCTGCACACCATGGGGTCACAAAGAGTCAGACAGGACTGAGCGCCTAGCATTATATATGAATATATATGTGTGTTTGTGCATGTTTAATCAGTCTGCCATATATAAATTCAAATGCCTGTATCTGAATTTAAGATAAATTCAAGTTCCGGTACCTGAATTAAACACAGAACCAGTGTTTTGTTACTGAAAGTGTGACCCTCATACTCAGACCTGCATCAACACACAGCCCAGTAGCTTGTTAGAAGTGCAGGGTCCCAGGGCCCACTGAGGACCTATTCAATCAGAATTTGCACTTGAATTAGAATCCTGCTGACCTATAGGCACAAGGAGGAAAGAGAAGTGCCTCTGTAAAGGGTTTATCTCTGGTTCTATGGCAACTCACTCCAGTATTCTTGCCTGGAGAATCCCATGGACAGAGGAGCCTGGCGGGTTACAGTCCATGGGGTCCCACAGAGTTGGAAATGATTTAGTGACTGAACACAGATGAGTGTGTAAAAGTAAAAGTAGAACTTATGACCATGTATCTTATTAATAGTTTGAGTAGAAAATTAGTGTATTAGTGATGTAGGAATATAAAATATACTTAGGGCATTTCTTTCTAATTTTTTTGGTGGACCATATTTGACCATATTTCATATTGATTAAAAATATACATACAGGGCTTCCCTGGGAGCTCAGTGGTAACGAATCTGCCTTCCAGTGCAGGAGACACGTGTTCGATCCCTGGTCGGGAAGATCCCACTTGCCTCGGAGCAGCTAAGCCTGTGCACCACAACTACTGAGTCTGTGCTCTAGAGCCAAGGAACCACAGCTACGGAGGTCCTCACCCCAGAGAGTCCGTGCTCTGCAGTAAGAGAGGCCCCCGCAAAGAGAAGCCCATGCGCCGCAAACAAGAGTAAACCCTCCTCACCGCAACTAGAGAAAATCCCACTGAGCAACAATAACCTAGCACCTCCAAAAAAATAAATACATATGCACACCAAAGAACGCTTGTAAATGCATCGTTGCCACAGTATTTGTCAGAGACATACACTTAACAGTATCTTCTGTGAAAAACAATCAAATGTAAAGAGGGGCGTCCTATGAGCTTGCTGTTTGGTAATTGCTCGGTTGTGTCCAGCTCTTTGTGACTGTAGCCCGCCAGGCTCCTCTGCCCATGGCACTTCCCAGGTAAGAATACTAGAGTGGGTCCCGTTTTCTCCTCCAGGGGATTTGACAGACACAGGGCTTGAACCAGTGTCTCCTGCATTGCCAGGCAGCTTCTGTGCCACTGAACTGCCAGGGAAGTGCTAAAGAACTTACCTTGCAATTGCTTCATTATCTCTGAGGCTGAATGTGTGTGTGGATTCGTTAGCCATTTATTTTCTCTATCTTAAATTATGTGTGTGAGTCCTTTGCTTTTCTATATAGGATCAGATTAGGATTCCTATCTTTGAGTGCAATCTTTCAAACAAAGAACTGGACGTGCTTTTTAGTTGTTAAGATGTTATTTTGTTGTTCAATCATATTCAACTCTTGCAACCCCTTGGACTGTAGCCCACCAGGCTGTTCTGTCCATGGGATTTCCCACGCAAGAATACTTGAGTGAGTTGCCATTTCCTCCTCCAGGGGATCTTCCTGGACCAGGGATTGGACCCATGTTTCCTGTATTGGCAAGTTGATTCTTTACGACTGCACCACCAGTGCAGTCTTTGTTCCTACCTTTTGTCCCATTTTCCTTTTTTTCCCCATTCTCCTTCTTACTCAATAATTTCTTACAGACCTGCCTCAAATCACAAGTATAATGATGAATTCATTATTTTTATGGCTGTACAACAGGTCATGGTGTGCCTATAATACTAACACTTTCACGGTCTTTTGTATCCTTTATCATTAAGTTGCTATTATACCAAAGCTACACAATACATTGAGATAGTGAAGTTCATACTCTGATTCTAACCATGGATGGTTTCATCCCCCCAGGAATTTTCGTCTGTTACGCATAGAAAGCTCTGTAGAGTCAAGGATGCTCTAAATATCCTTCAATGCACAGGACAGATGCCACCACAAACAGTGATTTAGCTCATAATGTCAATGACGCTAACACTGGAGAACCCTGAGTTAAAGTATATCTGTATTTTTAAGGTTTATAGCTGTCTTCAGACTTTTTTGTAAAATATTATAACAGTTCACATTTCTGCCAGAAAATTCACAGTCCCCTTTGCTACTAGTCCAGAAGTTCTCAGCCCACATTTGACCAGTCTTCAAGATATTTCCCAGGACCAAGGTAGGAAAGAGATTTTTTTGTTGCATTCTTAAACTATATACTGAACTACAGCAAAGATTTATATATTTCTTCACCTTTTTTATTTGCCTATTATTATTATGTATGGGCTTCCATGGTGGCTCAGTGATAAATTTGAATTTGCCTGCCAGTGCAGGAGACATGTGTTCCGTCCCTGGGTCGGGAAGATAGATTCCCTGAAGAAGGAAATGGCAACCCACTCCAGTATTCCTGCCTGAAAAATCACATGGGCAGCAGAACTTGGCGGGCTACAGTCCATGGGGTCATAAAGGAGTCAGACACGACTTAGCAGCTAAACAGCAAAAACAATAATTATTACTAAATACAATGTTAACAACTAAACAACAAGAACACATGTTATATGCCCATTTTTATGCA
Organism: Muntiacus reevesi; assembly: GCF_963930625.1. NCBI lineage: Eukaryota > Metazoa > Chordata > Mammalia > Artiodactyla > Cervidae > Muntiacus > Muntiacus reevesi. The sequence goes on along the minus strand of NC_089249.1, from coordinate 187,445,600 downwards.
GATATAAGCCTTTCAAATGACTTTAACATAATTGTTTTTCAGCTGATTTGTGAGGCATGTATTTGGCCTTAAACTTTTTTTTTAAATTTTTATTTAGTTATATAGAACTATTGCCTTGTTTGTGAGTCTCTTGCATTATTTAAGGTGATTTTGACCCTCCCCCACGTTGATACTATATTGGCTTCCCAGGTGGTTAAGTTGGTAAAGAATCCGCCTGCAATGTGGGAGACCTGGGTTCCATCCATGGGTTGGGAAGATTCCCTGGACATGGGAAAGGCTACCCGTTCCAGTATGTCGGCCTGGAGAATTTCAGGAAGTATATAATCCATGGGGTTCGAAAGAGTCGGATACAGCTGAGCGATATTCAGTTGATATTATATATTTACATGTCAAAGTGTTCATGTAAAATGTGTCAGTTAATCTTACAGTGAGGACATAATCTCACTAATATTTTCAACAGGCTTGAAGTAGGTGAGAAGCCATTTTTTGAAAGATAGGTATTTATTTCAGCTTTAGGAACACTTCAATCTTCCCAAATAAATTGAAATACAACCTTGATATATATTCAGTTCAATTCAGTTGAGTTGCTCAGTCGTGTCTGACTCTTTGCGACCCCATGAGCTGCAGCACACCAGGCTTCCCTGTCCATCACCAGCTCCCGGAGTCCACCCAAACCCATGTTCACTGAGTCAGTGATGCCATCCAACCATTTCATCCTCTGTTTCCCCTTCTCCTCCTGCCCCCAATCTTTCCCAACATCAGGGTCTTTTCAAACGAGTCAGCTCTTTGCATCAGGTGGCCGAAGATTTGGAGTTTCAGCTCAGCATCTGTCCTTCCAATGAACACCCAAAACTGATCTCAGGCCAAGGAACTCTCAAGAGTCTTCTCCAGCACCACAGTTCAAAAGCATCAATTTTTCAGCACACAGCTTTCTTTATAGTCCAACTCTCACATCATGTATTAAATGTCTGTATATTAGTGAGTTTTGAGAGGGATCTGTGTGTTAGGGTGTGGCTTTGGGCAGCCTGTATGTTGATACTCAGGGCTATGTTCCTGCGTTGCTGGAGAATTTGCGTGGTATGTCTTGCTCTGGAACTTATCGACTCTTGGGTGGTGGCTGGTTTCAGTGTAGGTATGGAGGCTTTTGGATGATCTCTTATTAATTAATTAAAGTTCCCTGTAGTCAGGACTTCTCTGGTGTTCTCAAGTTTTGGGCTTAAGTCTCCTGCCTCAGGCTTTCAGTTTTATTCTTCCAGTAGCCTCAAGTCTTCTCCAACTATACAGCACTGATGATAAAACTTCTAGGTTAATGGTGAAAAGATTCTCCACAGTGAGGGACACCCAGAGAGGTTCACAAAGTTACATGAAGAAGAGGAGAGGGAGGAAGGAGATAGAGATGAGCAGGAGGAGCAAAAGTGGGACTCAAGAGGAGACAGACAGATCTATGCAGTACTCTGTTCCCTAAGTGTTCTCCGTAGCCCAGAACACCCAGAGAGATTCACAGAATTGGATAGAGAAGAGAAGGGGAAGGGAGGAAATAGAGGTGACCTGGGGAAGAAAAAGGCGAGTCAAAAGGGGGAAAGAGTAATCATCACACTCCTGAGTAAAAATCAGTACTGAATATTTTATTCTTAAATGTCCAAAATTGATATCAAATACTGAAAAACAAAGATTAAAAATCTAGAGTAGACGTTAGACTTTTAAAAATACAATATTAAAAACAAATCACAAAAAACAACACACACACACAAAAAAAAAAATTGCAGAAGAAGGTAAACTTCCAAACTCATTCTATGAAGCCACCATCACCCTAATTCCAAAACCAGACAAAGATGCCACAAAAAAAGAAAACTACAGGCCAATATCACTGATGAACATAGATGCAAAATCCTTAACAAAATTCTAGCAAACAGAATCCAATAACATATTAAAAAGATCATACATCATGACCAAGTGGACTCTATCCCAGGGATGCAAGGATTCTTTAATATCCACAAAATAATCAATGTAATACATTACATTAACAAATTGAAAGATAAAAACCATATGATTATCTCAATAAATGCAGAAAAGGCCTTTGATAAAATTCAACATCCATTTATGATAAAAAGCTCTCCAGAAAGCAGGAAGAGAAGGAACATACCTCACCATAATAAAAGCTATATATGACAAAATCACAGCAAACATTATCCTCAATGGTGAAAAATTGAAAGCATTTCCCCTAAAATAAGGAATAAGACAAGGGTGCCCACTCTCACCACTATGATACAACATAGCTTTGGAAGTTTGGCCACAACCATCAGAGCAGAAAAATAAATTAAAGGAATCCAGATAGGAAAAGAAGAAGTGAAACTCTCACTGTTTGCAATTGACATGATCCTCCACAAAGAAAATCCTAAAGACTCTACCAGAAAATTACTAGAGCTAATCAATGAATATAGTAAAGTTGCAGGATATAAAGTTAACACACAGAAATCCCTTGCATTCTTATACACTAACAATGAGAAAACAGAAAGAGAAATTAAGGAAACAATACCATTCACCATTGCAACAAAAAGAATAAAACACTTAGGAGTATATCTAACTAAAGAAACAGAAGACCTATATATAGAAAGCTATAAAACACTGATGAAAGAAATCAAAGAGGACACAAATAGATGGAGAAATATACTGTGTTCATGGATTGGAAGAATCAATATTGTGAAAATGAGTATATTACCCAAATCAATCTATAGATTCAATGCGATCCCTATCAAGCTACCAACGGTATTCTTCACAGAACTAGAACAAATAATTTCACAATTTGTATGGAAATACAAAAAAACCTCAAATAGCCAAAGCAATCTTGAGAAAGAAGAATGAAACTGGAGGAAACAACCTGCCTGACTTCAGGCTCTACTACAAAGCCACAGTCATCAAGACAGTATGGTCCTGGCACAAAGACAGAAATATAGATCAGGGGAACAAAATAGAGAGCCCAGAGATAAATCCACGTACCTACAGACACCTTATCTTCGACAAAGGAGGCAAGGATATACAATGGAAAAAAGACAACCTCTTTAACAAGTGGTGCTGGGAAAACGGGTCAACCACTTGTAAAACAGTGAAACTAGAACACTTTCTAATACCATACACAAAAATAAACTCAAAATGGATTAAAGATCTAAATGTAAGACCAGAAACTATAAAACTTCTAGAGGAGAACATAGGCAAAACACTCTCCGACATAAATCACAGCAATATCCTCTATGACCCACCTCCCAGAATATTGGAAATAAAAGCAAAAATAAACAAATGGGACCTAATGAAACTTAAAAGCTTTTGCACAACAAAGGAAACTATAAGCAAGGTGAAAAGACAGCCTTCAGAATGGGAGAAAATGATAGCAAATGAAGAAACAGGCAAAGGATTAATCTCAAAAATATGCATCAACACCTCCAGATCAATTCCAGAAAAATAAATGACCCAATCAAAAAATGGGCCAAAGATCTAAACAGACATTTCTCCAAAGAAGACATACAGATGGCTAACAAACACATGAAAAGATGGTCAATGTCACTCATTATCAGAGAAATGCACATCAAAACCTCAATGAGGTACCATTACATGCCAGTTAGAATGGCTGCTATCCAAAAGTCTGCAAGCAATAAATACTGGAGAGAGTTTGGAGAAAAAGGAACCCTCTTACACTGTTGGTGGGAATGCAAACTAGTACAGCCACTATGGAGAACAGTGTGGAGACTCCTTAAAAAACTGGAAATAGAACTGCCATATGACCCAGCAATCCCACTCCTGGGCATATACACCGAGGAAACAAGATCTGAAAGAGACATGTGTACCCCAATGTTCATTGCAGCACAGTTTATAATAGCCAGGACATGGAAACAACCAAGATGCCCATCAGCAGATGAATGGATAAGGAAGCTGTGGTACATATACACCATGGAATATTACTCAGCCATTAAAAAGAATTCATTTGAATCAGTTCTAATGAGATGGATGAAACTGGAGCCCATTATACAGAGTGAAGTAAGCCAGAAAGATAAAGACTGATACAGTATACTAACGCATATATATGGAATTTAAAAAGATGGTAGCGATAACCCTACATGCAAAACAGAAAAAGAGACACAGATGTACAGAACAGACTTTTCGACTCTGTGGGAGAAGGCGAGTGTGGGATGTTCTGAGAGAACAGCATTGAAACAAGTATACTATTAAGGGTGAAACAGATCACCAGCCCAGGTTGGATGCATGAGACAAGTGCTCAGGGCTACTGCACTGGGAAGACCCAGGGGGATGGGATGGGGAGGGAGGCGGGAGGGGAGATCAGGATGGGGAACACATGGAAATCCATGGCTGATTCATGTCAATGTATGGCAAAAACCACTACAGTGTTGTAAAGTAATTAGCCTCCAACTAATAAAATAAATGAAAAGCAAAAAAAAAAAAAAAAAAGGAAAAAAAATGTCCATATATAAGGAGACCTAAGTCCTGATTCATTCAACAATGTCCTCAGATGACTAATATGAAGCAAGTTAGTGAAAAGGTTGAACTGGTCAGTGTATCCTGGTTTTATGTGTGTGGACTTTTGATCTTTTGGGCAAACATTTGAACTAGGGCTAGAGTATGTCCTTAGGACTCATCAGAAAAAGATCAAAATCCAAGAATAACAGCAAAAAAAAAAAAAAAAAAAAAGGCACATCTGAAAAGAGAGAAAGAGGCTTGCTCCTCTGCTTTCATATAAAAACATTTAGTCAAATGAAAATGAAATAAGCACAGGAAAAACAAGTTTTGCTGCCTGATATTAAAAATGGCCAATGTTCAATTCCTATCCATTGTACTTTATAAGCATCCTTTTGTGAAGAGTTATTTTTGTTCCCTTTGCTCATTTTTCTCTTGGGTCATACAACCCATAAGTATTTAGACTATAAGTGCTTCATCTAAAACCCATAAGTATTTAGTAGTAACTTTGATATTTTGGATAGATTTATTTTTTCTGTTTAATTATTTCTGCTGGGCATCATGGGACTCTAATAGTTCATGAAATGTCATAAAAGCAATGTTTTTACCGCAGTCTCCAGGGACCATTTGAGTTATTAGCTCTGCATTCTCTTTCACGTCTTCTTTATTTCTCTCTCTCTCGTACATAGAGACATGTATTGTTGGTGCTGTTCAGTCTCTAAGTCGTTTCTGATGCCTTGAGAAGCAGACGTTTCAGAACCACCTTGTTCCTCAGCATCCTCTGACACCTTATCTCCTCACTTTCCCTCCTAACTTCCCTCACCACACTGACTTTCTTTCTTTCAAATAGACCATCTTAAACAAGCACCTTCCCCAGGGCCTTTGCATTGGCTCCTCTCCATGCCAGGCACACACTTCTGATAAGTTCATGGCGCCTGCTCTCTCTTCCAATGAGGTCTCTGTTCAAATGTCACCTTATTTGTGGTCTTACCTGAAGACCCATAAAAATAGCATCCCTTCTTTACTCTTCCCTTTATACTTGCTTTCATTTTATTCATAATATGTGTCACCATATGACATGATATATATATATATATATATTTGCTATATTAATTCTCCATGATTGGATTTTAGGAGATTTTGAATACCAAAACACTGCACTCATTGTATGAACAAAACATTGACATCAATTTCTTAATTGCAAAATATATAAGGTAGCATTTCAGCAATGTGAGTAATGTCCACTTGCATGAAAATTAGTTACGTTTTTTCCCTTTACTTGTAATCACTTCCACCACACGGCACCAAGGAACATCACAGGTGTTTCAGAATTTCTTCTTCTGGAATTCTCAGAGGAACCAGAACTGCACCCCTTAATATCTGGGATTTTCTTCTGCATGTACCTGATCATTGTGTTTGGAAATCTCCTTATCAAACTGGCTGTCAGTTCAAACTAGCACCTCCACACCCCCATGTACTCCTTCCTCTCCAACCTGTCCTTTGTAGACATCTGCTTCACATCCATTACCCCGAAAGATGCTGTGGAACATCCAGACACAGAGCAAAGTTATCACCTATGAAGGCTGCATCACCCAGATGTATTTTTTATACTCTTTGCAGATTTGGATGACTTTCTCATGACTGTGATGGCCTATGATCGCTTTGTGGCCATCTGCCACCCCCTGCACTACACGGTCATCATGAACCCCCAAACCTGTGGAATTCTGGTTCTGTTTAGCTGGGCCATCACTGTCTTTCATTCCTTGTTACAGACCTTAATAGAGTTGAGACTATTCTTCTGTAGAACTGGAAATCCCTCACTATTTCTGTGAACTCAACCAGATGGTCCAACTTGCCTGTTCTGACAACCTTCTTCATAACATGGTGATTTCACAGCTGGGATGCTGGCTGGCGGTCCCCTGCCTGGGATATTTAACTCTTACTCTAAGATAGTTTCCCCCATATGTGGAATCTCATCAGCTCAGGGGAAGCTTAAAGCCTCTTCCACCTGTGTCTCACCTCTCTGTGGTCTCCTTATTTTATTGTACATGTTTAGGAGGACACCTTAGCTCTGTTACTACCCACAATTCACACTCAATTGCAACAGCCTTAGTCATATACATTGTGGTCACACAAATGCTTAACCCCTTCATCTGCAGTCTGAGGAACAAGGACATAAAATTGGCTCTGAAAGCATTCTTTAGGATGACAACTATTAAAATACCAATTGATCCAAGCTGAAGAAGGGAGCATGAATGAAATGTTTAAAACCACACAGGGAGAAACTACAATTTTTGGTCAGATTCTGGAAGTAGAAGTTGCTCCTTCCATTTATTTCATGGGGTTTCCATTTCTTTGACTTCACCTGCTCCATAAATTAATGTCATTCACTTGATTAAGCTTACTAATGTCCTTCTTTCCAAGAGTTGTTCATGTTGTGCTTTCCCTCTCTCTCAAATTTGTTTTGAACTTTGGACCTGAACAACATGGGAATTACTGTTTATTATTCACATTGTTAGAATTTTGAAGAACAAGATATTCTCAAATAATATTTAAAGTATTAAATGCTTTTCTTTCATTTTAATAAAGAATAGTCAGGAGCTGTACTACTCCTATGCTGGGGGCGGGTAGGGGGGCAGCAAGGGGGAACTACTCAAGGCATTCATGGCTATTTACATGTTTATAACAAGGAGAATATCAGATCATGATTTCATGTTTGCATACATCGCTCCTTTATCTATCACCACCTGAGCTGCTCTTCCTGATATTCTGGACTAGAACATACATTATGTCTTGTTAGTTGTCACTCTGTTTGCCTCTTTAGGATTATATTCCCTCATTCAGCTTTGTTTCCACAACACCTATCTTGTTTGTTTCTGCTTATACACTCAGTCCTATCTCTTTGCAACCCTTTGAACTGTAGCCTTCCAGGCCCTCCTGTCCATGGGATTCTCCAGGCAAGAATGCAGGATTGGGTTGCCATTTCCTCATCCAGCGGATCTTCCTGACCCAGGGATCAGGCTCCATCTAAGTCTCCTGTATTGGCAGGTGGGTTCTTTACCACTATCACCACTTGGGAAGTCCCTGGGCCATCACAGTCACTGGCAAAAATAGATTATCATACACATGTCTTCAGGTAGAGTTCCCAACAGAACACAAGTTTCAGTGAACCATTTGATATAATAGACATGTGTAATATGATGAAGAAAAATGTTAAGATGCACTTTGTGTTATTTTGCAAAAGATTTCATTTTTCATACTATGCATCTATTTCTTTAATTATGGATGATCAGTATTCATGTAAAGCTGGAGTTACTTTGGAATTAAGAAGTTGAAGGCTTGTTTTGCTCTTTTTATTTGGATGCTCTTCTTATTTCTGCTTGAAAATCTACAGTTCTGCCTGCATATGAACCTTTTCATTTTTCTAAGTGAAATATTTCCCACTTTTATAAATAGATATAGTAATTTAAGGAATGATGAATGTACATTATAAATATCATCCAATACATGTCCCTTTATGATCAGATACATCTACAGTCAGATAAAGAAGGATTCTCCTTTATGAGGAAACGGCAACCACTCCAGTGTTCTTGACTGGGAAATCCCATGGACAGAGAAGCCTGGCAGGCTGTAGCACATGGAGTCACAAGAGTCAGACAAGACTTAGTGACTAAACAACAAGGGCATCTCTACAATCATTATGATCATAGGGTAACTAAAATGAGAATTTGGATACCTTCTCGGTCCTGTGAACCAGAGTCACAATTTTTTCTCCATAAACATTCATTTCTTTTCAAGCTCCCCTGATCACCTGGAAGGCAATCTCCATGAAGTCATATTTTGATACAGCTTTCTGGAAAAAAAAAAAAAAGTCTTGAATAATAGAAAGATCATCAATGGGTCTATATTGAAACAAATGGCAAAATCAAGAATCAGCAAATTTCAATAATTGCCTTCACTGCTGTGTATTTTTATTTCTGTATCATTAATCTGTTGCTATATAACAAATCATTCTGAAAGAAAATGATTTAACACTCAGTTCAGTTCAGTCGCTCAGTCCTGTTGGACTCTTTGGGACCCCATGCACTACAGCACGCCAGGCTTCCCTGTCCATCACCAACTCCCGGAGCTTGCTCAACTCATGTTCATTGAGTTGGTGACACCATCCAACCATCTCATCCTCTGTTGTCCCCTTCTCCTCCTGCCTTCAATTTTTGCCAGCATCAGGGTCTTTTCTAATAAGTCAGCCCTTTACATCAGGTGCCCAAAGTATTGGAGATTCAACTCCTTCAGATTTAACATTTAGCATGTTTCACTAAATAACTTTACATAGTAATGAATTGTGCACATTTCTGCTGGGCTCTATATATGTCTTTATTCACCTCTATTTCAACAGCAGAGGTTCTGTTGATCTTGGCTGAGAGTTCTAACACAGTGGGAGCTCAGTGGGCTGAAGGATTCAGGAGGTTAGAATTTTTTTCTTTCTTTGCCCAGTAGGTGGCGAAACGATAAAGCTTTTTTTTTTTTTTTTTAATTCTAGCTGAGCTGCTTCTGTTTATGAATCTGCACTTTAGACCCTCCATGACCTGTCAGAGGAGTTACCCTGTGCCCTAGCCATTGCTTTTGTGCCTCAGTGATTTTGGTACCTTGCTGCTGTCAGTGTTCCTCGCGTGCTGCTAGGAGTGCTGGGTGGGTAGTTCCCTGATGCATTGTAGGTGGCTGGTGGGGGGGACACAGGGTCATGGACACTTAGGTAGCTGGTGGGGACACAGGGTCATGGACACCTAGGTAACTGGTGGGGGGGACACAGGATCATGGACACCTAGGTAGCTGGTGGGGACACAGGGTCATGGACACCTAGGTAACTGGGGGGAGACAGGGACCCCAGTGCCCCTCTGCTCCTCCCTATGCTGCAGGCACCCGATGCTGGAATGCCAGACCTGGTGCCACCTGTCCTGCTGCTTCTACCTTCCTTGGGATTGAATTTATAGAACATCATAAGGAAACACAGCCAGTAAACTCTGGGACTGAATCCATAAGATACCTAAAAGAAGACAAAGGTAGTAAGCGTTTTGTTATTAGTTTTAGTAATATCCATTCTAGATATATATCTCCTCAGGCAAGGGAAACAAAACCAAGAATAAATAATGCTACTCTATCATATTAAAAGCCTTTGCATAGAAAAGAAAATCAGCAAAATGAAAAGATAAACTACCAAATGGAAGAATATATTCACAATCGGTATATCTGATAAGTAGTTGATATTAAAATATACAAATGACTCACATAACTCAACAATAACAACAAAATAACTAGATTTTAAGATGAGCAGAAGACCTTAATAGATTTTTTTCAAGAATACTGGAGTGGGTAACCTATCCCTTCTCCGTGGGATCTTCCTGACCCAGGGATCAATCCTGGGTCTCCTGCATTGCAGGAGGATTCTTCACCAGCTGAGCTACCAGTGTGCCGTCAGAAAGACATACAGATGGCCAACTGACCCAGGAAGAAATGTTTAACCTCACTCTGTCAATTCCCCCACTTGTGAACGACTTCTCTTCTGAGAGTGTGTTCCAAGTTCCATTTGTTTGTAAATCCAACAAAGTTAGCCTAGGTACCTAACTTTTACAGGTAATGCCAGACACGAACTAACTTACAAGACTGGATATGTGAACACACGTTTGCATTTTTAAAGTTGGCAACTTGAAGGTTCATAGGTAGGGCACTTACTGTAATTACTAAGGAAATGCAAATGAAAACCACAATGAGATATTACCTCATAGAGATATTACGCTTGTTACAATGGCATTATCAAAAAGGCAATAAATGAGTGTTGGTGATCATATGGAGAAAAGGGAAACCTTTTTATTGTAGAGAGTATCTTTTTGCCATCATATGTTATTTGCTTATTATAAGCAAATTGTCCCATATGTGTGCCTCGTTGGTGTGAATTTAAGTTGATACAGCTACAATGGAAAACAAAATAGAGATTCCCCAAATAATTAGGAACTATCATATGATTCAGCTATTCCACTCCTGAGTATTTATTCTCAAACATGAAAGCACAAATTTTTAAAGATGCATGCACCCTTAATTTCATCACAACAGTATTTAAAATAGCCAAGATATAGGGGAAAATATGTGTAAATATGTGTATGTGCATACATACACAATGAAATACTACTCAGAATGAAAAAGATGAAACTTTTCATTTGCAACAACATGGATAAAATTTGAGGGTGTTTTGCTAAGTAAAGTAAAACAGATAGAGGAAGACAAATACCCTTTGATTTCACTCATATATGGAGCAGAATGAACAAACAAAGTTAGTAAATGAGCACTCCAAAGCAAACAAGATCTAACATATAGGGTGAATGGCTTAAAGGGGATCAACTTCATCATGATGAATGGAAACTAAAGTTTTGCTTGTGAGTGCTCTGTCCCATATACAGAATTAAAAAAAAAAAAATTGCTTGTACAATGAAGCTTATATATTATCTCAACAAATTATGTATCAATTAAAAATGAAAAAAAAAAAAAACACATATATTCTGGTGTTCTCTAAGATCATTCATCCATTGAAAATAGAAGAAAAAACATTGCTGAATTGAAATTACACCTGTGTTGGACGGGTTTGTTGAGACTGCCCTAAGTGAAGCTTTCTCTGTATCCATGTCTTTTGAAACGTGACACTGAGGCACCTTGCATTAGGAGGAGGTATCTCTTTCTCCACCTTTGTATCTGGGCTAGACTTAGGATTTTTATTTGCTTGAGTCCATAGAATTTGGTAAAAATAATGGTGTGCCTTGAGAGGACTGAGTGCATTCTGCTGAATTCTCAAATAACTCTGCTTCAGTACCATGAATAAATCCAGTTAGGCTATCCCAAGTTTAAGAGGACCTACGGAACAGAGCTTCATGGTCCCAGCCAAGAACAAAATAAATCAGCCTATAGCTAGCTGGGGGCTTCCCTCATAGCTCAGTTGGTAAAGAATCTTCCGACAGTGCAGGAGCCCTGGATAGGGAAGGTCCTCTTGAAAAGGAAATGGGAACCCACTCCAGTATTCTCACCTGGAGAATCCCAAGGTCAGACGAGCCTGGCAGGATACAGTGCATGGGATCACAAGAGTCAGACATGACTTAGGGACTAAACCACCTCTAGTTGATTTCCCAGTGTATTAGAATGCTCAACCAAGATCAACAGAGCCTCCTTGGCTGACTTTCACGTAAATAAATACACAGGAGGATCTGAGCAGAGATCAGCACAATTCCAAACCATCCATTTTAGTAAAACAATGTCACATCACTTGCTGTTAAGACAGATTGTTATGTAGCTATGGCAAACTGACACAACAATCAAAAGAAACAGAAATGAAGGCAATTATAATAATTTCCCAGAGCTTCCCAGGTGGCTCAATGGTAAAGAATCTGCCTGCAAATGCTGGAGGCACAGGAGATGCAGGTACAATCCCTAGGTCAGGAAGATCCCCTGGAGGTGAAAATGGCAATCCACTTCAGTATTCTTTCCTGGAGAGTCCCATGGACAGCAGAGCATGGCGGGTTACAGTCCAAAGGGTCACAAGGAGTTAGACATAACTTAATGACTGAGCTTCTTGCCATTTCTTAAATCTGAGAGAGTGGAAAATCATAAAAGTGAAAAACTGACGGATATGATAGAAATCACTAAGGCTAATCATGTGAGTTACATAAAGTGTAATGAAGGAGGCAAAGTCAAAATATGAAAATTTCAAGAAATAGAGGAGCAAATTCTCTTTTCACAGTCTGATCAAAAATTCTGATCAGAGATTTATAATTTCAGACTCTGAGGCTTTGAAACTTTATGTCCCCTTGTTTATCCCACAACCATGGGCCTTTTTAGAGCTGCCTTTCTGAAGAATGCTCGCAGAGCCCTCTTTATGTCTTTGTTCCTCAGACTGTAGATGAAGGGGTTCAGCATGGGTGTGACCACAGTGTACATCACGGAGGCGATTATACTTGAATGTGCACTGTGAGTAGCAGCAGATCTAAGGTACACTCCCAGGCATGTGCCATAAAATAAGGAGACAGCTGAGAGGTGAGACACACAGGTGGAAAAGGCTTTATATTTACCCTGAGCTGATGCAATTCCACATATGGAGGAAGCAATCCTACAGTAAGAGTAAAATATGCCTGCAAAGGGACCAGCACCCAGTAACCCTGCTGCAAAATACATGGCAATTTCATTAAGAAGGTGGTCAGAACTGGCAAGTTGGACCAACTGTTTGAGTTCACAGAAATAGTGAGGGATAAACACATCTCTACAAAAGGACAACCTTGATACCATGAAGGTCTGTATCAAGGAATCCAGGACACTGATGGCCCAGCTAACTAGAACCAGAATTACACAGAGCTGGGGGTTCATGATGACCGTGTAGTGAAGGGGGTGGCAGATGGCCACAAACCGATCATAGGCCATCACAGTCAGGAGGAAGTCATCCAACCCTGCAAACAGTATGGAAAAATGCATCTGGGTGACACAGCCTTCATAGGTGATGGCGTTGCTCTGTTTCCATATGTTCTGCAGCATCTTTGGGATTGTGGTGGAGGTGAAACAGATGTCTATGAAGGACAGGTTAGAGAGGAAGAAGTACATGGGAGTGTGGAGGTGGCGGTCTGAGCTGATGAGCAGGATGATGAGCAGGTTTCCAAACACAGTGACCAGGTACATGGAGAGGAAAAGACCAAATATGAGGGGCTGCAGTGCTAGTTCCTCTGAAAATCCCAGAAGAAAAAAATCTGAAACCTTTGTTAGATTGCTTGGTGTCATTTGTTGATGTTGACTGCAAAGACACATGACAATATGATTTATTTTCACAAAAAGGCCCATTATAGTGCTAAAAAATACACTCTGGATTGTGCTTAATTATACTTAATTACATTTCTTAATTAATTTCAATATTTTGCAAGAACTTGATCCTCTTTAAGAAGTTCCCTCTGTCATTTCTAACATGCAAATGTGTTCCAGTTTTAGCATTTTCCCCAAGATGTCATGTAATCTACATATGTAATGATAAATTTTTTCATTCCTTCGGGCACTATATATTGAGTGAAACAATATCTCAGGTACTGTCTAGGAAATGTGCATACGGTGCTGAAATATGAAAACTTTAAAAATCTGTCCACAGAGAAAAAATATTATGATATGTGCGTGTGAGTGTGTGTGTGTATGTGTGGGCTCGGTCATCTTTGACTCTTTGTAACCTCATGTACTGTAGCCTGCCAGGCTCCTCTATCCATCTATCCATGGGATTTCTCAGGCCAGAATACTGGAGTGGGTTGCCATTTCCTCCTCTACGATATATGTATGCCTTGGGAGATGGTGAAATGTTCTGTGTAGAAATTTCAAAGTACATATAAGGGAAAGATTTATGAAGGGCTCCTATTATTTAAGGCAAGACAGGCAAAAAATAGTTGTCATTTGAACAGAGACCTCAAGGAAGAGAGAGCAGGAACCATGAACGTGCCAGGCACAAGGAAAACTTTGTGCCTGGCAGAGAGAATAGCTAGTACAAAGGCCCTGGGGAAGGCACCTGTCTAAGTTGTCCTAGTTTTTAAAGAAGACACTAATGTGGGAGGGGTTAATGAGGGGAGGGGGTAAGAGCAAGAGGGAGAAGTGAGGAGAGATGGAGCCAGAGGAGGCTGAACAATAAGGTGGGCTCCCCATTGCTGTTGAAACTTCAAACCCCCACTATGCTCTCCTAGTACCTTATGAAATTGCTGCGCAGATGTCCTATATGTTTAAATGGATCTCTTCTGTTGATTGAGTTCTGGCCTCTGTGTATGAGTGTCACCTTGGAATATGTGAACTCGGTACCACTGCCCTGAAGACCTCTCTCACTCCACAGGGCAAGAAAACAATGACCTACAGTGAGACCCTGGTTTCCTATGGTGTGTTACTTCCACATTGTTTTCACCCTTAACTACCCTGATGAAGTTAAGGTTGATGTTGCTCTAGGTGATTAGATCAGATTATGTAGAAAGGGCATCCAGAAATGCCCTTTTGTACATTTCCCAGGTGGCTTCCCAGGTAGCACAGTGATAAAGAATCTGTCTGCCAATGCAGAAGATGCAAGAGATGGGGGCTCAATACCTGGGTTAGGAAGATCCCCTAGAGCAGAAAATGGCAACCCACTTCAGTTTTCTTGCCTGGGAAATCCCATGAATCAGACAAGACTCAGCACAGAAGCAGATTTCCCTGGTGCTAGTGAACTCGGTGCTCAGTTTTGGTCGTCATTTTATTCTTGTTGTAAAGGCACATCAAGATACGTTCAGGGAACATATGTGTCTCTACATTGTTTACCTAGATGTCTGTATCCTTCCTCAAAATTTCAAAACCTGGATTTCATATATATATATATATATATATAATTCATACATATATATGTATAATCCACATATATATGTATAATCCACATATATATACATATATATATATATGGATTCCCAGATAGCTCAGTGGTAAAGAATCTACCTGCCAATGCAGAAGGAGTCACTGGAGACATAGTTTCAATCCCTGAGTCAGGAAGATCCGCTGGAGGAGGCCATGGCCACCCACTTTAGTATTCTTGCCCAAAAAATCCCATGGACAGAGGAGCCTGGTGGGTTACAGTCCATGCGGTTGCAGGGAATTGGATATGACTGAGCACAAGCAAGCAGAAATATATATATGCTTTATATACATATATATATATATATATACACATATATATATGTGTATATATATATATATATATATATATATAGAGAGAGAGAGAGAGAGAGAGAGAGAGAGAGAGGGAGATGGTGCATAAGCTCAAAAGATTCCTGAGCCTTTGGTGAGGAAAAGCATCTTCAGTTCCGGTGACATTTCATGTGTTGTTATATTTCATCCTTGGCCATGGAAAATAATGAAAAAGCAAAAATAAAGTCATTCAAAAGAAAAGATCACTATATCTTTATGGTGTGAAATGATTAGATATTTTACAGCCCATGAGATAAAATGCCAAAAGCAATAAACCAATACTGTACACAGGACGTTTATAAAGTAAAATGAAAGTAACTGAGTATTGAGCATTTGACATATCAGCTAGCAGAAATGTTTTCCTGTGCCCATTTCTTGTTTCTTTGACTAACCAGGTTCACATTGCAGACCTGGCAAGTCTCTGTCATCATTTTAATAAATGGCAGCTTTGCTTTGCTTGTGATTTGATTGCTTTTTTGATTAGTTCTCAAGGCATCCTTTGTCCTAAGTCTGATCTTTGTCCCAGCATCAACAAAGTTCACAGTCCACACATATACACCTACACTCTGTGACAATTCCAATCTTGTCACTAAATTACTTTCTTCATATTAGTTATCTGAGGATATTGCATTATGCATACATGTCTTTCATTGTATTCTGTCTTCCCAATCATGATTCTAGATCCCCCAGGCAGAGACTTCACCTGTTTTGTTAACCAGGTATGTGACTATATGTGATGGCTCAGACAGTAAACAATCTGCCTGTAGAGCAGGAGACCCAGGTTCAATCCCTGGGTTGGGAAGATCCCCTGGAGGAAAAAATGGCAGCCCATGCTAGCATCTTCCTTGGAGAATTCCATGGGCAGAGGAGGCCAGTTGGCTATAGTCCATAGGGTCACAAAGAGTCGGACACAACTGAACGACTAACACTTTCACAAAACTAAATTGGGAAAAATTAAAAAGTAAGGAAATAATGAAACCAAGTTAAATAGTGTAATTACAAAACAAGTCTGCTGCTGCTGTTAAGTCGCTTCAGTCATGTCCGACTCTGTGCGACCCCATAGACAGCAACCCACCAGGCTCCTCTGTCCCTGGGATTCTCCATGCAAGAACACTGGAGTGCACTGCCATTTCCTTCTCTAAAAAACATGTTTAGTAAATGAAATTAAATGAGGTATTGAAAACTAAATGAAAAAGAAATAATTTATGATATCAATAAGAATTAATTAAACTGAAAATGACTTATAGGTAAAATAATATGCTATGTAATGTTTATATAATGTTTTTTCAAGTAGCAAATGGTCATTTATTGTTGCTGAATGAATCAGAACTTATTTCTCATTTTATATCAACATTTAGTATACATGAACACTTATTTAAATTTGGAGGGATAGAATTGTTGGTAATAGCTGGCATAACTATTTAGGAAAAAATGAAGTTTTGCCCTTCCCCCAACATATAATATTAATAAAATATTAGAACAATTATAGCCCCAGTGTAAGAGTAACCAAAACATTTTAGATTAATATCTTGAAATCTACATATAAAATTAATGGCTGTGTAAAATCATCATAAATAAGGCAAGATGCTCGGAAGTGAGACAATAGAGATGTACAACTAAATTAAATTTTTGAATGTTATGGCCAAAAATATGCTTCAAAAGTCACACACACACATAAAACTGGAGAAATTTTGCTATCTGAAATATCTATGATATGAGAGGATCTGTGGATGGTACCAGTGTCAATTCCTGGTTTTGATATTATGGTATTTAAGATATTGGGAGAAATTGGGTGAAGAGCTCATGGGACATTTCTGAATTTTTCTGTAATGTCCTGTGTATCCAGTATTATTTAAAAATAAAAAGCTAATTATAAAGAGTCATTTGAAAAAATAATTTGTAAAAATCACTTGAGAGTCTGTTTAGTGTAGGAAAATGGGCATATAATATGAGTATATAACAGTAATAGGCAAATCAAATATATTTACTTGGTCACAATTTTGATTATATATTTATATAATATTAAATATATTTTGTATCATATACTTTATATTAAAAATATAAATTTTTTCTAACTCAGTATATAGTTTAAGAAGACAACAAGGAAGCTCTTACATACCATCATCTTGGGAAAAACTTGAGCCAAGAACTTTCGAACTAGTAGCAAAAGAGTGCTCTCTGACTCTTCTGGCAAAAATGACAGTGTTTTAGGGGAAAATCTGAAGATCATCTCTAACTATTCACAATGCGGATGTGCTTTAACTCAGGATTCTCCAGCGCTGGCACAACTGCCCTCTGATCCAGATTGTTGTGGTGGCATCTGTCCTGTGCCTTGTAGAATGCTGTGCAATGTCTTTAACCTCTTCTGAGCCCTCCACGGGTGACAGCCACAGTCACAGCTAGATTCTGACTTTCACTACCTTATGTTTCTGTATCAATTGATATGCTAGTGATTTAATTTTAAGACGTGAGGACCATCAAAGGGAGAGTAACACAGGCACACGATACAGGTTCTGCATGTGTGTGCACGGGCGTCGTGTCTGACTCCATGTGACCCTGTGGACTGTAACCCACCAGGCTCCTCCATCCAAGGGATTCTCCAGGCAAGAAGACTGGAGTGGATTCTATGCCCTCAACCAGGAGATCTGCCCAATCCAGGGACCAAACTCACATTTTCTGTGTCTCCTGTGGCTTATGCATTGCAGGCAGATTCTTTACCCACTGAACCACCTGGGAAGCCCATGATACAGTCAGATAAATAATAAATCATTAGAGTAGTAATTGGAGGCAAGTCTATGAGAAATTATTAAGAAGGAAAAAAGGTAGGGAAAATGATTGCACTAAAACATGAGAAGCAATTTTGATGTGCAAAGGATCCTGTTCATGCGTCTGTATAAAAGTGTATTGGCAAGCATATGTAGATAGTATACAAAGAGAAGTTTTACAATAAATTAAGAATTTATGGGACAAAATGTCAGTGAGGATGAAATTAGTCTAAGTCAAGTGGTTTCAAAACAACTGTATGTAACAAAATTGGGTGAAAATCTAAAGAAAATAATATAGAAATATGAAATAGTAATGATTTAACAACATCAGCATGGGTCACCAATATAAAATTAAATTGCCAAAACTTGGTAAAAAAAAGACTATAACAGAATGAATTTTTAAATGTAGTGAGAAGGCATTACCTGAGTTATTTCCTCTTACATGAATATGTGTGGATTTCTATTTCTTTTAGGAAGACGCAAGTGATCTTTGGTCAAATGGTAATGAAGCGTGCCTTCCACATGAAGGCCAGGTTTGATGCAACTTTCAGAAACAGATCTAATCACACACACACACACACACACACACACACACACACACACACACACACACACACAATGGAAAGCAAAGGAAAAGAGCAATATAAAGACTTGGAGAAATTAAATAGAGTGATTTATTAGCACTAAAGATGCAGTTACTTCACTGCCATTTTTGTTAAAACAAGAATTTACAAGTGAAGAAATCTAACCTGAGAACTCAATTCTTTCAGAAAAATTTAAAAAATGGGAAAGCAATGGAGGGAGCACATGTGCTTGATTGATATATTGATCACATGAAAACTATATACACTCACAACTCCTCTCAAATGCATCTATGCATACATGTACAGGCATGCATGTGTGCTAAGTCGCTTGAGTTGTGTCCAACTTTTTGTGACCCCATGGGACAGTAGCCCGCCAGGCTCCTCTGTTCAAGGGATTCTCCAGGCAAGAACACTGGGGTGGGTTGCCATGCCCTCCTCCAGGGGATCTTCCCAACCCAGGTATTGAACCAGCATCTCTTATGTCTCCTGCAATGACAGGAGTGTTCTTTATCATTAGCACCACCTGGAAAGCCCCCTTCAGTTCAGTTCAGTTCAGTCGCTCAGTCGTGTCCGACTCTTTGCGACCCCATGGAATGCAGCACGCCAGACTTCCCTGTCCAGCCCCTATACATACATAAAAGAGCTAAATAGCAAACAGCCAGTCTATGTGAAAAAAAAAAAAAAAACAGAAAAAATAACAATTCGTCATTTGAAAGATTGGAAGTAGCCACAAAAAATTTCTATCTGCCTTTACTAAAGCAAAAAATTCACACAGATAATTTGAGATAGAGAAAGTAAATGACCAATAAATCCACATACATATTCACCCTCTCAAATAATGAGATAGTTTCAAGGTAAGCACATCTGTATCTCCCTTTACACATCTTAATTTTTCTTTTTTCTTTCTTTCACAGAAAATAATGTGAAAAACATCTCTCACACCTGCTGTTGCAAAGATATATTTGCAAGCACTTCTTGATGTGAAATGTTCTCATCATTACAGAATCATTATGGAAATATGCTCCATTTTAAAAGTTAAAAAGAAATGCTTTCACTTCATTTTATAACCCTCCAACTAATAGCCTATCTCTCTATTGCAGATAATTAAGATATTTGGACGTTTGTTCTACACTTACTGGAAGGAATTTATGTTTCTCCCCCATTTTCTAATGGGGCTTCCATTCCTAACATTCAATTGACATCACAGAGCATTGTCTTCCTGAGTTCTTTGTTCACTACTCTTTTTAGCATCATTAAAATACACTGATATTTTAATCAAGCAAGAAAACAACCACAGTGGTCTCTGGGATTCACTGAGGTAAGCATTCTCTCAGGTAATCGTTCTTGGATTTCATTCTATTTGTCATTCTTCTGCAGTGTCTTTTGGACTTTTGAACTCACCTGCATGGGAACGCTGAGAGGAAGGACCTCGTGTGGGAGTCTGAATCCCTTCCTGGATGGTTGATGATGGAGACTGAAGCTCTGTCCCCAGACAAGTCAGCAGGAAATGGCCGTGCATTGGTCCTTCACCAGACTTAGGACTCTAAAAGCAACAACTTGTCTCATCCATGCCCAGGTTGTACAAGTTCGGGGACACAGCAGAGGAGATATTCACAGTTCTCATTACATACATTCCCCTCTTGTTATTAATACAATGACCTGTAAGCACACGAAATTCCTGAGAGAGTTGGTCTGGACAGAAAGGATGTGTTCCCCTATTGGTTCTCTGTTCTCAGGAGACCAAGTAACAAACCGAAAGAACTAAATATGTATTAATATTTCTCTATTAACTCTCTTGCCCTCCAGCTATCTAAATCTCCCAGCACTTTATCCCAATCCTGAGCTTAAGTGTTCTCCAGCCTGTGAGACTCAGGTAACTGTCGTGACTAGGTCCCTTGGTTCAATAAAGCATTGACCTATGGTGGGGACATAGCTCAGGAAATCCTTAGAAAATCTTTTTTCCCTCTTTCTGAGAGGAACAAGAGTGTCCCTTTAATGTAAAATATTGGAGTGCACTCCATGGCTTCCTGACCCTTTTGCTAAAACCTTTAGGGATTCCATATTATATCTGAAGTTAAGAGCTATCAGTTAGCCCTTAATTTAAAAAGGTTTGTAAGTTCTGATATATAGAGACACTGCCAAACACTATAACCTACCTCAACACATTGCAGAGATTATCAGATTTAATTTTTAGAGAAGCTTCTTCTGTGAGGTTGTACTACTACAACTCCATCCTCAATTTCAGGAATGAGGTTCAGAGGAATTTCACATCCTGCTAAAAATCACAAACTTGTTATGGGATAGAGTCTTGACTGGAATTTTATCAGGATGTTTCCAGTTCTCAAACTCTAGTTCATGGTTCCCAGTCAGAGAAATGGGTGTTTTTTTTGTTTTTTTGCTTTTTTCCTTTTTTCATTTGTTTTTATTAGTTGGAGGCTAATTACTTTATAATATTGTAGTGGTTTTTGTCATACATTGACATGAATCAGCCATGGATTTACATGTATTTTGATCTTGGAGATAGGTGGCAATGTCAAAGAGGATGCAGCTAAACACCCACAGTATCCAGGACAGGACTCAACACAGATAATTCTCCTGCAAAAAAGTTAACATCTAGAAGGTGATAAACACACTTTAAACCAGCACTGCTCCAAGTTTCTAGCTTCCCAGGTGGCTCAATGATTCAGAACCTGTCTATCCATGCAGGGGATGCGGATTCGATCCCTGGCTCAGGAAGATCCTGTGGAGGAAGACACAACAATCCACTCCAATATTCTTGCCTGGAGAATTCCATGGACAGAGGAGCCTGGCAGGCAATAGTCCATAGGGTCGCAAAGAGTTGAACTTGACTAAAGTGACTTAGCATATATGCATCTTTAAGAAATTCATCTAGTTATATGAAAAAATGATTAATTCCCAAATTGTCCAGATCCAAGGCTGAGAATAAATCTGATAAGCTGGGAAAACCAAAAAATGAAAAAAATATTTGAATTATGAGAGATATCACACGCCTTAACTGAGTTATATAAATCGTATGGAGAAGCTGAAGTCAAAAAGGAAAATTCCAGGAAATAAATTGAAAGGGCAAGTTCAACCTCCACAGCCTGATCAAAGAATCTGATCAAAGATCAGCAATTTATGATTCTGGGGCCTTTCTTCAGCCCAGGTGAATTACCTTTTTTTATAGCTGATATTTGAAAGAACGCTCTCAGAGCTCTCTTAATGTCCTTGTTCCTCAGACTGTAGATGAAGGGGTTCAGCATGGGTGTGACCATGGTGTACATCGCTGAGGCTGTTGCACTTGAGTGTGAGCTGTGGGGAGCAGCAGAGCTAAGGTACACGCCTAGGCATGTACAGTAAAATAAGGAGACGACTGAGAAGTGTGATGCACAGGTGGAGAATGCTTTACACTTCCCCTGAGCTGATGAGATTCTACATATCGAGGAAGCTATCTTACAGTAAGTGTAAAGGATAACTGCAAGGGGAACACCTCCCAGAATCCCAGCTCCAAAATTCATCACCAGTTCATTAAGAAAGTTGCTGGAACACGCAAGTTGAATCAACTGTTTGAGTTCACAGAAATAGTGTGGGATTTTCACCTCTCTGCAGAAGGACAGCATCAATACCATTAAGGTTTCTAACAAGGAATGTAGGACACTGATGATCCAGCTAACCAAAACCAGAATTTCACAGCGGTGTGGGTTCATGATGACCATGTAGTGAAGGGGGTGGCAGATGGCCACAAAGCGGTCATAGGCCATCACAGTCAGGAGGAAGTCATCCAACCCTACAAACAGCACGAAAAAATACATCTGAATGATGCAGCCTTCATGGGATATAACTTGGCTCTGTGTCTGGATGTTCCACAGCATCTTTGGGATGATGGTGGAGGTGATACAGATGTCTACAAAGGACAGGTTGGAGAGGAAGAAGTACATGGGTTTGTGGAGGTGGGGGTCTGAGCTGACGGCTAGGATGATGAGCACGTTTCCAAACACAGTGATCAGGTACATGGAGAGGAAATGTCCAAATATGAGGGGCTGCAGTTCTGGTTCCTCTGAAAATCCAAGAAGAAGAAATTCTGAAACATGTGTTAGGTTCCTTGGTACCATGGGCTGAAGGTAACTATGAGGAAAGAGGAAAATAACATGACTGATTTTTTCACAATTAGTTATCACTCACATTGTTGAAGGGCTGCCATTTATAATTGCCTATCATAATATTAACTTCAAAAATTTGTTCATGAGTTCAGTTCCCTTGGTGGAATTTCTTGTATCATCTTTAATTAGCAAGATTGTTCGACTTTCAGCATTTTCCCTGGCAAGTCAGGTATTTCTCATATTTAGGGAGAAATTCTTTGATTTTTTCAGGGCATTTAAATTGCGTGCCAACAATGTTCCAGGTGCTATCTAGGCAATGAGTATGGGGTGCTGAAAAATAAAAGCTCTGTCTATCCATCTACAGAGAAAAATCCAGAGAATTATTTTAAAAAAAAGTTATGTATAGCTTCTCGGATCATGACAGATGCTATGAAGAAAATGAAAGCAGGTATAACACAATGAGTAAAGAGGGGTACTATTTTTTATGGATGTTCATGCTAAGACTTGAAAACTTGAAAATCAAGGTGATATTTCCATGAACACATCAGATGAAATGTGTGCCAGGCAGGGAGAACAGCTGTGCAAAGAGAGGAACTTCTTTAAGATGTTCAGTATGGGAAACGTAATGACAAGGAGGGAGAGTGAGGAGAGATGATGTCATAGGATGCTTAGGAGCAAGGTGGCCTCCCTATTGCTGCTGAACCATCAAATATCAAGGAGTTCTTTATATACATTATATACTTTTAGAACCTTAGGAAATTTTTGCAAAGTTGGCTTGTAAGTACTAATGAATCCCTTCTGTCAGTTTAGTTTATAACTCTGTTATAAGATTCACCTTGGAATGTATGTGCTCAGAACTCCTGCTTGGAGAACTTAACACACTTCACAAGGCATGAAAATACACACACATCGTAGAACGTTCCTTCCTAGGCTGTGTAATTTCCATGCCGTTTTCACCCCTAACTACCCTTGTTAAGTTAGATGTTGATATAACTCAAGATGATTATGGCAAATTACCTAGAAATGGCATTCAGAAATTCCAGATTGTAAATTTTCCAACATTCCCAGATAGCTCAGTGGGTAACAAATCTCCCTGCAATGCAGGGGACACAAGAGACACAAGTTCTATCCCTGGGTCGGGAAGATCCTCTGGAGAAGGGAATGGCAACTCACTCCAGTATTCTTGCCTGAAGAATCCCATGGACAGAGGAGCCTGGTGGGCTACAGTCCATAGGGTTGCAAGGAGTTAGACACAACTGAAATGACAGAGCACAGTACCAATAAACTTGAAACTCTATTTTGGTATAGCCATTTTATGCTTCATATTAAACTTCTGTGGAACATTTATTACATAAACTCATGTTGTTGTTCAGTTGATAGGTCATGTCTGATTCTTTCCATGGACTGCAGCACATCAGGCCTCCCTGTCCTTCACTATCTCTTGGAGTTTGCTCGAATTCATGCCCATTGAGTCTGTGACACTATATGTTTGCATATATATATGTGCTTTCTTTCTCAAAGCCTGAATTTTAAGACATATATATATACACACACATGTGGACTTCCTTAGTGGTCCAGTGGTTAAGAATCTGGCTGTCAATGCAGGGGTCACGGGTTCGATCCCTGTTCCAGGAAGATTCCACATGCCGCCAGATAACTAAGCCCATGCATCACAACTACTGAGTCAGAGTTCCCTAGAGCCCATGCTCCTCCAACAGAAACCACCACAATGAGCAGCCTGCACACTGCAACTAGAAAGTGGTCCCTGCTCGCCCAAACTAGAGAAAAGCCCACACATCAATGAAGACCCAGCACAGGCAAAAACAAATAAACAAATAAAACTGAAAAATGATGTATGTATGCATCGAGAAAGAGGAATTGGACATAAGAGAAAAGAAAGATCTCATAAGCTCAAATTGTCCCTGACAGACTGTGGTAAAGAAAGCCTTCATTGGTTCTGGTGACATTTCATGTGCTATTATACCTCCTTGATGCCCAGGAAAAATGGTAAAAAAGAATACATGTACCCAAAAGATAAAGTAGTGATGTCTTTATGTTTAAAAACACTTGCAGATTATACCACTCAAAATAAAAATGAGCAAAGGCAAAAAAGCAACACTTTGTACAAGGATGTATATAAAGTACAATATATAATGTAAAATGAATATTGGCCACTTTTAATGTGTTATCCTGTGCTAAGTCACTTTAGTCATGTCAACTCTTTGCAAACCCATGGATTGTAGCCTGCTAGGCTCCCCTGTCCATGGGGTTCTCCAGACAAGAATACTGGAGTGGAAAAAAAAAAAAAAAAGAATACTGGAGTGGGTTGCAATTTCCTCCTCCAGGGGATCTTCCTGACCCAGGGATCGAACCCACAACTCATGTCTCCCGCATTGGCAGGTGGGTTCTTTACCACCAGCGCCAACTGCAAAGCCCATCTTTAAGACAAGGCAGCAAAACTTGTTTTTCCTGTGCCTGTTTTGTAATTTTTTGTTTAATTGTTTTTGTATGGTCCGATAGCAGACTAGGCAATCCTCTTTCTCTCTTCTCATATGTGACTCCTTCTCTTTGCTATTCTTGGGTTTTCATCATTTTTCTCTTAATTCTTGCACACTTTGTCCTAGTTTGGCCAACCATCAGTGACCTCCACAGTCCATACACATAAGATACATATGTCATGATGATTCCAACCTTCTCCCTGAGTAACATTCTTTATATTAGTTATCTGAGACATTGTGCTATTCATACATCTCTTTCATTGTACTCATCTTCTCAATGAACACAGGATCCAAGCAGACAAAACTTCACCTGTTATGTTCAAGTTTGTATTTTAACCATGTGTGAATATATATGCACTTGTACAAAAATGAATGTAGAAAAAAAGAAAAGTTGGGAAAAGGAGAAGGAGAATGAAACCAGGTTAAATAGTATGGTTTCAAGACAAGTTTAGCAAACAAAACTGAATGGAGCATTGAAAACTAATTGTGTAAAAAATATAGTAGCAATAACTTATGAGTTTTCATTGTGGTTCAGCTGGTAAAGAATCTGCCTGCAATGCAAGAGACCTGGGTTTGATAACTGAGTTGAGAAGATCCCCTGGAGAAGGGAACAGCTACCCACGCCAGTATTGTGGCCTGGAGAATGCCATGGACTGTATGTATAGTCCATGGGTCGCAAAGAGTCGACAGGACTGAGTGACTTTCTGACTTATGATATAAAATGGACTAATTAAATTGACAATGACCTAGATGTAAAATAACATAAAACATAATCTTCCTAGAATGTTCTGATATATAGCACACTCTCAGTTATTTGTTGAATACATTAGGATTTAGGTCTCTATTTATGGACATTTAATTTGTGGTAAGGTTGTATATCATTTTATTCAGAAGAAGTGAATTGTTGATGAAATTAAACACAAATATTTATTTATTTTGCCAAGTTTGTAGTTTCCCACCGTAAAACATCTTACAAAAAATTAAGAAAGATTATGACCTCAGTGTAAGACTAATAGACACTTCATAGGTAAACATCTTGCAATCTACATATAAAGTCTTTGGGTGGGCAAAACCATGACAAAAAAGTCAAGATACGCAGAAGTAAATAGACATTTTTAACTAGAGAAACAATTTTTTTTTAATTTATGACCAAAAGTAAGTGCTTAAAGTCAGTTCAAAAACGATCCTTTGTATGGACATATAACATGTGGGTACATAATAATAATACTAGGCAAATCAAAATCATGACCAAGCATAAAAATTTTTGCTTGAACTCAGTATATAGTTTAAGAGAACAGCAAAAAATCTTTATCATACCACTGTCTTGGGAAAAACTTTAAGACCTTTCACATTTTGGGGTAAGAATAATTACCCTCAAATGTGCTAGTGGTAGTAAAGAAGCCGTCTCTGATTTTTATGGCAAAAAATGGGAGGTATTACAAATTTTTAGGGAAACAATCTGAAGGTAGCTGTTAATAATCAAGCTACAGATATTCTTTTTCCACTTTAAATCAATTTTTGTTATAACAATGAGTCAGATTTTTTCCATTAAGAACTTAAATGGTTTCAGACTGACTAATATCTTTAATAATTACCATAGTCAAGAATATATCCAAAGTGGACAGTACAAACAAGATGCTAAATTTTGGGAACTACCCTAGCAGTCTGGTAGTTAAGACTCCATGCTTCCAATGCAGGGATCACAGGTTCAATCCCTGGTCAGATAACAAAGACCCACATGCTGTGTGGCAAAATAAATAAATAAATAAATAAAAGATATCAATTTTTTAAAAATGAGTAAAAACAAAATTTTATGGGAATAAGAAAAGATGTTTGTATTGTCCATTAATCCATTTATACTAAACAAATACTTACTGAATACCTGCTCTAGGCTATACAATAAGTTAGTCACTGAAGATTTTAACCCAATTCGAGGATAATACAATTTAGTCAAGAAAAAATACATTTGTAAAAGACTTACAGAAATGAATATCACAAAATAATTAAAATAAGCACAATGATGGACACAAACAATGCTCAAGAAGCATGGAAGAAACTGAGCTAGTCTAAAGCAATGCTAGGCAAAAGAAGTCTCACAAACAAATGCACTGAAATAGGAAAATTTAACACTAGATCAGGAACAGTGAAATAGAGATCATAGTGGGTTGCATTTCCAGAAGCTGAAGATCTAAAACTCACTGTTTCCAAGCTCGACATTCTTGACGTTTTTGCTTTCACTTCCTTTAACATTTGTTGTTGTTTAATTGCTCAGTCATGCCTGACTCTTTTGTGACCCCATGGACTGCAGCCCACCAGGTTCCCCTGTCCATAGGATTTCCCAGGCAAGAATGCTGAAGTGAGTTGTCATTTCCTACTCCATGGGATCTTTCCAACCGAGGGATGGAACCCCACGTCTCCTGCATTGCGTGCAGATTCTTTACTGCCGAGACACCTGGGAAGCCCTTCCTTTAAATAACTAAGTCATTAAACACGTGATAGAAATTTCCTGTATCTCTCTTCTCTTCATGGCAGCAGTTGATCACAGCTTCCTCTCCCACTGTGTGTTCTGGGCCTCCTTGGCCTCTGCTTACTCTCATTCTCCCCTTATCTCTAACTTTAAATAAAGAAATATTACAGTATAAATGTTTCATAATGCTGTGCCAGTTCCTGTTATACACATGAATCAGTTATAAATATATACATGCATATCCCCCTCTTGTTTTGGATTCTATTCCCCTTTAGGTCACCGCAGAGCTCAGAGTAGGGTTCCCTGTGCCGCACAGTAATTTCTCATTAGCTGTTTCTTTTATAAATAGCAGTGTATACATGCCAGTCCCAATCTCCCAATCCATTCCACCCCCACATCCCTCCTTTGGCAACCGTTAATGTGTTCTCTCTATCTTGGTTTCTATTTCTGAAAGGAGAAATAGAAAATACAGAGATTCTTTAACTGAGGATTCTTCCGTGTTGGCACAATTGACATCAGGTCCAGTTCACTGTGGTGGGGTCTGTCCCGTGTTCTGCAGGTGTTAGAGCCTCCCTGACCTCTGTGGACCCCTGCTCATGTCACTGACATAGAAGTCTGGGCATTGCTCAAAGGGCCCTAGGGATACTTGTTTAGAACGGCAGTTTGAACATAACTAACTCAACATATTTTTATAGCATTTGTATAGCAGTCGTTTAATGATAAAGATTAAGAATGGCAAAATGAGAGCAACACAAGCACACCATGAAATGGTGCATGAAATGGCATATGCCATGATAATAGCGAACCATCACTGTCATCATCATGTCATCATCATTAGTACTGAGAGGGTATATTGTGAGGAAATATTGAGTAAGAAGGAAAATTGGACAAAAGTAAGAAAAACGATTGTGCTTTTAGGAAGTGTATGAGTATATATGTGTGCATAATACAGAAAGAGAAGCTTTAAAATAATCTAAAGAATTTATGGCAAAAAATGTTAACTTGAATGAAACTAGGTTAAGTAAAGTAGTTTCAAAACAACCGTATGTAACAAAATGGAATGAAAATGTATGTTATATAAAAATGTGAAATAGTAACAATTTAACAAAATCAACATGGATCATTAATATAAAGTTAAGCTGCCAACAACTTGGAAAAGAAGAATAAAACAGAATGCCTTTTAAAATGTAGGGGGAAAGCAGTATTTAAGTTATAATTCCACCTTATGTGAATAGCTGTGGATTTCAGTGTACCCTGGTAGCGCAGATGGTAAAGAATCTGCCTTCAATGCAGGAGACCCAGGTTCGATTCCTGGGTCAGGAAGATCTCCTAGAGAAGGGAATGGCAACTCACCCCAGTATTCTTGCCTGGAGAATTCCATGGACAGAGCAGTCCATGGGCTCACAAAGAGTCTGGCATGACTGAGTGATTTTCACTTTCAATTTTCAAAGAAGGTATAGTGATCATTAGGCAAATGATAAAGAAGAATGCCTTCCAAGTGATGACTTGATGTGAAGCAACTTTTAAATATAGGTCTAATCAAAAGGAGAAATTAGGGATTTCCCGGATGGTCCAATGGTTAGGATTCGGCACTTCCACTGCAAGGGACACAAGTTCTATCCTTGGTCAGAGAACTAAGATCCCATATGCCATGTAGGGTGGCCAAAAATAAATAAATAAAGGAGCAATTAGAAATAGCAGGCGTGTAAATGCATGTTGGAAAAACTGTAAACGGTGATTTATTAGCATGAAGCATACAGAACTTTCAACTTCATTTTTGTCTAAAACAATGATCAGCAAGTGGAAAATATTAAACTGACAGCTCAATTTCTTTCAGAAAAAAAATTTAAAAAAAACAAATATATAGTGATGCATGTAAGTGGAATCTAGGAAAATGGTACAGAGGAATCTATTTGTTGGGCGGGAATAGAGACACAGACGTTGGGAAAAGACATATGGACACAGCTGCAGGGGAGAAAGGGGATGAACTGGGAGACTGGGACTGACGCAGGAACAATGCCCTGTGTAAAACAGAAGCTAGAGGGAGCCTACGGTGCTGCACAGGGAGCTCAGCTCAGCCCCTGTGATGACCTAGAGACGGGACGGGGATGGGAGGGAGGTCCAGGAGGGAGAGGATGTGTGTGTACATACAGCTGATTCACGTCACAGCGCTGAGAAACTTGCACGGCGTGGTAAAGCTACTGTCCGCCAATAAACAAATAAATAGAAGGCAACGGAGAATATACGGTATGATTAACTGAGAAATCTGACCACACCAAATTCACATATATTCACAATTCCCCTCAAATACATCTATACACAAATAAAGAACTAAAGGACAAATAGCCAGTATGAGGGGGTGGTGGGAACCTCCAACTGTTTATTTGAAAGATCATAATTATAAGCAAGAATAGAAATTCTCCAGTTCTATTCTACCAAGGAAAGTAGCCATAACGATAATTTGATATACAGAAAGTTATCAAATCCACTTACATATTCAAGCATCACAAGTAATGGAATAATTCAAGTTCTTTAGCATTCCCCTTTATGCAAATTAATTATTTTCCTTCCATTTTTTCCCCCCATAGAAGATACTGTGAAATACATGTCTCTTGCAACTGCTGTTGCAAGGATGTGTTTGCAGGCGTTCTTTGGTATGGACCTTTCTCATTATTAAGGAAATACAGTCAAATATGCCCATTATTGAAAGTTAGACAAAAATGCCTTCACTTCATTTTATGTTCCTCCAGTTAACACCCTACCTCTTTCTTCCAGTGAATTAGTGAGATAGTTGGATATACTTTCTATTATACTCCTCCTGGAAGCCCTTTATGACTCTCTTGTCTTTTGTAATTGGCTTCCTTTCCTGTCATTTAATTGTCATCACTGAGCATTGCCTTACTGAGTTATCTTTTTAGCATCTATAAAATACTTTAATATTTCAATCAAACAAGCAAACCACCACAGTGTTCTTTGGACTCTGGGATAGACTGAATAATTTTTCACATGTCCTCAGGTAAATATTCTTGATTTTCATTCTCTATGACCTGTTCCTACAGTGTCTTTTGTGCTCTTGGACTCACCAGCATGGGAACTCTGAGACGAAGTTCTCTAGGCAGATGTCTGAATCCCTTCCTGGATGGTTGATGATGGAGACTGAAGCTCTGTGTGCAGACGAGACCACAGGAAGGGTTAAACTATCAAAACTTAAGCCAGACTTAGGACTCCAAAAGCAAGAACTGTGTCTCACCCACACCCAGGTTGTCCAAACTCAGGGACCACAGCAGAGGAGATATTTACAACTCTCTCTGTCTGCTCATTATGTACATTTCTCTCATTTTTCAACGGCCTGTAAGCACATGAAATCCCTATGGAACTTGGCCTGGACAGAAAGAAATTTTTCCTGCTGATGTTCTGTTCTCAAGAGATCGGGTTATAAGCCAGGAAAATTCAGTCCTCTTGGGCTTCCTTGTTGGCTGAGCGAGTAAAGAATCCACCTGCAATTCAGGAGACAGAGCAGATATGGGTTTGATTCCTGGTTCAGGAAGATCCCCTGGAGGAGGGCCTGACAACCCACTCCAGTATACTTGCCTGGGAAATCCTATGGACAGAGCCTGGCGGGCTATAGTCTAAAGGGTCACAGAGAGTTGGACATGACTGAGAGGCTAATTACTTCTTAAGACCTATGCTAATAGGACCTTTTATGATTATGTTTCCAAAGAATTTTTTCAGACCCTTCTGTAAGTCTTTATTTCTCAGACTATAGATGAAGGGGTTCAGCATGGGTGTGACCACAGTGTACATCACCGAGGCTGCTGCACTTGAGTGGAAGCTGTGGGTACCAGCAGAGCTGAGGTATACTCCTAAACCCGTACAATAAAATAAGAAGACAACAGAGAGGTGAGATGCACAGGTGGAAAATGCTTTATACTTCCCCTGAGATGATGAGATTCTGCCTATGGAAGAAACTATCCTAGAGTAAGAGTAAAGAATACACGTGAGGGAACCCCCGGCCAGCAACACAGCTCCAGAATACATCACCACATTATTGAGAAAGGTGTCCGAACTGGCAAGTTGGATCATCTGACTGAGTTCACAGAAAAAGTGAGGGATTTCTAAGAATGTACAGAATGACAGTCTCAACAAATTTAAGCTTTCTAACAGGGAATGCAGGACGCTGATGACCCAGGACACCAGCACCAACAGTTCGCAGAGCTGGGGGTTCATGATGACCATGTAGTGCAGGGGGTGGCAGATGGCCATGAAGCGGTCATAGGCCATCACTGTTAGGAGCAAGATGTCCAGTCCTGCAAAGAGTGTGAAAAAATACACCTGGGTGATGCAGCCTTCATAGGTGATAACCTGGCTCTGTGTCTGGATATTCCATAGCATCTTTGGGATGGTGGTGGAGGTGAAACAAATGTCCACAAAGGACAGATTGGAGAGTAAGAAATACATGGGGGTATGGAGGTGGGCTTCTGAGCTGACGGCCAATATGATGAGCAAGTTTCCAAATACAGTGATCAGGTACATGCAGAGGAAAAGACCAAATATGAAGTGTTGCAATTTTAATTCCTCTGAGAATCCCAGAAGAAGAAATTGTGAAACTCCTGTTAGGTTTCTTATTGCCATGTGTTGATGGTAACTATGGAAAAAAGAGGGAAATAGCATGGTTTATTTCCACACAAAGGCATCATTACTCATGTGGTAGAAATGCTACCATTTATATTTTGCCATCAATAATTGCTTTCAACATTTTGTTCATGGATCTTATGCACTTGAAGGAACCTCCTTTGGCATCTCTAGTTAGCAAAGTTGTCTCACGGTCAGAGTTTCCCCCAACATGTTATGTATACTACAATTTTAATGAGAAATTCTTTCATGCATTTGAAGAATATAAATTGAATTGTGACAATATTCCAGGTACTATCTATGCAGGGAGTTATGGTGTTGGAAAACAAAAGCTTGTAAAATCTGGTTGTACAAAAAGGATATAAGCAAATAAAAAGTTATGTAGAGATTTAAATGTATATATAGCATGTCTTATGCTTACGGGTGTCTTAAAAAGAGACCCATAAAATAAAAAGAAAACTGGCGTAAAAGCAAGAGTAAAAAGGAAATACTATTTTATGCATGTTTAGATAAGAACTGCAAACAAGATGCTATTTGAACAGACTTCAAAGAAAGGTGAGTGTCATGAACAGACGGGGAAGGGTGTCCTTACAAGGGAGCAGCCAGTGCACAGGCCCTGAGGAAAGTGCTTGTTTAAGATGACCCAGTGGATACAAGGAAGCCAATCTAGTGAGGGAAAATGAGCAGGAGGATTAGTGAGGAGAGATATTGTCAGAGAATGCTGAAAAGCTATGTAGCCTCCATGTTGCTGCTGAAACTTCAAGTTATAAAGTCCACATGTGTCTTCAGCGCTTTAGGAAACTCCATATGTTAAAAAGCCTATACAACTTATCTCACTTAGCATAATGGCTTCAAGTTCCAACCAAGTTG
This sequence comes from Muntiacus reevesi, assembly GCF_963930625.1. NCBI lineage: Eukaryota > Metazoa > Chordata > Mammalia > Artiodactyla > Cervidae > Muntiacus > Muntiacus reevesi. Next base: position 187,412,462 of record NC_089249.1, on the reverse strand, counting down.
TTGCTAATAGCAAGATTTAATTCTTTTAGTAAAAACTGGTTTATCTAAACTGTTTTATTAGTTTCAGGTGTACAACATAGTGACTTGATATTTTTATACATTATACTCCATTTAAAATTATTCCAGAATATTGGTTATACTCCCTATATTGCACATTGGATATTTATATCCTATTTGTTTTGTTTTATTTCTTAATATTATTTTTTAAATAAATGATTTATTTATTTATTTTGTCTGTGCTGCGTCTTCATTGCCATGCAGGCTTTTATGATGAATGAAATGTCAGACAGATATAAATAAACATTGTGAGATCTTGATTATATGTGGAATCAAAAAAACAAAACCAGAAGCCAAGCTCATAGATAGAGAACAAATTGTGACTGCCAGAGGCAGGAACAGGGAGTGGGAGTGGGTAAACTGGATGAAAGGGGTCACAGGTACACACTTCCAGTTATAAGATAAATAAGTCATGGGGCTATAATATACAGTATTGTGACTATAGTTAATAATACTGCATTGCATATTTGAAAGTTGCTAATAGAGTAAATTTTAAAAGTTTCTATCAAGGCAAAAATTGTAACTACACTTGGTGGCGTGTATTAACTAGACTCATTTTGGTAACCATTTCAAAATATATATAAATATTGGATCATTATGTTATAAACCTGAAACTAATATAACATATGTTGATTACATCTCAATAAAAGATGCTTTTTTAAAAAATGCCTATAGGAAACAAAATTTAAGGAAAGTCCAGAAATGACTTCTCAAAGAAATGATATACAATAATTATAATTTAATGATATCACATGTGTCACTAATTCAATTTTAGATTTGGAAATGAAAGACTATGACGGAAACTCTTTTATAATGTGGGGAGGAAGCAGTACCTAAGTTATAACTTCCTCTTCCATGGGGACATATGGACTCAAATTTAGGTATGGAACACAAAGTTGTCTTTAGTTAAATTTAAAGGAGAATGCTTTCCAAATATTAGTGAGTGAATATGTGCAACATTCATAGATCGATCTGATCAAAATAGAATAAATTAAACAATAAGGTATAAGAGATATCAAAAGTAGTTGGAAATGCATAAAAAAGCATGATTTATTATTACCTAATAAACAGAAGAACATTTTCACCTCTACTTAGAACAGTGATTTTTAAGTAAAGAATATTTAAGTAGCAACTCTATTCATTCAGTTACACTTTTTTTTAAAGCAATAAAGATGAATTGCAAAAAATGAAAAGCAATAAGATGAATTGACACTGATTTCACCACACAAAATTTATAAACTCTCAGACGTTATGTAGAAATTTTATATATATGCATAAAATGAGTAAATGGCAAACAGCAATCTTGACGAAAATTTTTAATTTTTTGTTTGGAAGAATGAAATATAAAACAGAAATAAAACACGCTGGATTCACCTGGAGGGATAGGGTGGGGAGGGAGGTGTGAGGGGGTTTCTGATGAGGAGACACATGTATACCTATGGCCAATGCATGTTAATGTGTTGCAAAAGCGGTCACAATCTTATAAAGTAACTATCTTCCAATTAAAATAAATAAATATATTTTTAAAAAATAAATTAAAAAGAAGAAATGTCCTGATTAGTCATATCTCTATATTTTCAACATAGAAACTGATTAGTTAGCTTATCTACAAATGCATTCACTCTTACAGGAAATAAGTACAGATGAAGCTCATTAATACATCATTTTTCACATAAGAGTATGTTTTATTTTCTACATTGAGAGATAAAATACTGTGAAATATATGTATATCTCATGAACTGCTGTTTCAAGAAAATATGTGGAGGCATTCCTTAGTCTGGATACTTCTCATCATAGTCAAATATGCTCCATATTAAAAAAAAAATCTGAGGATGATGAATTGCATCTCTGTACATCCTTCCACAGCCAATACCCTTTGTCTCTACTCCAGTTAATTGCAAAATCCTTGAATTTATATTCTACTTTTACTGAAAGCACTTTATGCCTCCTATTCCCTCTTCTCATTGGGCTTTCATGGTCAGCTTTTAATGGTCAACCTTGACCTTGCATTGATAGTTAAATTTTCAATTCTATTTTTGGAATAAAAAATGAATATACTATTAATCAAGCACACAAACAACTTCAATGATCTTGCCTCTGGTTAGCCTGGACTGGCTCTCAGGTGAACTCGGGTGAATGTTTTGATTGTCATTCCCTTTGACATTCTGCAGTATTTATCTGGTGTTTGACTCACCTGGGTGAGTCTCTGAGAGGAAGGTCTCGAAAGAGATGTCCAAATTCCTATTGAATGGTTGATGATGGCAATAGGAACTTTGTTCCCAGACAAGACAGTGGGATGCAGTCAAGCATCAGTCCCCTAAGCCAGTAATGACTACAAAAATAACCACCGTGTCCTGTCCAGCCCAAGGATGCACAGGCTGAGGGATGCAGCAGAGGAGATATTTATAGCTTCCCGTGTCTGCTCATTACCATATTTCTCTCTCGTTTCCACCACCTCTAATAACTGATTTCCCCGAGGGATGCTGATCTGGACAGATAGAAACACTTTCCTGCTCATTTTCTGTGTCTGGGAGACAATATTACAACTCAGAGGCATTCAACATTTATTACTCTTTACATGAACTGTCCTGTCTTCCCAGAGGAATAAACCTTAAGTTTCCCAACAAATTATCCCAACCATGATTCCATTTTTATTTTATTTTGTTATTTTTTTAATTTATTTGTTTTAATTGGAGTCTAATTACTACACAATATTGTAGTGGGTTTTGCCATACATTGACATGAATCAGCCATGGGTGTACATGTGTTTCCCATCCTGAAACCCCTCCCAACTCCCTCCCCATCCCATGCCTCAGGGTCATCCCAGTGCACCAGCCCTGAGCACCCTGTCTCATGCATCGAACCTGGACTGGTGATCTTTTTCATATATGATAATACAGATGTTTCAATGCTATTCTCTCAGATCATCCCACCCTCACCTTCTCCCACAGAGTCCAAAAGACTGTTCTATACATCTGTGTCTCTTTTGCTGTCTCACATATAGGATTATCATTACGATTTCTCTAAATTCCATTTAAAAGCATTAGTATACTGTATTGGTGTTTTTCATTCTGGCTTACTTCACTCTGTATAATAGGCTCCAGATTCATCCATCTTATTAGAACTGAATCAAAGGTATTCTTTTTAATGGTTGAGTAATATTCCATTGTATATATGTACCACGGTTTTCTTATTCATTCGTCTGCTGACAGACACCTAAGTTGCTTCCATGTCCTGGACATTATACAGTGCTGCAATGAACATTGGGGTACATATGTCTCTCTCAATTCTGGTTTCCTCAGTGTGTATGCCCAGCAGCAGGATTGCTGGGTCATATGGCAGTTCTACTTCAAGTTTTTTAAGGAATCTCCACACTGTTCTTAATAGTGGCTGTACTAGTTTGCATTCCCACAAACAGTGTAACAGTGTTACCTTTTCTCCACACCCTCTCCAGCATTTATTATTTGTAGATTTTTGGATAGCAGCCATTCTGACTAGCCTGAGATGGTACCTGGTTGTGGTTTTGATTTGCCTTTCTCTGATAATGAGTGATGTTGGGCATCTTTTCATGTGTTTGTTAATCATCTATATGTCTTCTTTGGAGAAATGTCTATGTAGTTCTTTGACCCATTTTTGGACTGGGTCATTTATTTTTCTGGAATTGAGCTGCAGGAGTTGCTTGTATATTTTTGAGATTAATTCATTGTCCATTGCTTCATTTGCTGCTATTTTCTCCCATTCTGAAGGCTGTCTTTTCACCTTGCTTATAGTTTCCTTTGTTGTGCAGAATCTTTTAAGTTTAATTAGGCCCCATTTGTTTATTTTTGCTTTTACTTCCATTACTCTGGGAGGTGGATCATAGAGGATCCTGCTGTGATTTCTGTCAGAGAGTGTTTTGCCTATGTTCTCCTCTAGGAGTTTTACAGTTTCTGGTCTTAGATCTTTAATCCATTTTGAGTTTATTTTTGTGTATAGTGTTAGAAAGTGTTCTAGTTTCATTCTTTTACAAGAGGTTGACCAATTTTCCCAGCAAAGATATTGTCTTTTCTCCATTGTGTATTCTTGCCTCCTTTGTCAAAGATAAGGCATCCATAGGTGTGTAGATTTATCTCTGGGCTTTCGATTTTGTTCCATTGATCTATATTTCTGTCTTTATGCCAGTACCATACTGTTTTGATGGCTGTGATTTTGTAGTAGAGCCTGTAGTCAGGGAGGTTGATTCCTCCAGCTCCCTTCTTCTTTCTCAAGATTGCTTTGGCTATTTGAGGTTTTTTGTATTTCCATACAAACTGTGAAATTATTTGTTCTAGTTCTGTGAAAAATACCGTTGGTAGTTTGACAGGGATTGCATAGAATCTATAGATTGCTTTTGGTAGTATACTCATTTTCACTATATTGATTCTTCTGATCCAAGAACATGGTGTATTTCTCCATCTATTTGTGTCCTCTTGATTTCCTTCATCAGTGTTTTATAGTTTTCTAGATATAGGTCTTTTGTTTCTTTAGGTAGATATATTCCTAAGTGTTTTATTCTTTATGTTGCAATGGTGAATGGAATTGTTTTCTTAATTTCTCTTTCTGTTTTCTCATTGTTAGTGTATAGGATTGCAAGGTATTTCTGTGTGCTAATTTTATGCCCTACAACTTTACTATATTCATTGATTAGCTCTAGTAATTTTCTGGTAGAATCTTTACGTTTTTCTATGTAGAGGATCATGTCCGTTGCAAGCAATGAGAGTTTTACTTCTTCTTTTCCAATCTGGATTCCTTTTCATTTCTTTTTCTGCTCTGATTGCTGTGGCCAATATTTCTAAAACTATGTTGAATGATAGTGGTGAGAGTGGGCACCCTTGTCTTGTTCCTGACTTTAGGGGAAATACTTTCAGTTTTTCACCATTGAGGATAATGTTTGCTGTGGTTTACCATATATACTTTTTATTACATTGAATTATGTTCCTTCTATTCCTCCTTTCTGGAGGCTTTTAGTCACAAATGGATACTGAATCTTGTCAAAGGTTTTTTCTGAATCTATTGAGATAATCACATGGCTTTTATATTTCGGTTTGCTAATTTGCAATATTACATTGATTGATTTGTGAGCATTAAAGAATCCTTGCATTCCCGGGATAAAGTCCACCTGTTCATGATGTATGATCTTTTTAATATGTTGTTGTATTCTGTTTGCTAGACTTTTGCTAAGGATTTTTGAATCTAAGTTCATCAGTGATATTGGCCTGTAGTTTTCTTTCTTTCTTTTTTTGTGTGGCATTTTTGTCTGGCTTTGGCATATGGGTGATGGTGACCTCATAGAATGAGTTTGGGTGTTTACCTTCCTTGGCAATTTTCTGGAAGATTTTGAGTAGGATAGGTGTTAGCTCTTCTCTAAATTTTTGGTAGAATTCAGCTGTAAAGCCGTCTGGTCCTAGGCTTTTGTTTGATGGAAGATTTCTGATTACACTTTCAATTTCCGTGCTTGTGATGGTTCTGTTAAGATTTTCTATATCTCCCTAGTTCAGCTTTTGAAAGTTATACTTTTCTAAAAGTTTGTCCATTTCTTCCAAGTTGTCCATTTTACTGGCATATAGTTGCTGATAGTAGTCTCTTATGATCCTTTGTATTTCTGTGTTGTCTGTTGTGATTTCCCCATTTTCATTTCTAGTTTTGTTGATTTCATTCTTCTGCCTTTGTTTCTTGTTGAGTCTGGCTAACAGTCTGTCAATTTTGTTTGTCTTCTCAAAGAACCAGATTTTAGCTTTGTTGGTTTTTGCTATGATCTGTTTTGTTTCTTTTGCATTTATTTCTGCCCTAATTTTTAAGATTTCTTTCCTTCTACTAACCCTGGGGTTCTTCATTTCTTCCTTTCTAGTTGCTTTAGTTGTAGAGGTAGGTTATTTATTTGACATTTTTCTTGTTTCTTGAGGTATGCCTGTATTGCTATGCATCTTCCCCTTAGCACTGCTGTTACAGTGTCCCATAGGTTTTGGGTCATTGTGTTTTCATTTTCCTTTGCTTTTATCCATATTTTGATTTCTTTTTTGATCTCTTCTGTGAGTTGTTGGTTATTCAGAAGTGTGTTATTTAGGCCCCATATGTTGGAATTTTTAATAGTTTTCTTCCTGTAATTGACATCTAATTTTACTGCATTATGGTGAGAAAACATGCTTGGAATGATTTCAAATTTTTTTTTTTTTTTTTTTTTGCATTTACCAAGGCTAGATTTATGGCCCAGGATGTGATCTGTCCTGGAGAAGGATCTGTGTGCACTTGAGAAAATGGTGAAATTCATTCTTTTGTGGTGAAATGTCCTATAGATATCAATTAGGTCTAACTGGTCCACTCTGTCACTTAAAATTTCTGTTTCCTTGTTAATTTTCTGTTTAGTTGATCTATCCATAGGTGTGAGTGGGGTAATAAGTCTCCCATTATTATTGTGTTATTGTTAATTTCCCCTTCATACTTGTTTCATAATGCCTTATGTATTGCAGTCCTCCTGTATTGGGTGCACATATAAGTGTTTTATCTACTTCTTGGATTGATCATTTGATCATTGTGAAGTGTCCTTCTTTGTCATATTCAATATCCTTTATTGTAATGTCTATTTTACTGATATGACTATTGCCATGCCTGTTTTTTTGTTTTTTGTTTTGGTCTCCATTTGTGTGAAATATCTTTTTGCAGCCTTTCACTTTCAGTCTGTAGGTGTCCCTTGTATTGAAGTGAGTCTCTTGCGGACAGCATAAATACAGGTCTTGTTTTTATATCCATTCAGTCAGTCTTTGTCTTTTGGTTCGGGCATTCAATCCATTTACATTTAATGTAATTCCAAGATTCCCTGACGTGGCACCAGCTTCCCCAGTGCTTGGCAATTGAGGCAAGAAACTGACGTTTGTCAGACTAAATTTTGTAGGGTAAGTCTCTACAGTGTGCACACTGGTAACATTCCCCCACCTCAATTTGGACTTTTCCTTTGGAGGGCAATCCAACTTGGTTGGGATACCCTGTTAGGGAAGGGAATTGTTGTTGGACTGTACCTGAGCTGGAACTGGTTCACTGGGGAAATAGTTCTTATGGGGGTAAGCCTATCCTAGTTGGATTAGTTCATTTGTTTGTAGGATAAGTTTATTTACCTGAGTTGGGAATCTGCTCAGTTGGAACCAGGTTATTGGGGAACTAGTTCTCATGGACCACAGACTTGTCTAACTCAGTGAAACTAAGTCATGATGCGTGGGGTGACCCAAGACGAACGGGTCATGGTGGAGAGGTCTAACAGAATGTGGTCCGCTGGAGAAGGGAATGGCATACGACTTCAGTGTTCTTGCCTTGAGAACCCCATGAACAGTATGAAAAGGCAAAATGATAGAATACTGAAGGAGGAACTTCCCAGATTGGTAAGTGCCCAATATGCTACTGGAGTTCAGAGGAGAAATAACTCCAGAAAGAATGAAGGGATGGAGCCAAGGCAAAAACAAAACCCAGTTGTGTATGTGACTTCTGATAGAAGCAATGTCTGATGCTGTAAAGAGCAATATTGCATAGGAACCTGGAATGTTAGGACCATGAATCAAGGTAAACTGGCAGTGGTCAAACAGGAGTTGGAAAGAGTGAACATCGACGTTCTAGGAATCGGCAAACTAAGATGGACTGGAATGGGTGAATTTAACTCAGATGACCATTATGTATACTGCTGTGGGCAGGAATCCCTTAGAAGGAACAGAGTAACCATCATAGTCAACAAAAGAGTCTGAAATGCAGTAGTTGGATGCAATCTCAAAATGACAGTATGATCTCAAGGTAAACCTTTCAATATCACGGTAATCTATGCCTATGCCTCAACCAGTAACGCTGAAGAGGCTGAAGTTGAACGGCTCTATTATGACCTACAAGACCTTTTAGAACTAACCCAAAAAAGATGTGCTTTTCATTATAGGGGGCTGGAATGCAGAAGTAGGAAGTCAAGAAACATCAGGAGTAACAGGCAAATTTGGCCTTGGAGTATGGAATGAAGCAGGGCAAAGGCTAATAGAGTTCTGCCAAGAGAACACACTGGTCATAGCAAACACCCTCTTCCAACAACACAAGAGAAGACACTACACATAGACATCACCAGATGGTCAACACCGAAATCAGATTGATTATATTCTTTGCAGCCAAAGACAGAGAAGAACTATACAGTCTGCAAAAACAAGACTGGGGGCTGACTGTGGCTCAGATCATGAACTCTGCATTGCCAAATTCAGACTGAAATTGAAGAAAGTAGGGAAAACCACCAGACCATTCAGGTATAACCTAAATCAAATCCCTTATGACTATACAGTCGAAGTGAGTAATAGATTTATTGATCTAGATTTGATAGACAGAGTGCCTGATGAACTATGAACGGAGGTTCATGACATTGTACAGGAGACAGGGATGAAGAAAATCCCCATGGAAAAGAAATGCAAAAAAGAAAATGACTGTCTGAGAAGGCCTTACTAATAGGTGTGAAAAGAAGAAAAGTGAAAAGCAAGGGGTGAAAGGAAAGATATAAACATCTGAATGTTAAGTTCCAAAGAATAGCAAGGAGAGATAAGAAAGCCTTTCTCAGTGATCAATGCAAAGAAATAGAGGAAAACAACAGAATGTGAAAGACTAGAGATCTCTTCAAGAAAATTAGAGATAGCAAGGGAATATTTAATGGAAAGATGGACTCGATAAAGGCCAGAAATGGTATGAACCTAACAGAATCAGACGATATTAAGAAGTGGCAAGAATACACAGAAGAACTGTAAAAAAAAGATCTTCATGACCCAGATAATCACAATGGTGTGATCACTTACCTAGAGCCAGACATCCTGAAATGTGAAGTCAAGTGGGCCTTAGAGTGGAGCTATTTCAAATCCTGAAAGATGATGCTGTGAAAAGCCTGCACTCAATATGCCAGCAAATTTGGAGAATTTCCAGTCCTGTTGCCTGGAAAAGGTCAGTTTTCATTCCAATCCCAATGAAAGGCAATGCCAAGTAATGCTCCAACTACCACACAATTGCACTCATCTCACACACTAGTAATGTTTAAAATTCTCCAAGCCAGGCTTCAGCAATACATGAAACGTGAACTTCCAGATGTTCAAGCTGGTTTTAGAAAAGGCAGGGAACCCAGAGATCAAACTGCCAACATCTGATGGATCACCAAAAAAGCAAGAGAATTCCAGAAAAACATCTATTTCTGCTTTATTGACTATACTAAAGTCTTCAACTGTGTGGATCACAATATACTGAGGAAAATTCTGAAAGAGATGGGAATACCAGACCACCTGACCTACCTCTTGAGAAACCTGTATCTAGGTCAGGAAGCAACAGTTATACCTGGGCATGGAACAACAGACTGGTTCCAAATGGGAAAAGGAGTACGTCAAGGCTGTATATTGTCACCCTGCTTATTTAACTTATATGCAGAATCCATCATGAGAAACGCTGGGTTGGAAGAAGCACAAGGTGGAATCAAGAGAGCCGGGAGAAATATCATTAACCTCAGATATGCAGATGACACCACCTTTATGGCAGAAAGTGAAGAACTAAAGAGCCTCTTGATGAAGGTGAAAGAGGAGAGTGAAAAAGTTGGCTTAAAGTTCAACATTCAGAAAACTGAGATCATGGCATCTGATCCCATCACTTCATGGGAAATAGATGGGGAAACAGTGGAAATAGTGGCTGACTTTAATTTTCTGGGTTCCAAAATCACTGCAGATGGTGACTGCAGCCACGAGATTAAAAGATGCTTACTCCTTGGAAGGAAAGTTATGACCAACCTCGACCACATATTGAAAAGTAGAGACATTAGTTTGTCAACAAACTCCATCTAATCCAGGCTATGGCTTTTCCAGGGGTCATATATGGATGTGAGAGTTGGACTATAAAGAAAGCTGAGTGCCGAAGAATTGATGCTTTTGAACTGTGGTGTTGGTGAAGACTCTTGAGAGTACCTTGGACTGCAAGGAGATCCAACCAGTCCATCCTAAAAGAAGTCAGTCTTCAGTGTTCATTGGAAGGACTGATGTTGAAGCTGAAGCTCCAATACTTTGGCCACCTGATGCAAAGAGCTGACTCAATGGAAAAGACACTGATGCTGGGAAAGTTTGAGGGCAGGTAAATGAGGCGACAGAGGATCAGATGGTTAGATGGCATCACTGACTTGATGGACATGGATTTGGGTGAACCCCGGGAGTTGGTGATGGACAGGGAGGACTTGTGTGATACATTTCATGGGGTCACAAAAAGTTGGACACGACTGAGTGAACTGAACTGAACTAACAGTGCCACTTTAATATAAAACCTTGGCCAACACATTGCTTGGATTTATGATGATACTGCCAAAACAATTACACTTGTCATGTTCTAGCACAAGGCTGGCTATTTTTGTTCCTCATTAAAACGTGTTTGTTAATTGTTAGATGTGTATTTATATCTTAGCATCTCCTAGAGATTGTATGATTTATCATTTAGAAAACATCATTCTGTGAATTATTACTATTAGGAACTCGGTTTCCCATTGTAGAAATAGGGTTCATAGAGATTAGTGATCTCCCAGTTATAATCTGAGTGGAAGTAGTGACAGATTTTTATTTTCTTGGGTTCCAAAATCACAGTTTGAACATCTGATTGGGAGCACAGAAAATGTGGGGCATTTCCTTGTCTGTACAAAAGACAATCACAACATCATTAAGCTTTGTAACAAGGAATTTAGGACACTTGAGATCCAGGACACCAGCATCAGCAGTCCGCAGAGCTGGGGGTTCAGGATGATATTGTAGTGCAGGGGGTGAGAGACGGTGAAGAAGTGGACACGGGCCATCGAAGCCAGGAGAAAGTTGTTCCAACAAACAAAGAGCATGGAAAAACACATCTGGGTGATGCAGCCTTCATAGGTGATACCTTTGCTCTCGGTCTGGATGTTTCACAGCATCTTTGGGATGGTGCTGGAGGTGAAACAGATGTCTACAAAGGACTGGTTGGAGAGGAAGAAGTACATGAGTCTGATCTGACAGCCAGGATGATAAGCAGGTTTCCAAGCACAGTGATCAGGTACATGGATAGGAAAAGCCCCAATATGACAGGCTGCAGTTCTGGTTCCTTTGATAATCCCAGAAGAAGAAATCCTGAAAATTGGGTCTCATTGCCTCTTCTCACGTGTGGTGGTAAAGTCTAAAGTTTTAAAATACTATGATTAATTTTTATACAAATGGACATAAGTAACATATTGAAAATCCTGCAGTTATAAATATATGTCAACCAAAAGCAAACATAAGAGAGAGTGGGTGGTTTTGTTATTTTCATTCTGAGTTCAGGAAGACTGAAAAGCAGGGGGATATTTGTACATAAACCTCAAGGAAAAATAGTTGGCAGACAAAGAGTTATCTGGGAAAGTGTTTGCCCTGCAGGGAAGAGACAATGCAAAGGCTCTGAGGAAGGTTCTCATTTCAGACATTCCAGGCTCAATATATTTCCAGTGTGGTGAGCAAAGAGCACAGGGAGAGTGATGACAGATAGTGTCAAAGAGTTGAAGAAAGAGGTGGACTCCTTACCACAACTGAGAATTCAGGGTATAAGGAGTCCCTTGGTCAAATTCTGTTCTTTGCTCATCATGAATTTTGATTCCATCCTGTGAATTTTGAGGCATCCTGTGACTAGACATGGATCCAACTCACAGGAATTCTCCTTATCTTCATATGTACATTAACATTCTGGTTTCTGTCTTTTAAGGGTCACTTTAATGTATGTGGGGTCAAATAGTCAACAGGGAGAACTGTTCATCCGCCACAAAACACCCACAACACAGAGCATATTTTGTCCTGTTAGGGGCACAATGCTACCAGACTCTTCTCATCCCTGAAAGAAAGTGAAAGTGTTGGTCGCTCAGCTGTGTCCAACTCTTTGTGACCGCATGAACTGTAGCCCACCAGGCTCATCTGTCCATGGGATTCTCCAGGAAGAATACTGGTATGCCCTGTCACTGCCTTCTCCAGGGGATCTTCCCAACCCAGGGATCAAACCCAGGTCTCCCGCATTGCAGACAAATTCTTTATTGTCTAAGCCACCAGGGAAGCCCCTTCTCATTCCTAACCACCAAAATGAGAGGGTGGGGGGGAGAAAAAAAGAACACTCTAGAAATAAAGCTGCCAATCAAATTATCTTATCCTAAAGAATAAATAACATTCATAGTCCAGTTAGTAAGCCTGCCTGGGACATGTGAACTTGGGGCTTCATTAAAGTGTGACCATTTTCTGTCCTGTATTTAAATAAGTATAAAAACCTCAGCTATTTGTAAGGCCTCCTCAGACAACCATTTTATCTTTTTGCATTTTTGTTTCCTTGGGAATGGTTTTGATCACTGCCTCCTGTACAATGTTACAAATCTCCGTCCATCGTTCTTTAGGCACTCTGTCTATCAGATTTAATCCCTTGAATCTTTGTCACATTCACTACTGTATATTTATAAGGGACTTGATGTAGGTCATACCTGAATGGTCTGGTAGGTTTCCCTACTTTCTTCCACTTAAGTCTGAATTTGACAATAAGGAGTCCATGACCTGAGACAGTCAGCTCCCAAACTTGTGTATAGAGCTTCTCCATCTTTGGTTGCAAAAAACATAATCAACCTGATTTGAGTATTGACCATCTGGTGATGTCTATGTGTAGAGTCATCTATTGTGTTGTTGGAAAGGGTGTTTTCTATGACCAGTGTGTTCTCTTGGCAAAACTCATTTAGCCTTTGCTCTGCTTCATTTTGTACTCTAAGGTCAAACTTAATTGTTACTCCAGGTATCTCCTGATTTTCCACTTTTGTATTCCAGTTCCCTATGATGAGGACATTATTATTATTATTTTTTTTTTGATGTTAGTTCTAGAAGATCTTGAGGGTCTTCATGGAACCATTCCACTTCAGTTTCTTCAGCATTAGTGGTTGGGGCATAGACTTGGATTATTCTGACACTGAATGATTTGCCTTGAATATGAACAGAGATCATTCTGTTGTTTTGAGATTATACCCTAGTGCTGCATTTTGGACTATTTGTTGACTATGAGGGATACTCCTTTTCTTCTAAGGGATTACTGCCCACCGTCAGTTCAGTTGCTCAGTTGTGACCGATTCTTTGCAACCCCATTGACTGCAGCATGCCAAGCTTCCCTGTCTATCACCAACTCCCAGAGCTTACTCAAACTCATGTCTATCGAATCGGTGATGCCAAACAACCATCTCATCCCCTGTCGTCCCCTTCTCTTCCTGCCTCAATCTTTCCAAGCATCGGTGTCTTTTCCAACAAGTCAGTTCTTCTCATCAGGGGCCCTAAATATTGGAACTTCAGCTTCAGTATCAGCCCTTCCAATGAATATTCAAGATTGATTTCCTTTAGGATGGGCTAGTTGTATCTCCTTGCAGTCCAAGGACTCTCAAGGGTCTTCTCTAACACCACAGTTCAAAAGTATCAATTCTTCGGTGCTCAGCTTTCTGTGTAGTCCAACTAACATCAATACATGACTACTGGAAAAACCATAGCTCTGACTAGATGCTCCTTTGTTGGCAAAGTAATGTCTCTGCTTTTAAATATTCTGTCTAGTATTGTAATAACTTTTCTTCCAGGGAGCAAGCGTCTTAATTTCATTGTTGCAGTCACTATCTGCAGTGATTTTGGAGCCCCCCCCCCCAAAAAAATAAAGTCTCTCACTGTTTCCTTTGTTTCCCCATATATTTGTCACAGTAGTAGATATAATGGTCATCTGAATTAAATTCACCCATTCCCATTCATTTTAGTTCACTGATTCTTAAATTGATGATGTTCAATCTTGCCATCTCCTGTTTAATCACTGCCAATTTACCTTGATTCATGGACCTAACATTACAGATTCCTATGCAATTTTGTTCTTTACAGCATCAGAGTTTACTTTCACCACCAAACACATATGTTTCGACTTTGGCGCAGCATCTTCATCCCTTCTGGAGCTCCATTCTTGGAGCTTGGATCCAAGAAGAATCTCCATTCTTCTCCAGTAGGATATTGGGCACCTACCAACCCAGAGAGTTTATCTTTAAGTGTCATATCATTTTGCCTTTTCATAGAGAAGCAAAAGGCAAAGGAAAAATGGAAAGATACACCCATCCGAATGTAAGTTCAACAAGGAGAGATAAGAAAGTCTTCCTAAGTGAACAATGCAAAGAAAGAGAGGAAAATAACAGAATGGGAAAGACTAGAGATCTCGTCAAAAAAATTAGAGATTACAAGGGAACATTTCATGCAAAGATGCGTACAAAAAAGGACAGAAATGCTATGGATCTAACAAAAGCAGAAGATATTAAGAAGAGGTGGCAAGAATACACAGAAAGACTATGCAAAAAAGATCTTAATGATCTGGATAACCACGGTGGTGTTACCACTCACCTAGAGTCAGACATCTTGGAATGTGAAGTCAAGCGAACCTTAGGAAGCATCACTATGAACAAAGCAGTGGAGATGATGGGATTCCAGCTGAGCTATTTCAAATACTAAAAGATGATGTTGTAATAGTGCTACACTCAATATACCAGCAAATTTGGAAACCTCAGCAGTGACCACAGGACTGGAAAATGTCAGTCTTCATTTCAATACCAAAGAAAGGCAATGCCAAAGAATATTCAAACTACCACACATTTGCACTCATTTCACATGCTAGCAAAATAATGCTCAAAATCCTCCACGGTGGATTTTAATGGTGCAGGAACCGTAAACTTCCAGATTCACAAGCTGGATTTAGAGAAAGGTGAAGAACTAGATGTCAAATTGCCAACATCCATTGGATCATAGAAAAAGCAAGAGCGTTCCAGAAAAAAAAACATTTACTTCTGCTCTGTTGACCACGCTAATGCATTTGTGTGAATAACACCAAGTTGTGGGAAATTCTTAAAAGGATGGTACACCAGACCACTTTACCAGCCTCGTGAGATATCTGTATGCAGGTCAAGAAGCAACAGAATCAGTTATGGAACAATGGATTGGTTCCATGTTGGGAAAGGAGTATATCAAGGCTGTATATTGTCACCCTGCTTATTTAACTTATATGCAGTGTACATCATGAGAAATGCTGGACTGGATGAAGCACAAACTGGAATCAAGATTGCCTGGAGAAATATCAAAAACCTCAGATATGCAGATAATACCACCTTTATGGAAGAAAGCAAAAACAAACTAAAGAGCCTCTTGATGAAGATGAAAGAGGAGAATGAAAAAATTGATTTAAAGCTCAACATTCATAAAACTAAGATCATAACATCTCATCCCATCACTTCATGGCAAATAAGTGGGGAAACTGGAAACAGTGACAGATTTTATTTTCATGGGCTCCAAAATCACTGCAGATGTTGAATGCAGCCATGAAATTAAAAGATGTTTACTCCTTTGAGAAAAATTATTACAATCCTAGACAGCATATTAACAAGCATAGACATTACTTTGCCTACAAAGGTCCATCTAGTCAAACCTACGTGTTTTTTTTTGTTTTTTTTCCAGTAGTCACGTATAGATGTGAGAGTTGGACCATAAAGAAGGTTGAACACAGAAGAATTGATGCTTTCAAACTGTGGTGTTGGAGACTTTTGAGAGTCCCTTGGACTGCAAGGAGTTCAAATCAGTCAGTCCTAAATGAAATCAATCCTGAATATTCATTGGAAGGATTAGTGCTAAAGCTGAAGCTCCAATACTTTGTCCACCTGATGCAAAGAGCTGACTCTTTGGAAAGGACCCTGATGCTGGGAAAGATTGAAGGCAGGAGGAGAAAGGGACAACAGAGGTTGAGAAGGTTTGATGGCACCCTGACTCAAAGGACATGAGTTTGAGCAAACTCCAGGAGATGGTGAAGGACAGGGAAGCCTGGCATGTTGCAGTCCATGGGTCACAAAGGGTTGGACATGACTGAGTGGCTAAACAACAAAAAACTTAGTTCAAGAAATAGAGATAGGGCTTCTCTGATGGCTCAGTGGTAAAGAGGCCACCTGCCAATACAGGAAACACAGGTTCGATCCCTGATATAGGAAGATCCCACATGTCTCAGAGCTGATAAGCCCATGTGCCACAACTACTGAGCCTGTGCTCTAAAGCCTAGAGCCACAACTACTGAGCCCACTCACCCTAGAGCCAGTGCTTCACAGCAAGGGGAGCCAGCACAATGAGAAGCCCATGCACCACAACTAGAGAGCAGTTCCCACTCGCCAAAACTGGAGTAAAGCCCTGAAGCAAAGAAGACCCAGCACAGGCAAAAGTAAATAAGTGAAATTTAAAAAAAGAAAAAAAAAATAGAGATACATAAAATAGCTGCACATCATGTGGGAAATGTTCTAGTAATCTCAGGTGGTTCTGAGAGATTGAAAAGAAGAGAAAGCTTCCCTAATTCTGACAGTATTGCATCCCCAGTTATACCTTCTTGATTCCCTGAATAGCTTTTAATAGTAGATCCACAAAAAGCAATTTATCCAAATGAGAAAGGAGTCGTATATTTACTAGATCAAGACATCCTATCCACTAGAAACATGAGCAAAGGGACTAAAACCACAATTTACAAAATGAAGCACCTCATTTCTTAAAACAGTGAAGATTTTAAAGATGAAATGGTAAAAGACCTTCCTAAGTGGTATTATACGCAAAATTTTGAATTCAAATTTTAAATCTTGGATCTACCACTGCTGTTTGAATTTGGATAAACATCCAATCTATTCTAAATGTTCTCATCCTCACACAAATAGTGTCCAACCTCCCCAGGTAGCCGATAGTTTTAGTCAATTCATATAATAACTTTAGCAGAGTTCCTTCCTATCAGTAAATTAATGGTTATTACTGGTATTTATTCTGTTTGGTTGTGTGCGTGTATGTGTGTGTGTATGCATATGCTCAGTTGTGTCCGATTCTTTGACCCCATGGACTATAGCCCGCTAGTCTCCTCTGTCCATGGGATTTCCCAGGCAAGAATACCAGAGTAGGTTGCCATTTACTCCAGCACTGGGTCTTCCCGACCCATGGATCAAACCTGTGTCTCCCGAATTGACAGCATATTCTTTGCCACCAAGACACCTGGGAAGCCCTAGTTGTTTGTGTGTGTGTGTGTGTGTGTGTGTGTGTGTACCAATATGCAGCTGTGTGTTTGCATGTGCACATGATTGATCCCTCTGTTAAAAGCATGTTTATTCTGGGATGCATTCAAAAAAATTAGAATACACTGCAGTAAAGGAAAAAAAGTAGCTTTAAATGAAGGTCAGTGATGCTAATGAGTGAAGACACTGTCAGAAGAGCCAGTTTCAAAAAGAAGGGTAGTATCTCTGTGCTGAAGCAACCTCAGACTCAAGGGACCACACACTGGCTACTCCACTTGCTTCATGATGGTGCCCCTGATCTAACTGCTGTTCCTTTTCCTACTCCATGTTTATTTAACCACACTTGCTTTTGTATCTCCCAGTGGTGGGTGAGCCTGGCCCTTTTCTTACATTTGATTTCTTGTGGTTTGGACTTTGATATCTTTTTTGACAAACCAATGAGCACACTGTCATTCTAATTCTGTTCCTCATCCAACAGGATAATGGCACCCTACTGTTGAACATATGCTATAAAACCTTGCATTTTCGATGACAATCTACCCCCTCCTTCAAATGATTTATGCCTGTCTACCTTATGTAATGGCAACTCATTCCAGTATTCTTGCCCGGAGAATCCCATGGACCGAGAAGCCTGGTGGGCTACAGTCCATGGGGTCACAAAGAATCGGGCATGACTGAGCGACTTCACTTACCTTATGTAATAAAAGCACTTACTTCATTGTCTTTGCTTTCTTTATTATAATGTATTATCCAAATGAGCAGAGACATCATCTGCTTTATTTACTTCTAGATTTTCAACAAAGTGTGCATTTAAGTTGAAAAAAATTTTAAGAAAATGGCAAGTCAATAAATAAAAAAGTGGTGCTGAAAATAAAGCTCTGCTAAATAGAGTAGATTCAAATAATTTTATCAAATTGAATAAATATGTAATACTAATATCTGAAAAATATATAAAATAATAATATATTAATTACAGTATGGGTCTGTAACTTAAGACGAATGGGACACCTTGGAAATAGAATAGCAAAATATAGTTTTTAATCCATACTGAAGGAAGCAGTATCTAACTTATAATTTCATTCTATATAATTATTAATGGGATCAGTCATGTTTATTAAACAATGCAAGAGCTCTTTAGTTGCATACAGATGAGTATGTTCCACAACTTGAGCGGAGATAATTGCTTTTTAAAAACTATAGATTTAATCACAAGACATAAAACAGTAGAAGTAAGGAAAACTGGGTGCTAAATAAGATAGTAATATGCATAAAAATCTATTCCTTGCTATTAAGGATGTAAAAAAAATTTCATGTTTAAAAGTATTGAGGGGAGCACTGTGACTGACTGATAGATTTGATCACACACAATTTATAAACTTCCACACAACACCACTAATGTATCTATACCTACATGGTACAGAAGAATTAAATACCATACAACAATCTTGTTAAAAAAAAACTTTTTTTTTTTTAAGAATGGGATTTTAAAAAGGGATAAAACACTCAGATCCCAGGACACAAAGCTAAATACTTGCAAAGACAATTCATGTTTAGAAAGTAAATGTCTATTAAAGCCAAAGATTTTTAAAGAATCCACCTGCCAAAGAAGGAGGCTCAGGTTTGATCCTTGGGTTAGGAAGACCCTCTGGAGAAGGAAATGGCAATCTGCTCCAATATTCTTGCCTGGGAAATCCCTTGGGTAGAGGAGCCTACTGGGGGATAGCTCACAGTACCAACAAAGCCAGACATATATTTAGCCTCCCAGGTAATGAAATAATTACTAAGCAGTGTTCCCTGGCATATTCCTTCATGCATACTACACAAAATATTCTTTATCTTGTTAATACCAAGTGGGAGATAATGCTGAGAAAAGCAAGTGTCATGAATTGCTGTTGTAACATACTATGTACTTCCAAGGGTCTGTATCATTCTCACAAAAAAATGGAATATGTTCAAATACACCTCGTTTGCAAAAACTTCGCTGTTCACATCTCGAAACTCAATATTCTGTTTTTCTACTCCTCTGAACTGCCAAACACCTCAAGTATGTTCTAATTTTATGGGAACCCCTTTGTGCTTCCCATGTCTTCTTCATTCTCATCCAATTGGAATTCCACTCCCATCAGTTAATTCTCAACAATTATCCTTGTATTACTGAGTCCACAGACACTATTTTTAGTATTTTAAACATGTCAATTTTTAATATATTAGTCCATTTAGAAAAACATGGAATGTTGTGAAGTAATTAGCCTCCAACTAATAAAATAAAATTAAAAAAAAAAGAAAGAAAAACATGGCAATCTCTTAGCTCTAGATTAGGCTGGCTGCACTCTCTTGTGACTTTGGAGGTCTCCAAAGTCTCCACTTACATTCCCTCTGAATCTTCCCTGAAGTTCCTCCCACTGTCAGACTCATCTGAACAGAGTCTCTGAGTGGAAGTTCTCCAATTCTTGGAAATTGACAGTTTAGTGTGGAAATCCAATTCTTCCCTGAATAGTTGATGTTGGAGATTGAAGCTCTTGCTTCAGACAGGATGGGAGGAAGGAGTGAAATATCGGTTCTCCAGCCAGATTTACTGCTACAAAAGCAGCAACCATGTCCTGACTACCCAAGGTTAGCCCTGCTGTGGATTGCAGGTGGAGAGACAGTTACAGCTCTCTGTGTCTGCTCATTAGGCACAGTTTCCATGGTTACTCCTACCTCTGAATACATCACAATCCTGTGGGACTCTTGTCTGGACAGGAGGAATTTTTCCCCCTGCTTATTCTCTGTCCCCAGGAGACCAGATCAGAAGACAGATGAGTTCAGATTTACTATTCCTTTTCCATGAACTCATCTGGCTTCCAGAGCCCTGACTTCACCTTATCACAACCTCAAGTTGACAGTTTCTCCAAATCTAAGGCTGAAGAACCTTTCTTGAGTAGGACACATGGACCTCCAAAGTATTTTCTTGTGGTGAGAACATCTCCTGACATCTCTAGAAAATTGATATTCCCTTTCTCAACAAGGGATAGAGATGTGTTCCTTTGTTCTAGATATACTGGGACTGTAGACCTTAGATTCATGATACATTTGCAAAATCAACTGGGAAATTCATGTTAGTGATAAAAATTAAGAGATGCCATTAACATTTTTTAAATGTTGATTATATTATACATTTGGCTTTTATGATGCACCATGTGCTGAACTTGGAGCATTTTATGGGTTGTCTTATTTTTCCTGAAAGTTGATTTTCTTATTTCTCATGAAAGTTCATTGTCTGATATCCATACTATGATCTACCTCATTCTGCACTTGAAGCAATGGAACTAAGAGATCTGTCCAAAGTTATGAACTGAGTAAGGGATGAGCTTTGATTGGAACTCCCTCAAGATATTTCCAGTTCTCATGCTATAGGACAGTGTATCCCAGCTGTGGTGATTTTGCTTCCAGGGCACACTGGAGATTCTCTGCGGATGTTGTGGTTGTTACAGTTGGACAGGTGCTACTGCTACCTGGTGGGTGGAGGCCAGGAATGCTGCCGTACATTCTTCAATGCACAGTGCTCTTGTGGCCCAGGAATTATCCCCATGCAATCCTGGGGTATGATCCTTTTAACCCTCTGTAGAATTTGGTTTACCACTGTTTTGTTTACATTTTTTCCATATATACTTATCAGGGAGAGCAAACTGTAGTTTAATTTTTTCTTCTTTAAAAAATGTTGGATTTTTTTTAAAGTTTTATAGAGATATAATTCACATGCCATATAATTCACCAATCTGAAATGTACAATTCAATTTTTTAGCACATTTACAGATATGTACAATCATCAACACATTTAGAACGTTTCCTGATGAAGTTCATGATGCAGTTGTTAGAATCTGCTTAACTATGATGCCTTTCAAAAGTCTTAGCTGCTGTTCTTCCAGTTTCTCCCCACTTCCTTCTCACGAAGTTCATGTCAGTTTTCTGGATGGGCATGAAAGAGCTGGGTCTTCTACACAGCTGGGGAAGCTGGGCTCTCACTCATATGCCCTCACTTTTGGGGGGAGAAATCACAGCACAAAAAGCCATTTATGGCACTGAGCTGTTCCCTCTCAGGGGAGGCATGATGCCCAAGACACCAACTAGCTTGAAACATAAAGAAAGACAGACACCTCCAATGAGAGCCATGGATGTGGAACAGCTTGCCTGGGAAACATCACCTTGTACACAGACATGTTTCAGGTAAAGTACTACTAATAATTAATTTCTAGAGGTCAAGTATGGGCATGCTGTATGAGAAGTATATTGCAGGGGGTATTATTTCACTGTAACTAGTAGATAGCCATGCAAGTTGGCAGAGATTGACCAGAAAAAGCTGTTTGTCCGATGAAGCTCTTGGGCAAAGAACTCCAGGAGCTGGCAGTTTGTAGTTGGACTGAGAAAGCTCACATATGAAAGGAAAGGAATCAGGGTGATACATGTGGGAGACACCAGTATCTAATATAGACAAAGGTAGTATGGCTTATGCCTTGGGGATTTGTTGAAAGTCTAGTATTCTTGAATTCATTATTGTGAAGACTCTGCATTGGTGCAGAGTGAGCACATTGGGTTGATAGGATCATACACAACATACACAATGTAGAGACTTACAGTTCTATGAACTATGAGCATCTGAAAAGTGGATCAGAACATTACCAACCATATGATCTCATTTGATATGAAAGGCACTTTAATAAACTATATGATTTAACACAGCTTGTTATGCAGCAATTGTCAACTGATATAAAAATCAATGCAAATGGCAATGAAAGCAGATATAATGGTCTACTACTTTTTATTTTAAGCATATGTGTTGATTTGGAGACAATATTCCTGATTATTGTTTAAACTTGTTTCACATAACTGGATTATCAATAAGCTCATTTAAGGTTCTGTTCCAGGGAACTTGGGAAAGTTGGAAGGACATGCATGGTGTGCAGATGAATGGTGATCCTGAATCACAGACTGGGTAAAAAATTTAAGGATTATTGTGAGTCATTCTTTGACCATGAAAGCTGAAGACTCCTGAGCAGGAAGCAGATGTGTAATGGTTTACCTGACTATTGTTCTTTTACTGTTTCTAATTCTTTACTGATTATGACAAAATTTATAAAAGAGAAGATCCCTTGTTCAGACCAATAGAGAAGCCATAATTGTAGGCAGCACAGGAATTTTTCAGCCAAAAAAGAATAACACAGGGAGCTCAACTTGGTACTCTGTGACAACCTAGAGGAGTAGTATGGTGTGGGAGGGAGGCTCAAGGGGGATGCTCCAGTATTCCTGCCAGGAAAATTCCATGGACAGAGAAGCCTGGCAGGCTACAATCCATGGTATTGCAAAAGAGGCAAACACGATATAGCGACTAAACAACAACAGGAACAACAAGTGGTAGATATTGGAGACACAGGCTGAATAATTTTATGACACCAGGAGACCAGTTATAGAACTCAGTGGCTTGAATAAAGTCGATGTTATCAGAAAGGACAGTTAAACTGATGATACAGAAAAATGACAGAGCCAAAATCAAAACATTGGTTTCAGACTTTACTCTGCAGTTGAATTCTATGTTACTTTAGCGGCCAAAGGCAGTTTTTCCTCTTGAGTAGAGAAGAATTTTTAAAAAATCCTTGAGAAGATGGATGTTGCTTAAGATAAAGGCCTTAAGGAATCCAATTTTTCCTACCAAATAAATGGAAATTTCAAAATACTTCTCAACCATGTTTGGGAAAAATTTATGGAAAGTAGAAAAATAGAAAAAAAAATGGAAAATTGTCCATGCATCAGCTATTAAGAAAGCTTAATCAATTGAGTTACTTAAATTATATGCTGAATTTTAAATCAAGGAATGCAAAAGCCAGGCAATATATATAAATAACAAGTGCTCTTTCCACAATCTGATCAAGAATCCCAATTTCTGACTCTAATGCTTTGAGCACTGCAATTACCAGCACTTCCTCAGCCCCAGGACAAATGGCCCTTTCATAGCTGCCACTCCAAAGAATCTTCTCAGAGCCCTCTTTATGTCTTTATTTCTCAGACTATAGATGAAAGGATTCAGCATGGGTGTGACCACAATGTACATCACCGAGGCTATTGCACTTAAGTGTGAGCTGTGGGTTCCAGTAGAGCTAAGATACAATCCTAAACCCGTACAATAGAATAAGGAAGCAACAGAGAGGTGAGATGCACAGGTGGAAATTGCTTTATACTTCCCCTCAGCTGATGAGATTCTACATATGGAGGAAACTATCCTAGAGTATGAGTAACATACACCAGTCAGGGGGATAGCACCAAAGAGCCCAACTGCAAAATACATCACAGTGTTATTAACAAAGGTGTCAGAACAGGCAAGTTGGAGTACTTCTTTCAAGTCACAGAAAAAGTGGGGGATTTCCAAGACTGAACAGAAATAGAGTCTCAATACCAGTAAGCTTTGTACCAAGGAATTCAGGGCACTCATCATCCAGGACACCAGCACCATCAGTCCACAGAGAATAGGGCTCATGATGACTGTATAGTGCAGGGGGTGACAGATGGCTATGAAGCGGTCATAGGACATGACAGTTAGAATTAAGTTCTCCAACTCTACAAATAGCATATAAAAATGCATCTGGGTGATGCAGCCTTCATAGGAAATGACTTTGCTCTGTGTCCTTATGTTCTGCAGCATCTTTGGGACGGTGGTGGAGATGAAACAGATGTCTACAAAGGACAGGTTGGAGAGGAAGAAGTACATGGGGATGTGTAGGTGGCAGTCTGAGATGGTGGCAAGAATGATGAGCAGATTCCCAAACATACTGATCAGGTACATGGAGAGGAAAAGTCCAAATATGAGAGGCTGCAGTTCTAGTTCCTCTGATAATCCTAGAAGAATAAATTGTGCCATTGCTGTATCATTTCTTTGCACCATGTGGTGGTGATCACTACTAGGGAAGAAAAAAAGTAGCATGATTAATTTCTACCTGTGTGCACATTAACACAGTAAAATGCAATGAATTACAATATTTAATCATCTTTAAGGAATCTACTGTGTCATCTATGATTAGAAATTCCTGTTTAACACTCAAACTTTTTCCCAAGAGGTCATGATTATACAGTTTTATTTTTTTTGTTTGTTTTCTTTTTTTTTCCATTTATTTTTATTAGTTGTAGGCTAATTACTTTACAATATTGTAGTGGTTTTTGTCATACATTGACATGAATCATCTATGGATTTACATTATAAGCAAGGTGAAAAGACAGCCCTCAGATTGGGAGAAATTAATAGCAAATGATTATACAGTTTTAAAGCAAATGCCTTTCATATACTCTAAAAATTCATGTTGAGTACCAACCATCTTCTAGGGTAAATGTGTGAAGATGCTGAGAACAAAACTTCCAACAATGCAAAGTTGAAGAAAGAATATGAGTGAGCCAATGGAAAAATATGCATATGCTGTCTCATGTGGTAACAGATGATATGGGAAAGAAAAAAGGCAGGTATAAATTGCCATGCATGTATATGTTACATTTTAGTGATAGTTCAGGAAGATCTGCAAAGAAAGAGACCTGAAGTAAGACAATCCAGAGACATCAGTTTACCTGGGGACATAGTGTGCCCTATTAGGAAAAGACTCTGCAAAGTACCAGAGGGTAGGTACTTGTTTCTTCAATATTGTTTCAAATATTGAAGACTCAAAAGGCAGCAAAAGTGTCAAGGGGAACAAGCAAGAGCGAGTGTGAGGAGAAATGGTATCAGAGGATGCTAAGGAACAAGGTCTTCCTGCTACAGCTGAACCTTCAGACACAAGGAGTCCCTCATCCACATGTTGTTACTTTCACATTTTTATATTTGTTTTGATTCCTGTGAATTAAAATGAATTGACTTCTTTATTGGCATCTTCTGGTTGACATTATTGTGTCTGTGTTTTAAGGGTAATATTTTGGAGTGGATAAATTTAAGTATCACTTCCCAGAGAATTGCTCATTCCCCACAACACACACTTACACACATCATGTCTTACTGGGCTTGTTACTCTCTGGCTCTTCTCACTTTTGACCACAATAATTATGAAAGGAGTGATGAAAGAAAGTCATCATCCCTACGTTACCTTTGCCCTACATGTAGAAATAGTACCCAATTCTAGATGGTAAGCTTCCCATGCACTATATTCCACTCAAATATGACTACCTTGTGCTCTGTATTGGGCTTCCCCTGTGGTTCAGCAGTAAATAATCCCCTGCATTACAGGAGATGCAAGAGACATGGGTTTAATCCCTGGGTTGGGAAGATTCACTGGAGGAGACCATGGCAACACACTCCAGCATTTTTGCCTAGAGAATCCCATGGACAGAGGAGCCTGGTTGACTACAGTCCATGGGCCTGGAAAGGGTTGGACATGATTGATATATGCCAGATGTATGCACTAAAAAGAAAATTAAAAGTAGTTCAAAAAATTGAGAGAGTGAAAATTCCTGTGGAAGAAAATAAGGTCTACCTGTGGATCACGTTCCTTAGTGGTTGCCTTGTCCTAGGGTACAGGTCTTGGGGTATGTATACCTCTGTTATGCAGACGTTTCATCCTCGAGGACAAGTCTGATGGCATCAAAGATCTACACTATCGAGTACCCCACAACCCTGTATTGAATATTTTCATTCTCAAAGCAAAATTTAATAAACTCAGCTGGTCGCTAAGAGACCATGGAAAAGAGAAAGATTCATTGATTCTGGTAGCTTTCCAACACCAGTTATATTAACTTGATGCTCAAAATACCTCATAAAATATTTTAGAGCAATTTATCAAAGCAGGAAGGAATAATCATTATAGGACAACAGGAGCATTCCAGTAGAAAGTGAGCAAAGGGAATAAGGGCTTCCTTGGTGGCTCAGATGGTAAAGAATCTGCCTGAAATGCAGGAGACCCAGGTTTGATCCTTGGGTCATGAAGATTCCCTGAAGTAGGAAGTGGCAACCCACTCCAGTATTCTTCCTTGGAAAAACCCATGGATAGAGGAGCCTGGTGGTCTACAGGCATGGGGTCACAAAGAGTTGGACACAACTGAGCAACTAACACTTCCAAGGAAATAAACCCACAACTGACAACAGAAAATAGACAATACACAATAATAGATGAGGATTTTAAAGGATAAATGGTAACAGACTTTTGTAAATGATCTTGAATACAAAGCTTTTGATTCAGAAAACTGACTTTTGAAACTCAGTGCTATCACATATTAGCCGTTTGAATGTAGTGGATCTACAGACCCATTCTGAGCATTAATGACCTAATTCAAATAGTGGGGAGAGTGTATCTATCCTCCTAATTTGGAAGGCAAATTTAGTCAATATGTGTAAAACTTTAGCATAGTTCCCTTCTGTTACTAAATTATTAAGTATCACAGAGATGTGAATTTGCTTGTTTTTTCCTTCTACCTTCCAAATGTCTCCCTTGCTTCCCTACCTCTTGGTATTTAAGAATTCCAAAGTAAGATTCCTTTTCATACCCCTCTTTGCATTCTAAGCACAATATTTTCCTGTGAACATCTAATGTGAGGAAAGATACTGTGAAATGTTTGTCTCAAGAACGCTATTGCAAGGCAATATATACTTCCATAGATGTGGCTCTTTCTAATAAAAATGGAAGGTACTCAAATACTTCCCAAATTTAAGAGTCTTTTTGTAAATGTGGATATTTCATTTCCCATGCCTCCAAACCAACTTTTCTTACTCTCCTTAAATGTATAACTGCTCTAACATGCTCTGATTTTACTGGAACCACTTTATCCTCCTCATTGCTTCCTCATCCTCAACCAACTGGATTTCTATTCCCATCACTTAATTGTCAACACTCATTCTTGTGCTGCTGAGTTCATCAAACACTTCTTTAACATATTGAATAAATGAATTGTAAGTTAATTAGTCAACCTAGTAAATAACAATGGCTAATATCTGAGCCCTGGTGTGGGCCAACTAGGCTCTCAAATGACCTCAGTAAAAGGTTTTCCACTTGTATTCTCTCTCAAACTTCCTTGAAGTGCCTATAGGACTCTCACACTCACCTGGATGGGGACGACAAGAGGAAAGTCCCCGTGTGTATATCCAAGTTCCTCCGTGGATGGTTGATGATGAAGACTGCAGCTCTGTTCTTAGGCAGGTCAGAAGGAAAGAGGGAAGCATTGGTCCTTACTCAGATGTAGGACTCCAAAACCAATGACCATGCCCTTTGCACCCCAAGGTTGTACAGATTGAGGGATTCAGCCAAGGAGATTTTACAGCTCCCCATGTCCGTTCATTAGGTACTGTTTCAATTTTTACTCCCACATCCGAGCTCAACACTTCCCTGTGGGACACTGTTCTAGATAGGAAAACTATCTTGATGAGTCTCTTTTCCCAGAAGGATAATTAGAAATCAGGTGAATCTAGTTTTTATTACCCTCTCCCCATGAAATTGCCTGCCTTCCAGAAGTCTAACCTCTTTGCACTTTATCCTTGTGTGTGTTAAGTCGATTCAACTGGGTCCAATTCTTTGCAACCCTATGGACAGTAACCTGCTAGGGGCCTCTGTCTATGGTATTCTCCAGGCAAGAATAATGAAAAGGGTTGCTATGCCCTCCTCCAAGGGATCTTCCCAACTCACAGATCAAACCCACATCTCAAGTATCCTGCATTGGCAAGTAGGTTCTTTTCCACTAGCACCACCAGGAAAGCCCATATCAACTATACTTCAAATGAAAAAAAAACTTAAAGAAGCAAAAAATGGTATTGACATAATTATGTGACATAGATTAGTAATAAAATTGGCAAAAGAGTAGACATGCACTTCACTTCAGTCACTCAGTCATCTCTGACTCTGTGCAAACCCCATGGATTGCAGCAACCCAGGCTTCCCTGTCCTTCACCATTTCCCAGAGCTTGCTCAAACTCATGTCCATCAAGTCAGTGATGTCATCCAACCATCTCATCCTCTGTCATCCCCTTCTCCTCCTGCCTTAATCTTTCCCAGCATCAGGGTCTTTTCTAAGGAGTCAGCTCTTTGCATCAGATGGCCATAGTAATGGAGCTTCAGCTTCAGCATCAGTCCTTCCAGTGAATATTCAAGACTGATTTTCTTTAGGACTGGCTTGTTTGATCTCCTTGCAATCCAAGTGACTCTCAAGAGTCGACTCCACCACCACAGTTCAAAAGCATCAGTTCTTTGGTGTTCAGTCTTCTGTATAGTCGAACTCTATCATCCATACACGACCACTGGAGAAACTATAGCTTTGACTAGATGGACGTTTGTTGGCAATGTAATGTCTCTGTTTTTTAATATGCTGTGTAGATTGGTCATAGCTTTCTTCTAAGGAGCAAGCATCTTTTGATTTCATGTCCACACTCACCATATGCAGTGATTTTGGAACCCCCAAAAATAAAGTCTCTCACTGTTCCAATTGTTTCTCCATTTATGTGCCATGAAGTGATGAAACTGGATGTAATGATCTTAATTTTTTAAATGTTGAGTTTTAAACCAGTTTTTTCACTCTCCTCTTTCCTTCATCAAGAGGTCCTTTAGTTCCTCTTCACTTTATGCCATAAGGGTGGTGCTCTGCATATCTGAGACTATTGATATTTCTCCCAGCAATCTTGATTCCAGCTTGTGCTTCATCCAGCCTGGCATTTTGCATGATGTCCTCTGAATATAAGTTAAATAAGCAGGGTGACAATACACAGCCTTGACATACTCCTTTCCCAAGTTGGAACCAGTCTGTCATTCCATATCCAGTTCTAACTGTTGCATCTTCACCTGCATACAGATTTCTCAGGAGACAAGTCAGGTAGTCTGTGGTCTGGTGTTCCAATCTCTTGAAGAATTTTACACTGGTTGTTGTGATCAACACAGTCAAAGGTTTTAGTGTAATCAATAAAGCAGAAGTAGATATTTTCTGGAACTCTCTTGCTTTTTCTATGATCCAGTGGATGTTGGCAATTTGATCTCATTTTCCTCTGCCTTTTCAAAATCCAGCTTGAATTTCTGGAAGTTCATGGTTCATGTACTGTTGAGGCCTGGCTTTGAGAATTTTGATTATTACTTTGCTGGAGTGTGAGATGAGTGCAATCGTGCAGTAATTTTAACATTCTTTGGCACTGCCCTTCTTTGGGATTGGAAAACTGACCCTTTCCAGTCCTGTGGCCACTGCTGAGTTTTAACTGAATGTAATACTCAATGTTCCTAGAAACAGTGCCACATAGTAGATGTTCAATTATTTGTAGAAAGAATCAAGAATAAGGTACATTAGAGATGTACATTGGGCTTTCCAGCTGGCTCAGTCAGTAAAGAATCCACCTGCAATAAAGGAGACCCAGATTCAATTCCTGGATCAGGAAGATCCCTTGGAGAGGGAAAGGCTACCCATTCCAGTATTCTTGCTTGGAGAATTCCATGGACAGAGGAGCCTGATGGGTTACAGTCCCTGAAATCCTGAAGAGTAAGATACGACTAAGCAACTAATATTTTCACTTTTCATAGTGATTTCAAGATAACTGAATGCAACAATATGAATAAAAATCTACAATTAACTTCTATAAGGACATAAAATATTAACAATTTAGTGATATCAACATGGGCTACTATTTCAACTTAAATTCCCAAAGGCTTAGAAATAAAATAACTTAAAGGATTTTAAAATGTGGGAATATAGGAGTACTCAAGTTACAATTTGTTCACATATTAATATATTTGGATTCAAATACACTTATAAAAGATGAAAGTGATCTTCTTCCAATGGCAAAGAAGAATGCTTTCAGGGTGCTCAACAAAGGTGATACAACTTTTAGAAATATGTTTATTTATCATATTTGATAAATATATTGATAAATATGTTTATCAAGAAAGACTGATAAGAGCAATAACAAGTGAGAGATTTCTATGTATATAAATGTATAAAAGGTTATTTATTAGCACTATGCAAAAGAACATTCACTTTATTTTTTGTTTATAACAAGGATTTTCAAGTGACAAGTATTAAAATGACAGTTCAATTATTGCAGTAAAAAAAAAAAAAAAAACCCAAAAAGTAGAAAAGCAATGGAAAGAACACCACATGACTAAGTAATATGGAACTAAAGAGCCTTTTGATGAAAGTGAAAGAGGAGAGAGAAAAAGCTGGCTTAAAACTCAGCATTCAAAAAATGACACCCTGTCTCATCACTTCATTGCAAATAGATGGGGAAACAATGGAAACAGTGACAAACTTTATTTTCTTGGACTCCAAAATCACTGCAGATGGTGACTGCATCCATGAAAATGAAAGGCGCTTGCTCCTTGGAAGAAAAGCTATGACCAACCTAGACAGCATATTAAAAAGCAGAGACATCATTTTGCCAAAAAATTCCATCTAGTCAAAGCTATGGTTTTTCCAGTAGTCAGGTAGGGATATGAGAGCTGAATTATAAAGAAGGCTGAGCACTGATGAATTGATACTTTTGAACTGTGGTGTTGGAGTAGACTCTTGAGAGTCCCTTGGACTCCAAGGATATCAAACCAGTCAATCCTAAAGGAAATGAATCCTGAATATTCATTGGAAAGACTGATGTTGAAGCTGAAACTCCAATACTTTGGCCAACTGATACAAGGAACTGACTCCTTAGAAAAGACCCTGATGCTGGGAAAGACTGAAGACAGGAGGAGAAGGGGATGAGAGAAGATGAGGTGGTTGGATGGCATCACCAACTCATCGGACATGAGTTTGAGCAAGCTCCAGGAGCTGATGATCAACAGGGAAGTCTGCATTGCTGCAGTCCATGGAGTCGCAAAGAGTTGGACACAACAGTGTGACTTAGCTGAACTGAGTAATAAAAAGAACAACATATGACTGAGTATATGCTATCAAACATTCTCACTAATACATCTACATACATAAAATAATTAAATTGCATGCAATAATTTTGTGAATAAATGGAACATCAAATTTTTGTTGAAAAGTGTGATCAAATATAGGAATGCAAGCAATCCTATCAAAGCATACAAAACAAAGGACTCTCACAGACAATGTTTTTTATCAAGAAAGTAAATGACTAAAAAAATGAAATATATATACAGCATCATTGGTAATAAAATAATTGCAAGTGCTATAATTAATAGTAATTTAAGATCTTTAGTGTGCTCATTTTCATATAAAACATTTTATGTGAATATCCAGAGATAGAAAAGATACTGAGATATATAAGTTCCAAGAAATGCTGCAGTAGGCATGTATTTGCGTAAATCCCTTGGTTGGGATTTATTTTTGCAATCCTTATTGTAAAATTCAGACTTAAATAGAAGAATGTAGGGAAAATCACTAAATCATTCAGGTACAACCTAAATTAAATCCCTTGTGATCACACAGTGGAAGTGATAAATAGATTCAAGGGATTAGACCTGATAGAGTGCCTGAAGAACTAAGGATGGAGTTTCATAACATGTCCACAGATAGTGATCAAAACCATCCCCAAGAAAAGAAATGTAAAAAGGCAAAATGGTTGTCTGAAGAGGCTTTACAAATAACTGAAAAGTGAGGAGGTGGAAAAGGCAAAAGAGAAAAGGAAAGATATATCCATCTGAACGCAGATTTCCAAAGAATAGCAAGGAGAGATAAGAAAATCTTCCTCAATGATCAATGCAAAGAAACAGAGGGCAACAATACAATGGGAAAGACTAGAGTTCTCTTCAAGATGAGTAGAGATACTGAGGGAACAATTCATGCAAAAATGAGCTCAATAATGGACAGAAATGGTATGGAACTAAAAGAAGCAGGAGATATTAAGACAAGGTGGCAAGAATACATAGAAAAATTACACAAAAAAAGATTTTTTCTGTTGTCCTCTAGGAATTTTTATTTGTTTATTTATTTTAAATTAATTCATTTTACTTTACAACATTGTATTAGTTTTGCCATACATTGACTTGAGTCCTCCATGGGTGTATATGTGTTCCCTATCCTGAACACCCCTCCGACCTCCCTCCTCATCCCATTCCTCTGGGTCATCCAAGTGCACCAGCCCCGAGCATCCTGTAGACTGTTCAAGAAATCTGTGTCTCTTTTGCTGTCTCACATACAGGGTTATCATTACCAGCTTTCTAAGTTCCATATTTATGTGTTATACTGTATTGGTGTTTTTCTTTCTGGCTAACTTCACTCTGTATAATAGGCTCCAGTTTCATCCAACTCAATGGAACTGATTCAAATGCATTTTTTTAATGGATGAGTAATATTCCATTGTGTATATGTACCACAGGTTTCTTATCCATTCGTCTACTGATGGACAACTAGGTTGCTTCCATATCCTGGCTATTGTAAACAGTGCTGTGATGAACATTGGGGTACACATGTCTCTTTCGATTCTGGTTTCCTCAGTGTGCAAGCCCAGCAGCGGGATTGCTGGGTCATATGGAAATGACCCAGATAACCACAATGGATGATCACTTACCTAGAGTCAGACATCCTGGAATGTGAACTCAAGTGAACCTTAGGAAGCATCACTACAAACAAAGCTAGTGGAGGTGATGGGATTCTAGCTGAGCTATTCCACATCCTAAAGATGATGCTGTGAAAGAGCTTCACTCAGTATTTTCAGGAAATTTGGCCACAGTGCCCACAGGAATGGTAAATGTCAGTTTCCATTCCAATCCCAAAGAAGGGAAATGCTAAAGGATGTTCAAACTACTGCACAATTTCACTCATTCCACATGAGGGCAAGATCATGCAAAAATCCTGCAAGATAGGCTTTAACAGTACATGAACTGAGAACTCCCAGATGGACAAGCTGGTTTTAGAAAAGGCAGAGGAACCAGAAATCAAATTGCCAACATCTATTGAATTATAGAAAAAATAAGAGAATTCCAGAAAAACATCTACTTCTGCTTCACTGACTACACTAAAGCCTTTGACTGTGTGGATCACAACAAACTGTGGAAAATTCTTCAAGAGGTGGGAATTTCAGACCACCATACTTGCCTCCTGAAAAATCTTTATGCAGGTCAAGAAGCAACAGTTAGACCTGAACTGGTTCCAAATTGGGAAAGGAATCCATCAAAGGTGTATATTGTCACCATGCTTATTTAACTTATATTCAGAGTACATCATGTGCAATGCTGAACTGGATGAATCACAACCTGGAGTCAAGATTGCCGGAAAAAATTTCAATAACCTCAGATATGCAGATGGCACCACTCATATGCTAGAAAGTGAAGAGGAACTAAAGAGCCCCTTGATGAAGGTGAAAGAGGAGAGAAAAAGCTGGCTAAAACTCAGCATTCAAAAAACTACAATCATGGCATTAGGTCTAATCACTTCATGGCATCTGGTCTCATCACTTAATGGCAAATAGATGGGAAGCAATGGAAACGGTGACAAACTTTATTTTCAAGGGGGAATAAAAGCTATGACAAACATAGACAGTGTATTAAAAAGCAGAGAATTACTTTTGCTGACAAAGGTCCACATAGTCAAAGCTATGGTTTTTCAAGTAGTCAGGTATGATTGTGAGAGTTGGACTATAAAGAAGGCTGAGTGCAGAATAGATGCTTTTGAACTGAGGTGTTGGAGAAGACTCTTGAGAGTCTCCTGGACTGCAAGGATTTCAAACCAGTCAATCCTAAAGGAAATCAATCCTTAACATTCACTAGAAGGACTGATACTGAAGCTGAAGCTCCATTACTTTGGACACCTGCTGTGAAGTCTGACCCATTTGAAAAGACCCTGATTCTGGGAAAGATTGAAGACAGGAGGAGAAGGGAACAACAGAAGATGAGACGGTTGGATGGCATCATCGACTCAATGGATATGAGTTTGAGCAAGCTCTGGGAAATGGTGAAGGACAGGAAAGCCTGGGTTGCTGCAGTCCATGGGGTCTCAAAGAGTCAGACGCGACTGTGGGACTTAACAACTTGTTCAGGACCTTTCTAATTAATATGAAAACCAAGGACATGGCTTAGCGAGTGAACAACAGTAACAACATACTATAACCTACCTTAGAACGTTATCATGATTGTCTGCAAAAATTTTTATTTGTGATGTAGTCATCAATAAATGTAGTCATCATACAACATTTATGATGCAGTCCCCTTATGCATTTCATCCCCCATTATATTAATGATACTCAGAAGGGTTTAATGTTATGCTCAGTAAAAGTGAAAGTGAAATTGCTCAGTAGTGCCCGACTCTTTGCGACCCCATGGACTGTAGCCTACCAGGCTCCTCCATCCATGGGATTTTCCAGGCAAGAGTACTGGAGTGGGTTGCCATTTCCTTCTCCAGGAGATCTTTCCAACACAGGGATCGAACCCAGGTCTCTGGCGTTGTAGGCAGATACTTTACTGTCTGAGCCACTAGGGAAGTGTTCAATATTTTAAACCAAATAAGAGATAGAGTCTTGATTGGAATCTCTCAGGAGGCTCCCAGTTTTCAAACACTGGAGCAGTGATTCTCAACCAAGAGTGATTTTTCAATTAAAGATATTTGGCAATATTTGAAGGGGTCCTACTGAACTCTTCTGATGTACAGGACGTCATCCAGTGCTAGTAATCATACTTCCCAAATATCAACACTGAGAAGGTGATGAAACCTATTCTAGACTAGCACTTCTCTGAATCCACTGCTTCACAAATTACCAAGGATTGTATTTCAAATGTAAATTATTATTCAGTCGGCCAGATCAGGGGCCTGGGGCCCTGCAATTCTAACAAAATCCTAAGTGTTATTTGATAGCACAGGTTCTGGTCTGTGGATGTCAATTTAAGTACCAAGAAAGTAGTTCTGTGTTAGATTCAGGTGTAAGAAGTTTTAGGCCTTCACCAAGAATACTCCATTCTTTCTTAATTTTGAAAGAAAAGATTTTTGATCACCTTTTAGGTAGTGATAAATTTTGTGTTTGACTTTTTATAGAAGTATTAAGTGACATCAAATCATTTCTATTAGAATAAGATTTTGCAGTAGTCACAATAAGATCCTCCAAAAGATGTCTACAGCAAAATCTCAAAAACCTTGGAATAGCCTAGTTTACATAACTAGTTTAATTACAATAGCAGAGGAAATAAGGTTGCTCATCATTGATCTTTATTTAAGAATATTAGCACAGATATCCAGGTCAGACTAATACAATTACGATGATTTTTCTAACCATGCAAGAGAGAGTAAGAGTTGGAATTAGAGAGAGAGTTAAAATGCCAGGCACCTGCATTTGAATATGGAGCAAGTACCCTGAACTATGGAATGGTGGTGGCCACTAGAAGTAAAACAGAAAATTAAATGTAACCTCTTTTGGAGTATCCATAAGGATCAGAGTCTTATAGATATCTAAATTCTTGCTCAATGAGACTTCAGGCCTCTGACCTTACAGAATTTTATGACAGGCACTTTTTTTAACACACAGGTGTGGTAATTTGTTATTCTAGCAATAGGAATCTAAAATATATTTGTCCAATTATCTAGTATTTCTAGGAGCTCAGCTAAAGATTTTTGATTCACACAATAAGCTTCTGTTAAATAGGACATTTTGTGTTGAACGCCTACCATATGTAGGAGGAAATCAGAGTCACTTTAGAGATCTTTTTCCCATTAGCTGATACAAAGAATTTTTTTTATCTAAATGTAAATGTGGCTCTGATTTTGAGGCCTTTGAAATTGAAAATAGGAAAAGTACATCATTATTGAAATTAATAACCTAGTTTAAATCTTTCTGTTAACGTTTCTACATTCTTTCTAGTTTATGTTAATTCAAGCATTTTTTTTCTTACTTCTATCCTTCCAACTTTCTCTCAAGTTTTCTTTCAACACAATCGGTGAGATTACTAATGAGACTGTGTGCAATACATGTATGTGAATGGGTTTATTTCAGAGAATGGTGTATATAGATGCAGGCACATATAAACATATATGTACTCTGAACCTTGAACATGGTTTGTGGACTCAGCAAATATTTCTATGCATTGCATACATACCTCACAATATCCAAGTGAAGCTAGAATTTATTATCTCATATTTTCTTATGAAATAAAAACTGAGGCTTAGTTCAGGTCAGGTCAGTTCAGCCACTCAGTCGTGTCCAACTCTTTGCAACCCCATGAACCGCAGCACACCAGGCCTCCCTGTCCATCACCAACTCCTGGAGTCCACACAAACCCATGTCCATTGAGTCAGTAATGCCATCCAACCATATCATCCTCTGTCGTCCCCTTCTCCTCCTGGGCTCAATCTTTTCCAGCTTTAGGATCCTTTCAAATGAGTCAGCTCTTCCCATCAGATGGCCAAAGTATTGGAGTTTCAGCTTCAGCATCAGTCCTTCCAATGAACACCCAGGACTGATCTCCTTTAGGATGAACTAGTTGGATCTCCTTCCAGTCCAAGGGACTCTCGAGAGTCTTCTCCAACACCAGAGTTCAAAAGCATCAATTCTTCGGCGCTCAACTTTCTTTATAGTCCAACTCTCACATCCATACATGATGACTGGCAAAGTCATAGCCTTGACTAGATGGGCTTTGTAGGCAATGTCTCTGCTTTTTAATAGGCTGTCTAAGTTGGTCATAACTTTCCATCGAAGGAATAAGTGTCTTATTTCACTACCGCAATCACCATCTGCAGTGATTTTGGAGCCCAGAAAAATAAAGTCAGCCATTGTTTCAATTGTTTCCCCAACTATTTGCCATGAAGTGATGGGACCAGATGCCACGATCTTAGTTTTCTGAATGTTGAGCTTTAAGCCTACTTTTTAACTCTCTTCTTTCCCTTTCACCAAGAGGCTCGTTAGTTACTCTTCACTTTCTGCCATAAGGGTGGTGTCATCTGCATATCTGAGTTATTGATATTTCTCCCAGCAATCTTGACTCCAGTTTGTGTTTTCTCCAGCCTAGAGTCTCTCATGATGTACTCTGCATATAAGTTAAATAAACAGGGTGACAATATACAGCCTTGACGTACTCCTTTTCCTATTTGGAACCAGTCTGTTGTTCCATGTCCAGTTCTAACTGTTTCTCCTTGACCTGCATATAGGTATCTCAGGAGGCAGGTCAGGTGGTCTTGTATTCC
Organism: Muntiacus reevesi; assembly: GCF_963930625.1. Lineage (NCBI taxonomy): Eukaryota > Metazoa > Chordata > Mammalia > Artiodactyla > Cervidae > Muntiacus > Muntiacus reevesi. Next base: position 187,375,291 of record NC_089249.1, on the reverse strand, counting down.
CATCACTTTCATAATATTCGACAGTTTATTGTGATCCACACAGTCAAAGGCTTTGGCATAGTCAATAAAGCAGCAATAGATGTTTTTCTGGAACTTTCGCTTTTTTGATAATCCAGCGGATAATGGCAATATGATCTCTGGTTCTTCTGGCTTTTCTAAAATCAGCTTGAACAGTTGGAAGTTCACGATTCATGTACTGCTGAAGTCTGGCTTGGAGAATTTTAAGCATGACTTTACTAGCATGTAACATGAATGCAATTGTTTGGTAGTTTGAGGATTCTTTAGGATTGCCTTTCTTTGGTATTGGAAAGAAAACTGACCTTTTCCAGTCCTGTGGCCACTGCTGAGTTTTTCAAATTTGCTGGCATATTGAGTGCAGCACTTTCACAGCATCATCTTTCAGGGTCTGAAATAGCTCAACTGGAATTTCATCACCTCCACTACATTTGTTCATAGTGATGCTTTCTCAGGCCCACTTGACTTCACATTCCAGGATGTCTGGCTCTAGGTGAGTGATCACACCATCGTGATTATCTGGGTCATGAGGATCTTGTTTTGTTTTCCTCTATGTCTTTGCACTGATCACTGAGGAAGGCTTTCTTATCTCTCCTTGTTATTCTTTGGGACTCTGCATTCAAATGGGTATATCTTTCTTTTTCTCCTTTACTTTTCTCTTCCCTTCTTTTCACAGCTATTTGTAAATCCTCCTCAGACAGCCATTTGGCATTTTTGCATTTCTTTTCCTTGGAGATGGTCTTGATTCCTGTCTCCTGTACAATGTCACATACTTGCATCCATAGTTCATCAGGCACTCTGTCTATCAGATCTAATCTTTTAAATCTATTTCTCACTTCCACTGTATAGTCACAAGGGATTTGATTTAGGTCATACCTGAATGGTCTGGTGGTTTTCTCGACTTTCTTCAATTTCAGTCTGAATTTGCTAATAAGGAGTTCATGATCCAACCACAGTCAGCTCCTGGTCTTGTTTTTGCTGACTGTATAGAGTTTCTCCATCTTTGGCTGCAAAGAATATAATCAATCTGATTTCGGTGTTGACCATCTGGTGATGTACATGTATAAAGTCTTCTCTTGCATAGTTGGAAGAAGGTGTTTGCTATGACCAGTGCGTCTCTTGACAGAACTCTATTAGCCTTTGCCCTGCTTCATTTTGTACTCCAAGGCCAAATTGTCCTGTTACTCCAAGTATTTCTTGACTTCGTACTTTCGTATTCCAGTCCCCTATAATGAAAAGAATATCTTTTTTGAGTGTTAGTTCTAGAAGGTCTTGTAGGTCTTCATAGAACTGTTCAACTTCAGCTTCTTCAGCGTTACTGGTTGGGGCATAGATTTTGATTACCATGATATTGAATGGTTTGCCTTGCAAATGAACAGAGATCATTCTGTCATTTTTGAGATTGAATCCAAGTACTGCATTTCTGACTCCTTTGTTGACCATGATGGCTACTCCATTTTTTTTAAGGGATTCCTGCCCACAGTAGTAGATAAAATGGTCATCACAGGTAACTGAGGCTCAGGGAAATTATATTGTTAACAAGAACAATATGAAGAAATTAAAATTTATTGTGCACCTTTTTAAATTATTCACAAGTGGAACCATATAGTATACTCTTAATTTTGGACATTTAGAAAACTGTATACTTTAAAAATGTGCAGTTCTTTGTATGCAATTGCATGTTAATTAATAAGCTAAAAATTAAACATTTCTAGTGTTGCGTGGTTTAAGGTAATATGTTAAGCACAGGTAGTTGAGTCACAGCTAAAATTGGTTGGAGATAGGAAGAAAGCAAAGTGTCAAAGTGTTTTATTTATATATTTTACATCATATATATCATATACATATGATATTTATATTATCCATTGACTTTTACTGATTATGAAAGAAATTAGAATGGAGAACATAATTCATTTAGAGCATAGGAAAGAATCACATTCATAGGCTGCAGCAATGGAATTTTTTTCAAGCATAAAAAGATACAATTACACCAAATAATCCTTTGCCCTAGTGATAAACCTCTTTACACACAGACAATGAAATGACATGCACCAATAAGTAAGTGACACCATGAAAAGAAGTTTGCCTAGAAATAATCTGACACAAATTTTTGCTACATCATACTTAAGTTCCCCTCTGACTCTAGGTTTTATAATGTCAAACCCTTACTGAAATTTTTGTTTCATGTACACACCAATTAGAGACATATTTTTGATGCTCCCTTTTGCCAGTGACTCATGTGGGTAAAGTGGACACTGAGCTACATAGAGAACAGTACACTGTGAGGGCATAAAACCAGATGAAGTACTATGAGGCACACTATCTGTTAATGTCTACAATTTTTCAGAAAGAGCAATTACAGTGGTGATGTTTCAAGATACGATGAACCAAAATGTGATAAAATGTAGTTTCATATTTTACTCTTCTATGAAATTATGTAATAGGTTTGGGTACAGTTTTTTTCCATAAGCAAAATTCACGATTATTAAAATGAAAGAAAAAATACTCATTATAAAATATTTCATTTCAGAAGAATTTATTCTTAAGAAATGGGTGAAGTCTCATGAGATAAATGGAAATTTACATATATGTCACACAAGAAGTTGAGTCAATTTGAGAGAGTAGAAAAATGACAAAAAAAAAAAAACACTTAGATAACAGAGAAAATTTAATAAAGGATATTTTTTAAATTTTATAGGTAAGTTTAAATCAAAGAAATGGATATACCAGGCTATAAATTGAAGAAGCAATTACTATTATCACAATCTGAACAAAGAATCACAATATCTGCCTATGAGGCTTTGAGTCCTGCTGTCATGGGTATTTCTTCAGTCCAAGGGCAAATGGGCCTATTAAAAAGTTTCCATCCCAAAGAATCTTTTCAGAGCCCTCTTTACAGCTTTATTTCTCAGACTGTAGATGAAGGGGTTCAGCATGGGTGTGACCACAGTGTACATCACTGAGGCTATTGCACTTGCTTCTGAGCTGTGGGTATCAGAAGAACTAAGGTACACTCCTAAACATGTGAAATAAAATAAGGAGACAACAGAGAGGTGAGATGCACAGGTGGAGAATGCTTTATACTGCCCCTGAGCAGATGAGATTCCACAGATAGAGGCCACTATCTTAGAGTAAGAGTAAATGATACCAGCCAGGGGAATGCCCCCCATAATTACAGATCCAAAATACAGCACTGTGTTATTGAGGAAAGTGTCAGAACAGGCAAGTTGGATCAGCTGTTGGATTTCACAAAAAAAGTGGTGGATTTCCAGGTCTGAGCAGAAGGACAATCGCAATATCATTAAGTTGTGTAACAAGGAGTTCAGGACACTAATGATCCAGGAGACCAGAACCAGCCATCCACAGAGCTGGGCGTTCATGGTGACTGTGTAATGCAGGGGGTGGCAAATGGCCATGAAGCGGTCATAGGCCATCACAGTCAGGAGAATGTCATCTAATCCTGCAAAGAGAATGTAAAAATGCATCTGGACAATGCAGCCTTCATAAGTTATGACTTTGCTCTGTATCTGGACATTTTGCAGCATCCTTGGGATGGTGGTGGAGGTGAAGCAGATGTCTACAAAGGACAGGTTGGAGAGGAAGAAGTACATGGGAGTGTGGAGGTGGGGGTCTGAGCTGACGGCCAGGATGATGAGCAGGTTTCCAAATACAGTGATCAGGTACATGGAGAGGAAAAGCCCAAATATGAGGGGTTGCAGTTCTGGTACCTCTGAAAGTCCCACGAGAAGAAAGTTTGAAATGTGTGTATTGTTCCCTGGTTCCATATGGTGAAGGTGACTCTTGGAAAAAAAGAGAACAACATGACTAATTTTTCATGAAATTCACATAACTCGCATAGCTGAAGTACTAGTATTTCTATTTTACTTGCAAGAAACTGATGTTAATATATTGTATGTAGATAGACCCTCCCTAAGGATGTATCCCACTTCACCTCTCACCAGATATTTTTATCACATTGTCAGCATACTTTCAAAGAGTTCATGTATTTTCAGTTTTAATGAGAAATTATTTCAGATATTTGAGAAATATTTTATATGGAGGGCCAACATGCTCCAAGCACATATAGGGAATAAGTAGAGGTGCTGAAAAACAAATTTCCCACAATCCAAGGATGGTGAAAGATGATATTCAAATAAATATATTTTATGTCAGGATGTGGAAGATGTTTTATTTTGAAGAAAACAAAGACAGATATAAAGGAGCGAGTAGGGGGGAAATTTATTAGGTACTGAGTGTTCAGGCAAGGCCAACAAACAAGAGATTATTTGAAGAGATCTTAAGAAAGAGACAGAAGGATACAGTATGACACCAGGAGAAGTGTGTGCCTGGAAGAGGCAAGAGGCAACAGCCACTGCAAAGGTCCTGAGCAAGACACTTGTTCCACATGTTCAAATGCAAACAAGGAAGCCAGAGGAATGAGCAGGAGGGGGAGTGACTAGAGATGATGTAAGGGATGCTGAATAACAAGGTGGCCTCTCTGTTACAACTGACACCTCAGTCCACAGGGAATTCCTCCTTCCATGTTGTTCTTTGCACTTTATTAATTTTCATGCAAACATGTCCTTTGAATTATATTAGATCCCTTTCATAGTTCCATCTGTTGATTGAGTTCTGGCCTCTGTGAGCTTCTTATGTCAACTTAATATATGAGTCCAGGTGTCTCTGCTTTAAGAAGTGCTCTCACTTCACAAGGCACAGGCACACACCCCCCACAGTCTCCTGAACTACATCACTGGCATGAATATCTCCTCTGGAACCAATCTCCTTGGGCCATGGGTGGTCGCAACTCAAGCTGGTCAGATCAGATTAACTTTCTCCTAAACAGTGTTTTAATGGTGCCCGGAAATTCTAGTTCATGAGTTTCTGAGAGAGTAACAAAGTTAGGGTTCCTTTTAACTACAACCACTTTCTGCCCTGTGTTTAAAGAAATATAAAAAGTATGGGAGAGAGAAATAAGATGAAGGGAAAAGATGATCTAACAAGCTCAAATCATCCCTGAGACAATGGGACAAAGAAAAGCCTCCTTGGTTTGACAACATTTCAACTTTAGCTACATCTCCTTGATGCCCAGGAAAAATCAGAAAGAAACATCTCTTTTCCAAGGAGAGAAACAGTTATGTCTAAATGATGTGAAAAACCAAAACCATGCAGATTTAATTTCCCAAGAGAAAAATAAGTAAAGATAGTAAACTCACAATTCAAAAATAAAAACACACAAAATATGACAAGTTTCTGATGTGTTACATGAAGCAGTACAAGATGTCTTTCCTGTGCTTTTCCATATGATCTGAACTTTTTTTGTGTGATCTGATAGTGAATGAGGCAAGCCTTGTCTCTTTTTTTCTTATGAGTCATAATTTGTTTGCTACTCTTGATCTTAATGTTTTCACTTTTTAAATTAATCCAATGGGCACACTTCAAATCTAGTTCTGATCTATGACCAACAGCCAAAGGCCTTTCCAGACCATACTCTATAAAGTCACAGTAGGCCATGAAAATTCCTTCTTATTCTGGATAAATTTCTTTACATGATTTAAGCCTGAGGACTATATTTTATTTCAGTGTACTGTGACATTGTCTGTATATTGCGAGATGCTTATCATCAGAGACTTAAATTGCCTTGTTCAATTCTTATTTTCCCAGGCCTGTGACTATATTTGCATTTATTTAAAAAACACACTGAAAAAAATACAAATTATGAAATGACAAAATATGGCTAAAATAGAAAACCAGTTAAAAGGGTGATTTCACATAATTGTATTAAAGCAAACTGAATGGAACAGCAAAAGCTGACTGAAACATGATATATGTAATAGGAGTAATTAAGCACTTATGACATGAATTAATAATTAATTTAGAAAAGACCTTGACTCAAGAGAATATAACATAGAATGATCCAGAAATTTCTGGCAAGTAGCAAATGTTTTGCTATTATTTGTTGAATGATTAAGAATTAGGTCCCTTTAGATATGAACACTATCCTATGGGACAGTTGCATCCAATTTGGTTGGGAAAGGCAGGATTGTTGAATAAAAGCTGGAGTAAATGGACACCTATCTAGAAGGAAATTAAGTAGTTCCTTATCTGACACATCTTTTTTAAAGGGACTAAAGACCCCAGTGCAAAAGTGAGCAGTACTCTTTAGATGAATATATGAAAAACTACACTGGAACTACTTTTCCATTGATATTAGAAACACGGATAACTTTTAACTCAGGATTCCTCAGTCTCTGCACTATCGGACATTCTCTGCCAGATTCTTCTCTGGGGTGGGGTCTGTCCTATAAATTGCAAGATGTTTAGAAGCATCCTTGCCCACCACTTACCCATCATCAGTGTGACAGTGAATAATGTCTACAAATATTGTGTAAAGGCTCCTGGGGGACACAGTTATCCTTGGTTGAGAAAAATAATATTAAATTAAGAATTGCAAAGTACTTTTGTAGCAGTGATATAATAGTCACTTATTGATAAATAATATAATAGACCACCAAATGTCTGAGTCACACAGTCACACCATGTGATATTATAAGATATGGAAGTAATGGACCGGCATTATACTGGTTGATTGGAAGCAAGTCCCTGAGGTATTACTGAGAAAGAAACAAAAGAGGGACGAATGGTAGAAAACATTAAACATAATGACGATTTGTCACTAAAATATAAAGACCATTTATCATGAATTCAGGATTGTATCTATCCATTTGTGTAAAAGTATAAAAGCATGTAAAAGAACACATTTTAGAAAGAGATTTTTCAAAAACTAAGAACTTATGGAACAAAACATATTGGTGAGAGTGCAATTATGTTAAGTATATTGTTTTCTGAGCAATATGCCATATGCTAAGTAAATAACTTCAGTCATGTTTGACCTCATGTGACCGTGTGGACTGCAGTTTGCCAGTAGCCTCCATCTGTCCAAAGGATTCTCCAGGCAAGAAGAGTGGAGTGAGTTGCCATGCCCTGCTCCAGGGGATATTCACAACTCAGAGATCAAACCTGCATCTCTTAATTCTCCTGCATTGGCAAATGGGTTCTTTACCTTTAATACACCTGGGAAGCCCCTTCCTGAACAATAGGATGTAATAAAATGGAATGAAAATCTACAACTAACTGATAAAAAGACACAAAAGAGTAAGCATTTAGCAATATTAACGTGGATCTCTAATTCAAATCAAATTACCAAAGATTTGGAAGTGAAACAATATAACAGAAGAACATTTAGGAAGTGAGGAAAAAGCAGTATCTAAGTTATAATTTTATCTTATATATAGACAGAGGAATTTAAATACGTTTATGTAATATAAGCCAAATGGTAAAGAATTATGATAAGAAGAGATGCAATTTTTAGGAAAAAATTTAATCAGAAGGCTGAAAGGAATAATAAGGAATAACTGATGAGAAACTCTTAATAGAAGTAAATATATATGAGTTGTCTATCACACTAAGAATGCTAAAGAATTCTCACTTTCCTTTCTTGCGTACAGCAAGAGTTGACACATTTAGAATATTAAAGTGACAAATTATTACAGTAATAAAAATAGCAATAAAGAGCAATGAGCGATATGTACTGTGCATCATGGTGACATTAGTTCATAACGCTCTTTTTATTGTAATTGAAAGTTGCATGAGAAATGCTGGGCTGGAAGAAGCACAAGCTGGAATCAAGATTGCTGGGAGAAATATCAATAACCTCAGATATGCAGATGACACCACCCTTATGGCAGAAAGTGAAGAGGAACTGAAAAGCCTCTTGATGAAAGTGAAAGAGGAGAGTGGAAAAGTTGGCTTAAAGCTTAACATTCGGAAAATTAAGATCATGGCATCTGGTCCCATCACCTCATGGGAAATAGATGGGGAGACAGTGGAAACAGTGTCAGACTTTATTTTTTTGGGCTCCGAAATCACTGCAGATGGTGACTGCAGCCATGAAATTAAAGGACGCTTACTCCTTGGAAAGAAGGTTATGACCAACCTAGATAGCATATTAAAAAGCAGAGACATTACATTGCCAACAAAGGTCCATCTGGTCAAAGCTATGGTTTTTCCAGTGGTCATGTATGGATGTGGTGAAGAAAGCTGAGTGCCGAAGAATTGATGCTTTTGAACTGTGGTGTTGGAGAAGACTCTTGAGAGTCCCTTGGACTGCAAGGAGATCCAACCAGTCCACCCTAAAGGAGATCAGTCCTGGGTGTTCTTTGGAAGGACTGATGCTGAATCTGAAACTCCAGTACTTTGGCCACCTCATGTGAAGAGTTAACTTATTGGAAAAGTCCTTGATACTGAAAAGGATTGGGGGCAGGAGGAGAAGGGGACGACAGAGGATGAGATGGCTGGATAGCATCACCAACTCGATGGACATGAGTTTGAGTAGACTCCAGGAGTTGGTGATGGACACGGAGGACTGTTGTGCAGTGATTCATGGGGTCGTAAAGAGTCATACATGCCTGAGTGACTGAACTGAACTGAACTGAAGAGACAGCATATCCTAAAACTCACCTCACAAGAAATAAATTGTCACTATATGTGGTGACAGATGTTAAGATTTACTGTGGTGATCATTTTGCAGTATAAACAAGTATTAAATCATTGTTTGGTGTACCTGTAACTCATATATTGTCATAGGTCAAATACCCAAATTCTTTTGGAAAAGCAATGAAGAAAATGTTGGCAGATATGACCAACAAAATTTATCAGTTCTTATACAATGTCACAAATATATCTATGCATATATAAAAGAACTATATCAAAAATTTAAGGTTTTTGTTAAAAATAATCCTTCCTGTCAAAGAATGCAATTTTAAAAAGGAACAACAATACTCTGATACCACTATATAAAACAAAATAGTTACAGAGACTTTTTTTTAATAGAGAAACATTGCATAACTAACAAATCCATAGATCTATTTAGCCTCACAGATAATAAAATAGTTGGAAAGAAAACCTCCCTAGTATACATCATTTTGTTTACATAACTAAGTTTTTTTTGTTTGTTTTCTTATGTGCACACAAGAGTGAGCGAAGATACTGTAATGTGTATGCTGCCTACACAGCTGTTGAAAGTGTGTATTTGCAAAGAGTCCTCAGTTTAAATCTTTCTCCCCTATGTGGAGGCACAGTCTAATATGCCCCATCTTACAATAAAATGAAATGCCCTCACCTCACTGACTGATCCTTTACAATTAATACCCTACTTGTCTACTCCTGTTAATTAGCAAGAACTTTAGACTCATGTTCCACTTTCACTGGATGCAATTAATACCTTCCATTCATTCTTCTGTTGGACTTCCAATGAAAGTGAAAGTTGCTCAGTCATGTCCGACTCTTTGCGACCCCATGGACTATACAGTCCATGGAATTCTCCAGGTCAGAACATTGGAGTGGGTGGCCTTTCCCTAGCATGATTTAATTGTCAACATTGACACTCTCGTTTTCAAGTGCAGTGTTCCTTTTTCAGCATCATAAAGAAATACATTTTCAGGAAACCCAGCAAACAACCATGATGACCTTTGCCTCTGGGATGTGCTAGATTGGCCCTTGGGTGACCTCTGGTACATTCCTGGCTTCCATTCTCTCTGATCCTCTCCTGCAGTGTCTGTGGAGCGCTCAGACTCACCTCTTTGGGAACTCTGTGAGGGAGGCTTCCGTGTGAAAGTCAAAATTCACCCCTAACTAGCTGATGATGCAGATCCACGCTCTGTCTCCCCACAAGACAGCAATAAGAGATTAGGCATTGTTCTCTCAGCCATATGTAGGATTGCAAAAGCAACAACTACATCCTGTCCAACCAAAGAGGCACAGGCTGAGGGACTGCAGCAGAGGAGATATTTACATCTCCCGTGTCAGCTCATTAGACATGTTTTCCCTTTGTTATTCCAACCTCTAAGTACGTGATTTCCCTTGGAGAAGTGCTCCGAACAGAATGTATTTTTTCTGCTGATTCTCTGTTCCTAAGAGACTCCATTATAAGTCAGGTAAATTCAGCTTCCTCACTCCTGCACCTTTACTTCTCTAGCTTCCAAAGCTTTAAGACTCCCAGCATCTCATCACATCCCTGAGTTCAAGTTTTCTAAAAAGTATAATATTGACAATTGTTCTTGACTAGGTCCTTTGGGTCTTCAATGCTTTGATCTGTTGTGGGAACACAACCCAAGAATCTCTGAATATGACTATTTTTCCCTTTTCAAAACAGGGGATAACTTTGCTCCTTTAATATAAAACTTGGTTTCAAGCAAGTTTTGCAAAACCTAAAAAGATTTCCTTCTTACATCAAAAATGTTTGGAAACATAAGAGAGGTGGGCAGATACGATCCCTGGGTCGGGAAGATCCCCTGGAGGAGGGCCTGGTAATCCATGTCAGTGTTCTGGCCTGGAGAATTCCATGAACAGAGGAGCCCAGCGGGCTACAGTCCATGGGGTCGCTCAGAGTCAGACACAGCTGAAGAGACTTAGCACAGCACAGCACACATCCGGCTCCTGGGAGTAGAGTTTAACCTTAGGAGTCAATCAGTGAACGTCCTTTACATAAGGTCATTTATGTTACACGCTGATCTTTCAGTCACTATGGACAGATTTTGCCCCCTTAGCTGGTACAGAGAATTTCACTTTTTCTAAATGTAAATGTAGATCTGACTCTGAAGCCTTTGGAATTTAAGATAGGAAAAGTAAGTCATTATTAAAATTAAGGTCACACATTCTACTTTAAATCTTCATATTAAAATTTCTACATTGTTTCTAATTTATATTCATTTAAACGTTCTTTTTTTTTTTACTTTTTTTTACTTCTCTCCTTCCAAATTTCTCTTATGTTTCCTTTCAGGACAATGGATGGAATTACAAATTAAACAGCGTGTTTAAATCTATCTATGTGTGCATGGGCATTTATTTCAGAGAAAGTGTATACAGATACAGATGTACATACATATTCCTAAGCATGAACAATGTTTGTGGGCTCAGCAAAGTATTTCTACGCACTTCATTCATTCCTCACAACATCCAAGTGAAGGTAGGATTTATCCTCCCACATTTCCTTCTGAAAGATAAAACTGAGGCTCAGGGCAATTCTATTACTAACAATAACATTACAAAGAAATTAAAACTTATTGTACACCCTTTTTAATCATATGCAAATGGAACTACATAATATACTGCTAATTTTTAAAATTCAGAAATTTGAATACTTTAAAATGTACAGTTTATTATATGGAATTATGCTCTAATTAATTAGCTAAGAGTTAAAACTTCCTGGCAGTACATCGTGGAGGGAAGTATGTTAAGCACAGGCAGTTGTGTCATACCTAAAATTGATGGGAGATAGCTCCTCTAATTAGGAATAAAGTGAAGTGACACATATGAATTAGGAACAGGAAAATTTAAATAAGGCAATTAACATTTGAGGAACCTAGTCATTTCCCTATAAACGAAAGACTGACCTAATATATAAAAGGAAGAAGTTGGCATAAAGTGGTCCAAGACAGAAGAGCACTACACTGCACACCACACCATGGATGATCCTTTAAAACAGAAAACAGAGCCTGCCAGCTGACAGCAGGCCCAAGAGGAGACAATCGGAACTCAGATCAGCTGCCCGTCATAGAAATCATCAGACAAATCTTCATTATATTAAGCCATTTGCTTTTAAGATGACTTGCTATGTAGCAACAGGTAAAGGACACAGTAATCAAAATGAACAGAACTGGGGGGAGGGAGTTATAATAATATGCTTCTTTTTTCTAGACAACTGTTGTGATGTTTGAATAACATTCATGATGACTCTATCATTCAAGTTTATGTCAACTTTATAAAAAAGGGGATTCTGTTTAGGGTTCTGTGTCGGTAAGCAAAGAAGGTTAAAAGGATATGCCTGTTTGAGGAGAATTCTATCAAACAGTTAGATGAGAGCTAATGTCTATCCTTCTAAACCTCTTTCAAGAAATTGCAGAGGAGGAATGCTTCCAAACTCATTCTACAAGACCATCACCTCATAGAATGGTATCGCCCTGATACGAAAACCAGATGAAGACAACACACACACACACACACACACACACACACACACACACACACACACACACTACAGGACAATATCACTGAGGAATCTAGATGCAAAAATCCTCAACAAAAGTTTAGAAAACTGAATTCAGCAACACATCAAAAAGCTCATACACCATAATCAAGTTGGGTTTATTCCAGGGATGCAAGGATTCTTCAATATATGGAGATCAATCAATGTGATACCCCATATTAACAAAGTGAAAGATAAAATGCACATGATCATCTCAAAAGATGCAGAAAAAAAAAACCTTGACAAAATTAAGCACTCATTTATGATTAAAATTCTTCAAGAAACAAGCATAGAAGGAACCCAACTCAACATAGTAAAGGCCATATATGATAAGCCTATAGTAAACATTATTATCAATGGTGAAAAAATGAAAGCATTCCCCCTAAGATCAGGAACAAGACAAGGGTGTCCACTTTCACCACTATTATTCACATAGCTCTGGAAGTCCTAACTACAGCTAGGGAAGAAAAAGAAGAAGAAGAATTGACATAAAGTGGTCCAAGAAAAATAAAATAAGGAAGAAAGGGAAGAAAAAGAAATAATAGGAATCCAGATCAGAATAGAAGAAGTAAAGCTCTCACTATTTGCAGATAACATGATACTGTACATAGAAAACTTTAAATATTGTATCAAACTTACTAGAGCTAATCAGTGAATTTAGAAAAGTTGCAAGATACAAAATCAATACACAGAAATCACTTGCATTTCTATATACTAACAATGAAAAAGCAGAAAGAACAATTAAGGAATCAATCCCATTCACCATTGCAACAAAAAGAATTACATATCTAGTAATAAACTTACCTAAGGAAACAAAAGAACTGTACACAGAAAATTATAAGACACTAAAGAAACAAATCAAAGATGACATAAACAGATGAGAGATATTCCACATTCCTGGGTAGGAAGAATCAATATTGTGAAAACGAATATACTACCAAGTGCAATCTACAGATTTAATGCAATCCCTATCAAATTACCAATGGCATTTATCACAGAACTAGAACAAAAAAAATTCACAATTCATATGGAAGCACAAAAGACCCTAAATAGCCAAAGCAGTCTTGAGAAAGAAGAATGGAGCTAGAAAAATCAAACTACCTGACTTCAGGTTATACTACAAATCTACAGTTATCAAGACAGCATGGTCCTGGCACAAAAACAGAAATATAGACCAACAGAGCAAGATAGAAAGCCCAGAAATAAACCCATGCACCCATGGGTACCTTATCTTTGACCAAAGAGGCAAGAACATACACTGGGGCAAAGACAGCCTCTTCAATAAATGGTTCTGGGAAAACTGGAAAACTACTTGTAAAATAATGAAATTAGAACACTTCCTAACACCATACAAAAACATAAACTCAAAATGGATTAAAAACCAAAATGTAAGACTAGAAGCTATAAAACCCTTAGAGGAAAACATACACAGAACACTCACTGACATAAATCAAAGCAAGATAACCCTTGAGCCACCTCCTAGAGTAACGGAAATAAAAGCAAAAGTAAATAAGTGGAATCTGATTAAACTTAAAAGCTTTTGCACAACAAAGGAAACTATAAGCAAGGTGAAAAGACAGCAGTCAGAATGGGAGAAAATAATAGCAAATGAAACAACTGACAAAGGATTAATTTATAAAATATACAAGCAGCTCATACCACTCAATATCAGAAAAACAAACAACCCAATCAAAGGTGGGGAAAAGACCTAAACAGACATTTCCCCAAAGGAGATATACAGATGGCTACAAACACATGAAAAGATGCTCAGCATCGCTCATTATTCAGTTCAGTTCAGTTCAGTTCAGTTGCTCAGTCGTGTCTGACTCTTCGTGACCTCATGGACTGCAGCATGACAGGCCTCCCTGTTCACCACCAAATCTCGAAGCTTACTCAAACTCATGTCCACTGAGTCAGTGATGCCATCCAACCATATCATCCTCTGTCATCCCCTTCTCCTCTCGCCTTCAATCTCTCCTGGCATCAGGGTCTTTTCAAATGAGTCAACTCTTCGCATCAGGTGGCCAAAGTATTGGAGTTTCAGCTTCAACATCAGTCCTTCTAATGAACATCCAGAACTAATTTCCTTTAGGATGGACTGGTTGGATCTCCTTGCAGTCCAAGGGACTCTCAAGAGTCTTCTCCAACACCACAGTTCAAAAGCATCAATTCTTCGGCACTCAGCTTTCTTCACCACATCCATACATGACCACTGGAAAAACAATAACTTTGACCAGATGGACCTTTGTTGGCAAAGTAATGTCTCTGCTTTTTAACATGCTATCTAGGTTGGTCATAACTTTCCTTCCAAGGAGTAAGCGTCTTTTAATTTCATGGCTGCAGTCACTATCTGCAGTTATTTTGGACACCACAAAAATAAAGTCTGCGACTATGCCACTCATTATTAGAGAAATGCAAGTGAAAACCGCAATGAGATATCACCTCACACAGGTCAGAATGGTCCTCATCAAAAAGTCAACAAACAATAAATGCTGGAAAGGTGTGGAGAAAAGAGTACACTCTCACACTGTTGGTGAGAATGTAAATATATAGCCACTTTGGAAGACGGTATGGAGTTTGGAGTTTTTCCTTTAAAAACTTTGAGTAAAACCACCATATGACCCAGCAATACCACTCGTAGGCATATACCCTGAGGAAACCAAAATTGAAAGAGACACATGTATCCCATTGTTCATTGTAGTGCTATTTATGATAACTGAAACATGGATGCAACCTAAATGTCCATCGACAGGTGAATGGATAAAGAAGTTGTGGTATATATACACAGTGGAATATTACTCAGTCATAAAAAGGATGCATTTGAGTCAGTTCTAATGAGATGGATGAACCTAGCATCTATTATACAGAGTGAAGTGAGTCAGAAAGAGAAAGATAAACACCATATTCTAACACATATATATTGAATCTACAAAAATGGTACTGAAGAATTTATTTAAGGGCAACAACAGAGAAACAGACATAGAGAATAGACTTATGGACATGGGGAGAGGGGAGGGGAGGATGAGATGTATGGAAAGAGTAACATGGAAGCTTACATTACCATGTGTAAAATAGATAGCCAACAGGAATTTGCTGTATGGCTCAGGAAACTCAAACAGGGTCACTGGATCAAGCTAGAGGGGTGGGATGGGGAGGGAGACGGGAAGGAGTTTCAAAGGGAGGGGGTATGTGCATGCCTATGGCTGATTCATGCTGAGGTTTGACAGAAAACAACAAGATTCTGTAAAGCAATTATCCTTCAATTAAAACACATTAATTAAAAAAAGAGAAAAACGTGTATGCCTATTTGTAAAACCTATACCTTTATCACACGACCAGATGGGAATTTAAGCTCTCTAGTGAACCATGATTTGGAGATATATACATATATACATATATATATATATAATGTATGTCATATAAATGATATTCACATCATTCATTCACTGTTCCTTTATTGGTTATGACAGAATTGGAATGGGGGAAATATTTCATTTAGAGCATTGGAAGGCACCATATATTTTAGGCACAATGGAAGTTTTGAAGCAGAAAGATATATTCATACCAAATAATACTTTACCCCAACAATAAACCCTTTTACATACAGTCACTAAACCACAGACCTCCATAGTTAAATGGACACTATGAAAAAATACTTTGCATAGGAATAATCTGACACAAATTTCTGTTGCATCATACTTAACGTCCTGTCTGACTCCAGGTCTTATTATGTCAAACTCTGTATTGAAATTGCTGTTTCATGTAGATGCCAGTTAGAGACATGCATCTGATGCTCCTCTTTCTCAGTAACTCCTGTAGAGAATGTGACACTGAGCTAAACAGAGACTAGTACCCTGAGGGGTGTGGAATCAGATGACCAACTATGAAACATGCATCTGTGCATGTCTACATTTCCAGAAAGAGAAATTATGGTAGTGATGTTCCAAGGTATGATGAATTAAAAAATAACAAATTGTACTTTCATATTTTATTCTCCTATGAAATTATATAATTGGATTGGTTACCGAGTTAGATTTTTCATAGAAGTAGCACAAACTATGATCATTCTTTTAATAAAATGAAAAATGTTTACTCAATACAAAGCATTTTATTTCAAAAAGATTTATTCTTAAGAAATTGTGAATGCTCATGAGATAAATGGGAATTTACATATGTTTCGCACAAGGTTTGAACCAATTTGAGACAGCAGAAAAATAACAAAAGAAAAAACTTAGATGACAGAGAAGAGAAATGTTAAAAAAGGATGTTTTTAAAATTGTACATAGAAGTGAAATCGAAGAAATGGAAATACCAGGAAATAAAATGAAGAAGCAGTTGTTATTACCATAATCTAAACAAAGAATCTCACTATCTGACTCTGAGGCTTTAAGCCCTGCTATCATTCTTCAGCCCGAGGTAAATGGACCTTTTCTAAAAGTTTCCATCCCAAAGAGTCTTTTTAGAGCCCTCTTTATGTCTTTGTTTCTCAGACTATAGATGAAGGGGTTCAGCATGGGTGTGACCACAGTGTACATCACCGATACTATAGCACTCGTGTGTGAGCGGTAGGTAGCAGTGAAGCTAAGATACACTCCCAAGGCTGAGCAATAAAATAAGGAGACAACCGAGAGGTGAGATGCGCAGGTGGAGAATGCTTTATACTGCCCCTGAGCAGATGAGATGCCACACATAGAGGCCACTATCTTAGAGTAAGAATAAAGGATACCAGACAGGGGAACACCCCCTATAATTACAGATCCAAAATACACCACCATGTTATTAAGAAAGGGGTCAGAACAGGCCAGTTGGATGAGCCATGTGATTTCACAGAAAAAGTGATGGATTTCCAAGTCTGAGCAGAAGGACAATCGCAAAATCATTAAACTCTGTAACAAGGAATACATAGAACTCAACACCCAGGATACCAGCACCAGCAGTGCACAGACCCAGGGGCTCATGATGACCGTGTACTGCAGCGGGTGGCAGATGGCCACATACCGGTCATAGGCCATCACAGTCAGGAGGAAGTTATCTAATCCTGCAAAGAGTAAGTAAAAATACACCTGGACAATGCAGCCTTCATAGGTGATGACTTTCCTCTGTGTCTGGATGTTTTGGAGCATCTTTGGGATGGTGGTGGAGGTGAAGCAGATGTCTACAAAGGACAGGTTGGAGAGGAAGAAGTACATGGGAGTGTGGAGGTGGCATTCTGCGCTGACGGCCAGGATGATGAGCAGGTTTCCAAACACAGTGATCAGGTACATGGAGAGGAAAAGCCCAAAGATGAGGGACTGTAATTCTGGTCCCTCTGAAAGTCCCAGAAGAAGAAATTCTGGGATTTGTGTATTGTTCCCTGGCTCCATGTGATGAAGCTGACTATTGGGAAAAAAGAAAATAGCATGAAGAATTTTCACCCAAACAGACACAACTCACATCACTGAAATACTATAATTTCAATTTTGTTGGCATGAAGTTGATATTAATATGTTGTATATAGATAAATTCTCCATGAAATTATACCCCATTTCACCTCTGAATAAAACTTTTTGTCCCATTCTCTGTATATTTCCAAAGGGTTCATGTATTTACACTTTTAATGAGAAATTCTTTCATGCATTTGAGAAAAATATTGAGAACAAACATGTTTCAAGTCATACAGACAATAAATAGAGGTGCTTAAACAAGTATCTCACAATCCAAGGATGATGAAAGATGATATCCAAATAAATATATAGTATGTTAGAAAGTGACAGGTGTTATGAAGAAAACAAAAACATATATAAAGGAGAGAGTAGTCAGTGACATTATTTATACCAAGTTGCCAGGGCTGCAAATAAGGGGTTATTTGAAGAGATGTCCAGGAAGAGAGAGAAGCACCTGGTGAGATACCAGGAGAAGTGTGTGCCTGGCAGAGGGAGCTGCCACTGCAAAAGACCTGAGCAGGATGCTGGATCGACACGTTCAAAGGCAAATGAGAAACCCATCAGGGCAGAGGGATAATCAAGAGGGGGAGTGATGAGAGATGGTGTCAGGGATGCTAAGAGATGGTGTCAGGTGGCCTCCCAGCTAGAGCTGACACTTCAGTCCACAGAGAATCCCTCCTTTCACCGTGTTCCCAGCACTTTATGGATTTAGTTGCAAAGGCTTCCTCTGAATTAAAGCAGATCCTCCATCTTTGATTGAGTTCTGGCCTCTGTCACCTTATTATATCACCTTAATATATGAGTCCAAGTGCCTGTGCTCTAAGACCTACTCTCACTCCACAAGGCACAGACATACCATGGCTCCTGGGCTGTGTTTCTGTCACGAATTTCTCAACCAGATCCCCCTCCTTAGGCCAGGGGTGGTAACCACTCAAGCTAATCAGATCAGATTAATTTTCTCCTAAACAATGTTTAAATGGCACCCATAAATTCCAAATCATAAACTTCTAATGGAATAATAACATTGGGATTCCTCTTAGCTACAGCCACTTTCTGCCCTGTATTTAAAGAAACATAGTATATGAGGGAGAAATAAAATGAAGGAAAAAGATCTAACTAGCTCAAATCTTCCCTGAAACAATTTGATGAAGAAAAGCTTCCTTGGATTACCAACCTTCCAACTTCACCAATACCTCTTTGATGCCCATGAAAAACCAGAAAGAAACATCTTACTTCCAAGGACAGAGGCAGTGATACATATATGATGTGAAAAACCATACAGATTTAACATTCCAAGAGAAAAATAAGTAAAGGTTGTAAACTCAACAATTCAAAAATAAAAACATAGAAAATGTGACAAAAGTTATGTATGTGTTATATGAGACAGTAGAAGATGTCTTTCCTGTCCTTTTCTATATAATTTGATCTTTTTGTGTGTTCTGATACTGAATGAGGCAAGCCCTAACTCTGTTTTCTTATAAATCAGAATTTGTTTATTACTCTTGGGCATAACGTTTTCACTTTTTTAATTAATCCAATGAGCACACTTCAGTTCTAGTTCTGGTCTTTGTCCAGCAGGCAAACGCCTTTCCAGACCATACTCTATAAAGCTTGAGCAGGTCATGAAAATTCCTCCTCTTATTTGGATAAATTTCCTTATGTGATTTAAGCCTGAGGACACTATATTTCAGTGTACTGTGACATTGTCACTATATTGCAAGATACTAATCATCAGAGACTTAAATTGCCTTGTTCAATTCTTATTTTCTCAAAGGTCTGTGAATATATTTGCATTTTTTTAAAAAACACACTTAAGAAAATGAGAGATTCTGAAATGACAAAATATGGCTAAAATATGAAACCAGTTAAAAGGGTGATTTCTTATATTTGTACTAAAGAAAACTGAGTGGAACAGCAAAAATTGACTGAAACTTGATATATACTAGGGGTGACAGTGTAGTTGTTCTGTCATTCTGTCTGGCTCTTTGTGATCCCATGGACTGTAGCCTACCACGCTCCTCTATCCATTGGATTTTCCAGGCAGGAATACTGGAGTGGGTTGCCATTTCCTTATCCAGGAACCATCCCGTCCCAGGAGGGAATTGAACCCAGGTCTCCTGCACTGTAGACAGATACTTTACCGTATGAGCCACCAGGGAATTAATAGGGGTAATTAAACATTTATGACATGAATTAATAATTAATTTAGAAAAGACTTCGACTCAAGAGAACATAACATACAATGACCCAGAAATTTCTGGCAAATAGCAGATGTTTTGTTATAATCTGTTGAATGATTAAGAATCAGGTCCCTTTAGACATGAACACTATCCTGTGGGATGGTTGTATCCAATTTGGTTAGAAACGGCAGGATTGTTGAATTTAACTGGACTAAATGGTCATCTGTCCAGAAGGAAATTAAGTTGTTCCTTATCTGACACATCTTTTAAAAAGGGACTAAAGACCCCAGTGTAAAATTAGGTAGTCCACTTTAGCCAAATATATAAAAAACTACATCGAATCGGGTGGAGAGGGAGGTGGGAGGGGGGATCGGGATGGGGAATACATGTAACTCCATGGCTGATTCATGTCAATGTATGACAAAACCCACTACAATATTGTAAAGTAATTAGCCTACAACTAATAAAAATAAATGAAAAAAAAAAAAAAAACTACATCGGAAGTGCATTTCTACTGATATCAGAAACACGGATAGTTTTAAAATCTGGATTCCTCAGTCTCTGCACAAGTGGACATTCTCTGCCAGATCGTTCTCTGGGGTGGGGTCTGACCTGTAAATTGCAGTGTGTTTAGAAACATCCTTGCCCACTACTTACCACTCATCAGTGTGACAGCAAATAATGTCTATGATTACTGCCTTAAGGACCCTAGGGGAAACAATTACCGTTGGTGGAGAAACACAGTATTAAATTAAGAATTTCAAAATACTTTTGCAGCAGTGATATAATAGTCACTTGTTGATAAATAATATTATAGGCCACCAAATCTGTGAGTCATACAGTCACACCATGCAATATTATACAGATATTAAAATAATGAACCACCATTACATTGGTTGATTGGAACCAAGTCCCTGAGGTATTATTGAGAAAGAAACAAAAGAGGGACAAATTGCAGAAAACATTTAATGTAATGACAATTTGCCACTAAAATATAAAAACCATTTATGATGTATTCAGGATTGTATTGATGCATTTGTGTAAAAGTATATATGTATAAGAATACATTTTAGGAAGAGATTTTTCAAAACTTAAGAACTTATGGAACAAAATATATCGGTGAGATTGCAATTATATTAAGGGTACTGTTTCTTGGGCAATGTGCTATATGCAAAATCACTTCAGTCATGTCTGACTGCATGCAACCCTATAGACTGTAGCCTGCCAGGAACCTCCATCTGTCCATGGGATTCTCCAGGCAAGAAGACTGGAGTGTGTTGTCATGCCCTCCCCCAGGGTATCTTCGCAACTCAGAGATGAAAACTGTATCCCTCTTTTTTTTTCTTTTTTATTTATTTTTATTAGTTGGAGGCTAATTACTTTACAATATTGTAGTGGTTTTTGCCATACATTGACATGAATCAGCCATGGATTTACATGTGTTTCCCCTCCCGATCCCCCCTCCCGTCTCCCTCCCCATCTGATCTCTTAATTCTCCTACTTTGGGAGAAAGATTCTTTACCACTAGCACCACAATAATAAATTGAATAATAAAATTGAATGAAAATGTACAACTAACTGATAAAAAGACACAATAGAGTAAAAATTTAACAATATTAACATGTATCACTAATTCAAGATCAAATTGCCAAAGATTTGGAAGTGAAACAATATAACAAAAGAACATTTGCAATGTGAGGAAGGAGCAGTATCTAAGTTATAATTTTATCTTATATGTAGAGAGAGAAAGTCGAATATGGCTATAGAATGTAAGTCAAACAATAAAGAATTATGGTCAGAGGTGATCAACTTTTAAGAAAAGGTTTAATCAGAAGGCCAAAAGGAATAAAAATGAAAACAGATGAGAAACTCTTAATAGAAATAAATATGTATAAGAAATTATCTATCAGCACTAAGGGTGCTAAAGAACCCCACTTTCCTTTCTTGCTTACATCAAGAGTTGACACATTAAGAATATTGAAGTGACAACTAAAGTATTATGATGAGAAAAATAACAATAAAGAGCAATGAGCTGTATGTACTAGGCAGCATGGTGACTATAGTTCATAACACATTTTTTAGAATAATTTTAAGTTGCTAAGAGACAGTATATCCTAAAAGTTCTCCTCACAAGAAATAAATTGTAACTATGTGTGGTAACATGTTAAGGAGATTAGCTGTGGTGATCATTTAGCAATATAAACAAATATTGAAGCATTATGCTTTGCACCTGTAACTCATATATTATCAAAGGTCAGTTATACCCAAGTTCTTTTGGAAAAGCAATGGAGAGAATGTTGTCAGATTTGACCAACAAAATTTATCAATTCTTATACAATCCCACAAATAAATCTATGCAAATATAAAAGAGCTAAATCACAAATGCAAGTTTTTTTGTTAAAAAATAATCCTTCCTATCAAAGAATGCAATTTAAAAAAGGAATAACAGTACTCTGATACTGCTATGTAAAACAAAATAGTTATAGAGACATTTTTTAAATAGAGAAACACTGCATGGCTAACAAATCCATAGATCTATTTAGCCTCACAGATAATAAAATAGTTGGAAAGTAAACCTCCCTAGCATACATCTTTTCGCTTATATAACTAAGTTTATTTTTCTCTCTTAGGTGAACGCAAGAGTGAGAGAAGATACTCTAATGTGTATGTTGCCTACACAGTTATTGAAAGTGTGTATTTGCAAACAGTCCTCAGTTTAGATCTTTCTCCTCTATGTGGAGGCACAGTCTAATATGCCCCATCTTACAATAAAATGAAATGCCCTCGCCTCACTAACTGACCCTCTACAGTTAATACCCTATTTGTCTATTCCTGTTAATTAACAAGAACCTTAGGCTCATGTTCCAATTTTACTGGATGCAGTTTATCCCTCTTATTAGTTCTTCTGTGGGGCTTCCACTGGCATGATTTAATTGTCAACATTGACAATCTCATTTTTGAGTTCACTGTTACTTTTCAGCATCATAAATAAATACGTCTTCAGGAAACCCAGCAAGAAGCCACGGTGACCCCTGCCTCTGGGCTATGCTAGATTGGCCCTCAGGTGACCTCAGGTACATTCCTGTTTCCCATCCTTCTGATCCTCTCCTGCAGTGTCTGTGGAGCTCTCAGACTCACCTGTTTGGGAGGTTGGTCTCACTTTGTCTGGGAGGTTTCCCTGTGAAAGTCAAACTTCCCCCTTAAGTAGCTGGTGATGCAGACCCATGTTCTGTCTCTGCACAGGACAGCTAAGAGATCAAGCATTGATCTCCCATCCAGATGTAGGACCACAAAAGCAATGAACACATACTGCCCAAGCAAAACGGATCAGGCCAAGGGACTGCAGCAGAGGAGATATTTACATCCTCCATGTCAGCTCATTAAACATGTTTTCCCTTTGTTACCCCAACCTTTAAGTTCATTATTTCCCTTGATGACACTGGTCTGGACAGAATGCAATTTTTCTTCTGATTCTTTGTTCCTAAGAGACTCCATTACAAGTTAGGTAAATTCAGTTTCCTCACTCCTTTGCCTTTACCTCTCCTGCTTCCAAAGCTCTAAGGCTCCTGGCACCTCATCACATCCCTGAATTCAAGTTTTCTCAAAAATATAATATTGACAATTGGTCTTGACTAGGTCCTTTGGGTCTTCAATGATCTGATCTGTTGCAGGAACGCAACCCAAGAAATCTCTGAATATGACAATTACCCTTTTCAAAACAGGGGATAACTTTGCTCCTTTAAAATAAAACTTGGGTATTATAATCCTTGGTTACACGCAAGTTTTGTAAAGCCTATATTGACTTCCTACTTACAGCAGAAATTAAGCAACTGCCTTGCCAATGCAGGAAATGTAAGAGACACAGGTAGGATCCCTGGATCAGGAAGATCCCCTGGAGAAGGCCATGGCAACCCACTCCAGTATTCTTTCCTGGAGAATCCCATGGATAGAGAACCCTGGCAGGCTACAGTCCATGGGATCACAAAGAGTCGGACAAGACTGAAGTGACTTAGCACAGAACAGCACACATACTCCTCCTAGGAGTTGAGTTTAACCCTTTGGAGTCAATCAGTGAGCTTCCGTTATATAACATCATTTTGTGTTACACTCTGATTTTTAATAGGAGAAAATTTTAGTCATTCTGGAGAGATTTCACCCCCATAGCTGGTATGGAGAATTTCACTTTGTCTAAATGTAAATGTGGATCTGACTCTGAGGCCTTTGGAATTTAAGATAGGAAAAGTAAGTCATTATTAAAATTCAGGTCACACATTCTACCTTAAATCTGTGTATTAACATTTCTACATTTTCTTTAATTTATGTTCATTCAAGCATTTATTTTTTTACTTCTATCCTTCCAACTTTCTCTCATGTTTTCTTTCAGTACAATGGATGGAATTACAAATGCAGCAGTGCATTTAAATCTATGTGTGTTTATTTCAGAGAAAGTGTATACGGATACAGACACATATACATATTCCTAAACTTGAACAATGTTTGGGGACTCAGAGAAGTATTTACAAACATTTTATGCCTTCATCACAACCTCCAAGTAAAGTTAGGATTGATCATCTCACATTTCCTTCTGAAAGATAAAACTTAGGCTCAGGGCAATTTCGTTATTAACAATAACATTACAAAGAAATTAAAATTTATTGTGGACCTTTTAAAATTATACACAAATGGAACCACGTATTATTGCTGGTTTTTGAAATTTATAAAATGTGTAGTTTATTATATTTAATTACACTCTAATGAATTAGTTAAGAATTAAAACTTTCTGTTTGTGCATTGTTAAGGGTAGTATGTTCAGTTCAGTCACTCAGTCATGTCCGACTCTTTGCAACCCCATGGACTGCAGCATGCCAGGCCTCCCTGTCTCTCACCAACTCCTGGAGTTTACTCAAACTCATGTCCATTGAGTCGGTGATGCCATCCAACCATCTCATCCTCTGTCATCCCCTTCTCCTCCTGCTTTCAATCTTTTCCAGCATCAGGGTCTTTTCCAAGGGTAGTATATTAATCACACTAATACTGGTGAAAGATAGCTCCTCTAACTGGGAAGAAAGCAAAGTGGCATATATGGATTTAGGAACAGGGAAATTTAAATATAGCATTCAACATTTGAGAAATAAAGGTTTGGTGTTTTGTTGTTATTGTTGTTTGTTTGTTTGTTTTTCTTATTAACTAAAAGACTGTTGTTCAATCTCTAAATCATGTCCGACTCTTTACAACCCCATGCATGCAGCATGCCAGTCTTCCCTGTCCTTTACCATCTCCCAGAGCTAGCTCAAATTCATGTCCATTGAGTCAATGATGCAATCTAACCATCTCATCCTCTGCCATCTCCTTCTTCTTTTACCTTCAAACTTTCCCAACTTCAGGGTCTTTTCCAATGAGTCAGTTCTTCACATCAGGTGGCCAACATATTGGCGCTTCAGCTTCAGCATCAGTTCTTCCAATGAATATTCAGGGTTGATCTCCTGTAGAGTTGACAAGTTTGATTTCCTTGCAGACCAAGGGACTCTCAAGAGTTTTCTCCAACACCACATTTGGAAAGCATCAATTCTTTGATGCTCAGCCTTCTTTATGACCCAACTCTCATGCAGTCACCATCCTCAATAAACTAAAGACTAACTTACTTACATAAAAGGAAAAAAACTTGACATCAAGTGGTTCAAGACAGAAGACCACTACAGCTGAACACACCATTGTGGAGGAGCCTTTAAAACACAAAATAGAGTCTGACAGCTGACAGTGGATCCATGAGGACATAATCATAACTCAGATCAACTCTCAATCTTAGAAACTCATTATGTAAAAAATTCATTATACTAATCATTTGCTTTTAGGATGACTTGTTATGTAGAAATAGCTAATTGATATACACTAATCCAAGTGAACAGAACTGAGGGAATTATAATAATGTGTTGCTTTATTTCTATGCAATGGTTATGATATCTGAATAGCATTCAAGACTTCTCTATTATTCAAGTTTATGTCATACACTTTTATTAAAAAAGGATTCCATTTAGTTTTCCTTGTAGGTAAGCAAGGAAGGTTAAAAGGATATACCTATTTGTGAGAAATGTATACCTTTATCACAGGAAACTGAAAATGTGAAAGCCACTCAGTCTGACTCTGTGACACCATGGACTGTACAGTCCATGGAATTCTCCAGACCAGAATGCTGGAGTGGTAGCCTTTCCCTTTTCCAGGGGATCTTCCCAACCCAGGTCTCCCACTTTGCAGGTGGATTCTTTACCAGCTGAGCCATAAAGGAAGCCCAAGAACACTGGAGTGGGTAGCCTGTCCCTTCTACAGTGAGTCTTCCTGACCCAGGAATCAAACTGGGGTCTCCTGCATTGTGGGCAGATTCTTTACCAAATTAAGTATCAGGGAAGCCCATTTATCACAGGACTAGAAGGGAATTTAAGGTCTAATGAGCCATAATGTGGATATATATATAATATTACACATATTGTGCATATCATATAAATATGATATTTAAATTATTCATTCATTCTTTCATTGATTATAGCAGAAATGAAATCGGGGAAATATTTCAACTAGATCAATGGAAGGAGTGATTATTTGTAGGCGACAATGGAAGTTTTCAAGCAGAAGGATATAATTATGCCAAAAACTCCTTCACCCCAACAATAAACCCCTTTACACACAGATACTAAATCACATATGTCAATATGTAAATGGACACCATGAAAAAATCATTTGCAAAGATATAATCTGACACAACTTTTTGTTGCATCATACTTAAGGTCTCTCTGACTCTAGGGCTTATTATGTCAAAGTCCTTATTGAAATTTCTGTTTCACATAGATGTCAGTTAGAGACATACATTTGATGATCAACTTTACCAGTAACTCCTATAGAGAATGTAGACACTAGGTTAAATAGAAAATTGTACCCTGGGGGGAGGAGCTAAAATGGCAGAGGCATAGGATGGGGAGACCACTTTCTCCACTACAAATTCATCGAAAGAACATTTGAAACGCTGAACAAACCACAAAACAACTTCTGATCGCTAGCAGAGGACATCAGGCGACCAGAAAAGCAGCCCATTGTCTTCAAAAGGAGGTAGGACAAAATATAAAAGATAAAAAGAGAGATGAAAGAGCTAGGGATGGAGACCTGTCCCGGGAAGGGAGTCGTAATAGAGGAAGTTTCCAAACACCAGGAAACCCTCTCAAGGGCGGGTCTGGGGGAAGTTTGTGAATCTCGGAGGTCAACCTAACTGGGAGGAAAAATAAATAAAACCCACAGATTACTTGCCTGAAAGCAACTCCCAGCAGAAAATTACCCCAGAAACTCGCATCCGCCTCCAGCAAGTGGGGACTGAACAGAGATGAGCAGGCGGCATTGCTTAGGAACAAAGGAAGGACTGAGCAATTCCAGAGAAGAGCTAGCCGGTGGCGGACTGGCCCATCCCCTGCTGGGGGCAGGAGGCAAGCGGGAGGGGAAAGGGGCAAACATGGCCTCAGAGAAGGCATCCCCTATCAAACTGCAAACAGGCTTCCAATTTTTAACCAAAGACCTCCTGAGATTCTGGATGGTTGACATCCGCCGGGAGGGTGGAGGCTAGAGACCAGTTCCCCAGAACAGACACAAGGCGCACCAGACCAGTGCGTGCAGAAACTGAGGCTGGGACCGCAGAGGGGATAAGGTGCATCGCACCCGGGGAGAGTACTCCTCGGCTGCCTGAGCTGTTTGGGCCTGGGAAGGCGCAAAACGCAGGCCCAACTGAGTCTGCGCTTTTGTGGAGTACCCGAAAACTGAACCACATGCAACTCAGGGCCCCTTCCCTACAGAGCAGCCTGGAGCCTGAGCAACGTAGATGGGGAAAGCACAAGCGCCGCGAGCGGGGACAAACCCAGTGTGGCCAGAACACTGCGAGTGCTCCCCACACAGGCAAGTGATATTTGTCTGCAGCGCCCCTCCCTCCCCACAGCACGACTGAGCAAGCGAACCTAAACAACAGACCACCGCCGCCCACTTGTGTCAGGGCAGAAATTAGACACTGAAGAGACCTGCAAACAGAAGCCAAATAAACAAAGGGAACCACTTCAGAAGTGACTGGTGCAACAGATTAAAATCCCTGTAGTTAACACTGACTACACCGCAAGGGACCTATAGATATGGAGAAATGTAAGCTGGAACAAGGAGCTATCTGAAACTGCACTGAACACACACTGCCCACAACAGCTCTGAGAAATTCCTAGATATATTCTTACTATTTTTAATTTAAACTTTTTTTCTTTTTTTTCTTTTTCTATTTTTTTTATTTTCTTTTAAAATTCCCTATTACTCCTCTATTACTCCTTAATTTTCATTTTCTTTTATTTTCTTTTAAAGTCCTCTATTACTCCTCTATTACCCCTTAATTTTCATTTTCATTTCACTATAACTTTGCAAAAAAAAAAAAAAAAACCTATTTTTAAAGCGAACTTCATATATATTTCTAATTTTTTGTGTGTTTTTGATATTGTATTTTTAAGAGTCTAACCTCTACTCTAGATTTTTAATCTTTGTTTTTCAGTATTTGATATCAATTTTGGACATTTAAGAATCCAACCTTCAGTATCCATTTTTACTCAGGAGTGTGATGATTACTCTCTTCCTCTTTTGACTTTCCTTTTTCTCCCCCAGATCACCTCTATTTCCTCCCTCCCTCTTCTCTTCTCAATCCAATTCTGTGAATCTCTGTGGGTGTTCTGGGCTACAGAGAACACTTAGAGAACAGAGTACTGTGTACATCTGTCTCTCTCTTCTTGAGTCACCCTTTTTTCTTCTGCTCATCTCCATCTCCTTCCTCCCTCTCCTCTTCTTCGTGTAACTCTGTGAACCTCTCTGGGGGTCAATCACTGTGGAGAATCTTTTCACCATTAACCTAGAAGTTTTATTATCAGTGCTGCTTAGTTGGAGAAGTCTTGAGGCTACTAGAAGAGTAAGACTGAAATCCAGAGGCAGGAGACTTAAGCCCAAAACCTAAGAACACCAGAGAACTCCTGACTACAGGGAACATTAATTAATAAGAGATCATCCAAAAGCCTCCATACCTACACTGAAACCAGCCACCACCCAAGAGCCAATAAGTTCCAGAGCAAGACATACCACGCAAATTCTCCAGCAACGCAGGAACATAGCCCTGAACATCAACACACAGGCTGCCCAAAGTCACACCAAACCCATAGACCCACCTCAAAACTCACTACTGGACACTCCATTGCACTCCAGAGAGAAGAAATCCAGTTCCACACACCAGAACACCGACGCACGCTTCCCTAACCAGGAAACCTTGACAAGCCAATCGTCCAACCCCACCCACTGGGAGAAATCTCCACAATAAAAAGGAACCACAGACCACCAGAATACAGAAAGGTCACTCCAAATACAGCAATTTAAACAAGACGAAAAGTCAGAGAAATACCCAGCAGGTAAAGGAACATGAAAAATGCCCAGAAAGCCAAACAAAAGAGGAGAAGATAGGGGATCTACCTGGGAAAGAATTTAGAATAATGATAATAAAAGTGATCCAAAATCTTGAAAACAAAATGGAGTTACAGATAAATAGCCTGGACTCAAGGATTGAGAAGATGCAAGAAATGTTTAACAAGGACCTAGAAGAAATAAAAAAGAGTCAATTAGAAATTAATAATGCAATAAATGAGTTCAAAAACACTCTGGAGGGAACCAACCATAGAATAATGGAGGCAGAAGATAGGATAAGTGAGGTAGAAGATAAAATGGTGAAAATAAATGAAGCAGAGAGGAAAAAAGAAAAAAAAATCAAAAGAAATGAGGACAACCTCAGGGACCTCTAGGAAAATGTGAAATCCCCAACATTCTAATCACAGGAGTCCCAGAAGAAGAAGACAAAAAGAGAGGCCATGAGAAAATACTCGAGGAGATAATAGCTGAAAACTACCCTAAAATGGGGAAGGAAATAGTCACACAGCTCCAAGAAACCCAGAGTCCCAAACAGGATAAACCCAAGGTGAAACACCCCAAGACACATATTAATCAAATTAACAAAGATCAAACACAGAGAACAAACATTAAAAGCAGCAAGGGAGAGACAACAAACAACACACAAAGGGATTCCCATAAGGATAACAGCTGACCTTTCAACAGAAACTCTTCAGGCCAGAAGGGAATGGCAAGACATACTTAAAGTAATGAAAGAGAATAACCTGCAACCCAGATTACTGTACCCAGCAAGGATCTCATTCAGATATGGAGAATTCAAAAGCTTTACAGACAAGCAAAAGCTGAGAGAATTCAGCACCACCAAACCAGCTCTTCAACAAATGCTAAAGGATCTTCTCTAGACAGGAAACACAGAAATGTTGTATGAACGCGAACCCAACACAACAAAGTAAATGGCAACGGGACCATACCTATCAATAATTACCTTAAATGTAAATGGGTTGAATGCCCCAACCAAAAGACAAAGACTGGCTGAATGGATACAAAAACAAACGCCCTATATATGCTATCTACAAGAGACCCACCTCAAAACAAGGGACACATACAGACTGAAAGTAAAGGGCTGGAAAAAAATATTTCACGCAAACGGAGCCAAAAGAAAGCAGGAGTCGCAATTCTCATATCAGTAAAATAGACTTCAAAATAAAGGCTGTGAAAAGAGACAAAGAAGGACACTACATAATGATCAAAAGATCAATCCAAGAAGAAGATATAGCAATTATAAATATATGTACCCAACATAGGAGCACCGCAATTTGTAAGGCAAATGCTAATGACTATGAATGAGGAAATTAGCAATAACACAATAATAGTGGGAGACTTTAATACCCCACTCAAACCTATGGATAGATCAACTAAACAGAAAAGTAACAAGGAAACACAAATTTTAAATGACACAATGGATCAGCTAGACCTAATGGATATCTATAGGGCATTTCACCCCAAAACAATGAATTTCACCTTTTTGTCAAGTGCACACGGAACCTTCTCCAGAATAGATCACATCCGGGCCATAAACCTAGCCTTGGTAAATTCAAAAAATTTGAAGTCATTCCAGTCATCTTTTCTGACCACAGTGCAGTAAGACTAGATCTCAATTACAGGGGAAAAGCTATTAAAAATTCAAACATATGGAGGCTAGCTAACAATCTTCTGAATAACCAACAAATCATAGAAGATATCAAAAAAGAAATCAAAATATGCACAGAAACAAATGAAAATGAAAACACAACAACCCAAAACTATGGGACACTGTAAAAGCAGTGCTAAGGGGAAGGTTCATAGCAATACAGGCTTACCTCAAGAAACAAGAAAAAAGACAAATAAATGACCCAACTCTATACCTAAAGCAACTAGAGAAGGAAGAAATGAAGAACCCCAGGGTGAGTAGAAGGAAAGAAATCTTAAAAATTGGGGCAGAAATAAATGCAAAAGAAACTAAAGAGATTACAGCAAAAATCAACAAAGCTAAAAGCTGGTTTTTTGAAAAAATAAAAAAAAAATGACAAGCCATTAGCAAAACTCACTAACAAACAAAGGGAGAAGAACCAAATTAACAAAATTAGAAATGAAAATGGAGAGATCACGACAGAGAACACTGAAATACAAAGGATCATAAGAGACTACTACCAGCAGCTCTATGCCAACAAAATGGAAAACTTGGAAGAAATGGACAAATTCTTAGAAAAGTATAACTTTCCAAAACTGAACCAGAAAGAAATAAAAAATCTTAACAGACTGATCACAAGCACAGAAATCAAGACTGCAATCAGAAATCTTCCAGGAAATAAAAGCCCAGGATCAGATGGCTTCACAGCTGAAGTCTATCAAAAATTTAGAGAAGAGCTAACACCTATCTTACTCAAACTCTTTCAGAAAATTGCAGAAGGTAAACTTCCAAACTCATTCTATGAGGCCACCATCACCCTAATTCCAAAACCAGACAAAGATGCCACAAAAATGAAAACTACAGGCCAATATCACTGGTGAACATAGATGCAAAAATCCTTAACAAAATTCTAGCAAACAGAATCCAACAACATGTTAAAAAAATCATACATCATGACCAAGTGGGCTTTATCCCAGAAATGCAAGGATTCTTTAATATCTGCAAATCAATCAATGTAAGACACCACATTAACAAATTTAAAGATAAAAACCATATGATTATCTCAATAGATACAGAGAACGCCTTTGACAAAATTCAACATCCTTTTATGATTAAAACTCTCCAGAAAGCAGGAATAGAAGGAACATAACTCAACATAATAAAAGCTATATATGACAAACCCACAGCGAGCATTACCCTCAATGGTGAAAAATTGAAAGCATTTCCCCTAAAATCAGGAACAAGACAAGGGTGCCACTCTCACCACTACTATTCAACATAGTTTTGGAAGTTTTGGCCACAGCAGTCAAAGCAGAAAAAGAAGTAAAAGGAATCCAGATAGGAAAAGAAAAATTGAAACTCTTGCTGTTTGCAGATGACATGATTCTCTACATAGAAAACCCTAAAGACTCTACCAGAAAATTACTAGAGCTAATCAATGAATACAATAAAGTTGCAGGATATAAAATTAGCACACAGAAATCCCTTGCATTCCTATACACTAACAATGAGAAAACAGAAAGAGAAATTAAGGAAACAATATCATTCACCATTGCAACAAAAAGAAAAAAGTACTTAGGAGTATATCTACCTAAAGAAACAAAAGAACTATACATAGAAAACTGTAAAACACCAAGGAAAGAAATCAAAGAGGACACAAACAGATGGAGAAATATACCATAATCATGGATTGGAAGAAACAATATTGTCAAAATGGCTATTCTACCCAAAGCAATCTATAGATTCAATGCAATCCCTATCAAGCTACCAACGGTATTTTTCACAGAACTAGAACAAATAATTTCAAAATTTGTATGGAAATACAAAAAACTTTGAATAGCCGAAGTAATCTTGAGAAAGAAGAATGGAACTGGAGGAATCAACCTGCCTGACTTCAGACTATACTACAAAGCCACAGTCATCAAGATAGTATGGTACCAGCACAAAGACAGAAATATAGATCAATGGAACAGAATAGAAAGCCCAGAGATAAATCCACGCACCTATGGACACCTTATCTTCGACAAAGGAGGCAAGGATATACAATGGAAAAAAGACAACCTCTTTAACAAATGGTGCTGGGAAAACTGGTCAACCACCTGTAAAAGAATGAAATTAGAACACCTTCTAACACCATACACAAAAATAAACTCAAAATGGATTAAAGATCTTAATGTAAGACCAGAAACTATAAAACTCCTAGAGGAGAACATAGGCAAAACACTCTCCAACATAAATCACAGCAGGATCCTCTATGACCCATCTCCCAGAATATTGGAAATAAAAGCAAAAATAAACAAATGGGACCTAATGAAACTTAAAAGCTTTTGCACAACAAAGGAAACTATAAACAAGGTGAAAAGACAGCTTTCAGAATGGGAGAAAATAATAGCAAATGAAGCAACAGACAAAGAATTAATCTCAAAAATATACAAGCAACTCCTGCAGCTCAATTCCAGAAAAATAATGGAATTACTGACCCATCAAATAAATGACCTAATCAAAAATGGTCCAAAGAACTAAACAGACATTTCTCCATAAGAAGACATACAAATGGCTAACAAACACATGAAAAGATGCTCAACATCACTCATTATCAGAGAAATGCAAATCAAAACCACAATGAGGTACCATTACATGCCAGTCAGGATGGCTGCTATCCAAAAGTCTACAAGCAACAAATGTTGGAGAGAGTGTGGAGAAAAGGGAACCCTCTTACACTGTTGGTGAGATTGCAAACTAGTACAGCCACTATGAAGAACAGTGTGGAGATTCCTTAAAAAACTGGAAATAGAACTGCCATGTGACCCCACAATCCCATTCCTGGGCATACACACCAAGGAAACCAGATCTGAAAGAGACACATGCACCCCAATGTTCATTGCAGCACTGTTTATAATAGCCAGGACATGGAAGCAACCTAGATGCCTATCAGCAGATGAATGGATAAGAAAGCTGTGGTACACATACACAATGGAATATTACTCAGCCATTAAAAAGAATACATTTGAATCACTTCTAATGAGATGGATAAAACTGGAGCCCATTATACAGAGTGAAGTAAGTCAGAAAGATAAACACCAGTACAGTATACTAACACACATATATGGAATTTAGAAAGATAACAATAGCCCTATGTGGAAAACAGAAAAGGAGACACAGATGTACAGAACAGAGTTTTGGACTCTATGGGAGAAGGCGAGGGTGGGATGATCTGAGAGAACAGCATCGAAACATATATATTACAAAGTGTGAAACAGATCACCAGTCCAGGCTGGATGCATGAGACAAGTGTTCGGGGTTGGTGCACTGGGATGACCCAGAGAGATGGGATGGGGAGGAATGTGGGAGGGGGTTCAGGATGGGGAACACATGTAAATCCATGGCTGATTCATGTCAATGTATGGCAAAAACCACTACAATAAAAAATTTTAAAAAAGAAGATTGTCCACTTTGAGGGAGTAAAATCAGACAACCATTTATGAAATACACTATCTGTTAACATCTACATTTTCTAAAAAAGCAATTATGGTAGTGATGCTTCAAGTTATGAAAAACTAAAGCATGATAAACTGTAGTTTCATATTTTACCCTCCTATGAAATTATGTAATTGGTTTGGTTTCCAAGTTAGTTCTTTTCCCACAGAAGTAGCACAGTTCATGTTTATTCTTTTAGCAACAAGAAAGGAAAATTACTCAGTATAAAGTATATCATTTCAGAATAATTTATTCTTAAGTAATGTGTAAAGTATCATGAGATAAATAGGAATTTACATATGTTTCACACATGGTTTTGAATCAATTTGAGAGAGTAGAAAAATAATAAGGGAAAAATCTTAGAGGATAGGGATCAGAAAAGTTAAGAAGGATGCTTTTAAAATTGTATAGAAAAGCTGAAATCGAAGAAATGGAAATACCAGGCTATAAACTGAAGAAGCAATTGCTATTATCACAGTCTAATCAAAGAATCATGTATCCCCCATGAGGTTTTGACCCTACTATCATGGGCAGTTCTTCAGCCCAAGGGCAAATGGCCCTTTAACAAACATTTCCATCCCAAAGAATCTTTTTAGAGCCCTCTTTATATCTTTGTTTCTCAGACTATAGATGAAAGGATTCAGCATGGGTGTGACCACAGTGTACATCACGGATACCATAGCACTCGTGTGTGAGCTGTAGGTAGCAGTGAAGCTAAGATATACTCCTAAGGCTGAACAATAAAATAATGAGACAACTGAGAGGTGAGATGCGCAGGTGGAGAATGCTTTATACTTCCCCTGAGCAGATGAGATTCCACAGATAGAGGACACTATCTTAGAGTAAGAGTAAAGAATACCAGCCAGGGGAGCACCCCCGAGAATTCCAGATCCTAAATACACCGCCATGTTATTGAGAAAGGGGTCAGAACAGGCTAGTCTGATCAGCCATGTGATTTCACAGAAAAAGTGGTGGATTTCCAAGTCTGAGCAGAAGGACAGTCGCAATACCATTAAGCTGTGTAACAGGGGAAAGAGGGCACTCACGATCCAGGACCCCAGAACCAGCAGTGCACAGAGCTGGGGGTTTATGATGACCGTGTAGCGCAGGGGGTGACAGATGGCCACGAAGCGATCATAGGCCATCACGGTCAGGAGAAAGTCATCTAATGCTGCAAAGAGTAAGTAAAAATACACCTGGATGATGCAGCCTTCATAGGTGATGACTTTGCTCTGTGTCTGGATGTTCCATAGCATCTTTGGGATGATGCTGGACGTAAAACTGATGTCTACAAAGGACAGGTTTGAGAGGAAGAAGTACATGGGCGTGTGGAGGTGACGGTCTGAGCAGACAGCCAGGATGATGAGCAGGTTTCCAATCACAGTGATCAGATACATGAAGAGGAAAAGCCCAAATATAAGGGACTGCAATGCCGGCTCCTCTGAAAGTCCCAGAAGGAGAAATTCTGATATTTGAGTCTTGTTCCCTGATGCCATGTGATGGAAGTGACTACTGGGAAAAAAGAAAATAGCATGAATAATTTTCAGACAGGTGTAACTCACATAGCTGAACTTCTGTAATTTCTATTTTGCTGGCAAGAAATTGATGTTAATAAGTTGTACATAGATAAATTCTCCTTGAAGGTATACTCCATTTTACCTCTAATTAGATACTTTTGTCTCATTCTCAACATATTTCCAAGGATTTCATGCATTTACAGTTTTAATGAGAAAGTCTTGTATGCACTTGAGAAGCATTATGCTGACAGTCAACATGTTCCAAATACACACAGGGGATAAATAGAGACACTTAACAAATCTCTCACAATCCAAGAGTGGTAAAAGATGATACTCAAATAAATACAGAATATGTTATAAGGTGACAGGTGTTATGAAGAAAACAGAAACATGTATAAAAGAGAGTTTAGTAGGAATATTATTTTGTACCAAATATTCAGGCAAGGCTTCCAAACAAGGGATTCTATGAAGAGACATCAAGAAAAAGAAAGTCCTAGCATGATACCAGCAGAAGTGTGTGCCTGGCATAGGGAATGGCCACTGCAGAGTAACCAAGGAAGAAACTGGTCAATGTTCAAATGCAAACAAGGAAATCGGTGGGATGGAGGAATAAGCAGGAGGGGGAGTGGTTAGAGATGGTGTCAAGGATGCTGAGGAACAAGGTGGCTTCACTGCTACAGCTGAACCTTCAGTCCATAGAGAATCTCTCCTTCCATGTTGTTCCCAGAACTTATGGATTTAGTTGCAAAGGAATCCTGAAAATTACATCAGATCGTCTTCTTAGCACCATCTCTGATGGAGTTTTGGCCTCTGTCACCTTATTACGCCACCTTAATATGTGAGTGCAGGTGCCTTTGCTTTAACAACTGCTCTCACTCCACAAGGCACAAGTGTACACACACACCATAGCCTCCTGGGCTGTGTTATTGTCATGAGTTTCTCACCCAGCGCCACCTTCTTTAAGCCATGGGTGGTGACACCTCAAGCTGGCCAGATCAGATTAACTTTCTCCAGAAATTCCAGTTCACAAGCTACTGAGCAAATAATACAGTTGAGGTTCCTTTTAGCTACAATGACTTTCTGCCCTGTATTTAAATAAATATAAAAAGCATGGGAGGGAGAGAGATAAAGTGAAGGGGAAAGATCTAACAAGGTCAAACGGCCCCTGAGACAATGTGATGAAGAAAAGCGTTCTTGGTTTGGCAACATTTCAACTTCGGCTACATCCCTTGATACCCAGGAAAGATCAGAAAGAAAAATACCTCTTTTCCAAAGACAGAATCAGTGGTATCTGGAGGGTGTGAAAAACCATACCCATTTGCCCTGTCTCTGTTATTTTTTTTTTTTTGGTTGTGGACCATTTTTAAAGTCTTTATTGAAAGACTTTATTGAAAGTGTTATAATATTGTGCCTGTTTTATGTTCTAGGTCTTTAGCTGTGAGACATGTGGGATCTTAACTTTCCAACCAGGGATCGGCCCACACACCCTGCACTGGAAGGCAAAGTCCTAACCACCGGGCAGCCAGGGAAGTGCCCTTATCTCTGTTTTCTTATGAGATATATTTTATTTGTCATTTTTGGGCTTAATGTTTTTCATTTTTTTCGTAAATCCACTGGGAACATCCTAATTCTAGTTCTGATCTCTAGACAGCATGCAAAGACCTTTGCAGACCATACTCTGTGAGTCTATGAGGTCATGAAATTTCATTCTCTTATTCTGGATAAATTTCTTCACATGATTTAATTCTAAGGACACTGTTTTATTTCAGTATACTGTGACACTGTCACTATAATGCAAGATCCTAAGCATCAGTGATTTCAGCTCCCTTGTTTACTTCTTATTTTCCCATATGTACATGAATACATGTGCATTTATTTTAAAAACACAGTTAAGAAAATTATAAATTGTGAATAGAAAGAATGGCAAAAATGTTAAACCAGTTAAGAGTGATTTCATATAAGTGCATTAAACAAAACTGAATGAAACATCAAAACCATTATGTTTCAATCAATTTTTGATGTTCCATTCAGTTTTTAGCAGTAACAGAACAATCACAACAATAATTAATAATGATTAATAATTCATCATTAATAATTAATTTAGAAAAGACCTTGACTCACGATAACCTAATATATAATCTATCCAGGAATTTCTAGCAATTAGCAGATGTATTGCTAATATTTGTTGAATGATTAAGAATTAGATCCCCTTAGGTATGAACACTACCGTATGGAAAGGTTGTACTTCAATTTGATTGAAAGACTGGATTGCTGAATAAAAGTCAGAATAAATGACCATCTATCTGGAAGGAAATGAAGTGGTTTCCTATTTAATGCATCTTTTTAAAAGAGACAAAAGTACCTGTAATAGCGAACAGTCCATTTCAGATGATCATATAAAACCACACACAAAATCTACAGGTGAGAAAATATTATTATCAAGGGGAGAAAATCAGAAGTAAGAAGAAAAACAAATTTAACTATTTAAAAATTTTAAATATTTTATGGTCAAAAATACCCACCCCAAAATCAATCGCAGAACAATATTTTGTAAAAATCATTGGAAATGCAGTTAACTGTTGAGAAGAAGGCATAAAACATATTTAGACATATGGTAATAATAAGAAATGGCTTGCTGATTGACTCTATGAATCTTGGCTCAAAGTGAGTGCTAGTTTAATAAACAGGAAGATATCTAATTCACGACCTTCAGCCTAGGAAAAAACTTAATGTTGATTGAGGTTGAAACTTTTAAACAAGTATTACAAACATAAGGGGAACTCTCTAATTTCACTGGCAGACATGTGAAGTAGAGAACATTGTGGAAACCACCTAAGATAGCTATTGATAATAGAAACACAAATATTCTTTAACTCAGGGTTCCTCCATCTCTGCACTACTGGATAGTCTCTGCCAGGTCCTTCTCTGTGGTGGGGTCTGTCTTGTACATTGTAGGATGTTTAGAAGCATCCTTGCCCACCACCTGCCCTTCATCCATGTGACAGCAAAAAATGTCTACTGATACTGCTCAATGACCCCTGAGGGACAGTTACCCTTGGCTTAGAAGTGCAATGTTAAATTAACAATCTCAAATTTTGTAGCAGTAATATGATAGTCCTTATTGCTAAATAATGATACGGACCATCGACTGTATGAGTCACACAGCCACACTATGGAATTTATACGGACATTGAAATAATGAGCCAGCATTATTACTAGTTGTTTAGCAGCAAGTCCCTGAGTTGCTGCTGAGAAATAAACAAAAGTGAATAAATTGTAGAAAAACATTAAACATAATGTACATTTATCAGTAAAACATAAAGAAAATTTAATGATTCATTTAGGATTATATTTATACCTTTGTATAAAAGTATGTGAATATGTATAAGTTCAGATTTTAGAAGGGTGTTTTTAAAAGGAACTAAAAACTTAAGGAATAAAAAATACTTATTCCATAAATAAAAACTTATGGAATAATAAATATACTTAACCTTATGAAGCAAAATAAGGTAAAATACATTGCTTCCTGAGCAACTGTAGATAAAAAATTGAATGAAAATCTACCACTAACTAATAAAAACACATAAAGGAGTAAAACTTTAATGATACCAGCATTGGTCACTAATTCAACTTGAAATTGCCAAAACGGGGAAATGAAAGAATATAACAGGACACTTACAATGAGGAGACGGGGCAGTACCAAAGTTGCAATTTCATCTCATATTGAGGTAGATGGACTGAAATACACTTACAGAATATGAAGGCAATGTTTAATATGGTATAGAAGAATGTCTTCCAAATTATGACCAGAGCTGATGCAACTTTTCCAAATAGATTTAATTAGAAGGCTAAAAGGAACAATAAGAAATAACAGTTGTGAAACTAGAAATAGATATATACAAAGTGCTATTTATTATTAATATCACTAAGGATGCTGCAGAACTCTCACTTTCCTTCTTGGTTTACAACAAGGATTGAAACATCAAGAATATTAAAGTGATAACTAAATTCATTCAGTAAGAAAAGTGACAATAAAAAAGCAACAAATGGGGTGTACTGTACAGCGTGGTGACTATATATAGTTCATAATACTTTATAGCATAAACTGACTGACAGGTTTGACACAAAAACTGGCCAAAAATTTGACCAAAAGAATGAATTATTATACAATCCCCAGGTTTCCCTGGTGGCTCAGCATAAAATATGAACCTGCCAATGCAGAAGACCTGGGTTAGATCCCTGGGTCAGGAAGATTTCCTGGAGGAGGGCATGGCAACCCACTCCAGTATTCTTACCTGGGAAATCCCATGGACAGAGGAGACTGGCGAGCTATATTTCATGGAGTCACAAACAGTTGGACACGACTTAGCAACCAAACAACATACAACCCCCACAAACGTATCTATATACGAAGAATGATTTGACATTCAATTTTTGTAAAAAAAAAAAAAAAAGAAAGAAAGAAAAGCAATTTTCTCTTTCAAAGGATTCAATTAAAAAATAAAAAACAAGCGGCAGCACTGACACAACTATATAAAACAGAAGAATTGTAGAGACATTTTTAAACAGAAAAACACTGAATGGCTAACAAATCGTCAACTGTATTCAATCTCACAGGTAATATAATAATTACAAACTTAACCTCATTATCATACATCTTTTCACTTATGTAACTAAGCTTTTTTTTTCCTTACGTGAATACCTAGCTTGGGAGAAGTTACTCTAATGTGTGTGTCTACTGCACAGCTATTGCAAGGGTGCCTTTGCAAACAGTCCTGGGTACAGATCTTTCTCCTGCATGTGGAAACAGAGTCTAACATGCCCCATCTTACAATAAAAAGAAATATTGTCACTTCACTGTGTGTCCCACCACAGGTAATATCCTTTGTCTCCCATTTCCTCTTCTCTTGGGTTTCCAGCAGATTTAATTGTCAAAACTGACATCCTTGTTTCCAAGTGTAATGGTCACTTTTTCTACATCATAAATAAATGCATTATTATGAAAAGCAGCGAACAAACAGAGATCTCTGCATCTGGGCTATGTTGGATTTGTCCTCAGGTGACCTCAGGCACACGTTCCTAGCTTCCATCCTCTCTGATCCTCCCCTCCATTGTTTGTGGGGCTCTCAGACTCACCTGCTTGGGAACTCTGGGGGGATGATTTCTCTGTGAAGGTCAAAATTTCTCCCTAATTAATTGACAAGCAGATCAAAGTTTTGTCCTCAAAAAAGAAAACAGGAAAGGATAAAAATCAAGCATTAGTCTCCCAGCTAGATGTAGGACTGCAAAAGTAAATAACCACATCTTATACAATGAAAGAGTCACAGGCTGATGGACTGCAGCAGAGGAAATGTTTACAGCTTCCTGTGTCAGTTCGTTAGGCATGTTTTCCTCTTGTTAATTCGGCTTCTAAGTACATGATTTCCCTTAGAGACACTGGTCTGGATAGAATGGGTTTTTTTCTGTTTGTTTTTTGCTTGTTTTTTTTTCCTGCTGATTCTCTGTTCTTAGGAGGCTGCATTATAAGTTAGGTGAATCCAGTTTTTATAGCTCCTTTGACTTTACCTCTTCTACTTCCAAAGCTCTAAGCTTCGCAACACGTCATCACATCCCTGAGTTCAAATTATCTCAATAATATAATATGGACAATTTGCCTCAACTAGGTCCCCAGGGTCTTCAAAGCTTTGGTTTTTGTTGGGAACACAACCCCTGAAACCTCTGAAAATGATTATCCCCTTCTTCAAAAGGGGATAACTTTTCTCCTTTAATATAAAACTCAGATATTGTAATCCTTGGTTTCATGAAAGCTTTGCAAAGCCGAAAAGGATTCCCTACTCATATCAGAAGTTTAGAGCTGTCATTTAAGAGTCCTCAGTATGAAATATTTGTAAATATGGAAGACAAATGTAGATATTGTTATGCACTGCTAGCTCAGCTGACTGTCGAATGTAATTTCTCCAACAATGTATTCTATGAAGCAATACTTTATGAGCTTCATTCTCCAGTGTAGAAATGGGATTCAGAGGGACTCAACGTTCTGCTTACAAGTGTTAATAAAGCAAGGGACGGAATCTTGTTCGGAATGTGTCACCGTGCCTCCAGTTCTCAAACTCTGAGCAGTGATTCTCAGCCAAAATGATTTTGCCGCTGGGGATATTTGGCAATATCTAGAAAGATACTATTAATCTCCTATATCCCACAAGACTGAACCCAATAGAAGTAATGTTCCTGCCCCAAATGCCAACAGTAAGAAAACCTATTCTAGACCAGAGCTCCAATAAGCTCATTGTACATAGAAATCATCAAGGTTTGTGGTTGAAATACAAATCATGATTCTTTGGATCTCTAGCAGACACAGGAACTGCCTTTCAAACAAGCTCTTAGGTATTGTTGAAGGTGTAGGTCTTGGTCTGTGGATCACAGTTTGAATATCAAGACAGTAATCCTGTGTTAGAGTAAGTATACACAGTTTCAGTCTCCTCCAAGGATCTTTATGTAACTTTGAAAGATATTTTTTTTTCATTCACTTTATAGGTCATGATAAATTATGTATTAG
Organism: Muntiacus reevesi; assembly: GCF_963930625.1. Taxonomy (NCBI): domain Eukaryota; kingdom Metazoa; phylum Chordata; class Mammalia; order Artiodactyla; family Cervidae; genus Muntiacus; species Muntiacus reevesi. The sequence goes on along the minus strand of NC_089249.1, from coordinate 187,332,922 downwards.
ATTGCTAAAATATAATAACTCCTGAGTAAAGTGAAATAAAATATGTATTAAAAAGGCTTTGTGGTAGGCAGAATGTGAGTGAGTGAAAGTCTCTCAGTCATGTCTGATTCTTTGCGATCTAGGCCAAAATACTGGAGTGGGTAGCCTTTTCCTTCACCAGGGGATCTTATCAAACCCAGGTCTTCAGCATTGCAGACAAATTCTTTACCAGCTGAGCTACCAGGGAAGCCCCATAAGATATCTCTAATTAAATGCAAAAGAATTTGTTCCACAACTTGAGAAAAGATAGTTGCTTTCAAAAAATGGGTTTAATCACAAACATAAAATAATGCAAATTAGGATAGTTGGATATGAAATAAGATAGCAATATGCATAATATATATTCCTTACTACTAAAGATGCAGAACATTCCATGTTTAAAAGTAAAAGGGAAACAGAATGTGACTAACTGATAGATTTGACTAAACACAGTTTATAAACTCTCACACAACCCCATTAATGGAGCTACACCTACATAGAAGAATTAAATGGCAAACTACAAACTTAATGAAAAAAGTCTTAATTTTTGAAAGAAAGCAAGAAAAAAAAAAAGACACTTAGATTCCAAAACATAAAGCAAAATTCTCGCACAGACAATTTGCATATAGAAAGTGAATGGCTAACAAATCAAACAGGTGTTCTGGTGATGTTGTTCTGTTGCTAAGTCATGTCCAACTCTTTTGCAACTCCATGGACTATAGCCCACTAGGCTCCTCTGTCCATGGGATTCTCCAGGCAAGAACACTGGAGTGTGTTGCCATTCCAGTCTCCAAGGGATCTTCCTGGACCAAAGATCGAACCTGCATCTCCTGCATTGGCAAGTGGATTCTTTACCACTGTGCCACCAGGGAAGGCTTAGCCATCCTGTAATGAAGTAATTACCAAGTAATACTCCTTGGCATACCTCTCCATGCATATTACATACAATGCTCTTTTTCATGGGAATATCAATGTGGTAGGCAATATTGTGGAATATGTGTCCCAAATACTGCAGTTGCAGCATAACATCTACCTCCACAGATCTGGATTCTTCTCATAAATACAGAACATGTTGAAACAGTGAGTCTGAAAAAGTTTTTAAATACCCTCCCTTCAATGCTCACACCTCCAAACCTAATACTCTGCTTTCCTACTCCCATGAACTGAAAAACTCCTCAGATACATTCTGTTTTTACCAGAACCACTTTATTCCTCCCATTCCTTCTTCACTCTCATCCAACTGGAATTCCATTCCCATCGCTTATTTGTCAACAATGATGCTTGTATTACTGAGTCAGCAGACACTAATCTTTTCATATATTAAATCAATCAATTTTAAATATATTAGTCAACCTAGGGGGGAAAAAAATGTGGCGATCTCTTGGGTCTGGTTTAGGCTGCTTAAGTTCTCAGGTAGCCAGATTTAGGACTTGAAAACCAGGAAGCATGTCCTGTCTGCCTGAGATTGCACAGGCTGAGGGACTGCAGCAGAGGAGATATTTGTAACTCCCTGTATCTGCTCATTAGGCACTGCTTTCACTGTTACTCTCACCTTTGCTCACATCATTGTCCTGAGGGCCACTAGTGTGGACGGAAATTTTTTTTTTTTCCTGCTGAGTCTCTGTTCCCTGAGCCCACATTGAAAGACAGGTGAATCCAGTCTTTCTTACTCTTTCTCCATGAACTTTCCTGCCTCTCAGAGTTTTAGCATCACTGCTATGCTGTGCTCTGCTTAGTCGCTCAGTCATGTCCGACTCCTTGTGACCTGTAGCCCCTCAGGCTCCTCTGTCCATGGGGATTCCCCAACTTATTGCAATATTCAGACCCAAATCTGAGACTGTGGAACCTTTGTTGATCAGGTTCCAAGGATCTCCAAAGTATTGTCTTGTGGTGGGAAAGTCTTCTGACATTTCCAGTAAATTGGGATTCCCTTCTTCAACAAGAGATAGAAGTATGCTCCTTTGATATAAATACATAGGTATTATAATCATTGGCTTCATGATGATTTTAATAAATCAACTAGGACATTCATGTTAGTGATACAAGTTAAAAAGTGTCATTTAGTGCTTCATTTTTTTTTTAATGTCAGTTAGATGACATGTTTCCATCTAATGGTACATCATGCACTGACCTTAGAATCTTATGTGGGTTGTCTTATTTTAATGAAACTTTATTCTCTGATGTTTGCACTATGATGTGTTCTACACTTGCATAAATGTGACTCAGAAGAGTGAAAGGATCTGCCTAAAGTTATGTCCATTTGACTGAAGAGGTATCTGAAATTGAAAGTCGCTTAGCCGTATCTGGCTCTTTGCAACCCCATGGACTATACAGTTCATGGAATTCTCCAGACCAGAATACTGGAGTGGGTAACCTTTCCCTTCTCCAGGGTATCTTCCAAACCCAGGAATCAAATAAGGGTCTCCTGCACTGCAGGCAGATACTTTACCAGCTGAGCTACTATGGGACCTCAAACCCTAAAACAGAAAAATACACATATTCTTGAATGAAGATCTGTATGTCTTCCTTGGGAAAATGTCTATTGCATATCTTCAGCTAACTTTTAATAGAATTATTTGTTTTTTAATATTAATTTGACTTAATCCTTTATATTTTTGGATAGCAACCCCTTATTGGATATATACATTATAAATATATAAATACATTATATAAATTGGATATATACATTGGAAAATATCTATGGGATATTTCCCCATAGATAGTTTGTTTTATTGGTGCTTTCCTTCACTGTGCGAACAAATGTATTCCATTTGTTTATTTTCATTTCCCTTGCTTGGGGGGATATATACAAAAACATTGCTAAGATTACTCTCAAAGAAGAATCACCTATGGTTTCTTGTAGCTTATTAAATAACTTCATGACATTATCTTGAATTCTCTACTTGTGTGATAACAATCTTCCATGACATTAAGACTGGTTTTTGGAAAACTGTTCATTTTATATTTTCAAATTTTTTTAGAATATAGTTGACTTGTAGTGTTGTTAGATCTTCCTGTAAAGCAAAATGTATCAGTTACATACATATACACAACACGTCACCTAAAAGATCTTTTGATCAAACAAATCTTGTATATATATGTGTATATATGTGTGTGTGTGTGTGTGTGTGTGTGTATACATATTGGAGAAAGAAATGGCAACCCACTCCACTATTCTTGCCTTGAAAATTCCATGGACAGAGGAGCCTGGCAGGCTACAGTCCATGGAATCACAAGGGTTGGACACGACTTAGCAACTAAACTACCACCACCATATGTGTATATATATATATATATATATATATGTCTATATAGAAAGAGACACACACACACAAGTTGACCTTTGAACAAGAAAATTAAGTGTTCTGACTCTTCGTGGTCAGAAATCCTCCTGTAACTTGACAGTTATTTTTCTATATCACTGACACAACCAACTGTAATAAAAATAATATAAAGTATCTTGGTTGTTAAGTGTATTTTTAAATGAATAATACAACTCTTAACTCTTGCTTCAGGAAGTAGGAGAAAAATTACTTGAGATGGCTGTCATTTAAGAAGTAATTATTCTTAATAAATCTATGATGTCGCAACAAAGAATGGAATCTACAAACATTTTTGACCCAAAGGTAGGAAAATTTTGAAGTAGGAAAAGACAAAAATGGCCTATGCATAAGAATGAGGAAAAAACTTAATAAAGAAAGTTCCTAAAATTGCATCAAGATGCCAAATCTTTATGAAAAGAAAATGGAAAAGAAAATGAAAAGAAAATGGAAAAGAAATGAAAAGAAAATGAAAAGAAAATGGAAAAGAAATGGAAAAGAAGATGAAAAGAAAAATGGAAATCCCAGGAAACAAGTAGAAGGAGCAAATTTTATTCCACAATGATCAAAGAATCACTATTTTTGGTTCAGAGGCTTTGAGCTATGCAATCCAGGGCACTAGATATTTGGTCTTTTAAAGTTGGCATGAAGCAGAATCTCTTCAGAGCCCCTTTTATACCTTGATTTCTCAGACTGTAGATGAGAGGGTTCAGCAGGGGTGTGACCGCAGTGTACATCACAGAGGCAATTGTACTTGAATATGAGGTGTGGGTAGCAGCAGAGCTAAGGTAAACTCCTGAGGCTGTAAAATAAAATAGGGAGACAACCAAGAGGTGGGACACGCAGGTGGAAAATGCTTTACACTTCCCCTGAGCTGATGAGATCTTACATATGCAGGAAACTATTTTAGAGTAAGAGTAAAGGATACCAGCAAAAGGACCAATACCCATCAGGACAGCTGCAAAATGCATCACTATGTTATTAAGAAAGTTGTCAGAACTGGAAAGTTGTACCACCTGACTGAGTTCACAGAAAAAGTGGGGGGTTTGCATTTCTGGACAAAAGGACAGTTGCAGAACCATTAAGCTGTGTAGCAAGGAATGCAAGGCAATCAGCACCCAGGATATCAGAACCAGCACTCCACAGAGCCGGGGGTTCATGATGACGGTGTAGTACAATGGGTGGCAGATGGCCACATACCGGTCATAGGCCATCACACTCAGGAGAATGTCATCTAATTCTGCAAAGAGAATGTAAAAATACATCTGGGTGATGCAGCCTTCATAGGTGATTCCTCTGCTCTCTGTCTGGATGTTCCACAGCATCTTTGGGATGGTGGTGGAGGTGACACAGATGTCTACAAAAGACAGGTTGGAGAGGAAGAAGTACATGGGTGTGTGGAGGTGGGAATCTGAGCTGACAGCCAAGACAATAAGTAGTTTTCCAAATACAGTGATCAGGTACATGGTGAGGAAAAGTCCAAATATGAGGGACTGCAGTTCTGGTTCGTTTGAAAGTCCCAGAAGAAGAAATCGTGAAATTTGTGTGTTGTTACTTGGTCCCATGGGGTGCAGGTAACTACCAGGAAAAAGAAAAATAACATGACTAATTTTCACACAAACTGGCATGCTTCACATAGCTGAAACACTACAATTTCTATATGACCCTCAAGAAATTGATGTTAATACTTTATTTATAAGTAAGTTCTCTTTGAGGGTGTGTGGGTGTATGTTCAGTCGCTTCAGTCATGTCTAATTCTGTGCAACCCCATGAACTGTAGCTCGCCAGGCTCCTCTGTCCATGGGATTTCCCCAGGGTGGATTGAATTCTGGAGTAGATTGCCATGTCCTCCATCAAGGGTTCTTCAGAACCTAGGGATTGAGTAGGCATCTCCTACACAGTTGCTGCAATTGGGGAGGATTCTTTAGCGCTGAGTCACCCTGGAAGCCCCTTTGAGGGTATACTCCATTTCATCTTGACTAGGAATGTTTGTCCGATTCTCATTAGATTTGCAAAGAGGTCATACCTCTAGAGCTTAATTTAGTGCTGATCATGTTCCAAGTACATGGAGCCAATAAGCAGAGTGTTTAAATGAAAAAAAAAAAAAAAGCTATCACAATCCAAGGAGGGTGAATGAGGATATTCAAATAAAATGTGACAGAATATGTCAGAATGTGACAGATGCTATGAAGAAAACAAAGCCAGGTATAAGAGAGAGAGAGTGGTAGGAGGTGCTACTTTGTCCCAAGTGCTCAGGGAAGACCAGAAATTGAGATGATGTTTGAACACTTTCCTCCAGAAAGAGGGATAAGGAGCCAGTATGACGTCAGGAGAACTGTGAGCCTGCTAGAGGGAGCTGCAAAGGCCCTGAGGAAGATGCTTGTTACACATGTTCAAATGAAAGCAAGGAAACCAGTGGGGCAGAGGAATGATCAAGAGGGGGAGTGGTTAGAGATGGTGTCAGGGATGCTGAGGAGCAAGGTGGCCTCCCTGCTACAGTTGACACTTCAGCACATAGAGAATCCCTCTTCCATGTGGTTCTTTGCACCTTATGAATTTAGTTGTAAAACCATCCTATGAATGATATCAGATACCCCACTTAGTCCCATCTGTTGAGTGAATTCTGACTTCTGTATTATAAGTCATCTTAATATATGAGTCCAGGTGCCTCTGCTTTAAGAACCATTTTCCCTTCACAAGGCAGGGCACACACACACTCACACACACACTCACACTCACAATCATGCCTTTCTGGTTTGTGTTACTACGATCACTGGCTACCCAGATCCACCCTCCTTAGGCTATAAGAGGTTACAGATTGGCTGGTCAGATCAAATTATTATTCTCTGAAAGAATATGTAACTTTGACCCAGAAATTCCCATTTATAAACTTCCCAAGAAACAAACTTGGAGTTCACTTTAGGTATGACCAATTTCTGCTCAGTATTTAGAAAAGAATGAAAAGTATGAAAGTGAAAGAGAGAGAAATGAAATGCACATTTAGATATTAAGGGAAAGAAATATCCAATAAACTCAAATGACCCCAGAGACAATGGAATAAAGAAAAGTTCCCCTGCTTCATCAATATTCCAGCTCCAATGATATCTCCTTGATACCCAGAAAAAATAGTAAAGAAAAATATATTTCTGCCAAGGACATAAACAGTGATATAGATATGACTTGAAAGATCTTACAGTGTGAATATCCTAAGAGGAAAATAAAACATTGGAACATTAACTGCCAATTTAAAATCAGAAATAGACAAAATACAGCAGAAGTTGGACATGTTTTATATGAAGCATATGAAACAGTAGAAGCTTTCTTTTCCTTAAGGAATTTCCCTATTTGTTTCCTCCTGTTCATAAATAAGATTCTTATACTTAATTTCTAATTTTACTGGAATCATTTTATACCCTCTATTCCTACAAAAGGGATTTGCCTGGTGGCTCAGAGAGCAAATAATCCATTTGTCAATGCAGGAAACAAAGGTTTGATCCCTGGGGTGAGAAGTTCCTTTGGAGAAGGAACTGGCTACCCACTCCAGTATTCTTGCCTGGGAAATCCCACTGACAGAGGAGCCAGGTGGGCTACAGTCCATGGGGTCACAAGAGTTGGACACAGCTTATTGATGAAACCACCACAACCATACCATCTGAGATTCCAATATTACCATTTATTCTTTTTTATTTTTATTTTTTTTTATATTGTAGTGGGTTTTGCCATACATTGACATGAATCAGCCATGGATTTACATGTGTTCCACATCCCAATCCCCCCTCCCACCTCCCTCCCCACCCCATCCCTCTAGGTCTTCCCAGTGCACCAGCCCCGAGCACTTGTCTCATGCACCCCACCTGGGCTGGTGATCTGTTTCACTATAGATAATATACATGCTGTTCTCTTGAAACATCCCACCCTCGCCTTCTCCCACAGAGTCCAAAAGTCTGTTCTGTACATCTGTGTCTCTTTTCCTGTTTTGCATATAGGGTTATCATTACCATCTTTCTAAATTCCACATATATGCATTAGTATACTGCATTGGTCTTTACCTTTCTGGCTTACTTCACTCTGTATAATGGGTTCCAGTTTCATCCATCTCATTAGAAGTGATTCAAATGAATTCTTTTTAATGGCTGAGTAATATTCCATGGTGTATTTGTACCACAGCTTCCTTATCCATTCATCTGCTGATGGGCATCTAGGTTGCTTCCATGTCCTGGCTATTACAAACAGTGCTGCGATGAACATTGGGGTGCATATGTCTCTTTCAGATCTGGTTTCCTCAGTGTGTATGCCCAGAAGTGGGACTGCTGGGTCATATGGCAGTTCTATTTCCAGTTTTTTAAGGAATCTCCACACTGTTCTCCATAGCGGCTGTACTAGTTTGCATTCCCACCAACAGTGTAAGAGGGTTCCCTTTTCTCCACACCCTCTCCAGCATTTATATGGACACCTTATCTTTGACAAAGGAGGCAAGGATATACAATGGAAAAAAGACAACCTCTTTAACAAATGGTGCTGGGAAAACTGGTCAACCACTTGTAAAAGAATGAAACTAGAACACTTTCTAACACCATACACAAAAATAAACTCAAAATGGATTAAAGATCTAAATGTAAGACCAGAAACTATAAAACTCCTAGAGGAGAACATAGGCAAAACACTCTCCAACATAAATCACAGCAGGATCCTCTATGACCCATCTCCCAGAATATTGAAAATAAAAGCAAAAATAAACAAATGAGACCTAATGAAACTTAAAAGCTTTTGCACAACAAAGGAAACTATAAACAAGGTGAAAAGACAGCCTTCAGAATGGGAGAAAATAATAGCAAATGAAGCAACAGACAAAGGATTAATCTCAAAAATATACAAGCAGCTCCTGCAGCTCAATTCCAGAAAAATAAATGACCTAATCAAAAAATGGGCCAAAGACCTAAACAGATATTTCTCCAAAGAAGACATACAGATGGCTAACAAACACATGAATAGATGCTCGACACCACTCATTATCAGAGAAAGGCAAATCATAACCACAATGAGGTACCATCTCACGCCAGTCAGAATGGCTACTATCCAAAAATCTACAAGCAATATTACCATTAAATTGTCAACCTTGATGCTTGCATTTTCAAGTGCAAGGTTCACTTTAGTTTTAGATCATACATAAGTACATTAATATTAGGAAAACCAGAAAATAACTACAATGACTTCTGGCCTCTGGGCTATAACAGATCTGTCCTCAGGTGACCTCAAGCTCACGCACTTGGCTTCCATCCTCTCTGACGCTCTCCTGCAGTGTCTGTAGAGCTCTCAGACTCACCTGCCTGCAGATTTTATCACTTCTTCCCTGTAGAAGTCAAAATACCTCCCTAAATGATTACGGATGAAGACAGAATTTTGTCCCCAAATAAGAAAACAGGAAGTGATAAAATCAAGCATTGGTTGCCGGACAGATGTAGAACTTCAAAAGCAAGAACCAGTCAAAGTGGCAGAGACTGAGGGACTGCAGCAGAGGAGATATTTGGAGCTTCCTGTGTCAGCTCATTAGACATGTTTCCTCTGGTTACTCCAACCTTTAACTACATGATTTCCCTTGGGGACACTTCTGGACAGAATTTTTTTTTTTTTTCTAATGGTTCTTTGCTCCTAAGACATGCATTATAAGTTAGGTGAATTCATTTTTTATCACTCCTTCACCTTTAATTCTCCTGCTTCCAAAGCCCTAAGATTCCCAGCATATCATCACATCCCTGGGTACAAAATTTTCTTTAAACTGTAACATTGAGGATTTATCTTGAGTAGGTCCCTTTGATCTTTAAGACTTTGATTTGTGGCAGGGACAGAACCACTGAAATCTCTAAAAATTACTATTCTCCTCTTCAAAAAGGGGGATAACTTTGCCCCTTTAGTATAAAACCATGGTTATTGTACTCCCTGGATCCATGACAGTTTCTCCAGGCCAATTAGAAATTTCCCAGTTATATCAGAAGTCAAGAGCTATCCTTTAGTCCCTCATTACTAAATGTGTGTAATTATAAGAGAGATATTTATATGTTGATATGCACCATAAACTCTCATAGCATATTATGTGTGTGTGTGGGATGTGCTCAGTCTTGTCCAAATCTTTGTAACCCCATGGACTGTAGCCCTCCAGGCTTCACTGTGCTTGGGATTTCCCAGACAAGAATACCAGAGTGGGTTGCCATATCCTTCCCCAAGGGGTCTTCCTGACCCAGCAATGGAATCCATGGCTTTTACGTCTCCTGCATTGCCAGGCAGGTTCTTTACCACTAGGTCCACTATATAATGTGTGTGTGTGTGCCACGGCCTGCATGGGTGCTTGGGAACCTAGCTATGAGTCACAGCAGAGGTCAGACATGAAGCAGTGTCTAAGCAGGGCCACAGCACATATCACTGGTGCTTATATGGGCTTCACATCAGAAGCAACACCAATCACTGACAATGGCTTGATGCCACAGCCCACACCCCTATCCATGCCAGAAGCCCATGCATGTCTCGAGGCCCTTGTCTTGCAGTCCAATACCATGGCAAATAAAGCAGCCCCGCTGTAGGCACAAAAGAACTCCAGACCCAAAGATGCTTCTGAGCAGGGGACAGTCAGCCACTGATGGTGCTTACACAGGCAGCACATCAGAGGCAGTCTGCATCTCAAGCTCTGCCCAGGCCAACAGGGTCCTTGCCCCACCCCATCTAGGCCACACACTAGCACTTCTTGCTCTAGCACTGCTCCCCTCTGGGTCAACAGTGCTGGGACAGGAGTGGGGGAGCACACACTTAGGGGGAACAAGGTCAGCTCATATGTGATCCCCAGGGCTTCTGCTCTAGCAACTTGGGACCTGCCTCCCTCCCATTAGGCCAGTAATGGCCACTAAGCTAGAGGAAGCCATATCTCATACCTGGCTCAAGCCCTAAACCCTCCATACCTCTTAGCAAGATGATTGCAACCAGTAAACCCTAAAGAAAGGCATGAATTGTGATAACATCAGATCCAGCTCTTCCAACAAAGCCACTGGACACACACCAATGGTATACGACTATTCCCACAGAAAGACACCACTTCAAACCTGCAAGAGTTAACTGTGGCACATAATTTCAGATAGACAGACAGAGCTACAGAAAAGGAAAAGACAGAGGAATTTATCCCAACTGAAAGAGCAACAGATTAGGCCTTAAAAAACAGCTAATGAAAGAGAAACAATGTAACAGGTTTGGAACTCAATGCATTAGTAAAGATGATATAAAATTCCTTTTTCTCAAGCTAAAATGATTCAAGAAATCTTCCAAAAGAAGTTTTACTTTCACTATTCACCCTGCGCATTTTACTGATAAGTGGAAAACCATAAAATATTTAATTCTGTGAAAAAAAGGACTGATGAAACAGTGATCATCTTAACAGGGAACTATAAAATAAAAACTAGTTAGAACTGAATGCCGCAAGAAATTAAATGAGCAGGAACTAGAAACAATTATTAGTATACCAGGTGATATAGAAGAATGCATAAGTTAACTGAAGTATAGAATCATGTAAATGACTCAGAAAAGATAAAAACAAATGAAAAATGAGAATAGTGTGACTACATTAAGAACACCAACACTGGCATAACTGGAGTGTCTAGGAAGGAAGAGAGAAAAAGAAAAGGTAGTCAAAATGTATTTGATAAACTTATGGCTGAAAACTTCCCAAACCTGAATAAAAAAGCAAATTCAGGTGCAAGAAGCAAAAAGCATCCCCCCAAAATTACAGCAACAAGACTCACACCAATATACATCAAATAAAACTGCAATATTGAAGATATGGCTTTCTAAAGGCAGCACAAGTAAAACAGTGTCATATGAAAAGGAACCCTGTAAGTCTGTCACCTGATGTCTTTTCTTTTGCTTTCTGCTTTTACATTTTTTTTTGCAGAAGCATTACTTGTCAGATGGAAGAAGTCGGGTATACTTAAACTGCTGAGAGGGAAAAACCTGCAAACTAGAGCATTCTATCCAGCAAGACTATCATTTAGAATTGAAGGAGAGATAAGGAACTTTTCAGACAAGCAAAGACTAAAATAATCTATCAATTCTAAGCCTACTCTACAAGGAATGATATAGAATCTTCTCTAAGAAGGAAAAAAAAAATGGCATAACAAGTGGCAAGAAACTACATGAAAGACAAAATCCCACTAGTAAAGGCACACGTGCAGAAAGGCTGAGGATCAAATCACTTAAGCTAGGATGAAAATTTAATAGGCAAAAAGATTTTCTAAAGTCAAGTATATCCACAATTAAGAATTAAAGGGATTAATAGGGAGGTCAAATATAACAACAAACACACAAATGTAGGTCAGGGAGCAAAAATGTAGTGCTATTTGAAAGTACAGGAACTTAAAAAACAGCATGTTTTAAAAAGTAAATAAAGCTGTAGGTCACCATATAAAAACCCACTGTTTACCATACATCATAGAAACTGCACTAGATAAAGAAAAACTAGAGAGAATGAAACACAAGAATATTACTTTATTATTTAGTCACTTAGTTGTATTTGACTTGTTGCGACCCCATGGACTGCAGCACACCATGCTTCCCTGTCCTTCAACATCTCCCGGAGCTTGCTTAAAGCATACCACTAATTAAAATCATCAAATCTTAAGAAACACAGAGAAGAAAAAAACCAAGAACTAAAAAACCAAAAAACAAGTAACACGCTGGCAATAAGCAGCACCTATGGATAATTTCTTTGTGTGTCAGTATACTAAATTCTCAAATAAAAAGACAATATTCTTAATAAATTCTTCATAAATTTAAGATGCCCCACCAAAGAAATGAAATTTCCAAACTTTTTTTTATCCAAAGGTATATAAATTTTGGAATAGGAAAAAACAAAAACTCTGTGTATAAGACCGAGAATAAAGCTTAATAAAGAAAGTGCCTAAATTGTACAAAGATGCTGAATCCAAAGAAGAAAAGAAAATTGGAAATCCCAGGCAATATCTACAAGGAGCAAATTTTACTCCACGATGATCAAAGAATCACAATTTCAGGTTCAGAGGCTTTGAGCTATGCAATAACCAGGGCACTAGTATAATTGGTCTTTTATACTTGGAGTCAAATATAAACTCTTCAGAGCCGTCTTTAAATCTTTGTTCCTCAGACTATAGATGAAGGGATTCAGCATGGGTGTGACCACAGCATACATCACAGAGACAGTTGTACTTGTGTGTGAGCTATGGGTAACAGCAGAACTAAGGTACACTCCTAAGGCTGTAAAATAAAATAAGGAGACAACCAAGAGGTGGGATACACAGGTAGAAAATGCTTTATATTTCCCTTGAGCTGATGAAATCTTACATATGCAGGAAACTATTTTAGAGTAGGAGTAAACGATACCGGAAAAAGGACCAACACCCATCAGGAGAGCTGCAAAATACATCACTATGTTATTGAGAAAGTTGTCAGAACTGGCAAGTTGTACCACCTGATTGAGTTCACAGAAAAATTGGGGGATTTGCACACTTGGGTGGAAGGACAATCGCAACACCATTAAACTGTGTAGCAAGGAATACAGGACACTTATTAACCAAGATACTAGAACCAGCAGTCCACAAAGCTGGGGACTCATGATGACCATGTAGTGCAGGGGGTGGCGGATGGCCACATACCGGTCGTAGGCCATCACAGTCAGGAGAATGTCATCTAATCCTGCAAAGAGAATGTAGAAATACATCTGGGTGATGCAGCCTTCATACGTAATAACTTTACTCTGTCTGGATGTTCCACAGCATCTTTGGGATGGTGGTGGAAATGAAACAGATGTCTACAAAGGACAAGTTGGAGAGGAAGAAATACATGGGGGTGTGGAGGTGGCGGTCTGAGCTGACAGCCAGGATGATGAGCAGGTTTCCAAACACAGTGACCAGGTACATTGAGAGGAAAAGCCCAAATATGAGGGGCTGTAGTTTGGGCTCCTTTGAAAGTCCCAGAAGAAGAAATCCTGAAATTTGTGTATTGTTACTTGCTTCCATGGTGTGGAGGTGACTACCAGGAAAAAGGAAAGTATTGACAATTTTAACTCATACTGGTATAATTCACATAGATGAAAGACTGCAATTTCAATTTCTATCTCAAGAAGTTGACATTAATATTTTATTTACAGATAAGTTCTCTTTGAGCGTATGTGTACATGTTTAACATCTTCAGTCATATCCAACTCTCTCCAATCCCAAGGACTATAGCATGCCAGCCTCCACTGCCCATGGAATTTCTTAAGAAAGATCTCTGGAGTGGGTTGCCATGCCCTCCTCCCAACCCAGGGATTGAACCCGAGTCTCTTGAAGGGCTACTCCATTGCAGGTGAATTATAAAGCTCTGACTCACTGCAGAAGCCCCTTTGAGGGTAGGCTTCATTTCATTTCTGACTAGGAATTTTTGTCCCATTCTCATCACATTGGCTAAGAGGTCATATATTCTAGAGTTTTAATGTGATATTCCTTCACTCATTTGAGAAATACATATTTAGTGCTGACCCAGTAGAAAGTGCTGAAAAACAAACCTCTTGCAATCCAAGAACATTGAATAAGGATATTCAAATAAAATATTATAGAATATGTTAAGCGTGACAGGTACTATGAAGAATACAAAACCAGGTATAATACAGAGTGGTAGGAGGTGTTATTTTGTTCTGAATGTTCAGGAAAGTCCAGCAAACTAGGTGATGTTTGAAGACTCCTAAAGAAAGAGAGACAAGGAGCTAGTGTGATGTCAGAAGTGTGTGCCTGGAAGAGGGAGCTGCCACTGCTAAGGACCTGAAGAAGATGCTTGTTCCACATGTTCAAGTGCAAACAAAGAAGCCAGTTGGGCAGAGGGAAAAGCAGGAGGGGGAGTGATCAGAGATGGTGTCAGGGATGCTGAGGAACAAGGTGGCCTTCCTGCTAAAGCTGAACCTTCAGTCCACAGAGAATCCCTCTTTCCGTGAGGTTCCTTGCACATTATCAATTTAGCTATAAAACCATCCTGTGAATTATATAAGATTCCCTCCTATATAAGATTCCCTTCCCATCTGTTGACTTAATTTTCACATGTGTGTATAAGTCATTTAGCATATGAAACCAGGTGCTTCTGCTTTAAGACCTGTTCTCCATTTCAAGGCACAAGTGTTCATGCACAAACACACACACAAACACACAAATACACCATGTTCTTCTGGGTTGTGTCACAATCATGCCTTGGTCACCCAGATTCACTCTCTTTAGGTCGTGAGTGCTTACAGCTCAGCGAGTCACAATTATATATTCCCCAAAAGAATATATAATTTTTCCCTGAAATTCCAATTTATAAATGTCTCATGGAACAATAAATTGGGGTTCGTTTTTGGTATAGCCAATTTCTGCTTGGTATTTAGAAAAGAATGAAAAGTACGAGAGTGAAGAAAGAGAGAGAAATGAAATGGACATATGGACATTAAGGAAAAATAATATCCAATATACTCAAATGACTCCTGAGACAATGCAATAAAGAAAAGTTTCCTTGCTTCATCAACATTCTACCTCCAATGACATCTCTTTGATGCACAGGGAAAAAAAAATGAAGAAAAATATCTTTTGTTCAAGGATGTAAATAATGATACAGTTATGACATGGAACTTCTTACAGTTTGAATACCCCAAGAGGAAAAGAAACAATTGGAATATAAACTACCAATTCAATATCAGAAATGGAAAAAACACAACAGAAGTTGGATATGTTTTATATGAGGCATAGGAAGCAGTAGAAGGCTTCCTTTCTAATGGACTTTCCCTATTTGTTTCCTCCTGTTCATAAATAAGATCCTTATACTTACTTTCTACTTTTACTAGCAGCATTTTATGCCTCCTATTCCTTCTAACTGGATTTCACTGGTGGCTCAGAAAGTAAAGAATCTGCTTATCAATGCAGGAGACATAGGTTAGATACCTGACTCAGAAAGATCCCCTGAAGAAGATAATGGCAACCCACTCCAGCATGCTTGCCTGGGAAATCCCATTGACATAGGAGCCAGGTGGACTACAGTCCATGGGGTCACAAAAGTTGGAATAACTTCACAACTAAACCACCACCATCATTCCTTCTGTGCTTCCACTATTACCATTTAATTGTCAACCTAGATGCTTACATTTTTAAGTGCAAAGTTCACTTTAGTTTTAGACCATACATAATTACGTTAATATTAGGAAAACCAGAAAACAACTACAATGACCTCTGGCCTCTGGGCTATGACAGATTGGTCCTCAGGTGACCTCAAATATACACTCCTGGTTTCCATCCTCTCTAATGCTCTCCTGCAGTGTCTGTGGAGCTCTCAGACTCACCTGCCTGCAGATTGAGAGAGAAAGCTCTCCCTGTAGAAGTCAAAATTCCTCCCTAAATGATTACTGATGCAGACAGAATTTTGTCCCCAAATAAGGAAACAGGAGGTGATAAAATCAAGCATTGGTTGCCAGACAGATGTAGAACTTCAAAAGCAAGAACCAGGTCCTCACCAGTCAAAGTGGCAGAGACTGAGGGACTGCAGCAGAGGAGGTATTTACAGCTTCCTGTGTCAGCTCATTAGGCATGTTTCCTTTGGTTACTCCAACCTTTAACTACATGATTTCCCTTGGGGACACTTTTCTGGACAGAATGAATTTTTTTTTTTTCTGTCTGATTCACTGTTCCTAAGACACTACATTATAAGTTAGGTAAATTCATTTTTTATCACTTCTTCCCCTTTAATTCTCTAGCTTCCAAAGCCCCAAGATTCCCAGCATGTCATCACATCTCTGAGTACAAAATTTTCTTTAAACTGTAACATTGAGGATTTGTCTTGATTAGGTCCCTCTGATCTTTAATGCTTTGATTTGTGGCAGGGACAGAACCACTGAAATCTCTAAAAATTACTATTCTCCTCTTCAAAAAGGGGGATAACTTTGCTAGTTTAGAATAAAACCATGGTTAGTATATTTCATGGAAGCACAATAGTTTCTCCAAGCCAATTAGAAATTTCCAAGTTATATCAGAAGTCAAGAGCTATCCTTTAATCCCTCATTACCAAATCTGTGTACTTGCAAGTGAGATATTTATATGTTGATATGCACCATAAACTATCTTAGTGTATTATCTGTGTGTTTGTGCTGTGCTCAGACACATCTGAGTCTCTGTGACCCCATGGCTATAGCCCCAGGCTCCTCTGTCCATGGAATTTCCATATCAAGAATACTGGAGCGGGTTGCCATTCCATTCCCCCGGGATCTTCCCAACCCAGGGATCAAACCCACATGACCTGCACTGCAGGCAGATCCAACAGGTGGATCAGGCAGTAAAAAATCTGCCTGCAGTGCAAGAGATGCAGTATATATATATGCAGATATATAGATATAGTTATGTAGTGTGCATGTGTGTGTGTGTGTGTGTGTGTGCCACAGCCTAAGATTAGTGGATACGTGGTCACCTAGGCTCAGACATGAAGCAGTGTCTAAGCAGGGCCACAGCACATATCACTGGTGCTTATATGGGCTTCACATCAGAAGCAACACTAATCACTGATGATGGCTTGATGCCACAGCCCACACCCCTATCCATGCCAGAAGTCCATGCATGTCTCGAGGCCCTTGTCTTGCAGCCCAATACCATGGCAAGTAAAGCAGCCCCGCTGTAGGCACAAAAGAACTCCAGACCCAAAGATGCTTCTGAGCAGGGGACGGTCAGCCACTGATGGTGCTTACACAGGCAGCACATCAGAGGCAGTCTGCATCTCAAGCTCTGCCCAGGCCAACAGGATCCTTGCCCCACCCCATCTAGGCCACACACTAGCACTTCTTGCTCTAGCACTGCTCCCCTCTGGGTCAACAGTGCTGGGACAGGAGTGGGGGAGCACACACTTAGGGGGAACAAGGTCAGCTCATATGTGATCCCCAGGGCTTCTGCTCTAGCAACTTGGGACCTGCCTCCCTCCCCCATTAGGCCAGTAATGGCCACTAAGCTAGAGGAAGCCATATCTCATATCTGGCTCAAGCCCTAAACCCTCCATACCTCTTAGCCAGATGATTGCAACCAGTAAATCCTAAAGAAAGGCATGAATTTTGATAACATCGGATCCAGCTCTTCCAACAAAGCCACTGGGCACACATCAACTGTATATGACTGTTCCCACAGAAAGACACCACTTCAAGCCTACAAGAGTTAACTGTGGCACATAATTTCAGATAGACAGACAAAGGTAAGTAAAATGAAAACACAGAGGAACTTGTCCAAACTGAAATAGCAAGAGATCATGTCTAAAAATCAGCAAATGAAAGAGAAACAGTTTATCAGATTTGGAATCAAGGCATTAGTAAAGATGATATAAAGCTCCATTTTCTCAAGCTAAAATGATTCAAGGAATCTTCCAAAAGGAGTTTTACAGACCACCAGCCCAGGTTGGATGCATGAGACAAGTGTTCGGGGCTGGTGCACTGGGAAGACACAGAGGGATGGGGTGGGGAGGGAAGTGGGAGGGGGGATCGGGATGGGGAACACATGTAAATCCATGGCTGATTCATGTCAATGTATGGCAAAAAACACTACAATATTGTAAAGTAATTAGCCTCCAACTAATAAAAATAAATGAAAAAAAATTAAAAATAATAAAAATAAAAATAAACTACCTAGAAACACACACACACACAAAAGGAGATTTACTTTCAGTATGCACCCTGGGCATTTTGTTAATAAGTGGAAGACCATAAAATATTTAATTCTGTGAAAGGGAGGACTTATGAGCACAGAGATAATTTTAACAGGGAACTATAAAATAAAAACTAGTTAGAACTGAACACTACAATAAATTATATGAACAAAAATTAGAAGTAATTAATATACAAGGTGATACAGAAGAATGCATGTTAACTGAAATGTAGGATCATAGAGATGACTCGGTCAGAAAAGAAAGCAACAAATGAAAAATGAGAATAGTTTGAGGGATATTTGATTACATTAAGAACACCAACACTGGCATAATTGGAGTGTCCAGGAAGGAAAAGAGAAAAAGTGAAGGCAGTCAAAATGTATTTGATAAACTTATGTCTAAAAACTTTCCAAGCCTGAATAAAAAAGCAAATTCAGTTACCAGAAGCAAAAAGACCTCCACCAAGATGCAGCAATTTAAACCACAAGTTAAAGATATGGGTTTCTAAAGGCAGCAAAAGTAAAACAGTGTCATATAAGATGGAAACATATAAGTTTATCATTTCATTTATTTCTTTTTTTTTTTTCCAGAAACTGTATATGATAGAACGGAGAGGCATGATATGTTTAAAGTGTTGAGAGGGAAAAACCTGCAAACTAGGGCATTTTACCCAGTAAGATTATCATTTAGAATTGAAGGAGAGATAAAGAACTTTTTCAGACAAGCCCAGACTAATAGAATTTATCAATTCTAAACCTACTCTACATGGGAATGATATAGTACCTTCTCTAAGAAGGAAAGGAAAAGGTATAACAAGTGGTGAGAAACTATAAGAAAGAGAATATCCTGCTAGTAAAGGCAAACATATAGAAAGGCTGAGGATCAAATCACTTAAGTTAGTATGAAAATTTAATAGACAAAAAAATTCTAAAATCAAATATAGCTAAATAAGAATGAGAGGATAAATAGGGAGGGGTCAAATATGGCTTCAAATACACAAAATTAGCGCAGGGAGTTAAAATGTAGTGCTAATGGTATGTAAACAAACTTAAAGGACAACTTGTTTTTAAAAATAGATATCATTGTAGATCACATAAAGACACTTTCTTTACCATACATCAAAAATCTACACTAGATAAGCAAAAACTAGAGAGAAAGTAACACAAGCATATCACTAAATAAAATCATGAAATCATAAGAGAAGAAACACAAAGAAAAAAAGAAAAACAAAGAACTATAAAACAGAAAACAAGTTAACAAATTGGCAATAAGTAATACCTACCAAAATCCTCTTTAGCAGCCAGTAGATTAAATGCTCTCTTAAAGAGCCAGCTTAAAACCAAATAATAAGAAAATCAGCATCAGGGCATCTAGCCCCATTACTTCATGACAAGTAGAAGGTGAAAAGGTGAAAGCAGTGACAGATTCCTCTTCTTGATCTCCAAAATCGCTGTGGACGGTGACTGCAGCCATGGATTAAGAAAAAGATTGTTTCTTGGCAGGAAACCAATGATAAACCTAGACAGTGTGTTGAAAAGCAGAGACATTACTTTGCCAACAAAGGTCCATATAGTCAAGGCTATGGTCTTCCCAGTGGTCACATATGGTTGTGAGAGCCGGGCCATAGAGAAGCAGAAGGTGGAATAATTGATGCCTTTGAACTGTGGTACTGTGGAAGACTCCTGATAGTCCCTTGGACAACAAGGAGACCAAACCAGTCAGTCTCAAGGGATATCAACCCTGTATATTCACGGGAAAGACTGATGCTGAAGCTGAAGTTTCAGTATTTTGATCACCTGATGCAAACAGATGACTCATTGGAAAAGTCCCTGCTGCTGGGAAAGATTGAGGGCAGAAGGAGAACAGGGCATCAGAGGATGACATGGCTGGATGGCATCACCAATGCAATGAACACGAACTTCAGCAAACTCTAGGAGATGGTAAGGGCCAGGCAGGCCTGGCCTGCTGCAATCCATGGAGTCACAAAGGGTTGGACATGCCTGGGCAACCAAACAACAACAGGCTAAATGCTTTAATAAAAGGACATTACTTCTAATAAATTCTTCATAAATCTATGATACTCCATCAAAGAAATGGAATTTCCAAACATTTTTGATCCAAAGGTAGGAAAATGGTGGAGTAGGAAAAAATCAAAAAATGTCTATATATAAGAATAAGGATAAAGCTTAATAAGAGAGTTCCTAAAACTGTATAAAGATGCTGAATTCAAAGAAGAAAAGAAAAATGGAAATTCCAGGAAATAAGTGCAAGGAGCAAACTTTATTTCACTATGGTCAAAGAACAATTTCTGATTCTAATTCTTTGAGTTATACAATCCAGAGCACTAATATAACTGGCCTTTTATGCTAGGCATCAAATATAATCTCTTTAGAGCCTCTTTTATATCCTGGTTTCTCAGACTGTAAATGAAAGGATTAAGCATGGGTGTGACCACAATGTACATCCCCGAGGTGATTGTACTTGAATGTGAGGTGTGGGTAGCAGCAGAGCTAAGGAACACTCCTAAGGCTGTAAAATAAAATAGGAAGATAACCTCGAGGTGAGACACACAGGTAGAAAATGCTTTATACCTCCCCTGAGCTGATGCGATTTTACACATGCAGGAAACTATTTTAGAATCAGAGTAAAGGCTATCAGCAAAAGGACCAACACCCACCAGGAGAGCTGCAAAATACATCACTGTGTTATTAAGAAAGTTGTCAGAACTGGCAAGCTGCACCACCTGATTAAGTTCACAGAAAAAGTGGGGGATTTGCATTTCTGGACAGAAGGACAATCACAACACCAATAAGCTGTGTAGCAAGGAAAACAAGGGAATCAGCACCCAGGATATCAGAACCAGCAGTCCACAGAGCTGGGGGCTCATGATGACCATGTAGTGCAGGGGTGGTAGATGGCCACATACCGATCATAGGCCATCACTGTCAGGAGAATGTCATCTAATCCTGCAAGCAGTATGTAAAAATACAACTAGATGATACAGCCTTCATAGGTTATGACTTTGCTCTGAGTCTGGATATTCTGTAGCATCTTTGGGAGGGTGGTGGAAGTGAAGCAGATGTCTACAAAGGACAGGTTTAAGAGGAAGAAGTATGTGGGTGTGTGGATGTGGGAGTCAGAGATAGAGACCAGGATGATGAGCAGGTTTCCAAACACAGTGATCAAGTACATGGAGAGGAAAAGTCCAAAGATAAGGGGCTGCAATTCTGGATCCTCTGAGAATCCTGGAAGAAAAAAATTCAGAAAATTGTGTATTATTACCTGGTTCCATGTGGTAGAGGTGACTACCAGGAAAAATGAAAATAACATGACTAAAGTTCATACAAATTGGCATAACTCTCATAGATGAAAGAGTAAAATTTCTATTTTGCTGCCAATAAAATATTTTTAATATCTTGTTTTTAGAAAAGTTCTGTTTCATCTCTACTTGGGCATTTTTGCCCCACTCTCAGCATATTCCCAAAGAAATATGCATTCTACAGTTGTAATGAGAAATACTTTCATACATTTAAGAATATATATTGAGTGTCAACCATGTTCAAAACACATATTGCTGTTTAATCACTAAGCCATGTCTGACACTTTTGAGACTGCCCTCCCTCCCCTGGACTATAGACGGCCAGGCTTCTCTGTCCATGGGATTTCCCAGGCAAGAATATTAGAGTGGGTTGCCATTTCTTTCTCCAGGTGATCTTCTCAACCCAGGGATCTAATCTGCCTCTTCTGCATTGCCAGGCAGATTCTTTACCACTGAGCCACCTGGGAAATCCCTCTAAACAAATATAGGTAACAAGTACATGGTGCTAAAAAAAGGAAGTTTTCACAATCCAGTGATGGTGAAAGATGATGTGCAAATAAAATATTATATGTCAAGTGATTACAGTTGTTATGAAGAAAACAAAGTTAGATACAAGAGAGAGTAGTAGGAAGTATTTTCCTGTATTGCATGTTCAGTTAAGGCCAGCAAACAGATAGTTCAAGAAAGGGAGAGAAGGATCTAGTATGATATCAAGAGAAATATGTGCCTGGTGAGGGAATGGCCACTACAAAGGACCTAAGGAAAATGCTTGTTCTTTGCACTTTATGAATTTAGTTGCAAAAGCATCTTGTGAATTAAAGCATCTTCCATCCTTAGTACCTTCTGCTAACTGAATTCTGGGCTCTCTGATTTAGGGCACCTTAATATATGAGTCCAAGCGCCTCTGCTTTAAGAACTGCTCTCAAGGCACAAGCACTCGCACATACACACACACTCACACCATGTCCTCCTGGGCTATGTTCCTACCAGGCATCTCTCACCCAGAACCACCCTCCTCACACCAGATACCATTATAACTCAAGCTGATCATATCAGATCATCTTTCTCCTGCAGAATATATAAATGGTATCCAGAAATTCCAGTTCAAAGACTGCCCATAGACCAATAAACTTGGGGTTCGTTTTTACGATCACTTTCTGCTCTGTATTTAAAGAAATATAAAAATTATGTGTTTGTGTGTGTGTGTGTGTGTGTGTGTGTGTGTGTGTGTGAAAGAGAGGCAGGGGGAGAGAGAACAGAGGGAAATGAAATAGACAATAAAGGGTAAAGTATTTAATAAGCTCTAATGGTCCCTGAGACTACGTGATGAATTAAAACTTCATTTGTTTGGCAACATTCCAGTTCCAGTTATCTCTTCTTGACACACAGCAAAAATAATTTTCAAAATGAAAAATATATGTTTAACTTGACAGAACAGTTATACTTTTATATTGAAAGAAACCTGACATATTTGACTACCCCAAAAGAAAAATGGGCAAAGTAAATAAACCAAAAAAATGAATATACAAATGAAAACAGCAACAGCTGAAAATGTTTTATATAAAACAATAGAAGACATTTTTCCTGAACCTTTTCCATTTATTTGACCAGTTTTTTGCTGTTCTATAAGGAATGAGGCAAACTCTTTCCCAGTTTCCTTCTGGGGCATCTTGTGTTTGTTATTCTTGGAGCTTATGCGTTATCATGTTTTTAAAATAAATCTGATGAGCATATCCCAATGCTATTTCTGGCCTTTGTTCAACATGCAAAGGGTTTTTCAAACTGAATTCTGTAAATTCTACAGACACCATGTCAATCCAACCTTTTGCACTGAAAAAATTTCTTCATAGGATTCATGCCTAGACATTATATTATATAAACAATTATTTCATTGTACTATTACTTCACCATGATAATGCAAAATCCTAATCATCAGCAACTTCAACTGCTCTGGTCATTTGCAGAAAGATATGTGAATACATTTGCACTTATATAGAAACACAGGCTTCCCAGGTGTTGCTAGTGGTAAAGTACCTGCCTGCCAATGCAGGAGGCATGAGATGCAGGTTCAATTCCAGGGTCAGGAAGATCCCCTGGAGGAGGGCATGCAACCCACTCCAGTATTCTTGCCTGGAGAATCCTGTGGACAGAGGAGCCTGGTGGGCTACAATTCATAGAGTCACAAAGACTCAGACACAACTTAAGCGGCTTAGCATGCATGTAAGCAAAGAGAAACGTACTTAAATAGATGTGAAGTTACAAAATAAAGGGAACTGAAGGAAAAATAATTAAATAAATTAGTTCCAAAGAAACTATATTTTTAAAAAATTGAATGGCGCATCACACACTAACTCAAACAATATTAAAATAGTAATGATTTAATGATAGCCAATGAATCAGTAATTAATTTGGGAAATGTATAAACATGAATATAATATATAATGTTCCTGAAAATTATGGCACATATTAGATTCTCAGTTATTGCATATTGAATAAATCAGGAATTATGTCTCTATTATAGATTTCATTAAATACATATAAGGTTGTACTTCAGTTTGGGAAGATTAGATTATACAATAAATCAGAAGGGTAATCTATTCAGTATAAACACCAATCCTTTTTGGTGAATACCTAGAAAATTATACACTAAAGTCCACAAGTGTGCCAAACTATCTTAAAGCAATAAATCCAGCAGAAGATAGATGTATTTAACCAAGCAAAATGAAAAAATATTTCAATGGCAAAACCGTCCCCTAAAGGTCAACTGAGAAACAGCTATTATTAAAAATCATTTCAAAAGTTGATAATGATAGTATTAAGAGGCATATTATTATGTGGGCATATAATAATAAAAATAGACACATCAAAAATGGCAATTCAAGGTATTAATTTTTTATCAAACTCAGTAATAGTTAAGAAAAGAACACTTTTTCACAACCATCAGTCTGGGAAATTACTTAGAGTTGTCACACAGTTTATAGTGATACTTCAAAGCAGGGAGCAAAGGTACACTATCTGTTTGCAGACAAAAATTTAAAATGCTACATTGTTAGGAAAACCATCTGAACAATGGTACAGATATTAAAAGTCCAGTTCTTTTTTTTTTTTTTTTAATTTATTTTTTTATTTTTCAGTGGGTTTTGTCATACATTGATATGAATCAGCCATAGAGCTACACGAATTCCCCATCCCGGTCTCCCATCCCACCTCCCTCTCCACCCGATTCCTCTGGATCCCCCCAGCCCAACAGGCCCGAGCACTTGACTCATGCTTCCCACCTGGGCTGGTGGTCTGTTTCACCACAGATAATATACATACTGTTCTTTCGAAACATCCCACCCTCCCCTTCTCCCACAGAGATCAAAAGTCTGTTCCGTACTTCTGCGTCTCTTCTTCTGCCCTGCATATAGGGCCATTGTTACCATCTTTCTAAATTCCGCATATATGCGTTAGTATACTGTAATGTTCTTTATCTTTCTGGCTCACCTCACTCTGTATAATGGGCTCCAGTTTCATCCATCTCATTAGAACTGATTCAAATGAATTCTTTTTAACGGCTGAGTAATATTCCATGGTGTAAATGTACCACAGCTTCCTTATCCATTCATCTGCTGATGGGCATCTAGGTTGTTTCCATGTCCTGGCTATTATAAACAGTGCTGCGATGAACATTGGGGTGCACGTGTCTCTTTCAGATCTGGATTCCTCAGTGTGTATGCCCAGAAGTGGTATTGCTGGGTCATATGGCAGTTCTATTTCCAGTTTTTTAAGAAATCTCCACACTGTTTTCCATAGTGGCTGTACTAGTTTGCATTCCCACCAACAGTGTAAGAGGGTTCCCTTTTCTCCACACCCTCTCCAGCATTTATTGCTTGTAGACTTTTGGATAGCAGCCATCCTGACTGGCGTGTAATGGTACCTCATTGTGGTTTTGATTTGCATTTCTCTGATAATGAGTGATGTGGAGCATCTTTTCATGTGTTTGTTAGCCATCTGTATGTCTTCTTTGGAGAAATGTCTGTTTAGTTCTTTGGCCCATTTTTTGATTGGGTCATTTATTTTTCTGGAATTGAGCTTCAGAAGTTGCTTGTATATTTTTGAGATTAATCCTTTGTCTGTTTCCTCATTTGCTATTATTTTCTCCCAATCCGAGGGCTGTCTTTTCACCTTACTTATAGTTTCCTTTGTTGTGCAAAAGCTTTTAATTTTCATTAGGTCCCATTTGTTTATTTTTGCTTTTATTTCCAATATTCTGGGAGGTGGGTCATAGAAGATCTTGCTGTGATTTATGTCAGAGAGTGTTTTGCCTATGTTCTCCTCTAGGAGTTTTATAGTTTCGGGTCTTACATTTAGATCTTTAATCCATTTTGAGTTTATTTTTGTGTATGGTGTTAGAAAGTGTTCTAGTTTCATTCTTTTACAAGTGGTTGACCAGTTTTCCCAGCACCACTTGTTAAAGAGATTGTCTTTTTTCCATTGTATATCCTTGCCTCCTTTGTCAAAGATAAGGTGTCCATAGGTTCGTGGATTTATCTCTGGGCTTTCTATTCTGTTCCATTGATCTATATTTCTGTCTTTGTGCCAGTACCATAACTCATTCTATGAGGCCACCATCACCCTAATTCCAAAACCAGACAAAGATGCCACAAAAAAAGAAAACTACAGGCCAATATCACTGATGAACATAGATGCAAAAATCCTTAACAAAATTCTAGCAAACAGAATCCAACAACATATTAAAAAAATCATACACCATGACCAAGTGGGCTTTATCCCAGGAATGCAAGGATTCTTTAATATCCGCAAATCGATCAACGTAATACACCACATTAACAAATTGGAAGATAAAAACCATATGATTATCTCAATAGATGCAGAGAAAGCCTTTGACAAAATTCAACACTCATTTATGATTAAAACTCTCCAGAAAGCAGGAATAGAAGGAACATACCTCAACATAATAAAAGCTATATATGACAAACCTACAGCAAGCATCACCCTCAATGGTGAAAAATTGAAAGCATTTCCCCTGAAATCAGGAACAAGACAAGGATGCCCACTCTCACCACTACTATTCAACATAGTGTTGGAAGTTTTGGTCACAGCAATCAGAGCAGAAAAAGACGTAAAAGGAATCCAGATAGGAAAAGAAGAAGTGAAACTCTCGCTGTTTGCAGATGACATGATCCTCTACATAGAAAACCCTAAAGACTCTTCCAGAAAATTACTAGAGCTAATGAATATAGTAAATGAATATAGTAAAGTTGCAGGATATAAAATTAACACACAGAAATCCCTTGCATTCCTATATACTAACAATGAAAAAACAGAAAGAGAAATTAAGGAAACAATACCATTCACCATTGCAACAAAAAGAATAAAATACTTAGGAGTATATCTACCTAAAGAAACAAAAGACCTATACACAGAAAACTATAAAACATTGACGAAAGAAATCAAAGAGGACACAAACAGATGGAGAAACATACTGTGTTCATGGATTGGAAGAATCAATATTGTCAAAATGGCTATTCTACCCAAAGCAATCTATAGATTCAATGCAATCCCTATCAAGCTACCAACGGTATTTTTCGCAGAACTAGAACAAATAATTTCACAATTTGTATGGAAATACAAAAGACCTCGAATAGCCAAAGTAATCTTGAGAAAGAAGAATGGAACTGGAGGAATCAACCTGCCTGACTTCAGACTCTACTACAAAGCCACAGTCATCAAAAAAGTCCAGTTCTTTAACTGGAGGCTTCTCAATTTCAGCACTGTTGACATTCTCAGGCAGGTTGTTCTTGTGGTGGGGTCTGTCCTGTGCCTTGCAGGATGCCCAGACCATCCCTGACCTCCACCCACTGTTCCTGGAGTATAAGACAGATAATTCTACAAGCATTTTTCAGTGTTCCTGAGGAAACAAATTGGCTCCTGCTTAGAACAACAGTTTAAATTTAGCAATCTCAAATATTTTTGCAGAAATGATATAATAGCAACTCAAAGAGAAAGATTAGGAAAGACCATCTGCAGTGTGAGTAACACAGCCCCTGATGAAATACTAAACAGCTATTCAAATAATGAACCCATATTGCATTGAATACTAGTTGACAGGAAGAAAGTCCTGGGGCATTATTGACTAATAAGGAAGAGGCAACACAAGTAGAAAAAAAAAAAAAAAACACTGCACTGAGTCATCAAGAGTATCTGTGATGTGCATAGAATTCTATTCATAACACGTGTACAAAAGTATATGAATGGGTATGTGTGCCTCATATAGAAAGAAAAGTTTAAAAGATACCAAGCACATATGGGACAATGTTACTGAGAATAAAGCTAGGTTATGTGGTAGTGGTTTTAAAGTAATTGAATATAACAAGATTGAATGAATATCTGTAAGTTTGATAAAAATGTGAACAGTAGTAATTTAATGATACCAACGTTAGCCACTAATTCAATGTTAAATTGCCAAGGACTTGGAAATAAAAGAATATAAGAGAAGACATTTTAAAATGCAAACAGGAAACAGTATTCAAGTTAAATTTTTTTTCTTAAATAGAAATGGATTCAAATATGTTCATGAAAGACAAAGGTGACATTTAATCAAATGGTTAGAAAAAAGTGATTTCTATATGGTATCCAAAGGTAATACAATTTTCAGAAATACATTTAACCAAAAAAGATTAAAAGGAACAATAAGGAAGGAGAGAGTAAAAGTTAGAAATATGTTTAATAGGTGGTTGTGTGTGTGTATGTGTGTGTGTTAAGTTGCTACAGTCATGTCTGACTCTTTGCAACCCTATGGACCACAGCTCACTAGGCTCCTTTGTCCATGGAATTCTCCAGGAATGAATAATCGAGTGGGTTGCCATGCCCTTCTCCAGGGGATCTTCCAGTCCCAGGGATCTAACCTGTGTCTCTCACCTCTCCTGCACTGGCAGGGGGTTCTTTACCACTATCGTCAGCCAGGAAGCTCATAATAGGTGATTAATTAGCACTAAAATATATGTAGGAAAACATTCACTGTCATTTTTTTTTTAAACAAGTATAGTCAAGTGAAGACTATTGCAGTGACAGCTCAATTATTTCAATTTTAAAAAATGTAAAAAGCAATGGAGAGAACACCATATGACTGACTGACCACATACATTTTATAAATCACCAAACATTCTCAAAAATATATCTATACATACATAAAATAACTAAATGGCAAGCATTTTGTGGAAAAAATAAAACCTCCAATTCATTATGAAAAATGTGAGCAAAGACAGTAATAAAAGCACTCCAACTGCAGCATGCAGAGGGTTCTCACAGACAATTTTTGATTAACAGAGTAAATGTGTAACATACAGATACATAAATATTATATATATATGTATGTGTCTGTGTGTGTGCTCAGTCATTCAGTTGTGGCCAACCCTTTATATATATATGTAAGCATATATAACTATCCAGCAAAGGGCTTTCCCATTGCCCAGTGGGTAAAGAATCTGCTTGCAATGCAGGAGACAGGAAATGTGGCTTTGATCCCTGGGTGGGAGTGGTCCCAGGGAGGAAGAAATGGGAACCCACTCCAGTATTCTTGCCTGGAGAATCCCATAGACAAGAGGAGATGGCAGGATACAGTCCATGGGGTTACAAAGAGTCAGACAGGACTGAGTGACTAAGCATTCCAGTGAAGAGAAGTCACTATCTTTCAAGAATTTTTTAAAATTTGTTTATTTTTAATTGGAGAATAATTGTTTTTCACTACTGTATTGGCTTCTACCATACATCAACATGAGTCAGCCATGACATACATATGTTTACAGGATATTTTCATGAAATTCTTGGTCCAGATCTTACTCATTAATATGGAAACAGTCATATATGACCCATCTTAAAAAAAAAAAAAAAATCCTTACTTCACAATACATCTGTCTACATCTAATAACCTATTTCTCTACTCTTGCTGCTTAGTATATCATAAGGCTTATGCTTAAATTTTACTGGAAACACATTATGCCTCCCATTCTCTCTTCTAATTGGATTTTCATTTTTATCAATTAATTGGCAATATGAAGTGTACCTTACTGACATCAATGTTTGCTTCTCTTTTGCATGCCTGCTCAGTTGCTCAGTCATGTCTGACTCTTTCTGACCCTAAGAATTGTAGCCTATCAGGCTCCTCTGTCCATGGGATTCTCCAGGGAAGAATCCTGAAGTGGGTTGCATGCCCTCCTCCAGGGAATCTTCCTGACCCAGGGATCAAACCCTTGTGTGTTATGTCTCCTACATTGACAAGCAGGTTCTTTACCACTAGTGCTGCCTGTGAAGCCCTTGCTCCTCTTTTAGTCGTAAGTAAATACATTTACTTATGAATTAAGGTTTCTGGAGTGGTGCTAGTGATAAAGAATCCACCTGCCAATGAAGGAGATGCAAGCGACTCAGGTTCAATCCCTGGGTTGGGAAGATCCCCTGAAGGAGGAAATGGCAACCCACTCCAGTATTCTTGCCTGAAAAATTCCAAGGACAGAGGAGCCTAGCAGGCTACAGTCCTTGGGATTGCAAAGAATCAAACATGACTGAATAACTGAGCATGCACACACAATAATCAGAAGCGCAAACTTCCACACTAATCTCTGGTGTCTGAGCTAGGCTGGACTCAATCACAGGTGACCTCAGATAAATACTCAAGGTTTGCATTGTATTTCTCTCCTACAGTGTCAACGGGGCTCTCAGACTCACCCAGATGGGAACTGAAAGAAAGGTCTTTGTGTGGAAGTTCAAATGCCTCCTGGAGGGTTGATAATGGAGACTGAAGCTCTGTCCCCACAAGACAGTTGCAGGGAGTGAAGGACTGGTTTCCCAGTCAGACTCAGATCTTCAAAGTGAGAGAGTCAATTCTTAGACGGGTTGATAGGAAGTCTGGGGGTCCCCAAGGAGAGAGGGGTCTGGAATTCTCAAGGAGGAAAAAAAGACATTTTTTTTTTTCCCTCTACATTCCTTAGGACTATGCAACAATAATATACCCTGCTTGAGAAGAGTTTCTGGAAAACACCTTCCGGCTAATCCTTTTATCTTAAAGTGTAAATTATGGGAGTGGGTCTAGTGAGATCTTTACAACCTCCAGACATTCTCTGGATTCACTGTAATAACTAATTAAAATGTATATAACTCCATTGCTAACACCTTCGAGGGGGCACTCTTTCTGCCCCCTTCTGATGTCTATGTCAGAAGCTTTCTCTATTTCTTTTATACTTTAATAAAACTTTATTACACAAAATCTCTGCACAATCAAGCCTCATCTCTGGCCTTGGATTGAATTCTTCTCCTCTGGAGGCCAAGAATCCCAGCATCTCTCGTGGTTCAACAACTACCTTTCAAAAGGAAACATGTTCTGTGGCCTCCAAGATTTCTCAGGCTGAGGGAACCACAGCAGAGAGATTTTATAGCTCACTTGGCTTCTCATTAGGCATCTCCCTGCTGTAACTCCCATACCCTGTACCTGATTTCCCTGGGGGACAGGAGTCTGGACAGAAAGGAAAATTTTCTTATTCATTCTTTGTTCCTAAGAGACCAGTTTACAAAGCAGGTGAATTCTGTTTTTATTACTCCTTCTCGTTAGTTGTCCTGTGTCCAGAGGTATAAACCATCCCTGCAATTTATCCTAGTCCAAGCTAAAATTTCCTCAAAGTCTAAGGTTAAGAATTCTCACTTGATTAAGTCCCTCAGACCTTCCAAGTTTTCACTAGTAGTGAGTACATAACTCTTAATATTTTTAAAAAATACTTTATGAGTATAACTTTGTCCTTTCATATTAAACCTTGGGCACTACACTCCTTGGCTCCCTGACATTTTTGCCAACTCAATTAGGATATTTATGCTTATATCATCCTTTAGTACTTCACTATGAATTTTTTAATTATGAGATGAATTTAGATATTTTTGTACACTGTAACCTAACTTAGCACATTAGAGGCACTGTCTGCTTTAATTTTAATATAAGTTCATGCCTGGAAAATTCCATGGACGGAGGAGCCTGGTGGGCTACAGTCCATGGGGTTGCAAAGAGTCGGACACGACTGAGCGACTTCACTTTCATTCTTTCTTTCTTTCTATAGTGTGATGCAGTCTTCTTATATATTAATACTTTATTCTCCATTATAGAAATGACACACAGAGGGCTTTAATGTTCTGCCCAAAGCTATAAACCAAGAAAGGGATGCAGTCTTGATTGGGAGTCTTGATTGCTCAAATGCTTTTAGTTCACAAGTTCTGTGGCAGTGATTCTCAGTCAGAGACGACTTTGCAGCTGGGGATATTTTTCAGGGTCTAAAGGGATCCTACACATGTAATGCATAGGTCAGTATTCAATACTTAAAATTATACTACCTCAAATACCATCAGCGAAAAGGTATAAAATTTATTCTAGTCTAGCACTTTTCTAAACTGATTGTTCTTAAAAATTACCAAGAACTATTGGTTTTTGAACTAAGTTCAAATGCAAATTATAATTCAGCAGGTCTAATTCAAGGTACCAGGGACTCTGCATTTCTAACAAATGCCCCACACGTTCTTAATGCTGCAGGTCCTTGTCTGGGTATGACAAGAGAATGATTCTGTTAGATTCAGGTGTAAACGGTTTTAGGTCTTCATCAAGAATCTTCCATGTATGTAATTTTGAACTATACATTTCACTCACTTTGTAAGCAGTGGTAAATTCTGTTTGATTTTTTTAGTGGGAGAAGGTAATAGCTTATGGTGAATGGTGTTGGATTCATGATCTCCTAAGATTTAACTTCAGGACCAGGGACCAGGCTTGATCACTCAAGAGCTTTTGTATATCAGAGTTTTATTAAAGTGAAAGGGGCAGAGAGAGCTTCTGATATAGACATCAGAAGGGGGACGGAGAGTGCCCCCCCACCCCCGCTAGTTTTAGCAAGCTGTTTTATGTCTGTTACAAAGCTATTAATCAGATGAGAGAGACACCTCAAGGCTGCTGGAGTTTCACCAGGCCCCTCTCCCACAATATGCATTTTTGTGATAGGATGGTACCAGGTGTGTCATCCCCCAGCCATAAAGCAATTGACATGAATACTGGTTTGTTGAGCTATTATCAGCTCAACGCTTGAGAAAAAGAAAAACGTTAGTCTTTAGATGGAACCATCTTGAAGAAAGGCAAATTCCAAAGCAAATACATAGCTTCATTAACATAGCTTAAGAAAAACATTTCCATAAGAAAAATGCATTGGTTAGCTCAAGGTTTGAGAAAAGTTAAGTTCAGGTGGAACCAGGTGTCTTCATGGCAACAGAGAATTTTAAGAGAAAAAAAACTGACACCTCTAATTTGTTTCATCCTGCCACATAAGGGAGAGAGAAAAAAATGTCTGACATTTGCAGCCTATTTCCTCCGTTTGGTGATCCCTGGCCTTCCTGCCTGTTGCCCTCTGAAAGGCAAGGGTGGGATGATTTGAGAGAATAGCATTGAAATATATACATTACCATATGTAAAATAGATGACCATTGCAAAGTCAATTCATGAATCAGGTCACCCAAAGCCAGGGTTCTGACAACCCAGAGGGATAGAGTGGGGAGGGAAGTGGGAGAAGGGTTCAGGATGGGGGAGACACATGTATACCTATGGCCTATTCATGTTGATGTATGGCAAAAACCATCACAATATTGTACAGCAATTATCCTCCAATTAAAATTATTTTTTAAAAGAAGTTTTGAGTGACATCAAATGATTTATACCTGAGAAAAGACCCTTTAGTAGGCAGAATAAGATACTCAAAAGATGACCACACCCTATTCTCAAGACCTTTTGAATATCTTATCTTAGTTAGCAAGGGAAATACTGGAGTGGGTAACCTATCCATTCTCCAGGGGATCTTCCCATCCCAGGAATTGAATCAGGGGTCTCCTGCATTGCAGGCAGATTCTTTACTAGCTGACCTACCAGGAAAGCCTGAAGTTACATTAGCAGGTGGAATAAAGTGGATAAGCATTGATCTTGATATCAGATTAGCATGGATATACAGCTTGGAATAATGTAATCACAGTGATCCTCTAAATGCGGAAGAGAAAGGAAGAAGAATTAGAGTCAGATAGAAATTTTTAAATGCCCTGCACCTGGGTTTGAAGATGGAGGAAAGACCATGAACCAAGAAATGCTGGTGGCCACTAGAAGTAAAGCAGGAAAGGGAATGCATTGTCCTCTGGGGTGTCCAGGAGGATCACAGTCCTGCAGATATCACAATTATAGTTCAATGAGACTTCAGGCTTCTGAAGAATTTTAAGATACATGTATGTTTTAAGCCACTAGCATGGTAATTTGTTATAGAACTTGAAGACAGGTATTTGTTTTAAGACACTAGTATCATAATTTGTTACAAGAGTATACATGCATGTTACGTCGCTTGAGTCATGTCTGACTCTTTGTAACCCTATAGACTATAGCCCTCCAGGCTCTTCTGTCCATGGGGTTCTCCAGGTAAGAATACTGGAGTGGGTTGCCACGGCCTCCTCCAGGGGGTCTTCCCAAACCACGGATGGAACTTGAGTCTCTTGCAGGAGCAACAGAAATTTAATACAGACATGTGTCCAATCAGACGTTGTTCTTGGAGTTGAGTTTAAACCTTTCAGTTCAATCAGTGAGCTACCCTTAGCTAGAGGCATTTTGTGTTGAAATCATATCTTAAACAGAAGGAGAAGATTGAGTCCTTTTAAAGGTATTCTCATTAGATTCTATAGAGAACTTTTCATTGACTAAATATAAATGTGATTCTAACTTTGAGGTCGTTGAGGATTTAAGATGAGAAAAGTAAATCATTATTATTATTAAAGGCACACATTCTGCTCAAGAACTTTCTGTCAAAATTTCTAAATTCTTCCTATTTTCTATTATTTCAAGCATCTGTTCTTTTCACTTCCATCTCTCTAACTTGTTCTCAAGGTTTCTTTCAATGGAATTACAAATGAGACTTCAGGCATGTGTGAGTATATTTATTTAAGAGAAAGGTGTATACAGATGTGGGCACGTATATACATACATGTACTCCTAAGCTTTAACATGGTTTATGGACTCCCCAAAGCATTTCTGTATATTTCATTCATTTTCACAACATCTATATGAAGTTAGGGTTTGTTATCTTATATTTTCTTCATAAATAAATAAAACTGAGATCCAGGTCAATTACATTATTAACAATAACATTTCAAAGAAATTAAAACTTGCTCTGCACCTTTTAGACTATCAAAAAATGGACCATGTAGTGTGTACTTCTAGTTTTTGAAATTCATAAAATTGTATACCTTAAAAATTGGCAGTTTATTGTATGTAATTACTCTTCAGTGACTTAGCTAGAATTTCAAATTTTGGGTTTTGCATGGCTCAGAGTAATAAGTAAAGTCCATGTAGTTGAATCACACCTGAAATTGAGAGATATCTCTTTCATCAAGGACTAAATCAAAGTGTCATATATGGATATAGGAATAGTGAAGTTAATATAAAGAAATTGCCATTTGTAAACTCAGTGTTTTTTCTTGTAAACTAAAGACTGACATACATATATAAAAAGAGGGGATTGACATGAAGTTGCTCAAAACAGAAGAGCACTACAACTGCACACACCTTCATGGACGAGACTTTAAAACACAAAATAGAGCCAGACAGCTGACAGCAGACCCATGAAGAAGAGACCATCAGAACTCAGTTCAAGTCCCCATTGTGTACTCCTATCTGAGACTAAAGACATTATGTTAAACCATTTCTTTTTAGGACAACTTATTATGCAGCAAAAAACTGATAAAAGAATCCAAGTGAACAGCTGAGTGAAATGATAATAATGTATGGCTTCTCATTGTAGATATTTGCTCTGATATTTGAATAGCATTTATAATTTCTCAGTTATCCAAGTCTATTTCATATAACTGTATCAAAAACTGATTCCATTGAGGTTTACATATAGGTAACCATGCAAGGTTAAAAGGATATGCCTGTTTGTTCAAAACTCTGAGACTCTGAATCACAGGACCAGGAGGAATTTAAGCTCCCTAGTGAGGTGTACTTTGGAAAGAGATATATATATTTATATTGCTCATTCAACATCCTTTAGTGGTTATGGTAAAACTTAGAATGGGGAAGATATTTCATTTAGAACAATGAAAGGAATCATATTCATAGGGAAAAATGTAAGTTTTCAAGTACAAGAAGAAAGATGATTCAAAACAAAATATAATTTCACCAAACAATCCTTCATGCCAATGATAAACCCCTTTGTATATGGACAATGATCTTACATATATCAGTAAGTAAATGTACACCAGAAAAAAATAATTTGCATAGTCAAAATCTGATATAAATATGTGCTTCATTTTAGTTAGGGTCATCTTAGACTCTAGACTTTATTACATCAAACTCTTTATAGAAATTGGTGTTTCACATAGACTAGCATCAGAGACATGCATTGATGATCAAGTTTTCCAATGACTCTGATAACGGTGCCTCAGCAGGTAAAGAATCTATCTGCAATGCAGGAGATGCAGGAAATGCGGGTTGGATCCCTGGGTCAAGAAGATCCTTTGGAGTAGAAAATGGTAACCCACTCCAGTTTTGTTGCCTGAAAAATCCCACAGAGGATTCTGGTGGGCTACAGTTCATGGGGTCTCAAAAAGTCAGACATGACTGAGCAACTGCGCACACACTGGTAACCAATATGCACACTGAGCTAAATACAGAAAAAGATCCTAGTGGGAATAAAATGGAATGCCTTGTTGTGAAACACACTAGATGTTACAGTCTACAGTTTGGGGAAGAGAAATTATGGTAGTGATGTGCAAAAGGAATGATGAACAGAAAGTGATAACCTGAGGTTTCATACTTTACACTCTTATGAAATTATGCCATTGGGTGGATTCAGTCATCAAGGTAGTTTTTCTTTTCCAAAAGGTAACAGAACTCATGATTATTCACTCAGTAAAATGAAACAAACTTGATCTGTATATAACATTTCACAAAGAAATTATCCTTAGGAGATGCACCCAGTTTTATGAGATATATGGGCATTTCCATATATTTCACTTAGGGATGTGAATCAATCAGGGAAAGTATAAAAATGACAGGATAAAGCATAGATGACAGAACAGGAAAGTTAATGAAGCGAGTTGCTGAAATTGTATAGATAAGTTGAAATCAAAGAAATGGAAATAGCAGACAATAAGCCGAAGGAGCAACTGCTATTTTCACAATCTGATCAAAGAAGCATAATATGTGGCCCTGAGGCTTTAACCCTGCTATCATGTACATTTCTTTAGCCCAAGGACAAATTACCTTGATATAGTTTCCATCCCCCAAAATCTTTTCAGGGCCCTCTTTATGTCTTTATTCCTCAGACTGTAGATGAAGGGGTTCAGCATGGGTGTGACCACAGTGTACATCACTGAGGCTGCAGCACCTGAGTGTGAGCTGTGGGTACCAGCAGAGCTAAGGTACACTCCTAAACTTGTACAATAAAATAAGGAGACCACTGAGAGGTGAGACGCACAGGTGGAAAATGCTTTATACTTCCCCCGAGCTGAAGAGATTCTATATATAGAGGACACTATTTTGGAGTAAGAATAAAGGATACCAGTCAGGGTACCACCACCCAGAAGTCCAGCTCCAAATTGCATCATCATGTTATTGAGAAAGGTGTCAGAATAGGCAAGTTGGACCAGCTCTTTTATTTCACAAAAAAAGTGAGGGATTTCCAAGTCTGTACAAAAAGACAGTCTCAGCACCATTAAGCTGTGTAACAAGGAATACAGAACACTCATTATCCAGGATATCAGAACCAGCAGTCCACAGAGCTGGGGGCTCATGATGACCATGTAGTGCAGGGGGTGACAGATGGCCACATACCGGTCATAGGCCATCACAGTCAGAAGAATGTCATCTAATCCTGCAAAGAGAATGTAAAAATACATCTGGGTGATGCAGCCTTCATAGGTGATAACCTGGCTCTGTGTCTGGATGTTCCACAGCATCTTTGGGATGGTGGTGGAGGTGAAACAGATGTCTACAAAGGACAGGTTGGAGAGGAAGAAGTACATGGGGGTGTGGAGGTGGGAGTCTGAGCTGACGGCCAAGATAATGAGCAGGTTTCCAAACACAGTGATCAGGTACATGAAGAGGAAAAGCCCAAATATGAGGGGCTGCAATTCTGATTCTCCTGAAAGTCCCAGAAGAAGAAGAAAATTTGAGATTTTTGTACCATTTCCTGATTCCATGTGGTAGAGGTGACTATTGGAGGGAACAAAGAAATAACATGAGTAGTTTTCACTCAAACCGGCCTAACTCGCATAGCTGAACTATTTTAATTTCTCCTTTGCTGTCAAGGAATTGATATTAATATGTTATATGGAGATAAATCCTCTTTGAGGATATACCTCATTTCACCTCTGACTAGAAATTTTTGTCCCATTCTTAGCAAATTCCAAAGACTTCTTGTATTTACAGTTTTAATGAAAACTCCTTTCATGCATTTCAGAAATTCTTACTGAGAACCAACCATGCTCCGAGCACATATAGGGAACTGTGTTGATAAACAAAACTTCCACAGTCAAAGGGTGGTTAAAGATGATATTCAAATAAATATAAAATATAATATAGCAGGAGATGACAGATACTATGAAAAAAATAGGTATAAATGTTATTTTGTACTGCGTGTTCAGGTAAGATCTGCAAACAAGATGATAATTGAACTGATTCCTCAAAAAAGAGACAGAAGGAACTAGTGTGATGTTAGGAGAAGTGTGTGCCTGGTAGAGAGAGCTGCCACTACTAAGGACCTTAGAAAGATGCTGGTGCCACCTGTTAAATCCAAATAAGGAAGGCAGTGGGGCAGAGGGATAAGCAAGAAGGGGAGTGACTAGAGATGGTGTCAGGGATGCTGAGGAACAAGGTGGCCTCCCTGTGACAGCCGACACTTCAGTCCACACAGAATCCCTCCTGTCATGTGATTCCTTGTATTTTATGAATTTAATTGCAATGGTATTCTGTGAATTGTAAGCATATCATATCCTCTTCTTAGTTCCATCTTTTAAGTAAATCCTGGTCTCTGTATTATGTCACCTTAATATAGGAGGACATTTCCCTAGAGGGTCAGACAGTAAAGAATCTGGCTGCCATACAGGAGACCCAGGTTCAAACTCTGGATGGGGAAAATTCCCCTGGAGAAGGGAATGGCAATCGACTCCAGTTTGGCTGTAGAATTCCATGGACAGAGGAGTTTGGCGGGCTACAGTCCATGGGGTCACAAAGAGTCAGACACAACTGAGTGATTAACACTTTCACTTCACTTCCTTTGCTTAAAGAACTGCTCTGACCCCAGTCACAGGCACACACACCATGTCCTCGTGAGCTGTGTCACTACTATGCATTTCTTTCCTAGAACCACCTTCTTTAGGCCTTGAGTGGGTACAAGTCAAACTAGTCAGATCAGATTATCTTTCATTTAAGGAATATATCAGAGAAGACACTGGCACCCCACTCCAGTACTCTTGCCTGGGAAATCCCATAGATGGAGGAGCCTGGTAGGCTGCAGTCCATGGGGTCGTGAAGAGTCGGACATGACTTAGCGACTTCACTTTCACTTTTCACTTTTATGCATTGGAGAAGGAAATGGCAACCCACTCCAGTGTTCTTGCCTGGAGAATCCCAGGGATGGGGTCTCACAGAGTCGGACACGACTGAAGTGACTTAGCAGTAGCAAGGAATATATGAATGCTACCCAGAAATTTCAGTTCACAAGCTTTCCATGGACCAATAGACGGGGTTCCTTCTTGGTATGGCCACTTTCTGCCCTATATTTAAAGAAATATTTTTAGAAGTCTGAGAGAGACAGAGAGAGAGAGAGATGAAGAATGGACATATGGGCCTTAGGGGGAAATTATATATTAAGCCTGAATGGCCCCTTCAGACAACGTGATGAATTAAAACTCCCTTGCTTTGGCAACATTCCAACTCCAGTTATATCTCCTTGATGTTCAGAAAAGATAATTAAAAAAAGAAAAAATACCTTTATTACTTTGATAGAAACGGCGATACGTTTATGGCACAAGACACCTAACAGATTGAACACCCCAAAAGAAAAAAGAGCAAAGTGCATAAGAAAACAATTCACAAAACGAACCATACAAACTGCAACCAAAGGTGGGTATGCTTTATATGAAGCAGTAGAAGACCTGTTTTTCTTTAGCCTGACTCACTTATTTGAACAATTTTTTTTTCCATCCCATAGAGAAAGAAGTGTGCTTCCTAGGTGGCACTAGTGGCAAAGAACCCGCCTCCCAGTGCAGGTTAGACCTAAGTGATGCGGGTTCAATCCCTGGGTTGGAAAGATCCCCTGGAAGAGGGCACAATAACCTACTCCAGTTTTCTTGCCTGGAGAATCCCGTGGACAGAGAAGCCTAGTGGGCTTCAGTCCATAGGGTCGCATAGAGTTGGACACAACTGAAGCGACTTAGCACACAGCACACACACACACAGAAGGAGGTGAGCTCTGTCTCAGTTTTCTTGTGGGGCATCTTGTGTTTCTTTTTCTTGAACCTTTGGCTTTATCTTACTCCTTAAGTAAATTTGGTGGGCATATCCCAATTCTCATCAATTAACATGCAAAGGGCTTTCCAGATCACACTCTACAATTTCTACAGACTCCATGACAATTCACCCATTCACCCTGGATAAATTTCTTCATATGATTTATGCCTGAGGACATTATGTATGACATCATTTACTTCATTATACTCTGACTTTGCCATTATAATGCAAAATCCTAATCATCTGAGACTTTCTTCACCTGCTTTGTTCACTATCACATTTTCAAAAAGGTGTGTGAATACATGTGCACTTGTATAGGAACATATTCAAGTATAAATGAAATTACAAAATAAAAAGAATGGCAATGAAAATGGGTCTGGCTTAAATATAATAGTAACAAATCAACCGTATTTTTTTAAAAATCAAATAGAGCATCAAAAACTAACTGAAAATTATATTTAAATGGTAACTATTTAATGAAATCACATAGATTAGAAATTAAATTGGGAAATGTGTAGACATGAAATGATATAATACATAATGTTCCTAGAATCATTAGGCTTATGTTCAAATTTTGTTGAATGCGCTTTATGCATCCCATTCCTTCTTCTAATTGGACTTTAATTAGTATCATTTCACTGGCAACACTGAGCCTTATGTTACTGAGGTCAAACTTTGCTTTTCCTTTAGTCCTAACTAAATATATTTATTTATGATTCAGGGTAGCAAACTATCACACTAACCCCTGGTATCTGAGCTAGGTTGGATTGGCTCACAGCTGACCTCAGATAAATGTTCTAGGCTTGTATTCTCTCTAATTCTCCCACAGCATCTACTGGGCTCTCAGACTCACCTGGATGGGAACTGAGAGAAAGGTCTTTGTATGGAAGTTCAAATGCCTCCTGGAAGGTTGATATTGGTAATTGAAGCTCTGTCCCTACAAGACAGTTGGAGGGAGAGAAGGACTGTTTTACAGTCAGACTCATGTCTCCAAAGGAAACATGTTCTATGTCATCCAAGATTTCTCAGGCTGAGGGGACTGCAGGAGAGAGACTTTATAGCTCACTTATCTTCTCATTAGGCATTTTTCAGTTGTAACACCCATACTCTGTACCTGATTTCCCTGGGGACAGGGGCCTGGACAGAAAGGAAAATTTCCCTGTTCTTTCTCTGTTCCTAAGAGACCAGGTTAAAAGGCAAGTGAATTCTGTTTTTATTATTCCTTCTCAATTTTCCTGCTTGTCAACTACAAATTGGCACTTGCCAGTCAACTACAAATTGGCACTTGCCAGTCAACTACAAATCGGCACTTGCCAAAAGCATTTGCCAGTGAAAACAAGAAGGGATTTGCCACCTGCCTCTGCTGACTTTGAACCCCGTGTTGTTGCAGCTGTTGATCTTCAACACCTGCTGAAGGAGTTTAGGGTGGAGTGAGGCACTCTGTGCTCCAGGGAATCTGGTGGGACAGGTCTTTAGATAGCTAAATATTCTCAGGAACTGATTTCATGATCCCAATCTTTGCATCTTCTTTTTATCTAGAAAAGCACTGAATCCCTCTGTGGTAACATCATCTCCTCCTGACTAGTAGAAAACCTTCTGTAAAGTAAACAGTTGGTTGCATTTAGCTCCCCCTTCATCAAAATCTTATATTTTGACCTTCCCCAACTGCCTCTATGGAGCAGTCTCTCAGAGATATCTGAGGTGCTGTCTCCTGGATTGCAGTCCTCATTTTGCCCCTAAATAAAACTTAACTAGCAACTATCACATTGTGCATTTTTTTTAAGTCCACACTCTAATATCAAAGGCAAAATGTTGACAGATTTGAGATTAAAGTATATACAATTGGCATATTTAAATGGGCATTATAAAATGGTTACATCTCTTTTGTTTAATTATATTATGGAATAAACATGTTTCGCTGGTAATGCTTCTCCTGTGTGGTACTATAAGACAAGGCATATAAATCTACACTCAACAACTCTTAATTGAACTTGCTAAAGGAAACCAATAGGGTGACCTGAGTCATGTGTGCACGCGTGAGTATGTGTGTGTGTATGTGTGTGTGTGCTCACTCACTCTTGCCTGACCTTTGCAACCCGATGAACTATAACCCACCAGGCTTCTCTCTCCATAGAAATTTCCAGGCAAGAATATTGGAGTGGGTTACCATTTCCTACACCAGGGTATCTTCCCAAACAGGGATAAAACCCTCATTTCCTGTTGCTCCTGTGTTGGCAGGCAGTTTCTTTACCACTGAGCCACCTGAGCCATACAAGCTAGTAAAAATTGGAAACTAACATTCAAGACTAATAAAGATTAAAAAAATAATGATTTTACTCTGGAATGAACTGGTAAACTTGGAAGATCTTTGCTGAATGCCTTAAACAAACCTTTGAAAGTGAAAGTGTTAGTTGCTCAGTCATGTCTGACTCTTTTTTGAACACATAGGCTGTAGCCCACCAGGCTCCTCTGTCATGGAATTCTCCAGGCAGGAATACTGGAGTGGGCAGCCATTCCCTTCTGCAGAGGATCTTCCTGACCCGGGGAGCGAATCCAGGCCTCCTACACTACAGAGGAGCCCCAAAACCTTCGAAGGTGTTGGAGGAGAGTATCATTTCCTCGGTTCTGTCTCGCTGCAGCAAAAATTTGAAGTGACAGATGGATCTGTGTTATAGCTCAGTTTTACTATGAAAACAAAGGATAGTACACCCTCGAGGAGTGAGGGTGGACAGACCCAAAAGACTAAGAGAAGAGAGGCTCCAATCCTTCTAAGCTTCCTCCTTTTACACATTTGTCTCCTACCCTCAAGCCTGTCCTATGTAAATTGGGCTAGCCAGGAGGGCTCTTTGTTTTACCTGAGGTCCTCACTCCCGATCCTTGGACCTTCCTTTGTTCTATTTTCACAGGCTTTTGCCTTCTTTGTCTTTTAGCCACCACCATTTTGGACTCCTTTTTCCTGTTCTAACTACCTATTATTCCCCCTTCAAGAGATGGGAGACCCAATTCTTTGGGAACACAGGCATCGAGGTCTCTATGGCTACTTCCTGTTGAAGTGGGATGGTGAGGGGCATTGGGCCTCCCCCTCTTGCTAGTCTCAAGCTTCAGAGTCCTTATAGCTGTGTCCATCTAAGAATGAGTGATTTTCCATAGTCAGGTGGTTTTATATATCCTTGTTGAACTAGCACTGCGTGTTGTAACTTGTTGACCTGGGCAGAGACAAAATGAGTTAGACAATTGATAATACATGAAGCAATCATATGGGGATTAGGAGGGCCATTAGCCAACTTCAAATTTCCCCTTGCCAGGAAAAGGATCCCCCAAAGAGACTGTAGCCACCCTCAAGAACTCTCCAGCTCATTCTTTGAGATCCTGTAGGGCCTGAATGTTTTTCTTGAAGACTGTGAGACTTTAACTTGGCTGGAGGTATTTACCCAGAAATAGCATGTTTCATTCAAGATGGCTCAGGTCCCTCCTTGTTCAAGGATCAGGAGATCTATCTCCTGTCTATTTTGGAGTACAAGCTCCAAGCTGTGTTGGCTCTTTAGAGCTGAC
The DNA here is from genome assembly GCF_963930625.1 of Muntiacus reevesi. Lineage (NCBI taxonomy): Eukaryota > Metazoa > Chordata > Mammalia > Artiodactyla > Cervidae > Muntiacus > Muntiacus reevesi. The sequence goes on along the minus strand of NC_089249.1, from coordinate 187,289,469 downwards.
CTCAAAAATCTTATCCCCAGAAACTTAATTTCAGGGACGTTCATTAAAATGGCACTCATTTGTAGTCCTAAATAGGTATCTGAGATCTCCTATGGGCTCACAGTGTATTGAGTGTGTTTTCTTCCATGGCTTGACTCGTGAGTAGTGAATCCAGGAGTCATGTCCTGGTACCTTGACTGCTGTGGGGGAAGAAAGTATTACAGGGTAAAGGTCCTTCCATGTGGCCTGGAGTTGAGCCTTTGGGGATCCATTCTTCCAGACTCTAATTAGGGCTTGTGTTCCTGGAGCATATAGCAGTGACTCTTTAGAATCTTTTGGGTCCTGGTTGATACCCCACAAGCATATATCCTGTTGGAATTGCCCAATGGCCATGGTATAAGATCAGAGGGTCTGAGCCTCTGAATCTAGGAAGAGGTCATTGACATAAACAAAAGGTCTCCCACATAGCATCTCATAAGGACTAAGACCAACCTGTTCCTTAAGGGCCTTATGGGTGCAGAGGAGAGCTACTGGTAAAGCCTCCTTCCATCCCAGGGAGGTCTCCTGGGTTATCTTTTTTATCACTGATTTTAAGAATTGGTTGGTTCTTTTCACTTTTCCTGAAGACTGAGGCCTCCAGGCACAATGGAGGTAACAAGTAGTGCCCAATACTTTAGAAACCCCTTGGGTGACCTTAAAAGTAAATCATGTTTCATTGTCACTCTGCAATGACCTGGGCAGACCAAATCTTGGAATGATTTCATGGAGCAGCTTTTTACCACCTCCTCAGCCTTCTCGGTCCAGGTGGGAAAGTCTTCAATCCATCCTGTGAATGTATCTATCTTAACTAATAGGTATTTATACTCTTGAGAAACTGGCATCTGGATGAAGTCCATCTGCCAGTCCTCTCCTGGATAGGTCCCACACAGTTGGATGGGCTGGGCCAGCTGGGGTCTTCAAGCTCCTTGGGGGTTGTTTAATTGGCTAGTGGGACAAGATGAAACCTGTTCCTCTGAAGGAACTTTCTAGTAATCTTTGGAAGGCCTTTTCCCCAAAATGAGTGGTAACATGTAAGGAGTTCACCAACTTCCATTGGAGGTTCCCAGGCAGAAAAAGGAGTCCCTCATTTTGGAACCACCCCATATGATCTTCTTGAAAGCCTTCACTCTTAGCTTTAAGAGTCTCACCTTCAGCATATGAAGGAGTTTCTGGCAAGTTAGTCTCTGGAACTAAGGTGGCAATCCCTATTAGGTCATGGTTCTGTAATGCTGCTCTCCTAGCTGCCTGATCAGCTGCTTGGATCCCTCGTGCCACTTCCATGCTCCCTTTTTGGTGTGCTTTACAGTGGGAGACAAACCTCAGTGGGCAGATGGACTGCCTCCAAGAGTCTAAGGATTTAATCACCATATTTGATTGGGGACCCTCAGGTAGTCAAGCGGCCCCTTTCTTTCCAAATAGCTTTTGCATGTAGCACCAGAAAGGCATACTTGGAGTCTGTGTAAATGGCTCTTCTTTTCCCTTTTCCCAGCTCTAAAGCTTGAGTCAGGGCTATGAGCTCAGCTAATTGGGTTGAAGTACCTGGTGGCAGAGGCTTAGCCTCTATGGTCTCAAAATTGGAGACTACTGCATACCCAGCTCTTCTTTTTCCATCCAAGACAAAGCTGCTTCCATCAGTGTACCAAATTTCCTCAGAATTGGTCAGAGGATCTTCTGGCAATCCCTCTCGGGGTTTTGTCCAGTGGTTCAAGGTTTCTAGGCAAGAGTGAAAAGGGAGAGAGTCCTTGGGGGTAGGCAGGAGGGTAGCTGGATTAAGAACCTCACAAGGGGATATAGTGAGGCCTGGATTTTCAATCAACACTACTTGATATCTGAGGATCCTTTGATCTGACATCCATAAATTGCTTCTCCCATTCAGAAGTTGTTTCACTTGGTGGCTGGTTAAAATAGTTAGTTTGGCCCCAAGAGAGAGTTTTAAAGCATCTTCTGTCAGGGCTGCAATAGCTGCAAGATTTCAAAGACAGGAAAAGATCTCTTCCCAATAAGGGAGTAGAACACTCAGGGACCACCAGGAACTGGTGGGAAAATATTGGTCCATCCCAGCAACAAAGTGTTCAGGTGAATCTTTTTTGTTAATTGTTTTTCCTGTAGCACCCAAAATGGTACAGGTTTGGTGGGAAAAGGCTCTGGAGCAGGAGGTCAGGACAGAGTAGGTGGCCCCTGTCAACCAAGAAATTCTCAGGCCTACCTGCCACATCCAGTTGCACCCTTGACCTGATTCTTGGCACAAAGAAGATTAAGGACAGAAGAACCCCCACCCACTTGGGCAACAGCTACTAGGGCACCACAGATAATGGAGCCTTTGGGACACCCTGGGGCACCCACTGCTGCTCACCTGTTCACAGGGGGTTCGAGAAAACAAGAAACAAGAGATTGTAAAGGAATTAAGATTTTTTAGCCATATGTCCTTCCAGCCATAGGGGTGAGGCCCTCCTACCCCAGCCGGAGGTCTTCTGGAATCTGAGACTGAGCCACGTGAGCTTTCTGCTGAGTTTGCTTTGGCTGTTCTGGTTTCCAGCACGCGAGGCTTCTTGTCACTTCCACTGTACTGGGTTTTCTTCATGTTCAGCTTCCACCGCATGAGCTTTCGTGGAGTTGGGCTTCTGCTGTGCTTGGCTTCTGCCTCACAGAAGTCTTGGAGCCAAGGCTGTTTCAGCCAGACTAAAGCCAAGAAACGGCACCATAGTTGTCTGGGGAGTGTGTAATTTCCTCGCTTCTGTCTTGCTGCAGCAAAAATTTGAAGCAATGGAGGGACCAGTGTTATAGCTTAGTTTTATTAGGAAAAACAAAGGATAGTACACCCTCGAGGAGTGAGGGTGGGCAGATCCAAAAGACTAAGAGAAGAGAGGTCCCAATCCTTCTAGGCTTCGTCCTTTTATACATTTGTCTCTTTCCCACTGAGCCTGCCCTTTGTAAATTGGGCTAGCAAGGAGGGCTGTTTATTTTACCTGAGATCTTCACTCTGGTCCTCGGACCTTTCTTTGTTCTATTTTCATGGGCTTTTCCCTTCTTTGTATTTTAACCACCACATTTTGGACTCATTTTCCCTATTCTACCTACCTAACAAAGGCATGATATATTAAACCTTAAAGTTCCAGAACATGCAACACATAAAATTCTGTTTAGTTAGAAATCTTGTCACTGAAAAAAAAAAAAAAAAAAAAAAAAAGTTTAGCTGACAGACATGTTCTTTGAAGAACTAAAAGCCACTGTCCTTTCTCTTGCAAATCTCTACAAACCAGAATGTAAATATTCCAGGGAAGAGCCAATTCTAACTTCAGGTCAGATCCTTTACTTTAACATTTGCTTACCTTTGCTTTTGTTCACTAATAGGGTACTGTTTATACACAAAGACCTGCCTCAAGGAACCCTGCCCCTCTGCCTGAATATTAACTCAAAGTGCCTTTGTTCAGGACTCTGTTCACCTGTGGATGGCTAGAGGAAAGAAGAAATTAACTTATCCCCTTCTAAGGCTTGCCATTTTAGGAGATATTTTCAAGATTATTGGACTTTTTACTTTGCTTCTTCACCTCCCCCCACCATCTTTATTCTATAAAAACAAAACCTGGCATCCAGCTCCCATAAAACTGTTATTCTGAGCATTAATCTGTCATCTTCTTGGTCTCAACACCTTCTCTTTCAGATTTATTGGTAGCAGGTAGAGTGAGGTCGGACTCAATAACAGGTACACTCCACAAGGACCTGAGACTGAGCCTAATTAGCTCTTTCAGCAAGACTTGAAACCTATGGAAAAGGGGGCAGTTTTAAAATTGAAACTGCTAGGAATACTCCCTCAGCCAAACCTCACAAACAGTAAAGTCTTAGTCATCTGAACAAGCAATTTTAACTTGTCTTCCAATTGTTTGTAAACCAGTAAGTTTACCCCATGAACTATATAGTCCTTGCAATTCTCAAGGCCAGAATACTGGAGTGGGTAGCCTTTCCCTCTTCCACGGGTTCTTCCCAACTCAAGGATCAAGCCCAGGTCTCCCACATTGCAGGTGGGTTCTCTACCAGCTGAGCCACAAGGGAAGCCCAAGAACACTGGAGTGGTTAGCCTATCCCTTCTCCAGGGGATCGTCCTGACCCAGGAATCAAACCAGTGTCTCCTGCATTGCAGGTGTATTATTTAACCACTGAGCTACCAGGTAAACAGCTTCCCAGGTGGCTCAGTGGTTACAGAATCCACCTGGAAATGCAGGAGATGTGGGATCAATCGCCGGCTTGGCTTGGGGCTGTCCCTTGGAGAAGGAAATGACAACCTACTCCCGTAATCTTGCCTGGAGAATCCCATGGACAGAAGAGCCTTAAGGGTTACAGTCCACAGGGTCACAGAGAGTTAGATGTGATTTAGCGACTAAACAGTATAGGTGACTTGAAGCAGTTGATCAGATATATAGTTTTGTGTTCGATCAGTGATTGTAATAGTGCAACTCTAGATATGGGAAAATGCAACAAAGGAAAACATTTCCTGGCTCATCATAGATAAGTAAGACAGGATCCAGAGAATCTTTTAATTTACCAACAGGACCTGGAGTAGAGGAAAACAAGGGAAGTAGAAATATCTTGCGTTCTAATCAAAGCACACACCTTACTCAGTTCGTAACTTTGGATCAATCACCTAGTGCCAAAAATTTAGAAGGGGGATCATAACTGCAGAGTCTTCATAGGATAGACTTTTGCAAGAAATAAATGAGACAATATCTATAAGATTCTAAGCCCAGTCCACAGTGTATTAAATGATCTAAATTTATCTCATATAATTACCAAAAGTTTTAAAAATAAGGGACTAAATGCCAGCTCTTCACTTCTATTATAGTAAAAGCATGAAACTCCTAATTGATGGGTCAAAAGCATTATGAAGCCAAAGTTTATTTTACCCATAGTTTTAAAACAAAGGAACACAGCTCACTAAATTATTGAAGAATAAATAGTAAGTTTCTGGTGGTATCAGGAGCTGTGTTCCCATCACAAGTCGATACTTTTTGAGACTCAAGTGAACTAGTCCACAAAGCTTCTCAGCCTTAGATTTGGATAAAACTTGGACTCAGAGTTGTGGAAAGTTAAAATGTTAGACCTCTGAAAGCCAGAAGAGTTCATGGAGTAGTAAAAAGAACTGGATTTACCTCACTTTTAACTTGGTCTCTTGAGAACACAAATCAGCAGGAAAATTTTCCAGTTTTATTCAAACAAGTTCCCTTGGGGAAATACACTCAGAGCTTGGAGTAACAGTGGAAAATGTATTAATGAGCAGATGTAGTGAGCCAATACAGTTAACATACAGAGCTGTAAATACACCACAGCTACAGTATCTGAGTGTGCTCAGCCTTAAGCTGGGGAAGGTATGGTTTTTGCATTTGAATTCCTGAGTCTGTCTCAGGAACCCATGTTTCACTCCTTTCTTCTTTTTCATCTGGAGACAGAGCTTCAGTCTCCACCATCCAGGGAGGCACCAGCTTCCACACAGAGACCTTCATCTCAGACTTGCCTTCCAGGTGAGTCTAAGAGCGCCACAGACACTGCTGGAGAAAGTCAGAGGGAATGAAACCCAAGAACATTTACCTGAAATCACATGAAAACCCAAACAGCTGACCCAGAGCTGAGAGATCTCCATGTTTATTTGCTTGACTGACTAATTTATAATCAATTTATTTATTATGTTAAATAGAGAGGTATCTATTGGATTCATCAATTCAAGGTTTTTTGTTGCCAATTAAGTTTGGGAATGAAAATTTAGTTGAATGAGACTCAAAAAGGGAGGCATAGTGCTGTCGGTAAAATTTTATAATTTCCAAGAGATTTGCAGTTTAGGGAAGTAGGAAAATAGACTAGCAGATGTGGAGAGATCTGCAGTGAAGCGACAACATTTTATTAATTTACTTTTAATATTTAAGATAAGGTATGTTTGAGAAGGCTCTATATTCATTAGGAAGATCCAGATCAATGGACTTAGCTCCTGCCTTGTAACTACATTTCTTGAAATACACTTCTCATAGAATCCTCTCTCACACAGAGTATTCACTTGAAAATATTGCACTTAACTGTATCTCTTTTATGTTTTGGGGAGTTCTGTGTAATTTTTACAATGTTGTGTTTTCTGCCATACAACAATGCAAACCAGCCATAACTATGCATACATTCCCCTCTCTCCTAAGCCTCCCATTTGACCCAGCAATCCAAATTGGATATACACCCTCAGAAAACCATAATGGAAAAAGATGCATATACTCCAGTGTTCATAACAGCACTATTTACAATAGGCAGGACATGGAAGCAACCTAGATGTCCATCAACAGATGGATAGATAAAGAAGATATAGTACATATATACAGTGGCATATTCCTCAGCCATTAAAAAGAATGAAATAGTACATTTAATATGCAAACGGTCATATGGTAAAGGGTCTTGCTTCACAATTATTTCATTACTTGGGAGGCTGAATATATTTAGGGATTTTTGAGCCCTTTATTTTCTGTACTGAAAACTGTTTCTGCATGTTTTTTGTTTTACATACTGGTACTTGAATGCTGTTATTTTTTCTGTTTTTTTTTTTTTCCTTCTTTTTTGCTGTATAATTTCCTTTATAATTTATTTCATCTCAAGCTGTGAGATAAAAGCCCAGGAACTGTATTCTATCCTGCAGAAGAAGAGGAGAATGAAACATATTTTAAATGCCTTGAGGAGTCTTCTTGCTAAAAAAAAGAAATACATGCAACTTCTCTCTCCTCACTCTTTTCCTCCCCATCACAGATATATACATCTGTGTCTCTTTTTCTGTTTTGCATGTAGGGTTTTCTTTACCATCTTTCTAATTTCCATATATATGTGTTAGTATGCTGTAACACCGTTTCACCCAAAACTGCTAACCCTGGTCTGAATTCCCTATTCCAGTCTCTCTTTTTTTATGTTTTATGCATTCTTTCAAACAATTATAATTTTTGAAAAACTTTGCTAATTTCCACTTAATCCTTGTGTGTATGTGTAGTGTATTTGTTGGGTTGTGTGAGTGTTTATAAATTGTGAGTGGTCAAATCTATCAGTTGGTCACATTTCTTCTTTCCTCCCACTGCTGTTTAAACATAGAAAGTTCTACATTTGCAGTAGTGTAAAAAAAAAAAAAAAAAAAAAAAAAACTTTAGATTCATTGCTTCTTTTTTTACTTTTATTCTCTTTTTTATTTTTAGTTGAAGGATAATTGCTTTACAATATTGTGTTGGGTTCTGCCATACACCAACACGAATCAGCCATAGGTATACATAGGTCCCCTCTCTCTTGAACCTCCCTCCCACCTCCCACCTCATCACAACCCTCTAGGTTGTCACAGAGCACCAGCTGTGGGTTCCCTGCATCATACAGCAAATACCCACTGGCCATCTATCTAACATACGATAATGTATATGTTTCCTTTGCTTGTTATTCACTTATTTTTTTTCTTACTGCTACCTTTTGCCTTCAGTAGATCTATTTTTAAAATATTAATCAAGTGCTGCCATCTTGTGGAATATATTCTTTTACGTTCAACAAAGATCACATATATTTCTCATAAGGATGTTTAAATACTTATATATTTATACTGACTGAAATTGCAATTTTAGTTACTGCTTCCCCTGTGTGTGTGTGTGTGTGTGTTAGTCACTTAGCCATGTCCAATTCTTTTTTTTTTTCTTCATTTATTTTTATTAGTTGGAGGTAATTACTTTACAATATTGTAGTGGGTTTTGTCATACATTGACATGAATCGGTCATGGATTTACCTGTACTCCCCATCCCGATCCCTCCTCCCACTTCCCTCTCTACCCAATCACTCTGAGCCTTTCCAGTGCACCAGGCCCGAGCACTTGTTTCATGCATCCAACCTGGGCTGGTGATCTGTTTCACCCTAGATAATATACATGTTTCGATGCTGTTCTCTCAAAACATCCCACCCTCACCTTCTCCCACAGAGTCCAAAAGTCTGTTCTGTACATCTGTGTCTCTTTTTCTGTTTTGCATATAGGTTTATCTTTACCATCTTTCTAAATTCCATATATATGTGTTAGTATGCTATAATGTTCTTTATCTTTCTGGCTTACTTCACAAAAATATGGAACGCTTCACGAATTTGTGTTTCATCCTTGCACAGGGGCCATGCTAATCTTCTCTGTATCGTTCCAATTTTAGTATATGTGCTGCCGAAGTGAGCACAGCCATGTTCAATTCTTTGCAACTCCATGGACTGTAGCCCACCAGGCTCCTCTGTCCATGAAATTCTCCAGGCAAGAATACTGGATTGGGTTGCCGTTTCCTTCTCCAAGGGATCTTCCAATCCAGAGATCTGCACTGCAGTCAGAATCTTTACCGTCTGAGCCATAGGAAAGGCCACTGTTCCCCATTCTACTTTTAAAATATATATATATTTCATTTGCTTGTCCATTTCAATTATATACAAAACTAGTATTGGTGTGACTGTGGTTATTTTATATTTTTCTTTCATAATTTCATCTTTTTTTATCATAATTTCATCCTAATTTTTAGTTCAATTTTGTTTAGCCAAGTTGTTTCCAATGCACTATAATTTAAATAGGTTTTATTTCCAGTGCCATTCTTTTTATTTTATAAATTTCATTTTCTAAAAATGTGTTTCTTTGTCTATGCATACACTGGTGAAACCAGAGTGAACAAAGCAGGTGAGGTCCCTGCCCATCTGTTTCTCATATTTTAATGGAGGAAGAAGCTGTGGTCCCTTGAGTCTGAACACCTTGCTTTTGTTCTCTCTGCAACCTGTCTCTTCTGCAAAACTCTTTATTCATATTGCTTTTCCCTCACCAGGAACTTGCCTTTTAAAAACCAAACAAGCAAAAAACAAACTATTCCTCAATTACTGCAATTGATTAGAAATATTTTGGACTATATCCTAGAGCAAAACATACCTTTTACATGTGATCCAGCATGCATGGACATTTAAGCAAAAACTACACATGCATCATATGCCAACACACACAGAGCTGAACAAAGTAAATGAAAACAGCTTTACTATGTTCGAGGCATTCTGAATTTCTAACAGTGTAGAGTACATGACTACTAGAGGAAAAGCAATGTGGAATAGGCATTTCTATTCTGAGATGGCACCAGGGATCCCTCAAAATGGAAATTCCATACAAGAACTATGGATGTGGATTTTTGAGTGCAAAATATAAATCATAGAATTTCAACTGTGTCTGAAATGCCAATCTTTGAGAAAATTAGCTATAGTATATTGTTTTTTCTGTCTGTCAGGTTCACCACATGGAGCCAGGGAATGAGACACAAATTTCAGAATTCCTTCTTCTGGGATTATCAAAGAAAATAGAACTTCAGCCCCTTATATTTGTACTTTTCCTCTCCATGTACCTGATCACTGTGTTTGGAAACCTGCTCATCATCCTGGCTGTCAGCTCAGACCCCCGCCTCCACACCCCCATGTACTTCTTTCTCTCCAACCTATCCTTTGTAGACATCTGCTTCACCTCCACCACCATCCCAAAGATGCTGAAGAATATACAGACAGAGAACAAAGTAATAACCTACGGAGGCTGCATCACCCAGATACACTTTTTCCTGCTCTTTGCCACAATGGAAATCTTCCTCCTGACCGTGATGGCCTATGACCGCTTCGTGGCCATCTGTCATCCTCTGCATTACACAATCATCATGAACCCCCGGGCCTGTGGACTGCTGGCTCTGATGTCCTGGATGATGAGTGTCCTGAATTCCTTGTTACAAAGCTTAATGGTGTTGTGTCTGTCCTTCTGTACAGACTTGGAAATCCCCCACTTTTTCTGTGAGATTACTCAGGTGGTTCAACTCGCCTGTTCTGACACCTTACTTAATGACATGGTTCTGTATTTTGCATCTGTACTGCTAGGCAGTGTTTCCCTCACTGGTATCCTCTACTCCTACTCTAGGATAGTTTCCTCCATACAAAGAATCTCATCAGCTCAGGGGAAATATAAAGCATTTTCTTCCTGCGCATCTCACCTCTCAGTTGTCTCCTTATTTTACTGTACAGCCTTAGGAGTGTATCTCAGCTCTGGTACTACCCACAGCTCACAGTCAAGTGCCACAGCCTCGGTGATGTACACTGTGATCACACCCATGCTGAACCCCTTCATCTACAGTCTGAGGAACAAAGACCTAAGAAGGGCTCTGAGAAGAATCATTGGCATGGCCCTCTACACAGGCCAATTGTCCCTGCACTGAAGAAGTACCCATGACTATAGGACTCAAAGCCACAGAGGCAGAAATTGCTTTTTCTTAACCAGATTGCTAAAGTAGAACTTGCTACTCCTATTTATAACCTGGAATTTTCATTTCTTTGGATTTAACTCCTCTACACAATTTGTCACTCACTTCATTAAGTTTCAGATCTGTCTGATACATAGACAGATTTCCCTTTGTTCATATTCATGCAGTCACAAAGTTTTTTCTCAATTTTGGGCCAAGAACATTTGAAGATTTCAGTATCTTACCTGGGGCAAATTGGATTATTTAAAAATTGTTATTGTTTAGTCACTCAATTGTATTTGACTCTTCGCAACCTCATGGACTGTATGTAACCTGCCAGTCTCCTCTGTCCATGGGATTTCCCAGGCAAGAATACTGAGAAATGGGTTGTCATTTCCTTTCCTGGGGCATCTTCCCAGACTAGGGATTGAACATGCATCTCTTGTGTTGACTGATTGGTTCTTTATCACTGATCCACCAGGGAAGTCCATTCCTTAAAAATTATTTCTCAATGACACGTATAATACCAAGTAATTTTACTTTTGTTCCCTGTATGAGTGTATTAGTTCATGGGGAAAACAAACTAGACTTGGCAACTAAAGCCATTTATGTTATTTCATTGTAGAGGAAAATATGAAGCTATAGATTTTACTTTAATCCATTATTTTTCTATTGCCACTTTAACTTCTGTTCTTCACCATGTAGATTTGAACATTAATCCATTTAAGCCCAAGCCTACTGATAGTGATACTATTGGTTAGGAGTGTCTGAGGTGCTCACCTGGCTTGTATTACTTATTTCAAGAAAACACAGACATCTTCCTGACCAAGTTTATGCTGCTACTGGAGAGGTCCTTCTGGTATTTATTATGATTGAAAGACGCCTCTCAGCAATATCTACTGGGAAACTTAAAAAAAAACCCACAAAATTTGTAATCACCAATCCTGGAGTGTAAATAGCATGCCATGTACTTAGGTCTTAGGTAGAGTGAAAAGGAGAGCACCAACTGGGGGCTCTGCGTTTATTGGCTTTTGTGGGTGGGGTTGGCTAGGATTCTGCTAGTTCACTCATTATTGGTGAATTTAAAACATAAGGTGGAATAAGGGCATGATCAGGAAAAAGCAGGTTCACTCATGTGCTCAGTCGTCTATTTACTCAGGCTTTCTAAAAGGGCAACTTCATTGGTGGTGGTGACTTGAATGCTTCTCTAGTAGCTGTGTCATACAGCTGACAATATGCAGATGACACCACCCTATTGGCAGAAAGTGAAGAGGAGCAAAAGAGTCTCTTGATGAAGGTGAAAGAGGAGAGTGGAAAAGTTGACTTAAAGCTCAACATCAAAAAAACTAAGATCATGGCATCTGGTTCCATCACTTCATGGCAAATAGATGGGGGGAAAATGGACACAGTGGCAGATTTTATTTTCTTGGGCTCAAAAATCACTGAGGATGTTGACTGCAGACATGAAATTATGATACACTTGCTCCTTGGAAGAAAAACTATGATAAACCTAGGCAGCCTATTGAAAAGCAGAGACATCATTTTGCCAACAAAGTTCCACATAGTCAAAGCTGACATAAGTTTTTCCAGTAGTCACATTCAGATGTGTGTTGGACCATTAAAAATCTGAAAAGTGTGAAAGTGAAAGTCACTCAGTTGTGTCCGACTCTTTGTGACTTCAATGACTATACAGTCCATGGAATTCTCCAGGCCAGAATATTGGAGTGGTTAGCCCTTTCCTTCTCCAGGGGTCTTCCCAACCGAGAGATCTAACCTAGGTCTCCCACATTGCAGGTGGATTCTTTATCAGCTGAGTCACAAGGGAAGCCTCCAATGAACTGATGCTTTGGAGCTGTGGTATTGGATAAGACTCTTGAGATTCCCTTGGACTGCAAAGAGATCAAATCAATAAATCCTAAAGTAAATCAACCCTGAATATTCATTGGAAGGACTGATGCTGAAACTGAAGCTCCAATACTCTGGCCGTCTGAGGCAAAGAACCAATTCTTTGGAAAAGACCCTTAATGCTGGGAAAGATTGAGGGCAGGAGAATGGGGCGACAGAGGATGAGATGGTTGGATGTCATCACCAACTCAATGGATGTGAGTTTGAGTAAGTTCCTAGTGATAGAGAAGGACAGGGAAGCCTGGCATGCTGTGGGCCATGGGGTTGCAAAGAGTCAGACATGACTTAGTGACTGAACAACAGCAGCAGCTGACAAAATGTTTATTCCACATGACTGTCTTTGAAATAAATGCCTCGGAAATCAAAGGTTGAATTTCTGGCTCTTAAATTGTAATCAAAATCTTAGTATCAATGGACAAGGAAGCTATGGTACATATACACAATGGAATATTACTTAGCCATTAAAAAGAATTCATTTGAATCAGTTCTAATGAGATGGATGAAACTAGAGCCCATTATTCAGAGTGAACTAAACCAGAAAGATAAAGACCAGTACAGTATACTAACACATATATATGGAATTTAAAAAGATGGTAATGATAACCCTATATGCAAAACAGAAAAAGAGACACAGGTGTACAGAACAGACTTTTGGACTCTGTGGAAGACTGTGGAATGTTCTGAGAGAATAGCGTTGAAACAAGTATACTATCAAGGGTGAAACAGATCACCAAACCAGGTTGGATGCATGAGACAAGTGCTCAGGGCTGGTGCACTGGGAAGACCCAGAGGGATGGGATGGGGAGGGTTGTGGGAGGGGGGATCGGGATTGGGAACACATGTAAATCCTGGCTAATTCATGTCAATGTATGGCAAAAGCCAGTACAATATTATAAAGCAATTAGCCTCCAACTAATAAAAATAAATGAAAAAATAAAAATAAAAAATAAAATATTGAATGAACAAAAAAAAAACCCTTAGTATCAGATATTAATGATGCATGCCTGCTACTGTGTTTTATAACTGCTCTTCTGTCTTATTCAATTATCCACCTTGGTGTCCACAATGCCTACCACAGTCATTGGCAAAAATTGATTATCAAATACATATCTCTCATGGAAGTTTACATGGAAAGACAAATTTGAAGTGGCCCAAACTCCAGGAAGGAACTTGAAGACACAAGGTGCAGGGAGAAGCAAGGCTTTAATGACAGTCTTGCAAGATCGGCTGTCTGGGGGGTAGGCAGACCCAGAGCTGTTATAGTGGGGTTTTTATCCCCACGTTAAGCGAGGCACTCTCACAGTTCCTCATTGGCATGAGTAACTACAGGGTCAATAATCTTCCTAAGGAAGTCACCTGGATTTGTTTACTCTCACTTTGTCTGGATTTTCCTGTGCAAGTACCCTAATGGCTATTACATCAGCAGGATCAGTAGGCTGTCGCTCTGGGCTAGTTGTCCTTGAAAATGGACCACTTCAAGTTTTTATTTCTTACAGTATGATTTTAGTATCACATATGGCCGCAAATATGAGGAAGCAAAATGTCAAGTCATACATTCTGTTACTGTGCACAATGTGTTTCATGTTGTACATCTATTTATTAATGCATGAAAGATGTTTATATTTAATGCATGGATATATAGATATAGATATATATACATATAAAGATATATATAATGCATGGAAGGGGTTTATATTCATTGAGATGAATGATTGGTTACTGTATTTTGTTTTATTACATCATTGTTATCTTATTTCTGCTTGAAAACTTCTAATGTTATCAATTAATAGGACTCTTTATATTGTTCTATGAAATCTCTCCCCTTTCCTGACATTTGCTAAAAATATGAAAGGAATGGTGAATGTATAATGTCAGTTCACTCGTTTCTCATCTTCTTCATGCTCAGGAATCTCTTCATTCTTAATGATCAAAGGATCATCCACAAGAGAGTTTGATGTCCTGCTCAGTCGTGTGATTCAGAGTCATCGGTTTTTCTGCACAAACATGCATGTCCCTATGTGTGTTTTAGTTACCTAGAAGGAAACCTCAAGATAGTCACTTGTTACTACAGTTATCTGAAATAAACTGAAATAACACAATGACCACGTGTCTTTTCTTCAAATATCAGAACATATGCCAAAAATTAAAATCTCCAGATTATTGTAATTGCACTCAGTTCTGTCCTGCTGGTTATTGCATCAGTTATTGGTGCATAACAAGTCATTCTGTGTCAAATGGGATAAAATAATAATATCTTTATCATCAGACAAATTTGTAAGCTGGGGAGTTGTACTAATTTCTTTGTACTCCTCATAAGTGTGTCGTCAGCTGTCACACTGTGTTTTCAAGGTTCATTCATGGTGCTCGCTTCGGCAACACATATACTAAAATTGGAACGATACAGAGAAGATTAGCATGGCCCCTGCGCAAGGATGACATGCAAATTCGTGAAGCGTTTCGTATTTTTTCAGTATACTAGCACTTATATATGTAATTTAGAAAGATGGTAATGATAACCCTATATGCAAAACAGAAAAAGAGACACAGATGTACAGAGTAGACTTTTAGACTCTGTGGGAGAAGATGAGGGTGGGATGTTTAGAGAGAACAGCATCGAAACATGTATATTATCTAGGGTGAAACAGATCTCCAGCCCAGGTTGGATGCATGAGACGAGTGCTTGGGCCTGGTGCACTGGGAAGACCCAGAGGGATCGGGTGGAGAGGGAGGTGGGAGGGGGGATCGGGATAGGGAATACATGTAAATCCAAGGCTGATTCATGTCAATGTATGACCAAAACCACTACAATATTGTAAAATAATTAGCCTCCAACTAATAAAAATAAATGGAAAAATAAATAACTAAATAAATTAAAAGTGCACAACTTAAAAAAAAAAAAAAAAAAAAAAAGGCTCATTCGTGGAGTTGGTGCTGGACAGGGAAGCCTGAAATTCTACAGTCCATGAGATTGTAAAGAGTTGAACCCGACTGAGCAACTGAACTGAACTGATATTGTTAGTATGAGTGGAGTGCTCTTCTGTCTTGAATCAATTTTTGCTCAGTTTATCATAGCTTTATCTTAAGATTAAAGTTCTATTTGCAGAAAAAATTAGCTTATCACATGAACTACTTAAATTCAATAACACTATTTCTATATCTATAAATGGAACATAGCTTCCTTCCCTGTTAGAACACATATCTCACAGCCTTGTTAAGTGAGAACCTGCTGCCCATCTTATAGACTCAGCCCTTAATCATGCACCATCAGATTTTTTTCCATTTAATCAAATTATTGGAGTATAATTATATAGAGCAAACTTCATAAAGTGTACAAAATAATGAATTAAAGGAGTTATACAAAAGTAAGATAATCAACTGCATATTTTCACTTGTGTATAATTTGACAGTGTACATAAAGTTTTTTATGTAATTATGAAAATTTTAAACTAAGCCTCTGTTTCCTTATTTCAGAAAGTAATGTAGAATAGTAAACAAAATAGGGATGCACAAGAAATAAATGAATACGGAAATTCAACTTTTAGCCCAAAGAAAACACTCAAGAGTAAATGTTGTGTCTGTTTATCTCTGTGTGTGTTTGGGGCTACATTTTTGTTTCAAATAAGCACAATCCTACACATATATGTACACACATACAGACATGATTAGGATCCATCTTTTATATTAAAAGGAAAGCTGAGAGAAAATTAGAGAGACTAGAAATGAAAAGAATGAACATTTCAAGTAAAATGAAATAAAAGAATGTAGAAATATAGACACAAAAATTTAAAGTATAATGAGTGACCTCAATTTTCATAATGGATCATATTTCTTGTCTTCAAATCAAAAGGCATCACAGTCAGTCACATGTACAATAATGAAAGGCAATGAGGAATTCATTGTATCAGCTAATGGGATGGAAGACCTTCAAATAGATTGAAACTTTTTTTTTTTTTTACTTAATATGGATTTTTCACATAAAATATCCCAGTTAAAGTAAGCTAATTAATGAACTGAGAACTTTAAACTCAATCCTTGGAAACAAATTTTATTGAATAGATGTCTGTATTAGGTTCCTATTGTTGTTTTAAAATACTCCCAAAATATTTGCTTGAAACAAACAAATATATGCTCTTCCAGTTCTGGGTGTCAGGAACTTAAAATAAATGAGTCTCATTGGGCTGATACCAAGTGTCTGGAAGCACGGTTCAACGTGGCAACATAGTAAGATCCTACACTCACCTCCATCCATGTACACACCTAATCTACAGCTACCTATGGGTCAACTTCCTCTGAAAAATATATGAAAACTAGATGAACTTCTCCTCCACAACAAAAGTTAATAGGACCACATCAAGATGGTAGAAGAAGAGAAGCAGTCTCTCTAACAACTCCACCCCTGGCATTGGTGACCCACAAACAGGCGGGATCTTACACTTAACAGAGATGTTACCTGAGGGACAATAGATGTATGCCTTACATTAGACTAACCAGGCCAACCCTTGGGACCTATCTGTACCAGAGAGACAAGTCTCCAGAATATGTGGCTTTGAAAACAAATGAGATTATATGCAGGAGACCTAAAAGTCAGTGGAGAGGGTAAAGTCTGCTCTCATAGAGCTCATGAGCAGATTCACTCACCCCAGGACCAAAGCAGGAGCTTGAAAAGTACCTAGAATATAAAGTAGCTTCATATTTAATTAAAGCATCTGCTGGGGGCTGCAAGGACCTGGTTCTCTGGGAACCAGGGCACTGGCACCCATCATCTGTGTACTCTCAGTCCGTCTTGCCAGCACTGCCACTGGCAGGTACCAATATTGCATGCCCTCTACTTTGCTCGTGCCCACAGGAATCTACCACCCCATGCTTTCCCTTTGTCTGGTGTAGCCAGTGGGCCTTGAGAGAACTTGCACTTTTCCCATGTCACACTAAAACTGGAGAACTTGGACCACACACAGTCCATTCCATACCCCTGGTTTGACCAGTGCTCTTGCCTCACTGTCATCCTCACTAATATTTATTTCTCATCTCTTTGATGATAGCCATTCTGACAGCTGTGAGATAGTATCTCATGGGGGTTTTAATTTGTGTTTACCTTATAAATATGGATATGGAACATCTTTTTCAATGTGTGTTGGCCAACAGTTTGTCTTCTTTGGGAAAAGTGTCTATTCATTTATCTGCCCATTTTTTCGGGGGACTTGTCATGATAATTTGTTGTGCCCTCTGTATATTTTGCTGATATGCTAACCCCTTGTTGAGTGTATCATTTGCAACTACCTTCTCCCACTAAGTAGGCAGCCTTTTCATTTTGTTAAGCTTTTTTCACTGTAATAAATCTTTTGAGTTGATGTAATTTCATTTGTTTATTTTCATTTTTGTTTTTCCTACCTGAGAAGGCAGGTCCAAAGAACATATTGCTAAGATCAATGTCGAAGAGTGTACTGCCTATGTTTTCTTCTAGTAGTTTTGTGGTTTCAGGTCTTATAGTTGGTTCTTTAGTCTATTTTGAGTTTATTTGTGTACATGGTGTGAGAAAGTATTCCAGTTTGATTCTTTTGCAAGTAGCTGTCCACTTTTCTCAACACTATTGAAGAAGTTGTCTTTTCACTATTGTGTATTATTGCCTCTTTTGTCATAGATGAATTGACCACATAAATGTTGATTTATTTCTGGGCTCTCTATTCTGTCCCATTGTCTCTATTCTGCCTATTTCTGAGCCAGTACCATACTGTTTGTAATATTAGAGAGATGATACCTCTAGCTTTGTTCTCTGTCAAGATTGCTTTGTCCATTTAGGTCTTTTGTTTTTCATACAACTTTTAGAATTATCTGGTCTAGTTCTGTACAAAAAAAAGTGCCTTTTGTATTCTGATAGGGATTACGATTGAATCTGTAGATGGCTTTGGATAGTATGCTTATTTTTGCAATGCAAATTATTTCATTCCAAGAACATTTTATATCTTTCTTGTTGTGTTATATCTATTGTGTTATATCTATCTTGCTTGTGTCATCTTTAATTTCTTTCATAAATATTTTACAATTTTCAAAGTTCAAGTTTCTTACCCTTTGATTAGACTTATCCCTAAGTATTTTATACTTTGTTGTGACTGTAAATGGTTTTTCCCCTCAATTTCTCTTTCCAATAGTTTGTTATTAGCATATAGAAACTCAACAGATTTCTGTATATTAACTTTGTATCCTGCAAATTTAGTGAAATCATACATTGTTCGTAATTATTTTTGGTGGTGTCTCTAGGATTTTCTAAGCATAGCATCATGCCAACTACAAACAGTGATAGTTGGGTTGTTTTGTGTCTCATTTTATTGATCACTGTGGCTAGGACTTCCAATAGTATGTTCAATAAAAGTGGCAAAAGTGAATATTTTTGCCTTGTTCCTGATCTTAAAAGAGTTACTTTTAGTTTTTCACTATAAGATATAGTGTTGGTTATTGTTTTATCATATATGGCCTTTATTATGGTAAGATATTTTATACCTTCTTCACTGAGACTTTTTATTATAAATGCTGAATTTTGTCAAAGTTTTTATGCATCTTTTCAAATGAACCTAAGGTTTTTATTCTCCAATTTGTTCATTAGAAGTATTACATTGATTGTTCTTTGGCTATTTAACCATTTTGGCATCCCTGGGGTAAATCTCACTTGGCCATGGTGTATGATTCTCTTGATGTATTCTTGAATTTTGTTTGCAATATTTTGTTAAGGAATTTTGCATCTATGTTCATCAGTGAATTTGGCCTGAAGCTTTATTTTTTGTGGTGTCCCTGTCTGGTTGAACAATGAAGCTGTACCACCTCTTGGATGAATGAATATACTATTCATTCAAAATGACATGCATTATGAATTTTTTTCTTAGAAAATCTAAAACTACCTCCACCTGACTTGCACAGGTCCACAGTCTTGCTACTCAGAGTGGTCCACACACTAAGACCTGTAGTGTCAACATTACCCAGGAAATTCTCTTGATTTTCAGAATCTGTGTATTCTGACCTGAATCCAGGACTCGATGAATCAGAATCTGAGTTAAAACTAACCTGTCTGGAATTCCTATGCACACTGACAACCCTGAACTTGAGGGAATGCTGGTCTAGAATAGGTTTTCTCATTTTCTCTGTTGATATTTGGGACAGGATAATTATTTGTATTGGGTATTTAGGTATTTAGAAGCATTCTTTCAGACATTGACAGATACCCCCAAGGCCAAAATGATCTCTAGCTGAGAACCATAGGCCTGCAGCTTGAAAACTGGAAGCACACTGACAGAATTCTAATTAAGGTGCTTTCCTTACTCAGTTTGAACCCTTAGGCAGATCATTAAATTTCTTTAAACACATTTTTGCAACATGTAATGGTGCTCATAGTAAAACTACCTCATAGCATAAATTTTTCTAAAAGTTAGATGATGCCTAAAAGACGCCAACCTCAGGTTATTAGTATTAAAGTATCTAAGGCACTAAATGATCACTTTTAACCTGTGATAAAGTATGAAATCCTTAGTTTTTGGACAAATGTTTCAAGAAGCCAGGGATTGTGGCGCCCAAATTGCATTTCCATTCTCTTTGCTGAAGAGGGGAATTTTCTGAGGTCAGCAAAACTGTGTACCCACCACAAAGCAATCTTTGAAGGATAAAAGAGACCTAATCCTGAGAAGTTCCTTAGAATCAGACCTTGAAGAAAGTATTAATTCAAGGTTGGGATAAGGTGGTTGATGTTAGACCTCTGAAAAATAGGCAAGATCAAGGACAAGAAGTAATAAAGACTATATTCACTTGACTTCTAATATGATCTCTTGGGATCAAAGAATCATTAGGGAAAATTGACTTTCTGTTTATTCCAGAGGCCTGGAGGGAAATCATGTACTTAGCTATGGGAATAACAGGAAGGAAATCAGCCTAAGGAGAAGGTATAAAGAGCAATTAATATCTCCCCTGCTGCAGTCCCTTAGTGTTTGCATCCCAGCACTGGACAGGACATGACAAGTGCTTTTGAAGTCATAAACCTGGATCAGGGTTCAGTGCTTTAGTACCCCCTGCTCCTTATCTGGTGACAGCGCTTCAGGCCTCATCATCAACAATTCAAGGAGCAATTCAGATTTCCACAAGAGAATTCCCTCTCAGAGACCTCATGCAGGTAAGTTTGAAAGCAGAGGAGGTTCTCCAGGAAGGGTTCAGAGAAAATGAGACCTAAAATCTTTTACCTGAAGTCACTTGAGAGCCTGATCAGCCTAGTCCAAAGATGTGTTTGTATTCTTGGTTCACTAATAATGAATGTTTGATTTCTTTACTATGTTAACTAGGATGTGTCTGTTTGACAATTAAGTGATGAGAATGAAGGTCCAGTCTGATGACACTGTAAAATGAGTGAGATAAGTAACATGATTCCAGTAAAATGAAAACATATGTGAGATTTGTGCTTCAGAGGAGTAAGAAAGTATAGTATTACATGTGGAGAACTGTGAAGCAAACTAAGAGTGTTCTTCAAATCTCTAAGTTGGGATGTATTTGAGCATGTTCTGCATTCATTACAAAGATCGAGCTCAAAGTAGGTACAACAGCAGTTTATGAGACATCTATTTCACAGTATCTTCTCTCATGTTGTTTATACACATGAAACTAATACAACATTGTAAAGCAACTATACATCATTAAAATTCAGTTCAGTTCAGGTCAGGTCACTCAGTCGTGTTCAACTCTTTGTGACCCCATGGACTGCAGTACGCCAGGACTCCCTGTCCATCACCAACTCTTGGAGATTATTCAAACTCATGTCCATTGAGTCAGTGATGCCATCCGACCATCTCATCCTCTGTCGACCCTTCCCCTCCCGCCTTCAATCTGCCCCAGCATCAGGGTCTTTTCAAATGAGCCAGCTCTTCGCATCAGGGGGCCAATGTACTGGAGTTTCAGCTTCAACATCACTGTTTCCAGTGAATATTCAGGACTGATTTCCTTTAGGACTGATTGGATCTCCTTGCACTCCAAGGGACTCTCAAAGTCTTCTCCAAAACCACAGTTCAAAAGCATCAATTATTCTGTGCTCAACTTTCTTTATGGTCCAACTCTCACATCCACACATGACCACTGGAAAAACTGTAGCCTTGACTAGACGGACCTTTGTTGGCAAAATAATGTCTCTGCTTTTTAATATGCTGTCTAGATTGGTCATAACTTTTCTCCCAAGAAGAAAGCGTCTTTTAATTTCATGGCTGCAGTCACCATCTGCAGTGATTTTGGAGCCCAAAAAATAAAGTCAGCCACTGTTTCCACTGTTTCTCCATCTATTTGCCATGAAGTGATGGAACCAAGTGCCATGATCTTAGTTTTCTGAATGTTGAGCTTTAAGCCAACTTTTTCACTCTCCTCATTCACTTCCATCAAGAGGCTCTTTAGTTCTTCTTCACTTTCTACCATTAGGGTCGTGTCATCTGCTTATCTGAGGTTATTGATATTTCTCCTGTCAATCTTGGTTCCAGCTTGTGCTTCATCCAGCCCAGCGTTTTTCATGATGTACTCTGCATATAAGTTAAATAAGCATGGTGACAATATACAGCCTTGATGTACTCCTTTCCCTATTTGGAACCAGTCTATTGTTCCATGTCCAGTTCTAACTGTTGCTTCCTGGCCTGCATACAGATTTCTCAAGAGGCAGGTCAGGTGGTCTGGTATTCCCATCTCTTTCAGAATTTTCAACAGTTTACTGTGATCCACAGAGTCAAAAGCTTTGGCATAGTCAATAAAGCAGAAATAGATGTTTTTCTGGAATTCTCTTGCTTTTTTGATGATCCAGGGGATGTTGACAATTTGATCTCTGATTCTTCCTCCTTTTCTAAATCCAGCTTGAATATCTGGAATTCATGGTTCCTGTACTGTTGAAGACTGGCTTGTAGAATTTTGAGCATTACATTGCTAGTGTGTAAGATGAGTGCAATTGTGCATTCTTTGGCATTGCCTTTCTTAGGGATTGGAATGAAAATGGACATTTTCCTGTCCTGTGGCCACTGCTGTTTTCCAAACTTGCTGGCATATTGAGTGCAGCACTTTCATAGCATCACCATTTAGGATTTGAAATAGCTCAGCTGAAATTCCATCACCTCCACTAGCTTTTTTCGTAGTGATTCTTCCTAAGGCCCATTTGACTTCACATTCCAGGATGTCAGGCTCTAGGTGACTGATCACACCATCGTAATTATCTGGGTCGTGAAGATCTTTTTTGTACAGTTCTTCTGTGTATTCTTGCCACCTCTTCTTAATATCTTCTGCTTCTGTTAGGTCCATACCATTTCTGTCCTTTATTGAGCCCATATTTGCATGAAATATTCCGTTGATATCTCTAATTTTCTTGACGAGATCTCTAGTCTTTCCCATTCTATTGTTTCCCTCTATTTCTTTTCATTGATCGCCGAGGAAGACTTTCTTATCTCTCCTTGTCATTCTTTGGAACTCTACATTCAAATGAGCATATCTTTCTTTTTCTCCTTTGCTTTTCACTTCCCTTCTTTTCTCTGCTATTTGTACAGCCTTCTCAGACAGTCATTTTGCTTTTTTGAGTTTCTTTTTCTTGGGAATGGTCTTGCTCCCTTTCTCCTGTATGTCAAGAACCTCTGTCCATAGTTCATCAGGCACTCTGTCTATCAGATCTAGTCCCTTGAATCTATTTCTCACTTCCACTGTATAATCGTTACGGATTTGATTTAGGTCATACCTGAATGGTCTAGTGGTTTTCCCTACTGTCTTCAATTTAAATCTGAATTTGCAATAAGGAGTTCATGATCTGAGCCACAGTCAGCTCCAGGTCTTGTTTTTGCTGACTGTAAAGAGCTTCTCCATCTTTGGCTGCAAAGAATATAATCAATCTGATTTCAGTGTTGGCCATCTGGTGATGTCCATGTATACAGCCTTCTCTTGCATTGTTGAAAGAGGGTGTTTGCTATGACCAGTGCATTCTCTTGACAAAACCTATTAGCTTTGTCCTGCTTCATTCTGTACTCCAAGGTCAAATTTGCCTGTTACTCCAGGTGTTTCTTGACTTCCTACCTTTGCATTCCAATCCCCTATAATGAAAAGGACATCATTTTTGGGTGGTAGTTCTAGAAGATATTGTAGGTCTTCATAGAACTGTTCAACTTCAGCTTCTTCAGCAACACTGGTCAGGGCATAGACTTGAATTACGGTGATACTGAATGGTTTGCCTTGGAAAAGAACAGAGATCATTCTGTCGTTTTTGAGATTGCATCCAAGTACTGCATTTCAGACTCTTTTGTTGACTATGATGACCACTCCATTTCTTCTAAGGGATTCTTACCCACGGTAGTAGATATAATGGCCATCTGAGTTCAATTCACCCATTCCAGTCCATTTTAATTCGCTGATTCCTAAAATGTCAACATTCACTCTTGCCGTCTCCTGTTTGACTTCCAGTTTACCTTGATCCATGAACTTAACATTCCAGGTTCCTGTGCAATATTGCTGTTTACAGCATCGGACCTTGCTTCCATCACCAGTCGCATCCACAACTGGGTGTTCTTTTTCTTTGGCTCCATCTCTTTATTCTTTCTGAAGTTATTTCTCCATTGATCTCCAGTAGCATATTGGGCACCTACCGACCTGGGGAGTTCATCTTTCAGTGTCCTATCTTTTTGCCTTTTCATACTATTCATGGGATTCTCAAGGCAAGAATACTGAAGTGGTTTGCCATTCCCTTCTCCATCAATAAAGGAAATCAATATGGGTAAAGGGAATTCATCATTAAAATCACTTAGACATTAAAATAAGTATAGCCTCTCTACTGTACTTTCCATCCCAAAGACTTGCTTTATATAACTGGAAGCTTGCACCTGTTGACTTCCTTTACCCATATTACTCACCTTCCATCTCTGGCAACCTTCAAATTTTCTCTTTTTATGTGAGCTCATTATTTTTTTCAGTCAGGATTTATCACTGTTGTTGTTTTAGAATTCACATGAGCTATTACTATATTTGTATTTTTCTGTCTAACTTATTTCAATTAGCTGAAGACACTCATGGACTTTCTTTGTGACTCAGACAGTAGAGAATCTGCCTACAATGCAGGAGACCTGGATTTGATCCCTGGTTCAGGAGGATCCCCTGGAGAAGGAATGGCAACCCATTCCAGTATTCTTGCCTGGAGAATTCCATGGACAGAGGAGCCTGGTGGGCTACAGTCAACAGAGTCACAAAGAGCTGGACATGAATAAGCAACTAACACTTTCATTGAAACACTCGAGATCCGTCCATATTATCACAAGTAGCAATATTTTATTACTTTTCATGGTTAAATTAAAAAGGTATATCTTCTTTATTGATCATCACCCATCCCATCATTGATGGACTTATATTGAATCTGTAGGTTGCTTAGAGGAGTATGAAAATCTTAACAATAATAATTCTTTCAATTATTAGTAGAGTATATCTTTCTATATATTTGTGTCTTCTTCAATTTCTTTCATCAATGTCTAACACTTTCCAGTGTACAGGTCTTATGCCTCCCCCATTATTCCCAGGTATTTTATTCTTTCTGATAAAATTGGAAAAGCAGTTATGATTATTTTACTTTTGATAGTTTGTAATTAATGTATAACAGCCTAGTTTACAAGCCAGAACGTGGAAACAACCTCAGTGTGCATGAATAGACGAATGGATGAAGAAAGTGAGGTGAATGTACAATGGAATACCACTTAGCTGTAAAAAGAAATTAGAAAGTCCTATAACTTATGGCAACATAAATAGGCCGTGTTGCTAAGTGAAAGAAGTCAAACAGAAAAGTCAGATATTATATGATCTCACTTATGTGTGAATTCTTAAAAACCAAAAGCAACAACAACAAAAAAAAAAGTCACAGAGAAAGAAAACAGACTTGTGGATATCAGAAGCAGAGGGTTGAGGCCAAGGAAAATAGAGAAAAGTTGTCCAAAAATCCAAACTTCCAGATGTAAGATAAACAAGTAGATATAAGTAAAAAGTGATGACCAGTTCCCTCTAGTAACTGGTCTCTTCACATTTTCTAATTAATAATGATTTAGTCTTAGTAGTTGTGTTTTTCAGGGCTTCCCTTGTAGCTTACCTGGCAAAGAATCTGCCTGCAATGTGGGAGACCTGGTTTAGATCCCTGGGTTGGGAAGATCCCCTGGAGAAGGAAGGGCTATCTACTCCAGTATTTTGCTCTGGAGAATTCCATGGACTATATAGTCCATGTTTTTCAAGAAATTAATACTTTCTCTAGGTTTTCCAATTTGTTGGCATATAACTATTTCTAACAGTCTTTTGTAAACCTTTGTATTTCTCTGGTATCAGTTATAACATGTCCTCTTTCATTTCTGATTTTATTTATTTGTGTCCTGACCATTCTTTCTGCCAGGCACATACTTCCACCACAGTCCTTCATCTCCCTTCCTCTCTTACATGAAGTCATTGCTCAAATGTCACCTTGTTTTCAGGTCTTGCCTAAGTACCTGTGGAAAACAGAATGCACTATTCACTCTTTTCTTTATATCTGCTTTACATTTCTTGAAACCACTTGTCCCCATTTGAAGTATTATATGATTTTATTATTTGCTTATATATTTTTTCTATCATTGAATTATAGAAATTTTTGCTCTTCATCACCATAGCTTATAGCCTCAACAGTAACTAATACATGGTATGAGTGAAACTAACTTAACAGAAATTCATGGAGAATCCCTTATTAAAATCATAGAATACATGACCTTTTTGGAGAAAAAGCTGATTGTAACAAAAATTCCTTGTCAAAAGTGCCAGAGGAATCCACTGAAGAACCAGATCCACACACAACCTATTAAAATCAATTGTAGCTTAAATTAATTAATAAATTGTACCATAAATTAATTAATAAACTAGTTAATTAATTTTAATTAATTAAAATAAAATTGTGACTGTAAAATATAACTTGCAGTATTTTAAATGTATAAATAAGCAATTCTGTGTGAATATTAATAATATTATTTCCTTCTTTCCTGCAAGTGACCTTGAACACATGGAGCTGGATAATAATACCCACATTTCCAAATTTTTTCTTCTGGGATTTTCAGAGGAACCAGAATTGCAGCCTCTCATATTTGGGTTTTTCATCTCCATGTACCTGATCACTGTGTTTGGAAACCTGCTCATCATCCTGGCTGTCAGCTCAGACCCCCGACTCCACACCCCCATGTACTTCTTCCTTTCCAACCTGTCATTTGTAGACATCTGCTTCACCTCCACCACCATCCCAAAGATGCTGTGGAACATCCAGACCCAGAGCCAAGTTATCACTTATGAAGGTTGTATTACACAGATTTATTTTTTCATATTTTCTGTAGTATTGGACATCTTTCTCCTTGCTGTGATGGCCTATGACCGCTTTGTGGCCATTTGCCACCCCCTGCACTACACAGTCATCATGAACCCCCTGTTCTGTGGACTGCTAGTTCTCGTGTCCTGGATCATCAGTATCCTGGATTCCTTGTTGCAAAGTTTAATGGTGTTGCAGCTTTCTTTTTGCACAAATGTAGAAATCCCCCATTATTTTTGTGAGATCAATCAGATGATTCAACTTGCCTGTTCTGACAACATTCTTAAAAATACGGTGATGTATTTTTCAGTTGTACTGCTGGGTGGTGGTCTCCTGTCTGGAATTCTTTACTCTTACTCTAAGATAGTTTCCTCTATAAGTGGAATATCATCATCTCGGGGGAAGTATAAAGCATTTTCCACCTGTGCATCTCACCTCTCAGTTGTCTCTTTATTTTTTTGCACAAGTCTAGGAGTGTACCTTAGCTCTGCTACTACCCACAGCTCACACTCAAGTGAAATAGCTTCGGTAATGTACACTGTGGTCACACCCATGCTGAACCCCTTCATCTACAGTCTGAGGAACAAAGACATAAGGAAAGCTCTGAAAAGATTCTTTGTGATGGCAGGTCTAAAAAGGTCAATTATTTTGGGTCTAGAAAAGTGCTCATGATTGCAAGACTCAAGGCCTCACTATCAGTAGTTGTGATTCTTTAGTCAGATTGCAGACGTGTAACTGGCTTTTATTTATTTCCTGGAGTTTTCATTTTTTCAACTAATCTATACAATTTACTTGGGATACCCTGGTGGCTCAGACGGTAAAGAATCTGCCTGCAATGCTGGAGACCCGGGTTTGATTCTTGGGCAGGGATGATCCCCTGCAGATGGGAATGGTTACCCACTCCAGTATTATTACCTGGAAAAGCCCATTGATAGAGGAGCCTGGTAGGCCATGGGTCCAGAGAGTCAGACACAACTGAGCAACTAATACATACAATTTACTTACTCACTTTATTAAGCTCTCTTTGCTCTCAAATATCTAACAACTTTTCTTTTTCTTCTTTCCTGTTTTTCCTACTTTGTCCCCAATCTCTGATATGAGAAAGTTGGAAATTCCCATTTATCTCAGATAACTGCTTGTATTTAATAAGAACAATTTCTTCTCAAATGATAAATAGCACCTCAGTTAATGTGTCTTTCACTTTATTAAAGAGTATCATGAGTTACCACTATGATACAAAAAACTGAACTTAACAACTAGGCCATTTTTACCACTTTATAGGAGTGAAAAATCTGAGACCACAGCTTTTCACTTTTGTGTTCCTTTGCATATCTCTGTTTCACAAGAATCATTGGGTTTTATTCTCCTAATCAGGATTTTGTTCTCTTATTAGAATTTTTGTTGTTGTTATTAGAGAATCTATCTTTTTTTCCATTTATTTTTATTAGTTGGAGGCTAATTACTTTACAATATTGTAGTGGTTTTTGCCATACATTGACATGAATCAGCCATGGATATACATGTGTTCCCCATCCCGATCCCCCCTCCCGCCTCCCTCTCCATCCCATCCCTCTGGGTTTTCCCAGTGCACCAGCCCTGAGCACTTGTCTCATGCATCCAACCTGGGCTGGTGATCTGTCTCACCCTTGATAGCTATCTCTCTTGTTTACATTGCCTACCATAGTCACTGGCAAAAACCAATCATTAAATACGTGTCTGCAAGTGTAGTCTACACAGAAACATAAATTGCAATAAGTCAACTGACTTAATATGACCTTTGAGTCTGAGATGACCTCGAATATAAGGAAGCAAATTTTAAATTATACGTTGTATTATTATTCATGACATTTCTCTTCAAGCTGTATTTCTACTCATTGAAGTAGGAAGTAGTGTCAATGGATAAGAGAATTTATTTATTGAGGTGAAGGATTGATGAAACTTTTATATTTTTTTATTGAATTATCTAACTGTTCCTACTTGAAACCTTCCAGTGATACCTACAACTATGACTTTTTCCATTGTTCTAAATAAAATATTGCATCCTTTCCAAATGTTTTCATAAACAAAATGAACAGGGAATAAAATATCATTTACTTAATATCTTACATATTATACAAAGGAATTACTTCAATTTTCATGATCAGTTTTCATAGGGCTTCTCTGATAGCTCAGTTGGTAAAGAATCCACCTGCAATGCAGAAGACCCCAGTTTGGGATATGCTACCTACTCCAGGATTCTTGGGCTTTTCTTGTGGCTCAGCTGGTAAAGAATCTGCCTGCAATGCAGGAGGCCTGGGCTTGATCCCTGGGTTGGGAAGATCCTCTGAAGAAGGAAAAGACTACCCACTCCAGTATTCTGGCCCATGGACAGTCCATGGGGTTGCAAAGAGTCAGACACAACTGAGACTCTTTCATTCATGATCAAAACTGATGTATCAAAGAACTTGAATTTCTGCCTAGTCATATGATTCAGGATCAGTAGTTTTTGTGCACAAACAATGAATGTTCTTGCCAGCTTTCCTGGGTATCTGGAAAGGAACACCAGTGAAGTCACTTTTTAATACAATTGTATGAAAAAAAGGAAAAAATTGAATAACAGTGTAATCAGATATGCTGTCTTCAAATGTCAGAACACAGTGAAATATAAGAATTAGTAGATTATTATCTTCGTCTTCAGTATTATTCACTTTAAAAAAAAAAAACAGTAATTGGGATACAGTTGATTTTGGCTTCCCAGGTGGTGCAGAGATAAAGAATACTCCTGCTAATGCAGGAGACACAAGAGACACGTGTTTGATCCCTGGGCCAGGAAGATCCCCTGCAGAAGGAAATGGCAACCTACTCCAGCCTTCTTGCCTGGGAAATTCCAGAGAAGCCTGGTAGGCTACAGTCTAGGGGGTAGTAAAGAGTCAGACATGACTGAGCAACTGAGTGTGCACACACACACATACACACACACACGCATACACACAGAGTTGATTTTCAATGTTGTGTTAGTCTCAGGTATACAGCAAAGTGAATATGTTATACATATAAATATATCCATTCTTCTTTAGACTCTTTTCTGCCAAAGCTGGCACATGAGATCCCACCCATGACAAGGTCATGAGGGAGAAAACCTGACGGGCGGATCAGGTTTTCAGGGATTCCGAAAAGCTGCCCCCGGCACTCACCTTAAAGATGATATCTGTCTTTCTGATGCTTGCTTCAATAGACTACTCCCTAATTTCTGAGACACAGGCAGAAGGCCTTCCCCAATCTCTTCCCAAATAAGCATCAACTTAGAACTTTAATCAATAAGTTTCGCAGGTGGTGGTATTTTATGAGATTATCCAGGGTGAAAGGAGTGTTTTAATTTAAACTCCGTTGTTGGCATTTTAGTTTGTTTGGCAAATGCGTTTATGCCTTGGTACTAATATGCATGATTGCTTATAATACCCTAATCATAAAACAGCATAAAGAACCTGATCACATAAAGGCCCTAATAGGCACAGAGCGCTTCGGGGGTGAGGAAGCCCTATTAGAGAACATAAAAATATTATTCTAAAAGTGGTTACAGTTAAAGATTTAGAAAAATAGGAGTTTAAAATTGTTAATTTTAACCAGGAATGCTAAACAGGGGCTGCCTCACTGGAGCTACAGTCTTTGTGTGGTAAACCTTTTAGATAAATTTAACTGATAACTTCTGCAAAAGGACTGACCTTTGTGTTCATTAAAGAATAGATTATGGAAAACAGCTTTGCATTCACCTAGGTCATAAAATGTCAATAGGCCCCAAGGCCAGAAGATAATGTACAAGACCCTCATAAACAAAGAAGTATGCAGAAAACACCCTGGTTTCATGAAGAACAAGCTGATGTAATATTAAACTATCTTCCCCTTAGAAATGTACTAATTTAGGGTATAAAAGCCACGGTAAAAAATAAAGCATTGCCAGACTCTGCCAGACCCTGCAAACACCCCCGTCTGGTTATTTTCTCTCTCTTTCTCTCTCTCTCTCTCTCTCTCTCTCTCTCTCTCTCTCTCTCTCTCTCTCTCTCTCTTTCTCTCTCTCTCTCTCTCTCTCTCTCCCTCCCTCCCTCGCAGACTTGGCTCCATCAAGGCTGGTCTCACGTGTCTTCTCTCTCTCTCTCACTGACGCCGTTCATCCTGAGGGTACCCCCTGGCTCCTGCCGAGGCTGGACCCTGGCACTTTTCCCTTCTTAGGTAATTACAGAATATCAAGTAGAAGTCCCCGTGCTATACAGTTTGATTCTTAACATTTGTTAGCAAGCTGCCTAACCAGCCATCCTAAAATCAAATGGTAAAACATAACATACATTATCAAATGAGATGATATGGTTTGGAGTTGTTTCAAGCTCTGCTGGGTTTCAAATGAGTTTGTAACTAGCTGCCAGTCTCTACACAGTGTTTCTAAGGCTCACCCATGATCCTGCCCTGGCTGTAGTCCTTTTCTCTCTAAAACCAAGTTGTAGACAGTTCATTCATTTTTAGTTAATCTAGTTCACAGATAAAAAGAGTTTACCATACGTAAATTGCCTTAATTTATTCCACTGCTCCACCAGAATACCTTCACAGGAATGAAGCACTGTGGGTGAGGCATCACAGCACCTTGATGAAACAAATTTTAAAATATGCATTGAGTATGTCAGAAGTACAATATCACTCAATCCCCACCCCACCCCTACCCCAAATCCAGAGATCCCAATACAAAGAGAAAAACCTCTAAGTAGGGAAAGAATGGTGAAGTGAGTACCTGTCTTCACCTCCAACTCTAGTGTCAGGCCCATACTAGTGCCAGGCTAGCTCCTGTGGGTCTAGACCTCAGACCAGTTCTTGCACACACGAGCTCCCAGCTTACACCAACATCAGGCTAGACATCATGGTCTCAGTGTCCATACAGGCTTCTGCAGGTACAGTTCAGTAGGCCTTCTGCAGACACAGGTTGAAGGACCAGGCTGGACCCTGAGACCCAACTTTGAGCTTTGGCATGGCACCAACCCAGCATATGAGTCGCCAGTTTCTAGGTGATCTCCTTCAAACTAAAGGTCTCTGTCTTCACCAGGACAAAGCCAATATCCACTGACTGAGATGCTAAGCCCATCACAGTGGTCCCTGGCCCTGAGCTGGTGACCCTGGACCATTAACCCCTGCCTGACCACATGGAACCAGATGCCATGTTCATCACCTTAGGTTCAAGTGCCAATTACCCTAGTGACACCAGCTCCAGGCCCTGCTCCTCATGGTTTTAAACACTAGGACAGACCCCAGGGGCCAAAGAACCAAGCATGTCACCTGCTGACCCAAAGGCACCAAACCGGCC
Organism: Muntiacus reevesi; assembly: GCF_963930625.1. Classification (NCBI taxonomy): domain Eukaryota; kingdom Metazoa; phylum Chordata; class Mammalia; order Artiodactyla; family Cervidae; genus Muntiacus; species Muntiacus reevesi. The sequence goes on along the minus strand of NC_089249.1, from coordinate 187,257,637 downwards.
CGCTCAAGGACTTCAGAAGCAACTTCACCTGTGGACAACACCAGAGAACCCACCTAGTATCTTTGACAGGCTGACTGCTGAAGGTCTTTGCTTACCAAGACTGCATCATGAAAAAGCAGAACCAAAAAAGAGAGTAAAGAAAGTGAATCAGTAACCATAAACTGTTTTCCAAAAAACAGAAAGAGCATCACCTACATCAGTAAATTCCGAGGACCTAATGAGTTCACTGTTAAATTCTACCAAAAATTTAAAGAAGAATTAATACAAATGTTCTTCTTCTTTCTTCTTCTCAAACTCTATCACATTATTTAAGGGTAGAAAACACTCACAAATTTATGGTATATGACCAGCATTACCTGATACAAAAACCAGATAAAGACACTACAAGAAAAGATCCTTGATTAATATAGATGTATAAATTATTGAAAGTACTAGCAAACCAAAGTTAATAGCACAATAAAAGAATAATATGTCATTATCAAGTGGAATTTATTCCTAGAATGCAAGGATGGGTCCCTATAAGCAAATAATAATATAATAAATGCAATGCACCACATTGATAGAACTAAAGATTAAAATAGACATGACAACTTCATTAGATGCTGAAAAAGCTTTTGATAAAACCAATGTCCTTTAATGATACAAAGTCTCAAATATTCTGTTTAGATGGATGATACATCAAAATAACCAGGGTCATATATAACTAGTCACAGCTAACATCATACTCAACAGTCAAAGTTTCAAAATTTTTTCTCCAAAACAAAGAAAAAGACAAGGGAGCAAGATTCACCACTACAATTCACCATAACACTAGACTTTCTTCTTAGTTCACTCAAAAAAGAAAAATCATTGAAGACCATCCAAAACCAAAATGTTCTATTTGATGATGATATCATCTTATATATGAATCACTGTGTGCATGCTAAATTGCTTCAGTCATGTCTGACTCTTTGTGACTTCATGGATTCTAGCCCGCCAGGCTCCTGTCCATGGGATTCTCCAAGCAATAATACTGAAGTGGGTTACCATGCCCCACCTCCAGGGGAATCTTCAGAACCAAAGGATCGAACTCATGACTCTAATGTCTTCTGTACTTGGCAGACAAGTTCTTCATCACTAGAGATACCTAGGAAGCCCAAATAAATTCCTAAAGTACACTAAAAAAAAAAAAAAAAACTGTTAGAAATACAAAACAAGTTTGGGGATAAAAATCAATATATACACCAATACTGAACCATCTGAAAGTAAAATAATAACACAAGTTACATTAAAACAATAAAATATCTAAGATTAAAGTAAATCAGGGAGGTGAAATACATACACACATGAAACCAACAAACACATTTTCTAACAAAGAACAAGATACAAGTAAATGGAAAGACTGTGCTTGTTTAAGGATGAGAAGAGTTACTATTATTAGAATTTTCATAGAACTGAAACCTATCTATAGATTCCATAAAACCCTATCAGAATTCCAAAAGCAATACCCATAGAAATAAAAAAAACTATCCTTCAACTTATTGATGATTTCATAAATCATCAATTCAGTTCAGTTGCTCAGTCATGTCCAACTCTTTGTGACCCCATGGACTGAAGGATGCCAGGTTTACCTGTCCATCACCAACACCCTGAGCTTGCTCAAATTCAGGTCCATCGAGTCAGTCCATCATCGATGGTTGATGGCATCCAACCATCTCATCCTCTGTCATCCCCTCATCCTCCTGCCTTCAATCTTTAACAGCATCAGGGTCTTTTCTATGAGTCAGTTCTTCACATCAGGTGGCCAAAGTATTGGAGTTTCAGCTTCAGCATCAGTCCCTCCAATGAATATTCAGGACTGATTTCCTTAAGGATTGACTGATTGGATCTCCCTGCAGTCAAAGGGACTCTCAACAGTCTTCTCCAATACCATAGTTTAAAAGCATCAATTCTTCAGCACTCAGCTTTCTTTTTTTTTTTTTTTTTTTTTTAATATTATTTTATTAGTTGGAGGCCAATCACTTTACAACATTTCAGTGGGTTTTGTCATACATTGACATGAATCAGCCATATAGTTACACGTATTCCCCATCCCGATCCCCCCTCCCACTTCCCTCCCCACCCGACTCCTCAGGGTCCTCCCAGTGCACCAGGCCCGAGCACCTGACTCATGTATCCCACCTGGGCTGGTGGTCCGTTTCACCATAGATAATATACATGCTGTTCTTTCAAAACATCCCACCCTCACGTTCTCCCCCAGAGTTCAAAAGTCTGTTCTGTACTTCTGTGTCTCTTTTTCTGTTTTGCATATAGGGTTATCACCACCATCTATCTAAATTCCGTATATATGTGTTAGTATACTGTAATGTTCTTTATCTTTCTGGCTTACTTCACTCTGTATAATGGGCTCCAGTTTCATCCATCTCATTAGAACTGATTCAAATGAATTCTTTTTAACGGCTGAGTAATATTCCATGGTGTATATGTACCACAGCTTCCTTATCCATTCATCTGCTGATGGGCATCTGGGTTGCTTCCATGTCCTGGCTATTATAAACAGTGCTGCAATGACAAAAGCCCAGGACCAGATGGCTTCACAGCTGAATTCTACCAAAAATTTAGAGAAGAGCTAACACCTATCTTACTCAAACTCTTCCAGAAAATTGCAGATGAAGGTAAACTTCCAAACTCATTCTATGAGGCCACCATCACCCTAATTCCAAAACCAGACAAAGATGCCACAAAAAAAGAAAACTACAGGCCAATATCACTGATGAACATAGATGCAAAAATCCTTAACAAAATTCTAGCAAACAGAATCCAACAACATATTAAAAAAATTATACACCATGACCAAGTGGGCTTTATCCCAGGAATGCAAGGATTCTTTAATATCCGCAAATCAATCAACGTAATACACCACATTAACAAATTGAAAGATAAAAACCATATGATTATCTCAATAGATGCAGAGAAAGCCTTTGACAAAATTCAACACTCATTTATGATTAAAACTCTCCAGCTTTCTTTATAGTCCAATTCTCACATCCATACATGACTATTGGAAAAACCATAGCTTTGACTAGATAGACCTGTTTCAGCAAAATAATGTCTCTATTTTTAATGTACTGTCAAGGTTGGTCATAGCGGTTCTTCCAAGAAACAAGCATCTTTCAATTTCAGGGCTGCAGTGACCATCTGCAGTGATTTTGGGGCCCCAAAAAATAAAATCTCTCACTGGTTCCATTGTTTCCCCATCTTATTTTCCATGAAGTGATGGGACTGGATACTGTAATCTTCATTGTTTGAATGCTGAGTTTAAGCCAGCTTTTTCACTCTCCTCTTTCACTTCCATCAAGAGGCTGTTTAGTTCCTCTTTGCTTTCTGCCATAAAGGTGGTGTCATCTATGTATCTGAGGTTATTGATATTTCTTCCAGCTATCTTGATTCCAGCTTGTGCTTCATCCAGCCCAGCATTTTGCATGATGTACCCTGCACATAAGTTAAATAAGCATGGTGACAATATAAAATCTTGACGTACTCCTTTCCCATTTTGGAACCAGTATGTTGTTCCATGTCCAGTTCTAGCTGTAGCTTCTTGACCTGCATACAGATTTCTCAGAAGGCAGGTCAGGTGGTCTGGTATTCCCATCTCTTTAAGGGTGTTCCACTGTTTGTTGTGATCCACACAGTCAAAGGCTTTAGCGTAATCACTGAAGCAGAAGTAGATGCTTTTCTGGAATTCACTTGCTTTTTCAATGATCCAGCAGATGTTGGCAATCAGATTTCTGGTCCATCTGTCTTTTCTAAATCGAGCTTGAACATCTGGAAGTTCTCAGTTCACAAAGCTTAGAGCCTAGCTTGGAGAATTTTGAGCACAACTTTGCTAGCGTGTGAGATGTGCAGTTGTGCGGTAGTTTGAACATTCTTTGGCATTGCCATTCCTTGGAATTGGGATGAAAACTGACCTTTCCCAGTCCTGTGGCCACTGCTGAGTTTTCCAAATTTGCTGGCACATTGAATGCAGCACTTTAACCACATCATCTTTTAGGATTTGAAATGGCTCAACTGAAATCCATCACCTCCACTAGCTTTGTTCGTGTGATGCTTCCTAAGGCCCATTTGACTTCACACTCCAGGATGTCTGGCTCTAAATGAATGATCACACCACCGTGGTTACCTTGGTCATGAAGATTTCTTTTGCATAGTTCTTCTGTGTATACCTGCCACCTCTTCTTAATATCTTCTGCTTCTGTTAGGTCCATGCCATTTCTGTCCTTTATTGTGCCCGTCTTTGCATGAAATGTTCCCTTGGTATCTCTAATTTTCTCTAGTCTTTCCCATTCTGTTGTTTTCCTCTATTTGCATTGCTCACTGAGGAAGGCTTTCTTATCTCTCCTTTCTATTCTTTGGAACTCTGCATTCAGATGGATTTATCTTTCCATTTCTCCTTTGCCTTTGGCTTTTCTTCTTTTCTCAGCTATTTGTAAGGCCTCCTCAGACAACCATTTTGCCTTTTTGCATTTTTTTTGTTTGAAATTGTTTTGATCATGGTATCCTGTACAATGTTACAAACCTTTGTCCATAGTTCTTCAGACACTTTATCAGATCTAATCCCTAGAATCTATTTGTCATTTCACTGTATAATCGTAAGGGGCTTGATTTAGGTCATACCTGAAATCATAAAGGAGCCCAAATAGCTAAAGCAAACTTGAGAAAGAACAAAGTTGAAGGTCTCACTCTTCTTGATTTCAAATTTTATAACAAAATTATAATAATTAAAATATTATGGTACTGGTAGGCAAAGTCTTACCTGGTGGCTCAGACCATATAGAACCTGCCTGCAATGCACAGAACCTGCATTGGATCTCTGGGTCAGGAAGATCTCTCTCTCTGGAGAAGGAAAAGGCAACCCACTCCAGTATTCTTGCTTGGAGAATCCTATGGACAGAGAAGAAATGGATTATTTGGGGCTTCCCAAGTGACACTGGTGGTAACCTGCCTGCCAATGCAGGAGACATTAGAGATGCAGGTTCAATCCCTGGGTCAGGAAGATCCCCTGGAGGAGGACACAGCAACCCACTCCAGTATTCTCCCCTGGAAAACCCCATGGACAGAGGATCCTGGTGGGTTACAGCCCATAGGGCCATAAAGAGTCAGAGATGGCTGAAGGGACTTAGCACAGACACATGAAAAGAGTCACACACATCAATAGGATCAAATTGGAAGTCTGAAAATAAACCCATATATGTATGGTCTATGACTATTTAACAACAGAGAACAGAATACTCAACTGACAAAGTATAGTCTGTTCAAAAAATGGCGCTGAAAAACTGGATATTAAAAAGAAACTGGACCTCTATGTTGTACAACTCAAAAATTTGACTCATGAAGGAAAAAGTAACTAAACTAACATTAAAACTGAAAAATTCCTAGAATAAAATATAGAGAAAATCTCCTTGACATTGGTCATGTCAATGATTTTTTTGGATATGACACCAAAATCACCAGTAACAACAGTAAAACTTGTAAAGTAAGATAAAAACAAATCAAAAGGCTTATCTACAGCAAAAGAAACAATCAACAAATGAGGAGGCAACCAACAAAATGAAAGAAAAGATTGTCATGCCCTGTATCTGAGAATGAATTAAAAGATATATAAAGAACTCTCACAACTCAATAGCAAAACACATATAATCCAGTTAGAAAAATGGTCAGAAGGTCTGAGTTGATATTTGCCTAAAAGACACACAAATGGTCAAAAGGTATTATACATGAAAAGATGTTGTTCAACATCACAAACCATTAGGGAAATGCAAATAAAATGACAATGACAATGAGTGAGTGAGTGAAAGTTGCTGAGTTGTGACCCCATGGACTAGTCCATGGAATTCTCCAGGCCAGAATACTGTAATGGGTAGCCTTTCCCTTCTCCAGGGGAATCATTTCCCTACCCAGAGATTGAAGCCAGGTCTCCCGCAGGTGGATTCTTTATCAGCTGAGCCACAAGGGAAGCCCTACAGTGACAATATACCCTAAGAAAACCATAACTCAAAAAGACACATGTACCCTAGTGTTCATTGCAGCACTGTTTACAAAGCTAGGACACGGAAGCAACCCAGATGACCATCAACAGATGAGTGAATAAAGAAGATATGGTACATATACACAATGGAATATTACTCAGCCATAAAAAGGAATGAGATTGAGTCAGTTGAAGTGATGTGACTGAACCTAGAGCCTGTCATACAGAGTAAACTAAGTCAGAAATAAAAACAAATATTGTATATTAACACATATATGTGGCATCTAAAAATGAACCTATTTGCAGGGCAGGAATAGAGGCACAGACATAGAGAATAGCCTTGTGGAGATGGTGGAGGAAGGACAAACTGAGAGTAGTTATTGATAAATATACACTACCACGTGTAAAATAGATAACCAGCAAGAAACTGCTGTATCATACAGGGAGCTCAGCTCGGTGCTCTGTGATGACCTAGAGAGGTGGGATGCGAGGGTGGAAGAGAGGCTCAAGAGGGAGGGGAAATATGTACACATATGCCTGATTCATGCCGTACAGCAGAAACTAACACAACATTATAAAGCAGCTATATTCCAACTAAAAAAGTTACAATGAGGTATCAGCTTGCATCTTTTAGAATGACTTATCAAAAAGATGAGATAGATAGCATTGGCAAGGATGCAGAGAAGAGTAAAACCTTGTGCATTATTGATAGAAATATAAATTGGTACGGCCACTACATGAAATAGTATTAAGCTACTCAAAATATTAAAAATAGTACTACTATATGATCTTGCGATTCCAATTCTGGGTATATATTGAAGAGCTGCTTATACCTCTATGTCTATTGCTGACTTCAAGACAGGGAAACAACCAAAGTGTCCATCTTTGAATTAATAGATGGGGGAAATGTGATATTTAACTTGATGGATATGATCGATGCTGGGAGGTAAAACCCATGAATGGAAGGCGAGTTTATGGAGAAAGAGTAACAAAAACTGGGATCACTTGACTTTTAACCTGGTCTCTTGGGAACAGAGAATCATTAGGAAGAACTTCTGTCAAGACCAGTGCACTGAGGGCAATCACGTGCTTGAAGTTGGAGTAACAAGAGGGAAATGTCCCTAATGATTGAACCTGCTGTTGCTGCTGCTGCTGCTGCTGCTGCTGCTGCTGCTGCTGCTGCTAAGTCGCTTCAGTCGTGTCCGACTCTGTGCGACCCCACAGACGGCAGCCCACCAGTCTCCGCTGTCCCTGGGATTCTCCAGGCAAGAACACTGGAGTGGGTTGCCATTTCCTTCTCCAATGCATGAAAGTGAAAAGTAAAAGTGAAGTCGCTCAGTCATGTCCGACTCTTAGCGACCACGTGGACTGCAACCTACCAGGCTCCTCCGTCCGTGGGATTTTGCAGGCAAGAGTACTGGAGTGGGGTGCCATTGCCTTCTCCGAATGATTGAACCTAAGGATCCATAAATATCTCTTATGCTACAGTCCTTCTGCTTCTACATCCCTGAGGTTAAGGAGATGTGCTTGTTGTTTTGGAGTCCTGTGTCTGTAAAGGGACTGGCACTACACTCCTTTCTGCAATCTTTTCTGAGAATACAGCTTCAAACTCCGTTATCAACCATCCGAGGAGGAATTCAGATTTCCACAGATCTTCTTGATCGGATAGCATCACTTCCGAAGTGAAGTTGCTCAGTCGTATTCGACTGTTTGCACCCCCATGGACTGTAGCCTACCAGGTTCCACCGTCCATGGGATTTTCCATGCCAGAATGCTGGAGTGGGTTGCCATTTCCCTCTCCAGGAAATCTTCTTAACCCAGGGATTGAACCCAGGTCTCCCACATTGTAGGCAGACGCTTTACCGTCTGAGCCACCAGAGAAGTCAGATCTTCTTACCAGAGTGCATGTCCAGAAAAGCCTGGGAATCCAGTTACTTCAGGTAAGATTCAGAGAGACTGCAAGATGAGAAATTTTACCTGAAGTCACAAGAGATCCTAATGAGCCTAGCTTAGAGCCAAGATTTGGACATGTTTGCTGGTTGACTAATTACCTGGTGCGTGATGTGTCGGCAATCAGGTGTGACTGCCTCTTTGTGACACCATAGACTGTAACTCACCAGGCTCCTCTGTCCATGGGATTTTCCAGGCAAGAACACTGAAGTGGGTTGCCATTTCCTTCTCCAGGGGAATCTTCCTGACCCAGGGATGGAAACAGTGTCTCCTGCATTGCAGGTGGATTCTCTATCACTGAGTACATGGGAAATCCAACTAATTAACTTGTAAGTATTTTATTAGTATGCTAAAACAAGAAAAGTCTTTTCAACTTAGCAATATGAAGATCATTCTTGACAATTATTAAGGGATGAGGATGGAAGTCCAGTGGGTAAAACTGAGGAAGGAATTGAAGGTATACAGTGGTTCCAATAAAATTAGGACATATTAGAGGAGCTTTATAGTTGAGGAGAGGAGGAAAATTGAGTAATAGGCCTAGAGGAAAGTGCAGGAAAGTGAGCACATTTTTTTTAATTGTTAAAGAGTGTATTTGAGCATGTTTTGTATTCATTAGAAAGATGCATAGCCATAGAAGTATATATTACAGTTGCAGTCCATGAAACATGAAAATCAGAATTTTCTTTCACATTTAAACTTTCACACATGAAATAAATTTTATCAAATAAGCCATGTATTAAACTAAAAAGCTTCTGCAGAGCAAAAGAAACAATTGGCAAAATAAAAAGACAACCTGTTTTTAAAATTATCCCTCATCATCTCCAATTATATGGAACATAGTGATTTGCACTCAACTACTAATTGCTTCTTTTTCTTAATATTATTTAAATCCATGTATCTATCTATATAGATAAAAATATCTTTTGTTAGTGCATGCTTCACAGTTTTTTAAAAAGTGTACTTTTATGTTTTCATTTTCCATTCTTTACCAATTTATTCATTTAGAGAAGCAAGTAAATGTTATTAATTTACTATATATTAATTTAGTTAATTTACTTAAGAGTTTTTTGTAACTCTTTTTTAAGTAGTCTTAGATTTTTATCAAATTTCACTTAATAGTTTTATTTTGATTCCACTATACTTAACCTAGTTTTACTTTTCTGGCCATCTTGTTCATGAATTCTCATTTCCACTTCACTTTTTCTATAAAGTTGGACACATTTATGAAGCCTCTTCAATCCCTGGGTTGGGAAGGTCCCCTGGAGAAAGGCATGGTAACCCACTCCAGTATTCTTGCCTGGAGAATCCCATAGACAGAGGAGCCTGGTGGGCTAAAGTCCCTAGGGTTGCAAAGAGTTGGACACAACTGAAGTAACAGCACGCACACACATACACATTTCAGTTCAGTTCAATTGCTCAGTCGTGTCCGACTCTTTGTGACCCCATGAACCGCAGCATGCCAGGCCTCCCTGTCCATCACCTACTCCCAGAGTCCACCCAAACCCATGTCCATTGAGTCGGTGATGCCATCCAACCATCTCACCCTCTGTCATTCCTTTCTCCTCCTGCCCTCAATCTTTCCCAGCATCAGGGTTTCTTCAAGTGAGCCAGCTCTTCACATACACATTTATGAGACCCCTAATATGAACCCAAGCAGAGGAGATTCCTACTAACTTGGATCTTATGTCATAATAGAAAAGGCAGAGTACTATGAAATAAATACATATATGATCTATGTCCTCAGGGATAATTCATCTGAAGAAAGGAGATAGATGTGACAAATGCAGGATATTATCGGGTATGATCTATGGTGGCCCTTGCAAGATATAAAAGGAACAGAACCATGATTAATGTCCAAAAGGATACCTACTGGATGTGTCAAAATAAAAGCCTAAAGCCCAAGAATAGCAAAGAAGAATGACAGCAGTGCCAAACTTATCCACTATTGGACTAGATGAAAACTAGCATGGTAAATAAACAGAAATAGGTACAGGAATAACAATTAGATCAGGTGCCTGACCTTGATAAAATGGTGAGGCAAGTGGTCTGTGCTCCCTTGAATCTGCAGTACTTCAGCACCCACACGGCTGCTTCTTCACTCTGAAACCTGGCTCCTCTGTTCGTCTCTTCATTCATATTGCATTTCCCTCATTAGCAGGAACTGCCCCTTTGTGTGTGTGTGTGTGTGTGTGTGTGTGTGTGTGTGTGTGTGTAATAAAGTTTTATTAAAGTATAGAGGAGATAGAGAAAGCTTCTGACATAGGCATCAGAAGGGGGCAAGAGAGTATCCCCTTTGCTAGTGTTAGCAGTGGAGTTATATACTCTCCAATGAATCCAAAGAATGTCTCGAGGCTGCAAAGACCTCACCAGACCCACTCCCATAATTTATGTTTTTAAGATAACAGAGTTGGCCAGAAGGTTTAATCCAAAGACTGTCCTCAGGCAGGATATATTATTGTTATATAATCCTAAGGAATGTAGAGGAAAAAAAGTAAAAAAGTTTGTCCTTTCTTCCTCCTCGAATATCCCAGACCTCTCTCTCCTTGGGGACCCCTAGACTTCTTATCAACCTGCCTAGGAAATGACTCTCTCATTTCCCCCTTTTCTTTTAGGAGAATTATGTTGCCTAGGGAAAAGGGGCGTCGTTCTCATTCCATAACTGCTTCCGAGCTGACAAGGGGCGTTGTCCCTAACTTGATGAGGCAACATATTCCCCTAATCCTCATAGTGAGGATGTCTGATCCAGGGGCTCCAAGTAATAGTTGGAGGAGGCTGTGGCACTCATAGGAGCTCGGACAACTATTTGTAAATTAAAAGTTTTTAGATGGTTAGAAAACTCCATAATACAGTTACAGATGTAAGGCAAAATAGTCATTAAACCACGTTAAAATCAAAAAGAAAAGTCACATTATGTCCATAGTTACATCAGTCCCTCTTAAGGTTGTTAGATGTCATCAGTTTAAGAAGAGGCATCACATGCGATTGTTGAAGGTATTTGCAGACTTGGAGAAAGTCCTTTCCTTGAAGTAGAGATGTCCACCACGGGAAGCCTTCCACTGATGAAGAGGGGAGTGCTCCGCAGACCCAGCAGTTAGACCAATTGTGGAATGCAGCATAGGAGTGAGCCCAGGACAGGAAGGCATTGTCTTGAGGATCAAACGGCAGACTCAGGATTTCTGGAGTCAGCAGAAGTAGGCTCACATAGATTATCAGGCCCATCTGAAACATACAAAGAGCATAGAAAGTAAAAACATAAAATGACATCACTTAGTTCTGGTCAGGGTGCCACCTCTTGACTCGAGTGTGATGTACCCATGAATCAATTCCTGGCACTTTGACAGCTGTGGGAGAAGAAAGAATAACCTGGTAAGGGTCTTCCCAGAGGGGCTCGAGGGATGAGCCCCCAGATCCCAATGTTTTTATGAGGACCTCGGTTCCTGGCTCAAATAGAGGCTTGCTGGATTCAGAGGCTGGGTCAGGAGTCGACTCCCGGAGTTCTGTTAATGCCTGGAACTGCCCTTTTAAAACTATTCTTGACTTTACTTCAGTGGATTCCAGACATTTTTTTCTATGTCCCAGAGTAAAGCATGCCTTTTACATAGTGATCTAGCATATCTGCACACACAAATACAGTAATAAACACACACACAGAGGTACACACACATACATAGCACAGTAGTGTTAGTGACTCAGTCGTGTCTGATTCTTTATGATCCCAGGGACTGCAGCCCACAGGTTTCTCTGTCCTTGGAATTCTCCAGGCAAAAATACTAGAGTGGGTTACCATTTCATTCTCCAAGGGGTCTTCCAGACCCAGGGATCAAACCCAGGTCTCCTGCATTGCAGGCAGATTCCTTACCTTCTGAGCTACAAGGGAAGCCCACACACATACATACGACTGAGCAAAAAGAGCCAAGAAGTGATTTTTATGTATCCTTACTAGATATAATGCAAGATGATATTTTTGTGTGTTTCATTTATTCTATTCTATTTAATTCTTGCAAAGTGAAAGTGTTGGTCGCTCAGTCGTATCCAACTTTTTGCAACCCTATGGACTGTAGCATGCCAGGCTCCTCTGTACATGGAATGGAACCTAATCTGAGAGCATGAAAAACATTACCGTGTACATTCCCCACTCCTATTTTAGCATTTCCTTTCTTCTGTCTTTCATCATCTTTTATTACTAGCATTTTTTTTCTGAGACCATAGTTTTTTGAGTTCATACAATATATATTTATTTAGCTAGCGTTCTCAGCCAAATCTGCTGGGAGGAAGTGGGAGGAAGTTGGTGATTATGAATAACATTGCTATATGTCTCAAGGCACCTACAGTCTAATAGGGGGAAAAATTCACAGAATTGAATAAAAGTTACACTGATGGATGTACAACTAAATTAACTTCATGAGGAAATGCCCTTTTCCTGTTAAAATGTTAAGGAAGTAAAGTTTCATGAAAGAAACAACTCCAGGCAGTCTGAGAGGAGACAGAGTTTTAAAGTTGGAGAAGAGATAAAAAATTCCAAATAGACCTGGGTGAGACTCCAAGCAGAGAGAATCAGGTACATGATAACACTGAGAATTAACACTGTGGCATCAGGGAAACTGTAAATCAAGTTCTAGATTTATGAGATCTTTGTGGACAAGAGCAGGGCAGTGTCAGGGTGAAACTGGCAGTAAGGATGCAGAGAGAGCCTCTTGGCTGAAGCTACAGAACTTTGGCTTCATTCCTGCAATGGGGAGTCACTGGGATTGAATGTAACTGAGAATTCCGTGATCAGCTTTTTCATCTAGAAAGATCTCACTGGATTAATGTGGGTATCTGCTAGAGGGGTACCAGCAGCAATAAACAGGAGAGATGACAAGGAACTGCAATAAGGTTGTGGAATTGTGGACCAAGGAGGGGAGGTCAGTGGTGGCACTTGAGAGGTAGAAGAAAAAGCCAGAAATTTCATCCTCAGTGATAGCCAACAGGAAGGAACTATGCTAAACTTTTCATATATATTAACTAAGCTGTTGACCGCTTAGTAATATTGGATACCTCTATCCTCAATGTTGGGAGAAGGCAATGGCAACCCACTCCAGTGTTCTTGCCTGGAGAATCCTACGGATGGCGGAGCCTGGTGGGCTGTCGTCTATGGGGTCTCACAGGATCAGACACAACTGAAGCGACTTAGCAGTGAAAGGTTGTTGCTAAATGATAAGACGCCGGGATTCTTGGCCTCCGGAGGAGATGAATTCAATCCCGGGCCAAAGATGAGGCTGGATCGCTCAGAGCTTTTGTGTAATAAAGTTTTATTAAAGTATGAAGGAGATAGAGAAAGCTTCTGACATAGGCATCAGAAGGGGACAAAAGAGTACCCGCCTCCTAGTCTTCAGCTGTAAGCTATATAGTCACTCACAGTCTGTTAATGAAAAGAAAGGAGTGTCATAAAATTTAGAATGGCACCAGATAATTCATCCCTGGCGATAAAACGATTGACTTGAATCTTGTAGAAGGGCAGAATACCAACAAATAGTTTCGTTTACATAGATTAGGGAAACAATACCTGAGTAAGTAAGTTAGGCCATTTGGCAGAACCAAATTGAAGATAGAATCTGGGGTACATTAACATAGCTTAAGACAACATTTCCATAAGAAAAAGAAGTGTATTGGTTAACTCGAGGCTGGAGAATAGTTAGCTTCACGTGAAACCAGGTGTCATGGCAACACAGCATTTTAAGAGAAACCTCCTTTTAAATTTGTATAGAGAAGAAAAAAATATCACTGTTTTTTGTTTTTTTTTTCCTCCTGCTGCTTAAGAGAGATAAAAATGTCTGGCACTTGCAGCCTCTTTCCTCCATTTGGAGACCCCTGGCCTTCCTGCCTGTTACCCTCTCAGCAGCAGCAGCAGCATCCTCAATGTTCAAGAGAGTATCTTAGCATTTAGATTGCTTCATTTGGCTCTGAAAGCTCAAACAAGTAACATGTGACAGATCTGAAATTTAAAAGCATGCTTTTCTGGTACCAAAATTCTCACATTGCAAAGTATTTAGGAACACAACTTTGTAAAACAATTATACTGCAATAAAACTTAATTTTAAAATAAAAATCCCCTGTGCTAGGGAACTCTGCTCAATATTCTATGAAGTGAAGTCTCTCAGTTGTGTTCAACTCTTTGCAACCCCATAGACTATACAGTCCATGGAATTTTCCTGGTCAGAATACTGGAGTGGGTAGCCATTCCTTTCTCCAGAGGCTCTTCCCAACCCAGGGATCAAACTCAGGTCTCCTGCATTGCAAGAAAATTCTTTACCAGCTTAGCCACCAAAGAAGCCCAAGAATACTGGAGTGGGAAGTCTATTCCTTCTCCAGCAAATCTCCTGACCCAGGAATCAAACCCCTGCATTGCAGGTGGATTCTTCACCAGCTAAGCTATTAGAGGAACACACAACCTAAACAGGAAAAACTTTTGAAAAATAATAGATACATGAATGTGTATAACTGAATTACTTTGCTATACACCTGAAATGAACACAACATTCTTAATCAACTCTGTTGTTGCTATTGTTTAGTTGATAAGTCATGTCAGACTCTTTTGCGATCCCGTGGACTGTAGCCCACCAGGTTCCTTTGTCCATGGGATTCTCCAGGCAAGAAAACTGGAATGGGTTGCCATTTTCTTCTCTAGGAGATCTCAACTCAGGAATCAAATCTGCATCATCTGCATTGCAGGCGGGTCCTTTACCACTGAGTCGCCTGGGAAGCCCGTTAATCAACTATACTCAATACGAAATAAAAGTTAAAACAATACAATAAAAAGGTTTTTACCATTTCATCCTTAAAAATCAACCGTTTTCTTACACTTCATGATTTTCCTCTTCTGAATTGTGTGTTTATTATTACTCCCTTTGCTCATTTTTCTAGGAGGATAGTCAATCACTAAGGCGTCTTGACACTATGAAGACATCACTCCTCTCTCTTTTGGATGAATTATTTTGCTGCTTTTTAGGTATTTTGGACATCAAGGGGATATAGTTGGGTTTGAAATGCTGTCAGAACCAAAGAAACTGTCCCCTCATAACAATTTATCAGGGACTAAGCTTATTAGATCATCTTTATTGTTCATATTTATTTGCTTACTATACCTATGTTCCTTAGAACTGCTTTCTCATATTTATAAAGACATACATGGCACAAAAAGATCATATTAAAATTGAAAACCACAATTACATGTCTATAGAAAGCTTAGCAACTAGAATCTGGGTACTATTTGTACATACATTAGGGTAGAGATAATCTGATGTTCACAATCTTGCCTTGCATCATTCCATTCCTAAATGGTGTGGTTAGAGGTGAAACGACTCTTAACACCCCCATGCCTACAAGAGATCACAGAGCTGTGTTGCATGGGTGCACGTGTGTGTGTGTGTGTGTGTGTGCACGTGTGCGTGCAGTGGGGCATGAGTGTCCTTAGAACAGGAGGACCTGAGCTCATAGACATCAAAATTTTCCCCTGGAAATATAGATGACAGAATGTTAACTGAACCGGAAAACAAAAGGGGGATCTATTTCTATGTTCAGGATTCTTGGAAACAAATTTAATGAAGTACAAGGAACAACATGTGGATTAGGGACTTCTTATGCCTGGAAGTTCAGGAGCAGAGGAAGGTCACTTCATTCCCTAACATCCTCTGGCCCCATCTCCCGACACCCTCCCTCTTGCTTATTCCCTTTGGGAAACTGGCTTCTTTTTTGGAGATTGAACACCTGAAACAAATGGCATCTTTGGGGTCTTTGTACTGGCCATTTCACCTTCCAGGCAGGAACTGTCTTCAGCTCCTCACCTCTCCCTTGAATTCTCTTCAAAGATTACCTTGTTTGCTAACCTGCCTAAACACTCAGTAAAAAATACCACCACAGCCACTTACCTCTCTGTACCCTCTTTCTTTTTCTTCATTTCACCTGTCACCATGTGGCATTTTATATGATTTTGTATTTGATAATATTATTTCTCCGTTGAACTGTGGAGACTTCTGTCTCTCAGTACACTCTACTTCTTGCCTTGAACACCTCCAACTGTGTCAGAATATCCTTGACAGGCTGATTGCTGAAGGGCTTTGCCTGCCAAGACAAAATTGTGAAGAAATAGAAAGTCTGAACCAACAAATAAACAGTAAGGCAAATGAATCCATAACCATGAATGTCCCAACAACAGCAGCAACAAAAAGCAGATAAAAGCGAAGATCTGATGATTTTACTGTGAATCCTACCAAAATTTAAAGAATTAAAAATTTTTCTCAAACTCCACCAGATGATTTAAGAGGTGGGAACACTCCCAAATTCATTTTCCCAGGACACTCTTACCTTGCTATCAAAACCAGAAAAGACCCTACAAGAAAAGAAAATGACAAATTGATATTTCTAATTAGCATAGATGCATAAACTATCAATAAGAGGTAAATATACATCATGATCAAGTGAAATTTATTTCTAGACTATAAGAGTGGTTCCCTATGTGCAAAGAAACAAACATGATACACACACCACACTGATAGAACTAAAGATAAAGTAAATACAAATTTAACTCTGTTTTCAACTTCCTTTTATGATACACAGTCTCAAGAAATTTCAAATAGATGGACCATTCCTCAAAATATTATGTCAAATAATATGTGTGAAATAATATGTCAAAATGTTATGTGACAAGTAACAGCTATCATACTCAACAGTGACAGTTTCAAAATTTTCTAAGATAAGGGACAAGACAAGGATGTCACTCTCAAGATCGCAAGTCAATATAGCACTAGAAGTTTTACCTAAATCAGTTAGACAAGAAAAAGAAACAAAAATCATCCAAAATCAAAAGGAAGAAGGAAATTGTTTCTGTTTGAATATAAATCCCTAGACTCCACCAAAAGTTATTAGAAACAATGGACAAAATAGCTAAGTCTCAGTGTACCAAATCAACATATGTTAATATAAGATCAACATCCAAAAATTTTGCTTTATACAAAAAAAGAAATTAAAACAACATTATAATAGCATCAAAATAATAAATGCCTGAGAGTAAATTTAACCAAGGAAGTTAAAGACACACAAAACTATGAGATATTGATATATCTCATATCTCAAGAAATTGAACCAAGGCACAAATAAATTGAAAGATTTTCTTTATTTGTGGATCCAAAGATTTAGTATTTTTAGACTGTCTTGTGGATCCAAAGATTTAGTATTTTTAGACTGTCCCTTGGAGAAGGCAACGGCACCCCACTCCAGTACTCTTGCCTGGAAAATCCCATGGACAAAGGAGCCTGGTAGGCTGCAGTCCATGGGGTGGCTAAGAGTTGGACACGACTGAGCGACTTCACTTTCACTTTTCACTTTCATGCATTGGAGAAGGAAATGGCAACCCACTCCAGTGTTCTTGCCTGGAAATCCCAGGGACGGTGGAACCTGGTGGGCTACCATCTATGGGGTCGCACAGAGTCGGACACCACTGAAGCGACTTAGCAGCAGCAGCAGCAGTATGAAGCTGAATGTGTCTGCAGGTTTGTTAGACATATATTATCTGTATCATAATTATCTGTGGGAGTCTTTTACTTTTGTATAGTGAGGTCCCAGTGTTTCTATTCCCTTTTTGTTTGCACTTATTCAAACAAATGGGAGATTTTTTTTTCACCAGCTAGCTGTTTTCCATTTGTTCATTTATATACACATAAATCTACTAGAGAAAAAGTAAAAATTTATTTAGTTAGTGTGGTTAATTCTATCTAGTCATTCCTAATGTGTCCCCCCCCCCTTTTTTTTTGACAGAAAGAATAGAGCTGTCACTCTATTGTTATTCACTTGAGAATCTGTACTTCAAACAAAAGACAAAGTGGAGGTTCTTCTGCATACTTTGTTCTAATATTACCATCCTTTATTCATATGTACAACTAGATTTCAAATCTCGGCTATTCTTTCTTTCTTTTGTACTTTAAAGAATCGATCTGTTTCTGAACCCTATGTCACCTTTGTCCATCAGCTACAAGTCATTCTCTTTTACACTTGATTGAAGATTAGCTTCCAAAGCATCTTTAAATCTATCTATCTTTATATAAGATAAAATTATAACTTTTAGAAACTGCTTCCTATCTTCTTTTAGAAGCCTTTTGTTACATTCATTTATTCCCAAGGCTTGGCAACATAATCATGAATTGATTACTTATATCAAGGTCATTTAATGACAAGCATTTTATATTTATATAAAATTCATTTAATATTTTTCTGTCTATTTTGTTTCCTACAGTTATTTTAGAGCCACTGGAGATCAAACCAGTCAACCTTAAAGGAAATCAACCCTAAATATTCACTGGAAGGACTGGTGCTGAAGCTCCAATATTGTGGCCAACTGATGCAAAGAACTGATCCATTGAAAAAGACCCTGATGCTGGGAAAGACAGAAGGCAAGAGGAGAAGGGGATGACAGAGGATGAGATGGTTGGGTGACATCATCGACTCAATGGACATGAGTTTGAGCAAGCTCCGGGAGATAGTGAAGGGCAAGGAAGTCTAGCGTGCTGCAGTCCCTGGGGTTGCAGAGAGTCAGACATGACTGAGTGGCTGAAAAACAATTCAGACATTGCCAATATCCCCAGAGGACAAATCATCTCTGGTTGATGACAAGTGCCCCAGAGTTTGAGAGTTAGAAACATCCTGATGGAATTTTCAATCAAGATTCCACTCCTTACTTGGTTTATACTGGACAAAATATTAAATCCCTCTACGATCCATTTCTACAGTGGAGAATAGAGTTTATAAAAGTATTACTTCATAGACTGAAATTTCATTAAAAAGTAAATCAAAGAATCTCTTTGTTTAGCTAAGCCAGGTTACGGTGCATAAAATCTAAATGTACCTCCTCCTGTAATTACTAAGCATTTT
Organism: Muntiacus reevesi; assembly: GCF_963930625.1. NCBI lineage: Eukaryota > Metazoa > Chordata > Mammalia > Artiodactyla > Cervidae > Muntiacus > Muntiacus reevesi. The sequence goes on along the minus strand of NC_089249.1, from coordinate 187,238,781 downwards.
ATAATAAAGAACTAATGATACATGTGAACTTGTGGTATAAGTTTGAAGTTCCTCATTGTTTTTTAAAATATTATCATGAAACCAATGAATTTGGTGCCCAAGTTTTTGTTTTGTTTTGTTTATTAATTAAAGACACAATGTTACTCTCTTTTTCTAAGGAGGAGAATAATTGTCTAGAGATACGGACTTGACCCCACAAGTCAATGCTTTGAAGATCCAAAGTGTTCGTTAAGACAAATTCCTCAGTATTAGACTTTTGAGAAAATTTGAGTTCAGTGTTGTGATGAAGTTCTAGAAGGTTTACAGCTCTTGAAAACAGGAGTGTTAATGTAGGAGGAGTAACAAGACCTGAATCACCTGGCTTATCTACATAGTCTCCTAGGATCAGGAAATCAGTTGGAAACTTTCCTTTCTGTCAGAGCAGCATCCCAAAGGGAAATCATGTTCTTAGAGTTTAGAGCAACAAAAAGGAAACATTCTTAATGAGCAGATAAAGGGAGCAGCAGTCCCTAGGTATGTGCAACCTTAGTCTGCACAGAACACAGTTGTTTAGGCTCTTAAATCTTCCTTGGAGACTGGGGCTTGCCCCCTTACTGCTGCTTTGTCTGGATATAGAGCTTCAGTCTCCATCATCAGCCATCCGGGGAAGAATTTGGACTTCCACCCAGTGATCTTCTTCTCAGAGTTCCCATCAAGGTGAGCCTGAGATTTCAGTAGAAACTGCAGGAAAAGATCAAAGAGAATAGAAGCCTAGAAAGTGACTGCGGTCACCCAAGGGCCAATGTAGCCTAATTCTGGGCCCAAAGATTCACAAGTGTCTATTTGCTAGCTTGCTTAATAAATTAATGTCTTTATTTATGATGCCAAAGGAGAAGGAAACTTGATCTCAGCAAAGCAATTGTCATTTTTGATACTTAAAGGATAGTAGAATATAAGCCAAAGAATCTTTTTAATAAAAGGGAGTAGAACAGTAAAATATTGATCTGGCAAGATACACAGTGAAATGATGGCATTTCTTTTATTTTTAAAATGGAGCATAATTGACTTTGTTCCCACATTGATGAGAAAGATCCAGACCAGGGAATGTTTGCAAATACATACTTGTGGTGGCAGTAAATGAGACATACATTTCACAATAGCTTCCCTCATTCTGGGTATTCACATAGAAAAAAAAAAATAACAGGTTAAAAGTTATATGCAAATAAACATTATTTTATAATTATTTCATTCCCTATGAGGTAATATATTATCATGGGTTAGTTAACCACTTACATTCTCTATTGCAAATTGTCTGAGTCCTTTGTTTTTAACAAAGAGGGTCAGAGCATTTTTATTCCTCATTTTGATTGCTTTCTTTCAAAAGAGAAATTGCTGTTTTTGTTATCAACTAGACAATGACACTTAGTTCTTTTATGTATGTGTAAGCATACATGTAGTGAATGTATGATAATTTATGAATTGTGGAGTTGAGCTATTACCTTTATTGTTTCTGTCTATTGCTTTTTTCTCTTCTTCTTTTTTTTTTTATTACTAAAATGACTTTCATTCCAGTAATTTTCACTTGTGAATCTTTGTTTTAAATGAAAATGACTATGAAAAGTGAAAGTTCTCCTGTATCCCTTATGGATAATCACTCTTTATACATATTTCTGAGTGTTTTTCACATTCCTTTATTCCTTACTGTTCTGTTTGGCATTTTGGGATTAGATGTATTTCTAAAATTCACATCCCCTTAGGCATTTGAAGACATTCAACAAAAGGAAGACCTTTTTTTTTTTTTTACCATAAGACTACAGACAACCTATATATCAGTAAACATGTTTGAACTCATATATCTTTGGATAAGATGAAATTATAACACAGATACTCCCTCCCACTTGAAAAGGTTTTATTATATTGTTTTATGTCCAAATTTTTGATAATTTGGTCTTCAATTAATGATCTATATTGATGTTACTAAATTATTACTATTTTATATTTTTATATGTTAGATGTAGATTTTCATTAAATTTTGTTATAAACAGTTGTTTTAAAACCACTATATTTAACCTAATTCATTCTTACTGACAGTTTTTTCATAAGTTGTGATTGTGTCATTGCTAAGTCATGTCTAACTCTTTGCGACCCCATGGACTGTAGCTTGCTATACTCCTCTGTCCATAGATTTCTCCAGGCAAGAATACTGGAGTGGGATGCCATGCCTTCCTCCAGGGGATCTTTCTGACCCAGAGATTTAACCTGCATCTCCCTCAGCTCTCCTGAATGACAGACAGATTCTTTACTGCTGAGCCACCAGGGTTATTACTTTCATTTAAAATTTGTTTCTATATCATGCACACATGCCTATTCAGACCCTTTTCTAAAAATGCATGAATAGAACCCTATGTACATCATAGATAGTCTTTTTGTTTGTTTCATTCTTTCAGTGACTGTATAATATGCCACAGTGGTGGCAGAAACCAACACGACACTGTAAAGCAATTATCCTTCAATTAAAAATAAATTTTAAAATATCCCTGGGTGGGAGGGAAAGGCAACTAGATCTCATGTCTGCCTCTACATTCAGCTATTGTGATGCTGCATGTCATGCGCCTGTAGAACCCTCTGCTGTACCTTCATGATGGAACTAGAGTGAAAAGAATCTTAGTATCACTATGAAAACAGATTTTTTTTAATTTATTTATTTTAGTTGGAGGCTAATTACTTTACAATATTGTAGTGGTTTTTGCCATACATTGATATGAATCAGCCATGAGTGTACATGTGTTCCCCATCCTGAACCCCCCTCCCACCTCCCTCTCCATCCCATCCCTCTGGGTCATCCCAGTGTACCAGCCCTGAGCACTTGTCTCATGCATCCAACCTGGGCTGGCGATCTGTTTCACACATGATAATGTACATGTTTCAGTGTTATTCTCTCAGAACATCCCACCCTTGCCTTCCCCCACAGAGTCCAAAAGACTGTTCTATACATCTGTGTCTCTTTTTCTGTCTCGCACATAGGGTTATCAGTTTTGATGTCACAGAATTCCTTTGCAAAGTTTTAAGAGACTCTTTGAGAATCATTGTTCTATGTCATCAGTAGATAAGTGTAACCACTAACTATATAAAATTCTTTCATTATTTTTTTTTAAAAAATTGGTATGATGGGACTCTGCTGCTCATAATTTTGAAGGTCTTTCATATTCTTTGTTATTCCACTGCTGGTATAACAAGGCTACAAAAATATCGTGGGATTGTGAAGTTCAAACTGTAGTTCTAACCAGGAGTGATTTTTCTCCCAGGAGACATTGAGCAATGTGTAGGGAAATGTCTGTCTGTCACACAGAAAAGGAGTGGATGGAAACCAGGGAAGCTCTAGACTTCCTCCAAGCCACAGGACAGACCCCACCACAGAGACCAAACTGCCTTAGAAGGTCACTAATGCTGAGACTGAGAAACCGCCAATTAAAGAACTTCTGTGCTATCAATATCTATGCCTTCCTTCAGCCTGCTTCCCCAAACTTGTGACATTTCACATTTGTCAGAAGCATTAGTGAACTCCTTTGCTACCTGTTTAAAAGTCCCAATCCCAATCAATGTGACAGCTCTTTAACATTTTTTTTTGTGAAAGAGGTATTTATTGTTTTCCAAACTATTCCTGACTTTGATCAAAGACTCATGTATTTGATCACCATTTTGACTTGCCTATATTATTTTATGCCCATATACCATATGCCTATTATTCTGCTATTGTCAACTTTTCAAATGATTTTTTTTTTAATTACTGTTTCTCAACTGACTTTTGAAGGGTGATTTGGCTAATAAAATGTTTTACATTGTATTTAGTTAAATGTATCTTATCTTCTTACTTCTGAGTTTTTCCTTAGTTAAGATAGTTGGCCCTCTTGCTATATTTAAAATAGATAACCAATAAGGGCCTACTGTATAGCCCAGGGAACTCTGCTCAATGTTATGTGGCAGCCTCGATGGGAGTGGCATTTGGGAGAGAATTCATACATGTATACATATGGCTGAGTTCCTTTGCTGTCCACCTGAAATTATTGCAACATTTTAATAGGCTATATGCTAATATAAAATACAAATTCAAAAGGAAAAAAAAATAAGATATTTGGCCTTCCTGTGGATTTTATGTGTGGTTTTCTAAATGCTCACTTGAAGGTATTGCTTACTCTTACAGTGAATATGTAATCCCTCTGATTCATTGCAGTAGGACCGAGGCTGGGAATCAACTTTATTTTCTTCTAGTTAGATATCTATTCTGCCAGATTTCATTCAACAATCCAGCCTTTTCAAACCTACTGAAATACGACCTTGACATACTAAATACACTCACATACTGAGACCTAGTTTATTGATTAATTCAGCAAATAATAATTAAGCACCTGCTAAGTGACAAAATTTCTAGGAACATTATATATTATATTCTTTTATACCTATGTGTTTTTTAACTTCATTATCAATCCATGTTGAAGTCATCAAATTATTTTATATCTCATTGCAGTTAGTTTTTGATACATCTTTCAATTGTGTTAAATATAGTTCTTTTGAAACTACTGTGTATAACCTGGTTCATCCTCCCTATCATTCTTTTTACTTTATATAACTTCACATTTATTTAAATTTGTAGGTGCACATATTTTTGCATGGCTTCCCCAGTGGCTCAGTGGTAAAGAATCTGTCTGCAGTGAAGGAGACATGAGAGACACGGGTTCAATCCCTGGGTCGGAATATCCCCTGGAGAAGGAAATGGCAACCCACTCCAGCAATCTTCCCAGAAAAATACCATGGACAGAAGAGCCCAGAGGGCTCCAGTCCATAGGGTCGCAAAGAGTCAGACTGAGCAATTGAACACAGCACATATATTTGCATATGTTTGAAAATAGGAAAGTAAACAAAACAGGTGAAATCCTGCTTGCTTGGATCTTGCATTATAATGAGAAGTCAGAGTACAATGGAATAAATGTATCTGTCACAGTGTGCTCAGGCTTAAATCATATAAAGTTATTCAGTTATTGAAAGGATGGAATTGTCATGGTATATATAGAATTTTACAGGCTGTTGTCTGGAGGTCTTTGCAGGTCTTTGCAGGTTGGATAAAGACTGATATTAAAGTATGCCCACTGGACTTATCAGAATGAGATCAAAACCCACAGTAGAAGAAAAACAAAGGAAAGATGCCACGTAAGAAAACTGAGAAAGGGGCTTCACTAATCTTCTATCCAATCACGTAAAAACCAACTGGTCAAATACAGGACAGTCACAGGAAAATAAGTCTCCTTCTGTTTGATATTAACAGTCAAGGCATATTTTATTTTGTATATTTCCTTTGGTGAATTACTGTTTTATTTTCTCTGATCAGTTTTCACTAGGGGCATTCAATCTTTGCTCTTTGCTTTGTTTTTATTTTACTTTTTTAATTTATTTATTTAGGGGCATTCAATCTTTAAAGTGTTTCACATCATAAATTTGTTACCACTTTTATCTTTTTTTTTTCTTATAAGAAGATACAACTTTTTTTTTTCCATTTATTTTTATTAGTTGGAGGCTAATTACTGTACAATATTGTAGTGGGTTTTGCCATACATTGACATGAATCAACCATGGATTTACATGTGTTCCCCTTCCCAATCCCCGCTCCCGCCTCCCTCCCCAGCCAATCCCTCTGGGTCTTCCCAGTGCACCAGCCCTGAGCACTTGTCTCATGCATCCAGCCTGGACTGGTGATCTGTTTAAACCTTGATAGTATACTTGTTTCAATACTATTCTCTCAGAACATCCCACCCTCGCCTTCTCCCACAGAGTCCAAAAGTCTGTTCTGTACATCTGTGTCTCTTTTTCTGTTTTACATATAGGGTTATTGTTACCATCTTTTTAAATTCCATATATATGTGTTAGTATACTGTATTGGTCTTTATCTTTCTGGCTTACTTCACTCTGTATAATGGGCTCCAGTTTCATCCATCTCATTAGAACTGATTCAAATGAATTCTTTTTAATGGCTGAGTAATATTCCATGGTGTATATGTACCACAGCTTCCTTATCCATTCATCTGCTGATGGACATCTAGGTTGCTTCCACGTCCTGGCTATTATAAACAGTGCTGCGATGAACATTAGGGTGCACGTGTCTCTTTCAGATCTGCTTTCCTTGGTGTGTATGCCCAGAAGTGGGATTGCTGGGTCATATGACAGTTCTATTTCCAGTTTTTTAAGAAATCTCCACACTCTTCTCCATAGCGGCTGTACTAGGTTTCATTCCCACCAACAGTGTAAGAGGGTCCCCTTTTCTCCACACCCTCTCCAGCATTTATTGCTTGTAGACTTTTGGAGAGCAGCCATCCTGACTGGCATGTAATGGTACCTCATTGTGGTTTTGATTTGCATTTCTCTGATAATGAGTGATGTTGAGCATCTTTTCATGTGTTTGTTAGCCATCTGGGTGTCTTCTTTGGAGAAATGTCTGTTTAGTTCTTTGGCCTATTTTTTGATTGGGTCATTTATTTTTGTGGAATTGAGCTGCAGGAGCTGCTTGTATATTTTTGAGATTAATCCTTTGTTGCTTCATTTGCTATTATTTTCTCCCATTCTGAGGGCTGTCTTTTCACCTTGCTTATAGTTTCCTTTGTTATGAAAAAGCTTTTAAGTTTAATTAGGTTCCATTTGTTTATTTTTGCTTTTATTTCCAATATTCTGGGAGGTGGGTCATAGAGGATCCTGCTGTGATTTATGTCGGAGAGTGTTTTGCCTATGTTTTCCTCTAGGAGTTTTATAGTTTCTGGTCTTACATTTAGATCTTTAATCCATTTTGAGTTTATTTTTGTGTATGGTGTTAGAAGGTGTTCTAGTTTCATTCTTTTACAAGTGATTGACCAGTTTTCCCAGCACCACTTGTTAAAGAGGTTGTCTTTTTTCCATTGTATATCCTTGCCTCCTTTGTCGAAGATAAGGTATCCATAGGTTCGTGGATTTATCTCTGGGCTTTCTATTCTGTTCCATTGATCTATATTTCTGTCTTGGTGCCAGCACCATACTGTCTTGATGACTGTGGCTTTGTAGTAGAGCCTGAAGTCAGGCAGGTTGATTCCTCCTGTTCCATTCTTCTTTCTCAAGATTGCTTTGGTTATTCAAGGTTTGTTGTATTTCCATACAAATTGTGAAATTATTTGTTCTAGTTCTGTGAAGAATACCATTGGTAGCTTGATAGGGATTGCATTGAATCTATAGATTGCTTTGGGTAGTATAGCCATTTTGACAATATTGATTCTTCCAATCCATGAGCACGGTATATTTCTCCATCTATTTGTGTCCTCTTTTATTTTTTTCCTTGGTGTTTTATAGTTTTCTATATATAGGTCTTTCATTTCTTTAGGTATATATACTCCTAAGTATTTTATTGTTTTTGTTGCAATGGTGAATGGTATTGTTTCCTTAATTTCTCTTTCTGTTTTCTCATTGTTAGTGTATAGGAATGCAAGGGATTTCTGTGTGTTAATTTTATATCCTACAACTTTACTATATTCATTGATTAGCTGTAGTAATTTTCTGGTAGAGGCTTTAGGGTTTTCTATGTAGAGGATAATGTCATCTGCAAACAGTGAGAGTTTCACTTCTTCTTTTCATATCTAGATTCCTTTTATTTCTTTTTCTGCTCTGATTGCTGTGACCAACACTTCCAAAACTATGTTGAATAGTAGTGGTGAGAGTGGACACCCTTGTCTTGTTCCTGACTTTAAGGGAAATGCTTTCAATTTTTCACCATTGAGGATAATGTTTGCTGTGGGTTTGTTATATATAGATTTTTATTATGTTGAGGTATGTTCCTTCTATGCCTGCTTTCTGAAGAGTTTTTTTTATCATAAATGGAATGTTGAATTTTGTCAAAGGCTTTTTCTGCATCTATTGAGATAATCATATGGTTTTTATCTTCAATTTGTTAATGTATTACCACTTTTATCTTTTAAGCGCTTTTTTTTTTTTTTTTTTTTTTTTTTTTTTTTTGCTTGGCATCAAATGGGGTTAATCAGGCTGCCAAAAACCAAAGAAGCTTTATCTCCTCAAAGTCTCTCAAGGACCACCTGAATTTACTAGATATTTTCTTTCTTGAGTCCATTTCAGTCCTCTCTCTCTATGTTTATGGACAGATTGTTTATGTTTATTTAAGTACAAAAGCAAAAAAAATGGACATAGCAATATGGAGCCCAAGTCTATTTGTCCATGGGAGACTTAAGAATTTCTGGGTACCTTTTCTAAATTCTCTAGAGAAAGAATATTTGTTCTGGGAAGCTAGAGCTGTATCTACTTGAGCCTAAACAGTGAAACAGTGTGAGAGGGAGTGAAAGAACATGGAAACAACATTGATTAGGAGGCCTGGGAATGTTGTGTGAGTGTGTGTGTCTCTGTGTGTGTGTGCTCATGCCTTGTGAACTGAGAGCAGTCCTCAGAGTAGGGGTACTTGGAAAGATAGATTCCAAAGTAACTCATAATTCAGGGACCATAACTCAATTCTATAAAGTGCTAAGGAAGGGATCATTTTCAATTCACCAGATGCCTTTGCAAAGAGATTAATAAAGTGCAAGATTTACATGGTGTGGACAATGGGCTCCCTGTGTCTTAAAGCCTGAGCAGCAACAGGCAGGTTTGCTCTCTCCTCAATATCTGCGAACATCATCCCTCATCACTCTATGGCTTGTTCATTCCCCACCACACACTGGCTCATTCTGGGCCTTGAGTTTCTGAAGTACACTTCTTCCCTAGGGCCTTTGCACTGGCTGTTCCTTCTGCCAGGCACATATTTCCTCAGGTAACCTTGTCTCTCTCTGTCTTTCTTTCTTTCTTTCTTTCTTTCTTTCTTTCTTTCTCTCTAGTTCTTCTTTAAGGTGTCTGTTGAAGCGCTACCTTATTGGCATGTCTTGGTTGAACTCCCAATAAAAATAACACATTCTATCCACTCTTTCCTTTATACATGCTTTCCTTTTCTTCATTGCATCTGTGCTATTAGACATGTTACATTGTTATTATTTTTGTTTGATTGTATTTTCTCACTGCCATTAGTCTTTAGATTATAAAGACTTATTTTAAAACATCCCTATGCTCTGGCTATGCCTGGAACATGGTCTGTAGTCAATATATATTCCTCAAATGCATGAAAGATATTCTCAAAAATAGTAGTATACATTATACTTGAATATCAGGCTGACAGTGGGAAATGTATTTCTATAAAAATGGAAAAAGGATGCCCTTAATGGGGACCAGGCAAGCCACCAAATACAAAATTAATGTATTGGCTCTACAATATAAACATAGCATTAATTCTAGGCTATTAAATCTTGCTTATGTGAAAATTAATCTTTTTAAATTTTTCTGGTAGTCACCTCCAGCACATGGAACCACGGAATTATACACGAATTTCAGGATTTTTTCTTCTGGGATTCTCAGATGCACCAGCACTGCAGTCTCTCATATTTGGTCTTTTCCTCTCCATGTACTTGATCTCTGTATTGGGGAACCTGCTCATTATCCTGGCTGTCAACTCAGACTCCCACCTCCACACCCCCATGTACTTCTTCCTCTCCAACCTGTCCTTTGTAGACATCTGTTTCACCTCCACCACCATCCCAAAGATGCTGTGGAACATCCAGAGCAAGAGCAAAGCTATAACTTACGAAGGCTGCATCACACAGATGTATTTTTTTGTACTCTTTGCAGTGTTGGACGACTTACTCCTGACTGTGATGGCCTGTGACCGCTTTGTGGCCATCTGTCACCCTCTGCACTACACAATCATCATGAATCCCCAGGTCTGTGCACTGCTGGTGCTGGTGTCCTGGATCCTGAGTGTCCTGAACTCTTTGCTACAAAGTTTAATAGCTTTGGATCTGACCTTCTGTGAAGACTTAGAAATCCCCCAGTTTTTCTGTGAACTCAATCAGGTCATCCAACTTGCGTGTTCTGACACCTTTCTTAACAACATGATGATATATTTTACATCACTGCTACTGGCCATTGGTCCCCTGGTTGGAATCCTTTACTCTTATTCGAAGATAATTTCCTCCATATGTAGAATAGCATCAGCTCAGGAGAAGTATAAAGCATTTTCTACCTGTGCGTCTCACCTCTTGGTCGTTTCCCTGTTCTATTGTACAAGCCTAGGAGTATACCCTAGCTCTGCTGGTACCCACAGCTCCCACTCAAGTGCAACAGCCTCAGTGATGTACACTGTGGTCACACCCATGCTGAACCCTTTCATCTACAGTCTGCGGAATAAAGACATAATGAGAGTTCTGAAAGCATTTATGGGACAGCAGCTCTAACCAGGATGACTTTCCTGAGTCTCAAGAAGTGCCCTTGACTGCAGGACAAAGAGCAACTGAGCCAGAAACTGCTTTGCCTTGATCACATTGTGGACGTAGACCTTGTTCCTTCTACTGATTTCCATGAGTGTCCATTTCTTTGTCTCCACCTCTTTATACAATTTAAGTAACTCACTTTGTAATTCACTTCCTGAGTCTGATAAAGTTTTCCTGTTTATCCTTTGTCCTATGCCACAAAATCTTTCCCAACTTTTGATCTGAAATATTTGGATATTTTTATTTCTTTCATAGAACAACAAGGATTTCTTAAGAATAATTTCTTCTCAAATAATATATACTATCCCAAGTAATTTTCATTTTACTTTCCTGAAAGGATAGTCATGTTACATTTTTAAAAAGTATATTGTTTACTTACAATTAAGGGTTGATTTATCTCCCTCATAAAAGAAGGACATGAGCAATGTCTCAAGGTTGATTCTATCTTTCTGTCCCCGCATCTATAGTGTATAGTTCTCCAAGGTATGTCAGCTCCGAGAGCCTTATCATCTTGTGCAAATGCCAGATAGAAATGGAAAAGGCTTCTACAGAGCATTTCAATATCCCCACCCAATAACTTAACATAATATCCAGTACTGTCCATGATTGAAAAGGATGTGGAAAATATGGTATCTTTGCTGGGCATCTTAGTACTTCCAGATATAATCAGGCTCTGTCAAGAGGGAAGAGGCAAATGGAAAAGTTGCATAACTAATCTATAATGAGCAATCACAAGACTGACAGTATCCAGAACATTAAAACAAACAATTGCTTGATAGAAGCAGGAAGATCTTGTCCAAAAGGACATTGATCTTCACAACTGTTGTGAAACAGTCACACTGTGTGATGAAGAGAGCACTGTCTCCAGCCAATTACTTCAAGGAATTGAAAAACACTTTAAGGTTTTTGAAGTATTTCTTAACGTAGGATAGAGACATGACATATGATAATCCACACACTGTGGTAAAACTGAGGCAGTATTATGTCTTGGGTATCAAGGTATTTGGGGAAAAAATTCAGCAGCCACCCTTGGCCATGCGAAATGTGAAACCCAAACGACTCCATAGCACCACCATTTTGAGTAAAACCCCTTCCCGAGGAGAGAAAACGAAATTTAAAGAGAAAGAAACTCAACGAGCCAATCAGGGGAGGACAGGAAAGTCCCTCCCCCCCCCCTTACTCTAACCCACCAATCAGTAGCTAACAAGACACCCTTAGTTGAAAAATTAACCAATCCCCTTAAGCTTCCCTTCCCGCTTCCCCTGCTATACAGTATAAAAATGATTTGCCGCTTTCACTAGGGGCTCCTTTGCCGTTGTGTGAAGAGAGTCCCTGCCCGAGATTGTAATAAAGTTCCTCACTGCTTTTGCATTGATCCGCGGCTCCTGTGGTGTTTGGTGGGATTCTGCGATCCAGGTACAACAGCCAGAGTGAAAGAGCAAATCCCATCTGAGTGACAAGAGCTTTCAGAATCCTGAGTAAACACCTACTGCACTGCCTTAGATAGAGAACAATTCCCTTTATTAACATTAATTTAGTGGCTCCAATTAACAGATATGCATCTGATTCAGGGCTTTCCTGGTGGCTCAGAACAGTAAAGAATCTGCCTGCAGTGTGGGAGACCAGGGTTTAATCTCTGGGTTGGGAAGATCCCCTGGAGAAGGACATGGCAAATCACTCCAGTATTCTTGCCTGAAGAATCCCCAATGGACAGAGGAGGCTTCTGGGCTACAGTCAATGGGGTCACAAAGAGTCAGACACAACTGAGCAACTAAGCACATTACATCTGATCAATCCTAAAATATGATGCTGTCAAAGTGCTGCACCCAATATACCAGCAAATTTGGAAAACTCAACGGTGGCCACAGGATTGGAAAAGGTCAGTTTGCATTCCAATCCCAAAGAAGGGCGATGCCAAAGAATGTTCAAACTATTGCACAATTAAATTCATTTCACATGTTAGCAAGATAATGCTCAAAATCCTTCAAGCTAGGCTTCAACAGTGCCTGAACCAAGAACTTTCAGATGTACAAGCTGGATTTAGAAAAGGCAGAGGAACCAGAGATGAAATTGCCAACATCTGTTGGATCATAGAAAAATCAAGGGAATTCCAGAAAAACATCTCCTTCATTGACTACACTAAAGCCTTTGACTGTGTTGATCACAAAGCATTATGTAGAGGGTATATTGCCGGGAGCCAGCACACGAGATCCCACCCATGACAAGGTCAAGAGGAGAAGACCTGACGGGCAAGGCGGATCAGGTTTTCAGGGATTCCGAAAAGTTACCCCCAGCGCTCACCTTAAAGATGATATCTGTCTTTCTGATGCTTGCTTCAATAGACTACTACCTAATTTCTGAGACACAGGCAGAAGGCCTTCCCCAATCTCTTTCCAAATAAGAATCAGTTTAGAACTTTAATCAATAACTTTCCCAGGTGGTGGTATTTTATGAGATTATCCAGGGTGAAAGGAGTGTTTTAATTTAAACTCCTTTGCTGGTATTTTAGTTTGTTTGGCAAATGCATTTATGCCTTAGTACTAATATGCGTGATTGCTTATAATACCCTAATCATAAAACAGCATAAAGAACCTGATCACATAAAGGCCCTAATAGGCACAGAGCCCTTCGGGGGTGAGGAAGCCCTATTAGAGAACATAAAAATATTATTCTGAAAGTGGTTACAGTTAAAGATTTAGAAAAATAAGAGTTTAAAATTGCTAATTTTAACCAGGAATGCTAAACAGGGGCTGCCTCACTGGAGCTACAGAGTCTTTGTGTGGTAAACCTTTTAGATAAATTTAACTGATAACTTCTGCAAAAGGACTGAACTTTGTGTTCATTAAAGAATAGATTACGGAAAACAGCTTTGCATTCACCTAGGTCATAAAATGTCAATAGGCCCCAAGGCCAGAAGATAATGTACAAGACCCTCATAAACAAAGAAGCATGCAGAAAACACCCTGGTTTCGTGAAGAACAAGCTGATGTAATGTTAAACTATCTTCCTCTTAGAAATGTACTAATTTAGGGTATAAAAGCCACGGTAAAAAATAAAGCATTGCCAGACTCTGTCAGACCCTGCAAACACCCCCGTCTGGTCATTCTCTCTCTCTCTCTCTCTCTCTTTCTCTCTCTCTCTCTCTCTCTCTCTCTCTCTCTCTCTCTCTCTCTCTCTCTCTCTCTCTCTCTCTCTCTCTCTCTCTCTCTCTCTCTCTCTTTCTCTTTCTCTCCCTCGCAGACTTGGCCCTATCAAGGCTGGTCTCACATGTCTTCTCTCTCTCTGTCACTGACGCTGTTCATCCTGAGGGTCTCCCCTGGATCCTGCCGAGGCTGGACCCTGGCAGTATATCTACCCAAAACAAACTTCAACTTGTTAATCTGGGAATGTCTAAATTTCTCATTCTTTAAAAAATAATTTGAGTTGAAATTCACATAACAAAGTAACCATTTTAAGACAAACAGTTCAGTATCATTTAGAGCATTCAGAGTATTGTACAACTAACACTTCAATCTAGTTCTAAAACATTTTCATCATTTCAACATAAAATCATTTATACATTAGAAGAACAGTTGCTCCCCATTACTTCCTTTTCTAGTCACAGAAAAAGTGTTCCATGTATGTCTGTATGTATCTATATATTATATGCAGTTTATATACAAGGAATCATGCAATATATGGTCTTTGTGTTGAATATCCTTCACTTTCATAATATTTCGTCTTTTCATGCAAGTTGTAGCATGGCTTAATTTGTTAATAGATAATATCCTTCATTTTTGAAGGATAGTTTTGCTGGATATAGTTTTGCTGCTTAAGAGCTTTCCCCCCAGAACTTTAAATATGGCATCCCATTACCTTCTAAGTCTCATACTTCCCATTAGAAGTTAATCTTACTAATCTTACTGTTAATCTTACTAATACACTTCTGTGAGAAGTCACTTCTCTTTTGCTGCTTTCAAGGTCCTCTCTGTCTTTCTCTTTTGTCAATTTGATTACACTATGTCTCAGGATAGATCTCTTTAAGTTTATCCTGCTTGTAGTTTTTTGAGCTTCCTGAGCACATTGATTCGTGTCTTTCATCAACTTTAGGAACTTTTCAGTCATTATTTTTTTAAACATTTGTTCTGCCACTTTCCCTTGTGAGGCTACCAGGTTAATACCATGACAGGCAGCCTGGACCTAAGTTTTAGCTTCCCCCGAAATGGTAAGATTCCCTACCCCCATCAGGTAACCTGGAGCCAGCCAATCAATATGCGCCCAGTAAGAAACAAAGGGAGAGCTGAAAAGCCCGCGAAAGTCTATACCAATAGAATTGCTTTGCAAACATGTAACCAATCCACTTAAGCCAGCTACTAACCGCTTATGCATATCTTATAAATTTGCGTAACAGCTTGGACTCAGCACTTTTCTGACCCTGCACCGCTGTGATGGATGCGGCAGAAGCTCCTGGCTCGAGTCAGTAATAAACTTCCCTTTTTTTGTGAGTTGCATTGTCTTGAAAGCCTTCTTTCTTCCTGCTCGGGGATTCAGACATCGGGCATAACACCCTCAACTGCTCTTCTGGGACTCCCTTTATACGTAAGTTGTTGCATCCTCCTGGCTTCTTTTAATTCTTTGTACATGGCTCTTTTTAGCTCTTAGAGTGTATTCAAGACAGTTTATATCCTTTTTCTGACAAGCCCAGAGTCTCAAATTCTACTATTTGATTTGTTCTTGTGAAAGAGTCACTTTCTCATTTCTCTGCATGCATCATATTTATTCTCCTTATTGTTGAAAACTAAATATTGTTAATATTAAATTGTCACAGTTTCATAAATCAGCTATGCACCTCCTCCTTGAGATATATTGTTGTTGTATTGTAGACTGTATTTGTTTGTTTGCTTAATGATTTTTATAAACTAAATTTTATAGACTATATTTTTTTGCTATATGAGATCACTAAAGTCTCTGTTCTATTATCTTAATGGTCAGCTAGTGATAGATTTCCTAAACTTTGGATCCAAATAAACTTTCTCAAACTTTACTGTTTGGCTGTGTGTGTGTGTATGTGCGCACGTGCACATGCCTGTGTACACTTGGACTTCTTTTCATACTCTGCTGAACATTTAATAATTATTTACCTTTGTCTTCACACGCTGCTTGCCCAGAGCCTTGACTATCAGTCAGAGGTGAGAAATTAAGGCTTTTTTTCTGAACAGGCTTCCTGCCTAGTCTTTTAAATTCTAAATAATATGTGAATACTTTCATGGTCATACTTCCAAAGCATCTCCCTCTCCAGTCTTTCCTCCCAGAAATTTCAGCGTACCTACTGTTTGCCCCATTTCATATCCTCTGTCCCAGACACCAGCAGATAACTCATCTGTCCTTAAATATGCTCAACAATCACATTCCACATAGCTGCTTTCCCACCGTGAGAGAAATTCCAAGTTAAGCAAAGTAACTTGGAATCTCTTTGTTCGAAGTAAATTTTGCGAATCCTTTGAGGAGTCAAAAGAAAGGTCAAAACAGAAAACCACATCTTTTGCTCTCCATCACTAAGAATTCGCACAGGGACTGTGGTGCCACCTGCAACACTGCCACTGCCAAGACGGGGATGTTGGAGACATAATAAGCTAAATTATCAAAAAGCTTACTAATCTGATTCCAGTTGCCTTTTTCTTAAGTGTTCACTACTTTGCTCTGAACCATCAGTAGTTTTTCATGTTAATGAAGTTGATACCATTTTCCCCAGTATTTTACATGTTTTTGTGGAGTGTTAGGACATTAGAGTTTCCTGTAAAAGCAGAAAAGTTTGGAAAAATGGGAGGACAGAGAGAATAGGAATTGAAATCGAAGGTATAAAGAGTTTCAAGGAAGAAATGTTGAAATGTCAAATATCAGAAGATAATTAAGTGGATGGTCATCAGATGAGGCTACTAGTAGATTATTAGTGACATTAACAGGTACAAGTTAGTTGATATTAAAAGTGGAAGCCAGGTTATGGGAGAAAATAGATGAAAAAATGTTTCAAGTATAGGAAGTATCCAGCGATTATAAAACTTGGGGATTCAAAGATGGTAACGATAACCCTATATGCAAGACAGAAAAAGAGACACAGACAGATGTATAGAATGGACTTTTGTATAGATGTATACATGTATACAATGTACAGATGTATAGAATGGACTTTTGGACTCTATGGGACAAGGCGAGTGTGGGATGATCTGAGAGGATAACATTGAATCATATGTATTATCAAGTGTGAAACAGATCGCCAGTCCAGGTTGGATGCATGAGACAAGTGCTCAGGGTTGGTACACTGGGATGACCCAGAGGGATGGGATGGGGAAGGAGGTGGGAGGGGGGTTCAGGGACCCTGAACACATGTTCATCCATGTAAATCCATGGCTGATTCATGTCAATGTATGGCAAAAACCACTACAATATTGTAAAGTAATTAGCCTCCAACTAATAAAACTAAATGGAAAAAAAAAAATCTTGAGGATTCAGATCCACCATGAGCAAAATAGAAAACAGCACTTCCCTCATGAATGGAGAAAAGGAAATAAAATCTAACAGACATGTAAGATCATACCTAAGCACCCTAAGTGATGACCTGTTCTTATTTTCTAAAAATGCTTTGATAATGTTGATTATGACTTTAAAAACAGTACCTTATCAATTAATAAAGATGACGTTATCCTCTGGATTGGAATATCAAGTCTAATGGACTTGTTTCGACCATGTAAAGCTATGGATATCTGCAGAGTCCGGCCTATACAGCCAGACATCCACCTCTTACCTTACCATACTTCTCTCATCACATGCCTGGAAACGTCTGTGGATTGCACCTTGAAGAGTATGAACAGAAGTCATTAGAAACAGTTTTGTTGGAAGTCGGGTATGCTGCAGTCCTTTGTTGACAACACCAAGTCCAGGTGCTTGGGACTTCTGTGATCATGAACCATTTGTCAGCATGTCTTTGATAGTCAAAGAGATTTCAACTGAAATGTTGAGGAAATACTCATGGGAAAGGACCCTGGAGATAAGACCTATGGAGAAAAGAGCATCATGACTAAGGTGCATGGGGAGGAGTATGCATATGTCAAAGCCAAGATGCTCCCATGGGTACAAACCTAGCAGAAAAGAAGCTCCTTTCTGTTTTAGCTTCCTCACTCATGGGAACCAAATTTCTCCTGGAATAGGGGACATGGAACAATTAACTTAATGAGCAGTTGTGAGAATTCATCTCTGAAGCCCCGGAAATGGTAAATATCCCCCCTTTCTCCTCTCACTACAGCTCCATAGTCCCAGGAAGAAGTTCAGCTGTACCCTTTTAGAGAACGGATGCCTGACATCACCTCCCTGCACTTCCTTGGAGTTGAGTTGACCATCCAACACCCAGGAAAGAAAGGACCGAGGGAACTAGAGACCCACTGAGGGTATTAGAGTGTGTGCCATGGGAAACAGGTACAGAGACAGGCAGAACTCTCAGAGTACTAACATGGGTGGCACAAATGAGGATAACACAATGGTAAGAGTCCATTTGCTAAAACATTCTACACAATTCCCGTCCTGAGTCTCTTTCAATCTCTCTCAGCTTTCTCTTGTCTTCTGAAACCCAATTCTGAGAAAACCTTGCCATTCTAATGGGAACTGATGCAAGAATGAATGCTGCCAAAATGTCTCCATAGGTTCTTATCCAGCTATCTTAGGCATTTTTAAGGAGCTGTTGCAGGTTCCTATATTCTCCTCTATCAAAGATGCACCTCTGTTCTTTCGTCTATCAAATTTCATGCATTCATTCGTTCAAAAAAAGAAATATTCCCTGGGATTCCATATAGTTAACACTTGTGAATCTGTTTATGCATTTTCTCACATTAAGTTAGTTAATGATTCTGGGTCTCAATTTTAAATTTTGTAAAATGGGGATCATAGTACTATCCACTTCATAACATTAAGATGATTAAGTGAAAGGAGAAAATGCATTTTTAAAGTTTGCATTTGTTTATTTTTGTCTGTGTTAGGTCCACTGCTGCTTTTCTCTAGTTATAGCATGTGTGGGCTACTGTCTAGTCATGGTGCATGGCTTCTCGCTGCTGTGACTTCCCTTGTTGTTGAGCACAGGCTTTAGGGCACTCAGGCTTCAGTAGTTGTTGCTCCAGGGCTCCAGAACACAGGCTCAGTAGTTGTGGCACAGGGGCTTAACTGCTCCTTAGCATGTGGGATCTTCCCCAATCAGAGATCGAACATGTGTCGCCTCCACTGGCAGGCAGATTCTTTACCACAGAGCCACCAGGAAAGCCCAGGAGATAATGCATTTTAAGCTTCTAAATTGGCCCTAACACTTTGTGATCATCTATACATACTAATCATTATCACTGCATTACTGTAAACACATATTCATTATTTTAAAAATGTAGTGAAGTTCAGTGTCGGCCCGAGACAGTGGGTGGAATGGGTTAAGGAGGTCAAAAGATACAGATATCCAGGTGTAGAGTAAATAAATCATGGGACTATAATGTACAGCATGGTGACTATAGTTAATAATACTGAATAGTGTACTTGGAAGTTCCTACGAGACTAGATCTTAGAAGTTCTTAATACAAGAAAAAAAATATCATAATTATATATGGAAATATTTGTTAATTATACTTATTATGGCCATCCATTTGCAGTATATACACATATCAAATCATTATGCCATACACATGCTCATATAATGTTATTTGTTAACTATACCTCAAAACAGGGCATCCCCAGTGTCTCAGCAGTAAAGAATCCACCAGCAATGCAGTAGCCACAGGAGATGGTGGTTTTGATCCCTGGGTTGAGAAGATGCCCTAGGGGAGGAAATGCCCACCAGCTCCATTATTCCTACAGGGAGAATCCTGTGGACAGAGGAGCCTGGCGGGCTACAGTCCATGGGGTCACAGGGACAGAGGAGCCTGGCGGGCTACAGTCCATGGGGTCACAGGGACAGAGGAGCCCGGCGGGCTACAGTCCATGGGGGTCACAGGGACAGGGGAGCCTGGTGACCTGCAGTCCATGGGGGTCACAAAGAGTCAGACACCATTGAAGGGACTTAGTAGGCACACACCAATTGTGATGATGATAAAATGAGCTTAGGCTATTAAACATAGCTCAGGTGCTTGACATTTGGTAGTCCTCAATAATTTTTAGCTTATATAATAAATTTATCATTCTCATTTACTGTATGTTTGTGGTTTTCAGTTCCTGTTCCAGATTTCTACTTTTGCTACTATTTGAAATGATTGTAATCTGCTTTTAAGACATTTAACTGTAATTACAAATGCTACTTTTTTTCCTCTCACACTCATTTTTTCTGCCAATTTTCATTTTTGAATAATTGGAGATTCACAGAAAAGTTACACAGGTACTAGAGATTTCCATAATGATGATAATGTTTTGGAACTAGATAGGAGTGATTTTTGTAAAACATTACAATATATCACCATCTGCAACTCAATGCCACCTTAACACATCTATTGGTTTTTACAAATTTATGTAATAGCAACTGCCTTATTAAAGTCATATTCAGTGAAAGAGGTTTTCAGCTTTTAATTCATTTCCAGAAACCAATCTATAATCTTCAAACAATAATTTCATACCTCAAGTGTGTTAGTAAACAGTATTATTGATTGTAAACTTTCTTTTTTTCTTCAATACTTAAAGGAGAATTCTTTTAATGTTTCTCTCACATGTTTCCATGGTAATTTTGAAGGCAAGGTTTGATGTTGTTCTAATTATTGATCTGTTATCCTACATGCTGAATTAACCAGTGAATCAATAAATTTATTTCTTAGAGATTTTCAATTTTTAATGAGGATTTGTAAGTAATATCATCTTGCAAAGTTAAGTATTTTCTTCTGTATGTGTCTGTTTTTCTCTTTCTTAATTTTAGGCATTTCTGTTCTTTTTCTTTTCGTTGCTTTCATTAAGCATCTGATTTTCTCTATTTGACTTTTGTCAAAGAATTAGCACTGGAATTTATTTCTTGGTTGTAAAATTTTTCTTCTTCATTTATTAGCTCTGCTTTTAGCTTAATTTTCTGCTTTAGTTAGTTTTGTTTTGTAAAACTTAACTGCATCTTCAAATTTTAAAATGTTTTTCACTCTTGGTATAGAGTACCTGTGTGACTATTTTTGAAAGAAATAGTAGGATAAAATGAATCTAAAAATCCAGACTTTTGTTGCCGCTCAAAGATGATTTCTGTCCATGATTTAAAGTGTCTTGTTATAGATCATTTCCCCTTGGGTTTGTATAAGTATGTGTCTAACTATAAAAGATCTGTATGCTGATTTAATTTCTTAAGGCCAGAAAAGCAGGTCAACTATCCTCTCATAGCAAGTGTTTGAAAATTTATTTTTCCTTCCACATGATGGAATTTTGCCTTCTTAATCTTTTCTGAAGAGACATTAATTCTAGCAATGAAGAGAGTATCCCTCATAGATTAATAGTAGAAAGAATTTTTGTCTAACATTTGTTGCCTTTTTACACTTTCTTTTATGAACCTTTAATATCCTATGACTTTTTCTAAATTTATACATTAATCTTTCTATGATTTACACTTAGGACTTTATAGATTAAATACATTAGTTTTTATCAGTCAAATAGATTATTTTTTATATCCTCTCTCCATAGCATATTCTCATTTATAATTTTTCAACTTATGGTCCAATTATTGATCTTTTCTCCCCTTATTTCTACCAAATACTTTTTATTCAGAGAGAGCTACTGAACCTAGGAACAGATTTTCCAAGTAGCAATGGCAACCACAATTTGTTACCAAAGAGATCAAATTTTTAGCCCCAAATGAATGGACATCTCCCTGGTTTTGGATTAAGGATATGGCTGTCATTCAGGGTAATTATTATCTGGAGTGAATTCTGTGTTTCCTTTCAGCTGATTCTGAACAAATCCAGCAGCCACATGGAAATAAACCAAACAAGAAGCTTTCTCCTCCTGGGATTCACAGAGGACCCAGACCTGCAGCCTCTCTTCTTTGGGCTGTTTCTGTCCTTGTACCTGGTCACATTTGCTGGGAACCTGGCCATCATCCTGGCCATCATCTCAGACCCCCATCTCCATACCCCCATGTACTTCTTTCTCTCCAACCTGTCATTTGTAGACATCGGTTTCACCTCCACCACCATCCCAAAGATGTTATGGAACATCCAGACACAAAGCAAAGTTATCACCTATGAAAGCTGCATCACCCAGATATTTTTTTTCTTTGTATTTGGATGCCTGGACAATTTAATCCTGAGTGTGATGGCCTATGACCGCTTTGTGGCCATCTGTCACCCTCTGCACTATATGGTCATCATGAACCCCTGGGTCTGTGGGCTGCTGGCTCTGGGGTCCTGGAGCCTCAGTGTCACAGGCTCGCTGCTTGAGACTTTGACTGTCTTGAGGCTGTCCTTCTGCATGAACATGAAGATCCCACACTTTTTTTGTGATCTTCTTGAAGTCCTGAAGCTCACCTGTTCTGACACCCTCATCAATAACATAGTGGTGTATTTTGTGGTTATTGTTTTAGGTGTATTTCCTCTCTTTGGGATTTTCTTTTCTTACTCTCAGATTTTCTCCTCCATCCTGAGAATTCCATCAGCCAGGGGCAAGTATAAAGCTTTTTCCACCTGTGGATCTCACCTTTTTGTGGTCTCCTTGTTCTATGGCACAGGCCTAGGGGTCTACCTCAGTTCTGCAGTCACTTCATCCTCTAGGACAAGTCTGGTGGCCTCTGTGATGTACACCACAGTCACCCCCATGCTGAACCCCTTCATCTACAGTCTGAGGAACAGAGACATGAAGGGGGCCCTAGGGAGACTCCTCAGGAGGGCACCATCTCTCAATAATGGGTTGTTGTAGGACTCACATAAGTAGCAAGGATCAAACCATTGGTAGGTATTTTTCACAATCTTGGATATATCTAAATATTAGTTTAATTTTTCTAGTTCTGTAATCATTGTATCTTACTGTGCCTTGACTTTGACTATATTTAAAGATGGTGTATTATTTTTCTGGGGCTGTTATGACAAAGTACCATAAATCAGTTGGCTTAAATAACAGAAATTTATTGCCTCACAGTTCTAGAGACTAAAATTCTGAAATTGAGGGTTAAACAGGGTCCATTCATCCTGAAGCTGTGATCAAAAACCTGTTCCATATCTAGTTTTTCTTTTAGTTTGCTTTCTGCAATATTCTAGTTTTATATAATTGTGGTCAAGGAAAATGCTTGATGTAATTTCTGTTCTCTTAAATTGGTTGAGGGTGTTTTGTGACCTAGTGTTTTGTGACCTATGTGATCTATCCTGGAGATCATTTCATCTGCACTTGAAAAGAATATGTACTCTGCTGGGTTTGGATGTAATTTCCTCTAGATAGCAATTTAGTTCAATTGGCCTATTGTGTCATTTAGGCCCACTGATACCTTATTGATTTTCTATCTGGATGATCTTTCCATTGGTGGAACTGGGGTGTTAAAATTCTCTGCTCTTATTGTATTATTGCCAGTTTCTCCCTCATGTCGGTTAGTATTTGCTTTAAATATATAGGTGCTCCTGTCTTAGGTATGTGTATGCTAACAACTCTAATATCCTCATCTTGTAACGATCCCTTCATCATTATAGAATGTCCCTCTTTGTCATTTATTATAGTCTTTGTTTTAAACTCTATTTTGTCTTACATGAGTAGAGTAGAGCTACCCCTGCATTCTTGCTGTTTGCATTTGCATTAACTATCTTTTCCATCCCCCTCACTTTCAGTCTGTTTGTGTCTTTAGCCCTGAAGTGAGTTTTTGTAGGCAGCTTACTGAGGACTTTTTTCCAACCAGCCACCCTATGTCTTTTTATTGGAATGTTTAGTCCATTGGTATGTAAATATTGATAGCTGTGTACTTACTGCTATTTTATTCCTAGTTTTTCAGTTGTTTTAATGATCTTCTCTGTTCATTTCTTCTTTTTGTTTCTCCTTTGTGACTTGATGAGTTTATTTAGTGGTATATTTGGGTTCCTTCCTTTTTTTTTTATTTTTGTTTATCTCTTATAGGTTTTTGATTTGTGTTTACCATGAGTTCATATTTCTTCACTCATAATTATATTTACTTGAATAAGCTGATAGTCATTTAAGTTCAAACATATTCTAAATATTTACATTTTTATACTCCTCTACCCCACATGTTGTGTTTTTATGTCATATTTTACATATTCATGCTTATCTCTCTGCTGTCTATTATAGCTATAGTTGCTTTTAAATATGTTTGTCTTTTAATCTATGTACTGATTATTTAAGTAATTTTTAATCCTTACTATATATTTGCCTTTCCTAGTGGAATTTTCCCTTTCCTATAGATACTTCTTTTATATTTAGAGAAGACTACAACTTTTCTTTTAGGGTAGGTTTCCTATTGATGAAATATTTCCATTTTTGCTTGTCTGAGAACTTCTTTGTCTCTGCTTCTATTCTGAATGATGATCTTCCAGGGAAGGAGATCCTAGGTTGCAGGATTTTCCCTTTCAGTACTTTCAATGTATCAGGTCACTCTCTTCTGGCCTGCAAAGTTTCTACAGATAAATCAGTTGATATGTGGATTCCCTTGTAATGACTCTGTTTTTCTCTTGCTGCCTTTAAAATTCTCTCTTTATCTATCTTTTCCCATTTTGATTATAATATATCTTAGCATAGGTCTGTTTGGCCTCATCTTGCTTTGGGACCCACTGTGCTTCCTATATTTGGATACCTGTTTCTTTCTTAAGTTTGGGAAGGTTTTAGTCATAATTTCTTCAAATACCTTTTCAGTACACTTCTCTCCCTCTTCGTTTGCAATCCCTATAATGCAAGTGTTGACACAATTGATATCATCCCAGAGATCTCATATTTTACACTGTTTTTTTTATTTCTTTTTGTCTGCTCTTATGATTAGATAATTTCCACTATTCTATCTTCCAAATCACTTATGTGTTCTTCTGTGTCATTGCGTATGCCCTTCATTTTATATAGAGTGCTTTTTATTTTAGATATTGAATTATCTATTTTTTATTGGGTCTTCTTTATACTTTTGCTGTTGTTCAGTCACTCAGTCATGTCCAACTCTTTGTGACCCCATGGACTGCAGCATGCCAGGCTTCCCTGTCCTTCACTATCTTCTGGAGTTTTCTCAAGCTCATGTTCATTGAGTTGATGATGCCATCCAACCATTTCATCCTCTGTTGACCCTTTCTCCTCCTGCCCTAAATCTTCCCCAGCATCAGGGTCTTTTCCAGTAAGTCAGCTCTTTGCATCAAGTGGTCAAAGTATTGGAGCTTCAGTTTTAGAATCTGTCCTTCCATTGACTATTTAGAGTTGATTTCCTTTAGGTTTGACCGGTTTTATCTCCTTGCTGTCCAAGGGACTTACAAGATTCTTTTCCAGCACCACAGTTCAAAAGCATCAATTCTTTGGTGTTCAGCCTTTTTTACAGTCCCACTCCCACATCTGTACATGACTGCTGGAAAAAACATAGCTTTGACTATACAGAGCTTTATACCTTTGGGTCTATGCTAAGTCACTTCAGTCGTGTCTGACTCTTTGAGACACTACAGACTGTAGTTTCACCAGGTTCCTCTTCCATGGCATTCTCCAGACAAGAATACTAAAGTGGGTTGCCATTTCCTCCTCTAGGGGATCTTCCTGGGGATTGAACCCCCGTCTTTTACATCTTCTGCATTGGCTGGTGGGTTCTTTGCCACTAGTCTCCACACCCGGAGACTTTTAGTTCCTTATTAAATTGATCCGTGTTTAAGTTAATTCTTTTCCTTAATTCATGTTTATTATCAATATATTTTTATTACAAATGTTTTGAATTCTTTGGTATATTATTTATTTCTGTTTCACTTACATTTCTTTAATTTATACAAAGGCTTTCTCTTGCTCTTTCAAAGGAGAATGCTGCTGTTTAGTAGCTTCAGTCATGTGTGACTCTGTGCGAGCCTATGGACTGTAGCCTGCAAGGCTCCTCTTTCTTTGGAATTCTCCAGGCAAGAGTACTGGAACGGGTTTCCATTCCCTTCTCCAGGGGATCCTCTTACACAAGGATCGAACTCAGATTTCCTGCACTGCAGGCAGATTCTTTACCACTGACCCACCAGGGAAGCCCTCATGAGAATAGTTCCTACTCATTTTCATTTTACTTAATTTTCTCTGTCTGTAAGGAATTTTGGTGAAACAGTTACCTATTGTAATCTTAAATGTTTTATTATTATTATTATTATTTAGCAGTGTCTCTATGTAGATTGCTTATGTCTAATACCTTTGGTGGGATGGCTGGATTTGACATGGATGACAGTCATATCTTTCCATAGGGGTTGCTGGCTGCTATAAACTTGGTGATGGGAGAGCTAGAGCCTGGTGTAGCATGTGATATGGGTCTTCCTCTCTGCTTAGTGGTCATCACCATCCTGTTGGTGTCATGTTGCTCCCAAGTTGCTGGAACAAAAGGCCTGTTGATCAGGCTAGAGCTGGCTCTGTTCTCGTCAAGTGTATGTTTTCCTTCTTCACACACTGGGGCCTTTGTCTCAATAAAGGGGAGTGCTGAAACAATAGGGTTTGTGTGCTTATGGAGGTCCAATACTCTGCCTGTGTAGGCATCCTTGGATCCTCTCAGATGCAAGCCACAGTCATATCTTTTCCCCTCCTACAGCCACCCCAGATCTGTGCTAGGCTGTAGCATGGAGCAGTTGGGACCAGAGCATTCATACAGCTTGGGTTGGGGAACACAGTGAAGTAGTCATGGGAATTCACAACCAATATTATCAAATAACTTTAAATGGAGCATAATCCATAAAATTTTGAATCATTGTTTATATACCTGAAGCTAATATGATATTGTAAATCAACCATATTTCAGTAAAAAATTTTAAACACGCAAATAAAAAAACACTGAAATAATTTGTCACAGTAATTATCTGATTGGTAATGGTAGGATGAATGATTTTCTTTGTATTTTTTAATACTTTAAAAAATTCTATTAAAGCATGCTTACTTTTTGCAATCAAAAATAACAATATAGGGACTTCCCTAGTGATTCAGTGTCTGAGAATCAGCCTTCCAATACAGGGAACACAGATTCAGTCCCTGATCTGAAAACTAAGATCCCACACACCACAACTAGAGAGCTACACACCACAACTATTGAGTCCATGTGTTCTAGAGCCCATGGGAACAAGGGAAAATCTCTGCACACTGCAACAAGAGAAAAGCCTATGTGCCCCCAGGAAGACCCAGCACAGCCAAAAAGGAAAACAAAAAGTAATTATTATATGCTATGAATTAAATAAAACCAACAAAACATAAGGCATCACAAAAAATGAGTTGAGAAACTTAAATTCAGTTTCTAAAAAAAATTATTGAATATTTGTCTGTATTACATTTATTAATACATTCATGGCTACTGTAACAAATTACCACAATAGGGATTGAAATAAAAAATATTGTAAAAAATAAAATAAAATAAATATTGTGCTCTTGCAATTGGAGATCAGAAGGCAAATATCTCAGTGAGCTAAAGTCAACATGCCTACATGGTCTCTGATCTGATCTGAATCTGATCCATTTCCTTTTCTAGCCTCTAGTGGCCACAAGAATTTCTTGACTCATAGGCACTTTTCCAGCTTCAAAGACAGCAATGTAACATTTTCAAATCTTTCTCTGATTTCAACCTCTCTGTCTTCCTCTTCTACAGTCAGGGGTTCATTGTGTTTCCATTAGTCTCTTCCAGATAATCATAATCAATCTTCTTATCTTAAAGTCACTGATTAGCAACCTCCTCCATCTGCTACCTTAATACCCTCTTGCTACATAAAATAATATAATCAAAAGTTCTGGGATTATGATGTAATCATCATTTGGAGGCCATTACTCTGATTATCAAAAGTAATTTTCATACGCCTATTATTTGCTGTCACTTAAGGACCAAGCTGGTTTTAGAAAAGGCAGAGGAACCAGAGATCAAATTGCTGACATGCACTGGATCATCAAAAAAGCAAGAGAGCTCCAGAAAAGCATCTATTTCTGCTTGATTGACTACGCCAAAGCCTTTGACTGTGTGGATCACAATAAACTGTGGAAAATTCTGAAAGAGATGGGAATACCAGATCACCTGACCTGCCTCTCGAGAAATCTGTATGCCGGTCAGGAAGCAACAGTTAGAGCTGGGCATGGAACACCAGACTAGTTCCAAATAGGAAAAGGAGTACATCAAGGCTGTATATTGTCACCTTGCTTATTTAACTTATATGCAGAGTACATCATGAGAAACGCTGGGAAGGATGAAGCACAAGCTGGAATCAAGATTGCCGGGAGAAATATCAATAACCTCAGATATACAGATGACACCACCCTAATGGCAGAAAGTGAAGAAGAACTAAAGAGCCTCTTGATGAAAGTGAAAGAGGAGAGTGGAAAAGTTGACTTAAAGCTCAACATTCAGAAAACTAAGATCATGGCATTCGTTCCTATCACTTCATGGCAAATAGATGGAGAAACAGTGGAAACAGTGGCTGACTTTATTTTCTTGGGCTCCAAAATCACTGAAGATGGTGATTGCAGCCATGAAATTAAAAGACGCTTACTCCTTGGGAGGAAAGTCATGACCAACCTAGACAGCATATTAAAAAGCAGAGACATTGAGAGGAGGAGCCAAGATAGCGGAGGAGTAGGATGGGGAGACCACTTTCTCTCCTACAAATTCATCAAAAGAATAACTGAACACAGAGCAAACTTCACAAAACAACTTCTGATCGCTAGCTGAGGTCATCAGGCGCCCAGAAAAGCAGCCCATTGTCTTCAAAAGGAGGTAGGACAAAATATAAAAGATTAAAAGTGAGACAAAAGAGCTAAGGATGGAGATCCGTCCCGGGAAGGGAGTCTTAATAGAAGACGTTTCCAGACACGGGGAAACCCTCACACTGGTGGGCCTGGGGGAAGTGTTTGAATCTCGGAGGGCAACCTGACTGGGAGAGAAACAATAAATAAAACCCACAGATTACGAGCCTAAAAGCAACTCCCAGCAGAAAAGTACTCCAGACGCCCGCATCCGCCACCAGCAAGTGGGGGTGGAATGGAGAGGAGCCAGCGGCATTGCTTGGGGTAGGATCCGGGCCTGAGTGCCTTGAGGACAATTGGAGGGAGCTTTTGTGAGTTGCCAACTTGAACTGTGGGAGAGCAAAAGAGAGAGAGAAAATTAACCAGCCCAAACACACTGCCGGCCATTCGCAGAACAAAGGGACCGAGAAAGTCCTGAGAAGAGCTCGCAGGCTGCGGACCAGCCCAGCCCCGCCGGAGGCAGGAGGCAGGAGGGAGGGGAAGGGGGCAAGCTCAGCCCCAAGGACTGCATCCCCTACCACACTGCAAACAGGCCTCCACTTTCTAATCAAAGACCTCCTGAGATTCTGGATGGTCGACATCCGCCGGGAGGGTCGCGCCTAGACACAGGGCACACGCACCCGACCGGCGCGGGCGAGGACTGGGGCTGGGGACACGGAGGGCAGAGGGCGCATGCACCCAACTGGCCCCGGCGGAAACAGGCTGGGATCCCGCAGGGCAGAAGACGCGCCACACCCGGGGAGAGAGCGCCCGTCAAGCGCCTGGCTCCGGCGGCGTAGGGACAAAACGTAGGCGCAGCTTTGTGTTCCGCGTTTTTGTGGAACACCCAAGGGCTGGAACCGCGTGCAGCGTGGGGCGCGCTCCATATAGAGCAGCCGGGAGCCTGAGCAGCGCAGACGGAGAAAACAGCACCAGCCCCTCCCCACAGTGCGACAGAACTAGCTACCTGAATAAGAGCCCACCTCCGCCAGCCTGTGTCAGGGCGGAAATGAGGCCCTGAAGAGACCGGCAACAGAAGCCAAATAAACAAAGGGAACTGCTTCAGAAGGGACTGGTGCAACAGGTTAAAATCCCTGTAAGAGTGTTTTGCCTATATTCTCCTCTAGGAGTTTTATAGTTTCTGGTCTTATATTTAGATCTTTAATCCATTTTGAGTTTATTTTTGTGTATGGTGTTAGAGGGTGTTCTAGTTTCATCCTTTTACAAGTGGTTGACCAGTTTTCCCAGCACCACTTGTTAAAGAGGTTGTCTTTTTTCCATTGTATAACCTTGCCTCCTTTGTTGAAGATAAGTCGTCCATAGATTCATGGATTTATCTCTGGGCTTTCTACTCTGTTCCATTGATTATATTTCACAAGCAATAAATGCTGGAGAGGGTGTGGAAAAAGGGAACCCTCTTACACTGTTGGTGGGAATGCAAACTAGTACAGCCGCTATGGAGAACAGTGTGGAGATTTCTTAAAAACCTGGAAATAGAACTACCACATGACCCAGCAATACCACTTCTGGGCATTCACACTGAGGAATCCAGATCTGAAAGAGACACGTGCACCCCAATGGTCATCGCAGCACTGTTTATAATAGCCAGGACATGGAAGCAACCTAGATGTCCATCAGCAGATGAATGGATAAGGAAGCTGTGGTACATATACACCATGGAATATTACTCAGCAGTTAAAAAGAATTCATTTGAATCAGTTCTAATGAGATGGATGAAACTGGAGCCCATTATACAGAGTGAAGTAAGCCAGAAAGATAAAGAACATTACAGTATACTAACACATATATACGGAATTTAGGTAGATGGTAACGATGGCCCTATATGCAGGACAGAAGAAGAGACGCAGAAGTACAGAACAGACTTTTGAACTCTGTGGGAGAAGGTGAGGGTGGGATGTTTCAAAAGAACAGCATGTATATTATCTGTGGTGAAACAGACCACCAGCCCAGGTGGGATGCATGTGTCAAGTGCTTGGGCCTGGTGGGCTGGGAGGACCCGGAGGAGTCGGGTGGAGAGGGAGGTGGGATGGGGGAGCGGGATGGGGAATACGTGTAACTCTATGGCTGATTCATATCGATGTATGACAAAACCCACTGAAAAATAAAAAATAAAAAAATAAAAATAAATAAAATAAAATAAAATCCCTGTAGAAAACACCGACTACACCGGAAGGACCTGTAGATATCGAGAACTGTAAGCTGGAATGAGGAGCTATCTGAAACTGAGCCAAACCCACACTGACCGTAACAGCTCCAGAGAAATTCCTAGATATATTTTTACTTTTTTATTTTTTAAGTAAGAAAAAAAAATTTTTTTTTAATTTTTTCTCTTTTATTTTCCTTTAAAATTCCCTATTACTCCCCCATTACTCCTTAACTTTCATTTTCATAGATTTTTACGATTTTTTAAATTAGGGAAAAAATTTTTTTTCTTTCTTTTTTTTTTCTTCTTTTTTTTTCCTTCTTCTCTTCTATTTTCTATTTTTCTTTTTCTCTTATGTCTTTTAAAGTCCTCTAGTACTCCTCTACTACTCCTTAATTTTCATGTTCAATACACTATAACCTTACAGAAAAAGAAAAAAGAAGAGAAACCCTATTTTTAAACTGAACTTCATATGTATTTCTACAATTGTTTTGTGTATGTTTTGATTTTTGTTTTTAATATAGTATTTTTAAGAGTCTAACCTCTACTCTAGATTTTTAATTTTTGTTTTTTTGTAAATGATATAAATTGTGAATATTTAAGAATTCAATATTCAGTTCCCATTTTTATTCAGGAGTGTGTTGATTATTCTCTCCCAATCTTGACTCTCTGTTTTCTACCTCAGAATACCTCTATTTCCTCCTTTCCCCTTCTCTTCCCAATCCAATTCTGTGAATTGTTGTGGGTGTCTGGGCTACGGAGAACACTCTGGGAGCAGACAACTTCGTAGATCTGTCTCTCTCCTCTTGAGTCCCTCTTTTTCTCCTCCTGCTCATCTCTATCTCCCTCCTCCCTCTTCTCTTCTTCATATAACTCTGTGAACCACTCTGGGTGTCCCTAACAGGGGAGAATCCTTTTGCCATTAACCTAGAAGTTTTATTATCAGTGCTGTAAAGTTGGAAAAGTCCTGAGACTACAGGAAGAATAAAACTGAAATCCAGAGGCAGGAGATTTAAGCCCCAAACCTGAGAACACCAGAAAACTCCTGACTACATGGAACTTTGAGTAATAAGTGACCGTCCAAAAGCCTCCATACCTACACTGAAACCAACCACCACCCAAGAGCCAATAAGTTTTAGAGCAAGACATAACACGCAAATTCTCCAGCAACCCAGGAACATAGCCCTGAACGTCAACATACAGGCTGCCCAAGGTCACACCTAACACATAGACCCATCTCAAAACTCATTACTGGGCACTCCATTGCTCTCCAAAGAGAAGAAATCAAGTTCCACGCACCAGAACATCGACGCAAGCTTCCCTAACCAGGAAACCTTGACAAGCCAATCGTCTAACCCCACCCACTGGGTAAAACTTCCACAATAAAAAGGTACCACAGACCTCCAGAATACAGAAAGCCCACTCCAGACACAGCAATCTAAACAAGATGAAAAGGCAGAGAAATACCCAACAGGTAAAGGAACATGAAAAATGCCCACCAAGTCAAACAAAAGAGGAGGAGATAGGGAATCTACCTGAAAAAGAATTTAGAATAATGATAATAAAAATGATCCAAAATCTTGAAAACAAAATGGAATTACAGATAAATAGCCTGGAGACAAAGATTGAAAAGATGCAAGAAATGTTTAATAAAGACCTAGAAGAAGTAAAAAAGAGTCAATTAAAAATGAATAATGCAATGAATGAGATCAAAAACACTCTGGAGGGAACCAAAAGTAGAATAACGGAGACAGAAGATAGGATAAGTGAGGTAGAAGATAAAATGGTGGAAATAAATGAAGCAGAGAGGAAAAAAGAAAAAAGCATCAAAAGAAATGAGGACGACCTCAGGGACCTCTGGGACAATGTGAAACGCCCCAACATTCGAATCATAGGAGTCCCAGAAGAAGAAGACAAAAAGAAAGGCCATGAGAAAATACTCGAGGAGATAATAGCTGAAAACTTTCCTAAAATGGGGAAGGAAATAGCCATCCAAATCCAAGAAACCCAGAGAGTTCCAAACAGGATAAACCCAAGGCGAAACACCACAAGACACATATTAATCAAATTAACAAAGATCAAACACAAAGAACAAATACTAAAAGCTGCAAGGGAGAAACAACAAATAACACACAAAGGGATTCCCATAAGGATAACAGCTGATCTATCAATAGAAACCCTCCAAGCCAGAAGGGAATGGCAGGACATACTTAAGGTAATGAAAGAGAATAACCTCCAACCTAGATTACTGTACCCAGCAAGGATCTCATTCAGATATGAAGAAGAATTCAAAAGCTTTACAGAAAAGCAAAAGCTGAGAGAATTCAGCACCACCAAACCAGCTCTTCAACAAAAGCTAAAGGATCTTCTCTAGACAGGAAATGCAGAAAGGTTGTATAAACGTGAACCCAAAACAACAAAGTAAATGGCAACAGGACCACACCTATCAATAATTACCTTAAATGTAAATGGGTTGAATGCCCCAACCAAAAGACAAAGATTGGCTGAATGGATACAAAAACAAGACCCCTATATAGGCTGTCTACAAGAGACCCACCTCAAAACAAGAGACACATGCAGACTAAAAGTGAAGGGCTGGAAAAAAATATTTCACGCAAACGGAGACCAAAAGAAAGCAGGAGTCGCAATACTCATATCAGATAAAATAGACTTTCAAATAAAGGATGTGAAAAGAGACAAAGAAGGACACTACATAATGATCAAAGGATCAATCCAAAAGAAGATATAACAATTATAAATATACATGCACCCAACATAGGAGCACCGCAATATGTACGGCAAACGCTAACAAGTATGAAAGAGGAAATTAATAGTAACACAATAATAGTGGGAGACTTTAATACCCCACTCACAACTATGGATAGATCAACTAAACAGAAAATTAACAAGGAAACACAAACCTTAATTGACACAATGGACCAGCTAGACCTAATTGATATCTATAGGACATTTCACCCCAAAACAATCAACTTCACCTTTTTCTCAAGTGCACACGGAACCTTCTCCAGAATAGATCACATCATGGGCCATAAATCTGGTCTTGGAAAATTCAAAAACATTGATATCATTCCAGTCATCTTTTCTGACCACAGTGCAGTAAGATTAGATCTCAATTACAGGAAAAAAATTGTTAAAAATTCAAACATATGGAGGCTAAATAACATGCTTCTGAATAACCAACAAATCATAGAAGAAATCAAAAAAGAAATCAAAATATGTATAGAAATGAATGAAAATGAAAACACAACAACCCAAAACCTATGGGACACTGTAAAAGCAGCGGTAAGGGGAAGGTTCATAGCATTACAGGCTTACATCAAGAAACAAGAAAAAAGCCAAATAAATAACCTAACTCTAGACCTAAAGCAATTAGAGAAGGAAGAAATGAAGAACCCAAGGGTCAGCAGAAGGAAAGAAATCTTAAAAATTAGGGCAGAAATAAATGCAAAAGAAACTAAAGAGACCATAGCAAAAATCAACAAAGCTAAAAGCTGGTTTTTTGAAAAAATAAACAAAATTGACAAACCATTAGCAAGACTCATTAAGAAACAAAGAGAGAAGAACCAAATTAACAGAATTAGAAATGAAAATGGAGATATCACAACAGACAACACTGAAATACAAAGGATCATAAGAGACTACTATCAGCAGCTCTATGCCAATAAAATGGACAACTTGGAAGAAATGGGAAAATTCTTAGAAAAGTATAACTTTCCAAAACTGAACCAGGAAGAAATAGAAGATCTTAACAGAATCATCACAAACAAGGAAATCGAAACTGTAATCAAAAATCTTCCAGCAAACAAAAGCCCCGGACCAGATGGCTTCACAGCTGAATTCTACCAAAAATTTAGAGAAGAGCTAACACCTATCTTACTCAAACTCTTCCAGAAAATTGCAGAAGAAGGTAAATTTCCAAGCTCATTCTGTGAGGCCACCATCACCCTAATTCCAAAACCAGGCAAAGATGCCACAAAAAAAGAAAACTACAGGCCAATATCAGTGATGAACATAGATGCAAAAATCCTCAACAAAATTCTAGCAAACAGAATCCAACAACATAAAAAAATCATACACCATGACCAAGTGGGCTTCATCCCAGGAATGCAAGGATTCTTTAATATCCGCAAATCAATCAATGTAATACACCACATCAACAAATTGAAAGATAAAAACCATGTGATTATCTCAATAGATGCAGAGAAAGCCTTTGACAAAATTCAGCACTAATTTATGATTAAAACTCTCCAGAAAGCAGGAATAGAAGGAACATACCTCAACATAATAAAAGCTATATATGACAAACTCACAGCAAGCATCACCCTCAATGGTGAAAAATTGAAAGCATTTCCCCTGAAATCAGGAACAAGACAAGGGTGCCCACTCTCACCACTACTATTCGACATAGTGTTGGAAGTTTTGGCCACAGCAATCAGAGAAGAAAAAGAAGTAAAAGGAATCCAG
Source organism: Muntiacus reevesi (assembly GCF_963930625.1). NCBI lineage: Eukaryota > Metazoa > Chordata > Mammalia > Artiodactyla > Cervidae > Muntiacus > Muntiacus reevesi. The sequence continues at coordinate 187,203,939 of NC_089249.1, read as the reverse complement.
ATAGGAAAAGAAGAAGTGAAACTCTCGCTGTTTGCAGATGACATGATCCTCTACATAGAAAACCCTAAAGACTCTACCAGAAAATTACTAGAGCTAATCAATGAATATAGTAAATTTGCAGGATATAAAATTAACACACAGAAATCCCTTGCATTCCTATACACTAACAATGAGAAAACAAAAAGAGAAATTAAGGAAACAATACCATTCACCATTGCAATAAAAGAATAAAATACTTGGAGTATATTTACCTAAAGAAACAAAAGACCTATACATAGAAAACTATAAAACACTGATGAAAGAAGTCAAAGAGGACACAAACAGATGGAGAAACATACCATGTTCATGGATTGGAAGAATCAATATTGTCAAAATGGCTATTCTACCCAAAGCAATCTATAGGTTCAATGCAATCCCTCTCAAGCTACCAACGGTATTTTACACAGAACTAGAACAAATAATTTCACAATTTGTATGGAAACACAAAAAACCTCGTATAGCCAAAGTAATCTTGAGAAAGAAGAATGGAACTGGAGGAATCAACCTGCCTGACTTCAGACTCTACTACAAAGCCACAGTCATCAAGACAGTATGGTACTGGCACAAAGACAGAAATATAGATCAATGGAAGAGAATAGAAAGCCCAGAGATAAATCCACGAACCTATGACACCTTATCTTTGACAAAGGAGGCAAGGATATACAATGGAAAAAAGACAACCTCTTTAACAAGTGATACTGGGAAAACTGGTCAACCACTTGTAAAAGAATGAAACTAGAACACCTTCTAACACCATACACAAAAATAAACTCAAAATGGATTAAAGATCTAAATGTAAGACCAGAAACTATAAAACTCCTACAGGAGAACATAGGCAAAACACTCTCCGACATAAATCACAGCAAGATCCTCTATGACCCACCTCCCAGAATATTGGAAGTAAAAGCAAAACTAAACAAATGGGACCTAATGAAACTTAAAATCTTCTGCATAACAAAGGAAACTATAAGCAAGGTGAAAAGACAGCCCTCAGATTGGGAGAAAATAATAGCAAATGAAGCAACAGACAAAGGATTAATCTCAAAAATATACAAGCAACTCCTGAAGCTCAATTCCGGAAAAATAAATGACCCAATCAAAAAATGGGCCAAAGAACTAAACAGACATTTCTCCAAAGAAGACATACAGATGGCTAACAAACACATGAAAAGATGCTCAACATCACTCATTATCAGAGAAATGCAAATCAAAACTACAATGAGGTACCATTACACACCAGTCAGGATGGCTGCTACCCAAAAGTCTACAAGCAATAAATGCTGGAGAGGGTGTGGAGAAAAGGGAACCCTCTTACACTGTTGGTGGGAATGCAGACTAGTACGGCCACTATGGAGAAGAGTGTGGAGATTTCTTAAAAACCTGGAAATAGAACTGCCATATGACCCAACAATCCCACTTCTGGGCATACACACCAAGGAAAACAGATCTGAAAGAGACACGTGCACCCTAATGTTCATCGCAGCACTGTTTATAATAGCCAGGACATGGAAGCAACCTAGATGTCCATCAGCAGATGAATGGATAAGGAAGCTGTGGTACATATACACCATGGAATATTACTCAGCCATTAAAAAGAATTCATTTGAATCAGTTCTAATGAGATGGATGAAACTGGAGCCCATTATACAGAGTGAAGTAAGCCAGAAAGATAAAGAACATTACAGTATACTATCACATATATATGGAATTTAGAAAGATGGTAATGATAACCCTATATGCAAAACAGAAAAAGAGACACAGAAGTGCAGAACAGATTTTTGAACTCTGTGGGAGAAGGTGAGGGTGGGATGTTTTGAAAGAACAGCATGTATATTATCTATGGTGAAACAGATCACCAGCCCAGGTGGGATGCATGAGATAAGTGCTCGGGCCTGATGCACTGGGAAGACCCAGAGGAATTGGTTGGAGAGGGAGGTGGGAGGGGGGATCGGGATGGGGAATACGTGTAACTCTATGGCTGATTCATGTCAATGTATGACAAAACCCACTGAAATATTGTGAAGTAATTATCCTTCAACTAATAAAAAATAAATGAATAAATAAATAAATAAAATAAATAAAAAATAAAAAAGCAAAGACATTACTTTGCCTACAAAGCTCCATCTAGTCAAGGCTATCGTTTTTTCAGTAGTCATGGATGGATGTGAGAGTTGGACTGTGAAGAAAGCTGAGCTCTGAAGAATTGATGCTTTTGAACTGTGGTGTTGGAGAAGACTGTTAATAGTTCCTTGGATTGCAAGGAGATCCAACCAGTCCATCCTAAAGGAAATCAGTCCTGAATATTTATTGGAAAGACTGATGTTGAAGTTGAAACTCCAATACTTTGGCCACCAGATGCAAAGAACTGACTCACTGGAAAAGTTCCTGATGCTGGGAAGATTGAAGGCAGGAGGCCAAGGGGACGACAGAGGATGAGATGGTTGGATGGCATCACCGACTCAATGCACATGAGTTTGAGTAAGCTCCAGGAGTTGGTGATGGACATGGAGGACTGGCGTGCTGCAGTCCATGGGGTCACAAAGAGTAGGACACTACTGATCAACTGAACTGACTGAAGGACCATAAGGGGTTTCCCAGATGGCACTAGCAGTAAAGAACCCACCTGCCAATGCAGGAGATAAGAGATGTGGGTGTGATCCCTGAGTCACAAGGGTCCCTGGAGGAGGGCATGGCAATCAACTCCAGTATTCTTGCCAGGAGAATCTCATGGACAGAGCAGCCTAAGAGGCTTCAGTCCATGGGGTCGCAAAGAGTTGGTTATGACTGAGCAGGTAACACTTACTTACTTACTTACTTCCTTAAGGACCATAAGGGTTTTCCCAGGTGGCTCAGTGGTAAAGAACCCACCTGCAATGCAGGAAATAAGAGATGTGGGTGCCATTTCTGGGCCAGGAAGATGCCCTGGAGAAGTAAATGGCAATCAACTCTAGTATTCTTGCCAAGAGAACCACATGGACAGAGGAGCCTGGCAGGCTACAGTCCATAGGGTCACAAAAGAGTCAGACATGACTTAGCAACTTAAAAACAACAAAGGACCTTAAATAAAAGAAACACAGAATGTATTATAGTCTCTTAATGATGAAAACCACTCTTTTGAAATTGCACGCCAAGACAATTTTTGGTGCAAAGGAGCCTACAACTACCTAGTCCCAGACTCTAACACAGGACCACAGACTAGCTAGCCAAAGAATAATCCACAGACCAAGACTTGCATGCATTATCAACATTACCCAGAACCTTGTTGAAAATTCAGAACCTCAGGACAACCAGGACCTGTTGAATCAGGATCTGAGTTAGGCTTGGAATCCTAGGGGATTCTTATGTACAATGTGTAGAAGTGATGGCCTAGAATAGGCTTTCTCACCTTCTCGCTATTGGCATTTGTGGCATGACAATTATTTGTATTTGGTGCTACCCTGTACATTGTAGATGTTTGGGTGAAAGTGAAAGTGTTAGTTGCTGGGTCATGCCTGACTCTTTGCAGTCCCATGGACTGTAACCCACCAGGCTCCTCTGTCCATGGGATTTCCCAGGCAAGAATACTGAAATAAGTTGCCATTTCCTTCTACAGGGAATCTTACCAATCCAGGGATAAAACTTGAATCTCCTGCTTGGCAGGTGCATTTGTTACCACTAAGCCACCTGGGAAAGCCCCCCTCCCCACAATGGTGTTCTAGCAAGAGTTTTCTCCCTTATTGAAGAAGAAATAGTAATTTTCTGGATAGATCAGGTGCTGTATTCTCATAGCAAGTCAGTTATGTTACAGTTTTTGAGACCCAAAGGATCTAGTCGAGACAAATTCCTCAGGCTTAGATTTGGAAGAAATATTGAGGGTTGTAAAATCTTTCAATATTAGAACTCTGGGAGATAGGAGAGTTAGTGGAGTAGTAACAAGAATTGAAAGCTGAGTGCCGAAAAATTGATGCTTTTGAACTATGGTGTTGGAGAAGACTCTTGAGAGTCCTTTGGACTGCAAGGAGATCCAACCAGTCCATCCTGAAGGGGATAAGTCCTGGGTGTTCATTGGAAGACTGGTGCTGAAGCTGAAACTCCAATACTTTGGCCACCTCATGCGAAGAGTTGACTCGTTGGAAAAGACCTTGATGCTGGGAGGGATTGAGGGCAGGAGGAGAAGAGGATGACAGCGGATGAGATGTCTGGATGGCATCACCGACTCAATGGGCATGAGTTTGAGTAAACTCTGGGAGTTTGTGATGGACAGGAAGGCCTGGCGTTCTGTGATTCATGGGGTCGCAAAGAGTAGGACCCAACTGAGTGACTGAACTGAACTGAACAAGAATTGAATACACCTGACGTCTAACCTGGTCTCTTGGGAACAGTGAATCAGCGGGAGGAATCCATTCTGTGCAAACAAGTTTCCCTGAGGAAATGAAGTAGTCAATATTGGAGCAATAATGGAAAATGTGATAAAGAGGTATAATGAGCAGATACAGAACATATACAGAGCTATAAATATCTCCACTGCTGCAAGATCTAAGCATGTTGAACCTTGAGCTGCAGCAGGAATGTTTTTTGCATTTGGATTCCTAAGTCTGGTTCAGGGACCAATGCATCACTCTCCCTTCTTTCTTGTTAGGAGACAGAGCTTCGGCCTCCACCATCAACCATCCAGGGAGGAATTTTGAACTCCCACACAGAGATCTTCCAATCTGCCTTTCCATCCAGGTGAGTCCAAGAGCCCCATAGACACTAGAGGAGAAAACTGGAGAGAATGAAACCCAAGATTTACCTGAGGTCACCTGAGAATACAAACAGCTGACCCAGAGCTGAGAAAACTCCATGTTTGTCTTCTTCTTTGACTTATTAATTTATAATCAATTTATTAAATATTTTTAAATAACAAATATCTGTTGGATTCAGAAATTCAAGGATTGCTGTTGACAACTAAGTAATGGGAATGAAAATTTAGTTGGATGAGACTTAGGAGAAAATGGGGAGCCTAGTGGTATCATTAAAATTGGAAGATTTCCAAGAAGTTTAGTTGCAGTTTAGGGGATTAGGAAAATAAACTATTTGGTCAGGAGAGGTTTGCAGTGAAGTGATTTTTTTTTAAATTCTTAAGATGGGGTGTATTTAAGTTTGTTCTGTATTCATTAGGAAGATCCAGATCAGTAGAAGTATCTACTACCTGAAAACTACACTTTTTGAGACACATATATCACTGAATCTTCTTTCACACTGAGTATTCATTAGGGAAAAATGCATTTAACATACAAACAGGCATATGGTAAACAGTTTATCTTTGCAATTATTTCATTACCTGAGAGGCTTAGTTTATTTGGGGTTTTTATTAGTCATTTGCTATCCCTGTTGCAAATTATATATGCAAGTTTTGCTTTACATACTGGTGTCTGAGGGTTTGTATTCTTTTTTGTTTTGCTATATCATTTTCTTTATAATTTATTTCATCTCCAGCTCAGAAAAGAAAGGCCAGGAATTGCACTACAGCATGTGGAACACCAGGAGAATGAGATGTATTTTTAATACTTTGTCAATTCTTCTTGCTGAAAATAGGGAAATATGTAGCTTTTTTCTCCCTGTTTTTCCCCTTCCCTACACAAGTGTGTCAGCCACCATTTCCATGGCACTATTTCACCCAAACTGCTCTTAGCTATAACAGTTCAACTAATCTGGATTCCCTATTCCAGTCTCTACATTCATAGCGAGGCGGAGTGGGGTTGGGGTGGGGGTGGGGGGACAGTTTGCATTCTTCTAAACAAAGAATTGCAATTTTTTAAAGAAGCTTCCTATTAATATTTGCCATTTAAATCTTGTATGTATGCAGTGTATAATGTATTTGTTGGGTTGAGTGAGAGTTTAAAAACTGTGAGTGATCAAAATTATCAGCTGGTCACATTTTGTCCTCCCTCTCATTGTTTTTCACACACAGAAAGTTCTTCAACATCCTTAGAAATAAGAAACCACTTTTATATAAATTGCCATTTTATTTCACATTTTCACTTAGTACTACAATTGCCTTTTGTGACTAGATCAGTTTTTTAAATAACATTTTCTGCCCTCTTGTGGAGCATGTGCTTCTGCACTCAAATGTTTCTTCTATCTTTTTCATAAGGATGGTTGAATCTATTTATGCTTAAAAAAAAAAAAAATGAAAGTCACTCAGTCATTTTTGACTCTTTATAACCCCACGAACTGTCTAGTCCATGGAATTCTCCAGACTAGAATACTGGAGTGGGTAGCCATTCCCTTCTCCTGGGGATCTTCCCAAACCAGGGATTGAACCCAGGTCTCCCACACTGCAGGTGGATTCTTTACCAGCTGAGGTACCAGGGGAGCCCTGTTTATGTTTATATAAGTTGAAATTAAAATTTTACCTACTGCTTCCTGAACTATTTTTTAAATTATCTTTCCTATTTTTTTTTAATGTTTTTACCTATCTCATTTATATTTAAACCTTGTGTTAATGCAACTATTGTTATTTTATAGATTTTCTTTCATATGTTCATCTTACTACTTCGTTCGATTTTGCTGAGTAAAGTTTTATTGAATATTTAATTGGGATTTTATAGCCCTTGCTGCTCTTTTTATCTTACATATTCCATTTTCTAAAACCTTGTGTTTATATAAATGTACACCTTCATAAAATCAAGTGCTCAGCCTCTCAGTCATGTCTGACTCTTTGCAACCCCATGGACTGTAGCCCACAAGGTTCCTGTGTTCATTAAATTTCCCAGGCAAGAATACACGATCAGGTTGCCATATCCTACTCCAGGGGATCTTCTTGACTGAGGGATCAAACCTGCGTCTCCTGCATGACAGGCGGATTCTTTATCACTGTGCCACCTGGTAAGCCCATTAACAGTGAACAAAACATGAAGTCCCTGTCCATTTAGGTCTAACATTTTAGTGGAGAAAGATTACAGTAAAATAAATTCATGTATGACCAAACGTCCTCAGATATAAATTAAATGAATGAAAAGGTAGGTTTTTGTGGTATGTAGGACTTTATAAGCATATTTGGGGGAGGTCTTTGCACGTGGGAAGAGAATCGAAACAGGGGTAGCGTGGACCCACTGGATTTGTCAAAAGAAGATCAAAACTGAAAGGCCTAGAATAACGAAGAAAGATGCCACATAAGAAAAGTGAGAAAAGGACCAGTCTTACTCACTCATAAAAATTGAGTTAGTGGTCTGATGTGGATACAGTAATTTAGAAAATGGAGGGGAAAAGTGCAGTGTGTGGTCCCTTGAGTCTGAACACCCTGTTGCCTGTTCTCTCTGCATCATGACTCTTCTGTTGAACTCTTTATTCACATTCCTCTTCCCTCAGCAGAAACTGGTCTTCTTCAAAAATGATTCTTCCATTTAATGCAATGGATAAAAAGCATTTTGGATTGTGTCCCAGAGCACAACATGTTTTTCACATGTGATCCAACATATGTACACAGGCAAGCAAGAAATTCACATGCATGCACATTGCATGCACATGCAAACACACACATACAGACAGGTCTGAACAAAGAGAACAACAACAACAAAACCCTTACTGTGTATGATGCACTCTGATATTTTCTTTTGTGTTTTATTTTATTCTATTTTATCTATCTTATTCTATTCTATTCTAATTCTATTCTATCTTATTCTTACAAACCACATAGTTGAGAAACAGGTCATGTTACTTTTCGTCTCCTGGCAATCACCTCTTCCACATGGAACCAGGGAATGCTACAAGAATTTCGGAATTTCTTCTTCTGGGAATTTCAAAGGAACCAGAATGGCAGTCTCTCTTATTCTGGACATTTTCTCTCCATGTATCTGATCACTGTATTTGGAAACTTGCTCATCATCCTGGTTGTCAGCTCAGACTACCACCTCCACACCCCCATGTATTTCCTTCTCTCCAACCTGTCCTTTGTAGACATCTGTTTTACCTCCATCACCACCTTAAAGATGCTGTAGAACATCCAGAACCAGAGCAAAGTTATAGCCTACGAAGGCTGCATCACCCAGATGTATTTTTTCATGCTCTTTGCAGGGTTGGACATCTTTCTCCTGACAGTGATGGCCTATGACTGCTTTATGGCCATCTGTCCCCCCCTGAAATACACAATCATCTGATCCCTCAGCCCTGTGGATTGCTGGTCCTGGTGTCCTGGATGATGAGTGTCCTGAATTACTTGCTACTAACCTTTCTGATGTTGTGGCTGTCCTTCTGTAGAATCCTGGAGATTTCTGTTTTTTCTGTGAACTCAATCAGGTGGTCTGACTTGCCTGTTCTGACATGTATCTCAATGACATAGTGATGTGTTTTGCAGCTGCCATTTTGGATGGTGTTTCCCTCACTGGTGTCCTATACTCTTCCTCTAAGATAGTTTCTGGCATACATGAATCTCATCAGCTCAGGGGAATTATAAAGCATTTTCCACCTGTACATCTCACCTCTCAGTGGTCTCCTTAATTTACTGTATAGCATTAGAAACTTACCTTAGCTCTGCTGCTACACACAGCTCACACTCAAGTACAATTGCCTCGTATAGTACACTGTGGTCACATCCATGCTGAATCCCTTCATCTACAGCCTGAAGAACAAAGACATAAATAGGGCTCTGAAAAGAAGCATTGGGATGGCTGCTTTTATAAAAGGGGCAATTGTCCTTGGGCTGAAGAAATGCCCATGACTGTAGGGTTAAAAGCCTTAGAGCAAATTCTTTGATCATATTGTTGAAGAGTAGGACTTACTCCTTCTATTTATTTTCTAGAATTTCCATTTATCTGCATTCAACTCTTCCACACAATTAAAGTGTACTCATCTGCCCTTCCCTGGTGGCTCAGATAGCAAAGAATCTACCTACAATGCAGGAGACCCACGTTTGATCCCTGGATCAGGAAGATCCCCTGGAGAAGGGAATGCAACCCACTTCAGTATTCTTGCCTGGAGAATCCCATGGACAGAGGAGCCTGGTGGTCTACAGTCCATGGGGTCACAAAGAGTTGGACACGACTGAGGGACTGAACAAAGGGGAAACAAGTTCACAAGTTCTCTTTATCCAGGGGGTAAATCTGAAAGAGACTTCATGGTTGGGGGTGGGGGAGAGTGTCACTGGATATAAGTCTAGTAGCTGTGTTATATAGCTGCTGGCAATATATTTATTTGCCATAATTGTCTTCGAAGTGGATGCCTCAGAAATCAAAAACTAAGTTTCTAGCACTCACATTACAAACATGTTGTGTTTTATAATTGATCTCCTGGTTTTATTCAATTATTCACCTTGGTGTCCAAATGCTTATCACAGTCACTGGCCAAAATGTTGATTATCAAATATATATCTTCCACTTGAAATCTACATGGAAAGACAAATTGGAATAAGTTGAACTGATATGATCTTAGCATCCAGATGACCCATGAGGAAGCAAAATGTCAAGTCACACGGTGATTATACACGATGTTTCCTTTTCACACTGTGCATTTATTGATTAAAGCATATAAGATCTCTCCCTACAAGTGAGGGGTTTTATTCATTGAGGTGAAGGGTTGGTTACTGTATTTTACATGTTGTCACATTATTATTGTTCTATTTGTGCTTGAAAACTTCTAATGCTACCTACTAGCATGACACTTTCTGTTGTTTTATGAAATATCTCCTCTTTCCTGAGGTGTCATAAGTACACAAAGATGGTGAGTGAGCAACATCAATTCATCCATTTCCCATGTCCTTCATACTCAGGAGTCTCTTCCTTCCTCATGATGAGAGGATGATCCACAAGAGGGGTTGACATCCTACCCAGTCATATGATTCAGATTCACCAGTTTTTCTGTACCAACAGGCATGTCCGTCCACCTCTCCTAATTTCTTAGAAGATAGTCACTTATTATTATAGTTATCTGAAATAAGCTTGGGGGATGACCATGGATGTTCTCCTCAAATATAAGAACATATGCCAAAAATAAAATGTTGTAGATTATTATAATTGCTCTCAGTTCTGTTCATTTAGATTATTGTATCAGTTAGCTATTGCTGCAAAACAAGCCATTCTATGTCAATTTGGTTACCATAGTATCCTTACTATCCCATGAAGTTTTATGCTGGGTAGTTGTACTGATTTCTTTGTGTAGCTCATGAGTGTGTAGTCAGCTGTCAGTCTCTATCCTGTGTTTTTAAGGCTCATCCATGACATTAGTAAGGTTGTAGTGCTTTTCTGTCTTGAATCAATTTATCTTCAGTTTACTATAGTTCCGTTAAGGTTAGTCATGTATTTACAGAAAAGAATGAGTTTACCTTGCTAATTTAGTTCCACTGTCCCTACATCCATAAATAATACTTGGCTTTCTTCCCTGTTAGATGACATATCTCCTACCTTTGCTAAATGAGAACCAGCAACCTATGCTTACATCCTACCCTTTGCCATACACCACTGAATTTTTAAAATTTAATTGAATAATCAGAGTATAATTGCACACAAAAAACTGCATATTTAGAGTGTACAATTTGATAAATTAAAGGAGTTTTACAAAAATTAAAGAGCATATTGAATGTTTCCACTTCTGTATGATTTGATGGTTTGCATATCTTTAAATGCTTTGTTACATAATTATGAGAAATTTCAGTTCCTTGAGTCTCAGTTTGCATATTTCTGAAGGTGTTGTGGGGGATACTAAACAAAGCTTCACGTGGATGCTCTGAGAAATAAATGAAAGGTGTAGAAGTTCATTTTTCAGGCCAAAGAAAACACTGAAGGGTAAATGTTGTATCTGATTATCTATGTGCTTGTATACATTTTTCTTTCAAATAAACACAATCATACACACATACATACACACGTGGACAGAATTATGAATTCCTCTATGTTAAAAGGAAACCTGAGATAAATAGAAATGAAAACAATGAACATTTTGGGAGTTCACTGGAGATCAGGTGGTTAAGAATCTGCCTTCCAAAGCAGGGGACATGGGTTCAATCCCTAGTCAGGGAAGTAAGATTCCACATACCACGGGGCAACTAAACCCATGCACCACAACTAGAGCCCACATGCTGCAATTAGAGAAATATACAAGCAACAACTACTGAGACTGCTTGCTCTCAAGTTCATGCACAGCAACTAGAGAAGCTTGCACACCACGACAAAGAGCCTGTACACTGTACTGACCCAGAAAAAGATTAAACATTTGAATTATCATGAAGCAGAAAAATGTAGAAATATAGACACAAAATTTTAAAGTACAATAGGTAACCTCAACTTGCATAATGGATTCTTTTTCTATGATAATATCACAAGACATCCTGGTCAGGCAACATTTACAATTATGTAATGAGGAGTTCACTGTATCAGCTAATGAGGTGGAAAATCTTCAAATTGATTTAATTTTTTTGTATGTACACTTTTCCACATAAAATGCCCTTACCCAAGGCCAGCTAATGAATAAATTGAGAAGTTTAAAATCAGTTCTTGTAAACAAATTATATTGAATAAACATCTATATTAGATTCACGTTGCTTTTGCAAAGCACTGCCAAGTAAGTTGCTTAAAATAAACAAATATATGCTTTTATAGTTTGGATGTCAAAAGCTTAAAATGAGTTTTGTTGAGCTAATATCAAATGTTGGGGTGGCAGGTCAAGATGGCAACATAGAAAGATCCTAAACTCACTACAACCCATGGACACGCCAAGTCTACAGCTACATGTGGATTAATTTCCTCTGAAAACCAGCTGAATATCTGTGCTGCTGTGCTGTGCTTAGTCACTCAGTTGTGCCCAACTCTTTGTGACCCCATAGACTGTAGCCTGCCAGCCATCTCTGTCCATGTGGATTCTCCAGGCAAGAATATTAGAGTGGGCTGCATGCCCTCCTCCAGGAGATCTTCTCAACACAGGGGTCAAACCGAGGTCTCCCGCATTGCAGGCAGATTCTTTACCATCTGAGCCACGAGGGAAGCCCTTGAATACTGGACTGGGTAGCCTATCCCTTTCCTAGGGGATCTTCCTGACCCCAGAATCAAACTGATGTCTCCTGTTTGCAGGCAGAATCTTTACCAGCTGAGCTATCAGCGAAGCCCCAGCTGAATATCTGCTCCACAACAAAGGATAATAGGACCACATCAAAATGGCAAGAGAGGCAGAGAAGTGGTCTCTTCAAAAACCCCACCCCCAGCATAGTAAGCCACAAATGCACAGGATTTCACATTTACAGGGATTTTTTCCTAGGTGGTTCAGAATCTGCCTGCAATGCGGGAGACCCAGGTTTGATCCCTGGGCTGGGAAGATCCCCTGGAGAAAGAAATGGCAACCCACTCCAGCATTCTTGCCTGGGAAATCCCATAGACAGAGGAGCCTGGCAGACTACAGTCCATGGGGTCATGAAGAGTCGAACACAACTGAACAACTTCACTTTTTCCTAAAAGACTATAGGTTTGTGCCTTACATTTTATGTGTCAACCCTGGGAACTCGCACCAGAAAAACAAGTCACCAAAATATGTGACAATAGAGCTTATTTCCAGAAGACCCCAAAGTCAGTGTTGAAAGGAAAACTTGGGATAAAGTGCTAGAAGGTTGGAACTCTAGAAGGCAGAAGAGATCATGGAGAAGGATTAGCATAAACAGGATTCACCTGACTTAATTTGATCTCTTGGGAACAGAAAATCATTATGAGAAACTTCTCTCTAGACCAGTGCACTGGGTGAAATCATGTGCTTAAGGATGGAGTAACAAGGGGGAAATGTCCCTAATGACCAAATCTAGGCATCCATAAATATCTCCCACACTGCAGTCCTTCCACTTCTGCCACCCTGAAGTAGAGGAGACATATTCATTGCTTTCAGAGTCCCGCATCTGTAAAGGGACTTTAGTTCCTCATACTGTCGTGTCTGAGAACACAGCTTCAGACTCCATCATAAACCATCCTTAAGGAATTCATACTTCCACACAAGACTTCCTTTCAAAGAACCTAACTAGGTGGGTCTAGGGACTCACAGATACTTCAGGTAAGATTCAGAGAGAATGGAAGATAAAAATTTTACCTGAGGTCACAAGAGATCCTCAGGAGACTAGTTCAGAGCCAAGACTTGGACATGTTTGTTTGTTGGTTGACTAATTTATTTATAAGTACTTTATTAGTGGCTTTTCAGGTGGCACAATGGTAAAGAATCTGCCTGCCAGACTTAATTATATTTCACTTAATTTTGTTCTGATACTGCCATTTTAACCTAGTTTTGTTTCCACCTCATTTTCAATTTTTTTCCATATATGTGCACACATTTATGAAAACAAAAATGTGAACCAAGCAGAGGAGATTCTTGTTCATTTGGATATTATAATAGAGAAAACAAAACACAATAAAATAAATGCATGAATAACATAACATCCTCAGGGATAATTCATCTGAAGAATGGAGACAGATAGTTGCGGCAAATGCAGTATATTACAGAGTATGAGCTGGGGAGAACTTTGCACGAGGTATGAGGAACAGAACCTGGACTAGTGTCAAAAAGGATGCCTACTGGATATGTCTGAAAGAAAAAAAAGAGAGAGAGATAAAAATTTACAGCCCAAGAGTAACAAAGAAGAATTCCACAGAGAAAAATAAGAGAAAGGCCAACCTCATTCACTATCGCACCATATGAAAACTAGTGTGGTAAATAAACAGGAGTAGGTACGGAATTAAAAATTAGATCAGAGACTTGACACTGATAACATGATGAAGCAAGTGGAGCAATAAAGGTCCAGTGGTCTGTGCTCCCTTGAACCCAAGGGACTTCAGCACCCAGACAGCTGCCTCTTCAATCTGTTGGGCTCTTTATTCATATTTATTTTCCCTATTGGCAGGAACTGCCCTTTTAAAAGTTGTCTTGCCTTTACTGCAGTGGATTCCAGACATTTTGACTAAGTCCCAGAGTAAGATATGCCTTTTACATCACGATCCTGGGTTGATTGCAAAGACTGAGCCGTGACTCCACAACTGCACATGTGCAATAGCATGTCTGTATAGACAAACATAGACAAACACACATATACACACACAGACAGGTACCTAACCATGCATATGACTGAGCAAAGAGGGTCAGAAATGCTTCCGTGTGTATCCTTACTAGTCATGATAACACTCTGATACTTTTTGTGTGTTTCATGTATTATATTCTATTTAATTTTTGCAAACCATAGTTCAGACCCCCAATGGGACTGAATCTGAGAACATGAAATCATTCCTCTTGCTTGTTCTCCATACCTCCAATACCATTTTAGTATTTCCCTGCATCTTTTCTGTCTCTTATTGTCTTTTATTAGCAGCAATTTTTGTGAGGCCATGTTCTTTCAAGTCCATGCAGTATATATTGAATTAGTTACAGTTCCCCAATAAATGTGCTCAGAGTAGGGTAAGGAAAAGGTGGTGAATCTGTGCAACATTGCTGCATGGGTCAAAGTTCTCACAGTCTAGCAGGAAAAAAAAGACATGGGATTAAATAAAAGTTATGGAAAGAAGAATAGCCCCACCACAGTGCTGTGTGTGTGCATGTGTGTGTGTATGCGTGTGTGTGCATGCATGTGTGTGTGTACTTGTGTGCATGTGTGTGTATGTGTGCACATGTGTGTGTGCTGTAGGCTGTGAGAGTCCTCAAAGGAAGAGTACATGAACTGGTGTACACCAAAATATTCCCCTGAAAATACAGATGACAGAATGTCAACCAAATATGAAGACAAAAAGTGGATTGATTTCTGTGCTCAGGATTCCTTGGAAATAAAATGAATAAGGTACAAAGAATAACTTGTGAATTGGGCACTCCCTGTACCTTAAGGTTGAGTAGCAACAGGAAGGTCACTTCATTGCTTAGCATCCTCTGGCCCCCTCTCTGACCACCCTCCCTCTTATATCTTCCCCTTGGGAAACTGGCTTTTTTGGAGCCTGAATAACTGAAACAAGTTTCTTCTTCAGGGCCTTTGCACCAGCCATTCCTCCTACCAGGCAGGCCTCTCTTCCTTGAGATCTCTGTTCAAATGTTACCTACTTTGCCTGCCTACCTGAACACCTAGCAAAGAATAATACCCCAGCCTCTCTCCCTTATGCCCCCTTTTTCTTCATTTTACCTGTCACCATTTAACATGCTATATGATTTTATATTTGCTAACATTATTCTCCGTCATCCAATTAGAGGAACTTTTGTCTCTCAGCACACTCTACCCCTTGCCTTGAAGATGGTAAGTATGCAATTTATGAGCCCCAAAGGATTGACCGAAATCTCATTAAAAGTATGCAATACCTGACCTCTTGAGGAAATGGCTGCAAAAGAGCAGGAATTTGTAATCAGAGATGGAACAGGGAATGCCCTGAAGGGGACAGATTTCACACCAAAATTGTAGGTATTGATTTCATGACTGCGAAATATAAATTGTATCATTTGACTATGCCAGTAATGCTCATTTTTGTGAAAAGTGGTCATATCTTTTGCGGGGATTTAATTCCAGGTTATTCCCTCTACCACATGGAAACAGAGAATGATACACATATTTCAGAATTTCTTCTTCTTGGAATATCAAATGAACCAGAACTGCAGCCCCTCATATTTGGACTTTTCCTTACCATGTACCTGATCACTGTATTTGGAAACCTGCTCATCTTCCTGGTTGTCAGCTCAGACTCCCACCTCCACACCCCCATGTACTTCTTCCTCTCCAACCTGTCTTTTGTAGACATCTGTTTCATCTCTACCACCATCCCAAAGATGCTATGGAACATCCAGACACAGAGCCAAGTTATCACCTATGAAGGCTGCATCAACCAGATTTACTTTTTACTACTCTTTGCAGGGTTGGATGACTTCCTCCTGACAGTGATGGCCTATGACCGGTTTGTAGCCATCTGTCACCCCCTGCACTACACGGTCATCATGAACCCCAGACTCTGTGCACTGCTGGTTCTGGTGTCATGGATGATGAGTGCCCTGAATTCCTTGATACAAATCTTAATGATGTTGCGGCTATCCTTCTGTAGAGTCCTGGAGATCCCCAACTTTTTCTGTGAACTCAATCAGGTGGTCCGAAGTGCCTGTTCTGACACCTTTCTTAATGACATGATGGTGTATGTTGTAGCTGGGCTGCTAAGTGGCGGTCCTTTCGTTGGAATACTTTACTCCTACTCTAAGATCATTTCCTCCATACGAGGAATCTCATCAGCTCAGGGGAAGTACAGAGCATTTTCCACCTGTGCATCTCACCTCTCAGTTGTCTCCTTATTTTATTGCACAATCCTAGGAGTGTACCTTAACCCTGCTGATGCCCACAACTCACACTCAAGTGCAATAGCCTCAGTGATGTACACTGTGGTCACCCCGATGCTGAACCCCTTCATCTACAGTCTACGGAATAAAGACATAAAGGAGGCTCTGAAAAGATTCACTGAGCAATAAAAAGACAAACTCTTCTGGGGCAAATAAGTGGATCCAGAAATTGTCATACTTCCATAAGACTGTGAATATATAATTTGTCTTTTCTATTGCTTTCTTAATTTTACATTTTTTGACTTTGACTTCTGTTTATATGTAAATAACACAGTTTATTAAGCTTTCCCATTTATTTCATTTTCGTGCTTTCATGTATTTTCTTCCAAACTTATATCAGAAATATTTGCAAATTTCCTTTTATTTCTTGAGCCTATGTGAATTTCTTAAGAATAGTATCTTTTCAAGTGACATATATCATTTCAACTTTTTTCTTTTATTTTACTAAAAGAATAGTTAGAAGTTGTATTACTCATACTGAATAATCTCTACTTGGCACCTTCACTATGTAATTTAAGTAACTCAGTTTATCAGGCCTTTTCTTCTATCTCATACAGAATAATGACTGAGAACCGCTGACCTAGAGCAAGAGAACTAGAAATATCTCATGCTCTAATCACCACACACACCTTACTCACTTCATAGCTTTGTGTTTTTTTTTTAATTTAATTTATTTTAATTGGAGGCTAATTACTTTACAATATTGTAGTGGCTCTTGCCATACACTGATATGAATTAGCCATGAGTGTACATGTGTTCCCCATCCTGACCCTCCCTCCCACCTCCCTCCCATCCCATCCCTCAGGGTCACCCCAGTGCACCAGCTCCAAGCACCCTGTCTCATGCATCGAACCTGGACTGGTGATCTGTTTCACATATGATAATATGTATGTTTCAATGTTATTCTCTCAGATCATCCCACCCTCACCTTCTCCTACAGAGTCCAATAGACTGTTTTATACATCTGTGTCTCTTTTGCTGTCTCGCATTTAGGGTTATTGTTATCATCTTTCTAAATTTCATATATATGCATTAGTATACTGTATTGGTGTTTTTCTTTCTGACTTACTTTACTCTGTATAATAGGCTCCAGTTTCATCCACCTCATTAGAACTGATTCAAATGAATTCTTTTTAATAACTGAGTAAAATCCTATTGTGTATATGTACCACAGCTTTCTTATCCATTCATCTGCTGATGGACATCTAGGTTGCTCCCATGTCCTGGCTATTATAAACAGTGCTGCAATGAACATTGGGGTACACATGTCTCTTTCGATTCTGATTTCCTCGGTGTGTATGCCCAGCAGTGGGATTGCTGGGTCATATGGAACTTCTATTTCCATTTTTTAAAGGAATCTCCACACTGTTCTCCATAGTGGCTGTACTAGTTTTCATTCCCACCAACAGTGTAAGAGGATTCCCTTTTCTCCACACCCTCTCCAGCATTTATTGCTTGTAGACTTTTGGATAACAGTCATTCTGACTGGTGTGAGATGGTACCTCATTGTGATCTTGATTTGCATTTCCCTGATAATGAATTTAATCACCTCACCCTTCTGAACCACAATTTTCCAAATTTAGAATAAGGCTCATAATTGTACATCCTCATAAAATGTTCTGTTGCAAAGTAACAAATGAGACAACAGATATAAGATGCTAAGCTCAGTCCATGGTACATTAAAAGATCCATGTGGATCTCTTATTATTAACAAGTTTTTTATGATTGAAGGACTGAACACTAGCTTTTCACTTGTGTTAAAACAGAAAACACCTAATTGATGTGTCAAAAGCATTTTGAAGTCAGGGATTATTTTACCTATAGTTTCATAGCAAAGGAACACCTCCTTATTTAAGAGGAAATAACAATTTTCCGGAGATATCAGGATCTGCATTCCCATCACAAGATAGTGATTTTGAAACCCAAGAGACCTAGTCCAGACAGGTTCCTCAGACTTAGATTTGGAGGACACTTTGACTCAGGGTTGCAAAAAGTGTCAGTTTTAGATCTCTGGGATACAGGAGGATTCATGGAGTAGTAATAAGAATGGATACACTTGCCTTCTAACCTGATCTCCTGGGAATGACCAATCAGCTGAAAAAATTCCATTCTGTCCAGACAAGTTCCCCTGAGGAAATGATGTGTTTGAGGATTGAAGTAATAGTGGAAAACGTGCTGAACACGTATAATGAGCAGATACAGCAAATACACAGAACAATAAATATCTCTGCTGCTGCAGGGTCTGAGCAGCTCCACCTTGAGCTGAACGGGGCATGGTTCTGCATTTGGATTCTTAAGCCTGGTTCAGAGACCCATGCTTCACTCTTTCCTTCCTTCTCATCTGGATTCAGAGCTTCAGTTTCCACCATCAACCCTTCAGGAGGAATTTGGACTTCCACACAGAGACCTTCCTCTCAGACTTCCTATCTGGGTGAGTCTGAAAGCCCAGCAAAAGAAAGTCAGAGAGGATGAAACCCAAGAACATTTACTTGAGGTTACCTGAAAGCCCAAACTGCTGGTCCAGAGTCAAGGTTGTCTTAATAATTTATAATAAACTTATTTAATATGTAAAAAAGAGAAGTATCTATTGCATTCAGCAATTCAAGAATTGTTGATAATTGTGTGATGGGAATGAAAACCTAGTTAGGGGAGACTCAAGAAGAAATGGCAGGTATAGTGGTGTCAGTAAAATGTGAACATTTCCAAGGAGATTTGCAGATTAAGAGAGTAGGAAAATAAACTATTTGGTCAAGAGTGGTTTGCAGTGAAGTGAAGACATTTTATGTATTTATTTTTTATTTTTGAGGTGGGGTATATTTGAGCATGTTCTATATTCATAAGGAAGATCCAGATCAATGGAATAGCTACTACCTGGAAGCTTACAGTTCCTTTTTTTTTTTTTTTTTTTCCAGTGGGTTTTGTCATACATTGATATGAATCAGTCATAGAGTTACACGTGCTTACAGTTCTTAAGACACACATTTCATAGAATATTTTCTCACATTGAGTATTCACTTGAAAAAAATTGAATTTAGTATACAGAGTCACAATATGCTAAAAGGCTTAATTTTGCATTAGGTTCATTACCTGGGAGGCTGACTATATTTGGGGGTTGATTAATCATTTGCTTCTCTATTACATAATATCTATGCGCATTGTTTCATATACTGGCATTTCAGTGTTATTGTTTTTTTCTTTTTTTGCTCTATTATTTCCTCTAATTCTATTCATACCTCTATGAAGGCACCAGAGTGTATAAAGCAGGTGAGGTCTCTGATGATTTGGATCTAACATTTCAATGGAGAAATATTTCAGAATAAAATAAATGCATATATTGCAAAGTATCATCAGGTACAAATCACGTGAAGGAAGGGATAGGTTCTGTGGCATTTATAGGACTTTGTAGAGTATATTATGAGTTTATCACAGGTGGGACAAGTCTCAGAAATAGAAGTAGAGTGTGACCAAATGGTGTGCAACAACAACAACAACAACAAAATCAAAGCCCAGGAATAACAAAGAAAAGTGCCACTTAAGAAAAATGATAGGGGGCTTACCTACTGGCTCAGTGGTGAAGAATCTGCCTGCCAATGTAGGAGACGTGGTCCAATCCCTGATCCAGGAAGATCCCACATGCTGTAGAGCAACTAAGCCTGTGTATCACAACTATTGAGCCTGTGATCTAGAGCCCCGGAGGTGCAACTCCTCAAGCCCACACACCCTAGAGCCTGGACTCTGCAACGAGAAGGCACAGAAATGAGAAAACTACACCACAACTAGAGAGTAGCCCCTGCTCGTTGCATCTAGAGAAAAGTCCACACAGCAAAGTAGACTCAGCACAACCAAAGTTAAATAAATAAAATCTGCTTTGAAAAGAAAGAAAAGTGATAGAAGGGAAAGTCTCATTCACTACTGGACCATATGAAAGTAAATGTGGACAAATACACAGGAATAAATATGCAATAAAGAATTGACCAAGGGCCTCATGTCGACACTGTAGTGAGGCACTGGAAGAATATAAAATCAGTGTGTGGTCCCTTGAGTCTGAGGTCTCTTCAGCCCCCACACTGCTGTCTGGTCCTTCTGCAACCTGGCTCTTGCCTTGGCCTCTATTTACACTGCTTCTCCCTCGGCAGGGACTGGTCTCTTATAAATGTCTTCTTGCATTTATTGCAGTGGATAAGAAACTTTTTTTTGACTCTGTCCCAGCTAAGACATGCCTTTTGCATGGGATCCAACACACATGTATGCATGGGTATGGGCATACACAAACACAGCCATCTGAACAAAGAGAATCAGAAAAATCTTACTATATGGGATGCACTCTGACATTTTAATTTTGCATTTTATCTTTTCTATGCTATTTTATTCTTACAGACTACATAGTCTGAACCGCTAATAGGTGTGAACCTCAAAATATGGGAAACGTTCCTCCAGCATGTCTTTGAAAGCTATGTTAGTGTTTCCTTGGTCCTTTTTGTCCTCTCATTGTCAGCGATTTCTATGAGAACATGTTTTTTTCATTCTTTCATGCAGTATGTATTTATTCAGGTACTGCTCACAACTAAACTAAATCTAAGAGGTTGAAGAGTATGTGTGATATTGGCATACGCCTCAAGGCACTTACAGTCTTGCAGAGAATAAAAGATGCTGAATTAATTAAAACTTCACAATGATAACCCTATATCTAAATGACTGTAAATGAAATTCCCCGTTTTCTGTACGAATGTTTAAAAAGGGGGGGGATTCATGAAAGAAATGATCTAGGCAATCTGAAAAAGAAGATGGTGTCTTAGATATAGGGAGGGATGAAACTTCCAAATAGAGTGGTTGATTCTCTAAGGAGATACATGTAAGATCTGAGTCTTGAGCCTGTGGCATCAAGTGAAGCTATCACTCAAGTTTAATATTCATGAGATTGACGTGCATGAGGGCAGCACGAGGGTGAACTGGTGGTTCATTCACAGAGAGTCAAGGCTAGGATTTGAAGCTGTGGAATTTGGGGCTCATTTCACAGTGGGGAGTCACTGGGAGAGAAGGAAGTCAGGGAGTTGGTTGTTTTGAAACACGGCTGTTCCCTTTGACCAGCACACACTTCTACCCAGAAAGACTCATGTCTCCTTCTTTCCCTTTCTTGAGGTCTCTGATCAAATGTTTTCCAGGCTACCCAAACATCCAGTAAAAAAAAAATAATACCCTCATCAACTCTCTTCTTTATGTCTGATCTATTTTCCTTCACAGCACTTGTCAACATATGATCATTTGTATGAGTTTTTAAATTTTTTCCTTATATGTTTTCTCTACCATTGAACTACAGGACCTATTGTCTCTCAGCACCCTCTCCTCTTTCTCCAGAATTTGGTAGGTCTTAAATTTGTATTCCCTCAAATGCATAACAAAATCCCTCATTACAAATGTAGAACACCTGACCACTGAGGGTAAATGCTGACTGTAAGATAAGCTTTCCTATTTGGAGGTGGCACAAGAGATTGGCTTGAAGGGGAAATTTTTATACAAAGTCATGAGTATTTTTTGAATGCAAAATATAAATGTTAGAGTTCACCTATGTTTGCAATGCCAATTTTTGAAGAAATAGTCATGCTATTTTTTGTTTCCATGTAGTCATTTGCATCACATGGAACCCGGAAATGAGACACCAATTTCAGAATTTATTCTCCTGGGATTATCAAATGAACCAGAACTGCAGCCCCTCATATTTGAACTTTTCTTCTCCATGTACCTGATCACTGTGTTTGGAAACCTGCTCATCATCCTGGCTGTCAGCTCAGACTCCCACCTCCATACCCCCATGTACTTCTTCCTCTCCAATCTGTCCTTTGTAGACATCTGCTTTATCTCCACCACCATCCCAAAGATGTTGAAGAACATAAGGACACAGAACAAAGTAATAACCTATGAGGCCTGCATCATCCAGATGCATTTTTTCATACTTTTTGCAACATTGGACATGTTCCTCTTGACCGTGATGGCCTATGACCGCTTTGTGGCCATCTGCCACCCACTCCACTACACAGTCATCATGAAACCCTGGCTCTGTGGACTGCTGGTTCTGCTGTCCTGGATAATGAGTGCTCTGAATTCCTTTATACAAAGTGTAATGGTGTTGGGGCTGGCCTTCTGTACAGATTTAGAAATCCCCCACTTTTTCTGTGAAGTTAATCAAGTGGTGCAACTTGCTTGTTCTGACACTTTTCTTAATGACATGTTGATGTATTTTGCAGCTGGAGTGTATGGGGGCATTTCCCTCATTGGAATTCTTTACTCATATTCTAAGATAGTTTCCTCTATACTAGGAATTTCATCAGCTCGGGGAAAGTATAAAGCATTTTCCACCTGTGCCTCTCACCTTTCAGTTGTCTCCTTATTCTATTGTACAGTCCTGGGAGTGTATCTTAGCTCTGCTGCTACTCACAGCTCACAATCAAGTGCTGTTGCCTCGGTGATGTACACTGTGGTCACACCCATGCTGAACCCCTTCATCTACAGTCTGAGGAATAAAGACATAAAGAGGGCTCTGAAAAGGATCATTGGGATGGCAGCTATATAAGGATCAGTTTTCTTGGGGCTGAAGACATGCCTGTGATTTTAGGGCTCAAAACCTCAGAGCCCAATTCTTTGATCAGGTTGCTGAAGTAGAACTCGATCCTTCTATTTATTTCCCAAAATTTCCATTTCTTTGAACTCAAGGCCTCTACATTTTATTATCAAATGAAATTATATACTGGGGAATTGTACCAATTTCTATTGTGCTCCCCATGAATATGTAGTCTGTAAATCTCTCTATTATGTTTCTAAGTGATGTTGAGTAAGGTTACCATGCTCTTCTGTCCTATATTGGCTTATGGTTATTTCTGTATCTATGTTGATCTTCTGTTTACAGAAAAAAAAATGAGTTTATCATGTGAATTACTTATATTTAATTTCAGCATTTCTATATCCATAAATGACGTTTGACTTCCTTCCCAGTTAGAAGACAACTCTCACCCATGTTAAGTGAGAATCACCTGCCTAGGCTCTAGATTCAACTCTTAGCCATGCACCATCAGATTCTTATCCATTTAATTAAGTTATTGGAATATAACTACACAAATAAACTGTATATTTAAAGTGTACAGTTTGGGGGTCTTCCCTGATGGTCCGGTGATTAAAAATCTGCCTTCCAATGCAAGGGAGGCAGGTTCGATCCTTGGTCCAGGAACTAAGATCCCACATGCCACAGGGCAACTAGGCCCATGCACCTCAACTAGAGAGCCCTCATGCCACAACTAGAGAAAAGCCTGTACAGCATATGAGGAAGCTGTGCAGCCTAAATAAGCAAACAGATAAAAGGTGTGTGATGTAATGACATAAACAAGCTATCCAAAACTGAGAACATAATGCCTATTTCTCTTTGTGTTTAGTCTGACAGTGCACATAGCTTCATATGTTTTATTATATAATTGTGAAAAAATTTAAGCTCCCTGAGCCTGTTTATGAAGTTGTTGTGAAATACTAAACAAAACTTCATATGGATGCTATGAGAAACAAATGAAATGTGTGGAATTTTTTTTTAATCCAAAGAAAACAGCTAAGCACTAAAGTTTGTTTCTGTGTGTATACATTTTTTTCCTTTCAAATAAACACTGTAGTACACATGTGTGCATTCACACAGACATCTTTTATGTGGAAAGAAAACTTGAGAGAAAATGGGAGAGAGAATGGAAATGAAAATAATGAACATTTGAATTGATATAAAATAAAAATATAGACACAAAAATTTAAAGTGCAAATGAGTAGTAGTGGTGAGAGTGGGCACCCTTGTCTTATTCCTGACTTTAGGGGAAATGCTTTCAATTTTTCACCATTGAGGATAATGTTTGCTGTGGGTTTGTCATATATAGCTTTTATTGTGTTGAAGTATGTTCCTTCTATGCCTGCTTTCTTGAGGGTTTTTATCATAAATGGATGTTGAATTTTGACAAAGGCTTTCTCTGTGTCTGTTGAGATAATCATATGGTTTTTATTTTTCAATTTGTTATTATGGTGTATTACGTTGATTGATTTCTGAATATTGAAGAATCCTTGCATCCGTGGGATAAAGCCCACTTGGTCATTATATATGATCTTTTTAATATGTTGTTGGGTTCTGTTTGCTAGAATTTTGTTAAGGATTGTTGCATCTATGTTCATCACTGATATTGGCCTGTAGTTTTCTTTTTTTGTGGCATCTTTGTCTGGTTTTGGAATTAGGGTGATGGTGGCCTCATAGAATGAGTTTGGAAGTTTACCTTCCTCTGCAATTTTCTGGAAGAGTTTGAGTAGGATAGATGTTAGCTCTTCTCTAAATTTTTTTGTAGAATTCAGCTATGAAGCCAACATAGTTTTTGAAGTTTTGGCCACAGCAATCAGAGCAGAAAAAGAAATAAAAGGAATCCAGATTGGAAAAGAAGAAGTAAAATTCTCGCTGTTTGCAGATGACATGATCCTCTACATAGAAAATCCTAAAAACTCCACCAGAAAATTACTAGAGCTAATCAATGAATATACTAAAGTTGCAGGGTATAAAATAAACACTCAGAAATCCCTTGCATTCCTATACACGAATGATGAGAAAACAGAAAGAGAAATTAAGAAAACAATTCCATTCACCATTGCAACAAAAAGAATAAAATACTTAGGAATATATGTACCTAAAGAAGTAAAAGACCTATGTATAGAAAACTGTAAAACACTGATGAAGGAAATCAAAGAGGACACAAATAGATGGAGAAATATAACATTTACATGGATGGGAAGAATCAGTAGAGTGAAAATGAGTATACTACCCAAAACAATCTATAGATTCAATGCAATTCCAATCAAGCTACCAAAGGTACTTTTCACATAACTAGAACAAATAATTTCACAATTTGTATGGAAATACAAAAGATCTCCAATAGCCAAAGCAATCTTGAGAAAGAAGAATGGACCTGGAGGAATCAACCTGCCTGACTTTAGGCTATACTACAAAGCTACAGTCATCAAGACAGCATGGTACTGGCACAAAGACAGAAATATAGATCAATGGAAAAAAATAGAAAAAAAGAATGAAACTAGAACACTTTCTAACATCATACCCAAAAATAAACTCAAAATGAATTAAAGATCTAAATGTAAGACCAGAAACTATAAAACTCCTAGAGGAAAACATAGGCAAAACACTCTCCGACATAAACCACAGCAGAATCCTCTATGACCCACCTCCCAGAATATTGGAAATAAAAGCAAAAATAAACAAATGAGACCTAATTAAAATAAAAAGCTTCTGCACAATGAAGGAAACTATAAGCAAGGTGGAAAGACAGCTTCCAAAATGGGAAAAAATGATAGCAAATGAAGCAACTGAAAAAGAATTAATCTCAAAAATACACAAATAACTTCTGCAGCTCAATTCTAGCAAAATGAACCACCCAATCAAAAAATGGGCCAAAGAACTAAACAGACATTTCTCCAAAGAAGACATACAGATGGCTAACAAACACATGAAAAGATGCTCAACATTGCTCATTATCAGAGAAATGCAAATCAAAACCACAATGAGGTACCATTTCACGCCAGTCAGAATGTCTACTATCCAAAAGTCTACAAACAATAAATGCTGGATAGGGTGTGGAGAAAAGGGAACCCTCTTACACCATTGGTAGGAATGCAAACTAGTAGAGCCACTATGGAGAACAGTGTGGAGATTCCTTTAAAAACTGGAAATAGAACCTCCATATGACCCAGCAATTCCACTGCTGGGCATACATACCGAGGAAAACAGAATTGAAAGAGACACATGTACCCCAATGTTTATCGCAGCACTGTTTATAATAGCCAGGACATGGATGCAACCTAGATGTCCATCAACAGATGAATGGATAAGAAAGTTGTGGTACGTATACACAATGGAATATTACCCAACCATTAAAAAGAATGCATTTGAATCAGTTCTAATGAGTTGGATGAAACTGAAGCCTATTATACAGAGTGAAGTAAGCCAGAAAGTAAAACATCAATACAGTATACTAACACATATATATGGAATTTAGAAAGATGGTAATGATAACCCAATATGCGAGACAGCAAAAGAGACACAGATGTATAGAACAGTCTATTGAACTCTGTGGAAGAGAGTGAGAGTGGGATGATTGGAGAGAATAGCATTGAAACATGTATATTATCATATGTGAAAGAGATCACCAGTCCAGGTTCGATGCATGAGACAGAGTGCTCAGGGCTGATGCCCTGGGATGACCCTGAGGGATGGGATGGAGAGGGAGGTTGGAGGGAGGTTCAGGATGGGGAACACATGTACACCCATGACTGATTCATGTCAATGTATGGCAAAACCACTACAATATAGTAAAGTAATTAGCCTCCAATTAAAATAAATAAATTAAAAAAAAATAAAGTGCAAATGAGTGACCTCAATTTGACGTGAATTGTTTTTCCTAGCTCAATGTCACAAAAGAATCACAGGCAGACAGTTGATATTTACATTCATAAAATAAACAATCTATTATATCAGTTAATGAGGCAGAATATCTTCAAATTGATTTAGTATTTTTTTAACTTAATATGGGCTTTTATTTACTTAATATGAGTTTTTGACATAACATGCCCTTACTCAAGCTAAACTAATTAATGGAGAGGATTAAATTTTACTCTCACAAACAAATTTTATTGAATAACTGTGTATATTAGATTTCTAGTACAATTGCAAAATACTCCCACACTAGTTGCTTAAATAAACAAATTTATTCTCTTGGATGTCAGAAGCTTAAAATGAGTCTTGTTGGGCAAATATAAAATATTTGGGTGACCATTCAAGATGGCAGCATAGAAAAAACAGAATGGTCTCAAATAAATCAGAAATGAAAAAGGAAAAATTACAATTAATATCACAGAAATGCAAAAGACCACAAGGTTAGTATGAATATTTATACCAACAAATTGGACAACCTAGAAGAAATAGAAACATTCTTACCAAACAAACATTTTCCCAAGAGAGAATCATGAAGAAACAGAAAATCTGAATACACCAGTTACTAGTAAGGATATTGAACCAGAAACCAAAAGTCTCACAACAAACAAAAGTCCAAGACCAGAGGCTTCACTGATAGATTCTAATAAACATTAAAGATTTAGATCTATCTTCCAAAAACTTTCAAAAAATCAAAGAAGAAAAATGCTTCCAAACCCACTTTATGAGGCCAGCATTACCTTGACTCAAAATCAGACAAGGGCAATAAAGGAATAAAGAATTATAGACCAATATCTTTGATAAACACACATGCAAAAATCCTCAAAAAATATTAGCAAATAAATTCAAAAATATATCTAATGGACCATACATCATGATCAAGTGGGATTCACTTCAAGGTCATGCAAGAATGGTTAAACATCCTCAAATAAGTCAAATGATACACCAAATTAACCAAAGGAAGGAAAAATATCATATGATAATTTCAGTGTGCTGTGCTAAGTCACTTCAGTTGTGTCCATCTCTTTGCGACCCCATGGACTGTAGCCCGCCAGGTTCCTTTGTCCATGGGACTTTCCAGGCAAGAACACTGGAGTGGGTTGTCCTTTCCTCTCCCTGGGATCTTCCCAACCCAGGGGCTGAACTTTGTCTCTTCCGTCTTCTCCATTGGCAGGCGGGTTCTTTGCTACTAGCACCACCTGGAAAGCCTAATCATTTCAACAGGTGCAGAATAATCATTTGACAAAACTCAATGTTTGTTTATGATAAAAAACCCTCAACAGAGTGGGTACAGAGGAAGCATACCACCATATAATATAGGTTATATATACAAGTCCACAGATAACACTATACTCAATGGTGAGAAGATGAAAACCTTTCCTCTAAGATCAGAAAAAAGAAAAGAATTCCCACTCAGGCCACTTTCATTCAACATAGTATTGGAAATCCTAGCCACAGTAATTAGACAATAAAATACATTCACAGAGTCCAAATTAGAAAGGAAGAAGTAAAACTGTCACTATTTACAGATAAAATGATACTATATATATATATATATATATATATATATATATATATATATATAAAATTCTAACAAAGAACTTTTTGAACTAGTAAATAAATTTCATGAAACTATGAGATACAAAATCAACATACAGATACCTCTTGTGTTTCTAGACTCTAGTAATGGATTATCAGAAAAAGAAATGTAGAAAACAATCCTACTTAAAACTGCATAAAAAATAAAATAACTTGGCACAATTTACGAAAGAGGGAGAAGACCTATACACTGAAATCTAGAAGACTCGGATGAAAGAAATTGAAGAAGTCACAAATAAATGGAAATATACCTTAAGTTCGTGCATTGAAATCATTAATATTCTTCAAATGACCTAGATATTTTTCCAAAAAGGCATACAAGTGGCAAACAGACACATAAACAGATGTTTGAACATCATTAATTACCAGGAAAATGCAAATCAAAGCACAAAGAAATTATTCCACATTCTTTAGAATGGCTGTTATAAGAAAGATGAGTGCCTGAGACCTTATTCATCCTGTAACTGAAAGATTTTACTACCCTCTCCTTATTTCCTCCACCCCCTACAACTTTTCTATGCAGTTACAAATATGTTAGTCACTCAGTTGTGCCAAACTCTTTGTGATCCCATGGAATATAGCTGCCAGGGACCTCTGTCCATGGGATTCTCTGGGCAAGAATATTATAGTTGCCTTTCCCTTCTCCAGAGGATCTTCCTGACTCTGGGGTCGAGTCTGAGTCTCTCACACTGCAGGCAGATTCTTTACCATCTGAGCCACCAGGGAAGCCCAGAGTTATAAGTATACCACCTGGCATATTTTCCTATTGGAGGTTAATTATTTTACAATGTTATGGAGGTCTCTGACATACATCAACATGAATAAGTCATAATTTTATATATATATATATACACATATATTTATATGCATATGTGTCTATACATATATTTATATATACCCTTCCTCTTGAGTATCCCTCCCACTCCCCCCTTCTACCCATCTAGGTCATCACAGGGTGCCAGGTTGGGCTCCCTGTGTTATACAGAAGGTTCCCGCTGGTTACCTATTTTACACGATAGTGTTTATATGTCAGTGCTGCTTTTTCAGTTGGGTCTATCCTCTCCTTCCCCCACAGTGTCCACAAGTCTGTTCTCTACATCTACATCCCCATTTCTTCTCTCTAAACAGGTTCATCAGTACAATTTTTTTCTAGATTCCATGTATATGCATTAATAAATGATATTTGTTTTTCTTTTTCTGACTTGCTTCACTCTGTGTAACTGGCTTTATGTTCATCCACTGAGGGGAGCGGCTTGAAAGAGCTGACTCTGGGAGCTGCCTTGATTATCAAGGGTTCCTTCAAGGACATAGCTCTCTGTCCCGCCACCCCTCTGAATTTACTATCCAAAGATAAACACAACACTAGTAAGCCTTGAATGCACACAAGACGCAGACAGATAGCCTTTTTACGATTACCCCTAATCTAAATCAGGATGCCATTCCTGTGCTCTGGCGCCTAGTGAGAGTTCTAATTATTGTTATCTTAAGATGATGTACATGGAGAAGAATTTCCTTGGGATGCCTCCTTCTTGGTTTAAGTATAAATGAAGCTTAGAAAAATAAAGGAGCATCGTTGACTGCAGCGATCCTCTCGACCCCATCTGTCCTGTGTCTTTATTTCTTAGCCTAAAGGAACGCGTCGTGTTGCTCGCTGAAATCTCCCGGCTGGTCCGGCAAGTGGCGCCCAACGTGGGGCTCGTCAAAAGTTCCTCTTGGCCGCTACCCGTTGGAAATTTTGTAGTAAGTAAGTAAAAGGATATTTGCTTAAATATTGTGGGGTAAAAAGGTTTATTGTCGAGAGTATAAACTATGGGGCAAGATCATAGTCGTCAGTTGTTTGTGCATATGTTACAGATAATGTTAAAGCATCGGGGAATGCAGGTTACTAAAACAAAATTGCAGACTTTTCTTAGTTTTGTTGAGGAACTATGTCCCTGGTTTCCACAGGAAGGGACTATGAGTTTAGAGATATGGAAAAAGATAGGGAAACAGATTCAAACATATTATACTCTCCATGGACCTAATAAGGTTCCTGTGGAGACATTTTCATTATGGTCTTTAAATAGAGACTGCCTTGATTTTGAACATGAGGAAGGGAGTAAATTAAAAAACATGCTCTCACCTGAAGATCCAATTTATGCTACTCCTAAAGTTTATGCTACTCCTAAAGGAAAAAGACCCACAACCTTTGAATTAAAATCTGCCAAAACTTTGAAAGAAAATGAGAGAACGTTGACTCCAAAAAATGATGAAAATTTAGAGAAACAGGCAGCTGCTTACATTAAGGATGATCATTGGGAATTACTTGTAACTGATGATTCAAATGTGCAGACAGCAGCTGCCCCTCCGACAAAGAGTCTGGAGGCACTCATGCAGCAATTATTAATAACAATAAAGGAAGACACTGGGCAAAAGATTGTAAATCAAAGGTTAATGAAACTATGGAAGTCATGAGAGAATTACAACCTGGCTTACCTTCCCCCATGGCTATTCCAAGAAATGCTCATATAATAATCATAGACCTAAAAGATTGTTTTTATACTATTCCCTTGGCACCTCAAGACTGTCCTCGATTTGCCTTTAGTGTTCCATCTGTTAATTTCTCTCAACCAATGCCCCACTATCAATGAAAAGTTTTGCCTCAAGGTATGGCTAATAGTCCGACTTTATGTCAAAAATTTGTTGCAGCAGCATTAGAAGAGACTCGAGTAAAATACTCTGATGTTTACATTTTGCATTACATGGATGATATACTGCTGGCACATTTTGATGAAAAACATCTGTTAGCAGCTTATGCCTTCATGGAACCAACTTTGAAGGCTGCAGGGCTTATAATAGCCAAAGAAAAGGTGCAAACCTTTCCTCCTTATTCCTATCTTGGCTTTCGTTTAGAAAGGGAGACATTTGGAGTTCAGCCCATTGCTTTGCGAAGAGATAATCTAAAAACACTTAATGATTTTCAAAAGTTGCTCGGGGAAAAAAAAAAAAAAAAGTTGCTCGGGGACATTAATTGGATTAGGCCCTATTTACATCTTGCAACATATGAATTAAAGCCTCTTCTTGATGTCTTAAAGAGAGATAATAATCCTACCTCCCCACGCAGCCTTACAAAAGCTGGAGAGCGAGCTCTTCAGAAAGTGGAAACTGCCTTATCACAGCAGCATTCCAGTTACTGTGACTATGAAAGGCCTTGGGGACTTTATATTCTTGCCTCAGAACATTCACCTACAGGTGTCCTGTTTCAAGATAACCCTCTAAGGTAGATTTACTTGCCAGTTTCTCCTCTACGGGTGTTAAGTCCTTATCATGTTCTTGTAGCTAAAGTAATAGCCAAAGGCAGACAGAAATCCGTTACTTATTTAGAAAGGGATCCCCACTTTATCTGTATCCCTTTTTCAACTGAACAACAGTTATGGCTTTCTCAATTTTCTGATGATTGGGCAATTGCGCTTGCACAGTATGCAGGGGAGATTAAACAACATTATCCTGCTAATAAATTGTTACAATTTGCACAGCTGCATCAGTTTATTTTTCCAAAAGTCGTGCAGCAATGCCCTCTGGAAAAGGGGACAACTGTCTTTACTGATGGATCTTCCAATGGCATGGCCAGTTTGGTGATTAAAAATGAATCTTATTATTGTCAAACCTCATATTCATCAGCTCAAGAAGTAGAACTTTTTGCAGTACTCCAGGCTCTGCAACGTGTTCCTCAAACTTTTAATTTATACTCTGACAGTCATTATGTTGGCAGAGCTCTCTCAGTCATTGAAACAGTACCCCTCATTGGAGCTGCAAAGCCCTCTATTCAAACCTTGTTTTTGAAAATTCAGAATCTCATTCGAGCCCGAACTCATCCTTGCTTTTTTGGGCACATACGCGCTCACACTGCCCTTCCTGGGCCTTTAACAGCCGAGAATGCTCTGACAGATGAAGCCACCCGTATGGTATGTTATTCTTCCTTAACCCCTATCTCTGCGGCACAGGCCTCTCATGCAATACACCATCAAAATAGCAATTCTTTACGGCTGCAATTTGAAATTTCCCGAGAGGCCGCTCGTCACATTGTAAAAACTTGTTCTACCTGCCCGCAGTTTTTTGTTCTTCCCACTTATGGAGTCAATCCTCGGGGTTTACTCCCCAACGATTTGTGGCAAATGGATGTTACACATATTTCTGATTTTGGAAAATTGAAATATGTGCATGTTACTGTTGATACTTTTTCTGGTTTCCTCATGGCCACACTTCAACCTGGAGAGGCTAGTAAGCATTGTATTCAGCATTGCTTACGGAGCTTTTCTGCTATGGGCCTGCCTAAATGCATCAAAACAGACAATGGCCCTGGATATACTGGTCGCAATTTTCAAGCCTTCTGTGCCCAATTACAAATTGTGCATAAGACTGGTATTCCATATAATCCACAGGGCCAAGAAATTGTTGAGCGGGCACATCAAACCCTTCAGCACCAATTGAAAAAATTAAAAAGGGGAAATTTATATACTATTACTCCTAACAATCTCCTCAGCCATGCCTTATTCATTTTGAATTTTCTAAGTCTTGACCGGGATGGCAAATCAGCAGCTCAACGTTTTTGGCACTATGACAATAAAAAGGCTCGGCCATTAGTCAGGTGGAAAGACCCGCTGGAAGGCAGATGGCATGGGCTGGATCCAGTTCTAACATGGGGGAGAGGTCATGTTTGTGTTTTCCCGCAGAATGCCGAAGCACCACGCTGGCTCCCGGAAAGGCTGGTACGCACAGCGGAGGAGATCACTGGTGGAGCGAGTGAGACAGCTCACAATCCAGGAGACAGTCCCGCTGCCGACAGCTCAGCAGATACAGGCCCTGTTACAGATGGCGTATGAGAATGCTCCAAACCCTTACCCCGCCTCTCCTACTAGTATATTAATTTCTTTACTACTCCTTTTAAACCAGATAAGTTCCATGAATGCTGATGTCTTCTGGGCATATGTTCCTGATCCCCCTCTTTTGCAGCCTGTTGGATGGGAAATGAGTTCTGTTCCTGTGTATGTGAATGACACAATACTTTTGGGGGGGTCTTCTGATAAACATATTTTTCCGCAGAATGCCAACATTTCTTATACTGGATCCTCTTCACAATTACCAATGTGCTTTTTCCGAAATCATAATGTTTCAGGTTGTCTCACTGTTACAGATGTTGGATATTCTGATTACAGCACTGGCTGGAGTGTGGATATTCCTGGTGTGACCAAGCTCACAGGGCATGCACAGCGACGCAATGGAACAGGACCCCAGGATATCCCATTCTGTGGCCTGGGGCAAAAAGGGAAACATATAGCGGTGCCATGGAAACTCTGCCGGAATGAGACTGCTACGGTGTATTCTATTCCTGACAGCACGCACTCACTGTGGGACTGGTCGCCAGACTCAGAGAGAAACCCCGGAAAGGAAAGTAACAGACAGTTTGCAGCGAGAATTTGGAATCTTGGCGGCACCCTTGTTTATCAAACTGAAGTCTGGAAGTTGCTGGCCGCTTTTGAAACAAGCGGATCCTTCCTGCAGACTGGAAAAAAGGTTAAAGGTGGACTTTTTTGGAATGCAACCTGGTGATATCCTCGGGCCTGTGTACCTTATCCATTTATGATTATTGCTGGTTCTGTAAATCTTACTAAGAAAAATAGTCAATATTATATTCATTGTTTTAATTGTACCCTGACTAATTGTATAAGAGGTATGGAAAATAATTCTGGGGCTTTGATAGTCAAACAACCGCCCTTCGTCATGATGCCTGTGAACCTTACTGAACCTTGGTATGAAGAATCAGGGCTTGAACTATGGAAAAGAGTGCGTACAACCCTTGCTAGGCCACGAAGGGGGATAGGATTAATAATTCTGGGAGTAGTAACACTAATAACTTTGATTGCTTCTGCTACTACTGCTTCTGTATCTTTAGCTCAATCTGTGCATACTGCTAATATTGTAGATGATTTGGCAAAGAACACTTCAAAAGCTTTAAGAGTTCAAGAAGATATAGATAGAAAATTAGAAGATAGGCTAAATGCGCTCTATGATGCAGTAAGATTTTTGAGAGAAAAAATGCAAGGGTTAAAGCTGAGAAGAAAAATTAGATGTCATGCTAATTATCGTTAGATTTGTGTAACTCCAAAAATTTATAATAATACTGAGACCCCTTGGAATAAGATAAAATTACATTTAGATGGTATTTGGTATAATGAAAACATTTCCTTAGATCTATTACAACTTCATCAGGAAATTCTTGATATAAAAAATGCTCCTTGGGCTAGTATGGATTTGGCAAAAAATGCTGAAGAGTTTGTTAACAGTTTGTTTTCCAATTTTCCCTCGATTACCTCACTTTGGCATCTTTTTTCAGGGGTCGTGGCTGTGCTCCTAGTGTTTGCGCTTTTTGTGTGCATTGCTCCTTGTATCATAAAGAAATTCATTACAGAGTTGTGGGACATCAAGGCTGTCCTACACAGTAATTACTTATGCCAAAAGAATCAGGCGTGCCCTTTTACTAAATAAAAGAGGGGGAGCTGCGGGGAGCGGCTTGAAAGAGCTGACTCTGGGGGCTGCCTTGATTGATTATCAAGGGTCTGTTCAAGGACATAGCTCTCTGTCCCGCCACCCCTCTGAATTTACTATCCAAAGATAAACACAACACTAGTAAGCCTTGAATGCACACAAGACGCAGACAGATAGCCTTTTTACGATTACCCCTAATCTAAATCAGGATGCCATTCCTGTGCTCTGGCGCCTAGTGAGGGTTCTAATTATTGTTATCTTAAGATGATGTACATGGGGAAGAATTTTCCTTGGGATGCCTCCTTCTTGGTTTAAGTATAAATGAAGCTTAGAAAAATAAAGGAGCATCGTTGACTGCAGCGATCCTCTCGACCCCATCTGTCCTGTGTCTTTATTTCTTAGCCTAAAGGAACGCGTCGTGTTGCTCGCTGAAATCTCCCGACTGGTCCGGCAATCCACCCCACTACAACTGAGTCAATGCTTTCCTTTTTATAGCTCAGCTATATTCCATTGCAT
Organism: Muntiacus reevesi; assembly: GCF_963930625.1. Lineage (NCBI taxonomy): Eukaryota > Metazoa > Chordata > Mammalia > Artiodactyla > Cervidae > Muntiacus > Muntiacus reevesi. The sequence goes on along the minus strand of NC_089249.1, from coordinate 187,168,487 downwards.
ATATGTACCATATCTTCTTTTTCCATTCATCTGGATAGTCAAATATTAATCTAAATTTATATATATACACACGCACATGCACACACACACACAGACATCCCATAACATCGTACAGAAAACCCAAATGAAATTTTTGACCAACCAAATAAATCATGGTGACTACTGTTGACAACACTGCATTGTACAAGTGAACTTTACTAAGACAGTAGAGTATTTGCCATCACTTCATGGCAAATAGATGGGGAAACAGTGGAAAGAGTAGCAGACTTTATTTTGGGGGGCTCCAAAATCCCTGCAGATGGTGACTGCAGCCATGAAATTAAAAGATGCTTACTCCTTGGAAGGAAAGTTATAACCAACCTAGACAGCATATTAAAAAACAGAGACATTACTTTGCCAAGAAAGGTCTGTCTAGTCAAACCTATGGTTTTTCCAGTAGTCATGTATGGTTGTGAGAGTTGGACTATAAAGAAAGCTGAGCAGCGAAGAATTGAGGCTTTTTAACTGAGAGTCCCTTGGACTGCAAGGAGATCCAACCAGTCCATCCTAAAGGAAATCATTCCTTCATTGGAAGGACTGATGTTGAAGTTGAAACTACAATACTTTGGCCACCTGATGCAAAGAGCTGACTCATTTGAAAAGACCCTGACACTGGGAAAGATTGAAGGTGGGAAGAGAAGGGGATGACAGAGGATGAGATGGTTGGATGGCATCACTGACTTAACAGACATGAGTTTGAGTAAACTGTGGGAGTTGGTGATAGACAGGGAGGCCTGGCGTGCTGCAGTCCATGGAGTAGCATAGAATCAGACACAACTGAGCAACTGAACTGAACTGAGGAGAGTATAACTTAAATGTTCTCACGCATACACACACACAAAAAGCAAGATAAGTGTGTAAAGTAATGGGTGTGTAAGTTAAAGGAGAAATCCTTTCACAAAGTATACATAAATCAAATCATGATGTACACTTCAAATATCTTATGATTATAAATATTAACCATACCTTAATAAAGCTAGTTTTTTAAAGCTTCTTAAAAAATGAAAAAGGAGAAATAACAAATGTTGGTGAGGATGTGGAGAAAAGGAAACCCTAGTGCACTGTTGGTAGAAATGTGAATGTGTACAGCCATTATGGAGAGCAGTATGGAGATTCCTCAAAAATTATAAATAGAACTACTGTATTATCTAGCTATTCAACTTCTGGATATTCCTCTGAATAAAATGAGAGCAGTAATTTGAAAAGATATATGCAACCCTATGTTCATTGCAGCATTATTTACATTGACCAAAACGTGAAAGCTACCTTCATGTCCATAGATGGATTAATGGATAATGATGTGATATATATATATATATACATATATATATACATATATATATATATACATATATATATACATACACACACACACACACACACACACACACACATACACACAATGGCATACTGCTGCTGCTGCTGCTGCTAAGTAGCTTCAGTCGTGTCTGACTCTGTGTGACCCCATAGATGGCAGCCACCAGACTCCTCAGTCCCTGGGATTCTCCAGGCAAGAATACTGGAGTGGGTTGCCATTTCCTTCTCCAATGCATGAAAGTGAAGTCGCTCAGTCATGCCCAACTCTTTGCGACCCCATGGACTGCAGCCTACCAGGCTCCCCCGTTCATGGGATTTTCCACAGGCAAGAGTACTGGAGTGGGGTGCCATTGCCTTCTCTGCAATGGCATACTACTCAGCCATAAAAAATAAAAATCTGGGCATTTGTGACAATGTGGATGGAGCTTCCAAGTATTATGCCATACTAAATAAGCCAGACAAAGATAAATACAAGTATGATTTCACTTGCACATGAAATCTAAAAAACAAAATAAATAAAGAAATGAACCAAAACTTATAGATGCAGAGAACAGATTGATGGTAATCAGAGAGGAAGGGGATTGGGGTTAGTTGGGCAAACTGGGTGAAGGCAGTCAGTTGTAATGTGACACATATTAGTTAGGTTTATTATGCTGATTGGGCTTCCCAGGTGGCTCAGCTCAGTAAAGAATCTACCTGACAAGCGGGAGACACAGCTTCCATCCCTGGGTCAGAAAGATCCCCTAGAGGAGGAAATGGCAATGCACTCCAATATTCTTGCCTGGGAGAAAACCCAAGGACAGTGGAGCCTGGCCTGCTGCAGTTCATGGGGTTGCAAAGAGTTGACATGACTTAGCCACTAAACAACATTCTGCCAACTACACAGTCTTTTTGTAAGTGTATCATTTTGTGTCATTCAAAAACTTTTCTGTAAAAGAAACACACAGAATTAACCACAGACTCTGAAACCAGTGAATGCACTATTTCTTCAAAATTAAATGCAAAGACACATCTTGGGGCAGAAGACCTAAAACTATCTACAACTAATTGTATCACAGGATCACAGCCTTGTTACTCAAAGAATGGTCCACAGACCAGGCCCTACAGAGTCAGCATCACCCAGCAGCTTGTTAGAAATGCAGTCCTTGGACCCACCAGGACCTGCTGAATCAGATTCTGAATTTGTAGTAGGATTGTGGTTGATTTGTAGCTACAATGAAGTTAGAAAAGAACTGACTTAGAATAACTTTGCTACCCCTTATTGTTGCCATTTGAGAAAGCATACTATTCCGGGGATGCTCTCCCACAGATTTTAGATGTTTGGCAGCATCACTTCAGATGTTGTCAAATATCCCAGGGGAAAATCCTCAGAACTACTGGTGTACAGTTTGGAAACTAGACACACCCTGACAGGTTTACATTTAAGGACCATCAAATGCTCAGATATTAAATTCGGCTGGATCAATAAACTCCTCCAAGCTCCATTTCTACAGTGGAGAATGGAGTTCTTAAATGTACTTCCTCAGAAATGAGACATTTGTAAATATTCAATCAAGCAATTCTTATCAGGCACTAAGATCAAGCTTTAGCACAAAAGATCCAAGTATATTTACTATAATCAACAAATATTTTTTAATGGAGAATTACATGAAAGCTCAGAACTAGAGATGTAAGTATGAAGTTCCTAAATGTTATGGCAAAAGTGTCATGAAGACAACATACATAGTGCCCCAAGGTTGATTAACAAAAGAATTCAGTTCTTCCCCTTATTGAAAAAATGAATAGAATTTTCCTGGAGATTTAGAGTCTGTATCCCCATCATAAATCAAAACTTTGGAGAGACTAAAGACCTAATCCAGATACTCAGTCTTAGACTTGGAGAAAATTTAACTCAGGGTTGAAACAAGGTTCTAGGAGATTTAGAGATCTGAAAGGCAGGAAATTTTATGGAGAAGTAGTGAAAAAAACAAGTAAAAAAAAATGGGTTCTCTTGACTTCCCCCCTGATCCCTTGTGAATAGACAATCATTAGGAAAAATTTCCTTCCTTCCTGAACAGGTTTCCACAGGGGAATTATGTGCTTAGAGTTTGAAATAACAAGAAATGTGCCTAATGAGCAGATAGAGGGACCTATAAACACTGACATCTGCAGTCTCTCAGTGTGTCTAATCTTGAGCTGGATGGGCCCTTTATTTCCTTTGTTTGGAGTCCTAATCCTGATTGGGGTTGGGGGTGGGCTGTAGCTTCATCCCTTCCTGCTGTTTTGTCTGGGGCTAGAGCCTTTGTCTCCATCATTAGCCTTCCAGAGAAGAATTCAGACTCCCCCTCGGAGACCTCCCTCCCAGAGCTCCCCCATCCAGGTGAGTCTCCAATCTAGATGGTGGTACATGAGAAGGTGAGAAAGAAAAGAAGCCAGTTCAACTCAGCCCAGAGGCAAGAGATCGCTGTGTCTGTTTGTTTGCATGATTAATTAATTAAAGTATTTGTGTCAGTGGCTAGGTAATACTTCACAATGTGTCTATGCTACTCACACTTTTGATGAATGGCCTTTCATACTCTTTATCATTAAAGTGCTATTTCATTCATGTCACAGAAATATGTTAGGATTTTAAGTTCAAACTGTGGTTCAAATCAAGAAGGATTTTTCCCATACAGAAGATTCTTAGCAATGTTCAGGAACATCTTGACACTGGAGAAGGCTGGGTGGAGGCCATGGAGGCTCTCAACATCTTTCAATGCATAGGACAAATAGAGCAACAGAGACTGCTCTGACTGGGAATGTCAGTAGTGTTGAGACTCAGAAAACTTGAGTTAGAGAATATCTGCATGATAACATTTATAGCTGTCTTCAGATTGCTTCCCAAATTTGTAAGACTTTACTTTTCTGGCAGCAAAATTAACAACACTGCTTTTGCTACTGGTTTAAAAGTTCAAACCCCAAGCAGTGTGACAGGTCTTTACACTTATATTTCAGGCTAATGAGTATGAAAGACATTTTTTGTTTTCATAAACTATGGCTCAGCTTCAGCAAACTTTACGTATTTGATCCTCATTTTGACTTGCCTATTATTACTATGTCATATATCATTTGCCAAGTTTTCTCCAGTTATCAGCATTTCAAAAAACTTTATGGATGATTATTTCTCAATTGACTTTTGGAGGACATTTTCATGATAAAATATCTATTTTATTTCAAAATATCTATCTTCCAACTTCTGAGTTTTTTGGTTTTCATTTTGCCACATGTAAATTTTATATATAGTTTTCTAGAATGTTCATCTGAAATGTGCTGGTCACTTTACACTAACATTGAAATACCTCAATTTTTGTAAGATGAGTGAGCTAGAACACTAAATTCATATTCTTTCAGATAAATAGTCATTCATGACTGATCTTTATTTTTGGGTAAGTATTTTTTTAATTATTTTTTTTACTTTTAATTAAAAGGTAGTTGCTTTACAGTATTGCTTTGGTTTCTATTAAACATCAACATGAATTAGCTTCAGGCCAGATTTTACTTGACAATATAATCTTTTGCCACTAAATGGAAACACGACCTTGCCATTTGCTAAATGTTCAAAACTATTATGACTTAATTCCTGATCATTCAAAAATAAATAATGGAACATCCATTATGTGCCAGGAAGTCCTTGGTATATTATGCATTATATTCTCTTCTATCAGGCTTTTGCTGCATTAAATATCTTCACATGTTCATGCATTAAATTATTGCTATTTTATATCACATTTCAATTAGTCTGATTCTTCATTCAGTTTTGCTCATGACAGTTTTTTGAAACTCTTCATTTTAACCTAGTTTCAGTTCAGTTCAGTTCAGTCACTCAGTCATGTCTGACTCTTTGCAACCCCATGAACCACAGCACGCCAGGCCTCCCTGTCCATCACCAACTCCCGAGCTCCACCCAAACCCTTGTCCATTGAGTCGGTGATGCCATCCAACCATCTCGTCCTCTGTCGTCCCCTTCTCCTCGTGCCCTCAATCTTTCCCAACATCAGGGTCTTTTCAAATGAGTCAACTCTTTGCATCAGGTGGCCAAAGTATTGGACTTTCAGCTTCAGCTTCAGTCCTTCCAATGAATATTCAGGACTGATTTCCTTTAGGGTGGACTGGTTGGATCTCCTTGCAGTCCAAGGGACTCTCAAGAGTCCTCTCCAACACCATATTTCAAAAACATCAATTCTTCGGTGCTCAACTTTCTTCACAGTCCAACTCTCACATCCATACATGACCACTAGAAAAATCATAGCCTTGATTAGATGGACCTTTGTTGACAAAGTAATGTCTCTGCTTTTCAATATGCTGTCTAGGTTGGTCATAACTTTCCTTCCAAGGAGTAAGCATCTTTTAATTTCATGGCTGCAGTCACCATCTGCAGTGATTTTGGAGCCCAAAAAAATAAAGTCAGCCACTCTTTCACCACCTATTTCCCATGAAGTGATGAGACTGGATGCCATGTTCTTAGTTTTCTGAATGTTGAGCTTTAAGCCAACTTTTTCACTCTCCTCTTTCACTTTCATCAAGAGGCTCTTTGGTTCCTCTTCACTTTCTGCCATAAGGGTGGTGTCATCTGCATATCTGAGGTTATTGATATTTCTCTGGGTAATCTTGATTCCAGCTTGTGCTTCTTCCAGCCCAGCATTTCTCATGATGTACTCTCTATATAACTTCATAAGCAGGGTGACAATATACAGCCTTGACGTACTATCCTTTATTCTTTCATTTTATAGCTTTTCACACTCTTCTGTGTTTTTCTGGATAAACACACATATATTCATATACCTTTCTGAAAAGCACAAAAGTGAACAAAACGGGTAAGATCCCTGCCTTTTTGGGTCACACAGTCTAACAATGAGGTCAGAGTACAGTGAAATAAATGTGTCATGATGTAATGTCCTCAGGCATAATTATATGAAGGAAGTTATTCAGCATAAAAATACAGAATTGTCATGGTGTAGGACACCATGGATTTACAAAGCATGGCCTAGGGAGGCCTCAGTATGTTGGATGAAGTCCAGAACCAGGATTAGGGTATGCCCATCGGGTTTCTCAAAACCCAAAGTCCAAGAACAGGTAAGGAAAGATGCTACATGAGAAAAATGAGAAAGGAACTAACCTCATCCCTTATCAGACCACACAAGAACTAACTGGCCAAGTAATCATAAAACAGGCACAGGAGAAACAAGTCTTCTACTGCTTGATATTAAAAATGCCCAATTTTGTTATACTTTGTATATTTTGTTTTATGAAGTGTTGGTTTATCCCTTTGCACATTTTCTCTTAGGGGGAACAATAAGTAAAATGTCTTTTGATATCTTTCAACACCATAGAGGTATCACTACTATTGTCTTTCAGGCAAGTTCATTTTGGATCTCTTATTATTTTGCTGGGCATCAAAGGAAAATAATTAAGGTTTGAATGCCTCCAGGACCAAGGAGGATTATTCTTTCTCACAGCCTCTTAGGGACCAACTGATCTTGTTATTTTTTTCATCATTACTCTCTCTCTCTACCTCCCTCCCTCCCTCTCTCTGCTCTCTGTTTATTGAAAAGACAACTTAATATTTGTTTAAATACACAAAATGGCCATCTGAGTATGGAACCCCAGGTTTATTTGTCCATAGGAGATTTAAGAATTGGAATTTCAGGGAATAATTTCTATATTATACAGGGTAAAGTTCACTGATCTGCCCAAATTGGGTTGTACACATTCCTAGTGTACTCAATAATGCTGCAACTGAGAAAGACATGAAAATAACACAGTGAAGAAAGACACAGCGTGTTCTGTGTCTGTTTGCTACTGGTGAGGTGTCAGAAATCTTCAGAACAATGATAGCTAAGTCATTTCAGTCGTGTCCAACTCTGTGAAACTCCATAGACAGCAGCCCAGCAGGCTCCCCCGTCCCTGGGATTCTCCAGGCAAGAACCCTGGAGTGGGTTGCCATTTCCTTCTCCAATACGTGAAAGTGAAAAGTGAAAGTGAAGTCGCTCAGTCGTGTCTGACTCTTAGCGACCCTACAGACTATAGCCTATCAGGTTCCTCCATCAATGGGATTTCCAGGCAAGAGTACTGGAGTGGGGTCCCATTGTCTTCTCTGCAGAACAACGGTACCAGTTCTCATATATTCCAGGATAACTCTTAGGGTAGTGGGGCCAGAATTCAATCAAGGCAGGTACTAAAGAGGTGGGCTGTTTCAATTCACAGGATCCCTTTGCAACAAGACTAATAAAGGGCAAGATATAGTACAGAACAGGAAGTCCCTTGCCCTGGGATTTCAGCAGTAGCAGAGAGACCACGTCCCTCCTCAACAGGTGTGACACTCATCACTCTTTGTAGTCTTCATTCACTTGCAACACTGGCTTTACTTTCTTTGACTTGAGCACTGGAAACAAGCACCTCCCTCAAGGCCTTTCACTGGATATTTCCTCTGCCAGGTACATACTTCATTACATAAACTTGCATCTCCCTCCCTCTCTTGCTTGAGGTCACTGTTCAAATGTCACCTTGTCTGCAGGTCTTCCCTAAACACCCATGCAAAATATAAAGCCTAATTCACTCTCTCCTTTGCATGAGCCTACCCTTTCTATATAGCACCTGTCACCATCTGAAATGTAATGATCTCTATTATTAGCTTATTTTTTCTATATTCATCATTTAATGTGTGTATGTGCTCAGTCAGGTCTGTCTTTCTGTTACCCCATGGACGATAGCCCACCAGGCTCCTCTCTCCATGGGATTATCCAGGCAAGAATGCTGAAGTGGGCTGCCATTTCTCTCTCCAGGGGATCTTCCTGACCCAGGGATCAAAACCTAGTCTCTTGCATCTCTTGCATGGGCAGTGGGTTCTTTACCACTGCACCACATGGGAAACACTCCCATCATTTAATAGTAGGGTCCTATTTTGTTCTTCAGCAAACTATACTTGTTGCCTAGACATGGGTAACATGGTCAGATCTCAATTTTACTACTGAAATGCATGAAAAAATTTCTAATGAAAATTATAGGATTCATAATCCCTCAGGGAAAGTGTTGACAGGGACAAAATTTCCATATCAGTGGTGGCATGAGGGAATCTAAAGGAGACCATATTCATACACAAAATATATTTTACTGAATTATATGACTGCAATATGTAAATCCTGGCTTTTAAAATGTGTGAGTAAATCATGTAGTTGTGAAAATTAGTCATGTTACTTTCCTCTTTCTGTGAAGCCACTTCCACCATATGGAACGAGGCAATGATACACAAATTTCAGAATTTCTTCTTCTGGGATTTTCAGAGGATCCAGAACTACAGTCCATCATATTTGGGCTTTTCCTCTCTATGTACCTGATTACTGTCTTTGGAAACCTGCTCATCATCCTGGCCATTACTTCAGACTCCCACCTGCACACCCCCATGTACTTCTTCCTCTCCAACCTGTCCTTTGCAGACATCTGTTTCACTTCCACCACCATTCCAAAGATGCTGTGGAACATCCAAACACAGAGCAAAGTTATCACCTATGAAGGCTGCATCACACAGATTTATTTTCTCATCCTCTTTGCAGTGTTGGACATTTTTCTCCTGACTGCGATGGCCTACGACCGTTTTGTGGCCATCTGCCATCCCCTGCACTACACAGTCATCATGAACCCCAGACTCTGTGGACTGCTGGTGTTGATGTCCTGGATCATAAATATTCTTAATTCCTCATTACAAAGCTTAATGATGCTGCAACTGTCCTTCTGCATGAACATTGAAATTCCCCACTTTTTCTGTGAACTCAATCATATGGTCCAACTTGCCTGTTCTGACACATTTGTTAATAACATAGTGATGTATTTTGCAGCTGTCCTGCTGGGTGGAGGTCCCTTTGCTGGTATCCTTTATTCTTATTCTAAGATAGTCTCCTGTATACGCAGAATCTCATCAGCTTAGGGGAAGTATAAAGCATTTTCCACCTGTGCGTCTCACCTCACCGTTGTCTCCTTATTTTATTGTACGATGCTTGGAGTGTACCTTAGCTCAGCGGCTACTCACAATGCACACTCAAGTGCAACAGCCTCGGTGATGTACACAGTCATCACACCCATGCTGAACCCTTTCATCTACAGCCTGAGGAATAAAGACATGAAGCGGGCTCTGAAAGCATTCTTTGTGAGAAGAAATGTATGAAAGCTTGTTGTCATAAAACTGAAAAGCCCTTGCGATCACAGAGGTCAAAGCCTCAGGGTCAGAAATTGTGACTATTTCATCAAACTGTGAAATTAGAACTTGTTCTTTTTAAGCAGATACATTCCTGGAATTTGCATTCATTTGACTCTAGATTTTCTATTCAATTCATGTAAATCACTTTATTAAACTTCCTTTTCTCTCTGGCATCCACCTGCTTTCTCCTTGTTCTATTCCCACTTTCACAACTTTACTTCAACAATGTATCAAGAATGTTTGGAAATTCCCACTGACTAAATGAGACAACATAGTTTTTTTAGAATAACTTTTCACAAATGGCATACCTACATGCATGCTCAGTCGCTCAGTCATGTCCGACTCTATGCAACTCTATGGAATGTAGTCCACCAGGCTTCTCTATCCATGGAATTTTTCTGGCAAGGATACTGGGGTGAGTTACCATTTCCTCCTCCAGGGATCAGACTCTCATCTCTTTCATCTACATTGACATGCACATTCTTTACCCCTAGTGCAAACTGGGAAGCCCCCAAAATGACATTTCTTATGTTTCTCTAAAAAGAAGTGTCATGAGTTGTAGTCTTCCTGTCAAAAAACATATGTTTGATCATGAAGACAATTTATATAATTTTATAACAGAGGAAAACCTGAGACATTATTTTCACCTTTATATCCAATATTCCCATGTACATCATTATCTTAACTGCCTTTTCTCGCCATTGAGACTGTAACATACTACTGTGATTTGTGACAAGTCATTGATTTTTATTCTCCTCATTTGGATCCTGTTCTTGGCATCTGTATTGCCCACAATAGCCACTGTTAACATGATTATCAGATACATGTCTACAAAAGGAGTCCCCGCTGAAAGACACATTTTAATAAACAGATTGACCTAATATGGTTTTAGAATCACAGATGAACATCAATATTTCAGTTCAGTTGCTCAGTTGTGTCCGACTCTTTGCAACCCCATGGACTGCAGCACGCCAGGCTTCCCTGTCCATCAACAACTCCCGGAGCTTGCTCAAACTCATGTCCATCCAACCATCTTATTCTCTGTTGTCCCCTTCTCCTCCTGCCTTCAATCTTTCCCAGCATCGGGGTCTTTTTCAATGAATCAGCTCTTCACATCAGATGGCCAAAGTATTGGAGTTGCAGCTTCAGCATCAGTCCTTCCAATGAATATTCAGGACTGACTTGTTTTAGGATTAACTGGTTTGATCTCCTTGCAGTCCAAGGGACCTTCAACACGATGAAGCAAAGTAGTAATTCATACATTGTATTAATTTGGAAAATACTCATTTTGCATGCTGTATATCTACTCATTGGAGTATGGAGGATTGGTGTCCATGTGTTAAGGGGAGGTTTATACATATTAGTAAAAGATTGATTAGCATTTTTCTTTTTTTATTCAATTATCTTCCTGTTTCTGCTTGAAAATTTTCAGTGCTACCTGTAATATGATTCATGTCATTGATTTAATGGAACTGTATCTCCACTACATTTTGTCATAACTCAAGAAGGATGGTGAATGATCACTGTCATTATCCTCCATGATAACTCTGTTATACTCATGATTCTATTCACATTTTATGATCAAAGAGTGAATCAACAGACATCTTGAATTGCTGTCCAGTTATGTGACAGTTTTTTTTCCTACATAGACATACATGTCCTTTCAACCTCTTCTGGTTACTAAGAAATGAACCCCAGTGAGAGATTTCAATTACAGTTATCTGAAATGAACTGAAATGACAGAGTAACCATGAAAGCTATCCTGAAATACAACAACAAGTGACAAGAATAATCAGAAGCAATTATAACTGTCCTCATTCTGTTCACTTTGATTACTGCATCAGTTAGATATTGCTGCATAACAAGCCATCCTAAAGCTAATACTGTAATATACTGCCTTTGTTACCAGATGAGATTATAAGGTACAGAGTTGTTCTGAGCTCTGCTGATCTCCTAATGAGTGTAAACTCAGCTGTAAGTCTCTACATTGCTTTTATTAGGTTCATCCATGATTCAATGTGTGACATGATACCTTTCTCACTTGACCCAATGTGATCAGTTTATTTCTCTGGTTTTATCTTCAGTTTTACAAAGAGAGTATCAAGAGTGAATTGCTTTAATTTGCTTCTATTTCTATACCCATCTATGACACTTTTCTTTTCACCTGGGTAAATGAGATATCTCCCATCACTGCTTAGTGTGAATCAGCTATCTGTGCTCTAGATCCTACTCCAATCCATGCACCTTTAGACTTCAAAGTGATATATTGGAAAATAATTGCATACCATAAACTGCATATTTTGAAATGATAAATAAAATGATCTGTACCAAATTTACAATGCATACTGTATATTTCCATTTGCACATAATTCATGACAGTACACTATAACTTTAAAGGCTTTTAAAAGTGTTTAAATATGTTAATCTCCCTGAGCCTAAATCATTATCTATGTAGGTAATGTGGGGTAAGAAACATAACTTCAGAGGAAGATTTCAAGAAATAAATGATGTGAGTGGATGTATTTTTGTGGAACCCTAAGAAAATGTTCAAATGTAAACTTTTGTGTATTTATTTATATAAATTTATCATTCAAATGAGCATAAGCAAACCTATATAGGTACACACAGTAATGCATTTGTGGTTGATTCTATGTTTTATATAGAAAGAAAGCTTGAGAGAAAGTTGGATAGGATACACTACTGGGCATATATACTGAGAAAACCATAATTCAAGAAGATAATTCAAAGCACATGTACCCCAATGCTCATTGCAGCACTATTTACAGTAGCCATGATACGATATGGAAGCAACCTAGATGTCCATCAACAGATAAGTGGATAAAGAAGATGTAGTACATATATATGATGGAATATTACTCAGTCATAAAAAGGAATGAAATCGAATCAGTTGTAGTGATGTGGATGAGCCTAGAGCCTACCATACAAAGTGAAGTAAGCCAGAAAAGTTGGTGATAGACAGGGAGGCCTGGCATGCTGCGATTCATGGGGTCGCAAAGAGTCAGACACGACTGAGCGACTGAACTGACTGACTGACTGACTAAAGCCAGAAAAACAAATATCTTATGTTAATGCATACACACAGAATCTAGAAAAATGGTGCTGATGAACTATTTGTAGGGGAAGAACAGAGATGCAAATATAGAGAATGGACCTGTGAACACAAAGGAGAAAAAAGAGGGGGAACAAACTGAAAGAGTTGCATTGACATATATATACTGCCATGACTAAAATAGATAGCTGGCAGGAAGCTGTTGTATAACACAGGGAACTCAGCTCAGGGTGCTCTGTGATGACCTGAGAAAGGGGATGGGGTGGGAAGGAGACTCGAGAAGGAAAGACTATATGTACACATATGGCTGATTCACTTTCTTGTACAGCAAAAATTGACATAACACAGTACAGAAATTACATTCCAGTAAAATTTTAAAAAACATTATGAGCAGAAAAAGACTGTAAAAAGTTAAGCGCAGATTTAAAGTGAACCACAGAGGGATTTCCAATTCAGGAAGATACTGAATTGACTCCTCCCATGGATATGCTGAATCTACAGCTACACATGGATCAATTCCCTCTGAAAAAGACCTGAAAACTAGCTGAAATGCTCCTTTGTATCAAATGAGAAAAGACCACATTGAAGCAGGTAAGAGAGACTGAGATGATCTCTTGCCAAAACCCCCACCCCTGATGCAGCAACCCAAATTCAGAAGGGGTTTTACACATCTGGAGCCTCTTCTTGAGGATTAAAAGGTTCATAGCCTATATTAGACACCCCCAACTCTTAAGACCTACATATGGGAGATGAGCCTCCAAAATACCTATATTTGAAAACCATCAGGATTTATGTCTATGAGATGCAAAGTGACGTAGCAAATGGAGACACTGCTTTTAAAAGGCTCTCACATAGACTCAATCACCACATAGACTCAACCACCTCAATGCTCACTGCTGAAGCAGCAGTTTGAAAAGTGCCTAGACTATATGTGAGGGACTGTTGCTGTTGCTATTTAGTTGATAAGTCATGTTCAACTCTTTGCAACCCCATGGACTGTATAGCCCACTAGTACCTCTGTCCAGGGGATTTCCCAGGCAAGAATACTGGAATGGGTTGCCATTTCCTGCTCCAGGGGATCTTCCCCACCCAAGGATCAAACCCTTGTCTGGTGCATTGGCAGGTGGATTCTTTACCACTGAGCCACCTGGGGGACATTCAGTTGCTAATCTAAATACATCCACCAAAAGGGCAGAAGGCTGTTGAAATTCTCTCTTAGCATGGAGGCATTGGTGGGAGTCATCTCATGCTGTCCTTCGGCATCACTAAAGTCAGCAAGTACAATTCCTTGGCTCATCCTTTGTCAAGCTCCACACTACCATTATCTCCTAGAGGGAGATAGGAGGACACGTCTGGTCCTCTGTGATTTTTTTTTTCTTTATGTGCAGCATTCCAGTTTCTCTGGCAGCACTCCAGAGGACATTCTTTGCGTCCCTGGCTCTAGAGGCCAGGGGACTTGCATTCCGAGGTCTGACTGGATTGAAATCAAGAAGAGAGTTCTTGACAGCCTACCACCTCCAGGACATTGCACAGGGAGCAGACTGAATCACACCCCAGCCTTCCTAGAATAGAGGCCCTGCTTGCTTGTCCAGGAGCTTTGGCCTGAGGGGCAGGCTTCTGTTCTGGTGTGCTCCTAGAGGTCTGTGGCTGTGATCCCAGGGAACAGAGATGAGCCTGGTGGATAAGTGTTTGTGCTCTGCCTCCACTCTGCTTCAACTTGATGGTGAGCTTATACCCTTGTCTGGCCTCCTGATTTTTGCAGCTTCTTCCTTCGACAACCTTACATCCCAGGAAGACAGTGAAGCTTATACTCTCAAGACCTGCGGGGCTATAACCAATGGAGGAAGAGTTCTTAAACTGCTACCACTTTCAGGACACAGAAGATAACAGACCCAGATGCTCAATCTTTCTGTGAAATAAGCTTACAACGTTACCATCAATTGCAGCTGCAACCTTAGAGACAGTCTTATCACTTAACACATAACTACAGGCTTTCCTGGTGGTTCAGGGGTAAAAAAATCCTCCTGCCAATGCAACATGGGTTCAGTCCCTCGTCTGGTAAGATACCCTGGAGAAGGAAATGGCAGCCCGCTCCAGTATTCTTGCCTGGGAAATTCTATGGACAGAAGAGCCTGGCAGGCTACAGTCCGAGGGGTTGCAAGAGTCAGACACAACTTAACGACTTTACAATACAAGAACATGGGCTGACTATAAACCTTTCCAGTTACCTTGAAAGGTGGGTATTATCTTCATGTTCTCTCTCTACCACATCCCAGACTCCCAGTATGCCTTGGAGTGGAATTCTCACATGTGTCTGCTGCCCCAGTTTTTACATCCAATGACCTGGATTTTGTAGCTACTGCACAAGGAATCATCCTCAATTGCCTGGCTCTGAAGGCTGGAGGTGGGTAGGCTTGTATGTAGTGCCCAAGGTTCACTAACAAAAGAACTCAGTTCCTCCCCCAGTTGAAAAGGAGAACAGAAAAAGAAAAAAAAAAAAGAGAGAACAGAAATTTTCTGGAGGTTCAGAGTCTGTGTCCCCATCATAAATCAAAGCTTTGAAGATACAAGAGACCCATTCCAGACAGGTTCCTCATCTTTGACTTGGAGAAAATTCTAGTTAAGAGTTGAGATAAGATGCTAAGAGATTGAGATATGAAAGGGGGGCAATTTAATGGAGAAGAAGTAAAAAGAAGAAAACAAAACTGGATTCAATTGACTTCTACAGTGGCCTCTTGTGAGTGAAAAATCGTTAGGAAAAATTTCCTTTCTTCCAGAAGAGCTTTCCACAGGGGAATTATGTACTTAGAGCTTGAAATAACAAGAGAAAAGTGTGTTTAATGAGCAGATACAGGGAGCTATAAATATCTCTACGTCTGAAGTCTCTCGGTGTTTGCAAACCTCGCCTAAAAGGGCCCTTATTTTGTTTTGTTTGATTTGAGTCCTAATCCTGTCTGAGGGGCTGTAGCTTCACTCTTTCCTGCTGCTTAACCATTCAGGAAGAGGTTCAGACTCCTCCTCAGAGACCTTCCTCTCAAAGCTCCCATCCAGGTGAGTCCAACAACCCAGATGATGGTGCATGAGATGGTCAGAGAGAATGGAAGCCAGTTCAACTCAGCCCAGAGGCAAGAGACTGCTGTCCTTGTTCCTTTGTTTGATTAATTAATGTTTTTATTTCTGTGATTACATATTTCACAAAGCAACAGTGCTATTTACACCTTTGACCACCTCTCACATTCTTTATCATTAAATTGCTGTTATGTCAGTGCTAGAAAAATATGCTGAGATTGTTAATTTAAAATTGTGGTTCTAATCAGGGGATTAGATTTTTCCCCAGGGGACACATTGAACAACGTCCAAGGACATTTCTGGCTGTCACACTGCAGAGGGCTGAGTGGAGACCATGGATGCTGTAAGCATCTTTCAATGCACAGGACAGAGCACACAATAGAGAATGACTTGGCCCAAAAATATTCGCAGCACTAGGGTTAAGAAAGCCTGAGTTAAAAAACAACATTTATTGCAATATTTATAGTTGTCTTCAGGTTGCTTTCCAATCTTGTAACATTTTGTTTCTGACAGCAGAATTAGAGAACTGCTTTTGCTACCAGTTTAAAAGATCTAATGGCAATCAGCATGACAGTTCTTTAAGGGTTTTTCCCCCCAGGCTGATGGGTGTGAAAGACACTTTGTTTCTTAAACTATAGCTCAGATTCATCACACTTTACATATTTGATCACCATTTTTATTTGCCTATTATCATGTTGTTGTTGTTGCTGTTGTTTTTTCATGGCTAAATCATGTCCAACTCTTTTGTGACCCCATGGACAGTAGCCCTCCAGGTGCCTCTCTCCATAGGATTTCTCAGACAAGAACACTAGAGTGGGTTTCCATTTCCTTCTCCAGGGGATCTTCCCAACACAAGAATCAAACTCCCAACTCGTACATTGGCCTATATAATAATTATCTTTTTTCTACAGTTTTTAGCATTTCAAAAAGTTTCTACTGATCATAGTTTTTCAATTGACTTTTGGAGGATATTTTTGACCATAAAAAATTTTATTTTATTGAAACATATCTATATTCTTAGTTTTGAATTTCTTGTTTTATTGGATGGTTTTGCCCCATGCAAATTGAATATGTTGTTTTCTAGATGTTCTTCTAAAATGTATTGGTTACCTCTACACAGAGGTTGGATGAAATACATTTCTTTTGTATGAAGTATGAGGGAGGAGAACTGTCATAGTGTGGACAGGACTTATAGAACCTGTCCCAGAGCAGCCTCTGCATGTTGGATGAAGTCCAGAATCATGATTAGAAAGTGCCCACTGAGATTCTCAAAAAAGGGATGAAATACTACAGAACAGGAACAGTAAAATAAATATTCCACTTGAGAAAATTGAGAAAGGGACTAATCTCATCCATTTTGGGGCCATACAAAAACTAATTGGTCAGGGACTTCCCTGGTGGTCTAGTGGTTAAGAATTCGCCTTCCAATGCAGGGGGTGTGGGTTTGATCCCTGGTAGGGGAGCTATGACTCCACATGCCTGATGGCCAAAAAACTAAAATATATATATATATATATATATTTTTTTTTTTTTTAAAGAAGCAATATTGTGACAAATTCAGTAAAGACTTTAAAAATGGTTCACATCCAAAAAAAAAATCTTAAAAAAAAAGAAAACCTAATTGGTCAAATAATTATGGAATAGGCACAGGAAAAGCAAATCTAGTTCCCTGACCAGGGATCAAACCCGGGCCCCCTGCATTGTAAGTAAGAGTCTGAGCCACTGGAGCACCAGGGGAGTCCCCTGGGGACCCTTTAGCAAGATGAGTAAAATGCAAGTTGTAGTGTGGAACAGGAACAACTGTGCCCTGGGGTTTCAGCAGTAGCAGAGAGACCACCTCACTCCTCAACGTGTGTGACCCACCTCTCCTCAGTCTTTATCAGGTTCACTCACTTGCAGCACTGCTTCTCTTTTTTTTAATTGAGTACAGGAAACAAGCACCTTCTTGAGGGCCTTTGCCCTGGCCATCCCTCTGCCGGGCACACACGTCCCCTCAGAGACCCAATCTCTCCTCTGTGCCTGTTGTTAATTGTGTGCCTATGGTGACAGAATCTGACACCATAGGATGATACACAGTTTTACTGTCTGTTTAAATAGTCATTCTCTTTTTTTATGTCCTGATTCATTTTTTCAATGTCAGTTACTTTATGATGTCGTGCTGGTTTCTGCTGTACAATGATGTGAATGAGCTGGAAGTATATCTGTATCACCTCCTTCTTGAGCCCAGCCCATCCCACTCCAACCCCCCAGGTCATCACGAAGCACAAGGCTGGGCTCCCTGTGTTATGTAGCAGCTTCTCACTACCTATCTATTCTACACACGGTAGTGTACAGATGTCAATGTTATTTTCTCAGTTCGTCCCCATGCTCCCCCTGATGTGTTCACAAGTCCATTCTCTACATCTGCATCTCTGTTCCTACACCTCAGATAGGTTCATCTGTATCATTTTTCTAGATTCCATATATATGCATTAATGTGCAATATTTGTTTTTCTCCTTCTAACTTACTTCACTCTGTATAACAGGCTCTAGATTTGTCCACCTCCCTTCAACCGACTCAAATTAGTTCCTTTCTATGGCGGAATAATATTCCACTGTGTATATATACCACAACTTCTTTATCCATTCATCTGTCCATGGACATCTAGGTTGCTTCCATGTCTTGGCTGTTGTAAATGCTGCTGCAATAAACGTTGGGGTACATGTGTTGTTTTGATTGATAGCTTTCTCAGGTTATATACCCAGTCATGGGATTGTGGGGCCATATCAGAGTTTTATTCCTAGCTTTTTAAAGGCATCTCTATACTATTTTCCATAGTGGCTATATCGACTTACATTCCCACCATATATTCATTCTCTGTTATTGAAATGAGACTTCCAGGACTTTTGTTTCTTAGCACCTTGTACTCATTGCCTGCTGCTGCTGCTGCTAAGTCACTTCAGTCGTGTCCAACTCTGTGC
The DNA here is from genome assembly GCF_963930625.1 of Muntiacus reevesi. Taxonomy (NCBI): domain Eukaryota; kingdom Metazoa; phylum Chordata; class Mammalia; order Artiodactyla; family Cervidae; genus Muntiacus; species Muntiacus reevesi. Next base: position 187,149,822 of record NC_089249.1, on the reverse strand, counting down.
GATCCCATAGACGGCAGCCCACCAGGCTCCTCGTCCCTGGGTTTCTCCAGGCAAGAACACTGGAGTGGGTTGCCACTTCCTTCTCCAATGCGTGAAAGTGAAAAGTGAAAGTGAAGTTGCTCAGTCGTCTCCGACTCAGCCACCCCATGGACCACTGCCCATCAGGCTCCTCCAACCATGGGATTTTCCAGGCAAGAGTACTGGAGTGGGGTGCCATTGTCTTCTCCGTACTCATTGCCTAGACAGTGCTTAAAAACAGTAGACTTCATATTACAATTTTTTTTTTTACTTTTTTTTTTCATTTATTTTTATTAGTTGGAGGCTAATTACTTTACAATATTGTAGAGGTTTTTGTCATACATTGACATGAATCAGCCATGGATTTACATGTATTCCCCATCCTGATCCCCCCTCCCACCCCCCTCTCCACCCGATTCCTCTGGGTCTTCCCAGTGCACCAGGCCCGAGCACTTGTATTACATTCTTGAATTACACTATGAAATTCTCATTAAAAGTGAAAAACACATGACCCTTATGGTAAAAGCTGGTTGGGAAAAAATTCCATATTATGTAGGGCACAAAGATACTTTCCATGGGGCTATACAAAATACACAAAATATCAAACTAATTTTGACAACAAAATATAAATTTGAAACACCATTTTGAATATGTGAGTAATACAAGTTTGTGTGAAAATTAGCCATGTTATATCCCTTCTTTTCCAGAAGTCACCTTCCTGCATGGAATCAGACAATGGTACACAAATTCTAGAATTTCTCCTTCTGGGACTTTCAGGGGAAGTAAAAGTACAGCCCCTCATATTTGGGCTTTTCCTCTCCACATACCTGATTACTATGTTTGGAAACCTGCTCATCATCTTGGCCATCACTTCAGACCCCCACCTTCACACCCCCATGTACTTCTTCCTCTCCAACCTGTCCTTTGTAGACATCTGTTTCACCTCCACCACCATCCCAAAGATGCTGTGGAACATCTGGACACAAAGCAAAGTTATCAGCTATAAGGAATGCATCACACAGATTTATTTTCTCATACTTTTTGCAGTGTTGGACCTCCTCCTCCTGACCGTGATGGCCTATGACCGCTTTGTGGCCATTTGTCAACCTCTCCACTACACAGTCATCATGAACCCCCAGCTCTGTGGATGGCTGGTGCTGATATCCTGGATCATAAGTGTCCTGAATTCCTTATTACAAAGCTTAATGGTGTTGCGACTGTCCTTCTGCACAAACATTGAAATTCCCCACTTTTTCTGTGAACTCAATCATATGGTCCAACTTGCCTGTTCTGACACATTTGTTAATAACATAGTGATGTATTTTGCAGCTGTCCTGCTGTGTGGTGGTCCCTTCTTTGGTATCCTTTGTTCATATTCTAAAATAGTCTCCTGTATACGCAGAATCTCATCAGCTCAGGGGAAGTATAAAGCATTTTCCACCTGTGCGTCTCACCTCACCGTTGTCTCCTTATTTTATTGTACAATGCTTGGAGTGTACCTTAGCTCTGCGGCTACCCACAGTGCACACTCGAGTGCAACAGCCTCGGTGATGTACACAGTCATCACACCCATGCTGAACCCTTTCATCTACAGCCTGAGGAATAAAGACATGAAGAGCACTCTGAAAGCATTATTTGTGAAGGGAAATATATAAAGGCCAATTGTCGTAAAACTGAAGAAGTACCCAAGATTGAAGAGATCAAAGCCACAGAGTCAGAAATTGTGACTATTTGATCAGACTATGAAAGCAGAACTTGCTAATATTATTTTCTTGAATTTCCATTTCTTTGATTTCAACTTTCCTATCTTAACTTGTAGCTCATTTTATTAAGCTTTCTTCTTTCTTTGATATCCAGCAAATTTTCTCTTGTTTTATATTTTTTCCTTTATGTTTTTACTGAAGGATAATTGCTTTAGAGAATTTTGTTGTATTCTCAACACGAATCAGCCATAGTTGTACATATATCCCCTCTCTTTTGAAACTTCCTCCCATTTCCTGGCCCATCTCACGCCTCTAGGTTGATACAGAGCCCCTGTTTGAGTTTCCTGAACCATACAGCAAATTCCCGTTGGCTGTCTATTTTACATATGACAATGTAAATTTCCATGTTACTCTTTCCATGCATCTCACCCCCTCCTCCCCTCTCCCCATGTCCATAAGCCTATTGCTGTCCTGTAAATAAATTCTTCAGTGTCATTTTTCTAGATTCCATATATATGTGTTAGAATACAATATTTATATTTCTCTTTCTGACTCACTTTACTCTGTATAATAGGTTCTAGGTTTATCCACCTCATCAGAACTGACTCAAATGTGTTCCTTTTTATGGCTGAGTAATATTCCATTGTGTATATGTACCACACCTCTTATCCATTCATCTGTCAATGGACATCTAGGTTGCTTCCACATTCTAGCTATTGCAAATAGTGCTGCAATGAACAATGGGATACAGGTGTCTTTTTCAATTTTGCTTTCCTCCTGGTATATGCCTAGAAGTGGGATTGCTAGGTCATAAGGTGGTTTTATTCTTAGTTTTTTTTAAAGAATCTGCATACCTATCAATGTATGACAAAACCCACTGAAAAATAAAAAAAAAAAAAAGAATCTCCATACCATCTTCCATAGAAGCTATATCAATTTACATTCCCACCAACAGTGCAAGAGCATTCCCTTTTCTCCACACCCTCTGCAGCATTTATTGTTGTAAACTTTTTGATGATGACCATTCTGACCAGTGTGAGGTGATATCTCATTGTAGTTTTGATTTTCATTTCTGTAATAATGAACGATGCTGAGCATCTTTCCATGTGTTTGTTAGCCATCTGTATGTCTTCTTTGGAGAAATGTCTGTTTAAGTACTTTTCCCACTTTTTGATTGAGTTGTTTGTTTTTCTGGCATTGAGTTGTATGAACTGCTTGTATATTTTGGAAATTAATCCTTTGTCAGTTGTTTCATTTGGAATTTTTTTTTCCCATTCTGATGGTTGTATTTTCACCTTCTTTATAGCTTCCTTTGCCATGCAAAAGCTTTTAAGCTTAATCAGGTCCCATTTGTTTACTTTTGTTTCTATTTCCATTACTCTAGGAGGTGGGTCATATAGGATCTTGCTTTGATTTATGTCATCGAGTGTTCTGCCTATGTTTTCCTGTAGGAGTTTTATAGTTTCTGGTCTTACATTTAGGTCTTTAATCCATTTTGAGTTTATCTTCATGTATGGTGTTAGGAAGTGTTCTAATTTCATTCTTTTATATGTAGCTGTCCAGTTTTCCCAGCACCATTTATTGAAGAGGCTGTCTTTGCCCCATTCTTCCTTTGTCAAAAATAAGGTACCCATAAGTGCATGGGTTTATTTCTGGACTTTCTATCTTGTTTCATTGGTCTGTATTTCTGTTTTTGTGCCAGCACCATGCTGTGTTGATGACTGTAGCTTTGTACTATAATCTGAAGTCAGGAAGATTGATCCCTCCAGCTCCATTCTATTTCTCAGGATTGCTTTGGCTATTCGGGGTCTTTTGTGTTTCCATATGAATTGTGAAGTTTTTGTTCTAGTTCTGTGAAGAATGCCATTGGTAATTTGATAGGGATCACATTGAATGTGTAGATTGCATTTGGTAGTATAGTCATTTTCACAATATTGATTCTTTATAACCAGGAGCATTGAATAAATCTCCATCTGTTTATGTTGTCCTTGATTACATTCATTAGTGTCTTATAATTTTCTGTGTACAGTTATTTTCTCTCCTTTGGTAAGTTTATTCCTAGATATTTAACTCTTTTTTTTTTTTTTTTTTTTTTTTTTTTGCAATAGTGAATGGAATTGATTTCTTAATTGCTCTTTTTGATTTTTCATTGTTAGTGTATAGAAATGCCAGTGATTTCTGTGTATTGATTTTGTATCTGGCAACTTTGCTGAATTCATTGATTAGCTCTAGTAATTTTCTGATACTATCTTTAGAGTTTTCTATGTACAGTATCATGTCATCTGCAAACAGTGAGAGCTTTATTTCTTCTTTTCTGATCTGGATTCCTTTTATTTCTTTTTCTTCTCTAATTGCTGTAGCTAGGACATCCAGAACTATGTTTAATAATAGTGGTGAATGTGGACAGCCTTGTCTTCTTCCTGATCTTACGGGGAATGCTTTCAGTTTTTCACCATTGAGAATAATGTTTGCTGTAGGCTTAGCATATATGGCTTTTACTATGTTGAGGTAGGTTCCTTCTAGACCCATTTTTTGAAGAGTTTTGATCATAAATGGGTGCAGAATTTTGTCAAAGTCTTTTTGTGCCTCTATTGAGATGATCATATGGTTTTTATCTTTCAATTTGTTAATATGGTGTATCACATTTGATTGATTTGCATATATTGAAGAATCCTTGCATGCCTGGAATAAACCCAACTAGATCATGGTGTATGAGCTTTCTGATGTGTTGCTGAATTCTGTTTGCTAAAATTTTGTTAAGGATTTTTGTATCTATGTTCATCAGTCATATTGGCCTGTAGTTTTCTTTTTTGTGTTTTCTTTGTCTGGTTTTGGTGTCAGGGTGATGGTGGTCTCATAGAATGAGTTTGGACGTGTTCCTTCCTCTGCAAGTTTTTGAAAGAGTTTTAGAAGATAGGCATTAGCTCTTCTCTAAATATTTGATAGAATTCTCCTGTGAAGCCATGTGGTCCTGGGCTTCTGGTTTTTTTTTTTTTTTTGGAGATTTTTGATCACAGCTTCAATTTCAGTGCTTGTAATTGGGTTAGTCATAATTTCTATCTCTTCCTGGTTCAGTCTTGGAAAATTAAACTTTTCTAAAAATCTGTCCATTTCTTCCAGTCTATCCATTTTATTGTCACATAGTTGTTCATAATAGGGTCTTATAATCCTTTGTATTTCTGCACTGTCTGTTGTAACCTCTCCTTTTTCATTTCTAATTTGTTGGTTTTATTCTTCTCTCTTTTTTTTTCTTGATTAGTCTGGCTAAAGACTTATAAATTTTATTTATCTTCTCAAAGAACCAGCTTTTAGTTTTATTAATCTTTACTACTGTTTCTTTCCTTTCTTCTTCATTTATTTCTGCTCAGATCTTTTTTATTTATTTCCTTCTACTAATTTGGGGGATTTTTTTGTTGTTGTTCTTCTTCTTTTTCCAGTTGTTTTAGGTGTAAAGTTGGTTATCTATTCAATGTTTTCCTTGTTTCTTGAGGTAAGATTGTACTGCTATAAACTTCCGTCTTAGAACTCCTTTTACTGCATCACAGAGGTTTTGAATTGTCACGTTTTCATTATCATTTGTTTCTAGAAATTTTTTTTACTTCCCTTTTGATTTCTTCAGTAACATGTTGGTTATTTAGAAACATGCTGTTTAATTTCCATGTGTTTGTGTTTTTTATAGTTTTTTTTTTTCCTTCTTGCTATCTAGTCTCATAGCATTGTGTTCAGAGAAGATGCTTGATACAATTTCAGTTTTCTTAAATTTACTGAGGTTTGATTTGTGACCCATGATGTGGTCTATCCTGGAGAATGGTCTATGTGCACTTGAGAAGGTATATTCTTCTGCATTTGGATGGAATGGCCTGATGATATAAATGAGATCCATCTCATCTCATGTATGACATAAGACTTGTGTTTCCATATTAATTTTCTGTTTTGATGATCTTTCCATTGGTGTGATGGGTGTTAAAGTATCCTACTATTATTATGTTACTGTCAATTTCTTCTTTTATGTCTGTTAGTGTTTGTCTTATGTATTGAGGCGCTCCTATATTGGGTGCATAGATATTTACAATTGTTATGTCTTCCTCTTGGATTGATCCCTTGATCATTTTGTAGTGTCCTTCCTTATCTCTTGTAATCTTCTTTATTTAAAGATTTATTTTGTCTGATATGAGGACTGCTATTCCAGCTTTCTTTTGCTTCCCATATGCATGGAGTATATTTTTCTATCCTCTCATTTTCAGTCTATATGTGTCTTTAGGTCTGAAGTGGGTTTCTTGTAGACAGCATATACATGGGTCTTGTTTTTGTATCCATTCAGTCAGTCTGTGTCTTTTGGTTGGAGCACTTAATCCTTTTATATTTAAGTAATTATTGATACATATGTTTCTATTGCCATTTTATTAATTGTTTGGGGTTGATTTTGTAGATCTTTATTCTTCTCTTCTATTTCTTGACTATATAAGTCCTTTTAACCTTTTAACCTTTGTTGTAAAGCTGGCTTGGTGGTACTAAATTCTCTTAACTTTTGCTTGTCTGAAAAGCTTTTTATTTCTCCATCAATTTTGAATGAGATCCTTGCCAGGTACTATAATCTTGGTTATAGATTTTTCCCTTTCAATACTTTAAATATATCCTGCCATTCCTTTCTGGCCTGCAGAGTTTCTGCTGAAAGATCAGCTCTTAAGCATATGGGGTTTCCCTTTTATGTTACTTGTTGCTTCTCCCTTACTGCTTTTAATATTCTTTCTTTGTGTTTAGTCTATGTTAGTTTGATTAGTATGTGTCTTGGTGTGTTTCTCCTTGGGTTTAATCCTGTATGGGACTCTTTGTGCCTCTTGGACTTGACTGACTCTTTCCTTTGCCATGTTGGGGAAATTTTAAAAATTTTTCTCATACCCTTTCTTTTTCTCTTCTTCTGGAACCCCTGTAATTCAAATGTTGGTGCATTTGATGTTGTCCCAAAGGTCTCTGAGACCATCCTCAGTTCTTTTCATTCTTTTTACTTTATTCTGCTTTTCAGAAGTTATTTCCACCATTTTACCTTCCAGCTCACTAATTCGTCCTTCTGCTTCAGATATTCTGCTATTGATTCCTTCTAGAGTATTTTTAATTTCAGTAATTGTCTTGTTTGTCTCTGTATATTTATTCTTTAATTCTTCTAGGTCTTTGTTAATTGATTCTTGCATTTTCTCCATTTTGTTTTCAATGTTTTTGATCATCTTTACTATCATTACTCTGAATTCTTTTTTCAAATACTTTGCCTATTTCCTCTTCATTTATTTGGACTTCTGTGCTTCTAGTTTGTTCCTTCAATTGTTTAGTATTTCTCTGGCTTTTAATTATTTTTTTAACTTATTCTGTTTAAGGTTTCCTTTTCCCAGGCTTCAAGGTTGAATTCTTTCTTCATTTTGGTTTCTGCCTTCCTAAGGTTGGTCCAGTGGTTTGTGTAAGCTTCCTATAGAGTGATATTTGTGCTGAGTTTTTGTTTGTTTGATTTTCCTTTTGTTTGTTTTTTCCTTTTAAAAAATAAAACTATAAAAAAAGAGAAAAGAAAAAAATAGAAGAAGAAAGAAAAAGGAAAAAAGAAAAGGAAAACTCTACAGAACTGCAAGAGCCCAACATAGAGGTAGAGGTTTATAGCAACAATAAAAAGTGTGACTGAATATACATATATACATATACACCCATAAGCAAAATCAAAACACTCCAACAAAAATAAAGTACAATAGATTGACCCAGCAAACAAAGGCAACCAAAAAGTTTATCTATACCAGAACAAAATTAATTAAAGCATAAACTGATAAACAAACCTAGAGCAAGGTGCCAATTGAGGGAAAAAAGCAATGAAAATAAAACTATAGAGAGGAAAGAAAAGAAAGAAAGAATAGACATGCAAATTTAAATAGAGGTAGATAAAGAAGATGTATATACATTAAAGATTAACTGCAAGGAGAATAGAACAGTAGAAAAAGCAAACAAAGGAATAAATGTAGAAAAAAATAATAATAGGTTTAAAAAATTAAAATTGCCAAAAGAGAAAAGAAAAAAAGGGGGGGGGGGGAAGCTCCACGGAACTACAAAAGCCCAACGTAGCGTCAGAGGTTTATCACAGCAATAAAAAAAAAATGTGATTGAGGGGAAAAAAAAACTCAAAAACTTATAGTGCCAGTAAAATTGGCACCTACAACAGAGGTGGGAAATAAGGGGAGGGGAGGAAAAAAATCCAAAAGAATCTACAGAGCCAGTGAAAACATAAGAATAATAAATGTTTTTCTTGAGTCACTGTTGTCAGAATCCTTTCCCTCGGGAGTCACAGTCCACCTCACCTCCCTAGGATGCCCTCCAACACTGTGCTGACCTGTGGACATGCTCTGGGGGAAGCTCAGATTCAAATTAGGTCCTCCTCCTCTGTGTTCTTGCCTCCAATGCCCACAGCTATCAGAACTAGTGCATTTTCTTTTGTGGGAGCTCTCAATGACCTTTATATATTCCACAGACATGGAGTCTGCCTAGTTGATTATGTGGATTTAATCTGCAGCTTGTACAGCTGGTGGGAGGGTTTTGGGTCTTTTTCCTTAAACACATTGCCCCTGGGTTTCAATTGTGGGTTTATTTCCACCTCTGCATGTGGGTCGTCCACTGGGGTTTGCTCCTGAGGCTGCCCTGGAGGACTTGGGTTTGCCCTTATGAGGGCCAGGTGTGGAGGTGGTGCAACTGCTTGGGTTGCAGAGGTTCTGGCAGCACCAGGTACCCAGGGGAGTTGGCTGCTGGGACAACAGGAAATATAGTGCTCTAGAAGGGTATGGCAACCAGTATTGGCCAACAGGCTCCAGTATTCTTGCCTGGAGAACCCTCCTCCTTGACAGAGAAGCCTGGCAGGCCATAGTCCACAGGGTCGCAAAGAACTGGACACTACCAAAGAGACCCTGCACACATAGACACAAGGCTTTTTTTGGCTGCGGCAGCTCTGCCCCAGTGAGAGTTGAGGGTGAAGTTGGCACAGCTGTTTGGCTTGCAGGGACCCTGGTGGCGCCAAGTGTGAAGGGACATGGACTGCCTCCACCACAGGAGTTATGGCCCTATCGAGTCTTTTCTCGAGGCTCTTGTAGCTGGCTATCTGAAGGCCTCTTGGGCCAGCTTTCTCCATCGTTCCACCTGTTCAGGCACTTAGAGGGCTCCCTTTCCTGGGGTCCTTTTCTGTTGTTTGGTCAGGCACTTAAAGGGGCACCTGGGTGAGGTCCTACTCTGTAGTTTAGTGCATCAGGGGTTTGACGGGCCAGTCTCTCTGCTGTTCAGCTACCAATGTATTTTTTTTCCATTTATTTTTATTAGTTGGAGGCTAATTACTTTACAATATTGTAGTGTTTTTTGTCATGCATTGACATGAATCAGCCATGGATTTACATGTGTTCCCCATCCCAATCCCCCCTTCCACCTCCCTCCCCATCCCACCCCTCTGGGTCTTCCCAGTGCACCAGCCCCGAGTGCTTGTCTCATGCATCCAACCTGGGCTGGTGATCTGTTTCACCCTTGATAATATACATGTTTCGATGCTGTTCTCTCAAAACATCCCACCCTGGCCTTCTCCCACAGGGTCCAAAAGTCTGTTCTGTACATCTGTGTCTCTTTTTCTGTTTTCCATATAGGGTTATCGTTACCATCTTTTAAAATTCCATATATATGCATTAGTATCCTGTATTGGTCTTTATCTTTCTGGCTTACTTCACTCTGTATAATGGGCTCCAGTTTCATCCATCTCATTAGAACTGATTCAAATGAATTCTTTTTAATGGCTTAGTAATATTCCATAGTGTATATGTACGACAGCTTCCTTATCCATTCGTCTGCTGATGGGAATCTAGGTTGTTTCCATGTCCTGGCTATTATAAACAGTGCTGTAATGAACATTGGGGTGCACGTGTCTCTTTCAGATCTGGTTTCCTCGGTGTGTATGCCCAGAAGTGGGACTGCTGGGTCCTGGACATACACACCGAGGAGATCAGCTACCAATGTATTGTGCATGGTTCTATATATTTTTTTCCTCTGGTCAGATACTCCTGTCCGCTCTCAGCTGATGTTCTGCATGCACTTCTATGTCTGAAGTGGAGAGATAGGTACTTATGTATCAGTGGAGAGATATGTACTCCCCCTCCACCTACTCCTCTGCCATCTTATTCTCCCCGCAGGCAATTACTTTTCAGCACAGAGCGAGCAGCTTAAAATGAAACATGAAACATCCTCTGGCCATTGGTGGCATTTAATACATAGCCTTCCCGCAGACTGTCAGCCTCCTTTTTTTTTTTTAATATGACAGAGGAGCCTGGTGGGTTAAAGTCCATGGGGTTGCAAAGCACGGGACATGATTGAGTGATTTCATTAATTGATGTATTTATTTATTTGGATGTGCCAGGTCTTCACTGAGCCATGTGAACTCTTAGTTATGGGGTCTAGCTCCCTGACCAGGGATTGAACTGGGCCCCCTAAACTGATAGCACAAAGTCTTAGCCACCAAACCACCAGGGAAGTTCCTCCTTTGTTTTTTTTCCTACTTTTTCAAATTTATTTCAACAATATATCAAAAATATTTGGAAATTCCCATTTGCCTAATGAGACAATAGAGATCTTTTGAAGAGGAAGAGGCAGTAAATTTACTCATATGCCTATTTGACAACATAGCAGCATAATTTCTCCAGTGAAAATGGCAAGCAGATAGGGTAATTTCCATTTTTAAAAAATACTTTTTCTCAAATGGCATATAACACACCAAATATTTTTCTTCTGTTTTACTAAAAGAATTGTCATTAGTTGTATTAACCCTATCAAAAAAGTACACTGGATGACCAAGGAAATTTATAATAGAGAAAAATCTAAGACACAATATTCACTTTCAAACCTAATATTCCTTGTACATCAGTATCTTGACTGTTCCTTCTCACCACTTAGACTGTAACATAGCACTGTGAGTTATAGCAGGCCATTGATTTTTATATTGGGTTTCCCTGGTGGCTCAGATGGTAAAGCATCTGCCTGCAACACAGGAGATCTTGGTTCCATCCCTGGGTCGGAAAGATCCCCTGGAGAAGGAAATGGCAAACTGTTCTAGTACTCTTGCCTGGAAAAATGCCATGGATGGAAGAACCTGGTGGGCTACAGTTCAAGGGCTTGCAAAGAGTCAGACATGACTGAGCAACTTCATTGATTTTTTTTAACTTCATTGATTTTTGTTCTCCTCTTTAGGATCCAGTCCTCTCTTAGATGGGTGACCACCATGTTTACCATAGCCACTGGCAAAACAATTATCAAATACATGTCTGAAAGGGAAGTTTCATTGATAGACAGGTTTTATTTACCAGGTTGACCTAAGATGGTCTTAGAATTATAGCCTTCAATATGATTAAGCAAAATTGCAATTCATATATTGTTATCACCATGCAAAATATTTATTATGTTGTGCAACTACTCATTAGCATATGAAGGATTGGTGTTTATGTGTCAAGGAAGGTTTTTACATAGTAGTGAAGGATTGTTTGACCTTTGTCAATTTGTACTTAATTATCTTCTTATTTCTGTTTGACAGCTTTTACTGCTACCTGTAATATGATTTCTCTCATTGCTATAATGGAGATAAATGCCATTCCTTCATTTTTCTCATAACCATGAATGGGTTATGATATCTGTTGTAGACATCTGTTTCACCTCCACCGCCATCCCCAAAATGCTAATGAGTATACAGACCCAGAGCCAAGTTATAACCTTTGACTTTGCATCACTCTGATGTACTGTTTCATATACTTTATAGGATTGGAAAGCTTCCTCCTGAACGTGATGGCCTGTGACTAGTTTGTAGGAATCTGTCACCCTTTCACTATATGGCCATCATGAAACCCCAGCTCCCTGAACTGCTGGTTCTGGTGTCCTGGAACATCAGTGTCCTGAATTCCTTGTTAGAAAGCTTAATGGTGTTATGACTGCCATTCTGTAGAGCTGGACATTCTCACTTTTTCTATAAAATTAATCCAGTGATCCAACTTGCTTATTCTAACAACTTAATGATTTCTTGAGATATTTTGCAGCTCAACTTCTGGGTTGAGGTCTTCTGGCTGGTGTCTGACTTCTACTCTAAGACAGTCTCTTCCATTTGTGAAATCTCGCCAGCTAGCTGGTGACTCTGATGGTAAAGGATCTGCCTGCAATTCGAGAGACTCAGATTCCATCCCCAGGTTGGGAAGATTCCCCTGAAGAAGGGAATGGCTACCCACTCCAGTCTTCTTGCCTAGATAATTCCACAGACAGAGAAGCCTGGTGGGCTACAATCCATGGGATCACAGATTAGGACATGACTGAGCATCTAACACATACATACACCAGCTACCTAAAGCTGCATAACAAGCTTTCACAGATGGCATGGTTTACATAATGACTTAATTGCCAGATGAGATTTTATGTTTCAGAGTCATTCTAATCTATTCTTGGATAATTATAGTCTATAGTCAGCTGTGAGCCACTACATCATCTTTTTATAGCTCATATATAATATTTTGTGAGACTGTTGTATATACCACTGTGCTAAGTCACTTCAGTCATGTTCAACTCTTTGTGACCTCATGGACTGTAGCCTGCCAGGCTCCTCTGTCCATGAGATTCTCCAGGCAAAGACCCTGGAGTGGGTTGCCATTTCCTCCTCCAGGATATACCACTGGCTTGAGCCAAATTATGTCAGTGTACTCCACATATAGGGACTCCTCGGGTGGCACTAGTGGTAAAGAACCTGCCTGCCAGTGCAGGAGATGTAAAAGACATGGTTCCATCCCTGGGCCAGGAAGATCCCCTGGAGGAGGGCATGGCAACCCACTCTAGTATTCTTGCCTAGAGAATCCCATGGACAGAGAAGTCTGATGGGCTACAGTCCATGGGGTCGCAAAGAGTTGGACATGACTGAAGTCACTTAGGACAGCACAGCAGAGCACTCTATATACAGGCTAATCTAGTTTACAAAAAGATAAGTTTACCAAATTTGATTTGCCTTAAGTTAGTGTCACTTGCATCCACATATGACATTTTGCTTTCTACCTAGTAATATGCCTCCTTAACTCTGCTATTAAAATGTGACTCACCTACCTGATTCCAGGTCCTACCTTGAGCCATCCATCATTAGATGTTCTTTCCTTTTAATCTAGTTGATTAAAGTATAATGCAAACATATACAACACATGTGTAAAGTGTACAATTTGCTGAATTAAAGGAACCATATGAAAATTGAATACATAATGCCTAGGTTTATTTATTAATATATTATTAATAAATATTAATAAATAAGTATTAATATAATTAGAGGAGGTGCACAAAAGCTTTAATTTCATTGTTACATAATTATAAAAATAAAAGTTGAATATCCCTTAGCCTCAGGTTCTTTATTTCTGATGCTCATGTGGAACAATAAGCCTAATTCAGAAGAGTGTGATGAGGAATAAATTAAATGTGTGAAAACCGTTTTGAGTACAAGAACTATTTCATGAATTAGTAGTGTTTATGTGTATGTGTATTGATATAAGATTTTCTTATAAATAAACACACATATATGTACACGGGCTGCAAGTGGGCTAAATCCCTTCAGTCGTGTCTAGCTTTTTGCGACCCTATGGACTGTAGCCCTCCAGGCTCCTATGTCCATGGGATTCTCTAGGCAAGAATACTGGAGTGGGTTGCCATGCTTTCCTCCAAGGGGTCTTCCCAACCCATGGATCAAACCCACATCTCTTATGTGTCTTGCATTGGCAGGATTCTTTACCACTAGCGCCACCTTGGAAGCCATATATGTACACAGAGAGATTCCATAATCTCATCATTTATGTTGAAAATCTTTTATCAAAAATTGAAGAAGATAGAAATAAAAATTGTTATAGGTGAATTAACATGAAATTATTCAAGTGTAGAAAGTTAGACAAAGTCTACGGCCATACCACCCTGAACGCGCCCGATCTCGTCTGATCTCGGAGGCTAAGCAGGGTCGGGCCTGGTTAGTACTTGGATGGGAGAAAGTTAGACAAAATGTTTTGAAGTAGAATAGTTTTCCTAAATGTTAATAACAAATTATTTTTCCTACCTTAATGTTCAGACTCAAAGTCAGGACCACATTTGCATTTATAAAATGAAAAATCCTCGGTATCACATTTGCAGAATGTCCACATTAACTTTAGATTTTTTTTTTCGTCCATGTACACTGGGTTTTCAATACAAAATATTCTTACTCAGGGGAAACAAAAGGGATGAAACTGAAAAGCTTACATTTCATTTCTTCCAAAAACACTTTATTGAATAAATGTCTGTGTAATATTGTTATTGATGCTATAACAAATTAGTACACTAGGGCTTTAAAAGAAACAAATATATCTGCCTTTAGTTCTGGAAGTCAGAAGCCCAATTAGAGTGCTAAAGTCAAGATTCTGTAGGGCTGGGTTCCTTCTGGGTTTTCCAGAAGAGACTCCGTTTCCTTCCATATTCCAGTTTCTTGAGCACAAGCATTCCTTGGTTCATGGCCCATCCCCCATCTTCAAAGTCAGCAGCATATTCAAATCTCCCTCTGATTTCAACAATTCTGCTTTTTCCACATTCAGAGGGCCGTGCTGACTATTCCAGTTTGTACCTGAATAATCGTGGCCAATCTTTTATCTTTGGGCCAGCTGATTAGTAAACATATCATATCCGCTACCTTATCCTCCCTTGCTCTGAAAACACAATATTGCAAATTTCTGAGGATCAAGATGTGGGTTATGTTTTAGAGGATCTTATTGAGCCTACTGTAAAACCTTTTCAGAGATATGTTATTTAGTGATACTCAAGAGCCTTTATGATGGGAATACCAAACCACCTTATCTGCCTCCTGAGAAATCTGTATGCAGGTCAAGAAGCAACAGTTAGAACTGGACATGGAACAATGGATTGGTTCAAAATTGGGAAAGGAGTACTTCAGGGCTGTATATTGTCCCCTTGCTTATTTAACTTGTATGCAGGGTACATCATTCGAAATGCTGGGCAGGATGAAGAACAAGCTGGAATCAAGATTGCTGGGAAAAATATCAATAACCTCAGATAGGCAGATGACACCACCCTTATGGCAGAAATCGAAAAGAACTAAAGAACCTCATGATGAAAATGAAAGAGGAGAGTTTAAAAGCTGGCTTAAAACTCAACATTCAGAATACAAAGATCATGACATCCAGTCCCAACACTTCATGGCAAACAGATGGAGAAACAATGGAAACAGTGAGAGACTTTATTTTCTTGGGGCTCCAAAATCACCCCAGTTGGTGATTGCAGCCGTGAAATTAAAAGATATTTGCTCCTTGGAAGGAAAGCTTTGAGCAACCTAGACAACCTATTAAAAAGCAGAGACATTACTTTGCCAACAAAGATCCATCTAGTCAAAATTGTGGTTTTTCCAGTAGTCATGTATGGATGAGAGAGTTGGACCATAAAGAAAGCTGAGTGCAGAAGAACTGATGCTTTGGAGCTGTGGCGTTGGAGAAGACTCTTGAGAGTCCCTTGAACTGCAAGGAGATCCAGCCAGTCCATTCTAAAGGACATCAGTCCTGAATATTCCTTCGAGGGACTAATGCTGAAGCTGAAACCCCAATACTTTGGCCACCTGATGTGAAGAACTGACTCATTGGAAAAGACCTGATTCTGGGAAAGATTGAAGGCAGGAGGAGAAGGGCACAACAGAGGACGAGATGGTTGGATGGCATCACCAACTCGATGGACATGAGTTTGAGTAAACTCCGGGAGTTGGTGATAGACAGGGAGGCCTGGCGTGCTGCGATTCATGGGGTCACAAAGAGTCGGACACAACTGAGCGACTGAACTGAACTGAACTGAATAATGAGCAGTGCTGAGCATCTTTTCATGTGTTTATTGGTCATCTGTGTGCCTTCTTTGGAGAAATAACTGTTTAGGTCTTCTAATTTTTTGATTGGGTTGGTTGTTTTTCTGATATTGAGCTGCTTATGTATTTTGGAAATTAATCCTTTGTCAATTGCTTCATTTGCAATTATTTTCTCCCATTCTGAGGATTATCTTTTCATCTTGTTTAATAGTTTCTTTTGCTATGCAAAAGCTTTTAAGTTTAATTGTGTGTGTGATAAGTCACTTCAGTCATATCCTTCTCTATGTGACCCTATGGACTGCAGCCTGCCAGGTTCTTTTGTCCAAGGGATTCTCCAAGCAGGGATACTAGAGTAGGTTGCCATGACCTCCTTCAAGGGATTTTCTCGACCCAGGGATTGAACTCGAGTTTCTTACATGGCCTGCATTGGCAGGCAGTATTTTGCCACTAACACCACTTGGCTCATTTATTTATTTTTGCTTTTATTTCTATTATTCAAGGAGGTGAGTCATAGAGAATCTTGCTGCAATATATGCCAAAGAGCGTTGTGCCTGTTTTCCTCTAAAAGTTTTACAGTTTCAGATCTTAAGCCCATTTGGAGTTATTTTTGTGTATGGTGTTTTAATTGATATATAGTTGGCATACAATGTTGTTAGTTTCAGGTGTAATATATAGTGAGCTGACATTGGCCTGCATTATGAAATGACTACTAGGTTCAGTTCAATGAGCATCTGTCCCCAAAGTTATGGCAATATTAAAGACTATATTCCCTATGCTGTTTATTACATCCCTGTGGCTTACTTATTTTATAACTAGATGTTTGTATCTCTTAATCCCCACCACCTATTTTGCTCGATCATCACTCTCCCCTCCATCAAACATCCATTTGTTGTCTGTATCTATGAGTCTGCTTTTATTTATTTATTTATTTATTTATTTATTTGCTTGTATGTTTTGTGTTTTTTATTCCAAATAAAAGTGATATTCCACATACAAGTGAGTCTTTCTTCATCTGACTTTTTTCACTTAGCAAAGTACTATCTGGATCCATCATGTTGTCTCAAATAGCAAGATTTAACTTTGCTCTCATCAGGAACATAAAAACAGATTTCTCAAGCTTAACAGTGAACTCAGAGTTGGGCTAAAGTACTGTGACCTTAAGGTTTATTCTTCTGGAAGACAGGAGATATCATGGAAGGTGTAATAATCACTGCCTTAGTCCAGCTTGTAACAGTGTCTCCTAGACACAGAGAATGAGCAGGAAAATTCTCTTTTCTGTCCAGACCAGTGTCCCAGAGGGAAATCTGTTAGGTTTTGGCATAACAAAAGCGCAATGTGCTAAAGAGCAGATATAGGGAGCTATAAATATCTCCTCTGCTACATCCCTCAACCTGTGCAACCTTTGGATGAACAGGACATGGTTGTTGCTTATGTACTCATAACTCTGGCTGAGGGACCAGTGCTTGACTTCCATCCTGCTGTCTTGTCTGGAAACAGAGCTTCTATCTCCACCATCAACCATCCAAATGGAATTTGGACCTCTATGATGAGAACTTCTTCTCAGAGACTCCACCCAGGTAAGCCCAAGAGTCCAGTAAATACTGCAGAAGGTCAGAGGGAATGGCAGGCAATAACATTTACCTGAGTTCACCTGATAGGCAATCCAGACTAATCTAGGCCCAAGATCACTGTGGTCATTTGCTTGATTAATTAATCAATGCCTTATTTTGTGAAGCCACAAATAAAAAGGAATATTGAATCCAACAATGCAAGGAGCAATGCTGACTGTAAAATGACTGACGTGGAAGCCCAATTAGAAGAGGAAATGGGAAGTGTAAAGTGCTTCCAGTAAAACAGAACCTAGGTGAAAGCTCCTTTACAATTCACTTGAGTAGAGACAAAGGGTATTAGCTGTGGAGGTTTGTACAGAGGTGCAAGGTAGTTTTCTTAAAGAAGAAGCATATTTGACCTTGATAAGTAAGATCCAGACCAACAGCAGTTCATGAAACCTAAACTTCGTAGTATCTTCCCTCTCTTAGCATTCAAATGAAAAAAAATTATTCATTATGTGCAAATAGGTGTGCAAATTAGCTTTCTTTACACTGAACAAAAGTCCTGTAAATCTGAATATATTTGTTAGGTTAGTTAGTCAATTACTTCCTCTATTTAAAATTGCCTGACCAGCTCCTTTCCTTTCAAATAGTGAATTCAGCACATTTTTATTCCTGTTTTATACTGTATTCTTTCCACTAAGAATTGAAATCTTTATCATAAAGTTTGCTGTTTGCCACTTAGATATTGTATGTATGTATACAATTATTTTTGCAGAATGTCTGAAGGTTTATAATTTTTATATAGCAAAATCTGTGTCAGTCATTTATGTTCTATTTTTTAAAGGAAGGAATTGAATCTTTGCATTAAACAAAAGCAAAGATTACAGAATGTTTGTTTTTCAGCACCCTACACTCCCTGCATAGACAATACATGGAACGTTGTCACATTTCAATTTATATTTTACACATGCATGAAAGAATGTCTCATTAAAATCATGGAATTCACGACATGTTGAGGGGAAATCACTATTAGAGATGATACAGAGGATTCTCTAAAGGGGACCAAATCCATAAACAAAATATGGAAATCTTGGGAATCTTTGCCTTAAACAAAGTGAAAATGAATGGTCTTCTTACTTCATCTTACCCTGTCACTGACACTAAGATTTTTAATTCTAATAAGTTTATTAAAACATTATTACATATAACGTGCTAGTGTCTGACTCTTTGCTACCCCAGGGACTTAGCCCTCCAAGCTCTTCTGTCCATGGGATTCTCCAGGCAAGAATACTAGAGTGGGTTGCCATTTCCTTCTCTAATATGGCATCCCAAGTGATTCAGTGGTAAAGAATCTACCTGTCAAAGCAGGAGACATAGGTTCAAAGCCTGGGTAGGAAAGATAGATCCCCTGGAGGAAATGGCAACCCACTCCAGTATTCTTGCCTGGAGAATCCCATGGACAATGGAGCATGGCAGGCTACAGTCCACGGGGTCACAAAATAGAGCTGGACACAGCTTAGGAACTAAACAACAACAACATGAAATATACTGTATCCATTTAATGTGTAAAAATTAAAGAAATTAAAATGTCATTTAAAAATTAAGACTACATTCTGCCAGTTTCCATTGTATGCAACTTGAGAAAGTCTAAAACAAGTTTTACTGCTTTGTAATGAATTTGTTTTAAATATGCTTCCCTGACGTCTGTTTTCTTACTTCATAAGGTAATGTGGGATAGGAAACATAACTTCTGAGGGATGTGGTGAGAAAAAATGAAATCTGTAAAACTGTTTTTATAGCCCAAAGAAGACATTCAAAGGTATGGGGTGTGTATGTCTGTGTGTTCTTTGTATATATTTTTCTCTCAAATAAACACATCCACATACATGTATATAAATGAACACAGATTCATTTATAATCCCATGTAGTATGTTGAGGGAAACATTTAAAGAGAGTTGGATGGTAAAGAAATGAAAATAATGAGTGTTAGATTTAAGATAAAAGTCAAATATTGTAGAAATGTTGGCAAAAGACACAAAGAGAATGTGTGACTTTACTTTTGATATGAATTATCTACTTTAATGCCTCAAAGTCAGAACTACATCTATATTTAAGGAATTTGTAGTTCAGTTCATCAGAAATGGGGCAAAATATCCCTGAATTGACTTTGATTTTCTTCTTCTTTTAATGTGGGACTTCAACACAAAAGCTTGATCTAGGGGAAACTGGATGGCTAAACTGAGAAGCTTAAAATCAGTTCCCATGAGCCATATGTTATTGGATAAATGTGTATATTACATTCCATTGCAACTATAACAAATTACTATACTAGTGACTGCAGAATTAAAGCTCTGGAGAACAGAAGTTGCTCTCCCTCTCATTGGACTAAAAGCAAAGGTGTGTGAAAGCCGAGGTGCATTTGGACACTCCAGGAAAGAATGAACTGCCTTACTAGGTCACGTTCTAATGGCCTCCTGCATTCCTATGTCATAGTCCTTCCAGCATCTTCAAGCCAGCAACATGGCATCTTCAAAGCTCTCTCTGGCTAAAATTCTTCATCTCTCCTCCACATTTAGAGCACCATTGCCATTACTTACATTGTTCACTCGCTAAGTTGTATCTGACTCTTCAAGACTCCATGGACTGGAGCATGCCAGGCCTCCCTGTCCTTCACTATCTCCCAGAGTTTGTTCAAATTCATGTCCACTGAGTCAGTGACTCTATCTAACCATCTCATCCTCTGCCACCGTCTTCTCCTTTTGCCTTCAGTCTTTGCCTTTGCATACACCAACCTGGATAATCCAAGTTAATCTCAGCAGAGAATGAATGATCAGAAATTTTTTTATCTGCTACCTTTATTCCCCCTTATACAAGCTATCATATTAAAAAGTTCTTGGGATTAGAATGTGGACAGCTTTTTGAGACCATTATTCTGCCTACTACAAAGGATTTTGCTGATGTTTATAATGTGATGTCATTCAAGAGCCAGTATATGAAGTGAACACAGAATGCATTACAGCTACTGCAGTGAGTAAAATCTTTTTCTTATAAAATTATATACCAAAAAAATGATATTGGGTACAGAAGATGTAAAGTATCACCTACACCCTACTGTAATGCAGTATGTGCTAAGTTGCCTCAGTAGTCCACCAGGCTCCTCTGTTCATGGGATTCTCCAGCCAAGAATACTGGAGTGGGTTGCCATGCCTCCTCCAGGGGATTGTCAACCCAGGGATCGAATCCACATCTCTTACATCTCTTGCATTGACAGGCAGGTTCTTTACCACTGTCACCACCCGAGAAGACCATACTGCAAGACAAGACCTTAACCTTATTAAAGTGTGGCCACAGACCAGGACCTGCAGCATCACTCAGGAGCTTGTTAGAAATGCAAGTTCCTAGGGCTCACTGCAGACCTAGTGGGTCAGAATTTGTACTTGAACTAGAATCCCTGATGACCTGTATGTGCAAGGACGTAGAAGAAGTGCTGGCATAAAATGGGTTTTCTCACCTTCTCAGGGTTAACATTTGTGGCCAGATAATTATTGTGTCAAGTGCTATACTGTTTATTATGGGGTTTTAGCAGCATCCTTTAAAACACTGCCAAATATCCCAGGAACAAAATCATCCCTGATGGAAAACCACAACCCAGAGTTTGAGAACTGGAAATATCCTGATGGAATTCCATTCATGACTCCAACCTGAAATAGGCCTGCAATTTTCAGCAGAAAATTACCTACAGCAGAATGTTACATACTTCTGAATTCTATACCTGAAATGGAGGTAAGAATTATAATAGTGCTACCTCACAGAAAGAGGTTCTGTGAAAATTAAATCAGATAATCCTTCCAGTGTGCTAAGGTAGGTTATGGTGCTTGTAAATACCAAAATATACATCATAACTTACAAATATTTTAATTAGGAGCTGATCAATTCCCCTTAACTTCATAAATAAGTATGAAGTCCTATCTTCCTGACCCAGGGATCAAAGGCAGGTCTCCCTTCATCGCATGCAGATTCTTTACTGTCTGAGCCACCAGGAAAGCCCACTTAGCATACTCAACTTCCCTTCACTTCAGGAACAGGTCTGAAATTCCTAATAGAGTTAGTAAAAGTGTCAGGAAGGGAGGAAGTGCACTGCTCAATATTTCACATCAAAGGAGCAAAGTTGGTCCTCTAATAAACAGGGAAGCAATAAATTCCTAAGGGTATCTTGGGCTGTGCCCCCACCTCAAGTCAGTGCTTTGAAGAACCAAGGAACCTATGCAAGAGAATTGCCTCATTCTCACAGGGCTAATCACTTGCTCTCCTGAGAAACAGAAAATCACCAGGAAAAAAATTTTCTTTCTGTCCAGACCAAGTTCCACAGGGAAATCCAGTGTTAATAGGTTGCTATAACCCAAGGGAAATGTTTCTAATGAGCAGATTGTTGTTTAGTTGCTAAATCATGTCCAACTACTGTTAGGACTCCATGAACTGTAGCCTACCAGGCTCCTCTGTCCATGGGATTTCCCAGGCAACAATACTGGAATGGGTTGCCATTTCCTTTTCCAGGGGATGTTCCAGATCCAGGGGTCAAACCATGTCTCCTGCATGGGCAGGTGGATTTTTTACCACTGAGTCACCTGGGAAGCCCAGCGGGCAGATATTGAGCTGTAAATATCTCCTCCGCTGCGTTCCCTGAGTCTGTGTAACCTGAACATGAATGAGACACAGCTGTGATTTTGGAGTCCTATATCTGACTAAAGGATCAACGGGTGACCCCTTCCTGCTGTCTTATCTGGGGAAAGAGTTTCAGTATTCATCATCAGCCATCTGGAAAGAGAGTCAGATTTCCACACAAAAAAACTGTCTCAGAATTCCCATGCAGGTGAGTCCAAGAGCCCAAAAGACACTGATAGAAAAAGTCAGAGGAAGGAAATTCAAGATTGCTTACCTGACATCACCTGAACACCAGTTCAGCCCAGCCCAGAGCCCAGAGATCACTGTGGTTGTTGACTTGCTTGAGTAAATATCAGGGTTTCTTTATGATGCTTAAAAGAAAAGTGAACACTGAACTCAATAAGACAACGCTCAGTGATACCCGCTAAATGATAGGAATGGAAGCCCAATTATGAGAGGCCTAAAGTGCTTCCAGTAAAATTAGAACATACGTCCAAGCATCTTCCTAATTAACTGGCATAGAGAAATAGGGTATTAGTTGTGCAGTGTATAAGATAAAGTGAAGGCATTTCTTTCTAACTTTTAAGATTGGATATTTGACCATATTTTCAAATTAATGAGAAGGATCCACACCAAGGCATGCTTGCAAATACATCCTTGCAACTACAGTACACATATTTCACAGTATAGGAAATATATGTCAGAGTGTCTTCTGTGAAACATATGAAAAAAATTAAGATATAAAAAGGAGTATGCTAATGAGGTTGAAGTGAAATGTGAAAGTTGCTCGGTCATGTCTGATTCTTTGAGACTACAGTCAATGGAATTCTCCAGGTCAGAATACTGGAATGGTAACCTTTCCCTTCTCCAGAGGATCTTCCCAATCCAGGAATTGAATCAGGGTCTCCTGCATTGCAGGCAGATTCTTTACCAACTGAGCTATCATGGAAGCCTTAAAATACTGTAACACTTTGTATTTCTGTAGAAAATTTAGATTCAAGAAAACCCTTGCTACTATTTCAAAAGTTCTCACCCCAAAATATGACAGATCTTTAAGGTTTTCCAAGGTCTCTGGTAAGAAAGAGATCTCCTATGGCTTTCTTAAACTGTACACTGAGTTAGAGCAAAGATTTATATATTTGGTCACCTTTTATCTATTACTCATACATCCATGTATTACATGTCCATTTCTACATTTATCAACCTTTCAAATAATTTTTATAAATGACTTCTGTTCATTTGAATTGTGGGCATATTTTTGGCCATAATATTTTAAATTTATTTACTTAAATATGTTTACTGTCTTACTTCTGAGTTTTTTTTCCTTATTTAAGGTGCTTGTGCCCACCCTTAGCTGTTATTCAGTCACTCAGTCATGTCCTACTCTTTGCGACCCAATGGACTGCAGCACGCCAGGTTTCCCTGTCCTTCACCATCTCCCAGAGCTTGCTCAAACTCATGTCCATTGAGTCAGTGATGCCATCCAACTGTCTCATCCTCTGTCATCCCCTTCTCCTCCTGCTTTCAATCTTTCCCAGCATCAGGGTCTTTTCAAATGAGTCGTCTCTTCGCCTCAGGTGGCCAAAGTCTTGGAGCTTCAACTTCAGCATCAGTCCTTCCAATGAATATTCAGGATTGATTTCCTGAACAGTATGAAAAAGCAAAAAGTTATGCCCACACTTAGATTTTATATATTTAGATATCAAGGCATTATTCTTATGCTAAAGTTGTAATCTCTATTTTTTTGTAAAATATTAGAAATAGGAAGAAAGGCTTCATTTTTTGCACAGTTCTTCAAATAAATATGAAATAGGCACAGGGAAACCATGTTCTTCTGTCTGATTTTTAAAATTACCAATTTCATTTTATATTCATTGTATGTTTTAAACATCCTCTTTTGAAGCTTTGGTTTTTTCCCATTCTTTATTTTTCTCTTAGGCTACACATTTCATACATCTATCAAACCATAAAGATAATATTATTTTTTCTTTCTTTGGATTAATTTATTTTTTCTTTTTAATCATTTTTCTGGGCATTAAGGAATTATAAAAGAACATGATATTTCACCATAATCAAAGAAGTTTTTCTTCACTATAGTCTCTCAGAGACCACTTGCGCTTATTAGATCTTTATACCCTCTGACGTTCATTTTCTCTGTATGTGTGTGTCTGTATTTCTCTGCCTCTCCTTCTCTGTCTCTCTCTTTCTCCCTCTGTCTGTGTCTCTGCTTCTCTCTCTCTCCATATATATAAATATATATATATATATATATTTATATACCTATATGTGTGTGTGTGTGCTTAGTCACTTCAGTCGTGTCCAACTCTTTGTGACCCCATGGACTGTAGCGGACCAGACTCCTCTGTCCATGGGATTTTCCAAGCAAGAATACAGGAGTAGGTTGCCATTTCCTCCTCCAGGGAATCTTCCTGACCCAGGGCTCAAGCCCATGTCTCTTGAGTCTCCTGCATTGTCAGGCAGATTCTTTACTATTACACTGGGAAGCCCAAATATATATATACATACATATTTCTTAAAATCCAGGTTTTGAGAAAGAATATAGATTCATATACAGACACATATTCACTTTTATGTATGTTTAATACATGGCATAAAAAAGCAAAGTCAATTTCAAAGCACAAATTTATTGAACCTGGGAAGTTTGAAACTGGACATTCTGGATACCCTTTGTATATAACCTGATCTGATTAATTTGAGCTATTTTAACCTCTAACTTAATCAGGATAGTTAGGTGTGAAAAAGATATGTCAGTATCAGTCTATGAAGCCAGGATGTACTCTGTGTGTGTGTCTGTCTGTCTGTCTGTCTGTCCCTGACTTGTGGAGTGTGAGATGTCCTCAAAGCAAGGATACTGAGCTCATATATTCCAAAGTGACTCTTACACAAAGAGGCCAGAATTCAGACAAAAGAAGGGATTCATTTAAAGATACAGGTCACCTTTGCAACAATTTCATAAAGTGCTAGGGGAAAATAATGTGGACAAGGGAATCCTTATGCCTTGAAATGTTACCATCAGCTAGAAGGCCACCTTGTTTTTTTCAACATCCTCTGACTTCCTTTCTCCTCACTCTCCCTCCTCTCGATTAATCTCCCCAAATTGGCTTCCTTAAAAAAAAAAAAATGTATGTTTTGAACAAATACACTAGAGGCTTCTGCACTGAATGCATATCCTGTCTACAATGCAGTTGTACTGATATATTCATAGTTGGTTTTTTTTTTTTCCTTAAGGTCTCTAACCAAATGTAACAGTATTTTCAACTTTTTCATGAAGCCACAAAAAATAGCACACCCTCTTTGCCTTGTCCCTTAAACCTACTGTAGCCATCTGACATGCTACATATATTGCATATATTTTTTATTAGCTTATATTATTTTTTATAACTGGAATTTAAGAGCTTTTTGTTTCTCAGAACCCTGTACTTGTTGCCTTGATGGCACCTGGAACATTGCCCAAGTCAATTTATGTTCCCCAAAAGAATGAAAGAATTTCTCATGAAAACTATGGAATAGTAAAACAATTGTACTATAGCATGAATTAATTTAAAATAAAAAATTAATTTAGAAAAATTAACTTCAAAAGTTAAGAACATAAAACAGAAAAATAACTGTGGAATACATGACATCTTGAGTAAAAAGGTAAAAGCACAACAAGTTTTCCAGTTAGAGAAGGCACAGATAATTCCCTAAAGAGGATCAAATCCATGAACAAAATATTGGTAATATATCGTGACAGAAAATTATATTGTGCTTAGTCACATCCAACTTGTTTCGACTCCTTGGACTATAGCTGCCAGGCTCCTCTGTCCATGGGATTCCCAGGCAAGAATACTACAGTGGGTTGCCATGCCCTCCTCCAGGGGAACTTCCTAACCCAGGTCTCCCACATTGCAGGCAGATTCTTTGCCATCTGAGTCACCAGGGAAGTCCACAGAAAATTATAAATGGTAGCATTTCAACTGTGTGGCTAATGTCGTTTGGTGCAAAAAAAAATCACAACATTAATATTTTCCTTGTAGTCACCTCTATCACATGGCACCAGGAAACCTAACAAGAGATTCAGAATTTTTTCTTCTGGGACTTTCAGAGAAACCAGAACTGCAGCATCTCATATTTGGACTTTTCCTCTCCATGTACCTAATCACTGTGTTTGGAAACCTGCTCATAATCCTAACTGTCAGCTCAGACTCCCACCTCCACACCCCTATGTACTTCTTCCTCTCCAACCTGTCCTTTGTAGACATCTGTTTCACCTCCACCACGATCCCAAAGATGCTGTGGAACATCCAGACACAGAGCCAAGTTATAACCTATGAAGGCTGCATGACCCAGATGTTTTTTTTCATGCTATTTGCAGGGTTGGACATCTTCCTCCTGACAGTGATGGCCTATGACCGCTTTGTGGCCATCTGTCACCCCCTGCATTACACGGTCATCATGAACTTCACAATATGTGGAATTTTGGTTCTGGTTAGCTGGATCATCAGTGTCCTGGATTCCTTGTTACAAACCTTAATGGTCTTAAGGCTGTCCTTTTGCAGAGAGGTGAAAATCCCTCACTATTACTGTGAAGTCAAGTTGTTGATCCAACTTGCCTGTTCTGACAACTTTCTTAACGACATGGTGATGTACTTTGCAGCTGGACTACTGGGAGTTGGTCCCTTTGCTGGCATCCTTTACTCATATTCTAAGATAGCTTCTGCCATACATAGAATCTCATCAGCTCAGGGGAAGTATAAAGCATTTTCCACCTGTGCATCTCACCTCTCAGTTGTCTCCTTATTTTATTGCACAGGCTTAGGAGTGTACCTTAGCTCTGCCGCTACTCACACCTCACATTCAACTGCAACCATGTCAGTGATGTACATTGTGGTCACACCCATGCTGAACCCCTTCATCTACAGTCTGAGGAACAAAGACATAAAGAGGGCTCTGAACTCTTTCTTTAGAATGCCGCCTAGAAAAGGGTTACTTGTCTTCCACTGAGGAAGGGCAGATAAGGGAAAGCTTCAAAGCCTCAGAGCCAGAAATTGCAGATCTTTAATGAGATTCTTTGATCAGATTGTGAAATTCAAGCTTGCTCCTTCTATTTATTTCCTGGAATTTCCACTTATTTGACTTCAACTCCTCCCTACAATTTCTGTAACTAGCTTGATTAAGCTTGTGCACTCCCTCATATCTAAAAGATTGTCCCCTTTATGTTTTTTCCAACTCTCAAATTTATCCTCACCCTTGGATCTGAAAAATTGGGGAATTCACATTTATCATAGGATTTATCACATTTATCATAGGATTTCTTTTTTTAATTGAAGAAGAGTAGTTTACAATGTTGTTGCTTTCAGATATACAGCAAAGTGACTCAGTTATACATACACATAAATTTTTCAGGTTTTTTCCCTTGTACTTTATTACAAAATGTTGAGTATAATTCCCTGTGGTATATAGTACATCTCTATTTGTTATCTATTTTATATATAGTAGTGTGAATATGTTAATCCCTAACTCCTAAATTATTCCACCCCCTACCATTTTTCTTTGGTAATCACAAATTTGTTTTCTATCTGTGGTATATTTCTGCTAGGTTCATTTGTATCATTTTTTTAGATTCTACATATAAATGATACCATGTGATATTTTTCTTTGTCTTAGTGTGATAATCTCTAGGTCAATATATGCTACTGTGAATGTCACTATTTTATTTTTTTATGGATGAGTAATATTCCTCTATATCTGTACCACATACATATGTTCAATGAATTTTATTCTCCTCCTTAAGATTCCATTGTGTTCTTCAGCTCTCTGTCCATAATGCCTACCACAGCCACAGCCACACAGATTATTGAATACCTGTCTTCATGTAGATTCTGAAGGTAACTCAAATTTGAGTAGTTTGTCAATAAATATGTGAAACATAATGAAAAATTTTAAAATATACTTTACACTATTGTGCAAAATATTTATTTTTCAAGCTGTACATCTACTCTTCATATTATGGAAGATCAACATTCATGTGAAATGGATTTTATATATTGGAATGAAACAGTCGATGGCTTGTTTATAGGTTTGTATCGGATTATCTTCTGTTTCTGCTTGAAAACTTTCAGTACTTGCCTATACATGAATCTTTCATTACTCTACAAGTAATCTCTCTGTTTTTTGTGTGTGTGCAAAATGGTAAATGGTATTGTTTCCTTAATTTCTCTTTCTGCTCTTTTTTTTTGTTAGTGCATAGGAATGCAAGAAATTTCTGTGCATTAATTTTGTATCCTGTATCTTTACCAGATTCATTGATTAGCTCCACCAGTTCTCTGGTGACATCTCTAGGATTTTCTATGTATAGTAACACATCAGCTACAAATAGTCTCAGTTTTACTTCTTCTTTTCCAATCTGTACTTTTTAATTTCCTTTTCTTCTCTGATTACCATGGCCAGGACTTCCAGAATATGTAGAAAGTGGTGAAAGTGTACATTCTTGTCTTGTACCCAATCTTAGGGGAGATAGTTTTTCACCATTGAGAATGCTTGCTGTGGGTTTGTTGTATTTGACCTTTTTTATGTTGAGGTTCATTCCTTCTATGCCCAATTTCTGGAGAGTTTTTTTTTTATCACAAATGAGTGTTGAATTTTATCAAAAGATTTTACTACATTATTGATCTTTACCTTTGTTTTCTTTGTTTCTATTACATTTATTTCTACTCTGATCTTTATTGTTTAGTCCCTTCTAATAACTTTGAGGTTTCTTTTTTTCTACTTTTGCTAGTTGCTTTAGATATAAAAAGTTAGATAGTTTGCTGGAGATTCTTCTTGCTTCTTGAGGTGAGATTGGACTGCTATAAACTTTCCTTTTAGAACTGCCTTTGGTGCATTCCATGGTTTTGGGCTTTCATTGTCATTTGCTTCTATGTATTTTGAATGTCCTCTTTAGTTTCTTCAGTGATTTCTTGGTTACTTACCAGTGTAGTTTAGCCTCCATGGGTTTGTGTTTTTTACAGTTTTTGCCTGTAATTGATTTCTAATCTCAGCATTGTGATCAGAAAAGACTCTTGATAAGATTTCCATTTTCTTAAAATTTCTAAGACTTGATTTGTGACCTAAGATATGTCTATGCTGGAGAATGTTCCATGTGCACTTGAGAAGAAAGTGTGTATTCTGCCTCTTGCAGGTGGAATGTCTTATAAATATCAATTAAACCTATCTGGTGTATTGTGTCATTTAAAACTTGTGTTTCCTTATTTATTTTCTGTCTAGATGGTCTGTCCTTTGGTGTAAGTCAGGTGTTAAAATCCCCCACTGTTATCATGGTACTGTCAATTTCCCCTTTCATCATTTTTAACATTTGCCTTATGTTTTGAGGTGCTCCTATATTGGGTGCATAAATTCTGTCTTTTCTAAATTTTGCCATAATAATAAAAGGAGCAATGTATTGAAAAGTTACTGTTGAGCCATGAAAGACGCCAGGGTTCTTGGCCTCTGGAGAAGAGGAATTCAATCTGGGGCCAGTGACAAGGCTTGGTCACTCAGAGCCTTTGTGTGACAAAGTTTTATTAAAGTATAAAAGAGATAGACAAGGCTTCTGATGAGATAAGAAGAGGGCAGAAAGAATGTCCCCCTTTCTAGTTTTAGCAAGCTGTTTTATGTCTGTTAGAAGGCTATTATTCAGATAAGAGAGACACCTCAAGGCTGAGGGAATTTCACCAGGGCCCTCTCCCATAGTATGCGTTTTTGAGATAGAATGGCATGGGATGTGTCATCCCCAGCCATAAAACAATTGATATGAATACTGGTTTGTTGAGCTATTATCAGCCCAAGATTTGAGAAAAGAAAGAAGTTAGTCTTAGGTGGAACCATTTTGAAGAAAGGCAAATTCCAAAGCAAATACATAGTTTCATTAATACAGCTTAAGAAAAACATTCCCTTAAGAAAAACGCATTGGTTAGCTCAAGGTTTGAGAAAAGTTAAGTTCAGGTGAAACCAGGTGTTGTCATGGCATCACAGAATTTTAAGAGAAACCTCCTTTTAATTTTGTATAGAGAAGGAAAAAAAATCTGACATTTGCAGTTTTTTTCCTCTTGCTGATTAAGGGAGAGATAAAAAATGTCTGACACTTGCAGCCTATTTCCTCCATTTGGAGGCCCCTGGCTTTCCTGCCTGTTACCCTCTCAGTATGTATATTTTAAATATCATCCATTATGTGTCCTGTTTATGATTGGGGATCTCTTCGATCATTGAAGAGTGATTCACAAGAGCAGTTAATTCCTCCCTAATATGTGATTCAATATCACCAACTTTTCTTCTCAAATAGACTTTTTCTTATAAATACACTTGATTATCAGCAGGGAAACAATAGACTTACACTTTAAAAATATAGTTTTATGCAAATCAAAACCACAATGAGGTACCATTACATGCCAGTCAGGATGGCTGCTACCCAAAAGTCAAGCAATAAATGCTGGAGAGGGTGTGGAGAAAAGGGAACCCTCTTACACTGTTGGTGGGAATGCAAACTAGTACAGCCGCTATGGAGAACAGTGTGGAGATTTCTTTAAAAACTGGAAATAGAACTGCCATATGACCCAGCAATCCCACTCCTGGGCATACACACTGAGGAAACCAGATCTGAAAGAGACACGTGCACCCCAATGTTCATCACAGCACTGTTTATAACAGCCAGGACATGGAAGCCACCTAGATGCCCATCAGAAGACGAATGGATAAGGAAGCTGTGGTACATATACACCATGGAATATTACTCAGCCATTAAAAAGAATTCATTTGAATCAGTTCTAATGAGATGAATGAAACTGGAGCCCATTATACAGAGTGAAGTAAGCCAGAAAGATAAAGACCAATACAGTATACTAATGCATATATATGGAATTTAGAAAGATGGTAACGATAACCCAATATGCAAAACAGAAAAAGAGACACAGATGTACAAAACAGACTTTTGGACTCTGTGGGAGAAAGCGAGGGTGGGATGTTTTGAGAGAACAGCATTGAAACATGTGTATTATCAAGGGTGAAACAGATCACCAGCCCAGGTTGGATGCATGAGACAAGTGCTCGGGGCTGGTGCACTGGGAAGACCCAGAGGGATGGGGTGGGGAGGGATGTGGGACCAGGGATCAGGATGGGGAATACATGTAAATCCATGGCTGATTCATGTCAGCGTATGACAAAAACCACTACAATATTGTAAAGTAATTAGCCTCCAACTAATAAAAATAGATGGAAAAAAAATTAATAAAAATATAGGTTTATGAAATAAACTTGAATAACAGAATGGGCATGATTATTGTCTCAAACATCAAAGCAGATGCCAAACATAAACAGCAGATTATAATATTTGCCTTCACATTTGTTCAATTAAATTGCTGTATCAATAAGCTATTGCTGCCTAATAAGCAATCCTGAAAGCAAATCATTTGGCATTATGACTTTATTAAAAACTGGAATTGTATGTAGTTGAATGGTTCTGATCTCTACTGGGATTCTCCTGTGTCTTTATTCACCCATAAGTAAGCTGGGAAGGCTGTTTATCTTGGCTGAGTTTTCTAATATACCAGGGCCTCAGTTAGCTGTAGGCTAATATATCATGGCCTTAGATGGGACTGTCAGACTCTGCTCCACATGTCCTCTTGTCCTCTGAGTTTGGAACTAGTCACAGTTCTGAAGCAGATTTCCTGGAGTTTTGAGCAGAAAGGCAACAAGTCCTCTTAAGGCACATCCTCATTTGCAAGATGATCCACTGGACAATGCATTTCATCTCCTATTACAGATTGAAAAGGACACTTGCATTCTTTTACTCAGGACTCATCCTCCATTTCCAAGCCAGCAGCACATTTTCAAATCTCTCTCATGCCAACTTTCTTCTTGTCTTGTCCACATTTATTTAGCAGCAAAAACTAACTGATATAATCATCAAATTGGACAGGTGTGATAACAGTTGTAATAATCTGAATACACTTATTCTAGTATTTGTTCTGATATTTGAAGGTAGCATTCATGATTACTCTGCTATTCCGGTTTATTTAATATAACTGTATCGATAAGTGACTCCACTGAAGTCTCTTTGAGGCCCCATGGAAGGCTGGAAGGACACGGATGTGTGTACAACACCTATGACCCTAAATTACATCTGGAGAGGAATCCAAACTTTCCAATGAGTCATTCTTTGCTTACAAGGGTGGCATATAATGAATATTGATATTGTTCACTCTCTACATTTTTAGAGGGTGTGACAAAATTTTGAATAGGAAAAGATGTTTCATTCAGAGAAATTTAAGGAAACATATTTTCTGGAAGCACTGGAAATTCTCAAACAGAAACAAAAAATAATTTAATAAAAATCAAAATATGTTGCCTTTCAGCTCAATGACATACCTCACAAGTGGAAACTGATATTCTGTACTTCAGTGAGTAGATGAACTGTCCAAAAGAGACATATTTTGCTAGTAATTAATGTATGACAATATTTTGTTCATAATATTTAAGACCAAATCTAACACCATCTTATAACAACCTATTTTTGCATATTTCTCTTTCTGTGTGAACACCACTTGGGAACAATAGCTTAATTATTAATCTTTGGTCAGTGATGGGCTTTCCAGGTGGCTCAGTGGTAAAGAATCCAACTGCAATGCAGGAGATGCAGAAGACATGGGTTAGATCCCTGAGTGCAGGAGATTCCCTGAAGGAGGTAATAAATGGCAACCCACTCCAGAATTCTTGCCCAGGAAAGCCCAAGGACAGAAGAGCATGGTGGGCTACACGGAGTCACAGAGTCAGACAAAACTGAGCCACACGCACTGGTTGCCAGTGACTGTGGTAGACATGGTAGACACAAGCTACTTAATGGAACAAAACACTAAACAGTAAATAAAATAATAATACCCCACAATCAGTAGTAACACCCAGTATGTTAAAATTTGGATTATCAAGGAAGACAAGTAAGGTAATGATATGCAAGGAATGAATGTGCCTGAAAGTGAAAAACTGTGGTCACAGGTTTTCCACTGCTATAAACTTATTAATATCACTGGATACTAAGAGGAGTTTTTTTTTCCATAAGAGTAGTACAACTCACAACTGATTTTTAGTTAAACAAAGTGCAATAGGCAAGAAGAAATCTGACTCTACATTAGACCTGTTTCTTTCATTTTAAACTTTGTATTCTATTCCTTTGGCTACAAGTTAATCACTAAATAGATGCTGCCTATAGCTTTAAGTATGCATAATGGCCCATCTCCTGGATCCCTGCCTCCTTTGCCTGAGTTTAAGCTAAAATACCTTTGTACAGCTCACAGAAACATCCTGACAAGGTTGACCTGTAAATGACTGCAGGAAAGAAGAAATTACCACACCCCCTCCAAAGGAGGGACAACACAGTAGCACTAGTAGTGCTGGGCTTCCTTGTTGACACAGATGGTAAAGAATCTGCCTGCAATGCAGGAGACCTGAGCTTGATCCTTGAGTCAGGAAGATCCCCTGGAGAATTCCATGGACAAAAGAACCTGGTGGGCTATAGTCCATGGGGTCCCAAAGAGTTGGACACAACTGAGCGGCTAACAGTTTTCATTTTTTTTTTTTTTTAAGTTTACCTACCACCTGCCCCTATTTGCTCTATAAAAGAAACTAGCATCCAAACCAGGCAAGATGGTTTTCTAGACACAGGTCCACCATATTCTCAGTGTGCAGTCTTTCCAAATAAAGTCACTGTTCCCTGCCCCAACAGTTCATCTCTCAATTTTTTGGACTGTCATCCAGTGAGCAGTAAGGACTTGGACTCAGCAACTAAAAGAGAAAATACTCAGTATGATACTTTCCTTTAAGAATAAATTATTCACAAGAGATCCATTTAGTCCCTTGAGATATGTGGTAATTTTCAAATATTTTAAATACAAAATTGGGAATATAATTATGAAAGTAGAAAATAAAATTGGGAAAATCTTCAAAATCTGAGATATTACCAAACATAAAAGTGAGTTACATAAGTTATATTAAGTTGAAGTTGAAATATAAATTCCAGGAAAAATGGAAGAGCCACATTCTACTTCCACAATCTGATCAAACATTGATACTATTTGGGCAGCAATCCTAAGATGGCAGAGGAATAGGATGGGGAGACCATTTTCTCCCCCACAAATTCATTGAAAAATCATTTGAATGCTGAGAAAATGAATGTGCCCAGAAGTTGATAACAAATTCTGAACGCTGGCGGAGGACACCAGGCACCCATAAAGGTGACCCATTTTCTTCAAAAGGAGGTAGGACAAAATATAAAAGATAAAAAGAGAGACAAAAGAGTTAGGGATGGAGACTCATCCTGGGGAGGGAGTCATGAAAGAGGAGAAGTTTCTAAACACCAGGAAACCCTCTCACCCATGGATCTGTAGGAGTTCTGGAGTCTCAGAGAGCAACATAACCAGGAGGAAAAAATAAATAAGACCCACAAATCACACACCTAACCACAACTGCCAGTGGAGAAGTAGGCCAGACACTCACATCCACCACCAGCAAGTGGGGGCAAAACAAGGAGGTGTGGGCTGCATTGCTTAGGGTAAGGGCCTGAATGCCCTGAGAACAATCTGAGGGAGCTAACGTGAGACAGCAACTCAAACTGAGATAGCCAGAGAGAGAGGGGGAAAAAAAGAGAGAGAGAGAAAGAAAGAAAGAGAGAGAGAGAACTTTCGCATGAAAAGCTCTAACCTAAGGCACTGCTGGGCCCACTCACAGAACAAAGGACTGAGCGAATACCAGAGGAGAGCTAGCTGGCTGTGGACCAGCCCATCCCCTGCCAAAGGCAGAGAGGCAGGTGGGCGACAGCCAGAGCTGGAAGGCGAGGGGCAATCTCTGCCCCAGAGACAGCATCCTCTACCAAACTGCAAGTAGGCTCCAATTACTAACCAAGTCTTCCTGGGATCCTGAAATGGTTGACATCCACCAGGAAGGTCGCAGCCAGAGATCAGCTCCCCAGAGGAGACACACGGCACACCTGAGACAGGGCTCCTGCTGTGCACCCAGGAAACCGAGTGTCTGGGACAGGGGAGGTGATAAGATGCACCGCCCACCTGGGGAGAGTGTGCGCATCAAGCACCTGGTCATATGAGCTGCTTGGAACTGGAAAGGGCACAAAACGCAGGCCCAACTGAGTCTGTGTCTTTGTAGAGTACCCGAGAACCTCAGTGGCTTAGACCTGGGAAGTGCATGCAACCCAGGGCCGGCTTTAGACTGTTCCCCTGCAGAGGAACTGGGAGCCTGAGCAGTGTAGACGGGGAAAACACAGACAACATGAGAGGGGGCAAACTCACTGTGGCCGAGACACTGCAAACACTCCCCACACACACTGGTGATATTTGCAGTGCTCCTGCAGTGCTCCTCTCTCCCACAGCATGACTGAACAAGTGAGCCTAAAAAAAGTTGACCACCACTGCCCCCTTGTGTCAGGGTAGAAATTAGAAACTGAAGAGACTTGCAAACAGAAGAAGCCAAAATAAACAGAGAGAACCGCTTTGGAAGTGACAGGTGCAACAGATAAAAACCCTGTAGTTAGCACTGACTACATTAGAAGAGGCCTATAGACCTCAAGAAGAAGCGTAAGCTGGAACAAGGAACTATCTGAAACTGAACTGATTCCACATTGCTTGCAACAGCTCCAGAGAAATTCCTATATTTTACTATTATCATTTTTTTAATTGTTTTTAAATTTTAAGTCCTTTATTATTCCTTTAATTTTCATTTTTATAACTTACTGTTACCTTGCAAAAAAGGCCCTGTTTTTAAATCAAATTTCATATACACTTTTGATAATTTTTGTGATTTTGTTTTATTTTTTTAATATTGTATTTTTGAGAGTCTAACCTTTACTCTAGATTTTTAATCTTTGCTTTTTGGTATTTGTTATCAATTTTGTAACTTTAAGAATCCAATCTTCAGTACCTATTTTTACTTAAGACTGTGATTACTGGCTTGATTGCTCTCTCCCCCTTTTGACTCTCCTTTTTCTCCCCCAGGTCACCTCTATCTCCTCCCTCCTCCTTCTCTTCTCTACCAAATTCTGTGAATCTCTTTGGGTATTCTGGGCTGTTGAGAACACTTAGGGAATAGATCACCAGCTAGATCTGTCTCTCTCCCCTTTTGACTCCCCCTCTTCTCCTCCTGGTTACCTCTATCTCCTTCTTCCCTCTTCTCTTCTCCATATAACCCTGCGAACCTCTCTGGGTGTCCCTCACTGTGGAGAATCTTTTCTTCATTAACCTAGATGTTTTATCATTGGTGCAGTATGGATGGAGAACTCTTGAGGCTACTGTAAGAATAAGACTGAAAACCAGACACAGGAGGCTTAAATCCAAAACGAGAACACCAGAAAACTCCTGACTCCAGGGACCATTAATTGACAAGAGCTCATCCAGAATCCTCCATACCTTCACTGAAACCAAATTCCACCCAAGAGCCAACAAGTTCCAGAGCAAGACATACCATGCTAATTCTTCAGCAACACAGGAACATAGCCCTGAGCATTAATATACAGGATGCCCAAAGTCACATCAAACCCATAGACATCTCAAAACTCACTACTAGACCCTTCATTGTACTCCAGAGAGAAGAGATACAGCTCCACCAACCAGAACACCAATGCAAGCTTCCCTAACCAGGAAACCTTGACAAGCCACTAGTCCAACCCCACCCACAGGGAGGAACTTCCACAGTAAAGAGGAGCCACAAACTTCCAGCATACAGAAAGGGCACCCCAAACACAGCAATCTGAACAAGATGAAAAGGCAGAGGAAAATTCAGCAGGTAAAGAAACATGATAAATGCCCACCAAACCAAACAAAAGAGGAGGAGATAAGGAGTATACCTGAAAAAGAATTCAGAATCATGATAGTAAATATGATCCAAAATCATAAAAACAAAATGGAGTTACAGATAAATAGTCTGGAGACAAGAATTAAGAAGGTGCAATAAATGTTTCACAAGGACCAGAAGAAATAAAAGGGTCAATCAATAATGAATAATGCAATAAGTGAGATCAAAAGCACTCTGGAGGGAACCAACAGTAGAACAACTGAGGCAGGAGATAGGATAAGTGAGGTGGAAGATAGAATGGTGGAAATAAATGAAGCAGAGAGGGGAAAAGAATTAAAAGAAATGAGGACAACCTCAGAGACCTCTGGGACAATGTCAAATGCACCAACATCCAAATAATAGGAGTCCCAGAAGAAGAAGACAAAAAGAAAGGCCATGAGAAAGTACTCGAGGAGATAACAGTTGAAAACATCCCTACAATGGGGAAGGAAATAGCCACCCAAGTCCAAAAATCCCAGAGAGTACCAAACAGGATAAACCCAAGGTTAAACACCCCAAGACACATATTAATCAAATTAATGAATATCAAACACAAAGAACAAATATTAAAAGCAGCAAGGGAAAAACAACAATTAACACACAAGGGTAGAGGTTTAAGGAAGTACTAAAAAAAAAAAAAACCCAAGGAGATTCCCATAAGGATAACAGCTGATTTTTCGATAGAAACTCTTCAGGCCAGACGGGAATGGCAGGACATACTTAAAGTTATTAAAGAGAAAAACCTACAACCCAGATTACTGTACCCAGCAAGGATTTCATTCAAATATAAAGGAGAAATCAAAAGCTTTACAGACAAGCAGAAGCTGAGAGAATTCAGCACCACCAAACCAGCTCTTCAACAAATGCTAAAGGATCTTCTCTAGACAGGAAACACATAAAAGGTGGATAAACTTGAACCCAAAACAACAAAGTAAATGGCAATGGGATCATGCTGCTGCTGCTAAGTCGCTTCAGTCGTGCCCAACTCTGTGCGACCCCATAGACCACAGCCCACCAGGCTCCCCTGTCCCTGGGATTCTCCAGGCAAGAACACTGGAGTGGGTTGCCATTTCCTTCTCCAATGCATGAAAGTGAAAAGCGAAAGTGAAGTCGCTCAGTCATGTCTGACTATTAGCAACCCCATGGATGGCAGCCTACCAGGCTCCTCCATCCATGGGATCATACTTATCAATAATTACCCCAAATGTAAATGGGTTGAATGCCCCAACCAAAAGACAAAGACTGGCTGAATGGATACAAAAACAAGACCCCTATATATGCTTTCTACAAGAGACCCACCTCAAAACAAGGGAAACAAACAGACTGAAAGTGAAGGGCTGGAAAAAGATATTTCACGCAAATGGAAACCAAAAGAAAGCAGGAGTAGCAATACTCCTATCAGATAAAATAGACTTTGAAATAAAGGCCATGAAAAGAGACAAAGAAAGGCACTATATAATGATTAAAGGATCAATCCAAGAAGAAGATATAACAATTATAAATACATATGCAACCAAGATAGGAGCACCACAATATGTAAGACAAATGCTAAAAAGTATGAAAGGAGAAATTAACAGTAACACAATAATAGTGGGAGACTTAAATACCCCACTCACACCTATGGATAGATGAACTAAACAGAAAATTAGCAAGGAAACACAAACTTTATATGATACAATGAAACGGTTAGACCTAATTGATATCTATAGGACATTTCATCCCAAAGCAATGAACTTAATCTTTTTCTCAAGTGCACATAGAACCTTCTCCAAGATAGATCACATCCTAGGCCATAAACCTAGCCTTGGTAAATTCAAAAAATTGAAATCATTTCAAGCATCTTTTCTGATTACAGTGTGGTAAGATTAGATGTCAACTACAGGAAAAAAAAAACTATTAAAAATACAAACATATATAGGCTAAACAACACACTGCTGAATAATCAACAAATCACAGAAGAAATCAAAAAAGAAACCAAAATATGCATAGAAACAAATGAAAATGAAGACATAACAACCCAAAACCTATGGGACTCAGTAAAAGCAGTGCTAAGGGGAAGGTTCATAGCAATACAAACTTACCTCAAAAAACAAGAGAAAAGTCAAATAAATAACCTAACTCTACACCTAAAGCAACTAGAAAAGGAAGAAATGAAGAACCCCAGGATTAGTAGAAGGAAAGAAATCATAAAAACCAGGGCAGAAATAAATGAAAAAGAAACAAAGGAGACCATAGCAAAAATCAACAAAGCTAAAAGCAGGTTCTTTGAGAAGATAAACAAAATAGACAAACCATTAGCCAGACTCGTAAAGAAAAAAAGAGAGAAGAATTAAATCAACAAAATTAGAAATGAAAATGGAGAAATCACAACAGACAACACAGGAATACAAAGGATCATAAGAGACTACTATCAGCAACTATATGCCAATAAAATGGACAACTCAGAAGAAACAAACAAATTCTTAGAAAAGTATAACTTTCCAAAAGTGAACCAGGAAGAAATAGAAAATTTTAACAGACCCATCACAAGCACAGAAATTGAAACTGTAATCAGAAATCTTCCAGCAAACAAAAGCCCAGGACCAGATGGCTTCACAGCTGACTTCAACTAAAAAATTTAGAGAAGAGCTAACACCTATCCTACTCAAATTCTTCCAGAAAATTGCAGAGGAAGGTAAACTTCCAAACTCATTCTATGAGGACACCATCACCCTAATACCAAAACCAAAGTTGACACAAAAAAAGAAAAACTGCAGGCCAATATCACTGATGACCATAGATGCAAAAATCCTTAACAAAATCCTAGTAAACAGAATCCAACAGCATATTAGAAAGATCATACATCATGACCAAGTGGGTTTTATCCCGGGGATGCAATGATTCTTTAATATCCTCAAATCAATCAATGTGATACACCACATTAACAAATTGAAAGATAAAAAGCATATGATTATCTCAATAGATGCAGAGAAAGCCTTTGACAAAATTCAACATATATTTATGATAAAAAAAAAAAAAACCTCCAGAAAGCAGGCATAGAAGGAACATACCTCAACATAATAAAAGCCATCTATTATAAATCCACAGCAAACATTATCCTCAATGGTGAAAAATTGAAAGCATTTCCCCTAAGGTAAGGATCAAGCCATGGTGCCCACTCTCACCACTACTACTCAACATAGTTTTGAAAGTTTTAGCCACAGCAATCAGAGAAGAAAAAGAAATAAAGGGAATCCAGATTGCAAAAGAAGAAGTAAAACTCTCACTGTCTGCAAATTACATGATCCTTTACATAGAAAACCCTAAGGACTCCACCAGAAAATTACTAGAGCTAATCAATGAATATAGTAAATTTGCAAGATATAAAATTAACTCAGAGAAATCCCTTGCATTCCTATAGACTAATAATGAGAAAAAAGAAAGAGAAATTAAGGAAACAATTTCATTCACCATTGCAAAGAAAAGAATAAAATACTTAAGAATAAGTCTACCTAAAGAAGCAGAAAACCTATACATAGAAAACTATAAAACACTGATGAAAGAAATCAAAGATGACACAAATAGATGGAGAAATATATCATGTTCATTTATCAGAAGAATCAATAGTGTAAAAAAAAAAAAAGTATATACACAATGCAATCTATAGATTCAATGCAATCCCTATCAAGCTACCAATGGTATTTTTCAGAGAATTAAAACAAATAATTTCACAATTTGGATGGAAATGCAAAAAACCTTGAATAACCAAAGCAATCTTGATAAAGAAGAATGGACCTGGAGGAATCAACCTACCTGACTTCAGGCTCTACTACTAAGCTACAGTCATCAAGACAGTATGATACTGGCACAAAGACAGAAATATAGATCAATGGACAAAATAGAAAGCCCAGAGATAGATCTATGCACCTATGGACACTTTATCTTTGACATAGGAGGCAAGAACATACAATGGAGAAAAGACAATCTCTTTAACAAGTGGTACTGGCAAAATTAGTCAACCACCTGTAAAAGAATGAAACTAGAACACTTTCTAACACCATACACAAAAATAAACTCAAAATGGATTAAAGATCTAAATGTAAGACCAGAAACTATAAAACTCCTAGAGGAAAACATAGGCAAAACACTCTCTGACATAAATCACAGCAGGATCCTCTATGACCCACCTCCCAGAGTAATGGAAATAAAAGCAAAAATAAATAAATGGGACCTATTTAAACTTAAAAGCTTTTGCACAATGAAGAAAACTACAAGCAAGGTGAAAAGACAGCCCTCAGAATGGGAGAAAATAATAATAAATGAAGAAACTGACAAAGAATTAATCTCAAAAATATACAAACAGGTCACATAACTCAATTTCAGAAAGATAAATGACCCAATCAAAAAATAGGCCAAAGAACTAAGCAGACATTTCTCCAAAGAAGACATACAGATGGCTAACAAATACATGAAAAGATGCTCAACATCATTCATTATCAGAGAAATGCAAAGCAAAACCACAATGAGGTACCATCTCACACTAGTCAGAATGGCTGCTATCAAGAAGTCTACAAGCAATAAATGCTGGAGAGGGTGTGGAGGAAAGGGAACACTCTTACACTGTTGGTGGGAATGCAAACTAGTACAGCCACTATGGAGAACAGTGTGGTGATTCCTTAAAAAGCTGGAAATAGAACTGCCATATGACCCAGCAATCCCACTCCTGGGCATACACACCGAGGAAACCAGAATTGAAAGAGACATGTGTACCCCAATGTTCATCACAGCACTGTTTACAATATCAAGGACATGGAAGCAACCTAAATGTCCATCAGCAGACGAATGGATATGAAAAGAGTGGTACATATACACAATGGAATATTACTTGGACATTAAAAAGAATGCATTTGAATCAGTTCTAATGAGGTGGATGAAACTGGAGCCTATTATACAAAGTGAAGTAAGTCAGAAAGTAAAACACCAATACAGTTTGCTGCTGCTAATACAGTACACTAACACATATATATGGAATTCAGAAAGATGATAATGATGACCTTATATTGGAGACAGCAAAAGAGACACAGATATAAAGAACAGCCTTTTGGACTCTGTGGGAGAAGGCAAGGGTGGGATGATTTGAGAGAATGGCATTGAAACATGTATATCATCATATGTGAAACAGATCACCAGTCCAGGTTTGATGCATGAGACAGGCTGCTCAGGGCTGGTGCACTGGGATGACCCTGAGGGATGGGGTGGGGAGGGAGGTGGAAGGGGGATTCAGGATGGGGAACACATGTACACCCATGGCTGATTCATGTCAATGCATGGCAAAAAAAACAAAAAAACAAAAAACAAAAAAACAAAAAAAAAACAAAAAAACTACAATATTGTAAAGTAATTAATCTCCAATTAAAATAAATTGATTAATTTAAAAAATTTGATATTTGGCTCAGGCTTTGACCTCTGCTACCATAGGCACTGATTAAGCCCTAGGACAATAGGAACTTTTAGAGTTACCTTTCCAAAGATAAATTTCAGATTCATATTTAAATCTTTATTCCTCAGACTGCAAATTAAGGGGTTATTATGGGTGTGACCACAGTGCACATCACTGAGGCAATTGCACTTGAATGTGAGCTGTGGGTAGAAGTAGAGCTACGGTACACTCCAAGGCCTGTACAGTAAAATAAGGAAACAACTGAGAGGTGAGATGCACAGGGGGGAAATGTTTTATACTTCCCCTGAGCTGATGCGATTCCACCTATGGAGGAAACTACTTTAGAGTAAGAGTAAAAGATACCAGCTCACTCCAGTACTCTTGCCTGGAAAATCCCAGGGACAGAGGAGCCTGGTAGGCTATAGTCCCAGTGGTCGCAAAGAGTCGGACACAACTGAGTGACTTTACTTACTTAAAAGATACCAGCTAGGGGACCACCAGTCAGGAGCACAGCTTCAAAGTACATCACCACGTTATTGAGAAAGTTGTCAGAGTTTACAAGTTGGGTCATCTGATTGAGTTCACAGAGAAAGAGAGAGATTTCTAAGACTGTACAGAAAGACAGTTGCAACACCATTAAGCTTTCTAACAAGGAATACAAGACACTGACGATCCAGCACGCCAGAACCAGCAGTCTACAGAGCGGGGGCTTCATGATGACCATGTAGTGCAGGGGGTGGCAGATGGCCACAAACCTATCATAGGCCATCAGGGTCAGGAAGAAGTTGTCGAACTCTGCACACAGCATGAAAAAAAAAAAATACCTGAGTGATGCAGCCTTCATAGCTAATAACTTGGCTCTGGGTCTGGATGTTCCACAGCATCTTTGGAATGGTGGTGGATGTGACACAGAGGTCTACAAAGGACAGGTTGGAGAGGAAGAAGTACATGGGGGTGTGGAGGTGGGAGTCTGAGCTGACAGCCAGGATGATGAGCAGGTTTCCAAACACAGTGATCAGGTACATGGAGAGGAAACGTCCAAATATGAGGGGTTGCAACTTTGGTTCCTCTGAAAATCCAAGAAGAAATTCAGAAACTCGTGTTATATTCTTAGGTGCCATGTGGTGGAGGTGACTACAGAATAGGGGAAAATAACATGACTAATTATCACACAAATAAGTATTCCTCATATTGCTGAAACGCTAGTTATATCTTGCTGTTAAAACATGAATTTCAATATTTTGTCCATAGATATTGCAATGTGTATAGAGTTCCAAAAAAACAAAACTTCCTAAGTTTTGTCATGGAGAAAAAATAAAAATTAAGCATATATATAGCATATCAGATAGTAACAGACATGATGGAGAGAATGAAGTCAAATGTGACAGAAAGCGCTAAGTGTGGCTGTTATTTGTATGGGTGTTCAAGAAAGACATGCCAGCAGATAGGGTCAGATAGGGTGATATTTGAACAGAGACTTCAAGGAAGAGAGAGCAAGAGGCATGAACAAGTGCTGAGAAGTGCGTGCTGCTGCTGCTAAGTCGCTTCAGTTGTGTCCGACTCTGTGGGACCCCATAGATGGCAACCCACCAGGCTCCCCCGTCCATGGGATTCTCCAGGCAAGAACACTGGAGTGGGTTGCCATTTCCTTCTCCAATGCATGAAAGTGAAAAGTGAAAGTGAAATCGTTCAGTCATGTCTGACTCTTCGTGACCCCATGGACTGCAGCCTACCAGGCTCCTCTGTCCATGGGATTTTCCAGGCAAGAGTACTGGAGTCGGGTGCCATCACCTTCTCCGAGAAGTGCGTGAGCAAAACCATATTTAATAAGGAAAGAAACTTAGAAAGAAGGCATGAGACGTGCATGCAGGCTCAGTCGCTTTAGTAGTGTCCAACTCTTTTCAAACCCATGGACTGCTATAGGCCCCCAGACCCCTCTGTCCTTGGGATTATCCCAGTAAGAATACTAGAGTGGATTGCCATTTCCTACTCCAGAGGATCTTCCCGACCTAGGGATCAAACCTGAA
Source organism: Muntiacus reevesi (assembly GCF_963930625.1). NCBI lineage: Eukaryota > Metazoa > Chordata > Mammalia > Artiodactyla > Cervidae > Muntiacus > Muntiacus reevesi. The sequence goes on along the minus strand of NC_089249.1, from coordinate 187,105,690 downwards.
TCTCCTGGGTCTCCTGCATTGGCAGCCAGATTCTTTACCATGGGGCCACCTGGGAAGCCCAAGGCAATAGACATGTACAACTAAATAATTTTTTTTTAATTTAAGGCAAAAGGTGTGTCCCAGAAGTCAACTGAAAAGCAAATGATTCGTTTGTAAGAGTTATTTGAAATGATAATTGTAGAAAAATGGCCATAGATATTGGCTTTATAATAATAACAGGCAAATCAAAATGGCCACCAAATATATCAATGTTTACTCTGAACATACAGGTTAATAAAAGAAGTCTCTTTCATACTCTAGTCCTAGGAAAAAACTGAAAGATCTGTCATACTTTGGGGTGAGAATTTTAAGCTAATAGCAAAGGTACACTGTTTGAATTTTCTAGCAGGTGTGATGTGTTACAAGATTTTAGGGGAAAATCTGAAATAAATAAATATTCAAAATATAGATATTCTTTTTTTTTTCATTTATTTTTATTAGTTAGAGGCTAATTACTTCACAATATTGAAGTGGTTAGATTCTACATTATTGGTACGATTGACATTCTGGGGCAGGTTGCTGTTTGTGGGGCTATCTGTCCTGTGCATTGCAGGATGTTTACAGCATCTCTGACTCTACTGAGCCCTCCAAGTGTGACAGTCAGAAAAGTTTCCAGATATTATTTAATAAGACGTGGCGGGAAAATCATCCATAGCTTGAGCTTCATCATTTCAAAATATTTTTGTAACATTGATATAATAGCAAGTAAATGAAAAATATATGAAAGACCATTGTGGTGAAAGTATCACAGGCATATTATGAAAAGTTGTAGAGCCATAAAATAATCAATCATTATGATACTAATGGTTGGAGGTACATCCATGAAGAATTTTCAAGTAAGAAGGAAAACGTGACAAAAAGTTGGAAAAATGCACTAAGACATAAGGAACATTTACAAAGTGTATAGGCTTCTATCATTGCATGTGTGTAAAAGTTTATTGAGTACTCATGTGTGCATAATATAGAAAGACAAGTTTTAAAGTAAACTGAGAACACATGGAGAAAAACGTCAGTGAGAAAGAAATTACAATAAGTAGAGTGGTTTGAAAACAACCGCATGTAACAAAATGGAATGGAAATCAACAAGTTATATGAAACTATAAAACAGCAATAATTTAACAACATTAACAAGGGTAATAATATAAAGTTCTATTGCCAGCAATTTGGAAATAAAAGAAAATAACAGAATGACTTTTATAATATAGGGAGAAAGCATTATCTAAGTTACCATTTCATCTTACATAAGGATTTGTGGATTTCAATATGCTTAAGGAAGATACAGGAGATCTTTAGTCAAATGATGATGAAGAATGTCTTCCATATGATGCTGAAAGTAATGTAGCATTTGGAAATAGATCTAGTCACAAAAGGTCAAAAATAATTATGACAAAAACAGATGCAAAACTTCTGGAAAAAAGTTAAAAGGGTGATTTATTATCACTAAGCATGCAGAAATTTCATTATCGACTTTGTTTAGAACAATGATCAGCAAGTGAAGAATTTTAAAGTGACAGCTCTTTTCTTTAGAAAAAATAAACATTGGAGAAAACAAAACATGAGTGATTGATAGATTTGACCACACAATGTTATATACACATATTTCTCTTAAAATACATCTTCAGGTGCATATTAATAATATAAAATAGCTAAAAGCTATTTTGTGGGGGGAAATAACAGTTTGTGGGAGAAATCCAATTCTTTGAAAAATTGCAATCAAGAAATAAACAGCAGTTCTCTGAGCCAACTGTACAAAAACAAGGGGTTCATGATGAAATTTGCTAAGAAAGCTTTTACATCTTCTCAACATACACGCCCAAACACACAAAACAATAACTTGAACAGGTGATGGATATGCTAGTTAGCTTGATTTGATGATCTTTCCACAATTTATACTATATCAAAACATCATAAAAGGGACACACAGATGGATATACTATTAAAGATAAGAATAAATGGAAGAAAAATTCAAGTTGTACATCTCAAGTATATATGATACTTACTTATATGTCAAGTGTATCTTAATAAAGATGCTTTTAAAAATAACTATTACAACTTAAAAAATAATCCAATTAATAAAGCAGGAAAGGACTCGGGTAGATCATTTGAGAGAGAGAAAGCTGATGGCTTTCTACGTAGTTAGCCTCTTGGGAAATGAAATAATAACAATGTAAGATCATTCAGTTCAGTTCAGTTCAGTTGCTCAGTCATGTCCAACTCTTGCGACCCCATGAATCGCAGCATGCCAAGCCTTCCTGTCCATCACCAACTCCCGGAGTTTACTCAAACTCATGTCCATCGAGTCAGTGATGCCATCCAGCCATCTCATCCTCTGTCATCCCCTTCTCCTCCTGCCCCCAATCCCTCGCAGCATCAGGGTCTTTTCCAGTGAGTCAACTCTTCACATGAGGTGGCCAAAGTATTGGAGTTTCAGCTTCAGCATCAGTCCTTCCAATGAACACCCAGGACTGATCTCCTTTAGGATGGACTGGTTGGATCTCCTTGCAGTCCAAGGGACTCTCAAGAGTGTTCTCCAACACCACAGCTCAAAAGCATCAATAGTCAATAAAGCAGAAATAGATGTTTTTCTGGAACTCTCTTGCTTTTTTGATGATCCAGCAGATGTTGGCAATTTGATCTCTGGTTTCTCTGACTTTTCTAAAACCAGCTTGAACATCTGGAAATTCACGGTTCATGTATTGCTTAAGCCTGGCTTGCAGAATTTTGAGCATTACTTTACTAGCGTGTGAGATGAGTGCAATTGTGTAAGATCATTAGGACTCCTGTTTTTTCATCCTAAAATTTTCTCATTTGCTTCACAGAAGACACTGTGAAATAGATGCCTCAGATTCTGTGAAATATGTGTGTTATTTTTGCACAGGTGTATTTGCAAGCATCCTTTGGTGTAGATCTTTCTCCTCTCAATATTAAAGCATGGTCAATAAGACCCATCATAAAAATGAGAAATATCTTCACTTTAGGTTATACCCATCTACAGCTAATATCCTATTTCTGTACCTCAGTTAATTAATAAAATATTTGGACACATGTTCTACTTTTACAGGAAGCATTTTATTTTTCTCATCCGTCTTATAATTGGGCTTTCATGTCTATCATTGACTCTTGAGAGTCCCTTGGGTTGCAAGGGGATCAAACCAGTCAATCCTAAAGGAAATCAGTCCTGAATATTCATTGGAAAGACTGATGCTGAAGCTGAAACTCCAATCCTTTGGCCACCTGATGGGAAAAACTGACTCATTGGGAAAGACCCTGATGCTGGGAAAGATTGAAGGCAGGAAGAGAAGGGGATGACAGAGGACAAGATGGTTGGATGGCATCACCGACTAGATGGACATGAGTTTGAGTAAGCTTTGGGAGTTGTTGAAAGACAGGGAAGCCTGGTGTGCTGCAGCCCATGGGGTTGCAAAGAGTCAGACACAACTGAGTAACTGAACTGATTTCTGTCATTTAGTTGGCATCACAGAACACTGCCTTTCTGAGTTCAATATTCACTTCTCCTTTTCATATCATAACACTATTAATACATTGATATTTCGTTAAGCAAACAAACCAACCACAGTGGGCTCTGGGCTCTGGGCTGGGCTGAGCTGGTACTCAAGCGATCTCAGGTAAGTGAAAGGTCGGGTATGTTGAGGCACGCCCCGGGAAAAAGTGCCGCAGACAAGTTCCGGAGGCTGGCTAAACTTCCGGGGACCGACCCCCCTGCAGCCTGGTCCGATCAGGAACCGACACGGAGCCCTTGGACACCCACTGCCGCTGTAGCCCGCGCGTTCTTCCTTATATAGAAAGACCTGGCCTGGGCGCCGGTCCGGGCTATAAAACCTCTCCCCACCTCTCCTTCCTCGCAGACTCCCTTTGTCTCCTCGCTCACCCGCCCCTCCCTGGGAGTTCTGCCCGAGAGCGACCGCCCAATAAAGGCCTTCACCACCGGTCCTTAGAGGCTGCTCTTTCTTCCCGCAGCGTTTTCTAACAGTAAGCGTCTGGGATATCCTTCTCTCTAATCTTTACCTGCAGTGTCCTTTGGACTCTTGGACTCTCTTGCATGGGAACGCTGAAAAGAAGGTCTTCCTGTGACAGGCTGAATCCTTTCATGGATGGTTGATGTTGGAGACTGAGGCTTTGTCCCAAACAAGACAGCAGGAAGGAGACAAGAACTGGTCCCTTAGTTGGACTTTGGACTCAAAAAGCAGCAATCATGTCTCACCCTTGCACAGGTGATACAAATTCAAGGATGCAGCAGAGGAGATATTTACAGCTCTCTTTGTTTGCTCGTTAGGTTTATTTCCCTAATGCTGTAATGACCATGAATTCCCGCAGGGAATTCCGGGCAGAATTCTTGACAGAAAGGATTTTTTTTTTTTCCCCTGGCGATTCTCTGTGCCCAGGATACTATCAACAGGCCAGGTGAATTCAATGCTTATTAATCCTTCTATATTAACTCTTGCTTTCCAAAGGTCTAAACTGCCAGCACCTTAACTCAACCCTGAATTTAAATTTTCTCCAATGAGACTGAGGCAACTATCTTGAATAGGTCCACTGACTCATTAAATAATTGATTCGTGATGGCTTCATACCCCATTAAACCTATAGAAAATTATATTTCCCTTCTTTATAAGGAGGCTTCCCAGGTGGCACAGTGGTGAAAGAATCTGCTTGCCAGCACAGGAGACACAAGAGAGGCAGGTTTGATCCCTGGTTGGGAAGATTCAGTGGAGGAGGAAATGGCAACCCACTCCAGTATCCTTGCCTGAAAAATTCCATGGACAGAGGAACCTGGTAGTCTACAGTCCATGGGATCACAAAGAGTCAGACCCACTAAGCGACTGGGCACACACACACAGTCTTTATATGAGGGACAATTTTGTTTCTTTAATGTAAAATATTGAACAGTGCGTTTTTTCAGTTCCTGACACTTTTGCTAAAATCATTAGGCATTTCATATTTATATCTAAAGTTGAGAGCTATCCTTTTGCTTCTCATTATAAAATGTTTGTAAGTTTGGGGATATATTTAGATTTTTTTTTAAGTGCCATATCTGGCTTAGTACAGTGTATGTATGTATGTGTTAGTCACTCAGTCGTGTCTGACTCTGCAATCCCATGGTTATAGCCCGTGAGTCTCCTCTGTTCATGATATTTCCCAGGCAAGAACACTGGAGTGGGTTGTCATTTCCTTCTCGAGAAGATCTTCCCTAGCCAGGGGTAAAACCTGCATCACCTGCCTTGCAGGCGGATTCTTTACCGTCTGCACCACCAAGGAAACCTGCCTTAGTACATTATAGGAAGTTAATTTTTAGACAAGCTCCTTTTGTGAGGTAGTGCTGTTATAACTCCCTCCTCCATTTCAGGAATGGGTCTGGGATGTATTTAATGTTCCGCTGAAAATTGCAAACTGATTTTGGGATGGAATCTTGATTGGAATTCTTTCAAGATGCTTCCAGTTCTCAGGCTTTGGTTTGTGGTTCTCAATCAGAGATGATTTTGCTCCTGGGGTTGTTTGACAATGAAAAGTCAAATGCTGCAAAATACCATAATACACAGGATAGCGGGGAACACAAGTATCCTGTCCCAAAGTAACACTGAAGATGTGAAAAGTCATTTACACCAGCGCTTCTCCAACTCCAATGTCCATACAAGTCACCAGGAACTGTAATTCAGGGCAAACTCTCATTGAGCAGTTCTCCAGTGGGCCTGAGGACTCCGCATTTCTAACAATATCATGGCAGTATGAAGTTGCAGATCCTAATCTCTGGGTAAAATTTTGAGTAACAAGGCTCTGGCCCTGTGTTAGAGTCAGGTACAGGAATATTTATGTGTTCTGTAACAAAACTAATTTTTTTACACAATTTTGAAAGAAAACTGTTTCACCCACTGCACAGGCTGTGACAAATTCTGGTTGATTCTTTTAGATAAATGCTTTTGAATGATGGTAAATAATATACGTCAGGAAAAGACTTTGTAGTTGGCAGAATACAGGCCTCAAAACAATGTGCACACCCTAATCCCAGGTAATTTTTTATATGGCAGGTTATATAAAGAGGGATAAAGCTAGTACATAAAATAAATTTGCTAATCATTGACCTTAAAATGGGCTTCCCTGGTGGCTCAGATAATAAAGAATCTGCCTGCAAGGCAGGAGAAGCAGATTTGATCCCTGGGTCTGGAAGATCCCCTGAAGAAGGGAATGGCTACCCACTCCAGTATTCTTCCTTGGAGAATTCCATGGGCAGAGGAGACTGGCAGGCTATATAGTCCATGGGGTCACAAGAGTCATGCATGACTGAATGACTAACACAGACAGACAAGACCCAGCAATCCCACTACTGGGCATATACCATGAGAAAAACCACAATTCATAAAGACACATAAACGCCAATGTTCATTGCAGCACTGATTACAATAGCCAGGACATGGAAGCAACCTACATATCCATCAATAGATGAATGGATAAAGAAGTTGTGGTACATATATATATTATGGAATATTACTTCATCATAAAGAGGAACAAATTTGAGTCAGTTTGAAGTGGATGAACCTAGAGCCTGTTATACAGAGCAGAGTCTGAGAGAGAAAAACAAATATCATATGTTCAGTTCAATTCAGTCACTCAGTCATGTCTGAATTTCTGTGACCCCATGGACTGCAGCACGCCAGGCTTCCCTGTCTTTCACCAACTCCCAGAGCTTGCTCAAACTCATGTCCATTGAGTCAGTGATACCAATGAACCATCTCATCCTCTGTCGTCCCCTTCTTCCACCTTCAATCTTTCCCAGAATCAGGATCTTTTCCAATGACTCAGTTCTTTGCATCAGGTAGCCAAGCACTGGAGTTTCATCTTCAACATCACTCCTTCCAATGAATATTCAGAACTGATTTCCTTTAGGGTTGACTGATAAACTGATAAACCATATCTTTGACTACAGAGACTTTTTTTGGCAAAGTAACTTCTCTGTTTTTAATATGCTATCTAGGTTGGTCATAGCTTTTCTTCCAAGAGGCAAGCGTCTTTTAATTTCATGGCTGTAGTCACCATCAGCAGTAATTTTGGAGCCCAAGAAAATAAAGTCTCTCACTGCTTCCATCGTTTCCCCATCTGTTTGCCATAAAGTGATGGGACAAGATGCCATGACCTTAGTTTTTTGGATGTTAAGTTTTAAGCCAACTTTTTCACTTTCTTCTTTCACTTTCATCAAGAGGCTCTTTAGTTCTTCTTCACTTTCTGCCATAAGGGTGGTGTTATCTGCATATGTGAGGTTATTGATATTTCTTCCAGCTCTCTTGATTCCAGCTTGTACTTCATCCAGCCCAGCATTTCGCATGATGCACTCTGCATATAAATTAAATAAACAGGGTGACAACATGCAGCCTTGACGTACTCCTTTCCCAATTTGGAACCAGTATGTTGTTCCATATCCAGTTCTAACTGTTGCTTCTTGACCTGCATACAAATTTCTCAGGAGACAGGTAAAGTGGTCTGTTATTCCCATCTCATTAAGAATTTTCCACAGTTTATGGTGATCCACACAAAGTTTTGGCAATAAAGCAGAAGTAGATGTTTTTCTGGAACTCTCTTGCACTCTTAATGATCCATCAGATGTCGGCAATTTGATCTCTGATTCTTCCTCTGCCTTTTCTAAATCCAGCTTGAACATCTGGAAGTTCATGGTTCACATACTGTTGAAGCCTGGCTTGGAGAATTTTGAGCATTACTTTGCTAGTGTGTGAGATGAGTGCAATTGTGTGGTAGTTTGAACTTTGGCATTGCCTTTCTTTGGGATTGAAATGAAAACTGAACTTTTCCAGTCCTGTGGCCACTGCTAAGTTTTCCAAATTTGCTGGCATATTGAGTGCAGCACTTTCACTCACTTTCACTTCAGGATTTGAAGTAGCTCAACTGGAATTCCATCATCTCCACTAGCTTTGTTCATAGTGATGCTTCCTAAGACCCACTTGATTTTGCATTGCAGGATGTCTGGCTCTAGGTGAGTGATTACACCATCGTGGTTATCTGAGTCATGAAGATCTTTTTTGTATAGTTCTGTGTTTTGTTGCCACTTCTTAATATCTTCTGCTTCTGTTAAGTCCATGTCGTTTCTGTCCGTTATTGTGCCCATCTTTGCATGAAACGTTCCCTTGTTATCTCTAATTCTCTTGAAGAGATCTCTAGTCTTCCCATTCTATTGTTTTTCTCTATTTAATATCATGTATTAACACATATATATGAAATCTGGAAAAATGGTACTGATGAACCTATTTGCAAGGCAGGAATAGAGACACAGATATAGAAGATGGACTTGTGGACACAGCTGGAGAGGGTGGGACAAATTGAGAGGATAGCAATGACATACCATTGACACTACCACGTGTAAAAAAGCTAGCTAGTGGGAAGCTGCTGTATACCACAGGGAGCCCAGCCCGATGCTCTGTGATGACCTAAAGGAGTGGGGTAGGGAGTGGGTGGGAGGGAGGCTAAAGAGGGAGGGGATATATATATTTTAAAAATTAAAATAAAATGAAATTATATACAAAAAATGATTTTGGGTACAGACCTAAACATTCCTATACCTGACTCTAGCAGAGACTGAGAGTGTTGTTACTCAAAGTGTGACCCTCAAGACCAGAATCTGCAGCTTCGTACCCCTGCACAGATATTAGAAATGCAGAGTCCTTTGACCCTGGAGACCTGCTCAATGAGAATTTGTCCTGAATTATAATTCCTGGTGAGATGTATCCACAGGAATTGGGGAAGTGCTGGTATAAGTGGGTTTCCTCTCCTGTAGACATTAACATTTGGGGCAGGATAATTATTGGTGTTTAGTGTTATCCTATTAATTCTGAGTGTTTTACAGCATCCCACCTTACATTGCCAAGTAACCCCAGGAGCAAAACCATCTCTAGATGAGAACCACAAACCAAAGCCTGAGAACTGGAAGCATCCTGATAGAATTCCAATCAAAATCCCATCCAAAAATCAATTTGTAATTTTCTGCAGAGCATTCAATTCCTCTGAGCCCCATTCCTGAAACAGAGGATGAAGTTATAATAGTGCTACCTCACAGAAGGAACTTCTTTAGATATTAAATCAGATCATCCCTATATTGTGCTAAGGTAGGTCATGGTGCTTGAAAATATCTAAATATATCTCATAACTTACATATACTTTATAATGAGGGACAAAATGACAGCTCTCAACTTTAGGTATAATATGAAGTTCCTAATGGTTTTAGCAAGTGTCAGGAAACCAAAGATTTCCCAGGTGGTGCAGTGGTAAAGAATCCTCCTGCAATGCAGGAGATGTGGGTTCAATACCTGGATTGGGAATACTCGCTGGAGGAGGAAATGGCAACCCACTCCAGTATTCTTGCCAGCAAAATCTCATAGACAGAGGAGACTGGCAGGCTGCTGTCCGTAGGGTCATAAAGAGTTGGACAGACTGAGAATGCATGAAAAAAAAAAAAAAATGAAAGTCGGGAAGACAAAGGGTGCACTGCCAAATGTTTTCCATTAGAGAAACAAAACTGTCCCTCTTATAATGAAGGGAATAATTATTTCCTAAGGGTTTCATGGGCTGTTAACCATCACAAGTCAATGCTTTAATGATTCAAGGGAACTAGTCAAGACAGTTGCCTTAGACTCAGATGTTGGAGAAAACTTAAATTCAGGATTGAGATACAGTACTGGGAGTCTAGACTTCTGGAAAGGAAGAGAGTTAATGGAGAATGATTAATAAACATTGAAATCTCCTGACTTATAGCTAGTATCCTGGGAACAGAGAATCAGAAGACAAAAATCCTTTTTGTCCAGACCAGTGTCCACAGGGAAATCACATAGTAACAAAGGCGGGTTACTACTACAAGGCTTAGTAACAAGAGGAAAATGAATTTACTTAGCAGACAGAGGGAGCAGTAAATAGCTCCTCTGTTACATCCCTGAGCTTGTACAACCTTGGCACAGACTAGACCTGGTTGCTCCTTTTGGAGTCCTAAGTCTGACTAAAGGACCAATACTTGAACCCTACATGCTCTCTCATCTCGGGACAGAGCTCCAGTCTCCATCATCAACCATCCAGGAAGGGATTCAGACTTCCACGGGGAGACCTTCCTCTAAGAGTTCCCATGCAAGAGATTTCAAGAACCCAAAAGACACTACAAGAAAAGGTCAGAGAGAATGTTCACTAGCAGTCATCTGAGAACCATTTCAGCCTAACCCTAGAGCCCAGAGATCATTACGGTTGGTTGCTTGCTTGATTAAATATCAATCCATTTTTATGATGCTAGAAAGAGAAGTGAGTGTTCAACTCAGTATGGCAATATTCAATGATGCTAATTAAATGATATCAATGTAAGCCCAAAGAGAAGAGGGGTGGGAAACATAAAGTGCTTCCAGTAGAAGTAAAACAAATATCCAGTATCGTATTCATTTACTGGAGTAGAGAAATTGGGTATTAGCAATAGATGGATATAAGACATAGTGAGGGCATTTCTTTTTAATCTGTTTTTAATTGGAGGATAGTTGCTTTACAATATTGTATTGTTTTCTGATGTACATCAACATGAATCAGTCATAGGTAAACATATATTTACCCTCCCTCTTGAACCTCCCTCCCACCTTTCCCATCCCACACCGCTAGGTTGTCACAGAGTACTGGTTTGAGCTTCCTGAATCATACAAAAAATTCCCACTGGCTATCTTTTTCTACCTTATTTTACTTGTGGCATTTCTTTCTAATTTTTATGACAGGACATATTTGATCATGTTTCAGTGTTCATTAGAAAGGTCCATACTAAGGAATGACTGCAAATACATCCTTGAAACAGCAGTTGCCAAAGACATAAACATAAAACGCAGTTTTCTTCTGTGAAAGAAATGAAAAAAAATTTATGATGTGAAAAGGAGAGTGCTAATGAACTCAGTTTCCAATTATTTCATTACCTCTGAGGTTGAATATATATGTGGATTTGTTAGCCCTTATTTCTCTCTTATCGGCTTGAGTCTTCCGATTTTGTGTAATAGGATCTGTGAGTTTTATTCATATTTTTTAGTGCAGTTTCTCAAAGAATTGGAGTTTTTCACAAATTATCTGTTTTAGTTGTTTACATAAGTTTTATTTTAGTTTAGTTTGTTTTAGTTTGTTTAGTTTAGTTGTTTAGTTTAGTTTGTTTAGTTTAGTTGTTTAGTTTAGTTTGTTTAGTTTAGTTGTTTAGTTTGGTTTAGTTTGTGTTAGTTGCTTACATAAGTAAGTATAATTGTATTGGAGAGGGACTGAGTGTATGTAAATTTTGTGTAGTCACATCTACCATCGGTCATATTGTGTTCTCTCCATTGCTCTTCAATTTTAATTTTTTCCCAAAAGAATTGGGCCAGCATATTACTACTCTTCACCTGCAAATCATTGTTTTAAACAAAATAGGTAGTGAAAATTCTACCACTTTAATGCTAATAAATCACCCTTTATAAGTTCCCAGCAAGTTTTACATCTAATTATTCCTTAATGCTCTTTCTGACATTTTGTGATTAGTGTGTGTTGTGTGTGTTAGTTGCTCAGTCATGTCCAACTCTTTGTGACCTCATGGCCACTCTGTTCATGGAATTCTCTGGGCAAGGATACAGGAGTGGTTGCCATTCCCTTTTCCAGGGGATCTTCCTGACCCAGGGATCGAACCCAGGTCTCCTGCATTTGTGATTGGATCTATATCTAAATGTTGCCTCACATTCAGCCATCATGAGGAAAACATCTTTTTTCACCTTTTGACTAAAGATCACTTATACCTCCCTTAAGCATATTGAAAGCCACAAATTTCCATAAATGTGAAATTACAACTTGGATACTGCTTTCTCCTTACATTTTATTTTTTAATTAACTTTTATTGGAGTATAGTTGCTTTACAATATTGTGTTAGTTTCTACTGCACAACAAAATGAATCAGCTATACAAATACATATATACCCTCCCTTTTGTAATTCTTTCCACTCAGGTCCCCAAAGGGCATGAAGTAGAGTTCCCTATGCTGTACAATAGGTTTTCATTAGTTATCTATTTTACACATAGTATCAATAGTGTACAAGTGTCAATCTCGACGTCCCAATTCCTCCCACCTCCTCTTATCCCCTTGGTGTCCATACATTTGTTTTCTATGTCTGCAACTCTATTTCTGCTTTTCATATGACCCAGCAACCTCACTCCTGGGCATATACCCAGAGAAAACCATAATTCAAAAATATACATGCACCCCAGTGTTCATTGCAGCACTATTTATAATAGCCAGGACATGGAAGAAACCTAAATGTCCAATAACAGAGAAATGGATAAAGAAAAAAAGGCTGGAATTGTTTCCATGTCTGAAGGTTTTGTGTGTATGTGTGGACTGCAGAGGTCACTGATGGTTGGGCAAAGATCAGAACTAGGACTAGAACATGCCCATAGGACTTATCAGAAAGGCAATCAAAACCCAAAAAGAACAAAGTGAAGATGCCACATGTGAAAACGGACATAGAATTTTGCCAATAGGAGAGTATCATATAAAACCAGTAGCTCAAATAAATATTAAATAGTCTCAGGAAAAACAAGATTTGTTGCATGAGACTAAAAATGGCCAAAATTCAATTCATATTCATTGTACCTTATATACATCTTTTTATAAAGTGTTGAATTTTTCCCTTTGCTCATTTTTCTCTTCTACTGTACAATTTGTGTTTCAGATTAGAGGAGGATTATAGATATATAAATTTATATATAGGCATCTTTGCTCACTGAAAAGAGCAAATAATGTATGCTTAATACAAGGAAGAAAATGACCATACCAAAATAAAACTCAAGTTTATTGGTATCTCAGATTATAAACCAGAATTGCTAGATGCCAGTTGTAAATAATTTGATCTGATTGACTTGAGTTGTATCAACTAAGTCAATCAGGGTAGTTGGGAGTGAAAAATACATGGAAGTAATATAGCCTAGGAAGCCAGGGTCTACTGTGTGTGTGTGAGAGAGACGTAGTGGCTTGTGGAGTGTGAGAAGTCCTGAGATCAGGGGTGCTGAACTGACATATTCCAAGGTGACTCATACAGAGGCCATAATTCAGTCAACATAAGGACTTATTTAAACATACAGGACAGTCTTACAACAATTTCAGAAAGTGTTAGAGGAACATAGTATGGATGAAAGACTCCCGTGACTTGCAATTTCAGCAGCATCAGGAGGCCACCTTGGTCCTCAACATCCTCTGACACCACCAGTTTTCACTCTACCTCTTGTCCATTACCCTCCCCACACTGGCTTCCTTTCTTTAAACTGGAACATCTTAAACAAGCACCAGCACCAGGACCTTTGCACTGGCTGTTCTCCCTACCAAGCACACACTTGATATATTCAAGGCTCCTGCTCTCTCTTCATTGAGGTCTCTGTTCAAAGTCACCCTATCTGCATGCCTTGCCTGAACACCTATAAAAAGCCACACCCCCTCTTTACTCTTTCCCCTTACACTTGCTTTCATTTTTTCATAGTCTCTGTTACCATCTGACATGCTGTACTTTTTTATTTCCTATATTCTTTCTCCATGACTGGATTTTAGAAGAATTGGTTTTTCAGGGCAGTATACTCTGCCAAATCCAAGAACAAAATACTGAAATTAATTTTTAACCACAAAATATAAATGGTAGCATTTCAGTGATGTAAGGATGCAAAATAAACATGTCATTTTCCCCTTTCTTTTCAGTCACCTCCAAAATATGGCACAAAAGAACTTAACAAGACCTTCAGAATTTCTTCTCCTGGGATTCTCAGAGGAACCAGAACTACAACCCCTCATATTTGGGCTTTTTCTCTCCATGTATCTGATCACTGTGTTTGGAAACCTGCTCATCATCTTGGCCATCAACTCAGACTCCCACCTCCACACCCCCATGTACTTCTTCCTCTCCAACCTGTCCTTTGTAGACATCTGCTTCACCTCCACCACCATCCCCAAAATGCTATGGAACATCTACATCCAAAGCCAAGTTATAACCTATGAAGCCTGCATCATTCAGGTGTATTTTTTAATGCTGTTTGCAGGGTTGGATGACTTCCTCCTGACGGTAATGGCCTATGACCGCTTTGCAGCCATCTGTCACCCCCTGTACTACACGGTCATCATGAATCCAAAAGTCTGTAGAATTTTGGTTCTGGTTAGCTGGGCCATCAGTGTCCTGCATTCATTGTTACAGACCTTAATGGTGTTGAGACTGTCCTTCTGTGGAGAGTTGGAAGTCCCTCACTATTTCTGTGAACTCAATCAGATAGTCCGACTTGCTTGTTCTGACAGCTTTCCCAATGACTTGGTAATATACATCACAGCTGTGCTGCTGGCTGGTGGTCCCCTCACTGGAATCTTTTACTCTTACACTAAGATAGCGTCTTCCATCCACAGAATCTCATCTGCTCAGGGGAAATATAAAGCATTTTCCACCTGTGTATCTCACCTCTCAGTTGTCTCCTTATTTTATTGTACAAGCCTAGGAGTGTATGTCAGCTCTGCTGCTACCCACAGCTCCCAGTCAAGTGCAACAGCATCAATGATGTACACTGTGGTCACACCCATGCTGAATCCTTTCATCTATAGTCTAAGGAACAGAGACATAAAGAGGGCTCTGAAGACATTCTTCAGAATAGCAGCTATAAAAAGGACACTTGTCCTGAGATAAAGAAAGGCACATAATTGAAGGATTCAGAGATCTAGTGCTTGAAATTGCGAATCTTTGATCAGATTCTGTGATCTGGCTGTGAAGGTAGAACTTGCTCCTTCTATTTATTTCCTGGGATTTTCATTTCTTTTATTTCAACATCTCCATACAGTTTATGTCACTCACTTTATTGAAGTGCGTGCTCACTCTCTCACACACAAGAGTTTTTCTGTTTTATGGTTTTCTCACTTTCTCAGATTTAGAAGAAAATCTGAGAAAGAACCTTGGATCTCAACCTTGGATCTGAACAGTTGGGGAACTCCCATTATCCTATGATGAGATGTGTTTCTTAAGAACAATTTATTCTCAAATAAAATATAAAGTGTCTTGCATATGTTGTCACATGCATGCATCCTCTACAAATGGTTGTGCTTTTGTGTACTTTACAGTACAGTGTTGTATAGGGTACAGTAATTCTCTTTATTTCAATCCCAGAATGTCCAGAAGCAAGCATAAAAGCAGTGGTGATGTTGTTGGTACTGCTAAGAAGCACCAAGTAAAAATGATGGAAACAAAAATGAAAATAACTAAGAGACTGGAGCAAGGAATTGAAGGAATTGGAGGACCAGAGAAACAACTAAGACAAGAGGAAAAAGATGTACCTGAAGAACCAGAGAGAACCATAACACAGAAAATAGCAAGGGGATTCTCTTTATCTGAAAGGACACTTGATGCAAAGAGTCAACTCACTGGAAAAGGCTCCGATGTTAGGAAAGATAGAGGGCAGGAGGAGAAGGGGCGACAGCATGAGATGGTTGGATGGCATCACCAACTCAATGGATATGAGTTTGAGCAAACTTTGGGAGATGGTGATGGACAGGAAAGCCTGTCCAAGAGAGAGGGAATATATGTATACATGTACCTAATTTACTTCGTCATACAGCAGAAACTGGGCTTTTCTTGTGGCTCAGATGGTAAAGAATCCACCTGCAATGTGGGAGACCTGGGTTCAATCTCTGAGTTGGGAAGACCCCCTGAAGAAAGGAAAGGCTACCCACTCCAGTATTCTGGTCTGGGGATTTCCATGGACTCTCCATGGGATCTCACAGAGTCAGACATGACTGAGCGACTGAACAAGAACAAATTAGTTTTTGAGGTGCAGGACCTGAATGTAGAATGGTACACGAAGGTTGCAGCAGCCATTCAGAATGCAATCCAGTGCTGCCCTGTCATCTCTGATGGGAGAAAAAGCCACACCAAGACATCAACAGATTGTTTTTTCAAGTGCTTAGCTGCTCAGTCATGTCTGTCTCTTTGCGACCCCAAGGACTAGAGTCAAACTGAAGATATCCTGCCCTGTTAACTGAAACAACAAATTTCTCACTGAAAAATTGGGAATGTGTGTTTTATTTTGAGGCCATTAAGGAATTAATGTGGGAAAGTAAATCTATTAAAATTAGGATCATCCATTATAATTTAAATATTTTAAATATTTTAAATATTTTTTTAAATATTTTCAAATTTATACACTCTTTCAATCCCATGAAAATTCAAACCTTCATTTTTTTACTTCTATTCTTTCCAACTTTCAAGTTTTCTTTCAATATTATAGATGGGACTACAAATGAACATGTGATTGTACATATGTATGTGTGTGTGCATGTGTGTGCTCGGTCATGCCCAACTGTTTGCAACTCCATGGACTTAGCCTGCCAGACCTCCCAGTCCATTAAATTTTCCAAGCAAGAAATACTGGAGTGGATTGTCATTTCCTTCTCCAGGGTATCTTCCTGAGCCAGGGATTGAACTCGAGTCTCCTTTGTCTCTTGCTTTGGCAAGCAGATTCTTTACCACTTGTGCCACCAGGGAAAGCCAAATAAGGGTGTGAGAGTGTTTATTTGAAGATGTACAAATGTACACACACATATAATATGCATACTCCTTACTCCCAAACATTTTCTTTAGACTTATAAAGTATTTTTACACATTTTTGTAGCTTAGAAAAATTATTTGGCAAGTAAAGTGGGATAAAATTATTTGTTATATAAAGTGGGGTAAATGTATTCAGTGTTATGATTTAAAACACATGTGCTATGCTGTACGTGGTCACTCAGTCATGTCCAACTCTTCGCAAACCCCTGGAGTAGCCCGCCAGGCTCCTCTCTTCAGGGATTTCTCAGGCAAGAATACTGGAGGGGGTTGTCATTTCCTTCTCCAGGGAATCTTCCTGAACCAGGGATCGAACCCACGTCTTTTGCATCTCCTGCATTGGCAGACGGATAATTTACGACCAGGACCACCTGGGAAGTCCCCTTCAGCTGAGGAAGGACACAAGATTGAAGGATTCAGAGACCCAGAGTCAGAAACTGTGAATCTTTTTTTTTTTTTTTTTCAGATTAATCAGATTGAGGAAGTACAGCTTGCTCCTTCTATTTATTTTCTTGCATTTTCATTTCTTTGACTTCAACTCCTCTGTACAGTTTATGTAACTCACTTGATTAAGTCTTGTGATCTGTCTCATATTCAAGAGTTTTCCTGTTTTGTGGTCTTCCCACTCTCTCAAATGTATTCTCAAACTTGATTCTGAAATGTTGTTGCTGAACGATAAGACGCCGGGATTCTTGGCCTCCGGAGGAGACGAATTCAATCCGGGGCCAGAGACGAGACTGGATCGCTCAGAGCTTTTGTGTAATAAAGTTTTATTAAAGTATAAAGGAGATAGAGAAAGCTGCTGAGGCATCAGAAGGGGCAGAAAGAGTGCCCCCTGCTAGTCTTCAGCTGGATGTTATATAGCCACTTGCAGTCTGTTAATGAAAAGAAAGGAATGTCTTAAAACTCAGAATGGCACCAGATAATTCATCCCAGGCCATAAAATGATTGACTTGAATCTTGTAGAAGGGCAGATTACCACACAAATAGTTTCATTTGCTTAGATTAGGGGAACAATGTCTGAGTATAACATACCGGTTTGTCAAGTAGGTTGAGCCATTTGGCGGAACCAACTTGAAGACAGTCTGGGGTACATTAACATAGCTTAAGACAAAATTTCCATAAGAAAAAATGTATTGGTTAACTCAAGGTTTTGAGAATAGTTAGCTTCAGGTGAAACCAGGTGTCATGGCAACAGAGTATTTTAAGAGAAACCTCCTTTTAAATTTGTATAGAGAATAAATAAATAAATAAATAAATTTGTATAGAAAAGGGAAAAAAAATATCGCCAGTTTGTTTCCACCTGCTGCTTAAGAGAGATAAAAATGTCTGGCACTTGCAGCCTATTTCCTCCATTTGGAGACCCCTGGCCTTCCTGCCTGTTACCCTTTCAATTCCAAACAATTAGGGAATTAGCATTTTTTTGTATGACTAGATGGATTCCTTAAGAACAATTTAGTCTCAAATAAAATATACACTGGAAGTCTCTCAGTCATGGCCCACCCTTTGCGACCCCATGAACAGTTCATGGAATTCTCCAGGCCAGAATACTGGAGTGGGTAGCCTTTCCCTTCTCCCGGGGATCTTCCCAACCCAGAGATCAAACCCAGGTCTCCTGCATTACACTTAGATTCCTTACCAGCTGAGTCACAAAGGAAGTCCCAAATAAAATACATAGTACCAAGTATTTTTCTCTTTTCTTTTACTAAAGGAATAGTCATAAGTTTTACTGGTGCTGTGGAAAAAAACTACTTTAGGCACCCATAGCTACTCATATGTTTAAAAGAAGGAAAATCTCTGACCACAGATTTCACTTGTGTGAACTTCATTCCTTTGTATATCACTACCTTAACGACTCTTCCTGGTATTCTGGAATTCAACATACAGTGTTTTATAATATGGCCTTGTTATAGCCATGCTTTCCGGGAAACAAACTCACTCAGAAGGACAATGCAGATGGTGGAGTGCATTTTATTACACCGGTGGGCCCAAGGCAGAGTCTCCTCTTAGCCAAGGACCCCAAGCAGCATTTGTGAAAATCTTTTATATCCCATGTGTACATGTCCAAACCCACCACCCCAAATTCCTTGAGACTTACATAAACAAAGGAAGGGTAAATGCAACTACAATAACCCCATCATTCACGTGTTATGTGTTCAAACAGTTAATAATCAATAAGCCCGCAGTTACATTCCAAAAAGTTAATAATCAATAAGCCCGTGGTCACATTCCAACCAGTTAATAATCGATAATCCTGTGATTACATCCCGATAGATACGGAAAAAATTTATGACCTATCCGGAGGCAGGGGTGATTAGGGTATGTTTCCTCTGAGGCGATGAGTAACCTGGATGTGATCTTCAAGATTCCCCTGCCCAGAGCGGGTCTTATCCTTCCATTGTCGTTCCCATAGGCGCTAAGCACAGAGTTCAAAGTCCACTGGAGAGGTGACCGCCCACGACCATCATGGACAGGCCTGAGATGGAGTCCAGGCCCTATGAATTCCTTCTTCAGCATTGAATGTTATTTTCCTCATTAGAATCTTATTCTCTTCTTCATATCTATGCCCACAAAACCTACCATAGTCACTGACAGAAATAGATTATAAAATACATGCCTTTATGTGGGGGAGGGATGCTGGGGGGAAGGCATATTTAGGGAGTTTGGAATGGACTTGTACACACTGTCATATTTAAAATGAATAACCAACAAGGACCTACTGTATAGCTCAGGGAACTCCGCTCAGTGTTATGTGGCAACCTGGATTGGAGGGGGGCTGGGGGAGAATGAAAACATGTATTTGTATGGCTGAGTCCCTTTGCTGTTCACAACATTGTTTGTTAATTAGCCATATACCAGTACAAAATAAAAAGTTTAGAAGAATTATATACAAAATTTTTCACAGCCTCTGGAATGAATGCATACACTTTTCTTCAAAATGTCATGCAAAGGTAATATGAGGTAGAGAAAACTATGTACAAGACTCTAAAACAGCCTGACTTACTCATGGAGTGGCCACAGTCCAGTACCAGCTTCATCAGCATCATCCAGGATCTTGTTAGAAATGCAAAGTCTCTTGACTCACCAGGCAGGACGAGCTGAATCAGAAACTGCATTTGAACCAGCATCTGGGTGACTGGTATGCACAGTGAAGTGGAGAAAGTGCTGGGCTAGAACAGGCTGATTTCCTTTCCATTGTTGACTTTTTGTGACAGGATCATTATTTGAGCTGGGTACTGCCCTGGGCTGGAGAAGGGCATGGCAGCCTACTCCAGTATTCTTGCCTGAAGAATCCCATGGACAGAGGAGCCTTGAGGGCTATGGGCCATAGGGTTGGACATAGGGCCAAGAGTTGGACAGGACTGAAATGACTCAGCACACATGCACTGTCCTGGACATCATAGATGTTTAGCAATATCCCTTCAATATGACCAAATATCATGCTGGACAAAGGTATCTCTGAGAACCACTGGCCCAAGGTTTGAAAGGTAGAAACAAACTGGCAGAATTCCAATAAAGGCCATGTACCCTAACCTGGATTATAACTGGCAAATCACTCATCCACAGGAAACCTATTTCTGCAATGGAAAATGGATTTTGTAAAGTACTATCTTATAGAATGTTTGTTTCTAAAAACGAAAGCATGTCATTCCTATAAAGTGCTAAGATCTGTATGTCTCAAGCTTAACAAACATTTTCTAATGATAGACTAAATGTGACAGCCCGTAACTTATGCTGTATGTATGAAGCTCCTAATTATTTTGGCAAAACTGTTGTGAATCCAAGCAGCATACTGCCCAAGTTTTTTGTTTTGTTTTTTTTCCCTAGTTGCAGTGAGAAGCCTTCTCATTGCAATGGCCTCTCTTGTTGCAGAGCATGGGCTCTAGAGTGAGCGGGCTTCCGCAGTTGAAGCACGTGGGCTCAGTACTTATGCAGATTCTTAACCACAGGACCATCAGGAAAGTTCTACCCAAGGTTTCATATTAAAATAACAAAGTTATCCAACTTATTGAAGATGGGGAGAGTAATTTTTCAAGGGATATGGGAACTCTGACCTACCAATGCTTTGATTAGGAACCTAATCAAGACAGTATCCTCTCTGAGACTCTGGAAAAAACTTGAACTCAGAGTTGTGATAAGATGCTGCTCTTTAAGGTTTATTCCCCTAAAAAGACAGGAAAGATCAAGGAAAAGGAAAAATAATCACTGAATTCAACTGGCTTTTAACATTGTCTCCACATAGAGAATGAGTGGGAAAATTCTCTTATCTGTCCAGACCAGATCAGTGTCCCACAGGAAAATTAATTATTAGAGGCTGGTGTAACAGGAGGGAAATGTGCTAATGAGGAAACATAGGGAGCTGTAAATATCTCCTCTGCTGCATCCCTCAGCCTGTGGGTCCTTCAGATGGAGAGGACATGATTGTATCTTGTGGACTCATAACTCTGCCCAGGGGACCAATGCTTGACTGCACCCCACTCTCTTGTCTGGCAGCAGAGCATCTTTCTTCACCATGAACCATCCAAGAGGAACTTGGATGTCTATATGCAACCTTCCTCTCAGAGACCCCACCCAGGTGAGTCCAAGAGCCCAGTAAATGCTGCAGACCAACCAGAACTGCAGCCAAGAACATTTACCTGAGTTCACCTGAGAGCCAGCCCAGACTAGCCCAGAGCCAAGACCACTGAAGTTGTTTGTTTGCCTGATTGATTAACATTTTAATTTGTGATGCCCAAAATAGTAGTGAATATTGAACTCATTAATGCAAGGGTCAATGTTGACCATTAAATGACTCAATTTGGAGAAGGGATAAGAGGTATAAGGTGTTTCCAGTAGAAGTAGAACTGAAATCCAAGGAACTTTATAATTAACTGGAGTAAAGATATAGGGTATTAGCTGTGGAGGAATGTAAAGTGATGTAGGGTATTTTTTAAGAAGGGGCATATTTGACTATGATGAGTAAGATCCAGACCAAGGAAAGCAAATATTTCCCTGCAACAGCAGTTTATGAGACACACATTTCAAAGCATCTCCTCCCTCTTAATATTCAAATATTTTTTTAAATTTATTACATGTAAATGGGTAGTGCTTAGTCACACACAATACTCTGTGACCCAGCAAGAATACTGGAGTAGATTGCCATTCCCTCCTAACGGGGTCCCGACTCAGAGATCAAACTTGTCTCTTGAATCTCCTACATTGGTAGGCAGAGTCTTTACCACTAGCACCACCTGGGAAGTTCATAATTGGGTAGTGCAAAAGTGAAAGTGTTAGTCAATCAGTCATGTCCAACTCTGTGATCCCATGGACCGGGGTCCGCCAGGCTCCTCTGTGGGATTCCCTAGGCAAGAATACTGGAGTGGGTTGCCATTCCCTTCTTCAGGGGAGCGACCCAACTCAGGGATCAAACCTGGGTCTCCTACATTTCAGGCAGATTCTTTACCATCTGAACCACTAGAGAAGCCCATAAATGGGTAAGCTAGAGCTTAATTTGCAATGAATTCACTCATTGTAAGGCTGAATATATTTGCAGATCAATTAGCCTGTTACTTTCTGGATTTAAAATTGCCTAGTCAGGGGAATCTGCTCAATATGATGTGGCAGCCTGGATGGTAAGGGAATTTGGGGAAGAATGGACACAGGTATATATATATGGCTGAGTCCCTTCACTGTCCACCTGAAACTATCACAAATTTGTTACTCAGCTATACTCCAATATAAAATAAAAAGATTTTGAAAAGTAAAATAAAATTGTCTGTTCAATCCATGCATTAGGAACTAGACATCTTTGGCAGGGAGGTGGAGATGAGAAGGGGTCATTTTTCACCCCAATATATAAGCCTATTTAAAAGTGTTTCTTTGAGACTTCTGGCAGCCCTCTGGTTAAGACTTTGCCTTCCAATGCCCAGGTGTGAGTTTGATCCCTGGTCAGGGAGCTAGGATTCTACATGCCTTGTGGCCAAAAAATCAAAACATAAAACAAAAGCAACACAGTAACAAATTTAATAAATGACTTTCAAAGTGGTCCACATCCAAAAACAGGTGTTTTTGTGGGGCCTTTTTTTTTTTTTTACTTTTTTAAATTAATTTAATTGGCAGATAGCTGCTTTACAGTATTGTGATGGGTTTTGCCATACATAACATGAAATGGCCACCAGTATTTATATGTACCCCATCCTGAGCCCCCCCACCTTCCACCCCACTCTGTCCCTCTGAGTTGTCCCAGAACACCGGCTTTGGGTGCCCTGTGTTCTTTTTCAATACTGAGCTTTATTCAGGGCAAGATAAAAGACTAAAGACATTAGGTTACATGTAGTTAAGAAGTTGTTAGGGCTTCCCTGGTGGCTCACGTGGTAAAAGAATTTGCCTGCAATGCAAGACACCCAGGTTCAATCCCTAGGTCAGGAAGATCCCCTGGGGAAGGTAATGGCAACCCACTCAGTACTTTTGCCTGGAGAATTCCACGGACAGAGGAGCCTAGCAGGCTAGTCCATGGGGTTGCAAAGAGTTGGAAAGACAGAGTGACTAACTTTCACTTTCACTTTCAAGATGTTAAGATGTTGTTAGGGGCTTCCCAGGTGGCACTCGTGGTAAAGAACCCACCTGCAATGAGATGTGGGTTTAATCCCTGGGTGGGGAAGATCCCCTGGAGAAGGAAATGGCAACCCACTCCAGTACCCTTCCCTGGGAAACCTCATGGACAGAGGAGCCTGGTGGGCTCCCATCCATGGGGTCGAAAAGAGTCAGACACGACTGAGCACCAAGGGGTTGTGAAGGCAAAGTGTGTCCCCAGTGAAACTGAATTGAATTCCTGAGTTAAAAAATAAAATATTTGTGACTAAAAAAAATAAGCAAATAAATAAAATCCCCTGCTTTTCATTAAATTCACTTCATTTCTATTTGAATATTGGGCCTTTATAATGATGAACAGCAAGTAGCTGGGTTTTGACTTGGCCCAACTTGAGAATTTTTGTCTTTAGTGGGGAAATTGAACTGATTTTAATATGCTGACATCCCTGGAATATTTGTTTTGCCTTTTTTTAAATTTAAGTTTTGTTCTGCTTTTGGAAGAAGCTTCCTATACTGTCCTGTTGCCTTTCTTTTCTTTTTTTTTTTTTTTAACTTTAATCTTCTTATTGTCTTTATGTTTTACCAAAGCTTTCTTTATTCTTCCAAATGTCAAAATTGTAAGGGAAATACGAATATATAAGAAGTTTAACACAACTTTACTTCATCTACTCAACCAAAGATGTTAATATTGGGGGTAAATTTCAGATAAAAATTATTTTTTAAACTTTGTCTTCTTTTTTTTTTTCATTAACACCTTTGCTGGAACATAGTTTACATAATGGGGGCACCCCTGGTGACTCAGATAGTAAAGAATCTGCCTGCAATGCAGGAGACCCGAGTTCAATCCCTGAGTCAGGGATCCCCTGGAGATCCCCTGGAGAAGGGAATGGCAACCCAATGCAGTAGTCTTGCCTGGAGAATTCCAAGGAGAGAGGAACCTGGCAGTCTGTAGTCCATGGGGTCACAAAGAGTTGGATATGACACTACGTAGCTCACTATTTTAATGTGTATCTTTAAGGGGCCTTTAACATTTACAAAGTTGTGTATTGATCACTGTTGTCTAACTCTAGAACATTTTTATCACTTCCTAAAAGAACCCCACATCATTAAAATCACATCCTCTGTCTCTCTTTTTTTTTTTTTTCTGGCCCCCAGCAACCACTAATCTACTTTCTCTATAGATTAGCCTACTCTGGACATTTCATATAAATGTGATCATACAAAAAGTAAAGGAAAATTGCCTGTTCAGGCCCTTTGTTCTAGATAGTGAATTTCAGCATATTTGGGGAGTGTTTTGTTTTGTTTTTAATTTTCGTTGAAGTCGAGTTGTGTTAGTTTCTGCTGTACGGCAAAGTAAGTCAGTTGTATGCAAACATATATCCCCTCTTTGTTGGATTTCCTTCCCATTTAGATCTCCACAGAGCAGCTTATGAAAAGATGCTCGCCATCACTAGTTACTAGAGATATGCAAGTCAAAACTACATTGAGGACTTGGCCTTCACTGAAAATCTACAAACCATAAATGCTGGAGAGGATGGGGAGGAATGGGAACCCTCTTGCATTGTTGGTGGGAATGTAAATTGATGTAGCCACCAGGGGAAATTGTATGGAGGTTCCTTAAAAAAACTAAACATAGAACTGCCATATAACCCAGCATGTTTTTTATTCCTTTTTTTTTTTTTTTTTTTACTGTATTCTTTCAAACTAAGAATTGAAATTTCATCATCAATTTGTTGTTCCCCATTTAGATACTTTATCTGCCTGCCTGCTAAGTTGCTTCAGTAGTATCTGACTCTGCAACCCCATGGACAGACATGCCAGGCTCCTCTGTCCATGGGATTCTCCAGGAAAGGATACTGGAGTGGGTTGCCATGCCCTCCTCCAGAGGAGCTTCCCCACTCAGGGATCAAACCCAAGTCTCTTAGGTCTCCCGCATCTGCTGGCAGGGACTTTACCACTAGCACCACCTGGGAAGCCCATTCAGATATTTGTGCAGAAGGTCTGAGAGTTTCTACATTTCTGTGGTAAAATCTGTGTCAATTTTATGTTCTCTCCATTATTTTTTTTAAACTGAAGTAATTGTGTTCACCTAAATATTCTTCACTTGCGAATCCTTACCTTAATCAAAAATGAAAATGAATGCTCCTGTTCATACTCGATGCTAATAAGCCATGCTTTATGCATGCTTTCAACTACTTTCCTCATCTTTATTTCTTATTCTTACTTCGATCTTTTAGATTTAGAACTATCTTTAAAAGTTGCATCATGTTTAATCTCTATTTACAAAGGGTTCCTCTTTACCTTTGTCAACTTTCTTCCAAATGGAGAATTGAATGGATATATTTCTATCTAAAAGGAAATTATACACAGATAGTGCTCCCATCTCATATTTTAAAAACTGTTGAATTATTTTATAACCATATCTGTGTAATCCAAAATTGAAGTCATTATTAAGTACTTATAAGTACTGTATTATCTTTTCTTTTAGAAATTTAGTTTTGATTTTTCCTTAAACTGTCTTTTGTATAGGTGTTTTTAATATATAATTTCATAAAGTGCCAAAGATGCATAATAGCAACAAAGGACCCTTTGAGACTTGAAGTTTCAGCAGTAGCAGGGAGACCACCTTGTTCCTCAATATTTTCTGACACTTTCTCTCCTCACTCTTCCTCCTGCTCATTTCTCTCACCCTCTGGCTTCTTTTTTAGACTGGAACATCTTAAAGAAGCACCCTCCTCAGGCCTTCACTTTGATTTCCCCTTGCCAGGCACACACTTGCCAGGTATGCTCATCCGCTCTCTTTCTTCCTTGATGTCTCTATTCAAATATCGCATTTTTTAACAGGTCTTGCTTAAACATGCATTAAAAAGTAGCACTCCCTTTTCACTCTCTCCCTTATACATACTTTTGTTTTTTTTGTAACACTTCTCACCATCTGGCAAGCTATATGATTTTCATTTATTACATATGGTCTCCATAACTGAGTTTTGAAAGCTTCTGCTTTTTGACACCCTATACTCCCTGCATAGACATTACCTGGAACATAGTCTCAAATCAATTTGTATTTTTCAAATGCATGAAAGAATTTCTCATTAAAACTGTGAATATGTGACATCTTTGGGAAAAAAAAAAAAGAAAGAAAAGCACAAGTTTGCTTCTTAGAGATGACACAGGAGTTTCTCTAAAGTGGACCAAATCCATGAACAAATATTGAAATTAATTTCCTAATGGGAAACTTCAAATGGGAGCACTTGTAATGTGACTAATGTATGTTTGTGTGAAAATTAGTTGTGCTATTTTCCCCTTTTCTGTTAGTCACTTATACCACATGGCACAAGGGAATCAAACAAAAGTTTCAGAATTTCTTCTTATGGGATTTTCAGAGGATCCAGAACTGCAGCCCCTCATATTTGGGCTTTTCCTCTCTATGTACCTAATCACAGTATTTGGAAACCTGCTCATCATCCTGGCCACCATCTCTGACTCCCACCTGCACACCCCCATGTACTTCTTCCTCTCCAACTTATCCTTTGTAGATATCGGTTTCACCTCCACCACCATCCCAAAGATGCTATGGAACATCCACACCCAGAGCCAAGTTATAACCTATGAAGCCTGCATCTTCCAGATGCATTTTTTCACACTCTTTATAGGATTGGACATCTTCCTCCTAACCGTGATGGCCTATGACCGCTTCGTGGCCATCTGTCACCCCCTGCGCTACACGGTCATCATGAACCCCCGGATCTGCGGACTGATGGTGCTGGTGTCCTGGATCATCAGTCTCCTGCATGCCTTGTTAGAAAGCTTAATGGTACTGCAGCTGTCTTTCCGCACAGTCTTAGAAATCCCTCACTTTTTCTGTGAACTCAATCAAATGATCCAACTTGCCAGTTCTGACACTTTTCTCAATAACATGGTGATGTATTTTGTAGCTGTGTTCCTGGCTGGTGGTTCCCTCTTTGGTATCATTTATTCATATTCTCAGATAATGTTCTGTATATGTGAAATCTCATCATCTCAGGGGAAGTATAAAGCATTTTCCACCTGTGCATCTCACCTCTCAGTTGTCTCCTTATTTTATTGTACAGGTTTAGGAGTATACCTTAGCTCTGCTGCTACCCACGGCTCACACTCAATCATAACAGCCTCAGTGATGTACACTGTGATCACACCTATGCTGAACCCCTTCATCTACAGTCTGAGAAATAAAGATTTAAAGAGGGGTCTGAAAATGCTCTTTGGAAAGGAAAATATAAAAGTGTCTATTGTCCTAGGGCTTGAGAAGTGCCTGTGATAGCAGAGCTCAAAACCTGAGCCAAATATTGACAGTCTTTGATCAGATTATGATAGTATGACATGCCTCTTCTGTTTTTCTTGGAGTTTCTATTTCAACTTCTCTATACAATTTATTTAACTCACTTTTATTATTTTTAGCATCTCTGATATCCAAGAGTTTTTTCCCTTTTTTTATTTTTGTACTCAATTGTATTCCCAACATTGGAGGTGAAATATTTGAAAATTACCATTTATCTCAAGGGATTTCTTAAGAATAATTTCTTCTCAAATTAAATATATCATACTGAGTATTTTTGCTTGTTGTTTGTCTAAAAGAGTAGACATGAGCTGTAAAAATCCTATGAACCAGAAAACTTCTCAATAAATAGCTATTTGTAAGTTTATAACAGAGGAAAACCTGAAATCACTCTTTTTCACTTTTGTTAACATCATTCTTTGCACATCACTACCTTAATTGGTCTTCTTGATTATCCAAACCTTAACACATTGATTGTTATCACTGATCAAGGCTACTTTTCTATTCATCAGGATCTTATTCTACTACATAACTTGTGTCCACTTGAGGCAGGAGGTAGATGTCCATCCCCCACCCAGGGTAAAGCAATTGGAGATTAATCCCCTGTACATTGCAACTCTAAGATGAGAATAATAGGAAACAAGAGAGGAGGCTGGACCTTGCTCATACCACATATTTCTGATTCCTGAAGTGAGGAGATGTCCCCAATCACACACGTGTAGAAAGGCTCCTTGGAGGTCAAAGGGGAGTGATGTCAAGGGATGCTCTACCCACAGGCCTCTTTGGTAGAATCAATCTTGGCTAAGAAATACATGTGCACACATGGGAGGATTCTGGGATATACCATATATGGACTGTGAACCAGGTAAATCAAAATTACTGGCCAAACAAAACCAGAAAGAAATGCCCCCATGAAAGTAACTCTAATTGCCACAAGGGTGCAGCTCAAGAGACTCTCTGAGTCCACCCATGTGTCTTTCCACAGGTACTGTACTCTTTTTTTTTTCTCTATTAATAAATTAAAATATTCTTTAAAAATACTTTTCCTCAGTAATTGGCCTCCAACTAATAAAATAAAATTTAAAAAAAAAAAAAAAAAAATACTTTTCCTCTTTAAAAAGTGTTTTTTTCCTCTTACTTTTCTTTGTGAAAATTTTTTTCTGCAACACTGAGGGGCCAGGGCCCTTGTCTCTGACTACTGGTCTAGTGGCTAGAATTCCTTGCTCTCACCGCCACGACCTGGGCTTGATCCCTGCCTAGGAACCCAAGACCCACTTCAAGTCATCGCAGTCTGAGTAAGATCACTCTGTGTCTATCATACTCATTGACAAAAGTGATAATAAAATACCTGCCTCCAAGTCAAATCTATACAGAAAGACAAGTATGAAAAATAGATTGATATAATATGGCCTTAGAATGGATTTTACTTTAAATATAATGAAGCAAAAGGCTAAGTCATTCATTTTGTTGTTCAGGCACTCAGTCATGTCCAACTCTTTGTGGTTCCATGGACTGCAGCATGCCAAGTTTCCCTGTCCTTCACCATCTCCTGTAGCTTGCCCAAACTCACGTCCATTGAGTTGGTGATGTCATCCCACCATTTTATCCTTTGTCATCCCCTTCTCCGCCCACCTTCAATCTTTCCCAGCATCAGGGTCTTTTCAAATGAGTAAGTTCTTCACATCAGATGGCCAAAGTATTAGAACTTCAGCCTCAGCATCAGTCCCTCCAATGAATATTCAAGATTGCTTTCCTTTAGGATTGACTGGTTTGATCGCCTTGCAGTCCAAGGGACTCTCAAGAGTCTTCTCCAACACCACAGTTCAAAAGTATCCATTCTTTGGCTCTCAGCCCATCCTTATGGTCCATTTATTACATTTATTACTATGCAAATTTTTTTCAGACAATTCATTGACTGATTGAAATATGCACTATCAGTATCCATTTGTAAGTCATGTCTGACCCCTTGTGACCTCATGGACTGTAGCCCACCAGGCTCCTCTGTCCATGGGATTTCCCAGGCCAGAATACTGGAGTGGGTAACCATCCTTCTCCAGGGGATTTTCCCGACCCAGGAATCGAACCCAGGTCTCCCGCATTGGCAAGCAGATTCTTAACCACTGCACCACCAGAGAAACCCATCTGTAGGATTTCCCAAGCAATTATTGTTTCAGTTATTGTGAAACAGAATGGGACCTTGTGGGATTTCCCAGGGGCAGACACACACACTCTGTGTCCT
Source organism: Muntiacus reevesi (assembly GCF_963930625.1). Classification (NCBI taxonomy): domain Eukaryota; kingdom Metazoa; phylum Chordata; class Mammalia; order Artiodactyla; family Cervidae; genus Muntiacus; species Muntiacus reevesi. Next base: position 187,075,923 of record NC_089249.1, on the reverse strand, counting down.
TACCTCTTGTTCACAGAAAAGCTTCAGTTTCTTAGATCTTGCCCAAGTTCCAAGCAGCAAATTTAGTCAGAGAAGTGAGAACATTTAGAAACAGAGGAGAACAGTCAAATGGAAAAAATGATAGTTTAACCATAAGACAAAGGCAGGACATTTAGTTCCTCCTCAAGTGCTATAGATCATATACCAAATGATATCCTTGCATTGTTTTCAGATACTAAAATTCCCATTCAGTGGGAAAATAGTAACTACATGCTGACCACAAGCACATAGACTTCAGACCTGTTGGAACCAAAAAATTGATGACTGAGATTCCCAAAAAGATCACCCTGTTACCTCACCAACAACCAATCATGATAATTTAGCACAAGCTGATTACACATCCTGTGACTTTCTCCTCACACTGTCTTTAAAAATGCTTCATACAGAGTGAATTAAGTCAGAAAGAGAAAAACAAGTATTTATTAATGCATGTATGTGGAATCTAGGAAAATGGTACAGATGAGCCTATCTGCTGGGCAGGAATAGAGTTGCAGACATAGAGAACAGACATGTGGATGCAGGGCAGGGGAGGGAGGGTGGGATGAAATGGGACTGACTATACACACTATCCGGAGAAGGCAATGGCACCCCACTTCAGTTCTCTTGCCTGGAAAATCCCATGGGTGGAGGAGCCCGGTGGGCTGCAATCCATGGGGTCGCTAAGAGTCGGACACGACTGAGCAACTTCACTTTCACTTTTCACTTTCATGCCTTGGAGAAGGAAATGGCAACCCACTCCAGTGTTCTTGCCTGGAGAATTCCAGGTACGGGGGAGCCTGGTGGGCTGCCATCTATAGGGTCACATAGAGTTGGACACGACTGAAGCGACTTAGCATACACATTATCATGTGTGAAATAGATAGCTAACAGAAAGCTTCTGTATAACATGGGGATCAGCTTGGTGCTCCATGATGACCTAGAGGGGTGCAATGGGAGGGAGGTCCAAGAGGGAGGGGATATATGTATACATGTAGCAGATTTACTTTGTCATATAGCAGAAACTAGCACAATATTGGGAAGCAACTATATTCTAACTAAAAACAATAGTAACAAGAATAAGGTTTATACCTAGATACTTGAAAATGGATAAGTAAATAAATAACTAATAAAAAATAAAAATATCTCCCTGAAACACTTATAGATGATGAAATGTTATTTAACCAGACTGATCCTGTGCATTATGTTAACTTACTGTATTGAAATTTATATCCTTTTTTTAATATATATATCATTTGAAAGGATACATGTACCCCAATGCTCATTGTAGCACTATTTATAATAACCAGGACATGGAAACAACCTAAACGTCCATCAGTGGAAGAATGGATAAAGAAGATGTGGTACATGTATATAATGGATATTAATCAGCCATAAAATGTCATTTGCAGTGACATGGATGCACCTAGAGATTGTTAATATCATGTATATGTGGAATACTAAATAAAAATGGTGCAAATGAATCTATTTGCAAAACAGGAATAGAGTCACAGAACAAACTTATGGTTATCAAGGGGGAAATGGACGGGAGGGATAAATTGGGAGATTGGGGTTGACATACATACTATGCATAAAATATATAACTAATAAGGACCTACTGTATAGCACAGAGAACTCTGCCCAGCGCTTTGTGGTGACCTAAATGGGAAGGAAATCCAAAAAAGAGGGGATATATGTTTGCTGTACAGTAGATACTAACATGACATTATAAAGCAACTATACTGCAATAAAAAAATTTTAAATAAACAAAAGAGAAAAAAAGTTTTTAAATCTAGGGGATAAAACGTGACTTGCCTTAACTTAATTCACTGCTTTAATATCCACATATGAAACTTTCTTTTTTCCAGTTGGAGAAGATGTCTCTTGTCTCTGTCAAACGTAACTATGCACCAGACCTGACCCTGGAATGAACACTAGAATTCTTTAATCATGATAAATTTATTAAAGCATAATTACATGTCCTATTCTGTACTCATTTAATGTGTACAAATTGAAGAAATTTAAATGTCATTTGCTAATTAAGACTATATACTACCTGTTTCTATATACACAATTGAAGAAGGTATATAACAAGTTATATATATTTTTTACTGCTGTGTTATGTACCTACTAAAAATTTAATCCCCCTGGCCTCTTTCTCCTTAGTTCTGGAGATAATATGGAATAACAAACATAACTTGTGAGAGATGATGAGAGAAAACATGAAATTTGTAAAAATATTTGTGCAGTCCAAAGAACACAGTTAAGGGCAAGGAATATGTATGTCTGTACATTACTTGTTTACATTTTTCTCTCAAATAAACACACTCACACACATATATGTAAATGCAAACAGTTTCATTTATAATTCTACCTATTATGTTAAAGAAACTTCTACAGAAATTTGGAGGGTAAGTAAATAAAAATATTGAATGTTTGAATTACAGTGAAATCCATGGATTGTAGAACTTAATACAAAAAGTCATAAAAATCATGAATGTGTCATATTACTTTGAATAGAGATTAATATTTCTGTCTTAATGCCTCAAAGTCAGAACCACACCTATATTCTATATTTATGGAATGGGGAATTCATTGTATTAGATAATGGGGACAACATCTCCAAACTGACTGATTTTCTTCTACTAATGTGAGGTTTCAACAATAAACAAAGCTAGTGGAGATGATGAAATTCCAGTTGGGCTATTTCAAATCCTAAAAGATGATGCTGTGAAAGTACTGCACTCAATATGCCAGCAAATTTGGAAAACTCAGTGGCCACAGGACTGGAAAAGGTCCATTTTCATTCCAATCCCAAAGAGAGGTAATGCCAAAGAATGCTCAAAGTACCGCACAATTGCACTCATCTCACACACTAGTAGAGTAATGCTTAAAATTCTCCAAACCAGGGTTAAACAATACATGAACTGTGAATTTCCAGATTTTCAAGCTGAATTTTGAAAAGGGAGAGGAATCAGAGATAAAATTCCTGAAATCCTCTGGATCATTGAAAAAACAAGAGAGTTCCAGAAAAAAAACATCTTTTCTGCTTTATTGACTATGCCAATGCCTTTGACTGTGTGGATCACAATAAACTGTGGAAAATTCTGAAAGAGATGGGAATACCAGACCACCTGACCTGCCTCTTGAGAAATCTGTATACAGGTCAGGAAGCAACAGTTAGAACTGGACATGGAACAACAGACTGGTTCCAAATAGGAAAAGGAGTACATCAAGGCTGTATTTTGTCACCCTGCTTATTTAACTTATATGCAGAGTGCATCACATGAAATGCTGGGCTGGATGAAGCACAAGCTGGAATCAAGATTGCTGGGAGAACTATCAATAACCTCAGATATGCAGATGACACAACTCTTATGGCAGAAAGCAAACAAGAACTAAAGTGCTTCTCGATGAAAGTAAAAGAGGAGAGTGAAAAAGTTGGCTTAAAGCTCAACATTCAGAAAACTAAGATCATGGCATCTGGTCTCATCGCTTCATGGTAAATGGATGGAGAAACAGTGGAAACAGTGGCAGACTTTATTTTGGGGGGCTCCAAAATCACTGCATATGGTGATTGCAGCCATGAAATTAAAAGACACTTACTCCTTGGAAGAAAAGTTATGACCAACCTAGACAGCATATTATAAAGCACAGACATTACTTTGCCAACAAAGGTCTGTCTAGTCAAGGCTATGGTTTTTCCAGTAGTCATGTATGGATGTGAGAGTTGGACTATAAAGAAAGCTGAGTGCTGAAGAATTGATGCTATTGAATGGTGGTGTTGGAGAAGACACTTAAGATCCCTTGGACTGCAAGGAGATCCAACCAGTCCATCCTAAAGGAAATCAGTCCTGAATATTCATTGCAAGGACTGATGTTGAAGCTGAAACTCCAATACTTTGGCCATCTGATGCGAAGAGCTGACTCATTTGAAAAGACCCTGATGCTGGGAGGGATTGGGGGCAGGAGGAGAAGGGGACAACAGAGGATGAGATGGTTGGATGGCATCACCAACTCGATGGACATGAGTTTGAGTAAACTCCAGGAGTTGGCGTTGGACAGGGAGGCCTGGCATGCTGCAGTCTATGGGGTCGCAAAGAGTCAGACATGACTGAGTGACTGAACTGAACTGAGTCCTGGGGAAACTAAATGACTATATTGAGAAAGTTAAAATCAGTTCCTGTGAACCATATATTATTGGATAAAATGTGGGCATTACATTCCTATGCTGCTTTAGCAAATCACTATACTAGTGACTTGTGGCTTCTCAGGTGGCACAGGGATAAAAAGACTTCCTGCCAATGTAGGAGACGAGGATTCGATCTCTGAGTTGGGAAGATCCCCAACTTGTTTACATTTGGAGTAAACATTTCTTACAGGGAATAGGAAATGGCAACCCACCCCGGTATTCTGGCCTGGAAAACCTCATGGACAGAGGAGCCCGGCAGCCCATGAGTCACAAGGTGTGGGACACGACTGAGCACTGAGCATGTATATTAGTGGCTTAAAAAAATTAATGTAGAGATCAGAAGTTAAAAGTCATCTCTTCAGGCTAAATATAAAATGCCTGTAAAAGTGATCCATCAGGACACACCAGGGAAGAAATGCATTGCTTTCCTAGATCACTTCCTGTAGGTTACCTGCATTGCTTGTCTCAAGGTCATTCCTCATCTTCAAAGGCAGTAGCATCTCTCTGCTGACTCCAATACTTCTCTCTCCACCACATTTAGGGGACCATTGCCATTATTTATACCAACCTGGATAATTCAAGGTAATCTTCTCATCTTAAAGACAATGTTTAGCAAATTTATTTTATCTGCTAGCTTTAGCCCCCTTTATGTCAGCTAACATACTCAAAAGTTCTTAGGATTAGGATGTGGACATCTTTTTGAGACCCTTATCTTGTCTATTCAAAGTCTTTTTCTGATATATAGTATTTGATGTCATTCAAGAGCCTTTATAGAATTGAATACAGAATTTATTAGGGCTTCTGCAGTGAGTAAAATTTTTTTCTTACAAAAATTGCACAAAAAGTGAATTTTGGTATAGATCTAAACTTAACAATAACTAACTCTAACACAGGACCATAGCCTTGTTAAAAAGTGGCCCACAGGACTTCTCTGGCTGTCCAGTGATTAAGATGTCACCTTCCAACACAGGTGGTGCAGGTTCTTTCCCTGGTCAGGACGCTAAGACACCACATGCCTCGAGGCCAAAAAACCAAAACATAAAACGGAAGCAATTAAAGAAAAAAAAAAAAGAAAAGAAAGTGACCCACAGATCAGGACCTGCAGTGTCACACCTCTAAGAGTGCTAGAAATGCAGAGTCTTTGGGCGCACAGGGAGACATACTTACTCAGAATTTGCACTTGAATTAAAATCCCTAGTGATTTGTATGCACAGTGAAGTGGAAGAAGTGTTGATGTAAATGTGTTTTCTCCTGTTCTTGCTGTTAACATTTGGGGCAGGATAATTATCTGTGGGTGAGTGCTGTCCTGTGTGTTATAGCTGTTTAGCAGTATCCTTCCTCACATTGCCAAAGAGCCCCAGGAGCAAAATCACCTCTGGTTGAGAACCACAACCCAGAGTTTGAGAACAGGAAGCAACCTAATAGGATTCAATCAAGATTCCATCTCAAAACTGGCTTGTAATTGTCATCAGAAAATTAAACACCTCTAATCCTCACTCCTGAAACAGAGGATAAAGTTATCTTAGCGCTATCTCACAGAATGTTCTTTAAACATTAAACTAGATCATCCCTATAATGTGCTAAGGTAGGTAGGTTATGGTGCATGACAAAATCCAAATATATCTCATAACTTACAAGCATATTTAATTAGGTGCTAATTGATAGATCCAACTTCAGATATAATTTGAAATTCTTAAAGGTTTTAGCAAAATCATCAGGAAACCAAGGACCGCATTGCCCAGTGAATTACATTAAAGGAACAAAGTTGCCCTCTCACAAAGAGGGGAATAATAATTTCTAAGGGTATCATAGACAGTGTTCCCTCCACAGGTCAATGTTTTGAGACCCAAAGAACCTATTGCCTCAGTCTCACACATTGCAAAAAGCTAACCTCATGGTTGGGATAAGGTGCTGGGAGTTTAGATCCCTGGCAAGAGAATTAATGGAGAGGGGTTAATAAAAGCTGAATTCTTGGGGCTTCCCTGGAGGTCTAGTGATAAAGAATCTACCTGCTAATGCAGAGGACACAGATTCCATTCCTGGTCCAGAAAGATCCCACATGCCTTGGAGCAACTAAGCCCATGTGCCACAACTACTGAGCCTGCACCCTAGAGCCGGGGAGCCACAACTGCTGAAGCCCGTGTGCCTGGAGCCTGCGCTCCGCAACAAGAGAAGCCACTGCAGTGAAAAGCCCACACACCACAACTAGAGAAAGCCAGTGTGCAACACTGAAGACCCAGCATCAACCAAAAATAAATAAATAAATCTTAAAAAAAAAAAAAAAAAAAAAAAACCTGAATTTCCCTGGCTTACAACCTAACACCCTGAGAACAAAGACTCAGCAGGAAAAGTCCTATCTTGTCCAGACCAAGTCCCACAGGGAAATCACATACGCATAGGTAATTGTAATATAAGGGAAATGTACCCTAGGAGAAAACATGGAGAGCTATAACTATTTTGTCTGCTGTATCACTGAGCTTCTAACACCCGGGCATGTATGAGATATGGGTTTTATTCTGGAGTCCTAAATCTGGCTGAAGGACAATGTTTGATCTCTTTTTGCTCTCTTGTCTCAGAACAGAGCTTCAGTCTCTATCACCAATCATCTACTAAGAGATTTCAAACTTCCAGGCATTTAACTTCCCCTCAGAGTTCCCATGCAGGTGAGTCCAAGAGCCCAAAAGCCACTGCTGGGAAGGCTCAGAGAGAAAGAAATAAAGCATGTCTGCATGAGGTCACCTGAGAATCAATTCAGCCTAGCCCAGAACCCAGAAAACTGTTTGCTTGCTTGCTTAATTAAATATAAATGTACTTGAGTAATGCTAAAAGTGAAGGAAACACTGAAAGCAGTAAGGCAGTGTTCAGTGATGACAATTAAATGATAGGAAATAAAGCACAATTAGAAGAGCAAAGAGAGGTTAAAGTGCTTCCAGTAAAAGTAGGAGATATGCTGCATTAGCAAATACTTCCTTCCATTTTGAGAGCTGTCTTTTCATCTTGCTTATGGTTTCCTTTGCTGTGCAAAAGTTATTAAGTTTACTTAGGTCCCATTTCTTTATTTTTGTTTTTATTTTCATTACTTTAGGAAGTAGGTCAAAAAAGATCCTGGGTGATTTCTGTCAAATAGTGTTCTGCCTGTTCTCCACTAATAGCTTTATACTGTCCAGCCCCACATTTACATCTTTAAATCATTTTGAGCTTCTTTTTGTGTATGGTGTTAGGGAGTGTTCTCATTTCATTCTCGTATGTGTCGCTGTCCGGTTTTCCCAACACTACTTATTGAAGGGACTGTCTTTTCCCCATTGTATATTCTTGCCTACTTTGTCAGAGATTAGATGACCATAGGTACTTAGGTTTCTCTCTAAGCTTGCTGTCCTGTTCCATTGACCTATATGTCTGTCTTTGTGCCAATACCATATTGTCTTGATTACTGTAGCAGAGCTTTGTAATAGAGTCTGAAGTGAAAGAGCCTGACTCCTCCAGCTCCATTTTTCTTTCTCGAGATTGCTCTGGCTATTTGGAGTCTTTTGTGTTTCCAGACAATTTGTAAAATTTTTTGTTCTAATTCTGTGAAAAATGCCATCGGTAATTTGATAAGGATTACACTGCATCTGTAGATTGCTTTATGTAGTCTAGTCGTTTTCACAATATTGAGTAATACTCTTCCAATCCTAGAACAAGGTTATTCTCTCCATCTGTTTCCATCACCTTTGATTTCTTTCATCACTGTCTTAGAGTTTTCTGAGTATAGATATTTTGCCTCCTTGGGTATGATTCTTCCTTGATATTTTATTCCTTTTGTTGCAGTGGTAAATGAGATTGTTTCCATAATTTCTCTTTCTGATCTTTTGTTGTTAGCCCTAGTAGTTTTCTGGGGGCATCTTTAAGGTGTTCTATGTGCAATATATGCAACCAGTAATATGCAATCAGCAATAGCTTTATTTCTTCTCAATCTGGATTCCTTTTATTTTCTAACCAATTTTATTGAAACAGATTTCATCATGTAAACTCAATCATGCAGAAAAGTCAATGTTTCAATAAGTAAAATTTTAGCAGCTGAAATAGAAGCATTTGTTAGTGCACTGTTTGCTTTTTGAAACCTCTAATTCCTCAGAATGATACTGTTTTTTAGAATTCCATATTGAGTATCGATTTATGCCAGGTAAGATTACATATTAAAAACATCTATAAAGATTCTACAGTTTTACATTGTGGGTTGCTATGCAGACAAGAAAAATAAGTTAAATAATATGAAAGGTATGCAAGATATGGGCTTCCCAGGTGGTTTAGTGATAAAGAATCTGCCTGCCAATGTAGGAGACATGGGTTCAAGCCCTGGGTCAGAGAAGATGCTCTGGAGAAGGAAGTGGAAATCCAATCCAGTATTCTTGCCTGGAGAATCCTCATGGACAGAGGAACCTGGCAGGCTACAGTCCTTGGGGTTGCAAAAGGATCAGATACTACTTAGTGACTAAACAGCAACATGGCAAGATAGAAGGCAAGAAAGAATATCTAAAAATTTGGGTTTTAATTAGCAGTGTTCATGTCAGATAATAAGGTGCGGCTTTTTTACCATAAAGATATTAATAACTGATTTAGCTGCCTGATTAGTATTTCTACACATCACTGCATATTAGTGACAAAACATCAAAGATACCCAGAAGTGTGGAATCCCTCATGTGCTCTAACTGTTGGTATTTTATCTGGTATAAATATAGCTCAGCTTGAGTGAATATATCTGTTGGGATGCTAATACAACACACTTAAACAACAAACTTAAACTCAAAGGTTAAGAACAGGAAGGTTAAATTTCTTGGCCCACAAAATATTAGTGGCTAAAAGTTGGCGACTTGTATCACTATTTATTTTACGTGCTGATCAGATGAGCAAGTAGATAAGTGAAAGTTTTTCTAACAGTCTTAAAAATGTTATGATTTGAAGATGTACTTTTTCTTTAGCTATTATGCATAAGGTTTTGTTTGGTCTTTCATCTTTTTTTACTTTTATACAAAGGCAGCATTTTCTAAGTTATTTTGTTCTGTATTGCAACATTTTTTTGGTTCTTTTAAACTGTGATAGGGCTTCCCTATCAGTTGGTAAAATAGCTCAGTTGGTAAAAATCCACCTGCAATGCAGGAAACCCCAGTTAGATTGCTGGGTTGGGAAGATCCACTGAAGAAGGGGTAGGCTACCCACTCCAGTATTCTTGGGCTTCCCTTATACCTCAGCTGGTAAAGAATTTGCCTGCAATGTGGGAGACCTGGGTTCAATCCTTGGGCTTGGAAGATCCCCTGGAGAAGGGAAAGGCTACCCACTCCACTATTCTGGCCAGGAGAATTCCACAGACTGTATAGTTCATGGGGTCCCAAAGAGTTGGACACGACTGAGCCACTTTCACTTTCAAGCTGTGATAGGATGGTAACTGATGCCTTTCATTTTGTTTAACTGATACAAAATAAGCCAGGATCTGATCAAAAGTATTTCATAAAATCTTCCTTAACCTATTAAAAGATGCTTTGATGAATTTTTCTTTGGTCTGTAGAATTAGGACTGAACTGTTGACTTTACTTGCTACAGTTGCCATCACTTTTTTCTGTGATAAAACTACTGAAATTTTCTTTCCTGGTTAAAGAAATATTGCCTAAAATTGTCTGCTGTTTGCTTTCAGAGTCTGTGCTGGGATGATATTGTCTGTATCTATGAATATGAACATGCTATTTTGCTTGTTACCATTGGGTTTTTTGCTTGTTTGTTTGTTTTGTGGTATTTTGTTCTTGTCAGTGGTCTTGTGTTAGCACTCAGGTAAACTTTTTCTCCTTAGCCAATCAAATGTTAAACACTCAGTTCAGTTCAGTTCAGTCACTCAGTCATGTCCAACTCTTTGAGATCCCATGGACTGCAGCATGCCAGGCCTTCCTGTTCATCACCAACTCCCAGAGTTTACGAAAACTCCTGTCCATTGAGTCTCTGATGCCATCCAACCATCTCATCCTCTGTCATCCCCTTCTCCTCCTGCCTTCAATCTTTCCCAGCTTCAGGGTCTTTTCAAATGATTAACTCTTTGCATCAGGTGGCCAAAGTATCGGAGTTTCAGCTTCAACATCAGTCCTTCCAATGAATATTCAAGACTGATTTCCTTTAGGATGGACTGGTTGGATCTCCTTAGTCAGGGGCCGCTCAAGAGTCTTCTCCAACACCACAGTTCAAAAGCATCAATTCTTCAGTGCTCAGCTTTCTTTATAGTCCAACTCTCACATCCATACATGACTACTGGAAAAACCATAGCATTGACTAGACAGACCTTTGTTGGCAAAGTAATGTCTCTGCTTTACAATATGCTGTCTAGGTTGGTCATAACTTTTCTTCCAAAGAGTAAGTGTCTTTTAAATTCATGACTGCAATCACCATATGCAGTGATTTTGGAGCCCCCCAAAATAAAGTCTGCCACTGTTTCCACTGTTTCTCCATCCATTTACCATGAAGCGATGAGACCAGATGCCATGATCTTAGTTTTCTGAATGTTGAGCTTTAAGCCAACTTTTTCACTTTCCTCCTTCACTTTCATCAAGAGGCTCTTTAGTTCTTCTTCACTTTCTGCCATTAGAGTGGTGTCAACTGCATATCTGAGGTTATAGATATTTCTCCTGGCAGTCTTGATTCCAGCTTGTGCTTCTTCCAGCCCATTATTTCATATGATGTACTCTGCATATAAGTTAAATTAGCAAGGTGACAATACACAGCCTTGATGTACTCCTTTTCCTATTTGGAACCAGTCTGCTGTTCCATGTCCAGTTCTAACTGTTGCTTCCTGACCTGCATACAGACTTTTCAAGAGGCAGGTCAGGTGGTCTCTTGAAGAATTTTCCACAGTCTATTGTGATCCACACAATCAAAGGCTTTGGCATAGTCGATAAAGCAGAAGTTGATTTTTTCTGGAACTCTCTTGCTTTTTCGATGATCCAGCGGATGTTGGCAATTTGATCTCTGGTTTTTCTGCCTTTTGTAAATCCAGCTTGAACATCTGGAATTCACGGTTCATGTACTGTTGAATCTTGGCTTGGAGAATTTTGAACATTACTTTGCTAGTGTGTGAGATGAGTGTGATTGTGCGGTAATTTGAGCATTCTTTGGCATTGCCTTTCTTTGGGGTTGGAATGAAAACTGACCTATGAAGGTCATTTTTTTTATCATGTCATTGTTCATCTCAGATGTTGATTGAGGTTTCAAGAATGATGGCAGTGGGTTTTGAAAACAGTCTTATACTTATTGGTTTGGAGTTTCACAGAGATAAGTATATTTCATGGTTAATTGTTGAGCTGTAAGACAACTAATCAGGTTACCCAAGTGACTCAGTGGTAAAGAATCCACCTGCCAGTGCAGGAGATGAGGGAGATGCCTGTTTGATCCCTGAGTCAGGAAGATCTCCTGGAGAAGGAAATGGCACCCACTCCCAATATTCTGGCCTGGAAAATCCAATGGACAGAGCAGCCTGGCCAGCTACAGTCCATGCGGTCACAAAGAATCAGACACAACCAAGCAATTGGGCAGGCACCTAAGACAACTAATCATTTAAAACTGAAAAACAGTTCATTGTTTTGTAACAATTCAGTTTTTAAACATAGACATTTCAATTAAAACATGAATTGCATTTATAACTCAATGCAAATCCAACAGTTGTATTTGGAATTAAATTATTTTAAAAAATGTATTTAACGAAAAAATTAAAAAATAAATAAACATGGATTACAATTAGTACTCCCTTTTCACTCTCTCCTTTATATCTCCTTTTCTTTTTCTTTTTTTTTTTTAATATCTTATTTGTTTATTTGGGCTGCTCTGGGTCTTTGTTGCTGCATGTAGGTTTTCTGCAGTTGCAGCGAGCAGGGGCTACTCTTCATTTTGGGGTACGGACTTATTGTGATGCCTTTTCTTATTGCAGGGCAGAAGCTCTAGGTGCATGGGCTTCAGTCGTTGTGGCGCATGAGTTCAGAAGTTGTGGCACACAGGCTTAGCTTCTCAAAGACAAATGTGATCTTCTCAGACCAGAAATCAAAGCCACGTCCCCTGCATTGGCAGGCATATTCTTAACTGCTGGACCAAGGGAAGTCTTTCTTTTTCTTTTTCTTCATAACACATGTAACTATCTGACATGCTATATGATTTTTATTTGCTTATGCTTTTTCTCCATAATTGAATTTTAGTTTTGTTTTTTCAGCACCCCCACACTCCCTGCATAGGTGGTACCTGGAATATTGTTGAAATTCAATTTGTATTTTTCAAATGCATAAAAGAATTTCTCTTTAAACAATAAGTAAAGATTATTGATTTTTATTTTTTATTGCTTTATTTTTTTTATTGTTGGGGCTTGGAAATGAGAGTAAGAGAAATTTGCTAATTATAGATGACACAAGGAATTCTCTAAAGGGGACCAAAGCCATCAACAAAATATTTGAATTAATTTATTGTTGGCAAAATATAGAATAGTTATATTTCAACAGTGTGATAATGGCCATTTGCAAGGAATGCAGTCATGTTATTGTCCCCTTTCCTGATAGTCACTTCCACAAAATGGAACCAAGGAACATAACAGGAGTTTCACAATTTCTTCTTGTGGGATTTTCAGAAAAAACAGAATTGCAGCCCCTCATCTTTGGGCTTTTTCTCTCCATGTACCTGATCACTGTGTTTGGAAACCTGCTCATCATCCTGGCTGTCAACTCAGACCCCCACCTCCACATCCCCATGTACTTCTTCCTCTCCAACCTGTCCTTTGTAGACATCTGCTTCACCTCCACCACCATCCCAAAGATGCTGGTGAATATACAGACAGAGAACAAAGTTATAACTTATGAAGGCTGCATTATCCAGATGCATTTTTTCACACTCTTTATAGGATTGGACATCTTTCTCCTGACTATGATGGCCTATGACCGCTTCGTGGCCATCTGCCGTCCCCTGCACTACATGGTCATCATGAACCCCTGTCTCTGTGGAGTGCTGGTGCTGGTATCCTGGATCATGAGTGCGCTGCATTCCTTGTTAGAAAGCTTAATGGTGTTGCGACTATCCTTCTGTAGTGACTTGCATATCCCTCACTTTTTCTGTGAACTCAATCAGATGATCCAGCTTGCCTGTTCTGACATGTATCTCAATAAAGTAGTGATATATATTGTAGCTGTGCTACTGGGAGGTGCTCCTTTTGCTGGTATCTTTTACACTTACTCTAAGATAGTTTCCTCCATGCATAGAATCTCATCAGCTCAGGGGAAGTATAAGGCATTTTCCACCTGTGCATCTCACCTCTATGTGGTCTCCTTATTTTATTGTACTGGCATAGGAGTGTACCTTAGCTCTGCTGCTTCCCACAGCTCACACTCAAGTGCAACAGCCTCAGTGATGTACACCGTGGTCACACCCATGCTGAACCCTTTCATCTACAGTCTAAGAAATAACGAGTTAAAGAGGAGTCTGAAAATACTCTTTGGAAAGAAAACTATCAAAGAGCCTATTGTCCTAGGGCTTAAGAAGTGCCCACGACAGTAGAGTTCAAAGCCTGAGCCCAGTGTTGCTAGGCTTTGAGCAGATTGTGGAATTAGAACATGCCTCTTCTGTTTTCATTCAAATCTCTGCTTTGGCTTTGACTCTATACAATCTACGTAACTCGCTCTTAAGTTTTATGGTATCTCTGATACCTAAACGTTTTATTCCTTTGCCATTTTCTTACTCGCCCAATTTTGTTACCAAACATGGGTTTGGGACATATGAAAATTCCCATTTATCTCAAGGGACTATATGAATTCCATAGGAATAATTTCTTCTCATATACAATATGTCATTTTGTGTATTTTTTTCTTTCATTTGACTAAAAAAAAGAATAGTCATGAATTGTACTGTGTGTGCTCAGCTGTTCTGTCGTGTCCAACTCTGAATCCCATGAACTGTAGCCCACCAGGCTCCTCTGTCCATAGAATTGTCCAGCCTGAACACTGGAGCAGGTTGCCACTTCCTACTCCAGGGGATCTTCCCTACTCCTATAGTTAAAAAAAATTACTCTTGATAATCACATCTATTTATAAGTTTATAACAGAGGAAAATCTGAGATCACTATTTTTCACTTTTGTGAATGATATTTCTTTGCCTATCACTACCTTAATTGCTTTTATGATAACCCAAACTTTACCATACTGGTTGTTAACACTGACTATATGATATTTTTCTATTCTTCACAATCTTATTCTGCTGTACCACCTGTGTCCACTGTGTCTACCATACTTGCTGGCAAAAACTGATGTTAAACTAAATGTCTTCAAGTACAATCTATACAGAAAGACAAGCATGAAAAAGTACACCAGACTCCTTTGTCCATGGAATTCTCCAGGCAAGAATACTGGAATGGATTGCCGCTCCCTTCTTCAGGGGATCTTTCAAACCCAGGAATCAAACCCAGATCTCCTGCATTGTAGGCAGATTCTTAACCATCTGAGCCACCAGCGAAGCTCTCTATGACAGAGTTGACCTTAAGTATAATGAAGCAAAATATCAAATCATACATTTATTACTATGCAATTCGAGTCTTTTCTGGCAATTAATCTTCTCAATGAAATAAGGACTATAAGTGTCCATTTGTAAGGTGTGTTCATTGAGTTGAAGGACTGGAGGCATATTTTGAGTTTTTATTAGTTACTTTTATCTTTCTGTTCAAAACTTTCCAGTGCTTCCAGGAAATATCATTCTTTCCAATTTTCCTAAATGAAATATCTCCCACTCTTCAAAATTTTGTCACAAACACTGAAGGGACAGAGAACAAACAATATCAGTATCATGAATTATGTCTCACTCTCATACTTAAAGGATGACTCACTTCAAACCTCAGATTCTTATTCAGGTATGTGATTCAAAGTCACAGGTGTTGTGCAAACATCTATGTCCTACCTCTCCATGTGACCTGAAAAGAACCTCAGTGGGGTCACTTTTTCATACAGTTATACAAAATAAACTCAAATAACAGAGAAGTCATGAACAAATGTCAGAACAAATGTCTGGAACCAGTAGAATCAGATTTTTGCAACAGCCTTCAGTTCAGTGCAATTTGTGTACTGTGCCAGTTAGCTGCCACTGGATACAAACTTTCCTACAATAAAACTGCTTAATAGAGCATCTTTATTATCAAATGAGATGGTCCAGTGAGGAGTTATTCTGACCTCTGCAGAACTTCTCATGAGTCTGCAGTCAGGCATGAATCTCTATCTTGTGCTTCTAAGGTTCATCCATGATGCTGTGTGTGGCTATACTGTTCTCCCATCTTCAACTAATTTTTGTCATTTTACTTTTTTAAACATGTAGGCTAAATACTTGCAGGAAAATGAGCCTAATAAGTGTGAATTGCCTTAATTTAATTCCACTACTTTAATACCTACTTCTTTTTCCCAATTAGAGAGACATTTCCTTCCCCTGTGAGCTGTGACTCAGCTACCTGTACTCCAGATCCTATGCCTGCATGCACACTGGAATTGATAAATACTAATAAATATATTCAAGCATGGCTACATGCAATAAGCTGTACCCCTTTAAAAGTCATTAAAAACTTAAAAGTATACACTGTCTGGTTCTATTTCTATACATCTTGAGAAGAAATAAAACATTTACTGCCTTGTTATCAGTTCAGTTCAGTTCAGTCATTCAGTCATGTCTGACTCTTTGTGACCCCATGGACTGAGGCACGTCAGGCCTCCCTGTCCATCACCAATTCCCAGAGCTTGCTCAAACTTATGTCCATTAAGTCAGTGATGCCTTCCAACCATCTCATCCTCTGTACATCCCCATCTCCTCCTGCTTTCAATCTTTTCCAGCATCACGGTCTTTTCCAATGAGTCAGTTCTTCACATCAGGGGATCAAGTATTGGATTTCAGCCTCAGCATCAGTCCTTCCAATGAATTCAGGACTGATTTCCTTTAGGACTGACTGGTTTGAACTCCTTGTAGTCGAACAGACTCTCAAGAGTTTTCTCCAACACCACAGTTCAAAAACATCAATTCTTCAGCGATGAGCTTTCCTTATGATCCAACTGTAACATCCATACATGACTACTAGAAAAACCATAGCTTTGTTGGCAAAGCAATGTCTTTGTTTTTTAATCTGCTGTCTAGGGTGGTCACAGCTTTTCCTCCAAGAAGCAAGTGTCTTTTAAATTTATGGCTACAGTCACTGTCTGCAGTGATTTTGGAGCCCAAGAAAATAAAGTCTGCCATGGTTTCCATTGTTTCCCCATCTATTTGCCATGAAGTGCTGGGACTGGATGCCATGATCTTAGTTTTTCAGATGTTGAGTTTTAAGCCAATTTTTTCACTCTCTTCTTTCACTTTCATTAAGAGGCTCTTTAGTTTTTCTTCGCTTTCTGCCATAAGGGTGGTGTCATCTACATATTGGAGGTTATTGATATTTCTCCTGGCAATCTTGACTCTAGCTTGTGCTTCATCCAGTCCAGCATTTCTCATGATGTACTCTGCATACAAGTTAAATAAGCAGAGTGACAACGTACAGCCTTGATGTACTCCTTTTCCAATTTGGAACCAGTCCATTGTTCCACATCCATTTCTAACTGTTGCTTCTTGACCTGCATACAGATTTCTCAGGAGGCAAGTAAGGTTGTCTGGTAGTCCCATCTCTTGAAGAATTTTCCACAGTTTATTGTGATGCACATAGTCAAGGCCTTTGGGATAGTCAATAAAGCAGAAGTAGATTTTTTCTGGAACTCTCTTGCTTTTTCTATGATCCAACTCTATATTTTGCACTGCTATATATTGTTATAAATGTAATCTCACTGATCTCTGTTTCTTTACTTCTGTTGGTACCAAGGAATAATAATATATAATATGAACATAATAATAATGTATGATAATAAACATAATTTCTGAAGTATGCTGTAAAAAAGAAATTTGTAAAAATATTTATGTAACTAAAAGGAAACATTCAAGTATAAGTGGTACATGTATGAGATGAGCATTTTATGTATATATTTTCCTCTCAAACAAACACATTCACACACACATAAGTACATGCATGCAGTCATTTATAATCCCATTTATTTTATTGAAAGAATATTTTACAAAAAGTTGGAGAATAAAGAATCTGAATCAACATGAAATTCAAGGAATGTAAAAATTTAGACAAAAAGATTTAAAGTAGATTGTGTGACCTTGCTTTTGATGTAAGTAACTTGTCATAAAGGCCTCAAAATCAGAAACACATTTATATTTATGGAAAACAGAATTCGATCCACCAACTAATAAGGCAAGTATTTTTGACCCTAATTTTCTTCTCCCATTAAAGTGGGGTTTCCACACAAATTCCTTTATCAAGGGAAAATTAAATATCTAAATTGAGAAGCTTAAATGTGACTATATTTTATTGGATAAATGTGTGTATTGCATTTGTATTTCTGCTGTAACAAATTACTACACTGTGCTTTTAAAAATTGAAGTTCTAAGGATCAGAAGCCCATATTCCTCTTATTGGACTGAATTCAAAATGCTAAAACTGAGGGCTATCTGCACACTCTAGGGAAGAATAAATTTTCTTTCTTGAATCACATTCTAGGGGCCACCTGTACTCCTTGTCCCAAAACTGGTTTGTAATTTTCACCAGAACGTTGAATAACGTTCTGGTGAGCCACAATCCTGAAATGGAGGGTGAAGTTATAATAGTGCTACCTCACAAAAGGAACTTCTCTAAACATTAAACCAGATCATCCCTATAAGATTCTAAGGTAGGTTATGGTTGCTTGATGAAATCTCTCTCACAGCTTACATGCATTTTTAATTAGAGGCTAATTGATAGCACTTAATTTCAGACATGTGGGTTTCCCTGGTGGCTCAGACAGTAAAGAATCTGCCTGCAATGTGGGAGACCCAGGTTTGATCCCTGGATTGTGAAGATCCCCTGGAGAAGGGAATGGCAACACCCTCCAGTATTCTTGCCTGGAGACTTCCAGGGACAGAGGAGGCTGGCAAGATACAGTCTGAGTTTGTGAAGAGTTGAACACAACTGAGTGACTAATATGAAATTCCTGAAGGTTTTAGCAAAAGTGTCAGGAAGCCGAAGAGTATACTGTCCAATGTTACATTCAAGGAACAAAGCTGTCCCTCTTATGAGGAGGGAAATAACAACTTTCTAAGCATATCATGGGCTATACCCCCACCACAAGTCAATGCTTTGGAGATCCAAGGAACCGATTCAAGACAGTTGCCTCAGTCTAACATGTTGGAGAATCATAGAAATAGTGTTTGTATTTAGTGTATTCACTAAATACACTAAATAGAAAATAGAAATAGTGTAGTCACAACAAATTGTGAAATTATTTGTTCTAGTTCTGTGAAAAATACCGTTGGTAGCTTGATAGGGATTGCATTGAATCTATAGATTGCTTTGGGTAGAATAGCCATTTTGACAATATTGATTCTTCCAATCCATGAACACGGTATGTTTCACAATTTGTATGGAAATACAAAAAACCTCGAATAGCCAAAGTAATCTTGAGAAAGAAGAATGGAACTGGAGGAATCAACCTGCCTGACTTCAGACTCTACTACAAAGCCACAGTCATCAAGACAGTATGGTACTGCCACAAAGACAGAAATATAGATAAATGGAACAGAATAGAAAGCCCAGAGATAAATCCACGAACCTATGGACACCTTATCTTCGACAAAGGAGGCAAGGATATACAATGGAAAAACGACAACCTCTTTAACAAGTGGTGCTGGGAAAACTGGTCAACCACTTGTAAAAGAATGAAACTAGAACACTTTCTAACACCATACACAAAAATAAACTCAAAATGGATTAAAGATCTAAATGTAAGACCAGAAATTATAAAACTCCTACAGGAGAACATAGGCAAAACACTCTCCGACATAAATCTCAGCAAGATCCTCTATGACCCACCTCCCAGAATATTGGAAATAAAAGCAAAAGTAAACAAACGGGACCTAATGAAACTTAAAAGCTTCTGCACTACAAAGGAAACTATAAGTAAGGTGAAAAGACAGCCCTCAGATTGGGAGAAAATAATAGCAAATGAAGAAACAGATAAAGGACTAATCTCAAAAATATACAAGCAACTCCTGAAGCTCAATTCCAGAAAAATAAATGACCCAATCAAAAAATGGGCCAAAGAACTAAACAGACATTTCTCCAAAGAAGACATACAGATGGCTAACAAACACATGAAAAGATGCTCAACATCACTCATTATTAGAGAAATGCAATTCAAAACCACAATGAGGTACCATTACACGCCAGTCAGGATGGCTGCTATCCAAAAGTCTACAAGCAGTAAATGCTGGAGAGGGTGTGGGGAAAAGGGAACCCTCTTACATTGTTGGTGGGAATGCAAACTAGTACAGCCACTATGGAAAACAGTGTGGAGATTTCTTAAAAAACTGGAAATAGAACTGCCATATGACCCAGCAATACCACTTCTGGGCATACACACTGAGGAAACCAGATCTGAAAGAGACACGTGCACCCCAATGTTCATCACAGCACTGTTTATAATAGCCAGGACATGGAAGCAACCTAGATGTCCATCAGCAGACGAATGGATAAGGAAGCTGTGGTACATATACACCATGGACTATTACTCAGCCGTTAAAAAGAATTCATTTGAATCAGTTCTAATGAGATGGATGAAACTGGAGCCCATTATACAGAGTGAAGTAAGCCAGAAAGATAAAGAACATTACAGCATACTAACACATATATATAGAATTTAGAAAGATGGTAACGATAACCCTATATGCAAAACAGAAAAAGAGACACAGAAGTACAGAACAGACTTTTGAACTCTGTGGGAGAAGGTGAGGGTGGGATGTTTCAAAAGAACAGCATGTATATTATCTATGGTGAAACAGATCACCGGCCCAGGTGGGATGCATGAGACAAGTGCTCGGGCCTGGTGCACTGGGAAGACCCAGAGGAATCGGATGGAGAGGGAGGTGGAAGGGGGGATCGGGATGGGGAATACGTGTAACTAATGGCTGATTCATATCAATGTATGACAAAACCCACTGAAATGTTGTGAAGTAATTAGCCTCCAACTAATAAAATAAAATTTAAAAAGAAAGAAATAGTGTTGGTATAAAGTGCTGAGAGATTAGACCTCTGGAAGGCAACTAAATTAATGGAGAAGGTTTAATAAAAACTGAATTTTCCTGGCTTATAACCTGGTCCCCTGAGAACAGGGCATCAGAAGAAAAAAGATTCTTTCTGTACAGACCAAGTACCATAGGGATTCTTCTGCTTATAGGTCATTATAACAAGAGAGAATGCACCTAATAAGAAGACAGAGAGAGCTGTAAATACCTCCTCTGCTTCATCCCTGAGCTTGTACAACCTGGGCATGATTGAGACATGGTTTTTACTTTTGGAGTCCTATGTCTGGCTAAAGGACCAATGATTGACCACTTCCTGCTGCCTTGTCTGGGGACAGAATTTCAGTCTCTATCATCAACCATCAGGAAGAGAATCAGACTTCCACATGGAGGCCGTCCTCTCAGAGTTCCCATGCAGGTGAGTCCAAGAGCCCAAAAGACTTTATAGGGAAAGGTCAGAGAGAATGAAATCCAAGAATGTTTACTGGAGGTCACCTGAGATCCAACTCAGCCTAGCCAAGAGCCCAGAAAACACAATAGTTGCTTGCTTGCTTGCTTGCTTAAAATATCAGTGTATTTTGATGACGCTGTAAAGAGACATGAACATTGAATTCAGTCAGGCAGCATTCAGTGATGCCAATTAAATGACAGGAATGGAAACTCATGTAGAAGAGAGATGAGAGGAATAAAGAGTTTCCAGTAAATATATAACCTATGTGCAAGTATCTTATTAATTAACTGGAGTAGAGAAGTAGGGTATTAGCTATGGTGGGACGTAAAATGAATTAAAGATGTTTCTTCCTAATTTTTATCATGGGGCATATTTAACCAAGTTTCCATATTGATGAGAAAAAACCACACCAAAGAATGCTTATAAGTTCAACTTTGCAACAACAGAACACATTCTTCACAGCCTAAGAGGCATATTTTCACAGTGTCTGCTGTGACATAAGTGAAAAAAAATAAGAGCTAGAAAAAGGTACACTGATGATCTTACTTTGCAATATTCCCATGACTCCAAATACATATGTGGGTTTGTCAGCCATTTACATTCTCTATTTCAAATCACCTACGTGAGTCCTTTGCTTTAAGTTGGATTATTTATCTTTTTGTTAAGTTGTCTAGGTTCTTTCTTAAAACACTTGTTTTGAGATAACTTTGACATAGAAATATTGTACATATTTGAGGTATAGACAATATTTTTATATACTGATATGAATAAATTTTGTAAAGATCATCAAATCAAGCTAATTGTAATGTCCATCACCTCTACAAGTTTTTGATTGTGTGTTTGTGTGTGTATGTTGAAAGGATTTAGCATCATCAAATTTATCAAATTTGAATCTTTCAAATCTTATCAAATTTCAAGGAGTAAGCCCTTTGCTTTCATATGATAGGATCAGGGAACTTTTACTCCTGTCTTTGATGGAAATGTTTCAAAAAAGATGTATTTTTAAAAATGCATCTTTTTTTATTCAAAAAATAAAGAATGTAAGTGGCTATAAAAACTACCTCTGCTTTTTCTTTTATTTCCAAGTTGTAAGCAATTTAATTTTAAATTATGACTTTTGATTTAGTTAAATTATTACTATTTCATCTGCTTATATAATTTGCTTGTAGATCTTGATTCCATTTTGTTACAAAAATTTTTTGAAACTAATCTACTTAACCTAAGTTCATTCTCACTGATATTTTCCCCATTAGTTTTTAGTTTATTTTAAAGCTTCTTTCTATATTATGCACACATACATACACATACTTTTATACAAATGCAACAATAGAATTCTATACACATTATAAATGCTGTTTATGTTTAATTTCATCATTTTTTCCTAACTTTCCATTTTCCTTCTTACTCAAAACACCTTACTGAAAATCCTGCTTCCAGTCACCAGGATGAGGATGATTCATTATTTTTGTGGCTATATAACATTTCATGGTGTTATAACTTCAATGGTCATTCATATTCTCTTTTTTATGAAACTTGTTATTCTGTATTGGAGCATAACCAATTCACAATGGTGTGATAGTTTCAAGTGGACAGCAAAGGTACTCATTCAAACATATACAGGTATCCATTCTCCCCACACTCCCTCTCATCCAGGCTTCCACATTGAGCAGAGTTTTCCATGTCCTACATAGTAGGTTCTTGTTGGTTTTCTATATTCTTTTTCGTTAAACTGCTATTATATCAACGTTGCAAAATTTTTTACAATAGTGAAGCACAGACTGTGGATGACTTTGTCCCCCCAGGGTTCATCTAGCAATATCCAGAGACTTTTATAGCTGTCGTACATGGGGGCTCAGTAAAGCTCAAGGGTACTATAAGCATCCTACAGTTCACAGGACACATTCCACCACAAACAGTGATCAGGATCAGAATGTCAATCATGCCAACACTGGAGAACCTGAGTTAAAGACTGTTGCCATTATCATTTAATCACTCAGTTGTATCCGACTTTTTTGTGACTCCATGAACTGTAGCCCACCAGGCGCCTCTGTCCATGTATTTCCCAGGAAGGAGTAAGGAGTGGGTTGCCATTTCCTTCTCCAGAGGATCTTTCTAATCTAGGGATTGAACCATGTCTCCTGCATTGGCAGGTGGATCCTTGACTGCTGAGCCACCATACCCGTACTTTGAATATTTATAGCTGTCTACAAGTATTTTCCTAAGATGTTATAACACTTCACATCTGCCAGAAAATTCAGAGAGTACCTAGTTCAAAAGTTCTCATCCCAAAATGTAACAAATCTTTTTTCCTAGCAGTACGCTATGAAAAAGATTTCTTGTTTTTTAACTGTATACCAAGTTAAAACAAAGATTTATACATTTTGTCATCATTTTGATTATTTGTTATTATGCACCCAATACCATATGCCAACTTTCCTGCAGTTATCAGCCTTTCAAATCATTTTTACAAGTGAATTATTTTTCAGTTGAGTTTGGGTACCCAGGAGACTTAAAATTTTAAATTTTTATTCTGTTGTATATGTCCATCTTATTATCCACCTTTCTGCCTTATTTAAGATGTTTTCCCCAACTCATCAGATTTTGTTAATTTTATCTGTTTACTTATTTATTTTTGGCTGCTCTGGGTCTTTGTTGCTGCGCGTGGGCTTTCTCTAGTTGTGGCCAGCGGGGGCTGCTCTCAAGCTTCAGTGCACAGTCTTCTCACTGCTGTGGCTTTTCTTGTGGTCCTTTGTGGTACACAGGCTTCAGTAGTTGTGGCACATGGGCTTAGTCGCCCCATGGCATATGGAATCTTCCCGGACAAATGATTGAACCCTTGTCTCCTGATTTGGCAGGTGAATTCTTACCCATTAGACCACCAGGGAAGTCCAACCCATAGCTTTTTTTTTGTTTTAATTGGAGGTTAATTACTTTACAATATTGTAGTGGTTTTTGCCATACATTGACATGAATCAGCCATGGGTATGCATGCTTTTATATGTATATTTCAAGATGTTCATCTTCAATGTGTTTATTACTCTCACACTGAGGTGGTCATCTCTAATTTTTTTAAAAAATGTTGGAGGGAGGAAAGAAACTTTACTTTTTGCAATACAGAAGTTTACACCTGCTTTTATCTGCAATTCAATCTTTTTCAATAAATTGAAATACACCCTTGCCATATATTAAATGTTCATATATAATAAGACCTAAGTCCCAATTCTGAATAATAACTGATCATGCTATATGCTCGAACATTCTAGGAACATTATATAGTGTTTTGTTTTATATCTAGATCACTAGCAAATTATTTAATTCACACTGATATTGTAATTTATTACTATTTCAATGCTTGTTCAATTCATTTTCAATGCTCCATTCAATTTACTTGTTTTGAAACCTTTTACTTAACCTGGTTTCACTCTCTTTGTTATTTTCTTTATTTTTTAACTTTTTATTTTTCTAAATTCATTTTTGTACAAGGTCGCATATATTTACAAACTCAATTAAAATACAAAGGTGAATTTTTTAAAAAGATATAATGGCATTTGCTGCAACATAAATGGACCTAAAGACTGTCATACTGAATGAAGTCAGACATAAAGGAGAAATATCACATGGCATCTCTTATATGTGGAATCTAAAAAGAAATGATACAAATGAATTTGCAAAACAGACTCATGGATATAGAGAATGAACTTATGGTTGCCATATATATATGTATGTTTTAATTATATATGTTTTATTTATATATATGTTTTATTTGAGGTAGTCTTTCTCCATGATGGGATTTTAGGAGATTTTGTTTTACAGAACGCTATCAATTCAGTTCAATTCAGTTGCTCAGTCATGTCTGACTGCCACCCCATGGACTGCATCACGCCAGG
The DNA here is from genome assembly GCF_963930625.1 of Muntiacus reevesi. Classification (NCBI taxonomy): domain Eukaryota; kingdom Metazoa; phylum Chordata; class Mammalia; order Artiodactyla; family Cervidae; genus Muntiacus; species Muntiacus reevesi. The sequence continues at coordinate 187,051,226 of NC_089249.1, read as the reverse complement.
CTTCCCTGTCCATCACCCTGGAACTTGTGCAAACTCCTTTCCGTCAAGTCTGTGATGCCATCCAACCATCTCATTCTCTGTCATCCCCTTCTTCTCCTGCCTTCAGTCTTTCTCAGCATCAAGGTCTTTTCCAATGAGTCAGTTCTTCACATCAGGTGGCCAAAGAACCCTATACACATTGCCAAATCCAGGAACAAAATATTGAAATAAACTTTTTACAGCAAAATATAAATAGTGGTATTTCAGCAACATGAGTAATGTCCGTCTGTACCATAATCAGCCATTTACTTTCCTCTTTCCTTGCAGTCACCTCCAACACATGGCACCAAGGAATATAACAGGAGTTTCAGAATTTCTTCTCATGGGATTTTCAGAGGATCCAGAATTGCAGCCTCTCATGTTCAGACTTTTCCTCTCCATGTACCTGATCACTGTGTTTGGAAACCTGCTCATCATCCTGGCTGTCAGCTCAGACTCACACCTCCACACCCCCATGTACTTCTTCCTCTCCAACCTGTCCTTGGTAGACATCTGTTTATCTTCCACCACCATCCCAAAGATGCTGTGGAACATCCAGACACAGAGCAAAGGTATCACCTATGAAGGCTGCATCACCCAGATCTATTTTTTCACACTCTTTGTAGTACTGGACATCTTTCTCTTGACTGCAATGGCCTATGACCGCTTTGTGGCCATCTGTCACCCCCTGCACTACATCGTCATCATGAACCCTTGGCTCTGTGCACTGCTGGTGCTATTGTCCTGGATCATCAGTCTCCTGCATGCCTTGCTGGAAATCATAATTGTATTGCGGCTGTCATTCTGTACAGTCTTAGAAATCCCTCACTTTTTCTGTGAGCTCAATCAGATGATCCAACTTGCCAGGTCTGTCATCTTTCTTGATAAAGCAGTAATGTATTTTATGCCTCTGTTGCTGGCTGGTGGTTCCCTCGTGTGTATCCTTTATTCCTACTCTAAGATAGTTTCCTCCATATGTGGAATCTCATCAGCTTGGGGGAAGTATAAAGCATTTTCCACCTGTGCATCTCACCTCTCACTTGTCTCCTTATTTTATTGTACAGGCATAGGAGTATATCTTAGCTCTACTACTACCCACAGCTCACACTCAAGTGCAACAGCCTCAATATTGTATGCTGTGGTCACTCCCTTGCTGAACCCCTTCATCTACAGCCTCAGAAATAAAGACTTAAAGAGGGCTCTGAAAATACTCTATGGAAAGAAATCTATAAAATAATCTATTATTCTAGGGCTTAAGAAATGTCCATGATAGCAGAGCTCAAATCCTGAGCCAAAAATTACTGGTATTTGGTACAACTGTGGAAGTAGAATATGCCTCTTCTGTTTTCCTTGGAATTTCTATTTCAACTTCTTCATACAACTTACATAGCTCCCTTTTAAGTTTGGTGATAGTGCTAGTATCCAAGAGTTTTTCCCTTTTTCATTTTTATACTCTCCCAACCTTGGATGTGAAATATTTGAAGACTCCCATTTATCTCAAGGGATCTCTTAAGAATAATTTTTCTCAAGTGAAATGTATCATGCTGAGGATTTTGTTTGTTTGTTTGACTAAAAGAATAGTTAAGAGCCATACCACTCCTATGGAGGGAAAACTCTTGGCAACCACAGCTATTTATAAGTTTATGACAGAGAAAAATTTGTGACCTCTGTTTGTCACAAACATCACTCCTTTGTATATCACTACCTTATGCTCTTCTTGATAATCCAGACTTTAACATGCTATTTGTTAGCACAGATCATGGATATTTTCTACTCATTCAGATCATGTTCTGCTGTGTAACTTGTGTCTCCTATATCTACCGTAGTAGTAGTGTTAGTCATTAATTGGGTCCAACTCTTTGCACCCCCACGGACTGTAGCCTGCCAGGCTCCTCTGTCCATGGATTCTCCTGTCAAGAATACTGTAGTGAGTGGCCATTCATTCCCTTCTCCAGAGGATCTTCCCAACCCAGGGATTGAACTCAGATGTCTTGTGTTGCAGGCAGATTCTTTACCTTCTGAGCTACAGAGAAGTCCTTGTATCTACTATAAAGTGAAGTGAAGTCGCTCAGTTGTGTCTGACTCTTTGTGACCCCATGGACTATAGCCTACCAGGTTTCTCTGTCCATGGGATTTTCCAGGCAAGAATACTGGAGTGAGTTGCCATTTCTTTCTCCATATATCTACTATAGTCACTGGCAAAAACTGATAATAAAATATATGTTTTCAAGGAGAATCAAAAGAAGAAAATGACTATGAAAATGACTATGGATATAATATGGTGCTAGAGCAGACCTGATCTTAAGTATGATGAAGCAAAACATTAAATGATACATTTATAACCTTGGAAAATATGTCTTTTTCAGACAATTCACCTACTCATTGAAATATGATATAAAAGTGTCCATTTGTCATGGAATTTGGGGGACAGAGGTCCGAGAGGGAGGGGATGTATGGATACAGATAGCTGAATCACTTCATTGTACAGCAGAAACTAACATAACATTGTAAAACAACTATACCACAGTAAAAAATAAAAAAAAATAAGCGTGTGTAATTTTGTGCAAGCTAAAAACTGTGTCAATTTGTAAGGTGTACTTCTTGAGCTGTAGGACTGGTGGCATGTTTTGGTTTTTTATTAAATTATTTTCATGTTTCTGTTTGAAAACTCCCAGTGCTTTCAGAAAATATGATTCCTTCCATTTGTCTAAATGAAATAGCTCCCATTATTCAAAATTTTGTCACAAACTCTAGCAGGGCAGAGAATGAGCAATTTCAGCATCACCCATTAAAGGTCATGCTTATTATCAAAAGATGACTCACTAGAAAGTTCAGATTCTGTTCAGCTATATGATTCAGGGTCACAGGTGTTGTACAAACATAACTGTCCTTCCAACCTCTCCATGTAACCTCAAAGGATCCTCACTGGAGGCATGTTTTCACACCCTTACATGAACTAAACTTGAATAACAAAGTAATTGTGAATGTTACTTTCAAATACCAAAACAAATGCCCGGAGCAAGTAGAATCAGATTATTACAATTGCCTTCAGTTCTGCCTGATTAAATTATTATATCAGTTAGCTATTGTTGCATACAAATTTCCTAAAATACAATTGTTTAATGTAGTATCTTTATTATCAAATAAGGTGGTCCACTAGGAAGTTGCACTGAGCTCTGCAGGCTTCTCATGAGCCTATAGTCAGACTCGAACCTCTACCTTGTGTTTCTAAGGCTCATCCAGGATGTTGTGTGTGGTTGTACTGTTCTTCTGACTTAAACCAATTTATGTCATTTTACTCTTTTGATATGGGCTTCCCAGGTGGCCCAGTGGTAAAGAATCCACTTTTCAATGCAGGCAACATAGGTTCTATTCTTGGGTGGGAGAAATTTGTTGCAGCAAAAACAGAAATGAATGGATAGACTTTGGCACTTACCAGCTAAACAGGCCTGCAAGAATTAAACAATCTTGGTTATTCTTTAGCTGTTATGACTAAAAACCACTTGCTAGACTTGTCCTTCACAAAGTTTCAAAAAAGTGAATTACTCTCTGACTCCATGTAGATTATACTCTGTACCTGGCATTCTTCTCCCCTACACTCTCTTGTAGCATTCTGCATTTCAGAAAGAAGGTCATTGGACCAATAACTTCAGGGATGCCACACTTGATTGCTGAGTTGTCTGATGCCAGCTGTAGCCATTTGAAACTTTAAGAGAAAAATATGCAAGACCTTCATGAGGATGTAAAACCTCTCTCTATTGCCTAGAGAGGAGGGCACAATTCTTGAGATACAGGCCTGCTGGGTTTCCCTTTCACCTGGCAAAAATAATAAAACTACTCTTCTCTATTTCCTCCAAACTGTCTCCGTATGTCTACTTGGCATCAGTGGGCAGGGAGCCAAGACTTTGGTAACAGATCCCATGGAGTGGGTAATGGCAACCCACTCCAGGACTCTTGCCGAGGAAATCCCATGGACGGAGAAGCCTGGTGGGCTACAGTCCATGCCATCGCAAAGAGTCAGGCACAACTTAGCTGAACTGAGGCTAAATAGCTTGCAGAGAAAATGAGTTTAATAATTATGAATTGCCTTAGTTTAATTCCACTACATTAATCCACTTAAGAAACTTTTCTTTATCCCATGCAGAGGAGGTGTCTCCCACCATCATGAGATCTGATTCAGTTACCTGTGCCCCAGGTTCTACCTTAACATACACACTGCAATTTTTAAATTGTAATAAATGTTATTAAAGCAGAGTTACACAGAACAAACTTTACTCACTCAAAAGTCATTAAAAAATTAAGTGTATGCTGCCTGATTCCATTTCTATACCCCTTGGGAAGAAATATAATAATTCCACTACTTTGTTACGTGTATGCATATGTGTGCTCAGTCATGTCTGACTCTTTTCGACCCCATGATTGTAGCGCGCCAGGCTCCTCTGTCCATGGGGATTCTCCAGGCAAGAACACCAGAGTGGGTTGCCATGCCCTCCTCCAGGGGGTCTTCCTGACAGAGGGATCCAGCTCTCACCTCCTGCATCTCCTGCATTGCAGGCAGATTCTTTACCTCTGAGCCTTCAGGGAAGCCTCCAATGCAATCCCCTTTGTTTCTTTACTTCTGTAGGTGATGTGGAATAATAAATATAGCTTCTGAGGGATGTTGTGAGAAAAAATGAAATCTGTTTAAATAACTGTATAGCTAAAAAAATTCAACTATAAGACATGTGTGTACATTATTTGTATATTTTTCTCCCAAATAAACACATTGACACACATATGTGTATATGCTTGCAGATTCATTTATAATCTTCTTTATTATGTTGAGAAAAATATTTTATAAAAAGTTGGAGGATAAAGAAATGAAAATAATGACTGGTTCTATTAACATGAAATTTAAGGAATGTAGAAATTTAGAACAAAAACTAAAGGTAAAAATTGTGACCCTACTCTTCATATAAATTACTTTTCTTAACTAAGGCCTCAAAATCAGAACATCTATATTTATGGAATAGAAATTTTGATGCACCAACTAAATGGGGCAAATATCTCCAAATTGACTTAATTGTCTTCTCCTATCAAACTGGGGTTTTGATACAAAATATCATTTATCCAGGGGAAACTAAATGACTGTATAGAGAAGTTTAAACTCAGTAACCTCAAACCATATTTAATTGGATAAATGTATATATTGCATTCTTACTGCTGCTCTAACAAATTAATACACTGTGCCTTAAAAATTAAAGTTCTAAGGATCACAAGTCAAGGTTTATTTCATTAGACTAAGCACAAGACCTCTGTGAGAACTGAGGTCTGTCTGGATGCTCCGTGGAAGAATACATTGCCTTCCTAGATCACTTTCTAGGGGTACCTGTATTCCTGGATTCATGTCCTTCCTCATCTTCAAAACAAGTAGTAGAGCATCTTCAAATGTCTCTCTGACTTCAGTTCTTCCCCTGACCTTCACATCTAGAAGACCATAAGTATATCTTAATACCAACCTGGGTAATCCAAGCTAATCTTCAAATTTTAAGATCAAGTATTAGCAAATATATTTTCTCTATTAGTTTTATTCCCCTTTATGTAAGCTGACATATTCAAAACGTTTGGGAGATTAGGATGTGGACATTGTTTTGAGGCCCATATTCTGTCTACTACAATGCCTTTTTCAGATATATATACATATATATGGTTTCCCTGGTGGCTCAGATGGTAAAGAATCTGCCTGTAGTGGGAGATATGGGTTCGATTCCTGGGTTGGGAAAATCCCCTGGAGAAGGGAATGGCAACCCACTCAGTATTCTTGCCTGGAGAATTCCACAGATCAAGGACCCTGGCAGGCTGCAGTCCATGAGGTCCCAAAGAGTCAGACACAAAGACAAGACTGAGCAATGAACACACTCATACACGCACACACACACACACACATATATTTGTGTGTGTGCATGTTCAGTCCCTCAGTCATATATAAATTCAAGTACCTATACCTGAATTTAACACAGAATCAGTGTTTTGTTACTGAAGGTGTGACCCTCCTACTCAGACCTGCATCATCACACAGCCCAGTAGCTTGTTAGAGATGCAGGGTCTCAGGGCCCACTAAGGACCTGTTCAATCAGAATTTGCTCTTGAATTAGAATTCCTGCTAGCTTGTATGCACAAGGAGGTGAGAGAAGTGCTGGTGTAAAGGGTTTTCTCCAATTCTGTGGCAATCCACTGCAGTATCCTAGCCTGGACAATCCCATAGACAGAGGAGCCCAGCAGGCTACAGTTCATGGGGTACCAAAGAGTCAGACAAGACTGAAACCACGGGGGCACATACACACATTTAGGGCAGGATGATGGTGTTGAATGCTATCTTGTTTACTGTGGGTGTTTTGCAGCATTTCTCTTTCAATTACCAAGTAACCAGGAGCAAAACCATCCCTGGTTGGAAATCACAATCCAACTTTTTAAAACCGGAAGCACCTGAGAGAACCCAAATCAAGACTGCATCCCAAAACCAGTTCATCAGTTTCAGCAGAACAGTAAGTTCCTCTAAGCCTCATTCCTGAAAGGAAGGATGGAGTTACAATAGTACTACCTCATAGAAGGAACCTCTCTAAAAACTAAATCAGATCATCCTTATTATGTGCAAAGGTAGGCTATGGTACATTAATGGGACATTAAAATATATATCTCATAACATAAACCTTTTACAATGAGTGAGAGGGTAACAGGCAGGAAGGCCAGGGGTCTCCAAATAGTGGAAATAGGCTGCAAGTGTAAGACATTTTTATCTCTCTTAAGCAGCAGGAGGAAACAGACTAGTGATATTTTTTTCCTTCTCTATACAAATTTAAAAGGAGGTTTCTCTTAAAATACTGTGTTGCCATAATGACACCTGGTTTCACCTGAAGTTAACTATTCTCAAACCTTGAGTTAACCAATGCATTTTTCTTATAAAAATGTTCATCTTAAGATATATTAATATACTATGAATTTACCCCAGACTCTGTCTTCAAGTCAGTTCACCTAATGGCTCAGAACCTACTTTACAAACCATTATGTTATACTCAGATATTGTTCCCCTAATCTATATAAATGAAACTATTTGTATGGCAATCTGCCCTTCTACAAGTTTCAAGTCAACTGTTTCATGGCCCAGTATGAATCATCTGGTGCCAAGATTACCCCAAAATTCACCTTATGGATGAGGGGCCTGGTGCCATTCTGAGTTTTAAGACATTCCTTTCTTTTCACTAACAGACTGCTAGTGACTATATAACATCCAGCTGAAGACTAGAAGGGGGGTACTCTTTCTGCCCCCTTCTGATGCCTATATCAGAAGCTTTCTCTATCTACTTTTTACTTTAATAAAACTTTATTACACAAAAGGTCTGAGTGATCAAGCCTTGTCTCTGGCCCCGGATTGAATTCTTCTCCTCTGCAGGCCAAGAATCCTTACGTCTTTTCGTGGGTCGGCAACAACCTTTCATGAGGAGCAAAATGATAGCTCTCAGCTTCAGATATAAGCATGAAATTGTGTCCGAACCAGGCTTCTCTGTCCATGGGATTTCCCGGGCAAGAATACTGGAATGGGTAGCCAGTTCATTTTCCAGGGCATCTTCCTGATTCTGTTAGGGGAAGCACACTGATTGAAACGTTTCACCCTGGCCAGGCACCACAGTAACCATTTGCATGAGTTGTTTTATGACAGGAGGTCCTGGTAAGGAACACGGAACTAATAAGCCTCCACCAACCAGAAGAGTTCGGGAAAGGTCGAAAGGAGACACCACATGTCTGACCACCTCCCAGAATTCTTCTCTCTGGCATCCATCTTGGCTGAACAAGACGTGCACCACCAGGAAGGACTCTGAGTCAGAATGATGGGCTAAGGACAACCCAGAAACTAATCCCATCATCATAAACCCTGAGACTGCAGGCCACATGGCAGAGCAGTTCTCCTGGGTTCCCTGACCCTCCTGCTCTCCACCCGGATGCCCTTCCCAATAAAATCTCTTGCTTTGTCAGCACATGTGTCTCCTCAGACAATTCACTTCCGAGTGTTAGACAAGAGCCCAGTTTTGGGCCCTGGCAGGGGTCCCCCTTCCTGCAACAATTCCAGGGATTGAATTCCTGTCTCCTGCATTGCAGGTGATCTCCGCATTGCAGGCAGATTTTTTACCAACTGAGCCACTAAGGAAAGGCCCCAAGTATGAAGTACCTAATGGATTCAGTGAGCCTGAGGAAGCCAAACAGTGCACTGACCAAAGCTTTCCTTTAATGGAATGATGTTGTCCCTCTTACAAGTGGAGAATGACAGGTTTCACAGGGTTCCATGGGCTGTGTAGCCATCGCAAGTCAATGCTTTATCGACCCAAGGGATCTATTCAAGACAGTCGCCTCAATCTAACTAGTTGGAAAAAAAAAATTTTAATTGAGAGATAAGATGAGGTGCTAGGAGTTTAGGCTTCTGGAAAGGAAGAGAGATGATGGAAAAGGATTAATAACTGAATTCATCTGGCTTATAACTGGTATCCTAGAAACAGAGAATTACGAGGGAAAAAAAATACTTTATGTCCAGATGAAGTCCCCCAGGGAATTCAGGTGTTTACAGATCACTGTAACAAGAGGGAAATGTACCTAATGAGCAGACAGAGAGAGCTGAAATAACCACCTCTGCTGCATCCCTGAGCTTGTACAACCTGGGAATGGACAAGACTTAGTTGTTGTTTTTGAAGTCCTAAATCTGAATAAAGGACCAGTGCTTGACCTCTTCGTGTTACCTTGTGTGGGGACAGAGCTTCAGTCTCCATCATCAGCCATCCAGGAAGAGAATCAGACTTCTGCACAGAGACCTTCCTCTCAGAATTTCTATGTAGGTGAGTTCAAGAGTCCAGAAGACACTGCAGAAGAAGGTTACAGACAATGACTCCAAGAATGTTTACCTGAGTCCACCAGAGAACCAACTCAGCCAGGTCAGAGCACAGAGTACACTGTGGTTGTTTGCTTGCATTATTAAAATATATCAATGTATTTTTATAATGCTAAAAGGAGAACTGAAGACTGAACTCAGTAAAACAGTGTTCAGTGACACCAAGTAAATGATATAAATGGAAGCCCAATTAGAAGAGAGAGAAGAGGCATAAGTGGCTTCCCAGGTGGCTCAATGGTAAAGAATCTATCTTCCAGGGCAGGAGCCACAGGAGATGCAAGTTCGATTCCTGGATCAGGAAGATCCCCTGGAGGAGAGTATGGAAACCCACTCCAGTATTCTTGCCTGAAAAATCCCATGGACTGGCGAGTTACAGTCCATGGGGTCACAAAGAGTTGGACATGACTGAGCAACTGAACATGCACGAGGCATAAAGTGCTTCCAGTAAAAGCAGAACTTATGTCCAAGTATCTTATTAATGGTTTGAGTAGAGAATTAGTATATTAGTGATGTAAGGATATAAAATATAATTAGGGCATTTCTTTCTAATTTTTTTGATGGAGTATACTTGACCATATTTCAATATTCATGAGAAAGACACCCTGGGCTTCCCTGGGAGCTCAGTGATGAAGAATCCACTTGCCAGTGCAGGAGACATGGGTTCGATCCCTGGTCAGGAAGATCCCACTTGCCTTGGAGCAGCTAAGCCTGCGCACCACAATTACTGAGTCTGTACTCTAGAGCCCGGGAACCACAGCTATGGAGATCCTCACACCCGAGAGCCCGTTGCTCTGCAAGAAGAGAGGCCCCCGCAAAGAGAAGCCCATGTGCCACCACTAGAGAAAAATCACATAGCAACAAAGATTTAGCACCACCAAAAATAAATAAGTAGATATGCACACCAAAGAATGCTTGTGAATACATCCTCGCAACAGTCTTTGCCAGATATATACACTTCAGAGTATCTTCTGTGAAAAAAAATTCACATGTAAAGAGGGGTGTGCGGACAAGCTTCTTGTTGTTTAGTCGCTACCTTAAGTCCAACTCTTTGTGCCCCGTGGGCTGTAGCTTACAGGCTTCTCTGTCTATGGGATTTCCCGGATAAGAATACTAGAAAGGGTTGCCATTTCCTCCTCCAGGGGATCTTCCAGACCAGGAACTGAACCAGTGTCTCCTGCAGTGGGAGGCGGCTTCTTGACCACTGAGCTGCCAAGGAAGTGCTAATAAGTTTACCTTGCAATTGTTTCATTACCTCTGAGGGTGACTATGTGTGTGGATTTGTCAGCCATTCACTTTCTCTATCTTAAATGATGTGTGTGAGCCGTTTGCTTTTCTATTATGGGATCAGAATAGGACTCCTATCTTTGAGTGCAATCTGTCAAACAAAGAATTGGAGATGTTTATTAGTCCTTAAGATGTTGTTTCATCGTTGAATCATGTCCGACTGTCTGTGACCCTTAGGACTGTAGCCCACCAGGCTGCTCTGTCCATGGGATTTCCCAAGCAAGAATACTGGAGTGAGTTGCCATTTCCTCCTCCAGGGGATCTTCCCAGACCAGAGATTGAACCCATGTTTCCTGTATGGGCAGGTGGAGTCTTTCCCACTGCACCATCAGTGCAATCATTGTTCCTACATTTTGTCCCATTTGCCTTTTTCTTTCAATTTTCCTTCTTACTCAATAATTTCTCACAGATCTGCCTCAAATCACAAGTATGATGATGAATTCATTATTTTTATGGCTGTCCAGCAGGTCAGGGTGTGCCTAAACTACTGACACTTCAATGGTCTTTCATATCCTTTGAGCTTCCCTGGTAGATCGGCTGGTGAAGAATCTGCCTACAACGTAGGAGACCCAGGTTCAATTCCTGGGTTGGGAAAATCCCCTGGAGAAGGGATAGGCTACCCACTCCAGTATTCTGGCCTGGAGAATTCCTTGGAGAGTATAGTCCATGGGGTCGCAAAGAGTCAGACACGACTGAGCGACTTTCACTTTCACTTTCATATCCTTTATCACTAAGTTGCTATTATACCAAAGGTACACAATATATTGAGATAGTGAAGTTCCAACTCTGATTCTAACCGTAGGTGGTTTCATCCCCCAGGGATTCTCGTCTGTCACACATGGAAAGCTCTGTAGGTCAGGGATGCCGTAAATAGCCTTCAATGCACAGGGCAGATGCCACCACAAACAGTGATCTGGCTCAGAATGTCAACGGTGCCCGCACTGGAGGACTCTGACTTAAAGTATATTTGTATTTCGAAGGTTTATAGCTGTCTTCAGATTTTTCCCTAAAACATTATAACACTTTACATTTCTGCCAGAAAAATCAGGGTCTCCTTTGCTACTAGTCCAGAGAAGTTCTCAGCTCAGATTTGACCAGTCTTCAAGATTTTTCCCAGGACCATGGTAGGAAAGAGATTTCTTGTTGCTTTCTTAAACGACATACTGACCTAGAGCAAAGATTTATATATTTAGCCACCTTTTTTATTTGCTTATTATTATTATGTGTGGGCTTCTGTGGTGCCTCAGTGCTAAGTTCAAATTCACCTGCCAGTGCAGGAGACGTGGGTCCATCCCTGGGTCGGGAAGATAGATTCCCTGGAGAAGGAAATGGCAACCCACTCCAGTATTCTTGCCTGAAAAATCTCATGGACAGAGGAGCTTGGCGGGCTACAGTCCATGTAGTCACAAAAGAATCAGACACAACTTAGTGATTAAACAACAAAAACAATAATTATTATTATTATGTACACATATTAGCAACTGAACAACAACACATATTACATGCCCATTTTTCTACAGATACAAGCCTTCCAAATAATTCTTATTTTAAAGAATGGTTGTTTTTCAGTTGATTTGTGAGGCATATATTTGGCTTTAATTTTTTTTTAATTTTATTTAGTTATATAGATCTATTGTCTTGTTTCTGAGTCTTTTGCATTATTTAAGGTGATTTCCACCCCCCATTGATATTATATATTTACATGTCAAAGTGTTCATCTAAAATGTGCTGGCTATTCTTACACTGAGGATGTAATCTCTCTAATATTTGTAAGATGTTTGAAGTAGGCGAGAAACCATTTTTTACAAGATAGATATTTATGCCAGCTTTAGGAACATTTCAGTCTTTCCAAGTAAATTGAAATGCAACCTTGACATATATTAAATGTCCATATATAAGGAGACCTAAGTTCTGATTTATTCAACAAATAGTAACTGAGCATATGCTACATGCCAGATTATTCTAGGAACATTATATATCATATTATTTTATATTTTGATCATTGCCAATTTAATTAATCCATATTGATAACATAAATTTTTGCTATTACATTTCTTCTTCAATTAGTTTTCAGTGCTCCATTCAATTCTGTTTACCACAGGTTTGAAACCATGCTATTTAACTTGGTTTCATTCTCTTCGTTATTCTTTTTATTTCCTAACTTTTCATTTATCGAAGTTCGTTTTTATACAAGTGCACATGTATTTACATGCTCAGTTAAAATACAAAGATGAATAAAACAGCTGAAGTCCCTACATGTATGGATCAAGCATTATAATTGAGAAGACAGAGTGCAATGAAGGAAATAAGTGTATAATATAATGTGCCCAGATGACTAATATGAAGAAAGTTAGTGAAAAGGTTGAAACTGTCATGGTGTATCCAGGTTTTATGTGTATGGACCTTTGATCCTTTGGGCAAAGATCAGAACTAGGGCTAGAGTGCACTCTTAGGACTCATCAAAAAAAAAAAGATTAAAATCCAAAAATAGCAACAACAACAACAAAAAAAAAGGTGTCACATATGAAAAGGGAGAAAGAAGCTTGCTTCTCTGCTTTCATATAAAAACATTTAGTCAAAAGAAAATGAAATAAGAACAGGAAAAACAAGTTTTGCTACCTGATATTAAAAATGGCCAATGTTCAATTCCTATCCATTGTGCTTTGTAAGTATCCTTTTGTGAAGTACTATTTTGTTCCCTTTGCTCATTTTTCTCTTGGGTCATGTAACCCATAAGTATTTTAGACCATAAGTTATTGCTACTCAGGATAAATTTATTTTTTCTTTTTAATAATTTCTGCTGGGCATCAAGGGAATATAAGAGCACATGAAATGTTATAAGAACCAAAGAAATTTTCTTACCACAGTCTCTCAAGGACCATTTGAGTTTATTAGATCTGTATTCTCTTTCATTTCCATTCTCTATTTCTCTCTCTCTTTCTCTCACATGTAGAATTATATATAGTTGTTGCTATTGTTTAGTTGCCAAGTCGTGTCTGAATTCTTGTGACCCCATGAACTGCAGCACACCAGGCTCCCCTGTCCTTCACTATCTCTCAGAGTTTGCTCAAATCCGTGTCCATTGAATCAGTGATGCCATCTAACCATCTTATTCTTTGCTACCACCATCTCCTTTTCTTTCAGTCTTTCCCAGCATCAGGGTCTTTTCTAGTGAGTCAACTCTTCACATCAGGTGGCGAAATTGTTGGAGCATCAGCTTCAGTATCAGTCCTTCCAATGAATATTCAGGGTTGATTTCCTTTAGAATTGACCGGTTTGATCTCCTTGCAGGCATATATGTACGCTCAGTCATGTCCAACTCTATACAGTCCATGAAATTCTCCAGGCCAGAATAGTGGGTAGCCTTTCCCTTCTCCAGGGGATTTTCCCAACCCAGGGATCGAACCCAGGTCTCCTGCATTTCAAGTGGATTCTTTACCAACTGAGCTATCAGGGAAGCCCCATATATGTATACATCCAGATTTGAAGATACAATACAGGTATATAATATAGTTGTACACTGAAAAAAAACTATATGTCTTTAATACATGGCATAAAATGGTCATACTAAAATTAAATGCCAAGTTTCACTGATACCTAGGAAAATTACAAAGTGGAATTTCTGAATGCCATTTGTACATAATCTAATCTGATCAACTTGAGTTGTATCTAACTCTAAATAATTTGTGATTGTTAAGGGTGAAAAATTCATGGAAATAACACTGCCTAGGAAGCCAGGGTCTTACTGTGTGTCTTTTGCTTTCTTGCCTTGTGAAGGGTCAGAAGTCTTCAGAGCAGGGGTACTGAGCTCACATATTCCAAAGTGATTCTCACACATAGAGGCCAGAACTCAATCAGCGAAAGGTACTAAAGAAGAGATTCATTTAAACATATAGGCTAGGACTTCCCTGGTGATTCAGGGGTTAAGAATCCACCTCCCAATGCAGGGGATGAGGATTCAATCTCTGGTCTGGGAACTAAGATCCCACAAGCCACAAGGCAAATAAACCCATTCACCACAACTAGAGAACCCATGCACTGTAACTAGAGAAGACTGCACACTGCAATGGAGACCCAACAGAGCCCCCTCCCAAAAAAAAATACAGGCCACCTTTGCAACAATTTCATAAAGTGCTAGAGAAATGTAATATGGAGGAGGGACTCATAACTTGCAGTCTCAGCAGCAGCAAGGAGACCACCTTGCTCCTCAACATCCTCTGACACCTTCTCTCCTCACTTTCCTTCCTTCTCACTTCCCTCACCACACTGGTTTCCTTTTTTCAACTAGAACATCTTAAACAAGCACCTTCCCCAGGGCCATTGCACTGGCTGCTCTCCCTGCCAGGCACACATTTCTCCTAATAAGTTCATGGCTCCTGCTCTCTCTTCCATGAGGTCTCTGTTCAAATGTCACCTTATTTGCGGTCTTGCCTGAAGACCCATGAAAATAGTATCCTTTCTTTACTCTTTCCTTTACTCTTGCTCTCATTTTATTCATAGTATTTGTCACCATATGACATGCTACATATATTTTTATTTGCTATATTGATTCTCCATGACTGGATTTCAGGAGCTTTTGATTACCAAAACACTGTACTCATTGCATGAACAGAATATTGACATTAACTTCCTAATTGCAAAATATATAAGGTAGCATTTCAACAGTGTGAGTAATGTCCACTTGCACGAAAATTAGTCACATTTTTTTCCCTTTACTTGTAGTCACTTCCACCACATGGCACCAACAAACATCACAAGAGTTTCAGAATTTCTTCTTCTGGGATTCTCAGAGGAACCAGAACTGCAGCCCTTCATATCTGTGCTTTTCCTCTGCATGTACCTGATCAATGTGTTTGGAAACCTCCTCATCATCCTGGCTGTCTTAGACCGCCACCTCCATACCCCCATGTACTTCTTCCTCTCCAACCTGTCCTTTGTAGACATCTGCCTCACCTCCACCACCATCCCAAAGATGCTGTGGAACATCCAGACACAGAGCAAAGTTATCACCTACGAAGGCTGCATCACCCAGATGTTTTTTTTTATACTGTTCACAGGGTTGGATGACTTCCTCCTGACTGTGATGGCCTATGACCGGTATGTGGCCATCTGCCACCCCCTGCACTACACGGTCATCATGAAACCCCAAATCTATGGAATTCTGCTTCTGGTTAGCTGGGCCATCAGTATCCTTCATTCCTTGTTACAGACCTTAATGGCGTTGAGACTGTCTTTCTGTGGAGAGCTGGAAATCCCTCACTATTTCTGCGAACTCAATCAGATGGTCCAACTTGCCTGTTCTGACAACTTTCTTAATGACATGGTGATGTATTTTGCAGCTGGGCTGCTGGCTGGTGCTCCCCTGTCTGGGATATGTTACTCTTACTCTAAGATAGTTTCCTCCATATGTGGAATCTCATCAGCTCAGGGAAAGCTTAAAGCCTTTTCCACCTGTGTGTCTCACCTCTCTGTGGTCTCCTTATTTTATTGTACGAGCTTAGGAGTGTACCTTAGCTCTGCTGCTACCCAGAGCTCACACTCAAGTGAAATTGCCTCAGTGATGTACACTGTGGTCACACCCATGCTGAACCCCTTCATCTATAGTCTGAGGAGCAAAGACATAAACAGGGTTCTGCAAGCATTCTTCAGAAAGGCAGCTATAAAAAGGCCATTTGTTTTCAGCTGAAGAAGGCTACCTGATTGAAGGGTTCAAAACCCAGAGCCAAAAATTGCAGATCTTTTTCAGATTCTTTCATTAGATTGAAGAAGCAGGACATGCTCCTTTTATTTATTTCCTAGAAGTTAAATTTCTTTGAACTCCTCCGTATAACTTGATTTCCCTCACTTGATGAAGATTTGTGATCTCTCTCATTTTCAAGAGTCTTTCTGTGTTATGGTTTTCCCACTCTCTCAAATTTATTCTCAACATTGGATCTAAACAATTTGGGAAATTTCCATTATTATGTGATTCGCTATATTCCTTGATGCAAATATATTATTACGTTATGCGTGCAGGCATACTCAGCCTCTCAGCTGTGTCTGAGTCTTTGCTGCCCCACAGACTGTAGCCCACCAGCCTCCTCTGTACTGGAGTGGGTTGCCATTTCTTACTGCATAGGTCATGTATATGTGGAATCTTTTTGAAAAGCCAAAATTCTGCAAATAGAGAGTAGAATAGTGGTTGCCAGGAACCGAGGCTTTTGGAGAGATGTTGATCAAAAGGTACGAGCTTCCAGTTAAAAAATGAAGATGTCTTGAGGAGCTAAGAGAGCATGGTGGCAATAGCTAATAATTCTCTATTATATCTTTGAAAGTTGCTAAGAGAATAATTCTTCAATGCTCCACCACATGAAAAAAAAATGGCAATTTTTTTTCAGGTAATGTTAGCTTAATTTGTCATGGTAACTATTTTAGAATACATAAATATATCAGATCATTACATTGTTGGCTGAAAACAGCATCTCAAGTAACCTGAGCAGAGAGCTCCAAGGAGATGGGGGTAGGAACCAGACCATGCAGAAGTTTTGCAACAAGGGGCAGATAGTCTGAACGTCAAAAGATTTTTTTTGTAAATTAAAGAAAACTAGAAATCCCAAGTTAAGGGCAAAAATTAGTGATGAAATATCTTCCAAATATTAGTCAAATTTCAGACCAAGAGGAGGAACTGAGGACTGGAATATTTCTTGCCATATCAGTTGTCAATAACAGATGACAACAAACAACAGATGTCAATAATCAGCAATTTCAGCCACCACAGAAGATGAGCTGGTGAGCCGGTGAGCCCTGAGGGAACTCAGGAAGGAAAGGTTATCTGCCATCTCAGTTCAGTTCAGTCGCTCAGTCGTGTCTGACTCTTTGCAACCCCATGAACCACAGCACACCAGGCCTCCCTGTCCATCACCAACTCCCGGAGTCCACCCAAACCCACGTCCATTGAGTCAGTGATGCCATCCAAGCATCTTATCCTCTGTCGTCCCCTTCTCCTTCTGCCCTCTAGCAGCCATCAAACTGCTGCCACTCCCTATGGTGAACCCCAAGGAAGCTCAGGATGTGAAAAACACAGAATGAAAGTGAAAGTGTTAGTCACTCAGTTGTATCTCTTTGAGACCCCATGTACTGTAGCCCACAAGACTTCTCTGTCCATGAATTGTCCAGGCAAGAATACTGGAGTGGGTAGCCAGTCCCTTCTCCAGGGGATCATCCCAACCCAGGGATCAAACTCAGGTATCCCTCATTGCAGCTAGATTCTTTACCATCTGAGCAACCAGGGAACCCCAGATAGCTGAGGTGCATATCAAAGGAATAAAGTCTCATGCTTTGTCAGAATGCATGTCTCCTCAGACAATTCACTTCTGAGTGTTAGACAAGAGCCCAGTCAGGCCCTGGAGTGTTCCCCTTCCTGCAACAGATTACTCCTAGAGGCTCCAGGGAAGAATCTGTTTCTTGTCCTATTCCAATTCCTAGATAATTCTTGCATTCCTTGACTATTGCCACATCACCAAAGTTAACAGCTTAAGATTTTCAAATATCTCTATGAGTTCAATTCTTCTACCTCTCTCATCCATGTTTAGAGGATCATTGATTAATAATCATGGCTAATTGTCTTAAAGTGACTTATTAGGAACTTTATTCAACTAACCACCTTAATTTAAACATCCCTGCTATGTAAAATAACATATTCAAAGATTATAGGGATATGAACATGGACATCTTTTGGAAGCCGTTTTTCTGCCTACTACACCAACTTTCCCAGAAGTGCATTATTTGGGGTGATTCAAGGGCCCTTTTTGCCTTTTCATACTGTTCATGGGGTTCTTGTGGCAAGAATACTGAAGTGGGTTGCATTCCCTCCTCCAGTGGACCATGTTTTGTCAGAACTCTCTACTATGACCTGCCTGTCTTGGGTGGACCTGCATGGCATGGCTCATAGCTTCATTGAGTTACACAAGCCTCCTTGCCACGATGAGGCTGTGATCCATGAATGGGACACAAATTGGACACAGTTTTTCACAACCTCTGGATTGAATGCACATGCGTTTCTTCAAAATTTCATACAAAGATGATTTGCGATAGAGAACATGTAAAAGACTCTGTAGAAGACTCAAAACATAGCCACAGCCTCGTTTACTCAACAATGATCAAAATCCAGTACCCGTATCATCAACACCACCAGGCAAGATCTGCTGCTTTTGAACCTGCATCTGGGTGGCTGGTATGAACAGTGATGTGGGGAAGTGCTGGTCTAGGTTAGGTTTAATCATTTTCTCACAGTTTCTCTTTTGGGCAGGATCATTATTTGTGTTGGGTGCTGATTGGGCATTATAGTATAGCTGTTTAGCAGCACCCCTTCAGACATGACCAAATATCACCCAGGGTAAAAGTATCTCTGACTGAGAACCACTGTCCCAGCGTTTGAAAGCTGGGAACAACTGGAGAATTCCAGAAAAGGTCTCGTACCTTACTCAGATTATAACTGGAAGATCACTAATCCCTGTGAAGCCCATTTCTGCAATGGAAAATGGAGTTCATAGACGTACTATCCTTCCCTGGAGGCTCAGATGGTAAAGAATCCACCTGCTGATGCAGGAGACCCAGGTTCAATCCCTGGATCGGGAAGATCTCCTAAAGGAGAAAATGGCAGCCCACTCCAGTATTCTTGCCTGGAGAATTCCATGGACAGAGGAGCCTGGTGGGCTACAGTCCATGGGGTCACAAGAGTCAGACACAACTGAGTGGCTAGCACTTAACACTTACCACATAGAATGGAGTTTTCTAAAAATTAAGCTGTAGAAACCCCAAAAGGAGCTAAGATCTTTGTGTTTCTTATAATTAAAAACATTTTCTAATGAAGAACTAACTGACAGGTCTTAACTCTTGCTTTAAGTGCAAAATTCTTAACATTTTTTACAAAACTGTAATGAATTCAAGCGGTGTACTACCCAAGGTTTTACATTAAAAGAACAAATTTATCCCACTGCTTGAAGGTGAGAATAGTAATTTTCTAGAGATATTAGGGGTTGGGACCCACCAGGAGTAAATGCTTTGATCACAGACCTAGTCAAGACAGAAACCTCAATCTTAGACTCTGGAGAAAATATGGACTCGGGATTGGGATAGGACCTTAAGTTTTACTCCCCCAGGACAGGAAAGATCATGAAGAGAAGTAACAAACACTAAATCCATCTGACATTGTCACCTAGAAAGAGAGAATGAAAAGAAAGTTTTCCTATCTGTCCAGACCAGTGTCCCACAGGGATATCAATTATTAGAGATGGTACTAACAGGAGGGAATTGTACCTAATGAGCAGACATGGGGAGCTGTAAATATCTCCTCTGCTGCATCCCTCAGCCTGAGCAACCTTGGGATAGACAGGACATAGCTGTTGCTTGCAGACTCATAATTTGACTAGAAGACCAATGCTTGACTCCATCCCATTGTCTCGTCTGGAAACAGAGCTTCTGTCTCCATCGTCAGTCATCCAAGAGCACCTGGGACATCTATGTTGCAAACTTCCTCTCAGAGACTCCACCCAGGTGAGTCCAAGAGTCCAGGAAATACTGCACGAGAAGGTCAAATGGAATGGAGGCAAGAACATTTACCTGAGTTCACCTGAGCCAGTCTGGACTAACTCATAACCAAGATCACTGGGGTTGTTTCTTTACTTGATTAATTATGTTTTAATTTATAATGCAAAAAGAAATGCAAATATTGAGTTCCTGGTGGCACAGTGATAAAGAACCTGCCTTCAATGAGGAGATACAGGTTGGATCCCTGAGTCAGGAGGATTCCCTGGAGGAGGAAATGGCAACCCACTCCAGTATTCTTGCCTTGAGAATCCCATGGACAGAGGAGACTGTCAGGCTACAGTCCATGGGCTTGGAAAGAGTCAGGCATGAATGAGCGACTGAGAAGTGCAAGGGTCAGTGTTGGCCACTAAATGATGGACATAAAGGCTCAATTAAGAGAGTGAGTTGGAGGTGTAAAGCTTCCAGTAAAAGTAGAAGCAAAGTCCAAGGGGTTTTGCTATTAACTGAAGTAGAGATACTGAGCATTAGCTGTGGAGGGTTGTACAGACATGTAAGGACTTTTATTTTTTAAGATGGAGCCTATGTGACTACAATGAGAGGGATCCAGACAAAAGAATACTGGGAAACATTTCCCTACAAAAGTAGTTCATGAGACATACCTTTCATAGTATCTCCTTCCTCCTAATATGCAAATTAAAGATCATTTATTATGTAAAAATGGATATGCTAATTAGCTTACTTTGCAATTATGTCATTACCAGTGAGGCTGAATATATTTATATATTAATAAGAAAGTTAGTTGAAAATTGTCTGTTCAAGCATGTATATTATCTGTGGTGAAACAGACCACCAGCCCTGGTGGGATGCATGAGTCAAGTGCTCGGGCCTGGTGGGCTGGGAAGACCCAGAGGAATCGGGTGGAGAGGGAGGTGGGATGGGGGACCGGGATGGGGAATACATGTAACTCTGTGGCTGATTCATATCACTGTATGACAAAACCCACTGAAAAATTAAAAAAAAAAAAAAGAAAGAAAATTGTCTGTTCAATGCCTTTGCTTTTGCATCATGAATTTGGCAGGATTCTTGCTTTTGATTGTATTCTTTCAAAGACTAAAATTGTTTTCATCATGCTTGCTCTTTGCCACTTAGTTATTTTATGTATGTATACAAATTTTGTGTAGAATGTCTGGGAGTTTTAAATTTTGTGTGGTAAAATCAACAAGTCAGTTATATTCTGTTCTTTTCATTGCTTTTTAATTTTTTTAACTGAAAGAATAGAGCAGTCACTTACACATTCTTCATTGCTTTCACCAAAAATGAAAATGAGTGTTCTTCTGCATTGTGTTGTGGTTGTGTTGGTTGCTCAGTTGGGTCCAACTTTTTGCAATCCCATGGACTGTAACCTGTCAGGTTCCTTTGTCATGGAATTCTCCAGGCAAGAATACTGGACTGGGTTGCCATTCCCTTCTCCAGAGGATCTTCCCAACCCAGAGATTGAACCCAGGTCACCTGTAATGCAGACAGATTCTTTACCATCTGAATCACCACCATAGAAGGCTTGGTGCTAATAAATCATACTTTATACGTATTTCCAACTACTTCTCACATCCCTTATTACTTGCTTTTGTACTTTGTGGTTAGACATTGCATTTTTATTTCTTGAAGTTGCACCATATTTCTAAAACTTACATCATATTCAGCCACCATTTGGAAGGCATTTTTCTTTACACTTGACTAAAGATCACCTCTATCTTCCATATGCATATTTGAATACATATGTTTCTATGTAAGAGGAAATTGTAACTTAGATACTGCTTCCTCCCCACATTTTAAAAGACCTTCTGTCCTATTCTTTTATTTCCAAGTCTTTGGTCATCTAAAATTGAGTCAGTGACCCAAGCTTATGTAATTAAAACATGTTGCTGTTCAGTGGCTAAGTCATGTCTGACTCTTTGTGACCCCATGGACTGCAGAATGCCAGGCTTCGCTATTACTGTCTCCCAGAATTTGCTCAAATTCAGGTCCATTGAGTTGGTAATGCTATCTAACCATCTCATCCTCTGCCATCCCCTTCTCCTTTTGTCTTCAGTGCTTCCCAGCTTCAGGGTCTTTTCCAATGAGTTATCTCTTTGCATCAGGTGGCCAAAGTATTAGAGCTTCAGCTTCAGCATCAGTCCTCCCAATGAATATTCGTGGTTGATTTCCCTTAGGATTGATGGTTTGATCTCCTTGCATTTCAAGGGACTCTCAAGAGTCCTCTCTAGCACCACAATTTGAAAGCAACAATTTTCCAACACTCAACCTTCTTTATGGACCAAATCTCACATTCGTACATGACTACTTGATAAACCATAGCTTTGACTGCTTTGTCACAAAATGATGTCTCTGCTTTTTAATATGCTGTCTAGGTTTGCATAGCTTTCCTTCCAAGGAGAAGTGCCTTTTCATAAATTTAATTAACTAATTAATTTTAATTAAAGTATAACTCTTGTATATTTTTAACAAAAATATAATGTTTATAGTTTTTCTTCTAGAAGTTGGTTTTGGATTTTCCTTCAATTTTGTTTCATATGGCTGTGGGGTTTTTTATATTGAATTTCATAAAATGTTGGAGATACATATGTGGATGAGGGACTCCTTGTCACTTGAGGTTTCACCAGCTGCAGGGAAGCGTCCTTGTTGCTCAGCATCCTGTGACACCGCCTCTCCTTCTCCATCCTGCTGATCTCCCTCACCAAACCAGCTTCCTTTTTTTGAACTGGAGCATCTTAAACAAACAGCTTTGTGCTGTGCAGACCTGTGAACTGGCTGTTCCCTTTTCAGGCACACACTTCCCCACAAGTGCTCAACTACTGACTCTCTATTCAAGAGTCACATTTTTGGCAGGTCTGGCCTGAACATGCATAAAAATTAGCACACACACACCTCCTTCTCTCTCTTCCTTCTACATACTTCCTTTTACTTTATAATACCTGTAGTCATCTAGCATGCTTGTTATAATACCTGTAATCATCTAACATGTGTGTGTATGTGTGTGTGTGTGTGTGTGTGTGTGTGCACTTAGTTGCTCAGTTGTGTCTGACTCTTTGTGACCCCATGGACTATAGCCCACCAGGCTCCTCTGTCCATGGCATTTCCCAGGCAAAAATAATGGAGTGGGTTGCCATTCCCTTCTCCAGGATATCTTCCCAACCCAGGGAGTAAACACGGTTCTCCTGCATTATGGGCAAATTGTTTACCATCTGAGCCACCAGGGAAGACCACTAATCATGACATACAAGTTTTTAACTTGCTTATGTTCTTTCTCCAATCTGGATTTTAGGAACTTTTGTTTTTTAGCATGTCATAATCCCTGCATAGACTGTATGGGAAACATTGTTGCAGTTCAATTTTCAAGTGCAGGAATTTGTCATTAAAACTGTGAATACATGACATAATGGGGGAAAAGTTAAAAATGGGGCAAGTTTGCTTGCTAGAGAAGGCGTGGGGAATTCTCTGAAGGGGATAAGAACCATACTTAACATATTGATTTCTTGATGACCAAATATGAATGGTATTATTTAAACAATGTGAGTAATGCCTATCTGTGTGAAAATTAGTAATGTTATTCTACCCTTCCTTACAGTCACCTCTACCACATGAACCCACGAAATGATACAGAAATTTCAGAATTTCTTCTCCTGGGATTTTCAGAGGAACGAGCACTGCAGCCCCTCATATTTGGGCTTTTCCTCTCCATGTACCTGACCACTGTGTTTGGAAACCTGCTCATCATCCTGGCCGTCAGCTCAGACTCCCACCTCCACACCCCCATGTACTTCTTCCTCTCCAACCTGTCCTTTGTAGACATCTGCCTCACCTCCACCACCATCCCAAAGATGCTGTGGAACATCCAGACACAGAGCAAAGTAATAACTTATGAAGTTTGCATCACACAGATGTATTTTTTTGTACTCTTTGCAGTGTTAGACAGCTTCCTCCTGACCGTGATGGCCTACGACCGCTTTGTGGCCATCTGCCACCCTCTGCACTACACGGTCATCATAAGCCCCCGGCTCTGTGCACTGCTGGTGCTGGTGTCCTGGGTCATGAGTGCCCTGCATTCCTTGTTAGAAAGCTCAATGGTGTTGCGACTGTCCTTCTGTACAGACTGGCACATCCCTCACTTTTTCTGTGAACTCAATCAAATGGTACAACTTCCTTGTTCTGACACCTTTCCCAATAACATGGTGATGTGTTTTGCAGCTGTCCTGCTGGGTGTTGGTTCTCTTACTGGTATCCTTTACTCATATTCTAAGATAGTGTCCTCCATATATGGAATTTCATCATCTCAGGGGAGGTATAAGGCCCTTTCCACCTGTGCATCTCACGTCTCAGTAGTCTCCTTATTTTATTGTACGAGCTTAGGAGTGTATATGAGCTCTGCTGCTACCCACAGTTCCCATTCAAATGCAAAAGCCTCAGTGATGTACACTGTGGTCACACCCATGCTGAACCCCTTCATCTACAGTCTGAGGAACAAAGACATAAAGAGGGCTCTGAAAATGTTCTTGGGGAGGGCAACTCTAAAAGGACATGAGGTCCTAAGTCTTAAGAAGTGCCCGTGATGAAAGCCTCAGAGCCAGAAATTGCAATTTATATCAGATATGGAAGTAAGTAAAACATGCCTCGTCAGTTCCTTATTGGAGTTTCCATTTCTTTTATCTCAACTTCTCTATACAATTTATGCAACTCATTTTATGAAACTTTGTGCTCTCTCTTATATTCAAGAATTCTCTTGGAAGATTGGGACTGACAATATACACTGTTGATGCTATGTTTAAAATAGATAACTAATGAGAACTACTGTGTAACACAGGGAATTCTACTCAGTGCTCTGTGGTGACCTAATAGGAAGGAAATCCAAAACGAGGGGATATGTGTATACATACAGCTGATTCACTTTACAGTATAGCATAAGTTAACGTCGTAAAGCAACTATATTCTAATAAAGTTTTTTTTTTTAATTTTTCCCTTTGTCATTATCCTATTATTCCAAGGTTATCTTCAACCATGGATCTAAGATATTTGGATTTTCCCATTGTCTCAAGGTTGTATGCATGCATGCTAAGTTGCTTCAGTCATGTATGACTCTGTGGGACCCTATGGACTGTAGCCCACCAGGTTCCTCTGTCCATGGGATTCTCCAAGCAAGAATACTGGGGTGGGTTGCCATGACCACCTCCAGGGGATCTTCCCAACCCAGGGCTTGAACCCATGTCTCCTGCATTGCAGGTGGATTCTTTTACTGCTAAGCCATGGGAGAAGGCCCCTATGGAAAAAAAAAAAAAAAAAATACTCTTGGCAATCACAGCTACTTACATAAGGTTGTAACAGAAAGAAAAAAAAAATCTGAGACCATTGTTTTCCTTTTGTGAGTCTCATTTTCTTGGCAATCAAAGCTACTAACATAAGCTTGTAAGAGAAAGAAAAAAAAAAATTTGAGACCACTGTTTTCTTTTTGTGAGTCTCATTCCTTTATATATCACTTCCTTAACTGCTCTTCCGAATACTCCAGACCTTAACATGTGCCTTGTTATAACTGTTCATGGGTATTTTTCTACTCTTTTGATTTCTGTTGTTATTCAGATTGATGTCCTCCATGTTTACAACTGACACTGGCAAAAACTGATAATAAAATAGATGTCTCCAAGTGGAAGCTACACAGAAAGACAAAAATGAATAAACAGATTTACATTATATGGCCTTAGAGTTGAACTTGACTTTAAATATGATAAGGAAAACATTAATCAAACTTTTATTACTACACAAAAGATAGTTGTGTATATGTGCAAGAGTTTGTCGCTCATTGGTGTCCAACTCTCTGCAACCCCATAGACTGTAGCCCGCCAGGCTCCTCTGTCCATGGGATTCTCCAGGCAAAAATACTGGAGTGGGCTGCCATGCCCTCCTCCAGGGGATCTTCCCAACCCAGAATAGAACCCAAGTCTCCTGCATTGGCAGGCAGAATCTTTATTGCTGGTGCCACCTGAGAAGCCCAATACATGTGTCTCTATTTGTATACATTTCTCTTTCAAATAACCATGTTCACACACACACATATGTACATGCACACCGAATCATTTATAATCCAATTTATTCTATTAAAAGAAACCTTACAAGACTGTCGGAAGGTAAAGAAATTTTAAAAACGAACATTGCCTAGTTAACATGAAATCCAAGGAAAGTAGAAATTTAAGCGCAAAGATTTAAGGTAGAATGAGTGATCTAATTTAATAATTTTAATTACTTTTTCCAACTTAACAACTCAAAGTCTCAAAATCAAAACCATATTTACACTCATGCAGTGTGGAATTTACTGTATCAGTTAATGGAAACAACTGTCTCCAAATTGACTCTAATTTTTTTCTATTAAGGTGGGATTTCAATAGAAAATACTACCTGGAGGAACCTAAGTGAATAAATTGAGAGGCTTAACCTCAGTTTTTTGAATGAAATCTTATTGGATAAAAATATATGATTTATATTTTACTGGGGCTTCCCAGGTGTCAGAATGGTATCCATCTGACAGTGCAAGAGATGCAAGAGAAGTGAGTTCAATCGCTGGGTTGGGAAGATCCCCTGGAGTAGGAAATGGAAATGCACTCCAGTATTCTTGCCTGGAAAATCCCGTGTATGCTGAAGCATGGCAGGCTACAGTCCATGAAGTCCCAAAGAATGGGACATAACTGAACAACTAAGCATGCATGCATGCTGCTGTAACAAATTATCCCACTATAGCTATGTATATATGTTATACATGTGTGTGTATATACAAAGATAGATAAATAGATAGATGGATGGATGGATAGATCAGTTCAGTTCAGTTGCTCAGTCCTGTCTGATTCTTTGCAATCCCATGGACTGCAGCATGCCAGGCTTCCCTGTCCATCTCCAACTCCCGGAGCTTGCTCAAGCTCATGTTCATTGAGTTGGTGATACCATCCAACCATCTCATCCTCTGTTGTCCCCTTCTCCTCTTGCCTTCAATCTTTTCTGACAGCAAGGGCTTTTCTCATGAGTCTGCTCTTCACATCAGGTGGCCAGAATATAGGAGCTTCAGCTTCAGCATCAGTCCTTCCAATGAGTATTCAGGATTGATTTCTCTCAGGATTGACTGGTTAGATCCCCTTGCAGTCCAAAGGACTCTCAAGAGTCTTTTTCAACACCATAATTCGAAAGCATCAATTCTTCAGTGCTCAGCTTTTTTTATATTCCAACTCACACATCCCTACATGACTCCTGGAAAAGCCATAGCTTTGACTAGACAGACCTTCATCAGCAAAGTAATGTCTTTGCTTTTTAACATGCTGTCTAGATTAGTCATAACTTTTCTTCCGGTGGGCAGGCATCTTTTAATTTCATGGCTACAGTCATCATCCCCAGTATTTTGGAGCCCAAGAAAATAGTCTCTCACTGTTTCCATTGTTTCCCCATCTATTTGCCCTGAAGTGATGGGATTGGATGCCATGATCTTTGTTTTTTGAATGTTGAGTTTTAAGTCAGTTTTTTCACTCTCCTTTTTCACTTTCATTAAGAAGCTCTTTGGTTCCTCCTTGCTTTCTGCCTTAAGGGTGGTAACATCTGCATATCTGAGATTATTGGTGTGTCTCCCGGCAATCTTGATTCCAGTTTGTGCTGCATCCAGCCCAGCATTTTGCATGATGTACTCTGCATATAAGTTAAATAATCAGGATGACAGTGTACAGCATTGATGTACTCCTTTCCCAATCTGGAACCAGTCCATTGTTCTGTGTCCGGTTCTAACTGTCACTTCCTGACCTGAATACAGATTTCTCAGGAGGCAGGTAAGATGGTCTGGTATTCCCATCTCTTTAAGAAACACAGTTCATTGTGATCCACACAATCAAAGGCTTTAGTGTAGTCAATGAAGCAGAAGTGGATGTTTTTCTGGAACTCTCTTGCTTTTTTGATGATCCAACAGATGTTGGCAATTTGATCTCTGGTTCTAACTCTGCCTTTCTTGAATCCAGTTTGAACATCAGGAAGTTCTCAGTTCACATACGGTTGAAGCATAGCTTAGAGAACTTTGAGCATTACTTTGCTAGCATGTGAGATGAGTGCAATTGTGCAGTAGTTTGAACATTCTTTGGGATTGGAATGAAAACTGACTTTTTCCAGTCCTGTGGCTATTGCTGAGTTTTCCAAATTTGCTGGCATACTGAGTGCAGCACTTTCTCAGCATCATCTTTCAGGATTTGAAATAGCTCAGCTGGAATTCCATCACCTCCACTAGCTTTGTTCGTAGTGATGCTTCCTAAGGCCCACTTGACTTCACACTCCAGGATGTCTGGCTCTATGTGAGTGATCACACCAACGTGGTTATCTGGGTCATTTGAGACTTTTTGTATAGTTCTACTGTGTATTCTTGCCATCTCTTCTTAATATCTGCTGTTTCTGTTAGGTCCATACCGTTTCTTTTATTGTGATCATCTTTGCATGAAATGTTCC
This sequence comes from Muntiacus reevesi, assembly GCF_963930625.1. Lineage (NCBI taxonomy): Eukaryota > Metazoa > Chordata > Mammalia > Artiodactyla > Cervidae > Muntiacus > Muntiacus reevesi. Next base: position 187,022,971 of record NC_089249.1, on the reverse strand, counting down.
CTTGGTATCTCTAATTTTCTTGAAGAGATCCCTAGTCTTTCCCATTCTATTGTTTTCCTCTATTTCTTTTCATTGATGACTTAGGAAGGCTTTCTTATCTCTCCTTGCTATTCTTTGGAACTCTACATTCAAATGGTTATGTCTCTTCTTTCCTCCTCTGCTTTAGCTTCTCTTCTTTTCTCAGCTATTTCTAAGCCCTCCTCAGACATCCATTTTGTCTTTTTACATTTCTTTTTCTTGGGGATGGTTTTTATCATCACTTCCTGTACAGTGCTATGAACCTCTGTCCAGAGATAGAGATAAATACATAAACAATAACTTGAAGTTCTACAGATCCAAAGCTCAAACTGGAATGGGTCTCAATGGACTAAAGTCCACATGTTTGCAGTGCTGGGATCCATCTAGATGCTCCAGAAGAGAATGCATTTCCCTCCTAAATGACTTTCTGGTAGCCACCTACATTCCTTGGTTCATGGTCCTTTCTCAATCTTCAAAACCTGCAGCGTAGCATATTAAATGTTCTTTGGCCTCAATTTTCTTATTCTCATTCAGTGTTTAGAGGATCTCGTTATTACATTTCACTAACCTGGATAACCCAGGCTAATCTTTTTATCTTACTATGAAACAAAGTCTTTTTCAGGTGTATGTTATTTGATGACACTGAAGAAACTTCAGGTAGAAGAATCAACTACTGAATGTATCACAGCCTTCAAGATAAGTGAAATGTTTTTCTTTCAAAATTACATACAAATAGCAGAAGAAGGGATAAATAAAATGTGGTATACACACACACACACACACACACACACACACACACACACACACACAGTGGAATACTACTCAGCCATAAAAAGAATGAAATAGTGCCATTTGCAGAGACATGGATGGATCTGGAGACTGTCATATAAACAGATATAAGTCAGAAAGAGAAAAACAAATAGCATATAATATTGATCTTATGTGGAATCTAGAAAAATGATATAGATGAATTTATTTGCAAAGCAGAAACAGACACACAACCAACATATAGGGATACTGGGGAGAGAGAGGGGAGGAAGGAGGATAAATTGGGAGATTGAGACAGATATATATACACTACTATCTATAAAATACATAACGAATGAGAATCTACTGTATAGCATGGGGAACTCTACTCGATGCTCTGTGGGACCTGAATGAGACAGAAATCTAAAAAATAGGGGATATATGTTTACACATAGCTGATTCATTTTGTTGTATAGTAGTACTTAACACCACATTGTAAAGCGACTCCAATAAAAATTAATTTTAAAAAAGAATAATAATCAAAATATTTACATATACATCTCACGATCTGGGGTCAATTTGTTCTTGCTGGTCATAATTCAAGAACTAACTAGATTTCAATAGTGATGGGACTATCTGGTCCTTTAATTATCCTTTTCTTTTAGAGACACATGCTGAAGTTACTTAAACATTAATAGATAAAATGACATTATATGTGGGAATTGCTTAAAAATAATCATCTCGTGTGAAGAGGAGTAGTGTGGCCAGGTTACAGGTCAGTAACTTGTGAAATCCATTGATGAGTTGTTGAGTGTTCATTACACTCTTCACTACTCTTCACTTCTGTATGTGTTTGAATTTTCCATAATAAAAAAGGTTTTAATGGTCCCAGTGGGAGAAGACATATTCTGCCAACATCTACCCCTGAGGACATAACTGAATTTTTTTTTCCATTTTGATTATAGTCCCCATATTCCTGCAGGTATATTGCCCCAAAAATAAAAAATTTTAATGAGAAGCTTTGAGAATTCAGCTTCTGGAGCACAATACACTTTGCCCCTCACCTTCAGTTCACAAATATGAGGGAAAAAAGACATTCTGTCTTGCTTCCTAGAAACATCACCCTGGTCTAGAGGTCCATGTGTTGTGAGTTGTTCAGTCATGTCCAACTCTTTGTGACCCCATGAACTGTAGCCCATCAGGCTCCTCTGTCCATGGGATTCTCCAGGCAAGAATACTGGAGTGGGTTGCCATTCCCTTCTCCAGGTGCCTGGAGCCAGCTCCCTGATGTTGGAGGCACAGCTGCTGGCTACACGATTCACCTTCCTGGGATGAGTCCATCAGATTGGAAATAACAGCACAGAGCATCTTTGGGAAATAGAAGAGAGAAATTTCCCCAGGAGCACTGTCAGGAGTAAGAAAATTGGACAAATCTATAGATTAAAAATGATTCTGGAATGTGCAAGTGCTAACCAAGAAGGAATCCTCAAGTTTAATTACAGCCTCTTCTCTCTCCTCATCTCCCTTGCCTTCTGCTCATTCCCACATAATTTCTACAACCCTCTCCTAACTCATCAAGAACCATCTTTCTCTTAGTTTTCTCCTGGGCTACACTGGTCTTCCCCTAACATTTTACCCAGTGCCCAGTCTCCTCCTGCTCAGCTTACTGTAACTTGCACACCAGAGGGGCCGCACGCCTCATTAACTTGAACATTTCAGCGAGCATACCCAGCCACTTTCAGTTGTCTCTGTGATGTACATAAATGACAGCACTCTCATCCCATTTGTTTCCAGGGAGATGAAATGAGACCATTCAGGGGAAGAGATTAGCACGATTCCTGTACCTGGTAAGTTTAATAAATATTAATTGCTGTTTATATCATTTCTTAAGTGCCTTCAATGAGCCAGACGTTAGGCTGTGTATGTCATATGTGTTAGTCACTCAGTCGTGTCTGGCCCTTTGCAACCCCATGGACTGTAGCCCACCTGTTTCCTCTGTCTATGGAACTCTCCAGGCAAAAATACTAGAGTAAGTAGCCATTCCCTTTTCCAGGGGATCTTCCCAACCCAGGGATCAAACCTGGGTCTCCCTCGTTGCAGGCAGGTTCTCTACTGCCTGAGCCACCAGGGAAGCCCTATTTTTGTACAATTTCAAATAGAATTTTTTTTTCTATTATGCATCTGTTTATTGCTGGAAATGGGAAAGAAAATGATGCATGTTTGTATTTCAATCTAGTTTCACCAGAATGACTTCTTAGTTGTAATAGCTCTCCGATTGATTTTAGGTTGCCAGTTTATCATCTGAAAATGTGATCAATTTACTTTTACCCAAGATGTGACCATATGATTGCTATTTTATTCTTTGGTCATACTGGTTTGAAATTTCAGAACAGCATTGGGTAGTGGTAGTGATACATATATTTGTCTTCTGTGTGATCTTCATGTAGATTTCTCAAATATTTTCATGTGTGGATTGATAAAAGCTGATGATCAAGGAAGCTATTTTCATAGTAATGAAACCTATTTAGTTTCCTCAGAACTCCTTTCAAGCAGTATCTTTAGCATTCAATTAGACTATCCAATTTTTTGGATGATTTTTTTCTACTTATTTGCTCTATGGCAATAAATACATTACCAATATGAAATACTGGTTGCTCTCTAGGATTAAATGTTACCTGGGCATAGTATTTGGTTTGCATGACAAATTGCTAAATATTTTTATATTTTATTGCTATTTTCTTTGAGCTTTTTAAATAATATGCTAATTAGAGATTAGTCTATGGTTTTTCTAATACCGCTGCTATTGTAGAAGGCTATTGGCTTTCAGTATCATGATTAAAATAGCTCTAGAAAATTCACTGGAACACTTATTTTCATGTGCCTCCAGATAATTTTTATGTATTTCAAACAGGTTTTGTGAGATTTCAAAATTAGCAATTTTTTTCTGGGAAAAAATTGATAACTCCATACCTTATTTCATGATTGTCCATTATACATTTTAATCAAGTGAGTAGAAGATACCATGTCATTATCATAGCTTATGGAAATTATACACAGATCCATGCCTTTCTAATTAGTATTTAAAGTAAAAATTTAAATAAAATTAATAATAATTAATGGTGTTGATTAATTATTTATAAATTAATGATTATTAAATAAAATGAATAATAATTTAAATAAAATAACTATTTTATTATAAAGGTGTTTAGTTTAAAGTACAAATTTAATAATAAAGTACAAATAAAGTACAAAATCATCTGAGAAGACTGGGTGACCAAGGGTCAAGGTATTCAAACAAATGAGATCTTCTTTGGGTGCAAAATGAGTTTCATGTGAAACTTTTCTAGCTACTGGTGGGAATGCAGGAGAAGACCATGGCATTAGGAGGCCCCAAAGTGACAGACAAGAGAGAAGAGACCATCAAGCAAAAGCATTGTCTCATCAATATATTGTGTTCAAGCTAAAAGTGACCACATTTCTAAGATGCCTGTTGATCACCGATTTAATCTTGCTTCTGCTTCTCTCTTGGCAGACACTCTTTCACATGCAACCGGGAAACCACTCACAGTTCCCAGTATTTCTCCTCCTGGGACTTTCTGAGAAGCCAGAGATTCAGTCTGTTCTCTTTGGGCTCTTCCTTTCTCTGTACCTGGTCACCATCTTTGGGAACCTGCTCATCATCCTGGCCATCATCACAGACTCCCACCTCCACACCCCCATGTACCTCTTTCTCTCCAACCTGTCATTGTCTGACATCTGTTTCACCTCCACCACCATCCCAAAGATGCTCCTGAACATCCAGACCCAGAGCAAAGCCATTACCTACGCAGGCTGCATCACCCAGATGTATTTTTTCACAGTTTTTGGACTTTTGGACAACTTACTCCTGACCGTGATGGCCTATGACCGCTTCGTGGCCATCTGCCACCCCCTGCACTACACAGTCATCATGAACGTGCGGCTCTGTGCACAGTTGCTCCTTCTAACCTGGCTCATCAGCGTTCTGGGAGCCCTTCCTGAGAGTTTAACCATGTCCCAGCTCTCTTTCTGCGCCATCGTTGACATCCAGCACTACTTCTGTGAACTGCCTGAGGTCCTCAAGCTTGCCTGCTCTGACACCTTCATCAATAATGTCGTATTGTATCTTGTGACAGGCGTTATGGGCTTTTTTCCTCTCACCGGCATCCTTCTCTCTTATTCTCGAATTGTTTGTTCTGTACTGAGGATCTCAACGACAGGAGGGAAGTATAAAGCGTTTTCCACTTGTGGGTCTCACCTCTCGGTGGTCTCCCTGTTCTACGGAACCTGCCTTGGGGTCTACCTCAGCTCCACGTGGACACATGACTCTCAAACAGGGGCGTTTGTCTCCGTCCTGTACACCGTGGTCACCCCCATGCTGAATCATTTCATCTACAGCCTGAGGAACAGGGACATGAAAAGAGCTCTGAGAAAGCTTCTCTGCAACACGTTGTCTCCCCAGTGACAACAATGACCTGGAGCCTGGACACATGTGATCAAGAGCAATGGAACAGAACACTTAGGAGTGTGGACTCTTAATTTTTCGGTGCACTTAGTTCTGAAGTTGGAATGGATCTGTTGAGAGAGGCAAGGGTGGAAAAGCAAGCTAACTGTCCATCCTCAGGACACTGGAAACAGGTGTAGACTAGAGATGGAGAGGTGTGTGTTTTCAGGAGGACAGGTGGAGTGTGTGTGTGTTCGATCGTGTCCGACTCTTTTTGTGACCCCGTGGAGTGTAGCTTCTCAGGCTCCTCTGTCCATCGGATTCTCCAGGCAAGACCACTAGAGTGGGTTGCCATTTCCTCCCCCAGGGGATCTTCCCAACTCAGGGACTGAACTCAAGTCTCTTGAGTCTCCTGCATTGGCAGGTGGATTCTTTGCCACTGCGCCACCAGAGAGAGCCCTAAAATTTTCCTGAATTCAAACAGTGATGCCATCTTAGTAGATGGTGATAAGATAAATATATTTTATTGCATTATTTTTATCTTTCTTAGATTTCTTTCTTTTAAAAAATTTAATTATTTATTTTTAATTGGAGGATACTTGCTTTACAATATTGTGTTGGTTTCTGCTATATATAACATGAATCAGCCATAGGTATAGATATCTTCCCTCTCTCTTACACCTCTCTCCCACCGCCCATCCCTCCCACAACTCAAGGTTATCACAAAGCATCAGATTTGAGCTCCCTGCATCATACAGTAAATTTCCACTGACTGTTCTAATTTTACATCTGGTAATGTATATGTTTCAATGCTATTCCCTCAGTTCATCACACCCTCTCCTTCCCTCACTGTGTCCACAAGTCTGTGCTATATTTGTGTCTCCATTGCTGCCCTGTAAATAGGTTAATCAGTACCATCTTCCTAGATTCCATATATATGTGTTAATATATGATATTTGTCTTTCTCTTTCTGACTTATTTCACTCTGTATAATAGGCTCTAGGTTTATCCACCTTATTAGACCTGAGTCAAATATGTTCCTTTTTATGGCTGAGTAATATTCCATTGTGTATATGTACCACAACTTCTTTATCCAAATATTCAATCCCCATGTGCTTCAGTTGCCCTATCTGAAATGAACCTATAACAAGGCATGCCTCATGACAAGAGATTTTAAATGGAATAAAATGGCAAAACTTGAGCATAAGGAATGCAAGTCCTAAATAAATTTCAGCTCTTGTTACATACAATAGTTATTTTTGTAATACTCCAGCTTTTTGTTCCCATATTATTAAGCCAATTTCTCCCATGTACACTGTCATCCATTAGGACTAGGTCATAAAGCTCAGTATACCCCAGGAAGAAAGAGGATGTGTAATGTGGAGCAGAATTCTCAACCTTGGCATCATTGATATTTGGGTTTGGGTCATTCTTTGCTATAGGGGCTATTCTTGTACATTGCAGGATGTTTAGTCATATCCCTGGATAAGATACATCACCAGCCAAGTTGCAAGGACTAAAAATGTCTTCATACACTCCATAAGGGGCCAAATCATTCTCACTTGAGAACCATGGGAAAGTGTCTTCCAAAGGGAAAGAGAACTATGAAAATTTTCCATGTGCAAAATCCCCAAGGGAGTGAGCTAAAACAGGAGTCCCCAAGCTCCAGGATCTAATGCCTGATGATCTGAGGTGGAGCTGATGTAATAATAATAGAAATAAAGTGCACAATAAATGCAATGTGCTTGAATCATTCTGAAACCATTCCCCCTCCCCCCACCACCCCTTGTGTGCATGAATGCTCACTCGTGTCTGACTCTGCGACCCTATGAATGATAGCTCACCCGGCTCCTCTGTCCATGGAATTCTCCAGGCAAGACTACTGGTGTGTGTTGCCTTTTCCTTCTCCAGCAAAATATTTTTTACACATGATAAGAGTGGACCATAAAAATGCCTGTACAAATAGAATAGCAGAGTCCCAGATTTGACTCTATTTTGCGTAACAGTCAAAAGAATCAAAGGAGACTGGATAGACTACAAGAGTGATGACAGTGAAAAACTAAACCATTATTTCAATAATATGTGAACAAAGAACACACTTGGAAACATCATTTCTTAAGACTTTTTAAAAATTTATTTATTATTTTTGGTTGCACTGAACTTTCCTGTTGCACTCGGGTTTTCTCTAGTTGTGACAAGCGGGGACTGCTCTTCGTTGCAGTGCTCAGGTTTCTCATTGCACTGGCTTCTCTTGTCGTGGAGCACCGACTCTAGGGCACGCAAGCTCAGTAGCTGTGGCTACAGTCATTCAAGAGGAGGATGGCCTAAATATCCTACTGGTTTTTTTTTTAATTTTAATATTTTATTTGGGTTATAAAAGTTACTCCCTTATTATATACTGATGTTCTTTTTTACTTTTTTATTGAGGTGTAGTTTATTAACAATATTACATAAGCTTCAAGCCCACTCAAAAAATGAGCAGAAGACGTAAATAAACATCTCTCCAAAGAGGAAATACAGATGACCAACAGACACATGAAAAGATATCCAACATCACTAGTTATTAGAGAAATGCAAACCAAAACTACAATGAGTTATCACCTCATACCTGTCAGAATGGCCATAATCAAAAAAATCCACAAACAAATGCTGGAGAGAGCATGAAGAGAAGGGAACCCTCCTACATTGTTGGTGGGAATGTAAATTGGTACAGTCTCTATGGAGAACAGTATGGAGATTCCTTTAAAAATTAAAAGTAGAGCTACCACATGACCCTGAAAATCCCACTCTTGGGCATATATCCAGAGAAAAATATGATCTGAAAGGATACATGCACCCCAGTGTTCATTGCAGCACTGTCTATAATACCCAAGACATGCAAGCAACCTAAATGTCCATCAACAGAGGAATGGATAAAGAAGAAGTGGTGCATACATACAGTGGAGTATTACTCAGCCATTAAAAAGAATGAACTAATGCTGTGTGCAGCAACATGGATGAACCTAGAGAGTGTCATACTGAGTGAAGTAAGTCAGACAGAGAAGGAGAAATATTGCATTGCATTTCTTATATGTGTAATCTAAAATGATGCCAATGAACATACTTACAAAACAGAAAGAGACTCATGGACTTAGAAAATGAACTTATGGTTGCCAGGGGAAGGGATAATAAGGGAGTTTGGGAAGGTCATGTACACACTGCCATATTCCAAATGGATAACAAACAAGGACTTAGTGCATAGCACATGGAACTCTGCTCAATGTTATGTACCAGCCTGGATGGGATGGAGTTTTGGGGGAGAATGGATACATGTATACGTAAAGCAGTGGATGAGATGGTTGGGTGGCACCACCAACTCAATGGACATGAGTTTGAGCAGACTCCAGGAGTTGGTGATGGACAGAGAAGCCTGGCGTGCTGCAGTCCCTGGGGTCACAAAGAGTCAGACACAACTGAGCGACTGAACTGAACTGACACATAAGGCTGAGTTCCTTTGCCATTCACCTGAAACAACCACAGTGTTGTTAACTGACTATACCCCAATACAAAATAAAAAGTTTAAACTTTGCAAAAAAAAAATATTATTTAAGTTTCAGGTGTACAACATAGTGAGTCACAATTTTAAAGGTTATGGTTCATTTGCTGTTGGCGTAGAACATTGGCTATATTCCTTGTGCTCTACAGTATATCTTTGTGGCTTATCTTATGCATGGTGGTTTGTACCTCTTAATCCTTTGCCCCTGTCTTGCCCCTCTCCCTTCCTTCTTCCCACTGTTGGCCACTGATTTGTTCCCTACGTCTTTGAGCCCAGACTTCCCTGGTGATCCAGTGGTTAAGACCCCACATTTTCAGTGGAGAGGGCATGGGTTCAATCCATGGTCAAGGAAGTTCTATGTGCTGAGCAGTGCAGTCAAAAAAAGAAAAAAAATTCTGTGTCTGTGAGTCTGTTCTTTTTCGTTACATTCACTAGTTTGTTTTATTTTTTAGATTTCACGTATAAAAGATACATATACCAATGGCTGATTCATGGCGATGTTTGACAGAGAACAACAAAACTCTGTAAAGCAATTATCCTTCGTTAAAAATTAAATATTTATTTTAAAAAAGAGAGATATATAGAAAACAAAGTCACTCTTTTGTGAATTGTTCAAGATAGTCCATTCTCTCTGGACTAAAGTGTTGAGGACTATCCAATGAACTTGACCCTGAAGTCAAGTTTTGACCCTGAAAAGCCATATATTCCCACAGAGTCTGCCTGAACAGCCAGTCAATCCACTTCTCACACTATTTGTCCTGTTGTATTCCTGGAACCTTCTCCAGATTGCCATTTCAGCAGTAGGAACAGAAGTTGTGGCAAAGTCATTGGTCTGGTTTTGTTGGTAGTTGGGTGTGACCCACAGCCTTGTTCATAATTCCAAGTTAAGCTGCTTGACATTCACATGATCTTGAAAAATGTGCCATCATGCCCTTGATAGACAAAGAAATTCCATCTCAGATGTTGAGGAACTGCTTGTGGGAAAAGATAGTGGAGATCAGATCCTGGAGGACTAAGGACATTGTGACTAAGGTGCATGGGGAAGGGTGTTCCCATGGGGAAAAAGTTAGCAGAAGAGAAGCTCCTTTCTTATTTGGCTTCCACACTCATGGGAACCAAATTGCTCAGAGCAGAGTAGCAATGGAACAATTAACTTAATGAGCGGTTGTGAGAATTCAACCTCTGAAGCTACAGAAACGGTAAATATGCCCCTACTCCTCTCACTACAGCTCCACAGTCCCAGAAAGGTGGAAGTTCAGCTGTGCCCTTTTAGAGAATGGATGGCTGATGCCACCTCCTTGCACTTCATTGGAGCTGAGTTGAGGATCCATCACCCAGGAATGAAAGGATCCAGGGAACTAAAGGCTCATTGAAGACATTAGAGTGTGTGCTGTGGGAATCAGGTATGGAGGCAGGCAGAACTCTCAAAGTATTAATTTGGGTGGCACAAATGAGAATAACACAATTGGTAAGAGTCCATTTACTTAAAACACTCTGCACAGTTCAAGTCCTGAGTCTTTCAAAATCTCTCTTCCACTCATGTTCCTTCCTCTCTCTTCTGGAACCCAATTCTGAGAATCTCTCACCTTCCTAATGGAAATTGACCTTGTTTAAGCTCCCAACATCTCTTCATATTTCTTACCCAACCATCCTAGCTGTTTCTCAGGAGCTATGTGCTTCCATTCTCCATCTGATTCTCCTATATTCTTTTATCTACCAAATCTTACTCATTTATTCACTCACTTAAACAAGAAGCATTCTCTGGGATTCTTCCTATGTAGCACTTAATATATGTGTGTGCGTGCTCAGTTATGTACAACTCTCTGCAACCCCGTGGACTGTAGCCCACTAGGCTCCTCTGGCCATGGAATTTTCCAGGCAAGAGTACTAGAGCAGGTTGCCATTTCTTACTCCAGAGGATCTTCCCAACCCCAGGTACTGAACCCAGGTCTCTTGTGTCTCTTGCATTGGCTGGCAGATTCTTTACCACTGTGCCTTACAAACCCATTCAGCCCATTCAAACGGCTTTGTGATATTAAGTTACTGAATATTTCTCTGCCTCAGTTACCACAATTATAAAATGAGGATAATAATAGTATCCTCTTTGTGAGGTTAATATGAAAATTAAATTAAAGGAGATAATGCACAAGAATTTTTTTGTCTCCATCACCCAGTGAATATCTATACATGTTAATGATTATTGTATACCGTTTACATATATTCATTTGTTAAATCAAAACAATAATGATGATGATAAAATGAGCTAAGGCATACAAAACTTAGCTTGACAAATACTTGACATACAAATACTTGAAACATGGAGGTCCTTAAGTCATTTGACTTATTTAGTAAATGTATCATTTCATTTATTGTGTATTTGTAAATTTCCAGTCCCTGTTCTAAGAAGCTTACATTTTTGTTAATATGTGAAATGATTGTGATTTATTTTCTGAGAGATTTAACTGCACATATGAACACTGCTGGAGTTATTTTTCTCTTGTATCCACTTTTTATGTTGATTTTTATTTTTGAATAATTTTAGAGAAATTTTAAAGAAAGTTTCAAAGATAGCACAGAGAGTTCTCATAGTGGTGAAAATGTTTCAAAACTCGATAGAAGCAATGGTTGCAAAACATCTGAATGTCACTGAATGTTATTTTAAGGTGACTATTGGTTTTTACATATTTGTTTTGTATCAACTGCCTTACTAAAATCATTTTCAGTCCAAAGAGGTTTTCCTCCTCTAATTAAAAATAAAATTTTTTAAAAAGAGGTTTTCAGTTGCCAATTTATTATCTTCAGCAAATCCATCATCTTCAAACAAAGAATTGCTTTTTTGATACTTACATCTCTTGTATCTTTTCTCCTTGTACTGCATTGGCTAGAACTTCCTCAGAATTGATAATAGTGATGATAAACTTTCTTCTCTTCTTTAATATTTAAAGGAGAATTCTTTTGTTCCTGCCCTCAGGTCCCACAACGGCATTTTTGGAGGTAAATCTTCTTGTTTGCTTAATTCCCTCCTTAATTATTGATCTATTATCCTCCATTCTGAGTCAACTTTGGACACCTACATTTTCCCAGAAATAAATTAATTTCTTAGAGACTTTCTAGTTTTTTATGCCAAGTTTTAAATAACATTTTCTTGCAAAATTGAGCATTTCCTTACATCTATGTTTATTTTTCTCATTGCTAATTTTAGGCATTACTGTTCTCTTTCTTATTTCATTCATTAGACTAATTTTGCCTGTATGTTTGCTTTTGCCAAAGAATTAGCTCTGGATTGTCTCAACTTTAGACCTGTTCTCTTTAATTCCTTAACTCTGCTTATACCTTAATTTTCTGCTTTACCTAGCTTTGTTGTGTGCAACTTGCATTAACAATGCCTTCCAAATCTTTAAATGTTTATTTCTTGAGGATAGAATAAATGTGTGTTCATTTGTAATTTTTGAAAGATGTAATAGAAGAAAATGAGTTGAAAAATCCAGACTCATTTTATCACCCCAAGATGATTCTTGTCCACATTTTGGTATATCTTGTTGATCATTTTCCTTGGATTTGTACAAAGAAACTTATAAAAGATCTGTACACTGATTTAATTTCTCCACTCCAGAAAATACAGATCAATGACCATCTCATAGCAGTATGTGAAGTGCTATTTCTCTTTCCACTTGATGAAATTTTGCATTCCTAGTCTTTATTTTTCTCAGTGGCTTCTTAATTACCTCAGTGAAAAGGTATTTTATTTTACTTTCATCCTCATAGGTTAATACTAGAAAAAAATTCTCAAACATTTATTATCCTTTTTATACTTTTTAATAAATTTTTAATATCCTACACCTTTTTCCCAGGTAATATATTAATGTTTCTATGATTTATAATTAAGGCTTTGTAGGTTAAAGACACTAATTTTATTAGTCAAATCTTTTTATTAGTCAAATCTTTTGCATTCCAGCTTTCTTCATGGCACATTTCTCATTAATATTTTTTCAATTTGTTGTCCAATTATTGATCTTTTCTTCCCTTATTTCCATCAAAGACTTTTTATTCATAGAGAACGTCTACTTTTAAAGATTACATATGCCTGTTTGTGTGTGCTAAGTCACTTCAGTCATGTCCGACTCTATGCGGCCCCATGGACTACAATCTGCCAGGCTCCTTTGTCCATGGGATTCTCCAGGTAAGAACACTGGAGTGGGTTGTCATGTCCTTCTCCAGGGGATCTTTCCAACCCAGCGATTGAACTGGTGCCTCTTACATCTCTTGCACTGGCAGGTGGATTCTTTACCACTAGCGCCACCTGGGAAGTTCAAGATTACAGAATATTCATGTATAAATTGTATTATCTATGTGTTCTATTTATTTTCTTCTGATAGCTTATATGGTTCCTAGCTCCACACTCAACATTTGAAATTTATTAGAGAATATGGAGATAACATTTAACACTATTTTTTCTAAATTATTAATCAATTGTGAAACACTTATTTGTATCTTGAAAAGGCCCTTTAAAACACATAGGAATAAAAAAAAAATGCAAGTTAAGATGATAAAATACACAAAGATATATCCTAAATTATGATAAACTTCATATTAAATAAAAACCCTAGAATTATTCCCTTGAAATAAAGGAAAAATAATAAGAATTCCAATTCAACATAAATTTGAACAGTGTTATGGAGTTTTATAGTAGTGCAAGAAGACCTAAAGACAAATAAGTATTGTAAATTAATGCTATTTGGAGAAAGCATATAAATATTAGAAAAAAAATTTTAATTAATAAAAGAGTCTAGAAAATGCCCATGAGTGAAGTCACTCAGTAGTGTCCGACTCTTTGTGACCCCTTGGACTTGTAGCCCACCAGGCTCCTTCATCCTTGGGATTTTCCAGGCAAGAATACTGGAGTGGGTTGCCATTTCCTTCTCCAGGAGATCTTCCCAACCTAGGGCTTGAACGCAGGTCTCCCACATTGTAGGCAGACATTTTACAGTCTGAGCCACCAAGGAAGTCAGAAAATGCCCACAGCACCTTATAAATACAGAAAAATCTAAGGTTTTCCTAATGTAATAGTGATATCAAAGACACAATGTGAGGGAATATTATTATTAATAGCATTAAACCTAAAACACATTAAAATGCCATGTAGAAATCCTGCTATTTGCAACACCTCAGATGAATCTAGAGGACGTTATAATAAGTGAAACAAGTCAGACAGAAAAGAACAAATAGTGTGTTATTCCACTTACATGAGGCATCTAAAATCATCAAACTCATGGAAGCACACAATAGAATGTTGATTGGAATTATTGGCTGGAAGGGAAAGGAGATAGGGAATTCTTATTCAGCGTATCAAGATTTGTTATCAAAATGAATAAATTCTAGAGATCTGGTATATAACATGGTGGTGGTGGTGATCTAGTCGCTGAGTCGTGTCTGATTTGCAACCCCATCAATTGTAACCCGCCAGGCTCCCCTGTCCATGGAATTTTCCAGGCAAGAATACTGGAGTGGGTTGCCATTTCCTTCTCCAGGGATATAACATAGTAAATAGAGTTAATAACACAGTATTGTACTCTTTAAAATATGTTAGAGGAATAGATTGTATTCATACCTCGCAAAAGAATACAAGGACATTTTTGGAGATGATAGGTCTGTTTTTATGGGCTTCAAAGGTTGCTCAGTGGTAAAAAATCCACCAGCCAATGCAGGAGACTCAGGTTCCATCCCTGGGTTGGGAAGATCCCCTTGGGAGTAGGAAATGGCAACCTATTTCAGTATTCCTGCCTGGAAAATTCCATGGACAGAGGAGCCTGGTGGGCTACAGACCCACAGGGTCTCAAAGAGTCAGACACGACTAAGCACGCACCCACTCAAAGCTAAAAATAAAGATGATTTATGTGAGGATAAACTCAATATTTAGAAACTCTAGGAGTCTATATTTAGAAGTTCAATTTTGATTGAATTTATATAGGGATGTTGATAATATAAATGAAATATAAATATTAGGGTCTTTCCTTTTTTAGCAAAAGGAGCACCCAAGGTCCAGAGGATCTAAGGAACTCTCAATGAGTGAGAAGAGCTGCCTAGAGTTAGGGAATTCCCCATTCCCACAAGCACTGAGCAGAGCGCTCAAGAGCAGTCATCAGGGATTCCAGGAAAGGGATGATTGTTTGGGGATGCAGGCAAGCACTAGATCAGTGCTTCTCAAACTTGTATGTGCCAGAATTTCCATGAGGGCCTGTTGAAGCACCAAGTGCTGGCTTCACACCCAGAGTATCTGATTCAGTAGGTCAGAGATGACTCAATGGAAAAGAATCCACCTGCCAATGCATGAGATACAGGAGATGCAGGTTCTATACCTGGGTTGGAAAGATCTCTTGGAGGAAGAAATTGCAACCCACTCCAATTTTTTTTGGAAGTTGTTCAGTCGTGTCTGACTCTTTGTGACCCTGTGGACTGTAGCTTACCAGGCTCCTCAATCCACAGAATTCTCCAGGCAAGAATACTGGAGTGGGTTGCCATTTCCTTCTCCAGGAGATCTTCCCAACCCAGGGATCAAACTTGGGTCTCCCACATTGCATGCAGACGCTTTACCGTCTGAACCACCAGGGACTCCAGTATTCTTGCCTGGGAAATCCCATGGACAGAGGGGTCTGGCAGCTACAGTCCATGGGGTTGCTAAGAGTCAGACACACAACAGAGCAATTGAGCACACATGCAGATCAGACGAGCCTAAAAAAGATGTATTTCTAACGTTTCTAGGGGGTGCTGATGTTGCTCAGGAACCACAGCTTGAGAAGTGCTGCACTTGAGACAATTGTTCTAGATGTCAATAGTAACCACAATTTGTCATCAAAGAAAGTCAATCCTTAGCCAAAATGAATGACTTTATGATCTCCCTGGGTTTGGATTAAGGATATTTCTGTCTCTCTGGGGAATATTTATTTGGGGTAAATTTTGTATTCCTTTTTTCCTCCTTGTTGGCTAACCCAGCAGACTCATGGAAAGAGGAAACCAAACAGGAGTCAGAAACTTTCTCCTCCTGGGATTCTCAGAGGACCCAGACCTGCAGCCTCTCCTCTTCCGGCTGTTTCTGTCCATGTACCTGGTCACAGTCACTGGGAACCTGGCCATCATCCTAGCCGTCATCTCAGACTCCCACCTCCACACCCCCATGTACTTCTTCCTCTCCAACCTGTCCTTTGCAGGCACTGGTTTCACATCCACCACTGTCCCAAAGATGCTGCTGAACCTCCAGACACAGAGCAAAGTTATCACCTATGCAGGCTGCCTCAGCCAGGTATTTTTTTTCATTGTGTTTGGATGTCTGGACAATTTACTCTTGACAGTGATGGCCTATGACCGCTTCGTGGCCATCTGTCACCCCCTGCACTACATGGTCATCATGAACCCCCGGGTCTGTGGGCTGCTGGCTCTGGGGTCCTGGAGCCTCAGCATCACGCCTCCCTGCTCATGACCTTAACCCTTTTGAAGCTGTCTTTCTGCAGAAGCATGAAGATCCCACACTTTTTCTGTGATTTTCCTGCAGTCCTGAAGCTCGCCTGTTCTGATACCCTCATCAATAACACAGTGGTCTATTTTGTGACTATTATCCTAGCTGCTTTTCCTCTCTTTGGGATCCTCTTTTCTTACTATCAGATTTTCTCCTCCATCCTGAGAATTCCATCAGTCAGGAGCAAATACAAAGCTTTTTCCACCTGTGGGTCTCATTTCTCAGTGGTCTCCTTGTTCTATGGCACAGGCCTAGGGGTCTACCTCAGTTCTGCAGTCACTTCATCCTCTAGGACAAGTCTGGTGGCCTCTGTGATGTACACCACGGTCACCCCCATGCTGAACCCCTTCATCTACAGTCTGAGGAACAGGGACATGAAGGGGGCCCTTGTGCGGCTCATTAGCAGGGCACCATCTCTCATTCACAGGGCCTTCAGAGGACTCTCATAAGTAACTGGGCACATAATATTGAGGACCAGATATCCTGGTTTCCTTCACTTAATGTTTTTCTCTTTCCTAATATTCATTTTTTAAAGAAAAACTTTCCTTGGGTCTTCACAGCCCTATTTTCCTTCACAATATATCTTTGGTTCCCTTTTTCAATTTGTAACCATATGAATATTAGCTTCATATAAATTGAACCTGATATTTTCTGTTACATTTAGTCATAATTTAAATTTCTTAAAAAATAAACTAATGTTTTTAATATATATCCTCACAGTGATGGGATGTATACCTATTAGGGAAATATTGCCCTGCAAACTCATTTACAGAGATGTTTCCTGAGGCTGTGTGAATGAAATCAACTGGAAGAAGTGCCTTCTTTCTGAATAACTTTCAGTCACATCAAAACTTAGTGATGTATATTCCATTTCTGAAACATGAAGTACGGAGCTAAACAGTTCAAAGCTGGCTTTCAAGTACTCAAGATCCTTGTGCTTTGCTGCTGTATCTCTAGCATGGGTCTTCCACCCTCATGGTCACAAAGTGGCTTCTACCCTTGCAGCCACTGCAGCTGCATCCCAGGAAGGTGGAATGGGGAAATATAATATAGAAGATATTCCTTCATCATTTATCATTTTAGTACATTCTGTATGGCTTCCAACTTTCATATCTGCATCCTTTGCCTAAGGGATTTCTCTAGTCTGCCCTGCCCATGTTCAGAGAATTAATGTCCCAGGAATCACCCCTTAACCAGAGACCAACAGGAGTTGGTGTATAAATCACTTGCACATTGGGTAAGATAAGTCTGTAGCATACATATTTGTACTGGCTCCCTGTCTTTCCCCAGCAGAAGTCCACCAGTTGATAGTAGTGGTAACTGGCTTGATAAATACACCTTTTATGGCTGTTTTCTCTTGTCTGACTCACGGCTCTATTCCCTGGGACCACTAAAATCTTTGTCTTAAGTAGACTGAGCTACATTTCCTGTAGCACATAGTGGCTTTATAGGCAACACCGCAAATGATATGCCTACCCAGAATCTGTGAATGTGATCTTTTTAGAAAAAGCTTCTTTGCCAGTTTAATTAGGTTAAGGGTCTTGAGATGAGATAACTGTAGATTACTTGGGTGTGCCCTAAATCCAATGACAGTTCCTTAGAAGATACAGGAGAGGGACTTTCCTGATGGTCCAATGGTTAAGAATCCACCTTGAAATGCAGAGGATTTGAGTTTGATCCCTGGTTGATGAACTAAGATTCCACAAGCCATGGAACAATGAAAGCCCACGATACAACTACGGAATCGACTTGCCACAGCTAGAGAGACCCTGTGCTGCAACAAAGACCCGGCATGTCGCAACTAAGACCTGATACAGCCACATAAACAAATAAGGAAAAATAAAGAAAAAAGTTTTATCCAAAAAAATTAAAAGATACAGAAGACATAAAGAAGAGAAAATCCTATAATATAAAGGCAGAAATTGGAGTGACGTGGCCACAAAGCAAGGAACTCTTGGAGCCACAAGAAGCTGGAAGAAGCAAGGATTGATTGTCTCCTAAAGCAGGGGTTCCCAACCCCTAGTCCATGAACCCATACCTGTCTATGGTCTGTTAGGAACTGGGCCATACAGCAGGAGGTGAGCAGCAGGCCAGCAAGTGAAGCTTCACCTGTATTTACAGGTGCTCCCCTTTGCTTGCATTGCCACATGAGTTCCGCCTCCTGCTCAACAAATTCAATAAACATAATGTGCTTGAATCATCCTGAAAACATGCTCCCAAGCCCAGGTCTATGGAAATACTGTCTTCCACGAAACCAGTCCCTGGTGCCGAAAAGATTGGGGTACATGCATGCTAAGTCAATTCAGTCATGTCTGCTTCTTTGAGATCCTATGAACAACAGCCCGCCAGATTCCTCTGTCCATGGAATTCTCCTGGCAAGAATATTGGAGCGGGTTGTCATGCCTTCCTCCAAGGAATCTTCCTGACCCAAGGATTGAACCCACATCTCCTATGTCTCCTGCATTGGCAGGTAGGTTCTTTAACACTGGCGCCACCTGAGAAGCCC
Source organism: Muntiacus reevesi (assembly GCF_963930625.1). Classification (NCBI taxonomy): domain Eukaryota; kingdom Metazoa; phylum Chordata; class Mammalia; order Artiodactyla; family Cervidae; genus Muntiacus; species Muntiacus reevesi. Next base: position 187,004,193 of record NC_089249.1, on the reverse strand, counting down.
AAAAGCTTAGGGATCCCTGCCCTAAAGCCTTCAGGGGGAGTACAGCCCTACTGACATCTTGATTTTGGATTTTCAGGATTCAGAAATGTAAGAAAACAATTTCTGTTCATTGCTTCAGTCATGTTTGACTCTTGGCAACCTGAAGGACAACAGCCCACCAGTCTCCTCTGACCATTGGGATTCTCCAGGAGTGAATACTGGGATGGATTGTCATGCCCTCCTCCACCACAGGATCTTCCCGACACAGGAATCAAACCCTAGTCTCCTGCATTGCAGGCAGATTGTTCACCGCTGAACTGCTGGGGAAGCCCTATAAAGCACCCACATTGTGGTAATGTGTAATAGCAGCCATAGGGAGCTAATACAGGCTCTGAGGAAGATTCTTAGTGTATTTGGACGGTTACAGGAATCAGCTGCCGTTTGTGGACACACACACACACACACACACACACTACTGAAGGCCTGCTGATTTGCCCACTGGCATGAAGCTGCAGAGGCCATTCAGGGGGCGCTAGTGGTAAAGAATAAGATTGCACCACACTTCTCCCCAGCATGGTGTCAAAGGAGCTTGCTGTCAGGAAGCATTTAACAGGAGGCTTCCCATGTGCTGTTACAGATCTGTCTGGAAACCTTTGGCCCTTGTTAATTCCTGAATATTCAGGAATTAAGAGGAGAGGCAGCCTTTCCCTGGACTGAAGAATCCAGGCATTTCCTTTGTTAGTTTCTCATTATGGTGATAAATACCCTCTTCTCTCTTTAATAGGGATCGCCTTGTGTTTTGTAAGTCTGGAATTTTAATCTTTATCTTTGCTGAGAATAACTACCTTGTAAGACAGTATATATGCCCATCCCATGTTGATTAAAACACCTTTGCTTCATCAGAGCTTTGGTCCCCATGTCTTTCTTTCTTTCTTTCTCTTCCTCTCTTTCTCTTTATCTCTCTATTTTTGGCTGATTCCCTGGAGCGCAAAGGCCGGCTATGTAACCCAGGGCATATTAGCCTCTTTCCTTCTTTCACTTTCTCATCGTGGACTCTTGACCACCAGGTTCCCGTCCATTAAAGGACCAACAAGTGGAGCCTGAACAGGGACTCTGATACACGTGGCAAGACTCGGACAGAGTGACCCCAGAGGGCCTATTGAGGCCGGTAAGTACTAAGACATGGGTCAATTGGCTGGAAAGCCCCCTCACTCTTCTACTTTACTTTATCACTTATTTAAAGTTCAGGGATTTTCGGTTTCACGCCAACGAATAGAGGCTTGCCTTCAGACAGTGGTTGAATGTAACCCTTGGTTCCCTGATGAAGGTAGTTTTGATTTAGAAATTTGGCATCGGGTCAAAGAGAATGTTGAACAAGCCGTCAGACAGGGATAAAAAATATTCCGATAGATTTCTGGCCCCTACGGGCTCTCATTGAAGCTGCTATTTCAAGGTAATTCTAGCCCTCCTGATATTCGGCAACAAGCCGAATTTATTACATGGATATGTAAACTTATTACATGTAAACTTATTACATGGATATGAATCAGACGATGATACCTTACAAAAGGCCCAATTAGAACGACATAAGATATTTCAGAATTTTCCTACTAACCCTGCTCCAGTTGCTCCAAGCACTCCTCCCCTGCGAGCGGGCACAAATCCCAAAGTCTCTCCCTTGATAGAACCTAATGATTTTGGCAACAACTTCCTTAAGACACCTTTTTACATTAAAACAGACAACAACTTTCTGAATAACAATAATCTACCCCCTTCGCGACAGAGGCTCTCTGAATTGCTGGCTTTGCAATCACAAGTCTCTGAAGCCGGTGGTTTTTCTGCCTTTCCAGTTTTAAGAAATGCTGACACTCAAGGGCAAATAACACCTCAATATGAAGGTATTAACTTTTTTCACATGCAACAAATGAAAAAGACTGTAACTATGTATGGCCCACGTTCACTTTTTACTAGAGAGATTCTAAATGCTATGGCGTCTTCTATTGGAACCTTTATTCCCTATGATTGGTGAATTTTAATAAAGGCTCTCCTTAAACCGGGAGAGTATCTTCAATGGACAAAGTGGTTTCAAGATATAGCCAGAGATCATGCAAACAGAAATGCTCGAGTTGGCGCTCCCCAAAACCAAATTACTTTTGGAATGTTAACTGGCACTGGACAATTTGACACCATAGAAGCTCAAATACGATGCCCTCCTTTGTTGCATGATAATTTAAAACAGTGGCCCTTGAAGCTTGGGATAGAATTACTCCTCAAGGGGAGCCTACAGGTAGCTACAATAAAATATTGCAGGGACCTAATGAAACATATGCTGATTTCTTAGCTAGATTAGAAACTGCTATTTCCCATACAGTATAATTGGAGAAGAAGGCAACTAGAGAAATTACTTGCTTATGAAAATGCAAATCAGGAATGTCAAAGGGTTATAGACCCAATTCATGATACAGGGACTATTTTTGATTATTTGAAGGCTTGTCACAATATAGGATCAAAAATTCAAAAGATGTAAATGCTAGCTGAAGCAATGGCTGCTGCCTTCAGAAAAGGAAAATGAAGGATGCTCTACATGTGGAGATAAGTACCATTTAAAAAGGTACTGCTCTAAGAAAGCTAATTTTAAAAAAAAATCTGCCCTCGCTGCCGTAGAGGAATGCGTTGGGCCAAAGAGTGTAAATCTAAATTTAATATTGAAGGGAAACCTATTCCGGGGAAACTCCAAGCAGGAGACCGCCCAGGTCCCCTTCAAGAAAAACCAGGGGAAATTTCCACTTTTTCCCTCAAACCCTCAACATCTGGCAGTGCTGCCGTGGATATACCAGCCCTAAATGATTTCCTCCTTTACCCTCAAGCAGTCCCCTCTAGAATACCTACTGGACTTTTTGGGCCCCTGCCCCCACAAACCTTCGGTCTTTCACTTGGCCAATCTATTTTGACTTAACAGGCAGGAAGACCAGGGGTCTCCAAATGGAGAAAATAGTCTGCAAGTGTCAGACATTTTTATTTCTCTTAAGCGCAGGAGGAAACAAACTAATGATTTTTTTTTCCTTCTCTATACAAATTTAAAAGGAAGTTTCTCTTAAAATACTGTGTTGCTGTCATTATATAGACACCTGGTTTCACTTGAAGTTAACTATTCTCAAACCCTGAGTTAACCAGTGCATTTTTCTTATGGAAATGTTTGTCTTAAGCTATGTTAATGTGCTACTCATGCAAATATTCTCTTAAGCTATGTTAATGAAACTGTATTTGCTTGGAAACCTGCCTTTCTTCAAGATTCATGTCAATCATTTTGTGGCCTGGGACAACTCACCTGGTGCCAAGGTTATCTCAAAATGCATGTTGTGGGTGAGGGTCCTGGTGCTATTCTCTTCAGTTTTGAGACATTTCCTTTCTCTAATTAAGCAGACTGCTAGTAGTTATGTGACACCTGGCTAAAGACTAGCAGGGGGGCACTCTTTCCACCCGCTTCTGATGCCTACGTCAGAGGCTTTCTCTATCTCCTTTATACTTTAATAAAACTCTATTACATATGAATCTCAATTTGAGAACACATTACAAACTTCTACCGATTTCCAATTAGCTTTTCTAAAATATTTTAGAGAAATTTCATTTCATTATCCTTCTGGTAAGCTGTGAAATTTCTTCAAAAACACTGATTTATTATTTCTCGCATTTCCTTTATATAGATGGGACTAAAAATGTGAAAGCTTCATTCGGTTTCTTTAAAAAATATAAAGTCTTTTATACTAAATTCCATTCTGCTCAACAAAATAAATTATATGCTCTTATTCAAGTTATTTGCCTACATCCTTACCGCATTAATATAGTCTCTGATTGTAAATATTCAGTTTTTGTATTAAGAAATATAGAAACCTCCACCATAGACTCCTAGTTCTATTAAAACAGACAATGGCCCTGCTTATATTTCTAGACACTTTAAACAATTTTACCATCTTTTTCTATTAAACACATTACAGGTATTCCTTATAATCCACAGGCACAAGACACAGTCGAACAAACACATCACACACTAAAGTTACAAATAGAAAAAATTAAAGAAGGGGGAATACACAGGTACACTACTGTCTTCCTTATCTAAAGCAGACTTTACTAGAGTCCGAAGTAAGATATTTTCTAAACCTATAACTATTATTAATACAGCTTTATTTGTTTTAAATTTTTTAAACCTACCACTGTTATGCCTGATGTCCAAATCCCCGAGCGGGAAGAGAGAAGGCTTCCAAGACAATGCAACTCGCAAAAAAGGGAAGTTTATTACTGACTCGAGCCAGGGCCTTCTGCCTCACCCATCACAGTGGTGCAGGGTCAGAAAAGCCCCGAGTCCAAGCTGTTAGCAAATTTATAAGATATGCATAAGCAATTAGTAGCTGGCTTAAGCGGATTGGTTACATGTTTGCAAAGCAATTCTATTGGTACAGACTTTCGCGGGCTTTTTCAAACCTGGGCGTTCGCGGGCTTTTCAGCTCTCCCTTTGTTTCTTACTGGGCGCATATTGATTGGCTGGCTCCAGGTTACCTGATGGGGGTAGGGAATCTTACCATTTCGGGGGAAGCTAAAACTTAATCCAGGCTGCCTGTCATGGTATTAACCCTGGCAGCCTCACAACCACAGGGAAATAATTTAACAAGAGCAGAAAGACATTTTGAGGAATTGAAGGACACTTCTCTTCCTCTGCCCATTTGGTACCAAGACAGGTTCAATAATCAATAGAAATCTGGGAAATTAATCTTATGGGGAAAGGGATATGCTTGCATTTCCCCAGATGGAGCCAACAAAATTTTTCCTCAGAAAATTTGACCCAAGGGGGCCCCCAACATTCAAACTGGAAATGAAACAAGAACCCCAGGAGAAAGAAATTCCAATACGGGTCATGGAGACTCTAAAGATCTCCAGAAAGCACCGCCCTTGGCAACATCAACCCTATGATCTCCCCACTTGGGGTCATATAAATAAATATGAAATAAATAAAAACCCTCACTAATCAAGTTAAAAATCTGATTTCTCAACAGGGAATGCCTCAGAGTCCTGAAAACCTTCTTATCGCTATGCTCTGTTGGCCTGCGTGACCCCCACTGGGGCCGGGTTAACTAACTTACTTACCCAACCCCCGTTTATTACAGGTTATAAGATGGACGGAGAAAAGACCAATGTTTCAACCAATGACTCCACCCATATGTCCCCTCCCTGGAACCCTCACACCCTGGGGAGGAGGGAAAACTAATTAACGTTTCTTTAGGTTATGAAGTCCTTCCTTTGTGTATGGGCCCAGCAGAATTATGCATAAACATTAACCGACAAACTTGGGCTTTCGTCCTGCCTCCAAAAGAAGACTTTCAGACATTGCTGCCCTTTTTCTGTCTGAACCATGTTTATACTACTGAAACTTTAGGGAAAGAACAAAAAACATTATGTAAAAGGTTACTAACACTACGTTGAAACATTACCATGACAAAGGACTCCTTGGCTGGCTTGACAGTGGAATGACACCCTCCTCCTCCTCCTCCTCCTCCTCAAATCATCCTCGATAAACAAATTAGGCCTGAACTATAGGCTGAACTTGCTGCCAGCGCCAAAGAACTTGGGACTCGGGCGGGACATTTCACAGGGACCAGTCGTGGTCATAGTAACTATTTCTTTTGCTATAATCAGTCATATTTTATACAGGCCTGTGTCCCACCTACAATTTAATCTGTAAGTTGTATTAGTTGCCAATTTTGTGTTACTCCTGTTCATTTCAATCATAGTACCTACAACTGGGAACAAAATCAAATTTCATTTACATGATAATGCCTCTCTGAATGTACAATTACTGCAAAAGAAAATCTTTGAAACTTTTTCTAAACATCTGCCCTCTTCCACTAATTTGGAAACTTTAGCTGAACAAATTATCCGGGCTAGACCCATGAGGATGGTTTCAAAGTATTACCCACAGTATCGAATCTGGAACTGTAACTTTGGTGGTTGTCTTGATAATTGTATTTGTAGTTTATCGTCGCCTTTCTATAAGGTTGGTAAATACTAACTAAACTCATATGGTCAGGACCTTTTTTACAAATGTAATAAGATAGGGGGAATTGTCAGGAAGCATTTAACAGGAGGCTTCCCATGTGCTGCTACGGATCTGTCAGGAAACCTTTGGCCCTTATTTATTCCTGAATATTCAGGAATTAAGAGGAGAGGCAGCCTTTCCCTGGACTGAAGAATCCAGGCATTTCCTTTGTTAGTTTCTCATTATGGTGATAAGCACCCTCTTCTCTCTTTAATAGGGATAGTCTTGTGTTTTGTAAGTCTGGAATTTTAATCTTTATCTTTGCTGAGAAAAACTACCTTGTAAGACAGTATATATGCCCACGCCATGTTGATTAAAACACCTTTGCTCCATCAGAACTTTGGTCCCTGTGTCTTTCTTTCTTTCTATTCCTCTCGTTCTATTTATCTCTCTATTTCTGGCTGATTCCCTGGAACATGAAAGCTGGCTGTGTAACCCAGGGAATATTAGCCTCTTTCCTTCTTTCACTCTCTCATTGTCGACTCTGGACCACCAGGTTCCAGTCCATTAAAGGACCCACAGCTTGACAAAACAGAAGACCTTAATAAAATCCAGAGCTTCAAAAAGGAGCCTCCCAGGAGGCATTACTGGTAAAGAACCCTCTGCCAGTGCAGAAGAAATAAAAGACACGGGTTTGATTCCTGGGTCAGGAAGATCCCCTGGAGAAGGAAATGGCAACCCACTCCAATATTCTTGCCTGGGAAATCCTATGGACTGAGGAGCCTGGCAGACTACAGTCCATAGGGTCACAAAGAATCAGACATGACTGAAGCAACTTAGCACACGTGCACATGAACCTGCAGATGGACCTACAACTGTTCTACATTCCCAGAGAACCTCTTTGAGTCTCTCTACCTCTTGGGCCAAGTGTGTCTGTTTATCTCCATGACAAAGGGCTCTGGGTTCTGCAGGATCCCTCATTACTGAGATCAGAAGCAACACAAGTGGACATAGCGTTTATTCCATCCTCATAAGTTTCCATCTCTTGCTTGCAGCTTCCAGACTGCCTTTGATCACACCTCACGTTACAGTCCACCTTCTCTTCTCAGGATAAACCCAGAAAGCAGGTCACATATTTTACAACAGAAAACTTCTGTGGTCAGAGATAAATTTGTCTCATTCTTGCTGGTATGAATGATTGAAAGAATGAAAAGATTATCTAACCCAATCCATAATTCCCCCCCAAAAAAATCATCTGTATTTCCAATGTAGGGGAGGGATAGTTAGGGTGTTTGGGATGAACATGTACACACTGCTATATCTAAAATGGATAGCCAACAAGGTCATGCTGTGTAGCACAGGGAACTCTGTTCAATGTTAGGTGGCAGCCTGGATGGAATGGGAATTTGGGGGAGAGTGGATACATGTATACGTATGGCTGGGTCCCTTTGCTGTCCACCTGAATCTATCACAACATTATTAATCAGCTATGATGACTATGGCTATGTGTGTTCACTCTTGTCTAACTCTTTGCAACCCCATAGACTGTAGCCCGCTAGGCCCTTCTGTCCATGGAATTTTCCAGGCAAGAATACTGGAGCAAGTTGCCATTTCCTTCTCCAGGGGATCTTCTCAACCCAGGGATTGAACCCAGATCTCCTGCACTGCAGATTCTTTACCATCCGAGCCACAAGGGAAACCCGCATCAGCTATGTGCTAAGTTGCTTCAGTCATCTCCGACTGCTTGCAACACTATGGATTATAGCCCACCAGGCTCCTCTGTCCATGGTATCTTCCAGTCAAGAATGTTGGTGTGGCTGCCATTTTAGGGGATCTTCCCAACCCAGGGATCAAACCTGCATCTCCTGCATTGGCAGGCAAATTCTTTACCACTGAGAAACCTGGGAAGCCCCTTAATCATACTCAAATACAAAATAAAAAAATTTTTAAAGATCTATACTCCCTTCTACCCATGGGATAAAATCAAATTCAAACTGCAGTCCCCCCCCCCAAAAAAAAAAAAATGATCTATCTTTCCCTAGTTTCTTTATTCTTTAATATGCAGGCTTATAGAGAAAATAGAGCTGGAAGGGGTTCCAAGGATTGGAGGCGATGGAGGCATGGATCCCTTGACAGTATGTCACACTTTGTGTGATGACCTGAGGTGTGTCCTCTACGATATTCATATGCTGAAGTCCTAAACCCTTATACCTGGGAATGTGGCTGAGTTTCGAGATGGGGTCTACAAGCCATAGTAATAAGCTTCTCAGATGACATTAGTGGTAAAGAACCTGCCTACTATCGTGGGAAATATAAGAGATGTGGGTTCGGTCCTTGGGCCAGGAAGATCCCCAGGAGGAGGGCATGGCAACTCACTCCAGTATTCTTGCCTGGAGAATCCCATGAACAGAGGAGCCTCTGGGGCTATGATCCACAGGGTCCCTAAGACTCAGACATGACTGAAGCAACTGAGCATGCATGCAAGTTAAAATGAGTTCATTCAGGTGGGCCCTACTCTAATTTGACTGGTTTCCTTAAGAAGAAGAGGTTGAGACTCAGACACACACAGAGGGAAGACCATCTACAAGGAGAAGATAACCACCTACAAGCCAAGGAGAGAGGCCTCAAAAGAAGCTAACATTGCTGGCATCGTCATCCATGACTTCGTTGTTTTTTGTTGTAGTTGTTTCTTAACACAGTGAAAACTTTTATATTTGGAATTATCCAGCTGGACTCAGTTTAGTTGACCCCAATTTTGTTGGCAACATCCAAAGCATCATAGTCAGGAGCCAGTCGAACATATGCCCTCTTCGCTCCATCAGGCCTGATCAGGGTATTGATCTCAGCCACATCAATGCCATAGAGCTTCTTCACAGCCTGTTTAGTGCTTGTTGGCCTTGACATCCACAATGAATACCAATTATTCTCTTCATGGCTGACTTGGTGGTGAGCGGGAACTTGATGATGGCGTAGTGGTCAAGTTTGTTTCTCCTCAGGGTGCTCTTCAGAGGATATTTGGGCTACCTCCTGAGCAGCAAAGTTTTTGGCTGCCAAAAGGTGGGTAACCTCCAGATCTTCTCTTTTTTTGTGACTGTGGACACCTTTCAACACTGCTTTCTTGGCCTTCAAAGCCTTTGCTTTGGCTTCGACTTTCGGAGGGGCAGGGGCTTCCTTCTTTACCTTTGGTGCCATCTTCATGAAAAGGCGTGACTTCATTTTGTAAATGTTTATTTATTTGGCTGCCCCGGGTCTTAGTTGTGGCATGCAGGATCTTTGATCTTCATTGAAGCATGAGAACTCTCAGTTATGGAATGCGGACACTAGTTCCCTGACCAAGGATAGAACCCAGGACCCCCTGCATTGCGAGTGCAGACTCTTAGCCACTGGACCACCAGGGAACTCCTCGATCTAGAACTTTTAACCTCCAAAATGATGAGAAAAACATATTCTATTGTTTAAGACACTCAATCTGTGGTACTTTGTCACAGCAGCCCAAAAGAGCTAGCGTACACTGCTTCCACATGAGCCCTCTAGGGACACAGAACACTGACCATGGGATGGATGAAGATAAAAGCTGAAATTTTAGTTTAACACTGGCATCTCACGCAAAGTTCCCCAAGGTCCATTGTAGAGTTGAATATTTTATAAGTGGATGAGCTTCTTGTCTTCTCACAGAATATTTCTAAACTCTTACCATAATTATCTCCAATTGTTTTTGTTCAGTCACTAAGTCATGTCTGGCTCTTTGTGGTCCCACAAACTACAGCACACCAGGCTTCCCTGTCCATCACCAGCTCCCAGAGTTTGCTCAAACTCATGTCCATTGAGTCAATGATGCCATCCAACTCTCATCCTCTGTCACTCCCTTCTCCTCTTGCCCTCAATCTTTCCCAGCAGCACAGTCTTTTCCAATGAATTGACTCTTCAAGTCAGGTGGCCAAAGTAGTGGAGCTTCAGCTTCAGTATCAATCCTTCCAATGAATATTCAGGGTTGATTTCCTTTAGGATTGACTGATCTGATTTCCTTGCTGTCCAAGGACTCTCAAGAGTCTTCTCCAACATCACAATTTGAAGGCATCAATTCTTTGGCCCTCAGCTTCCTTATGGTCCAACTCTCACACCTGTACATGACCACTGGAAAAACCATAGCTTTGATTACACAGACCTTTGTTGGCAAATTGATGTCTCTGCTATATTAATATGCTGTCTAGGTTTGTCATAGCTTTTCTTCCAAGGAGCAAGCATCTTTTAATTTCATGGCTGCAGTCACCATTCACAATGATTTTGGTTCCACGGTGAGATAGATTAAATAGATTAAAGATTTCTGAAGCGCTTCTCCCAAGTTCTCTCAGTTGCTTATGCTCAAGAGTTCTCTTAAAACCTTTAAGAAATGGAGGATGGAGCATCCCAAAACCTACCCATGTTTGAATTTCCCACCCTATCCTCCCCCTGCCTTTGGGAGAGGTAAGTGCTCAAGTGAAACTTAATTTGATTTAGAAAATATTAATATCATATTTCTTAGACAAAAGGATCATGGAGTTGAGTTATATTTATAGCAGCTATAATCATGTTACCTTCTGTTTTTCCTTGTTCTCCCCACACCTTTAGTAAGGTCTCATGTAATTTCCCACCTGGTTCATTAGCCTGCAAGAAAATAATGGTTAAACTCCAACATCCATCCTTACATATAAGGAGCCCCCTGGGGCCAGCTTGGGAATGTCCAGGCCAATTAGTCCCAGGCGTCAAGTGTCGGGGTTACAAGTCTCCATTACTCATCTCCATGGGACCTGCTTCCCCAGTTCCCAATAATGGGGTATATGAAGTAAGAGGTTTAACTCAGAGGATGAGGGGTGCTCAAAGCCCAAAGAAAGGACTGGCCCTGGACCGCTTCCTGAAACATGACCTCTGAACACCTGGAATATCCTGCCTGATAAAAGTGTCTTTGTTTACCTGGGACCTTAATCCACGCTAGGTAGCCTGGTTGATGGTGAATGCTCGTTTTTGTTCACCTGGGACCCAGGGCAATGCTGTGTGTGCTGAATGGCTCATTCGTGTCTGCTGTGGCCCACCAATCCATGGGATTTTCCAAGCAAGAATGCTGGAGTGGGTTGCCATTTTCTGCTCCAGGGGATCTTTCTGACCCAGGGATCAAACCTGCACCTCCTGTGTCCCCTGCACTGCAGGCAGATTCTTTACCCACTGAGCCACTGGGGAAGCCAGGCTTTGTTCACCTGAGACCCAGGGCAATGATCTATTAGTCTGACCTCTGGAGGGACTCAGGCTTCCCTGGTGCATGACCTCTGGAGGGACTCAGGCTTCCCTGGTGCCTCAGATGGTAAAGAATCCACCTGCTACTGCAGGAAGCCTGCAATCTCTGGGTCAGGAAGATGCCCTGGAGAAGGGAATGGCTACCTACTCTAGTATTCTTACCTGGAGAATCCCACAGCCAGAGGAGCCTGGTGGGCTGCAGTCCATGCGGTCGCAAAGAGTCAAACATGACAGAGCGACTAACACTGGAGGGACTCAAGAATGAGCCGTGAAGGCCAGCAGGGACCCCATGCCTATGTAACACACCTGGATAAAAACTCTGGACACCAAGGTTCAGGTGGGCTTTCATGGTTGGCGGTATTTCATACATGTTGTCACACCTCATTGCTGAAAGAATGAAGGGCTAGTCACGCAATTCCCCTGGGACAGGACAAGTGGAAGCTCACACCTGCCCTCTCCTGGACCCTGTCCCCTGCATCTTTTGCCTTTGCTGATTTCAATGTGTCTTTTCAGTGCAGTAAACCATAAATGAGAGTATCCCAGTTTTTTCAAGTTCTATGAGTCCTTCTGGTATATCATCAAATCTGAAAGTGGTCATGGGGACTCCCCACACAGAGGCCATGGATATTGTTTTAAAGCTAGACAGTGTATTAAAAAGCAGAGACACCACTTTGTCAACAAAGGTCCATATAGTCAAAGCTATCATTTTTCTAGTAGTCATGTACAGATGTGAGAGTTGAACCAGGAAGAAGGCTGAGCACCAAAAAGTTTATGTTTTGGAACTGTGGTTCTGGAGAAGACTCTTGAGAGTCCCTTGGACAAGAAGGAGCTCAAACCAGTCAATCCTAAAGAAAATCAACACTGAATATACACTTGAACGACTGATGCTGAAGTTCCAATATTTTGGCCACCTGATGCAAAGAGCAGACTCACTGGAAAAGACCCTGATGCTGGGAAAGATTGAAGGAAAAAGCAAAAGAGGGCAGCAGAGGATGAGATGGTTAGATAGCATCACCAATCCAATGGACATGAATTTGATCGAACTTCAGGAGACAGTGGAAGACAGAGGAGCCTGACTGTGCTTCAGTCTACAGAGCCGCAGAGTTGGACACAACTAAGCAACCTGAACAACAATAACACTGAGTTCCACCACTTTGAGAAAATGGGAACATGAGCTGACCCCCTCATCTTGTTGAACCTGAAGCTTCTCTTACCCCTAATCCCAGGGCAAAGACCTCCTCCTCTGCCTTGCTCATGGCCTCCCCCACAAATTTTCAGTATATGCCCAGAGAGAAACAGACACCTTAGACATCTTTCATTCCTGCTCCTTTATCTCAGTTTCCCCCCAAACACGCTGGAAAGAACATGGTGTTCAGTGCGCAGTCACTTGAGCAGTGGTTCTTCCCCAGGAAACCCCTCCCAGACCCCCTTCCCTCCTCTCTGGGTGGCAGGGCAGGGGGCTCTCACATGGCACTCTCGTTTCCTCCCCGCCCCCTGGACGCCCCTTTCTCATGGGCCATGAGCGACTTGTAGGGCTTCCCCAGGCTGGGGAGGGTGAGTTCAGCTTCCTGCAGCTCCAGCTCCCGCTGAGACAGATGTTCAATGACGGCTGCTCCGATAGAGTCCCCCAGCACATTGGTCATTGTGCGAAGTCGATCACTGCAGAGGGGAGGGGAGAGAGAAGCTGCCATTAATCAAGGCTTGAGGCACTCCACAAAGACGGTGCAGCAGCTGGGGGCTCCTCTTGCCCTGGAGTCAGGGCTCACACCCCAGTCCAACACAGCTTGGACCAAGCTCTGATGTGCTCATATTAGTTCTCAGCAGTGCAATTCTTTTTTTAACGTAAATGTATGATGTAGCAAATTAGGGGTATGGACATATATATGGAATCTAGAAAAGTGGTACTGGTGAACTTATTTGCAGGGCAGGAATAGAAACACAGATGCAGAGAATGGACACGTGGACACAGCGGGGGAAAGAGGGTGGGACGAGTTGAGAGAGTAGCACCGACATATATACACAATTTTGTATAAAATAGATAGCTAGTGGGAACCAAAAGCAGAGACATTACTTTGCCAACAAAGGTCCATCTAGTCAAAGCTATGGTTTTTCCAGTGGTCATGTATGGATGTGAGAGTTGGGTTATAAAGAAAGCTGAGCGCCAAAGAATTGATGCTTTTGAACTGTGGTGCTGGACTCTTGAGAGTCCCTTGGACTGCAAGGAGATCCAACCAGTCCATCCTAAGGAAAATCAGTCCTCAATATTCACTGGAAGGACTGATGTTGAAGCTGAAACTCCAATACTTTGGCCACCTAATGTGAAGAACTGATTCATTTGAAAAGACGCTGATGCTGGGAAAGATTGAAGGTGGGAAGAGAAGGGGATGACAAAGGATGAGATGATTGGATGGCATCACTGACTCAATGGACATGAGTTTGAGTAAACTCCAGGAGTTGGTGATGGACAGGGAGGCCTGGCGTGCTGCAGTCCATGGGGTGGCAAAGAGTCAGACATGACTAAGCGACTGAACTGAACTGAACTGGGAACCTGTCGTGTAGCACAGGGAGCCCAGCTCAGTGCTCTGTGATAACCTAGAGGGGGAAGAGGGAGGGGGAAGGAGGGAGGGGAAAGGAGGGAGGGGAAGGAGGGAGGGGAAGGAGGGAGGGGAAGGAGGGAAAGGATATATGTACACCTGCAGCCGATTCATGTTGCTGGACAGCAGAAACATTGTAAAGCAATTATACTCCAATTTTTTAAGTAAATTAATTCATTTTAAAAAAGAAAATTAGGGGTTATGAGCTGAACAGCATACAGAATGAGGAAGGTAACCACTGTGACTAAATAAGACCCTGCTGGAAACCATCTAAATGGGAGTGAGATCCAGGCGAGAGCCCCAAGGTGGAGATAAAAGTCCAGATTTTTATATGTAAACCTCCTATTATTAAAAGTTGAGGAAATTCCCTGGCATTCCAGTTGTTAGAACTCAGATTTCACTGCCAGGGCTTGGGTTCAACCCCCAGTCAAGGAACTAAGATCCATCAAGCTCGGCAACACAGCCAAAAATAATTAATTAAAAAATAAAAGTTGAGGGGGGCTCCGCCAGTGGCACTAGTGGTAAAGAATCTGCCTGCCAATGTAGGAGACATAAGAGATGGGGGTTCAATCCCTAGATCAGGAAGAACTCCTGGAGGAGGGCATGGCAAACCACTCCAGTATTCTTGCCTGAAGAGTCCCATGGACAGAGGAGCCTGGCGGGCTACCATCCATGGGGTCACAAAGAGTCGGACACAACTGAAGGGACACGCACTCACACACAAAAGTTGAGGGACTTCTCTGGTGGTCCAGTGGCTAAGACTCTTCACTCCCAAAGCAGGGGGCCCAGGTTTGATCCCTGGTCAGGGAACTAGATCCCACATGCCAAAACTAAGAGTTCAAATACCACAACAAAGCTAGAAGACCCGTATGCCCCAGCTAAGACTTGGCACAGTCAGATAAATAAATAAAATTTTTAAAATTAAAGTTGAGAATTTTTTTTTAATTTGCAAGTCAGCTCTGCCCCGTGGATCACCTTCTTTTTGTGATTTCTACACAAGGCAGGTACCATGGGGTTTTTCTGGAAGACGGATAAAGCCCCTTGTGGCTTACTTCCCTACTTCCAACTATTAACTCTATTGAATTTGGAGTCCATACTGCTTGGGATGTTCTCCAAGGCCCTCTTTTCATTCTAAAATTCTAAAGTTCTGTCCTTGTTGGAATGAGAGCCCAATCATTGGGAGTCCTACAGGGAAAGCAGGGGATTCAAGGAGAGAGAGTAGAAGAGTCTGAAGAACACTCACAGGAACCAGTCCACAGCGATGATGAGCGTGATGTCTTCAGTGGGCAGGCCGACCGAGGTGAGCACAATCACCATGGTGACCAGACCTGCCTGGGGGATGCCAGCAGCCCCAACGCTGGCTGCAGTAGCTGTGATACTGCAGGGGGAGAGAGGACACAGGGACGCAGGCAGGGGGAAGGGAGAAATGAGGGGGTGTTAGGAGAGACACAAAAGAAGAGAAGGCGTCAGATCCCCAAAATGAAGAGCAAATTCAAAGCAACTTTTATAGAAAGCCAGTGCAGACATACACCCTCGTCTTTTATTGGGATCTGGCTAGAGTTTCATCCAATGATGGACTTTTAAACAGTTCATATTGCAGATGCAAGAGCAGGTGTTTTTTTTTTTTTTTTTAAGTTGAGTTGTTTTTGTTGTTGCTGTTGTCGTTGTTGCTGTTTAGTTGCTCAGTTGTGTCTGACTCTTTGCAACCCCATGGACCGCTGCCCACCAGGCTCCTCTCTGCATGGTATTTCTCAGGCAAGAATACTGGAGTGAGTTGCCATTTCCTTCTCCAGGGGATCTTCCCGACCCAGGAATCAAACCCCCATCTCCTGCATTGGCGGGCAGATTCTTCACCACGGAGCCACCAGGTACGCCCCTCAAAGCTGAGAGTTACGTTTTATTCCGGGACCTTACCGAGCCAGAGTGACAGCCACTCTGGTACCTCTGAGGAAAGGTTCTGAAGAGGTTAAGGACGAAGGAGTTTTTGTTGGGAAAAAAAAAAAGAGAAAAAAATAAAAACTTGTCAGGAAACCTCTAACAGATTACTGCTAAACACAAAAATAAAAATTCAAAAAAAACAAGAGAGTAGCCCTGACATATATACACTACCCTGTGTCAGATGGATAGCTAGTGGGAAGCTGCCGTGTACCATGAGGGGCTCAGCTCAGTGCCTCTGTGGAGACATAGAGGGCTGGGGTGGGGCAGGGAGGCTCACAATGGGGGGATCTGCGTTTACTTATAGCTGGTCCACACTGCTGTACAGCAGAAACCAACACAGCATTGTAAAGCGATTATCCTTCCAATAAAAATTAAAAATTAATTTTAAAAATCATCCTCCAATTAAGATTTAAATTAAAAACACCAGACATCTCAAGTCAGTGATTTGAGTGCTTTTCTATGTATGGGACAATACAAGAGTCTGGCCCATTGATATCATTTCCAGATGTGCATCTGAACTATTCAGGACCAGTAGCCTGCTTTGCTCCATCCTGAATTGCCCCCAAGGGCACGTTTGGGGGCAGCTGCAGGGGCCAATAGCTGACGTCAGGGTGACAACCTTTGTTTACTGAAAAGACCAGCAACATTTTTTGTCCACAGATGCAAAGGAAAGCAAGCAGTCAGCATGGCATGAGTGTTTAGGGATGTCATACCCATGCCACCCTGCTTCCCTCATGGTTCAGTGGTAAAGAAGTCATCTGCAAGGCAGAATACATGGGTTCGATCCCTGGGATGGGAAGATCCCCTGGAGGAGGAAGTGGCAACCCACTCCGGTATTCTTGCCTGGAGAATCCTATGGACAGAGGAGCCTGGTGGGCTACAGGCCAGGGGTGTCGCAAAGAGTCAAACACAACTGAGCGACTAACCAACAACAAACCCATGCCACCCCGTGCCTCACCCAGAGAGAGCAATGTGAGAGGTGATCCCAATGCTCTCTGCAGTTTCCTCAGTGTTTCTTTCTTTGCTCCTTTAGTCTCCCTAGGCGTAAAAGCAAGGATTTAACCAGCCGCCTCTGGGGGCTAGAAGAGGGTAGAAGAATCAACTGGGACAGCAGCCATGAAACAGAAGCTTGAGTCCCCCACACACCCATGTGCTAGAAGTAGGTGGGTCAGTAGAGAGAGGTCCTGGTGCCAGGAAGGACACTCTAGAAGGTGGGCTACGTTTAGAGTCAAAAGAAGAAACCATCTATGGCACTGAGTGAGTGAAAAAACATATACACTTACATGTATATGGCTTAGGAAAACTAAAATGTACAACACCTAGAAAATGAAAGAGATGGTGGTCCGCCACCAAGTAGAGGGTCAGACTGAATCAAGAGTAGGCTAACGAACTGAGAGAGTAGCATCAATATATACACACCACCAGGTGTTAATAAGACAGCTAGTGGAAAGCTGCTGGGTCTCCCAGGTGGCGCTAGTGGTTAAGAACCCACCTGCCAAGGCAGTAGATGTAAGAGATACAGACTTGATCCCTGGGAAGATCACCTGGAGGATGTGGCAACCCACTCCAGTATTCTTACCTGGAGAGTCCCATGGAGAATCCCATGGACAGAGGAGCCTGGCAGGCCACAGTCCATGGGGTACAGTCCATGGAGTGACTGAGATGGTACATAGCAAGAATTTCATAAATGTTGGCCATCATCGTCACCACCAAAACCATTATCACCACCATCACCATGATCAACACCATCCACATCATCTCCACTATCACCAACATAATCTACACCATCATCATCATCACTGTCATCAGCATTACTATCATCAGTGTCTTTTCCTTAGACTAGATCTTCGCTGAGTGCAGGAACCATGTCTTATTTTTTCCTGCAGCCCCCAATATACAAAGGCTCCAACACCATCCACCCCCCACCCCCCAACCAAGCTAATGACTTCTCAGGTCTCACCTGTTGGCAGATTCCAGCCAAGGCCAACTCACCTGATAGTTGTGATCTGGCCCAGGTTGAGCTCATAGTTGTTGACTTGGGCGATGAAGATGGCGGCCAGGGCCTCATAGAGGGCGGTGCCGTCCATGTTGACGGTGGCCCCCACGGGCAGTACGAACCTGGTGATGCGGCGGTCCACACCGAGGCCCTCCTCCAGACAGCGGAAGGTGATGGGCAGTGTCGCAGAGCTGGGGAAGAGAGCCCCAGGGGCTGAGGATGGGGGTAGTCATGGGCCCAAGGAGGGCTCCCCTTGAGAACGTTGGGAGGCAGGCTGGGAACTAGAGTAAGGGGAAGATGGCAGATGTATAACATTTCAGGGGCTGATAACTGTGCATGGGGGAGAGGGACTCTTCATGACACAGGGAGCACACAGCAGTGACATCCCCCAGGCTCAGGTCTCTTGACCCACCTAAAGTCAATAGCTTAAGGCTACTTACTACACACTAGTTCAGGTCACTGGTTCATGCCACTAGTTCACTCTAACTATCCACTCCCAGAAAGAAGAGGTAAGGTCTTCTAGGTTACCACCTCTCAGGGCTAAGAGAAGGGTATTACAGAAGACTCCTATTCCCCACTTCCCCTGTTTTCTTGGGGACTGACCTCAGCTATACTAGCCTTCTCAGTCTTTCTCCCCACTTGGAATCAGCTGATCCATAAAACATATGCTCTGTCTGGTCAGCTTTATATCATGCAAAGAGAAGCTTGGACCCACAGAGAGGATGTTTAGGTATCCATGCCTGTGGCACCCTGGTGAGTTTAATTCTGGGGGTACAAGCAAGCCAATCCTACTCGACCACAGATCAAGAGGCACATTCTTCAGTGTATAAGCAATAAAAATTATATTCTTCTTCCATCTGGTTGGCTTTAGTGATACATCTCAGATTGTTTTGAATTTGGTTGATGGGAGAAAGGGGAGCTTCTTATGAAACCCCTGAAATCACAAAATAAAAGAAGCCAAGAGATCTCCCAGAGGCCATCTCAAGGTAAGATGAGACCCTATGAGCCAGAAAATGACTTGAGATCAGGAGGCATGTTGGAACCTTTGTCCTAACCTCAAAATTGGTAGCTGGCTCTCTGTCCATATTAAATAAGCAGAAAAAGAGGGGAAGAGTCACAAAAGCCAGCACATGACAAAGATCAGTACCCAGGTGTTGGGTGCTAATCACTTCAGTCATGTCTGACTCTTTGTGACCCTATGCACTGTAGCCTGCCAGGCTCCTCTGTCCAAGGGATTGTTCAGTCAAGAATACTGCAGCGGATTGCCATTTCCTCCTCCAGGAGATCTTGAGCCACCTTCAAAGAGCCACTGACACTACTCAATAGCCCAGATGAGGTTCTGAAGTGATAGAGAGGGCAGGACTCCCAGGAGATCCTTGGAAAGACAAAGAGTGAAGCTAGGAAAGGCACCAGCAGTGGGGGTCAAGGTCATACCTGGAAGACGTGCCCATGGCGGTGATGAGAGCCTGCAGTATTCCTCCAATGAAGGGGAAAGGGTTCCGGTGGGTGATGAGGAAGTAGATGAGAGGCAGGATACCACAGGCATGAACGAACAAACCCACGATGACAGTCAGGGTGTACATGCCCAGCTGACCCCCCAGGACAGCCATGTCTTCCATCTCTAAGATCTTGCCAGCAATCAGGAACAGGATACCCACGGGTGCATACCTGGGCCAAGCCAGACACCTGTCAGGCCTTCCTCATGACCTCCCCTGGCACTATCAGCCCATATAGATCCTGGAGCCAGGCAACACCCACCATACAGCACCTGACTCCCCTCCAACCTCCCCCACACAATAACCTATGGGGCAGGATTCCATGAACATATCCCTCTTTTCTTCCTGCTTATCCACAGCTCAGCCTCAGTCCTGCAACTCCAAGATATACTCTCATAAGGGCTCTCCTTCACTCACTCCCCACTTCAAAGACCTCCCAATAATCGCTGTCTTCAGGACTTCTTCCTGAGGCTGTGCCCGGATACTCCCTATCTCTGACCCTCTAACTTCCCTCATTTCCCATATTTGTAACTCGTATGTCCCTATTCTCTTCCCCAAAAGTGCTTATCCCCATAAGGGCTCTCCTTCACTCACTCCCCACTTCAAAGACCTCTCAATAATCGCTGTCTTCAGGACTTCTTCCTGAGGCTGTGCCCGGATACTCCCTATCTCTGACCCTCTAACTTCCCTCATTTCCCATATTTGTAACTCGTATGTTCCTATTCTCTTCCCCAAAAGTGCTTATCCTCACTCATTAACCAGCCCTGAGCTATTTCACCTGGATTTCCCACAGACATCTCAAAACAGTTTCTCTCAAATATCCTATGATATCACATATATGTGGAATCTTTAAAAATGGTACAAAGGAACCTATTTACAAAACAGAAATTGTGTTGCAGATGTAAATAACAAACTGATGGTTACCAAAGTGAAAAGGGAGGAATAAATTGGAAGAGTGGGATTAACATATGCACACTACTATATATAAAATGGATAAGAGTCGGACACAACTGAGCGACTGAACTGAACTGAACAAGAACCTACTGTATAGCACAGGGAACTCTGTTCAATACTCTGTGATGACCTACATGGTAACAGAATCTAAAAAGGAGTGGATATATGTATGTATATTATATATAACTGACTCACTCTGCTGTACATCTGAAACTAGCACAATGTTGTAAACCAACTATATGCCAATAAAAATTAATTATAAACAACCTGTCTTATTAAATTACCTATTTATTCATTTTCTCAGCAAATATCCATTGAGCACCTACTGTGTTCCAGCCGCATGGTCCCTGCCCTTTTGGTATTTACATTCTAATGGGTGAAATATGCAGTACACAGAGAAATATGTCATTAAAAACCTCAGTGTGTGATAGCTGCAAAAGAGAGTCACTTTTGAGTGAGGCTCTAAGAAGGAGTGGTCAGGGAGGGATTCTCGGAAGAGGTGACATTTGCACTGAGACCTGAATGATGAAAAGCAACCATGCGTATCTGAGGAGAAAGCACTGCAGGAACAGTGCAAAGACCCAGAGGTGAACGTGAGCTAGGAGTATAGGAGGAGCAGAGAGAAGACCAGTGTGACTGGAGCAGTGAGTGAAAAAGATAATGGAGGAGACAGAAGAAGCAAGTTCATCAGGGGCTCACCTGTTTTCCCCTCAAATAAGCTCATTGCTTAGTTTTATGAGTTTCTGCCAACAGTGCCCTAATTAACCCATCACCTGGCTTCCTCTGTTACTTCTCTCTCTTTAGAAATTGAAGTCTACACTTGTTCATTGTCATGGAGGATGTACTAGAGGAGGTGAGGACCACTTGGGAAGTTGGTGCAACAGCTTAGGGCAGAAATGATGAGACCCAAGCTAAGGCTGTGGAAATAAGGATACAGGAGACACCTTCAGACATTTCTGGGCTCAAGGCTAGCCCTGGTGGGTGACTGCTGAATTGTCTCCAACTCTATGTCTAGGAATATTCCCAAACTCCTCATCTCCATCCTTCCTTCTCATCTTCTGCAAAATTCCTCAACTCTGGACCAATTGTACATGATTTCTTTCCTTCCATACTCAGCTACTTGGCACATATAGTATACGTGCGTGCTTGCTCAGTCATGTCTGACTCTTTGTGATCCCATGGAATGAAACCCACCAGGCTCCTCTACCCATGAAATTTTCCAGGCTAGAATACTGGAGTGGGTTGCCATTTCCTACTCCAGGAGATCTTCCAAACCCAGGGATTGAACCTGCAACTCCTGCATCTCCTGCATTGGCAGGCAGATTCTTTACTATTGTGACATATGAATATTTTCCAAAACATGCCAAATACCACTATAAAACTCACAGTTCCCAATTCAGTTGAGTTTTCAATACTTCTTTTCAATCTTCTTGCTTATCCTTGATAAGCTTCCCTTCCAAGCTAAGTTGAGATCTTGGAAAAGCAGCTGGAGGGCTCCAGGGCATTGGACCTCATGGGGTTAACTGGACCCAAGTGGGTAAGAAAGGGGAGAGGGGGACTTCTCAGCCTCAGAACCCCAATTGTGAACACAGTGGAATGACCTTACTGGCCCCACAATCCCCATCCCCTCCACTTCTGAAACTTTTGTTCCTAAAGACAAAGTGGTTATGTGCAATGCATACAAACATACTAAGAGTCTTCTGGTTCAGTCCTGGATTCACTTTAATATATTTATGTTGTAAGTTATTTTGCTTCCTTCTCTTGTACCTACTTCCAGTCCTGTTTTGCTTTCCTTCTTGGGTTTTGCTTTGTCTATTTTTTGTGGTAACCTCTTGAAGTAACAGCACTTGAAAAAGGGTGACAACCCGGGCTTCCCTGGTGGTCCAGTGGTTAAAAATCTGCCTTGCAATTCAAGGGACATCAGTTCAGTCCCTGATTCAGGAAGATCCCACATGCTGCGGGGCAACTGAGCCCATGGGCCATAAGTAATGAGCCTGCACTCTAGACACTGAAGGCTGCAACTACTGAGCCCAGCGGGCCACAACTAGCAAAGGGTGTGCAACATGCCCTAGAGCCCATGTTCTGCAACAAAAGAAGCCACCACAGTGAGAAGCCTGTACCCAACTGCAGAGTGGCCCCCACTCGCCGCAACTAGGGAAAGCCCATGTACAGCAAAAAAAGACCCAGCTCAGCCAAAAATAAATAATTTGTTTTCAAAGAATGACAACTGAAGACCACCTTGAGCCTGACTGGGGAGACCACTCTGTATCCATGACTTTTGTTTTTAATCAAAAAAGATTTTTTAACATTTGCCCTTTAATTTTCATTTGAAATCAATTTCTTTAAATATTTTAGCGATAAGTTCTGAATAGTGAAGATACTGTCTCCCACTCCCTCTCCCCACCCCAATCCCCAGGCCTTGCTTCTCTGCTCAAGATACAAATAGACACTCTGCACCCTGGTGCTTTCCCACACTCTCAACTTAGCCTCAGGCCCCTCCCAGCCACTTTCACCTGATTTGGGAGGATAGACAAACTCTTCCCCAACTTGGGAAGACAGCCTTGTTCACATCTTCCCCCACTATTCCCAACGTATGCTCCCACCTTCTTGAACTCCTCACCATTCCCCAGACAACCCAGATTCCTTCAAGCTTTGCATGTTCTGTTCCCTCTGCTTGAAGTACCTCTTCCTTCTTCATGTCCTGTTGGACTCCTACTCAGCTTTCAAGACCCAACTAAGAGGTGGATTTCTCCATGACTTTCTCCTCACCCTCCCAGGCAGAGTTCACTGCATATACCTCACTGGCGGCTCACTTTTCTGCATTCCCT
Organism: Muntiacus reevesi; assembly: GCF_963930625.1. Classification (NCBI taxonomy): domain Eukaryota; kingdom Metazoa; phylum Chordata; class Mammalia; order Artiodactyla; family Cervidae; genus Muntiacus; species Muntiacus reevesi. The sequence continues at coordinate 186,981,112 of NC_089249.1, read as the reverse complement.
ATGCTATTTTTTTCTTTTGAACCTTTTATTTTGTACTGGGTCTAGCCGATTAACCACTCTGTGGTAGTTTCAGGTGAATGGCAAAGGGACTCAGCCATAAACATACATGTATCCATTCTCCCCCAAACCCCCCTCCCACCCAGACTGCCATGTCACAATGAGCAGAGCTCCATGTGCTCTACAAGAGGTCCTTGCTGGCTATCCACTTTCAATACAGCAGTGTGTACAGGTCCATCCCCAACTCCCTACTATCCTGACCCCTGACAATCATCATTTCGTTTTCTTAGTCTGAGAGTTTTTTTCTGTTTTGTAAGTAAGATCATTTGTATCATTTCTTTTTAGATTCCACATATAAGGGGTGTCATGTTTTTCTCCTTCTCTGACTGACTTCACTCAATATGACATTCTCTAGGTCCACCCATGTTGCTGCAAATGGCATTATGTCATTCTTTTTAATGGCTGAGTAATATTCCATTGTGTATAAGTACCACATCTTCTTTATCCATGGCTCTGTCAATCATATTCCCTATACTTTCTAAATGTCTCTTGACTCTAGAACCTTCAACCTTGTATCATATTTATCTAATATGAGTCTGTCTCCTCTAAGACTTTGCGAGCTCTTTGAAGACAAGGACTGAATTCAAGTTATCTCTCTGTATTCCAGAGTTTGAAACAAAGTCTGCCTGGGAAAATGCCTGCTGAAAGAGTGATGGGATTTAAAGAGTGAATGAATGAATGTGTCAATTAAGGAATAATTAGAGAGTGGATAAATGAATAAGAAAATGAGCAAATGAAACATGAATGATGGGTGTGTGAATGAAGGAGTGGGTTAAGCAAACAGTGAATGAATGCAGGGAATATTTGATTGAATGATAGAATAACAAATGTAGAGATGAACAAGTCAGTCAAAGATGAGTCTGAATGAATAAATGACTTAGTGAGGAAATCAATCAAACAATTAATGGATTAACTAATGCATGGATGAGTTAGTGAATGAATATATGAATGACTGAATTAACTTATGCACAGAAAAATGAACAAATGAATGAGGAAATGAATAAACCAATGCATAGAAGAATGAAGATACATAAATAAATGAGTGAATGGATAATGTGGCTAATCCACAGAAGAATGAGCAGATGAATAGATGAATGATGGAGTGAATGAACAATGCACAGAAGCATAAGGGCAAATGAATAGATGAGTGAATACATAGATGAATAGGGGAGTGAATGAGTGAATAAACCATTGCACAAAGGAGTGAATGAATGAGTGGGTGAGTGAATTAACCAACACATATATAGATGACTTTGGCCAAAGGCTCCCCACAACCATTTCAGTAGCTAACCCACAGCCTGACTTCCCAGTCCTGACATCCTTCCCATGTACCATCACCATCACTCCCTGCCCCCATCACAGCCCAGCACTCACCAGATAATGATGCCCACCAGCCTCATAATAGCCTCATTGAGGCTGTCGAAGAAGTCCCGCAGGACTCGGCCCTTGTGTTTCATGCCGCCAATGACCAGCCCGAAGGCCACTGAGAAGACCACAAGGCCCAAGGCGTTGATGCCATTGGCTGAGCCAGGCACAGGCACGGTCTCCTCAAAGCTCAGCACCTCCTGCAGGGTGCCCAAGGCTCGCGTGACATTTTCCAGGAGGCCGGTCCCATTCTCCAGTGAGGACGATGGCAGCATAGAGGTGCCCAGCTCAGACCCATTGTCTGTCCTCACGACAGTCCTGGTGACCAGCCTCGTGCTGTACTGCGTCTTAAACTGAAATGTGGAGATATCAGGCCACAGATGAATGCAAAGGAGATTGAGTGCATCAACAAATAAATGACAAAGTGAACAACCAGTGCATTGGAGAATGAGTATAGATTTTGCATGAGCAATGTTCAGACAGATTTTGGGGGCCTGTCTCCTCAACAATTTATGATCAGAAGCCCTGGGTCCTTCTCCATTACCATCCCCAGGCAGCCTTGGGTTGGCCTAAGTCCTTGTCTCTAACCTTCCCTTGATCACCCACACCAATAGGAAGCACATTCTTCCTTTCAGACTCTTCCGAAAACCCTGAACAGTACTCTACCCTGTCTCCTTCTTCCCATCCCTCACTCCTGGACCATTCACTCAGCAGCAAGCTCCCCCAACCCCCCAAACCTCCTTGATCAGACAATGTCTTTCCCCCTGACCTGTTTGAAGCAGGCCTCCACAAGGTTGGGCGGAAACATGTTTCTGCAGAAAAACATCAGATAAATGGACGTGGTTAGACCTTGGAAAAGAATCTAGAGTGATCATAGCAATAATAATAACAACAGCAACAATAATAACAGCAGACAACATTTGAACACTGAGCTAAGTGCCTTACCTCTAGGATCTGATTTAAACATCACACTAACCCTGGAGAATCCCATGGACAGAGCAACTTGTAAGGCTACAGTCCATGGGGTCAAAAAGACTCAGACACGACTGAGCGACTAAGCACGCATGCATGCACACAACCCTAAAAATATTACTGATTCTCCCCCATTTTACATACAAAGAAACCAAAGCAAAAAGACTTATGTAAGTTACCCAATGCCACACAGCTGCTAACTCAGGGGGAGGGGTAGATGGACCTCAAATTCAGTCTGTCTGAGCCGTAGGTTAAGACACTATGCCATCTCAGGGACTTCACATACAGTGATGTCTCCAAAACAACACAGAAAGCTCCTGAACTCTTCCAACACTAGCTTTCCCCAAATTAAGTCACTAGGGGAGACCTGTGGCCAGTCTTGACACTGGCAGGCAAAATCTTGCTACTCCAAGAGAATTATTCACCTTCCAATGCATCTCTGGAATACCAAACAAAAACCATTTGTCCTGAGCCCATACCAAGAAGGTGCAACTACAGCCTTCTGAGCCTAAGGATCAAAAGACCACATTCTGGAAGAAAGCAAAATCGATCTCAGGGGATTTGTGGGTTTTCCTGGTGGCTCAGTCAGCAAAGAATCCACCTGCAATGCAGGAGACCCAGGTTCCATCCCTGAGTCGAGAAGATTCCCTGGAGAAGGAAACGGCAACCCACTCCAGTATTCTTGCCTGGGAGATTCCATGGACAGAAGAGCCTATAGTTCTGAGAGCCTCACTAGAGTGAGCTATAGTTCACAGAGTCGCAAAAGGGTCAGATACAACTTAGTGACTAAACCAACACCACCACCCAGGACAGAAATTGGGTGCCAAGAAAACCCAGGTGGGCACCATGGTAAAGAATCTGCCTGCCAATGCAGGAGACATAGGAGAGGTAGGTTCGATCCCTAGGTCGGTAAGATACCCAGGAGAAGGAAACAGCAACCACTCTAGTATTCTTGCCTGAAAAATTCCATGGCCAGAGGAGCTTGGCAGGCTACCTACAGTTCAGGAACTCACAAAAAGAGTCGGACATGACTGAGCACGCACTATTATTCTAAAACTAGACTCAACTTGGGTGTTGTATTTCCTGACTGGGTCCGCCTGTCTCCCCACAGGTCTCCCCATGAGTAAAGGTTGTTACACGTAGGACTGGAATTCCCATCAACATTAGAAAGGACGTCACCTGACCAGGTCCATGAAGGCATCAGCCGTGGGGATGGTCTCGATCCGACCCTCTCGGTGCAGCCCCTCCTTGGAGCCCTTCCCAGGGTGGATGATGGTGACCATGAGAATGCCGATGAAGACTGCGATGACCGTGGTCACCATGTAGTACACAGCTGCCCGCATCCCCATCCGCCCTGTTGCCTTGTTATCCAGGGACGCCATACCTGGAGGACAGGTGATGAAGCCCCGAGGATCCCCATCCACACCCCACCACCCGCTCCCCCATCCACTTGCTCCTCAGTCCCCATACTGCCACAACCAACCCTCCTCCCGTGACCCAACCCTCCTCCCATGACCCACCCCCGTCCTTCCACCCACATCGCCATCCTCCAACTCCCATTCTGTGTTCCAAATACACCTTCCACTCCATCCTTTATTTCAAGCACCACTTCACTAACCTTCCTTCTACTCCAAGCCAACATTTTCAACCCCTACTCCATCCTCTAATTACCCCTATTTTGCACCATAACTTCATTTGCATTCCTCACTTTATCCTACTATCCACCCCAAGAATCACACCTCCCTTCAACCCACCTCACTATACACTATCTGTATGTAGTATATACGTTTGGTACCCCATCCAGACACCCTTTACCAGGCTGATACACCGATTTTTCCACAGCTGGGCATGCTGGCTGCTAACGACTCATGCTTGCCCCTTCTCTTGAATATTGCTCTCAGCACAGCAGGAGCTTACTCACCCACAAAGGCCCCAGGGGAGGCTGGGAGAAATGACTGATTGGTACAGGGATTCAAAAGCTCAGCTCCTTTGATTTAGAAGGAGGCAGAGTTGTGGAGAACGATTCTGTAGTGTTAAACCTTCTCCAGAGCTCCCCATGGGATCAGGCTGAGAGACCTGCCTTCCTCTGAAGCTATGTCTGCTTAGCTTCTTTATCCACCCCATCCTGCTCATCTCACTTCCTCATAGGTTTCTCTTGAAAACTATTTTGTCCCTCAATAAATCGCTTGTGCAAATATCCCCATCTCAGGCTCTGCGGCTAGGGAAACCCAACCCAAGAAATCATTCTTCTATGACTTTAGCGTTACCACCCCACCCCCCAAAGCTGGTGCTTGGGCACTGACCACTCATGGGCCAGATATGGCCTGCTGCCTATATCTGTAAATAAAGTTTTATTGGAACACAACAATGCCCATTTGTTTACTTACTAATCTGCTGCTGCTTTTGCACAAGAGAAGTGAAGAGTTGCAACAGAGACCACATGGCCCTTGAAACTGAAAATGTGTTCTCCCTGGCCCTTCATAGAAACAGTTTACCAAGCCCTGCATAGGCCATCTATACTTCCATCCTACCCTCCACCCACCAGGGCTTCCCTTGTGGCTCAGTTGGTAAAGAATCCACCTGCAATGCAGAAGACCTGGGTTCGATCCCTGGGCTGGGAAGATCCCCTCGAGAAAGGAAAGGCTACCCACTCCAGTATTCTGGCCTGGAGAATCCCAAGGACTGTATAGTCCGTGTGGTCACAGTCAGACACAACTGACTGACTTTCACTTTCACTTTCTCCACCCACTATTTTGTAACCTCCGTCTCAAACACCTTCATCCACAGCCCACTCCATGACCATCCACACCATATCCCAGGTACCTTTCCTGGCGGCCCCACAACAGCCTTCCCTTCATCTCTAAGCCCCCAACAGGCTGGTATTTTACCTCCAAGGAAAAGTACAGGAACATTACTGAGATAAGTCATCTAGGTCATACAGGTTCTAGAACCCAGCTCTGATTGGGACTGGGGTTTTGGTCAAGGACTCAGAGAGAGGTGCATGCTCCATGTTTGAGGTCCTGAGTTGGGAAGGTGGTCCCATGCTTGGAACAGCCTTGGCTCAAGGTGTGAGCCTGGACTCAGATGGGTCTTGGAGGCCAGCCCCAGCCTGGGTTCTCTCACCTGTGACCAGGCTGGAGACAATGAGGGGCAGCACCAGCATCTGCAGCATCCTCATGAGGAGCTCTCCAGGGAAAGAGAAGTACTTGATCTGGCGGTAGCTGAGCTGGTATGGGCGCAGGGCAAAGGCCAGGCTGACCCCTAGGGCCAGAATGAAGGGTGCATAGAGTTGAATTTGGTCACTGAGCCCCAAGGAGGGGCCATCCATCCCAAGAAGGGTCTGTGTGTGTATGGATGGAGATAAAAGAAAAGAGAAACATTTGATGAGTGTGTGTTGGTGTGTACATTGTGGAATGTATGAATTTATTTGCTACTGCTTTGGCATGCGTGTATATGTCTACACACACTCCTGTGTACCTATGTACACATATGTGACAGTGTATGCTCACTTGTGCACATGTATCTGTGCCTGTATATGAGGGCCCCTGTACATGACATCTACATGTCTTTCCTATGTGTGCGTATAGGTGTTACTTGTATGTGTTGGCTTCCTTGGTGACTCAGTGGTAAAGAAGTCCACCTGCCAGTGCAGGACATTCGGGTTCGATCCCTGGGTCGGGAAGGTCAAAATGGCAACCCACTCCAGTGTTCTTGCCTGGGAAATCCCATGAACAGAGGAGTCTGGCACGCTGCAGTCCACGGGGTCACAGAAGAGTTAGACATGATTTAGCAGCTAAACAACATGTCACTTGTGCATATGTATCTGTGCCTGTATGTGAGGGCCCACATACATGAGATGTGCATGTTTTTCCTATGTGTGCACCTAGGTGTGACTTATATGTGTGTGTTACTATTTTCAAGCATGGGGGTATACATGTATTTAAGCTTTTCAGTGAGCCCATGTGTGAGCAGAATAATGCATATGTGTGTATGAACATGTTTGTAAGTTCTACTATAGGTGTACAAGTGTGTGAGTTTATGTGTTTGCACCTGTAAATTTTGTGCATGCATAAAAATGTGTTCGTGTCTGCGTTCACATGCAGAAAGTATACGTTGTGTGTTCATATGCAGAAGTGTGCATTTGAATAGTGTATATTTATGCATGTGCGTACACTTGCATATCCATGAGACATTGCATATACAGTTGTGTTTGCATACATATACACAAACATATGTGTTTGCATGATATACACAAATGTGTACCCATTTGTGTATATCATGGGGAGGCGGAATGGTGGACTTGGGCACGCGTGCAGGTGAGAATAAGTAAGTGGAAGGAAGAAACGTGAGTGCAGGGGGTATCCCTCGAGACCTCTGCCTCCAAGGGCAGAGCCCGCCCCTCCCGTGACTCACCAATGACCACGGCGCTGACGGTCAGCAGGATGAAGGCATTCCTGCGCAGGAACCGGAGCACGTGCTCGCGTGTCATGGTCTGTAGGCGCAGGCGCGTGCGTAGCGCTCTCTGCTGCAGGCTCTCCTGCAGCCGCTGCAGCCAGCCCACCCGGCCCAGCCGCTGGCCACTCTCCCGCAGAAAGAGGCTGTTGCCATGGCTGCTCATCGTCTATCTGTGGGGGACAAAGGGAGCAGGCCTGGTGAGGGATGAGACAGAAGGCGAATGTGGGTAGAAAGGGAAGGGCAGAAGAAGCTGGTGAGGAACTCGGGGAGGCAGCGGGACCAGGGGGATGTGCCCACGCTGGGCTGCCTGAGAACACCGCCTGGAGTTCAAGGGTCATGTCCTGCCAGAAAAAGGATCAAGGTCTCCAGAACCACTCCCAGGCATGGGTGGGAGAGACAAAGAAGCTGATCACAGTTTCAGGGACGACTTTGCCATTCTGTATCTCTGGCCCCCTCCTTAGTTCATGAAAAGTGAAAGTGTTAATGGCTCAGTCCTGCCCAACACTTTGAGACCAGATGGACTGTAGCCCACAAGCTCCTCTGTCCAAGGAGTTCTCCAGGCAACAGTACTGGAGTGGGTTGTCATTTCCTCCTTCAGGCAATCTTCCTGACCGAGGGACGATCTTCCCCACCCATCGAACCTGGGTCTACCAAATTGCAGGCAGACTCTTTACCCTCTTACGAGATCGTTACAAGTAACTGGGAGCTTCCCCGGCTCACAAACCAGACTAACAAGCCTCTGCCAAGCACCAGTTTCACACAGAGCCTTAAACAAGGTACTTTGGGGCTAGCACCCCAAATTGACACAATTTCATGTCTGGCCTAGTTGCTTTGCTATGCTCAGTCATGTCCAACTCTCTGCCACCCCACGCACTGTAGCCCGCCAGGCTCCTCATCCACGGGATCCTCCAGGCAAGGAATACTGGAGTGGGTTGCCATTTCCTGCTCCGGGGATCTTCTTGACCCAGGGATCGAACCCATGTCTCCTGCATCTCCAGCACTGCAAGTAGATTCTTTACCACTGAGTCACCTGGGAAGCACGAGAGTTGCCACCAAATGGGCTTTCCACGACAACGGAATCAGCAGATGCCTGCATTTATTGGTGCCCAATAAATGGAGCTCCCCTGCGTGAATGCCCAAGTGGGCAACAGGGAGAGGGAGAGACCCATGTAATGAAAATGGTGATCTTTCTTGACCCCAGCGCCTCCTCAGGATCCTTTTTTTTTAACAAAAATGGGACGTTCAGAGTCACTCTGGGGTGCCAGATACTGTTTCCCAAACTTCAGATTTCCATGTCTTCACTTTACATTCAGCCAAATCCATGTCACTTCCCAGGTGGCGCTAGTGGTAAAGAACCCATCTGCTAATGCAGGAGACGTGGGTTTGATCCCTGTGTTGGGGAGATCACCTGGAGGAGGGCACGGCAACCCACTCCAGTATTCTTGCTCGGAGAATCCCGTAGACAGAGGAGCCTGGCGGGCTATGGTCCATTGGATTGCAAAGAGTCGGGACTGAGCACATGTCATTTTACTTACTTATCTAATGAATCTACAAGGGAACTCACAGAACAGAAAGGCTCACAGACTTAGAGAACAAATGTACAGACGCCACTGGGGAAAGTTGGGGGGAAGGGATAGTTAGGGAGTTTGGGATGGACATGTACCCTCTGCTATATTTAAAATGGATAACCAACAAGGCCCTACTGTATAGCATAGGGAATTCTGCTCAATGTTACACAGTAGCCTGGACGGGAGGGGAGTTTGGGGAAAAATGAATACATGAATGGCTGAGTCCCTTTGCTCTTCACCTGAAACTATCACAACATTGTTAATTGGCTATATTCCAATACAAAATTAAAAGTTAAAAAAAAACAAATTAATGTAAACTGGAAAACTTAGATTATTACTTGAAATGCTGATTATATTTTAATACACGTTAAATAAAATGCATATAGAAATTAAAACTTACCTATCCTTTTACCAATACCATATATGCACAGGGAAGCCTGAAAATTGTGACTTTCATGAGTCTGAGGAACATTTGCCTTTGTGGTCCCTTCCTCCATTAAAACATAACCTCCATTAAAACATAACATCAAAATTAACCTACAGGGGTGTGATGGGGTGGGTGGGAGGTTGAAAGGAGGTTCAAGAGGGAGGGCACATATGTATACCTATGGCTGATTCATGTTGATGTATGGCAGAAACCAACACAATATTGCAATTATCCTTTAATTAAAAATAAATTTCTAAAAAATATTTTACAACTGCATTGGTATAAAAGTGAATATATTATTTTGGAGCTTGATAAAGGTGATTGCTGTACAATGTTGCAAATGAACTAAATGCCACTGAATGCCATTTTTAAATGGATGGTTGTTCTGTGTACATTTCACTCCAGTTTTTTAAATGAATATATTAATATTGTATATTAAAACATTTTCTTCAACCTAAAAAGCTAAATTCCTTATTGTAATTTTAAAAGAAGCACAAACAGGAATTTTCCTGGTGGTTCAGTGGTTAAGATTCTGCCCTTCCACTTTTCGGGGAGCATGTGTTTGATCCCTGGTCAAGGAACTAAGATCCCACATGCCACGAGCTCAATAACAACAACAAAAAAAAAAACAAGCATAAACGTTTGCATGGGTCCCTATAAGTATTGTGGGCCCTGGGCACCTCCTATTCTGGAAAGATAAGCAGACTTGCCTATATGAGCTCACAGCAAGTGGCAGTGTCCCTATTGTAGGCATACTAGAAATTCTGTTATCACTCTAGATTCATTCCCAGGCAAAAGGCTAACCACTAGAGATAGCATTGCCCAGGCTCCCTTGCCATTTCAGTTAGGCCAGTGGAAAACAGCAGAATGGAAAGTGGGAAAAGATGGAGATGGAGCATTCTTCCAGCTCCCCCTGTCAGCCTCATGTTTGGCAGTGACTGGCTTCCCAGGTGATGCAGTAGTGAGGAACCCACCTGCCAATGCAGGAGACGCAAGAGATGTGGGTTCGATCCTTGGGTCAGGAAGATCCCCTGGAAGAGGAAATGGCAACCCACTCCAGTATTCTTGCTTGGAAAATCCCCTAGACAGAGGAGCCTGGCAGGCTACAGTCCATGGGGCAGCAAAGAGTTGGACACAAGTGAGCACACACACAGGCACGTATTCCTTGACGTAAAGCCACAGCTCCCATCAGACAATCTTCTGCAGCTGTCGGACATTTGTACATCTTCTTTGGAAAATGACTATCTAGTTCCTCTACCCATTTTTCAGATTGATTTTTCTTATTGAGTTGTGTGAGATCTTTATATATTTTGGATATTAACCCCTATCCAATGTATGATCTACAAAGTTTTTCTCCCTTTCTGTAGATTGCCTTTTCATTTTGCTGTTGTTTTGATTTTGGTTTTTTTGCATACAGAAGCTTTTAAGTTTGATGTAGTACCACTTGTTGATTTTTGCTTTTGTTTGTGCTTTTGCTGTCATATCAAAAAAAAAAAAAAAAAACTCGTTGATGGGACCATTGTAGAGGAACTTCTTTCTAACATTTTCTTCTAGCAGTTTTATGGTTTCATGTCATATATTTAAGTCTTATATCCATTCAATCAATCCATCCGGTCCCATTGCTTCATGGCAAATAGATGGGGAAACAGTGAGGGACTTTATTTTGGGGGGCTCCAAAATCACTGCAGATGGTGACTGAAGCCATGAAACTAAAAGATGCTTGTTCCTTGGAAGAAAAGCTATGACCAACCTAGACAGCATATTAAAAAGCAGAGACATTATCTTTCCAACAAAGGTCCATCTAGTCCAAGCTATGGTTTTTCCAATAGTCATGTATGGATGTGATAGTTGAACTAAAAAGAAAGCTGAGCACAGAAGAATTGATGCTTTTGAACTGTGGTGTTGGAGAAGACTCTTGAGAGTCCCTTGGACTGCAAGGAGATCCAACCAGTCCATCCTAAAGGAAATCAGTCCTGAATGTTCATCAGAAGGACTGATGCTGAAGCTGAAACTCCAATCCTTCGGCCACCTGATGCAAAGAACTGACTAACTGGAAAAGATCCTGATTCTGAGAAAGATTGAAGGCAGGAGGAAAAGCAGACGACAGAGGATGAGATGGTTGGATGGCATCACCAACTCAATGGACATGAGTTTGAGTAAACTCCGGGAGTTGGTGATGGACAGGTAGGCCTGGTGTGTTGTAGTCCATGGGGTCACAAAGAGTCAGACACGACTGAGTGACTGAACTGAACTGAACCCATTTCAAGTTAATTTTTGGAAGTGGCGTAAAATTGTTGTTTAGTCGCTAATTCACGTCCAACTCTTTTGTGACTCCACGGACTGTAGCCCACCAGGCTCCTCTGTCCATAGGATTTCCCAGACAAGAATACTGGAATGGGTTGCCATTCCCTTCTCCAAGTGATCTTCCCAACCCAGGCATCAAACCTACATCTCCCGCACTGGCAGGCAGATTATTTACCCCTGAGCCACCAGGGAAGCCCAGTATAAAATGGGGGTCAGATTTTATTATTCTGCACGTGTTTAACCAGCTTTCCCAACATCATTTGTTAAAGAGAGTATCTTTTCCCACTGAGGGTTTGTGGCTCCCTTGGCATGATAAAAATGCTATTGCTACACTGGCAATCATGTTTCTGTGTTGGCCAAAAAGTTCACTCAGATTTTCCCATAACGTTATATGGGAAAACCCAAAGGAACTTTTCAGGTCAAACCAATATTATACAACATACAAATATATCAAAAAAACAAGGTGTACATCTTAAATGTATCCAATGTTATATATCAATATATATTTCCATTTAAAAAATAATAAAGACTATTTTTGTTACAGCCACAGCTCTCTCCAGGTCTCCCTCTTGCTCCCTCCCTGCCACTCCCATATTCTTGCTGTTCCCTGAGTGTTGTACCAACTTTACTGGTTTAACCTTGTAAATAGTCTTTAATTTTCAACTCTTCTTTTCGAGTGTGCTGTCAGTTTCCTGACAGGCACACTAGATTCATCTGACTCCTAGAGGGAAAAAAAAAAAAAAACTCTCCAAACCAAAGGAAGGCAGTAAATATTGTATCCTGTGCTGAGCTGTGCATATTTGGGTTGCCTGGATGACTGTAGAACTTGGCCTTTCTCAGCTACTCTCTGATCATGGTTTCAGATTCTTCTCCTCGCCATCCTTTTCCCAAGCGCTAATCCCAACCTCAGTGCCTGAATCCATCCAGATCAAGTGGGAAACTATCAGAGATAGGCCAGTAGGTGGTTCCCTGAACTTTTTTCGGGGTGGGGGGGAGCGGTGCAGCCACTGGCTGAGCAGCTACTTCTGAGATCACTGCCTTTCTTGTCCTCTTATGCAGCCCGCTTATCCCAGGGATAGGGTATCTGCCTCAGCTTTCCAGGCTCTGCTTCCTTCAGCTCTAAGTCCTAGTTCCAAAATCAAACCCCAGTTGGGATCTTGCTCCAAAGCATCCTGAAATCACGATGGTGTTTTTCAGCTGGTTGTAAAAAATCCCAAACAGGAAACCAAATGTGTGATTACTCCCTCATCTCTAAGATGCATATTCCCAGTCACCAAGAAGTATTGTGATGCTTGCACATGGGTTGAAAGGAATTATTCAGTTGAGATGTGAACTCATCACAAAAAATCCAAAGTTAGTTTGTCTATTTCCTATGTCTTCCTTAAGAGAAACAGCAAGGATGGACAAGCCATTGTCCAAGAGTCAACTCTGGCCCGCTGCTTATTTTTTGTAGATAAAGTTTTATTGGCACATAGCCATGCTCATTTCTTTATTCTCTACAGCTACTTTCGTGCTACAATGGTGGAGTTGGGTTGTTTGGACAAAAGAGATCTTATGGATGTCCATACAGTGTTTTTGGTCCTTTACTGAAAATTTTTGCAGAACCCTGCCCTAAAGGAAGAACACACATGAGCTCTTTGTTTCAAATCCAACTCCACCTTGCAGGACCTGGTCACTTTCTATGTGATTTGATGACTCGATTCATGTGACACCTAGAAGAGCACCTAGTGAGCATGAAACAGATGACAACCGCAGTTAATAAAAAGCATCAATGCAACAGACATATGACTGAAGACAGAGAAAAACATTGACAGAAAGAGAGTCTTCTCATCAGTCTTGCTCAGTCCTAACTGCATTACTTGCCAAGCAATACTTGACTTGAACCGGTTTTTCCCAGGAATTTGGCCTCCACTTGGCCCCTTCTCAGTCTCTCTTGGACCCCTGGGGGCTTCTCCCCTCACAAACTGTTCTCTCTTGCCTAGTCTTTCCTGGTCCTGGGCCTTCTCTTGGCCCTGCTTCTTAGGCTCCTGATAAGGAAATGACCCTCCCAGTATCCCCATTATCTACAAGAGTTCAAAAACAAGGGCCCCACCTGCTTCCCCCAACCTCCAGACTTTCAGATGTGATGAGATGTGAAAGCCACCCTTCTCTCAGAACCAAGGAGAAGAAGAAGGAACTTCTACATTCTAAAGCTGAAGCAAACTACAGTGGGCAAACGAGGATGCTTTCCATATATTTTATCTCAATACTCTGCTAGCCTGAGGAGTGAGTGAAGGGAGAGAAGGAGAAGGAGGAAATCACATACATTACACACGCACACTTGAACACACAACCTCACACACGTCTTGTGTACAACTGACATATACACAACTGCACAAAGACACACAGTCTTACACACACAGAACTGTTTGACATACAACACACACAACTTCCGAAATGCAACTCCAGGCATTTTACTAAGTGAAATAAGTCAGACAGAGAAAGACAAACACTGCATATTACTTATATGTGGAATCTAGAAAACACAACAAACTAGAGAAACAGACTCACAGGTATAGAGGACAAATTAGTGGTTACCAGTAGGGAGAGTGAAGTGGGGAGCCGCAACTCAGGGGTAGGAAGTTGTATGTACAAACTATTGTGTATAAAACAGGATATAAGGATATATTGTACAACATAGGGAATATATCCAACACTTCGTAATAACTATGAATGAAGCAAATCCTTAAAAATTGTGAATCACTATATTGTATGGGTGCTCAGTCACTCAGTTGTGTCCAACTCTTTGCGACCCCGTGGACTGTAACCCACCAGGCTCCTCTGTCCATGAGATTGTCAAGCAAAAATACTGGAGCGGATTCACTTCCTTCTCCTGGGGTTCTTCCTGACCCAGGGATCAAACCCGCGTCTCCAGTTTGGCAGGCAGATTCTTTACCACTGCGCCACCTGGGAAGTCCCTACTGTATTATATACCTGTAATTTATGTAATATTGTACATCAGCTTTACTTTAATTTAAAAAAAAAAAAGAAATGCAGCTCTATTCATGCAGCATGTCATTCAATTCCTACACACACAAACATACACACACTTGACATTCATGCACGCGCCACCAGACACAAAACTCCACAGTCCTCCTCAGACACACAGCTCCATACACACACACCCCTTCAGGATCTTGCACAACTCCCCTTGCAAATGAAGCTCTATACAGGCAGATGCATAATACACACACACACACACACACACACACACACACAACTTGGGACACAAGACACAAAACTTCAGACATCGAAATTCCTCCCCACATTTAAACATTCAGCCTCACACATCTCTGTGGGTTGGCACTGCTACTCAAAATTCAGTCTCACACACCATCACCACCACCACCTCTCATACAAATTCGGACCCAGTCCCCCCGCAGCGCTGGCCAACGTCTCAGTCACAGTCAGGTCCCTCCGGATTGGAGGAATAAACCCCCTGATGGGGAAGGGAACCAAGCCGTGGAAAGGGACCAGGCACCAGGCAAAGACGGAAACGTGCCCACGGGTAGAGGCCACGGATCAGAGGGACAGGATGGGCAAGAGCGGAGATGGGTAACCAAGGAGATAGGAAACTCACCAGGGCCACAGGAGAGGAGCGGAGGCTACGGCTCCACGGGGCAGGGAGCAGCTGAGACAAAGAGCAGCCGAGAGATGAGAACATGGGCGAAAGGGGGGCCCCACCCGCCTGCCCCCATGATAGGCCCAGCCGGCCCCGGATCCCGCCTGCCCGAAATCTCAGCGCCCCCGCCCTCGCGGAACCGCGAGGCTCGCACTCACCAGCGCCGGGAGCGGCGGGGGCGGCCTGCCCGCGCGTCCGCCTGCGCGCTGCGCGGGGATGCAGGTGCCGGAGCCCAGCGAAGCGCCCGGCCCGGGCAGCGGGGACCCGCCAGAGACCGCGCAGCGCCCGCTCCAGAACCAAAAAGGCCGAGGTACCGGCGCGGAGCCGCGACGCGCTGTGCAGCTGGTGGGATCCGCGCCGGCCCCGCGTTCACGTGGGTGTGGGGGCGCTGGGCCGTTGGAGGTGGGGGGGGCGGGATCCCCTCCGGGATAACCCCCGCCTCCCCCGCGCCCAGCCCAGGCTCCGCAGCCGCGTGGGAGAAAGGGCATCGCGTGTTTGGGGAGGGGTGAGTGGCCTCTCTCGCGTCTAGCCCCCGCCCCCAGCTCGGAGCCGCGCCTCCGAGCCCCGGCCTCCCGCCGCCTCCCGAGCCCTCCAGACTCCGGACCATCCCTGGAGAGCGCGGGGACCAGGCCTCGGCATCACTGGGCCCGCGCCCGCATCCTCAGCGGAGGTCTAGGGAAGGCGCGGCGTGGACTCGGCTGCCCGGCTGCTCCCTCCGGGTGCACGCTCCGTCTTTGGCCAGTGGGCCGCTATGTGAGCTTGGGTCAGCCCCTCTCCCTCTCTGAGCCTGGTCTCCTCATTTAAACAATGGAGGTGACTCTGCCAACCCCACAGAAGATTAAAGCTGAGAAAATTAAAGTGCGCGTGAGCCTGGAAATCCTCCGTGCAGCATGAAGCCTTGTGCAAGTGGGAGGCAAATCACTGCTGGTAGCCTTGTAATTAATATTATTCTTTGCTCTCTTGGATACCCCGGGCAGTGTTCATTTTACTTTTCTTCCCAAATGGCACTGATTTGGTCCCTTCCAGTATCTCCTACTAATTGCCATTTTTTAAGAGCTGAGCACAAAGCTTGGTATATGATTAAAACCCCAATATGTGTTTGCTATTATTATTTCCGAGCAATTGTTTATGGCCACCTCCTAGTCTAGCCAGGCTCTTTTACACGTATTTAATCTTCACATTCCTATGTAGTAGCTATCACTATCCTCAATTTGCAGATAAGGGAACAGGCTCTCAGAGAGGTTCAGCAACTGGACCAAGATCACACAGCCAGCAAGCAGTCAAGCCAGTTCCAACTCTGTGCATATAGCCCCCACTTTCCTTCTTGACACAGCACCTTCTATTAATCGATAAGCAGTTCTCAAACTTAGCTGTACCTTAGAATCACCAGTTGTTGTTTAGTACCTCAGTCGTGTCCAGCTCTTTTGTGACCCCATGGACTGTAGCCCACCAGGCTCCTCTGTCTGTGGGATTTTTCAGGCAAGAATGCTGAGTGGACTGCCATTTCCTCCTTCAGGGGATCTTCCCTGGCCCAGGGATGGAACCCACATCTCCTGCAATGGCAGGCAAATTCTTTACTTCTGAGCCACCAAGGAAGCCCACTTTTACACCTGTGTGCTCAGTGGTTCAGTCATGTCTGACTCTTTTCAACCCTTTGGATTATAGCCCTCCAGGCACCTCTGTTCATGGGATTTCCCAGGCAAAAATACTGGAATGAGTTGCCATTTCCTTCTCCAGGGGATCTTCTAGACGTAGGGATTGAACACAGATCTCCTTGGCAGGTGGATTCTTTACCACTGAGCTACCTGAGAGGTATTAATAGTAGGGGAATAATAATAGGGGAAATTTGGGGGTGGGGAGGGTTAGTGAGAGGATATGGAAATTCTCTGCACTCTTTTTGGAGAAGGAAATGGCAACCCACTCCAGTATTCTTGCCTAGAGAATCCTGTGGACAGAAAAGCCTGGTGGGCTGCTGTCCATGGGGTCGCACAGAATCGGAAACGACTGAAATGACTTAGCAGCAGCAGCGGCAGCTGCACTCTTTTCAGTTTTTCTGTAAATCTAAAACTGTCCTAAGAAATTTTGTCAACTGATTAAAAAAATCACGGAGAGGAGTACTTCCCTGGTGGCCCAAAGGTTAAGACTTTGCTTTCCAGTGAAGGGGTTACAGGCTCAATCCCTGGTTGGGGAGATAAGATCCCACTTGCCTGTTAGCCAAAACACCAAAACATAAAACAAAAGCAGTATAGTGACACATTCAACAAAAACTTTTTAAATGGTCCACATTAAAAAAAAAAAAAAGTCTTTATTAAAAAAAAGAACTAAAAAAAATTATGGAGGATTCAAAAGAGTTTTTGTCTATGTGTTATACTTGCTAATCTTTACTGTATTAGAAATTAAAACTGAACGTGCTCAAATTTTCATTTTAGGATAAAAATAAACTCATAATATGTTAACATAAATAGCAGATTTTTGTGAAAAATAACTATTTTCCAAAACAAGGAAAAAGCTATGAGAGTAGCAATATTTTACACTTTTACAAATTGCTTTAATGTCTAGCTTAATAAAAAGAAAGCAAGAATTATGCTTTGTGAACTCAACCATTTTATGTCTCATTTTTAATTGAACATTAAGGGGAGGTAGTATTTTACAAGGGCTTCCCTTGTAGCTCAGTCAGTAAAAAATCTTCTTGCAGAGCAGGAGACCCGGGTTTGATTCCTGGGAAGATACCCTGGAGAAGGAAGTAGCAACCCACTCCAGTATTCTCACCTGGAGAATCTCATGGACAGAGGAGCCTGGCAGGATACAGTCTTTGGGGTCACAAGAGTTGGACACGACTTAGTGACTAAACCACCACCACCAGTATTTTAATCATAACTCTGCCAATATCTTTATCTAGAGGCTTTTTGCCATTTTTGTCTTTTCTGAAATTTTTGTCACCAAGAAAGGCAGGATTACATTTTTTTCCTTCCACATTGAGTTGGTGTAGTGTATTCTTGGTTATGAAATGCTCATGGTTTTGAGACTTTGAAATGATAAATATGCATGATGTGTGAAACAGCATGATACATAACTGCATGATCTTAATTACATAATAATGGATGCTTAGTTACAAAAATACACAAATGAGACCTAGAAGGACAGATCAAACAAGTCTGTGATTGTGAGTGACTGTTTTTTGCTTCTTGTGTTTTTTGGTTTCCTATCATGCACATGTTAACTTTTAAGAAATAAATGTTATTTTAAAAACCTTTAAAAAAAAAAAAAGAAAGAAAGAAAAGAAAACAAGATTCTCATACAATTGACCCTCCTTGTGTGAGAATTCCATGTTTGTAAATTCACCGACCTGCTAAAATTTTTATGTACCCTAAAATCAATATCCATGGCACTTTCATGGTCATGCACAGAGTGATGGAAAATTTGAACTGGTTGACATGCTGAGGTCAAATATATAGCTAAAGTCAAACAAGGCAACCCTCTGCCTTCTTATTTCAAGCATCATACTGTAAAAAATGTCCTTTCCACAATCCGTTTAGTGCCCCATTTTTCCAATTGTTGTGCTTTTTGTTGATTTTGCTGTTTGGAATGGCCCCAGGCCTAGTGCGAAAGTGCTGTCTAACGTTCTTTAGCATAAAAAGACTGCGTGGTGCTTCATGGAGAAAATCTATGTGTTAGATAAACTTCATTCAGTTGTGAATTACAGTGCTGTTGTCTGTGAATTCAGCATTAATGAATCAACAATATGTATCAAATAATGTGTCTCTAAGCAGAAACACCCAGACGATTGGAAAAGATAGCAGTATTTTAATCAGCTTTTTAGGTTATTATGCCTTTGCTTTGAGAATGTACCGAGGCTTGACATGTTTTAAAGGATAGTTGCAAAGCAGAATCTGAAACTGTCACTGAATCTTTACTACTCTATTAACATTACAATCCATGGAGTGCATCTTTTTACCTATGGAAGATTTTGAAACATCATTCACAAGTCACCTGAATTACACAGATCATCCAAGTGTTAACACATTTCATTATTCAGTATCAAAAAGTAACATTTGTTAATATGACTACCAATCTCATCAGAAAAGTCTTTAAGTGTTGGCAAGCTGTCGAGATTACAGTAGTAAATACAAATTTTTCAAAATTCTAATTTTCCCTTAAAAGTCCAGATTTTATCATGGACAACAAACACTGTTTTCCTTGATGCTACAGACTCTTTCTTTCACTTTTGTGAAAATGTAGCCTCTCTCTTTCTAACTTATTTCACTTAGTATGATCATCTTTAGTTGCAGTCAAATAATATTGCAAATGGCATTATTTCATCCTTTTTTATGGCTGAGCAGTTGAATTGTACTCTTTCAAATGGTTAATTTCTTTCAAATGGTTAATTTCATGTTGTTTGAATTTCACCTTAATTTAAGGAAAAGTAAAGAACTGCCCAGAAAAACTCAAGAGTACTTCAATGCAGTGTTTTTAAAAATCAAATTAATGCAAAAATTCCACAATGAACAAGTTATCAGCATTTCAAATAAAGACAAGATCAGAATTCCTGATTTTTCCTTGTGCTTCAGACTTCCATATAGCTCAACTCAACACTCGTACTGATTCTGTCTTTAAAATAAACATTTTGATATTTTGCTTACCATGAACTTTTGCATTAATTTTGTGTGATTTTTTTTTACTGCACCCAGTTTTAGTCACAGCACATGAGAGCTTTAGTTAAGGCATGCAGGCTCTTACTCGTGGCATGCAGGATCTAGCTCCCTGACCAGAGATTAAAACTGGGCCCCCTGCATGGGAAGTGCCGAATCTTAACCGCTGGACCACCAGGTAAGTCCCTGTGTGACTTTTTAATTATTAAAATTGGAATATTATTTTTCTATCAGAGAACACTCCTATTATCTCTGAATGGGGAAAAGATAACATAACCATGTCTTCAAAGAATAGTTTTGAAATTATTTTAAAATTTTTTTAAATCATTTTATTGGAAAGTAGTTGATTTACAATGCTGTATTAGTTTCAGGTATACAGCAGAAATAATCAATTATACATATACATATAGGTACTCTTTTTAGATTTTCAAAGTATAATTTGTAAAGAAAAAAATCTGACTTATTTCACTATTTCAAAGTTACAGATACACACAGACTCCCTTTGTGATTCATTGCCCTGTTCATTTCTCTTAACTATTTTATTGAGGTATAACAACAGATAAAAATCTGAACTAAACAACATCAACAGAGACCCATGAAACTATCACCACCATCAGGGCCATAAACATATCTATCACTTCTCAAAGTTAATATTCCAGTAATAATATTCTGATATGATTTTTCTTAATTACAGAGGTTTTCTTGGATCCCCCTAACAAGTTGGACATCCCAGGTGTCCCAGTGATAAAGAATCTGCCTGCCAATACAGGAGATGCAAGAGACGAGGTTTGATCCCTGGGTGGGAAAGATCCCCTAAGAAGGAAATGGCACCCTACTCCAGTATTCTTGCCTGGAAAACTTCATGGACAGAGGAGCCTGGTGGGCTACAGTCCATGAGGTCGAAAATAGTCGGACACAACTGAGTGACTGAGCATGCAAACACACCACATTTTACAGACAAGTGCCTCATTTTCCTCACTCTGGCCCTGTCCCTGTGAGTATCTCTTCCATCTTTTTTTCATTTGTGTGTGTGTGTGTGTGTGTGTGTGTGTGTGTGTACTCCAGGTCTTAGTTGCAGCACTCAGGATCTTTAGTTTCAGTATATGGGATCTAGTTCCCTGACCAGGGATCAAACCCCTGACCCTCTGCATTGGGAGCACAGAGTCTTAGCCACTGGATCCCCAGGGATGTCCCTCTTTCATTCTTTCAAGAAGGGAAAGGCTACTGGCTCCCATTTATAGTGGGAAAGTAGGTTCAAAGAAGTCAAGTCACAGGATGCATTGTTAATAAATGGTGCAGCCAGAGTTTGAGCCCACCCTAGGTCCACCCTGACCAGAGTCTCCAGCTCTGGCCCCAGCATTAGGAAGCCAGGCCAACCCAAACAGAGCATCCCCAGGTTGTCCCAGACAATTGCTCCAGTGGTGGGATAGGGCCTGAGCAGGGACTGAGCCACAAGGAGCTTGAGATGGAGGAATTGAGGCTAATTACTCTGCAGGAAGCACTCACTCCCAATGAATTAATTAGGGCAGAGCTAGCCTGCGGCATCCCCGAAGCCCCCAGAGTCATTAAGGGAGAGGGAGTGTCTCATTACGGGTGGCAGCTTGGGAGGGGGAAGAGGAAGGCCGCCCCCCCACCGCCTTCCTTCGACCCCACCCTCCTTACCAGAGTGGCCTGCTCAGCAAGTCAAGTGTCTGCAACCACAAGCAGAATTTCAGGGGAGCAAAGAACAAAGCCGGAGATGAAGGGATAAGTTACCTACCTCCAAAATCCAGTCAACATTTATATTTATGTAAGATATCTGGCTTCCCATATAGCTGAAACGGTAAAGAATCCGCCTACAATGCGGGACACCTGGGTTCAATCCCTGGGTCAGAAAGATACCCTGGAGAAGGACATGGCAACCCTCTCCAGTATTCTAGCCTGGAAAATCCAACAAACAGAGGAGCCTGGTGAGCTACAGTCCATGGAGTCGCAAACAGTCAGACACGACTGCGCAACTAGCACTTTCACACAGGATATTCAGAGTAGGTAAATCTGGAACTCCCCTGGTGTTCCAGTGGGTAAGATTCTATGTCCCCAGTGCTGGAGGCCCAGGTTCCATCCCTGTTCAGGGAGCTAGATCACATGTGCCACAACTAAGAACCAGCGCAGCCAAATAGATAAATAATAATAAAAGATATTCAGAATAGGTAAATCTGTAGAGAAAGAAAGCAGATCAGTGGTTACCAGGAGCTGGAGCAAGAAGGGGATGGGGAGTGATTGCTTTATGGGTATAGGGTTTCCTTTTGGGGTGACGAAAAAATTTTGGAGCTAGATAGTGGTGATAGCTACAAAAAACATGAGTGTACTTATCATCAACTTGTGCCTTTAAAATGGTTACAATGGCTATGGTGGAAATTATTTTGCGACAAATATATGTATCAAATCAACACATTGTACACCTTAAACTTCCACTGTGTGTGTGTGTGTGTGTGTGTGTGTGCGTGAGCACACAACATTGACGAACACCTTTGGGTGTTTATTTTGTTTGTTTTAATATTTATTTTTACTTATTTATTTATTTGGCTATACCGGGTCTTAGTTGCAGCACCCGAATCTTCAATCTTTGTTACAGCATACAGAATGTAATGCAAACTCTTAGTTGTGGCATGTGAGATCTAGTTCCCTGACCAGCGATCAAACCCAGTCCCCCTGCTTTGGAAGTGTGGCGTCTTAGCCACTGGACCACCGGGAAGTCCAGTGAACACCTGTTTGGTGCCCAGCATTGTACTGGGTGAGGAAGCCCAGCCCTGCACTCAGAGCTCAATTTCAGTGAGAAATGGCACCATACAACTTCCATACAGCCTCCTGAGATTCTCCAGGCAAGAATACTAGAGTGGGTTGCTGTGCCCTCCTCCAGGGCATCTTCCCAACCCAAGGATCGAACCCATGTCTCTTACATCTCCTACATTGGCAAGCAGTTCTTTACCAGTAGTGCCACCTGAGGCTTCTTGTTGGGTTCAGGCAAAGGGAGCCCCTTGCAGGAGGACAGGGGGTGGAGGGTGAGACCTCAGTAGTTTTTCCCTCAAGTCCCTCCCCACGTGCTCACTGCAGATATCAGTGCCCCTAGACTGTAGAACACAGGTTCAGGCAGGTAGCTCTTTCCAAACTCTAGAAGTAACTGCTCCCTCCTCTCCAGAATATTCTTCCAGGTATGGATAACTGCTCTCAGATGCTACTGACTTTGATAGTGTGGGTTCCTAGCCCTCCTCCCACACCTTCACCAAACGCTCCTCAACTTGTCCAGTTTGTATATTTGCATCCTGCTGAGACTTGTTGTTCAGACGGATATTTAGAAGAAGCAACAGAAAAATAAATGGGCAATGGTTGGACTGAAGCTAGTACTACCTTCAGTGGTATATCCAGGAACTGGGGAGCCCTAGCAGAACTATTGCTGTTGTTCAGTCACCGAGTCATGTCTGACTCTTTGCCACCCCGTGGACTGCAGCACGCCAGGCTCCTGTATCCTCCACTATCACCCAGAGTTTGCTCAGATTCATATCTACTGAGTCAGTGATGCCATCTAACCATCTCATCCTTTGCTGCCCCCTTCTCTTTTTGCCTAAAATCTTTCCCAGCATCAGGGTTTTTTCCAGTAGTTTGGCTCTTTGCATCAGGTGGCCAAAGTATTGGAGCTTCAGCATCAGGGTTGATTTCCTTTAGGATTGACTGGTTTGATCTCCTTGCAGTTCAAGGGACTCTCAAGAGTCTTCTCTAGCACCACAACTTGAAAACATCAATTTTTCAGCGCTCAGCCTTTCTTATAGTCCAAATCTCATATCTATATATGACTACTGGAAAAACCACAGCTTTGGCTATGGTTTGTCAGCCAAGTGATGTCTCTGCTTTTTAATGTGCTGTCAAGGTTTGTCATTAGCTCAGTTGGTAAAGAATCCATCTGCAATGCAGGAGATCCCAGGTTGATTCCTGGGTCGGGACGATCCGCTAGAGAAGGGAAAGGCTACCCACTCCAGTATTCTGGCCTGGAGAATTCCACAGACTATATAGTCCATGGGGTCGCAAAGAGTCGGACACAATTGAGTGACTTTCACTTTCACTGGGTTTGTCATAGCTTTCCTTCCACAGAGCAAACGTCTTTTGATTTCATGGCTGCAGTCAGTGTCCACAGTGACTTTGGAGCACAAGAAAGGAAAAGATAAACAGAATCTTATAGACAGAGGCGCCTGGTGGGCTAAAGCCCATAGGATTGCAAAGAGCTGGACATGATTGAAGCTGCTGAGCATGCAACCTGAAGTCAGAGAGCAAAGGAACCTGTTGGTATGACCGATGAGGGTCAGCGTCCTAAGACCAGAATTAGAGGAGGATGGAGAGTGTCTCAGGAGGCTGCACCATTTATTAACGATCTTTAGTTTCAGTATATGGGATCTAGTTCCCTGACCAGGGATCAAACCCCTGACTCTCTGCATTGGGAGCACAGAGTCTTAGCCACTGGATCCCCAGGGATGTCCCTCTTTCATTCTTTCAAGAAGGGAAAGGCTACTGGCTCCCATTTATAGTGGGAAAGTAGGTTCAAAGAAGTCAAGTCACAGGATGCATTGTTAAGATAAACAGAGGGTAAATTTTTTAAAGACCTTTTTATTGTCAAGATAATGCATATTCATTGTAGAAAAATTGGGAAAATACAGAAAGGGTAGAAGGAAACAAAAAAAAATCACCAAATCCTCTTCATACTCACCATTAAAATGCTGTTGGATTACTTTCGAAGTGGGGATATTTTTCCTAGTTCACAGTTAGAATCATGCCTACATGTTACAATGTGGATGAACCTTGAGGACACTATGCTAAGTGAATAAACCAGAGACAAAAGGACAAGTATTTGATGATTCCACTTATATGAAGTCCCTAGAGCAGTCAGACTCATAAAGACAGAGTGGTAGAGTGGGGGCCAGGGGCTTGGGGAGGGGGGTGAGGACTTCCTGTTTAATGGGGACAGTTTCCGTTTGGGAAAATGAATCAGTTCTGGAGATGGATGGTGGTGACAGTTGCACAACAGTGTGAATGTGCTTATCCCACCGAACTGTATACCTAAAAATGGTGAAGATGGTAAATGTTATGCTGTGTATAGTTTGTGTGTGCATGTGTGTGGTCACTAAATCGTGTCCGACTCTTTGCAACCTCCTGAGCTGTAGCCTGCAGGGCTCCTCTGTCCATGGGATTTCCCAGGCAAGAATACTAGAATGGGTTGCCATTTCTGCCTCCAGGGGATCCTCCCAACCTAAGGATCGAACCTTTGTCTCTTGTGACTCCCGCATTGGCAGGCAGATTCCCTTCCAGTGAGCACAAGGATAGGAAATGTTACATAGAGACAGGCCAGCAGTAGGCAGGGGACCCCAGACTTAAAGGGACAGATATCATTATACTAGCCTTCTAGGGCTACAATAACAAATTACCACAAACTGGGTCGCTTAAAAGAATAGGAATTTACTCTCTTGCAGTTCTGAAGCCCAGAATTCTGAACCAAAAGGTTGGCAGGGTCACGCTCCCCACAGAGGGTCTAGGGGAGGACTTCCTTGCCTCTTCCAGCTTCTAGTGGTTGCCAACAAGCCTTGTTATTGTTCTTGTTCCGTTGCTAAGTTGTGTCCAACTCTTTGCAACCCCTATGGTTTGTCACCTGCCAGGCTCCTCTTGTTCATGGGATTCCCAAGCAAGAATACTGGAGTGGCTTGCTATTTCCTTCTCCAGGAGATCTTCCCGGCCCAGGGATTGAACTTGTGTGTCCTGAATTGGCAGGTGGATTCCTTACCACTGAGCCACCAGGGAAGTCTTCCAGCAAACTTTGGCATTCCTCAACTTGTAGGCATGAATCCAGTCCATGCCTCTTTCTACACATAGCCGTCTTACCACTCTATGTCTCTGTCTCTTCACACAGCCTTCTTATAAGGATATCATTCATTAAATTAAAGACCCACCCTACTCCAGTATAACATCCCCACCCTACTCCAATATAACCTCATGTCAACTGTTTACATCTTCAAAGACCCTATTTCCAAATCAGGTCATATTCATAGGTAATAAAAGTCTCAGTTTCAACATAACTTTTGGAAAAGGCACACTTCAACCCACCACCGTGGGCAAGGTCCTTCATCTGTCCTACCTACCACCTAATTTGGGTTCCCTCAAAAGAAAGATGCTTAGGATTTCCCTGGCAGTCCAGTGGCTAAGACTCCAAACTCTCAATGCAGGTGCCCAGGTTCAATCCCTGGTTAGAATACGAGATTCCACATGTTGTAACCAAGAATTCACATGCTACCACTAAGACCCAGTGTAGCTAAATAAATAAAAATAAATATTTTTTTAAAAAAATAAGAAGGATGCTTGGAGGTTGAGCAGCCAAAACAGGAACACCCATGGCAGAAGCACCAGAAACTCTTTCGTTGGTCCACACATGGACTATGTCCAGGTGTGGTAGGGCCACAATCATTCAGTCATTCAACAAATAAATATTAAGAACCTGCTTTGCACAAGGAACTGGGCTATGTACCAGGGATTCAGTGATGACTAGAACAGGTGAGCTCCTGGCAGAGATAGTCCATGGGGTTGCAAAAGAGTCGGACACGACTGAGTGACTAAACAACAAAAAAGGACAGGAGAGGTCCCAGCCAAGGACCTGGTATTTGAAGGGAGGTGAGAAAATCACAAACTGATGCAGGAGAGATGCAGAAAACATGCAATGTGATTTGTCAGATGGTCAAGGAAGGACCCTTTAGGAGATAATACTTGGGCAAAGGTCTAAAGGATGAGAAGGATTAAACCATATAAAAATGCAGGCAAGAAACATTTCAGAGAGGGAAGAATATTCCAGAGAAGGCAAATGTGACTGCAAAGACCATGAGATAAAATAGGCTTGATGAATCTGATCACAGCATAGCTGACCCTTCATGAACCAAGGACAAAGTGATGGCATATAGGAAAGGAAAGGTGGACAGAGGTCACCAGGTTGTAACTGGAATTCTTTTCTATTCAGTTCAGTTCAGTCGCTCAGTCGTGTCCAACTTTTTACGGCCCCATGGACTGTAGCGTGCCAGGCTTCCCTGCCCATACCAATTCCTGTTCTGTAGATCATGGTAAGAAATGTGGATGCTATCCTATACTTGAGGCTCATTTCGCTAAACCTACCGATTGGTCTTAAAGTTACAGGCATCCTAACCAAACAAGTGATACTCAAATCCACTAACGTGGATGAGATTTTCTAGGGAGAAAGTGATGGAGAAGGTGAAGGAGAATGGATGATGGAAATCTAATATTGTTCAGTAGCTCAGTCGTGTCCAACCTTTGTGACCCCTCATGGACTGCAGCATGCCAGGTTTCCCTGTCCTTCACTGTCTCCCAGAGTTTGCTCAAACTCATGTCCATTGAGTCAGTGATGCCACCCAACCATCTCATCCTGTCATCCCTTTCTCCTCCTGCCCTCAATCCTTCCCAGCATCAGGGTCTTTTCCAGTGAGTTGGCTCTGCGCATCATGTGGCCAAAGTATTGGAGCTTCAGCTTCAGCATCAGTCCTTCCAATGAATATTCAGGATTGATTTCCTTTAGGATTGACTGGTTTGGTCTCCCTGCAATCCAAGGGACTCTCAAGAGTTTTCCCCAACACCACAGTGCAAAAGCATCAATTCTTTGGCACTCAGACTTCTTAATGGTCCAGCTCTCACTTCCATACATGACTACTGGAAAAACCATAGCTTTGACTATATGGACTTTTATCAGCAAAGTGATGTCTCTGCTTTTTAATACACTGTCCATAGTTGTCATAGCTTTCTTTCCAAGGTGCAAGTGTCTTTTAATTTCATGGCTGCAGTCACCATCCACAGTGATTCTGGAGCCTAAGGAAATAAAATCTGCCACTGTTTCCATTGTTTCCCCATCTATTTGCCATGAAGTGATGGGACCAGATGCCATGATCTTTAGTTTTTTAAATATTGAGTTTTAAGCCAGCTTTTCACTCTCCTCTTTCACTTTAATCAAGAGGCTCTTTAGTTCCTCTTTACTTTCTGCCTTTACAATGGTATCATCTCCGTATCTATGCTTGTGTGCTTAGTCGCTCAGTCATGTCTGACTCTTTGCGATCCCATGGACTGTAGCCAGGCTCCTCTGTCCATGGGGATTCTCTAAGCAAGAATACTGGAGTGGGTTGCCATGCCCTCCTCCAGGGGATCTTCCCAGCCCAGGGATCGAACCCAGGTCTCCCTAATTGCAGGCGAATTCTTTACCATCTGTGCCACCAGGGAATTCCATGAATACTTGAGTGGGTAGCCTATCCTTTCTCCAGGGGATCTTCCCAACCTAGGAATTGAACCAGGATCTCCTGCATTGCAGGCAGATTCTTTACCAGCTGAGCTATCAGGGAAGCTATATCTCATCTGCCTATCTGAGGTTGTTGCTATTTCTCCCAGCCATCTTGATTACAGCTTGAGCTTCATTCAGCCTGGCATTTCGCATGATTGCTGCATAACAAATTAGCTCAAAACTTAGCAGCTTAAAGCTTTAAAACAACAACCTATTACATGGGTTTCTAGGAATCAGGAATCTCGGCAGAGCTTAGCTGGGTCTTCTGGCTCAAGATCTTTGACCAGACTGTAGACAAGCTATCAGCCAGAGCAGCTATCTAGTCCCAAGTCTAGACTGGGGTAGGATATGCTTCTAAGCTCACTCCTGCAGTCATTGGCAAGATTCAGTTCTTCATGAGTACTGGACTGAGGGTCTTAAGTCCTTAGTGGCTGATAACCAGAAGTCTTCTCAGTTCCTTGCCATGTGGCATCTTCTTTTCTAAAAGAGTGAGCAAGACAGAAGCCATGATTTCTTTATAACCTAATCTCAGAAAGGACATCCTATCGATCTATTGGTTAGAAGTGAGTCTCTAGGTTCAGCCCACATTCAAAAGAGGGTATTACACAGGGCATGAAGATCAGAGGTGGAGACCACAGGGAGCCATCTTCAAGATTGCCTAAAGCACCTAAACAACCTAACTATTTGAGGGTGCATGGCAGACAACCAGCCAGTGAAGGACCAAGACTACAGTCAAAAAGGAAGAGTGAGAAAGAGTGTAGGGGAGGATATTCAAGTTTCAGGAAGCTGATAATTTCAAATACTACCTAGAGGTCAAGTTACTTGGGATGGAAAAGAAACTAGGAATTGGTCCATTGCAGGAGGACATTGATAACCTTTGCCCAAACCATTTCAGAGAACTGACAGGGGCTAGAGACATACAGACCAGTGTTTATCCCTCACTGACCAGCACGGTCACTACCTCTGCAGGAGGTGATCAGAAAAACCAGGAAGAACCTCCTCTCCCAGTCTGGGGCTTCCCACAGTCTTCTGACACCTCCCCCAGGAAAGCGACCTCATTTCTAAAAGACAAAACTGATTCTAGGTCATATCCCCCTGGAACAAGAGACCAATTGATGTGATTATCTCCAAGAGAAAGGGGGCATCTACTAAAAGTAGAACCTGGTGCCCCAGAAGGGAAGACATCGGGGAACCTAAAAAAGGGTCTCTGATAATTACCTGCCAAGATTTCAGAGTGAAGGGCATCTCCATGTAATAGCAAAGGAAAAAAGGAAAGAAAAGCCAGAAGTTTTAAAAGGTCCTCCTTCTTCATATATTCTGCAATTTCATTCTGTTTAATACAGGGCAGAATTATGTTCCCCACTTTGTAGGACTTATTATACAGAATATCTTTGGTCCCACCAAAGATGGCTACAAAAAGGAATTTCTGTAAAGTGTTCTTCATTATAAAAATCAGAGAGCTAATTTCACAAATATTCCCCACTGACCTGAGTTAGAAATACTGGAGCTTTAGCATGTTGGGTGATGCATATACCTGTAATTTTACGTGGGGAGGGGGAGAAAAAGAAATGAATGGCTACAGTGAAATCAAGACATGTTCAGAGTAGTTATCTCTGGACAGTAAAATTACAGATGACTCTTATTCTCATCATATTTTTCTGTGTTTTACACAATGTGTGTGTGTGTGTGTGTGTGTGTGTGTGTTTAGTCACTCAGTCATGTTCTACTCTTTTCGACTCTTAGGACTCGCAGGCTCCTCTGTCCATGGGAACTTTCAGCCAAGAATACTGGAGTGGGTTGCCATTTCCACCTCCAGGGGATCTTCCTGACCCAGGGATTTGAACCCACATCTCCTGTGGCTCCTGCATTACAGGTGGATTCTTTGCTGTTGAGCCACTAGAAGAGCAATGAAAATGAGAAGTTGGCAGGCTGAGAAACAGGCAGTAGTATGCACCAATTCCAAAGCTCAAACAATGTAATACACACTAGGAGTATATTAGCAAGAAAGAGATGAGCCAATTAAAAGCCAGAATGGGACTGACCACACCCCCATCCATCACCCTAATGAATTTCACCTAAGACCCAAGTTGGGGCCAAAATCCTCCATATTTAGGTCTGACACAGTAAAGCTTCCTCAGATGTCCCTCAGGTTGCTTAGCACACCAAATAGATGTGCTCCATACACCAGGCAGCAAACCCATGCAGTGAGATTCTCCAGTTAGGAAGATGGAAGCATTCAATGAACAGAGCAAAAGTAGATGGTTGAGTCCAGAATGTTGTCCCAAATGAGCTATCTCCTAGGTTCTTTGTGAAACCTTCTCTGCACCTCCTAGTATTAGAAGAGCTCATCCATCTATTCATTTAATTAATAAAAATGAAAAGTAAGTACTTTCACAAAGATTACTCTCTGTCAGTCACCATGCTAAGCACTTCACTCATATTGTCTTCTTTAATCCATCCCATAATCCTATTATGCTAGTTGGCAGATGAGGAAACAGAGGCACAGAGAAGTCAAGCAACTTTCCCAAGATCACTCAGATGGCAATGGTCAGAATCATAATTTCTGAACCTTAGTCATCTGGCTCCAGAATCTTGACCATGGTACTGTCCTGGTTCCAGTGAAGATCTGTTGAGTCAGATACCATTGGACCCGGTGGCTAATGACGAACCCACAGTTTCATGAACACTTGAAACAAACCTCCATCCCCAAAGGTTACCTGCCTTCATTTTTTCCTGGTGATGCTGTTAGGGGAAGCACACTGATTGAAACCACCCACCCTGTCCAGGCACCATAGTAACCATTTGCATGAGTTTCTTTATGACAAGAGATCCTGATAAAAAATACGAAACTAATAAGCCACCACCAACTGGAAGAGTTTTTAAAAAGGTCAAAAAGAGACACCGCGTGTCTGTCTACTTCCCAGAATCCCTCTTGCTAGCATCCATCTTGGCTGAGCGATGCGTGCACCACCAGGAAAGACTCTGAATTAGAATGATTGACCAAAGACCACCCGGAAACTAATCCCATCACCATAAAACCCAAGACTGTGAGCCACGCGGCAGAGCAGTTCTCCTGGGTTCCCTTACCTCCTGCTCTCCACCTGGGTGCCCTTTCCCAATAAAATCTCTTGCTTTGTCAGCATGTGTCTCCTCGGACAATTCATTTCCAAGTGTTAGACAAGAGCCCAGTTTTGGGCCCTGGAAGGGGTCCCCCTTCCTGCAACAAATGGCGACTCTGGCGGGATTCTTCTTCACTGAGACTGACATCCTGACCACTCGGGGTACTCAAGGGCCAGCTTGCCTGACAATGGACCAGGCCCAGCGGCCGCAACTGGGACCCTTTTGTCCCTGGTCTCCTCCTGACGCGGATAACTGACCAGAGTGCCCTGACCGGTAAGAAACAAGAGACTTTATTGACCTCTCTCCCCTTCCCTCTCTCTTTCCTCTCCTTAGCCCTTCCTATCCTTCCTGTTTTTCTAGTCCCCCAGTCCTGGACGCAGGAATCTGGTCGAAGGGCCTCAGCTTGAGCTGAGGATTAGAGACTGATCACCTCCTCTTGTCAGAGAACTCGAATTTTCTGGTCTGGTTTCTGGTAGGGCCGAGTTCCAGTCCTCCCTTTTCTGGAAGCCCAGGGGAAAGTCCTGTAACGCCTGGGTGTCTGCAGGTGGCAGGAGACATCTGTAAGGCCACCCCTTTCACCCCCTTTCCCGCCTCCTCCTCCTCCTTTCAACCTGGCTTCCTTTCCTCCTTTTGGAATCTTTGAAGACATCTGAAGTTTTGTGTCTCTATAGAAGGTTTTCTGAGAGACTGTATTCTTGTATTTAAGGGAGTGTCTGATGAGGACTGCCAGGTTTATATGTGTGTGTTTTAACTCTGTTCTGTGTTGTGATTTGTGATGGGCATTTTGCTTTGTCTGGCTACCATTTAGACCTGCCGCCATTTTGTTAGAACTTGATTTTCTTTTCCTGTGCCTTGAGACCACGGCTCTCAAGAACACTTATCTAGACCATCTCTAACTCCTAAGACTGAGAAAAAAAGAAAAAAAGCCTTTAAAAATGTTATTTATTTCAACTTTTTTTATAAACTAGTAAATTTTATATTGTAATATCTAATTCATGACCAAACTTAGAAAATGAAGCTAGATCTTGCACTGTGTCTGTCTAAATATGTCTTGGTATGTTTTTGTCTCTGGGTAATATTTTTTCGGTTAATTTGTAAATGAGCTTTATTTAACTGACTTAAAAAAAGATAAGTGCTTACAAATCAAATAATTCTAAATTAAACAATAAATTCCAGGTTCAGGTGAACTGGGAAATATTCAGTATTAAATACCTGATATTAATGTTTGTTGACCTATCTAATATAGACATGTCTTAGAGTAATTAACATCAAGTAAAATATTTTCATTGTAACTAGGTTTAATATAAGTTAAATATTATACCTGTTACAAGTTTGTCAACAAAAAAATTACCTTGAGTAAAAAAACTTCTAAAAAATGTAAATGAAGTATGAGTTTGTATATAAACTCTATTAAAAATAATTATTCTTTAAGAATATCTGTCTACAATAGTCTCCCCAGATTGGCGTAACTTGAATTTCTAAGGGTTGTGCTAAACTAAGTATTAGAAGTCTATTAAATAATTAGGTCATTTCCAAATAAAATAAGATTTTGAAACATTTACTACTAAACACTGATTTCCTTTTACAAAAAAACTAAAGAGATTTGGGACTATAAATAAATAATATTTGATGCCATCCTAAAATGTTTTTAAAAGCAAGGGTTTTAAAAATTATCACTGATATTTATGCTCACCACTCTATAAAATGCTAATATAAAAGTTAGCTCTTGGTTACTAAAAGAAAACAAGAAATGTGCTTTCAGTAAAAAAAAAAAAAAAAAGGTATAAAAAAATACTAAAAAGAGTTATGCATGGTCAAGATTTTCTAAAATTGTATTACAATTAGTTAGGTAAATAGATTTTGTTAAAAATGATAACAATGTCATCAAAAAATTTAAAATGTCATAAAAAAACTGGTTAGAGCCAATTAGATCCAAGATGGCGGAGCTGACTTCCACTAGACCTTGAGCCTTGGTATTTATGCCCATTGTGACATATCAAAAAGCTAAATGATACACCCATCAACATTGACTAAATCTGACCAAATGTTCTAAATGCTTTTAATTGATCTTTTCAATAAAACTTCCTAAATCAAATTCTTTTGAAGTTCCTTTGACCTCTAGCTAATTTTGGGGTGTTTCAGAGGGCCCCTAAAACATCCCAAAGAGAGATATTAAACTGTGTTTATTTAGTTGGTTAAATTACATAAAAAAGATTATCAAATGAGTAATAAAATCACTCATGTTATAATGTATGGTAAAATTACTAATACAGATATCCTAAAAATTATATAGAGTTCTTAACATTTTGATATGTCTTGGTATCCTAATGAAAAACCTGATGACTTCACAAAAGTTAACAAAGGACTGAATGAACCAACAAATATGCTTATAATTTTTATGGTTTCTATCTAAAGAATTACAGGATTAAATCTTGTGTTTTCCAGGAGTAGAGAAAACCTTCCTCTCAAACTAATTATAAAAATAATTTGGTAAAATTATACATTATGAACAAAGCAATTATATTTTCTCTCTATCTGAGTCCTCCAGAAATTTGAAACTCTTAGGTTTCCAGTAAGTTTATCAAATGAGCTAAGAAAGTTATCTCACTAACAGGTACAAAAATCTCAAGGAATTTTTGAGACTTTAAAAAGGAAAGAGTTCACCTAGATTTGTTAGACAAAATCTGTGATAAGCCTTTGGTGTGAGTTTCCCAGCCCTATTTTATATTAAAAGTTCAGTCTGAGATTCTATAAGTGTTTCAGCAATATAAGTCTATAATCAATTATGGTTATATAAATCATCAGACCAAAATTAGTGAGAACAGACCTATTTTGCAAACAAACTAGCCTTAATTTGGTTATATTTGTTAAAAATGAGGGTAACTTTGGGGAGAAAGAAATATTTCAAAAAATGTTAAATCCCAGTTTGTTAATAGAGGTCTGCATATAGTAAGACTCATTTCTTAGATAGTTCTTTGCTGTTATGTGATATTAATGCAAAATTTAATTAAATTCTTAAAAAACACCCTAAGTTTGTTTCTAAAGCTTATCTCAGTAATCTATCTTTGGATAAAGATCAGATGCCTCATGACTGCAACCAGGACGGGGAAAAAGACACAATTTAAGAGACTGTCTCCAACCTGGGTGGAAGGACTTTTTATTAGGTACTGTTAACTAGCTCATGCACAATGAAACGGAAGAAAAATTAACCCTTAGATTAATTCATACTTCCAAAGGCCCCTACACTGGATTGGTCTATAGAGAAGACAGCCGACCTGATCTCACCTTAAAATGATGCTCAAACAGGAGAAACTACACTACACCAGGATGAGAAGACAGCAACATCAGAGGTAGACAGCTTGCCCAAGATGCTGGATCTGATTCGTATGATCTTTTATAATGTTTTCTTGACTTCTTAGACCTTTACATATAAATCAAACGCTTTTCTATCATAAGCCTGATTCTATGCTAGTTTTAAAAATCAATCCAATTGTTGCGTTTGTGGCCAAATACCTGTATCTAGTTCTGGGTTACCTTGGTAAATTTCTCTACTACAAGACTCTAACTGGTTGGCCCTGAGAAAATTTACTTTAAAAAAAAAAAAATTATAGTCATATTCAGGTCACTGTGATACTACCAGACGGAATCCCCTCACTGGGCCAATTAATAATACCTACTCTGACTCTGGCCATAAATTTGAGCCTTTTTCTATTCCTCAAGCTCAATCAGAGCAACAAAACAAGTTTCAACAAAAGAAAGAGAAATATCCCACAATTATGAGATAGATTTATATAGATAACACCAGGCTATGGTAATTTAGGTTTAAAGTCTCCTCTGTGTTAAAAACAATTAAATCATACTAAAAATAATCAGTCTAGTAACACTAAAAAACTGGGCTATGTGCCTTATAGATGGTGGTGCCAATGTATAATTTCCCTAAAAGATAAAGATTCGTACAGAGTAGACTAAGTCAGACGACCTCGGATATACTGGGCTACATCTAATAAAAGCTCTTAAGTCTTACTTGTGACTTTACTAATACTGCTGGCTATGTTCTTTGTATTTCACCTGTTTTACAAAATTGCTGTTTCTTACAGTACCAAATGTGTGACTGAGGCCTCTGATAAAATAATATATAGTTCCCTATGAGATCGATAATGATAACAGTGTAACTGTAGATATAAAAAAAGCAACAAGAGAAAATGTTTTCCTGGACCAAGAGGCTAGTAAGACAGGTGGTCCAGAGAATTTTAGATACTGTTTTATGGCCTAGTCCAGTAACAGCACATTGAGTGGCCTGTCAACAAAATCTTTGCCAAACCTGAGAATGGACATTCTCAGCACCATGAGATAAAATGGTCATAAAATGCCCCCCTCAAAATCGTGGTCAAGTTTATGAGCAAAAAGGGGCTCTGCCAACTAAAGATTGACACTTGCCATCTACATCTACAGAGATTAAATCATGGCCACTGCAACTGCTGACTTTCAATGGCCCTAAAAAGTGTTCAGGGTAAAAATAAAAAATGAGGCACTCTGTGCTCTAAAAAAAACTGGCAGAACAGGCCTTCAGATAGTTAGATCTTTTCAAGAGATTTTATAAGTCCCAATTCTTGCATCTTCTCATACCTAAAAAAACACTGACGTCATTAATGGTGACATCTGCTTTGGCTATTTAAAAAAATTTTACAATCAAAAGTCAAAATAGAGTACTCAGCTATGGTTCAGACATCCTGAAAAATAACTAGGTGATGTTATGGGTATAATTTCAGATTAGACATTGTATTGCTAAACACTTGAGTTTTCTGAGTCGTGTCAGGCTTAGATGCCACCATTCTCCAAACAATGTCTGCTAAAAGCTAGTAACTTGTACCTTACTTTTTATAAAACTAGGCAACTGGCCACCTGGCTAAAAATCTCCCCAAAGTGCCAGTTCCAGACTGGGTTTCAGGCCTATTCTTCTTTAAAAAAAGAGATTTATTTTGTCTATTAAAATTCCAGTTATCCCTCCTCCAGCTACTACTAATTGGGTCTGTTAAAACAAAATGGTAGACCAAAAATTTGAAATTTTAATCATACAAGGCTCAGATCTAAAACTTGAAACTCAAGAATACTTCCAATTCAGTGTCTCTTCTCCAAGCTGAGTCAGTCCTATGCCCCATTTTGACAAAAAGTTATCACAGCCGTAGTTGCCCTGTTCCCTAAATTAAAACTGAGCAGGACTCTGTGGGGTGGCGACTCTAGAGTACAGATCTGCTGTACTTTAGGATGTAGGCTTCATTCAGCCTCCTTGACCTTCCCTGAGCTCCAAAGGGTAGATTCAAACGATTGCTAATCAGGGAAGGGAGAGAACACAAAAACAGAAAAGAAACAATCGAATGGTGGTACAGCCTTGAGATGGGGTCCTAGTTCCTACCCCAAAAAATATGCCTAACAATGCCTTTTAAGTTCTTCTAAGAACTGGAGCTGCCACCCAGGTGGAGGATGGTAACTTCAGACTAAACACAAGATTCCTGGAGCACAGCTCTGTTGCTTCACCACCAGCCAATCAAAAAAAAAAAAAAAAAAAGTCACAGACCCTGCAGCCCTCACCCCAAATGTTGCCTCCTGTTTCTGGGGACCAGTGATGACCATCCTGTTAGGTCTCTTGTTTGGTCCCTGTCTATTTCATCTCTGAGAGGCGCCAACAGTTTCAGACTAAATTGCTGTTATTAAAAAAATAAAAACTGTCTTCAGATATGGAACACCACAACTTAGATCAGGTAGAGAGAGACTTCTGCTCTGCTAGGCAGGCCTACGCCCAGGCACAACCAAAAAAAAGTTACAAAAAAAAGAGACCTCCGCCCAATTCACAAAAAGCATCTTGAGTATAAAGTCTCTCAGGGGGGAGTTGTTAAGAGAAGCACACTGATTGAAACCGCCCACCCTGGCCAGGCACCATAGTAACCATTTGCATGAGTTGCTTTATGACAAGAGATCCTGATAAAAAATTCAAAACTAATAAGCCACCACCACCAGAAGAGTTTTAAAAAGGTCAAAAAGAGACACCACGTGTCTGTCCACTTCCCAGCATCCCTCTCGCTAGCATCCATCTTTACTGAGTGATGCGTGTGCCACCAGGAAAGACTCTAAATTAAAATGATTGGTCAAAGACCACCCAGAAACTAATCCCATCACCATAAAACCCAAGACTGCGAGCCATGCGGCAGAGCAGTTCTCCTGGGTTCCCTTACCTACTGCTCTCCACCCGGGTGCCCTTTCCCAATAAAATCTCTTGCTTTGTCAGCATGTGTCTCCTCGGACAATTCATTTCCGAGTGTTAGACAAAAGCCCAGTTTGGGGCCCTGGAAGGGGTCCCCCTTCCTGCAACAATGCTGGTGGAGTCTCCAGATGACTGACCTGGGAGGTTTCAGTTTTCCATCTTATTTCTCCTCATTACCAAATGATCCTTCGGTTTTGCAAAGCCAGGTTATTTCATGCCTTCCTATTCCTTGTATTTCTCATATCATGCCACAAGAAAATGTTTATTCATTTCTTCACTCATGTATTCATTAAGTAAATGTTTATTCAGTGTATATATATATATATATATATATATATATGTATACCAACTGAGCTATGAGGGAAGCCCATAGATAGATAGATAGAAGATAGATAGATAGCTCAGTTGGTAAAGAATCCACATGCAATGCAGGAGACCCCAGTTCATTCCTGGGTTGGGAAGATCCCCTGGAGAAGGAAACAGCTGCCCACGCCAGTATTCTGGCCTGGAGAATTCCATGGACTGTATAGTCCAGAGGATCACAAAGAGTCTGACACAAATGAGTGACTTTCATTTTATATATATATTATATATATTTATAATATATATTTTATATATTATATATAGAGAGAAGTCAGGAGGAGAAGGGGACAACAGAGGATGAGATGATTGGATGGCATCACAGACTCGATGGACATGAGTTTGAGCAAGTCCTGGGAGTTGGTGATGGACAGGGAAGCCTGGCATGCTGTAGTCCATGGGGTTGCAAAGAGTCTGACACAACTGAGCGACTGAACTGAACTGAACAATGAGATTGGGCTTCCCAGGTGGTGCTGTTGTCAAGTCCAAACTGGCATTGCTCGCTGAAAGATAAGTCAATGAATCCAAGATGAGGTGTTGGGATCAGGAAGGGACTTTATTCTGGAACTGGCTGACCCAGAAGATGGCAGGACTCAAAATAACCACCTTGTCAGGGCCTGGATGCCAGGTTCTTTTATGGATCAGAGATTGGGGCGGGGAGTGGGGGGAGCGTGGGGGGCGGGGTGGAGGAAACAAAGTAAAAAGACTATTCAATTCTTGCAAATGTCCCCTAGAATGGCAAGCCTCAGGAAGGGTAATATGTTAGTTTTCGCTTCTTTACAGTCCTTTACAAGTGGGCAGCTCAGGCTTGTCTCCCTGAGGGAGGCTATTGTGTGTGCCTACCTTAACAAAAAAAGCCACAGGATGAGGGTTAAAGTCACAAAAGCAGATCGAGCATGAATTCAAAATTAACCCTTCCAGGTTACAGTGCTAGTGGTAAAGAACCCACCTGCCAAGGCAATGCTATGAATCCAAGCTCTCTGCTCACTGCACGACAGGCGGTGAGTCAGGAAGACGAGGTATTGAGTATTGAGGCAAGGAAAACAACTTAATTCAGAAAGCAGCTGACCAAGAAGACGGCAGGCTAGTGCCTCAAAATAGCCATCTTTTGGGGGTCTGGATGCCAGGTTCTCTTATAGATCAGAGAGAAAGAAGTAATGAGAAACTCAAGTCAAAAGGCAGAATAGAGAGGGAGAGGCAGTGGGGAAGTAAAATGAAAGATAGTCTTGTAAAACATCTCCAGGGGACTGGCCAACCTTTGGAAGGGGTGTGTTAATCTCTTCTGTTCACAGGTGGGCAGGAACAAACTATCTCTCCATGAGCTGAACAAAGGCACTTTAGTTTATAGTCAAGTAGAGGGGCAAAGTCCTCCAGGCAAGCCAGTAAGTATGATTATGATAACAAAAGCAATGAAAAGCAAGTCAAAGAAACAGTTTCCAACATGGAGTCAGAATCAGTTTGCTCCCTGTAACAGCAAGAGACATAAGAGATTCCTGGGTCAGGAAGATCCCTTGGAGGAGGGCATGGTAACCCACATACTGACAATTCCCATATCCTAGCCTGGAGAATCCCATAGACAAAGGAGCCTGGTGGGCTACAGTCCATAGGGTCTCAAAGAGTTGGATAACTGAAGTGACTTAGCACACACACGCACAATTAGATTCACTGAAGGGTTTTTTCCAGTCCTGTGGCCACTGCTGAGTTTTCCAAATTTGCTGTGCATATTAAAAAGCAGAGACACTACTTTGCCAACAAAGGTCTGTCTAGTCAAGGCTATGATTTTTCCAGTGGTCATGTATGGATGTGAGAGTTGGACTGTGAAGAAAGCTGAGCGCTGAAAAATTGATGCTTGTGAACTGTGGTGTTGGAGAAACTCTTGAGTCCCTTGGACTGCAAGGAGATCCAACCAGTCCATCCTAAAGGAGATCAGTCCTGGGTGTTCATTGGAAGGACTGATGTTGAAGCTGAAAGTCTAATACTTTGGCCACCTGATGCAAAGAGCTGACTCATTTGAAAAGACCCTGATGCTGGGAAAGATTGAGGGCAGGAGGAGAAGGGGACGACAGAGGATGAGATGGTTGGATGGCATCACCAACTCAATGGGCATGAGTTTGAGTAAACTCCAGGAGTTTGTGATGGACAGAGAGGCCTGGCGTGCTGCGATTCATGGGGTCGTAAAAAGTTGAACATGACTGAGCGACTGAACTGAATTGACTGAAGGGTTTTTAAATAAGAAAGTGATGTGCTCTAGGCTTTACAGGTGGCTCAGTGGTTAAAAAATTCACCTGCCAATGCAAGATACATGGGTTCAATCACTGGTCCAGAAGATCCCACATGCCTCAGAGTAACTGAGCCCGTGCACCACAACTATTGAGCCTGTACTCTAGAGCCCAGGAGCTGCGACAACTGAGGCCCATGCACCCTAGACCCCATGCTCCACAACAAGAGAAGCTAATGCAATGAGAAACCCGAGCACCACAATGAAGAGTAGCCCGTACTCACTGCAGCTAGAGGAAAGCCCACACAACAACAAAGACCCAGCACACCCCAAAAATAAATAGATAAATTAAAAAAAAGAAGAAATCACCTGCCAATGCAGGAGACTCGGGTTTGATCCCTGCGTCATGAAGATCCCCTGGAGAAGGAAATGGCAACCCACTCCAGTCTTCTTGCCTGGGAAATCCCATGGACAAGAGGAGCCTTGGTGGGCTAAAGTGTGTGTGTCATGGTCCAGGCGTGGGTTGGAAAAAGAATTTCCAGACATGAGACAAAATGAGGGGAAATAACATTTATTAGAGTGGGAGATGCTGTTAAAACAGTGGGCCAGGTCAAGGGAGAACCAACGTTGAACAGGGATCCTTAGTGCATTTTTATAGCCAGGGGACAAGGAGCAGGATGGGGGTCTTACAGGTCATTTGCTGATTGGATGAGGCACATATACTGGGTGGGGGAACAGTAAGGCAAATACTTTCTCCCTATGTGGTAGGAGAGGAGACAGGTTATACTGCTCGGGAGGACCTGAATCTGTTAATAGTTATGACAGGGGGGAGGGAAGGACAATAAGGGTCTGGTTTTTCTGCTCCTGCATCCCAAACCCTCCTTGGTTTTATCTGCTCTTTCACCCTTGGGTCACCACAGTGTGGGGTTCCAAAGAGTCAGACATGACTTAGCGACTAAACAACAACAACAGATGTGCTCTAGTTTAAAACAGGGTGCTGACTGTCGTGTGGAGAATGAATTTAGGAAGGCAAGGGGGAGAGGCAGGGAGACCAGGTGAGTGAGAAAAGATGGTGTAAATGAGAATAAGAATGCTGCTGGTAGCAATGGAGAAAAAATAATCATATTGGAGATAAGTTTTGAAGGTAGGACAGGCAAAACATGTTGATGGATTGCATGTGGACACAAAAAAAAATTAAAGAAGCTTACTAAGTTTTTAACATGAGCAACTGGGGTGGATAGTGGGCAAGTATCAAGTCAAGGAACACTAGCAGAGGAAAAAGATCAGAAATGTTCATCAAAAACATGGTTTTGATCATTCAAAAGGACACATGCACCTCAATGTTCATTGCAGTGTTATAGAAACATGGCAATGGAAGAA
The DNA here is from genome assembly GCF_963930625.1 of Muntiacus reevesi. Taxonomy (NCBI): domain Eukaryota; kingdom Metazoa; phylum Chordata; class Mammalia; order Artiodactyla; family Cervidae; genus Muntiacus; species Muntiacus reevesi. The sequence continues at coordinate 186,939,973 of NC_089249.1, read as the reverse complement.
GATAAGTGGTACTCAAAGATGCAGAACATCAGGGTTTTATTCAGTACCAGTGCTGGCCCAGCAGAGCCATCTCCAAAGGCTGAGCGCCCCAGCTTTGTTCTGGGTTTCTTTTATACACCATAAAGTTCCCACTTACACAGTCAGATCCCTCCCCTCCCCAAGTAGCCCAAGTTCCCGTGGATGTAACAATCAAGCAAGATCACAGAAGCAAAAGTGGTGATTGATGAGCTACAACAGTTAAAACAAGATAATAGGAGGGAAAGCAAAAAGTTGTGACTTTCACTGGGGGCTTTGATCTCACCCCTATCTCAGCAGCACTGTTTAGAATAGCTAGGACATTGAAGCAACCTAGATGTGCATCAACAGATGAATGGATAAAGATGTGGTACATATATGCAGTAGAATATTACTCGGCCATAAAAAGGAATGAATTTGAGTCGATTCTAGTGAGGTGATGAGCCTAGAGCCACCTCAGAGTGAAACAAGTCAGAAAGAGAAAAACAAATATTGTATATTAACACATTTATAGGGAATCTAGCAAAACAGTACTGATGAACCTATTTGCAGGGCAGGAATAGAAATAGAGATGCAGACATAGGTAACAGATGTGTGGGGGAGGGAAGAGAGGGTGGGACAAATTGAGAGAGTAGCATTGCAACAAATATATTACCAAATGCAAATAAATAGCCAGCGGGAAGTTGTTGTATAACAAAGGGAGGCTCAACCTGGTGCTCCGTGACAACCTACAGGGGTGGGATAAGGTAGGAGTGGGAGGGAGGTTCGAGAGAGAGGGGACATATGTATATTCATGGCTAATTCACATTGTTGTGTGGCAGGAAACAACCCAATATTGTAAAGCAATTCTATCCTCCAATTAAAATCTTTAAAAATTAAAATTAAAAGCATTGTGGTTTTGGACCTGTTGAGTTTGAGGTGCCTATCAGTTGCCCAGGTAAAGATGCCACAGCTTGAAAGGAAAAAAAAAAAAAGGTGATGTGACGAAGAATTATGGGGGGTGGGGGGAGGGCAGTTGTCTCTTCTTCCCCAGACTCCAACGGGCTTCCTATGTTGGAGGAATTCCACATCATATTGTCATGGTGGGAAACAAAGTCCTCCTTCCTCCATAGAAACAGGAAGTTCAGCCATGAGTCATTTTTCCTAACTTCCTTTGCAGTCCATGCATGGCCATGTGAGACAGGCTTAGGCAATTAGACACAGACACCTTGGACCCTGGGAACTAAAGGGGCAAAAAAGCAGGCGCTATAGAGAACTGACTCAGTTGCTGGCTGTAATGGCTGTGCCATTCCAGGGGACAGTCAACCAACAGCCGAGCTTTCTGCAACAGTAGTCATGGTGTCCTTCAGAGCCACTGTATGTCTTTGTTCTGTGTGTCTTTTGCTATGATTCTGACTGTGAAACCATCTTTTCCTTTTCTGTGGCTTGCACTAAAAATCCTGAGTGATAGGAGAGAGTAGGTCTTAGATACTGCACAAAGGAAAGCCTCCTTTAACACAGTGATATTTAAGCTGGGTTCTGGACTTTCCTAATGGCACAGTGGATAAGAATCTACCTGCCAGTGCCGGACGACACAGGTTCGATCCCTGGTCCTGGAAGATTCCACATGCCTCGGAGCAGCTAGGTTCCTGAGCCACAACTACTGAGCCCCCACTCTAGGGCCTGTGAGCCACAGCTGTTGAGCCCAAATGCTGCAACTACTGAAGCCCACGTGCCCTAGAGCCTGTGCTCCACAACAAGAGAAGCCACTGCAATGAGAAGCCCACGCACCATCCCACAGAGGAATCCGCTGCTCTCTACCAGAGAAAAGTGCAGCAACAACCTAGCACTCAATATATCTAGCTAGATAGATCAATTGACAGATAAAGCTAGGTTCTGAAGACTGAATAGGAGGCAGCCACGGGAAGAAGGTGGAAAGGAGTATGCCACACAGACGGAACAACAAATCCAAAGGTCTAAAGTGGGAGAAACCTTAGCCCCATCCTCAGAGCTGTAGAAGATGTTTCGATGGCATCACTGACTCAATGGACATGAGTTTGAGCAAACTCAGAGGGACAGTGATAGACAGAAAAGCGTGGCGTGCTGCAGCTCGTAGGGTCACAAAGAGTCAGACACGACTTGGCCACTCAACAACGGAGCCGGAACACATATATACGGAATTTAGAAAGATGGTAACGATGGCCCTATATGCAGGGCAGAAGAAGAGACATAGAAGTACAGAACAGACTTTTGAACTCTGTGGGAGAAGGTGAGGGTGGGATGTTTCGAAAGAACAGCATGTATATTATCTGTGGTGAAACAGACCACCAGCCCAGGTGGGAGGCATGAGTCAAGTGCTCGGGCCTGGTGGGCTGGGAAGACCCAGAGGAATCGGGTGGATAGGGAGGTGGGATGGGGGACCGGGATGGGGAATACGTGTAACTCTATGGCTGATTCATATCAATGTATGACAAAACCCACTGAAAAAAAAAAAAAAAAACGGAGCTGGAAGAAGCCTCATCCATGCTCCTGGGTAAGCAGGTAAAAGGGTAAGGAGCAACAAGAGAGGTGGGCTCCATAAGGTAGAACCTTTCCCAAGGAGCCAGGATTCCAAGCTGCCTCTGCCTAGCTCCAAAGGCTCCATCCAGTCGGTCTCTGTAGCCTTTCCCCTCCCCCTCTTTTGGAACTCCGCCTATGCCGTTGCCACCGCTCGTCATAGTCAAGAGGACTCTGTTTCACAAACTTCTCAGTCCAGGAAGGAGTTGCGTGTCATTGAGGGGGGCGGTCCCTGCCCCTCCAGGCAAGGATCTCAGGCCAGGCCTGGACACCAAACAGGGATCATGCCAGTGTTGATACCCCCGGTGGAACACAGCCAGGACACGCGTGTTGGGCATCCAGCATGGCGCGAGGCGAGCAGGGCCTTGACGGACGAGGCACACAAGCTGACCGACCGCTGCGGGCAGGAGGCTGTGACCATGTGGCAACCGGACGACAGCGTGCGGGACCCAAACCTGGCGCACCACCTCTGCCGGGCCGCCTACATTCAGCCCTGGCGCTTCCGCGTGGAGATGCTCAAAGGGGGCAGCACCATGGAGAAGCCGCCGCCCGGCGAGGGCGTGACGCTGTGGAAGAGCAAGATGAAGCCGCCGGCCTGGCACGCCCGCCTGCCGCTGCCCATGCACCGTGACGCGCGGGCCCTGCAGACCGCCGAGATGGTGCAAGCCCACGCCCGCGGGGCGCGCCTCACCGCCGCCCGCCTCGGCCGCGCGCAGCACCAGATCAACGGGCAGCTGCGCCTGCTGCAGCGCCAGCGCGAGGCTACGGACCGCAGGCTCAGCGAAGTGCGCAAAGCACTGCTGATTAACCAGCAGAGCGTCAAGCTGCGGGGCTACCGGCCCAAATCTGAGACGGTGGGACCACCCCCGGCCCCAGCCCAGCCGCAAAGACTCAGGCCTCCGCTCCCAGATGCGTAGACTGGGCAAAATCCACCCTAGAGAGGAAACACTCCCCCATCGCAGGCCCAACTCCACCCCCAAGATGAGATGCCTTGGTTCCCAGCCCCAGAGACAGAGATTCTCCCAAACGGATGCGATCCTCAAACCCCTTGCCCCAGAAGTGTTAGTCGTTCTGTCGTGTCCGACTCTTATCCACTCCATGGACTGTAGCCCGCCAGACTCTTCTGTCCATGGGATTCTCCAGGCAAGGATACTGGAATGGGTAGCCATGCCCTCCTCCAGGGGGTCTTCCCCACCCAAGGATCGAACCGAGGTCTCCTGCATGGCAGGCAGATTCTTTACCATCTGAGACACCAGGGAAACCTTGCCCCCAGAGGGGGACAAGAAGCTAGATTTACCAAAGAGTAAAATCTACCACTCCCAGCCTAGATAAGAGGGTGAAATTCTCCCCCCCACCCCCCATGCATGAGACCTTCAGTGCCCCAACCCCCCAACCCCACTGAAAACACACAAGAAGCCCCCAGCTGAGCAGTGGGTGATGTCCTAGTCCCAACAGATAAAATTCTACTCATAATATTTTTTTAAACCCTAACCAACTCCCCCCTTCCCCAGGCTTCCCAGGGGACTCAGTGGTAAAGAAACCACCTGCCAATGCAGGAGAGACATGGGTTCCATCCCTCAGTCAGGAAGATCCCCTGGGGGGAGGAAATGGCAACCCACTTCAAGATTCTTGCCTGAAAAATCCCATGGACAGAGGAGCCTGGTGGGCTGCAGTCCATAGCATCGCAAGGCGTCTGACATAACTGAACAGCATGCACCAGACACACCCCCAGCCTCAGGGAATGAGAACCCCATCCCAGGCCTCACAGGGGTTAGGGTTAGAATCAGGAGAGGGACAGGGTCTGCCAAAAACTGAGACCCTCAGACTCCTCAGTCCTGCACCTGAGAGCTAAACCCTTTGCCAGGGGGAAAGAGTGAGACCCCCTAGCCCAGCCCCGGTAAAATCCTCCCCCTAAAGTGAAATCCTCGATGGCCATCCCCAAAGGGGACAGTATTCCAGCCTCCCTGGGGAGAGGTGAGACCCCCCCCCCACCCACCCACCTGTCGGGTGGGTTTCCAAGTCCCAGCCCCCAAATCCAAACAATAAGCCCTCAAAAGGGCAAACCCCATCGTCGCTATGATGAGATTCACTTGTAGCCTGGGAGAGAGGATAAGACCATCACAAAGGAAGGGGGAGCCCCTCAGCCCCAAAAAGCAATGATAACTTTCCCCCAAGTTAAGTCATCTCCATCCCAGCTCACTGGGCTCTAATCTGTAAAAGGAAGAAGCCCCCAGCCCTGCTCTCTAGAGGGTAAGACCTCCCCCAAGTGAAAGAGTTAGTCACGCAGTCATGTCCAACTCTTTAGGACCCTGTGGACTGTAGCTCACCAGGAATAGCTGTCCATGGAATGAATTCTCCAGGCAAGAATACTGGAGTGGGTTGCCATACCCTTCTCCAGGAGATCTTCCCTACCCAGGGATGGAACCTGTTTCTCCTGCATCACAGGTGGATTCTTTACCATCTGAGCCACCAGAGAAGCCCTGGTGAGAGCTCCCTAAAAGGGTAAATGCTTCTCAGAGAGTGAGATCCCCAAAGCGTGAGAGTGCCCCCAACTCCATTCCCCAAACCCAGAGTTTCTGAGTTTGGCAGACTCTGTCCTATTCTAGAAAAAGAGCTCTCCCCGCCAGTCCTCTCCCACAGGTGTGAAGAATTCTCTCCTTGTTTTCCAGATCCCTGACAAAGCTGACAGTATGCTTACCTGGGAAAGAGAGGAGCTAAAGAGCATGAAGAGGAAGATGGAGACAGATATGGAAAAATCAGAGGCCCTGCTCAAGGTTTGGGACACCTGGAGCCAGATTAAGGGGATTGGAGGAGACCTTTGGCTGCCTAATGGGCAAACAGTTTTAACCTTGAGGATTGTAGCAACAGCAAATCCTTCAAGCCACACACCCATCCCACCCTGACGTGACATTCACTGTATTTCCACTTTAGGAAATGGAAAGACTGAAGCTCTGAGAGATGAAATTGGGCCTCAAAATAACAATGAACACCCCTCACCTCTGTGCCCTGTTGGCTCAGATGGTAAAGAATCCACCTGTGATGCAGGAGAAACAGGTTCCATCCCTGGGTTGGGAAGATCCCCTGGAGAAGGGAATGGCAACCCACTCCAGTATTCTTGTCTGGAGAATTCCACGGACAGAGAAACCTGGTGGGCTATAGTCCATGTGGTTGCAAAGATTCAGACATGACTGAGTGACTAAGGACGCCCCTCTGTGCCAAACCCTGTCCTGTTGTTAAGTCCTTAAAACCTTCCTGTGAAACAGAAACTATGATACTCATTAGAGATGGGGAATTCAAGACTCAGAAAGATATGACCTCACCCAAGGCATGGAGCTAACCAGTGTTGAGGCTGTGATTTCAGTTCAGGTGTCTTTTTTTTCCTCCAGCTTTAGAGAGGTACAACTTACTATTTTAATTGTGTATGTATTTTACTTCTTAAAAAAATTATTTATTTTTGGCTGTGCTGGGTCTTTGTTGCTGCGCAAGTGCTTTATCAAGTTGCAGAGAGTGGGGCTACTCTCTAGTTGCAGTGCACGGGCTTCTCATTGCTGTGGCTTCTCTTGTTGCAGAGCATAGGCTCTAGGTTCACAGGTTTCAGTAGTTGTGGCTCAAAGGTTCAGGAGTTGCAGCACAAGGGCTCAGTTGCCCCACTTCATGTGGGATCTTCCCAGATCAGGAATGGAAACCATGTCCTCTACATTGGCAGATGGATTCTTAACCATGGACCAGCAGGCAAGTCCCGCTATATAGTGCAATTATTAGTATAGTAACTTTATTAATATAAAAATATTGCTACTACTAATTGGCTTCCCTGATAGTTCAGTTGGTAAAGAATCTGCCTGCAACAGGAGACCCTGGTTCAATTCCTGGGTTGGGAAGATCCTCTGGAGAAGGGAAAGGCTACCCACTCCAGTAGTCTGACCTAGAGAATTCCATGGACTGTATGGGGTCACAAAGAGTCAGACATGACTGAGCGACTTTCACTATTGCTACTACTGATAATTACTATATTATATATATACTATATATATATAATATCACATTTTCTTTATCCATTCATCTGTCAACAGACATTTAGATTGTTTCTATGTCTCAGCTGATGAATAATGCTAAAATGTGCATGGCAATTATTTCCCTTCAAGGTCCTGATATCCTTTATATATGTACCCAGAAGTGTGAGAACTTCCTCATGTTTCAACTCAGATGTCTTGATCTCTTTACTCTGTACTATGTGCTCGTCTTTATCAACTCCATTCAGAGATGGCCTCTCACTGCATCCTTTCACTCTTGCAACAAGGATTTCTTTATGACATCACTAATGGAGACATGAAAGTAGGTTTCAAGGAGCCTGTATGCACTTATGACTTATTCATTTGACAAATATTAATCCAATACCTTGGTGTTCCAGGCACTGTGTTTGGCAGTTGGGACAAGTTGTGAACAGGCCTTGCCCTCGAGGAATTCACATTAAAGGGTCATTCAAATAAGGGACCAGCCAGGGTTGGGAGGGTGGAGTTGGGGAAACGTGGATGGAGTTAGGAGCCGATGTGCCACTGTCCGTGGTGCTGAACCTTAATTGCACTCAACCTATTACACCTCCGATGCAATGGACATGTGCTATGTGTACTTAGTCACTCGTCGTATCCGACTCTGTGACCTCTTGGACTGTAGCCTGCCAGACTCCAATGAACATGAACTTGGGCAAACTCTGGATGGTGAGGGACAGGGAGGCCTGGTGTGCTGAGGTCTATGGGGTCACAAAGAGTCAGACATGACTGGGGGACTGAACAACCATATTGTACCTCCAGGCTGCTGTCATATTCCTTTAAATCTGGTGATCCTGAAAAATCCTTCAAGTAAGTCTGAAACAGACAAGGGAGAAGACCCTGAAGGTGGCCCTGGTAGGGAAGGGCTTGCAAGAGAGAAAATGAAATAAGGAGGTGGGAAAAGACAGATGGAAACCCAAGAGTGCTGCTGTGTTGTCGTTCAGTCACTAAGTCAGGTCTGACTCTTTTTATGACAACCCCATGGACTGTAGCCCGCCAGGTTCCTCTGTTCATGGGACTTCCCAAGCAAGAATACTGGAGTGGGTTGTCATTTCCTTCTCCAGGGTATCTTCCCGACCCAGGAATTGAACCACATCTCTTGCATTGCAGGTGGGCTCTTCACCACTGAGCCCTTGAAAGTTGAAAGGGAAGCCCTTTCAACTTAAAAGCATGAACTCAAATCTCAGATTGACAGTAAGAGGATTCCCAGAAATCTCATATGTGTCTCTAGAAGATTTGCTGTCCCCTGTGCAAGTTATTTCATACCCTCTCTTCCTTCATATCTGTCCAACTTCCTGCTCTTTCTTCATTATCAAAGAATAACCCCAATGCATGGAAACCACTAAAGAGAATTTTTCTCATTTTTCCTCTACCAACCCTATAATTCCATCTACCTACTAACCCACCTCCTCTCCCTTCTCCTACATCATTCATATTTCTTTCTTCATCAGATCACTCTCAACAGTGAACAAATGGGGGATTATCCTTTAATGGACACAGATCTACTTAGGATGATGAAACGTTTTGGAAATGGACAGTGGTGGCGGTTACACGTTGTGAATATACTTACTGCTACTGAACTGTACACTTAAAATGGCTTAAGTGGCTAATTTTCATCTGTTTTTTGTTGTTTTCCTTCAGTTGATAAGTCATACCTCTTTGAGGCCCCAAGAACTGTAGCACACCAGGCTCCTCTGTCCTCTACTGTCTCCCAGAAATTGCTCAAATTCATGTCCATTGAGTCAGTGATGCCATACAACCACCTCATCCTCTGCTGCCCCCTTCTTCTCCTGTCCTCAAGCTTTCGCACCATCAGGGTCTTTTCTAATGAGTCGCCCTTTGCACCAGGTGGCCAAAGTATTGGAGCTTCAGCTTCAGCATCAGTCCTTCCAATGAATATTCAGGGTTGATTTCTTTTCGGATTGCCTGGTTTGATCTCTTTGCAGTCCAAGGGACTCTCAAGAGTCCTCTCCAGCATCACAATTTGAAAGCATCAATTCTTTGGCGTTCAGTCTTCTCTAAGGTCCAACTCTCACATCCATACATGACTATTGGAAAAACTATAGCTTTGACTATATGGACTTCTATCAGCAAAGTGATGTCTCTGCTTTTTAATGTGCTATCTATATTTGTCATAGAAAATATGTATTTCCCTGGTGGTCTACTGGTTAAGACTATGCTTCTACTACAAGGGACATGGGTTTGATCCCTGGTCGGGGAACTAGATCCAGCATGGTTCCACTAACACCCAGCACAGTCAAATTAATCTTTTGATCCCACCCTCCCAGATAATCACCATTTCTCTGATTCACTCAATAGCCACTTATCTTATCTGCACACTTTAGGTCAGAAACTGGGTCATTTTCCCCCATGGCATCCCTGCAACCTAGCACAATGCCTAGAATACAGTAAGGGCTTAATGAACATTTAAGTTAATGAATGAAAGACTTTATATCCATTTTTTACCCAAATGGATGAATCCCAAAGAAATAACATTCAGCAAAAGAAGTTGGACATAAAAAGTACACATTGTATGATTCTGTTTATATGACATTTCAAATTTCAAAAGCTTGTTCTTAAAGAGTCAGGTAGTTAATTTTTTTAAGCTTTGTGTGCAATACAACCTCTGTCACAATTCTAGATGGTCCTCAAATCACAGTTCGAGGTTCAACTTAATGGTGCAAAGTGATACACATTCAGTAGAAACTATAATTCTAATCTTGAATTTTTATCTTTTTCTGAGCTAGCAATATGCAGTACAATACTCTCACCTGAGCTGTGCAGCAGCAGTGAGTCACAGTTCCCTGTCAGCCACTGGGTAAATAACTGATGCCCTTCTAGCTATTCTGTGCCCATACAACCATTCTGGTTTTCACTTTCAGTACAATATTCGATAAATTACAAGTACTATTAAACACTTTATTAGGAAATAGGCCTTGTGTTAGATGATCTTGTCCAACTATAGACTAATGTAAGTGTTCTGAGCACATTTAAGGTAAGTTGGGCTAAGCTATGATATCCAATAAGATTAAGTGTATTAAATGCATTTCAACATAATATTTTCAACTTACAATGTGTTTACTGGGATGTAACCCTATTGTAACTTGAGAAAGATCATACTTAATTTGGCCAGTGGGGTACATAAATAGCCAGAAACAATACGTACATGAATGAGCATGGCCATGTTCCAATATAGTTTTATTAAAAAAAAAAAAGATGGGGACTTCAATGGTGGTCCAGTGGTTAAGCAGGGGATGCAGGTTCGGTTCGATCCCTGGCTGGGGAACTTTTGTTTGTTGTTGTTCAGTCATTAAGTCGTGTTCAACTCTTGCTTCGACTCCATGGACTAAACCCACCAGGCTCCTCTGTCCATGGATTTTCCAGGCACGAGTGGGTTGTCATTTCCTTCTCCAGGGGATCTTTCCAACCCAGGGATCAAACAAGCATCTCCTGCATTGGCGAGTGGATTCTCTCCCACTGAGTCACCTGGCAAGCCCCACTTTCAGTCACTTCCCCCTATCTCCCAGCTTACAATTAACCTTCTCTGCCTCTCCTTCCTCGCTCCCAGACCCTGGCCTCCTGTCGTGACGCTCTGGTCTTCTGCTGTAAGGAGAGGCTCCAAGCTGTGGAGCTAATGAACCAGCCACTGGACAAGGTTCTGGAGCAGGCGGGTCGCCACTCCTGGGTGAACATCTCCCGAGTCCCCACTCCGCGCACTCAGGGCCTGAAAACCCCGCCTCCAGACCCTGTGGGCACCTATACCCCAGGTAAAACCGCGCAGAAATGAGTCCAGCAGAGTGGGCGCCCGTGGTGCCCAACTGCTGCCCCACTTCACGGCCAGGGGAGCCTGGCGGGCTACACTCCACGGGGTCGCAAACAGTCAGACACTACTGAGCGCCTAACACACGCATACACCCCCCTCCCCACGCCTGCAGAGTGCGCCGCGGCGCTGTACGAAGCCAAGCGACTGTTAATGGAGTCCAAGGACACTTTGCTAGATATGGCAAAGAACGAGGAGGACATCCGAGAGCAACAGCAGCAGATAAGCGACCGCGTGTGCGCCTCGCTAGCGCAGAAAATGCGCGAAACCTTGGAGCTGAAGGTGCGCCCCGCTGGCGCCGCTCCTAGTTGGCGGCTGGAGTCTAGAATGCTATAGTGTGGAGGAGGGAGATGGGGGGTGGGTGGGGGGCGGCGGAGGGATGTAGGCGAAGAGGGGACGGGAAGCCGGTGTGATTCCGCGCTGTGCTCCCACCCACCCAGGATAGACTGAACATGACCTTAGGACTCATGAGGGGAACGATCCACCGGTGCACGAAATTCAACCAGGAGATGTACATCACCCGCGGCCTCATCAAGGTAGATCTGGGGGAGAGGGTCTGCGGGGATGCGGCCGTGGGCTTCCAGGAGGTGAAACCTCACGGCTCTGCACACCGCACTCCGCCAGGGTCCTCTGTCCAAAAGTCACCTGGAGACTCGAGAGAAACTGGACAGACCTCTGGTTCGCATGTATCAGAGACATGTGGGCACCCAGCTTCCGGAGGCCACGCGCCTCGCCCAGGTAAGCCCCTCTCAGTCCCTCCCGCCAGGCCCTGCCCTGGTAAGACTCCTTGCTCAAGCACGCAGCGCAGGCGAGACCCCTGACCCAGGGCTGTGAGTCCTTCAGCTCCCCACGCCGCCAGCAGGATGCCTTCAGTATCCACATGTGCAGCGTGCTCAGAAGAGTCCAACTCTTTGCTACCCCATGGGTGCAGCCCACCAGGCTCCTCTGTCCATGGGATTTTCCAGACAAGAATACTGGAGTGGGTTGCCATTTCCTCCTCCAGGGGATCTTTCCAACCCAGGGATGGAACCTGGGTCTCCTGCATGTTTTGCATCGGCAGGCGGATTCTTTACCACTGAGCAACCTGGGAAGCTCAATACTCACACCCATCTCAAATAAGTTCCCCCAATCTCTACCCTACTTCTATCCAAGGTCTGCCCGTCCCCTCAACCTTCATGAGCATCCGCTTCTTCATACAGGCCCTGTCACAGGTTCTTTTCCAAGTACGTTCCGGCCCAGGCGTGTAACCCCCAACCCCATTCTAGGCTCTCCCCTCCTGGCTGTGCTCCTACCCAGGCGAGGTCCTTCCACACGCACACCTGACTCAGATGTGCGCCCCCTCCCCAACCTGAGGCCCGCCCCCTCTTCAGCTGTCGTCCCTGTACACGCATACCTGGCCCAGGTGTGGCCGCCCATCCTAGATAGCGCCACGCTCTGGCTCGCCTGTCTCCCAACACCGCCCCTCCTCATGCCCAGGGCACTGACAAGCTGCAGCGCCACATCTCGCACGTTGAAAAGAACCTGGACGAGCTGCTCGCCATGCGCAAGAAGCTCACCTGGAGCTTTAACTGCAAGAAGATCGGGCACGACATCGACTACAGCGTGGTGCGCCTGCGCCTCCGCCAGCGGCACCCGCACGTGTGCTTCGAGCAAGCGCAGCGCCTGGTCAATGACTGGGACCCACGCACGCCGCCGCGCATGCAGTCCAACCCCGCTGCCGCCAAGTGACCAGCGCACCCCTGCCCCAGCAGCCCACAGCCCAGCGGCCCTCCCTCTCTCCTGACCCCCTTCGCCCTCAGAGCGCCCTCTAGCAGAATTATAATTCAAACCGAGAATGCATAATTACACTTATTAGGCGCGTGGTGGTGGTGGTGGCGAAGCTGCTAAGTCGAGTCCGACTCTCACGACCCCAGGGACTGTAGCCAGCCAGGTTCCTCTGTCCATGGGATCTCCCAGGCAAGAGTACTGGAGTGGGTTGGGAGTCCTCCCGGCCCAGGGATGGAACGTGGGTCTCCTGCTTTGCACACAGAGTCTTTACCATCTGAGCAAGCTGATCACTTATCCTCCAACACGTTATAGGCTATGCATCCTGGAAGTTGTTAATGATAGGATGGATTTGGCCACTGTATTTTGGGGGTTCAAATCCCGGCTCCCCAATTTCAGATTATGTGGCCTTAGTCAAGTCACTACTTGTCTCTGGCCTCGGTGTCTCCAGCCTGTAGAATTGTAGAATTGTAGCATTAACTTCAGAGGCTTGTTGTAAGGGGGTAGGAGAATGGTGACTGTATATAAAACATTCTTAACTGCAGATGAATTACTATTCCCATTTTACACTTGAGGAAAGTGAAGCACAGTGCGGCTAAGCAGATGCCGGAGGTCACACAGCTACTCATTAGAAGAACTGGAATTTTAATACCTGACTCTACAGCTTGCTCTCTAAGCAGAACTGGGATTCTGCCTTTATTGACAAAACACACACACAGGGATATATCTTCCTCCCCTGGAGCTCTCTCTAGTGGAGGCTGTTTATTTTCCCAGTCCCCAAGCAACTCCATAAAGTGAAAGTCACTCAGTCATGTCCAGCTCTTTGTGACCCCATGGACTATACAGTCCATGCAGTACTCCAGGCCAGAATACTGGAGTGGGCAGCCGTTCCCTTCTCCAGGGGATCTTCCCAACCCAGGTCTCCCTCATTGCAGGCGGATTCTTTACCATCTGAGCCACAAGGGAAGTCCATAAGGAGGTCCATTTGAGCCCTCCCTGCTTCCCATTGCCCTTATCTCCACTTACCAGGGCTGGGGGTTGGGGGGGGGGGGGTGGGTATTGCTTCTTCAAATTTCACAGCCTCCTTCATTCACTTATTAAGCCCTTATAAAGTGCCAGGTTCTAGACTTGTGTACCCAGTAGGGGAAGGAGAGGGTGGGATGAACTGAGAGAGTAGCGTTGAAATATACACACTAACATGTGCAAAACAGATAGCGAGTGGGAAGCTTCTGTGTAACAAAGGGAGCTCAGTGTTCTGTGACAACCTAGAGAAGTAGGATGGGGGCGTGGGTGGAAAGGATGCTCGGGAAGGAGGGGATATATTGTATACTTACAGCTGATTCACGTTGTACAGCAGAAAACAACACAACATTGTGAAGCAGTTATCCTCCAATTATAAATAAATTTTTAAAAAAGAATATGGGGGGGTGGGGTGGTGAGTTGGGAAGTGCCAGGTTCTGAGCCAGGCACTGAGAGTGCAGCAGTGAGCAAGGTTTACATGGTCTCTGCTCTCAGGGAACTTGCAAGCTGATGGAGTGCAGCCTGTATCATCCTTTTATTATTACTATTATTAATTTATTTTTTACTGAAGGATAATTGCTTTACAGAATTTTGCTGCATTCTGTCGAACCTCAGCATGAATCAGCCATAGGTATACTGCAGCTGTAGTGTGACCTCCTACAGGAAGCCCACCTGATTGCACCCACACGTTCAGGCGTAGCTCAGTTTCTCTTCTGTGTTCTTTTGGACACCCTCCCATCACAGAACTAGTCACACTAAGCTGTGATAATCATCTGCTCTCATGGGAAGATTTCAGGGTGTGGTCGACACAGAATAAGGGGTGTTCATTCAAGCCACAAATACTTCCCAAGCAACTGCTTCATGCCAGAGACTGTACATCAAGGACTGAGACACACTTGATCCCTCTCTCATGAAACCAACGTGCACAGGCTAAGAATGACCATCACAAATACAATCTTTTTGGCATAGCCCCTTGGACACACCTGAACCCAGGCAGCATTTTACAGAGAAGGAAATGAAGTTCAGGAAGGAGATATTATTTGCTCAGGGTCATAGAGCCAGAAAAGGACAAAGCGGGATTTAAACCTGGATCTGAGTCCATGCTCTTTCTCTCTTGCTCCAGGCTACAGACATCCATGGACTCACCCTAACAACTAAGCGGAGGTGGAGCAAATTATGCTCACTTGACAGGGAAATATGCAAGAAAAAAGGGGGGAGTTGGGTGCTCAGCTGAGGAGTAGGGGCAGCAGGTTCAAACTGGCAGCAACTACTCAGGAGGTCTTGGGCATCACAATCAGCTCCCTTATCTCAAGAGGGACTTGACAGTCAGGGGCTTCCTGGGGTTCCTGGGGCTCCAGTTTCCCCAGGATTGTTCCTCAGGCACTTCCTCCATATACCCATTCAGATGCCGACCAGAAGCAGCACACATGATTTGAAGGAATTTTAACAAAGAAATGAGAGTTGGTCTCCATTCTTCAAAAATTCTGTATTTGTGAATTAACCCAACTCACTAAAATTTACTCCTAATCCCCAGTATACTGTGATGCTTTCTGGGTTCTTTGCAGGCATGTGAAGAGCAGGGGAAAAAAATTGTGTCTGGACCACACATTCCCAGAAGGTCCAACAAGGCAGCACTCTGCCTTTCTGGTTTAGGTCTCATCCTTAAACAAGCATCCCTTCTAGTCTAATCTGTGGCACAATTGTGTGTGTGTGTGCGTGTGTGCGTGTGTGCTTTTTGTTGCCAGTTTCACTGTTTCAAATTGCCCCTGTCATGCCAAAATGCTGCATGGTGATCCTAAGTGCAAGAAACAGCACGTGCCCTACAGAGGAAATGCATGTGTTACACAAGCTCCCTTAAGGCATAAGTTATGGCGCTGCTAGCCTTGAGTTCAATATTAATAATTCACATTAATGTATAATATATTTTTATTGAACAATATATAATTAAGTGTTGTTGTTTAGTTGCTAAGTCCTGTTTGACTCTCTTGCGACCGCATGGACTGTAGCCCACCAAGCTCTTCCATCCATGGGATTTCCCAGGCAAGGATACTGGAGTGAGTTGCCATTTCCTTCTCCAGGGGATCTTCCCGACCTAGGGATGAAACCCGCATCTTTTGCATTGGCAGATGGATTCTTTACCACAAAGCCTGGGAAGCCCTTCACCATGCAGATAATGGGGGAATAAATGTCTCTATCTCCTCTCCTTCCCTAATGGTCAAAGTCAAAGAGAAAGGGAGTCCATTGACACACTCCCCTCAGTCTCCTGGGGCATAGAGCCATCACCACTCTTCTGACTTCTGAGCCTCTCAGGGGTTCTTCCTGAGCCTGGGGACTGTCCCCTTTGTCTGCATCTTTGTCCATCTATCTTCTCCCAGACACATCACATGGGGATGTAAATATTCCACTTGCATACGATGCCTTAACCTCTGGGTTGCAACCTGCGACCCTCATCCTAACCAACACAGTCCCAGTTTGTCACCTCAACTCACCCAATGTTCCCCGAAAGCATTTTTGCACAATTCTCTAGGTTGCCTTAGAGCTCCTATTTCAGCTGGTGCTCCTAAAGCCAAGTTCTAGGCCCCCAGGAAACCTCTCAATGATACTACAAGTAAGTGTCATCAACCCCATGTTAGAGATGAAGAAATAGAGCAATAGTGACTCAATGGTAAAAGAACCCACCTGCCAATGTAGGAGACACAGGAGACACAGGTTCAATCCCTGGGTTGGGAAGATCCCCTGGAGGAGGAAATAGCAATACGCTCCAGTATTCTTGCCTGGAAAGTACCCTGGACAGAGGAGCCTGGTGGGCTACAGTTCATGGGGTCACAAAAGAGTTGGACGTGACTTAGTGACTGAGGATGCACAGAAAGACTTAAAATCCCACCCAACAAGTGACGGATTAAGTCTGGACTTTTAAATGTGTGGGGATGTCCCCACAAGGAGATTCTGCACTGCCTCCCAAGAACTGTCCAGGTGTCATTTGCATGAGAATACCTACAGTGCCTGCCAAAGATGCAGATTCCTGGGCCACACTCCATACCTAGAGAATCTGGATCCCAGGAGGTGAGGTTTAGGAATTTGCGTTTCTAGTAAGTCTGATGCACACCAGTGTTTGAAATGCATTCCGTCCTTGCTGCCAACTTCCCAGGGCCAGCTTCTGCACTGGCCACAGCAGACACCAAAGGAGGGACCCACAAAAATGTTTTCTTTTTCATTTATTTTAAAGGCAGAAGAAACATATAAATACACAAAAATAAATAAATAATAAACACTGGTGGTTCAGTGGTAAAGAACCTGCCTGCCAGTGCAGGAGATGTGGGTTCAATCCCTGGGTAGGGAAAATGCCCTGGAGAGGGAAACAGCAACCACTGCAGTATTCATGCCTGGAGAATCCCCATGGACAAAGGGGCTTGACGGGCTACAGTCCATGAGGTCGCAAAGAGTCAGACATAACTGAGCAGGAATGCACGCTGACAGCAGCAAGGAGTCCACACACTCCAACATTTTAAATTTTTTAAAAAGCATTTTCTCTGGAGCCCCAGGCTCTGTACACATTGTAATGAACAGTCTTATCAAATGTTTTATCACAGTAGCACATGAACGGCTAGCTTTCCAGCATACGAACATGCACCCTTGTCACGTACCGCTAAGCCAGGGTTTCTCAGTCATGGTACTGCTGACATTTGGGGCCGAATACCACTTTGTACTGGGGTGTGTCCTGTATATTGTAGAATATTAAGCAGCATCCTTGGCCCCCTGAATGCCAGTAACATCTCCTTCCAGCTGAAGACAATCTAGAACATTCATAGGCTTTGTCAAATGTCCCAGGTGGAGGGGCAGATTTGTAGAATCGCCACTGGTTAAGAATCACTATACCAAGCCAGGGCTTCCTAGGTGGATCAGTGGTAAAGAATCCTCATGCCAATGCGGGATAAACAGGTTCAATCCCTGAATCCGGAAGATCCTCTGGAGGAGGAAATGGCAACCCATTCCAGGATTCTTGCCAAGACAATCCCATGTACAGAGGAGCTTGTGGGCTACAGTCCGTGGGGTCACAAGAGTCAGATATGACTGAGCAACTGAACAAGCATGCATGCACACATGCCAAGGCAGTGTCATAAATTTGGGGTTCTCTTGAGGAAATACTTTTCTTCCGGTACCAAATTCTGTATTAGTTAGATTATAGGTTTTTTAATAAAGAAAGAAAAAAACACAGATTGCTTGACTAACAGGGAAGGCTTTTGGCAAAGTGACCCATTCTTGAGGCCACAAAAGGGAAAACAGTTCAGATCAGATGGGCTTCTCTACTGTCCTCTGGACACTGAGAACTCTTCTCTGACTTTCCAATCATACATGACTATTCATGCATGATTACTTGGCATCACAATAATTAGACAGTGACCAAATTTGTATCACAGTAAAACTTGTGGTAAATTCAATTTTATTAAAACATTTTATTAACAATTTTATTAAAACATTTATTTGTTTGTTTAGTATTTGACAGATTTAATTCAATTTTGCTTATATTTATTTTTAATGAGTTTTTTCCCCTTTGAAACTTTCCATTTATAGAATTCTAGTATGTTCTCATTAAAAAAAAAAAAAGCAGAGGCATCACTTTGCCAACAAAGGTCTGTATAGTCAAAGATATGATTTTTCCAGTAGTCACGTAAGGATATGAGAGTTGGACCATAAAGAAGGCTAAGCACCAAAGAACTGATGGCTTTTGAATGGTGGTGTTGAAGAAGACTCTTGAGAGCCCCTTGGACTGCAAGAAGATCATACCAGTTAATCCTAAAGGAAATCAATCCTGAATATTCATTGGAAAGACTGGTACTGAAGTTGAAACTCCAATACTTTGAGCACCTAATGCAAAGAGCCAACTCACTGGAAAAGACTCTGGTGCTGGGAAAGATTGAGGGCAGGAGAAAAAGTGGGCAGCAGAGGATGAGATGGTTGAATCACATCACCAATTCAATGGACATGAGTTTGAGCAAACTCCAGGAGATAGTGAAGGACAGGGAAGCCTGGCGTGCTGCAGTCCATGGGGTCGAAAAGAGTTGGATATGACTTAGCGACTGAACAACAGCAACTAACAAGTTCTCACTGTGTAATTCAGGAACAGCATTAGCAACAGGAAAAATGACTAGAAAGCTATAAAGTGATGCTTCAATTCCTTCTTGCCTCTAAAAAAGGCTCACTTACCACAAAGTAAATTAAATATGTTATATACTAAAAATAAATAAAAACACAGAGACCCAGAATAACAGTGTGTGCATGCTCAGTCCTGTCTGACTCTTTGCAACCCCATGCACTGTAGCCTGCCAGGCTTCTCTGTCCATGGGTTTCCCGAACAAGAATACTGGAGTGGGTTGCCACTTCTTTCTCCAGGGGATCTTCTCCACCCAGGGACTGAACCCACATCTCTTGCATTTCAGACAAATTCTTTGCCACTGTGCCACCAGGGGAGCCCCACAATTATTTTTATCTGCACTTACTTGGTCAAAACATACATTATAAATTTTTAAAATTTTGGTAAGTAAATACAAAACACAAGAAGTTTTTATGTAACATATTGGTTTTTTTGTACACTTTTATTATAGTTGATTTACAATGTTGTGTTAGTTTCAGTTATACAGCAGTGACTGGGTAACACATATACATATAGCCACTCTTTTTCAGAGTTTCCCTGGTGGTTCAGTGGTAAAGAATCCAGCTGCCAATGCAGGAGACACCGGTTCCATCCCTGGGTTGGAAAGACACCCTGGAGAAGGAAATGGCAACCCACTACAGTATTCTTACCTGGGAAATCCCATGGGCAGAGGAGCCTGGCTAGCTAGAGTCCATGGGGTTGCAGTGAGTCGGACCCAACTTAGAGACTGAACAACAGAATATTGAGTGGCGTTCACAATGATCTTCTATTTCTTAAGCCAGTTACAACAGTCAAACATTTTCTAAATTATATACTTTTAAAAACATTATTTCTTTCAGTTCCCACCTTGTGTAAGTAGAAGTCCAGAGCCCCTTTTGTCTCTTTCCTCCAGAGACATAGCCGTGCACCACTAAACCACTATCTGCTCCCATCTCCCCCAGTTCATCGCCTGAGTCACCTACTGACTCAACCCTTAGATGTTCCTGCAAACCATCACATTCTTATTTGGTGAGAGCTACCATGATGGCTTCCGGGTGGCTCAGTGGTAAAGAATCTGCCTGCCAATTCAGGAGATGCAGGTTCGATACCTCGGTCAAGAAGATCCCCTGGAGGAGGACATGGCAACCCATTCCAGTGTTCTTGCCTGGGAAAGCCCATGGACAGAGGAGTCTAGTGGGCTACAGTATCTGGGGTCGCAAAGAGTAGGACACGACTGAGCATGCAAGCTTGTACCTTGAGGCATACTGATCCCCATGTTCTGGGGTTAGCTCTGATTGTCAGAGTGACCTGGGAAGGGCAGACCTGTCTTGCTCTGGGAAACCCCTGCCTAATTTTCCAGCTTTATCCCTCATCCTTTTATGCTGCAGGAAGTAATGAAGAACATGGATATTGGAGTCAGAAATTAGTTCAAACTCTGGTGCTGCCAAGCACTCATTGAGAAACCTTGACCAATTTATTTAATCTCTCTGTACCTCAGCTTCCCCAAAATATAAAATGGCCATAATCAGATGGTAACTAGACTTACTGTAGTGATCATTTTGTAATGGATATAAATGTTGAACCATTATGTTGTACACCTGAAACTAATATATGTATATCCACTATATTTCCACTTTTTAAATGTTCTTAATAACAGTTTTTACCTCACAGGGCTATGAGAATTAAATGGGATAATCCACTTAAAATGTTTAATAGGGTAAGAGGGAGGTTCACAAGGGAAGGGACATATGTATACCTATGACTGATTTATTGCTTTGGCCACCTGATGTGAAGAGCTGACTCATTGGAAAAGATCCTGATACTGGGAAAGACTGAAGGCAAGAGGAGAAGAGCAGGCAGAGGATGAGATGGTTGGATAGCATCACCAACTTGACGGACATGAGTTTGAGCAAACTCGGAGGACAGAAGAGTCAGGCGTTCATGGGGTCACACAGAGTTGGACACAACTGAGCAACTGAACAACAAAAGTGGCTAATTAATATTAATATATGGCAGACACCAACACAATATAACTGTAAAGTGGTTGTCTTCCAGTTAAAAGTAAATAAACCCAAATAAAATAAAGTGCTTAAGGGAGTGAGAGGAGGTTCAAGACAGAGGGAGTATATATATATATATATATATATATATATATATATATATATATATATATACATTTAGCTGATTCACTTTATTACACAGCAGAAATTAGCACATCATAAAAATAAAAGTAAAGACAAAATAAAAAGTAAAAAGAAAAGAAAAGAAAAAATAAAAAGTGAAGACATAATACCAACCAAAAAAATTTTTTTATTTTTAAATTAAGTGCTTAAGAGAGTATCTGGCACACAGTGAGCACTCCATAAACAGACAAGACAGGTTTTGACCTGTGTAATTAGAAGTTTTATAAAGAATGAGAGCAAGGTGTAAATGGATAGATAGAAAAATATTACTCGGTGGATACAAAGCAGGTCATAAAGGTTGTCTTAAAGAAGCTGACTACTTCTTTATCGTCTGAGCCACCAGGGAAGCTCTGTCACCTGACATATGAACATAAATCAGCTAGGAAAGAACCTACTGTGTGGCACAGGGAAGTATACTCATTATTTTGTAGTCACCTAGGTAAGAGAAAGGAGAGTGGGGACAAATGCTTCAGGAAAGGGGAACAGCCTGGGGAAAGGTTCTGAGGCAAGAGAGAATGCATATGGTACACTTGGAAAGCTGAAAAAAGAGTTTTAGAATGGTGGCAGATGAGGCTGAGTAGACGGCCAGGGACCCAGTGTTGCAGATCAGATTCCTGTCGTGATGCGGTCCAGATACTTCCTCTCTTCTAATTCATTTGAGAGCCCCCCTCCTTTCTTCTGCACATTCTTCATCATCTCCTCAGACTGATCTCTGTTATAAAGTTGATTTCTTACATCAAGAATCTCATTAGCATTGATAAACAATTCTGCAAACCACCAGTACACTTGAGGGTTCAACTATTGTCAACCAGTGCCTTGAATCCCTCCAGAACACTACAGAGTGCCTGGCCTACAAAAGACACATGAAAAGATGCTCAAATCTCTAATTATTAGAGATTAGATCAAAACTATAATGGGGTATCACCTCACACCAGTCAGAAAGGCCATGATCAAAAAGTCTACAAATAATAAATGTTGGAGAAGATGTGGAGAAAAAGAAACCGTCCTACAGTATTGGTGGGAAAGTAAACGGTACAGCCACTATGGAGAACAGTATGGAGATTCCTTTAAAAACTAGGAATAAACCTACCATATGACCCAGCAATATCACTACAGGGCATATATCTGGAGGAAACCATAATTCAAAAAGATACATGCACCCCAATGTTCATCACAGCATTATTTATAATAGCCAAGACATGGAAGCAATCTAAATGTCCATCAACAGATGAATGGATAAATATATGGCCTTTTTTTCTTTCCATTTATTTTTATTAGTTGAAGGCTAATTACTTCACAACATTTCAGTGGGTTTTGTCTTACATTGACATGAATCAGCCATGGAGTTACACGTATTCCCCATCCCAATCCCCCCTCCCACCTCCCTCTCCACCCGATTCCTCTGGGTCCTCCCAGTGCACCAGGCCTGAGCACTTGTCTCACGCATCCCACCTGGGCTGGTGATCTGTTTCACTATAGATAATATACATGCAGTTCTTTCAAAACATCCCACCCTCACCTTCTCCCACAGAGTCCAAAAGTCTGTTATGTACATCTGTGTCTCTTTTTCTGTTTTGAATATAGGGTTATCATTACCATCTTTCTAAATTCCTATATGGCCTTTTTTATACAATGGAATATTACTCAGTCATAAAAACAGACTTAAATAATGTCATTTGCAGCAACGTGGATGGAACTAGAGATTATCACACTAAGTGAAGTAAGCCAGACACAGTAAGACAAATATCATATGATATTGCTTATGTGTGGATTCTAAAAAAGGCTGCAAATGAGCTTATTTATAAAACAGAAGTAGAGTTACCCATGTAGAAGACAAACTTAAGGTTATCAGTGGATATGGGGGAGTATAAATTGGGAAATTGGGCTTGACATACACACACTACTCTATGTATTTAAAACAGATAACAAACAAGGACCTATTGTGTAGCACAGGGAAGTATACTCAATACTTTGTCATAACCTACAAGGGAATAGTGGAGGGGGAAATGGAAACCCACTCCAGTATTCTTGCCTGGAGAATTCCATGGACAGAGGAGCCTGACGGGCTACAGTCCATGGGGTCTCAGAGTCTGACACGACTGAAGCGACTTTGCACACACATAAGGGAATAGAATCTGAAAAGGAATATATACAGCAAAGCCGAATTACTTTGCTGCACACTTGAAACTAACACAGCATTGTAAATTGAGGAAGGTCTTCCCTGGGTTTGACTTGGGTGGTCTTGGACGTGCTGACCTTTCTGAGTTCTGACACTATGACCTGCAGCAACTGCAGGCTGAGACGGGCAGATTCTATCCCATTCCACTTGGAGGAAAGAGTCACTTTGGGACAGAAATCGGCAGGACTGACTTTTGCCTCTCTTCATTCACATCTTGGACTACTCTCCCATCACCCTTCCAGCCCCAAGGCCTCTTGTCTCCCTTTCTCAATGATCACCCCCATCCCACACCTCTGCCTGGAAGATCCCCACTGAAGCATGTCTCTTCCTCAGGGAAGTCTTCCTAGTTATCAGTTGTTCTCAGGTACCCATGCTTCTCTCCTCTAGCATACTTATTTCAGCTTCTGACTACGTATTCATTAGTGTGATTGTTTTGCTAACGACTGTCTCCACCCAATAAATGTAAGGTCCATGACAGCATGGATTATATCTAATTTTTCTCCATTATATTTACTATGCCTGGAATAGAGTTGGCAGTTAATAAATGTAGTGGAAAGAGAAAAGAAAGGAAGAATAGAGGGAGGAACGGAGGCAAGGAGAAAATTAGAGAAGAAAAAAGAAAGGAAGGAATGGAAGGAGGCAGAGAGAGAGGAAGTCCTACCTAAAAATGGTCCTCCTAGTATGGAAAAAAACATTCTTTGTGCAACTCCATTAAACATCCTATTTAAAACAACCTCACAGTTTCATTATAATCCCTTTTCCAGCAGCAATTTTCCACCCAGGCACCCTTTCACATACCTGCTGGAATTCTCTCTCACTCATTAGTTTCTGTCTCTTTCTTCACCCATTTCTGAACACAAAAACCTGTTTATGACTCTTCATTGCAAGAGTAACCACAATTGCCATTTCTTCTTGTTCATGGCACTAGCACATGATAATTATTCTTTTTATCTTCATCTCATGCCTCATTAATAGCATGATAGCCATCATTTATTGCTATTAAGTCATTGCTTCTCACTGTGGAATGAACCTGGCCCCTTCCCAGAAGAGTCAGCTGAGGTCATTGATAGTATCGGCTTATGGCCACCACTTTCCTTTCTTTTCTCCTCCACCCTTATCATGAAAAAGACATAGAGTACATGCACCACTTGGCTTCCAAAGCAAACCAACTGACCAGAGCTAATATCCCCATGCAGAATGAAGAGGCAGGCGTACTGGGGTGTGGCGGGGGCTTTTCCGAGTCACACAACTAGCTAGTGGAGATCAGTAAGTCTTCAGCTGCCATCCAGGTCATGGATGTTGGTCAGCTCAACTAGGAAGTGATGTTGGAGAGACACAGATGAATTCGAGAAGTACTGGTGAAGTAAAATAGGGTGCTTTCTGAATAATGGACCAAGGGATCGAACCCAGGTCTAATGCATTGGCAGATGGATTCTTTACCATCTGAGGAAACAGGGAAGCCCAAATAATGGACACCGTGTCGTATACTAACACATATATAAGGAATCTAAAGAAATGGTACTTATGAACCTATTTGCAGGGCAGGAATAGAGATGGAGATGTAGAGAATGGACATGTAGACAGTGAGGGGAGGGGAAGGGGGGGGAAAACTGTGGGAGAAGCACCGACCCACATACACTACTGTTGTAAAACACCAAGTCGGAAGGAGTGGGATGGAGGTGCGAGAGAGACTTAAGAGAGACAGGATATACATATACACGCAGCTGAGTCACTTCATCATACAGCAGAACCTAACAACACTGTAAAGCAATTATACTCCAATAAAAAATAAATTAAAGCCTTAAGTAAATAAATAGTGGACACTTTTCTAAGTGCCTTGGATATATTAATTCCTCACAACACTCAAGTAAGGTGGGCATTTTCATCTCTTATTCACAGACAAGGGCACAGAACCACCAAGAGGTTACATAATTCAGGTCACTGGGGTCAAGTATCCAGCCCAGGCAGTTTGATTCCAAAGCCTACATCTTTCACCATTATGCTACTTCTCTTTCTGCTAAGTTATCTGCTTGCTAGAGAGTTTGCTCGGAGAAGGTAATGGCACCCCACTCCGGTACTCTTGCCTGGAAAATCCCATGGACGGAGGAGCCCGGTGGGCTGCAGTCTATGGGGTAGCTAAGAATCGGACACGGCTGAGCGACTTCGCTTTCACTTTTCATTTTCATGCATTGGAGAAGGAAATGGCATCCCACTCCAGTGTTCTTGCCTGGAGAATCCCAGGGACGGTGGAGCCTGGTGGGCTGCCGTCTCTGGGATCACACAGAGTCGGACACGACTGAAGCAACTTAGCAGCAGCAGCAGCAGAGAGTTTGCTAGCAATTTCTGCTTGCTAGAAGATTTCCTACATATATGCATCTCTTCCATCCACATCCATTTACACTCACATGCACACACTCACATACACATACACCCACATCTACAGCAGACTGGTAGGAATGGAAAAATTGAGATATGTAGGTGTCCAAGGAGTGGGCCAGGTCAGAGAATGTGGCCATGCTGAATGAATGCATTCAATCAAGTTCAGAGAGAGAACTTCATTGGTTGCCAGACCTGCTTTAGGTCACGCTGAGAAGCTTGGGTGTGTGTGTTAGTCATTCAGTCGTGTCTGACTCTTTGCAACCCCATGGACTGTAGCCTGCCAGGCTCCTTTGTCTATGAGATTCTCCAAGCAAGAATACTGCAATGGATTGCCAGTTCCTTCTCCAGGGGATCTTCCTGACCTAGGGATTGAACGTAGGTCTCCCACATTGCAGGCAGATTCTTTACCATCTGAGTCACCAGGGAACTGAAAAAATCTGAGAAGCTTGGGCTAATCCATTTATTCTGCTGAGCTCATGTGATATCCTTAAGCTGGATCTTTCCTCTTTGGTTTCTTTTTCATTGTTCTGACACTTGGACCATGAAGGAAGGAAAATAAGAGGACTCACCATGATACCTTGTTTATATGTTGCTATTGTTGTTGTTTAGTCACTCAATGGTGTCCAACTCTTTTGTGACCTCATGGACAGACTATAGCCCACCAGGTTCCTCTGTCCATAGGATTTCTCAGGCAAGAATTCTGGAATGAGCTGCCATTTCCTTCTCTGGGGATCTTCCCCAGCCAGGGGTTGAACCCACATCTCCGGCACTGGGAGGTTAATTCTTTACTGCTGAGCCATGTGGGAAGTCCATCTTGTTTATATACCAACATAATAAATTTTATGTGTTCGCAACAGTTTATGCATAAGATTTGCCTATAATACCACATAGATATGTTAATTGTGTTATTTTTGCTAGTTAATAATTTTAATAAAATTTGCTGGTTTTCTAGTGAAAAAATAAGAGGACTCAGGACTCCGAAACAGCTGTCCTCAGAGTTCAGCTGCACCACTGTTGAGCCAACTTATTTTTCTTTTTTTTTTCTTGGATTATTATAGTTATTTATCATTATTTATTATGCAGAGGAATTTTGGAGGGTATATTTTTTCTTTTTCATTTTTTTCATTTATTTTTATTAGTTGGAGGCTAATTACTTTACAGTCTTTTTCATTTATTTTAACTGGAGGATAATTACTTTACAATGTTATGATGGTTTTTGCCATCCACCACTATGAATCGACCACAAGAATACAGGTGTCCCCTCCATGCACGCCAGCCCTGCAGGTTGTCACAGAGCCCTGGCTTTGGGTGCCCTGCATCACACATGAAACTTGCACTGGTTATCTGTTTTACATATGGCAATGTATATGTTTCAATGCTATTCTCTCAAATCATCCCACCCTCTCCTTCTCCCACTGAGTTTCCCGAACCTCAGTTTTCTCCGAGCTATGTCACAGTCGTCAGCATTCGAGTGCCCATTGTTCAAATGTGCCTGAGAACAGACAGTTGCAGAACTCTGTCCCCCACTGTATTGCAAAACTTGCAAAACTTTGATACCAGTGCCTGAGGCACATGGGTGTATTTCACGACTGTATCGACAGAATCCTGTCTGACAAGATACTGTCTCGCCTAGTCTTGTCAGGCACCCATGGGTTGTTTACCCCCAAGGGAGACTGAGATGATGAGAATGGCCAAGTCTTTGAGCAACGCCACCTCCTTTCATCATGAAGACTTCTTACAGCTGCAGCTCTCGACACAGGCAGAGGGGGCCCCAGAGATCAGGACCTGAAATCCGATTGGAACCATGGGCTGATGTCACAGATGGGAAGAGAGGCATGGGCAGACAAGGGGCTCTGTTGCTGCAAAGGCAAATTCATAGAGGCACCCAAGGGGTGAGTATGAGCTCTCTGGGTACATGACCATTCTCTGGCCATGTGTGAAGGCAGGACATCGCCACCGTGCCTGTGGACTCACAGAAACATAGTGTTGAAGGAGCATATGAAAGTTCAGTGAACCATCTCCCCTCACTTTTTTGCAAAACAGTCTGAGAGACTGGCAGCCTGGGGACTGGGTGTCCTCACACAGCATCTGCCTGAGAAATAAGTCCATTTCAGGTCTGAGAAGCCATTGCTGCCACTGTGAATAATGTCAACGCACACCTAAACACCAATCTTGCATTGACTGTGGTTTTACCAGTAGTCATTTATGGAAGTGAGAGTTGGACCATAAAGAAGGCTGAGCACCAAAGGATTGATGCTTTCAAATTGTAGTGTTAGAGAAGACTCTGAGAGTCCTTTGGACTTAAAGGGATCAAATCAGTCAATCCTAAAGGAAATCAACTCTAAATATTCATTGGAAGGACTGATGCTGAAGCTGAAATTCCAATATTTTGGCCACGTGATACAAAGAGCCAACTCATTAGAAAAGACCCTGATGCTGGGAAAGATTGAAGGCAGGAAGAGAAGAGGGCAGCAGAGGATGAGATGGTTGGATGGCATCACAACTCAATGGACATGAGTTTGAGCAAACTCAGGGAGACAGTGAAGGACAGGGAAGCCTGCAGGCCGTGGGGTCACAAAGAGTCAGATATGACTTAGCTACTGAACAACACAACATAGAATAAGGCAGTGGTTTTTAAGCTTTGATACCTGTCAGAGTCACCTGGGACTTTTAAAATTCCTGCGGCACCATACAGTTTGTGACATTTTGTGTCTGACCCCTTTTACTGAACTTGATGCTTTTAAGATCCTTCTATATTGTATATTGTTGTTGCTGTTCAGTCACTAAGTCTGTTGTGTACGTCAGAACTTTATTCTTTGTGTCTGAATAATATCTGTTGTATGGATAAGCCACGTTTTGTTTATGCACTCATCTATTGATAGACATTTGTGTTGCTTCCACCCTTTGGCTATTTCTGAGTAAGAACAGGCAATTTTTTTAACTAACTTTATTTTTTTTAATTTATAAATTACTTACTTGACTGCATCAGGTCTTAATCTCCGCACACAGGATCTTTGCTGCATCATGTAGGATCTTTCATTGTGGCACTCGGTCTCCAGAGTTCTCAGGCTTCAGCAGTTCCAGTTCACAGGCTTAGCAGCTCCTTGGCATGTGAGATCTTAGCTCCCTGACCAGGGATTGGACCCATATCCCTTCTATTGCAAAGTGGATTCTTAATCCCTGTGCCATTAGGGAAGTCCGAAGAATAGGCAAATGTTTAGAGGCAGAATTAATCCAGAGTTCTAGTTGCAAGTTCTGGGAGCAGGGGGTAATATACTACTTAACCAGTATAGGGTTTCCATTTGGGATGATGAAAATTTTCTGGAATAGATAGGAGAGATTGTGACACAACCTTGTGAATGCAGTCAGTATTACTGAGTTGTATTCTTTAGAATGATTACAATGGGAAATTTTGGTGTTTATGGTTTGATGATGAAGATGTTCTTTGCTCAGTCATATCCAACTCCTTGCGACCCCATGGACTGTAACCTGACAGGCTCCTCTGTCCAAGGAATTCTCCAAGTAAGAATACTAGAATGGGTAGCCATTCCCTTCTCCAGAGGATCTTCCCAACTCAGGGATCAAACCCAGGTCTCCTGCATTGCAGGCAGATTCTTTACCATCTGAGCCACTAGGGAAGCCCTATTTATGGCTTAGTTAAGCCCCATTAAATCAGTTGGGCCACAACTGAACCAGGACTCTGGGGTTGGGAGCCATGCTTTAACTTTTTTCCTTTTTGTATTTATTTATTTTTCTTATTTTTGAATTTATTTATTTTTTAACTGAAGGACAATTGCTTTATAGAACTGTGTTGGATTCTGCCAAACATCAACATGAATCAGCCATTGGTATACATATGTCCCCTCCCTTTTGAACCTCCCTCCCATCTCCCTCCCCATCCCACCCTTCTAGATCATTGCAGAGTCTTGGTTTGAGTACTTTTTAAAATTCCCTCAGTGACTCCAAAGTATAGCAAGTTAGAGAACCATTAATGTCAGGAAAGGAGGGAGAACTACGGGAATTAAACATCCACACATCCCAGGACTTATTAAATCCCATCTTCTCCAAGACCCACCCATACTCTCACCACTTCAGTCATTTCCTATCACCTCATCTGGCCCATTTCCATTTTAAATGCATGTCACCATCGAATTACCTTGTTCATTTGTTTGTTCAGTTATTATCTGTCCCTTCCCACAAAACCAATGATATTCAACCTTATAATGCATTTGAATCATCTGGGACCCTATTTTTTTTAATAAATACTTTTTTTTTCAGGGCAGAAACTGAGATGCAGACATAGAGAAAGGACATGTGGACACAACGGGGTTGGGGAGGCTGGCATGAATTGAGAGAGTACATATATACACTACATGTGTACATACATATATGTGTACATACATGTGTACATACATATATATGTACATACATGTGTACATACATATATACACATATATGTATAAAATGGGTAGCTAGTGCGAAGCTGCTATATAGCGCAGGGAGCTCAGCTCAGTGTTCTGTGATGACCTAGAGAGTTGGGATGGAGCGGGGAGGAGGAAGGCTCAAGAGGGAGGTAATATATGTATACTTATAGCCAATTCACTTTGTCACACAGCACTAATACAACATTGTGAAGCAATTATACTCCAATTAAAAAAAAAAGAGGGGGCTTCCTCGATGGCTCAGTGGTAAAGAATCCATGTGTCAGTGCAGGAGACTCAGGAGATGTGAGTTCAATCCCTGGATTGGGAAGATCTCCTGGAAAGGAAATGGCAACCCACTCCAGTATTCTTGCCTGAAAAATCCCATGGACAGAGGAGTCTCATGGACTACAGTCTATAGGGTCACAAAGAGTCAGACACAACTGAACATGTATGCAATAATAAATATAATTCATCAACTTTATTAGTTGATAATTAACAGCTGCTCCAACCCATGCTGACTCATCCTTTTCTGCCTTATGATTCCAGTTCTTACTGCACTAAGATTTCTTAAGCCCCCATACCTCCCCCAAGTCCTGTGTTAGTGTTTTCATACTATGGTCTTGATGAGGGAGGTGGCATTACTCCCAGTTTATACCTATAGGGTTACGGAGTACTAGTATCAATGCTGACAATGCCAGGCTCCCAGTTTGCAGACCTTTACTGAAGGCTTTCCATGAGACTGGCTGGGTGCTGAGTAAGCAAGCGTGGCTCACCTTCTCACCAGCCAGCAGTCCTTTAGGGAAGATAGATGTCAAGTCAGCATAATCAGAGCAGTGTCATTGCCCAGTAGGAGTGAAGGGAGCCCTGGAAATTGGGATCTGATCTGGTTCAGGGAGGGTTCAGAGACGGCTTCCTGCAGAAGCTTCATTTCCCCTGACATCCATCCAAGAGTTATTAAATCACCCCCCAGCTTAGAATCCCTCGGTGGCTTCCCATTGCCTATTGAATAGGGGACCAATTCATTTTGCTTTGCCAGAGACTCTTCCAGGTTTTTAGCACTTAAATCCCTGCACCCCAGGAAATCCATCAGTCTTCATTCAAATGGGCCAAGAGGCACATGGAAAGGTGTTCAACATCGCAAATTATTAGAGAGATGCAAATCAAAACTACAAGGATACTACCTCACACCAGTCAAAATGGCTATCATTAAAAAATCCATGAACTATAAATGCTAGAGAGAGTGTGAAGAGAAGGGAACCTTCCTACACTGTTGGTGGGAATGGAAATTGGTACAGCCACGATGGAGAACCGTATGGAGGTTCCTCAAAAAACTAAAACTACAGCTACCATATGATCTGGTAAACCCACTCCTGGGCACATATCCAGAGAAAAACATGGTCCAAAATGCACTTCAGTGTTCACTACGGCACTGTCTACAGTAGCCAGGACATGGCAGCAACCTAAATGCTGATTAGCAACCTAAATGCTGATTAGCAACCTAAATGTTGATTCCTCAACAGAGGAAGATGTGGTACATATATACAACAGAATATTACTCAGTCATAAAAAGGAACAAAATCGGGTCACTGGTTGAGACGTGGATGGACCTAGAGACTGCCATACTGAATTAAGTAAGTCAGATAAGAAAGAGAAATATCTTATAATATTCCTTATATGGAATCTGAAAAGAAGTGACACAAATGAACTTTATTTACAAAACAGAAACATACTTACAGACTTAGAGAATGATTTTATGGTTACTAGGGAGAAGGGTGGGAGGGAAGGATAGTTTGGGAGTCTGGGATGGACAGGTCCACACCGTTATATTTTAAATGGATACCCAACAAGGACCTACTATAGAGCACAGGGAACTCTGCTCAACATTATGTGGCAGCCTGGATGGGAGGGGGTTGGGGGAGAATGGATACTTGTATATAGGTTGGCTGAATCATTCTGCTGTGCATCTGAAACTGTCACAGTATAGCTGTTAATCAGTTATACTCCAATTAAAGTAAAAAGTTAAAAAAAAAATCAGTTGAACTAGCCAGAATGATTGTTCTCCCTATGACCCAATCAAATCCAGACTCCTTAAGAAGTTTCAAGTCCCTTTATGATCTCATCCCCTCCTAGACTCAGTTCTTAATACTTGAACACTCACCTAGACTCACCTCTCACCACCTGAACTCACCACCAGCATGCATGTGCGTGTTAAGTCACTTCAGTCACATCCAATTCTTTACAACTCTATGGACTGTAGCCCAGCAGGCTCCTCTGCCCATGGGAGTCTACAGACAAGAATATGGAGTGGGTTGTCATGCCCTCCTCCAGGGGATCTTCCTGATCCAAGGATCAAACCTGAGTATCTTACATCTCCTGCATTGACAGGCAGGTTTTTGCCACTAGCACCACCCACTTGCACTTTATTCTCTAGTCCCACGGAAGCAGACGTGGTACCCTTAAGCCACTGAGATCTCTCCTTCACCTCTGCTATTGCCCATGCTGAGATCTCTCTGCAAGAACTGCCTCCCCCGAGTGCCCACCTGGAAAGCACCTTCGCACTCCTCAGGTCTCCTGTGAAATGCTAGCTTCTCTAGGAACCCAACCTGCAACTCTATATAATCTTATGCATCCATCCCTCCAAGGAGTCTTTACACTGGGTTATCTTTCCCTTGGTAATTGTCAGATAATTCTGATTAATATAATTAATCAGAACTACAGACAATGACTGCAGCCATGAAATTAAAAGACACTTACTTCTTGGAAGAAAAGCTATATCAAACATAGACAGCATATTAAAAAGCAGAGACATCACTTTGCCAACAAAGGTCTGTATAGTCAAAGCTATAGTTTTTCCAGTAGTCCTGTACAGGTGTGAGAGTTGGACCATAAAGAAGGCTGAGCACCAAAGAATTGATGCCTTTGAATTGTGGTGCTGGAGAAGACTCTTGAGAGTTCCTTGGACAACAAGGAGATCAAACCAGTTAATCTTGAAGGAAATCAACCTTGAATATTCACTGGAAGGACTGATGCTGAAGCTAAAGCTCCAATAACTTTGGCCATCTGATGTGAAGAGCTGATTCACTGGAGAAGACCCTGATGCTGGGAAACACTGAGGGTGGATGGAGAAGGGGGCAACAGAGGATTAGAAGGTTGGGTAGCATCACTGACTCAATGGATATGAGTTTGGGCAAACTCCAGGAGATGGTGAATGACTGGGAAGCCTGACATGCTGCAGTCCATGGGGTCACAAAGAGTTGGACACTATTGAACTACTGAACAATAGCAACTAGATTAATTAACAGTTACTCCAGCCTGTAGCCTGTAGCCTTATCTCACACACTGACATTGTATAAATATGTGTCTCATTGGGGAAGCCAGGACCTTCTGATGTTTTGTCATTGATGGACTGACATATTAAACTCTATAAGAAGCTCTTATATTTTCACTAAAACATATATTACCCACATACACAGTATATACAGAGTCAGGTTCTTCAGTCACTCATTTGTGTCTGACTCTTTGTCACCCCACGGACTGCAGCACACCAGGTTTCCCTGTCTTCACTACCTCCCAGTTTGCTCAAACTCAGATCCATTGAGTTGGTGATGCCATCTAACCATCTTATCCTCTGTTGCCCCCTCTCCTTCTGCCCTCCATCTTTCCCAGCATCAGAGTCTTTTCCAATGAGTCACCTCTTCACATCAGGTGTCCAAAGTATTGGAGTTTTAGCATCAGTCCTTCTAATTAATATTCAGGGTGGATTTCCTTTACAAAGTTGTATCACCTCCAAATACAATTTCATTCCTTTTTTTTTAATTTATATTGAAGTATAGTTGCTTTACAATGGTGTGTTTCTTTCTACTGTACAGCAAAGTGGATCAGCTATACATATACATATATCTTTTCTTTTTGGACTTTCCTTCCCATTTGGATCACCACAGAGCATCTAGTTGATTCCTTGTATGATACAGTAGGTTCTCATTAGTCATCTACTTAACAGATAGTAGCAATAGTGTATCCATGTCAATCCTAATCTCCCAACTCATCCCTTCTGCCCTTTTCCACCTTGGTATCCACAGGTTTGTTCTCTACACTTGTGTTTCTATTTCTGCTTTGCAAATAAGATCACCCATATCAATTTTTTCAGATTCCACAGAGTGAAGTAAGTCAGAAAGAGAAAAACAAATGTTGAGTATTGGCTTTTGAGTGGCAAGGAGCTGGACCTGAGTTTGATAACATGTTATCATAGATTTGGAGCACTCACACACTGCTGGTGGGAGGATAAAAGTGGTACAACTCTTTGGAAATGGTTTGGTAATAGCTACTAACACTATATGTAAGCATTACCTATAATCCAGCACTCTCACTTATAAGCTTATACCCAACAGAAAAGTGCATGTATTGGATTGGCCAAAAATATCCATCAGTAACAGACTGGATATATGAGTTGTTGTGGTATATTCACACAATGAAATACTAAAAGGTACATGTCCTCGATGGAAGCAGTATTTTACCTCCACAAGGGCAAAAATTGATTTGGGAAAGAAGAAAAGATGAACATATGTACATACAATATATATATATGAATATAGATGGATAGATAGGTAGGGAGAGCATATTTGTGATATTAAATTTCATGGGGCAGTTAGTGGTATATTCACACAATGAAATACTAAAAGGTACATGTCCTCGATGGAAGCAGTATTTTACCTCCACAAGGGCAAAAATTGATTTGGGAAAGAAGAAAAGATGAACATATGTACATACAATATATATATATGAATATAGATGGATAGATAGGTAGGGAGAGCATATTTGTGATATTAAATTTCATGGGGCAGTTAGGAAAATTGTCTAACACAGTTTCTGGGGGGTAATAGTGAAAAAAGGATTGATAAATAAAGCTGCAAGATTTAAGATCTACAGACACATGTAAAAAAATCCTTTTCATAAAAAAGAATGAAATATTGTCATTTGCAGCAACATGGATGCTATTACATGTTATCAGTATTACAGATTGTAATACTGAGTTAATTAAGTCAGACAGAGAAAGATAAATATTTATGATATCACTTACATGTGGAATCTAAAAAAGAATACAAATGGATTTATTTACAAGACAGACTCACAGAACAAATGTATGGTTACCAAAGGGAAAAAGGGGGAGGGATAAATTAAGAGTATGGAATTAACAGATACACACTACTATACATAAAATAGATAATAAGGATTAATTATGTAGCATAGGTAACTATATTCAATATCTTTGATAACCTATAATAGAAAAGAATGTGCGAATATATATGTATGTATAACTGAATTGTTTTGCTATATACCTGAAACTAACACAATATAATAAATCAGATATATTTCAATTTTAAAAAGGTGAATCTTGCAAATTAAATGTTTAGTGAATGAAGCCAGACAAAGGAGAGTATATTGTGTGATTCCACTCATATAAAGTTCCAAAGGCAGGTAAATTTCATCTATAATATTTATATTAAGAGAATGTTTGGGGAAGGCAAGGGCAGAGTGATGACAAGAAAAGAAACAGGAGAATTCCAGGGACAGAGAGATGGGGTCATTCTTTTCCTTGATCATGTCCTGATTGCATGGTTGCGTTCAGTGTGAAAATACATTGAGTTACACACATGACATAGCCCCTTTTCCGCATGTAGCTTATTCTTCAATTAAAAGTTTTTAAAAAGAAAACCAGAAATGAGTGTTCCATGTGCATTGGCACAGAAAGATGACTCAGACATATAATTAAATGAGCAAAGCAGTAAAGAACAATGTGGCAGAATGAGTCAACATATACAACAGCTTCTAATGGGTAAGTCACGCAGAAATGGAGATTTGGCCAAAAACTGTCTGGTCTTGCACCTGAATTATCTCAAAACAAAAGGAAGAACTGGAGGAATGGGACTGTTCCAGTTTTTCAAATTTTGTTACTATGGTCAAATACACAAAATGTAAATTTTACTATTTTAACCGTGTTTGGGTGTCCAGCTTAGCAGTATTAAGCACATTCACATTGTTGTGCAACCATCGCTGCCATCCATCTACAGAACTTTGTCAGCTTCCCAAACTGACACTCTGCATCCATTAACACTAACTACACACCCTTCCTCCTCCAGTGCCTGGTACCCACCATGCTACATTTTTTCTGTATGAATGTCAATATTCTAGGCACCTCATATAAATGGAATCAAAGGACAACACGTGTCCTTTTGTGTCTGGCTTATTTCATTTAGCATAATGTCCTGTAAGTTCATCTGTGTCAGAATCTACCTCCTTTTTAAGGCTGAATAATATTTCATTGTATGGACACACCACTTTTTTATCCATTCATCCCTCACCAGTCATTTGGGTTGTTTCCACCTTTGGGCTATTGTAAATAATACTGCTATGAACATTGGTGGACAAATATCTGTTCAAGTTCCTATTTTCAACTCTTTTGTGTTTATACCCAGAAGTAGAATTGCTGGATCAAAGGATAATTCTAAGTTTCATTTCTGGGAGAGCCATCATACTGTTTTCCACGGTAACTATAGCATTTGGACAGAATGTTCCAGTTTGGCTGAACAATTTCGGTATTGTTTGAATATTCCAATCCTAGGTACAAGCTCAAGAGAAATGAAAACATACATCTACACAAAAATTTGCATGCAAATGTTTATAGCAGCATAACTCATAATAGTCAAAAAGTGAAAACAATCCAAACACCCATTAATGGACAGATGAACAAAATTAGGTACATTCATAGAATGGAATGTTATTCAGCCGTAAAAAGTACTGGTGCATGGTGCAACATGGATGAACCTTAGTAACACAATGCTACATGGGGAAAATAGGTTAATAGGGCACAGAGAGACACACACAGTGACAACTGCTGAGAGAGAGAGACGGAAATGGGCTCTTAGAAGCAGAGAGAGAGAGTGACAGTATTCCCATAGAGCAAAACATAAGGAACGAGAACTGACTCTAGAGCACGGGGAACACTACTCAGTACTCTGTGGGGACCTAAATGGGGACAAAATCCAAAAAAGAGGGGGTGTATTTATACATGTGGCTGATTCACTTTGCTGGACAGTAGAAATTACTATAACACTGTAAAGCAACTATATGCAAATAAAAATTAATTAAAGAAAAAAAAAGAAACTTGGACTTCCCCTGTGGCACAGTAGATGGGAATCTGCCTACCAATGCAGGGGACACAGGTTCAATCACTTGTCCGGGGAGATCCCACATGTCACAGGGCAACTAAGCACATACACCACAGCTACCGAGGCCACACGCCTGCAGCCTGTGCTCCACGCCAGGGAAAGCCTCCATCAGGAGAAGCCTGAGCACCGCAATGATGAGCAGCCCCTGCTCGCTGCCTGGAGAAAACCCACTCACAGTAGCAAAGACCCAGCCAAAAATTTTTTTTTTAATTTATAAAAAGAAATCCTTTACTCTAAGATCCTATAGGACATAGTTACTCTTTTTACTTTCTTCTACAAATTCTAAAGTGTTGTTGTTGTTGAGCTGCTCAATCATGTCCAACTCTTTGCGACCCCATGGACTGCAGCATACCAGGCTTCCTTGTCCTTCACCATTTCTCAGAGCTTGCTCAAACTCATGTTCATTGAGTCAGTGGCACCATCTAATCATCCCATCCTCTATCATCCCCTTCTCCTCCTGCCTTCAATCTTTCCCAGCATCAGGGTCTTTTCCACTGAGTCGGCTCTTCACATCAGGTGGCCATAGTATTGGAGTTTCAGCTTCAGCATCAGTGCTTCCAATGAACACCCAAGACTGATCTCCTTTAGGATGGACTGGTTTGATCTCCTTGCAGTCCAAGGGACTCTCAAGAGTCTTCTCCAACACCACAGTTCAGAAGCATCCATTCTTCAGCGCTCAGCCTTCTTTACGATCCAACTGTCACATCCATACATGACTATGGGAAAAACCATAGTTTTATCAGCCCCTTTGTTGGCAAAGTAATGTCTCTGCTTTTTAATACGCTGTCTAGTTTTGTCATCCAAGTTCTAAAGTTTTGGCTTTTTAATATTTGTCTTTTAATAGCCCTTGAAACTTTGTTGATAGAGACAAAAAGTAGAGAAATGGCTTCCTAGGCCTGTGAGGTTGGGGAAGAGGGAAATTCAGGACAATAGTTAAGACCACAAAATATCTCTTTGAGATGATGGAAATGTCCCAAATTTTACTGTGGTGATAGTCACACAACTCTGTAAATATAGTAAAAAATCATTTAACTGTACACCTTAAATGGGTAAATTGTATGGATATATATACTATGTGAATTACATTTCATTACAGCTATTGACATAAAATAGGGCATTATGCTAAATGAAATGTCAGACAGAGAAAAACACATATATATGACAGCCCTTCTATGTAGAATCTTAAAAATACCACAAATAAAAAAGATGCAGACTCACAGATTTAGAGAAAAAACTGATTACTAGTGGGGAGAAAGTGAAAGTCGCTCAGTCATGTCCAACTCTTTGCAACCCCGTGGACTATACAGTCCATGGAATTCTCTAGGCCAGAATACTGGAGTGGGTAGCCTTTCCCTTCTCCAGGGGATCTTCCCAACCCAGGGATGGAACCCAGGTCTCCTGAGTTGCAGGTGGATTCTTTACCAACTGAGCCACAGGGGAAGCCCAGGAATACTGGAATGGGTAGCCTATTTAAATTTAAACATATTTTATTGAAAATAAACCCATCATACAGAGTGAAATAAGCCAGAAAGATAAAGACCAATACAGTATACTAACGCATATATATGGAGTTTAAAAAGATGGTAGCGATAACCTTATAGGCAAAACAGAAAAAGAGACACAGATGTACAAAACAGACTTTTAGACTCTGTGGGAGAAGGTGAGGGTGGGATGTTCAGAGAGAGCAGCATTGAAACAAGTATACTATCAAGGGTGAAACAGACCACCAACCCAGGTTGGATGCATGAAACAGTGCTCAGGGCTGGTGCACTGGGAAGACCCAGAGGGATGGGATGGGGAGGGAGGCGGGAGGGGGGATGGGGAACACATGTAAATCCATGGCTGATTCATGTCAATGTATGGCAAAAACCACTACAATATTGTAAAGTAATTAGCCTCCAACTAATAAAAATAAATGGAAAAAAAATTAAAATAAAGTAAAACATTTAAATTTAAATATTTTATTGAAAATATTTTAATTAATTAAAATTGCTGTTTATTTTTAAATAACTAAATAAAGGAATATACTGTACAACATGGGGAATATAGCCAATATTTTATAATAACTATAAAAGGAAAGTGACCTTTAAAATCATATTAAAAAATGATTTTTTAATTAAAAGTAAGTTGAATTGAATTGAAAAGTAAAATAAAATTAAAGCTGAAAAAGAATAGAGGAAGGAGGTCATGAGGAAGAGAAGAGAGGCTGAATCAACTGTGAAGTATCCACTGAGGGGGCTGGACCAAACCCTCTGGGGCTGGACCCTCTTGGATTTGAATACCAATGGTGTCAATTAGTGGTCGGGCAGTCATTTCACATGTGAGTTTCAGTTGCTTCATGGGAGCAACAGCGCTGATTTCCTAGGGCTGTTGAGGACTGGAGGAGTTAATAAACATGTGAAGTTGGCATTATCTGCACAGCCAAATGTGAGAAGAAGTGTAAGGATGAGAATGATGAGTTGGAATCTGGCAGGTGCTTTGTGGTTGGGATGGCATCAAAGCCCTGGCTAATTTGGATGCTCTGCCTCAGCCTCCTTAGCCAGGGGGTGTCAGCTAAGCTTTGCCATCACTCGCTCCACGGGCATTTGGTCCTGTTTCCTCACCAAGGTTGTGTCAAGGGTGTGTCCCTTCTGTCATAAGGTTTCTTGAGCAACAGAAAGCTTGCCAGCAATAAAGGCCCAGACAGCTGTGTGGCCCAGTTCATAGACAGGCCTCTCAGGAGACACCTGAGAAGATCCCAGGCTGGCAGCCCTTTCTCCAAGGTCAGCACGTGGAGCCTGACCCTTCCTCGGTGCCCTGACTTGTTGGCAGCTAGGAGGGTGGTGAGAGAGCCTGAATTTGAGAAGTTACTTCCAGAGTCAGTAAGTGATATTAAATGTCTCTGTGCATCTGTCTGTCTGTCTGTCTGTGTCCCTCTCTGTCTCTCTCTGTGTATGTATGTGTGTCTGTCTGTCTCTCTCTCTCTCTCTCTGTCTCTCTGTGATTATATGTGTATGTATGTGTGTCTGTCTGTCTGTCTCTCTGTCTCTCTGTGATTGTATGTGTGTCTGTCTGTCTCTGTCTTTCTCTGTGTATGTATGTGTGTGTCTGTTTGTCTGTCTACGTCTCTCTGCCTCTCTCCCCTCTCCCCCCTAGTCCCCTACTTCCTCCTCTTTCTTTTCCCTATCCCTGCACCAATGGATGCTCAGTCCAGTTTGGGCAGAACTGAAGAAATGTTCATCCAGTTACACATCCATCATTCTTTCTTTCATTTGTTCATTTATTTGTTT
Organism: Muntiacus reevesi; assembly: GCF_963930625.1. Lineage (NCBI taxonomy): Eukaryota > Metazoa > Chordata > Mammalia > Artiodactyla > Cervidae > Muntiacus > Muntiacus reevesi. The sequence continues at coordinate 186,899,982 of NC_089249.1, read as the reverse complement.
ATTCAAGAAACTCTCCCTGACACCAGCTCTGTGCCCATTCCCACACTGGTGACCCTGATGGAGACAGAGGCAAAGTCAGGCTATTGGTTCTAAAACTGGAGCTGCTCGTTCAGTCACTAGAATAAGAATCAAGAGCTGTAACACAAATATAGACTGGCAGAGCTGTGGGAGCCTAGAGGAGGGAGAGGCAATTTCCAGTGGGTCAACAAGGATCCCAAGACCCACTTCGCAGTGCCATTGCTATAAAGCATCTATCATGTCTAGGTCCTTTTCAGACAGGAGAACTGTCTCAGGGAGGAGAGTGAGACGTTTAAGTTCACACAGCTGGGAAGGGGCCAAGGCGGGACTGAATTCTAGGTTAAGCTTCCTTCCACTTTCTCCCTCAAAGTGTTTAATTTCTCTTCCCTCACAGCACTGGCTCCAGGGGGTGTGGGTGTGTATGGGGGGGGGGGGTGGTATGTGTGCTGCATGTGTGTTTCTAACAGATGGGGGGAGATTTAATGCTCATTTCTATCGTAGACAAGAGCTACCTTAGGGCAGGGATCATGTCTGTCTCATACAGTGTATTCCCAGGGCCCAGCACATAATACACACCCAGAAAATGTTTGCTGGATCCATAGATATATGGGTGATTGGATGGAGAAGTAGACTTATGGATAGATGAGTGGAGGAATGAATGAATGGGCAGGTGTTGGATGGGCTGATGAATGAATGAATGGATGGATCCGTGGATGGATGGATAAATGAATGAACAGATGGATGAATGGCTGGCTGGCTGGATGGGATGGACAGATGTGTGAGAGGATGCATAAATGGTAGGGGGAAGTCAGAGCAGACCTGATGTCCCCAAGATTGGCTGAGCAGGGTCTTAACCAGTAAAAAGCACTCAGGATTGAGGACAAAATGTAACAAAAAGTAAAGAAAAGGGAAAATGCCAAGACTATGGAAAAAGTCATTCTATCCAGAAAAAGAATCAGAGATGAGAATGAAGAACTTGGACAGATGTTCAGGCTCAAGTTAGAGGGAGGAAGGTGAATTGATCTATTCAGATTTGAGAACTTCTGGGACAGTTTCAAAATTGTATTCCCCACTTTGATGACATTCTCATTTTATTTTTTCTTCCAGTTTTATTGAGATACAATTGACATACAACACTGAATAAGTTTAGGGTATACAGCATAATGATTTGATTTACATACACCATGAAATGATTATCATAAGTTTAGTGAACATCCATCATCTCATATAGATACAAAATTAAAGAAATAGGAAAATATTTTTCTTGTGATGAAAACTCAGGATTTACTGTCCTAACTTTCATGTATAATACAGCAATGTTGATTATATTACCATCTTGTACACTACATCCCTAATACTTATCTATGTTATAAATGGAAGTTGTACATTTTGACTTCCCTTATCCAATTCCCCTCCCCCCTCCACCTCTGATAACCACAAATCTAACCTCTTTTTATTAATTTATTTGTTTATAAGTATAATTGACCTAATACACTGTTAGTTCCTGTTACACAGCACAGTGATTTGATATTTCTATACATCTCAAACTGATCGCCACAATGTCTAATTACAAAGTGCCACCATACCACATTATCAGTAGTTATTGACTATATTCCCCACACTGTACATTTCATACCCATCACTCATTTACTTGGTAACTAAGAGTTTGTACCTCTTAATCTTCTTTACCTATTCCTCTCATCACCCACATCCTCCTCCCCTCTGGAAACACACCTGTTTGTTTTCTGTATCTATAACTCTGTTTCTGTTTTGTTATGTTTCTTCATTTGCTTTGGCTTTTTTCTTTTTGATTCCACATATAAGTGAAATCATATGACATTTGTCTTCCTCTGTCTTATTCACTTAGCATAATGCCCTCTAGGTCCATCCATGTGGTCGCAAATGACAAGATTTCATTCTTTTTATGGCTGAATAATATTCCATTGTTTATATAAGTATCTTCTTCATCCATTCATCTACCATCAGCATGTAGGTTGTTTCCATATCTTGGCATTTGTAAATAATGCTGCAGTGAACATTGTCGTTATTGTTCAGTTGCTCAGTTATTCCAACTCTGCAAGCCCATGGACTGTAGCCCACCATGCTCCTCTGTCCATGGGATTTCCCAGGCAAGAATAGTGAAGTGGGTTGCCATTTCCTTCTCCAGGGGATGAATCTTCCCTATTCAGGGATCAAACCTGTGTCTCTTACATCTGCTGCAATGGCAGGCAGGTTCTTTACCGCTGAGCCTCCTGGGAAGCAATGAACGTGAATCGCCAGAGTATCGCACTAGACAGGTCACACTTCATGGACTGTCATCTCTTGCCCCAGGTCTGAACATGAACCAAGTCCCCACCACGGGGATCCTGTTCAGTCTCAGAAACCCAAATAGACAACCTAGTCTGTCCCCTGAGCCCCTCTGTCTTCCTTTGGAGACCTTTAACCTATCGTCTCTTGTCCCTCTTCCCTTAGGATCAGCCAAGGGTGGTGAGATTCAGACTCAGAATCAAAAGAAATGAGCAGTCCTCAGCCTTTGGAGGAGGTAGGCTGGGTGCAGGCTGGGGGAGAGGGGTGGGAACATCTAGGGAGAGGGAAAGAGAGGAATTTAATGTTTGATACACTGGAGCAGGTGAAAAATCATGACGTGGATTCAGAATTCAGTTGCTTTGTGATCATTCAGTTGGAGAAAAAGACCCAGCAATGGAACTGAAGTTGTGGCAACTGGGAAAAGAAGGGGGCACCCTGGCTACCTTTGTCTCAATGATAAAATTCTTATGATTATGGTACTCAGTATCCTGCTTCTCTTTTTTTATACCTATTTGCATATTTTTGGCTGAACTGGGTCTTAATGGGGGCACAAGGGATCCTCATTGCAGCTGGAGGGCTCCTCTCTAGTTGTGGCACACAACTCTTGTTATTGCCCTGTGGCATGTGGAATCTTATTTCCCCAACCAGGAATCGAAGCCGGGTCTCCTGCATTGGAAAGCAGATTCTTAACCAGTGCACCACCAGGGAAGTCCCACCCTGCTTTTCTTCTAAAAAAAGAAATGTTGGCCCCAATATTCTTCTTCCTCTGATAGGACAAGTTAGAATGTCAGAATTAGCTTCAGAAAGTCTGAGACCTCTGCGAGTGAGAAGGTAATGCTCAGAATACTCTTGGGAATGATGGAGAGAGAGAGACAAAGCTACCAAATGTGACAACTGGATGAGACCCTCAAAATCCCCCCCTCACACATATTCATTGTCTCTATTTGGAAGTGTGTTAATCACTCAGCCTTGCCCGACTATTTTCGACCCCATGGACTGTAGCTTATCAGGTTCCTCTGTCCATGGAATTCTCTAGGCAAGAATACTGGAGTGGGTTGCCATCCCCTTCTCCAGGGGATCTTCCTGACCCAGGGATTGAACCCAAGTCTCCCACATTGCAGGCGGATTCTTTACCGTCTGAACCACCAGGGAAGTCCCTATATTTGGAAACAGATTCAAACAGGAGCAGTGACATACTCAAGTTCACACCGGACCCCAGGTTGAATTGCCAGATTTGGCAAATAAAAATAAAGGATGCCCAGTCAAATTTTAATTTCATATCAACAACAAATAACCTTTCAGTGTAAATATACTCCATGCATGGAGAAGGCAATGGCAACCCACTCCAGTATTCTTGCCTGGAAAATCCCATGGACGGAGAAGCCTTGTAGGCTGCTGTCCATGGGGTCACTGGGAGTCGGACACGACTGAAGTGACTTAACAGCAGCAGCGTACTCCATGCAATGTTGAGGACATACTTATTCTTCAAAGTGTTAGTCACTCAGTCATGTCCAACTCTTTGCGACCCCATGGACTGTAGCCTACCAGGCTTCTCTGTCCATGGGATTCTCCAGGCAAGAATACTGGAGTGGGTCGCCATTCCCTTCTCCAAGGCATCTTCCCAACCCTGAGATCAAACCTGGGTCTCCCACATTGTGGGTGGATTCACCATCTGAGCCACAAGGGAAGCCCTTTGTTCTTTGAAACTTGAGTTGTTTTTTTTTTCATCTGAACCTTGAGTATAACTTGGCATCCTGTATTTTACTCAGCAACCCTACCTCCAGGCATCTTTGGACCACACCTGCTTTCTCCTCCCCTTCCCTGCCCCTTTGATGATTTCTGTCATCTCTTGGCCCAGGAGACATACGACATGTCGGGTGCCCGCCTGGCCCTGACACTGTGTGTCACCAAAGCCCGGGAAGGTTCCGAGGCAGATCTGGATGCCCTGGAACGCATGTTCCAGCAGCTGGGGTTTGAGAGCACCATGAAGAGAGACCCTACCGCCCAGGTATTATGCTACCGGCTCCAGCCCAGCAAGGGAGGGGTGGGGACTGAAGGAGAAGGTGGATTCCGGGATCATCCCTGAGTCCGGCCATTCCTCTCACTCCAGCAATTCCAGGAAGAATTGGAAAAATTCCAACAGGCCATCGATGCCCGAGAAGACTTTGTCAGCTGTGCCTTCGTGGTTCTCATGGCACACGGATTAGAAGGGCGCCTCAAAGGGAAGGATGAGAGGATGGTGGAGCTGGAGGACCTCTTCCAGGCTCTGAACAACAAGAACTGCCGGGCCCTGAGAGCCAAGCCTAAGGTGTACATCGTGCAGGCTTGTCGAGGAGGTGGGACCAAGAGCCAAGGACACAGAGCCCCTCCCTCCCAGATCCAAAACCCCAGCCAAGCCTTGGGTTTCCCATCTGTCTTATGACCTTTATTTTTTTCTCCTTCTTTCTTTCTGATTTTGCCTTTTCCTTCTTGATGTTTCAGAACAAAGGGACCCTGGTGAACCAGTCGCTGGAGGGGATCTTGTGATGATCACAAACAATACTCCTGAAACCATCCCAACGTACACAGACACCCTCCATGTCTTCTCCACCATAGAGGGTATGAGTTTCCAGCTGACCCAGGGTGGTCTGCTTCTCCACCTCGCCTGCCACTCCTAACCCTTGAGACTCCCCTCCAGGACCCACCATTGTCCAAGGCGTTTTGTAGCATATGTGCATGCACGTGCATGCGTGTGCATGCACACACACCCACACACACAGTCACCCACCCCCATTGAACTCCCCTGAGCCCACTTCTCTGGAATTCCCAGGGTACATTGCCTACAGACACGACCAGGAGGGCTCCTACTTCATCCAGACTCTGGTTGATGTGTTCGTCAATAAGAGAGGACCCATCCTGGAGCTTCTGACAGAGGTGAGTTGGGAGTAGGTACCTTGGAAACCCCACCCAGCCTGATCAGGGAGCATGCAGAATGGATTGTATGTGCGTGCCCAGTCACTCAGTCATGTCCGACTCTTTGTGACCCCATAGGCTATAGACCGCCAGGCTCCTCTGTCCATGGGATTTCCCAGGCAAGAATACTGGAGCAGGTTGCCATTTCCTCCTCCAGGGGATCTTCCTGACCCAAGGATCAAGCCTGCATCCTTTGCGCCTCCGGCATTGGCAGGCACATTCTTTACCAACTGCACCTCCTGGAAGCACAGCAGGCTGAGCCTCTTGCAAACCTTTCTGCATGTTCCCCCTCTCCTGCCAAGGCAAACCTGGGTCCCAACACAGAAACTAGAACACCCATCTCCCTGAAGTGACTTTCCCTAAAGCAGGGAGTTCCAAAGCTTACAGTATGTGAGATAATTTAGATGAAATATGGATACATTTCTGTAAGCAAGCCCCTTAGGTTCAACTCGTCTTTGGACATTCTGATGGTTATGTGTTATGTTGGCAGATTAGAAAAAACATATAACGAGAATGTGCAGCCAGTGATTCCACAGAGATTATGGTGAGAAAGTGAAAGTGTTAGTTGCTCAATCATACCCAGCTCCTTGTGACCTCATGGACTGTAGCCCCCCCCCCCCCCAGGGTCCTCTGTCTGTGGAATTCTCCAGGCAAGAATACTGGGGTGGGTGGCCATTTCTTTCTCCAGGGGATCTTCCTGACACAGGGATGGAACTCGGCTCTCCAGCACTGAAGGCAGATTCTTTACCTTCTGAGACACCGGAAGCCCGATTACAGTGTAGGATGGGACAATAAAGATCTCCCATTTTAGGACATGGAGACCCACCTGCCATAACTTTCTCCCAATAAGCTCATTACCCAACTCCCCCAAAACCCCAGCCACAAGCTGACCATTCCTGTTGCTGCAGGTGACCCGGAGGATGGCAGAAGCAGAGATGATTCAAGAAGGGGAAGCAAGGAAAGTGAACCCTGAAATCCAAAGCACTCTTCGGAAACGACTCTATCTGCAGTAGGAGTAGAAAGGGTGGGGTGGGGCTGTCTTTCAGGTGCCCTCTCTGGCCCCCACAGAGCTTTAAAGGCAGCTCTCACCACTTCTCCAAAATCCTCTCTTCCCAAAGCTAAATGGTGCCCAGCTCTTCTTTCATCACACCCTTCATGAAGGTCCTCCTTCGATCTATCCCCATCCTTCTTAGGGCAAGCCAGCTAAAACTGAGCACAAGGCATGGTGATAACAATAACATCACCTCCCTCAGGCTGGACTCTCTACCTCTGTTAATACACCAAAAAGGCATTCACTTATCCCAGTCTCTATTCTTATGCTCCAGTGAAGCTCTCTTCTTTCTGCCATGAATCATATCCATACAAATGTAACTGGATAAAACTCAAGATTTTCCACCGATAAAACATGCCTATTCACCACCTCCCATCCCAATCAAAACTTCACTGGCTCTGGAATTTCACGTGGAGTTGTAATCTCCTCCTCCTGGCAATCACATCCATTCCCATCTCCCAGAGATTTCCTCTCAACCACGGGAAATTCAGTAAAGCAAAAGTTGTTCTCTCTCCAAGACCCCTCTTCTTTGGCTAGCAAGCTGGTGCCTTGATGCCATCCACCTCATGGTTTCTCTATGGTTAGTGGAGGTGCTTCCTCCTTTTCTGAAGCCCTCCCTCCTAACTAATGCCACTCCATCCACTGCTCTGAACCCTGACATCTGTCTGAGACAATCCATCACTTTACCCATTCTCATAGTTTCGACTCTCTTTTTAAAAAAATTTTTTGTTCTTAATTGGAGGATAATGGCTTTACTGTGTTGTGTTACTTCTGCCGTATAACAATGTGAATGAGCCACAAATGCACATATATCCGCTCCCTCTGGAACCTCTCTCCCACCCCACCCCATCCCACATCCCGGTTGTCACAGAGCACCAGGCTGAATTCCTTGTGTCAACAGCAACTTCCCACTAGTCAACTTCCAACCACTCTAAATCATAGCATGTTGGAGCTATGGAGAAACCCCTTGTGTTACCCTGTTTCTTTTCAGACAAGTTTATAGAGGACTAGAGAGGCTAAATCACTTCTCAAATACCACACAGTAAGCCAGTGGCAGGGTCAAGGTCTGGCTTCCAGGCTAGCCCCACTTCCACTACCTGCTAAGTCTTCCATTAGTGAGTGTGTGCGTAGTTGCTCAGTCTGATCTGACTCTTTTTGACCCCCGTGGACTGTAATCCACTAGGCTCCTCTGTCCATGGCACTCTGCAGGCAAGAATACTGAAGAGGGTTGCCATGCCCTCCTCCAGGGAATCTTCCCAACCTTGGGATCTAACCCAAGTCTCTGACATCTCCTGCATTGGCAAACAGGTTCTTTACCACTAGCACCACCTGGGAAAGTTTACCTCCATGGGATTCTGACACTGGGCTGAAAGCTGGATCAGAGGCTCCCAAGTCTATGACAACTTTCTACTTATCTACAGTCCTGACCTTTCCCACCATAATAACCTGTGATCATATCTGCCATCACTGAAAAATCATGGCTAAAGCAGAATCATTTCTTTCTGGTCCATCCATCAAGTGTTCCCTGGAACCGTCAATCTCAAACCTCTGCAGTCATCTATGACACCCCTCTTCCTGCATCCTTCATATGTCACCAGCCACCATACCCAGCCCAGCGTGACTTTGAAACATTCTCTTCCTTTCCTTTTCACTCTCTAGTTCCATCCTCTCAGGTCTCTATCTTTGTACCAGTTTCCTTCCTTGCCTCTTTGCCCTCCCATCTCAGCCCTCCTCTGACCTCCATATCATCTACAATTCCTGATCTCCCCAGAACACTCAAGAAGACACAACAGTGCCTCTTTACACAGAGATCAAGGCTCAACTCCACACCCTGATTTCTCACACCTGTACAATCCCACTCCTATCAGTGATCATATAAACTCATCTCCCACTTCCCCAATCATGCTCCAAGACTAATGTTGTCTTATTCGTCCCTGCATCTAAGCCTTTGTTCTTACCATTTCTCCAAGCGTGAGTGCCCTCTCTCTCTTGTTCACCCACTTTCCACTATCTCCCGCCCCTACTTATTCCAGAAAGCCATTCCTAATATTCTTTCCAGTTGATTCTGCTCTGTCACCCAGGATGAGACACAAATTACAATTTCTCCAGGATGGGGAACAAGTCTTTGCTCAACATAATGGATGTTCAGTAAACAGTTGTCAAACTTTAAGAATCTGTGGGTCTCCATTCCTACCCTGCAAATAGGTTCATCAGTACTATTTTCCTAGATTCCATGTATATGCATTATGGGCGATATTTGTTTTTCTCTTTCTGGGTTATTTCACTTATAACAGGCTCTAGGTTCAACCACTTCACTGCAACTGATTCATATTCATTCCTTTTATGGTTGAGTAATATTCCGTATATGTACCACAACTTCTTTATCCATTCATCTGTTGATGGACATCTAGATGCTTCCATATTCTGACTGTAAATAGTGCTGCAATGGACATTGGGGGTAGATGTGTCTTTCTGAATAATAAAATAAAAGAATATGTTGGAATCTTTGCTCTGTACTTAAACAGTGAGGATGATGAGATAGGCATTGTATATTTGATTCCTTTTCCCTGATGGCCAACTGCCTCCCCGTATGTCTGTCATGCACAGAGAGTAATGAGCCTCAGTCCTTTTATATAAGCAGATGTGCTGGGAGTGGTAAAGTCACAGGCCACACTTCCATGCCATGTGGCTATATTTTACATGACAGTTCCACCTCCAGAATGTTCCCACGGAAGTATCCAGACACAGAACTGTAGCTTTCCAGAACCCTAAGGGATCTTGGAGATCAGCTAGTTATAGGATCATGGATATTTAGCAAGTGTGCCATCTCTCTCTATGTTGGTGCCCATGACAAACATGACTAATCAATCACACTTTCCGGGGACTTCCCTGACAGTTCAGTGGTTAAGAATCCTCCACCCCAAGAGGGTAAGATGAATGGAGCAAGTAGCATGGAAGCGTATACACTACCATATGTAAAGCAGATAGCCAATGGAAATATGCTATATGACTCAGGGAGCTCAAACTGGGGCTCTGTAACAGCCTAGAGCAGTGGGAAAGGGTGGAAGGTGGGAGGGAGGTTCAAGATGGGGGGACATATGTATGCCTGCAGCTAATTCATGTTAATATATGGCAGAAATGAAACTAATATTATAAAGCAATTATCCTTCAATTAAAAATAAACACATTTTTTTTCAAATCTATGAGAACAGTAAAATAAGGAATCCACCTTCCAATGCAGGGGCCTGTGTTCATTCCCTGACCAGGGAACAAGATCCCACATGCCACAACTAAGACCTGATACAGTCAAATAAATAAATTTCTTTTAAAGTTTATCCACTTAATCATTTTTCAATATATGCAATGTATCATCACATTGTATACCTTAAACTTACACAGTGTTATATGTTAATTATATATGTTAATTATATCATATATGTTAATTATATGTTAATTATATCTTGATAAATTGGAAAATTATTTAATAATTTCTTTAATTTTAAAAAGTATATACACTAGCAGAGGATGAGATGGTTAGAAAGCATCACTGACTCAATAGACATGAACTTTATCTCCTGGCAAATTGCAGGAGATAGTGGAGGACAGGGAAGCCTGGCATGCTGCAGTCCATGGGGTGGCAAAGAATCGGACACAATTTAGCTACTAAACAACAACATACACTAGCAAGGGAAGCACAAGGAGTTGATCTCCTAAGCCATTTTAAAGGCCTCCAGTTCAGCACAAGACACAAGAAAAGCAATAGGATGTCTAGCTTTCAGAACTTAGGATACAATTGGTCTGCTTTCATTCTAATTGGTTGGGTTATTTGGGGAACAAAACATCTCAGCTATTTATGAAGTTGTTGTTACAGATGATCAATTATAGGAAATGAGGTCACCCTCATGCTGGCCAATTAATTTATTAATCTCCTTGCCCACAGTCTATACCCATGCCCACAACTCACCCAAGGTGTGCTCCTTACGCCCAGTTGGCTTCCTATTACATTCTGACCATACAAGACACAAGAGAGAGACAGGAAGGAGGAGGAGGGACTTGTGATTTGAATTTTCCTGTTGTCGTCCAGCTGTATCAGATCTTTCCAGCTTCCAATTACTTTGACCCATATGTAAAACTTGCATCATCATGCTGCTGCTGCTGCTGCTGCTAAGTTGCTTCAGTCGTGTCCGACTCTGTGCGACCCAATAGACGGCAGCCCATCAGGCTCCCCCCATCCCTGGGATTCTCCAGGCAAGAACACTGGAGTGGGCTGCCATTTCCTTCAATGCGTGAAAGTGAAAAGTGAAAGTGAAGTCGCTCAGCCATGTCCGATTCTTAGCGACTCCATGGACTGCAGCCCACCAGGTTCCTCCGTCCATGAGATTTTCCAGGCAAGAGAACTGGAGTGGGGTGCCATTGCCTTCTCTGAGAATCATCATGCCTCTCCCTAAATACACCAGCCCCAACTGGTCAGGAACGCCTCCACAGAGGTATGAGTACCAGATTCACATGGGACACTCTTCTCCATCCTCTGTGCTTCTAGGATCTGCTAACCTCAGCTCCTCCCTTTGCTTCCCAGGTCTGGGCAGGTCACCTGATCCCTACCTGAACTATCTCTGGTTTAACCCTAGAAATGCCTTCTTGCCTTTTCAGTCCCCCACTGCCTGTTTGGTCAATGCCCACAATAAATTCTCTCTGTTAAAATACCTTGAGTGCATCTACAACACGGATAAAATTTGAAAGTGTTACATTCAATGAAATAAGCCAGACACAAAAGGACAAGTATTGAGACTTCTCTAGTGGTCCAGTGATTAAGATTTGGTGCTCCTGGTGGGAGGGGGGATCAGGAAGGGGAACACATGTAAATCTATGGCTGATTCATATCAATGTATGGCAAAAACCACTACAATATTGTAAAGAAATTAGCCTCCAACTAATAAAAATAAATGGGAAATAAATAGATAAATAAAATAAACACTGTAAAAAAAAAAAAAAAAAAAAGATTTGGTGCTCCCAATGCAGGAGACCCAGGTTCAATCCCTGGTCAGGGAACTAGCTTCCACATGCCACAACTAAGAGTTAAATGCTGCAACTAAAGATCCTGTATTCCACAACTAAGACTCAGTGCAGCCAAATAAATAAATAAAAGTTTAAATAAACAGACGAGTGTCATATGAGTCCATTTATAGGTTTGCCTACTCCAAACAGGCAAACTCACAGAGACACAAAGTAGATTAGAGATAACCAGAAGCTGGAGGCGAGGAGATTGGGGAGCTACTGTATAACGATTACAGAGTTTCTGTTTGGGGTGACAAAAAACTTTGGAAATAGTGAAGTTGGCTGCCCATTATGAACTGCACACCTTAAAATGGTTAAAATGGCAAGCTTTGTGTCACATATATTTTACCACAATTTTTAAAAGCTAATAATGTAATACACCAAAAGACAATGAATTGAACAATTTAAATGGGTCCATTGGATGGCATGTGAAGTACATCTCAATAAAGTTGTTTTGGGCTTCCCTGGTTATTCAGTGGTAAGGTATCTGCCTGCCAATGCAGGAGATGTGAGTTCAATCCCAGGGTCAGGAAGATCCCCTGGAGGAGGAAATGGCAACCCACTCCAGTATTCTTGCCTGGAGAATTCTCTGGACAGAGGAGCCTGGCGGGCTACATCTGTGGCGTCACAAAAGAGTCAGACATGTCTTAGCAACTAAACAACAACAACAAAGTTGTTTTAAAAAAACATAACTTGTTTGCCTTGCAGGGAATAAAACTACCTTAATAAAGATTTTTAAAACTCCTTTGGTGATTCCAACTCCCTTGGTACGTGGTTGCACAACTCTTTAGACACACCAAAGACCATTGAACCCTGTAGTTTCAAACGGTAAATTGACAGTGTGTGAATTATATATAATAAAGTTATGTTTTAAAGGGAGTAGTTACCTATTATGATAAGTGGAAAGTCAGTATTAACTGCCATAATTAGGAGATAAGCATAAGAACATGATTCAACTATGAGAAAGGAGGAAATCCTGCCGCTCGCAGCAATATGGACAGAACTTGAAAGCATGATGCTGAGTGAGATAAGCCAGACAAAGACTAATCCTGTATGAAATCACTTGTACATGAATCCTTTAAAAACTGAACTTGTAGAAACAGTAGAAAGGTGGTTATCAGAGCCTGGGAGATAGGGAAACTGGGGAGATGTTTTAAAGGTACAAACTTGCAAACTGGATGATGAATAAGTTAAGGAGGTCTAATGCACAGCATAGGGATTGTAGTCAACAATGCTGTCGTATAAACTTCCAAGTTGCTAAGACACTGAATCTTAAGCGTTCTCACCACAAAAAAGAAATGATAATTATGTGACGTGATAGAAGTGTTAGCTAATGCTGTGGTGGAAACTGTATTGCAATATATAAATGTTTCAAAACAACACATGGTACACCTTAAACTTACATAATGCTCTTTGTCAATTATATCTCAATTTTTTATTCCATACATACAATTAAAAATTTTAATGTTAATGTATGATAGAGACAACAACCCACTCCAGTGTTCTTGCCTGGAGAATCCCAGGGACGGCAGGGCCTGGTGGGCTGCCGTCTATGGGGTCGCACAGAGTCGGACACAACTGAAGCGACTTGGCAGCGTGATAGAGACAAAAAAAGAATGGTGGTTACCAGGGTCTGGGGTGAGGGCTAGAGAGTTATTGTTTAGTGGATACAGAGTTTTAGTACAGTAAGATGAAAAAGTTTTGGATGGATAGTTGTACTGATTGCACAACCATGTGAATGTACTTAAGGTTACTGAGCTATGGTCTTAAAAATGACTAAAATTGCATATCTTATTGTATATTTATAAAATTGTACAAAATTTTATAAACTTTAGAAATTTTAATGTGTAAAATTGTAAAATAAAATGTATAAAATTGTAAAATTTATAAAATTGGACATTTTACCACATTAAAAAGTGGTAACAGAAAAAAAAATGTTTATGTATGAACCATCAAAAGTCACTTCAGTGTACAACCAGTTTTTGTGCCACATACTGCCTTTTGACATCATGGCCGTATCCTGGTCTTTGCCTCTTTGTTCATGCGTATAAACATTTCTCAAAGAATTGCTAAGACAAAGGTTTGAGCATTTTTATTTCCCATTGTTCACTCATTCATTACATTAAAATAATTTATCAAATTCCTACCCAATGCCAAATACTGTTCTAGGCTCTGGAAATAGTGTGGTTGACCAAGACCCTCATCTCATGGAATTCACATTCCGGTGGGGAGATGATAAACAATACAATATGATTTTTGGTATTGCTGAGTGCAATGGAGTGGGGGAGCACCACATGAGGCTAAAGAATTGGAGGCAAGAGTCGGATGTGATTTGGCAACTGAACAACAAAGGTGATAGTTGAGCAGAGATCTATCTGAAGAAACAATGAGTGAGGACCATGAAAAGATCTAATGGTCTAGGCACTCTTCATTATATATCTACAAACCCCTATGCTATTATTTTACTCAAGTTTTTTTTTTAAGTAATTCTTTTTTATTTAAAAATAAACTGTTGGAAATAAACTCACGGACATAGAAAGCAAACTTATGGTTACTAAAGAAAAAAGGGAGGAAGGGATAAATTAGGAGACTGGGATTAACATACACACACTACTATATATAAAATAAACTAGGGCCTACTGTGCATAGAAAGGAGGGAGCTATGCTCAATATCTTATAATAACCTATAATGGAAAAGCACTTGAAAAAAGAACAGACATATAAACATACATGTTGTCTACTTTTTAAAAGTGCACAACATGAAAGTTATGAGTTAAGTTTTACTTGGGGCAAAATGAGGACTGCAGCCTGGGAGACAGCACCTCAGATAGCTCTGAGAAACTGCTCCAAAGAGGTGGGGGAGGCAGGGAAGATCAGTATACATATGATTTTTGATGAAGGGGAGTACATGCAATCAAACACATATTTTTCCAGAAGGTTTCTGTTAGGCTCCTGAAGCTTTCTGCCAGACACAAGGAACAATCATCACCATGAGGGATTTCAGTGTCTTTCTAGTTATGAGAAGATGCAAGAACTGAGCTTATAAAACTACCTCCTGAAAATAACTATCTGAAGACCTGTTCTGGCCAGTTTCTTTCCCCCTGAGCACAGAGTGCCTCATTTCTGCTCTCCACCCTGAACTCCTTTCGGAGAGTGTTCAAAATGAGCAGCGACAGCAGCACATGGTTTAATCCTTGTAGAGGCAGATGGCAAGTGCCAATTTGTAGTTGACAATGTGTAACTGAACCACTTTGCTGTACACCCAAAACTAACACAACACTGTAAATCAACTATGCTTCAATTCTTCTAATGAGCCTATTTTAAAAAAAAAAAAAAAGCACTTACCCATTCAACATACAACAGAATACTATCTGGCAATCTAAAAAAGCATGTAATACAGATTCACACAGACAGAAGAGCCTGGCAGGCTACACAGTCCATGGGGTCGCAAGAGTCGGACACAATTTAGCAACTAAACCACCACTGATTAACACATTAGCAGGAAGGGACCTTGAAAACACTAAACTCTTAAAGCAGTGAGAACACTCTTTGTGGTTTTGGGATGAAAGCAAGGACCTCCAGGAAGAAATGTTAAGGAAGCAGATTTGGGCTTAACCTTAGAAATTTCTAGCATCAAAATATACCCCGTCCCCCAAGGTAAGCATCCACTTCTGAATTTCAAGATCTCCCTTCCTGCAACCTCCAACCCCCAAAGTTATTTAAACAGAGCTCACCCACAACAATCCTCCAAAGGGGCTCATAAATCCAATGCAAGCAAACATGGGAGTGTTGTGCAGAAAAAACAATGCAAATTCCACCAGCTCCATAGGGACCTGCTCATGTATGCTAAGTTGCTTCCATCGCTTCTGAGACTGCAACCATATGGACTGTAGCCCACCAGGCCCCTCTGTCCATGTGATTCTCCAGGCAAGAATACTGGAGTGGGTTGCCATGGCCTTCTCCACAGGAATCTTCCTGACCCAGGGATTGAACCCACATCTCTCTCCTGCATTGGCAGACGGGCTCTTTACCACAGCACCACATAGGGACCTGTAACACCTTAAAAATTAGCACAAAGTTTTATGAATTGGTGGTGTATAAATTTATATCATAACCTTTGGAAAAGACAGTCTTCATCAAGAGCTGTAAAAATGTTCTTTTCCTTGACCCTGTAACTCCACTTCAGGAAAGTTATCATAAAGAAATAATTCAACAGGGCTTCCCTGGTGGCTCAGTGGTGAAGAATCTGCCTGTCAATACAGGAGACATGGTTCCATCCCTGACCTGGGAAAATCCCACATGCCAAGGAGCAACTAAGTCCGTGTGCCCCAACTACTGACCCTGTGTGCCCCAGAGCCCTGGAGCCTGCTGAGCCTATGGGCCACAACTACTGAAGCCCTGCCCCTAGAGCCCATGCTCCACAAGAGAAGCTGGGGTAGGAAATAGACAAGCTCCAAGTGTGATATACAACTGGCCTTGTTCGCAATTCATGGGACTCGGACAAATGGGCTTCAGACTAGATACTTAAAACCAGCCTCATGTTTGCATTCCCTGAGACAAGAGACAGGTGGGCTCCAGTCAAGGCATTTACAATCAGCCTCCTGTTTGCCCTCCAAAATGGAAGTAACAACAGAAACAGGGTAAATAACCAGTCTTTGCCTCCTGCAAAGACCTTAAGGTAATAGTCATGGCAAGAACAAAAAGAGGGAAAACCCTGTTTGAGGAAAGGATTAAGGGATCTCCAGTCCCCCCTTTGTGGGACAAGGGAGACGTGAGCCCTGTGCAGAAAGGCTCCTTGGGTGTCAAAAGTCAGGGGATAATTCCCGGCCATAATGCATCTTGCTCTCCCAAAGCCTTCACTTTGAGACCCACCTTGGCTGAAGGGTATGCGTGCACCCAGGGGAGGATCCTGAGGCAAGTTAACCAGAGAGGGGACAGAGCAAGATGACTGGCCTGAGGGAAGACAAAGACCTGGAAAACAGCCCACTTATAAAGGATTTACACTTCCCAAAGGCGCAAGTCTCTCTCTGAGCTGGCCCATGTGCCTTTCTGCATGTACTTTTCCTCTCCTTAAACTTTCTACATTACTCTTTACCTTCTGCCTCCTTGCCTGAATTCATTCTTGACTAGGCAGGCAAGGACTAGGGACTCTACCCCTAACTGCTCACCCTTGTGGTCCAGTGGTTAGGACTCCTGGTCCAGGAAACTAAGACCCTGCTTACAGTTACCCCTCACTGCTGCTTGCTGCAAGCTGCCGCTTATTGCTACGCATGTCCAGAATCAAAGCCACCACAATGAGAGGCCCGTGCACCTGACCCACTAGCCTCAACTCGAGAAAAGCTCAAGCAGCACCAAAGACCCAACACAGCCAAAAATAGATAAAATTATACCCAAACACATATGTCTACACAATACACATACACATACATACACATCTAAGTACACATACATGCTTAAGTATATACATACATAAGTACAGGTCCACACATATAAATGCACATTCATTTGCACACATAAATATGCTCGCCTGATACACATACACACATACATGTACGCATAATTACATATTCACATGGGATTGCCCTGGTGGCTCAGATGGTAAAGAATCTACCTGCAATGGGGCAGACCTGGGTTCAATCCCTGTGTCAGGAAGATTCCCTGGAGGAGGAAATGGCAACCCATGCCAGTATTCTTGCCTGGAGAATTCCAAAGACAGAGGAGCTACTACTGTCCATGGGGTTGCACAGAGTCAGACACAACTGAGCAACTAACACTTTCACTTTTCACACATTCACATACACACATTTATGTGAATGTGCAGGTTCCATCGACATTTTGCAGCAAGGGGAAGGTAATCTGAATATCAAAAGATTACCATTAACTCAGGAAAAATGAGATATCTCAAAATAAAGAATTCAGCGCTTTTCTGTGTATGGGAAGATGCAAGCATCTGGGCTCACCAAAATCATTTCTTTCACATACATCTCAGCTATCCAGGGCCAGCAACCCGCTTCTTGATTTTTCACATCCTTAATTCCTCATTCACCTGTTTCCTCGTTCAGCTGACAACTGCTGGATCACAGGCACTGTTCTCTGTTTCAGGGGCCCTCTGACCTAAGGACTGAAGGCCTGAATTCACTGATGGCCGTTATGTCCTTGTTCATTGATATGGCCGGAGATATTCCACTTCACAGTCCTAACCCTCAATACCTACCTCTGACTGTGACTTTATTTGGAGACAAGGTATTTAAAGAGGTTACTAAGGTAAAATCAGGTCACTGAAGTGTCTCCTAATCCAATATAACCACTGTCCTTATAAGAAGAGATTAGGAGCAGATACAGAGAGTAGACACTCATCCACAAGCCGAGGAGGGAGACTTTTAAAGAAATCAACTTTGTCGACACCTTGATCTCAAACTTCTAGCCTCCAGAACTTCAAGTAAATTAATTTCTGTTGTGCAAGCCTCCTAGTCTGTGCTATTTTGCTATGGCAGCCCTGTGGAGCTTCCACACACACATACACATATGCCCACACAATATACAGACACACATATGTTGTTGCTATTCAGTCGCTAAGTCATGTCCAACTCTTTGCCGCCCCGTGGACTGCAGCACACCAGGCTCTTTTGTCCTTCACTATCCCTCAGAATTTGCTCAAATTCATGTCCATTGAGTCAATGATGCCATCTAACCATCTCATTCTCTGCCATCTCCTCTTCTCCTTTTGCCTTCAATCTTTCCCATCATCAGGGTCTTTTCAAATGAGTCAGCTCTTTGCATCAGGTGGTCAAAGTATCAGAGCTTCAGCTTCAACATCAGTCCTTCCAATGAATATTCAGGGTTGATTTCCTTTAGTTTTGACTGGTTTGATCTCCTTGCTGTCCAAGGGATTCTCAAGAGTCTTCTCCAGCGCCACAATTTGAAAGCATCAGTTCTTCAGTGCTCAGCCTTCTTTATGGTGAAACTCTCACATCCATACAAGACTAATGGAAAAACTGTAGCTTTCACTACGTAGCTTCCCTGGTGGCTCAGTCACCTGCAAAGCGGGAGACCTGGGTTAGGAAGATCCCCTGGAAAAGGGCATGGCAACCCACTCCAGTATCCTTGCCTGGAGAATCCCCATGGACAGAGGACCCTGGCAGGCTGCAGTCCATGGGGTTGTAAAGAGTCAGACAGGACTGAGCGACTAAGCAGAGCATAGCAGTAACATGGATGGACTTGAAGATTCTTATACTAAATGAAATAAGTCAGATAGAGAAGGAGAAATTTCATGCAACATCCCTTATATGTCGAATCCAAAAACAAATGATACAAATAAACTTACAAAATAGAGACTCACAGACTCAAAAATGAACTCAGGGTTGGTGGGGAAGGGGGGTTGGGGGAAACGATAGTTAGGGAGTTTGGGCTAGACATGTCCACGTTGCTATATTTAAAATGGATAACCGACTAGGACCTACCATATAGAACCTGGAACTCTGCTCAATGTTGTGTGGCAGCCTGGATGGGAGGGGAGTTTGAGGGAGGGTGTATACATATACACGTATGGCAGAGTCCCTTCTCTGGTCACCTGAATCTAGCACAACACTGTGAAGCGGCTAGTTGTTGTTTAGTCACTAAGTCGTGTCTGACTCTGTGATCTTGTGGGCTGCAGCACGCCAGGCTTCCCTGCCCTTCACCATCTCCCAGAGTCTGCTCAACACATGTCCAGGGAGTCGGTGATGCCATCCAACCACCTCATCCTCTGTCACTACACCCCAATACCAAATAAAAAGTTTTCTTTTTAATAAGTAAAAAATATTTTTAAAGCTGAGTAAAAAGTTTTTAAAAATAATACAAATGGACTTATTTACAAATGAGAAACAGATTCACAGACTTAAGAGAATGAACTTATGGTTACCAAGGGGAAAGGGGAGGAGAGATAGATTGGGACTTTAGGGTTGACATGTACACATGGCTATATTTAAAATAGATAACCAAGGGACCTACTGTAAAAAAAAAATTAATAAAATAAGGAAGTAATATGGAAAATACATTTTAAAAATTTCTTGCTCATGAGGACCCTGAAGAAAAGATAACATGTTTGCCCCATCTGTCTTCAGAGAAGAGATGGAAGCTATGAGAGATGAGTGTTACGAGCTGGGAAGTGACACAAGCCCATTTCATCTGGGCCCTGAGTTCTTCCCACATCTGGTTCCCTTCAAAGTGCATCAATACCGATCAGACTTCAGAACCCAGGACAGAGACAGACTCACAGTAAACCTCTGTGCCACTATGAAGAGGGACAAAAGCGATGGAGAGGGAGGTGTCCCATGTCAGTATCAGAGTGTAGTGGAACCTTCTTCTAGCTGTTAGAAAGAGTTTGACTTTCCAAATCTGGGAGATGGCCCACCATGGGCAGTTCACAAGCTTGCTGGTTATCAGGTCATCATAGAGCTTATTGTGCTTTATTTCTCCTTCCTTGACCTAATAAATTCTAATCAGGAGAGGGAGCTGAGCCTCAAAGACTCCTGACAAATATTTATAGTCATCTGGGGCTTCCCAGGTGGCGCTAGTGGTAAAGAAACTACCTGCCAATGCAGGAGATGTAAGAGATGTGGATTTGATCCCTGGGTCAGGAAGATTCCCTGAAGGAGCAAATGGCAACCCACTCCAGTGTTCTTGCCTGGAGAATCCCATAGTCAGAGAAGCCTGGTGGGCTACAGTACATCTGGTCGCAAAGAGTCAAACATGACTGAAGCAACTTAGCACAAAGATATTCTCATCCATAAAAATGAATAAATGAGTAAACATATTAGGTAGCCATGAAATCATACTGCTATTACTTGAAAAGTGAGTAACATAGTGATTGAAAGTGAAAGTGAAGTCACTCAATCGTGTCTGACTCTTTGTGACCCCAGGGACTGTAGCCTGCACCAGGCTTCTCTGTCCATGGGATTTTCCAGGCAAGGGTACTGGAGTGGGTTGCATTTCCTCCTCCAGGGAATCTTCCCGACCTAGGGATCGAACCTGGGTCTCCCGCATTGCGGGCAGACGCTTTACCGTCTGAGCCACCAGGGAAGCTAACATAGTGATTAGTTTTCTAAATAGTTTTCTGGTTATAAAATGATATAAATCAATGTAATACTGTAAAGCCACTGTCCTTCACTTAAAAATAAATAAATCAGAAAAACAAAATTCCATCACAGTAGCCCATTTTGTTCAGCTTTGACCAATGTTCCCAAGAGACTAGAGTCTTAATCCATTGTCATGCATCACTGACCCATAGTTAGTTAGCTGGTGTGGACTCACATATTATAGACAGAAGACATTCCATGCATCCAACCCAGGCTGGTGATCTGTTTCACCCTTGATAGTCAGGGCTGGTGCACTGGGAAGACCCAGAGGGATGGGATGGGGAGGGAGGTGGGAGGGGGGATCGGGATGGGGAACACATGTAAATCCATGGCTGATTCATGTCAGTGTATGGCAAAAACCACTACAATACTGTAAAGTAATTAGCCTCCAACTAATAAAAGTAAATTAAAAAATAAAAAATAAAATAAATAAATAAAAGGGAAAAAAAGTAAATGAAAATAAATAAATTTTTTTAAAAAAGAAGACATTCCAAAGAGTTTAGCTACTCTGGTCCCAGAACAAGGCCTCTTGCCAAATACACTGAGACATTGTTGCTCTCTTTAAAATCATGGCACAGTGATTTTTTTAAACTTTTTTATTGAAGTAGTTGACTTACAATGTTGTTTTCATTTCTGGTGTACAGCAAAGTGATTCAGTTTAATATATGTGTATATATATTTTCTTTTTGGTTTGTAAGATATTAAAAATAGTTCCATGTGCTATGCAGTATAACCTGGTTGTTTATCTCTTTTACATACAGTAGTTTGTATCTATTAATCATAAACTCAATTTACCCCTCCCCTGCTTTCCCCTTTGGAAACCATAGTTTGTTTTCTGTCTCTGTGGGTCTATTTCTGTTCTTTATATAAGTTCATTTGTGTCTTATTCTAGATCCCACTTTTAAGTGGGATCATATGATGTGTCTTTCTGTGATATAGTACAATAATCTCTAGGTCCATTCATGTTGCTGCAAATGACATTGTTTCATTCTTTTTTGTGGCTGAGTAACATTCGATCATATATATAGGTACCACATCTTCTTTATCCATTCATCTGTCAGTGGACACAGGTTTCTTCCATTTCTTGGCTATCATAGATAATGTTGCTATGAACACTGGGGTGATTGTATCTTTTCAAATAGGAGTTTTCATCTTTTCCAAATGTATGCCCAAAGTGGGATTGTCGGATCATATATTTTTAGTTTTTTTAAGGAATATTCATACTGTTTTCCATGGTGACTGCACATGTTGCAGTGATTTTAATATTAGATGACAAAGCCAAAGGGCTGGAGTCCTCCGAGAAACTGAATTAGACTGAGCCCAGGTCCTCCTACTTGAGGACATCTAGGCTGACTGAAATGGTCACATCAGTGTCACAGGGACACAATGTCAACAGCAGGATTTCTCACTGACACCACCAAATGACTGTGTGTGGAAGTCCATGTTCAAAGACAAGCGACTTGAGACATTCAGAAATGGATGATAATTGGATGACAAGGCCTTCAGCAAATCACGAAGTGAACTTGAACCTCTTCGAGCTTTCAAATGTGAGTTATTCTTGCTCTGGCTTGGAGAAGAAGCTGAAGAGGTGGGAGCCAATCCAGTCCAGAAAGTTCCACCACGACCAAATATTAAAAATAAATCCCAGCATCTCCAAGACTCACCTGGGACTGGAAAAAGTGTGAATTTCTTGATATGACTGTTGAGCAGAAGTTGAGTAAATCCAGAGCTGTAACATCCCTTTAGTATATAGGACTTACTGTGAAATCTTGATATGATTGACCTAATCCTTCATAGATAGATAGATACAGATGGCTGAATCACTTTGCTGCACACTTGAAACTATCACAACATTGTAAATTAACTAAACTTCCATTTTTTAAATAGTTAATTAATTTAGAAAGCTTTTCTTTTTTTGGCCTGTACCACAGGACTTGAGGGATCTTAATTCTCTGACCAGGGATTGAACCCAGGCCACAGCAGTAGAAGTGCTGAGTTCTAATGGCTGAACCACCAGGCATTCCCAATTAATTAAAGTGCTTAGGTGGGTCAGGATTAATAATATTTTGTACAGTTCTGGAGTCAAATAACACTTGTAACAATTAAAAGATCAATATTTATAACATAGAAAGAGGTTCTGCAAATAAAACACATCCCAAATGTGTCCAAACACACAAATAATATTTGAACTGGGCAATCGCAAAAGAGAAAATCTTAAATAAAATAAATAAATGAAAAGAGGTTCAACTTCATTAGCAGTCAGGGAAATGGAAATAAAAGCGATAATGATGTGTACTTGCACTCATCAGATAGGTGAATTCTTTGTAAATAAGACCCAGGGCTTACAAAGATGTGTTGCAAAGGGCACTCCTACATATTATTAGTGGGAACATGACTTACTATTGCATTTTGGGGAGGTTAATATGACATACTTATTTGAAATTCCAAATCTGGGACTCCACCTTATAGAAATATGTTTACCAAAGATTGCTTATAGTGACAATGAAAGATAAAGTAGAAATAACCTGTATGTCCTCAAGGGTGGATTGAGTGAATAATCAGATTACATTCATATAGTGGGATGTTATGTACCTATTAAAATAATGAGTGAGATATTTATCTAATCACCTGGAAGAATACTATGATGGTTTGTTTGTTGTTTTTTTTTTTTTTTTTTTTTTTTTTGGCTGTACCAGGTCTTAGTTACAGCATACAGGATCTTTAGTTGTGACATGTGGAATATAGTTCCCTGACCAAATATTGAACCCAGGGTGCCCTGCATTGGGAGCACAGACTCAGCCCCTGGACCACCAGGGAAGTTCCCAAGTGTTTTTTAAAAGCAACTTATATATATATATACATATATATGTATATATATATTTATAGTACAGTCTCAGGTAAGAAGTAGACATCAGGACACACATGTTGTTAACAATAATTACCTGAAAGGGGTAGATGTAGAACAGGGCAAGTGTTAGTTGTTCAGTCATGTCCAACTCTTTGCAACCCCATGGACTGTAACCCACCAGGCTCCTCTGTCCATGGGATTCTCTAAGCAAGAGCATTGTACTGGGTTGCTATTTCCTTCTCCAGGAGATCTTCCCAACCCAGGGATCAAACCCGGGTCTCCTGCATTATAGGCAGATTCCTTACCGTCTAAGCCACCAGGGAAGCTAGTAGAACAGGGCAAGTAAAGTGAAAATGAAAAGTCGCTCAGTCGTGTCCAACTCTGTGAGACCCCATGGACTATGGAAATTCCATGGAATCCTCCAGGCCAGACTACTGGAGTGGGTAGCCTTTCCCTTCTCCAGCAGATCTTCCTGACCCAAGAATCAAACCTGGGTCCCCTGCACTGCAGACAGATTCTTTACCAACTGAGCTATCAGGGAAGCCCTAGAATAGGGCAAGGGAATGATAATAAGGAAAAACAAATAGAAACAAAGAAAATACTAATGGTGCAATAATAATAAAGTATGGGATATAAAATGCTATGATGTTACTATTCATATTTAAAATTAACTGTGCAGAGACTTCCCTGGTGGCCCAGTGACTAAGACTCCACGTTCCCAACACAGGAGGCCTGGGTTTGATTCCTGGTCAGGGAACTATATCCCACATGCCGCAACTAAGAGTTTGCATTCCACAACTAAACATTCCTCATGCCACAACTAAGACATGGCATAACCAATAAATAAATAAATATTTAAAGAATTAAAACATAAAAACAACTATGCACATGAACATGTTGTAGTATATGCATATGTGCTAAGTCATTTCAGTGTGTCCAACTCTTTGTGACCTTATGGACTGTAGCCTGCCAGGCTCTTCTATCCATGGGATTCTCCAGGCAGAAATACTGGAGTGAGTTGCCATGCCCTCCTCCAGGGATCTTCCCAACCCAGGGACTGAATCCATGTTGTTTATGTCTTCTGCATTGGCAGGAGGGTTCTTTACCGTTAGCGCCACCTGGGAAGCCCATATGCTTACATATATAGGTATAAATTTTGTCTGGGGTTGTTATTAGTACATTGTTGGCAATGAAATAACTTGTTTTCTAAAACTATGACCATGATATTAAAAAATCATTTTGAAGCATTTTTATGACAAATAGCAGCCTTTTACTGATGTTTCATAATATATATGTAACCAGTCTTTCAATGGGAATTTAAATGGTTTTCAGTTTTTCACCATTTCAAAAGCAGGTCAGTGAATATCCTTCTATATTACATTTTGTCCATATCTCCAGTTATATAAATTACCCCCTAGGGGTTCTTGAGAGGACAACTTGGGTGGTTCAGGTGTTGGCACCCAGTAATAACAATAATAGATATCAAAAGTTTATCAGTATTACTTCTCTCTTTTCAGTGCTCTTGGTATAAATTCCAACCCTATCCTACTCCTAAAATAGAAACTGTTAGTTTGCTGAACAACTAAACCCCACATTTTCTTTTGCAAAACCCATAATTCTCCACCTCACACATCATATCCTACAAGAGCAAAATTATGCTTTCCTCCATAAAGAGCTCTTATGCATATATTAGCTAATATTCAATAAATACAAGTTTACTGATTTTTAAATTTTAGGGAAAAAATAGATTACCGTGAAGGTTAGTAATCAAAATTAACCTACATTCCAGATGACAGAGATAAACAGAGGGAGATTTTTCCTGTGTGTCCTCCTATTCCTTACCATCTACCTGGGTTTCTCCATCTCAGCACTGTTGACACTTGAGGCTGGATAATGATTTGTTGTAATGGGGTTAGTCTGTGCACTGTGGGATGCTGGGCAGCAACCCTGGCCTTCACTCATCAACAGCATCTCCTAGTAATGACAATCAAAAATGTCTCCAGACCTTGTCAAGTGTCTCTTGGGGGTAAAATCATCTCTAGTTAAGAAGCACCACTCTTGGGCTTCCCTGGTGGTCCACTGGTTAAGAATCCACCTGCCAATGTAGGGGACATGGTTTCAATCCCTGGTCCGGAAAGATTCCACTTGTCCCAGAGCAGCTACTGAGGCTGCATTCTAGAGCCCACGAGCCACAACTACTGAGCTCATAAGCCTGTGTCTACTGAGGCCCGCGTGCCCTACAGCCTGTGCTCCGTTACAAGAGGAGCCGCTGCAATGAGAAGCCCCCACACCACAACTAGAAAATAGACCCTGCTCGCAGAAACTAGAGAAGGCCTGCTTGCAGCAGCGAAGACCCATCAAAGTCAAAAATAATACACAAATTAAAATAAAAAACCTCTCAGAAAAAGAACCACCACTCTATACATGTGCTGTGCTGTACTTAGTCGCTTAGTCGTGTCCAACTCTTTGCGACCCCCACGGTCTGTAGCCTGCCTGGCTCCTCTGTCCATGGGGTTCTCCAGGCAGGAATACTGGAGTGGGTTGCCTTGCCCTCCTCCAAGGGATCTTCCCAACCCAGGGATCAAACCCAGGTCTCCTACATTGCAAGTCCGCTCTATACATATATGTGTATAATTTTCTACAAAAGCAAAATCATACTGTAAAATAAAATAAATAAAACCATCGGTTTGTAATTGAGTAAACAAGTTTAGACCTAATCATTCCACTCCTAAATATAGTGACAAGCATTATATAACCCCACAATATGATATACACTGCAAGCTATATATAATGACCACAATACACATTTCTTACAGCATTTTTTCCTTTATAATTTCCTTATCTCACTTAATCATTGCAACAGTCCTATGAGGTAGGCATTATTATGAGTCTCATTTTACAGATGAGGAAACTGAGGTTAAATGATAGATTCGATGGAAAGAACAAAGACTTCAGAATCAGACTGACTCTGGATTTCATACCTGACTCCTCCAACTCCCAGCTCCGCACCCTTGGACAAATCACTTTATCTCACCAGGCTCACATTTCTCTGTTTGCAAAATGGGGGTTAAAAATAGCTACTTTGAAGAACAATCATACACTTTACAGGTGAAGTATGAAGCATGCCTGGAACACCATGACCTCTCAATCAATGGCACTTCTTCACATCAAAGAGGATGAATTTTCCCAAATCACATGTGAGTAAGTGGTGGTACCAAGACTCAAGGCCTCTCCTCCTGCTTGATCCCTTTTTCCTTCTCCCCTCACAGTGTTCACCTCCATCCTCTTCTCCAGACATCATGCCTGCTGTTGATGATGAAAATTAAGCCATAAGACCTTGTGGAAATGCTCTTCTGTCAACATGCCATCTTCATCTTTCTATCTGGGAAGCATTTCTCAAGTTGATTCTTATTCGTGACTCTCTGCCAGAATGATGAGTACCATCCCCCGACAAGCAGGAACCGGTCCTGGTTTGGGTGGTTGGGCATCACCTCAACCCACTGCAGTGAAACTCAATTGACCACAAAGAGCACACACACCCCAAGCTACATCCTCATCAAAGCTCAGGACATGACATGCGTGTGTGATCCCGTTTCACTGTTATCATTTAACAGTGTCCCTGGGTCCTTGAAGGGTTTGGTCCCTCCTGCATACATTTGCAAGTATCAAGGCACTTGTTCTAAAAGGAGGAACATGTTGAATTTCCCCACATCATCAGAGTCTTTTCTTAATCCCAGCACCTCCAGACCACATTACTACCTTAGCCTAGCCACCCTGTTCCAAAAACAAAGTCCAGGGAGGTATATGATTGGTCAAGTGGTGGTCAGGAGCTACCATCACTAAGAGATAAGGCATTCTTATTGGCCAGATCTGATGCATGTACACTCCCTGCCTCCAGTTGAGATGTAGGGATTAGCCACACCTAGATCTCATATCTCTTCTTAGGAAAGTGTGGTGCTTTTATCAGACATCAGGAAACAGGGCTGCAAAACAGACATACCCATCAAGCACCCACCTGACCTTCTAGGGTAGACATTTGAATCTTCTTATGTTATCGAAGAGGAAGGGGAAAAGTGACTTGCTCTGGGTCACATAGTAAGTAGTGAATCCTGCCTCCATTCCAAAGCTTTTTCCACTGCATTATGCCACCTCTGTTAAAACTTTCATAGGGACTTCCCTGGTTATCCAGTGGTTAAGACTATGCACTTCCAATGCAAAGAGTGCCAGTTCCATCCCTGGTCAAAAAACTAAGATCCCATAGAGTAGCCAAGAAAAAAAAACTTTCATTACTTTGTAACAAAATTATCTAGGCATCTGTCTCCTTAATATGCCTCTATGTCCTTGCTACCTTTCATACCTAAATAGGCTTCTCTAAGTAGGCTTCACTAAAGAATCATTTTTTAGTGCAAGTCAAAGATGAGAAAAGGGAGACTTCACACACAGTAAGACAAGGGACAGCTTCTCTTAGCAGTGTAAAGGTTTAATTGTTTTCCCAATGATTCAGCCTGAGAGCAGGCATGTGTCGACAGTTTCCTTCCCCCAACGTCATTGACCTTGTCAAAATTTTTTTTTCCTCAACCAGAAAGAGAAACAACTGACAAAATGAATGAAAATACAGAAAGAAGGAGGATAAAAAGGAGGAAACCCTGGAAAGAAGGTTTTAAGAGATCAGAGATTTGCCGATTGTATCATAGACAAATGGTTAATTCCCCTCATGTATAAAGAGCTCCTAGAAATTGATAAGAAAAATTGAACATCAGACTTCCCTGGCAGTCTAATGGTTAAGACTCCATGCTCCCAGTGCAGGGGGCACAGGTT
The DNA here is from genome assembly GCF_963930625.1 of Muntiacus reevesi. Classification (NCBI taxonomy): domain Eukaryota; kingdom Metazoa; phylum Chordata; class Mammalia; order Artiodactyla; family Cervidae; genus Muntiacus; species Muntiacus reevesi. The sequence continues at coordinate 186,871,817 of NC_089249.1, read as the reverse complement.
CAATCCCTGGTCAGGGAATTAGGATCCTGCTTGCCACATGATGTGGACTTAAAAAAAAAGAAAAAAGAAAAAAATTCAACAAATGAACAGGAAAATAGGCATAGGCAAAGGATCTAAAGAGAGAGTTCACAGAAAATACAGATTCTATTCATATATTAAAAAGATTTTCCATCTGACTCATATAGAAATGCAAATTAAAATTCATACTGAGACATGTCCATAGACTAATGAGTGAATAAAGAAGATGTGGTACATATGTACAATGGAATATTACTCAGCCATAAAAAAGGAGTAGAAACTGGATCATTTGTAGTGATGTGGGTGGACCTAAAGTCAGTCATACAGAGTGAAGTAAGTCAGAAAGAGAAAAACAAATACTATATACTCACATATATACGGAATCTAGAAAAATGGTGCAGATGAAGCTATTTGCAGAGCAGAAATAGAGATGCAGACGTTGAGAGTGAACATGGGGACACAGTGGGGATGGGGGGGTGGGGCCAACTTGGAGAGTAACACTGACATATATACACTACTGTGTATAAAATAGCTAGCTAGTGGGAAGCTTCAGTGCTCTGTGATGACCTAGAAGGGTGGCGTGGGGGAGTGGGCGGCTCCCGCTCAAGAGGGAGGGGATATATTTATACTTATAGCTGATTCATGTTGTTGTACAGCAGAAACTATTAATAACACCATATTGTAAGGCAATTATACTCCAAGAAAAAATAAATGAAAAAACAAATAAAAATAAAAGGAAATTTTAAATTGAAATATTCATACTGAGGAATGTATCCATACTGGTTCATTAACTGTAACAAACGCACCCATCAATGCAAAGCATTACTGATAAGGGAAACTATGAGCAGGCGTGAGTATATGCGCTCACTATACTATCTGCTCAATTATTCTGTAAATCTAAAACTGTAATAAAATAATAAAGTCTGTTAATTATTTTTAATCATACTAACATACTAGTTTTTTTTTTACATATCAGAGTGACAGGAACAATCCTCAAAAGACGACAATGCACACTGTTGGGGAACAGCATGTGAAAAGACAGGCATTCATGTGTCTCTAAGGGGACTGTAAATTAATACAATTCCTGTGGAGAAAAACTTGGTAATATTGATCAGAAGGCAACCTTTGGCCCATCAACCCCACTTTTGGAGTTCATGCTCAGGCACACTCATAGTTGTGAAATGATACGTGTACAAAGTAACCATTTTTAGCAAAGACTGGAAACATCCATCAATAGCAAATTGTTTACATAAATTATGGTGAAGTCAAATCAAAACTACTGTGAGGTATCACTTCACACAGGTCAGAATGGCCATCATCAAAAAGTCTACAAATAATACATGCGGGAGAGGGTGGTTCCAAAAAGGAGCCCTCCTACACTCTTGGTGGGAATGGAAACTGGTACTGCCATTATGAAGAATAGTATGCACCATGTATAGCCACTATGGAAAATAGTATGTAAAGTAAAACCAGAATTCCCATATGGCCCTGAAATCCCACTCCTGGGCTTTATATCCAGAAAAAAAAACTTCAAAATGATACATGCAACACTATTTACAATAGCCAGGATATGGAAGCAACCTAAACATCCCTCAGCAGAGGAATGGATTGAGAAGATGTGGCACAAATATACAAGGGAGTATTGCTCGGCCATAAAAAAGAATGAAATAATGCCTTTGCAGCAACATGGATGGACTTGGAGATTGTCGTACAGAAGGAAGCAAATCAGACACAGGAAGACAAATACCACATGATACCACTTATAGGTAGAATCTAAAAAAAAAAAAGGGTACAAATAAACTTAAATACAAAGTAGAAATAGAGTTACAGATGCAGAAAATAAACTTATGGTTACCAGGGGATAAAGGTGGGAGGGATAAATTGGGAGACTGGGCTTGGGATTGGAACACCACTATATATAAAATAGATAGCCAATAAGAACCTACTGTATGGCACAGAGAACTCTATTCAGTACTCTGTAATGGTGTATATGAGAAAAGAATCTAAAAAAGAGTGGAGATATATTATATAATGCTTAACTGATTCACTGTACTATACTGAAACTAAAACATTGTAAATCAACTATACTCCAAGAAAAATCATTTTTAATTTATTTTTAATTGAAGGATAATTACAATAAAAGTGTTTTAAAGAAAAAAAATTAGATAAAGATGAATGACAAAAAAAAAAAAGTACCTGCACCTCAACACTCATAGTAGCAACTATTGAAAATAGCCAAGAGTTCCCTGCCTAGGAACTGTCATGAGGCTCAGTCTGAGCAGGGAAGATACACTAGGTGGGGTTTCCTAGTGAGAGTGAATCCCTAGTGACATCTCCACTGGGTTAACCACTCCATCATCCCAGAGTGCGCAGTCCCAGAGAACAGGTCACAGGGGTCAAGGAAACAAACAAAATAATTACCATCTTCCTTAACAAGGAGCCGTGGGACTGAAATGCCCACGAGCCCCCAAACTGTAAATACTCTGCTGTGTCCCTGGCTCCCTGTTCACATACCCCGGCTGGGGTGCGAACACATGATTCCCATGCTCCCTGACCGTAGATAGCGGACTTACCCCAGCCATCAGAGCTGAGCAGTCTCCTCACGCCCTTCCTGCTGGCTTAGCAATGACCTCAGGATCTGCTGGGGGCCAGTGCAGAAGGAGTCTGCCAAGACCATAGTCTTGGCGATACCATCCTGGTAAGTCAGTGAAGGATGGAGAAGGGGAGTGAGATGGATGGGATTGGGAAGAGGAATTCTTTTCATCCCTTCCTGGATGAAGAGAGAGAGAGAGAATAAGAAAAAGAGGGACCAAGACCAATTCCATACTCTCTGACTGGGAGAAAGGTATAGAGGACAAACCCTCTATAACCAGTCGTGTGGGAAAAAGCATTTAGGGTCAGTAGACGCAGGACACGGTAAGACACCTTTCTCCAAAACTGAGGTTCTTCAAGTGCAGTCCTGGGCCAGCAGCAGCTGTGTCTCCTGAGAACTTCAAGTGTGAGTTAGTCGCTCAGTTCAGTTCAGCCACTCAGTCGTGTCTGACTCTTTTCGACCCCATGGACTATAGCCCGCTGGGCTACTCTTTCCGTGGAATCCTCCACGCAAGAATACTGGAGTGGGTAGCCAGCCATTCCCTTCTCCAGGGGGTCTTCCCAACCTAAGGATTGAATATGCATCTCCTGCATTGCAGGCGGATTCTTTACCATCTGAGCCAACAGGGAAGCCTGAGAACTTCCTAGAACTGTTGATTCTCAAGCCACATCCCAGACACTCCCAGGGCACAGCTCTCTGGGTTTTAACCAGCCCGCTAGGTGACACTGATGTACACTCTAGACTGAGAACCACTGCCCTAGAGAAGCCAAAGACTTCATGTCAACAAAGACAGTTGTAAATGTGTGGTCAGGAGGAGGCTCACAGAAGTATAGGCAGTCCAGAGAAACCTGAGCATCACCCTACAAACTAACCCAACTCTAAAAATCCTTGAAAAGTAACTAAGCCTCTGCTGGAGACTTCTTTACCACTTCACCACCTGGGAAGCCCAGTGTTATTTTACAAACTCACTTTTCTTGTCATTACATTAACTACAGAAATAAGCATCTAGCACATCCTGCTTTCTGCCAACTGGATATTTGTTCACACCTTTCTTGTTGTTATGGAAACTGTTTACCTCTGAATAGTCTGTGCTGGGTCTGGGAGTTTTTATTTTGAATACCCTTTTTGAATAGCTGTTTGACACGATACAACAGTGTGTATTTTACTGAGGGTGCAAAACTATTTCAATGAAAGTGACAGTTTGTCTAGAACATAAGAAAATGTAAAATTTCTTGTCCTGCAAAGTGACTGCTGAGAGCAAATATACTTCCAAAATGCCATTAACTTTAAAGCTCCAGAGAGTCTTTTGTTACTGTGAAAGCTCCCTTTAAAAATTCCACTTAACTAGCTTTCTGGCTTCATTCAAAGTTTCCATTTTCCCTAACAGTGCACCGACTGCTGTCCCAGAATGCTTGAGACCAGAAGGTTACTCACTAACCTTCCTCCTCAGCTAAGTTGAAGTGAAGTTTAAGTGTTAGTCACTCAGTCGTGTCCAGCTCTTCGAGAACCCATGGACTGTAGCCCACCAGACTCCTCAGTCCATGGAATTCTCCAGGCAAGAATACTGGAGTGGGTTGCCATGCCTTTCTTCAGAGGATCTTCCTGACCCAAGGATAGAACCCGGGTCTTCTGCATGGCAGGCAGATTCTTTATCATCTGAGCCATCAGGGAAGCTGCAGCTGAGCTGAATCATTTTAAATAATCCCCAAGTTGATTGTGCTGATTTTAGTTGCTGCTGCAATTACATTCTTTAAATAATATGGTGTCATTTAACAAACTGTATGAGAAAGGAGGAAGGAAGGAAGGAAGGAAGGAGGCAGGAAGGGAAGGAAGGAAAAGGGAAGAGATAGGAAATTGTGCCTTCACAAAGTCCAGATTGAATGCTTTGTAAAGACTTAATAAGAAAAAGGAATCATTAAAAATGGCTGTCAAATTTGATGTGACCAAGGAACTTGAAGATGATTTAGATGTAAAATTGTAAAACTTCGGAAAGGATTCTGCACCTGAATTGTTTTGCAAAGCTCCTTACTTCTTTGTTCCACATTCATGAAAGAAAAAAAAAACAGAGGATAGATTTCAGCCTATGTGTATGGCTAAGGCAAGGTGCTTGATAAAGATTCACCATCAATTTATTCATGCTCAGAGAAAAGACCTCGGTCTCCATCGAAAAGCCTGGTGAATAAATTTACACACTTAAGTTACAGTGTGGAAAGTGTGTTTGAGCATGTTTATGTTCCCACACTGTTAGAGGAGCTTTCAGAACTGATCCCCATCACAATAAAGGCTGCTGCTGCTGCTAAGTCGCTTCTGTTGTGTCCGACTCTGTGCGACCCCTTAGACGGCAGCCCACCAGGCTCCCCCGTCCCTGGGATTTTCCAGGCAAGAGTACTGGAGTGGGGTGCCATTGCCTTCTCCGTACAATAAATGAGAGGGAGTCTATCGAGTGATCACCTGCTATCAGATCATAGAGTGCCCCTAACAAACTTGAAGTTCACCAGAAACAGAGGAAGAGTGTTATCCCTCCATATATCCCTAGTTATTAAACCAAAATTGATGCTAAAATTGCATCTTGTTGGTGGAGGGTGAAAGGAAGCAAGGGAAGAGAGAAAGTTAAGGAGAAAAGGAGAGAGCACAATGATCAGGTATGGGTTTAACCTCTCTTGATTTTGTTTTCTATGCAGCTTTCCTTCACTGAAGAGACATAATGGTTTATGAACAATATCCAGCTGTCTCGCAACAACTCAGTTAGACCTTTGAGACTGTCTCACACATGGATGGTTTTCTTTAAGGAAACAAAAATCAACAAAGGGGATTTTCCCAGAATGTACAGATCTGCAAGGAGCTGAGATGGAGCTCCATTTCTGACTCCCAGGTTTGTTTGTTTGTTGGTTTTTTTTAACCTTCTATTTTGTATTATAGCCAGTTAACAATGTTATGATAGCTTCAGGTGAACAGGGAAGGAACTCAGCCATACATACTTGTATCCATTCTCCTCTGAACTCCCTCCCATCCAGGCTGCCACATACACTGAACAGAGTTCTATGTGCTATACAGTAGGTCCTTGTTCTTTATCCATTTTAAACTTAGCAGTGTGTACATGTCCATCCCAAGCTCTTTTCCCTTCCCTCCATCCTTCCCCCACCCCAGGCAACCATAAGTTTGGTCTCTAAGTCTGTAAATCTCTTTCTATTTTCTAAGTAAGCTCATTAGTTTCATTTCTTTTTTATATTCCACATATAAGGAATGTCATCCAAAAGTTCTCCTTCTCTGTCTGACTTACTTCACTCAGTGTGACAATCCATGTTGCTACAAATGGCATTGTTTCATTCTTTTTAATGGCGGAGTAATATTCCATTGTACTTATATATTTACCACATCTTCTTTACTCATTCCTTTGTTGATGGACATCTAGGTTGCTTCCATGTCTTGACTGTTGTAAACAGTGCTGCAATGAACATTAGGGTCCATGTATCCTTTTGAATCATGTTTTTCTCCAGATACATGCCCAGCAGTGGGGTTTCAGGGTCATATGGTAGCTCTATTTTTAGTTTTTTAAGGAACCTCCATACTGTTCTCCAGGCTTCCCCGGTGACACTAGAGGTAAAGAACCCACCTGTCAATTCAAGAGACGAGAGTCAGGGGTTCAACCCATGGATCAGGAAGACCCCCTGGAGAAGGCCATGGCAACCCCTCCAGTATTCTTGCCTTGAGAATCCCATGGACAGAGGAGCCTGGCAAATTACAGTCCTTATGGTTGCAAAGAGTCAGACAACACAGAAGCGACTTAGTACACATGTACACATACTGTTCTCCATAGTGACTCTGCCAATTTTCATTCCCACCAACCGTGGAGGAGGGTTCCTGTCTCTCCACACCCTCTCTGGCCCTTACTGCTTGTGGATTTTTTTGATGCTAGCCATTCTGGCTGGTGGGAGGTGATACCTCATTGTAGTTTTGATTTGCATTTCTCTAATAATTAGTGATGTTGAACATCTTTTCATGTGCCTCTTGGCCATCTGTATGTCTTCTTTGCAGAAATGTCTGTTTAGGTTTTCTTCCCATATTTTGAATGGGCTGTTTGTTTTGACGCTGTTAAACATCATGAACTGTTTGTAATTTGGCAAATAATCCCTTGGCGGTCACTTCATTTGCAAATATTCTCTCCCAATCTGTGGGTTGTCTTTTCTTCTTGCATATTGTTTCCTTTGCTGTGCAAAAGCCTTTGAGTTTAACTAGGTCCCATTTGTTTATTTTGTTTTTATTTCCATTATTCTGGGAGATGGATCAAAAGAGATATTGCTTTGATTTATATCAGAGAATGTCCTGCTTATGATTTCCTCTAGGAGTCTTATAGTGTCTGGTCTCACATTTAGGTCTTTAATCCACTTTGAGCTTATTTTTGTGTATGGTGTAAAAGAATAACCTAGTTTCATTTTTTCCCATGTAGCTGTCCAGTTTTCCCAGCATCACTTGTTGAAGTGTCTGTCTTTCCAAATTTGTGTAGCCTTGCCTCCTTTTTCATAGACTAATTGACCATAGGTGCATGGGTTTATTTCTGGGTTTTCTATTCTGTTTTACTGACCTATATTTCTGCTTTTGTGCCAGAACCACATTTGTTTTTTGATGACTGTAGCTTTGTAGTATTGTTTGATTCCCAGGTTTATGCTCTTCCCTCTGCCCTTTTCTTCTTCGCAGTAGACAAAAGCTGTCCATGGAACCAGAAAACCAAACAGCAGTCTCAGAATTCCTCCTCCTGGGACTCTCAGAAAAGCCAGAGCATCAGATCTTCCTCTTTGGGCTGTTTCTGTTCATGTACCTGGTCACCGTCTTTGGAAACCTGCTCATCACCCTGGCCATCATCACAGACTCACACCTCCACACACCCATGTACTTCTTCCTCTCCAACTTGTCCCTCATTGACATCTTCTTCTCTTCCACCACTGTGCCCAAGATGCTGGTGAACCTCTGGACACAAAGCAAAGCCATCCCCTTCGCAGGCTGTCTTGCCCAGATGTATGCCTTCCACCTGTTTGGGACCATGGACAGCTTTCTTCTGGCTGTGATGGCCATTGATCGGTTCATGGCCATTGTCCACCCTCTGCGCTACTTGGCCATCATGAGTCCCCGTGTGTGTGGGCTGCTGGTGGTGGGGTCATGGCTGATCACCAACCTCCAGTCCATTGTCCACACCAGCCTCATGGCTCAGCTGACCTTCTGCGCTGGCTCTGAAATCCCCCACTTCTTCTGTGACCTCATGCCCCTGCTGAAGCTCTCCTGCTCAGACACACACACCAACGAGCTGGTGATCTTTGCTTTTGGCATTGTCATGGGCATCAGCCCTCTTGTGTGCAAAGTCTTCTCTTACGCTTGCATTTTTCGGACGATCTTCAGGATCCCTTCTGCTCTTGGCAAATGGAAAGCCTTCTCCACTTGTGGCTCACACCTCACTGTGGTGACACTATTCTATGGCACCATCTTTGCTGTGTATCTGCAGCCGGCATCTCCCACTTCCTCCCAGAAGGACAAGGCAGCTGCCCTGATGTATGCTGTGATCATTCCCATGCTGAACCCCTTTATCTACAGCCTAAGGAACAAGGACATGAAGGCAGCCCTGAGGAAGCTGGGTGGCAAAGTAGCCCCCATCAGTCCTAGGGCAGAATAGCTGTTCGGCACCTACCATGTTCCAGGACCCCAGTTCAGTGCATGGGACACTGAAACACATACGTCGTTGCTCTCAAGGCATTCAGAGTCTGGTATGGAATAGAGATCTGTCAGTAAATCACCACAGGTCAACACGGTAAATGTGTCTGTCATAAGAGATGAATGAAGTGCTGCAGGAAAGAAAAGATGTGCTTTTTCCCCATGGTTTATCTTCCTCCTGTAGGTCAGAGTAGGAGATTTTGAAGTAGCCTTAAACTGGCCCTCCTGGGGTATCTTATAGAAGTGGTACATGGATAATCCTAGTTGAATGAAAGATTAGCTACACTCAATTTTAAAGATCTTTGTCTTCAATAATGTAGAAGCAACCTAAATGTCCATCAACAGAGGAATGGGTAAAGAAGATGTGGTATGTTTATACAGTAAAATATTACTCAGCCTTAAAAAGGAACAAAACAGTACCGTTTTCAGAGGTGTCAATGCACGTTGAGACTGTCATACAGAGTAAAGTAAGTCAGAAAGAGAAAAACGAGTATCATATAGTGTTGCTTACATGTGGAATATAGGAAAAATGGTACAGATGAATTTATTTGCAAAGCAGAAATAGAGACACAGACATAAACAACAAACTTATGCACACCAAGGGGGCATGGGAAGTGGGAGGGACTGGGAGACTGGGACTGACATATTGACATATTGACACTGTGTATAAAATGGATAAGTAATGCGAACCTACTGTATAGCACACGGATCTCTGCTCAGCACTCTGCAGTAACATACATGGGAAGCAAGTATAAAAGAGATGGGATATATGTATATGTGTAACTGATTCACTTTGCTATACAGCAGAAACTAACACAATGCTTAAAGCAACTATACCCCAATAAAAGTGAAAAATAAATGGTCTGTGTCTTAAAAAAAAATATGTGTTACATATCAACCAATTACATCACCATGCTTCCTAAGTGACCTGAGGAAGGACTCTGAGAACACGAGGTGAGATCACGTGCTACCGATTCAGCAGTCATCAACTTCAATCTCACAGGGGGCCTAGGGGTCCTGACTTTGCATGGGGACCACTGTCATCATCAGGCCTCCCATGTCCCCCATACTGGGACATAGGAGATGCTAGCATTGGATCATGGAGATCGTGATTCAGCAGGCTGACACTGGACCCTGGAATCTGCCTTCTTAGGCTGTCCAGGTGGTCCTGAAGCAGGCAGCACACAGCCCACAGTGGGAGCACACTGGCCCTGAACTAGCCACAGAGTCCATGTGTTTCCTGTGATTCCATCACATGGCTCCAAACCCAATATGATTCTACAGGCACTGTCAGCAACAAGTGGATGCGGTGGGCTGTGCTCCATGAAGAGATTGGATTAGGGGCTGAATTGTGTCCTCCAAAAAGATATGTCTCAGTCTAACCCCTAGTACCTCAGAAAGTGACCATTTCTGAAAATAGGGTCTTTGCAAAGTAATCAAGTTATAACGAGGTCATGAGGGTCCTAATCCACTCTAACTGGTATCCTTATGAAAAAGGTAGAATTTGGACACAGACGTGCACCCATGGAAAAATCCATGTGAAGACCAAGGAAGAGATCAAGGTGATGCTTCTAAAAGCCAAGGAATGTCAGAGATTGACATTAAACCAAAATCTTAGAGAGAAGCATGAACAGATTCTTCCTCATAGTTCCCAGAAGGAACTCTGTGTGTGTGTGTGTGTGTGCGCGCGTGCGCGCGTATATGTGTGTGTGTGTGTGTTTATGTCTGTGTAGAAACTCTGGAAGGTTACACAAAAGCCACTAAGAGAGATTATTCATTGAGAGGCCTTGCTAAGAACTGGATGAATAAGGACCTGGATTGGGGAACAACATTTCATTATTCCATTGCAAGAATATTTTTTTTAATTTTATTGAGTAGAGTTGTGTTAGTTTCAGGTGTACACCAAAGTGACTCAGTAATACATACACATATATGCATTCTTTTTCAGATTCTTTTACCAGATAGATTATTATAGAATATTGAGTAGAGTTCCTGTGCTATACAGTAGGTCCTTATTAATTATCTGTTTTATACATGGTAGTGTGTATATATTAATACCAAACTCCTAATTTATTCCTCCTGCCACACATTCCCATTTGGTAACCATCAGTCTGTTTTTGAACTCTCTGAGTTTGTTTCTGTTTTGCAGATCGTTTCACTTGCTTCCCATGTAACGTGTGAGTGCTCTGTTACTTCAGTAGTGTCCAGCTCTTTGTGACCCCATGGACTGTAGCCCTCCAGGCACCTTTGTCCATGGAATTCCCCTGGCAAGAATACTGGAGTAGGTTGCCATGCCCTCCTCCAGGGGATCTTCCTGACCCAGGGATTGAGACCACAGCTCTTACATCTCCTGCATTGGCAGGTGGGTACTTTACCACTAGTATCACCACAGTTTTACTTATACTAGTTTCACTTGTAATAGTTTCACTTCACTTATATCATTTTTTAGGTTCCACATATAAGTGATATCATATATTTTTCTCTCTGATTACTTCACTTAGCATGATAACCTCTAGTTCCATCCATATTACAGCAAATGGCATTATTTCATTCTTTTTTACGGCTAATTTATCATATGATTCCACAGTCTTATTCATGGACATATGTCCAGAGAAAAACCATAATTATAAAAGATATTGCACCCCAATGTTATTACAGTAGTACTTACAATAGCAAAGACATGGGATCAACTTAAATATCCATTAACAGAGGAATGGATAAAGAAAATGTGGTGCCTGAAAAATTTCTTAACCAAGAGTTAGTATTTACACATTTTAAAAAGTTAATATTCCTAAGACATTAAAAAGCCAGTTGGGGAGAAGGTAAAAATAGAAGGATCCAGAAGATAAAAAGCCCCCACCCCCAGGGAAACAGAAATGGGAGGCACGACATAGGAACCCAAACACCAAAGAATGAAGTCTAAGAACACTTTTGATTCAAGGGTTGAAGAGAAATCCCTTAATACCCATTCAAAAATAAGCTTGGTCCCCTCTGGAAAGAAAAGGAAATACATACCCATCTGAATGCAGAGTTCCAAAGAATAGTAAAGAGAGATAAGAAAGCCTTCCTAAGTGATCAATGCAAAGAAATAAAGGAAAACAATAGAATGGGAAAGACTAGAGATCTCTTCAAGAAAATTAGAGATACCAAGGGAATGTTTCATGCAAAGATGTGCACAATAAAGGACAGGAATGGTATGGACCTTACAGAAGCAGAAGATAATAAGAAGAGGTGGCAAGAATACACAGAAGAACTATACAAAAAAGATCTTCATGACCCAGATAACCATGATGGTGTGATCCCTCACCTAGAGCCGGACATCCTGGAATGCAAAGTCAAGTGGGCCTTAGGAAGCATCATGATGAACAAAGCTAGTGGAGGTGATGGGATTCCAGCTGAGCTGTTTCAGATCCTAAAAGATGATGCTGTTAAAGTGATGCACTCAACAGGCCAGCAAATTTGGAAAACTCAGCAGTGGCCACGGGACTGGAAAAGGTCAGTTTTTATTCCAATCCCAAAGAAAGGCAATGCCAAAAAATGTTCAAACTACCACAAAATTGCACTCATCTCACATGCTAGCAAAGTAATGCTCAACATTCTTCAACCTAGGCTTCAACAGTACATGACCCGAGAACTTTCAGACATTCAAGCTGGATTTAGAAAAGGCAGAGGAACCAGAGATCAAATTGCCAACATCTGTTGGATCATTGAAAAAGCACGAGAATTCCAGAAAAACATCTATTTCTGCTTCATTGACTACAGTAAAGCCTTTGACTGTGTGGATCACAACAAACTGTGGAAAAACTCTTAAAGAGGTAGGAATTCCAGATCACCTTACCTGTCTCCTGAGAAGCCTGCCTGCAGGTCAAGAAGAAACAGAACTGGACATGGAACAATGGACTGGTTCCAAATAGGAAAAGGAGTACATCAAGGCTGTATATTGTCACCTTGTTTATTTAATTTATATGCAGAATACATCATGCAAAATGCTGGACTGGATGAAACACAAGCTGGAATCAAGATTGCAGGGAGAAATATCAATAACCTCAGATAGGCAGATGACACCACCCTTACGGCAGAAAGCAAAGAGCAAATAAAGAACCTCTTGATGAAAGTGAAAGAGGAGAGTGAAAAAGCTGGCTTAAAATTCAACATCCAAAAAACGAAGATCATGGCATCCGGTCCCATCACTTCACAGTAAATAGACAGGAAAACAATGAAAATTTTGAGAGACTTTATTTTCTTGGACTCCAAAATCACTGTAGATGGTGACTGCAGCCATGAAATTAAAAGATGCTTGCTCCTTGGAAGAAAAGGTATGACAAACCTAGACAGCATATTAAAAAGCAGAGACATTACTTTGCCAACAAAGGTTCATCTAGTTAAAGCTCTGGTTTTTCCAGTAGTCATGTACGGATGTGAGAGTTGGACCATAAAGAAAGCTGAGCACCAAAGAATTGATGCTTTTGAAATGTGGTGTTGGAGAAGATTCTTGAAAGTTCCTTGGACTGCAAGATCAAACCAGTCAGTCCTAAAGGAAATCAGTCCTATATATCCATTGGAAGGACTGATGCTGAGGCTGAAGCTCCAATACTTTGGCTACCTGAGGCAAAGAATTGACTCATTGGAAGAGACCCTGATGCTGGGAAAGATTGAAGGCAGAATGAGAAGGGGATGACAGAGGATGAGATGGCTGGATGGCATCACCGACTCAATAAACATAAGTTTGAACAAGTTCTGGGAGTTGGTGATGGACAGGGAACCCTGGTGTGCTGCAGTCCTTGGGGTCACAAAGAGTTGGATATGACTGAGCAACTTAACTGATACTGATTTATGCAGCATAAATTTATTGATTACTTTGCAGGAGCTTTCACTGGTGAACTTAACTGTATAAGTTCCCTATCCTCCTGGAGTTTCCTTCATGATGGAATGAGTGAAAGGACATATATTCAGGCACCTGAGCACCCTGGGGAGGGGCTTGAGCCTCCAGACCACCCTGCATGGAAATCGCCATGAGGTTCAGTTTGGGCTGGGAAGGGACACTAGGGGGTTTTCTAGTGATAATATATCCTTAGTGGAGTGTATCCTCCACTTTGTCACCCACTCCATTATCCCAAAGTGCCCATTCGCCAGACAACAGGTCACAAGTGGCAAGAATACAAACAAGATAATTAGCATCTTCCTTCTTAACAAGGAGCCATGGGATTAAAATGCCCAAGAGCCCTCAGACTCTAAATACCCTGCTGTGACCCTGTTCGCATACCCCAGCTGGGGTGGGAATACATGATTCCCTCCTCTACACCACAGATATCAGACTCCCCTCAGAAGTCACAGCTGAGGGGTCTCCTCGCATCTTTCCCAGTGTCTTAGCATTGACCTCAGAATCCTATGGGATCCAGTGGAGATGGAGTCTGCCAAGACCATTCTCTTGGTAACACCCTCCTGGTAAGTCAGCCAAGGATGGAGAACAGGAGTGAACTGGAGGACCTGGGGAAGAGGAACTGCATCTCTTCCTGAAAGGAGAGAGACTGTGAGGGGAGAGGGAGAATGAGAAAAAGAAGAGGGACTGAGAGCAATTCTATATTCCCTGAGAGGGCAAAAGGTACAGAGGACAAACTCACTGTGGCTAGTCATGTGCAGAAAAAGCATTTAGGGTCTGTGGATGGAGATCACCATAAAACAGTTTTCTCCAAAGCTGAGGTTCTTCAAGTACAGTTCTGGACTAGTAGCGGCTGTGTCCCCTGAGAACTTCCTAGAACTATTGTTTCTCAAACCCCATCCCAGACCCTCCAAGGCATGGGCACAGATACTTGGGTTTTAACCAGCTCCCTAGGTGGCACTGATGTACACTCAAAGCTAAGAACCACTGCCCTAGTGCAAGCAAGGGCTTCCTGTCAACAACCAAAGACAGTTGGAAATGTGTAGCCAGGAAGGGACTCACAGTAGTACAGGCTGCCCAGAGAAGCTTGAGCATCACCCTATAAAAACCTCAAACCCAACTCTAAAAACCTGTGAAAATTAATTAAATCTCTGCTGGAGATCTCTTGAGGTTACCCAGGAAGAGCTTGCACTGCTAACTTTTCTAAAGCTCCCTTTCACATCTGTTCACCTTCCATGATCCTGCTCCTCATAGCAGGGATTAGCATCTTTTCCTTGTTCTCAAAACACCATGGGGTCACCTGTCACCTTTCTTATACCGATCAAACTATATACTGTGTTGTCCCATTTACTTCAGCAAACCTTAAACCTTTCTATAAACCAATGTTCTTGGAAGGCAGGTAGATAAGAATCTAAAACACTTGCAATTGAAGAGGATGACTTAGAACATGTTGGGAGAGTTTGACTATGAAACACCACTGCTCCTAGGGTGTGAGTGGCCATACTCAGAAGCAATGGAGTTTGAGAGTGAAAATAAATCTCAGTTCAACTAAAAACCGAACCACCTGCAGGTTGAGTGCCCAGAACATCTCTCTCAGCCACCGTCTTTTTTTTTTACTGCACCACCTGGCATGTGGGTTCAGACCAGGAACTGAACCCATGACGCCTGCAGTGGAAGCATGGAAGTGTGGATTCTTAACCACTGCTCTGCCAGAGAAGTCCCAGCCCCAGTCTTTCTATTATCAGTTGTGGTCAACACCATATACCTCTCAGAGTCATTGTGAAATCTACACATGAAGAAACTCTGGGGACTTCCCTAGTGGTCCATTGGTTAACACTCTACATCCCCAGTGCAGGGAATACAGGTTCGATCCCTTGTCAGGGACCTAAGAATCCACATGCCATGTAGCTCAGTCAAAAAATAAGAGAAAATTTTTTAAGAAATAAAGTGTTGCTCCTTAGAAGTCTCAACACTTTTGTTGTCATTAAATGCCTCAGATATGTACTTGTCAGGAATTGGTTTTAAGACCAGAGGACTTAACCAGGTAAGAAAAGAGGGCAGCATCCCACTTCTGGGCATACACACTGAGGAAACCAGATCTGAAAGAGACACGTGCACCCCAATGTTCATCGCAGCACTGTTTATAATAGCCAGGACATGGAAGCAGCCTAGATGCCCATCAGCAGATGAATGGATAAGGAAGCTGTGGTACATATACACAATGGAATATTACTCAGCCATTAAAAAGAATGCATTTGAATCAGTTCTGATGAGGTGGATGAAACTGGAGCCTATTATACAGAGTGAAGTAAATCAGAAAGAAAAACACCAGTACAGTATATTAATGCATATATATAGAATTTTAAAAGATGGTAACAACGACCCTATATGTGAGACAGCAAAAGAGACACAGATGTAAAGAACAAACTTTTGGACTCTGTGGGAGAAGGCTAGGGTGGGATGATTTGAGAGAATAGCATTGAAATGTATATTACCATATGTGAAATAGATCACCAGTCCAGGTTTGATGCATGGGACAGGTTGCTCAGGGTTGGTGCACTGGGATGACCCTGAGGGATGGCATAGGTAGGGAGGTGGGAGGGGGGTTCAGGATGGAGGACACAGGTACACCCATGGCTGATTCATGTCAATGTATGGCAAAACCACTACAATATTGTAAAGTAATTAGCCTCCAATTAAAATAAATGAATTCATTTTAAAAAATAAAGAAATGAGGGCAGCAAAGGAAAATCCTCTCATTGCTGGAAAGAGATGATATTAACATTTTACAAGGACCTGGTGAATCGTGACACATTGTTTTTTTTTTCTATGTTGTCTATGTATCATAAGAGACACCTAGCACCTAATATGTTCTCTATGAGTCTTCATTAATTTAAAGGAAGGATAAACACATCCAGTGGAAAATGGAGACTTAAAGAGGCAAACGCAACCAAGCTTTGGTGGTCTTGTATGAATCTGCTTTCTCTGAACTTTCTGTATGCACCTGATTTTTGTTGTACAATTGCCCAGTCATGTCCGACTCTTTAGGACCACATGGACTGCAGCACGCCAGGCCTCTCTGTCCCTCACCATCTCCCGAAGTTTGCCCAAGTTCATGTCCATGAACCTGCTAACTCCCAATAAATAATGGGAACTTTCTAAATAGATGGGGAAGCAAAACTAGGATCAAACTCATTGTCAGCTTAAAATGTGTGAATGAGAATAGTATCAGGCATGATGACGTGTTGGCATTTCTTTAACACTTGCTCTCTCCTGTTCGTTCCTTCGGTCCATATTTTCATATCAGTTCATGTCAGAGTGTTATTTTACAAACTCACTCTTCTGTCATCATATTAACTCCAGGAACACGCATGTAGGACATTCTGCTTTTTGTCAACTGACACTTGATCACACCTTTCTTGTTGTCATAGAAATGGCTTATCTTTGAATAGCCCAGGCTGCATCTGGGAGTTTTTATTTTGAATAAACTTTCTGAACATCTGTTTGACACGATACAGCAGTGTATATTTTACTAAGGGTGCAAAACTGTTTCAAGGAGCAGTGATGGTTGGTCTAGATCATATGAAAATACAGAATATCTTGTCCTGCGAAGGTACTGCTGAGACCAAAGGTACTTCCAAAATGCCACTAGCTTTTTGTTTTTAAATATATATTTTGTTTATTTGGCTGTGCCGGGTCTTAGTTGTGTCACACGGGCATGTGAACTCAACTCTTAAGTTGAGGCCTGCAGACTCCTAAGTTGCAGTATGTGGGATCTAGTTCCCTGGTCAGTGATCGAATTGGGGCCCCCTGCACTGTCTTAGCCATTGGACTACCAGGGAAGTCCCCAAAATGCCATTAGCTTTAAAGCTCCAGGTATTCTTTTGTTAGGGTAAAAGCTCTATATAAAACTTCCACCTTACCAGCATTCTTGGGTTCATTCAAAGTCACTGTTTCCCCTGAAAACATGTGACTACTGTCCCAGTGCACCGAATGCTTGAGGCCAGGGGCCTGCTCACTAGTTTGCTGAAACATTTCTGCTCAGTTGAGTCATTTTAAATAATCCCAAACCTGATCATGCTGATTGCAGTTGCTGCTACAGATGCATTGTTTAAATAATACTATAAAAATTAACAAACTATAAGAGAAAGGAGGAAGGAAGGATGGAATGGAGGGAGGGAAGGAAGAGGAAGGGAGAGAAGGAATAGGAAATGTGGTTTCATGAAATCCAAATTGTATGCTTTGTAAAGACTTAATAACAAAAAGGAATCATTTTAAAAACCTGTCAAAATAGATGTGAGCAAGGTAATGGGAGGCAATTTGGATGTAGAAGTGTAAAAATCTGAAAGGATTCTGTACCCAGATTGTTTTGTAAGAATCCTTAATTCCTTGTTCCACATTCATGAAAAAAAACAGAACACAGATTTCAGCCTATGTATATGACTAAGGCAAGGCAGCTGATACAGATCCACCACCAATTTGCTCATACTAGAAAAGATCTTAGTCTTCATCAAAAAGTCCAATGAATAAATTTACATACTGGACTCAAGTTAACATGTAAAAGGTAACTTTGTCCACTTTATGTTTCCACTCTTTTGCTGGAGTTTCCAACACTGGTCCTCATTGCAACAAATGAGAAGGAGTCTACCTAGTCATCACCTGGGAGCAGATCAAAAAGTGTCCCTAATGAAATTAGAGTTCATTGGATGCTTCAGAAAAGTGCTATTCATCCTTATATCGCTAGTCATGAACCTAAAAGAGATGCTAAAATTATGTCTTATTGATGGAGGAGGAAAGGGAGGAAAGGAAAGAAAGAAAGATGAAGGGAAAAGAAGAGAAAGAAGATGATCAGGTTTGGATTTGATTTCTCTCAATTTGATCTTCTATGAAGCTTGGCTCCACCGAAGAGAAATGAAGGTGTTAATGAATAATACCTAAATTGTCCCAAAACAACTAAGTCAGACATCTGAGACTATCCATTCTCAGACAAGGATGGTTTTCCTTGGGGAAACAGAAATCCATGGGAGGGAGCTATAAGAATCCCATGGGTTTTCACAAAACACACAGGTTTGCAGGGAGCTGAGATGGAACTCCGTCTCTGACTCCAAGCTTCATGTCTCTCATCTTCCTCCTCTTCTCCTTCGCAGTAGACAAAAGCTGTCCATGGAACCAGAAAACCAAACAGCAGTCTCAGAATTCCTCCTCCTGGGACTCTCAGAAAAGCCAGAGCATCAGATCTTCCTCTTTGGGCTGTTCCTGCCCATGTACCTGGTCATCATCTTTGGAAACCTGCTCATCATTCTGGCCATCATCACAGACTCACACCTCCATACACCCATGTACTTCTTCCTCTGTAACCTGTCCCTCACTGACATCTTCTTCTCTTCCACCACTGTCCCCAAGATGCTGGTGAACCTGTGGACTCAGAGCAAAGTCATCCCCTTCGCAGGCTGTCTTGCCCAGATGTATGCCTTCCACCTGTTTGGGACCATGGACAGCTTCCTCCTGGCCATGATGGCCATTGATCGGTTCATGGCCATTGTCCACCCTCTGCACTACTTGGCCATCATGAGTCCCCGTGTGTGTGGGCTGCTGGTGGTGGGGTCATGGCTGATCACCAACCTCCAGTCCATTGTCCACACCAGCCTCATGGCTCAGCTGACCTTCTGCACTGGCTCTGAAATCCCCCACTTCTTCTGTGACCTCATGCCCCTGCTGAAGCTCTCCTGCTCAGACACACACACCAGCGAGCTGGTGATCTTTGCTTTCGGCATCATCATGGGCATCAGCCCTCTCACATGCATCCTCCTCTCTTATATCTCCATTTTCTGGGCAGTCTTCAAGATCCCTTCTGCTCAGGGCAAATGGAAAGCCTTCTCCACTTGTGGCTCACACCTCACTGTGGTCACTCTATTCTATGGCACCATCTTTGCCGTGTACCTGCAGCCAGCATCTCCCACCTCCTCGCAGAAGGACAAGGCAGCTGCCTTGATGTGTGGGGTGGTCATCCCCATGTTCAACCCCTTTATCTACAGCCTAAGGAACAAGAACATGAAGACAGCTCTGAGGAAACTATTCAGCAAAGCAGCTACCTCTCAGTCCTAGTACAGAAAAGTTGTTCAACACCTACCATGTTCCAGGACCACTGTTCAGTTCCTGGGACACAAGGATACACCCTGTTTCTGCCCTCAAAACATTCAGTCTGAAGGCTGATAGAGACATGTCAATAAATCATCACAGAGCAACATGGTGATTGTGTCAACAGAGATGAATGAAGTGCTGCAGGAAAGGAAAGATATGTATTTTCCCCATGATCTCTTACCCTTTAAGATCAGAGCAGAGGAGATTTTGAAGTAGCCTTAAACTCTCTGAGGTGTTGAGCTCATAGGATTGCTCCTTGTTGAAGGAAAGATTAGTTGTGCTCAATTTTAATACTGATAACGACAATGTGTATCAGCCAAGTGTATTACATCACCATGCTTTCTATGACTTGGGGAAGGACTTTGAGAGCATCTGTTGAGATAAGCTGACTCACTATTGCATTCAGCAGCCATTATTCTCAGTCTTACATGGAGTCTAGTGGTTTGACTTTGCAGGAGGACCACTGTCATCAATAGGCCTCCCATGTCCCCCAGATTGGGACTTAGGAGATGATGGCACTTGGATCATGGTGATTGTGATTCAGCAGGCTGACTGGACCCTGGTGCTACAGGTGCTATCAACAACAAGCAGATGGGCAGCCTGGGTTACACAGAGACTTAGAATTAGGGATTGAATTGTGTACAACAAAAAACATATGTCAAAATCATATGGGTACTTCATACCCAGTACCTCTTTCTCATTGGTGGTGTTCAGTCACTAAATCATGTCTGACTCTTTGTGACCCGAGGGACTGCAGCACACCAGGCTTGCCTGTCCTTCTCTATCTCCCAGAGTTTGTTCCAATTCATGTCCATTGAGTTGGTGCTGCCATCCATCCAACCATCTCATCCTCTGTCATCCCCTTCTCCCCCTGCCTTCAGTCTTTCCCAGCATCAGGGTCTGTTCCAATGAGTTGGGTCTTCATATCAGTTGGCCAAAGGATTGGAGTTTCAGCTTCAGCGTCAGCCCTTCCAATGACTATTCCTTCCAAAGGTTTGATCTCCTTTAGGATTGACTGGTTTGATCTCTTTGCGTCCAAGGGACTCTCAAGAGTCTTCTGCTGCACCACAATTTGACAGCATCAATTCTTTAGCACTCAGCCTTATTTATAGTCCAGCCGTCACATCCATACATCACTCCTGGGAAAACCATAGCTCTGACTATATAGACCTTTGTTGGCAAAGTGATGTCTCTGCTTTTTAATATGCTACCTAGGTTTGTCACAACTTTTCTTCCAAGGAGCAATCGTCTTTTAATTTTGTGGCTGCAGTCACCATCCACAGTGATTATGGAGCCCAAGAAAATAAAATCTGCCACTGGCCAGGTCATCAAGTTAAAATGAGGTCATTGGGGGAGGGGGTCCTAATGACCTCGTGACTATCTTATAAAAAGGTAGAATATGGACACAGACAGTCCCCCAAGGAAGAAGGCCATGTGAAGATGAAGGCAGAGATCAAGGTGATGCTTCCACAAGCCAAGGAATGCCAGAGGTTGCCAGCAAACAACCAGAAGCTAAGAGAGAGGCATGGACAGATTCTCCCTCATACTCCCAGAAGGAAGTGTGTGTGTGTGTGTCTGTGTGTGTGTCTGTGTATGTGTCTGTGTGTGTGTCTAGAGATAGAGATCCTGGGAAGTTACTAAGAAGTCATTTAGAGGGGTTATCTATTAAGGGGACATGTTAAGAACTGGATAAATGGGGACCTGAATTAATGGACATCATTTCATTTTGTCCTTGCATGGCTACTTTCTTAACCAAGAGTTAGTATTAACACATTTTAAAAGTTAACATTTTTAAGAACTCAAAAAGCCAGTTGGAGAAAAGGTAAAACTAGAGGGATTCCAGGAAACAGAGAGACTATCTAGTGGAACAGAAGTGGGAGTCGTGACCTGGACACCCCAACACCAAAGATTCAAGTCCGCCAACAATTTTTTTGATATGGGCAATTTTTAAAATCTTTACTGAATTTGCTACAATATTGCTTCTGTTTCATATTTTGGTTTTTTGGGCAAAGGCATGTGGGATCGTAGCTCCCTGAACAAGGATTGAACCCTCACCCTCTTCATTACAAAGCGAAATCTTAACCAGTGGACCCATGTGGCAGTCCCCGGACAATATTTTGATTCAAGAGTAGAAGGGAGGACTTCCCTGGTGGTCCAGAGGTTGAGACTCCCAGTGCACAGGGCATGGGTCCATCTTGGTCAGAGAACCAAGATTCTGCCTGCTGCACGGTGTGGCAAAAAAAATAAAAAGAAGAATAAAAGAGAGATACCCTAATCCTACTCAAGATGTGCTCTGTAGGGACTGTGTGTGCTATATTTAGTGGCTCAGTCGTACCTGACTCTTTGCGACCCCCTGGACTTACCCCCGTCAGGCTCCTCTGTCCTTGGGGATTCTCCAGGCAAGAATACTGGAGTGGGTTTCCATGCCCTCGTCCAGGCAATCTTCTCAACCTAAGGATCGAACCCAGGTCTCCCACCTTGCAGGCGGATTCTTTAGTATCTTAGCCGCCAGTGAAGCCCAAGAATAATGGAGTGGACAGCCTATCGCTTCTCCAGGGGATCTTCCCAACCCAGGAATCGAACTGGGGTCTCCTGCATTGCAGGCAGATTCTTCACCAGCTGAGCTACCAAGGAAGCCCTTGGTAGGGACTACACCAGGTTAGTGAAGACTGATCACTTCCCATGACCGACAAGAAGATATTTTAACAAGGACTGAAGCCCCTGTGCCAAGCACAGCACCTGACTTACAGTCAAGATGTGTTTGATACCTTTATTTATCCAACATACAGTTAACTGATTACTAATTTCTAAGAACTTTCATTGGTGAACTTAACAATATAAATTCCCTTTCTTTGTGGACTTTCCATCAAGGTCAGATGAGTGAAAAGACATGGACTCAAGCATCTGAGCACCCTGGGGAGGGGTATGAACCTCCAGACCACCCTGCATGGGAACTGTCATAGGGCCACAACTACTGAGCCTACACGCTCTGGCATCCACATGCTCTGGAGACCACTCATCACAGCTAGAGAAACTCCCATGCTGCAACAAAGACCTAGCGCGGCTAAAAAAATACTGTCTCTGTCTAGCAATGAGAGGAGTTTCCTTTCATTAAAGTTTCCTTTTGTTAAAGTTTCATTTCTTACCTAGATAGGTCCCCAGTTCTCAAAGCCTGGGAACACATTATTGACAGGAACAGAACCGAGGCCTTTAAAGACAATATCTGTAAAGCGTTGAGCCTTCTCAGGTACAGTTTCTTTATGTGTGGGTTTCGCCACAACTCAGAGAGATAGAGATGGAGCTGGTGAGGGGCGCCAAGCCTGGAAGTGTTTGGTCTCTCATTGAGCTGAGACTTCTTTCCACTCTCTCATACTCCATTGCTTCTGAGAATGGCCACTCACACACTATGAGCAGTGGTGTTTCAAAGCTAAACTTTGTGCTGTCAACAAGTACTAGGTTTAACTCTTTAATTACGAGTATTTTAGATTTGTATCTCTCTGCTTTCCAAGACAATTGGTCTTTGGAAACGTTTTAAGGGTTACTGAAGTGTATGGGTAATCATAGGACTTCCCTGGTGGCTCAGTGGTAAAGAATTTGCCTGACAATGCAGGAGATGCGGGTTTGATCCCTGGGTCAGGAAGATGCCCTGAAGAAGGAAATGACAACCCACTCCTGTAATTCTTGCCTGGGATATCCCATGGACAGAGGAGCCTGGTGGGCTACAGTCCATGGGGTCGCAAAAGAGTCAGATACAACTTAGCGACTAAACACCACCACAATAGGTAAACCTAGTATATAGATCAGTCTGTATAAGGAAGGTGATACGTGACCCCAAGGTGTTTCAAGAACAAAGAAAATATGCTAATACCTGCTGTTAGGAACAGGATCACTGGAGGTGAAGAGGTGGTGAAAAAGGGCTTTAGGAAGGTTAGCACCACAGGGTCTTCCTTGTTAAATTGGACAGGTCTCCAACAGAGATGCAGTTACTTTACAAGGGTTTGAGTTTTTGTAGGGTGATGCTCAGGTCTGTCTAGGACTTCCCAGGTGGCACTAGTGGTAAAGAACCCTCCTGCCAATGCACAAGACTAAGAGACACGAGTTTGATCCCTGGGTTGGGAAGATCCCCTGGAAGAGGGCATGGCAACCCACTCCAGTATTCTTGCCTGGAGAATCCCAAGGACAGAGGAGCCTGGAGGGCTATGGTCTGCTGGAGTTGCAAAGAGTCGGAGGAGACTGAAGCAACTCAGTATGCAGTTTTCCCTCAGTTGCATATAATACTGTGAGTCCCTTCCTGGCCACACCCTTGCAACTGTGCTTGTTGACAGGAAGTCTGGTTGCTCTAGGGCAGTGGTTCTCAGTCTGGACTGTACATCACTGCCACCTAGGGGACTGGTGGCTCAGTCTGGGCTGGGAGGGGACACTCCGGAGAGTGGGGTCTTAGTGCTCTGACCAGCCATGTAACCCATTTCCTCTGCACTGAAAGATGGATTCTTAACCACCAGAGATGTCTCTCAAAAAGAAAATATTAGCATTTTACAAGGACCTGGTGAATCATGTCATGTTGAATTTTTTCTATATTGTCTATGTATCATAAGAAACAAGCATAGTGCCTAGACCCTAACACGTTCTCAATAAATCATTAGCTTAAAGGAAGGATAAACACTACCCACCAGGAAATGGAGACTTGGAGAGGCAAATGCAACCAGCCTTTGGTGGTCTTGTATGAATGCAGTGAAGATCTGCTTTCTCTGGACTTTCAATATGAACCTGCTAATAATAACGGGGACTTTCTAAATAGATGGGAAAGCAAAACTAGGATCAAACTCATTCTCAACTTAAAATGTGTGAATGGGAACAGTATCAAGCATGCCTACATGTTTGCATTTCTTTAAACCTTGCTCTCTCCTGTTCATTCCTTTCATCCATATTTTCCTATCAGTTCATTTCAGAGTGTTATTTTACAAACTCACTTTTCTTGTCATATTAATACTGGGAATAAGCATGTAGCACATTCTGCTTTCTGTCAGTTAGACATCTAATCACACTTTTCTCATTGTCATGGAAACAACTTACCTTTGAATAGTCCAGACTGGGAGTTTTTATTTTGAATAAACTTTTTGAACAGCTGATTGATAAGATACAACAGTGCATATTTTAATGCAAAACTGTTTTTAATGGGCAGTGACAGTTGCTCTAGAATATAAAAAAATCTAAAATTTCTTGTCCTGCAAAGCAACTGCTGAGAGCAAATATACTTCCAAAATACCATTAGTTTTAAGGCTCCAGATAGTCTTTTGTAACGATGAAAGCTCCCTATAAAACTTCCACTTTACCAACTTTCTGGGTTCATCCAAAGTCTCTTTTTCTGCTGAAAATATATTGACTGTTGCCACCATATGCTGAATGCTTGAGGCCTGGAGACTAATCACTAGCTTGCTGAAACATTTCTGCTCAGATGAGTTGAGTCATTTTAAATAATCCTAAACCTGATTATGCCGATTATAGTGGCTGCTGCAAACGTATTGTGTAAATAATATGATGTTATTCCACAAACTACAAGAGAAAAGAGGAAGGAACGAAGGGAAGGAGGCAAGGAGGGAGGGAGGAAATGGGAAATGTGGTCTATGAAAATCAAATTGAAAGCTTTGTAGAGTCTTAATAATGAAAAGTAATCACTAAAATATATTGCTGCCAAATTAGTTGTGAGCAAGGTAATTGATGGCAATTTCCATATAACATCGTAAGATATACTGAGATCTGAAAGGATTCTGCACCTAGATTGGTTAGCAAGGGTCATTTCTTGTTCAATGTTCATGAAACCAACTGGAGTATAGACTTCAGCCTACATGTAGGGCTAAGGCAAGACTGCTAATACGGATCTACCATCGATGTAATCATAATTAGAGAAAAGTTCTTGATCCTCATCAGGAAGCCCAGTGAATAAATTTACCTGCTGGATTCAAATTAAAATGTGAAAAGTGTGTTTATGCACATTTATGTTCCCACCATTTTGCAAGAGTTTTCAACACGATCCTCATGGCAAAAAAAAGAAAAAAAACAAGAAAGAAAGAGGGGGGCCTAGTGATCACATTGTTGTTTAGTCGCTCAGTCAAACTCTTTGTGACCCCATGGACTGCAGCGTGCCAGGCTTCCTTGTCCTTCACCATTTCCTGGAGCTTGCTCAAATTCATGTCCATCAAGTGAGTGATGCCATCTGACCATCTCATCCTCTGTCATATGCTTCTCCTCCTATCTTCAATCTTTCCCAGCACTAGGGTCTCTTTCAATGAGTCGGCTCTCCGCATCAGGTGGCCAAGGTATTGCAGCTTCAGCTTCAGTCCTTCCAATGAATATTCAGGGTTGATTTCTTTTAAGATTTAAAATGCCCCTAACAAACGTGAGTTTCATTGGAAGAGCAGAAGAGTATTATTCATCCTATATCAAAAGTCATGAACCCCAAATTGATGCTAAGACTATGTCTCACTAATGGAAGAATGAAAGGGAGGGTGGAAAGGAAAGAAAGATGAGGGGAAAGGAAGAGAAAGAAGAACAGAAGATAATCATATTTGGATTTGATTTCTCCTAATTTTGTTTTCTATGAATCTGCTTCACTGAAGAGAAACAATGGTGTTTATGAACAATATACCCTTGGGACAATTGTCTCAAAACAATATACCTTGAGATAACATGGGTTGTCTCAAAACAACTTAGTTAGATCTTTGAGACTGTCTCAAACATGGGTGGCTTTGTTTGGGGAAACAAAATTCCATGGAAGGAAGCTATAAGAATTCCATGAGTTTTCACAGAATGTACAGGTCTGTAGAGAGCTGAGACTAGAATTCCACCTCTGACTCCCAACTTTACATCACTTCCCTCTGCCCTTGTTTCTTTCCTAGCAGACACTGGCTATCCATGGAGCTAGAAAACCGAACAGCAGTCTCAGAATTCCTCCTCCTGGGACTCTCAGAAAAGCCAGAGCATCAGATCTTCCTCTTTGGGCTGTTCCTGCCCATGTACCTGGTCACCATCTTTGGAAACCCGCTTATCATCCTGGTCATCATCACAGACTCACACCTCCACACACCCATGTACTTCTTCCTCTGTAACCTGTCCCTCATCAACATCTTCTTCTCTTCCACCACTGTCCCCAAGATGCTGGTGAACCTCTGGACACAGAGAAAAGCCATCCCCTTCACAGGCTGTCTTGCCCAGATGTATGCCTTCCACCTGTTTGGGACCATGGACAGTTTCCTCCTGGCCATGATGGCCATTGATCGGTTCATGGCCATTGTCCACCCTCTGCGCTACTTGGCCATCATGAGTCCCCGTGTGTGTGGGCTGCTGGTGGTGAGGTCATGGCTGATCACCAACCTCCAGTCCATTGTCCACACCAGCCTCATGGCTCAGTTGACCTTCTGTGCTGGCTCTGAAATCCCCCACTTCTTCTGTGACCTCACACCCCTGCTGAAGCTCTCCCGCTCAGACACACACACCAACGAGCTGGTAATCTTTGCTTTCGGCATCATCATGGGCATCAGACCTCTCACATGCATCCTCCTCTCTTATATCTCCATTTTCTGGGCAGTCTTCAAAATTCCTTCTGCTCAGGGCAAATGGAAAGCCTTCTCCACTTGTGGCTCACACCTTACTGTCATCACTCACTCTGTTCTATGGCACCACCTTGACCGTGCACCTGCAGTCGGCATCTCCAGCCTCCTCACAGAAGGACAAGGCGGCTGCCTTGATGTGTTCGGTGGTCATCCCCATGCCGAACCCCTTTATCTACAGCCTAGGGAACAAGGACATGAAGACAGCTCTGAGGAAACTGGTCAGCAAAGTAGTCCCATCTCAGTCTTAGGGCAGAATAGTTTTTTAGCATCTACCCTGTTCCTTGGGCTTCCCTGGTGACTCAGAAGATCTGCCTGCAATGCAGGAGACCCAGGTTTGACC
Organism: Muntiacus reevesi; assembly: GCF_963930625.1. Taxonomy (NCBI): domain Eukaryota; kingdom Metazoa; phylum Chordata; class Mammalia; order Artiodactyla; family Cervidae; genus Muntiacus; species Muntiacus reevesi. The sequence goes on along the minus strand of NC_089249.1, from coordinate 186,844,536 downwards.
TCTGAATCTGAAAGATTCCCTGGAGAAAGGAGTGGCTACCCACTCTAGTATTCTTACCTGGAGAATCCCATGGACAGAGGAGTCTTGTGGGCTACAGTCCATGGGGTCACAAAGAATCTGACACGACCAAGCCACTAACACTTTCACTTTCACTATATTCCAGGACCACTGATCAGTGCCTGAGATACAGGAATACATCCCATCTCTGCTCTCAAGGCATTCAGAATCTGGTGGGGGATGGAGATGTGTCAATAAACTGTCACAGAGCAACATGGTGATTGTGTCACAAGAGATGAAGAAATGAGTGATACAGAACAGGAAAGACATGGGTTTTTCTCCATGATTTATGTTACCCCTCAAGGGCAGCATAGAGGAGACTTTGAAGTAGCCTTAAATTCTCTGAGGTTTTGAGCTTATAGGATTCCTACATGGATAATCCTTATTGAAGGAAAGATTAGCTACATTCAATTTTAATACTGATAAAGACAATGTACATTAGACAGATATAAGGCCATGTTTCCTAATGACTTGGGGGAGGAATCTGAGAGCATCTGTTAGGATTAGCTCACTAGGTGTTCATTCAGAAGGGACCAGTCTCTGTCCCAGAGGGGGCCTAGTGGTCCATAAAGTAGCCCCTCAGTCCTCGGGCAGAATAGCTGTTCAGCGCCTCCCAATGTTCTGTGACCATTTCTCAGTGCATGGGACACAGGAATATATCCATTGCTGCTCTCAAAACATTCAGAATCTGGAGGGAATAAAGATATGCAATAAATCATCACAGGCCAACTTGGTAATGCATCATAAGAGAGAAATAAAGTGCCATGGGAAGGGAAAGTGTCGCTCAGTCATGTCTGACTCTTTGCGACGCCACGGACTGTAGCTGGTCAGGCTCCTCAGTCCACGGGATTCTCCAGGCAAGAATACTGGAATGGGTTGCCATCCCCTTCTCCAGCGGATCTTCCCAACCCCAGGATTGAACCCAGGTCTCATGCAATGCAGGCAGATTCTTCACCATCCTATTTTTGCCATGGTTTATCTTCTTCCATGAAGACCAAAGTAGCATAGCAGACTCTGAAGTAGCCTGAAATTCTCTGAGGTTTATAGGATTGCTGTGTGGATAATCCTAGTGAGATGAAAGACCAGCTCCTCTCAGTTTAATATTGATAGAACAGTGTGTATTAGCCACATGTATCATATCACTGTGCTTCGTAAGTGACTTGGGGGAGGACTCTGAGAGCATCTGTTGAGATGAGCTGACTTGCTATCCAACTCAGCAACCACCACTCTCAGACTCACAGGGAACCTAGTGGCTTGACTTTGCACGAGGATCACAGTCTTAAACAGGCCTCTCGTGTCCCCCAGATTGGGACATAGAAGATGCTGGCCTTTGGATCCTAGGGATTATGATTCAGCAACCTGATACTGGATCTTGGAACCTGGCTTCTTAACAGGCTGTCCAGGTAGTCCTGAAGCAGGCAGTGCACAGACCACAGTGGGAGCACACTGGCCCTGGACGAGCTTCAGAATCCATATGTTTCCTGTGATTCCATCACCTGACTCCAAACCCTATATGATTCTATAGGTGATGCCAGCAACAAGTGGATGCAGAGAGCTAGGATGCACAGAGAGGTCGAGTTAGGGGTTGCGGTGTGTCCTCCAAAGAGATATGTCACAGCCTAATGTCTCGGTCTAACCCCCAGCACCTCAGAAGGTGACCTGTCCTGAAAATAGGGTCTTTTCCAAGGTAACCAGTTCTAATGAGGTCACCAGGGTCCTAATCCACTGTGACTGGCACCCCTATAAAAAGAGAGAAATTGGACACAGACATGTACCAGGGAGAAGGCCACGTGAAGATGGAGATGATGCTTCTACCAGCCAAGGAATGCCAGAGATTTCAGGAAACCACTGGAAGCTAAGAGAAAGACATGGAACAGACTTTCTATCACCACCTCCAGAAGAAATAAACCCTGCTGACAATTTTGATGTTGGACTTCTGGCCTTCAGAACTGCTAGAGGATACCCTTCAGTTGTTTAAGCCACACAGTATGTGATACTTTGCTATGAAGCCCTAGCAAACTAGTACAGTTAGATTAGGAAGGGCTGGCATTGTGCAAAGACCATGCCCAGATATATCCTCTCAAGCGCTGACTACCCTGAGTTCTAGTTAAGGGAGTCTGTGCTACAATTAGAGAAAACCTGTAGGATTCAGATTGCATGAATTCAACTTCTTGGTCTCACTGTGATGACAATGAGGATACCAATAGCTGAGATTTATTATGTGCCCTGTACAGGGATCATCCCTTTAAATACACTATCGCATTAAATTTTAAACAAAAAGCCTACAAGAGCTATCCCCAGCATTTTTGGCACCAGGGACCAGTTTCGTGGAAGACAATTTTTCTATGGACCAGGGTGTTGGCAGGATGGTTTCAGGATGATTCAAGTCCATTACATTCATTGTGCACTTTACTTCTATTATTGTTACATCAGCTCCACCTCAGATCATCAGGCATTAGATCCTAGAGGTTGGGGACCCCTACCTTTATTACAAGGTAGGAAATGTAACTCCTTATTTTACAGATGAGGAAACTAGACTTCAAAAGTGCAGCTTTCTCATAAGTAGTAGTGAATGTTCAAACAGGGGACCCATTCTACAGTCCCTAGTCTCAACAACACACAATATTGCCTAGAATTTGGTGTCTAAAGCATGGATTTACCAACTGCAGTCCGTGGGCCAAATTCAGCCAACAACCTGTTTTTGTGTGCCCTGCAAGCTAAGAATGGTTTTTACATTTTTAAATGGTTGAAAATTTTTTAAAAGAAGACTACTTCATGGCACATTAAAATTATGTAAAACCCTAAGTTTAGAGCCCATAAATAAAGTTTTATGGGAACAGAATTGGACCATAAAGAAGGTTGAGGGCCAAAGAATTGATGCTTTTGAACTGTGGTGTTGGAGAAGACTCCTGAGAGCCCCTTGGACTGCAAGATCAAACCAGTCAATCTTAAAGGAAATCAACACTGAATATTCATCGGAAGGACTGATGCTGAAGTTGAAGCTCCAATACTTTGGCCACCTGATGCGAAGAGCCGACTCATCGGAAGAGACCATGATGCTGGGAAAGATTGAGGGCAGAAGGAGAAGAGGGCGACCGAGGATGAGATATTTGGATGGCATCACCAACTCAGTGGACATGAGTTTGAGCAAACTCCAGGAGATAATGAAGGACAGGAAAGCCTGGCATGCTGCAGTCCATGGTGTGACAAAGAGTTGGACATGTCTTAGTGACTGAACAATAACAACAACAAGCAACACTCATTAATTCATCATCTATGACTGTTCGGGGGCTTCCCAGGTGTCACAGTGGTAAAGAATCTGCCTGCTAATGTAGGAGATGCAAGAGACACAGATTCAATCCCTGGGTTAGGAAGGCCCCCTGGAAAAGGAAATGGCAACCCATGTCAGTATTCTTGCCTGGAAAATTCCATGGCCAGAGGAGGCTGGTGGGCTACAATTTATGGGGTCGCAAAGAGTCTGATATGACTGAGCACACACACACACAACTCTTTTCAAGCTACGATGAATCCTGTGCAAAATCTAAAATATTTACTATCTGGCCCTTTACAGGGGGATTTTCTGACTTCTTTTTAAACTAATTTTTATCAGAGTAGAGTTGCTTTATGGTGTTTCATTAGTTTCTGCTGTATAGCAAAGTGAATCAGCTGTACATACACATTTATCCCCTCTGTTTCAGATTTCCTTCCCATTTAACTGACCTCTTTTCTATAGAAAAAGGAAAGCCTGATTCTCAGTGGTCCATGAATCACAGTCATCATTATTATGGGAAGCTTGACAGAAATGAAGACTCAGACACCATATCAGACATTAAGTCATCATTTTAACCACTTAAGTCATCATTTTAACCAACCCAGGGGAGTTATATGAGCCTTAAAATTTGAGGATCACTGGAATAGATGGGGGTAGAGGACGGCTGTGGAGATCTGGGCCCTAAATATGTCTTCAGGGACATGAGAGATCCAAATCTGGGGCATTTTTTCCACAGGCATTTTCCATTTTTCCCTGCCCTGGACAGGGTCGTGGAGAGGTTCTACCCAAAAGCTTTAAAAGCACTACAGCTACAGTTTGAGGAAGTGGCCAGCAGGTGGCAATAGTGGAACGTCACAAAATGGATTAAAAACTGCTTTTGGGAAACACAGATCCTGGCTCCTCTGGGAGGGAACAGCATGTGCAACCTTCTCAAGGTGGGACAGAGCCTGGGTTGTTCAGAGAAATCATGGAGACTGGTGTGTCCTTAGACCACAGTGAGGACAGAGGAAGTGTGCTGGGGGCTGCAGTCAGACCTCACCAGGGGGAATTGGACTCAGGATGAGGGGACCATCATGGGGTTAAGCAGGAATGCAGGAGGGCAGGTGCTTCAGAACAGACCTGTTGCTGAGTCCTACCATGCGTTAGTGATGAGCAAGCTTTTTCTGTAAAGGGCCAAAGGGTAAATGAATATCAGCTTTATGGACCACAAGGCCTTTATGGACAGAGGTCTGTGACCTCTGTCACAATGACTCAGCTCTGATGCTACAAGGAAGGCAATACCTCGAGAAAAGGGCAGGGCTGAGCACCCATGAAACTTTATTTACAGACACTGAAATTTGAATTTCTATCATTTTACATGTCACAAAATATAGTACTTTTTGAAGGTGTGGTACATATATTAAAGTATGAAAGTCAAAGTTGCTCAGTCTTGTCTGACTCTGCAACCCCATGGACAGTAGCCTTCCAGGCTCTTCTGTCCATGGAATTCTCCAGGCAAGAATGCTCGAGTGGTTTGCCATGCCCTTCTCCAGGGGATGATCCTCCTGACCCAGGGACTGAACCCATGTCTCTCACATTGCAGGCAGATTCTTTACCATCTGAGCCACCAGGGAAGCCCAAGAACAATGTAATATGACTCAGCCATTAAGAAGGGTGAAATTGTATGGCAGAAACCAACACAACATTGTAAAGCAATTTCCCTCCAATTGAAAAATAAATTTGAAATAAAGAACGCAATAATGGCACTTGCAGCAACATGGATGCACCTAGAGATTGAGTGAATAAGTCAGACAAAGAAGGAGAAATAGTGTGTGACATCCCTTATATGTGGAATCTAAAAAGAAATGATAGAAATGAACTTACAAAACAGAAAGACACTCAGAGAACGAACTTACATTTGCCAGGGGGGCAGGATGGGGGTAAGGAATATTAGGGAGTTTGGGATGGACAAGTACACACTGCTATATTTTCAATGGGTAACCAATAAGGACCTACTATATAGCACATGGAACTCTGCTCAGCATTATGTGGCACCCTGGCTGGGAGGGGAGTTTGGAAGAGAATGGATACATGCATATGTATGGTTGAGTCCCTTCTTTGTTCACCTGAAACTATTACAACATTGTTTGTTCATCAGCTATCCCCCAATACAAAATAAAACATTTAAAAAATAAGTAAGTAAAATGGATAACTAACAAGGACCTACTCTATAGCACAGGGAACTCCGCTCAGTGTTATGTGGCAGCCTGGATGGGAGGGGAATTTGGGAGAGAATGGATACATGCATATGTATGTATGAGTCATTTTGGCTGAGTCACTTTGCTGTCCACCTTAATCACAACATCGTTAATCAGCTATACTCCAACACAAAATAAATAAAAAGTTTTATTAAAAATAGTACCTTTTTCCCATTGCATTGAAAAATGTATTGAACTCATCAAATTAATGCAGAAAGATTCTCAACTAATATTTACCTTCTGTGTATTCTGCTCCCCCAAATGATTGTGATAAAATGTAGCATGGAGTGGAGCTTCTGCTTGCTTGTTTTAAAGAAAGTAAAAAAATATTGCAGAAATGCATCTGCTGTTTGGGTTCTAGTGGCTGGTACTCCTCCTCAGCCCTGCCCCTCCAACATAGTTGCCTCTCTTAATATGGCTGGCTACCTTGCAACCATGTGCCAGGTTCTTAACCACTAGGGCCACCTGGGAAGCTCTACCTGCAACAGGTGTTCCCAAATACAGTAACTACCAAAATATCTCGACTACATCTCGAAAGGGGAGGAGAAGGGGATGACAGAGGATTAGATGGTTGTATGGCATCACTGACTCAATGGACATGAGTTGAGTAAGCGCCAGGAGTTGGGTGATGGACAGGGAAGCCTGGCGTGCTGCAGCCCATGGGGTTGCAAAGAGTCAGACACAACTGAGCGACTGAACTGACATCTTGAAAACAGGAAGTCAGGAAGAAGTTTCCACCTTCTGTATCAACTGTCTAATCCCTAACTAATTGCAACCCAGAAAATCCTGTCTAAAATCTGCCATCTAGTGTGGGCTTTCTAAAATTACAAATCACTGGACATCTTAATCCTATGGTCACATCACTAAGTCTTCCCTCACAAACAGTAGGTTTGAAAGTCTTAATTACCAAACAAAATTATCAACAGTAGTATGAAATTTGATCCACGAACTGTAGCCTTTTATTTTCAATCATGGGGCTCAGCAGCTGCTCAAAATTTACTTGTTGAGTAAATTAAGGAATGAATGAACTGATGGATGGATGAGAGGACTGATGGATGGATGACGCTAGCCAGTTGCTGTTCAGTCACTAAGTCATGTCCAACTCTTTGCAACCCAATGGATATAGCAGGGGGCGCCTCTGTCCTCCACTGTCTCCCAGAGTTTGCTCAGATTCCTGTCCATTGAGTCAGTCATGCCATCTAACCATCTCATCCTCTTCTGTCCCCTTCTCCTTTTGCCTTCAATCTTTCCCTGCACCAGGGAAAGATTCCTTGGCCAGTATGATAGTACAATAACATTTCTTTCTCTCCATATGGGATTTTATTGGGTATTCGGATCAGTTTGAGAGATTCAGACACTGAGGATCACAGAGGGGAACTGACCGTCCCAAGGTCACATACTGAATCGGGTGGGGTGGGGAGGAATTCCAATTCAACCTGTGTGACCCTAAAATCTGATCCCTCTAGCATCATGATGTTGGACGGCCTCCCAGGCAGATGACTTGGAACAGCTCAAGTCCTGCCCCATGTGTGGTTCTCAGGGGGCAAAAGTCCTCACCAGATCTGCTGCTGAGAGTGACTAGAAAGCCACTCCAACAAGACACAAGAACAGACTCAGTAAGACTTGAGCCCAAGGTCCTGGAAAGGAAGTTCCTACTTCCAAATGTACATTTATCAGGGATCTGTGGAATCATTTCCCTCTTTGTGAATCTGTGTAGTGGGAGGTCTCCCCAAGACCACCCTCAGGTTCAGTGATTCACTAGAAGGACTCAGAGAACAAAGCAAAGTTGTTGTATTCATGGTTTATTGCAAAGGATACAAATTAAAATCATCGGGTGGGATGAACTGGGAGATTGGGATTGACATATAAACATTGTTGATACTATATGTAAAACATATAACTAACGAGAACCTACTATATAGCTCAGGGAAACCCACTCAGTCCTCTGTGGTGACCTAAGTGGGAAGGAAATCCAAAAAAGAGGGTGTGTGTGTGTGTGTGTGTGTGTGTGTGTGTGTGTGTGTGTGATTCCCTTTGCCATTCAGTAGAAATTAACATAATACTGCAAACAACTATACTCCAATAAAAATTAATTTTAAAAAATTAAATGAAAATAATATCAACAAAAGTAGAAGGCACATGGGGCAGGGTCCAAAAGAGACAAGGCTCTAGCTTCTAGTTGTCCACTCCCTGTGGTGTCATGTAGACGGTGCCTAATTCTCCTAGCTAGCATGGGTGAACAACACACATGGTGTACTGCCAACCAGGGTAGCTCCTTCTGAGTGGCCGTGCCCAGGTTTTCATAGGAGACCAGTGTACTTCTCTGTTCAGGTTGCCCCCTCTACCTCTGGGACAACTAGCACCTATGAAGTCCTGGTGGCCACACCAGCACCCCCAGGCCCTAAAAGCTGGGCACCAGGGCAGCTCCTGGTTTGACTGCAGGTGGCCAATTGTCAGATATGTTCTGGGGCCTGTGCAGACACCTGGTCACCAAGAGAGTCCAGCAGACCTGCAGCTAATAATAAAAGCAAGGTAGGCTGAGTGCCGAAGGATTGATGCTTTGAACTGAGGTACTGGAGAAGACTCTTGAGGGTCCCTTGGATTGCAAGGGGATCAAACCAGTCAATCCTAAAGGAAATCAGTCCTGAATTGGGAGGACAGATGCTAAAGCTGAAGCTCCAATACTTTGGCCATCTGATGCAAAAAGCTGACTCAAGAGAAAAGATCCTTATGCTGGGAAAGATTGAAGGCAGTAGGAGAAGGGGATGACAGAGGACAAGACGGTTGAATGGCATCACCAACTCAATGGACATGAGTTTGAGCAAGCTCCAGAAGGTGGTGAAGGACTGAGAAGCCTGGCGTGCTGCAGTTCATGGCGGTGGGGGGGGGGGGGGGGGGGTGTGGTCACGAAGAGTCAGACAGGACTGAGTGACTGAACAAGAACAACCACATAGGCAGGGCTTCCTTGGTGACTCAGTGGTAAAGATCACACCTGCCAATGCAGGAGACATGGGTTCAGACCTGGAGTTAGAAAGATTCTCCAAAAAGGAAATAGCAACCCATTCCTATAATATTCTTGCCTGGAAAATCCCATGGACAGAGGAGTCTGACAGGCTACAGTCTATGGGGTTGCTAAGAGTCAGACACAAGAGTCACACACAGCTTAGTAACTAAACAAAAACAACTTCACGGGCAATAGGGGGCCCCTCTGTCCCTCAGATTCAGTTCTACAGCTGTCCGGTAGGGCTTTTTCACCGGTCGTCGGGAGGCTCTGGCCAACATATGCTGCCGCCTCTGATTACCTTCCAGGCAATACCACATCCTGCCTCAGGAAGCTGCCTTGTGGGAACTCAACCACCCTCTGCCCCCTCTAGATCCTCAATGCTGCCCCAGTGGACAACTCTGGGCAGCCACTTCTTTCTTGGTACCTCTGAGGACTAACTCCCAGCCAGAGAGACCTGTGCAGGCTATAGAACTTGCCTTGTCATCCTGGAAGATGAGAGATGTCAGTGAGTCTCCAGTGTGGGAACAACTGCAATGACAACAGGAGGTGGCAGAAACTCCCCGTAATCAGCTCCATCTTTCATTTCCCAGGAAGTGAGGACCCCCAGAGAGGTAGCAGACAGGGGACTTAACCCACAGACACATGCCTCATCCCCAGCACCTCCTACGCCCATAACAGGGGGAGTTATTCTTCCCTTTGAATGGATGAGGAAATTGAGGCCTAGAGAGAATGTCTTCATTTGGCATCTCTCAGGAGCTGATCCTGTGATAAGGATTCAAGGACAAGGAGTTTATTTGGAAAGAGATCTAGGAGGACTTCCCTGATGGTACAGTGTGGTTAAGAATCTGCCTGCCAATGCAGGGGACACAGGTTCAATCCCTGGTCCTGGGAGATTTCACAAGAAGCAGGGCAAGTAAGCTCACCAGCCACAACGACTGAAGCCCCCATGCCCCAGAGTCTGTGCTCCACAACAAGAGAAGCCATGCAATGAGAAGCCCGCACAGCACAACTAGAGAGTAACCCCTGCTCGTTGCAACTGGAGAAAGCCTGCGCACAGTAATGAAGACCTAGCACCACCATAGATAAATAAATAGTTTTTTTAAGTGACCCAGAAAATGCTCAAGGGTTTCCCAGGCAGTGCTAGTGGTAAAGAACCCACCTGCCAGTGCAGTAGACACAAGAGATACAGGTTCGATCCCTGAGTCAGGAAGATCCCCTGGAGGAAGAAATGGCAACCCACTTCAGTATTCTTGCCTGGAGAATCCCATAGACTGAGGAGCCTGGCGGGCTACAGTCCACAGGTTCACAAAGAGTTGGACACAGCTGAAGTGGCCCGACACACACACACACACACAGACACAGACACACACACACACACACACACACACACACAGAAAATGCTGAAAGGGAGGTGGAGAAATGAGACAGGGGAGGGAAGGGAATCAGTAAAGAGTGCACTGATCTGCAAGTTTCCACTGTGGGTTGCTGGGACTCAATCCCACGAGGACCTCTGAGAGTCAGTGCAGAACACACACCTGAAGTCAATCCACCTGAAGGGTGAGGAAGGTAGAATACATATTCATCAGCTTCCACTGTCTGCCACAGAGGTGTAGAGCTCCACTCAAACCTGACCTGCCCCTACTGCCTACATTTCAACAAATCCCTGTATCTGCTGAGGGCTGATTTATCCATCAGGCATCATAAGCATAGTACATCAGCCAATGATGTGAATATCTGGAGGAAAGAAAATACACAAACATGCACACAAACCAAAATCTGAACAGCAACTAGCAAAATTCAGATGAATTATTGTACAAACTTCACGTGTGAAGCTTAGCACTCATAATCACTTCATAATGTACAGTTTGTAGATCATTTGTTTTCACTTATCAACAATTTCTGAGCACTGAGAAAGAATCATAGCCAACTGTGAATTAAATGAGATACAGGTAACCAAATAAATGCAACAGAAAACATACAGAAGCTCTGTCATTTACCAAGTAATAACAATATTGATGTGACCTGTGAGTGTCCTTTGATCATTTGATGTGATATAGGTGGTAAGAGACACAGGTTTGATCCCTGAGTCAGGAAGATCCCCTGGAGGAGGGCCTGGAAACCCACTCCAGTATTCTTGCCTGGAGAACCCCATAGACAGAGAAGCTGGGTGGGCTACACTCCGTAGGGTCACACAGAGTCGGACATGACTGAAGCAACCTATTACACACACAGTGGAGCCAAAGGCTGCTCTCACTCCTACATCAGGCTCCAGCTCTTCTGAGTTACAGTACCCCAAAGGACCATAGTCCTGCAGTCCCTCCCTTCAGCTTGTGAAGAGGTATTGTCTTGACTCCCGACCCCTCTCTCCACTGTCAGCAGTTGCCTCAAATCTGATGGTGTGGACCCCACCCCTCTCAACCTCACTTCTCCCAAATACATACAACCAAGAAAACTAACAGAGCCTAAGAGACCTGTGGGACACCATCAAGTATATCAATATATGCCTAACAGGAATCCCAGAAGGAGAGAGGCGACAGGGGCAGAAAGAATAGTTGAAGAAATAATGTCCCCAAAACTTCCCAACATTGATGAAAGACATGAATATACACATCCAAGAATCTCAATGAACTCCAAGTAGGATAAACACAGAGATCTATATCAAGATATATTATCACCAAACACACACAACATCCTCTGTCCAAGCCTCTACCACCTGCCATCTGATCTCCCACCTGCACATTCAGCAGTAAATAAGACAGACAAGTATTACCTAACTAGAATAAGTCACTAGAACTATAGAGTTCAAGACATGGCAAGTGTTACAATAAACAAAGGGATTCCTTGGTGGTTAAGACTCTGTGTTTACAAGGCAGGAGGCATGGGTTTGACTCCTGGTTGGGGAACTAAGATCCCACATGACATGTAGTGCAGTCAAAAAAACTTTAATTTAAAAAAGAAGAAGAAATGAATCACAGTGATGTAATAATGACTGGACAATGGTAAGTGGTCAGGGAGGTGACAGGAAATGCCATTGGACTTAAAGGATGAGAAAGAGGCAGCTTCAGAAGAACCAGGGCTTCCTAGCCAGAGGGAACTGCATGTGCAATGGACTTGGGGCAGGAACAGTTTGATGCGAAGAAGAGCTGGACAGGAGGTCACGGTGGGTGATGAAGACAACCAAGGATATGAAGCCAGAAGTCTTGCTGGGACTGGATTTTATTTGTGGGAATCTGGATTTTATTTTCAGTGGAGTGAGCAGTTACGGGAAGACTGTTCAGCAGGGGCATGCCATGATCTAATTTGGGGTTTTTTAAGTTCACTCTGGGCACTGCATGGAGAATGGAATATAGGAGTAAGATGGTTAAATTTTCCACAACAGCCACAAAAACATCTCCTGTTCCACATTCTCTTGCACAAAGACTGTTACAAGGTCACCGTGACACACCACCCATTGAGGGAGGTAGAGTCTGTGTCCCTTCCTCTTGAATCTGGTGCCAGAAGTAAAACAGTGTGATACTCCAAACTGGATCAGGAAACGCAATATAGCTTTTGCTTTGTTTATTTTTGAAGCCCTGGGTGGCTCTGTAAGAAACCCAACTACCCTGACTACTGACCTGCTAGGAGGAACCCAGTTCACACCAAGAGGCTGGTTGTTCAGTCACTAAGTCATGTCCAGCTCTTTCTGACCCATAAACTGCAGCACACCAGGTTCCCCTGTCCTTCACTATCTCCAGGAGTTTGCTCAAATTCATGTCCATAGAGTCAGTGATGTTATCTAACCATCTCATCCTCTGCCACCCTCTTCTCCTTTTGCTTCAGTCTATCTCAGCATCAGGGTCTTTACCAATGAGTCAGCTCTTTCCATCATGTGGCCAAAGTTTTGGAGCTTCAACAGTACTTTCAACGAATATTCAGGCCTGATTTCCTTTAGGATTGACTGGTTTGGTCTCCTTGATGTCCAAAGGACTCTCAAGAGTTTTCTCTAGCACAATTTGAAAGCCTCATTTCTTCTGCACTCAGTCCTCTTTACAGTCCAACTCTCACATCCATACACGACTACTAGAAAAACCATAGGTTTGACTGCACAGACCTTTGTTGGCAAGAGCCTTGTGGAGGTGCCCTAGTCCACAGCTCCTGCGACAGTCCCAGAGCACACCTGGCATCAACTGCAAGACCTGTAAGTGAACACGCCTCCAGATGATCCTGGCCTTTCGTTTGTTGAGTCACCCCTAAATCTCAAAATCTTTTCAACAAAAGAGTAGAGACAACCAATGTCAGCTCTGCCCTGCCCCAATCCTTGGCCCACAGCATCTGTGAGCAGCATAACACGGCTGATTTACAACCATTAAGCTTTGGGGTGGTTTGTTAAAAAGCAGCAGCAACTGGAACTGGGGAGAGAAGGGAGGGGAGAACTGGATGAAGGAAGAAGGCAAGAGGGTGGCATCCAGGGAAACTAAGGGAAGAGCGGATGTCATCAAAATAAGCGATGCCAGGGCAGCAGGCTGGAGCAGTGGATGGGAGGAAAGAGATCAGTGGATTTGTGCAGGATGCCTTTTGGAAGTAAACTCAAGAGAACCTGCTGTATGCGACCACTAATGGAGGAAAGACAAGACAAGAAGGAGAGACAAGAGCCGGTGACAGGTCCCCGGCCCGGCCCTGGCGATTGACTACAACTCCCAGCATCGCCCGCTCAGGCCGCGGGAAGGGCAAAAAAAAAAAAAAAAAGAAGTTTGGGCCAAGCATTCCCGGAATGCGCTTCCTGCTGGCGCGGGGCGGGGGGCGGGCGGGGAGACCGGGCGGGGCGGAGGGCGGCGCGGCCGGAGCCCGGGGCGCGCTCTCAGCCCGGCCCGGGCCCCAGCATGGCCGAGCCGCTGCTCAGGAAGACCTTCTCCCGCCTTCGGGGCCGGGAGAAACTTCCCCGGAAAAAGTCGGACGCGAAGGAGCGCGGTGAGAGAGAGGGAGGTGGGGAAGACGGGGCCCCGAACCCCGCCCGGCTCAGAAGAGGGTCCCGGGGCCCCAAGGAGGGACCGCTGATGGGACAGGGGAAGCCCCGTGGAGCCCCCCTGCGGGTCGGGGTTGGAGGCCGGGCCGGTAGGGGTCGTGGAAGTAACGGGCCGGGGGGTAAAGGGGGCGCGGACCGTTATGTGCGCTTGACCAGGGATGCCAGCGCTGCGGGCTCCTCGGGAGGCCCGGGAGGGGGCCTCACCCCTGACAGGAAATGGGGCCGAGGCTGAGCGCCTGGAGAGTGGAGGGGAGGAGGAGCTGGGAGGCTGAGAAACTGGGGCTTAGTCAGGCCAGGCTGGCGACACCCTGAGCCCTAGGGACCAGGGATGGGAGATGGGGGCGTACACCCTGCAAAGGAGGGAGAGAGGCGGTGCGTCGATCGTGGGGGCCAACTCCCAACCCCCCCTCTTACCTATTAGCCCGAAACTGCAGCTGCACCCACCTTAGGCAGCTGCAGGAAACTGCCGCCTTACACAGATGGGGAAAATGAGGCACAGAGCAGCTTGAGTAATTTATCCAGTGCCAGTGAAGCGACTTAATAACTCTGTGGACCACGCTACTAAATGAGAGCCCGGAGAGACTCGGGAGTGGAAATATGAGATGACCAGAGGAGGGAGTCCGCATGGAAGACCTTAAAGAAATGGGAGCTGCATGGGACGGGAAGTCCCCAAAAGGAAGGGGTTAAAGGAGGGAAGGCAGAGGACTTCACGGATCTGACCTTCCCCCAGCCGTCTTCCCAGAGATTCCCAGGGTTCCAAGGGCAGAGAAGAGACCGGGGTGCCCACGCACACACACAGGAAACAGCCCGGGATGTCGGGATGTCGGAGAGAGGAGGATGGGGCAGCGTGGAGGGGGGGCAGTCTGAAAGCAAAAACTGAACTGTTGGGGTCTGTCTGGCCTAAAACACAGAGTCAGCTCCAGGATAGGATGGGGGCAAAGCTTGGAAAGAAAGGCAGCAGGGTGGGGGGTGACATGCTGCAGGTAAAGGAGAACCTGGCAGCCACACACTCGCTGTCATGCCTGCTCTGATCTTCTAAGCAAGTTAGCCAGCATCCACGGTGGGCTGTGTGTGTGCCCGAGATATGAGTGCCTAGGAAGTGCTCTCATGCTGAGATCCCTTGAAGTCTCCCTGAAGGAGGGCATCAAATCCACGCCCCCCACCCCTCCATATCACAGGAGGACAGTGAGGCTCAGATGACAAGTGGTTTCCCCGAAGCCACCCACTGAGAAGGCACAAGGGCAGGGCTCCCTGCCAGCATTAAAGGGAGGCATGGGGACATCGAGTAGGGAATGCAGGGCCCAGGCCCACAGAAACCCCTCTGGACCTCTGAGGCTGGAGGGCAGACCGACAGAGTCCTGTTTGGGACACTAGGGTGCGGAGTTGAGGGCGGGCCGCTGGTAGCGGATGTGATTGCCAGCCTGCAGCCACCCATTCCAAATGAATGTGGGAAGTGTCCAGGCTGAGTGCACCCCATCTCCCATAGGGGAAGAGCCCTGGGCTGGGGCTGCTCTGGGGGCAGTGGGAGGCTGCTCCTCACTCCCCTTGCTCTCTGCCAGGCCGACCAACCCAGCATCCGGAGCCCAATCCTCCAGAGCCCCAGGCCCCGGAAGGACCCCAGGCTGGAGCGGAGGGGCCCCCCAGCCCTGAGGCATCTCGGAGCCCGGCTCACGGTGCCTACCTGCAGAGCCTGGAGCCCAGCAGCCGCCGCTGGGTGCTGGGAGGGGCCAAGCCACCAGAGGAGGCCACTCTGGGGCCGGGGGCACCTGGCAGTGGGGAGCCAGCCGGTGAGATCTGGTACAACCCAATCCCAGAAGAGGACCCCAGACTCCCAGCACCGGAGCTCCCAGGCCCACAGCCAGGCTCAGCTGAGGGAGACAGCCCAGCCTCTCCAGGTGAGCACAAGCCTCCCACCCTGGGGCCTGCAAGGTGACTGCAAGCATAATCACCCCCATCCCAAGCCCAGATTTCTGGACCCTGAGGTCTGCTGTCCCCACAGGCGCAGCCCCTGCCAGCCCCCCGAACAAAGCCTCCCGCACCAAGTCCCCCGGCCCGGCCCGGCGCCTCTCAATGAAGATGAAGAAGCTGCCTGAGCTGCGGCGCCGACTGAGCCTGCGGAGCACCCGGACGAGCCGAGAGCGCGAGCGGGCCGCCCCCGAGGGCTCGGTCATCAGTCGTTACCACCTGGACAGCAGCGTGGGGACCACCGGGCGGACAGCAGTGGCTGAGGGCGCACGCGGCCCACGGGCGGGTTACCTCAGTGACGGCGACTCTCCCGAGCGCCCCGCGGGGCCTCCGTCGCCCACTGCCTTCCGCCCCTATGAGGTGGGCCCCTCCGCCCGGCCGCCCCCGGCTGCGCTCTGGGGCCGCCTCAGCCTGCACCTGTACGGGCTGGGGGGGTTGCGGCCGGCGCCAGGGGCCACTCCGCGAGACCTCTGCTGCCTGCTGCAGGTGGATGGGGTGGCCCGGGCCCGAACCGGGCCGCTGCGTGGGGGGCCAGACTTCCTGCGGCTGGACCACACCTTTCACCTGGAACTCGAGGCAGCCCGGCTGCTGCGGGCCCTGGTGCTGGCCTGGGACCCCGGTGTCCGGCGGCACCGGCCCTGCGCCCAGGGCACTGTGCTGCTGCCCACGGTTTTCCGAGGTAGGGTGCATGGTCTCAGAGGGGAGTGGGGAGGGCACAGGACTCAGTTCCCCACTCCCTCCTTCCTCTAGAGTGCCCAGGGTGGGGACGTAGCTTGGCCTAGGGGACAGGGCACAGGAGGTGATGGGGGCAGACCCCACTCAGGAAGTCCCCCTTGTGTCTTTAGGGTGCCAGGCCCAGCAGCTGGCTGTGCGCCTCGAGCCCCAAGGGCTGCTGTATGCCAAGCTGACCCTGTCGGAACAAGAATCACCCGGCACAACTGAGCCCCGCGTCTTCGGGCTGCCCTTGCCCCTGCTGGTGGAGCGTGAGCAGTCCCCCGGCCAGGTGCCTCTCATTATTCAGAAGTGTGTTGGGCAGATCGAGCGCCGAGGGCTGCGGGTAAGTCCCTCACCCCACCCTAGCTTGCCCCCAGACTTCAGAACCACTCTCCAGAACACCCAGGGTATGGAGGCCAGGCCTCCCCCTACCCAACCTGGGGAACTGTTAGTTCCAATCCTAGCCTAGACAAGGGCAGGCACTCCCTACACACCCCCAGATCCTAGCATCTAGCCCAGAATTCATGGGTCCTCTGTACATTTGATAACATAGGATCCCAGCCCTTTTGCAGCTCAGAGTCTGGTAGGGGGAAAGACCTGACTAATAAATCACATATATGAAACTAACTGGGATAAGAGTGAAGAAGTTGGGATGGCTTAAAGCAGGACCTGACCTGCTGGCTGGGGTAGTCAGGGAAGGCTTTTCAGAGGAGGTGACAAGTAAGCTGAAAAGGAGTCAAGGTTTCCTGAGTCAAAGGAGGTGGGTGCCAGGACAAGTAATTTGGAGGGTTTACAGGGCTGGGTTGTCCAAGCAGCCAGATGGGGTCCCCCATGACAGGTGTCAGAAGAACAGAAAGGCAGCCAATAAAGTTTCAGCCAGCCCCCAACCTCTCAGCCCACTGCCACCTGGAGGGCCTCTGGCCCTCACCCCATAGGGCCCACATCAGTCTGTACTCTGACAAAAAAGACACCTCTCTGCTCCTACCCCCAGGTAGTGGGGCTCTACCGTCTGTGCGGCTCGGCAGCCGTGAAGAAAGAGCTTCGCGATGCCTTTGAGCGAGACAGTGCAGCTGTCTGCCTCTCCGAGGACCTGTACCCCGATATCAATGTCATCACTGGTCAGCTTGCCCCTTTGCTCTCCTGCCTGCTCCCCAGTCAACCCTCACCTCAAGGCAGTCCCTGTAGTCCCTCTGGGACTTCACCCCTTCTGTTGGCCTTGTTTTCACCTTCCTGCACCTGTCCTCCTCCTCTTTCCCCGCGCCCAGCCCCCGTTGAAGTTCCAGATTCAGAACCCAGGGCTGCCCTAACCAGTGTGGGCCCTATATCCACAGGCATCCTCAAGGATTATCTTCGGGAGCTGCCTACCCCACTCATCACCCAGCCCCTCTATCAGGTGGTGCTGGAGGCCATGGCCCGAGGGCCCCCAAGCAGGGCTTCGTCCAACACTGAGGGCACCCGTGAGCTCCTCAGCTGCCTGCCAGATGTGGAGAGGGTGAGTTGGGCCTCGGGGGTGGGGAGAGTGGGCCGGACAGGGAGTGAACTGACATCAGCAGAATGTTTCTCCCATGCCTGGGCTGGTGATGGCCATGAGTGTGTGGCACCCTCACAACCCTAGTGCTGTTAGTATCCCCACTTTACAGATAATGGAAGCCAAGGCCCAGGGCAGTTGAGTGAGTTACCTCAGGTTTAACAGGCAGGATGTATTGAAATTAACAGACTCTGAACAGAGGTCTGTCAACCTACCATAAGGGAGGTTCCTGGCTGTGGGATCCTGCCTCTGTGCCTCAATATCCTCATCTGTAAAATGGGATTACTACCAGCCCTGCCTAACACAGAGAGGAGAAGGTTCAAGCCTAAGTTCTGTCATTTCAAAGTTGTTACCTTTGGCCTCAGTCTTCCCTTCAGCAAATTGGGAGCATAATACTAAGTTCTAGCAGGATCATCTCCCAGCTATGAGACTCTGAATCTCAGTTTCCCCGTTCTGAACCGCCTTAGTCTCCCTCGAGTGCGACAGGGAACCGACTTTGCCCACCGCGTACTCTCCCAACCCTCTCCTCTCAGGCTACATTGACGCTTCTCCTGGACCACCTGCGCCTTGTCTCCTCCTTCCACGCCCACAACCGCATGACTCCGCAGAACCTGGCCGTTTGCTTCGGTCCGGTGCTGCTGCCGGCGCGCCAGACACCCGCCAGGCCCCGCATCCGCAGCTCTGGCCCGGGTCTCTCGAACGCGGTGGACTTCAAGCGCCATATCGAGGTGCTGCACTACCTGCTGCAAGCCTGGCCAGGTGAGCTGGCCCCCGCCCCCGCGCCGCCGAACCGAGCCTGGTATCCCAGACGATGCCTTCTCTGGCGGCCAGTTAGAGTCTCGGGCTTCAGGCGAGACACGCCCCCTCGTCAGAGTAAAAGCCAGTACCTAGTTGCCTGAGCAACCAGTTCTGGTTCAGCCAGTGAAATCCCGATCCGGTCGAAGGCCTTGCCTTTCGATAGGCCAATCAGGGGCGTGATTACCTAAGCAGCCAATCAGAGGCCTAGGTGCCGCCGCTGGGCATGACATCATCCAAGCCCTCCCTCTCCTACTGCAGATCCCCGCAGGCCCCCAGAACCTCCGGAGCTCGTCCCGTACCTGCGGCCCAAACGACAGCCGTCGCTGCACTTGCCGCTAGCGAGCCCCGAAGTGGTGACTCGGCCCCGCGGCCGGGGCGGTCCCGAAAGCCCCCCGAGCAACCGCTACGCGGGTGACTGGAGCGTTTGCGGGCGGGACTTCCTGCCCTGTGGGCGGGACTTCCTCTCTGGGCCAGACTACGACCACGTGACAGGCAGCGACAGTGACGATGAGGACGAAGAGGCTGGCGAGCCGACTGGCGCCACGGATTTCGAGGACGACTTCGAGGCGCCCTTCAACCCGCACCTGAACCTCAAAGACTTTGATGCCCTCATCCTGGACCTGGAGAGAGAGCTCTCCAAGCAGATCAACGTGTGTCTCTGAGCCGGGCGGGGCTGGACCCCAATTACTAAGGCCAGGCTCCTGGTTGCTAAGGCGGTGCCCTAACGACCTAGGGAGGACCAGACCTGTAGCTCAGGCCTAACTCCTGGTTACTGGGGAGTTGCCTAGCGACCAGCCAATCCGTTGCTGAGAATCATTCCCCATTTCCAGTACTCAGTATTTGGGCACTGGTTGCGACGGCCAGGGATGGGGGACTTTAGGGACCAGCTATTGTGGCCATCTTGAGTACCAAGGGCTTCTCTCCTGGCTGCCAAAAGACAGTTCTGCTTGCAGGGCCGACATCTTTTGCTTCCCTTTAGCCAGGGAAACATCAGTTACTGTGAGCATCACCCTGAGATGGTGAGACACCCTCCCAGCCAGTCCTTGCTGCTGCCAACCAAATCAGTATTAGCTTTGAGCACTGCACTCTGCTTCTCCCTCAGTGGGCCCAAGGACTATGAAGAAGTGCTGTTTGAGGCAGGGTGTGGGGGAAGCCCCTCTCCTGGGCTCTGGATAGATAGAAGCAGCCTGGGGCTTATAGGAAAACAACTGGTTTCGCCAACCTCTTTTCCAGGGAAAACCCCATAATTGCCTCAAGCCAGCAAAAGTAGATAGCAAGTCTGGCCCTTCCCCTCCCCAATTCTTCCTCCCCATTCCTAAAGAAATTGAGCACTTATAAGACCTCCCTTTTGGAGGGGCCCCACCTGAAGTGTCAGGCTGGGGGCACTTTGGTACGGAACATATTTATTGCCTCCCTGCGTGTGTGTCTGTGTGTGAGGAGTAACGTGTATGGACATGTCTATAGAGTGGGTATGTGGGGCTCTTTCAGGGACCACAGAGGGGGTGGGGGGAAGAGTTTGCAGTGCCCAGGCACCCTGAAATCCCCAGTAATGGTGCCTCAGTGAGCCCCAGAGTTCCAGTGGGAGAGTAGGGTCCCCTCCTGTCTCCCCCCTGTTTCCCTCACTTCCATCTTTGTGGACAATAAATCAGTATGCACAGGTTCTGGGATGAGTACTTGGGCCCCCATGGACCAGATGTGGTTTATTCAATGTGTGAGACAGCAAGCTGCAATACTTTGGCCACCTGATGCAAAGAGCCAATTCATTGGAAAAGACCCTGAGGCTGGGAAAGACTGAAGACAAAAGGAGAAGGAGGCAGCAGAGGATGAGATGTTAGCATCACTGCCTCAATAGACATGAATTTGAGCAAACTCTGGGAGATAGTGGAGGGATGGAGGAGCCTGGTGTGCTGCAGTCCATGAAGTCGCCAAGAGATGGACACGACTTACCGACTGAACAACAAGTGAGGAGGGGAGAAAGGACACAGTTGAGCTCACAAAAGAAACAGGCCCAAGGACTCCCCAGGGCTGTCAGAGCCTCTCTTGGTTCTGACCCCGTCCAGCCCCTCCCTGTCGTCAGGGAAGATTGCAGGGTCACTGGGCCTCGTGGCTTAGGCCCAGGGCAGGCAAGGATGAAACTCCAAACCAGCTAGGCACAGTCCAGGGGTGGGAAGAGAGCCAAGAGCACTGACCCACGAGGCCCTACATGGAGATGGAGCCATCCCGAAAGTCTGTCCTCCCGATGAGGATGTTGACCACAACTGGGTGGCCATCTTGGCACTGCTGCTGGGCGTCACGCAGCACCTTGACCACCTGGTCCTCATTCTCTCGTGAGAGCAGCTGGCCCTGGGCCCCCAGCCCCAGGACTGCCTTGTGATAATCTAAAATGGAAGGGCAAGTCAGAATGGTGGCAGAAACCTAGCCCCACCATGCAGGTAGCCCAGGATAGGAATACACACTCAGCTGACCCTGAAACAGCGTTCCCCCTCCCCGCCCATCCAGGCCCCTCTCACCAGTGTAAGCCAGGCCACAGGCCACATTGCTGCCCAGAGAGGGCACCTGCTCCCGGGAAATCTGGGTCCAGCCAGCATCATTTCCTATCAAGGCCATCACTGGGATCTGCAGGGAGGGAGAGGAGGAGGCCAAGCCACGGCCTTCAGTCCCAAGGCTTGGCCAGCAGCAGGTGAAAGGCAGGGACAGGATCTCTGCCAGATAAGGAGCTCCCTCCCCGAGCTTCCCTTGGGTCAGCCCGCCTGGTCACCTTGTGTCTGACGAAGGTATCAAATTCGATGAGGCTATAGCCAAACGCTCCATCCCCAAACAGGCACCAGACCTGAGGTGGGTACCAAGGATGGTTGGGCTGGCTTACGGCCCAGAAAGCAGCAAGCCTCCCGCCCCCAGCACGCTCTGACTCACCTCAGCATCCGGCCGACACAGTTTGGCCCCAAGTGCAAATCCAGCACCGACCCCCAGAGTCCCGAAGGCCCCTAGGAGAACCAAAAGCAGGTGTAAAGAGGCCCAGAGGAGTGCAAGCTGCCCCAGGTGTAGGTCTGCCCTTACCAGGATCAAGCCAACACAAGGGCCCACGGGGCTGCACCAGGTAGGCGGCTGTGCCGACAAAGTCCCCGCCATCGACCACCAGGATGGAGTTGTCAGGCAGAATGTCCTCCACCAGCTGCAGGACTCGCACTGGGTTAAGATGCTGGGCTACAGGCATCAGTGCCTTCTCCCTGTGACGGGGCAAAGCAGGTCAGCAGAGCCAGCAGCCTGGCCCACCAGGAACCCGTGACCCACCAAGTCCACTCTACCCAGCCCCCACCGAAAGGTCTGCTCCTTCTGTCGGTCGGCTTGCCGAAGCTCCTCTGCCCAGTCTGAGGCCCACATCTGACCCCGGAGGCCCTCCATCAGCTTCACCACGAAGGAGCCCACATCTCCTGGGGAAGAAAGAGGGCACAGCTGTGGGGAGAAGGTGACCTCCTACCCTTTGAGCACCAGAGGCCCAAAAACAGCAGGAAGCAAGGAAGCAGGTGGGGGGGCAGGGGGGAGAGGGGGGTGATAGCCTAAGGCAAAATGGGTGAAACACCCCAGAGCCTGCCAGAACCAGGGTTAGGGCGATAGAGGCGAGAGGGAGAGCAAGGCCAAAGTAAGTTAGCGGGGCTTCCCTAGTGCCTCAGTGGTAAAGAATCCGTCTACCAGTGCAGGAGACACAGGTTTGATCCCTGGTCCGGGAAGATCTCACACGCCACTATGCAACTAAGCTCATGCACCACAACTACTGAGCCTGTGCTCTAGAGCCCAGGAGCCGAACCCTAGAGCCTGTACTCCACATCGAGAAGTCAATGAGAAGCCTGCACACTGAAACTAAAGAGTAGCCCCCACTGGCCACAACTAGAGAAAAGCCCATGCAGCAGTGAAGATCCAGTGCAGCCAAAAATAAATAAAATTACAAAGTGAGTTAGAAACTCACATCAGCCTGTCTCCTGCCTCCCCCTTCATACCCTGGGTCACACAGACCTGTCAATTCTGCCTCTGAAACCTGTCACTAAAAACACCTCTATCATCCAAGCACGTTTCAACAACCCAGGCACACAAGGTATTGGAGATCAAACAAATAAGCCAATGACGATGTACCTTTCATCAGCTCCATCTCAGAAACGATCACACAGAGGCTCAGAGAAGCCGAGTTTCTCCTCCCTGTCCAGCCCAACTCCAGGCCTCACGGTTTCTGTCCTGGCCTTAACAGCCCCCTTGCCTCTACCTGGTCCTGTCCAACTTGATGGCCATCAGCTGTTCCAGTGGATCTTCCCAAACATGAATGTACATGGTGCCATTTCTTTGCTTGACACAAGTTCCCTGTCACCTCGACTGCAGGGCAGTCAGCGTCCTTGGAACGATGGGCAAAGCAGAACATGGAAAGGCTGTGGAAGAGGACTGAACAGGGGTAGGAGAGCCATGACAGAAAAACTAAGAGACCCCAGGGCAGGTCCTCAGGGCAGCAGGCAACCTGGGAGAGTACAGTCAGGACACGGCATCACATGCACATTCCCGGGCCTTCCCCTGGTACACGTGCTGTGTGTGCATGGGTGTGTGCTCAGTCGGGTCCGAGTCTTTGTGACCTCATGGACTGTAGTCCAAGAGGCTCCTCTGTCCATGGGATTTCCCAGGCAAGAATATTGGAGTGGATTGCCATTTCTTCCTCCAGAGGATCTTCCCAACCCAGGGATCGAACCCTCATCTCTTGAATCTCCTGCATTGGCAAGAGGATTCTTTATCACTAGCGCCATCTGGGAAGCTCTGGTTTACATTAAACAATTTTAGAGGTGGTAACAACTGACTTACAAAAGGGAATGACCATTTTATGCACAATAAAAATTTCTAAAAAAAAAAAAAAAAACCCTACCCTTAGTTCATCCAGAAGCACCTACCAGTCTAAGGGACAAATATGCATCTCTGGCCAAACTGGGTGCCCCCTGGGGCAGGATCCAGGCCTCGGTCACCAGCACCCAGCTCACGCCAGGTGCAGCAGAGGCCAGAAGAAAAGGGACACGTACAAAAGGAAGGGCTCACCCTGCACAGCCTCTTGGGGCTTCCAGAAAATGTCTGAGTTGATCAGCATCTCCTTCCGGTCACGGTTGACAACAATGATTTTGCTGCTGCGGCTGAGGACACGGCCATAGGACAGGCGGAAGTCACACACCGTTCCTGGGGTAAGGGGACAGGGTCTCAGCAGACCGAGGGCCAGCTTCCTGGGGGGTGCCCGCCAGCTTACTCAGTCCACTGTGGTAGCCTGAATGCAGAAAGGTCCCCATCCTTCACTTCCTGTGCCAGTGCCACCTGCGATGAGACTCCGCAGGTCCCCACTCTTGGAACCTAGCCTGGCGCCAGAACCTATGGTGCTTTGGCTCAAAAGAATGTGGGAGAAGCCATGGCATGTGTTCCTGAAGCCTTGTGGCTTCCATCCTTCTCTCTGGTATAACCTTATTCCCCCAGCCCTGCATGTTTCTCATTGCCCACCAAGTGAACAAGGCCAGGCTACCTGGCTGGATGATGAGAAACGTGGAGGAGGAGGTAGGGGGAGAGGGAGAACTCAGTTACCCCAACTGAGGCCATGCTAGCCCAGTCCGGCAGCCAGTCAACCCCCAATTACACAAGCCAGCCCAACCACTGCCTTCCCACCTCCCTGACTGCAGACTCAGGGACAAGCCCTGCCAAAATGAGAGAAAACCTGTCAACTAACTCATAGGTAGCTCTTGAGAAATAATAAGCATGTTGTAAGCCACTGAGTTTAGAGTGGTTAGTATACAACAGTAGCTAACTGATAAAACTATTATGTGCCTGGCAGGATTCAGAGCACTTTATGTAAGACGATATGTGTAGTCGGTGTATGTGCTGTGTCAATGCTGTGTAATGCATACATGTGCAAGTGCTGTATACACAGCCCCCACAGGTGCCCACTCTCTGTGCATGCCCTTCTGTGTAAAGCTGGGTCCCAGCACATGACTGCCACCTGGAGAGAAACTAGGGGCGAGAGGTAGGAGGGTGGGTGATTAGGAGAATAGGTGCCAGCCAGTACCCAACTAGGGGGGCAAGGCCACTCGAGCTGGGAGGTACCTAGAGGGAGGGAAAAGGGAGGGAGGGTAGGAGGACCGGGCCCACCTGCCAGGACGACCACGTCTGCCTTCTTCAGGGCAGCCCTGCGGTTCTGCCGGAAGTGGAGGGGGTGGTTGCGGCCCAGCAGCCCCCGTGCCATCCCCGCCAGGAAGCAAGGGATGCCCAGGGTCTCCACAGCAACCCTGGGGATCCGGGCAGAACAGAAGTGAGTGTGGCCCAGGGCCTGCCCCTCCTCCCAGGGCACCAGGGGAGCAGGCTTGTGACCGTAACAATAAGGGCAGGTGGGAGGCTTCTCACCGAAGCTTGTCTGCAGATGTCGGAGGCAGCAGGGCCTGGCTCCCAATTAGCATGAGGGGCCTCTTGGCCCGACTCAAGATTTCCACACAGCGCTGAACCTGGGGCAAGAGGTGGGGGCTCAAAGAGCCGACCTCGGGTCACCAGGAGGCCCCCAAGATGACAGCCCTGATACTGATTCAGAGAGATGCCACCCAGTATGTGGCGGTGGTTGGGGGGTGGGGGGAGTCCCTGGCCAGGGAACAGAGGTAAGTCACCTGCTGGGGGGAGGCCTGGGGAATGTTCAGGGGCAGAGGCCCCTCAGGCTGAGGCTCCCAAGCTCCTGCAAAGAGGTTGGCCAGGGAATTCGCTAAGTACCTGCGAAGAGAAAAGGAAGAGGCCATTACCAGGAGCAATTACCAGGGTTTCAGAGGCTGAAGGAGAAGGGCCCAGAAAGGGACCAGAAAGGCAGGAAGGAACACAGGTGGGTGAGCAATGGCCCGGGACACACAGACCCCAGCGGCCGAGTGTCCAGTGGCCTGTTTCCCCTTGGAAGCTTCTGGTGACCACCCCAACCTGACACAGACCTTGAGAAACAAGGGCCACAGGCTGGAGCACCAGAGTCAGGGGCCAGAGTGCCGGGTCAGACAGATGTGGGCTTGGCTTCTGGCTCTGCTGCTTCCTGTGTGACTCTGGTGCAGTGACTTAACTTTTCTGAGCTTCCTCCTCTGTAAGATGTAAAAGGGACCGTCTCTCCCAAGGTCCAGTGATCTATCCACTCAGGAAATAAAGCACGTTGCAAAACATTGTACTGTTGTCTAGGCACTAAGTCGTGTGTGTCCAATTCCTTTGCAACCCCATGGACTGTAGCCCACCAGGCTCCTCTGTCCATGGGATTTCCCAGGCAAGAATACTGGAGTGGGTTGGAATTTCCTTCTCCAAGGGATCTTCCTGCCAGGGATCGAACCCATGTCTCCTGTATTGGCAGGAGGATTCTTTACCACTGAGCCACCAGGGAAGCCCATTAACTCTATTAATGGGAGTTATTTGACAACATCTGTACTCTTGTCTTTCTCTGGCTTCTGACATATCCTTACTCACTGGGTCACAGGGCCCTGACACTCCACAAGGCTCATTGCAGGGCCCTAGAGACAAAGATTAATCCGCTCCTTCCTGCCCTCACAAACAAAAACACACATGTGGACATCAGTTGGATAGAATTAGTCATAGCCTGAAGCTTCTGTTTCTCTTCTGAGGAGGAGTAAAGATGGCAGAAAATGAGAAGAGGAACCATGGGAAACTATATGTGGGAAGGAGGCAAGGCATAAGTCAGCCTCAGGCAGGTAGCTCCCTAATCGTGCTGGAGGAAGGCTGGGAGACACCTTGTCTTATCCCTGATATGACTTTGAACTCAGCTCTATTCTTTTTTTTTTTTTAACTTTTAATTTTATATTGGGTATAGCCAACTAACAATGTTGTGATAGTCTCCGGCGGGCAGTAAAGGGACTCGGCCATACATATATATGTATCCATTCTCTCCCAACTCCTCTCCCATCCAGGCTGCCACATAACATTGAGCAGAGTTCCTTGTACTATACAGTAGGTCCTTGCTGGTTATCCATTTTAAATGTAGCTGTGTGTATGTGCATGCATGCATGCTAAGTCACTTCAGTTGTGTCCAACTCTCTGCGACGCTATGGACTGTAGCCCGTCAGGCTCCTCTGTCCATGTTATTCTCCAGACAAGAATATTGGAGTGGGTTGCCATGCCATTCTCCAGGGGATCTTCCCGACCTCGGGATCTAACACGAGCCTCTTACATCTCCTGCATTGGCAGGCAGGTTCTTTACCACTAGCACCACCTGAGAAACCAGTGTGTACATATCCATCCCAAACTCCCTAATTATCCCGTTCCCCCATCCTTCCCCACTGGCAACCATAAGTTTGTTCTCTAAGTCTGTGAGTCCCTTTCTATTTCATAAATAAGTTCCTTTGTAAAAAAATAATAATAATAATAAT
Organism: Muntiacus reevesi; assembly: GCF_963930625.1. NCBI lineage: Eukaryota > Metazoa > Chordata > Mammalia > Artiodactyla > Cervidae > Muntiacus > Muntiacus reevesi. Next base: position 186,817,561 of record NC_089249.1, on the reverse strand, counting down.
AAGTTCTTTTGTGTCATTTCTTTTTAGATTCCCCATATAAGGAATGTCATATGATATTTCTCCATCTCTATCTCACTTCACTCAGCATAACAATCTCTAGATCCATCCATGTTGCTGCAAATGGCATTATTTCATTCTTTTTTATGGACTCAACCCTATTCTTATTTAAGGTAATAATGATTAGTTCTTTTCTACTTCAGCATATGCTTTGCACTATCAAAATAATCTCACTTTATTTTTCACAAAACCTTAGTCTAGAGAGAAAAAACAATGTTTGTCCACCTTACCGATGAGGAAGCTGACATCAAGCAAGGTTTAATCAGAGTATACACAGGTCAAATCATTGTGCTGTATGCCTTAAACCTACACTGTGCTGTATGTCAATTAGATCTCAGTAAAACTAGAAGGCAAAAAAAAAGAGAGGTTTAATCATTTGTTCACAGCTAGCTAGTGGCAGTTCTGGGATTTGAACCCATCTCTCTGGAGAAGGAAATGGCAACCCACTCCAGTATTCTTGCCTGGAATATCCCATGGACTGAGGATCCTGGTGGGCTACAGTCCATGGGGTCACAAAGAGTCAGACACGACTGAGTGACTTCACTTCACTTCATTCTGGACTTTCATTTCACTCCAGCTACGTTACAGATGGAACATAGCTGTGTGGATTAAGCACTGAAGGTTCCTTCAGGCTGAACCCTGGTGCACCATTAACAAACCAGACAACTGCATGCAAGCCATTCAGCTGCCTTGGGTCTCAGTTACCTAATCTGTGAAATGGGCTGAATAATACCTCTGAGTCTTAACTCTAAGGGTTATTATAAAAGACATGTGAGTTAACCTGCTATACCATAAGCTGGCCTTCCAGGTGCTCCTCAAATGCCCAGGGAGCAGGGACCTGTCTGTCCTGTTCATGCCCATCCTGGCACCTAGCACATAGTGGCACTCACTAAATATTTGGAGGGGGAGTAGAAGGCAGAGGGGGCAAGGACAGGCAAATGGAAGGGACAGACGGGGAAGAGGAGGAGAATTGATTCTCCTTTCTGTGTCCTGTTTCAGCCAGGTCCACCTCAGTGATGACCAAAAATGATCCCTTTCACATACCTCTGCTCAGTCTATGCCCCTACTTACAACTTTTTTTATAGCCTCTCAATGGAAAGAAGTTCCTCCATGAAACTTGCAGCTCTCCCAGGAAAACCTTCAAGCTTATCCCACGCCAGGCCTGCTGCCCTGATCTCTCCAACACCCAGGCTACTCACCACTCAAAAGCCCCATAGGAGGCCCCAGAGTGAACTGTGCCCATGTCGTGGGCCTATAGGGACCCACTGTCCCCTTATCCTGTCCTGCTGCAGGTGCAGACAGTCATATGAGATCCAGCCACATCTCTGCATTCCACAACTACCACCTAGATTCCAGGCCACCATCATCTCTCATCCCAGGGACTGCCACACCTCCTCCCTGGCGTCCCAGCTTCCACCTGACCCCAAAGTCCACTCTCTGGCAAGAGCCAGAGGGATCTTTAATAAAAACCCAAACCAGGGCTTCCATGATGGCTCAGTGGTAAAGGATCCACCTGCCAATGCAGGAGACACAGCCTCAATCCCTGGCCTGGGAAGACCCCACACGCTTTAGGACAGCTAAGCTCAGGTGCCACAACTACTGAGCCTGTACTCTACAGCCCAGGAGCTGCAACTACTGAAGCCCACACGCCCTAGAGCCTCTGCTCCGAAACAAGAGAAGCTGCTGCAATGAGAAGCCCAGAGCCCTGACTCGCCACAACTAGAGAAAAGCCTGTACAGCAATGAAGACCCAGCACAGTCAAATAAATAATAATAAAATAAAACAAAAAACCAAACCAGGGTACCCCATGCCAGTGCTTAAGGTCCTGCAATTCTTCTCAATGGCTCTCAAATTAAAAACAAAGCCCCAGGAATTTTCCTGGCAGTCCAGTGGTTAAGACTTTGCCTTTCAATGTGGGGTACAGGTTCGATCCGTGGTCTGGGGGCTAAGATCCCACATGCCTCAAGACCAAAAACACACAAAGCAGAAACAACATTGGAACATATTCAAGACTTTTAAAAAAAAAAAAATCACAGCCATTTATTTAAAAAAACAAAGCTGCAGTTCTGCCCAGGCACTCCTGCGGACTGCTCTCAGCTCAGCCTCTACCCTTCTCCCCTCTGCTCACCTGCTGACACCACATGGGCCACTTTGCTTTCCCAACCCACAAACTTCATTCCTGCCTCAGGACCTTTGCATATGCTGTCTCCTCTACCTAGAACACTCTCCCCATAGCTGGCTCCTCTCAAACTAATGTGCAAATCAGTGAATGAGTCAAAGAAAGGATGGGTGCTGGCAGGGATCTGCAGGAGAAGCCAGGGAATATGGGAAGGAGTGGTAGGAGCCGGGCTACTTACCAGTGGACCGCTCGATCCACGAGGCCCTTGGGTGGCTTAGCTGGCATCATCTCCTTCTGAACCATGAAGTAGGGGTACAGCACGTCTATAGGCAGCTCCACAAACACCGGGCCTGCATGGAGACAAGGAGAACGCTCTGCTATTCCTCCCAGGTCCCAGGGCAGGATCATTGCCCAGACCCCGCCCCACCACCTACCGGGGGTGCCCGACTGTGCAGCAGCCATCGCGGCCCTCAGGGTGGGGATGATATCCCGCACTCTCCGCACAGAAGCACAAAACTTGCAGAGCGGCCGGAACAGGGACATCTGATCAACTGCCTGGAGTGCACCCCGATTCTAGTAGAGACAGAAAGAAGTCCAGGAAGTCAACACATGAGCACTTCTGGGCTCCCTGGGGTCCCTGCCACCTGCCCCCCACCCCCACCAGGACAGGGCACCTGCAGCAGGGTGCTGGCAGCCCCACCCAGGAGCAGGACTGGGGACTGGGCTATCTGGGCATTCTTCACCGCCGTCACTGTGTTGGTGAGGCCAGGGCCTGCCGTCACTGCTGCCACGCCCACCGTCCCTGGAACACAAACCCTATCACAGCTAGGTCCACTCTCCCGGCCATGTTCCTCCCCCCCGCAAAATAAAAATCCTGCCCGCTCAAAGACATCCCAGTCTCACCGGCCCCCAGCCCTCCCCGTTCTGCTCTCACCGGTCAGGCGGGCTACAGCATCGGCGGCAAAGACAGCTGTGACTTCATGGCGGGTGTCCACCACGCGGATGCCCAACTTCTCACAGGCCACCAGCAGTGGCGAAATGTGCCCACCGACCAGCGTGAAAAGGAAGCGCACACCGTGGGCCTTCAGTACGGCTGCCACATTCTCCCCACCATGCCGGATGCTTGCCGTGTCCACCTGGGCCAGGAGAGGGGAGGAGTGAGATTGTCAAGGACCAAGGTGCAGGCACCAGGGCAGGTGGGAAGAGGAATTACCCCCCTCCCCCAGGAAGGAGGGGAGGGCAAGGTGGGAAGGCAGGGGAAGCTTGGTGTTGCTTTGCTGTTGTTTAGTCACTAGATCGTGTCTGACTCTTGCGACCCACGTGAATTGTAGCCCACCAGGCCCTTCTCTCCATGGGATTTCCCAGGCAGTAAACACTGGAATGGGTTAACTTCCTTCTCCAGGGGATCTTCCTGACCCAGGGATTGAACCTGCGTCTCCTGCATTGGCAGGTGGATTCTTTACCACTGAGCAACACCAGGTATCTTATCAGAGCCTCCCAACAATATATCCTTTTACAACTACAAGAGACCAAGACTTCTGAGCAAGATTCAAAGTCCCATAGACTCAGTGCTCTCAAGGCACCTGTGGCGCAAGCAAGAAGAGAGGTTAGGGAAGGTGGATCCATAGAACCCAAAGGAGCTTGGCCAGAAGCCACCAGCTGGGACTCCAGAACAGCCTGCCCTCCTGTATCAGGGCCCGACCACAGAAGACTCCTGACTCCAGTCTCTCAGGCCCCTCCCACTCACCAGACCAGGTCCGGCTCAAAGGCTGCCAACCACCAAGTGCCTAGCACGGGAGCAGCCTGCGACAAAGACCATGCTGGGGCTTCCCAGCCTCAGCTTCCACACAGCCCCGTACACCAGAGGCCTTTGCCACTGTTGTGGTTGTTTAGTCACTCAGTCATGTCTGGCTCTTTTGCAGCCCCAGGGACTGCAGCTTGCCAGGCTCCTCTGTCCATAGGATCTCCCAGGCAAGAATACTGGAGTGGGTGGCCATTTCCTTCTCCAGGGGATCTTCCCCACCCAGGGATCAAATCCACATTTCTTGCATCGGCAAGCAGGTTCCTTACCACTGCACCACCTGGGAAGCCCGGCCTTTGCCTTAAATCTTTACAAATCCACAAGGCTAGTGGCGTTGCTCCAGGTTAGGAGGGAGACTTCCCTGGTGGTCTAGTGGTTAAGACTTCGCCTTCCAATGCAGAGAGTGTGGGTTCGATCCCTGGTCAGGAAGCTAAGATCCCACATGCCTGGTAGCCAAAAAACCAAAACATAAAACAGAATCAACAGTACTTTAAAAAAAAAAAAAAAAAAAAAGACAGGGAGAGGGTCTGGGAAAGGGTGAATTTCTGTCAGGAGCAAAGTAGTTCAGAGCCAGGTCTGTGGGGTCACTTCTTCCCCAAACAGGTCACCTAAGGCAAGCCATTACATACCCTCTAAGAGCCTCGGTTTCCGCTTGTGGAAAATGAAGACAAACTGTTGGGTACTTGGGAAAATTGCTCTAAACCGTTGAGCAGAGCAGACAGCTACCCTCACAAAACTGTCACCGCCAGCCACATCCTCTGGAGCCTGCCCTCAGCACTCTGACTCCACCATGTTAGGGAGCATCTCTCAGAGAAAAGGAGTGGGGGGGGGGTCCCTAAGGAAGGGGGTAGGTGGGGTGTGGAGTGCCTGGCAGCTGTAGTTTCCCCGTGGCCTCTTCCTAGAGGCAAAGTCCAAGGTCCCGAAAGCAGTTCCACAATAGCAACAGGATCCTAGAATTTTCCGATCAGTCAGTCGCTCTGTATTAATCGGAGCCTCACTCTCCCCGCCTGTGAAATGGCTTAGCTGGAAACGGTGCTAACGGAAGTCCACTCCTTTGACTGCCCCCTGCCCGCCACCCCTGTATGCCCCCGAACCTTGTGCATCAACTGATAGAAGAGCCCCAGGCGGTGAGCGGCGCCCAGCAAGGCGGCCACTAGCGTCCCGAAGCCGAGGAGCAGGAAAGAGGGGAAGAAGCCACCAGCTGGGGCGGCAGCCGCCGCGGTCTCCATGAGCTGACACCTAAGGAAGAAAGGGCAGTGCTAGGACTTGGAAGCGACAATTAAATTATCCAGAAGGCACACCCACCTCTCCTGGCCACCTCCAGGCCACGCCCCTTACACTTCCAGGCTCCTGACCAGGCCACGCCCCTAGCAACGTTAGCCCAACCCCCCGCCCCTTAAAATTCCACGACCACCTAAATTAGGCCGCCACAGGTCAATGCGGCGACAAAGTCGCCAATTATTTCCCACTTACCTATTTCTCAATGGGTCGGCGAGAAGCCCCACCTCTCTTTGACATCAAGGAGCCGAATCTTCGTCCTAGCGGCGAGCCCACCCCACGACTACACCCCCAAGTCAGCGTGCATGACCCTCTACTGAAGCCGGGCCCCTCCCCTCCAACGAGCGCCTGGACTCCAATCTGACTCCCGACTGCAGGCCACGAGTCAAGGTCAGACCGTATCAGGATGCTTCCTCCTACCCCCGTGGCACTTGAACCTTCATTCATAGGAAATGGCGCTGGCTCCCAAGGAATTCGGCGCCCTGCGTGTCACGTGACCAGGCGCAAGACTTGAAAGGGCTGGGCCAAGTACCTGTGTCTTTGCCCTTTTGGTCACTTGAATCCAGGGCGCCCCTCCGCGCGTGCGCGGAGCCCTACACACACTCTCGGACACAGGCCCCTCCTCTGTCTCTACTGGCCGCCTCTTGCACAGGCTCCTCCCTCCCTCGCTTCTCATTGGCTTGCGCTGTAAGCCTCACACACGCGCACCCACCCCCCTTTTTTACAAGAAGCCACGCCCCTCTACGACTTTCAGTAGCCAGGAGTCTGGCGGATCCGCCCTCCTCGGGTCTGCCCTTGGCCCGAAGTTGCTGGCTTGCAGATTCCCGGCCTTTCGAGCCCAAAGCGCTTTCCACAGCAGGCATGCTTTACGCCCCTTCACGTTGGCCCAGCACGGACGATCACAGATCCCTTGCCCAGTGTCACCATCGATGATCCCACCCCACCGCAGTTCTGCAAAGGCAGAGGCCAGCCCTCTCGCCTCCACTGTTTCCCTTACCCTCGTAGGCCCTCCCATCTTCCTGCAGGCTTGGGGTTTTTCTGCTTCCAGTGGAGGAGAGGGGACGCTCTACGAGTGGTCCTGTTATAGCCACGCTTTCCGGGAAACAGACTCACTCAGAAGGACAATGCAGATAGTGGAGTGCAGTTTATTACACCGGCGGGCCCAAGGCAGAGTCACCTCTTAGCCAAGGACCCCGTCCAGCATTTGTGAAAATCTTTTATACCCCATGTGTACGTGTCCAAACCCACCACCTCAATTCCCTTGAGACTTACATAAACAAAGGCAGGGTAAATACAACTACAATAACCCCATCATTCCCGTGTTATGTGTTCAAACAGTCAATAATCAATCAGCCCGCAGTTACATTCCAAACAGTTAATAACCGATAAGCCTGTGCTTACATTCTGATAGATAGTGTCCGGAGGCAGGGGTGATTAGTGTCTCTTTTCTCTTAGGCGATGAGTAACCTGGATATGATCTTCAAGGTTCCCCTGTCCGGAGGGGGTCTTATCCTTCCATTGTCGTTCCCACAGGCACTAAGCAGAGAGTTCAGAGTCCACTGGAGAGGCAGCCGAGCACGATCAGCACGGACAGGCCTGAGATGGAGTCCAGGCCCTATGAATTCCTTCTTCATTCCCCCCTCTTGACGCTCTTAGTTTCCATAACGAGCATCATTTATTGAGATATATTGTACCTTAGCCCTCCTGCCACCCATATGAGAGAATGCTATCAACCTCTGGGTTACAAAATTCACAAGACATTATAGGAAGCAGGGCCCACAGAGCAGTATGATTAAGATTACTATAACAACAGTTACAATGGTTTTTTACCAGTCTCCCTTTACCCAGGAGAGAACTGAAGTCCAAAAGGGAATATTTTCATTAGACATGGCTTTCACTTGATTTTTTATATCCTTCAAGGCAGTAGATACATCTTCAGACAGGTCAGGGATATACACACAACATTTAACTTTAATTACGGTGCAAGTCCCTCCTTGGGCTGCTGTGAGTATGTCTAATGCCATCCTATTTTGAATTACTGCCTTCTTCATCTGAATTTGTTTCTCATTCAAAGCTTGAATGGCTTTTGTACTGTCTAAGAGGGCCTGTTTAGTGAAATTAGTTAAGGCCTCTACTTTAACCATGATATCCGTTGTCCCTACAGAGGGTACAAACAAGGCAGCAAGATAGTCATACCATTGGAACACAGATCGTGTCCATTTTGCATGCAGATAAGGCAGGTTTACTGGAGGCTGGTGCAGGCTAGGCTTAATTCTGCCATGGGCGAAAGCAAATCTTAATGTGCAACGCCACACCCAGCCAACTGGTAACCATGGCCATAAGTTAAGCCCACAGAGCCACTGGGTCCCATTGGGGGCTACCCAGCACATTTCAGGATTATATTTCCAGTCGGAAACAGGTCACTGAACAGATTGATTGGGGTGATAGGTAACTTCCAAGATTTGTTTACATTGTTCAGGGGGCAAATAACCCATATATTTTAATTCTTTTGGGTCTAGGGGGTGGTCTCCAAATCTAACTTTTTGTTTTTTTTTGTTCCCAGCAAATAGTAGCAGGGGTAATCAACTGTCCTTTCTCAGGAGTCATCCAGAAATGTTCATCCCAGACCTAGTAGTATTGCTCAAGGTACCGGGAGGCCTGTCCCCCTTTTGTAAAGAACACTTCTCCTTTTTATTTTTCACATATGAGGTATAAGCCTTTGTTACTTCTGTAAGGCTGGTGTTCATGTTAAATGTAACCCTATGTCCCTGGCCCATTGATGGCTTCTTTTTACACCAGGAGAGCAAAGACAGGTTATGGCTGGAGAGAGGAACAGAGTGGCGATACCCACCAGGGGAGTCTGTCTATTACTGACAGGGGCATAGCCCCACACACCCAACAGTTGGCAGAGTTGTGGCCCACGAGATGAAGACGTTGTCCTGTGCAGGAGCAGTGGTCAGGTTCAGAATTGCGTTGATGAGGCCGAGCAGCAGGAGTCGTTTACCCAGCTCCATCCTGTAGAGGGCTCGTCCGGGACCTCGTTTTCTTCTTTCTCCTCAGAATGATCTTGGTTTCCCGTGGGTCGGTGGGGTCCTTCTGGGTGGTCCACTTGGCGTCCTCCGGGTCAGTGTGGTATGCCTTCTTTGCTCTGGTGTGATGGATCAAGGGACAATACCTGCAACTTTAACTGCAGTAGGGGTAGTTAGAATAACATAAGGGCCCTTTTACCAAAGGGCTAGCAAATCATGTTTCCAATCTTTGACCCATGCTTGGTCACCAAGTGTAAACTCATGAATCTGTTCCCCAAGGGGGAATGGCACCCTTTCTTGTACAAACTTAGTTACCCAATTTATTACCTTACCCAGTTCCATCTGCTGTGAAATCTTATCCCCCCTTACCTGAGGCAAATTTGTTGACACCTGTTTTATTATGGGAGGAGGCCTCCCATACACAATTTCGTATGGAGAATAGCCTTGGGACTGTGGGGTCATCCTGAGTCTGAGCAGAGCCGTCAGAAGCAAGTCCACTCAGGAGCAGTCAGTCTCTTTAAGTGTCTGGTTGGTTCATTCCACTATCTCAGAACTCTGGGCCTATATGCAGTGTGCAGTTTCCATTTGATGTTTAAAGTTTTGCTTACTTGTACTAAATCAGCTGCAAAAGCCGGGCCATTGCCTGATCCAATGCTGGTAGGAAATCCAAATCTGGGAACCATTTTCCTAAGCAGCCACCAGGCTACTTCTGATGCTCTTTCAGTCCAGGTAGGAAAAGTTTTTACCTATCTCAAGAATGCACATACCATGACCAGCAGATAATGGTAGTGTCGGTGAGGTTTCATTTTAGTGAAGTCCACTCCCAGGTGTTCAAGGGGCAGCATGCCTTTCAGGTGAATACCCAGAGGATTTTGTCTGAATACCCGAGAGGCAGCATTAACCTGTGAGCAGACAGCATGGCCTAGGTGGGTCGCTTGGTGTGTTTGGCTTACCAGAGTGTGTGCCAGCTCTTCTGGTACCAATAATTTGTCACCTGACAATTCCCACCATCTCTTTTCAGTCTTGATGGCCCCTTCTGCTCTGGCTAACCCAACAGCTGTTGTCTTTGTTTTATCATGCGAGTGCCATCAGTATATAAGACCCAATTAGGGTCTCGAACCTTGAGCCCTTTTTTAAAACAAACCCCAGATACCTTACCTCCTCTTTGTAGATTGTGCCTTCTTTTTCAACACCCGGTAATCTGCTTTCATCAACAGCTGGAGCAGTGCATTTGTCCCTTTCTAGCATTTTTCCTTGGTCTCAGGCAGCCAGCAGCAGGTCATCTCCGTATTGTAGGAGCTGACATCCATACTCTTCCGGATGGAATGAGTCCAGATCAGAAGCCAAGGCTTCCCCAAAGATGGCTGTGGAGTTAGCCTTTGTTATCTGGTGCTCCCGACTGGAACTTCCCATTTAAAGGCAATTATGGGCTGTGATGCTGGGGCGAGGTGTACGCAGAAGAAGGCATCCTTGAGATCTAGGCAAGTGTAAACTTTAGTCCTCGGCGGAAGGAGGCTAAGCAAGGTATAGGGGTTTGGAACAGTGGGGTGTAAAGTCACAGGAGCCTGGTTGACTAGCCTGAGATCTTGTACAGCCCTATAGTCCTGTCCTCCTTCCCTTTTGACTGGCAGGATTGGCGTATTCCAAGCCGACTGGCACTCTACTAGAAGGCCTGCTTGTTTCAATCTATTGATGTAGGGCAATATGCCAGCTCAGGCTCCATCCATAGCGGGTACCGGTGCCCTCTAACTGGGATGGTACCTGGATTGAGTTCCATTATCACTGGGGCGTGATGTTCAGCCAGCCTGGGGGGAGGGGGGGTTGTCTTCCACCCAGACCTCAGGGAACAATTGAGTTAGCTCTCTCATGCTCTTCCGGCCCACCCGGCTCTGCCTTCAGGGGCTCATGCAACCTCCACTCATCTTGGGTTGGCACTGAGAGAGAGGGCAAATAAGTCATAGAGTCCGTCCAGAAGGTGGGCCTCTTCTCAGGGGAGAAAGTCACCTGTGCTCCTAGTTTGGAGAGCTCTCCTCCCAACAGGGGTACTGGGCACTCAGGAATGTCACTTGGTGTCCCCCCTCCATCTGACATTTTCTGGGCTGGCAAAACGATTTAATCATCTCTTCTCCCGACACCCCAGTTACAGCGGTAGTCTTTTTGGACAGTGGTGCCACAGGTTTTGTTACTACCGACAGTTCTGTTCCTGTATCCACCATGAAGTCAATGTTTTGGTCCCCCACTTTTACGGTTACCATGGGCTCTCAGGGACCTGATATCTCTGAGCCCTGGCAGCCCTAGTTAATTTCCAAGTCAGCAAGCCCCAAAACTGCAGGAGCTTCCTCTTCTTTCCTTGCCTTAGGGCATTCATTCTTCCAGTGGCCAAAGGCATGCACCGGGCACAATGGTTTGGCTGTAACGGGGACTGGGGCCTCCCTTGGGACCGTTGAAGGACTGTCCTGTCCCTGGGGCAGATGAGGTTTTCTGGAGGGCCCAAGATAGACTTTTCCAGAGCAGCAGCTAGTACTGTAAGTCTCTTGTCTGTTCTCTTTTATTCCCTCCGGCTCTCTGGCAGAGCGCAGTCTCTGCTTAATTCCAACGTCTCCCTCCCCCTCTTGTCAGTACTCACCGGGAGAGGCAGGTATAGCTTGGGCGGTTCGGTTGGACCCGGATCCTGGAAGTGTTGGCCAGAGGCTTCTGTCGCCGGGATCGGAGCCTGCCCAAACGGCGGCTCTACGAACTCCGGGAAAGCTGGCGGAGGAGCAGTGGCTGTTGCAGAAACTTCACCTGGCCCTGGATCGGGCATTAAGGCAGCCTCCGGTCCTGGTGAAGGACTGGGAGGCAGGCGTGTCATTATCCAGCATGGGGGAGGGGTCAGGTCATCCCCGTCCAAATCCTGTAGAATTTCCTTTTTTATCATCAGTCAATTTTTGTGCCATTAATATTTTTCCCTTTCCCTTCTGGATACAGAACCTTGTCCAAGTAGGAGGGTCTTTAGCTTACCCTAGCCATGAGTCAATAGATGGATATGATCCAGGTGTCCTGGCTCGCCTGTGACTACTGTGTAGACTGCTTCCACTATTTTTAAGTTCACGGTGTTCTCTGGTGGCCATCCTGCTCCCATTGGGGTCCATTCGACATCACAGAGTATGTGGAGGCAGTTAGGCTTCATCTTCACCCCATAGTCTCCTCCTAATCCCTTCTTTAAATTTTTAATCATGCACTCCAATACAGTTGCCTTAGATTCACTTTCCCCCATCTCGCTTACCTTCTCGGACCTTCTTCTACTTTTCCTTTTCGTTCTGTCTACGAAGTTCTCAGTACCCTATGTACTTCTCATATTTCCACTCAGTGACACTTAAATTGCCATTCTGCCTCCTTTCTAATTGGGGAGAGAAGAGCCTTACCTGCCAGATCCCAGAGGGAGAAGGGGGTTTGGCGTGTCTTCACCTGCCGGTCAGCACAGCTGAACCAGAACATCACATGGTCCGAGACTGTTTCTCCCTTAAAGTCCATTCTGCCTTGGTGGGCTTGATCAGGTGCGGATGAAAACACAGATGGGTTAAATATCTGATGTCCCAGGCCATCTCCAGAAAAGCCAATTCATACTCACTTCTGTATCCCCCTCCTTCTAGCCTAACAATTCCGAGGGGGTCAAGAATTTCACAGCAGACGGGACACCTCCTGGGGGAGGGCAGAATACGAGCATACACGGACCAGTTTCTTATCCTAAGAATCCCCTGGCGATCGCTTGGTAATAATTTTCCCCGAGACGGCGTGGACACACCTCCTAAATGTCCTTCACAAATTTCCTTCTTAAACCCTAGCACGCTCGTCGACCTGTGTACCAAGCAATCGCCACCTGCCTATTCCAGGCTCCTGTGGGTCCCCGCTCCTTCTAGTCCCTCCCAGGGGGGTGATCAGGCCCCCTCTTCCACCCTGCTGGGTGGGCTCCTCCTCACCTGAGCGCTCAGTTCCCCTTCTGCCGTCCACTACCTGCTTACGTGAAAGGTCCGGGCGTTGAAAAGCAGAATCCTTCCAGAGGGGCGAGGCGCCTTCCCCCCTCTAGGAGATTCAAGCTACAAAGCCTCGGGGTGGCCTCAAATGAGACCTGTCTCCTCAAAGCGAGGAGTTTCCCGGCCAATGCACCAAATGTTATAGCCACGCTTTCCGGGAAACAGACTCACTCAGAAGGACAATGCAGATAGTGGAGTGCAGTTTATTACACCGGCGGGCCCAAGGCAGAGTCACCTCTTAGCCAAGGACCCCGTCCAGCATTTGTGAAAATCTTTTATACCCCATGTGTACGTGTCCAAACCCACCACCTCAATTCCCTTGAGACTTACATAAACAAAGGCAGGGTAAATACAACTACAATAACCCCATCATTCCCGTGTTATGTGTTCAAACAGTCAATAATCAATCAGCCCGCAGTTACATTCCAAACAGTTAATAACCGATAAGCCTGTGCTTACATTCTGATAGATAGTGTCCGGAGGCAGGGGTGATTAGTGTCTCTTTTCTCTTAGGCGATGAGTAACCTGGATATGATCTTCAAGGTTCCCCTGTCCGGAGGGGGTCTTATCCTTCCATTGTCGTTCCCACAGGCACTAAGCAGAGAGTTCAGAGTCCACTGGAGAGGCAGCCGAGCACGATCAGCACGGACAGGCCTGAGATGGAGTCCAGGCCCTATGAATTCCTTCTTCAGTCCCCGTTCCAGCCCGCGTTTCGCCACATTGCAACCTTCTGGAAAACAATCTCCCAATCAGTAAAGGGGAAGTAATTATGGTCCCCAACGCTCTGCTTCTCTCCAAGACAAACCTTGCCGTTTTTACACTGGCTCCCATCCGGAGTCAACTGGGATTGCCCTGAGAATTCTACCCCGTCGTTCATATTCTGTAGAATCATTCTGTTGCAGAAACCAGTACTCGAGAAACCAAGCACCACACTCAGAGAGTTGGAGAACTCAGGTTTATTATGCCAGCGGGCCCAGAGGAGTTAACACTCCAAACTCTGAGCCCGGAACAAAGGCGTTACAAAGTTTTTATACACAAACAGGCGTGATTAAGCAGGTTTGCTGGGGTTGGGCGATTGCAAAGAGCCCGACAAGGGTGAAATAAGCTCCAGTTCCTAGTACTGTGAATCCCTACTTTCTGAGACCTACGTGATCCAGACTTTGCAAGGAGCAAGCTGAGTTACAGAGACAGGAGAGTATGTAAAATTTTAACTTTTCGTCTTCAATTCCACCCATTAAAACAAAACTTCCATCGGCCCCACATTCTCCTCGTGTTACTGTCCATTTGCTTCTCTTTTTAGCAAAGTCCACCTATCCTTGCTGTCTCCATGAGTTCTTCTATTCCCTTTGTTTTATAAGAACATACATTGAATAATCCCCTGGAGAAGGAAATGCCAACCCACTCTAAGTATTCTTGCCTGGAGAATCCCAGAAACAGAGAAGCTTTAATTTTTAGTAATTATTAATAGGTCCATTTTTTAAAAATTTTTATTTGTTTATTCTTGGCTGCACTGGGTATTCCTTGCTGCACAGGGGTTTTCTCTAGCTGTAGGTGAAAGGTTGTTGCTGAAGAATGAAACACACCGGAGAAGAATTCAATCCGGGGCCAGAGATGAGGCTTGATCACTCAGAGCTTTTGTATAATAAAGTTTTATTAAAGTATAAAAGAGATAGAGAAAGCTTCTGACAGAGACATCAGAAGGGGGCGGAAAACTACTCCCCTGCTAGTCTTTAGCTGGATATTATACAGCTACTAGCACTCTGCTAATTAAGGAAAAGAAATGTCTCAAAACCCAGAGAATGGCACTAGGTGAGTCATCCAGGGCCATAAAACGATTGACCTGAATCTTAAAGCAGATTACCATGTAAAGTTTCTTTAACATAGATTAGGAAAACAATGTATGAATATAACATACTATTTGTCAAGTTTGTTCTGAGCCTAAATCTGAGCCTTTAGGCAGAACTGACTTGAAGATAGAATCTAGGGTAAATGCATAGTACTTTAACACAGCTTAAGACAAATATTTCCATAAGAAAAATACATTGGATGAAATGGATGAAACTGGAGTCCATTATACAGAGTGAAGTAAGCCAGAAAGATAAAGACCAATACAGTATACTAATGCATATATATGGAATTTAAAAAGATGGTAACGATAACCCTATATGCAAAACAGAAAAAGAGACACAGATATACAGAACAGACTCTTAGACTCTGTGGGAGAGGGCGAGGGTGGGATGTTCTGAGAGAATAGCATTGAAACAAGTATACTATCAAGGGTGAAACAGATCACCAGCCCAGGTTGGATGCATGAGACAAGTGCTCAGGGCTGGTGCACTGGGAAGACCCAGAGGGATGGGATGGAGAGGGAGGCGGGAGGGGGGATCGGGAAGGGGAACACATGTAAATCCATGGCTGATTCATGTCAATGTATGGCAAAAACCACTACAATATATAAAAATAAGAAAAAAAAGAAAAATGCGTTGGTTAGCTCAAGATTTGAGAAAAGTTAAGTTCAGGTGAAACCAGGTGTCATTATGGCAACACAGAATTATGAGAAAACTCTTTTTAAATTTGTATAGAGAAGGGGAAAAAATATGACACTAGTTGGTTTCCTCCTGCTGCTTAAGAGAGGTAAAAAAATGTCTGATGCTTGCAGCCTATTTCCTCCCTTTGGAGACCCCTGGCCTTCCTGCCTGTTACCCTCTCATAGGGAGCGGGGACTTTTCTCTAGTTGTGGTGCATCTCATTGCAGTGGCTTCTCTTTTTGCAGAACTCAGGCTCAGTAGTGGCACACAGGCTTAGTTGCCCCAAGGCATGAGGAGTCTTCCTGGACCCAGGGATCAAACCTGTTTCCCCTGCATTGGCAAGTGGATTCTTAACCACTGGACTAGCAGGAAGTCCCTTCTATCCCTCTGGAACCTACTCCAAACAGTCTCTTACCTGCCACTCTATGAGAGCTATTCAGTGCTATTCCAAGACTCCAAACCAGTCCCTCCCACTGTCTCTCACCTACCAGCTCAGTCTGACTCTTCTTGAGGATGAAAGCGAAAGTCGTGTCTGACTCTTTTTGACCCCATGGACTATACATTCCGTGGAATTCTCCTGGCCAGAATACTGGAGTGGGTAGCCCTTCCCTTCTCCAGGGGATCTTCTCAACCCAGAGATTGAACCGGGGTCTCCTGCGTTGCAGGTGGATCCTTTACCAGCTGAGCCACCAGGGAATTAACAGGATAAAATGCAAACTTCCTAGAAGGGCCTTCTAGGCCCAATTAAACTTGCAGAGCCAATAATGAAATAGTGATTACCTTATGTCAAGCACTTACCACATGCAAGGGACTGTTCCATGCCCTTTTTTAACTGCATGATTCCATGTATTTTATTTTTTAAATGTGATTCTTTTACTATTATTAATATTTGACTTTGTCAGGTTGTTTCCTGCCCTTTTGACATATTAACTCATTTATTCCTCACAACAGTCCTGGAAGGGAGATGTGTTAGCAATATGTCCATTTTATAGATGCTGCACCTGAAGCACAGAAAGGTTAAGGTGAAGGAGGAAACAGACAGAACAGGCTCCATCTTGAAAGCAGGACTCCATCTTGGGCCAGACTGTGGACTTTGAGCTATATGCCCAGTATCTACGGAAACGACATACCAACTGGAAAACCAGACCCCCTAGATGGAAGAGCCCAGGGTTCGTACCTAGACTTTCCGTCACCTAAAAGAATACCCTGTCAGGGGAGTGTAATCTCGGTTCTGTGTGGTCTCAACAAAAATTTGAAGTGAGGGACGTTAAAGCCCTCGGCGTGTCACAGCTCTCAGACAGACCATGTTACGGCTCTTGGACAGATCAGTGTTACGGCTCTGTGTTACAGCTCAGTTTTATTTAGAAAATAACAGGAAAATACATCCTTGAGGCCTGAGGGCATGCCAACCCAAAGAGAATGAGCACGTGCAGTGGGGGGAGAGAGAGACCCCTGGCCCTTTGGCTCCTCTTTTTATGTTTTTTCCTCCCCCTGAGCCTGCCCTATGTAAATTGGGCTAGCCAAGAGTGTTGTTTGTTCCACCTGGGGTCCTCACTCCGGTCTTCAGACCTTCCTTTGTTCTATTTTTGCGGGCTTTTCCCTTTCTTGTCTTTTAGCCACCGCCATTCTGGACTCCTTTTCCCTATTCTAACTACCTAACATTCCCCACCTCAAGAGATGGGAGGCCCAATTCTTTGGGAATAGGAGCGTCGAGGTCTCTGGCTACTTCCTGCTGAACTGGGATGGTGAGGAGTATTGGGTCTCCCCCTCTTGCTAGCCTCAGACCTCAGAGTCCTTATAGCAGTGTCCATCTAAGGGTGAGTGATATTTTCCATGGTCAGCTGTAGTTTTATATATCCTTGTTGAAATGGCAATGCATGTTGTAGCTTGTGGACCTGGGCAGAGAAAAAACAGGTTAGACAATTGATGATACATGGAACAATCATAAGCAGCATCAACATGGTATAACAAGGACTAGTAGGGGCATTAGCCAACTCCAGATTCCCATTGCCAGGATGGCTCAAGTCTTTCCTTGTCCAGGGATCAGAAGATCTATCTACTGTCTGTTTTGGAGTACAGTCCCTACAAATCTGTGTTGGCTCTTTAGAGTTATCTTGAGAAATCTTATCTCCAGAAACCAGATTTTTGAGGTGTTCATCAGAATGGCCGTCATTTGTAGTTCTGAATAGGTATCTGAGATCTCCCAGGGGCTCACAGGCGTATTGAATGTCCTCTTCTGTTTTCTTCCATGGCTTAACTCATGACTCCAGGAGTCATGTCCTGGTACCTTGACTGCTGTGGGGATAGAAAATATTACAGGGTAGGGGCCCTTCCATGTGAGCTGGAGTTGAGCCTTTGGGGACCCATCCTTCCAGACTTTAATTAGGACTTGAGTCCCTCGAGCATATAGTGGTGACTCCTTAGAATGTTTTGGGTCCTGGTTCACACCCCACAAGCGTATATCCTGTTGGAATTGCCCAATGCCATGGTAGAAGACTGGAGGGTCTGAACCTCTGGATCTAGGAAGAGGTCATTGACATAAACAAAAGGTCTCCCATATAGCATCTCATAAGGACTAAAACCAACCTGTTCCTTAGGGCCAATACAGGTGCAGAGGAGAGCTATTGGTAAAGCCTCCTTCCATCCCAGGGAGACCTCCTGGGTTATCTTTTTTATTGCTGATTTTAAGAATTGGTGGGCTCTTTCTACTTTTCCTGAAGACTGAGGCCTCCAAGAACAATGGAGATAATAAGTTAATGCCTAATGCTTTAGAGACCCCTTGGGTGACCTTAGAAGTAAGTGATGTCCTGTTGTCACTTTGTAATGACCTGGGCAGATCAAATCTTAGAATGATTTCATGGAGCAGTTTTTTTTTTTTACCACCTCCTCAACCTTCTCAGGCCGGGTGGGAAAGCCTTCAATCCATCCTGTGAATGTATCTATCACGACTAATAGGTATTTATACCCTTGAGAAACTGGCATCTGGGTGAAGTCCATCTGCCAATCCTCTCCTGGATAGGTCCCATGTCATTGGACGGGCTGGGACAGCTGGGATCTTCGAGTTCCTTGAGGATTGTTTAACTGGCAAAGTGGGACAAGAGGAGACCACTTGTCTTATAGTCCTTTAGAGGCCTGTTCCTCTGAAGGACCTTTCTAGTAATCTTTGGAGGGCCTTTTCCCCTAAATGAGTGGTGGCATGTAAGGAGCTCACCAACTTCCATTGAAGGTTTCCAGGCAGGAAAAGGAGCCACTCCTTGTGGAACCACCCTATATGATCTTCTTGAAAGCCCTCACTCTTAGCTTTAAGAGTCTCACCTTCAGTATGTGAAGGAGTTTCTGGCAAGTTAGTCTGTGGAACTAGGGTGGCAATCCCTATCAGGTCAGGGTCCCATGGGCAGAGTGCCAGCCAGTGTCCCAGTTGGTGGCATTTGTGGCAAGCCTTTCTAGGATGTTGGGAGCCGCCGGAATGCACCCAGTCCATGACAAGGTCATGGGATGAGAGAGGACCTGCAAGGCAGCTCTTCCTCACATGGGGCTGCCCCGGGGGTCCAATATGTCCCCTCTGGAGCCGCCGGGATCAGAAAGGTACCTGCAAGGTAGCTTTTCCCCTCGAGGTTGTCCCAGGGGCCCGGTATGTCCCTTTCTTCCTGTCTTACTGTCACGCGAGTGTATGTTCCTCGGTTCTTTGTCTCGTCACAACAAAAATTTGGAGTGACGGACATTAAAGCCCCTTGGCGGGTCACAGCTCTCAGAGGACAGACCGTGTTATAGCTCTCAGGTCTCGAACGGACCGTGTTATAGCTCTTAAATAAATCAGTGTTATAGTTCAGTGTTACAGCTCTATTTATTTAGATAATAGCAGGAAAATCCATCTTTGAGGCGTGAGGGTACGTCGATCCAGAGACGCGAAGAGAAGATCGCCCCATCGTGCGGGAGAGAGAGGGAGCAAAAAAAAAAAAAAAAAGGAGAGAAGAGGGCTTTGGCTCCTCTTTTTATATGTTTCTCTGTCCCTGGCCCTGTCTTATGTAAATTGGGCTTAGGCAGGAGCGTTGTTTGTTTTACCTGAGGTTCTCACTCCGGTCCTCGGACCTTCCTTTGTTCTATTTTTGCGGGCTTTCCCTTCCAGGTCTTTTAGCCACTGCCATTTTGGACTTTTTTTTCCCTATTCTTGTTATGCCCTATGTCCAAATCCCCAAGCGGGAGTAGAGAAGGCCTCCAAGACAATGCAACTTGCTGGAAGGGAAGTTTATTACTGACTGGAGCCAGGACTCTCTGCTGCAACCAACGCAGTGGTGCCGGTCAGAGACCCCCGAGCCCAAGCTGTTACACAAATTTATAGGGTGAGAAGCGGATTGGTTACACGTTTGTAAAGCAATTTCATTGGTCAAAACTATCAGGTTTTTCTCATGGTACTATTTTCAGAAATGTCAAACATGTTACTGTGACCCTTCCCATGTATTGTTTTATTGTCCAAAGAATTTACACTATACCTGAGACTTGTGGAACATTGTTTTTGTTAGAGTGAGAATGTTAGGCCATTGAGGCAAGAAGATTATGTACAGGACACTTAAGTATAAACTCTGTGAAAGGTCGGGTATGTTGAGGCATGCCCCGGGAAAAAGTGCCGCAGACAAGTTCCGGAGGCTGGCTAAACTTCCGGGGACCGACCCCCTCTGCAGCCTGGTCCGATCAGGAACCGACACAGAGCCCTTAGACACCCACCGCCGCTGTAGCCCGCGCTTTCTTCCTTATATAGAAGTACCTGGCCTGGATGCCCGGCCCGGGCTATAAAGCCTCTCCCCACCTCTCCTTCCTCACAGATTCCCTTTGTCCCCTCGCTCACCCACCCCTCCCCAGGAGATCTGCCCGAGAGCGCCCGCCCAATAAAGGCCTTCACCACCGGTCCTTAGAGGCGGCTCTTTCTTCCCGCAGCGTTTTCTAACATCTGGCGCCCAATGTGGGGCTCGAGGTGAGGGCCCCCCGGCACTCGCCGTTGAGGCCCCCTCGAGCTCCACCACCGCGGAAGCCTCGGACCCAGGCGACAGACCAACCCCCCGGACGGCAGGATACGGAGTAAGTCCCTTCGGCTTTGGGGCCTGCCCTCCCTGGCGACCACCTCCTAGGGCCCTGTAACGGGTGCGCACTTACTGGGCCCTCCCGGTCACCAGCTGGTGGGGAGACGTCCCCAGCGGCTGAGTAGAACTCTGGCTTCGGCCTCCGGCTTCTGCCTTCTCCGGTCACCAGTTCGTGAGGGAGACGTCCTAAACGACTAAGTAGACCTCCGGCTTTGGCCTTTCCGGGTCCCAGCGGTCATGAGGAAGACGTTCCCCACGACTACACGGACCTCCGGCTCCCCTTGACTCATCCGAAGACGTTCGGATGGCGGGGGTTGCCTCCACGCCCCGTGGTCGCCATGGGATAGACAGCCTCCAAACCCGATCCCCAATACTCCACCCCCTTAGAGTTCCTGCCAGCTAACCTGCGGACTCTAAGACCAAAGGGAGATATCCGCCCCAAGCAGCTCACTTTTCTGTGTTCACAGGCCTGGCCTCAGTATTCCCTAGATAATGGCTCATAATGGCCAGCCACAGGGACATTAGACTTTGACGTCCTCCGTGATTTAGATAATTACTGCCGGAGAACGGGAAAATGGTCTGGGGTCCCCTACGTTCAGGCCTTTTGGGCGTTGCGCTCTCGTCCCACCCCCTCCTCTCCGGTTCCTACCCCCTCCCCCTCCACTCCGGCCCCTCCTGCCCCCTCCGCCTCTAACCCTACTCCGGCCTCTTGTTCCTTCTCGCCCCCGAGATTCCACCGCCAGCCTCAGATCCTCTGGCCCCTTACCCTATCTTATACCCTCCCCTTCCCCCCGTCACTCCCTCTGCTTCTCCGGTTAGCTCCCACACTCGCTTCCATAGCAACCCTCCAGGAGCCTCCCCTCCCCCCTCTCCAGTCCCGCTACTCCCTCTGCGACTAGTAGCCGGAGCTGAGGGTCTAGCCCAGGTCCACGTCCCCTTCTCTCTCCAGGACTTAGCACAGATTGAGGCCAAACTGGGATCCTTTTCCTCCAACCCCACTCAGTATATTAAGCAGTTTACTGGCCTGACCTGCGCCTATGCCTTAACATGGCAGGACATATATGTCATCCTGGGGCCTACCACCACCCCCGAAGAGAGGCAGGCCATTTGGATGACAGCCAGGGCTCAGGCTGATCAGCGGCACTGTGCCAGCCCCTCCCCCGAGCATCCCCCGGGAGCTCAGGCAGTTCCTGACACCGACCCTGATTAAAACTACCAGGAAGGGGGTGGCGGCCAGCTGCGGGTACGCTATATGATAGAGTGCATCCTCGATGAAATAAAAACGTCCTCTCATAAGGTTGTAAACCTCCTCAAACTAGATGAGGTGACTCAGGGGCCTGACGAAAACCCAGCCATGTTTCTTAATCGGCTGACTGAGGCCCTTGTTCAATACACTAGACTGTCCCCTGAGTCCCCCATTGGGGCAACTACATTGGCCAATCGTTTTATCTCCCAATCCACACCTGACATCCAAAAAAACTGGCCAAGGCCAAGGACGGCCCTCAGACCCCTATTCGAGACCTGGTAAAAATGGCCTTTAAGGTTTACAACGCCCGCAAAAAAACTGCTGAGGCCAGCGGTTAGGCAAGGCTCAAACAAGAGGCCAAATTTCAGGAAAGCCTCCTAAACCAGCAAACCCAGGACTTGGTAGCGGCCCTGTGGCCGGCGGTGGGCTCGGGGCCCCAAAACCCCACTCCAGAGGCCTGCTTCAAGTGCGGCCAAAAAGGACACTGGGCCAAGATATGCCCCAATCCGCGGCCTCCTTCCAAGCCATGCCCGTTGTGCAAACAGCGAAGACACTGGGCTAGTGACTGTCCCCAGGCCTCTCGGGCCCCGACCTCTAGGGGCCGGAGACCAGAGCGCCCCAGGGAGACCTCCTGCCCTCCTCTGGCCTTAGAGCTGCTGAGCTTCGACGATGACTGACGCCGCCCAGACTCGGGAACCCCAATAACCCAAGCCGAGCCCAGGGTAACGCTCCAGGTAGCGGGTAAGTCTATCAACTTTCTAGTTGATATGGGGGTTACCTATTCGGTCCTTTCCTCTTTCGGGGGCACTTTACGTCCTTCCCAGGTTTCGGTTATGGGCATTGATGGCCAACCCTTGTGTCCGCTCCAAACCCAACCACTATCCTATCAATTAAATTAATTCCTGCCTATTTACCCACTCCTTTTTGGTCATCCCCTCCTGCCCTACTCCTCTCTTGAGAAAAAATATTCTCGCTAAGCTAAAGGCCACTCTTCACCTAACTCCAGAATCTGCTCCCACGTCAGGGGCCTTCCTGATGCTACTTGTTGACCCTCCAACCTCTTATGTTAATCCTGAAGTCTGGGACACCCGAGTCCCAGTGGTGGCTCGGCACCACCCTCCAGTCCTCATCCGGCTAAGGGACCCCACCTGTTTCCCAGCCCGGCCCCAGTTTCCTCTGTCTACCCATAACCTCAGGGGGCTAAAGCCCATCATCGACCGCCTCATGGGACAGGGTCTCCTGATCCCCACGACTTCCCCCTGTGACACGCCCATCCTCCCTGTTCAAAAGGCTTCAGGAGACTACCGGCTAGTGCAGGATCTCCGCCTGATCAATGTGGCGGTGGTCCCTGCCCATCCACTTGTCCCTAACCCCTACACCCTCCTTTCTTCCATACCTCCCAAAACCTCTCATTTCACCGTTATTGACCTCAAAGATGCCTTTTTTTACCATCCCACTCCACCCTGACTGCCAATTCCTCTTTGCTTTCACCTGGACTGACCCCAACACCCAGTTGACCACACAACTCACATGGACCGTACTCCTTCAGGGGTTCAGAGACAGTCCCCATTACTTCGGGCAGGTTCTGTCCCGGGACCTGGCCAGATGCTCGCTCCGTCCTAGCACCTTCCTCCAATATATAGACGACTTGCTCCTCTGCAGCCCCTCAGAAGAGACCTCCCAACAACATTCTGCGACTCTTCTTAATTTCCTCGGTTCTCAGGGCTACAGAGCCTCACAATCCAAAGCTCAACTGACTCAGACTTCTGTTGTCTATCTAGGCTTCCAAATCACCCCTACCACCAAGGCCCTGACAGCAGATCGGTGTAGCCTCCTCAGGTCCCTCTGCCCTCCGGTCAACAGAGACCAGATATTGTCCTTCTTAGGACTGACGGGATTCTTCTGACACTGGGTCCCAAATTACGCCACCCTGGCCAAACCCCTATATGCCACCGCTAAAGAGACTCTGACGGGACCGCTGTCTTTCCCCCACCGAAGTGGCTCAGGCCTTCCACGCTTTACGCTCAACCCTATTGGCTGCACCCCCTCTCTTTCTTCCCAATCCCAACTATCCATACACTGATAAAAAGGGAGGGATAGCCTTTGGAGACTTGGTGCAGCCGATTGGCCCCGAACTGCTGCCTATTGCTTACATATCCAAACAACTTGACCCCACAGCCAAGAGATGGTTCCCCTGCCTGCGGGCACTAGCGGCAGCGACAAGAATGTACACTGATGCTAAAAAAAGCTGATTCATGGTCAACCCCTGCCCATCTTCTCACCTCATCGCCTTGGTGATCTTCTAGCCTCTAGATTTCTCTCTGACCTCAGCAAATCCAGGCTCCAGAAGTTTCACCTGGTATTTTTGGACAATCCGCAAGTTTCCGTGGGTCGTTCTCCACAATTAAACCCGCTTTCCTCGTTGCCCTCCCTCCCCCTTTCCTCAAAACCCCCAGCCCACTCATGCCCAGAGGTCCTTGAGTCCCTTATGCAACCACCTCACAACCTGTTTTCCGAACCTCTACCAGATCCAGAGCTAACTTTGTTCATCGATGGGAGCTCAGAGTGAGATCCCAACGGGAACCGAAGGGCGGCTTATGCTGTGGTAACCACCGGAGAAGTCCTGGAGGCTCAGCCCTTGCCACCCGGGACGACCTCTCAGAAGGCTGAACTAACAGCCCTAACTAGAGCCTTACACCTAGCGAAAGGAAAAAGGGCCAATATTTACACAGACTCCAAATATGCCTTTTTGATTGCCCATTCTCACGCGGCAATCTGGAAAGAGCGGGGCTTCCTGACCACTAAAGGATCCCCCATCTGTAATGCCCCCCACATTACTTGACTGTTAGATGCCTTATCCCTGCCCAAGGAGGTCGCTATCATACATCGCAAGGGACACCGAAATACTCAAGACACTGTCGCTCTGGGTAATAATATGGCAGACCAAGTGGCTCGACAAATCACCTTACAACAAGCCCCCGAGCCCTTGGTGACTTTGAGATCCACCCTCAACCCAGATTATTCCAGCAAAGAAGCCAGAGCCTTGCTGGCACAGGAAGGGGCTCAGAGGCACCCGTTGGGATGGATATTACTCCATAATAAACCGGTGCTTCCTGAGCGCCAGGCTAAGGCCATAATATCCCAAATCCACAATACCCTCCACATCGGACCAAGGGCTCTCTTTTCCTTTCTCAGCCCTGTCTTTTCTCCCCTACATCTCAGACAGACCATATATGCTGTCCACCGCTCCTGCCTTACATGTGCTTCCACCTCTCCTCAAGGAGGACTCCGACCCCCACAAGAGACTCACCAGCTAAGGAGACGTATGCCCGGGCAGGATTGGTAGATAGACTTCACCCACATGCCCAGACATCGAACCTACCGCTATCTGCTGGTCTTAGTAGACACCTTTTCAGGATGGGTCCAGGCCTTCCCCACCGCCCGAGAGATGGCAGCGGCAGTGGCAGAGGTCTTGACGACCCATCTCATTCCCAGATTTGGGTTGCCAAACTCTCTCCAGTCTGACAATGGGCCTGCATTCATCTCACAGATCTCCCAGCAGGTGGCTACGGCCCTGGGCATCGACTGGCATCTCCACATCCCCTATCAGCCCCAATCGTCAGGCAAGGTAGAGCAGGTGAACGGCATCATCAAGACGCACCTGACCAAGCTCGCCTCAGAACTGCGGCTGTCTTGGGTCGACCTCCTCCCTCTGGCGCTCACTCGCATTCGCACCACACCACACTCCAAAACAGGTTTGACCCCTTTTGAACTGCTCTACGGCAGGCCCTACCTCCTGACTCACCTCCCAGAGGGAGAGGCTCCCCCACTCGCGGGATACCTCCTCCTCTTCTCCCTCTTACGATCCTTGCTGAAAAAACACGCAGACCGGGTCCTGCCACAACCGACAGACGACAAAGGGCCAAATCAGCCTCTGGCCCCGGGGGATCAGGCTCTTGGCCTTTATCAAACAACGGCTCAACACGGTCCATCTGATGGTGTTGCGACAGCAGTACCAAGGGCTTCCAACAAACACTCCGTGACAAAATTAGCGGCAGACGCTCCCTGTCATCCCGGCCACACTACCCCTCGCCGCCCCCGTTCAGCAGGAAGAAGCCAAAGAGAACCGGCGCCCCTTGTCCTGTAGCAAAAAGGCCGTGATGAAAGCTTGGGTATGTTGAGGTATGCCCCGGGAAAAGTGCCACAGACAAGTTCCGGAGGCTGGCTAAACTTCCGGGGACCGACCCCCCCCCCCCCCCACCTTGCAGCCTGGTCCGATCAGGAACCGACACAGAGCCCTTAGACACCCACCGCCGCTGTAGCCCGCGCTTTCTTCCTTATATAGAAGTACCTGGCCTGGATGCCCGGCCCGGGCTATAAAGCCTCTCCCCACCTCTCCTTCCTCGCAGATTCCCTTTGTCCCCTCGCTCACCCACCCCTCCCCAGGAGATCTGCCCGAGAGCGCCCGCCCAATAAAGGCCTTCACCACCGGTCCTTAGAGGCGGCTCTTTCTTCCCGCGGCGTTTTCTAACAATAAGCTTTATCCTCTTACTGCTCTAAGGGATTTAAGTCATTGATTTCTTCCCCTAGTCCTCCCTTAGAGCAGGTTAGGGTGTCTCCCCTGGTAAGCACTGTTGGCATAGACTCACTTTAGGTAATAACAGAAGTAATGACAAAAGAGTGGGTTATCTGGCCCTATTAGATGGAGAAGGCAATGGCAACCCACTCCAATACACTTGCCTGGAGAATCCCAGGAACAGAGGAGCCTGGTGGGCTACCATCTATGGGGTTGCACAGAGTCGGACACGACTGAAGCAACTTAGCAGCAGCAGGGGCATTAAGGTTTTTAATAATACACTGGGTGGAGCAAGGGGGCAGGGTCCTGAATGTAGGAGTTAGTAATTGGCTTAAGAACAAATTTGTTAAGAGGCAACAGACCAGATGTTCCTTAAAAGTGGAGTGGAGATTTGATCCAGGGGTATGTTCTCCCTTTAGGAGAAGGGTGGTAAGGGTTTGGGCCCAAACAGCTGGCAGGGCTAACTCCCAAAGTGGAAAACATTATCCCTGGAAGCCCAGTTGCCTTTGAAGGGATGCCAGCAGATGGACTTCTAGCAGGCATTGTGTGCCTGTCGCCCGCCCTAGTGGGTTCACTGAGAGATGCTGGTGCTGCACATGTTGTAGGAAACATGGAAGATGAAGAGCTGAATATCTAGAGGGGTTGGATATTAGATATTTTCTGGTTGTCCCTCCAGAAGATTGTAGAGGCAACATTGTGGGCCTGGACGGGGCTCAGGAAAAGAGCATGAAACAAGAGGGAAGGGGGCAGGGCACAACCTTTGAAAGAATGACATAGCACAAGGGCATAACATAAACCGATTAAAATCAATTGGGTCCAAGATAACAAGTCAAATTCAAGTAAACTTTAATGCCCAATCTGTAAGCCAAATGACACAACCAGAGGTGGCAGGACAGCTCCAAGGCACTGTCAAAAGATAAGGGAGTGGGTGGTTCCCCAATGGTTGGCTTGATCCTCCCATTCATTAGCATATGAATTCACCCTGCTCGCAAAACCTAGCCAGGCCCCATTCCATGGCCAGAGCCCTCCGCAATGGCCCACACCTTGCGGAGTGTACTTCTCTCTGAATCCTAACAAATCCACATCTTATCTATAGCTTTGTCTCTCACTGAATTTTCGCAATGAGACATCAGAGCCTGAGCCTCATTAGGTCCTGAAGCCAGGCTTCCTGGGTTTCAGCCATGCTCAAGTC
Organism: Muntiacus reevesi; assembly: GCF_963930625.1. Taxonomy (NCBI): domain Eukaryota; kingdom Metazoa; phylum Chordata; class Mammalia; order Artiodactyla; family Cervidae; genus Muntiacus; species Muntiacus reevesi. Next base: position 186,790,647 of record NC_089249.1, on the reverse strand, counting down.
CCAGGAGAGAGTGCTGAAGGGCAGGAGGAAAAAGCAGTGGGAAAAACATGCCAAGGAATCCCCTTCATAGCCTGTCAGAAAATCTGCTAAATACCTGACCTGTGCTCACAATTTTCATTGGCCTGATCCTTGGCACAAAGAAAATAAAGGACAGAAGAACCCCCACCGGCTTGGGTAACAGCTACTGAGGCTCAGCCTTTGGGACATACCGAAGAGTAACCGCTCCAGAATCCCCCAATTGCACCCACTGCCGCCCACCTGTTTGAGGGAGGAAACAAGAAAAGACAGATTGTAAAGGAATTAAGATTTTGTTAGGCATATGTCCCACCAGCCATAGGCGCGAGGACCTCCTACCTTAACTGGAGGTCTTCTGGAATCTGAGACTGAGTCGCGTGAGCTTTCTCCTGAGTTCGTTTTTCGCTGTCCCAGTTTCTAGCACGATGGGCTTCTTGCCACTTCCCCTACGCTGAGTTTTCTTCGCATTCCGCTTCTACAGCAAGAGCTTTCGCTAAGTTGGGCTCCTGCTGTGCCTGGCCTCCTCTTTTCGGGGGCTGCGAAGAGGTTGTTTCAGCCAGGTTAAACCGGAGTCACGGCACCATAGATGTCAGAGGAGTGTGATCTCCTCAGTTCTATCTCGTCTCAACAAAAAGTTGAAGTGACGGACATTGAAGCCCGCAGCGTGTCACAGCTCTCAGACAGACTGTGTTATAGCTCTTGGGTCTCGAACAGACTGTGTTATAGCTCTTGGACAGATCAGTATTGCAGCTCTGCGTTACAGCTCAGTTTTAATTAGAAAGTAACAGGAACATACATCCTCGAGACGTGAGAGCAAACCGACCCAAAGATGCGAAGAGAAGAGAGAGAGAATGAGCACGTGAGTTGGGGGGGCGGGGGAGGGAGGAGACACACACACACACACACACACACACACCCGCCCTCTGGCTCCTCTTTTTATGTTTTTTTCCTCCCTACTGCCCTATGTAAATTGGACTACCCAGGAATGTTGTTTGTTCTACCTGAGGTCCTCACTCAGGTCTTCAGACCTTCCTTTGTTCTATTTTCACCGGCTTTTCCCTTCTTTGTCTTTCAGCCACTGCCATTCTGGATTTTTCCGTATTCTAACTACCTAACACTAATTATCTGCATAACCGAATAGAATCATAAATTCTATTATGCTTGTTGGGGTATGATCACAGGTATATTGATAATTGTCCACTGTTAACTACCTAGGTTTAAGGCATGCGAATCATGGGTTTAAGGCATATGAATCATGGGTTAACTTTGGTTGTATCTTTCTTTTCTTTTGTTCAGACTAGTTTCAGAAATTTTGGGGAGGTTGGTTTGAGCATGTACACTTAGGGTATATAAGGTTTTCTCAAAAAGGTGGGGTCCTTGGAGACTCTACCTTGGGCCCGTAGGTGTAATAAAGTGCACTCCACTATCTGCATTGTCCTTCTGAGTGAGTTTGTTTCCCAGAACCCGTGACAACAACATTTGGTGCATTGTCCAGGAAACGCCTCACTTTGAGGAGACAAGTCCCATTTGGAACTACTCTGAGGCCTTAAGACTTGAATCTTCTAGAGAGGGGAAGGTGCCTAGCCCTTCTGGAAGGATTCTGCTTCTCAACACCCAGACCTTTCATGTTAGTAGGTAGTGAACGGCAGCAGGGGAACTGAGCGCTCAGGTGAGGAGCAACCCACCCGGCAGGGTGAAAGAGGGGGCCTGATCACCCCCCTGGGAGGAACTAGAAGGGGCACGAACCCACAGGAGCCTGGAATAGGCAGGTGGCAGCGATTGCTTGATACACAGGTTGACGAGCGTGTTAGGGCTTAGGAAGGAAATTTGTGAATGTCATTTAGGAGGTGGTGTCCACACCATCTTGGGGGAAATTATTACCAAGCAATCGCCAGGGGATTGTTAGAAGAAGAAACTTGGTCTTTGTGTGCTCATATTCTGCCCTCGTCAAGGAGGTTTCCCATCTGCTGTGAAATTCTTAACCCCCTCAGAATTGTCAGGCTAGAAGGAGGGGGATACATAAATGAGTACGAATTGGCTTTTCTCAGGAAAAGCCAAAACGACCTGGGACATGGGATATTTAACCCATCTGTGTTTTCATCCGCACCCAATCAAGCCCACCAAGCCAGAACAGACTTTAAAAGTTAAGGGAGAAACAGTCTTGGGCTACGTGGTGGTCTGATTCGGCCGTGCTGACCAACGGGTGAAGACACACCAATCCCCCTTCTCCCTCTGATATATGGCAGGTAAGGCTCTTCTCTTCTCACCCCAATTAGGAAGGAGGTAGAATGGCAATTTAAGTGTTTCATTGAGTGGAAATATCAGAAGTACACAGGATACCGAGAACTTCAGAACCAAAAGGAAAAGTAGAAGGTCCAAGAAGGTAAGCAAGATGGGGGGTAGGGGGGGAGTGAATCTAAGGCAACTGTACTGGAGTGCATGGTTCAAAATTTAAAGAAGGGATATGGAGGAAACTATGAGGTGAAGATGATGCCTAACCGCCTCCACATATTCTGTGACGTCTAATGGCCCCCCATGGGAGTAGGATGGCCACCAGAGGACACCATGAACTTAAAAATTAGTGGAAGCAGTCTATACAGTAGTCACAGAAGAGCCAGGACACCCGAGTCAATATCCATATATTGACTCATGGCTAGGGTTAGCTCAAGCCCCTCCTATTTGGACAAGGTTCTGTATCCAAAAGGGAAAGGGAAAAATATTAATGGCACAAAAATTGACTGACGATTAAAAAAAAAAAATTCTACAGGATTTGGATGGGGATGACCTGCCCCCTCCTCTGTACTGGATGATGACGCGCCCACCACCCAGTGACCCACCAGGACCAGAAGCCACCTTAATGCCCGATCCAGGGTCAGGTGAAGTTCCTGCAGCAGCCGCTGCTCCTCTGTCAACTCTCCTGGAGATAGTAGAGCCGCCATTTTGGCAAGCTCCGGTCCCAGCGATGGTGACCTCTGGACAACACCCCCATGATTCCACCTCAGCCGGACCTCCTAGATTGTATCCACCTCTCCCGGTGAGTACTGATGGGAAGGGAAAAGAAAACACAGGAATTAGACAGAGGCTATGCTCCACCAAGGAACAGGGGGAAAGAACCCCACTACAGATGCCCCTCAGAGAGCTACAACAGCCTCTGGCTCAGGACAATGTGGGCACTACCATCCCCCCCTGTAGCCTATTATTACCAGCTATTTTCCTCTATGGATATATTAAACTGGCAGAGACACACTCCACCGTACTCGGGGGAGCCACAGCCATGATTAGGCTAATGGAGACTATTTTTCAAACCCACCGCCCTACATAGGATGACATAATCCAACTACTAGTCTCCCTTTGCAGCACTGAGGAAAAACACAGGATCCTAACTGAGGCCAGAAAATGGTTCAGAGAAATGGCACCTGAGGGTACTGCAAACCCGCAGCGGTGGGCAGAACTAGCCACCCCAGATGAGAGGCCCAATTGGGACTGTAACACAGAGGAAGGGATATCGGGTGATATCCCTAGAGAGATATTGGGTGGCTGTTTTACAAAGTCTCAAAGGGGGGCCCGAAAACCTATGGGTATGGCAAAACCCTCCACAGTGATTCGAAGGGAAAGTGAATCACCCTCTGAGTTCTATGAAAGACTGTGTGAAGCCTATATACTTTATACACCAATAGATCCAGAGGCTGCTGGGTCTCTGATAGTGATAAATGCAGACTTTGTGTCTCAAATCTATCCCGAAAATGTCAGATGGGGGGACACCAAGTGACTCATGAATTTTTATACATCCCTGAATGCCCAGTACCTTTGTTGGGAAGAGACTTGCTGTCTAAATTGGGGGCACAAGGGACCTTTCCCCCAACAAAAGACCCACTCTGCGAGTGGGCTCAACCACCTATTTACTCTTCCTCTTGGTAACCCTCAAGATGAATGGAGGTTGCACGATCTCCCAGAAGGGAAACCCGACAGTCTAAACATTCAAGAGAGTTAACTCAACAATTCCCTGAGGTCTGGATAGGAGACAATCTCCCCCACCCCCCACAACCAGGCTTGCAAAACAAATCCCACTGGTAATAGAACTCAAACCCGGTACAATTACATCAGGACATGCCTTGGGCCTGCCAGACTCTGAGAAGTTGTTTACTCTTTACTTGACTGAAAAGGACAAGGTGGCTATGAGAGTGTTGTCCCAGACAATGGGGACATGGGACAGACCCATGGCTTATCTCCTGAAACGTCTGGACAACGTTGCCACTGGGTGGCCGGGATGCTTATGGGCAGGGGTAGTTGCTCCAGTAATTGCTTCAGGAGGCAATCAAGCTGACGTTGGGCCAAGATTTGATGGCAAAATTCCTGCATGAGGTCAACACTCTCCTGCGAGGGAGAGTAAACGGTTGTCAACATCCCAGATTACTCAATACCAGGGACTATTATGTGAGAACCCCATGTTACTATTGAACCTTGTCAGGCCCTGAATCCGGCCACTCTCCTTCCTGTAGGAGAAGGTGGGCCCTCACATGATTGCAAGGAAATATGCCAGCAGACCTGACTTGAGAGACCAGCCAATCCCAGACCCAAATTTGATCCTGTACACCAATGGCACCAGCCTGGTGAAACAAGGACAACGACTGTCAGGATGTGCAGTAGTCACGGAAGAAACTATCATTGAGGCTAGCTCTCTGCCATCACAATGGTCTGCTCAATGGGCCGAACTATATGCTCTAGTCTGGGGCTTCCAGCTGTCAAAAGGTAAGAAGACAAACATTTACACAGACTCCAGGTATGCTTTTGCCACACTACATGTACACAGGGATCTGTATAAGGAGAAAGGCCTTTTGACAGCTAGTGGAAAAGATATTAAAAATAAGGAAGAAATTCTGACCCTATTAGATGCTGTCTGGGAACCAGAAAGGATTGCAGTCATACACTGCTGAGGACATCAATAAGAGGATACCCCTCGGGCTCAGGGAAACAGACTGGCAGATTAGACCACTAAACAAGCAGCCAAGGGCTATGGGGTGACAAGTGACAATATTAAAACTCTCATATTGGTGGAGCTGCCCGAGCTAATGTTGGACTCTCCAAAATACACTGAAGCCCAAAACCAACTAGCCAAAGCAGAAGGGGCCATCAAGACTGAAAAGGGATGGTGGGAATTGCCAAGTGGCAAATTATTGGTGCCGGAGGAGCTGGCGCCCACTCTGGTAAGCCAAACACACAAAGAGACCCACCTAGGACATGATAAACTGGAAGAGCTAATTCAAAAATATTTCTTGGTTCCCTGCCTCTTTTCCCTATGTAGGACAGAATCTCAGAACTGCACTGCCTGCTCACAGGTCAATGCTGCCTCTTGGCACAGACAGAAACCTCTGGGGATTCAGCTAAAAGGCATCCTGCCCTTTGAACACCTGGAAGTGAACTTTACTGAAATGAAACCTCACAGACCCTACCATTACCTGCTGGTCAAGCTATGTATGTTCTCGGGATGGGTAGAAGCTTTTCCTACCCGGACTGAAAGCGCATCAGAAGTAGCCCAATGCCTGCTTAGGGAGATAGTTCCTAGATTTGGATTTCCTACCAGCATCGTATCAGACAATGGCCCAGCTTTAGTAGCTGATTTAGTACAAGTAAGCAAAACTCTTAGTGGAAATTACATACAGCATATGGGCCCCAGAGTTCTGGGATGGTGGAAGGAACCAACTGGACACTTAAAAAGACACTCTCCAAGTGGACCATACAGAGTGACTGCTCCTGGGTGGACTTTCTTCCAACGGCTCTGCTCAGACTCAGGATGACCCCACGGTCCCATAGCTATTCTCCGTATGAAACTGTGTGTGGGAGGCCCCTCGCATAATAAAACAGGTGTCAACAAATTTGCCTCAGGTAAGGGGAGATGAGATTTCACAGCAGATGGAACAACTGGGTGAGGTAATAAATCAGATAACTAAGTTTGTACAAGAAAGGGTGCCGTTCCCCCTTGCGGAACAGATTCACAAAGGGTGCCTGGGGATCAGATCAAGGACTGGAAACACGACTCCTTGGCCCCGCCCGGAAGGGTTCATACACTGTTGTTCTAACCACCCCTACGCCAGTTAAAGTTGCAGGTGTCACTCCCAGGATCCACCACATGAGGATGAAGAGAGCAGACCCAGAAAAGGCTGAGTGGACTGCACAGAGGGACCCCACTGACCCTCGAGAGACCAAGATCATCCTTAAGAAGAAGAAGGAAAAGAAGATCCCGGATGAGCCCCTTCAGAATGAAGCCGCACAATCAACTCCTGCTGCTTGGCCTCATCAACGTGATTTTGAATTTAACTTCCATTTCATCTGAAGACAATATTTTCATCTCATGGGCACATTCCTACGTGAACTTCCACAACACCTCCAACTGCTGGGTATGTGAAGCTATGCCTCTGTGGTGGATGGACTTCCTTGGTGGGTGTCACCACTCCACCAAGGAGATTTTAAACCATTCCTCTCTTTTCTGGGACAAGAGACGTTCCTTTCTCTTGTCAATCATAATCTCTCCCTGCTCTCTTGGTGTAAGCCAGACCTCCAGTCAATAGACTCGGGTCATGGGGTTACATTTGATGTAAACACCAGTTTCACTGAAGTAACAAAAGCCTATACCTCATATTTAAAGAACAAAAAGGAAAAAAGCTCCCTGACCAGCAAACGAGAATAGGCCTCTAGGTATGTTGAACAATTCTACCAAGTCTAGGATAATTATTTCTGGATGACCCCAGAAAAGAGTCAATTAATTGCTCCCACCACTATATGCTGGGAACAAAAAGAACAAAGGGTAGGGTTTGGTGACCATCCATTAGACTCAAAAGAACTAAAATATATGGGGTATCTATCCCCCGAACAATGTAAACAAACATTTGAGGTCACATACCACCCCAACCAGTCCATCCATTGGCTAGGCTCTGATTGGAAATATAACCATGGAATCCGCTGGGTGGCGGGCCAACGGAACCCAATGGCTTTGTGGGCCTAACCTTTGGCCTTGGTTACCAACCGGCTGGGTAGGCCCCTGTACTCTGGGATTCTCTTTTGTCCATGGCAGCATAAAGCCTAACCTACAACAAGTCCCAGTAAATCTACCTTATTTGTGTGCTAGGTGGACAAGGTCTGTGTTTCAATGGTATGAGTATATTGCTGCCTTATTCATACCTTCTATAGGGACAACAGATATTAGATTAAAGTAGAAGCCTTGGCTAATTTCACAAAACAGGCCCTCCTAGATAATGCTAAAGCCATCCAAGCCTTAAATGAAGAACAAATTCAAATGAGAAAAATGGTAATTCAAAATAGAATGGCTTTGGACATGCTCACAGCTGCTCAAGGAGGGACCTGTGCTATAATTAAGGTTGAATGTTGCGTATATCTTCCTGATTTATCTGGCAATGTATCAGTTGCTTTAGATGACATGAAAAACCAGGTAAAAGCAATGTCAAATGAAAACATTCCTTTCTGGACTTCAGTCCTATCCTGGGTGAAGGGTGATTGGTGGAAAACTGTGTTTATCATTGTTATAGTTGCCTTGATAGTTCTGCTTTGTGGACCCTGCATTTTACAATGTATTATGAACTTTGTAACCCAAAGGTTGGTGTCGTTCTCCCAAATTGGTGGTCAGAGAGCCAAGGTGCAATATATCCCTGTGAGTGATGCTCATACTATGAGATAAGAACATCAAGAGGAGGGAATGAAGGAGGAAGCAGAACAGGTTCCATCTTGAAAGCAGGACTCCATCTTGGCCTGGACTGTGGACTTTGAGCTCTATGACCAGTACCTATGGAAACGACATACCAGCTGGAAAACCAGAGCCTCCACCACCATGGAAGAGCCCCAGGGCTCATACCTAGACTCTCCATCACCTAAAAGAATACCCTAACAAATAGAGTCATAAATTCTACTATGCTTATTGGGATATGACCACAGGCCTATTGATAACTGTCCACTATTAACTACCTAGGCTTAAGGCATACAAATCATGAGTTAACTTTGATTGTGTTTTTCTTTTCCTTTGTTCAGACTAGTTTCGGAGAATTTGGGGAGGTGGGTTTGAGCACGTACACTTAGAGTACATAAGGTTTTCACAAAAATGAGTTGGAGTCCTTGGCTAAGAGGAGACTCTGCCTTGGGCCTACTGGTGTCATAAACTGCACTCCACCATCTGCATCATCCTTCTGAGTGAGGTTGTTTCCCGGAACACCTGGCTACAACAAAGGAACTCACTCCAGATTGCACAGCTAGTAAGTGACAGAGGCAGAATGTGAACTCAAGCAGCGCTGCCTGGGACTCCAGACTGGGAGCACCTCCAAAATGGGCACTGTGCTTCAACCACATGGCTCCTTCATGCCTATCCCAGGATGTAGTGTTAGGGGCCCACCCAGATGCCCCTGTGCTTCTGTTGAATTTTATCCTAAGTAAGTTGCAAAACCAGAAAGGAATTTTTTGGGGGGGGCCTCACCATGTGACATGTGGTGGTTAAAGATCCATCTGCAAACACTGAAGACACAGGTTATCCCTGGTCCCAGAAGATCTCACATACCAAGGGGAAACTAAGCCCGTGGGCCCCAACTGCTGAGCCTCTACCCTAGAGCCCACTCACTGCAACTCCTAAAGCCCCAGACACTCTAGAGCCCATGGTCTGCAGCAAGAGAAGCCACTGCAATGAGAAGGCCTGTGTGTTGCAACTAGAGAGAAGCCTGCACACAGCAAAGAAGACTCAGAACAACCAAAAGCAAATAAATAAACTTATCTTTTCAAAAAAAATAATAAGAAGGAACCCAAGCCATCAGGCTCCTTCTAAACTGTGATTCAAGGCCCCAGGCCTTGCTCCCATCTCCTGGAACCAAAGACAGTGCCACCTGGGCTGGCAGTCATCCTCACCAGGTACAAGCACAACTGTGAGTCGTGCATAGCACACTGTTTGTTGAGTCTGTAGCCCTCTGGGGGGTGGTTAGGGAAAGCCAGGCTATTTGTCATAGTTGTTGCTTCTTCCCACTATCGTTAAAGAGAGAGGTGGACTTTCCCAGTGGCTAAGATGGTAAAGTCCATCCTAAAGGAGATCAGTCCTGAGTATTCATTGGAAAGACTGATGTTGAAGTTGAAACCCCAATACTTTGGCCACCTAATGCGAAGAAGTGACTCATTGGAAAAGACTCTGATGCTGGGAAAGATTGAAGGCAGGTGGAGAAGGGGACGACAGAGGATGAGATGGTTGGATGGCATCACCGACTCGATGGGCATGAGTTTGAGTAAACTCTGGGGGTTGGTGATGGACAGAGAGTCCTGGCATGCTGCAGTCCATGGGGTTGCAAAGAGTCAGACACAACTGAGCGACTGAACTGAACTGAAGATGGTGAAGAATCCACCGGCAATGCAGGAGATGAGGGCTTGATCCCTGGATTGAAACAATTCCCTGGAGGAGGAAATGGCAAGCCTCTCCAGTGTTCTTGCCTGGAGAATCCCATGGATAGAGGAACCTGGCCGGCTATAGTTCATGGGGTTGCAAAGAGTCAGACACAGATGAGCAGCTGAGCATGCATGCATGTTCTGAGGCATGCAGAGGTATAACATGAAGGTATTCTCTCTCCATGCAGACTACAGTTTAAATTGGCTGATTCTGGTGACTTGGGGGCTCACAGGGAAGCAGTGAATCAAAGGGCCCTGAGGAGGCAGTTATAGCAAGAAACTGACCATCTCTCCACATCCTTGAGAGAATGCCAAGGTCTAACTGATCTCAGGTGACCTCAAGCCAGCAGCAGCTTGAAGCAGGGTTTCAGTTCCTAGCCACAGATTAAGTTTGGGCTGCAAAGGTGAGAGCGCTGAATCTCAGCCACTAGACCAGTGGTCAGTGATACAGGCCCTGGCCCTTTGACTTTGCACAAAAGAAATCTCACAAAGACAGGAAGTAGTGAAACAAGTGAAGTGTTTATTAGGAAGAAAAAGAATACAGTACGTGTGAGTAGACACATGGGCAGACTCAGAAAGAGACTCAGGTGGTTTGAATCACTTTTATGGGGCATTTCTTTCACCGATGTGCCTGGTTCTGAGTCCGTATTTGATGTATCTCAGGTCCTCACACATGCACACAAGCATTTCTTAGCCGAGATGGATTCCAGCAAAGAGGCCTATGGATAGACTTTTGACCACCAAGGAGTCTTCTAGTCAAGAAGTTCTCCTTGACTTCAGGAGTGAGAAATATGTGGTCTTGGGACATCTCTGGTGGTCCAATAGCTAAGACTCCGTGCTTCCAATACAGGGTGCCCAGGTTTGATTCCTAGTCAGGGGACTAGATCCCACATGCCACAGTGAAGGTAGAGGAAGATCCCACATGCCACAACTAAGACCCGGTGTGGCCAAACAAATAAATAAATTGTTTTTTAAAAAAAGAAAAAAATGTTTAGTCTTTTATGTGGGCAGGGCCCAGCCTCCTCTGTCAGTGGTCCTGCTATTGATATTTCAGAGTTTCTGTTCACAGGGAATGAACTCAAGCTGCTTACTCTGGGGTACCCCACTGGCCTCATGCCTTACAACTAAGCACAGAAGCCAGGAAATAAATGAGGGCAGCATTTGGGTTTAAGAACTACAGCAGATGGGTGAACCTCGAGGACATGATGTTCAGTGAAATAACTGTCACAGAAAGGCAAATACTATGGTATCATTTCAGTTCTATGAGCAATTTAGAGTAGTCAGATTCATAAAGAAAAGGTAGTAGAATGTTGGTTGCCAAGAACTGGGGCAGGGGGCCAAGAAGGAATGAGGTGTTAGTGTTTCATGGAGAGAGAGTTTCAGGTTTATGACATGAGGACCGCTGGAGATGGATGGTGGGGATGGTGGCAAAACATTCTAAACGCATTTAATACCACTGAGCTACCCAGGTTGGACTAGTGGTAAAGAACCCACCTGCCAATGCAGGAGATGTAAGAGATATAGGTTTGATCCCTGGGCTGGGGAGATCCTCTGAAGGAGGGCATGGCAACCCACTCCAGTATTCTTGCCTAGAGAATCCTTTGGACAGAGCCGCCTGGCAGGCTACAGTCCATAAGGTTGCAAAGAGTTGAACACAACTGAAGCAACTTAGCACATACCATACATTTAAAAGTAGTTAAGATGGAGCTTCCCTGGTTGTCCAGTGGCTAAGACTCTGCGCTCCCAATGCAGAGGGGGCCCAGGTTCAATCCCTGGTCAGGGAACTAGATCCCGCGTATGTGTGTACAGACATGCTCAGTTGTGTTTGACTCTTTTCGACCCCATGGATTGTAGCCTGCCAGTCTCCTTTGCCCACGGAATTTTTCAGGCAGGAATACAAGAGTAGGTTGCCATTTCCTACTCCAGGGGATCTTCCCTACCCAGAGATCGAACCAGTGTCTCCTGCATTGGCAGGTAGATTCTTTACCAGCTACACCACCTGGGAAGTTCCCGCCTGCTGCAGCTAAAAAAGATCGTGCATACTGCAACTAAAGATCTCACATGCCAGGACTAAGACCTGATGCAGGCAAATAAATAAACAATTTTTAAATAAATAAATAAGGGTAGTTAAGATGGTCAGTTTTATGTTGTAAGTATTTTTGCCACAGTCTGAAAAATGAAAAGAAAAAACAAAAAGAGCTGTGTCAGGGGAAATCTTTGTTATTACTTGCACATGGAGCTGCCTGGAGATAAAAGGACCAGACACCTACTACATTTTTTAGAGAAATTATGAACTTGGTTCAAAAGATCATGACTCTCTGGTACACATAAATCAATACCCTGCGGAGTTTCCTGGCAGTCCTAGGACTTGGGGTTTTCACTGTGGGCCCCAGGAACTAAGATCCTGCAAGCCTCGAGGTGAGGCCAAAAAAGGAAAACAATGCCCCAGGGTTATGCCATGAGGCCCTTAAAACCATCCCAGTAGGAAATGCATTGAGAAAGCTTCAGAAGTAGTGATAGGGAACAGAGATCTGCAAGGAACCTCCCAGAGAACAGAGCCAAGGACCAGGGACAAAGACCTTACTCACAGCAATGCAGGAGTCTTCACATATTTGAATTGCTAAATTCAGTGACTTCTGTGTGTTTCCCATGCTTCCACTGAGGTTTTGGGCTCACTGTGTCTTTAACATTTATTTTGCATGTAAATTGGAAGTTTTTATCTTTTTTTTTCAAGTCTGTGAGTCACCAGTCACAAGAAACCTGCCCAGAGTTCAAAGGACAGTTGGAACAGGATGCTGTGAACAGATGATTCATTATGCCTCAGAGAGGATGCTCTGCGTCTGAGGAGTGTGTGCTCATTGTATGACGCTGAGTAGAGTGGCACTTCTGCCACTTATGGACATTTGCAGAACTTCTCCCAGTTCTGCCTGGCTAAGAAAATGCCTTCAGATCTTTCAGCACCAAGATATTTACAAGACACAGAAACCCTCTTGTTAATACTGCCTGCCTCTCATATCACAACTTTTTAAATTGTAATTGAAGATGAAGGGGAAAGGCAGCTTTTTATGGAGTTTCTGCTGGGTCCCAGGCACTGTTTGTGAATTGCCTCACCTAGACTATTTCATTTAAGGTTATGGGAGTAACCTGTTTTCCAGTCTGGGGAGTTGAGTGGCGGAGAAACTGAGTATCTGGCGGGGCACATGTTCATGAAAAAGCTAGAGGGGAAATGTAGAGAGAGTGTTTTGTGTTTTTTACCTTATTTATTTATTTTTTTGGTGGTACTAGGTCTTTAGTTACAGCATGCAGATTTTTTTTTTTTTGCTTAGTCACTCTTAGTGATGCCATGGACTGCAGCACACCAAGCTTCCCTGTCCTCCACCATCTTCCGGAGCTTGCTGAAACTCATGTCCCTTGAGTTGGTGATGCCATCCAACCATCTCACCCTCTGTTGTCCCCTTCTCCTCCTGTCTTCAATCTTTCCTAGCATCAGGGTCTTTTCCAATGAGTCAGCTATTTGCATCAAGTAGTCAAAGTACTGAAGCTTCAGTTTCAGTATCAGTCCTTCCAATGAATATTCAGGGTTGATTTCCTTTAGGATGGACTGGTTTGATCTTCTTGCCATCCAAGGGACTCTCAAGAGTCTTCTCCAGCACCACAGCTCAAAATGAACTTTTAGTTGCTGTCATGTGCGATCTAGATCCCTGACCAGGGATGGAACCCGGGCGCTCTGAATTGGGAGTGCTTGTATCTTAGCCACTGGGTCACCAAAAAAGTCCCAGGGAGTGTTTATTTTAAAATTACCCGGCTTCTGGCCAGGATCCTCCTCAGAGCCACCCTCACCTCCTTATTGCGCAAAGTGTATACCACCGGGTTCAGTAGCGGCGTCACCACCGTGTAGAACACAGCCACCAAGCAGTCCTGGCCCGGGCTTCCTCCAGACTCGGGCCTCAGGTAGATGATGGAGGCGCAGCCAAAATGCACCACGACCACGGTGAGGTGGGCGGCGCAGGTAGAGAAGGCTTTGCTCCGGCCAGCGGCCGAGGGGATCCTCAGGAGGGCGGCCACGATGAAGGCGTAGGAGAGGAGGATGAGGAGGAAGGAGATTAACACCACGAGAATACTCAGGAAGAAGATGGCCAGCGCTTTGCTGGCACTCTCCGCGCAACTGAGCTTCAGGACCGGGGCGATGTCGCAGAAGAAGTGCTCCACCCGGTTGCTGCGGCAGAAGCGCGAGGAGAAGATCAGGCTAGTCTCGATCGAGGCCACCGAGAAGCCGGAGCAGAAAACCAGGGCTCCCAGACCGAGGCAAACCGCGGGTCTCATGATCACCGGATAGCGCAGAGGATGGCAGATGGCCACGTAGCGGTCGTAACCCATCAGAGTGAGGAGGAAGCAGTGACTGCATCCCAGGCCCAGGAAAAAGAACATCTGAGCCCGACAGCCAGAGATGGAGATGGCCTGGTTCTCCATCCACAGACGAGCCAGCATGTTGGGGATGGTGACCAGCGTGTAGCAGGTCTCGGAGAGGGACAGCGCCTCCAGGAAGCGGTACATGGGAGTGTGCAGGGTCCGGTCGGCATGGATAACGGTGATGATGGTGACGTTGCCGCTGAAGGTAACCAGGTACGTGAGGAAGAACAGTGCAAAGAGGGTGGGCCTCAGGTCTGGGAGGTTGGAGAAACCCACCAGCAAAAATTCTGTCACCAGCCAGGTGGCATTTTCCTGCTGCTGCTCAGGAACCTGAGAGGAGAAGGCAGAGGAAATGGAAAAGGACAGTTCAGTAAGGCTCTGCTAAACATCATGTGCCAATAAGAAAGGATAATCATCCCTGTTTTACAAAAAAAAAAAAGGAAAGAGGGACAGAAATGAGGCCATTGTGGGACTTCCCTAGTAGTCCAGTAGTTAAGAATCCGCCTTGCAGTGTAGGGGACGCAGCTGTCATCGCTGGTTGGGAAAATAAGATCCCACATGCTGGGCAGCAGCTAAGCCCATGAGTGGTGCAAGGCAACTTCTGAGCCCCAGAACTCTGGAGTCCCAGCCACACAACTAGAGAGCTGGCAGACAGCAACTACTGAGCCCCCACACAGTAATGAAGATTCCGCATGCTGCAGCTAAGATCCAATGCAGCCAAATAAATAAATAGTAAAAATAAATAAACAAGAAATGAGGTCATGGTTTTCCTAATATCACACAGCTAGCAGCTCTACAATAGACAAGAAAATCACAGATATGGAAATAACTTGGGTGCTCATTAACAGATGAATGAAAAAGGAAGATTGGTACATATACACGTCAGAATATGATTCAGAGATGAGAAAGAAGGAAATATTCACATTTGACAATATGAATGGACTTTGAGGACATAATGCTAAGTGTGATATCAGATAGAGAAAGAAAAACACTGTATGACCTCACTTATTTGTAGAATATAAAAGTCAAACTTAAAAATATATATATATATATATAAGGGTGGGAGTTAGGGATAAATAGTAAATCGTCATTACCAGGGGTTGGGTGGGGAATTGGAGAGATGATGCTTAAGTATACAAACTTGCAACTGTCAGGAAATAAGTCCTAGAGATCTAATGCATAGCACAGTGAATATAGACCATTGTGTATATAAACATCAAAGTTGCTAAGAGATTAGATCTTTTTTTTTTTTTTTTTTTGAGACTATACCTTAATTGTTGTTTAGTTGCAAAGTCGTGTCTCACTCTTTTGTGACCCTTTG
This sequence comes from Muntiacus reevesi, assembly GCF_963930625.1. NCBI lineage: Eukaryota > Metazoa > Chordata > Mammalia > Artiodactyla > Cervidae > Muntiacus > Muntiacus reevesi. The sequence continues at coordinate 186,775,478 of NC_089249.1, read as the reverse complement.
AACGGTAGCCTACCAGGCTTCCCTGTCCCTGGGATTTCCCAGGCAAGAATACTGTAGTGGGTTTCCATTTCCTTCTCCAGGGAAACTTCCCAACCCAGGGGTTGAACCCAGGTCTCCTGCATTGTCAGGGAAGCTCAGACCTTAATTATTCCCACCATAAAAAAGAAATGATAATTCTGTGACATGATAAGAGATGTTGCTATGGCTACAATGGTGCATCCGTGCTAAGTCGCTTCAATAATGTTCGACTCTTTGCAACCCTGTGGACTGCAGCACTGCAGGCTACTCAGTCCATGGGATTCTTCAGGCAAGAATACTGGAGAGTTTTGCCATTTCCTTCTCCAGGGCATCTTCCCAACTTCGAGGTCGAACCCACATCTCTCACATCTCCTGCATTGGCAGGCGGGTTACCACTAGCACCACCTAGGAAGCCTGGCTACAAGAGCAATCATATTTACAATCCATCAATATAAGATACACCTTAAACTTACACAGTCAAATATATTTCAATTAAAAAAAGAAAAGAGGGACGTCCCTGTGTGTCCAGTGATTAAGACATCGTGCTTCCACTGCAGCACAGATTTGATCCCTCATCAAAGAATTAGATCCCGCATGCCCCACATGGCCAAAAACAAGGGGGGGGGGGGCGGATTATTTTTAATAAAATAAAGCAAAAAAATGTTCTTAATTTAAAAAAATTTTTTTAAGAAAATCACAAGAACCTTATAAGGAGTAAATTACAACATTTGGGGCAGGGAGAGGGGGTAGGAACTTCAGGGCATTAGTCTGAATTCCACTAGAAACAGATCCTGAGGAAAGGATTCAAGAGCAAGTAATTTATCTGCAACGTCATCTCTAAATACATGGGTGGTGGAGTGGTGAAGGGAGACAGACCATAAAAAGTGTATTATCAAGATGTTGACTGAAATGAAAACACACAACAGGAGAGCTGTTAGGTTCAGTTTTATTTGGGGACTTACTAAGCACTGAAGCTTGAGAGAGGGCTGCCCTGGTGGTTCAGACAGTAAAGAATCTGCCTGCGATGCAGGAGACCCAGGTTCGATCCCTGAGTGGGTAAGATCCCCTGCAAAAGGGAGTGGCTACCCACTCCAGTATTCTTGCCAGGAGAATTCCATGAACAAAAGAGCCTGGCAGGTTATAGCCCATGGAGCCGCAAACAGTCAGACATGACTGAGTGACTAACACTTCAAAGCTCGAGAGACAGCCTCTCAGAGAGCTCTGAGCAACTGCTTGGAAGCAGGTTGGGGGATGGGGGGTTGGAGGGGGTGTGCAGGGGAGTCAGATTTTGGAGAAGTGGGAAATGCAGTCAAGCATGCACCTCAGTAGAAGGTTGCTGCTAGTCACAAGGAGCAGATATCGTATTGATTTTAGTGCTTTTCTAACTTTGGGAAGATGCAAGAAACTGTTGTTCAGTCACCAAGTTGTATCCGACTCTGCGACCCCATGGACTGCAGCACACCAAGCTCCCCTGTCCATCACCAACTCCCAGAGTTTGTTCAAATTCATGTTCATTGAGTCAGTGATGCAAGAAATTGGGCTCATAAAAATCTCTCCTGAAAATCTAATTATCTGATGGGCTGTTCTGCCAGTTTCCCCAGAGCACTAAGAATTTCATTCCTGATCCCCACACTGAACTCCTTTCGGGGTGTGTTAAAGGTCTGTGACTGCTGTGGTCTGTGACTCAATCCTTGTAGAGCCAGGTGGCCAGTGACTTTCTTCAGGAGCATTACTACAATTTAATCCCACCTGGAAGACCTTGAGGGGTGGTGGAGGGAACTGCGCTATTTATCCATCAATCTCCAATCATCTTGCTCAAGAGGTTCTACCAGGAGGCATTAATCTCCCAGGACTTCCACACCTGCCACACGTACAGGGAATTCAGTCTGACAAATAAGACAGGAAATTGTGGCCAAGGGGATGTGGGCTAGGAATTTACAGAATCCTCTACTATCCGTGTGAAAAGGATACCCAAGAAAGGCAAAGCCTGTAACACTGATATCTGAAATGAACAAAGTAATACTTTTAGAAAATTTGACACCCAAGGCTATATAATGTCTTCCACGGTCCCTAGGCACTTTTGCCTTCCTCCATAAAAATTGCTTTTGCGGGGAGGGTGGGGTTGGCCAAGCCTCGAGGCTTGTGGGATCTTAGTTTCTCAACCAGGGATTAAACCTGGGGCCCTCAGCAGTAAAAGCACCAAGTTCTAACCACTGAACTACCAGGGAACTCCTGAAAATTATTTTTAAAAAGAGGGAGGAATTCCCTGGCTGCCCAATGGTTAGGACTGCTTGATTCCATTGCAGGAGACATAGGTTCGATCCCTAGGTGAAGAACTAAGATTCTGCAAGCCATGAGACATCATGGCCAAAGAAAAAAAATTGTCTTTTATTTTTATGTAAATTTTATTGCTAATTTTTATTTAAATAAAATTTCATTTACCAAATGAAATAAAGCCAACCTTTTAATTTATGTAAATTTTATATAAATTCAAAATTTTTACATTTTTAGGACTGTATTGATGTAAAGATGAATATAATTCTCTAAGAGCTTATTTATTTCTTCTGATCTTAGAAATTTACACAGTTTCATGGGCCACCTAACAGTATTTCAGATCCAGGCCTTGTGCTGATAAATACTTCTGTGTTAATTAAATGGAAAATAATTCTGAAATTATTGACTTTCTTTTTTTTGCTATGCTTCACAGCATTCAGGATCTCAGTTCCTGTACCAGGGATCAAACCCATGTCCTCTTTAGTGGAAGCACAGAGTCCTAACCACTAAATCACCAGGGAATTCCTGTAAAATTTTTAGCCATTTTAATTCAAATAATGAAGTATTAGCAAAAATCCTGGGATTTCCCTAGTGGTCCAGTGGTTAAGAATTTGCCTGCCAACGCAGGGAACACAGGTTCGATCCCTAGTCCGGAAGGATTCCACATGCCATGAGGCAGCTAAGCCTGTGCACTACAACTACTGAAGCCTGCATGCCCTAGAGCCTGTTCTCTGAAACAAGAAAAGCGACCACCAAGGGAAGTCCACACACTGCAGCTGGAGAGTAGCCCTTGCTCCATGCAGCTAGAAAAAGCAGCAATGAAAACTCAGCACTGCCATAAATAAATAGAAAAAAAATTAATTACTGGATTGGTGATAGTTTTATTATTTTATAATCAATTAACTTGCAAGCCCAGAAAATGCATATAATCTATATTGGAATGTTTCTGAGTATTTTGCACTCATTTGGAAAATGGTCCTAATGTAATCTTTCCCTGCTTATCAAGAGTTAATTCGTCTGGAGGGAAGCACATTTCGTAACAACTCAAGAGACTCCCAAGACTGGGGCTACTGGAGAGATGAGGGCTGATTTATGCGCCATCTAGTGGCATTTGGGGTAATCTGCAAGCCAGTGACCCTCGAAGTGAAGTGAAGAGAAAGTTGCTCAGTCGTGTCTGACTCTTCGACATGGACTTTCACCCGCCAGGCTCCTCTGTCCATGGAATTCTCTAGGCAAGAATACTAGAGTGGGTTGCCATTTCAATGACTCTTAGAAGAAAAGAAATACCTGCGCCGCTGAAATTACTCATCTGCAGCAATTGGTCAAGAGAAATGATTCTTTAAATGTTTTAGAAGTTTATTGAAATTTTAATTTGTGAAAAATACATTTTAAATTTTAGTTCTAAAGATATATAAGTAGAGAAAAGCAACAAAAATGTGCTTGATCGCATCATAAAAGACTAGTCAGGACCATCGGAGAACTTAATAGGTGCAAAAGACAGTGAGGAATGGTTGCCCGTTTTTCATGAAGAAAGGAAAACCAGGAAGCAGGCAGTCATGTTGATCAAGCACAGGGGTGCGAACATTTTCTGTAAAGGACCAGAGAATGAATAGTTGAGGCCATTTGGGTTGTGCAATCTCTGTTATGACTGCTCAACTCTGTCCATCTAGTGTGAAAGCAGCCATGGACTATGTACACACGAGTGTCCCTGAACGTTTCAAGAAAACTTTATTTACAAAAACAGGCAGGGGGCCAGATTTGGCCCTCTGACTATAGTTTGCTGGATTTCCCAGGTGACTCAGTGGTAAAGAAACCACCTGCTGCAGACACAGCAGATAGGGGTTCGATCCCTGGTCAGGAAGATCCCCTGGAATAGGAAACGGCAACTCACTCCAGTATTCTTCCCTGGAAAATTCCTTGAACAAAGGAGTCTGGTAGGCTACAGTCCACAGGGTTGCAAAGAGTCGGACATGACTGAGCCCTCAAGGACACGTGCACACTATAGTTTGCCAACTCCTGATCCAGCACAAACAAAACTAAAAGAATATTCCACTTAGGAAAATTCCAATGAGGTCCTCTGAGGAATTCACACTATGGAAAAAAAAAAAAGCAAAGCCTGACTTGAAATCTTCAAAAACTAAAGCAAAATGAAATTCCAACTTAAGAATCTCAGACTCCACTTAAGAAATCTAGATCTAGGGGACTTCCCTGGCAGTCTAGCCTCTGCCGATTCAGGGGCTCTGGTTCAATCTCTTGATCTGGGAAATAAGATCCCACATGCTGTGCTGTGCAGGGATGGGGAATCAGGGGGAATCTAGATCTATGAAAAGATACACTGGACAGAGATACCCAGAGCATGTGTCTGAAAAAGGATCCTTTATTGCAAATTAAACTAAATCAGAAAGAACATCAGGGCCCTTATAGTGAGACTTATAGAAATTCGATTACCTGGAAGACTTCACAGAGAAAAAAAGTAATTGGATTATGACCACTGAAAAAGTGTAATTTCTGAATATCACAAAACATTGTTAAATTGAAACAAATGTACAGGCAAATAACAAACTAGAAGAGGTTGTGACTCTAAAAAATCTTCAGTTCCTCTTTTGCACAGCAAATCATAAACAAAAAGACAACCTATAGAATGGGAGAAAATATTTGCAACGATGAAACTGACAGGAGCTTTATTTCCAAAATAAAACAAACAGCTCATACAGCTCAATATCAAGAAAATCAAACGATCCACTCAAAAAATGGGCAGAAGACCTAAACAGCATTTTTTTAATTTATCAAACTGGCAAAGACTGAAGAAGAAAATGAGAGGTGGGTGCTAATGAATGTGAGTAAAACTAGGCCCTCAACCTCTTTGCATTGTTGGTTGCAGGAGAATACAATTTGTTTATATATCTGACATCTTATTTTGGTTCTATAATTCTCCTTCTAAATATTTTCTCAAAAATAAATTATCTGGGGAATTTCCCTGGTGGTCCAGTGGTTAAGAATCGCCTGCCAGTACAGTGGACTTGGGTTCTATCCCTAGTCCGGGAAGATCCCACATGCCACAGAGCAACTAAGCCCATGTACCTCAACTACTGGAGCCCAGTGACCTAGAGTCAGCACACGGCACCTAGAGAGTAGCCCCCACTTGCCACAACTAGAGAAAAACCTGTGCACAGCAATGAAGACCCAGCAGAGCCCAAAAATAAATAAACGAACATATAATTTAAATAAAAGAAAAAATTATCTGGGACTTTCCTGGTGGTCCAGTGGGTAAAACTCCTCACTTCCAAAGCAGGGGGCCCAGGTTCTGTTCCTGGTCAGACAACTAGATGCCTCAACTAAGGATTCCACATTCCACAACAAAGATCAAAGATCCCACGTGCTGCAACTAAGACCCAGCACAGCCAAATAAATGAATATTTTTTTAAAAAAGAAATTCTCTGACTTTTAGGTACAAGGATGTTCATAGTAGTGTTATTTAAAGTTTAAAAAAAGAGAAAGAAAAACCTAAGTGTTCAATAAAATGCCCTTACAAATCATTAAGGGGGGAAAGAGCTAAAACTTTTAATAGACGAGAAGATGGACCATCATTAAAGTCACGTCTTTGAGAATAATTGATGACAAGAGAAGAATCTTCATGTATGTGTTTGCTGAGAAACAGGAAACAAAACAGTTTGATCTCAATTGACTTACTACAAATGCGTGCATTTTCCCTTCTTTTTTGTATGTCCCAATTTTTCTGCATCAAGCGGGGATTTTTGTAAATAGTAGAAATAAAATTTTTTGGAGAGATTCTTTTTCCTCTGGGTAAGTATTTTTATTGTTCTTAAAGAAGTTTAATCAATCTGGTTCAGAAAAAAAGGAGCTAAGGGTAGAGATAAAGAGGTTCCCTTTGAAACCCAAAGCTCAGATGGTAAGGAATCTGCCTGCAATGCAGGAAGCCTGGATTCTATCCCTAGGTCAGGAAGATCCCCTGGAGAAGGGAATGGCAACCCACTCCAGTATTCTTGGCTGAAGAATTCCATGGACAGACGAGCCTGGCGAGATACAGTCTATGGGGTCACAAAGAGTTGGACACGATTGAGCAACTAACACACAGGGGATAGAGATAAAGAGGTTCCCTTTGGAACACAAAATATGCTAACACCATTTGTGGTGAACATTTTCAATACACGATCTGAGGAGAAAATGTCTAGTAAAAACTGCTAATAAGTAGGTGACTTGGCTCCCTAGCAAACCATGTATTTTCAGTCCCTCAGTCATGTCCTACTTTTTGTGACCCTGTGGACTGTAGCCCACCAGGCTCCTCTGTCCATGGAATGTTCCAGGCAAAAATACTAGAGTGGGTTGCCATTTCCTCCTCCAGGGGATCTTCCTGACCCAGGGATCAAATCCTTGTCTGTTGCATCAAACCTGAGTCTCTTGTGTCTCCTGCATTGGCAAGCGGATTCTTTATCCTGGGCAATCCATGAGGTGAACCTTTTTGGAAGATCATAGGAAGTATGTGTGGGCATCTAAGGGCATTAGACAAATGTTCGAGAGTGAGGTGATGCTTTTTAGAGAGAAAACTTAAGACCAGGTTGATGGATTCCCTGCTGTAATTTTCCTATAGGAAGGGGTCTTTCATGGTATTAACACACGCTTTCTCCAGGAACGTCAGCTTTTCTTGGGCCTCATAAAGAGGGATTGGGAAGGAAACATCCCTCAATACACACTTGCCGGGAGCCAGCACACGAGATCCCACCCATGACAAGGTCATGAGGAGAAGGCCTGACAAGCAAGGCAGATCAGGACTTCAGGAATTTCGAAAAGCTGCCCCGGCGCTCACCTTAAAGATGATCTGTCTTTCTGATGCTTGCTATATTAGACTACTCCCTAATTTCTGTGACACAGCTAGAAGGCCTTCCCCGATCTCTCTCCAAACAGAATCAACTTAGAACTTTAATCAATATGTCCCCAAAGGACGGCAATATCCTGTAAGATTATCCAGGATGAAAGGAGTGTTTCAATTTAGACCGCTTTGCTGGCATTCTAGCCTGCTTGGCAAATGCGTACTAATGCACATGACTGCTCACAACACCTTAATCATAAACAGCATAAAGAACCCGATCACATAAAGGCCCTAATAGACACAGAGCCCTTCGGGGGTGAGGAAACCCTATTAGAGAACAGAAAAATATTATTCTAAAAGTGGTTAGAGTTAAAGATTTAGAAAAATAAGAGTTTAGAATTGTTCATCTTAACCAGGAATGCTAAACAGGGGCTGCCTCACAGGAGCTGCAGTGTCTTTGTGTGGTAAACCTTTTAGATAAATTTAACTGATAACTTCTGCACAAGGACTAACCTTTGTGTTCATTAAAGAATAGATTACAGAAAACAGCTTTGCATTCACCTAGGTCACAAAATGTCAATAGGCCCCAAGGCCAGAAGATAATGTATAAGACTCTCACAAAGAAGTTGCAGAAAACACCCTGGTTTCATGAAGGATAAGCTGATGTAATATTAAACTATCTTCCCCTTAAAAATGTACTAACTTAGAATATAAAAGCTACAGTAAAAAAATAAAGATTTGCCGGACTCTGCCAGCTGCACCCCATGTCTGGTCTCTCTCTCTCTCTCTCTCTCCCTTGCAGACTTGGCCCTATCAAGGCTGGTCTCACGTCTCTCCTTTTCTCGCCGACCTCATTCATCCTGAGGGAACCCCTGGATCCTGCTGAGGCTGGACCTCAGCACACACTCAGTGTAGAAGTCTCCTCTAGCTAAATTAGCCAGCCTCTACGTGCACGCCTCCAGTGATGGGGAGGTCACTACCTGACCAAAATTCCTATTACATAAAGCAGAAATCTTGTGCTCAAGAAAGTGATGTACTGAGACAACAAGATTGAGCTCTGGAATCAGACAGGGCTGGATTTGAATGCAGGCACCTTCACTAACTGAGAGCAGTGTGAGCCTGGGTAGCTGGCTTTCTCCCTCTGAGCATCATCTGTCAAAGTGAAAATTGATCCTCTGAGATCACAGATAATAATAAGATTCTCTGAACAATATTAAGAATCCTTGGTCTCAGGCTCCTGGCAAGGATAGCTGGGATTACTATTCTTGGCTTTGCACTGCTGGGGAAGCAGAACATAGAGGGGATCACTGTTCACAGTAATGGTACCAAGATTTGAAGCCAGGAGTCTGTCTCTGGAGGCTGTCCTTTAAGGGCTGCTGCGAATTTTGCAGGCTCACCTTCCATGCTATACACATTCATGGAGCAACAGTTCTCTGCCAGGCATTGCTCTCAGCATAGAGGACATAGCAGGGAACTAGACAGAGATCCCAGCTTGGGAGGAGCAAAAGGCTCTAGGGAAGTGAATCAGGAAATAAGCAACAAACTTGATGACTAAATAAGTGAGACTCTATATTGGAAGTTAGTGCTACAGAAAAAGAGAAAGCAGAGAATTTAGGGGGCAATTGAGAGGTCTGAAGAGGCTGCAATTTTACATAAGACAGTCAGAAAAGGGCTTGTTGATAGAACTGCCATGAAAGTGAAAATGAAAGTGTCAGTCGCTCGGTTGTGTCCAACTCTTTGTGACCCCATGGACTATAGCTACCAAGCTTCTCTGTCCACGGAATTCTCTAGGCAATACTGAAGTGGGTTGCCATTCCCTTCTCCAGGGGATCTTTCCAACCCAGGGATCTAACCCGGGTCTCCTACATTGCAGGCAGATTCTTTGCTGTCTGAGCTGCCTTGGAAGCCCATGTGCTGTGCTGTGTTTAGTTGCTCATACTTTATCAGTCTTATCCTACTCTTTCCGACCCCAGGTTCCTCTGTCCATGGGGACTCTCCACGAAGGAATACTGGAGTGGGTTGCCATGCCCCCATCCGGGGGATCTTCCTAAACCAGGGACCCAACCCAGATCTCCCACATTGCAGGCAGATTCTTTACTGTCTGAGCCCCCAGGGAAGCCCTTATGACCCAGCAAATCCTACCTCTGGACATATACCCAGAGAAAACCATAATTCCAAATGCTACATGCACCTCAGTGTTTATTGCTACACTGTTTACATTAGCCAAGACATGGAGGCAGCCTGGATGTCCATCCACAGAGGAGTGGATGGGAAGATGTGGCACATATCCACAATGGAATATTACTTGGCCGTGAAAAGGGGGAAAGAAACTGTGCCATCTGCAGACACGTGGATGGACTTACAGACGGTCATACAGAGTGAAATGTCAGAAAGAAAAACACTGTATATTAACATATATGTGGAATCTAGAAAAATGGTCTAGATGAACCTATTTGCAAAGCAGAAATGGAGATACAGATGAGGAGAACAAGTATATGGACAGCAGGTGGGGAAGGAGAGATGGGTTGAGTTGGGAGATTGGGACTGACATGTAAACACTACCATGTATAAAATGGGCTTTCCAGGTGGCACTAGTGGTAAAGAACCCTCCGCCAATGCAGGAGATGTTAAGAGACACAGGTTCGATCCCTGGGTTGGGAAGATCCCCTGGAGGAGGGCATGGCAACCCACTCCATTATTCTTGCCTGGGAAATCCCATGGACAGAGGAGCCTGGTGGGCTACAGTCCATGGGGTCACAAAGGGTCGGACTTGACTGAAGTGACCTGGCACGCATGTATAAAATAGGCAAATGAAAGCCTACTGTATAGCATAGAGAACTCGACTCAGTGCTCTGTGGTGACCTAAATGGGGAGGAAATCTAAAAAGGGGGGATAGATGCATACCTATGGCTCTTCACATTGCTTTACACTAGGAACTAAATCACTGTGGTAAAGAAACTATTAAAAAGAAGGTGAAAGAAAAAAAAAAAAAAGGTGAAAGAAAAGAACTTGTTGATGTTCAATGCTCAGTTGCTCTGGAATGTTTTTCTCCTCTTTGTTTTCAGATCTCACCTTGAGGGTTAGGGATGGGCCAGAGTGGCTTGTCCCAGCTTGGCAACAACCCCAGTCTTTGCTCTTGCTTCCCACTGAATTGGGCAGATGCCACCTCCATGGTGGGGATGGAGAGGGCTGTCCGCATGACCCCGCCCAGCTCAGCCTGTGTCCACCCTGGCATTCCCTGAGATAAACAGAGTCCCCTCTGCTCCTGGCTGGACTGGTCCCTCCCTGCCCGCCTGATACAGCTTTGCCAGCCCCTTCACCCTCCTCTTTCTCCCACACCCTCATCTAACCTGCCAGGAAATTCTGTGGGCTCCACCTGCACCTCTATCCAGGATCGGCCACCTCTCACCACCTCCACGGCCCACACTCATCATCAGTCAGCGGGACGAGCTCAGCCACCTCGTCCTGGATCTCCTGGCTGTCACCCCTGTCCCCCACATTCTGGTCTCCCACAGCGACCAGAGGGCACCTGGGAACCCCTCAGTCAGGTCATGTCTCTCCTCTGCTCAGAATCCCCTGCAGCTCCCACGGCAATTGGTGTAAAATCAGGGTCCTCACTGTGACTCTCACAAGACATGCTCAGTTACCGCCTCGCTCTCACCTCCTTCCTCCCTCTCAGCCTCTCCCCCTACCTCCCTGTTTCTCCTGCAGTTATTGTTCTAAGCACCGCGCGGCCCCAAGGCCTTTGCGTGGGATGTTGCCTCTACCCCATGCATTTTCTTGACTGATTTCCTAGTTTCTTTCAAGGGTGGATTTGGGATCTTTGCCAAGCTGAAACAAGCAAGCCACCCGGGTCTACTCTTACTTCTTTCTGGAAGACCTGGGATTTCTGTGGTGGCATGGTGGATAGGAATCTGCCTGCCAATGCAGGGAACACAGGTTCAACTCCTCTTCCTGGAAGATCCCATATGCTGTGGAGCAGCTAAGCCCAGGAACCACAACTACTGAGTCTGAGTGTTGCAAGTACTGAAGCCCATGCAACTAGAGCCTGTGCTCCACAACAGTGAGAAGTCCCAGCACCACAACAAAGAGTAGCCCCCCACTTGCTGCAATAAGAGAGAGAGCCTGCGTAACACATCGAAGACCCAACAGAGCCGTAAACAAGTAATTTATTTTTTTAAAGGCAGAGTCCCTGAACATAGCTGCAACTTAACCCTGCAACAGCTGAGAAGCTGTGACTTTGAATTTGCCTCAACATGTCCAAAGTCTGTTTTCCAATTATGACAAGTGAGAGTGCCTGGCCCAAAGGAGGTCAAGTTACAGGGCTAGACCTCGTCTTATTTGCCTACCTGGAACCCGTGACAGTTGCACCCATGGACAGATCTCCAAGCGAGTTGCTTGTTTCATGGGAAAGTGGGGACCCAGAAAGTTCTGAGCTTAGGACTCCACAGGAGGTTCAAATGGTAAGGAACCCACCTGCCAGTGCAGGAGACAAAGGTTCAAACCCTGGGTCAGGAAGATCCCGTGGAGAAGGAAATGGCAACCCACTCCAGTATTCTTGCCTGGAAAGTCCCATGGACAGAGGAGCCTGGCTACAGTCTATGGGGTCCAAAAGAGCCAGACACGACTTAGTGATGAAAAAACAACAAAACAACGAAGTCCTGAGCTCAGGGGCATGCCCATGCCACCCCGATGGTGAGGGTGAGAGCCGAGGAACACATAGGACTGAGATCTGGACTCTTTCCTTTTCTACCAGGAAGCCTCCTCAATACTGGAACTGCTCCCCCATCACCACTGAGCCGTCACCACTCAATGACTCTCTATGTGTGTGTGTGCGTTTGTGCCCATGAAGCTTCTGGATCCGTGTGTGTGCGTGTGCATGCCTGTCACTTGCAGGGCACATGTGTGTGCATTTTGCACCCTTAGTGCATGCGTTAGCCCCACCCTCCTTCCACTGTCTGCTTACATGCCCGTGCGTGCCCGCCAGGGTTGTGGTGTGGCTTCTCCAGCCAGGCAGGGGCCCTGAATCCACACTCACCATGGCCAAGGGAGGCTCCTGCGGTGCCTGCCAACATCACTCTCTGTTTACGGCCTGAGAGAGGAGGGGCTGAGGGCCAGGGTCCTGTTATACAGGGGGTCCCTGAAGATGCTGTCCCAGGGGGGTCCCCAGGTACTAACGAGCCCCCCAGGGTTCAGGCTGGAAACACCCTGCAGGGCTTTTCCCTCCTGGAAACTGGAGACCTCAGGGTCTGCTTTCCCAGCCCACAGGATCTGATGGCAAAAACAAGTGGAAAAAGGACTAATGACACTTTCTTTTTTTGGATGGTGGCCCCAAAAGCACACCTCACTCCATCTATTCTCCCCAACGACCCTCAGGGCCCAGCAGGTGCTGGACAAGTTTGCTGCCCCAAGGGAGGTGTGCCGTCTATACCCCGCTCTCAAAGGGGGAAGGAAGAAGTGTAACATTTTGATGTTATTCAGTTGCTCATGTGTGTCTGACTCTTCGCAACCCCACGGACTGCAGAACACCAGGCTTCTCTGTCTGTCACCAACTCCCGGAGTTTGCTCCAACTCATGTCCATTGAGTCAGTGATGCCATCCAACCATCTCATCCTCAACGTCCCCTTCTCCTCCTGTCTTCAATTTTCTCAGCATCAGGGTCTTTTCCAATGAGTTGGCTCTTTGTATCAGGTGGCCAAAATACTGGAGCTTCAGCTTCAGCATCAGTCCTTCCAGTGAATATTCAGGTTTGATTTCCTTTAAGATTGACTGGTTTGATCTCCTTGATCAAATAGAAGACTCTCAAGAGTCTTCTCCAGTACCACAGTTTGAAGGTATCAGTTCTTCGGCTCTCCGCATTTTTTATTGTCCAGCTCTCACATCTGTACATGACTGCTGGAAAAACTATAGCTGTGACTATACAGACTGTTGTCAGCAAAGTACAGGAGAAAAGCAGAGAGATAGCTCCAGAAGGAACGAAGAGGCTGAGCCAAAGTGGAAACAACGCCCAGTTATGGATGTGTCTGGTGGTGAAAGTAAAGTCCAAAGCTGTAAAGAACAATATTGCATAGGAACCTGGAATATTAGGTCCATGAATCAAGGTAAATTGGAAGTGATCAAACAGGAGATGGCAAGAGAGAACATCAACATTTTAGGTGTCAGTGATGTCCAGCACTTTTGAGACCCCATGGACTCTAACCATCCAGGATCCCTCTTGTCCCCAGGCAAGAATAATGAAGTGGGTTTCTATTTCCTTCTCCAGGGGATCTTCCCAACCCAGTGATCAAACCTGCATCTGCTACATTGGCAGGCGGATTCTTTACTGCTGAGCCACCTGGAAAACCTTTGGCCAATATCTCTCACATTATTTTCCCCTCCATCAATTCCTGGTAACCACCACTCTCCCCTGTTTATGAGTTCAGCTTTCTTAGATCCCCCACGTAAGTGAGATCATGCAGTATTTGTCTTTTGATGTCCGATTTACTTCACTTAGCATAAATGACCTCAAGGTCCATTTCTGTTGTTACAAATGGCAAGGTTTCCTTCTTTCTCATAACTGAATAATATTTAAATTTGTATATATACCATATTATATATAATATATATACATATATATAGTATTATAAATATTTCTTCTTTGTCTATTCATCCAATGCCAGATGCTTAGGCTGTTTCCATGTCTTGGCTATTATGAACACTGCTGCAATGAACATGGGGGTCCAAGCTGAGCAATTTAACTTCATGAGTTAAATTTCTCAACAGTACATGAGTACAGTCTCATGATTTTTCATACCCACCTGCTGTACACCTACAACCCCTGTCATAGTTGAAGTTCCCCCAGAAGCGGACAATGAGACAAGGATTTGAGTGTAGATAAGAAACACCTGGAGTAACAGGCAAATTTGGCCTTGGAGTAGGGAATGAAGCAGGGCAAAGGCTAATAGAATTTTGCCAAGAGAACGCACTGGTCATAGCAAACACCCTCTTCCAACAACACAAGAGAAGACTCTACATATGGACATCACCAGATGGTCAACACTGAAATCAGATTCATTATATTCTTTGCAGCCAAAGATGGAGAAGCTATATACAGTCAGCAAAAACGAGACTGGGAGCTGACTGTGGTTCAGATCATGAACTCCTAATTGCCAAATTCTGGCTTAAACTGAAGTAGGGAAAACCACTAGACCATTCAGGTATGACATAAATCAAATCCCTTATGACTATACAGTGGAAGTGAGAAGTAGATTTAAGGGACTAGATCTGATAGACAGCCTGATGAACTGTGGATGGAGGTTCATGACATTGTACAGGAGACAGGGATCAAGACCATCCCCATGGAAAAGAAATGCAAAAAGGCAAAATGGTTGTCTGAGGAGGCCTTACAAATATCTGTGAAAAGAAGAGAAGTGAAAAGCAAAGGAGAAAAGGAAAGATATTCCCATTTGAATGCACAGTTCCAAAGCATAGCAAGAAGAGACAAGAAAGTCTTCCTCAGCTATCAATACAAAGAAATAGAGGAAAGCAACAGAATGGGAAACACTAGAGATCTCTTCAAGAAAATTAGAGATACCAAGGGAAAATTTCATGCAAAGATGGGCACAATAAAGGACAGAAATGGTAGAGACCTAACAGAAGCAGAAAATATTAAGAAGAGGTGGCAAGAATACACAGAAGAACTGTACAAAAAAGATCTTCACAACCCAGATAATCACGATGGTGTGATCACTCACCTAGAGCCAGACATCCTGGAATGTGAAGTCAAGTGGGCCTTAGAAAGCATCACTACGAACAAAGCTCGTGGAGGTGATGGAATTCCAGTTGAGCTATTTCAAATCCTGAAAGATGATGCTGTGAAAGTGCTGCATTCAATATGCCAGCAAATTTGGAAAACTCACCAGTGACCACAGGACTGGAAAAGGTCAGTTTTCAATCCAATCCCAAAGAAAGGCAATGCCAAAGAATGTTCAAACTACCACACAGTTGCACTCATCTCACATGCGAATAAAGTAATGCTCAAAATTCTCCAAGCCAGGCTTCAGAAATACATGAACTGAGAACCTCCAGATGTTCAAGTTGCTTTTAGAAAAGGCAGAGGAACCAGAGATCAAATTGCCAACATCCACTGGATCATCGAAAAAGCAAGAGAGTTCCAGAAAAACATCTATTTCTGCTTTATTGACTATGCCAAAGTCTTTGACTGTGTGGATCACAATAAACCGTGAAAAATTCTGAAACAGATGGGAATACCAGACCACCTGATCTGCCTGTTTGAAACCTGTATGCAGGTCAGGAAGCAACAGTTAGAACTGGACATGGAAAAAAAAAAAAAAGAACTGGACATGGAACAACAGACTGGTTCCAAATAGGAAAAGGAGTATGTCAAGGCTGCATATTGTCACCCTGTTTATTTAACTTATATACAGAGTACATCATGAGAAGCACTGGGCTGGAGGAAGCACAAGCTGGAATCAAGACTGCTGGGAGAAATATCAATAACCTCAGATATGCAGATGACACCACCCTTATGGCAGAAAGTGAAGAGGAACTGAAAAGCCTCTTGATGAAAGTGAAAGAGGAGAGTGAAAAAGTTGATTTAAAGCTCAACATTCAGACAACCAAGATCATGACATCTAGTCCCATCACTTCATGGCAAATAGATGGGGAAACAGTGGAAACAGTGTCAGACTTTATTTTTCTGGGCTCCAAAATCACTGCAGATGGTGTTTGCAGCCGTAAAATTAAAAGACGCTTACTCCTTGGGAGGAAAGTTATGACCAACTTAGACAGCATATCAAAAGGCAGAGACATTACTTTGTCAACAAAGGTCCGTCTAGTCAAGGCTATGGTTTTTCCATTGGTCATGTATGGATGTGAGAGTTGGACTCTGAAGAAAGCTGAGCACCGAAAAATTGATGCTTTTGAACTGTGGTGTTGGAGAGGACTCTTGAGAATCCCTTGGACTGCAAGGAGATCCAACCAGTCCATCCTAAAGGAGTTCAATCCTGGGTGTTCATTGAAAGGACTGATGTTAAAGTTGAAACTCCAGTATTTTGGCCACCTGACGTGAAGAGCTGGCTCATCTGAAAAGACCCTGATGCTGGGAAAGATTGAGGGCAGGATGAGAAGAGGACAACAGAGGATGAGATGGCTGGATGGCATCACTGACTCGATGGACATGGGTTTGGGTAAACTCCAGAGGCCTGGCGTGGTGCGGTTCATGGGGTCACAAAAAGTCGGACACAACTGAACGACTGAACTAACTGAACTGACGAGTTGTTTTGTTATTTTCTTACTGTTGATTTTTGGAAGTTCTCTATATGTTCTAGATAAAAATCTTTTGTCAGATATTTTCAAATGTCTTAACTTTTCACTCTTCTAACTGTATCTTTCACAATGCAGAAATTTCTAATTTTAATAAAGCTCAGTCAAAACACTTTTTCTTTTATGGATTGTGTTTTTTTTCCTTTATGTATTGCTAGGAATTCCTTGCCTTATTGTGTAAGACTTGACCTCAATACAATATTGAATAGATGTGGTGAAAGGAGACATCCTGGTCTTGTTTTACATTTTAGAGGGAAAACTTTAAATCTTTCACCATTAAGTAAAGTGTTAGCTGTAGGTTTTGGGTAGAAGTATATCAAGTTGTTCAGTTCAGTCACTCAGTCATGTCTGACTTTTTGTGACCCCGTGAACCGCAGTACATCAGGCCTCCTTGTCCATCACCAACTCCTGGAGTTCACCCAAACCCATGTCCATCGAGTTGGTGATGCCATCCAGCCATCTCATCCTCTGTTGTCCTCTTCTCATCCTGCCCTCAATCTTTCCCAGCATCAGGGTCTTTTCAAATGAGCCAGCTCTTCACATCAGGTGGCCAAAATACTGGAGTTTCAATTTTAACATCAGTCCTTTCAATGAACACCCAGGATTGCTCTCCTTTAGGATGGACTGGTTGGATCTCCTTGCAGTCCAAGGGATTCTCAAGAGTCCTCTCCAACACCACAGTTCAAAAGCATCAATTTTTCGGTGCTCAGCTTTCTTCAGAGTCCAACTCTCACATCCATACATGACCAATGGAAAAACCATAGCCTTGACTAGACGGACCTTTGTTGACAAAGTAATGTCTCTGCCTTTTGATATGCTGTCTAAGTTGGTCATAACTTTCCTCCCAAGGAGTAAGCGTCTTTTAATTTTACGGCTGCAAACACCATCTGCAGTGATTTTGGAGCCCAGAAAAATAAAGTCAGCCACTGTTTCCACTGTTTCCCCATCTATTTGCCATGAAGTGATGGGACCGGATGCCATGATCTTAGTTTTCTGAATGTTGAGCTTTAAATCAACTTTTTCACTCTCCTCTTTCACTTTCATCAAGAGGCTTTTCAGTTCCTCTTCACTTTCTGCCATAAGGGTGGTGTCATCTGCATATCTGAGGTTATTGATATTTCTCCCAACAGTCTTGATTCCAGCTTAAAAATGTGTAAAACAGGGACTTGCCTAGTGGTCCAGTGGTTAAGAATCCACCTTGTAATGCAGAGGACACTGGTTTGATCTCTAATCCAGGAAAATCCCACATGCCATGAGGCAACTAGGCCTGCATTCCCTATAGCCTGTGCTCCACACAAGAGAAACAACCACTGCGAGAATCCTCACACCACAACTAGAGTGTAGTCCCTGCTCTCTACAACTAGAGAAAGCCCACATGCAGCCAAAGAAAGACCCAGTGCAGCCAAAAATAAGATAAATTAATTTTTTAAATGGACAAAACACACAAAACAAACATTTCACCAAAAAGGATATATAGATGGCAAATAAACGAAAATACAGTCAAATCATTAGCCATTAGGGAAATGCATTTAAAAACCTCAATTCACACACTGAAATGTTGTGAAGTAATTAGCCTCCAACTAATAAAAAAAATAAAAATAAAAAAAAACCTCAATTGGATACATCTGTGCATCTAATAAAATGGCAAAAGATAAAAATAAAACAACAGCAACAACAAAACTTGACGATACCAAGTGCCAGTGAGGATACAGAACTGGAAGCTTCAGACATTGTTGGAAATGCAAAATTGCATGTAGCCTCTCGAAAACAATGCAAAAGTTTCTTATAAAGTTAAACATCTTTACCATCTGAGCTAATAATTCCACTTCTACGTATTTTTCCTAGGAAATGAAAACATACATCCACACAAAAACCTATCCATGAAATGTTTATGACAGCCATATTTAAAACTGCCAGAAACTGGTCACAATGCAGATGTCCTTCAATAAGTAAATGGTTAAACAAACTGTGATATATCCTTATAGTGGAATACTACTCAAAAATGAAAAATAGAAACTACTGAAACATGGAAGAAAAGCTATGACAAACCTAGACAGTGTATTAAAAAGCAGAGACATCACTTTGCCAATAAAGGTCCCTACAGTCAAGCTATGGTTTTTCCAGTAGTCATGTATGGATGTGAGAGTTGGACCTGAAAGAAGGCTGAATGCTGAAGAACTGATGCTTTTGAACTGTGGAGTTAGAGAAGACTCTTGAGAGTCCCTTGGACAGCAAGGAGATCAAACCAGTCAATTCTAAAGGAAATCAACCCTGAATATTCTTGGAAGAACTGATGCTGAAGCTGAAGTTCCAATACTTGCCCACCTGATGCAAAGAGCAAACTCACTGGAAAAGACCCTGACACTGGAAAGATTGAGGGCAGGAGGAGAAAGGGGCAACAGAGGATGAGATGGTTGGATGGCATCACTGACTCGATGGACATGAGTTTGAGCAAACTCCAGGAGACAGTGAAAGACAGGGAGGCCTGGCATGCTGCAGTCCATGGGGTTCTCAAGGAGTCAGACAAAACTGAGCGACCGAACAACAACTGAAACATGAATCAAAGGAGGTGGAGTGACAGTTTGGTAGTTGTTTCCACAGAATTCCTGCTTTCACAAAACTGATAACCCTTAAATTTACCCCACCCCCCATTTCCAGAGCAGAGACTGATTGCTTTAAGAAATCAGCACATTCTTTTTTTCTTTTTGGTGGTAAAGCTGAATTAACTGATGCACATATCAAAGGCATCAAAAACTTAAAGATTGTTGAAAGGCAAAATCCAACAATTTTATTTCCAGATTGCAAGTTGCCCTTGCATACAAAAAAACAAAGAAGAAGTTTATTTGGTGGTCACTGCATGAATCTTGAAACCAAATTCCAGATTGATGATACTGATAAAAGATGGTAGTTATTAATTAATCCACGTTCACTTCAATTCAGCTCAGTCACTCAGTCATGTTTGACTCTTTGAGACCGCATGGACTACAGCATGCCAGGCTTCCCTGTCCTTTACCAACTCCCAGACCTTACTCAAACTCATGTCTATCGAGTCGGTGATGTCATCCAACCATCTCATCCTCTGTCGTCCCCTTCTCCCACCTTCAATCTTTCCCAGCATCAGGGTCTTTTCAAAAGAGTCAGTTCTTCACATCGGGTGGCCAAAGTATTGGAGTTTCAGCTTCAACATCAGTACTTCCAATGAATATTCAGGACTGATCTCCTTTAGGATGGACTGGTTTGATCTCCTTGCAGTCCGGGGAATTCTCAAGAGTCTTTTCCAACACCACAGTTCAAAAGCATCAGTTCTTCGGTGCTCAACTTTCCTTATAGTCCAACGTTCACATCCATACATGACTACTGGAAAAACCATAGGTTTGACTAGACGGAGCTTTGTTGGCAAAATAATGTCTCTGCTTTATAATATGCTGTCTAGGTTGGTCATAGCTTTTCTTCCAAGGAGCAAGCGTTTTTTAATTTCATGGCTGCAATCACTATCTGCAGTGATTTTGGAGCCCAAAAAAAATAAAGTCTGTCACTGTTTCCATTGTTTCCCCATCTGTTTGGCATGAAGTGATGGGACCACATGCCATGATCTTAGTTTTTGAATGTTGAATTTTAAGCCAACTTTTTCACTCTCCTCTTTCACTTTCATCAAGAGGCTCTTTAGATCTTCTTCACTTTGTGCTATAAGGGTGGTATCACCTGCGTATCTGAGGTTATTGATATTTCTCCCAGCAATCTTGACACCAGCTTGTGCTTCCTCCAGCCCAGCATTTCACATGATGCACTCTGCATATAAGTTAAATAAGCAGGGTGACAATATACAGTCTTGACATACTCCTTTTCCTGTTTGGAACCAGTCTGTTGTTCCATGTCCAGTTCTAACTGTTGCTTCTTAACCTGCATACAGATTTCTCAGGAGGCAGGTAAGATGGTCTGGTATTCCCACCTCTTTCAGAATTTTCCACCAGTTTATTAGGATCCACACAGTCAAAGACTTTGGCATAGTCAATAAAGCAGAAATAGATGTTTTTCTGGAACTCTCTTGCTTTTTCGATGATCCAGCGGATGTTGGCAATTTGATCTCTGGTTCCTCTGCCTTTTCTAAAGCCACATTGAACATCTGGAAGTTCATGGTTCACATACTGTTGAAGCCTGGCTTGGAGAATTTTGAGCATTACTTTGCTAGTGTGTGAGATGAGTGCAGTTGTGCGGTAGTTTGAACATTCTTTGGCATTGACTTTGTTTGGGATTGGATTGAAAACTGACCTTTTCCAGTCCTGTGGCCACTGCTGAGTTTTCCAAATTTGCTGGCATATTGAGTGCAGCACTTTAACAACATCATCTTTTAAGATTTGAAATAGCTCAACTGGAATTCCATCCAGTTATCCATGCTAGCCCCCTGCAAACTAATTTACGTTGGTAAAAATGATCATATATACATAAATGAGTCCCTATTAGTACTGACACCTCCTTCTCACTCCCCATAGAATTTAAGTTCTTGTTTCAGCCACCTTATGGGTTAAATGTGCTTGGTCTAACAGAGAACCATTTAGATGCTGTCAAGCAAGATTTTCTTTATTTGATGGTAACAACAGAGGCTACAGTTTATACTTAAACCAGCCGTTAATAGTGACCTTCTATCCAGTCAGAGTAACTAAAAGCAGCTGTGAAAACTGCAAGGAAAACTAGAGACAGGACAAGAGGCAGCGAAAGCCTGACTGCTGCAAACTGGTACACACCCCTGCACTTCAGCAAGCGCAGGGAAGCCAAAGTCACTGACTGCTCTCCTCACTGACTTGAATTGACAGTTTCTTCTCCAACCATCTTGTTACTGGTTGCATTCCACTATACCTCGTTAAAATATAAAGAATCAGTCTCCATAGTAAAATCATCTTTTCAGAAGAACTATACACAATACATTCAAAATCACTGTTTTTTCTTCATCTTTTTTTCCTTGAACTTGTAGGTGGTTGAATCTCTTGTGTTTCTTCTTTTTCACCAGATATGGACCGTTTGAAAACTATTTCATTATCTTTATCATCATTGTTCATTTTAGCCACTTCAGACTTTTGTTTCTCAAAAAAAGTTGGTGTACAAATTGGTGTGGGACCCTGGCTATCCACAGTCTTCTCAGGAGTGTTAGGAGTGACTGAAGCTGCTGTCTTCTTCTTACATAAAACCTTTCTGGAATTTTGAGGACCAGTGTTTGAAGCATTTTCCTCATTTTTATGTAAAACCTTAACCAATGAAGGGAAACTATAATCAATTCTCTTTTTAGCCAGTCTCCTCCTGAGTAATTTTTCTTCCTTTTTAAACCACTCCTCCATCCATAGCTTTTAAAGAAGCAACCGGTTCTGATTGTACCATTTCACTGCTGGATATGATGGCCTTTTAAATGGTATATGCCACTTTCTAGAAAGTTTTTCATGTACCTTTTCAGGTGGTATAAAAAGACACTTCAAGAGTCTTTCACCAAAAAAGTAGCTGTTCATTGTTTCAGCAGCTATTTTGGCAACATCTTCAGACTCAAACTCCACAAAGCCGTAGCCTTTGCTATTTCCAGTCTTTTTTACTCCTGGACAGTCTGAATTTTGTAACAGTGCCAAACTGGAAGAAATATACTTGGATTTGGGTTTCATAAAGTGATGGTGGTAAGCAAACCTGAGCCACATCCTTTTTAAATTTGGCATCCTCCTGCGGGTTTAGGGACAGGAGTGGCTTAGCTGGGTCATCGAAGGCTGCCGTTCCACCAATTTGTACGCAGATGAGAAATCAACACCTTCTATATCCCATTGCCATAGTGATTGGCTAGTACAGTGGTGCTCAAAAGCAATTTTTCATTGCTTGGCAATTGGCAACATCTGGAAGCATTTTTGGTTATCACACTGGAGGAGTGCATGCTGCTGGTATCTAGTGGGTGGAGGCCAGGGATGCTGTTAAACATCCTACAATGCACAGGACAGCCTTCCACAGCAAAGAGTGATTTGGCCCTAAATGCCAACGGTACCAACATTGAGGAACCCTAGGCTAGAGAATAAATATGTGACCCAAGTGAAGTCAGTACAAAATCAACACCAAGACTAGAAGCTTCTCAACTCTCTGGAATGTACAAGATGGTCTATGATCCTTACACCTATTTTGTTAACACAGAGAAGGAAGATTAGAGCTGTGGAAGTGGGAAGAGAAGCCAGGTTGAGTACCACGTGGAACCTGGGGATGAAACTGATACCCAGGGAAAAATCTGTAGAGATGAGTACCTCAGTCCAAATGAGGTCAAATGTTGACCTCATTTGAACCACTAGATCAAACCTCCCCTGAAGCAGATCCTTTTCAGCTATATGAACTGATTGGTTTTTGTTCGTTTTAGCTAGCTGGATAGACTTTTGTGTTACCTGCAACCAAGAGTGCACCAGTTGACAGGGGGAACCAACGAACATTAAAGTTCCCCTTTCCTGGAGGAGCCCAGTATAAACACAGCCTTGTCTTATGCATAGTTAACTGCAAGACATAAAAACCCATTCAAGCTTGAGTACTTATTAAATGATGAACCAGTCTCTCCAAACCCCAAGGAAGCATGAAGTATAGTTGAGATCCGTGCAAAATCAGACTTAGGCACTTAGAAGGCAATTAATAAATACCCACTGATGGCAAAGCTATGGTTTTTGCAGTAGTCATGTATGGATGTGAGAATTGGACTATAAAGAAGGCTGAGTGCCAAATTGCGGAGATGGAGAAGACTTTTGAGAATCCCTCAGACAGCAAGGAGATCAAACAAGTTAATCCTAAAGGAAATCAACCCTGAATATTCATTGGAAGGACTGATGCTGAAGTTAAAACTCCAATCCTTTGACCACCTGATTCGAAGAGCTGACTCATTGAAAAGGACCTTGATGCTGGCAAAGATGGAGGACTGGAGGAGAAAGGGGTGACAGAGGATGAGATGGTTGGATGGTCTCACCATTTTGACAGACATGAGTTTGAGCAAACTCCAGGAGATAGTGAAGGACAGGGAAGCCTGGCATGCTGCAGTCCATGGGATCACAAACAGTCAGACACGACTTAGCAACTGAACAACGAACAACATTGATGTCAATGGAATATATGTTCAATTAACTGGAATTTCCATTTGGAAATGAAGTACTCCCTCCAACATCCTGGAACCATTTGAGTGCTCATCTCTAATTCTCCCATAGAATCTGATCCTCCCAAAGAAGACTGCATAGCTCCAGTCTTCTGCTGTTTTCTCATCAGTACCCAGCACCCCAAATTGCCCATCAATATTTCTCCATCTCTCTTGGCCTTAGTAGCTCCACCA
Organism: Muntiacus reevesi; assembly: GCF_963930625.1. Lineage (NCBI taxonomy): Eukaryota > Metazoa > Chordata > Mammalia > Artiodactyla > Cervidae > Muntiacus > Muntiacus reevesi. The sequence continues at coordinate 186,751,716 of NC_089249.1, read as the reverse complement.
AATGATACCTTTCTTGGCATCCTCATTTTAAAAACATTCTCAAGCAAGAATCTGATTGACTCAACTTTAGTCAGGTGACCACCCCTAGTCCAATCAATGGAGTCATCCATCAAAAGAGGAAGCAAAAGTAGGTCAGCAAGTGGGCCAGATGGTTTGGCCCCAAGATGAGAGCTCAAGTTAACACACAGGGTTCTTGGCCACCTTCATCAATAGAATTGACCAGAGGCCAGATAAGAACTTCAGGCAAGGTTTTATTGGGACCCCTGTTGCAGCAGTGGGGAGTGAGAACAAACAACAGGTTCCCTTTACTTGCTCATTTCCCAATAGCAGAGAGGGGAGAGCTGGTTCCTTATATGGGGTAAGTGGGGGCGGGGGGTCCAGGGGTTGAGCTGGAGGGGTGGCTTAGGTGGTACCCAGCCCTCAGGTGGTATTGTGTGCAAGAGGCATGCACAGTACCCTGTTCTTGCTCCCAGCTCTTCAGAAGCAGCAGTTGGGGTTTTCTGGTCTTTTTGTATCTTATTGTCCATAATTTGCCCCCTGTATACATACATCCCTGCAGGTATTTTTAGTCCCTTATAGTTTCTTTGCATTTTGTTGCTCCAGGAGAGGTTTGTCTAGGTGCAAGCACTGCAGGAAAGGGTCCCAGGTCCCGTGTCTCGGCCTGTCTCAAAGTTAATGCTGAAGAGACCAAAACCCCACACCACCACCACCCCTCCTTACCTAGACACACAACAATGACACTGAGTGTTAACTATTCCTTTATTAGGTGGTGAGGGAACAGGGGGCTGTACAATGCAAGGCCTGGGGACTTAGCTACACAGGGATTGTGACCAGAAGCTATATTACAAAAATAGCCTACAAATACTTCTATTTTGCCCTGGGGCTGGGCCAGGGGAATACCAGGAAGAAGAGGTGCCAGGCAGGCAGCTCCTTCTCTTCCTGCAGGCCCACTGTTTACAGGGAGACAAAGTAGAATGCACACATCTCCCCTGGTCCTCATATTCCCACCAGCCACCCCACCCTCCCAGTTCCCAAAGGAAGAAGGCCCACACCCTAGGATGGGGGTGGGGGAACTGTGGGCGGGCTCTCTGGGCCAGAGGGCAAAGCTCTAGAATAAGTTCCATCTGGAATGCAGTGAAGTGAGGGAGGTGGAGCAGGGAGGAGGCTCCCAAGTCTCACCCGACCCCTAGCCCCGGAGGGTGCGCCCAAGGGTGCCTACTTGGTACACACCAGGGTTGTGTACTTGGTACACAGGAGCCCGGTCATGCCTGTGTACTTGGTACACAGAATCCAGCTTGGCCGAATGGGCCCACAGACTCAGCCCCACGGGGGCACTGGGGGGGTTCGCAGGGGGGCAGAGAGCATCTCCATATATATATTTTGTAAAAAATAATAATAATAATAAGTTTGTTTAAATGAATTTGTTTCTATACAAAATGTAAAAAAAAAAAATAATAATCCACTTGTGTCAGAGCAGGAGGAGTGAGAGAAGGGGGCCAGAGAAGGCAAGAAAAGGGGGGAAGAGAGAATGGGGTTGGGGGGGTATTGGCCACAGGATGAGGGGGGAGGCAGGAGGATGTCCTAGACTCACCACAGGACCCAAGGGTGAGGGTCAGCCTGCACCCCTTATAAATAAAGGAAGACTGAAACCCTAGGCTGGTGACCTATCTTGGTCACACTGCAAGGAGAGAGGGGTGCAGGAGAAAACAAGAGACAGAATGAAATGGACTAAAAGGGGAGACAGAGAGAGGAATCATGATGGGGTGCCCCTTCAGCCTCCCCAAATCCAGGAACTGGGGAGCCCTCAGGCCAACACTTGCCTCTTGGGGGTGACTTCAGGCGGGGGCCCTAGCTGGGTCTGGGCCTGAGCAAGAGCGCCGGGGACCGACACGGGGAGCGGCTGGGCCGACAGCGACCCAGCAGCTGTGGCCGTGGCCCCGGTGGCAGTGGCCGGGCTGGGCGTGGAGTCAGACCAGTCCGAGAGTGAGGGCGGGGAGGGGCTGGCCCAGTGCTCGGGGGACTCGGGGGATGGGGTCAAGTAAGGGTGCTCGCTGGGGACCCGCAGGAAGCGGGCCTTGGGGGGGCTGCCGTGGGCCCCAGCCACTGCGGGGAACTCCTCGCCGTGTCCTGGGGCGGCCAGGTAGGGCGGGGGCCGCTCCTGGGGGGACACGGGATTCCCGGGGTTCAGCAGCTGGGGTCCCGGGGCCAGCGGCAGCAGGAAGGAGGGGCCTGGAGGGGCGGGTGGGGGCAGCCGGGCCCAGTCGAGGGGTACGGCCACGGGGTTCAACAAGCCCAGGCTGAGCACGCAGCCCCCAGGGGGCTGGCGCCCTAGACCCGCCCGGCCCGCGCCACCCAGCTGCGCCAGAGACACGGCCGTGGCCGTGGCGGCCGCGTAGGGCCCCTCGAGGGGGAAGCCGCCAGGGGACGCGGGGGGCCCGCCAAAGGCCCGCGGGGAGTCCAGCGAGTCCACGGGCGAGAGCGTGACCGAGCTGTCGGCCAAGGGCCCCGGGCAGGCCAGCGTCAGCTTCTTGCCCCGCCCCCGGGTGCCCTGCGGCCCCAGCCCCGCCTTCCCCGGGGGCCTCCGGCTCTTCTTGGCCCCGGTCTGCGCCACCTTGAGGCCGGGGAGGAAGGCCCCGGGCGGGCAGAGCAAGGGCCCCAGGCCGTGCGGGCCAGGCGGGCTGCGGGGCCCGCTGGGCTGGTCCAGCAAGCGCACGATGTCCTGGTGCAGCCTCTCCTGGGCCACGTCCCGGGGCAGCCTGTCCAGGTGGTCTGTGATCTCCCGGTTGGCAAAGTGGTCCAGCAGCAGCTTGGCTGCCTCGAAGCTGCCCTCCCGGGCGGCCAGGAACAGTGGAGTCTCTTCCTGTGGGGGCCCGGGAACCCAAAAGATGTCAGGGTCACGAGTCAGGTTAAGTCCTGCCTAACATCACAGAGGCCTCTATCTCTGAGGGAAACAGAGCTAAGAGTTCATACTCTGCAGCCAGACAGACCTTGATTGGAATCTCAGTTCTGCCTGGGGGAAAAACTGGGCAAGTTCTTTCCTTAAAGCCCTGTTCATCCAGCACCTATTAAGAAACTTCAGGGTCCAAAGACAGGGTGAGGTGAGTGAGGCACTCACCTTAGGCACAGAATTTAAGGGGGTGGCGAAAAATTCTGTTATCAAAATAAATGGTATATAATGCAGTTTTTATAGTTAAGATTAATGCAAAAAATAATAATAATCCATAACAAATATAGCATGGAAATTTTAGATAAAGATGGAATCTACCCCTGCATTCTTTTGAACCTCATTTTTCCATTGGTGAAATGAGAGTAATACCACCTTGCAAGGGTTTTCAAACAATAGTCATAATAGCTATCTTTTGTTGCGGATCCGCTAAGCGCTTTACAAAAGGATTAGCTCACTGAATCCTTGGAAGAGGCGATGAGGTGGGTACTGTTGCTTCTCTGTTTCAAAAATGTGAACAGAAGTGCAGAAGAGTTAAGTAACTTGCCCAAGGTCACCAGCAACTGCCATCCACTTCCCACTCTGATCCACTATTGAACCTCTTGGGCCCTGATCCCACACCGGAACGCTGGCTACAGGCAGGGTGAGTGTCCCCACCAGCCTCACCCAGTCTCCTCTCTGCTACCTGTGGCGGCTGTGCCAAGGCTGAAGGTGATCCAAAGGCTGGGGCTCACCTTGCTATCCTGCATGTCCTTGTTGGCTCCGTTTTTGAGCAGAGCCAAGGTGGCCTCCACGTTGTTGACAGCTGCAGCCCAGTGTAAGGCCGATTTTCCTACGGAAGTGAGGAGAGGTCAAGGTCAGGACCGACTCACTAGCTGCCCCTCCCCCACGGGGGGGGGGGGACAGGAAGTGTCTAGAATATGGGCTGGGATGCGGGGGGGAAGGGAGGGGAGGCTTACCAGAGTATCTGAGTACCTGTGTTTGGGTCCATGTGTGCACTTTCCATATTTGGTGTAACTTTCCATATTTGGGGCATATTATGTGGGCCTCACTAAGTTGTACATAGAGCTGTGCTGTCCAATGCAACAGCCAGTCACATGTGGTTCTTTAGTTTATATAAATTACAGAAAAAAAAAAGGAGTTCCCTGGTAGTGTAGTGTTTAAGATTCCAAGCTTTCATTGCTATGGCCCAGGTCCAATCCCTGCTCAGGGAACTGAGATCCCATAAGCTTCACAGCATGGCAAAAAATAAATTAATTAATTAAATTGGTGTCAAGACAGTTTAATGGGGAAAGGATAACTTTCTCAACAGATCGTGCTGGTGGGCTTTCCTGGTGGTTTCACGGTGGAGAATCTGCTTTCCAATGCAGGAGACACAGATTTGATCCCTGATCTGGGAGGATCCCACATGCCTCGGAGCAACTAAGCCTGTGTGCCACAACTATTGGGCCTGTGGTCTAGAGCCCAGAAGCAGCAACTACTGATGCCCTTGAGCCTAGAGCCCATGCTCTGCAACAAGAGAAGCCACCACAGGGAGACGCCCACACCCTTCAACTAGAGAGGAGCCCCCAGTCACTGCAACTAGAGAAAACCCACACACAGCAATGAAGACCCAGCACAGCCAAAAATAAATAAAATTATTTCTTTAAATGGTGCTGGAACAACTGGATCTCCACATGCAAAAGAACAAAGTTGAACCCCTACCTCACACCATATACAAAATATAATTCAAAGTGAATCCAATACCTAAATGTAAGAGCTCAAACTATAAAACATTTAGAAAGAAACACAGGAGTAAATTTTCACAAGACCTTGAATTAGGCAAAGGATTCTTAGATATGACACCCAAAACACAAGCAACAATAACAACAAAAATAGATAAACTGGACATAATCAAGATAAAAAACTTTTGTGCTTATAAGGACATCATCTAGAAAGTAAAAAAGAAAACCTATAGGGAAATTCCCTGGCAGTCCAATGGTTAAGACTCCAAGCTTCCACTGTAGGGCGTGGAGGTTCGATTCCTGGTAGGGGAACTAAGGGCTTGCCTGATGGCTCAATGGGTAAAGAATCTGCCTGCAATGCAGGAGACACAGGAGACTCAGGTTCAGTCCCTGGGTTGGGAAGATGCCTTGCAGAAGGGAATGGCAACCCACTCCAGGATTCTTGCCTGGAGAATTTCGTGGACAGAGGAGCCTGGTAAGCTACAGTCCATGAGGTGGAAAGAGTCAGACATGACTGAGTGACTAACACACACAAGGACATCACCTAGAAAGTAAAAAGAAAACCTACAAGAACTTTCCTGGTGGTCCAATAGTTAAGACTCCAAGTTTCTACTGCACGGAGTTGGGGGTTTGATTCCGGGTTGGGAAACTAAGATCCCATATGCCCTGGGGTGCAGTCCCCACCGAAAGAAAACCTACAAATATAATAAACCTACTGTATGTTTGATAAGAGACCTACCTAGAATATATGAAGAACTCATAACTCAATCATAAAAAGACAAACAACTCAATTTAAAAATGGGCAAAGAATCTGAATAGACATTTCTCCAAATGTATACAAATGGCTAATATATTTAGAAAAATGCTCAACACCATTAGCCATGAGGGAAATGCAAATCAAACCACACTGAAATACTAAATCACATCCACTAGGGAGACAGTACAAAAAGACAGAGAAAAACAAGTTGTCAGTCGGGATGTGGTGATATCGGAACCTTTTTTATACACTGTTGGTAAGAATGAAAGATAGGGCAGCCACTGTGGAAAACAGTCTGGCAGTTCCTCAAAAAGTTAAAAAGAGTTATCATGTGACCTAGCAATTCTGCCCCTAGGAATACATCCCAGAGAAATAAAACCATGTCCACACAAAAACTGATACATGAATTCCACAGCAGCATTATTCATAATAGCCAAAAAGCAGAAACAACCCAAATGTCCATCGGTGGATGAATGCATAAACAAGATATGGTGCATCCACATAATAGAGCATTATTTAGTCATTAAAAACAAAAAAGGGGGTTTCTCTGTGTGTTCTAGTGGTCAAGAACCCAGTGGTTAAGAACCCTGCCACACAGGGGACATGGGTTCAGTCTCTGATCTGGGAGGATCCTGCATATGGTGGAGCAACGAAGCCTGCGCAGCACAGCTGCTGAGCCTGTGCTCGAGAGTCTGGGAGCTGCAACTACTGAAGGCCGTGAGCCCTGCCGCCCGTGCGCCACAGCAAGAGAAGCCCATGCACTGCAACTAGAGAGGAGCCCCCACTTACCACAACTACAGGAAGCCAGCAACGTAGACCCAGAACAGCCAAAAATAAATAATTCAAAAAAAAAGAGGGAGTTCCCTGGCGACCTAGTGGTTAGGATTCTGGGCTTTCGCTGCTATGGCTGGGGATCATTCCCTGTCAGAGAATTGAGACCCACAAACCTTACAGTAAGGCCAAAAAATAAACAAAAAGCAATACTGGTACATGCTATCATGTATGTACCTGCTATTTGCAGGCTCATGAACCTAGAAAACATCACGCTAAGTGAAAGGAGTCAACCAAGAAAGATCACATATTATGTGATTCCATTTATATAAAGTAGAATACACAAATCCTTATAGAGAGAAAGTACATTGGGAATTGTCTAAGGGCCACGGAAAATGAGGGGGTGTGGAGGGGTGATGGCTAAGAGGCAAAGGCTTCTTTTTCAGATGATGAAAACATTCTAAAATTTATTGTGACAAAAATAAAATTAAATTTATTGTGATGATATTTACACAACTTTGTGGTTATACTAGGGGGCTTCCCAGGCAGCGCTAGTGGTAAAGAACCCAGCTGCCAATGCAAGAGACATAAGAGATGTGGATTGGGAAGGTCCCAGTGGAGTAGAACATGGCAACCCACTTCGGTATTCTTGCCTGGAGGATCCCAAGGACAGAGGAGCCTGGCAGGCTACAGTCCATGGGGTCACAAAGCGTCGGACATGACTGAAGCCAACTTAGCACACACACAGGTGGTTATACAAAAAAAAAAAAAAAAAAAAAATCACTGGATTTTACACTTGAATGAATTGCATGGTATGTGAATTATATGTCAATTCAGCTATTTTTTTTTTTTAAGGCAAAGCAAAGGTTAAAATATTCAATGAAATAAAAGACTCAGTTCTTTGTTCGCCCCAGCCACATTTCAAGTGCTCAGTAATCACCATGCGTTGCCAATAGCTACCATATCAGATAGCACAGACCAAGAGTATTTCATCATCACAGTTCTATTGGCCAGTGCCCTTCTAGAACCATATTTCTCAAGCAGGGGTGATTTTCCTCTCTGGGGCATTTGGCAATGTCTGGAGATATTTTTGGTTGTCACATCTTGGAGGTGGGGTGCTACTGAGATCTAGTAGGTCAAGACCAAGAACGCTACACTGCACAGGGTGGCCCCCACTGCAAAGGATAATCCAATCCCCCAATGTCAGTGTTGCTGAGATTGAGAACACCTGGCTCCAAAGATGTTTCTGAGAGTGCAAGTGTGTCTGTGGTCATGTGAGGTTCTCTAGACACAAAGCAGGTTGCTTTTGGGCAAGCAAGCCACCTCCAAGCAAGAAGTGATCCCCACCTACAGACTGGCTGATTTGCAAACTTTACACCAGTAGTCCAGCAGGTGGCACCAGTGTACGCTCTTCTAACAAAGCAGATGGCAAGATGGAAAGAACAGCATGCTTGCCTGCTTCGTCCTTCAGTCGTGTCCCACTCTTTGTGAAACCATGGACTGTAGCCCACCAAGCTCCTCTGTCCATGGAATTTTCCAGGCAAGAATACTGCAGTGGGTTGCCATTTCCTACTCCAGGGGATCTTCTTGACCCAGGGATCGAACCCATGTCTCCTGTGTCTCCTGCATCGTCAGGCAAATTCTTTACCACTGAGCCACCTGGGAAGCCCCATGGGAAAAGGCACCTTTTTCTAAATCACTTCAGCCAATATAGGCTAATGGGCGTCATTTTTTAAAAAATAAATGTATGAGAGTGTAAGTCCATGTTGAAACCCTGTTATGAGTGCATGGGTTTCACTGACCGGGTCTCAGTGTGGGTGTGAGTTCACACCAAGTTAGGGTCCCAGTGACACTGTCTCAGCCCCCACCCACCGCCACCCCCCACAGCCTACCGAGCTCATCCACAGCATTGACATCAGCGTGGCTGGCGATGAGCTCTTCCACCATGCCCTCCACTGCCAGGCGGGCTGCCAGGATCAGTGCCGTGGAGCCATCTGCCATGCGAGCATCCAGGTCTGTAGAGCGGTTCCGGATGAGAATCTAAGGGAGATGGGGGTGCAGCAGGGGGAGTCATGGCAAGAACAAGGGAACAAGAAGCACCCCCAAGCCCTCTGAGGACCCCAGCCAATGCTTCCCATGGAACCAATGGTTCAGGGAGCAGCTACTTGACGCTAACTCTACACTCATATATCCCCATTTCACAAATGAGAAAGATGAACTCTGACAGACAGAACTAGGGCTCAAACCCAAGTTTGTCTGACGTGTGTCCCAGCTCTCAAGTCCCAAGAGGCAAGCCGATCTCACCTGGAAGACGCCCTGGGCATCGGCAGTGACAGCTGTGTGCAGGGGGGTGCGGCCAGAGTGGTCCTGGGCATTGGTGTCTGCCCCAGCATCCAGCAGCCGCTTGGCCGCGTCAGCCCGGGCATAGCGGGCAGCCAGGTGCAGGGCCGTCTCACCAGTACGATCGGTCCGAGCCCCAAGCTGTGCCCCCTGGCAGATCAGGTCTGAGATGATGCTGGCTGATGTGTCTTCTGCCTCATCCTCCTCGGTTGGGATTGGCTCCAGGGCTCCCCCACAGAAGGAGGCCAGCATTAGAGGGGTGAAGCCATCTGTAGGGACCAGGAGTGTGTCAGAAAGGGGGCGGACACAGGGCCTTCCCGGGGAATACGACACTGCATTAGGAGGAAGTGCACTGCATTAGGAGGAAGTGGGATGTGTGGAAGTACAAGATCGAGGGGCCAATCCTCCCATCACACACACGCACACTCACACACCTGGCACACACACACACTTGTGCCAGGTACCCCGAAGCCAACCCAGGATGAGGCTTCACAAGCGTTTGGTTTGTGACAGGAGGCCTCCTAGGCAGTAGGGCACACAGAACGAGGGAGAAAGTCAAGCAAGTCAACGATGACCACATTCCTGGAGAGTTATTTCAGCCTGAGTTATTCCACTTTGTCAGCAAAGGTCCATCTAGTCAAAGCGATGGTTTTTCCAGAAGTCACGTACAGATGGGAGAGTTGGACCATAAAGAAGGCTGAGCACCCAAGAATCAATGCTTTCGAATCATGGTGCTAGAGCAAGGAGATCAAACCAGTCCATCCTAAAGGAAATCAACCCTGAATATTCAGTGGAAGGACTGGTGCTGAAGCTGAAGCTGAAGCTCCAATACTTTAGCCACCTGATGTGAAGAGCTGATTCACTGGAAAAGAACCTCATGTTGGGAAAGATTGAGGGCAGGAGGAGAAGGGGGCAATAGATAATGAGATGGTTAGATGGCATCATTGACTCAATGGACATGAATGTGAGCCAACTCCAGGAGACAGTGAAGGACAGGGAAGCCTGGTGTGCTGCCGTCCACAGGGTCAGGAAGAGTCAGACACGACTTAAAGTCTGAACAACATTTCAGCCTGATCCCAAAGGGGGACTCTGAAAGCTGAGTTGTATTCAGAGTTGTAATCTAGCTTGAGACAAAGGAGTTGAGCCTTTCATATACCTGCATCCACTGCTTAGGAGCTGCACTGAGGGACACAAAATACCAAGTACCTGGGGGCCTAATGGGAGTCCAAAGAGAGCCACAGGTGCGAGTCATCTGGAGCAAAAGCAAAACAGAGCTGCAGGAGGCATATTATAAAATGTGGCAAAGACAGACCCAAGAGGATTCAGACACCACGGTCTGCTCTATTCTGCAAGAGCATTTGCTCTTGTTTTCCTTAGGAAGCCACTAGCGCCCCATTCTCCATTCTCAAGCCCTAGGTAAAGGCAAATCCCCCACGCAGGGACAGGCATATAGCCCAGGCCTGTCAATCTGCATGTTCCAGGCCCCAGGCCACACTGATTGGCCCACACACGGGGCACGTGACCTTAGACCATCCAATCAGAACTCATCCTGGGAGGACTTCCCTGGTGGCCCAGTGACTAAGAATCTGCTGGCCAAGGCAGGGGACCCGGGTTGGATCCCTAATCTGGGAAGATCCCACATGCTGCGGAGCAACTAAGCCCGTGTGCCACAATTCCTGAGCCTGGGTACCCTAGAGGCGTGCTCCGCAACACAAGAAGCCTCGGCAACGAGAAGCCCCTGCACCGCAACTAGAGAAGACAGGTGAGCAGCAACAAAGAGCCCACACACCGCAAAAAAGACCCAGTGCAGCCAAAAAATTTTTTTAAATAAATGAATAGCTTTCATTGTCCAAAAATACAATAGTTTGAGCATCAATAAGAATGTGTGTATTAAATTTAAACATAACAGCTACATATTTTAGAAAAAAAAAAAACCTCATCCTGGGACTTTTGCTGTTACAGATGAGAAAAAGGTTTTGTAATGCCTGCAGGAGAAAGACGGCCTGGACTGGAACCAAAAGCTGACAAGTCCAGGATCCAAATGTGCCTGAGCTTCTGTTTACAAGAGCCAGTAAATAAATAGTTTTACTTAAGTTAGCTTGAGTTGGGCTATTATCACTTACGACCAAGAGTCCTGATTAACACACACACCCACAGACAGACAGCCAGACATACCACCCAGCTGTCCCCAGAGCACAGACTCAGATGGAACCTCTGATGAGCAGGATGGATCAAGGGCATTCGGGAGACAGGGGAGCCATCACTGACCTGGACCGCGCACATTGACATCCATGCCATCCGCATCTGCATCGCCCTGCGGGGGTGTCAAGGCCATGGCTGGTGCCACTCGGATGTCGGCGGCAACCAGGTGGTGTTGAGTCCACTGGCGGCAATCCACAGTGTCCTCAGTCCCCACACCAGGTTCCTCCACCTGGAGGCACAAGGACCCAGGTTCTCACAAGGAATTGGGAGACACAGGGACCATCTGGGCATTCTCACAAACTTCTCTCACAGAGATGCACACATGGCGGGTGCCGAGAAGCCATTAACGTCATGCTTGATAGGGACTTCCCAGGTGGTTCAGTGGTAATGAATCTGCCTGCCAGTGCAGGAGACACAGGTTCACTCCCTGGGTCGGGAAGATCCCCTGGAGGAGGAATGGCAACCCCCTCCAGTTCTTGCCTGGAAAATTCCATGGATAGAGGGATCTAGTAGGCTACTGGAGAGGGCAATGGCACCCCACTCCAGTACTCTTGCCTGAAAATCCCATGGATAGAGGAGCCTCGTGGGCTGCAGTCCACGGGGTCACTAAGGGTCAGATGCGACTGAGCGACTTCACTTTCACTTTTCACTTCCATGCATTAGAGAAGGCAATGGCAACCCACTCCAGTGTTCTTGCCTGGAGAATCCCAGGGACGGGGGAGCCTGGTGGACTGCCGTCTATGGGGTTGCACAGAGTTGGACACGACTGAAGCGACTTAGCAGCAGCAGCGGGCTACAGTCCATGGGGATTGAAAAGAGTCGGACACGACTGAGCGACTGAGCACACACAGCAGGACTAAACAGAGCCTAATCAAATCAGATCTGAACTTAAGGACCCAGGTGGGGAGTTTAATTTCATAAACAGGGAGAGCCAGGTGACGGACAGTTAACCGGAAAAGGTCCTGGAGGATGGGACACCCTTCAATGTGGATTTAGTGTCTGACACTGTCCCTTAGTAGGCTTGTAACCCTAGAATTCTGAGCTTCTCATTGGTAAAACCAAGATGATGCAGTCAGGGACTTCCCTGGTGGCCCAGTAGTTAAGGATCTGCCTGCCAATGCAGGGGACATGGGTTTGATCCCTGGTCCGGGAAGATTCATTATGCCTCGGAGTAAATAAGCCTGGGCACCCACAACGACTGAGCCCTCGCCCTGGAGCCCATGCTCTGCAACAAGAGAAGCCACTGCAATCAACAGCCTGCCCACTGTAACTAGAGAGAAGCCCTTGTCTCCACAACTAGAGAAAACCCACTCAAAGCAACAAAGATCCAGCATGGCCAAGGATTAACTAATTAACTAACTTTTAAAAAAAAGAGAGAGATGATGCAATAATTCCACAATACCCACATAAACATTCTGCACCATATACTTAACACCCACTTTTGGATGAGAAAGTAAGGGGGAAAAAGCCTGAGGCAAGCAGATTTCTTTAGCTGTCATTTGCAACAGAAGTATCCATTTTAACAAACATTAAAACACAGGCAGGAGGAGAAGGGGACCACAGAGGATGAAATGGTAGGATGGCATCACCAACTTGATGGACATGAGTTTGAGCAAACTCCAGGGGTTGGTGATGGACAGGGAAGCCTGGTGTACTACATACAGTCCATGGGGTCACAAAGAGTTGGACACAACTGATTGAACTGAACTGAAAACACAGGAAAAGGGAGGAGACTCCCTGGTGGTCCAGTGGTGGGGACTCTGCACTTTCATTACAGAGGGCCACAGTACAATCCCTGGTCAAGGGACTAAGAATCCATAGGCCATCCAGTGCGGCCAAGAAATACATAGGTAGGGGAGAGGCAGCTAAGCATGGAAGTATATATCAATAGCTGCTTTATAGCATCCTCACAAAGATGAAATAAGAGGTTTTGTGTACATCCCAGACATTCAGCAAGCTTCAAAGTATGCTAGCAGGAATCTGTTATGAATTGTGCTACCCCCAAATCATATGACATCACTTTGCCAACAAAGGTTCATCTAGTCAAAGTTATGGTTTTTCCAGGAGTCATGTACGGATGTGAGAGTAGGACTATAAAGAAAGCTGAGCACCAAAGAACTGATGCTTTTGAACTGTGGAGTTGGAGAAGACTCTTGAGAGTCCCTTGGACTGCAAGAAGATCAAACCAGTCAATCCTTAAGGAAATCAACCCTGAATATTCATCAGAAGGACTGGTGCTGAAGCTGAAGCTCCAATACTTTGGCCACCTGATTCAAAGAGCTGACTCATTAGAAAAGACCCTGATGCTGAGAAAGACTGAAGACAGGAGAAGGGGGCAACAGAGGATGAGATGGTTGGACGGCATCACCAACTCAACAGACATGAGTTTGAGCAAACTCAGTGAGGTAGTAAAGGACAGGGAAGCCTGGCATGCTGCAGTCCATGGGGTCGCAAAGAGTCAGACACGACTTAGTGACTGAACAACAACAAAAATCATATGATGAAGGCCTAATTCCCCAACATGACTATATTTAGAGACAGAGCTTTTAAGGAAGTAATTAAGGTTAAATAAGATCACAGGGGTGGAGCCCTAATCCAACAGGACCAGTGGAAGAGGAAGAGACACCAGAGTTCTCCCTCATTCTCAGCACACAAAGAGGAAAGGTCATGTGAGGACACAGTGAGAAGACACATTCTCAAGATAAGAAGAGCCAATCCTGCCAGCACACTGATCCTGGACTTACAGCCTCCAGTGTGTATCTGTGCCTGCTAAGTCGACTCAGTTGTGTCCGACTCTGTGCAACCCTATGAACTGTAGCCCACCAGGCTCCTTTGTCCATGCGATTCTCCAGGAGAGAATACTGGAGTGGGTTGCCATGCCCTCCTCCAGGGGATCTTCCTGACCCAGGGACTGGACTCACGTCTCCTGCCTCTCCTGCACTAGCAGCCAGGTTCTTTATACAATCAGCGCCTCCTGGGAAGCCCCAGCCTCCAGAGGTGTGAGAAAATAAGTGTCTTGTTTGAGTCACTCAGTCCGCAGTATTTCATTATGGCAATGTTCGCTGACAAAGACAGGGCCCATGGTGTGGCCCCTGGACAGGAAAAGACTAGCCAGGGGTGTTCTCAGGCAGGACATGCTGGACTAAGGTGGCCACATCAGAGAGAATGCAGAGTCACTCTCTGGGGTAGGGGATACCCTCTGGAAAGATGCCAGGAGCAGGATGGGGTGGTTGCCGTGACTGTTCTCCGGAACCAGGGACAGCGGGGATTCCCCTGGCTCTCCCACTGACCACTGGACCCCCACCCAGGACCCTGACGGCAGGGGTCACAGGAGGGAACACAACCTTCAGTCGCTTGGCCTCCGGGCACTCTGTGTCCATCCAGTCGGTGGCCACCTCCCCCATCAGACTCTCACCCTTGGCCATGTTCCTGTGGGGACGGTGGGGAGGGGAGAGGGACAACGGGGTCAGCAGGGGCAGGGCCCACAGGGTCAAGAGACAGGGTCTAAGGACAGGATGCAGGATTCGGTCAGGGTTGCAGGGGATACTCTCAGGGGTTGTGATGGGTGACAGTCAGGTAGAACTGGGGAAGGAACAGGAGTCAGCGGTCAGAGCAGTTGTCTGTGGGACAGCTGAGGGTCACAGGCATACAGCAAGGGTTACGGCAGATGACATCATAGTCATGGAAGACAGAGTTATCCTCATAGCAGGTGAGAGATGTAGCCAGGAATGAAGAGGTTGTGGAGAGGCAGCAGAGAGCACAGGGTCACAGGAGAGGTAAATTCAGGGATTAGGACAGGGTTCGGCTGGAGTCTTGAGGGGCCGGTCAGGGAGGTGGAGGTCATGGCCAAGGCCAGGACTGAGGATCCTGGGGAATGAGCACTGAGTTGGGGTGGAAAGGCGGTGAGAAGTCAGGTCAAGAGTCAGGGTAGGTTATTCTTGAGGCTTTCAATGGCTAAGTCAAATATCTCTCGGTAAATGTCACAGCGCACTTGCAAATATGTGGGTTATTTTAAAATTTCTTTTGATATTGATTTCTAACATGATTCCACAGTGATAAGAGAACAGATTTGATATGATTTCAATACCTTTAGATCATGACATTTTTACACCTTGTTTTATGACCATGGGTATGGGCCAGTATCTCCTGGTTTATAGTCTATGGGAACTTGAAGGTTTTGTTCCCTACTGTTTTATGAAAATTGTATAATCTTAATTATGTTGAATTGGCTCATACTGCTTTTCAGGTCTACCAGATCCCTCTGCTTTTCTGTCTATTCATTCTGTTAATTTTTTGAGTTTGATATTGAAACTCCAATGAAAAATCTTAATTTATCTACTTAAAAAATAATTGTAACATACAGTGGAACTATATGTAACTTTCTTCTGTATTTTCCAAGTCTCCTATATAAATGTGCTATCATACTTTCATAAATTAAAAAATTAAAAATTAAAACAAACAAACAAAAAAGTCAGGGTAGGTTAGAGCCAGAGGTGGTGCTGGGGCTCATAGAGGATAGGATCAGGGGGTCCAGTGAGGGGTTGGGGTGCAGACAGGGGTCATGAGGGAACACATTCTGAGTATCAGGGTGAAGTCTGAGAGGCTGGGATGGGGGGAGAGGGTAGTCACAGTAGGATTTGAGTCAGGGAACTGGGCCATAGGAAAGGGGATCGAGGGCCACAAATCAGGGGTGACCCCTTAGGGATTACGGAGTCGTTGGTCAAGGAGACAAACACTGATGTCCAGGCTGGAGTCTGAAGTTATCGTCAGGTAGGGGTCAGAGGGCAGAGTCAGGTGAAGGTGGGCTCAAGGGCTCATCAGACGCCGCCACAGTCAGGGACGGGGTGAGGGATAGGGTGGGGTCCTCACTTCATGCCCAGCGCGTCTTGGCCCACGGGTTCCCGCCGGCCCTTGTGTCCCGCGGCCGCGTCCTTGTGCAGCGCGAAGCCCTCGGGGAACCAGAGGGTGCTGTGCTCACGCTTGCGGCGGGCCACCATGACGCCGAGGACCAGGAGGACCAACAGGAAGACGCCGCTGGCCGCCAGCAGCGGTAACAGCGGCACGCTTGGTTCCGGCAGCTCCACCGGCTCCCCTGCGGGCAGGACGCAGGGGGTCTTTACCAGGGGCCCGGGCCCACCCGGGCCCACCCTCATCCCCTGACCCCGGGCCGGGCCTCACCCCGCGCCGCCCGCAGTGGGTAGGGGAAGTCAAGGCGCTCCACCGCCGACAACGCTCCCAAATAGTCCGCCGCGCTCTGTGCGTCAGGGAAGCAGTGGTCATTCTCGGGCGACTGCAGGCACAGACGGTTGTCAATCTCCAGCATCACTACAGAGCTGCGGAGACACGCGGGAAGGGCGGGACTCAGCAGGCGCTGCTACAAGCCCCGCCCCAGGCCCCGCCCACCGCCCCACGCGGCGCTCAGAAGAACCTCTACTCACCAGGTCCCCACTGACTCCCGTCCGGCATCCAATCCCCTCAAACTACCTTTTTTTAAATCCACTTACTATATATTTGGTGATAATAAGGATGTTTATTTTTTTTAGCTGTGGTCATGGTATTACAGTGTTTTTAAGAAGAGAGCTTATTTTTTTTTAGAGAAGCATACTGAAATGTCTACATATGAAGTGACACGCTATCTAGGAATTATTTTGACATAGTATGGGAACTAGGACAAATCGAAGGACTAGATATGAAACAGGAATGACCTGTGGGGGACTGCCCTCGTAATCCAACGGCTAAGACTCCCAGCACCAAGTTCAGGGGGCCTGGGTTTAGTTCCTGGTCAGGGCACTAGATCCCACATGCCACAACTAGAGACCCTACAAAGAAGATCAAAGGTCCTGTGAGCCACAACTAAGAACCAGCGAAGCCAAATTATATATATATATATATATATATATATATATATATATATATATATAAAGAATGGCCATATGTGCTCATTGTCAATGCTTGGTCCTAGGTACCTAGATGTGCACCTAGATCTGTTTTTGCATATGCTTAAAGTTCTTTGCCAATTCCCAAGCTAGTCTGGCTGTGGCCACCAGTGTCCTCTAAGTCATGAATCCAATGGCCATTGTTTTCCCATCAACATCTTTCTCAGGCTGGTGCATCCATCTCCTGCTGCCTATGAGCACTGGCTTCTAACAGTTGACAGCTATCCCTTCCCCCAGAGAACTAGACTCAGCAAAGTGGAGAGCCCTTCACTTGGGAGGTGACACCACTTAGGAAGCCCTAGGCCAGGGACCGACTGATGTGTACAAAAGCTGGCCCTTCTGTCTCAAGGCAGGACCAACCTTACCCTCCAGAGTTCTCCAAGGGATCAGGCTGCGGCCCGATCCTGGCTGAGGCTCCCTCCTGCCTCAGTTCCTGCCCCTGTCCCATCCTGCCTCCCTCATCCCCAATCAACCCAGAACACCCTTTCAATACATTGCCTATATCTGAATCTCCATCTCAGGCTCTGCTTCCAGGAACCCAACCCTCCAGACTTTTTCCTTCTTCAGGATACCCAGTACCCCAAGCCCTGGGTCTCCTTCTGTCTCTGCTCTTTCTGCTTCTCTTTTCTGAACTAATTTCTTTCAACCAATCTTTAGGACTCAGGGTCCCCATTTCATCCTTCTGTTCCCCACACGGCTCCCTACTTCTTTAAGTCCCTCCATGGCTACAATGATTGCCAAGCTCGTTGGTCTCACTTTTCAGACCCTAGCTGCCTCCTTAGGGTCTCCCTGAGACCCCCAGTTCCCTCCAGACTCTACAAGTCACAAAGTGATCCCGAATTTCCACCTGATGTCTTAATCTTTTTTAAAAGAGATTTTTAAAATAATTTTACTTGTTTATTTATTTTTGGCTGTGCAGAGTCTTCATTGCTCCACAAACTTTTCTCTAGTTCTGAAGAGCAGGGGCTAGGCTCGTTGCAGTGTGGGGGCCTCTCACCGCGCTGACTTCTCTTGCTTCAGGACACTGGCTCTAGGGATGTGGGCTCAGCAGTTGCGGTTCCTGGGCTCTAGAGCACAAGCTCAGCAGCTGTGGTGCACGAGCTGAGTCCCTCCACCGCTGGTGGGAGCTTCCCAACACAGGGATCGAACCAATGTCTCTTTGCATTGGCAGGTAGATTCTTTACCACTAAGCTGCCAGGGAAGCCCTGTGTCTTCCTCTTGATGAGAACACTTCCAGCAACTCAGTCACCCAGCCAAGGACTGGCACACCACCCATCCACCCATCTCCTTCATCCCAGTCAGAGGTCCTGCTCCTCACCTCTAACTTCCAGCCCTCCTCTCCGTGTCAGGGTCCTACCCTGTTCAGAAGCCACATCTCCCTCTGGTTCCTCCACCAGGTCACCAGCAGGAGAGTTTTATATTTTCCATTTATATTAATTTTGGACAGTTTAATACTGAAACTCCAACTAAAAATCATAATTTATCTACTTAAAAATGATCATAATATACACATTCGTGTTAAGTGGCTTCATTCATGTCCAACTCTTTGCGACCCCAATGAACTATAGCCCGCCAGGCTCCTCTGTCCATGGAATTCTCCAGGCAAGAATACTGGAGTGGGTTGACATGCCCTTCTATAGGGGATCTTCCTGACCCAGGGATCAAACCCACATCTCTTACATCTCCTGCATTGGCAAGAGGGTTCTTTACCACTAGCACCAACTGGAAAGCCCATAATATATAATGGAACTACATGTAACTTTGTTTTTTATTTTTACAAGTCTCCTATATGCTTCCCTTGTGGCTCAGCTGATAAAGAATCCGCCTGCAATGCAGGAGATCTGGGTTCAATCCCTGCATTGGGAAGATCTCCTGGAGAAGGGAAAAGCTACCCACTCCAGTATTCTGGCCTATACAGTCCATGGGGTCACAAAAAGCCAGACATGACTGAGCGACTTTTACTTCAGTATAAATTTTATAAGTTAAAAAATAAAAAATTAAAACAAAAAAGAGGGCAAGTTAGAGCCAGAGGTGGTATTGGAGCTCACAGAGCATAGGATCAGGCGGTTCAGTGAGAGGCTGGGGTGCAGACACGGGTCAGGAGGGGGGCTCTTCTTCTGCTCCCCAAAGGACCATTGCCCATGTCTGGAGGCACTTCTGGTTGTCACATCTGGGAGGGGGGAGATCTGTTGCCTGCATCCAGTGAGTAAAGGCCAGGGAAGATGCCAAACATCCTACAGTGTACAAGACAGAACAGCCCCTCACAGTAAAGAATGATCTGGCCCCAAATGTCAACGGTGCTGAGGTTGAGATGTGTGTATTATATGTATTATATAACGCTGTGTGTACTACCAAGAAGGCACTCCCATATGTTGGGCATTTCCTAAGCAGTGAAATCAATGAAAACATAACTGGACTAAAGGCCTAACCCAGAGCCTGAAACCTATTAGGTGCTTTATCAGATATTTCCGGAGTAAAGCCAAGTTCAGCCACAGTTTTAGAGTTTGAAGGGAACTTAAAAATAGCTAGAATAGGGGTTCCCAGATGTTAAGGGAAGTAAAACATACAAGGGGTTTGGCTTCCCTGGTAGCTCAGCTGGTAAAGAATCTGCCTGCAATGTGGGAGACCTGGGTTCCATCCCTGGGTTGGGAAGATCCCCGGGAGGAGGGCATGGCAACCCACTCCAGTATTCTTGCCTGGAGAATCCCCATGGACAGGGGAGCCTGGCGGGCTACAGTCCATGGGATTGCAAAGAGTCAGACACGACTGAGACTCAGCACAGCAAAGGCACAAGGGCTTGTGAACGGTGCCCCTTCCCTAGCATCTGCGTGCGCCCTCCACGGCTCCCCGGGGGTGGAGGCACTCACCCGATCACCTCGGGGGCCAGCTCCCGCCGGTTCCGGGACTCAGCGCCAGGCCCGGGCCGATGGTAAGGGAAGACCATGGCCTGACCGTTCTCGTCCAGACGGAAGCGCAGCGAGGTGCGCAGGATGCCGCTGAGCCGCTGCAGGAAGTCGGCGCTGGAGCGCAGCAGCTCCTCCGGCGGCAGCAGCACTGTGAGCACCAGGACGCCGCGGGCCAGCAGGGCCGGCACCTCACCCGCACAGTCCAGGCCGTCCCAGCCGCACTCCTCCGTGTTGCAGCCCTGGTCGCAGCGGCCGTCAGCGAAGTGGTCCGCGCAGTACTTCTCATACACTGGGCTGGGGGCGAAGGAGGGCGGGGTCAAGGGAGCCTCCCCCCCCAACCCCTAACCCCGCACGCCCCCACCTTGCCCCCAGTTGCACGAATACACCACAAGGCACCCAAGACTCCTCAAGGAGCAGAGAACTGGAATATATCCACATGCTTGTGGAATGTATCAGGCTTTCTGCAAAACCAGCCAGTTACTTTGCAATTATTAATAAGTCAATAACTATTGACAACTGCGTCCTAGGTGCTGAGCGCAGCTGTAGGCACTAAGGATATGGGTGAGGTGAAAACGTTAGTCACTCAGTCGTGTCTGACTCTTTGAGACCCCAAGGATGGTGGTCTGCCAGGCTCCTCTGTCCATGGAATTCTCCAGGCAGGAATACGGAAGTGAGTAGCCTTTCCCTTTTCCAGGGGATCTTTCCAACCCAGGGATCAAATCCAGGTCTCCTGCATTGCAGGCAGATTCTTTACCGACTGAGCTACCAGGGAAGTCCACTAAGGATATGGCCCCAACACAAAACCTAACCCACTTGAAACTGTCATTACAATGGGCAGAGGCATATATTAAAAATCATGAATGAGCAGAACATACGGTATTTTGATTACACACCAATAAAGGCTAAATGTAAACATACACATACCCACACACGAATTAAATGCTAAGGGAAAAAATTAAGCAGAGGAAGTGCTATGGGTGGCCAGGAAGGAGTTCACGGAGAGACTTGTGCTTGAGCAAAGACTTGAAGGAGATGAGGGAGGAGCCATGTGACTTCCTGAAGGACAAGCCAGAGTGAACAGCGAGTGCAAAGGCCCTGAGATGGGCCCAAGCCGGGAAATCTAAAGACTGAAGAAAGGCCAGGATGGCTGGAGCAGAATGAGACAGGGGGAGACAGAAGGACACACGCAGAGGGTCAGACAGGACAGAGAATATGGATGGATAGAGAGATTGTATGAGACAGACAGGCAGGCCTCATGAACACACAGAGAAGGTCAGAAGAGGGGCAGGGAAAGACCAGCAGGGCCATGGACAGATTAATGGGCATACAGAAGGGCAAAAACATGCATGGATGGACATAAGGACAGAAGGGGCATGTGAATGAACAGGTGGGCAGATGGGGCACACAGAGGGACAGACTGGCATAGAGACAGACAGATGGACAGATGGGGTCCAAGGATGGACAAGCAGGGGTGCAGACAGACAGCTGGGTGCATAGAGGGACAAAACGAATTCATGGATGGACAGAAAGGCCAACAAACAGGGTATAACGAGGGACAGATGGGGTACAGAGGCAGACAGAAAAACAGAAAAGGCTAATGGATGGACAAACAGACTGCCACATTGATAGGCATGGAACAAAGATGTACAGACAGGGCACAAGAATGGGAAGACACACAGACATAAATGGCACATGGATGGCTAGGTGAGGGGCACAGACAGACAAACTGCACGCGGATGGGCAGACAAGGGACACCAGGAAACAGACGGGGCAAACGAAGGCACAGCCCAACAGACAGACTGAGGACGGACTGACAAATCAAAGCAAACGGATGGACAGACAAGAGAAGCAGGGCCCACGGGTGGTCAGGTGTGGCACATGGACAGACAAGATCCCGGCTGAGGACGGACTCACTTGCAGGTGCGCTCGCGGCCGCCGGCGCGGCAGTCGAAGTTGTCGTAGAGGCAGGCGGGCGAGCTGCAGGCGGGGTCGCAGCGGCTGTTGTTGAACAGGAGCCAGCACTGCAGCGCCGCGCACTGCCGCCAGGGGTCGCTCACGCTCAGCGAGCAGTCGCCTCCGTCCCAGCCGCAGCCGGGGCTGTTGCACTCGCGGTCGCAGTTCTTGTCGCCGCTCTTGGCTTCGCAGGCGGCTCTCGGGCACACCGGCTCCTCCGGGACTTCGGGCATCGCCACGGATACCTCGGGCATCGTTGCGGGCACCTCGCAGCGCGGCCCGGTCCAGCCTGGCGCGCAAGCGCAGCGGAAGAAAGGCGCGAGCGGCTCCGGGCGGCAGGAGCCCCCGTGGAGGCAGGGAGAGGTCGCGCAACTGGCGTTGGCGGCCCCGGGGAACGACCCCCGGGAACCCCGGCAGGCGGGACCCGACAGCCCCGGGGGGCAGACGCAGCGCGGTCCACGGACCGTCTGCTGGCACGGGACACCCATTGGGCACTGCAGCTCCCGGCAGGAGCGTGCCACCCGCTCGCAACGCGGGCCCCAGAACGGCTGTGGGTTGGGTGCGGGGAGAGGAAAAAAGCGCGGGGGCAGGGGATGGAGAGAGAGAGAGAAGGGGAGGAGAAAGTAGGGAAGGTAAGAGAAATGGAAAGGTGGAGAAGCGGATTGGGGGTTGAAGAGGGAGAGGGAAGGAAATATGGAGGATCAGAACTTGGGAAAGTTGTGCCTCTGATCGCCCCAGGTCTGGCCCAACCTCTCCTAGCTCCCACTGCCAGCCCCACCTTACAGGTAAGCCCAAGCGTTCCCAAGAGGCAGCAACTCCAAATTCC
This sequence comes from Muntiacus reevesi, assembly GCF_963930625.1. NCBI lineage: Eukaryota > Metazoa > Chordata > Mammalia > Artiodactyla > Cervidae > Muntiacus > Muntiacus reevesi. The sequence continues at coordinate 186,729,357 of NC_089249.1, read as the reverse complement.
AGAGAGACGCACACACAACCTCCAGGTAATTTCCGTATTTCCCAGAAATCCTCTTCCACTTCTTGTCCCCTAAAGCGTCACCCTCCCATGAGGCCATGCCCCCTAACCCCTGCCCCACCCGCTTCCAGAGACCCCGCTACCACGGGCCACCCCCACCTACCACCTACCGGGATGCAGTGGCAAGAGAAAATCAGCACACCCCCAGGGCCGGGGCTGGGACGGCACTGGCCTCCATGCTGACAAGGCTGAGACTCACAGGGAGACAAGACAGTCTGACAGCGGGGACCTTGGCAAGCAGGAGGACGCAGATCAGCTGCCTGTGGGAAACACAGGCAGGATCCCAGGACAGCCCCCTCTTCCCGTGCTCACCTGTGAAGCCAGGGTGACACAGGCAGCGGAAGCCCCCACCTGGGTCCTGCAGGCAGTCCCGGGTATGCGCCACGTGGCAGGCACCTGGGCGACACTCATTGATGTCCCCCTCACAGCGCAGGCCAGTGTATCCCGGGGGGCAGGTGCAGCGGAACCCACCCACCAGGTCCACGCAGGTACCATTGTGCAGGCACCGAGGCCCCAGGTCTAGGGCTGAGCCTGGGCCACAGTCATCCTCATTAATCTCGCAGAGCACGCCTGGGGGGTGGAGGATGGGGAACATCAGGAGGGCTCAGAAACCAAGCCTCCCCGCCTGTCCCCCAGCCCTGGTCCTGGCCTACCCAGCGTCCCTGGGGGACAGGAGCAGAGATAGTGGGCCACGAGGTCAATGCAGATGCCCCCATGCTGGCAGGGCTGGGAGGCACACTCGTCTATATCATCCTCACAGCTGTCACCAGTGTAGCCGGCTGGACACTGCAGTGGGGGCGAAACAGGGACCTCCTCAGCCCAGAGGGACACAGATGCTCCCCATGGAGATACAGAGAATCCCAGGGCAAAGGAGCACACGCAGTCATCCCACGCATGGAGACATGCTCAATGAGCAGAAACACACACCCAGTGCATGGAAACACCCAGACACAGAGGGCTACGGATAACACTCACTGCAAAGAAACACACACACATACAAATGTACAGGCAGTCACATAGGAGAAATACCCAGACACACCCAAGCCACACACGGCCAGAGACGCATACTCAGACACTGGCACATGTGTGCCATTCATACCCATAGAGACACCATGCACAGAGACACATACGTCCAAGAAATAACAAAAGACAGAGGCAGAGCCAGATGCAGACACCCTGAGATTTACCCAGAGTGACACCCACAAAGAGACACCCAGAGTCACAAAAGCAACAACCCAGACATGCCTAGAGAGGGACACTGCACCAGGCTCTAGACACAGAAACGTGTAGCCAGACTCACCCAGGAGTGAGCAGCCCTCCGTCTCCTCCCCTGGGTGCTCCTTACCTCGCACACATAACCGCCCATGTAGCCTCGGCAGGTGCCCCCATGCTGGCAGGGCTGAGCCAAGCAGGGGTCCATCTCCTGCTCACAGTGGCTGCCGGTGTGGCCCTCTGGGCACACACAGTAGTGGGAGCTGTCCTTGTCCACACACTGCCCACCCGCCTGACACAGCTGCTCCGTGGGCACCCCTGAGCAGAGGAGAGCGGCATCAGGCAGACTCCCTCCTCCCTGCCCCCGTCATACACAGCACACCCAGCATCCCCACTAGCCTCGGTCACCAAGGCGTCACACACATTCCACTGGGTTCCCACACATCCCCTCACATTGACACATACACGCGCGCGCGCGCGCGCGCTTTCAAAGCTCACATCAGCTAGGTCACACACGGCATCGCAGACATCCCAGTCGTTTCACAGTGATAGACACACACACCACCGTGTCCTGGCCATATCCACACACACTCACACACCCCACCACGTCCATAAGCTCTGATGCGCTCTCATTCAGCTCACCCTAGCAGGAAGTTTGTGCGCACACACCCAATCACGCACCCCCCCTCACCGATTTGGGCTGCGGCCTCTCTGCAGGGCAGGCTCCGGAAGTCACATAGGCGGCCGCTCCAACCCGGGGGGCAAAGGCAGTAGAAAGTGGACCCTGTCCGGGCACAGCGACCCCCATTCTGACAGGGCGAGCGGCTGCACCAGTCCACCAGCGTCTGTCGAGGAAGGCCGGAGTGTCCACACTCGGGGACCGCTAGAAACCCCGCCCAGCTTCTCCTCCAAGGTCCTGAGCAGGCTCCAGAACGCCTCTCCAGATTTCTCCCCCAGGATGCCTGCCAGGCCCCTCACCGCAATCCCTGTGCCAACTCCTCCCCAGGATCCAGGCTGCCTCCTCCACCAACCAAGGTACCCAAACGGCCCCTCCCCCAGAACATCCCTCTAGACTCCTCCCCCACGACTCCAGTGGCCCCGCCCACCTGGCACTGAGCGCCGGTGAAGCCCCCTGGGCAGGCGCAGCGGAAGCCGGGGTGGGCGGCAGTGCAGACGCCCCCGTGCATGCAGGGCCGCGAGAGGCAAGGGTCCGTCTCATGCTGGCAGTGTGCGCCAGTGTAGCCCGCGCGGCACAGGCAGGTGAAGGAGTTCACACCATCCACGCAGGTCCCTCCATTGAAACAGGAGCTGGAGGGAAAGGCGGGGCGCGTCAGGCCCCTCCCCTCAGAGGCCCCGCCCCGCTCATGGGCTCCCTCGGGCGGAAGCTGAGGTCCCCCAAAGGCCCCGCCCTGTCGTGTCCTTTAACCCCAGTACCCCAGGTGCTTCAGGGCTATGTGGAGGCCCCACCCTGGCCTGGCCTTGCTCCCGCAGGGACCAGGGTACCTAAGGTGACCTCCCAACAGATGTCCTGCCTCTTCCCGGACACGTTCCCATCAGGCATCAGAGTCCTGAAGTGGGTGTCCAGCAGAGGACTCCTTGTCCCTGGCTCCTCGGGTCCCACGCCCCATCCGATGCCAGGGTCCCTGCCCCCCAGGAGCGGCCCCACCCACCTGGGACTGCAGTCGGGGAGGTCCTGCTCGCAGCGGAAGCCGCCATAACCGGGTGGGCAGGTGCAGGTGAAGGAGGCCACGTGGTCTGTGCAGGTGCCTGAGCCGCAGGGGCTGCTCAGACACTCGTCCACGTCTCGGGCGCAGCGGGGGCCAGCAAAGCCAGGGAGGCAGGAGCAGGAAAAGGAGCCCACTCCGTCCTGACATGAGCCACCATTCAGGCAGGGGTCTACGGTCAGAAGGGAGGAGGTCTGGTCACGCACCTCACCCCCTGACCTGGCCATGCCTTGCATAAAGGAAAATCGGGAGAAAACCAGGCTTCGTTGGGAGGAGCACACTTAGCCAGGGGAACCAAACCCTGTCCTCTCTGAGGCCTCATCCCCTCCCTTATCTGATGGAAACCTCCTCTATGTGGAAGGGAGGAAAGGCTTGAGAAGCTCCCAAAAGGTCCCTTTGAGCTGCCAAGTGCTAGTTGCCTGTGTGCTTGCTATGTCGCTTCAGACATATCTGTATCTGTTTGACTCTATGGACTGTAGCCCGCCAGGCTCCTCTGTCCACTGGATTCTCTGGGCAAGAATACTGGAGTGGGTTGTCATGCCCTCCTTCAGAGGATCACCCCCACCCAGGGATCGAACCCTCATCTCTTATGTCTCCTGCATTGGCAGGTGGGTTCTTTACCACTAGCACCACCTGGGAAATTCCAAGTACTGGTTGCATCTACTTAATTCCTGAGTTTGGCACAGGAGGTCTCCTCCAGGCCTGGGCTAGCCAGTATAGTGACCACTGACTACATGTGGCTCTTGAGCACCTGACATGTGGTTGGTCCAATTTGAGATGTACTGTAAGCATAAAATTGACACCAGATAGCAGATCATGAAGATTCCATATGAAAAAAGAAAAAATAATGTAAAATACCTCAATCATTTTATATTGATTACATATTGAAATGATAATGTTTTTATATATTAGGTTAAATAAAATATATTATTAAATTTAATATCACCTGTTGTCATTTTGTTTGCTTTTTAATGTGGCTATTAGAAAATAATTAATTCAAGGACTTCCCTGGTGGTCCAGAGGTTAAGACTACCTGCTCCCAATCAATGCAGGGGGCCTGGGTTTGATCCCTGGTAAGGGAACAAGATCCCCCATGCTGCAACTAAGATCCAGTGCAATGAAATTTTTTTTAAAATTAATTCAAAAATTAAAAAAGATTTTTTAAAATATCAACTAAAAAAATTAATTCATATGTGACTTGCATTATTTGTCTATTGAACAGTGCTCCTGGTGACTAAGGGGCCTATTATCTCATACTTTACATACAATTTTAACTTGCTTGCTGCCAGAGGCAGTTTACAGGCTTCGGAGTCAAACAGACCTGTGCTCCTATCCTAGCTCATCTCTCTACTTGCTGCACGACCTTGGGCAAGTCACTTAACCTCTGTGGGGTCTCAGTTTTCATGAACAAATGGGGAAAGTAAGACAACTGTGAAGATGAAATGAAGGTGCAGTGCTAGGCATACTGCAGCAACTTGATGAACATGGTTCCTAGGTCAGAACCCTCCCCCCAAGAGCTCCCTTGAACTCACTGGGGTCACAGTCATCGATGTCCTGATCACAGGAAGGGCCACTGTAGCCCTCATGGCAGGTACAGCTGAAACTCCCTGCCAGGTTGGTGCAGGTACCATGGGGACCACAGGGTGAGAGGCTGGCACACTCATCCACATCCTGCTGACATCGTGGGCCTGAGGGTGGGGAGCAAAATAACATCCAGGATTAGCAGATACAGGGTAGGGTCGAGGAGTACCTGGTGCTCAGGAGGAATCTTAAGACTGACATAGATGAAGGCAAGAACATTTTGCCTCTGGGCGTTTTGCACATACTGTTCTAGCATGCCCCTCTCCTTATTTCAGCGGGTGGAGAATGTGATTCTGTGATTGAGGCCTGCTCCTCCAGGCTCTCCCCAAACTCTCAGCCTGAATTCTAGATTCTCAAGCCCTTATCAAACCAAAACCAGTCACTCCTAAAGGAAATCGACCCTGAATATTCATTGGAGGGACTGAAGCTGAAGCCAAATCTCCAATACTTTGGCCATTTGATGCTAAGAGCCAACTCATTGGAAAAGACCCTGATGCTGGGAAAGATTGAGGGCAAGAGGAGAAGGGGACAACAGAGGGTGAGATGGGAGGTTGTATGGCATCACTGATTCAATCGACGTAAATCTGAGCAAACTCCGGGAGATGGTGAAGGACAAGGAAGCCTGGCGTGCTGCCCTCCATGGGGTCAAAAGAGTCAGATATGACTTAGCAACTAAACAATGAACAACACAGCCCATATCCCTTCCTCTTCTCCTGAACTGACTACAGAGGCTCCAAGTGTCTCTGTCTAGCTCTGTTCCTTCCTAGAAGGAAGCTCCCTTAAAAGGCAGAACCAGGTGCAGTGGCTAAGACTCTGTGCTTCCAAAGCAGGAGGCCTGGGTTCAATCCCTGGTCAGGAAACTAGATCCCACATGCTGCAACTAAGACCCAGTACAGTCAAATAAATAATAAGTAAACAACTTACTAAAAAAAATATTTTTTTTAAGGCAGAGCCAGGGTGGGGTGGGGATACTCCTTCTCTGGGTCCTCAGCATCACCCAGTATGGAGCAAGTTGCAGAGGAGGTGAAGGACAGAAGAAGCAACTGGTGTACCTTGCCAACCAGGGGTGCAGGAGCAGACAGCCAGCTGGCCAGGAGCAGACTCACAGTAGCCCCCATGCTCACAGGGATTCGGGGTGCAGGGGGACAGCAGCTCACACTGATGGCCTGTAGTGGGCAGGCAGAGTGAAATAGTCTTGAGAGATTCCTTGATCCCATCTCCCCGCAAGGTCCCCACCTTGATACCCACCTCCCAAGCTCCCGTGTAAGAGTGTGAAAGGAAAAGAAAAAAGGGGCAAATGCAGAGAAGGAGGAAAGAATGAAGCAGAAAGGAAATAAGAAGGAAGAAGGAAGGAAGAGGCCCTGGGGAGGAAAGGTGGAGACACGCACCCTGGATACCAGGGGGACAGGTGCAGCGGAAGCCCATTCCATCACTGGTGCAGGTGCCGCCTGCCCGGCAGGGACGGGATTCACAGGCATCTCGAGTGAGACTCTGACTGCACTGAGGGCCACTCCAGCCAGGTTCACACACACAGTGGAACCTGGTGAGGGAGGCAGTCAGGGCTGGCAGGAGGGTAGGGAAGCTGCGGGGGTCAGGGAGCTGGGGAGAGACCTCACCCTCCAGGCGCATCGTGGCAGATGCCATGATTGCAGGGATCCTGGGCGCAAGGATGGCTTGGGGGAAGGCAGAGCGGGGGCAGGGAGCCAGCTGGGCAGAGGCATCGGAAGCCATTTTCACCATCCACGCAGGAGGCTCCCTCGCCGCAGGGGTTGGACGCACACTCGTTGATCTCCACGTTGCAGAGGGGCCCTGGGGAGCAGGCAGGCAACCTCGTCCCAGGACAAGGATAGCGGAGCCAACCAGGGAAGGGTAACCTTGCCCCATTTAGCACAGTCACACCCTTGAGTAAGGACCATCTCATTTGCTTCGTAACACATCAGCTCTTGTGCAAATTAGGACAGCCACCTCCGTAACCCAGAGATACCTCGCCCCAGATCACCCTCGCCCCCAAACTTATATGAAGTCACTTTCATTTCCGCCAAGGATTGCCTTGGCCCCACTCAGAAACACCTCAACCTGAGTGTGAATACCTTCATGGACATACCAGGATAATCTTGAGCCAACATGGGGACACATGCCAATGAAAGAAAGCAAAATTCTCAGGGCAAAGCATGGACAATCCCTAAGGACAAGCACGTGCAAACAGAGGAGCAAAACCTGGCCAGGAAAAATAGGTAATTTCACCCTCACTCTACAAAGACCCTGTTTCCATGGCAGCCACTTGCCCACCTGTGAATCCAGGCTGGCAGACACAGTCATAGCGGTTGATGCCGTCCCGGCAGACTCCAAAGGTGCAGGGGTTGCTAGCACAATCATCAGTGTTCACCTCGCAGTTCACACCTGGGGAAGGGGAACACGAGTGAGATTGCCACCACCGTGACCTGCCAGAAACACCATTTCTAAACCCTCTGTGTCCCATATGTACTATTCCTCTCCCAGACCAGCCCCTGGCCCCACCTGTGGTGCCAGGAGGGCAGCGGCAGAGGTATTTGTCCACCAGGTCTAGGCATTTGCCTCCGTGTCGGCAGGGCTGGCTTCGGCATTCATCCACCTGGCTTTCACAGCGCACGCCGGTGTAGCCCGGGGCACAGGCGCACGAGAAACTGGCGATGCCGTCCACACAGCGCCCGTGGTGGCAAGGGTCTGGCGAGCAGTCATCCACGTTGCGCTCACACACTGTGCCCTCGAAGCCTGCAGTGGACAGAGGGTCAGGCTCCACCCACTGGCCAAGGTCCTGCCCATAGCCATGGCCTCTGCCCAATCCTAACTCAGCTCTCCCTCAGGCCCGGCCCAGTGAGCCAATAGGAGGCAGGCTCAGTTCAGGCTCCGCCCCTGGCTGGCGCCAGAGGCCATCCAGCGGCAAGCTCTGAGACTTGTCCCTGGCCAGGACCCTACCAGTTAAATCACACCCCTAGCGAGACCCTGCTTCCAATCCTTACACCACCAGCCCTGATTTGCCTCTCCCTCCACTGGGGATGTGGACACATGGGAGGTTCCTGGGCTTCCCAGGTGGTTCAGTGGGTAAAGAATCCCCTGCAATGCAGGAGAGATGAGTTTGATCTCTGGGTGGGGAAGATCCCCTGGAGGAGGGCATGACAACCCATTCCAGTATTCTTGCCTGTAGAATCCCATGGACAGAGAAGCCTGGTGGGCTACACAGTCCATTGGCTCGCACAGAATGGACACAACTGAAGTGACGAAGCAGGACAGTACGGGAGGTCCCTGGAGATGGAGGGGTTTGGACGGGGTCCCTCCAATCCAGTGCACATCTATCCTACCAGAGCCTTTGGGCCCACCCCTTGCCTTACCTCTGCTTATGTCCACGATTGGCTCCTCCTCCTGGCTCTTTCATTGGTCCTGCTCCGGGCCTGCCTTGCGGCAGCTCTGTCCCCAACTTTCCCCCAAGTGTATTATTGGCCCTTTTCCCCCACTAGCCCCGCCTCCAGATTCCTGCCATCTTGTCATTGGCCTGCCCTCACCCTCTGCGCAGCGGCACTCGTAGCCATCTGGCTGGTCCACGCACTTGGCTCCGTTCCGGCAGGGTGTGCTGGCGCACTCATCCACATCCAGCTGACACATGGCCCCACTGAAGCCTGGAGCGGGGAGTGTGAGATAAACAGAGGGACCCAAGTAGGGCCAGAGCTGTCACCCCTCACCAGTGCTGCCTGGGTTGGGTGGGAAGCCCATTTATTTTTAAATTAACTTCATAAGGTGGTATCTGCTATATAGATACAGATATAAGCTCCCATCCTGGAGTCTTTGCCCCAAAAGGTCTTTCTCAGACTCCCTGGCCCAGAGTCCTCACCCGAGGGGCACGTGCAGCTGAAGCCATTGACTCTGTCCTTGCAGACCCCACCGTTCACACACGGGCTGCTCTGACACTCATCCATGTCCACCTCACAATAGGTGCCGGTGAAACCTGGAGGGGTGGAGGGAGGGGGGTCACAGCAATGAGGGTTTAGCTTCTGGTCTGAAGGGAGAGCAAGGGGGGACATACCCTGCTTCCCCTGAGCCTTGGCCCTGACCCCAACCCATCCCTAGATTCAGTTTTCAGACTCAGGCCAGATCTTCATTCAGCATGGCCCCAAATGGTTCAAGGCTTGAGACTCCATGTGGGCATGTCTTCAGACCACCTCCTTCCTTCTTCAAATTATGCCTTTTCCCCAGCTCCCAGCCAAGGGCCCACCATAGCCTTGTGCCCAGCCTCAATCTCACCCCAGCATCAGTGCATCTCTGTCCAGTCTCCACTGTGACCCCTACTCCAGACCCTGGTCCTGCCCTCATGTCATTCCCATCCCACAGTGCGTCCAGACTCCACTCCCAGCCCATCTGAGGTTCTCCTGACTCCACTGGACCATGTCCCCAGACTCAGCTCTGGCTCTGCCTCCCCCTCATCCCAGGCTTCAGTCTCTCACCCTTCCAGTTCTGTCTGCTCTGGGCCCCTCTGCCTGAAGGCTTTTCTCACTCCGCCTCCCAGCCTCAGGCCCCGCCTCAGTCATGCCCACCACACACCTGCCATGCAGATGCAGGTAAACTGGCCTATGCGGTCCAGACACGTGGCCTGGTTGCGGCAGGGTCCTGAGAGGCATTCATTGACATCGGTCTCACAGCGCGGGCCAGTGTAGCCACGGCCGCACTGGCACAGGAATGAGCCCTGTGTATTCACACACCGGCCCAGGTGCTCACAAGGGTTGGCACCTGCAAGGTGGAGTCACAGTGTGGGTGTGGGAGGCTGAGGAGCAGCCTCTCCCCTCCTTCCCTGCCCTCAGACTGCGCCCCTCACCAATGGAACACTCGTCCACATCCTGGTCGCAAGCTCCGCCTGTGAAACCCGGTGGACAGGTGCAGATGGCCCGGCCATTCACCGGGTTCGTGTCACAGATAGCATCCTCATGACAGGGGTTGCTGACACAAGCATCGTCCAGATGACACAAAAGTCCTGGGAAAGAGTAAGTGGAGGTCAAGGGCAGACCATCCCCCGGCTCTGCCCAAAGGTCCCACATCCCTGAACATTGTAGTGTTTTGTTTTGTCGTTTGTTTTTATTAACCAGCAGTGTATTTAGTGGGCTTCCCAAGTGGCACTAGTGGTAAAGAATCTGCCTGCTGATGCAGGAGACATAAGAGATGCAGGTCCAATCCCCAGGTTAGGAAGATCCCCTGGAAGAGGACACGGCAACCCACTCCAGTATTCTCTCCTGGAGAATCCCATGGACAGACGAGCCTGGCAGTGCTGCAGTTCATAAGCAACTTAGCGTGCACATACATATTTAGTAGCTATTCTCCCCCAATCATTTATTTAAAATTTAAACATACAGAAAAGTTTATTCATATACCCATCACCTAGATTCAACTATTATAACTTTATTTTTTCTGAACCATTTGAAAATAAGTTGGAAGCATCCTCATATTGTTTTTAAAATCTATTGACCCTTTTTATGATTCTAAGACGGTCCTAGCATTAAGTTTTTGCCTCTGCAGTACCCTCTGCCTGACATACCCTGCCCTCCGCTCCAAGTCCCCCTCCCAAACATCTTCTCTGATCTTTGCCCCTCCCAAAAGTCCCATCTCCTTCTGAGTCACAGTTTAGCTCTCCATTCCTGTGACTTCTTCCCTGGACTGTCTGCCCTCCCAGGCCTCTCCCAGGTTTATCCTTCACCCCAAACCCAGCTTCTAGCATAAGCATTAAGCATAAGCTTAATTAATTTAGAACAATATGTTTAATTATGCTTCTAGCATAGCATAAGTCTGACTCAAGTCAGACTCCATCCTTGGCCCCACTCAAGAGCCATCAGTGGCTCCCTGCTGCCTTCAGGGAAAAAAACAGTCACTCACCAGTTTTGCCCATGGGGCAGGCACAGTAAAAAGAGGCCACACGGTCGTGGCAAGTGGCCCCGTGGAAGCACACGGCCGTGGCGCAGTCATCAATATTCTGACTGCAGCTCTCACCCGTCCAGCCATTGACACACACACAACTGTGGCCGCCCAGTGTGTTGAAGCAGGTGCCCCCGTTGTGGCAAGCGTTGGGCTGCAGCTGACACTCGTCCACGTCCTCCGTACAGAACTGGCCTGTGGCACACAGATGCATCAGTCCCCTTACCTGGCGCGTGCCCGTCCAGGGGCCCCCTCAGGTTCCACCGCTCACCTGTCCACTCCGGAGGGCACTGGCAGTTGTAGGTGTTGACACCATCCACGCACGTCCCCCCGTTTAGACACCGGTGCCCTGGACAGTCGTCCACATTCACTTCACAGTTCTGGCCCTCGAACCCTAGCGTGGAGCGCAAGGACGGTCACTGCCAGGCGGGCCTGCTGTCCCGCCGCCTCTGCTGCCTCCCCCGGGTACAGCTCCCTCACCAGGAAGGCAGGCACAGTCATAGGTGAGGTCGCCGCTCTGCCTACAGGTGCCCCCGTTGCGGCACAGGGAGGGAGCGCAGGGTGCCGCGGCGCTCTCACACAGGGGCCCGGTGTAGCCACCTGGGCACTGGCAGCGGAAGGAGCCGGGCGTGTTGAGGCAGGTGCCACCGTGGCGGCAGGGCCCGCCCGCCCGGCACTCGTCCACGTCGCTCCGGCAGCTGCGGCCCTGGAAGCCGGGTGGGCAGGAGCACAGGTAGCGGCCATCGGAGCCCACGGAGCAGCGGGCGCCATGGGCACAAGGGCTGCTGAGGCAGGGGTCTGGCAGGGAGCAGTCGGGGCCTGCCGGGAACCAGGAAGGGTGAGCCCAGGCCGACCACACCCTTGCCTGCCTTCAGCTCCCTTCCAGACCCCCCTTTACCTCGGAAGCCCCGGGGACAGCGGCAGGTGAACCGGGCGGTCCCCGCCACCACCGAGCTCTGGCAGACACCACGGCCAGCACAGGGGCCGGAATGGCAGGGGTCTTCCAGCTGACACCGTTCACCCACCCAGCCTGGTGGGCACCTGCGGACAGACACGACCTGGTGGGGAAAGTCAGGGCAGAACAGCCCAAGACACAAGAGAGACACACCAGACAGACCAGAAGCACACACACTCATTCATCCACGCAAGTTTCCCTGAGCATACCTACTAGGTTCTTAGCAATGGGAATACAGCGTGCGTGCTAAGTCACTTCCATCATGGCCAACTCTTTGCAACCCCATGGACTGGCTGGCTCCTCCATCTCTAGGATTCTCCAGGCAAGAATACTGGAGTGGGTCACCATGCCCTCCTCCAAGGGATCTTCCCAACCCAGAAATTGAACCTGCATATCTCTTAAGTCTCCTGTATGGGCAAGTGGGTTCTTTACCACTAGTGCCATCTGAGAAACCCAAGGAATAGTGGTCCCTACCCTCTTGATGTTCATAGCTGGGTCTGGCAAAGAGAAGATATACAAACAATGAATGAATAAGCAACATGCAGGTGGGGGGGGCAGCGGGTAGTTCAAGCCATGGGGATCATGAAGGATGCAGTTGGGCAGAGTGGTGGCCCCAGAAAAATTATGTCCATGACCAAGAACCTGTGACTGTGACTTTATTTGGAAAAAGAAATGTAATTAATGATGTAATTAAATAAAAGGTGTCTAGATGAGACCATCCTGATTATCCAAGCTGGCCCTAAACTGAGTGACAACTGTCCTTACAAGAGAAAGGCGAAGACTTCTGGCCTCCAAAACTGCGAGAATAAATTTCTGTTGTTTTAAACCACCCAAGTTTGTGGTCATTTGTTCCACAGCCACAAGAAACTAAAAACACAGGATAAGGAGGACAGAGGGATGGGGGTGGGGGAAAGGCAACTATGTTTTCACAAAGTGAGGGAAAAAAGAAGACTGTGTGGGAGAAGAAAGTGAGGGAGGGGGCCACGGGCCTGTGTGGGGAAGACTAGAGGAAATGGCAAATGCAAAAGGTCTCAGGTTCCAGAAGACAACCAGCCAGGCGCACACAGATGGGCAGAACCCCCAAAGGTACCAGACGAGACGGACACGCTAACACGATGCAATGGGCTGGCAAAGACTCAGACCCCAACCCACAGCCTCATTCACCAGTACGGACTAACTCTCACATGCCAGACAAGAGGACTTCCACAAAGCCTCAGTTCCTTTCCTGGGGGCACAGAGACCCCTTCCTCCCGTTGCGGGGAGGAGGTGGCCACCAATGCTGGCGCCCCCTGTTGGGGGAAGGTCCTTCAGCCTCCAGCCCCCTCCAAACGCACCAAGGCCACCTTGAGGGTGAGGGTACAGACGGGCGCTGGTCACAAGACTAGAAACCTCCAGAGTGGGGTTAGAGGGCGGGACTTGGACCGGCCCCCGACGCTACCCGCCCCTCGCCTGGGTTCCTCCCTGTGGCCTGTCCCGGTCGCTTGGGGCTAAACTTAAGTAGCTGACTCAGTCCTTAGCGTCACCCACAAGATTCCCCCCACCCCAGCCCCCAGCGAAACAAGTCGGGGCACGAGCCGGTGCAGAGAGAGAACCCAGTTCCCAAACCCCCTCCCCAAAGATCCGCAGGGCAAGGACCGCCGCCAAGACTGTGCGCCGGGAGGGGGCGTGCTGCGCTGGGCGCCGAGCACTGCGAATTCTTCCTCCCCCAACCACGCGCGCGCGCGCACGGCAGGCAGGGCGTGGCCGCGCGGCCCTCTCCCAGCGCCCCCGGCGGGTTCCCACGCTCTGTGCCCCGCGCCCCTGCCGACCGGTCGGGCTGGTTCTCCGCTGCCGCGCCCCGCCCAATCGCCTGGGCTTCACCGGAGACCGCTGGGGGCGAGAGAGTGGGGGGGTGGGGCGCGGAGCATGGACTCGGTTGGGGGACTGGCTGGGGAAGAGGTGATGACTAGAGGATAGACTAGGGTTTGAGAGACTTTGAGAGTTGGAGGATCCATGGAGGGGCGACAGACTGCGGGATCCGCGAAAGGAATTTGAAGGAGACTAGGGATGAGGGGGTGCGTGGGGAGAGGTTCCAACGGACCACCTCTGGAGACCAAGCCCGGCGCTCCGCTCCGGGCGATCCGGGCTCCGGGCGGCCGCGCGGGCCGGTGATTCACCTGTCGGGGGGGCGGGGCAGCCGGGGGCGTATTCACCTGTCGGCAGCTTTCCAGGCGCGGGGTCCCAGAGCGCAGGCGCCCGGTCCCGCGACTCCGCCTCCCAAGTGAGAAGCGCCAGGTGAGGTCACACTTTCCCCCCTATTCCCACCATCCCAACCCGAGGAACCCGCTCTACCAGGCTGAGACCCCCCCCCCCCCCCCGCATCGAGGTGAGTCAAAGTGCGTGTGCAACTTCAAAGGGTCTCTGAAGTCACCCCAGACCCACCCAGCTTGGGCCGGACACACAAGTTGCTGAATAAATGGATGCATTTAATGAATCGACCAATGGCTACTGGGTGACCTGCTATTATTAATGATGATCTTATAAAAGGAACCAAGCATTTTCCCATAACCTCAGAGGTTCCTCCTTATGGCACCTATTTTCCACGTCTCTACCATTAATAAAAATACCATTTATTGAGCACTTACTGTAGGCTCGACACTATTTACAGTCAACTCCACAAAGGAGGGAACTGTTATTGCCCCATTTTCCGGATGCAAAAATGAGGCTCAGAGAGCTCAAAGCACTTGCTCAAGGTTATCCCAGAGCCCAGAATTCAAATTGATCTCTGTCTGCCTCTGCTCAGCAATTTCCCAGGCCCTGCCCTGCTTTCCCAACCCTCTGCCTTTCCTTGTACTTTCCAACAACTGCATTTGGGGGGGACTTTGGTCACAAGTCAGGCAGAAGGATCATATTTTACAGATCAATGAGGTTCAGAAAGGGGAAGTGACTCACTCAAGGTCACACAGAAAGTAAGTGGCAGAGCAGCGCTCCTGTGGCCCCACCACTAAATCTTGAGATGTGGGAAGGTGCAGATGCTATCCCCACTACTGCCAAACCACTGTTACTAGTCCCTGAAAATCTGTTGATTGAATAACTATTTGTCCAGCAAGGGATTTACACAAGACCACAGGCAGCAGAGAATTCGGTGTAGTTGGCGTTAGTGGGCCCATTTTCCAGACTAGGACACTGAGGCTTAAAAAGTCAGGTCATCAGCAACATGATGTGGGATTTGAACCCCAGCCAGGCAGACTCCAGAGCCTCTACTCCTAGCTCTACTCCATCCAATGGGGAAACAAGAGGTTGCCCAAGCCACACACTTGAAGGAAGTGGTGGAAGCATCTATGGTGAACAGAGGCAGGGGGAGAAGACAGACCGCCTCCCCACACAGGGCCCACTGATGGCTCAGAGCCAGGCACTCACAGGCAGGCAGCCTCCCGGGAGGGCAGCTGGGTGCAGCGACCTCCGTTCACACACGGGCTTCCGTCCAGGCAGGGGGGGGCTGGGTGGGGGTGAAGGAAGGTGGGGGTGTCAGGCAGGCGCCCAGGAACCCCAGCCTGGATTGAGACTCCGTCCTTTCCTCCCTCGGGCAACAGCTGCACCAGGCTGGGGGCGTCTCTGCGAGGGCAGGGAGCCCCCCCATTCACAGTTCCCACGGCCCCCCGCCCCGGCCCCAGCTGTTGGGGCTGCAGCTGTCACTGCCAACTCGGGCCCTGGGAACCACAGGCAGGGGCAGGCAGGAGGAGGGGCCGACTTGTGCCAGATGTGGGGGCTCAGAAGCTGCCAGAATGGGGGGCAGGAAGTGGGGGCGCTGCGAGGGTTGAAGGGAGGTCTGGGACTGTGTGCCTAGATCCCGGGGCTGTGGAGGGGCAGGGGTGGGGAGTCCTGGGGCCCCGGGCCTCATCCTGCTGATGTTGGGCATCTACTCCAACTGGGCAGGCCTGCGTGCTAGTTCTGGGGAGAGATGCCAGGGCATGAACGAACGCCGCGCGCAGCCAGCAATTGGGCGTTACAGGGACGGGGTCTGTGTTGAGGGAGGGGCAGCTGGCACAGGCTGACCTGTCCAGCATCCTCACCCCTAAGGGCTGTGTCTCTCTGCGGTGTGGCACAGACTAACTGTCCTGTCGGATGGGTCAGGGCTGGGGCGGGATGTGAGTTAGTGGGGCACTGTGTGAGCCGGCAAGTGTGGGGCCGCTTGTGCATGTGTGCCTGTGTGTACAAGCAGGAGAGAGAAAAAGGGAGAGGAAGAAGATGAGAAAAACAGACAGACATAAAAGAAGGAAACTAGAAGCAGGCAGACACAGAGAGGAGATCAAGAAGGACAGAGACAGAGTTTAAAAAATGAAGAGGAGAGACCGAGATAAACTGGACATGCGAGTGCATTAAACATGGCTTCTGTCCCTTCCTCAAGGCACAAGCAGCCAGGACACTATCACCCAGACAGGAGCCCAGGGCTGTTTGTGAACTCACGCTGTGGGCCTTGCTGAGCGGTGGGCCCTGTGGGCCATGTGTGTGTCTGCATGGCCTGCATGGATGTAGAGATGCTTGTAGGCTGAAAGTTGTGTGTCCATGTATGTGAACTACGTATCTGGGTATATAGCTGTTGTGTCTGTGTGTGACTTGTATGTGCATGGGTGTGTCTGGGTATGGGTTGGATGTGCTCGTATACCTGCATGTGTCAGCTGGGTGTAGGCATGTCCTTGCCTCTGTCTATATGCATCTGAGTGTGTGCAGACAGTGAGTGTGAGGCCTTGGGCTGGTGGTGCAGGGTATGTGTGAACATGTGTGATCGTATGAGCACGTGTGAGCTGTGAATGTCTGTCTTATGTGAGCTGGGTGTGCACATGTGCGGGTGTACTCAATGTGTGTGTGCACGCACATACACATCTGCATCTCCACATGTGTGGCCCAAGATTGTGTGTCCTGTGAGTGTATGACAGGCCATGTGGGGGCGGCTGCTCCTGCCCACTCCTGCCCCATCTGCCCGCCCCGGGCTGGGCTGGCTGGGGAGGCCTGTTTCCTCCCTACCCCTCCCCGGGCTGAGCCCCACAGCAGCGTCCAGAGACCCAGGGCCAGGGCCACTGGGCTCGCGTCCCTCCCCTGCCGGCCAGGCCTCCCTTGGCTGGGGGTGCGCCCCAGCAGCCCCGGTCCGGCCCCGCTGCCGTCCCGCTTTGTCTGGCAAAGAAAGCGCGAGGCTGCCGGGGGGGAGGGGGTGTCTAGACGGCGCGGCCATTGTCCCAGGCGGGGGAGGGGAAGAGTGGGGAGGGGGAGGGGCGGGGGGCTCCCCGGGCCCGCTGGGGAGGGGGTCGGGCTGCTGGGAAGGGGCGCTGGAGCGGGAGAGGAGCACGTGGGCTCGCGCCCCCTGCCCTCCCCTCCCTTCCCCGGGCGGGGACAGGGTCCCGGGACGCCGTCCTGTCCAAGCAGCCGGGGGAGGGAGCGGGGCCGCGGGCGGGGGAAGGGGCGCGGGCGCCTCTAAGGCTCCAGCTCTGGCTCCGGTTCCGGGTCTTGCCGCGCTCCGGCCTGGGAAGTTTTCTCCGAGTTTAGAGCTCCGAGAACTTCGCGCCCCCTCCGGCCCCCCGCCCTGCCAGACCTGCCCCGGCTGTGTGCATGGGGAGAGGGAGCTTTTTGCGAGGGGTCCCCGACCTGGGGGTACTTGGCTGCCAGTTGTGACCTTCCCAGGGCTCTCGACAGGCATGGTTGGTGAGAGAGCCCCAGATTCTTGACTACCCCCCCCCCCACTCCCCCGCTAATCTTGATCCGCTCACCTCCAGCTCCCAGTCCCGGGCTCCAGGGTCCCTTCATTCCCAGCCCACATCTCTCCCGGGCCCCAGTTCCTGCGGTCTCTGGGGTCCTGCCTCGCCCCCACTCTCAATTAGGAGTCCCTGCCCCCGGCTCCTGCGCTCGCTGCCCCTGCGCTCTGGTCCCTGATTCCCAGGGACCACCCCCACACCCACCAAGTCCCAGACTCGGGGAGGCCTTGCACTACATTCTTCCCCTTCCCCCACCCACTCACCCCATCCCGCCCTCAGGGTCCCGGCCCCTCACCTGCAGCCCCCGGCCCCGCTAGCAGCAGCAATAAGGGCAGCGTCCGCACGGACGGCAGGGGTGGCGACGGCGACATCGGGCGACGGCGGCGGGGGCGGCGGCCCCGGGGCCCCGGCCCCATGGCGGCCGGCCGCGACCCTCCCTCCTCCCACCTCTCTCCTCCCTTCTCCCTCCTTCCTTGGGTTCCGGGCGCGTCCGGGGCCAGCCTCCGCGCAGCCAACTTCGTTGAAGTGAGACGGCCGGGCCGCCCCGCCCCCAACCCTGGGCGGCTCGCCCCGCCCCAGGGCCGGCCCAGAGCTCCCCCGCCCCCGGCCCGGCCTCCTGGGGTCCCTGCCCACCCTCCACCCACACAGCCTGGGACCCGAAGACCCTCTCGGAAACTCAGGCCAGCGGGCCCAACCCACGGTGTCAGACACACCCAACTTCCTGAACATCTCCAGCTCCCTAAAACACATCCAGAGCCCGAGAGACACACGGAGCCGGGCACAAACAGACACTCCCCCCCCCACCCCCCGACACCCCGAAACTGAAACCAGGCACGTTCTGCAAGGCTCAGGAATACATAGCCAGGATTCACAAATGCAGAGGCGTGCACAGAGCTTCCTGGGGGACTTAAAATCTGAAATATTCACAACTCTATAAACTCAGGCCCTCTCAGACCCTCTCAGACCTAGGGCCTTGGGCGATTTTTGCAGCCTCGAACCTCAGGCACAGGCCAGGAGTTTCAAGTGTGCTACCAAACACCCACACCCCGTCTTACTCCCAACGCTTCCTGAAAGTAACCCCTTCCTCCTCAATATCCAAAGGTCCACCTCACTCCCTAGCCTACACAGCTTTGTTGCTCAGCCAATCTTGCTCAGTTTCATCCAACTGCCTTTTCCAAAATCAGTCATGCTGAAAAACAACCACCCTGCAGTGAGCTCTGTCCCTGTGGCAAGAATGGGGACTCCGGAAAGGCCCCAAGACCAGCCTAGAGAAGCCCCCAATCTGGGGAAGAGAAAAACAGACTCCACCACCGTGGACTTAGGGTTGGGCCAGAGGGAGGGACAGAGCAGAGAAGCTGGTGAGGGTTCTGCTTGGGGGAAGGGGGTTATTTATTCATTCATTCATTATTCAACAAGTAGGTATAAAGCTCAAGCTCTATGTCTGGTGTTGTTTCGGCGGCTTCATCTCCCCTGCCCTCTCCCAGAGAGAGCTTCCCTGAGAAGGGTTCAGTGGCGGCTCAGCCCAGAATTGGAAGAAAGACATTTCAGGAGAGGGACAGGTCTGCAAACAGAGGAGGGGGCTGAGTCAAGTAGGGAAGGAGGGGAGAGTGGGCAGGTCAGGGGTCGCCCTGGCCCTGAGGAGGAGGAGAAAGAGGCCAGGTCGACCTTGTAGGTGTTTAGCGCAGTGATGAGGCTATAGTGAGGAGGAATGGGTTGGGGGTGATGCGCTGAAACCCAGGAGCCTGAGGTTCACCCATGAGACAGCTGAGCACTGAGGCTAAGCACAGGGGCATCAGGGTGGGAGACAGTCACCTGGGCACCCCAGAGATCTTTGAGCTAAAACTTCATTTAGAAATAATTTAAAATGCAATTTCCATAGACCCTTTACCCAGCTTCACCAACTCAGCCCACACTTTGCCAAATTTACTTTATAATTATTGTTATTGTTCAGTCACTAAGTCATGTCCGACTCTTTGCGACCCCCTGGAGTGCAGCACAACTGGCTCCCCTGTCCTTCACTGTCTCCTGGAGTTTGCTCAGACTCATGTCCATTGAGTCTGCGATGCCATCCAACCATCTCATCCTCTGTCACTCCCTTCTCCTTCTGCAAACTTCAGTCTTTCCCAGCATCAGGGTCTTTTCCAAAGTATTGAAAAAGAGTTGGCTCTTCGCATCAGGTGGCCAAAGTATTGGAGCTTCAGCATCCCAGCATCCATCCTTCCAATGAATATTCAGGGTTGATTTCCTTTAGGATTGACTGGTTTGATCTTGCTGTCCAAGGGACTCTCAAGAATCTTCTCCAGCACCAAAATTGGAAAGTAGTGCTCAGCCTTCTTTATGGTCCAACTCTCACATCTGTACATGACTACTGGAAAAACCATAGTTTTGAAGAAATTATATATAATTTTAAATTATATATAATATGTAATATATGTATTTGAGAGCAGGGCTTCCCAGATGGGTGGTAAAGAACCCACCTGCCAAGTGCAGGAGACATAAGAGATGCAGTTTCATCCCTGGGTCAGGAAGATCCCCTGGACAAGGGCATAGCAACCCACTCCAGTCTTCCTGCCTGGAGAATCCCATGGACAGAGGAGCCTGGTGGGCTACAGTCCATGGGGTCACAAATGTCAGACACAACTGAAGCGACTTAGCATGCACATGTATTTGAAAGCAAGATGTAGATATGATGTTCCTTTGCCCTCAAAATCATTACTGTGTGTTTCCTAAGATTAAGGGCATTCTCTTATACATACACACACGACAGTTTTCACCATACGGACAGTTTTTTGTTTCCCCAGTAATATCCTCTATAGCATGTTTCTTTGCTGGTCCAGGATCTAATCTCTCACCATGTCTTCCATTTAATGGTTATGTTTCTTCATGTCCTTTAATCTGTATCAGTTCCTTAGCCTTTCTTTGTCTGTCATGATGTTGATATTTTTGGATAGTCAAGGTCATTTGTTTCACAGAACATCCCTTAGTGAACTGGGCTGCAGTTTCGTGACCAGGTACAGGCTCTGTATCTTTGGCAAGAACTGCAGAAGCAATGCTGGTACTCTTCCATGGGTTGTATCCTAAGGTATGGGTCCCCAACACTGGTCTTGTTAGATTTTGATCGCTTGAATGAAGCTGGTCCAGTTTCTCTACTGTAAATGTACCATTCTCTTCCCATCCCCTCTTGTAATGAGTAAATATCAATATCATGTGGGGAGATATATTGAGACTGTGTGACTATCCTGATGCCTGTCAAACTTTTACCACTCTTTGGGGCATTTATTGGTGATTGCCTCTGATGATTTTTTTAAAAATTGAGATACAATTTCCTTACATAAAATGATTACCATTTTAAAGTGTACAGTTCAGTGGCATTTAGTGCAACCACCACCTCTACCTAGTCTTATCACACGTTCATCAACCCTAAAGAAAACTTTGTCCCCAGCAGTCACTCCTCATCTGTCCCTGGCAGCCATTAATGTGTTTCCGTCTCCATGGATTTACCTTGTTCTGGACGTTTCACATCTAGGGAATCAAACAATGTGTGGTCTTTTATGTCTGACTTTTTTCACTGGGTGTGTTTTAGAGGTTCATCCATATTGTAGCATGTGTCAGTTCTTCATTCCTTTTTATGGCTGAGTAATATCCCGTTGGAGACGTAAGAAATGCGGGTTCCATCCCTGGGTTGGGAAGACCCCCTGGAGAAGGGAATGGCAACCCACTCCAGTATTCTTGCCTGGAAAGTCCCATGGACGGAGGAGCCTGGTGGGCTATGATCCAAAGGGCTGCGAAGAGTCGGACACGACTGAAGCGACTTAGCACACAGGCACAACACCCCACTGAATGGCTACACCACGTTTTACTGAACCGTTCATCTGTTTACCTGGGATGATTTTTATATTATTTATTTTTGGCTGCGCTGAGTTTTCGTTGCTGCGTGAGGGCTCTCTAGTTGCAGCAAGCGGGGGCTACTCTTCGTTGCGGTGTGCGGGCTTCTCCTTGTGGTGGCTTCTCTTGTTGCAGAGCATGGCCTCTAGGTGCCTGGGCTTCAGTAATTGCAGCACATGGGCTCAGTAACTGCAGCTCTTGGGCTGAGTTGCTCCGTGGCATGTGGAATTTTCCCAGACCAGGGATCAAATGTATGTCCCCTGCCTTGGCAGGTGGGCTCCTATCCACTGTACCACTGTGGAAGTCCCCTTGGATGATATTAAAATACTGGAAGAGGAAGAGGTGGAGAAGTACCATTAGAGAGAAAGAAGAATGAAAAAGCTAGGGGTGAAAGTTGAACAACTGACCAGGGTCCAACACAGGAGATGATCCCCAGCCCTGCTGAGGGTGGCAGAGAGTCGAGCACCAGGGGACAGGAACTGAGGGTGTCCCAGCCTCTCAACTTATGAGTGCAACCTCCATCTGGGAGGGGAGCTATTCACCCATCTTACTGGGTCAGCCCTCATTGGGGGTGGGTCTCTGCCCATCTTATGATGATTTACTGGAGGCTTTCTAGAGGAAGAGCTGAGATTTGAACCCAGTGACTCCAGGCCACATGGAATGAGAGGGAGGGGCTGGGAGTGGGGGTGGGGACTGGGCAGAGAAAAAGACAAAAGTTGCAAAATCAGAAGGGGCACAGCTGACTCACTGTGAGGGTGCTGAGTCAAGGGGCCCATGGGGATGGGGGAAGGCACAGCTTAAGTCCTTCTCATACTCGTTACCCCAGGAAGAAATCCCGGCCCCTCAGCCCTGCTTTCAGAGCCTTCAGACGCTCCCCAGCCCCTCCTGTTCCCTTCATCATCACACTGAGTCACCCAGCAGGCTCTGCACTCTCACGGCCTCTGCTCAGGTTCTTCTTTCTGCCTGGGACATCCGGCTAGTTAGAAGGATCCTTTTGCTTCCTCCCCACACAGGAACTCACAGCAGATGTGTTTTTTTAAAAATGCATTTCCTGGGGCCTCCCTGGTGGTCCAGTGGTTAAGAATCTGCCTTGCAATTTAGGGGACACCAGTTTGATCTCTGGTCCCGGAAGATTCTACATGCCACAGGGCAGCTAAGCCCAGCTAAGCCCGCAACTATTAAAGCTCTAGAGTCTGTGCTCTGAAACAAGAGAAGTCACCACAATGAGAAGTCCGTGCATCACGATGGAGTAGTTCCTACTCGCTACAACCAGAGGAAGCCAGGACACAGTGACGAAGACCCAGCACAGCCAAAAATAAAGATAAATAAATGTATTTCCTGGGAGTTCCCTGGTGGCCTAGGGCTTAGAATCCCAGGCTTTCACTTCTATGGTCCTGGGTTCAGTCCCTGGTTAAGGAACTGAGATCCTACAAGCTGTACGGTGCAGCCAAAGTACATAAACAAATAAAATTTTTAAAATGCATTTCCTTCTAGCTATAGGGAATGCTGTACTGTTTCCTGCACATGCCATGGCTTTGCGCGCACAGATCCCTTCTTCTAGCGTGCCTATCCACCTCCACTCCTGTACCTGGTAAATTCCTATTCTTTAAGATTTCAGCTCCAGGAAGTCCTCTCTGCTCCCCACCCCTGGCTCTCCTAGCACCCTCTCACCCTACCACTTGGCCTTGTCCACAAGGGGCTGGGGGTGTCTGTATCCTGCTCTTTCTCCCCTCTCCTATAATGGGGGCTCACCAGTGGCCAGACATCACACAGCATGAGGTGGGCACTGAGGGGGCAACATGGGAGGGAACTGGCTGAAGGAGTTGGCATGTTCAGTCCATCACACAGCATGAGGTGGGCACTGAGGGGGCAACATGGGAGGGAACTGGCTGAAGGAGTTGGCATGTTCAGTCCAAAGGAGCCACCACTAGGGGCCCAGACAACTCTCTTCAGTAACTTCTAGGGATCTGGGGGTCCTGAAAAGGGTCCAGTGGTCCAGGGGACAAAGGTAGAGACTTCAGGAGTGGGGCTAGTGCCTCCCCTGACCCCTCTGAGAAAGGATTTTCTGCTGGAATAGATGCTGTAATGGGTGCTGAGCTCTCCATCACAAGGAGCAACCAAGAACCTGGATACACATTTTGCTAGGCAAGAAGTCCAAAGGCCGCTACTCTGTTGATCCAACGGCCCCTGGTCTGCGGCAGACAGAGACAGAGAGGAAGCAGTAATGATGAAAACACAGGCTGAGTATAGAACGAGGGGAGTGAGGACAAAAAGAAGATACATTTGCAGAGCCCCTACTGTGCACCCGTCTCTTTTTTCCCCTCCAATTATGAATTTACTTTCTTTTTGGCTGCGCTGGGTCTTCATTGCTGCACTCAGGCTTTCTCTAGTTGAGGTGCTCAGGCTTCTCGTTGCGGTGGCGTCTCTCGCTGTGGAGCATGGGCTTTACAGCGTGCAGGCTTCAGCAGTTTCAGCACACAGGCTCAGTAATGGCGGCTCATGGACTCTAGAGCTCAGGCTCAGTCGTGGGGCACACAGGCTTAGCTGCCCTGCGGCATGTGGGATCTTTCCAGACCAGGGACCGAACCAGCGTCGCCTGCCTTACAAGGAGGATTCTTAACCACTGAGCCATCAGGGAAGCCCTGTCTGTCCCTTTCTGAAGCCCCCAAATTCTGAGGACACCCACTCGGCAAGGCAGAAAGTGAGGGTCCCCGCTCCAGTCTTCGGCTGTCCTCCAGTCACAGTGGCAGGAATGGCCCAAGGTGTCCAGATCCTTGGGGGTCAGGACAGTCAGAGCAATTATTCCCATGGCTTTGCAGCAGGCAGACACCCAGTTCCCAACACGGTGGGGGTAGGGGTGGGTTTGCGCCGTCTCCCGTCTCCCTTGCCCCTGCTGGTTGCCTTGGCCAGGGACTGCATTTCTCCTCAATGAGCTCAGTCCCCAGGGATGCAGGACCTGGGGCCAGGCCAAAACACAGCTGCTGGGCCCAGGCCCGCTGACCGGGAACCTGAGAATGTGCCCTTCGCTTATCCTCTTGGGACCACAGTCCCGTCCCCTGCACATGAAAACTGGGGCTGGGCCCTTACACCCAGGCCATGGGAGCCCAACAAGAACCAGCAGGAGCGAGGGCCGCTGGGTTATGGGGCCTGGGCAACGGGGGGGAGGGATGGACTCCAGGGGCTGTGGGCTGCAGACCCGGCCGGCGATCCTGACCACTGCCTCCCTGGAGTGCTCTCATGCTCAAGCCCTTCATGGCTTCCCGTTGCCCAGAGCGACATCTTCCTCACCAGCTTCCCGTCCCCGTTTCCCAGCCGTCCCAGCTTTTTGTTGGCTGTGTGCTGGGTCTTCGCTGCTGCGCGGGCTTTTCTCTAGTTGCAATGTGCCGGCTTCTCGCTGCAATGGCTTCTCTTGTTGCGGAGCCTGGGCTCTAGGGCACTCGGGCTTCAGCTGTCGTGCATGTGTGCTTAGTTGTCGAGGCTCCCGGGCTCTGGGGCACAGGCTGTATGTATAGTTGTGGGACACAGGCTTAGTGGCCCAGTGGCACATGAGATCTTTTGGAACCAGGGATGGAACCCATCTCTGTTGCATTAGCAGGTGGATTCTTTACCACGGATTCACCAGGGAAGCCCGCAGCCTTTCCCGTTTTCACAGTGGCTGTACCCACTGCCTGGGACACCTTTCCCAAACTTGGGAGGCTCCTTTCACCTGACCGCTCACTTTGGCCCTCCAGCTCTCCCCACCTTCATTCGGTCATTTGACAAACAGTGAGCAACTGTATCGTGCCTGACCCTATTACAGGTTGAGATGATGAAGGTCGAGCAGGTTCCTGCCCTGATAGGAAACAAGGAGGCAAACAGATAACCCTAGAAAGGGACATGAAAGATGAAGAGATTTCAGTGTAGGGGATCGAGATAGGCGTCCCTGACAAGGGAACATTAGAACTAAGACACGGGACTTCGCTTGTGGTCCAGTGGCTAACACCCCAAGCTCCCAGTGCAGGGGGCCTGGATTCCATCGCTGATCAGGGAATTATTAATAGATCCCACATGCCACAGCTGAAGAGTTTGCACGCCACAACTAAGAGTTCGAATGCCACAATGAAGATCAAAGATCCTATGTACCGTGACTAAGACCAGTCAAATAAATATATTTAGGGACTTCCCTGGCAATCCAGTGGTAAAGACACTGTGCTTCCACTGCAGCGGGTGCGGATTCCATTCCTGGTCAGGGAACTAAGATCCCATTTGTCTTGCAGTGAGGCCAAAAAAATAAATGAATAAATAAATATATTTATGTTATGCTCAGTTGTTCAGTCTGTCCAACTCTGCAACCCTATGAACTGCAGCGTGCCAGGCTTCCCTGTCTTTCACCATTTCCTGGAGTTTGTTCAAACTCACTGAGTTGGTGATGCCATCCAACCATCTGGTCCTCTATCGTCCCCTTCTCCTGCCCTCAATCTTTCCCAGCATCAGGGTCTTTCCCAACGAGTTGGCTCTTCGCGTCAGGTGGCCTAAGCATTGGAGCTTCAGCTTCAGCATTAGTCCCTACAATGAATATTCAGGGCTGATTTCCTTTAGGATGGACTGGTTGAATCTAAAAGAACTGTGATCTGAAAGGAGGAGAACAGGCCAGAGAGGCAAACAGTCTGGTAGCATGTTCCAAGTGGAAGGGAAAGCAAGTGCAAAGGCCCAGAGGAGAAAGGGGTGGGTGGATAAGAGAAACAGCAAGGAGGCCAGGGTGCTGGGTGCAGAGTGAGCAAGGGGTAGGCGCTCAGGGAAACTGAGGGGGACCGAGTTCCAAGGGGCCAAAGATCTGGGTTTAAATGAAAAGCACAGTGGACGCCACTGGAGGGGTTCGGCCGAGGGAAGCTGACCTGATCAAGGTTGGAAACGATAACACTGCCATTTCTTTCTTTTTTAATTTTTTTATCTGGCTGTGCTGGGTCTTGGTTGCGTCAGGTGGCATCTTCATTTCTGCGTGTGGGATCTTCAGTTGCATCATAAAGGATCTAGTTCCCTGACCAGAGATTGAATCCCTGCATTGGGAGCACGGAGTCTTAAGTGCTGGATCACCAGGGAGGTCCCGACACTGCCACTTCTCCCAGGGATCCTTCCCTGCAGTTTCCATGGGCTCTGCTGGCTCCCACGGCCCCTCTCAGTTCCACGCTGACCCTTCCATGTGATCCTGCCTGGCTCCCCCAGCATTCTGAGCTCTGTGGGCCTCTGTCTTGCTCACTGCTGAATCCCCAATGTCTAGTCTAGAGCCTGGCACACAGTAGGTGAAATAACGGTCAGCTGAGTGAATGGATACACCCAGCACGTGTCAGGGGAACAGCAGGATCCAGGAGCTGGGTCCTGCTTGAAGCCAGTCCAGAAGAGACTGTCCCTGTCTGGATATGGACATGTCTGGCCTCAGTTAGACCAGGGCTCAGTCAGAGGGAGGGATGGGGGCTGGTGGGGCCTCCTGAAGGAGGAGTGGGTGTGAGGGCTTCAAGTGGAAGAAAAGGGAGTGAAAAGAAAGGAACTCACTTCCATCAAGCACCTAGTGGCTCAACAGCTCTGGGCAGGGGAAGAAGGGAAGCCATACTCCCACCCTTGGTGGGGGATGGGCAGGCAGTGGTTTCCCTGCCTTAAGACCCTCCACTGGGCAGACATCCCAGTGGATGTCTTGGCCTAATGGGCTGTGTGGTCAGCCCACTCCAACCTTCCTTGCCCATGGCCTCACCCAGGACCCCATCTCTTCCAGCTCACCTCTGAACTAAGACACTCTGTGTGCGTGCGTGCCCTTTTTAAGTTGCTTCAGTCGTGTAAGACTTTGTGTGACCCTAGGGATTGTAGCCCATCAGGCTCCTCCATCCATGGGATTCTCCAGGCAAAGAATACTGGAGTGGGTTGCCATGCCCTCCTCCGGGGGATCTTCCCCACTCAGGGATCAAACCCGTGTCTCTTACGTCTCCTATATTGACAAGCAGGTTCTTTACCACTAGCGCCACCTGGGAAGCTCGAGACACTCTGACACCCTTTATTATTTCCTTGCCGTCCCAGCTCCTGAAACTTCTCTTCCTTCTTTTCTGCAGGTGTGGCACTTGTCCCCTACCCACGCAACTTTCCTCTTGCTTCAGAGAAGGGGAGCATCCCCCCCCCCCCCGACCTTGGCTTTTCATTACCTCTTTCCTTGGCCATAGGCTGAGGTCTCTTCTGTGACAAAGTGAAGTGTTAGTGTTAGTTGCTCAGTCATACCCAAATCCTTGAGACCCTATGAACTGTAGCCCACCAGGCTCCTTTGTCCATGGGATTCTCCAGGCAAGGATACTAGAGTGGGCTGCCATTTCCTACTCCAGGGGATCTTCCTGACCCAGGGATCAAACCCGCATCTCCCGAGTCTCATCATTGAAGGCGGATTCTTTACCATCTGAGCCACCGGGGATTCTGTGATAAAGTGAAACCTGCAGCAAACGCTCATTTCACACACACACCCCTTCCCCGAGCTCTTGCCTCTCTCCCCTGCATCTCTCCCCACTTTTTGGTCCATTCTTCGCCTTCTCCACTCTGCTCTGCACCCCAAGAGGCTGACCTCTACAGACTGTATCAATGGACATCCTTGTCCTCTGGCTTCCACGTGGGTTTGGCCAATAGGAGGCACTGGCAGAAGATGAAGCGGTGGGGCAGGTGGTAGGGGGAGGGAGCAGGAGAAAACAGGATATTAATTCGCCTGTATCTTTCCTGGTAGGGTCACCATTTCAGCTGACTGTGTCGCTTGACCAAAGGTCCCGTCCATACAATCCAGGGTATTGAAGAACAGAGACATCATTTGGCCAACAGAAGTCTGTATAGTCAAAGCTATGGTTTTTCCAGTAGTCATGTATGGATGTGAGAATTGGTCCATAAGGACAGCTGAGTGCCGAAGTATTGATGCTTTGGAACTGTGGTGTGGAGAACAGTCTTGAGAGTCCCTTGGGCAGCAAGGAGATCAAACCAGTCAGTCCTAAAGGAAATCAATCCTGAATATTCATTGGAAGGACTGATGCTGAAGCTGAATCTCCAATACTTTGGCCACCTGATGTGAAAAGCCGACTCAGTGGAAAAGACCCTGATACTGGGAAAGACCCTGTCCCCTGGGAAACAAGGGGACAACAGAGGATGAGGTGGTTAGATAGCATCACCAATGCAATGGACATGAATCTGAGCAAACACCAGGAGATAGTGAAGAACAGAGAGCCAGATGTGCTGCAGTCCATGGGGTTGCAAATAGTCAGACATGACTGAGCGGCTGAACAACAAACACACAAACCTCTCTCTGGGCTCTGCTAACATCTTTCCTTCCCCGTTCCCAGGCAGGGGGATCCGGAGGTGGTCATGGTTCTTCAGGGGTGCTCACTGGGGTTTGCTGTGCTAAACCCCTGTTGGTTTCCCCAAACCCTGCCCACTGCATATGGTCCCTATAGCAAACCTGTCTCAAATTGCCCCATTTGAATGCTAGTTGTTCCCTCCAGGCTCCCGACTGGGGTCCCCACTCTTACCTCCCATCTCTACTTAACTGCACTCAGAGCATCCAAGTCCACTGTCCTCAGCCTGAACTCTCAGGTTTCCTCCCTCACAATCCGCATGGCTCAATCCTCCAAATCTCTCAACGGCTTTTGACACCATGGGCTGTGTATGCCTCTCTTACTTGACCTCTCCCCCGCCATTTCTGGGGCATCAGCCTTGCCTACTTCCTCTGCTGCCTAACCCTAACCCCTCCTCCTCTGCCTGTCTCTTAGATGCTGGGGGCTCCCAAGTCTTGTTTGTTCTCCACTCTGTTCTGGGGAGGCTTCATTCTCTCTCCCAGCTTCAATGCCCTTTTGCCTCACCAAACACGGATGCTTGCTGGATTATCTTTATCTTTAACCTATTAGGTGCTTCCAGGTTCCTGCCTCAGGGGTCCTGCTCCCTCAGGTTGAATATGCCCCAAATCTGCTTCTGGTCTTCCCTGGGATTCTACTCCTCCTTCAAGTGCTCGGACTTCATCCTCTATTGCCTGGACCACACCCATTCTCCTTTCAGGCCTCCCCACCTTCAGTGGGCCCCCTCTGGTCCTGCCCCCTTACCGGTCCCCAATATTCCAGACATGCAGATCTGTCCGGGGACACTTCCCTGTGGGCCCGATGTGGCTCCTGGCCTCGTGTGGAAGCATTTTGCATTCCCACGTCTTCCCATCCCAAACGTTCCTCCCAGTCCCACAGAAATGCTAAATGGCCTGTGCACGGGAGGTTTCCGTGGACCGTAGCACATTCTAGCAGGATTCGGCTCTAAGGCCGCCTCCTCCAGGTAGGTGCCCGTCCCATCCCCTCGCCCCTAGGCCCTCATTCCACTCGGGCCTGACCACATAGGACTGGGAGAGTCTGCCCGGCTTTATCTCCCCTGTCCGCCCAGTGGTGGGGGGCCACGGATTACAGTTGATAGCAAGGACATGTACAAGAGTGGGTGAGCAAATGATACGTGAGTAAACACGATGGAAGGTGATCTGGAGACGGGAGCCCAGAGCAGGAAGAGGGGGACGCGGGGTCTCGGAGGGGACTCAGCCAGAGTCCTAAACTTCTGGGTGTGGGCTCTCCTCAGCTCTAAGAAAGACGCTCCCGGATTGGCTCAGGCTGAGAGAGGCGGGTTTTGGCCAAGCCTCTAGTTGCTATTGGCTCACTTGTCAGGACTCTGCCCAATCAACGCGATTACCTCTCCCCTCTCCCCACCACACCGCCTTTCGCCCGCCAGCAGTCGCGGAGGCGTCAGACGGCGCCTTCTCGTTACCCTGGCAACCGTCAGCGGACCCCGTCGCCCCGGCAACTGTTCCAGGCCTCTCGTCAGCCTTCTCCTGGGCCCCTCCGGTCACCCAGACAACCTCGACCCGTTCCGGTTAACCATCAGCCCTTTCCCCGTCACCCTAGCAACGGTCACCAGACCTACCCACAGCCCTGCCCGACCCCCCCACCCCACCCCGCCCCCGCGACACACCATCTTCATCCTGCACACAGGCTTCCTCGTCCTAAACCTTAGCCCCAAGCTGACGTCCCTGGCTCCACCTTCCTCTCGTCCATCTTCCAGGCCCCAGAGGGGAACTACAGCGAGGAAGAGTAGAGGCGGGGAGGCGGGGAGGCGGGATGGGTGGGGTCTGGGGGTCCTGGCTCAGATCGGGGCTAACAGACCATCTGGTTCTGAGGCTGTGCGCAGCTCTGGGCCCATCTCCTTGCTCTCACTCTTGCGTGGGAAGTTCAGCCGCCACAGGGTGCTTCTCAAAATGCAAACCATGTCCCTCCCCTGCTGAAAACCCTCCCTGGCTCCCCTTGAGAATCAGATCCGAACTCTTTGAAGCCCCTGGCGGTCTGGCTGTGGCCTCTTCTTCCTCGTGCGCGCCTGCCCCCTCGCTCTACCCTAGCAGGCACTAATCTCCACACTGCTACTCCAGTAGCCCAAGCTTATCCCAGCCTCTGACCTTCCTGTTACTGCGTCCCACTCCCTGAAACGAAAACCTTTCCTGGGACCAGTCACACACCCGCGTTGCTCTTTCTGCCTCTTCTCTGTTAACTCCAGAATGGGGCCTGTGTCCTTGAATACACTCTATCCTCAGGGCCTAGAACAGCTCCTGACACATACCATGAGTTAAAGGATTTTTATGCAGGGGACAAAGGAAGACAGACTGGGGTAACTAGCAGGCAGGCTTTGGCTAGGCAGGCCCATCCCAGAGATAAAAGTGAAAAAGTAAAATGTGTTAGTTGCTCAGTCATGTCCAACTCTTTGTGACCCCAGACTGTAACCCACCAGGCTCTCTGTCCAGGGGATTCTCCAGGCAAAAACACTGGAGTGGGTTGCCATGCCCTTCTCCAGGGGATCTTCCCCAACCAGGGATCAAATCCGGATCTCCTGCATCGCAGGCAGATTCTTTACCATCTGAGCCACTAGAGAAGCCCCCGGAGGTAAGAGAAAGGTATTAATATTTCTGAGACCCTCAGACTGATTCATCACACTGCTGCCAGTCATGACCGTGCTCCCAGAGGCCAGGACAAGGCTAGGAAGATAAAAGCTAAAGCTGTGACCATCCTGGGGCTGGACGGTTCACCTTCGACGTGTATGACCTTCACTCGGAGGCTGGAGCCAGGAGTCCCCAGAAACTCTGGTTAATTTGGAGCAGAAGAATCCAGGAACTGGGGAGGCAGGCCTGACACCCCAGATGGCTATTCAGGGAGCTGGTCCCTTCCTGTGCTGAGTCCACAATCTCACTTATCCTAACAGAGCCAAGAGCTGTTTTCCCATAGATCTGAGACAGAGATCCCAGGGATCTTTCCCAGGCTGGGGCGGGAGAATTTGACCTCACAAGGCCAGGAGTCATGACCAGGAGGGAGATCATGGGCGTTTACCCAGGGCCTGGCTGGAGAGGAGTCCAGACCTCCACCTGCCTGCCTGTGAGGGTCCTTCCTCAGTGAGGTGTCAGAAGCCAGGCAGGGAGGCCACCTGTTGGTAAGCTAGGAACACCCTCATCAGCACTGCTTATTAGAATGTTCTATGTTGCTTCAACTGAGCCCTTGACGGGCTCACAATATGGCTAGTGTGAGTGAGGAACTGAATTTTTCATCGTATTTAATTTTAATTAACTTGCATTTAAATGGAAGTAGCCAGACGTGGCTACAAGTACTGTATTGGACAGAGCACCATTTAGCTGAGGACTCCAGACTGGCGGTGGAAGTCAGGGACAGAAAGGTCATAGTTCATGGTCAACGCAACTCTGGGCTTTGACTTTGGCAAGATGGGTGGGGTCTCATGGAGAGGAGAAGTAGGACACTCAGTATCTAGCTCCACAGAGAGGCATACCTGGTTCCCTGGGGTCAAAGTGCTTGCTCACATGTGCACATATGCCTGCCAGTATGAGAGCATATGAGGGTGGTGCGGTTGAGGGTGACCACAGAAGCACTTGTGTGCAGTCTAGGAGTTTCATCCATGTGCATCAAGAGTCCATCCGTATATATACAACCTGGGAGCATGCAAGCCAGTGTGAGAACTCCTGGGTGCATGCAGGCCAGTGAGCTAGGGCCATCAGTCCAACAGGTCTTGCAAGAAGGCCCACATATATTGGTGCATTTCCGCAGGATTGGTCTGGGGGATCCAGTGCCCCGTGCCTGGCAGGATGTGGGCTTCAAGCCGGCCTGGCAGAAAACGGCTGCTGATGGCCTCTACCAGCCCTTGCTCAAAATAGGGGTCCTTCTCCCCCCATAGCAGCAGTGTGGGTGTGGCCAGCTCCTGGGGCTCCAGGGGGAAGGTCCTGTGATCAAGACAGACAGACAGGCAGAAGGATGGCTGCCCCACTCCTAGCCCCACGCCCACAACTCTCCTGAGCTTATCAGGACCTGCGTCCTCACCTGAAGATGTTTCGATAGTAGTTGAGGGGCCCAGTGAGGCCACCAGGCTGTGAGAAGTCATAAAGGAAGGCTTCAAGTTCACTGGGGGTCAACTGTGGGATGCCCCTCTTGCGGTGGGTGAGGGTGGTCTTGAGGATCTGGGCACACAACAGGATGCCAGTTTCAGTCCCAACCCACGACCCTCCACCCAGCCCTGGGCTTTCACCCTACTGCACCTGGAAGTCAGACATGGATAGCAGCTTCTCGGGCAGCCAGGGAAGCTGGAACAGGAAAATGTAGTTGGAACGGAAGAACTGGCCGATGTGGTGCAAAGAGTAGTCTAGGGTGGGGAGAGGAAGGCAGGGGTGAGGCCTGGGTTTCTGCGGGCCCCACACCTCTTCACTTGACACATACCCAGATCATGCACACAGATATGCCAACACTCAGGAATATCACAGCTGCCTGCCTGAGCCTGTGGGGACACTCAATGGTCCTCTCGGCCAGGGCACCAGCTTGTCTCTCTCCTAAGTGGTCGCTGTACCCACAGAATGGGGGCACTTTCCTCCACAGTCCCCGGGAGCTCCCTGAGCCACTGGCATACTCCCCCTGCCATGTCTGAATGCATTTCTCCTGCCTCATTCAGCAAACATTTATTGATCACCCATTGGCCTTGTTATAGACTCTGAAGATATAGCAGTGAATGGAACAGACAAAATTCTCATGCCCTCAGGAAGCTGGAGACGGAGATAGATAAGAAACAACAACAAAAAAAAAGAGTGAGAGATAATACAGCTCTGACTACAATTCTGGGATTTAAAATTAGGTGATGTGATGGACACTGGGTGGCCAGAGAAATGACATCTCAAATGTTATTGTAGTTGCTTCTGTTTCCCCAACTGGACCATGGGATAATAACATTTTCATAAGCCCAGGAGGCTTGTGTAGGTTACTCTATGCAAGTTCCTTGTCAAAGCAATTGTAGGGCCTTTTCGGGCGGTCCAGTGGTTGAGAAGGCACCCTGCAATGCAGGGGACATGGGTTCAATCCCTGATCTGGGAAGATCTCACATGCTGTGGAGTAACAAAGCCCAAGTACCACAACTATTGGGCCTGTGCTCCAGAGCCTAGGAGCCACAACTACTGAGCCCACATGTCACAACTACTGAAGCCCACACACCTAGAACCCATGGTCTGCAACAGGAGAAGCCACCACAATGAGAAGCCTGTGAAACGCAACAAAGAGTAGTCCTTGCCCATCGCAACTAGAGAAAGCCCACGTGCAGCAATGAAGACCCAGCACAGCCAAAAATAAAATAAATAAATAGTAGATCTTGGGGGGGAAAAGCAATTGCAACCTGTAACTGCTCACAAAAATGTGGATTACTCTTAGGTGTAATGTCACAGATTATAGATTGCGAGCACCATGGGGGAAGGAACCCAGGTTTACCGCTGTGCCCCCAGCCCCGGGAGATGGACAGAGAAGTGCTGACAGACATACACACCCCTTCACACAAGCACACTCCAGCATCCAGGACTCCCCAACACACCTTGGTACACTGACATGGGGGCAGCACTGACCACTACCATTCGCTCCACCAGGGATGGGTAGTAGATGGAGAAATTCCAGGCTAGGAGTGCACCCCAGTCATGGCCCACGAGGATACACTTGGAATAACCTGGCGGGGAGGTCAGAGGAAACTGTGTAAGGCAGATGTCAGGTAGAGGTGAGGCAGGGGTGAGGGGGGCCAGGGCTGGGATGGGGGCACCTCCCTACCCAGGCCCAGAATGACATCCTGGATATCTGCCATCAGCAGGTCGATGGTGTAACAATCCACATCCTTTGGCGCATCGGAGGAGCCGTATCCCCGCAGGTCCACAGCCACCACGTGGAAGCGGCTCTGAAACTCCCGGAGCTGGTAGCGCCAGGAGAACCTGTTAGGCGGGCCAGGGAGGGAGGCTGAGTCAGGGTACCAGGGCAGCACCTCTGCATGACGCCCAGTAGGGACCCTGGGGTGACCCCCACTTTCCTGCTCAGGACTTTCCAGAAGGGAGGATGGGGAACCAACAGCAGGTCAGCTGCGCCCTGGATTCTGGGTAGCCTCAACATGGATATTTCTGCGTCCCATCCCTTCAGGGCCTCCTGTCTCCATCTATCTCCGTGTGGACCCCTGTCCTCCGGCACCCCGTCTAGGCCTGATATACTTTGCCTTAGGGGCTCCCAGTTTACACAGCCCTGTCTCCGCCTCCTCAGTGCTCTAGTGGTCCAAGCTCCACATCTCCCGCCCCACCCCACCCCCTCCCGCATCCGGTCCCGTGTGGCTCAGGACTCTGGGCCTCCAACATACCAGTTCTCAGGGAAGCCATGCAGAAACAGCATGAGGGCCCCTTTGCCGCGTCCAGCAGAGACATAGTGCAAGCGCAGGCCCGAGCTCTGGGGAAGGGCACAGTCTGAGACCTGGGCAACCCCTCTTCCCCCGGCCTGAACACCTCCCTTCTACCAGGTCACATGCGTACTCAGACTTGGATTCAACCATTTGCCACTCCGCACCGGTCCAACAAGAGCCGGCCTTCCAGGATCCTTGACCCTCGAAAGCCCGGTGACGGCGCCCCCTCCTGCCGCCCCCCCCCCCCCCGTCACATGCTCACCCTAAGAATCAGGAAGCAGTGCTCTCCCAGCGTGGGGTCGCTCAAGCAGACCGGTGGGGTGTGCCGGGGGCGCCCGCAAAAGCCGCGTCGCGGCCGGCACATCACGTGCGTGAGCGCGATGCAGCCATAGACAGCTGCAGCCACCAGCGCCGCCGAGAACACGAGGCTCCACATAAAGGCACGAAGCAGCTTCAGAGTGAGGCGCGAGGGCGCCAGTAGCGCCGTCACCACCAGCTCGGGCATGTCGCCGCGTCCCAGGACTACCGCGTTACCGTCTGGAGTATGGGCGGGGGGCGCGGGCTGCAGCAGTGAGGCGGGATTTGGGCTGGCGAGCCCGCCGCCTTTGGTCTGGAGCCTCTCCGTATCGTCGCGGTTTGCCGAACGCACCGGGAGAAGAGCTGGGCGGCTCAGACCGAAACTGCCATGGCTTACAATTCAACTAAGTGTTAGATAAACACCTGGGCGCGACAGTGGCCGGGAGCAAGGCTCGAGGTGCGGGGGAGGAGGCTGCGAGGACCAGACTCAGGTGGTTGGGGTGGAGCCTTGGGGAGAAGGGATGCTAAAGGCTCGAGCTGTGGGAGGGATCTATAAAGGCTTAGGCGAGTCTTAAGGGGTAGGGGTCTAGTAGGACGCCGGAGTTGGCTGGGTGATCGGGATCTAAAGTCTAGACGGAGACTGGGGTCCTGCATGAACAGAAGACAGGAGGCGCTGTGGGTGGAATGGGCGGGGTCTGGGGCAAAGGAGCGGGGCAATGCAGAGTAAGTGCGGCCTACTAGCTGGAAAGGTGGGCCCCAACTAGGTCTAAGAGCGTTATATGGGATAGGGGCGCGGCTTAGGAGGCTGGGAATGAGGATGGAGCCTGGAAAAGGCGGGACCTAAGTTCGGCGGAGAAGGCCCGAGGAAGGGTCTGGATGGTTTCGGTGAGAGGGATGGACCAATGAGCTGCGAGTCGGCCTGGTTACGGGCCAATGAGGCGGGAGGGGCGGGGTCGGAACCTAATATGGCGGGTCAGGCGGGCCCGGAAGCGGAAGAAGGGGGATAGGTAGTGCCATGGCGAAGGTTAGGAGAGAGTCGCGGGCTGTCGCCGCAGCCCAAGGAGGCCTCGGAAGCTTCTGCCGCTACCCTCATCTCCCAGGAGCTCCCCTCCCTGGAGCGCGCGACCCTCCCCTCGGTCTGCCTCCGAGAGACCTAGCAGCACCTACACTAGGCTCAGGTTCCAACGGTGGTCCAGCGGCGCAGACCCTGCGCCGGCTCCAGTTGGTCCAGCGGATCCGTTGGCCCGCCCCTGCACGCCTGTGATTGGGTAGCAGCGGTTATTGACGTGCAGGCTACAGGTAGCCCCGGAGCCAATCCGCAGTTTTTGAGACCGGGACTCAGCCAGTGGTGACCTAAGAAGACCGGAGCTTAACGCCTAGAGGGCAGGCCCGGCCCGGGCGCTGGAGAACCCGACTGGTCGAATCACTCGGGATCTGGTCAAAAGAGGAAACAGCAGGGTTGGACGAGAAGCCCGGGAGGGTAGCTTCTTCCTCCTCCAGTTTTGCAATCTTACTCCCAAGATCCTAAACATTTCAAAGTTACTCATTATTTAACCCTGATAATAATCCTATTAAGTGTAGATACTATCACCTTCCTGCATTGTAAACCAAGAGCCTGAAATTCTAGTATTAAGTCATTTGCCTGAATCCTAACAGCTGACTCAACAGCAATCAAGGACTTGAGAAAAACCTCAGTCTTATGTTCCACCTCTTCCTCCAACCAGAGGCAGTCTTTGGGATGATTTTCGATATTTATTAATAGCTATCTCTAAATGTGTTTATGTGGTTTTATCTTTTGATTACCAATTTGGGGCATTGACCGTCATTGTCACCACCACTGCAGGAGCCGTATCCATGTTTAGTTTTCCTACTGGTTTCCTCTAACTTTACCCCATTTTGTCACCTCTCATCCTCCCTTACAAGGGCTTTCGTGGTGACTTAGTGGTAAAATCCACCTGCCAACGCAGGAGATGCAGGTTTGACCCCTGGGTTGGTAAGATCCCCTGAAGGAAAAGGCAACCTACACCATTGTTCTTGCCTGGGAAACCCCATGGGCAGAGGAACCTGGTGGGCTACAGTCCCGGGGTCACGAGAGTCGGACACGGCTTAGCTACTGATCATCATCACCAAATCTTCACTTACATCTACCAGTTAACCTTGCCTTTGTATTGTCAAAGCTGCTCATAATTGTACTTGTCCTGGGACCATATTAAGTTCATAGGTCCCTGTTTATTTTTTTAATCAAATACTGCAGTAGTGACTTAATCAGTATAAAATTGAAAGAGCTTTAGGTCTGTAATAAAAATCCAAATTTAGGGAAGGAAGGGCAAACTTTAAAACAGCCCTCCAGTAGAGAAGGGCTGGGGATGGTATAGGCAAGTGAACAGGCACGTTGCAACTGTGGGGATGTGTATCAGCCACTGTCAAACCAGTGTAGTTTCTTGGTTTCTCATGGAAAACATTTTTATACACCTAGTTTTTTCCTTCTATACTTAAGGTCATTCAGTGTTCAGATAGGACCATTCCTTGTTTTTCTTGGTGATATTACCACATAGGTGCCTATTTAAAGGGAAATCATGGTTTATGTGGTTGTTTAAGTAAACAACTCATCTCAGAGTCCAACAGAGATCTATGATTACATTGCATATATTATACAAACATTTGTTCACCTTGCGCTTATCACCCACCTTTTCTTGCACAGTTAGCCTGTATCATGGCTTTGGTTTCACTTACATTTTCCATCAAATCAATTTTCCAACCACTTGATCCAGGAATCCCTCCTCCTGAGGCCTCTAACCTGGCTGCTGCATACACCAGTCACAGCTGGGGGGTGTTTGTGGATCTCCCTTCTTCTGCTGTTGCAGAACACTGACTCCTACATTCCCCCTACCCACACCCATTCCCAAGCTCTACCCTTAAAAAGACAGGAGTCACAGGATGATAATTTTATATTCAGTACAAATGTTTATTTTTGCAATGAGAACTGCACAAAAAAAAAAAACTTTTAGTATATAAGTGAAAAGTCTACGAATTCCCTTCTACAAATGTCTAAAGTGTTTAATACAAGTCTCAGATTCACTGACATAATTATTGGCCAAGCGATCCGTGCATACAGTACAGTATGGGCTCGTACACACCTCTTACTCTTGTATAGAACTAAGATTTCTAGTACTGTGGGAGGGATTGGGAAATGGCCAGAGAAATTAAATAGTAGATCCAAGTTCTAATTACAACCCAGTTAGAGAAACACCCTTCAAGGAGGTGTGGAGAGGGCCATGGCAGAGTTAAATCTTTAGAAGGAAGGTGCAGACATAACCGTTTCTCCAGCTAAACAGACTTGGCCTGGGGAAGTTTCTGAAACAAAACACGGAACAAAAAATGAGGGAGT
The DNA here is from genome assembly GCF_963930625.1 of Muntiacus reevesi. Classification (NCBI taxonomy): domain Eukaryota; kingdom Metazoa; phylum Chordata; class Mammalia; order Artiodactyla; family Cervidae; genus Muntiacus; species Muntiacus reevesi. The sequence goes on along the minus strand of NC_089249.1, from coordinate 186,690,855 downwards.
GGGATGAGAAGGAAGAAACCCCATGGAACCAAAATGTAAGTCACACTTGAACCAGCACAGTGGTTTGTTTATAAGGAAGTGCTGTGGGAGGGGAAGAGGGTGGGGAGGAGTGTGGAGCAGGAATGGGGCAGGTCTCTGGCTGAATGCCTGAACTACAATATACCATCAGTTGGGACGTTTGGCAGACCCCAAACCCAAGATCCAGGGCCTTTCTGCTTAAAAAAAAGGAGAATGTGGGTTAATAAACAGTGCTGGAAATGTTTCACTTTGTGTCTGTGCATACGTGTAAGTGATAAACGTTCATCCTACATCCTGGCGGCTGCTCTTGAGTACTGCCCTTGCCCTGTGGCTGGGGCATGTGTGTGCAGATGGGTGCACAGGCAGGCCCAGCAGGGTGTCCACCCGGCAGGCTTGGGGGTGGAGTGGGGGTGAGGAGCCTATCTGGGGGGATGTACATTATCTAAGTATCTGATTAACCCTGAGCTTAAATGAAAGGAGGAGTTCGGCTGAGGCAGGCAAGGTGGGAGACGTGGCTCAAGTCCTTTGGGTGAGTGGGAGATCAGGATGGAGGAAGGGCAAAGGGGAAGAATACTGTCTGGAGTTCGGCCAGGTTCTGCTGGAGCATGTCACCAACTTCGAGTCCGGAGGGAGGGACACCTGGGCTCCCAGTTACAGCTTCAGCCTAGAGGGGGCGGCTCCTGCCCAGGGACAGGCCAGGTGGTCCCAGGTATTAGTTCTTGTACGGAGGCGGTGTATGTGTGTGTGTGGGGGGGTGGGCAGACCTAGCCTAGGCAACAACAGGTGGTTCACAAAGAAATATCAGGGAGACGCCAGCATTAAAAAAGAGAGATGTGTTTATTCCATGATCAGTACAGACCAAATGCATATTCACCGTATGAAAGTCACACCAGTCAATGACTCCAGAGTTTGGCCAACACTGAGGCGCCAGCGTCATGGTGTAGAGTGGGTTCTCATGGCACGCGTAACCTCACCAAGGGCTCCAATTATAAAATTAAAAAAAAAAAGTCAGGAAGGGGCAGCCGGTTGGTAGGGCCAAGCGCCGGGCAGGGAGTCTGCCTCAGTCTGTGGCCTATGGCCCCTTGCGCCCGCCTCACCCCATGGCCCTTCCTCTCCTGGTTAAAAAAAAAAAAAAAAACCTCAAAAACAAAACAAAACAAAACAAAAACAACAACACAGATTTTACATTAAAAATAAAAAGAAGAAGCCAACAAACGGGGGGAGGAAAAAAGGATAAGAAAACGCAGTTTTCTGGTTTTATAATTAAAAATAGACTAGTAAAGTTTGAAACTGAGTAAAATATAGGCAGTTTTTTTTGTGTTTTGTATGTTTTGTTTTTTTTTGTGTGTGTTGGGTTTTGTTTTGTTTTTTTTTTTGAGTTTTTTTTACACCAGTTTGGTGGAGTCACCAACAAACTTCAAACAAAGATATGCCAACTATGTTTCACTACACAGTACAGCCACGGTCACACACTACCCACAGCGCGGTGGCAGCCGCCGCTCAATGAGGAGACGATCACACCATTTCAGAGATAAGCAGTGCCATTGTGTCTGGAGGAGAAGAGAGAATTAAAAATAAAATAGAATTCAAAAAAAAATATATATATAGAAAACAAAACAAAACAAAACCAGAAACACAGGTGGGAAGGAACTGACTTTGGTTGGTGGCCTCACTCGCCAGGCGAGGCCGGCCCACACACACACGTGTGACAGTCACCTCGCTCCAGATTGCCATGGACACACACACACCTCCACGGCACTATTCCCTTTTGCACAAGCGAACACTTACAGAGAGCGGCTCTCAATTAAAGGCTTGTGGGGGGAGGGGAAGGGAGGGGTGGGGTCTGTTCAAGGCAAAGTCAGTGCCAGCAAGGGGGTGGGCCAGCGCCCTTGCCACCTCCAGCTCTTGCAATCCTGCCCTGGTCTCCTGGGTGTGGGCAGCGGCAGCTGGGGTGTGGGAAAGGACTCCCGGCGGGCAGGACGTCACGAACGTCACGCTCTTGGGGACAGTAAACCAGTCACGGTGGCGGCAGCAACGATGTCCTGTGTATACTGTGTAGACATTTGGCAGAGAGAAGGGCCTCTGCCCCACACGCGGGGACTCGGGGCTTGGGTCTAGCCAGCACTTGCTCATGGCGAGGCGTGCCCTGTGCCGACGTCCTGTGGGGGTGGCAGGACGTCCGACTGGCTGTAAGGCAGACAGGCTCTGCGATCCTCAGCTGCCCATCAGGCCTTCCCCAGGCATAGCATGCAGGAGAGCCAGGCCTGGAGACACCCCCTCGCCGCTGCTACTGCCTCCACTGCTGCCCCTAACACTATGGAGAGTCAACGTTTTGCCAGGAAATCAAAGTCAGAAGTCACCCAGGTGCTCTCAGAAAAGATTTTCTTCAAATATTGACAACAGATCACTCTGGAAATTCATGTCAATGGTAGCTGCCATCTGGAGGAGAGAGGAGGGTGGGAGGAAGTGAAATTCGGTGCCCTGCCCTTGCCGTGGCTCCCAGAACCTCAGCCCTCCCTCCAGCAATCGCTCTCCCCACAAACCCACACTGCAGCACTTCCCGAATCAGGCCTGAGCACCCCGGAGGCCCAGAGGCCAGCACAGCAAACAAGGAGAGCTCGGCCCTGAGTTTCTGCCCAGTGGCTCTCTGCTTGCACCCTGCCACCTCCTGGACCTCCTTTCTCAACTCCCCCAGGGGTGGATCTCTTCCCAGCGGTGGCCAGCAGAGCCCCCCCGGCTCACCGCTTCCCGGCGCCTTCGCTCCTGCTCCTGCTTCCGGGCCAGCTCTCTCTGCTGGTCCAGCATGGACTGGGGCTGGGAGCTCCGGGCCTGGGGGGCAGCGGCGGCAGCTACAGCAGCTGCCTGTTGCTGCTGCTGCTGCTGCTGCTCCTGGCGCTGCTGCTGCTGCTCCTGGCGCCGCCGTGCCTCCTCATGGGCTCGCCGGGCCTGCTCCAGCGCATCCTCATCCTCCCGGCTCCTGAGCAGGGCAGGGCTCCGGGTCAGTGTCCACATGGGAATGGCTTTGAGCCCAGGGAGCCCCATGCCCCACCCAGATCCCACATCCACCTCATGCGCTCCTGCCGCAGCCGCTCCTTCTCCTTCTCTGCGTGCTCGGCCTGCGCCTTCAAGGCCTTCTCGCGCTCCTCCTTCTCCCGAGCGGCACGGCGGAACTGCTCGAAGCTGTCACTCGAGGACTTGGCTGTGGAGGACGGGGTGGTGGGATGCTTCTGCACCAGGCTCGCCCAGGAGCCCATGTTCTTGATCTTTAGGTCCTGTGAGGCAGAGAGACCACGGGGCTGGTGAGGGACTCTGCTGTGCCTGGGCTCCTCGAGAGGCCCAGAGTCAGAGGACGCACCCACCAAGGCACCTCCCTGGGTGCCCTGGGTGGGGTGGGAGTGAAGGGCATTCCTGGGTCCAACCACTCCTACCTTTTTGGGTGCAACTGGCGTCTTCGGCTCCTGTTTCTGTTTGTCCTTGTCTGGGGCCCCTGGTGGGGGTGCATTCTGCTCAGGGGGCCGAATGACAGGCCTCCCGACATCCACAGGCTTCATCTCAGGTCCTGGAATACAAACAGCCCATGGGCCTGGGCCCTGCCCACCTCAGCAGGGCACGGCTGACCGGCCCGCAGAAAGCTCACACCCAGTGCAGGCCGGAGGCCCTCCACCTCTGCTGGGGCTGGGGAGGGCACTCACGCTGGGGCAAGTGGACGGGGGCCTTGATGCTCTCCGGGTGCTTGGGGGGCTCCGGCCGCAGTGAGGGGCTGAAGGGCTCACTGCGGATGATGGGTGAGTGGATCTTCTCCTCCTTCACCACCACCAGGGGCTGGGGCTGGACCACGGAGGCCGCGCGGAGCTCCTGGGACAGCATAGGCATGGCAGCCGGTGAGGCAGACAGCCACCTCTGGTCCCGCTCGCCCCCACCCCTGGGGGCTGATGCCTAGCCCTGCCCTTTACCTGCTTCTTAGGCTGGACATTTTGCTGGGGTGGCGACTGGTGGGTCAGGCTCTGGAACTGTGGCATCTGGGGGGAATGTATCATAAGCGGGGAGGGGGCTTCACGGAGGTGACCTAAGAGAAGAAACAAGGAGCTTATCAGCCAGTCTGGTGTGGAGGCCACAGGCCCTGATCCCAGCCAGGGAAGCCCTCCAACGGCTCAGCCACTGGCATCCGGGCTCTCTGCTCACTGCGCTGCACTCAGAGGTTCAGCTGTGTCTGACTCTGCAACCTCACGGACTATATAGCCCACCAAGCTCCTCTGTCCATGAGAATTCTCCAACCAAGAATACCGAATGGGTAAATTCCTTCTCCAGGGGAACTTCCCAACCCGGGAATTGAACCAGGGTCTCTTGCATTGCCAGTGGATTCGTCACCAGCTGAGCCCACTGTGTTCACTGTACTCACTGTAGAACAGGGTTCTATGGAGCCATGAGCTCAGTCCTGGTTGTCTGATACCACTGTGTGTCAGGAAAAACAGCGTTCATACAGATACATTTGGGCCTAGGTGGGGTCTGGACTTAAGCCCTTTTTATAATTCCTCAGGTGGTCCCATGGTATGACCTAGGTCAAATATGGGGGATGTCAATAACCCCACAGAGCAGGCAGCCTGGGTGCCCAGCTGTCCCCATGTGACTGGGCCAGTCTGCCTGGACAGCTGCTTTGGGTCTAAGGCTGGACGCCCAGGAACCTCCCCAACACAACTCAACCTGCAAGGCCCACACAGTGGGGAGAAGGCTGGGACTGGCCTACACCACAGCGGAATAAGCAATGGACATGTGGCTCTTGCAGAAAGTGGGCTGGCGCACCCACCTTCATCCAAGCGAACACTGGGGGGATCCAGGCAGCCTTGGCCCAGGCCTGCCAGAAATCCCCAAACACACAGCTACAACAAGCCCCCCGTGCGGCTCGCCCCCTTGGGAGCCCCTTCTGAGGCGGACCTAGATAAGGCTCCCAGGCCTGTGACATGGAGGCATCTCCTGCCTCCTGGTGGCTCACCCAGCAGCACATAAAGCGGAGCCCGGCAGCCTGGGGCAGCGCTTGCAAGTTGGCCGTCCCAGGGACGCATGGCAAGCCTCCTTGGACTCCAAAAACTTGGCCTTTGACCCAAAGACCCCAGCTGGACTCCAACACACATCACTCCCTGTGATCCATTCCAGGCCACAGAACTCAGGCGGAAATGGGCCCAGGGCCTGTAAGCACAGGTAGCCAGAGGGAACTTGCCCTGCCCCAGATGCTGACTCTTCCAAAGGCACCTCATCACCAGCCCACCCCTGGTCTCAGGCTCGAGGAAACCTCCAGACTTCTGCAAGCTGCTGGGACCACTACTGCTCTTCCCTGGAAAAGACGGCCAGCTGCTCTCAGCTCAGGATGCACCGCGAGCCGCTTGGCACCTGGCAGCTTTTACCGGGTTTAGGAATAGTCACAGCCTAAAGCCAACAGCTTTACTCAATTTGTTGGCAGCAGCCACAGCACCCCTCAAGCCAGGCCACACAGTCTATGTGCCAAGCCCAGAACACTCAGCTCTGGCCCTCACATGCCACCACAGCACAAGGCATCAACAAGAATACTGCCAGAGTGTTTTGGTCAGAGACACCTAGAAAACAAGTACTCAGGGAAGGCAGGAGAGCTTGGCCTGCCCAATGCTGCTGACTGAAGATGGGCAGTCGAGATGAGGCTAGAGGCTGGGAGCAGAAGACACAGATGGCTCCCCGTAAGTTGTGTGCTACCTTTTAGCGCTTTTACCTTTTAATCAGGCTACATCTGATTAAAACATGAAGTATCATTGCTCCTTTTCTGCTGCCTCTCTCCAACCAACCCAGAGCCTCCAAGGCTCAACTCTGAGCTCATCTCAGCCTGCCGCACCCAACTGACCCACCTGGCTCCTCGGGACGAGATTCTGGGCCTAGCCAGCCTCCCCAAAGCCCGGGGGCAGTGTGGGGACACTCACCAGTGGAGTAGGGGTCCGACTTGTGGTGCCGAGGTGAAGGGTGGTGCTGGATGACCTGTTGAGGCTTGGCGGGCTGCGGTGGGGGCGGCTGCTGGCCCGCAGGTGGGTGGGGCGGCTGCTGGCCGGGGGGCGGCGGGGGCTGCTGGATGTGGGTGGGGAACGGCATGGGCTGCATGTGCACGGGCCGTGGGGGGGGCTGGTGCTGCTGCTGGGGCGGGGGTTGGGGCTGGGGCGGCGGCGGGGGCGGCGGCTGCTGCTGCAGCTGCTGCTGCACGGCGGGGTGAGGCGGGGGCGGCAGGGGGGGCGGGGGCTGGGACTGCACCTTCACGGAAGGGAGTAGTGGCGTGGGGGGCTGCACCTTCTGCAGCTGCTGCAGGTAGAGCTGCATCTGCATGGAGGTGAGGGGTGGGGCAGGCGGCTCTTCGTCCTCCTGCAGCAGCACTTGGGGGGGCTGAGCCATGGGGGGCTGCGGGAGGAGGGGTGGCTGGGCCAGGGCTGGCGACACAGCAGGGGGACGGGACGCCTTGGGGGGCAGGGCAGCAGCTCGGTTACTGGGCCGTGATGGCTGCTGAGGCAGCGCGTTGTGCAAAGCTGCAAGGACGGGAGCCGGGTGGTGAGGATCACACACTGTGCGGCCCCCAGCCCAGCCTTTCTCCTCCATCCTAACCTCTGACTTGTTTCCCTCCAGCTGGCAACTTCTCCCCACCCTCCTCGGCTTCCCCAGAACTCGAGAGTCAGGACGGCATCCAGGGAGGGCTACAGGAACAAGCCCCCCCCCACCACCAGCATCATCCTGCCCTGCGCTCCGTGCCCTCAACTTTCCTCCCTCCCCTCCAACTTTCCTCCCCGCTCCAGGTCTCTCCCCATCCCCACACCCCTTCCAGGATGAAAGTTCGTGCCCCCTTCCCTACCCCTGACTGGGAGCCGCAGGAGTCCCATCCTTTCCCACCTCACACTGTGAGGCCTGGCCCAGCAGACGTGAATCAGTGTCTTCTGCACCAAAGCACTGTCTTTCTACACAAGGTCTGTCCTGTCCTGTCCACGCTCCTGGCGTCATTTCCAGGATGGGCCCCAAGGAGCGGCCAATCTCCCCTGAGCAACCAGACGGCTGAGGCTAAGAGGGGTTCTACCGGCCGCTCGGGGGACCCTGTCAGCGTGCTGAGACCCGAGGGGCGCGGTGGCCGCTCACCTGGAGGAGACACCACCGAGTGCTGGTTGAGATGAGGCGGAGGGCTGTGCTCAGCAGGCTGGGGCAGGTGCGGGGGCAGCTCGGGCTGCGGCAGGTGCAGGATGGGCTGGGTGAAGTGGCCGATGGGGTCGAAGACGCTGCCTGGAAGCTGGGGCTCCAGCACAGGCACCTGGGCGGCGATGAAGGGCGGAGGCGAGGACTTCATCGCGGGGGCCGCCTGCTGCGGCATGGCCGGGGGCGGGGGCGGGGCCGGGGGCTGTGGCGGCGGCTGCTGCTGGGGCGGCGGTGGCGGCGGGGGCTGCTGGGGCGGTGGCGGCGGCGGCGGCGGGGGCACGGGGGCCGCGGCCTGCTGCATCTGCTGATGGTGGTGGTGGTGGTGCTGCAGGCAGGCAGGACAGGCTGATGTGAGGCCGGCTGGCCGCGCGTGTCTGCGCGGGACGCGGGGGCCCTCCCCGCCAGGGCCCCCACAGGCAGGCGACCACTGCCCACCTGCTCCCAGACGCCCCGGAAAGCACCTACCTTCTTCTGCTCCCTCCCAGGGTGCCCCTTCTTTCTGGACTTCGGAGCCATCTCTGTGGAGGTAAAGAGAAGGCGGTGAGGCTCTAGGGGAGGAGACTGGGAGCGGGCCTTCTGAGCGCAGCAAGAAGAAAACAAAGTGTGACTTCAGGAGAAGGGCCAAGTGACGGTGAGAGGGAGGGTGGCTGGGTTCCGTCTGGGGCAGGGGTCACAAGGGAGGGAAAGGTGTGTGGGTGTCACCTACCCATTTTACCTGCGGCTTTTTTTCCTAGCGGGGCCCATGCCTAGCTTCCCCGCCACATTCCAGACCACCAGCTCCATGACAAGAGCACACCCGAACGCGTGGGGGACTGTGCTACGAAGGACCTCCTGGCCCAATCGTCCCCCCTTCTTGGCTAGTCAGAGGCCTCCACAGGAACCTGAGCATCTGCATCCCAACCTGCTTCGCCCTGGGACCACCACGGGGCTTGAAATGATCTTGTCCATTTAAGAAATTAGCCAAGTAAGGCTCAGAGAAGTTGAGGGACTTGCCCCAGCCACACAGCCTAGAAGTAACAACTCGGCGGCCTCCAGCTGCACTGCCCTGTGACACTTGCGCCTTCCCACTGTCCCAAGGGATGCAGAAATGCATGGGCTGGGGTGACAGGGACCACTGGTGCCAGCATGGGTCAAGGCCCTGGCCACAGAGCCGTAGGGCAGGTGAAGAGAGTGCTGACAAGTGGGAAGTGCTGACAAGCTTGAGCACTTTGTGGAGGGAGAGAAGCCAGCCAGCCAGCCAGCCAGCCTCTCTGGATGACCCAGGAACCAATGAGGGAGGCACTCAATGCCACGGCCAGCAGAGGCGGCGGCCGCTGGCCAGACTCCTCTTCCTCTCAGGAGACCAGCCTCAGAGAAGTCCCTGTGTTGGGACACGGTCCATGGGCTGCAGGGAGAAAACAGTGCGCGTCCTGGCTTCTCAGGAGCCCGTGGCCTGCTGCCGCCACTGTGGGGGCACACGTGGGGTCTGCCCGTCTCTGTCAGGAGTGTGCCAGAGCCAGCCTGAGCCCCTCTGGCCCCACTCTAGAGAGCTCCACCTTCTAGAGAGTTTGGCCCACGGATTCACCTCGCCAAACACTGCTGGGTGCACATCCTGGAGCGGGAGACAGGGAGGGGAAGCCGGGCCAGGGCTCGAGGGCTGGGAAGTGAAGCCGCCGACCACCAGGGAGGACTTGGGACCCCGCCTGTGGTGCCTTTGGGATTCCTGTCACTGAGAGGCACCTCGTCACTTCACCTGGCCTCCCCTGCACTCCTCACCAGGGTGCTGGCTCTTGCCGCTGGTGCTGGAGGACACACGCTTTTTGCCCAAAGTGGGGCTAGCTCCGCTGGTAGCTGCTTCACGGAGAGCAGTGCTAAGGAAGTTTTGGAGAGGCGTATGGCCTTGGTGCAGCGTGCCACGTACAGGGGTGAGGGGGACCTCGTGCTCTGCCAGAACTCACCATTCCATGCAAGAGGTAAGACAGTGACACAAAACTCTGCGGCTACAGACAGGTTTTTACACGAGTGGCGGTGACTAGGGACGCCTGGGGTGCGGGAACTGCAGGCCCAGTCCCAACCCCAGATACTAGAGATGCTGGGATACAGGGCTCAGGACTCTACGGGTCACATATGAGAGCTGGTAGAAAGGACACTCCTGAGTCACACGTATGAAAGGGAGCAGTTTGGGTAATTTGCAGGGCTGGACCACAAGCCGGGTGTCTGGGAGCCTCAGGGTGAGGGCATGCTGGACCATACAGAAGCTGGAAGCCCAGGGCCAAGGGGACCCTACACGCACAAAGCTGGAGCACGGCACACAGGAGGAAGAGGGCGGGGCGTTCTCCCAGGCCGGGCTCCTCTCCCAGCATGGATTCTAGCAACAGAAACTGCAGCTCAAGGGAGGCTGGGGGCAGCTGCTCGCACCCTGGCCTGCCTTTGGAGGGCCTGGGGTAGGAAGGTGGTCAGTGCATTAACTATGACCAGGACAGGACACTGTGTCGCAGGGAGAAGGTTGGATGGGGCTGGGGTGGCCTGTCATCTCACGGCCTTGGTGGGGAAACACTTTTTTCCGACACAAAAGAGGGACAAGTGGCTTTGAGCCCTCACCATCTCCCTGTAGCCATGAGCAAGAGAGGCCCACCCGGGGAACTAGTGGGGACGAACTGCACTGGGGCCCTTAAGGATCCAGGGAGTGGATATTAGCTGCCTTAGAAAGGTCACCAGGAGTAACCCCCCCCCCCCCCCAGGCTGCACAGAAGTGCGGGGCGGGGCTTGCCTAGAGCGGGAGAGAAGGTGGGAGGCACCCAGAAGACCACCAGGACCTGAAGACTCAAAGGGCCAGCGGCGGGGACCAAGGGGTGCCACAGCCTATCTGGGGCCGTCACATCTGGCTCATGTGCACCACTCGCCTTGTGGTAGGAAGACAAGACAGAAGTGCACAACTTCACCACACACCAGCCCCAAGACACCCCCCACACAAAACTCTCTAGAGAGGGTTACATGAAGATGGCCTCAAGTACTGTGTGATCTTTATTCCATGAACATCTTGAACTCAACACAAATTTCAGCTTTACATAGGATGGTAATTGTACAAAGAATTAAAACGTTTTTGTAAAATCTGATTAAAACACTGATTCCTCCCCACTCCCCCACAACTCAAGGGAAGGAGACAGGACGGAAGGCAAGGGCAGAGGTGCAGAGCCCCCTCAACTGAACCGACTGGAAGCCTCCGCACCAGCAGACACCTGGCCCACCACCCTTCCCGAGAGCAACTTCTCAGGCCCGGCTGGCACCGCCCGCCGCCCGCACACTGGAGGCTGCCGCAAGGGTGAGCGGGCTTCTGCTCTTCCTGGGGTACCGGTGCCAGCCCGAATCAAACGATTGAGTTCTCTGTCAGACGGAAGCACCATGGGCAAGGACAGGACCCCTGAACAGAGAAGTGCAAGGATCACACGGAAGAGCTGGACTGGGGCTACAGCCTCTGTGCCCATGAGTGGGAAGGGGTGGGGGTGGCACACAGGCTGACGCCGTGGGAATCTAGCCTGCCATTTGTTCCAAGACGGCAGAATCTTCCCAGAAAGACAATGCCAGCAGCTTCCCAACTGTCCTGTGGGAATCTCTGGGCATGAAGCCCCCGGACCCAAGCCAGGCCAAGCAGTACTGGAAACACATCAGGAACAGGCCAAAGGGCAGCTCAAAATAGTCTGTTTGGCAAATGAGCTCAACTGGAAGCCGACCGGCTGGAGGATCCGGGAGCAGCTGAGGCACTCCCAAGTATCACCGCAGGGCCCGAGGGGGTCCGGGGAGGCTGAGCACAAAACCCAAGGCCAAGGCCAAGGCCAGTCTGGGGCAGTTACAGCTGCTTGGGCCCAGGTCCCAAGGAGCTGGGGAGGGGGCCAGGGCTTCCATGCAGCTGCTGGCCAACTGCACCTCCTCAGGCTCGCTCCCAGGTGCAGGAGGAGGCTGATCCCAAAACGCCAGGAGACAGTCAGGCCTCGAAGTACACACCAACTACACTTAAAACAAACGCTATTCCTTAGGGGACTTTTCACGCCAGGCAGTTTTATGCTGAGATGTTGGATTCATGACCAAAAAAGGGCTGATGTTTATTTTTAGAGCCGGAAAAAAAAAAAAAAAAAAGCCTATCCAGTGCCTCTCAGAGGGCTTGGATGATGCGGCCCACCCGGTGGCTCCCATCACTCTTGGGGGATGAACTGAGGGGAGTACTTGCATGTGCACGAAGAGGGCCCAAAGGCTCCAATGCCCTCACACTGACTGGTCCAGCTCTTTCACGCTACTAGCCCAGATCCCGAGGCGAGGTAGCCCTAGCCAGCGGGGCGAGGATTGTGGGCTGGAGGAGTCAGGTCAGCCGGAGGCACGGCCACATCTCCCCAGATGTCCCTCACTCCCAGCCTGCCTGGCAGCTCCTGCAGTCTGCATCTATGTACCTGGGAAGGGAGGAGTGAGGAGGCTGCCTAGGAGGTACTTTCCCTGTGCGACTTTAGGAGAAGAGGCCAAAGAAGTTGGGAAGATGCCCAACAGACAACAGTGGGAACAATGAAAACGGAGAGGACTCCGGGGGGCTGAGAGTCAGCTGTGGCTGGTGGGAGCCTCTGGCCAATAGAGCCGCATGGGTCACCAGAGAAGGCAGACTGAGGGACAGCCCCGAGGAGCCATGGGCCCAGCTGGCCTCGCCTCTAAAGCCTCGCTCCTCACTTGGGGAAGCTCTAGATGTTACAGTGTTCTTCCTGAGGCTGAGTTGAGTGAGATCTTCCCTGGGCTAACATCATCATAAGGTCCAGGAGGGAAGCAGTTAGGATCCAGAGTCCCCCCAAAAGAGGGAGGGGTGAAGACAGAAAACGTGTCTGTGATGGGGCCTTGCACACGGAGCAGCACCACATGAATGTGTGTGCAGGGGGATTGTCATCACCCTCTGGGAGATGCCACCCACTCAGAGGACCCCAGACGACCAGGGAGGCTGGGCAGAACAGCCAGGCAGTCTTTACACAGGAGGCCCGGGCGGGCCGGCAGCCAGGCAGGCAGCCTTCCCGGAGGTGGGACTAGGTGTGAGCTGCTGGACATGACTAATCCACCCCGGGGGACAGGCCCAGGGCTCTGAGGAATTCCATAACTTGATGGAGTCCTGTCCCTTTCACGGAAGAAAATGGACTTAAGCTATAGCTTGCTGGGAAGGAATCTGGAACTGAAGACCGTTTTATTAAGAGTCCGTGTCCAATGATTAGGCAGGACCTACGTAGAGGGAGAGAGAAACCAGTGTGAGAGAAATGGTGTGGAATGTACCGTTCAAGTCACAAGAACAGAAGAACTGCAGACCAAGCCAGTCTCCGGTGCCCCGCCTGCTGTCAGGGCACGAGAAGACAGCGTTGCAACTGGGAGCTCCACCCCCTGCCTGGCCAGCTGTGGGTGGGGACAAGCCCACCTTCCCCTGAGAAGGGCCTCAGATCAGGCACGCACGGATGTCTCCAGAACTGCCTGAGCCTGCTCATGCCTCTAAACAGAACGGCTTCCAGTAACGAGCTCCATGTGTGCCCACTGCATGCTGGGGTCTCCTTTGCTGGGCTCTGCTGCTGAGAGATTACCCCACCTGTCCTCCCCTCCTTGCATCACTTCTGAAGTCCTGAGTGGTGTGCCACGCCCACTGGGCACCCACTGATTCTGTTGTTACCCCCCAGGGTCCGCTTTTCTGCACCCTATCTCAGCGAGGTAATGCTGACCCTGACTTGAGGCTCAGCTGGAAGGAGGGAATGCCCCTAAGAAAGCTCTGGAGTGCAAGACCTCTAGCTAACAGCCTCTGCATTCCTCTGAACTCCAAGAAACAAACAAAATTATAAGAAAGAGGAGCCAGTGACACATACTGTTAAGAGAGCAAATTAAAAATAAAAAAAAGTTGAGGAAGAAAGTTGTCCTTTCTTTTTTCCCAGGAATCAAATGCAGCTTCCTTTGACTGGGGAGAGGGGCTGGGGCTCTTTCCCACCAACAGAGCAGAGCAGATGCTTCTGTTAGAATCACGGATGCAACCGACACTGCACTCCCAGGGTCCCCAAGTGTGTGCGTGTGTGGGAAAAACCCGCCCACCGGCTGCTCTCTCATTCAAGGCACATTCCACAAGGCTCGCCCTCGCCCGTGAAGCCCTCGAATCCCTCCCTGCATGTGTGTGGGTGTGAGGGGTCACCTGGCACTGCAGGCAGATTGGCTATAGCCCCATCCTCCACATCTCTTCCTGCCCCCACCCCAGCCAGGGACTTAGCCCTTCCCCAGGAACAAGCATCACACCCTTGGAGTGGGCAGCAGCAGGCCTCAAGATGGGACAAGAACTGAGTCATTCCAGGACCCAGGGTCGCGGAAGCTGAGGCTGGTTGTCTAGGAAGAATGCCCCACCGCCTCTGTCTGCACTTTCCAGCTCAAATCTTTCCAAAACATACAGCATTCCTTCTCCCCCTGGAGTTATTAAGAAACACCCACATGCTCCGATCCTGGGAAAAGGAAACCAGGAGACTTAAAATAGCTGGTGCATGCTCCCTCTGCAACTAGAAGACCAAAACCAAGTCCAAGAGAATGCTCTGAACTCCTATCCCAGCGCAGGCTAGGGATGCTCCTGAGAGGGACAGGAGGTACTGGCCAGCCCTGTGTGCCCATAAAACCTGTGGGTAGCACTGGGGAGGAGCCAGACATCAGCAATGGGATGGGGTGAAAATTTACGCTGGCTCAGGGGCAGTGGGAGGGTGGCCCTTGTACCACTGTCTTTGTCCCAATACTGAACTCTCAAGCAGATTCAGAGTTTAACCACAGTCAAAGCTCAATGGAAGACTACGACTCAGGTAACAGTTGGGTTCAAAAGACGTGGTGGGTCTGGCCAACAGTGCTGCATGTTGCTCAAGGGAGGAGGTGCACACGGTGGCCTGGGACAGAAAGACCCCCCCGACCCCAGTCTGTGGATGCACCGCATCCCTGAACAGTAGCCCTGTCCCAATAACCAGCGCCCTATCCTGAGCAGTTGGCAGCACCCTTGTCTGTGGGCAGCGGCCAGAGATGAGAGCGTGCGTCACTGCCCCGGCCCCAATTTAGTGCCTCTGGTCAGTTTCTTTTGGTGATTCGTGTCCGGGGCTGTGTTGGCAGAACTGACAAATACAAGCCCTTCAGGAATTTCGGCTCTAATCCAAATGGAAACACAAGAACAAGAAGGGTGAAACAGTTAAGCCCCCAAAGACCAAGAGAAATACCCCCAGTGCCCCGCATCCCCTCTCCCTGCTAAGGCAGAACCACCTGTACCTAGCCACAGCAATCTACCCAGCTCCAGGGACCCCACACAAGGAACCACCCAGCAAGCAAGCAGTTTCCTGTGCAGGAAGGTGGTGGCAGACAGCCCATCCCCTGGAACCAGGGCACGGGCTCCCACTTGGGACCTGTAGCATCTGAGGTGCAGGGCACAAATCTACAGGGTGGGTCCCTCCCAAGAGCAGAAGCTCTCAGTCGGCCCCCGGAGCTCTCCAGAGCACACAGATGGCAAAGGAAAAGCCAGAACCACGAAGACAAAGGACAGCCTTGCAAAACCAAGGTGGGGAGGGCGCCTGGGGAGGAGGTGAGGCAGCGAAGGGAGCCACCAGGGCTGGACTGCCGGAGCCTGGGAGCCTGCAGGCTGGCGGCTCCGAGACTGTAAATCTTGCCCTCCTTCCCGCCAGGACAGCTGTTCCCAGGACTCTCAGATTACTTGTTGCACAATCTTTCCACTTTCTTTAAAGGAGGGAAAAATGTGAAGGAAAAAAAAAATCTCGGCAGCAGCAGAGAGCTGCTGGCAATGCCGTCATGGCTACTCCACAGGAGGTGGCAGCAGGAGGGGTGTAAGGCGCTCAGAAGCTCAGGAGTAAGGGACAAAGGCCATGGTCACGGATTAACGACTGGGACACGGGGTTATGATGGTCATGACACCTTAAGGTGCCAAGTTGGGTGGGGCCTGGTCGCGCTGTTTTAGCCATCAGGTCCTCTGCCAGTTTCAATCTCTGGGGTTTTCTTTGGTAGCTCAGATCCTTATGAGAAAAGGCTGCAAAACCCCTAGTAGGAGAAGCCTGCTAGAAAACATAGGCGGTATAATACCCCAGAAGCAAAGGCAAACCTGTGGTTTGGCTGGAACTGAGACTGAGAAGTCAGTAGCCACCTGGAATGCTAATTAAGCCCAAGAATACAGCCATTCACCCTTCGGAGGGCGCTGGGCCCTGGCCTGAGGCCCCACTCTGCCTCAGCAAGCATGGGGTGTGGTGCCCCCTACTGGCCAGCAGATTCTAAAAATGCACTGGAAGGGGAAGCTGGTTAGGAAGAAAGAAAAAAGGGTAAAGGATAAGAGAGGTGACCAGCAAACTACCCACACCAGTCTCTGCATACCACAGGAGCTCAATAAATACAGAACATCCTCAATGGATTTCACATCATTTGGGCCCACTGAAAATGAGCTAATCCAGAGCACTGATGTCCTAGAAAAGGCTCCCCTCCCCCTCCCCTGGGAAACCTGGTGTCCTTACAAGGGGAAAAGAACAGTGACAAGACTGTCTTGTCACTGTCACTGTCCAGGGACCCCCTGCCCCACAGGACCCACACACCTCACTGCAGCACCACTCTTCAACTGCTGCAGATAATCCTCACACCTCCTCAGCACACCAGATCACATTATCTATCTATGGGAACTAAGGGAAGCGTGTCGTTTACTCCCAGCCACAGTAAAGTATCAGAGACAGGGTTAGGTACACGGAAGAATACTCCAGGAGTCCTGCTGCCCGCTGTGGATGTGCACACTGCAGCCTGCCTGGAGGGACGGGCCCAAGGCAGGCTCGTGGGCGGTCTGCAGACTGTCGACTCAGCCAATGAAGACACCTGCCTGCCCACCACCAACCCTATTCACTCAGAAACAGAAAGTTGGCTCCACCTCACAGAGCAGCCTAGTCACCAGGCTTCTTCCCAGCCTCTCCTCTGGGCCAGTCTGAGCATCAGCTCCCCTGAGAATAACCAGAAATGCTTGTGTCTGGAGAAAAGGTCCCCTGCCCCACCACTGGCACAGCTCTAGGCATCTCCACCTGCCCCCGCCTCCCACGTCAAGGCTGCTGCTCAGCTGCACCAGGGGGCACACGTGCACGCCCGTGGAGCATGGAGAGAAGGAACTGTTAGAGGTACAGAACACGCATGTCCAAGTGCGTGCAGTTAGGAGCAGCCAATGCAGCAGTGAGCAAACTTCGGGGAGGACGGCAGTGCTCTAAGCCCCGAGAACAGCGGGGCCAAAAGCAGGCTGCTCTACACCTGCTGAACCACGTCACCTGAAAGGGCCGAGTTGCAGGCTATGGTGCCGCTGGGGGACTCTGAGGCGGGGCAGGGTCACGTGAAGATCAGTTCCATCATCTGCCCCCTTTCCTCCTTTCCCAGGGCTCTGCAGGATCAACACCACTGGCCACCTGTCTCGCCCACCAGCCCAGGTCAGGGGTGGGGTGGAGGTAGGTGCTGGGATACCCACCACCCCAGGTACAGGTCAGCATGGTGACCAAGAAGATGGACAGATGGGAGGGCCCCGCAGGCTCCTTTGACTGCCGTCTCTGCTCCCTGGTAGCCTAAGGGCGGAACACAGGCAGGAGTGCGGTAAGACTACATCAAAGACACCTAACCTGTTTCAGAGTCTTCGCTGTCAGAGGAGCTGGACTCGCTGGTGCTCTCCGACTCTGAGGACGAGAAGCCCTTCATCTTGGAGGAGCCAGCGATCACATCAACTTTCTCAGCTGCAATAAAGCAACGAGGACACGAGTCAGGCAGGGCCAAGAGCCCCATGAGCCAGAGAGCTGCTCCCAAAGCCCGGCTGCTGTCCTTCCAGACCCCGGTCCGACACACACTTCCCAAGGGCGCAGCTAGCCTACCACGCACAACAGCCAAAATCCCGGCTTATGCTCAACTTTCAAGGCCCCTTCAATCTCTCAAAACACCTGCTCAGAGTTCACTGAGGACTAGGAGACCAGGGCAGGAGGGAACTCCCTCACCAGGGACTGCTGGAGCATGCTCCCTCAGCTACTTCTCTGGCAGTGGGGAGAGGGCCTAAGGGGACCTGACAACCCGAGACAAAGGGAGACGGGGGCGGGCCCCAGGGGCCTCCCAGCACCTGGGCGCGCAGAGGGAGGCAGGTGTCACTGTGTGCCACCCTGAACAGAGGGGAGGGGTACCAGGGACCCCACGTTAGTTTGCGCTGGGATGAAGGCTGTGTGCAAGGCCCTGACTCAGACCCTAAATCCCGTTGGTCCTGAGACAGAACTGTGAGCCAGGACAAGGCACTGATAACACCAAAGAGCTACTTGGAAGACTTGCAGAGCAGGTCACAAGGAACTAGAGAAGACAGCAGGCACGCGCAGTGCCAATCTAATGCTTTTCTCCTAGCCATGTCCCCCACCCCAAAGAGGCCAGGGTGGGGGGTGGGGGGGTGTGGGCGGTGCCTTCTGGGGAAGACTCAGAGGCAGCAACGGAGGATGAAGACTGCTGCTGATTAGAGCAAGGCTTAGGACCCCGAGGGCAATCTGCCAGAGAGGTCAAGAAAGGTGCCCTACAGCCCAGGGTCGAGATTGATGTCACAACCCTCCAGAGGCTTTCACGTCGAGGACACAGACTTCATAATTGGAAATTTAAACAGCCTGTAGAGGGAGAGGGCTGGGATTGGAAGGTCAAGTTAACTAAAGGTGCCAATGGGGCCTCACTAATACGGGTACACGGGCAGCACCTGGCCCCATCTGCCAGCCCTCTCCCTCACCAGGACCAGGAACCCCCAGCCCCACCCCAGAGGGCCAAAGGGCACCTTGAGGTTTCCTCTTCTTCCGCAAGCAGGAGGTGACATAGCGCTCCAGCTCACGCAGGGTGGATGGCTTCAGGGTCTCAAAGTCGATCTCGATCTCGTCGGGGTTGGAGTTCTTGAGGGAGGGCTCCCGTGACTGAATGATGTGCACCACGCGGCCCAGCTTCTCGCCAGGCAGCTTGTTGATGTCCAGGCTCAGCTGCCGCTTTTCCTCGTATGACATGGGCTTGCACTTGTCCTCTTCCTCCGACTCATACGCGGGAGGGGGCTTGCTCTTCAAGGGTGCTGGCTCCTTCTTGCTACGAAGGGGTGATGCAGATACCATTAGGAATGGGTCCCTGCAGAAAGCGGGCACCCATCCCTTCATTTAGGGCTTGGGAAGGCTTCTACACCCCCTCCCAGTGGTCTTCACAGGGGACAGGGGACACTGGCAACGCCTTTCTGTGAGTGCGCAGCTGACGTTGAGACCAAAATCGGTGAGCTGGGGGCGTCTCACTACCCACCACGCCCTACCATCCTCCCTCCGAGGCCCATCCCAGAGAGGGGGCATTTGTCAAGCAGGGGCGGCCACAGACCTCGTGCTGCTGTTACTGCTGTTATTTTTCTTGGTCTTTTTGGGAGGAAGTTCCTTGGCTTTGCTTTTCTTATTCTCCTCCACTTCCTCTTTCTTTTTGTGCTTTTCTTTTTTCTTTTCCTTTTTGTCTTTCTCCTTTTTCTTTGGTTTGTTCTGCTGGGGCTGTGAAAGCGCCGCAAGCTGCTCATGCACGGCTTTGAGCTATGGTGCAGACAAGCAAGACACGCTCTTGTTATGACCTGCCATCTCACCAGATATCCACGGGGCCCAGGCCCACGCAGACCCTTGAACCCCCAGGGCAGACCAGTGTCCTCCCTGTCAGAGGAGCTGACACTGAAGCCCCATGACCATCATTGGTCTCAGGAAGAGGGTCCCTAAAGCGGCGGGGCAAGAGTGTATAGACACGTATGGGCTCTAAAGGCCAAATTGCAGGGAGAGGAGCATCCAGGAAGCCTCAGGAGACTGACAAACTGGCTCAACCACCTCCTTTCAGATACCAGAATGTTCCAGAACCTGACTTCTGCCCAGAGAACGGCCATGTCAGCCCACGTCCATACCCACGATGTACGGATAAGTATGAACATGCACTGACTGGGCACAAGGGGGCCGGCTGGCACGCGAAGCTCAAGATCCCGTGCGCACCCCTGCCCCGGGCGGGGCGGCCCCCGCCCTCGGGGGCCCTCACCTGCTCCTGCAGCTCGGCCAGCCGCTGGGCCCGCTCCTCCTCTGAGTCGTCGGTGGAGCTGTCACTGTCTGAGGAGCTATCACTGCTGCTGTCACTGGAGGAGGGTGGGGCAACAACCTTGGTGGGAGGCGGCACTGCCGGGGAGGACACGGCTGCAGCAGGCTCCTCGGGCTCATCCGGCATCTTGGCAAAGCGCATCTCGAACACATCCTGGAGGCAGGGGAGGGAGGGGAAGCCGTGCCCATGAGGGCTGCTGGGTGCCCGGGGGACGCCTGGGCTGTGGCCCCACACATGCCATTAGGCTGGGAGGGCTGACTCAACAGGAAGCAGAGGGGGCTGGGTCAGCAGTGACCCCCTTCCTGCCACTAAGCTGAGGCATGCACAAGGGCTCCCGATAGCTCTTCCAAAACTCCTCTCTCAAATCTCACTTGGAGTGAAAGGCACTCCCGACATGGCCTAAGTAAGGACAGGTGACCCACATCCCAGGAGACGGCTGGCCCAGTGAGGACATCAGCCTGGGGATCCCTGAAGCTGCAGACCTGGAGAGACTCAGAGAGACTGCTCTGAGGCTCCCGACAGCCGGGTGCTCACTCAGCACCCCCAGGGGAGCCTGCTAGACACTGGGCTGGGCACCAGGACCCAACAATGAAGAACAGGAGGCTTTCTTACGGTTCACATCCCCACAGGCAGCAGACAGGACCCGCAGTTTTAGAGTTCCAGAGGGAACGAAGGCCCCAAGGTGGAAGTGTGCCCAGCACAGAGCCCACAGCCTGCGGTGATCAAGTCCTCACTGGCGGTGGCGTCTCCAGGACACAACAGAAACGTGAGGAAGTTCAGAAGAGGTTCAGGGCACTGTGGACAGGCCATGGCAGAGAGCTGGCTTTGTGAGGCGCAAGCTACCTGAGCAGAGACCCTGGGTGAACCGAGCATCAGATCCTACCCCAGGAGATCCCAAGACCTTCCAACTCTTGAGATTCAGAAATCTGATGGAATTGTGTGGGTCACAGAACCCAGGGCGGGCAGCAATCCTTCCTGGGCTCCAGGGGTTCAGCTGTGTGTTGCCTTGCCAGCCAGCTGGCCACTCCCTCTCTACCCAAGGGGCTTTGTCACCAGAAATCCAATGACAACTCAGAACTGATAATGGTGGAAGGAACAGAGCTGGCTTCCCAGCAGGATTTTGAGATCTGTTTTAAGCCCAGAGAAAGTCAGTTTAATACAGAAAGTCACACAACAGAAGGGGGTGGGAACCTTTCTCAAGTGCGAGCAGATGTTTGAGAGAATAGCAGGGCCCAGAAGGGCCACAGGGTCAAACTCCAAGGCTGCTATTTCAACCTGGGGTGTATTTGACAGGGCACAGCCTAGGAGACTCCCTTGATGTCCCTGGAAACACATCTTCAGGTTTCCCCAGGCCCAGAGAGTTGGGAAAGCACGATCCGGGCAGCAGACTGTGGTGCTGTTCCCTCCCCTCCAGATCACTCAGTCTGACCTCCTCCAAGGCAGTTTCTCCTCTCAAAACAAGGTGCCTGCCTGAACTCTGCTGAGTGGGTTTGAGGTTAAGAAGGGCAATAGCTTTCTATTTCTATATTTATTCAGAAATAAATCCTGGAGCAGATCCAAGGGCAACAAAGAAGAACAACAGGAGAGATGACCAGACATCATCATTGTTCAGACTGCCAGGCGCAAGACCCTGTGGGCAAGACCATCTCTGCCCACAGCGCCCTGAATGTGGGCAGGCTCAGGCCCATGACTGCCCCCCACAAGCATCTAGAAGAGCTGCGCCCACACTTAAGAGAAGTGTGTTTAAGAAGGCGATGGAGCAGCTGGACCCCAAGAGAGGACAGCTGCAAGCACTTGGTGCTGCTGAGAGGTGATCCTTTACCAAGCAGAAGCTACCTGGTGTCACTTGTCCTCGAACCAGCCCCCCATGCCAGCTGCCAGACAGCTCTACCTTACCACAAGGGCACCCCTGTTCTTGCCCCACAGGCTACGGCTGTTGTAGAAATGAAGCCTCCTTCCACTTCCTGGCTGCTTTCTGGCCCTTGACCTACTAAGGCACCAAAGCCAAACAGCAAGGAGCATGGGACAGAAGGCCAAATGGGCTGCCAGCCTCCGAGGCTGTGCCCAGCTACACATCCATCATTCCATGGTCTGTTCCAGCCCTGGGGGGCCACCCCAGGAACACACTTGGGCCTGTGTGCCAGTGAGCTAAGCGCTGCTGCAGAAAACCTTCCCAAGTGACCGAGTCAGACCTGTACCTGCTCTGTGGTAAACAAGAATGATGTGCTCTTTGATCTCAAGGGGCAAACATAGATTGTTATAATGTGTCCTAAGTGCTAAGGCAGAAACAGCAAGAGTTGGCAAAGAGACTGTGGGGGAACCTGAGACCTAAGAATGAGAAGAGGGTAACAACAGCTGCAGACACACAGGACGGTCCAAATGAGAGAAAGGTCAAAGTGGTGTGGGGTCAGGCAAGAGATAGGAAAACCCAATGAGCCACACCCAGGGCAAGTGTCTCAGGAGGGGGGAGTGACAGGAAGGAGCAGTCATCAGCAGCACATACCACGAGAGCAGGGCTCAGGCCTTCTGTGATAGGACGGTAGTGTCTTGAGGAGAACCCATCTACTCTGCCTAGCATGACATGACCTCCACCCCACTCCAAGAACCTGAGCCACATCACAATTCTCAACATCGGAAAGGACACTGGTTTCAGAGAGCAAGTATCTCTTCTCACTATAGTGCTGACCAGAGCCATCTACCCTGGGCAGTATCAGACTCATGGGAGGAAGCTCCCCACCCTCTTTAGTGACAGAGATGCTCAGGTGCTAGGAGGCAGCAGTGTCCAAAGACTCTCAGGCAAACCAGCCTCCAGCTGAGCAGAGTTGGAGACCAAAGGGGAGGCGCTGTCCAGTCAGCCCTTCTTTGCCCCACCTGGATACTGCTCTCGGGCTTAGCCATACCTGGGCACACCAGGCTCAGGGGCTGGGGGCACGGAAGTGGGAAGCAGAATTCAGGCCGTGGAGGTCCACTTGGCCCCCGGTGCTGGAGACACAGCCACAAGTGGACACTCAGATACACACACGAACACACACAACCATACATACACTGGAGGTACATTGGGGTCCTGCATATATGTGTACCTTCCTCAGTTTAATATTTTTCCCTTGCTATAAAACAATTGTGTACCACCATGAATTTGCACTTTCTGCCAAAATAAAACTCTGGTAATCCACACAGGCACAAAACTTCCTAAATTACCCCTCCTCCCTTCACAGCAGAACAGAGAGCAATGGACATTAGCAGCAGCAGCTCTGGGCCCAGCAGCTAGGCTAGCATCCCTCAGCTCAAGTCACCTGCAGCTTCCCAAGGACACCCTGAGGCCAAGGGTTCCTAGCTGTCTTTGTGACCACAGCTGCCAGGTGGTGGGATGTGGGCTTTCTAAAGATCCAGCATTTGAAGGCTGGACAATAAATATAAAGTGGATCCTTTCCCATAAAACATTCTGGGTAAACCCCAGCCCCTGGGCACAGCAGGTCCCAATTCCTCTTACTGAGGCAAACAAGGGCCAGAATTTTTTTGCTCCTCCCCCCCAGTAGGCAATCTAGCCCCCTAAACCATGCTAATCCTGGAAAACTTTGAAAGAAAGAAGAAAAACAAAGCTCTAAACGCTATAAAACACAGGAACTGTGTTCCAGAGATGCCCACACAGGACCTGCCACATCGACTCTGCTGAAGCAAACATCCCTACCCCCTACCGGGCGTTTTACTTTCAGTAGCATAGAGATCCACCTTGCGAAGGTCAAAGCAAGCCGGGGACAGAGGCAGCCCTGTGCTGAGTGGCCCCGCTGGGCACTGCCCTCTGCCCCCCACCTAAGCGAACCCTCCTCGAGGGCAAGGACCTTGTCCCATTCCAGCCTTGCATCTGGAACCAATGTTTAGAAGAGAGCTGCCATGTGGCAACAAGAAAAATGCTGTGTGTGTGTGTGTGTCTGTATGTGTGTGTGTCTCTGTATGGCTTTGAGGACACCGCTGCCACCCGGTGTGTGTGTGTGTGTGTGTCTCTGTGTGTGTGTGTGTCTCTGTGTGTGTGTGTGTCTCTGTGTGTGTGTGTGTCTGTGTGTGTGTCTCTGTATGGCTTTGAGGACACTGCTGCCACCCGGTGTGTGTGTGTGTGTGTGTGTGTGTGTGTGTGTGTCTCTGTATGGCTTTGAGGACACCGCTGCCACCCGGTGTGTGTGTGTGTGTGTGTGTGTGTGTGTGTGTGTGTCTGTGTGTGTGTGTGTGTCTCTGTGTGTGTGTGTGTCTGTGTGTGTGTCTCTGTATGGCTTTGAGGACACTGCTGCCACCCGGTGTGTGTGTGTGTGTGTGTGTGTGTGTGTGTGTGTGTGTGTGTGTCTCTGTGTGTGTGTGTGTGTCTCTGTGTGTGTGTGTGTCTGTGTGTGTGTCTCTGTATGGCTTTGAGGACACTGCTGCCACCCGGTGTGTGTGTGTGTGTGTGTGTGTGTGTGTGTGTGTGTGTGTGTCTCTGTGTGTGTGTGTGTGTCTCTGTGTGTGTGTGTGTCTGTGTGTGTGTCTCTGTATGGCTTTGAGGACACTGCTGCCACCCGGTGTGTGTGTGTGTGTGTGTGTGTGTGTGTGTGTGTGTGTGTGTGTCTCTGTATGGCTTTGAGGACACCGCTGCCACCCGGTGTGTGTGTGTGTGTGTGTGTGTGTCTGTGTGTGTGTGTGTCTCTGTGTGTGTGTGTGTCTCTGTGTGTGTGTGTGTGTCTCTGTGTGTGTGTGTGTGTGTGTCTCTGTGTGTGTGTGTGTGTGTGTGTGTCTCTGTGTGTGTCTCTGTATGGCTTTGAGGACACTGCTGCCACCCGGTGTGTGTGTGTGTGTGTGTGTGTGTGTGTGTCTGTGTGTGTGTGTGTGTGTCTGTGTGTGTGTGTGTCTGTGTGTGTGTGTGTGTCTCTGTATGGCTTTGAGGACACCGCTGCCACCCGGTGGCGATGTCTGAGAATTGCAGCACAGTTATGAAGCCTGAGCAGCTCCTATAGGAAAGGCAAAAGTAAACAGTAAAAAAGGCAACTTTGTGAAGAAAGCAGACAACACAGCACCAAACTGAAGACAGTGCCCCGTCCAAAAACAAAAAACCTCAAATAAAATAATAAACAGTCAGCAGAAATAAAAATCTTCAAGTCTGAGTGCATGTTTAATTAATAATAACCAGGTTCACACTAAGAAGGTTTTCTTTTCTTTTTAAATACGTAGAGGTTCAGGACATCAAAGGCTGACCCAGACGGGTCCAAGTGAAAGAACATCTTGGCTCCAAGATGATGACATAGGAGACAATATGCTGGTGAGTGTGGGACAATGTGTGAAGCTAGCAGAGCTGGGAGACAGGTGGGCAGCAGAGCCTGAGTGGTCTCCGATAGACAGTGACCCAAGGTCACCAAAGGTCTTGTGCAAGTCCTTGCTTCTGGAAGCATTCCACAGCTGACAGAGAAAGCCCGGTGTAAGGAAGCCCCACCCAGACCCCAGGAGAGAGCCTGCAGCAGGATGTGTGACTTGGACCGTGTGACAACGGGTGGTCCAGCCTGCTCTGACCCTGAAAGCAGAAGCACAATCTGGGGTCCTGGGGAGAAGAGGCTGGGAATTTTCATTACATGTGATTTCAAAAAATTATAATAATGAAAACAGGTAACAGTACTAAATGTTGACTTTATTCTCCATAATTTTTAACTCCTGATCTTTCTACTCAAAATATATGTCTCTGGTGAAATTTGGGCATATGTCGTTCCTTGTTTCTTTTTAAAAATAAAAAGAAAGAAAAGTGGAGCTAGCTCACACATTTATGCTGTAATCTGCCCCCTCCCCCCCACCCATGGGTGCACTCCACAGCGTACACCACCCAGAACCAACCTGAAGGGGCCACGAATCCCACCCCATTGGGGCTCCACGGCCACACAAAATGTCTAGAAGCAGCCGCCCTGCAGCGGGAAGGCAAACTTCATGGCTTTCAAGGCTCTAGTGAAGAAATGCCCGCAAGTGAGCAGTTACTTCAGCTCACAACTGGGACAAAGTGTCTACCTGGCAAGAGCGTCCCTCGCCGACTTGAGACGGGTCTGTTTTGGAGAAGAGTTGGGCCATGCACAGGATGCGCACTCTTCCAGCCAAGGGGAATCGAATGCAGGGGGTGGAGGGGGTTGGGGGGGCTTTCAGTGGAACACCCCAAAACCCAAAATGCCCAAGACCAAAACCAACCACCCTACTTTAATCAAAAGACAATAATCCCAATGTAAAATAAATGTGTTATCCTGACTTTAGTCCACTCTTCCAAAGCAACATGGCATTATACCAAAGCAAGCGACAAGTAAAACCTGCTGAGGCCCACAGAGGCCTGGCCCACCCAGGACCCCAGCCTGTCCTGCGGCAGGACGCCACACCCGGAGCTGCCCCAGAGCCTCACCTGGAGCTTGCGGGCCATGGCCACCACTTCATGGTCAGGAGGGTTGTACTTGTAGCAGTTAGAGAACATCAATCGGACGTCGGCACCAAACTCCTGAGCATCACGGTACTCACGGGCCTCCAGTTTAGACTAAAAAGACAGGACGGGTCCTGGTTAGTCATGGCTGCCCCTGCTCCAAGAAGGGCTGTCTGCAGGAGCAGGTCAACTTCTCAATGGCTCAGAGTTTAACCCAGACCTCAGTGGGGAGAAGTTATTACCTCAGTTCTCAGCATCAGGTAGACACAGAGATACTCTAACAGCAAGTCTCAAGGCCAGGAAATGCCCTGCTAGCGTCTAACCCACTGTGCCTGGCAGGAGCACACACGATCCACACAGACAAAGCTTAAGCTTCAACTGTAAAGAGAGGGCTGGGCCTAGTTCTGACCTGGCCTGTGCTTGTTTTGTTGACGTCAGACAGGACACCAATCAAAAGGAACACAGCAATGTCCTCTGCTCTGTCCAAGTTTGGACAGGTTTACTCCACTCCCACATGGAAAAAATGCCAAAGGCTTAAAATAAACAAAACCAAAATGCCAAGAAAATGCCAGCACTAGGGACTTCCCTGGTGGTCTAGTGACTCAGATTCAGAGCTCCCAAGGTAGGGAGCCCTGGTTCAACCCCTGGTCAAGGAACTAGCTCCTGCATGCTGTAACTAAAGATTCCACATGCTGCAACTAAGACCCAGCACAGCCAAAGGAAAAAAAAAAAAAAAAAAAAAAAAAATATATATATATATATATATATATATGTGTGTGTGTGTGTGTGTATATATATATACATATTTAAAATGCCAGCACTCATATACCTCTTAAGAGCCTGTCAAAGTCACCACTCTCCATACCCTATTGGAGCACCTACCACGTGAAGATGTCTATGGGCACTGGGCCTCAAGACCACAGAGGGCTAGTCCTCAGATGAGGGAAGGGGCAGCACTGCTGTCCGTGACCAACATGCTCCCACGATCTCAGAGGCTGCACCCTCCACGATGCCCAGCAGGGGGCGCTGGGCTGCTTTGGGTTGGTGAGGAGATCTAGACAGCTCCTGAGACTGGGTCCTCCTCCTGCACAGGCCTCAGAGGTGCTGGTCTTTCCGGTTCTAAGGGGTCCCTTCCCCAGCTTCAGGGACACATCCACTCACCTTGATTGTGCTCATGTCCATGGGGTGCTTGATGATGTCACAGTAGTCATGCAGGCCCAGTGCCTCCACGTCCACGGGCTTGTAGAAGGGCCAGGCGTAAGCCGCGTGCTTCTTGGCGAACATCTCCTTAAGAATGCCGCTACAGCACTTAAGCTGCTCTGAGACCTTGCTGCTCTTATCTGGCGCTGGGTGCTGCTGCGAGTCAGGCACGTCCTTCTTCGGGGGTTTAACAGGCCGGCTGCTCTCCCGCCGGGGGCCCAGCTTGGCGGTCTTGGGCTCCGGGGGCAGCGAGGGCGGCTCATGAATGGGGTCGATGGTGGTAGGGGTGGTGGTATCCGCTTTCCTCTTAACCCCCTTCTTTGTCTGCCAAGAGCACAGGCGCGACAGGCATGGTCAGAGGCAGCGGCTGGCACAGCGGGCCCTCTGGGTCACTTCTGAAGCCAAGTCCTTTCTAGGGTCTCAATTCTCACAGTGAACAGAGCCCAAAGGTAATCCCACAGGTGAAGGACTGAAAACAGGGAGGCCCTGTCCCACCACTCTGTTCTGCAGCTGGGACAGGACCCAGCCAGTCGCAGGAGAAAGCACATAACCGAGTGTGGGATCTGCTCACCAAAGGCCAAAGAGACTTCTGAAAGCAAATTTCCTACAGGCCAGGGACCTCTCCCGAGCCCATCCCTGTCACTGGCCACCAACAGAAGGCACATTTCAGAGACTATTTAGACAGGAACTGCAAACACACAGTCCAAATTAGAACTGGGAAGGGGGCAGCAACCACCTGGGAGGTGTTACTCAATTACAGAATCTCTGGGTCAGCAGCTTTCAGGCTGTGCTGATTTAAACATAGCTTGATGCCCCCTCGAAATACCCACAAGTGCCCTGGGAGCCAGAAGCATTGGCAAGGATGGCTGACTGTCTCCTGTAAGTCTCATTGCAACTGGGGGAGTGGGAAGGGGGTTCTTCTCCCCCCTTCTGACGTAGCGGAGCTACAAAGTGGCCAGGCTGGGTCACACACGCACAGGACACTCACCTTCACAGGCTGTGGGGTGGCTGCAATGATGGGCGGGTGGCTCTGCACGGGCTGGGGGGCTGGCGCAGGGGGGGGCAGTGGCTGGGGGGGCACTGGCGGGGGCGTCTGCAGCGGCTGGGCCGGTACCACGGTCATGACAGGGGCCTGGACGATGAGGTCTGGGGTGACGGCAGGGAAGGGGTGAGGTGTGGTCTGCACAGGTGGAGGATTCTGCTGAGGGGTCTGGGTCTGCGGAGGAGTTGCCGCTTGCGTCGTGTTCGGTACCGCAGAGACACCAGGCTTCGCTGTCCCTGTCAACCATAAAAGCAACAGGGGTGAGATGCCAGGCGTGCACGCTGCCTGGCCTTGTGGGGACACGGCCACACGCAGTGAGCACACAGTGCCACGGGCACGGTACAAAGAGTCACCAGAGGGATCTGTCTGCGAGACGGAGCAGCCCGAACTCCCTGGCCCTCAGACAAATCTGTCCACCTGTCCCAGGAGGCTCCAAGGGCAGCGGCACGCCACATTCCACACTTCCTGGGGTGTCCTGGCTCCATGTCCTTACTCAGGCACAAAGACCCCTTCATGAGCACGAAGGCTTGAGCCAAAGGAACAGGAAACTCACACTGAGACTTAGCACCAGGACAGCGATAGCAAAAAAATATTCCTTGGCACTTACAGGCAGAGCTGTCCTCATTCCCAGAAACGCTGCCTTCTGAGTAAGCGTTTCTGGCAAGAGCCCGGGATCGGCAGCCCAAGCCAAGGTTTCTGGAAACTGGCAGCCCCCCATCCCTCTGAATCACAGGGGCAGGCTGGACAGCTGCTGCCCTTTAGGACTGGCTCACACGGCCTCCTTGCAGCAATGTGGGTGAGCCAAAACACACAAGGCCCCACAGCTACCCAGGTGAACCCCAAATCCCTCCCAACAGGGAGGGTGGGGCTCCTTGGTTCTGAGTATACTGGACACCCATGGGCAGGTTCCACAGCTAAGGGGTGACCCTCAAGACCAGCTCTCCTTGGCTACCCTTCAGCACTGCAGGGGAGACAGCCAACCCCCTTCACTCCCATGAAAATATTCCTTCCACGCAAGACAGGAAGTCAGGTGAAAGCTTGCGCCTTAAAGAAGCAAACAACTCACAGCACAGGCCACCTTGCAAGCATCATCTTTCTGCAATTTGGGTGCTACAGATGGCAAGATGCAGAAGGCAGCTGTGAAAACTTCCTGGACAGAAACATTTCACGAGTAGGCTACTCCCTACCAACTGGGCTTCAGAATGGTGTGTCAGGCTGGGGGGCAGGGGTGGGGTGGGAGCTAAGACAGAGAGAGTCTGACTTCAGAAGACTATCCAGTTAGCAAGTATGACTCTGACACAAGTGGATTAAGATAACCCAAGTGACAAACCTTAAGGCTCTAGGATTAGTTAAGACTAAGACTACCCCTGATCAGATTAATTTTATCCAAAACGAAAAAGATGATCTATGGCATTGGTGGGATGAAGAACTCAAATAATTTCAAAGTAATTAAAAAAAAAAAAAAAAGCCACACTTTCTTTTCAACTGAAGTCCATCGAGACAGGCAAGGCCCAATGTTTTCTACTGTGCTGGAGGGTCGTATGACCCTCTGCGCTGGCTCCACCGTATCCCAAACAGCACCAACACAGGGGGCATGTAACACAGCCGCCTTCCCTCCACTCTAGCCCCCAGGGGCCCTGGGGGAGGCTGGCCGACTAGGAAGGCACAGCCGCTCCCGCTGCCGCACAGTGGAGCCGCTGCGGGTACCCTACCTGCTTCTTTCCTCCCGCGTCCTCGTCCTTTCGCCTGGACTATCACGATCTCGGTTTCTTCAGTGGGCAGTTCGTTGATTTTTTGCAAGAAAAGCTTCTCCAGAGCTTCTGCCATTAAGACTATGTCATCTCCAGGCTAAAAGAGGAGACACACACACAGTGAGGGTTGGAAAGCCCTCCCCACCTTTCTAGACAGAACAAGAGCTCCCCATCCTAGGTCCCTAAGTGTGGAGCGTCGTATTTGGAGTCCTCCAATCTGAACTCCAAAGGGCCACAACACAGCTATGCTACCTGGCACTGCTGAGGCTTCACAGGCCTGCAAGTCTGCTGCCTCTCCAGCCTTTTAACTTCTGGCCTGAGAAACCATCCTAATGCCTTCATTATTTGTCAAGCACTGCCAACCACAAACAGGGGTCCCTCCCTTGACACAATGCAATTTCACCAGAATTACCTGGATTACATAGGATATATGAGCAGGGCTCCAATAACGTTCCCCAGGGTATTGCCAAAGCAGCTCACTGAGGCTTGGGGAAATGCCCATTCTTCACTGCCTTATGGGTCCCACTCTGCCACCTCACCTGTAACATCCTTCAACCCACTCAGCTCTAAATGGAGAATCCTACCTGTACATATTTCCCTTAATCCTAGCGAGCGATGAGAGCTGAGACTTTAAACAAATGATCTGGCTTCATGGCATAGCCAAGATGAATGGCTTGGCTACTGGGTTAAGACGTGATCTTTAGGCCTACATGTAAGACCCTACAAGGGGATACTTGATTCTACAGCCACAAGCTATTATTGATGGTCATGTCCACAGCTGCAGATGCAGCAGGCCGCACACTGTACCCTCTCTCACATTTAGGTTTCTGTTTGAGCACACCTTTCTTTACAACTGGGTTTCCCTGGTGGCTCAGCTGGTAAAGAATCCGCCTGCAATGTGGGAGATCTGTTTTGTTTAATCTCTGGGTTGGGAACATCCCCTGGAGAACTGAACGGCTACCCACACCAGTATATTGGTGTGGACAATTTCACAGACTAAACAGTCCATGGGGTCGCAAAGAGTCGGACACGACTGAGCAGCTTTCACTTTCTTTACATTTTTCTCCATTTTAGGAGGTTCCTTCCTGACAATTTGAGTCATCCTAACAAATTTTTTAGTGATTCTCTACTGTCCTTTTCACATCTTCTCTACTAGATATGCTCAAGAACCAACGTCCCAAGGGCATCAGAAGCACATGCTTCCAGCTAACAAGGACGGCTTGGAAACATAACCAAAAGGTTATTGGCCTCAGAAGACACATACCCAGTTCATACACAAAACCAACAGTCCCATTTACCTCTGCCACCAGTGGTCTTCTCTGCTCAGAATGCAGTCCCAGCTGCACCCAGTGCCCCTGCCCATGGGTTCAGACATGCCCACCACCTCCTCTGCCTTCTGTTTCTACACCAGCCCCCGCATCTCACCTTGTTGTAGATGTAACAATTTGTAAACATAGTGTTGAAGTCCTGGATACATTCCTGAGCATTCCAGTAATAGTTGTTTTCCAAGCGCTTCTTTATTGTTCCCATATCCATAGGTGTTTTAATGATCTTATAGTAATCCTGGAGAGCAGAGAAAGCGAAAGGTCAACGTCACCTCCGCAACCAGGCAGCACTCACCGGTGGGGCGTGGCTCTCACCCCACGTCTCACCACAGACACGCAGGCCTAAGTTCTTCTACCGCCTCAGTGAGCCATCTCATGGGTGGACTCCAAGATAAAGTGGTTCACAGAAGAGCTGCTAAAAGCTGAGTGGCAATTCAGAATAACTAACAGGGAAAGTCGGTCAACCTTTAAAAAAGTGGTTATCATCTGGTAAAATAACCCACGGTAGTTTCTACCTTCTCCCTACCATATGAAATTATCCACATCCATAAAATACTTTCCAGCCCACCAAAACAAACTGGACCCCTTGCTTCCTGTCACACTGAAGTGCCACGGAGCAAAAGCCTCTATCTTCAGTTCATCTCACTTCCATTCCTTTCACCTACATACAGTCTATCACTAAGGATCCACTAGTATCTCTGGATACATACAGTTCAACAACAAACCAGGTTAAGTGCCAGATGAGGAATCAAATGGAGTCCTCACAATTCTTAGTTTAAAAAAAAACAAAAAAACAAAAACTCAAAATTCCAGCAGACCCACTCCTCAAACCTCTGGATCTTACTGTACAAGTGCTGAACAGAAGACATCAGACAGCAGGTGTAGATGTGGCGAGAGCCCTTCCAATCAAATTCTCTTCTACCATCATCCCTTTCCCCAAATCGAAACCTATCTTAAAAGCAAATGTTCATTTTAAAAACCAACCACAGGAGGATTTGGGGACAGATCAGACAGTGCCTGGGTTCCAGGAGGAAGGGCCACAGAGGGGCAGGCGAGAAGGCGCAGCTGCACATAGCCAGCCAGCCCCACCGAGGGCCACTCTCTCTGAGGCCCCTACAATCAGGCCCAGGTGGAGTATCAGAACCGTGTCATGTCCCGGGGCAGCCTGATGGCAGCGGTGCAAGTCCGTGCTTTGGCAAGCACCGAGGTCCTGCCCAGGAACAGAGGCAGGCAGTGCTGAAAAAGTGAGCCAAGGGTGTGAGGTTCTGAGTTGCTCTGACGCCCATGAGAAAGGAACAGAAGTCGCTGGCATACACCTGAGAGCTGACACAGCTCACACCCCTGGCTCCAAACGGGGCTGCAGGCACAGGCCTAGGTACCCTGGCAAGCAAGCCTCAAGAGGGGACTGAGAGAGATTTTCTACACTGTATTTGCTCTGACCACCTTTCCCGAGAGAACCAAGTCCAAATATAAATGCCTTGGGGGAAATTCAGAATCTATTCCATGGCCAAGGACCGCGGTGTCACCACCTGAGACTGGTGCCAGGTGCTTGAAGCGGCCCTGGCGTGTGGAAAGCAGTGTGAGGCCCAACAGCACAGAAGCTGAGGACAGAGAGGGAGGAGGAGGCCAGCTGCCAATAGGCGAGGGTGAGCGCGGGGGCGCTGAAAGGGAGGCAGGGGCATAAGGGGCAAGACGACCATCTGCATGTTTGTGCCCAGGGACAGAAGCAGGCATTCTGCTAAGTCCTTCGGGGACCAGAGCCCAAGACTTGGAAAGATCTGGAAGGGATCAGAAAACAGAAAAAGAACAAGCTCTTGTCTGGGATGGCCCTATTCCCATTTCCTGGGGAGGGGACTGTCCCTGGAAAACTGGGCTTCAGTATGACACTGTCCCCAGCCGAAGAGCCCTGCCCCAGCCCTCTGGGTTAGCCCCTAGCTCAGCCAGCTCTGTGAAGACACCGGATCAGTGCCACCACCCCCCAGCCTCCTCTTCCTCCACTGGAGCTGCTGAGGGTGACACCAAGTCACACTGGGACCCCAGGGGCGCCTGGCCTCCACTTCAGAGAATGACCTCAAACTCCCAACCACTTAGCCTGACAGCCCACACACACCCTTGTCTGTCCTACTGACAGGCATGCTGCCTTCTCCACATCTCTGGTCCACTGACGCCCTTTCTCCTCAGTCTTCACCCTCTTAGCTCTCCATGCCTCTGCTCCCTCTGCATTTACCTGAACAAACCAAACCCTCCCTCCTTCACCTGGCCCTGCCACGTTTTCCCTTCAAAGTCAAATTTCTTGAAACGGAGGCTTCACATCCTCACCTTCCTATTCACACCAGTGCGAATCTGGTTTCTACTTCTGCGCCACATCTTCCTAAGGTCACCAATGCCCTCCTAAAGGTCAACGGAGGGTCAGGGTGGAATCCTTAGCTCTCTGACCTTCCTGTAGTCTCTGATGTGGATACCTGGGGGGCTGCTCTCTGTTGGTGATCCTCCTAGCCTCCTGCTCCCTCCAGTGCTATAAAAGCCGCCGGCCCCCTTGGACTCCAGTCGCAGCGCCTTCTCTCCCCACTCTTTGCATGTGCTCTATAGGAAGGTCACCTCACCTGTGGATCCTGCACAGCCCAGCCCTCTGTCTAGTTAGAAGCTAGTACCGCAAGCTCTCCCAAGAGCCTCCTTCCAGTGACGGGGCCCACGGCCTCTACTCCTGGTTGTGCTCAATGAGGAGAGTGACCTTTGGAGCCCAGATTCCATGAGGACCCTTCTTTTGTTCCCACTCGCTTTGCTCTGCCAGTTCATGACCCAGGCCTGCAGCGCCCCACCTGACTCTCCTCCTGAGTGCATACGATGTGTGTTCAATGGACAGACAGTACTGACAGCTGTCAGAGAGACAGCGACGGTCAAGCAAGGAAGGCGGCACTGATGGATCCCTCTTCCTTGAAACCAGGTGCTGGGCAGAGGCTGGGGTCCACAGCAGTGTAGCTCTGCTTTGCAGACTCACATCTGGGTCAGCCGCAACAATCATCTAATTGCAACTCCCTTGCCCAGGTGTGTGTGGGATTTGGCAAACAGCAGAAGACAATTTAAAGACAATTAGTCCTTGATGCTTTGAAGACAGAAAAAATTAACACGTTTATCCTGTTTCCTCCCCAAGGTTCAGTTAAAGGCAGAAGTTCAGTTTCCAGAGATATTTGCTAGGAATGTGGGCAAAGAGAAAGCTCACAAAGGAGAAAGGAGAAGAATAGGTGCACTTTTAAAAGAACAGCAGCAAGTGTAGCATGGCCACAACACAAACCCCCTCCAATCCAGGCCACCTCCGTGTACCTGGCTCCATTCTGCTACCTTTCCCCACCCCATGCTCCGAGTGACAATGAGGATGCCAGTAGCAGAACAGGTACTGCAGCCAGCCAATTCTCAGAATTTGACCAACCATGTCTGCTGAACCTACTGGGTCAATCTGGCCAACCAAGTCTGAGGAGTGAGGGCCTGGACCACCAAGTGACCCCACTTTAGCTCCCCTGAAGCAAGGGCAAGCTGCAAGCACCCCTCCACTTCTATTCCTACCTCGTCACACAATATGTCCCAGAATCGTAACATCAAAGAAACCAGTTACTATTTAATCCAGTCAGCACCTCTCCTCTTTCCCCACTTCCATTTATCAGGACTGCTAAAACCACTCACTCAAGCATACTGGAGTTTCATCAATCCACCCTCACAGGAGCAACATGGGAGGAGACCTGGAGGACGGCAGCCCTGGACCCTGCCCAGGTTACTCACAGGGAGGTTTAGCTTGACGGCATCCACAGGCTGCTGGAAAGGCCACGCAAACTGGTGTTTCCATAGTGTCTTGAGCACCACTTTGAGCAGATATTGCAGTTGGTTGGTCTGCCTCTTGGGCTTGTTGGGGTTGGAAGTCTCCGGGGGAGGGGGGTTGGTGCTGGCTGTGTTGGCTTGCTGGGGTTGGGCCTGGGCCTGCGTTGTAGACATCTGGGTAGTTTCTAGTCCATCCCCCATTACTGGCAGATTTCTCAATCTCGTCCCAGGGCCGCTCTCCGCAGACATGCTACTGATCCCATCACATTCTTCACCGGGCAATCTACAAAGGAAAAGCCACTGTCAGAGACGAGGCAGCATAGGGGAGCCACTCACAGTGACACAGCCCCCTGGGCTCTGGCCTCCAAAGGCAGAGCCCCTCTGATGAAGACCGACTGGGTCGGCTGGAGAGACACTCCAGGCACTGACTGAAAAGGCCCCACTGTCTGCTCCCCTCAAAGATTCATCATCCAGTAGGGGAGAGAGACCAGGAACCAACTGTGCGGGCCAGGCCATGGAGTCTAGAGTCAGCCAGGTGCTGAAAGGGGCTGTGGGAGCTACGGAGTTCATGGGAGGGTGGATACAATAAACCAAGCTTTCACCTCTTGAGTTTTTAGTGGACACTGTGTGTGAGAGAGGATGATTTGCAACCCTCAAATTATCTCTTCATTAAAATTCTTGTATTTGCGGCTCATGAAACATCTAGCCGTATCTGTAATTCCACTTGGTGAGTGGGGGCCAAGCAGTAAGGCCAGACTGCCTGTTCCTTTTTAGCCCATGCAATCCACTGCTGAGTGCTCACACGAAAAATATTTTCTTGGTAACTTAAATAATGTATGCTTGCGGATTAAAGAAATACCACACGGTAACTGCTGATAACATAAAAATGAATCCATACTTGACCTAACTGTTTTATTAACCAGCTTTTCAAAGTTTGTTTATAAAGGGATAGAGAGGCACTTCCTGTGATTCTTTGGGGGCTCGGGGTGGGGGACAGCACATGTGACCCCTCCCTCCCCCCAATCAGTGCCTTATTAGCACTGTGTCCATGCACTGCCCTCAACAACCCCTGCTTCAAGCCATACTATGGGCATCCCTACGATGGTGACTGTGCACCTGTCCAGTTATAGTAACAGGACAGCCACAGGGCAGTGGGTTCATGTTCCTAATGCCAAACTGCCCCTCAGAAAACACACTAACCCACCCCTTACTCTTCACTCTTTTAATGAGAAGAAACATCTGTTTAAAAGCGCACTGATCATTTGCATTCTTTGTGCACTACTTTTCTGACACTTTACTACTAGCAAGAAGAAGGAATAATCAGAAAGTGAGGCAGGAGCTGCTTGCATGTAATGAGAAATTCCAGTAATAAACCCAGGAGTTCGGTGAGGGTAAGAAAACCTTCATAGCTGAGAAACTCAGGCAAAGGCTTAAGGAAAGAGGGACTATAGGACTCTGGTAGGCAAAGGGGACAAGAAAAAATGGGGCAAGCTGGCTGGCTCTGTCCCAGCTTTCTTTCTGGAAGACACTCAGCACATACTAGGCATTCTGGTTCAGTCCAAGTGTAATTTAAAACAAGGCTTTCACAATGGTTTCCACAAATGCAGTTCTGGCAAAACGTTACTGTTGTTGTTCTGTCGCTAAGTCATGTCTGACTCTTTGTGACCCCACAGACTACAGCAAGCCAGGCTCCTCTGTGCTTCACTATCTCCCAGAAGTTGCTCAAATTCAAGTTCACCAAGTCAGTGATGCTACCTAACCACCTCATCCTCTGCTGCCCCCTTCTCATTTTGCCTTCAATCTTTCCCAGCATGAAGGTATTTTCCAATGAGTCAGCTTTTCACATCAGGGGGCCAAAGTATTGCAGCTTTAGTTTCAGCATCAGTCCTTCCAAGGAAGGACCGGCAAATTACTGAATTTTAAATGCACAAGGTAAGAACTCACTACATAAAAGCAACTCAGTAGTGAAGTCCGTCATGGGGGGTGGTGGAGAGCTGAACCTCTTGGTCTGAGGCCTGACAAAGCCGACAGGGAGACCACTTTCCTTCCAGGGTGCTCTGGCTGACCACAGACCTAGCTATCAAGAGGCTAGAGAACCCAAGAAGAGAGCGCTGCTCCAAAGAAAAAGCTGATGTGGGGGCAGGAACCCACGTGGGGAGCCCATGGCCATCCCATGGCAGACTGTGGATCCTAGCGATCTGAATACTTGTTTGCTTTGAAAGGTTCTCTACCCCCTTTCACCATATAGATATAAAACTTAAGAGCACCATTTGCGTGTTCTGAGATGGAATACCAATCACTCAAAACAAACAAACAAACAAATCCATCACCCTGAATAAGTCATTAATCATTTAGCTCACAAGAAAGGTCAATATTGTCAATGCTAGAGGAAGGCTGTGTTACAGCAGTGCCAGTCAGGTGTCTAGAGGTGGTCATGCAACTATTCAATAAGCCCAACTGCTTCCAATAGGCTAGTAAGACTTTAAGGTTTATGCCCTCCAGGTAACTCCCAAGACCCAAGAGGGAAGGGACAGCTCCTATGGCAACCTCTAAGTTTTATACAAGGAGAATACCAACCCAGTTCTAACAACGCTTACACGAAAAGGGGTTTTGCAGGTGCAAAACTGATTCCTGGTACCTCTCCTGCACACAGTGCTGGAGACGGTGAAGGGACACCCAGAGTTAAAACCAGAGAGGTGTCTGGCATAAAAGCATGAGGGAGACTGATGGGCCAGCAGCCTGTGGGAAGCACCCTCCAAGCCGTGAGAGCCGTGTGCTAGGAGCTGGGCCACGAAGCAGCACTTCCCGAAGGAACTCAATCTGATGGCAGGCCAGTGAACAGTGCAAAAGCACAAGCTCTCAGAAGCACAACTACGGGACAGGACAGGTTTGCTTCATGCTCTGAGGGTACAAGGCACTTTCCTTTCTCCACCAAGGGTACTTCTGGTACAAGTATGGCGGGAACTAAGGGCCATGTGGTCCTGAAAATGCGTCATGCAGTGAGCTGTGGTGGGACAGTGGGGATTGAGGCGCTCCTAATGGGAGCAGGGTAGCAGGCTGGGAGCCTGGAGAGGAGGAGGTGGATCCTGGAGCCCTGAGCTGAGTAAACGCACCCCAGTGAAAGAAGGAAGGAGGCCACAGACTGATTCAGGGAGGGGAAGCATCCAAAAGCTGGGTGGGATGAGGTGTGTACTCATCAGAAAGTGCTCAGAGAACAGAGGGGAAGACAGGACAAGGGGTTAGGCTGAATCACTCAACACTGAGTGTTTTGCGAGAGGAAGGAATGAATCCGGTTGAGAGCCCTTCACTGCTGACCTCAGGTGAAGCAGTGTGGAGGGCAGCCGAAGGGTGTGAGAGAGGGAGGCGGCACCCTGGAAGCTGCGTTTGGCCGCGTGCGGAACCTCGCACACAAAATGTATGCCTTCACTCCTGAAGTGAGTGACAAGGACAAGAGAAGACATTTCTCTAATTCTGAGGTTCAGGTGATAAAAGAGTGGGACTTCAATCCCACAGAAGCTGGGTCTTACAGCCACCCGCAAAGTAATATGACATGGCAAAGTTCAGCCAGGAGTTCACAGAACCGTGTCCCTGAAGGCAGCAGAGGAGTGCAGACTGCCTTTACGCAGCTGCCATTTACTTACTTATTCCCATCTTCATTTCTTTTTATTCTCACCCCAGCATTGCTAAGGAAAGCCCCTGTTTGTACCAGTGTTAAAGGTTGTACTTAGAGGTGTCAGCAGACAATAATACTATTTTCTGGATGAAATTTAACAACACTGTTTTGTTCTCATGGTTTCTAATGTTACTGATTATCCATATGTGACTTCTGATTTAGCTTTATTTCAAAATAAAGGTACTAGAAACAAAACAGTAAACTAATTAGAAAACAACATAGTAAAGGATACAAGTATCAAAATAGGAAAATAAAGTGGGAGTTGTGAGAGCAACTTGGCCTTGCCCTATGGTCCCATTCAGAGGGAACCAGGCGAGACCTGCTGCAGGTTCCAGGTGGGGAAGCCAGTGAAGGTCAAAGCCGCCCAGTCGTGTCTGACTCTTTGCAACCCCATGGACTATACAGTCCATGGAGTTCTCCAGGCCAGAATACTGGAGAGGGGAGATGCTCCCTTCTCCAGGGGCTCTTCCCAACCCCGGGATCAGACTCAGGTCTCTGGCATTGCAGGTGGGTTCTCTGCCAGCTGAGCCCCCAGGGAAGCCTAAGAGCACTGGAGTGGGGAGCCTCTCCCTTCTCCAGCGGATCTTCCCAACCCAGGAACTGAACAGGGCGTCTCCTGCATTGCAGGGGGATTCTTTACCAGCTGAGCAACTAGGGAAGCCCAGGGAAGCCAGTAGGCTAGGAAAATTTGCAGGAAACTGCTGGAAGAGGGAGTGAGGATGGAGAGGCATCCCCAAGACGGCGGAGACTATGCAGTGATCCCTTGAAGCCCTCCACAAGTAAGTGAATGAAAGCAATCATTTATTGGGCAGAAATAGAAACTGGAGTTTTGGGCCAATACAGGGAAGACAGAAGGACAAATGACACAGGCAACACAACAGCTGGCCAGGAGCCTTTTGTCTGGTGGCCACAAGCAAGGTACAGAGAGACACAAGATATGCTAAGTGTGGGACACAAGCACGGACAGAGGGGCAGCACACAGAGATGGAAATATGTCAGAGGGGTTTAACAACATCTGGAGAATAAATCAAAAAAAAAAAAAAAGAACACGTGGAGTTGGCTGGGGGACGGTTTCTATGCAGCAGGACCAACATGTCCAGAGGAGCACAGGGGATGAATGTTAACTGTGGCCTCATCATGAAGGGGGGAATTAAGTGAGGATAAAGACTGACGTGCACTCTGGTTTCTCCTCTTAGCTCTCTCCCAGAAAGAAGCTCGTAAATGACACAGCCAAGCCTATGCCAGGTTGAGTTCCGGCAGGCAAGGGACAGAAGCCACCCCACCCCAAGGAGACAGCCGGGCTCTAGGGCGGTGGCACTCTATCAGCTACAAGAATGCAGGCCGCCCGGTGGTGGAGCCAACCAGGGGTGGAGCCAACCACATCCCACCAGGAGGAGACAACCCCATAGTTTCCATTAAGTAATGACATTCTGGAAATCTTCAAGCAGTGTCCCCAAGGCAAGAAAGAGTCAAAGTAAATGACTTCTAAAGCTTCAGGGCTGGGCTGTGCCTTCTCTCTTTTCAAGTGGACTGTCAGCAAAGCCAAAGGATGGTGGGCTCTGGACATAACCAAACCATTTTCCTTCACCTTCAAGCCAGGCCCACATGGGCCCTTGAGCCAAGGAAGCTAAATTTTCTGCTCAAAGAATGAATACTTTTTCTACAGAAAATCTGACCCTTAACTTTGCTTCATCTCTATTTTAAACCAATATGTCTGTGACAGAAGCTAAAACATCCTTTCGAGCCTCTAAGAACTGGGCAAGTAAACTCCTTAAGAAACTTTCAGAAGCCGTTGATTCATACTGCAGCAAGAGCACCAGGGAAACCAACAAGGATCTCTAATCTGTTATGGACCAAGAGAGGCACTGGTGAGCAGCGCTGTGTGAGAGCCAGGATGACTTTTTTAAGGTACAGATCCAATTGGGTTGCCACATCAAGTAAATGGGTCCCACGGCAGTTGTCCCTAGCCTGCACTGTCCCAGTGCCTAGTATCAACACACCAAACAACATGGGGGCCACGATGGGCCCCTTCTCTTGTCACCTTCACGCCTTTCATTTGCTGTATCTGGTGCTTCCCTGACATGTCTTGTGGTTTTGATGGTCGCCTCCCCAACATACGCAGCTGGGAGCCCGAGGGCCATCTTGACTTCACTCTTGTCCTCCTAGCACACAGCAGGTAGTTACTCAATGACTCAAGTACTGAAGTCACCCTACACTGACCACACACAACGGTTACTCTGGGGCTTCTAGCTCAATTTCACAACTCTGGAAAAGGAAACCAGCTTGCATTCTCACATGGAAAACGTGACTCCTGTAGTCTCACTTGCTCAGCCAATGCATCCCATCTGAGCTACAAGCCATGCTTGGGGACTCTGTAGTCCACATGATGTCCTCTGAGTGATGAAGCAACACTTGGGCAAGTACCGTGAAAAAGAATGGCAGGGTTGCTGTGACCACTGACAGAGGGGATGGGCACTCCTATGGTGGATAAGGTGGAGAGAGACAAGGTTTGCGATGGACAGGGGAAGGTACCACTGATGCAGTAACACAGGCACAGGCCTGGAGGCAGGAGAGACACCAGTGCAAGTGCATGTGACCCCACTGGCCGCGTGTCCTCCGTGAGTCCCTGACTGTGGAGCAGGGAAGACAGTGAAAGGAGCACAGGGTGGGGGGTGGGGGGCGGAAGAGGCACTGAGGTCTGATTCTAGGGACACCAGGAGGTAAAAACTATGAAGAACCTCATTCCTGCCTGGAATACAGTTTCATCCTCAACTATACCTGCACACAGCAGCATGCTGTTTACAGATGCAGAAGATGGGATGCGCGGGGACAGGGTAAAACCCTGTGTGAACACAGGGTGGCTCTCTGTCTGCTCTTGAGTCCTGCAGGAAATGAACAGCTCTCAGCACCAGAGCTCTCTTTAGAGAGAGGAGGCTGAAAAGTCACTTATAAATCTGCAGATATGGAGGAATTTATTAATTAAATTCACATGACAAGTATAAATCGTCTTCAACTAATTCAACCGAAGTTTTACATCTGAAAGATTCAAAAATGCAGTTCCCCGTTTTCACACTGACCTGTGGCTGAGACGCAGGAGCCCCCGGGTACAGGGCTGAGACAGGGGAAGGTCAAGGGACAGGAAAAGGATTTCACCTATTGTTTTCAACCCAAAGGCTGAAAGACCCCACAGGGTGTCAAATTCTGGACCTACTCCCAACAAGCATCTTACAGCATGTTCCCAGTTTAGAGGAATAAGAAAAAGATGAAGAAAACTTGGATGGTCAGTATCCTGGTTCAAAGACTGACTGTTGAGGCACCACAGAGTGTCACAGTGGGAACTATCAGCGCAAGGTAATTGATGTTATACCCTACTATATTCAACAATGTTCCATCTTCCAAAGCCTGCATTCAGCAGTTATTGTCATAAAAAGCAATGCAGCTGGTCCTTCTTATCTGCAGATTCCACCAACAGCAGATCAACAAAATGTGGGGAGGGGATATTCTAGAAAGTTCTAAAAAGCAAAATTTGAATTGCTATGCACTGGCAACACAGAATTTACACTGTCTAAAATTATTTTTATAATGTTTACATTGCATTAGCTATAAATAACCTAGAGGTGATTTAACCTATAGGAGAGGACAGAGGATACACAATTGGTGATATGAAAACACTATGCCATCAAAATTTGTTTCTTTATTGGAGGCTAGCTGATTTACAATGTTAATTTCTGTTGTACAACAAAGTGAATCAGTTCCATTTATACATATACCAACTCTTTCTGAATACTGATTTATTGGCTGTGATGGGTCTTAGTTGCAGAACACAGAGCTTCGATCTTCACTGAAGCATGTGGGATCTTTGGCTGCAACATGCAAACTCCCAGCTGAGGCATGTGGGATCCAGTCCCCTGATTAGGGAACAAACCTGAGCTCCCTGCAAGGGCAGTGCAGAGCCAAGCAGCTGGCCCACCAGGGAAGTCCCTGACTCGTCTTTAGGCTCGTCTCCGGTGAAGGTCATTAGAGTAGAGCAGAGCTCTGTGTGTTACACGGTGGGTCCTTAAAAGTTCTCTATCTGATACAGACAGTGTGTGTCACTCCCAATCTTCCCATGGGTACCCCCCTCCCCCCACTGGTAACCTTAAATATGTTTTCTACAACTATGATTCTCTTTCTATTTTATAACTAAGTTCACTTGTATCAACTTTTTTGGACTGTACATACAAGTGAAAAGATATGTGCAATGATCTTATGATATTCGTTTTTTTTCTGACTTACTTCACTCAGCATGATAATCTCTAGGTCTATCCATGTTGCTGCAATATAAGAGACTCGAGCACCTCTGGATTTAGGCGCCTGGCGGTGGGTGTGTTTGTGTGTCCATGTGTCCTAAAACAGAATCCTCAACAGATACCAAGAGATGACTGTACCATGTAAAACTCAACATGGGATAGAAAATGTGGGTGACAGATGTCTTAAGGTTCCAGTTCTAAGGTTTAAGGAGTTGTGCTGTAGCCAAGAAGCACACATATTCCATAAGCAACTGGCTGTAGTAATGCAAGAATATATTTTTTCCTTTCAATTCATGTGTTTTCTTCAAACAGTTGTAAACTGTTGTTGGGATATTAGTACTTACTTTGTTGTTTGTACCTAACTATCCAATAAACAAACTTGTTAGGTATTCCCTGTGGCCTAATATCATGATAAAAAAAACTGATATGCTACTACTGCTGTGAACTAAAGTCTGGGAACCTCTGGGTTGACTAATAAAGTTAAAATGCCAACTCCATTTATCTCTGTCTGCGCTGGGTCTCCACTGCTGCTCG
The DNA here is from genome assembly GCF_963930625.1 of Muntiacus reevesi. NCBI lineage: Eukaryota > Metazoa > Chordata > Mammalia > Artiodactyla > Cervidae > Muntiacus > Muntiacus reevesi. The sequence goes on along the minus strand of NC_089249.1, from coordinate 186,647,505 downwards.
CAGGCCCTCTCTCGTGGCGAGAGGTCTGCTCTCCAGTTCTAGTGTGCAGGCGCTGCACCGCAGGGCTACTCTCACGGTGGAGCACAGGCTCTAGGGCACACAGGCTCAGCTGCCCGGCAGCACGTGGAATCTTCCTGGACCAGTGACTGAACCCTTGTCCCCTACACACTGGCAGCTGTATTCTTAACCAGTAAACCACCAGAGAAGTCCAAAATGCCAATTATTTTCCTATGTTTATAGTCCCCTGATTAATCACTCCTGCTGTGAAGGATATTGCTTGCTATCATTCCAATTCATCTAAGGACAGTGTTTAGCAGACAATACAACTGAAATGTTTTTCAAATTTCAACAGAAATATTTTCTGTCCTGGAGATTAGGAGGCGAGACAGACATGGGAGAGGCTTGGGTTTAGGCTTCTGAAAGTAAGCAAGAGAGAACAAGACAAAGACATGATTCCTGGAGATTCAGTCCCAGCTCTGCCTCTGGAGACAGGTTGACAGTTACACTTTGTACTTGAAGTTCCACCTTAACTCCTGGCCTCCCAGACGGCCCACAAGCCCAGTGATCCCACCTTGACTGCTTCCCGTCCATTCACTCGCTCTGAACTAAAGTGACACAGCACATAGGCAGTAAGATGCAAGAGAAGACAGAAGCAGTGCAGGTTAACTGGGAAGCCTCACGAACTCTCCCGTGAGATACAGGGACGATACGCAACATCTGTGCTAGGACCTAGAAAAGCTTGTCAGTAGATAACTGCTGCTTCCTGGGCTGATGCCCTATCCTGAACACTCACTTAATCCTCAAGGCAAACATACAAGGGAGGTGGTGGCATTACCACCTTCATCATCCTGGCAACAAAGCAGCATAATGGGTGGCAGTCTAGTCAGCAGGAGGTCACCCAGGGCTGTGTGTCTCTTGCGTGCTATGTTTCATAGCTGCTTCTGCTCACGAAGCCCAGGGGCAAAGGCCCAGACAACTGCTGGGCCCAAAGAGTGTGCTTTGGCTGAGGGCACCCCACTTTCATGTCCTGGCATCTATTTCTTAAAAAATGTCTTTGAGCTGTGCTGGCCCTTCGTTGCTGGTGGGTTTTCTCTAGCTGAGGCAAGCAGGGGCTCTCTGGCTGTACTGTGCGGGCGTCTCACCACAGCGGCTGCTCACTGCAGCTCCCGAGCTTAGCTGCTCTGCAGCATGCGGCATCTTCTCAGATCAGCGATTGAACCTGTGTCTCTTGCACTGGAAGGTGAATTATTTAGCACTGAGACACCAGGGACACCCTTGGCATGTATTTTAATCAACAGACTTGCCCTCTCTGCAGAAGCAGCTGAATGTCACATGACCCCCAAGTAAATGAGGTTAGCTTCCAAAGAATTTCACCCCTGCAAACAAAGTCAAGATAACTCTCACAGCACCTGGCCATCTGTGACTTGGCCATCATAGGTGAAATCAGCAGCACACTCCCCTGCTGATGCCATGGGGAGTGGGGTCAAGGGGAGCGGAGACCAAATTATTTATGCTTCCCAGGCAGTAAAGGGCCTGAGGGGCTGTGGCTTTAACTGGTTTCATGCCAAGAAAAAAGCTGGCCAATGCCAGATCACCCCATTGTGTCTTGAAAGTATAACTTGACGGTAGCATTCACCCTTCAGACAAAGGAGATGCCTCCTCACTACTACGAGGCTCTCCTACAAAAAGGAGGAGACACAGACGGTGATAGGGGTCCTTGATTCTGGAAGGAAAAAAAAAAACTCGGCCATGTCTCATTACTAGTTAATGTGCAGCAAATCGTATCCTGTCCTAGGAGCATCTTTGTGGAAATGTTAGTTACAATGATGATGGAACACTAATATCAGAAAGCATGTTCCTTCTGGTTCTTGAGGAGAAGCTCCTTCCCTTTCACAGTGAAGGCCCCTGTTTCACTGTGCGATCTGTATTGGTGGGGGAGCACAAACAGGATTACTTTTCCATCTGACCAGCTCAGACGGTTGGTGAGAACAGCAGTCATGTCATCAGCCAGACTGAGGTGTCTGGAGGCTGGCCAGTGGCTGTGCACTGAGGAAGCTCTCAGAAGCCTTAAGCCTCCTCCTTGCAGCTTGTACATGCCCCGACACCCTGACTTGCCAAGCAGGGCCCCATCACCTCAGAATCAAGCTGGCGGCTGCCTTGAGTCAGGCAGCTCCAGGTGGAAATGAGTCAGCCTTGCTGCTAAGCGTGCACAGACACACTCATGCTCTCTGTCCCCCACTGGAGGGAACCAGGCCCATGAGGACCCTGCAGCCGGAAGACCAGGACCCAGAAGGCTGGGCAGGCCACAACCCCGCCAATCAGAAATCCACTCGCTCTGCTTTAGAAACCAATCAGCAGGCACATTACATTAGGGGCAGTGAAAAATGTGTACCATCTTTTCCCTATGAAAGCTGCCAGCAGCTGGAGGTAAAATAAAAGGTTCCATTGTTACATACGGCTTACATCATGGGGTTGATGGTTAAATCTGGACAGATGATTTGTGAATTTAAAGTGTTCCTGAGATGGACATACAGTTAAAAAGAAAACAAAACTTTGATGTGGACAAGACTAAAACTACTAAAACATACATCGGTAGGGGGAGGCTAACTTTTCCCAGAGAGTAAATACAGTCAGCTATGCAGGATAAACAGTCTTTGTAACACTTCATTCTGCTGCTGCTGTATCATGAAAGCAGCCTGCTGACAACCCTGGGACAAGGCACCGTAGTTGTGTGTCAGTAAAATTCAGTCTGGTCGGCAGGCCTTAGTTTGCAACCCGTGTTTCATAGATTTCTAGACTTTGTGTCAAAATGAAGGAACTGTAAGTGACAAGAGTGCTATGTTAGAAAAGCAGAATACACAGTTACAGATAAAATTAGGTAAAGCCACACAACTGGGTGTGTACATGAAACCATAAAATGGAAGTGGGACATAGGGGCAGCTCTGTGGACAACTATACCTACTTACATTTAAAAACCAACCAACAATATGCCCCCCCTCTCACAAGTCCCCACTGACCTCTGCTGAGGTGGTCTTTTGATCTGTCTGCCTCTTTACCTGGTGAGCTGGCCTCCAGGCACTGCTTCTCAAAGCAGCCTTGACCTGTCAAAGTCTCCAAATTAGAGGCTGGAAGACTGACAGAAACACAACCTGCCATTAATTCACACTCTCCATTTCCACAGACCTAAGTCTAAGGTTGTGCCCTTCGTAGGTAAGCTAAGAGTGATACTTTCTTCTGGTTGCCTCTTTTAAAGCTATTACTCCTACTATTCTGCCTTTACTCTCCTACCATCTTCCTTTACTTTTAAACCTTTTATTTTCAGTGATTTTGTTTTCCAAAAGAGCTGTTCTGATGTGTGTAACACTAAGATTAACCCACACTACAACACATAATGCCAACAGAACAGACTGTCATTTCATGCAGAAAATTCCTGCTCGCTTTGAGAGGTAGACTCCTTTATGGCTAGAGACATGCAGATCACAAAGTCAAGGCAGGCAGAGAGACCAGGAACTTCCTCTGCCTAGATGAGAGTTTCCCAGTAGGAAGGAAACATAGGGAACAATGCAGAATTGAATAATCTGCAAGGCAGCAAGAACGAGAGATGGTGTTCATTTTGCAGCACAGAGAAAGTACTGAAACGAAAATGTCTGAAGAGTGAGGAACTAGCATTAGCCAAATGAGGCTGACAGTAGTGTCATGGGAGACCTGCATGTAGACCCATAAAGCTTCTGAGGGTGATGCTACACTGGTTCTCTGGAACTGTCACACTGACTCTCTATAACCCTCCCATTTCCAACAAAAGGATAAAAACCAAGTTCATGATGCTCATGAACAAAATTTACAACTAAAACTAGTACAAGGAAGACAACTGTGGTGTTTCTAGCACACCAAACACCAGGAAAACACGTTAGTGTTAAACCTTCAAGCTAGTGGTCAAAGTCGAGCTGTTTGGGAATTTGGGAGGCCAAGAGGAAGGTAAATGCAGTACAGATGATGAACAATCTGCAACAGGCAACAGGAAGCACTGGGGAAGAGGCAATCTACTGTCTGTGGCTGAAATGTTCCAGAATATGCCAGCTCACAGGCACACAGGTCTGCTTTGTTTAAGTGGAAACAGCAACATCCCAACCAACTTTCCCACAATGTCATTCCCTGAAATGAAAAGCAGCCTCCACGAGAAGGTCAAGCTAACAAGGTGGGAGATACCCCACAAAAGCATATCATGGCTCTGAGCTTCTCTCCAGAGCAGCAGAATGGAAGCTGAGAGGGAGACTCAAAACTACACTTAACTGGGACTTCCCTGGTGGTCAAGACAGTGCTCCCAACACAGAGGGCCCAGCTCTGATCCCTAGTCAAGGAGCTAGATCCCACATGCCACAACTAAGAGTTCACATGCTGCAACTAGAGATCCTGAGTGCTGCTAAATAAGTGTTTTTTAAAACTACACTTACTGGGGACAAATGGGGCTCAGGAAGAGGGCTAACACAAGAGCTTCCCAAGACACCACGACCCCAACATCTTCAGCCATGACCACCAAGGAGGCAGGAAAAGATGCATCTATCAAGGACAAGGGCACATACTGACTCCAGCTTTAGCGAAGGAGAGTCTAGTTACCTTGATGAAGAGCTGATGCTTACGGGTGACCTCTTCTTTAATGATACTACCCTCTGACCTTCACTGTGAAGCTCAACTTTAAAAATCAGAAAAAGGAATTATCTGTCATTATCAGACACTCTCAAGAAGAGGATGCAGCTAGGATGACCTGTTCCCCTCACCTTTCATCAGGTACAGAACTCAAATAATAGTGAGAGTTGACAGTGTCTGAACTAGACATCCACTGCCAAGGGTACAGCAAAGGCTGGTGCTCTGAGAGTCAAGCTGCCCCCGGGGAAATAGGCCGAGGGGCCCTGGCCTCCACAATGCACTGATTTCCAGACAGGTGCTTCTCTCAGGCAAGGGCAAGCCACCTCCATGCATTGCAAGGAGGTCTCTACCCTCAGCAAACATCCAGTGTTGACTTCTGCCCTCACAACCTCACCATGTCAGCTTGAGAAGGATGTGTGGATTTAACCAACCTCCTCTAGATCTCAGTAACTTTTGGAGTGCAAAGAAGCCAATCACAGACAAAACTCAACAATGCTTTAGATGAGAACAGCGAGGGAAGCAAAAAAAGAAGTGACAGGGATCGGTTTCCTTGTAAAGACTGATATTTTTGTTTGTCATTGATTCCGCCTAACTTCCACCAAAGTAACTGATTCACAGAAGTCAAGTGCCCCAACTCTGACAAAGACAGGAAAGTGGATACAGGTGCTGGAGAGAAAAGGTCAAATCTCACAAATCACATATGATCTCTTCAGCCACTGTGCTCTGGGCAGGGGGCCTTGCCACAGGCAGTGCTCTGCCCTGGGGGACCTCAGCTGCAGCACAATCTCACAGGCTCAGATCCTGTTGCACAGTCCAAGTTTACTCCCTGGCAGACATGGTCAGGTCTATCTTGTCCCCAGTGTCCACTTAGGAAAGTAAGGGTTGCTCACTGGTGAGGAGCTCTCAGTCCATCAGAAGTCAAAACCCCTGCCCCAATGAACCACACCCGCAATGAATCCACAGCATTTCCTGGAACTCTCTGCCACTTTTCTATTAATATCAGGAAAAATACTTAAGGATGCGGAACATACACCCGACATGAAGCTTCAAACCAAGGTCCAGGGCACAGAATGACTGAATTTAAAACATGTGCGCACACATGCCTCTGACTGAGAATGCCACCTGCATTCACTGGATTTAGTAACTGGTTTTCCCAGTGCATGGGGAAAGCTGGAGACCCCCATGCTGGGCAAACTGAGGCCTGTGGCCCTTCCCCAGCTCTCCACACAACTCTCTGGGATTCTGAGTTCTTCTAGCCTTCATGCCAGGTATGTCTCACCCAAGAGAGAGCAAAGCTGAACAGGGCCACTGACCCCATTGTCCTCTCTGGGGTCTCAGCGCCTTCCCACCAACGACTCCCACACCAGTGCAGCTTGGGGCCCGGGGCAAAGAGCCAGACAGAAGAGGAGCGAAGATGTGTTCTCCTCCTGTTTAACCAGGAACACAGATGGGTCTCCATGTAATAAGTCCCATCCCCCACAAGCCTTACCCAGATGAGATGTGGCTGGGCCCCTTCCCTCCACCAGTCTAACACTCAGTGGAGAAGCAAAGGCTTCAAGAGGTGTACCCAGGACTTAGGTGCTCCCAGGCCTTATTTAGGACAGAAGAACAGAAATGAGAGAGAGAATCCAGTTGAGAATTCACCAAAGAACAGCAGAGCCCAAAAGTTTTCAGGAGTCTTCAGAAGTCAGAGAAGGACCTGGGAGAAGATGGCAGTGCAAGCTACCGCACAAAGGAAGAGATTCTTCACTCTTACATCCTATCTACATGTGTCTGACAGAAATAAATGTGACCATTCAAGCACCATCATTTTCTTGTAGCCAGATTAATGTAAAAAGGTGAAGTTAACAATATATTTCGTGGAATCCAACATACTCAAAATTCCATTTCAATGTGTAACCATGTAAGAAACTGAGACACTCTACATTTTTTCATACTAAATGTCTTAAATTGGTGTGTACTCCACACCTTCAGCACATCTCAATTCAGGAGTTAAATTTTCATGCAAAATATTTTATCCGTGTGTACATTTTATAAAGTTTGACGTTTAAAGTCGATTCACGAACTTCCCTGGAAGTCCAGTGGTTAGGGCTCCAACCTTCCACTGCACAGGGTACGGGTTCGATCCCTGGTCGGGGAGCTAAGATCTTGCATACCATGATGCATGGCCAAAGAAAGAAAAAAATAGATGCGCGTGCCCACGCTGTTCCAAACATACTTAAAAAGTTCTCCAAAACTAAATGGTGGTTCTAAATTTTTAATTAGAATTCATTAAAAATTTAAAACTTAAAAAAAAAATTTTAAACTTAAAATTCAGTTCCTCAGTCACAGTACATTTTGATGATGCCTAAAATCCCGATGAGATTAGTACTGACCTTGACTGTAAAGATGTAGAAGGTTCCTCTTGTAGAAGCTAGGCAGAGTGGGGCATTCAGGTTAGAAACTCAGCTCCAGGGCCAAAGGGACCCAGACCACTACACATTCAGGGTTGGTCTGACCCTGGTCAGTTCAAACTCATCACTTTCATCACCCACAGATCCACCTGCACTTTGTATCAACTTGCTTTTTATAAATTTAAATACATCTATTTAAAAGAATATGCTAACATATCACATGTGGTGTGTCAACCTATTTGAAAGGGAAACAGACATTTTTGGAGACAACATGGGAATTCCTAATATGGAATGGAATTATTGTTGATTTTCCATAATGTTTACTGTGGTTTAATAGGACAATGCCCTTATTTAAAAAAATAAATAAAAACCTCAATAGCCTTTTATATTATTTATCCTTTTATTGTGGAAAAATACACATAACATGAAATTTATCATTTTAACCATTTGCAAGGTGGTTCAGTGGGTAAGAAGTTCACCTGCAACGTGGGAGACAGAGGAGACACTGGTTCAATCCCTGGGCTGGGAAGATCCCGTGGTGGCGGATATGGCAACCCACTTCAGGATTCTTGCCTGGAGAATCCCATGGACAGAGGAGCCTGGCGGGTTACAACTGTGGTAAACAGCTGGATACGACTGAAGCGTCTGAGCATGCATGCGAGCATACAGTTAAGGGCACTAAGCGCGATCATGCAGTTGGCCAGCTGTCACCACTGTCCAGCTCCAGAACTTTTTTCATCTTGCAAAACTGAAACTCCACACCCACTAAACACTAACTCTCCATTTCCTCCACCCTCCAGCTCCTAGTAATCACCATGCTACTTTCTGTCTTTATGAAACCAACCTAATGCAAGTGGAATCACAAAGGATTTGTCCTTTTGTAACTGGCTTCTTTTTCTTAACATAATGTCCTCAAGGTTCATACATGTGTAGCATGTATCAGAATTTCCTTCCTTTTAGGGCTGAATAATATTCAATCATGTGGATAGACCGTATCTGTTCATTCATCCCTCCATGGAAACTTGGGTTGCTTCCATCTTTTGGCTATTATGACCAATACTGCTATGAACATGGGTACACAAATAACTGCTGGGAGTCCCTGCATTCATGAAAACACCCTTATTGTGAAAGAGATGCTTGCTGAAGTACATGAGGTAAAACAGCACATCTGCAACCTACTTGAAAAGGACTGGGGTGGGGGGAAGCCTGTGCAACGAAAAATCAAACAAATGTGGCAAAATATTAATTGGTGAATCTACTTTTTGAAGCTACAAAAATTTTCAAAAATAAAAGAAAAAGTCATTAACTTAAAAACAAGCACCAGCTGCCATGAAGAGAAAGTCCGTGTAAAAACAAGGACAATGAAAACAATGTTGGCATGACTACTGGCCCAAGATTCTGACTGGCATTACAAGTGCACCAAGGGAGACTAGCAACAGTTGACACTTTTCCCTCAAAGTGAACAGAAGCACTGTACTGCGCCCTTCTCTCATGAGGACTGCTAGCCCTAGCACTCGCTGAAGTCACTCCACTTAGGGGTTAGGCATCCCACCATTTGGGAGCACTACTGAGGGGCTGGCGAGCAAATTTATCATGGAGACTACTGCAGGAACGAAGCAAGACCCAGGTGGGGCGGGGTGGGTGGGGGTGGTGCGTGTGGAGGACGGGGTCAGACCCAAAGATAATTTAAGGCGACAAATCCCAGTTGTTGAGGCTCAAAGGAAGACCAGAATTAACTGATGAGCCATCACAAGACAAACCTGTATCTGTGTATAGGAGCAGAGCACACCAGAGCTGAGTAGCCAGACTGAGTGAGGCCATTCAGGACACTGTGCCCAGAGATGAGAGTGCCCAAATTGAAATCCCTGCCAGGGAGGTAGACAGAGTCATTAGAATCAGCAGCCTCCTGAATGGCGACACCACAGAAACAGGTTAGAGGCAGTAGGTGTGGGTCACGTGGTCTCAGCATCACAGCTGCTCCTGGGATTTTCAATGAGGTGGTTGGCAACCCTAGGGCAAGAGTAGAGTGACCCAAACCATAGAATTTTGTCCTACAAAAGTTGAATAATGGATGTGAAAGGGGAGGAAGTGGAAAATAAGTCAGAACATGTTAAATGTGAGATACACAAAGGCTTTTAAAGCATCAAGACACTGAAGGAGAGTTTTAGATCAAGGCAAAAAACCCAAAAGAAAATAAATTTCAAAGATTCCAGAGCCTGGGCTATGATCCTGCAGGGCCCCCATGTTTCCCTTAACTAGAGGGAGGGGACTAGAGCACAAGTTTTAGTTATAAACTCAGCTCCTTCCCAGACGCTGTTTTGTGAGACACAGGCAGAACTCAGTCAGGACTACTGACCCTGCCCTGAGCCCTCCACAAACTCGGGTGGCTCCTCCCACTAACTTAAAGGCGCGCGGAGTCACGCTGCATTTCCCTTGTTCTGGCCTCAGCAGCTGGTGCTATGCAGGATAGCATGCTTCACCAGGCGGATGTGAGGAAGTCAGCCCGTGAGGGTGGTTTCAGAATAGGGTGGAGGGCACCAACCCAGGCAGAGAGAGGAAGGCAGAGCTCTGAGTCCACCCTCAACGGATGGCATGAATGAGCTCTTTCACTGGCAATGGAGAGCGTGCAGCAGTACCATCTGCTACAGGGAGAGAAAGGTCAGAGAGCAGGCACTGAGTCCTCGGCCCTCCAGAGTCGGGTGAAAACCACCTGCATCTCCACCCTGCCAAGGCTGCTGGAACAGGCAAGGCCTAAACACGAGAAGATGAAACATGTGAGCTACAGGCTCTGTAACAAGTGGGGGAAGTCAAAGTGCAGAACTCTCTCAGAAGAACTTCATAACTTCCACCTCTGGCTGCCCTGTTCAATTCCATGTCCCAAACTCAGCCCCCCCCCCCCACGCCCCCGTTTCTCAGCTCAGAGATTAGCACCCAGAGCCAGCGAGGGTAGAGATGCTTCACCAAGATGCCTCCAAATGACTCCAGCAGAAAGCTAGGCTTCCTATCAACTTAAAATCAGAAAACAGGCAGGCATCATTTCCCCAACCCCAAACTGCTAACAGGTTAGCTTAAGCTGATGAAATCAAGAGAATGGAAGCTGGGAAAGGTGTGGTTTGTGGAGGCCACTGCTCTCTCCCCATTGGGGCACCACCCATAGCCAAGACCATATCCACAGAGAGAGGAAGTTACAGGGCACTATCTCTCCAGATGCCACTGCCACCTCAGCAAGGGGTTCAGGTCAAGGAAGGCTTCCTGAGAAAGGAATTCACAATTTTGTTTTGTCTCTTGGAGAGGCAGGATAAGTTAAGTTAAAATCACCTGATCTCCAGGCTCAGGCTGGGGTAGAGAGTTTCATGCTTGAGCACAAGAATCCCCAATGATAGAGGCCTCTAAACAAAGTTTTGACATCCGGAGAATGGACATTTTACCAAATACCCACTTTGGATTAAAAATAAGCTTCCATCAACACCCCCACCACCCACCCAAATGACATTTAAAACCAGACTAACTTGACTGCCATGCAGATTATCAGAAGTGGACTCAAATGAAGTCAATGTTGAAAATTTGGTGTTGGACCATTTAAATTCTCTTCAAACTGCAACAAACTTATAACGGTATTTTTGATGTGCCTTCACTAATCCTGTTACCATGTTAGAGCACAGAATCTGTTCCCTTGGAGTTCACTGGTTGCCATAGGAATGGTATCAAAATGTATTATAATTTCAGGTGTAGAAATGCACCATAGGTGCTTAAGAAGAAAAACCCTTAACAAACCCAGTTCAAACTCAAATCCCTTTAAAAGTAAATGGGTACAAGTATACTAAGAACACAACTCAAACAGATGTGCTCCAGGTCTGGGGAAGAAAGGGAAATGTCACTCAACACAAACACAGAACACCAGCCCTGCGAAGACCCTCCAATGAAACACAGCCAACCTGGCCAGGACCCCCTACACCCCGCCCCAGCCTGGGCACACACACCCGAGGCAACAGAGCTCATGCACACATTCCCACTCCAAGCCCGCTTTTCTTTTTCCTGATTTATTCCACTTTTATACAGACCCACATTTATGAAAGCATAAGCTTTAACCCCCAGCGGATTCAAGTTCCCTAGTGAGTTACGCTCACTACCTCTAGAGAGTAAGGGCTATAAGCTATTATAGATGTGACTTCAACCCAAGGCATGATCTTAAACATTTTAAAAAGTGTTCTTTAAAAAGAGAAAAGCCTATTGCATTACAGAGGTAATGGTCCCCAGCACACCTAGATGGAAAGAGATAGGCATGATGGTACTACAGACCCCGCAGAAACCCAAATCAAGGGGTTCTGAAAAGGGCTGAGCTTGCTCCTCTTTCTGTTCACCTGCTCCTGTGATCCAACTACTGCTCTTCTCACTAACCATCTGGCCTGTCCTGCTTCTTACTTTTGCTTCCTTCACTACACAGATATATGCTAACATAACACATATTTGTGTTGTGTGAATATGTAAGGAGATGATGTTGAAGATTAAGAACAAGCTGAAAAAAAAAAAAAAAAGAACAAGCTGAAAACCAACTGATCCAGTCTGGCCAAGCGGCAGAGGCCTGGGGATAACTGGGTATAACCCTGTCATTTGAGGTGTTCCTAGTTTAGGTGAAAACTTTGGATTTGTTACAGTTTTCAACAAACACCTCACTGTGTATCTCTTACTTCTACAGGCTCTTGAGATTCAGCACGAAGACAACTACCCTCATGGGCTTATATTCTGGCCCAGAGGTGGGGGAATGGAGACAGACATGCAACCAAGAACTAAAATTATGTGATGTATATCGTAAAGAAAAATGATAGGGGGAACATGGCATTGGAGCTTTTAAAAGTAACTACTCCTTGGGACTTTCACAAAAAGCGAGGCTGTGGTTTCTGAGTTCTCCCCATTTCATCTATATTATGTATTAAAGGAATCTAGCTGACAAATTTTTTCCATTAAACTCTCATTCATGTGCAAATTACTCTAAAGATGGTTCCCCAGGTCTGTATCTATTTTGAACTCGAGGGCTTGTAGCTTCCTTAAAACCACGGCTTTCATCCAGTGACAGGCTCACCTTTAAAGATAATGAAAAAGGACAGAATTCATTTACTTTACAGGATTTACATATAAGACAAAAGAGCTCATTAAGCCAGTTCCATACTACAAATTCACTTTTTGCCTACACATTTATTGCATGCACGCACGCTGAAACGCTTCAGCTGCGTCCAACTCTTTGTGATCGTATGTACTACAGCCTGCCAGGCTCCTCTGTTCATGGAATTCTCCAGGCAAAAACACTGGAGTGGGTCGCCATGCCCTCCCTCCAGGGGATCTTCCCAACCCAGGGATTGAACCCGAGTCTCTTATGTCTCCGGCATTGGCAAGCAGAATCTTTACCACTAACACCACCTGGGAAGCATATTTATTATTTATTATACAAGCATATTTTCCTGCAAAGAGTCATGTCTGAGAGGCAAGTCATCCTTGATTCCACCCCTCAGGCAGGATACAGCCAGAAGAAGGCAGTTCCTTCTGGTACACCAGTTACTTGGGTTGCAGTAACAAAATAATGGGTTTCCCTGGTGGCTCAGCGGTAAAGAAACCGCCTACAATGCAGGAGATGCAGGTTCAATCCCTGGGTCAGGAAAATCCCCAGCAGAAGGAAATGGCAACCCACTCCAGTATTCTTTCCTGGGAAATCCCATAGATAGAGGAGCCTGGCAGGCTACAGACTATGTGGTGGGACAGGACTTGGTAACTAAAAACAAAATGATTCCCTAAATAAATGTCACAGTTGTAAGCCTTGCCGAATGGCAACTTCTCAGTTGATCAAAGCCTGATTTTTCATTTCACAAATATATTCCACCTTTAATTAGGAAAGCAGGTCAAAGACAGTACCCTAGTAATAACAAGCCACTGTTACACATTCCCTATCCTAATCTTCTATCTCAGAATCCTCAGAAGTTCCACTGCTTCCATGTGGCAAAGGCAAAAGTGTGTCTTCACCTGGGGAGGTGCCCTCACAACCCCCATCCACGACTGCTGACTCGGGGGATTTAATCTACACCCTAAGGGTCTCCTCTTTGCTGCTGCAAAGTCCTTGTCATTATTTATACTGAGCAATGGGCTGTGGAGAAACCTGCCAAATACAACCCCGGGAGCACATGAGAAAAGCACAGAGACACCAACCTGAAGCGGCCCAGGCCTTGTGTCTCACAGTCTCAGGCCGCAGAGGAGCCCAGCAAAGGAAGGCGAGCACATCTGTCCTCCTCACTGGGCAGGGAGGAGGGCGAGCGCCTCCTTTCGGATTTCAGTGCCCCTGCAAGGGCTGGTTTATGCGAGACCACCATGCCAGTGCACACCCAGGGGTCCTGACAACAGCCATCTACCATCGATGCCAACAGCTCAAGGGGGCCAAGAGAATCACCACTCGAGTCAGTGACATCCAGATGGAAAAAACCCATGAATAATAAAGTCACCTTTAACTCAAAACAAGATGAGCTGAACCTCAGATGCCAGTGTAAAACCAAAGCTGGGGAAACCATGAAACCCAACCACCACAGTGGCTATTTGGAGGAAGGGGGGGGGGGGTGGTTCTGGCCACTTGAAGGCCTAGAAGGGTGGCATCAGGTAAGGCTACCACAAAGCCCAACACCACTGAGAAGACAAGCTTATCTCCGTCCCCAGGACACCAGATTAGAAGCAGCCCATTGAAAGGGGAGAAGGGCAGTTTAAGGCACAGGAGGAAGCAACAGCTGGCAATGCGATAGCAGACAAGGAGACAATTATGCCGTTTTACTAAAAGAAAAAACAGCCAACAATTTAACTGCCGCTATGGCAGAGAACAACAGCCTTAAGTAACCTGTGCAGACCAGAAGCCATTAGACTGCAGTGATTATGATCAATATACAGCTAGTCACCTGGAAGAGGTAAGGTACACTCATTAATTTTTTTTTAATTGTGGTAAAATATACACAAGGTTTACAATTTTAAAGTGTAAAGTTCCATAGCATGAAGCACATTCACACTGTTACTCAACCATCACTACCATCCATTTTCAGAAATTTATCATCTTTCTAAACAGGAACTCTGTCCCCATTAAACAAGAACTCCCACTCCCCTCCTTCCCCCAACTCCTGGCAACCACTGTTCTGTTTTTTGTCTCTACAAATAGACTGTCTTAGGTATCTCATATAAGTGAAATCACACAGTATCTGTCCTTTTGTGTCTGGCTTCTTTAACTTAGTCTTTAAGGTTCGTCCATGTTGTAACCATATGTCAGAATTTCCTTCCTTTTAAGTTGAATAATGTTCCATTATATGGATATGCCACACTTTGTTTAACCATTCATCAAGTGGACATTTGGATTGTTTCTACCTTTTTGCTACTGTGAGTAGTGGCAGTATGAACAATGGTGAGGGTACATCTCTTTTTATCTCAGGACAAAGATTCTGGTAATTCAGTTCAGAACATGTTCTATCTCCAACTGACTGGCAGAAACAGCTTCAACACTTAAGTCCATCAGGGGCCTGCATCCCAAATTTTAACAAGGCCCAAATATAGCCCAAATAGTTAACTGGGCTTTAATAATAAACCAGACCACCATTCCCTCTGTCCTCACACTAAGAAGGTGCTCTACAATGAAGACAGCAAAGGAGAAATCCAGTCCCAGATTTAAATCAGGGCCTTTAAGCCAAGCATGCCCAGAAGAGTCTGTGACTTGCCCAGTGTATGTCTCTCTTCACAAGACTGTGCAGCTTCCAGATTCTCAATACTGAGCACTCGACCTGGGGTGCAATCTGGGTAAACAACAGTTTACAGACCTGTACAGTTAGCAGCATCTGGAAAACATTTTAAAAAAGAAAAGAAAATAAAGATGCCTGGGCCCCTCCTCAGAGAGTCCAGTGGCAGAGAGTCTTGGGTAAGGGCCAAGTATTAGGAGTCTCACATGCTCCCAAGGGGATTCTTAACAGTCAGGCCAAGACTGACCCACTGCACAAACCAAGAGCTGGGGTGCCAACGCCAGGACACACCAGTGCTCTGGAGTTCTCACAAATATACTTCACAACAACTTTCTCAAACTATATGCTGAGTAAAGCACAAATGAAAACACCAAAATCTAAGGCTCTCTGTCCTCCTGCATTTCTTCAGCTGTAACTGATAAAATAAAGGTCTGAAGGTGTAAGTGCACAGAGGAAGACAAAGACATGCTGGCCTCTACAAATACATTTGGCAGACAGTCTGTGATCTCCGCCAACTAGGAGAAAACCACCTTGTGCAGAGATTTCCTGGGTCCTCGTTTCCTTTCCAGTCCAGAAGCCAAGGGGACAGGAAGAGGAATACGATTCCGCTGCCAGCACTGAATACAACTAAAACTTGGCTATAATTGCAGGGCTAATTTCTGGGTGTGGAATTTCCCTCTTTCCCACTGTTTTTTTTCCAGAAAAGTTTTCTCAACATACCACAGCAACCTAGGGCAGGCTCCTGTTCCAAAGGTTCATGAAGTCAGCTCTTGGGATGTCTCTGCTGGGTTCCCAGGGAAGAATGCTGTAAAAGATGGCTGGATGCCAGGACTAATCCAAAATGAACAGGCTGATTTCCTTGGAGCCTAGGGCTCTAATATCTGGCTGACATCCAAGATTCATTCCAAGGATGCAGAGAATCAGCGTGAGGCAAGGCCTGGAGTTTGGGCCCTGTGTGGTGAAGTGGCAAAGCAGTCATGGATACACTTAAAGCTAATGAATGGTGGGGCAGGCTGTCCCAGACCCCAGAGGCCAGAGAACAAAGAACTAACACATCTGTTTTTAAGAAGAGGAAAGATAAAATTATTCTTCAGTTATGATCGTTTCCCCAATTGCCTCAACATTCAATATCATAATACTTCATCTTTTTTAGAATTTCAAAATCAGGTCCCAACTGGAGGTGCCACGAATAGGGACAGCGGCCCAGGGAACAAGTCACACAGTTGAAACTGAACCTTGGTAGTCTGCCCACTCTAGAGAACCAGCATGCTGAAGGAAGCTGCACCACAACTAAACTCCTCCTGCATTGTGCAGCTATGTCCCTGGCATCTCAGGGCACTGGGCCTGTAACAGGAGCCCAAGGATTCTAGCCAGAACCCTCCTCCTAGTCCCCATCTTTCTCAAAAAGATGCTTGCTGCTGCTCACTTATGCACAATTCTGACACACCTGACTTCTTTTCACTATACTAGGCCTTCCCTGTCTAAAAACACCCTGTCCTCCACAGCTCCCTATCCTGGCGCACCACTCTCCTTCAAGAAGCCTTTGCGGAGTCCCCACCCCCTGCCCACTCCAAGTGTGCCACAGGTGGCTTTCCCAAGAGTTCCTGTGGCCAATTTTGTCTTATTACCGTCACAGGATCTACTTACTACTGAGAAACTAGACACTGTCTCCTTAAGATCTTGGACCAAGGCAAGGATGTCCTTTCTTTTAATATTTATTATTATTTATTTATTGACTGCACTGGGTCTTAGCTGTGGCACTCAGAACCTTCGATCTTTGTTGTGGTATGTAGGATCTTTAGTTGAAGCATGAGAACTCTTAATTGTGACATGTGGAATCTAGTTCCCTGACCAAGGAGAGAACCTGGGCCCCCTGCATTGGAAGGGCAGAGTCCTAGCCACTGAACCACCAGGAAGACCAAGGATGTCCCTTCTCACCATTCCTTTAACACTGTACTGTAAGTCCTAACAAATGCATTAAGAAAAGGAAATAAAAAGAATACAGACTGGGAAGAAACAAAACTGTCTTGAAACAAGACTGTCTTTATTTGAAAATGGTATGATTGCATCTACAGAAAATCCGAAAGAATCAATCAAAAAAAAACCACCTGGAAGAAAGAAGCAATTAGGGCAAAGTTGTAGGATAGAGGGTTAATGTACAAAAGTCAACCACTTTCCTGTGTATCAGCAATGAACAATTAGAAATTATAACTACAGCACACAGATCTGTGATCATGTTTGTTCTCTTTCTCCAAGTTCATATTGCTACAGACAGCATCAAGTCAGTATCTGACAGGTTGGAAGGTCTCAATAAAAGTTCGAAGAAAGCTAGAAACCAGTCACAGTTGCCAGTTATGCAAAGCCCAAAGCCTGGGACAGAGACCTCCCAAACCCAGAGAGAGAGGGTGGGATGTCTGCAGACAAGTCAGTGTGTCTTCAGACAGTAGTAATGCAGAGAGTATGACATGTCAGCTAAAGTGAACAAGTAACCTAGAGGATCAGTGTGGGGGGTGGATCATCAACAACGATAATCACTGATCATCAAGGTGGCACCACAATATGCAGTGTGAGTGCGTGCGTGCTAAGTCACTTCAGTCGTGTCCGACTCTTTTCAACCCTATAGACTGCAGCCCGCCAGGCTCCTCTGTCCATGGGATTCCCCAGGTAAGAATACTGGAGTGGGTTGCCATGACTCCTCCAAGGGATCTTCCTGGTCCAGGGATCAAACCCAAATCTCTCTTGTCTCCTGGATCAGCAGGGAATTTCTTTACCACTAGCACCACCTGGGAAGCCCAATGTGCAGTGTACTGACCTCCCATACTGAGTTTCTGAGGCAGCATTTCACCCAAGGACAGAGCTTTAAATTTGAGTTTGGGAAATCCAGACACCTAAAGCTTTTGAACTATGGTGTCAGAGAAGACTCTTGAGAGTCCCTTGGACTGCAAGGAAATCAAACCAGTCAATCCTGAAGGAAATCAATCCTAAATATTCAACACAAGGACCGATGCTGAAGCTCCAGTACTTTGGCCACCTGATACAAAGAGCCAACTCATTAGAAATGACCCTGATTCTGGGAGAGACTGAAGGCAGGAGGAGAAAGGGATGACAGAAGACGAGATGGTTGGACAGCATCACCGATTCAATGGATAAGAGTTTGAGCAAGCTCTGGGAGATGGTGAAGAACAGGGAAGCCTGAGCAACTAAACGACAAAAGGGAGACAGACCAACTTACTCTCAATCTTTTGAAAATCCACTTAACAAATGAGATGTGTGGGAAAAGGCACCTCTAATTTGGTTATCTAAGCACATAAGTCCCTTTGCCTCCATTTCCTGGGGGATTGGTCTCTGATGGTGGTGATTCCCCCAGGTGAAAGACTTATCAATACTTCAAAGCCAGAAAGACCTTGGTTCAGATCCTGCCCGTGTGACCCTAGGCAGGCACCTTAGCCAGGGATCTTCTTTTGCTGGGATTTTGTCTTATCTACTTGTGTTCTTCTGAAAATTAAAAAGGATAAGAAGTCAGCACAGCTTCCAGCAAAAGATTAAAGAAAAAAAGTTCCTTCCCCTCTCACACACAAATAGGTAATAACAAGTTGTGAAACACTAGTAGCCCTCAGTTACAAGTGTCATAAGCCTCAGGAAAGACATAGCATGGAATTTCCCTGGTGCTACAGTGACTAGGAGACCGACTGCCAACACAGGGCCTAAAGGTTCGATCCCTGCTCCAGGAAGATTCCATATGCCAGGAACATTCCATGACTGCTGAGCCTGTGCACCTAGAGCTGTGCTTTACAACAAGAGAAACCACGGCAGTAAGAAACCCACGCACCTCAATGAAGAGTAGCTCCCACTTGCTGCAACTAGAGAAAGTCCTCACGCAGCATGAAGCCCCAGTGCAACCAAAAATTAATTGAAATAAGGGGAATGGTTGTTTAAAAAAAAAAAAAAAAAAAAAGGGAGGGGGACACAGCATGGCAACCAGGTCTGGCATCACTGCATTACATCACCTTCAAATGTCAGAAAGGTCAGGGTATCCTGCCGCCCTCCTGCTGACCAGGCCACACCAACTGGGAGGACTTTCCAAGATGTTCCTTCACAGTTCTAAATTTAATGAGAGCTTTTTCTCTTTTCGGTCTCTAAGAAAAGGTCAGGTATAATATGTTGCCCCCTCATCATCACAAACAAGCAATGCACAAACATTCTCAAGTCTTCTGCTCATCAAAGCCTGACACACTCCCATATCCTCCTTTGTTCTATTGGACAAGTACAAGGAACTTTCTATTTGCATAATTAATAAGCGTCCTTCAGGCTTCCCTGGTGGCTCAGATGGTGAAGAATTTGCCTGCAATGTGGGAGACCTGGGTTCAATCCCTGGGTCAGGAAGATTCCCCTGGAGGAGTCATGGCAACCCACTCCAGTATTCTTGCCTGGGAAATTCCATGAACTGAGGAGCCTGGCAGGTTCCTGGCTACAGTCCATGGGGGTACAAAGAGTCAGACATGACTGAGAGACTAACACTTTCACTTTTAACCCTCCTTCAGGGGCTTGTTGACATTTCATCAGCTTTTGTTGTTGTTGCTCAGTCACCCAGTCATGTCCGACTCTGCAATCCCATGGACAGCAGCACACCAGGGCTTCCTGTCCCTCACAACCTCCCAGAGTTTGCCCAACTTCATGTCCATTGCATCGGTGATCCATTCAGACATCTCATCCTCTGATGCCCTCTTCTCCTTCTGCCCTGAATCTTTCCCAGCATCAGGGACTTCTCCAATCAAGTCAGCTGTTCACATCAGATGACCAAAATACTGGAACTTCAGCTTCAACATTATTCCTTCAAACCCTGACTATTCAGGGTTAATTTCCCTTAAGACTGACTGGTTTGATCTCCCTGCTTTCCAAGGGACCTTCAGAAATCTCCAGCACACAGTTCGAAGGCATCAATTCTTTGGCACTCTGCCTTCTTTACAGTACAGCTCTCACAACCATACATGACCAGTGGGAAGAACACAGCCTTGACTAAACGGACCTTTGTGGACAGAGTAATGTTAACTTTTCTGCTTTTCAACCTGCAGAGTCTAGGTTTGTCACAACTTTCCCACTAAGGAGCAATAGTCTTCTGATTTCAAGGCTTTAGTCATCAGCTTTTAGATTTATCTTTATAAGGGGCTCAGGTCTAGTAGGAGACGCCCCACTTGCTGATAAAGGGAAAACAGAGGTAGGCTCCACCTAGGAGAGTTCTCATTTTCTCTTGTCTGAGGTGGCAAGAGGCAGAAAGCAGCTGGTTCACTTGGAAATTGACGATAGAACCAGCAGCATAGATGGACCCAGCCCATAAAGCAAACACCCTCACAGCAGGAAGGAAGAGGTGATGCCTGCGAATCCTTGTTCCCAATCTCGGGCATTTTTGCAATCTCATCTTCGAGGTGAAGGTATTAACAACAACAGGGAGTTGCTACAACCAGCAATGACCCCAGATGGGAGAACCACTATGAGCCACAGCACAACAGGCAGCCAGACATCAGGTACGCAGCAGCTAACTGTGATAAACGTTCCTGTGTGCCTATTCTACAAAGGCAATGGAGCACACCGCAGGCGGAAGACTCACAACCCAACTGGGACTTGATTCTTAAACTGGTGTTTTTGGTGGGCTCTGCAAAAACACACAAACATGGATAAAATTCCACAAACAGAAATATTTAAGTACTGCTGGAATATTTAATTTCTTTTTGCCCAAATCTTGCCTAAGTCTATATGAAACTGTGGTTAACTCCAATGGTAACTGAGAAAAGAATCACAAAATGCTTTCCTTGCATACTTAATATAAAAGCTTGCAGTCACATCATTCCTCTCCTCACTCCATCCCTGAAAAAGGGATGAAACTATACTTCTCTACAGCCTCCCTAACACTTGTGAACTAGACCAAATTATAACAATCTATTTCCTACAATCAGAAAATTGGCATAACAAAAAGAAAGCCAAATCGTTTATCCCGAGAAGACTACAAAGTCAATCCAACTCCACCCGAGGCCTCGAGAAAGAAAATCGGTACCACACTGAGAGCTCCCGAAGCAGTCCAGGCTACCTCCTGGGATTCTAGCACTTGGGTTACCGCTGACACCTCATGCTGTCACTTCTATATGTTGTGCCTCTGGCACTGTGGCAACAGCCCTCTTCTGCTGGCACAGAGCCGGGCACTATAAACATCTGCAGACACAGACGCTCCTTGGGGAGCAAACGTGCTTAGCTACCACCAACTGCCCATCTGAATGTGTTAGGTTCTGGACTGGCTCTGCTCACACTTGTAACCCATGTGACTATCTCACAGCAGAAGGATCTAGCATTTTACTAGAAGGGGACCATCATGCATGGGATGGGTAGAGCACCCCTCCTCGCCATTTAAAACAAATCCTCTCCTTCGAGAATTTTGCAATTTTCATACAATTCTTTCACAATTCTTTCTTTGTGCTCCATAGGCACAGTAACCAACTCAAGAGTTCCGGGTGGGGGTGGGAGAAGATGGGATGAAGGGACAGAAGGGATAGGATAGGACCTGGGGCATTCAAGCTATGGCCAATATCAGCTAAGAAGCAGTTTACTCTGTGATTCCAGGCAAGAGATGCCTTTGCCTAAGGCAGAACCCCCAATGTGGACAGATGTAGAGAGGCACACAAGAGGGACACACTTCCACAGCTTTCAGGAGGAGTGCACTCTGTGGCATGATGTTCAAGCTTCCTCCTCCCTCCCCAGGCAAGGCAGTGACAACAGCAGGCAGGCAGCCACCACTCAGAACAAGACCCAATATTCCAGGGCTATCTCTCCTTACATCAAGTGGCCATCTCCTTCTGCATCTTACCCACCAGGCTCATAGGCAAAAACATGACATATCGGCCGCTCTGGAGAGAGTTCCCAAGGCGGTGGCGCTCATCTCTGGCTGCAGAGAGAACTGTTTAGGGATCTTGCTTTAAACCCTCATGTGTATAGCTGGTGACAGGAGGAAGGGCTGACTGCAAAGAAGCACAAAAGGAGTTTGGGGGAATGCTGGAAATACTCTATCTTGACTGCAGTGGTGTATTTGTCAGAGTGAATTTTATAGCATACACACTTAAGAAAATGAATAAACCAACCAACCATGTCTGTGCCCCCAACTACTTCAGACTTGACGCTCTGCAGGGAACATGGAGACAGACCTGCAGATGAAGAACAAAAGCAGGCTGGCCTAAGCCTTGTCAACCTCCAGAGCTAATCTCTGAAACTTTTGGCAACAGACACTGTCATTAGACTTGTGACTCCTCATCTGTGAAAGAGAGTGGCTAACAGGACCCATCCTTAGGACTGTCTCAGGTTCAGGAGGCTTACAAATAGTGCCTGCTTTATGTGCAGTGCCCAATGCTGCTCAATCACAGCTTTTGGAGGGGGGTGGGGTTGAGAAAGACCCAAACTGCTCTACTTTCTGGGAATGATCCATCCACCTTGTGCAGACTGGAAACACCTCCAAGATGAAAGCAGCTACTGGAGCACTGCATAACAACTAAGTGTTATGAAGTGCTTTTCTGAAAGGAAAGTTTAAGGTAAAGAACAGGTTCTATGACTTGTGGTTTACATTTAAGACAGCAAAACAGTGAGATTAACAATCTTAAAGGAGTAATAAAAAATCTTTGTGGGTCGCACAACCACAAAATTTCGTGCACTCACATCAGTGGGGACATGGGGCTACTCCTAGCTCAGAAAGTTGATACCCAGCTATTCAAGAGTGTTTAATGTACAAGAAAATTTATTAATCTTTTGAGAAAATTAACTTACCCTTATAGAACAAAGGTGTTCTGCAGAGCAATTTTTCATAGTAAACGTTTCCTTGAAGACCTTAGTCCAATGTTACAGTTTTGGTTAAATCTCAAAACTAGTAAAGATATTTGCTGAAGGGCTGGGAGTGGGACTCCCAGGCAACAAGTGCCAGAGAATCAAGGAACTGCCTACTAGCCCTGACAAAAGAACATCTTCCAGTTCAGGGGGAACAAGCAACATTAAACAAACAGGGCAATTCTGCCCTATATTTTTAGAGCTCTTGATTAACACATTTAGCTGTTACTATAATAAAATGTAACAAAGCCACAAGTAGGGGAAAGGTCACCCTAAATCACGAACATCTGTGTTCCCATCAGTAAACTCAGAGGGTCACTTACAATCAATATCCCCCTCATACTGTGTCCCGGCATTGATGGCACATGTGTATAGACCCTACCTATCACCTTCACATGGGACATGACAGCCACGACAAAGGGCAAAGTTTACCACTCCTCAGCTCTTTTACACTGGGACATCTCCAGTTTTTCAAGTGTGGACATTATAGGATTGAGAAGGCTCAACAAATGTTTGCTGGCTTAATATTCCACGCTCAACTCAGTGGTCTCCTCCGTGAAAGGTGTTATGACAAACCCCTGAACAAAATGGCAGCAGGAACGCTGGAGAGTGAAACCGGAAACAGCTCGAGAGGCCAGTAACCACCATTACAGACTCCACAAGTAATGCTTGAAATCCATACCTTCAGTCTCCTCTGACAGTTGATCCTCCCAGGACACATGAAAAAATGTCCATCCATCCTTCACTGTCATTACTCTCCTCCAGAGGAAAAAGCAAAGCCTCTTTGATCACAGGATCTCTAACTGTACCTCATGACACAATCCCAGCCCATTCTCTCCACGAGTCAGAGAAAGCATACTGTGACACAAATGCCAAACATCACCAGATCCCCAGCCTTCGTTTGCTCACAGGACTTACACACTGGATGTCTGCACATGTGGTCGCTGGCAGTCACTTAAGCTCCTTTCAAGGACCACAGCTCCTGGTTAGAATGTCCAAACTCAACTTTGTAACTGCATGGGAGAGTTAGGAAGCGGTCACTTCTACAAAGCATCAGATCTACACTAATAAGCTCTAAGACCGAGCATCTGCTTGCACCAGGCAAGTTTGCACGCTGCTGAACATTCTGCAAGCCACCAGTGCCCTGCCAGGGGATTTGCTGAGCAGTCAAACCCAGTCTGGCTGCGGTGGTTGTAGCAGTTGGCAGGCAATGTACTAGCAACAACTTTCCCTGTTAAGTGCCAACTTTCCCTGAGTGTCCACATGTTTAGGGAATGCAGCTGGACTCAGAACAAGGAGCAATTACTGAACGCTTACTGAGGCTTGCTGTCTGACCTCACAAGAACCCTGCACAGAGTAGGGATTAGAATCTCATTCTGTAGCCAAGGACACTGATGTTAAAAGAAATCAGTCATTTACATGAGGCCACCAAGCCAGCAAGGAATTCAGAGGCTGCATGATTCTTCACCCTATACCCCAAAATCATTTCCTGATGGATGAAAGGCAAAACCTGATCAATTTTAGAAGATGGTGGCCCAGTGGCTAAGAATCCACCTTGCAATGCAGGGTATGTGGGTTTAATCCCTGGTCAAGGAACTAAGATCCCACCTGCCCGGAACAACTTAAGCCTGTATGCCACAAGTACACCGGACAGTCCAAGCACTGCAACAGAAGATTCTGTGTGCCACAACTAAAAACTGACACAGATAATAAATATTTTTTAAAAAGATACTAAAAAGTGTGTGTACATGGTGGTAGTGGTGGTGGTGGTAAGAGATACCAAACTATGAGGAAATATTTGTAAAATGTACTATCCACAAAGATCTGGCACTCAAATACAAAGAACTGCTGCAAATCAATTTTAAAAGATAAACAAGCTAAAGGAAAAGGAGCAAAAGTCAGAAACAGGTATTTCAAACAAGTACGATAAGCAAACATGAGACGATGCTCACAGCTGAATTAACTCGCAAATATAAGAAGTCTGTTAATGTCAAAATGTTGGTGAAAACACGGTTCAACATTTTCCGATGTGGGAAGGTAAACAGATGCAACTGCTTCTTTTAAGTAATCTGGCATTAAGGTATCCCTGATGGCCTAGTAATCCCACTCCCAGGGCACCTGAGACACCTGCATACCCCTTGGATGCATGCACACATGCAAAAGAATGCTATAGCAAGAATGCTTATCAATAGCGCCTCTTCCACCCTCCCTTCTCTGTTCAATAAAAGCAAATCTACTGACCTAAATGTCCACCAACAGAACAAATTGTGATACATTCACACTTAGGTGAAAATAAGTTACCCATAGACAGCTACCACAACATGGATGAACTTTAAATGAGGAAGTGGCAGAAGTCTGCAAATGGTACACAGCATTGATAACAAAGCTGAGAAACAAGACTGAACAACATATCGTTCACCAACACAAGCAACTGAGACAAAAGATGGTCTCCTCAAAATTCAGGATGGGGCCAGAAAATGTGTAGGGAAAGGAACACACACGAACCAGAAATTAATGACGTAGTCCCAGGTCCCCTCGAGTTGAGAAACAAATTACAATCATTCGAATTTAAAGTGAAAACCATTACAGCTTTAATCAGTATGACTACAGTATCTTCTTGAAATCAGACCACCCCAGAGTAGGCAGAAGCAATCCTCTGCTGTCCCTGATTCTCGTCACTAACAGTAGGGCCACTTGATCCCAGACAAATCTTCACCATCTCCAGGCAGGTGGAGTGCTTCTGTCATCCCATTTTACTGATAGGGGAACAGAGGCGAGAGGTTAAGGAGTCTTTGCCAGATCACTGCCAAAAGCCTGTGAGTCCATTTTCAACTTCAATACTATCAGTCATAGCTCATCTGCTCACCTCCTTAGTAGTACATTCCATTTTCAGCATGCTCTAATGGTCAGCATAAAACACACCGGAGGTACAGAGAACTTCAGCTAAGCATAAACCCTTAATGACTAGCTCACTCCCTTCCCAAGACAAGAAAATGACACTGGCAGTTTAACAGTTTAAAAAAAAAAAAAAAAGGACTTCAAAATTACAGCAGGTTTCAAAACTTGATGCACAGTCTACCTAAGATCCTTGATGAATCAAGTCTGCATCCTCTGGCCTCAACTAGAAGCTGTTTGGCAACATGTACGACAAGATGGATTCTGAAACACATCTTTATATTCAGGTACGCATGTGTGCCTATGACTAAAAACTGGGAGGGAGAGTGTGGATTGGAACCCTCACCCCAAGATCCCAACATTGTATTATCTAAAAAGAAAAAAAATCAAGACACTACTAGATTAAAAGTTTACAGAAAGCGAATCCATTAAATACTTAAAATTCAACCTCTTTAAAACATCAGGCATCCAGGTGCTTCACGTGCATTCAGTCACCTTGTAACTTGTGTCACATGACAAGACTCATCTGGGTGGAAGCTGCCTTTGGAAGTGGGCTTCAAGAACACTGAGAAACAAAGTATCTTGCAATGGCTGCTCAAGTTAAAGATCAGAAGGAAGAAAAAAAAAAGGCAAAAGCTGAAAACTACTTAACTTCTGCTAGGTTTAAAAAGCGATAATCAAGAAATTTAAAAAAAAAAAAAAGCTATAATCAAAAAATTATTCATAAGTGCCAGCAAGGATATTCAGAAACTGCAGTCCTCATACATTATGAGAATGTAAAATGGGGCAGTAACTTCTGAGAACAGTCCAGCAGCTCCTCAAAAGTACATATGACGCAGAAATACTACCGTGGGTATACAGCCAAGAGAAAGACAAACACAAAAACTTGCAAATGAATGTTCACAGCATTATTCCCAAGAGCCAAAAGGTAGAAACTGAAATGTTCATGAACTGATGACTGGACAGTCGAATTTATAAGGATATAACCAGATTTTCTGAAAATGGCGGGGGGGGGGGGGTGGCGGCGGGAGGGGGGGAGGAGCGGCGGGGCAGGGCAATCTAAGCTGCTTCCTTTTGGGGGAGCAAATTGTCTAGCTTATTGCATTCCCCTTTGAAGGAGATGCTTGGTACTCAGAAGCACAGGGACGCAGGATGAAGCAATTAAAGTTACCCAGGCTTGGGACTTCCCTGGTGGTCCAGTGGTCCATCTTCCAATGCAGGGGAAATGGGTTCTATCCCTGTAAGACCCCACAGGCCACGGGGTCACTGAGCCCCCGAGTCACAACCACGTGGGCCACACGCCACAACAAGAGAGAAGCCTGTGAGCCGCAACGAAGATCCCGCATGCTGCAAGGGAGATCGTGCATGCTGCAAAGAAGATCCTGTGTGCTGCAACGAAGACCCAACACAGCCAAAAATAAATTAAAAAATTACTAAGGTTGTCCAGGTTGCTCTGGTCACATTTTGAGGCAATGCATAGAGAAATGTTCAATTACAATAATTCTGTGAGTCTTTTTAGGGTTAGACTGGTTGAAATTAAGACACAAGTCATGGAGCGTATAGCCAATATTTTATAATAACTATAAATAGAATATAACCTTTTGAAAGTGTGAATTGTGTTGTACACCTGAAACATATAATAATGTGTATCAACTATACCACAACTTAAAAAAAAAAAGACATAAGTCAAACCAATGGCTGTGGAAAACGCTGTCTTGGTACTTTGGGGGTTGAGAAGCCAGAGCTGTGGGGTAACTGACAGACCTTGAGAAACCAAGATGGGGTGGGATCCATTTCAATTTTAACCAGTCGCTTCTTTTAGGATGCCCTGAAAAACAGCTAGTTGAATACCACAGTGCCACTGCTTGAACCATCTCCTATACCTTTTGACCATCTTCCAGAGCTGCTTGATAAAAATCCCCCAACCACAAATCAGTTTCAGAGCAAAATCAGAACATGAGAAGTTTACAGTCCTTTGCAAGCTTGTTTCAAGGTCTAACTTATTTTCAAAATTGCCAGGACTTCCCAGGTGGTCTAGTGGTTAAGAATACACTTTGCAATGCAGGGGACACAGGCTGGATCCCTGGCTGGGGAACTAAACCCATGCACTGTAACCAGCCAGAGACTGCATGCCTCAATTTTGGAGTCCACCAGCCACAACGAAGATCCCATGTGATGCAACAAAGACCCAACAGATAAATAAATATTCAAAACAGCCAAGAAGTGAAAGCAATTTAAATGTCCATCAACGAACACCTGGATGGATAAAGAAAATGTGGTATGTGTATATACACTGGACTAGTAATCAGCCTTTTAAAAAATAAGGAAATCCTGGCATTAATGATAACATGGATGAACCTGTATGACATTACGTTCAGTGAAACAAGTCAGTCATAAAAAGACAAAGACTGCATAACTCCACTGCATGAAGTATCTTAAACAGCCAAACTCTTAAAAACAAAGTAGAATGTAGTTGCCAGAGGCTAGGCAGAGAGGAAAGGTGAGAGTTTTCAGTAGCTATAGTTTCAGTTTTGCAAGATGAAAAAGTTCTCAGGATCTATTGCACAAGAATGTACACACAGTTAACACTATCTTATACTTACAAACGTTAAGATGGCAAAACTGTCTTATGCATTTTTGACCAGAAAAAATAGGTGGATGGCGTCACTGCAGCTTCCGCAACTCTAAAATGGTAATAAGGCCCTTACAAGGCTTGTGTAAGAGCCAAATGAGTTGCAACAGAAAGTGCTCAATAAACACTATTAACTCTGAAAATGTTCACGTTTCACGAGCTGTAAACCACAAAACGTGTAAAACCAAAGGCAGCCCACCAGCAACAGCTCAGTGGGCAGGTTTCTGCCCACCTTGCTCAGTTGACTCACTCCAGGTGAACCCACCACCGGCACCTTCTAGAGTCAAAGCTCAGTCTTCAATCTCTGCTTGAACCTTGGTTCACATTCTCCACAAACAGGTAATGGGGCCAAATGATCCAGCCCTGCCCCTAAAGGTCACAAAAATGAGAGTGGAAGGGAAGATGACAGATAACGCAAATTCCAAAGAGGGGTGGGGGATTTTCTAGGCTATAAAGACAGGCAGAGACTAGAGAACATAATCTTTTCTAGATAACTCCAGGATGAATAGCTTCCGAAGGCCAAGACCTCACCCTGATGAGGGCTAATTCTCTGAGCTCTCATCCTGCACAGGCTTGGCTCTCAAGTCCAGGCCCTTTCTGGGATTCCTCTCCCAACCTCCTAGGGGTGGAGGAGAGGAATAGAGGAGAAACCTTCCTATCCACAAATCAGGATTCAGTCCCCACTATCTTCTCATCTAAATGCTGGCCCCAGGTCCCTCATTTCTCCCCCCACAGCCCCAGGGAGACTTCTCTCACCTTCCTGACAATTGCCCAAAGCTTTCAAAGTCTGGCAAACCCTCCCCTGAATTCTAGAACTGCACATCCACCTGCCCATAAGGCCAGTGTTAACTCAGATACCTGAAAGCACCATGGGACTAAAATGAGTCCAGCTTCTCTAAAATCTGTCAAACCGAGCACAATGTTAGTCTTGAGCCACTTTCAAGGCCTTATGTGCCACGTGAGTGTAGTGTTAACACGCTAAATAACCCAGAAAACAAATGTTTCTATGACAGTACAAAGTTCCACTGGAGAGCACTGCTTTGAGTGGGTAGCCTTCCCCTTCTCCAGGAGATCCTCCCAATCCAGGGGAGGAACCCAGGTTTCCCATATTGTAGG
Source organism: Muntiacus reevesi (assembly GCF_963930625.1). NCBI lineage: Eukaryota > Metazoa > Chordata > Mammalia > Artiodactyla > Cervidae > Muntiacus > Muntiacus reevesi. The sequence goes on along the minus strand of NC_089249.1, from coordinate 186,618,220 downwards.
TGGATTTTTTAACCAACTGAGCCACAAGGGAAACCCTAGAAACTGGGCAATCACTGTAAAATAAGAATGCTCCAAACTGGACCCTAAAATATGGAGGGAGTGCAGAAGCAGCAAACAATCAAGACATGGAATTGGGCAATGGTCTTGTGACAAAAGCCAGGAGCTCACAGTACCACAGGATGGGAATTTCAAATATGCAATTCTAGAGTTTTAGAGCAACAGAATTATGCAGCAATAAATCTATTATATTTTGATAATGTACTGAGTTGGAAAAAAGTTCCTTTGGTTTTTAAAGTAAAACTAAGTTTTACTTTAAAGTTCACCAAGAACTTTATTGAACAATGTATTCGCCATTTTGTTCTACTACCTTTTGCCACTTTTCAGGCAACTTTGTAATTCCGTCTTCCCAAAACTTACCTTTTTTGAGCAAAGAACTGTTTCAGGTGCCTTTTACAGTCTATCAGGGAATTTAATTTTCTCCCATTGAGAATTTATAAAGACCAAAATAAATGGGCATCCAAAGGTCCAATGTGTGGTGAAAACAGCAGACAAATCAGAACTTCCCAGACAAGCTGTAACAATTTTTGCCTAATTACCAAAGAAACATGTGGTCTTGCATTATCCTGATGGAAGATTATGCATTTTCTGTTGACTAATTCTAGATGCTTTTCATCAAGTGCTGCCTTCAGCTAGTCTAACTGGGAGCAGTACTGGTTAGAAATAATTGTTTTATTTTCAGAAGGAGATTGTAATAAAAGGACTTCCTTCCAATCCCACCATAGACACATCACCTTCTTTGGATGAAGACTGGCCTTTGGTGTGGTTGGTGGTGGTTCATTTCATTTGCTCCACAATCTTTCATTTCACATTACTGTACAGTATCCACTTTTCATCTTCTATCACAATTTATTTTAAAAAAAACAGAACATTTTTGTTACGTTTCAGTAAAGAAATCGTATGCGGAAATACTGTCAGGAAGGTTTTTTTCTGCTTCAGTTATGTGGAACCCAAACATCAAAGTGATCAACATAACCAAGATGGTACAAAAGATTTTCCACGCTTGATTTGGATATTTTGAGTATGTCAGCTATTTCCCACGTGGTGTAACAATGATTATTCTCCACTAATGTTTCAATTTGATTGCCAGCAACTTCAACTGGTCTACCCAACTATGGAGCACTGTGCAGTGAGAAATTTCCATCGCAAAGCTTCAAAATACACTTCTGACACATTCAGTCAGTCACAGCACCTTCTCCATACACTGCACAAATCTTTTTGCTTTTTAGTTGCATTTTGCCTTTCTTGAAACAATAAAGCATAATATGCTGAAAATGTTGCTTTTTCTTTCATCTTCAATATTAAGATGACTACACAAAAATTCATGGGGTCACAAAGAGTCGGACACGACTGAGTGACTTCACGTTCACACACAAAAATTCACCTTTTTGTTGTTTTTTTTAAATGCATGCTGATATGACAGCCGTCACTATACAATCTAACAAAGCTGTTTCGGATGATATTAAAGACAGCTAACCGCTACTACAGGTCTTATGGAAAAAAGCAAACGAACCTTTTGGCCAACCCAGTACTTTGCAACTAGCTTACTAGTCAAGTTTTGCAGGCACTTTGTTTAACATCTACCATTTTCTCTTGACTGGATAATTTTTTCACAGATACTCAGAGTCAAACCTTTATTCAATGAGATGATTTGCCATTTTACAAACTGAAAGGAAAGTTTTAAAAGTAAAATGAAACATCTATTTCTGCAAGGCACACTTGTTAAATGGATTACCACCGTTCTAACACTGGGTTGCTGCTCACCACTGAAGATACTAAGGTCTCTGAAACACCTGTCTCACTCCCCCAAGCCCCAGTCACATTTTAAATGTATATGGCATATAAACATGGGAGACACTTCTACTCATCACTGAACCCTCACTGCACACACAGAATAGTGAACACAGTACCTGATTACGTAGGAAGACCCATGCGCACACGAAGAAGGAATCATCCAAGTCAGCAAGTTTGCTTTCGGCAGGAAATTCCTTGTAAATAAGAGTCCCTAGGTGGGAAATAAGCACCCAAGAGCTGGAATTCAATTTCACCCTACAAGAAGCTGAGCTTAGAGACTGTGCAGCTCACGGTAATCTTAAGAGATCATCCAGCTCACACCGATTTAACAAGCCTGGGCTAAAGATGACACTCCAGCTTACTGCTCCCCCAAAATTCCTCTTCTGTACTCATATACTTCCACTGGAGTATCAAGGGGAAAACGGAGGTGAGACTAAGTCAAAGCGCTGGTGGAAACCTTTTCAGGGTGTAGCCTAATCCCACTTGTTTGCATTTCCTCATCAGACTCTTCAGGAGAGTGGCACAGAATCCTGGATGAAAAGATCTGTCCAGTGAAAGCAACGACCCTCCTCTGGTAATTCTCTGCCATGGGGACTGCCTCCAAAGGACAGGTGTTTGCTTGCAGCACTATCCAGGTCTCCATCCAAGCCTTAGCTATGCTCACTGACAGACCAGCCTAAATGTCATTTCTTTTCCAACATTCACAGCTGGATGGTTTCTTCCTTCCAGGACTGCCTGGCCTGTACCTCTCAGGGAGTACTTCCAAGATCTACCTTATTCTATTAGGTACCATTCCAACCATCTGCATGCGTTACATTCCTTCCTCCCTAGTCATAAACCCTTGAGCTCTAGAGCCAGGCCTTGACACTTACCAGCAACACTGTCCAAGTGACTGAGCTCTCTGGTTGTCAAATTTCTTATCCGTAAGACAGAAATGATACCAGTACCTATCTTCAGAGGACTTTAGAAATACAGAAGGTCTTAGAAATTCAACAAACAGTACACCTGGCACACAGTAATCACTCAGAATATTCACTAAAATGGAGATCATAAACAGATGCACAAGCTCCATCTGTGCAGGGGAACAGAGTAGAGAAAGGGAAGTGATTCACACTGAAGTTCCATACATGAAGGCTGACTCAGAGAGCAAGCTGAGTGACTTCTGTTCCAATCTACCACTTCAGAATAGGCCAGCAGTAAGAAACAGACCACAGCCATGAAATTAAAAGATGCCTGCTCCTTGGAAAGAGAGCTATGATCAACCTAAACAGCATTTTAAAAAGCAGAGACATTACTTTGCCAACAAAGGTCCATCTAGTCAAAGCTATGCTATGGTTTTTCCAGTAGTCATGTATGGATGTGAGAGTTGGACTATAAGGAAAGCTGAGCACCGAAGAACTGATGCTTTTGAACTGTGGTGTTGGGAAAGACTCTTGAGAGTCGCTTGGACTGCAAGGAGATCCAACCAGTCCATGCTAAAGGAGATCAGTCCTGAATATTCATTGGAAGGACTGATGATGAAGCTGAAACTCCAAAACTCTGGCCACCTGACATGAAGAATGGACTTGATAGAAAAGACCCTGATCCTGGGAAAGACTGAAGGCAGGAGGAGAAGGGGCCAACAGAGGATGAGATGGTTAGATGGCATCACTGCCTCGATGGACATGAGTTTGAATAAAATCCGGGAGTTGGTGATGGACCAGGAAGCCTGGCATGCTGCAGTCCATGGGGTCACAAAGAGTCAGACACGACTGAACTGAAGAAACAAAAAAAGGCAACCCACTCCAGTATTTTTTGCTGGAAAACTCCATGGACAGAGGAGCCTGGCAGGCTAGTCTATTGAGTCGGAAGAGTTGGACATGACTTGGTTAACTAAACAATAAGAAATCAAAAAAGATCTATTCAGAAAAGGTATTTCTACCCTTTGAAGGGAAATCTGTTCATAGGAAACTACTTGCTAACTCCTTTTCACAAAGAGTCAATGATCAAAGATAAGCAACTGTCTCAAGGTGAACAACTGGGGGGCTGGGGTGTTTAAAGAGCCACAGGCCAGGGAAGGTACCCAGCTCTCACAAGTGTAAGAGAAGGGTATTCAGATGGACTCCCAGAGCAAAGAGGCCCACAGGTGTCCTGAAAATGACACTGAGGACAGGCAAGCTAAGATGCAGGCTATCAGCTCCAATGTTACGGAGTCAAAACTGCACTCCTGGGATTACAGATATATGTGAGCTATTATCTTGAAATAGATGAACATGAAGGTGGTGTTACTTCCAGACGACTAATCTGTGAGCACAATAGTTTCCTGGAATCAAAAGGAAAAATGAAGACACATATGCAAACTTCATTACTTAACAGTTTTTTTTTTTTTAATATAATTTAAAGTACTTCAGAGCTAAAAAACTTTAAATGAAGATTATGAATGAAAACAACCTACACATGGGTGGTACCACCTCTTATAAAACTCCTTCATATAAGTTATATTTCTTTTAATTACAGAATAAAAAGAGCAAACTGTTTAAGCAACAAAGCCACGTCTGTACAATACATAAAACTGTAATTCAACTGGGCAGAGCAAAGGGATTAATTACAGCCAAAGACCAATAGAAAATGAATGGGGGAAATATCCATTAGCACATATAAATTTAATTCAAACTTTAGAGATTAGGGGAAAGCAAAGAGGTTTTGATATTGCTAAAAAGAGGAAAACAGGCCCAGAATGAGCCCCAGGTCAACAAACCACAGCTTAATTAGTTTCGGCTCTCCCAGAAATGGAATCTTAAAACCAGTCAATCAGGAATCACCTGGTCAGCACTAGTGAGGTAATCTGCCCGACAGACCCCTGTCATCCCTAAAAAGAAAGTGACCTTGCCACAAGCAATTTGTTTTTCAATGCCCTAGTTTCCCCCACCGCACTCTCTGTCACAAGTCTTTCCCTCCCTATCTGCTAGGTAGGATGCTGCCCCATTCACAAACCACCGAAGAAAGTCACTAAGACCTTAAAATTTACTCCACTCAATTTTTAAAACAATATGCACTATTCCTAGAAGTAATACAAGTTACTTTGCATCCTTTGACAACTCTGCCCCAATTACAAAGCACGAATTATTCAAGCTAATGATAATGAATTTCCCCTTCCTTCTACCAGACAAAGGATTTATTTGGAAGAGAGAAGAATGGCATCATGCACAGCACCTGTGCAGCACGTTTCAATCCCTAAGCACACACATACCATGCTGAAGAATGGCATTTTCTCATCCCACAAGTTCTGTCTCCCTCAGTCTGCAGGTTCAAATGCAGGCACGGAAAAAAAGGTCCCACAGCTAAGTGCAGGCACTAAGCTACATAAGGGACCACATCCACGAGTCTTTCTCTAAGTTTACCCATACCCAGCACAATCAAATGATCAGGCTGGCTAGCAGGTCATTGGATTACCTTCTGCAGCAAAGGCTCCAAGCCAACACCAAATCCGGGAAAACAGTTTTATGAACAGCGGAAGTTGCTTCAGTGAAGAGCCCTAGAACAAAAACCTTCCTTCACCTGCAGCCACTCCAATAGGCCCAGTCTGGCATTTTGAGACATTCCTCATATCCAAGAAAAAGAACAAGTTGAAAAAGAGGGGTGCAGAAGGCCCCTGGGCAGATCTGCACCACAGCTAACACAGGTTGACAGCTCTGAGAAAGCCTCTGGAGGATTTTCCACAAGGATAAACCAAAATGGGTGCTCCACATTGTTTCCTAGGGTCATAAAAATTGCAAATGTTTGGAAAAGCAGGATACATGCAAAAACAAAAGTCTTCAGAATCATCACAGGTCATTTAATTAACATAATAACTTCTCATTCACAAAGTAAATTCCAGGAAATTCATTTTAGTACATGCTTCTTGGATGGGCTCTAGGGTTCTAAGAAATGCCTCTACCCCTAACTATTCAATGTTCACACATATGCATTTTTCTGGAGAAAGGATCCACAGCTTTGTCACCTTTTCAAAGGGACCTCCAACCTCCCCTTAAATTAAGAACTGATGCTCTAATGAGAAGCAGAGCTGATCTATCCTTGGCCACTGGATCCTCAATTATTTTGAGTCCCTTAAAGAACTGAATAAATCCAACAGAAAGAACTGTAGGAAAATGATTACTCTAGCAGTGTTTAACACTTGTTTTTGATTATGGAAATCTGAGTAAGCTTTCTGTAATACTAGAGGAATGCCAAGCAGCCGACTTTACAAGAATTTAAGTATAGAAACAGCTTAACAAATGGCAAAATTACAAATGTAGTTTTTGTGTGGACAAAGATGAATCCAGTCTACTGAAACATTCATTCTCCATTACAATTTCATTCATGAATGAATATGCTGATGTTTACCTACCTGGTCTCTTAACCCAGTCTTCCCCTGCACTTCCTTCCATGTTATAAGCCTATCCCACCCCTGTGCTTCCTGAGGGCTGTTTACTGATCAAATTAGGCTCTATCACCAGCGATTGGAGTCTTCTTATCCACCCAAGAGACTATTGAAACTTGGCTTGACTCCTCCCTGAGTCCCCACAGCAAATCACTCTGTACCTGAACCTGGTATAAATCATGTCTTTCATTTAATTCTGGACCAAGGATTTGGAATACCCATATCCTTAACTATCTTCACTTTATCCTTTTTCTTGAGAAACTCGTTATAAGCTGATTGCAGCTAATTCTGGTTTTTATGACCAAGTATCGAAAATTAACTTCCCTTCAGTCATCCAAAATTTATTGCTTCAAGATAGGGGGTACACTCTACTTCAAATATAAAATGGAGACTGTTCAAAAAAATTATCCCATCTAGCATGACTCACAATGAGGAGCAAGATGCTGCTGGGGTTACCACTGGAGGTGAGCAAGTGGAGGGCAGAGATGAATGAATGAATGAATTATGTTCGAGTGAGGTGGCTTGGCATTCCCACTCTGAACATGGTCAGGGATGGGCAATGATCCAAGCCAGTGTCTTCTGTCATCAGAGCACGACTCAGGAAGAATCATTCTTGACCTCGAAGTCAGGGTATCAGCGATAAAAAACAGCTCTGATGTCCCTATTTGAGTCCCTGATTTCAGCTGTGCCTGAGGTTCATTCTAGACTTACTACATCAACCAGCAAATTCCATTCTGTTTCAACAAATCCCCTTTTGTTTCGTGTTTGTTATTGATACCATAAGTAAGTAACCAATATAGCCATTTCCTTTAGAAGTAACATCTTGCTTGATTAAAAAGCTGGGAGGACATGATCTCAAGAGTAAAAATAACTTGCCCCCCCCCCCCCAAACACACACACAAAATACTCTTTACTGGTTTTGCTTGTTGCAATCTGCTGACAGCCTTCCCCACATGCTTTCTCCTCAACTTCCCCATCCCACTCTACCCTCCAAAGAGTTTCTAGCAAGCACAGCACAAGGAAGAAAAGAAACTAAAGATCAATGCAGTTCACATGCTACTAGAAAGCATATTCAGGACAAACACCTTGGGCAAATGATAAAGAAATGATTGTAAAATGACCACCAAAAAAAAAAAAAGAAAAAAAAAATTCAGAGTACCCACAGTTAACAATGAGCGGTATCCAAAACAAGGCTATTTCATACTAGTCTGAAAAGATTCACAATAGGAAACAGATTTTGCCGTGTACACAATACACAGAATCACAGCAAAGGTTTTATGAAATACCCTTGAATGTGTAACACCCTTTGAAATTTCCTTCCCCCCCCTTAAACAATGATTTCAACCTACTAAATTCACTTCATAATCCAGAGTTTGAAAAACAGACCCAAAACAAGAATTACTTTCTCTTAAAACCTAGACTGTGGTCAAAGTTCACTGGAGCCCAAATCTGTTACCTCATTTTACATATGAGGTATCGTTTTTACATATGAGCCATGGTTTTTCCAGTAGTCACGTATAGATGTGAGAGTTTGACGATAAACAAAGCTGAGCGCCAAAAAATAGATGCTTTTGAACTGTGGTGTTGGAGAAGACACGAGTGTCCCTTGGACTGCAAGGAGATCCAACCAGTCCATCCGAAAGGAAATCAGTCCTGAATATTCATTGGAAGGACTGATGCTGAAGTTGAAACTGCAATACTTTGGCCACCTGATGCAAAGGACTGACTCATCTGAAAAGACCCTGATGCTGAGAAAGACTGAAGGTGGGAGAAGGGGACAACAGAGGGTGAGATGGTTGGATGGCATCACCGAGTCAATGGACATGAGTTTGAGTAGGCTCCAGGAGTTGGTGATGGACAGGAAGGCCTGGCGTGCTGCAGTCCATGGGGTCACAAAGAGTTGGACGCGACTGAGCTGAACATATGAGAGACTGAGGCCTGGGAGGATATGCAACTTGTCCAAGGCAGGCACACAGTAGATGCAGAGTGTCCAGCCCAGCTCCTTCTCTCCCTCTTGTGCACGGAGGCACAGGTGCACGCGCGCACAACCAGGACTGGCGGGTTCACGCTCCATGCAGTCCTCTTGTTTCAACCTTCAGAATTTGCTCACCTGAAATGTATGTTTCCTCAAACATAGTGAAGAATGTTTTAAGTGTAAAATCCCTCAATTTATCTTGCTCTCTCTCTTTTACACAAAATAATTTCAAAGGCCAATTCGCCTGTAGGCATGTATGTGTTACTGCCTGGGGTATGTTAGCCACACACAAAGACACAGAAACTACTAGTTCCTGTTTCTAGAAATTGCATAATACCAAGCCCAACACCTCTCCCTGGCAGTGCTTCCACAATGTGCCAGTGTCTCTTGGCATGAGAGTAACTAGAAACAAAGTTTCAGCCTGAAGTGCACACCAAAACAAGAGAAATGACCACAGGCACAGTGAGGCCTGCGCAGCTATTCTTGAAACCCTTCGGCAGAGCAAAAGCAGCACTCCCTCCCTGCCCCCAAACAAATATAGTACAAGTCAGAGACCCCCTTCCCTTCCCTATCTTAATACAACCCAGATGCCAGGCACCCCCATCTTTTGTCTACCCAGTCAACGCTTAAACATACAGATCCTGTTTTACCAATAAGGAAATTGAAGTGTAGGGAGATTGTGCAACTTGCCTGAGGCTGAGGTCAAGGTCAGAAGGAGGTAGGGCTGGGACTGATGCCCCAACGTGGACTCCACAGGTCTCCCTTTTCAGTACACAGCTCCACCCAAGCCCAACTCTGCTAGCCATAGCCTGAAGTCCTGAAACTCGCTACACTGAGAACAGGCCAACACTTGTCAAGGAACAAATCACAGAATAACCTATACCTAGGGTGACCTTTAAAAACCCTTTATTTGTAAGTATGTCACAGATCAAAAAGAAGAAATACACATTCATTTAGATGCTCCTTTCAGTTAAATGCTTGTATCTGATCAATCTCTGAAAGAAATAGACTCTTCGATTGGGTTTCACACACACACACGAAAAGCATTCCACATGGAACTGGATCCTGACAGTCCCTAGTAAAGGTGACTGGCATCGACTGGTTTTCTTCTGGTCAACAGGCCCAGAGTCCATCAGCAGGAACTTAGCCTCCCAGTCAGCAACTCCACTTTCCTGGCCCACCATACAACTGCCTGCCTCCTTTCCAAGGAGACCCTGACTTGTGATACTTGTGATACAAAACTTCCTGGAGACCAGAATCCTCTCACCGAGTCCAAATGTCAACGTACTTTAATTCAGTGCCAAACAGGCAGGGAAGGGACAGAGAGACGCTGTGCTTGTGCTTTGGAAAGACTTCCTCCACCAGCAGTTTCGGACAGCTGTTGCATTGTTCACATAACCAGGTTTTAATGAAATGGTTCGGTTTCATCTTAGGACTGAAAATACACTGGACCACCTTGCCCAGCTGGATCATTTCTCCAAAACCATACAGCCAACAATATCCCAGGGTGGGCACCCCCAGAGCTTGCTGAATTTCCATTAATCCCATTACCCCCCACTTTTAATCTCATTATCAGCTAAAGACAAATCTTCACTTGAAAAACCCAATCCACACTTTAAATCACCTCCCCCACTGAGTGCTACTCAGAGTTCACTCGAAGGAAGACTTTACAGCACAGAGGGGGATCTGAAAGGCACCTGGCTGATCTTGGTATCACCTGATGACACAGTGTCCAGGCATGTCAGCTGGTGCATCTTCCAAACCCTCAGCCACTCTACTTTCTAATACCTCTCCCCACTTCCATTCTTCACCCTGGGTAATGACAGCAAATAACCTTGAGAGAGCACCACCTCACTTTACCCTTAACTGAAAGGTGGACAAGTGAAGTTTGCGGAAGGTCGCGTGACAAGCTGAAAGTCACACGGCAGGCAAGAGGGCCAGGATTCAAACGGGGGTCTACAGTGCCACCCTGGCAGTATCAGTCCTTGGAACAGGTCAGCAAAAATGAGACAGGATTGGATGCCAAGAGGCTGTTCAAGCCTTCCCCAGAGCATTCAGATTACACTGGACTTCTATCATGGAGTCAGGAATTCTGAGACCTGATTTCAGGAAGCAAAGTCCAACTCTGGGCAGGAGAGAAGAAAGGTCAAAGAGCAAGATCTTCAAGACACTTCTGCTTCTCAGAAGGCTTCACAGAACACCAAGACCACACTTGGGTTTTACCTAATTGCTATTTGTTGGGGGTTGTTAAAAGCCTCATCTTTATAAACAAGACACTGTCAAGTTTGATTGGATAAAAGAAAAGTCATAAAACTTTTCCAGAAAACTAAATTGTACCAAGTTTCCAAAAACACACCCCCTCTGGTTTGGTAATTTCACTTCTAGAGATGAAAAAAGGGGAAAACTTGAAAATCATCACCAGAAACAGCAGAATTATGGTATGTTCACGTAATAGAATTTTAGACACCCATTTAAAATAGCGCATTTTGGAAATGTTCACAGTGTAATATTTTTTGAAAAGCTAAGCACGGAAAACCCTTACAATCTCTTCTGCAAATGATGTGGACCAACCAGTGCTATTACAGGACAGCTGGACAGAGGGCTGCTTTGCCCTAACTTTGAGACTGGACTCACTCTCCATCTATTTCTTTAGAATGGAATATATCCCACGATTTACAGTGGCCCATGTGGATGCAGTTTAATCAAGTTTAATCAGTTGTAGCCTGTTTGGACTGGGGGGGGAAAACCCTAAGTGTTTTTAAACATTTTACAGCAATGGTACAAGTTTGGGGTGCATCTTCCAGACTACTCTCTGTACCTCATCAGCACTTCAAGCTGTTCTCTAACAATTACAATTAAGAAACCAAATGGGGATCAAGCCATGCAGACTATACCACAGGTCAACAGGCTGACATCCTTGTACTTCCATTTCCCACTCTTTTAAATGGCTACACCACATTCCATTAAGCTTTTTTCTTTTTTAACCCCTCCATGAAAGTACTAGAAAAATCACTGCAATAAAAAGTCATCGCACATGGTTAAGTACCATGACCTAGCAATTCCACTCCCAGCTATCCACCCAACAGAAATTAATACAAAATGTGCACACAAGAATTTGTACGTGAATGTTCAGAGCTGCACCATTCACCATAGTCCAAAACAGTGGAAACCCAAATACCCATCAACTGAAGAACAGAGAAATAAAATGTGACATATGCACATAAGGGAACAGTATTCACTCATAAAAGAAATGAAGTACTGACTCATGCTACACCATAAATCTTGACAACATTACACCAAGTGACAGAAGTCAGACACAAAAGCTTATATATATTGTACAATTCCTGAAATACCCAGAACAGGCAAATTTATAGACACAGAGAGTACATCAGTAGTTGCCATGGATTGAAGGGATGGAGAGTGCCTGCTAATGAATAGGGATCTCTTTTTGGAAAGATAAAAATGTTCTCAAATTGGTTGTGGTGGTGGCTGCACCATTCTGAATATACTAAAAAACCACTGAATTATACGCTGTAAATTGGTGAACTATCATTCGTGCACAATATCTCAATAAAGCTATTACAAAATGACTAAAAACAAAACAATAAGATTTTACAATAATAGTATAACACTCAAAATGTATATAATTTATAGTCAATGTTTGGGGGTGAATAAATTAATTAAAATTATATGTGCCATAAAGAAATCATCGTGCAAATATCTTTTTGTCTTTCTTTATACATAGCAGAAGCTCAAAAAATATTTGATGAAACAGACTGGTCAATCATGTGAAATCAGGGCTCGATGCCTTTTTTTAAAAAAATTATTTTTACTGACAAAATGAGATTCACATTAAGAAATGCTACCCATACTTATTTATTACCCACTTCATCTCCCTCTTAAAATACTTTTCCCAGGTCAGGACTGAACCACAATCCAAACCCACTCACCACATTTCAAACTTCAAAGTGGGAAATGTACAGTAGACAATGTACAGAGGCAACTGCATGTCATGCTATTCCAACTATTAATAAATTTACCACAATTAGAGACCTTAACGTTATCTTAGTTAAAATTCACATTCCCTGAAAGTCACTACTTACTAATTATGCCCGTTAATATTTTAATGACTTAAGAGAAACTATTTGCATTTGGTATTATGGGCATGCCAAATTCTTCTTCAATTATCTCTCCAGTTTATTCACTCAATGAATATCACAGCTGCTCTTCAAAGGTGCTGAGGATACACTAAAGAATAAAAATAGGCAAAGACTGGCAAACAAAACCCTGTCCTCATGGAACTCACATTCCAGTTCTGTGGGGTTCTTTTTAAGTATAATTTAACGAAATTTTATTTATTTTTAACAAACTCATATCTTATGAATTAAATGTCAGCATCAGCAAAGAATCCCAATTCTCACCTTGCAAATGTTCAGTCTTTTCTAAACACTAAAAATCACAAAGATTTATTAAACATCAGGAGCAGTTTTCAATGACAAGCCACCCCCCCCCCCCCCCGCCGTTTTACAGCTGTATCTGGAACATAAAGACAAACTTGTCTACCTTACAATTTTATTCAAAACCAGAATTTGAAACGTTTTACATCCACACCATTGATACAGAAGACGACAGTGGGCTCTCAGAACAGATTTAACAGCCCAGGGTCTTCACATCATTGATTCCAAACGGTTTTTACTGAAATTTTAAATAAAGAGACTCCAATCTCCTTCTGAAATTCATAATCTCAAGTCATTCAATAACCTGAATTGTGTAACACGAAAATATTGCATACCTCCACCTCCAAAAGCAAAAGTGCAATTTAGTTCAAAGATCACAACAACTGGCTCAAAGGGGTAACTTTTAGAAACAAAGTCTAAATTCTGTTAAACAATTCAATAATTTAGTGGAAATTTTACAAAGTGGCCAATGATTCTCTTGTAATATTTTTCCTCATCACCCTCCCAACCAGGGAGGTTAGCCTTAAAGACACCTCAAAACAGCCAACCCATCCTTAAAATGCAGTCACTTTCAGGTTCTAACCTTCATCGGTTAGCAAAATTTCTTATCTTCAGCAATTTGGTTGGGGCTGAATTCTAGCAAGATGTACACATGTGGGTTCACGTCCTCAGATAAGACAAAGTAAAACCATCTTAAGAGACTCACTCCACAGTTTGAACCCTTAAATACTATGTTTCCTACTAAGGTTAAGTGGGTATAGCAGGTAACAGGGAGCAATGCATTTGTTTCAGATCAGACATTTCTCGATTTGGTTGAGGGAAATCATAGGAGAAGTTTATCCTTCCCAGGTTGAAGACTGAGGGGAGAACAGGTTAGTTACCTAAAACCTTGGGGGAAAGATAAACCCCATCCAAATTTAACCGAAAATAATGTTTTACCAGATTACTGGCAAGGTCATAAAACAGACTGTGCCATCCAAAAACTTCTTGAAACTGGTAACATACTCATAAATCCTATTGGGGATTGCGTTCTTTACAACCTCCAAGAACTAAATCCCAAGAACCAACAATTTAAGGAACCTGACAGCCCCATTCACAGAAATCTCCCAAACATTATTACAGAACCAAAGAGCCACTGGCTTAGAGGTACTCTGATGAGACAGAGAAAACTCTCTTGAAGGTAAGAAAAGCACTTTAATTTTCATGAGGCGCAGACTCCAGAGGTTACTTCTTGCATCCAGCACACATATAAAAAGTAACCCAAGGGCCAAGACCATACACAGGACCAGGTTGCACAAAATGTTAAATGAGTAAACAAAAATAACACTTCAAAATACAATGCGTGATCTTGAGTAAGAGAGATGTCAGCCGCACAGTAAAAGCACATGACTCATCCACAGGCCTGAACAAAAGTATTTGTACAGTCCACTACACCAGAGTGGGATTTCCCATCTTCATCCAAGCCTGGGCCTTAGGGGTATCTCAATCGGGAGAAGTTGTGCTATTTCCGTTTTGGAGGGGAGGGTCATTTTATTTCGCTGAATCACAACTCCCCCACATCCCCACCCCAAACCACCACCACGCAAAATACTGCAAATAGAAGAGACGGTGCAAAGGACGCCAGCGAGCACCGACCGAGCAAAACAAAGCACCCAGTGAGGAGCTGTCGTGCCGGGAGTGGGTGGGTAAAGGGGGCCAGGCTCGCCCCTCGGAGCACGGCTCCCGCCCCCAACAGCCTCTCTCCCGGTAGGTGTGTGGCGGCAGCCTCCTCTCTCCACCTGGGGACCAGCTCCGTTCTCCGCAGAGCTCCGGGGGACAGTCCGGAAGGTGAGGAAATGAGGGCGGGGGCGCGCTGCCCCGGCCTGAGCCATAGGACCAAAGCTCCAGAGGGAGGGCGCGTCGGGCCGCCCCACGTGAACACCGGGGCCGAGGCCGCCCCAGGGACCGCGGCCGGGAACAGCGGCGCTCGTGACCACCACGCCGTGCCCGGACTTACCCGGGCCAGGCGCACCGCGGACTCCGCGGCGGCCTCTTCCTCCTCCTCCTCCTCCTCCTCACTTGACAAAATGGCGGCGACAGGAAGTGCCGGGCGCCTCGGCCCGCCCCCCGCCCGCCCCCGGCCACCCGCCCCGCCGCTGCGCCCGCGCCCCCCGCCCGCGCCCCTGCCCGGCCGCCCAGCCGGAGCCGGGGGGCCGTGGCGCCAACGGCGGGGCGCCCGCGAGCCGCCCTGCCGCCCCGACGCCAACGGCGCAAGCGGCCCTGGTCCGGCGCGAGCGGCGCGGGGACGCGGGAGGCCCGCAGGCCCGAGCCCGCGTCGCCCCAGCCTCCCCGCCCCCGCGCCGCGCCGATGGCGTAGCTCCTGGCGCACCAGCCCCATTACGCAATGCAGGTTACGCGGACCGCGCCGCGGGCCCCAGCAGGCCGCCCCGCGCCGTCTGCTGCCCCGAAGGGCACCGGTCCTCACCTGAGACGCTAGGCCGCACGCCGCCCCCGCCAGCCGCCCGCCACCGCCCCCTCCTCTTCGGGCTGCCTGCGCGGCGCCGGGGCCCGCCCGCCGCGCCCGCCGCTCCGCCGCGCTCACAGGCCCCGCTCGGCCGCGGGCACTGCCGGCAGCCGCCGCCGCCGCAGCCCCTGCTTTGGCTCCTCGGCTGCGGGAGAGCAGAACAAACAGCCGTGCCGCCGCCGCCGCTGCCGCCGCCGCCGCCAGCGCACTGACGTCACCGCGCACGCTGCGCGCGCGCTCACGCGCTGCCGCCGCCCGGCGTGCGCGCCCCAAACCGTGACCAGCGAGAGCGAGCTTAAGCGAACTGGTGGTGGGGCGGTGAGTGGGGAAAGCAGGTGGTCGCGGTCCGCGGAGAGATGAGACCACCCCCACCCTCCGACACCCCAACCCAGACCAAGGTGAGATCGGACAAGAGATTTTGCACACCTGAGGTAGGGGACCGCTTCGTCGGAGGGAAGGGACCCCGCAGACCGAGGGAGGAGAAATCTCAGACTGGGAGAGAGGACCTCGCAGACCGAGAGGGGAGATACTTCAGACCGAGAGGGACCCCCCGCCCCAGACCGTGAGGGGACCCCGGAGACCGAAAAGGATACACCTCAGACTGAGAGGGGACCTCACAGACCGGGAGTTGGGATCCCGAAGACGGAGAGGAAACACTTCAGACCGAGCGAGGAGACCTGCAGGCTGACGGAGGGTGTCCCTTGGACTGAGGGAGGGAATAGACGCTTGGAAGGCTGAAAGTTGAGCCTGAGGGAAGACATCTGAAAACACAGGGCGACATCCAAAAATTTAAGAAGGGATTGATGATAGACCCTCAGAGGGAAGACAGTGAGGATAGGCTCCACAGACTGATGACCGAGGCCGGGAGAGACACCTGCCTGAGGGAGGCCGCGCTGCAGGAGAGGCTGAAGGGTGGCTGGAGTAGGGTGGGGCTTGAATGTTAAGGGAGAGAGCTGCGATGGGGGCGCTGGGGTGAGGGAAGGCAGGTGGGAGAGGAGGCTGTTAGCAAGGCTGGGGTGGCATCTTTCTTGGCTGGCTCGCCAGCCGCTGGGATCTAAGGATTAGAAGGTATCACACTTTATGCCCAGGGCGCCCTCCCTGCAGTTGGCCCCCAGCTGACCTTCTCATCCTTAAGATCCAAACCACAATCCAGCTCCCTAAAACGAAGAGATGAGGTTTAGGTTGCTGACAGTTTAGTGTGGTAATCCTGTTAAAAATTTTCAAATGGGAAGCCATAACCTCTGTTCCCCTTTTGCCCTTATTATCACTCTTTTAGCATTTTAAGTGCCATCTTTTAAAAATAGCAAACTCAGTTCTTCTAAAAAGTCTAGGTAATTTAAAAAAATTCCTGATGTCCCCTTCTTTCAGAACATGTTGATACACCAGGATAGCAGTCAAATAGTTTTGTCTCTCTTATGGGGTTTGCTCCCCTGAGAAATCTGTGTGCAGGTCAAGAAGCAACAGTTAGAACCAGACATGGAACAACAGACTGGTTCCAAATTGGGAAAGGAGTACATCAAGGCTGTATATTGTCACCCTGCTTATTTAACTTATGTGCAGAGTGCATCATGCGAAATGCCGGGCTGGATGAAGCACAAGCTGGAATCAAGATTTCTGGGAGAAATATCAATAACCTCAGATATGCCGGTGATACCACCCTTATGGTATAAAGTGAAGAGGAACTGAAGAGCCTCTTGATGAAAGTGAAAGAGGAGAGTGAAAAAGCAGGCTTAAGACTCAACATTCAAAAAACTAAGATTATGGCATCTGGTCCCATTATTTCATGGCAAATAGATGGGGAATCAATGGAAACAGTGACAGACTTGTTTTCTCGGGCTGCAAAATCACTGCAGATGGTGACTGCAGCCATGAAATTAAAAGATGCTTGCTCCTTGGAAGAAAAGCTATGACCAACCTAGACAGCATATTATAAAGCAGAGACATTACTTTGCCAACAAAGGTGTGTCTAGTCAAAGCTATGGTTTTTCCAGTAGTCATGTGTGGATGTGAGAGTTGGACTATAAAGAAAGCTGAGTGCCGAAGAATTGATGCTTTTGAGCTATGGTGTTGGAGAAGACTCTTGAGAGTCGCTTGGACTGCAAGAAGATCCAACCAGTCCATCCTAAAGGAAATCAGTCCTGAGTATTCATTGAAAGGACTGATGTTGAAGCTGAATCTCCAATACTTTGGCCACCTGATGCAAAGAACTGACTCATGGAAAAGACCCTGATTCTGGGAAAGATTGAAGGCAGGAGAAGGGGACGACTGAGGATGAGATATGGTTGAATGGCATCATTGACTTGATGGACATGAGTTTGAGCAAGCTCCTGGAGCTGGTGATGGACAGGAAGGCCTGGCATGCTGCAGTCAGTCCATGGGGTCGCAAAGAATTGGACACGACTGAGCAACTGACCTGACTGATGGGGTTTGCTCACTCTTCACTGAGGTCAGCTATAAATTAATGATAGGTCCTGGGCAAAGTAAAGATTTAACTTTTGCCCTTTATTTTAACAAAGCATGAAGTAACAAACTGTTAACTACCAGCAACAAAGGAGGTAATTGTAACACGTTCATTAGTAAGGTTTATTCTAGTACTGTATTACAGAATATTGAAGTTTGTGAATATCTCTGGCTCCTAATGTCACATACCTGGCAATTTGCAGAAGGTGATGAGAAATGGAAAAAGAATAAGAAAGTACACAGGGATAAATGAATATGGAGTAACAACTTTTTAAGGAAAAAAGAAGACAAAACAGAGTATATCCATTTAAAACTCATCTTCCCCATAGTAGCCTAGTTGTATTATCTACCTAATTTATTGTTGTTGCTGTAAACATGTTTAGGGAAGCATTTGGAACTGCCAGTTTGCAAGTAACATAACAAAGTCTTCTGTTACACTTCATTTTAGACAAAGCCATAATATCTAGCTTGATTTACTGGGCCCTACTACAGGGCTTTTGGCTATGACTGGAAGTCAGATCCAACCTGAAGAGAATTTACAAGCTGTGAAGGCAGTCCCAAAAGCTTTGTCCAAAAATCTTGTATGACAGCAATGTCTCACCCAAGATCACACGTTTACACAGTTTAGAACCCAGATCTCATGACTCCATGATGGATGTGTTCTCAAACTCAGGAATTAACTCTTTGTTGTTGTGTTTTTGGGTTTTTTTGCTCACTTAGTGCACTTTGTGGGACCCCTACCAGGGATCAAACCTGTGCCCCTCTTAACCCCCAATGAAAGGACAGAGTCCCAACCCCTGGACTGCCAGGGTACTCCCAATAAATGTTTTCTATAAAGAGCCAGGTAGTCAATATTTAGGTTTGTGGGCCATGCCATCTCTGTAACATTACCAATCTTTGTAGCTTTGCCATTGTAGTACAAAAGCAGACATAATTAACATGTAAACAAGAGAGTGTGGTTGTTTTCCAATAAAACTTTATGGATACTAAAATTAGAATTTCATGTAAATTTCAAAAGTCACAAAATGTTGTTCTTTTGGGTTTTTTTTTTCCCCCAACTGCTGAAAAAATATGAAAACCATTCTTTGCTGGAAGGCCTTGGAAAAAGAGACAGCAGTCCATATTTGTCCCATAGATTTGCTGATCTCTGCTCTTGAACCTCAAGTTTAGAGAAATGGAAATTTCTTTACCATTATACAGAAGCTATCTGCTTACAGTTTTTTTTTTTTTTAATTCATAGTTTTGGGAGAGCAGTTTTAGATTTAACATTGAGTAGGAAGTACAGAGTTCCCTTACACCTCTCACTTTTCCCCATCTTGCAGAATGTGGTACATTGGTTAGAGTTGATGGGCCAATAGTGACACATTATTAACTAAAGTCCATAGTTTGCATTAGAGTTCACTTTTTGTGTTGTGCATCTTATGGGTTTTGACAAATATATAATGACACACTCGTCAACCATTATGCTTGCCAATTTTTTAACTCAAAAGCTAGCTAAGAACAAAAATAAGTTTCAGAATAAAGCATTATAATTCTGTCAGCCACAAATAGGTACAAGGTGACCCTCTAAGGGTCATTTTGGTTCCTGCTACTGTGTTCATGTTTATTGGCTGTTTTTGCTTAGTTTCAAACTATTTACAAGTATCATTCACTATAACACTTAAAATAATGCGTGCTGGAAGACCTAGTGTGAAGAACTGTGCAATTGCAATTTTGAAAAGGAAGTGATTTTTTTTCCCCTAAGTTTCAAAGTGGACAGAAAATGCAAATATAACACATGGGATAAAAGTGCTTAAGAGGAAGGAGTCTGGAAGTCAAAGAAGGAATGATAGTTGGAGCTCTTATATACTGCTCATTGCTTGATTTAATCATTGTAGAATACATTTGGCCTTGTTTGGTGAAGTTGAAGCTCTGCACACTCCATGGCCCACTAATTCTAATTCATGGAAACTCAGTGACATACTTAAGAAAGTTCAGCATAGTCCTATGAGCCCACACTGAAAACAACCCAAATGTCTGCCTGATAGAATGTAGTATAATGAAAATGAACAAATCACAGCCACACACAGTAGCACAGATGAAACTCAGGAAAACCAAAGAAGCAAGGCATATGTGATGATTCAATTTCTATGTTGATTTCTAAAACAGATAAACATATGTAGAGATTTTTAGGAAAATTATACAATTTCCTGTCACCTGAGGGCTCTGAACCTGAGATCCAGCATCACAAAGTCCTGTGGAGATAGGAGGACTGCTGCTTCTGCATCTTTCCTTGATTTGGATGTGTTCTGGGCAAGAACCAGTGGAGTGGCTAGGAAATAAAATTTTGATCATGAGCTACTGATGGTCACAGGGATTCAAGCCCTTGTGGAATCATCATGGCATCAGAATGAAAGACAAGTCAAGTGAAATTGCTCCAACTGCTCAAAAATTCTCTTCAGCACTTGCTGAGCAGAAAAGGTTTCTTGACAGATCTTCACTATAATTGCAGCCAGCCTATTTTGGTGAAGGATACCTGACCATTTATTTCTGCAAGGACTTCATGGATAAGCCCATGTTGGAATGCTCTAACTGGAGTAAGTACATATCAGGACTGAAAGCTTACATCTCTTTTGCTCCTTTCATCTTCAAGACAAATGCACTGATGAAGCATGTTCTTGCATGTGGGGACTTCTCCAGCATCCCAATGGTTAAGATTCCGTGCTCCCAATGCAGGGGGCACAGGTTCAATCCCTGGCCAGAAAACTAACATCCCACATGCTGAGCAGTGCAGCCAAAAAAAAAAAAAAAAAAGCATCTGCATCTAGATTTATACTAGTATTGTCTGGTAGCCAACTTTCAAAAATGGCCCCCAAAGATTACCCTTATGTAAACTCCTCCCCTCGAGTGTGGTCTGAACCCAGTTACTTGATGATGACAAAGAAGTTATGGCAAAAGCAATAGGGTATCTCTTTCATGGTTAGGTTACAAAAGACTGACTTTCCAGCTGGACTCTTTTTTGCCTTCTCAGGTTCAACTTTTTTTTTTTTTTTTTAACATTTATTTATTTATTTGGCTCTGCCAGGTCTTAACTGCGGCATGTGGGAACTAGTTCCCTGACCAGGGATCAAACCCAGGACTCCTGAACTGAGAGCATGGAGTCTTTGCCACTGGGCCACCAGGGAAATCCCAGGTTCAACTTTTTTGATGAAGCAAGCTGCCATGTAGGAGAGGCCCATGTGGCAAGGGACTGAGGGTAGCATCTGGTCAATGCCAGCACTGGACTAAAGCCGTCAGTCCGACAGCTGCAAGGAACTTAGTTCTGCCAGCACATTAGTACCATTGAAAGTAGATCCATAATCAAACCTTCAGAAGAAACCACAGCCTAGGCCAACACTTTGATTCAGTTCAGTTCAGTTCAGTCGCTCAGTTGTGTCCGGCTGTTTGTGACCCCATGAATTGCACCTCACCAGGCCTCCCTGTCCATCACCAACTCCCAGAGTCTACCCAAACCCATGTCCATTGAGTCAGTGATGCCATCCAGCCATCTCATCCTCTGTCATCCCCTTCTCCTCCTGCCCCCAATCCCTCCCAGCATCAGGGTCTTTTCCGATGAGTCAATTCTTCACATCAGGTGGCCAAAGTATTGGAGTTTCAGCTTCAGCATCAGTCCTTCCAATGAACACCCAGGACTGATCTTCTTTAGGATGGACTGGTTGGATCTCCTTGCAGTCCAAGGGACTCTCAAGAGTCTTCTCCAATACCATAGTTCACTTTGATTACAACCCTGTAATTCCAACCAGAGGATCCAGCTAAGTGACACCTGACTTCCAGAAATTACAAAATGATAAGCGTCCTTTAATTTTTTAAGACAGTAAATTTTGGAGTAGTTTGTTATGCGGCAATAGATAACTAATAACACATCCTGGAACCAAATACCCTTTCCCCTAGGGAAGACATATTTCAGCCTTTGTGGGGTTGATGAACAGTGTGGCAAGCAAATTCTTCCTTCTCCCAAAATATCCCCTTAGTTGCTCTAGTTTTGCATTGTTAAAGTAGACAAAGTGTATTTGAGTCACTGGGGAATGTTGCTGTGGTCTTAGTTCTTTTGAGACAAACAGTATTATCTTTAAGTTCTCTTCCAACGGGAATGAGTGAGGAACTTATGTCTCTAAGGAGGCTAGAGTCTTCCTTCTGGGGACTATTGTAGTAAACAATTCACACATTCTGTTACCCTGAAGTTAGTCAGTCATTGACTCTTGGGGGTTATCTCTAAAGAGGAATTCTTCCACAGATAATTTCAAGGCAGCAAATAAGGGGAATTTATGATACATTTGTGAGCTGTCTGTCTTCACTCCTAGTTAGAGAAATGCTCCCAAATCTTTGTAGGCATCTAAGAGGCTAAAACACCCAAGCATTTCCCATGGGGCAAGTTGAGGATCTGTCCGGAGTTTGTATCTGTGGACAGGTTACTGAACAAAGAGTTGACGCATGCATCCACAAGGCCTTGGCCCTGCAGGCATTCAGCAGTCAATGTGTTGACCTTACTCATAAAGAAGCTGCTGTATACTTTATGTTCTTTATTTAAATAATCCAGCTTAAATGGATTGGCTGGAATTAAGAGTATTTGCAGGAACCTAGACACATGGTCGTCCACATAAACTTAATGCAATTCACAGTAAGGAGAAATTACTAAGGATATAAGTAACTTTATTTAAAAGAGTATTGTAAATTCTCTGGTGGTCCAGTGGTTAGGAGTCTGTCACTGCTGAGGTTTGATTCCTGGTCGGGGAACTAAAATCTCACAAGCTGTGCAGTGCAGCTAAAAGAAAAAGAAAACAATTCCATTTATAGTTACACCAAAAGAATACTTAGGAATAAATTTGACAATGTAAGTGCAGAAGTTATACATTGGAAACTATAGAACACTGCTTAAAGAAGTTAAAGAACTAGATAGTGGAAAGACATACATAATCATGAGTTGGAAAACTTAATCTTTTTACCGATGACAGTAATCTCCAAATTGGTCTGCAGATTCAGTGTAATTCCTGCCAGAGTATCGTTGACTTATATATAGAAAATAAGATAACCCTAAAGTTAATATGAAAATTCAAAGGACCTAGAATAACCAACGGAGAAGGCAATGGCAACCCACTCCAGTAATCTTGCCTGGAAAATCCCATGGACGGAGGTGCCTGGTAGGCTGCAGTCCATGGGGTTGGGAAGAGTCGGACACGACTGAGTGACTTCACTTTCACTTTTCACTTTCATGCATTGGAAAAGGAAATGGCAACCCACTCTAGTGTTCTTGCCTGGAGAATCCCAGGGACGGTGGAGCCTGGTGGGCTGCCATCTATGGGGTCGCACAGAGTAGGACACGACTGAAGCGACTTAGCAGCAGCAGCAGCAGAATAACCAAAGGGCTTCCCAGGTGGTGCTAGTAATAAAGAACCTGCCTGCTAGTGCAGAATGTGTAAGAGAAGCAGGTTCAATCCGTGGGTTGAGAAGATCCCCTGTATGAGGGCACAGCAATCGACTCCACTATTCTTGCCTGGAGAATCCCATGGACAGAGGAGCCTGTCAGGCCATGATCCATAGGGTTGCAAAGATTTGGACATGACTGAAGCAACTTCACATGCAGAATAACCAAAAACAATCTTGAAAAAGGGGAAGAAAATTTGAAGATTCACACTTCCTAATTCCAAATCTTACTATAAATCTACTTCATGGTATTGGCATGAGGCTAGATATAAAGAGCAAAAAAATACAGAGTATTTAAAAAATACAGAAATAAATCCATGAAGCTATGGTCAACTGATTTCTGGCAACTGTGGCCAAGATCATTCAATGGGGAAAGATGGTCTCTTTAACAAATGGTGCTGAGAAAACTAGATATTAACATGGAATAGAATTTTTGTATATGGTAGGACTACCTCCTACCATATACAAAAATTAACTCAAAATAGATCATAGACTTAAATGTAAGGGCTAAAACCATACAACTTAGAAGAAAACATAGGCGTAAATGTTCACAGCCTTGGAATTGGCAATGATTTCTTACCTATTACACCCAAAGTACAAGCAACAGAGACAAAAAGATAAATTGGACTGGACCAAAAACCCATGGAAGGGTGCCCAACATCGTTTGTCATTAGGAAAATCGGTCAAAACCAAAGTAAAAGAGTTCCCTGGCAGTACAGTGGTTAGGACACCATGCTTTCACTGCCATGGGCCCAGGTTCAGTCTCTGGTCAGGGAACTAAGATCCCACATGCCATACAGTGGCATAAAAAAAAAAAGAAAAGAAAACCTCACAGTGAGATAGATACCACTTCACACCTACTAAGATGGCTAAATTCTTAACAAGGAGAAAGGGAAATAAGTGTCGGTAAGGATGTAGTCTAGTCAAAAGCTATGGTTTTTCCAGTAGTCATGTGTGGATGTGAGAGTTGGACTATAAAGAAAGCTGAGCGCTGAAGAATTGATGCTTTTGAACTGTGGTGTTGGAGAAGACTCTTGAGAGTCCCTTGGACTGCAAGGAGATCCAACCAGTCCATCCTAAAGATCAGTCCTGGGTGTTCATTGGAAGGACTGATGTTGAAGCTGAAACTCCAATACTTTGGCCACCTGATTTGAAGAGCTGACTCATTTGAAAAGACCCTGATGCTGGGAAAGATTGAAGGCAGGAGGAGAAGGGGACGACAGAGGATGAGATGGTTGAATGGCATCACTGACTCAATGGACATGAGTTTGTGTAAACTTCAGGAGTTGGTGATAGACAGGGAAGCATGGCATGCTGCAGTCGATGGGGTCACAAAGAGTCAGACACAACTGAGCGGCTGAACTGAACTGAAAGATGTAGAAAAGTGGAACCCTTGCAAATTGCTGATTGGAATGGAAAATGGTATAGCTGCTATGAAAAACTTTGGTGGTTTCTCAAAATTTTAAACATAAAAATTACCATATGATACAGTAATTTCTGTGCTAGGTATATACCCCCCAAAATTGAAAATAGGTACTCAGAGATTTCCCTGGTTGTCCAGTGGTTAAGAATCAGCCTTCCAATGCAGGGGACTCAGGTTTGATCCCTGGAGGTGAACTAAGATCCCACATGCGCACACCACAACTAGAGAGAAACCAGTGTGCCTCAACTGCTGAGCCTGTGTGCTCTAGATCCTGTGTTCCACAACTCGAGAAGCCCCCGATTTCCCCAACAAAGACCCTGCAAAGCCCCCTCCCCCAAAAAAGGTACTCGGTGGATTTCCCTGGCAATTCAGTGGTTAAGACTCCATGCTTCCCATGCAGGGGGCATGAGTTTAACCCCTCATTAGGTAACTAGCATCCCACGTGACGTGCGGTGTGCGTGCTCAGTCTCTGAGTCATGTCCAGCTCTTTGCAACCCCAGGCTTCTCTGTCCCATGTAATTTTCTAGGCGAGAATTCTGGAGTGGGTTGCCGTTTCCTCCTCCAGGGATCTTCCTGACCCAGGGATCGAACTTGCATATCCTGCATTGTCAGGCAGATTCTGGCCACCTGGGAATCCAGCTGAATAAATGAGTACTTCATTCCCTTATATGGCTGAATATCCAATCGTATGTATATGCTACAACTGGATAAATGAATGTGCTGTGTCCTTAGAGTGGGATATTCAGTCATATAAAGGAATGAACTACTGATACTGGCTGGAACATGGAGGAACCTCAAAAACATTAATGCTTAGTTAAGAAGCCAACCATTGATAAATGCCGAGACAGGAAGCAGATGAGTGTGTGTCAGGAGACTGGGGAGGAGGAGTGGCGAGAAACTACGGGTGGGTAAGGAGTTTCCTTGAAGGGTGAGAGAAATGTCTTGGAACCAGTTAGAAGTGATGGTTGTACAACTTTGTGAGTATGCTAAATGCCACTGTGCTGTCAGCTTTAAAATGCTTAACGGCCCATTTTGTCACATAAATTTTACCTCTTGGGGGGAAAAAAACTTAGAAACCACTTTTTTTCAATAGTGCCAAGTATTTATTATACAATTTTGAAAAAAATATTTGGCTGCACTGGGTCTTAGTTGTAGCAGGGAGGATCTTCACTGCAGCATGTAAACACATATTAATAGTTCAGGCATGTGGGATCTATTTCCCTGACTAGGGAACGAACGCTGGCCCTCTACATTGGGACTGCACAGTCTTAGCCACTGGACCACCAGGCAGGTCCCCTTATCTCACTTAATTTTGATACCAGCCCTGTCAGAGTGGACAGATTGCTCCCTATCCCACCACATTATGTTATCCCCCAAACTGAATTCCAGTTTCTTTCAAATACATATAAAGTATACACTCAACCAGATGGCGTTTTGAGAGGAAGTACATAGACTCTTGAGTCTGATTATAGAAAACCAACTGAACCTCATAGGCCTCAGGGTCCTGTTCAAGATGAAGGAAGTGGCCCAATTCTAAAAGGCTCTTCTACTTTGTTCTAAAATTCTATTTGAACTCTCTGGTGCCTGTCTAATCACTCCTGGCCTCCTTTCTGCTGAGCCAGGATCACTTTCAGCAGTAGACATGATCTCTTTATGGTCCAAAATTTAAGAAAAGATTTACAAGTACTGATTATGTTCTCTTGAATGAGCACTTTGGTTATTGTATTTTTTTTCCTCTTTAGCAACTGTAGTAATTTCATAAAAACCCAATTAGATCACACAGACCCACAGTATTACCTAAAGCAGAAACTATTAATAGGTTGACATTCTTAAGATCATTTTTTTGCCTGCCAGTAGCAAAGAATACCACCTTCTCTAAACCTGTTTTCTTGTTGTTGTTGTTTTTAGTTGCAGCATGCACTGTTAGTTTGTGGCACATGGGATCTAGTTCCCTGCCTGACCAGGGATTGAACCTGGGCCTCCTGTACTGGGAGCTCGGAGTCTTGGCCACTCGACCGCCAGGGAAGTCCCAAACAGACCTGTGTATTGATCTCAGTATTTCAGACTCCCACATCTTTTTGTTTTTTGGCTGCGTTGGGTCTTAGTTGCAGGTAGTGGGATCTTCGTTGTGGCACAGGTTCTCTAGCTGTGGCTCGTGGGCCCCGAAGCACTCAGGCTTAATTGCTCCATGGCATGTGGGATCTTAGTTCCCCAACTAGGGATTGAACCTGTGTCCAAAGCATTAGAAGGTGGATTCTTTTTTTTTTTTAACTAACTTCTAAAATTTTTGGCTGTGCTGGGTCCTTGTTGCTGCACAGACTTTTATCTGGTTGTGATGTGTGGGCTTCTCACTGTGGTGGCTTCTCCCGTTGTGGAGCACAGGCTCTAGGGTCTGCGGGCTGCAGTTAGTTTTGGCTCCTGGGCTCTAAAGAGCACAGGCTTAATAGATGTGTCACAGTGGCTTAGTTGCTCCGAGGCACTGGGATCTTCCTGGACCAGGGATGGAACCCCATGTAGGTGGATTCCTTACCACTGAGCCACCAGGGATGTCACAGTATTCCTGTATCTTTAATGTGGGGCCTTAGAAGTTACTTAACTTCTGTCTCAGGTTTCTCCCCTACAGATAAGAAAGAACTGATAAACATTCGTTTCCAATGAGTAAGCCTGAAACTTATTCCGGTCATCCCAGGCATATTAGGACATCCTTTTGTGCAACCATGTAATGACTCCCCATCTTGGGGAATGAGGGCCTGATTTAAACCTAAATTTAGGAGTAAAATGAACCATGTCATTTCATACTGGGGGTAGGTGGTAAGAGTGGTGGGTGGTAAAATAACTTAGTAGAAATTCAGATTCAATGGCAGGCCTTGTATTAATTTTACAAGAAAAACAAGGTAATTCCCTGGCAGTTCAGTGGTTAGGATGCTTTCACTGCCGAGGGCACTGGTGATTGCGGAACTAAGATCCCCCAAGTCGCATAGCATGGCCAAAAAAACCCAGTTTCATAGTTTTGTTATTCTCAGACACTTTTGCCTCAAGAGAACAAGCTTCAGCGGGCATGCATAACTAAGCCACTTCTATGCAGTATTAGTCAGCAAATTTGGAAAACTCAGCAGTGGCCACAGGACTGGAAGAGGTCAGTTTTCATTCCAATCTTAAAGAAGGGCAGTGCCAAAGAATGTTCAGACTACCATACAGTTGTGCTCATTTCACATGCTAGTAAGGTTATGCTCAAAATCCTTCAAGCTAGGCCTCAGCAGTACGTTCTAGGCTTCTGAACCGAGAACTTCCAGATATACAAGTTGGATTCAAAAAAGGCATAGGAATCAGATATCAAATTGCCACTTGTTGGATCATAGAGAAAGCAAGGGAATTCCAGAAAAACATCTACCTCTGCTTCATGAACAACACCAAAGCCTTTGTGGATCACAGCAAACTGTGGAATATTCCTAGAGATTGGAATGCCAGATCACCTTATCTGTGTCCTAAGAAAACTGTATGCAGGTCAAGAAATGACAATTAGAACCAGACATGAACTGACTAGTTCAAAATTGGGAAAGGAGTACAAGGCTGTGTATTGTCACCTTGCTTATTTAACTTATATGCAGTGTACATCATGGGAAGTGCCAGGCTCAAGCTGGAATCAAGACTGACAGGAGAAATATCAGCAACCTCAGATATGCAGATGATGCCACTCTAATGGCACAAAGTGAAGAGGAACTAGTCTCTTGATAAGGGTGAGAGTGAAAAAGCTGGCTTAAAATTCAATGTTCAAAAAATGAACATCATGGCATCTGGTCCCATCAGTTCGAGGCAAATAAGATGGGGAAAAAATGTACACAGTGACAAGTTTTATTTTTCTCAGGCTCCAAAATCACTGTGGACAGTGACTGCAGCCATTAAATTAAAAGGTGCTTGCTCTTTGGAAAGAAATCTATGACAAACCTAGTGTATTAAAAAGCAGAGATATCACTTTGCCAACAAAGGTCCATACAGTCAAAGCTATGGGTTTTTTTTATTTTTGGGTTTTTTTTTTTTGGTATTTTTTTTTTCTTAAGCTATGGTTTTTCCAGTAGTCCTATACAGATGTGAGTTGGACCATAAACAAGGCTGAACATCGAAGAACTGATTCTTTAAAACTGTGGTGTTGGAGAAGACTCTTGGAGGCCCTTGGACTGCAAGATCAAACCAGTCAATCCTAAAGGAAATCAACCCTGAATGTTCCTTGGAAGGACTGATGCTGAAGCTCCAATACTTTGGCCACCTAATGCGAAGAGCTGACTCACTGGAAAAGACCCTGATCCTGGAAAGATTAAAGGCAAAAGTAGGGGCTGGAAGAGGATGAGATGGTTAGATAACATTGCCAATTCAATGGACATGAATCTGAGCAAACTCTGGGTGATGGACAGGGGAGCCTGGCATGCTGTAGTCCATGGCGTTGGAAAGTCAGACACAACTTAGCGACTGAACAACAAAACAAATGCAGTATTAAGGAATGATGAGTAGAAAAGATTCAGAGGCACCGTTTCTTGCTTACTAAGCAGTTTATTTGTTCTTAGTTCGACCACTTGACTTTTTCATAAATACTCATCTCACATCTCCAATAAGGCTCCTTGAGAGCAGTGCACATATCTAAGTTTTGTCATGAATCAGCACCTGGTATCTAACAGATGCACTCTTTTCTACCACCTCTTTTCTAATAATTTCCCACTAGCCAATGCTTTCCTAAGTGTGACAGTTCAAAGGTTTACAGGAAAACAGACCCAGCAGGATCACTTCAAAAGGGCGGTTATCGTCCAGTCCTTCTGATTACAGGAAAGTGTAACTGTTGCTTTTGAACCTTAACACATGCTCGCTTTTCTTTCTCACAGATTCAGAAACTTCCAAAGGAATATTTATTTAAAATAAAATGTTTATTCATCTTCCACAGATAGGTATCTCTGCCTATGGCAATTTATATTGATTTTCCATTCACAAGACATCAAATTTTCTTTTTAAATATATTTAAGTAAAAGTAACTCAATTTAAAGAAAAACAAGAAACCCTGAAGTAATGCAGAGGTGGGACATAAATGAGGTAAAACATGGCAAAGGTGATTTCACCAAGGACTAAAGTTTGGGAAACAATGCCCCAGGCAAAATATCCTCATTCTTTTTTTTTTTTTTAAATATCCTCATTCTTGAGGGTAAGTATGTGCTTCCAATGGTTCACGTGTAAGATTCTTCAGGCCTTTGAGAATTCACTGATGTGACAGAACCAAATCACATGTGAACAAGATTCTGCTACCTCTTGTGAAGGAGGACCACATACCACACAGTGTACCACAAAAGCAGAGATCAAAAACCGAAGCCAAAGTAAATTCTTGAAACTTTATAAAAAAAACAATAAAAGCTTTATAAAGCAATGTACATCCTAGTATTGAACTGCTCCCAGACCAAAAAATAATAAAAAGGGGTGCATTCAGCCAGTGGCTGTATTTAACAAGCAAAGTATCAGCAAAGTCTAATTATCCAACTTTTATTATTCCAACTACAGTGTAAAGAGCGATGTCACAGCCACTTGGGGGAATGTACAACTTTTGCAGCCTTCACACCAAGGCAGAAAGCCACACGACTCTGTGAGACAAGCCTGTGAGGTACACTTTTCTGAAGGAAATGGCTGAGTCTCTTCACCAAAATAATATTCCAGTATCACATACCCTAGTACTACTTACAAACCAAAGGACAGGAATAATGCAGAAAACAGATCCCTTGAAACAGGGAAAGGAGGCTCATTCTGTGGGAACAGCATCTCTGGACTCTGCATCAGTCTGTCCCGCTGTGGCTCCTGCAGCAGCTGTGACCGTCACGGTGCTTTCTGACTGCGCTGCCATGGCTTCCGCGGCAACTCCAGCCTCAGCAGCTCCACCGCCAGCTTCTGCTTCAGTGTTGCCCTTCTCAGGTGCCATTCCGCAGGGGGTCTCTACCTCGGGGTGGGGACCACTAGCGGCCTCAGCTGTGTCCGCAGGGTCATCCCGTTTGGTCAGCATTTCACCACTTTCTGGAGCAGGTGCTTCTTCCCCATCTACTGCCCTCACTGCTGCCGTAATCACCTCAGCTAAGACCTGGGCCGCTACCTCCTCAGGTGTCTCTTCCTTATCCTCACCTCCTAAATTCTCATCTCCTTCTATTTCTGCATCACCAGCTTCACTGGTGAAAGGGTCTTCACCCTGGCCAAGAAGAGGAAATTCAGGTTAGTGCAGTCTAAAGAACTGTCCAAATGAGAGACTGAAGCTCAGGCTGCTGGGAGTTCATGTTTTCATGATGGGCAGAGGCAACAAGAGAAACATTTTAAATCACATCAAGTGAGTCAATCCTACACGTACTCAGAAAAGACATCTCAGAAAAGCTTTACGAGTACTATTTTGCACTTGTTATTCAAGCATATAATGATGAGGAAAGGTTTAAAAAGGCATAGATATTCTTAATCCAATTTAAAAAAAAACAAAAACCCAAAAACCTCATTTTAACAGGAAGTTCAGGCTTTTTTTTTTTTTTAATATGGACCATTTTTAAAGTCTTTATGAATCTAATACAATACCACTTCTCTTTTGTATTTTGTTTTTTTGGCCACGTGGCATGTAGGATCTTAGTTCTCTGACCTGGGATCAAACTAGCATCTCTTGCATTGGAAGGCAAATTCTTCACCACTGGACCACCAGGAAAAGTCCCAAGGCTCTTTCTAAAGTTTCATTTAAGCACACAGCCCTTGCATGAAGATTACCCCCGTTTTATAGTGAAGAAAATGAAACTTCCTAAACAGTATCACTAGCAGATAAGAAAGTTTTAAAATACAGTGTTTAGGACTTTCCTGGCAGCCCAGTGGTTAAGACTCCCAGCTTCCACTACAGGGTACTTGCATTCGATCCCTGGTTGGGGAAACTAAGATCCCACATACCAAAAAAATAATGGTGTGTAGGGAGTTCCCTGGTGGCCTCATGCTTAGGATTCTGAGCTTTCACTGTCACGGCCTGGATTCAGTCCCTGGTCAGGGAACTGAGATTGCACAAGCTGTGAGGTCGGGTCAAAACAAAACCAAGTGTTTAGAAGCTTCAGCTAACAGCTGACTCCAGAAACTTTAAGTCTGTCTAAGCCACAAGGGAAAACCCTGATCAGTCATGGTTCTTACACTGGTTATTTAAATTCTATCCCTTTATGGCTGAAATGAATCTTCAAATACTGAAGAAATTAATAACCGAGAAGAGGGCAAACACGTCCTAGTCAGGTTATGCTGAATTTTAACTGCCAGCCCCAAATATTGAAGTCATGGGTCTGAGCACTTAGCAAAATGGGCTTCTGAAGGAGGAACCAGAGACTCTTCCAACCAGACTCCTCTCCAGGGTATCCTCCTTGGGATTTTTTTTGATTACTCTGCTCCTGATACTATGGCACCGCTAGCTCTTCCCTCTCCCTTGTTCCCCATCTTATTGTTGGTTGTCTCTGCCAGCAAAAACATGTTTTAGCATCTACATGGAGAATTATCATCTACTTCAGTTTTTTGTTTTGCTGTAAGCATTTCACCATCGTTTTGATTGCTATTTGATGGAGAGACAGTCTGGTTTTCTCATGGTGATAGTCAGCACCATTGCACAGATTAATCAAGCAGGACCATGTCCCCAGAGTTCCCAGGCAAGCAGTAAGTCTCAGGAAATGCACAACTGTGGAATCTCCAAGCCCGATACATTCCAACTTCTCTCAATTCTTCAAAAGACTCAGAAATGCTAAATACTGCACTTTGGATAGAATTCCAAATCCAGAGTTAGTTCATCCTCCATTTCCAAAGCTTTTCCCATCTGTTAGACTCTGAAGCACAAACCTTGAGGTATTTTTCCAGCATCTTCACTATATGTCTGTTGTTCAAAACACTCTTAGCCACATGGAGACTTGTTTTCTTAAACTGTTCAGCAGCCAACTACAAAGGGAATCAAACATGAGTTTTTAAAAACGGTGTGCACAGAGGAGCAAGAGAATAAACCAGCCTGGGTACACTGACTTGTTCGGAGATTCATCCTATGCAACTAAAACCTTTCTTCAGTATGGCAAGTCCCCAAGTGCTGGACTCCAATAATGAAAGCAACCAAGCACTGGCGAAGAATCAGAACTGACTCTGTGAAATAGTGGGGATAAGTCCGAGACCTTAAAAAGCGCAGGCACACCACTTGTACCACGTGTACAAGCAAGGATGAAATAAAAACACTTACAGATCAGAAGCTACGTGGACTCAGTAGGGGAAAAGGGCAAGGTTTTTCTTTTCATTTTTCTGAGTTATACTGACTCTACAAGTAAAAAGTCTGAATGCTGCAAACATTTGACTGTTTTAGAGCTTAACACATTCAGATGATAATCCCTTGTTTGTACAGGGGTTTTTGCCTGTTCTTTAGTAATACCAGGAGATGGGCAGGCAGGTAGCTCCAATCTGGTAGTCAGGTAAACTAACCACAGAGATGCTAAAGCAGGACTTGGCAAGCTAGAGCCTGCAGGCCAGATGCGGCCACACCCATTCCTTTACTTAAGGCCTGTGGCTGTTTCTGTCCATCAGCCACAGACTTGAAACTTGAGGATTAACAAGTTAAGGCAGAGAACTGATGGCTTGCGAAGCTAAAAATATTTACAGTTTGACCCTTTATTTAAAAAAAAAAAAAAAAACAACTGCCAATACTTTGGCATTTAGCCTCAGGCCTCATCAGCTAGTAAGGATCAAACCCATCCCTGATCCTGAGTCCTCCAAACCATTCTGCTCTGAGTGGCCCTCAGCCTCAGCTTGTAAGAAATCCAGACTCAATGTGACTTACAGGGAATATTCTCAACCCAGGAAAATTTCCAGCTACTGTGTTTAGTCAATGTTAAGCAACACATTTTCCTCACATTTTAATAGAAACTGGGGTGCATGTTACAATCACTTCATGAAATGATGGACTTGATGGAACATGGCAAAAGCCCCTAAAGATGTTAGCTTCCACATGAGACACACAAAGTGCTGAACCCCGCACATGGGCAGACGGGACTGCTTGCACACCCCACACCGGGGGGCACTCACCCGGCGGTTGTGATTGTGGTCGACAGAGTGCAGGTGCCGCTGGAGGAGCTGGGGTTGCGCCGGGATCAGCATGTCACAGGCCAGGCAGTGGGCAGCCTCTATTTTCTTAAAGAAGTGCTCCTGGCCAATCCCTGTTGACAATACCCCAGTGTTGTGGGACTTGGGTCGGCATCCAAGTGATGCTTCCCTCTCACTCACTCCCCATCAGGGCTCACATTTTCTCCCCGTGGCCCTAAGAATTCAGTTAGGACAGAATCTGAAACACGCATCACCTGCCCTCCAGCAGGTGCGTGGAGACAGAACACACACCCTCCACACCTGGGAACTTTATTTTTAACTTTGCTCATCCTTCGGTCCTTTCTCTTCAAACGAAGGAGGAAAAACATCAGAGTGCTTAAATAGCACCCCAATAAACTCCCTTAGAGCTGTCATTACATTAGGCCACACACGAAGGTTTCCTTCCCCTGCTAAACGCCCCTCCCATTTGTCTCTACTTTGTCACATTTTCAACCACCCTGACCTGGGGTTTGTAATCTGGACTAACACCCACCCCCAACCTCAGATCGTAACTCACCTTTGAAAGGATCTGGTTTTGGTTTTGTACTTTCCTTCTCCATTAGTTCCTGACGCCGCTTCTCAATTTTCTTATTTCTGTTTATAATGTATTCCTAGAGGTTGGGAGATGCACCAAATGAAATGAGGGGAGGGATGGCACACGTGGGTATTTTTTCAACTGCACCAGGGGCAGCTCACCAAGGGTGGCTGCCAAGCCCACGGTGGGTGGTGACAGCCTTATCTCAGCTGCTCTCAGGATGGGAAGACAGCCATCAGAGCAGCTCCATGGGCAGAATTAGTGTGAACTACAATGAGTGGAGCTCTCACTGTCCTTCTGCCTCAGGGACCTGCAGACTGCTATTCTGGAAGTCTTGGCCTAGTTTAGGCTTCCCTTCTCTGTGAGTGATCCAACACCCGTAGGATCACTGGGACATGTCGTGATGGAGGCTAAGTATGATTTACCTGGAGGAATTCCACCGTCTTATCAGGCAGCTTGGTACTTATAAAGCGTAGTGTCTCTTTGTGAAACTTGCTTTGCAAATGCTTCTGGATTTCTTCATCTTCAAAGCTACGGAACTTGCACACGGAACAGGCAAACTGAATCCTGGAGAAGGAAGACAAAAAGAAAAGCAGTGATGCAGATAATCAGCTCATCTCTGCATCAGAGTAACAGTTACTCCAAGCTTCCCCATATTAAGAATCAGAGTACAACCTTGCAAGTATTTCAGGAAAATGATTCCTGTAGCACTTTACTACTATACCACTCTTTGGCCCAAAGAGGTAGAGACTTTTCAGAACTGTGGATTCCCTAAGTCTCTAGCCCACTGCTCTGGGGGCCTAGAACCCAACTCCATAGCTTCTCAGATGTTTCTTTCTGAAGCCACGTGGAAGATATAAGACAACTGACCCCATTTAGTACCACAGAATTCCTGATGATCTCACAAAATTCAAAACTCACATGATCGTAGTTCTCCAATTGGACTCAACAGAAGGACACATCATACCTAAGGATGAAAACTGAGGTTCCCAGAGCAGGGTATTGCTTTCCTCAGCTCTGCTCCTCGTGGGGTCTAACAGCAAAGGCCCTGTGGCACTCAGGAATCCTCCTCTGCCAAATCAGAGTTCTGCTGGACAAGTGCCACAAGACGCCCTTGCCTTTGCAGATACCCCCGAAAGAGGAGTGAAGAGGAAATCTCCTGGGCCCTGTGTGCACAACTGTCAGGAAGCCACCAAAGAAATGCAGGGTTCCCGCTTCCCTGCTGCATCTTGACCTCCCCTGTGACAACGTCTCCAATTTTTTTGAGGCTCGTCAGTCACTAGGGCAGTCTAAGTGAAGGTCGCTCAGTCGTGTCTGACTATTTCGACCCCATGGACTGTCCATGGAATTCTCCAGGTCAGAATACTGGAGTGAGTAGTCTTTCCCTTTCCAAGGGATCTTCCCAACCCAGGAATCGAACCAAGGTCTCCTGTACTATGGGCGGATTCTTTACCAGCTGAGCCACAAGGGAAGCCCAGGGCAGTCTAAAGATTCCTTTAAAATAGTAATCTCAGTTCCCATGTGGCATGAAAACAGATCTAGAATAACCGTCATTTTTATTCATCTTTTTTTTTTTTTTAAACATTTATTTTTATTTATTTGGCTGCATAGAGTCTTAGCTGTGGCATGTGGGATCTAGTTCCCTAACCAGGGATCGAACCCAGCCCCCTGTGTCAGGAGCGCAGAGTCTTAGCCACTGGATCACCAGGGAATTCCCCATTCATCTTTTTAAAGATAAGATTTCAGTGAATTCTGTAATACCTGGAATTCCTCCTACCCTGCTTTCCAGCCTCTACTGTTTGCTCTTTTGCTAAGTGTTACTTGCACAGGAAAACCATCATCCCCGTTTGAGCCTTAAGGGCAAGGACTTCCTCTCAAGTCTTCAGGAGAACCTGCGCACGGGAAGTAGCCAGTTTGGTCAAGGCCACCTCAACCATGTACTCCGGTGGTTTACGAGGAGAGGCACAGTGTGCTCACACCAATGCCCTTTGGGGTTTGCACTGCTGCTTCTGAATCTTGCAGCTAGCATCTATACATGTCAAACTCCACAAGTGGTTTGGATTTATATGGACAAGGCGCCCAAAACACCTCGGCAGCTTGGCTAAATGCACTTCACCTGTCCGGGATGACAGCCAAGAGACAAGGGAACTCCTCACAGGCCTGCAGGAGGGCAAGCAACACCAGCAAGGATAAGACTCAGTATGTTTCCCAAGTTTTGCCCCCCACCGACCTGACAAGGCTTTCCTGACACACACCCGGAGTTAGACGGTAGGGTGCTGGATTGGAAAAGCAAGATAGGGAAGGACACAGAGAGCAGGTGGGCTGTAGTGTGAGTGGGGAGGGCAGGCCATGTCCCCTGCTCGTCCCAACCTTATCAGGCCCTGGGGGTGGGGGGGGGGTGGTGGAAATGAGGTGACCAGGCCCCTCGCCCCCCACACTACAGAGTGAAGACAGATGAGCTCAGGAGAGCCTTGACAGCGCCCACCTCATCGGCCTCCTCACCTGTCAGCTGCTCGGTCTCGCATCCTGTCTCTCCTCCTCTGCTTTTCCCTTCTCTTCTTCACTTCATCGTCCTCATCATCCTTCTCTCCTGCAACAGAGAACTCTGTTCCAGACACTGAGGTGCCTGTAGAGGTGCTGAGCACCAGAGCCTTGACGGGGGCCACAGGTGTGCCACCATACCCCATGCCCTGCTGCGCACTCCACGCACGGCAGGGTCAGGACACCCTGAGGCAGCAAGGGGCTGTCAAAGGCTCCCAAAAGGAGTGGGCCTTTGATGAGAACCCTCAGCAGTTCCCAGGGGAGTCACGTCACTCCCCCCCCAGGGCCTGATAAGGTTGGGATGGGCCAGGGACACGGCCTGCCCACCCCACTCACACTACGGCCCACCTGCTCTGTCCTTCCCTATCTTGCTTTTCCAATCCAGCACCCTACCATTGGGTCTTCTCCCAATGTTACGTAAGGAGACAGAGAAGCAATTCTTCCCAGATAGAGGCAGCAGCTGGAAGGCCTCAGAGAATAAAGCCAGCCACTCTACCGCCCTCCGTCCCACCTGCAGGTGGACCATGACAACTGTCCTGTTGGCCTCCTCTGAACTAGGGCCTCAGCAGGTCTGACAGTCCCTGGTGGCCCGGACCCTACCTCCCACTCACAAGAACCATTGCTCTCTGGCTCTCCCAGCGATATGCAGGAAGCTGTCCCAGAAACAGAAATGGGAAGAGACCAAGGGTCCTCCGTCCATCCCACGGGGCCAGCGCAGGCGCTCCAGGGAGAGCCGTGCAGCCCAGAGGTGCAGCCCGGGCCAGGGCTGGACGCTGAAACAAGGTTGGATAAGCATCTGAACTGTAACCCCTACCCCTGATGCCAGTCACGAGACTGTCCCACGAAGATGGCGACCGGCGTGCGCTGCTCAGAAGCCTCTCAAAAGGGCGTGTGGGATTTTTGGCAAGAGGTCACTGCCTGAAACTATTACTGCTGTTTAATAGCAAAGTCATCCCGGGTAGGCAGCAGGACCTGTGCGCAATAAACATGTCACCTTTGCTTTAGCATTTACCCCGCTGCACGAGCCGCTAAATGCTCTGTGTGGTCCCATGCTATGGATGTAATTGCTTCAATAAACAGGGCAGGAGGACCTCAGAGGGTTGGCTAAACCTGAACATGTAAGAGAAGGAGCATCTAAGTCAGGGCCTTCATAGGAGCAGCCTGTGGGAAACCAGCTATGGACATACCCATGGGAACAGGAAAAGAAACAAGTGGCTGCCTCTCCATGCCCCTCCTAAAGGGCTTAACGTTGTTCTGTTCTTGCCACTTATTTGAGACTTAAGTCTCTCACACTGGAACTGCTGGGACCTGCTGAGCAGTGACTGCCTTGGGAGGATCCAGGCTCCCCCACCCCCTGCACCCCTCCCAGGCAGGCATCTGATCTCTGCCCCACACTGTGCCAGTGTCCCCACCACAGAGGCCGAAAGCATGGCCCTGGCCTGGCAAGCAAGGAAACTGTGGACAGAATGAAGCCCAGGAGAAAACAGGACACGAACCTGCACTGGCCAAAGGGGAAACAGAGAAGACAGGCTGGAGGGCGCCTTTTGTTTTCCCTCTTGCATTTCTGAGACTCTGTCTTCCCTACCACTTCGAGCTACTACAGACACCCAGAGATGAGTCCCCCTGCCTCCAGGCCCTGCACTGAGTGAGGCAAACAGACCTATTTCCAGCAAGTGTTGCTGCAAACACCACGGCAAAGCCTCGGAGCAAGTGGCAAGGCCAAGGCCCACCTGGCAGTCACGGCCCCTCTTCCGCCCTGAGTCTCCAGCCCCTCCTCCAACCTGGCTCAGAAGCCCAGTTGAGTTGGGCAGTGAGTACAGGGCACCTAGGCAGACACAAGAAAGCTCAAAGGGATGCTGGGTGATGCCTACCTCTCTGCCTCCCGGAGTCAAAGAATTCGTCCTCCTGAAAAAGGGCACAAAGTCACACTGTGAGGTGGAATTTCTAGAACTCTCCACAACCAGCCAAGCTCCCTGCCACCACCTGGTGGTCACTCTGCCACCAGGAACACAGCCACAACATATCAGGACAAGTCCCAGGGCCATGGGATGGAGCCTGAGTGTCCTGTCACCAGTCCTGCTTGCCTTCCGAAGTTTTGTGCTAACAACTAACTTGCTTTTTTTTAATTAAAGGCACACCAGCTTTCGGTTCTTTTTAAAGCTAGAGAGCTACCCCTGGCAAATGCACAGTTCTGCACGTGGGAATACCAAAAGTTCATCCAACAACAATGTCAAGAAACCCCAATTTGTAGAAAGAGCTAGCCCTAGCACTCTTTACTGAAAATGGGATTTATGACATTTCCCAGCTACTTGTTTACATCAACCAAAGGTTATAACAAGTCAGGTATAGATAAAAATTCATGTAACTGAACCCATTCCTTAGATCTCAAGCTGATATATACAGATCTATCAGCAGGTATACAGAAATTCCCAGACTCAAGATCTGAACAACCTAGATGGGGCAAGCAAGACAATCAGAAGAGCTGAAAAGCCATGGTACCCAGGGCCTTCCTCCCCTCCCCCAACCGCATCTGACCATCAGAAGTCCCTGGATGAAGCTTCATACACCCAGATTTCCAGGTCCTGCCCCAGACCTGGATCACAGTTTGCAGGAGGCGGCAAAGGCTTGCACCCCAGGTGCTTGTGCCTGGCCCTGGCTCAGAGCCAGCCTCCGACACCCATCTCCCATGACTGGTTTCAAGAGTTGAAGGAGAGGGATGCAACTCAGCACCAGCACAGAGCAAGGAGTCTTCAGTGTCTGTTTGAAAGCCTCAGCCTACATGGCCACTGCAGTTACCATATGGTAGCCAGCCACATCACTGTGAGGACCTAGGAAGAGCTGGAGAGAGGACTGGGAATGTTTTCAGGAAAACAAGGACTGTTTCAAGTGGAAAACTCTCAGAAATCAAGCTGCAAGTCTGATTATTAAATCGACTCATGAGGTGGAGCTGAATCTACCACAGCAGCTGTTCCTGCCTCTCTGTGAGGAAGATGCTAAAGGA
The DNA here is from genome assembly GCF_963930625.1 of Muntiacus reevesi. Classification (NCBI taxonomy): domain Eukaryota; kingdom Metazoa; phylum Chordata; class Mammalia; order Artiodactyla; family Cervidae; genus Muntiacus; species Muntiacus reevesi. Next base: position 186,578,483 of record NC_089249.1, on the reverse strand, counting down.
AGAAATCCCACACTAGAGACACTGGAGGTTGATCGGTAAAGGTGAACTTACACCCCTGAATTCTTCATCTCCTGACCGGAAGTCACCAGCTCCATCATCTACCAAACACAAAAGAAAAAAGAAAGTCAGTCCCATGGCAGCGGGCTCACTTCCTGTTTTCACTTCCCAGACTCACTGTCCAGAGTGACTGTGCTCACCCTGACTACAGTGGGACTGGGGGAGTGCGAGTGACGCGTCCTTGAGTTCCCCTGTGTGCACTGTCCAGACAGGCAGGCACAGCACCAAACGTGCAACTGACCCATCCAATACCCATCCTGGCCTCCTGGCCCCAGGGCATACCGTTTTCAGAAAATTCTCCTTCGCTGTCAACTCGAGCTTGTTTGGTGTCAGGCTCATCATACATCTGCAGCTGCTTCCGTTTCCTGCCCAAGCTTTCTGGGCCACAGCGATTGAACCCTCTTCGCCGAGGCTACAAACAGAAGCACACTCCCATGTATTGCTTACTCTGATGGTCCCCATTTGTCCCCAGAGCAATGAACAGCAAAGGGGTTGTAAGGTCAGAGAACAAGGGCAGAAAAGGTCTTTCAGAAAGCAAAGGAAGACACCACGGCTGGAACCTATGCCATCCTTACCCCCCCCCACCCCGCCCCCTGCCAAAACACAAAAACTTTATGCTGAGTGAAAGAAGTCGGACACAAAAGGCCACATATTACATGACTGCATTCATATGAAATGTCCAGAAGGACATCTAGAGACAAAAGCTAGATTAGCTGTTGCCATGGGTTGGGGGAGAGAAGAGGAAATGACTGCTAATAACAGGTTTCTTTCTGGGATGATGGAAACACTCTTAATTATATAGTAGTGAAGAGTGAAGGTTGCACAATTCTGTACATTTTCACTAGACAAACTGCACTTTTAAAAAGTGACATAAGGTCTCGTAAGATCTCTAAGATACTTTAAAGATAAACATATAAAAAGAAATGCAAAAAAAAAAAAAAAATGCAAACAAGGCAGGTTAGAACTTAGCAAAGGCTTACCTGATCTCTGATCCGGGTCTGTGACCGGCCACATCCATAGGGCACAGGGTTGTCATAACCACCTGCCCCCTGCATGCCCATCATGCCAAAGTCAGGGGCCATGGACTGGGAGAAGAGGGAAGGCGGGGGCCTGCCGGGGGAGGGGCCGCCAAGGCCCCGCCCACCCACATAGTTCATCTCTGTCCATGGAGTAGAAAGAGGCTCAGAGGAGGCTGCAGGTGGCAGGAAGGGGTCGCCGCGCATAAACGTGCTGGGGTTGCTCCTGTCCTGGAAGCGGCCCTGGCCACGGCCCCGCATGAAGCCATCGAGGGCACCCCGCTCACGGGCTGGGTCCCGGCAGTCACTGTACTGACCACCAAAGCCACCATTGCGGTCGGGTCCCAGGTCAAAGTCATAGTCGTAGCTGTAGCTGGGGCGGTAGGGATTGTGCTCAGGCAGGCAAGGCCTGGAATCATAGGACTCAAACGACTGGAAGCGAAAGGAGCTGCAAAGAAAGCACAAGTCGTCCGTGACCACACTGTCCAGGCACGACCTCAACGCCTCCTGCAAAGCGCACCCTTCATCCAGAGCAGCAAAACCAAACCGCGAGGCACCCCTCTGAGACGCTCACAAAGTAAAACAGGCCAAATCCCTCTGAAACACCACTGAACAAGGGGAGTGGAACCCTGGCCACAGGAACGGGGAGAGGACGCTGGGTGCCTGATGCAGAAGTAAGGGGTCTCACATAGTTGAGCTAACAGGCATGCCCTAAGGCCCACCACCCAGGAAGCCAGCAAGTCCTACCAAATGCCTCTGCCCCAACACAGGCTCAACTTATCTGCCCCACACTGAGGGGGGAGCTGGGGAAGAGCCCTCCCAGGATGAGCAGGTGCCCACTCCCTCTATACAAGGCGGGGCACGCGAGACCCCCGGGAAGGGCTCAGGTCTGTAATCACCTCTCCCGGTCCTGCATGCCCTCCCCACCGCTGCTGCTCCCGCCCCTTCCTCCTTCCTTGGACATCATGTCCAAACGCTGGTTGATCTTGGCGATGAGGGAGTCAGAACTGTCAGTACATGGTTCTGGGCCGTAAGAAGCCATGTGCATGGCAGGGCCCCCAGGCGCCAGGCCGTCGCTGGCCTTGGTGGCCTCCCATGAGGCTGGGCCGTAGTTGTAAGTTGCTCCCGCGGTGACGCTGGTGTTCTGGGCACCATAATAATTGTAGTTTTCATAACCTGATGGAGGGAGGAAGAGCTAAGTCAGATCTTAGCAGCTACAAGACCAGTCCCTGGAGAACAAGTCAGGCAAGGAGCACCCACCACCTGTGGAGAAGGAAGAGGGTCCTGGGACCAGGGGCTGCTGCCACTGCCCCAGCACTGCACATGTCACCTGCCAACAGGCGGCAGGAGGGCACAGCCTCAACTCTGAGCAGTGGGTTTTCTATGCCGAATCATAAGACTTGCTTCTCATCCAAAGCCAGAGAGCCCAGGAGCTGGCAGTTGGAAGACTGACGGACCCACCGAGCAGCAACTCTCCCTGCCCCCCACCTCCAGCAAGCTCCCTCGGAGGCCTGCTCCCAGCCCTCCCCCATGTCTCAGACCCAGTCTGCTGAGCCTTCATGACAACCGTGAGCACACCAAGGGTGGGAGATGGGGGTCCCTGCACCCCAGTCCCTCTAGGTAGCTAGTCAGAGGCCTACTCACCCACCCACAGACCCCTAGAAGGGCCTACCTTGCCAACTGGCCACACCAGTTCCATATGTACCTTAGATTAGAAGAAACGAAAACACAAGATTTTTGTTTACAAAACGAAGGCATCTAAGACATAATTCCTCATCCCCACCCCAGCCTAGACACCGAAGGACAGTCGTCACCTCACCCCACTATCCACAGGACCAGAGCTGGGGGTGGCTAGGTCATTGCTACAAGGAGGCACCCTTGGTAGCCCACTGAGATCAGGAAAGGTGGGATCCACCAGCTGTAGAACTCATTTCCTACAGAAATGCTCGGCTAGGCATAACCAGGGCATCTCTCCTAAGGACGCCGTCCACCAGGGCAACAGAAAGGACACCATGGTCTTTTTCCAGCAAGCTCGTCTAGCATGAGCCAGCAGCGAAGAGGCTGCCCAGGCCAGGTCCCCAGGCAGAGTCATTCTAAAGTGCCAGTTTTCACCAGGCGCCAGATCTAAGGCACCGCCAACAGCACGGAGTGCACTGGTGGAAAATCATGTCCCCGGCTCAACTGAGCAGGGGACATCATGTGCCTGAATAACACAGAAGGCCTCCCACTGGGAAACTAGGTGATGGGTGGAAAAGTGACTCAAAAGCGACCCTGCTGCCAGTGGTGCAAGGGCCAAGTTCCAGGCTCAGAAAACAAAGGAAACCTTCAACCAATCCCCTGGAACAAATGCTGGCAAAAAGCAGAAAACCTCGCCCACCAGAGAGCTCATTCTAGTTCTTCAAACACACTCAGCACCATGATGGGAACTCCTGAGCAAGGTCCATGAATGGGGGGCCAAATCTAGTCCACAGCCCTGTTTTTGTAGGCCCACAAGCTAAGAATGGGTTTTACGTTTTTAAACAGTTGGGAAACAAACAAAAAAAGTTGAAATAATACTTCATAACATGCAAGTTCTGACAAAAGACACATTTTTATATCTGTCAAAATTCACAAAACTGTGTAACAGAGTAAAAACTAATGTAGACTATAGATCATACAATGTATTAACACTGGCTTATAACACATTCTGCTAACTACAATAATAAAAGAAATTGTGCCTGGGTCAAAGATAGGCTGTGGGTGTGCGTATGAAGTTCTATGTACTATCTGATCAATCCCATAAGTCTAAAACTACTGAAAAGTCTGTTATTTATAAAAATCTTTGGTTATACCCTCGACTATTTACTTAAGATAGAAGAATACAAATTATTAAAATACTGTCCGATGACATAATGGAAATTACATGGTATGCAAATTTCAGTGTCTTTCTGTAAACATTAATTGGCACATAGTTCTACCTACTTGCATATAAACTGTCTATGGTGGCTTCTGCACTACAAAGATCACGTAGCCTGCAAAGTCAAAAAATTTACTATCTGGTCCTTTACAAAAAAGGCTTCCTGGTTCCAGCTATGTTCATGCTAGTGCTGGGGGTTGGGGGCGGGGGGGTAGCCCAAGCCTCCCTGACAAGCAGGTCCCACTTACCCTGGGTGTTGGTAGGTCCAGCACTCCATGCCCCATAACCTGTGAACATATTTGTGAGTTACAGTCATATCTGTCACACCAGAGAACAAGTGCTTCTGAGGAGCATAAAGGAATCTCCTTGAAGGAGATGAGCGCCAGCCTTTCAAGAAGGCAGCACAACCACAACAATGTCCCCCTAAAAGTCATCCCATAGCTGGCTTTTGCATTATCACCCTCCACCTGCCTGAGGTCAAAGCAGAAAAAAGAGGAGGCGGGGTGGGCTTCCAGGCAAGTCTGGTCCATCGCCTGCTGAGGGCCCTGGACCTAAGCATCAACCCACAACTGAGGAAGACACAGGACTAGCTACCAGCTCACACGCCATTAGGACAGAGTCTCCACCCCCAGCCCCCTCAAGCAGTCATAACAACCTCATGACTGGGAACAAACTTTGATTATCTGGAGACAACAGCTGTGCCTCTGTAAGCCCTGCTTCTTTTGACTCTGAACTGTCCTGTGCTCCCCTGAGCCTTTTAAGTCCCAGGGCTTCAGCCTGGTCCTAAGGCATCAGATGGCATTCCTGTCTGTGGTGGCTCCCCCTGCCCCTCCGACACTCCCATGACAACATCTATCTGGTCCCTCTTCATCTGTGTCTCCAGCCTGGCACTGAGCTGGGCACAGGCAACCATTCACAACCGTCAAATGACTTCACCTCTGCAAAGCCTCCTCTCTCTCAAATACACCCCGTCTCTCCTACCAGGACTGGAGAATGAAATGGCAACTCATTCCAGTACTCTTGTCTGGAAAATCCCATGGACAGAGAAGTCTGGTGGATGGCAGTTCATGGGGTTCCAAGAGCTGGACATGACTTAGCGATTGAGCACGAATGTTCCTACCACGACAATCCAAACCATTAGATGAATGCCTACTGTATGCAGACACGGGACTGACATTCAGCTGCTGATCCCAGAATGCCATTCAGAGGGAGCTGGGGAGCTAAGCCTCAGATGTTACGGGACTTGAACTGAAGTCACTCTGCTGAAGGTTATCTCCCATCACACAGCTTTCCACGTCTGTGCAGCAAAGCAGAGTAGTGATTCTAACAGCAACTGACCAACTCTGTGGCACTAGTCTAACTAAGCAGCTTAAGCCCTTCCCATAATCTCGTGACCCTTGAAATAAGTACTGTTTACTCTGTTGTACACAGGGGCTCCAGAGGATAAGTCCAGAGAACCTGGACCCAGATTGAGGTGCCTCCGACGGCCAATGAGCAACTCCTAAACCTCAACAAGTCTTAGGAAATAACTCTAGGTGGAAAAGCTACAGAAAGATTCTGGGAGGCCGCTGCACCTAAACCGAGTCTGAAAAGGTTTTAGGTAGGAAGGGGAGCTGTGTGTAATTCCTCTAAGCTAAGAGCACAGGTAAGGCAGGATTACTACTAGGTGAAAAATCTGGTTAGGGAGGCAGGCAAAGAATGGTGAAATCCAGTCAGACTGCAGAAAAGACCGGAGAACCAGGTTGAACCACTCAACGATCCTAGAGCCACCCAAGCACACCAGGACCTTTCTGCTTCTCTGCAATTTCTGCTGCTGGCCTCCTACTAACGCTGCCACCTTTCAAAAAGCGCCTTCCCTGCGGCAGTCAAGATCTGACCGCCTGAGTCTGAACCTCGTAAGCCGGGATAGAGATCCGCGCGGTCAAGCCCAGTCCTGCATATTCCAACTATTGCCTGCAGGCAAACGCGGCTTCCACCACGCAGCAAAGGCCTCCCAGGAGGCTCAGATTCCAGAGACAGAGCAAGTCGCCCGAGGGCCGTCCTGCCACAGGCCTTGAAACCCAAGTGGGTAAAGGGCATTTTCCTCCTCACACAGACCCTCTGGCGTCTCCAGGCCACCAGAGAGGACAATGTTTAGGAGAACCACCAGTCTGTCACGACCCTAGAGCACATCGGGTTTCCAGGCTTTGATCAAGAAGGTACCCCGCATCTGATCCTCAGTGTCTTGTCCCAGATCTGCAGGAGCCAGGTCAGCGACAGGCGCTCAGTGAGGCTGACCACTGCAGAGGCTGCACTAGGCCCCGCTGCTCTGCACCGCCTGGCTGGCGGCATGGGGTTCGACCCAGCGCCGCCCACACGGCCTTCGGGATCAGCGCCCCAGGCCTCCTGTGCCGCACGGAGACCCCAGCCAACCCCGCAGGTTCCCAGACAGGCACGACAGCCCGGGAAGAGGCAGCGGTCCAGTCTCGGTCCCAGGCCGCAGACCCCGTGCCCCACGAGCTCCCGCACCCCACGAGCTCCCGCCATAGCTCCGCCCCCCCCCCCGGCGCCGCCATTTTGTGGCGTCTTCCAAAAGGGACACCGGGCCTGCAGAGCGGCGGGGTTCGGCAGGGTCCGGCCGACCCAGCCGGGGCTGAAAAACTGGAACGGCCCCGACTGCCTGAAGCGCCCCCCGAAGTCCGCCCCATGGTCGGCCCGCCGAACTCGGCCAACGTCCTCAGGCCCCGTCGGCCAATCCGCACGCAGCGCCCCGGGAACGACAGGGCCAAGGTCCAATGAGCTGCGCGCGCGCGCCCCTGCCGCCTCTCCGCAAGACCGAACTGCGGTAACCGCGCTCGGGTGTAGTCTCCGGCCCGCGGCCCCCTGCATGGCGTCCGAACTGTGCCCCGACACCACCTTCCCGCCCCACCCCGCAGAGTCGCCCACACCAACCTCCGTAGCCTTGATCCATGTCTTCAGCTCCGCCCGCCAAGCAGCTCCTTTTTCTAGGCTACCACAGGACGCATGCGCTCAACGCACTTCCCGCCGTCCTCTACTGGTAGACCAGGAGCATACGTCACCCCTGCTACGCAATACCATTGGCCGTAGTTCACGGCTGCCCTCCTTTATCACCCCGGCTGGCCTTCCGGTTGTTCCGGGTCGGTGTTCGTAGCTTGCTAGTTTTGCTCCTGGCCGCTGTGTCTCACCGCTCGCAGGCGTATCCCTTCTTCTCGTCGCCAATGCGCAGGCGCAACCCAACCGCCCCAGGTCCCTCCCGCAGACGCACACAGCCCAGCGGTGAGGCCTGGATACCCGCCCCGGCGGACCATGCAGCACACAGGCAAAAGACGACGACGAGGTGGGATGGGAAGAACTTTTATTAGACTCAGCTTCCAGCCTCGGCCACGCGGGCCCCGCCCACCCCGAGTCATGGAGCGCCCCCTCCTCCCTCCTCGTCGTCGTCAGCCTCCACGTCGAGGCCCGGGATGCCTCGGATCTGGCGCTCCAGCGCCCCGCCCAGTAGGGGCACGGCCTCCTCGTCCTCCTCCGGGGGCGGGGGCGGGGGTGGGGACGCGGTCCCGGGTACTGGCTCTGGAGGTACTGGGGGCTGCGCCGGCGCGCCCTCTGCACCCACCGCGATTCCGGCCGCTTCGCCCAGCGCCCCCTCATCAAGGGCACCTCCCTCGGCCTCCTCTTGTTCCTTCTCCTCCTCTGGGCTGTCAGTGAAAGGGTTCTCACCCTGCGGAGAGGGGCGCGACATGAAGAACGGGAGAACCCGCGGGGTCGCGGCTGGGGACTGGGCCGGTGTGCCAGGGTCGTGCACCTCACCTTCAGATAGCGCTCCAGCTTCTTACTGATTAGCTTGTTGTTTAGGATGCTGCGAGCCACCATGAGCGAGGACTTCTTAGACTGCTCCATCATGAGCTGCGGGCAAGGCAGGCAGGGCTGCAGAGGCTGACCCAAGCATTCCAAAGGAGCCCCCCACCCTCACACCGCCGGGTCGGGTAGAGCCCACACTCACCCGCACACCTCTCCACCTCCACCTCGGGACCCAGCACTGCCAATGACTACAACCAGACTGCGTTAGGTCTGTAAGTGGACCCTCGAGTACAAGCGTGGGTTCACTCTACAAGCATGGAGCCAGGACCCGATTTGATCTTTCCTCAAATGGCCCATCTTTTCACGCCATACTTAATTGTAACTGACTAAACTCTTATGTCTTCACAGCTGTACTGCAGCGATCTGACTTGCTTATATAAAAATTTATAAGCAGTGAACAAACCTACTAAAATAAAATCCAAATGTGCAGCTCCTAACGAGGGCAACTGCCCTAAAACACACACAACTCTACAGGATAAACAGGGAGGATATAAAAGCAGGAAAAGAATGTCAAACAGTATGTTTAAGTGATATGAAAGTGTTAGTTCCTCAGTCGTGTCCGACTCTTTGCGACCCCATGGATTGTAGCCCTATCAGGCTCCTCTGTCTATGGGATTCTCCAGGTAAGAATACTGGAATGGGTTGCCATTCCCTCCCTTCTCCAGGGGATCTTCCCCACCCAGGGACTGAAACCAGGTCTCCCACATTGCAGGCAGATTCTTTATGATCTGAGCCACCAGGGAAGCCCTTAAGTGATATACATCCTTTGAATCCATAGGATTCCCAAGATAAAGAATTACACCCTTAAAATGTAAAGGTTGAAAAGAGACAGCTACGCTCTTGGTGAAAGGCTCAAGTGTTTATTTTCTGAAAAATCATTTTGATAGAACTCATTGGAAAAGATCCTGATGCTGTGAAAGATTGAGGGCGACAGAGGATGAGATGGTTGGATGGCATCACCGACTCAATGGACATGAGTCTGCGCAACTCCAGGGAAGTCAAGGACAGGGAAGCCTAACATGCTGCAGTCCATGAGGTCGCAAAGAGTTGGACATGACTCAGCAACTCAACAGTAATCAAAAGTAAAACTTTTTCTTAGCAATTCCTCCCTGGAGTCTAGCCTAAGTTTAAAATTGAGAACATGCAAGCACACTGGTTGCAGAGGTGAAAAATTGGAAAGCACCTTAGTGTTCTTCAGTGGAAAAGTGGTTACATAAGCCAGACATTCAGAAGAACACCATGCAGTCTTAAAACAGGGCTTCTCTCTCCCCTGGCCTAAGATGTGTGACAGGACAGAGTGCAGAGCATGCCAGTGTCTGGGAGGATTTACACCAAAATGCTACATGATTTTCTCCATGGTGAGTGAAGGCAACTCTCACTTCCATCATTAACGCAAGTAATGGTAACCCAAGTATAAAGCCATAAACAGAAAAAAAAAAAAAAGTAAAGCTATTTTTGGAGGGGTGGGGAAGCTAACCTTCAGGACTTCTACTCAACCCTAGCCAACTCTTTACATCGCATTTCAGAAAATCACTTCATTTGTCTGTTTCTATTCCCTTTCCCCACCTTCATCTTTTTTTTCTTTTTACTTGGGGGAAGCAGTCCTCATGTATGCTCAAAATGAAACAAGTTAAAGATGCACAAAAGAAAACTGTCTACATACTGGTTTCCCCTAATGGGGAATAAAAGGGATAACTGGTTCTAATCACAGGTGTAGTTGCGGGTACTTTAAACTCTGGAGCACTTACAAGGCTGTAGTAGAAATGGATATCCCGTGGATATTATATGTTAAATCACAGGTTATCTGTGGAATACGCACTCTCAATGTGCACACCATTGACTACAGCTACAGAAGTGTTCCTTTAGCTGTGACTCAATTTTCTCTAAGGGCAGAAACGTGTCACATTCCATTATTTGTAAAGTCACCAGCTGTTTGCTTTCTTACTTTTGCTACACTCATATTCTTTGTATTCAGGTAACTCAAGAACAAATATACGAAGATGCAATAAAAGTGAATTGCTTGATATATATTACTTCATGTATATCAAGCACAGCAATAAAACAAAAATCTCATATGTTTAAATTTTAGGGGTTTTTTTTGTGTTTTTTAAAAAATATACTTGACTAACATGCATGTGCTGTTAAAAAAATAGTTAACATGGAAATAACTTGAGATGATGGCTTTGTTTAATATCTTATGATATTTTTATGAATAATCCAAGTATAATGTGGAATAAAAATTTTATGAATGGAAAAAAAAAGATGCACAATTAGGATACTACTACATCTTACTCACTGACACACTATCTTTCTTCCTCTAGGTGCACAGACAGACACACCAGATTGTCTCCCAAGTGAGCAAACTTAGTGTTTTCAGATTTTTGCTATGATAACCAAATTAAGGATAGACTTAAATACTTCCATGCTAGTGCTTTTAATCCTACTGAACAGGTTCCCTAAAGTGACAGTGCCTGAGTACTCTGCAAAAACACTGTAGGCTGTGCTTCTTCCACCTGTACTAAGACAATGTACTTGTCCCCGCCTCTCCATCAGCATTAGATGTTTACCACTGTTGAATGTTTTTCCTGTAGGGTGAGAGAAAAGAATGTATGCTGCCTCCCGTGGCACTGCCCTGCCCACCAGCGAATCCGATATGCACACTGGGCTGTCTGTCCGGATTTCTATGAAGTCATCTCTTCCACAGTCTCTTGGTTTCCTAGCTTGTTCAGGAAGGCTTCCTTTAATGTCAAGGTGAACAGTTTTCGAAATGTTGTTCTTTTTTCCCCACATTTAAGATCTTGAGAATTTAATATACGGTATGAGGTAGGAGTCCAACTTTCCTTTCCAGAAATGTGTAAGATAAATCATTATTTCCCCCCATCAAATTGACATGGAGGTCTACAGACGTTCCTCATCTGCAAATCTGAAATCCAAAAGGTTTTTCTCCTAAAATTCATTTGGTGCAAATTATGAGCTGACATATTTTTATACCATCTTTATTATCCTACCTAAACAAGTCACTTAAAGAATTATCAATGGTTTAACTGCAAGGTGCTTTCCCAGATTCTGCTGGGGATGTTGGCAATCCTATCATGTAGCTGTTCTGGAATCCAAAAATTATTTTAAAAAACATCCCGGTTTCTGATAAGGGATCTGCAACTGACTATAATACTGAGTTCCAAAAACAAAGCATAGAGGGATATTTCATTAGACTCTATTCTAGCTCCACTCTTTATTTTTTTTTCCACTCTTTTTTAAAATCACTATGCCAATATCATTTGTTTTCAATTACAGTGACTCTCCATGAGTTATATATCTGTTACACCAAGTCCCTATACTCACTGACTGTTGTATAATTTTCCTGGCTATTAGACTTAACTCTGTCAATAGTAATATGGGAGGAACTGGTTTTTGTTTTATTTTGCTATTAAATCTCTCATCTAAGAACTTGGTACTTCCTTCCATTCACTGAGGTCTTGCTTGTTTCATATCCTTGAATTTAAGATCCCATACCTTTCTTCTTTTCATTGCTAGTTATTTCACACATTTTGTGGTTACTGTGAATAGATGTTTCCGCATTTATGTTTCTAATTGGTTATTACTATTAGAATGGATAAAAACTACTACTACTTTGAAAGTGAAAGTCGCTCAGTTGTGACTCTTTGCAACTCCATGGACTATACAATCCATGGAATTCTCCAGGCCAGAATACTAAAGTGGGTAATCTATCTCTTTTCCAGCAGATCTTCCCAACCCCGGAATTGAACCCAGGTTTCCCGCAATGCAGGCAGATTCTTTACCAGCTGAGCCACAAGGGAAGCCCAAGAATACTGGAGTGGGTAACCTATCCCTTCTCCAGCGGAGATTCCCGACCCCCGGAATCAAACGCAGGTCTCCTGCAATGCAGGTGGATTTTTTACCAGGTGAGCTATCAGGGAAGCCTACTCTTGGTATGTCCTAACCCTCCATGCCAGCAAATTTGAAAAACTCAGCAGTGGCCACAGAACTGGAAAAGGTCAGTTTTCATTCCAATCCCAAAGAAAGGCAATCCCAAAGAATGCTCAATTGCATTCATCTCACACGCTAGTAAAGCTCAAAATTCTCTAAGCCAGGCTTCAGCAATACATGAACTGTGAACTTCCAGATGTTCAAGTTGGTTTTAGAAAAGGCAGAGGAACCAGAGATCAAATTGCCAACATTCGCTCGATCATCGAAAAAGCAAGAGAGTTCCAGAAAAACGTATATTTCTGCTTTATTGACTATGCCAAAGCCTTTGACGGTGTGGATCACAATAAACTGTGGAAAATTCTGAAAGAGATGGGAATACCAGACCACCTGACCTGCCTCTTGAGAAACCTGTATGCAGGTCAGGAAGCACCAGTTAGAACTGGACATGGAACAACAGACTGGTTCCAAATAGGAAAAGGAGTATGTCAAGGCTGTATATTGTCACCCTGCTTATTTAACTTATATGCAGAGTACATCATGAGAAACGCTGGGCTGGAGGAAGCACAAGCTGGAATCAAGATTGCTGGGAGAAATATCAATAACCTCAGATATGCAGATGACACCACCCTTATGGCAAAAAGTGAAGAGGAACTAAAGAGACTCTTGATGAAAGTGAAAGAGGAGAGTGAAAAATTTGGCTTAAAGCTCAACATTCAGAAAACTAAGATCATGGCATCTGGTCCCATCATTTCATGGGAAATAGATGGGTAAACAGTGTTAGACTTTATTTTTAGGGGCTCCAAAATCACTGCAGATGGTGACTGCAGCCATGAAATTAAAAGACACTTATTCCTTGGAAGGAAAGTTATGACCAACCTAGATAGCATATTAAAAAGCAGAGACATTACTTTGCCAACAAAAGTCCATCTAGTCAAAGCTATGGTTTTTCCAGTGGTCATGTATGGATGTGAGAGTTGGACTGTGAAGAAAGCTGAGAGCCGAAGAATTGATGCTTTTGAACTGTGGTGTTGGAGAAGACTCTTGAGAGTCCCTTGGACAGCAAGGAGATCCAACCAGTCTATCCTAGAGGAGATCAGTCCTGGGTGTTCATTGGAAGGACTGATATTGAAGCTGAAACTCCAGTACTTTGGCCACCTCATGAGAAGAGTTGACTCATTGGAAAAGACCCCGATGCTGGGAGGAATTGGGGGCAGGAGGAGAAGGGGACGACAGAGGATGAGATGGCTGGATGGCATCACCGACTCGATGGACATGTGTTTGGGTAAACTCCTGGAGTTTGTGATGGACAGGGAGGCCTGGTGTGCTGCGATTCATGGGATGGCAAAGAGTCAGACATGGCTGAGCGACCAAACTGAACTGAACCCTCCATGGGGTTGCAAAAAGTCAGACACTACTGAGCGATTTTCACACTTATCTTTTCAACCCCTTAGTAAATTCTATTAATTCTAAGAACATTTTTTTTTAAGCTGGAATCATCAGCTTTTCTAGGAATATAGTCACACTATTTGCATATAAAGAGTTTTCATTTCCAGGACTTTATACTGATAATGTTGCTAATTTCTTATTGAATCATCCTTATATTCCAGAAACAAATTTTACTTACAGTGTGTTACATAATTGAATCACCACTAGATTGATAATTAGGAATATTTTGGGAATCCCTGGTGGCTCAGTGGTAAAGAATATACCTGCAATGCAGGAGATGTGGGTTCGATCCCTGGGTCAGGAAGATCCCCTGGAGAAGGAAATGACAACCCACTCCAATATTCTGGCCCGGAGAATCCCATGGACAGAAAAGCTAGTGTGCTACAGTTCGTGGGGTCAGGAAAGTATTGTATATGACTAAGCAACTAAACCACCAATCACCACATCAATGGATAAAGTTTCATTTGCTTCACATCCTTGACAACACAATTTTATTTAGCACTTTTATTCTTCAATAAACTAATCTATAGTTTCATCTCATTATTATCCTTACCAGATTTTTGGAATTAAGGTTATAAAGACTTCCTAAAGGAATTCCCTAGTGGTCCAGTGGTTAATTCACCTGCCAAGGCAGGAGACATAGGTTTGATCCCTGGTCTGGGAACTAAAATCCCAAATGCCACAGGGAAAGTAAGAGCATGTGCCCTAGAGCCTGTGATTCACAAGAGAAGCCTGTACAATAAGAAGCCCACACACCGCAACTAAGAGGACAGGCTCTGCTCTTCCCAACTATAGAAAGCCCGTGACCAGCAATGAAGAGGCCCTGTACCTCAACAAAGACCCAGTGCAGCCAATATATAATAATTAAAAACAACAATAATAACAAAAAAAAGGCCTCCCTCTCTACTCCGTTATCACCATTGAGGGGTGTATATTCCCAGAAGCAGGATTGTAAACATTTCTCACCGTGCCCCCTAACTGCCTGCTGCTAAGTTCTGGGCAAATTCAGCTGAGAGGTTGGGGCTCCCTCCTATCAAGCCCCACTCATGGAATGAAGTTTAACACCATGCATTGCTCTAACCCTGGCTTGTTCATAAGGCAGAGGTCCCATGCCTAGAGAGGCAAACCAAACCAAGTTGACCAGAGGCTACAGCTGCCTCCACACTGCTTCTCTCCTTTTTTTTTTTTTTTTAATATATTTATTTGGCTACACTAGGTCTTATTTGTAGCATGCAGGATCTTTAGTTGAGGCATGTGGCATCTAATTCCCCACGAGAGTTTGAACCTGAGCTCCCTGCACTGGGAACGCTGAGTCTTTGCACCACCAGGGAAGTTCCAAACCCTTCTCTTCTAAAGCAGCAGAGTCAGACAGTCTTGTCGCCACTCCCAGCTCTGAAGCCTCGACTCAGGAGTTTTGAGGGAAAGGCAGACCTTTAAACAATGAGCTCTCAAATCTCTTCCCAAAGGAACTCCTTTTTTAAGAATGTGGGGAGTTCAAAACTAAGGGCTCTCTCAAAACAACGGAGGGTGTGGAGAAAAGCAATTAAAGGAAAGTAGATATACTTCCCAGGTGGCATAGTGGTAAAGAATCCACCTGCAGATGCAGGAGACAGGGTTCTCATCCCTGGGTGGGGGAGATCCCCTGGAGGAGGAAATGGCAATCGCTCCAGTATTTTTGCCTGGAAAATTCCGTGTACAGAGAAGCCTGGTGGGCTACAGTCCATAGGGTCACAAAGAATTGGACATGACTGCAAATGGATTGCTGCCATATGACCCAGCAATACCACTTCTGGGCATACACACTGAGGAATCCAGATCTGAAAGAGACACGTGCACCCCAATGTTCATTGCAGCACTGTTTATAATAGCCAGGACATGGAAGCAACCTAGATGCCCATCAGCAGATGAATGGATAAGGAAGCTGTGGTACATATACACCATGGAATATTACTCAGCTGTTAAAAAGAATTCATTTGAATCAGTTCTAATGAGGTGGATGAAACTGGAGCCCATTATACAGAGTGAAGTGAGCCAGAAAGATAAAGAACATTACAGTATACTAACACATATATATGGAATTTAGAAAGATGGTAACAATGGCCCTATATGCAGGGCAGAAGAAGAGACGCAGAAGTACAGAACAGACTTTTGAACTCTGTGGGAGAAGGGGAGGGTGGGATGTTTCGAAAGAACAGCATGTATATTATCTGTGGTGAAACAGACCACCAGCCCAGGTGGGAGGCATGAGTCAAGTGCTCGGGCCTGTTGGGCTGGGAAGATCCAGAGGAATCGGGTGGAGAGGGAGGTGGGATAGGAGACCGGGATGGGGAATTTGTGTAACTCTATGGCTGATTCACATCAATGTATGACAAAACCCACTGAAAAATAAATTTTTTAAAAAAGGGCAAAAAATAAATAAATAAATAAATAAATAAATAAAGAATTGGACATGACTGCAAATGGATTTGATGAGCAATACAAACTCAATCACTGCTGTCTCCAAAGAGAACCAGTAAAACAGGTAGGAGGAGCCTCCCTAGGGTTCAGGATAAATCTCAAACAATGGAAATCCAATTTAATTGGATTAAAGCAATTTAATTGTATTAGGTCAATTCAGTTGGATTAGAACAATTCAATGCCTTTAGGCACTGTTGAAAACAACAGAGCTATCAGCCAACAACTTATGGAGATGAACTTATAGAGTGCAGTCCAGGAAAAAGAATGGAGAAAAGAACGGAAAAAGAAAAAAAAAATGGAGTCCTATCAAAACTACCACCAAAACCACCACCAAAGCTGCCACCACCATAGGTCACGTGGCTGTGGGCCTGGCCTGTGGCTTCCTCTTCTGAGGTGCAGTAACAGGCTCTGCGCTGTGGGAATTAAAGGATTTCACTAAAAAATTTTGACTGTTCACTCAAACACACACAATAACAAGACCCACAGCAAGGGAGGTCTAGTACAAAAAGCTGCCACAATATATTATCTAAACTGACTAGTTTCCAACAAAAAATTATGAGATGTGCAAAGGAAACTGACATTCAGGAAAAAAGGCAGGCAAACAACAGAAACTGCCTGTGCCCAGTGGCCAGATGTCAAACTTAAAAGACTTCTAAGCAGCCATCATAAATCCATTTAAAGAACTAAAAGGAAACATGCTTGAAGTACAAGATGACACTGTCTCATCAAATAGGGAACATCAATAAAGGGACAGAAATCAAATATATAAATTCTAGAGCTGAAAAATACAATGAACTGAAATGAAAAATTCAATGGAGGAGTTTAACAGTAGATCTGAAATTGCAGAATAAGCAAAACTCTGTAGGTTGGCAGAGATCACACAATCTGGAGAACAGAAGAAAGAATGAAGAAAAATGAATAGTCTCAAACAACCCTTGACAGCATTAGGTGACCCATCACACCCATAATGAAATTACCAGAAAAAGACAAAAGGAGCAGAAAAAAAGTCTGAATAATGGCTATAGACTGCGTAAATCTCAGGAAACCACACATCCAAGAAGCTGCTGCTGCTAAGTCACTTCAGTTGTGTCCAACCCTGTGCAACGCCACAGACGGCAGCCTACCAGGCTCCCCCGTCCCTGGGCTTCTCCAGGCAAGAACATTGGAGTGGGTTGCCATTTCCTTCTCCAATGTGTGAAAGTGAAAAGTCAAAGTCAAGTCACTCAGTCGTGTCCGACTCGTAGGGACCCCATGGACTGCAGCCTAGCAGGCTCCTTCGTCCATGGGATTTTCCAGGCAAGAGTACTGGAGTGGGGTGCCATTGCCTTCTCCAATCCAAGAAGCTGACAAACTCCAAATAAAAAAGATCCACAAAAAGACACATTATAATAAAAATGCTGAGAGCAAAAGACAACGGAAAAATCTTGACAGCGGCAAAAGAAAAATTAATCATTACTTAAAATGGAACCCCAGTAATGTTAAAAGCTGACGTCTCACCAGAAATGAGGCCAGAAGGCAGTGGGATAACATACTTAAAATGCTCAAAGAAACTGTCAACCAAAAATCCTGTGCCCAGGAAAGCTATCTTTCAAAAGTGAAACTGAAATAATAACAGTCCACAACAAACAGCAAGTGAGTTTGCTGCTGGCAGACCTTTAAAGAAATACCTAAGGAGGTCCTTCAAGTTGAAAAGAAGTGATCCCAGATTGTGCAAATCCATAAGAAAGAACAATAAAGGTAATCATACAATTATAAAGAAACACTATAAATGCAGTATCTTTTCCTGTCCTCTCAACTAATTTAAAAGGAGTTGTATAAAACAATACATTTTTAAATATTAAAAATATATATAGCTCTTAAACCTATATAAATAATTGTATTACTTAACCTGTAGTAACACATAGAAATGTAATATATTTGCCAGTAAGAGCACAAAGAAAGTCAGGAGAGTAAAACTATTGGGCTAATAAGGAAATGACCACAGATGGTAACTTTAATCCACAGGAAGAATTCAAAGAGAACCAGAAATGAGCAATAAGAAGTCTAGTTTAACAAAAGCTAGAAAGCTCTCCTTTCTTCTGTTGGTGTCCTTAAAAGACAAATTATATAAAATAATAATTACATTGTATTACATTATTGGGTTTGTAACACATATAAATGTACTACTTTGTATAACAAAAACCTATGCAGAGAGAGGTTCACAGGAGTAACTTAATCTCACTGAAATGATTGTATCTAAAGGAAATTTTTGAAGTTAATATATATAAAGTAAGGCCTAGAGAAACCACTAATAATATCCCCGAATTTCTGCAGTGCAAAAAAGCCATTAAAAAAGATTAAATATTATAACAAAGAAATGCTGAATACAAAGAAAGCAGTAAGGCAGTAAAGCAGCAATAATAAATGATGTAAATCTAATATCAGTAATAATATTAGGGACTTCCCTGGTGGTCCAGTGGCTAAGACTCCACACTCCCAATGCAAGAGGTCCGGGTTCACTCCCTGGTCAAGGAACCAGTTTGCACATGCTGCAGCTAAAATCCCGCATGCTGCAACTAAGCAGTCAAATAAACAAATATTTGAAAAAAATAGTAACATTAAATGTAAATGGATTAAACAATCCAGTCAAAAGGCAAAGATGGTCAACCTGAATAGAAAAACAAGATAAAATTATATGCTATCCATAGGAGACAAACTTCAGATCCAATAGATTCAAAGATACAAATAAATAGAAAGGAAAAGAATGAGAAAATATATACAAACATCAACTGTAAGAAAATGAACTGACTATACGAATACCAGACAAACAGACTGTAAAAAATGTTACTAAGATTAAAAAGGGACATTTTATAATGATAAAAGGGTCTCTCTATATCGGGGGATATTTAAGTATAGATGCACCTGACAACAATTCAACAATAGCTGATTTTAATATCCCACTGTCAATAATGCAAACAACAACTTGGCAGAAGATCAATAAGGAAATAAAAGGCTTGAACACTATAAAACCAAACAGGCATAATAGATATCTAAAGAACACTTTGCAACAGTAACAGAATATCCACTCTTCTAAAATGTACAAAGTGTAGCAGAGACTGTATACTACTAGGTCATAAACCAAGCTTCATTTAATAGAATGTATACTGTCTGACTACACTGAAGAAAATTAGAAATCAGTAACAGAGAGAAATTCTGGAAACTCAGAAATATATTAAAATTAAATGACACATTGCTGAATGACCAATGGGTCTAAGAAAAAGAAGGCAGAGGGAAATTAGAAAATAATTTGAGATGAGTGAAAGTGAGGATGAGACATACCAAAACTTATGGGATGCAGTGAGAGCAGTACTCAGCGGAAAACTTAGTTATAAATGGCTACATTAGAATAGAGAAGAACCTGAAGCAAGCAGAAGACTGGAATAGAAATTAATCAAGTAGAGAACAGAAAAAAAAAAAAAGAGCAAAAAAGAAAAAGAAATCAACAAAACCCTAAGTTTGTTCTTTAAATGTCAACAAAATTAAACCTCAGCAAGACTGATCAAGAAAAAAAGATTCAAAGCAATCAGAAATGAAAGAAGGGGACTACTGACAATACAGAAATAAAGAGGATTATAATAGAACACTAGGAATAAATGCATGCTGATAAATTGAGTATTAGATTAAATGCACAGATTTCCAGAAAGGCATTACTAAAACTGACTCAGAAAGAAACAGAGGGAATTCCCTGACAGTCTAGTAGTTAGGACTTGGCACCTTCACTACTGGGACCCAGATTCAATTTCAGGACAGGGAACTAAGATCGTAAGTGCAAAGAGATAAAGTGAAAAAAAAAAAAAAGAAAGAAAATCTAAATAGACCAGTAACAAGTAAAGAAATTGAATTAGTAATAAAAAAAAAAAAAAAAAGCTACTCACAAAGAACAGCCCAGATCCAGATGGCTTCAGAGCAAATTCTACTAATTTAATACCAATTCGTCACAAACTTCCGAACAACAGGAAGGAAAACTTCTCAACTCATTTTTTGAGGCCAGTATTACCTTGATACCAAACCCAAAATTATCACAAAAAAAATACAGACCAATATCTCATGAGTACAGATACAAAAATTCTCAAAAAATATTAGCCAAGCCAATTCAACAACATATAAAAAGAATTATACCCCATGACCAAGTAGGATTTTTCCCAATAACGCCAA
Source organism: Muntiacus reevesi (assembly GCF_963930625.1). Classification (NCBI taxonomy): domain Eukaryota; kingdom Metazoa; phylum Chordata; class Mammalia; order Artiodactyla; family Cervidae; genus Muntiacus; species Muntiacus reevesi. The sequence goes on along the minus strand of NC_089249.1, from coordinate 186,558,611 downwards.
GGGTGGCTTAACACCCTCAAGTCAATGAAATATACTGCATCAATAAATAAAAAACAAAAACTACACAATCATCTCAATAAATTCAGAAAAAGATCTGATAAAACCCAATACCCTTCCAGAATAAAAACACTCAACAAGATATGAATAGAAGGGAATTCAACAACCAGATAAAGAGCACCTATGGAAAATCCACAGCCAAACAGCATGCTTAATGGTCAAAGACTGATGCTTCCTCCCCAAGAGATAAGATAAGGAACAAGAAGATACTTCTCTTCAAGATTGTGTTGGCCTCCAACTAATAAAAAAAAAAAAAAAAGAAAAGGAAAAAAAAAAAGATTGTGTTGGATGTTCTAGCCAGGGCAATTAAACAAGAAAAAAAATTAAACAGCATCCATATTGGCGAGGAAGTAGTTAAACTATTTATCTCTATCTGCAGACAACTGATATACAGAAAATGCTAAAAAATCCATGATTAAAATCAATAAACAACTTCAGTGAGGTTACAGGATACAGTTATCAACAAACAAAAATCAATTCTATTTTGAAACAGGTACAAAGAACAACTCAGAAATGGAATTAAAGAACACAATTCCATTTATATTAGTATCAAAAGAATAAAGTACTTGGGAATAAACTAATAATCCCCAAAAGTAAAAAACTTGTACACTGAAAACTGTAAAATATTGTTGAAAGAAATTAAAGATTCTGAATAAATGCAAAGACATCCCATTTTCATGGACTGGAAGACTTAATATTGCTGAGACAGGGATACTTTCCAAACTGATACAGAAATTGAATATAATCCCATTAGGACACCAGCTGGCTTCTTCGTAGAAACTGTCATGTTGGTCCCAAAATCTATGGAATCTAAAGGAACACAGAATAGCCAAAACAATCTTGAAAAAAAAAAAAGGAGCAGAAGTTACAGGTGTTTGTTTCTGATTCTAAACATTACTATAAAGCTACAGTGTGGTAATAGCATAAGGATAAACACAGAGAACAACAGAATAAAGAGTGCAGAAATAAATCCATGGAGCTACAGTCAACTGACTTTTAGTGAGAGAGCCATGACCATTCAACAAAGAAAGAATACTTTCTTCTACAAATGATATTGGGACAACTGAAAAATCACATGGAATAGAATGAAGTTGAACCGTACCTTACACCATATACAAAAATTAACTCAAATGCATTAAAAACCAAATTGTAGGAGCTAAAACTGTAAAACCCTTATTATAAGAAGACAAAGGGATAAATCTTTGTGACCTTTTGACAATGGATTCTTAGATATGATACCCCAAGCACAAGGAACAAAAGAAAAAAATTTAGATAAACTGAACTTCATCAAAATTAAACTTTTGTGCTGCAAAGACACATCAAGGTGAAAAAACCCATGGGATGGGAGAAAATATTTGCAAATCATATGTCTCATTAAGGACTTGTATCGAGAATATATAAAGAACCTTAACTCATAAAGACCACACAATTAAAAAATAAAGTATCTGAACAGACATTTCTTCCCTTCCAAGAAGACAGACAAATGGCCAAAAAGTCCATGATAAAATGCTCGACATCATTAGTCAGTTATCAGGGAAATGCAAATGAAAAATACAACAGATACCACTCACTGCACACCTGAATGACTGAACAGCTGGAATCAAAAAGTCAGATAATAACAACTATTGGTGAAGTATTGGTGACATATGAATAAATCAGAGCTCACACATTGTTGCTGAGGATATAAAATGGCACAGCCACTCTGGAAGATAAGCTGGCAGTTCCTCAAGAAGTTAAACTGTTACTATTTGACCCAGACATTCCACTCCTGTCTAAAAAAACCATACACATGTCCATACAAAAACTTGAATTACAACAGAATTATCCATAATAGCCAAGAGGTGGAAACTATCTGAATTCTAAAGCATGAATAAACTAAATGTGGTATATATCCATACAAGAGAATATTTTTAGGCCACACAAAGGGATGAAGTTCTGATACATGCTACAATATGGATGAACCTTGAACACATGCTGAACAGAAGAAGCCAATCACAAAAGACCACATACTATGGTGACTGCATTTATATGAAATGCCTAGAAATACATGGAGACAGACAGTAAATTAGTGATTGCCTAAGGTTGGGGGAGTTATGGCAGTTACAGAGTGACAGCTATAACGTATGGGTTTCTTTTTGAGATGATAAAGATGTTCTATAATTGTGCTGACAGCTACACAACTGTGAATATATTAAAAACTACTGACTTTTATTCACTTCTAAATCTGGCATTTTACAGAATATAGTATTTATATTTGAACTCTATAACCAACTACTTCTGATGTCTTCAAAGTATCTTTTATCACCCTTCCAATCCCCTCTATGGTCGCTGGTTGTTACAGCAACTTTTTTTTTTTTTTTTTGAAACTTGCTTTGGAATCAGTTTATATTTTGCTAACTATCATTCATTTCACCTAAATTTTCCAAGTTTTAATACCATGCACTGTCCATTCTCTACAGTCTGCTCTCTGTTCTCTTTTAACCCTTATCAGCTACCAACCCAAGAGTCTCACCTTGGCAAGATCCCTACAGCTTCTCTGTTGCCAAAGCCAATGGACATTTTCTATATCTTTCGAAATCTGTCAATGGTATATGCCAATCCTGAATCTCCTCAACCATCCCAGCCAGATCTCTAAGCCCATCCCACTGTTGAGAATCACTGCACTGAGAAAGACCAGAGATGAATTTGATGGGCCTGGAAAAAGGCTGAGAAATGATTTCTTACACTCCCCTTGTGTGCTACATCTGCTCATAAGCTCTGTCAGCAGCGTCCAGGATGACGGCAGCCAGGCCTCTCTTTCTAGCCCAGACCTGGCCCTGGGCCTCCCAGCTCTCTCCCTACTACAAAGCTCCACCCTGCTCACTTGATCTCTAAAAGTCAGCTCTAATTCAGGATGTCACCCATTCAACCAAAAAAACACCCACCCTGGCTTCTGTGTTAGGCCTTGGGAATTCACTGGAACACAAGACAATTTTCTTGCCAAACTGGCTCCTTTCCTTGTACCATATGCTACCCCACCCTCCTCATCTTAGCAGCACCACTGTCCACCAGTTAAACAAGTCAGAAATCTGTAATAACCCAGACTTTCATCACTCCCTCATGCCGAACTCCTGTTCACTTTCTCAAGCTGCTCTTCCATCATCTCCCAAGGCCCTTCACTGATCCCCCCACCTCCTTCCCACAACAGGTGCCCAAAGTCTCTAGTCCAATGCCAACTCTAACCCCACCAGTCCCCCACGTAAAAACCCTGCTGCCTGTAGGGGCACGCCCAGGTCCCTCATCCCAGCCCTGGTGAGCCTGTGTCCACCCCCTCCGCCAGGAACCCTTGCACCACATACTTCTCCCTGTTTGCTGTCTGAACCTAACCTGGCCATTGGCCCTCATGCATACACAGGTCCCATTTCCCACAGCCTGCTACTTCTTAAGGTCTGGCTCTGATGCCACCACCTGCCAGGCAGAGTCCCCGTTTCCCATCCCTCTGTAGCGTGGCTGACTGCTCTGGGCTGAAAACGTGTCTATATTCCTGCCCCTGGCAGATCCTCATGGGCAGGCAGGGGTCAGTCAGCCCACAGGATGGTGGGAGGGCACTGGTGGCCACTCACCCTGCGGTTCCGGTTGTGATCCATGGTCTTGAGGTGCTTCTGAATGATCCCAAACTGCATGGGAATGAAGAGGTCACAGGCTGCACAGTGGGCTGCCTCCACCTTCTTCACAAAATGTTCCATGGCAATTTCTGTAGAGGGGAGAAGGAGGGAGTCGCCACTGGTCCCTGACACCTAAGAAAGACCCAGGAGTTGGGGGAAAATGCCAGACCAGTTCCTCACCTCACCCTGCCATTTCCACGTGGGCCTGAGGCTGTTCTCACTGACCCTCCCTGGGGGAACAGAGGGCTGTTGTGACCCTACTCTGAGAACCAGAGGAGGGAAGGCTGAGGTCCTGCCTGGTAGTGCTGGGATGGAACCTCCTCACCTTGTGTCAGATCTTGGTCTCTGTAGATCTGCTGGATCAGACCATCAAGGTCCTCCACGGTTTTCCTGAGCTCCTCTGTCTTTTTCGTCTTGTTGGCGACATATTCCTGCCGGATACACCAAGGAGATACCAAGTTTTGTGTGGGCCACTCTATGCCTGCAGGGTAACAGCAGCTGTCCAACCACTCCAAGGCTCACCTGCAGAAAGTCAGCCGTCTGCTTGGGGAGCTTGGTGCCTACGTACTTAAAGTGTTCCTTGTGAAACTTGCTGTCAAGGTGGCTAGCCATCTCATCCTCGTAAAAGGTTCGGTATTTGCAGAGAGAACACACAAACTGGATCCTGCCATAGGAGGGAAACGCAGAGCTGAGACCAAGAGGGTTCCGGGGAACAGTGCTGCTGCCTCACCCAACCCAGCCGCGAGCCCTGAAACAGGCCTTGCTCATGGGCCTCTGAGGTGTGGTCCCAGCAGGGGGACAGGCTAGACCAGTGGGGTTGGGAGTGCAAAGGGACAGAACATCTGCAGGCTGCAGTTACTGCAACGTAGGGGACAGGGCAGGAGCTCTTCCTTCCCACAGGCAGGAGGCTGAAGCCTGAGGCAGCAGCTGCTGCTGCAACAAGCAAGGAGTCACTGGAAGGTTGCTGGAGGGCCTCTCTACCAAGGCTGGGCAGGAGCCTGTGCACTTGGCCCAGCTGGGGAGCAGAAGGAAGGATGCCCTGGCATGAGCCAGGTGGCCCTGAGGTGCAGAGTGGAGTACGCAGTCCTGAGGCAGGGCCCAAAAAGGTGCTGCATCTTCCTTGTGGGGGCTGAGGGACTCAAAGACCCAGCCCATCCTCTGCTCAGAATGCTTGGGGGTAGTGTCAGGAGGGATGGGAGGCAAGCAGGCCTGGGCACCTTCTGCCTCATCTTCCTCTTCTGAGAAGAGACCAGTCTGAGCTGGAAGGAGGGCGCCCGTCCGGCCTGCCAGAGGGCAGCCTGGAGTCACCTGAGCGAGGTGCTCTGTCTGGGCCGCGTGTCCACAGCAGAAGCCCGGGGTCTGGGGCCTGGGCCGGAGCAGGCCGCCGTGGCAAGGGGCGGAAGAGGCCAGCTGCCACCGAGGCCTCGGGGCAGGTCCCTACCTCTGCCGGACGTCCTTATCTGGGCCACGGGGTCAGCTTTGTCTGGAGAGCCCAGGGGCCGGGCGCCGGCGAGGCTGAGGAAGGTCCAGCAAGAGCAAGAGTCTGAGGCGGAGGAGGAGGAGGCAAGCGCCAGTGCGGGAGCCCTGAGGGCAGACAGACCCGACCAAGGGGCGTGAAGGGCTCAGCCGCAGACAGGCCCGGCCTGAGAGGGCCGGCGGGCCGGGCAGAGGGTAGGCCTGAGGCTGCCACAGCCCACAGGTGCTGCCGTCTCTCCTGAGCACAGTGACGGACTCTTGGCAGCTAGCTGGGGTGGCGCAGGCACCTTGGACCTTGAGTCTCTGCCGAGCTGGCCCCCTCCCGCAGGGGCATCAGGCCCCCAGTGCACCTCGGGGCTCATGTGCCAAGTGACCTAGCGCCGGAGCTTCTGGGCAACGGTGCTGAGCAGTGTCAGATCTCAGGCCAAAGTCACTAGCGGTCGCCAGGCGGCCGCACAGGGGCAGGGGACAAATCAGGCCTTGGGAGCTGGGCCTGGCAGAAAGCAGGGTCCATGCACGGCCGAGCAGGTGGTGGCTCCCAAGGGAGGCCAGAGGGCGGTGAGGCAGCAGAGCTATGGCCCTGCTCTCCTGAAGGCAGCCCCAGAGCGAGGCAGAGGCAAAGGGGTGGAGGGAAGCTGGTTACCTTTCCACCATGCGGTCTCGCTGCCGCTTTTTCTGCTTGTCCAGGCTCTTTTTGCCTGCCTGCAACTTGCGTTTGGCCTGGCCACTCTCATCCTGGGCGCTCAGGACCCCTATAGGAACAGAAGGGCATGGTTACCAGTCTGTGGCCTCTGGCTGGATATCCACTGTCTACTCCAGGGGGTCCATTCTGAAAGCAGCTGCTCGAGCAAGGCCTCTGGCTGCGAGCAGGGCTGGGAGCCCTGGGATGGGTGGGGAGTTGACCCCACCACGTTCCAGGACATCCACACTCTGCAGAGTGAGCCACAGGGAAGCTGGAAGGTAAAGAGAGGCTGTCTCAGTGGGGATACTGGCAAAAGTTCAGAGGACCCAGGTGGCAGAATGCAGGAAGGCCTCAGGTGGGGCCTGAGTGCAGCCCCCAAGGGTAAAGGCCCCAAAGCTCACACGGCCCTGCCCACCCACACTGGGTACCGCGGCAACAGTAGGCTGAGGCTGGATTTAGGTTAGGTACCTGCTGACGCTCATCACTCGAATAGGGAGACACGGACACCCAACAGGGGCTGTAGAGGTGCTAAGGGAAAGGACACGCAAACCAGAGCCGTAAAAACTGCACCAAGGGTCCCAGCTTGGACACCAGCCACTGAGGACTCGGAACTGCACGTTACGAAGGGCCTGAGGGCAGGGGCTGTGCCTGGGGTTCCCCCACACTTTTGCTTGCTCCCCCCACCTGAAGGCAAAACCAGTGTACTGTCTGGAGATCAGGGCCAGAGTGGGAACCAGGTAGAGGAAGAGAGGTTACTCCCTACCAGCACATAGTCAGCCACACAGGGACGATCCAAGTTGGACATATTTCTGCCAAAACCCTGCCCTCGGCTGGACCCCTCCCACCACAAGCATCTGGAAAAGCCACCCCAGTACCCAGGCCACTCAGAAGACTCACCCTTCTCTGCATCCTCTTTGCCATCTTCCTTCCCCTCCTCTTTTCCCTCTTCATCTTCTCCTTCCTAGGACACAATTTCAGAGAGTCAATGTTAAAGGCTGTGCAGTTGCTCCTAACAGCTGTTAAGTGACAAGGCCCTGTACCAGGTCAGGCATAGAGCCAGGCGCCTCACGTCCTCCCAACAGGCCTCGCACAGAGGGCTCACTCGGCCATTTTCTGAAAAGGAAATCCAGCCTCTGGTTAGGCGGCCTGCCAACAGCCTGTGCTCTCTACCAGACCTCCACTTCCTCGTGCTAATCATGCCTGCATGCAGAGGTAACTCAGGCTGGCCTGTGGTTCTTCTGAGAGGCCTGCCCTGTGGCACAGGGACTCAAGCAGCCCACTGTTCGCAGGTCTCACCCACAGAGAGGGTGCAGGGCTGGGGCCACTTACTGCTCTGGAGCCCTTCTCCACAGCCTCAGCGCCTTCAGGGCCCTCTGCAGCTTCCCCCTCTGTGCCTTCGTCTGAAAGGTAAGAGGAGCAAGCTCAGCACAGGAGTTCCATGGGGCAGAGGGCAAGGGTCATGGGCCCAGCACCCAGGCTCACCGTTGTCCGAATCACTGTTATCGGAGCAGTCCGTCCGGGTGGCTTTGCTGTCTGGCTCATCAGGACTGCCGCATTGCTTTCTCTTCTTTTTCTTGGTCTGAGTCAGAAAGAAGGAGCCGGGTCAGGGTAAACGGTTTCAGGCACTTCACCTTCTCAGTCACAGACCAGGAGGGCCCCCTGTCACTCACCCGGAAGTCAGCCGTGGTCCAGGTCTTCCAGGTCCGCCTCATCTGCTTCATGCCATTGCCAAACCCAAAGCCAAAACGGGAGCCACCTGGGAAGGTGCCCCCGCCACGCATGCCCTGGAACATGCCGTACTCAGGGATGATGTTCTGGGAGAAGAGGGAGGGCAGCCGGGAGGCACCAGGCATGCACTGGCCCCGGGCCCCCATGGGGTCTTCCCACATGCGCCCATAGCCCGAGGCCATCGGCCGGCCACTCCGGGAGTCCCGGGCCCAGCCCTGAGCCCGTGGGCCAAAATTGTCGCTGCCACGCATGCGGAACTGGTCGCGGTAGGCATCGTACTGGCCCTCATAGGCCATTTCCATATCAGGGTCAAGCTCTCCGTAGTCATAGCCCGACCGGTATAAGTCACGCTCGCTCAGGACGGCCCTCGAGTCACAGGCCTCGTAGGAATCATACCTGCAGAGGCAGATGACAAGCATCAAGGGGGCCTCGGGTCCCCTCACCCTTCTGCTCCTGCCTTCCAGCAAACCTGCCCGTTCTGGGGACAGAAGACCCACTCCAGCACTACCCCAGCCCATCACAGAGGACTGACATTCAGAAATGCCAACTTAAAAGGCTTCTCGGGGCAGACTTCTAGAAGATGGCAGGTGCCCTCAGCTCACGTCCCCAAGCCTGCATATGACCACGCACCAGCTTTCAGACCCTAAGAGGACTGACTGCTAGGGTAGAGTAGGTCTCAGGAGAAGAGCGGGCCCACAGGAAATGTGTGTGTCTGTGCAGTCACAATGTCCACGGCTGCTCCTCGAGGGGCAGAGCCATGTGCCCCAGCATCCGCAATGCATGGGCAATCCAGCGCATCAGTGTTTTGTCCACCGGGGCTGGTAACATCCAAAGGAAACCCCCAAACCCCCTCACCATTGAAAACAAAGAGGAATACAGGACGTTTGCTGGTAAAGACACCGCAACCTTGCCCAATGACAAGAACAGAACTCTTATGAGCTCGTATCATCCCTGGAGCCCAGGACAGAGCATCACAGCCTACACAGCAAGTGGGAAGGCAAGCCAGACATTCTGACTGTGGAATCAGAGACAGCTGTTCTAACCTCGGCTGCAGCCCACAGGCCCAGACCCCACACGTCTCTTTGCCAAAGCTTGGTAGTTCAGAAGCACCAGCAGCATGAAAGAGGAGGCCAGGGCGACCCAATTGCCACTCTGTCTCTGAACCCTGCTTTCCAGCTTTAGGTTGCTGCAAGATGGTACACAGGCAGCTGGCACCAGCAGCAGTGTCAGCCCCCCCACAACTGCCCGCCATCGGGCAGTCTCAGATCCAACACCATGACTATCAGGCACAAGGAGAGGGGATGTGCTGGGCCTCCCCCAACACTTTTTGCTTGCTAGAGAGCCCACGCAAGCAAAAATCTCCTTGGTACCCTCTGCCCCCTAGTACTCCTGGAGCCTCACTTGGCCCTATCAGTGTCTGGCCAGGCCCCTCCTTACTCTCGGCTCTCTCCCATCTGTCAACTGAAGCCATTAGGCCACTTCACTCCATCCCGTGGTAGAAATTCATGTGCCTTTCTCACTGAAACCTCTCACTAGGGCACAAAACTCCTGGGCCAGCACCAGATCAGACAAGGATAAATCTGAAGGCAGATCTGAGTGGAGGCCCAGCTCCTGCGTGCCTCTGGGCAAGAGGTATGACCTGCGGGCACTTCACTTTCCTCATCTACAAAATGAGGACATCAACTGCTCCCGACAGGGGCACTTCTGAGGCTCAACAGCTACACATTTATAAGGCACCAAAGGGTGGCCAGGACGTGCCCCCATCTTTCCTGTGCCTTATGTGGGATGGCCCAGCTTGCGGTGCTCAGCTCAAGGGCTCACCCCATCCTTTATACACAACCCAAACGGTCCTGCCCTGACAGAGTGCAGGGTGCAAAGTATTGCAAGGACTTCAAATGGCTGTCTCCAGAAGGAAGAGTCATTCGACAATGACCCTGAGAAGAGCCACTCAGAGGTCACAGTGAAACCAGCCCAGAGTGGGCTTGCTCGGCCCTCTACAAGCTGGAAAAGAGGCTCACCACCAGGCAATGGGTGAGGATGGAGGGAGGACGGGACACAAGCCAGAGAAGGAACGTGAAACAGACCCTACACAGTCTCTGGGAAGCCTCAGTAGCACAGCAAAGAAGGAGAAAGCAGACAGATATAACAGGAAGTTCATAAAAGGGAGACTGCCAGGGGGCTGTGGGTGACCCTGCAAAGCCTCCGCCCCTAGGCTAGTGCCCACTCACCTTTCTCCACCTGAGCCGTACACGCCTCCTTGTATCATGTCTGTCTCCAAATGCGGCACCATATCTAAGCGTTGATTAATTCTGGACAAAACGGAATCAGCACTGGCACTACCCATGGCACTAGGGTTTGCATTTGTGTCAGAGTTAGGCATTTCCCAAGAGTTTGAAGTGGCCATACCATACCCATAGTTGGTGGTGTTATCCTGGCCATAGCCATAGCCATAACCATAGTTCTCGTAGCCTGCAATGATGGAGACAGAAAGATAGACAGACAAGATGGAGGGGGCGAGGAGAGACAGACACACACAGAGACAAGGACACCTTTGGTCACAGAGACAAGTCTGGATCTTAGCCACCCAAAGCTGGATTGGCCCAGCCTTCTGGGAAGGAACAGCCAGCCCCAGGGCACCTCGAACCCCTAAAGACAAGCCCCATCCCGAAACCTTGGTTAAGCTGCACAGTGGCAGAAAAGACTCAACCAGTCCAATCCCAAGGGAGAGAAGAGTGATCACAGGAATAATACTTGCCTCTGTTTGTCCCAGAGTTCCAAGTTCCATATCCTACAAAAAAGTAAAAGGGCAATTATATCTATAATTGCTTACAGTATGATGAGTCTAATTCCGGCATAAAAACAATGATTCCTAGAACCTGAGCGGAGGCTGAACCTCCCCTAACTGAGAAGCCTTGAGCTTGAGAGCACTATCTAACTGACCCAGGCCACATGATGCCCTGGTGCCCGATCTTTTGTGGCTCTGACCATCTGCTATTTAAGGAACCTACCCCATCAAGACTCTCAGGGAAGTAATTTGGCTCCTATATGGCTTCCGTAATAAGTCAGAATTGGAAGATTACTCTGGCCCTTGGCTAAGCACCAATGAGAGGAAGAGGTAAGCAGTTCCGGTGCTTTACACTGATCCCACGCTATAAAAGAAGCTCAGCAAAGAGCTCACATCCACTCCAAAATCCTGTCAATCAGACCACCCGACAAAGCCATCTGGAGCAGAGAAACTGACCACCCTAGTCCCTCAAATGTCTGCCTTAACAGGGAGAACCATCAAGCCCTTGAATTGTGTGAGTGCGCTGCATGGGAACACATAAGCAGAGGGAAAGACAAGACACCATCCTTGAGAAGAGCTGATGAAAATACAATTTGGATTATAAACTAAATGTACTTTGAATTTTATTATAGCACATAAGAAAAATTCTTTCCTTCGAAAACATAAAGCCATTGAAAACTGACCAAGTGTCAAGCCAAGGGCAATCTCTGAGTTGAGCACACACAATTCTCTCCCAAGGAAGTGTATGAGAACAGGTGGCCACCTTCCCAGTGTCTCTGTGGGACCTCAGAGTTATCTCCTATTCCGCAATGTCTACCCTGCAGACAGACAGGTCATGCTTCTCCCAGAACAGAGAACCAAACCTCAGCGAGACGGCAGTGTGATGAACAACAGAATCCAGCCACAGGAAAGCAAGAGTGCATACACTGAGACGAATCAGAGTGAACATGCCTGGGTGCAAGCTGAAATCCTATACTCAGGTTTCCCCTCGATCTACTGCACAAACGAATAGGGAGACACTGGAAACCAGCAAGGACCTGGAGATGAAACTAATGAACCGTGGACGTGCTAGAGCTCACAAAGCAAAAATCCTCTACAGCTGGGGAAACCAAAGCAGGAGCTTCTCATTCGTTTGTTCATTCAACGATTACCATGCTCAGAGCACACAGAACAGAGGCGAGCAGTCCCAGGCACTCCTCAGGTCCAGAGCACTGTGTGGTAAAGCAGACCCTGAGTGATTAGAGAGCAGCAAGGGACAGCAGGTGGAGATCACGCAAGGAGTGAGTGGTGAATGAGGCATTCAAACAGGCGAGAAGAGTGGCTGGCACAGCCATACAAGGAAAAGTGCACACTTAGTCCCAGCAGCTAAAAGGGTCTGGCCACGTGGCTGTCTGCAACCAGGACACTGGACACTGGCTATTCAAAAAAGACAGGACTGGGAGACAAAGGCAGCCCATCGGGGCTATGCCTGAGTCCCGAATATGGTGTCCCTACCAAACTCCAGGTTTCCACTACCGAGGACTTGCCAGAACAGCAGAGAGGCACGAGGAAAGGAATAAAATATGTGCAAGATTTGTGCGCAAAACCTACAAAACACTAAAAAAAAAAAAAAAATCAGACATAAACAAATAAAGTGACATACTGTGTTTGCATAGTGGAAGGTTTAATACTATTAAGATTTCAATTCGCCCAACCTATAGATTCAAGACCAATCTACTCCAGATCTCAGGAGAAATTTTTATAGAAATTGACAAACTGATTCTAAAATTTATAGGTATAAGCAAAGAAACAAGAATATGCAAGTCAATTTTGGAAAAAGAATAAACCTAGAGGACTCATATTCATAAATTTCAAGACTGAATATAGTGATCAAGACAGTAAGGTAGTAGAGGAAACTTAAGACATGCAAATCAATGAAACAGAATTAGAATCCAGATACAGACCCACACATATACATTCAATTAATTTTCAACAAAGGTAAAGAAGAATCTTGACCTATATTGTATACTTGGTAGAAATATTTACTCAAAATGGATCACAAAATAAACGTAAAACCTAAGACTATTAAGTGCTTAAAAGAAAATCTTGGTAGAAATATTAACTCAAAATGGATCACAAAATAAATGTAAAACCTAACACTATTAAGAGCTTAAAAGAAAATCTTTGTGACCCTGGTTTAAGTATAAATTTCCCAGATACAATTGGGAGGACTTCCCTGGTGATCCAGTGGTTGAGAATCTGCCTTCCAAAGCAGGGTCATGGGTTCAAACCCTGGTCAGGCAACTAAGCTCAAGTCACAAGTAGAGAGGCCCATGTGCTGCAATTACTGAGTCTGTGCACTCTAGAGCCTGTGTTCTACAAGAGAAACATCTTGTAACTAGAGAAGCTCCTGCACTGCAATGAAGAGTCGGTTCAAATGATTAAAAAAAACAAAAAGAAAAAAAAGACTGGGATTTTCCTGGCAGTCCAGTGGTTAAGACTCAAGTTCAAATCCTGGTCAGAGAATTAAGATTCCACATGCCACAGAGCACAGCTGCAAGATTTTTAAAACAAACAAGAATAAAAGACTGATGAACTGGACTTCACCAAAAATGAAGGATTTGTGTTCTTCAAAAGACACTATCAAGAGAACAAATAAATAAGCCCCAGCCTGGGAGAAAATATTTGCAAATGGCACATCTTGTAAAATGCTTTGGACCAGAATATATAAACCTGAGGGAAAATGGTTCAAAAAAGATGCGCAATTTGGGATTATGTCTAATGAAAAGGGTTGAGGTAGGAAGGGTAGGACAGAGAAGCCATGCAAACAAAATTTCTCTTCCTTATGAACTATTTGATACCTCTTTACTCATTTTCAGAAGATTTTCTTAAGTCTCCCTCTCCCCTGGGACAATCTGACAATCCTTCAGGGAATTTTACTTATTTCCACTTAATCAGTGACTCCTGAGAGAATGTGACTGTAGACTCAGTCTTTCCCTAGACCTTGGCAGTAAAACCAATTACCCATCTCAATAACCAAGGCAAAACCCTTTGAAGAAAGCTCCTTCATGACAGAGAACTAGGGTCATGGTCACAAATCACTGAGAAACAGCTTTACTGGCAGTTCTGGGTTGCTGAGAGACACCAACAGAATATCTATGGATCCTTCTGAATTAGAGATTCAGTGTGTCTGTCCACAGTTGAGAAATCAATGAGAAACTTTCTCTCAACCCTGTGTGTGAGGAGCCTGCCGGCCTGACTATGTCTCTAATAGCCATCTAGATTCAGACACGCAGCCTCTCCTACACTGGAAGCTCATGCACTACCCTGGGGTTAAGTTAATGGCTCGGTTTCTGCTCACACCAATCCTTTGGACTTTGGCCATTCTCCTCCCCAAACCCTCCCTCGAAGGGATTTATGGAACCTACATCTTTGTCACAGGCCACAAGTACTTCTAACAGTTTGTCAAAGGAACCAATCATATACAGCCAAGAACTCCAGCTTGCTCAATAACAGACACCTTTCCCATAATTGCGCCCAAAGCGCAATTCTAACCCCTCCGTAGCTATTCTAAGAGCCCACCATACCATTTCACACAAGTTTGCATTTGGAAAAGACAGTGTGACAGCAATGTTAAAGGCTACTACTAAACCAGTGGATTGCTCTGCCACTAGAAAGCAGAGCATGCACCCTCCAGTTCCCAGGGGCCCACACTTACCATAATCACAGGTGGGCTGGGCGCTGGTGTCTGAGTACGTTGACTGCAAAGTGGTTTCAGATCCCTGGACAAAGCCTAAATATATGTACAGTGTGGTTAATTTCTCCAAACAAGCCACATGAAAATGATCTAAGACTACCCTTCAGTGGAGACTGCCTGGCAGACCCTCCCCTCACAGGAAAGCCACCAAACTTTGGGTTTATGAACACCTCCAGAACATATCAACCAAAGGAAAGGCAGGCTATGTTTAACTTGCTTTGTCAAAAGATTGGATAAACATTTTTAAACCTTTAAGCCAGTATCCTGTATTGATAAATGGGTACCCAAATTATTCAGGTAAATGAAGAAAACGTTTACATCAAATCACTGAAAGGTGAGCTCCAACTCAAAAAACAAAGGGGGTTAATTTTGAACAATGTTAAGGTAAATAATACCTATCCCATTCCCCCAAATCTAAAGCTTATATACTTTTTTCATTTTCCCATTTAAAAAAAAAAGTGTATTACAATTACCTCTTAAATGTAATTACTTGGGGTTAGCATGTTTACATGGAACAAGTATTACAGATTACACGTATAATGTCCTATCTTCTCAAATCTTATACTATTTCTCAACTTCTAATGAATTAGTACCAAGTAAGGAAAATCTGAACTTCTACCAGAAACTACTGGTCTCAAATGCTGATTATCTTTTAATCTACACTTTTAAAATATTTCTGTAAAATATTTTTTAAGTGATTTGCCCTTAGCACTGAAATTATGACAGACACCATAAGAGGCAACATTTGCCCGTTCCCATCAAGATCCAACTCATGACCTAAAAATTAAAGCCAGCACCTCCAGTAGCTTGCTCACAATAAAAGCATACACCAAGTGCCTTTCCCTGAGCAGGCATTCAAGTATTTGCTGACACTCTTTCTAGTTCACTTCTTTTTTCTTTTTTTTCTAGTTCATTTCTTAAGACCATAGCAGCAAATATGACAGCAACAACAGCCAACACTGAACAAGTGTTTTTCCCACAGGATGCTAAGAGGTTCATCTGCATTATTTCGCTTCATCCTCACCAGAGCCAACAAAACGGACAGGGCCAAGACCCTTTACCCTGTCAATTCCAAAGTCCAAAAAGGTCTGAAAACCAAGTGTTTTCCTCAAATGTGGTGTCAACATGCATTTTAGGCAAAACTGACCCATGAGAACATTCTTTATCTTTCTTCATTTAATTACAAGGTGCTGTCCCAAACCCCACTGCAGGTGTCGTGGAACGTCCTTTTAAGCTAGAATTCCAAAACACACCCAGCTCCAAGGGTTTCAAATAAAGATCAGTGGATCCACACTTTACTTCCCAGAGGAGGGAACTGAGACTGGGCACTGGGGAATGAGATAGCTGGTGACAGAAGTATATAAATCCAACATTTTCTACATTCCCTAATTAAAGAGGGTACACTGGAATGGATTTCCTCCAGAGACCCAGGACCTTCCTGAGATGCCTAAATTGTAACCCTGATAATAACTGTACACAAGAAACATTGAAAGTAATCTAAAGAAGGTTCACCTGTGGGGAAGGCTCCCAGTGTAAGTACCACCTTACACTGGCCTTTTCCACTGCTTGCTCAAGTAGCTTTAGGAAACCTGTTTGTTCAGCAATAGTGCCACTGGCAAAACAACTCCAGACTTTAGGTAACGTGGTCTGAAAGTACTGCAGCTGCAACTAACCTACCACAAGCTAACAGGAATACATACTGGAACACAGTATTAAAGCTACAGAGCAAAAGATCTACGTATATTGAGGGGAGAGGGCCCTGATTCTTCCTTGAGAAAAAGGAAAGATAATCCATCAATCCATCAGACCTTCAGAGTTCAAAGGCAAACTCAGCTCTAGTTCCGTCCTCTCTACATTAATATTCTGTGCCACAACACTGCCCCCAGGGCAGGACCTTCTTTAGCCAGTTATGCTCCAATTGTGAACCAATTCTTATCTGGCTGAGTATCGATCTTGTCTTGGTTCAGCTTGATTTTTCAGCTTGATTTCAGAGAGGCTGGTATCTTTTTTTGCTCAAAAACACACAAAGCTTCTCAATTTTATTCTTTTCCCATGTTTTTTAGAACGGGATTCTTTGAAGAAATAATATTAAGTGACCAAAAACTGGAAGACAATAGGAAAGAGGTTAGGTTGCCGCCAACCTCTACTATCCAGAGAAAATCAGCCTCCAAGATGGCCTCCAATGATTCTTGCCTTCTGACATCATGTTGTCTCTTCCCAAATAGAGGGAGGCAGTTTAATCGAAAAGATATTATAGAAATGACCCAGTGCAACTTCTGAGGCTTCCTCCTCATTCTCTCTCAGATTACTCACTCTTACTATAAGACAGCATATAGTACTCTAGTAGGCCTGTGGAGAGCTCCAGATAGTATAGAAATCAATAGCCAGCATCAACCTGTCAGGCACATAGTTTGAGTCATCTTCAGCCCAAGTTCAGCCTTCAGATGATTAACGTCCCAACTAACATCCAAAATGTTATGAGAAACTATGAGAAATAATTTGAGAAATTATTTATGAGAAATCCCAAGCCAGAGCCATCCAGGTAAACCACCTGTGCATTCCTAACACAGAGAAAATATATGAGATGATGAATGTTCCTATAAAAAGACCGGTGGCATTTCAGACTTTTGTTTAAAGAGCTGATTCTGGATTTTTGTCCTGTATTTCTACTGCTCCTATCTTCCTCCCCTTAGTGGTAGAGACAGAACCTTCTTTCTCAAGTATACATTTAAAAAATTAGGTTAAAAAATTAGACAAATTATCAAAAAGATACATTTTAAATCACCTTCTACCCTTACTAATAATGGTAACATTTGCTTTAAGGCCTCCAGAAATTCTCCTTAAAGGCAAAGAGAGTTGTCTAAAATGTGACATAAAATGCCTGACATTCATTCATTTATTTACGACAGCACCTCCTGACACGTGGTGTCTTAGTTCCACCACCAGGAACTGAACCTGTGCCCCTGCAGTGGAATCTTAACCACTGGATTGCCAGGGAAGTCCCTCTGACTTTAGTGGTCTGCTTCTTAAAAGGCAAAGTCACACATTATAAAGCGACTGTGGTTTTCAGTTGGTTAAGATCAAGGGAAAACTAATCATAACCTCATTAGCTTGGCTACCTCACTGCCAACTCAAACACAGAATTATAGCCTACAAGATATGGAGCTGAAATTCAAACTTGACCATCTGTAACCTCTATACATCAGTTTCCTTGCCTAAAAAATTAAATGGATCATTATTAAGCTACCCCACAGCACCCAACCAGTCATCCCCTGGTTTCTTCAGCAGTCCTGTCCCTAATAACCACAGAACTGTCTTCCAGTTCTTGATAAGATTTGGTGAAAAGGATCAGTTTTCAATTCCAGATACGTCAGTATCAATCCGACTGACTTCCCTGGTGAATCAGAAAAGGTACACAAAGGCTAGTGCAGGGTTGCTCAACCTTGGCACTGCTGATGTTTGAGGCCAGATAATTCTTTATGGTGGGGCCACCTTGTGCACTATAGCATGTTTTAGCAGCACTCCTGGCCTCTACCCACTAGCTGCACAGGTAGCAACTCCCACTCCAAGAAGTGACAACCAAATACCACACTTCAAACTTTGCCAATGTCCCCTGGAGGGCAAACTTGCCTGTAGTTGAGAACCACTGGGCTAAGGGATGGTTGCTTAAAAAAATTGGAGCTCTTGCCAAGCTCCTGACCTGGAGGAGGGAGGACTAACACTACCTTCTCGTCTAAGGCCAACATACAGCTGCCTATGGAGCAGCCCCAGAGGCTCAGATTCCACTCTCAGTCCTAAACATTCCAAGTAGAATGCAGCTTACCCAGCAACCACACAAGCTCAAGCCTGTAAAAACCCCTCTTAGCAAGGGAAGCTCTTGGCTGAGAAGTCTCATCAGTTATTCCGAAAGCAATCCCAGACCAGCCTTTGAATTCATTCAGGGATGATTTGTAATCACCCAGGCATATCCTATGGCTCCCTCTCTAATCTCATCATCCCCTCCCTCCCCTTAGCTCAAGACCCACTGATCACCTCGGGCTGATCGTTTAACAGGCCAGGCAGCTCCTGTCACTAGGTCTTTATATGGACGGCCCCCTTGACCAGATATCCCTAACTCCCACTTTCCATTCAGGTCTCTGCTCAAATGCTCAATGCTCTCCAGAGGTCCCCAACCACCCCACGTAATAGAACAAGGTCCTCAGGGTACTGACTACTCCACAACACATACTACGTTCGTTTCCCGATTATGATCTGCCCTTCTCTATAAAACACTTGAAGAATTCCCGTCAATATATCAGAGTCTATTCAACCCCCGACGCCACGATGAATTTGACAGTTGTGGAATGAGTTAACACGGAAGCCAGTCATTCTTTACAAGGCTCAGTCCCTAAGGACGCGAGGTTCCCCACTCGGTCCAAACGCTTCATTTATTTATTCACCGCCCCCCCCCCCACCACACACACCCCCCGCGGCGTGGGGCTGACGCCTCTCCCACCCTGGGGCAGATAAAGGCGAGGGGGTGGGGCGGCCAATCGCGGTATTTGCAGGGAAACTGCGCGGGGGACAATTGCGACTGCAGCCGAGTCCGCAGATCGACCTGAAGAGCCGAGGCCTGAGAAAGGGCGACCTGAGGCGACGAGGGCCCAGGGGGCCGGGCCAGGAACGGAGGCGAGAACTCAGGTGCTGAGACCAAGGCCCACCGACACAGGCGACAGAAGCCAAAACTTCGGGCGGTTGGGAGCCGGGACTCAAGGTGGCCAGCACAAAGAACTGAGACGCCGAGGCGTGAGGGGCACGATACTGAAGCGACGGGCCCCCGGCGCCATTTTGTGACCGCAGAGAGGGCAGTGTCCAAGCCCCGGGGGAGGCACGGACGAGCCCGGCGCGGCTCGGCACACCCCTATCCCTCTGCACCCGGAGCCCGACCCCCCTCCTCACCAACCCTGCCGGGCCCACCTGTGTAGCTCATGGCAGCAGCGAAAACTGCACCCGAACAGTCTGGCAGTTACTCCACGCGTAGGACGCCGCCGCGTTAGCGGAGGCAATCCCCCGAGCCCCTTCTACACACAACTAAGCCCCGCCTCTCGACAGCATTGGCTCGCGCCGGACCCAGGCTTCACGTCTGTTGGATAGCCTTGCTGTCCATCTCGGAGCCTCCTTAGACCTGTGGCTGAGGGTTCTGCCAATCTCACGAGAGCCCCGCCCTAATCCCGCCTCCCGTTATTTTGGGACCATGCTGATTGGCTTAGAGGAGACGGCCTGGAGGTGGACTCCCGCAGAGTTCGAAGGGGCGGAGCTGTTCACTACGGAAAGACCTGAGGCCCAAGCGCGGCCAGGCGGGAAAGGCCTGTGCCCTGGAGGCCCGCCAGAGGGAGCTGGGTCTACAGGGCAGGGCACTCCTCCAGTCCCGGCTTTGCCGCGGGGGTGTTGTGCCAGTCTACACTCTCCTAACTTCCCTGGCCTTCAGCTCCAAAGCGAACAAGGTAAAACCATGTTGGAATGAAAATTACAGCTACGTGCCAAACAAGATACTGGGCACAATTTCAAATATGTGAAATAACATATGTGAAGAATTCAGTCCGGTGCCGGGTGACCTAAAGAAATGTTACATTTTGTTATTCACCATTACATAAAGATAACAGATATACAGCATGCTTATATCATTATATGTAATAAATATATTCGTATTATTTCAAATGCTCCATTGTACCTGTGAGGAAGTTGGTTTTTCTTTTTAAAAACTCCCATTTAAAAACGTAAGAAAACTATGCATGAGACAAGTGCTCGGGCCTGGTGCACTGGGAAGACCCAGAGGGATCCGGTGGAGAGGGAGGTGGGAAGGGGGGTCGGGATGGGGAATACATGTAAATCCATGGCTGATTCATGTCAATGTATGACAAAACCACTACAATATTGTAAAGTAATTAGCCTCCAACTAATAAAAATAAATGAAAAAAATAAAAATAAAAAGATAAGAAAACTGAAGCTTGACATTCATGACTTCCTCAGGGTCCTTGACACTTGAGTGTTAAAGCTGGAATTACCTGCTCTAAACCCTTCTCAGTCAGAGATCCTACAGTAAGAAGCCCAGCCAGGCTCCAGCAATGTATCCGCAGCAGCCTTTTTGGATGTGTCCACTGTCAAGAGTCATCTCGTAGTTGCTAAGAGACAACTTGAGGGAGCTGCAGACACTGAAAATTGTGCTTAATGTGTTTGTGACAATTCATCAAGCTGGGTGACTTGTACTTTTTTGTTTGTTTTAAAGTATGCCACTACTGACTTTTTGATATTAATCTCTCATTTCAATGGCACTTTTTAAAGTCTGTATCCTTCAGAGAAATATGCTGAAACATTAAGACATTAATTGGTCTGATGACCGTTAATTCAGATGGAGAGCAGCACATGGAGGGGCTGTAGCTGAAGAGACTGGTCCTGAGTTTACAGCTGATGAGTAGGTGACAGTTCATTTTACTGTTCCACTTTTCTGTGCTTAGAATTCTCCATGAAAGGTTTTAGCAACTCCTCCAAACCTGGGCCTATGCAAAACTTGACTGCCACGTGGGCCAAAGTTCACAATGCATTGAAAAACTCCATATGTGAAGTACCTGAAGTTCTGCCCAGTGTGCACTCCAGTGTGGGGCTCATTTCAATGTCACCCTCAGGGATACCTGCCTGCCCTCCGAACTAAGGCATGGCCCCAGGACACCTCTCCTGGATCCCATAGCTTCCTTCTCCTTCCTTCCTCCTGTGGCATGTACCACAGCCATATTTTACCCTCATATGTCGACTTCATTAATATCTAATGCTCTGCCTCTGAGACAAGTAGTAGAACTGCTTACGAGAATGTGACCACAAGTTTTAGGGAAAGATTCCTGTGTGTCAAGAATAGCATTCAACCCTTTCAAGGACTGGCCCTTATCGTGGCATCACTGTGGGTGGCAGAGGACCTACTTTCTAAGTTCTTGTATAGTTTGAACTTTTTCTTTACGTCCATCCAGCTTACATCACTTTTTAAAATTATTCTTTTTTTTTTTTTAAAAAAACCTATAAAAAGCTGAACGAGGCCTTTGGGTCAGATCTCATTCCAAGAGAGTCTCTACCAATTTTCAAAGTCTCACACAGGCCCAACCGCAGCACTGGTTAGACATGAGTAGTAGAGGCCCTCCCCCGGCAGGCAAGATGTGTGTCCTGATGTCATAGGAGCAGAAAAGCCAAGTGTGCAGGCCAAGACCACCCTTGGGGGGTGGGGTGTACGTATTGTCACAGCTTGAGTCCCCCCTTCCCAGTCAGGAGCATGGTTGGGGGCCCAGGATAATGGGGTTGGGGTAGGAGAGGCCTCTGCCCCAGAAGGTCATTCCGACTTTCCAGCCCCTGGCTGTGTTAAGTGAAAATAATGAGCTAAAAAATCACATCCAATAAACAAGAAGGAACATCCAATAAACAAGAAGGAGCAGCCAACAAAATCTCTTAAAAATCTCAGAAACGTTCAATAAACATTTGCAGAATGAGAAAATAAATAACAACAAAAAGGAGCCAGCAGCTCTTTTTCCCCCTTGTGTTAGTTGGGTTCAGGGTGCCTGTGTATCTCTCTACACAGGTCACATGTCTTGAAGGCAGGGCGGTCCCAGCAGCTGTGCGCTTGGCCCTCCCCCCACCCCCACCCCAGTGAAGTTCCCCACACCCTCAATGGACAGCTCCTGCCCTCGGAGAGCCCTTCAGGCCTCAGTCACAGCTCAATCCTGGCTCCCTTCCCAGACCAGCTGCCCAGAGCTCTGGTTCCTCTCCTTGGCTCACAGGAGAGCTGCCACACCAGCTGGCCAGAATCCCACCTGCCGCCCCCTCCCCCAACCACCAACTATGCCATGGAGGGCCAACAGCTGGGAACTTGGGCTCATCCCCAGACAGGTCTGGTGGGCTTGGCGGCCAACAGGAAAACCCAGGACTTCCAGGGGCTTTTGGCGGAGGTGGCTTGATCCCAGCCCTGGCTGCCAGACAGACAATGCCAGCCTGTCCACTCGACAGAAAAACACAACGCTGGCCGCCTGCCCCGGGGTGTTTCCAGAAGAGAAATTTAATCTAATTTACATACTTCTAGGTACATCGATAACCAAAATGTGGCCACTGAAAAAAGTTAAAAGGGCAATCGGCTCCCAGTTTCTAGCTGGCCCAGGATTGCAAAATAAAAAGATCCACGTTCCTTATTCTCTACACAAAATGCGTTTTTAAAAAAGTGAAAGGTCTAGGGAGCTATACATAGAAAGCAACAGTGAAAAGAGGGAGGGGGGGTGAGGGTGGGGAAGGAGAGTCCCACCCCCACCCACTCCCAGGCCCCAGAGCCCCCAAGACTCTGGGGGGGGGGGGGGCCTTGACACGGCAGGAGGCAGCTGTCAGCTCTGAGCTCTTCCTGGCTGGGAAGGCCCCTCTTGCAAGGGATGAGGGGGAGGCGGCCAACAAGGATTTCCGTGGCATTGTGGGCTCAGGTGGGGGGCTCCCAGGCCCCGGCAGAGGGCCGCAGAGGGAGCGTGCCTTCTCCTGAGCAAGCACCGTGGCGTGACGTGGTAGTCGTTCGACTTGGGAACTGGAGGGCTGGGGCCGATTCCCGGGTCTCACGAGGTCCGTGAGTGCGTGCGTGCGTGTGTGAGAGGATATTCACAGGGGCATGGGCAAGAGGGAACCAGGACAGGGGTCCTTGGGGTCTTTGCAAGTGGCCACAGATGGCAAAAATAGCCCGCCTGGCTGCTGGATGTGGGAGAATGCTGGTCTTCCTCCCTTGTGAACGGACTGGCTGCCGCCAGACACCTGGCCACCGCCGCTGCTGAACCAAGTGGGCGGGTGGGTGTAGACTGGAGGAAGATGCCCTGTGTGTGGCCCCAGAGTCCTCGGGCTAGGGGAAGGGTGGCTAGCTGGCTTCCGGTGCCCCGGCTGTAGTGTGCCCGGCCCGTGAAAGGTGCCGGTTTGAGGTTTTGGCTTGCTCCTTTGGAAACAGAAAAGAAAGAGGGCGGAGAGAGAGGAGAAAAAGGAGAGAAAGGCGGCATGAGAGGGGTTCTGGAATGCTTGTGTCAGGGTGCCTCTGCCGCAGCTGTCTGTGCCTGTGGGGCCTGAGGCTCCTCCGGCGGGGGGTCCGCTTTGGAGAAATTCATCTCTAGGATGTGCCGCTGTAAGTGCCGCACCCACTCCTCCTGGATGGAGAGGGGCCCCTGGAATTCCACCTCACAGAACCTGCAGGGGGCGCGGGGAAGAGAGAGAGGAAGAAGTGGCCATAGCAGTAAGGAGAGGCAGAACCACAGCCCTGGCCGCACCCTGAGCATCAGGCACCCCTGCTGCTACTCCTTGTGAACAACGCAAGCCCAGGATGTGAGGGAAGGGGGACCCAGAAGTTAGGTGTTCTCCTACGCACAGCTACCTCTATCCATCACAGGATCATGGCAGGGTCCCCTGGAGAGACCGCTCTATGCTCAGGGCAGTCTGCTAGCTCAGGTGCTGGGTATGCGTCATTGAGCTTCCCAAACACCTCTGCCAGGTGACTAAAGCATGTGCTCTGAAACGGAATGGGACCCCAGGGAAGCAAATGCAACCCTGCCAGGCCCCAGGAGAAAAGGATGGGAGCTAGGGAAAGGGGGGTTGGGCACTAACTCCCACCCGCCTGACTCACACTCCCAATTCACCCGCCCCTCACCCTCTCAGCCTCAAATCCAGAACCCAAGTTCACAGTTCTGAGTCATGGGTTTGAATCCTACTTCTGACTTGGCCTGTGTGGCCTGAGGCAGGCACATCGCATCCCGAACTCTCAGTTTCCTGGACACTGATGGATGCGTGGACTTTGCTAACAATGAACTAAGACCTATCTTTTTTCCTTTAATCCAGCAAACACTTGCCAACTGCTTACCATGTGGCAGGTACAGTTTGAGTGTTTTGTAACTATGCAACTTTTAATCCTAACAAGTCTATTTGGTGGGTCTGTTATCAATCCCGTTTTATGGTTGGGAATATTGAGGTATGGAGCAGGAAATATGCTCAAGGTCACTAAACCGTGCGTCAGAGCCCGCAACTGAACCCAGGTCTTGCTGGCTATAAAGCTCAAGGTCTGGGCCTAAGGCTAAGGTGTACCGCTGGCTGTGAGGATCCCTTACTCTGGGTCCAGCCACACCCCAGTCTGGCCCAGAGGCTCTGGGGGCCCAGCCCTGGGCGGGTGGTCTCCTTCCCTCCCCCAGGGGAGGGCTGCATACCTGCACTTGAGGGTGTAGATATTGCCCACAAACTTGACGAGTGACGTCTGGGGGGGCCGGGGCACCAGGGCAGGAACTGGTCGGACCCGGGGCGGAGGTTGCCGCACCTCCTCCAGCTTCTGGTGCAGGTCACTGGCCTCCTCACTGCCCCGGGCCACAGCGGCATCTGGAGGGCGGGCTTGCCGGCGCTCAAATTCTGAGGTGGGGAAAAGCGAGGGGGGAGGGACGGGAGATGAGCCAGAGGGCAAGGCCCCGGAAGAGGTTCCTGCCTTTAGCGAGTGAGGGTCAGATGCTGTGGGAATTTTAAGTCAGGATGGCTGGGGACTGGCCACCTCCTGGACCTTGGGACAGGCGGGATGAAGGGTGGATGGCTGAACAGGAGGGTGGTTGGGATCGTGATCTGAGGGGAAATGCACAGCAGAGGGCCCGGGGGCAGCCCGTGACCCTCCTCCACCAGCACTCACTGTTGATGTTCTGCCGCTGGTGCTCCTCCGCCTTTACAGCGCCTGGCGGGCTGGCCGCCAGAGGCCGCTCACCACTGTCGGCGGCCCGGCCAGCCTCGGGCCCTGGTTCACCCCCAGCACTGCGGCCCACCGCAGCCAGGCCCCCAGGAGCCAGCCCCAGGGGCGGCCGCTTGTCACCGTCGCGGCCATGGCCGGCGCTGCGAAACTTCTTGGTGAAGGGCCGGCCGCTCTGGATGTAGCTGCGGTAGGCGCCCGCCTTCTGGGGCCGGTGCTTGATCCACTCGCTCAGCGTCTCGATGGGGGAGCCATTCACGCACCACTCGGTCACGCCGAACTGTCGTAGGTGTGCCCGGGCATGGCTGGCCAGAGCCTTGCGGTTTTCGAAGTAAAGGCCACACAGCTCGCAGCAGGCCTCAGTGGCTGCAGGCAGAGGGGGTGCTGCTGAGCCCCAGCCCCGAGGGAGCAGGGGGACCCAGAAGGCACTGCCCGGGTCGAGAGTCAGTCCCGCCTCCCACGGGCACCTTGACCCCCACGGGGGGCCGAGCGGCACGGCACTGCCCAGCCCGACAGGCCCTGGCAGACGCCCTCCCTGGACCCTGCCGCCCACTGCTTACAGGAGTGGGAGGTCTTCTCGTGGAGGGCCTTTGCCTTGAACGGCAGTTCAGTCTGGATGTAGGTCTTGGCCTTGACCTCTGCGGGGAGGAGGCGGTCCTCCTGCAGGGGCCGCTTGCCTGCCACGGAGCCCAGGTAACTGGGGGCCGAATGCTTGGTGCCAGTGATGGGAGCCAAGCTGAGCTCGCGGGGTATTTGGGCTGGCCCAGCTCCGGGTTTGCCTGGCCGGCCAGCCATCGGTGCCAGGGGCAAGGGGGCCTGCATGGGCCCAGGGGCCACTGTGGGGGGCCCGTCCTCGGTCAAGGCAGGGGCCAGGTCGCCGGCCGGCGGCTCCTTCTTGATGAGGCATGGCTTGGATTTCTTTTTGAGGATCTCCCGCAGCGTGTCGATGGGTGAGCCGTTGACGGACCACTCGGTCACGCCCATCTGCCGCAGGTGTGAGCGTGCGTGGCTTGACAGGCCCTTTCGGTTCTCGAAGAACTCGCCGCAGAACTCGCAGCGGATGTCACGCACCGGCTCTGCCCGGGATGCTGCAGTGGGTCAGGGTAGGGGGAGGAGAGGGAGGCCGCGGCTGTTGGCAGGAAGCCTCCAAGCTCAAGGTCAGTGTTAAGTGCCCCGCTGCCCATCCATGCAGTCCCAGACCTGAATGGACCCGCTCCCTCATCTGCCTCCAGAGGCCCTTGAGTACATGATCCAGCCCTTCTGCTGCTTCTGTCACCTCAAATTCTAGCTGGCTTCACGATTACTCCCTATGACACTGTGATGGATTGAGGGGCAAGGGCTCCCTGGATCCTGGACTCAGCTGCAAGCTTGGCTGTGACTCCCTGTGTGAAGCTGGGAGTCTCAGTTTCCTCCTCTGCAAAATGGGAGATGGAAACCACCTCTCTTGTGTTCCTGGGATCTAAAGCAGGAGCAATTCAAAACATGTGGTTTACAGCAGTCGTGGAACGCATGTGAGCACTAAGGCAGAAGCCTGGGCCGTCCTTACCTGCTCGGCACACAGCAGCTCAACCAACTGGAGCAGAATGAACACAGTGACAGTTCGAGGGGGGAGCACTCTTGCTTGCTGTAATAGGGATGTTACAACTACTGCATACACGGAGCTGTTTCAGCGTTAAAGCTAAGGGCTTTACACCACTTCGGAAAACCATAGCGTTGGGAGCATGCGCATCTCCATCTTCCAAAAGAGGAAACTGTCCGAAGTCACATATTGTTAGACTCTGGAGCAGCTGAGACCTTAACCTGAACTCCAAACATCAAGTGCTTAGTGACGGGGCATATCAGAAAGACACCCATTTCCAGCACTTACACTCCTGGCCATGGCAGACATCACCGATTGATCCCTACAAACGTGTTTTTTTCCCCTAGGAATCTGGATAGTAGCCACTACCAATCAATCAAAGATGGCAGAGAGAATCTCTTTACCACTGCCTAATGACACAATTCTGCATCCCTCACAGGAATGAAGAATCATCAAGCAGCAGCTCACTCAGCTGGGGGGTCTGCGTAGCAGGAACTCTCGGCTAGCCCCTTGTCCTCTGGACCTGTGTACTTCCTTTTCCATTTCAACTCTGGGTGCTCCGGGTACCCCTGAGGGAAGTGAGGGGAAGACCCCTCTACCTGTTCTCCCTGTCCTGCCCCAGGGTCACACTTACACAGGTTCAAGGGGGTCATGTCTTCCCGAGGTGCCACCCAGGGACCCTCGGATGGGTGCGGTTCCCCATGAAGGGCCCCCGGCAGCATCTCCCGCTTGATCTCCACCCTCATTTGTTCAGGCTTCAGCTTCTTGGGCAGGGAGGGTGAGGAGAGGCCTGGGAACATCTTCCGGGCCGTGGGAGGAGGAGAGGCAGTTGGTGAGTGGCCCAGGGGGCTGCCTGGTGCTGGCGGCAACTTCTTGGCCAGGGGTGAGAGGTGAAGGTCTGCGGGGCTGCGGGCTTCCAGTGAGCTGCCAGGACCTCCGCTGCTCACCACCTTGGCCAGAGCTTTGGGGCTAGGCCCTGATGGGTTGGGGGGTCCGCCAGGCCGGGACTGGGTCCGTCTCTTGAGGATCTCCCGCAGCGTGTCGATGGGTGAACCGTTGACGTACCACTCGGTTACGCCCATCTGACGCAGGTGTGAGCGGGCATGGCTCGACAGGCCCTTGCGGTTCTCGAAGAACTCTCCGCAGAACTCACAGCGGATGTCGCGTGCCGGCTCCGGGCCCGAGGCTGCAGCAGGAGAGAGGGGCGGTTAGCTTCACTGGCACTGTTAGGATCATCACCTGTGGGTTTCCTGGTCGGCTGGGCGTGGACAGCAGCATGTCCAGGGACTGGGGTGGTGATGGAGGGTAAGTGCAAGGGAGGGAACTGAGGAGTGGGGTGGGGGTGAGGGGCAGACACCCGGCAGGAGCACAGGGAGGCTCTAGAGCGAGCCTGTGGGCCCTGGGTCCTGGTGGAAAAAGGATAGAACCAAGACGCCACAGCTCTGAGGGTCCCAACTGGGATGGGGGCAGGAAGTGGTAGCCCTGCCATCCAGACCAGGGGCAACCATGGGCACCTTCTATACCAAGAGGCAGCACCCCACCCTTGGCCTTCATTCTGAGGGAAGGTCAAAGGCCGAGAGAGAAGGCCTAGCAGCCAATGGCCAGCAAGATCTCTGGGCAGAACTGGGCCACTGCTAAGGGCCCCTGTCCACTCCCGGCCTCAGCAGGGAAGGAGGAGGGGCAGGGCTGTGACTCCCCACCCTGGGAGGGGCTCCAGGGCCCGCAGGGAGGACGGGGGCGGCTGAAGCGAGAACCTACAGAGGTTGAGAGGAGACGGCTCCACATCAGAGGCCCAGAAAATGCCAGCGGCTGCGGCGGCCGGGAGGTCCTGCTTCCCCCAGGGGCTGGCCGCACCCTTGGCCTTCAGCTTGGCCCTCTTGGCCGGCGGTGGGGGGAGGGGCAAGGAGAGGGCCGCAGGAGCGGGAGGCGGCCGCCCCAGCAGGGCCAGGGCGCCCCGCCCGAGTGGGAGGCGGGTCTGGACGCCGGCCCTCCGGATGAGCCCGTGGAGCGCGTCTATGGGGGATCCCTTGGCATCCGGGTCGCTGACGCCCAGGTGGCGCAGGTGGGCGCGGGCGTGGCTGGACAGGCCCCTGCGGGTCTCAAACCAGGCACCGCACAGCCGGCAGTCCAGCTCTCTGCCCCCGTCACTATCTAAAGCTGCGGAGACAAAACACAGGGGGGCGGTTCACGGCCGCCACCTCGGCTGGCCCTCCGGGGCTGAGGCGGGAGGCCTGCTGTGAATCTCTGCGGCCCAGGCTGCTGGCAGTCCAGGACTCGCTGCCGTGGATTTATGAGGTTTGGGGAAGGAGAAAGTCATGTTCCTTGCCTAGGCCTTTGGCATCAAGGTGAGTATACAGAGCTTACGGCTACAGAGACCGCAGCGTAGAGAGGCAGTGGCCCAGCTCTAATGACACACTCTCAGGCTTCCAGGCCCCCTTCCCAGGTAGCTCAGCCGTGGAAGCTGTGCAGGCTGGGCTGGAGGTGACCAAAGCAGGGGCACACTGGCTGCCAGGCATCACACAACCAAGGGCACACCTGCTCAGACCCTTGCTCCTGGAAGCACAGAAGACCGTGGAAGCAGATTCATTAGAACGTGAGGTGCAACTGAGGGGGAGGGGGCCAGACCCTAGGCTCACTCTCAGAGCCTGAGGCCCACAACTGTGCGGGGAGGTCTGAATTCCTAAGAGATCCCCTTTGTTAAGTCTGCTCACCACGCCTGGGAGTTGCTTCCCAAGCCCTTCTTTGCCATGCCCACAGGCAGCCCTAGAGGTACAGTTCCAGCCCTGGGCACGGAGGTACCTCTGCAAAGGACACCAGGAACAAGAGGATGTGAAGACAGGGCCAAGCATGGGCCCCCCTGGCTAGTGGACTGCCTGTTTACCTGCAGGACCCCAGGTGTCCCATGGGGTCCCTGGCCACCTTCACTGCCCCAACCCTCAGGCCCAGAGAAGGTCAAAGGCGGCCCTAAGGGGCAAGGATGACCCCGGCAAGCTTAGTAGCCACTGCGAGACTTCCACGGGGAGGAACGGCAAAGTGAAATGGGAGACAGGTAACACACCCAACCGGAGACACAGCACCTTGATTAACACGCTCTGACCCAGCCGATCCAGGACGCGCTGGTGCTAAGGTCCCCACTGTATCCACCCGAGCCCCACAGCCCAGCCTGAGGCCCCGCCCCTCCCTCGGCTCCCAGGACCCGCACTCACTGAGGTTCAGAGGCCCCTCGTCCTCAGACTGGGGCCACTGGGCCTTTGGAGAGGCTGGCCGGGGGCTCAGGGACAGCTGGGGGCTCTTGTCCTCAGGATTCTTATGGGTAGGGGAGCCCGCCAGGGCCAGCGATGCCTTCTTGAGGAGAGGGGAGTTGGGCGGGTGGGCCAGGCCCTTAGCTGAGAAGCCGGGAGGCGACTTGATGGCCTTGTTGACAGCAGGGACATCGAGGGGCTTGGCCAGGGCGAGCAGGCCAGGTCGTGGGGCTCCAGCGACTATCTCCTTCGGCGAGTTGGACTTCTTCGTCAGGCTTGGGGGCAGCCCAAGGGGTGTGTCAGGCAGGCCCTTCTGCTTCACGAGCTCGTAGAGGAGGTCAATGGGGGCACCGCTGCTCTCCGACTCAGCTACTCCCAGCTGCCGCAGGTGGGAGCGCGCGTGGCTGGACAGGCCCTTGCGTGTCTCAAAGCAGGCACCGCAGACCTCGCAGGTGGTCAGGCTCTGGGCTGGAGGGTGAGACCAAGGCCGGGAGAGCTGTCTGTGAGCTGCACAGGCTCTGCTCTCCCATTTTCCCTCCCCTTGGGGTCCCGCTCACCCAGGCTCCTGGCTTCCGTCAACCCCTCCCACACTAAAAATGATCCTAATGAGGCAGAATTTAGCCTGTTCAGTTTTCAAATATAGGAAACTGAGTCTCAGAGAGAGGGGGGAGGAGGAGTTGTGCCCAAAGGCACACAGCGGGAGGCAAAGCCCTTGGTGGTCCAGCCAGTGGCATGCTGTTAACATTTCTAATATACCAGGGTGTCCTGGCAACAGGTTTTCATACAGACGCTGACCTGCTAGACACACACTTTAACTTGTGCCCCAGATGCTAGGCTGGGGGCCTCAGCCATGGTCTCCGTGCAGCCCTGTCTGCATACTTTTTCCTGCAGAGCCCTCATCTCTACTCCTCTGCCTTGCTGCCCCCCAACGGCAGTGACCCCCAAAGACAAAGACCAGGTCTGTTTTGCATCTCTGACATCCCAAGGGTCCAGCACAGTGCCTGCCATTACTGAGTAACGACCTGAGAATCAATGGACAGACAAGGCAATTTCATGCAAAAAATCAGATAGCTACCAACGATCAAAGTCAGCAAATGAACTGGGTCTGGGGGTGCGCTCCTGATGACCGTGCCCACTGTCTCTCTGGATGCTCCTCCCCTGACCAGGGCTTGAGGCCAAGCATGCCCGTGGCAGCAATAACTCATGAAAGAAGACAGCTGGGGGTCTCCTTGGTACCATGAGATGTGAGAGAGAGCTGTGGCTAACCTAGGGCCCCCCCACCCCCATTAACCCTCCAGCCCAAGAGCTCCCTGAGAGCATGACCAGCCTGGCCAGCACCCTTGTCACCTGCACCACTCACCCTTGAGGTCCGGCAGCTCCTGCTTGCTGCCATGAGGAACCTCTGCAGCCATTTTGCTGCTCAGCCGATTGGCCACCTGCTCCAGGGGCCCAGGGACAGGCAGGCTCTTCTTGTGAAGCGGGGGGGAGCCCAAGTCCATGGCCACCATTGCGTTTTCCTCAGAACCCAAGCCTGTGAGGTTGGGAAGACAGGCTCAGCCCAGGTAAGGCGTGGGATGTCTACCCCTGTGAGGACAGACGGCCAGGGGCGTAGGGCTGGTGGCAGTGGGAGCTTTCTTCCTCATCCTTGGTGCCTGCTCTCACTCTGGGACGCAGCTCACCCCATGAAAGCTGAGGCTCCATCCATAACCCCGAGCTCCGATACGACGCAGGGATGTCGAGGCCGCCAACTGACAGCACAGCCTAGGAACGGCTTCCACCTACCACAGCACAGATAGGTCACCGGCCGCGGTGCTAATCTCAGAGAAAAGACCTCTCTGGGCAGAGAGATGTCTCTGGCAGAGAGATCCTCTCTGCGGAGCGGAGCATCTGTCAGTCTTGGGGGACAGGTAGGTGGCAGTCAGAAGGGGAATTCGGAAAGAAAAGGCCAGGGTCAGAGGCCACAGAGGCAGGCAGCACCGGACTGGAAGGGAGGGTCCCTGAGACTTGTGGGGAAGTCCACCAGGCAAGACAACTTCAGGGGCCTTAGGGTGGTCTTCTTATCACAAGCTAAGCCCAAGGAAAGGGTAAAGGTAAGAACTGGGAGCCTGGAACAGCCGGGGGCCTGACTGGGGACAGTGAGGATGGGAATCACAGAACTTTCTCAGAAGTTTCTGAGGCATCCAGCAAGCTGGAAAGCTTCTCTGGGTAAGATGAGGACAGGGAATCAAAGGTGAGTTTTCATGGTCAAATTTTTTTAGAGAAAGGGGCCTGACAGGCCTGTTGAGTCCGAGTTTTAGCGTTCAGAGCAAGGAGAGAGGTCAGAATGAAGGAACGGTGCGTCAGATGGGGTCCTGGAGGTGCTCCGTGTTATGGGCAGCGGGGATGGGGGTGGGGGCCACGGACAGGTAGGTCCCCGGCTCAGTCTGAAGTCTGAGTCCTACAGAGGCAATTAGAAAGGAAGCTGGGATTCGGCGGGGGTGGGCGCCTGGGACGCCGAGGACTTTGTCAAAGTCTCCGGGTGGAGTGGGCGCATCTGTCAGTCGGGGCAGCGACCGTGTCAAGACTGAAGTGACTTGGAGTCGGTTTCCGCGCCGGAGGAACAGAGGCTGCGGTGAGACACAAACCAGGGGCTCCAAGGAGCTTAGTGGCTATCTGTCAGATGGGGTGAGGATTCCGCAAAGTGGCGGCGGAGAGTGTTTTTGAAGCTCGGGACCCTGCGAGCCGCGACAGGAGGCCCAGGGTCCCCGCGACTGGAGCGCTTGGGGGGAGGGGAAGTCCCGGAGACTGGACGGCGGGTGTCTGGGGCGGCGGCTGCAGCAGGGGGCGGGCGGGACGCTAATTCTGCCCTCCCCGCACCCTCCCCGGCGCGGGCTCTTACCCGGCGCGGGCGCGGGCCCGGGCCCCGGCTCCGGCTCGGCCTTGGGCCCGTCCCGCGGCGGCGGCGGCGGCGGCGGGGGTGGGGGCGGCGGCGGCGGCGCGGGAAGAGCCGCGGGGCCCGGACTCGGGGGGCCCGGCGGGGGCGCCCCCGCGGGCGCGCGCTCACGGGCGCCCCCCGCGCGCGGCCCCGCCGCCGCCTTGCTCTCCGCTTTTGTCACTCGGCACTGGGCGGTGGAGGCGGCCATCTTGGCTCCGGCGCACGCGGGGCGGCCGCCCCAGGCGAGAGCAGCCGAACGCCGAGTGCCGCCGCCTCGGAGCCTGCTCCGCTCCGCCCCACCCCTCGGGGTGCGCCCAGGGCGGCCAGCCGAGCGCCGAGCACCGCGAACGAAACCCTCGTCCCCGCCCGACCAGAGGAGAGCTCGCGCACTCACGCACGCAGTGCTACTAGCGGCTGCCAGCATTGCTGCCCTAGCCTGCTCTCAACGGGCCGAGACTTTCTCCCCGTACCCTGGACATCTCTAAGACTACGATGGGAATCCTCCGACCACACGCATTCGCCTTAACAGCATCCAGGCTCCTAGAGCCCGACGGGCGGAGCCAGGACCTGCTCGGGGACACCGTTTCATTCCCTTCCTTGGAAGTCTCCCCTCCGGGTCAGGAATCCTGGAAGACACCTGATCCCCAACCAGGAGGATCCCCCAACATCATGCTGGCATCCAGCTGTCCCCTGACGGCGCTATCTGGCAATTCTATTGAACTCCCCACAAGGCCGGCACCACATTTCAAGCGCAACCTGTTTCTCCCTTCCCCAAACTAAACGGGTTGCCCCCAGCTGTTACTTGACAGCTGAGTGGGACCAGCATCTGACCACTGCCCCGCCCCCAACTTGGAGTCTGCTTCCTACAGCCCACTTTGGGAGGCATGGGAGATCCTTCTAAGGATGGCCGCTTCTCGTGGTTGGTGGCCAGACCTGGCCAGACTGTTGGACATCGTTCCTCAAGGCTTCTAGGATCGTCTCAACCACTCCTTAACACCCTCACCCCCAACATGTTCACTGAAAGACTGATCATAACCCTAAGCCCCCGAGGACAGGGCCAGTGTGGAACCAGGCTAACTCCTTTGTCCCAGTGACATGGTCAGCTTCCTCAGCACTAGCTGGGGGCTGGTACACTGGTCTTCTGGTAGAAACAGAACCTGGCTGCGGGTTGCGTGTTGCCATCCCCTGGGTGCCTGAACCAGGTGCCAAGTAAAGGGTGTAAGGCTGACATTCAGGACTCCGGTCAGAGAAAGAAGGGGCCAAGGTTGGAGCCTATAAACTGCTTCTGTCCCCCTCCTTCACCCCCTCCCCCACTCCCACCCGCAACTAGCCAACTTCAGAGCAAACTGCACCTCCCAACCACCACTGAGACACCAAGAAACCTAGCCAGATATGTGAGCTGAGTGCCTAGGGGATAGCCTTCACAGAGGCAAGAAACCTGAGGTCACAGCCCCACTCTGCCTCTCTCTGAAGTGTGACCTCAACCAACCACTATCCTCTCTCTGTGCCTCAAATCTCTTCCTAGTGCAAGGATGGGAGGGGGCTTCAACAGCCACACTCTTCCCTTTGCAGGCCCTCAAATGTCCTTCACTGGTAAGGGGTCTCGTAGATGGATCCAGCAAAGGCAGAGATCTGTGTGTGTGTGTGTGTGTGTGTGTGTGTCTCATGGATGGATCCAGCAAAGGCAGAGATCTGGGTGTGTGTGTGTGTGTGTGTGTGTGTGTGTGTGTGTGTGTGTGTGTGAAGTCACTACAGTCATGTCTAACTCTTTGAGACCCTATGGACTGGATCCAGCAAAGGCAGAGATCTGGGTGTGTGTGTGTGTGTGTGTGTGTGTGTGTGTGTGAGAGAGATCTGGGTGTGTGTGTGTGTGTGTGTTAAGTCACTACAGTCATGTCTAACTCTTTGAGACCCTATGGACTGTAGCCCGCCAGGCTCCTCTGTCCATGGGATTCTAAGAATTCTGGAGTGGGTTGCCACCCTGGACTGAACCCACATCTTTTATGTCTCCTGCCTGCATTGGCAGATGGGTGCTTTACCACTAGCACCACCTGGGAACCCCAGGACCCTGAAAACTCCAGGTAGGAGAAACAGAAGGAACCCTTGGCCCCAAGCAGCCCCTGGACAATTCCCCTGTTCAGGAACCTTCTCCATTCCTCAGAGTCCACTTTCTCCTCACTGCTGAGTTTTTCTCCTGTAAGGTTCAGTAAAGACTTCCACAAAGTGAGGCTTTGTAAGGCTGAGTCCTTCATATTTCCACTTCCTCCACGGAGTCCAGCCCCAGGCTCCTTCACCAAAAGATTACTTCTGGATCATCCCAAGCCTCTGACGAGACCACCTAACATGGTGTTCAGAAGTCTAGCTGTGCTGCTTTATGGCTCTGGCAAAGCAGATGACCCACAGTTTCCTTATCCAAAAGACAGGAACACAGAAATCCTCAGCTCCACGGAATTGTTTTGAGGTGTAAGTGAGATGAAACCCTGGGACACAGCAAGCACTCACTTAAGGGAGGGGTCATCAGTGCTGCTGGACACAGTGCATGCGTGTGTGCTCAGTCGCTCAGTCATGTCCAACTCTTTGTGACCCCATGGACTATAGCCCACCAGGCTCCTCTGTCCACAGGATTATCCCAGCAAGAATACTAGAATGGTTGTCGTTTTCTTCTTCAGGGGATCTTCCTGACCCAAGGATCTAACCCGCGTCCCTGTGGCTCATGCGTTGGCAGGCGAATTCTTTACCATTGAGCCATCTGGGAAACCCAGATGGACACTGTAGGCACCACTGAAAACCTAGAATGTAAACTCTAGATCTACACTGTCCACTTGGATCACCACTAACCTTGTACTAACTGCCTTTGACTCAACAGCCATATGTGGCCAGTGGTGACCCTGCAGTATGAATCTCTAAAGAACATTTCCATTGTCTCAGAAAGTTCCACCAGACAGTGCTGCTCCAGGAAAAAGACATCATTAAGCTCAGCGATTCTGAAGCTTATGCTTTCTGGGCTTTCAAACTCCAGCGCCACATGCTTTTAGCTGTATGACCTTGGGCATATTAATGAAGGTCTCTGAGCCTCAGTTTCCTAATCTGTAAAATGGGGATAATAACACCTGCCTTTAAAGGGTTGTTATGAGGATATAAATGAGTTCATATTTGCAAGAGGCTTAGGAGAGTATCTGGCTCCTAGTAAAGAGATCAGTAAGCCTCTGTTACAACCACTGTCAGGCAGGGCAGGGAGGAACTGGACCTAGACAGAGCCCTGGCCCAGCGACTGAGTAAAACAGAAAGGACCCCTAAGTGGCAGGACAGTAGTCAACCTACTTGGTAAAGTGACTTGAAAACACTTAAAGGAAAGCAGAGTGGCGGCCCACCTCCCACTCCTCCATCCCTCCAGGCCCGTGGGAAGGGTCAGGGCTCTAGCCCTGCCTGCCCCTTCTCCCCTTACCATCTCCGTAGGCTGGCCCAGGGTCCTCAGCCCAGGTGGGTGGGAAGGGCACTGTAAGAGGTAAGCGGGGCCGGCGGGAGGTCAGGAAGCCACTAGGCGGCACCCCGGCTTCACGGCACAGGGGGCTGGGGGGCCGCTCAGCAGCCGAGGTGGCCAGCAGCTCTTGCAGGATGTTGATGGGTGAGACGGTGAGCTCCCAGTTGGTGATGCCAAAGTCACGCAGGTGGGCCCGGGCGTGGCTGGAGAGGCCGGCCCGTGTGTCAAAGCCGGCCCCGCAGAAGTCACAGCGCATCAGGCTGAAGGTGCCTGGGTCGAAGTTAGCCACTGTGGAGAGAGAGAGGGGGGGGACATGGACTGCCTGGGCAGGGGTCGTGGGGGCGGGTGTTACTCTACATCCTCCGCTCTCCCCGTGCCCAGGGCTGCTCCCTCAGCGGATCACACGCCCAGTGCGGGTCCTCACCCTGGATGCCTGCCTTGCTCTTTGCTGTACATGGCTCCTGCTACATCTGCTCACTTCAGGAAGCCTTCTCTTCCTGGCCTCTACTGTCTCCCTTCACACAGCTCAAAGCATCAGGGACCTCACCCCCAGAAATACTTCTCCAGGATGGATTTGCAGTCATTTGGATGAGCCTTTTTCCTCTAGAGCTCATGTCTGTATCACCCCAGTGTTATCAATGAAACCTTGGCTGAATGAAGCAATGGATCAATGGGTGGGATGCCTTCCTCTGGGAATCTGCTCAGATCCCCTAGACAGAGTTGGGGATTCTTCTCTGGGCTTCCCCACACCCCTCCCCGAGCTGCCCCCATCACAGCCCAGGTCACTTATCATTGTAACTGCCTAGTTTTGTGGCAGTCAGTCCCCTGCCTGTTCCCTGCATTGCACACACACACACACACACACACACACACACTCTCTCTCTCTCTCACTCTCTCACTCTCTCTCTCTCAAACACCATACCAGCCCCTCCCTGTGTAGGCTCCATGTCTGCCAGCCAGCCAGAACTCCCCAGGGCACTCATGTGGAGACAGACCTCTGTAATCAGAACCTTGGTGCCTGGGAATCCACATACCTCACAGGCAGCCCCAGGGGTTCTGAAGTCAGCCAGGGTCCCACCATGCCTCTGGGACTGCACTTGGGAGGGCAGGGACTCATGTTCTGTTCATTGTGGTGACCTCACTCAATAAAGATTTGTCGAATGAAGGACTCAATGATATTTTCTGCCTGGGGCTGACTCCTCAGCCCACACTCCAGCTACTGGAAGGGCCAGACAGTTGGGATGTCCCCACATCTCCTCTGATGCGGTGACCTTGGCCCCAGCTCCCTGCCTTCACCCTGCTGGGCACCACAGGAAACTTTAGATTGAGGGTTTGTTGGTTCAGGACTCAGCCGCCCAGCTGTGTATCTCCCCGGCCTTGGCCTCGGAGGGAGGTGGGTGCTGGAGTGGAGCCACCCTACCTTTTTTCTTCTTCTTTTGGAAGGAGAACCTGCGCTCGATGGCCTTCACCTCCTCAGCGGAGATGAAATGCCGCACGTTGTAGCTGACGCCCACACGGTTCAGGTGGCCCCGCACGTGGTTGGCCAAGCCGATGCCATTGTGGAAGCGGTCAGGGCAGTAGGGGCATTTCCGCTCCTCAGGCTTCAGTGCCACCCCTGGGTCCCCATCCAGGAATGGGTCCAGCCCCAGAGGGCCGCCCAGTGGCGTGTCCAGGAGCAGGAAGTCCAGGGGGTGGGCGCCCCCCAGCCCCAGTTCCCCAGGCTGCAGCCTTGGGGGGGCCCTGGTTGCCGCAGCCATAACTCGTGGCCCGAGCTTCGCCACCAGCACTATAGGCACCATCCCGCAGAGCTGCTGCTGCTGTGCCCGCGAGGCCCCCGCCGTCTGCAGGGCTTCTCGGAATGTCCGCTTCAGCTCCAGGGCTGGCTGTGGGATGAGGCCAGGGCTGGCTGGTGGCGCAAAGACCCTGTTTTCGGGGGGAAAGTCCATCTCCGAGGCCAGCAGTAATTCCTCCTCCTCCTCCTCCTCCTCCTCCTCTTCCTCTTCACTCCATGGGTGCCTCTGGTCCTCCAGGTGGGCTGGGAGCCCCTGAGGCTGGACAGCACTCTTGCTTCTGCTGGCCTGTAAGGAGTAGGCGGAGGATGCTAGTGGTGAGGGGAAGGTTGGCCTTCCCAGGGGCCTCTGGCTTGAGCAGTGTGGGAGTGGCCTTGACAGTGGGAAATCCCTCATGCCCAGCTGCTGGCAGCCTGGGCCAAAGGCCAAGTTGGGGTCGTATCCAGCAGGATTCTCCCGCCACGTGGGGGCCAAGAGCGGCTCAGCTTTGCCAAAGTAGTCGGTAGCCTCAGAGAATCGGGTGTAGGCATCCTGGCTGGTGCCAGGCCGGCTGGCAGGGCCCTCCTCCTCAAAAGCCTCAGCATCCTCCTCCTCCTCCCAGTGGGAATGCGCGTGCATCAGCCTCACGTGCTCCCTCAGCAGGCTCTCGCTGGGCGCGGGGAAGCCACAGAAAACACAGGCGCTGAGGCCCGAGGGGTCTCCGTAGGGCTGGTAGGCGAGGGAGGTGGCGTCGGGGCCTGGGCTGCCTGCCCCGCTGCTGCCCCCAAAGGGCTCCTGGGCCGCTGGGCCCCGTGGCTCCTGCACGTGCAGCTTGGCATGCTGCACAAAGGCCTTGGAGGAATTGGTGCCAAAGACGCATCTTGGGCACTGCAGCCGTGCCTCCCGGCCCGCATCACCTGGGACCTGCTTTAGCTTCTGGATCTCCTCGATGATCTTCTCCCGGGAGGCCTGGTGCAGCTGGCGGTGCCGCTCGAGGGCACTGGGGTCAGCGAAGGCCCAGCCACACTCGCCACAGGCCAGCGGGGCCAGCTCAGCTGGCGGCTCCTGGCCTGGGGCCCGGCGGTGCTGACTCATGTGCTCCAGGAGGTGCTCCTTCTGCTTGAAGTAGATGCTGCACTCGATGCATGGGAACACAGCTGGCTCCTCGTCTTCGTCCTCGTCGGGGCTGGCTGCCCCCTCGGGCACCTCCTCCAGGAGCTCACACAAGTAGGGCCTTGTCCGGACGGAGGACAGCAGCGGTTGCAGCCGCTCCACAGATGCCTCTGAGTTCACCATCCAGGTCTGCGTGGCCACCTCTGAGGCGGACCGGGGCAGGCTCCACTCAGACGGCTGGGTCAGGCCCTCCAGGCCTGCCAGGTGCTCTCTGGTGCCCACCACTGGCCCATCCAACGTCTTCGTGGTATCATCTACGGGCACGAGCACTGTCCTGAAGGAGGTGAGGGGTGGCGGCTGGGGAGGCAAGTCCATGTCCAGCTCCATGTCCTGGAGTGGGACTGCCTCGTCTGCATCTTGCAGCCAGTCGAACCTGGGGCGGCCCCGGGGGACCTTCTCAAATACCTTCGATTCCCCCTGGTGGTGGTACAAGAACCTTCTGGAGCCCTCCAGCTCAGCATGGGGCTTCACGGTTCTCACGATGACGGAGTCCTCAAACCTCTGCTCAGATGGGAGGTCCTCCCCAGCCTCCTGAATCAGGGGGTGCTCCCAGGGCCCCCGGCCATCCGGGGGGCCTGGGTAGTGGCCCAGGGGATGGAGTGAGGGGGAGCCCGGTTGGAAGTCCAGGCTGCCTCCATCCCAGCAGCTGCAAGGAAGGGCCAATGGGGACAGATTAGCCACAGGCCTCGGTTTCCTTTCCTTGGGCAAGGGACAGTGAGGGGGTGGGGGTGGTTCCCAGGCAGTCTGAGACAGGTTCCAGAGAACTCAGCCCGTGGGCCACCTCCAAGGGGTGGGAAGTGTGTGTCAGTTGAGTGGTCGGGAGAGTATGTGTGGACCCTTCCAGAGCAGTTGGGTCAAATACAAGATCCAGTTCCCAGGGTTCATACTTGTGTATGGAACCCAGCCCTGCTGCACTGCGGGGGGTGGGGGCGGGGGTGTGTATGTGTGTGTGTGTGTGTGTGTGTGTGTGTGTGTGTGTGTGTGGAGTGTGCAGAGACCACAGCGGGGATCACAAGGAATGTCTCCAAGTCTGATGGCACAGTCAACTCTCATCTGTCCCCTGGGAGGGTCCTAGATGACCTTCCCATTTTGGTTATGTCACAGGCTGCTTTTTTTGTCTTGGTCCTCCCCAAATTGGAGTGATTTGTTCATTGAGTTTCCTCTTTCCAGCAAATTTGGTAAAACTTGGCAGCAGGAACCATTCAAGAGAATGCACTTTCCTCCCTGCCTCTCCCGTCTTGGGAGGAGGGCAGAGTCAGGCCCTGTTCAGCCTGTGGCTCCAGTGAACCTGCCCTCCTTTGAGGGGAAAGTGGAGACGCGGCAACCTCACTAGGCCTCAGTTTTCCAGCCCTAAAAATGGGGACAAGTCCCGAGAACCAACAGCTTCCGTGCCTGTGTGCAGTGACTGAGGGAGTTTTCTCACACTCGTAATCAAAGAAAACTTAACACGCTGCAGGTGCTTATTTAAATTATAGCAACCACAAGCTTTCAAATGGGAACCTTGACCCCGTGAAGTGCAGGGTGAACATGACACAACTCAGTGCTGGGAAACGCTTCACTTGGCCTGAAGCCTGGCTCCCAGTAGGCCCACGACCAATGTGGGTTCTTACTATGACTGTTCCTGATCGATTTATCTCATTTTCAAGATCTTGCCTCCATGAGCGGCCATGAATCACACCCATGGAACAGATGTGGAGATGGGTTCCACTGAGAGACTGAGCAGAAATCATGGGGTTACCTCCAGGTTAACGGGACCACTCCCTCCAGGGCTATGGCAAAGATTCAGTGGGGTAAGCTCCCGCACTGAGAGCATAGTGTACAGAAAGCACTAAATAACAGAGAGCTATTATTAATCCCAATATGGATGCTGTTACACATTAGCGCCTGCCCATCCATTTAATAGGGGGCTTCCCTGGCGGCTCAGATGGTAAAGAATCTGCCTGCAGTGTGGGAGACCCAGGTTCGATCCCTGGGTCGGGAAGATTCTCTAGAGAAAGGAATGGCTACCCACTCCAGTATTCTTGCCTGGAGAATCCCATGGACAGAGGAGCCTGGCGGGCTGCAGCCCATGGGGTTGCAAAGAGTCGGACATGACTGAGCGACTAACAGTTTCACTTTCAAGCCATTTAATAAAAGGTTGCTGTCATCAGCACTGCTGTTGATTCCTGCTCCGACGCTACATCCCTCTGGTCTTTGAGGTGAGGTTGTGAGACGCACTACAAGGATTCCATTTACAGATGAGGAAACTGAGACTCAGAGAGGCCGAACCTTATTCTAAGAGTCACCTGGCAGAGACAGGACTCCAAGGGTCCAACCTCCAGGCTCCTGGCCTTCTGGCCCTGCTCCCGGCAGGGATAATGAGAGTTGACTGTCTGTGTTCATCCCAGTCCTCCCACCACCCCTTGCAAGCACCCAGGGGCTTGCCTGAGGGGAGCCACCTCCTCCTGCCTGGTGTCCTGATTCCCTTCTGACCCCGTCTCATTCCTGGGGGCTTCTCTTGGGCCTAGGTGTGTCCTGCTCGCCCCCCTGCCCTCCCTGAGGTCAGGGCCAGCATGGCAACTCACCAGCTGCTGATCCGATGGGTGGCGGAGGTGGCACGGGGAAGGGCTTCGCTGAGGCCAGGATGGGGTTGCCCATCTGCAACAGAGAGGGGAGACCCTGAGGGGCTGGGGTCCCCCTGGCCGGGGCCCTTCACAGCACCCCAGCTCTGGGAGCCCGACCGGGCACCTTGGAAGGGCCCAGCTGGCTCCCCACCCCTCTCCCCTGAGAGGCCTCTGGCCTCTGTACTCCTGAGCCCCGAAGGGGTTTCTCTGGAGGAGTCCTCTTAGCTTTCCTAGGGGACCACCAGGGCTTACTGCCTTTGGTCTTCCTCTCTTTGTCCCCCACCTGGCAGCCAGGGTGATCTTTTTTTTTTTTTTTTTTTTTTAAAGTCACACCCTGGTAAAAACTTGCCTGGTTTCTCATCATACCTCTAATAAAAGCCAGATTCCCAACTACCACCAGCAAGGCCCTGCGAGGTCAGACCTTTGCGGGTCTTTCCAGCTTCACCGCCTTCTCCTCCTCACCCCTCTCTCACTCTTCCGAGACAGATCATGAAGTTTCAAGCCCACCTAACTCTTTCTGGCCTCAGGGCCTTTGCACTGGCTATTCCCTCCGCCCGGAGAACACTTCCCTGGCCACCTGCTAAAAACTGAGCCCCTGTGATTTTCTCGCTCATTGCCTTTTTTCTTTCCATAGCACTCTCTGAAATTGCCAGGGTCCTCCGCTGGCACATAAGCCACCCACCCCCACCCCAGGGGCCTCGCTCACTGTAGCATCTTAGTGCCAGGCACATAGCAGGTACTCAACCAATAGCTGCCAGATGAAGAGTGAGGAGCCCTTGAGCCTGAGCTGCAGAGGGCCCGTCCCTGCCTCCGGCCTCCCAGACCCCCTTTCAGGCCTATGACTTGGAATCGCATCCCTCCTAGGAACCCTCACACAGATAGAGCCAACTCTCCATTATCCGCCTGTGGAGCCAATGCCTGGAGTGACCACAGGAATCCTGGCCTGTGCCTCCTCTGCCTGCCGCGCCTGCCTGATGCAGGCAAGCATGCCAGTCGGGGCACAGGCCAATTGCTGGGGCCAAGGTTAACACACTGGGGGATCTTGTGCCCCATCCAGAGCCCAACAGATGCAGTTGCTGGGTCAGCTCCAATTTGAGGATGGTCCAGAAAGAGGGCTAAGCGCCGGGGTTGGTACTGATACTTTTCCCAATCCCCTACTCTCCAATTTGCCCAGGAGATTGAGAGCCGACTGTCAGGGGCCACAGAATTCAGAGCTGGTGAGGGTGGAGGGTAGCGGTCAGCAGGCTGTGATCACCGCCATAAGGGTCTTTCTGTGGAGCCCGAGAGAAGGTACATGACTGGCACGTGGCCTCCAGGAGGTGAGAGTGTGATGGGGATATAGGAGTCTGCATCATTTAGAACAGTTTCTCAAACGTGGTGCTGCTTACTTGTGGGGCCGAATC
This sequence comes from Muntiacus reevesi, assembly GCF_963930625.1. Classification (NCBI taxonomy): domain Eukaryota; kingdom Metazoa; phylum Chordata; class Mammalia; order Artiodactyla; family Cervidae; genus Muntiacus; species Muntiacus reevesi. The sequence goes on along the minus strand of NC_089249.1, from coordinate 186,515,595 downwards.
ATTCTCTGGGGTGAGGGGGCATCCTGTGCATTGTGGGATCTTCAGTAGCACCCCTGGCCTCCACCCACCAGATGCCAGGAGCCACCCCACCCCCAGCCTTGAACCTGAAGTCATGACAACCAAAATTGTCTTCAGACATGGCCACAGTGTCCCTTGGGGGCAGAATCTCCTTCCTTTGAGAAGCTCTGTGGTAGGCGGATGGGGAGCAGGGCCAGGTCAGGGTTGAGCCCGGATGCAAGGGTCAGGGGAGTGCTGGAGAGGGTTCAAGGTTTGGGGAATGAAGGCCTGGACCAGCTAAGGGAGTGAGACCCCAAGAAATGTGTCTCTTGAGAACACAAGAATCCCAGACGTCAGCTTCTTGGGAGAGGCCAGCCAGTTCACGCAAGTCAGAGGGTCCAGATGTCCTGATTCTGAGATTCTGGGACCCCAAGCTCCTGAGATTCCGAGTGTCCCAGATTCGATGGTTCTGCGATTGCTGTTGTCTAAGAATTCCGCGAGCCAGGGGGCCGTATTGGCCTCTTTGTTTGAGCGGCTTCAGTGAGGCACCTATTTTTAGGTGCTTTGGAGGAAGCAGACCAAGCAGGGTCCCGTATCCAAGACTCCTGGGGGACCTGGGGGCTTATCCAGTGGCCTCCACTGCTGGGAGGGGGTGCAGAAGTCCCTATGGGTCAGACAAAGCACCTTGGATCCAGCCCCCAGTGACGGCTGTGCTGAGGGGCCCTCATTGGCTCCTGCCATCTGGGGTCCCCGAGAGGGTCTGACAGTGAGCAACTGAAAATGAGAAGGATGTCCATGAGCAGCTTGAAGCCCAAGCCAGGCAGCTTGGCAAAGTGGCCAAGAATCTAGACATCAGAGTCAGACAGATCCAGTTCAAGGCCAAGCAGGAAACTGAAGCGCATGCCTTTCTTGCTCCAAGCCTGTTTCCTCCTCGATATAAGGGCAACAGCTATGGCCGCAGTCTCGAAGGGCCAGTGACGGGTGCCAAGGAAGATCACAGAATAAATGCTCAATCCAGAGAGTCAGCAGTGGGGGGGAGGAGGGCGGTTTGCCCAGGTTGGGGTTCAGGGTTGGCTCAGACATCCCCCAAGTTGGAAGGTGGAGGCTTGACTGAGAACCTCAGGCCCACTCACTCCACACTCTGGGGCCCCATGAAGGCAGAGAATATGCACTGCTCAGCCCTTTGCTCCCTGGTCCCAATGCCAGGCGTGCACCAGATCCTTCAGAAATCCATATAGACTATCCCAGCCCCCCAAGCTTCAGGTGCACCCAGGAGGCCAAACAGAGAAGCCAAGCATTGGGTGAGGGGCTGCAGGTGAGGCCACGGGGGCTCCAGGCCAACAGCCATGATGGAGGACAGAGGAGGCAGTGGATTCATCCATATCTAGGTGGAGGAGTTTGGAGGTAGCCCCTCCAAGGAGTGCTCTTGAGGGGCTCCCAGGACTAGGCAGGGATGAGGGAGGGCCCAGGTTTCAGCATGGAATGGCAGTCTCAGAGGCTGTTCCTATTTATAGGCATCACAAGACTCCTAGGGCAGGTGCCTAGGGAAGGCGGGGTGGAACGGGCTAAGAGGGCAGTGGGGCAGACACTCTGTCTGAAGCCCAGGACCTCTCCACCTTCCAGGCCATGACCCTACTCCAAGTCAAGCCCTAGACCCATGCCCCAGATGCTCAGCGGTACCATTAGGAGTAGACATGTCCCCCCTCAGCAGCCACACCCCCGCCTCCTCCCCAGGCACATGCCCTGGACCCTGGTGGACTCCCCGGGGGAGTGAGCACACACCTACCCACCTACCTACTTTCTCCCTCTCTCCAGACCTGCGATTTTTCTTTTTCTGGCCACACTACATGGCACATGGGAATCTTAGTTCCCTGACCAGGAATCGAACCCACGCCCTCTGCAGTGGCAGCGTGGAGTCTTAACCACTGGACCACCAGGGAAGTCCTCAGACCTAGGACTTCTGCCAGGTAGAGCAGAACGCCCAATTCCTCAGAGCCAGATCCAAAGAGGGCCCTAAGCCCCAAAGTCCATTCCCCAGGACTCCCACAGAGTCAAAGTCCTGGACCTGCCCTGGTCAGCTGCATTACTTGGGATACGGTCTTGCCTCTCTTTGGGCCTTGGTTCCTAACAGTTTGGGGGAGGGTATGGTTCTTTGAGCAGGGGTCTTGCCCTCTCGTCCTCCTGCATGACACCTTCAGGTACCACTAGTCACCTCTATACCACTGCACGTGTGGAGGCCCCTGTCTGGATGTCCCCTGCCCCCTGCCTGACTCACTGTTCCTCATCCAGGACTCTGGGATGTCCCCCAGCCTGGCCATTGCCCATTGCATCCTCTGCAACTATGTCTTAACAGCTGGTGGCTGGTCTGGCTGTCTGACCCCAGATGGCAGGGTCCAGCGGGGGCGGAGGTGGAGTGTATGCTTGGTCCCTGGCTGCGCACCAGTGTCCAGCCCCAGGGAGGTGAGCATTCCATGCTTTGTAAGTAACTGAGCATCATGAGCCTCACTAAGGTGAGCTGGGGCAGGTCAAGGATGCCCTGACATAGGGTGGTGGTGAAGGATGTGGGCTGTCAAGCCAGGTTACTGCCTGGCTGTGGGCCCTTGGGAAATTGACTTGACACTTTAGGATCTGAGTTTCCCCATCTCTAACGCTGGATAATGATAATCGAGGTTACCCCGCACGGTTCTTTTGAGAATGACAGGAGATGATCACATAAAGGGCTTGGCATATAGGAGACCCATGATAAAGTACTTGGAGAGTCCTAGAAACCAAGGCCTTTAGAGCAGGCCAAGGAGATGAAGGGAGAAACGGAGTGCACCAGCCTACATGGCACCCACCACTCTTCAGTTACACCAGGCTCCTGCCTGGCCCTTGACTACACCAGGCTCCTCCTTACCATAGGGCCTCTGCACATGCCGTTTCAAATTCCACCCTTCAGGGAGGTTTTCCCAGGTCCCCCCAGGCATGATCCTGACACTCTGTTTAATACCCTAACAGCACTTGTCACTACCTGCCCGTATGTTATTTACACAGTTGCCTGTTGTCTGTCTCCTCTACTAGAACGTCCGGTCCCTGAGGGCAGGGACTCTTGTCGCTTTCGCTTACAGCTGTATCCCCAGCAGCTAGAATGCAGCCTGGCACATGGTAGTTGCTGAGTATTTAATGAGGGAATGACAACTCTTTAGGTGGGGATGGTGTGAGATCCCCTTTAGTTGGGAAACCGAGGCAAAAAGGGCCGGCTGTCATCCCTGACTGCCCAGTCTCTCCCCGGCCACTAGGGGGCATAAGCTGTTTGGGCCCCTGGTTCAGAAGTGGGACTCACCAAGACGGTGCAGCAACAAGGAACTGGAATAGACTGACGGGAATGGGGGCATACCTGGAGAACAGGTGGGTTCAGGGAGGGGAGCTCGGGGGTGCTAAGTTGAGCATCTGGACCCCATTAGTATACTCAAAGAAGGAAGCCAGGCAGACTTGAGTCAAGTCCCAGCTCCTTGCTCTCCACCGGGGCGGGCCTTGGTCAGGTCATTAGTTCCCGAGACCTCTGTTTTCACAACTGTAAAGTGGGCAACTAAGCAGAAGGCAAAGGCTCTGAACCCAGGCAGAATCAGGATCCCAACTCAGCCCCTGATGGGCTGGGTGACTCGGCCCTCCCTGAGCCTTGGGGACCTGGCTGGATGCTCCCCTCAGGGCCACAGGGCCCACCCTCTTACCAGAAATGCCACCTCTGCCATCCAGAATGTCTCGAGGGCCCTCCTTGGTGACAGGCAGGTAATGGGTAGACCGGAAGATGCAACCTTCCCCCTCAGCAACCTCGGCCCCACCTTCGATGTCCTCCCTCGGCGCTGGGCCAGGCAGTCTCTCGGGGCCTCGAGGGCGATCTGGGGCGGCCAGGCCGCCTGCCAGGGGCCCATCCATAGATGCTTTCTGCTTGGCTCCACTCAGCTGCTGGCCCGGCTCAGTGAGGCATTGTAGGTCTGGGGGGGGGGGGGGGCGGAGGGGGTAGAGAGACAGGTGCTCAGGGGAGGCTGGAAAGGGATTCTGCCTCAGTTTCTCCTTCCTCGAAGCCCCTGTCCTCACCCTTGTGGCTTGGTGCCTCAGTTTACCCCCCAAGCACAGATGAGCAAGTCCATAGTGCTGAGGCCCTATCCCTACACGTTGATCTCAATGGTCTCTAATCTCAGCATGCCTCGGCTTTCGTCCACAACTCCTTTCTTTGCACTGCCTCAGTTTCCCCCACTTTACAGCATTCACGCTCAGATACCTTGTTTTCTTGCAGCATTAAACCTATTACTTCTCCTAGATGCCTCCCTTCATTCATTCGTGGTTGCACTTTTCCCAGTTGTGAACTCAGTTCCATGCACATGCATATCCTATGCGCGTGCCTCAGCACTGCTACACTCTGATCCCATGCACTGTCTCAAGTCCCCCCATCATTACCCCTGCACTTTTCTCACTCCTGTTGCCCGGATCAGTTACCCCTCACTTTTCCCACACTCCAACCCTCCGTCCACACACAACCTTAGGGTTCTCCAGCATTAACCCTTTCACCCTCACACTCAGCCGCAAGTGACCCCAGGCTTAACCCTCTTGCTTCACCCCAACCTTACCCCTCATGCATACCCAGCCTGGGTTCCTCCATCCCACCCTCCCAAGATCTCTCCAGTCTGCGGGCAAAAGGGAAGGATGGAGCTCCTGGTCCAGAAATGAGGACCCTGGGGAGGCCATGGGGGGTGGGGGCTGTCTTCTCCACCTATAAATACCTTCAAGGTAACGGCGGAAAGTGAAGGGCAGGAATGAGGCGCCCTCCCCAGGGAGATGGTAGGGAGGCCGATCCCAGGCAACCGGGGCGGGGCCGGGGCTCCAGGCCTGGCTGCAGGCGCTGCCCTCGGGGGCCTGGGGGCTCCCAGGGGGCCTATCCGTGGACTGGCCGTTGTGGTGGGGGTCCCTGCCCAGGCCCCGAGGAAGCACCTGCGGGTGCCCACCGGGTGGGCACTGCCCGCGGGGAACGGGCGGGACCGCAACTTCGGAGCACTTTGGCAGCGTGGGGAAGGGGGTTCCCTCCTGGACGCCCCCGGGGGTCGCAGGGGTGGTGGCGGCGCCGCGCCAGCACACCCCTCGGGGCGCCAGGGTCCACGCGATGCGCCCTCCGCCCGTGCACCTCGGGGCGGGAGACCCCGCGGGACGCGCCGAGGTGGGGGGGGGGGACACCTGCCCCAAGACCCCCGCTCCTCCCCACAACCTGTGCGGCCCCGCCCCCGACCAGGCCCCGCCCCTACAGGCCCCGCCCCCGCCCCCCGCCCCGGGGGGTCCCGCCTGGCCCGGCCCGGCCCGGGCCTCCCCCTCCCCGTGCCGGCTCCGCCCCGCCCGCGGGCTCCCCAGGCCGGGCCGGGCCTCACCGGGGAGGTGGCGCCGCCGGCTGGGCGCCGGGGCTCGGCGCTCCCTTCTTTGGTGTGGCCGTCGCTGCCGCTACCGCCCTTGCCGCTCCCGGTGCCGGTGCCGCGGCCTCCGCAGCCGCCGCCGCCTCCACCACTCGGGGGACATTGTCCCTTTAAATCGCTCCCCCCGCCGCCCCGCCCCCCCGGCGCGCCGCCGTGACCTCAGCGCGACAGCCCCGCCGCGCCGCCATGATGGGGAGGTCCGGGGCGCCCCCCCGCGCCACCCCGGTGGGGGGGCAGCCAGCAGGCGAGCCGCCATTTTGGGAGTGGCCAGAAGGGTGACCCTTAAAGGGCCCGCACTACCTGAGAGTCCAGGGAGAGGCTCTGTTACCATGACAACACTCTTGTCCTCCTGTCCCCAATGGCTCTTCATCACCCCACTGGTTCTTCCAGTGCTAGGCCCGCTAATAGCACCAGAAGAGTGGGGAGGGGGCAGAGAAGTTCCCCCATGGGTCATTCATAGGTCATTGAGGACTCCACATGGCCAATTCCTAGCCTTCAGACCCTTGCTGCCTTCCAACCACGACCTCGTTCCCTCCTTCCCCATTACCTACACTGGACTTCAGTACTTTTCATGCCCCTAGAGCTGGCCTAGGTCCCCAGTGCAAAGCCCCCCCCTTTCCACCCAACCCCCAGGATCACAGTTGCCAAGACGACCCCATAATGTACACAATGCTACTTCTCCCACCCATCACCCATCTACATATCCAAACTACCCATTCATCTCTCCACCCATTCACCCACACACCCAACCACTCATTTACCCACCCAGTCGATTAACCACCTAGCCATCCACCCCTCCAACCACCTATCCATCCATCCATCCATCTATCCACCCATCCATCCAAACACTCACTCAATGACCATCCACCTCCCATCAACCTACTCATCTATCCACTACCTATGTAAATACCTACTTATCCATACAACCAAGCAAGCATCCACCCATCTCTGCACATAATCCTTTCACCCAGTCACCCAAAAGTGAAGTCACTCAGCCATATCCAACTCTTTGTGACCTCATGGACTGTAGCCTACCAGGCTCCTCCGTCCATGGGATTTTCCAGGCAAGAGTACTGGAGTGGGTTGCCATTTCCTTCTCCAGAGGCTCTTCCCAACCCAGGGATGGAACCTGGATCTCCCGAATTGTAGGCAGACGCTTTACATTTGAATCACCAGGGAAGACAGTCACCCAAACACCTATCCATCAATTGCATGTTTGTCTTCTCCACTAGAGTGTAAGCTCCACGAATACAAGAGTCTGTCTGTGGAGTTCATTATTGTTTCCCCACTGCCCAGCCTGAGAGTCTCAGGAGACCTCAACAAATGTACATGCAATACATATAACTGCTTACTCGCTTAACTCAAATATTTATTTCCTACTATGAACCAGGCCTTTTCTAGACAGACATAGCCATCCCAGCTAACCACCTACTCAGCTACTCGCCTACCAGGGCAAACATCCAGCAAATGCTTAACCTATTCATCTGCCTATTGTCCTATCCACCCTAACTCTCACCCATTTACCCACTCATGATTCAAGTGCCCATTCATTTTTTCAACCACCACACACAGAGTTTAACCTTCTCTATATCTACCCACTCCTTCTTTCATCTGCCTCCCAGACTCACGCCCTCACTGAATCAAGGAGCCAGTGTTGGAACTGGAGTGCTAGGAAGATGCTCTCATCTGAGATCTGGAAATTAGTGGAGATGAGATCTGGGCTTTACTGAGAATCAACTGCTACCCCTAACAATGACCAATACCTTTTATCAAACACTTTAAACTATAGGTCTTTTACTGTATAAGGAACTTTAAATCCATTCTATAAATGAGGAGATCAAGGCTCTGAAAGTGAGGGACTAAGGTCACACGCTGGTGGAGAATCTCCCTGCATCGCCTCCCTCCCTTGAGACCGGCAATTAGGGGAGAGTTTGAGAGAGCTGGACTGAGGGGATGGAGTTTGCTTCCTGATTGGCAAAACTCAGGGGCAAAAAAACCATCGATTTTTACTGAAATCAAGATTTTACTGGGTAACCTGATAGTGCCAGACTGTTTGGCACCGACAGCTCCACTCCCTACTGTAGGCCGCGTGGGTTTGAGGCAGGGGGTGGACAGACCCCTTAGACGGCTTTCTCTCTGCTCCCAAAGCACGTTGGGCCGAGTGGGCAACTCAAGTGGTGTCTCCGTTGACGCAGGGAGATTTGAGGGGCAGGGGCTGGCTCTGGGACTCCGATGTCCTGGGAAGAAGCTGCAGGTTCTGGATGGTATCCTTCAGCTGGGCCTGAGTACTCTCTATCTCAGCCAGTCGGCACTCCTGGGGAGGCAGCGGCAGTGGATTCAGAGCGGGGGTGGGCGGGGGGGGCGGGGAGGGCAGGGTTGCATCCCAACTCGTGGTCCCTCACCCAGCCTAAATCTGTCCAGGGCTCGGCCATGGGTCTCACCAGACTTTTCAGCCTGTGGCCCTCATTGGTTGGAGGATCGCACCCTGGATCCAACTTTGCAGTCCTGTAGGGATAACGGGTGAATGGAAAGAGTCAGAGGCTGAGGGACTCCCCTAGAGCTCCTGGCTGGAGTCAGGGACTCCCGCGCTGAGCTTGAGATGGAGGTGGGGTTTATCCGGCCTGGGGGTGGGGCCTAGATACGTTTGAAGAAGGGGCTGAATTAGAACCTGGACTGGCGGCGATTAAAGGACCAATCAACCAGTCCTGCGTGAGGTCGTGAGCAGGATAGGGCGGGCCCAGCCTAAGAGATAGCGGGTCTGTCCCAACTTGTTTGGAAGGAGCTGACTGAGGGACTGCACGAGAGGACCTCCCAGAGACCTCGGGTGGATGGAGGTGACCGAGAAGCGGGTCTTAGAGGTGTAGGGGCGGGTCTTACAGAGGGGGCGTGGCCGTGCCAGGCGTGATTTGGGTGGACTTACTGGGAGGCGGGGCCTGAGCCGATCTCTCTTTAGCAAGGCCGCCTGGGGCGGAGCTAATAGAGAGGGCGGGGCTTACCCTCCTCGGAGCCTGGAATCCAGGAGCTGAAGCTGGGTCCGAAGCTGCTCCTGCTGCTCGCTCACGGACCGGATGTGGGTGCTGAGTGACTCCACGAGGCCGGACAGCGCCTTCAGATCCTGACGCAGGGCAGCCACCTCGCACTGAAGCTCCGCCAGCTGTGGGGAGGGAGCAACTGTAACCTGAGCCACTGTCCTGCCCCTTCTCCCCACGGACCCTGACTGACCTCCCTGTTCCCCTTCGCTCTGCCTCCTCACCGCCCTGCCTATAGGGTAATGACGCTCAAATTGTACAGAAGAGGAAAACTGAGGCTCAGAGAGGGTTGGGTTAGGCTTGAATCACACAGCACGGCAAGCTCGGTGTTTGAACCGAGACCTGCTTATCTTTCAGTCTTTTTCCAGTCCTGTCTCCCCACTCTATGCGCGGAACTGAGCTGTACACCTCACCTTGCCCACGGGTCGGTGGGTGCCCAGCGCCTGGTCTTTGTCTCTTGGCTGGTCCATCTGGCGCTGCCAGGGCACCGACGGCTTCCGAGGCAGCGATGCTGAGGCTCCAGTCCAGGGCCGGCCGCGGGGCGCCGGTCCCACGTGGAGGGAGCCTTTGGGTCTCGGCCGCGGTCCGGCAGACGGGCGGCGGCGAGCGGAGCGGCCAGCCGGGACACTCTGCGTGCGCTGTACCGGCCGAGGCAGCCGCGGGGGCTGTTCCTCCTCCAGCCGCGGCCGGGCCCAACTACCTGCGCCGTGAACGCTGCGCAGGGACTGACTCTTGGAGATGAGAGGGGTGTGCTTGGGGAGGTCGCGCGGGGCCAGAAAGCCAGGCTTCTCCCCTGCAGAGATGCTGGGGGTGGGATGGGGAGCTCAGACCTTCCACCGGTTTCTGAGCTGACCCCACCTCTACCTTCCAAAAGAAATAACTCCATCCCTGATCTTTTACTTCTCTGCAAGCCCTGTGACTGAAGGGATCCCATTTTGACTTGTGATCCTGTTCTGGACTTCCGATAATACTGTCCCTTCTATGACTTCAATCTAACCTTTGATTCCTCTCTAGCCTTGTCCCGAAGCTCTGACACAGTGTTACCCTTGACTTGAGCCTCTGTGTAATTCTCTACTTCCAAACTGCCGGAGCTTGTCTGCATGCTAAATCACTTCAGTCCTGCCTGAGTCTTTGCAATCCTAAGGACTGTAGCCCACCAGGCTCCTTGTCCATGGGATTCTCCAGTCAAGAATACTGGAGTGGGTTCTCATGCCCTCCTTCAGAGAATCTTCCCAACCCAGGGGTCGAACCTGCGTCTCTTACATCTCTTGAATTGGCAAGCAGGTTCTTTACCACTAGCACCACCTGGGAAGCCCACGGGAGCTCGACCTCTGCTCAAAACTGTACCCTCTTCCTTCCCTATCTGACTTCCTCTTGTCCCCAACCTCTGACCTTCAACTGAACCTGTCTCTGCCTTCTGAAAAAACATGATCCCTGACTTCTGACCCCCAAAATGACTCTGCCCTTAAACTTTGACCCCATCTCCCCCTGGGCCTGACCTGAGATCTGCCCCTCATTGCTGAAAGTGACAATGTCACTTTCTCTCTCTGACCCTAGATGTGACCTCTGCAATGTCTAATCCCCACTTCAGATTCCAATCTGACCTGATGCTCCACTCTCTGATGGCACTGTTAGCCTCTCCCTGACCCCCGAGATGACCCTGTCTCCAGCCTCTGACCTCCATCCTACAATGTCTCTGATGATGAACATGACCCTGTCTCTGACCCCTGAGATGATCCTGCCTTCACCTCTGACCCCGTGCATGCCTTTGGCCTTTCGCCTACTCCCACCCATCAGAACTGGATCAGGTCAGACTCGAGGCAAGTAGTTACCTGGAATGGCCCTGGGTGCGGGGTGCTGGAAGACACATTGGCACAGTCACAGGTACAGGTCGGCCCTCTTCAATGGCATGCAGGATAGTGGGTAGCGGTTCCAGGTTGTCCCGGGTGGCCTAGGAAAGCATGCAGGGAGGATGCTGAGCAAACTCTCCAGGACCAGAGACCCCTACTCTCTTGCCTCCCTACCTCATGTTCTGGGCTCTGTTCTCAGGCCACACCTGGTCAAGTTCAGCAAAGATGGTACAGAGCTGGGCATGAAGGACTGCCAGCTGGAGGGCCAGGTCACTGCTGCCCTGATAACCACTGGGTGCTGTGTCTGCATCCACCGTGGCCACTTGGTCCAGGAAATGTTGCATGGCAGGCCCATGATCCTCCAGAAAGGTATTCATGAAGCTCATGTAGGCTTCCTTCTCACCAAACCTGCATCAGAGCCCAAGTGGGTGGGTCAGGTCCAGCATCTGCCACCCCCACTGCCCCAGTGTGGCTACTCAGCCTCCCAGCACCTACGGAGCACAGTTGGCAAGGTTCTGGATGACCTTGGCGATCAGTGTGAGGGTGCGGGCTGGGCCAGGTGCCGGGTGCTCTGGTGCTAGGCCGAAGAGGCTGGGTGACAGAATGGCAGGACACAGGAGCCGCAGAAAGAGAGAAGCACACACCAGTCGGGGCCCCAGAGCCTCAGAGCCACGTGCCTTGCATGCTTCTCGCCAGCCTGAGAACACAGTGCCCAGCTCTGCTGGGAACCAGCTGGGAGAGAAGAGGCAATAGTCAGAGGGGAAAGGTGTGAGCATAAGGTTCATGGATTATCGAAATCCTAAGGTCAGGGGTCACTCGACGCCTGCATGCTAAGTTCCAGGATAGAAGACATTGCGGATAATGATGCTTGGGGTTATAGGTCCCCTTGGGGTCAGGGCTTGTTGGTGGTGTACTCATTGTGGGGACTTCTGGAGTCTGAAATCTTAGATTTGTGGGTATAGGTTCACAGGAGGACAGAAGCCATGAGCTTCATGTCCAGCTGTAACTGGACATGAAACTGGGGTGCCAGACAGAGTACATAATATGAAGTAGTATAAGATTGGGTCACAGAGTCATCTAGATTCAGAAATCATGAGATTGATGTCCCAGGTGACATGGGATTAGGCACACAGGTTAACCTAGGGTCAGAGGTCAAGGCATTGGAAGCCTAGGAATTCCAGTTATATGAGATTTGGGATACAGCGTTGCTTAAGGTCAGGGATCATGGGATTGGGAGTATGGCATTACTGGAATCAGAGATCATAGGATTGAGTGAAAGTGTTAGTTGCTGAGTCCTGTCTGGACTCAGCAACCCCATGGACTGAAGCCTGCCAGGCTCCTCTGTCCATGGAAGTCTGGCAAGAATATTAAGAGTGGGGTTGCAATTCCCTTCTCCAGGGGATCTTCCCAAACCAGGGATCAAACCCAGGTCTTCTGCATTGCAGGCAGATTCTTTACTATCTGAGCCACCAGGGAAACCCTAATAGGATTGAGACCCTATGTTAGCTGGGGTCAGGTGGCATGGAATTAGGGTATGCGGTCACCTGTAGTCTAAAAGACAGAGAATCAGGTCCCATGTTATTTGGGGTTAGGTAGCATGACATTGGGAATGATTTGCCAGATTTAGCCAATAAAACTTTAGGATAAACAGTTAAATTGAATTTCAGATTTTAAAAAAATGAATACTTTTTTTTTTTTAGTATAAAAAAGTATGTCATAAATATGGTATCTCATTTAACTGGGCATCCTATATTTTATCTGGAAACCTTAATTTGGAGTCAGAGCTAGCATCGTGACTGAGAGGCAGTGGGGCCCTGACACTCACTTGTAGGAGTGGATGATGTTCTCAAAGACCTCCTTGCAGCTGTTTCGCAGTCTGCTCTGGTGCTGGGGCAGATCTGAGGCCGGGCATTTACTGGGGTCCACCTCACAGTCCTCGGTGGAGGCACAGAGACGCCGCACGACCTGTCCTGCGGTCCAGCACAACCAGAGAGGGCCTGAGCCATGACCACAACCCACAACACCCAGCCTCCAGCTCCATCTCCAACCTACCTCGGAGGCACCTAAAATCTTAGGGAACCTCCAGTTTGCGCCAGGATCCCAGCATCCCCAGGGCATCACCCACCACCAGAATCCAAGTTTACCCAAGGGTTCTCAGATTTCCCCTGGGTTGCCCTAGCAGGCTCAACTAAGCCTCTGATCCCTGCCCCACTCTGCTCACCCAGCGTCTCTTGGAGGTAATCCTGTGCCACCAGCTTCATGTACTCATCGATGGCCTTGGTGGCCAATGTGTTTTCCCGAAACAGCAGTGCCTCACGGCCTCCACTGCGTGCCAGCTCTGCGGTGCCCAGATCAGTCACCAGGGCCTAGGCATAGTGGGGTTACACTGCGCGCTGGGCGTGAACTGAATCGTGAGAATCCCTGCTCTTGGCGGCTCCCTCACCCTAGGGGCACAGGCCCTGCTCCTTGCAGCTGCTGTCCAGGCCCAACCCTCGATGCTGGGGCTCTTAACAAAACGGGAACCTCCCCATCAAAGCAGAAACTTGGGGCTCACAATGCAGAAGCTCAGTTCAGACCCCACCCCTCAAGCTGCCCGGCCCCTCGAAGGCACCACTCTGGTACTGGTCCCCGCCAACTCCCCCCTTGGAGCAGGCGATCGGTCAGCCCCTGGTCACCCGGGTTCGTCCCGTGGCGGCGCCGCACCTGAGCCCGGCCGGTGGCCCGCAGCACGCGCACCATGGCAGCGGCCAGCTCTTCCTTGGCTTGAGCGGACAGCGCGAGTTCGAGAGCCCCGCAGAGGCGCGCGTAGTGGAACGTGAGGAACTCTGCCAGCTCTTTGTAGCGCTCCGATGGCAGCACTCGCAAGCGCCGTGCCCGGATTCGTGCCCGCAGCGCCGCGCCGGCGGGCGCCCCGAGCAGCGGAAACCAGCGCTCCAGACCCGCGGCGGGCGCCCGGGGGACGCCCAGCTCTTCCAACGCCAACGCCACCCTGCCCAGCACCGCGTCCCCGGGGCCCGCTCCGCGTAGTCGCAGGGACAGGCGACGCGCTGGCGGCAGCGCCTCAAAGTGGAAGCGTTCTGCCCAGAAGAGCTGGCCCGGGCCGGCCCGCGGAGTCGTGCGCGCCAGCAGCGCCCCGTCCAGCCACAGCTCCGCGCGCACTCCTGGAGCCGCCGCCGCCGCCCGGGGCAGCCCCTTCACTTCGTGCACCCACACGCTCAGCCACGTCTCTTTCCGCTCCACGTTGTCCTGCGGACCAAAGCAGAGACAGGAGCGTGGCTTCCGGTGCTCCACATTGCGCACCAGAGGTGAAGCGCGGGGCGCGTGCTCCCAGGGCTTCGCTGGGCCTCTGGGGGAAGACAGCGGGACTACGGGGGTCCCACGATGATCCTATAGCTTTCCTGGGCCCTACCGGAGAGATCCGGGGTCCAGGGTATGGAGGAGCAACCGTGGGGTGGAAACTTGGCGACTCCCTGGGGTGCAAATAGGGCTTGGGTTGAATACAGTCCGAGCTGTGCAAGGGGCTGGTAATTTATGGAATCGGCGGAGGATCTCGGAATGGTTGCAAAAGTGTAGGAAGGCAGGTGTGTCCAAGGGGCAAAGTTTTGGCGCGAGTGGGATTTGGGTTGGGGGGAAGGGGCGGGGCCCGGACTGTGGGCGGGGCCTCCAGGTCTGACCTTGCGCACTACCGACCTGACTAGGCTGGAAGTGGCGACGAAGGTCCTCGATCCAGCGGTCTCTCTCAGCAGCGGAGCGACAGGAGAAGCAGCGACTCCCGCCCGCCCATGTTACCTGTTGAGGAGGGGGAATCCAAGAGTGCGGTTGAGGCCAAGGGTTGAGCCAAAGAGACAGGCGAGGTAGAGAGTTGCCTTTACTCACCTGGAAGCAGTGGGGCTCCTCCAGCAGGCTGGGGTGCAGTGGCCAGACCCGTACGTCCCGCTCGGCTCCGAGGTCCAGTTCGGAAATCGTGGCCAGCGATTCCCGGGAGCCCAGAGCACTGGGGGGCCTGGTGAAGGTTCACGTGAGCAAGCTGTCATTCCTAATGACTCCCTTGACCCCCGCAACCTGCCCTCTACAGCCCAAAGGGTGGAAGGAAGTTAGAGGGAACCTGAACCTAAGTTGGACTTGAATCCATCCTTTAGACACTTAATTCCTCACTGTCTGTACTCCAGTCACACTGGCCTTCTTTTTGTCACTTCATTCCTCCTCTTGACCTTTGCACTTGCTGTTCCTTCTGCCTGGAACGCTTTTCCTGTCATTTTTGGCCTGATTAGCTTCCATCTAGCCTTCAGATCTCCCGGAGGGAGGGAATGGCAAACCACTACAGTATTCTTGCCAGGAAAATCCCACTGACAGAGGAACCTGGTGGGCTACAGTCCGTGGCATTGCAAAGAGTCAGACATGACCAAGCGCACGTGCACGCACACACACACGCACACACGCACACACACGCACACACACACACGCACACACACACACCCTTCACGTCTCAGATCAAGCGTCCCTTTTTGAGACACTCACTCCCAAACCAAGGTGTAGACTCAGCTGCTATTTTAGAGTTACTGTGTCACACTCTGCCCCCACCCTTCAATGGAGGGCTGACTCCATGCTAAGGGTCCTTCAGTGGCTCCAGCATTGCCCAACAAGGGGCAGGACACAGAGGCCCACAGGGTATATTTGGTGAAGATCAGAATTACAGGCAGGAGGAATGGGAGGGGCAGTGTTGAATCCCAGCCCCTCTAGCTCCTCAGAGACCCTTACCCATCTCGGGAAGCACTGGCTCCTAGCTCTGACTTGGCCTTTTTCTTCTCTTTCAACCGCTTCAGCAGCCCCTGTGGGGAGGGGGATGTCAGCTGGGCAGAACCCTGTGTTCCCTTCTCAGGTCCTTTCCTCGCCCCACCCAGGATGTTCTGGAAGATCTGTTGATCTTGGGGGAAATCACAAGCTCAGACTACATTTGCAGGAGTATTAAAGGCAATCAACAGCTGCCATTTCTAAAGCACCAGCCATGGTGCTTTCCTGCATTCTCTCTGGACTTTACATAAACAACCCCAAGAAGGAGCTTCTCTCACCGGCTTCATTTGACAGATATGGACACTATGACCCAGAGAGGGTCAGTGACCTGGTCAAGATGGCCCAGGAGGATTTCCCTAGTGGTTCAGTGGGTAAGAATCCATCTGCCATTGCAGGGGACATAGCTTCCATCTCTCGTATGGGAAGATTCCACATGCTGCAGAGCAGCTAAGCCGGAGCATTGTATCACTGAGGCCAAGCTCTAGAGCCCATAAGCTGCAACTACTGAGCCAAGTGGTGATTCCTAAAGCCCATGTGCCAAGAGCCCACGCTCCACAACAAGGAAAACCACCACCATGAGAAGCCCACGCCCTTCCAGGAAGAGTAGCCCCTGCTCGCAGCAACTAGAGAAAGCCCATGAGCAGAAACAAAGACCCAGCACAGCCAAGAATAAAAATAAATTAAAAAATTAAGAAGTTAAAAAAAAATCCCAGGAAATTAATGGAAAAGATCACCCAGGAAAAGTCCTCCCTTTCACCTCTGAGGGCCTGAAATCTTTCCTCTCCCCTCCACCCACCACTTACCCGAACATTGTGGACCTGGTGAGGGCCAGCAGACTCTGGCTCTGTCTTTCCAGGGATCCGATCTGTGGTCAGGGGTGGAAGATTGGGGGGTGGGTGGAATCATCTTGGATTCTGCCCCACTTTCACAGGTTCCCAAATGCCCCAGCTCTCCTTGTCTCTCAAGCTTACCTGGATCCTTGAGTTTCTCCAAAGCCACTTGGATGTTGCTCTCGGAAATAGCGCTCCCCATCCCGGGCTGGCGAGGACCCTGTCCCCCAGCAGGAGTGGATGGTCAGAAAGCGGAAGCAGATAGACAGAAGGAGAGGCAGATGCCTTTCTGTTATACCCCTCATGCTTCCTTACTACTGTTCTCGCTCCCTTCCTTTCTTCCCCTTCCCTTGCCCGTTTGGCCCCTCTTACCTCCTCTTCATTCCCAAGCAGCACCAGCTTCCCATCAAGTAGTGTGAAGGCTTCGATGTTCCAGACGGGCACATCGGGGGTGGGAGCCTCTGGGATCTGTGCGGTCAGGGGCTCTAGCTCCGGCTCGGGCTCTGGGTAGAGGAGGAGGCACTAGGGACCTGGGAGTCCTTTCTTCTCCCTCAGGACAACCTTTCCACTCACCAAGGCTCATCAAGGGTTCCCTCCTAAGTGCCTCCTCTTCCCAACCCACCCAGAAGTCATGTCAAGTGCTGGACAAGCCTCCACACCTCTCTGGGCCTTGTCTCCAGTAGCCATGGGTAGTAATGGGTAGTGGATGCAGCCCCACAGACTATGTGCCCTGTACCATACTTACTACTCCACATTCCTTCTCTCATTTAATCCTCCAAAAGCCATTGAAAGGGCTATTATAACCCCCATTTTGCCAAGGTTGCTGCCATTGCTGCTTAGTTGCTAAGCTGTGTCCAACTCTTTGTGACCCATGGACTGTAGCCCGCCAGGCTCCTTTGTCCATGGAATTCTCCAGGCAAGAATACTGCAGTGAGTTGCTGTGCCCTCCTCCAGGGGATCTCCCTGACCAAGGGATTGAACTCAGGTCTCCTGCATTGCATGCAGATTCTTTACCACTGAGCTACCTAGGGAACCCCTTAACCACTGGACCACCAGGGAATTCCCTGCACTGGGCCTTGAAGAGCAGATTTGAGTTGACAGAGATTGAGGAGATGGTAGCATGAACAGAGTGATCAGGGTTTTCCAGCTGGCTCAGTGGTAAAGAACCTGCCTGCCAATGCAGGGGATGTAAGAGATGTAGTTTCAATCCCTGGGTCAAGAAGATGCCCTGGAGAAGGAAATGGCAAGCCATGCCAGTATTCTTGCTGGAAAATTCCATGGACAGAGGAGCCTGGTGAGTTACAGTCCATGGGGTCACAGAGAGTCGGAGATGACTGAACAATTCAGGCACATGTGCGTGCACGTGCACACACACACACACACACACACACACACAGCTTGAGCAAAGGCTGGCAGCTGGCACGTGGCCTGGTCCAGAGAAATAAAGGGAGGGGTAAGGAGGGCTTGGAGGGCTTAAAGGCTGGAGGGGAAGGTTCAGGAAGAGATTAGCAGAGCCTTGTGTGTCAGTTAGAGGAGATGGGGATTCCTCTTAAAGGTATTAAGGAGCCATGGGAGGTGTTTGACTAGGGGAAGACTATGTGGGCTCGTCAGAGAGCTCTCACTGGATGCTATGGAGTGGGCAATATCTGATACCTTGGAGGGGACTGAAGGGATACTTCTGCACAATGGGGATATGAAAAATGAGAATTAAATGACCTTTCAGAAATGGGAGGACTGAATCAACCCTCCCAGAGGACCCGTCTGTCCTACTGTTTTACCACCAGGGGAATAAGCGATAACTCCACTGGCTAACGGATCACATAAAATGTGCTGAGTCCCAGGCATTCCTGAGCTCCGATCCTCCTGGTATCCTTTACAATTCTGGATCTCTCTGTGTGACTCTTGGCCCCATCTGTCATCTCCTTATTTACTTGTTTACGGTCTGTCACACTCGCTGCACCACGAACTCCATGAGGCAGGCAGTTTCATCTGTTTTGTTCCTGCTGTGTCCTCACTGTCTAAGTCAGGGCAGTCCTAGGACACAGCAAATGCTCACAGACCTCTGTTTGAATGACCGAATGAATGAATGATACAGCCTTCAGGATAGGAGTCATGATTCCAGTTTAACTTGTGGAGAAACTGAAGGTCAAGGAAGAGGAGATACTAAGACATTGAGGCGGGAGGGCAGGAGAGTAGGAGACAGCAGAAATGGGCATCCAGGCAGGAGAGAAGATGCGGGGGCCACTGAATATGAGGAGAGACCTACCGGGGCCAAGAGCCATTTGGCATCTGGACAGTGCTGCCCCATCATTCTGTTCCCTGCCCCTTCCCCTGGCTGGACCCCCAACTCACAGGTTCCTAGCCACTCCCACCATGCCCAGGCCCCTGGGGTGAGGGGGAAAGAGGGAAGAGGGCAGCCAGCCGGGCCCCCAGCCACTTCCTGTTGGGCTTTTGCACTCCCCACAACTTCCTGTGTCTGTAAGGCTGATGCTCCGGAGGCAGACAAAACCTCCCTGCATCCGGGCCTCCCAGCCTGGGTGGGGGAGCCACGTACCTGGGTTTTCTGGCTCCGGTTCTGAATCCAGCGGTGGGCTCTTGTTTTTCCCCCAGAGGCTCTTGGATATTTTAAGGCGGCTCGTGCGTGATTCCTTGGGGGGCGCGGAGAGGACGCGACGAAACAGCGAGCGAGGGGCCGGCTGGCTGCTGGCCGTGGTCTCCTGGTGGCTCTGTGCCCTCCCCCATGCTGCAAGGCGGCCCCAGCGGAACCCCCCAGTCCCCTTCTCCCCACCACCCCCTGAGTGCCAGCGGTAGGAGGTTAGAGGGGATGGGGCTGCAGGCTGGGTTTGGGAGGCCCGGCTTGGTGAAGGTGGGTCCATGGCCGAGATTCTCCTGGGGGAATGAGAGGGTGATAATTCTGTCTGGTGTCTGCCCCCCGGACAGGGTTGTGCTGTCTTCATATCCACCTCCTCCACTCTCAGCTCTGCCCCCAGGGAACCCCCTTTGGGGGCAACACTCACTCCCTCTCTTACCTTGATTTCCTGACCAGCCTCAGGATCAGCAGCCGTCTGCACCCTGCCGGGCTTCCTCCGGCTGAATGCTACTCCACGTGACCCTGTCTGTCCCACCCCACCCCACAGTCAGGCTGGGAGGGCACAACAGGGGGCAGGATGCTAGCGAAGAGGAGGTGATAGAGCAGGACCCAGAATCTCTCAGTGACTGGGAGGCAGCCCATGCCGCTCTTTGAGCCTCAGTTGTCTTCTCTGCAAAATGGGTACATGTAGATCAAATGTTGAAACTCTCATCCACTGCTGGTCAGAACTCTCATCCACCGGCCCATCCAAGCTGGAAACCTGGTGTGATCTATGAGTATTGATCTCTTCTCTGACTCAGCAGTTCCATGTATTGGGTGTATATGGTAGGTAAACACCCAATAGACATGCCCACCAGCCCTATTCGTAGTGTGTGTGTGCGCTCAGGTGCTCAGTTATGTTCAACTCTTTGTCCTACTCCTTGCAACCCCGTGGACTATAGCCCACCAGGCTCCTCTGTCCATGGGATTTCCCAGGCAAGAATACTGGATCGAGTTGTCATTTCCTACCCCAGGGGATCTTCCCCATCTAGGGACCAAATCCAGGTCTCCTGTGTTGCCTGTATTGGCAGGTGGAGTCTTTACCACTGAGCCACCAGAGAAGCCCTTATAAAGACTGCATGCTTGTGTGCTAAGTCACTTCAGTTGTGTCCAATTCTGCAATGCTCTGTCCTTGGAATTCTCCAGGCGAGAATACTGGAGTGGGTTGCCATACTCTCCTGCAGGGGATCTTCCCCACCCAGGAATCGAACTCGTGTCTCCTGCATTTGCTGCACTGGCAGGCAGATTCTTTACCACTGCACTACCTGATAGCCCCTAACTGAAAACAGCCAACATGTGCTTATACAGTAGAATGGATAAATTGTGGTCTCTTCCCGTAGTGAAATATTATGTAGCAATAAGAATAATCGAACTCGGATGAATCACAAGCAATGCTGGACAAAAAAATACAAACAATGAAGACTAAACACTGTGTCTTTCCATTTATATGACATTCCAAAGCAGGCAGAACATGTGTAACAAAGTCAGGAGATGGGTTTCCCTCTGGAGGGGCTGGAGACTGGGGAGGTGGGGGAGTACGAGCAAGCCTTTTGGGAGTCGATTTTTTTTTAAATGAAGTGAACTTCAGGTAGTATAAATATAACCTCTTTTATTTCTTGAGCTGAGTGTTGGTTCCATGGGTGTGTTCTGCTGTGAAAATTCATTAACCACACATTTTGGCACCCTTTGTTGCATCTCTGTTATACCACAATAAGTGTTCACTTGGAAAAAAAAAATGTGGCCAAATGCTGTTCTAAGGAATGAGTGAGTTAACGTGGGAATCAGTAGAATATTGGCCCACTGGTCCCAGAGTGAGTTTGAGTGCCAGCTGGTCCTTCTTTCACTGTGTGACCTCAGGCAAGTCACTTCCTCTCTCTGAGCCTTGGTTTCCTGATTTGTACAAGATGATAGCATCAGTTTCAAAAGATTTATAATGGGACACTTTGTTTCTTCAACTAATGTTCCTTTTATGCCTACTATGTGCTGGTACTGGAGAAGCAACAAGGAACAAGATGAACTTGATTCCTGCCTTCCTGGAGCTCACAGTACAGCCAGAGAGACAAGTCCTGAACATGAATGTAGGACATCTAGCTGGTAAGGAGGACTTAAAAGAAAATAGACAGACTAGAGGAGAGGCTGAGCACAAGAGATCCACTTTGAGCTGGAAAAACCCAGGAGGGCCTCCATGATGAGCTGGCATTTGTGACCTGAAGCATGAGAAAGAGCTGATCGTGGGAAGGGCATACCAGATAGAAGGAACAGCTTGTGCAAAGGCAAGGGTGACCAGCGTTTACGTGATGGGATGGTTAGAACTGCCCTCATTAGCATGTGGCCTGTGCAGTCACCCAGGGCCCCATGCTCAGGGCTCTACACTGAGCTTGATTTAATGCTCTGCTGTTGTTGGCTTGAAGTTCCTGCTTTTTGGACAAGGGGCCAGCATTTTCATTTTACACTGGGCCTCGAACCTTCTATAACCTGTCCTGAGGAGGAGGGTCTTCAGCGAGGATCAAAAATCCTTCTCCAGGGGCTGGACATGTTCACGCAGGTGCACACACCTTAGCTATGCCCACCTCATTCATACTGCACTCAGTCCGCTCACTGCACACACAGGTAGCTTCTCCCAGTGTTCTGCTGGATCTCTGAGCCTTCACCACTTTATTGTGTACTGGCCCCACTCCCTACCATTTTTGCTGGAGGACTTTTCTCTGACAGATGGAGCCCACATTGCCCATACAACTAGCAATCCCAAAGTGCCAGCACGTTATCATCTCCCTGGGAGCTCAGGGCTTTCCATGTGGCTTGGTGGTAAAGAATCCACCTGCCAAGCAAGAGACATGAGAAGATCCCCTGGAGAAGGAAATGGCAACCCATCCCAGTATTCTTGCCTGGGAAATCCCAAGGACAGAGGAGCCAAGTGGGCTACAGTCCATGGGGTTGCAAAGAGTTGAATACAACTGAGTGATTAACAGGAAAGAAAAAGAAAGAAAGAAAACAACCAGGGGGCTGCCCTCAACCAATGACTATGGGAGTTGGAGGATCAGTACTCCAACTCCCTTGCCCTGTAAGTGGGATGTCTCTGAGGTATATACCCTACACTGTTCCCCAGAGGTCCCCAGTGGGATGCAGCTCCACATGCCTCCCATACCAACATGACTTCGCTTCCCTGTGTCATTTCCTTATTCCCCAGGTGATATGTCCTGGCATCACCACCCAGACAAACTACTTCCACTGGGATTCTTGTCCCAGAGTCTGCTTCTGGGCCACCCAAACTAAGACAGAACGTGCATATGCAGATGATGCTTGAACACAGGCTTTCCATTCATGGTGTCCTTTATTTTTTTAGTGTTTTTAAAAAATTATTTTATTTTCTGGCTGTGCTAGGCCTTTGTTGTTGTGGGTGGGCTTTCTCTAGTTTCAGCAAGTGGGGGCTGCTCTTCATTGCAGTGCTCAGGCTTCTCATTGCGGTGGCTTCTCTTGTGGAACACGGGGCTCTAGGTGTGCAAGGCTTCAATAGTTGCAGCACTCTGGCTCAGTAGTTGTGATTTGCGGGCTCTAGAGCCAGGGCTCAGTAGTTGCGGCCACAGGCTTGGTTGCTCCGCAGCATGTGGAATCTTCCCAGACCAGAGATCAAACCCATATCCCCTGGATTGGCAGGTGGATTCTCAACCACTGGATCACCAGGGAAGCCCCTCCAAGGTCTCTTTATTGGAGGTCAGTGGATAGCAGTATCATTGGAGGTGGTCTTCTCTTGGATCTGCTGGAGGCCCTCCTGGCAGTTCTTGGTTTCACATTCTGAAAAAGACAAGAGAGTTTAGGTTGGGGGTGGGGGTGATAATGGAGCTGGGTCTGCCCTCTTCATGGTTGCACCATTGATGGGTAAGAGGACAGGGGCCCAAAGTGAGGAGGTGGGTACAATCCCAACTGCAGGCCAGCTTATGGAAATGGAGTGGTAGTTTGAAAGTGGAGCTTGATTGTACAAGGGTGATTATAGAGGTGTTTCTGTCATTATGGTCGGTGGTGCAGTGCTATCATCAAGCTGAGAATGTGCTGACTAGGCCAGCATAAGAGCTGGCTCCAGATTGTTCCAGCATAAGAGTTGTCATCAAGGGTTAGGGAGCTGAACAAGGATCCTTGGGACTGAGATGGTCTGGGCAGAGGATTGCAACAACTGGGTTAGGGGCTGGGCAGAAGCTGTGTGGACTTCCCAGGTGGTGCTAGTGGTAAAGAACACACCTACCAATGCAGGAGACATGAGAGACTTGGGTTCCATCCCTGGGTTGGGAAGATCCCCTGGAGGAGGGCATGGCAACCCATTCCACTATTCTTGCCTGGAGAATCCCATGGACAGAGGAGCCTGGCAAGCTATAGTCCACAGGGTTGCAAAGAGTCTGACATGAGTGAAGTGACTTGGCACACAGCACAGAAGCTGTCCCATGCAAAGAGGTTTTCTATAGTGGGTCACAGGCTTGATCACTGTTGTGTGGACAGAGAGCCGTTTGGGTTG
This sequence comes from Muntiacus reevesi, assembly GCF_963930625.1. Taxonomy (NCBI): domain Eukaryota; kingdom Metazoa; phylum Chordata; class Mammalia; order Artiodactyla; family Cervidae; genus Muntiacus; species Muntiacus reevesi. Next base: position 186,492,527 of record NC_089249.1, on the reverse strand, counting down.
TGAGCAAAGGTGAGGGCAAAGTTAGGTGGCTGGGATAAGGTTGTGAAATGCAGATGGGCAGGGGCAGTAGGCTATGTTGCAAGCAGAATGACTGAAGCCTGGGTCTAGATTGCCTGAAGAGACTGCAAGGGCGTGCAGGGGTCTTGGCTGGGTTGTGGGCACAGGGTTACAGGAAGGAGTGAGAGGGGTCTGCTGGGGTTAGGCAAGAAGGCAGGGATCAGGGCACGCGCTGAACTTGTGAGCACAGAGGGGTCTCAGGCCGAGAAAGTGCGGGCGTCGGGGGACTCACCTTGTCGAAATGCGGCCAGGTGCTCAACAGGTTGAAGAGCCGGTCGCCAGGGCACTCGGTGCGCACGAGCTGGCGGTGGCCTAGCAGCGCGTAGTCGGGCCGCAGGAGGCCGGCGCGTACAGCGCAGCGCGGGAGCTCGTCTCGCACCGCGCGCAGCGCGGCCTCTGAGGGCAGCTCCGCGGTGTAGTTGCCGATCAAGGACACGCCGAAGCCGCGGGAGTTGTGGCCGAGTGTGTGCGCACCCACCCAGTGCCATCCGCGACCCTCGTACACGTAGCCGTCTGAGCCCACCACGAAACTGCGGAGGAGAGTGGGAAGCAGGAACCAGACGGCGTGAGGCCTCCCTCCGCATCTTGCCCTCTATCCCAGTTTCCACACCCGCGCCAAGGGCCACCGTCACCCCAAGTTCCCCCCGGTCACGCAGACTCCACCTCGTCCAGCCATGTCCCACTCTCCCTCCAAATGCCACCCCAGAGATAGTCCCGTTTCTCTGGATCTGTCCTCAACACTAACCTGGTCTCTTTCTACCCAGCTCCCTCCCCATTATTTCAAGTCTAACTCCTCCGCAATTCTGACCCTTTTCTGGCTGAGATCATATCCATCATTGCTCCGTCCCAGACTTAGTCGCTACCACAGGTCCTGTTCTCCCAAGCCTGGACTCCTTTCCTGGTTCCCACCTCAGACTCAAGAGTCCCACCGTTGAGCTCTTTCTAGTAGCCATGAAGACTCCACCCCCAGTCTAGGCCACGCCCCTCTCCACTCTGGCTCCACCCACCCTAAACTCCGCCTCCGTTTTGCCTGCTTAGCTCAGGTTCAAACCCCGCCCCCTGAGTCAGGCTCCGCCCATCCAGTCTCTCCACTGCACCGCCCCTTTATCTGCTAGCCCGCGTTCGGCAGGTTCCCGCCCACCTGTATCCTATGTCGGCCCAGCCTTGTGTCTGCTGGTGGAAACGCTGCATTGAGCGCATATCTGCGGCGCAGCGCTTAAAGCTGGTGCAGGGTGGCGCGGGCAAGTACGTGTGGTGCACAAACAAGAACCCGAGCGGCAGCTTCAGCGGCGTCGGGCGGCCCTGGTACGGTGCGGCACCCCAGCGGCAACGCGGGTGGATGGCTGGACACCCTGAGGGGAAGGGAGTCCAGAGTGGGAGTCAGCGAGGTTTCTCTGCCTGCTGCCTTCTCCCACACTAAGAGGGCGTGTAAGGATCATCCCTCCAGTCTCCTCCCAGATTTGGGGAGGGTTCATTCTCTCTTCAGTCTTCCCCAGTGGCTCAGATGGTAAAGAATCTGCCTGCAATGCAGGAGACCCGAGTTCAACCCCTAGGGTGGGGAAGGTGCCCTGGAGAAAGGAATGGCTACCCACCCCAGTATTCTTGCTTGGAGGATCCCATGGAATGAGAAGCCTAGCCACCGTCCATGGAGTCATTAAGAGTTCAATGTGACTAACACTTTTTACTCTTTTCACTTTTCAATCACACCACTCTGGTCCCCACTGGGAACTAAATCTAACAACATCCTAGTCCTGTTGGCCCCCTCTGGAATCCCCTAACCATAGATCCCACTAACCACAGATTCCCACTGGCACTGAGAAGGTATCTGTGAGAAGGATTGTCTCAGTGGGTGGGGGTCCTGCTCACCTAGGAAAGCCTCAGTGAACTCCTTGGAAGCATGGGTGGCCACCTGTGCCAGCTCTTCTTGGCTCATGCCCTGTAGACGAGGATGTTCTGGCTCTAGTCTCTGTAGCAGGATGAGGGCCCCCCATACTTGCTGGGTCAGGGTGGGGGCCGAAGTCAGAGCAGCTCCGTTGTGCCGTCGGAAGTTGCTTCGGAATCCTGGGTCTCCTGCTACCCCGGCTCCATAGTACTGGCTCAGCAGGTGACTGAGCGGTGGCCGGGGCCCAGGGGTCCGGCTGAGGTAGTCTCCAAGGAGGGCTCCATCCAGGGCACCATTGAGGAAGGCCGTGGTGAGGGGTGATGCCTCAGGACCCAGGAGCGTGAAGGTCCTGGGAACAGAGAGCTGGTCCCAGCATCCCTCAGTTCCCACTCCAGAATGATTCCAGGTCTGGGGGCCCTGGAGGAAGTTCAGGCCCAGGTCTCCAGCCAGGGTGACCACAAGGACGCTGTCCACAGCGGTTGGTAACTTGGCCTTGGTATCTGGAGAGGAGGCTTGGACATCTGGAGAGCCAGGTCTAACTTCTGGAGAGGTGGCTCCAACATCTAGATCTTTGGTGCTAACATTTGGAGACACAGCTCTGACATCCGCAGAGGTGACATCAGGAGAGGCATCGCTGAGCCCTAGGGAGGTGTCTGCAAGGTCTGGAAAGGTGACTCCAGTATCCGGAGGGGTGGCCGAGCTCTCTAAGGAGAGGTTTATGATTCTGTGTCCCTGAAGCCCTGCCCAAAGCCCTGCCAGAAGAGGTTCCACAGCCACGGTCGAGCCATCGGGTGCTAGAACCACCCCATATTCCTTCCCATCCTGCACGCTGTGTCTTGCCACCTCTCCCATCAGGCCTCGAAGCTCTGGGCTCAGCGAAGGAGGATCCAGATCGGTGGTGTTGAGACCCTTCCCCTCAAGCAGGAAGTGACGGAGGGGACTGTGGGTATCAGAGCCCTGGGCTGACAGCAGCCATGCAGCAGCACTACGGCCAGCCTCCGTGGCTGGCGCCTTCTGCTCCAGCTCCGCCAGGGCCTGGATGACAGAGTCCATGAGCAAGGGCAGGGTCGCTGTGGGAGGAGGGATGGCATTAACCCAGGCAGTACCCCCTGTTCCTCAGCCTCCTCCTGCCGCGTATACATCTCAGTGCCCCCAGTTCTTTGTGGACAACTTCACAACGTCTGACACTGCCCTTGTGTAGGTGAGGGAACTGAGACACAGAGAGCAGGTTAAGGAGCTTACACTACTAGTGGGCACTGGGGAGCCACGGCAGCTTCACGAGCAGGAGATATACATGGCCAGGTTGAGATTCTAAGATTGCTCTTTTGAGTGCCGTATGAAGAATATAATTTTTTGGAGGGCAGATCAGAGTAGAGAAGGGGAGAGAGGATGGAGGTAAGTAGTGAAGGTGGCTGAAGCCAGGATGGTGATGCTGTGATGGATAAGAGTGGGCAGTGTCCTCAGGTATCTTGAGGGAATGATGGACAGTTTTTCTTAGTGGACTGGAGTTTGCAGAAGTATAGAGGGAACGGTGTTTTGAAGGGTGCCCAGGGGAGGGTGAGCCTGTGCTATGTGAGAGAAATGTCAGTGGCTGAACTTGGAACTTAGAAGTGTGGGGCTCAGAGCTAGGGTGAGTTGTTGAATAATAGCTGACGTTAATTAAACACTTAATGTGTGCCAGGCACCATTGTAGGTGACTTATATAACTGAACACATTTAATCTTAACAAGGACCCTATGAGTGTGAAGAGGTTAAATTACCTACCTAAAATCACATAGGGAGGAAGTGGAGAGGCAGGATTTGAACACAGGAAGTCCTAATCCTTACACTCCACCATCTGCTGCAATTCAGACTCTTCTCCAGACAGTTCACTTAGTAATTCCTCTATAATTTTGCTTTACTCTCTGCCTAAAATGTCCTTTACTGCTTAACCACCAAGTAAAATTCTTCTTCCTGTCCTAGATTTATATCTCCTCCTCCAGTCTTCCTAATTTCTGTTCTTTTGACCCCAGTTTCTTCCCCCAGCCCTTGCCCGGATCCTATGGGGTTGGGAACATCTGTGTTCCCAGACTGGAGTTTCCGAGAGACTTGAGCCTTGTGAGTCCAACCTCACCCTGTAAAGAGCTGGACGCAGAGGGGCAGCAATATACTGAACTAAGAGTCCTGGCTTCAGGCCTCTGCCTTCTGACCCACCTGTCCCTGGCTCCGGCTGCAGCAGCAATCCATACAGGATCCAGAGTATACCCTGGACCACCACTGTGGGCTTCCAGTTTCCAAAGGACATAGCCGGTTGACCTCAGCGGAGATCTCAGCAGGGCTGAAGGAGACAGACAGGGCAAACAAGTAGTACCTCCAGCTACTGTCAAAGTCCAGCGGTGAATGACACAGCTGCCGCTTGTGGAGTTGTGGGCGGGAGGCCGCAGAGGCATGGGTACAGAGTGCCCATTTCCAAGGTCATCTGGGTCGCAGGGGCTCCCCTAGCCTATCCCATTCTTCCCAGGCTGAGGTCAAGGATCAGTAAGTTCCAGGATGGGCCTTGGAAACCAGATAGTTCAGACTCCAGCAGATTCAGCCCATTCCCCAAGAGAGGTAGACTAAGGCCCATCCAGCATTCCACCCTTCCTATGGCGATAGTTTTGTGGCTGCTTCTGGCCACCAGAGGGGACTCTCAAGTGCCTGCCCAACTGGTAGGACAGGCTGTGCTGAGAGTGGAGAGAGGAGAGACCTGCCTGAAGTTGACACTACCTCCTGCCTTCTTTGATGCCAGCACTTTAGCCTCAGGCAGAGGGTGGGTGCAGGGGCCAAGGACTGTTTTTGCTGAAGTCTGTTCGGAGCGTAGGGGGACTCGGAGATGTCACTTCTCATCTGGTTCCAGCTCCGGATCCCATGCCATCAGGAATAGCTGAGAGCAGGAATTGGGCTCGGGGAAGGTGTTCGGGACCCTGACTCTGTCCCCGGACCTGACTTCTGGGCTCACCTGGCCTCACCTGGGCTGGTGGTGAGGGGTTCTCTCCCTTTTCCGCTGGTGTCCGTGGCCAAGTCCTGCTGAAGAGAGCCTGTCTCCCCTTTATCTGGTGTCAGGTGGGATGGGCTCAGCTTGGCTGGGGCTGCCATGGATATTGCTTCACTGTGGGCCTCCCATCTCGAAACCAGCCCGGGGAGTTTCCAGGAGACCCACCAGGCTGGGCATTCAGCAGAGGGCGGGCCCTGGGCGGGCCTGGGAATATTCGGGCTGAGCCAGGCCTGGGATTCCCCAGGGGGCCTACTTAGCTATTGAGAGTCCTCTTTCTGTTTACCCAGCATGGGCTTCCTTGGTGGTTCTCAAGGTGGTTCAGTGGTTAAAAATCCACCTGCCAATGCAGGATATGCAGGAGATGTGGTATTGGTCTCTGGGTTGGGGAGTTGATCCCTGGGTCAGGAAGATCCCCTGGAGAAGGAAATGGCCACCCACTCCAGTATTCTTGCCTGGGAAATCCTATGGACAGAGAAACAAGGAGGGCTGCAGTCCATGGGGTTGCAGAGAGTCGGACACAACCAAGCAGGCACCTCAAATGCGCCAAAAAATCCAAAATTCGAAGCATGGCCTAGTACAAATCTGGGTACACAGTGGGGGCTCACAGTTAGGTGCTGAGGGAGGGGAGTGCTTAGCCCAGAGGCAGCTCCCCAGGAGATTCTGAGGAAATCTCCTCCCTCAAGCCCATTTCTGAGGATTTGGGGTCAGGGGCTCTGCCTGGTAGAACCATGCGGAGGATGTGGACTGTGTGTCCATTGGGTGCAGGACTAGAGTGGAGAGTGTAGAATTTAAGGTGGTGCTGAAAATCTCAGCCATCAAGATAATAATATTCTAATGCAATTTTTTATTCTGGCTGTGCCCAAGGCATGTGGGATCCTTGTTGCCTGACCTCGGATGGAACCTATGCCACCTGCATTGTAAGATGGAGTCTTAACGACTGGACTACCAGGGAAGTCCTGCTAACGCAATGTTTTACTTATTTATTTATTTTTTTAAAATGTATTAACTTATTTTATTTGGAGGATAATTTCCTTACAATATTGTGATGGTTTTTGCCATACATCAGTATGAATCAGCCACAGGTATACATGCGTCCCCCATCCTGAATCCTCCCCTCCCACCTCCCTCCTCATCCTATCCCTCTATGTTGTCACAGAGCACCAGCTTTCAGTGTCCTACTTCATAATGCAATGTTTTTAAAGACTAAAAGCAAAGCAAAAAAAAAAAAAAAATGCATGATGAACAAAATAGCAACATTTTCGTAAAGACAGGATCAGGGGCAGTGTTGTGCTCAGATATATTGGAGCCAGAGGTGAAAGGAAAAACCAGGAACTCTGATGCTGTCTTTGTGCCTCACTAGCTTTATCTTCATTCAGGCCCTAGACCCCCTGGGGGTAGCCCCCAAGGGCTGCCAGGTGGACTGTCCCATGAGATCCCTACCTGCTGTCCTCGCAGTCTGGAAATGAGCTTGATGCAGCCTCGTGAACCCTGGGTTTGTCTCTCTGATTCTCATGGCTGTTTGGGGGACACTTGCAGTTTTATTAAAAAAATTTTTTTTTGTTGGTCATCCATTTTATTTTATTTTTTAAAACTTTTTATTTTATATCGAAGTATAGCTGATTAACAACGTTGTGGTAGTTTCAGGTGGACAGCAGAGGGATTCAGCCATACGTATATCATGTATTCATTCTCCCTCAAACCCCCCTCCCGTCCAGGCTGGCACATAACATTGAGCAGAGTTCCCCGTGCTATACAGTAGGTCCTTGTTGGTGATCCATTTTAAATATAGCAGCGTGGACATGTCCATCCCAAACTCCCTAACTCTCCTTTTCTACCATCCTTCTCCTGTGGTAACCATTAAGTTTGTTCTCTAAGTCCCTTGAAGTTTTACTTAACCACCCATTCATGCTCATTTTACCCAGCAGGAGAGTGAGCTCAAAGAGGTTAAATAACTTGCCCAAGGTCACACAGTGAGAACCTGGTGAGAGCTCCAAGCCCACTGCGTGTTTTCACCGTCCTGTGGCAAGATCAGGGTCAGAGGCAAAACTGGTGACAGACCAGTTTCACACCCAGTAATTCTTGGGCCCGATGGGCAGCCTTGATATCCTTTTAAAGCTTGAAGTTTGTGGTAGGAGTTTGGTTGTTTTGGAGCCAGGGACATGGCCAGCCAGCATTTCCCCAAGGGTCCATCTGGGATTAGTGACTTTCTCGGGTGGGACTCTTCCTGCAGGAAACCTCCCTGATTACCCCTGGCTCCCCAGTTTCTCCATTCTGACTCCCTAGCCTAGGATTCCTACCTTTGACCCAGACCTAGCCATACAAAACCCCAAGTTTCTCTGTCTGGGATTCCGTCTCCCCCAGACTAGAAGATGTTGAATTTTCTTAGGATGTCCAAGGATGCCCACCGCAGGTCAGAGACCAGATGGGTAGCAGGGAGTGACTGTTGAGTGTAGGATAGGCCTTCTTGAGGACGTGGGGTCAGTTTGAGGTCAGGCTCCAAAACGCAAGCAACATGCAGGCACCCACACACCAAGGCACCTGGGCTGGGCGGGGCCTGGGAGGCGTCAGGAAGGCTGGAATTCCCATGATGAGTCATCCCCCGCCCCCGCGTCCCTCCCACCTCTGTGAGGGCCAGTGGCAGGGAAGGTCAAGGCCCCTCCAGGCTGCGGACAGACCAGGGGTCTTATGAGAGTACCTGGCACCTAGGTCCATCCTGAATGGAGGTAGCCTCAGCACACACTGTCAGAGCCCTGGAATCTGGATCTAAAGTGAAGCTGGGATCAAGGCCAGAGGACAGAGGAAATGGAGCCTGGGGGCAGGGCTGGGTTTGGGGCCAAGATTAGAGTTAATAACGTTCAGTTCAGTAACAGTGGGCTTCCCTGGTAGCTCAGATGGTAAAGAATGTGCCAGCAATCCAGGAGACCCCGGTGCGATCCCTGGGCTCGGAAGGCATGGCAATCCACTCCAGTGTTCTTGCCTGGGGAATCCCATGGATCGAGAAGCCTGGACTTTGTGACAGTCCCCAGGGTCACAAAGAGTCGGACATGACTGAGCAGTTAGCACTTTCACAACACTTTTTGGGTAACAGTAGCAATAATAAGAGTGAGGACCCTGATGCACTTGTGTACTGCTCTCTGAGAGAAGGTTTTATTTGTTTATTTTTAAAATAATTTTATTGATCTATTTTTGGCCGTGCAGGCTCTTTGTGGTTGCTCAGGCTTTTCTCTAGTTGTTGAGAGCAAGGACTACTCTCCAATGGCTGTGCCCAGGCTTCTCATTTCAGTGGCTTCTCTTGTTGCAGAGCACAGGCTCTGGGGCAAGTGTGGACTTCAGTAGTTGGAGCCCATGGACTCAGTAGTTGTGGCTCCTGGGCTCCAGAGCACAAGCTCGGTAGGTGTGGAGCAGGGGTTTATTTGCTCTGAGACATGTGGGATCTTCTCGAATCAGAGGTCGAACTTGTGTCTCCTGCATCGGCAAGGGGATTCTTTATCACTGAGCCATCATGGAAGTCCAAGATAAGATTTTGTGTGCCCATGTTAAACATTTTTTTTTCTTTGCAGAAGTGTAGCTGATTTACAGTTTTGTGTCATTGTCTGCTCTACAACAATGTGAACTCAGTTATACACATACAGATATTATTGTTTAGAACATTCTTTTCCATTATGGTTTACTATATAATATTGAATATAGTTCCCTGTGATATACAGTAAGACCTTGTTGTTTATTCATCTTGTGTATAATAGTTTACATCTACGTGTAACTCTATGGCTGATTCATGTCAATGTATGACAAAACCCACTGAAATGTTGTGAAGTAATTAGCCTCCAACTAATAAAAAAAATTAAAAAAAAATAGTTTACATCTGCTAACCCTGGGGGGTCAGAAAGATCCCCTGGAGAAGGAAATGGCAACCCACTCTAGTATTCTTGCCTGGAAAATCCCATGGACAGAGGAGCCTGGTGGGCTACAGTCCATGGGGTCACAAGAGTCAGACATGACTTAGTGACTAAACAACAACAATCCTGGGAGCCCTTCACTCCTCCACCCCTTTCCCCTTCAGCATCCATAAGTCTGTTCTCTATGTCTGTGAATCTGTTTCTGCTTTGTAGCTAAGTTCATTTGTGCCATATTTTGGATTCCAAGTATAAATGGTATCATGTTGTATTGATATTTGTCCTTCTCTTTCTAACTTACTTCACTATAGTGTGATAATCTCTAGTCGTACCCATCCTGTCCAACTCTGGATCAAACCCAGGTCTCTCACACTGTAGACAGATTCTTTACTATCTGAGCCATCAGGAAAACCCCTCTAGTTGCATCCATATCATTGCAAATGACATCACTTCATTCCTCTTCATGACTGAGTAGTATTCCATTGTACATATGTATCACATCTTTATCCATTAATCTATCGATGGTCATTTAAATTGTTTCTGTGTTTTGTATAAGCCTGCATTTTTTAAGTTCAGCTCTGGGTTTTGTGAAGAGATGTTTTAAAGCAGGAGTGGCCAAAACACAGTCTGTGGATTGATCATCTGTTTTTGTAAACAGTTGTTTTTTGTTTTCAAGGTGAAATTCACCTAACATAAAGTGAACCACTTAAAAGTGTACATTTCTGTGGTATTATTGCATTTACAATTTTGTACAGCCATCACATGTATCTTATCTAGTTCCAAAATTTTCATCACCCCAATATAAAACCCTGTACCCAATAAACAGCTACTTTTCGTTATCTACCAGCCCCTGGCAATTGCCAATCTTTTGGTCTCTGGATTTACCTATTATGGATATTTCATATAAATGTAATCATACAATATGTGGTTTTTGTGTCTGGCTTTTTTTTTCATTGAGCATAATGTTTTCAAGTTTCATTCATGTTGTAGCCTGAATCAATGCATTTTATTATGAATCATTCCTTTATATGGCTGAGTAATATTCCATTCTGCAGATGTAGCACAATTTGTTTATGTAAAAGGAACATTTCTTGGAATACATTCTCTCCCACTTGTTTCTACGTTACCTATGATTATTTCCAGGCTCTAACAGCAGAGTTGTGTCCCTGCGATGGAAACCATTTTTTGTGCAGTTGAAAATGCTTACAATGTGCATCCACCACCTCCAGCTTTATTGAGATATAATTGACATATAACATTGTGTAAGTTTAAGGCATGCAATGTGATGATTTGATGTAGGTATATATTGCAAAATGATTACCATAATAAGGTTAGTTAACACGTCCATCACCTCACCTTACATAGTTATCGTTTTGTGTGTGTACGGTGAGAATGTTTAAGATCTACTCTTTTAGCAGGTTCCAAGCATACAAAATTGGTGACTGTAATCACTGTGCTGTACATTAGGTTCTGAGAAGTTTTTTTATCTTATAACTAACAGTCTGTACCCTTTGACAAACATCACCCCATTTCCCCCACTTGCTGCCTTGGCAACCACCATTCTACTCTCTGTTTCTATGAGTTCATTTTTTCTTTCGTAGATTCCACATATAAGCAAGACCATACAGTATTTGTCTTTCTCTGTCTGACTTATTTTACTTCGCATAATGCCATCAACTTCCGTTCGTGCCGTTGCAAATGGCAGGACTTTCTTATATTTTATGCCCAAATTGTATATATCACAATTTATATACATACAAATAAATATATAATATATATCACACTTGTGATATATATATAATATGCATACATGCTTAATCTCTCAGTCATGTTTGACTCTTTGCAACTGTTTAGACTGTAGCCTGCCAGGCTCCTCCATCCATTGGATTCTCCAGGCAAGAATACTGGAGCGGGTTGCCATTTCCTTCTCCAGGGAATCTTCTCAACCTAGGGACTGAACCCGGATCTCCTGTGTCTCCTGTATTGCAGGCAGATTCTTTACCCACTGAGCCATCAGGGAAGCCCTTGTATATTATAAGATATCACATTTTCTTTATCCATTGAGGGGCACTTAGGCTGTTGGCTATTATGAAAAAAAAAATGCATCAGTGAACATGGGGTGCAGAAACCTTTCTGGGGTGTAATTTCATTTCATTCAGCTTCATGTGACCTTTAGATAAAATTTGCTGACCCCTGCTGAGCCAGCCCACCCAGATTCCTATTCTTACTCTGTTTCTTACTGACTAGAGAAAGACTTAATCTCGAGCCCTCATTTTGCCTATCTCTGGAATGGAAGAATAGTATCAACCTCATAGGGTTATTGTGAGAGTTAAATGGGCTTCCCTGGTGGCTCAGAGAGTTAAATGAGGAGATCCATGCAGAATGGATTGAAGGACCATGCCTTCAAACTGTGGTGCTGGAAAAGACTCTTGAGAGTCCCCTGGACTGCAAAAAGATCAATCAATCCTAAAGGAAATCAACCTGAATATTCATCGGCAGGACTGATGCTGAAGCTAAAGCTCCAGTACTTTGGCCACCAGACCCGAAGAGCCGACTCATTAGAGAAGACCCTGATGCTGGAACAGACTGAGGGCAGGAGGAGAAGGGGTTGACAGAGGACGAGATGGTTTGATGGCATCATTGACTCAATGGACATGAGTTTGAGTAAACCCCTGGAGACAATGAAGGACAGGGAAGTCTAGAGTGCTGCAGTTCATGGGATCGCAAAGAATCTGACATGACTGAACAACTGAGCAACAACTGTGCCAGGATGTGGAAAGTATTCAGTAAGTAGTCATTTCTGCCCATCCACCTGATTGCCCCGGCCTCCCCAGCAGAGGGCCAGCATACAGGACAATCTATTATGGTCAGACTCCCACATCCTGGATGAGTTCAGACTCACAGTCATTTATTATTTCTGCATCTGGGGCCCTTATCAAGCCAAGTCTTCCCCACTGCCCCGCTCCGAGCACTCCTAGCAGCCAGCTGGGCCTTAGGGCTGGACTCTAGGCAGTCTGAAACCACAGCCAAATTGTTCCATCCAGGGCAGACTGCTCCAAGAATTGATCAGATCTATTTTGCCAAAGGGGAAAACAACTTCTGATGTCTAAGAGTGACCTCACAGCTTCCAGCTGGTGTTATGCTATACTCTCTGGTGGGCAGAGGTTGACTTCAGTTGCCTTTTTCTGGGGGACTAGAGGTGAGATTTAATCTCTCAACACCTGGAATTAGAGAGGAGGGAGTGTGGCAACTGAGCACTCCAGATATTGCAGCGAAACCTTGAGCTCGGCCCTCGGCGGTATGCTAGAGGCCAAGAGTGAGTATGAGGTAAATGGGTTAGATGTTGGCACTTCCTGAGAAATATTTCCCCAGCACCAATGAGCTCCTAATCATCCTGCTTTGATGAAATGATACAGGGCAAAAGAATTTTTAACATTTTTTCCTAAACAGAACATTTCAAGTGTATTCAAAAGTAGAGAGGATTGGGCTTCCCTGGTGGCTCAGTGGTAAAGAATCTTCCTGCCAAAACAGGAGACATGGGTTCAATGCCTGGTCTGGGAAGATCCCACATGTTGCAGAGCAACTAAGCCCGTGCATCATAACTACGGAGCCTGTGCTCTAGAGCCTGGGAGCTGCAAATACTGAGCTTGTGTGCAGAAACTAGTGACTCTGTCTCCCCAGAGCCTGTGCTGGGCAACAAGAGAAGCCACTGCAATGAGAAGCCCATGCACTGCAACTGCAGAAAAAGCCTGTAACGCAATGAAGACCCAGCACAGCCAAAAATAAATAAATAATAAATAAAACTGTAAAAATGTTGCAAATGAAACAACTGACAGAGGATTAATCTTCAAAATATATAAGCAACTCAGACAGCTCCACATCAGGAAAACAAACCGCCTAGTCAAAACATGGGCAGGAGACCTGAGCAGACATGTGTCCAAAGAAGATCTATACATGGCTAATAAGCACAGGAAAAGATGCTCCACATTGCTCATTATTAGAGAAATGCAAATGAAAACTACAATGAGGTATCACCTCACCCCAGTCAGAATGGCCATCACCAAAACATCTATGAACAATAATTGCTGGAGAGGGTGTGGAGAAAAGAACACTTTTGCACTGTTTGTGTAAATGTAAATTGATACAGTTGCTGTGGAGAACAATATGGAGATTCCTTAAAAAACTAGGAATTAAACTACCATATGACCCAGCAATCCCATTATTGGGCATATACTGTGAAGAAACCAAAATTGAAAAAGATACATGTACCCCAGTGTTCCTCGCAGCACTATTTACGATAGCCAAGACATGAAAGCAGCCTAGATGTCCATTGACAGATGAATGGATAAGGAAGTTGTAGTACATATATACAATGGAATATTACTCAGCTATAAAAAAGAACACATCTGAGTCAGTTCTAATGAGGTGGATGAACTTGGAGCCTATTATATACTGAAGCAAGTCAGAAAGAAAAACAAATATCATTTACTTACATATATATATGGAATCTAGAAAGATGGAACTGATGAACTTATTTGCAGGGCAGCAGTGGAGGTGCAGACATAATGAGCAGACTTGTGGACAAATGAGGGGAAGGAGAGGGTGAGATGAATTGGGAGAGTAGCGCTGAAACATATATATTACCACGTGTAAAACAGAGAGCCAGTGGGAATTTGCTGTATGATGCAGGGATTCACACTCGGCCCTCTGTGACAACCTAGAGGAGTGGGATGGGGTGGCAGATGGGAGGGAGGTTCAAGGGGGATGGGACAGCAGAGACCAACACAATATTGTGAAGCAATTATCCTCCAATTAAAAATAAAAACATTTTTTAAAAGTAGAGAGAATTGTATTGGATTGGCCGAAAAGTTCCTTCAGTTATTAAGTTACAAATAAAAGGCACATTTTTCATTTCTACCAAGAACTTTATTGAACAATGTATTCACCGTTATGTACACTACCTGCTGCCATTTTTCAGGCAACTTCATAATTCCATCTTCCCCAAAATTTTTTATGTTTTGAGCAAGGAACTGTTTGAGGTATTTTTTACTGTCTTCCAGGGAAATCAAATTTTTTTCATTAAGAGTATTTTAAAGACTAAAATAAATGCAAGTTCAAAGGTGCAATGTTAGGTGAATAAGGCAAATGGGTCAGACCTTCCCAGTCAATCGGTAGCAATTTTTGCCTTGTCATCAAAGAAATAAAAGGTCTCGCACTATGCTGATGGAAGACTATGTGTTTACTGTTGACTAATTCTGGACACTTTTTGTTACGTGCTGCTTTCAGTTGATCTAACTGGGAGCTGTACTTGCTGGACTTAATCGTTTGGTTTTCCAAAAGGAACTTATCATAGAGGACTCCCTTCCAGTCTCACCATATACACAACATCACCTTCTTTGGATGAAGACCAGCCTTTGGTGTGGTTGATGGCTGTTCATTTCACTTGCCCCATGATCTCTTCTGTTCCACATTATTGTACAGTATTTGCTTTTCATTGCCTGTCACAATTTGTTTTAAAAAATGGAACATTTTTGTTATGTTTTTTAAAAAATAAGGTAGTTTTAATGTATTCATGTATTTTGGGCTGCTCTGGGTCTTTGTGGCTGCATGCGGGCTTTCTCTAGTTGTGGAGAGTGGAGGTTACTCTCTAGCTGCGGTTCTTGGGCTTTTCAATGTGGTGATTGCCGTGGAGCACTGGCTCCAGGGCTCCCGGGCTTCACTAGTTGCTACACATGGGCTCAGTAGTTGTGGGGCATGGACTTAGTTGCTTCACAGCTCTCTAACCGGTGATGGAACCAGTGTTGCCAGCACTGGCAGGCGGGTTCTTAACCACTGAAGCAACAGGAAATCCCTGTTCATTGTGTTTAAGTAAAGAATCGCATATGGAAATAGGATCAAGAAGGTTTTTTTCACTTAAATTATGTACAGCCCAGACATCAAAGTGATGATCATAACCAAACTGGTGCAAATGATTTTCAATGCTTGATTTGGGCATTTTGAGTATGTTGGCTATCTCCCACAATACAATACAATACAATAAAAAATTGTTCTGAATAAAGTTAAAGACAATTAAGTGCTAGTAGAGTCATCTTATGGAAAAAACTGAACACACCTTTTGGCCAACCCGTTGTAATGAACCCCCATAAATATCCATCACCCAGTTGATATATGTCAACTCATGAGGCATCTTATACTTCCATAACCTCCACTCACTGTCTCTTCTCTGCAATGCTATCTGCTATCGATGATTATTGCCTCAGTTCAGTTCAGTCACTCAGTCGTGTCCGACTGTTTGTGACCCCATGACCCACAGCACACCAGGCCTCCCTGTCCATCATCAACTCCCGGAGTTTACTCAAAGTCATATCCATCGAGTCGGTGATGCCATCCAGCCATCTCATCCTCTGTCGTCCTCTTCTCCTCCTGCCCCCAATTCCTCCCAGCATCGGGGTCTTTTCCAATGAGTCAACTCGTTGCATGAGGTGGCCAAAGTATTGGAGTTTCAGTTTCAGCATCAGTCCTTCCAATGAACACCCAGGACTGATCTCCTTTAAGAAGGACTGATTGGATCTCCTTGCAGTCCAAGGGACTCTCAAGAGTCTTCTCCAACACCACAGTTCAAAAGCATCAATTTTTCAGCATTCAGCTTTCTTCACAGTCCAACTCTCACATCCATATATGACCACTGGAAAAACCATAGCCTTGACCAGATGGACTTTGTTGGCAAAGTAGTGTCTCTGCTTTTTAAGATGCTATCTAGGTTGGTCATACCTTTCCTTCCAAGGAGTAAGCGTCTTTTAATTTCAAGGCTGCAGTCACCATCCGTAGTGATTTTGGAGCCCCCAAAAATAAAGTCTGACACTGTCTCCCCATCTATTTCCCATGAAGTGATGGGACCAGGTACCATGATCTTAGTTTTCTGAATATTGAGCTTTAAGCCAACTTTTTCACTTTCCTCTTTTACTTCCATCAAGAGGCTTTTTAGTTTCTCTTCATTTTCTGCCATAAGGGTGGTGTCATCTGCATATCTGAGGTTATTGATATTTCTCCCAGCAATCTTGATTTCAACTTGTGCTTCCTCCAGCCCAGCCTTTCTCATGATGTACTCTGCATATAAGTTAAATAAGCAGGGTAACAAAATACAGCCTTGACATACTCCTTTTCCTATTTGAAACCAGTCTGTTGGTCCATGTCCAGTTCTAGCTGTTGCTTCCTTACCTGCATACAGGTTTCTCAAGAGGCAGGTCAGGTGCTCTGGTATTCCCATCTCTTTCAGAATTTTCCACAGTTTATTGTGATCCACACAGTCGAAGGCTTTGGCGTAGTCAATAAAGCAGAAATATATGTTTTTCTGGAACTCTCTTGCTTTTTCCATGATCCATCGGATATTGGCAATTTCAACTCTGGTTCCTCTGCCTTTTCTAAAACCAGCTTGAACATCTGGAAGTTCACGGTTCATGTATTACTGAAGCCTGGCTTGGAGAATTTTGAGCATTACTTTACTTAGCGTGTGAGATGAGTGCAACTGTGCGGTAGTTTGAACATTCTTTGGGATTCCCTTTCTTTGGGATTGGAATGAAAACTGACCTTTTCTAGTCCTGTGGCCACTGCTGAGTTTTCCAAACTTGCTGGCATATTGAGTGCAGCACTTTCACAGCATCATCATTTAGGATTTGAAATAGCTCAACTGGAATTCCATCACTTCCACTAACTTTGTTCATAGTGATGCTTTCTAAGGCCCACTTGACTTCACATTCCAGGATGTCTGGCTCTATGTGAGTGATCACACCATTGTGATTATCTGGGTCGTGAAGATCTTTTTTGTAGTTCTTCTGTGTATTCTTGTCACCTCTTCTTAATATCTTCTGCTTCTGTTAGGTCCATACCATTTCTGTCCTTTATCAAACCCATCTTTGCATGAAATGTTCCCTTAGTATCTCTAATTTTCTTGAAGAGATCTCTAGTCTTTCCCATTCTGCTGTTTTCCTCTATTTCTTTGCACTGATCACTGAGAAAGGCTTTCTTATCTCTCCTTGCTATTCTTTGGAACTCTGCATTACTGCCTAGATCTGTTAATTCATTGGTTTCCCAAATGGCGCAGTGGTAAAGACTTTGCCTGAATTGTGGTAAACCTGGATTTGATTCCTGAGTCAGGAAGATCCTCTGGAGGAGGGAATGGCAATCCACTCCAGTATTCTTGCTGCAAGAATTCCACAAACAGAAGTGGAATGGGCGGGCTACAGTCCATGGAGTTGGGAAGAGTTGGACACAACTGAGCCACTGACAAACACACACACTGCAGTCTTTATCATGCAGTTGCAGTTTCAGTTCAGTCGCTCAGTCGTGTCTGACTCTTTGCGACTCCATGCACTACAGCAGGACAGGCTTCCCTGTCCAGCACCAGCTCCCAGAGCTTGCTCAAACTCATGTCCATTGAGTCAATGATGCCATTCAACCATATCTCATCCTCAGTCGTCCCCTTCTCCTGCCTTCGATCTTTCCCAGAATCAGCGTCTTTTCCAATGAGCCAGTTCTTTGCATCAGGTGGTCAAAGTATTGGAATATCAGCTTCAGCATTAGTCCTTTCAATGAATATTCAGGACTGATTTCTTTTAGGATGGACTGGTTGGATCTCCTTGTAGTCCAAGGGATGCTCAAGAGTGTTCTCCAACACCACAGTTCAAAAGTATCAATTCTTCGGTGCTCAGCTTTCTTTATAGTCCAACTCTCACATCCATACATGACCACTGGAAAAACCACAGCTTTGACTAGTCAAATTATTATCCCTTCTCTGGCCAGTGGGAGGCTCTCACCTTGACTCCTGAGCTCTTTTGGGCAGGACTTAGGTAGCATCCTTGCTATGTGATGTAACAAGATAAGGGACGTCCTGTACATTTCTTGCCTCAAACATGGAATCAGCCATTTCTCCATTGAGACCTTGTTCCTTTGATTGGAAAGTGGTCTACATACCACAGTCAAGGGTGCTCATGGCTAATGGGTTATTAGTTGTTTCTAGCGTTTTCATTGGAAGGACTGATGTTGAAGCTGAAACTCCAATACTTTGGCCACCTGATGCGATGAGCTGACACATTTGAAAAGACCCTGATGCTGGGAAGATTGAGGGCAGGAGGAGAAGGGGACGACAGAGGATGAGATGGTTGGATGGCATCACTGACTCAATGGACATGGGTTTTGGTGGACTCTGGGAGTTGGTGATGGACAGGGAGGCCTAGCATGCTGCAGTCCATGGGGTGGCAAAGAGTCAGATATGACTGAGCAACTGAACTGAACTGAACTGAATGTTTTCATTGGACAGAAATAGGAAATCTCTCACTAGTTTTTAAAAAATAAAATACATCATGAACTTACATCAACACTTTCAATTCATATTTAGCATTATATGACTTACTTTATCTGATAAATCTTATACCTGTATCCCCCACGCTGAAAATTCCAATTCTCAATGACAGTGACATTTTCTTTATTCCACAAGGCACGCATGTTATCTCAGAATAACAAAACTGTGCCTGAAACAGCATGATTATTGAAAATCCGCTGAAGTCTTTATTTCTGGTTTTTTTTTTTTTTTTTTTTCTCCTTTCTGTCCTTTGGGTATATCCCACTGGGAATGTGCTGTGAAATTACTGTCCCACATTGTCACTTGAGGGTCTTCCTTAATAGCTCAGTAGTAAAGAATCTGCCTGCCAATGCAGGAGACACAGGAGACAAGGGTTGGATCCCTGGGTTAGAAAGATCCCTTGGAGGAGGAAACGGCTACTCACTCCAGTATCCTTGTCTGGAAAATCGCATGGACAGAGGAGCGTGGTGGGCTAGAGTCCACAGGATCCCAAAGAGTCGGCCATGACTGAGGGGCTGAGCATGCATCCAATGTCACTTGAAATAGTTTCATTTTGTACTGTTATGTCTCTAACCTGAAGCTTTTGATTTTTAGGAAATTTCTTTATGATGACAGAAAATTTTTATTTTTTTTAAACAATAAAAACAACATAATAAGATTGTGCACTATAACTGTGCAACTAGAAACAATGTATGATTAGAAAACATCTCAAGTAACAAGATTTATGTTATAATGATATTATTAACCTGCTATTATTATTAAAACATTTATATTACTATTCCACCACCCCATTTAAAGCTATCTCTGAATACTGTGTATCACAACAAGCTGTGGAAAATTCTTCAAGAGATGGGAGTACCAGACCACCTTACCTTCCTCTTGAGAAATCTGTAGGCAGGTCAAGAAGCAAGAGTTAGAACTGGACATGGAACAGACTGGTTCCAAATTGGGAAAGGAGTACATTAAGGCTGTATATTGTCACCCTGCTTACTTAACTTACTTGCAGAGTACCTCATGTGAAATGCTGGGCTGGAGGAAGCACAAGCTGGAATCAAGGTTGCTGGGAGAAATATCAATAACCTCAGATATGCAGATGACACCACCCTTATGGCAGAAAGTGAAGAAGAACTAAAGAGTCTTCACCTTGGTGAAGGTGAAGGAGGAGAGTGAAAAAGCTGGTTTAAAACTCAACATTCAAAAAACTAAGATCATGGCATCCAGTCCCATCACTTCATGGCAAATACATGGGGAAACAATGGAAACAGTGACAGACTTTATATTCTTGGGCTCCAGAATCACTACAGCCATGAAATTAAAAGACACTTGCTCCTTGGAAGAAAAGCTATGACAAAACTAGATAGTAAGAAAAAAAAAAAAAGCAGAGATTCCCCTTGCCAACAAAGGCCCAAATATTCTTAGCTATGGTTTTCCAGTAGTTGTATATGGATGTGAGAGTTGGGTCATAAAGAAGAATGAGTGCCAAAGAGTTGATGCTTTTGAACTGTGGTGTTGGAGAAGACTCTTGAGAGTCCCTTGGACTGCAAGGAGATCAAACCAATCAATCCTAAAGGAAATCAACGATGAATATGCATTGGAAGGACTGATGCTGAAGCTGGAACTTCAATACTTTGGCCACCTGATGTGAAGAACTGACTCATTGGAAATGACCCCGATGCTGGAAAAGATTGAGGGAAGGAGGACAAGGGAATGACAGAGGATGAGATGGTTGGATGGCATCACTGATTCAATGGACATGAGCTTGAGCAAGCTCCAGGAGATAGTGAAGAACAGGGAAGCCTGGCATGCTGCAGTCCATGGAGTTGTAAAGAGCCAACACGACTGAGTGACTGAACAAAAACTGAATATTGTACTATAACAAATGCAGCTTAGTTCTGCTATGAACATGCATGTACAATATCTATTTAGGTTCCTGCTTTGACTTCTTTCAGGTGTATATCCAGGAGTGAAATTGCTGGATCATGTAGTAATTGTATGTTTACTTTTTTGAGGAGTGTCATTCTGTTCTCCAGAGTGTCTGCACTATTTTACATGTTACCAACCATGCACAGGGTTCCGATTTCTCCACATCTTCACCAACACTTGTTATTTTCTTTTTTTTTTTAATATTAGCTATCTTAATGGGCATGAAGTGAGAGGACTGATTTTTAAATCTAATATGATTTTGTTGTTCAATCGCTCAGTCATGTCCAACTCTTTGCAGCCCCATGGACAGCAGCACGCCAGGCTCCTATGTCCTTCACCATCTCCCAGAGTCTGCTCAGACTCATGTCTATTGAGTCAGTGATGCCATTCAACCACCTCATCCTCTGTCATCCCCTTCTCCTCTTGCCCTCAAAATACTTGCATGATACTACAGAATAAGATATACAGAGAGAAATCTAGCTTCTATTCTTGGATGGAGAACCCTCCATCATGTTTTTTCCCTTCCTTTCAGTAACAATTTACAATTTTCATGTTTCTCCTCTCTCTCTTTCTCTCCCTTTCTTGTATACAGAGTGATTCCTTTCTTTTTTATGGCTGCATAGTACTCTATCATGTGATCATTCCACAGTTTATTCAACTGCTCCCTACTGTTGGACATATGGAACTTTCCAATCTTTTGGCAATTTAAATGGTGCTTCTATGAAAAACTTTTTTCACTCATCCTTTCTTATTTTTACAAGAAAACCATTGGGGTATATTCCTCTAAGTGGACAAATGCATATATAAATTTGCCAGATACTTACTAATTTTCCCCCTCCAGGGCTCATATCACTTTGCATTCTCCCTAGTAATGTCAGTGTGTAAAATACTCACAAGCTTTTTCATTTGACCTGATGGACTCTTATGCATGTGTGTGTGCTAAGTAACCTGTCATGTCTGACTCTTTGAGACCCTATGGACCACAGCCTGCTGGGTTCCTCTGTTCATGGGATTCTCCAGGCAAGAATACTAGAGTGGGTTGCCATTTCCTTCTCCAGGGTATCTTCTCAGCCCAAGGATTGAACCCATGTCTCTTGTCTCCTGCACTGGCAGGGGGCTTCTTTACTGCTAGTGCCACCTGGGGAGCCCTGATGGACTCCTATACATACTTCAAAACCCACACCCAACATCCAGGAAGACTTCCCTTCTCCTCAGGCTTTTCCTTCTTTTCTTTCCCAGCTCCAGAGTCCTTCCTCTGGTTCAGTCCTGACATCGAGAGGCTGAGAGTGTCTCAAGCTCCATATTCTCCAGACTGGGAGCTCCTTGAGTGTTGCCTCCAGCACTGAGTATTCTTGGGGCATTCAGCACAGGACTGAGAACAGAAAGGTGACAATAACAGAAGGTTTTCTGCCTGAACAAAGGACAGTCCCTTAGCTCTGGGCCTCCCCAGCTGAGTCCTCCTGGGCCAGAGGAAAAGAACCAGGTCAAGCTAGCCAGTATTCTGGATTCTCCTGTTTGCCCTCTTGCTAAGTCACCTGTGCTCTAAGGCTGATGAGTTCACTGTGAGTCTGTCACCTGCTTGGCTTCCAGGCAGAGGAGTGGAACATGATTGAGGGCGGAGAGACCCCAGGTCCAACTCAGGCCTTCCTGCTCCTTGGGCGGAGCCCCTCCTTTCTCTGTGCCTTAACTTTTCCATCTCTAAATGTGACTAATAATCTTATGCTTATAGCAAAGTTATGAGTGATATGAAATCACATTAACTTACGATTTATATATAATTTATTTGTTACTGAGGCAAAATCCATGTTCCATAAAGTTAATCATTTCAAAGTGAACAATCCAGTAGCATTTAGTACATTCACAATGTTGGGCAACTATTATCTCTATCTAGTTCCAAAACATTTTCATCACCCTAGTTGGAAACCACATACTGATTAAGTAATCACTCCCCATTTCCTCCTTCTGCTCTCCCTCCCCAGCCTCGGGCAACCACCAATCTGCTTCCTGTCTCTAAGAATTACCTATTCTGTGCATTTCATAAAAATGGAATTGTCAGACGAGTGTATGCTCCTCGGTTCTTTGTCCCGTCACAACAAAGATTTGGAGTGACGGACATTAAAGCCCCCTTGGCGGGTCACAGCTCTCGGAGGACAGACTGTGTTATAGCTCTTAAATAAATCAGTGTTACAGCCCTATTTTATTTAGATAATAGCAGGAAAATCTATCTTTGAGGCGTGAGGGCACGTCGACCCAAAGACGCGAAGAGAAGAGCGCCCCATCGCGAGGGAGAGAGAGAATAGGGCTTTGGCTCCTCTTTTTATGTTTCTCTGTCGCTAGGCCTGTCTTATGTAAATTGGGCCAGCCAGGAGTGTTGTTTGTTTTACCTGAGGTTCTCACTCCTGTCCTCTGACCTTCCTTTTCTCGGGCTTTTCCCTTCCAGGTCTTTTAGCCACCGCCAATCTGGACTCCTTTATCCCTATTCTAACTACCTAACATTCCCCCCTCAAGAGATAGGAGGCCCAGTTTTTTGGGAATAGGGGCGTCGAGGTCTTTCTGGCTACTTCCTGCTGAATTGGGACGGCGAGGGGTATTGGGTCTCCCCCTCTTGCTAGTCTCAAGCCTCAAAGTCCTCGTAGCGGTGTCCACCTAAGGGTGAGTGATATTTTCCATGGTCAGCTGTAGTTTTATATCTTTGTTGAACTGGCACTGTATGTTGCAGCTTGACCTGGGCAGAGACAAGACAGGTTAGACCATTGACAGTACATGGAACAATCATTAGCAGCATCAGTATGGCACAACAAGGACTAATAGGGGCATTAGCCAATTTTACATTTACATCGCCAGGATGGCTCAAGTCCCTCCTTGTTCAGAGATCAGAAGATCTACCTCCTGTCTGTTTTGGAGCACAATCTCTGCCAAGCTGTGTTGGCTCTTTAGAGCTGTCTTGAGAAATCTTATCCCCAGAGGCCAGATTTTGGGGTTGTTTATTAGAATGGCACTCATTTGTAGTTCTGAATAGGTATCTGAGATCTCCCAGGGGCTCACAGGTGTATTGAGTGTCCTCTTCTGTTTTCTTCCATGGCTTGACTCGTGAGTAGTGAATCCAGGAGTCATGTCCTGGCACCTTGACCGCTGTGAGAGTAGAAAGTATTACAGGGTAGGGGCCCTTCCATGTGGACTGGAGTTGAGTCCTTGGGGACCCATCTTTCCAGACTTTAATTAGGACTTGAGTCCCTGGGGCATATAGTGGTGACTCCTTAGAATCTTTTGGGTCCTGGTTCATACCCCACAAGCCTATATCCTGTTGGAACTGCCCAATGGCCAGGGTGTAAGACTGGAGTGTCTGAACCTCTGGATCTAGGAAGCGGTCACTGACATAAACAGAAGGTCTTCCATATAGCATCTCATAAGGACTAAAACCAACCTGTTCCTTAGGGACAATACCGGTGCGGAGGAGAGCAATTGGTAAAGCCTCCTTCCATCCCAGGGAGACCTCCTGGGTTATCTTTTTTATCGCTGATTTTTAAGAATTGGTTGGCTCTTTCTACTTTTCCTGAAGACTGAGGCCTCCAGGCACAATGGAGATAATAAGTAACACCCAATGCTTTAGAGACTCCTTGGGTGATCTTAGAAGTAAATGATGTCCCATTGTTGCTTTGTAATATGACCTGGGCAGACCAAATCTTGGAATGATTTCATGGAGTATTTTTTTTACTACCTCCTCAGCTTTCTCAGTCTGGGTGGGAAAACCTTCAATCCATCCTGTGAGTGTATCTATCATGACTAATAGGTATTTATACCCTTGAGAAACTGGCATCTGGGTGAAGTACATCTGCCAGCCCTCTCCTGGATAGGCCCCACGTCACTGGATGGGCTGGGCCAGCTGGGGTCTTTGAGCTCCTTGGGGGTTGTTTAATTGGCAAGTGGGACAAGAGAAGACCACTTGTCTTATAGTTGTTTGGAAGCCTGTTCCTCTGAAGGACCTTTCTAGTAATCTTTGGAGGGCCTTTTCTCTTAAATGAGTGGTGGCATGTAAGGAGTTAACCAACTTCCACTGGAGGTTCCCAAGCAGAAAAAGGAGCTCCTTCTTTTGGAACCACCCCATACGATCTTCTTGAAAGCCGTCACTTTTAGCTTTAAGAGTCTCACCTTCAGTATATGAAGGAGTTTCTGGCAAGTTAGTCTGTGGAACTAAGGTGGCAACCCTATTAGGTCATGGTTCTGTAACGCTGCTCTCTTAGCTTCCTGATCGGCTGCTTGGTTCCCTCGTGCCACTTCTGTGCTCCCTTTCTGGTGTCCTTTATGGTGGGAGACTGAAACCTCAGTGGGCAGATGGACTGCCTCTAAGAGTCTAAGGATTTGATCACCATATTTGATTGGGGACCCTTGGGTGATCAAATGGCCCCTTTCTTTCCAAATAGCAGCATGTGCATGTAGCACCAGAAAGGCATACTTGGAGTCAGTGTAAATGGCTATTCTTTTTCCTTTTCCCAGCTCTAAAGCTTGAGTCAAGGCTATGAGCTCAGTTAATTGGGCTGAAGTATCTGGTGGCAGAGGCTTAGCCTCTATGGTCTCAAAATTGGAGACTACTGCATATCTGGCTCTTCTTTTTCCATCCAAGACAAAACTGCTTCTGTCAGTGTACCAGATTTCCTCAGGATTGGTCAGAGGATCTTCCGACAATCCCTCTCAGGGTTTTGTCCAGTGGTCCAAGGTTTCTAGACAGGAGTGAAAGGGGAGAGAGCCCTTGGGGGTAGGCAGGAGGGTGGCTGGGTTAAGAACCTCACAAGGGGATATAGTGAGGCCTGGATTTTCCATCAGTATTACTTGATATCTGAGGATTCTTTGATCAGACATCCATAAATGGCCTCTCCCATTTAGGAGTTGTTTTACTTGGTGGCTGGCAAAAATAGTAGTTTGCCCCCAAAGGAGAGTTTTAAAGCATCTTCTATCATGATTGCAATAGCCGCAAGATTTCAAAGGCAGAGGGGCCAGACTTGGGTGGTTGGATCAAGTCTCTTGGATAAGTAAGCTACAGGCTGGGGCTCAGATCCCAACCTTTGAGTTAACACTCCCAAGGCTATTCCCTTCTTTCATGGACATAAAGTTGGAATGCTTTTTTTGGATCTGGCAACCTCAAGGCAGGTGCCTGAGTTAAGACCTGTTTTAGTGTAGCCTCTGCCTCCTTTTGAGGAGTTCCCCACATCAGTGGGATTGAATCATCTTGTCCCTTTAAGCTTTTATATAAGGGCTGGGCAATTAGACCATAGTTGGGTATCCAGATTCTACAATACCCAGTTGGCCCCAGGAAAACTCGCAATTGTTTTCGAGTCGTGGGGGAGGGCAACTGGAGGATTCCTTGTACCTTGTATTCCTTGTATCCTTGTATTCCTTGTATCAGAGGACAGCTTCCTGGACCCATGTGTAATCTGAACTCCCAGGTAAGTGACCTTTGTCTCGACCATCTGTGCCTTAGCACGGGAGACTTTATATCCCCTTTCTGCCAAAAAGTTTAGAAACTGAATTGCATGTTGTTGGGCATTTTTCTCATCTGGAGAGCAGATTAGTAGGTCATCTACATATTGTAATATTTTCCCATTAGGTCCCAGGTCCAGATCTAGGAGATCCCGGCTAAGGGCCTGTCCAAACAAATGGGGGCTGTCTCTGAACCCCTGAGGTAATACTGTCCAAGTCATCTGTTGGTGTTTTTCTCCTGGGGCCTCCCACTCAAAGGCAAAAAGATATTGAGATTCTTTAGCCAGTGGTATGCCAAAAAAATGCATCTTTGAGATCCAAGACTGTAAACCACTTGGCACTGGGTGGAATTTCTCCCAAGATTACATAGGGATTGAGTACTGTGGGATGGAGGGGGACTACAGCTTCATTTATGATCTGGAGATCTTGAACCATTCGCCAGGTTCCATCCTTTTTCTTTACTGAAAGGATTGGGGTGTTACATGGCGAACTGGTGGGTATCAATAGCCCACAAGCAAGGAATTTATTTATTAAAGGCTGTAGTCCCTCCTGAGCCTCTCTGTTGAGAGGATATTGTTCCCAGTTAGGAAACCGAGTGGGATCTCGGAGGACAATGATGACCGCTTCAGCTTGGTGGGCTCGTCTAGGAACCCCTGGTCCCACCCCTGGGGGTTAATTTAGTCCTCCCATAGTCTTTGTTTTCTCTCTATTGGAGAGGGAGTAATGGATTCCTCAGTAGTAACCAGAAGCTGTAGGGCCCTAGGGACTGAAAATCTTCCCATCACAAGGGTGGTCCCCAGTTTAGTATGTCTCTTCCCAATAAGGAAGTAGGACACTCAGGGACCACAGGAGCTGGTGGGAAAATATCTGTCCATCCCAGCATCAAAGAAGTGCTTGGGTGAATCTTTTAGTAGTTGTTTTTCCTGTGCACCCAAAATGGTACAGATTTAGGAGGAGAAGGCCCCGGAGTAGGAAGTCAGGACAGAGTAGGTAACCCTGTGTCAACCAAGAAATTCTCGGATCTACTTGCCACATCCAGCTGCACCCTTGGCTCCAGCCCCGTGATGCTTATTTGTGACAGGCGGGCTGGCTGGAGCGGGCCACTTCAGTCCTGTTGAACCATCGTGATCGAAGGCTTGGTGCTTGACCTTGAGGCTCTTGGGTCCCGAGGGCAGAGTGCCGCCCAATGTCCCAGTTGATGGCATTTGTAGCAAGCCGTTTTAGGAGACTTGTCACCCTTTGGACACTCTTAGGCCAATGCCCCGCCTGTCTACAGATTAGGCATTTGCCTCGTGCCTTGTCCTTCAAGGACTCGAGGTGTGCCATAGGGCTTCCCTGGAGGGCGGCCAGCATCTGGGCATGCCTTGTCGCTTTCCTTCTCTCCCTCTCCTGGGCCTTGGGCTCCTTCTCCTGTTCTGTTATAAAAGGTATTGGTGGCTGTCTGGATCATCTCATCTAAAGAGGCAGCA
Source organism: Muntiacus reevesi (assembly GCF_963930625.1). Classification (NCBI taxonomy): domain Eukaryota; kingdom Metazoa; phylum Chordata; class Mammalia; order Artiodactyla; family Cervidae; genus Muntiacus; species Muntiacus reevesi. Next base: position 186,465,457 of record NC_089249.1, on the reverse strand, counting down.
GGGTCCTGCTGCTGTAGCTGTTGTAACTTATATATCTGATATCTGATGCACAGGACAGGAATTTGTCCTTTAAAATCACCTGTCCTTCGTGAGAGTCTAAGTCCAAATTGGTAAACTTTTGGAGGGCCTCTTTTAGCCTTTCCAGAAAGGCAATGTGGTTCTCATTGGACTCCTGAGTTATTGCTGAGACCTGGGCATAGCTGATTACTTTTTGCTGGGCTGCTTTCAGTCCTGCCTTTACACAGATTAGAAAATGATCCCTTTCCCAGATGTGCTCAAGGTCATTATAATTCCAGTTAGGATCGGAGGAGGGAACTGCAGTTTCCCCTACTGGGTATCTATCACTTGATATGTGAAGCCCCGTTGCATACCTCTGGACTTCCTTTAAGACCCTAGTATGTTCAGGGTCAGATAAAGTTTGACTAAATATGACCATGATGTCCTTTCACGTTAAGTCAAAGGCCAAGGTAATATGTTGGAATGTATCTATATATTAACCTGGGTCATCTGTATAGCTTCCCAGCTCTTGTTTGATCTGTCTTAGTTCTAAGAGGGAGAATTTATGGACTCGGTTTGGTCCAAATTCTCCTGCAGTTTCAACTAAGGAACATACTCGAACTGGCTTTTGTGGAGGGGGTGCTCCCGGATATGGGGGCATGCTTGGATACAAGGAAGAAGCACCAGGCAACTCGGGAGCTGTGGGAGGTAAGCCTTCATGGGGTGGGGGTTGGGGGTTCCTTCTCTTGGTTGCCTGTGCCTAACACCATTTGCCTAGTGGGCTCACTTTTAGGGCGTACAACAATCCCATACAGAGTTCCTTCATATCTCTCAGTCTGGAGAAAATTTGGACATAGGTGATCTCTGTCCATTTCCCTGTCTTTTGCAGAATAATTCTAATTGCAGGATGGTATTGTAATTTAAAGTCCAATCCTCAGGTCAGTGTTCCTTGTTCCCCAGTGGATACCGTGGCCACGCAGTGGCACAAAAGAATTTTAAACGACTCCTCCTCAGAGTTAGAGGATCGAACAACTTCCAGTTATCAAGGATGCATCTCAAGGGCATCTGCTGGGAAGTGGATTTGTTATTTCCCATCTGAAGAACAGTCATGACAGGGAGAAAAAGGAAAAGAAAAAAACTAATAGGCTTTTTGAAGCTTATCTTACCCAGTACTGTCGCAACCTGAGAGCCAGGTGTCCCCGGGTCAGGATGCAGATCTCCAGGCAGACTGAGACGTGACAGCCTCCTAGAGATTGAATCCCCAGGCAGGTCGAGGCGTGATGGCCTCCCGAGAATTGGGCCCCTGGGCAGGTCGAGGCGTGACGACTTCCTGGGACCTGTGGGACTGGCGGATCCCCAAGTAGGTTGGGGCGTGACAACCTTTTGATGACAAGATCCCTAGGCAGGTCAAGGCGTGATGAACTCCTGGGACCCCCGGACTTCAGTTTTGGCATCCTCAAGATCTCCAGTGTGACCAGCGCTGGGTAGGACTAAGGGGTTGGATATTATATAGTACTTCCCTCCCAAGGCCAGCTATTTTTTGGTTATCCCTCTAGAGACTGTAGAGGCAACATTGTGGGCCCAGATGGGGCTGAGGAAAGGAGCCTGAAACAGGAGGGAAAGGAGGGCAGAGCACAACCTTTGAAAGAATGACATAGCACAAGGGCATAATGTTAGAAAACGCTGCGGGAAGAAAGAGCCACCTCTAAGGACCGGTGGTGAAGGCCTTTAATGGGCGGTCGCTCTCAGGCAGATCTCCCGGGGAGGGGCGGGTGAGTGAGGGGACAAAGGGAGTCTGCGAGGTATGAGAGGTGGGGAGAGGTTTTATAGCCAGAGCCGGCGTCCAGGCCAGGTCCTTACATGTAAGGAAGAAAGCGCGGGCTACAGCGGCGGTGGGTGTCCAAGGGCTCCTTGTCGGCTCCTGATCAGACCAGGCTGCAGGGGGTCGGTTCCCGGAAGTTTAGCCAGCCTCCGGAACTTGTCTGCGGCACTTTTTTTGGGGGCATGCCTCAACATACCCGACCTTTCACATAACATAAACCAATTAAAATCAATTGGGTCCAAGATGACAAGTCAAATTCGAGCAAACTTTAATCCCCAATGTGTAAGCCAAAAGACGCACCCAGAGGTGGCAGAACAGCTCCAAGGCACTGTCAAAAGACAGAGGAGTGGGTGGTTCCCCAATGGCCGGGATGATCCTCCCGCTCATTAGCAGATGAATTCACCCTGCTCGCTAAACCTAGCCAAGGCCACACTCCACGTCTGGTACCCTGTAGAACGGGCGCTTCTCTCTGAATCGTAGCAAATCCACCCCCCCACTTATCGCTTTGTCTCTCACTGAATTTTTGCAATAAGACCTCAGAGTCTGAGCTGGGCATCCTGGATTTTGATCGGGCTCGAGTCCCAGGAGAAAGAGCTGAAGGAAAGGAGGAAAAAGCAGTGGGAAGAACATGCCAAGGAATCCCCTTCATAGCCTGTCAGAAAACCTGCTAAATTCCTGACCTGTGCTCAGTTTTCATTGGTCTGATTTTTGGCACAGAGAAGAGTAAGGACAGAAGAACCCCCACTGGCTTGGGTAACCGCTACTGGGGCCCAGCAGAGAGTGCCTTTGGGACATACTGAAGAGTAGCCTCTTCAGAGTCCCTCAATTGCACCCACTGCTGCATGCCTGTTCACGAGGGGTTCAAGGAAACGAGAAACGAGAGATTGTAAAGGAGTTAAGATTTTGTTAGGCATGTCGCTCCAGCCATAGGAACGAGGACCTCTTACTTTAACCGGAGGTCTTCTGGAATCTGAGGCTGAGACGCGTGGACTTTCTGCTGAATTTGGTTTTCGCTGCCTCGGTTTCCAGCATGACGGGCCTTCCCCTATGCTGGGTTTTCTTCACGTTCTGCTTCTACCGCGGGAGCTTCGCTGAGTTGGGCTCCTGCTGCGCTTGGCCTCTTCCGCGCGGAGGTAGTTTCAGCCAGGTTAAACCCAAGTCACAGCACCATAGATGTCAGGCGAGTGTATGCTCCTCGGTTCTTTGTCTCATCACAGCAAAATTTGGAGTGATGGACATTAAAGCCCCCTTGGCGGGTCACAGCTCTCAGAGGACAGACCGTGTTATAGCTCTCAGATCTCAAACAGACCGTGTTATAGCTCTTAAATAAATCAGTGTTACAGCCCTATTTTATTTAGATAATAGCAGGAAAATCTATCTTCGAGGCATGAGGGCACATCGACGCGAAGAGAAGAGCGTCCCATCACGCTGGAGAGGAAGAGAGAAGAGGGCTTTGGCTCCTCTTTTTATATGTTTCTCTGTCCCTGGGCCTGTCTTATGTAAATTGGGCCAGCCAGGAGTGTTGTTTGTTTTACCTGAGGTTCTCACTCCTGTGCTCGGACCTTCCTTTGTTCTATTTTTGCAGGCTTTTCCCTTCCAGGTCTTTTAGCCACCGCCATTCTGGACTCCTTTTCCCTATTCTAACTACCTAACAGAATCATACCTTATGGAACATTTTGTGTCTGTCTGGCTTCTTTCACTCAACATAATGCTTTTGAGGTTCATCTACATTGTAGCTTATGTCAGAGCTCTGTTCCTTTTTATGGATGAATAATTGTCTTTTCTGTAGATATTTGACATTTTGTTTCTCCAGTCATCATTTGACGGACATCTGGGTTGCTTCCACTTTTGGCTGCTTTGAATAGTGCAGCTGTGAACGTGGGTATGTGCTTGCACTTGAGTACAGTTTTCAGTTCTTCTGTGTTTCCATCTAGGAGTGGAATTACTGGGATGTTTGATCTTTTGAGAGATCATGAAACTCCACCGTTTATTTTTACACACTTGGTATCGTTGATGCCTCCCAAAGCCAGTGAGAAGAAAATTCTAAGTCCCCATTTGGCAGCCAAAAACTGAGGCTGGGAGAGGTACCACACCACCCTGAGTTTAGTAACTATAGAATAGCTCCCATCTGCTTAGTGACCATTGGGTGCCAGACACTTGCTAAGGAGGGTCTTAGGATTGGACCCCCACAGCCTCACCATCCCTGGAATCTGACAGATCTGGGTTTAACTCCCGACTTGGGCAAGTTATACTCTGAATCTCCATCTCCCTCTTTCATCTGCATGCATGCTCAGTTGCTTTAGTAGTGTTCGACTCTGTGCAACCCTGCAGGCTGTAGCCAGCCAGGGTCCTCTGTCTGTGGAATTCTCCAGGCAAGAATACCGGAGTGGGTTGCTGTGCCCTCCTTGAGGGGATCTTTCCTGGCCCAGGGATCCAACCAGCATCTCTCATGTCCACCTGTATTTGCAGGCGGGTTCTTTATCACTCGCGCCACTTGGGAAGCCCCTCTATCATCTGAGTCCCTATCTTAACGTGGAGAATGAATGTGGAGAATGTAGGCAGACGATGGGGCTTGTGTTAAATAAACCTTTGAGGGAATTCCCTGGCGGTCCAGTGGTTAGGACTCTACACTTTCACTGCTGAGGGTCTGGGTTCGATCACTGCTCAGGGAACAGATCCCACAAGCCATGCAGCATGGCCAAAAAATAAAGCAGGCCTTTGATTTAAAGACGAATCAAACAAAAAAGTGATCCACTCAGGCTCAAAGAGGTGAGTAACTTGCCAAAAGTCACATAGCAATCGGCGGCTACATCCAGCCTGCAGGCATTTTTGAGGTTTTCTGAACTTCTTTCGAAGCTAGTGAGGTGAGGTCCTTAAGGCAGGTTCTCTTGTGTAGGTGGGGGGGGGGGGGTTGCTTCTGTGTTGCTTTGTTCTTTGGGGAGCTGAAATTTGATAACAGAGAATCTTGCTGAATCAGCCTGGGGTGGCCTGTGGTCATGAATGACAATCAGTTCCTGGTGGAGGTTACCTTTGCCCCAAACTGCTCACTCCTCTTTCCTGTTCTACACTTTATATCAGCACAGCCGAAGGCAGGATGACTTCCGGTGCCCCAAATAGGCCTGGCCCAGGTGCCTCCTTGCCGCTAGGCATTGGGACTCGCTGGCCTCTCTGCCTTGAGGCACCCATCACCTTGTTTCATTTCTGCCCTGCATACTCTAGAATCTTCGCAATCGACTTCTTCCCCAACCTCTGGTCTCCTCTCCCCGTGGATTCCCCACTGCAGCCCACTGACCTCTTGCTCCTTGAGGATCCTCCCCTTATTCAGCCCCAGGGCCTTTGCACTTGTTCCCTTTGCTCAGATGCTCTTCGTCCTGTCTTCCTATCATTCCGGGATCATTCAAACATCACTTCCCCTGAGAGGCCTCGCTCTGACCACCTTATCTGAATTAGGTTCCTTGTCCTTCCTGTGAGCACATCCTACTCACCAAGATCCTCACCAGACATTATCGTATTCATTTGTTTATTTAAAAAATTTTTTTTAATTTATTTTTTGACCGCATTGCACACCACATGGGATCTTTAGCTCCTGACCAGGAATGGGACTCATGTCCCCTCAAGTGGAAGCACGAAGTCTTAGCCACTGGACCACCAGGGAAGTCCCCCATTTGTTCATTTCCTGTTGCCTCCCCGACTTGAATATAGACTCCAGCAGGGCAGGAACCCGTTGTATTCAGTGCTGTATCTCCAGGCTGAGACCAGTGCATTGCACAGAGTATTCAGGTGTTCAAAAATGTCTGTCAGCTGAGTGACCACAAGGTTCTTTATCATAAATACAAATTCTTTTTCCTCCTAAATTGGATGATGAACGCGAAGACCTTTTTCATGCTTGGCATTCAAGTCCCGGAACTCTCAACTGGCTCTCAGGAATTAAAATCCTGATCGTGTTCTCACCACCTTGGGCAAGTCACTGGCCCTCTGTGGGCCTCCAATTTTGTCAAATAAAGTCCTTAACTCTTAACTACCCCTCCCCCTTCATTTTTTTTCCCAAAAGCTGGCGGAAGCTGTGGCTCCCAGTTTCCCCTGCTAATCTGAACTCATGATTTGGTACATGATTTTAAGGGATATACTGATGCCCTGCCCAGAGTCCAATTCTGAGTTTTCCCTCTCCAGATAATCAGTATCAAAATTGATTTGTTTGTGGACTCATTGGTCAGCAGCTATTCAAATGACACCAATAGTCTGTGCCTAGTCTCATGCTGGAAGATTCTGGGGTCCAAAAAGACCTAGTCACAAGCTAGGTGGGTGAGCCCACAGGGGGAGCTTAGTACAGCCTGGAGATGAAGCTTAGAAAGCCTCCTGGAGGAGGGGCTGCTGCAGCTGGGCTTTGACGGATGAATAGGAGTTAGTTTGCCAGAAATGGGTATTCCAGCAGAGGCAAGCTAGCTTCTGGGGATCTGAGGGAGGGAGGAGAAATAATAATAACACATATTTATGCAGCATATAAGGGGGAGTCCACTTTTGGGGTTGGAGTCTCAGGTCCACCCTAACAGGAAAGGAGATGATTGCCCTCCTTTTACAGCTGAGAATGAGGCACAGAGCTAAGAAGGGCACACCAGTTCACAGAACTGGTAATTGTCAGAGCCGGGATTACTGCTGGCGTCTCTTAAAGAGGTATTCTTATTGGTTGAGGGACAAGATGGTTGTTTCTGATAGGCTGAAATGGGAAGGTGGAGTCTCGTTGTGTGAGATGCAGGAGAGTGTCTGATTGGCTGAAGGGAAGGAGGGTAGAGTCTGATTTGCTGAGGGCTAGGAGTGAGGGAGGGGATGGGGAGGAGGGGGTGGAGTCTAACTGGATAAGAAACAGGAGATTGGAATTTGTTCAGCTGAAGGACAGGAGAGCATTTAATTGGCTAAGGTGTAGAAGGATAGAGTCTGATTAGCTTAGGGGAGGTCAAAATGAAGTATCAGCAGTATCCTTTACCCTCTATTTCATAAGTCCTTTATCCCTAGGCCCTGGTATGGGGAGGTGGAGATTAATTCCTCCTGAACTGTGGGGAAATGGAGACAGGTGTGTGTGGAGGAAGGGAGGGGACTGGGTCACTCTAGGCAAAGGCCAGGGAAGATACCTTGTTCCTTGCTGCTCATCTTGCCTTCTCCAGAGTGACTGGATTACTAGGATCTTGTCCAGGCAGGCGAGAAGTGAAGCTAACCCTCCACCCACAGAAGGTGAAGTCCTTGATCCTCTGAGCTTCCCACACTCCCTGGCAGCACCCCTAGTTTTAGGGAAACATGCTGTCCACCTCTCTAGTTTTTGAGGACCAAGGCTTGTCCTCCCTCCACCAACCTCAAAGCAACTGTTGTTGTTCAGTCACTAAGCTGTGTCTGACTCTTTGTGGCCTTGTGGACTACAGCCAGCATCCTCTGTCCTCCACTACTCCTGGGGTTTGCTCAAGTTCATGTCCATTGAGTTAGTGGTGTTATCCAACCATCTCATCCTCTGCCACCTCCTTCTCCTTTTGCCTGCAATCTTTCCTAGCATCGGGGTCTTTTCCAATGAGTTGGCTGCTCAAATCAGGTGGCCAAAGTATTGGAGCTTCAGCTTCAGCATTAGTCCTTCCAATGAATATTCAGGGTTGATTTCCGTTAGGATGGACTAGTTTGATCTCCTTGCAGTCTAAGAGATGCTTAAGAGACTTCTCCAGAACCACAATTTGAAGGCATCAATTCTTTGGCACCCGTTCATCCTTCTTTATGGAAAAGGCAATGGCAACCCACTCTAGTACACTTGCCTAGAATATCCCATGGATGAAGGAACCTGGTAGGCTGCAGTCCATGGGGTCGCTATGAGTTGGACATGACTGAGCGACTTCACTTTCGCTTTTCACTTTCATGCATTGGAGAAGGAAATGGCAGTGCACTCCAGTGTTCTTGCCTGGAGAATCCCAAGGATGGGGGAGCCTGGTGGGTTGCCATCTATGGGGTCACACAGAGTCAGACACGACTGAAGTGACTTTGCAGCAGCAGCAGCAGCATCCTTCTTTATGGTCTAACTTTCATATCCAGACATGACTACTGGAAAAACCATAGCTTTGACTACATGGACCTTTGTTGGCAAGTATCTCCACCTGGGTCTATATTGCTATAGTCCTTGTCTTCCCTGAAGTTCTTTCCCTTTCATTCACCCCTTTCTTTCTGAAACATACACCTTATCAAGACTGAATTAAAAAAAACGATAATTTGAACAGACTGATCACCAGAAATGAAATTGAACCTGAAATTGAAAAAAAAAAAAGAAAAGAACAAACTCCCAGCAAACAACAGTCTAGGACTAGACAATCCCACAGGGGAATTCTACCAAACATATAAAGAAGAACTAATACCTATCCTTCTCAAACTACTGCAAAAAATTGACGAGGAGGGTACACTCCCAAACTCATTCTCAGAGGCCACCATTTCCCTGATACCAAAAACCAGACCAGTGTCTCTTTTGTTATTGTTTTTATCAATATTTTAAAATTGAAGTATAGTTGATTTACAATGTTGTGTTAATTTCTACTGTACAGTGAAATGATTTAGTTATGCATACATATACATTCTTTTAAAAAAGTGTTCTTTTCTATTATGTTTTATAATAAGATATTGAATATAGTTCCTGTGCTATACAGTAGGGCCTTGTTGTTTATGCAATCTATATATAAAAGCTGATGCAACTTTAAATTGGATTTTTTTTTACTTTCTATTTCTCATATTTCATTATTAGTGTATAGAAACATAGCAGATTTCTGTTTATTAATCATGTACCCTGCAACCTTGATGAATTGATTAGTTCTAAAAGTTTTGGAGTGAAGACTTTAGGGCTCTCTATATGGAGTATCATGCCATCTGCAAATAGTGACAGTTTTACCTCTTCCCTTTCAACTTGGATACCCTTTATTTCTTTTTCTTGTTTCTGATTGCCATGGCTAGGACTTCCAGTACTATGTTAAACAGAAGCAAAAGTGGACATCCTTGTCTTATTCCTGAATTTAGTGTGTAGGCTTTCAATTTTCACCATTGAACATTATGTGAGCTGTGAGTTTATCATAAATAGACCTTATTATGTTGATGTATGTCTGCTCTAAACCCACTTCAATGAGAGCTTTCATCATGAATGGATGCTGAATTCTGTCAAATGCTTTTTCTTCAGCTGTTGAGATGATTGTATAATTTTTATCTTTCCTTTTTTTAAATATGGTATATCACATTGACTGATTTCCATATGCTGAACCATTCTTGTGACCCTGGAATAAATCCAGCTTGACCATGCTGTATGATCCTTTTTATAAATTGTTGGACTCAGTTTGCTAATATTTTGTTGAGGAGTTTTGAATCTTATATTCAGCAAAGACATTGGCCTGTAATTATTAGAGAAAGGCAAATAAAAACTACAGTGAGGTACCACCTCATACAGGTCACACAGGTCAGAACGGCCATCATTAAAACGTCTACAAACAACAAGTGCTAGAGAGGGTATGGAGAAAAGGGAATACTCCTACACCATTAGTGGGAATGTTAGCAGGTGTAGGTACTGTGGAAAACAGCATGGAGTTTCCTCAGAAAGCTAAAAATAGAATTATCATATGATCCAGCAATCATATGGGCATGAGTAGATGGCATACATGCCCATATACTCCTGGGCATGTATCTGGACAAAAAGGTGCATACATCCCGATGTTCATAGCAGCACCATTCACAACAGTGTAAAAGCTTCACAATAGTGAGGACATGGAAACAACATGAACAAAATAATGCCACTTAAAGCAACATGGATGCAACTGGACATTATCATACTAAGTGAAATACAAATATCACAGGATATCATTTATATGTGAAATCTAAAATATGACACAAATGAACCCATGTATGAAACAGAAACAGAATCACAGACACAGAGAACAGACTAGTGGTTGCCAAGAGAGTTGGATTAATATTGTTAAAATGTCCATAGTACTGAAAGCAATCTATAGATTAAGTGCATGTGTGGATGCTCAGTCACTGTCCAACTCTTTGTGACCCCATGGAGCCTACCAGGTTGTGGGATTTTTCAGGCGAGAATACTGGAGTGGGTTGCCATTTCGTCTTCCAGGGGATATTCCCAATCCAGGGATTGAACTCATGTCTCCTGTGCCTCCAGCACTGCAGGCAGATTCTTTACCATTGAGTCATTGGGGAAGCCCAAAACCCCTATAAAAATACCCATGACATTTTTTGCAGAACTAGAACAAATAATCCTAAAATTCATATGGAACTAGAAAAGACCTGGAATTGCCAAAGCAATCCTGAGAAAAAAGAAAAAAGAACAAAGCTGGAGGTATAACCCTCCCAGACTTCAGAGTATACCACAAAGCTACAGTAATCAAAACAGCATGGTAGAACAGACACGTAGATCAATGGAACAGAATAAAAAGCCCAGAAATAAACCAACATGCCAATGGCCAATTAGTCTATAACAAAGGAGGCAAGAATATACAATGGAGAAGACTGTCTCTTCAACAAGTGGTGCTGGGAAAACTGGACAGCTATATGTAAGAGAATGAGGTTAGAACATTCCCTCACACCATATACAAAAATAAACTCAAAATTGTTTAAAGACCTAAATGCAAGACCTGAAACTGTAAAAACCTTCTTTCTCATTCTCCATTGGAAATTCCAGTCTAAATGGACCCAGGCCAAAAACTCTGGAGTTACCCATGACTTTTCTTTCTCTCACACTGCATTCAATCTGTCAGCAAACCGTTTCAGTGGCCCATCAGGATGTGCACGATCTGTGCTGTCACCTCCGAACCCTCTTCTCCTCCAACTCTCTTCCACACTCAACTTGCTCCAGACTCATGGGTCTCTTGGATGTCCCTTAAGACACAGTCCACCCTCAGGACCTTTGCACAGACTGTACCCTCTGCCTGGTAAGCTCTTTCTCCAATTATCTGCCTTCTTCCCTTCCGAATGAAGTTCATGCATATCAGTCGTGTCTGACTCTTTGCAACCCCATGGACTGTAGCCCGCCAGTCTCCTCTGCCCATGGGATTTTCCCAGCAAGAATACTGGAGTGGGTTGCCATTTCCTTCTCCAGGGAATCTTTCTGACCCGGGGGTTGAACCCATGTGTTTGGCATTTCCTGCACTGGTGGGCAGATTCTTTACCACCTGGGATTCCCCCTTTCCTTCTGGTCTCTGCTTAAATGTCACTTCCTCAGAGAAGCCTGGTGGCTCAGATGGTAAAGAATCTGCCTGCAATGAGAGATATCTTGGTTTGATCCCTGGGTTGGAAGATCCCCTAGAGAAGGAAATGGCAACCTACTCCAGTATTCTTGACTGGAAAATCTATGGACAGAGGAGCCTGGTGGGCTACAGTTCATGGGATCGCAAAGAGTCAGCCACAACCAAGCAACTAACACTTTCACTTTCAGAGAGGCCTTTCTCCTTTCCTTACCTCACTAGATTGTTCCTCCATAGGAAACATATATCACATAAAAAGCCCCCTTAAATTATGCATTGCAGGCTTCCCTGATAGCTCAGTAGTGAAGAATCCCACCTGCCAATGCAGGAGACATAAGTTTGACCTCTGTTCTAGAAGATTCCGCATGCCATGGCGTGCCTAAGCCCTTGCACCACAACTATTGAGCCTGTGCTCTGGAGCCTGGGAACTGCAACTACTGAAGCCTGTGTGCCCTACAGTCCGTGCTCTGTAACAAGGGAAGCCACTGCAAAGATAAGCTCATGCTCTAGAGAGTAGCCCCTCACTCCCTGCAACTAGAGAAAAAGTCTGCACAGCAACAAAGACCCAGCATAGACAAAATAAATAAATAAATAAAATTATACAAAAAATTACGTGCTGCTAATCACCTGCTTTAAAAAAAAAAAAAATAATACCCAGAGATCAGGAATGTACTCTGTTTTTTTTTTTTTTTTGTACTCTGTTTTATTGACTGTAGAACAACACCTGGTACTCTCTGGGGACTTTTTAAAGTATTTCTTTACTTTTAAAAATTTATTATATTATTCTTATTTTATTTATTTTTATGTTTTGGTTGTGCTTCACAGGATATGGGATCTTAGTTCCCGGACCATCGATCAAACTTGCTCCCCTTGCATTGGAAGTGCAGAGTCTTAACCACTGGACTGCTAGGGAAATCCCGAACTTGTTTGTTGAATAAATGTATGTTCTCTGCCAGCTGGGACTGGGAAAGAGGCATGGAATGAATAAGAATGTCTTCTTGCTTGGAGTTCAGTCCTGTCCAGAGGGAGATAGTCACTAAACAGACCATTTCAAGAATAATTTTGCTGTGACTGAAGATGCAGAGGAGCTATGGCTGCCTTGAGTATGATTTTGAACTGAAGACAGAAGCTGGGGAAGCCCTCAGAGCTGAGACCTAAAGGATAAATAGTAGTTGGCTGAGCAGGTGAGAAGGAGCAGAATTCTAGGCAGAAGGAACAGCATGTGCACAGGCTTTGGGTGGGAGATGGCCTTGGTGAGTTTGGTGAAAAACAGTCTCAAGTGACTGGTGTGTGGACTATGAGCAAGAATGTGGTGAGTGATGAGTTGCAAAGGGTGGTTTGCTCCCTTATTCACCCAGAAAGCCTGAACTGCTCTCATCTTGGCTTCAGATCTCCCCAGGTCTCTGTCCCCTATGTTGTGTCCTGGGAGGCTGACTGCTAAGGACCACTCGATCAGCTCTTTTGCCTTGTGACTTGCAGATGGGTTCAACCAATGGGGAGCCACAGCAGGCATGGGAGGGGGGGAGGCGAGCGAGGTCAGTGTATTTGTACCTCATTCCCTTTCCCGTGTAGTTTGTGCAGGCAGGCGGTGGCTCTTGGCCAAAGGTGCATGACTCCTGCCAAGCAGTCCTTTCCACATAGCCTGATCTGGTCCAAGTTGTAGTCACCACTTACTCCTTGGCTCCAGTCTCAGAGGTGGTAATGGTTCCTGGCTGTCACCAGGAACCATTCTGGGGTGCTGTATTATCCATTTGAAACTAATGCTTTTATTAAACCTTTTTCAAATTACCCCATTTGAGTGCTCTGTTTCGGAACTCTCTTTTTTTTTAAGACTGAGGTTAAATTCACACAATATAAAGTTAACCTCAATCAAATCCCTTATGATTATACAGTGGCAGTGATGAATAGATTCAAGGGATTAGGTCTGGTAGTCACAGTGCCTGAAGAACTATGGACAGAGGTTTGTAACACTGTACAGGAGACAGTGACCAAAGCCATGCCCCCAAAAGAGAAATGCAAGAAGGCAAAGTGGTTGTCAGAGGAGGCCTTACAAACAGTTGAGAAAGGAAGAGAACTGAAGGCAAAGGAGAAAGAGAAGATATAGTCAACTGAACAGAGAGTTCCAGAGAACAGCAAGCAGAGATAAGAAGGCCTCCTTAAGTGAATAATGCAAATAAGTAGAAGAAAATAAGAGAGTTGGAAGGCCTAGAGATCTCTTCAAGAAAATTGGAGTTAGCAAGGGAACATATCATGCAAGGATGGGCACAATAAAGGACTGAAATGGTAAGGACCTAACAGAAGCAGATAAGATTAGAAGAGGTGGCAAGAACACCCAGAAGAATTGTACAAAAAAGATCTTAATGACCCGGATAACCAGCATGGTGTGGTGACTCACCTAGAACTGGACATCATGGAGTGTGAAGTCAAGTGGGCCACAAGAAGCACTGCTACAAAGAAAGCTAGTGGAAATGATGGAATTCCGGTTGAGCTATTTAACATCCTAAATGATGATGCTGTTAAAGTGCTGCAGTCAATATGCCAGCAAATTTGGAAAACCCAGCAGTGGCCACAGGACTGGAAAATGTCAGTCTTTATTTCAATCCCAAAGAAGGGCAATGCCAAGGAATGTTCATACCACCCACAATTATACTCATTTCACATGCCTGTAAGGTTATGCTCAAAATCCTTGAAGTTCAGCTTTAGCAGTACGTAAACCAAGAACTTCCAGAAGTACAAGCTGGGTTTAGAAAAGGCAGAGGAGACACAAATCAAATTGTTAACCTTCATTAGATCACAGAGAAAGCAAGGGAATTCCAGAAAAACATCTACTTCTGCTTCATTGACTACACTAAAGCCTCTGACTCTTAAAGAGATGGCAATATCAGACCATCTTACCTGTGTCCTGAGAAACCTGTATGCAGGTCAAGAAGTAACTTACAACTGGGCATGAAACAGCAGCCTGGTTCAAGACTGGGAAAGGAGTATTTCAAGGCTGTATATTGTCACCCTGCTTATTTAACTTATATGCAGAGTACATCATGGGAAATGCCAGGCTCAATGAATCACAAGCTGGAATCAAGATTTCCAGGAGAAATATCAACAACCTCAGATATGTGGATGATACCACTCTAATGGCAGAAAGTGAAGAGGAACTAAAGAGCCTGTTAATGAGGGTGAAGGAGGAGGGTGAAAAAGATGGCTTAAAACTCAACATTCAAAAACCTAAGATCATGGCATCTGGTCCCATCACTTCATGGCAAATAGAAGGGGAAAAAGTAGAAACAGTGACAGATTTTATTTTCTTGGGCTCCAAAACCACTTCAAATGGTGACTGCAGTCATGAAATTAAAAGACACTTGCTCCTTGGAAGAAAAGCTATGACAAAGCTAGACAGTATATTAAAAAGCAGAGATATCACTTTGCTAACAAAGGTCTGTCTAGTCAAAACTATGGTTTTTCCAGTAGTCATGTACAGATGTGAGAGTTGGACCATAAAGAAAGCTGAGTGTCAAAGAATAGATGCTTTAAACTGTGTTGCTGGAGAAGACTCTTGAGAGTCTCTTGGACAGCAAGGAGATCAAACCAGTCAGTCCTAAAGGAAATCAACCCTTCATTGGAAGGACTGATGCTGAAACTGCAGCTCCAATACTTTGGCCACCTGATTCAAAGAACTGACTCACTGGAAAAGACCCTGATGTTGGGAAAGATTGAGGGCAGGAGGAGAAGGGGGAGGAGGAGGATGAGATGGTGAGACATCATCACTAACTCAATGAACATGAGCTTGAGCAAATTCCAGGAGATAATGCAGGACAGGAAAGCCTGGCATGCTGCCACCTATGGGTTCACAAGGAGTCGGACATGACTTAGCTAGTAAACAATAACAATAAAAATTAATCATTTAAAAATGTACAATTCAGTGGCCATAGCATATTCACAAATATTGTGAATCTAGTTCCAAAATTTTTCATCACCCCAAAAGGAGGTCTTATATCCATCCCCTCCTTGGTATTGGCTCCTTCTTGCCGCTCCACCAAGCCCCCAGTAACCACTAATCAACTTTCTGTCTATATGGATTTACCTATTCTTGGACATTTCATATAAGTGGAATCATACAGTGTATGGCCTTTCCTGTCTGACTCCTTTCATTTGGCATAATTGTTTCAAGGTTCATCACACTGTCAATGAATCAATGTTTCTTGATTACTTTTTAAAAATTTATTTATTTTTAATTGGAGAATAATCATAATATGGTGTTGGTTTCTGCCATATATCAGCATAAGTCTACATATGTCTCCTCCCTCTGGAGCCTCCTTCCTTCTTCCCACCCCATCCCACCCATCTAGGTTGTCACAGAGCCCTTGTTTGTGTTCCCTGAGTCATATAGCAAGTTCCCACTGGCTCTCTATTTTACATATATTAGTGTACATGTTCCATGCTACTCTCTCCATTTGTCCCACTCTCTCCTTCCTAGCTGAGTGATGCTCCGTTGTACAAATACTCCATAATTGTTTATCCATTCGTCCACTGATGGACACGTGGATTGTTGCCACCTCTTGGCTACTGTAAATAATGCCGCTATAAACGTATATATTCATATGTCTGTTTGAGTCCCTCTTTTCAGTTCTTTTGCGCGTATACTTAGGAGTGGAACTTAGTTCATATGGTAATTTTATTCCTCTAAAAAGGAACGACCAAACTTTTTCCGTGGTGGCTGCATCATCTTACAGCATTCCATGAGGAGAGCTCTCTTCTTTTCATCTCTGCCCCTTAAAGTCTGCTGTGGGCTTCTGGAGCCCCCAGGAAAAGCCCTTCCCCATACCAAGCCACACTCCACCTTTACTCACTTCCAGGTGTCTTTCTGGTACCATCTCCCTAGTCCGATCATCGCCTCCACTTCCTCCCCTCCTACTCTGACCTCAGCCTGTTGAGCCCGGCTGAGGACTCTGGTGACTTGGTAACCACACAGTCCTGACTCTTGTTAGTGCCTGGGCTTCTTGACCTCTGGCACAGATGCTGCTGCTTGTTACCTGGCTTCCTCCACCTTCCCGATGTGACCTAGCTCCACCTCCAGCTCCATGCCTCTGCCTGTCCTCTTTCTAAACACAGCTGTGATCAACACTTCTTCCCATCCTCTTCTCAGTCCAACTGCTGGAATAACATCACTGACACATTACGTTGGCATCTGTTGTCTTCCCAATACAGGTGAGTCACAGACACACTGCTCATGGTAGTTCTAGCTGCCTCCTGGGTGTCTGTATGCACGACCAACAGGTCTTTTTTAGACTCAAGGTAAGTCAGGGTGTCTCAACCTTGGCACTGCTGACATTTGGGGCCACATCGTTCTCTGCTGTGGGGGACATCCTTTGCATCATAGGATACTGAACAGTGTCCCTGGTGTCCACCCACTAGATTGATCCCTGCAGCGCTTCTCACTCTGCAGTCTGACAACCCAAAGTGTCTTCAGACATTGCCAAATGTTCTCTGGGGAAACAGTATGTCCCAGTTGAGAACTGCTAGGATAGCCCAAATCAAACCTGAAACTTGTGCTGACATTTGTCCAGCCCATGCTCTGTACCAAGTATGGGGCTGAGGACACTGCAAACACTGTCTCATCTCCTGGTCATTGCCTCTATTTTATCTGTCCAGAGATGGAGGACCACAGGGATCATGTGACTTGCCTGAGGTCACACAGCCAGGAAGCCTCCTCTCAGTGATTCCGCATCCCCAGGCCTCTCATCTTGCTCCTCCTTCCTTGTCTCCACTCTCAGGGCAGAAAAGCTAGGCTGACACCTTCTCCTCCTCACTTCCCTAGAAACACAAATCCAGCGAGGCACCAATGAGGACATCCACCAGTGATGGCCTTGAGAGGTGGGA
Organism: Muntiacus reevesi; assembly: GCF_963930625.1. Classification (NCBI taxonomy): domain Eukaryota; kingdom Metazoa; phylum Chordata; class Mammalia; order Artiodactyla; family Cervidae; genus Muntiacus; species Muntiacus reevesi. The sequence continues at coordinate 186,448,510 of NC_089249.1, read as the reverse complement.
TGGGGTGGGAATTGGGAGGGAGGCTCAGGAGTGAGGGCATACATATACCTATGACTGATTCATGTTGACTTATGGTAGAAACCAACACAATACTGAAAAGTGACTATCCTCCAATTAAAAGCAAAATTAAATAAAAAAAGAAAAAGCTCCAATGTGCTTTAAAACAAACCAAGTGGGAATTTCCTGCTGGTCCAGTGGTTAGGACTCCACTTGTCACTGCCAAGGGCTGAGGTTCAATCCCTGGTCAGGGAGCTAAAATCGCACAAGCCACACAGCACAGCCAAAAAAAAAAAAAAAAATTAAGATTAAAAACAACAGCACCAATAACCAGGGCTTCCTTGGTGGCCCCCTGGCAAAGAATCTGCCTGCCAATGCAGTAGACAAGTGTTTGATTCCTGATCCGGGAACACCCCACATGCCTTGGAGCAACTAAGCCTGTGCCACACAATTGCTGGACCACGCTCTAGAACCTGGGAGCCATAACTACTGAAGCCGGAGTGCCTACAGCCCAGGCTCCACAACGGGAGAAGACGCCATAACGAGAACCCTGTGTCAAACAGTGAGAGGGTAGCACCCCTGGACTGCAACTGGAGAAAAACCTATGCAGCAATGAAGACCCAGCACAGCCAAAGTAAGTAAATCAATAAACATTAACAAAAACGAGACAAAACAACCAATGGACTTCTTCCCTGGTCCAGTACCATCTATGGCTCCCCATTGCTCACCAGGTCAACCCTCAGGCACTCGGACTGGATGCCTCCAGCCTCCCTGTCTCACACCCCAAGGCCAGGGAAAGCCACCTGCCCAGCCAGCTCCTCTGGTGTCTCTGTGCTGGAGCCCCACCCCCTCTCCTGCTGAAATCCAACCTCTCCCTGAAGTCCTAGCTCAGATGTCACATCCCTCACGTTGCCTCCTCTGGCCTCCCTTCTGCCTCCTCCTAGCAGCAAAGCTTCAATTATTTGTATGTCCTCTCCTTCACCTCGAAACACTACCCCCTCCCACTCTCGCCACCTACTGAGAACTTCATGAAATTGACAGAGAAAGAAATCAGCCATGTTTACCACCCGCTGGGGCAAGTGGGGGGCATCTTACATTTGTTCTAGAATTCTCTCCTTCAACTTTTGAGCCCTCTGCCTCTTTCTGGAATTTGGGAAAGACCAGTGCCCTCATTTTTCCAAAACTCAAATTCAGGGATTTTCAGCCTCCTCCTCTGTCCTTATCTTAATCCAGGCAGCTGGTTTTGGATTCTGAAATTTCAGCCATTCACAATCACCTGTCACATTTTTGCCCTGACTAGGTCTTACGTTTCTGTTACTTAATAGTTTTCTCTCATTGCTCTTCCTTTTAAGCCTTATTTATTTTAAGCAAAATTCATATTGCTGTTATTACACCCATGAGACTGGGGATTTAATATTCAGGCCAAGTGTATTTTTTCTTCTACATATGAAAACAAATCTCTCATTTACTATAAATAAATAAAACAGAAAATGAATAGAAAATGTTCCTCTGTGTGACATATAAAATTACCAGGCTTGAGTTCAGGTTCTTTTTTAGCATAAGCCACCTGTTCTCCTTGCTTGGCCCTGAAACAAACCTTTCTCTGCCCAAAATAAAACAAAATAAATAAAATTAAGACTAGTACACTGAACAGCTAAGGATACTTGTATCATGCTTTGGAAACCAGTCAGAGTATTTTCTGTAAGGTTCAGACTTGTAAAAATTCATTCATTCATTCACAGAAACTGTATTCTTTTCCTAGCTTGATTTAGGTATAATTGACAAATAAAACTTGTGTATATTCAGGATGTTCAATGTGATTTGACATTTATTCTCATTATTCAGATTTTAGCTGGAAAACTGATACCTAACCTCATATAGTAGAACCCTTTTACCTCATGGCAAAACCCTGTGTTATATACCTTTACTGGTGGAAATGTCTGTCTAATTTCCCCACTTGAATGTCAGTTCCATGAGGACAGATATTTGGTCTGTTTTTATTCTCTGCTATATTCCCAGCTCTAAAACAATGTGTAGGGCACAGTGGGTGCTTCACCGTTGTACGGACTAATTCTGAGCCAATGGCTGCTCAGCTCAGCACTGGCTAGTCATGGGGGGGGGGCACTCTTAGGAAGACCCCAATTTTAAGGAGAGACAGAGCCAGGCTAAAGCGGGACTTGCCCATGGACCGGGTAGGGAAGTCTTGGCTTTCTCTGAACCAGGATGTGGAATTAGCAATCAGGATTTGCTGGTGAGGGAGAAGGCTGGAAGCTTCCCTGTGGTTAATAATAGCAGACAGCGCTTACGTAGTACTTACTGTATGCTAAAAAACAAAAGTGCTCCTTACACCTTGAAACAGGGTTTCTCAACCTGGGCCTTGTAGACTTTCTCTGCTGTGAGAGGCTCTCCTGTGTGGGCATCATAGGGTGTTTAGCAGCATCCCTGGCCTCTACGCACAAGATGCCAATAGGACCCCAGCTCCCAGATGTGATGATCAAACGTATCTCCAGGCATTGCCAGAGGTGTCTAGGGAGCAGGAGTGGGGGGTGTGGTGGCAGAATCGCCTTGGGTGATGCCTTATTTTCCCTAAGGCATTCTGACAACTTCTGAGGTGAACATATAGTAAGTGAAGAAGCCATTTGAACTCTCTGCCTTCAGAGTCCACAGCCTAACCACTGTGCTACAAAGCTTTGCATTTGACCTTGATCTGTGGCTCTGTCTTCTGAGAGTCCAGCACTGCTCTGGGCCTGCTCCACCTCTTGGCCCTTCTACCAGGCTAACCAGACCTCCTGCCTCATCAGCCCCCTGAGCCTGGCTGGCTCACCTGCCCCTCATTAAGTCTGTAACTGCATCCAGAACTTATTTATTTTATTTTATTTATTTATTTTTTTGGGGATAAATCAAAAGGCTTCAGAATGGTGGTCCTCTGGGGGAAGAAATCTGAACGTCTTTGCCCTTTCTTCAATTTCTTTATGGTTTACTACAGTTTTAACTCTGGAGCTCATTAAGAGGGGACCATTATTTTCTCATAGCTTCAGGCTTCTCTGTTTGACCTGGCCCTTGCCTGAATCTGGACAGTCTTGAGGAGAGATGTCTCCCCGCAAGCCTGCAGCCTGTGCCTCAGGTTTCCTAGATGGCCCTGAAATAAAAGCTTGGGCCTTTATTCTCCAGGGTTTTTTTCTCCCTCCTTTGACAGACAGTTTTGGGCATCCGGTATGTGCAAGGTCATTTGCTTTGCCCTGGGAAGACCATGGGGAGCTGGAGGCCAGCTGTGAGTCCTCCTCCCTGCCTGCCCTCTTGCCGAGGTCAGGCAATGGTATCTGCCTCATGTCTGGAGACTGGCTGACTCTGCCAGGCACATCTGGAGCAGGTGGGCTGGCCAAGGACACCATCCTAGCTGGAGGGGTCAGGGTGGCTGGCAGGAGATGGCTGGAGTGGGAGGAGCAGAAAAACAGTCTGTGGTGCTTGTTGAATTCGGAAATCTTCCTGGTTGCAGAGCCCCAGGTGGGTGGATTGGACCTGAGATCCAGAGGGAGCAGGATAGCTGGCTCCCAAGGGCTGTTGGAGTTTGAGAATTTCTGGGGATCCCAGAGGAGGCTCCTGGGGGCCTGCGGTTGCTGGCTTAGGGACCCCTGTTCCAACTTGGGAGCAGGCCCTGGACTGGGGGCCATGAGGGATGCTGGTGTGGGAGATGGTACTAGAGAGTGGTCCAGAGGGGGATAAAGGCGCCACAGGCAGTCAGGGTGGCAGGAAGCCTGATGGTTTGGGGCTTCTGGGTATCTTAAGTCTGTCTCTTCACCTGTCTTTTTCTCTATCTCAGCATCTTGTTCTCCATTTTTCCACCTGTCACTCTCTCACTGGGGCCTCTGGGGTCTTTCCCTTTCGGCTCCTGTCCACGCCTGCTTGTCTCCACGTCTCTCTTTTTCTCCGGTCTCTGGGGGCCGCGCCTCGGTCCCCGCCCAGAGGCTGTTGAGATCGGGGGCGTGCCCGGGGCGGGCCTCCCGTCGCGGCCGGCCGGCGGGGCGGGTTAAAGGGCTGGGTTGCCTGACTGCGCGGTCAGAGCCCGAGGTTGCGGTTCAGGCAGATCCGGATCGAGGGCGGGAGGCCGAGATCCGCAGGGTGAGTGCGTGTGGGGAGGGGCGGGCTGTAACCTAAGAGCGGCGGCAGCCCAGCGCGGTAACCCGAGGGGCACCAGCTCCCGGGCTGGTACCGCGGGTGCGAGGGGCTGCGCGCGGCGGGGCACCGCGGGCCCCAGGGATCCCCGGGACCCAAGAGGGGACTGCCTGTAAGGGACTCTGGTGTGTGTGTGTGTATCCCCGACCGTATCCCCAACCGTCTCTGCAACTGTGCGAGGTTTCTCCTGTTGTGAGCCTAGGAGTCCTGGATACATGCTTCTCTCTGGCCGTCCATGCAGACGGGTCTTAAGAAGGCCCTCCTCATCGGGTCATGGTAGACGGATCCAAGTCCAGCCCTATGATGCCTCCTTAAGACTGACTGGGGTCACTGGGATTTCACTTCACCTTGTCTTAAAGGGAAGGCTGCATGCCGCTGATGAACTTTAGGCTTGTGGTCCCGCCTGGGTCACACACCTCGCAGGCATAGAGCCTCCAAGAGCCCCTCTATGAAAGGAGGATGCCTGCCTGGGTCCCCACAGTTGGCTGTGAGGATTGTGTGAGGGCCTGCCCTTGTTCCCAGCTGATGTCTGTTGTATGATGAAGAGATAATGTTCCCTTGTGTCCCAGGGGTCTGAGCCGGCCCACTTGGACCAGGGGATGGTTAGCCAGCTGGCAGCACCGCAAGGCAACTGAAGCCCATCAGCTGATAAGTGTCGGGCTGGAGATAGGAGGGAAACAGTTGGGGAGCTGGGATTTGAACAAACCAGCCCTGGCTGACCCCAAAATCCTGGGTACTTTCCGATGGTTGCAGCCTCTCAGTATAGCCCAGCTTGGGTTTCCGAGCAGTAACGTTAGATCCAGACGAGTGTCCAGCCGTGACCTGAGTTTGTATCTGAGGAGGTGCTTGGATGACTCTGGGGACACTCAGAGAATGGGACCCCATTTCTCCTCCCTGTTAAGACTTGGGCATGGTTCTCTAAATCCTCGAATGGCAGGGTAACAACAGTGAATGTGATGGCAGTACCAACAGCCATGAGAGATACCTTTGATCAAGGACTTTTTGTCCTTGATCAAGCACTGAGCTGAGCAGATTAAAAATTGTGGAAATGTCATCTCAGCTCTAGGAGGTGGGTAATACGGTTCCTGTCTTTCGGATGAGGAAACTGAGGTTCCAAGAGGTGTATGGACACTGTCCTGAGGTCACACAGCTAAGAGGCAGACCCTTTTCAAGGTGTATATCCAAGTGTGGTTACTCTGGATGGGCAGAGACAATTGCAGCCCTGGAATGCTCTAGATTACTGGTGTCTTTTAAGCTCCTTTTTCTGTCAAGATTTCCTCTGGGCCAAAGTAACTGCAGGCAAACACCTACAATATGCCCAAAGCTGTGTTGAGATGCCCCGACTTCACACCCTGAACTTCCAACTTGGCCCTGCCCTCATAATTGCCCCCTGAATCTCTTTCTGTGAACCCCAGAAATTTGGGGGTAGGCCCCCTTCCAGTTCATACCATCTGGGGCTTGGCACTTTGGAAAAATAAGAGTTGTGCCTGGGACAGCCCTTTGGCTTAGAGGGGGGTCACAGGGGTAGACTGTCTTGACTAAAGGCTGCGAGACGGGATGGAGAGCAGGGCTGGAATGTGAGGTATTGGGGCCAGTCAGTGTTGGGTGCTTGTCAGGCCACTTTGTGGGTGGGGGCAGGGGTAGGATGCGTAGTACCTGTAGGTCAAGGAGAGGCAGACATATGGTTTCTGGTGGGTCGGGGTCCACATTACTGCATTCCTTCTCAGGAGTCCGCAGGCCTTGTATGACGAGTCCCCGTTTGCAGGCTGGGCTAACCTGACAAACCAGCACTCTATGGGTGTGGGCTGGCTTTGGAGCCAGTCGCTGGCATCTTCATCTTCAGATAATGACTGCCCAAGTAGGGTGGGTGGGGTCACCTCTGTCAGGGCAGGTCTGCTGAAGGGCCTTTCTTGGCTTCTGGAATGAGATTGGGGGCTGGTGCAGAGAGGGACAGGCATGCCAGCTTCCCACATGGTCTTGAGAGTGTCAACTTTGAATTTCTCTCACTTCCATAAAATGCTAATAGAAATAGGAATAATGGCTGAAATTTTGCATGCTGTGTGTCAAGCCTTATCTCACTGAAGTGTTCCAAACATCCTTAAGGGGTAGATCCGGTTATTATTAACCCATTTTACAGATTGGAAAATCGAAGCTGAGGATGGGGACTGGGCTCACTCCAGGTTGCTTACTTGGGGAGGGGCAGAGCTGTGATTTGAATCCAAAATGCATTTTGAAGGATAATGCAACCCCCTAACACCTCTTCATTTTATTTTTAATTTTTTTTTTAGTGGAAGTACAATATATACGCTGGAAAGTGCACATTCTAGAACTCGTGTGTCCTCACAGTGAACCCACACATGTCACCAGCACCCATATTAAGAAAAGGAGTAGCTGCCTGCATTCCCAAATATGCTTCTCTGTTCTTTTTTGTATTCATTTTGATTATGGTTTATCATAGGATACTGAATATAGTTCACTGTGCTATCAATTAATTAATTGTTCTTAAAAAATAGAGTTATATTTTTATTTATTTTTTAAAACTTAACTTTATTTCTTTTTAATTGGAAGATAATTGCTTTACAATGTTGTGTTGGTTTCTGTGATACATCATCATGAATCAGCCAAAGGGATACATATGTGCCCTCCCTCTTGAACGTCCCTCCCACCTCCCACCCCATCCCTACGCTCTAGGTTGTCACAGAGCACCAGGTTGAACACCCTCTTATGCAGTAACTTCCCATTAGCTCTCTGTTTTACATTTGATAGTATATATATTTCAATGCTCCCCTCCCAATTCTAGACTTTACCTTTTAGAGCAGTGTTAGGTTTAAAGAAAAACTACCCAGAAAGTACAGAGCTCCCACACCTGCCCCCACCCCCCCAACTCCTTGTTATTAACATCTCCCATCAGCCTGGTGCATTTGTTACAGTTGATGAAACAATATAGAACATTATTACTAACCAAAGTCCAAAGTTTAAAGTAGAGTTCATCCTTTGGGTTGTACAAGTCACTAATTTTCACAGTTAAATCATTTCTGAGTGGTCAATGTGTGCTCAGTTCAGTTCGGTTCAGTCGCTCAGTCGTCTCTGACTCTGCGAGCCCATGGACTGCAGCACGCCAGGCTTCCCTGTCCATCACCGGCTCCTGGAGTCCTCCTAAACTCATGTCCATTGAGTCAGTCATGCCACCCAACGATCTCATCCTCTGTCATCCCCTTTTCCTCCTGACTTCAACCTTTCCCAGCATCAGGGTCTTTTCAAATGAGTCAGCTCTTCACATCAGGTGGCCAAAATATTGGAGTTTCAACTTCAGCATCAGTCCTTCCAATGAATATTCATGACTGATTTCCTTTAAGATGGACTGGTTGGATCTCCTTGCAGTCTAAGGGACTCTCAAGAGTCTTCTCCAACACCACAGTTCAAAAGTGTCCATTCTTCGGCGCTCAGCTTTCTTTATATTCCAACTCTCACATGCATACATGACTACTGGAAAAATCATAGCTTTGACTAGATGGACCTTTTTTGGCAAAGTAATGTCTCTGCTTTTTAATATGCTGCCTAGGTTGGTCATAACTTTTCTTCCAAGGAACAACTGTCTTAATTTCCTGGCTGCAGTCACCGTCTGCAGTGATTTTGAAGCCCAAAGAGATAAAGTCTGTCACTGTTTCCATTGTTTCCCCATCTATTTGCCATGAAGTGATGGGACCAGATGCCATGATCTTAGCTTTCTGAAAGTTGAGTTTTAAGCCAACTTTTTTACTCTCCTCTTTCACTTTCATCAAAAGGCTCTTTAGTTCTTCTTTGCTTTTGGCCATAAGGGTGGTGTCATCTGCATATCTGAGGTTATTGATATTTCTCCCAGCAATCTTGATTCCGGCTTGTGCTTCTTCCAACCCAGTGTTTCTCATGATGTACTCGGCAAATAAGTTAAATAAGCAGGGTGACAATATACAGCCTTGACAGACCCCTTTCATGATCTGGAACCAGTCTGTTGTTCCATGTCCAGTTCTAACTGTTGCTTCCTGACCTGCATACAGGTTTCTCAGGAGGCAGGTCAGGTGGTCTGGTATGCCCATCTCTTTCAGAATTTTCCACAGTTTGTGTGGTCCACACAGTCAAAGGCTTTGGCATAGTCAATAAAGTAGAAGTAGATGTTTACTTCTACTACTGCTACTTCAATATGTGCTCAGGGTATAGAAAATCTAAAAGTCCCCCAAAGTTGGAGAGGGAAAGGTAAGTCTCTCTTCCAGTCCTGCTCCCAGTTCTTCCAGTTTCCTTCCAGAGGCAGTCACCATGACAAATTTCTCATTGGTCCTCAAACTTTTTATTGCACTTAAGAAATTGAGGCAAAATGCATCTAATATAAAACAACTAAAAATATTTTTGTTTTTAGTTATTTATTTATTTGACTGTGCTGGATCTTAGTTGCTGGATGCAGGATTTTCGATCTTCATTGCAACATGCAGGATCTTGTAGCTGCAGCATATGAAATCTAGTTCCCCAACTGGGGATCGAACCTCGGCCCCCCAGCATTGGGAGCTGGGAGTCTTAGCCACTGGACCACCAGGGACGTCCCTAAAATAGCTATTTTAAAGGGAACAATTCAGTGGCATTTAGTATCAAAACATTCACAATGTTGTACAATCATTGCAGGTATCTATTTCCAAAATATTTTCATCAGCCTGAAAGGAGACCCCATACCCATTAGCAGTCACTTCCCCTTCCCCACCCCCAGGCCCTGGCAACCATGAATCTGCTTTCTGTCTCTATGGATTTACCTACTCTGGATATCTCATATGAATCGGATTATACAGTGCATGGGCTTTTGTGTCTTGCTTCTTTCACTCAGCATGATGTTTCTGAGGTTCATCCATGATGTAGCATGTGTCAGGGCTTCATTCCTTTTTGTGGCTGAGTGATATTCCATTGTGTAGATACACTATATGATATTTATCTGCCATCAATTGATGGACCTTTGGGTTGCTCCCATCTTTTGATGGTTGTGAACTGTGCTGCTATGAATATTTGTACACAAGTATCTAAGTCACTGCTTTCAATTCTTTTGGCTATACCCCTCAGGCTTCCCTGATAGCTCAGTTGGTAAAGAATCCGCCTGCAATGCCAGAGACCCTGGTTCAATTCCTGGGTTGGGAAGCTCCACTGGAGAAGGGAAAGGCTACCCACTCCAGTATTCTTGCCTGGAGAATTACATGTATTCTATAGTCCATGGGGTCACAAAGAGTCAGACACAACTGAGTGACTTTCACTTCACTAGGAGTGGAATTGCCGGGTTATCAGGTGATTCTGTATTTAACTTTTTGTGAGATCACCAAACTGTTTCCCACAGCAGCTGCAGCACCTCAAAACCTTCTTTTGGGGGAGGGGCATTGGACAGACGTGCTCTTGTTTGAGGAACCCAGCTGAGAGAAGTAGAGGACTTCCTCAATGCAACCATTTATTGAGCCCTTCCCATTAGCATCAGATGGACCTCTTTCTTTTATTCCCATTATGTGGATGGGAAGGCCGAGGCTCCCAGGGTGGAGAACCAGTTGGGGCCCCACAGCATGTCTGTTTTTTTCTGCTAGGAGTAGAGCTGATGTCTGCCCTGGGAAAGACTGCAGCCTGTACCTGGCCTGGGGTGTGATGAGGTGGGGACAGGGTTTTTCTGCGCCTCCCCATCCAGCAACCCACATGGAGCAGGGTTCCCTTTTCCATGAATCATGCTTTATCTTGTTCCAGTTTCTCCGCATTTCAATTCAGGAAGACATTTCATGGGTTGGCATGTCCGCTGGGATTTTCCTGGGTGGAGGAGGGGGCTTTGCTGCAACTCCACTGAAGAACCCCTCAGTTTCCTCTGAAGGTTACTAGAAAGATGAAAGACATGCCTGACTGAAAGCCACCGCATACAGCAGGTACTCAATAATTCTGTCAAGAACAAAGGATGGAGATCTGAAAGAGACACGTGCACCCCAATGTTCATCGCAGCACTGTTTATAATAGCCAGGACATGGAAGCAACCTAGATGCCCATCAGCAGACGAATGGATAAGGAAGCTGTGGTACATATACACCATGGAATATTACTCAGCCATTAAAAAGAATTCATTTGAATCAGTTCTAATGAGATGGATGAAACTGGAGCCCATTATACAGGGTGAAGTAAGCCAGAAAGATAAAGAACATTACAGCATACTAACACACATATATGGGACTTAGAGAGATGGTAATGATAACCCTATATGCAAAACAGAAAAAGAGACACAGAAGTACAGAACAGACTTTTGGACTCTGTGGGAGAAGGTGAGGGTGGGATGTTTCGAGAGAACAGCATCGAAACATGTATATTATCTAGGGTGAAATAGATCACCAGCCCAGGTTGGATGCATGAGACAAGAGCTCAGGCCTGGTGCACTGGGAAGACCCAGAGGGACCGGGTAGAGAGGGAGGTGGGAGTGGGGATCGGGATGGGGAATACATGTAAAACCGTGGCTGATTCATGTCAATGTATGACAAAACCCACTACAATATTGTAAAGTAATTAGCCTCCAACTAATAAAAATAAGTGAAAAAAAAAAAGGACAAAGGATGGGAGGTGGAGGATTGCTGTAAAATGAACTGTTAAGGGGGCAGGGCTGGGCCTGGAGGATGAGAGGAAGCCAGCATGGGCAGAGCTGGGGGAAAGACATGCCAGGTGGAGGGAACAGCACGTGCAAAGGCTCAGAGGTAGGAATGGACTTGGCCTGTGGCTGCAGTGGCCAGAGTTGAGTGAGTCAGGTGGGAGGTGGGGGGAGACACAGTTGGATGGGGGTCAGTAGTGGCAGGCTATACAGGGCACTGGGATCCATGGAAAGGAGCCTGAATTCTTTTCAGAGTAAAATAGGGGGAGCATAGGAGGAAGGGGGAAATTATGTCTGATTTGATTTTAGAAAGAGCCTTCTGGCTCCTGTGTGGAGAATAGACTGCTGGCAGCCAAAGATGGAGCTCAGGGGACCAATGCGAGGAGGCTACCACAGTGGTGACATAGGTTGGAAAGATGGGGATGGAGAAAAATGAATGGAAGCAAAGGATGTTTAGGATGGAGCTGATGACAGATTGGATGGAGGAAGAAGGAGGGAGGTAGGAGGCGAGGTGCATCTGAGGGTCTGGGGGGTACCTTTGGGGGACTATCCAGGAGTTGGCTGGACCTACTGGGGGGAGCACTGAGGCATGGGAGGTACCTCAAAGATAGGTCTTGGCGGCCAGGGGAGGCGTTGAGAGTCTCAGGAGGTGTGCGCAGAAGGCGAGGAGAGGACCACCCAGGCCCAAGCTCTAAGGAACACCAGCATTTACAAACCGAGGGAGAAAAACAGGGGCCAGGTCCAAAACAGACTGAGAAGAGGCATCTTTGTGGCTGAGGTGGAAGATGGGCAGGGTTCCCCTCCCAACGGGCTTTGGATGCCAGGGTTGGGGAGTGGGGAGCCTTGGAGGGAGTTTGACCAAGGGCATGACAAGCCTTTAGAAAGGTTGTGTGTGTGGTGGCTGGGATGGGAGGCAGACTGCAACCAGGGTTAGGTGTGACTTAATATATATATATATAAAACATTTTATTGAAATATAGTTACTTTAAGGCTTCCCAGGTGGCACAGTGGTAAAGAATCTGCATGCCAAGCAGAAGATGCAAGAGGTGAGGGTTTGATCCCTGGTTGGGGAAGATTCCGCTGGAGAAGGAACTGGAAACCCACCCCAGTATTCTTGCCTGGAAAATCCTATGGACAGAGGAGTCTGGTGGGCTACAGTCCATGGTGTTGCAGAGAGTTGGACATGACTTAGTGACTAAACCACCACCATAGTTACTTTACAATGTTGTGTTAGCTTCTGCTGTATAGCAAAGTAAATCAGCTATATTGATACATACATGTAGATCCACTCTTTTTAAAATTCTCTTCCCACATAGGTCATTATAGAGCATTGAGTAGGTTTTCCTGTGATATGCAGTAGGTCCTTCTAAGTTACCTATTTTATATGTAGTAGTGTGTATATGTCAATTCCAATCTTTCAGTTTATCCCATCCCCCTTCCCTCTTTGGTGTTCATCATTGTTCTTGTTCAATCATGATATCGTATCTGACTCTTTGTGACCTCATAGACTGTAGCATGCCAGGCTTCCCTGTCCTTCACTATCTCCTGGAGTTTGCTCAAACTCATGTCCATTGAGTCGGTCATGCCATCCAACCATCTCATCCTCTGTCGCTCCCTTCTGTCCTCGATCTTTCTCAGTATCAGAGTTTTTTTCCCAATGAGTTGGCTCTTCACACCAGGTTGCCAAAGTACTGGAGCATAGTACTGGAGCTTCAGCTGATGTCCATAGCTGAATATATTCAATCCAACCCACCCCCAGGAGTCTTGGACCTGCCAGGATGGTGACCTTGACCCCAGCATTCCACTCCAGACTACACACTGGAGTGGTCAAACCTGATGGACTCAGAGATCACCTCTTATAGTCACCCCCATTTCCAGATGGGGGAACTCGGGGTGACAGTTAAAGCCAGGCAGTGGAAGAGTCAGGATTAGAACCCAGCTGCTTACAGTGTATGTGTGTGCACGCGCACGTGCGCATACTTAGTAAAAAAGCCCCCTTTGTCCCCCTAGGTTCCTCTTTACAGTCTGGCCTTTGTGAAGGCCTCTCAGATATTCCTCCCCTGAAAGGCCTTCCTAGACCACTGCTGGAAATGACTGAAGCAACTTAGCTTGCATGTACTTACCCACTAGCTGGCTTCCTGGTGTAAGTGGGAAAAATCATTACCCAGTGAAATCAGTAAAGAAATAATTACCCAAGGCTACTTACTGCGGAGCATGTCACCTCAAGTTATTCATGGGAGAGGTGGCCCACATTCAATTCAGTTCAGTTCAGTTCAGTTGCTGAGTCGTGTCTGACTCTTTGCGACCCCATGAATCGCAGCACGCCAGGCCTCCCTGTCCATCACCAACTCCTGGAGTTTACTCAAACTCATGCCCTTTGAGTTGGTGATGTCATCCAGCCATCTCATCCTCTGTCGTCCCCTTCTCCTCTTGCCCCCAATCCCTCCCAGCATCAAGGGCTTTTCCAATGAGTCAACTCTTCACATGAGGTGGCCAAAGTACTGGAGTTTCAGCTTCAGCATCAGTCCTTCCAATGAACATCCAGGGCTGATCGCCTTTAGAATGGACTGGTTGGGTCTCCTTGCAGTCCAAGGGACTCTCAAGAGTCTTCTTCAACACCACAGTTCAAAAACATCAATTTTTCGGCATTCAGCTTTCCTCACAGTCCAACTCTCACATCCATACATGACCACTGGAAAAACCATAGCCTTGACCAGACAGACCTTTGTTGGCAAAGTAATGTCTCTGCTTTTTGATATGCTATCTAGGTTGGTCATAACTTTCCTTCCAAGGAGTAAGCGTCTTTTAATTTCATGGTTGCAATCACCATCTGAAGTGATTTTGGAGCCCCCAAAAATAAAGTCTGACACTGTTTCCACTGTCTCCCCATCTATTTCCCATGAAGTGATGGGATCAGATGCCATGATCTTAGTTTTCTTAATGTTGAGCTTTAAGCCAACTTTTTCACTCTTCTCTTTCACTTTCATCAAGAGGCTTTTTAGTTCCTCTTCACTTTTTGCCATAAGGGTGGTATCATCTACATATCTGAGGTTGTTGATATTTCTCCTGACAATCTTGATTCCAGCCTGTGCTTCCTCCAGCCCAGCGTTTCTCATGATGTACTCTGCATATAAGTTAAATAAGCAGGGTGACAATATACAGCCTTGACGTACTCCTTTTCCTATTTGGAACCAGTCTGTTGTTCCATGTCCAGTTCTAACTGGTGCTTCCTGACCTGCATACAGGTTTCTCAAGAGGCAGGTCAGGTGGTCTGGTATTCCCATCTCTTTCAGAATTTTCCACAGTTTATTGTGAACCACACAGTCGAAGGTTTTGGTGTAGTCAAAAAGCAGAAATAGATGTTTTTCTGGAACTCTCTTGCTTTTTTGATGATCCAACAGATGTTGGCAATTTGATCTCTGGTTCCTCTGCCTTTTCTAAAGCTTGAACATCTGGAAGTTCACGGTTCATGTATTACTGAAGCCTGGCTTGGAGAATTTTGAGCATTACTTTACTAGCGTGTGAGCTGAGTGCAGTTGTGCGGTAGTTTGAGCATGTGGCCCTAATTTAGAGCTTGTGCCTAGGACTTGTGACTTGGAGCTCTCCGTGTTTCATTAGGGAGGGTTGCTTATCCCCCATCCCTCCCTCTTTCCCTTCTTCACCTCCTCGGCCTTCCAGAGGACATATTGCCTACATCAGTCTGTCTGTATTTTAAAAAAAATTTTTTTTGATGCTGACCATTTTTAGTCTTTATTGAATTTGTTACAAAATTGCATATGTGTGTGTGCAGGCTCAATTGTGTCTGACTCTTTGTGACTCTTTGGACTGTAGCCCTCCAGGCTCCTCTGTCCATGGGATTTTCCAGGCAAAAATATTGAAGCAGGTTGCCATGGCCTCCTCCAGGGGATCTTCCCAACACAGGGATCAAACCCGCATCTCCTGTGTCTTCTGCATTACAGGTGGATTCTTTACCTACTGAGCCATTGGGGAAGCCCCTGTTACAACATTGCTTCTGTTTCATCTTTTGGTTTTTTGACTATGAGGCATGTGAGATCTTAGGCCCCTGACCAGGGGTTGAACCCACACCCCCTGTGTTGGAAGACAAAGTCTTAACCACTGGACTGCCAGGGAAGTCCTTGTCCGTATTTTTGAAAGGAATTTTAATTGTGGTAAAAAAGCAAAACATTTACCATCTTAATCATTTTAAGTGTATGGTTCAGTGGTATTAAGTACATTCACAGCATGGTGCAATCGTCACCACCAACCATCTCCTGACCTTTTACATCTTCTCTAGTTAAAACCCTGGATCTGTTACATACTAACTTCCTGTTCCCTCCCCCAGGCTCTGGCAACTATCATCCTACTTTCTGTGTCTATGAATTTGACCCCTCCAGGGACCTCATTTGAGGATATCATACATTATTTGCCCTCTGTGTCTGGCTTATTTACTTTAGCATAATGTCATCAAGGTTCATTGATGTTATAGCACGTGTGACAATCTCCTTCTAAAGGCTGCATAATATTCTACTGTGAGGTTTCCAGGTGGTGCTAGAGGTAAAGAACCTGCCTGCCAGTGCAGGAGACATAAGTGATGAAGGTTCGATCCCTGGGTTGGGAAGATCCTCTGGAGAAGGGTATGGCAACCCACTCCAGTATTCTTGCCTGGAGAATTCCATGGACAGAGGTGGGCTAGAGTCCATGGAGTCACAAAGAGTGAGACATGACTAAAGCACACACATATGCAATATTCTGACGTATGAATGGAACACATTAAAAAACAAAGCAGTTTATTTTGTGTTTGGGTGTAGCCAATTAACAATGTTGTGACAGTTTCAGGTGGACAGGGAAGGGATTCAGTCAAACACATGATGTATCCCTTCTCTCCTAACTCCTCTCCCATCCAGGGTGCCACATAACATTATGAGCAGAGTTCCATGTACTACACAGTAGATCCCTGTTGGTTGTCCATTTTAAATACAGCAGAGTGTGCATGTGAATGGACCACATTTTGTTTATCCATTCTTTCATCGACAGATGCTTGGGTTGCTTCCAATTTTTGGCTATTGGCAGTTTTGACTCCTCCATGAACATGAGTGTACACATATCTATCTGAGTCTCTGCTTTCACTTCTTTTGAGGATCTACCTAGAAGTGGGATTGCTAGAACATATGGTAATTTTATGTTTAATTTTTTTGAATAACAACCATAATGTTCTCCATTTTCCATTCCCTCTGGCAATGCATAGATTTCCAATTTCTTCACATCCTTGCAAACGCTTGGACGTTGGACTTTGGCTGGTGAAAGAGCCAGTTAGTCAGAGCCCCTAGTGGGGGGCACCCCTGGCAGAGGTGGGGGAGGTTGAGGACACAAGCGAGAACTTGCTCTGCAGGGTTCCATTAGCTGTGTTGTCCAAGGAGGTAGGGGCACAGAGGGAACCCTTGGCTCATAGGATGCAGTGGAAGAGATTGATGAGAGCAGGACTTGAGCATTTTCAGCAATCTCCTTGATGTTGTCTGAGATCCATGGGCCCTCAAACATGATTGAAGTTGGCCTTGGTGGGTGTGGGGGAGTTCAGGGGACCTCTGCCTGCTCCCCGTCTCCCTTGCATTAGAGGCACTGAGCTTGAAGTGTCTTGACAATGGAAAGAATGACAGGACCTGCCTCCAAGGATTGTGTTAAGGTTCCAAGAAATGAGGCACCACCCAGATGGCACATAGTAAGTGCTCCATGCCTGCTCACTGTGTTCCTAATATTATTGCTACCCACCCAGTCTGTTTTGGTTTCTTCAGGGCAAGGATTTGAGTGCAAGTAGTTTATTTGAGAAGTGATCACAGAAAAGACCAGTAAGCGGGGAGGAAGTGAACCCCAATGAACTGCAAACAGGGACTCAAACAAATACATATACATTCATGGTCATAGTAGCACACATCACAGGTAGCCAAAAAGGTGGAAACAGAGACTTCCCTGGTGGTCCAGTGGTTAGGACTCTGCTTCCAATGTAGGGGACAAGGGTTCAATCCCTGGTAGGGAACTAAGATGCTACATGTGTGGCCAAGCCAAAATGAAACAAAATAAAACAAAAGCCATCCTAAATGTCCAACAGATGAGTAGATAAACAAAATATGCTACATTCTTCTATGTATTACTATTATTACTATTACTAACTGTTACTAGCAGTACAAGAAATGAAGCACTGATACATGTTACAAGGTGATGAACTTTGAAAGCATTGTGCTGAGTGAAGGCAGCTATACAAGACGTAGAAGGTTGCAGTGTTTGACAATTCCATTTATATGAAATGTCCAGAACAGACACATCCGTAGAGACAAAAAAAGAAAAGAAAAAGAAAAAGATTAGTGATTGCCAGGGGTGGGCGGAGGGGAGAGTGGACTGCTGATGGGGTCGGGGTCTCCTTTTGGGGTGATGGAAATGTTTTGGAACTAGGTTAGAAGTGGTGGTTGCATAGCGCTGTGAATGCCAGTGATTTCCTCACTTTAAAATGGTTCATTTCATACCATGTGGATTTCACCTCAATTAAAAGATGAAGAGGGAAGTAAGACAGGGGAAAGGAGGCAGCTTATAGAGAAAGTTTCTCTCGTGGGCAGCTGGAGTCCTGCTGAAGAACCTTAGTAACACGTGTAGAACCACATAATGGTCATTGAATCAGAAAGAGCGAGCTGGAGCTCGTCAGTCATTGGTTGAGACTCATCAGCAAAGCTCATTAGTCATTGGTTGAGACTCATCAGCAAAGCTCATCAGTCATTGGTTGAGACTCGCCAGCAAAGCTCATCAGTCATTGGTTGAGACTCATCAGCAAAGCTCATCAGTCATTGGCTGAGAGCTCCGTCAGAAGGGAGGAGGGAAGGGAGTTTGTTTTAATTTTCTAACACTCTGGCCAGCTGTGCACTGGTGGAGAAGTCAGGAAGGATGCTCTGCAAAGTCAAGGCTGAGGGCATATGGAGGGGCCAGCTGGGTGGAGCGCCTCCTCCTTGGGGGAGGAAGCGTCCTTGGTGCCTGGGACTTACATGTATTAATGTGCCAGGCATGCCGTGCTTGGCTCCACAGGTCATCGTGTGTACGGCACACCCATGGCCGGAGGGTGGTTCCCACCTTCACTGACCCCCATCCCATGTGTCTCCCCCCCAGGATGCTGCCCATCACAGAGCAACTGCTGCACCTCCTGGGGTTGGAGAAGACGGCGTTCCGTTTGTATGCTGTGTCCGGGCTCCTGCTCACCCTGCTCTTCTTCCTTTTCCGTCTGCTGCTGAAGTTCCTGAGGCTCTGCTGGGGTTTCTATATCACCTGCCGCCGACTACGCTGCTTCCCCCAGCCACCCCGGCGCAACTGGCTGCTGGGCCATCTGGGCATGGTGGGTGTGACTGGGCGGGTGGGCCGGGCGGGGCAGGGCAGGTACAGGTATTCAGTAAGGATGGTGGCCCTCTGGCTTCCCTTATCCCCTCAAGAATCTGGTTGGAGCCATGAACAGACCCATTTTACAGGATCTGAGTGAGACCGAGGTTCAGAGAGGGCAAGCAGTTTACCCAAAGTCACATAGCTTTGACGAGGCAGCGCTGACTCTAAAGTTCTCTCTATAATTCCCGGCTATTGCTCTAGCAACAGGTACCAGTGCTTATGAAATCCGAATGAGAGAGTGGATTGTACATTTGAGATCCTTGTAGATTTCATTGCTTCACCTGTCCGCCAGTGTGGTTTCACAAGCTCTCCCATTCTCTTTAATGCTGTGGTCCCAGGTGAGGACTTCAGCCCTTTTCTTTAATTTCTTTTCTTATTTCACATATATATTCTGGGTATTAGTTCCAGCACTTTATAAATATTAACTCATTCAGTCCTCTTGACAATCCTAGAAGGTAGGCCCAGCAACTATCTCCTTTTTTTTTTTTTTTTCCTTCTGGAGAATACTGAGACACAGAGAGGTTAAGTAGCTGGCCCTAGGCCACACAGCTCATAGCTGGCAGAGTCTGGGTTCACACCCCTGCTGTCTGGTCCCAGCACTCCTGACCTTAACTCTCTACCCTTGCCCCTCAGGCTTCTGGATGAGAAAGGCTGGACTTTTCTAAATGGGCTTCAGAGGTTGTAAGAGAGAAATCCAAACTCCTGAGGGTGCCGAGACTGTGGGGCCCCCAGAGCCTAACCCCTATTTCCCTGCTGGACTCACCTGGTTCCCCTTCCAGCCCTAAATGAACCGGAGACAGCTGTGGAGATCTTCCCAGTTAAAGTCTTAGGCTGAACTTGGAGGACTTTGGGGAGGCAGTTTGGGGCAGTGGTCATCAGCGTGGGTTTGCCAGTCTCGACCATGAGCTGCCTATGTAACCTTGAGAAGCTTCTTCATCTCCCCATACTTCATCTGCATTGTGGGAATAGGATTGTTCCTGATAGCCTCTTGAGAGTGTTCCAATGGTTCTTGAAGTCGTGTCTGTGGCATACCTGGTGCTGGGCCTGTTACACAAGGCAGGATATCTGTGCTTCCCTCCTGGGTCCTGCAGAGACTGGAAGGGGCGAGTGATTCTAGATGTCTTTTAGATACTGCTTGGAGTGAGTGTCTCAGAAGAAGGAAGGCGGAAACACATGTCCATTCAATAGAGAAAAATGCATTCATTTCTCTTAGTTTTGGGAATTATCTTCCTGGAGCCAGACTCACCAAGTCTTGCCTGTTTGTGCCTGAATCATCTCCCTTTCTTCTGTTCTCCGAGCCCTGCTCAGGCCTCCTTTCTCCTCTTCTGCTGTTCCATGGTCCAGCCTCCTTCCTGGGCTCCTGCCTTCATTCTCATCCCTCTGGTTCATCCCTCATCCAGGCTCCAGAAAGATTCTGGAATCCCACCATGTTCCTTCCCTGCTCACACACCCTCCAAGGCTGTCCTGAGAAAATCCTAACTCCTCAGCTGGAGGTCAAGTCCCTTTAGACCCTAACCCTCACCCTCCTCACCTGTTCCACTGTCTCCATCTAGTTTCATAGAATGACTTCCTGCTCCATGAACAAGCTCTGACTTTCCACCTCTGTGGCCTTTGCCAAAACTGCCCTCTGCCCAGAATATCTTCTCCTGTCAGGTAAACTTCTATTCATTTGCCATGCCCCATATCCAGCCTTACTCCAGGAAGCCCTCTGGCATGATGGTGGTCCTGAAAGTGGTGGCCAGGCCCTGCTGCCATGGGTGGTAGGCCAGGGCCAGCTCTGAAGTTCAACCTTGACCCCATGGGCCCATCCTGGGGCCGAGAGATCTGGATGATGCCATAGTCTCCCTTGGCTGTGGACAGGCTCAGGGCTGAACTTGATCCAGACGGAGAGGTAGAAACCAGAGGAGAGTCATTCATTCATTCATTCTGCAATTGCTGAACCCTGCCATTCACCAGGCACTGGGTTAGGTCTTTTGTATTTGAGCTCTCCCAGTTCTCATAGCTTATGAAATAGGCATGGGCCTGCCCTATAATTTGGATTTGATCTCTGGGGCTCAAAGAGGTCAAGTGATTTGCCCAAGATCACACAGCTGCTCAGGATGGGTTTGAGTTCAGATCCACCTGATGCTGAGCCTGAAGAGCTCTGCCTCATAGAGCATGTTGTTTAAGAGCAGGTGTTTTGGGGGGCCTGGGTTCAAATCCTGGCTTCACCACTGTGGCAGGTGACGCCACTGTCTGTTCACATCCTCTTGGCCCATTTTTGTCTGCAAGGGGCTGACTGGCCTGTGTTCCAGGGCTTTCTCTAGCAGCTGTAACCCACTCTGCCTGGGTGGATTGTTAGCTTGTGAATTAATGCCCCAGGATAGCCCTTGCTCAGTGACTATGGGACTAAGGCAGCTGTTATAAAAACACCCCTGCCCCCTCACCCGCAAATGGGTTGACCCTGAGATGGATGTCCCCCCAGAGATCCCCAGTGGGAATCAGCCCCAGTTGCCCATGGGGATAATTCCCTGGACGACTCTTTACTGGCTGCCTTTTCTGTCTTATCTCACTTCCCCTCTCCTCACCCATGTTTTGGGGGATTACCCTCCCAAGTAAACTGCTTGCCCTAGAACTCTTGTTTTGGTTTCTGCTTCTAGGGGAGCCCAAACAAAGACAGTCCCTTACTCATCTGTAACTTAACACAAGTCATTTGACCCTACTGAGTAAAGTAAAATGGGGAAAATAGTAGCAACTATGTCATAGGGTTTTTGTGTGGGTTGAACATATGAATATATGAAAAGTGCCCATGGCCGTGCCCAACACTGCAAGCACGTGTATGTGTTAAAGAGAACAATACCAGTAATATTTTATTACAAACAGAAGTACTCGATAAATGGCAATCATTATCATTATTGTGTTTACTGTTACTGGTTTTATTTCTTGAGCACCAGCCATGTGTCAAGCCCTGTGCTAGGACTCTTTCATTTTGCTATTTCATAAATCATCTCAATTGTCCTCAGAAGGGGAGATGATTCCCCCCCCCCCTCCAGTTTTCAGATGAGGGAATGGAGGTTCATCGATGTGCAGCTGACTGCCTACAATCACACAGCCCTTCCTGGCTTCTTTTGAGGGCAGAGGAAGTGGTAGGAGGGAAGGGCCAGGGGAAACAGGGCTGGGTACCATCTCACTACCTTTCTCTACCACCACCTGCAGTATCTTCCAAATGAGAGAGGCCTCCAAGATGAGAAGAAGGTGTTGGACGACATGCACCACGTGGTCCTCGTGTGGCTAGGACCTGTCCTGCCACTAGTGGTTCTGGTGCACCCTGACTACATCAAGCCCCTGGTGGGTGCCTCAGGTAGGTGGGCTGGGCCTCTGATTGATGAGTAAACCCTCAACTCCCAGAGCCTACCCGGGGTTCTAGGCAGGTGGGCTATCTAGAGGAAAGGCCATTTGAATAGGGCTTTGAAGTATGAATAGCAGTTTACCAGAGCCGACTCAGCAATACAGATAATGAGAACAGCAAGGGAAAAGAGGTGACAGTGTCTAAAAGTCCCAGGAACTTTGACAGGATGTTCACTTCTCAAAGTCAGAGCAAACATGTTCAGATAGGCGGTTGTTTGCCCAAGCTTCTGTTAAATGATTGTTGCTTAATTTTAAGCCACGACACTCCCATCACTTGAGTTCTGACACTCCCACTGAGGCTATCCAAATCTTCAGCCTGTTCTGTTAATCTTGGCTGACTGGTGGAGAGGGAAAAGTAGAAAGATTGCCTCTCCCTTCTGCATTCCATGTCTATCCCAGGGTGTATGATTCCCAAGTGTTCCTGGGGAGCTCTTGCTCAGCCTTCATCATGCAGCTTGAATGACCGCCTCCTGCTGGAAACCTCCCTTGATTCCCCACACAGACCATAGCTCTTTGCTCTGAACTCTCCCATTCTCACTCCTACCCATTTAGGGCTGAATTATCAGTGTCCAGCCTTGTATCTTCCTCATAAGTGAGTCTCTAGGCTTCTCAGGGTGGCCTCGCATGTACCCGGGCATCTCCAGAGGCATCAGGGGATGTTTGAGAGAGGAGGGATGGGGAATAAAGAGCTCCAGGAATTTTAGGACCTCTGACTTCAGCTTCGGTCTCTGCAAACACACTTCTGGAGACCGCCTTCAAGGTGGCCCCCTGGAGCCATGTAGGTGAAAGGGGCTGTCATTCTTCTCTTCTCAGCTCTGCCCTTCTGCTGCCTCAGTGTTCACCACTGTTGCATGCGAAGGGAATGTGCTCAGTCGCTCAGTTGTGTCTGACTCTTTGCAACTCCATGGACTGTAGCCCACCAGGGTCCTCTGTCCATGGGGTTTCCCAGGCGAGAATACTGGAGTGGGTTGCCATTTCCTCTTCCAGGGGATCAAACCCACATCTCCTGCATTGGCAGGTGGGTTATTTACCCCTGCGCCACCTGAGAAGCCTCTTGTAGGGGAATAACCATCCCCATAGAACAAAGAGGGAAACCCAGATCCTGGGCGGCGGTGACACTTCCAAGGGATGGACACCAGGTTGTGGAAAAGAGGTCTGGACCAGGACTTGGGTGGGTTGGGTTTGAATCCAGGCTGGAGCACATTTGTGCTATGTGACCCAGTGATTTATTTAGCTTCTCAGGGCTTCAGCTTCTGATCTATTAAATGGGGCAGCTGTGAAGACTCACTGAGATAGTGTTGGATAGGTGCTAAATAAGGCTTTCTTCTCTTCTGACTTTAAAAATTTTTATTTTAATTGGAGGATAATTGCTGTACAATATTGTGTTGGTTTCTGCCATAAATCAACATGAATCTACCTTTTAAATCTTTTTTTTTCCCCTTTCTTTCCCACTCCCCCTCCCTATCACCTCAGAGCATCTGTTTTCTGAATGTCATCCTGCATGATTGTGAGACCCCCCCCCCACCCCCCCCCCCCTGCAAGTAGACCAAGAAATAGAACCTCCATCATAAGCTTAGCACTTTATGGGGCTTTCCCAGAGGTCCAGAGGTTAAGACTTCACCTTTTGATGCAGGGGGTGTGGTTTCAATCCCTAGTCAGGGAACTAAGGTTCCACATGCAGTGGAGAGCAGCCAAAAATAAACAAAGGAAAAATTAAGCTTAGCATTTTACTGGATGATCAGGTCTCTTCCCTTCCTCTCCCTTCTCCCCTCTCAGGACTGGCAGGAAATCCATTGCCTCCCATACTGGAGGAGCCAGATGGGAGACTGCAGCTCAGGGAGGGCGGGACTGTGAGTCAGAAGAAGCAGCCTGGAGTCAGGTCACCTGGCCCCAGGGTGTCCGGGCCCCCCTGTGCCTTCCTATCACCTATTAGACAGGCCTGGCCCCAATTCTCAGATTCCAATGTCCAGGGACCACTTCTGGGGGGGGGGTGTGGAGCGGGATCACATCTGGGGGGTTGGAGAGGGGCTTGCTCTTCTGGGCTTAAACCTGCACAGCTGATGGACTCTGGGAAAGGCATGGCTCCTCCTTGAAACTCTGTTTCTTTATCTTCCAAGAGATGTTTGCGACAGAGAGAAAAGGTAGGTAAAAATGCTTCCTAAAATGACAAAGCAGGATATATAGCCATATAATTATAGGTTTGTTTTTATATACTCATTTTAAAAATTGAGCTGAAATCACATACTGGATAATTACTTATTTTAAAGTGGAAGGTATTTAGTGTGTTCATAGTTGTGCAACCATCTTCCCTCCCTAGTTTCAAAACCTTTTCATCACCCCATAAAACACTCCATAGCCATAAAGTTGTCATCTCTCATTCCTTCCTCTTTTTGGCCACTGGTAAACACTTTCTGTCCCCATGGACTTTCTTTTCTGGATATATCATAAGAAAGGAGTTATACAACACGTGGTCTTTTGCAACTGACTTCTTTTATGCCGAATAATGTTTTTGAGGTACAGCCATACTGTAGCAATGACCAGGACTTCATTCCTTTTTTAAGGCTGAGTAATATTTCTTTTATGGATATATGAATATACCACATTTGTTTATCCATTTATCTGCTGATAAACATTTGGGTTGTTTCTGCCCTTTGACTGTTATGAATAAGGGTGCTGTGAACATGTGTGTATGAGTTTTGGACCTATGTTTTCATTTCTCTTGGGCAGATACCTAGCTGTAGAATTGTGGGATCATGTGGGGCTGCCCAAGTGGCTCAGTGGAGAATCCACCTGCCAGTGCAGGAGACACAGGAGACATGAGTTTCATCCCTGGGTCAGGGAGATCCCCTGAAGAAGGAAGTGGCAACCCATTCCAGTCTTCTTGTCTGGAAATCCCATGGGCAGAGGAGCCCCGGGGGGTTAAAGACCATGGGGCCTCAAAGAGTCAGACATAACTGAGCACATAGGTATGCCTATGGGAATTCTATGTTTAACTTTTCAGGGAGCCACCAGACTGTTTTTCATAGTTTCTATGTGTTCATTTTCCCCTATTAGGGTCCTCCTATGAGCTGGAGACTGAGATTTTTCATCTCACAAATTCTTGATACCATTGAACAATAATTATAGTCACAGTAGTAACCCAGGTGGCTGAATGGTAAAGGATCCACCTGCCAATGCAGGAGACACAGGAGACATGGATTCAAACCCTGGATCAGGAAAATACCCTGAGGGAGAAAATGGCAACCCACTCTAGTATTCTTGCCTGGGAAATCTCATGGACAGAGGAGCCTGGTGGTCTACGTCCATGGAGTTACAAAGAGTCGGACATAACTGAGCAACTGAGCACACACACACAGTATAAATAGCCGTGCATGCTAAATTGCTTCAGTCATGTCCAACTCTTTAAGACCCCATAGACTGTAGCCCATCAGGCTCCTCTGTCCATGGGATTTCCCAGGCAAGAATATTGGAGTGGGTTGCCATTTCTTTCTCCATGAAAAGTAGCCAACAGTTGGTTAATTCATTTATATGCAGAAATATTTAATGAGCACCTAGTGAATGCCAGGAGTGCTAATTCATTGAGTTTTTGTAGGATTGCCATGAGGCAGGCAGGACTGCTCTATTTTCTTGCCCAAGTTTACACAGTCAGCCAGTGGTAGGCCTGGGATTTGAACCTGGCCATCCCAGAGGCTGAAGTCTCAACTACAGTAACATGCAGCTTCCTACTGGGCACCTTGTGGGAGCTTTTCTTATATGACCTCCTCCAGGGTAGACATTACCATCTCCTTGAAAAAAGTGAGGGAAAAGTGATGGGAGAGGCAGACTGGACTCAGCCCCTCTGGCATCAACTGGTCAGGGTTGGATTTGGGGAAGGATCTGAGGATGGCAGAAGAAAGGTTCAGGGGGGAGAAGAGCTGGAGAAGGTTTCCTGGAGGAGGCATCAGTGAAAGTGGGCTTTGAAGGATGCGTAGGAGTTTGCCTGATGAGAGGTCCCAGGTAGAGGGTCCCATGTGCAGAAGTGTGAAAGTGTCAGGGAAACTCAGGTGACTTGGGGGTGTCTGCAGTGAAGATGATGTGTGGGGAGAAGGAGGAAATGAGATAGGAGCTGGACTCAGAGCACCAGTGTACAAAGTGAAGGAACTTGTGTTTTATCCTCAGGGTGTTACGAAGCCATGGGAGGTGTTTGAGCAGGACAGCCATTATACAGGTTCATGTATCAGAAAGAGCCCTAAAGGGCCTAGCCTGGAGTCCAGAGCCCAGAGAGGAGAGACTAGACGCCCACCTCCCCCTCCAAAGCTGCCTCTTCCCAGAAGTCTGCCTTGACTTCTAGCAGCCCTTTTTTGTGCCTCCCTCTGCTCTTGGCATACATTCTACCTGCTTGCTAATTACATGGCATGCCTCTGCTTCCTTTTTCTACCACACCCAGAGCTCCACCAGGCAGGGCGTGGAGCTGAGCCATCTCTGGGTCCTCAGCATCGCTCATCATGGGTTGGGCACAAAAGGGTGGTGGAAGAGGTGTGTTGAATGGGAGAATGAGTGGACAGGTGGTTGTGCATACAATTGGCCAATTCCTAGGGAGTGTGTGTGTAGGTGGCTGAGTAATATCTCAGGTAAAAGTGACATCACTTGAATTTCAGGTACTTCCTTCCTGCACCCTGCCCATTCTGTCCCAATTCTATTCAGCACATAGAAAGGGAATTCACTCACTCCATCCACCCATCCATCCACCCATCCATCCAATGATCCATCCACCCATCCATTCACCCACCCATCCAATGATCCATCCATCCACCCATCCATCCAATGATCCATCCATTCATCCGTCCAACCACTGATAGTTTTCATTCATTTGTCCTTTGATTGGCTAATTCATTCATACAATAAAAGTTTATTTAGCCCCAATATGCTAGTGATCAACAAGGTCCCTCCCCTCAAGGAACTTGTAACTGATAGATACAAACCAGAGTGACTGATGGGAGAGGGAATGGCATCCAAGTGGAGACAGGAAGAATGAGGAAAGAGTTTTTGAGGCAGAGAGGGTGCCTGGTGGAAAGACTCAGAACCAAGACAGAACATAGTTTTTCAAGAAGCTGAGAAAAGTTCTGTGATGTTAGCAAGTGGAGTGTGTGTGGGGCAAGGGATGGTTGAGGTGGAGGGCAGAGGTATTCTGAGAGTGGTGTGGACTGGGATAGGTCATTCAGAGCTTTGAAAATGGGCTGAGCAACTGTGTTTGAGACTGATGGGTGTGTGGGCAGGAAGGGACATGGTCAGATCTAGAGTCAGTTAAGATCCCCCTGGATCTAGGGTGCAGGACAGACTGGACAGGGAGAGGCTGGAGGCTGGGAGCACAGGAGGTATAATTCAGATGGGCTGAGTTGGCAGAAAAGAAGGGGTGAATTAGGGGAAGAATCAGGTGAAGAAAGCCATTCTGGAGAGAGTGCACAGTCTGGGCAAAGGTTTGGAAGTGAGGGTCAGCATGTGGGGTTATTTGGCATTTGCTGAAGAATAAGAGGGAGAGGAATATGGCAGCCAGATGGGGCCAGGCCTTCAGTGCTAGCCTGAGCTTGAAATGTTTTACGAGGGCAATAGGGAGCCATGGGAGGTGTTTGAGCGGGGGAGTGGGGGCAGTCCTCATGTTTAGATCAGGGTGTTATAAGAATCTCCCTGGGGCTGGTGTGGAGGGTTGGACTGGAGGGGTGAGGTGGGAGGTGAGAGCCCAGAGTGGAGACCCAAGCAGGTCATAAGCAGAGGTCAAGGGTCAGAACCTTGTTTTGAGGCGTCGTCACCTCTTTTCTCCCCACAGCTGCTGTTGCCCCCAAGGATGACCTTTTCTATGGCTTCCTGAGACCTTGGCTGGGTGAGCGCGGGACTGGGTAGGCTGGAGCTGGGGCTTCGGGGAAGAGGAGGCGGGGCCTGAGGTTTCCCGGGGAGGTCCTTAGCCTCAATCTCCTGGGCGTAGGGGATGGGTTGCTGATCAGCCGAGGTGAGAAGTGGAGCCGGCACCGCCGCCTGCTGACACCTGCCTTCCACTTCGACATCCTGAAGCCTTACATGAAGATCTTCAACCAGTGCACGGATACCATGCATGTGAGTCCCAAGGTTTCTTGGGAAGAGGGTATCTGGAAGTGGGGCTGGTTCGGACTCCAGCTCGTGGACAAGTCATGAGATGTCAGGAAGCCTTACTTCCTTTTTTTAAAAAAAAAAAACCCAAAAAACTATTTCCTTATTTTTGACTGTGTCGGATCTTCTTTGCTGCTTCATTGGGCTTTTCTCTGGGTGTGGAGAGCAGGGGCTACTCTCTAGTTGCAGTGCGTGGGCTCCTCATTGGGGGGGCTTCTCTTGTTTCTGAGGACAGGCTCTGTGGGCTTCGGTGATCGTGGCATGTGGGCTCAGTCGTTGCATGCCCTGGTCTCTAGAGCACAGGCTCAATAGATGTGGTGCACAGGCTTAGCTTCTCTGAGGCATGTGGGATCTCCCTGGACCGGAGACTGAACCCACATCTCCTGCATCGGCAGGTGGATTCTTTACTACTGAGCCACCAGGGAAGCCCTCACTTCCTTTACTTATGAAGTGGGCTTGTGGTGAGCTTGCAACTGGGTTATTATCAGCCGGGCTGAAAGGCTGTGGTCTCCATGACCATTTGTCACGTGTCTTTGTCTTCCAGGCTAAATGGCGGCGTCTGGCAGAGGGCACGGAGGTCTCCCTTGACATGTTTGAGCATGTCAGCCTCATGACCCTGGACAGTCTTCAGAAATGTGTCTTCAGCTACAATAGCAACTGCCAGGAGTGAGTATGGCCTCCCTAGGGAACAGAGAGCCAGCTGCTGCGGGGGCAAGGTGACGAGAGGAGAAAGAGAACTCTTAGCTTTTTAGGCATTCCTAGGCTGTTGGTGCTCTGCCAATGACAAGCTGTGTGGTTCTGGGAAACTAACATCACCTCTCTGAGCCTGCTTCCTTATCCCCAAAATGCACATCTCCATTTGGTCCTCATAGTCATTGTAGGGGAATTAAATGAGATAATATGAGTCAATGGCTTGGCACACAGTAGATGCTCAGTGAGTGCTAAGTTTCATTCATTCTTCCATGAAAAGTATGCAGTCTTTGGAAAGAGTCCCTCCCCACACTTTCTGAGCCTCAGTTTTCTGTTTGTAAAATAAGAATGACAGTCCCTGACCTGAGAGATGCTTAAAGGTTAAAATGATGTAGCACTGCCCTGGCACCCAGTAGATGATGAGTGGATATTTGTTGAGTGAATAAGTAAAATGACTATTGCCCTGGTTCATTCATTCATTCACCAAATGTTTGTTGTGCCCCCTACTACGTGCCTGGCACTATGCTAGCTATGGGGGATATGGTGATGAGCACTAACTCTCAGTTCCTTGGAGCTTCTAGTCCAAGTGGGGATGTAAGGAATAAGGGACATAATGACTGTCAAGTTTAAAGCACATAGTAGGTCCTCAACAACAAGCTGCTGACTCTGTTACTCTGGGCCTTGTAGTGGTATTGTTTCAGTTAGGTAAGGTGGAGATGGCCTTCATAATTAATTCATTACTTGATCCAAAAAATATATATTGAGTGCCTGCTATGGCCCAGCTCTAGAGCAGAACACAGTGGTCAACAACACAGACAAGAAACTTACATTTTAGTGGGAAGAGGGGCAGTAACCATGAACAAATAAACAAGAAAGCGGCAGTTGGTGATAAATGCATGAAAACAACAAGCACGCTTAAGAACTGAGGACAGCTCTTGGCAGCTCTGCCCTTTGCAATTTAGTTTTTCTTTTTTTTTTTTTCAAAATAACAGCTCTACTGAGAGGTAGTTGATAGACCATACAATTTACCCGTTTAAATTATACAACCAATGGCTTTTAGTCTACTCACAGAATTGTGCACCCATCACCATAATTGATTTTAGAATATTTTCACTGAGAAGAAACCCTGTATCATTGTATTATTCTTTCATCCCCCACTTCCCACTGCCCTCCAGACATAGGCAATTACTAATCTTCTCTATGTCTCTGTAGATTTGTCTTTTATGGAAATTTCATGTAGATTTTCATAAAATTCATGTAGACACATAATTTCATGTCTGGTTTCTTTCAGTCAATATATTGTTTCCAGATTCACCCATGTTGTAGTTGAATTATCAATAATTAATTTTAAAAATTGTTGAATAACATTCCATTTACCATATAATGTGGCTCAGCGGTAAACAATCCATCTTCAGTGCAGGAAATACAGAAGATGTGGGTTCGATTCCTGGGTCAGGAAGATCCTCTGGAGAAGGAAATGGCAACCCCCTCTAATATTCTTGCCTGGAAAATCCCAAGGACAGAGAAGCCTGGCAGGGTGTAGTCCATGGGGTTGCAAAGAGTCAGATATGACTGAGCAGTTAAATGGCAGTACCCTATAACACCGCGTTTTGCTTATCCAAGCATCTGTTGAAAGACATTAGGGTTATTTCCATTTTGGGGCTATTATGAACAATGCTGCTATAAATATTTGTGTACAAGTTTCTGTGTGAATATTTTAAATTCTCTTGGGTACATACCTAATCACAGAATTACTGGTCTTTATGATAATTCTTTGTTTAATCTTTTTTGGAACTGCCTAACTTTTCCCCAAAATTGGTTGTGGCATTTTACATTCCTACCAGCAGCATGTGCAGGCTCCAGTCTCTCTACGCCCTCAGCAACACTTGTTATTATCTATCTTTTTAATTATTGCCATCTGAGTTGGGGTTAAGTGGTATTTCATTGTAGTTTTTATTTGCATTTCCCTAATGGATAATGTGTTGGAGAAGACTCTTGAGAGTCCCCTGGACTGCAAGGAGATCCAACCAGTCCATCCTAAAGGAGATCAGTCTTGGGTGTTCATTGGAAGGACTGATGCTGAGGCTGAAACTCCAATACTTTGGCCACCTGATGCGAAGAGCTGACTCATTTGAAAGGACGCTAATGCTGGGAAAGATTGAGGGCAGGAGGAGAAGGGGACGACAGAGGATGAGGTGGTTGGATGGCATCACCGACTCGATGGACATGGGTTTGGGTGGACTCTGGGAGCTGGTGATGGACAGGGAGGCCTGGCGTGCTGCGGTTCATGGTGTCGCAAAGAGCTGGACACAACTGAGCAAATGAACTGAACTGAACTGAATGGATGATGGTTAATTTCCCTAATGGTTAGATAGCATCACCAACTCAATGGACATGAATCTGAGCAAACTCCAGGAGACAGTGAAGCCTGGCGTGCTGCAGTCCACAGGGTCACAAAGAGTCAGACACAACTTATCAACTAAAAACAACAATAATGGCTAATACTCTTAAGCATCTTTTCATGTGCTTATGGGCCAGCTGTATGTCTTCTTTGGAGAAATGTCTTTTCATACTCCTTGCCCATTTTAAAGTTGGGTTATTTGTCTTTTTTATTACTGAGTTTTTATTTATCTATTTGGCTGTGCCAGGTCTAAGTCACAGCACACAGGATCTTTGGTCTTCGTGGTGGCATGCAGAACCTTTTAGTCGTGACATGTGAACTCTTAGTCATGGCATGTGGGAGCCAGTTCCCCAACCAGAAATCAAACCTGAGCCTCCTGCTATGGGAGGGCAGAGTCTTAGCAATGGGACCACAGGGAAGTCCTTATTAGTGACTTTTTAAGAGTGCTCTGCATATTTTAGATATAAGCTCCTCATCAGATACATGATTTGCAAACATTTTCTCCCACACTGTGGATTGTAGACATTTAATTTTAGTGATGCTTCATTTATATGGAAGTCCTCATCTCTCTTTGGGCCTGTTTTAAAATGTGCCTAGAATTTAGTTTTATTCAGGTTATGGTGAGGACTACAGATGAGGAAGCAATTGCCATTGAAAAGATAGTTTGTTACTTACCATTTCCAAGAGGGGGGTGGTGGTGTGCCACAAGACACAAGGCTACCCCGAGAAGCACCAGGAGGGAGCATGCAGAAACATTGTCAGGGGGCCTTCTATGGGAAGGAATGGGAAAGGCAGGGTATGCAGGCTTAGGACTGGGTAGTTTTTTTTTTTTTCTAAGTTTTTTAAAAAGTTTGTTTATCGGTGAGACGAGTCTTTGATGTGGGCTCTTGGTTACTGCATGTGGGCTTGCTTTAGTTGCCGTGAGCAGAAGCCACTCTCTTCTGAGTTGCTGCGGTGTGTGGGCTTCTCATTGAGGTGTGTTTTCTTGTTGCAGCTCACAGGCTCTAGACAGCAGGCTTCAGGGGTTGTGGCACAGGCCCTTAGTTGCCCTGAGGCATGTAGGATCTTAGTTCCTGGGCCAGGGATCCGACCTGTGTCCCCTGCATTGGCAGGCAAGTTCTTAACCACTGAACCATCAGGGAAGTCCTAGGGTTGGATAGTTTGAATAATTTAACCTGGCTCTGGGGCAGAGAGGTGCCCCAAGTTATCCAGTGCCTGGCCCTGGGATAATTAAGGTAGGGGTATATTGGTTCAGCCCAATAATGTTTGAAGTATGGACTCTGGATTGGTTGGTTTGCAAAAGAAAGGCATGCTCCTGGTTGAGTCATTTGCTGCCTCTAAGAAACAGCTAGTCCTGGGAGGCGTGGTATCTGTCCAGTCAGTGAGGCTCCAGATGGAAGGACATCCAGAATACAAGGAAATGAACTTTCCTGGTGGTCCAGAGGTTAAGAGTCCACCTGTCAATGCAGGGGTTCAATCTCTGGTCTGGAAATTAAGAGCCCCACAGGCCTTGGAGCAGCAAAGCCTCTGTGCTACAACTACTGAGCTGGTGGACCTAGAGCCTGTTCTCTGCAACAAGAGAAGCCACTACAGTGAGAAGCCTGTGCACTTCAATGAAGAGTAGCTCCCTGCTTGTCACAGTTAGACAAAGTCTGCATGCAGCACTTAAGACCTAGTGCAAGCAAACAAACAAACAAACAAGGAAATAAGAAAATAAAATTAATTCAGGGCTGCTCTTTGTCACCTGGGAGCTTCCCAGGTGACTCAGTGGTAAAGAACCTGTCTGCCAATGCAGGAGACTTGGGTTCGATCCCTGAGTTGTGAAGATCTCCCAGAGAAGGAAATGGCAACCCACTCCAGTACTCTTGCCTGGAGAATCTCATGGACAGATGAGCCCAAGGGGTCACAAAAAGTCGGACACAATTTAGCAACTGAACAACAACTCCGTCACCTGCCCATTGAGAGAGGGAGCTTGTCTGAGGGCCTATGCTCAGGTCCCTTTTTCTCCCTGGCAGGAAGATGAGTGATTACATCTCGGCCATCATTGAGCTGAGTGCCCTGGTGGTCCGGCGCCAGTACCGCGTGCATCACTACCTCGATTTCATCTACTACCGCACGGCTGATGGGCGGCGCTTCCGGCAGGCCTGCGACATCGTGCACAGCTTCACCACAGAGGTCATCCAGGAGCGGCGGCGGGCGCTACGCCAGCAGGGGGCTGAGGCCTGGTTTCAGGCCAGGCAGGGCAAGATGTTGGACTTCATTGACGTGCTGCTTCTGGCCAAGGTGAGATGGGGACCCTGGAGGGTGGGCTCTTGCTTGGGACAGTTTCCTCTTGAGTTGCCATAACTGTGGAAAATCCAAACTAAGGTGGATCTCAGGTGGTGTTAGTGGTAAAACATCTGCCTGCAGTGCAGGAGATGCAAGAGACACAGGATCGATTCCTGAGTCAGGAAGATCCCCTGGAGAAGGAAATGGCACCTCACTCCAGTATTCTTGCCTGGGATGTCCCATGGACAGAGGAACCTGGTGGGCTACAGTCCATGGGGTCGCAAAGAGTCGGGCGTGACCGAGTGCACACACATACAATGTGGATCTAGAATGTAAGCAGATGTAGGACACGTGAGACTGTATTCATTTGCTACATCTGCAATGGGGTTTCCCAGGTGGTGCAGAGGTAAAGAATCTGCCTGCCAGTGCAGGAGACGCAAGAGCTGCAGGTTTGATCCCTGGGTTGGGAAGATCCCTTGGAGAAAGGAATAACTACTCTCTCCAGTATTCTTGCCTGGAAAATTCCATGGACAGAGGAGTGGTGGGCTACAGTCCATAGGGTTGCAAAGAGTCAGACATGACTGAGCAACTGAGCACAGATTTGCCATAAAAAAAGCACCACTGACACTGGGTGGTTTATTTATTTACTTATAGTATTTAAAGTGTTATTTTATTTATTTTTTTGGCTGATCTTTGTTGCTGTGTGCAGGCTTTCTCTGTGGTGAGTAGGGGCTACTCTTCATTGCCATGCACAGGCTTCTCCTTGCGGTGGCTTAGCATGTGGGATCTTCCAGGAACAGGGATTGAATTGTCCCCTAACTGGCAGGTAGATGCATATCCAATGGACCACCAGGAAGTCCCAACATTGGGAGGTTAAATGGTAGAAGGCAGCCTTCTCAGTCTGGAGGTTAGAACTCTGAGATCACGGTCATGGCAGGGTTGGTTTCTTCTGAGGCCTGTCTCCTTGGCTTGTAGCTGGCTGTCTTTACCTGTGTCTTCACATGATCTCTCCTCTGTATGTGTCTGTCCTCAGCTCTTCTTCTTATAAGGACACCAGTCACACTGGATTAAGGCCCACACTGATGACCTCATTGTAACTTAATTACCTCTGCAAAAGCCTTATCTCCAGATAAGGTTACATTTTGCAGTTAGGATTTTAACTCATGGGTTCTGGAGTGGGGGTGGGGAGGGACACAATTCGGCCCTTGGCATTAACAAAGACCTTGGAGAAATGGGACACTTGCAGAGATAGGTGGTCACCTGTTTGTGATGCTTCTGTGGAGTTTCTGAGCAGCGCCTGGCTTTTGGATTCAGACGGTCCTGGATGCTAGTTTTAGCTCTACCACTTCATGGATATTTGACCTTAGTCTTCCCTCTGAGCCTCAGTTTCCTCATTTACAACATGATGATCATAAGATCTGATCGTGAGATTTTGTCAGGCCTCCGGCAGGATGCTTGGTGATGGGAACTGCCGAAGAAACGCAAACTCCCTTCTTCCTCTCACTTATGGCTCTCTTTCCCTCTTTGTTGGACAAGTTGCATATCTCTTTCTGCTTGGGCTTCCCTGATGGTCAGATGGTAAGGAATCCGCCTGCAATGCAGAAGACCTGGGTACAATCCCTGGTTCAGGAAGATACCCTGGAGAAGGGAATGGCAACCCACTCCAGTATTTTTGCTTGGAGAATTCCATGGACAGAGGAGCCTGGCAGACTACAGTCCATGGGGTGGCAAAGAGTCAAGACATGACTGAGTGGCTAACACACACACACCTGCCTGGAATCCTTTCCCTTGCAGCTTGACTTAAGAGAAAGAGGTGGGTGTCTTTAAAAAAAATATATTCATTTATTTACTTATTTATTTATTTGGCTGCGCTGGGTCTTAGTTGCAGCATGTGAGATCTCTTTAAACATTTTATTTGTTGATTTTTGGCTGTGCTGGGTCTTTGTTGCTGCTCAGGGTTTCTCGAGTTGCAGCAGCTGGAGGTTCCTCTTCGTTTTGGTGTGTAGGCTTCTCATTGTGGTGGCTTCTCTTGTTGCAGAGCATGGGCTCTAGGCATATGGGCTCTAGGCATGTGGGCTCAGTAGTTATGGTACATGGCTGAGTTGCTCCCCGGCATGTGGGATCTTCCGGGACCAGGGATTGAACCCGTGACACCTGCATTGGCAGGCATATTCTTAACCACTGGGCAACCAAGGAAGTCCTGAAGTGGGTGTCTTAACTTTGGAAGAACTCCTAGTTTGTGGGAGGTGAGACAAAATGAGCTGAGCAGTCTATTGCCCATTCCAGGATGAAGATGGAAAGGAACTCTCAGATGAGGACATCCGAGCTGAGGCAGACACCTTCATGTTTGAGGGTGAGGATGTGGGGTGAGGCTAGGGAAGGATGGGAAAGGGCCCCATTGTCTGAGGACAGCGTCTCTTACCTTCAGGCAGCCTCCATTTAGGCTCCTCATCTGCCTACAGGTCATGACACAACATCTAGTGGGCTATCCTGGGTACTGTTCAACTTGGCCAAGTATCCAGAGTACCAGGAGAAGTGCCGAGAAGAGATCCAGGAAGTCATGAAAGGCCGGGAGCTGGAGGAACTGGAGTGGTCAGTCTCGGGTCCCGGGGATGTTGGGGGCAGGTTGAGTTTAGAGCCTTGAGTATTAATCTCTCTACCACTTACTGTCTGTCTAACCTTAGACAAGTCACTTAAACTCCTTGAATTTAAGTTTCTTCAACTGTAAAGTGGGGATGACAGTAATGCATAGGCATTCTTCATAGTGCAGGAATTCTTAGTTGGGAGTGTCTTAGTCAGCAATGGTTGCAATAATGCTGTGTAACAAACAGTTCCCAAGCTCAGTGGTTTGCAGCAGGCATTTATTTGTTGTCTGCACATATTTTTTTGCTCTCATCTACATATTTCTCTTATTACTGCTGAGCTTCACTGAGTTGAATAGGTTTGTTTCCAAGCTGAGGTTTGAATTCAGATCTGTCCTATATGTCTCCTCATTCTCCTTGGACCAGCAGCCATACTGGACACGGTCCTCTCAAGGCAGACTCCAGAAGCACAAAGAATCACACAGTTAAAAACCTCTGCTTGCATTGTAACATTCTATTAGCTAAAGCTTATCACTGGGCTGATCCCAGCATGAGTGGGGTGTGACATATACTCCATCCATCCGAGCCAAAGGTACTCAGAATCGCATGGTAAAGGGCCTGGTGCATAATTCCACTGTAGTGGGGAAGTGTAAGAATCAGGAATAATAATCCAGCTTACTTCAGATGTGTGCTGTGTGGAGCTGATTCTGGGTGATACAAAGAAAACACAGCATTAAAAAAGAAAAAGAAAAGAAAACACAGCATTATGCAGCATCAAACAACTAGAAAGCTCTTTTTGGTTCATTATCAGTCATTTGGATTATGACCTCAGGGAGACACTTTCAGTTGATGCCATCTTACGTTGATGCCCTCTTACGTTGATACCATCCTACACCTTACTAATCCTTGCTCATCTGTCTTGTTAAGGAAGGGAGAAGATGCCTCAGGCTCTGAGAACAGGCAGGAGGTGGTATCTAGCCAGAACTCAATACCTCTCTTCTGTTGTCTCAGTGGTGTTTATATTTATGGATCTCTTTATACCAGGGATGCCATTTGCCCTTTGTGGTAGCAGCACAAAATTTCTTTGAAAGATAGCCTGTTAGTGTAGAGAAAACAACCTAATCAGGAACAGTTATAATTAATCTAATGTTGGGCCCTGAAGTCCAAAGGAAAAAAATTAATATAGTAAAAGGAGATGATGTGTGGGTTTATAAATACTGAAGTTGATCCATTCAGGCTGGTAAATCGCAGCTACTCCAGGTCTCTCTGTTTGTCCTGGCACATCCCCGGGGTGCCCCCTGACCTCCACACAATTCGTCAGTTAGAGAATTAATGCTGGGCTCAAAGACATCCAGCCAGGGCTGCTCTGATTGGTCAGGGAGCAGATATTTTATCTGTTGAGGATTAGAGGTGTGTGTAGGACATAACTGCAAATGCCTGAAGTTGGGTGAAGTCTGAAATCCTGGACTGGTTTTCTGCAGTTGCTCCTCATAGCCTATGCACATGTGTGTGTGTCTCAGGGGAGGCGGTGGCACCATGGCCAGGCCTCTAGTCACCCACTGTTCCGCATTCCCCAGGGACGACCTGACCCAACTGCCCTTCACCACTATGTGCATCAAGGAGAGCCTCCGCCAGTTCCCACCTGTGACCCTGATTTCCCGCCGCTGCACGGAGGACATCAAGCTCCCAGATGGACGCATCATCCCCAAAGGTGCCCCCTTTGTGCTCCCTGTTGCCTGCGGGGGTCTGGCCATGCCTGCCCCAGGTGCATTATCCTTGTAGGCAATTTATAGCCTGTTGCTTCTGGGGGTGGTGAGGAGATCCAGTTGTGTGTGTGTATTGGAGAGATAGAGGTGGGTGGATCTAAGCAGAAAGGAAGGAGTAGGTATGATGGGGTGGGCCCTGTGAGAGTGTAGGTAGAGAAGGATAGGCTTCATTCTGTTGCCAGATATCCCCTGGAGACTAAGTCCTGTCCTGGGTGAGGCTGGGCATCTAGTGAAGCCTCATCCCCAGGTCCAAGCCTTGAGTACCACCCAGTCTAGGGAAGATACAGCAGGGCACGGATGTTCCCAGTCACATGGGGTGAGGGATGGGCTACAGGGAGGGACGGGGACTGGAGCAGCCCCAGATAAGGAGCGATGACTGTATCTGGCATGGAATGCAGGGAGAGCTGCCTGGAAGAGGGAACATGAGAGGTGAGTCTTGGGAAATGAAAGAGAGAACATGTTTATGGAGCACAGCCTCAGGGTACAGATAGTGAAAGAACTTGAATGCATGGTTGAGGCACTTGAACTTGATCCTCGGGGTAATAGGGAGCCATGGGAGGTATTTGAGCTATGGAGGAGCAATGTCAGATGTGTGAGTGAGAAAGATCTTGTGTGGCCAGGATGACAGCTAGGATGAAGGCTATGGGGACCTCTAATGGAGAAGCAAGGCAGTGGATGGTGAAGAAGTTTTTAAGGAAGGATGGGCAGGAAAGGGTGGCAGATGGCTTGTGGAAATTGCATGGCTCTGGAGAGAGCTGGGGGAGGGGTAGGTCTCCAGAGGAGGTCCTGGTTTCCCTCATTTCCAATGACCCCACTCACCCTTCCCCTCCCCACAGGAATCATCTGCCTGGTTAGCATCTATGGAACCCACTATAACCCTGTAGTGTGGCCGGACTCCAAGGTGAGCTCCTGCCCCAACCCTCCCTTCTCTCATCTTCTTCCTCCTAAGACCTTGGTCAGCAAGGCCTCCCCTCTTCTCCTCCCCAAGGAGCCAGATGGTAGGGCTGAGTGCAGGGCTTGAGTACTTCCCCCCGCCCCATTTATTCACCCATTCACTGTTAATTTATTATATCTACAATTTCTTTTTTTTTTTTTTTACTTTTTGACTGCACTGTGTGGCATGTGGGCTTTTAGTTTCCTGATCAGGGATTGAACCCACGCTCCCTGCAGTGGAAGCGCAGAGTCCTAACTGCTGGACCGCCAGGGTTCAGTTCAGTTCAGTCACTCAGTTGTGTCTGACTCTTTGCGACCCCGTGGGCTGCAGCACACCAGGCTTCCCTGTCCATCACCAGCTCCTGGAGCTTATTCAAACTCATGTCTATCAAATTGGTGATGCCATCCATCCATCTCATCCTCTGTCGTCCCCTTCTCCTCCTGCCTTCAATCTTTCTCAGCATTGGGGTCTTTTCTAATGAGTCAGCTCTTTGCATCAGGTGGCCAAAGTATTGGAGCTTTAGCATCGGTCCTTCCAATGAATATTCAGGATTGATTTCCTTTAGGATTGACTGGTTGGATCTCCTTGCAGTCCAAGGGACTCTCAAGAGTTTCCTCCAACACCACAGTTCAAAAGCATCAATTCTTCAGTGCTCAGCTTTCTTTATTGTCCAGCTCTCACATCCATACATGACTACTGGAAAAACCATAACTTTGACTAGATGGACCTTTGTTGGCAAAGTAATGTCTCTGCTTTTTGATGTGCAGTCTAGGTTGGTCATAGCTTTTCTTCTAAGGAGCAAGCATCTTTTAATCTCAAGGCTACAGTCACCATCTGCAATAATTTTGGAGTCCAAGACTGCCAGGGAAACCTCAACAAATCTTTATTGAGCATCTACTGTGTACAGGGCACTGAGGGCCCTCTGGGGCACTCTGTCTTTGCTCTCACAGAGCAGACAGTGAAGTGAGGAGGAAGAAAATAAGCAAATAAATAAGATCATTTTGAACTGTGATACATACACAAGGGAAACAAAAACTGACCTGGGTTGGGGGAGAGCAGTTTAGCTCACACAGTGAGGATAGTCCATACCAAAGAAGAGATGGGTGAGCTAAAACTGAAAATGTTCACACTTTAAAGTGTGAGGAGCAGGGAAAACTGTGTCCCATGTGGAGGAAACTGCCAGTGCAAAGGTCCTGTGGTGGAAATGGAAAGGAGGCGGGTGTGGCTGAACCTCTTGGTCCAGTTGGTCTGGCCCCCAGAGGTTGAGGGAGGGAACCATGC
Organism: Muntiacus reevesi; assembly: GCF_963930625.1. Classification (NCBI taxonomy): domain Eukaryota; kingdom Metazoa; phylum Chordata; class Mammalia; order Artiodactyla; family Cervidae; genus Muntiacus; species Muntiacus reevesi. The sequence continues at coordinate 186,408,882 of NC_089249.1, read as the reverse complement.
TGGGACGGCCAGAACCAGGCCCCCTTAACTCCCCCCCAATCTACTTCTGCCTAGGTGTACAATCCCTATCGCTTTGATCCAGACAACCCACAGCAGCGCTCCCCATTGGCTTATGTGCCCTTTTCTGCAGGACCCAGGTAACTTTTATTTCCCCCAATCCAAGTGAAGTGTAGGAGGAACATCAAGGCCAGTGGAAGGTCAGGGATGTGCCTGTTACGGGCAGAAACCATTGGGGGTGTCCTGTCCACCAACCTGGTACCCTTTTTGTGCCCTCAATACATCAGGAAGCCCCCAAATCAGACCCTACTATATCATCCAGGGTATCAGATATCTACTCTATGCCAAGCCCTGGGTTCTGGGCTCATGTGCTCTTAATGGCTCTATGATGCCTTTGTCCGTGAGTTGAAGCTCCCAGTGTATGTTAGTCGTTTAGTCATGTCCAACTCTCTGTGACCCCATGCACTGTAGCGCGCCAGGCTCCTCTGTCCATGGGATTCTCCAGGCAAGAATACTGGAGCGGGTTGCTATGCCCTCCTCCAAGGGAACTTCCTAACCCAGGGATCGAACCCAGATCTCCAGCATTGCAGGCAGATTATTTACTGTCTGAGCTACCCGGGAAACACTGAGGCTCCGAGGGGGAAGTCATTTCACCCCATCCCGGGGACCCCGCTCACACAGCGGCTGAGTCTGAGCCCCCTGTCCTCCTTCCACCAGGAACTGCATCGGACAAAGCTTCGCCATGGCCGAGATGCGCGTGGTCGTGGCGCTGACGCTGCTGCGCTTCCGCCTGAGTGTGGACCGAACGCGCAAGGTGCGGCGGAAGCCCGAGCTCATTCTGCGCACGGAGAACGGCATCTGGCTCAAGGTGGAGCCGCTGCCTCCGTGGGCCTGAAGGTCGGCGCACCCCTGCTGATCCCGGGGGCCCAAGCCCCGCCCAGAGAGGCCTAGGTCCCGCCCCCGAGGGCCCAGGCCCCACCCCCAAGAGCCTGAGGGCATAGACCACGCCCCCCGGAAGTCAGGCTCAGTTGCTGGAGGACCGGACTCCTCCCGTTAAGCAGCCCGATGGTGCAGGTCACACCCACTCAAGGCAAGGTTCTGCCTCTGAAGGGTCTGATCCCGCCCCTTGAGGTCGAGATCCCGCCCCCTTGAGTGCCAGTTTCCGCCCTCTTGTTTGAGGGACCTGGATTGGCCACCTTTCCTTGGGCTCAGGCCCCGCCCCAGCATCTCTCGAATTCCGATGTTCAGGCCCCGCCTACTGAACCTTCTGAGGACCAAGGATAGATACCTTAGGCCTCTAGGCTACAAGCTCAGTCTACCTCAGACCTCGGCTGGCTTTTAAATTGAAGACTTGAAAACTGGAGCCTGAGATCAGAACCTTGAACTCGAACATCACCTTCTTGAGGCCCCCAGCTCACATGGATGAACTCCAGAGCCTGCATCCCAGGGCCCAGGAAGTTTATTGTTGACTTGTAAGCCCAGACTCTCCCTCTCAAGCCCAGGATGTTTGTTGCTGACTTGTAAGCCCAGACTCTCCCTCTCAAGGCCCTTCCTTCTTCCCTTGCTCAAAACCCCTTTGGCGAGTGTCCTGAATTTTGTAGAATATAAGCAAAGGATGCAGACAGCTCCCATCACCCACTCCCTAGCCAGATCAGATCCTTACACCTGGATTCCAGCAAGGAATTGAGGGGTCCTGGACAGCTGGGAAGTTGTGGGCTAGGAGGCTGGGAAGCCATTTGTCTTCGGACATAAACTTGGGCTTTTTGGGACAGTTTGTGCGTTCGTTTATTTCAACATGTGCATGTGTGCTAAGTCTCTTCAGTCGTGTCCGACTCTTTGCGACCCTGTGGACTGTAGCCTGCCAGGCTCCTCTTCATGGCATTCTCCAGTCAAGAATAACCAGAGTGGATTGCCATGCCCTCCTCCCGGGGATCTTCCTAGTCCAGGGATCAAAACCCTTTTGTCCCCTGCATTGGCAGATGCGTTCTTTACCATTAGTGCCAACTGGGAAGCCCGTTATTTCAACATACTGCTTAGTAAGTGTCCAATGGCACTGGGCTGGTAGCACACCACCAGGCAAATCCCTGCCCTCAGGAGGATGGAGGACATGTGTTGGACAAATAATTCCATGGGTAACTATTTACAACCTGTGACAAGTGCTGCAAAAGAGAGGCTTTGGTGCTGGGCAAGCATAGCAGGGGATGGAGGGTGGCTCAAGGAGAGCTACTCTGATGCTGAAGCTGGAGTAGAAGTTGAGTGTCGAGAAGGGAGTGAAGTGCATTCCAGGAAGCAAGAACAGCATCTGCAAATGTCCTGGGGTGGGAGAGTGTGGTGTGCTCATGGAACTCACAAAGGGAGTAGGGTGGCTGGCTCTGGGGAGTGGGGCTGGAATGGAGGAAGGGTGGGCAGGGCCCAGCGGTGCAGGGTCTTTGGGCCATGTCACAGTACAGGTTTTATGCAGAGGGTGTGTGTGTATTTGTGTGTGCGCGCTAAGTCGCTTCAGTTGTGTCTGACACTTTGGAACCCCATGGACTGGAGCCAACCTGACTCCCCTGTCCATGGGATTCTCCAGAATACTGGAGTGGGTTGCCGTTTCCTACTCCAGGGGATCTTCCTGACCCAGGGATTGAACCCAAGTCTCTTGTGCCTCCTGCGCTGGCAGGCAGATTCTTTACTACTGCACCACCTCCTGTAGAGGTGGGACGATGACAGTGACTACAATAATCATGTTAATTCATTGCATATTTTTTTGAGCATCTGCTGTGAGCCAGGGAGTGTTTGAGTCCTTGCATCACTGACATTTTGGTGGTGGTGGTAGTGGGGGAAACAGATGACAGTTGATAAACAAGCAAATAAATAAGTAAATTCACACAACCTTGGAGGTCACTGTATGGATTTTGAGTTTCACTGTGACAGAAATCGGGAGCCGTGGAGGGTTCTGAGCAAAAGAGGGACAAGATTTGTCTTACAGGGACTTCCCTGGTGGTCTAGTGGCTAAGACTGCTCCATGCTCCTAATGCAGGGACACAGGTTTGATCCCTGGTCAGGGAACTAGATAGCGTGTGCCACAACTAAGAGTTCACAGGTTGCAACTAGAGATTCTGCATGCCAGAAAACAGAAGTTTGAAGATTCTACATGCTGCAACTAAGACCTGGAGCAGCCAAATAAATAAACAAATATTAAAAGAATGTTATCTGACAGTTGCGGGTTGCTATGTTGAATAGAGACTGTGGCGAGGATGGGATGAAGGAAATCGGATTGGTTGGGGGGGGGGGCGGTGAGATGGGGTGGTGAGATGATGGTGGCTCTGCCCAAGCTGGGGGCTGTAGAAGCGACTAGTGGTGGTTGGATTGTGATGAGAAATGATTGTTTCATCATGGTCATACTGGCAGGTCTGCAGATAAATGGAATGTGGGGTTTGGGAGAATGGGACAACACCAGGTTTGGGTCTGTGGTGGTTTAGTCACCAAGTTGTGTCCGACTCTCTGTGACCCCATGCACTGTAGCCCACCAGGCTCCTCTGTCCATGGAATTTTTGAGGCAAGAATACTGGAGTGGGTTGCCATTTCCTTCTCCAAGGGATCTTCCAGACCCAGGAATCGAACCCAGGTCTCCTGCATTGCAGGTGTATTCCTGCATTGCAGGTGGATTCTTTACCAACTGAGCTACGAGGGAAGACCAGGTTTGTGTCTGAGCACCTGGAAAGATGGAAATGCTATCAATTGAGATGGAGAATCCCAAATGGAGTGTGGTGGGGTTTTTTTTTGGGGGGGGGGGATGGGGGAGGTGGTTTGAGATCAGCATGTTTGTTTGGGCCGGGGTAGTTGGAGAAGGCAACCTGGCTGTTGGATAGATGGGTTCTAAATCTGGACGAGTCCAGGGCTGGTGATGTACATCTGGGGAGGCTCAGTGTTTAGATGTTGTTTAAAAAGTCTCAGGGCGAGGAGGGATCCCTTGGTGTGTGGTGTGCCCGTGTGTGCACGTGTACACACCGTGAGCTTGTGAGTACAGGAAGGCGGGGTTAAGGATCAAGCCCCTGGTGTCTCTAAATTAATAATGAGGTATAAATCGACTGAATACTTCTTGTGTGCCCTTCCCAGATATTTTCACTTAATTCTCAAGGGTGCTCTTGCTCTCTCTCTTTTTGGGCTTCTTAGGTGGCTCAGTGGTAAAGAATCTGCCTGCCAAGCAGGAGACACGGGTTGGATCCCTGGGTCGGAAAGATTCCCCTAGAGGAGGAAACGGCAACCCACTCCAGTATTCTTGCCTGGGAAATTTCATGGAGAGAGGAGCCTGACTGACTACAATCCATGGGGTCACAAAAGAGTCGCAGGCAATTTAGGAACTGAGCATATACGCACAATCTCATTTCACGGAGGTGGAAACTTGAGCTCCCCAGAATGAAATGACTCGCCCCGAACGATGTCCTTGGGATCTTAGAGGGGGCCCGGAGTCGTTTTCTACCCCATGCTTCGGACTCCTGGTCTTGGCGGGGTCTCTAGCCCCTCTTTGCCTGGAAAGGAGTGTGCTAGGGAATGGGGTGGGGTTCGGGGCATGGAGGAGCGGAGGCAAACCTGGCAAGCAGATCCTGGGGCGCCCTCAGGTGGCGTAAAGTGGGGTCGTCGATCGGAATCCCGTGTCAGCGGCTTCTCGCAGTCTTGCGATTCCCGGCCTTGCAGCGGTCACTCGGCTTTGATGGTGCTCCGTCTTCCACATCCTTGCTCAGGCTGAGGGTCTCCAGGCACACATCATTCCCTAAATATCGCAGCGGCATCTTTCTCCCCACCCTTTCCCTTGCAACCTTGTCATCCGCCGGCAAAAATAACTTGGCCTTGGGAGGCAAGAGGTGTGGGTTCAAACCCCGGCTCTGCCCCCTCCTAGCGGTGGGCTTCGGCGCAGGACTGCCCCTCTCTGCTGCTCCGTTCTCTCTTATCGTGTGGAATTTACAGGCTTATTATCCTTGTAATTAATGCAGATTGACTTTCCGCTAAGGGCTGTGAATGGTAAATGAAAGAGACAAGGAGGAGGGGAAAGAGACCAGGTCCCTGAGACGCAGGTGCACCCGTGTGTGAGATTCTTAAGGCCTGGTACTGTCACTAGTTGCTTTTAGATCTCTTTCCTCTCCTGAGTGTGTCGGAGGCTCCCTCTGCTGGATGGTTCGGGAACAACAGACTCTAAGGCGTCCTGTCTCCACCTGTTTAGTGTGTGAGCGTGAGTGCACGCGAGGTCGTGTGTGACTTGGTATGTTAGGGCGCATTTGAGTGAATATGCGAGCATCCATGTGACTGTGTGCAAGTATGTGAGTGCGTGTACATGTGTAAGAGTCAAAATGTGTGCACAGTGTGTGATTGTGTGCTGTGTGAGATTGTGGGTGCATGCTTCCGTGTGTGCATGTGTGTGGATGGGTGTGTTGGGAATGACTGCAACTGTTCACATCAGGCTGGGCTTGTCGCAGGAGCTGCTGTCCAAACTTCCCTCAGGCAGGACATTCTGGAGAAATAATGCCTTTGGAAGCAGCCCTAAGGAAGGACTGGAGGGGGGGTACATGTTCTCTGCTGTCTCCCAGAGGGACTGTGCCCCAGGAACTCATAGCGTAAGCTTCCTTGATAAAGCATCCTTTACCTGCTGCCTTCTCTTTTCTGCTTCACTTCCCCATTGTCTTACTAGCATTTTCTAGAATCACCTCCCAAAGAAACAACTTACAGTTGAATTTTTGTCTCAAGGTCACCTCCAAATAAAATATTTTCACTTGAATCTTTACATCAGTGTTAAATTCTGGAGAGCCCAAATTAAGACACATATATGGGTTTGCTTCTCCAATTCCCATGTGAGTGTTAGTTGCTCAGTCGTGTCTGACTCTTTGGGACCCCATGGACTGTAGCCCACCAGGCTCCTCTGTCCTTGGGATTCTCTAGGCAAGGATTCTGGAGTGGGTTGCCATTCCCTTCAACAGGGGATCTTCCTGATCCAGGAATCCAACCCTGATCTCCCTCACTGCAGGTGGAGTCTTTACCATCTGTAGACCTAATCTTATGCCTCTTTTTACCAAGAAGGAAGTGAGACTCAGAGAAGGCAAGTCATTTGTTCAAGGTCACACAGCTGGAGATCAGGCAAAGGTGGGCCTTGACCACGTGCTGTCTGACCCCAAGCCCAGTGCTTTCTCCCCTCTGGGAGTCTCCTCCTTGATAAGGGCTCAGGGAGCAAATGAGGTGAAGGTTGCAGACAGCTGGTAGGTCACTGATGTGTGTATTGGATGGACCCAAAGCTCTTGCCTTGTGCTCGTGTCCCATTCTGTCATAAAATAAGAAGAATAATGGCAAACACCGTGCTTGGTGCTGACTGTGTGTCAGGAACATTGTTGTAAGCACTTTATTATTTATCTCCTCTCTCCCCCTTCCTTTCTCTCCAAGTATTACATGGGAAACATTTTCACTGTTCCTGCTCCCCAACCACCAGCCCCACAGTGTGGTGTGATTTCTTTTTCGTTTTACAAAACTGCATATAAGAGCATTTTCATTGTGCACATTTGTGCACACATAACTATTTTTTAAGGACTCTAAACATGTTGGGAAATATATCTGTTTGTTAACTTTAATTGTGTAATAAACCTCCAGGAAGTTTAGTAACTTAAAACAATAAGCTTTAGCTCTCTGGCAAACTTAAAAAAAATCTTCTCAGCAACACCTAGATAAGTGTTTAATAACTGGGACCTATACTTTGGCCACCTGATGCAAAGAGCTGACTCATTGGAAAAGACCCTACTGCTGGGAAAGATTGGAAAGGCAAGAGGAGAAGAGGGTGACAGAGGATGAGATGGTTGGATGGCATCACCGACTCAATGGACTTGAATCTGAGCAAGCCCTGGGAGATGCTGAGGGACAGGGAACTAGCGTGATGCAGGACTAGTGTGCTGCAGTCCACGGGGTCGCAAAGAGTCAGACACGACTTAGTGACTGAATAACAGCCACGACAACTGCCCCAGTCTAGCTGACAGACAAAATAAAATCATCATAATCTCTTAAGGGGAGGGGTGGCAAAGAGTTTACTGCTATCTTTAATTTACTACTTGGGGAGTTAGAAGGGGACAAATGATCTCTTTTTATAGCATGACACTTCCCAAGGGTCATTTCTCCAAGCCTCCCTCCTGTGGCTTGGGGTGTTTCCTTGATGGTCAGGCTAGTTTTTGTGAACAATCATCATCCAGTAAGCAGACGGGGCAGATGATGAAGAGGAGGAGGGGGAAGGGGAGGAGGAGGGATGTGGGGAGGAAGGAGACTATTCATGACTGTATTGTCAACAATAATGCGCCCTAGTGGTTTTTCCTAACTGTGTGTGTTCTCTGTACTTTTCCAAAGTTTTCCTCCAGGCTTTCTGGCTCCCAAGCCAGTTGATTTGATCTTCTGCCACCTGGGCCAGAAATCTGGCAGCTCTGCCATCTGGTTCTGCCTACTGTGTGGCCTCAGGGACCTGTTGATTTTTTATCTCAAACCTGCTTCAGGGTTGGGAGTGTTGAGTCAGATTGCATCAGCTCCACTGTGGGTCTCCAGCATAGCTGGTTCCCACTGTTCCCACCAGTCCTGATTATCTTAGCCCATTTGAAGACAGAAACAAGAATGAACATGTGTGTCCCACCCTGTGCCAGATCTTTATAGTCCTGGTATGGCTTCAGGGGGTGGGTTTCTGCTTGAAAGCTACCTCCTCAGGGAGGCCCTCCCTGACTGCCCAGTCCAGAGCAGTGCTCTTGGTCACTTTCTAGTGCATTTCACTCTGTTAATTTCCCTAATTCCTGCCACCATCCAACTTGGTCTTATTTCCTGTTGACTTCCTCCACTACATGTGAGCTCAGTGATCCAGAGACCTCGTCTGTCTTATTCATCTGTTCTGGGTCCCAGCCCTGTTCCTGGTATAGAGTGGATGGGCAAGTACAGCTTGTTGTTGAGGAATGAACCACCTGGGAGATAGAAATCCTCTCTTCATCTGCAGAGGAGGGCATGAAGATTAGAGAGGGCAATTGACTTGCCCAAGGTCACACAGCCAGCGAGTAGCAGAGCTGAGACTTGGACTCAGTCAGTTCTTCTGAGTCTGGAACTTGTTCCTTCCTAATAGGTGAGAGAGGAGAGGTGAAATGCCAGCCAGCAGGCAGCCCGCATGCTTATTCTAGAGAGACTCCAGGCTGGTACCTGAGAGGTGTGTCTTTATTATGACAACAAATAAAAGCTCCTCATCTGTTTTGTGTGGCCAGCTAAGTGCCTTTCACTGTGCTAAATCCTTATCTCTTTTAAAAATTGTGTTTTAGTGATAAACATTCTAGCAGCTCAATGTGGGGGAAAATGCATTTGAGACTCCAATTTACGTCCCTCAGTTCCACTGTGTTGTGCGGATTCTTCTGGATTTTTTCAATGCACATACAAACGTGCACACATGCACATGCATTCACAGGTTTTGTTTATAATCTCACCTTTGTGCTTGCTCACTCGCTCAGTTGTGTCTGACTCTTAGCAACCCCATGGACCATAGTCTGCCAGGTTCTTCTGTCCACCAAATTCTCCAGGCAAGAATACCAGAGTGGGTTGCTATTTTCTTCCCCAGGAGATCTTCCAGACCCAGAGATTGAACACATGCCTCCTGCGTCTCCTGCATTGGCAGGTGGATTCACTTAATCACTGTGCTGCCTGCAAACTGTTTTGAAACATACTTTCTCCTACTCTTTCTGCCTGTGTCTAATGGGATGCTTGCAACTCTCTGTGAGGTTCCATCAACCCATTTAACAGATGTGTAAAGTGAGGTTCAGAGGGGTGATGGACTGTGCCAGGGGCTGGTGATTCCAAGCAACCACCACAGCTGGTCTGGCACAGGCTTGCCCACTGCCTGGCTCTGGGTGGGGGTGGAAGGACCTCTGGCAAGGGGACAGAGGGAGAGTGGCTCCTTTCTGCAACACTGGCTGGGGGACATTCAATAAGCCAGGCTTGTGTGATCTGGCAGCTGAGATGTTCTTTGATGAGAAACCATGGGAGATGCTCCAGTCTCCTCAGGCACAGAACAGAAGGTCCTCATCTGAAGCTTCCTGTCCCCCCATGCTGGGTCCCTTTATTCTCCTACCATCTGATCCAGGAAGCCAGGTGATGGATCCTGCCCCTAGGCCTGCTGGATTTTGAGTTCTTGGCCACATGGTGAAGCAGTCTTTAACCCTGGCTTCTGGACAGAATGCTGGACCAAAATTTTCACATTAGCTGGCTCCCTCAAGGACTCGGCAACTGCCATCACAGTGTGGGACTGAAAGGACAAGGACAGGCTTGCTTGTGCCTACTCTGTGATTATGGGGCCCTTTTAACCATGCAGTCCACTCCTCCACTTCATTTGGGTCCCACTCAAAGGTCACTCCTCCTGGAAGCCCTCGTGTCCCTGTCACTGTCTGGTAATTCTTGATCATTTATCTGATCATTGCCCTTCTCCCCCCTTAGAGGAGTCCTTTGACAGAAGAGACAATGTCTGCTGTGCTTACAGCTACACCCTAGCCTCTAGAATTGTGCCTGGAACATAGTAGACACTCAGTAAACACACAGCCACCCAGGCCTGGCAAGGACAGATTTTTCTCTTGATTTTACAGATTAAAAAAGTGAGAGACAAACAGAGTATGGTTTCCTGACATATATTGCAGAGCCTGACTCAGGTCTCTTAAAGCAGTGACTATCAAACTTTAACAAGCATAGGAATCCCTGGAATCTGGTTAAAACATCAATTCTGATTAGGTAAGTACAATCCTACAGTAATGATCTGTCACTGGGTAATGAACACCCCCAAAATCTTTTTTGTAGTTATTTTAAATCAATAACCTTTAAATGTTGTTTCGGGGGTGTAGCCGATTAACAGTGTTGTGATAGTTTCAGATAGACAGCATCTACATGTATCCATTCTCCCCCAAACTCCCCTCACATCCAGGCTTCCACATAACATTGAGCAGTTTCCTGTAGGTCCATTTGGTTATCTGTGGCTCAGCTGGTATAAAGAATCCACCTGCAATGCGAGACCTGGGTTTGATCCCTGGGTTGGGAAGATCCCCTGGAGAAGGGAACGGCTACCACTCCAGCATTCTGGCTTGGAGAATTCCATGGACTATAGTTCATGGGGTCACAAAGAGTCAGACATGACTGAGTGACTTTCAGTTTCACTTCACTTTTAAATACAGCAGTGTGTACGTGTCCATCCCAAACTCCATTACTATCCCTCCCCCTCATCCTCACTGATCCCTCCTGCCAGCAGCCATAAATTTATTCTCTAAGTCTGCGAGTCTCTTTCAGCTTTGTAAGTAGTTTCATTTGCATCATCTCTTTTTAGATTCCACATGTAAGGGATGTGGTACGACATTTGTCCTTCTCTATCTGATTTACTTCACTCGATATGACAGTCTCTAAGTCCATCCATAATCAGCCCCCAAGTCTTCATGGCTTAAAACAATGGCTACTTTATTTTCTCTTATGATTCTGTGTGTCAACTGGGAACCCTGTGATGTCACCCAAGGCTGTGATCATCTGGAAGCTCAGCTGGTTGGACCATACAGATGGCTCCCTCTTGTGGCCAGCAGGTGACACTGGCTGTCAGCTCGGAGATAATCCAAGGTGGCTGATCAGAGCTTGTCCATCCACCTTGGGTGTCTCTATAGCATGGTGACTGAGTTCCAAGGGACTGTGTTTCAAGAACAGCACTTCGGGCTTCCCTGGTGGCTCAGTGGTAAAGAATCTGCCCGCCAGTGCAGTAGACACGGGTTTGATCCCTGGTCTGGGACGATCCCACATGCTGCGGAGCAGCTAAGCCCCTGCACCACAACTATTGAGGCTTTGGTCTAGAGCCCAGGAGCCTCAATAGGAGAAGCCCCACACCAGAGCTAGAGAGTACCCCTGCTGGACAGAAGCCCGTGCAGCAGTGAAGACCCAGCACAGCCAAAAATAATAAATAAGTAAAATTACATACATTAAAAAACTCTCATAATGTAAATTTAAGGTGCCAAACCAGTCTAAGGCCCATACCTGGCATGGTACCTGGCCACACAATGTTAGTTAAACACTGTCAGGCCCGAATCAGGGAGAAGACAAAATAACTCCTCCTCTCACTGGGGACAATGGCAGAAATTTTGCGGCCATCACCTTGGTGTGTTAGGGCCCAAAGTTCTGCATTTCCTAGATGTTGCTGCTATTGCCAGTGCTGCTGGTCTGAGGACCCCATTTTGGATGACCAGGTTTTACAGCTCGTAGCTATAAATGTCCCTTTCTTCCCTAAACAGTTGATGAGTTCCGAATATATGCCAAAATTCTCTTTCACTAGTGCTGTCTTGTTGAATTACTTCTCTGTGTGGCTGGAGAGAGTTATTGCACCTCTCTGGACCCCTGTTTCCTCTTCTTTCTTCCTGCTTCTCCCCACCCCTCTCTGGCTAGCCCTGTTGCTTCTTACCTGCTCCCACCCTGCTCCTGGCTCTTTTCTGGATGGAACTGTCAGTGGCTGGATCCACCTCAGCAGAGAAGAAGAGTCTAGGACAGTGCACCCAAACTTGTGGGGGGCTCCAGGCTTCCCATGTGGCTCAGTGGTAAAGAATCTGCCTGCCAATGTAGGAGATGCATGTTCAATCCTTGCATTGGGAAGATCCCCCGGAGGAGGGCATGGCAACCCATTCCAGTATCCTTGCCTGGAGAATCCCATGGACAGAAGGGCCTGGCTGGGTACATAAGTCCATGGGGTCACAAAGAGTTGGACATGACTTGGTGACTAAACAACAAGGACCAGGCACCTGAAGCTGGATGAAGCCTTCTGAAGGGACCCAAAGCCGGATCAGATAGACCCGGAAGAAGTAGGGGGTAGCAGAGGTGGTGGGAGAAATTTGGGCATCTCTCCAGCTTTCTGAGATACAGGAAGAATGTCTGTCTGAGCTTCTTTCATCCAGCAGCTGCATCCTTCAAACCCACCCTCATCTTTTAGCCCAACCATGAAGAGAGCTCATGGGGACCTGAGAGCACTTTACAGGGAAATTTGGGAATGGGATCTGGAAGAATTTGTGTCCCCTTTAATGCTTACATCCCATGTCCCAGAAGGGAAGGCTGAGCCCAGAGAAAGTGAAAGTGTTCGGACACACTCAGTTGTGTCCGACTCTGTAACCCCAGGACCGTAGACCGCCAGGTTCCTCTGTCCATGGGATTCTCCAGGCAAGAAGACTGGAGTGGGTTGCTATGTCCACCTCCAGGGGATCTTCCTGACCCAGGCATCGAACCTAGGTCTCCTGCATTGCAGGCAGATTCTTTGCCATCTGAGCCACCAGGGAAGCCCAGAGAGAGTGGGCACAAACCACTGTGAGAGTGAGGCTCCCCACTTGGGATCTCCCTGCTCTGCCCACCCCTGTGTGAACCCTGCTCTCTACGAGTGCCTTGCAAGCCTTACACCTCATGCTTCCAGATGCTCTCTTCCGACTGAGTCTTTTTTCCTCTGAATCTAAGGTGGGTAGTTCCTAGTCAGGCTGGATTCTCTGTTCCTGCTCCCCACAGTCATGGCTCAACACACACCCTGGGCTGTTTGGAGGAAGGACGTGATCTTCTGCCAGGCTGTGTGCCCCAAAGGGCAGAGGCTTCAGATCTCTGAGCTTCCTGATTCTGCGCTGAAAAATGACTCACGATGCCCTCCTGACACCCGCGTGGAGAGGAGCTGCAGAGATGTTTTGGGACAAGGCTGGGCCAGGCCTGCTCACCTGGCACCTGAATGTTCTTGCTTTGAGCGCCACACCCTAGCCTTGGAAGGGCAAGGGCGGTTGTAAACTTGGGGGCCCAGAGTCACCTTTGCCCGCACCCCAACAAAGCCACACGGGAGGTGCTGAGTCCTGAGAGTTCAGGGTCTGCTCCATGTGACCCTGAGCTGGTCTCTCTGGCCAGACACCTCCAGCCTGAAGTCTTGGGCTGGACGCCAGATTGGGGAGGAGGCATGCGGGGACTGGCTGTGAGCCTAGCCCAGCCTCCCTGCCGCCATTCAGAGGTTGGGCCAGAGGGAGAGAGACCTCCCAGAAGGAGGACAGAGGAAGTCGTGTGGGACAAGCCGCTCCTGACCGAAGGTGCCGCCGGGCTGGTGTTGCTGGGGGCTGAGGGTTCTGGCCTGGGGCAGGAAGTGGGTGCCCTAGACAGGGTGGCTTCAGAGAGAGAGTTGCACACCCACTCCTTCCCCCCGGGGATGGTGGTTTCCTCGCAACTGGAGCCCCTGGCAACCTTCCACTAATTCGGTTCTTCATCTGTCTTTCTTTCTCTCTTCTCTCTCTTCCTTTCATTTCCCTTCCCTTTCTTTCTTTCTTTTTCTCTTTCTCTCTCCCTCTTCCTCTGAATTTCTGTTTCTCCCTCCCCTCTCCCAGCGCCTGTCTGCCTGTCTCTGAGCCCTTCTTGCCCGTCCCCAGCACTCCCCATCCCTGCCCCTCACTCCCTTGCTCCTCTCTCTCTATCCGTCTCTGCCTCACAGCTCACCATCGCTGCCTCTTCCTTAATCCTCAGGTTTCACCCTCCAACCCATCTGACCACAGGATGCTGGAGCTGAGCCTGTCCTGGCTGGGACTCGGGCCAGTGGCAGCCTCCCCATGGCTGCTGCTGCTGCTGGTTGGGGCCTCCTGGCTCCTGGCCCGCGTCCTGGCCTGGACCTACACCTTCTATGACAATTGCTGTCGCCTCCGATGTTTCCCGCAGCCCCCCAAACGGAGCTGGTTTTGGGGTCACTTGGGCCTGGTGAGTGTGAGCATCAGGAATAGGTCTGGGGGATCAGGGTGGATAGACTTCCTGAGGGTCAGGAATGGGGCTTAGAGAGCTGGGAGTCTGGGATTAGGCTGGGGTCTATGGTGGCAAGGGAAACCTCTTGCCTCACCTCCCACCCACTGGGTCCAGTCCTCTCTTCTCTGTCCATCCTATGCTTCAATGCCTTCCTTCTTCTTCTTCTTTTTTAAATTTACTTATTTCACTCACTGGATCTTAGTTGCGGCACACAGGATCTTCAGTCTTCTTTGCTGTATGTGGGAGCTTTTTTTTTTTTTTTCCATTTATTTTTATTAGTTGGAGGCTAATTACTTTACCATATTGTAGTGGTTTTTACCATACATCAACATGAATCAGCCATGGATTTACTTGTATTCCCCATCCCGATCCCCTCTCCCCCCTCCCTCTCCACCTGATCCCTCCGGGTCTTCCCAGTGCACCAGCCCCGAGCACTTGTCTCATGCATCCAGCCTGGGCTGGTGATCTGTTTCACCCTAGATGATATATATGTTTATACATGATATATGATACATGATATACATGTATACATGATAATATACATGTTTCGATGTTTCGATGCTGTTTTCTCAAAACATCCCACCCTCGCCTTCTCTATGTGGGAGCTTTAGTTGTAGAATGCAGGATCTGGTTCCCTGACCAGGGATCGAACCTGGGCCTTCTGCATGGGGAGCATGGAGTCTTAGCTACTGGACCACCAGAGAAGTCCCCCCAGTGCCTTTCTTGTTCCCCAATGCTGTCCTCACCCCAAGCCCGTTTTGGGTCATGTTCCTGTTTGTCTTCCCCACATTTGTGTACATTTGAGGGGCTCTCAGGGTGGGCTGGAGAGAGCTGGGCCCCATGGTGTCCGCACAGACTGCATGGCTGGTCTTGAGGCCTCCTCAGACCCACTGTCCAGGATCTGTTCCTGTTGGGCCTTGGGCCAGTGTCTACTCCTCTGTGGGCTTCTGCTTCCCCATAGGAATTAACTATGAGCCCCACCCCATCTTCCCCCCATGGGGTCAGAGGAATATGTGGACAGTCTCTCCTTCTCCCCTTCCTCAGTCACCTTTGTTTTCCTATCTTGCCTTCTACCCCCAAGACGCATCAGTGAGCCCTGTTGCCCAACTTGGATGAAAGCAGACCACTCTCTTTTTCAGAATCACTCTGCTCTAACAGTCAAACTTCCTGGAAGGGGGCTTCTGGCCCACCTTCCTAGTCTTATCCTCAGTGGCCTTTCCTCTGCGTTGAGTCGGACCCCTTTTACCACAATCATACTTAGGATTTTGTCATCACCTGTAAGGGCGCCACCTCCAGAACCATTGATCTGAGGATTGCATTCTGTGATCACAACCCCTCTTCCTTCGAGCTTCTTTTTTCTTCATCTCCCATCCTAGATCCTGCCAGGATATTCAGTCCCTTCTACACCCTAGTCCAATGGCTTCCTTTCCATCCTACTGCCTCAGATACCTTTAGCTTAGATTCTCATCCTTTGTGCTTGGGCTGCGGTGTCTGGCCAATCGGGTTTTCCTTCATGATGCTTTGGATAAGAGCTAAACCCTCAAAGTACTCTGATCTCTTCTCCACGATGATGCTAGAGGTCACAAAACAGGACAAAGAGATGACTTTAATACCCCCACCTGCCCATTCCCAGTGGGCTTTCTTCTGAACAAAACCTCTGGTCTGCTGTTTCAGAGTTGTTTTCACTCACTGCCTCCCTTTCTCCATTTGCTCTCTCCTGCTCCAGTCTGGTCCCCTCCTCCACCTGGCATCTGCTCCTGCCAGATGGCTGTGGTCTCTAGGTCTCCGTACCCCATGGACTCCATTCAGCCCCATCTCATCCAACTCCCAGTACTCTCTGAGCTTGCAGACCATGCTGTCCTCCTGAATCCTGCTTTTTCTCTTGGTTCCAGGACACATCCTCCTCTGGTCTCTCCCCTACCTCCCCATAGCCCCTCTGTCTCCTCTTGGCTCCTCCTTTGTTCCATCTTTTCATGTGAGGAACCCCCCACCCCCAGCATTATAACCCTTTCTCCTTCTTCTGAGGACATTTCCTCACCTAGGACTCCAACTCGTAAGGCGACCATCAGTTTCCTCTGTAAGTGAATTTCAAGTTCACATCTCTCCTGATCCCAAGGTCATCCAGCTCCTTCCTCCTCTTCTCACGTGAAGGGGGAGGGTCTCATAAACACCTCATTCTTTGCTAAGAATCTGAACTCATGGCTCCCTCCCCAATCCTGCCCCTGCCCTAAGTCTAGTCCATCCTTCCAGCTGTCCACATCCCATACTTTGGGGTCCCTGAGCCTGCCTGCTTTTCCTACCAATGCCCCCAGTCCTAATGTGCTGCCTCCACAATCTGTCCTCAGTCTGTCCCTCTCTGCATCTCCTATCACCCATGGCCCCATCCACCATCATTTTTCTCCAGGAATCCTTGCCAAGCCTACTCTCTGGTCTCCTCATTGCCACTGGCATCCCCTCCATCCTCTCTCTCTCTTTAGCCCTGGATAGACTTTTCTGGAGTTCAGTTTAGGTCCTGCCCTTTCTTGGCTGAAAACTGTTCGACGACTGCCTATCGCTCTGAAGATAAAGACTAAATGTTTCCAGGCTGGCACCTGCGGTTCTCCTTAGCCTTGTGCATGTCATGGTCACTCTGAGCTTCTGCTTTATCTCTTCAGTGAACCAAACTCTTCCCACTGCAGGGTTTTTGCTCCTGCTGCAGGAAGCACTCCCCTTCCTGTGTTTACCCCCTGGATTCCTCCTCATCCTTCCATTTTTGGCTCGGGTATAACTATCTTCTCTAAGCTTCCTTTGACTCCCCCAGACTCTGTTCTCTGACTTTGCCCTTCTGTTGCCGTTTTTCAGTCTCTAAGTCACGTCCAATTCTTTGCAACCCCATGGACTGCAGCACAGCAGGCTGCCCTGTCCCTTATCATCTCTTGGAGTTTGCGCAAACTCATGTCCATTTAGTCGATGCTGCCATCTCATCCTCTGTCATCCCCTTCTCCTCCTGCCTTCAATCTTTCCTTGCATCAGGGTCTTTTCCAATGAGCCAGCTCTTCGTATCAGGTGGCCAAAATATCAGAGCTTCAAAACTTCAGCATCAGTCCTTCCAATGAACATTCAGGGTTTATTTCCTTCAGGATTGACCGGTTTGATCTTGCAGTCCAAAGGACTCTCAAGAGTCTTCTCCAAATGACAGCTCAAAAGCATCAATTCTTTGGCATTCAGCCTTCTTTATGGTCCAACTCTCACATCTGTACGTGACTACTGGAAAAACCACAGCTTTGACTATATGGATCTTTGTTGGCAAAGTGATGTCTCTGCTTTTTAATATGCTGTCTAGGTTTGTCATAGCTTTTCTTCCAAGGAGCAAGTATCTTTTAATTTTATGACTGCAGTCATCATCTGCAGTGACTTGGGAGCCCAAGAAAATAGAGTCTGTCACTGTTTCCATTTTTTCCAGTTTCTTTGTGATGAAGAGATGGGACCAGAATTCATGATCTTAATTTTTTGAATGTTGAGTTTTAAGCCAGTTTTTTCACTCTCCTCTTTCACGCTCATCAAGAGGCTCTTTAGTTCCTCTTTGCTTTCTGCCATTAGGATAGTATCCTCGGCATATCTGGGGTTATTGATATTTCTCTGGGCAGTCTTGATTCCAGCTTGTGATTCATTCAGACTGGCATTTCTCATGATGTACTCTGCATGTAAGTTAAAAAAGCAGGGTGATAATATACAGCCTTGTTGTACTCCTTTCCCAATTTTGAACCAGTCTTGTGTTCATGTCCAGTTCTAACTTTTGCTTCTTGACCTGCACACAGGTTTCTCAGGAAACAGGTAAAGTGGTCTGGTATTCCCATATCTTTAAGAATTTTATACAGTTAGCTGAGATCCACACAGTCAAAGGCTTTAGTGTGGAAGAAGCAGTTAATGGAATCCTGTTGCTTTTTCTATGATCCAGTTGATGTTGGCAATTTGATCTCTGGTTTCTCTGCCTTTTCTAAATCCAGCTTGTACATTTGGAAGTTCTCAGTTCATGTATTGTTGAAACCTAACTTAAAGGATTTTGAGTATTACCTTGCTAGAATGTGAAATGAGCACAGTTTTATGGACTTGCCCTTGCTCATGGTTGAATAGTTAATTGTTCATTACTTATTTATTATCCATCTCTCACACTAGGTGCTTGCTCTGGGGACAAACATGATATACACAGTGGCCCATCCTATTAAATAAATGTTTGGTAATACTGTGGTGGAGGCCTGGGTAACTTGCCATCACTTCCCTTTTTCATCCAAGGCCAAAGGCACAAGTGTCCAGCTCCTCTCTCCTCCTCCCCCAGACCAGCATCTCACAGAACAGTACATCCCAAGCACATTGTAAAGTCTGCCTGAGATTACAGGGCTTGTGAAAGGTTGTTGCTGGAACTTGAAAAGACGCCGGGATTCTTGGCCTCCAGAGGAGAAGAATTCAATACGGGGCCAGAGACGAGGCTTGATCGCTCAAAGCTTTTGTGTAATAAAGTTTTATTAAAGTATAAAGGAGGTAGAGAGAGCTTCTGACATAGACATCAAAAGGGGGCAGAAAGAGTGCCCCACTGCTAGTTTTTAGCTGGATGTTATATAGGTACTAGCAGTTTGTTAATGAAAGAAAGGAGTGTCTTGAAACTCAGAGAATGGCATCAGCCCCCTCATCCATAAGATCTACTTTGGGATAATCTTGGCACCAGATGAGTCATCCCCGGGCCATAAAACAATTGACTTGAATCTTGTAGAAAGGCAGATTACAATACAAATAGTTTCGTTTACATAGTTTAGGGGAACGATGTCTGAGTATAACATACTCCTTTGGCAAGTTGGTTCTGAGCCGTTAGGCAAACCGACTTGAAGACAGAGTCTGGGGTAAATGCACAGTACATTAACATAGCTTAAGACAAACATTTCCATAAAAAAAATGCATTGGTTAACTCAAGGTTTGAGAATAGTTAACTTCACATGGAACCAGGTGTCATGGCAACACAGTATTTTAAGAGAAACCTCCTTTTAAATTTGTATAGAGAAAGGAAAAAAATATATATCACTAGTTTGTTTCCTCCTGCCGCTTAAGAGAGAGATAAAAAATGTCTGACACTTGCAGCCTATTTCTTCCGTTTGGAGACACCTGGCCTTCCTGCCTTTTACCCTCTCACTTGGAATAATGTTCTCAGAGAGCCCCAGAGGCGGCTGGAATTCTATGAAGTTACTCTTCTGACTCCCCATCCAAGCTTGGCTGTGGAGGCTGGTCTTAATCATGCTTTTCTCCTCCAATATCTCCTGCTGTGTGACTTTGGCTAAGTTCCTCTCCCTCTCTGAGCTGAACTTATCAAATGCCTCAGGGTACTCAGGGAGCAGAGTGTGTGCGCTCTCAGTCACTCAGTCACGTCCAGCTCTTTGCGACCCCATGGACTGTAGTCCACCAGGCTTCTCTGTGCTTGGGATTCTCCAGGCAAGCATACTTGAGTGGGATCTTCCAGACCTAGGGATTGGACCTGTGTCTCCTGCATTTGCAAGTAGATTCTTTACCGCTAGTGCCACCTGGGAAGTTCCCAGTGAGCCAAGGAGCAGGTCACAAAGGTAAAAATGACTTATGGTCACCTGCCTGGAGAACCTGAGGGCTTGTATGGGGTGTCCTGAGGGACTGGAGAGGGTGCCTCACCAGAAAGCAACTCTCCCTTCTTCTTCTTTTGGGGGATATGGCTTCAGTTTCTTCATTTGTAATTGGCATGGTTTATGGGAGTGTCCAAGAAGCAGGTTCTAGCACTGCTTCTTGGGAAGATCTTGGGTTGGGAAGATCGCCTGGAGAAGGAAATGACAACCCACTCCAGTATTCTTGCCTGGAAAATTCTGTGGAGAGAAGCGTCTGGTGGGCTATAGTCCATGGGATTATAAAGAGTTGGACACCACTGAGAGACTAAAGACCAATAGTAGCAGCATGGTAGTGTCCATAGGTTCAGGACAGAGATAGATAGCTAGGATGTACTGTGAGAAATAGATAGACAGGAGGTACCAGATAGATGTCTATATCTAGATATTTGGTTGGCCAATAAGTTCATTCAAACCTTCCGTAAGATGTTATGGAAAACCTGAACACACTCCTTGGCCAACCCAGTAGCTAGCTAGCTAGACAGACAGACAGGATGCACTATGCATAGAGCCTTGTCAGCAGAAGGGGTTCAAAGGTGACAGGGGATGTCTTGACTGATGGGCAGAGTTAACCTGTGTCCCTTGGGGTCAGCCAGGGCTGGAAAGTCCCAGGACTGTAGACCCTTAACCATGGAAGGAATTTGAGGCTATGCAGATGGGCCAGAACATGAAAGGATGTGGACTCAAAACCCAGGGACAAGTCCTGAATCCACCCTGCTCCTAACAAATCTCCTCCATAGGGATCTTCTCCTGTGTCCACCCCTGGGGCTGGCACCACTCCCAGGATGAGAAAAATGATTTCTTTGAGCTAAGGTCATCCTCCCTGTAGGCAAAGAATGTCTCCTCCCTGCCCTGGGGTGCCCCCCTGGGACTTGGAGAGCCTCCATGTCCCTCCCATCTCTGGCATGAAGAAGCGGGGGAGGCAGAGATCCCCTCCATCTGTGCAGGTTCCCACACACTGTTCACTGCAGCAGCTTCTTTTAGGGGAGGGATGGCTATTGCTTTCCTTGCAGGTCCTCCCAACGGTGCAGGGCTTGAGGGACTTCACTCCACTTCACTCACCTGCCCCCAGGGGCTTATGGTCTGGCTGGGCTCCATCATCTTCCTCATCACTTTCTGCCACCATGACATTGCCTGATCTGTCACCAACACCACAGGTGTCCGCCTGGGACAGGTGGTAGTGGGTGTCATGGCCGTTTCTGAGGGTGGTGAGCCCCTCACTGGCAAACTTCTCTTCACTTCCTGCAGGTCCAGGGTCCCTCCTGCTCTTGGGCACCCTAGGTCATCTTTTTCTTCCCCCTTTCATTTATTTGCCAACCCCATTCTGGTGTTCTGAACATCGCTTGGGGATCCTTGCAGAGACTGAGCTCTGGGCTCTGTTGTGGAGGACCCTCCAATCTTGGTCACACAGGATTAGAGATATCCCTGATCCTGTGTGGTCTGGGTGGGTCTGAGGGAGAGACACTGGCTGGGGGAGCCCAGAGAGGAAGTAGGGCTTTTGCCATTGGGGCAGGCTGGAGGACTTCTTGGAGGAAGAGTTGTTGGAAGTGGGTCTGGGACAATTAATAGGCATTTTTTTTTAAAAGCAAAGAAGTGAAAGTATATTCTGTGGAGAGGACTAGTGCACTCAAAGGCCTGGAAGTGAAAGCGTGAGTGCCTGTCTTATATATACACAGATATACATATACACAGATACAAACATATTTATCTTCTACCTATTTATCAATCCATCTACCTACTTTCTATCACAGCTGTCATATCTGCTTATTTATCTATATGTTTTCCATCTACCCACACATCATCATCTATCTGTCACCTACCATCTGTCTATACCTACCCATCTATCACTTATCCAACTATCATCTAGTCACCCATCTATCCATCTTTCTATTCATCCATCTATCCTCCCTTCATCTAATGATCAGTGGATTAGTAGGTTATCTATCTATCCATCCATCCACCCATTATCTCCTCCCACCTCTCTCCTCTGCCCTCTTTCTCTCTCTCTCCTGCCATTCTCCCCTCTCTCTCAGTCAAAATACAGAGATGAAGAGAATAAGGGGACAGAGAGAGGCACATAGAGAGACATGAAAAAAGACAGAGATGAACAGAGAAAAGTTGACTCAGATGGAGAGAGTATAGATCAACAATCTAGGCAGAAGAGGATAAGGGGGTGAGTGGGTGTGGTGGGTAGGGGGATGAAGCAGGAGGGTGTAGCTTCTGGTACCTCCTGCCAAACCTGGCCTCAACCCCACCTGTTCCCAGGCACAGAGCAATGAGGAGGGCATGCGGCTGGTGGAGGAGCTGGGCCACTCCTTCCGCGACGTCCACCTCTGGTGGATGGGGCCCCTTTTCCCCATCCTGCGGTTTGTCCACCCTAACTTCGTTGCCCCTCTGCTCCAGGCCTCAGGTATCTCTCCCAGGAGCAACCCCTCCCAGCCTCTTCCCTGGCCCCTGCTCCCAAGCCCTTCCCACTCCTGGATAGACCAGGTTGAGCAGGAGAATGGACAGCATTGACAGAGACCTGCAGGGTGACTCTGGGAAAGTCTCAAGTTCTCTCTGGTTGTCAATGTCTTTTTTCAGCTTTGGGTGGTGGAAAATCAACAGTGTTGGTCCACCATGTTAGATGCTCCAGGAGAGGTCAGAGAGCTGGGGCAAGCATGCTGTCCCTGGTGCCTAAAAGTGCATTTTGCAGTGTGCTGTGCTGTGCTTGGGGATTTAGGACATTCTGGGCCACGTAGGAGTCATGTCAAGGTGTGCTGGGATGTGTTGTGTCATGTTGGGGTGTGTCTAAGCACATAGGGTTGTGTTGATGGGGTCCACTCTGTGCTGCAGCCTGGTCTGGTCCCCCTTCCTCCCCCCCCCCCAACTATCTCTTCCCAGCTTCCTCTCCTCTTGGCTTGGAGGAGAAATTCAGAACCCTTTCTGGGAGCCTCCAGCCCCCACCACAAGTTATTCCTTCCCCCCCATCCACCATGGCACCTGATGTTCTATTTCTTATGTCAGCCACCATCATACCCAAGGATATGTTTTTCTACAACTTCCTGAAGCCCTGGTTGGGTGAGTAACTGTTTGTGAAGGGGGTTGCGGATGACCCTGGGGACCCAGAGGAAGGTCTTCCTTTGCCCACTCCCCGTGGCTGTCTCTGCTAGGGGATGGGCTCCTGCTGAGTGCTGGTGACAAGTGGAGCAGCCACCGTCGCCTGCTGACACCCGCCTTCCACTTCGAGATTTTGAAGCCGTATATGAAGATTTTCAACAAGAGCACAGACATCATGCATGTGAGTGTCTTGAACCCAGGGTCCCACCTGGAGCCTTGGGAAAGGGGGAATGGGCTCAAACACATATGGTCTGGAATCCTGGTTCAGCTGGATGGCTTTGGGGAGGGGGTCACTGATTTTCCTCTCTAAGCCTCAGTTTCCTCATCTGTAAAACTGGGATGAAAGTGAAAGTGAAATTTGCTCAGTTGTGTCCTACTCTTTGCGACCGCATGGACTATACAGTCCATGGAATTCTCCAGGCCAGAATAGTGGAGTGGGTAGCCTTTCCCTTCTCCAAGGGATCTTCCCAACCCAGGGATCGAACTCAGGTCTCCCACATTGAAGACAGATTCTTTGCCAGCTGAGTCACTAGGGAAGCCCAAGATTACTGGTATGGGTAGTCTATCCCTTCTCCAGGGGATCCTCCCAACCCAGGAATCGAACTGGGGTCTCTTGCATTGCAGGCAGATTCTTTACCAGTTGAAAGTGAAAGTGAAAGTGAAGTCGCTCAGTCATGTTCGACTCTTTGCGACCCCGGTGAACTGTAGCCCACCGGGCTCCTCCATTCATGGGATTCTCCAGGCAAGAATACTGGAGTGGGTTGCCATTTTACCATTTGAGCTACCCCTTTTTAAAGATCGTGATGCTGGGAAAGATTGAAGGCAAAAGGAGATGAAGGCGGCAGAGGATGAGATGGTTAGATAGCATCACTGAGTCAATGGACATGAATTTGAGCAAACTTCAGGAGGCAGTGAAGGACAGGGAATTCTGGCGTGCTGCAGTCCATGGGGTTGCAGAGTCAGACAGGACTTAGCGACTGAACAGCAACAAAAGGGTGATCAAGATGACGTAATGGAATCAGGTTCCTGGCACATATTAGGTACTCGGAAAGTTTTAGTTGCTAGTCTGCCTCATGGAAGCTCTGTAAATTCAGGACAGAAATGATGAACATTGCACAGCAGTTCTTTCTGCATTACATACCACCTTAAAACTCGTGGACTTGAAAGAATTAGTGTTTATTATTTTTCATGAGATGAAACATCAGTTGAGTCATTCTTCTCATCCTGGTTGGAATCATGCATGCATTTGTGGTCACGGGTGGGTTATATAGACAGCTCTGATGTTCTGGGCTTAGCTTTCGCATGTATTCAGAGCTTGGCTAGCTGTCAACTGGTTTAGGATAGCCTTGGTGGGACAATGGACTCCTGCACTTGTCTCTCATCTTCTTGTAGCTCTCATCACCTGAGCTTGACTGCATGGTGGAGACTGGGCTCCAAGAGAATGAGCAGAAACATGTAATAACTCTTGAAACCTAGTTTGGGAACTAGCACACCATCTCCTGTTGACTGAAGCAAGTCCCAGCTCAGTTCAGACTTAACAGGTGGAGAAAGAGGTTGCACCTCCTAATGAAAGAGCTGTGAAATCTCATTGCAAAGAGTGAAAGTAAAAGGAAGGATGAAGAAATGGGGACCCATTTGCAGTTGTCTTTCACTGTGATAGTGATGATGATGATAGTTAAAAGTTATTTAACAATTATTGTATATCAGAAGGGCCTTCCTTGGTGGCTCAGAGGGTAAACAGTCTGCCTGCAATGTGGGAGGCATGGGTTCAATCCCTGGGTCAGGAAGATCCCCTGGAGAAGGAAATGGAACAGTGAGCCAGGTCCATGGCATGTGTTGTCTAATTTATTTTCACAATCCTATGAGGTAGAGATGATTATAATTGCCACTTTAAGGATAATGAAATGGAAGGTTAGAGAGGTTAGGGAGATTGCCCAAGATAGCTCATTTAGTAAGTGAGCTATGCCTAGTGAAGCAGGTATTCTAACTAGGTTTGTGCAACACCAATGCAGGTTATCTTTGTTGTTGTTCAGTTGCTAAGTTGGGTCAGACTCATTGCAACCTCATGGGTTGTAGCACACCAGGCTGTCCTGTCCTTTACTATCACCTGGAGTTTGCTCAGACTCATGTCCATTGAGTCAGTCAGGCCATCCTACCATCTTATCCTCTGTCAACCCCTTCTCCTCTTGCCCACAGTCTGTCCCAGAATCTGGGTATTTTCCAGTGAGTCAGCTATTCACATCAGGTGGCCAAAGTATTGGAGCTTCAGCTTCAGCATCAGTCCTTCCAATAAATATTCAGGTTGATTTCCTTTAAGACTGATAAGTTTGATCTCCTTGCAGTCGAAGGGACTCTTAAGAGTCTTCTCCAGCACCACAATTTGAAAACATCAGTTCTTCGGCCCTCAGACTTCTTTATGGTCCAATTCTCAAATTTGTACATGACTACTTGAGAAACCTGTATGCAGGTCAGGAAGCAACAGTTAGAACTGGACATGGAACAATAGACTGGTTCCAAATAGGAAAAGGAGTACGTCAGGGTTGTGTATATTGTCACCTTGCTTATTTAACTTATAAGCAGTGTACATCATGAGAAACGCTGGGCTGGATGAAGCACAGGTTGGAATCAAGATTGTCAGGAGAAATATCAATAACCTCAGATATGCAGGTGACACCACCCTTATGGCAGAAAGGGAAGAAGAACTAAAGAACCTCTTGGTGAAAGTGAAAGAGGAGAGTGAAAAAGTTGGTTTAAAGCTCAACATGCAGAAAACTAAGATCATGACATCCAGTCCCATCACTTCATGGCAAATAGACGGGGAAACAGTGGAAACAGTGTCAGACTTTATTTTTCTGGGCTCCAAAATCACTGCAGATGGTGATTGCAGCCGTGAAATTAAAACTTACTCCTTGGAAGGAAAGTTATGAACAACATAGACAGCATATTAAAAAGCAGAGACATTACTTTGTCAACAAAGGTCCATCTAGTCAAGGCTATGGTTTTTCCAGTAGTCATGTATGGATGTGAGAGTTGGACCATGAAGAAAACTGAGTGCAGAAGAATTGATGCTTTTGAACTGTGGTGTTGGAGAAGACTCTTGAGAGTCCCTTGGACAGCAAGGAGATCCAACCAGTCCATCCTAAAGGAAATCAGTCCTGGGTGTCATTGGAAGGACTGATATTGAAGCTGAAACGCCAATGTTTTGGCCACCTGATGTGAAGAGCTGACTCATTTGAAAAGACCCTGATGTTGGGAAAGATTGAAGGCAGGAGGAGAAGGGGACAACAGAGGATGAGATGGTTGGATGGCATCACCGACTCAATGGACGTGAGTTTGGGTAAACTCCGGGAGTTGGTGATGGACAGGGAGGCCTGGCATGCTGCAGTTCATGGGGTCACAAACAGTTGGACACAACCAAGTGACTGAACTGAACTGATGGGAAAAAACAGCTCTGTCTGTACGGACTTTTGTCAGCAAAGTGATGTCTCTGCTTTTTGACACACTGTCTAGGTTTGTCATAGTTTTTCTTCCAAGGAGCATGTGTCTTTTAATTTCACTGCTGCAATC
Source organism: Muntiacus reevesi (assembly GCF_963930625.1). Lineage (NCBI taxonomy): Eukaryota > Metazoa > Chordata > Mammalia > Artiodactyla > Cervidae > Muntiacus > Muntiacus reevesi. Next base: position 186,382,783 of record NC_089249.1, on the reverse strand, counting down.
ACCATCCACAATGATTTTGATGTCCAGGAAAATAAAAGTTATCACTGTTTTGACCTTTTCCCCATCTGTTTGCCGTGAAGTGATGGGAGTGAATGCCATGATCTTAGTTTTTTGAATATTGAGTTTCAAGACAGCTTTTCACTCTCCTCTTTCACCTTCATCAAGAAGCTCTTCAGTTTCTCTTTGCTTTCTGCCATTATAGTGGTATCATCTGCATATCTGAGGTTGTTGATATTTCTCCTGTCAATCTTGATTCCAGTTTGTGATTCATCTAGCTTGGCATTTTGCATGAGGTACTCTGTATATAAATTAAATAAACTGTGTGACAATATACAGCCTTGTTGTACTCCTTTCCCAGTTTTGAACCAGTCCATTGTTCCATGTCCAGTTCTATTGCTTCTTGACCAGCATACAGGTTTTTCAAGCATCAGGTAAGGTAATCTGGCATTCCCATCTCTTTAAGAATTTTTCAGTTTGTCATGATCCACCTGGTCAAAGGCTTTCATGTAGTCAATGGAGCAGAATTAGATGTTTTTCTGGAATCCTTTTGCTTTCTCTGTGATCCAACGAATGTTGGCAATTTGACTCTGGTTCCTTTGACTTTTCTAAATCCAACTTGTACTTCTGGAAGTTCTTCGTTCATATACTGTTGGAACCTAGCTTGAAGAATTTTGAGTATTACCTTGCTAGCATGTGAAATGAGTGCAATTGCAAGGTAGTTTGAACAGGTCATCTTAACTGCTACTAAGAATTGGATAGTGGAAAAGCCAAATGGAAAGCAACGGGTTAACCCAGGGCACACAGAACATAAGAGGCAGAGCTGGACCTTGAGTCCAGGTCTCCTGACTCCCAGCTGTAGGGTCTTCATGTCTTGATAGTAGGGGATTCCACTCTCACTCAAGCCTGGTCTTCCCTGGGGATGGGGGTTTGGAGCACAGGACCAAAAGGCTGGGTCTCATGGAATTCAACCAGGTGGTTGGGATTGGGCAGGGACTCATGAGGGGGAAGTCCCAGCCCTAACCTTGCTCTCTTTTGTGTCTAGGCTAAGTGGCGACGCCTGGCCTTGGAGGGCAGCACTCGTATGGACATGTTTGAACACATCAGCCTCATGACCCTGGACAGTCTGCAGAAATGCGTCTTCAGTTATGACAGCAATTGCCAAGAGTGAGTCTCAGCCAAGGACCTGGGGAACATGAAGAGTAGAGGGAGTAGAGGGTGAGGGGGGATGGACCAAGGTAATCAGAAGGGTCTTCTTGGAGGATGTAGGTCAGAGCTGGATGCTGAAGGACAGGGAAGGGAAAGAAAAGGAGTGACTCTTGCAGGTAGGCAGAACTGTTTGATAAAAGCCAGGAGGCCAGGATGAGCAGAGCCTGTGTAGCTGTGAGGAGACATCTTGGGTATGAGGTTGGAGGAATGGGCAGAGTTCTATCCTCAGGACAATCTGAAGCCAGACAAAGATAATATGAACTTCATCCTCAGGTTTCCTGGGAGCCATGGAAGACCTTTGGGTACATGAGGATCTTGGTCAAAGATGAGCTTGGATATCTGACTGGAGAGAAGACTGATTGTTGTGTAGACACAGGATGTGAGGAGACCACAGAGGGGAGGAAGTTTGAGCTTGGTGGAGAAAATGGGGTGGATTTGGGGAAAACTGAGAAAGAGATTGGCAGGCCCAGATATTGTGTGGGAGAGAGGAGAGATGAGGGTGATTCCCATGCTCTGCCCTGATGTCTAGGACATGAGGGAGCTCACAGAGATGGTGGTCAGAGAGAGAAATGTGACTGAATGGGATGTGGTCCTGGGTAACTGACCAGAAGTGCTCCTCACAGTATGAGATCATGAAGGAAGACAGTAGCTTAAAACATCTGAAATCCAGAAGTGATCAGGGTTCCCAAGACTTCCTATTAGGAATCAGAGTTTCTAAGGAGAGATGGCCTTCTTCTTCTTTTTTTTTTTTTGGTGATGCCATGTAGCTTATGGGATCTTAGTTTCCCAACCAGGGATCCAACATATGCCCCCTGCAGTAGAAGCATAGAGCCCTAACCACTGGACCACCAGGGAAGTTCCACAGTACTGCTTCTTAAGGCTTTCTCTGGTCTGACCCTGTAGGAAACCCAGCAAATATATTGCCGCCATCTTGGAGCTCAGTGCCCTGGTGACGAAACGAATTGAGCAGATCTTCCTGCACGTGGACTTCTTGTACTACCTTACCCCTGAAGGGAAGCGCTTCTACAGGGCCTGCCGCCTGGTGCATGACTTCACAGATGCCGTCATCCAGAAGAGGCGTCATACTCTAACCAGTCAGGGTTCCCAAGAATTCCTCAAAACCAAGACTAAGACCAAGACTTTGGACTTCATTGATGTGCTCCTGCTGGCCAAGGTAGGCTTCTTGTGTGTATGTGTGTGTGTGCATGCTAAATTGCTTCAGTCATGTACAACTCTTTGTGACCCTATCGACTGTAGCCCACCAGGTTCTTCTGTCCATGGGATTATCCAGGCAAGAACACTGAGTGGGTTGCCATGCCCTCCTTCAGGGGCTCTTCCCAGCCCAGAAATCAACCCATGTCTCCTGCAGCTCCTGCACTGCAGGCAGATTCTTTACTGCTAAGGCACCCAGAAAGCCTCAAGGTGGGCTTCTCTGGGATCTCAATTCAAGAGGTAGATTGGATGTTGGTTTCAAAGGTTGGATTAAAGAACTTGGACTTGATCCAGAGAGTGCTAGGGAGTCATAGAGGATGCTCGCGCAAGGGAGGGGCAGGTCAGAGAGAAGTTTCAGATGTGACTGTGTAGAAGGCTGCCTGGAAGGAGTAAACAGGAGGCAGGAGACCAGGGAGGAGGCCCCTGGGGTGGAGTGGGCTATGAAGATGAAGAGGGAAGGATGCTGCTTGGATGATGGAGCTTCAGGGACAATCTCAGGTTAGGCTCAGGTGGCTGGTATGACTCTGGGGATCTTGCTTTCTCTACAGGATGAAGATGGGAAGGGATTGTCAGATGAAGATATCCGAGCTGAAGCTGACACCTTCATGTTTGAGGGTGAGGGTCCCAGTGTGGGACTAGAGAATGGGCAGGGGTATCTTCATCCCATGGACTTGGTGGGTGCTGGATCATCCCATCTTGCCTATCCTTCCCATCTTCTTTGCGGGGAGGTGGGGAAGGGTGGCTTGGCATGGTCCACCCTTTGGTGCTGAAGTAGCCCAGAGACCCAAGCCTGTCTGGCTGCCCCTCAGGCCATGACACCACAGCCAGTGGCCTCTCCTGGATCCTGTACAACCTGGCAAAGCATCCAGAATACCAGGAGCGCTGCCGGCAGGAGGTACAAGAGCTCCTGAGGGGCCGCGAGCCTAAAGAGATTGAATGGTGAGTGCAAGTCCTCATGGTGTGCTCCTGAACCCTTCCCACTGCCTCTACTTTCCAGGTGGGAACCTGGAAAGATCTTTTTTGTTGATTCTATAATTATTGCTCAGTGGGAATAGGAGCAGAGCCCAGAGGCAGGGTCTGATACCTAGTAATCACCTAGGTATCACCTAGAATAGCAGGTGAAAGTTTGTAGGCTTTTGGGACAGAAAGATCTGAGCATCCACATTAATGTCCCTACTAACTTGCTATGTCACTTTGATAAAATCAGTTTCCTTTTATGAATACCATTTTTCTCCTCTATGAATTGGGGATGGGATGGGGAATCTCGCCCCCACAGTGCTATTTGGAGTACTGGGATAATATGTGTAGAACAGATGCCACTGAATATATATTCAGCATATGAAGTCTTTCCCCCCCTCTCTTAATTTTCTGCCTGAAGCTGTATTTTCCTTGAAAAGACTCATTTCTCTTAATTTTTGTTCTTTTCTCTGATTCCCATGTAATAGTCTATTCCAGGGATTTTTCTTTTTTTAAAAATTTATTTATTTTAATTGGAGGCTAATTACTTTACAATATTGTAGTGGGTCTTGCCATACATTGACATGAATCAGCCATGGGTGTACATGTGTTCCATGTTCTGAACCCCCCTCCCACCTCCCTCCTCATCCAATCCCTCAGGGTCATCCCAGTGCACCAGCCCTGAGCACCTTGTCTCATGCATCGAACCTGGCTTGGTGATCTGTTTCACATATGATAATATACACATTTCAATGCTATTCTCTCAAATCATCCCACCCTTGCCTTATCCCACAGAGTCCAAAAGTCTGTTCTATACATCTATGTCTCTTTTGCTGTCTCACATATAGGGTCATTGTTACCATCTTTCTAAATTCCATATATATGCATTAGTATACTGTATTGGTGTTTTGACTTACTTCACTCTGTATAATAGGCTCCAGTTTCATCCACCTCATTAGAACTGATTCAAATGTATTCTTTTTAAAGGCTGAGTAATATTCCATTGTGTATATGTACCACAGCTTTCTTATCCATTCATCTGCCGATGGACATCTAGGTTGCTTCCATGTCCTAGCTATTATAAACAGTGCTGCGATGAACATTGGGGTGCACGTGTCTCTTTCAATTCTGGTTTCCTCGTTGTGTATGCCCAGAAGTGGGATTGCTGGGTCATATGGCAGTTCTATTTCCAGTTTTTAAAGGAATCTCCACACTGTTCTCCATAGTGGCTGTACTAGTTTGCATTCCCACCAACATTGTAAGAGGGCTCCCTTTTCTCCACACCCTCTCCAGCATTTATTGTTTGTAGACTTTTTGATAGCAGCCATTCTGGCCGGCGTGAGATGGTACCTCATTGTGGTTTTGATTTGCATTTCCCTGATAATAAGTGATGTTGAGCATCTTTTCATGTGTTTGTTAGCTATCTGTATGTCTTCTTTGGAGAAATGTCTGCTTAGTTCTTTGGCCCATTTTTTGATTTGGTCATTTATTTTTCTGGAATTGAGCTGTAGAATTTGGTTGTATATTTTTGAGATTAATTCTTTCGTTAGTTGCTTCATTTGCTATTATTTTATCCATTCTGAAGGCTGTCTTTTCACCTTGCTTATAGTTTCCTTCGTTGTGCAAAACCTTTTAAGTTTAATTAGGTCCCATTTGTTTATTTTTGCTTTTATTTCCATTACTCTGGGAGGTGGGTCATAGAGGATCCTGCTGTGATTTATGTCAGAGAGTGTTTTGCCTATGTTTTCCTCTAGGAGTTTTATAGTTTCTGGTCTTACATTTAGATCTTTAATCCATTTTGAGTTTATCTTTGTGCATGGTGTTGGAAAGTGTTCTAGTTTCCTTCTTTTACAAGTGGTTGACCAGTTTTCCCAGGACCACTTGTTAAACAGATTGCCTTTTCTCCACTGTATATTTTTGCCTCCTTTGTCAAAGATAAGGCATCCATAGGTGTGTGAATTTATCTCTGGGCCTCCTATATTGTTCCATTGATCTATATTTCTGTCTTTGTGTGTACCATACTGTCTTGATGACTGCAGCTTTGTAGTAGAGCCTGAAGTCAGGGAGGTTGATTCCTCCAGGTTCATTCTTTCTCAAGATTGCTTTGGCTATTCGAGGTTTTTTTGTATTTCCATAGAAATTGTGAAATTATTTGTTCTAGTTCTATGAAAAATACTATTGGTAGTTTGATAGGGATTGCATTGAATCTATAGATTGCTTTGGGTAGTATACTCATTTTCACTATACTGATTCTTCCAATCCATGAACATGGTATATTTCTCCATCTATTTGTGTCCTTTTTGATTTCTTTCATCAGTACTTTATAGTTTTCTATATATAGGTCTTTTGTTTCTTTAGGTAGATTTATTCCTAAGTATGTTATTCTTTTCGTTGCAATGGTGAATGGGATTTTTCCCTTAATTTCTCTTTCTGTTTTTTCATTGTTAGTATATAGTAATGCAAGGGATTTCTGTGTGTTAATTTTATATCCTGCAACTTTACTATATTCATTGATTAGCTCTAGTAATTTTCTGGTGGTGTCTTTAGGGTTTTCTATGTAGAGGATCATGTCATCTGCAAATAGTGAGAGTTTTACTTCTTTTCCAACCTGGATTCCTTTTATTTCTTTTTCTGCTCTGATTGCTGTGGCCAAAACTTGAAAAACTATGTTGAATAGTAGTGGTGAGAGTGGGCACCCCTGTCTTATTCCTGACTTTAGGGGAAATGCTTTCAATTTTTCACCATTGAGGATAATGTTTGCTGAAGGTTTGTCATATATAGCTTTTATTATGTTGAGGTATGTTCCTTCTATGCCTGCTTTCTGGAGGGTTTTTATCCTAAATGGATGTTGAATTTTGTCAAAGGCTTTCTCTGCATCTCTTGAGATAATCATATGATTTTTATCTCTCAGTTTGTTAATGTGGTGTGTTACATTGATTGATTTGCAGATATTGAAGAATCTTTGCATCCCTGGGATAAAGCCCACTTGGTCATGATGTGTGATATTGTTAATATGTGGTTGGATTCTGTTTGCTAGGATTTTGTTAAGGATTTTTGCATCTATGTTCATCAGTGATATAGGCCTGTGGTTTTTTTTTTTTTTTTTTTTTTTTTTTTGGTGGCATCTTTGTCTGGTTTTGGTATTAGAGTGATGGTGGCCTCATAGAAGGAGTTTGGAAGTTTACCCTCCTCTGCAGTTTTCTGGAAGAGTTTGAGTAGGATAGGTGTTAGCTCTCCTCTAAATTTTTGGTAGAATTCAACTGTGAAGCCGTCTGATCCTGGGCTTTTGTTTCCTGGAAGATTTCTGATTACAGTTTCGATTTCCATGCTTGTGATGGGTCTGTTAAGATTTTCTATTTCTTCCTGGTTCCGTTTTGGAAAGTTATGCTTTTCTAAGAATTTGTCTATTTCTTCCAAGTTGTCCATTTTATTGGCATATAATTGCTGATAGTAGTCTCTTATGATCCTTTGTATTTCTGTGTTGTCTATTGTGATTTCTCCATTTTCATTTCTAATTTTGTTGATTTGATTCTTCTCCCTTTTTTTCTTGATGAGTCTGGCTAATGGTTTGTCAATTTTATTTATCTTCTCAAAGAGGAAACTTTTAGCTTTGTTGATTTTTGCTATGGTCTCTTTTATTTCTTTTGCATTTATTTCTGCCTTAATTTTTAAAATTTCTTTTCTTCTACTAGCCCTGGGATTCTTCATTTCTTCCTTTTCTAGTTGCTTTAGGTGTAGAGTTAGGTTATTTATTTGACTTTTTTCTTGTTTCTTGAGGTAAGCCTGTATTCCTATGAACCTTCCCCTTAGCACTGCTTTTATAGTGTCCCATAGGTTTTGGGTTGTTGTGTTTTCATTTTCACTATTTTCTATGCATATTTTGCTTTCTTTTTTGATTTCTTCTATGATTTGTTGGTTATTCAGAAACATGTTGTTTAGCCTCCATATGTTGGAATTTTTAGTAGTTTTCCCCCCTGTAATTGACATTTAATCTTATTGCATTGTGATCAGAGAAGATACTTGGAATGATTTCAAGTTTTTTGAATTTACCAAGGCTAGATATATGGCCCAGGATGTGATCTGTCCTGGAGAGGGTTCCGTGTGCACTTGAGAAAAAGGTGAAATTATTGTTTTGGAGTGAAATGTCCTATAGATATCAATTAGGTTTAACTGGCCCATTGTATTATTTAAAGTTTGTGTTTCCTTGTTAATTTTCTGTTTAGTTGATCTCTCCATAGGTGTGAGTGGGTTATTAAAGTCTCCCACTATTATTGTGTTATTGTTAATTTCCCCTTTCATACTTGTTAGCATTTGCCTTACATATTGTGGTGCTCCTATGTTGGGTGCATATATATTTATAATTATTATATCTTCTTCTTGGATTGATTCTTTGATCATTATGTAGTGTCCTTCTTTGTCTCTTTTCACAGCCTTTATTTCAACATCTATTTTATCTGATATGAGTATTGCTACTCCTGCTTTCTTTTGTTCTCCATTTGTGTGAAATATCTTTTTCCAGCCCTTCACTTTCAGTCTGTAAGTGTCCCTTGTTTTGAGGTGGGTCTTTTGTAGACAGTATATATAGGGGTCTTGTTTTCGTATTCATTCTGCCAGTCTTTGTCTTTTGGTTGGGGCATTCAACCAATTTACATTTAAGGTACTTATTAATAAGTATGATCCTGTTGCCATTTACTTTGTTGTTTTGGGTTCCAGTTTATACATCTTTTCTGTACTTCCTATCTAGAGAAAATCCTTCAGCATTTGTTGAAGAGCTGGTTTGGTGGTGCTGAATTCTCTCAGCATTTGCTTGTCTGTAAAACTTTTGATTTCTCCTTCATATTTGAATGAGATCCTTTCTGGGTACAGTAATCTGGGTTGTAGGTTTTCCTCTTTCATCACTTTAAGTATGTCCTGCCAATCCCTTTTGGCCTGAAGAGTTTCTATTAAAAGATCAGCTGTTATCCTTTTGTGAATCTTCTTGTGTGTTATTTGTTGTTTTTCCCTTGCTGCTTTTAATATTTGTTCTTTGTGTTTGATCTTTGCTACTTTAAATAATTTTTGTCTTGGGGTGTTTCGTCTTGGGTTTATCCTTTTTGGGACTCTGGGTTTCTTGGACTTGGGTGGTTATTTCCTTCCCCCCTTTAGGGAAGTTTTAAACTATTATCTCCTCAAGTCTTTTCTCATGGCCTTTCGTCTTCTTCTGGGACTCCTATGATTTAAATGTTGGGGTGTTTGACATTGTCCCAGAGGCCTCTGAGGTTGTCCTCACTTCTTTTAATTCTTTTTTCTTTTTTCCTCTCTGCTTCATTTATTCCCACCATTCTATCTTCTACCTCACTTATCCTATCTTCTGCCTCAGTTATTCTACTGTTCGTTCCCTCCAGGGTGCTTTTGAACTCAGTTATTGCATTATTCATTATTGACTGACTCTTTTTATTTCTTCTATGTCCTTGTTAAACATTTCTTGCATCTTCTCAATCCTTGTCTCTAGGCTATTTATCTGTAACTACATTTTGTTTTCATGATTTTGCATCATTTTCCCTATCATTATTCTGAATTCTTTCTCAGGTAGACTCCCTATCTCCACTTCTTTTGTTTGGTTTGGTGGGCATTTATCATGTTCGTTTATGTGCTGAGTATTTCTCTGCCTTTTCATCTTGTTTAGATTGCTTCGTTTGGGGTGGTCTTTCTGTATTCTGGCAGTTTGTGTTTCCTCTTTACTGTGGAGGTTCCTCCCTGTGGGTGGGGTTGGATGAGTAGCTTGTCAAGGTTTCCTGATTAGGGAAGCTTGCATTGGTGTTCTGGTTGGTGGAGCTGGATTTCTTCTCTGTGGAGTGCAATGAAGTGCCTGGTAGTGAGTTTTGAGATGTCTGTGGGTTTGGAGTGACTTTGGGCAGCCTGTATATTAAAGCTCAGGGCTATGTTCCTGCTTTGCTGGAGAATTAGTGTGATGTATCTTTCTCTGGAACTTGTTTGCTCTTGGGTGGAGCTTGGTTTCAGTGTCAGTATGGAGGCTTTTGGATGAGCTCTTATCAATTAATGTTCCCTGGAGTCAGGAGTTCTCTGGTGTTCTCAGGATTTGGACTTAAGCCTCCTGCCTCTGGTTTTCAGTCTTATTCTTACACTAGCCTCAAAACTTCTCCATACATACAGCACCAATGATAAAATATTTAGGTTAATGGAGAAAAGATTCTCCACAGTGAGGAACACCCAGAGGTATACAGAGTTACATGGAGAAGAGAAGAGGGAGAAGGGAGATAGAGGTGACCAGGAGGAGAAGGGGGAGGGGGTCAAAAGGAGTGAGACAGCTCTAGCCAGTAATCAGTTCCCTAAGTGTTCTCCATAGCCAGGAATAGCCAAAGAGATTCACAGAGTTGGGTAGAGAAGAGAAGGGGAAGGGAGGAGATAGAGGTGACCTGGGGAGAAAAAAGAGAGTCAAAAGGGTGAGAGGTCAATCAAGCCAGTAATCACACTCCTAAGTAAAAATGGGTACTGACGATTGGGTTCTTAAAAGTACAAAATTGATAACAAATACCAAAAATCAAAGATTAAAAATCTAGAGAGGTTAGACTCTCAAAAACACAATATTAAAAAAGCAAACAAAACAAAATCACAAAGATTATAAAAAATATATAAGAAGTTTGCTTTAAAAATAGGGTCTTTTTTTTTGGTAAGGTAGTAGTAGGCTATAAAAATGAAAATTAAAGGAGTAATAGAGGACTTAAAAATTAAAAAAATAAAAAAAATTGAAAAATGATAATAGTAAAAGTAGATCTAGGAATTTCTCTGGAGTCGGGCAGTTTGGGGTCAGTTCAGTTTCAGATAGTTCCTTGTTCCTGCTTGTACTTCTCAACACCTATAGCCCCCTTCCAATGTAGTCGGTGCTAACTACAAGGTTTCAGTCTGTTGCACATGTCACTTCCAAAGAGTTCCCTCTGTTTATTTTGGCTTCTTCTGTTTGCAAGTCTCTTCAGTGGCTAATTTCCACCCCGACACAAGGGAGCAAAGGTGGTCTCTTATTTAGGCTCACTTGTTCAGTCGCTCTGTGGGGAGAAAGGAGCACTGGAAACAAATATCACTGGCGTGTGTGGGGAGCGCTCGCAGTGTCTGGGCCACACTGGGTTTGCCCCCGTTCACGGTGTGTGTGCTTTCCCGGTCTACACTGCTCAGGTTCCCAGTTCCTCTGCAGGGGAACTGTCTAAAGTGGACCCTGGGTTGCATGCACTTCCCAGGTCTAAGCCACTGAGGTTCTTGGGTACTCCACAAAGGCACAGACTCAGTTGGGCCTGCGTTTTGTGCCCTTCCCACGTCCGAGCAGCTCTGGTGACCAGGTGCTTGGTGAGCACTATCCCCAGCTGGGCTCAGAATCTTATCACCTCCCCGGTCCCAGTTGCTCTGTTTCCCCGGTGCGCAGTGGGAGTGCTGTCTCAAGTGTGCCGTGTGTCTCCTCTGGAGAGCTGATCTCTGGCTGCGATCTTCCTGGTGGAAGTCAACCATCCAGGATCCCAGGAAGACTTGGTTGGCAACTGGGAGCCTGCTCAGTTTGGGAGAGGATGCCATCTAGGGGCCCAGATTGCCTCTTTTCAGCTCTGGCTGCTGCCCACCTGCCTCCCTGCCTCCGGAGGGGGATGGACCGGTCCAGTGCCGGCTAGCTCTCCTCTGGTATTTGCTCAGTCCTTTGTTCTCTGATCGGCCCAGCAGTGCCTTCAATTCAGTTCAGCTCAGTCGCTTAGTCGTGTCCGACTCTGCGACCCCGTGAACTGCAGCATGCCAGGCCTCCCTGTCCATCACCAACTCCTGGAGTTTACTCAAACTCATGCCCATCAAGTAGGTGATGCCATCCAGCTATCTCATCCTCTGTCGTCCCCTCCTCCTGCCCCCGATCCCTCCAAGCATCAGGGTCTTTTCCAATGAGTCAACTCTTCGCATGAGGTGGCCAAAGTACTGGAGTTTAAGCTTCAGCATCAGTCTTTCCAATGAACACCCAGGACTGATCTCCTTTAGGAGGGATTGGTTGAATCTTCTTGAAGTCCAAGGGACTCTCAAGAGTCTTCTCCAACACCACAGTTCAAAAGCATCAAATTTTTGGTGCTCAGCTTTCTTCACAGTCCAACTTTCACATCCATACATGACCACTGGAAAAACCATAGCCTTGACCAGATGAATCTTTGTTGGCAAAGTAATGTCTCTGTTTTTTAATATGCTATCTAGGTTGGTCATAACTTCCTGCCAAGGAGTAAGTGTCTTTTAATTTCATGGCTGCAATTACCATCTGCAGTGATTTTGGATTCCAAAAAAATTAAGTCTGACACTGTTTCCACTGTCTCCCCATCTATTTCCCAGGAGGTGATGGGACCAGATGCCATGATCTTAGTTTTCTGAATGTTAAGTTTTAAGCCAACTTTTTCACTCTCCTCTTTCACTTTCATCAAGAGGCTTTTTAGTTCCTCTTCACTCTCTGCCGTAAGGATGGTGTCATCTGCATATCTGAGGTTATTGATATTTCTTGATTCCAGCTTGTGCTTCTTCCAGCCCAGCGTTTCTCATGATGTACTCTGCATATAAGTTAAATAAGCAGGGTGACAATATACAGTCTTGACATACTCCTTTTCCTATTTGGAACCAGTCTGTTGTTCCATGTCCAGTTCTAACTGGTGCTTCCTGACCTGCATACAGGTTTCTCAAGAGGCAGGTCAGGTGCTCTGGTATTCCCATCTCTTTCAGAATTTTCCACAGTTTACTGTGACCCACACAGTCGAAGGCTTTGGCATAGTCAATAAAGCAGAAATAGATGTTTTTCTGGAACTCTCTTGCTTTTCCGGTGACCCATCGGATATTGGCAATTTCATCTCTGGTTCCTCTGCCTTTTCTAAAACCAGCTTGAACATCTGGAATGTCATGGTTCACGTATTGCTGAAGCCTGGCTTGGAGAATTTTGAGCATTACTTTATTAGCGTGTGAGATGAGTGCAATTGTGTGGTAGTTTGAGCATTCTTTGGGGTTACCTTTCTTAGGGATTGGAATGAAAACTGACCTTTTCCAGTCCTGTGGCCACTGCTGAGTCTTCCAAATTTGCTGGCATATTGAGTGCAGCACTTTCACAGCATCATCTTTCAGGATTTGAAATAGCTCAACTGGAATTTCATCACATCCACTAGCTTTGTTCATAGTGATGCTTTCTAAGGCCCACTTGATTCCACATTCCAGGATGTCTGGCTCTAGGTCAGTGATCACACCATTGTGATTATCTGGTTCGTGAAGATCTTTTTTGTACAGTTCTTCTGTGTATTCTTGCCACCTCTTCTTAATATCTTCTGCTTCTGTTAGGTCCATACCATTTCTGTCCTTTATCGAACCCATCTTTGCCTGAAATGTTCCCTTGATATCTCAAATTTTCTTGATGAGATCTCTAGTCTTTCCCATTCTGTTGTTTTCCTCTTTTTCTTTGTATTGATTGCTGAGGAAGGCTTTCTTATCTCTTCTGGCTATTCTTTGGAACTCTGCATTCAAATGGGAATATCTTTCTTTTTCTCCTTTGCTTTCCACTTCTCTTCTTTTCACAGCTATTTGTAAGGCCTCCTCAGATAACCATTTTGCCTTTTTGCATTTCTTTTCCATCGGGATGGTCTTGATCCCTGTCTCCTGTACAATGTCACGAACCTCTGCCCATACATAGTTCATCAGACTCTCTGTCTATCAGATCTAGTCCCTTAAATCTATTTCTCACTTGCATTGTATAGTCATAAGGGATTTGATTTAGGTCATACCTGAATGGTCTAGTGGTTATCCCTAGTCTCTTCAGTTTAAGTCTGAATTTGGCAATAAGGAGTTTTAGCTTAGGGCTTTTCGTGGGAAAGTTCTCTCTCTCTCTCTCTCTTTCTCTCTCTCTCTGGCTATCCCACAGTTTAGGTTGCTATCTCATGTAAGCTCCCTCAGATTGCCCTTGGGGCATTCAGGCTCTGTCCTTACCCTAAGCAATGCAGCCTGCACCTCCCTGTTCAGCACCCACTTGCTAGTGGCGGATGTGAGCATCTGGGCTACTTCTCTACTGGGAGTTGCTATTAGGCACATAATCTGTGGGTTTTATTTATTTATTTTTCCTCCCAGTTATGTCGTCCTCTGAGATTCCAAAACTCCCCTCAGACCTGCCAGTGAGAGGGTTTCCTGGTGTTTGGAAACTTCTCCTCTTTTATGACTCCCTCCCCGGGAAGGATCTCCATCCCTAATTCTTTTGTCTCTCTTTTTATCTTCTATATTTTGTCCTACCTCCTTTCAAAGACAATGGGCTGCCTTTCTGGGCACCTGGTGTCCTCTGCCAGCATTCAGAAGTTGTTTTGTGGAATTTGTTCAGCATTCAAATGTCCTTTTGATGAATTTGTGGGGGAGAAAGTGGTCTCCCCATCCTATTCCTCCGCCATCTTAGTCCAGGGATTTTTCTGCTGGGGCAGAGAGAAAAGTAGGTAAGGCTTGATAGTAAAACAGTGAATATGAATTCACCACTCTGGGTGTAGGTAGTGGACAGTGTCCAGGCTAAGGGGATATCTTGTGCAAAGGCCAGGAGTGAGCCTGAGTTTGGAAGTAAAAGTGTCTGGATAGTTGTGAAATATACAGTGTGAGTATCAAAGGGGCTCCCAGTAAGGCTGGAACTTGTAATGGAAGCTCTTCTTTAAATGTTTTGAAAGTCATGTTAAGAATTTTTAAATATATCAGTTCAAGTCCTTTAGGGAGCCAATACTGGATAAAAGAGAGAAACGGGCAGGTGTGCCACCATTAAGGAAAAGTGAAGTTGGGCAGAAATGGTCAGACAGTAGTGTGCTCAGTCATTGACTGTAAGCTGCCTGGGAAAGTGTGAACTTGGCTTGAATCCTGCAGCAGAGCCCAGAGACCCTATAGCTGGAGGCTGTCAGCTGACAGCTCTTCTTGTAGCTCTCCAGCAGGTTCTTTCTTGAAGGGAGATCCATGACTAGTGAAGGAGGGCAATGGGGAGCCTTGGGAGATATTTGAGCAGGGGAGGGGCAGGTCAGATATGAGTATTAGAAATATCTCTTAGCAGGGACTTTCCTGGTGGTCTGGTGGTTAAGACTCTACCTTCCAATACAAGGGATGTGAGTTTGATCCCTGGCCAGGGAACTAAGATCCCACGTGACACGAGGCCAATGCAGCCAAAAATAAAGAAAATACATTTTCTTTTTAAAAAAGAAAGAAATATCTCTTTGCAGATACAGGGGCAAACTGGAGGAAGTGAGCTGTAGTCTGGGAGTCCAGGGGAAAATTCTGGGCCAAAGACTGAAGGATGGAGAGGAAGTATAGGACAAGAGAAAGGAGGTCACACCCTCAACTTCAAGATTTTGCTCAGCATAGCCGTCCTATAAGATGGAAAAATGTTTTTGTGCTTCCCCCAACTTCAAAAAATTATGCACTTGGTTAAAATCCAAACAGAAGGCATGAAAGGATTTACAATGAACTTAAACCTCCCATCATCCCCACCCCTAACTTTATTGAGACATAATCAATGTATAATAGTATGTACATTTTAGGTGTACAACATGACCTGATATATGTATACATTGCAAAATGATTACAATAAGGATAGTTGATACATCCACCAACTCATATAAACCTCTGTCATATGCCAGTGTCCCAACTCCATTTCTTCTTTCAATGGTTTCCTGTGTCCTTCCAAACATTGTTCAATCTGTACCTACGTTTATTTATTTATTTTTTTCTCCTCCTGCTAATGACTTTATTCATGAATCTATAATGGAACTCATAATAGCAAAGAACGTGAAAAACTTCATATTAATATTTATCAACTAAATATATCAAAGAATACATTTATTTTTTATATAACTAACAAAAATCTCTAAAATGCACATGTGAGAATACAAATATTCCTTCTTCATGGCATTTCAAAGCAATGAAGATCTGGTTAACACAGTTGGCCAGAATAGCCCTTTGCACTTCCCTCTCCAATCCCTTAGTACTTGCTATCCAGGATGCTCCCATCACATCATTCAATGAACATCTTTGTGTATGTGTCTTTATTTACCTGTCCTAGAAGCTCTCTGAATCTACCCAGGAGCCAGCTTGCTGGGCTGTAAAAGACATGCTGCCTTTCCTTGACAATGATGATGCCCTCTGCTTGGTCCCTGTCCACACCTCCACATTTCAGCGCCCAGCACTCTACCTGCACAACCTCAGCCACTCCTTACCATTATCCACCCTGTTAATTCTTGCCTCAAATAGATGTGAAGTATGACATTAAAAGGTGCTTGCTCCTTGGAAGAAAAGTTATGACCAACCTAGACAGTATATTAAAAAGCAGAGACGTTACTTTGCCAAAAAAGGTCTAGTCCAAGCTATGGTTTTTCCAGTAGTCATGTATGGATGTGAGGAAAGCTCAGTGCCAAAGAATTGATGCTTTTGAAAGTGGTGTTGGATAAGACTCTTGAGAGTCCCTTGGACAGCAAGGAGATCCAACCAGTCCATCCTAAAGGAAATAAATCCTGAATATTTATTGGACGGACTGATGCTGAAGCTGAAACTCCAATACTTCGGCCACCTGATGCAAAGAACTGACTCATTTGAAAAGACCCTGATGCTGGGAAAGATTGAAGGCAGAAGGAGAAGAGGACGGCAGAGGATGAGATTGGTTGAATGGCATCACTGACTCGATGGACATGAGTTTGAGTAAACTCCAGGAGTTGGTGCTGGACAGGGAGGCCTGGTGTGCTGCAGTCCATGGGGTCACAAAGAGTTGGACACGACTGAGCAACTGAACTGAACTGAACATCTATTTGCCATGTAATAGCCCCTTTTCTGATACCAGTTATTCTGAACATCTCTTCATATTTGAAATCTCAGTGTTTGCAGTTCCCTGAATTCCTAGATCATGTCCTCTGCTTACTTTTCTCCCAGAGCCCTGCCACCTCTCTTGTCAATTGGTGGGAATTCCGTGTATATTCAAGATATTTTTCTAGACCTATATATTTATTGCAGCTATCTCATCTGTAATAAATGTTAATTTGGTCCCCTGGTATCTTTTATTAACTAGAAGGTCTCCTTAATTCTGTGCATATTTATCCATTTCTTTTTGTCTTCCAGTTTGTAGTTTTGGGATTTTAAGAATTCTTTCCTACACCTAGATCATGAAGATATCTCCTATATTGTCTTCTAATATTATGGCTTTATCTTTCACATATAAGAGGAGACTATATTCTGTGTATATGTATATATTTAAAAATTTATTTATTTGTTTGACTGTGTTGGATCTTAGTTTCAGCACACAGAATCTCAGTTCTCCAATTAGGGATTGAACCCACACCCCCTGCATTGCAAAGTGTATTCTTAACTACTGGACCACCAGGGAAGTCCCCACTCTGTATATTGAATAGATGCAGATTTATTTCTTTTAAACATTTTTTTTTCTTTTTTTTTTGGTAGAGTCACAGGGCTTGTGGGATCTCAGTTCCTGGACCAGGGCTTGAACTCAGGCCCCCTGCAGTGCAAGTGCAGAGTCCTAACCACTACACTGCTAGGAAGTTCTCGAGGATTTAGTTCTGTTCCTACATCACCACTTGTCTGAATACCTTCAACCAATGATCCGTCTACTGCTCAGTGGTTTACAGGGCCTCCTTTCCAGATGCGGTTTTCATCAATTCTTGTTTGATCTCCAAGGTCTCTATTCTGTTCCATGAGTCTGTTTTACTGTTCTTGCAACAGTACCATGCTTTTTAAAAATTACTACACTTTTGTAATAGGCCTTAATATCTGGTAGCTTGGGTTCTCCTGTGTGTGTTCAGTTGCTTCAGTCATGTCTGGCTGTTTGCAACTCTATGGACTGTAGCCCGCCAGCCTCCTCTGTCCATGGGATTCTCCAGGCAGGAATACTGAAGTGGATTGCCAGATCTGCCTCTAGGGGATCTTCCCAACCTAGGCATTGAACCCACGTCTCTTAGGTTTCCTTTATTGGCAGACAGGTTATTTACCATTAGCACCCCCTGGAAAACCTTGGATTCTTCTATTATCTTTTATTTTCTTCTTTAAAATTTTTTTTTTTAAATTGGAGGATAGTTGTTTTACAATGTTGTGTTGGTTTCTTACAACAATGTGAATCAGCTATATCCCTTCCCTCCCTCCCACCCCCCACCCCATCCCACCCCCATCTCACCCCCATCCCACCCCTTCTAGGGCATCACAGAGCACCAGGCTGGGCTCCTTGTGTTACACAGCAGCTTCCAACTGGCTGTCTATTTTACCCATGGTACTGTACATGTGTCAGTACTACTCTCTCAAATCTTCTCATCCTCTCCTTGCCCCACTGTGTCTACAAGTCCGTCCCCTACATCTACATCTCTATTCCGGCCCTACAAATAGGCTCATCAGTACCATTTTTCTAGACCCCATGCATGCTCTTTACACTTAGGTCGTGTCTGGCTCTTTGCGACCCTTTGGACTGTAGCCCACTAGGTTCCTCTGTCCATGGGATTCTCCAGGCATGAATACTGGAGTGGGTTTCCATGCCCTCCTCCAGAGGATCTTCCAGACCCAGGGATCAAACCAGAGTCTCTTATGTCTCCTGCATTGGCAGCAGGGTTCTTTATCACTAGCGCCACTTGGAAAGCCCCCTAGATCCCATATCTTCTGTTTTCAAACTGACCTAGCTTTGATGAACTCCAATTCTTTCAAATTGAAGATTACCAAGTACCCCCCTCCCCCAACCAACTAGATTTTTATTTAATTACATTGAATATGCTGATTAATTTAGAAAGAATTGACACCTTAATAATATTAGGTTGTCTCACTATACAGTGTGGAGTAGAATAAACTTACTTACTCAAATAAATTTATATGTCCATTATAGAGACTTTTTTTGCATTGTAAGCTAATGATATAATTAAAAAAGCTTTAAATTATTAACACTTTAAAGCGTTAACACTTTAAAGAGTATGTTGGGAGTGTTGTGCTTTGCTCAGAAATTCTTCTAAAAATACCAGGCTGTTTTCTTCTATTAATAGTAACTTGAGATATTGATATCCTAATTCTTAAATCTTTGGTTCATCTGGAATTAATTTTGTTATAGCAGTGAAAGTCAGAAAAGTGAAAGTGAATTTGCTCAGTCGTGTCTGACTCTTTGTGACCCCATGGACTGTAGCCTACCAGGAACCTCAGTCCAAGGGATTTTCCAGGCAAGAATACTGGAGTGGCTTGCCATTTCCTTCTCCAGGGGTTCTTCCCAACCCAGGGATTGAACCCAGGTCTCCTGCATTGTAGGCAGACGCTTTACCATCTGAGCTATCAGGGAAGCCCCATGAGAGTCAGAGGGAGGTGGAAAGAGGGTCTTTAGGGCAGTAAGAGGGCTGGGGGTGTGTCTCTGTTTTTACTCCCAGGATAATTGTCTGGTGGTTCCTTAGGGACGACCTGTCCCAGTTGCCCTTCCTGACCATGTGCATCAAGGAGAGTCTGCGTTTGCATCCCCCTGTTGCGGTCATCTCCCGCCGCTGTACCCAAGATGTTGTGCTCCCAGACGGCCGTGTCATCCCCAAAGGTGCTCAAAACAATGGGGGTGAGGGAGGCTGGTGGTCCCATCAGCTGAGACCTTGACCTGACCACTCTCTCCTCTGCCATAGGGAACATCTGTGTCATCAGCATCTTCGGGATTCATCACAACCCATCGGTCTGGCCAGACCCTGAGGTGCTGCCTTCTGCTGGGAAAATCAGACACTCCTCCACTCTATTCACATCTGGGGGTGTCCAGGTATCCTGAGATGTCCCACCCAGTAGCCCTGCCTCTCTCTGCCCTCCAGGTATTCAATCCTTTCCGCTTTGATCCAGAAGCTCCCCAGAAGAGATCACCTCTGGCTTTCATTCCCTTTTCGGCAGGGCCCAGGTAAGGCCAGCTGGTGTGTGAGGTGGGGATGGTTTGAGGATGGTGCTGGGGCTCAGGGAACATGCAAGCCCACGCGGAGGGCGTGTCTCAGACACCGTTAGCCGCCCTGCCCATCCCTGCAGAGGGGAGGGATGTCCCAGTTAGTTTCTGGGCACAATGGAACATGATAGGGTTTCCCAGCACAGTCGGGGCCCTCACTTATGCCTCTAGGAACTGCATCGGGCAGACGTTTGCCATGAACGAGATGAAGGTGGCGCTGGCGCTCACGCTACTGCGGTTCCGCGTCTTGCCGGATGAGGAGGAGCCACGCCGGAAGCCAGAGCTGATCCTGCGCGCGGAGGGCGGACTTTGGCTGCGGGTGGAGCCACTGAACACCAGCCAGTAATGACCCGCCACCTTCTGTCCTGGGGTTCACCCTGACCACAGACACCTCACTGCAGATTCCCAGGAATAAAACTGTGCTGTTAAGTCTGTCCCGGTCTCATCAAGAGCCAGCAGGGGGCGCTTGGGCCCTGGGAGCACCCAGGCGGGTGGGCGTGGCTGTGAACGTGGGAGGCGGGACGGAAGGTGAGGGAGGGGGCTTGGCGGCAGATGTTGGTATGATACATGGAGCTCCATCTTGGATCACGAGGACAAGACTACTCTTCAGCGAAGTGTGGAGCAGAGAGGGAGATGCAATCAGGGTCAGATGACCCACTGATCCAGCACTCTCCCACTGCAGAAGTCGCCGTCCTAGTCTGCTATTTACTAGTTGTTTGGTTTGGGGAAAATAGTTTCTTTTCCTTTATTACATAATAGTTCAGTTCAGTTCAGTTCGGTTCAGTCACTCAGTCCTGTCAGACTCTGCGACCCCATGAACCGCAGCACGCCAGGCCTCCCTGTCCATCACCAACTTCCGGAGCCCACCTAGTCCCATGTACATTGAGTCAGTGATGCCATGCAACCACCTCACTTATTACATAATAGTAGCCTCTTAATTGCGATGTTGTGGAGATTTGTAAGTGAGTATGCGTGAAATGACTGACAATATTCGGTAAGCATCAGTGCTCAATAAGGGTTCATTCTCTCTCTTCTTTTTGCATCACTTTCTCAAAGTGTTTTAAAGTCATAAAAGGTATATTTAAGATTTGAGACCTGTGGAGATACTGCTGAAGAAAACTGTCATTAAAAGATGCATTAAATTCAAAGTCTAATTACAAGGGGCTCTGATGTTAAGCTGGTCTGAAGCTAGGAACCAAAAAAACTTTTTTTCCCTCTAAGAGGTATGATTCAGGACTTAATTTTCACCTAAATGTTCTAGGAAGTGGAGATCAAGAGGGTCCTCAATAATAAGAGGCAGTGGAGGGGGCAGGAGTGGGGGGTCACTTGATTCAGCACATGGGACAGTGGCTGCCCCAGACTTGCCCCACTGAGGCTGCAGGGTTTTCTGGGATAGAGTCCTACTCTCAGAGTGTTTCAGGGACCAGACGACTTACTGGTGGCAAAATAAGAAAGAAATCCTGTAACATGGAATGAGTAAATATTTAATATATTCTAAGCTGAAGATTGCATACGTTTTTCTTTGCCTTCAGAGTTCTTATTTAAAATGTTTTTCTTTTCCCCCAAATGATACCTTGTCATTGAAGAAAATAAAAAATAAGAATTAAAAATCTTATTTATAATTCAAACATGTCAAAGTAATCACCATTTATATTCTCTCACATATACTGCCAAATTTAGTTTTATATGTAATAATTATACAAGTAAAATTTGATTTTACATATAAGTGTATTACATTTATATGTAATATCCTTTTAATATGCTATTTTACTGACTAACAAGCACATGGAAATATGTTAAACATCATTAGTCGTTAGGGAAATGCAAGTCAATGCTACAATGGGATACCACTTCACACCCAATAGAATGGTGAAAGTAAAAGCGTTAGTCACTCAGTCATGTCTGACTCTTTGTGACCCCATGGTCTGTAACCTCTGTTCATGGAATTTCCCAGGCAAGAATACTGGAGTGGGTTGCCATAACATTTCCCAGAGGATCTTCCTGGTCCAGGAATCGAACTGGGGTCTCCTGCATTGCAGGCAGATTCTTTACTATCTGACCTACCAGGCAAGTCCTAATAGGATGGTAAGGATATAAAAAAATGGAGGACACGTGTTGGTGAAGATGTGGGGTAGTTGGAATTCTCGTATGTTGTTGCTAGGAATGTAAAATGATGCAACCACTGTGGAAAACAGCTTGGTATTTCCTCAGTAAGTTAAACCTGCAAGTATCATATGATTCAGCCATCTCATGCCTGGGTATGCACAAAGACTTGAAAATATGTGTTCAAACAAGAACTTCTACATGACTCTCTGTAGTGGCACTATCCACAATTGCCAAAAGTTGGATATTTGGGAAACAACTCAAGTATCCATTAACAGATGAATGAATAAGTAAAATGAGGTATATCCATAACAAGGAATATTATTGGGTCACAAAAAGGAATAAAGCACTGATACATGCTACAACATGAATGAACTTTGAAAACATTATGCTAAGTGACAGGAACTGGATACAAAATGTCATATATTGTATAATTCCATGTATATGAAATGTGAAGCATGGGTAAATCTGTAGCGATAGATAGATAGAGCTGGAGGGTGGAGGACAAAATGGAGAGTGACTGCTGCTAGGTATAAAGTTTCTTTTTCAGATGATGAAAATATCTTGGAACTAGTAGAAGTTTTGACTGCACCACATTGTGAATGTACTAGATGCATGGACTTGAACACTTTATAATGGTCACAATGGCAAATTTTATGCTGTGCGAATTTTGCCACAAGAAAAAAATGCTATTTTACCATGCATTTCTCTTGTTAATCTGGACTTTTCAGATAGAAAATATTGTGAACATCCTTCCACAACATACAGTCATCATCTTGGGGGTCTTTAGAATCTTTAAGTGTTAAGTGTTCAAGCCACTGTTTATTTTTGTAAATGGCATTATGTTAGAAAATAATCTAATTTAATTTGTCTCACTTTATAAGGATTCTCTTTATACACCTTGATGACTTGAAATATCACTATCAATTACATATTGAGTTACTCTTAATCACATAATTTTGAGTGTAGAAATTTTGTTTTTTAGCAATAGACACACATACATTTATGTGGGTGTGGTTAAACACTTTTTATGCAACACATAGGGCTTGATAACTCTACAGTCACTGATGTTTTTGGTCCTATTAACAGAGGTAGACCACTGAAAGGAAGGTGATGACACTTCAGTTCTCTCAGGTAAACACTGATTTCATCCTCTCACCAGTCTATGGATTGGAGAAATTAACTAACTTGTTCAAGGTCACTTGATTGATGAGTGGTGGAATGGGGGTAAATTTTACCAGCTTGGCTTCAGTGGTCATGCCTAACCTAAGGAAGTGAAGTGATTTTTAGTGTGTGTCTCAGCCCCAGTTGTGTCATATTACCTGGAGAACCTGTGTAAGCTTACAAGATGAGACTCTTTGATGAGTGGTGTCTAAATTTTTAAGTTGAATATTTTTGACAGGGAATTCATTCATTCATGTAGAAAATAAGATGCTCAATGAAAAATATTGGTCTTCCTATATCCTTTGTTGGATACCAGGCCAGAAGAGGGTGGGTCACCAGTGACTTGTGCTCAGCGGCTCCACCCGCAGCCAAAGTCCACCCTCAGCAGGCATGATCAGCTCTGGCTTCCTGAGTGACTTCTTGTCCAGCAGGACGCGGAAGCACAGCAGGGTGAGCACCAGGATCACCCTCATCTTGCTCATGGCGAGTGTCTGCCTGATGCAGGTCCTGTGGGTAAGAGTGGGGGCTCTGACTGCACCATCATTCCGGCCTCATTGCACCCGGAATCTGGCCTGCAACCCCCACCCATGACAGCAGAGGTAGAGGCTAATTGTGCCTGGGATCCCTTTGTGGGCTTGAATATTCCCTGAACCTGGGCCCCGCTCCAGTCCTGAACTCACACCAGCAGGTGGAAATGGGGCTCTCAGCACACTCTCTTTGGGCCCACCACCTTTCCCAGACTCTTACCCATTATGTCTTGGAGAGTGGAAGGGGGAGAGCCAGAACTCTATCTTTGTTTTCCCCATTCCTCTGCCCCACAGTTATGCCAGGAATCTAAGTCCCAGACCCCACCCCCCACCCCTACCTCAGAAGCCCACCACCCTCACCTGGGCCCCGAAAAGAAGGGACCGAAGGCCAGCGGTGACCTCCCTTTGGTGTTTTCTGGCTCGAAGCAGGAGCCATAGACCTGGGGACAAGACAGGGCTACTGTCTGGGATCTCTCAGAATGTCCATCCTTAGAGTGGCAGATGTGTGTATAATGGAAGGAGGTGATGTCTGCTATGCAAGCCAGAACTCTTTGCCCTTCCTTGCATCCCCCAAGGGGAGGGGGGCAGCACCTCAGGATCTGGCCACACAGATGGGTTATGGTGGGTCCTGAAAATACTGATGAAACAGATAACACCTGTGGAAGAAGAGGGGCCAGTCAGGACTAAGTCCAATCTGCTGATGAGTCCCTCTTTCTCACCAGGAACCTTCTCCCCTAGTCATTATGGGTACCTCTGGGGATGACCTGGCCATCTGGAAGCACAATGTCCTGGGTACAGCAGCAGGAGATGACCATGACTGGGGGCTGCAGTCGCAGACTGTCCTTGATGCACATGGTCAGGAAGGGCAACTGGGCAAGGTCATCCCTGAGGAAACCATATGGCATCCAGGGAGCAAAAACAGAGATCCTCCAACCCTCTCCAACCTTATAGGTCCTATAAGATCCCCTCTGCCTATAAGAAAACCACAGACGGATCAAATAGCTCATTATGTTGTATACATTAAATATGGACAGCTTTTCTTTGTCTATCACACTTCAATAAAATGGTTCTTGAAAGAAAAGTAGTGCCACAGAAGTACCAGACAAAATTTACTCACATATTTTTAGAAGCCTTTCTGAGAAAAACTACAAAAAGCCAACAATAAAAATATTTACAAAATTGTATAAAATCAAAACATTCTTTGTGGCAAGTCTGCAAAATCAAAAGGCAATGCATAAGAAACAAAAAAAGCAAATTCAATATTTACTCTTATTTGTTATGGCACTAGAGATACTAGCTAATGCAATTAGACATGAGAAAAAGAGTAATACCATTTGAAACATGGGGGGAAATGTATAATTTTTTGCACATAGTGATGTTATACTTAGAAAAGAAGAGAAATCACTGGAAAACTTTCATAAACATTGAAGGTAAGATCCAGTATTGGAGCTGAATTCTTTTTCTAAAAAATTCTTTCTTTTTGTGTGGTGATTTAAATTATTTTTTTATGATTTAAATTCTTAATAGATGATACAGTTAACATAGTTCAAAGTTGGAACAACACAACCATCACCCCTATGGTCCAACAGCACTCATTTCTCCTCACAGTTTGCCTAGTGGTTATTTTTATGTATCATCCTAGAGGCATTTAAAAAAAAAACTTTTAATTTTGTATTTATTTTGTATTGCTCACAGCCATGAACAATGTTGTGATGGTTTCAAGTGGACAGCAAAGGGACTCAGCCACACATATTCATGCACCAGTTCTCCCCCAAATTCCACTCCCATCCAGGCTGCCACGTAGCATTGAGGCGGGTTCCATGTGTTACACAGTAGGTCCTTGTGTATTATCCATCTTAAACATGGTGGTGTATACATGCCCATCTCAAGCTCCCTAACTGTCCTTTCCCCCATCCTTCCCTCTGGCAACCATAAGGTCATCCTTTAAGTCTGTGGGTCTGTTTTTGTTTTGTAATTAAATTCACTTGTATTATTTCTTTTTAGATCCACATATAAAGGATGTCATATATTTCTCTTTCTGTTTGACTTACTTCACTCAGTATGACAATTTCTAGGTCCATCCCTGTGGCTGCAAATGGCATTTTTCACTCTTTAATGGCTGAGTAATGCTCCATTGTACACATCAAAGGTTTTTTTTAAAAAATTTTTAAAATTTTTTAAATTTTTATTAGTTGGAGGCTAATTACTTCACAACATTTCAGTGGATCGGGATGGGGAATACATCAAAGGTTTTGTTTCATTAAAAATTATATAATAGCATACTCTGTACTATACCTACTGCTCTGTATCTATTTCATGTAATAGCATATCTGTGTCTTATTGTACACCCTCTGGGATTTATGTCACGATACAGGCTTCTTACTGTGGAGCTGTAATATAACTTCCCATAGTTTTCTCTAGAGCCTTTAAGACGCCCTTATATGTTTTAAATCTTTGATTCATGTAGATGTTACTTTCTTGCCAGACATGAGAATCAAGTTGAATTAACTATTTTTTCCATGTAGTTTCCCTGGTGTTTCAAAAGTTTTTATTATTAAGATGATCTTTATTTTTCCTACTGATATGGGACTCCATATTTAGCAGTTACTACGTTCACTGAGCAAGAAATTGACATCTATAAATTATTAATTTTTCTATTAGAAAAAATAGAAAAGATGATGTTATAAAATATGTGGATTAAATTTAACAAGAAATGTGAATGTCTGTATTCAAAATGAACTTGTAAATGTTTCTCAATCCAGATAGACTATATTCACCATAGCAACAAGAGTACCTAAGGGTTTATTTAGCAAAAGCTGGTCAAGATCTCTATGCTAGAATTGTAGACTCTACTAAAAGACCAAGTATTATTTTAATATCCAGAATTGGATATCTGCTCCACACTCTAGGACAGTGTGTTAATATTATGATGTGATCTATGCTCCACAGGTCAATCATATATCAACCCCTTCCTTTCCTCCTTTCTCTCTCCCTCTCTCTCCCTCTTTGCCTCCATCTCTTCATCTTTGACCAGCTATCTTGTTGACCTTACCTCAAATGCACCCACCTCTCTACTGATCAACTTTCAGGGTCTGAGATGAGGCACTTTTCCCCACCTTCTACTTTGTCTGTCTTACTCTAAACCGAAGCTCTGCCCATGTATACAGGGAGTTTCTTGACTATTCTCCCATGAGACTAGGAAGGCAAAGGCCGGGTCTAGGTTCTTTCTGAGTCTCTGCAACACAGAATGGCTGAGAAGAATTGGAGATGTCATAGAACTGAGAAGAGGGAAGAAGTGTTCTAGTGTTTGTTGAATGGGGACTGGATGGAGGAAGATGCAGGTATACCTGAACAGGTGTTGATTGACTTTAGTTCCTAAGAGTTCCACATGAAACCTGGACTAAATAATATGAGGAATTAAGGAGCAGGATATGAGGAAACACTCAGGGAGTGAAGATGTTGGAAAATATGTAATTTCAGAGAGAAAAATAAGAGAGTAGAGGGAAATTTCACTTACTGAATATGTGCTAAGTGGTATCATCTACCCTCACACATTGTCACTGATTATCTCAGAAATCCAAGTCTTTCTGTCTCAAAAGCCTGCAAACTTCCTCCTACTATACCTGCTGTGCACCAGACCTTGTCTCTGGGTCTGCCCACTAAGAAATAATAACAGAGTCCACAAAAAGATTTTTTTCTCTTCCCCAGCCAGGGAACAGAGCCAGTGAGAGGGACTCAAAAAAGTGCCATGAGGACTTGCACTCATCATTCAGTCTCTTTAGGCTCACGGTCCTTCAGGAGCTCTTGTACCTCCTGCCAGCAATGCTCCTGATGTTCTGGGCACTTTGCAAAGTTGTACAGGATTCAGGAGAGGCCACTGGTTATGGTGTCGTGGCCTGAGGGGTAGCCAGACACGCTTGGGTCGCTGGGCTACTTCAGCACCAGAGGGTGGACAGCACCTTAACAGAAAGGACCAAGGGGAGGATGGAGAGGCATGGGGGATAGTTCAGGGTCCACACACCTAGTTCCTGCAGTGGACGGTCCCATGATCCCCTCTGTAGTACCACACTGGGACCCTCACCCTCAAACATGAAGGTGTCAGCTTCAGCTTAGGTATCTTCATCTGGCAATCCTTTCCCATCTTCATCCTGGAGAGAAAGCAAGAGCCCCAGATTCACACTAGCTCTGAGGGCCCATAAGCCTAAACTGAGACAATCTCTGAAATTCCATTATCCATCCAGAAACTCAAGCCCACTCTGAAATCCTAAACCTCCTGGGCACTCTATCACCAGAGGCCCCATCCAGAGATCTCCTCCTTGACCTCCTTGCCTCCTATGCCATCCATGGTAAAGAGAATCAAAGATTCATAGAAATTTTCATGTTTATACATGATGCAACCTAGGTTACAGGATGATTAAATGACAACTTGCCATGGAAGCTAGAGTTTAAACATTGTCCCAAAGCCATTTGCTTATAGGCTAGGATATTAAATCCAGAGATTCTTTTTTTTTTTTTTTTAAATATGGGACGCTTCACGAATTTGCATGTCATCCTTGCGCAGGGGCCATGCTAATCTTCTCTTTATCGTTCCAATTTTAGTATATGTGCTGCCGAAGCGAGCACCAGAGATTCTTTAGTCTCCTGGAGGGAAGAGATGGATTAGAAACCTATAGAACCTATAAATTGCCCTCTCACTGATAAGGATGTAAGTTCCAGAACAACCTCTCTCCCTTCCTTCCTCTCCCCTATTTCTCTCCATCTCTCTCTCCTCTTTTTCTATTTCCTTTCCCCTCACTCTCTAAAGAGAAAGTGAAAGTCACTCAGTTGTGTCCAACTCTTTGCGACCCCATGGACTATACAGTCCATGGAATTCTCCAGGCCAGAATACTGGAGTGGGTAGCCTTTCCCTTCTCCAGGAGAACTCCCAACCCAGGGATTGAACCCAGGTCTCCCACATTGCAGGCAGATTCTTTACCAGCTGAGCCACAAGGGAAGCCCCTCACCCACTAGGGTGAAGGGAAAGGGGAAGAAGAGAAGAAGGAGAAGATATATCAGCTGTCCTATATAAGTTCCAAATTTCAAAATCCAGAGGTACCTGTTCTGTGATGCAACCATGCTTGCATGTACAGGTAAAAGCATCATGGTGCCCTCAAAGGAATTTGGGGATGGGGAAACTGAGCTACAACTCTACTCTGACTACTGTTTCTACTATGAGAAATAAATGTGCTGCTCTGATCCAGGCTTCCTTCTCTCTCTCTGTGTGTGTATACACATACACATATATGTGTATATTTATGTATGCATGCATGCTCAGTCATACAGTCCTGTTCAACTCTTTGTGACCCCATGCACTGTAGCCCACCAGGCTCCTCTGTCCATGGGATTATCCTGGCAAGAGTACTGGAGTGGGTTGCCATTTCCTCCTCCAGAGGATCTTCCTGACCCAGGGATTGAACCCAAGCTTCCTGCAGCTCCTGCATTGCAGGTGGATTCTTTACCACTGAGCCATGTGGGAAGCCCATGTATGCATGTATGTGTACATGTGCATCTACCACAGAGGTAGATAACTTATTAGCTTGGGAGTAAGAGTAAAATCTCAGACCTTCACAGTTTCAGACTTAGCACTCCCCTGCAGACCAGTTTCACATGGTCATGTCTAAAACTTATCCATGACCCATTTCTCTCTTCCTCAACACCTCCTGTGGCTCCCCAGTACCCTATGCATCCCATCCAAGATCTCTGATCAGATCAAAGTTCATTCTGCTTCTTGAGCTCAGATCCCACAGCAGCCTACCTTGGTCAGCAGGAGCACATCAATGAAGTCCAAAGTCTTGGTCTTCACCTTGACCTTGAGGAAGCCATCAATACTGCCATTGAGGTGGGGCTGGCGCTGCTCCTGGGTGACTGCATCTATGCAGCCATGCAGAAGGGCAAGTCCTGAGGAAGTGCCGCCCATCTGGGGTGAGGAAGCCCAGGAAGTCCATGTACAGGAAGATCTGCCAGTGCAGTTTAGCCACAAGTGCACTGAGCTCCAAGAAGGTGGCAATATATTCACTGGGCTTCCTGAAGGATGAGACCAGGAAGGGATGCCACCGCTTAAAACACCGGAAGCCCAGAAGCTGGGGGCTACCTCCCATCAGGAAACTGAGGCTCCAAGAACAGATGGTTCACAGATACAGTGTGGGGATGAGCCAGGAGATGTGACTCTTCAGACTCTTCTCAACCCACATCCCATCTCTGTGAGCTGCCTCCATGCCCCAGGCACCCAGAGCACAGCTTAGACATCAGGCTTCTCTCCTTTCTCTCTCACCCAGTTTCAGTCCCCCTCTCCTTCCCCATACTGTCCACTCAGCTCAGACCTTATCCTCTCCCAGCTGATCAATGCGGATAATGCCTTCCCCAGTCTCCTTACCTCCAGTTGTCAACCTCATCCAGTGTCTGCATTGTGGTCAGTCTTCTCTCCAGTCAGATGTCCAAGTTCAGCTTTGACCTTGATCCTCATCTGCTTATACACCTTCTATGACTCCTAGGAAACCTCAGATATACTTCATATCCTCTGTCTACTTCAGAATGTCCTTAAGACATTCCTTCCACCTCATACCCAATTTGTCTCCTTACTGTTGCACTTACTTTGCTCATTCTAACCTCCTAGCGTTTATTAAACACTCTGCGTACCTGTAAGGTTTGCTGTTTCTCTTTCCCTTTTCCTGTCTTTCAATGTCCAGTTTGACCCATCTCCTCCAGGAAGGCTTTTCTGATGGTCCACTTCAGTCTCACTCATTTACTCCTTTGGGTCTAGGGCTCATATTCCCAGGCCCTGGGCCGAGCACTCCCTCCTGGCAGTTGCTGTTGAAACTGAAGACGCCTTTCTGCGGACTGTCCAGGGTCATGAGGCTGGTGTGTTCAAACATGTCCAGATGGGTGTGGCCCTTTTTAATCAGGTGTTATCATTTGGGCTGGACAGAGAAGGGGACACGGCTGAGGTTGGAAACTGCTTCCTCCCTAACCCCAGACACCAGATGCACTCTCCAGACCCTGCCTGCTGGTCCTAGGCTCCGATCTTCACAGATGACCAGCCTTGAGTAGGAGTGGAAGTTGTTACATTAAGGTAAGAAGTCCCCAGTCTGGGAGTCAGGAGATCTGCTATTAATATAATTTTGGTTCCTCCCACTACATTCTGTGCACTGTTGGTCAGCTTACTGAGTAAAGTAACTGCACAGCAAATGTCAGACCTCATCATCTTCATTGTTAGAAATTGATGAGGGAAAGGTCCCCTATGTTGAGAGAGGTATTCCTCTATGGGTCCTGTGTACATTTGTACTTTTTTGCTTCGTATGCCAAAAAAAAAAAAAAAAAAAAAAAAAGAAAGAAAGAAAGAAAGAAAAAAGCAAGACTCTGATATTCTTTACCTGGGCCATTTCACAGAGTTGTGTTTTTAGCAAACAACCTTGAGGAGTGAGGTAATGTCTCCTCCTGGACAGGTATTAGGGGGAATTGCTTTTAATTGATATAAAAGTCACAATTTCTCTTAACTCCCCCTGCCCCCCACCATAATACAACATAGCAGGCACATACATCAGCATACTACGTGAGAAGGCATTATATCAAAGCCCAACTGTGTAACCTGCATGATATATAGTGACTTGGAAGATGAATGCAAACCAATGAGAAACACATGTTGTTGCCTTCTGAGGGTAATAAATTGTCCTCTGTCTCTCACCCAGGAGTTTCATGTCTCCTGGCAGAATCCATTGTCAGCTTGCAGGTATGGTAAAAAATCCCAGGCACTTCACAAAAGCCTGACCTCCAGGCTCATCATTCCCACATATATATCCAAACCCTTTGCAGTGCAATTTTTCAGTAACTTCTCTTAGGAGGTGGGGCCTCTTTCACTATCCTTGGATTCTGAGCTGGTTTTGGAGCTGCTTTAGCCAATAGACTGGTGAAAATGATGAAGTAGTCATCCCAAACCTAGACCCCAAGGAGGACTGCAGCTTACTTTCAGTTTGTTGGAACCTTGCTTCTGCCATGTGAGCAAGCCTAAAGGGAGAGAATCACATGAAAGGACATTCAGTTGTCTCAGCTGAGGTCATCTGAGATCAATCTGCAGTCAGTCAAGCCACAAAGATGAGAGAGGACTGATCTCAGACCAGTAAGTCTGACCTCCGGCAGACCACCCGATCACCCCAGTTCATCACAGATATATGAGTGGCCCCATCCATGTCCAGAAGAACCAGCCTACTGACTCACAAACTTGTCAATACTAAGCACTTATTGTTTTCAAGTGATTTGTTACTCTGGTATAATGACTACATGATATTCATCATTATCATCAACCATGTCTCAAGATTTCAAGCCTTCTGTGAGGGAAACATAGAAACTAACAACTTCTGAGCACCTACCATGTTCCAGGAACATGACTCCATTACATCATCTTGGCCACCCTACAAAGTAGGGATCACATAATCCTCACTTTTCAATTGTGGAAACCAAGGCTCAGAAAGAAAGCCATGGCCTTAAAGTCACCCACAAGAGTCATATTCCAGACAAGACGTTGTTGAGTCCCTGTTATCCCCAAGACCCCAGCTGGAACCCTGGGTTCAAGAGACTCACGTGCATGATCTCTGCGCTCTTGGTGAAAATCTTCATATGGGGCTTCAGGATGTTGAAGTGGAAGGCGGGTGTCAGCATGCGACGGTGCCTGCTCCACTTGTCACTAGCACTCAGCAGGAGCCCATCCCCTAACAGAGATAGCCACGGGGAGTGGGCAAAGGAAGACCTTTCCCTGGGTCCCCAGGGTCATCCCCAACCCCCTTCACTCACAAATACTCATCCAGTCAGGGCTTCAGAGTGTTGTAGAAAAGCATGTCTTTTGGTGCGATGGCAGCTGACATGAAGACAATCAAGGGCCAGAGTGGGGGCAGGAGGGAATTTTGGTGCCGATTTGAGGCTCCCAGTCAGGAATCTGCATTCCCCCTCCAAGCCTAGCATGGCAGGAATGGGCTAGAAGGAGGGGTAATGGGAGGAGGGAGGACCAGACCTGGTCTTCCCAGACCAGGCTGCAGGACAGAATAAAGCAAAGGCAGAACCCACAGATACCACCTTGTGAGCTTAGATACACCCCAACATGACACACTATGCCCCAACATGACTGGACATGGCTCCCAGATTGTCCTACATATTTGGCAGGAGTTTGGGTGAAAAGATTTTTAACCGTATTAGTGGTGGTTATAGGACTCTAGACATTTCAAAACTCAGAACTGTACACCAAACAGAGCAAGCTTTACTTTTTGTAAATTTTGTAAATTTACATACAATTTTAAGAGAAGCTGAGGGTAACTAAGCATATATATTATTTGCATAAATATACTGTGAAATGATGGACTTTCCAGGTGGCTCAGTGAGTAAAGAATTTGCTTGCCAATGCAGGAGACTTGGGTTCAACCATTGGGTTGGGAAGATGCCCTGGAGGAGGAAATGGCAACCCATTCTTGCCCTGAAAATCCCAGGGACAGAGGAGTCTGGTGGCTACAGTCCTTGGGGTTGGAAAGAATCGGACATGAGGAAGCGGAAGAAGATGGCGCTCACCAGCTTTTTACCTGCACCTACTCAGCTGTCTCAGGACCAGCTTGAGGCTGAAGAAAAGGCACGATCCCAGAGATCACGACAGACCTCACTGGTCTCCTCCCGAAGAGAGCCTCCCCTGTACGGTTACCGGAAAGGCTGGATACCTCGATTATTAGAGGATTTTGGAGATGGAGGGGCTTTTCCAGAGATCCACGTGGCCCAGTATCCCCTGGATATGGGACGAAAGAAAAAAATGTCAAATGCATTGGCCATTCAGGTGAATGCTGAAGGAAAAATTAAGTATGATGCAATTGCTCGACAAGGACAGTCAAAAGACAAGGTCATTTATAGCAAGTACACTGACCTGGTTCCCAAGGAAGTCATGAATGCAGATGACCCAGACCTGCAAAGACCTGATGAAGAAGCCATTAAAGAGATAACAGAAAAGACAAGGGTAGCCTTGGAAAAATCCGTATCGCAGAAGGTCGCTGCAGCCATGCTGGTCCGAGCCGCTGATAAGCTGGCCCCTGCTCAGTACATCCGATACACACCGTCTCAACAAGGAGTGGCTTTCAACTCTGGCGCTAAACAGAGAGTTATTCGGACGGTGGAAATGCAGAAAGATCCAATGGAGCCTCCAAGGTTCAAGATTAATAAGAAAATTCCTCGGGGACCGCCTTCTCCTCCTGCACCTGTCATGCATTCTCCTAGCCGAAAGATGACCGTGAAGGAGCAGCAAGAGTGGAAGATTCCTCCCTGTATTTCAAACTGGAAAAATGCAAAGGGTTATACAATTCAATTAGATAAACGTCTGGCTGCCGATGGAAGAGGGCTGCAAACAGTTCACATCAATGAAAATTTTGCAAAACTGGCCGAAGCCCTCTACATTGCTGATCGAAAGGCTCGTGAAGCAGTGGAAATGCGTGCTCAAGTAGAGAGAAAGATGGCTCAAAAAGAAAAGGAAAAATATGAAGAGAAACTTAGAGAAATGGCCCAGAAAGCCAGAGAAAGAAGAGCAGGGATCAAAACCCATGTGGAAAAAGAGGACAGGGAGGCACGTGAGAGGGATGAAATCCAGCATGACCGGAGAAAGGAGAGACAGCATGACCGGAACCTCTCCAGGGCAGCTCCAGACAAGAGGTAGAAACTGCAGAGAAATGAAAATCGAGACATCAGTGAAGTCATTGCTCTTGGTGTGCCCAACCCTCGGACTTCCAATGAAGTTCAGTATGACCAAAGGCTCCTCAACCAATCCAAGGGTATGGACAGCGGTTTTGCAGATGGAGAAGATGAAATTTACAATGTTTATGATCAAGCCTGGAGAGGTGGAAACGATATGGTCCAGAATATTTACAGGCCCAGTAAAAATCTGGACAAGGACATGTATGGAGATGACCTAGAAGCCAGAATAAAGACTAACAGGTTTGTTCCCGATAAGGAGTTTTCAGGTTCAGACCGTAGACAAAGAGGCCGAGAAGGACCAGTTCAGTTTGAGGAGGATCCTTTCGGTTTGGACAAATTTTTGGAAGAAGCCAAGCAACACGGTGGCTCTAAAAGACCCTCAGATAGCAGCCGTCCCAAGGAACATGAGCATGAAGGCAAGAAGAGGAGGAAGGAGTAGATACTTCATTCAGAGTGAACGAACTGTTATTGATAACCCTAATGATGCTAGTCATATGGGGAACACTTTGTACATGGCCAGGATAAAAACCAAATCTGGGTGTCAGAGCCCAGCACTACTTTTTATTACAGGAGAGGGAGGGGGGTATGGAAAAGTTCTACTTTGAATTATTTAGTTTTTTTAAAAATGGGTTGTGTTTGTGCTTCTCCCACCTTTTGGCATTTATAGAAAATACTGCCCCACACATGAAATTAAGGCCACTTCCTTTCAAGTGACATTAGTACTCTAGGGTTAATATTTTGTCTAAAAATGACTTTTTATGAATAAAGTGACCCCAGTCATAGCAAGTAGAAAGAAGGATGTTCACACATTGGAACTGTCCTGCCAAATGATGTTTGCCCCTGTTGTGCTCTGTTAATTTGGATTGGGGAAAGGAAGCTCTTGCTTGGTGCAACTATTTGTTTCAAACTAAAACATTTAGACAAAAAAAAAAAAAAAAAAGAATCGGACATGATTAAAGTGACTGATAATGCATGCACACACTATGAAATGATATACAAAAAGTATAGATGAAGAAACTGGGAAAATGAACATCATATGGAAGACCAATGTATTTCACTGAGCATCTTATTTTCTACACGAGTGAATGAATTCCCTGTCAATAATATTACATTAAAAAAGTTAGCACCACCCAGCAGAATCTCATCTGATAGGCCTACAGGTGTTCTCCAAGTGACTTGATGCATGTGGAGCTGAGACACACCTTGAAAATTACTTCCCTGGGAGGTGGGGCATGACATTTGAAGCCGAGCTGACTGAACTGACCCCTCACTTACAAGGTCACTCATCAGCTGAATGACCTTGAGCTAGTGATTCAGTCTCTCCAATCCATAAGACTGACGTGAGGTGAAATTGATGTTTACCTGGGGGAATTGAAGTGTCGTTGCCTTCTGCCTTCCAGTGGTCTACTTCTTTAATAGGACCAAAAACATCAATGTCTGTGGAGTCACCAAGCCTTACATGCTGTATGAAAAGTGCTTAAACACATCCACATCTTACATGAATATATGTGCAAATATTGCTACAGAAATAAAATTTCTACACCAAAAGCTATGTGATTAAGAGTAACTCAATTTACAGCTGGTAGTGACAATGTCAAGCCATCAAAGTGCATAAAGAGAATTCATAAAGAGATAAAAAATAAAGAGTGGCTTGAATATTTAACATTTAAAGATTTTAAAGACCACCAAGATGATGACTGTCTATTGTGGAAAGATGTTCATGATATATTAGTATATGAAAAATCCAGATTACAAGAAAAATGTAAGATAAAATAACATTTTTGGTTGAGGTAAACTTACATAAAATTCATACATTCACAAAATTCATAACATTAGAATTGTTCAAATCCATGCCTCTAGTACATTCACTGTGTTGTGCAACCACCACCTCTCCTCTAGTTCCAAGATATTTTTGTCATCTGAAAATGAGACCTGTACCCATTAGCAGACACTCTCTGCTTCCTCCTCCAGCTCCTAGATCTATCTCTATGGATTAACCTATTCTGTGCATTTTATATAAAAGGAATCATACAATATGTGACCTTTTGTGTCAGACTCCTTTCACTTAGCCTGTTTTCAAAGTTCATTCACATTGTAGTGTTTCATTCCTTTTTTTAAAACAATTTTTTTGGCCATGGCACATGGCTTAGTTTCCCAGCCAGGGATCAATCTCACACCCCCTGCATTGGAAGCATGGAGTTTTAACCACTGGGCTGCCAAGGAAATTTTTGCTTCATTTCTTTTTATGACCCAATAATATTTCTTGTTATGGATATATCTCATTTTATTTATTCATTTTTCTGTTAATGGAAATTTGAATTGCTTCCCAAAGTTGAACTTTCGGCAACTGTGGATGGTGCCACTGTGAAGAGTTGTGTACAACATTTTGCTTAAACACCTGTTTTCAGTTCTTTGGGGATACATTCCTAGGTGTAGCATGGCAGGGTCAATTGGTAATTCTAGGTTTAATTTGAGGTCTTCCCTGTAGCTTAGCTCCTGCAATGCAGGAGATGTAAGTTCAATCCCTGGGTCAGAAAGATCACCTGGAGAAGGAAATTGCATCCCACTCCAGTATTCTTGCCTGGAGAATTCCATGGACAGACGACCCTGGTGAGATACAGTCCATGGGGTCACAAAGAGTTGGACAAGAGGTTTAATTTATTGAGGAAAAACACCAGACAATTTTCTACAGTTGCCGCACCATTTTGCATTCTCAGCAGCAATGAATGAGGATTCCAATGACCACATCCTCACCAACACTTGTTATTTTCCATTGTTTTATAGTTTGGTCATCCTAGTGAGTGTGACCTGATATCACATTGTTGCATTGATTTGCATTTCCCCAACAATTAATGATGTTGTGTACATTTCCATGTGCTTCTTAGTGCTGGGCCATGTTCAGTTGCTTTAGTCATATCTGACTTTTTGAGACCCCCAGGGACTTAATCTGTCAGGCTCCTCCGTCCGTGGGATTTTTCAGGCAAGAATACAAGAGTGGGTTGCCACGCCCTCCTCCAGGGGTCACACCTGTGTCTCCTGCATTGGCAGGTGGATTCTTTACTGCTGAGCCACTGAAGAAGCCCTCTTAGTCAGTAAAATAGCATTATTAAGAAGAAGTTTAAAAAAGAAGAAGATTACATGTAAATGTAATACATTTAGATACAAGGTCAAATTTTTACTGCTGCAAGGATTACATGTGCTGTGGCCCATGGGGTCACAAAGAGCTGGACACAGCTGGGCAACCGAACAGCAACAATAACAAGGATTACATAGAATTTTAAATTTAGCAGAATATGTGAGAGAATATGAATGGAGATTACTTTGACATGTTTAGATTACAGATAGGGTTTTTATTTGTTACTTTTTCTTATCTATAATTTCTTCTATGACAGTGTGGGAAAAGAAAAACATTTTAAAGAACCCAAGAAAAAGAAAAATACATGCAATTTTCAGCTTAGAGTGTGTTAAATACTTACTTATATCATTTTAACAATATTTCTTTCTTATTTTGCAACCAGTGAATCTTCTAGCCCCTGAAAGGGTCTGAGACTGACCCTATCCCAGGACACCTGACAGCCTGAGGGGGGCTAGTCCTGGAGCAGCCGCTGTCCGAGGTGCTGAAGGAAACGGCCCCACACCTGCCCCCTCCACCACCTCTCACTCTTGTGCTATTGTGGACCCTCTTGACCCCCACTTCCTAGAACACCTAGATGAACACGAAATCCTGGGTCATGCTCCCCTGAGGGGAAACTTTTTTTCGTCTCCCAGCTTCAGACTAGTGTCACATCAAAGCAGCTTGCAACTATGTAACAGATGTAATTATGGAGATTCTGAATTTACTGAATCTCCTAATGACAGTTTTCTTCAACAGCAGGTTCTCATAAGTCCTAAAACTTAAATGCAACTTTAAAACATGTTAAGTTTGAGAAAATGATGCAAAACAAAGGGAGGAAATGAACACTCACTGAGGATGCTTACCAGATATTGTCAGTCATCTGCACACCCTTTTTTATAAATCTTCACAACATGGCAATGAAGTGGCTACTGTTATGCAATAAAGACACTGAGGCTTAGAGAGTGATATGATTTTCCCCAAACAAAACAGCTAGTAAATGGCAGACTGAAATGCTGACTTTTGTAGTGATGGAATGGTGGATCCAGGGACATCTGATCCTGACTACATCTAGCTCTCTGCTCCACCTTCCCTAAGGAGTAGTCTTGTCCTCATGATTCAAGATGGAGCTCCAGCTTTCATAACTATACCTGCCCCCATTCCCTCTCCCCCCTCCTCCTTCCTCCACCTCCCAGGTTCACAGCCACCCCCACCCGCCTGGATCCTCCCAGGCCCCAGGCGCCCTTGCTGGCTATCAATGCGACTGGAACAGAAATGACAAGCATAGTTTTATTCCTGGGAATCTGGAGGTGTCTAGGGTCACGATGGATTCCAGGCAAGAAGGTGATGGGTCATTGCTGGCCTGCGCTCAGTGGCTCCACCCGCAGCCAAAGTCCACCCTCTGCGCGCAGGATCAGCTCTGGCTTCCTGCGAGGCTCCTCCTTGTCTGGCAGGACGCGGAACCGCAGTAGCGTGAGCGCTAGGACCACCTTCATCTCAGTCATGGCGAATGTCTGCCCGATGCAGTTCCTGTGGGCGGGAGTGGGGGCTTTGCACCTGGAACCCTCACCCGGACCCCAAAGCGCTTGGTATCTGGCCCACAACCCCCATTTCCACCCATAGTATAAAGAAGCTAACCATGCCTGGAATTCTATGTGGGCTTGCATATCTCCAGACCCTAGTCCACTCTCCAGTGCTGAACTCAGACCAGTAGACAGGGGAGCGGGTCCCCTCAGCACACCATGAACCCTTCCTTGAGCCCACCACCATTCCCCAGACCCTTACCATAATGCCTGGGGGGAGAGGTGAGAAAGCGACCATCTTAAAGTTTCCCCCCTTCCAGGCCCCCCACAGTTAAGCTGGAATTTCACCCCCAGTCTCCTACCCCCACCTCTCTACCCCCATCTCAGATGGCCGCTGTCTTCACCTGGGCCCCGCGGAGAAGGGAACAAAAGCCACAGGCGATCTCCCTTTGATGTTTTCTGGGTCGAAGCGGAAGGGATCAAAGACCTGGGGGCAAGAAAAGACAGGGCTACTTGGCAGATGTTTGTATAGTAGGGGGAGGTGATGGCTGATTTGCCAGAAGTCAGAACCCTGCACCCTCCCCTGGGTCCCCTGAGGGGAGTGGACAAGGATAAGGGAGGTGGGGGGTGGGGGAGGCATCACCTCAGGGTCTGGCCACACAGTTGGATTGTGGTGGGTCCCAAAAATGCTGATGAAGCAGATCACACCTGTGGAAGAGGAAGGGCAGTCAGGTCTAGGCCCCACCTGCCTGACTGGCCCCTCTTTCTCACCAGGAACCTCCGCTCCTAGTCACTGTGGGCACCTTTGGGGATGACCCGGCCATCTGGAAGTACAGTGTCCTGGGTACAGCGGCGGGAGATGACCGCGACAGGGGGGTGCAGCCGCAGACTCTCCTTGATGCACATGGTCAGGAAAGGCAACTGGGCCAGGTCGTCCCTAAGGAAACCCCACGACAATTATCCAGGAAGCAAATACAGAGACACACCACCAGCCCTCCTTGTGCCTCATAAGACCCTCTCTATCTATAACAAAACTGGGTTGTTGGTTTAAATATCTCCAAACGCATTAGGTTGTATGCATTATTTATATACAGCTTTTTCTTTGTCCATCATACATCAAAAAAATGGTTCTTAAAAATAAAGAAAAAAAAGCAATATCATAGAGGTACCAAAAAAAGTTTAGCAAGATATTTTTAGAATTTTTAAAGCAAAACATGGAAGAGCCAACCAGAAACACATTTACAAATTTGTATAAAAACAAAATATTATTTATGGCAAGACAGCAAAGTCAAAAGGCAAATGAGTTAAAGATCAGATTCAATGTTCACTCTTATTTATTACAGCACTAGAGACACTAGCTAATGCAATTAGATGGGATAAAGGAGCATAATGCCATTTGAAATGGGGGGTGACTATGTCATTTTTGGCAGACAGTGATTTTATACTTAGTAAACAAGAGAATTCACTGGAAAACTTTTATAGACATTGAAGATTCAGTAAGGGGACTGAATTCTTTTTCTTTAATCCCCTTCATTTTGGGTGGTGATTTAAATTCCTTTGTAAAAAGTTTTTATTGGTATATAGTTGGTTTACAACATTTTATTTATTTTTACTGTACAGGAAAGTGAATGTATCCCCTCAGTTTTTATTTCCTTCCCATTCTGTCACCACAGAGTATTGAATAGAGTTTCCTTATGCTATACAGTAGGTTCTTATTAGTTATCTATTTTATACATAGTATCAATACTATATGTTACATTCTTAACATAAACTCAAGGGATTAGATCTGATAGAGTGCCTGAAGAACTATGGACAGAGGTTCGTGACACTGTACAGGAGGCAGTGATCAAGACCATCCCCAAGAAAAAAAAATGCAAAAAGGCAAAATGGTTGCCTGAGGAAGCATTACAAATAGCTGAGAAAAGAAGAGAAGCTAAAGGCAAAGGAGAAAATGAAAGATATAAGCATCTGAATGCAGGGTTCCAAAGAATAGCACAGAGAGATAAGAAAGGCTTCCTCAGTGATCAATGCAAAGAAATAGAGGAAAACAATAGAATGGGAAAGACTAATAGTTATTTTTTTATGTATTCTTCCATGAGTACTGTTTTGCATTAAAAATTATATAGTAGCATACTATAAACTATACACATTGCACTGTACCTTTTTCATGCAACTGCACATCAATCTCTTCCTGTACATCTCTTGGGACCTGTGTCCAAAATAGGGCATTTCCTACTCTGGATCTATAAAATAATTGCCCATTATTTCTCTAGAGCCCTTGCTGCTGCTGCTGCTGCTGCTGCTAAGTCGCTTCAGTCGTATCCGACTCTGTGCGACCCCATAGACGGCAGCCCACCAGGCTCCCCTATCCCTGGGATTCTCCAGGCAAGAACACTGGAGTGGGTTGCCAATTCCTTCTCCTCTGAATGAAAGTGAATAAGTGAAAGCGAAGCTGCTCAGTCAGCGACCCCAGGGACTGCAACCTACCAGGTTCCTCCATCCACCTGACTCCTTAATTACATATTTAAAATCTTTGATTCATGTAGATGTTATTTTCTTATAAGACATAAGAGCAGGTTGAATTCACTTTTTCCATGGAGCTCCCTACATGTTCCAAATTTTTATCAAATGATCTTTATATCTCCTATTGGTGTGAGACTCCAGGTTTAGCTGAGGGCTAAGTTCACTGAGCAAGAAATTTACATCCATAAATTATTAATTTTTAAAATTTGAAATATAGAATAGATTATGTAAGAAAAGATGATGATATAAAATATATGCATCAAAATTAGCAAGACAAGTGAATGTCAGTATTCCAAATGAACTTAAAGTTCTCAATCCAACTAGAGTATATGATTCACTATAGTAACAAGAGTACTTAAGGATTAATTTAAGCAAAAGTTGCATAAGATCTTTATACTAAAGTTTTAGACTATTAAAATGCTAATGGATATGCCTTTTATTTTATTTTTTTTGACTACATCTTTTAAAAGGCTAATGTGAATATGCAAAAATGGATATTCATCCCACACTCTAGGATAGTGTATGTTAATATTATGATGTAATCTCTTTTCCACAAGCAAATCATACATTGAATTAAACCTACTCCCTCACTCTCTTCCCTCTCCCTGTCTCTCTCTCTTTTCCCCCACATTATTTAATTTTTACCTGACTGTCTTCTTGACTTAACTGCACTTCAAATGCACCCAAATGTCTACTCATCATCTTTCAGGATTTCATCTGGGGCACTTTTGTCCATTCTCAACTTTTCCTCTCTTGTTCCACATCCCAGCCTTGCCTGTGTACATTGGAAGTGTTCTGACCTGATACTATCCCTCCACCAGACTGGGAGTTCCTGAAAGACAAAGACTGGTTCTGGTCCTTCCTGAGTCTCCAGGATACAGAATGGGGCTGAGATGAATTGGAGATGGCATAGAACTGGGGATAGGATGGCAGTTTGGCAGTGTTTCCTAAATGGGGACTGGATGGACAAAGATCCAGGTGTTTCTGGACAGGAGTTGAATGGATTTAGTCCCTAAAAGTTCCCTGTGAATCCTGGACTACACAACATGAGGAATTAAGGG
This sequence comes from Muntiacus reevesi, assembly GCF_963930625.1. Classification (NCBI taxonomy): domain Eukaryota; kingdom Metazoa; phylum Chordata; class Mammalia; order Artiodactyla; family Cervidae; genus Muntiacus; species Muntiacus reevesi. The sequence goes on along the minus strand of NC_089249.1, from coordinate 186,340,718 downwards.
GCAGAAGATGAGCATATACTCAGGGAATGAAGATTTTTGAAAATACGTTATTTTGAGAGAAAAATAAGAGAGTGGAGGGGAACTTCACTTTCTGAATATGTGCTAAGTGGTATCACCTTGCTGTTAATTATCTTAGAAATCCAGGACTCTGTCCAAAAAGCCAACAAACTTTGCTGTACTATCCATGCTGAGTACTAGATCCTTTCAAGTCTCTGATCGTATTCCTACTAAGCAACAATGACAGAACCAATGAGAGGGGCTCAGAAATAGACCAGGAGACTTGGATTTACCATTCAATGTTTTTAGGTTCACGATCCTTCAGGAGCTCCTGCACCTCCTGCCGGCAGCGCTCCTGGTATTCTGGGTGCTTGGCAAGGTTGTACAGAATCCAGGAGAGACCACTGGCTGTGGTATCATGACCTGAGAAGCATTCGGAAAGGCTTGGGTCTCTGGGTTACTTCAGCACCAGGGCATGGACAACTCCCTCACATTAAGGCCCATGGGGAGGATGGGGAGGGATAGGGTGGCCCAGGGTTCATTCAGCAAGGTCTTTCCCCTTCTGTAGTCCCACACTGGGACTCTCACCTTCAAACATGAAGGTGTCAGCTTCAGCTCGGATATCTTCATCTGACAATCCCTTCCCATCTTCATCCTGCAGAGAAAGCAAGATCCCCAGAATCACACCAGCTCTGAAGGCACCTGAGTCAAACCTGAGACAATCTTTGAACATTTCCATCATCCATCTAGAAACCCAAGGCCATCCTGAATTCCTGAACACTATCACTAGAGGGCCCACCACACAGACTTCCTCTTGACCACTTTGCCTCTTAAATTGTCCCTGGTGAATGGAATCAAAGATCCATAAATGATTTCATGTTTCTACATGATGCAACCTGGGTTAAAGGATAACTGAATGGAAACTTAACTTATAAACTAGAGATTGATCATTGCTCCAGTGCCATTTGCTCACTTTGTATAATAGTATTGGGTTAGCCAAAAAGTTTGTTTGGGTTTTTGGCAACCCAATAAATTCAGACATTCCTTTTCTCTCCTGAAGATAAGGAATGGGTTATAAACCTGTGGATCTATAGACTTCAATTTCTTTCCAGTGAGGATTTGTTTAAACTCCAGAACAATGTCTGTCTTTTCTACTCTTGTCTCATATTGTTTCATTTCTTCCTCACTCCTCTCCCCTCCTTCCCTCCTCACTGCTCCCTTCTTCTTTTCTTTCTCTCTTTCCCTCTCCCTGACCACCCCTGAAAGGGAGAAGGGAGCATATATCTTGCATTAGTTCTAAAATTCAGAATGTCAGTGGCAGTATGACGGTTAAGACTCTACACTTTCATTGCAGGGAGCACAGGTTCCATCCCTGGTTGGGGAACTAATATCCAACATGCCAAATGGGGTGGTCAAAAAAAAGAGTTCTAGAATTCAAAACTTGGCAGTACTTCCCCTCCATGCAAGCATGGCTGCATGTAAAGATAGAAGCATCATGATGCCCTCAAAGGTATTTGGGGATGGGGAACCAGGGTTACAATTCTACTCTGACTACTGTTACTGCTATAAATAATACATAGTTTGCACTTATCTAGGGTTCTGTGTGTATACATACAAGTATTTATACGTATGCAAGTATACAGATATGTGGGGCTTCCCAGGTGGCTCAGTGGTAAAGAATCTGCTTGCCAATGTAGGAGATACAAGGAAACATGGGTGTGATCCCTGGGTCGGGAAAGCACCCTAGAGGAAGAAATGGCAAGCCAATCTAGCATTCTTGCCTGTAAAATCCCATGGACAGAGCAATCCATGAGGTTGCAAAGAGTCAGATGTGACTGAGCTCGCACATATGTATATGTGCATATCCTGTCTTATTAACTTGAAAATAGAGTGAAATCTCAGGCCCTTCACAATTTCAGATTTAGCAACCCTCCTGCAGGCAGTATTCCATATTGGTCATCTTTAAAACTTATCCTAACCCACCCCTCCCTTCCATGAGCATCTCACATGGCTCCCCAGTGTCCTCTGCATCCAGTCCAAGCTCTTTGATCAAATCAAGTTCCCAAGGTCTATTTTACTTCTTGAATAAGAAACCAGAGGAGCCCACCTTGGTCAACAGGAGTACATCAATGAAGTCCAAAGTCTTGGTCTTTGCTTTGGCCTTGAGGAAGTCATCAATACCCTCACTGGGGAGGGTGCGGTGCCGCTCCTGGATGACGGCATCTGTGAAGTCGTGCACCAGGCGGCAGGCCCTGCGGAAGCGCCGCCCATCTGAGGTGAGGTAGTACAGGAAGTCCATATGCAAAAAAATGTCCTGGTGTCGTTTTGCAACAAGGGCACTGAGCTCCAAGATGGCAGCGATATATTCACTGGGCTTCCTGCAGAATGAGAGCATGAAGGGATGGAACAATTTAAAACACCTGCAGCCCAGAAGTCGAAGGCTACCTCCCTTCAGGAAACTGAGGCTCCAAGAACAGGTGGGCCCATAGATTCCAGTATGGTGATGATCCAGGAAAGTGATGCTCCAGACTCTTCTCAACCCATTTCCCATCTCTGTGAGCTGCCTCCATACCCCAGGCAGCCAGAGCACAGCTTCTCCTCTCTCTCTTACCCAGTATCTGCCCTTTCTCTCCAAAACTGTCCACTCAGCTCAGATCTTCTGCTAGCGGGTCAATTGGAGAAGGAAATGGCAACCCATTCCAGTACTCTTGCTTGGAAAATCCCATGGACAGAGGAGTCCATGGGGTCACAGAGAGCCAGACATGACTGAATGACTTCACTTTCACTTTCTCACTTCCCTATTCCCCTTAGCCCCATTGCCAACACCATCCAGGGTCTATATTATAGTCAGTCTTCTCTTGAGTCAGATGTCAGAGCTCAGATTTGACCATGACTCTCATCTTCTGAAACACTTTTCATAGCCTCCTGGAAACCTCAGGATAAAGTTCATATCCTCTTTGTCTGGCTTCAAATGCCCTTAAGATATAACCTGCCCACTCCTCCAACCTCATTTCCAAAGTGTCTCATCACTATTGCACACACTTTGTTCATTGTAACTTCCTGGCCTTTATCAAACAGTTCTACCTACTTGCAGGAATAGCTCCTTCTCTTCCCCTTCCCTGTCCTTCAATGTCCAACTCTGAGCCACCTCCTCCAGGAAGACTCTTCTGATTACCCTGGTCAGTCCTCCCTCCCTCATCTACATCTATTCTATGTTCCCAGGCCTTGGGCTGAGACTCACTCTTGGCAATTGCTGTCGTAACTGAAGACGCATTTCTGCAGACTGTCCAGGGTCATGAGGCTGATGTGTTCAAACATGTCCAGATGGGTATGGCCCTCTTTGATCAGGCGCTGCCACTTGGCCTGAACAGAGAAGAAGACACAGCTGAGGCTGAGAACTGCCTCCCTGGTGCCCCTCCCTAATCTCAAGCACCAAGATGACTCCCCCAGACTGTCTCCGGGTCCCAGGCACCCAGCCCAGGAAAGACTGGGCTTGTGTTACTATTAGTATATAAAGTCTCCATGGCTGGGAGCCAGGAGATCTGAGTTTGTGAATCCTGGCTCTGTGCACGATACATGAGTTTGAGAAAACTCTGGGAGCTAGCGAAGGACACGGAAGCCTGGTGTGTTGTAGTCCACAGGGTTGCAAAAAGTCAGACAGGACCTAGTGACTGACCAACCAACAACAACAAATGTTAGGTTTTACCATCTTCATTGTTATAAATTGATTAGGAAGAAGTTCCCTATGTTAGAAGAGTTAATCCTTTGTGGGTTCAGAGTACCCACACACTTTTTTCTGGGTAGGCCAAAAAATTGGAAGGCCCTGATGCTCTTTACCTGGCCCATTTCTCAGAGTTGTGTTTGTAGCAGGTAGGCTTGAGAAGTGAGGTAGTGACTCCTCCTGGACAAATATCAGGATTGCTTCTAATGGCTATAAAAGTCGTAGAGTCCCTAAACCTAGTACTCCCTCCCCTGTGATAAAACACGCTACATGAGCAGACATCCATAGAAGCCCACCTGTGTCACTTGCATGAGATTTGGTGGCTTGGATGAAAAATGCAAACCCACAAGAAGCACGTGTTGTTTGCTGGGCTAACCTTTGTCTGTGACCCAGGAGTCTCACGTATTCTGGCAGAATCCAGGAAACAGTCACAAGCTCCCTTGTCAGCTTGCAAGCATGGAAAAATTACAGGCACTTCACAAAAGCCTGGCCTTTAATTCTTCACTTCCCTATGTATGTATCCAAACTTTTTACAATGTAATTTTTCAGTAACTCGGAGGTGGAGCCTGTTTCAGTATCCTTTGATACTGAGCTGGTCTTGGACTTGCTTTGGCCAACAGACTGTGGTGAAAATGGTGAGATGACCAACCCAAACCTAGACCCCAAGGCACATTGCAGCTTCCTCTCAGTCTTCTCAAACCCTGCCTCTACCATTTGAACCAGGCTGAGATGCCCTTTGAAGGCAGAGAATCACATGAAAGCAAGTCTATTTACCCTATCTGAGGTCAAGCTAGATCAGCTTACAGCCAACCAAGCTTCAAACCTGTGAGAGGACTGACCCCAGACCAGCAATGCTTCCTATCTGTATGGTCAGGCCACCCAAGACAGCTGTCCTCTTGTTCTCTGTACATCCCAGGCTTGACCAGTCCCTGCTTCACCTACACACTATTCACATGACAGACCTTTCCTCTTAATCATGGAGCCTAATGAGTAAATTCTACATACATGTCTTCAGCCCCAGATAGTGATTGCTCTCATCTTTATATCAAAATATTTCCATCACAATAGCTTATTAAAGCAGTAGTGAAGGCGTGGGCCCCTCTACTAGTGTTCTTGGTAACTTGTGAGACAACCTGACATCAACTCCCCCACAGCTGGTTACCTCCCACTCCCCACCCTGGTAGGGAAGATTTCTGTCATGCCCTTCCTGCCGTCTGCTGCACATGGTGGGGTATCACTCCAGGACCTTGCTTCAGACACGCAAGTTCCCCGTATTCATTAAAGCACTGATGTCTCTGTCTTACTCCAGCTCCTGCTTCAGTTCTGCAGCTCGCAGGCCTGCAGGGCGCAGCGCAGCACCATCAGACCCACAGCTGATCACAGACACATGAGTGACCCCGTCTCCATCTAGAAAATCAAACAACTGACTCATAGGTTTGCTGTCAGCGCGACTGTGTGCTCAGTCATGTCCAACTCTTTGTGACCCCAGGCTCCTCCATCTAAGGGATTATCCCCAAAAGAATATGGGAGTGAGGTGCCCTTTCCTCCTCCAGGGGATCTTCTTGGGGATCAACCCTGTGTCTCCTGTGGCTAATGCACTGGCAGGAGGATTCTTTACTGCTGAGCCATCTGGGCCTACCTTTGTTGTCAATATTAAATCCTTCTTGTTTTCAAGTGATTTATTACTTAGAAATAACTAGCCCAATATTCATTATTATTATCAAGCATGTCTCAAGATTCCAAGGCTTCTGTCAAGGTAGAATAGAAACTAATGCCTTCTGAGAACCTACTATGTGCCAGGGACCTGGTTCCAATATGTTATCTCTACTGACTATGAGCAGGGATCACATTATACTAATTTTATAGTCAAAGCAACTGAGGCTCAGAAAGGAAGAACAATGGACTCAAAGTCACTTACAACAGCCAGAATTATAGACAACATGTCTATGAGTCTCCGTGTCCCCCAGACTCCAGTTGGGACCCTGGGTTCAAGAGACTCACGTGCATGATGTCTGTGCTCTTGGTGAAAATCTTCATATAGGGCTTCAGGATGTTGAAGTGGAAGGCGGGTGTCAGCAGGCGACGGTGCCTGCTCCACTTGTCACCAGCACTCAGCAGGAGCCCATCCCCTAGCAGAGACAACCATGGGGAGTGGGCAAAACGCAGAACTTTCCCCTAGGTCCCCAAGGTCATCTCCAACCCTCTTCGCAAATAGTTACTCACCCAGCCAGGGCTTTAGAACTTCATAGAAGATCACGTCCTTCGGTGCGACGGCAGCTGACATGAGTGAGAACCATTAGGGTCCTCTCCCCAAGGAGAGGGGGAGGGAAGGGGCTTTTGTTGGGCAGTGGAGGATCCCAACCCGGAATCTGCATTCCCCCTCCGAGCCAACCATAGCAGAATGGGGCCAAGAGCACAGGAAATGTGGAAGGGCTGTGAGGGGAGGGGGGAACCAGACAGGCTACAGCATGGAATAGAGCAAAGGCAGAACCCACAGACACAGCTTTATGTGCCTAGATACATCCCAACACAACGCAACGTGCCCAGCATTCCTTGACATGGCATCTTCTGAACACCCAAGCATAACTCAGCACTCTACAAAACATCATTATGGGGACCAAGGACCCCACACTTGCCCCAGCAGTGACCCCTCCTGAGACGTCTGACATGGCTCCATGTGTTAACATGCCCGGACACAGCCCCAAAGTGTGTGACACATCCTGACAGGACACAGCAGCTCTAAAGACCTGAAGACCATCTGACCTGACCTGAGTGTGGCCTGAACACGCTGATGATGCAGGCCTGAACCAGGCAAGACCCAGACCCACCCAAAGACCTGCATCAGGCAAGACTCACAGAAGGTCTCAGGCATTCCTCAGAGTGGGTTTGAGCCCCAGACTGCAGATAAATCAGAAATGTTCCCCTGGAGGGACCAACAGGAGAACCAGACAGTCTCTAATGGCATCACAGACAAGAACCAGAGAGACTCTAAGATGCCTCAAAGGTCTTTGGCCACAGCTGAGCCCCAGAGGTGACTGAGACCATCTCTGAGCTCAGTTATAAAATACAGCAAGTGTCACCAGGTATAACACATATCAGCTGTAACCAGAATCAAGGTAGAAACATGAACGTGACCAGATGTGGCCATTCAGCAGATATTGCACAGACATGCCCGGAGGTCAGGCAGGTGGCATTCTGCAGTGGGAGACAGTGGCATCTTTGCCATGCCCCCTGCCTGCATCCTGGTCACTTGAACGCCAGAGGCAACACAGAAACTATGATGGGACAAGCTGTGGCCAAGGATCTACCTGGAGCAAAGAGCACAGGCTTGATGCGGGTGGAGTGGAAGGTGTGGATGATCGTGTGCCAGGGCCCCACCCACCAGCAGCACGCATCCCCATAGGTGCTGGCCAGGCCCTGTGTGTACAGGAGACCTTCCTCCCAGCTCTGAATCTGGAGAGGAACAAATAGGACCCAATTCATACTCTTCTAGGCTGCCAGAGGGGAGCAACTGTAGGAAAGTGATCCTGACTTGAGTCTATGCATTACATTCAACAGCAACTCCTTAGTCCTTAGCCTCCTGCAGGCTCCTACCCCTTATCCTCATATATGGCCGTTGGGGCCCCTTCTTGGGTAGGGGGAAAAAAATGGCCTTGCCTCATTTGGATTCCAAACACCATGTGCCCCTGATTTCTCTTCCATTCCCTGATTCCAGATAAGAACTGACGCTCTGAGTGATGGAGTCACTTACCCACATTCTTACAGATAATAAATCTGAGACACTAGTCCAGGACTATTTAATCCAAGGCCTGCATTCTCAGCTCCAAAATAGTAGCTCAGAGGACACTGTGCCCCCAGGACATGGAATTCAGAGTTTCAGGGATGCAGGAATTGGTCCTATGACCCAGGTGAAAGATAAAGGGAACCCTGTATCTTTTCCTGGAAGTGTTGTGAATGAGCTCACTGTTCCATGGAGGTTGGACCTCTGGGTTTCATCTTTACCAGGATGAAAGTGATGCTGTCACAGATGAACACGGAACTAAATGATGGAGACAGATTTCTTTGTCTTCAGATTGTCTATCTCTGACAGACTGTTTAAGACCTGGGTCCGCCTGGACTTGAAGACACCCACCTGGGCTTTTACAACCAGTTGACTCTCTTTCTCTCGGTAGATCATGTAGGGTTGCATTTCCACCATTAACAGCTAAAGGAGATGTTGGCAGGCAGAGAGAGGATGGGCCCTTCCCAGGCTCACCCAGCATGCTGGTGTCTGAACCCAGGTCTCTGTCACACGCTGCTTGCTGCCCTGCTTGCCTGATCTGTCTGTGGATGGGAGGGGCAGGGGGCAAGGGAAGGGGGCAAGGGTGGGGTGAAGTCTCTTCAGGAAGATTCCTGGGGACTGGAGAAGGAGGACACCGAACTAGAAGTGTGCAAGCCCTAGGATAGGCTCAAAGAAACCGACGCACCAGAGAGCTAAATAGCCATGGAAATAGCAACCCAGATCTTCCACCAGCCCCAGGCCTTCATTGCTCTCAGTCTGGGGATGGGTGGGATTGAGGACATGCCTGGCAGGGGGTTTGGAATGTTATGGATGCCCACTGCATAATTCTATCCTCCGCTTTAAAAATTGTTGCTCATTGTTCCAGATCCAGTTTCTGCCACTCCTCTTCCAGGAAGCCTTCCAGCATCCCCCAGCAGAGAACCTTGCTTCTTCTCTGCATTTGTGCAGCTCCTCTCCCTCTGGCCAATTCCTGACCACACCAGGTCGCAGATCTCTCTGCCCTAATCTGAGTCTTTACGTTTGAGGGTGTCTTTCACCCAGACACCAGGGTGGGGTGTAAACGGCGATGGGAGAAGGGAGGAAGGAGAAGGCTGTGAGATGAGGATGACGGATACATGAAGGAAAGAGGAAGATGGCAGAGAGAGGAGGGGAGGGGGGTTGGGGTCCCTTAGGGGCCACATGGAAGCTTGGCAGGGAGGGGCTGGAAGCCCTGAGGTGTGTCATGGCACCCACCACCACAAGTTCTGCCTGGGTACCTGAAGCATTGGCGACGATCCGGATCAAGTCAGGATGGCAGAAAACAATGACGGGGGTGATGGGACCCATCCAGACCCTAAATCCCTGGGAGTATTTGGCCACCAGCTCAGTTAATTTGCTCATGCCCTGCTCCGTGGGTGGGACCTGTGATCAAGATAAGGACCATCACTCTGCAGAAGGAGAGTCCACTGAAGTGGACATAGTGTGGGATCCTGCACGGATGGAGGGAATCTCTGCTTCCTCCTTCCTTCTGGAGGCTCTCCAAGTCCCAAGGCTGTATCCCAGGGCACAGGGAGAAGCCAGGCTCTGTGCCCACGGGGAGGTGGACTTTGGTTTGAGAAAGCAAATTTTTCTGGTCCTGGGAGTTGTCCTAGCCCCAGGGGTAGCCACAGGAGGAAATCCTTATGGGGAGGTTTGTGGATGTCAGGGTGGCCTCAGACTTCTCCCTGGGTTTTGGCCCCACATCCTTTTATCTCTGGGCCAGTCCACATGGCCTCTGCTTCCTTGCATAGGAAAGGATCTGCAGAGCTGGGGCCTTCTAGCCCTGCCTGACCCCAGGGACAGACATGAACTCTGCCTATTAATCAGCGAGGAACTGTGACCTAGGAACTCCCTCACTGGCCAGTCTCTGTGCAGAGTGCAGCCTGTCTATTTCTATGGACAACTCTTTCAACTGTGCCACTTACAAATGAAGAAATGGATGCCACATCCCCTCAAAGGGGAAGAAGTGTGGATTTTCTCCTGGTGAAGCACCCTCTCCCTCATAATGCCCTGTTCAAACCTGACAAATACTCCAGGTGCTCTAGGCAGGTGACATAGATCATTTTCACTTTTGGGCATTGCTCCCCTCTCCCCAAAGTCCTAAGGTGAGGCTTCAAAGCACTAGATGAGATTGGTCCAGAGAGGGAGCATGACTCAGCCAAGGTCACATCTCAAGAGGGGCTGGAGGAAGGAAGTGTAAGCAAGAATGGCCCCCACGGCCAAGTTCTTGTGGGGAAGGCAGAACTGCAGTCACTTTGTAACATTACTGCTGCCTCCAGGACCTGCTGAGACCATTTCAAGACCCAGAATCTCAGCAAATCTTCACAACGTGCCTTGGATACCCCTACTGTGAATTTTGCCTTAATGAGCAGTAATTGTTATAAGTACTTCCCCAAGTTTAGTTCTTGTCCCAGGCAGGAGAGGGAAGCTGCCTGGGAAATGGGGGGAGCTGGATACCCCTCCATTTGACCTTGACTGAGGGAGCTGATGGCGCGTTCATCGCCAGGGTCATCAAATACTTTTTTTGAGTACTTACTTTGTGCTAGCCCTGGACAGGGCACTGTAGTGTCTCCTCCCCAGAATGATCATCAAACTGGGATGTGTTAATAAGTAATTGGGTAAATAACTGTTTAATTAATTGTGACTAGGACCAAGTCAAAGGTCCAAGTCTGGGGCACAAGATAGGTGGGTGTGGAGAAGGGTCTATGAAGGCTTCTGAAAGAGGAAGTGAGTAACCAACTTTATCCAGATGGGGGGAGGGGCCTAATGGGACATCTTGGGGGAAGGGCAGGGTGTAAGATTAGAGGAAGGGGTCCTGGGAATGGGAGAGGTTGGGAGCTCTTCTCCTGTAGGTGGGAATGGGGAAGTGATAGCTATTTCCTGTGAGGAAGCTGTAACCCAGAGAGAAAAGACACAGGAAAGGGGCCACATGCAGAGCAGACTCTGGGCAGCACACTTGTAGAGGTCTCAAGGCCACCATGGAGACTGGAAGGGCCAGGGAACCAGGTTCTCTGCAGCCCGGCCTCAGAGATACAATAACATGTGCAAGGCAGGCGACAGATGGACCGTAAAGCAGGCTAGGACTCAAAGGACAGGATGTGGGGAAGGTCTTGATGGCAGAGCAGGGGAATGAATGAGTGAGGGAAGAGGGGCTCCCCAGCCTCCCTGGCTTCTCTGCCGTCCTAGATCCCAGTCCAAACTTGAGCCCCATTCCTGACTCTCGCGAAGTCCATCCACCCTGATCCCCTAGACCCATCCTACTGCCCACACTCACCAGGCCTAGGTGACCCAAGAACCAGTTGCGTTTTGGTGGCTGTGGGAAACACTGGAGGCGACGGGAGTTGTTGTAGAAGGTGTAGGTCCAGGCCAGGACGCGGGCCAGGAGCCAGGAGGTCCCAGCCAACAGCAGCAGCAGCCACGGGGAGGCTGCCACTGGCCCGAGTCCCAGCCAGGACAGGCTCAGCTCCAGCATCCTGTGGGGCAGTCAGAGTGAAGCCTGAATCATGAGGATGAAGGAAGAGGCAGCGATGGTGAGCTGTGAGGCAGAGATGGATAGAGGGAGAGGAGCAAGGGAGTGAGGGGCAGGGATGGGGAGTGCTGGGGACGGGCAAGAAGGGCTCAGAGACAGGCAGACAGGGGCTGGGAGAGGGGAGAGAGAGACAGAAAATCAGAGGAAAAGGGAAATATAGAGACAGAAAGACATACAAACACACATAAAGAATGTGTGTTAGTTACCCGCTGGGATTCACTCATCTCCCAGGCCAGTTCTTTCCCTGGAGCCACCCTGCCCTGGGTAGCAGCCTCCCCCCCCCCCCACCCCAGACCAGGACCCCCAACCTTTTGACCCCCAGCCTGGCACCTTCTGTCAAGAGTGGCTTGTCTCACACAAGTTCCTCTCCTCTCCTCCTGGGATGGCTTTATTTGGCACCTGCACCTATGGGAAGCTGCCAGGGGCCAGGCTAAGCCAGCCAATCCCTGGAGCCTGCTTACACCCTCCCTACCTGGCAGTTGCCCAAATAGAAGGCAGAGGAGCGGGAGCACAGTGCTATTGAAAGCAGCTTGTGAACCAGCTCAGAATCACACATTGTTTGACCCTGAGTCATCAGGATTCAGCATCTCCCATGTGGGCACACTGGAGTATGGGCAAAGGTGATTCTTGACTTTCCAGTTTACAACCAGCCCTGCCCTTCCAAGGTCAGGGTACAGCAGGTAAAAGTGTAAGGTAAGTAGGACCTGGCCCCAGCCTTATCCCAAAACACGTCTGGGGCTCCACTCCATGCAAGGGCCAGGAGGGCTTCGTGCACCATCTCTCAGCACAGAATCAATAAGCTCAGAGACATGAAGTTTCTACCATCTGGGTCACACAGCCAGGAAAGGTATTCAAGCCCTTCCTCCAAACAGCCTGAGGCCTTCTTTGAGACATGATTTCCGGGAGCAGGAGCAGAGAAATCAGCCCGGATGGCCATTGCCTGCATCGGACTCATGGGATAAAAAGTCTGCAGCCGGAAGAGGGCACTTGGAGGCTTGAGGGTAAGGCTGCAAGGGGCTCATAGAGGACAAGATCCGCTCAGCGGAGGACAGAGTCGGGAGATTCTGAGCTGGCAGCCTCACTCTGACTGTGGGCTGTGCTGACCTTCCCTGGGCTCAGTCTTCCCATCTGGCAAATGCGATGTTAGATGAGAGCCTGGGAGAGGAACCAAGGAGAGTCCCACAATAAGATGGGAAGATCAGGATCCCTCCAAAAGATGGAATGAAGGAGAAGGCCTGTCACCTAGTACTCATGCTTCTCTGTGCTAATATTCCACATAAAGTAAACCTCTTCTGTGTGGAGAACTGTATGTAAAACTGTGTGCCAGGTACCTCAAAAAGCGTGTCTATGGTGTGTGAGGAACTCTATATAAAGCATGCCTACTATGTGTCAGGTGCGTACATAAAATGCATCTTGCTGTTGTTCAGTTGTCAAGTTATGTCTGACTCTCTGCAACCCCATCAACTGCAACACACCAGGCTTCTCTCTCCTTCACTCTCTCCCTGAGTTTGCTCAAACTAATGTCCACTGAGTCAGTGATGCCATCCAACCATCTTATCCTCTGTTGCCCCCTTCTCCTCTTGCTCTCAATTTTCCCCAGTATCAGGGTCTTTTCCAGTGAATCAGTTTCTTACATCAGGTGGCCAAAGTATTGGAGGTTCAGTTTCAGCATCAGTCCTTCCAAAGAATATTCAGGGTTGATTTCCTTTAGGGCTGACTGATTTTATCTCCTCCCTATCTCCTGTATGCCAAGTACTCCTCACAAATCTGGTTCACTCTGTGCCAGCTGTTGCAAATGGAGCATGCCTACTGTGTATTGGATGCTCTTCAGAAGCATCTACTACTACTCAGTGCCTGGCGCTCTGTATAAAGCGTCCCTGCTACGTGCCAAGTACTCTATGTTAAGAGCACCAATTGCGTGCTCGGTGCTTTATGTAAATATGCCTACTGTGTGTCAGGTTCTCTACATAAAGCATGCCTACTTTACGATGGATACTCTAATCAAATCCTTTCTACTGTATCCCAGGCGTTCTATATAAAGCACGCCTGCTGAGTTGCCAGCATACTGCATAGAGAACATCTACTGTGTGCTGGGTATTCATGAAGCATGCCTACTGTGTGCCAGGTACTGTGCATAAAATACTCTCTCTGTGAGTCAGGTGTTCTTTATAAAGTATACAGTATATAAAGCATGCCTATTGTGGGTCAGATGTTCTGCAGCAAGATAATACTTCCTCCTTCCCTCGGTGTTCCTGGCCAACACATTGCGATCAGGCAGGAGACTCAAGGGATGGCAGGAGGGATGATACCTATTTAAAGGAAGAGTAAACTCAGACTCAAAGAAGGCAAGCCTCAGCCTAAGCTGTTGAACTGGAAGGAATCTGTATTTGCCTTATCCCCAAAACTAAGCCTTTTCCCTCTGACCTGCTGCTCTACTCCCATTTATAAGGGACAATGCTTGGTTAATCCAGGGATATTTATAATGATGGAACCTCAGGCAATATGGTGACCCCAGTGGGGCGATATCTTGAGGTCCTTGTATCACCACATGGTTGGATCATACAACCATATTCTGAATGCACCACCCAATGGATCTCCAATGGACATACCATCTCCTCCTGGCCCTCTTTTGATCCTGTCAAGAATTTCTCTGAGGGGTGGTCTCAGGTGGACAGAAAACTTGAAGGATGGGTCTCCTAGAGGAGCTGCTGAACAGGAGAGTATGGGAAAGACAGTCCTTAATTCCTCAATTAATGCCTTAATGCTTGTAGAACCATTGGTATGCAGTAGTCCTTGTTTGTAGAGCTCATACTTTGTAAATGGCCCCTACTTAAACCAACTCTTATGTAGCTCATTTGAGGTCTCTGCCAGAACCCAACTATTACATTGACCAAAGGGATAGGACACCTCATCAGACCAATCATGTGCATGTCCATGTTTGCATAAGAATGGAAAATGTTGAAAAATTATACCCAACACCGGGAATGGGAGGAGGAATAGGAGACACAATGATTCTGCTAAATGTCTACATTTAACCAATTGTTTCCTTTTCTTAGATGAAACCTGCAAAGCCTTTTTTCATTATGACCGGTAATCTAGGTAATTACAAATCATATTTTTAAGAGGAAGAATTCATAGCTTTGTGCATAATACCATGCTGACTGCTTGCTTAGTGCTATGCCACCTAGGTGGCAGTAAGTGATACATAGGATCTGTAGAAACCAGAGAGAAATGAGATTGAGAACTAGGACTTCAGTTGCCAAATCAGGCCCCACGGAGTGAATCTGGGCAGGTCTCTTTAGCTTTCTGTGCCTCAATTTCTAACCCCAAAATTGAGGGTAATGACAAACAAAATCAAATGTGAAACTCAAATAAATTGAAATGAGTTAAGTGCTAATAACAGCACTCCCATGTTCACAGTCATCACTAAGCCTGAATAATTGCCTTTATTTCACTTATTTTATGACAGAAGGAGGACAGAGACACCAGCCATGAGCCTTGGTCTCCACTGGCATGGACATCAGCTATCTTGAAGCCTATGAATGTACACTGTTCTTTACTCCCTTGAAAGGTACAAGCACTTGCTTGGGAACAGATGACTCATGGTCAATAGTCCCTTTCTAGCTGTGTGACCTTGGGGAAGTGACTTGCCTTCTCTGTGCCTCATATTTCTCCTCAGCAAAATGGGAATAATATTAGGCTGTTGTGTTTGCAGGAGTATGCTTATGTGTGTGTTTTAGTTTTCATTCTCTGGAAGTAGATCCTGATGAAAGGATTCAAGTGTAAGTACTTTATTTTGAGGTGATGCTGAGGCAAGGCTTCTAATGCAAGTTGCTTCTTTAGGAAGTGATCCCAGGAAATGCCAGCAGGGCACTGTGGAAGAGAAACTGTGAAGGGAAGGCAGCAGGTAAAGGGTGCTTCAGCGAGAAAGCTCACACTGTGGGCACCTGAGTCTCAGTCCTTGGGAGACAGAAAATATGCACCCACCAGTCCTTATTCAGGGTTGCTTTTAAGGGCTTTATTTCCCCATAATGTCCTTCTAGTACTGCTTGGCTGAGATCTGGGGACAGAGGTAGGGGCCTCCCACAGCTGCTGATGTGAGGAGCATAACATGGTGTGGACTATTAGAGTGGTTCAGTGACTTCAAGATACATACACTCACACCCTTACACACATATACACATGCACACAGTTACATAAACAATCACATATGCACACACACTGTCTGCACTTAGACATGTATAAACACAGTGACATGTACCCACATGTGCTTGCATTTACATGCACACTCTTATACACATGTGCACACACATGTGCAAAACACATTACACTCATGCATGTACCCATGCACACAATTACATACATGCAGTCACACACACACACCATCACCCAGTGACACCTAGGCACAGTCCCACACATAGTCACAGAGTTACACACACACTAATGGAGACTGGATGTCTTAGAACTTGTTGTCGCTGAATCCTCTAACAGAATGAGTCTCCAACACACTCAGGGGAGGAATGGGTACCCACAGCAGCCAGTCACTGGGCAAGGCCAGAGTGTGTCTTGAGAATTAAGCAGGAGGCTTATGACCCCGTGCCTCACTTCCTCCTCTCTCTTATTCATTCACCATCACAGCCCTTAGTGGAAAATCAAAATCCATTTGTAGTGGGAGAGGAAATATTTGAAACTTATGTATGGATAACTCTTTGAAGGGCTTAGCTCCATGGTGGGGAAAAAAAACTCTGAATTAAATGGTAGGAAAGTGAGATGAAGCAAAGTTTTTTTTTTTTTTTTTTTTTTTTTAAGATTCATGTATTAACAACATTATTTGTATTTCACTGGGGATGATGCAATAGACTTCAGGATACATGGTCAATATAAAAAATTAATTTTATTTTTATATTCCAGGGGTTAGCAAACTATGGTCTATGGACCATATCTGACCTGTGGCCTGTTTTTGTAAGATATATAAGCAAAGAATCAGTTTATATTTTAAAAGAATTGTAAAAGAAGGTGAGGGAGGGGCAGAGGAGTAACTGAATATGGCCTTCAAGCACTAAAATATTTACTATATGGGTCCCTACAGAAAAAATAGGTCAACTCTGTTGTACACTAGCAATGAACAATTGGAAAATGTTTTCAAATGCCATTTTTTCAAGTACCATTAACTGGAAAAACTGGAATACTTAGATATAAAACTGACAAAATATGTGCATGAATTCCAGGATGAAAACTTCAAGATACTGATAAAAGAAATCCAAGAAGACTCAAATTAGTCAAGAGATATACAATATTCCTGGACTGGAAGACTCAATATTGGTAAGATCTTAAGTCTCCTAAAAGTGATCTACAAATTCTGAGAAATCACAGTCGCAGGAGAAATTTTTGTAGAAATAACATGATTATAAAATTTTCATGAAAATGCAAAGGACCTAGAATAGCCAAAATTGTTCTGAAAAAGAAAAATAAAGTTGAAGGATTTATGAGACCCCTTTTGAGACATATTATAAAACAGCAGTAATCATGACTGGGTGATGATGATACTAGCCAGAGACTAGACACATAAATCAATTGAATGGAACAGAGAGTCCATAACTCAAAAAAAAAAAAAAAAAAGCAAGGCAAGTCAAAGCACAGAAGACAGTCTTTTCAATAAGTGGTACTGGAAAAGCTGAACATTCACATGAGAAAAAGTCAACTTATATGTCATACCTTATGTAAAATTCAATTTAATATGAATCATGGAATTAAATAATGTAAAAATATAAAATTTTAGAAGAAAAAACTAGAAAAGAATCTTTGGGGCCATAAGTTAAACAAAGAATTCTTAAATATAGCATCATCAACATAAATTATTAAGAAGAAAGAAATGATAAATTGCACTTTATAAGCATTTAAAAATTTTGCTTTGTGAAAGAAATATAAGATAAAGATCAGGCACACACTTGGAAAAAAAGACATGGAAATAATATATCCGATAAAGGACTTATGTAAAATCCAATAATTGGAAGGTAGAGAATTAAAGAAAAATTAATGGGCAAAAGATTTGAAAAGATGCTTTACCACAGAAGGTATACGGATGGCAAATAGGCATATGAAAAAATGTCCAACATCATTACTTATTGTGTGTGTGTGTGCGCACTCAGTTGTGTCCGACTGTTAGTGACCCCATGGTCTATAGCTCACCAGGCTCCTCTGTCCATGGAATTTTCCAGGCAAGAATACTGGAGTGTGTTGCCATTTTCTACTCAAGGGGATCTTCTTGACCCAGGGGTCGATCCCTTGTGTCTTGCGTCTCCTGCATTGGCAGCCAGATTCACTGTGATATATCATTGCATACCCATAAGAATGACTGGGGAAAAACTGACACCTTCAGGTGACAGTGAGTATGGGGAGCAACCAGAACTCTCAGACATTAATGATGAGAATTTTCAATGACAGGACACCTATGGAAAACAGTAAGGAGGTTCCTCAAAAAGTTAAAAATAAAGCTACCATATAGTCCAGCAAAATTAAAATCAGGATTTCCTAGAGATATCTGCATTCTGATCTACATTGCAGCATTACTCACAATATCAGTGAATGAATGGATAATAAACAATGGAATATAATTTAGCCAGGAGAAAGAAGGAAAATCTGTTTGTGATGACGTGGTTGGAACTTGGCAGCATTATGCTAAGTGAAATAAGTTAGAGAAAGACAAATATAGCTAGCCTTCCATATCTGGGGATTCTGCATCTGCAGATTCAGCCAATCCCAATCCAAGAAGATTCAGGGGGAGAAGAGGAAGTTCAAAAAGTTCCAAAAAGCAAAACTTGAATTTGCTGTGCACCAGCAAATGTTTACATATTGTTTACATTGTGTTGGGCATCAAAAGGACTTCCCTGGTGGCTCAGTGGTAAAGAACCAGGCTACCAATGCTGGAGACACGGATTCAATCCCTGGGTTGGGGAGGTCCCCTGGAGTAGGAAATGGCAATCCACTCCAGTATTCTTGCCTGGAGGATCCCATGGACAGAGAAGCCTGGTGGGCTACTGTCCGTGGGGTCACAAAAGAGTTGGACATGACTCAGAAACTAAACTACAACAACAACAACAAGAACAAGGCATTATAAGTAATCTAGAGATAATTTCAAGTATATAGGAGGATATGTGTAAGTTATATGCAAATACTACACCACTTTACATGAAGGGCTTGAGCATCCGCAGATTTGGGTAGCCACAAGGACTCTTGGAACCAATCCCTCCATTCCCCACCCCTCCAAAGTGCTGAGGGATACCTGTAGTGTATGATAACACTTATATGTGGAGTCTAAAAAAGACAGGCTCAAAGAAACTATGAGTAGAGTAGTGGTTACCAGGAGTTTGATTAATGAAGAGATACTGATCAAAGGATGCAACCTTTCAGTTATAAGTTAGTTTGGGGATATAGTGTATAGTATGGTGACCACATGGTACTGTGTCACAAGCTTGAATGTCCCTGAGAGAGTAGATCTTAAATGTTCTGGTCAGAAAAAAATAAATGTAAGTATGTGATGGGGTAAGTGGTGGTAACTAACATCATGCGGTCATCACTTTCTAAGTTACATATCTATTAAATCAATGTGTTGTACACCTGAAAGTGACAAAATGTTATGTGTCAATTATATCACAATAAGGCTGGGAATTTTAATTAAAAATTTTAAATGGTGCCCTTTGAAATATAGTTTGGCTGTTTCCTCTAATGTTAAACATACACCTATAATATGACCCAGCCATCCCACTCCAAGACCAGTGAACACTTATACACAAATATCCACAGTAGCTTTATTTATAATAGGACAAAATTGAAAACAATCCACATGTTTTTCAACTGCAGAAGAAAATGTGGTTCATCATACTATGCAATATTACTTAGCAATAAAATACCAAAGTACTGAATAATGCAATATGAATGAATCATAAATGCATTGTTAGGTGAAAGATGCCAGTTGATAGGGATCACTGTTTGGCAGGAGTTGGGATGAAAATGTTTTGATTATCAAGGGTGGCTGTGGTAGTGGTGGTTACACCACTCTAGACACTTCAAAACTTAGAACTGTACACCAAATGGAGCAGTCTTTACTTTTTATAAATTTGATAAACTTACATACTTGTTTAAGATGAGGCTGAGGGTATTAAGCACATATATTATCAGCATAAATATACTATGAAATGATATACAAAAAGTAAGAGAGTGAAAGTTGCTCAGATGTGTCCAACTGTCTGTGATCCCATGGACTATGCAGTCCAAGGAATTCTCCAGGCCAGAATACTGGAGTGGGTAGCCTTTCCCTTCTCCATCGGATCTTCCCAACCTAGGGATTGAACTCAGGTCTCCCACATTGAAGGCAGATTCTTTACCAGCTGAGCCACAAGGGAAGCCCCATACAAAAAGTAAAGCATTTACCTAAAGATGAGAAAAACTGGGAAAATGAAGTACATGTGGAGAAGCAATGCTTTTCACTGAGCACGTTATTTTCTACATGAGTGAATGTATTATCTGTCAAAAATATTACATTTAAAAAGTTAAGCATCACTCTTCAAAGAGTCTCATCTACTAAACCTTCAGGGGCTCTCTACTGATCTAATGCACTTGGGGCTGAGATACATCTTGAAAATTATTTCCTTGGGAGATGAGACATGACCTTTGAAACCAAGCTTACCTCCACTCCACCACTCATCAGCTAATTGATCTTGAGCAAGTGAGTTAATCATTCCAATCTGAAAGACTGAGGTGAGGATGAAATCAGGGTTTGGACCAAAAGCATCAAGCTCTGTGGAGTCATCCAGTCTTATGTGTTGTATGAAAAGTGTTTAATACACCCACATCTTACATGAATGCGTGTAAGATACTCCTGATATAGAAATAAAATTTCTGCACCAAAGGTTAGGTGATTAAGAGTAACTCAGTAAGTAACTGATAATGATGTCTCGAGTCGTCAAAGTACATAAAGAGATTATTTTTTGCAAAGTGAAGAGAAACTAAATTGTTTTCTATCATAATATCATTTATGAAAATAAAGAATGCATTGAATACTTAACATTTAAAGATTTTAAAGATCTTCAAAATGATGATTGCACATTGTGGAGGGATGTTCACGATTCATCATTTAATGAAAAATCCAGATTAATGATATATTTATTATTTAAAGAAAAATCCATATTAACAAGAAAAAATAAGATAAAATAGCATTTCTTTGTTGAGGTAAAACACACAAAATAAAATTTATTCACTTATAGGGCTTCCCTGATAGCCCAGTTGGTAAAGAATCTGCCTGCAATGCAGGAGACCCTGGTTCAATTCCTAGGTTGGGAAGATCCACTGGAGAAGGGATACACGACCCACCCCAGGATTCTTGGGCTTCCTTTTGATAGTGCAGTTGGTAAAGAATCAGCCTTTATCAACTGAGAATTCCATGGACAGTATAGTCCATGTGGAATCCATTGTGGAGGGATGTTCATGATACATTGTTCAATGAAAAATCTAATTAACAAGAAAAATGTAAGATAAAATAGCATTTTTTTGTTGAGGTAAAAGTCACATAAAATAAAATTTATTCAATTATAGAATTCATAACATTAAAAAGTGTTTGATTTCATGCATCCAGTACACTCACAGTGTTGTGCAACCACCACCTCTCCTCTATCTAGCTCCAAGATATTTCCATCACCTGAAAAGGAGACCTGTACCCATTAGCAGTCACCCTCTGTTTTGTCCTCCAGCTCCTAGATCCATCTCTATGGATTTGCCTATTCTGCACATTTCATATAAATGGAATCATACAATAAGTGACCTTTTGTGTCCAGTTCCTTTCTTTTATCATAATGTTGCCAAAGTTCATTCATATTGAAGCATGCATCACTGCTTCATTCCTGTTTAAAAAAAAAAAAATTTGACCATGCAACATGGTATGTGGGATCTTAGTTCCTTAACCAGGGATTGAACCTGCACCTCTTGTGTTGGAAGTGCAGAGTCTTAACCACTGGCCGGCAGGGAACTCCCTACTTCATTTTTTTTTATGACCCAATAAAACATTTTGTTCTGCTTCACTGACTATGCTAAAACCTTTGACTGTGTGGATCACAACAAACTGTGGAAAATTCTTAAAGAGGTGGGAGTACCAGGTCACCTCACCTGACTCCTGAGAATTCTGTATGTGGGCTAAGAAGCAACAATTAGAACTGGACATGGAATAATGGACTGGTTCAAAATTGGAGAATTTAAAGTTAAAAAGTCAGAGCAGAGTGGCGCAGCGGAAGCGTGCTGGGCCCATAACCCAGAGGTCGATGGATCGAAACCATCCTCTGCTAAAGATTTTGTAAAGTCTTGAGTACGCGTGGCCTCTGAGAAAGTGTATTTCATAGGCTTCTCTGGTGGCTCAGTCAGTAGAGAATCTGCCTGCGACGTGTGAGATTCAGGTTTGATCCCTGGGTCAGGAAGATCCCTTGGAGAAGGGAATCTTCTACCCACTCCAGTAGTCTTGCTAGGAGAATTCCATGGACAGAGGAGCCTTGTTGGCTACAGTTCATGCAGTCGCAAAGAGCTGGGTGCGACTAATACGTTCACTTTAAAATTTGGCAGTATATGTGAGAGAATATGAAGTGATTACTTTGGCATGTTTAGATTGTGGATATGATGCTTATTTCTTACTTTTTCTTTGCTGTGGTTTTTTTCTATGACAAGGTATAATTTGGGGGAAAGGAAAAGCATTAATAAATATTTACTTATTTATCTGCCTGTCTTGGGTCTTGGTCACAGCCTGCAGAATCTGTATTTACAGGATGCAAACTCTTAGTTGTGGCATGTGGAATATAGTTCATGGACCAGATAGTGAACCTGGGCTACCTGCATTGAGAGCACTGAATCTAAGCTATCAGACCACCAGGGCAGTTCCCCCCAATTTTCTGTTTTGTTTTTAAAGAAAAACATTTTAATGAGAACTCTGAAGGCAAAGAAGAACATGTGCAATTTTCAGCATAGAATACATGAAATATTTACTAATTTCGTGATATAGGATTTATTTCTTATTATTCAACCATTAAGTCTTCTGACCCCAGCTTGTAGAACCCCAAAAGGGTCTGATACTAAGACCATCCCAGGACCCCCTGCCACCTCAGTGGGGCTAGTCTTGGAGCAGCTGCTGTCCTAGGTGCTGAAGGAAGTGGCCCCACTCCTGCCCCCTCCACCTTCTCTCACTATTGAGGACTCTCTTCACCTCCGCTTCCTAGAATATCCTGATGAAAATGAAGTCCTGGGTCATGCTTCTCTGAGGGAAAATTTTTCTTTTTGGTTCCTAGCTTCAGGTCTGTTTCACAGCAGAGCAGCCTGTAACTGTGTAACAGATCTAACTATGGAGAATTTGAATTTGCTGAATCTTCTAACAGCAGGTTTCTTCAACAGCAGGTTTCCGTGTGTCTCCAAACTTCAGTGTAACTTTTATGACTTTAAAGCATTTTAAATGTGAGAACGTGATGCAAAAACAAGTGTGGACATGAACGCACATTCAGTAGGGATGCTTACCAGACACTGAGTCAGTCATTTTGCATAAGCTTTTTATAAATCTCCATATCTCAACAAGATGGCTACTATTATGTAATAAAGGCAGTGAGGCTTAGAGAGAGATTTCCCCCAAGCCAGCCAAATAGCTAAAAATGGCAAACGTTTGTAAGGAGGGAGTGGTGGATCCAGGGTCATCTGAACCTGACTGCATCTAGCTCTCTGCTTCACCTTCCTTAAAAAGTCATGTTGTCCTCATGATCCAAGATAGAGCTCCAGTATCATAACAAAATTTGCCCCCATTCCCCCACCCTCCCCCCGCCTCCTCCGCCAGGTTCACAGCCGCACCCATCTGCCTGGATCTGTTCAGGTCCCAAGGATCCCCTGCTGGCTCTCAGTGAGGCTTGGGACAGACGTGGGCTCCTGGATCAGGATCCCGTGCCCCTTGCAGTGGAAGCACAAAGTCTTAACCACTGCACCGCCAGCGAAGTCCCAGATTTATTCCTGGGAATCTGCAGTGAGGTGTCTGTGATTATGGCGGATCTCAGGCCAGAAGGTGGGTGCGTCATTGCTGGCCTGCGCTCAGCGGCTCCACCCGCAGCCAAAGTCCACCCTCCGCGCGCAGGATCAGCTCTGGCTTTCGGCGAGGCTCCTCCTCATCTGGCAGGACGCGGAAGCGCAGTAGCGTGAGCGCCAGGACCACTTTCATCTCGGTCATGGCGAATGTCTGCCCGATGCAGTTCCTGTGGGCGGGAGCGGGGGCTCTGACTGCACCTGGAACCCTCATCTGGGCTCCGCAGCACCCGGCCCACAACTTACACGCACAGTGGTAGAGAGGAAGCTAACCATGTCAGGAACCCCCGCGTGGGCTTGCATATCCCCAGACCCTTGCCCACACTCCAGTCCTGAACTCAGACCAGAACACAGGGGAACCGGCCTCTCGGCACACTGTGGACCCCTCCTTGTGCCCCCCACCGTTCCCTAGGCCCTTGCCATTATGTCTGGGGGAGGGGAGGGAAACACAGCCTTAAATTTCCCGTCTTCCTGACCCCTACAGTTAAGCCTGGAATCTCAGTCCCAGACCCCCGCCCCCACTACTCCATCCACATCCCAAATGCCCAATGTCCTCACCTGGGGCCCGCTGAGAAGGGGATAAAAGCCAGAGGTGACCTCCCCTTGATGTTTTCTGGCTCGAAGCGGAAGGGGTCATAGACCTGGGGTCAAGACAAGACAGGGTTACTGGGTAGTATCTCCCAGAACGTCCATTCTTAGAGAGCAGATGTGTGTATAATGGGAGGGAGGTGATGTCTGATTGGGCGATCAGAATTCTGTAGTGCCCTTGGGTCCGCCAAAGGGAATGGACAGGGATGATGGCGGTATGGCGTCGCGGAGGCATCACCTCAGGGTCTGGCCACACAGATGGGTTGTGGTGGGTCCCGAAAATACTGATGAGGCAGATAACACCTGTGGGAGAGAAGGGACCAGTCAGAATTAGGTTCAACCTGCCTGATGGGCCCCCTTTCTGACCAGGAGCCTCATCCCACAGTCCAATGAGCACCTTTGGGGATGACCCGGCCGTCTGGAAGCATGATGTCCTGGGTACAGCAGCGAGAGATGACGGTGACTGGGGGGTGCAGCCGCAGACTCTCCTTGATGCACATGGTCAGGAAGGGCAACTGGGCCAGGTCGTCCCTAAGGAACCCCCACGACAATTATCCAGGGAGCAAAAATAGACATGCCAGCCTCCAGCACTCCTACTGCCCTATAAGATCCCTACTGTCTATGACATAATCACAGATGGATCAAATAGTGCCAAACCCATTACGTTGTATACATTAAATATGTACAACTTTTTCTTTGTCCATCACAGCTCAATAAGATGGTTTCTAAAAAGAAAGAAAAATCACAGAAGTACCAGACAAAATTTAGCCACATATTTTCCGAAGCTTTTCTAAGCAAAATATCAAAGAACCAACCAAAAAGAAAGTTTACTAATTTGTTTAAAAATGAAATATTCTTTATGGTAAGACAGAAAAATCAAAAAGCAAATGAGAAAGAAATAAAAAGTCAGATTCAATGTTTACTCTTATTTATAACAGCACTAGGGATACTAGTTAATGAACTTAGAAGGGGGAAAAAGAGAGAAATGCCATTTAAAACATGGGGGTAAATGTGTCATTTTTGGCAGATAGTGGTTTTATACTTAGAAAATGAGAGAATTCACTGGAAAAAGTGAAAGTGAGAGTCATGTCCGACTCTTTGTGACCCCATGGACTATACCGTTCATGGAATTTTCCAGGCCAGAATACCGGAGTGGGTAGCCTTTTCCTTCTCCAGCGGATCTTCCCAACCCAGGGATCGAACCCAGGTCTCCCGCGTTGTAAAGGGATTCTTTACCAGCTGAGCCACAAGGTAAGCCCAAGAATACTAGAGTGGGTAGCCTATCCCTTCTCCGGAGAATTGTCCCAACCCGGGAATCAAACTGGGGTCGCCTGCATTGCAGGCAGAATTCTTTACCAACTGAACTATCAGGGAAGCAACTCACTGGAAAACTGGTACAAATATCGAAGATAAGACCCAGTAATGGGACTGAATTCTTTTCCTTTATCCCCTTAATTTTGTGTGGTGATTTAAATTCTTAATAGCTGATATAGTTAGCTAGTTCCAAATCGGAAAACCACAAAACACCACCCCATGTCTCAGTATCACTCCTTTCCCTTCCTCACAGTTTGACTAGTGGTTATTCTTTATGGATCCTTCCAGGAGTACCTTTTTGCATTAATAATTATGCAGTGTTAAAAAAATTAATTATGCAGTGTCATGCTGTATACAATACACATTGCACTATATCATTTTCATGTAACAGGGTGTCAAGCTCTTCTTGTACATCTCTTGGGACTTGTGCCCAAAATAAGGCCTTTCCTACTCTGGAACTATAAAATAATTTCCCCTGGTTTCCTCTAGAGCCTTTAAGACTCCTTTATTTTATTATTTTCTGAAAAGATTATTTATTTGTTTGGTTGCAGCAGGGCTTAGTTGCATCAGATCTTTGTTGTGTCAGGCGGGATCTTTCACTGGGCCCATGGACTCTGTTTAGCTGCATGTGGGCTTAGCTGCTATTGCACACATGGGATCTTAGTTCCCCGACCAGGGATCAAACCTAAATCTCCTGCATTGCAAGGTGAATTCTTAACCACTGGACCACTAGGGATGTCCCAAGGCTCTTTTATTTTTTATTTTAAATCTTTTATTAGTGTATATGTTATTTTCTTATAAGACATAAGACCATGTTGAATTAACCTTTTTCCATGTAGCTCTCCAGTTGTTACAAGAGTTTTTAGTATAAATGATCTTTCTTTGTTCTGTTGGTATGAAACCATATCTAGCACTTACTATGTTCACTGGGCAAGAAATTTATACCAATAAATTATTAGTTTTTCTTTAGAAATAATATAATAGATGAAAGAAAAGATGGTGATGATATAAAATATCTAGAAGACAAGTGAATGTCTATATTCCAAATGAACTTATAAATGTTTCTCAATCCAGATAGACTATATGATTCAGTATAGGAACAAGAGGTACCTAAGGGTTTGTTTAGCAAAAGCTGCCTAAGATTTCTATGCTAAAATTTTAGACTCTATTAAAAGCCTAAGGATTATGTGAATATCTAAAAATGGATATCCATTCCATACTCTGGAATAGCATGTTAATATTATTAAGTAATCTGTTTTCCACAAGCCTATCACATCAAACCCCAGCCTGGTCCATGCACTCTGGGAGTGTCCTAACCTGGGACTATTCTTCCACCAGGGTGGGAGATCCTGGAAGGCAAAGACTGGGGCTGGTCCTTCCTGAGTCTCCAGGACACACAATGAGGTGGGGAGAATTGGAGATGGCATAGAACTGGGGAGAGGGAGGCAGTTTTGCAGTGTTTCCTAAATGGGTAATAGATGGAAGAAGATGCAGATATTCTTGGAAAGGAGTTGAATGACTTTAGTCCACAGGTGTTCCTTTTAAATCCTGGACTAAATGATATGAGGAATTAGGATATGAGGAAATAGAATGAAGATTTTTGAAAACATGTGACTTCAGAGAGAAAAGTAAAGAAGTGGAGGGAAAGTTCATTTACTGAATAGGTGCTCACTGGTATCACCTGCCTTCACAAATTGTTGCTAGTTAATGCAGGACTTCCTATCCTCCAAACCTGCAAACTTTTCCCAGACCTTGTCTCTGGGATCTTCTCACATTCCCACTAAGAAATAAGGACAGAATCCACAAGAACATTTTCACTCTTCCCAAACCAGGAAGCAGGGGCTCAGAAAAAGGCCACGAAGACTTGCACTCACCATTCAATCTCTTTAGACTCACGGTCCTTCAGGAGCTCTTGCACCTCCTGCCGGCAGCGCTCCTGATATTCTGGGTGTTTTGCAAGGTTGTACAGGACCCAGGAGAGGCCACTGGCTGTGGTGTCATGGCCTGAGGAGCATCCAGAGAGGCTTGGGTCTCTGGCCTACTTCAGCACTAAAATGTGGACAGCACCCTCACCTTAGCCCATGGGGGGATGGGGAGGGATGGCGTGATCCAGGGTCCACTTGCCAAGTTCCTGGGTTGGGGGAGAGACCACCCCCCTGTGTAGTTCCACACTGGGACCCTCACCTTCAAACATGAAGGTGTCAGCTTCAGCTCGGATGTCTTCATCTGATAATCCCTTCCCATCTTCATCCTGGAGAGAAAGCAAGATTCCCAGATTCACACAAGTTCTGAGGGCCACTGAGCCTAAACTGAGACAATCTCTGAAGCTCCATCATCCATCTAGAAACCCAAGGTCAACCTGAAGTCCTAGACCTCCTTTGCTCAGTACCGCCAGATGTCCCACCCACAGACCTCCTCCTTGAACTCTTTGCCTGCTATGGCATTCATGGTAAAAGGAATCAATGATTCATAGATATTTTCATATTCCTACACGATGTAACCTGGGTTACAGGATGACTGATGACAAGTTTACCTTAGAAGTAGAGATTAAAACCCATTCTTAATGCCTCCTGGAGATAAGGAATGGGTTGTACACCTGTAGAACATGCAAACTTTGCCTTCTCAGTGAAGAGGTTCTGTTTAAGTTCCAAAACAACCTCTTCTCATCTCTGCTGTATTCTTGTCTATTCTTCTCTCCTCTCCACTATTTTCCCTTCCCTTCCACTCCCCTCCCTTCCCTTCCCTCCTCTCTCTTTCTCCTTCTCCCTTCCCTCCTCGAACACAGGGAAAAAGGAGAAGTCCTGTGTATGTTCCAAATTTCAAAAACTGGAGGTAAAACCACTACAACATTGTAAAGTAATTAGCCTCCAATTAAAATAAATAAACTGGGGGGGGAGGGCAGTCCTAAGATGGTGGATGAATAGGACAGGGAAACCACTTTCTCCCCCACAAATTCAAGAAAAGATCATCTGAATGCTGAGAAAATTCTAAAACACAGCTTTTGAATGCTGGTGGAGGACACCAGGCACCAGGAAAGGCAGCCCATTTGCTTTGAAAGGAGGTAGGACAAAATATAAAAGACAAAAAGAGAGACAAAAGAGTTAGGGATGGAGACCCATACCAGGGTGGGAGTCATGAAGGAGGAGAAGTTTCTAAACACTAGGAAACCCTCTCACTGGCAGGCCTGTGGGGAGTTTTGGAATCTCAGAGGGCAACATACCAGGAGGAAAAAAAAGCAACCCACAGAATAAACGCCTAATCACAATTCCCAGCAGAGAAGTAGCCCAAATGCTTGTGTCCACCAGTAGCGAGGAGGGCTGAACAGAGAGGCACGGGTTGCATGCTTAGGGTAAGGACGGGGCCTGAATGCCCTGAGGGCAATCTGAGGGAGCTAACGTGAGAAAGCAAACCAAACTATGGGTTAACCAGAGAGAGAGAGAGAGAAAAAAAAAAAGAGAGACAGAGAGAGAGAGAAAGAGAAATTTCCTGCAAAAAGCTCTAACCTAAGGCACAGTCTGGTCCACTCACAGAACAAAGGATTGAGCGAATACCAGAGGAGAGCTAGCTGGTTGCACACCTGCCCCTTCCCCCACCAGAGGCAGAGAGGCAGGCGGGCGACAGCCAGAGCCAGAAGGCAAGGGGCAATCTCGGCTCAAGAGATGCATCCTCCACCAAATTGTGAGCAGGCTCCCAGTTGCTAACCAAGTCTTCCTGGGATCCTGGATGGTGGACATTCGCCAGGAGGGTCACTGCCTGAGATCAACTCCGCAGAAGAGACACACGGCACACCTGAGACAGGGCTCTCACTGAGCACACAGGAAACTGAGCAGCTAAGATTGGGGAGGTGATGAGACGCTCTGCACATCTGGGACAGTGCGCTCACCAAGCACCTGGTTGCCTGAGCTTCTCGGACATGGAAACGGCACAAAAGGCTGGCCCAACCAAGTCTGTGCCTTGGTGGAGTACCCAAGAACCTGAACCTGAGCAGCTTAGACTTGGGAAGTGCATGCAACCCAGGGCCTGCTTTGGACAATTCTGCTGCAGAGCAACCTGGAGCCCGAGCAGTGTAGACTGGGAAAGCACACACGCCGTGAGCGGGGGCAAACCCAGTGTGACCCAGACACAGCGAGCACTCCCCACACACGCCAGTGATATTTGTTTCCAGTGTTCGTCCCTCCCCACAGAGCGACTGAACAAGTGAGCCTACATAAGTGACCACCTTCACCCCCCCTTGTGTCAGGGCGGAAATTAGACACTGAAGAGACTTGCAAACAGAGGAAGCCAAAATAAACAAAGAGGGAGACACGCTGGAAGTGACAGGTGCAACAGAGTAAAACCCTGTAGTTAGCATTGAGTAAGCATTGGAAGGGGCCTATGGACCTTGAGAAGAAGTATAAGCTGGAACAAGGAACTATCTGAAACTGAAATGACCCCACAATGCCCTCAACAGCTCCAGAGAAATTCCTAGATATTTTTCACTATTATCATTTTTTAATTTTTAAGTTTTTTATTACTCCTTTAATTTTCATTTTTATAACCTACTGTTACCTTGCAAAAAAAGACCCTATTTTTAAAGCAAATTTCATATATATATTTTACAATTTTTGTGATTTTTTAATGTTGTATTTTTGAGAGTCTAACTTCTACACTAGATTTTTAATCTTTGCTTTTTGGTATTTGTTAACAATTTTGTACCTTTAAGAGTCTAATCTTCAGTACCCATTTTAACTTAGGAGTGTGATTACTGGCTTGATTGCTCTCTTCCCTTTTGACTCTCCTTTCTCTCCCCCAGGTCACCTCTATCTCCTCTGTCCCCCTTCTCTTCTCTACCTGAATCTGTGAATCTCTGTGGGTGTTCTGGGCCATGGAGAACACTTAGGGAACTGATTACTGGCTAAATCTGTCTCTTTCCTTTTGACTCCCCCTCTTCTCCTCCTGGTCACCACTATATCCTTCTTCCCTCTTCTCTTCTCTATGTAACTGTGAACTTCTCTGAGAGTGCCAGACTGTGGAGAACACATAGGGAATTGACTACTGGCTATATTGCTCTCTCCCCTTTTTAGTCCCCCTCTTCTCCTCCTGGTCACCTCTATCTCCCTTCTCCCTCTTCTCCATGTAACTCTGTGAACCTCTCTGGTGTCCCTCACTGTGGAGAATCTTTTAACCATTAACCTAGATGTTTTATCATTGGTGCTGTTTGGATGGAGAAGTCTTGAGGCTACTGAAGGAATAAGACTGAAAATCAGAGGCAGGAGGCATAAATCCAAAACTTGAGAACACTGGAAAACTCCTGACTCCAGGGAACATTAATTGACAAGAGCGCATCCAAAAGTCTCCATACCTACACTGAAACCAAACTCCACCCAAGAGCCAACAAGTTTCAGGGCAAGACACACCAAGCTAATTCTCTAGCAACGCAGGAACAGAACCCTGAGCATTAAAGTACAGGCTGCCCAAAGTCACATCAAACCCACAGACATCTCAAAACTCACTACTGGACACTTCACTGCACTCCCGAGAGAAGAGATCCAGCTCCACCCACCAGAACACCGACGCAAGCTCCCCTAAGCAGGAAACCTTGACAAGGCACTCGTTCAACCCCACCCACGGGGAGGAACCTCCACAATAAAGAGGATCCACAAACTGCCAGCATACACAAAGGGCACCCCAAACACAGCAATCTAAACAAGATGAAAGGGCAGAGGAATATTCAGCAGGTTAAGGAACATGATAAATGCCCACCAAACCAAACAAAAGAGGAGGAGATAGGGAGTCTACCTGAAAAAACAATTCAGAATAATGACAGTAAAAATGATCCAAAATCTTGAAAACAAAATGGAGTTAATAGATCAATAGTTTGGAGACAAGGATTGAGAAGATGCAAGAAAAGTTTAAAAAGGACCTAGAAGAAATAAAAGAGTCAATCATATAGGGTTATTGTTACCATCTTTCTAAATTCCATATATATGCGTTAGTATACTGTATTGGTCTTTATCTCTCTGGCTTACTTCACTCTGTATAATGGGCTCTAGTTTCATCCATCTCGTTAGAACTGATTCAAATGAATTCTTTTTAATGGCTGAGTAATATTCCACTACAATATTGTAAAGTAATTAGCCTCCAACTAATAAAAATAAATGAAAAGAAAAGAGTCAATCAATCATGAATAATGTAATAACTGAGATCAAAAGCACTCTGGAGGGAAGCAGCAGTAGAATAACTGAGGGAGAAGATAGGAGAAGTGAAGTGGAAGATAGAATGGTGGAAATAAATGAAGCAGAGAGGAAAACAGAAAAAAGAATTTAAGGAAATGAGGACAACCTCAGAGACCTCTGGGACAATGTTAAATGTCCCAACATTCGAATCACAGGAGTCCCAGAAAACAAGACAAAAAGAAAGGCCATGAGAAAATACCTAAGGAGATAATAGTTGAAAACTTCCCTAAAATGGGGAAGGAAACAGTCACCCAAATCCAAGAAACACAGAGGGTCCCAAACAGGATAAACCCAAGTCAAAACACCCCAAGACACATATTAATCAAATTAACAAAGATCAAACACAAAGAACAAATATTAAAAGCAGCAAGGGAAAAGCAGCAAATAACACACAAGGGAATTCCCATAAGGATAACAACTGATCTTTCAATAGAAACTCTTCAGGCCAGAAGGGAATGGCAGGACATACTTAAAGTCATGAAAGAGAAAAACCTACAACCCAGCAAGGATTTCATTCAAATATGAAGGAGAAACCAAAAGTTTTACAGACATGCAAAAGCTGAGAGAATTCAGCACCACCAAACCAGCTCTTCAACAAAAGCTAAAGGATCCTCTCTAGACAGGAAACACAGAAAAGGTATACAAACTGGAACCCAAAACAACAAAGTTAATGGCAAAGGGATCATACTTATCAATAATTACCTTAAATGTAAATGGGTTGAATGCCCCAACCAAAAGACAAAGACTGACTGAATGGATACGAAAACAAGACCCCTATATATGCTGTCTACAAGAGACCCACCTCAAAACAAGGGACACATAGAGACTGGAAATGAAGGGCTGGAAAAAGATATTTCACACAAATGGAGACCAAAAGAAAGCAGGAGTAGCAATACTAATATTAAATAAAATAGACTTTGAAATCAAGGCCATGAAAAGAGACAAAGAAGGCACTACAAAGTGATCAAAGGATCAATTCAAGAAGAATATATAATAATTATAAATATGTATGCACCCAACATAGAAGCACCACAATATGTAAGGCAAATGTTAACGAGTATGAAAGGGGAAATTAACAATAACACAATAATAGTGGAAGATTTTAATAGCCCATTCACACCTATGGATAGATCAACTAAACAGAAAATTAGCAAGGAAACACAAACTTTAATGATACAATGGGCCAGTTAGTCCTAATTGGTATCTATAGGACATTTCACCCCAAAACAATGAATTTCACCTTTTTTTCAAGTGCACACGAAACCTTCTCCAGGACAGATCACATATTGGGCCATAAATCTAGCCTTGGAAAATTCAAAAAAACTGAAATCATTTCAAGCATCTTTTCTGATCACAATGTGTTAAGATTAAATGTCAACTACAGGAAAAAAACTATTAAAAATACAAAAATATGGAGGTGAAAAAACACGCTTCTGAATAACCAACAAATCACAGAAGAAATAAAAAAAGAAATCAAAATATGCATAGAAATGAATGAAAATGAAAACACGACAACCCAAAACCTATGTGATTCAGTAAAAGCAGTGCTAAGCGGAAAGTTCACAGTAATACAAACTTACCTCAAGAAACAAGAGAAAGTAAAATAAACAACCTAACTCTACACCTAAAGCAACTAGAAAAAGAAGAAAGGATAAGGAAGCTGTGGTACATATACACCATGGAATATTACTCAGCCGTTAAAAAGAATTCATTTGAATCAGTTCTAATGAGATGGATGAAACTGGAGCCCATTATACAGAGTGAGGTGAGCCAGAAAGATAAAGAACATTACAGTATACTAACACATATATATGGAATTTAGAAAGATGGTAACGATGGCCCTATATGCAGGGCAGAAGAAGAGACGCAGAATACAGAACAGACTTTTGAACTCTGTGGGAGAAGGGGAGGGTGGGATGTTTCGAAAGAACAGCTTGTATATTATCTGTGGTGAAACAGACCACCAGCCCAGGTGGGAGGCATGAGTCAAGTGCTCAGGGCTGGTGGGCTGGGAAGATCCAGAGGAATCGGGTGGAGAGGGAGGTGGGATGGGGGACCGGGATGGGGAATTCGTGTAACTCTATGGCTGATTCATATCAATGTATGACAAAACCCACTGAAAAATAAAAAATAAAAAAAATAAAAAAAAATAAAATAAAATTAAAAAAAAGAAAAAAAAAAAAGAAGAAATGAAGAACCCCAAGGTTAGTAGAAGGAAAGAAGTCATAAAAATTTGGGCAGAAATAAATGAAAAAGAAACAAAGGAGACTATAGCAAAAAACAACAAAACTAAAAGGTGGTTCTGGGAAAACTGATCAACCCCTTGTAAAAGAGTGAAACTAGAATACTTTCTAACATCACACACAAAAACAAACTCAAAATGGATTAAAGTTCTAAACGTAAGACCAGAAACTATAAAACTCCTAGAGAAAACATAGGCAAAACACTCTCTGACATAAATCACAGCAGGATCCTCTATGACCCACCTCCCAGAGTAATGAAAATAAAAGCAAAAAAAACCAAAAACCAAAAAACAAATGGGGCCTAATTAAACTTAAAAGCTTTTGCACACCGAAGGAAACTATAAACAAGGTGAAAAGACAGCTTTCAGAATGAGAGAAAATAATAGCAAATGAAGCAACTGACAAAGAATTAATTTCAAAAATATACAAGCAGATTCTGCAGCTCAATTCCAGAAAAATAAATGGCCTAATCAAAAAAACAGACCAAAGAACTAAACAGACAATTCTCCAAAGAAGACATACAGATGGCTAACAAACACATGAAAAGATGCTCAACATCACTCATTATTAGAGAAATGCAAATCAAAAACCACAATGAGATACCATCTCAAGCCGGTCAGAATGGCTGCTATCAAAATGTCTACAAACAATAAATGCTGGAGAGGGTGTGGAGAAAAGGGGACCCTCTTAGTCTGTTGGTGGGAATGCAAACTAGTACAACCTCTATAGAGAACAGTGTGGAGATTCCTTAAAAAACTGGAAATAGAACTGCCATATGACCCAGCAACCCCACTTCTGGGCATACACACCAAGGAAACCAGAACTGAAAGAGACACGTATACCGCAATGTTCATCGCAGCACTGTTTATAATAGCCAGGACATGGAAGCAACCTAGATGTCCATCAGCAGACGAATGGCTAAGAAAGCTGTGGTACATATACACAATGGACTATTTACTCAGCCATTAAAAAGAATACATTTGAATAAATTCTAATGAGGTGGATGAAACTGAACCCTATTATACAGAGTGAAGCAAGCCAGAAAGAAAAACACCAATACAGTATACTAATGCATATATATGGAATTTAGAAAGATGGTAATGATGACCCTATATTCGAGACAGCAAAAGAGACACAGATGTATTGAACAGTCTTTGGACTCTGTGGGAGAAGGCGAGGGTGGCATGTTTTGAGAGAATAGCATTGAAACATGTAAATTATCATATGTGAAACAGATCACCAGTCCAGGTTCAATGCATGAGACAGGGTGCTCAGGGCTGGTGCACTGGGATGACTCTGAGGGATGGGATGGGGAGGGAGGTGAGAGGGGGGTTCAGGATGGGGAACACATGTACACCCATAGTGGATTCATGTCAATGTGTGGCAAAACCCACTATAGTATTGTAAAGTAATTAGCCTCCAATCAAAATGAATAAATTAATTAAAAAATAAAAAATAAATTAAAAAAATGGAAGGTATTTGTTCTGTAATGTTAAGCATGGCTACAGTGGAAGATAAAGGGATCGTGGAGCTCTCAGAGGAACTTGGGGAACAGAGACACCATTCTACTCTGGCTACTGTTACTGCCATAAGTAATAAATGGATTCTTATGATCCAGTGTTCTGTATGTATACATGGATATACACAGTCTATTTCTGTAGTAGACTAACTCACTAATTTGGAAGTAGAGTAAAATCTCAGGCCTTTACAGTTTCAGTCCCCTGCAGGCTGCACCCCACGTGTGTGTGTGTTAGTCACTCAGTCCTGTCCGACTCTTTGCAAACCCATGGACTGAACCCCATCAGGCTCTTCTGTCCATGGAATTCTCTAGGCAAGACTACTGGAGTGGGTTGCCACTTCCTACTCCAGGGCATCTTCCTGACCTGGGGATTGAACTTGGGCCTCCTGCACTGGAGGTGGATTCTTTACTGTGTGAGCCACAAGGCAAGCTCTGTGCATTCCCATGGTCATCTCTAAAACTTGCCCCTGACCCAGCCCTTCCTTCAACAAGAATCTCACATGGCTGCCCAGCACCCTCTGCATCCAGTTCAAGCTCTTTGATTAAATCAAGTTCCCAAGGTCTATACCGCTTCTTGAATTCAGATCCCAGAGGAGCCCACCTTGGTCAGCAGGAGGACATCAATAAAGTCCAAAGTCTTGGTCTTCTCCTTTTCCTTGAGGAAGTCCTCAATATCCTCCTTGGGGAGGGTGCGGCGCCGCTCCTGGATGACGGCATCTGTGAAGTCGTGCACCAGGCGGCAGGCCCTGCGGAAGCGCCGCCCATCTGGGGTGAGGTAATACAGGAAGTCCATGTGCAGGAAGAGCTGCTGATACCGTTTTGCCACAAGCGCGCTGAGCTCCAAGATGGCCGCAATATAGTCACTGGGCTTCCTACAGGGTGAGAGCGTGAAAATGCAACAATGTCTGAAATAACCTTTGAACGGAACCCTCTTCTCCTCAAACACCTTCCATGGCTCTCTGGAAAGCTCAGGAGAAACTTCATATCCTCTTTGGTTTCAGAATGTCCTTAAGATATGAAGATGCCCATGCCTCCACCCTTATTTTCAAGATGTCTCCTCACTATTGCACATACCTTGCTCTTCCTAGCCTCCTGGCCTTTATCAAACAGTTCTACCTACCTAAAAGGATGGCTTCTTCTCTTTCCGCTTCTTGTTCCTCAATGTCCAGATCTGACACACCTCCTCCAAGAAGACCTTTCTGATTGTCCTGGTCAACCCTTCCTTACCCATCTACTCCCATGGGTCTGTGGCTCATGATCCCCAGGCCCTTTCGTGAGACTCACTCTTGGCAATTGCTGTCATAACTGAAGACGCATTTCTGCAGACTGTCCAGGGTCATGAGGCTGATGTGTTCAAACATGTCCAGATGGGTATGGCCCTCTTTGATCAGACGCTGCCACTTGGCCTGGACAGAGAAGGGGACACAGCAGAGGCTGAGAACTGCCTCCTTGGTGCCTTTTCCTAACCCCAGATACTGGGATGCACTCCCTGGACTCTTTCTCTTGGTCCCAGGCACCCACCCCCGGGGAGGACCAGGCTCACGGAGGAGTGAAACTGTTATTATTAGGACATGAAGTCTCCATGACCGGGAGTCCAAAGATCTGGGTTCTGTAATCCTGACTCTACCTCCCAACTCTGTGTGCTTGAGTGTGAGCTTGGTTACTCAGTCGTGTCCGACTCTGTGTCTGAACTTTGGACTGTGCCCCCCCCCCCCCCACCTCCTCCGTCCCCACAACAGGCTCCTCTGTCCTTGGGATTTTTCAGGCAGGAATAGTATAGTGGGTTGCCGTTTTCTCATCTAGGGGATGTTCCCAACCCAGGGATCCAACCCACATCTCCTGAGTCTCCAGCATTGTAAGCAGATTCTTTACCTGTTGAGCTCATGCTTTGTGCACTGTTGGTCAACTTTTCATAAAGTAAGTGCTAACAAATGTTAGGTTTCATCATTTTCATTGTTATAAGTTGATTCGGAAAATGATCCCTATGTTGATAGAGATAGTCCTCCATGGGCCCTGAGTACTCCTGCACTTTTTTTTTTTTTTTTTTGGTTTTGCCAAAAAATTGTAAGACCCCTATGTTCTTTACCTGGGCCATTTCTCAGAGCTGTGTTTGTAGCAAACAACCTTGAGAAGTGAGGTAATGTGTCCCCCTGGAAAATATCAAGCTTGCTTCTAACTGCTATAAATGTCACAGAGTTCCTAAACCTAATATTCCCTCCCCTGTGATATATGAATAGACATACATAGAAGCCCACCTGTGTTATTTGCATGAAATTTGGTGACTTGGATGAAGGATGCAAACCCAGAAGAAGCATGTGTTGTTTGCTGGGCTAACCTTTGTCTATGACCCAGGAGTCTCACGTATTCTGGCAGAATCCAGGAAACAGTCACAAGCTCCCTTGTCAGCTTGCAAGTATGAAAAAAAATCGCAGGCACTTCACAAAAACCTGTGCTCCAGTTCTTTGCTTTCCTATGTGTATATCAAAGCCCTCCCTTTGCAATGTAACTTTTCAGTAACTCTACTTGGAGGTGGAGCCTCTTTCACCATACTTTGATTCTGAGCTGGCCTTGGACTTGCTTTGGTCAACAGACTGTGGTGAAAATGATGAGGTGATCACTCCAAACCTAGACCCCAAGGGGGCACTGCAGCTTTCTCCCAGTCTTTTCATACCCTGCCTCTACCATGTGAACCGGCCTGAGATGCCTTTTGAAGGGAGAGAATCACATGAAAGCAAGTCTATTTACCCTTCCCGAGGTCATGCTAGATCAGCTTGTAGCCACCCAAGCTTCAAACCTCTGAGAGAACTGACCCCAGACCAGCAATGCTTACTATCTGTATGGTCAGGCCACCCAAGACAGCTGTCCTCTTGTTCTCTGTACATCCCAGGCTTGACCAGTCCCTGCTTCACCTACACCTTATTCACATTTCCTCTTACTCATGGAGTCTTATCAGTAAATGCTGACATACTAGCTCTCAGCCACAGATACACATGATGGGATATCACTCCAGGACCTTGCTTCAGACACATAAGATCCCCTTATCCATTAAACCACTGATGTACATCTGTGTTATTGACTCCAGCTCTTTCTTCAGTCTTGAGTCTTGCAGTGCTTGCAGGGTGCAGTCCAACACGACCAGACCCACAGCTGACCACTGGCACGTGAGTGGCCCCATCCACATCCAGAGAAACCAGTCAACTGACTCATAGTCTCGCTGTACGTACTAAACCCTTATAGTTTTCAAGTGATTCATTACTCAGAAATAACTACTGCCTGATATTCATTATTATCATCAAATATGTCTTAAGATTCTAAGGCTTCTGTGAAGGTAAAACAGAAGTTAACACCTTCTGAGCATCTACTATGTGCCAGGGACATGGCTCCATTATGATATCTTGAAAGTGAAAGTGTTAGTCATTCAGTCACGTACGACTCTTTGTGACCCCATGGACTGTAGCCTGACAGGCTCCCCCGTCCATGGAATTCTCCAGGCAAGAACACTGGAGAATGGCAACACTGGGTTGCCATTTCCTTCTCCAAGGGATCTTCCTGACGCAGGGATTGAACCTGGGTCTCCTGCATTGCAGGCAGATTCTTTGCCATCTGAGCTACCAGGGAAGCTCAGCTTGCAGGATATCTTGACCACCCTGCAAAGCAGGGATCATATTACACTCTTTATATGGCCAAGGACACTGAGGATGAGAAAGGAAGAATGATGGACTCGAGCCAATCAGAAGAGGGAGAAATCCAGACAAGACGTCTCTGAGTCCCTGTTGTCCCCCAGACTCCAGATGGGACCATGGGTTCAAGAGACTCACATGCATGATGTCTGTGCTCTTGGTGAAAATCTTCATATAGGGCTTCAGGATGTTGAAGTGGAAGGCGGGCGTCAGCATGCGACGGTGCCTGCTCCACTTGTCACCAGCACTCAGCAGGAGCCCATCCCCTAGCAGAGACAGCCACGGGGATTGAGCAAAGAAAGACCTTCCCCTGGGTCCCCAGGGTCATCCCCAACCCCCTTCACAAACAGTTACTCACCCAGCCAGGGCTTCAGAAAGTCGTAGAAGATCACATCCTTGGGTGCAGCGGCAGCTGACATGAATGAGGACCATCAGGGACCAAGGAGAGGGGGAGGGGAGGATCTTTTGGTGGGGAGTGAAGGCTCCCAGCCAGGAGTCTGCATTCCCTCTCCAAGCCCAACATAGCAGAACGGGACCAAGAGTGCAGGAAGCTGGGAGGGGAGAGGAGACCAGACCAGGCCACAGCACAGAACAGAGCAAAGGCAGAGCCCATAGACACAACTCACGGTGCTTAGACACACCCCAGCCTGAGACATGACTGGACATTGCATCTTCTGACCTTACAAAACACCTTTATGGGGACCTAGGACACCACACCTGCCCCAGCACTGGCCCCTCCTGAGACATCTGACATGGTCCTATGTCTTAACAAGTCCTAACAGGCCACACCATGAATGGCACAACATGACATGATGCATAATGCTTTGCCATGGGCCTGAAGACCATTTGACATGACCTCGGTGTGCCCCAGGTGGATCCCAGACAGGACCTGAATACACTGATGACACGGGCCTCAACCAGGCAGAACTCAAACAGAGCCTAAGACCTGCATCAGGCAAGACTCACATAAGTATGTCACTCTGGGCATTTCGCATAGTGACCCTGGAGTCCCAGACCTCAGACAAACACCCATAAGTGACCAGCAGGAGAGCCAGGCAATCTCTAACAGCATCTCAGACAAGAACCAGAGAGGCTCCAAGATGCCTCACATGTCCTTGGCCACAGATGAGCTCTAGACATGACTGAGAACATCTCTGAGCTCAGATTTAAACATATACCAGGTATCACTAGGTATAACACACACCAACTGTAGCCAGAATCCATGTAGAAATGTAAATCTGATCAGATGTGGCCATTCAGCAGACATTGCACAGGCATGACTGGAGATCATGCAGCTGGGATTCTGCAGTGGGAGACAGTGGCATCTTTGCTATGCCCCCTTCTGCCTGCATCCTGGTCACTTGTACAACTAGAGGCAACACAGAGATCATGGCGATGGGCAAGCTATGGCCAGGGAGGTGTCTACCTGGAGCAAAAAGCACAGGCTTGATGCAGGTGGGGTGGAAGATGCGGATGATTGGGTACCAGGGCCCCATCCACCAGCAGCATGCATCCCCATAGGTGCCGGCCAGGCCCTGTGTGTACAGGAGACCTTCCTCTGAGCTCTGAATCTGGAGAGGAACAAATAGAACCCAATTCACACTCTTCTAGGCCGCCAGAGGGAGAGATCCAGAGCTGGGACAATGATCATTTCCAGCAACTGCTCCTCTGTCCTCAGCCTCCTGTCACCTCTCTCCCCTTATCCTCCATACGTGATAATTGGGGTCCCTTGAGTATAAGGATAGGAAGGGTCTTTCCCTGTTTGGATCC
Organism: Muntiacus reevesi; assembly: GCF_963930625.1. NCBI lineage: Eukaryota > Metazoa > Chordata > Mammalia > Artiodactyla > Cervidae > Muntiacus > Muntiacus reevesi. The sequence goes on along the minus strand of NC_089249.1, from coordinate 186,300,250 downwards.
CAAACACCGTGTTTCCCTGACTTCTCTTCCATCCCCATATTCCTGATAAGGAGACTGAGGCTCTGAACGATGGAGTCTGTTGCCCACGTTCTCTCAGACAATAAGTGCCCACATCTGTCTGAACCCAGGGTCTGTGTTCTTAACCATCAAATCACTCTGAGCCTCAAGGCAACAGCTTAGAGGACCCTTAAACAACCTCCAAGACTGGATACTCAGAGTTTCAGGGACACAGGAATGGGTCCTATGACACAGGCTAGGGAAATCAAAGGAAATCCTATGTCTTTTCCTGAAAATGTTTTCAATGAGCTCACTTTTCCATGGGGATTGAGCTTGTCAGATTCAGTGTTACCAAGATTATAGGGAAGCCACCACAGAGGAACAGAGAACTAAACAATGAAAACAGATTTCTTATGATATTATATAGACATGGATAGATCTGGGTCTGAAGATACCCCTCCTTGGACTTCACAGTCACTTGATTCCTTTTCTTTCTATAGATCATACAGGGTGGCATTTCCACCACTAACAGCTGAAGGAGACTTCAGCAGCCAGAGAGAGCTGGGGCCCTTCTCATGTTCACTCTGCATTCTTGGGTCTGAACCCAGGTCTCTGTTACACGCTGCCTGTTCCCCTGCTTGCCTGGTCATCTGTCTGCAGATGGGAGGGGCAGGGGACAAGGGAAGAGAGCCAGGGTGGGGTGGAGTCTCCTCAGGGAGATTCTTGGCATCTGAAGAAGGAGGGCACTGATCTAGAAGTGGACCAGCTCCAAGACAGGGGGAAAGAAAGTGACCCACCAGAGAGGTGGATGTCATGTGAACAGCAACTCAGATGTACATCAGCCATAAGCCGTCATTGCTCAGCACCTGGGGACATGTGGGGACTGAGGACAGGTCTGGCAGGGGACCCGGGATGTTATGGATGCCCACGCATCACTCCATACTCTGTTTTTAAAAATTTCTGCTCATCATTCTGGACCCAGTTCCAACTCCTCCTCCAGGAAGCCTTCCAGCATCCCTCAGAAGAGAACCTTGCTTCTTTTCTGGGTTTGCAGAGCTCATTTCCCTCTGGCCAATTCTTGACCACACCAGGTCACAGATCTATTTCTCTGCCTCAATCTGAATCTTCAAGTCCTGTCTTTTACCCAGGACACCAGGGTGGGGTGTAAATGGCAGTGAGAGCAAGGAGGAGGTTGTGAGATTGGGATGATCAATGCATGAAGGAAAGAGGAAGATGGCAAGAGAGGAGGGGAGGGAGTTGGGGTCCTGTACAGGCCACATGGAAGCTTGGCAGGGAAGGGCTGGAAGCCCTGAGGTGTGTCATGGCACCCACCACCACAAGCTCTGCCTGGATACCTGAGGCACTGGCGAAAGTCCGGATGCAGTCAGGGTGGCAGAAAACGACCAGGGGGATGATGGGGCCCATCCACATCAAGTAACCCTGGGGGTAGTTGGTCACCAGCTGAGTTACTTTGCTCAAGCCCTGCTCCGTGGGTGGGACCTGTGAGCAAGGTAAGGGCCATCACTCTGCAGAAGGAGAGTCCACTGCAGTGGACAGAGTGTGGGATCCTGCACAGGTGGAGGGAATCTCTGCTTCCTCCTTCCCTCTGGGGAAGGAAGGGACCTGGAGGCTCTCTAAGTCCTTAGGGTGTATCCCAGGGCACAGGGAGAAGACAGGCTCTCTGCCCGCAGGGAGGCAGATCTTGGCTTGAGAAGACGCATTTTTCTTGTCCTGGGAGTGGTCCCACTGCAAGGGCAATCTGAGATGGAGGTCCTCAGCGGGCAGCTTTGTGGGTAGCAGGGTGACTGGGCTTTGGTCCAACCCCGTCCCATGTTTTTCCTGCTCCACCTGGCTTCTGATTTCTTGCATGGCAAGGGTTCTGCAGACCTCTGACCTTATAGCCCTGGCCATCCCCCAGGGACAGACATGAACTCTGCCTGCTAACCCAAGGGGGAACATGATCTATAACCTTTGCTGCTCAGGCTCCATGCAGAGTGCATCCTGTCTGTTTCTCTGTGAGTTATGGGCATGCCCTTCAATTGTGCCATTTTCAAAAGAAGAAACGGATGCCATATCCCCTCAAAGGGGAAGAAGTGTGGGTTGCCTCCTAGTGAAGCACCCTCTCCCTCACGATGCTCCATTCAAACCTGACAAATATCCCGAGGTACTCTAGGCAGGTGACATAGATCATTTTCACCTTTGTGACTTGCTCCCCTCTCCCAAGGCCCCAAGGTGAGGATTCAAAGCCCAGAGAGGATGAAACTGGAGCCCATTATACAGAGAGAAGCCAGAAAGATAAAGATCATTACAGCATACTAACACATATATATGGAATTTAGAAAGATGGTAATGATAACCCTTTATGCAAAACAGAAAAAGAGACACAGATGTACAGAACAGAATTTTGGACTCTGTGGGAGAAGGCGAGGGTGGGATGTTTCGAGAGAACAGCATCAAAACATGTATATTATCAAGGGTGAAATGGATCACCAGCCCGGATTGGATGCATGAGACAAGTGCTCGGGCCTGGTGCACTGGGAAGACCCAGAGGGATGCGGTGGGGAGGGAGGTGGGAGGGGGGATCGGGATGGGGAACACATGTAAATCCATGGCTGATTCATGTCAGTGTATGACAAAAACCACTACAATATTGTAAAGTAATTAGTCTCCAACTAATAAATATAAATGGAAAAAAAAAAAAAACACCATAAAAAAACAACAACAAAGCCCAGAGAGGGGGCATGGCTCAGTTGAAGTCACACAGAAGAGTGACTGAACGGCCAAGCCCTTGGAGGCAGGGAAGGCCGAACTGGAGAACTTTGTAACATTCCTGCTGCCTCCAGGGCTCGTTGAGACCATCTGAAGATCTGGAACCTCAGCAAATCTTCATGGTGAGCTTTGGACACCCTCCGCTGTCAAAGTTGCCTTAATGAATAGTAATTGCAATCAGTCCTCCCCCAAGTTGTAGTTCTCATCCCAGGCATGAAAGGAAAAGTTGTCTGCGAGATAGGGGGAGCTGAATATAATCCCTCTGACCTTGACTGAGGGAGATGATGGCAAGTTGATCACCTCGGTCATCAAGCATTTGTTTTGAGTGCTTACATCGCTCCAGTCCTGGACTGGGCACCGTAGTGTCTGCTCCCCCAAACCATCATCAAATTGGGAGGTGGTTACTAAGTGATTGGACGATTACCCGTTTCATTAATCCTGAGTGGGGTCAAGTCATAAGTCACAGTCTGGGGCACAAGTTAGGCAGATGTGGAGGTGGGGTAGGTCTAAGAAGGTTTCTGAAAGAGGAAGTGAGTAGCTGACTTTATTTAGATTGGGCAACGGGCCTATTGGAACATCTTTGGGGGAGGGATGAGAGTTAAATTAGAGGAAGGAGTCCTGGACAGGGGAGGGGGTTGGCAGCTGTGCTCCTGTAGGTGGGAATGGGGAGGTGGTAGTTATTTCCATTAGGAAAGCTGTGGCTCAGAGCAAGACACACGGATATGGGTCATGTGTAGAGCAGACGCTGGACGGTGAATCTTATCAGGTGCATAATGTGTGGGAGTCAGGCAGGGAATGGACCCCAAAGCAGGCTAGGACTGGAAGGACAGGATGTGGGGAAGGTCTCGATGGCAGAGTAGAGGGATTAATGAGTGAAGGAAGAGGGGGTTCCTTGGCCTCCCTGTCTTCTCTGCTGTCCTAGACCCCAGCCCAAACCTGAGCCCTATTCCTGACCCCTCAGGAAGTCCATCTACCCTGATTTCCCAGACCCAACCTGCTGCCCACACTCACCAGACCCAGGTGACCAAAGAACCAGTTACGTTTTGGGGGCTGTGGGAAACATCGGAGGCGGCGAGAGTTGTTGTAGGAGGTGAAGGTCCAGGCCAGGACACGGGCCAGGAGCCAGGAGGCCCCGACCAGCAGCAGCAGCAGCCACGGGGAGGCTGCCACCAGCCCGAGTCCCAGTGAGGACAGGCTCAGCTCCAGCATTCTGTGATCAGATGGGATGAAGGGTGAGTCCTGAGGATGAAGGAAGAGGCAGTGATGGTGAGCTGTGAGGCAGAGACAGATAGAGAGAGAGGAGCAAGGGAGTGAGGGGCAGGGATGGGGAGTGCTGGGGACGGGCAAGAAGGGCTCAGAGACAGGCAGACAGGCGCTGGGAGAGGGGAGGGAGAAACAGAAATTCAGAGGAAGAGGGAGAGACAGAGACAGACAGACAGACAGACACACACACACGTATCCACTCATCTCCCGGGTCATCTCATTCCCTGGAGCCACCCTGCCTTGGGCATCTGCCTTCCTCACCTCGGGCCAGGACTCCCAGCCTCTTACCTTCTGTGTGGGCTGGCCTGTCCCACACAACTTCTTCTGCCCTCCTCCTGGGATGGCTGGGTCTAACCCCAGATCTAGAGGAAGCTGCCAGGGGCTGGGCTAAGCCAACCAATCCCCACAGCTTCCTTACTTCCTCCCCACCTGGCAGCTGTCTGGATAAAGGGTGGGGGGAGGGGGAGCACAGTGTTACGGAGAGCTGCCTGTGAATCAGTTCAGGATTCACTCCCCCACCCCCCGTGGACACTGGCTCCTCTGGACTCAGTACCTCCCACGTGAGCAGGTTGTGGTGCAGACAAAGGTGATTCTGGGCCTCCAGTTTCACAGCAACCTCTGCACTTCCAAGGCCAGTGTGTGGCAGGCAAAAGCACACACAGGAGGGCAGGGCAAAGATCTCTGCAACTCCTCTCCACTCATGGGCCAGGAAGCCTTCACGCCCCATTTCCAGGCCTGGAATCAGGAAGCTCAGAACCCTTAAAATTCTGGCTTTTGGGGCGCACACAGCCTGGCAGGAGTTCAGATTGTGTCTCCAAGCAGCCCAGGGTCTGGGGTGAGACGTGACTGTTGCAGAACAGAAATAGAGAAACCTGCCTGACTGGGGATTACCTGCATCAGACTCAGAAGATAAAGGGCCCATTTGGAAGAGGGCTCCGGGAGGCTGTGAGGGGCCTAGAGAGAGCAGGGTCCATACAGGGGAGGGCAGAGCTGGGAGTGTTCTGCCCTGCCCTTGCTCTGATTGTGGGCTATGCGTACCCTCTGTGTGGGCTCAGTCTCCCCATCTGGGAAATGGGATGCTGGATAAGACCCTGAGAGGAGGAGTGAGAAGGGTTCTACAGGAAGATGGTAAGGATCAAGAGCCCTGAAAAAGAGGGAATGGAGGAAAAAGGCTAGCTACTACTACACGTGCTAGTGTATGTTGTGGAGCCCTATGCCAAGGCCACAGGACAAAAAGCTCTGCAAATGACCAAGTCCCTAGCAACCATTGCCATGAACCTCTGGACTGGTTTCCCGACACCACGTTAGGCAAAATACCCACTATAACAACCCACTCCAGCATTCTCGCCTGGGAAATCCATGGACAAGAGAAACCTGGTGGGCTACAGTCCATGGGGTTACAAAGAGTCAGACACAACTGAATGCACGTGTAGCATCCTAACCAATCACCTAATGCCACCACTGCAGTAGGAATTTTCTCTGTTTTGAGGTTGTGACAATTGGCTACTAGCCTGTGAAAGGGTTCGGCTCTCCCTTGAGCCTGCCCACTGTTCTAAAAGCATCTCCTTTCACAGAGTTCAAAAGTCTGTTCTGTACTTCTGCGTCTCTTCTTCTGCCCTGCATATAGGGCCATCGTTACCATCTTTCTAAATTCCGTATATATGTGTTAGTATACTGTAATGTTCTTTATCTTTCTGGCTTACTTCACTCTGTATAATGGGCTCAAGTTTCATCCATCTCATCCCAGCCCAGGTGGGAGGCATGAGTCAAGTGCTCGGGCCTGGTGGGCTGGGAAGACCCAGAGGAATTGGGTGGAGAGGGAGGTGGGATGGGGGACCGGGATGGGGAATACGTATAACTCTATGGCTGATTCATATCAAGGTATGACAAAACCCACTGAAAAAAAAAAAAAGCATCTCCTACTCTAATAAAATACTCTTTTCTCATTCTGCCTCATGTCTGGAAATTCTTTTCCAACTCATACACAGACCACGACATGTGCCAGTAGCCCACATATAGTAAGCCTACTCTGTGCAGACAACTGTATGTAAAGATTGCCTACTCTGTGCTGGGTACCTCAAAAAGCATGCCTACAGGGGGTCAGAAACTCTACATAAAGCATGCCTACTATGTGTCAGAAGCTCTACAAAGCATGCCCACTATGGGCTTGGTCATCTATGTAAAGCACACCTACTGCGTACAGGTTGCTCTACATAAATATGCCTACTGTGTGCCAGATGCCTTACATAAAGCATACCTGCTGTGTGTCAACTGCTTTATGTAAAATAAACCTACTCTGTGCAAAGTACTTACATAAAGCACATTGACTATGTGGCCTCCCCAGGTGGGCCTAGTGGTAAAGAACTCGCCTGCCAATGCAGGAGACTTATGATACATGAGTTCAATCCCTGGATCAGGAAGATCCCCTGGAGGAGGGCATGGCAACCCACTCCAGTATTCTTGCCTGGAGAATCCAATGGACAGAGGAGCCTGGCGGGCTATGGTCCAAAGGGTTGCAAAGAGTCAGACATGACTGAAGCGACTTAGCACAGACACATGCATATTGACTATATGCTAGACATTCTACATAAAGTGTGCTTACTATATGCTGGGTTATTGTTTAGACACCAAGTCATGTCCAACTCTTTTGCGACCCCATGGACTGTAGCCCACCAGGGATTTCAGTCCATGGGATTTCCCAGGCAAGAATACTGGAATGGGTTACCATTTCCTTTCCTGACCCAAGGATCGACCAGCATCTCCTGCATTAGTAGGTGGATTCTTTACCACTGAGTCACTTGGGAAGCTCACTACACACTGGGTACTCTAAAAAAATCCTGTCTATCATATCCAGTGTGTTCTACATAAAGCATGCCTGTTGAATGCACGACATAATACACAAAGAACGTCTACTGCGTGCTAGGTGCTCTAGAAGAATCGTGCCTACTATGTGCCAGGTACTGTATATAAAATATTCGCTCTGTGAGTCAGGTGCTCCACACAAAGTACACCTGCTGTGTGCCAGAAGTTGTGTCAGCAAGATAATACATCACCCTTCCCTCGGTGCTCTGGGCCAGCACCCCGGGATCAGGCAGAGACCCAAGTGATAACAAGACCCAAGTGATGACCCAAGTGATGACAAGTGATGACAAGACCCAAGTACCTATGAACGAAAGAGCAAACAGGCTCAAAGAGGGCAAGCCTCTAGCCTAAGTTGCAGAACTGGAAGGAACCCATGTCTGTCATATCACCAGGCCTAAGCCTTTCCCTTCTGATGCTCCACCCTCATTCACAAGGGACAATGCCCTGTTAATCTAGGAATACCTATAAAGATGTAATCTCGGGCAAAATGGTGACCCCCCAATGGGGAGATACCTTGAGATCATACAGCCATATTCAGGATGCACCACCCAAAGGATCTTCACTGAATGTACCATCTCTTCCTGGCCCTGTGGGGTGGTCTCTGGTGAGAGAGAACTTGAAGGATGGGGCTCCTGGCAGAGCTACTGATCAGGAAAGTAGTGCGGGGAGGAAGGAGTCCTCCTGACACTGACTGGTAGGATGCAGGGGAGACCCTAAACCTCCTCCCCCAACATTGGCCAGGGGAATCAAGTGGAGGATCCTAAAACTGTCAGTGGGGTGGGGTGCACCCTGCCCCCCGAATTTCCTTCCCCTCCGTAGATTTCACCTCCTGACAGCTCTATTCACATCAGGGTTAGGCAGGCAAAGCCAGAATATGATAAACCAAGCAGCATCCTGGGACACACAAGAGAAAGAGACCCCGGTGCTCAGAGGAGTCAGCTCACTGCAGACCTACTGTGTGCTGGGAATAGGCAGGCAGCCTAGAGTAGCACCAGCATTTTCCAACATAAGCGACTGAAGCTGTTTAAAGCCCCTTCCCTGGGTAGGGAAGATCCCCTGGAGAAGGGACTGGCTGCCCACTCCAGTATCCTTGCATGGAGAATTCCATGGACAGAGGATCCTGGTGGTCTACAATCCATAGTGTTGTAAAGAGTCAGACACAACTGAGCGACTAACACACACACAAGTATATTAACTTTTTCCATTTTATATAGTTGAGGAAACTGAGATGAGAAAATCATGTGAGTGACTCACACAAAGCCATACCGCTGGTGGGACCATGCTCTGCCCCAGGCGTCACACTGGGTACCCTGAGCCTCTAAGCTCTGCCTCTTCCATATCTGTAGGTGGGCATTTCATTAGCACCACTTTCCAAGATGGTGGAAATCACTGAAAGAGGCAGCACATGTAAAACACATAGGATGGAGGAGGGGCTCAATAAAGGAAGTCATTACTGCTGTTGTCACGGTTTCTGTCGTAATCATTTGACAGCCCTGCAAGATCCAATTCACTGCCTGTTTTTACAGAAGAGGAGATTTCAGAGGGGTGAAGCAACTTGCTCCAGCCACCAGCAATTTAGGTAAATGTGGCAGGATGGGTGACATCAAAGCCTGGCACACAGCACCTACTCATTAAATATCTGGGGAAGAAATGCTTTTGAACTATGGTAGGTTGAATCAGTGAATGCAGAATCCACAGATATAGAAGGTTCCCGGTATTTGTCTTTCCTTAACATTTAGTTTAGCATAATGCCCTCACATTCCATCCATATTGTCACAAAGGAGCAAGCTTTCATCTTTCTCATGACTGAATAGTATTCTGATGTATACCATATTTTCTTCATCCACTGATGGACAGTTAGGCTGTTTCCATATCTTGTCTGTTGTGAATAATGCTGCAGTGAGGATGGGAGTGCAGATATATCTAATAGATACTGATTTCAGTTTTATTGGCTCATATGGTAATTTTTTTTAAGTTTTTAAAGAATCTCCATACTGTTTTTCATAGGCGTACATGTAATTTACAATATCTGTCGCTTAAGTACAAGATTTCCAGTTTCCCCCCCACACTCACTGGCACCTGGTACTGTCACACAGCTTTTCCCCAGCCATTATCACGGGCGTGCAATGATACATTCCTGTGATCTTAGCTTGCATTTCCTAATGACTAATGATGTTGAACAGCTTTTCATGTGCCTATTGGTCATCCATATATCTTCTGTGCTAAAGTGCCTATTCAAATCTTTTGCCCATTTTTAGTTTTAAAGTTTTTTAATTAAATTTTTTATTGGTGTATAGTTGATTTACAACAGTGTGTTTAGTTACAAATGCACACCAAAATGAATCAGTTGTACATATATCCACTCTTTTGTATATTCTTTGCCCAGATAGGCCATTACAGGGTATTGAGTAGAATTCGCTATGCTTGCCCATTAATTTTGGGTCATTTACTTTCTGATTATTGTATTTTCCATAAAGGTTCTTCATGACATATGCAATTTGTAAATCTTTATTCTTAGTGTATGGCTTGTCCTGACATTATCTTAAGTTTCTTTCACAGAGAAACATTCAGAAATTTTATAATGTTCAATTTTTTTCTTTTTATGATTATACTTGTGCTGTGCTGTGCTTAGTTGCTCAGTCATATCCAACTCTTCGCAACCCCGTGGACTGCAGCCTGCCTTCCATGGGGATTGTCCAGGCAAGAGTACTGGGTGGGTTACTGTACCCTCCTCCAGATATGATTATGCTTATGGTATTGAATATAAGAACACTTTGTCTAACCTGAGGCCACAAAGATGCCCTTATATATTTTCTTCTGAAAGTTATACAATTTTATGTCATTTAGTTCTGTTTGTTTTGTATGAGGTGTGAGGTATGTATTGACATTTTTATTTTACATGTGGATGTCCAATTTTTCTAGTAACATTTATTGAAAAGACTATCATTTGCACATTGACTTGCCCTGCATGTTTTTTTTTTTTAATTTCTGGACTCTATATTTAGTTGCATTGATTTATGTGTCTAGTCTTTGATCAGTATTACACTGTCATGATTGCTGTTGTTTTATTGTATATCTTGAAAGGGGTCTTATAAATCCTTCAACTATTTTACATTGCTCTTTTTCAGAAATATGTTGGCTATTCTAAGTTCCTTGCATTTTCATGTAGATTTTGTGATCAGCTTATCTATTTCTACAAAAAGTCTTTCTAGGATTGGGATTACTTAGAATTTGTAGATCAGTTTGAGGAGACTTAACATCTTAATGGGGCTTCCTTGATGGTTCAGTAGGTAAAGAATCTGCCTGCAATACAGGAGATGTGGGTTCCATCCCTGGGTCGGGAAGATTCCCTGGAGAAGGAAATGGCAACCCACTCCAGTATTCTTGCCTGGAGAATCCCATGGACAGAGGACAGAGGAGCCTGGTGGGCTACAGTCCATGCGATCATAAAGAGTCAGATACCACTTAGCAACTAACCCACCACCACCCAACATCTTAATGACATTGAATCTTATGCTCTATGAACATTGTTTTAATCTTTCCACTCACTTGGGTACTTATGGATTTCATCTGTGGCTTGAAGTTTTCATCTTGGAATTCATGAACATATTTTGTTAGATTTATACCTGAATATCCCACTTCTTCCAGTGAATGATTCTTGAAAAATGATGTGTGAAAACATTTCCCAATTGTTTGCTGCTAGTGTATAGCAGGATTGGCTAATTTTTTTTATAAACACCCATATAGTAAATATTTTAGTGCTTGCAAGTCATGTTCAGGAACTCCTCCTTCTCTTCTTCCCCCTCTTTTATAATCCTTGAAAAATACAGAATTACTTTCTTGCATATCTTTCAAAGATAGGCCATAGGCCAGGTTTAGTCCATAGACCACAGTTTGATAACTCCTGGAATACAGAAATAGAATTAATTTTTGTATATAGAACGTGTATCCTGAAGTCTATTGGATCATTCCTAATGGAATACACATGATGTTTTTACTTCAATCTTAAAAAAAAAAAAAAAAAAAAACCCAAAACCAACACTTTCAATTGACCCTGTAAGAAGTAAAAAACTTTAAGTGGTCCATTTTTAAGAACAGCTAGCTTTGAGTGACAGCTTGCTGATGTAACAGCTGATAGCCATAAGACTTACAAAACTGGAAAGTCCGGGCAAACAAAGGGAGGGCGGGATGCCTAGAATGTTCGGAAGGGTTCATTCTGTTGGTGAATTCAAAACACAGGAACGGGAATAGCTGCGCAGGAAAGAAGGAAATCAGACGTCAGGGAGGGGCCAGCCCATAAAGAGGGCGGGAACAAACCGAGGAGACGTCTGGGAAGATTGTTCACGCCATAGTATTCAGCCAGGGAGGAACTGGGGGAGGGACTTGCATGCTAGGATTACTTTCTCTGTGCAGTGACTCCGGGTGTGCCTGCCCACCAGACACCCGATCTTGCAAGACCATCATCAAAGCCTTGCTTCCCGCTGCCTCTCATGTCTCCAAGTCCATTCTTTTGAGTTTGGGCTGGTGAGCGTCTTTCTCACAACCCCATTTTCCCATCAGTTAATACACTATGTTTTTCCCCAACTGTGGAGCTAACCCCTTCGAAGAGTTATGTATACTTGGGTGTCAAATGTCTCCCCTTTCACTAGACAAAGGCTTTGACTTGCCACTGAAGGCTGTGATGGTGAATGAATGAGACAGAGGGAGGAGGAGAGGTGTGGTCCCTGTGGGGCCCCAGATGGCGCTGCACCTGTGGATTTAATTCTCAGCACACACCCAGCCCTGGTCCTGCCACTGGCTGCTATGAGGGTGTCCATTCCGCTCCTGAGTGTTTTGGAGGCTCCTTCTGCTGGAAGATTTGGAAACAACAAGCTCGAAGACATTTGGTCTCCAAGTCACGCTTTCTTTTATTAAGCATTTTAAATTTTGTATTAACAAGTTTGTGATAGTTTCAAGTGAACAGCAGAGGGACTCAGCCATACATATTTGTTGTTGTTCAGTCATCAAGTCGAGTCCTACTCTTTGTGATCCCATGAACTGCACCACGCCAGGCTCCTCTGTCCTCTACTACATGTATCCATTCTCCCCCAAACTCCCCTCCCATCCAGGTTGCCAGTAATATTGAGCAGAGTTCCCTGAGTTATACTATAGGACCTTGTTGGTTATCTATTTAAAATATAGCAATGTGTTCATGTCCATTCCAAATTCCCTAACTATTCCTTCCCCCAGCCCTTCCCCATGCAACCATACGTTCTATTATTTTATTTTTTAAATCTGTGAGTCTGTTTCTGCTTTGTAAGTAAGTTAATTTGTTTCATTTCTTTTTAGATTCCACTTATAAGGAATGTCATATGCTATTTCTCCTTTTCTGTCTAAAGTCATGTTTTCTGGTCCTAACAGCTCTTCTCTTAATTATCAGCCTGTTGTATAGTGAGGAGTATGAGCTTGGAATCAGTAACATTGTTGTAGCCCATTTTATCATCCTGGGTCAGTGGTCCACATGCCCTTGCAGACAGGAGTTTACTCACCTGCTGTATACCTGGCCAGTGCCTTTGCCCATTAATTAAGCACACACATGAATTAGGATAAAAATTCTGTCTCTCTCCCTGCAGGCGCCCTCCCCTCCCTTTGAGTGATGGAGAAGGGAACGGCAACCCACTCCAGTATTCTTGCCTGGAGAATTCCATGGAGAGAAGAGCTTCGTGGGCTACAGTCCATAGGGTCACAAAGAGTCGGATATGACAGAGCAACAAACACTACTGTTGCAGCTTACTCACACTCATTTTTTTTGGGGGGGGGGGAGTGGTGAGAAACACCCTTCCTCCTCCACAGGGATGTACTATATTAATCCCTTCTCCAATCCTCCCACTTTTGGGTGGTGGGGGTAGTCAGGCTATTTTCCAGAACTGGTATCAACAAAAAATCCCATCCTGGGCAAATTGAAGCTGACTCTCATGTCTTCAGGACTTTCCTGAAATGTTCCTTGTTGTCTTATTTGTTTTTTTAAACCAGCTTATTTGCTCTCCTGGTACCTGTGCCAAGAAGTTGGCAATACCAGCTTACAGATCTGCCCTGGCTCAGTGTGCCTTCAGGGTCTGGTTAAATTTCCTGATCTTTATTACGGTAGGTGAAATATAGCAATGGTTTCCTGCTTGAGTGTCTGGTCAGACTTCACCGTCAGTGTGAGTCTCCAATATAATTAGTTCTTACTTCACCCTTGGTTAGACTTGGAGGGAAATTGCCTCACTTTCTCCATTTATCTCAGCACACATGAGGAAGGAAGCAAGAATGACACTTTTAAAGTTCATTTGATTGCTCCATCTTGTGCTGGGTCCTTTCAGGGCTGGCCAGGCTTGCGGGAATGTGTGTGGGGTTGATCTTTATTCACTTCCCACTTCTCCATGTCATTTAGGTTTTGCTCAAAGGTCCTAACAGAGAAGAACAAACCTGATTCTATACTGTATCCATTCCTTTACCTTTAACCTCTGTGCTCTGTTGTCTGTGCTTAGTCCAAAATACACGGTCGTAGCCCATTCTCAAGGCTCTGTCTTCCAGGCTTGACATTTAAAGGTATAAAACTTTTCATTCATATAGGATAGAAAGTTGTGGCATAAAGAATAACATTTGTGTTACTGGAGGTTTACAGGAACATTGTAACCGGACCTTTGTTGATAACTGCAAGAACAAAGTGTTCTAGCATCAAGAAGCTTGCAACAACCAGTTACACCCCAACCCTCCTTTGAGAATAAAAGAAGCTTGAATTCTAACTTCAGTAAGATGGTTCTCAGCTTAATTGATGGCTCAGTGGGTAAAGAATATGCCTGCAATGCAGGAAACATAGGAGACTCGAGTTCAGTCCCTGGGTAGGGAAGATCCCCTGGAAGAGGAAATGGCAACCCACTCCAGTATTTTTGCCTGCAAAATCCCATGGACAGAGGAGCCTCCCAAGCTACAGCCCAGTCACAAAGAGTCAGATGTGGCTGCGTACAAGCACAAAATAGTCCTCTGTGACATCAGTCCACCACCTCCTTGGTCTTCTAGCTTTCCGAATAAAGTCATCATACCTTGCCCCAAACCTCTTCCCTTGATTTAATAGCCTGGCCTAGCAGTGAGGCAGGCTATTAAAGCTTGGACTCTGTAACAAGGTTACCTCCTCAGGGAGGCTCTCTTTGATTGCTCCATTCAGAAGAGCCTCCTCGGACACGTTCCAGCAGGCCACACGATTACTTTTCATCATCACTACCACCTTCTTACTTGGTCCTATTTCCCATTTGCTTCCCCCATAAGACATGAGCACACAATCCGGAGACCTTGTCTGTCTTGTTCATCCTGTGTTTGGGCCCCAGCACTGTGCATGGTACAGAGTGAGTGGTCAGGTTCAGTTTGTTGTTGAGCAGTGAGCTACGTGGGAGGTATAAACCCACCTCTCTATTTACAGGAGAGGACATGAAGATTAGAGAGGACAATCGATGGGCCCAAGGTCACACAGCCAGCAAGTGGTAGAGCTTGGATTTGAACTCGGTTCTGCTGAACCTAGTGCTTGCTCCTTCGCTGCAGCTGAGGAAAGGAGAGACAAAGTGCCAGCCAGCAGGCATTCTTCATGCTTGTTCTGGAGAGACCCCTGGCTGATTCCTGGGAGGTGTGTCTTTATGGTGACACAAAATAAGAACTGCTCACCTGCTGGACTCCAAAATCACTGCAGACAGTGACTGCAGCCATGAAAATTAAAAGACACTTGCTCCTTGGGAGAAAAATCTATGACAAAACCTAGACAGTGTATTAAAAAGCAGAAATATCACTCTGGTCCATATAGTCAAAGCTATGGTTTTTCCAGTAGTCATGTCTCACGGATGTGAGAGTTGGACCAAGAGGAAGTCTTGAACTATGAAAAATTGATGCTTTTGAATGGTGCTGGTGAAGACTCTTGAGAGTCACTTGGACAGCCAGGAGATCAAACCAGTCAATCCTAAAGGAAATCAACTCTGAATATTCATTGGAAAAACTGATGCTGAAGCTCCAACACTTTAGTTACTTGATGCAAAGAGCCAACTCATTGGAAAAGACCCTGATGCTGGGAAAGACTGAGGGCAAGAGGAGAAGGGAGCTACAGAGGATGAGATGGTTGGATGGCATCACTGACTCAATGGACATGATTTTGAGCAAACTACAGGAGACAGTGAAGGACTGGGAAGCCTGGTGTGTTGCAGTCCATGGGATTGCAAAGAGTCGGACAAGACTTAGCAACTGAACAACAACAACAATTGTACCCCTCACTGCGCCAAATACTTATTTCTTTTTAAGATTGTGTTTTAGTGGTAGAAATTCTAGCAGCTCAAGGTGGCTGAAAAATGCACTAGAGACTTCAATTCTACTTCCTCCAATTCCACCATGATGTGCAGATTCTTCTGGATTTTTTCAGTGCATATACAAACATGTTCCCCCCCACACAAATTCACAAGTTTTATAGATAGAACCTTTATTCACATATCATTTTGAAACATACTTTCCTCTGCTGTTTCTGCCTGTGTCTAATGGGATGCTTGCAACTCTCTGTGAGGTATTATCAGGTCCATTTTAGATGTGAACAGTGAGGTTCAAATGGTTGATGTTCTGTCCCCAAGCTGGTGACTCACAGTGACTGTCCCCACTTGTCTGACACAGGCTTGCCCTCTGCCTGACTCTGGGTTGGGGTGGAAGGACCCATGAAGATGGGACAGGAGGCAAATGGGTCCTCTCTTTCCAACGCTGGCTGAGGAATATTTCATAAGTCAAGCTTGTGTGATTTGGCAGCTGAGATGCTTCTTGTTTGATGAAAGCCCTTTGACAATGACCCAGAACTTCCCTGTTGATGAACAGAATGTCCCCACCTGTGGCTTCCTGCCACCTGTTCTGGTTCCTTTCCCCTTGTACTGAAACCACACACTTCGTCTCAGGACTTATTGAAGCTCAATTTCTTTTATCTTGGTGCAGAAGAATTCTGTGAGAGGCAAAGTAATAGATAAAGAGTGAATTTATTAGCATAGGATGCTTGTGAGAGATAAAAGGGGGCAGGCAGAGGGTCTTAGAAGTGAGTAGGCTTTAGTTCTACAAATGAAAGAAAAGTGGAGAAGATCCCCTTCTTACTCATTTTTTGAGTAAATGTCAAGTTTTCATCATTAATTCCTCCTACAAGTCTTGTGGGGGAGTTTTTGACCCTATATGGCCCAACCGGGAGTGTCATGGTGCTCTGTAAAAGCACATTCATGGTGAGTCATCTTAGATTTCAGTATGATGTAACCTTCCCCTAGTTCCTCTCACCTTTTCCCTATATTCCTATGGAAGCCATGTACAAGAAAACAGTTTTTCAGAGTCCATTATCTTATAGACCTCATCAGGACAAATGCAGATCTCATATCCATTGTTCTGTGGTATGCCTTATTCCTGATCATATAGACTAGTGGTCTAAGTAAGTCTGTTTAGTTTTAAAATATTCTGATTGTTGTTTAGCTGTCAGATGTTCTGGGCGTCTCCTGTATGGTGTTTAGTTTTTGGTGTTCTCCAGGAGTTCCTCTCTTTCTTCCCCAAGTGGGTTTTCTAAACTAGCTGTGCAGCTATCCTATTCTGTCCCTTTCACTACCACCTGATCTAGGAAATCAGAGGAGCCAGGTGATAGACAAGGAAGTCCAACACTCATTTATTGCTTCCATATGGGGCCAGAATTTGCTACCCATGTTGGCCTTCCCAAGTGTCAATTACATGATGTTAAATGTTAGACCAAGTGTCAAAAGAATAAAACCCACTTGCTTTTTTGTGTGGTCAGGTTTTCCACCTTGTTCTGTTCTTGGAGGCTCTCCTTCCTCATTCAGGTCTCTGCTCGCCCTGGCTCCTGGACTACGGTAGGACCCCTCCTCAGGCACATCACTCATCACTGTCTGACACATCCTTGGTCATTCATTCCATCAAAGCCCATCTCCCCACAAGATGTGAGCCTCTTGACAGCAGGGATGACATCTGCAGTCCTCACTGCTTCAAGTGACCAAAATAGTGTCCAGCTCATAATGTTGTTGCTGCTGTTGTTTAGTTGCCCAGTCATGACTGACTCTTTTGTGATCCCATGGACGGTAGCCCTCTGTTCATGGATTTCTCCAAGCAAGAACACTGGAGTGGGTTGCCATTCCCTTTTCCAGGAGATCATCCTGACACAGGGATTGAACCCAGGTCTCCCACATTGTAGGCAGATTCTTTACCATCTGAGCCACCAGGGAAGCCCATCTATGGGTCATGTCCTTCTGGCCCACAAAGAGTCCAGGAGATGTTTCCCCTGCTCACCTGGCACCTGAACGTTTATGCTTTTGCCTGCTCTACCCTGAGCTTGGAAGGGCAGGGGCAGCTGTAAACTTGAGATTCAGAGTCATCCTTTTCCACTCCCCAACTTGTTATCATGGCAGGTACTGAGTCCTGCAGATCCAATTTTCACACTATGGTACTCTGAGCTGATTTGCAGACCTCTCTCAGTAACACTCTAGCCCCTCTTACTCCAAAGTCTATTTGGGCAGCTGCCAGGTGTGGGATGGGGGAGGTAAAGAAGCTGTGGGGATTGACTGACTGGGCTGCCAAGCCCAGCTTCCCCTCGATTAGAGGTCAGGCCAGGGAGAGAGACCTTCTAGGAGGAGGGGACAGGAAGCCGTTGATAGCAAGCCGCTCCTGGAAGAAAGTGCTAGGTTGGGACACAAGAGCTGGGCGGGGGGGTGGGTGGGGGTGGTGCCATAGCTAGGGGTGGGGAAAGCTGCCCTCGGCCGTGGTTCCAGGTAATAAAGTGGCCTGCGAAATGAATAGATACCAGTGGGCAACTAATACACTATCTGTGCGTATATCTTTCTGTCTCTCTGTCTTTGTCTCTCTGTCTTTCTCTCTGTCTCTCCTCTGAATTTATCTGTTTCTCCCTTTCCTCTCCCAGCCCCTGTCTGCCTGTCTCTGAGCCCTTCTTGCCCGTCCCCAGCACTCCCCATCCCTGCCCCTCACTCCCTTGCTCCTCTCTCTCTATCCGTCTCTGCCTCACAGCTCACCATTGCTGTCTCTTCCTTAATCCTCAGGTTTCACCCTCCAACCCATCTGACCACAGGATGCTGGAGCTGAGCCTGTCCTGGCTGGGACTCGGGCCAGTGGCAGCCTCCCCATGGCTGCTGCTGCTGCTGGTCGGGGCCTCCTTGCTCCTGGCCTGCATCCTGGTCTGGACCTACACCTTCTACAACAACTGTCGCCGCCTCCAATGTTTCCCGCAGCCCCCAAAACGCAACTGGTTCTTGGGTCACATGGGCCAGGTGAGTGTGAGCAGCAGGAAAGGTCTGGGGGATCAGGGTGAATGGACTTCCTGAGGGTCATGAATAGGCCTCAGGGTCTAGGACAGCAAAGAAGCCAGGGAGGCCGGGAGCCCCCTCTTCCCTCCCTCACTCATTCCTCTGCTCTGCCATCGAGACCTTCCCCACATTCTGTCTTTCCAGACCTAGCCTGCTTTGGGGTCCCTTTCCTGCCGGCCTTGCACACTTATGCACCTCTGAGGCCGGGCTGCACAGAACCTGGTCCCTTGGCCTCTCCAGTCTGCATGGTGACCTTGAGACCTCCTAGGGGGTGTTATGCAGGGTCTGCTCTGCATGTGGCCACTTTCCTGTGTCTTTTCATTCTGGGTTACAGCTTCCTCCCAGGAAACAGCTATCACCTCCCCATCCCCACCTATGGGATAGAGTTACCCACCCCCTCCCCTTCCAGGGACCCCTTCCTCTTCTCTTACTCCCTCCACAGCCAAGAGTTCCCACTGGTTCCCTCACCCCATCTGGATAAAGTTGGACAATCATTTTCTTTTTCAGAAGCCTTTTTAGGCCTTCCCCTCCTCCAAGTCTGCTCACCTTGTGCCCCAGACCTTGAACTTTCATTGGCCTTTCTCATGATAATTGAACAGTGAATTGTCCAATTACTTATTAACCATCTGCCAGTTTGATGATAGTTTTGGTGAGCAGACACTACAGTGCCAAGTGCAGGGCTGGCATATACTGTAAGCATGCAAAATAAATGCTTAAGGACTTAGGTAATGAACTTTCCATCACCTCCCTCGGTCAAAGTCAAAATGAATGGGTATCCAGCACCTTCTGCCTAGCAGCCCAGCTAAGAGGTGAACGCAACTTTTCTTTCCTGCCTGGGATGAGAACTACAACTTGGGGGAGGACTTACTGCAATTTTACTGTTCATTATGGCAACATTCAGAAGGGAAATAGATTCTAAAGCCTACAGGGAAGATTTCCTGAGATTCTGGGTCTTGAAATGGTCTCGGCAAAGCCTGGGGGAAGTAGGAATGTTACAAAGTCACTGCAGTTCTGCCGTCCCCTCTAGCAGCTTGGTGATGGGGTCTGGTCTTGGTCACTCTTTCTTTCTCTACCCCCTCTTGCTGTGTGACCTCAGATAAGTGACTGTTCCTCTCTGGACCAATCTCAAGTGCTTTGAGTGACTTATGTTCACTTGCCAAGAGCATCTGGGGGGTATTTGTCAGACTTGAATGGGGCACCCGGATGGGGAGGACTCTGAGGGTTTCACCAGGAGACAACCCTCCCTTCTTCCCCCTTTGGGGAAGATGGCCTCTGTTCCTGCTGTGTAAATGGTATGCCCATAGATTAGACAGGATGAAGAGCCCGGCCAGCAGAGATTAGAGCCGCTCTCCTGATGGATAAGCAGAGTTCATGTAAGGACAGCCCTTGCCGTAGATCAGGACTGAAAGGTCCTAGGTCTGCAGACCCTTCAGCATGCAAGGGACTGGAGGCTATGTAGATGGAACAGAATATGAAATGGAGAACAAACCCAGGGAGGAGTCCTGAGGCCACCCTGCTATCCACAAACCTCCCCAGTGGGCATCTCCTTCTGTGGCCACCCCTTGGGGCTGAAATCACTCCCAGGACAAAAAAAATTTGCCTTCTCAAGCCAAGGTCATCCTCCCTGTGGGCAGAGAGCCTGTCTTTTTCCTATGCTCTGGGGTATATCTTTGGGACTTGGAGATGCTCCAGGGCCGTCTCTCCCCCAGAGGGAAGGAGGAAGCAGAAGTTCCCTCCATCTGTGCAGAATCCCGCACAATGTCCACTGTGGTGGCTTCTTTAGGAGAGTGATGGCACTTACCTTGGTTGTAGTATCCCTCCACGGAGAAGGGCATGCAGGACTTCACCCAGCTGGTAGCCAACTACCCTCAGGGATTTAGGATCTGCTTTGGCCCTGCCATTCCCATCATCATTTTCTGCCACCCTGACATGATCCGGACCGTCGCCAATGCCTCAGGTACCCATGCAGAGCTTGTGGTGGTGGGTGCCATGACACCCCTCTGGGCTTCCAACTCCTCCCCGCCAAGCTTCTATGTGGCCCCTACCGACCCCACTCCACCTCCCCTCCTCTCTCTCAGCTGTCTTTCTCTTTCCTTCAAATATTCACCAATACCGTTCTCACTGCCTCTTCTCTCCTCCCAAGGCTGTCTCTACCCCACCCTGGTGTTCTGGGTGAAGGACGCCCTTAGTCTTGAGGTCACATATCTGGTGTGGTAGGTCAGGACCTGGCTCCTGGAATGCCGTCAACCACATCTTCCACCCACCTGCATCAAACCTGTGCTGTTTGCTCCAGGTAGACGCCTCCCTGGCCACAGCTTGCTGGTTGTCATGGCCAGAGTGTTGCTTTCAGCTGTGTGGGTGACCAGGGTGCAGGCAGAGGGGGTCGTGGCAGAGATGCCAATGCCTCCCTCTCACCTGGACCCCTCATCTGCCCAACCTCCAGACATGCCTACTCACGCCTAGGGCATGTCTGTGTGATGTGGGCTGCATGGCCGCGTCTGGTCAGGTTTATGTTTCTACCTGAACTCTGGTTACAGCTGGCATACGGTATACTGATGACACCTGATATATGTTTACACCTGAGCTCAGAGATTCATATCTGAGGCTCAGCTGTGGCCAAAGATATCTGAGGGATGTTAGGGCCTGACTGGTTCTTCTCTGAGATTGTCTGATTCTCCTCCTGGTCATGTTTGGGCCACATTTGGGGTCTGTCTGAGGCCTGGGGCTCAGGGTCCCTCTGAGACCTTATGTGAGTCTTGTCTGATGCAGGTTTTAGGGTACGCTTGGGTCACCTGGATCAGGTCTGGTTCAGGTCATCAGTGTGTTAAGTCCTGTCTGGAGCCTGCCTGGGGCAAACTGAGGTCAGGTCAGATGGTCTTCAGGTCCGTGGCAGAGCTGTTGTGTCATTCATGTTGGGGCCTTGTCAGGACATATTAACACATGGGGCCATGTCAGATGTCTCAGGAGAGGTCAATGCTGGGGCAGATGTGGGGTCCTTGGTCCCCATAATGTTGTTTTGTAGAGTGCTGGGCTATGCTTGTGTCTTCATAACGTGTTGGACCATGTAGGAGCCATGTAAAGGAATGTTGGGGCATGTTGTATCATGTTGGAGTGTGTCTAAGCACACAGAGTTGTGTCTATGGACTCTGCTTTGCTCTTCTCTGTACTGCAGCTTGGTCTGGTCCCTGCCTCCCGTCACCTCTCCACCTAGCTTCTGGCTTCCTATGCTCTGGATCCCATTCCTGCTACACAGGGCTCAGAGCGGGAATGCTGGGATTCTTGGCTGGGATCCTCTATCCCACACAAAAGACCCTCCCCTCTCCCTCTCCCTGGCCCCTGATGGTTCTTATTTATGGCAGCTGTTGCTGCACCCAAGGATGTGATCTTCTATGACTTCCTGAAGCCCTGGCTGGGTGAGTAACTGTTTGCGAAGGGGCTTGGGGATGACCTTGGGGACCCAGGGGAAATTTCTGCCCTTTGCTTACTCCCTGTGGCTGTCTCTGCTAGGGGATGGGCTCCTGCTGAGTGCTGGTGACAAGTGGAACAGGCACCGTCGCATGCTGACACCCGCCTTCCACTTCAACATTCTGAAGGCCTATATGAAGATTTTCACCAAAAGCACAGACATCATGCATGTGAGTCTCTTGAACCCAGGGTCCCAGCTGGAGTCTTGGGGACTCAGAGACATCGTTTTGGAATTCTGGCTCTTCTGGGCAGCTTGAGTCCATTGTTCTTTCTTTCTGAGCCTCAGTTTCTTCAGCTGTTAAAATGAGTATGTTGTGATCCCTGCTTTGCAGGGGGTTGAGATGACATATGAAGCCATGTCTCTGGCTCATAGTAAGTTTTAGTTTCTCTGTTTCCATTAGGGAAGCCTTGAAATCTTGAGACACTTTTGGTGATAATGATGCATACTGTGTAGTGGTTATTCCTGAGTAACACTTTGAAACAATAAGAGTTTAGTATTGACAACAGGACTGTGAGTCAGTTGGCCGGTCCTTATGGAGGTGGATGGGGCCGCCCATGTATCTGTGATCAGCTGTGGGTCAGATAGGAAACTTTACTGAGCTGAGGTTCTGTGCTCTGTCACATTGGGGACTTGGCTGACTGCAGTTTGACCTAGGATGACCTCATCTGGGGCAAATGGACTTCATTTCATGTGACTGTCTTTCTTTAGAAGGTATCTGAGGCTTGTTCACATGACAGAAGCAGGGTTCCATCAGAT
Source organism: Muntiacus reevesi (assembly GCF_963930625.1). Lineage (NCBI taxonomy): Eukaryota > Metazoa > Chordata > Mammalia > Artiodactyla > Cervidae > Muntiacus > Muntiacus reevesi. Next base: position 186,277,801 of record NC_089249.1, on the reverse strand, counting down.
TGAGGGGAACTGCAATGTCCCTTGGGATCGAGGTTTGGGATGAGCATCTCATCATTTTCAGCATGGTCTACTGGCCAAAGTAAGTCCAGGAGTAGGTCATAAATGAAAGATGGCAAAATAGGCTCCATCTCATAATAGAAGCTTCTGAAAATTTACATTGCAAAGGCTTGGGATATAATCATAGGGAAATGAAGGGTCAGAAGGCAGGCTTCTGTGAAGCACCTGGGATTTTTCATACATACAAGCTTCAAGTGAGCTTGCCTCTGTTTCGTGGGTTCTGTCAGAATACATGAGATCCTGGGTCAGAGACAAAGAACAGTTTCTTACTCTTGGCGCAGCAAACAGCATGCTCTTCCAGTTGGTTGCATTGTCCCTCCATGTCACCAAATCCCACGCAGAGGACACAGGTGGACTTCGATTGGTGCCTGCTCATGTAGCATGTTGTATTACTGGGGGTAGGAGTATAAGTTTAGGGACTCTATGACTTTTATAGAATTAGAAGCAAGCTTGATATTTGTCCATGGGGAGACATAACCTCACCCCTCAAGGTTGTTACCTATAAATACAAGTCTACAAAATGGTTAAGGTAAAGAATGTAATGGTCTTACATTTTTTTTTTTTTTTTTTTGCATACCCAGCATTAAAGGGCAGGGGCACTCAGGGCTCATGTAAGACTACTTCTCTCAACATAGGGGACATTTTCCTAATCAATTTATAAAAATAAACAGGAAGAAAGCTAACATTTTTTGTGCATCTGCTGCTGCTGCTGCTAAGTCGCTTCAGTCATGTCTGACTCTGTATGACCCCGTAGATGGCAGCCCACCAGGCTTCTCGTCCCTGGGATTCTCCAGGCAAGAACACTGGAGTGGTTGCCATTTCCTTCTCCATGATGTGCACCTACTTTATGCATTAATGTTACCACTGGATACAAAGATGGAGGAAGCAGAGGCAGGATTTAAAAAACCCAGATCTCCTGACTCCTGGGCATGGGGACTTCATGTCCTAACAGTAACAACTTTTGCTCTCACCCAAGCCTGGTTCTTCCTGGAGAGGGGAGCCCAGGCCCAGTATGCAGGATCTGGGGGGAGTCCATTCAAGTGGTTCAGACTGAGGAGAGGCTCAGAGGAACCAGTTTTCAGCCCTAATCCTGTCCCCTTCTCTGTCCAGGCCAAGTGGCAGCGTCTGATCAAAGAGGGCCACATCCATCTGGACATGTTTGAACACATCAGTCTCATGACCCTGGACAGTCTGCAGAAATGCGTCTTCAGTTACGACAGCAATTGCCAAGAGTGAGTCTTGGCCAAGGGCCTGGGAACATGAGGCATAGACCCAAAGGAGTAGATGAGGGAGGAAAGACTGCCTTGGACAATCAGAAGGGACTTCCTGGAGAAGGTGGGTCAGAGCTGGACACTGAACAACAGGAAGGGAAAAGAGAAGGAGGCATCCTTTTAGGTAAGTAGAATTGTTTGATTAAAAACTAGCAGGCTAAAATGAGCAAAGTGTGTGCAATAGTGAGGAGACACCTTGGAAATAAGTTTGGAGGAGTGGGCAGGGTTTTATCTTAAGACCTTTTGAAACCAACAAAAAGGATAGGAACTTTATTCTGAGGTTTCCAGAGAGCCAAGGAAGATGTTTGAGCACATGAGGGTCATGGTCAAAGTTGAGCTTGGAAGATGTCCAAGAGATAACTTATCAGATGACTCAAGACCAACTGTGATAGGCACAACACCATTCAACTGTGTTGATGCTGGAAGTAAGGGGAGTAGGGAAGATGTTATCCCCATTGTTCAGCTGGGAGAGGATAAGGTCTGAGCTGAGTGGACAGTATGGGGAAGGAAACTGGGTGAGAGAGAAAGGAGAGAAACCTGATGTCTAAGCTGTGCGCTGGGTGCCTGGGGCATGGAGGCAGCTCATGGAGATGGGATGTGGGTTGAGAAGAGTCTGAAGAGTCACATCTCCTGGCTCATCCCCACACTGTATCTGTGAGCCATCTGTTCTTGGAGCCTCAGTTCTTGAAGGGAGGTAGCCCCTGGCTTCTGGGCTTCAAGTGTTTTAAGCGGTGGCTTCCCTTCATGCTCTCATCCTTCAGGAAGCCCAGTGAATACATCACCGCCATCTTGGAGCTCAGCGCGCTTGCGGTAAAGCGGAACCAGCAGCTCTTCCTACACAAGGACTTCCTGTACTATCTCACCCCGGATGGGCGGCGCTTCCGCAGGGCCTGCCGCCTGGTGCACGACTTCACAGATGCAGTCGTTCAGGAGCGGCGCCGCACCCTTCCCGGTGAGGGTATTGATGACTTCCTCAAGGCCAAGGCGAAGACCAAGACTTTAGACTTCATCGATGTGCTTCTGTTGACCAAGGTGGGTTCCTCTGGGATCCGAGTTTAAGAGGTAGAAGGGACTTTGATCTGATCAGAGAACTTAAAGGTGCTTGAGGACGTGAAGTATGGGTCAGAGAAAAGTTTTAGAGATGATTGTGTGGAATACTGTCTGCAGGGACTGCTAACTCTGAAACTGTCAAGGACCTGAGATTTTAGTCTATTTTCAAGTTGATAAGTTAGTCTCTGTCTGTGTGTGTTGTATGTATGCAGAATCTTGGAGCAGAGCAGAGCATTAATTTCAGTAGTCAGAGTAGAATTGGTTCTGCTTCTCCATTTGAGAACACCATGATGCTTTTACCCTTACATGCAGCCATGCTAGCATCACAGCAGAATTACCTCCAGATTTTGAAATTTGGAACCCATATAGGACAGCTAATACTTCTACCCCTTCTTCCCTAATGTGAATAGGGGAATGTATATGGATAGGCATAGGAAGACAGAGAGGGAGAGGGAGAAAGGAGAGAAGAAAAGAGAGAGATTGTTTGGAGCTTAAATAAATCATCTTTGGTGAGAAAGCAGTTTATGATTCTATAGGTTTAATACCCATTCCCTATCTCCAGGATAAAAGGATCTTTGTATTTACTCACCAAGCCTGTGAGCAGATGTCTTTGGGGACAATGCTGAATCTCTAGCTTCCAAAACAAGATGCTAGTTGTTCATCCTATAACCCAGGTGGACAGTAACTTTTTTTCTCCAAAATCCCTCATCATAAAAATACTAATGGATCATTGATTCCTATCATCAGGCACAACATAGGAGGCAAAGAAATAGAGACCTCTGGAATGGGCATAAGAGGTCTAGGAGTTCAGTGTGAGCTTGGGTTTCTGGATGGATGATGGAGATTCAGAAGTTGTTGCAGTTTGGGCTCAGGGTCTATAAGCTAGTGTGATTCTGGGGATCTTGCTTTCTCTCCAGGATGAAGATGGGAAGGGATTATCAGATGAAGATATCCGGGCTGAAGCTGACACCTTCATGTTTGCGGGTGAGGGTCCCAGTGTGGGACTACTTAGAAGGCTGGGTCTCTCTATCCCAGGATATTGCCAAGGGGACCTTGAACCACTCAACCCCTCCCCATCCTCCCAATGGGAGGGTACTGTCCACCCTCTGGTGCTGAAGTAGCCCAGAGATGCATACCTTTCTGGATACTCCTCAGGCCATGACACCACAGCCAGCGGCCTCTCCTGGGTCCTGTACAACCTTGCAAAGCACCCAAAATACCAGGAGCGCTGCCGGCAGGAGGTGGAAGAGCTCCTGAGAGACCGCGAGCCTAAAGAGATTGAATGGTGAGTGCAAGAACTCATGGTGTGCTCCTGAACCCCTCTCATTGACTCTGCTTCCTGGCTGGGGATAAGAGAAATTTTGTGTGGATTTTGTCATTATTACTTAGTGGGAATAGTAGCAAAGCTCAGAAGCTGGATCTGTTACTCAGTATGGATAGCAGGGCCAAGTTTTCTGGCTTTGGGGACAGAAACTTGGCTTTTGAGGTAACTGGTGACAATGTGGGAGGGCAGATGCTGCTACTTAGCACATATTCAGTATGTGAACTTCCTCTCCACTCTGTGACCTTTCTCTCCAAAAGTCACATGTTTTCAAACATCTTCACTCCATGAGTGTTTGCTGATCTCCTGCCCCCTATATCCTCATATTATTTAGTCCAGGATTCACATGGAACTCTTAGGGACTAAAGCCATTCACCACCTGTCCAGGAATACCTGCATCTTTCTCCATCCAGTCCCCATTCAACAAACACTGGTACACCGCCTCCCTCTTCTCAGTTCTGTGACATCTGCAATTCTTCTCAGTCCCATTCTGTGTCCTGGAGACTCAGGAGGGACCAGACCCAGTCTTGCCTTCCAGGAGCTCTCAGCCTGCTGAGGAATAGTCCCGGGTCAGAACACTCCCAGTGCAGATGGCCAGGGCGGAGTTTAGATTTAGAGAGGAAAGTCGAGGTTGGACAAAATGGCCTCAACTTAGATCTTCCAAGATGAGCAGTAGATATTTTGAGGTGCATTGAGGTGCTCTATAGTCAAGAAATAGCTGGGCCAAAATGAAGAGATGGAGAGTAAGAAGGTGTAGGGGAGAAGAGGACTGAGAGGCAGGAAGGAGGGGTTCAATTTGTACATGTAACTGACTGTGTAAGGTAGATTAATTCATAATATTAACACAGACTACTACAGAGTATGCAATGGATAACCAATTTTGGATATTAATATAGTTTAAATATAGTCTGACATTTTAGTGTGGCGATCATATGCACATTTGTTAAATTAACCCTTGAATACTCTCGTTGCTGTGGTGAATTATATATTCTACCTGGATAGAGAAACACCTATATGTTCATGTGGCATACAGACACTAACATTTCTTGCTAAATTTAAACCAGGTAGTTGATATCATCATCATCATCTTTTTTCATCATCTTTTCTATTATTTCTCATAGGAAAGCTAATAATGTGTGGATATAAATTTCTTGCCAAGTGAACATGGTAACACTAAATATGGAGTGTCATTATCAATAGGAAAAATAAAGCCTATTTAATAAAAGCTCTTGTAACTACTGGAGAGCTAGATAGAAAAAATGAATCCAACCTCTTTCTCAAGTCTTATATGAACATAACATCGACATGAATCAAAGACATAAAATATAAAATAAATGAATCTTAAAGGCTCTAGAGGGCTTCCCAGGTGGCACAGTGGTAAAGAATCCAGCTGCCAATGCAAGAGATGCAGGAGACCTGGGTTCTATCTCTGGGCTGGGAAGATCCCCTGGAGCAGAAAATGGCAACTCGCTCTAGTATTCCTGTCTGGAGAATGCCATGGACAGAGGAACCTGGCGGGCTACAGTCCATGGGGTCACAAAGAGTCAGACACGACTGAATGACTGAGCACACACAGGCACAAAGGCTCCAGAGGAAGCCATGTGAAATTATTTGTAGTTCCACAGCAGAGAAGACCCTATTCTTGACACAAGTCCAGGAGCTTTACAAAAAGACACTGATATACTGTTACATGAAAAAGATACAGACCAGGGTGTACATTATACAGTATGCTATTAACACTATATAACTTTTTAATGCAATACAGTGTCCCTGGAAGGATACATACAGTTACCTAGGGAAACAGTGAGGAGGGGAAATGAGTGTTGGGCCATAGGAGTGTGTAGTTTTCTAATTTTGAACTAGTTGACTGTACCATTTATTAAGAATTTAAGTCACCACACAAAATGAAGAGGATTAGGAAAAAAACTCAGTCCCCTTACTGGATCTTATCTTCAAAGTTTAGAGAAGTTTTCTAGTGAATTCTCTTGTTTTCTAAGTATAAAATCACTATCTACCAAAAGTGACACATATACCCCCACATTCAAATGGTATTTCTCTCCTCCCCCCTTCTAATTGCATTAACTAGTGTCTGTAGTGCAGTATTAAATAAGAGTAAATATGGAATCTGTTTCTTACTCATCTGCCTTTTAATTTTGTTCTTGCTGTAAAGAATAATATATTTTTATACAAATTTTTGAATATTTTTATGGCTGGATTTTGGGTATGTTGCTCAGAAAAGCTTCTGAAAACATCAGACTAAATTTTGTCTGGTTCTTCTGTGCTACTGCTTTTCTTTCTGTCTTTTTAAAGGCCATTTAATTGAGGTACGAGGGACAAAGAAAAAGCCGTATCATTTATGTATATGACTTAATGAGTTTGGAAATATTTGATCCATCTGTGATTTTGTTCTAGGCAGAGAGGATCTTATGGGGCACAAGGAGGGCTGGTGGTGTGTCTCTGTATTTGCTCCCTGGACAGTTGTCGTGGGGTTTCCTTAGGGACGACCTGGCCCAGTTGCCCTTCCTGACCATGTGCCTCAAGGAGAGTCTGCGGCTGCACCCCCCAGTCACCGTCATCTCTCGACGCTACACCCAGGACACTTTGCTTCCAGACGGCCGGGTCATACCCAAAGGTACTCACAATGACTAGGGGAGGAGTTTCCTGGTGAGAAAGAGGAGTCAATAAGGTAGTGAGGACCTAGTCCTGCCGCCCTCTCTTGTTCCACAGGTGTTATCTGCTTCATCAATATTGCCGGGACCCACCACAACCCATCTGTGTGGCCAGACCCTGAGGTGATGCCTCCCCCACACCATACCTCCATCACCCATGTCCATTCCCCTTAGGAGGCCCCGGGGAGACTACAGAATTCTGACTGGCAAATCAGACATCGCCTCCTTCCCATTATACACACATCTGCCTCCCCAATGATGAATGTCCTGGGAGATCCCACCCAGTAACCCTGTCTTGTCTTGACCCCAGGTCTATGACCCCTTCCGCTTCGAGCCAGAAAACAACAAGGGGAGGTCACCTCTGGCTTTTATTCCCTTCTCAGTGGGTCCCAGGTGAGGGTAGTGGGCATCTGAGGTAGGGCTGGGTGGTGTGTTGGGTGTTCTGGGACTGAGATTCCGGACATGAGTCTCTGGCAGGGGAGTGGGAAAAATGAAGATGGTCAGAGTTTGGGCTCTCCTTCCCTCCCCTCCCCTCCCCTGGAAGTTATAGGAAAGTGTTTGGGGAATGACAGTGGGTCCAAGCAGGGGTCTCCCTGCCTGTTGCTGTGTTCCTGGCTGGGTCTTCGGCCAGGCTCAGATATTCAAGCCTGTCTGGGGGTCCCAGGCCAGGTTCGCGTTCTCTATCACTGTGGGTGGGGGTGGGAGTTGTGAGCTAGATTCTAGGAGCGATGGGGCCTGGATGAAGGTTCCCAGCACAGTCAGAGCCCCCGCTCCCGCCCACAGGAACTGCATCGGGCAGACATTTGCCATGACGGAGATGAAGGTGGTCCTGGCGCTCACGCTACTGCGCTTCCGCGTCCTGCCGGGTGACGAGCCTCGCCGGAAGCCAGAACTGATCCTGCGCGCCGAGGGCGGACTTTGGCTGCGGGTGGAGCCGCTGAGCGCAGGCCAGCAATGACCTAGCAGCCCCTTCTCTCCTGGAATCATCTAGCCACCTCCCTGAAAATTCCCAGGAATAAAAACTATGTGGTCTTACTTCACTCTGTATAATGGGCTCCAGTTTCACCCATCTCATTAGAACTGATTCAAATGTATTCTTTTTAATGGCTGATTCATGTCAATGTATGGCAAAACCCACAATATTGTCAAGTAATTAGCCTCCAACTAATAAACAAACAAAAAAACTAGTCACTTCCGCGCCAGTGTCATCAAGAGCCGGCAGGGGGCGCTTGGTACTTTCTAGGTTCAACAGGACCCGAGTGGCTGTGAACTTGGGGGATAGGAGGAATGTGTGTGGGAGGGAACGCTGATGTGGTAGCTGGCGCTCCAGCCTGAGTCATGAGGGCAAGACTACTCATTAGGGAAGGTTGACCAGAGAGCTTGATGTAGCCAGGGTCAGATTCACTCCCTGCTTTTGTATTACCAATCCCAGTCTGCCATTTACTAACTGTTTTGTTTGGGGAAATCGTTTCTCTCTCAAAGCCTCATTTTATATTGCATAATAGTAGCCACGTCATTGCGCTGTTGCGGTAACTGAATAAACAAGCATGTGTAAAGTGACTGACTCAATATTTGGTAAGCATCAGTACTCAATAAGTGTTTACTTCCTCCTTTCTTTATGCATCACTTTCTCAAATTTAAAATGTTTTAAAGTCATACAAGTTATATTTAAGTTTTGAGACGCGTGGAAACCTGCTGTTGAAGAAATCTATCAGTAGAAGAGTCAGTAAATCAAAAAAATCCCCATAGTTACATCTATTACACAGTTGCCAAGGGCTTTAATGTGAAGCTGACCTGAATTTAGGTACTGAAATAAACAACTTTTTCCCTTCACAGAGGCATGACCCAGGATTTCATTTTTGTCTCGCTATTCTAGGGAGTGGAGGTTAAGCAGGCTCATATTAGTCAGAGAAGATGAGGTGGCAGGAGTGGGACCACTTCTTTCAGCACCTGGGACAGTAGCTGCCCCAGGACTAGGTCCCCCTTGCCCCACGACTCAGGCCGCAGGGCCTCCTGGGGCAGAGTCCCAGTCTCAGACTGTTTCAGGAATCAAGTTGGGGAGGCAGAAGACTTAATGGCTGACTAATAAGAAAGAAGCCCTGTAACATAAAAAGAGGAAGTATTTAATATATGTCGAGCTGAAAATCACGTGTTCTTCTTTGCCTTCAGAGTTTTTATATAAAATGTTTATCTTGTACTCTAAATGATACCTTATCATAGAAGAAAATATGAATAAAAAAATAAGAAGTAAAAATCATGTCCATAGCCCAAACATGTCAAAGTAATCACTGTTCATATGCTTTCACACATATTGCCATATTTTAAATGTATCCTTATGCCAGTAAAAATTTGGCTTTGCATCTGAATGCATTATAATTACATCATGCAATCTCCTTTAAAAATGCTGTTTTACTGACTACCAAGCACATGAAAGGATGCTCAACATCAGTAGAGTTTATTGAAATGCAAATCAATGCCAGAATGTGATACAATTTCACACCCACTAGGATCACAAGAATATGAAACAATGGAAAATGAAAAGTTTTGGTGAGGATGTGAGGTAATTGAAATCCTTATACACTGCTGTTGGGAATGTAAAATGGTGCAGCCGCTGTGGAAAATAGTTAATAAATTGAACCTCAGATTATTATATGATCCAGCCAACTCATGCTTAGATATGTACCCAAAAGAATTGAAAACAGATACTTGTACATGACTCTTTGTCCATAATTGCCAGAAGTTGAATATTTGGGAAACAATCCAAATATCTATTAACAGATGAATGGGTAAATAAAATGAGGTATCATAATAAGGAATATATACTCCAGCATGAATGAACTTTGAAAACATGCTAAATGAAGGGAGCCGGACACAAAACATCCATATTATGTATTTTCATTTATATGAAATGTGCAGAATATGTAAATCCATAGAGATGACTCACGAGATGGAGGGTGGGGTGGGAAATAGAGAGTGACTGCTATTGGGTACCTTACTTCAGATGATGAAAATATTTTGAAACCAGGCAGAGGAGATTTGGTGGCTGTACAACATTGTGAATGTACTAGATGCATGGAACTGAGCCTTTCATAATGGCCAACATAGTGAATTTTATCTTATGTGAATTTTGCATGAAGAAAAAAATGCTGTTTCTTCCTAATTTTTTTCTTGTTAATCTGGGTTTTTCATATAATATATTGTGAACATCCTCCCACAACATACAATCATCTTCTGGGGTGCTTTTGAAAATCTTTAAGTGTTAAGTATTCAAGTCACTCTTTATTTTTGTAAATGGCATTACGTTAGGAAAAAGTTTAGTTTGTCTCACTGTGTAAGGATTCTCTTTATGCATTTTGATGGCTTGATATATCACAAGTTACAAATTGAGTTACTCTTGATCACATAACTTTGGGTGTAGAAATTTCATTTATATGCAATAGATACACATACACAAAACACTTTTCATACAGCATGTAATACCTGGTGACTCCAGACACTGTTCATTTGGTCCTAGTAACAGAGGTAACTAAGACTCATGTAGGCTCACTCCTCCAGTCCCGAAGGGCCTGTGTTTATTACCTTTTTTACTGAGGAGGAATGTGAAGTTCAGAGAGGGCACATCAGTTGCCCAAGCTCACACAGCTGGAGAATGGCAAACCCAGCTTTGATCTAGAGCCCTCTAACCCCAAGCCCCAAGCTTGCTCTTCTCCTAGGAGTTTCTACCCTGCTAAGGTCAGAGGAGATGAACAGGGGATGTTCACGTCTGCAAGGTAACTGATGTCTGTGCAAGGGTGACCTATGGCTCATGGCTGGTGCCAAAATCCTCATTCTGTTATGAAATCAGGAAACAATGGCAGTTATTCATGCTTGGGACTGTGAGCCTGGGAATGTTGTTATAACCACTTAACTCATTTCAATTCATTTGAGAAGAGACATGCCCAAATTTACTCTGCTGGTCCTGAATTGAATCCTGGAACCTGGAGTCCTTGTTTGTTTGTTTTTTAACCAGGATATTGGCTTTTCATGGTTTGTGTATGTTGTGTCCTGCTGCATGGCAGGCAGGGCATTAAGCATGCAATAAGCATATTACTACCATAAAACTCATCATTTTTCTTTTTAATTTTTAAAATTTTGCAAGTTAAAAATTTTATTATTTTCAAATTATATTTTATAACTTATAACCACATAGATTAGCAACTACAATGAAAAACATTTTGCAAGATTCATCTAAGGAAAGGAAACAATTGGTTACATGTAGACTACGCCAAAGCCTTTGACTGTGTGGATCACAACAAACTGTGGAAAATTCTTTTTTTTGTTGCTCAATTTTTAAAAATATTTATTTTCTTTAATTGATTGATGATGGCTTTACAGTATTGGTTTGATTTTTGTCATACATCAACATGAATTAACCACAGGTGTACATATATCCCTCCCTCTTGAATCTCCCTCAGACCACCTGCCAAACTCCCTCACACCCCTCTAGGTTATTAGCAGGTATGACATAATGAATTCTTTTTAACCTTTGAAATAATATGTTGAAATATGCATTAGAAAATCTTCTAAGGTGCTTACATTTTTGAGAGATTGTATGTGTGTGTGTTTGTGTGTTTATGTTCAGTGTCTGAGTCTTTGCGACCTCCTGGACTGCAGTGGCTCCTCTATCCATGGAACTTTGCAGGCAAGGATACTGGAGTGGCTTGCCATCCCCCACTCTAGGGGATCTTTCCAACCCAGGGACTGAACCCAGGTCTGTTGCATGTGTCTCCTGCATTGGCAGGCAGATTCTTCATCACTGCACTACCTGGGAAGCCCAGGTTTTTTTTAAGACAAAGCTAGTCTTTAGATGCTGTCAATTGCAAGGCTGAGTTGAGATGGAGCCCAAAGTTTTCATTTGGTTCTGAAGGTGGATGGCTGGCATCCTGCACTTCATATAAGTCTTGTTTACCAGGAGTCAGGCAAAGAGAGGCATACTGATCAACCCCTTCCCTCCCACTTCCCCCTCCACCCCTGGCTTAGGGGAAGGGTCTAAATTCCATCTGCCATAACGACACCACAAGGCATTTGATTATCTGCTGTCAATGGCTGAACCAAAACATATTTAACAGAAAGGTAGTTTTGACTTTTCAGATCCAAGTTCTCAAAGGTAAGTGTTTACTTTCAATAAAACAACCACCCAGGTATTAGTCAGCAGCAAAGCAAACACTTTAAGCTGTGATTCACACTGCTTACAGTTATTAGATGCAAATTAAAAAAACTAAATAACACTGATCTTCTTTTTACTAAAATTACCATAATTTTCTACAGAAGGATATGGCAACCCACTCCAACATTACTGCCTGGAGAACTCCACGGACAGAGGAGCTTGACAGGGGTCACAAAGAGTCGGACTTGACTGAGTGACTAAGAATTTCACTTTTCACCATAACATTTATATCATGGGGACACTGTATATTATCAAAGAGAATGGAATGAACATTTGCTGAAAATTCTTAAAGAGATGGGAATACAAGACCACCTGACCTGCCTCCTGAGAAATCTGTATGCAAGTCAGGAAGCAACAGTTAGAACTGGACATGGAGCAACAGACTGGTTCCAAATTGGAAAAGGAGTACATCAAGGCTGTATATTGTCACCCTCCTTATTTAACTTATATGCAGGGTACATCATGAGAAACGCTGGGCTGGAAGAAGCACAAGCTGGAATAAAGATTGACAGGAGAAATATCAATGACCTGACATATGCAGATGATACCACCCTTATGGCAGAAAGGGATGAAGAACTAAAGAGCCTCTTGATGAAAGTGAAAGAGGAGAGTGAAAAAGTTGGCTTAAAACTCAAAAGAAAACTTAAGATCATCGCATCCGGTCCCATCGCTTCATGGAAAATAGATGAGGAAGCAATGGAAACAGTAAGAGACTTTATTTTGGGGGGCTCCAAAACCACTGCAGATGCTGACTTCAGCCATGAAATTAAAAGATGCTTGCTCCTTGGAAGAAAAGTTATGGTCAACCTAGACAGCATATTAAAAAGCAGAGACATTACTTTGCCAACAAAGGTCCATCTAGACAAAGTTATGGTTTTTCCAGTAGTCATGTATGGATGTGAAAGTTGGACTATAAGTAAAGCTGAGCACTGAAGAATTGATGCTTTTGTATTGTGATGTTGGAGAAGACTATTGAGAGGACCTTGGACTGCAAGGAGATCCATCCTAAAGGAAATTAGTCCTGAATGTTCATTGGAAGGATTGATGCTGAAACTGAAACTTCAATACTTTGGCCATCTGATGCAAAGAACTGACTCATTTGAAAAGGCCCTGATGCTGGGAAAGATTGAAGGTGGGAGGAGAAGGGGACGGCAGATGGTTGGATGGCATCACCGACTTGATGGACATGAATTTGAGTAGGCTCTGGGAGTTGGTGATGGACAGGGAAGCCTGGTGTGCTGCAGTCCATGGGATCACAAAGAGTTGGACACGACTGAGCAACTGAACTGAATTGAGCCGAACTGAACTGAGACACTTAACGGAACCATTGTTCCTTCTACTTTGCTCTCCCATTCCAGGTGTTGGGTGAAATATTTCAATTTTTTTGTGCCTACACAATCAAGGATACTGTCATGACTGGATTGCTGAGGTGTCTCATCTCTTTGGGGAATGTAATAGTTGTGTCCTGATGAGGACCTCAGATGGGCTACTTTGGTTGGGTTTAAGTAGGGGCTGTTTACACAGTAAGAGCTGTGTAAGCAAGAATACTTCTTGCTCTCTTGTTCTATAAAGATTAAATCATTAGCCACTGCAGTCACTATTCAGCACAGAGAATAGGATGGGGTACTCTATACATTGGGAAAAAAGGCAAAAAATGCCTTTAGATAGTTAAACACACATATATATGTATTTCAGGAAAAAATTTTATGAGCCTGAATTTTGCATCTTGCCATACTCAGAAAAGTACTTCAATGATTAACTGAGAAATTTGTTCCCTGTGACTGGCAATAACCTTCTCCCAAGGTGTATATTGGATTGTCTGTACCCCTTAGCCAAAATCACAAGTATACTGACCTCCCCTCTTACCTCTTTGGAGCAGTTCCTCAGAGCTATGTGAGAGGCTGTATCCTGGGCTGTAGTCTTCAGTAGGGTCTCTGAATTAAACTGAAACTCACGGCTCTTACACTGTGTGTTTTTCATTTTACTTGACAACAGGACCAATGGGAACCATCAAGTGTAGCACTCTGGGAGCTAGCATCAGCTGAGAGCTGACACCACCCCCAGGACAGGGAGTAGCTGGTCCTGGAACACAGAGAGAAGAGCTGAAACTGCAAGCATCAGTGGCCATTGGAGAGGTTGGATGTCAATCCTCTAACCCACTCTGGTTGCCTGAAGATGCCTTCCACTGGCCAAATGTCATCTCCTTTCTCTCTACCCAGAGAGGCTGCAGGTAGATGGCTAAAGACTCCTGTTGTAACAGGGAAGAACAAATGTGACTACACATCAGATCTATTCCTTTATCTCTAATCTTTGTGCTGTGCTGCCAGTGCTTAGTCATGTTGACTCTGCACCTTTGTAAAAGAATGTTGCCTATAGCTTGAAATATACATGATAGCCCTTTCTCAGGACTTTGCCTCCCAGGATTGACCTTTAAAGCCATAACACTTTTCGTTCACTGTAGTTGTTCAGTCCCTAAGTCACCTCCGACTCTTTGCAACCCCATGGACTGCAGCACACCAGGCTCCTCTGTCCTCCACTATCTCCCAGAGTTTGCTCAAATTCAGGTCCATTGAGTTGGTGATGCTATTTAACCATCTCACCCTCTGCCTCTCCCTTCTTTTTTCATCTTCAGTCTTTCCCAGCATCAGGGTCTTTTCCAGTGAGTGGGCTGTTTGTATCAGTGGCCAAAGTGTTGGAGCTTCAGCTTCAGCAACAGTCCTTCCAATGAATATTTAGGGTTGATTTCTTTAACTGATTACTTTTAGGATTAACTCCTTGCAGTCCAAGGGACTCTCAAGAGTCTTCTCCAGCACCAAAATTCAAAAGCATAAATTTCTTGGAGCTCAGCTTTCTTCATGGCCCTTCTCTCACATCCACACATGACTACTGGTAAAACCATAGCTTTGACTATATGGACCTTTGTTGGCAAAGTGGTGTCTCTGCTTTTTAATACACTGTCTAAGTTTGTCAAAGCTTTCCTTCCAAGGAGCAAGCATCTTTTACTTTCATGGCTACAAGCACCATTTGCAGTGATTTCAGAACCTGAGAAAAGAAAATATGTCACTGATTCCACTTTTCTCTCTTCTATTTGCCATGAAGTGATGGAACTGGATGCCATGATTTCATTTTTTTTAAAATGTGTTTTAAGGCAGCCTTTTCACCCTTCTCTTTTGCCCTTTTCATTCATATACAGATAAAATACTGCAAAAACATAAAATGCTCATCTTCTTGCAGGTTTACATAAATATCTTGACAACAGCTGCATGGATACCTTCAAGAACAAGGGATTATCACAGCTCCTCCAGTGTCTATCTGGACCCAAGAAGTCTACAACAACAAACCACATCACCTCCCTTCCTAGTGTAAAAGAAGCCTGACTTCTAAGTCCAGCTTCTTTGGGTCAGTAGCTGGCCATCTTCTCGGTCTGCTAGCTTCCCAAATAAAGTTACTATTCCTTGCCCCAGCACCTTGTTCTTTGCCTGTCTTGTGGTGAGCAGTAGAAATTTGTTCTCAGTAACACTACTGTGGTCCATTTTCCCAACCTGGGTCAGTTTCAACTCCACATGTTGCTACAGATGGGAGTTCCCTCCCATCCTGTGTACCTGGCCAGTGTCTCTGCCCCTTGACTAAGCAGACACCTGGATGGGGAGCAAAATTCTGCCTCTCTCCCTATAGGCACTTTCCTCTCTTTTTGAGTGATGTTCTTGGGGCCTCTCTCCATTGGTTTTTGGGTGAGAAACCCCTCTTTCCTCCTCCACAGGAATGTTCTCTATTGCCCCCCTACACACACCGAGTGCCCCCACTTCTGAGTGGTTGGAGTGGTCAGAACTAGCACGACCCAATAAATCCCAACCAAGGGAAGTCAATGCCATTTACAATGGGTCTTTTGGACCTTCCTGAAGTTTTCCGTGTGCCTTACCTTTTCCAAAATCAGCTCATTTCTTCTCCTGATAAGTCTGCCAAGAAGTTGGCAGCCCCAGTTTACAGATCTGGTCAGCTCAGGTTCCGTGTGCCTTCAGGGGTTGGTTAGGTTTCCTGACCTTTATTATGGTAAGTGAGATGCAACAGTTGCTTCCTGCTTGAGCGTCTGGCCAGATTTCATCATCAATGTGGGTGTCCAGAACAGCTGTATGTATGTATTAGCTGTTCAGTCATGTCTGAATCTTTGTGATCCCATTTTCTGTGTAGCCTTTCAGGCTCTTCTGTCCATGGAATTCTCCACACAAGTGCCGGGCCAGCCGGAAGATTTCAGTGAGCAACACGACGCATTCCTTTAGGCTAAGAAATAATGACACAGAACAGATGGGGTCGAGAGGATCGCTGCAGTCAACGATGATTCTTTATTTCTCAGGGTTACATTTATACTAAATCAAGAAGAGAATCTTAAGAAGAGAAAATATTTTTCCATAAACATCACTTTGAGATAACAATCACCAGAACTCTCTGATAACACCAAAGGCATCCCGTTTATCTTAAGGGTGGTCGTGAAAGGCTTATCCATCTGCGTCATGTGTGCATTCAAGGCTTACAAATGTTCTTTAAGATTAACTTAGATAATAAATTCCAGAGAGGGGTGGCGGGACAGAGAGCTATGTCCGCGAACAGACCCTTGAGGATCAAGGCAGCTCCCAGAGCCAGCCTTTTGGTTCAGGCCGCTCCCCGCAGCTCCCCCTCTTTTATTTAATAAAATGACGTGCCTGATTTTTATGGCACAGATAATTATTGTGTAGGGCAGCCTTGATGTCCCACAACTCAGTAATGAATTTCTTTATAATACAAAGTATAATGCACACCAAAAGCGCAAACACTAGGAGCACAGCCACGACCCCCGAAAAAAGGTGCCAAACTGTAGTTACAGAGAGAAAATTGGAAAACAAGCTGTTAACAAACTCTTCAGCATTTTTTGCCAAATCCATACTAGCCCGAGGAGTATTTTCTATATCAAGAATTTCCTGATGAAGTTGTATTAGATCTAAGGAAATGTTTTCATTATACCAAATACCATTTAAATGTAGTTTTATCTTATTCCAAGGGGTCTCAGTATTATTATAAACTTTTGGCATAACACAAATCCAACGATAGTTAGCATGACATCTAATCTTGGTTCTTAGCTTTAACCCTTGCACCTCTTCCCCCAAAAATCTTACTGCATCATAAAGCGCGTTTAGTCTATCCTCCAACTTTCTATTTATATCTTCTTGAATTCCTAAAGCTTTAGAAGTATTTTTTGCTAAATCATCTACAATGCTAGCAGTGTGCACAGATTGAGCTAAGGATACAGAAGCGGTAGTAGCAGAAGCAATTAAAGTTATAAGAGTTACTACTCCTAAAATTATTAATCTTATCCCCCTTCGTGGCCTAGCAAGTGCTGTATGCATCTTATTCTACAGCTCAAGCCCTGACTCCTCATACCAAGGTTCAGTGAGGTTCACAGGCATCATGACGAAGGGCGGTTGTTTGACTATCAGAGCCCCAAAATTATTTTTCATACCTCTTATACAATTAGGGTACAATTAAAACAATGAACATGATATAGACTAGCATTTTTAGAGTCACAGAGCCAACAAGGATCATAAAGGGATAGGGTACACAGGCCCGAGGATATCTCCAAGTCTCATTCCACCAATGTGCTCTCCAGGATCGTACTCCTTTGGTCTTCCCTCCGGTCTGCAAAAGGGACCCATCTGTTCCGAAAGCGGCCAACAGCTTCCATATCTCGGTCTGGTACACCATGGTACCGCCAAGATTCCAAATTCTGGCTGCAAGTTGTCTGCTGCCTTCCTTTCCAGGGTTCCTGTTGGAGTCTAGCGACCAATCCCAAAGGGAATGTGTGTCATTAGTAATAGAATATACAGTAGCAGTCTCATCTCTACAAAGTTTCCATGGCACAGCTATATATCGTCCTTTTACCCCCAGGCCACAAAATGGAATGTCTTTAGGTCCAGTTCCATTGACTCGTCGTGCATATCCTGTGGATTTTATAATGCTAGGAATATCCACTATCCAACTACGGCCATGGTCATCATCATAAGCAAAGTATCCTGCATCTGCAACAGTAAGACATCCTGAAACATTATGATTTCGGAAAAAACACATTGGTAATTGTGAAGAGGATCCAGTATAAGAAATACTAGCACTTTGAGGAGAGATGTGCTTATCAGAGAAGCCTCCTAATAAGATTGTATCATTTACATACACGGGAACAAAACTCATTTCCCACCCAACTGGTTGTAATAGTGGAGGATCAGGAACATATGCCCAAAAGACATCAGCATTCATGGAACTTATCTGGTTTGAAAGAAGTAATAGAGAAATCAATATATTAGTAGGCGAAGCGGTGGGAAGATTTGGAGAATTCTCACACGCCATTTGTAACAGCGCCTGTATCTGCTGGGCTGTTGGTAGCGGGGCTGTCTCCTGGATAGTAAGTCGTCTCATTTGTTCCACCAGCGATCGCCTCCACCGTGGTACCAACCTTTCCGGGAGCCAGCGTGGCGCTTCGGCATTCTGTGGGAAAACACAAACATGACCTCTCCCCCATATTAGAACTGGATCCGGCCCATGCCATCTGCCTTCCAGCGGGTCTTTCCACCTGACCAATGGCCGAGCCTTTTTATTATCATAGTGCCAAAAACGTTGAGCTGCAGATTTGCCATCTCGGTCAAGGCTTAAAAAATTCAAAACAAACAAAGCATGACTAAGAAGATTGTTAGGGGTAATAGCATACAAACTCCCCCTTTTTAATTTTTTCAATTGGTGCTGAAGGGTTTGATGTGCCCGCTCAACAATTCCTTGGCCCTGTGGATTATATGGAATACCAGTCTTATGCACAATTTGTAATTGGGCACAAAAGGCTTGAAAATTGCGACCAGTATATCCAGGGCCATTGTCTGTTTTGATGCATTTAGGTAGGCCCATAGCAGAAAAGCTCCGTAAGCAATGCTGAATACAATGCTTACTAGCCTCTCCAGGTTGAAGTGTGGCCATGAGGAAACCAGAAAAGGTATCAACAGTAACGTGCACATATTTTAATTTACCAAAACCTGGGATGTGAGTAACATCCATTTGCCATAGATCATTAGGGAGCAAGCCTCGAGGGTTGACCCCATGTGTTGGGAGCACAAAAAATTGTGGACAAGTAGGACAAGCTTTTACAATTTGACGAGCGGCTTCCCGAGAAATTCCAAATTGTAACCGTAAAGAATTGCTATTCTGATGGTGTATTGCATGAGAGGCCTGTGCCGCAGAGATAGGGGTTAAGGAAGAATAACATACCATACGGGTGGCTTCATCTGCCAGAGCATTCCCGGCCGCTAAGGGCCCAGGAAGGGCAGTGTGAGCGCGTATGTGCCCAAAAAAGCAAGGATGAGTTCGGGCTCGAATGAGATTCTGAATTTTCAAAAACAAGGTCTGAATAGAGGGCTTTGCAGCTCCAATGAGGGGTACTGTTTCAATGACTGAGAGAGCTCTGATAACATAACGACTGTCAGAGTATAAATTAAAACTTTGAGGAACACGTTGCAGAGCTTGGAGTACTGCAAAAAGCTCTACTTCTTGAGCTGATGAATATGAGGTTTGACAATAATAAGATTCATTTTCAATCACCAAACTGGCCATGCCATTGGAAGATCCATCAGTAAAGACAGTTGTCCCCTTTTCCAAAGGGCATTGCTGCACGACTTTTGGAAAAATAAACTGATGCAGCTGTGCAAATTGTAACAATTTATTAGCAGGATAATGTTGTTTAATCTCCCCTGCATACTGTGCAAGCGCAATTGCCCAATCATCAGAAAATTGAGAAAGTCATAACTGTTGTTCAGTTGAAAAAGGAATACAAATAAAGTGGGGATCTCTTCCCAAATAAGTCACAGATTCCTGTCTACCTTTTGCTATTGCTTTGGCCACAAGAATATGATAAGGACTTAACACCCGTAAGGGAGAAACTGGTAGGTAAATCCACCTTAGAGGGTTATCTTGAAACAGGACACCGGTAGGTGAATATTCTGAGGCAAGGATATAAAGTCCCCAAGGCCTTTCATAATCACAGTAACTGGAGTGCTGTTGTGATAAGGCAGTTTCCACTTTTTGAAGAGCTCGCTCTCCAGCTTCTGTAAGGCTGCGTGGGGAGGTAGGATTATTATCTCCCTTTAAGATATCAAAAAGAGGCTTCAATTTGGATGTAGCAAGGTGTAAATAGGGCCTAATCCAATTAATGTCCCCAAGCAACTTTTGGAAATCATTAAGTGTTTTCAGATTATCCCTTCGCAAAGCAATGGGCTGAACTCCAAATGTCTCCCTTTCTAAACGAAAGCCAAGATAGGAATAAGGAGGAAAGGTTTGCACCTTTTCTTTGGCTATTATAAGCCCTGCAGCCTTCAAAGTTGGTTCCATGAAGGCATAAGCTGCTAACAGATGTTCTTCATCAAAATGTGCCAGCAGTATATCATCCATGTAATGCAAAATGTAAACATCAGAGTATTTTACTCGAGTCTCTTCTAATGCTGCTGCAACAAATTTTTGACATAAAGTCGGACTATTAGCCATACCTTGAGGCAAAACTTTCCATTGATAGTGGCGCATTGGTTGAGAGAAATTAACAGATGGAACACTAAAGGCAAATCGAGGACAGTCTTGAGGTGCCAAGGGGAGAGTATAAAAACAACCCTTTAGGTCTATGATTATTATATGAGCATTTCTCGGAATAGCCATGGGGGAAGGTAAGCCAGGTTGTAATGCTCCCATGACTTCCATAGTTTCATTGACTTTTCGCAGATCCTCCAAAAGCCTCCATTTCCCAGATTTTTTTCTTAATAACAAAAATGGGTGAATTCCAAGGTGAATTAGACTGTTTAATATGTCCCAATTCCAACTGTTCCTGCACCAGTTGTTGGGCAGCATCAATTTTCTCTTTGGAAAGGGGCCACTGATCAATCCACACAGGCTCCTCAGACTTCCAAGTAATAGGATCTGCGTGAATTACAGGAGGATCAGAGGTCCCTTCTAAAAATACCCAAGTCCACTTCTTTTTGGTAACCTTTCTGTCTGAATAAGCGCAACAGTTCCCTGATTTTCCTTCAAAGGTTTGGCAGATTCTAATTCAAAGGTTGTGGGTCCTTTCCCTTCAGGAGTAGCATAAACTTTGGGAGTAGCATAAATTGAATCTTCGGGTGGGAGCATGTGTTTTAATTTACTCCCTTCCTCATGTTCAAAATCAAGGTAGTCTCTTATTAAAGCCCATAATGAAAATGTTTCCACAGGAACCTTATTAGGTCCATGGTATAATATGTCTGAATTTGTCTTCCTATCTTTTTCCAAGTTTCTAAACTTACAGTCCCCTTGTTTGGAAACCAAGGACAGACTTCCTCAACAAAACTAAGAAAAGTCTGCAATTTCGTTTTAGTAACCTGCATTCCTCGATGCTTCAACATTATCTGTAACATATGCACAAACAACTGACGACTATGATCTTGCCCCATAGTTTATACTCTCGACAATAAATTTTCCTACCCCACAACGTTCAAGCAAATATTCTTTTACTTACTTACTGCAAAGTTTCCAACGGGTAGCAGCCGGGAGGAACTTTTGTCGAGCCCCACGCTGTTGGGCGCCACTTGCCGGGCCAGCCGGAAGATTTCAGCGAGCAAAACGACGCGTTCCTTTAGGCTAAGAAATAAAGACACAGAACAGATGGGGTCAAGAGGACCGCTGCAGTCAAAGATGATTCTTTATTTCTCAGGGTTACATTTATACTAAACCAAGAAGAGAATCTTAAGAAGAGAAAATATTTTTCCATAAACATCACTTTGAGATAACAATCACCAGAACTCTCTGATAACACCAAAGGCATCCCGTTTATCTTAAGGGTGGTCGTGAAAGGCTTATCCATCTGCGTCATGTGTGCATTCAAGGCTTACAAATGTTCTTTAAGATTAACTTAGATAATAAATTCCAGAGAGGGGTGGCGGGACAGAGAGCTATGTCCGCGAACAGACCCTTGAGGATCAAGGCAGCTCCCAGAGCCAGTCTTTTGGTTCAGGCCGCTCCCCGCACACAAGTATACTGGGGTGTAGCCAATCCCTTCTCCAGGGGATCTTCCTGACCCATGGGTTGAACCCAGGTCTCCTGCATTGTGGGCAGATTCCTTACCATCTGAGCCACCAGGTAAGGCTAATAACCTGCTTTTCCCATAGAATGACACAGGGTGAAACTGCCTACCTTTCTCTGTGTAATTCAGTGTGTTTGAGGAAGCAAGCAATAATGACACCTTTTTTAATAGCCTATTTGATTACCCCAACTTGTGCTGGGTCTTTACAGTCCTAGCAAGGCTTTAAGGGGCATGGGTGGTGATCTTTATTCAAGGCCCACTCCTCCGTGTCTTCACAGGCTACCTCCTCATGGAGGACTTCCCTGATTGTCCAGTCTAGAGCAGCCCCCTTGGTCACTTTCTATCACATGTCACTCTGTTAATTTCACTCATTATTGCCACTATCTGACTAGTTCTTATTCCATATTGGCCTCCTCCATCAGACAAGAGTGCCATAATCCAGAGACCTTGTCTATCTTGTTTATTCCATGCCCTGAGTTCTAGCAGTGTGTGTGTGGTATGCAGTAGGTGGTCAAGCACAGCTTTGTTGTTGTTGAACAATGAACTACCTGGGAAAATAAATCTATCTTTTGATTTACAGAGGAGGATATGAGACTCAGAGAAGGCAACTGAACTCCCCAAGACCACACAGTCAGTGAGAGGCAGAGCTGAGATTTTGAACTCTGCCTTCTGAACTCTTCAACTCTGTTGAAGGCAGAACTTGTACTCTCCCAAGAGATGAGTGTTGACTTAAAAACAACAACAACAACAACAACAAAAGATGCACAATGTTAGAGTTGTGTGTTAAGTTTTTTGGGGGGGCAAAATGAGAACTGCAGCCCGGGAGAGAGCATCTCAGATAGGTCTGAGGAATTGCTCCAAAGAGGTAGTGGGGGAACGAGAATATGTGTGATTTTGGTGAAGGGAGAGTCCATGCAATCAAGGGCTTATCTTACAAAAGCTCTGCTAGTCACAAGGAGCTGATGTCACCATGGAGGGTTTAGTGCTTTTCTAGATATGAAGAGATACAGGGATTAGGATTATGAAATCAGTTCCTGAGAATATCTAATTATCTAAAGAGCTGTTCCACCACTTTCCCTAGAACACAAAGTGCCTCTTCTCCACCCTGAACTCCCTTCAGGGCGTGCTGAAGGTCAGCAGCTGCGGCAGCACAGGGTTCAGTCTCCACAGAGGCAGGACATTTGCCCTTGGCAAGCCCGTTTGCCTTTGACAGGAGGAAATGAAAAACTGAGAGCCTGAGGAGAACGGGGCAACAGAGAATGAGATAGTTAGATGGTGTCACCGACTCAGTGGCATTGAATTTTAGCACTCTGGGAGATAATGAAGGACAGGGAAGCCTGGTGTGCCGCAGTCCATGGGGTCACAAAGAGTCAGACACGATGACTGACTGAACAGCAACAATGAGAGGAAAGGAATGGCGAGATTTCAGGCAGCAGGCAGCCTGCATGCTTGTTCTGATCCTGGATGAGTGGCAGCTGGTGGTCCTGAAGCAGGGGTTTAGGTTCTTGCACAGGAATTGAATGTGGATAGCCTGGGCAACTTCCCTGGTGGCTCAGATGGTAACAAATCTCCCTTCAATGCAGGAGACCTGGGTTCACTCTCTGAGTCAGGAAGGTCCCCTGGAGGAGGGAATGAATGGCTTCCCATGCCAGTATTCTTGCCTGGAGAATCCCAGGGACAGAGGAGTCTGGCAGGCTACAGTTATGAGGTCAGAAAGAGTCAAACACAAGTGAGCGACTAACACGCATGCAGCCTGGGCAAACCCCCCCCCTCGGAATTCTAGCTTCTACACCATCAAGGCTTAGGGACTAAGAAGGAAGATGCCCTGTTGTCTCTTGCCCCATTTGAAAAATGAATTTCTCTAAGGCAAGCCTGTAAAACACAGGTACAAAGTTTATTATCAGAGACACAGAATAACATGTGGAAAATCACACAGGGAAAGTTTATTTAGGATAGAAGCAAGGCAGAATACACACCCAGAGAGAAATTGTGTGGGTGTCTCCCCTAAGGAGGAGGAGCATGGAAAAGAGGCAGTTAAAATATATATATGAGCTCCCCTGGTAGCTCAGATGGTAAAGAATCTGCTTGTAATGCAGGAGACCCGGATTCGCTCCCTGAGTTGGGAAGATCCCCTGGAGGAGGGAATGACTTCCAACGCCAGTAGGGCAGTTCTTCCAGGTCTTTCTTTACCTTTGGTCCTTTATCTCATTTCTTTGTTTACACCTGACCTTCCCTGTGGTTTTGTCACTCCGTGTCAGACTCTTTGCAGGTTGTAAACCCCATGGACTGTAGCCCACAGGCTTCTCTGTCCATGGGATTCTCCAGGAGTGGATGGCCGTTCCCTTCTACAGAGGATCTTCCCGACCCAGGGATTGAACCCTCGTCTCCTGCATTGTAGGCAGATTCTTTACCATTTGAGCTACAGGGAAGTCCTTCCTACAGGGAAGACCTTCCCTAGGACCCTCCTCAATATGCGTGCACATCTTTCTGCCAAAATGGATACCAGTGCACAGGCCTGGGGGAGGTTCAACAATACCTATTATGGGGCGGCAACCTCTCCCTTATTGACCCTGTGCATGTGCAGTGGGGGAGACTTCCTTGACCTCAGGAGTAATAGATTTGCTCATCTTATCTCTTTGTTCTAGCAGAGCTCCTTCCTGCCATTAACTCTGTCCTTGGAGTGCTAGGGTAAACAAAGCTGCAAGTTACTCTGCTTGACAAAGTCCAGTTGCTCTGCCCAGGGCCCATCTATTTCCTGCCTCAGCTCTAGAGAGATGCCAGGCCAATTCCTGGGAGATGTGTCTTGGTGGCAAGACAAAGTAAGAACTGCTCATCCATTTTATGTGCCAGCTGTCTCTTCTCAGGTGGCTTGGTGGTAAAGAATTTGCCTGCTGATACAGGGTTTGATCACTGGCTTGGGAAGATCTCCTGGAGAAGGAAATGTCACCTCACTGCAGTATTCTTGCCTGGAAAAATCCCATGGACAGAGGAACCTGGTAGACTACAGTACATAGGGTCCCAAGAAGTCAGACATAACTTAGTGACTAGACAACAACAATGTGCTCATCGTTCCAAACTCTTATCTCTTAAAAATTGTGTCTTAGTGATAGAAATTATAGCAGCTCAGTGTGGGTGATAAATGCATTAGAGCAGGGGTCCCCAACCCTTTTGGCACCAGAGACCAGTTTTACAAAAGGCAAATCTCCACTGACGGGGTGGTGCGAGGGATGGGTTCAGGATGATTCATTCGCGTGATGTTTATTGTATACTTTATATGTCTATTATTATTACATTGTGGAATATAATGAAATAATTAGACAACTTACCATAATACAGAATCAGTGAGAACTCTGAGCTTGTTTTCCTGCAAGTAGACGGTCCCATCTAGGGGTGATGGGACAGCCATGAATGTGAAAGTGAAAGTCGCTCAGTTGTGTCTGACTCTTTGTGACCCCATGGACACATACGGTCCATGGAATTCTCCAGGCCAGAAAACTGGAGTGGGTAGTCTTTTCCTTCTCCAGGGGATCTTCCCAACCCAGGGATTGAACTCAGGTCTCCCACATTGCAGGTGGATTCTTTACCAACTGAGCCACAAGGGAAGCCTGGGATAGCCATGAGGAGTGACTAAATAAAGATGAAGCATTGCTGGCTTGCTCTCCCACCGCTCACATCCTACTGTGTGGCCCAGTTCCTAACAGGTCAGGGACCAGTACTTGTCCATGGCTGGGGGATTGAGGCTACAATTCTACTTCCTCCAATTCCACTACAGTGTGTGGATTCCTCTGTTTTTTCCCAAATGCATGCACAAAGTGTGCACACATACACATATGTTCCATGTTTATGAATGAAACTTTTACTCACATACCATTTTTGAAACATATTTTCCCCTATTCTCTTTGTCTATGTTTAATACAATGTTTGCAACCCTCTGTGAGATTCGATCAGCCTATTTAACACATATGAAGAAAGTGGTTCAGAGGGGTGACACCAACTGACCAGAAAAGCTGATCTGATACAGGCTTGCCCACTGAATGGTTCTGGATGAGGACAGAAGAACCCCTGGAGAAGGCACAGTGGGTGAAGTGTTTTCAACACAGGCTGGGGGACATTTCATAAGCCAGGCTTCTGTGATTTGACAGCTGTTTTCTGTTTGATGAAAAACCACTGGGGATGCTCCAGCCTCCTCAGGTTCTGCACAGAATTTCTTCTCCTGCGTCTGCCTGCTTCCTGTGCTGCCTCCCCTTCCCCTTCTACCACCCGATCCAGGAGTCAGGGGGGCCAGGCCAGTAGATCCTGTCCTTGTGATGGCTGCAGAGACCTGCTGTGGCTTGAGTATTTGGTCCTGGCTACAGAAAGTTAGACACCCGCTTACAGCTTCGATACGGGGCTAGAATTTGCTCTGCATATTGCCCTTAATAAGGATCAATTTATTGTTGTTCCATAGCTAAATCATGTCTGACTCCTTGCAGTCCCATGGATTGCAGCATTCCAGGCTCCTCTGTCCTCCACTACCTCCCGGAGTTTGCTCCAATTCATGTCCATTGAGTCAGTAATGCCATCTAACCATCTCATCCTGTGCAGCCCCCTTCTCCTTTGTCTTCAGTCTTTCCCAGCATCAGGGTCTTTTCCAACAAGTTGGCTTATTGCATCAGGTGGCCAAAGTATTAGAGCTTCAGCAACAATTCTTCCAATGACTACTCAGGATTGATTTCCTTTAGGATAGACTGGTTTGATCACCTAGCTGTCCAAGGGAATCTCAAGAGTCTCTCCAGCACCATAGTTCAAAAGCATCAATTTTTCGGTGTTCAGCCTTCTTTATGGTCCAATTCTTACATCTGTAAATGGCTACTGGAAAAACCATAGCTTTGACTCTACAAACCTTTGTCAGTATAAAGTGGCATCTCTATTTTTTAATATGCTATCAAAGCTTATAGATAATTTTAATTTTAATTTCATGGCTGCAGTCACTGTTTGCAGTGATTTTGGAGGCCAAGAAAATAAAATCTGTCATTGCTTCTACCTTTTCTCCATCTATTTGCCATAAAGTAATGGGACCAGACGGTCAATCACGTGATATCAAAATTTAGCACAAATGTCAAAGGACAACACCCACTTGCCCTTTTGTGCAGCCTGGATGTTCCACCCAATGTCTGTTCTTGGAGGCTATTGCTCCTCATTCAGTTCTCTGCCCACCCTCACCCTTGGACTAAGGTAGGATGTTCTCCGGGCACATCACTCATCACTCTGTGACACACCCTTGTTGATTCATTCAATCATTGCTATCTCCTCACAAGATGTCAGCTCTTTGACAGCAGGGAAGATGTCTTCAGTGCTCACTGATGCATCCCCGTGCCTGAAATAGTGACCAGCACATAACAATCATGGTTGTATGAACAGCTCTGAAGGTATAGATTTTTCTCTTTATATTATAACTGAAAATTAGAATTAGCAGGATGGAGGAAGGTACTGTGCTCCCTGTATCCTTTTCAGAATCCAGACTCAGGAGTCTATGGCAACACTTCCTAAAACGTGAAGCAGTGTACACAGTTCCCCTGGATATCTACTTAGATGCAGTTCTGAGTCTGTGTTTCCACATGGGGATTTCTGTATTTACTTGCAAACTCTCAGGTGATACGGTGGGATGGCAGTTGGAGGACCACACTTTGGGCAGCCTAGCCTTAGAACTGTCCAATGCAAACCTTTCTCTCTTTCCCAGTTTTGTAATGAGCATTATTATGTGTCAGGCTTTGCTGTCTCCTGTACTGTTCTATTTACCTAATTTGCTGGGGGAGCTGGAGCAAGTTGCTTCACCTCTCTGAACCTCCAGTTCCTCTTCTGTAAAACTGGGCTCATGAACTTGATCTTCCAAGGCTGTTGGAAGATTACATCAAAAACAATAACAAGCAGTGACTTGCATTTACTGACCCCTTCCTCTGTCTTCTGTGTTCTACAAGCATTGTCTCTTTTAGTGATCCCTCCCATTTTCCTTGAGAGGTGATGCTAATGAAACGCCCGTTTACATACAGGGAAGAAGGAGAGCTTCGTGGTTCAGGCTACCCAGCATGAGGCCTGGGTCGCAGCCTGTTTCCATCACATGTATGACTCTGGGTGAGTCACTCACATAGTTTGCAGTCTCCGCTTCCTCAACTCTAAAATGAAAGCACAGAAAAAGGTTCATACACGAGAAGGTTTCAGACAGCTTCAGTGGCCCCTGCTGGCAAATGCCGGGTGGTGGTTCCCATTCCTGCTCTAGGCTTCCAGCCTATTAATTGCCTACAGTTGGTCTGCAGTGAGTTGAACCCCTTTAGGCACTGGGGCTCCTTCTATGTGTATGATGTCATTGCATGGTTTATCATATTCTGGCCTTGCTACTTTAACCCTGATGTGAATGGACCTGCCAGGAGGCAAAGTCTACCCCTGTGGAGGGGAAGGTCATTCTTGCGGGAGGACGCACCACACACCCCTGAGAACATTACGACCCTCCACCTGAATCTCCCAGCTGGTGTTGAGGGGAAGGATGTTTGGAGCCTTCCTAGCATTCCACCAGTTTCAGGACAGTCCTTCCCCCCCACTCTCCTGCTGAGTTTCTTTGCTAGGCACTCCATCCGTCAAGTTCTCTGTCATCTGAGACCACACCACAGGACAGTTCTGGATAGGATCAAGGAAGGATCAAGAGGGGAACAGCAGATCCACTGGGTGGTTCATCCTGGATGTGGGAAGATGATTCATGTGATGATACGAGGACCTCAGGATATCTCCCCACTGCGGTGACCATATTGGCTGAGAACCCACCATTATCAATGCCCCCAGATTAGTAGGGTGTCATCCCTTATGAATGGGGGTGGAACAATATAGCAGAAGAGAAAGGCTTAGGCTTGGTGGTATGACAGGCCTGGCTTCTTTCCAGCTCTGCAACTTAGGTTAGAGCTTAACCTCTATGAACCTCAGTTTACTCTTTTGTTAAATAGGCATCTTCCTTTCTGCCATCACTTTGGCCCCTCTGCCTGACCCCAGGGTGCTGGCCTAGAGCCCTGAGGGGCTGTAAGAACATCCCGCATACAGTGGGGTGACTGTATGTAGAGGACTGGACACACAGTAGGCATACTATACACAGAATCCTCAGCACACAATAGCTGTGTTTTACATAGATTGTCAAACACACAGTAGGTGTTCTTTACATACCACGCCTAACACACAGTAGGTGTGCCTTCTATAGGGACTCAGCACTTAGTCGGCATTCCTTGTGGAGAATCTTCAGTACACCGTAGGCATGTGGAACACCTGGCATCCAGTAGGCAGGACTTATGCAGTGTCCTTGGCACACAGTAGGTGCACTTTCAGTAGCCCATCCAGAACATAGCAGGCACGCTTTATGTAGAGCTCCTGACACACTTCGGGCATGCTTTCTGAGGGACCCAGCACACAGCACGCACTCATACACGGTTGTCGCACAGAGTTGTCTCCCTTATGCAAACCTTATTTCAGGGTCTCATCCAACAACCCATTTCCCAGATAGGAAGGCTGAGGCCAGAGAGGGTCTGCAAAGCCCACAATGTGAACGAGGGCGGGTCAGAACTCCACTCCCAGCTCTGCTTCTTCTGTGTGCATACTGTGCTTTCCAGGTCCCTTGCAGCCTTACCCTTCATGTCTCAAGATGCCCTCTTCCGACTGAGTCCTCTATTCCCTTGTAATTCTCAGCTGGGTGTATTTCTCTGCTCCTGGTCCCAGCAGTCATGTCTCAACCCAGGTCCTGGGCTGCTGAGAGGCAGGACTTGAATTCTTGCCAGGCTGTGTGCCACCAGGAGGTCAGAGTTCAGGTCTCCGAGCTCCCTGATTCTGTGCCAAGAAATGTTACATGACGCCCTCCTGGCCCAGGCGTGGAGAGGAGCCCTGGAAATGACTTCAGTCAAGGCTGAGCTAGGCACTGCTTGTGAGATACCTGAATGTTCATGCTTTTCTCTGCTACGCGGGGCTTAGAGCAGCAGGTGTGGCTGCCCCCCAGTTTGCCCATTTGGGATGTGATGAGTCCTGAGCATCCCATGTACAAACTGTGACCCTGAACTTGTTCACAGGCCTCACCCTTTGTTTGGACAGCCTCCAGGTAGGGAGGAGGTAAGCAGGCGGCAAGGATTGGCTGGCTTAGTATGGACCCTGGCAGTTTTTTCCTGAGTCAGGGTCAGATCAGCCTTCCCAGGAGGAGGAGGAGGGGAGTTGTGCAGGACAAGCCGCTCTTGGCAGAAGGTGACAGGCTGGGGGTCAGGGGGCTGGGGGGGCCTGTCCTGGGGTGGGAAAGGCCACTGTCCTAGGCAGGGTGGCTCCAGGGAACAAGCTGGTCTGGGAGATGAGTGGATGTCAGTAGGTAACTAACACACAAACTTTCTGTGTGTCTTTCTGTCTGTCTCTGTCTCGGATTCTCCCTCTCACCCTGACTTTCCCTCTTTGAGCCCCTGTCTGCCCATATCTGAGCCTGTCTTGCCCCATCCCCAGCACTCACCCTGCTCCTCACTCCCTTGCTCCTCTCCATTTATCTCTGCCTCACAGCTCACCATCACTGCCTCTTCTATCACCCTCAGGAGCTCACCCTTCACCCCGTTTGCCCCACACAATGCTGGAGCTGAGCCTATCCCAGTTGGGACTTGGACCGGTGGCAGCGTCCCCATGGCTGCTGCTGCTGCTGGTCGGGGCCTCCTGGCTCCTGGCCCGCGTCCTGGCCTGGACCTACACCTTCTACAACAACTCTCGCCGCCTCCGATGTTTCCTGCAGCCCCCGAAACGCAACTGGTTCTTGGCTCACATGGACCTGGTGAGTGTGGGCAGCAGGATGGGTCTGCGGGATCAGGGTGGATGGGCTTCCTGAGGGTCAGGAATGGGGCTCAGGTTTGGGGTTGGGTTCTAGGACAGAAGAGAAGCCAGGGATGCCAGGAGCCCCCTCTTCCTTACTCACTCATTCCTCTGCTCTGCCCTCGAGACCTTCCCCACATCCTGTCCTTCCAGCCCTAGTCTGTTTTGGGGCCCATTTCCTGCTTGACTTCCACACATTAGTGCACCTCTGAGGCCGGGCTGCACAGAGCCTGGTCTCCTGGCCTCTCCAGTCTCCATGGTGACCTTGAGACCTCCTCAAGGGTGCTGTCCAGGGTCTGCTCTGCTTGTGGTCCATTTCCGGTGTCTTTTCATTTTGGGTTACAGCTGTCCCACAGGAACTGGCTATCACCCGCCCACTCCCACCTGTAGGACCACAGCTCCCCATACCTTCTCTGTCCCAGGATCCCATTTTCTAATCTCACCTTCCCTCCTCCCAAGATATCCCAATAGGCTCAAAGTCCAACCTGGATAAAGTTCACTTCCTCTTTAAGAAGTCCTCTTAGACCTCCCCATCCTCCATGCTTGCCAGCTTTGTGCCCCAGACTTTGATCTTTGAATTGGTTCTGCTTATGATTAATTAAACAGTCAATTGTTCAATTACATATTAATCGCCTTCCAGTTTGATGCTAGCTCTGGGGAGCTGGCACTATAGTGTCTACTCCAGGGCTGGCATAATGGAGCCAGTATTAAGCATGCGAAATAAATGTTTGGTTATCTAGGTGATGAACTTGCCATCACCTTTTTCTGTCAAGGTCAAAGGAATGAGTATCAAGCTCTTTCCATCTAACAACCCAGCTGAGAGACGAGAACATTTTTTTCTTTCCTGTCTGGGATGAGAACTACAACTTGAGGGAGGACATACTGCAATTTTACTGTTTATTATGGCAAAGTTCAGAAGCCCAGAACAAGGGGCACTCCAAAGCTTGTTGTGCAGATTTCCTGAGAGTCTGGGTCTAGAAATGGTCTCTGCAAACCCTGGAGACAACAGGAATGTCATAAAATTGCTGCAGTTCTGCCCTTCCCTCCAAGGGCTTGGCTGTGCGGTCTGGTCTTGATCACTCTTCCTTCCTGCGGCCCCTCTTGCTGTGTGACCTTGGCTGAGTCACTCTCTCTCTCTGGACCAGTCTCACCAAGTGCACTGAACCCTCACCTGAGGTCCTTGGGGAGAGGGGAACAAAGCTCGGGAGTAGAAGTGACTTACGCTCACCTGCCTAGAGCACCTGGAGCACCTGGGGGTATTTGTCAAGCTTGAATGGAGCATCCTGATGGAGGTGACGCTTCTCCAGGAGCATCATCTTCTTCCCATTGTGTTGCATGTGGTGTCAGTTTCTTCCTCTATAAGTGGCACGATTGAAAGTCATATCCCTAAGTTGCAGGGGAATAGACAGACAGGACGCACTCTGCACAGAGCCTAGCCAATAGAGGAGGTTTGTAGATCTGAGTTGCTTTCCTGAGTAATGTCTGTCCCTTGGCATCTGCCAGGACTGGAAGGTCCCAGGTCTGCAGACCCTTTACTATGTAAGGAACTGGAGGCCACATGGACCATCCAGATTATGAAAGGATGTAGGACCCAAACCTAGGGAGAAGTCCTGAGGCCACCCTGCACCCACAAACCTCCCCCATAGGGATCTCCTGTAGGCACTCCTGGGACTGAGACCACTTCCAGGACATGAAAAATCTGACTTCGCAAGCCAAGGTCAGCCTCCCTAAGGGTAGAGAGCCTGTCTTTTCCCTGTGTCCTGGGGTACATCCTGGGGACTTGGAGGTGCTCCAGGTCCCTTCTGCCCCCAGAGAAGGAGGAAGCAGAGATTCTCTCCATCATACAGATTCTGACACACAGTCCACTGCAGTGGCTCCATCTGGGAAGTGATGGCCCTTCCTTGCTTGCAGGTGCCCCCCACGGAGCAGGGCCTGATCAACTTCACTCAGATGGCGGCCAACTACCCCCGTGGATATTTGATCTGGTTTGGCCCCATTATCCCCATGGTCGTCTTCTGCCACCCTGACATGCTCCGGAGCATCACCAATGCCTCAGGTACCCAGGCAGAGCTTGTGGTGGTGGGTGCCATGACACATCTGAGGGATTCCAGCTCCTCCTTGCCAACATTTGATGTGGCCCCTGCAGGACCCTGGCCCCTCCTTCCCTCTTCTCGCTCAGCCATTTCCTCCTTTCTTTCATATATTCATCAACCCCCATTTCACTGTCTTCTTCTTCCTCACACTGTTATCTATACCCTACTCTGGTGCCCTGCTAAAAGATGTCCCCAGTTTCAGGACTCAGATCTGGAACAGGATATCCCTGACCTGGTGTGGTTGGTCAGGAATCGGCCGGAGGGAGATGGGCTGTGGAAACCCAAGAAGAAGCAAGGTCCTCTGTCGGGGCGTGTTGGAAGTTTTTCTGGAAGAGGAGGTGCTGGAACTGGATCTGGAACAAGGAACAGATATATTTGAAAGCAGAGAGTAGAGTGATGCAGTGGGCATCCTTAGCATCCCAGGTCCCCTGGCAGATCTGCCTTCAGTCTCACTCATCTCCAGATCCCCAGCAATGAGAGCTTACATCTGGCGCATGATCTGGGCTGCTATTTTTGTGACATCTACCTCTCCAATGGGTCGGCTTCTTGACCGTATGCTGTGACTCAGCCACTTCTAATTCAGGGCCTTCCTTCTCCAGTGCCCAGGAATCTCCCTGAGGAGACGCTACCCCATCCCACCCTGGCTCCCTCACTTTGTCCCCTGCCTCTCCCATTCACAGACAGACCAGGCAAGCAGGGGAATGGACAGCTTCTGACAGAGACCTGGTTTCTGACACCAGATTGCTGAGTGACTCTGGGAAGGGCCCTAACTCTTTCTGGCCTGCTGAAGTTTCTTTCAGCTGTTAGTGGAGGAAACTCAACCCTGTATGATCTATTCAAAGAAAGAGTATCAATTGACTGTAAACTCCAAGGAAGATGTCTTCAGGACAGCTGGATCTGGGTCTTAAAATGTCATCAGAAATCTGTTTTCATCGTTTAGTTCTGTGTTCATCTGTGATGGTTTCCCTCTGATCCTGGTAAGATTGAATCCCCCAAGCTCAACCCCCATGGAAAAGTGAACTCATTAAAAACAGTTTTAGAAAAAGTTGAAGGTTTCCTTTAATTTGCCTGGCTTGGGTCATAGGACCAATTCCTGTGTTCCTGAGACTCTGATTGCATGTCTTGGCAGGCACAGGGTTATCTGAGCTATTGTTTTAGGGTTCAGAGCAGTTCAGTGGTTAAGAACTCAGACCCTGGATTCAGGCACACCTGGCCTCATGTGTCAGGCATAGTATCTGTGAAACTGTGGGCAAGTCATTTCTTTATTCAGAGCCTCAGTTTCCTTATCTGGAAAGAGATTGAACATGGTGTCTGGGATCCACACAGGGCAAGACCCTTCCTATCCCTGCACCTGAATGGACATCCAACTGTCCTTTATAGAGGGTGTGGGGAAGGAGCCTGAGAAAGTGTGAGGACAGAGGAGCAGCTGCTGAAATTGACTCATGGCTTCAGGTATGGCTCTCTGCCCTACAAGTGCTCCCCTCTGGCAGCCTAGAAGAGCACAAATTAGGTCCTATCTGTTCCTCTCCAGATTCAGAGCTGGGAGGAAGGTCTCCTGTACACCCAGGGCTTGGCCAGCACCTATGGGGATGCGTGCTGCTGGTGGGTGTGGGGGGCCCTGGCACGCGATCATCTGCACCTTCCACTCCAGCCGCATCAAGCCTGTGCTCTTTGCTCCAGGTAGATCCTTGGCCACAGCTTATCCCCTGTCATGGTCTGTGTTGCCTCTATTTGGGTGACTGACCATGATGCAGACAGTGGGGGTGTGTGGCCAGGGTACCACTGTTTCTCACTGCAGACTCCCACCTGCTCGACCTCCGGTCATGTCTGTGC
Organism: Muntiacus reevesi; assembly: GCF_963930625.1. Lineage (NCBI taxonomy): Eukaryota > Metazoa > Chordata > Mammalia > Artiodactyla > Cervidae > Muntiacus > Muntiacus reevesi. Next base: position 186,243,352 of record NC_089249.1, on the reverse strand, counting down.
AGTGTCTTCTGTGTGGCCACATCTGGTCACATTTATGTGACCACATGTATCCACATGGATTCTGGTTACACCTGGTGACACCTGGTATATTTTATACCTGAGCTCAGAGATGTTCTCAGTCATGTCTGGAGCTCAGCTGTGGCCAAGGACATTTGAGGCATCTAGGAGTCTCTCTGGTTCTTATCTGAAATGTCGTTAGAGATTGTCTGGCTCTCCTGTTGATCACTCCTGGGCCACATGTGGAGTTTGCCTCAGGTCTGGGGCTCAGGGTTGCTTTGAGAAATGCCTGCGACCTTCTGTGAATCCTGCCTGTTTTGGGTCGTAAGGAATGCCTGGATCACACTTGGTTCATGTCTGTGAGATCAGTGTATTTAAGCCCTGTCTGGAGCCTGCCTGGGGCACCCCGGGATCAGGTCAGATGGTCTTCAGGTGCACGGCTAATCTGTTGCATCACGTCAGGTTGTGTCCCGCCTGTTGGGGCCATGTCAGATGTCTCAGGAGAGGTCCTAGTGCTGGGGCAGGTGTGGTGTCCTTGGTCCCTGTAAAGTTGTTTTGTAGAGGGTTGGGTTTTGCTTCCATGTCAGAATGCGTTGGACTCTGTAGGCCATGTCAAAGGAATGTTGGGGCATGTCGTGTCATTCTGGGCTGTGTCTAAGCACCGTGAGTGTGTCTATGGGCTCTGCCTTTGCTCTGTTCTGTGCTGTGGCCTGGTCTGGTCCCTTCTCCCCTCCCAGCTTCCTGTGCTCTTGGTCCCATTTTGCTGTGTTGGGGTTGGAAGGGGAATGCAGATTCCTGGCTGGAAGCCTCGACCCCCCATCAAAAGTCCCTCTCCTCTGCATCTACCTGACCCCTGATTGTCTTTACTCATTTCAGCTGCCATTGCTCCCAAGGACATGCAGTTCTATGGTACTTTAAAACCCTGGCTTGGTGAGTAACTGTGAGTGAAGGGGATTGGGGATGACCGTGGAGATCCAGGGGAAGGTCTTCCTTTGCCCACTCCCCATGGCTGTCTCTGCTAGGGGATGGGCTCCTGCTGAGTGCTGGTGACAAGTGGAACAGCCACCGTCGCATGCTGACACCTGCCTTCCACTTCAACATCCTGAAGCCCTATATGAAGATTTTCACCAAGAGCGCAGAGATCATGCACGTGAGTCTCTTGAACCCAGGGTCCCAGCTGGAGTCTTGAGGATAATGGGGACTCAGGAACGTCTTGTCTGGAACTCTGGATCTTCCAGTTGACTTTGAGGCCATTGTTCTTCCTACTGAACCTTAGTTTCCTTGGCTGATAAGTACACCTAATGTGAGCCTTGCTTTGCAAAGTGGTCAACATAATGTAAAGGAGCCATGTTCCTGACACGTAGTAGGTGCTCAGAATGTGTTAGCTTCTCTTTTTCTTCACAGAAGCCTTGGAATCTTGAGACATATTTTAGGAAAATAATGAATGCTTTATAGTAGTTATGCTGGAGTAACAAATCACTTAAAAACAATAACATGAAAGTGAAAGTCACTCAGTTGTGTCTGAGTCTTTGTGACTCCATGCAGTCCATGGAGTTCTCCAGACCTGAATAGTGGAGTAGGTAGCCTTTCCCTTCTCTAGGAGGTCTTCCCAACCCAGGGATTGAACCCAGGCCTCCCGCATTGCAGGCAGTTCTTTACCGGCTGAGCCACCAGGGAAGCCCAAGAATACTGGAATGGGTAGCCTATCCCTTCTCAGCTGATGTCGGATTGTTTCACCCAGGTTAAATGGACTTCCTTTTATGCGATTCTCTCCCTAGAAGACATTTCAGGTTTGTTCACCAGCAGAAGTAATGTTCCAACATACTGAGAAGAAACTGCAATGCCCTTTTATTTTTATTTTACTTTTTAAGTGGAGTTTAATTGCTTTACAATGTTGTGTCAGCTTCTGCCATACAACAATGCTAATCAGTCATATATAGCAGCTTCCCCCAGCTATCCATTTTACACATAAGAGTATATATATACATCAATGCTACTTTCTCAATTTGTTCCACTCCCTCTTCTCCCTGTTGTGTTCAAGAGTCTGTTCTCTATATCTGAATCTCCATTCCTGCCTTGCAATTAGGTTCATCAGTGCCATTTTTCTAGATTCCATGAAAAGTGAAAGTGATAGTCTCTCAGTTGTGTCCAGTTCTTTATGACCCCATGGACTGTAGCCCACAGGCTCCTCTGTCCATGCAACTCTCCAGGCAATACTGGAGTGGGTTGCCATTCCCTTCTCTGGGAGTCTCACTGAGCCAGGGATTGAACCTGGGTCTCCTTTCATTGCAGGTGGATTCTTTAATGTTTGAGTCACTAGGGAAGCAAATTCCAAATATAACAAACTATTTTTTTTCTCTTGGCCAATATAAGACTTACTTCACTCGGTGTAACAGGCTCTAGATTCATCCACCTCAGTACAGCTGACTCACATTTGTTCCTCTTGATGACTAAGTACACTGTGCCTATGGACATATGCACCAAAACTTCTTAATCCATTCATTTGTCAATGGGCATTTAGGTTTTTTTCATATCCTGGTTATTGTAAACAGTGCAGCAACAAACATTAGGGTATATATGACTTTTTGAACTATGATTTTCTCAAGATATTTGCTTAGTATTCCTGGTTTTTAAAGAAATCTCCATACTGCACTCCACAGTGGCTGTATCAATCTATAGTCACACCAATAGTGCAAGAGGATTTCCTTTTCTCCACATCCTCTCCCGCATTTATTGCTTGAACATTTTTGATGATGGACATTCTAACTGGTGTGAGGTGGTACCTCGTTTTAGTTTTGATTTCTATTTCTCTAACAATGAGCAATGCTGAGCACCTTTTTCATGTGTTTATTGGCCACATGTATATCTTTGGAGAAATTTCTCTTGAGGTCCTCTGCCCATTTTTTGATTGTGTTTTTTGTTTTTCTGATATTGAGCTGCATGGGCTGCTTGTACATTTTGGAGATTAATCCTTTGTCAGTTTCTTTATTTGCAATTATTTTCTGCCATTCTGAGGGTTGCGTTTTTACATTATACCAGATGGACCTAATTGATACCTGCAGGACAACCATTCCAAAAGCAACAGAATACATTTCTTCCCCCTCAAGTGCACATGTGATCCAGGATAGATCACATCTTGGGTCACAAATCAAGCCTTAGTAAATTTAAGAAAATTGAAATTGTATTAAGTAATTTTTCTGACCTCCTATGCTATGTGGTTAGATATCAATTATAGGAAAAAACTGCAAAAAACACAAACACAATAAAAAAAAACCTAGAAACCAATGACATTGAAAACACGACAACTCAAAATCTATGGGATGCAGCAAAAACAGTTCTAAGAACTGCTTTTCAAGCCTACCTCAAAAAACAAGAAAAATATCAAATAAACAACCTAACATTACACCTAAAGCAAATAGAAAGGAAGAACACCAAACCCCCAAAGTTAGTGGAAGGAAAGAAATCATAGAGATTGGAGCTGAAATAAAAAAGAAATGAAGAAAAAAGTACCAAAGAGCAACAAAACTAAAGGTGATTCTTTGAGAAGATAAATAAAATTGATAAACCGTTAGCCAGACTTCTCAGGAAAGAAGAGGGAAGACTCAAATTGATGAAATTAGAATTGAAAAAGAAGTTACAACAGACAATGCAGAAATGCAATGCCTTTTGGGGTCTTGGTTCGGGGTACCCTGAAAGTGAAAGTCACTCAGTTGTGCCCAACTCTTTGCAACCCCATAGACTATATAGTCCATGGAATTCTCTAGGCCAGCATACTGGAGTGGGTAGCCTTTTCCTTCTCCAGGGGATCTCCCCAACCCATGGATTGAACCCAGGTCTCTCACATTGCAGGTGGATTCTTTACCAGTTGAGCCACAAGGGAAGCCCAAGAATACTGGAGTGGGTAGCCTATCCCTTCTCTAGTGGATCTTCCCAACCGAGGAATTGAACTGGGGTCTCCTGCATTGCAGGTGGATTCTTTACCAACTGAACTATCAGGGAAGCCTATGGGGCACCCTGGTCATCATTTTTCTCAGGTTATTGGCCAAAGCAGGTCCAAGGCTAACTCAGAATCAAAGAATGGTGAAATAAGCTCCATGCCATATTATAATCTACTGAAAAATCACATTGCAAAGGGTGATTCCATATATATATATGGAATATATATATATCTCAATCTCTCTCTCTCTCTCTCTCTCTCTCTCTCTATATATATATATATATATATATATATACGGAATTGAAAAACTAAAGTAAAGGATTTTGTGAAGTGCTTGGGATTTTTCTATACTTGCAAACAGACAAGTGAGCTTGTTACTGTTTCCTGGATTCTGCCATTAGACACGAGAGTCCTGAGTCACAGACAGGGGGCAGTTTATTCCTCTTGGCTCAATAAATGGCATGTGCTTCCTGCTGGTTTGTATTCTCCCTCCAAGTAATCAAAGTCCATGAGGATGACACAGGTGGGCTTCAACTGGTGCCTGCTCATGTAGTATGTTATATTACAGTGGGGGGAAACACTAGGTTTAGGGGCTCTATGACTTTTAGAACTAGAAGCAAGCCTGATATTTTCCCGGGAGGACACATTACCTCACTCCTCAAGGTTGTTTACTACACACACAACTCTGAGAAATGGCCCAGGTAAAGAACATCAGGGTCTTCCAATTTTTTTTAGTATACCAAGCAAGAATATGCAGGGATACTCAGGGCCCATGGAGAACTATCTTTCTCAACATAGGGGGCAGTTTCCTAATCAGCTTTTAACAATGAAGATGATGAAAGCAAGATTTATTGATCATGGGATTCATGTCATAAATTGATCAAGAATATATAAAGAGCAGGAGGCTGAGTCAGGATTTAAATCCAGATCTCTTGACTTCCAGCGATGAGATCTTCATGTTCTACAAGTAACAGCTTGCAATTCCACTCAAGCCTGATGCTCCCTGGGGATGGTCCTGGAACCAAGAGGCAGGGTCTTAGGGGAGTCCTAAGGTGGTTGCAAAGGGGCCCCAGCTCTGTCTCCTTCTCTGACCAGGCCAAGTGGGAGCGCCTGGTCACAGAGGGCCACACCCATCTGGACATGTTTGAACACATCAGTCTCCTGACCCTGGACAGTCTGCAGAAATGTGTCTTCAGTTTTGACAGCAATTGCCAAGAGTGAGTTTCATCGCTGGGTCTGGGAACATGAGTCATGGACCCAAGGTAGTAGATGGGAGAGGGAGGACTGGCCAGGGCAATTGGAAGGGCCTTCCTGGAGGAGGTGGCTCAGAGCTGGACAATCCAGGACAGGAAATGGAAAGAGAAGGAGCTATCCTTTCAGGTAGGTAGAACCCTTTGATAAAGGCTAGGAGGGTAGGATGAGAAAAGAATGTGCAACAGTGAGAAGACACCACGAAAGTAAGGTTGGAGGACTGAGAAGGTAATATCTTAATGGAATTCTGAAGTCAGGCTAAGAAGATATGAACTTTATCTGAGGTTTCCAGGGAGCTATGGAAGGTGTTTAAGCACATGAAGGTCTTGGTTAAAGTTGAGCTTGGACATCTGACTCAAGAGAATACAATAGTCAGGTAGACACTGAATGGCATTGACACTAGATATAAGGAGACTAAGGAAGGGCCTGGGCCATTGACCAGATGGGAAAGGATAAGATCTGAGCCGAGTGGAAGGTATGGGGAAGGAGAAGCAGCAGCTACTGGGTGAGGAGAAAGGAGAGAAGCATGGAATCCAAGCTGTGCTCTGGGTGCCTGAGGCATGGAGGCAGCTCACTGAGATAGGATGGGTGTTGAGAAGAGTCTGAAGAGTCACATCTTCTGGCTCATCCCCACCCTGTATCTGTAGGTAATCTGTTATTGAAGCCTCAATTCCTGAAAGGAGATAGACCTCGGCTTCTGGGCTTCAGGTTTTAAGTTGTTGCCTCCTTTATGCGCTCTTCCTCAGGAAGCCCAGCGAATATATCGCCGCCATCTTGGAGCTCAGTGCTCTTGTGTCAAAAAGAAACCAACAGCTCTTCCTGTACCTGGACTTCCTGTACTATCTCACCTCAGATGGGCAGCGCTTCCGCAAGGCCTGCCGCCTGGTGCACGATTTCACAGATGCCGTCATCCAGGAGCGCCGCCGCACTCTCCCCAAGGATAATATTGATGACTTCCTCAAGGCCAAGGCGAAGACCAAGACTTTGGACTTCATTGATGTGCTTCTGCTGACCAAGGTGGGTTCCTCTGGGATCTGAGTTCAAGAGGTAGAAGGGACTTTGATTTGATCAAATAATTTGAATGGGATGCAGAGGGTCCTGGGGAGCCATGGAAGGTGCTTGTGGAAGGGAGGGATGGGTCAGGGATGTTTTAGAGATGATCATGTGCAATGTAGCCTGTAGGGGACTGCTAAGTCTGAAACTGTGAAGGGCCTGTGGTTTGACTCTAATGCAAACTGATAAGTCAGTCTACCACTCAGGTAGACTCTACATGTATGTGCAGAATCTATATATATATATACAGAATCCTGGAGCAGAGTAGCACATTTATTTCTCATAGCCATAATAGTAGCCTGAGTAGAATTGTAGCTCTGGCTCCCCATCCCCAAATGCCTATGAGCACACCATGATGCTTTTTTTGTACATCAGCCATGTTTGGATCACAGTACAAGTACCTCTAGATTTTGACATTTGGAACTTATCCAGGGCAATTGATACATCAGTCCCTTTCTCTCTATGGAGAGAGGGACTGGAAGAAAGATTATTCTGGAGCTTAAACAAATACTCTGGTGAGAAGGCAAATTCTACAGGTTGTAACCCAGGTTGCCTGGGTTTGTTTGTTTTTTGTTTTTTTTTTTTTTGCAGAAATCCCCTGTCATGTATAAACATGAAAATATTTTCAAATCACTGATTCCTCTCACCAGGGACAACACAGTAGAGAAAGATATTAAGGAGGAGGCCTATGGAATATGGCCTCTAGTGACAGGCTGAGCAAAGGATTTCTAGGGCTTCAGGTTGGGATTGGGTTCCTATATGCAGTTTTAGAGATTGTCTCACATTAGACTCAGGGGTCCTCAGAACTAATGTGATTCTGGGGGTCTTGCTTTCTCTGCAGGATGAAGATGGGAAGGGATTGTCAGATGAAGATATCCGGGCTGAAGCTGACACATTCATGTTTGAGGGTGAGGGTCCCAGTTTGGGGCTACAGAAAGGGAGGGAACTTGCTGAATTGACCCTGGACTACCCCATCTCTCCCCATCCTCCCCATGGGCCTTAATGCAAGGGAGTTGTCCATGCTCTAGTACTGAAGTAACCCAGAGACCCAAGCGGTTCTGGATGCCCCTCAGGCCATGATGCCACAGCCAGTGGCCTCTCCTGAGTCCTACACAACCTTGCAAAACACTCAAAATACAAGGAGAGGGCAGAGTCTCTCTCTCCCAGGGACTTGGTGTGTGGACCCTGGGCTACCTCATCCCTACCAATTCCCCCATGGTCCATACTGTGAGGGTTCTGTTCACCTTTGGTACTGAAGTAGCCCAGAGATCCACGTCTTTCTGGATGCTACTCAGGCCATGACACCACAGCCAGTGGTCTCTCCTGGATCCTGTACAACCTTGCAAAGCACCCAGAATACCAGGAGCGCTGCCGGCAAGAGGTGCAAGACCTTTTGAGGGACCGTGAGTCTAAGGAGATTGAATGGTGAGTTCAAGACCTCATGGCCTTTTTCTGAACCCCTCTCCTTGGCTCTGCTCCCTGGTTGGGGAAGAGAGAAAATCTTTTTGTTGATTCTTTCACTTAGTGGGAATAGGAACAGAGCTCAGAGGCAAGATCTAGTACTCAGCATGGATAGCAGGGCAAGCTGGCTCTTGGGACAAAAATTTGGATTCTGAGATAATTTGCAACAATGTATGAGGACAGATGATGACACTTGGCACATATTCAGTAAGTGAACTTCCCCTCCACTTCCTTAATTTTCTCTCTGAAATCACATGTTTTCAAACATCTTCACTCTGTAAGTGTTTCCTCATCTCCTTCCCCCTCTAGTTCCTCATATTATTTAGTCCTCTGGATCATCGAGGGAATAAAGTATTCAACTCTTATCCAGGGACACCTGCATCTTTCTTCACCCAGTCCCCATTTAGTAAACACTGCCACTCTGCCTCTCTACCCCTAGCTCTATACCATCTTCAATTCTTTCCAGCTTCTTTGTTGTCCTGGAGATTCAGAAAGGTCCCAGACACCCCCCCAGTCTTTGCCTTCCAGGAGCTCCCAGCCTGGTGGAGGCATAGTTTCAAGTCAGGACACTTCCAGTGTACATGGGCAGGCCTGGAGTTTAGGCTAAGAGGGACAAAGTCGAGGGTGGAAGGTCTCACCTGAGACCCTGAACATTGGTGAGTAGATATTCAGGTGCATTTGAGATACAATTAGGTCAGGAAGACATCAGGGAATAAATTAAGAACTAGGAGGAAGGGAGAAGAGAGAGAGGAAGGAAGGAGGGAGAGAGGCGGTTGTTGTGAATATATAATTGACCTCTGGAAAGCATATCATTTCATAATATTAATACACAGTATCCCAGAGCGTGAAGCGGATATCCATTTTTGGGTAGCCAAGCAATCTCCAGGCTTTTAATGGACCCTAAAATTTTAGCATAGAGATCATACTCACGTGTTGTTTAATTAATCCTTAGATACCCTTGTTGCTATGGTGAACCATATAGTCTATCTTGATTGAAAAATATTTATAAGTTTATTTGGATAATACACATTCACATTTCTTGATAAGTTGAATTCAGATACTTTATATCAGGAGATGGGAATGGCAACCCACTCCAGTATTCTTGCCCGGAGAATCCCATGAACAGAGGAGGCTGGCGGGCTACAGTCCATGGAGTCTCAGAGTCGGACATGACTGAGATACCAACACACACACACTGTGTATCATCACCATCATCTTTTCTTTTATTATCTCTTCTGACTGCTATTTCTAATAGAAAAACTAACAATTTATGGATAAAGCTTTCTTGTCCATAGCAAACAACAGCAAATGCTAAATATTTAGTCTCTTATCATTAGGAAAAATAAAAGCTGTTTAATAAAATCTCTGGGTCAACTGGGAGTGTATATGGAGAAAAGTTAATTCATCCTGCTTCTTGGGCCTTATAAGAAAATAACATCCACACGAATCAAAGATTTAAATGAAAAATAGAGAAGTCTTAAAGTCTGTAGGATAAACCATGAAAAGTTATTTTCTAGTTCCAGAATGTGCAAGGCCCTTTTTTTTGACACAAATTCCAAGAGATGTATAAGACATTGGTATACGTTACCTGAAATGAACAGCAGTGTGTATGGTATTCAGTATGTTGCTATTTAAAAAAGAATTCAGCATCCCCTTACTGGATCTTGTCTTCAATGTTTATAAAAGTTTTCCAGTGAATTCTCTTGTTTTCTAAATATAAAATCACTATCTGCCACATTTCAAATGGCATTACTCTCTTCCCCCGCCGCTCCCCGCCATAAGTGTATTAGCTAGCATCGCTAGTCCTGTAGTTACATAAGAGTAAACATTGAATCTGTTTCTTACTTATTTGTCTTCTGATTTTGTGGTCTTGCCATAAAAATATTTTATATTTACAAAATTGTAAAAGTTTCTGTGGTTGACTTTTAGGTGAGTTGTTCAGAAAAATCTAAAAATATCTGGCTAAGTTTCTTCTAGTACTTTTTTGATCCTGCATTTCTTCCTTCCTTCTTTCTTAAAGCTCATACTGAGTCATGATGGTCAAAGAAAGAGCTGTCTATATTTATGTATATGACTTAATCAATTTGGAGATATTTTATCCATCTGTGATTTTGTTTTAGGAAGAAGGATCTTAAGGAACAGTTGAGGAGTGTCTTTGCTTTTGTTCCCTGGATAATTGTCATGAGGTTTCCATAGGGATGACCTGGTCCAGTTGCCCTTCCTGACCATGTGCATCAAAGAGAGTCTGCGGTTGCACCCTCCAGTCACCAGCATCTCCCGCCGCTGTACCCAGGACATTGTGCTCCCAGATGGCCGGGTCATCCCCAAAGGTGCCCACAATGACTACGGGAGGAGGTTCCTGGTCAGAAAGAGGGGCCAATAAGGCAGGGAGACCTAGTCCTGACTGGTCCCTCCTGTTCCACAGGTGTTATCTGCCTCATTGATATTTTCGGGACCCATCACAACCCATCTGTGTGGCCAGATCCTGAGGTGATGCCTCCCCCACACCCTACCTCCATCATCTTTGTTCATTTCCCTTTGGGGACCCAAGGAGGGCACGGGGTTCTGGCAAATCAGACATCACTCTGTCCCATTATACACATATCTGCCTCTCCAAGGATGGACGTCCAGGGAGATATCACCCAGTAACCCTGTCTTGTCTTGCCCCCAGGTCTATGACCCCTTCCGCTTCGACCCAGAAAACATCAAAGGGAGGTCACCTTTGGCTTTTATTCCCTTCTCAGCGGGTCCCAGGTGAGGGCATTGGGCATTTGAGGTGGCAATGCGGTGGTGGGGGTGGCAGCATCTGGGACTGAGATTCCAGGCATGACTGTCAGGCAAGGAGGTGGGAAAAATGAAGATGATTAGAGTTCTGGCTTTCCTTCCCTTCCCTGCCCTGGAGGTGACAGATAAACATTTGGGGAATGGAGGTGGGCCCAAGGAGGGGCCTGTAGTGTGCTGAGAGCCCTTTCCCTCCCACATTTGCGTTCAGAACTAGAATCTGGACCAGGCCCAGGGGATATGCAAACCCATGTCGGGGGTCCCAGGAATTGTTAGGCTTCTCGGTCTCTGCAGATGGGGGTGGGGATGGTGGGCCAGATTTCCGGCTTGGTGAGGCTGGGATGAAGGTCCAGGGAGTCGTCAGAGACACCACTCCTGCCTGCAGGAACTGCATTGGGCAGACATTCGCCATGACTGAGATGAAAGTGATCTTGGCGCTCACCTTGCTGCGCTTCCGCATTCTGCCGGACAAGGAGCCCTGCCGGAAGCCAGAGCTGATCCTGCGCACCGAGGGCGGACTCTGGCTGCGGGTGGAGCCACTGAGCGCAGGCCAGCAATGACCCAGCACCTTCTCTCCTGTGATCCTCCCTGACCCTAGACACCTCATGTGGCAGTTTGGAAATCAAACTTCGTGGTCACCTCTGCCCTAGTCCCGTCAAGAGACAGCAAGGAGCCCATGGGGTCTGCTAGGTTCCAGGCAGGTTGGGGTTGCTGTAAACTTGGTGGCCTTTAGAGTGGCGGCTCAGGGGGGAACTTGGATCCCAAGTGTAAGACTACTCTTTAGGGAAGTTCAACTGCTTGATGCAGAGAGGGTCAGATGACCTTGGATTTGCTCCCTGCCATGGTAATGTAAAGGTCACCGTCCCAGCCTGCCATTTACTAGTTGTTTGGCTTAAGAAAATTGTTTACCTCTCAGTTCCTTTATTACATATTGTAGCCACTTTACTGGGCTGTTGGGGAGATTGAATAAACAAGCATATGCAAAATGAGTGACTCAGTATATAGTAAGCATTAGTAATCGATAAGGGTTCATTTCCTCACTTCTTTCTGCATTGCTTTCTTAAATTTAAAATGTTTTAAAGTCATCATAGGTATATTTAAATTTAGGGACATGTGGAAGCCTGCTGCTTCAGAGGACTATCAGAAGATTCAGCAACTTCAAAATTCCCATATTTACATCTATTGCAGTTTCAAAGGGCCTTGCTGTGATGCTGACCTGAAGTTGGGAACTGAAAAAAATTTTCTTTCCTATCACAGAATCATGACCCAGGACTTCATTTTCATTTGGATGTTTTAGGGAGTGGAGGCCAAGTGGGTGGAAGTGGATGGGGCAGGAATGGGATCACTTCCTTCAGCACTCGGGACAGCAGCTGCCCCAGGACTAGCCCCATTCAGGTTGCAGGGAGTCCTGGGATAGTCTCAGACACTTTCAGGAGCCAGAGGACTTAATGGTTGCAAAATAAGAAAGAAATCCTACATCATAAAATGAGTAAATATTTAATATATTCTAAGCTGGAATCAGGATTGCCGGGAGAAATATCAATAACCTCAAATATGCAGATGACACCACCCTTATGGCAGAAAGCGAAGAACTAAAGAGTCTCTTGATGAAAGTGAAAGAGGAGAGTGAAAAATTTGATTTAAAACTCAACATTCAGAAAACTAACATCATGGCATCCAGTCCCATCACTTTATGGCAAATAGATGGGGAAACAGTGGAAACAGTGGCTGACTTTATTTTTGGGGGGCTCCAAAATCACTGCAGATGGTGACTGTAGCCATGAAATTAAAAGACACTTACTCCTTGAAAGGAAAGTTATGACCAACCTAGACAGCATATTAAAAAGCAGAGACATTACTTTGCCAAAAAAAAGTCCATCTGTCGAAGCTATGGTTTTTCCAGTAGTCATGTATGGATGTGAGAGCTGGACTATAAAGAAAGCTGAGAGCCGAAGAATTGATGCTTTTGAACTGTGGTGTTGGAGAAGACTCTTGAGAGTCCCTTGGGCTGCAGGGAGATCCAACCATTTCATCCTAAAGAAAATCAGTCCTGAATGTTCATTGGAAGGACTGATGTTGAAGCTGAAGCTCCAGTACTTTGGCCACCTGATGCAAAGAACTGACTCATTTGAAAAGACCCTGATGCTGGGAAAGATTGAAGGCAGGAGGAGAAGGAGACAACAGAGGATGAGATGGTTGGATGGCATCACCAACTCAATGGAGATGAGTTTGAGTAGACTCTGGGAGTTGATGATGGACAGAGAGGCCTGGTGTACTGCAGTCCATGGGGTCGCAAAGAGTTGGACACAACTGAGCAACTGAACCAAAGCTGAAAATCACAGTTGTTTTTCTTTGCTTTCAGAGTTGTTATTGAAGACGTTTATCTTTTACCCTAAATGATACCTTGTCATAGAAGAAAATACAAATAAGAAAAAAAGAAATAAAAGTAATATCCTTAATCCAAACATGTTAAAGTAATCACTATTCATATTCTCTCACACATACTGCCAAGTTTTCATTATATTGATATTTGAAATCCTTATACCAGTAAAAATTTGACTTTTCATCTGAATGTGTTACATTTACATCATGTAATCTCTTTTTAAAAAAGTGTTATTTTACTGACTACCAAGCACATTGAAGCTGAAACTCCAATACTTTGGCCACCTGATGCAAACAGCTGATTCATTTGAAAAGACCCTGATGCTGGGGAAGATTGAAGGTGGGAGGAGAAGGGGACGACAGATGTTTGGATGACATCACCAACTCAATGGACATGAGTTTGAGTGAACTCCAGGAGTTGGTGATGGACAGGGAAGCCTGGCGTGCTGCGATTCATGGGGTCACAAACAGTCGGACATGACTGAGTGACTGAACTGAACTGAACCAAGCACATGAAAGATGCTCTATGCCATTAATAATTAGTCATTAGGGAAATGCAAGTCAACACCACCATGTGATACCGCTTCACACTCACCAGGATGGCAAGAATGTAAAACAATGGAAAATAGCAAGTGTTGGTGAAGATGCAGGAGAGTTTGAATAATCGTTGTATAATCCTATTGTATAATAGTTGTATAATCCTCATACATTGCTGTTGGAAATATAAAATAGTCCAGCTAATGTAGAAAATAATCTGATATTTTTCAGTAAAAAACCCTAGAATTATTATATGATCCAGGCATTCCATGTCCAGGTATCTACCCAAAAGAATTGGAAACAGGTGCTTTTACATATATCTTTGTAGAGGCACTATCCACAATTGCCAGAAACTGCATATTTGGGAAACAATTCAGATATCCCATAACAGATGAATGGATAAATAAAATGAGATATGTCCATAATAAAGAATATTATTGGGTCCTAAAAAGGAATGAAGCTCTGATACATGCTGCAACATGAATGAACTTTGAAAACATCATGCTAAGTGAAAGGAGAAAGACACAAAAGGTCATATATTGTATGATTTCATTTATATGAAATGTCCAAAATAGGCAAATCCATAGAGACAGATCCAGTAGCTGGAGGGTGGAGGAGGAAATAGACAGTGACTGCTAATGGTACAGATCTCCTTTCAGGTGGTGAAAATATCTTGAAACCAGAGGAGAGGTGGTGGTTTCACAATACTGTGAATGTACTAGATGCATGAAGTTGAACATGAACACTTCGTGATGGTCGAATGGTGAATTTTATCTTATGTGGATTTTGCCTCAAGAAAAAAAATTATTCTTTTATCATACATTTTTTTCCTTGTTCATCTGTTTTTTTGTATAATAATATATGTTGTGAACATCCTTCCATAGCATACAATCAACATCTTAGGGATCTTTAAATTCTTTTGTGTCAAGTATTCAAGTCACTTTACTTTTGTGAATGGCATTAAGCTAGGAAATAATTTAGTTTGGCTCACTTTATAAGAATTCTTTTTATGGACTTTGATAGCTTGAGATATTACAACCAATTTCAAACTGAGTTACTCTTAATCACATTCTCTGGGTGTAGAAAATTCATTTCTGTAGCAATAGATACCTTCCCCTTGGTATATCTTAAATTCTTAGAGATGGGAGTACCAGACCATCTTATCTGTCTCCTGAGAAACCTGTATGTTAGTGAAGAAACAACATAACCATTGCTTCTAATGAACCTTTTATGGAACAACTGAGTGGTTCAGGATTTAGAAAGGAGTACGACAAGGCTGTTTATTGTCACCCTGTTTATTTAACTTATACGTAGAGCACATCATGAGAAATGCTGGGCTAGATGAGTTACAAGCTGGAATCAACATTGCCAGGAGAAATATCAACAGCCTCAGATATGAGGATGATACCACTCTAATTGCAGAAAGCGAAGAGGAACTAAAGAACCTCTTGATGAAGGTGAAAGAGGAGAGTGAAAAATCTGGCTTAAAACTAAATATTAAAAAAGCTAAGATCATGGCATCCAGCCCCATCACTTCCTGGCAAATAGATGGGGAAAATGTGGAAGCAGTGACAGATTTCCTCTTCTTGGGTTCTTAAATCCCTGTGGATGGTGACTGCAGGTGTGATATTGCAAGATGATTGCTTCTTGGCAGGAAAGCTATGACAAACCTAGACAGCATGTTGAGTTGAAAAGCAAAGACATTACTCTGCTGACAAAGGTATGTATAGTCAAGGCTATAGTCTTTCCAGTAGTCATGTATAGTTGTGAGAATTGGATGATAAAGAAGGCAAAGTGACAAAGAATTGATGTTTTCCAACTGTGCTGCTGGAGAAGACTCTTGAGAGTCTCTCAGACAGCAAGGAGATCAAACTAGTCAATCCTAAAGGAAATAACCTTAAAAATTCATTGAAAGGACTCATGCTGAAGCTGAAGCTCCAATACTTTGACTACCTGATGCAAAGAGCTGATTCATTGGAAAAGACACTGATGCTGGGGTATATTGAAGGAGAAGAGGGCAACAGAGAATGAGATGACTGGATGGCATCACTGATGCAATGGACATGAACTTTGGAAAACTCAGGGAGATGATGAGGGACAGGGAAGTCTGGCATGCTTGTAGTCCATGGGGTTGTGAAGAATTAGACATGACTTGATGACTTAACAACAACAAACAATAGATACACATGCATTCATGTAAGATGTGGGTGTAATTAGATGCTTTTTATACAACACATAAGGCTTCATGACTCCACAGACACTGATGCTTTTGGTCCTATTAACAGAGGTAGACCCCTGGAAGCAAGAAGATGATGACACTTCAGCTCCCCAAGGTAAAGACCAATTTCATCCTCACACCAGGCTTACGGATTGGGAAGATTAACTCACTTGCTCAAGGTCACTCAGTTGATAAGTGGTTGGAGTGGGGGTAAATTTGGTCAGCTTGTCTTCAGAAGTCATGCTTTGTCTTCCAAGGGAGTGATTTTTCAAGATCTGTCTCAGCTCCAACTGCATAGATCACCTGGAGAATCCCTGCAGGCTTACTAGATGAGAATCTTTGATGAGTGATGCCTAAATCTTTAAATGTAAAATTTTGACATGAAATACATCCACTCATGTTAAAAAAAATGTACAGGGAAAAAATTGGTTCTCCATATATCTTTGGTTTTCCCAGGTTTTTCATCTTTTATTTTTTCATTTATTTTTATTAGTTGGAGGCTAATTACAATATTGTAGTGCTTTTTGCCATACATTGACATGAATCAGCCATGGATTTACATGTGTTCCCCATCCTGAATCCCCCTCACACCTCCCTCCCCATCCCATCCTTCTTCGTCATCCCAGTGCACAAGCCCTGAGCACTTGTCTCATGCATCCAACCTGGACTGGTGATATGTTTCACACTTGAAAATATACATGTTTCGATGCTATTCTCTCAGATCATCCCACCCTCGCCTTCTCCCATAAAGTCCAAAAGTCTATTCTATACATCTGTGTCTCTTTTTCAGTCTTGCATATAGGGTTATCATTACCATCTTTCTAAATTTCATATTTATGCATTAGTATACTGTATTGGTGTTTATCTTTCTGGGTTACTTCATCTTTTAAAATACTTTTTATTTATCATTTCATAGTATATTTATGCAAATAATATATATGCTTAGCTACTCTCTGCTTCATCTTAAAATGGTATGTGAGCTTATAAACTACAAATAGCAAAATTTTCTGTACTTGGTGTACAGCCTTGAGTTTTGACAAATGCCTAGAGTAGTGTAACCATCACTGCTGTTGGTAAACAAAAGCCTTTCACCTCACCCCCTGAGAAACACTGATCTATTCTCTATCCCTAGAGTCTGGCTTCTTTCACTTAGCAATGTATTTATGATTCACCCATGTGGCATGTATCAATGCTTTGTTTCTTTTTATTGCAAGGTAACATTCCATAGTAAGGATGGGCCATGTTTTCTTCACCAATTGGAGGACATGTGTATTGTTTTCAGTTTTCTGCTGTTATGAATAAAGCTATTATGAACATTTTCATACAAGTGTTCATTGGACTTGGAGTGGGATGCTAGGTCTTAACATATGTGCATGTGTAACATTAGAAGAAACAATGAAACTATTTCCAAAGTGTGCCATTTAAAGTTTTTAAATAAATAAAAATTCTCAGGACTTCCCTGTTTAAGTCCTGTGGTTAAGTGGTCAAGACTTCATGTTCTAATGCAGGAGATGTGGGTTCGATCTCAGATTGGGTAGATAAGATCCCACATGCCTTGCAGCCAAAAAACCAAAACATTAAAAGCAAAAGAAAAAATTGTAAGAAATTCAATAAAGCCTTTAAAGATAAATAATATCCCCAGCTTTATTCAGATATGATTAACACATAATACTGCATCAGTTTGAGGTGTACAACATAGTTGACTTGATACACTCATAACTTAGGAAACCATGATCATTATAATATTAGGTTACCATCTCCACCTCATCTCATAGTTGCCATTTCTTTTTCTATGGTGAGAACATTTAAGATCTGCTCTCTAGGCAGCATTCAAGTGTGTGATACAGTACTGTTAGCTCTAATCACCATACTGTATATTAGATCCTCAACTTGTTAACTTTATAACTACTATTTGACCAACATCTCCCATTTCTCCCATTGCAATATCTCATGATAAACACCACTCTATTCTTTTTCTTTTGAGTTTGTCATTTTTTGGATTCCACATATAAGTGATATCATACAGTAGAGTTTTCATCAATGTCTGTGTAGGGCATTGGTTCTAGGACTCCCTACAGACACCAAAATCTTGAGCTGCTCAAATCCCTCATTGAAAATGGTGTCCTATTTTAATGTAACCTATTCATCTTCTCCTGTTTGCTTTAAATTATCTCTAGATTACTATAAAGCCTAATACAATGTAAATGCTATGTAAATAGTTGCTGGTGAGCAGCAAATTTAAGATTTTTTTCTTGGATTTTTCCATTGTGAATATCTTTTATTATGATTAATTGAATCTGAGGATACAGAACGTGGAGACAGAGCTGCCTAAATATTTCTTTCTCTAACTTATTTCACTTAGCATAATGCCTTCAAGATCCATCCTCCTTGTCACAAATGGGCAGGTTTTCCTTCTGAATAGTGCTCCACTGTGTTTATACACACATCTTCTTCATCTACTGGTGGACAGTTAGATTGTTTCCATATATTAGCTATTGCAAATAATGCTGCAGTGAGCATGAGAGTATAGATCAGATTTCAATTTTGCTGGAGTGTATGTTAGTTTTAGGGCTTCCTGAGTGGTTCAGCAGTAAAGAATCTGCCTGCAATGCAAGAAACCTGGGTTCAATCCCTGGGTCAGGAAGATCCCCTAGCAGAAGCCATGGCAACGCAGTCCAGTACTAGACTGGAGAACTCCGTGGGCAGAGGAGCCTGGCAGGCTGCAGTCCATTGGGTCACACAGAATTGGACACAACCGACACAACTAAGCAGAATCTGCAGGAGGTTAGTTTTAGAATTTGAGGACTTTCCACACTGTTTTCCATGGATGTCCATATCATTCAAAATTTCTGTCTTTGGGTGCAGGGGCAGTCCTAAGATGGCAGAGGAATAGGATGGGGAAACCACTTTCTCCCCTACAAATTCATTGAAAGAACGTTTGAGTGCTGAGCAAATTCCACAAAACAACTTCTGAATGCTGGCAGAGGACATCAGGCACTCAGAAAAGTAGCCCATTGTCTTTGAAAGGAGATGGAGAAGTCTTGAGGCTTGTAAGGCTGTAAGAACAAGACTGAAAACCAGAGGCAGGAGGCTTAAGTCCAAAACCTGAGAACACCAGAGAACTCCTGACTCCAGGGAGCATTAACTGATAAGAGATCATCAAAACCTCCATACCTATGCTGAAACCAAGCACCACCCAAGAGCCAACAAGTTTCAGAGCAAGACATACCATGCAAATTCTCCAGCAAAGCAAGAACATAGCCCTGAGCTTCACTGTACACGCTGCCCAAAGTCACATAAAACACATTAACATCTCAAAACTCACTACTGGACACTTCATTGCACTCCAGAGAGAAGAAACCCAGCTCCATCCACCAGAACACTGACACAAGCTTCCCTAACCAGGAAACCTTGATGAGCCACCCATCCAACCCCACCCACGGTGAGGAACCTCCACAATAAAGAGGAACCACAAATGCCAGAATATGGAAAGGCCACCCCAAACACAGCAACATAAACAATATGAAAAGGCAGAGAAATACCCAGCAGGGAAAGGAACAGGATAAATGCCCACCAAACAAAACAAAAGAGGAAGAGATATGGAATCTACCTGATAAGAATTCAGAATAATGACAGTAAAAATGATCCAAAATCTTGAAAAAAAAATGGAGTTACAGATAAATAGCCTGGAGACAAGGATCAAGAAGATGCAAGAAAGGTTTAACTAGAACCTAGAAGAAATGAAAAAGAGTCAATATATAATGAATAATGCAATAACTGAGATAAAAAACACTCTGGAGGAAACCCACAGTAGAATAATGAAGGCAGAAGATAGGATAAGTGAGGTAGAAGATAGAATGGTGGAAATAAATGAAGCAGAGAGGAAAAAAGAATGAAAAGAAATGAGGACAACCTCAAAGACCTCTGGGACAATGTTAAACGCCCCAACATTTGAATCATAGGGGTCCCAGAAGAAGAAGACAAAAAGAAAGATCATGAGAAAATACTTGAGGAGATAATAGTTGAAAATTTCCCTAAAATGCAGAAGGAAATAGTCACCCAAGTTCAAGAAACCCAGAGAGTCCCAAACAGGATAAACCCAAGGCAAAACACCCCAAGACACATGTTAATCAAGTTAACAAAGATCAAACACAAAGAACAAATACTAAAAGCAGCAGGGGAAAAAAACCCAAGTAACACACAAGGGGATTCCCATAAGGATAACAGCTGATCTTTTAATAGAAACTCTTCAGGCCAGAAGGGTTTGGCAGGACATACTTAAAGTGATGAAAGAGAAAAACCTACAACCCAGATTACTGTACCCAGCAAGGATCTCATTCAATTATGAAGGAGAAATCAAAAGCTTTGCAGGCAAGCAAAAGTTGAGAGAATTCAGCACCACCAAACCAGTTCCTCAACAAATGCTAAAGGATCTTCTCTAGATAGGAAACACAGAAAGGGTATATAAACCCTAATCCAAAACAATAAAGTAAATAGCAACGGGATCATACTTATCAATAATTACCTTAAATGTAAATGGGTTGAATGCCGCAACCAAAAGACAAAAACTGGCTGAATGGATACAAAAAGAAGACCGCTATATATGTTGTCTACAAGAGACCCACCTCAAAACAAGGGACACATACAGGCTGAAAGTGAAGGGCTCGAAAAAGATATTCCACACAGAGACCAAAAAAAGCAGGAGTAGCAATACTCACATCAGACAAAATAGACTTTAAAATAAAGGCTTTGAAAAGAGACAAAGTAGGACATTACATAATGATCAAAGGATCCATCCAAGAAGAAGATATAACAATCATAAATATATATGCACCCAACATAGGAGCACCACAATATGTAAGACAAACGCTAACAAGTATGAGAGGGGAAATTAACATTAACACAATAATAGTGGGAGACTTTAATACCCCACTCACACCTATGCATAGATCAACTAAACAAAAAATTAACAAGGAAACACAAACTTTAAGTGATACAATACATCAGTTAGACCTAATTGATATCTATAGGGCATTTCACCCCAAAACAATGAATTTCACCTTTTTCTCACGTGCACATGGAATCTTCTCCAGGATAGATCACATCCTGGGCCATAAATCTAGCCTTGGTAAATTCAAAATAAAATTGAACTCATTCCAAGCATCTTTTCTGACCACAATGCAGTAAGATTAGATGTCAATTACATGAAAAAAACTATCAACATGTATATTATCAAGTGTGAAACAAATTGCTAATCCAGGTTGGATGCTTGAGACAAGTGCTCGGGGCTGGTGCACTGGGATGACCCAGAGGGATGGGATGGGGAGGGAGGTGGGAGGGGGGTTCAGGATGGGGAACACATGTAAATCCATAGCAGATTTATGTCAATGTATGTCAAAACCCACTACAATACTGTAAAGTAATTAGCCTCCAACTAATAAAAATAAATTTAAAAAAATAAAATAAAGAAGTGGTAAAATAAAAATAAAATAAAAAATAAATAAAAATTCAAACATATGGAGGCTGAACAGCATGCTGCTGAATAACCAACAAATCACAGAAGATTAAAAAATTCATAGAAATGAATGAAAATGAAAACACAACAACCCCAAACCTGTGGGACACTGTAAAAGCAGTGCTAAGGGGAAGGTTCATAGGAATACAGGCTTACCTCAAGAAACAATAAAAAAGTCAAATAAATAAACTAACTCTACACCTAAAGCAACTAGAAAAGGAAGAAATGAACAACCCCAGGGTTAGTAGAAAGAAAGAAATCTTAAAAATTAGTGCAGAAATAAATGCAAAAGAAGCAAAAGAGATCATACCAAAAATCAACAAAGCTAAAAGCTGGCTCTTTGAGGAGATAAATAAACTTGACAAACCATTAGCCAGACTCATTAAGAAACAAAGGAAGAATTATCAAATCAACAAAATTAGAAATGAAAATGGAGAAATCACAACAGACAACACAGAAATACAAAGAACTATAAGAGACTACTATCAGCAACTATATGTCAATAAAATGGACAATTTGGAAGAAATGGACAAATTCTTAGAAAAGTACAACTTTCCAAAACTGAACCAGGAAGAAATAGAAAATCTTAACAGACCCATCACAAGCAAGGAAATCGAAACTATAATCAGAAATCTTCCAGCAAACAAAAGCCCAGGACCAGATGGCTTCTCAGTTGAATTCTACCAAAAATTTAGAGAAGAGCTAACATCTATCCTACTCAAACTGTTCCATAAAATTGCAGATGAAGATAAACTTCCAAACTCATTCTATGAGGCCACCATCACCCTAATACCAAAGCCAGACAAAGATGCCACAAAAAAGAAAACTACAGGCCAATATCACTGATGAACATAGATGCAAAAATCCTGAAAAAAATTCTGGCAAACAGAATCCAACAACACATTAAAAAGACCATACATCATGACCAAGTGGGCTTTATCCCAGGGATGCCAGAATTCTTCCATATCTGCAAATCAATCAACGCAATACACCACATTAACAAATTGAAAGATAAAAGCCATATGATTATCTCAATAGATGCAGAGAAAGCCTTTGACAATTTTCAACATCCATTTATGATAAAGACTCTCCAGAAAGCAGGAATAGAAGAAATATACCTCAACATAATAAAAGCCATATATGATAAACGCACAGCAAACATTATCCTCAGTGGTGAAAAATTGAAAGCATTTCCCCTAAAGTCAGGAACAAGACAAGGGTGCCCACTCTCACCACTACTATTCAACATAGTTTTGTAAGTTTTGGTCATAGCAATCAGAGGAGAAAAAGAGATAAAAGGAATCCAGATTGGAAAAGAAGAAGTAAGACTTTACCGTTTTCAGATGGTACGATCCTCTACATAGAAAACCCTAAAGACAACACCAGAAAATTCCTAGAGCTAATCAATGAATATATTAAAGTTGCAGGATATAAAATTAACACACAGAAATCCCTTGCATTCCTATACACTAACAATGAGAAAACAGAAAGAGAAATTAAGAAAATGATTCCATTCACCATTGCAACAAAAAGAATAAAATACTTAGGAATAAATCTACCTAGAGAACAAAAGACCTATATATAGAAAATTATGAAACATTAATGAAAGAAAGCAAAGAGGACACAAATAGATGGAGAAATATACCATGTTCATGGATTGGAAGAATCAATATAGTGAAAATGAGTATGCTACCCAAAGCAATCTATAATTCAATACAATACCTATCAAACTACCAATGGTATTCTTCACAGAACTAGAACAAATAATTTCACAATTTGTATGGAAATACAAAAAAAACTCGAATAGCCAAAGCAACCTTGAGAAAGAAGAATGGAACTGGAGGAATCAACCTGCCTGACTTCAGGCTCTACTACCAAGCTACAGTCATCAAGACAGTATGGTACTGGAACAAAGACAGAAATAGAGATAAATGGAACAAAATAGAAAGCCCAGAGATAAATCCACGGACTTATGAACACCTTATCTTCGACAAAGGAGACAAGAATATACAACGGAGAAAAGACAATCTCTTTAACAAGTGGTGCTGGGAAAACTGGTCAACCACTTGTAAAAGAATGAAACTAGAACACTTTCTAACAACATACACAAAAATAAACTCAAAATGAATTAAAGATCTAAATGTAAGACTAGAAACTATAAAACTCCTAGATGAAAACATAGGCAAAACACTCTCTGACATAAATCACAGCAGGATCCTTTATGACCCACCTCCCAGAGTAATGGAAATAAAAGGAAAAAGAAACAAATGGGACCTAACTAAACTTAAAAGCTTTTGTACAACAAAGGAAACTATAAGCAAGGTGAAAAGACAGCCTTCAGAATGGGAGAAAGTAATAGCAAATGAAGCAACTGACAAAGAATTAATCTCAAAAAATAGAAGCAAGTCCTGCAACTCAATTCCAGAAAAATAAACGACCCAAGCAAAAAATGGACCAAAGAACTAAACAGAGAGTTCTCCAAAGAAGACATACAGATGGCTAACAAACGCATGAAAAGATGCTCAACATCACTTATTATTAGAGAAATGTAAATCAAAACCACAGTGAGGTACCATCTCACGCCATTCAGAATGGCTGCTATCTTAAAGTCTACAAGCAACAAATACTGGAGAGGGTGGGAGGAAAGGGAACCCTCTTACACTGTTGGTGGGAATGCAAACCAGTACAGCCACTGTGAAGAACAGTGGAGATTCCTTAAAAAATTGGAAATAGAACTGCCATATGACCCAGCAATCCCACTGCTGGACATACACACCAAGGAAACTAGAATTGAAAGAGACACGTGTACCCCAGTGTTCATTGCAGCACTGTTTACAAAAGCCAGGACATGGGAGCAACCTAGATGTCCATCGACAGATGAATGGATAAGAAAGCTGTGGATATACACAATGGAATATTACTCAACCATTAAAAAGAATATATTTGAATCAGTTCTAATGAGGTGGATGAAACTGGAGTCTATTATACAGAGTGAAGTAAGCCAGAAAGAAAAACACCAATACAGTATACTAACGCATGTATATGGAATTTAGAAAGATGGTAATCATAACCCTATATGCGAGAGAGCAAAAGAGACACAGATGGATAGAACAGTCTTTTGGACTCTGTGGGAGAGGGCGAGAGTGGGATGATTTGGGAGAATGGCAATGAAACGTATATTATGAAAAACGGATCACCAGTCCAGGTTTAATGCATGAGACAGGGTGCTCGGGGCTGGTGCACTGGGATGACGCAGAGGGAAGGGATGCGGTGGGAGGTAGGAGGGGGTTTCAGCATGGGAACACATGTACACCCATGGAGGATTCCTGTCAATGTATGGCAAAACCACTACAATATTGTAAAATAATTAGCCTCCAATTAAAATAAACAAATTTATATTAAAAAATTCTGTCTTTGAAGTATAAGATATCTAATTCCTCCCATACTGATTGGCACCACCTGGCAGTGTCAGTTTTTTGCAGTCATTCCACTGGGTATGTAATGATAGGTACCTGTGATTTTTGTTCACATTTCCTAATGACTAGTGATGTTGAACATTTTTTCATGTGCCTATTTTCCATTCATATATCATCTTTGGCAAATCACCTGTTCAAATCTTTTGCCCATTAATTTTGCTTGGATTATTTACTTCCTGATTGTTGACATTTGGCATGCAAGTCCTTTGCAGATATGTGGTTTGGAAGTCTTTTTTCCTAGTGTGTGTCTAGTCTTTACGTTATCCTAAATTTCTTTCACATAGCAAAATTTAAAAAAAAATTTAAAGTCAAGTTTATCAATTTTTTCTTTTTATGATTATGCTTATGTTGTTTTATATAAGATCTCTACCTAAACTAAGGTTACAGATATACTCTTCTATTTTTTCTTCTAAAAGTTCCACAGTTTATATTGGTTCTATGATTCATATTAAGTTAAATCTTGTATAAGGTATGAGATATGGGTTGAATGTATTTTTACTCATGAATGTCCAGTTTTCAAGTACCACTTTTCAAAAAGACTATCCTTTGTTCATTGACTTGCCTGACATGTCTTTTTTTTTTTTTTAATTCTGGACTCTATTCTGTTCCTTTGATTTATGTGTCTAGTCTTTGGTGAATATCACACTATAATGGTTATCCTTGTTTTATTGTATGTCATGAAAGTGGTATTATAAACCTTTCAACTATGTTTTTTTCTTTCAAGAAAAATTTTGACTCTGATAAATACTCTGCACTTTATGATTAGCTTATCTATTTAAAAAAAAGTCCTCCTAGGTTTCTAATTGCTTAGAATTTGTAGACCAACTAGAAGAGACTGAGCATTTTAACAATACTGGGTCTTCTACTCCATTAACATTGTTAATCTCTTCATTAATTTAGGTCTTCTTTCATTTCTTCATCTGTGTCTTGAATTTTTCATCCCAGAAATCATAACATACTTTATTAGATTATATATGAAATCTATTAGACTTATTAGATATACACAAAAACAAGACACCTACATATGCTGTCTACAAGAGACCCACCTCAAAACAAGGAACATACAGACTGAAAGTGAAGGGCTGGAAAAAGATGTTTCATGCACATGGAGAACAAAAGAAAACAGGAGTAGCAATACTCATTTCAGATAAAATAGATATTTAAATAAAGGCTGTGAAAAGAGACAAAGAAGGACATTATGCAATGACCAAAGGATCAATTCAAGAAGACGATATAACAATTATAAGTATATATGCACCCAACATAAGAGCACTGCAATATGTAAGGCAAATGCTAACAAGCATGAAAGGGGAAATTAACAGGAAGACAATAATAGTGGGAGACTTTAATACTCCACTCACACCTATGGACAGATCAACTCAACAGAAAATTAGCAAGGAAACACAAACTTTAAATGATACAATACACCAGTTAGACCTAATTGATATCTATAGGACATTTAACCCCAAAACAATAATTTCACCTTTTTCTCAAGTGCACACAGAACCTTCTACAGGACAGATCACATCCTGGCCCATAAAACTAGCCTTGGTAAATTCAAAAAATTGAACTCATTCCAAGCATCTTTTCTGATCCCAATGTGGTAAGATTAGATATCAACTACAGGAAAAAAACTATTAAAATTAAAAACATATGGAAGCTAAACAACATGCTTCTGAATAACCAACAAATCACAGGAGAAATAAAAAAGGAAATCAAAAGCTGCATAGAAACGAATGAAAATGAAAACACAAAAACCCCAAACCTATGGGATTCAGTAACAGCACTGCTAAGGGGAAAGTTCATAGCAATACAAACTTACCTCAAGAAACATGAGAAGATCAAATATATAACCTAACTTTACACCTAAAGCAACTAGAAAAAGAAGAATGAAGAACCTCAGGGTATGTACAAGGAAATAAATCAAAAAATTAGGGCAGAAATAAATGAAAAAGAAACAAAGGAGACTATAACAAAAATCAACAAAACTAAAAGCTGGTTCTTTGAGAAGATAAATAAAATAGACAAACCATTAGCCAGACTCATCAAGAAAAAAAGGGAGGAGAATCAAATCAACAAAATTAGAAATGAAAATGGAGAAATCACAACAGATGACACAGAAATACAAAGGATCATAAGAGACTACTATCAGCAACCATATACCAATAAAATGGACAACTTGGAAGAAATGGACAAATTCTTAGAAAAGTACAACTTTCCAAAACTGAACCAGGAAGAAATAGAAAATCTTAACAGACCCATCACAAGCATGGAAATCAAAACTGTAATAAAAAATCTTCCAAGAAACAGAAGTCCAGGACCAGATGGGTTCACAGATGAATTCTACCAAAAATTTAGAGAAATGTTAACACCTATCCTACTCAAACTCTTCCAGAAAGTTGCAGAGGAAAGTGGGCTGCCAAACTCATTCTATGAGGCCACAATCACCCTAATACCAAAACCAGAAAAAGATGCCACACCAAAAAAGAAAGCTACAGGCCAATATCACTGATGAAGATAGATGCAAATACCCTTAACAAAATCCTAGCAAACAGAATCCACCAACATATTGAAAAAAAATCATACATCATGACCAAATGGGCTTTATCCAAGGGATGCGAGGATTCTTTAATATTCACAAATCAATCAATGTAATACACCACATTAAAATTGAGGTAAAAACCACATGATTATCTCAATAGATGCAGAGAAAGCATTTGACAAAATTCAACATCCATTTATGATAAAAACCCTCCAGAAAGCAAGAATAGAAGGAGTATACCTCAACACAATAAAAGCCATATGTGATAAACCCACAGTAAACATTATCCTCAGTGGTGAAAAATTGAAAGCATTTCAGGAACAAAACAAGGGTGCCCATTCTCACCACTACTATTCAACACCGTTTTGGAAGTTTTAGCTACAGCAATCAGAGAAGGAAAAGAAATAAAAGGAATCCAGATTGGAAAAGAAGAAGTTAAACACTCACTGTTTGCAGATGACACAAAGCTCTTCATAGAAAACCTCAAAGACACTACCAGAAAATTCTTAGAGCTAATCAATGAATATAGTAAAGTTGCAGGATATAAAATTAGCACACAGAAATCCCTTGCATTCCTATACACTAACAATGAGAAAACAGAAAGAGAAATTAAGAAAACGATTCCATTCACCATTGCAACAAAAAGAATAAAATACTTAGGAATAAATCTGCCTAAAGAAACAAAAGACCTAGATATAGAAAACTATAAAACACTGATGAAAGAAATTAAAGACGACACAAATAGATGGAGAAATATATGTTCACGGATAAAAAGAATCAATGTAGTGAAACTGAGTATACTACTCAAGAATTCTATAGATTCAATGCAATCCCTATCAAGCTACCAACAGTATTTTTCACAGAACTAGAACAAATAATTTCACAATTCGTATGGAAACACAAGAAAACTCGAATAGCCAAAGCAATCTTGAAAAAGAAGAACGGAACTGGAGGAATCAACCTGCCTGACTTCAGACTATACTATAAAGCCACAGTCATCAAGATAGTATGATACTGGCACAAAGACAGAAATATAGATCAATGGAACAGAATAGAAAGCCCAGAGATAAATCCACGAACCTATGGACACCTTATCTTCGACAAAGGAGGCAAGGATATACAATGGAAAAAAGACAGCCTCTTTAACAAGTGGTGCTGGGAAAGCTGGTCAACCACTTGTAAAAGAATGAAACTAGAACACTTTCTAACACCATACACAAAAATAAACTCA
Source organism: Muntiacus reevesi (assembly GCF_963930625.1). Taxonomy (NCBI): domain Eukaryota; kingdom Metazoa; phylum Chordata; class Mammalia; order Artiodactyla; family Cervidae; genus Muntiacus; species Muntiacus reevesi. The sequence goes on along the minus strand of NC_089249.1, from coordinate 186,214,971 downwards.
AAATGGATTAAAGATCTAAATGTAAGACCAGAAACTATAAAACTCCTAGAGGAGAACATAGGCAAAACACTCTTCGACATAAATCACAGCAGGATCCTCTATGACCCACCTCCAAGAATATTGGAAATAAAAGCAAAAATAAACAAATGGGACCTAACTAAACTTAAAAGCTTTTGCACAACAAAGGAAACTATAAGCAAGGTGAAAAGACAGCCCTCAGATTGGGAGAAAATAATAGCAAATGAAGCAACAGACAAAGGATTAATCTCAAAAATATACAAGCAACTCCTGAAGCTCAATTCCAGAAAAATAAATGACCCAATCAAGAAATGGGCCAAAGAACTAAACAGATGTTTCTCCAAAGAAGACATACAGATGGCTAACAAACACATGAAAACATGCTCAGCATCACTCATTATCAGAGAAATGCAAATCAAAACCTCAATGAGATACCATTACACTCCAGTCAGGATGGCTGCTATGCAAAAGTCTACAAACAATAAATGCTGGAGAGGATGTGGAGAAAAGGGAACCCTCTTACACTTTTGGTGGGAATGCAAACTAGTACAGACGCTATGGAGAACAGTGTGGAGATTTCTTAAAAAAATGGAAATAGAACTGCCATATGACCCAGCAATCCCACTGCTGGGCATACACACTGAGAAAACCAGATCTGAAAAAGACACGTGCACCCCAATGTTCATCGCAGCACTGTTTATAATAGCCAGGACATGGAAGCAACCTAGATGCTCATCAGCAGACGAATGGATAAGGAAGCTGTGGTACATATACACCATGGAATATTACCCAGCCATTAAAAAGAATTCATTTGAATCAGTTTTAATGAGATGGATGAAACTGGAGCCCATTATACAGAGTGAAGTAAGCCAGAAAGATAAAGACCAATACAGTATACTAACGCATATATATGGAATTTAGAAAAATGGTAACAATAACCCTATATGCAAAACAGAAAAAGAGACACAGATATACAGAACAGAATTTTGGACTCTTGGGAGAAGGTGAGGGTAGGATGTTTCGAGAGAACAGCATCAAAACATGTATATTATCAAGGGTGAAACAGATTACCAGCCCAGGCTGGATGCATGAGACAAGTGCTCTGACCTGGTGCACTGGGAAGACCCAGAGGAATCAGGTGGAGAGGGAGGTGGGAGGGGGGATCGGGATGGGGAACACATGTAAATCCATGGCTGATTCATGCCAATGTATGGCAAAAACCACTACAATATTGTAAAGTAATTAGCCTTCAACTAATAAAAATAAATGAAAAAAAAAAAAAAGAAGAGATAGAAAGAATACATGGAAGAACTGTATAAAAAAAAAGATCTTAATGACCTGGATAACTATGATGGTGTGGTTAGTCACCCAGAGCCAGACATTCTGGAGTGTGAAGTCAAGTGGGCTTTAAGAAGAACTGCTGTTAATAAAGCTAATGGATGTGATGGAATTCCAGCAGAACTATTCAAATCCCTAAAGAATGATGCCGTCAATATTTTGCATTCAATATGTGAGCAAATCTGGAAGACCCAGCAGTGGCCACAGGACTGGAAAAGGTCAATTCTCAACACAATTTCCAAGAAAGGTAGTATCAAAGAATGTGCTAGCCATCAGACAATTGCACTCATCTCCCCTGCTAGTAAGGTCTTGTTTAAAATCTTGCATGCTAGGCTTCAGCATTATGTGAACCAAGAACTACCAGATGTCCATGCTGGGTTTAGAAAAGGAAGAGGAACTAGAGATCAAATTGCCGACATCTTCTAGGTTATAGAGAAAGCAAGGGAATTCGGAAAAACATCTATCTGCTTCATTGGCTATGCTAAGCCTTTGACTGTGTGGATCATGGCAAACTGTGGAAAGCTCTTAGAGAGATGGGACTACCAGACCACCTTACCTGTCTCCTGAGAAACCTGTATGCAGGTCAAGAAGCAACAGTTCGAACCCTGTATGGAACAACTGATTGGTTCAAGATTGAGGAAGGAGTACAGCGGGGCTGTCTGCTGTCACCCTGTTTGTTTAACCTATATGCTGAGCACATAATGAGAAATGCTGGGCTGGATGAGTTACAAGCTGGAATCAAGATAGGCAGGAGAAACATCAACAACATCAGATATGCGGATGATACCACTCTAACGACAGAAATCGAAGAGGAACTAAAGAGTCTCTTGATGGGGGTGAATGAGGAGCATGAAAGATCGGGCTTAGAATTGATGCCTTCAAACTGTGCTGCTGGAGAAGGCTTTGAAAGTCCCCTGGACAGCAAGGAGATCAAACCAGTAAATCCTAAAGGAAATCAACACTGAATAATCACTGGAAGGACTGAGGCTGAAACTGAAGCTCCAGTATTTTGGTCATCTGATGCGAACAGATGATCCTTTAGAAAACTTCCTGAGGCTGGGAAAGATTGAGGGCAGAAGGAGAAGAGAACATCAGAGGCTGAGATGACCGGAAAGCATCACTGATGCAATGAACATGAACTTGGGCAAACTTCGGGAGATGGTGAGGGACAGGGAGGCCTGGCGTGCTGCAGTCCATGGGGTCACAAAGAGTTGGACACTACTGGGTGACTGAACAACAACAAACTTCACTTTTTATGATGCATGATAGTTGAAAATGGCATTTGAAAACATTTTTCAATTGTTTATTGCTAGTGTACAGCAGAGTTGGCATTCCTTTTCTGTAAAGACTCATGTAGTAAATATTTCAGGCTTTAATATAGTCCATATTTAAAATTTTCTCCTCTTCCCCCACTCCTTTACAATCCTTTTAAAATATAAAACAATATTTTGTGTATTTGTCTTAGAAAGATAGGCCACAGCACAGATTTGGTCCATAGACTATGGTTTACTGACATGTAGACTATAGAAATAGTGAAAGTGAAAGTCACTCAGTCGTGTCCGATTCTTTGTGACCCCATGGGCTGTACAGTCCATAGAATTCTCCAGGCCAGAATACTGGAGTGGGTAGCCTTTCCCTTCTCCAGGGGATCTTTCCAACCCAGGGATTGAACCCAGGTCTCCTGCATCACAGGTGGATTCTTTACCAGCTGAGCCACAAGAGAAGCCCAAGAATATTGGAGTGGGAGGCCTATCCCTTCTTCAGCAAATCTTCCTGACCCAGTAATTGAACCTGCATTGCAGGCAGATTCTTTACCAACTGAGCTATCGGGGAAGCCTAAGAAATAGATTTAATTTTTTGGGGGTACACTGACCATGAATCATTCCGTGGATATTCCAGGTATATTGACAATGGATCATTCCTGTTGGAATACAAATAATGTTGCTATTACCTCAACTTTGAAGAAAAAAACCCTTTCCTTGATGCAGTTTTCCTACCAGTTAATACATTATTTCTTTCTGCCACCATGGAGCTAACCCCTTCAAACAGTTATTTATACCTGGGGGATCAAATGTTTCCTTCCCACTTAAAAGCTTTCTCTTTTCACTAAGGACTGTGATATGAATGAATGAGAGGAGGAGGAGAGAGGCCTGGGGGCCATAGGTTTGCAGATGGTGCTGCACCTGTGAGTTTACTTGTTGGTACACACCCAGCCCTGGTCCATTCACTGGCTGCTGTTGGGCTGGGGGAAGTATCCTTTCCTCTTCTGAGTGTGTTGGAGGCTGCTGGAGGACATGGAAATAACAAGTTCTAAGACATCTGGTCTCCATTCGTGGAACGTGTGCGAGTGGCTGTGGCTGTGTGATTGTTAAGTGTATGTGTGGCCCTGTGCATCCATGTGTTATGGTATATGTATATGAGTGTATGCATTTAACCATCTGCATGGGTAGATGCATATGTGTATGTGTACATATGAACATGTGTGTTGTTGTACATAGCTTTTTGGTGTGCCTAAGAGTGTGTATGCAATTGTAAGGGCACGTAGGTGTATGTAGTTCTGCTTTTGTGTGTCTTTGTGCACACAGTGTGTATGCAAATGTGATTGTGCATGCAATTGTGTTGCAAGTGTGGGTGTACATGTGTGTTTGTGTGTAAATGTGTGAATGTATGTGTCTTGAAGTAACTGAACTATGTGTAACTATGTGTGCACCAACTAGGCTGTATTCCTGACAACGACTGTTGTGGGTGGTCTCTTCCTCTGTCCCCAGACCTCAGCTGTGTGGTGTAGGCAGGATATCTGGAAAAATAATGCTTTTGAAGGAAGGAGCCCTGTCTAAGAATTGGTGGATGCATGTTCTCTGCTGTCCCCCAAAGGAACTGAGCCCCAGGTGCCCAGAGTGTGAGCTTCTTGATGAAGCCACCTTTTCCTTCTGCCTTCCCTTCCCAGCCTCACTTCCACAGTGCCTTACTGGCCTTTTCTGGCATCACTTTTCAAAGAAACAACTCACATTAACCCTTGCTAGGGTCATTAGCAAATTAGTTGCCTTTCAATCCTTGAATCAAGGTCTGCTTTCAAAGGATGCAAACTAAGAAACACACAGACTTACTTCTCCAATTGCCAAGGGTCTGTTGAAAAGTGAAAGTGTTATTCACTCAGTCATGTCTGACTCTTTGTAACTCCATGGACTGTAGCCCACCAGGCTCCTCTGTCCACGGAATTCTCCAGGCAAGAAAACTGGAATGGATAACTATTCCCTTCTCCAGGGAACCTTCCCAACCCAAGGATTGAACCTGGGTATCCTGCATTGCAGGCAGATTCTTTACCTTCTGAGTCACCAGGGAAACCCCAAAGGCTTGTTATTATTCCTTTTTTACTGAGGAGGAATGTGAAGTTCAGAGACGGCACATCAGTTGCTCAAGCTCACACACCTGGAAAATGGCCAAGACCAGCTTTGATTTAGAGCACTCTGACCCCAACCCCAGTGCTTGGTCTTCTCCTAGGAGCTTCTACCCTGCTAAGGTCAGAGGGAATGAACAGGGAATGTTCACATCTGCAAGATAACTGATGTCCGTACAAGGGGGACCTATGGCTCACGGCTGGTGCCAAAATCCTCATTCTGCTGTGAAATCAGGAAACAATGGCAGTTATTAAAGCTTGGTGCTGACTGTGAGTCTGGGAGTATTGTTATAAGCGCTTAACTTTAAATGCATTTGATTTTCACATCTAACTTGAAAATACCCTCAATTTTTAGGCAAGAAAATTGAGGCACAGAAAGATAAAGAGAGCTACTCAGATTAACTTAGCTGGTCCTGATTTGAACTTTGGCACTTCGAGTCCTTTATCTGAACCAGTTACTTTCTGGCTTTTTACAGTTTGTATATATTAAGTTCTGTTGCGTGCCAGGCATGGCACTAAACGTTTACTCAGTATGGTACTATGCATGACATTAAGCTTTTTCCTTTTAAAAATATAGTTTTTGTAATTACATGGATTAGTAATTGTAGTGAAAAGTGCTTTGCAGGTTTCATCTAAGGAAAGGAAACAGTTGTTTAAATGTAGACATTTAACAGAACCAAGGAGATCAAACCAGTCAATCCTAAAGGAAATCAGTCCTAAACATTCACTGGAAGGACTGATGCTGAAGCTGAAGCTCCAATACTTTGCCTACCTGATGCAAAGAGCCAACTCATTAGAAAAGACTCTGATGCTGGGAAAGATTGAGGGCAGGAGGAGAAGGGAATGACAGAGGGTGACAGGGTTGGATGGCATCACTGACTCGGTAGACATGAATTTGAGCAAGCTCTGGGAGATAGTGAAGGTAAGGGAAGTCTGGTGTGCCATAGTTCATGGGGTCACAGAGAGTCAGACACCACTCAGTGACTGAACAACAGCAACGGAAATATTGTTCCTTCTACTTCACCCGTTCCAGGATGTGGGTATAATAATTCATTTTTTGTGTGTGCGTACACAAACAGGGACACTCACATAACTGGTTTGCTGAGATGTCTGAGGTGTCCTATCCCTTTGGGGAATGTTGGTTGCTTCTGGGGACCTCAGAGGGGCTATATGAGGATGGACTTATGTAGGGGCCATTTACAATGTACAGGCTGTGTAAACAAGAAATGCTGCTCACCATCTGGTTCTACAAGGTAAAATCATTAGCCACTGCAGTTGCCAACTCAGGACAGAGAAGAGGGTGAGGCACCGTGAACGTGGAAAAAGAGGCAAAATTGCCTTTAGATAGTTTCAGGTAAAATTTGCATGAGCCTGAAATTTTGTATTTTGCCATACCTAGAACAGTACTAAAATTATTAACTAAGAAATCTGTTTCTCATGACCTTCTCCCATGATGCATATTGGACTGCATATTCCCTTAGCCGAAGTCATATGTATGCTGACTTCCCTGGAGCAGTTCCTCGGAGCTTTGCGAGAAGCTGTATCCTGGGCTATAGACCTCAGTAGGGTCTCTGAATCAAACTGACACTCACTGCTCTTACGTCGTGCATTTTTTATTTCAGCTGACAACAGGACCAAGGGGAACCATCAGGTGTAGCACTCTGGGAGCTAGCATCAGCTGGGAGCTAACACCACCCCCAGCCCAGGGTGTAGCTGATCCTGAAACCCAGAGAGTTGAGCTGAAGCTGAAAGCAGCAGTGGTCACTGGAGAGGATGGATGTCAATCCTCTAACCTCCTGATTGCCTGTAGGGCCTTCCACTGACCAAATGTCATCTCCTGTCTCTACCCAGAGAGGCTGCAAGTATGTGGCTAAAAACTCCTGCTGTAACAGGGAAGAACAGACGTGACTCCGACATTGGATCTATCCCTTTGACTCTAACATTTGTGCTAGGTCGGTGTGCTTAGTCATGCTGGCTCTGCATCTTTGTCAAATATGTTGCCTAGAGCCTGAAATATATGGGCTTCCTAGGTGGTTCAGCAGTAAAGAACCCACCTGCCAATGCAGGAGATGTGGGTTTAATCCCTGGGTTGGGAAAATTCGCTGGTGAAGGAAATGGCAACCCACTCCACTATTCTTGCCTGGGAAATCCCATGGACAGAGAAGCCTGGCAGGCTATGGTCCATGGGGTGGCAAAAGAATCGGACACAGCTTAGCGACTAAACAACAACAACAACAACAACAACAAATAGCCTGAAATATGCATCATAGCACTTTCTCAAGACTCTACCTCCAAGCTCGACTTTTAAAGTCATAACCCTTTGCATTCATATAGCAATGAAAAGTTGCAGAACAGAAAATAACACCACACTGGGGACTTTAGGATCCTCCACCTGAATCTCCCAGCCAGTGTTGAGGAGAAGGAGGTTTGGGGTCTCCCCAGCATCCTACCAGTGTCAGGACACTACCCCCACTCTCCTGCTCAGAAGTTCTGCCAGGAACCCCATCCCTCAAGCTCTCTTACACCTTAGAACACCCCCTCAAGGCAATCTGGACAAGATTGAGTAACGGCCAGGAGGGAAGAACCAGATCCACTGGGTGGTTTACTCTGGATGTGGTGAGATGATCCACCTGATGATATAAGGACCTCCAGGTATCTCTCCAACGGGGGTCAACATATTGCCTGAAATTCCACCTGTATAAATGTATTAATGGGGCATTGTCCCTTATGAGTGGAGCAGAACAGCATGGCAGAGGGACAAGACTCAGGCTTGGTGGTTTGATACACCCGAGTGCCTTTCAGATGGGCAACTTAGGCGAGAGGCTTGTTCTCTTTGAACCTCAGGTTGCTCTTCTCTTAAATACGTATCTTCCTTCCTGCCATCATGTGGGTCCCTCTGCCTGATCACAGGGTGCTGGCCCAGAGCCCTGAGGGGAAGGTGATGCATTGTCTTGCTGGCAGAACATCCTGCACACAGTGGGATTACTTTATGTAGAGCACCTGACTCACAGTAGGTGTGCTTTATGTAGGACACCTGATACACAGTGGACATATATACATGGAGCACTCAGCATACAGAAGCAGTGCCTTACACAGAGTGCCCAACACACGCTATGTGCTCTTTGCGCAGAGTAGGTGTGCCTTATGTAGAGACCCTGGCATGTCATAGGCATGACATGTGACTTGTGGAGAGTCCCCAGCACATAGCAGGTGTGCTTTATGTACAACCCCTGGCATACAGTAGGCAGGATTTATGCAAAGTCCTTGGCACGCAGTAAATGCACTTTCTGTAGCCCACCTGGAACACAGCAACCACGCTTTATGCAGAGTTTCTGACACACTGCAGGCTGCTTCTTCAGGTACCAGCACATAGAAGGCACTCTGCAAACATAGCTTTGTCTGCACCGAGTAGGCTTGCTCTAGGTCACCACCAGTACGCCTAACACAGGCACTAGTAGCCATCACTTTGCTTTCACTCCACCTTTTTTGAGGACTCCAGATTCTTCCCATTTTCCTGTGAGATCCTCTTTGGTTCCCCATCTCAGGGTCTCATTCAACATCCCACTGAGGATGGTCCGCACAGCCCACAGTCAGAGGGAGGGCGGGGCAGACCTCCACTCCCAGTTCTGTCCCCCCACTGCCTTGTGTGGACCCCGTTCTCTCTCAGCCCACTCCAACCTGGCCTCTCACGCCTCCAGGGGCCCTCTTCTGATTGGCTCCTTTGTCCCTGGACTCTGTTCAGTTCAGCCGCTCAGTCGTGTCCCACTCTTTGTGGCCTCACGGACTGCAACACGCCAGGCTTCCCTGTCCATCACCAGCTCCCGGACTCAGGTAAAGGTAATTTCCAATCAGACTGGTTTCTCTGCTCCTGTTTCTGGAAGTCATGTCTCAACACAGGCCCTGGGCTGTGTGGAGGTGGAAATTGAACTCCTGCCAGGCCATGTGCCCTGGAGGCCAGGGGCTTCAGGGCTCTGAGCTTCCGGGGTCTTTGCCGAGAAATGGTGCATGATGTCCCCATGGCCCATCTGTGGAAGGGAGCCCTGGAGATGACTTGGGACGAGGCTGACCCTCCATCTGTCCTGAGGATCCAGCATCTGTTATGCTGAACTGGTTCCCAGGCCTCACTTCATGTTTGGGCAGCGTCCAGGTGGGGAGGAATTAAGCATGCTGGGCGAATGGGCTGGCTAGCCTGGCAGTATTTTCTAGGGGAGGGACTGGGTAAAACCTTTGCATGAGAAGGGGAGAGGAAATTGTGTGAGACAGGCCACTCCAGAAAGAAGGTGCCAGGCTGCGGGTCAAAGGGCTCAGGGTTTTGACCTGGTGTGGGGAAGGCTGCTGCCCATGGCAGGGTGGCTCTAGGGAATGAGCTGGCTTGGGAGACGAGTGGATACTAGTGGGTAACACACACACACACACAAGTGGCCTCTGTGTGTCTTTCTGTCTCTTTGTCTCTACCTCTCCCTCTTCCTCTGAATTTCTCTGGTTCTCCCTCTCCCAGCCCCTGTCTGCCTGTCTCTGAGCCCTTCTTGCCCGTCCCCAGCACTCCCCATCCCTCTGCCCCTCACTCCCTTGCTCCTCTCCCTCTATCCGTCTCTGCCTCACAGCTCACCATCGCTGCCTCTTCCTTCATCCTCAGGACTCACCCTCCACCCCATCTGACCACAGGATGCTGGAGCTGAGCCTGTCCTGGCTGGGACTCGGGCCAGTGGCAGCCTCCCTGTGGCTGCTGCTGTTGCTGGTCGGGGCCTCCTGGATCCTGACCCGTGTCCTGGCCTGGACCTACACCTTCTACAACTGTTGCCGCCTCCAATGTTTCCAGCATCCCCTGAAACTGAAATGGTTCTTCGCTCACCTGTACCTGGTGAGTTTCCTGGGAGATCCCGGGAGATCAGGAATGGGGCTCAGGGTTTGGGCTGGGGTCTAGGACAGCAGAGAAGCCAGGGAGGCCTGGCAGCCCCCCCTTCCCTCATTCACTTGTTCCTCTGCTCTGCCTTTGAGACCTCCCCCACATCCTGTCCTTCCAGCCCTAGCCTGCTCTGGGGTCCATTTTCTACCTACCTTGCACACATTAGTGCACCTCTGAGGCCGGGCTGCACAGAGCCTGGTCCCCTGGCCTCTGCAGTCTCCATGGTGGCCTTGAGGTCCTCTCAAGGGTGCTGTCCAGGGTCCAGTCTGCACGTGGTCCTTTTCCTTGTGACTTTTCACACTGGGCTACAGCTTCCCCACAGGAATTATCTATCACTTCCCCATCCCCACACCTCCTCTTTCCAGGATCCCGCCTCTTATCTAACTCCCCTTTCTCTACCAAGATGTCTCAAGGTGCTCATAGCCCAACCTGGATAAAGTTGGCCAGTCATCACCTCTGTCCTCCACGCCTGCCCACATTGTGCCTCAGACCTTGACTCTGGCTTGGCCCTGCTCATGATTAATTAAACAGCTCAACTGTCTAATTCCTTAATAAGCACCTCCCAGTTTGACAATGGTTCTGGGGAGCAGACTGCAGTCCATGGCTGGCTAATATTAGGATGCAAAATAAAGGTGTGATGACTTAAGTTATGAGCGTGCCATCACTTCCCTCTGTCAGGGTCAAAGGAATGGGTATCCTGCTCCTCCCATCTAACAGCCCAGCTGAGAGAGGTGCCCATATTTTCTTTCCTGTCTTGGACAAGAGCTACCACTTGGTGGAGGATTTACTGAAATTTTACTGCTTATTGTGGCAAAGTTCAGAAGGCGGGGGCATTAAAAATCTCCATGTGAATATTTCCTCAGATTCTGTGTCTTGAAAGCATCTCAGCGAGTCTTCCCAGGTGGTGCTAATGGTCAAGAATTTGCCTGCCAATGCAGCTTAGCAGGAAGAGAGGCGGGTTTGATCCCTGGGTTGGGAAGATGCCCTGGAGGAGGGAACAGCAACCCACTCCAGTATTCTTGCCTGGAGAATCCCACAGACAGAGGAGCCTGACAGGCTGCAGTCCACGGGGCCGCCAAGTTGGACATGACTGAAGCGACTTAGCATGCAAGGCACAGTGAGTCTTGGAGGCAGCAGGAGTGTTACAAAGTTACTGCATTTCTGCCCACCCCTCTAAGGGCTTAGTCATGGAGTCTGGTCTTGGCCACTTTCCCTTCCTGCAGTCCCTGTTGCTGTGTGACCTCGGTTGAGTCACTCTCCCTCCCTGGACCAATCTCACCAAGTGCTTTGAATCCTCAATTTGGTACTTGAGGAGAAGGGAGCAGATCACAAACACGTTCACCTGCCGAGAGCCCCTGGGGGGGTATTTGTCAGGTCTGAACAAGGCATCCTGAGGGAGAGGATACTTAACCAGGAGGCAGCCCACCCTTCTCTCCCTTTGGGTGCATAAGGTGTCAGCTTCTTCATTTATAAATGGCATAATTGAAAGTCGTGTCCATAGGTTGCAGAGAAATAGGCAGGATGTACTCTGCATGGGGCCAGTTGGGAGAGGGGGTTTCATGGGTCAGAGCTGCTGTCATGAGTGAGGGGCAGAATTCATGTCTGTCCTTTGGGATCGGCCAGGGATGGAAGGCCCCAGGTCTGCAAATGATTTACTGCAAGGAACTGCAGGCTCTATATAGACCAGCCAGAATAGGAAAGGATACGGGACCAAAACCCAGGTACAAGTACTGAGGCCATCTTGCTACCTACAAACCTTCCAGTGAGGATCTCTTTCTGTGGCCACCTCTGGGGCTGAGACCATTCCCAGGATGAGAAAAAGTTTGGCTTCTGAAGATAAAGTCACCCTACCTCTGGGCAAAGAGCCTGTCTTCTCCCTGTGCTCTGGGGTATCTCCTTGGGACTTGGAGATGCTCCAGGACCTCTCCTCCCCATGAAGGAAGGAGCAGGAGGAAGCAGAGATTCCCTCCATCTCTGCAAGTTCTGACATACTCTCCAGTGCAGTGGTTTCTTCTTGGGAGTGATGTCTTTACATGCTTTCAGGTCCCCCCGACAGAGCAGGGCTTAAGAAAATTAATCCAGCTGGCAGCTAACTACCCCCGTGGATATAAGATCTGGTTTGGCCCCATCACTCCCAAGATCATTTTCTGCCACCCTGACATGCTCCGGAGCATCACCAATGCCTCAGGTACCCATGCAGAGCTTGTGGTGGTGGGTGTCATAACACATTTGAGGGATTCTAGCCCCTCCTTGCCAACTTTTTATGTGGCTCCTACAGGACCCTGGCCCCCGCTTCCTCTCTTCTCTCTCAGTCACTTCCTCTTTGCTTCATGCATTCATCATGTTCCATCTCACTGACTCGTTTCTGCTCATGGCCATTTGGACCCCAACCTTGTACCTTGCTGAAGTTTGTCCCCAATCTCAAGGTCTCATATCTGGACAGATACATCCTTGACCTGGTATGGTTGGTCAGGAACTGGCCAGCAGGAGATGGGCTGTGGCGATCCAGAGAAGAAACAGGATTCTCTGCTGGGGTGTGCTGGAAGGCTTCCTGGAGGAGGAGGTGCCGGAACTAGGTCTGAAACAATGAGAAAGAAATATTTCAAAGCAGAGGGTAGAGTGATGCAGTGGCCATCCATAGTATCCCAGGCCCCCTGCTAAGCCGGCCCTCAGTCTCACTCATCTGCAGACCCAGAGCAATGAAGGCTTCTGTCTGGTGCAGGATTGGGGGCTGCTTTTCCTGTGACATCCACCTCTTTGGTGGGTCCATTTCACTTATCCTACCCTGTGGCTCAGCCACTCTAGTTTAGTGCTCTCCTCCAGCCCCCAGGAATCTCCCTGAGGAGACTCCACCCCACCCTGTCTCCCTTCCCTTGCCCTCTGCCCCTCCCATCTGAGACAGACCAGGGGAATGGACAGCTTCTGACAGAGACCTGGGTTCAGACACCAGAATGCTGAGTGTGGGAAAGGTCCTGGCTCTCTCTGGCTGCTGAAGTCTCTTTCAGCTGTTAGTGGTGGAAATGCCACTCTGTATGGTCTAAACAAAGAAGGGAAATCAACTGACTGTAAACCCCAAGGAGGGCTGCCTTCAGGCCCAGCTGGATCCAGGTCTTAAACAATGTTATCAGAAATCTGTTTTCATCATTTAGAGTTCATCTGTGATGGCTTTACTCTCATCTTGGTAAAACTGAATCTCAAACGCTCAACCTCCATCGGAAAGGGAGTTCATTTACAACAGTTCTAGGAAAAGTTGAGGATTACTTTTAATTTGTCTGATTTGGGCCATAGGACCAATTATTGCAAACCTAAGATTCTGAGCATCCAGTCTTGGCACTGTAGGGGCCACTGAATTATTGTTTTGGGGCTCAGGGCAGTTGGATAATTAAGAACTCAGGCCGTGGATTAAAGAGTCTTGGGCTGGTGTCTCTGGTTTACTCTCTGGGAGAATGTGTGCAAGGGACTCCATCATTGAGAGTCTCAGTTTCCTTATCTGCAATATGGGGACGAAAGAGAAGTCAGGTGAATATGGTGTTTGGAATCCACACAGGGAAAGACATTCTCTATCCCTGTACCAGAATGACCACAAAGTTTGTGTATGGCCAATGTGGGGAGGGAGCCCAGGAGAAAGCTCAGGACAGATGAGCAGCTGCCGGAGGTGACTCATGGGCTCAGGTGTGAACCTCTGCCCTGCAAATCCTTGCCTCTGGCAGCCTAGAAGAGTGTGAATTGGGTCCTTTCTGTTCCTCTTCAGATTCAGAGCTGGGAGGAAGGTCTCCGGTACACACAGGACCTGGCCAGCACCTATGGGGATGTGTGCTGCTCTTGGGGGGGCGGGGGCTGGCATGTAGTCATCTGCATCTTCTACCCCACCACTCCAGGTAGACATGCTCTTGGTCATGGCTTGCTGCTGCCACGTCCTCTGTGTTGGGTGCAGATATAGGAGGCTGTGGTAGAGATGCCTCTGCCTCTTTCTTACCTGGACTCTCACTTGCCTACTTCTGGTCATGTCTACTCACACCTAGGGCACATCTGTGTGCTGTCTGCTGTAGGCTATATCTGGTCAGATTTTTGTTTCTACATGGTTTCTGATGACAGTTGGTACATGCTTTACCTGGTGACACCTGCTATATGATTAAACCGGGGCTCAAATAGACATGGTCTCAGTCACATCTGGAGTTGCTTCAGCTGTGGCCACGGACATCTGAGGCATTTTGGGGTGTGTCTTTTTCTTGTCTGAGAGGCTGTTATTGATTATCTGGTTCTCCTGCTTGTCATGTCTGGGTCATATTTCAGGTTTGTTTGAGGTCTGGGACTTAGGGTCACTTTCAGACATGCTAGTGATCTTGTGTGATGCCTGTCTTAGGGTATGTCTGAGTCATGTCTGGGGCCCAGCTGGGGACACAGCTGGTTCAGGTCTGTGACATCAGTGTATGTAAGCCCTGTGTGGGACTCATGCGGGGCAAATTCAGGCCAAGTTAGATTGTCTTCAGGTCCATGCCAGAGCATGTTGTATCATGTTAGGCTGTGTCATTCATGTTGTGGCCATGTCAGGACATGTTAACACATGGGGCCATGTCATATATCTCAGGAGAGGTCAGAGTGCTTGGGCAGACATGGTGTTCTAGGTCCCCATGAAGATGTTTTGTAGAGTGCTGGGCTATGCCTGTGTCTTCATAACATGTTGGACCATGTAGGAGCCATGTTAGGGAATGTTGGGGCATGTTGTATCTTGTTGGAGTGTTTCTGAGCACTTAAGAATGTGTCTATGGGCGCTGCCTTTGCTGTCTTCTGTTCTGCAACCTGGTCTGGTCTCCCCACTCCCATCACCTCTGCACCTGGCTTTCGATTCTCTTGGCCCCATTCCTGCTATGCAGGGTTCAGAGCGGGAATGCAGATTCCTGGCTGGGATCCTCTATTCCACACAAAATTTCCTCCTTTCCCCATCTCCTTGGCCCCTGATGGTCCTCCTTCATGTCAACTGCTATCGCAGTCAAGGATATGGAATTCTACAACCTTCTGAAGCCCTGGCTGGGTGAGTAACTGTGAGTGAAGGGGGTGATCTTGGGGACCCAGGGAAAGGTTTTCCTTTGCCCACTCCCTGTGGCTGTCTCTGCTAGGGGATGGGCTCCTGCTGAGTGCTGGTGACAAGTGGAACAAGCACTGTCGCATGCTGACATCTGCCTTCCACTTCAACATCCTGAAGCCCTATATGAAGATTTTCACCAAAAGCACAGACATCATGCACGTGAGTCTCTTGAACCCAGGGTCCCATCTGGAGTCTTGGGGATAATGGAGACTCAGAGACACCTTGCCTGGAACCTGGCTCTTGTGGGTGGCTTTAAGGCCATGGGCTCTTCCTTTCTGAACTGTGGTTTCCACAGGTGAAAAATAAGGATTATGTGATCCCTGCTTTGTAGGGTGGCCAAGATGACCTAATGGAATCATGTCTCTGGCACATAAGAGATGCTCAGCAGGTGTTAGTTTCTACATTTCCCTCAAAGAGGCCCTGGAATCTTGAGACGTTTGGTAAAAATGGTGAATATTTTGTAGTAGCTATTCTAGAGTAACAAGTCACTTAAAAACAGTAAGTGCTTAGTATTGAGAAGTCTGTGAGTCAGGTGACTGGTTCTTCTTGATGTAGATTGGGCCACTGGTGTATCTGTGATCAGATAAGAAATTTTGCTGATCTAGGGTCATTCTTCTCACCTTTTTTGGGGCTTGGCTGGCTGCAGGCTGATCTCAGATGGCCTTACTCTGGGCAAAGGACTTCCTTTCATGGGATTCTCTTCCTTTAGACTGCATTTCATGTGTGTTCACATGGCAGAAGCAGGGTTCCAACAGCCTGACAGGAACCTGCAATGCTGCTTGGGAGCTTGGTTTGGGACGATCTACTCATCACTTCCACCAAAGTCTATTGGGCAAAGCAGGGCTTCCCCTGGTGACTCAGTGGTAAAGAATCTGCCAACAATGCAGGAGACAAGGGTTTGATCCCTGGGTTGGGAACATCCCCTGGAGGAGGGCATGGCAACCCATTTTGGTATTCTTGCTGGGAGAATCCCATGGATTCTAGTGGGCCTAGTGGGCTGTGGTTCATGAGTTCTCAAAGAGCTGGACAGGACTGAACCAACTTAGCATAGCACACATTGGCCAAAGTAGATCCAAGGCCAGCTCAGAATCCAAGTAGGCTCCACCTACTAATAGAAGTTACTGAAAAAGCACATTGCAAAGGGGTTTGGATATATATATACATGGGGAAGGTCAGGAATTTGTGACGTGGTTGTCTTTTCCATACTTGCAAGCAGACAAAGGAGCTTGTTACTGTTCTGTGGGTTCTGTCAGAAGACATGAGAGTCCTGGGTCACTGACAAAGTTTTTACTCTTGGTACAGCAAATGGCACCTTCTTCTTACTGGCTTGCATTCTTCCTCCAAGTCAACAAATCCCACATGGATGACACAGGTGAACTTTGATTGGCACCTATTCCAGTAGTATGTTTTATTATAGGGCAGAAGAATACTAGATTTAGGGTGTCTGTGACTTTCAGAACTAGAAGCAAGCCTGATTTGCCCAGGAGGAGATTTTACCTCACTCTTAAAGCTTGTTTGCTGCAAACACAACTCAGAAATAGCCCCTGGTAAAGAACATCATGGACTACCAATTTTTTTTGGCATACCCGGAAAGATTAGCATACCTGGAGAAGGCAATGGCAACCCACTCCAGTATTCTTGCCTGGAAAATCCCATAGGCAGAGGAGCCTGGTGGGCTGCAGTCCATGGGGTCTCGAAGAGTCGGACATGACTGAGCGACTTCACTTTCACTTTTCACTTTCATGCATTGGAGAAGGAAATGGCAGCCCACTCCAGTGTCCTTGCCTGGAGAATCCCAGGGATGGCGGAGCCTGGTGGGCTGCCGTCTATGGGGTCGCACAGAGCCAGACACGACTGAAGCGACTTAGCAGTAGCAGCAGCAGCAGCACTCAGGGCCCATGGAGAATTACCTCTCTAAACATAGGGACAGTTTATTCATCAATTTTCATCAGTGAAGGTGATGAAAGCTAACATTAACTTTATTCAGTAAGTTGACCAAGGGTACAGAGAGAGCAGGAGGGTGAGCCAAGATTTAAAACCAGGTCTCCTGACTCCCAGTCATGAGAACTTCATGTCCTAGCAGTAACAGCTTCCACTCCCACTCAAGCCTGATACTATCTGGAGATGGTTTCCTGGGGCCAAGAGGCAGGGCCTGGGGGAGTCCACCCAGGTGGTTGGGAATGGGCCCTAACTCTGTCTCCTTCTCTGTCCAGACCAAGTGGGAGTGCCTGGTCACAGAAGGCCACACCCATCTAGACATATATGAACACATCAGCCTCATGACCCTGGATGGTCTGCAGAAATGTGTCTTCAGTTTTGACAGCAATTGCCAGGAGTGAGTCATGGCCAAGAGCCTGGGAACATAAGCCCCATTCTGTATCCTGGAGACTCAGGAAGGACCAGACCCAGTCTTTGCTTTTTAGGAGCTCCTAACCTGGTGCAGAAATAGTCCCAGGTCAGGACACTCCCAGTGTACATGGGCAGGACTGAGATTTGGAACAAGAGGGGTCAAGTTGAGGGTGGAAAGAAGTGCCTCAGCAGAGACTCTGAGATATAATCAGTAGGTAATTGGGTGCATTTGAGGTACATTTAGGTCAAGAAGACAGCTGGGAGAAAATGAAGAACTTGGGGGAAGTGATGAGAAAGAGGGAGAAAGAGAGAGAGGAAGGAGGGAGGGAGGAATTTGACCTGAATATATAATTGACCTGTGGAAAGCAGGTTACCTCATAATATTAATACACAGTATCCCAGAGTGTGAAGTGGATATCTGTTTTTGGATATTCAGGGAATCCTTAGGCTTTTAATCGAGTCTAAAATTTTAGCAAAGAGATTGTATTCACACGTTGTTAACTTAACCTTAGATACTCTTGTTGCTATGGTAAACCATATATTCTATCTGGATTGAGAAATAGAAGTTTAATTGGAAAATATGCATTCACATTTCTTGGTAAGTTTAATTCAGGTGTTTTATATAATCACCGTTATTTTTTCTTTTATTATTTTTCTAACAAATTGTTATTTATGATAGAAAAACTGATAATTTATTAATATAAATTTCTTGCCTGGTGAACATAGGAAATGCTAAATATTGAGTCTCATATCCATAAGAAAAATTAAGATTGTTTCCTAAAATCTCTGGAACAACTGGGAAGCTATGTGTAAAAAAGTTAATTCATCCTGCTTCTCATGTCTTATAAGAAAGTAACATCCACATGAATCAAAGATTTAAAAAATGATGGAGTCTTAAAGGCTCTAGAAGAAACCATGGGAGGTTATAGCTCCAGAGTAGGGAAGACTATTTTTGAGACAAATCCCAAGAGACATATAAGAAAATATTGATATATTATTTCATGAAATAGATAAATAGCAGTGTGTATGGTATTCATTATGCTAGTATATAATTTTTTAATGCAAAAAATACCTCTGGAAGGATACATAAAAAATAATCACTAGACAAACTTGAGAAAGGAAGATGAGTGCTATTGGTCCATAGGGCTGATGTTTTGCAGTTTTCCAATTTTGAGCTAGTTAACTGTATTTCAGTTCAGTTCAGTTCAGTCACTCAGTCGTATCTGACTCTTTGTGTCCCCCTGGACTGCAGCACACCAGGCTTCCCTGTCCATCACCAACTCCCAGAGTTTACTCAAACTCATGTCCATCGAGTCAGTGATGCCATTCAACCATCTCATCCTCTGTCATCCCCTTCTACTACCTTCAATCTTTCCTAGCATCAGGGTCTTTTCCACTGAGTCAACTCTTCGCATGAAGTGCCAAAGTATTGGAGTTTCAGCTTCAGCATCAGTCCTTCCAATGAACACCCAGGACTGATCTCCTTTAGGATAGACTGGTTGGATCTCCTTGCAGTCCAAGGGACTCTCAAGGGTCTTCTCCAACACCACAGTTCAAAAGCACCAATTCTTCGGCGCTCAGCTTTCTTTATGGTCCAACTCTCACATCCATACATGACTACTGGAAAAAACATAGCTTTGACCAGACAGACCTTTGTTGGCAAAGTAATGTCTCTGCTTTTTAATATGCTGTCTAGGTTGGTCATAGTTTTTCTTCCAAGGAGCAAGCATCTCTTAATTTCATGGCTGCAGTCACCATCTGCAGTGATTTTGGACCCAAGAAAATAGTCTGCCACTGGTTACCCCGTCTATTTGCCATGAAGTGGTGGGACCAGATACCTTAGTTTTCCGAATATTGAGTTTTAAGCCAACTTTTTCACTTTCCTCTTTCACTTTCATCAAGAGGCTCTTTAGTTCTTCTTTGTCTTGGCTTCCCTGGTGGCTCAGAGGGTAACTGTATTTAATTATTTTTAATTGGAGGATAATTGCTTTACAATGCTGTGTTGGTTTCTGCCATACAACAACACGAACCAGTCATAAGTACACACACACACACACACACACACACACACACATGCACACACCCTCCCTCTTGAGCCTGCCTCCTACCAGCTCTTTATCCCACCACTCTAGGTCATCACAGAGTGCTAGCCTGGGCTCCTCATGTTATATAGCAGCTTCCCTCTAGCTATCTATTTTACACATGGTAGTGTATATTTGTCAATGCTACTTTCTAAATTCTACTGGATCTTATCTTCAATGCTTATAAGAACTTTTCCAGGGAATTCTCTTTCACCGTCTGCCAAAATGATGCATTTGTTCCAACATTTCAAATGGCATTACTCTCCTTTTTTCCTCCTGTTTAATTGCATTAGCTAGTGTCTCTAGTTCTGTAATAAATAAGATAAACATTGAATTTGTTTCTTGCTCATATACCTTTTGAGTGTGCAATCTTGCCATAAAGAATGTTCCACATTCATACAAATTTGTAAACATTTCTATGGTTCACTTTTTGTTGATTTGTTCAGAAAAGCTTCTAAAAATATCTGACTAAATTTTGTCTAGGACTTCTGTGATATTGCTTTTCTTTCTGTCTTTTTAAAAACCATTTTATTGAGGTATGATGATCAAAGGAAAAGCTGTATATATTTATGTATATGACTTAATAAGTCTGGAGATATTTGATCCATCTGTGTTTTTGTTATAGGCAGAGAGCATCTTATAGGGCACCAGGAGGGCTCGGGAGGTGTCTCTCTTTTTTCACCCTAGATAATTGTCATGGGGGTTCCTTAGGGACGACTTGACCCAGTTGCCCTTCCTGACCATGTGCATCAAGGAGAGTCTGCGGTTGCACCCCCCAGTCACCAGCATCTTCCGCCGCTGTACCCAGGACATCATGCTCCCAGATGGCCGGGTCATCCCCAAAGGTGACCACAATGACTAGGGAAGGGGTTTCCTCGTAGGAAGAGGGGCCCATCAGGCAGGTTGGACCTAGTTTTGACTGGTCCCTCTTCTTCCACAGGTGTGATCTGCCTCATCAGTATTTTTGCGACCCACCACAACCCATCTGTGTGGCCAGATCCTGAGGTGATGCCTCCCCCACACCCTACCTCCATCATCCCTGTCCATTCCCCTTGGGAGACCCAGGGGAGACTACAGAATTGTGATTGGCAAATCAGACATCACTCCCTCCCCAAGGATGGACATCCTGGGAGATACCACCCAGTAACCCTGTCTTGTCTTGCCCCCAGGTCTATGATCCCTTCCGCTTCGACCCAGAAAACATCAGAGGGAGGTCACCTCTGGCTTTTATTCCCTTCTCAGCGGGCCCCAGGTGAGGACATTGGGCATTTGAGGTAAGGATGGAGTAGTGGGGGTGGGGGTCTGGGACTGAGATTCCAAGCGTCACTGTGGGGGCAGGGAAGGGGCAAAACTGAAGGTGCTCAGAGTTCTGGCCTCCTTCTCTCCCCTCCCGCTGGGAATGGTAGTGGGCGCCAAGCAGGGTGTGCAGTATGCTGACAGCGGGGTTCCCTTGTCTGCTGGTCTGCATTCTAGACTGAGGTCTGGGCTAGGCTCAGGGGATATGCAAGTCCACGAGGCGGGGGTCCCAGGTATGGTTAGCTTTCTCTGTCTCTGCCGGTCAGATTTCGGGTGCTGTGGGGCCGAGATGAGGGTTCCGTGTAGTCAGAGCCCCAACTCCTTCCACAGGAACTGCACTGGACAGACGTTTGCCATGACTGAAATGAAGGTGGTCCTCGCTCTCACCCTGCTACACTTCAGTTTTCTGCCTGACAAGGAGGAGCCACACAGGAAGCCGGAGCTGATTCTGCGCCCGGAGGGTGGACTTTGGCTGCAGGTGGAGCCGCTGAGCGCAGGCGCTCGGTGACTCGGTGACCCACTACCACCCTGCCTGGGACTCTCTATCGTCAAAAGGGCCCAGAGCGCCCCCTGCTGGCTGTCAGTGAGACTTGGGCAAACATGACGGCAGCATTTTATTGCTGGGAGTCTGCAATGGCCTCATCCCAGTTCCGTTCACGTTTGCCTGAGTCTCACCGAGAGCCAACAGGGGGCGCTCTGAGCGCTTTTAAGAATACAGAGGGTGGGCGTGGTTGATTGGAGGTGGTACCAGTTGCCATGTGCCCAATATTACCTCTCTAAGCTGACCCCCAGTCTGGCGCTGTGGTAGAGAATCTACCTGCCAATGCTGGAGACGCAAGAGATGCGGGTTGGATCCCTGGGTCGGGAGTATCCCCTGGAGAAGGAAATGGCAACCCACTCCAGTATTCTTGACTGGAAAATTCCATGGACAGAGGAGCCTGGTGGGTTACAGGTCATGGGGTCGTACTGAACACACTTGGATATATGCACAGCTGACTCCAGGACCCTATACTGATGGCTGGTTCTGCCAGAACCCAAACATGGGCAATAGGGAGCCACATGAGGTGTTTGAGCAGAAGAGGGACCAGAGTTAAGGGTGGACTTAAGAGGTGGCGAGTGCTCTTCAATATATGTTGAAGTCTGGGAGGAGTCCAATATATATGAGTACATCAAATATGTGGTTACTCCAGATCTGCAATGAACATGGAAGAAATAAAACAAAGACATGCGTACTAAAACTCTAGGCTCCCCAGGTGATAATGATAGTGATAGTGAAGTCGCTCAGTCGTGTCCAACTCTTTGTGACCCCGTGGACTGTAGCCCACCAGGCCCCTCCGACCATGGGATTCTCCAGGCAAGAATACTGGAGTGGGTTGCCATTTCGTTCTCCAGGGGATCTCCCCGACCCCGGGATCGAGCCCGGGTCTCCCACATTGCAGGCAGATGCTTTAACCTCTGAACCACCAGGGAAGCCCATAGGCTTCCCACGTAGTCTCTCTCAATTAAGTAACTGGGAAGCGTCTCTCTAAATTAAGTAGTAACTGGGAAGTGGTTTTCAGACTCCCTGTCAGCACCCCTACTCATGTACCAACCCGCCCCACCCCCCCTCCCCACATCCTCCATGTTTAGAGCAGTCAGCCTCATGCATCAGAGTGGTGCATTTGTAACAAATGATTAACTGACATTAACACATTATCACCCAAAGTCCATAGTTTACATCAGAGTTCACTTTTGGTGTTGTCCATTCTGTGGATTTTGGCAAACAGATAATGGCATTTATCCATTATTATAGTACCACACAGAATATTTCACTGCCCTCAAACCCTCCCAGTGGTCTGTGGATTTCATCTATACCTCCCCTCAACTCCTGGCAACCAGTGATCTTTTTACTGTCTCCATAGTTTTGCCTTTTCCAGTATGTCAAATAGTTGAAATCACATGATATGTAAGCTTTTCAGGTTAGCTTCTAGCATTTAGCAATACACATTTAAATTTCCTCCCTGTGTTCTCATGGCTTGATAGCTCTTTTCAGTGCTGAATAATATTCCATTGTCTGAATGTACCATGGGCTATCTATCTATTCATCTGCTCTGATTTCTTTTTAATCAGGTTTGTATATTACTAAACACAAATACATATTTAAAGGAAACAATATCAAATACAAAAAAATGAGAGAAAGGAAACCAAATAAAAACAAACCCTAAGAACACCCAGAAAGAACAAAAACTTATGTGTAACTAACAGAGTATAATAGTAGAAAGTCTAACATTTCCACCATTCTTTGGGACAGAGAGAAGAGGGATATCAATTCATCCAATAAATGCCTGGTCAATAGGAAAACTAGCCCTGCTTTCAATGATCATCTTTATTTGGAAGTCTGATGGCTGTCTCAGACTTGTTATGTCCAAACTAGATTCTTGATTTTTCACCCCCAGACCTCTGGGGAATCCTGTAATGATTCCAGAAGTGGTTTTGTTGACTCTGTCTATACACATGTGCATTTTAAAGCTTTTGTTTTGTGTGATTTAATTTTAGTGCAGTTCAGTGAAACACATAGACAATAGATGGCTTTGGGACTCATTAAATGGTTTGGGGGCTAAATACATGGTTAATTTCTTGTAAATATTCCATGAGTGCTGGAGAGTGAGTTGCTTTTCTCTTGGGTATACATTTCTCTCTCTACTTAGTAGCTCAAACTTTTAAGTTGTGTTTAGATAATACATTCTTTAGTCTAAGTCTTGTCTTCTTGATTTGTCGAATTTTAAGAGGATTGGGATAAAAGCTCCAAGTACTGGTGTGGATGTAGCTATGGATTTTCATTTACTGATTTATCTATTTTGGCTTTGCATCTATTCACAATCTGTTTGGACCCTTTAAAAACATATAACTTTATTTGTAACATAAGATGATTTTCCTTTAATTCTTATCAGATGTAAATATTGAGATTGCTACCCTGAGTTTACTTTTTAAATATTTGTTTGATCTATCTTTTTCATTAACAATGAAATGACATTCACATAAGTTAACAATTTTAAAGTAAACAATTCTGTGGCATTTAGTACATTTGCAATTTTGAACAGCTGTCACCTCTATCTACTTCCAGAACCTTCTCATCACTCAGGAGGGAAATCCTGTACCTAATAAGCAGTCACTCCCCTGTTCCCTCTTTTCTAAAACTTTCTGTATTCTTATATTTTAAGTAAGTGTTTTGTATACACCATCCTGTGAGACATTTCTTTCTTATTAAATCAAATCCACAAACTCTTTCTTTTAATTAGTGACTTTAAACCAATTACATTCTCTCATGTATGGGGAGTAACTTTTACACAAAAAGTTTAAATGCTGTCCACTTTTCATTTGCAAATATTTTCCCCCATTCAGTAGGTTGTCTTTTCATTTTGCTGGTAGATTTCTTTTGCTGTGCAAAAATTTTGAGTTTAACATTTTTTACCTACTGTGATTAAAATTTTAATTTCTCCCGTTCACATATTTTTTTGGGTAGATCACAGGGGAGCTGGGTTCCATTGGGCAGCCCTGGGGGGCCCTTCATGTGATCTATCAGCTGAAGTTAGAGCAGGAAACTGACAGGCATGACATTTTCTCTAAACAAGCAACCAGGTGTGAACAGAATCAGAACGCTGGGATATTCTCGAGGCAGGGTAGCAGCGTGGTGAGAACTCAGACTCTGAGGTCAGGCAGAGCTAGTTCAGATCCTGGCTGTGTTCCTTACAAGATGCATATCTTTCACTGAGACTCAGCTCCATCATTTGTGCAATGGGAGTTTTAGTTGCATTTATTTCGAAGCAGTTAATGAGATGACCCACGGATATGTTGAGCTCAGGGACTGGTACATAGTAAATTATTACTGAATAGCAATGACATTCTTATTCATATTGCCATGGTCACCTCCAGGAGGAGGGGCATCAGGTGTATGGAAGATGGGTTTTGGGCTTGGGGAAGTGGCTGAAAGGGGTAATGAGAGAGGATGAGAGGAGGAAAGGGGAACTTCCAGAAACAGAGGAAGCAGGTATTGTTACAAGAGCCACCCACAGAGCTGAATCCAGTCCAGGCACTGGCTGCAGTGCCTTCCTCCTTCCTCTGAGGCTGGCCTGACACCCTCCTCCCTTTTACCCCATGTCAGCCACTCTCAGTGCAGCTGAGTTCATTGGAGGAGCTCCTGGCATCCTGAACAGGGGACTGTAGGGCCAGATGATAAGGTTTAAAAGAGTTGGTCTTAGGGGAAGGAGAGGAAGGGGCTGGGCATATTTCCCAGTCTTTGGGGATTATATATCTAGGCTGGAAGGAAGGGGCAGACCATGGACCTGGGTGGAGGTCCTAGGTTCAGAGCATCCTGGAGCTGGACTGGGGGCTGGGGATCATGCATTTGGTCTCTCTTTCCTCACCTCCCTTCACCTTCTAGTCTCCAAGATGCTGACATAATACAGAATGAGCTAAACAACAAAAGTGAACAAAAGGAGTCAGTGGTCACATTCTCAGGGCTCTGAGGTCACCCCGGTGGGGCCCTGAAAGCACTTCCCTTGGGTCTTCTGGTGACCCAGGGTCTGGCCTATG
Source organism: Muntiacus reevesi (assembly GCF_963930625.1). Lineage (NCBI taxonomy): Eukaryota > Metazoa > Chordata > Mammalia > Artiodactyla > Cervidae > Muntiacus > Muntiacus reevesi. The sequence continues at coordinate 186,189,928 of NC_089249.1, read as the reverse complement.
TGAGCACAACTTAGACTTCATTATGACCCAGGTATTCTGGGAAGTGGAGACTTGGTGTGATTCCAAAAGAGTCATCTGTGTGGGTAAGCAGTAACAGGAGCCTTCAAGGACCAACGAAGGTATTGAGCTGGACTCCCGGGTGGATGCTGGAGGAACAGTTCAACTCTTTCTGGGTTTGGGAGCTGGGCAGTCCACGAAGTCCAGCCTTCCTGCATCCCAGACAGTGTTTGCCCCCATACAAGGCGACCTCCCCCTCCCTGGCATGACTGATTCCTTTCCAGAACAGTATCAGAAGGTACTTCTGTTGCTTTGTTCTTGGTGAGATGGGTAGATCATTGGGGATGGGTGATCAGAAGGAAACAGGCCCATAGGCTGTAGTCTACAGACAGTAGTCTAGTGTAGAGAAGGAATAGTCAGGATGGATGGGTTGCTCCCTGGCCAGTAGGATTTTAGAAGGAAACTGTCTTCCCCCTCTCATCCTGGAGAATTTTTAGGTGGGGGAAGAACCAAAAAGGGATCCAAAGAACTGGATCATATCACTTTGCTGCCCCCAATTTTGCTGTTCATAGACTGTATACCAGATGCAGGATAAACTGAAGCAAGTGGACATCAAATGGGAGTGCTGATAGGGACAATAGCATTTCTCCCCAGCCTATCAACCTTTCCTGGTTCTTGACCAGCTTTTCTTCATGAATCTATTAGTCTTAGAAGAACTGACAGATGCTGAAGGCAAATGAGACATCATCTGAGGAGAAACATTTCAACAAATAGAGTATGTGTGGGCAGGCAACGGTAAAGATTCAGGGGACAGGGCTGGATAAGGGTGAATAAAGGTTGAATTTTTCTTCTCAGCACACTTAATCATACCAGTTCTTGTAGCATATTAGTTCATGATGGTCACTTTCACTAACACCTTTTTTATAGATACAAAACTTGAAGCACACTGCATTGCATTATGCTACCTTCTGATAATGTCCATCTCTGGAATGGATAGATGGAAAGTTAGTATGCTCCCTGCTGCAAAATGTCAAGGATGCAGGAGGTGGGTTATATTCACATCATTTTGCTTGGTTGAAGGCTCAAATCAATGGCCAGTACAGCCACCAGTTCCAGCAGAGCTGACCTATTTCCCATCCTCAAGGATCCTCCTGAGAGTCCTGTCCCAAGGACTTGCTTGAGTATGGTGTCTTCTGATGTAACTTTTCTATAAACAAAGACTTCTGGGTCAAAGCTGAGGATCACTGTCCTGGTCACTATCTGTCCATTATCAACAACCAAGCAGAATAGGTAGGAAGAGTGGGAGAAGGAATTTGGGAATCTTTCCAAATCATGGCAATGTCATACCCTTGCCCCCTGCATAATCCAGTGCAAATCTTTTATTCATAATACACACTCACTGTATTGACATGAAGAGTTGGTCACGATTTATTCATGTTCTGTTTTGGGGCAATCATTCATTATGGCTCCTCTGTCTGGAATGCTCTTTCTTCTTTATCTACATGCAGGACTCCTATGCCTACTTCACAACCCAGAACAGATACCCACCCTCAATGTTCTCCCCCAACTCTGCTTGCATCACAGTACACAAATCTGGAAAACGTTGCCATATTATGGGGGCATCACTCTACAAATGAGGGCTATCCTAGGATAAGAGAGGAATCCAGTGCACTTTTCAGTCCATGGTTCCTGGAAGCTGACTGGACATACAGCAGATCTCCATATTTGTCAGGAGATTCCAAGTGAGTACCAAAGTCATGTCGACTGGGTGGAATCTGAACTTCTCACCCCATCATCAGTACCCTTTAGTTACTGTTACTAAGAGTAACTCATCTCACATGCTAATAAAGTAATGCTCAAAATTCTCCAAGCCAGGCATCAGCAATACATGAACCGTGAAATTCCAAATGTTCAAGCTGGATTTTAAAAAGGCAGAGGAACCAGAGATCAAATTGCCAACATTCACTGGATCATCGAAAAAGCAAGAGAGTTCCAAAAAAGCATCTATTTCTGCTTTATTGACTATGTCAAAGCCTTTGACTGTGTGGATCACAGTAAACTGTGGAAAATTCTGAAAGAGATGGGAATACCTGACCACCTGATCTGCCTCTTGAGAAACCTGTATACAGGTCAGGAAGCAACAGTTAGAACTGATATGGAACAACAGACTGGTTGCAAATAGGAAAAGGAGTATTTCAAGGCTGTATATTGTCATCCTGCTTATTTAATTTATATGCAGAGTACATCATGAGAAATTCTGGGCTGGATGAAGCACAAACTGGAATCAAGATTGCTGGGAGAAATATCAATAACCTCAGATATGCAGATGACACTACCCTTATGGCAGAAAGTGAAGAAGAACTAAAGAGCCTCTTTGATGAAAGTGAAAGAAGAGAGTGAAAACGTTGGCTCAAAGCTCAACATTCAGAAAACTAAGATCATGGCATCCGGTCCCACCACTTCATGGCAAATAGATGGAGAAACAGTGGAAACAGTGGCTGGCTTTATTTTGGGGGGCTCCAAAATCACTGCAGATGGTGATTGCAGTCATGAAATTAAAAAATGTTTACTCCTTGGAAGGAAAGTTATGACCAACCTAGACAGCATATTAAAAAGCAGAGACATTACTTTGTCAACAAAGGTCCATCTAGTCAAGGCTATGGTTTTTCCAGTAGTCATGTATGGATGTGAGAGCTGGACTATAAAGAAAGCTGAGCACCAAAGAATTGATGCTTTTGAACTGTGGTGTTGGAGAAGACTCTTGAGAGTCCCTTGGACTGCAAGGAGATTCAACCAGTCCATCGTAAAGGAGATCAGTCCTGGGTGTTCATTGGAAGGACTGATGTTGAAGCTGAAACTCCAATATTTTGGCCACCTGATGTGAAGAGCTGACTTGTTTGAAAAGACCCTGATGCTGGGAAAGATTGAAGGCAGGAGGAGAAGGGGAGGACAGAGGATGATATGACTGGATGGCACCGCTGACTCAACGGACATGAGTTTGGGTAAACTCCTGGAGTTCGTGATGGACAGGGAGGCCTGGCATGCTGGGGTTCATGGAATCGCAAAGAGTCGGACACGACTGAGTGACTGAACTGAACTGAACTGGAGTATTACTCATCAATACTCTTAATTACTATTTATCTGGTGCTCAGCTAAGCACCACAGTGTGCTCTTATTCCTTCGTTGAATCTGAGAGGCAGCTGCCTTTGTTGTCTCTGTTTCACAGATGAGTGGCCTGTGCATCATAGGTGACCATAATTTGACTGACCACACAGGCCGTACTATTGGATATGGAAGTCTATTGAGACCTTTCTGCCTGCTTACTGACATTCTATCTTCCACAGTGTCACCTGTCTTTGGGACCCCGTTTGTCTTATTTTTTTCATGGACCACCCATTTATGGCTCAATGGGCCCACTTCCACCTATGGTCCCACATTCTTTTTGATTGAATCTGCTTTCTCCCTAGGTAGAATTTTTTCAACCCAAATAAAAGATGAGCAATATTGGATTGATCTCAAGAAAACAGTGCTCAAAATGCATCGACAAGTGATGAGATGGATCCTCCCTCATCTTCACATTAGTCTATATTTGTGGGCTCCAAACTCCTCCACCCCAGGTAGCACCCACCCCTGGAACTTGGGACAGCCTTTCCAATATATGCTTTCTCAAATACTTCAAGGATCTGCCTTTGGCTTCAACCAAACTGTCCACTTATCTTCTGTTGTCTTGCTTAGTGTTATTTTGCTAGTCACAAATGTAGGTATGTGTCTAAGTTATGGATCATTGTTGTTGTTCAGTCTTGTCTGACTCTCCACGACCCAGTGAACTCATGGATTAAATAACAAGAAAGAAACAAAAAATTTTTAATCACAGGAAGTCATAGTACCTTGAATATATTAAAGGGAATTGTGGTCATTCTGAAGAGAAATAGACAATGTGCCATTTGCCAAGCCTAGCAAGTTTCAGTGAAACGAAAGTCACTCAATCATGCCTGACTCTTTTGCGACCCCATGCACTATACAATACATGGAATTCTCCAGGCCAAAATACTGAAGTGGGTAGCCATTCCCTTTTCCAGGGGTCTTCCCAACGCAGGGATCAAACCCAAGTCTTCCGCATTGCAGGTGGATTCTTTACCAGCTGAGCCACCAGGGAATCTGGAAACATCTGGAGGTTTTAGCATCCCACAACACTGGAAGAACCACTCCTGGAGGGTTCCTTCCTAATTCCTCATCATGTCTTTAAATAACCCTCAGATTCAGGTCCTCACCTATCTGTGAGCATTCCTTGATTTCCACTCACTTTACCAGAACTTTGCCTTAAATTTACATTTCTGTCACTGACAACTGAAACAGTTCCCACTAAATCAGGAAGGAAGAGGACTTTGCTGGCAGTCCAGTGGTTAAGACTTTGCCTTCTGATGCAAGGGTGTGGGTTTAATCCCTGGTCAGGGAGCTAAAATCCCACATGCCTCATGGCCAAAATGCCAAGACCATAAAACAGTATTGTAGACTTCCCTGGCGGCTCAGCGGTCAAGAACCCACCTGCAAGTATGGTAGACATAGATTCGATCCCTGGTCTGTGAAGACTCCACATACTGCAGAGCAACTAAGCCAGTGAGCCACAACTACTGAACCTGTGCTCCAGAGCCCGGGACCTGAAACTACTGAGCACATACCTTGCACTCCTGAAGCCCGTAGGCCTAGAGCCTGTGCTTTGCCACAAGAGAAGTCACCACAATGCAAAGCCCCTGAACCACAACTAAAGAGTAGTCCCTACTCTCCACAACTAGAGAAAACCCACACAGCAATGAAGACCTAGTGCTGTCAAAAATAACTAATTAACTAAATAAAATTTTAAAAATCTTTAAAAAATATTGTAACGAATTCAATGTTGTAATATGCCATGCCATAACAAATTCAAAAAAGACTTAATGCATGTCCATATAAAAAATCTTTTAAAAAAAATTAGAAAGGAATTTGGGAGTGTCATACTTCTACATCCAGTGTGAAGTCTTCTCACTCATGTGGTGTGCCCAGGCTCTGTTTGAAGCCTCTCTGCCTACCTAGGTGGGGCATTTCCCCTTTGGATGGCTTTAATCAGGAGAAAATCCATCTTATGGAGCATTCAGGTCTCCAATATTCACTCATACAGGTGTGTAGTGCAGCAATCTGATAATCATGGGAGATATTCAGTTCAGTGTCTAGAATGCACAATTTTAAATCACAGCATGCCTTTTATTTCCTTTAAGACATTAATGGGCTTCCCTCATAGCTCATTCGGTAAATAATCTGCTTGCAATGCAGGAGACCTGGACTTGATCCCTGGGTCAGGAAGATCCCCTGGAAGAGGAGATGGCAACACACTCCAGTATTCTTGCCTGGGATTTCCCATGGACAGAGGAGCCTGGTGGGCTACAGTCCAGGGGGTCACAAGAGTTGGACACGACTTAGTGACTAAACCACCACCACGATATTAATATGAATGTATCACTCTTTGACTCATTTACTCATATTCCTGTGAAATAATTTCTCTCTACTATGAGATGAACACCCAGAGATCAGGGGACTTCGTCTGGCCTGCTCTGTGCTTGAATTCCCAGAAGCCGGGAGTTGCCCAGAGGTGCTTTCTATAGTGGTCAAAATATTGGGACATCAGGGCTGACATATATACACTATTGATGATATGTATAAAATAGATAACTGAGGAGAACCTGCTATATCACACAGGGTCAATGCTCTGCAGTGACCTAAATGGGAAGGAAATCCCAAAAGAGTGGATATACCTATGCGTGTGTGCTAAGTCGCTTCTGTTGTTTCTGACACTTAGCGACCATATGGACTGTAGCCCACCAAGATCCTCTGTCCACGGGATTTGCCCTCCTCCAGGGGATCTTCTTGACCCAGGGACCGAACCCGCATCTCCTGCATTGCAGGCAGATTCTTTACCACTAGCGCCACCTGGGGAGCCCGGATATATGTACAGCTGATTCACTTCGGTGTAGGTAGTAACTAACGCAACATTGTCAAGCAACTATACTCCAACATTTAAAGAATGTTGGCTGAATAAATGAATGGAAGCGTCCTTAAGGCATGGGGTAAGGTAAATCCTAAAGATCAGTCCTGGGTGTTCATTGGAAGGACTGATGCTGAAGCTGAAACTCCAGTACTTTGGCCACCTCATGCGAAGAGTTGACTCATTGGAAAAGACCCTGATGCTGGGAGGGATTGGGGGCAGGAGGAGAAGGGGATGACAGAGGGTGAGATGGTTGGATGGCATCACTGACTCGATGGACGTGAGTTTGAGTAAACTCCAGGAGTTGGTGATGGACAGGGAGGCCTGGCATGCTGCGATTCATGGGGTCGCAAAGAGTTGGACACAACTGAGGGACTGAACTGAACTGAACTGAAGGTAAATGAAGTAGTTGATTGGTTCAGACATCTACAGGACTGTACAGAGTGATGAAACAATGCTACCTAGCATTTATTGAACATTTCCCAAGTGCAAGCAAGTTTACATGCAACACACCATGAGGCAGGTGCTATTACTAATTAGTGTCCTCATTTGCAGACAGAGACTTAGAGTTGTCAAGTTATGTCACCACATTTGCACAGACAGTAAGTGATCGCATCAGGATTTGAACCCACATCTAATGGACATGAGTTTGAGTAGGTTCTGGGAGTTGGTGATGGACAGGGAAGCCTGGCATGCTGCGGTCTAGGGGTTGCAAAAAGTCAACATGACTGAGTGACTGAACTGAACTGAACTGAACTACCTGCTATGAGTCAGTACTATGCATGCTATTACATATCTTCCAAACAGGAAGCTATCCATGCTTCTACATATCTCCTCTTGCCTATTAATCTATGTTTTAGACACTGAAGAGAAGTGAACAATTTACACTGGTGACCAGCTGGTCTCTGTTTGATAGATGAAAACAATACAGCAACAACAAAAAGAAAACAAGTCCCCAGAGAACTAATGTTATAGGATCTCCTTAGCAGACAATTAATAGACTTACCAGAATCTGTCACCTCCAGCCCCTCCCCAGTTCTCTCTGTATCAGTCAAGACCTCTGGGAAATCTTCCTTGAGAACACAATAGTTTAGAAATATTATAGACCTGACTGGTGTTAAAGAGCCCAATGGGGCATGCACCTGGCACAGTCTGCCAAACTCCACTGGCATGGTAACCCCTAGAAGCCAATTTCAAGTTTTCTTAGTGAACAGGTCATGGGATTTTTTGGTGACACCTGGGGCTCATTAAAAGTTGACTTGCAATTCCCTCCCTCCACTTTATTTGTGTGCATGAAAGAGTCCCTAAGGATCAGAGCTGCAGGCAGATGAGGTATGATGAATACCTCAGGGCTAAGATGCAGAAAGAGCCACAGTTTCACCCTACTCTGGAGGGATGGTCTCAGATAATCTTCCCACTAGGCTCAAGCCCAAACTTGGGCATTTGATTAGCATCAAGAGACTTAAGTGGGAATTGGAGGTGGCATTCTCTTCCTTTAAGCCCTGAAATCCCCGGAGCTCCAAACAGCCAAATGCTACAGCGTTCCCTATGGTGCTCTGGTCAGAGGAACTGAAAGCATGCTAAGCCCCTTGTGCTCACACGGTCACTGGGAGCACTCCAGGCTGCTGGGTTTGCATGGAAGTGAAGGTGTCCAGAGCCTTGAGGGCAGCTGATGCTTCTGCTTCCATTGTAGTGCTCAGTTATGTAAATTACTGATCAACACCTCCCCACCTCCCCCACTAGACTGGCAGCCCTGAGAGGGTAGCACCACTCTGAACTTACTCACCAGTATGTTCCCATGGGTTGGCACCTAATAACGGCTCATTAAACACTTGCTGAGAAAACAAACAACTTTATGCAAAAGTCTGTGAACTGCAAAATCCTTCTGAAATGTGATTGGCTATTTCTTTATTTATCTGAAATTCACTTTTCAGGTGCAATGGACATCACCAGCATCCACTTCCCCTTGTGTCTGTATCATGGCCAGAATTCCATGTGTAAATGAGTGTCATCTCATGCCTGTTGGGATTATGGGATAATGTTCTTTGTAATGGGCTTCCAGGTGGCTCAGATGGTAAAGAATTCACCTGTCAATGCAGAAGTTTCAGGGGATGTGGGTTCCATCCCTGGGTTGGGAAGATCCCCTGGAGAAGAGCATGGCAACCCACTCTAGTATTCTTGCCTAGAGAATCCCATGGACAGAAAAGCCTGATGGGCTACAGTCCATAGTGTCACAAAGAGTCAGACACAACTGAAGCAACTTAGCAAGCATGTTCTTTGCAATTTCATCCATGTCATTTTAGGCCACTTTGATCTCTCCATGCCCTTCTTTGCTGCCCAGGTGCTCTTGTCATACTGGCTTTCTTCTGTTCCTTGGATGGGCCATCATTCTTCCAATTCAGGTCCTTTGTACATGCTGCCCCTTCTACCTGTTGCAAACTGTCCTCTCCCTCTGCCCCTGGAGTCGATCGTCTCAGCTGAAATGCCGACTTCTCTGTGAACCACCCCTCCAAACCACTCCCAGCCCGCCTTACTCTCTATGGATTATCTTTGTTTTTTTCTTTTAAGATTGTGTTTGATGTGGACCATTTTTTTTTTTTTTGATGTGGACAATTTTTAAAGCATTGAATTTGTAACCGTATTGCTTCTGCTTTATGTTTTGGCTTTTTGGCACCAAGGCATCTTAGCCCCCTGACCAGAGATCAAACCAGCACCCCCTGCATTGGAAGGTGAAGTCTTAGCCGCTGGAACACCAGGGAAGACCCTCTACTATAGATTATCTTGTTGGTCTCTCATAGATAATAATTGCCTTATCATCCTAAAACACTTCACTCTCTTGACTAATTTCAGTTATTTATCATCTGCCTCTTCAGTTCCACTGTAATTTCCATGAGAGCGGGTATTGTGTTAGCTATAGTCACTGCGTTCTCCCCAGAGATGGGCTCATATGTTCCATACATATCATTTGAACACGTGGTTGTTGGGGCTGAACTTCCTCTGTGCTGGAGATAAGAGTTATTTCATGCACAGCCTTTAAATACCGAGGCTGGTCACGCTTATCAAACTAACCAGTGATTGTGGTGAGTTCTGACTTTTCCCACTTGTCAGAGAATAGTTTGAGCATAAGATTTCCTTCCTCTATTTTTACCAGTCACTTGCCCCAGAAAAAAGTCACTCACCAAAAAAAAGGTGAGTTCTGACTTTTCCCACTTGTCAGAGAATAGTTCGAGCATAAGATTTCCTTCCTCTGTTTTTACCAGTCACCAGCTCTGTGCCAGTCTCCTGGTCAAAAAAATGTTGACCAAGAATTTGAAGAATTCTTTCCTATGCACTCCTTGGTTGGAATTTTATTTTATAAATATTTAATGGTATTCAGTTCAGTTCAGTTGCTCAGTCGTGTCTGACTCTTTGTGACCCTGTGGATGCAGCATGCCAGGCTTCCCTGTCCATCATCAACTCCTGGAGCTTGCCTAAACTCATGTCCATCGAGTCAGTGATGCCATCCAACCATCTCATTTTCTGTCATCCCCTTTTCCAACAGAGATAAACATAGTTTGTGCTAGAGATGCAAGATAACAGGGAGTCAAATTTCCCTTCTAAAAGGCAAGAACATTAGTCATTCAGATACTGGAGATAAATGCAATGAAAATGTGACAGACTCCTGGGGAGTTACAAGCTCCTTTAACTTCCCTGAAACCCATCAAGGTGGAGATCCAAAAAGGAAATCCTTTGACAATTAACCACGAACACTAAAGATTATCTACCAAGTTCATATATCTGAGATCAGATTGAAGATCCATGGGACACTGTCCTAAGTCAAGGGCATTGAGGAAAGTAGGTAGAGAACATTTTTCTTTTGTTTAAATTTTTAAACTTTATTTTTTTTCCATTTATTTTTATTAGTTTGAGGCTAATTACTTTACAATATTGTAGTCCTTTTTGTCATACATTGACATGAATCAGCCATGGATTTACATGTATTCCCCATCCTGATCCCCCCTCCCACCTCCCTCTCCACTTGATTCCTCTGGGTCTTCCCAGTGCACCAGACCCGAGCACTTGTCTCATGCATCCAGCCTGGGCTGGTGATCTGTTTCACCCTAGATAATATACATGTTTCGATGGTGTTCTCTTGAAACAATTTTTTTTTTAATTGGAATATAATTGCTTTACAAGTTGTGTTAGTTTCTGCTACACAAAAAAACTGAATCAGCTGAGTTTATACGGATATCTTGTCCCTCTTGAACCTCCCTCTCCATTGCCATCCCACCCATCTAGGTCATCGCAGAGCACCGAACTGAACTTCCTGTGCTACACAGCAACCTCCTAATAGCTCTCTATTTTACACCTGGTAGTGTCTATATGCTACTCTCCCAACTTGCCTCATCCTCTCCTTCCCCCACTGTGTTGACATGTCTGTTCGAGAGCATTTTTCTTAAGGGTGAAATGAGGGTCTGACCCATATTTTCATCTGTAGTTGTGAGCATAGATTCTGGCAGGGGCTCATGAATGTTTGGGAAATGAAATGACTTGAACCAAATATTTATTGGTCAACCCAATGGGAGAGATCCTGAAATGCATGGGCCCCACCTAGTTGAGCAAAGTACAAGGTTGTGGTCCAAAGAGACTTAAGTTATTCAACATTGTTTCTTCAATGGCTGCCCACTGCTCAGCACATAGTAGGTGCTCAACAAATGTCTAGAATAGCATCTAGAGTGTATGAAAAAATTTGAAATGGGAGTAGAAAGGGGGAGTTGACCTTCACCAAGCACCAGCTCTGTGCCAGTCTCCTTACAAGCATTGTCTCTTATCGGTATAATTCAGCCCCGTTTTACACGGAAAGGAGATGAAGCTCAGAGTTCAAGTCACTCATCCAAAGTCACCCCCCCACCCCCCGCCACAAGGCAAGGTTGCAAAATGAAGCTGAACTCTTACCTTGATCTCCTGTACTCTGTCCTCAGTCTTACTACTGACTCCTTTCTGTGACCCTACCCATGTTTCCTGACCTCCCTGGGCATGTAGGAGCAGTAAGAAAACATCTTTCTCCTTGGTCTTGGATTCATTTCTTGGTTGATCATCTATTCCTCTGATGTGCTTTCCCTTTCTCAGTTGTGCCAAGAAAAACTCACCAAGATTTCCCCCCACACTCTGAGTCTTCTGCTGTTCCAGTGGGAAAGAGCTTGGTGGAAAGTGTTGGCTGGACCCCTGGTCCAGGTTGGCATCTGCCAGTGCCAAGTTGGCTGCCCTAGTCTCTTCCTGTTCTATGCTTCCAGCCCATCATTTCCTTTGGCCTTAGAGTGACGGTTCTAAGGTGCCTTCAAGCCCCTTCACAATTTGGTCCTGGTCTGACCTCCTAGTCTCCCCTGGACATTTCTCTACATCTTCCCTCATCCTGGTTCCTCCACCTGGAATTCCCTGCCTACACTGTGTGCTCAAGGACTCTTGTTCATCCTTTAAAGTCCAGTTCAGATGACATCTCCTCATTCTCCTGCCTGTCTCATAGGGTCTTATGGCACCATGTATGTCCTTCATTAATTATTTTCTTCAACATATATATTTATTAAATATTTTATGCATGTGCATGCTCAGTTGCTTCAGTCTTGTCTGACTCTTTTGTGACCCCATGGACTGTAGCCTGCCAGGCTCCTCTGTCCATGGGATTTTCCAGACAAGAATACTGGAGTGGGTGCCATGCCCTCCTCCAGGGGATCTTCTTAATGCATTGCAGGCAGACTCTTTACTGCTGAACCACCAAGGAAGCCCATTAAATATTTACTGTTCTAGTTAGTATTTATCATGTTAGATGCTGGGAACACAGGCAACTAGTGAGATGCCCTCTCTGCACCAAGGAGGTCTGTAGGAGTCTAGTAGGACACACAGACACATAACTGGGTGATGGCAACACTATGTTACCGGGAGTTTCAGGGGAAGCTAGGGAGCAGAGAGGCACCTCATCCAGTCAGGAGTGTGGGGGGGGCAAGATTGGCTTCCTGGAAGAGGTGAGATGTGACCTGAGACTGGTTGATTGAGACAGGTGGGAGTGAGGAGTTGGGCATGTAGTGGCACCTGGGTTGAGAGAGAGGCTGGCACTTTCAAGAAACTGAAAATGTCCCTGTCTCATTTTAGCTTCGAGATATAAAAGTGGGAGCAGGTATCAGAACTAGAGGAAACATACCCAACTCTCCACCCTGGAGGAGCCCACCACTTCCCCTAGAATCCAACTGTGAATCCAGCTCGATGCCTGGCAGGTGTTTGAGGGCTCCTGTCACTACATCTTCACAGATGACTCCCCTGGAATTGGGCTAGGACGGTGCTCACCTAAGTCACTGTCAACAGCCACCCAGAACAGGTGAGGGCAGGCAGGATGTTTAGAGTCCTTCTCCAAGACAACGCGTGAGACAATGTGTGATCATGTCCCTGTCCTTGTAGGATCCATCCCAAACCCCATACCCCAGGGGCCCCCAATCTCCAGAATCTAATGCCTGATGATCTGAGACGGAGCTGATGTAATAAAAGTAGAAATAAAGTGCACAGTAAATGCAATGTGTTTATCATCCCCAAACCAGCCGCCTTTCCCGGCCTGTAGAAAAATTGTCTTCCATGAAACTGACCCCTGGTGTCAGAAATGGGGACTGCTACCATTGGCCAGCATATGAAAACGAGCCAAAGGTGCATCTTCCTATACTATAGTTGTATTTATTTCAGCTGCTGTGGCATGAATTCCGTTCCCCCTGCTATTAGCCAAGAAAATACCTGTGTGTGTCCTTGTGCTCAGTCATGTCTGACTCTTTGCGACCCCTTGGACTGTAGCTCACCAGGCTCCTCTGTCCAAGGGATTTCCCAGGCAAAAATACTGGAGGGGGTTACCATGTCCTTCTCCAGGGGATCTTTCCACACCAGAGACTGAACGCACATCTCCTGCATTGGCAGAAGAATTCTTTACTATCGAGACACCTGAGAGGCCCTCAGCTCACTTCAGTCACTCAGTTGTGTCCAACTCTTTGTGACCCCATGGGCTGCAGCATGCCAGGCCTCCCTGTCCATCACCAACTCCCAGAGATTACTCAAACTCATGTCCATTGAGACGGTGATGCCATCCATCCATCTCATCCTCTGTCGTCCCCTTCTCCTCCTGCCTTCAATCTTTCCCAGCATCAGGGTCTTTTCCAATGAGTCAGCTCTTCGCAAGAGGTGGCCAAAGTTTTGGAGTTTCAGCTTCAGCATCAGTCCTTCCAATGAACATTCAGGATTGATTTCCTTTAGGATTTAGGACTGATTGTATCTCCTTGCAGTCCAAGGAACTCTCAAGAGTCTTCTCCAACACCACAGTTCAAAAGCATCAATTCTTCGGCACTCAGCTTTCTTTGTAGTCCAGCTTTCACACCCAAAAATGACTACTGGAAAAACCTTTGCTGGCAAAGTAATGTCTCTGCTTTTTAATATGCTGTCTAAGATGGTCATAGCTTTTCTTCCAAAGAGTGTCTTTTAATTTCATGGCTGCAATCACTAACTGCAGTGATTTTGGAGCCCCCCAAAATAAAGTCTGTCACTGTTTCCACTGTTTCTCCATCTATTTGCCATGAAGTGATGGGACCAGATGCCATGATCTTAGTTTTCTGAATGTTGAACTTTAAGCCAACGTTTTCACTCTCCTCTTTCACTTTCATCAAAGAGGCTCTTTAGTTCTTCTTCACTTTCTGCCATAAGTGTGTTGTCATCTGCATATCTGAAGTTATTGGTGTTTCTCCCGGCAATCTTGATTCCAGCTTGTGCTTCACCCAGCTCAGGGTTTCTCATGATGTAGTCTGCATATAAGTTAAACAAGCAGGGTGACAATATACAGCCTTGACGTACTCCTTTTCCTATTTGGAACCAGTCTGTTGTTCCATGTCTAGTTCTAACTGTTGCTTCCTGACCTGCATACAGGTTTCTCAAGAGACAGGTCAGGTGGTCTGGTATTCCCATCTCTTTCAGAATTTTCCACAGTTTATTGTGATTCACACAGTCAAAAGCTTTGACATAGTCAATAAGGCAGAAATAGATGTTCTTCTGGAACTCTCTTACTTTTTCGATGATCCAGTGGATGTTGGCAATTTGATCTCTAGTTCTTCTGCCTTTCTAAAACCAGCTTGAACATCTGGAAGTTCATGGTTCACGTATTGTTGAAGCCTGGCATAGAGAATTTTGAGCACTACTTCACTAGCGTGTGAGTTGAGTGCAATTGTATGGTAGTTTGAGCATTCTCTGGCATTACCTTTCTTTGGGATTGGAATGAAAACTGACCTTTTCCAGTCCTGTGGCCACTGCTGAGTTTTCAAATTTGCTGGCCTATTGAGTCAGCGCTTTCACAGCATCATCTTTTAGGATTTGAAATAGCTCAACTGGAATTCCATCACCTCCACTTGCTTTGTTCATAGTGATGGACATTCCAGACCCACTTGACTTCACATTCCAGTATGTCTGACTCTAGGTGAGTGATCACACCATCGTGATTATCTGGGTCATGAAGATCTTTTTTGTACAGTTTTTCTGTGTATTCCTGCCACCTCTTCTTAATATCGTCTGCTTCTCTTAGGTCCATACCATTTCTGTCCTTTATTGAGCCCATCTTTGCGTGAAATGTTCCCTTGGTCCTTTAACTCCCAGAGAAAACATTCCTTTCTCCACATTTTCACATAGTGACCAGCAGGTGTCTCCCTCACAGCTCCATACATTGTGCTGTGACTCGGAGTCATGAGTGTGAGACTAGATATGATGCATTTCAGTTATAGGTCTCCAGACTTATAACCGTGCTGGCACACAGTAGAAATATTGTTATTGTGTGCCTCTTGTATACAGTTCAATGGCAGAGCCACTCCTGCTGCCCAGACTCCAAACTCTCAAGCCTGGAGTTAAAGGTCCTGTAATAAAACTCACAGATGCAATGTTTTCATGGCCATAGTGAGTGGACGTGTTCAAATGGACACGACTAATCATTAGATCTACTCTGGCAAGAAAGCGCTGTTATTACCCCCAGTCTGCACATGCAGAGACTGAGGTTCAGAGATATTTATGTTAATTTCTTTGAAGTCAAAAGACATGTCAGTGATGAAGCTGGGGATCAAACTCAGGGCTCTCAATAGGGCATCAATTGGAAGGGACTGATGGCATTACAGAGCAACAGTTTCAAATACATCGGGAGGAGAGAGGCTTGTCCATCCTTGGTGGATGACTGGAAATGTGGTGTAGAGCCTGTGGATGACCTGTGGGAGACCATACAGTAGTGGGGGGGGGGGATAAGCATCTGAGAATGTAAAGGGGAAAGGACTCCTGCCACCATCCATGCCTGCTTTGAAAAATGTAGACCAGAAATGGCATCCAGAAAATGAACACAGAAGCAGATTCATAGGACCACAGGCAACCCAGGCTCCAGGGTTGGTGTTGATCCATCTGTAGACTAGACCTCTGAACTCATCCTAGCTCCATGGTGAGTGTCCTCCATAACCAGTGTGTTACCACCATCAGAACGCCACCATACCTATGAAAGAAATATAGTACTGAGAGGTATATGTACACATCTCAGAGCTACTTCAGGCTTCTGGTCAACCCCACATGTGGGCTTGAGGGTTGAGTGCCCTCTAAAGAGAGAAATGGTGATACGGGTTGTCCTTGCAGATGGCAAGTACCAGAGGAGAGTGATACTTTTGAGACAATTCTTTCCTGTGACTGGGACCAGCTCAAACCCAGTATGATCTTGGGGGCTTTGAGTGCTTCTCCTAGAAGGCACTGACAGTTTTGTCTGGTCCCAGAGAGCAGAGAAGTACTGCCTCAGGAAGATGCTTGAAACTGAGGATCCCCAGATACTCAGGATGCAGGTAGGTGTCCTGCTTGGTCAGCTCTAAGAGTATAATTGTACTTTTAAAAAGACCTATAGAGGTGCTTACCAGGGGCTTGTGAACCACAAAATTGTTGTTGTTCTTTAGTTGCTAAGTTGTGTCTGACTCTTTTGTGATCCCATGGACTGTAGCCTGCCATTCTCCTCTGTTCATGGGATTTCCCAGGCAAGAATACTGGAGTGGGTTACCATTTCCTTCTCCAGGGGATCTTCCTGATCCAGGGATTGAGCCCACATCTCCTGCATCTCCTGCATTGGCAGGTAGATTCTTTACCCCTGAGCCACCTGGGAAGCCCAAACCACCAAATAACATGTTCTCAATGCAGATAGGCAGATATTCTAATTATTTCCATTTTACAAATAAGAAAATTGTTTGAGAGTTTAGGTGGCATAGCTCAGATTATAGTAAATAAACAAGAGATATGAGGCTCAGAATTCTGAGAATTTTATAAAAATTATGAAAGATAATCAAAAGACAGATTGAAGGAACTCAGAGAATCCCAAGCTGGGTAAATTCCAAAAGTAATGTGCACACACACACACACACACACACACACACACACACACATGCATAATCACACATCCACACAGACAAATATATCCTGCTCCAACTGCTGAAGACCAAAGAAAAAGAGAAAAATCATAATGACATCCAGAGAAAAATACATATTAAATGACATGGTGGACTTCCGTGGTGATATAATGGATAGGAATCCACCTGCTGATGCAGGGGACATAGGTTCGTTCCCTGGTCCAGGAAGATTCCACATGCTGCAAAGCAACTAAGCCCATGTGACAGGACTACTAAACCTGCATGTTGCAGCTACTGAAGCTCTTAAGCCTAGAGCCTCGTGCTAAACCACAAGAGAAGCCGACACAATGAGAAGCTAGTGCACTGCAACAAAGGGTAGTCCCCACTCACTGCAACTAGAGAAAGCCCATGCCGCAACAAAGACTCAGAACAGCCAAAAATAAATAAATAACCAATTAAAAAGACTTCCTCTAAAAAAAAATGACATGGTATGAAAGTTCCCTAACAATGGGGTTGATAAACAGAAGCCTCTGCATCCACATTAGCTTGCTTCTCTTCCTTATTGCATCACATTCTCCATTAAAATGTAAAGTTATAAAATATCAATGTGTGGGGAATGATCAGCCACATGCTCTGAGAGAAGAGTCATAAAAATAACTCCGATGCTGAAATTAACACATTTTTTCAAGTGGTGTTGTTTTATTTATTTATTTTTTAATTTTATTTTTTTTATTTATTTTTATTAGTTGGAAGCTAATTACTTTACAATATTGTAGTGGTTTTTGCCATACAGTGACATGAACCAGCCATGGGTTTACATGTGTTCCCCATCCTGAACCCCCCTCCCACCTCCCTCTCCATCCCATTCCTCTGGGTCATCCCAGTGCACCAGCCCTGAGCACTTGTCTCATGCATCCAACCTGGACTGGTGATCTGTTTCACATATGATAATATATATGTTTTGATGTTCTCTCAGATCATCCCACCCTCGCCTTCTCCCATAGAGTCCAAAAGCCTATTCTATGCATCTGTGTCTCTTTTTCTGTCTTGCATATAGAGTTATCGTTACCATCTTTCTAAATTCCATATATATGCATTAGTATACTGTACTGGTGTTTTTCTTTCTGGCTTACTTCACTCTGTATAATGGGCTCCAGTTTCATCCATCTCATTAGAACTGATTCAAATGTATTCTTTCTAATGGCTGAGTAATATTCCATTGTGTATATGTACCACAGCTTTCTTATCCATTTGTCTGCTGATGGGTATCTAGGTTGCTTCCATGTCTGGCAATTATAAACAGTGCTGCGATGAATATTGGGGTACACATGTCTCTTTCAGATCTGGTTTCCTCGGTGTGTATGCCCAGGAGTGGGATTACTGGGTCATATGGCAGTTCTATTTCGTTTTTTCAGGAATCTCCACACTGTTCTCCATATTGGCTGTACTAGTTTGCATTCCCACCAACAGTATAAGAGGGTTCCCTTTTCTCCACACCCTCTCCAGCATTTATTGCTTGTAGATTTTTTTTTTCATTTATTTTTATTAGTTGGAGGCTAATTACTTTACAATATTGTAGTGGTTTTTGCCATACATTGACATGAATCAGCCACGGATTTGCATGTGTTCCCCATCCTGAACCCCCCTCCGACCTCCCTCCCCAGAGAACAGTATTCTTGGAGGAAGGATGATTTCCTTGTCTGAAGCTGTGAGCCCTGGCCTGGCACTCAGCAGGGGATGGATGAATGTTCAGGGGAAGGAAACAACATGAACTAATAATCACTGATTATAGCCTGTGTTAAACCCAGTGGAGAAATCCAGAAATGCACGTGTTCTGCCTGTGAGAAAAGCTTTGCAAAACTGGGAAGCTGTGGTTTAAAGAGACTGGTTATTTGTTATTGCTTCTCCAGTGACCACACAGTGCTCAGCGCATAGTCAGTGCCTCCTTAGCTGACTGGATTGAGATTTCCCTGGTGGCTCAGTTGGTAAAAAATCTGCTTTCAATGCAGGAGGCCTGGGTTCAGTCCCTGAGTCTGGCAGATCCCCTGAGAAGGGAATGGCTATCCACTCCGGTATTCTTGCCTGGAGAATACTATGGACAGAAGAGCCTGGTGTGCTACTGTTCATGGGGTCTCAAAGAGTTGGATACAACTGAGCAACTTACCCGACTGTATGACAGACACATCTGAATTGATGCTCAAGGCAGGCCCAGATGAGCAAGAACATTGAGCTGGGGGCAGGACCTACCATGACTTGCATGGAAACAACCCTCTTTTTTCTTTTTTTTTAACTTCTTTTTAAAAAAATATTATTTTTAATTGGAGGATGTGAATCAACTGTAAGTATACATATATCCTCTATCTCTTGAACTTCTCTCTCACCTCCCCCCATCATCCCATCCCACTAGGTAGTTACAGAGCACCTATCCTCACAAGGATGAGATCCTTGTGTCACACAGCTACTTCCCACTAGCTATCTATTTTACACACACTAATGCATATGTTTAAAAATATGCTGGTCTTTTTTTCCAGCTCAGTTCAGTTCAGTTGCTCAGTCATGTCCGACTCTTTGTGACCCCATGAATCACAGCCCGCCAGGCCTCCCTGCCCATCACCAACTCCAGGAGTTTACCCAAACTCATGTCCCTTGAGTTGATGCTACCCAACCATCTCATCCTCTGTCATCCCCTTCTCCTCCTGCCCTCAACCTTTCCCAACATCAGGGTCTTTTCAAATGAGTCAGCTATTTGCATCAGGTGGCTGAAGTGTTGGAGTTTCAGCTTCAACATCAGTCCTTCCAATGAACACCCAGGACTGATCTCCTTTAGGATGGACTGGTTGGATCTTCTTGCAGTCCAAGTGACTCTCAAGAGTCTTCTCCAACACCACAGTTCAAAAGCATCAATTCTTTGGCGCTCAACTTTCTTTATAGTCCAACTCTCACATCCACACA
This sequence comes from Muntiacus reevesi, assembly GCF_963930625.1. Lineage (NCBI taxonomy): Eukaryota > Metazoa > Chordata > Mammalia > Artiodactyla > Cervidae > Muntiacus > Muntiacus reevesi. The sequence continues at coordinate 186,170,557 of NC_089249.1, read as the reverse complement.
TGACTACTGGATAAACCGTAGTCTTGACTAGATGGACCTTTGTTGGCAAAGTAATGTCTCTGCTTTTTAATATGCTATCTAGGTTGGTCATAACTTTCCTTCCAAGGAGTAAGTGTCTTAATTTCATGACTGCAATCACTATCTACAGTGATTTTGGAGCCCCCCAAAATGAAGTCTGACACTGTTTCCACTGTTTCCCCATCTATTTGCCATGAAGTGATGGGATCAGATGCCATGATCTTAATTTTCTAAATGTTGAGCTTTAAGCCAACTTTTTCACTCTCCTCTTTCACTTTCATCAAGAGGCTCTTTAGTTCTTCTTCACTTTCTGCCATAAGGGTAGTGTCATCTGCATATCTGAGGTAATTGATATTTCTCCCAGCAATCTTGATTCCAGCTTGTGCTTCATCCAGCCTAGCGTTTCTCATGATGTACTCTGCATATAAGTTAAATAAGCAGGGTGACAATATATAGCCTTGACATACTCCTTTTCCTATTTGGAACCAGTATGTTGTTTCATGTCCAGTTCTAACTCAAATGACCATTATATCTACTACTGTGAGCAGGAATCTCTTAGAAGAAATGGAGTAGCCATCATAGTCAACAAAAGAGTCCAAAATGCAGTACTTGGATGCAATCTCAAAGTTGACAGAATGATCTCTGTTCGTTTCCAAGGCAAACCATTCAATATCACAGTAATTCAAGTCTATTCCCTGACCAGAATTGCTGAAGAAGCTGAAGTTGAACAGTTCTATGAAGACCTACAAGACTTTTTAGAACTAACACCCAAAAAAGATGTCCTTTTCTTTATAGGGGGATGAAATGAAAAAGTAGAAAGCCAAGAAACACCTGGAGTAACAGGTAAATTTGGCCTTGGAGTACAGAATGAAGCAAAGTAAAGGCTAATAGCATTCTGCCAAAAGAACGCACTGGTCATAGCAAACACCCTCTTCCAACAACACAAGAGAAAACTCTACACATGGACATCACTAGATGGCCAACACTGAAATCAGCTTGATTATATCCTTTGCAGCTAAAGATGGAGAAGCTCTATACAGTCAGCAAAAACAAGACTGGGAGCTGACTGTGGCTCAGATCATGAACTCCTTATTGCCAAATTCAGACTTAAATGGAAGAAAGTGAGGAAAACCACTAAACCATTCAGGTATGACCTAAAAAAAATCCCTTATGATTATACAGTGGAAGTGACAAATATATTTAAGGGACTAGATCTGATAGAGTGCCTGATGAACTATGGACAGAGGTTTGTGACATTGTACAGGAGACAGGACTCAAGACAATTCCCCAAAAAAAGAAATGGAAAAAAGCAAAATGGCTGTCTGAGGAGGCCTTACAAATATCTGTGAAAGGAAGAGAAGCAAAAAGCAAAGGAGAAAGGGAAAGATATACCCATTTGAATGCAGAGTTCCAAAGAACAGCAAGGAGAGATAAGAAAGCCTTCCTCAGTGATCAATGCAAAGAAATAGAGGAAAACAATAGAATGAAATGAGAAAGACTAGAGATCTCTTCAAGAAAATTAGAGATACCAAGGGAATATTTCATGCAAAGATGAGCTCAATAAAGGACAGAAATGGTATGGAACAGAAGCAGAACATATTAAGATGATGTGGCAAGAATACACAGAAGAACTGAACAAAAAAGGTCTTCATGACCCAGATAATCATGATGGTGAGTTCACTCACCTAGAGCCAGACATCCTGGAATATGAAGTCAAGTGGGCCTTAGGAAGCATCACTATGAACAAAGCAAGTGGAGGTGATGGAATTCCAGTTGAGCTATTTCAAATCCTGAAAGGTGATGCTGTGAAAGTGCTGTACTCAATATGCCAGCAAATTTGGAAAACTCAGCAGTGGCCACAGGACTGGAAAATGTCAGTTTTCATTCCAATCCCAAAAAAAGGCAATCCCAAAGAATGCTCAAACTACCGCACAATTGCACTCATCTCACATGCTAGTAAAGTAATGCTCAAAATTCTCCAAGCCAGGCTTCAGCAATATATGAACTGTGAACTTCCTGATGTTCAAGTTGGTTTTAGAAAAGGCAGAGGAACCAGAGATCAAATTGCCAACAATCATTGGATCATCAAAAAAGCAAGTTCTTTCCAGAAAAAAACATCTATTTCTGCTTTATTTTTCCTGTAGTCATGTACAGATGTGAGAATTGGACCATAAAGAAGGCTGAGTGCTGAAGAATTGATGCTTTTGAACTGTGGTGCTGAAGAAGATTCTTGAGAGTCCTTTGGACGGCAAGGAGAGCAAACCAGTCAGTTTTAAAGGAAATCAACTCTGAATATTCATTGGAAGAACTATTGCTGAAACTGAAGCTCCAATACTTTGACTACCTGATGTGAAGAGCCGACTCATTAGAAAAGACCCTGATGCTGGGGAAAGACTGAAAGAAAAAGGAGAAGGGGATGGCAGAGGATGAGATCGTTAGATAGCATCACTGACTTGATGGACAAGAGTTCGAGCAAACTCCGGTGGATAGTGAAAGACAGGGAAACCTGCTATGCTGCAGTCCATGGGGTGGGTGTAAGGAGTGGGACACGACTGAGTAACTGAACAACAACAATGTTTATGTTTCAATGCTTCTCTCTCAATTCATTGCACTCTCTCCTTTCCTGGCTGTGAGACACAACCCTCTTGACTCATCCTGTTGTTGGTTTTGCCTGGTAGGATGCCCAGCAAGAGAGGACACTTATTTTAAAAATATTTGTTTGCTCTAGGATATGTCAAGAGCTCTTATGATGCAACAAGAAGACCTAAAAATCCAACTTAAAAAGTGGGCAGAGGCTTGAATTAACATTTCTCCACAGGAGGTATATTAATGGCCTAGAAGGGCATGCAGAGATACCTGGCATCATTAGTCACTAGGGAAGTACAAATCAAAATCACAATGACACACCACTTCACATACACCAAGATGGCTATTAAAAAAAAAAAAAAAAAAAAAGAGGAGGGGAGCAGAAAGAGAACAAATGTTGGTGAGGATTAGAGAGATATACTCCTTGTACATAGCTTGTGGGAACGTCAAATTGTTTAGTGATGTGGTTTGGTGGTTCCCCCAAAACTTAAGCTTAGAATTAGTGTATGGCCCAGTAACCACTTCTCGATTATACTTCCAAAGACTGAAATCAGAGACTCAGACAAATACATATACATGCATGTTCACAGCAACACTATTTTTAATAGCCAAAAGGCAACATTTAGAAACAACCCATATAGATGAATGTTCAACAAGTCAAACTCCACCTGTCAATTGGCCTCCCCAAAGGGTTGTAGCAATTTACACTCTCGCTAGCAGTTCGTGAGCATGCTCACTTCCTCATATACTTGCTAACACTGAATGTTGTCCATACTGTGTGTTTCTACAAGTCTTCCAGGCCAAAAGTTATATTTTGTTGTTTTTGTTGTAATTTCTTTTTTTTTTTTTTTCTTTTTCTTTCTTTCTTTTTTTTTTTTTATTTTTCAGTGGGTTTTGTCATACATTGATGTGAATCAGCCATAGAGTTACACGAATTCCCCATCCCGGTGTTGTAATTTCTTAAACCATGACAGAAGCAGAACATCTTTCTTTTTGTACTGAGGTGAAATTCATAAAACATAATTGCTTTTCTCACTGGGCTTTTGTAAAAATCATAGGACATTGCATGCTTAGCACAACTCCAATCACATAAAAAATACTTAGTACATTGTAACTATTTTTAGGAATAACATTTTAAAAACATTTTAAATTCCATTTTAAGTTACTCTTTCATCTTTTTACTGTTATTTTTTTTATTTTTGGCTGTACTGGATCTTTGTTGCTGCATGAGCTTTCTTTAGTTGCAGAGAGCTTCTCATTGTGGTGGCTTCTTTTGTGAGCACGGGCTTCAGTAGTCAGGACACAAGGGCTTAATTGCTCTGTGGCATATGGGATCTTCCTGGGCCAGGGGTAGAACCTGTGTCTCCTGCACTGGCAGGCAGATTTTTTTTACCATTGAGCACCAGGGAATAACATATTTAAGAGCTCCTTCATGGGAAATATTGAGTACCATGCTATCCCTCTGTTAACCAAGAAAGACAGGTTTGAAGAAAGTCAATGCTCTTTGGGATAAAAACTTTTTCCCACAGGGTGCTAGATTCAAAAGTGCCGCTAAGGAAGATAAGCTAATTCTATCCGATCTAACAAGGTTCTTGGGGGATCATGCCCAGAGGACAAAGAGTCAGTTATAAACCTTTTAGTGTGGTTCTGCTGAGTGCTCCCTGAGAAAGCATGCTCTTCCTTCACAGCTGCAAGGCAAAGTTGAGGCTGCAGCAGCCCTAAATTACTGGAAACACAACACCTCGGGGCTGAGAGGTCCTGGAATCCAACAGAGGTACAGCAGTCATTAGGACTTTCCAGGTGTTACTAGTGGTAAGGAACCCACCCGGCTATATAGGAGACATAAGAGATGCAGGTTTGATTCCCAGATTGGGAAGATCCCCTGGAAGAGGGCATGACAATGCACTCGAGTATTCTTGCCTGGAGAATGCCATGGACAGAGGAGCCTGGTGGACTACAATCCATGGGGTTGCAAAGAGTCAGACATTACTGAAGCAACTTAGCAGATAGAATAGCCATTGATTGTCAGTGAATCCAGAAGACAAGCTGCAGCATGGCTGGTTTCAGGGAAGGACTCCCCATCTGAAACTTTCCCTCAGAGGCTGGGAGGATTCTGATCAGTTTCATCTACAAGGATTTAGGGTGCTTGTCATCACAGCCCCATGGTGTTATTGTGATGCAGAAGTTAGGTTTGGAGCCTCAGCTGACTGCTCATGGTGTTGTTGAGGATTAAAGAGAATGATGGGCTTCCCTGGTGGCTTAGACAGTAAAGAATCTGCCTGCAATGCAGGAGACACAGGCTGACCCCTGAATTGGGAAGATTCCCTGGAGAAGAAAATGGCAGCCCACTCCAGTATTCTTGCTTGGAGAATTGTTTGGACAGAGAAGATTGGTGGGCTATAGTCCATGGGATCGTAAAGAGTTGGACATGACTTAGTGATTAATACGATACACGTGATAAGCAGCTAGTTCCAAAGTGGAGTGTGTGGAATAAGTGTCAACTTTCTTGCTCAAGGTTAGTCTATTTGTGCAGGTGCTTTAGAGAGGAGACACTTCAGGTGTGTCTAACCTAAATCAGTAATCTTTAACTGAGAGCAATTTCTACCCCTCGAAAGGATCCTTGCTCTCAACCACTGAAAGATGTTAGCTCTCAGAAAAATACATAAGTTTCAGCATTTTACATGCTAACTAATCACATTTTCACAACAACTCTATGGAGCAGGTACTATTATTATCCTCATTTTACAGATGAGAAAACTAAGGCACAGAGAGGTTAAGTAGCTTGCATAATATCACACAGCTAGTAAATGGTAGAACTGAGCTTTAACCCAGTATGTTTGGCTTCAGAGTTGATCCTGAATCACTTTTTATTACTTATTTTTATTTATAAAGTCAGATCCTTGAAATATTTAGACTATTTATTTTGCTTTTATTTCTTATTTGTCTATCTTTATTGAGGAATAACTGGCAGATAAAAATGTGTTTAATTAAGGTATACAGCTTGATATTTTAATGTACATATACACTGTGGAATAATAGTGACATTCAAGCTAATTAACACATCACTATTTTGATAACGGCACTCTTGAGTTCCCACTAATAAAATAGTTTACATGTTGTGTATGGATTTAAACTCCTAATATGTATTCTTCTCATTTAATCCTTATAGTGATCCTAAGAATTTAGAATTATCAATTCCACATAACAGATGAGGAAACAGAGGCTTGGAGAGGTTAAATGAGAAGCATCTTGAAAGATGAGTATGAAAAAGCAATGAGGTCATCTGTTTTCACTCCAGCAGCCCACCTACTGTTGACGCCCTGTTTCTGGCTTTAGAACTGCCTGGACATGGACAATCAGACTCAAGTCTCTGAGTTCATCCTCCTTGGCCTCTCCCAGCAGCCCCTGCAGAGACAGGTGCTCTTCAGCCTGTCCTTCATTCTGTATTTGAGCGGGTGTCTGGGGAATCTTCTCACCATCCTGGCCATCGTCTTGGACCCTCACCTCCACAGCCCCATGTATTTCTTCCTCAGCAACTTGTCTCTTCTTGACATCTGCTTTATCTCCACCACCATCCCCAAGATGCTGATGAACCATCTGTGTGGACTCACCACCATCTCCTTCTCAGCTTGCCTGGCCCAGATGTATTTCTTCATGTCCTTTGGGGCAGCCGACAGCATGCTTCTCTCGGCCATGGCTTATGACCGCTACCTGGCTGTCTGCAGCCCACTGCACTACGTGACAATCATGAGTATCCTTCGGTGTGCCTTGCTGGTGGTGATACCCTGGATCTCAGCCAACCTCATCTCCATGGTCCACACTGTCCTGATGTCCCACTTGTCCTTCTGCACCAATAGGATCCCACACTTCTTCTGTGACCTCAATGCCTTGATCAAGCTCTCCTGCTCTGACACCCAAGTCAACGAGATGTTGGTGTTGGTCCTTGGAGGCCCAGTGGTCCTCATCTCTTTTGTGTGCATCATTGCCTCTTACACACCCATTGCTGTGGCTGTGTGGAAGGTGCCCTCAGTCCAGGGCAGGTGGAAAGCGTTCTCCACGTGTGGTTCTCACCTTTGTGTTGTCTGTCTCTTCTATGGGACTATCATCGGGGTCTACTTCACCCCTGCATCCACACACACCACTCAGAGGGACATGGCAGCCACAGTGATGTACACCATGGTCACCCCCCTGCTGAACCCCTTCGTCTACAGCCTGAGAAACCAAGATCTGAAGGAGGCCCTCAGGAAACTTTTCATTGGGAACCCCTTTGCTAAGCCTCTATGAAGATGCTTTTTAGACTCAGTTAATTTTGAAAAAAACTAATGTCTCCCAATGTTAGAACTCAGGGTGGTATTCTATTTTTTTTTAAGGTAGAAGAAAATGTTTTATTTTTCATTTAAGTACTTTATTTTTCACACAGAAGTAGAGATATAATGTTGCACACATGAAACTTATACAATGCTATAAACCCAGGTTATCACAATAAACATAAATTTAAAAAGGAAAGGAGACATAAATGTTATTTTAAAAACAGAAAAAACCCACTTCTTTCCTGATTATCTTGGTCAACTTATTTAAACTCATTTTGTCCCTGTTTCTTAAATTTGTGAAATAGGGATGCAGAAAGTACCTAGCTCATACAATTATTGTGAAAATTAATGACTCACACATACTCCTGTTTTTATAATCTTAGAAGACTACCAGGGGAACTGTAAGTACTGACTAAATCTTAATCATTATTTGTTGTTGTTTAGTCACTCAGTCGTGTTCAACTCTTTGCGACCACTTGGACTGCAGCACACCAGGCTTCTCTGTCCCTCACTATCTCCTGGAGCTTGCTCAAACTCATGTCCATTGAGTCGGTGATGCCATTCAACCATCTTGTCCTCTCTCATCCCCTTCACTTACTGCCCTCAATCTTTCCCAGCATCAGGATCTTTTCTAATGAGCCAACTCTTCACATCAGGTGGCCAAAGTACTGGAGCTTCAGCTTCAGCATCATTCCTTCCAATAAATATTAAGGATTGATTTCCTTTAGGATTGACTGGTTTGATCTCCTTTCAGTCCAAGGGACTCTCAAGAGTCTTGTCCAACACCACAGTTCAAAAGCATCAGTTCTTCAGCACTCAGCCTTCTTTACGGTTCAACTCTTACACTCACACATGACTACTGGAAAAACCATAGCTTTGACTATGTGAACCTTTGTTGGCAAAGTAATCTCTGCTTTTTAATATGCTGCCTAGGTTGGTCATAGCTTTTCTTCCAAGGAGCAAGCACCTTTTAATTTCATAGCTGCAGTCACCATCTGCAGTGATTTTGGAGCCCAAGAAAATTAAGTTTCTCACTGCTTCCATTCTTTCCCCATCTATTTGCCATGAAGTGATGAGACCAGATGCCATGATCTTAGTTTTTTGGACATGGAGTGTTAAGCCAGCTTTTTCACTTTCTTCTTTCATCAAGAGGCTCTTTAGTTTCCCTTTGCTTTCTGCCACAGGGTGGTGTAATCTGCATATCTGAGGTTACTGATATTTCTCCCAGCAATCTTGATTCCAGTTTATGCTCATACAGCCTGGCATTTCACATGATGTACTCTGCATATAAATTAAATAAACAGGGTGAAAATATAGAGCCTTGATATACTCTTTTTGTAACTTGGAACAAGTCTGTTGTTCCATGTGTGGTTCTAACTTGCTTCTTGACCTGCCTGAGGATTTCTCAGGAGGCAGATCAGGTGGTCTGGTATTCCCATCTCTTTAAGAATTTTCCGGTTTGTTGTGATCCACACAGTCAAAGGCTTTGGCATAGTCAATGAAGCAGAAGTAGATGTTTCTCTGAAATTCTCTTGTTTCTTCTATGATTCAGCAGATGTTGGCAATTTGATCCCTGGTTCCTCTGCCTTTTTAAAGTCCAGTCTGAACATCTGGAATTTCTCAGGTCACCTACTGTTGAAGCCTAACTTGAAGAATTTTGAGAATTACCTTGTCAGCATGTGAAATGAGTGGAATTGTGTGGTAGTTTGAACACTTATTGGCATTGCCTCACTTTGGGATTGGAATGAAAATTGACCTTTTCCAGTCATTTCCAAAACTGACCTTTTAGTCAGTATAAACTACTTCTAATATAACTATTATTATAATGTAATATAAATAATATGCTCTAAATATTTTACTACCACTAACACTAATTTAGAAAACTAAAATAATTTTATTTTTATTGGAGTATAGTTGCTTTACAATATTGTGGTAGTTTTTCTGTATGGCAAGGTGAATCACCTAGGTGCATACATACATCCACTCCTTTTTGGAATTTCCTCCCCATTTAGGTCACCACAGAACATTGAGTAGACTTCTTTGTGCTCTAGAGCAGGTTCTCATTAGTCATGTATTTTATTCACATGTTTTTAAGGACTCACTTTGTGGTTTTTTTTCCATTTATTTTTATTAGTTGGAGGCTAAATACTTTACAATATTGTAGTGGTTTTTGCCATACATTGACATGAACCAGCCATGGATTTACATGTGTTCCCCATCCTGAATCCCCCTCCCCACTCCCTTCCCATCCCATCCCTCTCGGTCTTCCCAGTGCACCAGCCCCGAGCACTTGTCTCATGCATCCAACCTGGGCTGGTGATCTGTTTCACCCTTGACAGTATACTTGTTTCAATGCTATTCTCTCAGAACATCCCACCCTCGCCTACTCCCACAGAGTCCCAAAGTCTGTTGTGTACATCTTTGTCTCTTTTTCTGTTTTGCATATAGGGTTATTGTTACCATCTTTTAAAATTCCGTATATATGCATTAGTATGCTGTATTGGTGTTTATCTTTCTGGCTTACTTCACTCTGTATAATGGGCTCCAGTTTCATCCATCTCATTAGAACTGATTCAAATGAATTCTTTTTAATGGCTGAGTAATATTCCATTGCGTATATGTACCACAGCTTCCTTATCCATTTGTCTGCTGATGGGCATCTAGGTTGCTTGCACGTCCTGGCTATTATAAACAGTGCTGTAATGAATATTGGGGTGCACGTGTCTCTTTCAGATCTGGTTTCCTTGGTGTGTATGCCCAGCAGTGGGATTGCTGGGTCATATGGCAGTTCTATTTCCAGCTTTTTAAGGAATCTCCACACTGTTCTCCATAGTGGCTGTACTAGTTTGCATTCCCACCAAGAATGTAAGAGGGTTCCCTTTTCTCCACGCCCTCTCCATTGGCTGTTGTGTGAAGCATGGATTGTAAGGAGGCCGTGGTAAAAGCAGTGTCGCCATTCAGGAAGCAGCTGCAGTAGCCCGGAGCGTATTCAGGATGGTTCCACTTTCCCTCTTTCTTCAGAACTCAAATCAGATTCTGGCACCTCTGTTGGGGCTCTTGTAAATCACCCAAGCTGAATCTAAGGCTCCCGTGACACCACTGCATATGGCGACAGCTCTTTGCATACATGTCTGTCTTCTCCATCAGACTTTGAACTTTCCAAGTCTAGGGCCAAGTTTCACTGATTTTTGTGTCCCCATCGTTTCCTGTGGTGACCACTGCTTGGTAAAAAATAATGAGCACCATTAGCTGTTCTATTATTTGTAACAGGCACTTTACTAACCAGGATCTCCAAGTAGCAAGTCTGCAAAATTTCTCATAATCTTGTGAAACGTATAATATTAGAAAGAGTGCAAGTGGGGGGGAGGAGCCATGATTCAAATACTTCTAATGTATCCCTTTTAAGAACATTTTATCTCTGAGGATCCTAAATAAAATCTCATGGAGAAAGAAAAGCATATTGGTTCTTTATGACGCATGTCACTTATATTGTCAGGAATATGCCCAACTCAATAGCCCTGAGGCCCACTAAGAGTCTGGAACTCATAATCAACTGTATTATGTCAATAGGCTTTCAGCAGAACATTTTTTCTAAAATAATTTTTTAAAAAGCAACATTATCTTGTACAGGAATAAAAATATAAAACAGTGGAACAGAGTAAGAATCATGGAACAGACCCATGTATAAATAAACTTACTATATGCAAATCAACAGGCTATTCATTAAATTGTATTGGTAGAACTAGTTAGCCTTTAAAAAATAAATTTTATCACAATGTGTCTATTACAATGGCTAAAATCCAGAAGCGTGATGTTGGAGAAGACTCTTGAGAGTCTCTTGGACTGTAAAGAGATCAAACCAGTCAATCCTAAAGGAAATCAATCCTGAATATTCATTGGAAGGAATGATGCTGAAGCTGAAGGTCCAATAATTTGGCCACCTGAATCAAAGAGCGGACTCATTGGAAAAGACCCTGATGATGGGAAAGACTGAAGGCAGAAGGGGAAGCCAGAGAACAAGATGGTTGGATGGTACCACCAACTCAATGGACATGAGTTTGAGCAAGCTCTGGGAGATAGTGAAGGACAGGGAAGCCTGGTGTGCTGCAGTCCATGTGGTCACAAAGAGTCAGACACAACTGAGTGAATGAACAACAAAATACAGAACACTGACAAACCAAATGCTGGCAAGGATGCAGAACCACCCGAACTCTCATTCATTTCTGAGAGTGCAAAGTGGTATGGCCACTTTAGAGGACAGTTTGGCGGTGTATTACAAAACTAAACAAACTCTTACTCCGTAATCCAGTAATCACAGTCAGTGAAGAGCTGACTCATTGCAAAAGACCCTGGTACTGGGAAAGACTGAAGGCAAAAGGCAAACAGGCAAACCTGCTCATCATGGCCACCATCTGGAGGGAGCCTAGCCTCCACACCCTCATGAACCTCTTTCTGTGGGCCCTCTCCATTTCCGAGGTCCTCTACATCTTTGCCACCATCCCACACTTGTTGGCCGACCTGCACTGTTGTCATGCATTACGGCTTTGCTTCTGTCATCTATCTCAAGCCCAAGGGGCCCCAGTGTCTGGAAGGAGACATGCTGATGGGCATCACCTACATGGTCCTCACACCTTTCCTGAGCCCCATCACCTTCAGCCTCTGGAACAAGGAGCTGAAGATTGCTGTGAAGAAGACCTTCCTCGGCAAACTCTACCCAGAAAAAAATGTGACTATCTGGGAGGAATTCCTTGGAAATAGCTAAAATGTCTTATCAGATGCGACCAGTAAAAATGGCACCCTGCAAACATGTTTGTCTAATGCTTTAAGACTTTTAAGAACCCTTATAGGCAACATGCAATTGTATCCACAATGGTTAAACAGAATTAGGATGGGAAGATGGATGAGATGATAGCACAGAGAAAGTCAGCTTCACTGAGTCCTATCTGTTGCAAGACCCTTTGTCAGGGAGCATTAAACCTGGAATCTGGGGGATTTCCCTGGTGGTCCAGTGGTTAAGAATCCATCTGGCAATGCAGGGGACATGAGTTCGATCCCTGGTCAGGGGACAACGATTCCACATGCTATGGAGCAACTAAGCCTGCACCCCACACGTACTGAGCTTGTGTGCTCTGGAGACCGTGTGCCACACTACAGGGTCTGTGCACTGCAACAAAAGATCCTGCAGGAAGCAGCAAAGATCTCCTGTGCCACAACTAAAACACAATTCAGTTAAATAAATAAATATTAAAAATTTGGAATCTGTTCTCCTACCAGAAACCAGGATGGTTTAATTACTCCCATCAACATAAACTTGTATGGCAAAAATAAATGGAAAAGTTCAAGCCTCCACCCTCCTTTGGGCAGCAACAGTTATCTACAACACAACTTTTGTGAGGCTTTGGAAGACTAAGCCAGATTACAGCATAGGAGAGCAAAGAGACCTAAATTTCAGTTTTGTGCATATTGTAATAAGCAGACTCAGGAAAAAGTCAAGGAAATCTTCATATTTCAAGAGTGAATCTTGAGCAAGTGCAGAGAGACTGCGAAGACTCTGTAGCTAATGCAAAGAAAGAAGTCCCACCAAGAGAGATCATCTGTTGTGTTAAATAGTGACATGGCACATGGGCCAGAGTGCAACTCTTTGGAGAAGTGCAGTAATGAGTGCAGAGTCCAGGTTGTAAGTGTATCCCAAGGCCATGCTGGTTTAAAGATCCCCCATGAACATGAGGGAGGATTTTTTCTTTTATCTTTTCGTGGTTAAGATTTTATTTTATTTTTTTTAATTTATTTTTATTAGTTGGAGGCTAATTACTTTACAATATTGTAGTGGTTTTTTTCATACATTGACATGAATTAGCCATGGATTTACATGTATTCCCCATCCTGACCCCCCCTGCCACCTCCCTCTCTACCCGATCCCTCTGGGTCTTCCCAGTGCACCAGGCCCGAGCACTTGTCTCATGCATTCAACCTGGGCTGGTGATCTGTTTCACCCTAGATAATACACATGTTTTGATGCTGTTCTCTTGAAACATCCCACCCTCGCCTTCTCCCACAGAGTCCCAAAATCTGTTCTGTATATCTGTGTCTCTTTTTCTGTTTTGCATATAGGATTATCATTACCATCTTTCTAAATTCCATATATATGTGTTAGCATACTGTAATGGTCTTTATCTTTCTGGCTTACTTCACTCTGTATAATGGGCTCCAGTTTCATCCATCTCATTAGAACTGATTCAAATGACTTCTTTTTAATGGCTGAGTAATATTCCATGGTATATATGTACCACAGCTTCCTTATCCCTTCATCTGCTGATGGGCATCTAGATTGGGAGAAAATAATAGCAAACAAAGCAACAGACAAAGGATTAATCTCAAAAATATACAAGCAACTCATGAAGCTCAATTCCAGAAAAATAAATGACCCAATCAAGAAATGAGCCAAAGAACTAAACAGATGTTTCTCCAAAGAAGACATACAGATGGCTAACAAACACATGAAAAGATGCTCAACATCATTCATTATCAGAGAAATGCAAATCAAAACCTCAATGAGGTACCATTACATGCCAGTCAGGATGGCTGTTATCAAAAAGTCTACAAGCAATAAATGCTGGAGAGGATGTGGAGAAAAGGGAACCCTCTTACACTGTTGGTGGGAATGCAAACTAGTACAGCCGCTATGGAAAACAGTGTGGAGGTTCCTTAAAAAACTGGAAATAGAACTGCCATATGACCCAGCAATCCCACTTCTGGGCATACACACCGAGGAAACCAGATCTGAAAGAGACACGTGCACCCCAATGTTCATCGCAGCACTGTTTATAATAGCCAGGACATGGAAGCAACCTAGATGCCCATCAGCACATGAGGGAGGATTTAAGGTTGATCATACTTCACAGTTTCTAGCAAATAGGAGAGGAAGAAGTGGAAGCAGTGACATATTTTATTTTCTTGAGCTCCACATCACTGTTGGAATGAAAGCTATGACAAACCTAGACAGCATATTAAAAAGCAAAGATATCACTTTGCCAACAAATGTCTGTATAGTCAACCCTATGGTTTTTCCAGTAGTCATGTATGGATGTGAGAGTTGGACCATAAAGAAGGCTGATGCTGAAGAACTGATGCTTTCAAACTGTGTTGCTGGAAAAGACTCTTGAGAGTCCCTTGGACAGCAAGGAAATCAAACCAGTCAATTCTAAATCAAACCTGAATCAAACCTGAATATTCATTGGGAGGATTGTTGCTTCAGGAGACAGTGGAGGACAGAGGAGGCTGCAGCCCATGGGATTGCAAAGAGTCGGACACAACTTAGTGACTGAACAACAGCAATACTTCATAGTACTTATAATTTGCTGAAAATATGTGCATTTAAGAGAATGACATATCATACTGTATGACATCACTTACAAGAGGAATTGTAAAAAGGTATTCACAAAAATAGAGAGCTGAATGGTGGTTTTCAGGGGCTAAGGAGAGAAAGAATTTGGACAATGTTGTTTAGAGGCCCAAATTTGAAACCAGTCAATCAACCAGAGGATCAACAAGATCTGGGGGGCAAAATACAGCATTGTGAGTATAGACAATAATCACGTATTATCAACTTCAAAGTTGCTAAGAGACTGGATCTTAATTGTTCCCACACCTCCAAAACAATGTGATAATTATGTGACATGACAGAGATTTTAGCTAACACTGCAGTGGTAATCATATTGTAGTATACAAATGCATGCCCAATGTACACTCTAAACTTACACTTTATTATGTATCATTATCTCAGTTTAAAAAATGTCCCTTGACAAACTTATAGCATTTCAGAGTGTGAATTGATATATTAAAAGTGGCAATTTACAGTATTTTAATGGACAGTCATTTATGATGATGCCATTTTGTACAACAATAAATGCAATTAAAATATGTAAGTAATGGTCAAATTAGCCAATGTTTTAAGAAAGTAAGTGTGTGTGAAAGTGAAAGTATAAATAATTATGTTCATGTGTAAATTGAATAGTAAACTATACCTCATTTTCCTAAAGTTGAATTCAATCTTTCTCTATAACTTGAGCAGTAAGAACATCCCGTGTTACCATGCAGTGGGATGATGTGGAGAAAATTTCAGTGTAACTGGGGATCTCAGAGTGTCCTCCTTTGCATAATATACTGCGTGCTTCATGTTACTGTTCAAATACGTTATCTCATTACCACCTCGCAATGGGGCATCAGGGCAGATAGATTCCCATCTACTTGACAGAGGGGAAAACAGCCTCAAAACTGTTGCATGACTCACCAAGATCACACACATCAGTAGGATCAGACTTCCAATGGAGGACTTTTCTATCCCCATGCTTCTCCACCCAATGCTTCACACACCAATTTCCTCCAGTGGGTTTTTTGGGTTCCCCATCCCAAAGAGGAGAACCAGGCCATTTTCAGATCAAATCTATCAGCATCCTAAGAGCTTTTTAAACCACAGGTGGGTAACTGAAGCCAACCATACATTGGAGTGGGCATCCTCATGGCTCAGATGGTAAAGAATCTGCCTGCAATGCAGGAGACCTGGGTTCGATCCCTGAGTTGGGATGATTCCCTGGAGAAGGGCATGGCAACCCATTACAGTATTCTTGCCTGGAAAATTCCATGGACAGAGGAGCCTGGCTGGCTACAGTCTATGGAGTCACAAAGAGTGGGACCCGACTGAGTGACTGACACTTTCACTTTCACTTTTATACATTGGAGTGTGCATTGGGACATTGAGGGACTATTTCTATAGATTCAGGAGTTTAAAGGTCTGGTCTTGTAAGAATTCCTGAGTAACTCTTTTCACAGCGATGCTGAGATGCTCCCCTCCCCTGGGACTAAGGAAAGTCTGGACAAGAACACAAGCTAGGCTCTTTCATTTTCTTCATTAAAGGCCAACTTGACCTCTAATCTTATTAATACTAACATCCAAATGGAAAGAAATCCTGGAACGTGATAGGGTATACACATTGAGTCAGGCACCCAATGTCTGATGCAACTTATTACAATTCTTTAGGCTATCAGTTTCTTGAGGTCAGGAAGTTTGTGCGTTTTGGTCACCATCACACCCAACATCAACATGGTACTTGGAAGATACAGTTAATTAACAGATATTTCTTGGTTGGATCAGTGCAATCCCCAGAACACTAAATAAAGCAGAATGCTAGCTTACACTTTTTACCATGTGAAGCCTCATTGCTCTCCAAAGCAGTGGGAAACTGTGTGGGAAGCTGTGTTTGAGGTCAGGATGACCTGGCTTAAATCTTGCCTCTCATTTTCCCACCTAATAATGGATATTTTATAGACATATTCCACATTTGGGTAAATAATAGAATGTTCAAAGCCATGACATGTATATGTCACATTAGGTATATCCATTAACAAAGAACTGCTAAACAAATCTTGATTCATTCATACATGGAACACAAGGCAGCCATTAAGTTCATTTAATCCTTGGACTTCATTAGCATCCTCTGTCCCTGGGGATCCTCTCTAATATCATGGCTTTATGTATCTTGTGTACACAGATGGTCCTCAATTTCTTATATTTATCCCTATCCACTTGCTTAGTCAACATCTCCAAGTGGATATCTAGGAGGCATCTCGAACTTAACATGTCCAAATTCTTCATGTTCTTGTTGCTTTTATCATGCTTTCTCTTTCTTTCTTCTTCTGTTCCTCCCCCCACCAACTCCTTCCTTTCCTTATCTTCTTTCTCTTCTTTTCCATTTCTCTTCTCCTTTCTCACTCTCTCCCTCTTTTCTTCCCCCTTCCCCTTCTTCTCCCCATCCCACCCCTCCTTGTTTCTCTTCTTCTTCTGTTCTTCTCCCTTTGCCCTCTTCCCCTTTTGGGGGATGATGAAAATGTTCTAGAACTAGATAGACATGGTGGTTGAATAATATTGTAAACATGCTAAATTTCACCTAATTATTCACTTTAAAGTGGTTCAAGTTGTATGAATTTCACCTCAAAAACAAAGCCCCCTCCACAAAACACAGTGAAATCCCACAATACTACTCTTATTTTATGGGTTTGTGTTTGTTCACATGCCCCATGCACACAGAGGTCTGTAAAGATGCCTGTCAAACTCATCATCTTGATCACACAGCTGGCCACTGCACGACTTTTAGCCTTATCTGCAGCATCTCCATTATTTAATAGAAGAATCACAGTTTTGTATTTATTTTAACATTTTGAAGGACATTTAATTAAACTAATGATATGAATGGGGAAGAAAAAGGATAGAGATGCACAGGAAGCAGCTTCCTCAGCCCCAGTGAGCAATAGAAGGGCTGTTGTCTTGCCAATGTCAGCAGTCAGAGTCCTAAATCCCAAATTTGAGAGCATTAGACTCTGCTCAAGGTCCCGAGATAATTGACTCACCTCTGGCAGGCAGGGAGACAGGGAAAGTGAGGACAGTCTCCCTGAGGTTGCCCTATGCTTCCTGGAGTCCCCAGGGGTCCCAGCATCCCTGTACCAGAGGACAGATGCAGAGTCAGTGGGACCACAGAGGGAGATGGCAGCAGGTAGGAGCAGAGGCAGCATATAATAGAGGTGAGGCTCAGTAAACCGCCCCCACCTGGTTGGCATTATCAGGGTGGCAGGCTCCTTGCCTTGCAGCCCTCACCTGTAAGGTCCTCGTCTACAGGGAAGCGCCAAACCAGGACCTTCAGTTGGAGTGAGGCAGAACAAGATACAAAGCTTGGAGCCCAGGTGAGTCATCTTCCAACCCTTCCAGTTGACCAGGAGAGAACTGGGGAACCTGGAGCTGCTTGGAGAAGCCACACTATTTATAAAACTCTTTGTCTAATTTGAATCTATGGGTAGATGCAGAAGTCAGTGCTCCACTTCTTGGCTCCAGAGTAATGTGGTGGTTACTTTGCCGGACAAGTGAGAAAACCGAGGTGCTGAGAGAAGAGCTACCTCTATATCTTACACAGAACAGTTGTCCAACTATCCTCTCTGTATCAGCCAAAAACCAATGGTGAACTGATTGCAGTGAGGCAGAGAAAAGAGACAAACTGATTTAGGATCCAGTCCCTCCGTGTGATTGTAAAGTATTAGGGAGGCACCAGGGTGGACAGGTACTGTGATGGTAAGGAGTCAAGAATGAAAATAGGGAGGATAAAGGGAGGCAGCAGGTGGCTGAGATGGGAGGGAGGGGGTGTAGAGAGGGGAACACAAACAGCTTCATGAGAAGAGAGAGCCAGGATGGGGGCAGACAGGTAAGGCAAGTTGGAGACAACACAGACCTAGCCTGTGGTTCACCAGGGGCAGTTCTCCCCAGGGGACACTGTGCAATACCTGAGATCCCTCTGATTGTCACAGTTGGAGATGCTATTGGCATCTAGAGGGTAACAGGGATGCTGCTCAACATCTTTTAATGCCCAAGGCAGCCCCCAACCATAGAAAATGATCAGCCCCTAATGTCCCTGATGCTGAAGTTGGAAAATCCTGCTGCAGTGGTATGTGTGGACAGGGTTTGTCCATAGGAGGGTTTGACCTCTGAGTTCTGGGTGGGAACTTGTCCCTCTGTGTCAGAGAGCTGGGTCACACTCCTTCTCTGGGGCTGTCCAGTTTAATTGCAGAGGAGCCCCTAAGTGTTTTCCTGGTGGATCAATGCCAAGAGACGTCAGTCCACCTCTCTGCCATCATGAACTCACACCCACCTTGGTTCTAATGCTTCTTTTTACTTTCAAAAATTAGGAGACTTTACTTCTTGGAGCAGTTTTAGGTTTATGGAACACTGAGCAGATAGTGTAGAGGATTTCCACATACCCTTTCTCTTCCTGCACACAGCTTCCCCTATTATTATTATTATTATTTAAAAAATTTTGGAAGATATTTGCTTTACAGTGTTGTGCTAATTTCTGCAATACATCAACATGAATCAGCCACAGCTATGCATATGTCCCTTCCCTCTTGAAGCTCTCTCCCATCTCCCACCACGTCCCACCCCTCAAGACAGCAGTGGAGATGCAGACAGAGAGAACAGGTTTTGTGTACGTAGTGGTGCGGGGGCGGGGGGGGAGGAGGATGGGGCAAACTGAGACAGTATTATGGAAATATATACATTACCATATGTAAAATAGATAGCCAGTGGGAATTTGTTGTGTGGCACAAGGAACTCAATCCTATTATTAATATCATGCATAAGCGAGGTACATGTGTTACAGTTGCTGAATCAACACTGACACAGTATTATTAAGTAAAGCCCACAGTTTATGTTAGGATTCACTCTTGGTGCTGTATATCCTATGAGCTTTGAGAAATGTGCAATGTTATGTATCCACCATTATAGTATGATACAGAGTTGTTTCACTACCTTAAAAAAAAATTCCACCTATTCATCTCTCTCTCTCTCCTCCTGAGTACTGAAAACCAGTCTTTTGACTGTCTCCATAGTTTTGCCTTTTCCCAGAAGGAACAGAAACCAGTCTCAGCTGTGTTCTGCATCCCCACCATCCCAAAATATATATAAGCAGCCCTGGACCAACTCCCCAGGACATAGTGAGCTCTTGTCTTCTTATAGTTCCTATCTGTTTATTCCTGGCTGTGGACTCTTGTCATCTTAATTAATATAGGGAGGTAGTGTGTGGATGGTCTGGTATGGTGAAGCTAACAGTTCCCTTGTCTTGGAAGTGGCTCTGACATTCATTAACAGCCAGAAATAAGTGGTGCATATAACAGAGAAGTAAGGAGAAGATAGACTTTGGGGTCATTCAGATGTAGGTGAGTTCCTGGCTCCCTTACTCAAGATCCATGGTCCCTTTGACAAGTGATGTGTCCTCTGTGGAATGCAGCCACCACTTCTGTAAAACAAGGATCACAGCCGGTGCCTCACAATATTGTGGTAAAGATTTCATAAGAAACACATGAGTGCAGGTGCCAACATCCAGTAAATGGTAGCTATTCTTATTGAGAACCCCAAATCCAGTGTCCGAGAAAGTTGCATCTCCAAGATGACCCATTATAATGGCAGTCATAAAAAAGTTAGAAGCAAGGACTTGAGACCCACTTAAGAGTTGTTGTTGTTTCAAAAGCACACCATAATGAGTGATGAAATCTGTTTTGGGAATAGATGCCCAGGAAGACTGTGTGAGGAAGATCACGCTTAAACTGAGTCTTAAAAATGAACAAGTAGAGTAGCATTGACAAGTATGCAGTGCCATGTTTAAAACAAACAGCTGGTGGGAAGCTGCTGTATAGTACAGGGAGCTCAGCTTGGTGCTCTGTGATGACCTAGAGGGGTGGGATGGGGGAGTGGGAGGGAGGGTCAGGATTGAAAGGATATATGTATACATATAGCTGCTTCCCGGGTGGCTCAGATGATTAAGAATCTGCCCACAATGTGGGAGACCCAGGTTCAATCTTTGGGTCAGGAAGGTCCCCTGGAGAAGGGAATAGCTACCCACTCCAGTGTTCTTGCCTGGAGAATTCCATAGACCAAAGAACCTGGTGGGCTATAGTCCATGGGGTCACAAAGAGTTGGACATGACTGAGCAACTAATACTTTCACTTTTTCTTTTCGTAGCTGATTCATGTTATTGTACAGCAGAGCCTAACACAACTGTTGTAGAGCAACTAAAATTTAATTAAGCTTTTTATTTTGTGTTGGGATATAGCTGATTAGCAATGTTGTGATAGTTTCAGGTGGACAGCAAAGGGAATCAGCTGTACATATACATGTCTTCATTCTTCCCCAAACCCCTCTCCCATCCAGTCTGGCACATAGCATTGAGCAGAGTTCCTTGTGCTATACAGTAGGTCCTTGTTGGTTATTCATTTTAAATAAAGCAGTGTACATGCTGATTCCAGACTCCCTAGCTATCCCTCCCCTTCATCCTTTAAATATACCCATGCCCAAATAAATGAACAGGTATTTTCCAGCTGGAAAAGGGGAGGAACCAACATCTGGGTAAAATGAGCAACTTAGGAATTACAACTGTACTCTGTATATCATTGGTTTTCAACCAAGGGTGACTTTGCCCTCCCACCACCACCTTGGGGACCTTGGCAATGTTGAGACATTTTTGGCTGTCACTACTGAGCAGGGGCTACTGGCATCTGAGTGATAGAGAGCAGGGATGCTGCTAAACACCTAACAGTGCACAGGATAGCCACCACCCCCAACAGCAAAGAATTATCTTACCCCAAATATTAAGAAAGCTTGCAGTGGATGTTGGAGAGCTAGAGAGAGCACAGCCCACAAGATCTCAGTCTCATCCACTGAGGATCTTCTTGGTGGCTCTTGTTCCCAAGTTGTTGGCTTTCATTTACCCCATCAAGGATCTCAGGGTATCAGGACTGAGTGGGGCCATCCTGGGGATCTGTAAACAAATGCTGACCTAGAAGTGAGAAAAAGAAGCAAGTGACTCCAAGGGATGAAGGCTAAGACACTCTGGAAACTGATGATGTTTGGGGAATGCAGCCTCAAGTCACCAAAGTTTTATTCTCAACCTGTTGAGACTTGATCTAGGATATGAGTCCATTTAGTCAGGCATTCATTGGATTGTGGTATAATTCACAAAACAAAATTTACCATTTTCTCCTTTTTATAACATACAATTAATTCAGTGACAGTGAATATATTCATGATGTGCAAATTACATCTGTATCTATTTCCAGAACTTTCTCAGCATCCGCAAAGGAAACCCTATACCCGTTAGCAGTCAATCCCCTTTCTTCCCGTCCCCAGACTCTGGCAACCACTGATATGTTAAAACTCTGACATGAATGTTCATAGTAGCACTACTCACATGACTGCAAACATGGAAACAACCTGAATGTTTATTAGGGAATTTGGGGTGGACAGGTATACACTGTTATATTTAAAGTGGATAACCAACAAGAACCTACTGTATAGCTCAGGGAACTCAGCTCAATGTTATGTGGCAGCCTGAATGACAGGAGAGGCTGAGGGAGAATGCATACATGTACATACATAACTGAGTCCCTTTGCTGTCCACCTGAAGCTACAACATTGCTAATCAACTATAATCCAAAATAAAATTATATAATTATAATCAGGTATAATGCAAAATAAAAGTTTAATTAAAAAATACTCACTTCCTTGCCTTCTCCCATAGAGACCAAAAGTCATCAGTCCAGGCTGGATGCATGAGACAAGTGCTCAGGGCTGGTGCACTGGGATGATCCAGAGGGATGGTATGGGGAGGTAGGTGGGAGGGGGTTTCAGGATGGGGAACACATGTAAATCCATGGCTGATTCATGTCAATGTATGGCAAAAACCACTACAATACTGTAAAGTAATTAGCCTCCAACTAATAAAAATAAAAAAAATAAAAAAAAAAAAACTCACTCCTATGGATAGATCAACCAAACAGAAAATTAAAAAGGAAACACAAACTTTAAATGATATAGTGGACCAGTTAGACCTAACTGATATTTATAGGACATTTCACCCCCAAATAATGAATTTCACCTTTTTCTCAAGTGCACACGGAATATTCTCTAGGATAGATCACATCCTGGGCCATAAATCTAGCCTTGGCAAATTTTAAAAAATTGAAATCATTTCAAGCATCTTTTCCAATCAAAATGCAGTAAGATTAGATGTCAACTATAGGGGGAAAAGTTACAAAAAAAATGGAGGCTAAACAACACACTTCTGAATAAGCAACGTATCACAGAATAAATAGAAAAAGAAACCAAAAAATGCATAGAAACAAGTGAAAATGAAAAAAAAAAAAAAAAAAGGACTATCCAAAACCTATGGGAGTCAGTAAAAGCAGTGCTAAGGGGAAGGTTCATAGCAATACAAGTTTACCTCAAGAAACAAGAGAAAATTCAAATAAATAACCTAACTCTACACCTAAAGCAACCAGAAAAAGAAGAAATGAAGAGACCCAGGATCAGTACAAGGAAAGAAATCATAAAAATTAGGGCAGAAATAAAATGAAAATGAAACAAAGGAGACTATAGCAAAAATCAACAAAACTAAAACTGGTTCTTTGAAAAGATAAATAAAATAGACAAATCATTAGCCAGACTCATCAAGGAAAAAAGGGAGAAGAATCAAATCAACAAAATTTAAAATGAAAAGGGAGATATCACACTGTTGTGATACAACAGAAATACAAAGGGTTATAAGAGACTACTCTCAGCAACCATATGCCAATAAAATTGACAACTTGGAAGAAATGGACGAATTCTTAGAGAAGTATAACCTTCCAAAACTGAACGAGGAAGAAATAGAAAATTTTAACGGACCCATCACAAGCACGGAAATCGAAACTGCAATAAAAAATCTTCCAACAACAACAACAAAAGGCCAGGACCAGATGGCTTCACAGGTGAATTCTACCAAAAATTTAGAGAGAGCTGACACATATCTTACTCAAACTCTTCCAGAAAAATGCAGAGGAAGGTGGGCTGCCAAACTCAATCTATGAGGGCAACATCACCCTAATACCAAAACCAGACAAAGATGCCACAAAAAAAGAAAACTACAGGCCAATATCACTGATGAACATAGATGGCAAAATCCTCAACAAAACTCTAGCAAACACAATCCAACAACATTTTAAAAAGATCATACATCATGACTAAGTGGGCTTTATCCCAGGGATGCAAGGATTCTTCAGTATTCACAAATCAATCAATGTGATACAGCACATTAACAAATTGAAAGATTAAAACCCTATGATTATCTCAACAGATGCAGAGAATGCCTTTGATAAAGTTCAACATCATTTAATGATAAAAAACCTTTCCAGAAAGCAGGCATAGAAGGAAAATACCTCAACATAATAAAAACCATATATGATAAACCCACAGCAAACATTATCCTCCATGGTGAAAAATTGAAAGCATTTACCCTAAAGTCAGGAACAAGACAAAGGTGCCCACTCTCACCCCTACTATTCAACACAGTTTTGGAAGTTTTAGCTACAGCAATCAGAGAAGGAAAAGAAATAAAAGGAATCCAGATTGGAAAACAAGAAGTAAAACTCTCACTGTTTTCAGATGACATGATCCTCTACATAGAAAACCCTAGAGACACCACCAGAAAATTACTAGAGTTAATCAACATAGTATTGAATATACTATAGTATATATACTATATCAATATAGTATAGAATATAGTAAAGTTGCAGGATATAAAATTAACACACAGAATCCCTTGCATTCCTATATACTAACAATGAGAAAACAGAGAAATTAAAGAAACAATTCCATTCACCATTGTGATGAAAAGAATAAAATACTTAGGAATAAATCTACCTAAAGAAACAAAAGATCTAGATATAGAAAACTATAAAACACTGATGAAAGAAATCAAAGATGACACAAATAGATGGAGAAATATACCATGTTCATGGATTAGAAGAATCAATATAATGAAAATGAGTATACTACCCAAAGCAATCTATAGATTCAATGTAATCCCTATCAAGCTACCAATGGTATTTTTCAGAGAACTAGGACAAATAATTTCACAATTTGTATGGAAATACAAAAAACCTTGAACAGCCAAAGCAATCTTGAGAAAGAAGAATGGAACTGGAGGAATCAACCTGCCTGACTTAAGACTATACTACAAAGCTACAGTCATCAAGATAGTATGCTACTGGCACAAAGACAGAAACATAGATCAATGGAACAAAATAGAAAGCTCAGAGATAAATCCACACACCTATGGACATCTTATCTTTGACAAAGGAGGCAAGAATATACAATGGAGAAAAGACAATTTCTTGGCATTTGGTCCCACCACTTCATGGGAAATAGATGGGGAAACAGTGGAAACAGTGTCAGACTTTATTTTTGGGGGCTCCAAAGTACTGCAGATGGTGATTGCAGCCATGAAATTAAAAGATGCTTGCTCCTTGGAAAGAAAGTTATGACCAAACTAGACAGCATATTAAAAAGCAGAGAAATTACTTTGCCAACAAAGGTCCATCTAGTCAAGGCTATGGTTTTTCCAGTGGTCATGTATGGATGTGAGAGTTGGGCTGTGAAGAAAGCTGAGCACCGAAAAATTGATGCTTTTGAACTGTGGTGTTGGAGAAGACTCGTGAGAGTCCCTTGGCCTGCAAGGAGATCCAACCAGTTCATCCTAAAGGAGATTAGTCCTGGGTGTTCATTGGAAGGACTGATGCTGAAGCTAAGCTCCAACACTTTGGCCACCTCATGCGAAGAGTTGACTCATTGGAAAAGACCCTGATGCTGGGAGAGGTTGGGGGAAGGAGGAGAAGGGGACGACAGAGGGTGAGATGGTTGGATGGCATCACTGACTCGATCGACATGAGTTTGAGTAAACTCTGGGAGTTGGTGATGAACAGGGAGGCCTGGCATGTTGCAATTCAAGGGGTCCCGAATAGTCAGACATGACTCACTGACTGAACTGAACTGAACAAGTGGTGCTGGGAAAACTGGTCAACCACTTGTAAAAGAATAAAACTAGAACACTTTCTAACACCACAAAAATAAACTCAAAATGGATCAAACACCTAAATGTAAGACCAGAAACTACTGTAAAACTCCTATAGGAAAACATAGGCAAAACACTCTCTGACATAAATCACAGCAGGATCCTCTATGATTCATCTCCCACTGTAATGGAAAAAAAGCAAAAATAAACAAATGGGACCTAATTAAACTTAAAAGATTTTGGACAATGAAGCAAACTATAATCAAGGTGAAAAGATAGCTTTCAGAATAGTAGCAAACGAAGCAACTGACAAAGAATTAATCTAAAAAATATACAAGGAACTCCTGCAGCTCAATTCCAGAAAAATACGACCCAATCAAGAAATGGGCCAAAGAACTAAACAGACATTTCTCAAAAGAAGACATATAAATGGCTAACAAACACATGAAAAGATGCTCAACCTCACTCATTATCAGAGAAATGAAAATCAAAACCACAATGAGGTATCATCTCACACCAGTCAGAATGACTGCTATCAAAAAGTCTACAAACAATAAATGCTGGAGAGGATGTGGAGAAAAGGGAACCCTCTAACACTGTTGGTGGGAATGCAAACTAGTACAGCCTCTATAGAGAACAGTGTGGAGATTCCTTAAAAAACTGAAAATAAAACTGCCATATGACCCAGCAATGCCACTACTGGGCATACACACCGAGGAAACCAGATCTGAAAGAGACACGTGCACCCTAATATTCATTACAGCACTGTTTATAATAGCCAGGACATGGAAGCAACCTAGATGCCCATCAGCAGACGAATGGATAAGGAAGCTGTGGTACATATACACAATGGAATATTACTCAGCCGTTGAAAAGAATTCATTTGAATCAGTTCTAATGAGTTGGATGAAACTGGAGCCCATTATACAGAGTGAAGTAAGCCAGAAAGATAAACACCAATATAGTATATTAACACATATATATGGAATTTAGAAAGATGGTATATGCGAGACAGCAAAAGAGACACAGATATAAAGAACAAACGTTTGGACTCTGTGGGAGAAGATGAGGGTGGGATGATTTGAGAATAGCATTGAAACATGTGTATTACCATATGTGAAATAGATCACCAGTCCAAGTTCGATGCATGAAATAGGGCACTCAAAGTCAGGGCACTGGGACAACCCTGAGGGATGGGATGGGGAAAGAGGTGGGAGGGGGTTCAGGATGGTGAATACATGTACATCCATGGCTGATTCATGTCAGCATATGGCAAAAACCACTACAATATTGTAAGGTAATTAGCTTCCAATTAAGATAAATTAATTAATTAATTTAAAAAATAAAACCTCAAAAAAATTTTATTTTATTTTATTTTTTTAATTTTTCAGTGGATTTTATCATACATTGATATGAATCAGCCATAGAGTTACAAGTATTCCCCATCCCGATCCCTCCTCCCACCTCCCTCTCCACCCGACTCCTCTGGGTCTTCACAGCCCACAAGGCCCGAGCACTTGACTCATACATCCCACCTGGGCTGGTGATCTGTTTCACCATAGATAATATACACGCTGTTCTTTCGAAACATCCCACCCTCACCTTCTCCCACAGAGTTCAAAAGTCTGTTCTGTACTTCTGTGTCTCTTTTTCTGTTTTGCATATAGGGTTATCATTACCATCTTTCTAAATTCCATATATATGTGTTAGTATACTGTAATGTTCTTTATCTTTCTGGCTTACTTCACTCTGTATAATGGGCTCCAGTTTCATCCATCTCATTAGAACTGATTCAAATGAATTCTTTTCAATGGCTGAGTAATATTCCATGGTGTATATGTACCACAGCTTCCTTATCCATTCATCTGCTGATGGGCATCTAGGTTGCTTCCATGTCCTGGCTATTATAAATAGTGCTGCGATGAACATTGGGGTGCACGTGTCTCTTTCAGATCTGGATTCCTCAGTGTGTATGCCCAGAAGTGGGATTGCTGGGTCATATGGTAGTTCTATTTCCAGTTTTTTAAGAAATCTCCACACTGTTTTCCATAGTGGCTCTACTAGTTTGCATTCCCACCAACAGTGTAAGAGGGTTCCCTTTTCTCCACATCCTCTCCAGCATTTATTGCTTGTAGACTTTTTGATAGCAGCCATCCTGACTGGCGTGTAATGGTACCTCATTGTGGTTTTGATTTGCATTTCTCTGATAATGAGTGATGTTGAGCATCTTTTCATGTGTTTGTTAGCCATCTGTATGTCTTCTTTGGAGAAATGTCTGTTTAGTTCTTTGGCCCATTTTTTGATTGGGTCATTTATTTTTCTGGAATTGAGCTTCAGGAGTTGCTTGTATATTTTTGAGATTAATCCTTTGTCTGTTGCTTTGTTTGCTATTATTTTCTCCCAATCTGAGGGCTGTCTTTTCACCTTACTTCTAATTTCCTTTGTTGTGCAAAAGCTTTTAATTTTCATTAGGTCCCATTTGTTTATTTTTGCTTTTATTTCCAATATTCTGGGAGGTGGGTCATAGAAGATCTTGCTGTGATTTATGTCAGCGAGTGTTTTGCCTATGTTTTCATCTAGGAGTTTTATAGTTTCTGGTCTTACATTTAGATCTTTAATCCATTTTGAGTTTATTTTTGTGTATGGTGTTAGAAAGTGTTCTAACTGATTGGGTAAACCAAATTTGGTTTATCCATAAAGGGATATGAAAAGGCTACGAAAAGGCATGAAGTTCTTCATATATGCCACAATGTGTATGAATCTCAGAAACATCATGCTGAGCCAGCCCTCAACAGCTACATAGTGTATGAGTCCATATTGCCCCGAGCAGGCCAAACCACAGAGGTGGAAAGTAGATTGGTATTTTCGTGCCTTTCCAGTTGACTTTGGCTAATAAGAAAGATCACATAAAAATTGGTACTTTATTTATGGAGAGATATTGAAATCTCATTAAACTGAAGTTACTGAGCACAGACACTGTACATGTACTCATTTAGTGTATTGACTTAATTATCATAGATAGCACCTATTGTTTTCTGGATCACAGTCCAAGAATAATTCATTAACTTCTCAAACACTTGTTTGAGACAGGTATAGAGAAACAGAGGCAAAGAGAGGTGAACAAATTGCTCAGTCTCACACTGAGCAATGGGAAGAGCAGGGATTTGAATTCCGTCAGCTGACTCTCTCATCCCTTTGTCAGATGGCTGTGTTGCATTGCCTCAGAACACACAGATAGGCTATTGGGATCTGGAAAATAACCAGAACATTATTTCTACACAGTGTCTTGTCTCAGATTCCTTGCATGAATAACTCATCTCCAGAGGAAAAATCTGATTGATGCATGTTAAGTTAGAGATGTGCACAGGTCAAAATGACTGTAGGCATGGAATAGGGATGGCTCATGGTATTTGACATCCAGGCAAATCCTAAACCAGTCCATCCTGAAGGAAATCAACCGTGAATATTCATTGGAAAGACTGATGCTTGAAGTTGAGGCTCCAATACTTCGGGCACCTGATGCAAACAGCTGGCTCATTAGTAAAGACCCTGATGCTGGGAAAAATTAAAGGCAGGAGAAGGGGATAACAGAGGATGAGATGGTTTGGTGGCATCACTGATGTCCATTGGGACATGAGTTTGAGCAAGCTCCGGGAGATGGTGATGGACAGAGAAGCCTGGTGTGCTGCAGTCCATGGGGACACAAAGAGTCAGACACAACTGAGCAACTGAACAACAACAACAACATGGTATTTGAAGCCCTGAAAAGAACAAGACTTATCAGAAGGGAGTAGAAGGGCAGACAAGCAATGGTTGGAAGCTATTTCCATTTTTGGAAGATGTAGAAGTGAGAGAAAGGTAGAGTGTTTGGGGACAGCTAGGTATAGGTTCTGCCATTTTGACAGCTGCACCATAAACAAGTTGATTAGACTCTCAAATATTTTCAATGTGTATTCTCAAGATACTTTGTTCTTAGTCACTCAGCTGTGTCTTACTCTTTGCCACCCCATGGACTGCAGCCCACCCGGCTCCTCTGTCCATGGGGATTCTCCAGGCAAGAACACTGGAGTGGGTTGCCATGCTCTCCTCCAGGGTATCTTCCCAACCCAGGAACTGAACCCAGGTCTCCCGCATTGCAGGCAGGTTCTTTATCATCTGAGCAACCAGGAAAGCCCAAGAATACTGGAGTGGGTAGCCTAACCCTTCTTTAGACAGTGATAAAAACAGCATACACACCCTCCTCCCCACAAGATTGATGAGAAGATTAAATCATAGGAGGCACAGAGTAGGAATTCAGCCAAGGTCACCTGTCATTTATCAGGATCAGGAGCAGCCCCTGGGACAGAGCCGGGAATGATGGAAGCTGAAGACCTCCTTCCATCCAGTAACTGATCTCTCCATGTCACACTTCACTTCAGGAACAGCCCCCATGCAGGGAGGCAACTTCTCATCAGCAACTGAATTCATCCTCATCGGCTTCTCCGCCTTCCCCCACCTTCAGCTGATGTTCTTCCTGCTCTTCCTGCTGATGTACCTGTTCACGCTGCTGGGGAACCTGCTCATCATGGCCACCGTCTGGAGGGACCGCAGCCTCCACACCCCCATGTACCTTTTCCTGTGTGCCCTCTCCATCTCAGAGATCCTATACACCTTTGCTGTCATCCCACGTATGCTGGCCGACCTGCTTTCCACTGACCACTCCATTGCTTTGAGAGCCTGTGCCAGCCAGATGTTCTTTTCCTTCATGTTTGGCTTCACCCACTCCTTCCTGCTCACCGTCATGGGCTATGACCGCTACGTGGCCATCTGCCACCCCTTGCGCTACAACACGCTCATGAGCCCCCGAGGCTGCGCCTGCCTGGTGGCCTGGTCCTGGGCTGGGGGCTCAGTCATTGGCTTGGTCGTGACAGTAGCCATTTTCCAACTAACTTTCTGTGAATCTAATGAGATCCATCATTTTGTTTGCCATGTGCAGGCTCTTCTGAAGTTGGCCTGTGGAGAAAATGTCTCCATTCTGGCCATGGGCTTAGGACTGGTGTGTATCACCGCCCTGCTGGGCTGCTGTCTCCTCATCCTCTTGTCTTATGCCTTCATCGTGGCCACCATCTTGAGGATCCCTTCAGCCGAGGGCCGGCACAAAGCTTTCTCCACGTGTGTGTCCCACCTCACTGTGGTGATAGAGCACTACGGCTTTGCCTCTGTCATCTACCTCAAGCCCAAGGGGCCCCAGTCTCTGGAAATAGACACCTTGATGGGCATCACCTACACGGTCCTCACTCCCTTCCTGAGCCCCATCATCTTCAGCCTCAGGAACAAGGAGCTGAAGATCGCCATGAAGAAGACCTTCCTCAGCAAACTCTAGCCAGACAAAAAAGTGATTATCTGGGAGGAATTCCTTGGAAATAGTTAAATCGGTTTACTAGAGGCTACTATTAAAGATGGCACCCTGTAAGCACATAATAGCCTATATTTGCCTAATGCTGTATGGTTTATAAGGACCCTTGTAGGCAACATTCAAATGTTTGCAAAATGGTTAAACATCATTCTCCATATATTCTTGGTAGAAAGATGTATGTGATGATAACACGGAGAAAGTCAGATTCATTGATTCCTATTTCTTGCATGACACTTTGTCAGGTAGCATTAAACCTGGAATATGTTCTTCTGCCAGAAACCAGGGTGATCTAATTACTCCCATCACCATAAACCCAATTGCTAAGAGAAAAGTTATAGCTTACAGTGAATGATGCTGCATTCGTAATCCCTGAGGAAGAAGATAAAGCTTTGGGGATCAGGCTTGATCAGTCAGAGTTTTCGTGTGGCATAAGTCTTATTACAGTGAAAGGGGACAGAGAAAGCTTCTGACATAGACATTAGAAGGGGAATGGAGAGTGTCCCACTTGCTAGTCTTATCAAGGCCTTATATACTTTTATTAGAGCCACTCCCACAACATAAGTTATCTTGTTATCTTAAGATAACAAGATTAGTCACAAGGTTCTTGTTAAAAAGGAGAAACCTGTCTTCCAATAGTTGTCCATTGTTGTTATATAATCATTAGTACAGAGCTTAAGGAAAAAGATACCTTTGAGCAAGATATGTTATTTTGTTGTGTAATCATTAGCTCTGGGCTTAAAGAAAGTTAGTCTTAAAGATTGTTTTCATAACAACTCAGAGTTTAAGAAGAAATGTCTTATGTGACTAAGACAAAGCAATGTAGAAAAAAAAGTTTGTCCCTTTTTCCTTCTTGAGAGCCCCATACCCCTTTCTCTTCCTTGGGGACCCCAGACTTCTTATCAACCTACCCTGGACTTCTTACCAACTCTGTCAAAAGGAATAGGTCAAGCCTCCACCCTCCCCTGGGCAGCAGCATATAGCCACAACACAAATTTTGTGAGGCTACAAAAGCCTAGGCCAGATTACCATAGAGGAAAGCAAAACACCCCTGAATTTTAACTTTGCATGGATCTGTGCAGTAGCAGTTAGAAACAGTAATAAACAACCTCAGAAAAAGTCAGGGAAACCACCACATTTCAAATGTGAATTTTGAGCAGCTGTAGAGAGAAATCTCCAGAGTTGAGTTAAGGAAAAAAGTCCCACCATGAGAAATTGCTTTCTCTGTGGGAGAGTGACATTGCACACAAGTCAGTGTGGAACTGTTTGTTGAACAATGGTGAGTGCAGAGCCCAGGATTAAATTTACTACTTAGTCACAATGTGTAATGATATCCCTTGAGTATGAGGGGAGGATTTAAAGTTGACTACACATCATAATACTTAGAATTTGTTGAAAGCATGTGTATTCAAGAGAATGACAAATACAGCATAATATCCCTTATAAATGGAATCTGAAAAAGGTAAATTCATAAAAAACAGAGAGTGGAATGTTGATTACCCGGGAATGAGGGGTGGGGGAATTGGGGAGATGTTGTTTAAGGGCACAAATTTGCAACCAGTAGATCAACCAGAAGATAAATAAGACCTGGGGGTCTAATGTATAGCACAGTGATGCTAATAATAATGTATTAGAAATTTCAAATTTGCTAATACTCTAGATCTTCATTGTTCCCACCACAAAAAGCTATGATAGATGTGTTAGTTAACACTGCAGTGATAATCATATTATGATAAGTAAATATATCAAATCATACTGTATACCATAGACTTACACTATGTTATCTGTCAATCATATCTCAATGTTTAAAAAAGTTTCATTGACAAAGTTAAATTGCTTTGGAATATGAATTTTTGCAGCTATTTAAAATAACAATTTATAACACTTAACGGACACTAGGTTGTGGTGATACTGCTATACACAACAACAAACATGAAACCATGCATGTGTGGTCAGTCATGTCCAACTCCTTGTGAGTCCATAGGCTGTAGCCCACCAGGCTCCTCTGTCCATAGCATTTTTCAGGCAAGAATGCTAGAGTGTCTTGCCATTTTCTACTTCAGGGGATCTTCCTGACCCAGGGATCGAACTCACATCTCCTGTGTCTCCTACATTGGCAGGCACATTCTTTACCATTGTGCCACCTGGGAAGTCCATGTATACAATAACAAAATAAAGTTTAAATGCACAAGCAATAAATTAATCAAATTATCCAAAGTTAAAAAGATATGAGCATTCACGTTTAAGTTGAATAGTAACTATACATCATTTGTCTCAAAGCTACATTCAGTCTTTCTCCATAAGTTGAGCCTCTGTTTGACAATCATTTGAGATCTCCTGTGTGCCAAATCCTGTGCTAGTTTTGGGAGAACAGAGATGGGTCTGTTGCTAGCCCCTGTCTTTGAAGAGTTCCCATGATCCATGGTGGAAAGACACATAGAGAAATGTCAGGGCTCTCACCAAAATATGGACCAGATGCTAAGAACCACCAAAGGGGCGTGACTCTGCAGCTTGGGAGCATCAGCCAGATCTTCCCTCATTCCTGTACTCCAGTGGCTCACCAGTACCTCCAGAGGACACTTGGTTCTGTAGACATTTTTGGTTATTACTACCAAAGGAGGAGGAGATGTGCTATAATATCTAGTGAGTAAAGTTACGGGATGTTGCTCAACGCCCTACAAGGCACAAAACAGATCCCACTGCAAAGAATGAGCCAGCCCCAAATGTCAATAGTGCCAAGTAATAAACCTTGATGTATATACTTAACAAACATTTATTGAGCACCTACTATGTGTGTTAAACACTTTTATGGATGCTACAGGGGATCCATCATTGAAGTATTTAGATGTGACCCTGATTACAGTGTTCAAGAAAGCAAACAGTAGTGGAGAGACAAAGATGTGACTATTAAAAAAATCACAATAATTAATATACATGATCTATTGTGATTAAAAGCTACAAGGAAAATAAAGAAGTAACTATGAGGGTTTAAAATAGGAGTGATGACTTAGTATCGGAAAATTAGGGGAGGCTCCCCTGAGGAGGTGACATTTAAGGTCAGACTCAAGAATGTGTAGAATATGCCAAAGGAAGGGTATTCCAGGCAGAATCAACAGCATGTGCAAAGTTCCTGAGGTCTGAACATGTTTGGTTTTTCCAGGAACACCCAGGAAGTTAGAAAAGCTGGAGAGCTGTGGAGGGCTGGGATGTAATGTTGAAGATGAAGCATGATCTTTTGACCACAGGAGAGTTTATACTGTGTCCCAAGGGTATAAGCAGACAGGTCATTTTTCAAGTGTTCCCTTCTCTTCAACTTTTTGGAGTAGTTTGAGAAGGATAGGTATTAGCTCTTCTTTATATGTTTGATTGAATGTTCCTGTGAAGCTGTCCAGTCCTATACTTTTGTTTGCTGAGCAACTGTTATATCAATAATGAAAGCAAAAGAGAATTTTTAAAAATATTGGAAGACAGGAAAATGGATACATAACATACCAAAACTTGGGATACAGCAAAAGTAGTTCTAAGAGGGAAGTTTATTTTGATAAGCATCTACATTAAGAAAAAAACATAGATCCCCAAATAAAGAAGCTAACTTTCAATCTCAAGGAATTAGAAAAAGAAGAACAAACAAAGGCTAAAGTTAGTAGAAAGAAGGAAATAAAACAGGTAAAAGCAGAAGTAAAATACAGACTAGAAAAACAACAGAAAAGATCAATGAAAATAAGAGCTGATCCTTTGGAAAGATAAACAAAATGGACAAAACTTTAGGTAGGCTAAATACAAAAAAAGAAAGAGGACGCAAATGAAATCAGAAATGACAAAGGGAATATTGCAACTGATACCACAAAAATAAGAAAGGTCGTAAGAGACTATAATGAACAATTAAACACAACAAAATGGACAACCTAGAAGAAATGATTAATTCCTCAAAATCCAAAGACTGACTCATAAAGGAATAGAAAATGTGAACAGATCAAGACAAATAAAGAAATTGAATCAATAATCAAAAACCTTGAATCAGGTTTTTGTTTAGGTGTTAACCCTTCTCTAAATGTTTCATAGAATTAGAAAAAAGAAGTCCAGAACCAGCTGTTTCACAGATGAATTCTACCAAACTCTTAGAGAATCAATTCCAATCATTTTCAAGCTCTTCTAAAGAATTGAAGAAAATGAACACTTTCAAACTCAGTTTAAAAGACTACCTTTCCCTGACACTACAAGATAATAACACTACAAGATTTAAAAATGACAGGCCAATATCCTTGATGAATATAGGTACAAATAATCTCAATTAAAATACTAGGGAATCAAATTTAAGGGTCCATTAAAAGCTTTTCTGCATAAATTGAGATGATCATATGATTTTTATTCTTCAATTTGTTAATGTGGTATATCATATTTATTATTTTGTGTATATTGAAGAATCACTGCCTCCCTGGCATAACATGGTGTAGGATCCTTTTAATGTGCTATTGGATTTTGTTTGCTACTACTTTGTTAAGAATTTTTGTGTGTATATTCATCAGAGATATTGGCCTGTAATTTGCTTTTTTGTGGTATCTTTGACTTGTTTTGGTATCAGGGTGACAGTGATTCATAGAATGAGCTTGGAAGTGTTCTTTCCTCTACAATTTTCTGGGACAGTTTCAGAAGGATAGGTGTTAACTATTCTCTAGATGTCTCATAGAATTAGCCTTTGAAACCATCTGGTCCTGGAATTCTGCCTGTTAGGTGTTTTAAAATCACAGTTTCAGTTTCAAATCTTGTGACTGGTGTGTTTACATATCCTATTTCTCCTGGTTCAGTCTTGAAAAGTTGTACCTTTTTAAGCTCCTGCAGCTCAATATATATAAACAACAACAACAAACAACTCAATCCAAAAACTGAGTGGAAGATCTAAATAGACATTTTTTCAAAGAAGACATATAGATGGTGAAAAAGCTCATGAAAAGATGCTCAACATTAGTAATTATTGAAGAAATACAAATCAAAACTATAATGAGGCATCACCTCATGCCCATCAGAATGGCCATCATCAAAAAGGCTATAAGCAATAAATACTGGACAGAGTATGGAGAAAAGGGATCCCTCCTACACTGCTGGCAGGAATGTAATTTGGTACAGCCACTATGAAAGTTTCTTTAAAAATTAAGATAGAGCTACCATCTGATACAACAATCCCACTTGGGCATATATATGGAGAAAATCATAATTAGAAAATGTATATGCACCCCAAAGTTCACTATTTGCAATAGCCAGGACATGGAAGCAAACTAAATGTCCATTGACAGAAGAATGGATAAAGAAGATGTGCATATATTCTTATATATATATATACACACACACATGTATGTATATATATAAAGGAATATTGCTCTACCATAAAAAAGAATGAAATAATGCCATTTGCAGAAACATGGATGGAACTAGAGATTATCATAGTAAGTGAAGTAAGTCAGACAGAGAAAGATAAACATTCATGATAACATTCATATGTAGAGTCTAATTTAAAAAGTGATATAAATGAGCTTATTTAGAAAATAGAAACAGATTCAGAGGCTTTCAAAACAAACTACAGTTACTGAAGGAGAAACATGAAGGGGAGAGATAAACTATGAATTTAGAGTAAAATATACACAATACTATATGTAAAATAGGTAACCTACAAGGACCTATTGTATAGTACAGGAAATTCTCTCTATTCAATATTCTGCAATAACCTACATATGAAAAGAATCTGAAAAGGAATGAATATATGTACATGTTATAATTGAATCAATATGCTGTATACTTGAAACTAATGCAACATTGTAAATCAACTATACACCAATAAAAAAAAATTTTTTTTAAAGACAAAAGCAACAAAACATGAGATCCAGTGCTTCGTATATGAAAAAGGCACTGTTCTGGTAGCATTTCTTATTATCTTCAGGTTATTCTAGTATTTTTTTTAAGTTGGGAGAATGCGGAAATAAAATCTTTTACTAGTCCATTCAAGAATCAGCTGTGTCAGGGTCCTGACACATCCATGTGGTGCTCTTCATCTGCCTATAGAAAAATAATACATTCTTAGGCAAAAATAATGGGATGGAGTTCATCTCACTGGGCACAAAGATATATGCACCCCAATATTCACTGCAACACAATTTACAGTAGTCAGGACATGGAAGTAACCTAGATATCCATTAACAGATTAATGGATAAAGAAGATGTGGTGCATATCTACAATGGAATATTACTCAGCCATAGAAAGGAAGAAAAGTGAATCAGTTGAACTGAGGGTGAAACTTGAGTCTGTCTTTTACCCCTAAATTTTTTTTACTGGCATATAGTTGATTCGCAGTGTTGCATTAGTTTCAGTGTACATCATGTTGATTAGTTATACATGTACATATATTCATTCCTTTTTCAGGCACAGACTAGAGTAAGTCAGAAAGAGAAAAACAAAGATCATATATTAACACATAAATGAGGAATTTAAAAAAATGATACAGATGAACCTATTTTCAGGGCAGGAATAGAGACACAGACATAGAGGACTGACATGTGGGGAAAGTTGAGGGGGGGAGGGAGATTGGGATGAAATGGGAGAGTAGGATTGACATATATACACTATCCTGTGTAAAACAGTTGACTAATGGGAACCTGCTGTTATAGCATAGGGACTTCAGCTGGGTGCTCTATGATAACCCAGAGGGGTAGGATGTGGAGTGGGAGGGACAGAGGTTCAAAAGGAGGGGATATATGCATATATACAGTTGATTTTCTTTGTTATAAAGCATAAACGAACGCAACATTTTAAAGCCATTATACTCCAGTTAAAAAAAAGAGATTGTGATGATAGAGTCTATGGCAGGAAAGGGAAAATTGGAGAAAAACTAATAGCTAGAGCGCATCAAACTCCTATGAAGTGTGGGTATTTTACAGACCTAAATCACTGCAGGAGTTATATAGAGATAGAAATTATTAAACCCAAACCATCTGTCACCTTCCATACCACCAAACTGGCCATCAGGAGCTTAGGGGATGGAAAGTTCTATGGAAGCTTCTCTGTATGGCGTTCTTCAGCTCCTTATTCCTGAGACTGAAAATGATGGGGCTAAGAAAGGGGGTGAAGACTGTGTAGGTGGTGGCCATGAGCGTGTTACTGTCCATAGAATGAGAGCCTTTGGGCTTGAGGTAGATGAGGGAGGCAAAACCGTAGTGCACGACCACTATGTTGAGGTGGGAGACACAGGTGGAGAAGGTCTTGTGCCGGCCCTCAGTGGAGGGGATCCTCAAGATGGCAGCCACGATGAAGACATAGGAGAGGATGATGAGGAATAAGCACCCCATCAGGGCTGTGACACAGACCAGGATCACACCCATGGTGACAGAGGCTGTCTCCTTCCCACAGGCCAACTTCAAGAGGGAAAGCACATGGCAGACAAAATGGTGAATCTCCTTAGACCCACAAAAGGTGAGGTGAAAAACGATCAGTGTCAGCATCATCCCCATGACTGAGCCACCGGCCCAGCAGCAGACACAAGGCGGGCACAGTCACAGGGGCTCATGAGCATGTTGTAGCGCAGGGGGTGGCAGATGGCCACGTAGCGGTCATAGCCCATGATCATGAGCAGGAAGGAGTGGGTGAAGCCAAACGTAAAGGAGAAGAACATCTGGCTGGCACAGGCCACAAAGGTGATGGAGCGGTGGGTGGACAGCATGTCTGCCAGCATGCGCGGGGTGACCGCAACAGTGAACAGGATCTCAGAGATGGAGAGGGCACAGAGGAAGAGGTACATGGGGGTGTGGAGGCTGTGCTCCCTCCAGATGGTGCCCATGATGAGCAGGTTCCCCAGCAGTGTGAACAGGTACATCAGCAGGTACAGCAGGAAGAAGGAGGGCAGGAGCTGCTGAGGGAAGTTGGAGAAGCCGATGAGGATGAATTCAGACACTGTGCTGTCGTTCTGATCAGACGAGGATGTTGCATCTGGGGAGATGAGAAACAAGATGAAGGCCCAGGGTTAAAACAGGGGCTCTAACATAGGTGAAATGGCAATCGAAGACCTCTATACTAGTCTCACAATCTTCATCAGTAAGATGTAGTAAATCATAATAGTACTTTTTGCTCATGCTTGCGGTCATTCGCTCAGTCATGTCTGACTCTTTGTGACCCAATGGACTGCAGCCTGCCAGACTCTTCTGTCCACGGGATTTCCCAGGAAGAATACTGGAGCAGGTTGCCATTTTCTCTTCCAGAGGATCTCTGACCCAGGGATGGAACCCACGTCTCCTGCATTGGCACGCAGATTTTTTACCACTGAGTCACCTGGGAGCCCATAATAGTACTTACCATTTATTAATGTGATATCGATAAACTAAGATCAGCTCCCTAAGTGCTTAAGATATTGTTTGGCTACTGGGTTATTTTTATTAACAGTGATGGAAAGAAATAAAAGAATCTAGATTTGTAATCGTTAAAACAGACATGGGTGATCTGGGTCATATTCTCTTGAATAGGGCTCCTGTTCTAGAAAACATATATTTGGTTATTAGTATTCTGAAAATATCTTTTCTCTCTGATCATCTTTGTCCTTTTATTGAGCAACTCATTCATCTTTATTTTCATACAATTTATTGGTACTCACTTCTGGCAACCTATCTCACATTTTGTACTTGCTCTTCTAAAGAACCAAATGGAAAATTTGAAAATGAAAAAATGGACAAATATATGCCAGGAAAATGTGTACCAAAGGAAATCTGAAGCAGCAATCTTGAAAGCAGGAGCAATTAAATTAATTTTAATAATAGCCATAAAATCTCTGTTACCATATGTCAGTAAAAAGAACCAGGTTCCCTGGAGAGATGGTCTGGTCATGGAAGGAAGCTTAAGAGATCTCTTCCACTGTCAAATGGAACTTTCACTGAAAATGTGTTAACGTTAAAGGATGCCAGAACCATGCCTACTGAGCATCAGAAAAGGTGATCATGTGCAGAGGATGAAGGAGTAAGCTAAATGACACCTTGAGGGATCAGTCAGAAAATCTGGAAGGTGAAATCCTACACAGAACAGTTGGTCTGTTCTCATCAATCAGCCAGGATCAAGAAAAAATGAATAGACAAGCAAAGGCCATAATAACAATATACAATATGAGGTATTGATTTAGATCAATAGCTGGAAAGTATTTTTAAGGAACTAGTCTCTTCTTGTGTGAATGAATGATGAAATACAAATAATAGGAATTATTCTTAATTTAGTTATTCATTTAAATGTGATTTTTGTTATAAAAAGGCTTTGAAGGAAAATATATCCAGTTTAAAATCATATTGAAATATAAAAATTACACATATGCACACAGGATGGGCCTAAGAGGAATATTTTATGTAAATTGAAAGAAAATTGTAGCAACCTGCATATATATGATTAACACATACAACAATATACACTTGAATATTAGGAAGAAATATTCAACCTAACTTCAGTGGAATAGCTATAAAATAGAAATAGCTAAATCAGTACTAGATAGATAAAAAATTGAAGTTGGAAATTCAAACAGAGCTTAGAATTGCAATTTGGGAATTATTCATTGCAATTCTTTAATAATATTCAAACATTAGCTTCTAGACATACTTAGGTTCTTCAACAAACAAAATTAAACATTTTTTTTCAAGTACGCAGAAGGCCTTAACCAAATCTTGCCCTGTTTTAGGACATAGAGAAATCCTTCATTCACTTGGAAGTATAAATAATATATAGATTAAAATGCAGTAAAAATGGAAATCAGTAGAGAACCAGTAGCTTTCCAAATTCCACAATTGGGAAATAAACATAGTATTAAATAATCATTTGTTTCAGTAGTAAATAATATAATAAATGAAG
Source organism: Muntiacus reevesi (assembly GCF_963930625.1). Classification (NCBI taxonomy): domain Eukaryota; kingdom Metazoa; phylum Chordata; class Mammalia; order Artiodactyla; family Cervidae; genus Muntiacus; species Muntiacus reevesi. Next base: position 186,129,970 of record NC_089249.1, on the reverse strand, counting down.
AAATAATTAAATAATGTAAGCATCAAATGTCAAAGTTTTAACCTAAAACATTACTATGAGGGGCGTACACATCTTTAAATATATTTTTCAAGATACTTTGTCCAGAAAATAATGCTTAACACAATGAAAGTCAGGTGATTGGAACAGATTAATAAGATAGAAGCAAGGAGAAAATGCCAATAAAAAAACCTAAAATTAAAATTGGAACTAACTACAAAAATAAGGGATGCTTTTAAGTGAATAGAAATAGCAGTAATAAAACATAAGTTAAGAAATTGAAACAAAATGAAATGAATGTTCAGAAGCATATAAAATTGCAGAGCTAGTGCAAGAAAATAAAAGAGACCCTAGATATTCAAAAAAGTTTTAAAGAAACTGAAATGGTTAAAGACTTTCTCTTCCTATAATCATTAGTTCCAGTTTACAAGTGAGTACTCTTAAACCTTTAAGGAACACTTGATGAATATCTTACACATATGTTTAAAAAAAATAAAAGAAATCCACTGAGCTCATTTCATCAGGTTAATGCAATCTGATTCTAAAGCCAGGTAAGAATGTTATAAGAAATGACAATTGCAGGTCCACTTTACCTATCCTTGCAAATTTTATAATCCATTAAAAGATATTACTTAACCAAATAAAATGATGTATTAACTTTAGTGTGTTATGATCAGGTGATGTTGATATATGAATGACAAGAGGGTGCAGCATCTTTAATTCATCCCATAAACAAACTGAAAAAGAAAAATGATAGAATTCTTTTGATCCAGGAAGGAATATATTTTCTAAAATTAAACTACTATTTATGATTTTTAAATTTTTTGTATAATTGACATATAACCTTGTATTAGTTTTACATGTACAGCATAATGATTTGATATATGTATATCTATTTGTGAATCTTTAAAAAACCTTTTTACACCACGAACTTGAAGGGGACTTTCTTGGCTAGATAAAGAATACATACTAGAAACCTAGCTAATATTATATACTAAGCGGGGACCTTTACATGCACCATTCTGTAGGAACAGGAATAAGTCAAGGTTACTCACAGTCTCTGCTGTTCTTTAGCATGGAACTGAAAGCCATAAGCAGTTCTACAAAGAAAGATAGGAAGGGAAGTGACCTTATCATCTATCCAGAAAAAAATGAAAGAATCAAGATGTAAAATATTAAAAATTAAATAAACGAGAGAGATATACCCTCCCGGGTAGTGAGAACGTTATAGTCATAGCCACATTTTAAAAGTGTGAACCTGGATTAGACATGTTGTTTGTTGTTTAGTTGCTAAGTCATGTCTGACTCTTTTGCAACCCCATGGACTGTAGCCCGCCATTCTCCTCTGCCCATGGGATTTCCCAGGCAAGAATATGGGAGTGGGTTGCCATTTTCCTTCTCCAAGGGATCGTCCTGACCCAGAGATTGAACTCACATCTCCTGCATCTCCTACATTGGCAGGGAGATTCTCTACCACTGAGCCACCAGGGAAGCATTGATTAAATCAGTTTCATATTTCAGAAAATATCCCTTCATTATTCAGAACTTAATATGATAAAGGTGGCAGCATAAATCAAAGGGAAAAGATAAGATTGTTAACTTCTTCTTGATGGGAAAACTGTTCATTTCATGAAGCAAAGTAAATCTGAATTTCTGCCCAAGAACAAATGCAAAAGTGGCATTTAGACAGATTCGAGAAATAAATATGTAATATCAAGACATAAATATGTAATCTCAACCAAAGTTAATGGAAGAAAGGGCAAGAGAATTAGTTTTTTGATATTCAAAGATGCAAATGCTAAGGATATTTAAAAAAATGCAAACATCCACATTAAGGATTTTTATTCACAAAGGAAATTCTGGACAAAGTTATTAGTCAGATGGAACATTGGGAAAAATAATTGCATTGTGTAAAACTGACAAAGAAATACTATCTAGAAGAATGAACATGAATTAGAAACCTTGGTACAAATATGAGCAGAGAAATTACAGGAGTTTGTAAAGATGTGCCAAATGTAAAGATGCTTAGTAAAACAGGGAAGGGGAGTGGGCGCACACACACATACACACATAGGGGAATTTCACTGTATAATTATTTAATTCCCCCAATTAGACAATGCTTGGATTATGGGGAAAAAAGAATCCTCCTGCAATGCTGGTGAGAATGTAGAATGGTGGAAATTCAGAATAGGCTTGCTCTGTACTCCAGCAAATTTGGTCCTAAGTATATTTCAATTTCTGAAACCTATTTGTAGGGGAGCAGGTAAGAGGATGTTCCTTTTATTAGTGGGAGACTTGGACAAGCCTGCAGAAAGCAGAAAGATGGGGTGGATACAAACACTGGAGCCCCAGCCAGGTGTACACATAACAGTGTAAGTGGATTTTTAAAAATAAAATTGAGTGAATAAAGCAAAAAACAGAGTGAACTGTCTATGAAAAGTGAAGTGAAGTTGCTCAATCTTGTCCGACTCCTTTCGACCCCATGGACTATAGCCTACCAGGCTCCTCCCATGGGATTTTCCAGGCAAGAGTACTGGAGTGGGTTGCCATTTCTTTCTCCAGAGGATCTTCCCCACCCAGCGATTGAACCTTGGTCTTCCACATTGCAGGCAGACGCCTTACCGTCTGAGCCACCAGGGAAGTCACTGTCTATAATTCCACATAAAAAATATAGCACATGAAACTGCTTTGTATGAACGGGGAACAGCTGATACATGTCACTGCACATTTGTCAAAATCCATAGAATGTACCACACAGAGAGTGAAGCTTAAAGTAAACTTGGAGTTTGGTTAATTATTATGTATCTATATAGGTCCCTCAATTATAACAAATGTATCACACTCATGCAACATGTAAATGACAGAAGAAACTATATAGGGAAGGAGGTAAGTGGGAACACCGTATACTTTCTGATCAGTTTGTCTGTAAACCTAAAAGGTCTCTGATAAATTAAAATCCATTAATTTGAGAATTAAAAGGTTAAAAAGATATGCATATGGAAAACTAGATAAACGTGGAAGAACATATACAAATCAAAGAGCCCTCAGCTTCAGCCTCAGCATTCATGATCACTTCAGGCCACATCATTCTTTGGCTGTCATTTTCATTGTAAAACGTGTAGCAGAAACACTGGCCTCTACTAACCAGATGCCAATAACATCCCCTTCTCACCATGAACTGTGACAACTAAAAAAATTTCCCGTTTATGTCCAAATGTGCTCTGTGGGCCAGAATCAGCCTGAGCTCAGAACCGCAGTCCTAGAAGTTGCCAGGGGCACACAGGCTAAGCGAGAACTAGGGATGCACATTTCTTCCTACCCGCTCTCTCCTGGCCCCCCTCTGCCTGGTCTGTCTCTTCCAAGAAATGGCCAGCAGGGAAGGGCAGAAGAGAGTGTCTGGCTTGCTGCTGTCCATGGCATCCGCAGGCAGGGGTGGGGCCAGACCTAAGGACTCTTCTCCCTCATACAGTGTGCTTTATCCCCACTGACATCTCCAGCAGACTGTTCCCAAGAGTCTGTCCATGAAACCAGACCAAAAGGGCAGTCCTCTGGGTATGGAGAAACCAGGTGGGACCTCAGAGGGCTGTCTGGCACCTGTAGTCTCTGCTTCCTCCTAGAGAGACTGCAGCCCCTATTGAGGACTGAGGAGCAACTAGCTATGGGAGAGAAAAGCCTGAATACAGATGCCCAAACCCCTCAGGGTCAAGTCAGAGGGAAGGCAGGAGCTAGACAAGTCCAGAGTGAGAATCCACTGTGGTGCCCTCAGGGAAAGGGAAGTTGGAAGACTTCTCAGAAAAAGCGTAACTTGGAGCTGGGTCTTGGAGAACGACTTCTCTTGGGGGTAATGTAAGTGCTCAGGGTGTTCTAGTCAAACTGCAAAACCTCACCTCTCTTCTCAGTCAAGTTCTACCCTATTCCTGTTGTCCTGTTGATCTAAACCAGATAGTCTGATACTAGCACATGTGTCCCTAGGATAAAGTATAAATATTTGATCTCTCATTCTTCATCTTGTTCCTGACACTCAGCACTTAAATTTGTTAGTATCTTAGGAGTGATTAGTTTCTTTTTTATGCTGATGAGATGACTAGAGGCTGGGGGCCTCTAGGTAGCTTCAGGATGAGGACTGGTCTCCAGAAACACCAACCATGAGAAATTTTGTTCTGTGTATGTCTTGTCTTTACTGCTCTATCCTGGTTTGGCCCAAAGTGGTTGCTACTAACCTAGAAAGGAGGCTCTGGGGGAGACAGAGGTGTGAGGTGGGAGCACTCCTGTGATGTGTATGTGTATTTGCTCAGCACTGGTGTGTGAATGATCTTCTATGAGACCAGAGGAAACAGAATTCAGTCCACCTGCCATAAGAGCTCGGAAAGCCCAGCCTCGAAAGGAGAGTCTGCTGTTGTTCAGTCACTCACTTGTGTCTGACTGTTTGTGATCCCACAGACTACAGCATGCCAGGCTTCCCTGTCCTTCATTCTTTCCCAAAGTTTGCTCAAACTCATGTCCATTGAGTCGGTGATGCCATCCAACCACCTTATCCTATGTCGCCCCCTTCTTCTCATGCCTCCAATCTTTCCCAGCATCAGGGTCTTTTCCAATGAGTTAGCTCTTTGAATCAAGTGGCCAGGGGCTATAGATTAAGTTAAGCACCAATAGCCAATGATTTTATTAACCATGGATCTGTGATGAAACCTTTATCAATGCTCCCCAAGCAGCACAATTTGGAGAGTTACTAAGCTGCTGACCACATGGAGGTGCTGGTAGAGTGGTGTGTCCAGGAGGGATGGAAGCTCCTTGTACCTTCCCCCACACCTTGTCTATGGCTCCCCTTCTATTTGGCTGTTTTTGAGTTGTGTCTCTGATAATAAACTGGTCATAGCCATTGAAGCACTTGTCTGAGTTCCATGAGTTATTCTACCAAAGTGTGAAATCTGAAAAGGGGGTGCTTTTTGGCCAATTCAGGTGGAAGTGTGGGTCCCATAGGAACCCAGTACTTGCAACTGATGTCTGAAGTGGAGGCACTCTTGTGGACCTGAGCCCTTCACCTCTGAAGTCTCAAAGTAATTTCAGGTAGTTAGTGTCTGAGTTGAAATGAATTATAGTACATCCAATTGGTGTGCAGAGTTGGAGAACTATCCTTGGTGTGGAAAGAAGCCACACAGTTGGTGTCTTAAGTGTTGTGAGTAAAAGCAATTGGCCCTTATCTCCTTCTGTCTAGGCAGCAACACTGCCCACTTCACTCCTGTAATCAGCTTCAAATCTGGCCATTCAACAGTCCAGGGTGCCTGCACCTCCCACACCCTACCTCTCCCCATCTCTTCCTAGGTCTCATCACACCCACCCCTGCTATCAGCAGCATACTCCCCTCACAACATCCAGAAAGAGCTCTCTATATCAAGAATCTAACGTTGCTACTTGTTCTTGAAACCAACTCCTTGTTACCACCACTTTGGAATGTATTAAAAGCTCTTGGAGTCTCACTCTCTTTATTTGACTAGTAGTTCTCATGTTGTTGGTGTTGGAGAAGACTCTTGAGAATCCCTTGGACAGCAAGGAGATACAACCAGCCAATTCTAAAGGAAATCCATCCTGAATATTCATTGGAAGAATTGATGTTGAAGCTGAAACTCCAATACTCTGGTCACCTGATGTGAAGAACTGACTCACTGGGAAAGACCCTAATGCTGAGAAAGATTGAAGGTGGGAGGAAAAGGGGATGACAGAGGATGAGATGGTTGGATGGCATCACTGACTTGATGGACATGAGTTTGAGCAAGCTCCAGGAGTTGTTGATGGACAGGGAAGCCTGGCATAATGCAGTCCATGGGGTTGCAAAGAGTCATAAATGACTGAGAAACTGATCTGAACTGAACTGAACCTTGTAGGATGGGTGTGAAGAGTAAATGTGATTATGGATTTTGTGTGTTTTGCAGTGAATCTGGAAAATAGAGGACATTCCAGGTAAGTTAGTTCCATTCTCCCTCCTTGTTGCATCCTAGATTTAAAATTAAAATAATATGTACTGCAATTTCCTCATCCATTCATCTGCCAATGGACATCTAGGTTGCTTCCATGTCCTAGCTACTGTAAATAGTGATGCAATGAACATTGGGGTGCTTGTGTCTTTTTCAATTCTGGTTTCCTTGGGATATGCCCAGTAGTGGGATCGCTGGGTCATATGGTAGTTTTATTCCTAGTTTTTAAAGGAATCTCCATACTTTTCTCCATAATGATTATATCAGTTTGCATTTCCACCAACAGTGCAAGAGGGCTCCCTTTCTCCACACTGCCTCCAGCATTTATTGTTTGTAGACTCTTTGATGATGGCCATTCTGACTGGAATATTGTAATCATCCTCCAATTAAAATAACTAAATAAAAATTAAAATAACTAAATAAAAATTAAAATAATAGTAAGAGAATAAAAGTGTAGGGGAATGCTTATGACAACATGCAGTTAAAGAAAAGAGCATTTAGAATGATTGCTTCCTTGAAATAGCTGCCTCTGCTTCACTGAGAACTGGCAAGGACCTTTCATGATAGAGCTGAGCAGAAGGCTAGAACCAGGTTCTTTCTCCAAATAAATCAACTGATGCTCATCTCTATGGATATCTTGTATCATGGGCCCAATGCTGAGTTAGAAAGGATTATGGTGCACAGCCATGGCCAAAGACAGAGGTGATCTGTTCCCTGGGCTTCTTAGGGTTCAGCGGGGAAGGTGTCATATAACCAAGGATGACAACACAGAGGGGTCTGAGGTGTGATGAGGGAATCCTAAGGGTCTGTGGGAGCTGAGTTTCAATTAAAGACCAGCCTGGGGCTTAAAGAAAACTGCTAGAGAGGAATGATGTCTAAAATGAGACCTGGAGGGTAAGTAGATGTGATACAGGTGAGGTAGGAAATAGGATCAGGGTTTTCTACATAGAGGGGACAGAAAAGTGCAAAATATCAAGGTGACAAAATCATGGTGCCTTCAGGGATAATAGTGTGTCTGGTGAGCCCTGGAGAGTTAGATGTGGTTCGGGGGTTTCTGGGATATGAAGGCATAGAGGTGGGAAGGGTAAGAGCAGGCAAGACTATGAGGTCCATTTGAAGAGTTTGTTCCAAGGGCAGTGGGGTACCATAAATATTTTAAATACACTTTAAAAAGTTTATAAAATATTCCATGATATGAACATATTCATAAACATTTGGGTTGTTTCCACTTTAGCGATCCTATAAATGGTATTCTGGAATAACTAGTACATGTCCTTTAGTAAATAATGCTTATTTGTGTTCCTTTAGGTCTGCACCTAGATGTGTAATTGCTGAATCATAGTGGAGATCTATGTTCACCTGGAATAGATGCTGCCAATCAGTTTTCCAAAGTGGTGATACCACGGAGTTGGTTTCAAGCACAAGCAGCAGCATCAGATTCTTGATATAGAAAGCTCTTTGTGGATGTTGTGAGGCTGGCTGTGGTGAGACCTAGGAAGAGATGGGGAGAGGTTGAGGCACTCTGGACTGAGCTGAACAGCCAGATTTGAAGCTGATGACAGGAGTGAAGTGGACAGTGTTGCTGACAAGACAGAGGGAGAAAGTAGTCAATTGTTTTTACTCATAACACTTATGACACCAACTGTGTGACTTCTTTCCATATCAAGGATAGATCTCCAATTCTGGACACCAACTCAGTGTCCTACAGTTCAATTCAGTTCTGACACCAGTTACCTGGAGTTACTGTCAGGCTTCAGAGGTGAAGGTCCCAGGCCCACAAGACTGTCCCCACTTCAGACATCAGTTGCAAGTACTGGGTGCCTGTGGGACTCACACTTCCTTTCGAATTGGCCAAGAAGTTGGAACTTTCCACAACACACCTCATTTTCAGGTTCCACACTTTGATATAATGACTCATGGAACTCAGGCAAGTGCTTCAATTGTTATTCAGTTCCGTTCAGTTCAGTCACTCAGTCCTGTCCGACTTTCTGCAACCCCATGGACTGCAGCACACCAGGCCTCCCTGTCCATCACCAACTCCCGGAGTTTACTCAAACTCATGCCCCTTGAGTAGGTGATGCCATCCAACCATCTCATCTTCTGTCGTCCCCTTCTCCTCCTGCCCTCAATCTTTCACAGCATCAGGGTCTTTTCAATGAGTCAGCTCTCTATCAAGTGGCCAAATTATTGGAGTTTCAGCTTCAACATCAGTCCTTCCAATGAACACCCAGGACTGATCTCCTTCAGGATGGACTGGTTGGATCTCCTTGCTGTCCAAGGAACTCTCAAGAATCTTCTCCAACACCACAGTTAAAAAGTATCAGTTCTTTGGTGCTCAGCTTTCTTTATAGTCCAACTCTCACATTCATACATGACTACTGGAAAAACTATAGCCTTGACTAGACAGACCTTTGTTGGCAAAGTAATGTCTCTGATTTTTAATATGCTGTCTAGGTTGGTCATAACTTTTCTTCCAAGGAGTAAGCATCTTTTAATTTCATGGCTGCACTCACCATCTGCAGTGATTTTGGAGCCCCCAAAAATGTCTGCCACTGTTTCCACTGTTTCTCCATCTATTTGCCATGAAGTGATGGGACTGGCGGAGAAGGCAATGGCAACCCACTCCAGTACTCTTGCTTGGAAAATCCCATGGACAGAGGAGCCTCGTGGGCTGCAGTCCATGTGGTCAAGAGTCGGACACGACTGAGCAACTTCACTTTCACTTTTCACTTTCATGCATTGGAGAAGGAAATGGCAACCCACTTCAGTATTCTTGCCTGGAGAATCCCAGGTATGGGGGAGACTGGTGGGCTGCCATCTATGGGGTCACACAGAGTCGGACATGATTGAAGCAACTTGGCAGCAGTAGCAGCAGATGCAACTGAATGCCATGATCTTAGTTTTGTGAATGTTGAGTTTTAAGCCAACTTTTTCACTCTCCTCTTTCACTTTCATCAAGAGGCTCTTTAGTTCTTCTTAACTTTCTGCCATAAGAGTGATGTCATCTGCATATCTGAGGTTATTGATATTTTTCCCGGCAAACTTGATTCCAGCTTGTGCTTCATCCAGCCCAGCATTTCTCACGATGTACTCTGCATATAAGTTAAATAAGCAGGGTGACAATATACAGCCTTGATGTACTCCTTTTCCTATTTGGAACCAGTCTGTTGTTCCATGTCCAGTTCTAACTGTTGCTTCCTGACCTGCATACAGATTTCTCAAGAGGTAGGTCAGGTGGTCTGGTATTCCCATATCTTGAAGGATTTTTCAAAGTTTATTGTGATCCACACAGTCAAAGGCTTTGGCATAGTCAATAAAACAGAAATAGATGCTTTTCTGGAACTCTCTTGCTTTTTCCATGATCCAACTGATGTTGGCAATTTGACCTCTGGTTCCTCTGCCTTTTCTAAAACCAGCTTGAACATCTGGAAGTTCATAGTTTATGTATTTTTTATTATAAAAGACATGACACAGAAACAGCCCAATAGAAGAGATGCATAAGGCAAGGTGTGGGGGATGGTGCAAGGAACTTCCATCCCTCTCTGAATACATCACTCTACCAGTACCTCCATATGGCCACCAACTTAGAAACTCTCCCAATTCTGTTGTTTAGGGAGCATTTATAAAGGCTTCATCACAGAGCTATAATTAATTAAATCATTGGCCATTGGTGCTTACCTTAATCTAGAGCCCCTCTCCTCTCACTGAATGTCTAAGAGGTGGGGCTGACAGCTTCACCCCCTTATCATGCTTAATCTTTCAGGAGCCCAGTCCCCACCCTGAAGCTATCTAGACCCCCAGCCTCTAGTTATCTCAGCATAAAAAAGACACTCTTACCAATCCTAAGATGTGTGTGTGTGTGTGTGTGTGTGTGTGTGTGTGTGTGTGTGTGTCTGTGTGTCTGTGTGTCTGTGTCTGTGTGCTAAGTCACTTCAGTTGTGTCTGACTCTTTGTGACCTTATGGATTATAGTCAAAGGAACCAGGCTCCTCTGCCCATGGGCTTCTCCAAGAAAGAATACTGGAGTCAGTTGCCATGTTTTCTTCCAGGGGATCTTCCCGACCTAGGGATCAAACCCGTGTCTCTTATGTTTCCTGCATTGGCACCTAGGTGGGTTCTTTACCACTAGCACCACCTGGGAAGCCCCAGTCCTAAGATAGTAGGAGTTTTATAGGCTGAGTGTCATGAATGAGAGACAAATACCCCCAAATTAAATATTTATATTTTATCAAAGGGAGGCATATGCTAATCTCACATTTTCTGGTTTAGACCAACAGGGCAAGAGGGTTTGGATAGAACTTGATTGAGAAGAGAGGTAAAGCTTTCCAGTTTGGTTAGAAGAGGCTGAGCACTTAAAATACTCCAGAGAAACCATTCTCCAAATCACCCTTATTCTGGGAAGCCTTCCAACTGCCCTTACACAAGGAGCATAGCCCTGGATTCTTACTCTGTGCTCCTTTAGCTCCTGCCTTCCCTCTGACTTGACCCTGAGGGGTTTGGGAATCTGTGTCCAGTCTTGTCTCTCCCAAGACCAGGTGCTCCTCAGCCCTCGGTAGGGACTGCAGCTTCTCTGGGCAGAGAGAGGCAACAGGGAGTCCTATTGTGAGTGGATAGTTGGAGGAGCAGGTAGAGACTGCAGATCCCAGCAGACCCCCTGAGGTCCCTCCTGGCCTCTCTAGACCCAGAGGACTGCTGTTTCAGGTTGGTTCATGGAGAAACTCTTGGGAACACCTGTTGGAACCTGCAGCAGGGATAAATCATCCTATTAGTTCCAGAGCCCTTAGATCTGACTCCATGCCTGCCTGTGTATGCTGCTGACAACAACAAGAAGGAGACCTTCTTCTGTCTTCCTCTGCTGGCATTTCTTGGGAGAGGCAGCCCAGGCAAAGGGGATCAAGAGGGAGAGGGTAGGAAGGAAGAATCCTACAGATGTGGATGGTGCTACCTAGCCTGGGCATGAGGTCAGGGCTGGGAAGAAGGGTCATAAAAGAGGATCTTATTCTCTGGGAGGCTGTTGGGGATCTTCTCATTTTGCGCATCTGTATCCCCAGTTCTTGCTTAACCTAGGTGCCCTTTGTGGCTTTTAGGTCAGTGGTTTTCAGCCCAGGGTGATTCTACCTGACAGTGGACATTTGAACATATCAGGGATTTTTTTTGGTTGTTCAAAATATACGGTGAGAAGGGGGTGCCAACAGCATCTGGTAGGTTGAACCTAAAGTTTCTGCTGAACATTAAACAGTGAAAAGGACAGTCAAGGAATAATCTGGCTTCAAATATCATGAGTACTGAAGCTGAGAAATCTTGTTGTATGTATGTCTTGTCTTTGCTGCTGTATCGTGGTCTGGCCCAAAGTGGCCCCTGCTAATCTGGAAAGGAGGCTCCAGGGGAGACAGAGGTATGAGCTGGGTGCTCTCCTGTGATGTGTGTGTGATGTGTGCTCAGCACCTCTGCTTGAGCACTCCTCCATGAGACCAGAGACACAGAATTCTGTGCCCCTGTCATAAGAGTTGGGAGAGTCCCAGCCTCAAGAATCATGGCCTTTCCATCAAGTGGGAAATGAGAAGGTGGACTGTAGCAATGATGTAGAGGTGGAGAAGAGAGTGGGGATTCAATCAAACTCCTGGGGGGACTGCATTGTGTGATTAACAGGTTCTAAGTGCTCCATGGGGTTCAGAGATTATGCATTTAAAATGGGACTAATCGGTACCATTAGGTACAGAAGGATGACAGCAAACCAGATCAGAAATGCAATCTCAAAGTCAGCGATAACTACATTTATTTGGTAAACCCTAAGCCTTTATGTGAATCCTCATGGTTCTCTGAAGGTGGTCCTCTGCGTACATTCATTTTCCACTGTGGCAGGGTGGCTCAGCGCCGGAATGTTCCTTCTCAAAGACACACAGTGAGAGCTGGGGTTTGAACCCTGGGTCTTATGACTGCATACCTTGTGTATGCTTCACAAAATTTTTCTGTAAGCCAGAGTGGAATGGGAACAGAGGAGGAGGCATGGGTGGAACCTGGGGCTGTAGTCCTGGAGAGAGGAGATGGAGTCATATGGATGGAGAAGAGACAGAAAATTCCAGAGCTACTTAGTGGGGACACAAATGCTCAAGGGAGAAATGAAGCCCAGAAGGATGTTGATGCCATAGTCTTGTTTTCTGAGTTGGTGCATTATTGACATCCCTTTTCCGGTTAAATTGTAGTCTTCCTCACTCCAAAGACGATCCTCACTCCAAACAAGTTTCTCATTGTCCTGGTAATCCTGTGTCCAGGACTTGTCCTGCAGCCAAGAATACTTAGAGGCAAAGCTCTAGTGAGATTCAGTTCAATTCAGTCACTCAGTCGTGTCCGACTTTTTGTGACCCCAAGGACGGCAGCATGCCAGGCTTCCCTGTGCATCGCCAACTCCCAGAGCTTGCTCAAACTCATGTCCATTGAGTAGGTGATGCCATCTCATCCTCTATTGTCCCCTTCTCCTCCCACCTTCAATCTTTCCCAGCATCAGGGTCTTTTCAAATGAGTCAGTTCTTTGCATCCGGTGGCCAAAGTACTGGGAGTTCCAGCTTCAGCATCAGTCCTTCCAGTGAACATTCAAGACTGATTTCCTTTAGGATGGACTGGTTGGATCTCCTTGCTGTCCAAGGACTTCTAAAGAGTATTCTCCAACACCACAGTTCAAAAACATCAATTCTTCTGTGCTCAACTCTTTTTATAGTCCAACTCTCACATCCATACATGACTACTGGAAAAACCATAGCTTTGACTAGATGGACCTTTGCTGGCAAAGTAATGTCTTTGCTTTTTAATATGCTGTCTAGGTTGGTCATAACTTTTCTTCCAAAGAGCAAGTGTATTTTTAATTTCATGGTTGCAGTCACCATCTGCAGTAATTTTGGAGCCCAAAAAAGTCTGTCACTGTTTCCACTGTTTCTCCATCTATTTGCAGTGAAGTGATGGGACCAGATGCCATGACCTTAGTTTTCTGAATGTTGAGTTTTAAGCCAACATTTTCACTCTCCTCTTTCACTTTCATCAAGAGGCTCTTTAGTTCTTCTTTGCTTTCTGCCATAAGTGTGGTGTCATCTGCACATCTGAGGTTATTGATGTTTCTCCCGGCAATCTTGATTCCAGTTTGTGCTTCATACAATTCAGCATTTCTCAAGATGTACTCTGTATATAAGTTAAATAAGCAGGGTGGCAATATACAGCCTTGATGTACTCCTTTTCCTATTTGAAAACAGTCTGTTGTTCCATGCCCAGTTCTAACTGTTGCTTCCTAACCTGCATACAGATTTCTCAAGAAGTAGGTCTGGTGGTTTGGTATTCTCATCTCTTTCAGAATTTTCCACAGTTTATTGTGATCCATAGAGTCAAAGGCTTTGGCATAGTCAATAAAGCAGAAATAGATGCTTTTCTGGAACTCTCTTGCTTTTTTGATGATCCAGCGGATATTGGCAATTTGATCTCTGGTTCCTCTGCCTTTTCTAAATCCAGCTTGAACATCTGGAAGTTCACAGTCCATATACTGTTGAAGCCTGGCTTGGAGAACTTTGAGCATTATTTTACTAGCATGTGAGATGAGTGCAATTGTGTGGTAGTTTGAGCATTCTTCAGCAGTGCCTTTCTTAAGAATTGGAATGAAAACGAACCTTTTCCAGTCCTGTGGCCACTGCTGAGTCTTCCAAATTTGCTGGCATATTGAGTGCAGCACTTTCACAGCATCATCTTTCAGGATTTGAAGCAGCTCAACTGGAATTCCATCACCTGTACTAGCTTTGTTCGTAGTGATGCTTCCTAAGGCCCTCTTGACTTTGCATTCCAGAATATCTGGCTCTAGGTGAGTGATCACACCATCGTGATTATCTGGGTCATGAAGATCTTTTTTGTATAGCTCTTCTGTGTATTCTTGCCACTTCTTAATATCTTTAGCTTCTGTTAGGTCCATACCATTTCTGTCCTTTATTGAGCCCATCTTTGTCCTTTGTTGTTCCCTTGGTATCTCTAATTTTCTTGAAGAGGTCTTTCAGTTCAGTTCAGTTCAGGCACTCAGTCGTGTCCGACTCTTTGCGACCCCATGAAACGCAGCACGCCAGGCCTCCCTGTCCATCACCAACTTCTGGAGTTTACTCAAACTCATGTCCATTGAGTCGGTGGTGCCATCCAACCATCTCATCCTCTCTCATCCCCTTCTTCTCCTGCCTTCAATCTTTCCCAGCATCAGGGTCTTTTCCAATGAGTCAGCTCTTCATATCAGGTTGCCAAATTATTGGAGTTTCAGCTTCAACACCAGTCCTTCCAATGAACACCCAGGACTGATCTCCTTTAGGATGGACTGGTTGGATCTCCTTACAGTCCAAGGGACTCTCAAGAGTCTTCTCCAACACCACAGTTCAAAAGCATCAATTCTTTGGCGCTCAGCTTTCTTTATAGTCCAACTCTCACATCCATACATGACTATTGGAAAAACCATAGCCTTGACTAGACAGACATTTGTTGACAGAGTAATGTCTCTGCTTTTTAATATGCTGTCTAGGTTGGTCATAACTTTTCTTCCAAGGAGTAAGCATCTTTTAATTTCATGGCTGCGATCACCATCTGCAGTGATTTTGGAGCCCCTCAAAATAAATCAGCCACTGTTTCCTCTGTTTCCCCATCTATTTGCCATGAAGTAATGGGACCAAATGGAAGAGATCTCTAGACTTTCCCATTCTATTGTTTTTCTCTATTTCTGTGCATTGATCACTGAGGAAGGCTTTCTTATCTCTCCTTGCTATTCTTTGGAACTCTGCATTCAGATGGATATATCTTTCCTTTTCTCCCTTGCCTCTCACCTCTCTTATTTACACAGTTAATTGTATGGCCTCCTCAGACAACCATTATGCCTTTTTGCATTTCTTTTTCTTGCAAGACCAGGGGATGGTCTTGCTCCCTGTCTCCTGTACAATGTCATAAACCTCTGTCCATAGTTCTTTAGGCACTCTGGCTATCAGATCTAATCCCTTGAATCTATTTCTCACTTCCACTGTATAGTCATAAGGGATTTGATTTAGTTCATACCTGAATGGTCTAGTGGTTTTCCCTACTTTCTTCAATTTAAGTCTGAATTTGGCAATAAGGAGGTCATGATCTGAGCCACAGTCAGCTCCCAGTCTTGTTTTTGCTGACTGTATGGAGCTTCTCCATCTTTGACTGCAAAGAATATAATTAATCTGATTTCGGTGTTGACCATCTGGTGATGTTTATGTGTAGAGTGTTCTCTCATGCTGTTGGAAGAGGGTGTTTGCTACAATCGGTACGTTCTCTTGGCAAAACTCTATTAGCCTTTGCCTTGCTTCATTCTGCACTCCAAGGCCAAATTGCCTGTTACTCTAGGTATTTCTTGACTCCCTACTTTTGCATTCCAGTCCCCTATAATGAAAAGGACGTCTTTTTTATAGGGGACTGGAACTAGAAGGTCTTGTATGTCTTCATAGAACCGTTCAGCTTCAGTCTCTTCAGCATTACTGGTCAGGGCATAGACTTGGATTACTGTGATATTGAATGGTTTGCCATGGAAACGAATAGAGATCTTTCTGTCATTTTTGAGATTGCCTCCAAGTTCTCCATTTCAGACTCTTTTGTTGACTATGATGGCTCTATTTCTTCTGAGGGATTCTTGCCCAGAGTAGTAGATATAATGGTCATCTGAGTTAAATTCACCCATTCCAGTCTATTTTAGTTTACTGATTCCTGAAAGGTTGATGTTCACTCTTGCCATCTCCTTTTTGACCACTTCCAATTTGCCTTGATTCATGGACCTAACATTATAGGTTCCTATGCAATATTGCTCTTTACAGCATCAGACTTTACTTCCATTATCAGTCACATCCACAACTGGGTGTTGTTTTTGTTTTGTTTCCATTTCCTAATTCCTTCTGGAGTTGTTTCTCCACTGATCTCCAGTAGCACATTGGGCACCTACTGACCTGGGAAGTTTGTCTTTCAGTGTCCTATATTTTTGCCTTTTCATACAGTGAGATTGCTAAGGGAAAAATTATATGGGTCCCTGGAGGAGGGCATGGCAACCCACTCCAGTATTCTTGCCTGGGAAATCTCATAGACAGAGGAGCCTGGCGGGCTACAGCCCATGGGGTCATAAAGAGTCGGACATGATTGAACGATTAAACAGTAGCAGTGAAGTTGCTCAGTCGTGTCCAACTCTTTGCGATCCTATGGACTGTAGCCTACCAGGCTCCTCTATCCATGGAATTTTCCAGGCAAGAATACTGAAGTGGGTTTCCATTTCCTTCTCCAGGGGATCTTCCCAACCCAGGGATTGAACCCAGGTCTCCCACACTGCAGGCAGACGCTTTAGAGTCTGAGCTACCAGGGAAGACCAAACAGTATCAGAGTGTATATATATTCTGAATTTTCATCAGTCTACATTCTCACCAGCATTGCAGGAGGATTCCTTTCTCCCCATAATTCAATAAGTACAGCATTTTCTAATTTGGGGAACTGAATAGTTATTCAGCAAAATTCCATTCCTCTCTCTGTCTGTCCTCCACTTTTTTTTTTTTTTTTTAACTGAGCATCTTTATATTTGCCTGGGTAATTCCTTCTGCCCTTTCTTTTCCCATATCTGTACTGAGGTTCCAGCTTCCTTTCCATTTTTCTAAATAGTTTTCCTTTATCAGTTTTACATAGTGCAGATTATTTTTTCCCAGTGTTTTTTCCCATCTGCCTGATAACTTTATCCAGGATTTCTTTTGAATAAAAATCCTTAATGTTGACGCTTTCATATCTTTTAAAAATATATTCTTAACATTTTTGCCTTTGAAAATTAACAAACCAATTCTTTTGCCCTCTCTCCTATTGACTTTATAGTTGACACTACATATTATGTTTTGAATCTATCTAGAGTCTACTTCGCATTTGTTCTTGGGCAGAAATTCAAGTTTACTTTGCTTCCTAAAATGAACAGTTTTCTTACTGGAAAATACGAAACAAATGGGTTGCCATTTTCTCCTCCAGGGGATCTTCCCCATCCAGGGATCAAACCAGTGTCTCTTATGTCTCCTACATTGGTAGGCAGTTTCCTTACCACTAGCGCCCCCCGTGGAGCCCAAAACAGTATATAACCACAGACTAAATAAAGAAGCAGATGTGAGCATCAAGCTGTGTCCTACAAGGTAGGCCTTGGGTATACTTGCCAGAGTGTAAAACCAGGCCACTCTTCCCAATAAATGTCTTTTGAAAATATAGTTACTCTTGTATATATATGTTGTTAATATTAACATGTATCAAGTTTATTAATGTTCTTTTAAATTTACTAATAGCTAAATATTTTTAAAGATTGTCTGTTTTAGTTTCTAATATGATAAAAATTGATAGCTACAACTCACCCAAACAAAAGCCCGTTAAGGACCTCAGTAGTAGTTTTTTACTGTAAAAGGATCCTGAGACCAAAAATGGTTGTTTACAGTTTGTGTCACTACTGAGAGTTTATCTTTATTTTAACTTAAATTCTATATTTTGAATGATTATTACTGGTGTAATACTTTGATACATACTATATTTTTTGAAGTTGATCTTGCTTTTTGCAGCATTGTGCCTTCTTATGTTCTAACGTATTACACCTTTGTTCTTTTATCTTTTCTGGATAGGTGATCAGGTCACATCCCTTCCTATCCTTATGTATCTTCTTTCTTTTTTTTCCTTGTAGCACCATTCATGACTTTCAATTCCATGTTGAAGAACAGCAGAAACAGTGAGTAGCCTTGCTTTCTTTCTGATTATAAAATAGTGTATGTAAAAGCCCCACTTATATGCTATTTGTTTGTTTTCTAGCATGTATTCTTTATCTAGCTAAGTCCCCTTCAATTTCATGTTGTAAAAAAGTTTGCAAAAAAAAAAAAATCATAAGTCGACATACCTATATCAAAACGTTATGTTGTAACCTAAAACTCATGCAGTGTTACATCAATTATATACAAATTTTAAAAATCATAAATTGGAGTTGAATATTAGAAAATGTACACCTCCCTTGATCAAAAGAATTCTATCATTTTTCTCTTTTAGTTTATTTATGTGATAAATCACATGATGCTTCACCACCTTGTTGTTCATGGGATAAACCAACACCACTTGACCATAATTTACTAATTTTTCTACATCATTTCATTTGATTAGGTGATGTCTTGCAATGGATTTTAAAATTTGTTTGGATAGGTAAAGTGGGCCCATAATTGTTTCTTACAACAGTCTACCTGGTTATGGAACTTAGAATGATGAAATCAGCTGAGTAGATTTCAGATTTTTCCCCTTTCCCCCCTTTTATGTGAAGAGTATGTATAAGATTTAATCAGTTGTTCCTCAAAGGTTTATGAGCACTTACTTGTAAATCCACTGGGTCTAGTGAATTATAGGAAGGGAAGGTCTCTAACCATTTCCACTGCTTTAAAAGTTTTTTGAAATGGTTTCTATTTCTTTCTCATACTTCTTTTGCAATTTTATGTGTCTCTGAGAATTCATTCCATTTCTTATCTTTTATTACTATTTCATTTATTTTAAGATAGCCATTATTTCTATAGTTATTTCTGATTTGAATTTTATGCTTTTTCATTGGCATTTTCTCCTTGACTTTATCTTTTTTTTAAATTATTATTATATTGTAGTGGTTTTTGCCATACATTGACATGAATCAGCCATGGATTTACATGTGTTCCCCATCCTGATCCCCCCTCCCGCCTCCCTCTCCATCCCATCCTTCTGGGTCTCCCCAGTGCACCAGCCCTGAGCACTTGTCTCATCAAGGGTGAAAGAGATCACCAGCCCAGGTTGGATGTATGAGACAAGTGGCGTTATCTTGCTAATCTATCACCCAGTTTGGGTTGTATTAAGTATGATTTTCTGGATAATGTTTCTTCTAAATACATTTTAAAATGTGCATTCCCATTGTAGTACTCTTTTAGCTTAAAACTTTGACGTTTGTTACTTAAATTATTTTTGTAAATATTTCTTCATCAATTAATATTGACACAAATGATTGCTTAATAAATCTAACTCATGGAATTTGGAAGGTTATCCTTTCTCTACTGATTTTCAATTTTAGTGTATTATAATCTACATATTATTTGTACTTTGAAATGTATGGAGGATTTCTCTATGTCCTAAAACAAGGTCAGTCAGTTCAGTCACTCAGCCACGTTTGACTCTTTGTGACCCCATGGTCTGCACCACAACAGGCTTCCCTGTCCATCACCAACTCCCGGAGCTTGCTCAGACTCATGTCCATCGACTCAGTGATGCCATCCAACCACATCTCATCCTCTGTCGCCCCCTTCTCCTCCTGCCTTCAATCTTTCCCAACATCAGGGTCTTTTCCAGGGAGTCAATTCTTTGCATCTGGTGGCCAAAGTACTGGGAGTTCCAGCTTCAGCATGAGTCCTTCCAATGAATATTCAGGACTGATTTCCTTTAGTATTGACTGGTTTGATCTCCTTGCTGTCAAGGGACTCTGATAGCTCTGATGGGTAAATTTTTGTTAAAGTCCTCTATGTGCATGAAAGAAATATATAGTCTCACTTAGTACACAGCCTACCTATGTCCAGGAGCTAACATCTGAATGTTATTAGTCCATTGGAATTGTTGTTGCTGTTCACTCATTAAGTTGTGTCTGACTCTTTGTGACCCCATTGGCTGCAACACATCAGGTTCCTCTGTCCTCCATTATCTCCCAATGTTAGCTCAGACTCATGTCCATAGAGCTGGTGATGCTATCTAACCATCTCACCCTCTGCAGCCCCCTTCTCCTTTTGCCTTCAATCTTTCCCAGCATGAGAGTATTTTCCAATGACTCGGCTGTTTCCATCAGGTGGCCAAAGTATTGGAGCTTCAGCAATAGTCCTTCCAATGAGTGTTGAGGGTTGATTTTCTTTAAGACTGACTAGTTTGATCTCCTTGCAATCCAAGGGACTCTCAAGAGTCTTCTCCAATACCACAATTCAAAAGCATCAATTTTTCAACACTCAGCCTTTTTTATGGTTCAACTTTTCCCATTTGTATGTGGCTACTGTAAAAATCATAGCTTTGACCATATGGGCTTTTGCCAGAAAAAGGATGTCTCTGCTGTTAAATACACTGTCTAGGTTTGTCGTAGCTTTCTTTTCAAGTAGCAAGCAAAGGCTGCAGTCACCATCCACAGTGATTTTGGAGACCAAGAAAATAAAATCGGTCAGTGCTTCTGCTTTTCCCCCTTCTTTTGCCATGAAGTGATGGGACTGGATGCCATGACCTTAGTTTTATTAATGTTGAGTTTTAAATCAGCTTTTTCACTCTCCCCTTTCACCCTTATCAATTTCATTTAATAACTTCCAAATTGCGTTTCATTTCAGAACTCTGTTAAAATTTCCAACTTTAATTTAAAAATCTATCTAGCAATGTCTTTGTAATGATTTCACTGAAGTTATTTTGAATACTTATTCCTAATATTCAACCTGTATATCATCATATAGGTTAATTATATATATATGCAGGTCGCTACAGTGTTCTTTTAACTTTCATAAAATATTCCCCTTTAACACTTCCTATGTATGTAAATTTTCCACTTCCTTCTGCTTTTAAACTAGTAATATTTTCCTACACAACCTTTTTACAACAACATCACAGTTAAAAATGGATAACTAGATTAAGAATAAGAATAATCCCTTGATATTATTCATAACCCATCATTCATTAATGTCATAATAAAAGTCTTCTCTAATTCCTTAAAAACTCTTTATAAATATATTATGTAAATTAGCACCTAATCTACTACCCTATATTGCATATGGTTGCTATGTCCCTTGAATTTCATGACCTTGGCTTATTGATGAGACCAGATCAATTGTTCTGTGGAACATGTCAGGTTCTGGATTTTCTGATTGTGTCTTCATGGTGTCATTTAGCTTGTTCCTCCATCCTCTGCATATGATCAATCTTTCTGATGCTCATCTATTCCAGTGGACACATTTTCAATCTGGTTCCAGAATCCTTTAACATTAACAATTGCTCAGTGAAAGTTCAATTGAACTGTTGCAGAGATGTCCTAGGCTTGCTTTCATGTCCTGGGCCATTTCTTCAGGGAATCTGGTTCCTTTTATTGGCCTATGGTATATGAACTTTGCTTGTGGCTCAGAGGGTAAAGCGTCTACCTACAATTTGGGAGACCTGGGTTCAATTCCTGGGTTGAGAAGATCTGGAGAAGGAAATGGCAACCCACTCCAGTATTTTTGCTTGGAAAATCCTATGGACGGAGGAGCCTGGGAGACTACAGCCCATGGGGTCGCAAAGAGTCAGACACGACTGAGCGACTTCACTTTCATTTTCTTTCAACAGAGATATTATGATTATTGTTTCATTACATTTCTTTTTTTTTGCCTTTAGGATTGTTTCCCCATCATTCCTTTGGTGCACATTTGCCCAGCATATATTTGTCCATCTTTTTATTTTTAAGCATTCTCTTCAGTTCCTACAAAATACATTGACAGAAATGAGTACTAATAAAATAGTATTAAAATAAATATGAATTGGGTACTCAATTAAAGGCAAAGACTCTCAGTGAAAATTTATAAATCCAAGATCCAAACATATTTCTGAGAACAGGCACAGCATTCAAAAGAATATGACCCTGACCACCTATGTCTGTCTTGATTACAAACCTGAATCTTTTATTCCTTTTCATCACTGTTAACAAAAACTTAGAAGCCAAACTATGTCTTCAGCATTTAGTGTAAGGGATCTCATTTTATTTTTATCACACAACTAAATGGTAAAAAGTATTATGACTTATTCCATCTTACTGATGAAGATTATGAGTCCCAGACAAGCTAAGCAAATGAATATTTAGGATGGTGGTGGTTTAGTCACTAAGTCATATCCTGTTCTCACGACCCATGGACTGTAGCCTGCCAGGTTCCTCTGTCTATGGGATTTCACAGGAAAGAATACAGGAATGGGTTGCCATTTCTTCTCCAGGGGATCTTCTTTGACCCTAGTATTGAACCTGCATCTCCTGCATTGCAGGTGAATTCTTTACTGCTGAGAAACCCTTGAATATATAGTATAGATCTCTTCAGTTGCCATTTAATTTATGTTAGAGCCTCTCTTTTAATCACTGTGCCTTCATTCTGTTTCTAATCTCCCCAGATGCAGCATCCTTGTCTGGTCAAAACTACAGCACAGTGTCTGAATTCATCCTCATCGGCTTCTCCAACTTCCCTCAGCAGCTCCTGCCCACCTTCTTCCTGCTGTACCTGCTGATGTACCTGTTCACACTGCTGGGGAACCTGCTCATCATGGGCACCATCTGGAGGGAGCACAGCCTCCACACCCCCATGTACCTCTTCCTGTGTGCCCTCTCCATCTCTGAGATCCTGTTCACTGTTGCTATCACCCCTCGAATGTTGGTGGACATGCTCTCCACCCACCGCTCCATCACCTTTGTGGCCTGTGCCAGCCAGATGTTCTTCTCCTTTACATTTGGCTACACCCACTCCTTCCTGCTCATGATCATGGGCTATGACCGCTATGTGGCCATCTGCCACCCCCTGCACTACAACATGCTCATGAGCACCCATGACTGTGCCCATCTTGTGTCCTGGTGCTGGGCTGGTGGCTCAGTTGTGGGGTTGATGGTGACATTGATAGTTTTTCATCTCAGCTTCTGTGGGTCTAATGAGATTCACCATTTTGTCTGCCATGTGTTTTCCCTCTTGAAGTTGGCCTGTGGGAAGGAGACAGCCTCTGTCACCATGGTTGTAATCTTGGTTTGTGTCACAGCTCTGCTGGGGTGCTTATTCCTCATCTTTCTCTTCTATGTCTTCATCGTGGCTGCCATCTTGAGGATCCCCTCCACTGAGGGCCGGCACAAGACCTTCTCCACCTGTGTCTCCCACCTCACCATAGTGGTTGTGCACTACGGTTTTGCCTCCATCATCTATCTGAAGCTCAAAGGCCCCCATTCTATGGACAATAACACTCTGATGACCACCATCTATACAGTCTTTACCCCCTTTCTTAGCCCCATCATTTTCAGTCTCAGGAATAAGGAGCTGAAGAATGCCATAAAGAGAAATTTGCACAGAACTTTCTGTCCCCTAAGCTTCTGATGGCCAGTTTGGTGGTATGGAACTGTGATGGATGAGAGGGGTTTAATAATATCTGTTTCCATAGAACTCTTGTAATGATTCAGGTCTGTAAAACACTCAAACTCCATCGAAGTTTGATGCATACTAGCTACTCACTTTTCTCCAATGTTTCCTGCTATTGCATAATTTGTCTCATCATAATCTTTTATTTATTCCCAGTGAAATGAACTCTATCCCTTTATCTATACCTAAGAATGTACTATCTATCTATAAGCAGGTGGGGAGCACCAAATGCATGTATCAGGACCTTAATATAGGTGGTTATCTTTGAATGGACTAGCAAAAGTAGACTTTAATTCCCCATGCCCCACAATAAAAATGAATAAAATTACCTAAAGATAATAAGAAATACCACCAGGATTGGGTCTTTTCCATATATGAAACACTGACATGTAAAGTAATTACTGACTGTTGAGAATGTTTGCTGTGGGTCTGTCATATATCGCCTTTATTATGTTAGGGAGGTTCCCTCTGTGCCCACTTTCTGTAAAGTGTTTGGTTTTTTTTTTTAAATCATAAGTGGGTGTTGAATTTTGTCAACAACTTTTTCTGCATCTTTTAAGGTGATCATATGATTTCCATTCTTCAGTTTGTCAATGTGTTGTATCATATTGATTGTTTTATGTATATCAAAGAATCCTTGCATCTCTGGGATAAATCTCACTTGATCATGATGTATGATCCTTTCAATGTGTTGTTGGATTTGATTTGCTAGTATTTTGTTGAGGATTTTTGCCTCTATCTTCATCAGTGATATTGACCTGTAATTTTCTCTTTTTGTGGTTTTGATTTCAGCGTGATGGTGGCCTCATAAAATGAGCTTGGGAGTGTCCTTCCTCAGCATATTTTAGAAGAGGCTCAGAAAAACAGATTCCAGTCTTTTTTGTCCAGGTTATGCAGCAGTGAGATTTTAGTGTTTTCAGGAGGGGGAATTGAGCTCAAGTTCTTCTACCAAGAAAAAACAAGTGTTGTCAAAGATGTGGAGCTAAAGGAACCCCCATGTGACATTTCTGGAAATGTAAATTGGTGCAGCAAACCTGGGAGACTATGGAGATTACTCAAAAAAAAAAAAAAAATCCTGGGACTACTATATGATCCAGCTACTCCATTTTGGTGTTATTTATCCAAAGAATACAAAAACATTAGTTCAAAAAGATGTGTGCAGCCCTATGTTTATCATGGCATATTTTACAACAACCAAGATGTGGAAACAACTTAACTATGGGATAAGGAAAATGTGAGATATATCTAATACAAAATGGAATATACTCGGCCATAAGAAGTATGAAACCTTGCCACTTGTGACAGCATGGGTGGATGGTAAGCATATTATGCTAAGTGAAATAACTCAAGTGGTTAAAGACAAATAGCATATAATTTCACTCATTTGTGCAATATAAAAAACAAAGAAATAAAGACCACAATAAATGAACAAACCAAACAAAAGCAAACATGACACAGAGGGGAAGGAGAGAAGAGGGTAAAATGGGGAGAGAGGTCAACTGTGTGGAGATGAATAGAAAATAAATTTTTGATAGTAACTATAATGTGTACAGAGTAGATATATAACGCTGTACACGTGAAACATACGTAATGTTTCAATGTTACCTCAACAAAAAATAAATTTTTTAAAATGAGAGATATACATAGGAAAAATATACTTATTCATGGCCAATGTAACTATGGCTATGTACATTTTGTATGTAACCATGGCTATGTAACTTTTTTATGGTTCTGTTTCCTGAATTTGAGAAATGCAGATATCATAAGTACCTAGTTCATATGGTTATTGTTAGGATTAATGACTTACATATGTATCTGCTCAAATAATTATAATCATAAATGACTACAAGAGGCAGAGTAGTGACTAAGTCTTAGTCATTATGAACTACTGTAACTATCTTTACTATCATGTTATATATATACCACACTATAAATATTTTACTACCACTAAAATTAATTTAGAAAACTAAAATAATTTTTTAAAAATAATATTATCTTGTACAGAAATAGACATGTAAAACAGTGGAATGGCATAAGTGTCATGGAATAACCCCATTTCAAAACCATAGATTATTCATTAATTCTTGTTGGGGCAATTAGTTAGCCATTTAAAAAATGCATTTTACCACCACATGCCTATTAGAATGACTAAAATCTGTAATAGTGGCAACACTAAATGCTGGTAAGGATGTGAAACAACAGAAACTGTCATTCATTACTAGGAATGCAAAATAGTACAGCCACTTTGGAGGACAAATTGGTGACATCCTACAAAACAGAACATAATCTTCCTATATAATCCATCAAACACACTCCCTGGTATTTACCCAAAGGAGCTGAACACTTAGGTTTACAAAAAAAAAAAACTGATTAGCTATGCAATGGTTATAGCATATTTCTTCGAAATTGCCAAAACTTGGAAGAATCAAGATGTCCTACAATAGGTGAATAGATAAATAAGCTGAGCAATCCTAAAGGAAATCAGTCCTGAATACTCATTGGAAGGACTGAAGCTGAAGCTCCAATAATTTGGCCACCTGATTCTAAGAGCAGACTTCTTAGAAAAGACCCTGATGCTGGGACAGATTGAGGGCAAGAGGAGAAGGGGGCAACAAAGGATGAGATGGTTGGATGGCATCACTGACTCAGTGGACATTAGTTTGAGCAGCTCTGGGAGTTGGTAATGGACAGGGAAGCCTGGGATGCTGCAGTCCATTGGTTGCAAAGAGCTGAAGATGACTTGGTGACTGAACAACAACACCAAGACAATGAAATATTATTCAGCGCCAAAAATTTGAGTTATCAATCCAAAAAGACTTTGAGGAACCTTTATTGCACATTACTAAGTGAAAGGAGCCCATCTAAAAAGACTATGAACTGTATGACATGATTCCAACTGTATGATGTGGAAAAAGCTAAACAATGGAGGCAATAAAAAGACCAGTGGTTGCCAAAGGATAAGGGAGAGGGATGGATGACTAGGCAGAACACAGAGGATTTTTAAAGCAGGGAAAATACTCTGCATGATACTATAACAATAGATACATCTCACTATATATGTTGATCCATAGAAGACACAATGAAAGTGAACCATAATGTAAATTATGGACTTTGGTGATGACACTATGTCAACCTAGCTTCATTGATTGCAACAAATGTACTACTCTGGTGGAGGAACTTGATAATGTGAGACTCTGTATGTGTGAGGGGACACGGGGTAAATGGGAAATCTCTGCTTTCCTCTCAATTTTGCTGTGAACTGGAAACTGCTCTGAAAAAAAATTGTCTTAAAAAATAATCAGCTGATTCATGTCAATGTATGACAAAAACCACTACAATATTGTAAAGTGATTAGCTTCCAACTAAAAAAATAAATGAAAAAAAAATCAGCTGAAACCAAATTCGAAATGGTTGCACAAGATTTTTGGTAGATTAAAGTTTGAGAGGTTGACAATTTTTCCTGTTTTTAAAAATTAATTGATTTATTTTAATTGGAGGATAATCACAATATTGTGATGGTTTTTGCTATACATCAACATGAATCGGCCACAGGTATACATGTGTCCCCACAAATCCTGAGCCCCTCTCCCACCCCCCTCCCCACCTTATCCCTCTGGATTGTCCCAGAGCACCGGCTTTGAGTGCCCTGCTTCATGCATCGAACTCGCACTGGTCATCGATTTTACATGTGGTAATGTACATGTTTCAATGCTATTCTCTCAAATCATCCCACCCTCGAACAGAGGGTAAATATTTTCAGCTCTGCCGGTCACACTACCTCCATCACAACTATTCAGCTCTGCTGTCATACCACAAAACCAGCCATAGACAATATGTCAATGAATTGTCATGAGTGTGGTTTCAATAAAACTTTATAAAAACAGGCAGTGGACCCACATGCTGCAGTTTTTCACCCTTAAACCTATTGTATAAAAGCATTACAAGAAACCGAGTAGAATGTTTCCAACAGAAACAGCATTAAGGCACAAGAAACAGAAGGTAAATGAAAAAGATTCATAGGCAAAATTACAATTTAGAATCTCTAATTATTTGCCTGCAAATCAATAGGAACAAAACAATCTTGAAAAGGGGGAAGGCTTTGAATAGGCATAAAACAAAAAAAAAATCCATGTAGTTAACAAACAATAGAGATTTTTTTAACCCATTTGTAATTGTTGTTGTTGTTCAGTCTTTCTCGTGTCTGCCTTTTTGTGAACCCATGGACTGCAGCAGACCAGACTTCCCTGTCCTTCACTATCTCCCAGAATTTGCTGAAACCCATGTCCATTGAGTCAGTGATGCCACCTAACAATCTCACCTTCTGTCGTCTCCTTCTCCTCCTGCCCTCAGTCTTTTCCAACATCAGAGACTTTACCAATGAGTCTGCTCTTCACTTCAGGTGGCCAGAGTATTGGAGCTTCAGCGTCAATCCTTCCAATGAATATTCAGAGTTTATTTCCTTTAGGATTGAATGGTTTGATCTCCTTGCTGTCCAAAGGAATCTCAAGAGTCTTCTCCAGTACCACAGTTTGAAAGCATTGGTTCTTCAGCACTCAGCCTTCTTTAGAAATTATGCTTTTGGGGAGCAGTCCTAAAATGGCTGAGGAATAGGACAAGAAGACCGCTTTCTCCCCCACAAATTCACCAAAAGATCATTTGAAGGCTGAGAAAATTCCACAAAATAACTTCTGAATGCTGGCAAAAGACACCAGGCACCCAGAAAGGCAGCCCATTCTCTTCAAAAGAAGGTAGGACAAAATATAAATGATAAAAAGAGAGACAAAAGAGTTAGGGACAGAGACCTGTCCCAGGGAGGGAGTCATGAAGGAGGAGAAGTTTCCAAACACCAGGAAACGCTCTCACCAGTGGGTCTGTGGGGAGTTTTGGAATTTCAGAGGGCAACATAATAGGGAGGGGGAAAGAAACACAGAATACATGCCTTAACCACAACTCCCAGTGGAGAAGTAGCCCAGAAGCTTGCGACAGCCAGCAGCGAGCAGGGACTGAACAGGGAGGTGCGGGCTGCATTGCTTAGGGTAAGGACCGGGTCTGAATGCCTGCAGGACAATCTGAGGGAGCTAACATGAGATAGCAACCCAAACTGTGGCATAACCTAAGAGAAAAAAAAGAGTGAACTTTCCCACAAAAAGTTCTAAGGCACAGCCTGACCCACTCACAGAACAAAGGATTGAGCAAATACCAGAGGAGAGCTAGCCGGCTGCGGACCGGCCCATCCCCCCACCGGAGGCAGAGAGGGAGGTGGGCAATAGCCAGAGCCAGAAGACGAGGGGCAATCTCGGCTCCAGAGATGCATCCTCCACCAAACTGTGAGCAGGCTCCCAGTAGCTAACCAAGTCTTCCTGGGATCCTGGACGATTGACATCCGCCAGGAGGTTTGCAGTCAGAGATCAGCCCCCCAGAGGAGAGACACAGTGTGCCTGAGATGGTGCTGTCACTGTGCACACAGGAAACCGAGGGGCTGGGACCCGGGAGGTGATAAGATGCACCGCCCAGCTGGGAGAATGTGCTCACCAAGCACCTGGTCACCTGAGCTCCTGGGAACTGGGAAGGGCACAAAATGCAGGCCCAACAAAGTCTGTGCCTTTGTGGAGTACCCGAGAACCTGAACCTGAGTGGCTTAGACCTGGGAAGTGCACGCAACTCAGGGCCCACTTTAGACAGTTCCCCTGCAGAGCAACCTGGAGCCTGAGCAGTGTAGACCGGGAAGGAACACACACCGTGAGCGGGGGCAAACCCAGTGTGGCCGAGACACTGCGAGCACTCCCCACACACGCCAGTGATATTTGCTTCCAGTGTTTCTCCCTCCCCACAGTACAACTGAGCAAGTGAGCCTGAATAAGTGACCACCTTCACTCCCCTTGTGTCAGGGTGGAAATTAGACACTGAAGAGACTTGCAAACAGAGGACTCCAAAACAAAGAAGAGGGAGCCGATCTGGAAGTGACAGGTGCAACAGATTAAAACCCTGTAGTTAGCATTGACTACATTGGAAGGGGCCTATAGACCTTGGGAAGAAGTATAAGCTGGAACAAGGAACTATCTGAAACTGAACTGACCCCACACTGCCCTCAACAGCTCCAGAGAAATTCATAGATATATTTTACTATTATCATTTTTTAAAGAATTTTTTTATTTTTAAGTTCTTATTACTCCATTAATTTTCATTTCTATAACCTATTACCTTGCAAGAAAAGACCCTATTTTAAAGCAAATTTCATATATACATTATATATATGTGTGTTTTTAATTTTGTATTTTTGAGAGTCTAGCCTCTACTCTAGATTTTTAATCTTTTGATTTTTGGTATTGCTATCAATTTTGTATCTTTAAGAAGCCAATCTTCAGTACCCATTTTTACTTAGGAGTGTGATTACTGGCTAGATTGCCCTCTCCCCCTTTTGACTCTCCTTTTTGTCTCCAGGTCACCTCTATTTCCTCCCCTTCTCTTCTCTACTCAACTCTGTGAATCTCTGTGGGTGTTCTGAGTTGTGGAGAACACTTAGGGAACTGATTACTGGCTAGATCTGTCTCTCTCCTTTTGACTCCCCCTCTTATCCTCCTGGTCACCTCTATCTCCTTCCTCCTTCTTCTCTTCTCCATGTAACTCTGTAAACCTCTCTGGGTGTCTTTCACTGTAGAGAATCTTTTCACCAATAACCTAGATGTTTTATTATCAGTGTTGTATGGATGGAGAGGTTTTGAGGCTACTGGAAGAATAAGACTTAAAGCCAGAGGCAGGAGGCTTAAATCCAAAACCTGAGAACGCCAGAAAACTCCTGACTTCAGGGAACATTAATCGACAAAAGCTCATCCAAAAGCCTCCATACCTACACTTGAACCAAGCTCCACCCAAGAGCTAACAAGTTTCAGAACAAGACATACCAAACTAATTTTCCAACAATGCAGGAACATAACACTGAGCATTAAAATACAGGTGGCCAAAAGTCACACCAAACCTATAGACACCTCAAAACTCACTATTGGACACTTCATTGCACTCCAGAGAGAGGAGATTCAGCTCCACCCACCAGAACACTGACACAAGCTTCCCAACCAGGAAACCTTGACAAGTCACTCGTTCAGCCCCACCCACAGGGAGGAACCTCTACAGTAAAGAGGAATCACAGTCTTCCAGCATACAGAAAGACCACTACAAACACAGCAATCTAAACAAGATGAAAATGCAGAGAAATACTCAGCAGGTAAAGGAACATGATAAATGCTCACCAAACCAAAAAAAGAGGAAGAGATAGGACGCCTACCTGAAAAAGAATTCAGAATAATGATAGTAAAAATGATCCAAAATCTTGAAAACAAAATGGAGTTACAGGTAGTCTGGAGACAAGGATTGAGAAGATGCAAGAAATGTTTAACAAGAACCTTGAAAAAATAAAAAGAATCAATCGATAATGAATAATGCAATAACTGAGATCAAAAGCACTCTGGAGGGAACCAATAATAGAATAATGGAGGCAGAAGATAGGATAAGTGAGGTGGAAGATAGAATGGTGGAAATAAATGAAGCAGAGAGGAAAAAAGAAAAAAGAATCAAAAGAAATGAGGACAACCTCACGGACCTCTGGGACAATGTGAAACATTCCAACATTTGAATCCTAGGAGTCCCAGAAGAAGCAGACAAAAAGAAAGGCCACGAGAAAATACTTGAGGAGATAATAGTTGAAAACTTCCCTAAAATGAGGAAGGAAATAGCCACCCAAGTCCAAGAAACCCAGGGAGTCCCAAACAGGATAAATCCAAGGCAAAACACCCCAAGACACATATTAATCAAATTAACAAAGATCAAACACAAAGAACAAATATTAAAAGCAGCAAGGGAAAAACAACAAATAACACACAAGGGGATTCCCATAAGCATAACAGCTGATCTTTCAATAGAAACTCTTCAGGCCAGAAGGGCATGGCAGGACATACCTAAAATGATGAAAGAGGAAAACCTACAACCCAGATTACTGTACTCAACAAGGATCTCATTCAAATATGAAGGAGAAATCAGAAGCTTTACAGACAAGCAAAAGCTGAGAGAATTCAGCACCACCAAACCAGTTCTTCAATAAAAGCTTAAGGATCTTCTCTAGACAGGAAACACAGAAAGGGTGTATAAACTCGAACCTAAAACAGCAAAGTAAATGGCAGCTGGATCATACTTATCAATAATTACCTTAAATGTAAATGGGTTGAATGCCCCAACCAAAAGACAAAGACTGGCTGAATGGATACAAAAACAAGACCCCTATATATGCTGTATACAAGAGACCCACCTCAAAACAAGGAACACATACAGACTGAAAGTGAAGGGCTGGAAAAAGGTATTTCATGCAAATGAAGACCAAAATAAAACGGGAGTAGCAATACTAATATCAGATAAAATAGACTTTGAAATCAAGGTCATGAAAAGAGACAAAGGACACTACATAATGATCAAAGGATCAATCCAAGAAGAAGATATAACAATTATAAATATATATGCACTCAAACAGGAGCACAGCAATATTTAAGGCAAATGCTAACAAGTATGAAAGGGGAAATTAACAATAACACAATAATGGTGGGAGACTTTAATATCCCACTCACACCTATATATAGATCAACTGAACAGAAAATTAGCAAGGAAACACAAGCTTTAAGTGATGCAATTGACCAGTTAGACCTAATTGATATCTATAGGACATTTCACCCCAAAACAAAGAATTCCATCATTTTCTCAAGTGCACATGGAACATTCTCCAGGATAGATCACATCCTGGGCCATAAATCTAGCCTTGGTAAATTCAAAAAACTGAAATCATTTCAAGCATCTTTTCTGATCACAATGTGGTAATATTAGATGTCAACTACAGGGAAAAAAAACTATTAAAAATACAAACATATGGAGGCTTCTGAATAACACACTTCTGAATAACCAACAGATTACATAAGAAATCAAAAAAGAAATAAAAATATGCATAGAAACAAATGAAAATGAAAACCCAAAACCTATGGGATTCAGTAAAAGCAGTGCTAAGGGGAAGGTTCATAGCAATACAAGCTTATCTCAAGAAACAAGAGAAAAATCAAATAAATAACCTAACTCTACACCTAAAGCAACCAGAAAAAGAAGAAATGAAGAACCTCAGGGTCAGTACAAGGAAAGAAATCATTAAAAAAAATTAGGGCAGAAATAAGTGCAAAAGAAACAAAGGAGACCATAGCAAAAATCAACAAAGCTAAAAGCTGGTTCTTTGAGAAGATAAATAAAGTAGACAAACCATTAGCCAAAGTCATCAAGAAAAAAGGGAGAAGAATCAAATCAACCAAATTAGAAATGAAAATGGAGAAATCACAACAGATGACACAGAAATACAAAGGATCATAAAAGACTACTATCAACAGCTATCTGCCAATAAAATGGACAACTTGGAAGAAATGGACAAATTCTTAGAAAAGTGTAACTTTCCAAAACTGAACCAGGAAGAAATAGAAAATCTTAACAGAGCCATCAGAAGCATGGAAATTGAAACTGTAATCAGAAATCTTCCAACAAACAAAATCCCAGGACCAGACGGCTTCACAGCTGAATTCTACCAATAATTTAGAGAACTAACACCTAACACCTATCCTTTCAAAGTCTACCAGAAAATTGCAGAGGAAGGTAAACTTCCAAACTCATTCTACGAGGCCACCATCACCCTAA
This sequence comes from Muntiacus reevesi, assembly GCF_963930625.1. Taxonomy (NCBI): domain Eukaryota; kingdom Metazoa; phylum Chordata; class Mammalia; order Artiodactyla; family Cervidae; genus Muntiacus; species Muntiacus reevesi. The sequence goes on along the minus strand of NC_089249.1, from coordinate 186,097,120 downwards.
TACCAAAGCCAGACAAAGATGCCACACAGAAAAGAAAGAAAACTACAGGCCAATATCACTGATGAACATAGATGCAAAAATCCTTAACAAAATTCTAGCAAACAGAATCCAGCAACAAACATATTAAAAAGATCATACATTATGATCAAGTGGGCTTTATCCCAGGGATGCAAGGGCTCTTTAATATTCACAAGTCAATCAATGTAATACACAACATTAACAAATTGAAAGATAAAAATCATATGATTATCTCAATAGATGCAGAGAACGCCTTTGACAAAATTCAACATCCATTTAGGATAAAAACCCACCAGAAAGCAGGGTTGAAGGAATATACGTCAAAATAATAAAAGCCATATATGATAAACCCACAGCAAACATTATCCTCCATGGTGAAAAATTGAAAGCATTTCCCCTAAAGTCAGGAACAAGACAAGGATGCCCACTCTCACCACTACTATTCAACATAATTTTGGAAGTTTTAGCCACAGCAATCAGAGAAGAAAAAGAAATAAAAGGAATCCAGATTGGAAAAGAGGAAGTAAAACTCTCACTGTTTTCAGATGACATGGTCCTCTACATAGAAAACCCTAAAGACACCACCAGAAAATTACTAGAGCTAATCGATGAAAACAATAAACTTGCAGGATACAAAATTAATACACAGAAATCCCTTGCATTCCTATGCACTAACAATGAGAAAACAGAAAGAGAAATTAAGGAAATAATTCCATTCACCATTGTGACGAAAAGAATAAAATACTTAGGAACATATCTACCTAAAGAAACAAAAGACCTATATATATAAAACTATAAAACACTGATGAAAGAAATCAAAGATGACACAAATAGATGGAGAAATATACCATGTTCATGGATTAGAAGAATGAATATAGTGAAAATGAGTATACTACCCAAAACAATCTATAGATTCAATGCAATCCCTATCAAGCTACCAACGATATTCTTCACAGAACTAGAACAAATAATTTCACAATTTGTATGGAAATACAAAAAAAAAAAAAAAGAAAAAAGAAAACCTCAAATAACTAAAGCAATCTTGAGAAAAGAATGGAACTGGAGGAATCAACCTTCCTGACTTCAGACTATACTACAAAGCTACAGTCTCAAGACAGTATAGTCCTGGCACAAAGACAGAAACATAGACCAGTGGAACAAAGTAGAAAAGTGAAAGTGAAGATTCTCAGTCATGTCTGAGTCTTTGCGACCCCATAGACTATAGCCTACTGGGCTCCTCTGTATATGGGATTTTCCAGGCAAGAATACTGGGGTGGGTTGCCATTTCCTTCTCCAGGATATCTTCCCAACCCAGAGATTGAACCCAGGTCTCCCGCATTGTAGGCAGACACTTTACCGTCTGAGCCACTGGGGAAGTCCACAAAATGGAAAGCCCAGAGATAAATCCACATACCTATGGACACCTTATCTTTGACAAAGGAGACAAGAATATACAATGGAGAAAAGAAGATCTCTTTAACATGTGGTGCTGGGAAAACTGGTCAACCACTTGTAAAAGAATGAAACTAGAACACTTCCTAACACCATACACAAAAATAAACTCAAAATAAATTAAACACCTAAATATAAGACCAGAAACTATAAAACTCCTACAGTAAAACTTTCTCACATAAATCACAGCAGGCTCCTCTATGACCCACCTCCCAGAGTAATGGAAATAAAAGCAAAAATAAACAAATGGGACCTAATTAAACTTAAAAGCTTTTGTACACTGAAGAAAACTATAAGCAAGGTGAGAAAACAGCCTTGAGAATGGGAGAAAATAATAGCAAATGAAGCAACTGACAAAGAATTAATCTCAAAAATATACAAGCAACTCCTGTGGCTCAATTCCAGAAAAATGAATGACCCAAGCAAAATAAATGGGCCAAAGAACTAAATAGGCATTTCTCCAAAGAAGACATATAGATGGCTAACAAACACATGAAAAGATGCTCAACGTCACTCATTATCAGAGAAATGCAAATAAAAACCATAATGAGGTAACATCTTACACCAGTCAGAATGGCTGCTATGAAAATGTCTACAAAATATAAATGCTGGAGAGGGTGTGGAGAAAAGGGTACCCTCTTACACTGTTGGTGGGAATGCAAACTACTAGAGCCACTATGGAGAACAGTGTGGAGATTCCTTAAAAAATTGGAAATGGAACTGCCATATGACACAGCAATCCCACTGCCTGGCATACACACTGAAGAAACCAGAATTGAAAGAGACACATGTACCCCAGTGTTCATCATAGCACTGTTTACAATAGCCAGGACATGGAAGCAACCTAGATGTCCATTGGCAGATGAGTGGATAAGAAAGTTGTGGTACATATACAGAATGGAATATTACTCAACTATTAAAAAGAATGCATTTGAATCAGCTCTAATGAGATGGATGATACTGGAGCCTATTATACAGAGTGAAGTAAGCCAGAAAGAAAAACACCAATACAGTGTATTAATGCATATATATGGAATTTAGAAAGATGGCAATGATGATCTTATATGCAAGACAGCAAAAGAGACACAGATGTAAAGAACAGACTTTTGGACTCTGTGGGAGAAGGGAGGGTGGGATGATTTGAGAGAATAGCATTGAAACATGTATATTATCATATGTGAAGGATTGCTAGTCCAGGTTTGATGCATGAGACAGGGCACTCAGGGCTGGTGCACTGGGATGACCCTGAGGGATGGGTTGGGGAGGGAGGTGGGAGGGGATTCGGGATGGGGAACACATATACACCCATGACTGATTCATGTCAATGTATGGCAAAAACCACTACGATATTTGAAAGTAATTAGCCTTCAATGAAAATTAATTAAAGAAAAGAAATGATGCTTTTGAACTGTAATTTCCACTAGTAATTAGGGGAATGCAAATTAAAGTGCCAGTGGCACCAACTTGGCACCCATATAGGCAAAATTAAGTTTCACCACGTTGAACATTGGTGAGGGTGTGGAGAAACAGTCAAGGTTGAGAAACATCAGTCTATAAGAAACTAAGATGAATATCACTCCAAAATGATGATCAAATAAGCCAAGCTACAGCAAGATACCTACAGAACAATCAGATCTGTGTTAACATACATAGTATGAAAACTAGTTTGGTGGTCCACCAAAAAATGATATATGGAGTTACTACTCTATTACTCAGCACTTTTACTCCTAGGAGCACGCCTCAAAGAAATGAATTCAATTAAATCTCTTTACACAACTAACCAGAGCAACACTATTCATGCAGCCCAAAGTCAGAAACCACCCAAATGCCCATCAATAGGTGAATGACTAAACAAAATATGATCCATCCACACAGTGGAATATTACTTAGTTATAAAAAGCAATGAAGCACTGATGCATGCTACATGATGGATGAATCCTGAAAATATTACACTGAGTGAAAAAGCCAAATCCCAAAGGCTACATACATATTGTATCATTCCATTTCCATTTGCATGACATGTCCAAATCAGGCAAACCCATAGGGTAAAAAAGCAGATTAGTGGTTGCCAGGAGCTCAGGGGAGGAAGACTGATAATGGGATAAGATCTCCCAGTTCTTGAAGTGGTGAAAATGTTTGAGAACTGGGTAGCGATGGTAGTTTAATAACATTGTGAATGTGCTAAATGAAACGGAACTGTTCGCTTTACAGTGGTGAATTTTAAGTCCAATAAATTTCACCTTAAAAAGAAAAACAAAACCAAAAAGCACACCACAGAACCCCACAATAATACTCTTATTTTAAGAGCTTGTGTTACTCACTTGCCACGTGCAAACAAAGGTGTGTAGCAATGTCCATCAAATTTATCATCGTGACCTCATGACTGGCCATCACTTGACTTCTAGTCTGGTTTGCAGCATTTCAATTATTTAATAAGAAGAAACATATGTTTGTGTGCTTATTAAAATTTTTTTATTAAAAATTTTTTTGCCACTTAATTTTTTTAATAGAAGGATAAATGCTTTACAGAATTTTTAAAAATGCATTTAATTGAGCAAATGCCCTGAATGCACAAGAAAGAAAGTGGAGAGTGAAGCCAGGCAGCCTCCTCAGCCCCAGTGGGCAATGGCAGGGCTGCTCTCCTGCCACTGCTAGGAGCCAGGGACCCAAATTCCAGATTTGTGAAGTATTAGGCTCTTATTGAGCCCCTGAGAAGCTCAGGTAATTGACTTACCCCTGGTAGGCAGAGAGGGAGGGACAAAAGGTGATGACAGTCTCCCTGAGATTGCCCAATGCATTGCAGGGTTCCCGAGGGTTCCAGCATCCTTGTAGCAGCAGCAGAGACAGAGGCCAGGGGATCACAGTGATAGAAAGCAGCAGGCAGGGAGCTGAGGCAGCATAAATAATGGAGGTGAGGCTCAGGTAGCCCCCCCACCACCAGTCTACTCATGGTGGCAGGTTCCTTGCCCTGCAGCCCTCACTCATCCAGCCCTTATCTGCTGGAGAACATCAAACCAGAGCCTCCAGCTGTAGTAAAGCAGAAGCAGTTGCAGAGCCTGGGGTCTCAAGTGAGTCACCTTCCATCTCTTCCACTTGATCAGGAGAGACCTGGGGAACCAGCACCTGTCACAGACAAGGAGAGCCTTTGTGTTTATAAAACTTGCTGTGAAATTGAGTATATGAATTGGGGTGGTAGGTAGGGCTCTACCCTTCCCACCTTCAAGGTAATGAATGTGATGATTACTTTGCAGGATGGGTAAGAAAACCGGGCTGCAGAGAGAGAAGAGCTACCACTTTAAGTTACACAGAGTACCTGTATGACTTTTAACCTCATTCCCTTCACTGCCCTGGCCTATCCAGTGGTAAAAAGGATTGGGGAGAGGCAGAGAAAAGAGCCAGTCAAGAGGATTCAGGGTGGAGAGGCTCCAGTCACCCCCTCGCTAAGGTTGTTAAGTATCAGGGAGACACCAGGGGAGACAGGTGCATTGATGGTAAGGAGTCAAGGATGAAAATAGGGAGGCAGGAGGTATCTGAGGTGGGAGGGATGATGCAGAGAGGGGAACCTAAACAGCTTCATGAGGAGAGAGAGGATGGGGGCAGACAGGTAAGGCAAGATGGAGACAACACACCTAACCTGTGGTTCTCCACCAGAGGCTGTTACCTCCCCAGGGGACACTTGACAATGTGTGAGGATACTTCTGATTATCACAACTGGGAGATGCTACTGGTGTATAGAGAGTGGCAGAGTTGTTGCGCAGTATCTTATAATGCACAAGACAGCCTCTAACCACAAAAAAATTATCAGCTCCTAAAGTCCCTGTTTCATTGGAAAAGACCCTGATGCTGGGAAAGATTGAGAGCAGAAGGAGAAGGGGAAGACAGAGGATGAGATGGTTGGATGGCATCACTGACTCAATGGACATGAGTTTGATTCCAGGAGTAGTGATGGACAGGTAGGCCTGGCGTGCTGCAGTCCACAGGGTGGCAAAGAGTCAGACACGACTGAATGACTGAACTGAACTGAACTGAAAGTCCCTGATGTTGAGAGGGTAAAAGGCAGGAGGGCCAGGGGTCTCCAAATGGAGGAAATGGGCTGCAAGTGTCAGACATTTTTATCTCTCTTAAGCGGCAGGAGGAAACAAACTAGCGATAAATTTTTTCCTTCTCTATACAAATTTAAAAGGAGGTTTCTCTTAAAATACTGTGATGCCATAATGACACCTGGTTTCACTTGAAGTTAACTATTCTCAGACCTTGAGTTAATCAATGCATTTTTCTTATGGAAATGTTTGTCTTAAGCTATGTTAATGTACTATGAATTTACCCAAGACTCTGTGTTCAAGTCAGTTCCACCTAATGGCTCAGAAGTTACTTGACAAACCAGTATGTAATACTCAGATATTGTTCCCCTAATCTATGTAAATGAAACTATTTGTATGGTAATCTGCCCTTCTACAAGATTCAAGTCAATCATTTTATGGCCTGGGATGAATCATCTGGTGCCAAGGTTATCCCAAAATGCATCTTACGGATGAGGAGCCTGGTGCCATTCTGAGTTTTAAGATAGCCCTTTCTTTTCATTAACAGATTGCTAGTGACTATATAATATACAGCTGTAGACTAGCAGGGGGGTACTCTTTCTGACCCCTTCTGATGCCTATGTCAGAAGCTTTCTCTATCTCCTTTATACTTTAATAAAACTTTATTACACAAAAGCTCTGAGCGATCCAGCCTCGTCTCCGGCCCCTGATTGAATTCTCCTCCAGAGGCCAAGAATCCTGGTGTCTTTTCATTCAGCAACAACCTTTCAATGCTAAAGTTGGAAAACCCTGCTGCCATGGTATGTGCAGATAGGATTTGGCCATAGGCGGGTTTGACCCCTGAGTTCTGGATGGGGACTGGCCCCTCTGTGAGTTCCTCCAAGTGCCACATCGCAAGGTCACACTCCTTCTCTGGGGCTGTTCAGTTTAACTGCAGAGAAACCACTAGGTGTTCTCCTGGTTGGTCAATGACTAGGGCCTTCAGTCCACCTCTTTGCAATCCTGGACCTACACCCATTGTGGTTCCAAGGCTTCTTATTTTACTTAGGTAGGAGTCTCTACCTCTTAGAGCAGTTTTAGGTTTACAGAAAACTGAGCAGACAGTGAGCTTCCCAGATGGCTCAGCGGGTAAAGAATACACCTGCAATGCAGGAAACAGAGGTGATGTGGACTCAGTCCCTCGGTTGGGAAGATCCCTGGAGGAGGGCATGGCAACCCACTCCAGAATTCTTGCCTGGAGAATCCCCATGGACAGAGTAACCTGGCTAGAGTCCATGGGAATCACAGAGTTGGACACAGTCGAAGCAACTGAGCATGCACGCGTGAGCAGATAGTGCAGAGGATTTCCACATGCCCTCTGTCTCCCTGCACTCAGCTTCCCCTGTTGTTAACATCCTGCATTAGTGAGTAACTGTGTTACAGTTGCTGAACCAATATTGACATATTATTATAACCGAAGCCCACAGTTTACATTAGAGGTCACTGTTGGTGCTGTGCAGCCTACACGTTTTGACAAATGCCCTGTATCATGTATGCAAGATATAGTATCTATTATACAGAACTGTTTTGCAACCTTAAAAATTCCCATGAGTTCCATCTATTTGTCTCTTCTCTTCTGCTGAGTCCTTGACGAGCACCAATCTTTTTACTGTCTCCATAGTTTTGCCTTTTCCCAGAATGAAGAGGTACCAAACTTAGCTGAGTTCTGGATCCCCATCATCAGAGAAGGTGTATATGCAGCCCTGGGCCACATTGCCAGGACACGGTGAGCTCTAGTCTTCCCATAGTTCCCATCTTTCTTTTTCATGTGTACGATTTTTGTGATCTAATTAATTTGGAGGGGGAATGTGTGAATAGCCTGGAATGGTGAAGTTGACATTTCTTTGGTCCTGAAAGTGGCTCTGACATTCACTAACAGCCACCAGTAAATGGCGAATGTAACAGAGAGGTTAGGAAAAGATAGGCTTTGGGGTCATTCAGATATAGGTTCAGATCCTGGCTCAGGATCACCCCACTCAGGGGCCATGGTCTCTTGGACAAATGATGTGTCCTCTATGGATGCAGCTGCCACGTCTGTAAAACAGGGATCATGGCAGGGATCTCACAATATTGAGGAACAAATTTAATAAGAATTGCATGAACATAGGAACCACATCCAATTAAGGGCAATTGTTCTCATCGAGAGCTCAAAATCCAATGCCAGAGATAGTTGTGTATCCAGCACGGTACATTATAATAACAATCATGACGAAGTTAGAAATGAGGACTTTTAAGCTCACTCTGGAGTAGTTGTTTGGAAAGCACACAGGACTGAGTGACTAAATCTGCTTTAGAAAGAAATGTCCAGAAAGACTGCACAGAGTAGGTAACATTGATGCAAAAGAACAATAGGTTTCTGGTTGGAGAAACCAAGATCTGGGTAGAAGGAGCAGCTAAGTAAATACAACTGTACTCTCTAGATCATTGGTTTTCAACTGAGGGTGATTTTGCCACCATCAATGGGGACACTGAAAGTGAAATTCTCTCAGTCATGTCTGACTCTTTGAGACCCCATGCACTGTAGACCACCAGGCTTCTCTGTCCATGGAATTCTTCTGGCAAGAGTACTGGAGTGGGTTGCCATTCCCTTTTCCAGGGGACCTTCCTGACCCAGAGATTGAACCCAGGTCTCCTGTGTTGAAGGCAGATTCTCTACTGTTTGAGCCAGCTGTGAAGTTCACATTGGCAATATCTAATAATGACACTTTTGGTAGTTACTACTGAGCATAGATTACTGGCATTCAGATGGTAGAGGCCAGGGATGCTGCTAAACACCATATAGTGCACAGGATGGCCCCCACCTCATAACAAAGAATAATTTGTCATAAAATACTGAGAAAACTTGCGCCAGACATTTGAAAACCTGGCCGCTTGTAAGCAGAGCCCACTTGATCCTGGTCTCACCCATTCAACCTCTTCTTGGAAGTTCTTGTTTCCAAGTAATCCACTTTGATTTGCCCCTCTAGGATCTCAGGGTATCAGGGCCAAGTGGGGTTTCTGGGGACCTCCAGGCAGGTGCTGACTGAGAGGGGACAGAGAAATGCAATTGACTCCAAAGGAGGGAGGTAAAAAAAACTCTGGAAACCAATGATGTTGGGGACTGAAACCTCCAGTCCCCAAAGTGTCTGGTTCCCCTTCATGTCCTCATTATTAATCTGCCAGGGCTTGAGCTAGGACCCGAGCCCATTTAAGAAGGGGTTTCCTACTCCCCCCCCCCTCCATTTTTCATGTGTTGTGGTAAAATACATGTACTGTACAATTTACCACTTTAGACACATACAGCATACGATTCAGTGGCATCAAGTTCATTCACGATGTTGTATGAGCATCGACTCTCTAGTTCCAGAACCTTCACAGCACACCCAAAGGAAACCCTATACCCATTAGGAGTCCTCTCTCTTCTCCCCTTCCTCCAGCTCCTGGAAACCACTGCTATGCTTTAAATGCCTACATGAACATTCATAGCAGCACTATTCACAAGAGGGGGAAAATGGAAACAACTGACATGTCCATCAATGAGGTGATTGAATAAGCAAAATGTGATATCCATAAAGGAATATTGTTTGACCATAAAAAGGAATGAAGTTCTGACAATGCTACAAGTATATGAACCTCAAAAACATCATGCTGAGTGGAAAAAAAAAACAGACCTCAAAGGTCACACAGTATATGATTCCATGATATGAAATGTCAGGCACAGGCAAATCTATAGAAACAGAAATCAGATTAGTGGTTCACTGCGATTTAAACTTGAAAATGCCTTTTAAAAAATCACTCAAAAATAGTTGTTATTTATAAAGGCACATTGAAATCTCATTAAATTGAAGTTATTTACTGAGTACACTGTCACTGTGCATGTGTGCTCAGTTATGTCCAACTCTTTGTGAGCCTATGGACTGTAGCCTGCTAGGCTCCTCTGTCCATGGGATTTTTCCAAGCAAGAATCCTGGAGTGGGTTGCCATTTCCTTCTTCAGGGGAATCTTTCTGATGCAGAGTCTGAACCTGTGTCTCCTACACTGCAAGTGAATTCTTTACCACTGAATCACTAGGTAGGTTATTTACTGAGCATAGACCATATACATTTGTTCACTGAGTGTATTGAGTTAATTATCATAGGTAGTATCTGCTTTTTCCAGGTCACAGCCCAAGAATAGCACATTTAGTTCCCACAAAGAATCTTAGAGTTGGGTAGAGAGAAATGGAGGTACAAAGAGGTGAAGTAACTTGCTCAAGTTTACACAGTTGGCAGAGCAGGGACTCAAACTTCCAGACTCTCTCATTGCTTTCCTTGACGGCTATGTTGCATTGCCTCAGTCGGTACAGATGTACCTCAAGGGATCTGGAAAACAAGAACATTATTCCTACACAGTCTCTTACTTCAGATTCCTTGCATAGATAACTCCAGAGGCACAGTCTGATTGATTCATGTTAAATTAGAGATGCACACTGGTCCAAAGTGTTGTAGACACGGGGTAGGTAGGTCTTCTGGTATCTGAGACTTTGAGAAGAACATTTATCAGAAAGGGTGAGGTGGACAATGGCTGAAAACTTTAGTGAAGGAACATTTATATTTTTTGGAAGTAACCAGAGTGAGAGAGGGGTATAGTCTTTGAAGGCAGTCAGTCGTGGGTTCAAGTCTTTACTCTGCCATTTTGACAGCTTCACCTTGAACAAGATGCGTAGCCTCTCTGAACCAAATATTCTCAGTGCTTATGCTTCAAACGATCAGAATAATTGATAAAAACAACATCTCCCCCACTACATTGATTCAGCCAGTGTCATCTGTCTTTTGTCAGGAGCAGCCCTTTGGACAGAGTCAGGAATGATGGAAGCTAATTCCCCTGTCTATCCAGTAGCTGACCTCTCCACGTCACACCGCACTTCAGGCACAGCCCCCATGCAGGGAGCCAACTTCTCAGCAGTGACTGAATTCATCCTCATCGGCTTCTCCGCCTTCCCCCACCTTCAGCTGATGTTCTTCCTGCTCTTCCTGCTGATGTACCAGTTCACGCTGCTGGGGAACCTGTTCATCATGGCCACCGTCTGGAAGGAGCACAGCCTCCACACCCCCATGTACCTCTTTCTGTGTGCCCTCTCCATCTCTGAGGTCCTCTACACTTTCACCATCATCCCGCGCACGCTGGCCGACCTGCTCTCCACCCACCGCTCCATCCCTTTCAAGGCCTGTGCCAGCCAGATGTTCTTCTCCTTCACGTTTGGCTTCACCCACTCCTTCCTGCTCACCGTCATGGGCTATGACCGCTACGTGGCCATCTGCCACCCCCTGCGCTACAACACGCTCATGAGCCCCCGAGGCTGCACCTTCCTGGTGGTCTGGTCCTGGGCTGGAGGCTCAGTCATGGGGCTGGTGGTGACATCTGCCATCTTCCAACTCATCTTTTGTGGACCCAATGAGGTCCACCATTTTGCTTGTCATGTGCCCCCACTATTGAAGTTGGCCTGTGGAGCTGACGTGCAAGTAGTGGCCAAGGGCGTGGGCCTGGTGTGTATCACCGCCCTGCTGGGCTGCTGTCTCCTCATCCTCTTGTCTTACGCCTTCATCGTGGCTGCCATCTTGAGGATCCCTTCAGCTGAGGGCCAGCACAAAGCCTTTTCCACGTGCGCGTCCCACCTCACCGTGGTGGTCGTGCACTATGGCTTTGCCTCTGTCATCTACCTCAAGCCCAAGGGGCCCCAGTCTCTGGAAGGAGACACGCTGATGGGCATCACCTACACGGTCCTTACTCCCTTCCTGAGCCCCATAATCTTCAGCCTCAGGAACAGGGAGCTGAAGATCGCCATGAAGAAGGCCTTCCTCAGCAAGTTCTACCCTGAAAATATATGATTATCTGGGAAGAATTCCTTGGAAATAGCTAAATTGGGTTACCAGATGCTACCACCAGAGGTGACACCCTGCAAGCATGTAATAACCTACATCTATCTGATGCTTTACGGTTTACAAGGACCCTTATTGGCAACATACAAATGTTTGCAAAATTCAACAGCCCATGAATGTATTCAGGGTGGAAAGATGTATGAAATGATAAAATGCATGATGTCAGATTCATTGATTTCCTATCTGTTGCAGGACATTTGACCAGGTAGCAGCATTAAACCCCAAATCTGCTTTTCTTCTGCCAGAAACCAGGATAGACTAATTGCACCCATCACCATAAACCCACATCGCAAAGAGAAATGGATGAGGCCATGCCTTCACTTTCTACTAGGTGGCAACAGGGCTTCCTTTGTGGCTTAGCTGATAAAGAATCCTCCTGCAATGAGGAAGACCTGGGTTCAATCCCTGGGTTGCAAAGATCCCCTGGAGAAGGGAAAGGCTACCCACTCCAGTATTCTGGACTGGAGAATTCCTTGGGACTGTATAGCCCATGGGGTCACAAAAAGTCAGACACGACTGAGTGACTTTCACTTCTCAGGTGGCATCAGGTAGCCACAACTCAACTTTTGTGAGGCTACAGAAGACTTAGTCAGATTACAGCAGAGGAGTGCAAAGCACCCTAAATTTCAGCATTGCACTACCTGTAACAAGCAAACTCAGGAAAAGCTGAGGACATCTCCAAGTTTCAAGTGTGAATCTTGAGCAGCTGCATAGAGACAGAGAAGTCTCTTTAGTTAAGTCCAGGAAAGAAGTCCCTCAGTTAGAAATCACCTGCTGTGTTGGAAAGTGCCTGGAGAATCTCCATGGACAGAGGAGCCTGGTGAGATACAGTCCATAGGGTCGCCAAGATTTAGACACAACTGAAGCGACTTAGCATGCTTCATAGTACTTATAATTTGTTGAAAATATGTATATTCAAGATCATGACAAACACTGTATGATTTCCCTTATAAGTGGAATTGTAAAAAGGTACTCATAAAAACAGAGTTGAATGGTGGTTGTCAGGGGCTGAGGGGTGGGAGAATTGGGGCAATATTGTTTAAGGGCACAAATTTTCGACCAGTTGATCAACCAGAAGATCAACAAGATTTTGTGGATCAACAATGCAGCATTGTGAGTATAGATAATAATACTGTATTATCAAGATCAATGTTACTAAGAGACTAGATCTTCATTGCCACTCCCCCCAAAGATATGATAACTATGTGACATGACAGGAATGTTAGCTAACACTGGAGTGGCAATCATATGCAATATACAAAGATATGCACATATATATTCTAAATTTACACACTATTATATGTCAATTACATGTCTGTTTAAAAAGTCCCTTGACAGCCTAGCTAGTTCAGTCGGTAGAGCATGAGACTTTTAATGCTGGAGAAGGTGTGGAGAAAAGGGAACCCACTTACACTGTTGGTGGGAATGCAAACTAGTACAGTCACTATGGAGAACAGTGTGGAGATTCCTTAAAAAACTGGACATAGAACTGCCATAAAACCCAGCAATCCCACTGCTGGGCATACACACCAAGGAAACCAGAATTGAAAGACACATGTGTACCCCAAAGTTCATCGAAGCACTGTTTACAGTAGCTAGGGCATGGAAGCAACCTAGAAGTCCATCAGTAGATGAATGGATAAGAAAGCTGTGGCACATATACATAATGGAATATTACTCAGCTATTAAAAAGAATGCATTTGAATCAGTTCTAATGAGGTGGATGAAACTGGAGTCTATTACACAGAGTGAAGCAAGCCAGAAAGAAAAACACCAACACAGTGTATTAATGCATATATATGGAATTTAGAAAGATGGTAATGATGACCCTATATGCGAGACAGCAAAAGAGACACAGATGTAAAGAACAGACTTTTGGACTCTGTGGGAGAAGGTGAGGGTAGGATGATCTGAGAGAATAGCATTGAAACGTGTATATTACCATATGTGAGATAGATCACCAGTCCAGGTTTGATGCATGAGACAGGGCACTCAGGGCTGGTGCACTGGGATGACCCTGAGGGATGGGATGGGGAGGGAGGTGGAAGGGGATTCAGGATGGGGAACACATGTACACCCATGGCTGATTCATGTCAGTGTATGGCAAGAACCACTACAATATTGTAAAGTAATTAACCTCCAATTAAAATAAACAAATTAATAATAAAAAAGAAAGTAACAATTATTTTAGCATATATAATAATGAAATACAAACATATCAAAAACTTGTGGGATTCAACTAAAGTGGGGTACAAAGAGAAATTAATAGTTTTTATGAAAAGATCAATGGTTTGGAAGATTCAACATTGCTAAGAGGCCAACCTTTCTCTAATTGATCTTTAGAGGGCATGCAATTCTCATCAGAATACTAGTCAACTTTTTTTTTTTTTTCATGAAAAATGACAATCTGAACAAAGGACCAAGAATCCAGAAACAAACCCACATATATACAGCCACCTGATATATTAGAATTCACTGGAGGCAAGAGGAAAGGAGTTGATCTTTTAAATACATGATCCTGGGTCCAGACAAGTGGATATCCATATGAAGAAAATCATGTACCTTGAATATATAAAAATTAATTGGAAACCAATGAAGATCAAATGTGAAAGCTAAAATAATTAAGCTTCTAGAAGAAAACACAGCAGAATGTGTTCATCACTCTGAGAAAGCAAGGGGTTCTTAAACAAGACACAAAATACATTAACTACCAGGGGGGGAAATGGCAAAATCTATTTCATTAAAATTAAGAACTTTTGAAGACACAAGACAGTATTAAGATAATAAAAATGCAAGTCCCAAACTGTACAAGCTTTTGTATCCAAATTACATAAATCAATAGGAAAAAACAAGCAAGTTTAATATTGGGCAAAAGCCTAACAGACACTTCACAAAAGAAGATATCAAAATGACCAATAAATACATGAAGAGGAGATCAATGTCATTAATGATTAAGGAAACACAAACTAAAGCCTAATGAAATGCAGCTACATCTCGATCAAATGATGGAAATTAAAATAAATAATGATAGTAAGTGTTAACCCTGGCAGCTAAAGGAGTTCTTACATTGCTGGTGTAAACTGGTAAAACAACTTCAGGAAAATGTTTGGCATTACCTATGAAAGCTAAATCTGTGACAGCTATTTTCCTGTATATATACCTGAATATGTTCCCAAGGTAGTGAATGCTTATGCCCACCAAAAGACATGTAAAGAACAATTATAGGACTTCATTCATAATAAATCAAAAAGAGAAACAACATACATTTCTAACACCTGTTATTTTCATACAATAGAATTTAACACTATAATGAAAAAGATAAACCACTGATAACTGTAACAACACACATCAACATACTGGCATAAATAACACTGGATGAAGGAAGTCAGACACAGAAGAGTATGTAACATGATTCCTTTTATATCAATTTTAGAAACATGCAAAATGACTTAGATGTTAGAAGTGAGAGTAGTGACTACTCTTGGAAAGGAATTCTGACTAGGAAGAGACATGGAGGAGCCCTCTGGAGTGTTGCTTCTGGACTATATATAGTGGTCAATATTCACCAAATTTTCACTTAAGATTTGTATTCCTTTCTATAAGTCATACATGTATTAAACTGTTTTTTAATGCAAAAAAAGTCCCTTGACAAATTTATAATATTTCAGAATAGCATTAGAAATTTATGCATTCAAAATAGTAATTTATAATACTCGGACACTCTTTAATAGTGATGCAGTTTTATACAACAGTAAATGTAATTAAGATGTATGAGTAGTAGTAAAATTAGTCAGTGTTAAAAAATTATGTTTATTCTTGTATAAGTTGAATAGTAAACTGTACATCATTACCCTAAACTTGAATTCAGTCTTTCTCTATAACTTGAGCTGTAAGAACATTGCATGTTACCATGAAGTGGAAAGTAATGGAAAAAATTTCAGTCAGACTGAGGATACCAGAGAGTCCTCCTTTGCATAATACACTGCATGCTTCACATTACCCTTCCAATACATTATTTTATTACAGTCTCACAACCAGGTATCAGAACAGATAAATTCACATCTACTCCATTTGACAGAGGGGAATGTGTTAGTCGCTCAGTTGATCCCCAACATGGGGATCGAACCCAGATCTTCTGCATTGCAGGCAGATTCTTTACTGTCTGAGCCACCAGGGAAATTGAGGCTCAAAATTGTTGCATGATTCATCCAAAATCACACAAGTTAGAAGAGCCAGGCTTCCCCTGTAGGTCTTCTCTGATTTCTGTGGCTCTGCACGCAAAGCATCACACATCATTTTCGCACAATGGGTTTTGTGGGTCCCCCATCCAAGGGGGGCGGGGTTCCCAGGTGGCACTAGTGGTAAAGAACCTGCCTGCCAATACAGGAGATGTAAGAGTTGGAGGTTCGATCCCTGGGTAGGGAAGATCCCTTGCAGGAGGGCATGGCAACCTACTCCAACATTCCTGCCTGGAAAATCCCATGGACAGAGGAACCTGGCAGGCTGCAGTCCATGGGGTCGCAAAGAGTCGGACGTGACTTAGTGACTAAGCACAGCACAGCACATTGCTATATGTCCTTAGGCAGCTCACTTTCCTTCTTTGAGCCTGAAAGTCGCCCAGCTGTATCCGACTCTTTGTGACTCCATGGACTATACAGTCCATTCTATACAGTCCAATTCTATTCAGTCCAATTGGACTATACAGTCCAATTCTCCAGGCCAGAATACTGGAGTGGGTAGCCTTTCCCTTCTCCAGGGGATCTTCCCAACCCAGGGATCAAACCCAGGTCTCCTGCATTGTAGGCGGATTCTTTACAAGCTGAACCACAAGGGAAGCCCTATTTGAGCCTAATCTTTAACAATAAAAAGCACCTACCTTCTTAGTCTTAGACAGTTATGAGACTGAAATAAGACAATGTTTGTGAAGGACTTACCATGGTGCCTGGCACATAGGTATACTCCATAAAGAGTAGCTGAGATGATACTATAATTTCAAGTTTTGTTTAATGATCCTGGGAACAGAGAGAGAGAGGCATTGGTTGAGGAATTGTTCCATGGTCCATCAACTTTGACTATCATCTGGGTTATCAATGAGACCAAGGAAGCAGGACCTCAGTGAAGAACATTATTTTCTAGAAGAGAGTGCTTAGCAGAAATGCTACTCCAATGAGCTTCCTGACCTGCTCCCTTTCTCCCAGGATCCCCTTCTCTACAAAAAGCCTCTTCCTTTCTATGGCTACTAGTCCTTAGGAGTGGTCCCCAAACTCAGCTCTATGGCACCAGCTGATGGACAAGTAGATAGGCGATACCTTGCAATCTAAAGAGAAAAAAGACAGATGCTTAGAATTGCAGATAGGGCTGTGCAGTGGTTAAGTGGTGAACAAAGTGGTTTTGGTTAAATCACATGTAATCTCTTAGATTCAGTTTCCCATCATTAAAATGTATTTAATGATAAGGTAGCCACCTCTTTGGATGGCCCTGAGAATTAAATATCATCTATATAGGGCAATGAACAGTGACTTGCAACCAATAAGCCAGCTTTAAATAAATGCCAGCTTTAAAAATGCATTTAATAATTAATAGGAGCATCTCAATACATAAGACAAACACTAACAGACATAAAAGGAAAAATTGACAGTAACACAAAAATAGTAGGAGACTTTAACACCCCACTCACACCAATCATCAAGACAGAAAATTAATAAGGAAACACAAGTCTTAAATGATACATTAGATGAGATGGATCTCATTGATCCATCTCAGGACATTCCATCCAAATGCAGAAAATTGCCCTTTCTTCTCAAGTGCACATGGAACATTCTCAAGAATAGACCACATCTTTGGTCACAAATCAAGCCTCAGTAAATTTAAGAGAATTGAAATCATATCAAGCATCTTCTCTGACCACAATGCTATGAGACTAGATAACAATTACAAGAAAAAAACTGCAAGAAACACAAACATATGGAGATTAAACAACACGTTTCTAAATAACCAACAGGTTACTGAAGAAATCAAAAGGAAATAAAAAAAATTTCTAGAAACAAATGACAATGAAAACACAACTCAAAATCTATGGGATGCAGTAAAAGCAGTTCTAAGAGGGAAGTTTATAGCAATACAATCCTACTTCAAGAAACAAGAAAAACATTGAATAGACAAACTAACTTTACACCTAAAACAACTGGAAAAAGTAGAACAACCCCCCCTCCCAAATTAGTAGAAGGAAGAAATTATAAAGATCTGAGCAGATATAAATGAAAAAGAAATGAAAAAAAAAAGTAAAGATTAATAAAACTAAAAACTGGTTCTTTGAAAAGATAAACAAAATTGACAAAACCTTTAGCCAGACTCATCAAGAAAAAAAGAAGAATCAAATCAACAAAATTAGAAATGAAGGTTACAACAGACAATGCAGAAATACAAAGGATTAGATTATTGTGAACAACTATATGGCAATAAACTGGATAACCTGGAAGAAATAGACAGATTCTTAGAAAAGTTCAATCTTCCAAGACTGAACCAGGAATAAACAGAAATTATGAACAACCCAATTACAAGCTCTGAAATTGAAGCTGTGATTTAAAAAAAAATCTCCCCAAAAAACAAAAGCCAAGGACCAGATGGTTTCACAGAAGAATTCTATCAAACATTTAGAGAAGAGCTAATGCCTATCCTTCTAACACTCTTTCAAAAATTGCAGAGGAAGGAACATTTCCAAACTTATTCTATGAGGCCACCATCACCCTGATACCAAAACCAGACAGAGACAACAGCAACAAAAAAGAAAACTACAGGCCAATATAACTAGTGAACATAAATGCAAAAATCCTCAACAAAATTTTAGCAAACAGAATTCAACAACACATCAAAAGCTCATACACCATGATCAAGTTGGGTTTATTCTAGGAATGCAACGATTCTTCAATATATGCAAATCAATCAATGTAATACACCATATTAACAAGTCAAAAGATAAAAACTATATGACCATCTCAATATATGCAGAAAAAGCCTTTGACAAAATTCAACACCCATTAAAGCTCTTCAAAAAAATGGGCATAGAAGGAACCTACCTCAACATAGTAAAGACCATATATCATAAACCTACAATAAACATTTTTCTCAATGGTGAAAAACTGAAAGCATTCCCCCTAAGGTCAGGAAAAAAACAAGGGTGTCCACTTTCACTACTGTTATTCAACATAGTTTTGGAAGTCCTAGCTACAGCAATCAGAAAAGAAAAAGAAATAAAAGGGATCCAGATCAAAAAAGAAGTAAAGCTCTCACTGTTTGCAAATGACATGATACTGTACACAGAAAACCCTAAAGATAGTATCAGAAAATTACTAGAGTTAATTAGTGAATTTAGCAAGTTGCAGGTTACAAAATCAATTCACAGAAATCACTTGCATTTCTATATACTAACAATGAAAAATCATAAAAAGAAATTGAATCAATCCCATTCACCATTGCAACAAAAAGAATTAAATATCTAGGAGTAAACTTACCAAAAGAGACAAAAGAACTGTACACAGAAAATTATAAGACACTAATGAAAGAAATCAAAGATGACATAAACATATGGAGAGATATTCCATGTTCTTGTGTAGGAAGAATCAATATTGTGAAAAATGACTATACTACAAGTGCAATCTACAGGTTCAATGCAATCCCTATCAAATTACCAAGGGCACAGAAAATTACCAATTTTCACAGAACTAGAACAAAAAATTTCACAATTCATATGGAAACACAAAAGACTCCGAATAGCCAAAGCAGTCTTGAGAAAAACGAATGGAACTGGAGGAATCAACCTTCCTGACTTCAGATTATACTACAAAGCTACAGTCATCAAGACAGTGTGATACTAGCACAAAAACAGAAATATAGACCAATGGAACAAGATAGAAAGCCGAAAAATAAACCCATGCACCTATGGGTACCTTATTTTGACAAAGGAGGTAAGACTATACCATGGGGCAAAGACAGCCTCTTCAATGTGCTGGGAAAACTGGACAGCTACATGTAAAAGAATGAAATTAGAACATTTCTTAACACCATACATAAAGATAAACTCAA
Source organism: Muntiacus reevesi (assembly GCF_963930625.1). Taxonomy (NCBI): domain Eukaryota; kingdom Metazoa; phylum Chordata; class Mammalia; order Artiodactyla; family Cervidae; genus Muntiacus; species Muntiacus reevesi. The sequence goes on along the minus strand of NC_089249.1, from coordinate 186,077,592 downwards.
AATGAATTAAAGACCTAACTGTAAGACCAGAAACCATAAAACTCTTAGAGGAAAACATACGCAGAACACTCGATGACATAAATCGAGGCAAGATCCTCCATGACCCACCTCCTAGAGTAATGGAAATAAAAACAGAAGTAAACAAGTGGGATCCAATTAAACTTAAAAGGTTTTGCACAGCAAATGAAACTATAAGCAAGGTAAAAAGACAACCCTCACAATGGGAGAAAATAATAGCAAATGAAACAGCTGACAAAGGATTAATTTCCAAAATATATAAGCAGCTCACAAAACTCAATGCCAGAAAAACAAACAGCCCAATCAAAAAGTGAAAAAAGATCTAAACAGACATTTCTCCAAAGAAGACATACATATGGCTAACAAACACATTAAAAGATGCTCAACATTGCTCACTATTAGAGAAATGGGAATCAAAATCACAATGAGATATCACCTCACACTGGTCAGAATGGCCTTCATCAAAAAGTCTACAAACAATAAATGATGGAGAGGGTGTGGAGAAAACGGAACACTCTTGCACGTTGGTGGCAATGTACATTGATACAGCCACTATGAAAGACGTTATGGAGATTCTTTAAAAAAACTAGGAATAAAACCACCATATGACCCAAAAATCTCACTCCTAGGCATATACTCTGAGGAGACCAAAATGGAAAAAGACACATGTATCCCAATGTTCACTGCAACACTAGATACAACAGCTAGAACACTGAAGCAACCTAGATGTCCATCGACAGATGAATGGATGAAGAAGTTGTGGTACATATACACAATGGAATATTACTCAGCCATAAAAATGAACGCATTGGAGTCAGTTCTGGTGAGGTGGATGGACCTAGAACCTATTATACAGAGTGAAGTGAGTCAGAAAAGGAAAGATAAATATTTTATTCTAAAACATATATATGAAATCTAGAAGAATAGTACTGAAGAACTTATTTACAGGGCAGCAATGGAGAAACACACAGAGAGACACAGAGATTTATGGTCATGAGGAAAGGGGAGGAGAGGGTGAGATGTATGGAAAGAGTAACATGGAAACTTACATTACCACATGTAAAATAGATAGCCAATAGGAATTTGCTGTATGGCTCAGGAAACTCCAACAGGAGCTCTGTATCAACCGAGAGGGGTGGGATGGGGAGGGAGACGGGAGGGAGTTTCAAAAGGGAGGGGATATATGTACATCTATGGCTGATTCATGCTGAGGTTTGACAGAAAACAAAATTCTGTAAAGCAATTATCCTTAAATAAAAATAAATTAAAATGTATTTAATAAATAATTACACTCTTTGTGTCAAATTCTGTGCTAGTTTTGGGAGAACAGAGATGAGTCTGTTGCTTGCTCCTGTCTTTGATGAGTTTCCATGATCCATGGTGAAAAAACACACAGAAAAATGTCAGGGTTCTCACCAAGATATGGTCCAGATGCTAAGAACCACCAAAAGGGGCATGACTCTGCCACTGGGGAGCATCAGCTAGGTCTTCCCTCATTTCTGTACTCCAGTGGCTCTCACCAGTAACTCCAGAGGACACTTGGAAGGTTCTGGAGACATTTTTTATGGTTACAACTCAAGGAGAGGGAGATATGCTATAATAACTAGCCGGTAAATGTAAGGAATGCTGATCAACACCCTTCAATGCATGGAACAAACCTCACTGCAAATAATGAGCCAGTCCCAAATGTCAACAGTGCCATGGATGATAAACCCTGCTGTATTCACTTAACAAACATTTATTGATTATCTTCTCTGTGCCAGGCATATTTTAGATGCCACTGAGGATTCACTGTGGAGTTGATTAGACATGACCCTGATCTCCATGCTTGTATGTTAAGAAAGGAAGATGTGACTATTAGACAAATATTTCTATAGATTATACTAATTAATAAATATGTATACATATGATAAACTGTGATAAAAGCTATGAGGAGAGAAAGAAGGTGCTGTGAGTTCTTGTAACAAGAGTGGTGACTCAGCATGGGGAAATCAGGGAAGGTTTTCCTGAGGAGGTGACATTTAAGGTCAGACCTAAGGGGAGAAGGGCATGGCAATCCACTCCAGTATTCTTGCCTGGAGAATCCCATGGACAGAGGAGCCTGGCAGGCTACAGTCCATGGGGTCTCAAATGTGTCAGACACAACTGAAACGACTGATCATGCATAGCTTATTCACTTCATTGTACAGTAGAAATTAACACAACATTATAAAGCAATTATACTCCAACAAAAAGACCATATCCATTTTTATCCATGTGGTTTTATTAAAACCACAATTAGAATGAATAAAATTAAAAAGTTAGATAATAACAAGTGTTGGCAAGGATGTAGAGAAATTGGAACACTAATATGCTGTTGGTGGGGATGTAAATGGTGCAGCCATTGTTGTAAAGAGTCTAGCAGCTACTCAAATGATTAAACATAGAGTTATCATATGACCCATTAATTTCACTTCTATGTATATACCCCTCCAAAATGAAAACATAGGCCCATCCAAAAACTTGTACATGAATGTTTACAGCAAAGACACTCATGATAGCCAAAATGTGGAAACAACCAAGAAATGTGTCAACAGATGAATGAGTAAATATGTCATATATCCAACAATGCAACTTTATTCGACCATAAAAAAAGGGATGAAATTCGCAATACATGCTGTGACATGGATAAACCTTGAAAACATGCTATATGAAAGAAGTCAGACACAAAATGATAAACATCATATGATTTCATGTATCTGAAATGTCCAGATAAGGCAAATCTATAGAGACAGTAGATTAGTGGATGCTTAGGACTGGAAAGAGGGGAGGAAAGAGAGATGATAGCTAAAGGGTACAGGTTCATTTTGAAGGTGAGGAAAATGTTCTAAATTCACTATGGTCATGACTACACACATCTTCATATGGATATATGGTACGTGAACTACATTTCAAAAAAAGTGTTTTTATAGACCATAATAGCTGATGGTAAATGTGATGACCTATAAGGGTGGGATGGTGGGGTGGGAAGGAGGTTCAGAAGGGAAAGGATATATGTATACATGTAGCTGATTCACATTGTTGTACAGCAGAAACTAATGCAACATTTCAAAGCAATTATTCTCCAATTAAAAAGTCTTGTCTTCTCAAAAAAATGGGAAGCTGTTATCTTCATAACTAAAAAGATAAGAAGAAATAGAGGAAGGGAGGAGAGAGGGAGGAAGGAGAGGGAGGAGAGAGAGACACAGAGAGAGAAAGTTTACTTTTATCTCTGACATAAATACGTGGCTTTGGACTTCCCTAGTAGTCCAGTGGTTAAGAATCTGCCTGCCAATGCAGGAGACAGGGGTTCGATCCCTGGTCCAGGAAGATTCCACATGCCATAGGGAGACTAGACTCATGTGCCCAGATGCTGAGCCCATGTGCCACAACTGCTGAAGCCTGTGTGCCCTAGAGCCTGTGCTCTGCAACAAGAGAAGCCACTGCACTGAGGAGCCTGCAGATCCCAACCAGAAAATAGCCCCTTCTCGCCGCAACTTGAGAAAGCCCACAGGCAGCAACAAAGACTCGGCAGAGACAAAAATAAATGCATAAAATTTTTTTAAATGTAGCTTCTTCTTTAAGCTAAGAATACATTAGAGCAGTGGTTTCCAAAGTGTCATCCTCAGACAAACTTCAGCATCACCTAGGAGTTTGTTCAAAATGAAGATTCTAGAGTCTCCCCCGCCACCCCCTCTTAATCCAGACCTGCTGAATTAGACACCCTGGAGTGGGATCCAGCAGCTAAACTCTGATGTGCCCTCAAGTTGGAGCCCCATTGCCTCAGAAGACTCACTCAGCTGATCTCATTCTGTATCCATGAACGTCCTTGGGTTCTTGATTTTAAGCAACTGCCAAACCTCACTGTGTCCACTGTCTGATTTTAAAATGGAGTGTAACCCACAAGGAAACAGTGGAAACAGTGACTGACTTTATTTTCTTAGGCTCCAAAATCACTGCAGATGGTGACTGCAGCCATGAAATTAAAAGATGCTTGCTCCTTGGAAGAAAAACTATGACCAATCTAGATAGCATATTGAAAAGCAGACATTACTTTGCCAACAAAGGTCCATCTAATCAAAGCCATGGTTTTTCCAGTAATCATATATAGATGTGAGAATTGGACTATAAAGAAAGCTGAGCACCAAAGAATTGATGCTTTTGAACTGTGGTGTTGGAGAAGACTCTTGAGAGTCCCTTGGACTGCGAGGAGATTCAACCAGTCCATCCTAAAGGAAATCAGTCCTGAGTGTTCATTGGAAGGACTGATGTTGAAGCTGGGAAACTCCAATACTTTGGCCACCTGATGTGAAGAGCTGATTCATTTGAAAAGACCCTGATGCTGGGAAAGATTGAGGGTGGAGGAGAAGACAGAGGATGAGATGGATGGATGGCATCACTGACTCAATGGAAATGGGTTTGGGTGGACTCCGGGCGTTGATGATGGACAGGGAGGCCTGGTGTGCTGCAGTCCATGGGGTCACAAAGAGTAGGACATGACTGAGTCACTGAACTGAACTGAACTGAACCCAAAGGAGTTACCTGATTCTGTCTGAGTTCCTCCCTTGAAGCAGACCCAGGCTGCGGATGCATCCTTCCAATCTATCTGACTTCACAATCCATGAAAGTGAAATGGATTCTCATTGGGGATTTCAAGGGAGTCTAGAAAAGGGATTTGTATTAGGTACTTTATGGCAACCTTATTAACCTAATAAAATGTCCATTTATGTACCTGCTCTTTCCCCAAATTTCTTCACCAGTCACTGGATCCATCATCCCCCTTGCACACTCAGTCACTCAGTTGTATCTGATTCTTTGTGGCCCCATGGACAGTAGCCCACCAGGCTCCTCTGTCCATGAAATTCTCCAGGCAAGAATACTGGAAAGGTTTTCCACTTCCTACTCCAGGATATTTTCCCAGACCAGGGATTGAACCCAAGTCTCTTGCTCCTCTTGCTTTGGCAGATGGATTCTTTACCACCACACCCACTGGGAAGCCCCTAAGGTCCCCATCAACTGCCAGCAATCTGGTTTTTCTACCTGTTCTTCTCATATTTCTCAAACCAGCCACCACTTAATCTTCCCTGTCTCACATTCCCCCCATCTCTTTCACATTTCTTATCTTCAGACCCTCTCTCTCTTCTTTCTATAATTTGTATCTTTAGACATATCATTTGCTCAGCCAACAAAAGCAACACATAGGAGAAGAAACCAGGACCTCCAAAAATGTGAAGATTTGAAATGAAAAACCATTTCCCCATCAACAATGCTTTCCTTTCCTTAAATACAATAAATGAAAGAGGTGAGGTTTTGAAAGCACAGAATGCCATGCATTGCAGGCAGATTCTTTACCATCTGAGCCACCAGGGAAGCCCATTTGATTCCAAGCAGGCCCCAAATCACTGTTGCTGCTTCTGTTGTCATTGTTTGGGGCAGAGAAAGCATCCCTCCATCACACATTGAAGATACACTAGGTACACAGGTTCCCCAACATAGCCCATGGGCATCCTCTCCTATATTCTGCTCTCAGGCACAGTCAACAGGAGGAAATTGACTCAGAAAGTCAATCTTGGTGGATGATGATTCCATTGAATTCAAGAGTAGTGAGGTCAGCCAGACCGTGGAGGAGAGAAAACAGACCTTTAGCATTTATAGAGAACTAGCTGATGTGGGCTCCAAAATCACTGCAGATGGTGATTGCAGCCATGAAATTAAGATGCTTACTCCTTGGAAGGAAAGTTATGACCAACCTAGATAGCATATTAAAAAGCAGAGACATTACTTTGCCAACAAAGATCCGTCTAGTCAAGGATATAGTTTTTCCAGTGGTCATGTATGGATGTGAGAGTTGGACTGTGAAGAAAGCTGAGCACCGAAAAACTGATGCTTTTGAACTATGGTGTTGGAGAAGACTCTTGAGAGTCCCTTGGACTGCAAGGAGATCCAACCAGTCCATCCTAAAGGAGATCAGTCCTGGGTGTTCATTGGAAGGACTAATGCTGAAACTGAAGCTCCAATACTTTGGCACCTCATGCGAAGAGTTGACTCATTGGAAAAGACCCTGATGCTGGGAGGGATTGGGGGCAGTAGGAGAAGGGGGTGACAGAGGATGAGATAGCTGGATGGCATCACAGACTCGATGGGCATGAGTTTGAGTAAATTCAGGGAGTTGGTGATGGACAGGGAGGCCTGGTGTGCTGCGATTCATGGGGTCGCAAAGAGTCGGACATGACTGAGCGACTGAACTAACTAACTAACTAACTAAGCTGAGGTGGGAGCAGAGGATGTCCACTCACAGGACTCATCACAAATGCAGCAGGATCATTTCCATTATTCAGACAAGACAATGGACTGAAGTGCCTCTACCTGCCACAACTCCTGTTACAAAACCTACCATTTCAGGAGCTGTGGAGAAAGAGCTTGCTGAGGAAGGTCTTCTTCACGGCTTCCTTCAGCTCCTTGTTCCTGAGGCTGAAGATGATGGGGCTCAGGAAGGGAGTGAGGACCGTGTAGGTGATGCCCATCAGCGTGTCTCCTTCCAGAGACTGGGGCCCCTTGGGCTTGAGGTAGATGACAGAGGCAAAGCCATAGTGCACGACCACCACGGTGAGGTGGGACGCGCACGTGGAGAAGGCTTTGTGCCGGCCCTCAGCTGAAGGGATCCTCAAGATGGCGGCCACGATGAAGGTGTAAGACAAGAGGATGAGGAGACAGCAGCCCAGCAGGGCAGTGATACACACCAGGCCCACGCCCATGGCCACAGTGGAGACGTTCCCACAGGCCAACTTCATGAGAGGCGGCACATGGCAGAAGAAATGGCGGATCACATTAGAGCCACAGAAGGTGAGTTGGAAAACGACTGTTGCCACCACCAGCCCCATGACTGAGCCTCCAGCCCAAGACCAGGCCACCAGGCGGGCGCAGCCTCGGGGGCTCATGAGCGTGTTGTAGCGCAGGGGGTGGCAGATGGCCACGTAGCGGTCATAGCCCATGACGGTGAGCAGGAAGGAGTGGGTGAAGCCAAACGTGAAGGAGAAGAACATCTGGCTGGCACAGGCCTTGAAAGGGATGGAGCGGTGGGTGGAGAGCAGGTCGGCCAGCATGCGCGGGATGATGGCGAAGGTGTAGAGGACCTCAGAGATGGAGAGGGCACACAGGAAGAGGTACATGGGGGTGTGGAGGCTGCGCTCCCTCCAGACGGTGGCCATGATGAGCAGGTTCCCCAGCAGCGTGAACAGGTACATCAGCATGAAGAGCAGGAAGAACATCAGCTGAAGGTGGGGGAAGGCGGAGAAGCCGATGAGGATGAATTCAGTCACTGCTGAGAAGTTGGCTCCTTGCATGAAGGCTGTGCCTGAAGTGTGGTGTGACGTGGAGAGGTCAACTAATGGATGGAGGGAGGTTGTCAGCTTCCATCACTCCTGGCTGTGCCCCAGGGGCTGCTCCTGACAAATGACAGATGACATTGGCTGAGTTCCTACTCTGTAAAGTGAAAGTTGCTCAGTAATGTCTGACTCTTTGTGACCCCATGAACTGAAGCTTGCTAAGCTCCTCTGTCCTCTGTCCATGGAATTCTCCAGGCCAGAATACTGGAATGGGTATCCATTCCCTTTAACAAGGGATCTTTCCAACCCAGGAATCAAACACATTGCAGGAGATCAAATCTCCTGCATAGCAGACAGATTCTTTACCAACTGAGCCACCAGGGAAGCCCTCCTACTCTGTGCCACCGATGATTTAATCCTTTTACCAATGTAGTGGGGGAGGTGTTGATTTGATTGCCCCATTTAGAATATCTTGTGAATATTCATTGAGAATGTTGCGGTGCATAAATGCTAAGCAACTTGTTCGAGGTGAGCTGTCAAACATGGTACAGTTAAGACATGACCCATAGCTTGCTGCCTCCAAAGTTTATACCTTTCTATACATCTAGGTTATCTCTGAAAATGAAAATATTCCTTTACCAGAGGCTAGAGTCTTTGCTACTTATACCCTTCTGATAAATCTTGTTCTTACCAGAGCTTCAGATACTGCAAGACCTACCCACCCCTTGTCTACAACATTTTGAACCAAGTGCATCTCTAATTTAGTATGAATCAACCAGATTCTTCTTCTAGAGTTACCAACGCAAGAAATCTGAGGCAAGAGATTGTAAAAATAATGTTCTAGTTGTTTTCCGGATCCTATGATGTGCATGTGTATGTTCTGAGCAATGCAGCATAGCCATCTGACAAAAGAATGAAGGAGTCAGCCAACCTGAGTTCAAACTCCTGCTCTGCCTGCTATAAACTTGAGCAAGTATCTTCACCTCTCTGTACCTCCATTTCCCCCTACCAAACTCAAAGAGTTATTCTTGGGCTGTGACCTGGAAAACAGCGAAAAGTATTAGTCCCTCAATTGTGTCCTACTCTTTTGCAACCCTATGAACTATAGCCCACCAGGCTCCTCTGTCCATGGAATTCTCCAGGCAAGAATACTAGATGGGCATGAAGCCATGCCCTTCTCCAGAGGATCTTTCTGTGACCTGGAAAATAGTAGATGCTTTGTATGATAACTAACTCAATACCCTCAGTGAGCAAATGTATATCATCTGTGACCAGTAAATAACCTTAATTTTATGGGTATTCATTGTATCTTTATGGATAACTATTTTAAGTGCTTTTTTAATTAGGCTATGTCAAGTTTAAATGGCAGTGAACCACTAATCCCTTTTCTGTCTCTATGGATTTGCCTGCTCTGGACAAGTCATCTAAATGTAATCATACGTTCTGTGGCCTTTGGGGCCTGGCCTCTTTCCCTCAGCACTTTTTTTCTTTTTCTTTTTTTTTTTTTTTTTTTGAGGTTAAACCATGTTGTAGAATTGTCATAACTTCATACGTTTTTATGGCTAAGTGATGGTTCATTATATCAACAGATCACATTTCATTGATTTATTCACCCACTGATGGACATTTGGCTGTTTACACATTTTCACTATAAATAATAATGCTTCTGTGAACATTCACGTAGGGGTTTAAGGCATGTCAGTGGTTGCCAGGGGCTGGGGGAAGGGGATAAATTGGAGTGACTGCTAATGGATTTGGGGTTTCCTTTGGGGGTGCTGAGAAAGTTCTGGAGTTAGATAGACAGGTCGTGTTTACACATCATGAATGCACTTAATGTCACTGAATTGTATGCTATAAAATGGCTAAGTTGGCAAATTTTGTTATATGTACTTGTTGCTGTTGTTTAGTTACTAAGTTGTGTATATGTATTTTATCACAATACAAAACAGGACAAAAAAGTAGTAGTAAGCACCCTCTTGAGTGGGCTCATATATTTGATCAAGCTCTGTTAGGTTGAGAACAAAACAAAAACACGAGGGAATCAGATGCTTGGGTGAATGGAAACTGCACTCCCCAACATGACTCATTTCCAGAGTTTCTTGGCCTCCCTCCCTTGGAGTTACTTGTTTCGTTGCCTCACTCTGGGCCAGCACCTGCCATAGGTCCCCAAGATCTTTGTCCCAACAGCCCCACTCAGTCCCGGTACTGTGAGATCCTAGAGGGGGTGAGTCAAGCTACTGACTTGGAAACAAGAGCCTCCAAGAAGAGGCTGAATGAGTGAGACCAAAATCAAGTGGGCTGTGCTCTCAACTTCTCAAAGCTCTCCAACATCTAAAGCAAGTTTTCTCAGTGTTTGGTGCTGGATCATCCTTTGCTATGGCAGGGGGTGGTTATCCTATGCACAGTGTGATGTTTAGCAGCCTCCCTGACCTCTACCAGCTGGACGCCCATAGCTCCTCCTCAGTAGTGACAAACAAAATTATCTCCAGACATTGCCAATATTCCTGTGGGGAGCACAGTTGCCCCCAGTTGAGTACCAATGATCTAGAGAGCACAGGTGTAATTATTCAGCTGGTCTGTCTGCCCAGATCTTGGTTCTTCTCCTTCTCCAACTGGCAAGCACCTGTTCATCTTTAAGACTCAGCTTAAATGTCACCTCCTCTGTGAAGCCTTCCTGAGCATCTCTTCCCAAAACAGATTTAGTCACTCATTCCTGTCTGCTTCCAAAACAACTCCTTTGTAAGTTTAAACCTCTATGAGTTTAGCTATTTCATGACCTTCATTACAATGTGCCACATTAGAGATATAACTGTCTATGGCACTGGATTTTCAGTTCTTGATGAGAGTAGCTGCACTTTGTTGGACGGTGGCACTTGTGCTTACATGTTTCTTGTGAAATCTTTAATCCAATATTATGAGGCACCTGTTACAATCTCTGTTTTATAGAAGTGCCAGCTGTGTCCCGGAGAGGACACATCATTTGTCCAAGGGACCATGGCTCCTGAATGAGGGAGCCAGGATCTGACTTACATCTGAATGACCCCAATGCCTATCTTTTCTAACCTCTCTGTTATACTCACCACTTACTGGTAGCTGTTAATGAATGTCCAGGTCACTTCCAGGACCAGGACTAGCTTCACCATATCAGACCATTCACACACTCCCTCTCTATATTAATAAAGATTACCAAAACCACAGCCATGAAGAAAGAAAGAGAGAGAAACTATAAGAAGATAAGAGCTTACTGTGTCTTGGGGAGGCAGCCCAGGTCTCCATATTCACCTTCTGGGATGATAGGGATGTAGAACCCTGCTAAGACTGGTACCTGTTCATTCTGAAAAACTGGAGACAATAAAAAGATTGGTGGTTGTCAGGGGCTCAAGGAGAGAATAGAAGGGATGAATAGGTAAAACTTGAGATTTTTTAAGGTAGTTAAACTCTTCTGCATGATACTATAATGGTGGGTACATGACATTATGCATTTGTCAAAACTCATAGGATGTACAGCACCAAGAGTGAACCCTAATGTAAACTGGGCTTTAGTTAATAATAATGTGTCAGTATTGGGTTAGCAACTGTAATACAGTTACCTCTTCAATACAGGATGTTAATAAGGAAATCTCTGTGCAGGGAGATAAAAGGTACATGGTAATCTTTTGCACTATTTGCTAAATATTCTGTGAACCTAAAATTACTCTAAAAACTAAACACTATTGATTCTTTCAAAAAGTAAAACAAATAGACACACAACCATGGCATGGAAACAGGAGAACAGAGAGGTAGGCTAAAGTCTCCTGGCATTGATCCACCAGGAGAACACCTAGTGGGCTTCCTATAAGTAAACTGAGCAACTCTGGAGAAAAAGAGAGTGTGTGTGTGTGTGTGTGTGTGTGTGTGTGTGTGTGTGCAATCCAGCTATATGACACTTAGAGGAACTCATAGTGGGGCCAGATCCCCACCCAGAAGCTCAGGGAACAAAACCCACATGTGGACAAATCCTATGCTTATGTACCACTGCAGGTTTTCCAATTTCAACAGTAGAAACTTTAGGGGCTGATAATTTTTTGTGGCTGGGGCTGTGGGTCTTCCTGGGCATTAGAGGATGTGGAGCAGCATCCCTGTCACCCTCTAGATGCCAGTAGCATCTCCCAGTTGTGATGATCAGAAGTATCCTCACACATTGCCAGGTGTCCCCTGGGGAGGAGAGCTGCCCCTGTTTGAGAAACACAGGTTAGGAGTACTATCTCCATCTTGTCTTACCTGTCTGCCCCCATCCTGGCTCTCTTCTCATGAAGCTGTTTAGGTTCCCCTCTCTGCAACCTCCCTCCCATCTCAGCCACCTCCTGCCTCCCATTTCTCTCCCTATTTTCATCCTTAACTCCTTACCATCAGGGCACCTGTCTACCCTTGAGGCTCCCTAATACTTTACATACCCCAGGAGGTGACTGGAGCTGCTCAATCCTAAATTCTCTTGTCTATGTCTTTTCTCCACTTCCCCACAATCCTTTTACCTCTGGTTTTTGGCCAGGACAGAAAGAGGAGAGAGGTTAAAATTCAGGCATGTGTTCTGGGTAACTTGGGGTGTGGGTGTTAGTTGCTCAGTCATGTCTGACTCTTTGTGATCCCATAGACTGTAGCCCGCCAGGCTCCTCTGTCCATAGGATTCTCCAGGCAAGAATACTGGAGTGGGTAGCCATTCCCTTCTCCAGCAGATCTTCTTGACCCAGGGTTCGAACTCTGGTCTCCTGCATTGCTGGAGGATTCTTTTCCGTCTGAGCCACCAGAGAATCCAACTTGGGGTGGTAGCTCTTTTCTCTCTGCCTGTGTGTTCTCACCTGTCCTGCAAAGCAACCATCACATTATCTTGAAACCAGGACGTGGCGTGTTGACTGCTGTCCCCACCCCACTGACTCAGATTGCATAGGGGTTTGTCTAAACAGGGTGGCTTCTCTGAGTCTGTGGCAGGTGTGGGCTCCTTAGATCTCTCCTGCTCAAGGGAGAGGGAGTGATAGTGACCCACCTGGAGCTTCAGGTTCTGCATTTCCTTCTGCCTCACTCCAGCAAGAGGCAGGTGGTGTTTCCCTGCCAGGGAGGGCTGCAAGGCAAGGAGCCTGCCAGCCTGAGCGTGTCAGCCGCTCAGGGGGTTTACCTGAGCCTGTCCGCCATCATTTATGCTGCCTCTATTCTGCCTGTTGCCTCCTCTCACTGTGGTACCATTGTCCCTGCCTCCGCCTCTGCAACAGGCATGCCAGGACCCCGGGGAACCCTGTGAGGCATAGGACAACCCCAGGGAGACTCTGTCCTCACCTTCCCTCCCTCCCTGCCTTCCAGCGGTGAGTTGATTACCTGTGCTTCTCAGAGGCACCAGCAGAGTCTAATGCTCTGTGTTGGGGGATTTGGGGTCCTGGCTTCTGACTTTGGGAGAAAAGCAACCTTTTCATTGCCCACTGGGGCTGAGAAAACTACCCAATGTACCTCTCCACCCTCACTCTTTCCCTTCCAGGTTATTTTCCCAATTAAACGTGTTTTAAAATTTTAAATTATCACGCAAATATGTGTATCTTCTTATCAAATAATTGAAATGCTATAAATCAGGCTCAAAGTCAAGCAACGGCCAGTCATGAGATGACTATGATGAATGTGATGGACATACTTACAGACCTCTGTATGCATGGGGCATTTGAACAAACACAAGCTCTTAAAATGGTGGTATCATGGGGTTTTGTTTGCTTTTTGATTTTGTTTTATTCTTGAAGTTCACATAACATAAAATTAACCATTTTAAAATGAACAATTCAGTAGCACTTGGCACATTAACAATGTTGCTTAACCATCATCTTTACCTAGTTCTAGAACATTTTTATCAGTACCCAAAATGGGAGATCCCATCCCATAAGCAGTCCTCCTCCCCCAGCTCATTAGCCCCAGATTAGTGGAAGACACTAATCTGCTTTTTTACCTTATGAATTTGTCTCTGCTGGACATCTCAAATAAATGGAATCATATAATACACAGTCTACAGGGCCTGGCTTTTTCACTCAGCATATTTTTGAGATTCATCCATCGTGTAGCAAGCATCAGTGCCTCATTCCTTTTCATAGCTGAGTAATGTTCCATTGTGTGGTTTGACCACATTCTGTTTATTCATTCACACACTGATGATATTTAGGTTGTTTCTGCCTTTTGGCTGTGTGAATAGTGTTTCTATGGATATTTGTATACAAATATTTGGTTGAATTATTTTTATTTCTTTGAGGGTATATTCCCAGTAGTGAAGTTGCTGGGTCATAAAGTGATTCCGGATTTAACTTTTTGATGAACCACCAGACTGCTTTTCATACTGTGTGTTTAACACAGGTCTGATTGTTCTGTAGGTACAAGTTTTCTGTAACTTGGCTTTTTTACTTATTATTTTGGAGTGATATTCATGTTAGTTTATATAGCTCAAGGTTTCTTAACCTTGGCAGTGTTGAAATTGGGGACTGATGGATTATCTTTTGTGTTGGGGCTATACTGTACTTTATGTGTTCAACCATGTCCAACTTTCTGTAGCCCCATGGACCATAGCCCACCAGGTTCCTCTGGCCATGGAGTTTTCCAAACAAGAATCCTGGAGCATGATGCCATTTCCTCCTCCAGGGGATCTTCCTGACCCAGGGATCAAGCCCACGTCTCTTGCATCTCCTGCTTTGGCAGGTGGGTTCTTTACCACTAGTGTCACCTGAGAAGATTAGCATCCTTGATATCTACCCACTGGATGCCACTCCAGTCTTGACAAAATTGCCTCTGCTGCTGCTGCTGCTAAGTCGCTTCAGTTGTGTCCTACTCTGTGCGACCCCACAGACAGAAGCCCACCAGGCTCCCATCCCTGGGATTCTCCAGGCAAGAATACTGGAGTGGGTTGCCATTTCCTTCTCCAGTGCATGAAAGAGAAAAATGAAAGTGAAGTCGCTCAGTTGTGTCGAACTCTTCGCGACCCCATGGACTGCAGCCTACCAGGCTCCTCCATCCATGGGATTTCCCAGGAAAGAGTACTGGAGTGGGTTGCCATTGCCTTCTCTGAAAATTGCCTCTAGATATTGCCAAATGTCACCTCGGGGACAAAATCACCTGTAGCTGAGAACCACTGCTATAGAAACACCTCATTTTTATAAAATCAATTTAATAAAGCAGTCTCACAAATATAGGCAGTATGCATTCAACTGTTAGATATCTCAGTTTGCTTCTAATTTTTCTCCATTATTAGGAATAATGCAGTACATATCTTTGTACATCTTCTACTACAAACAGGTGCTATCTAATTCAAATGCAAACCAAATAGTCAGATGATCATGTCATAGGAAATATGAATCTTAAATTTAAGAATAGTCAAGCTAAACTTCCAAGTATCTGTGCTAATTTACACTTTTCATCCATGTGTCAGAAGATCTATTTCCCCCACCCTCACCAATGCTTGATGGTGTGAAACTTAATTTTGCTAATATGGTTGTCAAGCAGTCAAGTGATTTCCAACTGTCACTTAACACTGCTTGTCCCTAATTACTACTGGGTTTGAAAAATCTCCACTTTTTTCATGTTGGGGTATAGCTGACTTACAATGTTCTGTTATTTCCAGGTGTACAGCAAAGTGATTTAGTTATATATATACATATATCAAGGTTTCTCTCATGGCTCAGACAGTAAAGAATATGCCTGCAATGCAGGAGACCTGAGTTCGATCCCTGGGTTGGGAAAATCCCCTGGAGAAGGGAATGGCAGTCCACTCCAGCTACAGTCCATGGGGTTGCAGAATCGGACATGACTGAGTGACTGACTAAATACATATATCTATTCTTTCTAGATTCTTTTCCCATAAGGTTATTGCAGAGTATTGAGTAGAGTCCCCTGTGATATACAGTAGGTCCTTATTGATTATTATATAAATAGTGGGTGCTAAGTCACTTCCGTCATGTCCTACTCTGTGTGAACCTTGGACTGTCCTCTGTCCATGGGATTCTCCTGGCTCCTCTCTCCATGGGATTCTCCAGGCAAAAATACTGGAGTGGGGTGCCATTTCCTTCTCCAGGCTAAATAGTGGCATATATTTGTTAGTTCCAACCTCCTAATTTATTCTTGTACCACACATTTCCCCTTTGGTAACCATAAATTTGTTTTCTAAGTCTATGAGTCTGTTTCTGCTTTGTAAATAAGTTCATTTGTATCACTTTTTCAGTTCAGTTCACCTCAGTCATGTCTGACTCTTTGTGACCCCTTGGACTGCAGCATGCCAGGCTTCCCTGTCCATCACCAATTCCCAGAGCTTGCTCAAACCTATGTCCATCAAGTTGGTGATGCCATCCAACCATCTCATCCTCTGTCATCTCATCTCCTGCATCTCCTGTACTGGCAGGCAGATTCTTTACCACTGTGCCATCTGGGAAGCTATGTATCACTTTTTAGATTCCACAAATAAGCAATATCATACAATATTTGTCTTTCTCTGTCTGACTTCACTTAGTATGATAATTTGTAGTTGCATCCATATTGCTGCAAATGGCAATATTTCATTCAATTTTATGACTGAAATTCCATCATATATAGGTACCACAGTTTCTTAATCCATCTGTCATTGTACATTTAGCTTGTTTCCATGTCTTTGCTATAAATGCTGCAATGAGCATTGGGGTGCATATATTTTTGAATTATGGTTTTCTGTGAATATATACCTAGAAGTGGGATTGCTGGGTCAGATGGTAGCTCTATTTTTTTTTAAGGAACGTACATACTGTTCTCCATATTGACTGTCACAATTTACATTCTCACCAATGGTGCAGGAGGGTTCCCTTCTCTCCACATTCTCTATAGTATTCATTGCTTGTAGACTTTAACGATGGACATTCTGGTGTGAGGTGATACCTCTCTGTAGATTTGATTTGCATTTCTCTAATAATGAGCAGAGTGGAGCATCCACTCATGTTCTTTTTAGCCATCTCTATGTCTTCTTTGGAGAAATGTCTATTTAGATCTTCTCCCACTTCTTGATTTTTTTCTTTTTTCTTTTCTTTTTTTTTTTTTGCTGTTGAGCTACATGAGCTGTTTGTATATTTTGGAGATTAATCCTTTGTCAATTGCATCTTTTGCAATATTCTCTTCCATTCTGTGGTTTGTCTTTTCATCTTGTTTGTAGCTTCCTTTGCTGTGCCATGCTTTTAGGTTTAATTTGGTTCTATTTGTTTATGTTTGTTTTTATTTTCATTACTCCAGAAGGTGAATCCAGAAAGATACTGCTGCAATTTATGTAAAAGAGTTTCCTGCCTATGTTTTCCTGTAAGAGTTTTATAGTACCTGGTCTTACCTAAGGTCTTTAATCTATTTTCAGTTTATTTTTGTTGTGGTGTTAGAGAATGTTCTAATTTCATTCTTTTGAAACATGCATATTATCAAGGGTGAAACAGATCACCAGTCCAGGTTGGATGCATGAGACAAGTGCTCGGGGCTGGTGCACTGGGAAGACCCAGAAGGATGGTATGGGGAAGGAGGTGGGAGAGGGGTTCAGGATGGGGAACACATGTAAATCCATGGCTGATTCATGTCAATGTATGGCAAAAACCACTACAATATTGTAAAGTAATTAGCCTCCAACTAATAAAAATAAATGAAAAAAAAAAGAAAACTCTTCATTGTTTATTAACCATAAGGGTTTCCTTTTTTGATTGCCTATGCAAAGCTTTTCCCTATTTTTTTCCCCTATTTTTTTTAAGGATTGTTTTGTTCTTACTGATTTTCAGGCATGTTATTAGAGATTCAAAATACTCATTTTGCCTACTAATCTTTTTCTTTTGCCTTTTATTTCTTGTGCCTTAATACTGTTCCTGTCAGAAACCTTCTACTTGGTCTCTCCTAATAGTTTTATACTAAAGGTTCAGGGGTAAAAAACTACAACATGTGGGTCCACTGCCTGTTTTTATGAATAAAACCTTATTGGGACGTGGCCATGACAATTTGTTGACATACTGGCTGTGACTGGTGTGTGCTACAATAACAGAGTTAAGTAATTGTGACAGATATATGACTTGCAAAGTTGAAAATATTTACCATCTGATCTTTACACAAAAGTTTGCCAAGCTCTGAAACTTTAATCTACAAAAAATATGTTGCAAATGTTTCAGATTTGGTTTCAACTTATTTTTAAGACTTTGTTTTTTAGAACATTTTTAGGTTCACAGCAAAATTGAGAGGAAAGCACAGAGATCCCATAGCCTGTCTGTCCCCCCACCCTCAACATGTACAGGGTCTCCCATTATCAACATCCTCCTCCTGAGTGGTACAATGATCACAATCGTTGAACATACACTGGTACACCATCATGACCAAAGTGCATAGCTTACATTGTCTTTCACTCCCATACAGTCACTGGATTTCAACAAATGTTTAATGAGGTGTATTCATCAATATTATACCATGTGGAGTATTTCCCCTGCCCTAAGGGTCCTCTGTGTTCTGCCTATTCATCCATCCCTCTCTGCTAGTCTCTGGCAACCAGCGATTTACTCTCTCCAGGGGCTAGCTTTTCCTATCATATCATTCAGTTGGGATTACACAGCAGGTAGCCCATTTAGACAGGTTTCTTTCATTTTGTTCTGTGCGTTAAAGGCTCTGCAATTGTTTTATGGCTTGATAGAACACTTATGTTTGTTTGTTTGGGTTTCTTGCACTTAATAATAGTCTAGTGTCTGGGTGTTTCAGACATTTATCTATTCACCCACTCAAGGATACCTTGGTTCCTTCAAATTTTGACAATTATGAAGAAACCTGCTGCAAACATCCCTGTGTAGGTTTTAGTGTGAACCTAACTGAGTATCGGGATAAATACTAAGGAGTGTGATTGCTGGATTGCATAGCAAGAGTGTGTTTAGTTTTGTGAGACACAGCCAAACTGTCCTTCAAAATGACTGGGCCTTTTCACATTCCCAGCATTGAGTGAGAGATCCTATCGTTCCACATCCTTGCTAGCATTTACTGTTGTCGGGGTTCCAGGTTTTAACTGTTCTAATACGCATGTAGTGATAAAGTTTAATTTTAATGACTAATATTATCTCAGCACAGTTTAATAAATAACCCACTGATTTGCAATGCCACCCTTTTAAATACAGCAAATTTATTTACACATGGGGCTGTCCCATGACACTTACACTGTTCCACTGTTTTACATGTCTATTTCTATACAAGATAATGCTATTTTTAAAAATTATTTTAGCTTTCTAACTTAACTTTAGTGGTAGCAAAATGTTTATAGTATGTTATTTGTGTACTATAATTGTATGGTAGCATAGTAGTTCATACTGTCTGATTTAGAAACTACTCACTCTGATCCTGATAACCTTCTTAGATTATAATTATTAATATATAAACAGGTGTATATGTGAATCATTAGTTCTCACAATAATTGCATGAGTTAGGTATTCATGGCCTCCTAGTTTTCCAGGTTTAAGAAACAAAGGCATAGAGGGGTTAAACAGCTTGGCCAAGCTATTCAGTCATGAAGAATTGATTGCTTGGTTTGTGTGTGTGTTTCATTTTGTTACAATGTTTATGTCACCTTTTTAAAAAATTTATTTTTATTGAGGTCACATTGATTTATAATATTATGTAAGTTTCATTTGTGCAAAATTATGTGTCTGTTCTGTGGGGTAGACCCTTGATAGTGTGCTCATCACCAAAAATTTAGTTTCTCCAACTTAGATGTAGAGAACAAACTACTGGTTACATGAATACTTAATGCATGCACCTCCCTGGGGAGGCACAATTCAGGAGCAGGGAAGTAAAAGGCACAAACTGTTACATATAAAATAAACTATAAGGGTATGCTGTACAGAATAGGAAATATAGTCAGCATTTTATAATAAAAATAAATGGGTATAACATTTTAAAATTATAAATTACTATATTATACACCTGTAACTTACATTAACATAATGTTTCACATCAGTTATAATTCAATTTAAACAGTAGTCCATCAACAGACAGTTGACCCCTTTACCCAATTTTCCCTTCTCACTATTTCCCCTCTGACAACATCTGCTTTGTTTTCCATATCTATGTGTTTGTTTTCATTTGATTTGGTTTGTCTGTTTATTTGGCATTTTTTGTTTATTATTTTTTATATTTCATGTATGAGTGAAATTGCATGGTATTTGTTTTTCTCCAGCTGACTTATTTCACTTAGCATAATACCTTCAACATGTATATATATATATATATATATATATATATATATATATATATATATATATATATAATCCTTAAAAGGTGAAATCCTGCCATTTATGACATCATGGATGGATGTTGAGGGTACTATGCTAAGTGAAATAAGTCAGCTGAAGAAAGAAAAATACCTTACAATTTCATTCATACATGGAATATAAAAAACTAATAAACAAATAACCAGAAAAAAAACCCCAAATTTTGGTTTGTGGACAAGCCAAACCTAATAAAAACAAAAATGTACATATGGAAAAAAGTAGATGTTACCAAAGAGAAAATAGGGAGAAGGGCAAACTGGGTAAGGGACTGACTATCTGGGAAATCCCTGGAGGAGAGCATGACAATTCATTCCAGTATTCTTACCTGGAGAAGCCCATGAACAGAGAAGCCTGGTAAGCTATAGTCCACAGGGTTGCAAAGATTTTAGACATGACTGAAGTGCCTGAGCATGCACACACACATATAAAAAAAGATCTTAATGACCCAGATAACCACGATGGTGTGATCAGTCACCTAGAGCCAGGCATCCTGGAGTGTGAAGTCAAATGGGCCTTAGCAAGCATCACTACAAACAGAGCCGGTGGAGGTGATGGAATTTCAGCTGAGTTATTTCAAATCCTAAAGGTGATGCTGTGAAAGTGCTGCACTCAATATGCCAGCAAATTTGGAAAACTCAACAGTGGCTACAGGACTGAACAATGTCGATTTTCATCTGCCAATCCCAGAGAAAGGCAATGCCAAAGAATGTTCAAACTACCGCACAATCGCACTCGTCTCAAGTGCTACTGAAGTAATGCTCAAAATTCTCCAAGCTAGGCTTTAATAGTACGTGAACTGAGAACTTCCAAATGTTCAAGCTGGGTTTAGAAAATTCAGAGGAAACCACAGATCAAATTGCCAACATCTGTTGGACCATAGAAAAAGCAAGAGAATTCCAGAAAAACATCTACTTCTGCTTTATTGACTATGCTAAAGCTTTTGACTGTGTGGCTCACAACAAACTGTGGAAAATTCTTAAAGAGATGGGAATACCAGACCGCTTGACCTGCCTCTTGAGAAACCTGTATGCAGGTCAGGAAGCAATGGTTAGAAGCAGACGTGGGACAACAGACTGGTTCCAAATCAGGAAAGGAGTATGTCAAGGCTGTATATAGTCACCCTGCTTATTTAAATTATATGCAGAGTACGTCTTGCGAAATGCTGGGCTGGATGAAGCACAAGCTGAAATCAAGACTGCTGGGAGAAATATCAATAACCTCAGGTATGCAGATGACACCACCCTAACTGCAGAAACTGAAGAGAAACTAAAGAGCCTCTTGATGCAGGTGAAAAAGAAGAGTGAAAAAGTTGGTTTAAAACTCAAGATTCAAAAAAGCTAAGATCTGGTCCCATCACTTCATGACAAATCGGTGGGGAAACAATGGAAACAGGAACAGACTTTATTTTCTTGAGCTCCAAAATGGTGACTGCAGTCATGAAATTAAAAGATGCTTGCTCCTTGGAAGAAAAGCTATGACAAACCTACACAATATATTAAAAAGCAGAGTCATTACTTTGCCAACAAAGGTCGATATAGTAAAAGCTATGGTTTTTCTGATCGTCGTATACAGATGTGAATTGGACCATAAAGAAAGCTGAGTGCTGAAGAATTGATGCTTTTGAACTGCAGTGTTGGAGAAGACTCTTGAGAGTCCCTTGGACAGCAACAAGATCAAACCAGTTACTCCTAAAGAAAATCAACCCTGAATATTCATTGGAGGGACTGATGCTGAAGCTGAACCTCCAATACTTTGGCCATCTGATGCAAAGAGCTGGCTCATTGGAAAAGACCCTGATGCTGGGAAAGATTAAAGGCAAAAGGAGAAAGGGACATCAGAGGATGAGATGGTTGGATGGCATCACTGACTTATGGACAT
Source organism: Muntiacus reevesi (assembly GCF_963930625.1). Lineage (NCBI taxonomy): Eukaryota > Metazoa > Chordata > Mammalia > Artiodactyla > Cervidae > Muntiacus > Muntiacus reevesi. The sequence goes on along the minus strand of NC_089249.1, from coordinate 186,056,072 downwards.
AGGTTTAGAAAGTTCTGGGAGTTGGTGATGGACAGGGAAGACTGGTATGCTGCAGTCCATGGGGTCGCAAAGAGTCAGATATGACTGAGTGACTGAACTGAAGTGAGATAAGTGAAAAAGAGAAAGACAAATACCATATGGAATCAGAAATCACTTATATCTGGAAGCTAAAAAAATAATCAAACCTGTAAAGACCAGAATGGTAGTTACCAGGGAATGGAAGAGTGGAGTAGTAAGACTGATGTTTTTAAGGGCACAAAATTGCAATGAATAGTAAATAAGTCAGAGAATTTAGTGAACAATATAGACAACAATATTATACTACAATCACAAAACTAGCTCAAAAACTAAAACTGAATTATCCTCACCAGTTAAGAGAAAGGAAAATTGTTTAATGTGACAGAGGTGCAAAATATCACTGCAATGGAAGTCATATTGCTACATACAAATGTGCCAAAGTAATGCTTTATACACCTTAAATTTATACAATGTTGTATGTCAAATATATTCAATAAAGTACTTATGTGAATAAAAATATATTGTTTCTATCTTTAAAAGAAAAACATTCTAATATTGGGAAGCATTGTTGTCATTATTGTTCAGTCACTAAGTCGTGTCCAACTCTTTGCAACACTGCAGCACTCCAGGCTCATCTGTCCTCCACTATTTCCTGGAGTTTGCTCAAATTATGTCCATTGAGTTAGTGATGCTATCCAAACATCTCATCCTCTGCTGCCCCTTTCTCCTTTTGCCTTCAGTCTTTCTCAGCATCAGGGTCTTTTCCAATGAGTCGGCTCTTCGAATCAGGTGGCCAAAATATTGGAGCTTCAGCTTCAGCATCAGTCTTTCTAATGAATATTCAGGGTTGATTTCCTTTAGGAGTGACTGGTTTGATCTTGTGGCTCTCCAAGGGACTCTCAAGAGTCTCCTCCAGAAACACAATTTAAAAGCATCAATTCTTTGGTCCTTAGCCTTATTTATGGTCCAACTTTCACATCTGTACTTGACTATTGGAAGTGATGTGTGCTTTTTTATATACTGTCTGGGTTTGTCATAGCTTTCCTTCCAAGGAGGAAGCATCTTTTAATTTCAAGGCTGCACTCACTATCTGCAGTGATTTTGGAGACCAAGAAAATAAAATCTGTCACTGCTTCCCTATCCAGTTTATTTCAAAAGCAATTAGGCCTAAAAAGAGTCTCTAAAGAGGCTGGGGCAAAGGGGTTCCTGCTGAGAAGTTTCCTGAGGGCCCCCTTCAGGTTTTGGTTCCTCAGGCTGTAGATGAAGGGGTTCAGCAGGGGGGTCACCATGGTGTACATCACTGTGGCTGCCATGTCCTTCTGGGTGGTGTGTGTAGATGCAGGGGTGAAGTAGACCCCAATGATAGTCCCATAGAAGAGAGAGACAACACAAAGGTGAGAGCCACATGTGGAGAACGCTTTCCACCTGCCCTGGACACAAGGCACCTTCCACACAGTCACAGCAATGGGTGTGTAAGAGGCCATGATGCACACAAAAGGGATGAGGACCACTGAGCCCCCAAGGACCAACACCAGCATCTCGTTGACTTGGGTGTCAGAGCAGGAGAGCTTGATCAAGGCATTGAGGTCACAGAAGAAGTGTGGGATCCTATTGGTGCAGAAGGACAAGTGGGACATCAGGACAGTGTGGACCATGGAGATGAGGTTGGCTGAGATCCAGGGTATCACCACCAGCAAGGCACACCGAAGGACACTCATGATTGTCACGTAGTGCAGTGGGCTGCAGACAGCCAGGTAGCGGTCATAAGCCATGGCCGAGAGAAGCATGCTGTTGGCTGCCCCAAAGGCGATGAAGAAATACATCTGGGCCAGGCAAGCTGAGAAGGAAATGGTAGTGAGCCCACACAGATGGTTCACCAGCATCTTGGGGATGGTGGTGGAGATAAAGCAGATGTCAAGAAGAGACAAGTTGCTGAGGAAGAAATACATGGGGCTGTGGAGGTGAGGGTCCAAGACGATGGCCAGGATGGTGAGAAGATTCCCCAGGCACCCGCTCAAATACAGAATGAAGGACAGGCTGAAGAGCACCTGTCTCTGCAGGGGCTGCTGGGAGAGGCCTAGGAGGACGAATTCAGAGACTTGGGTCTGATTGTCCATGTCCAGGCAGATCTAGAGCCAGAAACAGGGCGTCAACCATGGGAAGGAAACAGGTTACCTCACTGCTCTTTCAAACCCATCCCTGAAGATGCATCTCACTTAACCACACTGAGCCTAGTTTCCCCATATGTTACACGGGACTAATTTTTCTAATTCCTTAGGATTGTTTTAAGGATTAAGTGAGAAAGTAGGATCAAGGGATTAAATCCATAGCTGATATGTTATATGGACAAACATTTTTATTTGTGGGAACTCTTAGAGATATTATCAAAATAAAGAGTCTTATGTTAATTAGCTTGATTTTGGCAATTATTTCAGAGTGTATACATGTATCAAAACTTCAAGTCTTACACCTTAGTTATACAAAATTTTGTCAATTATTTCTTACTTAAGATAGGGATAAAAGACATAAAATGAAAATAAACAGCCTAGGTACTTCTAGTGTTTGATATTTAAAATAAAATAGTAAAAGAGTGACTAAAGGCAAACTCTGAAAATACGCCTGGGTTTCAGTTCCAGTTCTGCCACTTACTGGCTGTGTGATTTAGCCAAGGTACATAACATTTCCGTGCCTGGGCCCAGATGGTAAAGAGTCTGCCTGCAATGCAGGAGACCTGGGTTCAATCCCTAGGTCAGTAAGATCCCCTGGAGAAGTGAATGGCTACCCACTCCAGTATTTCTGCCTGGAGAATTCCATGGACAGAGGGGCCTGGCAGGCTATGCAGTCCATAGCGTCGCAAAAGAGTCACAACTAAGCACTTAACATTTTGGTCCTTTGCCCCTGCTGTCTCCTGCCTGGAAGCTTCTAGCCTCCAGCTTCACCTCACTTAAGTTGCCTCCACTTCTTCAGGGATCCCTTCCCTGTACCTCTCCTCTTTGGGGTGGAGCCTAGTGGTTCTCATCCTGGCACTACTGACATTTGATGCTGGATCATATTTTTTGGTCGTGCAGACTATCTTATATATTATTGTAGGACATTGAACACCTGGCATTGACCCACTGAATGTCAATTGCATTCCTCCTATCCCCAGGTGTAAGGAGCAGAAATATCTTGAATAACACCTCTTGAGCAGGAGTAGAAATTTCCCCCAGTTGAGGATCACTGATCTAGGTTAAACCCTGCCAAACTCTCTCCTCCCCTCAGCATGTGTATAAGTTGACTAAGTTAGAGTGGTACCTGCGAGTGTGCGTGTGTGCTCAGTTACTTTAGTCATGTCTGACTCTTTCTGACCCCATGGACTGTAACCCTCCAGGATTCTCTGTCCATGAGATTTCCCAGCAGGAATACTGGAGTGGGCTGCCATGCCCTTCTCCAGGGGATCTTCTTGACCCAGTGATTGAAACTGAGTCTCTTGTGTCTTTTGCATTTCAGGTGAATTCTTTACTGCTGAGCCACCAGGGAAGTCCTTAGAGTGGTACAGTGACTTTTATTCTATGCAATTCACAGTGAGCTAACCTCTTAACAATTATCATCCCATTTAACCTTCAGCCATATCATGAGTCAACAGCTGAGGCTGCAAACCTGACTCCTGCATGGATCTGGGATCCAGCTCATGCTCTGATTCAAATATCCACTCTCTTGACCAACTCACAATACCCCTACCCATCTATGAGGCTCTGATACCAGGTAACCCAAGTCCTTGTGGATGAAACTGATCAGAGAGTCCCCCTAAGTTTTGTGGGGAAGAATCTTGCCTGAGATAAGCTCAATTGCAGCTTGTCTTCCTGATGCCTTATTAACCAATGACTACTGTACCTCCATCAGATTCCAGGACCTCTCAGCCCCTCAGGGGTCCTGTTTCCAGGTGGGTGGGGTTCCTGCAGCCTCAACTTTGTCTTGCAACTGTGGATGAAGAGCAGGCTTTCTCAGAGAACACACAGCAGAATCACACCAGCAGATTCATATCCGAATCTCTGGCCTTCGGGTATGATCCCCACAGAAACTTGTTAGGTGACTACAATTAGCTCATCTTCCCCAGTGAAGCCTTTGAGTCTAGGACCCCTGAGAGAAAGAGTTTTTGTCCCAAGAGCATTGCCATTCTTCAGATCTGTCTCTTTTGGCTGCCAGAGGGTTAGCACGGAACTCAGTTTTTCCAATGAACAAGATTTTAGATATGTTATTCCTGAAAACAGTTGTGTGTGTTCTCAGGCATTCAGTCATGTCTGACTCTGTGTGACCCCATGGACTGTAGCCCACCAGCCTCCTCTTGTGCATGGAATTTTTCAGGCAAGAATACTGGAGTGAGTTGCCATTTCCTCCTCAAGGGATCTTCCAACCCCAAGGATCAACCCACTGTCTATTGCATTTTCTGCATCAGCAAGCAGATTCTTTATCATTAGTGCCACCTGGGAAGCCCCTTGAAAACAGTTATAATGTGTTAAGGATTTGCAATGTGGCTGGAGCTGGGCAGAGCATGCAACATCCTATGCTTCTTACAAAAGCCCAATGAGGAAGCAAGCAGAGACTCTCACTTGTCCATTGTCCACCCAGCTTAAAGTGGCAGATTTAGCATTCAAATCTAGGTAGTCTGGCTCCAGGGACAAACTAATGAATGCAAATGTCTCTCAGTACACATGAAGAGATACTCATTCCTTTGAATGGCTGAACAATATTACATTGTATTTATACACCTCAGTTTGTTTATCCATTCATCTGTTAATGGACGGTTGAGTTGTTTTCCATCTTTTGGCTATTATGAATAGCGCTGCTGTGAACATTCATGGATAAATGTTTGAGTCCCTATTTTTAATTCTTTGGGGTACATATCCATATATGGAATTTCTGGGTCACATATTAATTGTACGTATCACTTTGAGGGACTGCTGAACTGGTTTCCATAGTGCTGGCACCATTGTACATTCCCACCAGCCATGTATAGTGGTTCTGAGATAGAGTGGGACCAGGTTCCCACTGTTTTGTCACCAAGTCATGTCTGACTCTTTATGATCCCATAGACTCTAGTTCACCAGGCACCTCTATCCCTGGGATTTCCCAAGCAAAAATACTGGAGCTGGTCGTCATTTCCTTCTCCAGTGGATGTTCCCGACCCAGGGATCTAACCCAGGTCTTATGAGTTGCATGTGGATTCTTTACTACTGAGCCACCTGGGCAGCCCTACAGGAGTGCTTGCACCGGTCAAATGTCTCCTTGAGCAACAGAATACAAAGAAACCAAAAGGGACTAAAAATAACCGCCAATAAGCAAGTGCAGTGTGAGCAATATGAACAATAAGATACAAAAAGACAACAACCCAACACGCCTTTTCTGAGATGCCAAGAGCAAAAGCAGGGAACTGCACATGAAAGCACCGCCAAGGGGATGGGCAGCCACCTAAGCTATGCCTCCTGTCTAACCCACTGATCCCAGCCTCCGGTTTAAGAAGCCTGATTGCCCCCCGCTTCCGCCCGCTGAACCTGAGGACCTAGCAAGGGCACCTGTTCTTGTTTTTGCTCCCCCCTGCTGCAGCATGAGCCCCAGTAAAGTCTTACTTGAAATTCTCATCTGGCCTTCTATTAACTTCTACTGATTAAGGAGCCCAAGGACCTGAGAGCAGCAGTTCCATTTCTCCACATACCTTCCAGCACATGCTATTTCCCGTTGTTTAAAAAAATGTAGTCATTCCAGTAAGAGTGAAGTGATATCTCATTGTGGCTTTGATTTGTATTTCCCTGATGACTAATGATGTTGGTCATCTTTGTTTTTAAAAGAGAAACTGTAGGTGTATTGCTATCAGAAGTGAAAATCTAAAGAATACCTTTTTCCTAGCAGCTTTTTTTGTGTGTCGACACATGCTACAAAGTGTATGAACCTCAAGAACATCACTGTAACTGAGAGAAGCCAGACACAAAAGGGAACATATCATATAATTCCAGGTATATGAAATGTCCAGAATAGGCAAATCCATAGAGACAGGAAGTAGATAGTGGTTTCTGGGGGCTAGGGGAGTGGAGAATGGGGAGTGGCTATTTAATGAGCATGAGGTCTCTTTGCGGTGAAGGAGATGTTTTGGGATGAGGTAGATGTGATAGTTGTACAACATTGTACATGCGATAAATCCTACTGAATTGCTCATTTTTAAATTGTTAATTAAAAACAGAAACAAACTCACAGATGTCAAAAAAATCTATGCTTATCAGAGAGGAAATGTTGGAAGGGGGAATTAAGAGCTTCAGTTTGACATACACACTGCTGATGCTAAGTCACCTCAGTCGTGTCCAACTCTGTGCGACCCTAGAGACAACAGCCCACAAGGCTCCCCCATCCCTGGGATTCTCCAGGCAAGAACACTGGAGTGGGTTGCCATTGCCTTCTCCGTTGACATACACACTAGTATATATAAAATAGATAACCAATAAGAACCTACACTATGGTAGAGGGCACGCTACTTAATATTATGTAATAACCTCTATGGGAAAAGAATAAATACATTTATAACTGAATCACTTTGCTATATACCTGAAACTAAGACAACATTGTAAATCAATTATACTTCAGTATAAAATAAAAATTTAAAAAAGAACAATGCTGCTATGACTATATATATACATACATACATATATATATGAATATATATGTATGTATATATATTCTTTATCACTGTGCCACCTGGGAAGCCCCATGCAAGGGGAATTATAGAGTATTTATTCTTCTGTGACTGCCTTCTTTCACTTAGCATAATGTCCTCAAGGTTCATTCACATTGTCTCATACGGAAGAGTTAATTTCTTTTTATAAGACTGAATAATATTCTATTGTATGTATGGACCACATTTTCTTTATCCACCTATCCATCAGGAGACATTTAAATTGCTTTACTACTCAGACAACCTGGGTTTTAAATGTTACTCTAGTTGTTTGGGCTCTGTGAACCTGCACAGTTGATTTAGTCTAAGTTCAGTTGCTTCATTTAGAAGAACTATTTTGGAAAGAAAAACATTTGAAAATGATGGTACTTTTTGTTGTTAATGAGCATAGGCATTAATTAAAACTATATTGAGGTACTCATCTTACTTTATGGAAGTAAATGTAAATTAAGGTATTATTCAATACCAGTGTACTGGCCACACAGTTGATACGATATACACATAACTTGGCTTCCCAGGTAGCTCAGTGGTAAAGAATCTGCTTGCCAATGCAGGAGACACAAGTTTGATCTCCCAGTCAGGGAGATTCCCCTGGAGAAGGAAATGGCAATGCACTCCAGTATTCTTGCCTGGGAAATCCCATGGACAGAGGAGCCTGGTGGGCTACAGTTCTTAGGGTTGCAAGAGTCAGACATGACTTAGCGACTAAACAACAACAACATAGACATAACTGGAGACATTGTGAATTGTCAAAGATTTTTTCTGGACAGAAAAAGGTAAGATTCATAAAGATGCTTAAATCATTGAATATTAAAGTCTAGAAAATCTGACAGGACTCCTTCTACAAAACACTAGAAGTAATGAATAAAATATTACAAGCATTCTCCTAAATGCATACATGAATTCATTTTTTTTTTTTAAACAAGGGAAATCTCAAAGGGTTAACAACAAATGTCCATTAATGGATTAGTGGATAAACACTATATGGTATGTCCATATAATGTAGCATAATTCAGCCACTCCCCCCCCCAAAAAAAAGACAAGCAAAAAAGCCATCATGTCCTGATACATGATGCAACATGGATGAATTGTAAAAGAAGCCAGACACAAAAGGACACATATTATGCGAATGCATTTATGTGAAGTGTCTAGAACAGGTGAAATCAGGACAGAAAACAAATTGGTGGTTTCAAGGAGCTGAAAAGTGGGACAGAATGGGGAATCACTGCTTTACAGGTGTGTGGTGATAAAAACAAAATATGGTCAGCGGTATGATGAGAGAATCCTAGGGGCCTGTGAGAGCTAAGTGCAGGTCAAAGACCAGCCTGTAGCTTTGAAGCCTTCTGGAGGGAGTTACTCATTGGAAGGACTGATGCTGAAGTTGAAGCTCCAATACTTTGGCCACCTGCTATGAACCGCTGACTCATTGGGAAAGACCCCGATGATGGGAAAGACTGACGACAAAAGGGAAAGGGGGTGGCAGAAGTTGAGATGGTTGGTTAACATCACTGATTCAATGGACATGAATTTGGGCAAACTCTAGAAGGTGGTGAACAGGGAAGCCTGGCGTGCTGCAGTCCATGGGGTTCACAAAGAGTTGGACACAACTTAGTAACTGAACAACAACAACAGAGGGGTTCAGGCTTAACACAAGACCTGAAGGGTAAGGAGGTGTGATCCAGAAAAGACAGGCAGGAAAGAGGGGTTTCTAAGAAGGCACAGCAAGTGTAAAAGTTGAGGGTGCAGACGCATAGTGCATTTGGGCACAATGTTATGTCTGGTGAACCCTGGAGAGTTGAAGGTGGCTAGGGGCTTTCTGGGATATGTAGGCATAAAGGTGGAAAAATCAAGGGCATGCAAGATCATGAAGGCCACCTGAAGAGTTTGTTCCATTGGCAATAGGGTACTCAAAATATTTCTATAATACATAGATTAAATAACTGGAAGATATTGCATGAGCTAAACATACTCATAAACATTTGGGTTGTTTCCACTTTGGGATTCCTATGAATGGTATTCCTATGAACATCTAGTACATTTCCTTTAATGGATAATACATTTGTGTTCCATTGGGTCTGTACCTAAACGTGTAATTAATGAATCATGTTGTTGTTGCTCAGTTGCTAAGTTGTATCTGACTCTTTTGCGACCCCATAGATTGTAGCCCACCAGGCTCCTCTGTGCATGGGATCTCCCAGGCAAGATTACTGGAGTGGGTTGTCATTTCCTTCTCCAGGGGATCTCCCTGACTCATGGATTGAACCCACATCTCCTGCATTGGCAGGTGTGTTCTTTACCACTCTGCCACCAGGGAAAACCATAGTGGAGTCATATGAGTCATAGCAGAGATCTATGTTCAGCTTGAATAGATACTGCCAGTCAGTTTTCCAAGATGGTTGTACCAAGGAGCTGGTTTCAGACACAAGCAACGTGGTCAGATTCTTGTATGCAGAGAGCCCTTTCTGGCTGCTGTGAGGGGAGTAGGCTGCTGAGGGCAGAGATTGGTATAAGGAGATTCAGGGAGTATTGGGGAGAGGAGGAGGTGGGGAGATAGGTGAGGGCATCCAGGATGAGCTGAGTGGCCAGAATTGAGGCTGATTACAAGGCTGAGAAGACGACACTGCTGAACATTTATGACATTATATGTGTGACTTTTTTCTGTAGGAAAGGAGGTCAATTCTCCCACTCTCTGTACACTAATAACGTCCTACAATTCAGTTAGGACACTCACAACCTGCAACTGGTGTCCGAACTCACAGGAGAAGGGCTCAGTCCCACAAGAGTGCTCCCACTTTGGCTGCCAGTCTTCACTACCTAGAAAGTTGGAGGTATCCACAATCCATCCCTCCCCTTTCACATCCTATATAAAGTAGTTGCTAAAATAACTCAAAGAACTCAGAAAAGTGCTTTAAATTCCTATTACCAGTTTATTATAAAAGACACAACTCAGGAACAGACAAATGGAAGAGAAACGAAGGGGAAATTATGAGGGAGGGAATAAGGAGCTTCCTTGCCCTCCCTGGAGGCACCCCACTTACCAGCAGCTCCATACGCTCATCAGCCTGGAAACCCCATTTGGGGATTTTCTGTAAAGGGATCAGTTCAGAGCCCCTGATTGATTAAATCATTGGCACTGATGCTTAAATCAATCTACATGCCCTCTTCTCTCCCTAGAGATCTAGGGAGTGGGGTTGAATGTCCCAATCTTTTTAAATCTTGCCTTGGTATTCTGGAGACCAGATCCATCCTGTAGCTACCTAGCAGCCTGTAAGCCCTTATCATTTCATTAGCAATCAGCATAAAAAAGATACTATCACTCCTAAGCTGACTGTAAGGAGCCATGGGCAAAAACTGAAGGATCTAATTATTATATTTTATCCCAGGGTGGCTTATGCTAACATCAGGCTTCCTGGCTTGGATCAGCAGGGCAATGGGATTAGTGTAGAACTTGATCAGGAAGAAGGTGAGGTTTTCCAGTCTGGCTAGAGAACAGCATACCTATATTGCCCAAGAGTAAGGTATTAGTTGCTCAGTCATATCAACTCTTTGCGACCCTGTAGACTGTAGTCAAGCAGGTTCCTATGTCCATGGAATTTCCCAAGAAAGAATACTGGAGTGGGTTGTCATTTCCTCCTCAAGGGGATCTTCCCAACCCAGGGACTGAACCTGGTCTTCCTCATTGCACGCATATTCTTTACAGTCTGAGCCCAAGAGAAAACCACTCTCCAAGACTCAGCTCCAAATTACCCTTATTCTGGGAAGCCTTCCAACTGTCTTTACCCAAGGGCAGAGCCCTGGATTCCCATTCTGGGCTCCTGCTCTCCTGACAGTACCTTGATCCCAAGTGGTTGAAGACATCTGTATCCAGCTCTGTCTCCCCCAAGACTGGGAGCTTTTCTACCCTCAGTCAGGGCTGAGGTCTCCAGGGTCAGAGAGAGGCAACCAGGAGTCTTCACTTTGAATGGGTAGGTGGGGGAGGAAGTAGAGACTGCAGATCCCAGAAGGTCCCCTGCAGTTCCTCCAGCATCTCCTGACCTTGAAGACTGCACATCCAGGCTGGTTTCATGAAGGGGCTCTTGGGAAGAGTCTCCTGGAGCCTGCAGCAGGCATAAAGCACAGTGTATCCGTTCCGGGAGAACTTACATCTGTCCCCACATCTGCCTGTGGATGCTGCTGACAGCAACAAGCAGGAGAGCTTCTTCTCTCCTTCCCTGCTGGCCATTTCTTGGAAGAGGCAACTCAAGCAGAGAAGGACCTCCCTCAAGCAGAGGAGGGAGAGGGTAGGAAAGCAGAATCCTACAGCTGTTGGTAGCACTGCTCAGCCTGGGGATGAGGTCAGGGCCAGAGAGAAGAGTTGTAATAGAGGACTGTAGCTTTGGGAGGCTCCTGGGAATCATTCCTGTTTGCCCATCTGGGTCCCTAGCTTTAGCTTAGCCTAGGTGCCCTTTGCAGCTTCTAGGTCAGCAGTTCTCAGCCCAGGGCGATTCTGTCTGGCACTGGACATTTGGATATGTCTTGATAATTTTTTAAATTTCATTTATTTGTTTTTCATTATGAAAGTATGATAACATAATTACAGGAGACTTAGAACACAGAACAAATTTGCAGGAAGCAATGTTAGTTGCTCAGTCATGTCTGACTCTTTGCGACCCCAGGACTGTAGCCTGCAAGACTCCCCTCTCCATGGGATTCTCCAGGCAAGATTACTGGAGTGGGTTGCCATTCCCTTCTCCAGGGGATCTTCCTGACCCAGGGATCCAACCCACATCTCCTGAATTGCAGGTGGATTCTTTAGTTATGCTATCTATTACAATTACTTTTTTAAGTAGACAAATTAAGATTTTTAGTTGGAGTTTCAATATCAAACTCTCAAAAATTAATAGAGTGAATATATAGAAAAGTAGAAAGGTATAGTAAACCTGAAAAGCACCATGAACCAACTCAACATAATTAAGATGTGTACAATTTTCACACAACAGTAGGATACAAATTCTATTCAAGTTCCCATAGACTGTAATATAGGAGACACTGGAACAAATCCAGGAACATAAAAGAAGGTGCAAAAATTTCATGGTCTAAAGGTACTGAAATCATAGAGTCTGTTCTCTTATCACTGTGGAATTATGTTAGAAATCAATATCAAAAGATATTAGAAAGTAATCCACGTATTTTCAAGTGCAATGTGACATTTACTGAGAGAGATCTTCGACTTAGCCATTGAAAACCTCAATAAAGTTAAAAAGCTGAAAAACCACAGAGGGTGATTGCAGAGAAGAAAGCAAGTAGATGAGAAGTTAATATGTCTTGATAATTTTTTATTGTTATGACTCATTGTGGGGGAGGGATGCTCCTTTCATCTGTTAAGTTCAGACTAGGGATGCTGCTAAGCATTGTACAATGAGAAGGACAGCCAAGAAATGATCTGGCCCCAAAAATCATGAGTAGTGGGAGGTTGAGAAACTGTGCTTTAGGTATATTTTGTCTCAGCTGCTGTGTCTTGGACTGGTGCTAAACTTAAGGGGAGGCTCTGGGGGAAACATAAGTATGAATTGGATGCACTCAGTGACATGTGTGATGTTTGCTCAACACCTCAACCATTCTCTGTGAGACCAGAGGAAACAGAATTCTGTTCACCTGTCAGAGGAATTGGCAGAGACCAATCTCAAGGTTCACCGTTCCACCAAACCGGAGGTAGGAAGGCAGACTGTTGGGGTGAGGGAGGGGCTGGAGAAGAGAGTGGAGGTTGGACCAGCCTTCTGGGGGTGGGGGGACAGTGTTATGTGGCTACTGGGGGACTAAGTACTCCACTGAGGTCAGAGATCGTGAGTTTAGAATGGGGTCAACTGGTGACATCTGATAGAGGATGGCAGAAAACCAATCTGAAGAAGGAGCACCATCTCAAAGTCTGTGATAACATTTAAATGGTATCTATTTTTACTCAGAGGTAAACTCTGAGCCCTCTATGTGAATCCTCATGGGCCCACTGAAAGCAGTTCTCTAGGAACCTTGATTTTTCAGAGAGGAGACTCAGAGCTCTAAAGTTCTTTGTCAAACATACACAGAGGGAGCAGGGATTTGAACGCTGGGTCTGAGGACTGCTTACCTTGTGCATGTTTCAGAAAATTTTCTCTGGAAATCAGAATGGAGTGGGGGCAGAGGAGGGGACAGAGGAGGAGTGTGGAGGGTGATTCAGGAGAGAGGAGATGGAGCCATGTGAATGTAGAGGAGTGGGAGAGACTGAGTACTTCTTGGGGAAGGAGAACGTTGAGTGGATGCAGGGATGAAGCATGGAAGACGGCTGACTGCAGACTGCAGGAGTGAGGCAGGAACTGGAGAAAAGAGTGGAGGTTGGATCAACCTCCTGGGGATTGACATCAATGTCTTGGTTTCTTGGTGGAGTGCATAGATGGTCAGAAGAATTTTTTGGCCATAAATGCATCTTCCTCACTCCATAGAGCATCTTCACTCCAGCTAAGGTCCTCACTGCTTTGGCGAAATTCTGTGTCCTCCCAGTTCCAGGCTGACCCTTACTGTGGGGTATTCTTGAGATAATGCCTTAATGAGGTGACTAGGGTATGCAATGAGGGGGAGCCTTGTCTCAGAGTCAGGGAGTTTAGGAGCTCTGGGCAGCAACATAACTCAAATTATTCACAAAAATATATTTTAAAAACTTTATTATGGACTTCAGCTGCTGAGGTTTGAATCAATGGTATTTTCAGTTTGCAGCTTTGATCATCATGGGTTTGCCCAAGATCCTTCTCATATTTCATGAATGTATTTCATTTTTTTCACCCCATTTCCTTCTTGTTTTGACAATCATTTCAAAATACTCCATGTGTACTCTTAGATTTGCATGTATTCTTGCAAGTTATGTACTGTTCTCTATATGCAATTTTAAATGGATTTTTAATATATTTTTTAAATTGATGAGGCTAATTAGAGAAGTTTAAGGTTATATTATATATATTTCTTTTTCTTTCCTTGTAGCATCATTCACGACTTTCAGTTCCATGTTAAAGAACAGCAGAGAGAGTGAGTAACCTTGAATTGCTTCTGATCCTAAAATAATACACATAAGCTCCCCCACTTAGTATACTACTTTTTAGTTTTGTAGTATATTCTCTTTATCTAGCTAAGAAAGTTCCCTTTGATTTCATGTTGCAAAAGGATTTTTTAAAAGTCATAGATATATAACAAATTATTGTGTTGTGCACCTGAAACTAATATCTTATATGTCAATTGAATAAAAAGTCACAATTGTTGAATTTTAGAAAATATGTTCTTTACTTGATCAAAATACTTATATAATTTTTTAGTTTATATGATGAATCACACGATAGGTTATCTGATGCTATGCATCCTGTCATTCATGGGATAAACCAATACCACTTGATCACACTAGATGATTTTTACTACACTATTGCATTTGACTTGGTAATATCATATAATGGATTTTCAAATCTACATAAATAGGTAAATAGGTAAAATGAGTCCATAATTATAAACATTCTGACCTAGTTTTAGAATCAAGATTGCATTAACATATTGAAATGAGCATGGCAGATTTCAACTATCTGCTATTTATTTATACTTTGAAGAATATATATAAAGTATTCATCAACTGTTCTTTAAAAATTTATGAACATTCACTTATAAACCTACTGGGGCTAATGATTATAGAAAGAGAAAGTCTTTAATCATTTCAACTTCTTTAAAACTTTTTAAATATCCACGGTGTCTATTTCCTGAACCAGCTCTGAAATTGTACATGTTTCTGAGAATTTATTCATTTCATTTATTGTTTTCAATTTCTTAACATATTTTTCTTATTATTTTCATTTATTTAGAAATGTCATTTATTTCTGTAGCTATTTTCCAATTTTAATTTTGTGTTTTCTCATTGGCAATTTTCTCCTTGTTTCTATCTTATTAATCTTTTCCAATTGTTTTATTTTGGCTGTATTAAGAATGATTTGTTTCCTGAATAAAGTCTTATGACACATATGTACATGTATGTTTAAAGCAGTGTGTTCCCCATGACAGTACTCTTTTAGCTTAAAAATTTGACATTTGATGATTAAATTATTTAATTACAAAGATTTCTTCATTCATTTTATGACTTGCTACAGAAAAAACATTATTTAATATTATATTGAGTTCCTAACTTTTAGAATTTGGAAAGGCATTACTTCTCTACTGATTTCCAATTTTAATGCACTACAATCTATATAGTATTTATACTTTGAAGTGTATGGAGATTTGCTCTATGTTCAAACAGAAGGCCAAGTTTTGTTAAAATTCTCTATATGGTTGAAAATTATCTTTAGTCTTTGCTTGGTGAAGAGCCTAAGTATATTCAGGAGCTAATGAATGAATATTATTATTGCATAATAATTAATAATTCCCAAATTGCATTTCTAGACTATCAAAACTTGCAACCTCAGTTTTAAAATCTACCTATCTAGTTTCAGTTTATATATTTCTGTCTCATATCTATTTCACTGAAAGTTGCGTTCATTATTTCTTTATTAATTATCTACGGTACATTGTTGTTGTTGTTCAGTTGCTAAGTCGTGTCTGACTCTTTGCGACCCCATGGACTGCAGCATGTCAGGCTGTCCTGTCCACTGTCTCCCAGAGTTTGCTCAAGTTCATGTCCACTGAGTCAGTTATATAGGTTATTTATATCTATCAGGTTGTTACAATGTTCTAATATCTTCATAAAATATTCTTCTTTCTTCCTTGTTGTGCACATGTGTGCAATTTTTTAATTTCAGCATGTATTTAAAATACTATTTTCCTTCATAGCCAAATTAACAAGCTCATATTTAAAGTTAATAACTAAATTAAGAATGATCTCTTCATATTATTTATACTTCATCATTCACCTATAACAAATCAAAATCTTCTCTATATCCTTAATAACACCTTACAACTAGCTTATCTAAATCCACATCATATCTAGTACCCTATGCTGGATGTGATTGTTCTGTCCCTTGAATTTCTCTTCACCCTTTTCATGACTCTGACTTGCTGATGAGGTTCAACTAATTGTTCTTTGAAAGTTTTCACATTCTGGATTTCCTAATTGCTTCTTCTTGGCATCCTTTAGCTTGTTCCTCCATCATCTGCACATGATCACTCTTTCTGGTGCTCAGCTATGCCAATGGGCACATTTTCAGTCTGGTTCCAGTATCCTTTAGCACTAACACACTGTTCAGTGAAAGTTCCATTGCACTGTTGGAGAGATGTTCTAGATTTGCATCCATGCACAGACCACTTCTCCAGGGAACCTGGTTCCTCTTACTGGCATATGGTAACAGAGATTTTATGATTATTATTTCATTAAATTCCATTTTTTCTGCTTTCAGCATTGCTTCTTCATTTTCCTTTGGTGAACATTTGCTTGGCATATATTCACTCATCCTTTTATTTTCAAATGTTCTCTTCAATTTCTTTAGAAGATATATATATATATATATATAGATATATATATATATATATATATATATATATATATATATATATATAAAATCTGGTTTCTCTTCAGATTGCATATATAGTCTTCCCAGTGAAGTAGGAAATGGCATCACACTCCAATATTCTTGCCTGGAAAATTCCATGGACAGAGAAACCTGGCAGGCTACAGTACATGGCATCACAAATAGTTGGCCATGACTGAGTGACTTATCAGACACAGGCTTTCCAGGTAGCCCTAGTGGTAAAGAACCTGCCTGCCAATGCAGGAGGCATAAGAGATGTGAGTTCGATCCAGGGGTTAGAAAGATCCCCTGGAGGAGAGCATGGCAACCCACTCCAGTATTCTTACCTGGAGAACCCCATGGACAGAGGAGCCTGGTGGGTTGCGGTCTGTAGGGTCACAAAGAGTTGGAAGCCACTTAACATGCATGCATATACATGCACACAGGATACAATGGCAGAAATGAATTCAGTACTAAAATAAGACAGTACTGAAACAAAGACGAACGGGTTACTCAATTAAAAGAAAAATCTCTCAGATAAAAAATTGTTTTTATAAATCTGAAATCCAATCTAGAACAGGCACAGTATTCAAGAAACTATGACTCTGATCATCTATGTCTGTCTTAATTACAAACCTAGATATTTTACTTCTTTTCATCAGTGTTAATAAACACCCAGGAGCCAAAACTATGTCTTAAGCACTTAATTCATTGATGTTTATCACAATGCTGAATGTCAAAAGCTATAATGATTTATTCCAACTTACTGATGGAGACTGTGTGGCCCAGAGAAGTTAAGCAAATGGATATACGATAAGCCCCCTACATACAAATGAGTTCCATTACCAGAGTGCGTTCACAAGGGTAGTTTTCTTTCAAGTCCAACAAAGTTAGCTTAGGTACCCAACTAACACAACTGTCTATACAATACTGTACCATTACCAGCTTATAATACTTTTCACAAAAAAAAATACATAGAAAATAAATAAACACAAAAAATAAAGAAAACATTTTAAATCTTAGAGCACAGTACCTTGAAAAGTATAGCAGGTCTCACCAGATATGTGAACTAACTTATGTGAGTGGACATTTGAACACAGGCTCATATCTTTGAAAGTTTACAACTTGAAGGTTTATAGTAGGGGGCTTCCTGCATGGTAAGAAAAAAGAAGTGAAGTGAAAATGTTAGCTGATCATCTTGTCTGACTCTGTGACCTCATGGGCTATAGCTTGCCAGACTCCTCTGTCCATGGTATTCTCCAGGCAAGAATACTGGGGTGGATTGCCATGCCTTACTCCAGGAGATCTTCCCAACCCAGGGATCAAACTCTGGTCTCCTGAATTGGAGGCAGATACTTTACTGTCTGAGCCACTGGGGAAGTCCAACTTCTCTGTATAGTATGTGCTTAGTCGCTCAGTCATGTCTGCCTCTTGTGACCACATAGACTGTAGCCTGGCAAGCTCCTCTGTCCATGGGATTCTCCCGGCAAGAATACTGGATTGGGTTGCCATTTCCTTCTCCATCTGTATAGTATAGTGAAGTGAGTGAAGTCGCTCAGTCGTGTCCAACTCTTTGCAACTTCATGGACTGTCGCCTACCAGGATCCTCAGCCCATTGGATTTTCCAGGCAAGAATACTGGAGTGGGTTGCCATTTCCTTCTCCAGGGGATATTCCCAACCCAGGGATCGATCTCGGGTCTCCCGAATTGTAGGCAGACGCTTTACTGTCTGAGCTACCAGGAAAGCCCAATGTATAGTATAGAGCTCTTTAATTGGCCTTTAATGTATGCTAGAGCCTATGTTTTAACCACTGGGCCTTCATTCTGCTTCTCATCTCCCCAGATGCAGCATCCTCGTCTGGTCAGAACTACAGCACAGCGTCTGAATTCATCCTCATCGGCTTCTCCAACTTCCCTCAGCAGCTCCTGCCCTCCTTCTTCCTGCTGTACCTGCTGATGTACCTGTTCACACTGCTGGGGAACCTGCTCATCATGGGCACCGTCTGGAGGGACCGCAGCCTACACACCCCCATGTACCTCTTCCTGTGTGCCCTCTCCATCTCCGAGATCATGTTCACTGTGACCATTACCCCTTGGATGCTGGCGGACATGCTGTCCACCCACCGCTCCATCACCTTTGTGGCCTGTGCCAGCCAGATGTTCTTCTCCTTTACGTTTGGCTACACCCACTCCTTCCTGCTCATGATCATGGGCTATGACCGCTACGTGGCCATCTGCCACCCCCTGCGCTACAACACGCTCATGAGCACCCATGACTGTGCCCGTCTTGTGTCCTGCTGCTGGGCCGGTGGCTCAGTCATGGGGATGATGGTGACACTGATAGTTTTTCATCTCACCTTTTGTGGGTCCAATGAGATTCATCATTTTTTCTGCCATATTTTTTCCCTCTTGAAGTTGGCCTGTGGGAAAGAGACAGCCTCTCTCACCCTGGGTGTGATCCTGGCCTGTGTCACGGCCCTGATGGGGTGCTTATTCCTCATCTTCCTCTCCTATGTCTTCATCGTGGCTGCCATCTTGAGGATCCCCTCTGCTGAGGGCCGGCACAAGACCTTCTCCACCTGTGTCTCCCACCTCACCATAGTGGTCGTGCACTACGGTTTTGCCTCCCTCATCTACCTCAAGACCAAGGGAACCCATTCTATGGACAGTAACATTCTGATGACCACCACTTATACAGTCTTCACCCCCTTTCTTAGCCCAATTATTTTCAGTCTTAGGAATAAGGAGCTGAAGAATGCCATAAAGAGAAGCTTCCGCAGAACTTTCTGTCCCCTAAACTCCTAACCGCCAGTATAGGGTAGAAGGGTTGGAGACAATAATGCCTTTGCCTTTCTTCATAGAACTCTTGTGATGATTCAGATATAAGAAAATACCCACACTCCTTAGGAGTATGATACATAGTAGCTATTTGACTTTCTCTAGTTTTCTCCCTCTTATAGCCTCAAGCTTTCATAATATCCTGTTTATATCCAATGTGATGAGCTGTATCCCATTATCTATGCCTAGGAATATGCTACCTACTTATAGGCAGGTGAGCAGAATCACAAGGATGTGTCAGGACCCTGATGCACATGATTCTTCTTGAATGAACTACCAAGAAAAGATTTTGTCCCTTCATCCCCCCAAAATAAGAATCAACAACCTGAAGAATAAGAATAAATAACCTAAAATTAATAACCCACCAGAATTGAGTCTTTTCTATGTATAAAGTACTGTGTCTAGAGTATTATTACTATTATCCTTTAACAATAACAAATGTACAAAAGAAAATAAGGTGTCTCTGAGAAAATGATTTGCTATTTGTAGTTTCTGACTCCATTTTAGAGTAATGGAGTCCAAGGGAAGTTTTATTTTGAGCTGAGTTAAGTGAAAGATTCTAAAATGGAAAGGGCAGAGAGTAGAACACTAGGAATAGTTTTGATTATTCAATTGGATTAAAAAATATAAAATATATGGGAAAATCTGGAAAAGAGAGGAGGAAGGAAGAGGTTGGCAAGGAAACTGAGCAGGACCCTGTGGGGCTCCTGGGCACAGAGACCTTTCTGAACCCGTCCCCCACCCTCCACCATTTCTTGTCTGTAGGAAATAGGCTCCAACCTCTATGACCTCCCCTGAGTTCCAAAGGGCGCATTCAAGCAGTTGTTAAATCAGGGAATTGGGGAGATACAAGACAAGAGAGAAGCAGTCAAGAAATGATAGTGTGAAATATAGACCAATGGAACGAGATAGAAAGCCCAGAGATAAACCCATGCACCTCTGGGCATCTTATCTTTGACAAAGGAAGCAAGAATATACAATGGGAAAAGGTAATCTCTTCAATAAGTGGTGCTGGGAAAACTGGACAGTTACATGTAAAAAAAATGAAATCAGAACACTTCCTAATACCATACACAAAGATAAACTCAAAATGGATTAAAGACCTAAATGTAAAGCCAGAAACCATAAAACTCTTAGAGGAAAACATAGGCAGAACACCATAACATAAATCACAGCAAAATCCTCAACAACCAACCTCCTAGAGTAATGGAGATAGAAACAAACAAAAAAAATAATAATAATAAGAGCTAATTAAGCTTAAAAGTTTTTGCACAAATAAGGAAACTATAAACAAGGTGGAAATAATAGTGAACTAAACAAAGAATTAATCTCTAAAATATACGAGCAGCTCATGCAACAATACCAGAAAAACAAACAACCCAATCAAAAAGTGGGCAAAAGACCTAAACAGACATTTCCCCAAAGAAGACATACAGATGGTGAATAAACACATGAAAAGATGTTCAACACCCTTCATTAGTAGAGAAATGCAAGTCAAAACTACAATGAGATATCACCTCACACCTGTCAGAATGGCCATCATTAAAAAAAATCCACAAAAAATAAATACTAGAGAGGATGTGGGGAAAATGGAACTCTCTTGCACTGTTGGTGGGAATGTAACTTGATACAATCACTATGGAAGACAGTATGGAAATTCTTTAAAAAATTAAAGGTAACACCTATCATATGACCCAACGATCCCACTGCAGGGCATATATGCTGAGAAAACCATAACTGAAAAAGACATATGTACTACAGTGTTCATTGCAGGACTCTTTCTTTTTTTATTGCTTACCCAATGTTTGCTTTTCCATCTTTTAAAAAAATATTTATTTTTAGTTGGCAGATAATTGCTTTACAATATTGTGTTGGTTTCTTCTGTATATCAACATGAGTCAGCCATAGGATATGTGTGTCCCCTCCCTCTTGAGCCTCCTTCCCACCTTCCACCCCACCCCAACCCTCTAGGTTATCAGAGTACTGTATTTGAGCTCCCTGCATCACACAGGACATTATACAGCACAATTTCCACTGGCTATCTAATTTTACATACAGTAGTGTATATGTTTCAATGCTACTCACTCAATTCATCCCACCCTCTCCTTATCCCAACCTCACCATGTCCACAAGTCTGTTCTTTATGTCTGTGTTTCCCTTGCTGCCCTGAAAATAGGGCAGCACCATTTTTCTAGATTCCATATATATGTATTAATATACGATGTTTGTCTTTCTCATTCTGACTTACTTCAGTCTGTATAATAGGCTCTAGTTCCATCCGCTTTATTAGAACTGAGTTGAATAAGTTCCTTTTTATGACTGAGTAATATTACAGTGAAAGTGAGAAATAGATTTAAAGGACTAGATCTGATAAACAGAGTTCCTGATGAACTATGGACAGAGGTTTGTTACATTGTACAGGAGACAGGGATCAAGACCATCCCCATGGAAAAGAAATGCAAAAAAGTAAAATTGCTGTCTGAGGAGGCCTTACAAATAGCTGTGAAAAGAAGAGAAGAGAAAAGCAAAGGAGAAAAGGAAAGATATTCCCATTTGAATGCAGAGTTCCAAAGAATAGCAAGGAGAGATAAGAAAGCCTTCCTCAGCGATCAATGCAAAGAAATAGAGGAAAACAACACAATGGGAAAGACTAAAGATCTCTTCAAGAAAGTTAGAGATACCAAGGGAACATTTCATGCAAAGATGGGTTCGATAAAGGACAGAAATGGTATGGACCTAACAGAAGCAGAAGATATTAAGAAAAGGTGGCAAGAGTACACAGAAGAACTGTACAAAAAAGATCTTCATGAGCCAGGTAATCACAATGGTGTGATCACTCACCTAGAGTCAGACATCCTGAAATGTGAAATCAAGTGGGCCTTAGAAAGCATCACTACGAACAAAGCTAGTGGAGGTGATGGAATTCCAGTTGAGCTATTTCAAATCCTAAAAAATGATGCTGTGAAAGTGCTGCATGCAATATGCCAGCAAATTTGGAAAATTCAGCAGTGGCCACAGGACTGGAAAAGGTCAGTTTTCATTCCAATCCCAAAGAAAGGCAATGCTGAAGAATGCTCAAACTACCGCACAATTACACTCATCTCACATGCTAGAAAAGTAATGCCCAAAATTCTCCAAGCCAGGCTTCAGCAATACGTGAACTGTGAACTTCCAGATGTTCAAGCTGGTTTTAGAAAAGGCAGAGGAACCAGAGATCAAATTGCCAACATCTACTGGATCATTGAAAAAGCTAGAGAGTTCCAGAAAAACATCTGTTTCTGCTTTATTGACTATGCCAAAGCCTTTGCCTGTGTGGATCACAATAAACTGCAAAATTCTGAAAGAGATGGGCACACCAGACCACCTGACCTGCCTCTTGAGAAACCTATGTGCAGGTCAGGAAGCAACAGTTAGAACTGGACATGGAACAACAGACTGGTTCCAAATAGGAAAAGGAGTACGTCAAGGCTGTATGTTATCACCGTGCTTATTAAACTTATATGCAGAGTACACCATGAGAAAGGCTGGGCTGGAAGATGCACAAGCTGGAATCAAGATTGCCGGGAGAAATATCAATAACCTCAGATATACAGATGACACCACCCTTACGGCAGAAAGTGAAGAAGAACTAAAAAGCCTCTTGATGAAAGTGAAAGAGGAGAGTGAAAAAGTTGACTTAAAGCTCAACATTCAGAAAACTAAGATCACGGCATCTTGTGAAACAGTGGAAACAGTGTCAGACTTTATTTTTTGGGCTCCAAAATCACTGCAGATGGTGACTGCAGCCATGAAATTAAAAGACGCTTACTCCTTGGAAGGAAAGTTATGACCAACCTAGACAGCATATTAAAAAGCAGAGACATTACTTTGCCAACAAAGATCTGTCTAGTTAAGGCTATGGTTTTTCCAGCAGTCATGCATGGATGTGAGATTTGGACTTAAAGAAAGCTGAGCCCCCCAAAATTGATGCTTTTGAACTGTGATGCTGGAGAAGACTCTTGAGAGTCCCTTGGACTGCAAGGAGATCCAACCGGTCTATCCTAGAGGAGATCAATCCTGGGTGTTCATTGGAAGGACTGATGCTGAAGCTGAAACTCCAATACTTTGGCCACCTAATGGGAAGAACTTACTCATTTGAAAAGACCCTGATGCTGGAAATGATTGAGGGCAGGAGGAGAAGGGGACAACAGAGGATGAGATGGCTGGATGGCACCACCGACTCGATGGACATGAGTTTGGGTAAACTCCGGGAGTTGGTGGACAGGGAGACCTGGTGTGCTGCAATTCATGGGGTCGCAAAGAGTCAGACATGACTGAGTGACTGAACTGAACTGAATATTAAATTGTGTATATGTACCACAACTTCTTTACCCATGCATCACTGACGGCCATCTAGGTTGCTTCCATGTCCTAGCTATTGTAAATAGTGTTGTGATAAACATTGGGGTGCATGTGTCTTTTTCAATTGGGTTTCCTCAGGGTATAAGTCTAGGAGTGGGATTGCTAGGTCATATTGTAGTTTTATTCCTAGTTTTTAAAGAAATCTCCATACTGTTCTCCATAGTGGTTGTATCAATTTGCATTCCCATGTGATCCAAGCAGCTGTGCCACCTCCAAGATAAAAAGCTTTTCCATTTTTATGTGAATTGCTTTTTTCCCCATTGAAGTCTTAAATTACTACCCCCACCAGTCCCTTTTTCTTTAGCTGAAGATGGTGCTTAAGATGAAGTGCTATTAATATTAGATTACCCACTGGCAGATGGTGACTCAGAGAAGTCATTTCACTTCACCAAAGTCACACAGCAAGAAATTGGATGGACCAGGGTTTGAATGTGAGTCTTCTGATATGAGTCATTCAAAGAAGCACTAAGCTATCTAGGCCTTGGTTTTCAATATATGTTTAAGAATGTGAATAGAACAGTTCCCACAAGATTTATTGACTATGCTAAAGCCTTAGATTGTGTGGATCACAGCAAACTATGGAAAATTCATAAAGAGATGGGAATACTGGACCACCTGACCTGCCTCCTGAGAAATCTGTATGCAAGTCAAAACGCAACAGTTAGAACCAGACATAGAACAATGAACTGGTTCCAAATTGGGAAAGGAGTACATCAAAGCTGCATATTGTCACCCTGTTTATTTAACTTATATGCAGAGTACATCATGCGAAATCCTGGGCTGGATAAAGCACAAGCTGTAATCAAGATTGCTGGAAGAAATATCAACAACCTCAGGTATGCAAATGACACCACCCTAATGGCAGAAAGTGAAGAGGAACTAAAGAGTCTCTTGATGAAGGTGAGAGAAGAGTGAAAAAGTTGGTTTAAAACTCAACATTCAAAAAACTAAGATCATGGCATTTTGTCCCATCACTTCATGGAAAATAGATGGGGGAAAATGGAAAGAGTTACAGACTTTATTTTGGGGGGGCTCCAAATTCCCTGCAGATGGTGAGTGCAGCCATGAAATTAAAAGATGTTTGTCCCTTGGAAGAAAAGCTATGACCAACCTAGACAGCACATTAAAAAGCAGAGACATCACTTTGTTGACCGAGGCCCATATAGTCAAAGCTATGGTTTTTCCAGTAGGCATGTACAAATGTGAGAGGTGGACCATAAAAAAGGCTGAGCACCAAAGAATTAGTGCTTTTGAACTGTGGTGTTGGAGAAGACTCTTGAGAGTCCCTTGGACTGCAAGGAGACCAAACTAATCTATCCTAAAGGAAGTCAACCTGAATATTCATTGGAAGTACTGATGTTGAAGCTGCAACTCCAAAACTTCGGCCACTTGATGTGAAAAGCCAACTCGTTGGAAAAGACCCTGATGCTGGGAAAGATTGAAGACAGGAGGAGAAGGGGATGACAAAGGATGAGGTGGTTGGATGGTATCACTGACTCAATGGACATGAGTTTGAGCAAGCTCTGGGAGATGGTGAAGGACAGGGAAGCCTGATGTGCTGCAGTCCATGGGGTCACAAAGAGTCGGACACAACTCAACAACTAAACAACCCCAATAGCCAGATTCTCTCTGTTTAAGAATACAAATTGAAAAATTCCTAAAAACTGAGGTAAAATGATGTAATATGGTCTTCTTAGCAGATGTCAACTAAACAAACAGTCACAACCTAAAAGTTGAGAGTTATGATTTATTTTGTGGAAATTTTTAGGACTTCAAACCTGGGAGATAGCATCTCAAGAACCCTGAGAGAGCTGTTCCAAGGAGGCAAGCAGAGGAGTAAGGTTATACAGAAGTTTGCAACAAGGGGCAGGTAGTCTGAACATCAAAAGATTATTGCTAATCAAGGAAAACCAGGTATCTCAAGTTAAGGGATCTCGTGTTTTTCTATTTATGGGAAGATGCAAGAGTCTGGGCTCCCCGAAATCATTTTTTTCCTGGGCATCTCAGCTATCTGGGGCCAGTGTTTCGCGTTTTTTTTTTTTTTTTTTTTTTTTTTTTTTTTTTTGTATCCTGAGCTCCTCAGTGTTCACCATAGGGAGTGGCTGCAGCCTCGTGGCTGCCAGGATGCACAGGTATTGTTCTCCTTTCTGGTTGTTCTTAGGGCTCAGGAATTCAAATTTTGAGGGCCAGAATTGCTGATAACTATGACATTTTTGTTACTGACATGGTAGGAAATGCTCTATTTCTCACAGACAATTAGTATATTTCACCTGAACCTGCCACCTCCAGCTGTAACCCAGTGTTCTTATCAGTGAAGGTTCCTGACCATCCTTCTTGGAGGACACAGTGAGATTAATGACACTTGCCCTGAACTGCCTGTGAAACTTCACTGACATAACATTCCCTGTGAGCCAATTCCAGATTTCATTAGTGAATAAGCCAAGGGATATTTTGTGATACCTGGGGACTCATTAAAAGTTGACACGTAATTCCCATCCCCAACTTCATTTCTGAATTTTTTTTTAATTTTATGAGTTTCAGGCACAAAGCTAAGGCAGATGAGGTTAGATGCATAGCTCAAGGATAAGGTACAGACAAAGCCACAGGTCCACCCCACTCTGGAGGAATGGTCCCAGGCCTACTTTTCCCCACTTACTTTCAAGCCCCAGATTTAATTGGCAGCAAGAGATATAAGTGGGAATTGGAGGTGGCCTTCTTTTTCCCCAAGGCACAGGATTGCCAGACCTCCAAGCAGCCAAATGCTACATCATGCACCTTGGTGCCCCGGACTGCCAAACCCAAGGCCCACAAAGCAGCTAAGTGTTGCATACTCCTGGGAGCTGCAGCTTCTACTTCCTCAATCATAATGTTCATGATCCTATGTGATATAAATTACATATTCAATATCTCCCCTCTTTCCTTGTTCTGTTGGCAACCCCAAAGGGGTAGGACCACTCTGGACTTGATTACCATTGTGTTTCTAAAACCTGGCAAATAGTAGGTGCTTGTTTCTAAACAAGCAAACAGCTCTCTCTATACAACACTATGGAATCTATGAGCTACAAAATCCTTCTGAAGTGTAAATGACTATCTTCTAGCTTCTCTGAAACTCATTTTCAGGTGTGGTTGGCATCAGAGGAACCTGCCTCTTCTTGTGTATGTGTCATAGCTAGTTCCCCTGTGCCAGTGAGTATCATCTTGTGGCTGTGGGGCTATGGAGTAAGGTCCTATTGTTACTGAATCTAAGCTCACTCTACTTGTCACACAACAGACCAGTGAATCAGAGATGAGGTGTTTAGACAAGGAATACAGCTTTATTTGGAAAATAGCAGACCCAGAAGATGGCAGATCAATGTCTCAAAATAACCATCTTATGGAGTCTGGATGTCAGGTTGTTTAATGGATCAGAGATGTGGGGAGGTGAGGAAACAAAGTAAAAAGACCATTAATCTTGCAAATATCTCCTAGAATGGCAAGTCTCAGGCAAAGGGATGTGTCAATTTCTTCCATCCTTCCATCCACAGGTGGACAGAGTTCTGAACAAAAGAACTTTAGTTTAAGGCAGAGGGTCAGGGCTATTTGAGGCAGGCCATTGTGTATAATTATAATAACAAAAGCAACAAAAATCAAATCAAAGAAACATTTCCAACATGGAGTCAGAACTGACTTTTCCCTGCAACACTATTATTCGACCCCTGCCAGTAGTCACTATGAGCCACAGCCACTCCTTGCTGCCCAAGTGCCCTGTCATATTGGCCTTCCTCTGTTCCCCAAATAGGCAATTGTCTTCCCACTTTGGGCCCTTTGCACATGCTGTTCCTTTTGTCCAGTGCCCCTTTTCCTCTCCCTTTTGAGCAGAAAGTCTTATTGAAATGCTATCTTCTCCATGAGGTCCCCCCCTAGTCTGCAACATTCTCTATGAATTCAGTCATTGAGCTTTCATGGCACTCTTTCATGGCTTTCTCTTCCTCCCACTTGTAACTTCTTTTGTCAGTTACTCACCATCTATTTCTTCTTTACCCTGTAAGGTTCGTGAGAGCAGGTATCCCTGTCCTGGTCACTGTGGTCTCCCCAGAGATGGGCTCAGATGCCCCATACACATCTGTTGAACACATGGGTGTTTGAGCCTGGCTTCCTCTGAGCTGGAGATAAGAGTTATCTCATGCACAGTCTTTAGGTACTGAAGCTGGTCATGCTTATCAAACTATCCTGCAAGGGTGACTGGCTCTGACTTCTCTGTCTTCTCCTAGTTGTTAAAGAACAAATCAAGTATTTGATTCAAGTATTCAAGAAGAATCAAGTATTCTTCTTCTATTTATCACAGCACAGCCTTAGAAAAGAGGACACCTCCTGAGCAAGCCAATCACCTAGAAATTGAAGAAGAGTTCAACTCCACTTAATGGCCCAATCCTTGGTGGGAATTTTGTCCTGCAAATATTTATGGTATACCTAGCATGTGCTAGACATAAAAAGTCAGTGGGACTCAGAGTCCATTTCTAAGAGACTCTGGACGAGGGATGGAGACAGGCAAGTGCCTAAGTCATATAGACATTGCAACATGAACCCAATACAGATGTGAATCTCAAGATAAAAAGATCCCCCTAAACAAAGCCACTGATAACCAAGTTGTTATACATGTTGCAGGGAAGGGCCAATCCCGACTCCCGGTTGGAAATATTTCTTTGACTTGCTTTTGGTTGCGTTTGTTATTATAATCACACAAAATGACCTGCCTCAGAGAATCCTGCCCCTCTGCCTGACTGTTAAGTTACAGTGCTTTATCTCATAACCCTGTCCTCTGGTGGATGGCAGGAAGAAATAAATTAACAAATCCCCTGCCTGAAGCTTGCCATTCTAGGAGATATTTACAAGATTAATGGTATTTTTACTTTATTTCCTCACTTTCCCCCATCTTTTTTCTGTAAAAGAACTTGACATCCAGGCCCCATAAGATGGTTATTTCGAGACATTGGTTTGCTGTCTTCTTAGTCTGCTGAGTTTCCTGAATAAAGTTGTATTCCTTGCCTCAACCCCTTGTCTCTCAGATTCATTGAGTCATGGGCAAACCGAGCTTGGACTCAGTAGCATAAACATGAAAGGATATCTGTCAGATTTCTATGTTAGGGATCAGGTTGAATACACATGGGAAACCAGCAGCACATCTATTAACTCATGGGCTTGGTACAGTGGAGGAAAGTAGATGGAGAACATTCTTCTTGAGGGTGATGAACCTGACCCATATTCTCATGGGTTGCCCTGAGCATAGGACTGACACAGGGAAGGGGGTGAGGAATGTTTGGGGAATGAAATAACTTGGGTCACTATCAATATTTACTGGTCATACCCTGGGACAAACCCAGTGGGAGATCAAGAGGTGCACGGGTCCTGCCTGGGAGAACATCTGAGCAAAGCTACAAGGCAGTGGTTCAAAGAGAACTTGGCTTCTTGTCATTGTTTTTCTAGTGGCCACACACTGTTAAGGAACAGAGTCATTGCTCAACAAATATTTGTGATGCAAATGAAAGAACAGCATCCACAGTTCACACACACAACAAAAACTTGAAATGGAGGTAGATGGGGGGGATTTTGCCCCCACCACCCACCTACCCTGTGCCAATCTCCTTACATGCATTGTATAATTTGGCCCCATTTTACAAAAGAGAAGATGAGACCCAGAGCATCTCAGACATGTGTCCTGGTCTAGCACTGCCTCCAGTGAAGACACTAAGATACAGCTTAATTGTGGTTTCCTGTATTCTGTTTCTAGGCTTAGTACTGACTGCATTCTGTGACTCCAGCCCCATTTCCTGATCTCTGGCCATGCGGCAGCAGGTGTTTAGATCTTTTGCCTACGTCCTGACTCCACTTCTTGGTTCAACACTTGTCCCTCTGATGTGCTTTTGAAGTTGATTGGTATTATTTCAGGGGGGCCTCCGAAAAACTCTGGTACCACAGCTCTTTACATCTCAGTGCAGAGAAGAATTCAGCAAGAGCAAAGTCATATAAGACATGATTTATTAGAATAGGATGCTTGTGAGACTTACAAGCGGGCTGGCAATAAATGCTGTGTGCCCCGAGAAATTAGTGGGCTACAGCTTTATAATCAAAGGAAAAGTGGGGCAGGGAAGAAGACTTTCTTTGTCTTTCTTGAGTAGACATCATGTCTCCATCATTGGTTCCTACCCTACATAGGGCAGGGAAGTTTATTTGTCCCTCCCTTCATGGTCAGGCAAGGAATGTCACCGCACTTTGGAAAAATATTTTCTGGTCTCAGTACAATGAGGGATTTTCATTTTGAAAAGGTCACCTTCCCATAAATGGTGCTTTTTTGAGTGCACAGAGCCTGTTTTGGGATTCATTAACTTATTGAGCTCACTATGGGTTTCATGCCATCATTGTTTTATTGTTTCAGGGCATGTACCATGCTTCTGTTGCTAAACAAGCCTGCTTTCTTGAATAATCACTTACTTACAGAATTTTCCCATGTTTTTTCTACTCATAATCCCCCTTGTTATGTTAGTCACTCAGTTGTGTCCTATTCTTTGTGAGCTCATGGGCTGTAGCCCTCCAGACTCCTCTATCCATGGGGTTTTCCAGGCAAGAATACTAGAGTGGGTTGCCATTTCCTTCTCCAGGGGACCTTCCCAACCCACAGATTGAACCCAGGTCTCCCACATTGCACGCAGGTGCTTTACCATCTGAGGCACCAGGGAAGCCCTTAATTTCCTAGTGGGGTTAACTATTTAATCACCTATATTGTCCCTTCATTCTGTCCCTCTCACTTTCTAGAAGTGGACTGTGCCAAGAAATTCCTTAAATTCTAGGTCTTCTGCTGTCCCAAGAGGATGGAACTTAGTAGACAATCTTGGCTAGACCCTCAGTTCAAGCTGGCATTTGCCTGTGCCATCTGACTGCCCCAGCCCCTCTTCCTGGCATCTTCTTCCAGCCCACTCACACTCTGAGGGATAGAGGGGTGGTTCTAAGGTGCTATCAAGACCCTTCATAATTCAACCCCAGTTTGAATTCCCAAACTATCCTAACCCTACTCTGGACTGTTCTCCATGCCTTTGCTCACGCTGGTTCCTCTGCCTGGGATTCCCTCTCTGACACCACGTACCCAAGGACTCTTGTTCACCCTTCAGAGTTCAGTTCAGATGCCACCTCCTCACTCCCCTGCCTGCATGATAGTCTCAAGGGCAACATGCAAGTTCCTCTATTCACTATTTTCTTCAATATTTATTGACTGTTCACTATGTGCTGGGAACACAGCTTGGAAATCAGTAAGGCACCACTCTTGCCCTTGGGAATTCACAGTCTCATGGGAGACTCTGACTCGTAACCTGGCAATGATGACAACTTTGATATGGTACTCCAAGGGAAGATAGGAGTCAGAAAATGCTCCTGTCTTGTTTTAGGCTGGAGATATAAAATGGAAGTGACCGACTTAAAAATCAGTCACAATCTGAAAATAGAGAGTGTTTTATTCATTGACAATATTTAGGACTCTGAGCCCAAAAGACAGCATCTCAGTAGCCCTGAGAAACTGCTCTGAAGAGGCAAGAGAGGGAGTCGGGCTACATACAAGTTTGCAACAAGGCGGGCAGGCAGTCTGAATATCAAAGATTATTGTTAAGTAAGGAAAACCAGATATCAAGTTAAAGAATTTAGCACTCTTCTACATATGGAAAGATGCAAGAGTCTGGGATTATTGAAGTCATTTCTTACATACTCATCTCAGCTATCTGGGGCCAGCATCCTGTCTTGATTTCTCAAATCCCCCCACCCCACCCTCCAGCATCTGATGGATAACCGGTGTTGTGTCCCTTTTGGGAGCCCTCATTCACATTTGGAGGCCCAAAACTGCTGATGGCTGTTATCCTCGTTTATTGATATGACAGGAGACATTCCATTTCACAGAGTGTTGCATTGGAGGAGGGGATGGGAGCTGAGATTAGAAATTGGAGATGCTAACAAGAGTCAGATTGTACAGGGCCCTGTAGGACACAATGAAGTATCTGGGCACTAGGGAGCCATGGCTGTCTTTAAACAGGAGAAGGAAGAAATCAGCTTGTTTAGCAGGATCCCTCTGCTGTTCTGTATGCAGTGGATGTAGAGGTGAGAGCTAAGGCAGAAAACTGTAACAAGAAGGATGGAATAGTGAGTTAAAATCATGTCCTTCAGAAGTTCAAGTCCACTTGGAACCTCAGAATTAGACTTCTTTTGGAAATAAGGTCTTTTCAGTTGTAATTAGTTAAGGATCTCAAAACGAACTCATCCTTGGTTTTGGGTGGACCTTAATGACTTCTCTCCTTAAAATAGGAGAAGATATACAGAGACACAAGGAGAAATCCATGTGAAGAAGTAGCCAGAGACTGCAGCGATGCAGTCAAGGGTTACCAGCAGCCCACCAGGAGCGAGGCATAGAACAGATTCTCCTTCAGAGCTTCCAGAAGAACCAATTCTTCTTTTTTTCATTCTTTATGCTTTTTTCCCTTAAAAGTTATTTATCTTTCATTGAAGGAAAATTGCTTCACAATATCGTGTTGGCCTCTGCCATACATCAACATGAGTCAGCCATAGGTATACATGTGTCCCCTCCCTCTTTTACCTCCCTCCCACCTTCCACCCCCTCCCATATATAAAACAGATACTCAATGGGAATTTGCTGTATGGCTCAGGGAGATCAAATATGGGCTCTGTACCGAATCTCGATTTTGACTCTGGCCCTCCAGTACCATGAGAGAATAAATTTCTGTTGCTTTAAGCCCACCCATTGTGTGGTAAATTGCTTTATCATCCCTAAGACACTAATGCAGGGTTATTAGTTACAGGGTTACTCTAATACCTATCTTCCAGGTTCTATGTGCTTGCATCAACCAGGCTGGGGTCTTGAAGATGAAAAGTGGAAAATGGGAAGAGAGCAGACACGGAGCTGCATTTTAGCCCAACAACCTGGAAGCCCAGTTGTTCGTGGCTGTCAGAGCCTGACACTGTCTCCTCCTTCCCTCTCCAGTCCTTCAGTTTCAAGGGCCTGCCTGGGTCCAGAGCAGGTTCATACTTTAGAGAATCCATCCCGACCTGGTCCCTCTCCTTCCCACAGAGGTCAGACCATCAGCCTCTCTGCTAGGACACTCCCTGTAGCTGGGAGCCAGGGTTTCCTGACCAAAGTAGAGGCAGGTCTTGCCTGGGAACCTTGTGATGTCTTCTGGGATGGCACAGGGCTACCTTTTATGGGGTGTGGATGGTCTTAGCCTTTTGACCTGCAAGGCCCACAGTGGACCCTCCCAGGAAGGGAAGGAGCCCCTGGGGTTGAGTGATTAGGGAAGGGGTACCTACTTCTCTATTCCTTCCTTGGTCTAGTTAGGGGCTGTCTTGTCATCTCCATCTCCCAACCTAATATTCCCTTTGGTGCTACAGAATAGCCCAGCTCCCAGCAGAGTACAGAGGGCTGTCAGGGAAGGTTTGCAGCTGCATATACCTCTGTGGGTTGATCCCAGGGGAGCCTGGTGTGCCCAGAAGTCCCCCCAAGGCCCCCTCCCACCTGACTCTGGGCCCTGAGGGAGCCCCCCCTGCCTCCTGCACCAAGCTCCCCTGGGATGCCTTCGGAATGTGCCTCTGGAGAAAAAAGGGATAAAGTGAGGGAGCAGCCTCCCACCCCATCCACTCCCTTCCGAGCTCCCTGTGTGAGTGAGGGGGCCAGGGCCTTCTCTGCTACCTTTTTAGAGTGCTCCTGGTGGCTGCCAAGAGAAGGGAGGGTGAGTCCTGGATGTTTTCCTGGAGAATGTGATGCAAGCATGAGATAGGGGGACTGGCCATGGTTAATAGGAGTTTGGGTGTGGAATGCAGATCAGAAACTCAGTGGAACGAAGTTTAGGGCAAGCAGTGCCTGAGCAGAAGCTTCTTACTCCAGAATCCTGCACCCAGGCTCCAGTGGGCACACACACTCATGCACACATGTGTGCACAATGTAGTTGTCAGGCAGAGCACAGAGTGAAAGCTGCCAGACAGCAGCACAGGCAGTAGACATCTTCTTTGAGTTTCTGCAGTATCGTGCTGTGACAGTATATAGGTCTGGGTGCACTTCCAGCTGTGCTGGAGGCCAGGACTCGGCAGGTGTGCGTCCAGCCTCGAGGGTGGGGTCTCTGCATCTGTGTGAGTGCACAGGTCTGAGTGCCGTGAACTGCCACGTGCGTATCTGGTGGAAGTAAGAACATGTGTGTGGCGGGGGATATGGTGGTGAAATGCAGGAATGTGGAGATGTAGGGACACCCATGTGTAGGTGTGTGTGAGAGACACAAGGGGTACCTGGGTCCCAGTCTGCAGGAACAGGAAGGTGCCCACCCCTCAGAAGAGCTGTCCTAAAGTGCCTCCCCTTCTGCTTGGGTCAAGGTCAAAGGCTGCCCACAGCAGGAGCAGGGAGGCTGAACCAGAGAAGTTGTGTTCTCCCTTCTTTGGGTCAGGGCTGGCCCTCGACACTCGGAGACCCTCCCTCTCCATTTCTGCGGACCGGCTGGGCTGTGAACCAGGGGAAAGACAGTGCAGAGGTTTAAGAGGGCTGAATGAAGGGATCATTTTGCTTTTTAAAAAACTGAAGTAAAATTCACATACTATAGAATTAATCATTTTAAAGTGTACATTTCAGTGGCATTTAGTACATTCACAATGTGCAGCTATTATCTGTATCTAGTTGCAAAATATTTTCATCATCCCAAAATGAAACCTTGCTCTCATTAGCAGTCAGACTCCGTATCTTCAGTGGCCTTAGCCCCCTGGCAACCATTAATCTGCCCTTTGTCTCTATAGATTTCCTTATTTCAGGTATTTCATGTTAATGGAATCAAGCATTCTTTTGCATCTGCATTTTTTCATATAGCACACTGTTTTCAAGTTTCATCCATGTTGTAGCACTATCTTTTGTGTGTGTAAAGCATATAATATAAAATTTATTATCTGAACCATTTTTAGATAAGTAGTTTGGTAGTGTTGGGCTTCCCTGGTCGTTCAGATGGTAAAGAATCTGCTTGCAGTGCAGAAGACCAGGGCAAAATCCTGGGAGGATCCCCTGGAGGAGAGCATGGCAACCTGCTCCAGTATTCTTGCCTAGAGAATTCTATGGATAGAGGAGCCTGGAGGGCTACAGTCTATGGGTCACAAAGAGTCAAACATGACTTTTTTGGGTAGTGTTAAGCCTATTTATAATGCTGTATATAGATCTCCAAAACTCTTTTCATTTTGCAAAAGGGAAGCTCTGTAGCCATTAATCAGTAACTCTCCAACTCCCCTTCCCCCCAGGCCCTGGCCAAACTCATTGTACTTTCCATTTCCATGAATTTGACTGCTTTAGATACTTCAAAAAATGGAGTCATGAAAGATCTCTCCTTTTGGGAGGACTGGCTGATCCCACTTAGCATAATGTTCCTGAGGTTCATTCATGTTGCAGCATGACACAGGATTAACCTCCTTTTAAAGCTGAATAACATGATGTTATATGGGTAGACTACACTTTGTTTACCATTCATCTGGTGATGGGCATTTAGGTTGCTTCCAGCTCGTGGCTATTTTGACAAGTGCTGCTATGAACAGGGGTGTGCAAATATCTTCCTGAGATCTTACTCTCAATGCTTTTACAGACATATCCAGAAGTAGGATTACTAGATGATATGGTAGTTCTATTTTTAATATTCTGAGGAATATCCAGATGGTTTTCCAGAGCTGTTTACAATCCTACCAACAGTTCACAAGTACTCCAGCTTATTCACAGCCTTGCCATTTTAAACAGCACAGTTCAGTGGCATTTAGGACATTCACAATATTGTGGAACTATCACCTCCATTTAGGTCCAAGACATTTCACCAACCTTAAAGGAAATCTTGAACCCATTAACAGCCATTTCCCATTCCAGCCTATTCCCATTTCCTGGCAATCACTAATCTGCTTCCTATTTTGATAGGTTTGCCTATCCAAGGAATTTCAGATAAATGGAGCCTTTGTGGCAGGCTCCCTCCAGTTAGGATAATGTCTTTGAGGTTCATGCATCTTGTATCATGTATC
Source organism: Muntiacus reevesi (assembly GCF_963930625.1). Lineage (NCBI taxonomy): Eukaryota > Metazoa > Chordata > Mammalia > Artiodactyla > Cervidae > Muntiacus > Muntiacus reevesi. The sequence continues at coordinate 186,020,582 of NC_089249.1, read as the reverse complement.
AGTAGTTTGTTTTTTTGTGTGCTGAATGGTATACCATATTTTCATTACTCATTCATCTGTTGACCGATTTTGCATCTTTAAAAACTGCTGTATTTTGCATCAGGTTCTTTTGTGACAGATGAGAGAGAGAGAGAGAACCAGAGGGAGAGAGAAAAGGATTGCTGGTGGAGCAGTTGCCTGGAAGGAAAACTGACCTCACGGGGAGCTGGGACAGATATGAAATCTGCTGCCACTCAGGGAGGGAGATGAGAGAACCCACCACTGAGCATCTTGGCTTCTCCATTAAGCATCATTTTTGCTTCAACAACAAGCAAGTCGTTGATAGGAGAGTGCCATAAGGATTGAAGAGAGATGAGGAGCTTCAGAGACTAGCACTGGGAAGTGACCAGAGATAGAGGGCCCAGCTGAGATCAAAGAACAGGACTCTATGGTAATGCCAGTCAGTATCACATCCTTGTGAGGAACTTACGCAAGTCAGACCACGCAACAACAGTAGTAGCTGAGTTTAAGGTGCGTCATCTCATTGAAGCCCAAAAGTAGCCCTGTGGAAGAAGGAATATTACTTCATTTCCCAGTGAGCTGCAAAGAGTGGTGCTGAGAAATAAAAGCAGAACCTAAGTCCTTTCCATGTGGTAGGGGAGAGTTGACTTCTAACTGAAGGTAGCAATTAAGGAGTCGATTGATCTTAAAGTTTAGGAGGGAGTTGGTCTCAAGGAGATGGGGAGCAGTACAGAGTGACCAGCGAGCTCTAAGACAGAAAAGCTTCAGAAAAGACTGGTTAGGGGAGGGGGTTCCTGCATGGAGTTAATAATAGTAATAATAGTAGTCATAATACTTGGTATTATCCATATTATGTTTTATTGAGTTCTTGCTATGTGGCAGTATGTGTGCTACCGCACTTAAGATGCATGATCTTATTTAAACCTCAACCCATTATTACTAACACCATTTTGCAGATGGATTAACCATGGCTTGGAGAGGTGAAGGAGCCTCTCCAGGAAGTCCTTCCACGTAGGGCTCATTAATTCCTCCCCACTGGGTCTTCACTTTCTCCTCAAGCAGGTATGCTGCCATGTTGGGGCTAAACTACACCTCCGTGTCTGAATTCATCCTCATCGGCTTCTCCGCCTTCCCTCAGCATCTCCTGCCTGTCTTCTTCTTGCTCTTCCTGCTGATGTACCTGTTCACGCTGCTGGGGAACCTGCTCATCATGGCCACCGTCTGGAGCGAGCGCAGCCTCCACACCCCCATGTACCTCTTCCTCTGTGCCCTCTCCATCTCCGAGATCCTCTACACCTTCGCCATCATCCCGCGCATGCTGATCGACCTGCTCTCCACCGACCGCTCCATCTCCTTCATGGCCTGTGCCAGCCAGATGTTCTTCTCCTTCACGTTTGGCTTCACCCACTCCTTCCTGCTCACCGTCATGGGCTATGACCGCTACGTGGCCATCTGCCACCCCCTGCGCTACAACACGCTCATGAGCCCCGGAGGCTGCGCCTGCCTGGTGGTCTGGTCCTGGGTTGGTGGCTTACTCATTGGGATGCTGGTGACATCTGCCATTTTCCACCTCACCTTCTGTGGGCTCAATGAAGTTCATCATTTCTTATGTCATGTGCCTCCACTACTGAAGTTAGCCTGTGGAAATAATGTACCAGAAGTAGCCCTGGGGGTGGGCATTGTGTGTATCACGGTTCTGCTGGGTTGCTTTCTCCTCATCCTCCTGTCTTACGCCTTCATCGTGGCCTCCATCTTGAGGATCCCTTCAGCCGAGGGCCGGCACAAAGCCTTCTCCACGTGTGCATCTCATCTTACTGTGGTCGTTGTGCACTATGGCTTTGCATCTGTCATCTACCTCAAGCCCAAGGGTCTCTACTCTGAGGAAGGCAATACTCTGATGGCCATCACCTACACAGTCCTTACTCCCTTCCTCAGTCCGATCATCTTCAGTCTCAGGAACAAGGAGCTGAAGATTGCCATAAAGAAGACCTTCCTCAGCAAACTCTATCCCTCCAGCATCTGAGTGGCCACTGTGGAGGTGGTCAGGATATGGCAGGATGACCATCAGTATGTTGGGGTTAATAATGACTACCTTGTATGACTGGGGTGTGTGTGTGTCTGTGTGTGTGTGTGTGTGTGTGTAAGACAGCAATCATCACATAGTAAGTGCTCAATAAATATTAGCTTCTTTTTCCTCCCTTGATCTGTGTGTCTGATATTGGTTTTATTTTTAATCAAATAGTTTTATTGAGATATAATTTATGTACTATATAATTCAACCATTTAAAGTACACAAGTCAATTGGTCTTCTTATATGCATAGTTAAACAGTGATCACCACAATCAATTAAAAATATTTTTGTCACTCAAGAAAGAAACCCATACACAGTCAGTTTTTATCAGTAACTTCCTTTTTCCTCCCAATGCACTTACCCCTAACTCTGGTAGATCAAACCAGTCAATCCTAAAGGAAATCAACCCTAAATATTTATTGAAAGGACAGATGTTGAAGCAGAAGCTCCAATATGTTGGTCACCTAATGTGAAGAACTGACTCATTGGAAAAGATCTTGATGCTGGGAAAGGTTGAGGCAGGAGGAGAAGGGGGCGTCAGAGGATGAGATGGTTGGATGGCATCACCAACTCATTGGACAGGTGCTTAGTCACTCAGTCTGTCCAACTCTTTGTGACCCCATGGACTGTATCCCACCAGGCTCCTCTGTCCATGGGGATTCTCCAGGCAATAATACTGGAGTGGGTTGCCATACCCTCCTCCAGAGGGTCTCCCGAACAAAGGGGTTGAACCCAAGTCTCTCACATTGCAGGGGTATTCTTTACTGACTGAGTCACCAGGGAAGCCCATGGACAAGAGTTTGAGAAAACTCTGAGAGATAGTGAAGCACAAAGAAGTCTGGCATACTGCAATCCATGGGGTAGCAGAGTTGGACATGACTTAGTGACTGAACAACAATGGGAAATCTCTTATTTTTTTTCTGTCTCACTTTGCCTATTATGGATATTTTATATAAATGGACTCATATATTATGTGATCTTTTTGAGTGGATTCTTTCACTTAGAACACATGTTCAGTTCAGTTCAGTTCAGTCTCTCAGTCATGTCTGACTCTTTGCAGCCCCTTGGGCTGCAGCATGCCAAGCCTCCCTGTCCATCACCAACTCCCAGAGTTTATTCAAACTCATGTCCCTTGAGTCGGTGATGCCATCCAACCATCTCATCCTCTGTAGCCCCCTTCTCCTGCCTTCAATCTTTCCCAGCATCAGGGTCTTTTCCAAAGAGTCAGCTCTTTTCATCAAGTGGCCAAAGCATTGGATTTTCAGTTTCAACATCAGTCCTTCCAATGAACACTCAGGACCAATCTCCTTTAGGATGGACTTGTTGGATCTCATTGCAGTCTAAGGGACTCTCAAGAGTATTCTCCAACAACACAGTTCAAAAGCATCAATTCTTCAGCACTCAGCTTTCTTTATAGTCCAACTCTCACATCCATACATGACCACTGGGAAAACCATAGCATTGACTAGACGGATCTTTGTTGGCAAAGTAATGTCTCTGCTTTTTAATATGCTGTCTAGGTTGGTCATAACTTTCCTTCCAAGGAGTAAGCATCTTTTAATTTCATGGCTGCAATCACCATCTACAGTGATTTTGGAGTCCCCCAAAACAAAGACAGCCCCTGTTTCCACTGTTTCCCCATCTATTTGCCATAAAGTGATGGGACCAGATGCCATGATCTTAATTTTCTGAATGTTGAGTTTTAAGCCAAATTTTTCACTCTCCTCTTTCACTTTCATCAAGAGGCTCTTTAGTTCTTCATTTTCTGCCATAAGGGTGGTAGCATCTGCATATCTGAGGTTATTGATATTTCTCCCTGCAATCTTGATTCTAGCCTGTGTTTCCTCCAGCCCAGCATTTCTCATGATGTACTCTGCATATACGTTAAATAAGCAAGGTGACAATATACAGCCTTGACATACTCCTTTTCCTATTTGGAACCAGTCTGTTGTTCCATGTCCAGTTCTAACTGTTGCTTCCTGACCTGCATAAATTTATTCAATATTGTAGAATGTATCAGAACTTGGTTTCTTTATATTGCTAAATAGTATTCCACTGTACAAATAGACTGCATTTTACCTATCCATGTATTTATCATTTGATGAACATTTCAGTGTTTCTGCCCTTTAGTATTTTTGGTAATGCTACTAAAAACATTTGCATACAAGTTTTTTTCTTGAATATATGTTTCATTTTTGTGTTGTATGTATGAAGGAATGGAGTTTCTGGGTCAAATTGTAACACTATATTTCAGTTCAGTTCAGTTCAGTCGCTCAGTCGTGTCCGACTCTTTGGGACCTCATGAATCGCAGCACGCCGGGCCTCCCTGTCCATCACAAACTCCTGGAGTTTACTCAAACACATGTCCATTGAGTCGGTGATGCCATCCAGCCATCTCATTCCCTGTCATCCCCTTCTCCTCCTGCCCCCAATCCCTCCCAGGTCTTTTCCAATGAGTCAACTCTTCGCATGAGGTGGCCAAAGTATTGGAGTTTCAGCTTCAGCATCAGTCCTTCCAATGAACACCCAGGACTGATCTCCTTTAGGATGGACTTGCTGGATCTCCTTGCAGTCCAAGGGACTCTCAAGAGTCTTCTCCAACACCACAGTTCAAAAGCATCAATTCTTCGGCGCTCAGCTTTCTACACAGTCCAACTCTCACATCCATACATGACCACTGGAAAAACCATAGCCTTGACTAGATGGACCTTTGTTGGCAAAGTAATGTCTCTGCTTTTTAATATGCTATCTAGGTTGGTCATAACTTTCCTTCCAAGGGATAACCATCTTTTAATTTCATGGCTGCAATCACCATCTGCAGTGATTTTGGAGCCCCCAAAAATAAAGTCTGACACTGTTTCCACTGTTTACTCATCTATTTCCTATATTTAGAAACTTTTTTTAGAAACTTCCAGATTTTTTAGAAATTTTTTTAGAAACTTCCAAAGTGGCTGAACCATTTTAAGTTTCCACCAGCAATGTAGTAGGGTTCAATTTCTCCACATCCTTGTCAACACTTGTTGTCAGTCTTGTTGATGATAGCTATTTTAGTATGGAACAAATGGTGTCACATGGTTTTGATTTGCATTTCTCCAATGAGTAAAGATGTTGAGCATCTTATCATAGGCTTGTAGGCCACTGCTAACTAGTGCTGCTACAGTTTGCCCATTTAAAAAATTGGGTTGCCTTTTTTGTTGTTGAGTTTTAATAATTTTTTTATATTTTCTAGTGATAAGGTTACAAGGTATGTAATTTTCAAATATTTTCTCACATTCGATGAGATTTTTTTCTCACTCCGTTGTTGATATTCTTTGCAGTACAAAAGATTTTAATTCTGACAACATTCGACTTATGTATTGCTTTCTTTTGTTGCTTATGTTTTTAATATCATATCTAAAACATGTGTGCTCCGTTGTGTCCAGCTCTTTGTGACCCCAAGATCTGCAGCCCACCAGGCTCTTCTGTCTATGATATTTCCCAGGGAAGAATACTGGAGTGGGTTGGCATTTCCTCCTCTAGAGGATCTTCCAGACCCAGAGATCTGAACCCACATCTCTTGCATCTCTTGCATTGGCAGATGGATTCTTCACTACTTTGCCACCTGGGAAGCCCTCATATCTAAGAAACTATTGCTTAATCCAATGTCCCTGAGACTCACCATCATTTTATCTTCTAAAAATTTAATAGTTTTAGCTTTTGCATTTAAGTCTTTGATCCATTTGTAGTTAGTCTTTTTTTAGTTGGTTGATCCACAGCGTTTACTATATATTTGCCTTTAGTAGTGGGATTGTTTCCCTATAGATCCTTACTTCTTCTTGTAATCTTTTATTTCACACTCAGGAAAGACTGTTTAACACTTCTAGTAGGGCAAATTTAGTATTGGTGAGCTCTTTTACTCTCACGTGTATGAGAAATTCTTTATCTTCTTTCAACTCTGAATAATAATCTGATTGGGTAGAGTACCTTAGGTTGTAAATTTTCCCTTTCAGCACTTTAAATATATCATGCTGCTCACTTCTGTCCTGGAAATTTTCTTCAGAACGAAAAAAAGCTGATGGCCTTATAGGAGTTCCTTTTATGTGACTCTTTGTTTTTCTCTTGCTGCCTTTAGAATTCTCTCTGTATCATTAACATTTGCCATTTTCATTATGCCATGTCTTATTGTGGGTCTCTTTGCATTCATCTTGTTTGGGATTCTCTGGGCTTTCTATGTGTATGATTCCACTTTTTTCTTCGGCTTTGGGAAATTTACAGCCATAATTTCATCAGATACTTTTTTGACCCCTTTTTCTCTCTTTTTCCCTTCTGGGAATGTCTGTAACCTGTAAAAGGAATGTTGGTATGCTTGACACAGTTACAAAATTTCCAGCACCACATACATATATCTCTTCTTGTAGTTATATCCTCATGCCTTGCTTCTCTGACAAACTGGAGTGCCTTCAGAAGAGGAATCAGACACAATCCATCTCTGTGGCCCTTGTATTGATTTCAGAGTCTGGTCCATAATATATAGGTTGAAGGCCAGAAACATGTCTTTATGAAATACACCAAAATTCTTAGCCTAGCATTCAGTGTTCTATGATCATACTTTTAGAACCCCTTCCAAGACTGCTTTCTGTGTCAGGCACTGTTTGCACATTAGTTCATTGAATACTCACAACAATTATGAGATGTAGTTATGTTTTCACCTCTATGCTCCACCCGAGGAAACTGAGGCTAGGTAAATTCGATAAGGTGCCAAGATCACACAGCCAAAACGGGGTTGAAATGCAGGTGTGTGCGTCTACAGCCAGACCACTCAGCCCCTGCAGGGGGCTATCTTAGGTTACCACTCCTCCCCAAAGTGTGTGTTGGAGTTGACAGACCAATCACTACTGTATATTTTACGGGTGTTTGACCTTCTGTCCTCATAAACCAGTCTTTCACCAAAGGGAAAACTGAGGCTCAGAGAAAAACAAGTTACTTGTTCAACTTCACGAGGCTGGTTCCAGAATCTAATCACAGGCTGTTGCAGACAATTAAGAAGACTCTCCCTCATTGAGAGAGAGCCAACCATGGGCTGGGCATACAGAGGTGGTGCCCTGGCAGTGGTCAGGGTGGCAAAGACTTACTATGAGAACTAAAGCTGAATGCCTTCTCTTCATTCTGCGAATCTAGTGAGATTAACTTTCCTGAGATGTGATTGGAGGATTCGCTTTGGAATCCTAGGTGTTAAAGAGATTGGATTCCAGTTTTGTTGGGGGGGGGGGTGGTGGTATATATATCTATGTAATCCTGGAGCCAAGAAAGGAATGTTTCTGCATCATGATACCTTTGTCTTTTCACAGAAATGTGAAAACTGGGGACAAAAAGCACTCAAGAATCTAAAGATTGCATCGGATGCTCCGTCATGGTCCCTACAATAGCTTCCTGCAGAACGGTCATTTGGACAGGTGGATTGGTGAAAAGAAACAGAGCCCCTCCCCTGGGCCACATCTACTCCATCTTTGAGCCTGAAATCTAGGTCTCTTTCTCCTCTGGCCTTTGAGTACCAGAGGCATCAGTAAAGAGTGAGTTCATGGAACCCAGCAATCTTTTGTTGACAAAATGACTGGCTCTCCCTCAGCTTCTTTCTGGGTTTCTGCTGAGCTGAGGAAACTTGCCACTAATGTACACAGGTGAGCCATGTGGTGTTTCCCCAAGCATCTAGATCCAGGGCAGTATGGGCATACACAGAACTCATGTAAGAGTGGTGGCAGGACTGCCTCAGTCCGTATTGAACTCTGCCTTAATCTGCTCCCTGCCGAGCCTCTTACTGGCCTCTTTTAGGGCCTCAGAGAAATTATTCTACGAGGTCTTTCGAGCCAAGTTCATCCCGGTCCATCTATGTTCAGCACACCTTTCCTCAGGCTGCTCCCTTTGCCTTGAATGCCATCACAACATTGCTTATGAAACTCTTCTTTGTCCTTCAAAGTGCTCCAGGTTAAATTGTGCCTCTTCTATGAACTCACTTTGATGATCTTATCTCTCTTTGCCCTCACAGCATTTGTCCTTATATAGTCACCAAGGACTTCCCAGGTGGCACAGTGGTAAAGAATCCACCTGCCAATACAAGAGATGCAAGAGAAGTAGATTTGATCCCTGAGTTGAGAAGCTCCCTGGAGGGGCAGGAAATGGCAATCCACTCCAGTATTCTTGCCTAGGAAATTCCATGGACAGAGGAACCTGGTGGGCTACAGTCAGTGGGGTTGCAAAGAGTCAGACATGACTGAGCACACACCCACAGAATCAACAAAAGTTTATCCAGTGCTTGTTTTATATGAAAATGACCAGTAATGACCAAGAACAGAGGGGTCTCCGAGCTCAATTTCTTGTGGTTCAATGCAGAAGCTGTTACGTAATCAAAGATAGCAACACAGAGGTGTTGCCAAGAATCGGATGTGACTGACTGTGCATGCACCCACACACATACACACAATAAACCCAGGAATAGTCAAGTGGAAGAGATTCCCTGGTGGCTCAGATGGTAAAGAGTCTGCCTGCAATGCAGGAGACCAGGGTTCGATCCCTAGGTTGTGAAGACCCCCTGGAGATGGAAATGACAACCCACTCCGGTATTCTTGTGTGGAAAATCCCAAGGATGGCGGAGCCTGGCAGGGTTGCAAAGAGTCCGACATGACAGAGCAACTTCACTTTCTTTCTTTATGGGATAAATGAGGAAATTTCATGCCCTCTCTGGATGCACTCTACTAGCACCTCCAGGTGTTCACCAAATTGGAAGCTCTCCCATTCTGTTCTTTAAGGAGCTTTTAATGGAGTTTTCATCTCAGAGTTATGACTGGTTAGATCATTGACCATTGATGATTAACTCAATCTCCAGCTCTGGAGGTCTAGGGAGTAGAGTGGAAACTTCCAATACTTTAATCCTACCTCGGTCTTTTCTGAAAGCAGCCCCCTTCCTGAAGCTACTCAGGGGCCCCCAGCTACCAGTCATCTCATCAGCATAAAAAAGATACTCTTATCACTCCTGAGACACAAATTGTGTCGGAACTAAGTGTTAAGAATCCGGGACAAGGAGCAAAGATCACATATTCATATTTCATCAGAGTCTGTGTGAGTGAGTGTGTGTGTGTGTGTGTGTGCACGTACGTGCTCTGTCGCTCCAGTCGTGTCTGACTCTTTGCAACTCCATGAACTGTAGTCCTCCAAGCTCCTCTATCCATGAGATTTCCCAGACAAGAATAACGGAGTGGGTTGCTATTTCCTTCTTCAAGGGATCTTTCTGACCCAGTGATCGAACTCGTGTCTTCTGCGCCTCCTGCATTAGTAGGTGGATTGTTTACCACTGCGCCACCTGGAGGCATGTGTGATTGTTAGATTTTCTGGCTTGGATCACCAAAGAACAGGGGTAGAGGACAACTTGATGGAGAAGAGAGGGGAGGCTTTCCAGTTTGGCTAGAAGAACTGAGCACATGCACGACCCAAGAGAGATCACTCTCTACGGTTCAGTTCCAAACTACCCTTATTTTGGGATACGTTCCAATTGCCCTTACCCTAGTGCACAGCCCTGGGCTCTCACTCTGGGCTCCTCCAGCTCCTGACTTTGGTCTGACCCTGCCTTGATGCCAAGAGATTGAGAACATCTGTATCCAGTCCTGCATCCCTCCATACTGGGAGGTCCCCATCCCTCAGGAGGGGATGCAGCCTCCCTGGGCACAGAGAGGCAGCAAGGAGTCTGTTGTGTGTGGATAGTTGAAGGAGGAGATAGAGACTGCAGATCCCAGAAGGCCTCCTGAGGTCCCTCCCAACCCCTCAGACCCTGAGGACTGCCCATTCAGATTGGTTTCTTGGCAAGGCTCTTGGGAACAGCCTGCTTGGCAGCCTTCAGCAGAGATAAAGCACACTGTATCAGGTGCAGGAACCCTTAGGTCTGACCCCACACCCGACTGTGGATGCCGCTGACAGCAGCAAGCAGGAGAACTTCTTCTACCCTTCCTTGCTGGGTGTTTCTTGGAAGAGGCAATTCAAGCAGAGGAGGACCAGTAGGGAAAGGGTATGAGGGAAGGAAAATTCAATTGTGGGTAGTACTGTTCAGCCTGAAGATGAGGTCACTGCTGGAGAGATGGGTAATATAAGATGATATTAGTTTGGGGATGTTTCTGGTGGTCTTCTCAGTTTGCCCACTCTGGGTCCCTGATTTTCATTTAGCCTAGCCGCCCTTTGTAGCTTTTATGTCAGTAGTTCTTAGCCCAGGGCCATTCTCTCCTATGGTGGATATTTGGATATATCTGGAGCATTTTTGATTGTCATGACTTACAGTGGAGAGGGAATGCTACTGGTATCTGGTGGGTGAGGCCAGGGATGCTGCTGAACATTGTGCAGTGAAAAGGACAGCCAAAGCATGATCTGCTTCCAAATATCATCAGTGCTGAGGCTGAGAAATCCTGCTTTAGACATATCTTGTCTCTGTTGTTGTGTCCTGGGCTGGCGACCCCTGTGAACCTGAGGGAGAATCTCTGAGGGAGATAGGCATGAGCTGGGTGCATTCCTGTGATGTGTGTGATATGTGAGCCATTCTCTGTAAGACCAGAGAGGATACAGAATTCTGTTCACTTGTCAGAGGAGTTGGGAGAGCCCAGCCTCAAGAATCATAGCTGTTTCACCAAGCAGGAGGTAGGAAAGTTGACTATAGCCATGATGTGGGGGCTGGAGGAGAAAGTGGAGCTTGAATCAGTATTTTGGGTGGAATTGTATTGTATGGTTGATGCAGATACTAAGCACTCCAATGGTGGAATTTTCTGGTGACTCAGATGGTAAAGAATCTGCCTGCAGTGCAGGAGACCAGGGTTCAATCCCTTGGGAAGATCCCCTGGAGAAGGAAATAGCAACCTACTCCAATATTCTTGCCTGGAGAAGTCCATGGACAGAGGAGCCTGGTGGACTACAGTCCATGGGGTTGCAAAGAGTCAGACACGACTGAGCAACTAACACACACAAGTTTTCCACTGGGGTCAGAGACCGTGAGTTTAGAATGGGGCCAATGGGTGCTATCTGGTGCGGAATAACAATAAGCCAACTCAGAAGAAGGCACACAGTCTCAAAGTCAGTGATAACTACATCTATTAGGTAACCTGAGCCCTTTATGTGAAATATCACGTACCCACTGAAGGTTGTGTTCTCTGTACCCATAATTTTCATTTGGGGTAAGGAGGCTCAGAGATGTCAAGTTCCTTCTCAAAGGCACACGGTGGGAGCTGAGATTTGAACCCTGGGTCTGATGACTACATACCTTGTGTATGTTTCAGAAAATTCTTTCTGGAAGCCAGAGTGGACTGAGAGCAGAGGAGGGGATATAGGAGGAGCCAGCTGTGGTCCAGGAGAGAGAAGATGGAGCCATAAGGATGGAGAGGAGTGGGAGAAACCCAGAACTGTTCAGTTAGGAAGGAGAATCCTGAGTGAAGTGAGGGATAAAGCATGGAAGGCAGGTGACACCCATGTCTTAGTTTCTGGGTGGGGTGCTTAGGTCGTCAGAAGACTGTTTTTTGGTCATAAATGCATCTTCCTCACTCCACAGAGTATCATCACTCCAGCTAAGTTCCTTAATGTTCTAGAGATTCCGTGTCATCCAAATTCCAGGCTGATCTCTACTGTGGGGAAAACTTATAGACAATATTCTAGTAAGACAACTGGCAGCTGCAATAATGAGGGGGAAGCGGGAGGTCCCTGTCCCAGAACCAAGGAGTTCAGGATCTCTGGGTAGCAACATGCCGCAAATTATTCATAAAAATATATACTTAAAATTTTTGGATGGAATTTAGGTGCAGAGCTTTAAGTCAATGATACTTTAGTTTTCAGCATTTGAATAGCATTTGTTTGCATAAGATCTTTCCTGTATTACATATTCCCTTTCACCCTGTTTCCTTTTTGTTTTACCAATCCTTTAAAAATATTTCATACATACTCTTCAATTTGTGTATATGTGTGTATTTTTGCACTTTTGTATTGCTTTCTATATGCATATCTCTTTAAATCAATTTTTAAATTAATGGGCTTTATTTTATTAGAGGAATTTTAAGTTTATAGAAAAGATGAACAGATCATATAACAGGTTCCCACTTGCCTCCTTTCCAAGCAAACATTTTCTCTATTTATACATCTTGCAATTGTGTGGTACATTTTTTACATTTTTTACAACTGATGAACCAGTATAATAAAACATTATAATTAACCAAAGTTCAACTTTACATAAATTTCATTCTTTGTGTGGTATGTTCTATTGGTTTTGACAAATGAGTAATGACATGTATCTAATGTTCCAGTTTCATGAATTGTTTCATGCACTATATTTTTAATATGCCCAAATGGAATTATGGTAGAGGGTTCATCATGGGGAGTTTTTTTTCTCTTATTCACTCAATATTATTTTAAAAATTCATTGACATTGCTATATGTACCTCTAACATCTGCTGGGGTTTCAATGCTTTCATCCACCCCATCTTACATGTTCTCACCCCAGTTATGGATAAGCAGACTTGTCCAGTCCCCACACTAAAGCAATGCTACAAAGAACATCTTTATTTGCTTGCCTATAAGAAGAAATGAGAAATCAAGATAGCTGCTTAGGACCAAATTTGCTGGCATACAGAGCAATGTACATTCTGAATTTTCACCATTCTACATTCTTACCAGCATGGTTGAAAAAATTCTTTCTCCCTGTAGTCCAATCATAGTCCAATCAACATGGCATTTTCGACTTTTGAAAATCGAATAGGCATATTGGAAAATTCCATTGCTATCTTCCTTCTTCTCTCTCTCTTCCTCCTTCCCTTTCCCTTTTTACTGAGCTTTTACATTTGTGTGGGTAACTTCCTCTGTGGTTTCTCTGCCCATATCCTTCCCTTATCTCTGTATTCCTACATCTTCATTCTTCTAAATAGTCTTTTCTTGTCAGCTTTGTTGTTTTGTTGTTTAGTTGCTAAGTCATATCTGACTCTTTGCAACCCCATGGATTGTAGCCCATCAGATTCCTCTGTCCATGGGATTTCCCAGACAGGAATATTGGAGCGGGTTGCCATTTCCTTCTCCAGGGGATTTTCCCAACCCAGAGATCAAACCAGTGTCTTCTGCGTTGGCAGGCAGATTCTTTACTGCTGAGCCACCAGGAAATTCCTGGTGGAATTCTAAAAAATAAAGTCTAATAACTTTATCTAGAGTATGATTTAATACTTCCTATTTTGGTGTTTTCATATCATTTTAAAAAATCACCTTAACGTTTATGTGTTAGAAACTCAATGATATTCTTTTCTTTCACTTCTAGTAACCTTATAGTTTATGTTTTATATCTTATGGATTTACCTTCACATGTGGTTGTGCGCAGAAATTCATATTTACTTTGCTTCATCGCATGAAGAGTTTCTGTGCCACAAACTAGAAAACAATTTATCTTTTCCCTTTGATTTGTGCTGCCACCTTTAGCATATATCAGGATGTGGATAATAAAGGGATAGCTTCTGAGACATTCTGTCAATCTAATCAATATCTATGTCTATTCAGGGTTTACACCTTAAAGAACGATCTTGAATCTACAGGGTGTCTCATTACTTCTGTTTACTCCGTTTGTATAAGATTAGTACAGTTTTCTACTTTTTTTTTTTTTTTTTTTGGCTACCCTGGGTCTTCCTCACTGTGCACATGCTTTCTCCAGTTGCAGAGAGCTGGGGCTGCTCCCCAGTTGTGGCGCGTGGGCCTCTCGTTTCCATGGCTTCTCTTGTTCCAGAGCATGGGCTCTAGAGCCTGCAGGCTTCAGTAGTTGTGGAGCACAGGCTTAGCTGCCCTGTGGCATGTGGAACCTTTCCGGACCAGGGACTGAATCAGCGTCCTCTGCATTGACAAACAGATTCTTAACCACTGGACCACCAGGGAAGTCCACTTTTTTCCCAAAGGGAATTTTAGTTTTTATCAAATTCACAGTCAGTTCACTGGAATTTTAAGTGCAATGGCCCTGATAATATAATTTGGGTAGAATTGACATCATCACAAAATTAGTTCAACTCATCTAAGTGTATCGACTGTTTTCAAATATTCTTATCATCTACATTTTTATTAGTGGTTAAAACTTTTGGTTTGGGGTGTGTTGTATGCTTTTCATTAATTTCTAGATATTATATTAGACAGGTTCTCAAAACAAGATAAGGATTCCTGAGGGTTCCAGAGACCCTTTTTGTAGTCCATCAGGTCCTTACTTTTCCAGTTACATGTGAGAATGCATTTTCATTAGATACTTCAGTTAAAACAGCATATTGCCACAGCCTGAATGCAGAAGTAGACATGAGCATCAAGTCGTCTCCTATCAAGGCAGATATCAGGCATATTTGTAAAAATGTAAAACGAGGCCATTGTTCTCACTAAATGCTTTTTGAAAATATAATTGCTCTCATATATATGCAGGGCAGAAGAAGAGACGCAGAAGTACAGAACAGACTTTTGAACTCTGTGGGAGAAGGGGAGGGTGGGATGTTTCGAGAGAACAGCATGTGTATTATCTGTGGTGAAACAGACCACCAGCCCAGGTGGGAGGCATGAGTCAAGTGCTCGGGCCTGTTGGGCTGGGAAGATCCAGAGGAATCGGGTGGAGAGGGAGGTGGGATGGGAGACCGGGATGGGGAATTCATGTAACTCTATGGCTGATTCACATCAATGTATGACAAAACCCACTGAAAAATAAAAAAATAAGATAAAAAAAAAGAAAATATAATTGCTCTCATATAATAAATATGTTACTAATATGAACATGAAACAGTTTTATTATTATTATTTTAAATGTACTTTGACAATTTTTTATTCATTTTAATTGTAGGATAATTACTTTACAGTATTGTGGTGGTTTTTGCCATGCATTGACATGAATCAGCCATGTGTCCCACCATCCTGAACCCCGTCCCACCTTCCTTCCCACACTAGCTAAATTTTTGAAATAGTCTCAGTTGTAATTTCTAATGTGGTAAAAGTGATAGTTATTATACCCAACCAAACAAAAAAATGAACACAAAGGGGTTGAAGACAGGAATGTTTGAGAGCTCTTTCTTTATAGTTAAGTGCATTATTGGACGTGTTTTCTTACTTTCACCTAAATTCTATGCTTTGAATGATTATTACTAGAGTAACAGTGGGAGAAAAGTGTGATTTTGGGAAATCGATCTTTTCCTCTGCACCATTGCGCTCTCATATTGTTCTTAAATATTTCATCTTGATTCTTTTATCACTTCTGGATAGATGGTCCTGTCTCTTCACTTGCTATCCTTATGTATCTTTTTTCTTTTTCTTTCCTTGTAGCACCGCTCATGACTTTTAGGTCCATGTTAAAGACCAGCAGAGACAGTGAGTAACCTTGGCTTGTTCCTGGTCCTAAAATAATGCATGTAAACGTCCCCAGTTGGTATACTGCTTGCTAGTTTTGTACTTATCCAGTTAAGGAAGTCCCCTTTGAGGTCATGTTGCAAAAAATGTTTTTTAAAAGTCATAAGCAGATACGGGTATATCAAACTGCTGTTTTACACCTCAAACTAATACAATGTTACATGACAATTGTATCAAAATTTCTACAATTTTAAATGAGTTGAATTTTAGAAATGTATTCCTTCCTTGATCTAAATAATGATACGAATATTTTCAACTTATGAATGTAATGAACCACATGATAGGTTATATGACACTGTACCATCTTGTCATTCATGGGATAAACCAACACCACTTGATCACAATTCACTATATTTACTACTACATTCTATTTGACTTATAATGGATATTTACACTTGCATGGATAGGTGAAGTGGGTCCACAATCTGCCTTGTCTTATAAACTTTCTGTCTTATAAACATTAATAAAACCTGGTTTTATTAATAGTATCAAGCTTGCATTAAGCTGATGAAATGAATTGAACATTTTATTTTTCCCTTTTTTTTTAACTTGAAGAACATGTATAAGGTTTTCATCAATTGCTCGTTAAAAATTCATAAGCTCTCACTTGTAAGCCAAGTGGGGCTGACGATTATAAAAAGAGAAGTTCTTTAACCACTTCCTTTTCCTTATATCCTTTTTGAATATCCAGAGTCTGTTTTTTCTTGCACCAGTTTGGAATTTCATATTTCTGATAATATGCTAATTTCATGTATTATTTTAAATTTCTTAACTTATAATTTCTTTCTATTTTTATTAGTTTTTAAATATCCAAAATTTTTTAGTTATTTCCCAATTTTAATTTTAGTTTTCTTATTGGCATCTTTTGTTTGTTTCTGTCTTATTAGTCTTTTTTCATTCACCCGATATTGGCTGTCAGAAGCATAATATTTTCTGGATAGTTTCTTGATAATTATATGTAGATCTGTAAATTTCCTTCATTCCCTCATACTATTTTAGCTTAAAATATTTACATTTGATGTTTAAATTATTTAATTATAAATATTTCTTTATTTCATGATTTACTACTGAAACAAAAGCATATTTAATACTGTATTGAGCTTTCTAACTTATGGAATTTCAAAAGCTATTTCTTCTCCATCGATTTCCAAATATAATGCATTGTAATCTATATAATATTTATACTTTGAAGTGGATGGAGGTTTCTCTTGACCTTCAAACAAATTTCATTTAAGTCCTCTATGTTCTTGAAAGAAAATTTTTAATCTCTGGTGAGAGGCATAAGTATATTCAGGAGCCTATGTCTGTATGTATTAATTGCATTATAATTCCCAAATTGCATTTCTGAACTCTTAAAATTTCCAGCTTCAATAATTTTATCCAACTATCCAAAGTTGATTTATCTCTTTGTATATTATATCTATTTCACTGACATCATCTATTTATTACTAACACTCTAGTGTATATTGTTATATGTTAAATGATATTCAGGTCTCTAAAATTTTCTTCTACTCTTCATAAAATATTCTTCTTTTTCCTTTGGTGTGTGCATGTGTTTGTAATTTATTTTATTTCTTATTGGGGTTTTGTTAATTTACAACATTTTATTAGATTCAGGTGTACAGTTTAGTAATTCAGTGTTTTTACAGATTATATTCCATTCAAAGTTTCAAAGTTATTACAACATAATAACTATAATTCCCTGTATTATACAGTATGTCTTTGTATATAGCAACTTGTATCTGTATTGTATAGTAGTTTTTATATGTTAATCCCAGTCCCTTAATTTTCTTCCTCTCCCCTTCCCTTTCCCTTTTGGTAACCACTTGCTTGTTTTCTTTATCTGTGAGTCTATTTGTATTGTTTTTTCGATTCCCCATATAAGTGATATCTTACAGTGTTTGTCTCTCTCCATCTGATATATTTCACTAAGAATAATATTCTCTAGGTCTGTTCATGGTTTCTGCAAATGACAAATTTCATTATTTTACTGGCTGAATTATAATCCATTGTATTTATAAACCACATCTTCTTTATCTGTTCTTCTGCTGATGGGCAATTAAGTTGCTCCCATATCTTGTAAATAGTGCTGTTGTGATCATTGGGGTGAATGTACTTTTTGAACTAGTGTTTTCATTTTCTCCAGTTACACACCCAGGATTGGAATTGCCAGATCATATGGTAGTTCTGTTTATAGATTTTTGAGGACCATCCATACTGTTCTGGCATCATTTAACATAAATACATTGCTCGGTGGAAGTTCCACTTCACTGTGGCAGCAGTGTCCTAGGCTTGCCATTCATGCACAGATCATTTCTCTAGGTAACTTGGTTCCTTTTAATGGAACAGGGTAACAGATGTTATAATCAGTCTTTCCTTAAATTCTCATTTTTTCTGCTTTCAGGATTACTTCTTCAGCTTTCCTTTGGTGCTTATTTGGCTGGGATACATTTGTCCATCATTTTATTTTCTTTTTGAAAGTGCTTATTTCTTTTTTTGACTGCACCATGTGGGATGGTTGTGCCATGTGGGATCTTTAGTTGCAGCCTATTCCTTTATTTTCAAACCTTTGCTTATGCTTCTTTAGGAAACTAATATATAATTCAAAACAAGATAGCTGAAGTGAGTACCAGTCAAACAGAATTAAAATAAATATAAGAGGGCTACTCAATAAAAGGACAAAGACTCTCAAAAAAATTTTAGAACCTCAATATCCAAATATATATGTTCTAGCATAGGCACAGTATTGAAGAGAATTTGACCTTGATTGTCTGTGTCTGCTATATCTGTGTCTTGCTTTATTGTTATCATAAAGATGAATGACAGGGATTACTATGATTTACTCCATCTTACTGATGAAGATTCTGAGACCCAGACAAGTTTAAAAAATAGTTATAAATATGAAGTGAAAATGTTAGTGGCTCAGTCCTGTTTGACGCTTTGTGACCCCATGGGCTGTAGACTGCCAGGCTCCCCTGTCCATGGAGCTCTCCATTCAAGAGTACTGGAGTGGGTTGCTGTTCCCTTCTGCAGGGGATCTCCCCAATCAGGGATGGAAACTGGGTCTTCCAGTTGCAGAATCTAGTTACAGCTAGATTCTTTACCACCTGAGTCATCAGGGAAGCTCAGGAAGTTATTTAGTATAGAGGTCTTCAGTTGGTCGTTAATCTATGGAAGAGCCTCTGTTTTAACACTGGGCCTTCATCTTGTTTCTGATCTCCCCAGATGCAGCATCCTCGTCTGGTCAGAACGACAGCACAGTGTCTGAATTCATCCTCATTGGCTTCTCCAACTTCCCTCAGCAGCTCCTACCCACCTTCTTCCTGCTTTACCTGCTGATGTACCTGTTCACACTGCTGGGGAACCTGCTCATCATGGGCACCATCTGGAGGGAGCACAGCCTCCACACCCCCATGTACCTCTTCCTCTGTGCCCTCTCCATCTCTGAGATCCTGTTCACTGTTGCGGTCACCCCTCGCATGCTGGTGGACATGCTCTCCACCCACCGCTCCATCACCTTTGTGGCCTGTGCCAGCCAGATGTTCTTCTCCTTTACGTTTGGCTTCACCCACTCCTTCCTGCTCATGATCATGGGCTATGACCGCTATGTGGCCATCTGCCACCCCCTGCGCTACAACATGCTTATGAGCCCCCATGACTGTGCCCGCCTTGTGTCCTGCTGCTGGGCCGGTGGCTCAGTCATGGGGATGATGCTGACACTGATAGTTTTTCAACTCACCTTTTGTGGGTCTAATGTGATTCACCATTTTCTCTGCCATGTGTTTTCCCTTTTGAAGTTGGCCTGTGGGAAGGAGACAGCCACTGTCTCCATGGCTGTGATCCTGCTTTGTGTCACGGCCCTGATGGGGTGCTTATTCCTCATCTTCCTCTCCTATATCTTCATCGTGGCTGCCATCTTGAGGATCCCCTCCACTGAGGGCCGTCACAAGACCTTCTCCACCTGTGTCTCCCACCTCACCATAGTGGTCGTGCACTACGGTTTTGCTTCCATCATCTACCTCAAGCCCAAGGGCCCCCATTCTATGGACAGTAATACACTCATGGCCACCACCTATACGGTCTTCACCCCCTTTCTTAGCCCCATCATTTTCAGCCTTAGGAATAAGGAGCTGAAGAACGCCATACAGAGAAGCTCCCGCAGAACTTTCTGTCCCTTAAGTTCCTGATGACCAGTTAGGTGGTATGGAAGGTGACAGAAGCTTTGGGCTTAATGATGTCTGTCTCCATAAAACTTGCAAAGATTCAGGTCTGCCGATTATCCACACTCCAATGCAGTTTCATGCATACTGTTTGTTTTTCTCCAATATTTCCCTCTCTTCCATAAGTTCTATCATCATGATCTTTAAATTATTTTCAGTGAGAGGAACTTCATCCCATTATCTATGCCTTTCTATAGGCAGGTGGGGGCCACCAGAAGAATGAGTGAGGACTCTGACATATGTGCTTCTTCTTGAATAGGCAGCAAGGAGAAGATTTTATTCCTCTGTGCTCAAAGATAAGAATAAACAAAATAAGCTAAAGATAATAAATAATAAATAAGTAATAAATGCTGTCAGAATTGAGTCTTTTTATGCATAAAGTACTGTGCCTAGTGCTTTATTATTATTGACATATGCTGATTATTACAAATGTACAATGGAAAATAAAGTAATTGTCAGAGAAAATGGCTTACTGTTCACAGTTTCTCACTTGGTTTTGGAGTTATAGATAGAAAAGGAAGTCTTTCTGTTGAGCTGAACTGAATGAACTATGGAGGAATTCAAACTAGAGAGAGCAACTGTGAGAGTAAGGGAGAGTCAGAGAGGGAGGGAGACAAAGCAGGCAAGTAGTATTTGAGCTCATTAGATCTGATCACTCAATGGATTAAAGCATATACAGGGCAAAACCTGGGCAAGACGAGAGAAGAGGAGGTTGCTAGTAGAGCAATCTCCATATGAAGAAAGGGAAGAAAGGAAAGAGGCTGGAGGGAGGAAGGGAGAGGCAGAGAAAGAATTGGAGGGGAGAGAAAAGGAAGAGCGATGGGTGCTTAGGTAAGAACATGAACATATTAAAGGGTGCTATTATCCAACATCTTATGGAAATCTCTATTTTTCCCACACATGTGGTGGTTCAGTTGCTAAATGTCTGACTCTTGTGACTTCATGGATTGTAGCCTGCCAGGCTCCTCTATCCTCTGTCCATGGGATTCTCTGGACAAGAATTCTGGAGTGGGTTACCATTTTCTTCTCCAGAGAATCTTCCTTTCCCACACATAATTTTCAGTAAAACATCAATTTTTGCTACTATATTACACTTGCACCTCTTTGAGAAGTGTGTTAAAAGGCAAAATGCTGTCTCAAGATTACACTAAGAGAGGTCAGAGGCCAAAGATGGGTACCTTCATTGTGCAGGTGGGAAATGTTGGTGGAAGTCACATAAATGTGAATGGAGGGAATCACGAGGCATTTTATGTCTATCTGAGTCCCACACTGGTGTTTGGGAATATATAGCACTGAGGACCAAGAAAGGGAACCTGATGTGGGATGTCAATTGTTAACTCAAAGATGAGGCCAGATATTTGGGTTGAGGGAGAAGATCTTTTATAAAAGATAAACCTTTTATAAAAGGATAAACCCACAGCCACCAATCATGTCATTGGCATACAAAAGACACTCTAATCAGAGGGTCAGGAACCAAAGACAACGCCAAAAGACCTAATCTGTCAGTCAGTCACTTTAGTCCCTCAGTTGTGTCTGATTCTTTGCGACCCCATGGACTGCAGCACCCCAGGCTTCCCTGTCCATCACCAACCCCCAGAGCTTACTCAAACTCATGTCTATCGAGTCAGTGATGCCATCCAACCATCTTATCCTCTGTTGTCCCCTTCTCCTCCTGCCTTCAATCTTGCCCATCATCAGGGTCTTTTCTAGTGAGTCAGTCCTTCACATCAAGTGACCAAAATATTGGAGTTTCAACTTCAGCATCAGTCCTTCCAATGGATATTCAGGACTGATTTCCTTTAGGATAGACTGGTTGGATCTCCTTGCTGTCCAAGAGACACTCAAGAGTCTTCTCCAAACCACAGTTCAAAAGCATCAATTCTCTGGCCCTCAGCTTGTCTTTATAGTCCAACTCTCATATCCATACATGCCTACTGGAAAAACCATAGCTTTGACTAGACAGACCTTTGTTGTAAAGTAATGTCTCTGCTTTTTAATTTGCTGTCTAGGTTGATCATAGCTTTCCTTCCAAGGAGCAAGTGTCTTTTAATTTCATGGCTGCAGTCACCATTGGCAGTGATTTTGGAGCCCAAGGAAATAAAGTCTCTCACTGTTTCCATTGTTTCTCCATCTATTTGCCATGACGTGATGGGACTGGATGCCATGATCTTAGTTTTCTGAATGTTGAGTTTTAAGCCAACTTTTTCACTCTCCTCTTTCACTTTCATCAAGAGATTCTTTAGTTCTTCTTCACTTTCTGCCATATAGTTATGTTTTATGACATCATTGGGAGACCTATATGAACATCCCACTCTCTGGTTTGAACTAACAGGACTATGGGAATAGGGTAGAATTTGATTGGGAGAAGAGGCAACTTTTGGCCAATATGGCCAGAAAACATACGTTACACAAGGAAAATGACTCTTCAAGACCCAGCCATGACTGGGTCCTATTGACTCCTATTCTGAAAAGCCATCCAGCTGTTCTCTTCTGAGGACACAGTCCTACAATCTCACTCTTGGCTCCTCCAACCTCTGCCTTCCTCCTGACCCTACCTTTACCCCAGTGGATTGAGGACATCTGTTTCCAGCCCTGTCTCCCCCAGAGATTGGGAGCTCCTCAGTCCTCAGCAGGGGCTCATGTCCCTCTGGGTAGAGGAGAGACTCATGACCTTTGTGTATGTGGATAATGAGAGGAAGGAGTAGATGCTACAAGCTCCCAAAGGCCCCTTGAAGTCCCTCTCCATTTCCCCAGACCCTGAGGACAAAGCTTCTAGGTTGGCTTCCTGGGGAGCAGCCTGCTGGAAACCCACAGCAGGGATAAAGCACACAGGATCACTTCCAGGAGCCCGAGGTGCGACTCCAGCCCTGCGTGGGCACCACTGAGAGCATCAGGCAGGAGAGCATCTTCTGCCTTCCCCTGCTGGCTGCTTCATGGAAGAGGCAGGCCAGGCTGTGGGCCATCAGAAGGCAGAGGGTAGGAAAGCAGAATCAGACAGCTGTGGGTAGCTCTGGTCAGCCTGGGGATGGAGTCAGGGCTGGGGAGAAGGTCCAAAAGAGAGGATTTCATTCCCAAGAGGCTGCTGGGGCTCTTCTGTGTCTAGTCATTCTGAACCATTGGTTCTCAACCAGCCTAGGCTTGCTTTGCTGCTCCTAAGTCAGCAGTTCTTAACCTGAGGTGGTTCTGTCCTACAGTCGACATTGGACATGTTCAGAGATAGCTTGGTTGTCATGATCTTGGGAGAGAGGGATGCTACAGACATCTGGTGTCTTAATGCCTGGGATGCTGTTACATACTGAGCAAATGTAACAGTCTGGCACTGCTGTTCCAACTGGTGAACCATTATGGATCAGTTATTATTAACTGAAGTTCGTAGTTTACCTTAGAAGTCTCTCTTTGTGTTATAACTTCTATCAATTTTAACAAATTTATTGTGATATGGTATGAATTTGCTGGTGTACAGAGCATGTTGATTCTTAATTTTCACCATTCTACATTCCAACCAGCAATGCAGGAGGATTCCCCTCTCCCCATTGCCCAATCACCACGGCATTTTCCAATTTGGGAAATTGAATATGTACGTGTGAATATGCACACAGTGAAATTCCATTGCTTTCATTCATTCCCCGCAGTCCTTTTTTGAGCATCTTTTCATTTGCCTGAGTAGCTCTTGTGATTTCTCCTTTGTATCCTTTGCTCATACCTATATCGAGGTACCTACTTCTTCTTTATTCTTCTTGAGAGTGTTACCTGTTTTAGACAATGCAGATGATCTTGTACCAATTTTCCATCTGCCTGTTAACTTTATTCAGGGTATCTTTTGTGGAAACAAAATTCAAAACACTGATGTTTTCCTGTCACCTTTAGGTTTGTGCTGTATATGTTTTGTTTAGGAAGTCCTTCTCCACTCACAGCTTGATCAACAAAGTAATTCTCATACACTTCCCCCCATTAACTTTATGGTTTATATTTCATATATATGTCTTGAATCCATCTGGATTCCACCTTGTATGTGGTCTTGAAGAGAAATTCAGATGAAGTTTGCTTCCTAAAAGAACCTGTCTTCCCACCAGAAATGAGTAAACAATGCATCTTTTCCTTTATATGTGCTGTCACATTTATCATATATTAGATTTTTTATAGTGATGGGTATTTTCTGAGATATCCATTCAATTTACCAGTGTCTTTTTCTGTTCTTGGTTCACATTGTTAAAAATGACAGTGACTCTATAATGTGTCACAACATCTGGGAAGACATACAATATTTCTCCTGTTTGCTTCAATTTATAAGATGTATAGATTCACTCTGACTTTATTTTTAGAAGAAGGTTAGTATAATTATTAAATTTATAATCCATTCATGGAGTAGTTAATGCAATTGTGCAGACAGGATAATTTAGGGAAGAAGAGATATTATTACCATATTAGGTCATCCCATTCACAAGTGTGTATGATTTTACATGTATTCCAGTCATCCTCTACATGTTTGCTATAGGCTAAAATATTTGTCTCAGGAGGTATTGCATGTCTTTGGTTAAATCCTGGATATTTTGTATAAGAGCTTTTAAAAATGTCACATGAGGACCCATGGGGTCCAGGGGCCATTTCTCAAGGGCCTTATTTTCAGGTCCTTATTTTCCCAGCTTGTGTCAGGATGTATTTTTGTCATATGCTTTATTGCCACAGATGAAGTTAAGCATCCAACACCAGAATCTAGTTGTCTTGCAGTAGGCCAGAAATGGAACATATTTGAGAAAATCTGAAACCAGACCACTATTCTCACTACTTGGTTTTTGAAAATGCAGCTGCTTTCCTAAAAGTGTTGCTATATTAGAATGTAACGGGTTTATTACTGTTCTCTTAAATGTGTTAATATTAAATATTGTAAATCATTCTCAGATTCAATTTCAAAAATGGTGAAGATCAGTAGTTATAACTCACCCGAAGAAAAGACCTTTTGCAAACACAATAATTTTTCTTTCAAGGACCCTGAGAACAAGATGTTTACAGCATTTCTTTATAGTCTGTGTCACTACTGACAGTCTTATACTCAGCTCAGTCATCCAGTCTTTCTGACTCTTTGCGACCCCACGGACTGCAGCATGCCAGGCTTCCCTGTCCCTCGTGAAATCCCGGAGCTTGCTCAAACTTGTTTCCATCGAGTCAGTGATGCCATTCAACCATCTTATCCTCTGTCATCCCCTTCTCCTCCTGCCTTCAATCTTGCCCAGTATCAGGGTCTTTTCTAGTGAGTCAGTACTTCACATTAGGTGGCCAAAGTATTGGGGATTCAGCTTCAATATCAGTCCTTCCAATGAATATTCAGGGCTGATTTCCTCTGGAGTGACTGGTTTGATCTCCTTGCAGTCCAAGGGACTTTCAAGAGTCTTCTCCAAAACCACAGTTCAAAAACATCAATTCTTCAGTGCACAGCTTTCTTCATAGTCCAACTCTCATATTCATACATGACTACTGGATAAACCATAGCTTTGACTAGATAAACCTTTGTTGACAAAGTAATGTCTCTACTTTTTAATATGCTGTCTAGGTTTGTCATTGCTTTTCTTCCAAAGGGCAAGCATCTTTTAATTTCATGGCTGCAGTCACCATCTGCAGTGATTTTGGAGCCCCCAAAATAAAGTCTCTCACTGTTTCCACTGTTTCCCCATCTATTTGCCACGAGGTGATGGAACCAGATGCCATCCATAATCTTAGTTTTTTGAATGTTGAGTTTTAACCCAGCTTTTTCACTGGGTTTTTCTCCTCTTTCACTTTCATCAAGAGGCTCTTTAGTTCTTCACTTTCTGCCATAAGGGTGGTGTCATCTGCATATCTGAGGTTATTGACATTTCTCCCAACAATCTTGATTCAAGCTTGTGCCTCATCCAGTCTGGCCTTTCACATGATGTACTCTGCATACAAGTTAAATAAGCAGGATGACAAAACACAGGCTTGACATAATCCTTTCCCAATTTGGAACCAGTCTTTTGTCCCATGTCCAGTTCTAATTGTTGCTTCTTGAGCTGCATACAGATTTCTCAGAAGGCAGGTAAGGTGTTCAGCTGTTCCCATTTCTTTAAGAATTTTCCACAGTTTGTTGTCATTTACACAGTCAAAGGCTTTGGTGTAATCAATAAAGCAGAAGTAGATATTTTTCTGGTATTCTTTTGCTTTTTTGATGATCCAGCGGAAGTTGGCAATTTGATCTCTGGTTTCTCTGCCTTTTCTAAATCCAGCTTGAACATCTGGAAGTTCACAGTTCATGTACTGTTGAAGCCTGGCTTGGAGAATTTTGAGCATTACTTTACTAGTGCATGAGATGAGTGGAATTGTGCGGTAGTTTGAACATTCTTTGGTATTGCCTTATTTTGGGACTGGGATGAAAACTGACCTTTTCCAGTCCTGTGGTCACTGCTGAGTTTTCCAAATTTACTGGCAAATTGAGTGCAGCACTTTCACAGCATCATCTTTTAGGATTCGAAATAACTCAATTGTAATTCCATCACCTCTACTAGCTTTGTTCATAGTGTTGCTCCCTAAGGCCCACTTGACTTTGCATTCCAGGATGTCTGGCTCCAGGTGAGTGATCACATCGTGGTTATCTGGGTCATGAAGATCATTTTGTACAGTCCTTCTGTGTATTCTTGCCACCTCTTCTTAACATTTTCTGCTTCTGTTAAGTCCATACCATTTCTGTCCTTTTTGGTGCCCATCTTTGCATGAAATGTTCCCTTGGTTTCTTTAATTTTCTTGAAGAAATCTCTAGTCTTTAGCTTCTATTGTTTTCCTCTATTTCTTTGCACTGATCGCTGAGGAAGGCTTTCTTATCTCTCCTTGCTATTTTTTGGAACTCTGCATTCAAATGGATATATCTTTCCTTTTCTCCTTTGCCTTTAGCTTCTCTTCTTTTCTCAGCTATTTGTAAGGCCTCCACAGACAAAATTTTGACTTTTTGCATTTCTTTTTCTTGGGGATGGTGTTGATCACTGCCTCCTGTACCGTGTCATGAAACTCCATCCATAGTTCTTCAGACCCTCTCTCTGTCAGATCTAATCCTTGAATCTATTTGCCATTTCCACTGTATAATTGTAACGGATTTGATTTAGGTCAGATCCAAATGGCCTACTGGTTTTCCTACTTTCTTCAAGTCTGAATTTTGCAATAAGGAGTTCATGATCTGAACCACAGTTAGCTCCCAATCTTGTTTTTGCTGACTTATTTTTGCTCCTGGTCTTGTTTTTTCTCCATCTTTGGCTGAAAAGAATATAATCAATCTGATTTCAATATTGACCATCTGGTGATGTCCATTTGTAGAGTCATCTCTTGTGTTGTTGGAAGAGGGTGTTTGCTATGACCAGTCCATTCTCTTGGCGAAACTCTAGTAGCCTTTGCCCTGTCTTATCCTACTTAACTTAAATTATATGTATTGAATGATAATCACTGGTGTAATACTATGAGAAACACTATGTTTCTTTGTTGTCAATCTTGCCTTCTGAAACTTTGTGCTTCTTACGTTCTAATAAACTTCATTTTCATTCTTTCACCTTCTCTGCATGCATAATCATGTTTCTTCCCTTCCAACCTGCTATGCCTTCTCTCTTTTTCTTTCCTTTGTGCCCTGCCCATGGCTTTCAGTTCCATGTTAAAGGACAACAGAGACAACCTTGGATTCTTGCTCCTAAAATAATGCATCTAAAGTTCCCCATTAGTAAACTATGTGCTAGTTTTGTAGCATATATTCTGCTTTAAGGTGTTTTTGAGTTGAGTTTTACAATGTTACATGATTTTCTGGTGTACAGCATAATGACCCAGTGATTTTACAGAGTACATTATGTTAAAAGTTATTATAGGACAATGGCTATAATATCCTATGCTCTACAATATTTTTTTGTTGCTTATACACAGAAGTTGGTAACTCTTAATCTCCACCCTTAATTTTTCCCTCACCCTTTCCCTCACCCCTTTGGTACTCACTAGTTTGTTTTCTGTACCTGTGAGTCTGTCTGTTTACATATACATTTGTGTGCATTAGTTTTTAGATTACAGTTATAAGTGATATCATGCAATATTTGTATTTCTCTTTCTTATTTCACAAAGCATAATATTGTCTGGCTCCACCCAGCTGTTGCAAGTGGCAGAATTCTGTTCTTTTCATGACTGAATAATATTCCATTATATATATTATTTATACTGATAATATTATTAATCTTCTTAAACCATTCTATCTGCTGTTTGGGCACTTGGGATACTCCAAATCATGTCTATTGTAAATTGTGCTGCTATTAACAATTTATTTTCAGATAAGTGTTTTCATTTTTTCCAAATGTATAACCAGGAGTGGAATTGCTAAATAATATGGTAATTCTGTTTTTATTGTTTTTAGAAACTTCTATACTGTTTTTCATAATGGCTTCAGCAATTTACATTGCCATGAACAATGTACAAGAGTTCCCTTTTCTTCACATCATCTGCAACATTGCTATTTCTAGAATTTGTTGATAGCCCTTCTGACAGATGTGAGATGATAGCTCTTTTTATTGTTTGCATTTCTCTAATAATTAGCAAGGTTGAGCATCTTTTCCTGTTCCTGTTAGCCAACTGTATATCTTCTTTGGAAAACTGATGACTCATATCTTCTGCCTATTTTTTTATTAGGTTGCTTTTTATATTGAGATGTATGATTATGTTTTGTATACTAACTTTTCTCAGTCATGGTATTTGCAAATATTTTCTTGCATTCTGTAAGCTGTTTTCTTGTTTTGTCCATGTTTCCTTTGCTATACAAAAGTTTTTATTTATTTATTTGTTTATTTTTATTTATTTATTTTTATAAAAGAACTTTTTTTTCATTTATTTTTATTAGTTGGAGGCTAATTACTTTACAATATTGTAGTGGTTTTTGCCATACATTGACATGAATTTAGAAAGATGGTAACAATAACCCTATATGCAAGAAAGAAAAAGCTTTTTTTTTTTTTTTTTTTTTTTTTTTTTGCTTTGCCTTTGTTATGTGCATTTTTATTTATTTTTTTTTTTTTTATTTTTTTTTTTTTATATTCTTTTTTTTTTTTTTTTTTTTAATATTATTTTATTAGTTGGAGGCCAATCACCTCACAACATTTCAGTGGGTTTTGTCATACATTGACATGAATCAGCCATATAGTTACATGTATTCCCCATCCCGATCCCCCCTCCCACCTCCCTCCCCACCCGACTCCTCAGGGTCCTCCCAGTGCACCAGGCCCGAGCACCTGACTCATGTATCCCACCTGGGCTGGTGGTCCGTTTCACCATAGATAATATACATGCTGTTCTTTCAAAACATCCCACCCTCACGTTCTCCCCCAGAGTTCAAAAGTCTGTTCTGTATTTCTGTGTCTCTTTTTCTGTTTTGCATATAGGGTTATCGCCACCATCTATCTAAATTCCGTATATATGTGTTAGTATACTGTAATGTTCTTTATCTTTCTGACTTACTTCACTCTGTATAATGGGCTCCAGTTTCATCCATCTCATTAGAACTGATTCAAATGAATTCTTTTTAAGGGCTGAGTAATATTCCATGGTGTATATGTACCACAGCTTCCTTATCCATTCATCTGCTGATGGGCATCTAGGTTGCTTCCATGTCCTGGCTATTATAAACAGTGCTGCGATGAACATTGGGGTGCACGTGTCTCTTTCAGATCTGGATTCCTCAGTGTGTATGCCCAGAAGTGGTATTGCTGGGTCATATGGCAGTTCTATTTCCAGTTTTTTAAGAAATCTCCACACTGTTTTCCATAGTGGCTGTACTAGTTTGCATTCCCACCAACAGTGTAAGAGGGTTCCCTTTTCTCCACACCCTCTCCAGCATTTATTGCTTGTAGACTTTTGGATAGCAGCCATCCTGACTGGCGTGTAATGGTACCTCATTGTGGTTTTGATTTGCATTTCTCTGATGATGAGTGATGTTGAGCATCTTTTCATGTGTTTGTTAGCCATCTGTATGTCTTCTTTGGAGAAATGTCTGTTTAGTTCTTTGGCCCATTTTTTGATTGGGTCGTTTATTTTTCTGGAATTGAGCTTCAGGAGTTGCTTGTACCAAGTGGGCTTTATCCCAGGAATGCAAGGATTCTTTAATATCCGCAAATCGATCAACGTAATACACCACATTAACAAATTGAAAGATAAAAAACATATGATTATCTCAATAGATGCAGAGAAAGCCTTTGACAAAATTCAACACTCATTTATGATTAAAACTCTCCAGAAAGCAGGAATAGAAGGAACATACCTCAACATAATAAAAGCTATATATGACAAACCCACAGCAAGCATCACCCTCAATGGTGAAAAATTGAAAGCATTTCCTCTGAAATCAGGAACAAGACAAGGATGCCCACTCTCACCACTACTATTCAACATAGTGTTGGAAGTTTTGGCCACAGCAATCAGAGCAGAAAAAGACATAAAAGGAATCCAGATAGGAAAAGAAGAAGTGAAACTCTCGCTGTTTGCAGATGACATGATCCTCTACATAGAAAACCCTAAAGACTCTTCCAGAAAATTACTAGAGCTAATTAATGAATATAGTAAAGTTGCAGGATATAAAATTAACACACAGAAATCCCTTGCATTCCTATACACTAACAATGAAAAAACAGAAAGAGAAATTAAGGAAACAATACCATTCACCATTGCAACAAAAAGAATAAAATACTTAGGAGTATATCTACCTAAAGAAACAAAAGACCTATACATAGAAAACTATAAAACACTGATGAAAGAAATCAAAGAGGACACAAACAGTTGGAGAAACATACCGTGTTCATGGATTGGAAGAATCAATATTGTCAAAATGGCTATTCTACCCAAAGCAATCTATAGATTCAATGCAATCCCTATCAAGCTACCAACGGTATTTTTCACAGAATTAGAACAAATAATTTCACAATTTGTATGGAAATACAAAAAACCTCGAATAGCCAAAGTAATCTTGAGAAAGAAGAATGGAACTGGAGGAATCAACCTGCCTGACTTCAGACTCTACTACAAAGCCACAGTCATCAAGACAGTATGGTACTGGCACAAAGACAGAAATATAGATCAATGGAACAGAATAGAAAGCCCAGAGATAAATCCACGAACCTATGGACAGCTTATCTTTGACAAAGGAGGCAAGGATATACAATGGAAAAAAGACAATCTCTTTAACAAGTGGTGCTGGGATAACTGGTTAACCACTTGTAAAAGAATGAAACTAGAACACTTCCTAACACCATACACAAAAATAAACTCAAAATGGATTAAAGATCTAAATGTAAGACCAGAAACTATAAAACTCCTAGAGGAGAACATAGGCAAAACACTCTCCGACATAAATCACAGCAAGATCTTCTATGACCCACCTCCCAGAATATTGGAAATAAAAGCAAAAATAAACAAATGGGACTTAATGAAAATTAAAAGCTTTTGCACAACAAAGGAAACTATAAGTAAGGTGAAAAGACAGCCCTCAGATTGGGAGAAAATAATAACAAATGAGGAAACAGACAAAGGATTAATCTCAAAAATATACAAGAAAAAGCTTTTAAAGTTAATTAGGTTCCATGCACTTATTTTTGCTTTTCCTTTTGGTTTAGGAGACAAAAATATTGCTCTAATTTATGTCAAAGTGTGTTCTGCCAACGTTTTTTCCCAGGAGTTTCACAGTTTCTAGTCTTACATTTAAGTCTTTAATCCATTTCAGTTTATTTTTTAATATGTTGTGAGAAAATGTTCTTATGTCCTTGTTTTACATCTAGTTCAGTTTTTCCAGCAACACTTAGTGAAGAGACCATCTTTTCTCCATTTATATTCTGGTCTATTTTGTCATAGATTAAATGAACATAGTTGCATGGGTTTGTTTACGATCTCTCCATTTTGTTCCATTGATTGTGTGTGTCTGTTTTGTACCAGTACCTATAGTGTATATTCTTTACCTAGTTAAGAAATGCCCTTACCATAACATGTTGCAGAGGCTTTTTAAAATCATAAATGATTGTGTGTGTGTGTGTGTGTGTGTATACACACACACACACACACACACATATATATATATATATCATTCATTATGTTGTAGACATAAAACAATGTTTTATGTATATATACTAATACATATATTAAATACATGCCAATTTTTAAAATCATAAATATAGGACTGGAATTTTAGGAAATAGATTCCTGCCTTGATAGAAATAATTATACGCCAACCCAGGTTGAATGCATGTGACAAGTGTTCGGGACTGGTGCACTGGGATGATCCAGAGGGATGGGATGGGGAAGGAGGTGGGAGGGGGGTTCAGGATTGGGAACACATGTAAATCCATGGCTGATTCATGTCAATGTATGGCAAAAATCACTACAATATTGTAAAGTAATGAGCTTCCAACTAATAAAAATAAATGAAAAAAAGAAATAGTTATATGATTTCTTTGCTTTAGTTTATCCAGCTGATGTGTCGGATGATAGATTTTCTGATGTTGAACCACTCTTGTCATTTATGGGAGAAGTCAAAACACGTTACCATCATACACTATTTTTGAAAAAAGAATGGATTTGACTAGGCTATGTCTTCTTAAGAGTTTTAAAAAATCTGCATGGGTAGGTGAAATGGACCTATAATTTTCATTTCTTATTAACATTCAATCTGATTTAGAACCAAGATTGCACTAACTTAATGAAACAGGAAGAGCATATCTTATATGATTTTTCTGGCTTTTAAAAATGAGTATAAGATACTCCTTAAATGTTCCTTAAAATTTTAAGAGCAATTACCTGAAAACCCACTAGGGCCAAGATTATTGAGGAATGACTGCATTTCATTAAATTTTTCAGTTTCCTCAAAATTGACTTGAGTCACCAAGGTCTCTATTTTTTCTTGCACCAGACTTGGAATTTTATAGTTTTCTAAGCTACATTTCCCTATATATTCTAAACTTATTTCCTTAGTGCATTATTTCAAATTTCCTAACTTGTATTTTTATATATTTGTTAATTTTAAAATATCCATTATTTCTCTAGCTATTTTTCAATTTTAATTTTTGTGTTTTCTTATTGCATCTTCTCCTTGTTTTTTTTTTCCATTTATTTTTAATAGTTGGAGGCTAATTACTTTACAATATTGTAGTGGTTTCTGCCATACATTGACATGAATCAGCCATGGATTTACGTGTGTTCCCCATCCTGAACCACCCTCCCACCTCCCTCCTCATTCCATCCCTCTGGGTCATCCTAGTGCACCAGTCTCATGCATCCAACTTGGACTGGTGATCTGTTTCACACCTGATAATATACATGTTTCGATGCTGTTCTCTCAGATCATCCCACCCTCGCCTTCTCCCACAGAGTCCAAAAGTTTCCTTGTTTTAATTTTTTATAACAACCTGACTTTGATTTTATTAAGCATGACTTTCTTCTTGTAAAAGTTTCTCCATAAATATATTGAAAGTTGTGTATTTTTCCATAGTACAAGTTTAGTTTAAAATTTGACCTTAGGTGCTTCGATTGTTTAATTATAAAATTTTATAAAGTATTAAAATTTACTTTACATTTTACTATTGTTACAAAGTATTATTTAATACAACCTTTAGCTCCCAAACACAATGGATCTAAGAAGCTACTGCTCAACAATGTCTACTTTTTGTGCACTCTAATCTACATCATGTTTATACTTGAAATTCATGGAAAATGTTTTTATGTCCTATATACAAGTTCAGTTTTTGTAAAAGTTCCCTGAACTCTTCAAAAAATGTTTAATCTCTCTTTGTTGAAGAGTCTAAATATATCCAATAACTAATTTATGCTGTTCTGTGCTTAGTCACTCAGTCATGTCCAAGTCTTGGCGATCCTATGGACTGTAGCCTGCCAGGCACCTCTGTCCATGGGGATTCTCCAGGCAAGAATACTGGAGTGGTTACCATGTCCTCCTCTAGGGGATCTTCTCAACCCAGGGATAGGACCCAAGTCTCACGTTGCAGGTGGATTCTTCACCGTCTAAGCCACCATTTGCAGATATTATTAATTGCATTCTAAATAATAATTCATGAGTTACCTTTCTATACTTTGAGCAAATCTAGTTACATATTGCATCTATCTACCTCATATCAATGTAGCTTTTCCTGTTTATATCTATTCACTGAAATTATGCTGATTATATATTATTTCCTATTCCAGGGTACACAGTTACATAGATTAGTGATATTTATGCCAATCATTATGATGTTTTTCTATACTTAAGAAAATAATTTTCTTTTTCTCTTGGAGTGTGGATGTGTGTGTGACTGTGTAATTTTTAATTTCAGCCTACATTGAAACTAAGAATGCTTTTTGTCATGCACAAAATCACAAGATCACATTTAAAATTAATATTGGGTTTGCCAAAGAGTTCATTCAGGTTTTTCCATAAGATATTACAGGAAACCCTGAATAAACTTTTTGGCCTGCTCAATAATTAAGTTAATAATGATCTCACATTACTTATACCTAATTATTCATTCATAACATAATGAAAATTTCCTCCATTGCCTTAAAATTAATTTACACTGGCTCATCTAAACTAGTATCCAAGCTAGGACTGTATATTGCAATCACTTGTTATGTCAATTGTTCTGTAGCATGTTCCACCTTTGGATCTGTCTGATTGCATCTTTGTGGAGTCATGTAGCTTGCTCCTCCGTTCTTTGTACAATGATCCTTCATTCTGGCAATCAGCTTAGTGGGCACATTTGCAATCTGGTTCTGGCATGCATTCAACATTAAGCCATCACTCACTGAAAGTCCCCTTTCACACTGGCACAAGACATTCTAAGCTTGGTTTCTTTCTCAGAAGATTTCTCCATGGAAACCTGATGCTCTGAGTTGCAATTGTAAATAATTACAATTATTGTAATTGTAATTACAGAATCTTCTGTAATTATTGTTTCTGTAAATTTCATTTTGTCTGTTTTCAAAATTACTGCCTCAGCTGTCACTTGGTACATTTTTTCTGGCATATATTCTTCCATCTATTTATTTTCAAACTTTCTGTTCAGCTCATTTAGAATAGTAAATATCAATATGAAACAACACAGAAAAAAGAGTACCATTAATATAATATTAAGATAAATAAAAATATATTAAATTATCAGGGAACATTAATTAATAAGAGATCATCCAAAAGCCTCCATACCTACACTGAAACCAACCACCACCCAAGAGCCAGTAAGTTCCAGAGCAAGATGTACCATGCAAATTCTCCAGCAACACAGGAACATAGCCCTGAGCGTCAACATACAGGCTGCCCAAAGTCACACCAAACCCACAGACCCATCTCAAAACTCACTACTGGACACTGCATTGCACTCCAGAGAGAAGAAATCCAGCTCCACCTACCAGAACACCAACACAAGCTTCTCTAACCAGCAAATTTCCACAAGCCAAACATCCAGCCCCACCTACTGGGAGAAACCTTCACAATAAAAAGGAACCACAGACTACCAGAATACAAAAAGGCCACCCCAAACCCAGCAATCTAAATAAGATGAAAAGGCAGAGAAATACCCAGCAGGTAAAGGAACATGAAAAATGCCCACCAAGCCAAACTAAAGAGGAGGAGATAGGGAATCTACCTGAAAAAGAACTTAGAATAATGGTAATAAAAATGATCCAAAGTCTTGAAAACAAAATGGAGTTACAGATAAATAACCTGGAGACAAGGATTGAGAAGATGCAAAAAATGTTTAACAAGAACCTAAAAGAAATAAAAAAGAGTCAATTAAAGATGAATAATGCAATAAATGAGATCAAAAACACTCTGGAGGGAACCAAGAGTAGAATAATGGAGACAGAAGATAGGATAAGTGAGGTAGAAGATAAAATGGTGGAAATAAATGAAGCAGAAAGGAAAAAAGAAAAAAGAATTAAAAGAAATGAGGACAACCTCAGGGACTTCTGGGACAATGTGAAATGCCCGAACATTCGAATCATAGGAGTCCCAGAAGAAGAAGACAGAAAGAAAGGCCATGAGAAGATACTCAAGGAGATAATAGCTGAAAACATCCCCAAAATGGGGAAGGAAATAGCCACCCAAGTCCAAGAAGCCCAGAGAGTCCCAAACAGGATAAACCCAAGGCGAAACACCCCAAGACACATATTAGTCAAATTAACAAAGATCAAACACAAAGAACAAATATTAAAAGCGGCAAGGGAGAAACAACAAATAACACACAAGGGGATTCCCATAAGGATAACAGCTGATCTTTCAATAGAAACTCTTCAAGTCAGAAGGGAATGGCAGGACATATTTAAAGTAATGAGAATAACCTACAACCCAGATTACTATACCCAGCAAGGATCTCATTCAGATATGAAGGAGAATTCAAAAGCTTTACAGACAAGCAAAAGCTGAGAGAATTCAGCACCACCAAACCAGCTCTTCAACAAAAGCTAAAGGATCTTCTCTAGACAGGAAACAGAGAACAGGTGTATAAACTCGAACCCAAAACAGCAAAGTAAATGGCAGTAGGATCGTACTTATCAATAATTACCTAAAATGTAAATGGGTTGAATGGCCCAACCAAAAGACAAAGACTGGCTGAATGTATACAAAAGCAAGACCCCTATATATGCTGTCTACAAGAGACCCACCTCAAACCAAGGGACACATACAGACTGAAAGTGAAGGGCTGGAAAAAAATATTCCACGCAAATGGAGACCAAAAGAAAGCAGGAGTCACAATACTTATATCAGATAAAATAGACTTCAAAATAAAGGCTGTGAAAGGACACAAAGAAGGACACTACACAATGATCAAAGGATTAAATATTCAATTAAAAGACAAATATTCTTGGAGGAAAAACATTTTAGCCTTGAGAAACAAATAAGTATTTCCTACAATAGGCACATTATTCAAGAGCATATGATGCTGATCACCTATATTTGTCCTCAATGCCTACAAAAAATGGAAACTTTTCATTTTGTAGGCATTGTTGAAAACCTAGGAGCTAAACTAGGTCTTCAGCATTTAATATACTGATCTCATTTTATTTTTATCACATTATGGAATGATAACAACTATTATGATTTACTCTACCTTACTGATGAAAACTTGAGGCCCAGAAAAGTTAAGAAGATAGTTATGTAGTACAGAAGTCTTCAATTAGCCTTTAACCTATGTTGGAGACTCTGTTTTAACCACTGGGCCTTCATTTTGTTTCTGATCTCCCCAGATGCAGCATCCTTGTCTGGTCAGAATGACAGCACAGTGTCTGAATTCATCCTCATCGGCTTCTCCAACTTCCCTCAGCAGCTCCTGCCCTCCTTCTTCCTGCTGTACCTGCTGATGTACCTGTTCACGCTGCTGGGGAACCTGCTCATCATGGGCACCATCTGGAGGGAGCACAGCCTCCACACCCCCATGTACCTCTTCCTCTGTGCCCTCTCCATCTCTGAGATCCTGTTCACTGTTGCGGTCACCCCGCGCATGCTGGCGGACTTGCTGTCCACCGACCACTCCATCACCTTTGTGGCCTGTGCCAGCCAGATGTTCTTCTCCTTTACGTTTGGCTTCACCCACTCCTTCCTGCTCATGATCATGGGCTATGACCGCTACGTGGCCATCTGCCACCCCCTGCGCTACAACATGCTTATGAGCCCCCGTGACTGTGCCCGCCTTGTGTCCTGCTGCTGGGCTGGTGGCTCAGTCATGGGGATGATGCTGACACTGATAGTTTTTCATCTCACCTTCTGTGGGTCTAGTAAGATTTACCATTTTGCCTGTCATGTCCTTGCCCTTTTGAAGTTGGCCTGTGGGAAGGAGACAGCCTCTGTCACCATGGGTGTGATCCTGGTCTGTGTCACGGCCCTGATGGGGTGCTTATTCCTCATCATCCTCTCCTATGTCTTCATTGTGGCTGCCATCTTGAGGATCCCCTCTGCTGAGGGCCGGCACAAGACCTTCTCCACTTGTGTCTCCCACCTCACCATAGTGGTCGTGCACTACGGTTTTGCCTCCCTCATCTACCTCAAGCCCAAAGGCTCTCATTCTATGGACAGTAACACGCTCATGGCCACCACCTACACAGTCTTCACCCCCTTTCTTAGCCCCATCATTTTCAGTCTCAGGAATAAGGAGCTGAAGAACGCCATACAGAGAAGCTTCCACAGAAAATTCTCTTCTCTAAGCTCCTGATGACCAGTTGGGTGGTGAAGAATCTACACTCCATACTAGCTACTTATTTCTCCCCCATTTGTAATCCTTTTGGCACCACTCTTTCATGACACAGTGTGATAAACTCCATTCCATCATCTATGGCTGAGAACATGTATCTATAGTCAAGTAGGGAGCATCCCATGAATGAGTGCTGGCCCTGATGCCCATGGTTCTTACTGAATGGACAAGCAAGAAAAGACTTTAGTTTTCTCTTTACCGACCAATATAAAATAAAAAACAATAACAGAAAATAATTATAAAAATCAACAAACATTGAAAATTTTCTCTATATCAAGCACCACGTCCAGTGTTTTATGACTATCTTTTTAGTTATGACAAATGTAAAAAAAGGAAAAAGATATAATAAATTATTTGTCTCCATGGAAATTGTTTACTAATTACAGGGCTATGGGAGAGAAGAGGTAGAATGGAAAATGAAGGAGGGAGAGAATATAAGAAAGAAAGAGTGATTTAGAGGAGAAAGAAGGGTGGTAGAGGGAAGGAGAAAGGGAAGAGGCATCAATGCTTAGCTAAGCATGTACACATGTTAAAAGTGTGTTGTTATTTCATGTCTTACAGAAATCCTTTTTCCACAATTAAATTCCAGTAACACATACATTTCTCATTACTGTGTTAAAATCGTATCTTTTGGGGGAGTGTGTTTTTTTTTTTTTTTTTTTCATTTATTTTTATTAGTTGGAGGCTAATTACTTCACATCATTGCAGTGTGTTTTATCATACATTGACATGAATCAGCCATGGAGTTGCACGTATTCCCCATCCCGATCCCCCCTCCCACCTCCTTCTCCACCCGATTCCTCTGGGTCTTCCCAGTGCACCAGGCCCAAGCACTTGTCTCATGCATCCCACCTGGGCTGGTGATCTGTTTCACTATAGATAATACACATGCTGTTTTCTCGAAACATCCTACCCTCACCTTCTTCCACAGAGTCCAAAAGTCTGTTCTGTACATCTGGGTCTCTTTTTCTGTTTTGCAAAGGGCAGAGGGCTATCTCAAGATGGCACAAAGAGAGAACAGAGGCTACCTACAGGCATCTTCATTATGCAGAAAGGAAATGTTGGTGGAGTTCACACAACATGTGAATAAATAGAGTCCTATGAACCTTTGTATCTGTTTGACTCCCTTGCTGATTTTTGGAAATGTGTGATTGAGGATCCAGGAATTCACATTCCTCTGTGGAAGGTACATTGTTAACATAAAAGACGAGGTCAAATATTTGAGTTGAAAACAAAAGATGCTTTATAAGGATAAACCCACAGCCACCAGTCATCTCATTAGTGCCGGACCAGCCGGGAGATTTCAGCGAGCAACACGACGCATTCCTTTAGGCTAAGAAATAAAGAGACAGGACAGATGGGGTCGAGAGGATCGCTGCAGTCAACGATGCTCCTTTATTTCTCTAAGCTTCATTTATACTTAAACCAAGAAGGAGACATCACAAAGAAAATTCTTCCCCATGTACATCATCTTAAGATAACAGTAATTAGAACTCTCACTAGGCGCCAGAGCACAGGAATGGCATCCTGATTTATATTAGGGGTAATCGTAAAAAGGCTGTCTGTCTGCGTCTTGTGTGCATTCAAGGCTTATTAGTGTTGTGTTTATCTTTGGATAGTAAATTCAGAGGGGTGGCGGGACAGAGAGCTATGTCCTTGAAGGAACCCTCGATAATCAAGGCAGCTCCCAGAGTCAGCTCTTTCAAGCCGCTCCCCGCAATTAGCATACAAAAGACACTCTTATCACAGGGTCAGAGGCCAAGGACAACACCAAAACCCCAAATCTTTGTGTTTTATAACATAACAAGAAGGCATATGTGAATGTCAGACTATGTGACTAGGTCACCAGGACCATGGGGATAGGGTGGAATTTGATTGAAAAGAGAAGTAAGATGATCCAATTTGACCAGAGATGTTGAACACTTAAAATGCCCAAGAGAAACCAGTATCCAAGATTCAGCTCCAAATCACCTTTGTCTGGGAAGCCCTCCAGCTGCCCTCACCCCAGGGCAGAGTCACTGATTCCCACTTGGGATTTCTCCAGCTCCTGCCCTCTGACCCTTCCTTGGTCCCAAGGTGATGACGGTGTCTGTGTCCAACCTAGTCTCCTCAATGACTGGGAGCTTCTCAACCCTGAAAATGGGCTGAGATTTCTCTGAGTACAGAGGCAGAGAGTCTTTTTGTGTGTGGATATTTGGAGGAAATTTAGAGGCAGCAGTCCCTGAAGATCCCCTGTGGCCCCTCCCAGCCTCTCCAGACCCTGAGGACAGATCTTCTAGGCTGGCATCCTGAAGAGACCCTAGGGAGCAGCCAGCAGGAAAGGCTACAGCAGAAATAAGCAGACAGTATCTGTTCTAGGAGGTCTGATCCCACCCCGGCCTGTGGGTACCACTGATAGCATCAAGCAGCAGAGATTCTTCTGCCCCTCCCTCCTGACCACTTTATGGAAAAGGCAGGCCAGGCTGAGGGGGACCTGGAGGGAATGGTAGGAGGGAAGAACCCTGCGATTGTGGGAAGCATTGCCCAGCCTAGGGATGGAGGTCTGTCCTGGGGAGAAGGTCGTTAGGGAAGAGCTCTATCTTCAGAGTCTGCCTGAGGTCTTCTCAGTTTGTCCATCTGAGACTTCAGCTCTCACCCAACGTAGATGCCCTTTGCAGTTTGTGGGTCAGTGGTTCTCAGACCCAAGTCTTTGGAGTACTTACATTTCTGGTTAACTCCAGCTGTTTTGTAACAGAGGTATTTCAAGTGTGATGTGAAGACTTCTGGGAGTCACTCACAACTTTTCTGCAGGTCCATGAAATCCTTAACAATGAGAATGTTTTTCATCATCTACTTCAACTAAATCAAGATGTTTTAGACTGAATGAAGAAGCAGACACTGCCATCAAATTGTCTTCTACAAGGCAGATATTAGGTGTATTCGAAAAAAATTGGCAACGAAGCCACTCTTCTCACTCTTAAGTTTTTTTGAAAATGTTACTTGACTAAAAAATGTTACTTAAATTTGCATGTGCTAGGTTTACTAGTGTTCTTTTAAATGTACTAATAATTAAATATTTTTTAATTCCTGGTTTTAATTTCTAATCTAGTAAAAATTGTTAGTTATAATCCACTTAAACAAAAACCCTTTAGGGGCCTCAGTAATTTTTTAGTGTAAAGATACCCTGAGACCAAAGTGCTTGAGAGTGGTTTCTATATAGCTGTGTTGCTAGTGGGAGTTTTATCTTAATTTTGACTTAAATCATATGCTTTGAATGTTTATTAGATGTAATATTATGGGAAAGATCATGAATCTTTGGAAGTTGATCTTTCTTTATGTAGCCTTGTGATCTCTTATTGTTCTAACATGTTACATCTTTATTCTTTCATCTTTTCTAGATAGATGCTCAGGTCTTCGCTTCCAATCATTATGTATCTTCTTTTTCCCTTGTAGCACCACTCATGACTTTCAGTTCCGTGTTAAAGAACAGCAGAGACCGTAAGTATGCTTGGCTTGTTCTTGATCCTAAGATAATGCATCTACTTCCCCCATTAGTATACTACTTTTTGCTGGTTTATGGTGTATTTTCTTGTCTTCAATTTATTTTTATTGGAATTCAGTTGCTTTACTATGTTATTATAGCTTCTGCTGTAGAGCAAAGTGAATCAGCTATATGTATACATATGAAAAAGTGAAAGTGTTAGTTGCTTGGTTGTATCCAACTCTTTGTGATCCCATGGACCATAGCCCGCCAGGCTCCTCTGTCCATGGAATTCTCCAGGCAAGAATTCTGGAGTGGTTGGCCATTCTCTTCTCCAAGGGATCTTCTTGACCCAGGTATTGAAACTGGGTCTCTTACATTGCAGGTGGATTCTTTACGATCTAAGCCATCAAGAAGATCCCTGTATACACACATCCTCTCTTTTTTGGACTTTATAGTATATATTCTTAATCTAGTTATGAAAGTCACCCTCCCACATGGTCAAAAGAGTTTTTTTTTTAATTGTGAATAAAATTTGAATATTAGAACATTATTCCTGCCTTATTTGGAATAGTAATAAGTAAATGATTTTTCTTTTATAGCTTATTCATGTAGTGAATCACATGATAGATTTTCTGATGTTGAACCATTCTTGTCATTAATAGGATAAATCAAAGCTACATGATCATAATATATTATTCTTAGTACCATGAGATTTTACTGGGTTATATCCTACTATGAATTTTTAAATATGCATGAGTAAATAAAATGAGCACATAATTATCATCTCTTACAAATATTCTTCCCTGGTTTTAGAATCAAGATTGCATTAACCTGATGCAATGAGCTGGGCAATTTCATATATTTTTCTGTTTGTTGAAGAACATGCATATGATACACACCCACTGTTCCTTAAAAGTTTAGAGAGCTTACTTGCAAATACAATTGAGGAAATAATTTTAGGGAGGAAAGCTTTTTAACTAACTAAAACTTTTAAAAATATTTATGTATCTGGGACCCATAATTTTTCCTGTGCCAGTTTTGGATTAATTTTACATTCTTCTAAGAGTTCATTCATTTCGTCTAGAGTTTCATATTTGTTGACATACTGTTTGACTATTTTTATTAATTTCCAATACTCATTACATTTATATTTACTTCCCAGTTTCAATTTCCTGTTTTGTTGTTGGTATCTTCTCTTTCTGTCTCTCTATCTTATTAATCTTTTCCAATAACCTAATTTGACTTTATTTAAGCACAATTTTTTCCTGGATAAAATTTATTAATGAAATATCTAAATTGGTATATTTAATTCCATTATCATTTTAGCCTAAAGTTTTGACATTTGATGTTTAAACAATTCAATTAGAAATATTTCTGAATTTATTTTATGATTTACTTTTGAAAGAAAAAATTATAATGAGAACCCAGTGGCCAAACTATGTCTTAAGCACTTGATACATGTAAGCATTTAATCTCAGTTTATCTTTATCACAAGACTGAATAGTAAGAAGTATTATGATTCACCGATTTTACTGGTGAAGATGGTGAGACCCAGATAAAGTAAGGGCATTTTAAAAGAGTATACAGCTCTTAAATTTCCATTTGATCTACATCAGAGCCTATGCTTAAACCATTGTTGATTTTGTTTCTGATCTCCCCAGATGCAGCATCCTCGTCTGGTCAGAACTACAGCACAGCGTCTGAATTCATCCTCATCGGCTTCTCCAACTTCCCTCAGCAGCTCCTGCCCTCCTTCTTCCTGCTGTACCTGCTGATGTACCTGTTCACACTGCTGGGGAACCTGCTCATCATGGGCACCATCTGGAGGGAGCACAGCCTCCACACCCCCATGTACCTCTTCCTCTGTGCCCTCTCCATCTCTGAGATCCTGTTCACTGTTGCGGTCACCCCGCGCATGCTGGTTCACATGCTCTCCACCCACCGCTCCATCACCTTTGTGGCCTGTGCCAGCCAGATGTTCTTCTCCTTTACGTTTGGCTTCACCCACTCCTTCCTGCTCATGATCATGGGCTATGACCGCTACGTGGCCATCTGCCGCCCCCTGCGCTACAACACGCTCATGAGCCCCCGAGGCTGTGCCCGCCTTGTGTCCTGCTGCTGGGCCGGTGGCTCAGTCATGGGGATGATACTGACATTGATAGTTTTTCACCTGACCTTTTGTGGGTCTAATGAGATTCAGCATTTTGGCTGTCACGTGTTTGCCCTGTTGAAGTTGGCCTGTGGGAAGGAGACAGCCTCTCTCACCATGGGTGTGATCCTGGTCTGTGTCACGGCCCTGCTGGGGTGCTTATTCCTCATCATCCTTTCCTATGTCTTCATCGTGGCTGCCATCTTGAGGATCCCCTCCACTGAGGGCCGGCACCAGACCTTCTCTATCTGTGTCTCCCACCTCACCATAGTTGTCGAGCACTACGGTTTTGCCTCCATCATCTACCTCAAGCACAAAGGCGCCCATTCCATGGATAATAACACTTTGCTGGCCACCACCTACACAGTCTTCACCCCCTTTCTTAGCCCTATTATATTCAGTCTGAGGAATAAGGAGCTGAAGATTGCCATTCAGAGAAGCTTCCAGAGAAAATTCTCTTCTCTAGGCTCCAGTTGGGTGGTGGAGAAATATGAACAAAGGGCTGGTATAATAATGTCTGTCTCCTTAGAACTGTTGTAAGGAGTTAAGTTTGTGAGTATACCCACACTTCATAGAGTTTGATACATACTGGCTATTTGTTTCTCCTCAAATTTTTGTCTCCTTCTTGCATAGACTTGAGCCATCATGATCTCTTTTTTATGCCTCATGTGATAAAATCTTTTTCATCATCTATGCCTTAGACTTGTAATCTCTCTATAAGCAGATGGGGAGCATCAGATTGGTGTGGGGGCAATGATGCAGGTGGATTGTCTTGAATGGGCCAGCAAGAGAAGATTTTCATATAAAAAAAAATAAAAAGATTAATGTGAAGCTGATAATATTGGGTTGGCCAAAATGGTCATAAGATGTTAGAGAAAACCCAAAGGAGCATTTTGGCCAGCCCAGTAAGTACCACCCAAACAGTAAGCAGTTTTATGTATAAAGCACTGTGTCCAATGTCTTTTTTAAAAGTTTTTTTTTGTTTTTTTTTTTGGAGATGGACCATTTTTAAACTGTTTATTCAATTTGTTACAATATTGCTTCTATTTTATGTTTGGTTTTATTTCTGCAAGATGTGTGGGATCTTAGCCCCCTGATCAGGGTTGAAACCCACAGCCCCTGCACTAGAAAGGCAAAGTCTTAAACAATGGTCCACCAGGGCAAGTGTATTAGTCACTCAGTCACATCTGAATCTTTATGACCCCATGGACTGTAGCCCTCAGGCTCCTCTGTCCATGGGATTCTCTAGGCAAGAATACTGGCGTGGGTTGCCATTTCTTTCTTCAGGAGATCTTCCTGACCGGGGAATGGAACCCTGGTCTCCTGAATGGCAGGCAGATTCTTTCCCATCTGAGCCCCCAGAGAAGTCCCCTCCAATGTCTTTTTATTGTCATCATCTTCG
The DNA here is from genome assembly GCF_963930625.1 of Muntiacus reevesi. NCBI lineage: Eukaryota > Metazoa > Chordata > Mammalia > Artiodactyla > Cervidae > Muntiacus > Muntiacus reevesi. Next base: position 185,975,652 of record NC_089249.1, on the reverse strand, counting down.
TTACAACACATGTAAAACAAGAAAGCTATTTGTTTCCAAGATAATGGTTTGCTCTTTACATTTCCATACTATCTCTGGAATGGATAGACCCAACAGAAAGAAAGTGGAGTTGCTCAGTCGTGTCCGACTCTTTGTGACCCCGTGGACTGTTGCCCACCAGGTTCCTCCATCCATGGGATTTTCCAGGCAATAGGACTGGAGTGGGCTGCCATTTCCTTCTCCAGGGGATCTTCCCAACCCAGGGATCGAACCTGGGTCTCCCACATTGTAGACAGACACTTTACCATCTGAGCCACCAGGGAAATCTCTATTGAGAAGACCCAAAAGAGGTTTTCTGTATTGAGTTGAGCTGAGTGAAGTAGGTCAGAATGCAGGTGGAAAGAAAAAAAGAATGAACTAGTGAATGGGAATCTTTTAAAATCACCTGTAAAATAAATTGGATAAATAGGAAATGGGGGACTTCCCTGGTGGTCCAGGGGTTAAGAATCCACCTGCTAACACAGGAGACATGGGTTTCATCCCCAGTCTGGAAAGACTGCACATGCCATGAGGCAACAAAGCCCAGGCACCACAGTTACTGACCCTGCGATCCAGGGATGTGGGCCTGCTCCATGATGAGAGAAGCCACCTCAACGAGGGCTCAGGCACCACAATAAAAGGTAGCCCCACTCACTGCAACTAGAGAAAGTCTGCCAGCAGTCATGAAGACCCAGGGTAGGCCATAAATAATTTTATTTTTTTAAATAGGAAATGGGGTCAAATCTGGGAAAGAGAGATAGAATGAAACTGTTGGTAACAGGTCTAATTGCATATGAAGAAGAAGGAAGAGAGGAAATGTAAGGTAATTAGAAAGGGAACTAGAGAGGAAGAGGGAGTGAAATAGGGAAATAGAGTAAATGAGAGGAGGAAGGGGGGAGAAAAAAAGAACAGAATAGTCACCTCTTAAGTAAGAACCTACAGTGTGTTAAAAGGATGTTTGAGCTGACATATTATGAAAATCCTTTTTCCCCTTTCCTGCACATACATTAAGTAAAATATTAACTTCTCATGACTGTATAAGTTGTTTCTCTTTGGGGTGTATGTTCAAGGGTAGAGTGCTATCTCAAAAAGGTACAAAGGTCACAGGCTACTTTTAGGTACTCCCATTACGCAGATGAGAAATGTGAGTGGACACAGGGAGGAACCTCCACAATAAAGAGGAACCACAAACTGCCAGAATACAGAAAGGCCACCCCAAATGCAGCAATCTAAACAGGATGAGAAGGCAAAGAAATACTCAGCAGGTAAAGGAACATGATAAATGTCCACCAAACAAAACACAAAAAGAAGAGATAGGGAGTCTACTTGAAAAAAAATTCAGAATAATGATAGTAAAAATGATCCAAAATCTTGAAAACAAAATGGAGTTACAGATAAATAGCCTGGAGATAAGGATTGAGAAGATGCAAGAAATGTTTAACAAGGACCTAGAAGAAATAAAAAAGAGTCAGTCAATAATGAGTAATGGAATAAATGAGATCAAAACAATCTGGAGAGAACCAACAGTAGAATAATGGAGGCAGAAGATAGGACAAGTGAGGTAGAAGATAGAATGGTAGAAATAAATGAAGCAGAGGGGAAAAAAGGAAAAAGAATTAACAGAAATGAGGACAACCTCAGAGGCCTCTGGGACAATGTTAAATGCCCCAACAATCGAATCATAGGAGTCCCAGAAGAAGAAGACAAAAAGAAACGCCTTGAGAAAATGCTTGAGGAGATAACAGTTGATAATAGTTCCTAAAATGGGGAAGGAAATAGCCACCCAAGTCCAAAAAACCCAGAGTCCCAAACAGGATAAACCCAAGGTGAAACACCCAAGACACATATTAATCAAATTAACAAAGATCAAGCACAAAGAACAAATATTAAAAGCAGCAAGGGAAAAACAACAAATAACACACAAGGGGATTCCCATAAGGATGACAGCTGATATTTCGATAGAAACCCTTCAGGCCAGAACGGAATGGCAGGACATACTTAAAGTGATAAAGGAGAAAAACCTACAACCCCGATGACTGTACTCAACAAGGATCTCATTCAGATATGAAGGAGAAACCAAAAACTCTACACGCAAGCAAAAACTGAGAGAATTCAGCACCACCAAATCAGCTCTTCAACAAAAGCTAAAGGATCTTCTCTAGACAGGAAACACAGAAAGAGTGTATAAACTCGAATCCAAAACAGCAAAGTAAATCACAGCGGGATCATGAGAGTGAAAGTGAAATTGAATTCGCTCAGTCGAGTCCGACTCTTTGCGACCCCATGAACTGTAGCCTACCAGGAACCTCAGTCCAAGGGATTTTCCAGGCAAGAATACTGGAGTGGGTTGCCATTTCCTTCTCCAGGTGTTCTTCCCGACCCAGAGATCGAACCCAGGTCTCCTGCATTGTAGGCAGACGCTTTACCATCTGAGCTATCAGGGAAGCCCCATACTTATCAATAATAACCTTAAATGTAAATAGGTTGAATGGCCCAACCAAAAGACAAAGACTGGCTGAATGTATACAAAAACAAGACCCCTATATAGGCTGTCTACAAGAGACCCACCTCAAAACAAGGGACACATACAGACTGAAAGTGAAGGGCTGGAAAAAGATATTTCACACAAATGGAGACCAAAGGAAAGCAGGAGATGCAATACTCATATCAGATAAAATAGACCTTAAAATAAAGGCTGTGAAAAGAGACAAAAAGAGCACTACATAATGATTAAAGGATCAATCCAAGAAGAAGATATAAAAATTACAAATATATATGCACCCAACAAAAGAGCACTGCAATATGTAACACAAATGTTAACAAGTATGAAAGGGTAAATTAACAATAGCACAATAATAGCGGGAGACTTTAATACCCCACTCACACCTATGGATCGATCAACTAAACAGAAAATTAACAAGGAAACACAAACTTTAAATGATACAATGGACCAGTTCACTTCAGTTGCTCAGTCGTGTCTGACTCTGCAACCCCATTAACCTCAGCACGCCAGGTCTCCCTGTCCATCACCAACTCCCGGAGTCCACCCAAACCCATGTCCACTGAGTTGGTGATACCATCCAAACATCCGATCCTCTGTCGTCTCCTTCTCCTCCTGCCCCCAATCCCTCCCAGCATCAGGGTCTTTTCCAATAAGTCAGCTCTTCACATCAGGTGGCCAAATATTGGAGTTTCAGCTTCAACATCAGTCCCTCCAATGAACACCGAGGACTGATATCCTTTAGGATGACTGGTTGGATCTCCTTGCAGTCCAAGGGACTCTCAAGAGTCTTCTCCAACACCACAGTTCAAAAGTATCAGTTCTTTGGTGCTCAGATTTCTTTATAGTCCAACTCTCACATCCATACATGACCACTGGAAAAACCATAGCCTTGATTAGATGGAACTTTGTTGACAAAGGAATGTCTCTGTTTTTTAGTATAATGTCTAGGTTGGTCATAACTTTGCTTCCAAGAAGTAAGCGTCTTTTAATTTCATGGCTGCAATCACCATCTGCAGTGATTTTGGAGCCCAGATAAATAAAATCAGCCACTATTTCCACTATTTCCCCTTCTATTTGCCATGAAGTGATGGGACCAGATGCCATGATCTTAGTTTTCTGAATGTTGAGCTTTAAGCCAACTTTTTCACTCTCCTCTTTCACTTTCATCAAGAGGCTCTTTGGTTCTTCTTCACTTTCTGCCATAAGGGTGGTGTCATCTGCATAGCTGAGGTTATTGATATTTCTCCCGACAATCTTGATTCCAGCTTGTGCTTCATCCAGCCCAGTGTTTCTCATGATGTACACTGCATATAAGTTAAATAAGCAGGGTGACAGTATACAGCCTTGATGTACTCCTTTTCCTATTTGGAACCAGTCTGTTGTTCATGCCCAGTTCTAACTGTTGCTTCCTGACCTGCATATAGGTTTCTCAAGAGGCAGGTCAGGTGGTCTGGTATGCCCATCTCTTTCAGAATTTTCCACAGTTTATTCTGATCCACACAGTCAAAGTCTTTGGCATTGTCAATAAAGCACAAACAGATGTTTTTCTGGAACTCACTTGCTTTTTCAATGATCCAGTGGATGTTGGCCATTTGATCTCTTGTTCTTCTGCCTTTTCTAAAGCCAGCTTGAACATTTGGAAGTTCATGGCTCACGTATTGTTGAAGCCTGGCTTGGAGAATTTTAAGCATCACTTTCCTAGAGTGTGAGATGAGTACAATTGTGTGGTAATTTGCACATTCTTTGGCATTGCCTTTCTTTGGGATTGGAATGAAAGATGACACTTTCCAGTCCTGTGGCCACTGCTGAGTTTTCCAAATTTGCTGGCATATTGAGTGCAGCACTTTCACAGCATCATCTTTTAGGATCTGAAATAGCACAACTGGAATTCCATCACCTCCACTACCTTTGTTCATAGTTATGCTTCCTAAGGCCGACTTGGCTTCACATTCCAGTATGTCTGCCTCTAGGGGAGTGATTACACCATCGTGATTATCTGGGTTGTGAAGATCTTTTTTGTACAGTTTCTGTGTATTCTTGCCACCTCTTTTTTTTTTTCATTTATTTTTATTAGTTGGAGGCTAAATACTTTACAATATTGTAATGGTTTTTGTCATACATTGACATGAATCAGCCATGGATTTACATGTATTCCCCATCCCGATCCCCCCTCCCACCTCCCTCTCCACCCGATTCCTCTGGGTCTTCCCAGTGCACCAGTCCCGAGCACTTGTCTCGTGCATCCAACCTGGGCTGGTGATCTATTTCACCCTAGATAATATACATGTTTCAATGCTGTTCTCTCGAACATCCCACCCTCGCCTTCTCCCACAGAGTCCAAAAGTCTGTTCTCTACGTCTGTGTCTTTTTTTCTGTTTTGCATATAGGGTTATCATTACCATCTTTCTAAATTCCATATATATGCGTTAGTATACTATATTAGTCTTTATCTTTCTGGCTTACTTCACTCTGTATAATGGGCTCCAGTTTCATCCATCCCATTAGAACTGATTCAAATGAATTCTTTTTAATGGTTGAGTAATATTCCATTGTGTATATGTACCACAGCTTCCTTAGCCATTCATCTGCTGATGGGCATCTAGGTTGCTTCCATGTCCTGGCTATTATAAACAGTGCTGCGATGAACATTGGGGTGCACGTGTCTCTTTCAGACCAGGTTTTCTCAGTGTGTATGCCCAGAAGTGGGATTGTGGGTCATATGGCAGTTCTATTTCCAGATTTTTAAGGAATCTCCACAATATTCTCCATAGTGGCTGTACTAGTCTGCATTCCCACCAACAGTGTAAGAGGGTTCCCTTTTCTCCACACCCTCTCCAGCATTTACTGCTTGTAGACTTTTGGATAGCAGCCATCCTGACTGGTGTGTAATGGTACCTCATTGTGGTTTTGATTTGCATTTCTCTGATAATGAGTGATGTTGAGCATGTTTTCATGTGTTTGTTAGCCATCTGTATGTCTTCTTTGGAGAAATGTCTGTTTAGTTCTTTGGCCCATTTTTTGATTGGGTCATTTATTTTTCTGGAATTGAGCTTCAGGAGTTGCTTGTATATTTTTGAGATTAATCCTTTCTCTGTTGCTTTGTTTGCTATTATTTTCTCCCAATCTGAGGACTGTCTTTTCACCTTGCTTATAGTTTCCTTCATAGTGCAAAAGCTTTTAAGTTTCATTAGGTCCCATTTGTTTATTTTTGCTTTTATTTCCAATATTCTGGGAGGTGGCTCATAGAGGATCTTGCTGTGATTTATGTCGGAGAGTGTTTTGCCTATGTTCTCCTCTAGGAGTTTTATAGTTTCTGGTCTTACATTTAGATCTTTAATCCATTTTGAGTTTATTTTTGTGTACGGTGTTAGAAAGTGTTCTGGTTTCATTCTTTTACACGTGGTTGACCAGTTTTCCCAGCACCACTTGTTAAAGAGGTTGTCTTTTTTCCTTTGTATATCCTTGCCTCCTTTGTCGAAGATAAGGTGTCCATAGGTCTGTGGATTTATCTCTGGGCTTTCTATTTTTTTCCATTGATCTATATTTCTGTCTTTGTGCCAGTACCATACTGTCTTGATGACTGTTGCGACCTCTTCTTGATATCTTCTCCTTCTGTTAGTCCCTATTATTTCTGTCCTTTATTGAGCCCATCTTTGCATAAAATGTTCCCTTGGTATCTCTAATTTTATTGAAGAGATCTAATTGATATCTATAGGACATTTCACCCCAAAACAATTAATTTCACCTTCTTCTTAAGTGCACGCAGAACCTTCTCCAGGACAGATCACATCCTGGGCCTTGGTAAATCTAGCCTTGGTAAATTCAGAATTGAAATCATTCCACGCATCTTTTCCAACCACAATGCAGTAAGATTAGATCTCAATTACAGGGGAAAAAAACTATTAAAAATTCCAGCACATGGAGGCTAAACAACACGCTTCTGAATAACCAACAAATCACAGAAGAAATCAAAAAAGAAAGCAAAATATGCATAGAAATGAATGAAAATGAAAACACAACAACCTAAAACCTATGGGACACTATAAAAGCAGTGCCAAGGGGAAGGTTCATAGTAGTACAGGCTTACCTCAAGAAACAAGAAAAAAAGTCAAATAAATAACCTAAGTCTACACCTCAAGCAACTAGAAAAGGGAGGAATGAAGAACCACAGGGTTAATAGAAGGAAAGAAATCATAAAAATCAGGGAAGAAATAAATGCAAAAGAAACTTAAGAGACCATAGCAAAAATCAGCAAAGCTAAGAGCTAGTTCTTTGAGAAGATAAATAACATTGACAAACCATTAGCCAGAATCATCAAGAAACAAAGGGAGAAGAATGAAATCAACAAAATTAGAAATGAAAATGGAGAAATCACAACAGACAACACAGAAATACAAAGGATTATAAGAGACTACTATCAGCAACTGTATGCCAATAAAATAGACAACTTGGAAGAAATGGACAAATTCTTAGAAAAGTATAACTTTCCAAAACTGAACCAGGAAGAAATAGAAAATCTTAACAGAGCTACCACAAGCATGGAAATCAGAATCAGAAATCTTCCAGCAAACAAAAGCCCAGGACCAGACAGCTTCACAGTTGAATTCTACCACAAAAAAATTAGAGAAAAACTAACACCTATCCTACTCAATATCTTCCAGAAAATGGCAGAGGAAGGTAAACTTCCAAACTCATTCTATGAGGCCAACATCACCCTAATACCAAAACCAGACAAAGATGCCACAGAAAAAGAAAACTACAGGCCAATATCACTGATGAACATGGATGCAAAAATCCTTAACAAAATTCTAGCAAACGGAATCCAACAGCATATTTAAAAGATCCAAGTGGGCTTTATCCCAGGGATGCAATAATTCTTTAATATCCACAAATCAATGTAATACACCACATTAACAAATTGAAAGATAAAAACCATACAATTACCTCAATAGGAACAGAGAAAGCCTTTGACAAAATTCAGCATCCATTTATGACCCCCCCCCAAAAAAAAACCCTCCAGAAAGCAGGAATAGAAGGAACATACCTCAACATAATAAAAGCTCTATATGACAAACCCACAGAAAACATTATCCTCAATGGTGAAAAATTGAAAGATTTCCCCTAAAGTCAGGAACAAGACAAGAATGCCCAATCTCACCCCTAATATTCAACATAGTTTTGGAAGTTTTAGCCACAGCAATCAGAAGAAATAGAAATAAAAGGAATCCAGATTGATAAAGAAGAAGTAAAACTCTCACTGTTTGCAGATGACATGATCGTCTACATAGAAAACCCTGAAGACAACACCAGAAAATTCCTAGAGCTAATCAATGAATATAGTAAAGTTGTAGGATATAAAATTAACACACAGAAATCCCTTGCATTCCTATATACTAACAATGAGAAAACAGAAAGAAATTAAGGGAACAACTGCATTCACCATTGCAATGAAAAGAAAAAAATAGTTAGAAATAAATCTACCTGGAGAAGGAAATGGCAACCCACTCCAGTGTTCTTGCCTGGAGAATCCCAGGAACACGAGTCTGGTGGGTTGCCATCTGTGGGGTTGCACAGAGTCGGACACAACTGAAGTGACTTAGCAGCAGCAGCAGCAGAGAAATGAAAGACCTATATATAGAAAACTACAAAACACTAATGAAGGAAATCAAAGAGGACACAAATAGATAGAGAAATATACCATGTTCATGATTGAAAGAATCAATATAGTGAAAATGAGTATATCACCCAAGGCAATCTATAGATTCAATGCAACCCCTATCAAGCTACCAATGGTATTTTTCAGAGAACTAAAGCAAATAATTTCACAATTTGTATGGAAATGCAAAAAACCTTGAATAGCCAAAGCAATCTTGAGAAAGAAGAATGGAACTGGAGGAATCAACCTGCCTAATTTCAGGCTATACTACAAAGCCACAGTCAACAAGACAGTATAGTCCTGGCACAAAGATAGAAATATAGATCAATGGAAAAAAATAGAAAGCCCAGAGATAAATCCATACACCTATGGACACCTTATCTTTGGCAAAGGAGGCAAGAATATACAATGGAAAAAAGACAATCTCTTTAACAAGTGATGCTGGGGAAACTGGTCAACCAGTTGTAAAAGAATGAAACTAGAACAATTTCTAACACCACACACAAAAAATAAACTTAAAATGGATTAAAGATCTAAACATAAGACCAGAAACTATAAAACTCCTAGAGGAAAACATAGGCAAAACACTCTCCAACATAAGTCACAGCAAGATCCTCTATGAGCCACATCCCCAGAGTAATGGAAATAAAAGGAAAATAAACAAATGGGACCTAATGAAATGGGAAACTTAAAAACTTTTGCACAATGAAGCAAACTATAAGCAAGGTGAAAAGACAGCCTTCAGAATGGGCAAAAATAAAAGCAAATGAAGCAATGGACAAAGATTAATCTCAAAAATATACAAGCAACTCCTGCAGCTCAATTGCAGAAAAATGAATGACCCAATCAAAAAATGGGCCAAAGAACTAAACAGACATTTCTTCAAAGAAGACGTACAGGTGACTAACAAACACATGAAAAGATGCTCAGCATCACTCATTATCAGAGAAATGAAAATCAAAACCACAATGAGGTATCATCTCACAATGAGGTATCATCTCCTGCTGGTCAAAATGAGTGCTATTCAAAGTCTACAAGCAATAACTTGTGGGTGTGGAGAAAAGGGAGCCCTCCTACACTGTTGGTGGGAATGCAGACTAGTACAGCCACTATGGAGAATATTGTGGAGATTCCTTAAAAAACTGGAAATAAAACTGCCATATGACCCCGCAATTCCACTGTTGGGCATACACACTGAGGAAACCAAAATTGAAAGAGACACGTGTGCCCCAATGTTCATTGCAGCACTATTTATAATAACCAGGACATGGAAGCAACCTAGATGTCCATCAGCAGATGAATGGATAAGAAAGCTGTGGTACATATACATATTTGTGGTACATATACACATTTGAATCAGTTCTGAGGTGGATGAAACTGTAGCCTATTATACAAAGTGAAGTAAGTCAGAAAAAAAAACACCAATATAGTATACTAACGCATATATATGGAATGTAGAAAGATGGTAATGATAACCCTATATTCAAGACAGCAACAGAGACAAAGAGGTATAGAACAGTCTTTTGGACTCTGTGAAGAAGGCGAGGTTAGGATGATTTGGGAGAATAACATTGAGACATGTATATTATCATATGTGAAACAGATCACCAGTCCAGGTTCAATGCATGAGACAGGGTGCTCAGGGCTAGTGCACTGGGATGACCCAGAGGGATGGGATGGGGAGGGAGGTGGGAGGGGGTTCAGGATGGGGAACACATATATAACCATGGCTGATTCATGTCAATGTATGGCAAAAACCACTACAATATTGTAAAGTAGTTAGCCTCCAATTAAATAAATTAAAAAAGAAATAAATGTGGGTGGAGGTCACACAACTGGTGAATAAAAGACTTAAGTGGGGAGGGGAACCTCACTGGTAGTCCAGTGGTCAATAGTCCTCCTTCCAATGCAGGGACGTGGGTTCAACCCCTGGTCAGGGAACTAAGATCACACATGCCTTGGAGCTACTAAGCCCATGCACCACAACTAGGGAACCTGCATGCTGAAACGAAGACCAAACACAGCCAAAATAAAGGCAGGGGGCAGGGGGGCATACTCATGGGGAAATTTAGATCCAGCTGATCCACATGCTGATGTTTGAGAATGATATGACTGAGGATCCGGGAAGGGCACCTTCCATGGGATGTAAAGTTTTAACTTGGGCTGAGACCAGATCTCAAGTTGGAGGCAGAAGAGATTTTAAAACAAGGATCTTAAGAATATCCATCACATATGAGTGCTTCCAGTTTGTCATACATTGTGGTAGGATTTCATATGCATTATCTCCTCAAACTCACAAAATAAATCCATATATATCTGTATATATGGGTTTGCCTGATGGCTCAGGAGGTAAAGAATCTGCCTGCAAGGCAGGAGATACAGATTCAATCCCTGGGTCAGGAAAATCCCCTGGAGGAGGAAATGGCAACCCACTCTAGTGCTCTTGCCTGAAAAATAAATCCCACAGATAGAGGAGCTTGGACTCTGTGAGGTTGCAAAGAATTGAACATGATTGAGCGACTGACGCATACACGCATATGTTACACCCACATTTATTATTACCCATATTTTTGAGTGGAGGAAAATGAGAATGTGATAGATTGAGCTATTTGTTCAAGCCTTGGGCTTCTCAGGTGGCTCAGTAAAGAATCCTCCTGCAATATAGGAGACTTGGGTTGTTTGATCCCTGGGTCAGAAAGATCCCCTGGAGAAGGAAATGCCAACCCATTCCTGTACTCTTGCATGGGAAATCCCATGAGCAGAGGAGTCTGGTGGGCTACAGTCCATGGTGTCACAAAGAGTTGGACACCACTTTTAGCAACTAAACAACAACAACAGCATAGAGTTGAGCCTGCAAAAAGTGAGTGACCTCTATCCAGCCACCTTATAAGCAAAAGGTGGCAACACACTCTGGTACATGTGCCTGGAAAATCCCATGGACAGAGGAGCCTGGTAGGCTACGGTCCGTGGGGTCGAAAAGAGTCAGACACGACTGAACGACTTCGCTTTCACTTTTCACTTTCATGCATTGGAGAAGGAAATGGCGACCCACTCCAGTATTCTTGCCTGGAGAATTCCGGGGACAGAGGAGCCTGGTGGGCCGCCATCTATGGGGTCACACAAAGTCGGACACGACTGAAGCAACTTAGAAGCAGCAGCAGCAGCTCCTACTTGACTCTCTATCAGCTGCTTGCCCCTTAAGTGGAAAAAATGGAATTCATTAAGTGAGAGCTGGGGCTCAGAGGCATTGATTTCTTAGGGTTATGAGGAGGGGAGACCAGTCTGTTCCAGGAAGGGATGAAATCCTATATTGGAAAGAAGACACAAACTTTAGCAGACATCAATGAAATGAGGCCAAAGCTTAAAATATACTGCTCTCAGGCAGTTAGGAAGAAACATCTGATTTGAGGGACCTGGGGAGACATGTCTTAAGTTTAATGAATCAGGCTATATGCTTTTTCTGTTTGGTTTTGTTAGCAGGTGTATTAATATAAAGAGTGTCGTGTTTAAATGCGAAATTGCTTGAGCTAAAAATAATCTGATTCCTTTTATAAAGTCAGGCACCTGGGTTGTATTGAAAGTTTCATGATAGTTCATTAACAATATTTGGAAACATCCTTTTTCTCTATTATAAATTGTGAAGAAGTTCCAGATGGTAAGGACTGCTTTCTATTATGCTGTCTAAGTTTGTCATAGCTTTTCTTCCAAGGAGCAAGCATCTTCCACCAAATAAAACATAAGCCTCAACTTTTAGGTTGTGACTATTTTTTAAGTCGACGTGCATTCTAGGAAGTTGAGCAGCATCCCTGGCCTTGACCCACTAGACATTATAGCACATCTCCCCCCTCCTCCAGTTGTAACAACCAAAAATGTCTCCAGAAACTCCCAAGTGTCCTTTGAAGGGGGGCACTTGTGAGAGTTATTGGAGTACAGGAATGAAGGACGACCTGGCTGACGCTCCCAAGCTGCAGTCACACTCCTTCTGATGGCCCTTAGCACCTGGTCTGGGGTTTCCTGGTGACTCAGAGAGTAAAGAATCTGCCTGCAGTGCAGGAGACCAGGGTTCGATCCCTGGGTCAGGGAGATCCCCTGGAGGAAGAAATGGTTGGGCAGATCCCCTGGAAAAGGGAAGGGCAACCCAGTACCCCTGTCTGGAGAATTCCACAGACAGAGGAGCCTGGCTGGCTACAGCCTATGGGGTCGCAGAGTCAAACACGACTGAGTGACTAACACACTAACTAACGCTAGAATCTGGTCCATGCCTTGTTGAGAGTTCTGACATTTCTCTGTGTGTCTTGCCACCAAGCACCATGGAAACTCTTCAAAGAGAGAGACTAGCAACAGATTCATCTCTGTACTCTCAAAATTATCACAAGAGTTGAGACACAGAAGGCCATTGATAACTATTAAATAGATCTTTGAAAGCAGGCATTTACTGGGTCCTTACTGTGTGCCAATCATGGTCAGTTGCCCTACATAGAGGATGCTATTTAACTCTCTGAGCCATCCCAAGAGGTGCATGCGTGTGTGTTAGGTAGCTTCAGTCATGTCTCATTCTGCAACCCTATGGACCCTAGCCCAGCATGCTCCTCTGTCCATGGGATTCTCCAGACAAGAATACTGGAGTGGGTTGCCATGCCCTCCTCCAGAGGATCTTCCAGACCCAGGGATCAAACCCTGGTCTCCTGTATTGCAGGCAGGTTCTTTACCACACAGCGACTCTTATTATTTCAACTTTTCTCTAAGTGTGAAGGTTGTATGAGTTCTTCAGTCATGTTCCACTCTTCGCACTCCTGTGGACTGTAGCCCTCCAGGCTCCTGTGTCCATGGACTTTTCCAGGCAAGAATACTGGAGTGGGTTGCCATTTCCTTCTTCAGGGTATCTTCTCAACCCAGGGGTCAAACCCATGTCTCTTGCATCTCTGTTGGCAGGCAGATTCTTTACCATTAATGCCTCCTGGGAAGCCCATTCTAAGAGGTGGATATATCATATTGCAGGAAAGTGATGTGTGAATGGTTGGATGGAAAGACAAACATTGGAAGCCTATGTTGAGTGACCTTGGATGAGTCATACAACCATTCTGAGCCTCAATCTCCCCTGTATCAGATGGAGTGGGCGTGAGTTTATCTGCCCTGATCCCTCTTTGTGAGGCTTATTCACATATGTAATGAGATAACATATGTGAAGGATAACAGGAAACCTGCCGTATATTCTGCAAAGGAGGCTGCTTGGGGTTCCCCAGTTTTGACTGGACTTGTTTCCACATCCTCACACTTCATGTTAACATAAGAGGTTTTTACTGCTCAACTTATAAAGAAGGACTGAATTCAACTTTAGGGCAAATTCAACTTAAACATGTGTGTGCATGAGCTTAGTCATTCAGTCATATCCGACTTTGTGCAACCCTAGGGACTGTAGGCTGCCAGACTCCTCTGTCTAAGGGATTCTCCAGAGAAGAATACTAGAGTGGGTTGTCATGCCCTCCTCCAGGGGATCTTCCCAACCCAAGGATCGAACCCAGGTCTCCCACATTGCAGGCAGATTCTTTACTGTCTAAGCCACCAGGGAAGACCAAGAATACTGAAGTGGATAACCTATCCCTTCTCCAGGGTATCTTCCCAACCCAGAAGTCAAATCAGGGTCTCCTGCATTGCAGGTGGATTTTTACCAGCTGAGTTACCAGGGAAGCTCATCAACTTAAACATAAATATGCATATTTTCCTTTCCTTTAACTTTGGCTACTTTGTCTAATTAATTGTTTGTGTTTTTAAATTACACTTGTTGCTGTGTATAACAGAATCACCATAACTAGTGTTCATTAAGTATTATAAAGAATTATTTTAAAATAAATGCATACCTCAAATACCCACTGGCTATGTGTTTCACATATGGTAATGTTCGTGTTTCAGTGCTGTTCTCTCAAATCATCCACCCTCTCCTCCCACTTGTCCACAAGTCCGTTCTTTATGCCTATGTATCCTTTGCTGCCCTGAACAAACTGTTGGTACCATCTTTCTAGGTTCCATATATATGTGTTAATATATGATATTTGTCTTTCTCTTTCTAACTTACTTCACTCTGTGTAAAAGGCTCTAAGTTCATCCACCTCATTAGGACTGACCCAAATCCATTCTTTTTATAGCAAAGTAATATTCTATTGTGTATATGCACCACAACTTCCTTATTCATTGGATGGAGAGGGAAGTGGGAGTCCCTGGGGTTCAGGAGGGAAGGGACACATGTATGCCTATGACCAATTCATGTTGATGTATGGCAAAGCCATCACAATACTGTAAAATAATTTTCATCCAATAAAACAAATAAATTAAAACAAAAAAGCATAAATTCATATTTGGAAACAATTTAAATACATCAAGGAAGCTCTTTAAAAATTGAGAATTATGTATTAATTGAGACTGTATTATGTAACAGTCTAAATGGGAAAAGAGCTTCAGAAAGAATAGGTATGTGTGTATGTATATTTACATGTGTATGTATAACTATCACTTTGTTGCACCCCAGAAACTAACACAAGACTGTTAATAAACTACACTGCAAAAGAAATTGAGATACAATTGACGTATTACATTGTGTAAGTTTAAGGTACACAGTGCGCTGATTTGATCTATTTATGTATTACAATATGTTTACCACTTCTTAGGGAAATTAAATGAATAGTCTTGTTTAGGCTTCAGAGACAAAGCAGAGCAGGCCTCTGACCTTGCATCTAACCTACCTGGACACTGCCCTGACTGGGAATGATGGTGGTGATGATGATGACGATGAGCCTGCTAAGAGTGCAAGACTTGCAGCACCTGAGATAAGATGAGGGAGAAATCTTCAGGTTGTTGAACTCTTGGAGGGGGCCTGGCCAACCAAGCCCCAGACTTGGCAACATCCCAGGTTTTACACAACAAAACAAACAGCATTAACGTGAAACTAGAGCCTCAATTTGGTCACAGATTGATGGTGATATCAGTTTTCGGCCACCCTGGGATTATAAGCAGGAAACCACCCACCGCCACCACCACCACAACTGCAAACTTGGAAATCTCACCCAAGGAGTGACATGCTGCCTGGGACCCTTTCCCAATTGAGAGTCCAGATGTGCTGTGATACAGGACTTCCCAGTGCTGTTTAAGTCTGGATGTTGGTCAGAACCCAATTTGGTGATTCTCGCTCTTTCTATG
This sequence comes from Muntiacus reevesi, assembly GCF_963930625.1. Classification (NCBI taxonomy): domain Eukaryota; kingdom Metazoa; phylum Chordata; class Mammalia; order Artiodactyla; family Cervidae; genus Muntiacus; species Muntiacus reevesi. Next base: position 185,960,284 of record NC_089249.1, on the reverse strand, counting down.
TCTCTTTTTGAAAGTAAGCAAGATAACTCTCTAAGAAATATTTGTGTTATTTATTTGTATATAAGAGTGGCTCATTTTGTTAACAAATCCTTTGAACCTGAGACGAAAGTGAAACCTTTCAGAAAAACACCACTGTAGTGTTTGCTAATAACACCTCTATTGTATCACATAATTATCTCTTTTTGTGTGTGTGTGTATGTGGTGGGAATAGTGTCTTAACAACTGTGAAGTTTATGATAGTATTACTGCCTATAATCACTATGCTGCGATAAACACTATCTTGTTCATCTACTGGTCATGTTACCGATCCAGGTTCTTGGACTCAGTTGAATTGAAATTCTCTGTCATGTCTGACCCTTTTGTGACCCCATGGAATTCTCCAGGCCAGAATACTGGAGTGGGTAGCCTTTCCCTTCTTCAGGGGATCTTCCCCACCCAGGGATTGAACCCAGGTCTCCCGCATTGCAGGCGGATTCTTTACCAGCTGAGCCACAAGGGAAGCCCAAGAACACTGGAGTGGGTCATTAGAAACTGAGAAGAGGTCAGACAAAAGATTCAAGCAAGGCTTTACTGGGACTCGTGCTGCAGCATTACTCAGTCACAAAAAGGAACAAAACTGGGTCATTTGTAAAGCCTTGATTGGAGTGAGAGTCTATCACACAGAGTGAAGTAAGTCAGAAAGAAAAACATTGCATATTAATGCATATATGTAGAATCTAGAAAAATGGTACACATGAACCTATTTGCAGGGCAGGAATAGAGATGCCGATGTAGAGAATGAATGAGTGGACATGGAGGTGGGAAGGATGTTGTTCAGTTGCTAAAACTCTTTGTGACCCTATGGACTGCAGCACACCAGGCTCCTCTGTCTTCCACTGTCTCTTGGAGTTTTCTCAAATTAATGTCCATTGAATCAGTGATGCTATCTAACCAGCTCATCCTCTGCTACCCCCTTCTCCATTTGCCTTCAACATTTCCCAGCATCTGGGTATCTTCCAGTGAGTCAGCTCTTCTCATTAGGTGGCAAAAAGTATTGGAGCTTCAAGCTTCAGCATTATTCCTTCCAATGAATTTTCAGGATTGATTTCCTTTAGGATTGACTGGTTTGATCTCCTTGCTGTCCAAGGGACTCTCAAGAGTCACCCTAAATCCCCCTTAGTGCAAATGGGGATATTTAAACTGATGTGACCATGAGAAATACCTTCATTTTGGGCTCTTCACTCACTATTGTGATTCAACAAAGAGTTCCCCCGGTGACTGTGCCACTTCACACTCTTTCCATGGCAGGCAATTTCTCACAATGGGACTTTTTCCCTTGAACTAATTATACAGACTTCTCTCTCTCCAGCTGTTTGAGATTCACACTTGAAACACGGAGATTTCCTCAGATTTTTCTGAATCTGCACATTGGTGGTGGGTTGATGCTCAGTCATCATGTCCAAATCTTTGCAGCCCTACATCAACCATAGCCTGCCAGGCTCCTCTGTCCATGAGATTTTTCCAGGCAAGAATACTAGAGTGGTTGCCATTTCCTCCTCCAGGGAATCTTCCCCACTTAGAGATCCATCGAACTTGAGTATCCTGTGTCTCCTGCATCGCGGGCAGATTCTTTACCACCAATGCCACCTGCATATTATTATCATTGCTAACTGCAACTGTACAGATCAGCAATGCTGAAATTTAGAGTGCTTCGCTCTCCTCTGCTGCAATCTGGTTTAGTCTGCCATAATCTCAAAACACTTGTGATGTAGCTACCTGTTGCTGCCTACAAGAAGGTGGAGACCTGACATCTTCCATCTCTCTTGGCACTATGGGTTTATGGTGATAGGAGTAATTACACCACCCTGCTTTCTCACAGGAGAAGAACAAATTCCAAGTTTAATGGTACCTGACAACGTGCTCTGCAACAGATAGGAAATCAGTGAATCTGACTTTTTGTGTATTATCATCTCATACATCTTTCCACCCTGCATATACACATGACACTGTTTAACCATTTTTGCAAACACATAGATATAGCCTACAAATGTCCCTGTAAACCATAAAGCATCAGACAAACACAGGTTATTACATGCTTAAAGCTGCCATCTCTGATGGTAGCATCTGGTAACCCAGTTTAGTCAGTTCCAAGGAGTTTCTCCCACTTTTTTCTGGCTAGAGCTTGCTGAGGAAGGTCTTCTTCATGGTGATCTTCAGTTCCTTGTTCCTGAGGCTGAAGATGATGGGGCTCAGGAAGGGAGTGAGGACCGTGTAGGTGATGCCCATCAGCGTGTCTCCTTCCAGAGACTGGGGACCCTTGGGCTTGAGGTAGATGACAGAGGCAAAGCCGTAGTGCACGACCACCACGGTGAGGTGGGACGTGCACGTGGAGAAGGCTTTGTGCCGGCCCTCGGCTGAAGGGATCCTCAAGATGGCGGCCACGATGAAGGCGTAAGACAAGAGGATGAGGAGACAGCAGCCCAGCAGGACGGTGATACACACGAGGCCCACGCCCATGGCCACAGTGGAGACGTTCCCACAGGCCAACTTCATGAGAGGCGGCACATGGCAGAAGAAATGACGAATCACATTAGAGCCACAGAAGGTGAGTTGGAAAACGGCTGTTGTCACCACCAACCCCATGACTGAGCCTCCAGCCCAGGACCAGGCCACCAGGCGGGCGCAGCCTCGGGGGCTCATGAGCGTGTTGTAGCGCAGGGGGTGGCAGATGGCCACGTAGCGGTCATAGCCCATGACGGTGAGCAGGAAGGAGTGGGTGAAGCCAAACGTGAAGGAGAAGAACATCTGGCTGGCACAGGCCTTGAAAGGGATGGAGCGGTGGGTGGAGAGCAGGTCGGCCAGCATGCGCGGGATGATGGCGAAAGTGTAGAGGACCTCAGAGATGGAGAGGGCACACAGGAAGAGGTACATGGGGGTGTGGAGGCTGCGCTCCCTCCAGACGGTGGCCATGATGAGCAGGTTCCCCAGGAGCGTGAACAGGTACATCAGCAGGAAGAGCAGGAAGAACATCAGCTGAAGGTGGGGGAAGGCGGAGAAGCCGACGAGGATGAATTCAGACACTGCTGAGAAGTTGGCTCCCTGCATGGGGGCTGTTCCTGAAGTGCGGTGTGACGTGGAGAGGTCAGCTACTGGATGGAAGGAGGTCTTCAGCTTCCATCACTCCTGGCTGTGCCCCAGGGGCTGCTCCTGACAAATGACAGATGACATTGGCTGAGTTCCTACTCTGTGCCAACTACAATTTAATCTTCTCATCAATATAGTGGGGGAGGTACTGTTTTGATCACTCTCTTGAGACTACCCACTGAGAAAATTGGAAAGGGTCTAAGAAACTTGTTTATGGTAATGCTTTCAAAATACCAGAACCCATGACTGGCTGTCCCCAAAGTTGCTACCTTTCTATCCCTCTAGGTTGCCTCCAAAAATCAAAATATTCCTTCACCAGAGCTTCCTTCCACTGCTGCTCTGCCCTTCTGCTCCCTTCTGATAAATCCTGTTCTTCCCAGAGCGTCAGACACCATGAGATTCCTATTGCATGGCTACAACACCTGGGACCAGTGTGCATCTTTAGCTTAACGTTCATCAGTCAGATTTTTCCTCTGGAGTTATCCATGCAAGGTACCTGAGGCAAGACACTGTGTAGAAATAATGTTGTGTTGTTTTCCTAATTCCATGAGGACCATCTATGTGTTCTGAGGCAATGCAACATAGTCATCTGACAAACAGATGAGTGAGTCAGCTGATAGACTTCAAATCCCTGCTCTGCCCACACTGTGTGAAACAGCAATTTCTTCACCTCTTTGCACCTCCATTCCCCTCCACCTGCCTCAAAGAGCTATTATGAGAACTAAATGAATTGTTCTTGAACTGTGATCTGGAAAACAATAGGAGCTATCTATGATAAGTGAGAAAATGTACCTGGTCTGTGCTCAGTAACTTCAGTTTAATGAGCTTTCAATGTCTCTTTATAAATAACTTGCCTATTTTTATGTGATCTTTTAAAATTAGGCAATGTCAAGTTTAAAAGGCAGCAAACCACTAATCTACTTTTTCTGTCTATAAATTTGCCTGCTCTAGGCAAGTCATCTTAATGCAATCATACATTATGTGGACTTTGGGATCTGGTGTCTTTTACTCACCATGTTGTTAAAGTTCATCCATGTTGCAGCACGTTTGAAAACTTCATTCTTTTTTATGGCCAAATAATATCGCTTTTTAGATAAACATGGAAAAAGGCATGGAAACCCACTCCAGTATTCTTGCCTGGAGAATCCCATGGACAGAGAAACCTGGTGGTCTACAGTCCATGGGGTCCCAAAGAGTCAGACATGACTGAAGTGACTTAGCACACATGCACGCAGGGATAAACAAAATTTTTATCTGCCCATTCACCCACTGATGAACATTTAGATTGTTTTCATTTTTGCACTCTTGTAAATAGTATTGCTGTGAACCCTTATGTAGGAGTTTAAAACATACCAGTGGTTGCCAGGGCTGTGGGCAGGGGAGAATGGAGAGTGACTGCTAATGGATATGGGGTTTCCTTTGTGGGTTCTGAGAAGATTCTGAAACTAGTTACAGGAGGTGGTCGCACAATACTGTGAATGTACTAAATGCCTCTGAACTGTATGCTATAAAATGGACAAATGGTAAGTTTTACGTTATGTGTATTTTACCAAAATGAAAAAAACAGGAAAATGTAATGAATGCTCTATTCAGTGGGCTCATGTCCTAGATGAAGCAAGCCCTGACGGTCTGAGAGCAAACCAAAATGGGCAAACCAGACACTTGGATAAATGGAGGCTGCATTCCCCCAAATATCACTGGTTTCCAGGGCTTCTCAGCCTCCCTTCCTTGGAGTCCTTAGCATCTTTCCCTCAATTTTGGGTCAGCACCTGCTGTATGCCCCCAGGATGGTAGCTGTAACAGTCCCACTCAGTCCTGATACTCTGAGATCACAGAGCAGATGGGTCAAGGTCAATGACTTGGGAACAAGAGCCTCCAAGAAGACACTGAATGGATGAGACTGGGATCATGTGGGCTGTGCTCTCAGCTTTCTGAAACTCTCCAACAGCTGGTGCAAGGCTTCTCAATATTTGGTGCCAGATCATCCATTGCCTTGGGGGGCTCTCCTGTGCACTGAATCCCTGACCTCCACCAGCGGGATGCCAGTAGCCCCGCTCAGGAGTGACAACCAAAATTATCTCCAGACATTGCCAATGTCCCCATAGGGACGGGGGCAAAGTCATCCCAAGTTGAGAACCAATGATCTAGAGAGAACAGTTGTAGTTCCTTAACCACTCTTTCTGCCAAAATGAGGTTCTTCTCCTTCTCCAACTGACCAACATCTGTTCATTTTTAAGACTCAGCTGAAGTGTCACCTTCTCTGCATAGCCTTCCTGAACATCTTTTTCCAAAACAGAGCTAGTCATTCATTTCTGGGTGCTTCTGAAACAACTCCTGAGTGAGTCTTAAAATCCTTGCTTCTAACTTTTTCATGGCCATCATTATCATGTATTGTCTTAGAGATTTAAGTGTCTCTGGCACTGAATTTTGAGTTATTGCTGAGAATAGCGACTTTTTACTGGATGTTGACACCTGTGCTCATGTGCTTCTTATTAAACCATTATCCTAATATTATGAGGCACTTGCTTTGATCCCTATTTTACAGAAGTGGTTCAGTTGGTAAAGAATCTGCCTGCAACGCAGGAGACCCAGGTTCAATCCCTGGGTCGGGAAGATCCCCTGGAGAAGGAAATGACAACCCATTCCAGTATTCTTGCCTGGAGAATTCCATGGACAGAGGAGCCTGGCACATTATAGTCCATGGGATCGCAAAGAGTCGGACATGACTGTGATTAACTTTCACTTTACAGAAGTGGCAGCTGTATCCACAGAGGATATATAGCTTTGCCAAGGGACCATGACTCCTGAGTAGGGGAGCCTGGATCTGAACCAACATCTAAATAACCCCAAAGCCTATCTTCTGCTTACTTCTCTGTTATACTTACCACTTACTGGTGACTGCTAATAAATCTTAGAGCTACTTCCCAGGACCAGGGAGTTTTTAGCTTCACCATACGAGACCATCCACAGACTCCCTCTGTTTATTAATTAAGATGAACAGTCATGAAGGTAGAAAGAGAGGAACTGTAAGGAGAGAAGAGCTCACCACCTCCTGGGGAGGTGGCCCAAGACTTAATATACACCTTCTGGGATGACAGGGATACAGAACACAGCTAAGATTGGTTTCTGTTCGTTCTGGAAAACTGTGGAGACAGTAAAGAGATTGGTGGTTGTCAGGGACTCAGGAGGAGAGAGGAAGGGATGAAACTCCAATTCCATTAGGTAGAACTCCATTTTTTTTAAGTTGATGAAACAATTCTGTATGATACTATGGTGAATATATGACATTTCCCTTTTGTCAAAACTCATAGATTGAATAGCACCAAGAGTGAACCCTAAGGTAAACTGTGGGCTTTAGTTAATAATAATGTGTCAATATTGCTTCAGTAACTGTAAGACAGTTATTTGTTAATGCAGGATGTTAATAATAGGGGAAGCTGTGTGCAGGAGGAGAGAGGGTATGTGGAAATTCTCCGCACTATCTGCTCAGTTTTCTGTAAACCTAAAACCGCTCCAAGAAGTAAAGTCTCTTAATTTTTTAAAGCAAAACAAGAAGCCTTAGAGCCCTGATGGGCGTGAGTTCATGATGGCAGAGAGGTGGACTGACGTCTCTTGGTATTGATCCACCAGGAGAACACTTAGGGGCTCCTCTGCAATTAAACTGAACAGCCCCAGAGAAGGAGTATGACTCGGCTCTCTGGCACTTAAAGGAATTCACACATTGGCCAGTTCCCTCCCAGAACTCAGAGGTCAAACCCACCTGTGGACAAACCCTGTCCACATGTACCACTGCAGCAGGGATTTCCACTTCAGCATCAGGGACATTAAGGGCTGATCATTTTCTATGGTTGGTGGCTGCCCTGGGCATTAGAAGATGTTGAGCAGCATCCCTGTCACTCTCTAGATGCCAGTAGCATCTCCAACTGTGACAATCAGAGGGATCTCAGGTATTGCACAGTGTCCCCTGGGGAGAACTGCCCCTGGTGAACCACAGGCTAGGTCTGGGTTGTCTCCAACTTGCCTTGCCTGTCTGCCCCCATCCTGGCTCTCTCTTCTCATGAAGCTGTGTTCCCCTCTCTGCATCCCCTCCCTCCCATCTCAGCCACCTGCTGCCTCCCTATATCCTCCCTATTTTCATCCTTGACTCCTTACCATCACAGCACCTGTCCATCCTGGTGCCTCCATAATAATTTACAATCACAAGGAGTGATTGGATCCTAAATCAGTTTGTCTCTTTTCTCTGCCTCCCTGCACTCAGTTCACCATTGGTTTTTGGCTGAAACAGATAGGGGAGAGCAGGTAAAAGTCAGATGAGTGTTTTGGGTAGAGTGGTATAGCTTTCATCACGGCACCTCTGTTTCCTCACCTGCAAAGCAATCATGACATTACTTTGAAGCCAAGAGTGAAGCCCTGACTTCACTTTCCACCCAATAGATTTAAATTACACGAAGGGTTTTGTAAGCAGTGTGCCTTCTCTGAGTCTGTGATTGCTGGTTCCCTAGGTCTCTCCTGGTCAAGTGGGAGGGACCGAAGAAGACTCACCTGGGACTCCAGGCTCTGTACCTGCTTCTTCACCTGGAGGCTCTGGTTTGCTCTTCTCCTGCAGGTAAAGCCTGTATGAGTGAGGGGTGCAAGGCAAGGAAGCTGCCACCCTGAGCAGTCAGGTGGGGGGCTTACTGAGCCTCACCTCCATTATTTATGCTGCCTCTACCCCTGCCTGCTGCCATCTCCCTCTGTGGTCCCACTGTCCCTGCATCTGCCCTCTGGTACAGGGATGCTGGGACCCCTGGGGACCCTGGGAATCATCAGTCAACCTCAGAGGATTGTCCTCACCTTCCCTCCCTCCCTGCCTTTCAAGGGTGAGTCAGTTACCTTAGCTTCTCAGCAGCTTGAGCAGAGGCTGGGATTTGGAGCCCTGGCTCCTGACTTTGGCAGGAGAGCAGCTCTGACAGTACCCAGTGGGGCTGAGGAACCTGCCTTGTGTGTCTCTCTACCCTATTTCTTCTCCATTCATATCATTTTCCCAATTCAGTGTCCTTTAAAATATTTTTAAATCAGTAAACAAACATGTTTCTTCTTATTATGATTGAGATGCTACAAATAAGGTAAGAAGTCATGCAATGGCCAGCCACGCGATCACAACGATGAATGTGATGGGCATCTTTACAGACCTTTGTATGCATGAGACATGAGAACAAACACAAATCCATAAAATAAGAGTACTGTCATGATTTTATTTTTTTAAGCTCTTTTTGGCTTTGTTTTATGTTCAAGGTGAAATTCACATAACTTAAAACTAACCGCTTTAAAGAGAACAATTTGGCGGCATGTAGTGCATGCAGCAGTGTTATTTAACCAACATCTCTACCTAGTTCTAGAATATTTTCGTCACCCCCCAAATGGAAGACCTCATCCCATTAGCAGTCCTCCTCTCCCCAGCCCCCAGCAACCACTTATCTGCTGTTTGCCCCTATGGATCTGCCTGATCTGAACATCTCATATAAACAGCATCATACAATATAGGGGTCTAGCTTTTTCACTCAGCATAATACTTTTGAGACTCATCTGTCATGTAGCATGCATCGGTGCTTCGTTCCTGTTAATAACAGAATAGTGGATTTCCTTGGTGGTCCTGTGTTTAAGAATTCACCTTGCAAAGCTGGGGACATGGGTTTGATCTGGGAAGATTCACGTGCCGAGAGACAGTGAAGCCTGTGTGTCACAACTACTGAGCCTGCATTCTGGAGCCTGTGAGCTGCAACCGAAGCTCATGTGCCCTAGAGCCCAAGCGCTACAAGAGAAGCCACAGCAATGAGAAGCCCATCCACTGCAACTGGGAGTAGCCCCTACTCGCCACAGCTAGAGAAAGACCGCATATAGCAATGAAGACCCAGTACAGCCAAGAATAAATAAAACAAAAACAACATCTTAGACCACAGTGCAGTTCTAGGAAAATTTATGGTAGAGTCAGTGGACAATGCTGGGGCCAAAGTCCTCAGAAATCCACTGAGTTCAGACTTTGGCCTCAATGCAGTGGTGATTTCAGGAGGTAAATCATTTACTTTCTCCACAATTGTAGCCCTAAGAAGTGCGTTCTCAGGGCACATCACATATATTCACATAAGCATGACTAAATAGATACTTTGAAAACTCCTTCACCAATTTGGTCTCATCAGGCTACATGGTGTTTTCAGTTTGGAGAATGAATGCACCATTTTTCCTTTTTACTATTTGTTTGGAAATGCGGTCGATTCTCCTTATTCATGGTGTCTGTGCGCATGCTAAGTCACTTCATTTGTGCCCAACTCTTTGCAACCTTATGGACTCTAACCCTCCAGACTCCTCTGTCCATGGGATTCTCCAGGCAAGGATACCAGAGAGGGTTGCCATGCCCTCTTCCAGGGGATCTTCCTAACCCCAGGGATCAAACCCATGTCTCTTATGTCTCCTGCATTGGCAGAATGATTCTTTACACAGTAGTTATGTTCTTTAAAATGACCACAAACCCTGAGTAGATGAATACTTAGCCAAGACTCTCAGGGAAAAAACAGGATTGGGTTCCAGTGAGCCTCTGATTACAACATTTTTGCCAATGGATCAACATATAACTTGTATCATGTGTGTTTCTGTTTAAAAGTACCTTATTTAATGAACTTGTTTACAAAACAAAAACAGATTCACAGGCTTAGAGAATGAACTTATGGCTGCCAGGGGGACAGATGGGGAGAAGGGAGTTTGGGGTCGACATGTGCACACTGCTATATTTAAAATGTATAACCAACAAGATCCTACTGTATAGCATGGGGAACTCTACTCAATGTTTTGTGGCAGTTATGTGGATGGGAGGAGATGTCTGAGTCACTTCACTGTCCTCCTGAAACTGACACACCATTGTTGATTGGCTATGCATGCTAAGTTACTTTGGTCATGTCCAACTCTGCAACCCTATTGACTGTAGCCTGCCAGGCTCCTCTCTTGTGTATCCTGCATTGGCAAGTGGGTTCTTCAGCACTAGTACCAACCGGGAAGCCTACAGTTGGGTAAAATCATCTAACACAAAGCCTATTTTATAATGAAGTGTTGAATATTTCATTTAATTTATTAAATACTGTACTCAAAGTGAAAAATAGAATGGCTCCATGGGTACAGAATGGGTGTACATGTTATCGGTTGGTTACACAAATTCACAAATACTGAATCAGTGAATATTTTGAGAATCTACTATTATCATAGATTCATAGGATGTTACAAAGATGTGAGGCCCAGTGTGCCTTTCTTTTAACTTCCCCTAAAGCTTTTTTTTTTTTTTTTTTTTTTTTAATATTATTTTATTAGTTGGAGGCCAATCACTTTACAACATTTCAGTGGGTTTTGTCATACATTGACATGAATCAGCCATATAGTTACATGTATTCCCCATCCCGATCCCCCCTCCCACCTCCCTCCCCACCCGACTCCTCAGGGTCCTCCCAGTGCACCAGGCCCGAGCACCTGACTCATGTATCCCACCTGGGCTGGTGGTCCGTTTCACCATAGATAATATACATGCTGTTCTTTCAAAACATCCCACCCTCACGTTCTCCCCCAGAGTTCAAAAGTCTGTTCTGTATTTCTGTGTCTCTTTTTCTGTTTTGCATATAGGGTTATCGCCACCATCTATCTAAATTCCGTATATATGTGTTAGTATACTGTAATGTTCTTTATCTTTCTGACTTACTTCACTCTGTATAATGGGCTCCAGTTTCATCCATCTCATTAGAACTGATTCAAATGAATTCTTTTTAACGGCTGAGTAATATTCCATGGTGTATATGTACCACAGCTTCCTTATCCATTCATCTGCTGATGGGCATCTAGGTTGCTTCCATGTCCTGGCTATTATAAACAGTGCTGCGATGAACATTGGGGTGCACGTGTCTCTTTCAGATCTGGATTCCTCAGTGTGTATGCCCAGAAGTGGTATTGCTGGGTCATATGGCAGTTCTATTTCCAGTTTTTTAAGAAATCTCCACACTGTTTTCCATAGTGGCTGTACTAGTTTGCATTCCCACCAACAGTGTAAGAGGGTTCCCTTTTCTCCACACCCTCTCCAGCATTTATTGCTTGTAGACTTTTGGATAGCAGCCATCCTGACTGGCGTGTAATGGTACCTCATTGTGGTTTTGATTTGCATTTCTCTGATGATGAGTGATGTTGAGCATCTTTTCATGTGTTTGTTAGCCATCTGTATGTCTTCTTTGGAGAAATGTCTGTTTAGTTCTTTGGCCCATTTTTTGATTGGGTCGTTTATTTTTCTGGAATTGAGCTTCAGGAGTTGCTTGTATATTTTTGAGATTAATCCTTTGTCTGTTTCCTCATTTGTTATTATTTTCTCCCAATCTGAGGGCTGTCTTTTCACCTTACTTATAGTTTCCTTTGTTGTGCAAAAGCTTTTAATTTTCATTAAGTCCCATTTGTTTATTTTTGCTTTTATTTCCAATATTCTGGGAGGTGGGTCATAGAATATTGTCAAAATGGCTATTCTACCCAAAGCAATCTATAGATTCAATGCAATCCCTATCAAGCTACCAACGGTATTTTTCACAGAATTAGAACAAATAATTTCACAATTTGTATGGAAATACAAAAAACCTCGAATAGCCAAAGTAATCTTGAGAAAGAAGAATGGAACTGGAGGAATCAACCTGCCTGACTTCAGACTCTACTACAAAGCCACAGTCATCAAGACAGTATGGTACTGGCACAAAGACAGAAATATAGATCAATGGAACAGAATAGAAAGCCCAGAGATAAATCCACGAACCTATGGACAGCTTATCTTTGACAAAGGAGGCAAGGATATACAATGGAAAAAAGACAATCTCTTTAACAAGTGGTGCTGGGAAAACTGGTTAACCACTTGTAAAAGAATGAAACTAGAACACTTCCTAACACCATACACAAAAATAAACTCAAAATGGATTAAAGATCTAAATGTAAGACCAGAAACTATAAAACTCCTAGAGGAGAACATAGGCAAAACACTCTCCGACATAAATCACAGCAAGATCTTCTATGACCCACCTCCCCTAAAGCTTACATCTTGCAAAGTGATAGTCAACTGACATTGGTATTGAATACCATGCATGTAATTATATGTCATATGGATACACCATTTTACTTTTTCTTATTTGGGGTCTTAAATTTTTAGTTATTTTAAACCCATTTTAAGGTGTGCAATGTGATGATTTAACATACATTATGAAATGAAAACCACAACCACAACCGAGATAATTAAAACATCATAGCGTTTGCCTCACATAGTTAACTTTCTGTATGGCAAGAACACTTAAGACATAGTCTTTTGGCAAACTTCAAGTATATAATACACCACTGTAATATATTGCATGAATATAATATGCTAAAGTTAATACATTGACTGTAGACACACTGTTGGGCACTTACTATTCTTATAACTGAAAGTTTGTAACCTTTGACTAACAGCACTATTCAACACACATACACACACACACACACACACAGAATCATTCTAAGAATAGAACAACTGAGGTATTGAGTAGTTCTTAAGGCAGTCTCTCTTTCTATTGACTATTTCACATCCAGAGATAAAACTGCCCTCTATCTCCATCTCTTCCTCCTCCTTCCTTCCTTCTCTCCTAACCTACACACAGCTGTCAGTTATCTTTAAAAAGGACTATCCTTCAATATCAAATCTCTCTTCAAGATGGTAGGGAGTCATAAAATGCAAACTACTCTTCTTTATTACAAGTAGCTTTTCGCATGTTATGTTATGAATATGTTAGTATATATATGTTAGAATCAAAAAGTTATATAAAGCATGAACACGTTAGATGTTCCATATGCAGTGGCTATTGGAGGCCAGCACCCCATTATCTGGGCTTTCCTGATAGCTCAGTTGGTAAAGAACCCACCTGCAATGCAGGAGACCCTAATCCAATTCCTGGGTCAGGAAGATCCGCTGGAGAAGGGATAGTCTACCCACTCCAGTATTCTTGGGCTTTCCTTGTGGCTCAGCTGGTAAAGAATCTGCCTGCAATGTTGGAGCCCTGGGTTCGATCCCTGGTTTGGGAAGATCCCCTGGAGAAGGGAAAGGCTATCCACTACAGTATTCTTGCCTGGAGACTTCCTATACAGTCCATGGGGTCACAAAGAGTTGGATATTACTGAGTGACTTTCACTTTCACTCCATTATCTGACTGCCACATGCAGCCCAGTGGACAGTGAAGGGCAGACACTCACTGATCGAGCCCATCTGGTTTCAGTTCTTGGTTCTACTCTCTTCTTTGAGTCTCATTGTTCTTGGTGAAACAGAATAACTTGGGTCCTCATCAGATGATACAGCTCTATTGACAGAAAGTGAAGAGGAACTAAAGAGCCTCTTCATGAGGGTAAAAGAGGAGAGTGAAAAAGCTGGCTTGAAACTCATTATTAAAAAAACCAAGATCATGGCATCCAGTGCCATCACTTTATGTAAATAGAAGGGGGGAAAGTGGAAGCAGTGGCAGATTTTATTTTCCTGGGCTCCAAAATCACTGCAGATGGTGACTGCAACCATGAAATTAAAAGACACTTGCTCCTTGGAAGGAAAGCTATGACAAACCTAGACAGCATATTAAAAAGCAGAGACATCACTTTGCCAACAAAGGTCCATATAGTCAAAGCTACAGTTTTTCCAGTAGTCATATACAGATGTGAGAATTAGACCATAAAGAAGGCTGAGCATTGAAGAATTGATGCTTTCAAATTGTGGTGTTGGAGAAGACTCTTGAGAGTCCCTTGGACTGCAAAAAGATCAAACCAGTCAATCCTAGAGAAATCAGCCTTGAATATTGGATGGATTGATGCTGAAGCTGAAGCTCTAATACTTTGGCCACCTGATGCAAAGAGCCAACTCATTGGAAAATACCCTGATACTGGGAAAGATTGAAGGCAAAAGGAGAAGGGTGTTGCTGAAATGATTGGATAGCATCACCAACTCAATGGACATGAATCTGAGAAAACTCTGGGAGATATTGGAGAACAGAGGAGGCTGCTGTGCTGCAGTCCATGGGGTTGCTAAAAAGTCAGACATGACTTTACAACTGAACAATAACCATATGGATATCTTGTATGGTGGGCTCCATGTTGAATTAAAGTCATGTGTGAGATTTATGGAGGCAAGGTGGTGTGGTCAGTGATTCCAAAGGTTGAGTAGAGTCTCCCAGCATAATGCTGTAGTAATAGGGCAGCTCAGACTCCAGAGTAGAGCTGCTACTATGGCTGAAGACAGGCTCAGAACCTAGAATGAGTTTGCAAAGATGCAGCCCAGTCTTCCAATAAGGCTTCATGAAGCTGGTGAGGTGAAATCTAAGGCCAGGAGCTCTCTCAAACATTCACAGAGGCTAAATCTGGTTTATCTCTCAGCTCTGAGCATGAGGAAAGGGAAGTGGAAGCTTAGGGACCCCACCTCCCTCAGGGCCCCTCCTCTTATTCCTTTAGCCCATACTCTGCACTCTCATACCTTTTTACTTTTATTTGGAGTTCTTCTTGGTGGCTTCATTTTTTCTTCATCCTCTTGGAGAGCCCCTACTGATGCCTTATGCTGCCAATAAAATACTCCTTCTTCATTATTTTTCAACGTCTCCTAGCACACCACCCTTAGTGTGATTTTATTCTCATGAGTCTGGTCCTCTGACAAAGTGGGAGTGTGTGAAAAGAAAAAAATGGTACCTAATTCATCTCTGTGGTCCTGTGACTATTTCAGAGCCTGGTCCTCAAGATGTGTTGAAGGCTAGATATATTTCTCTGGGAAGGAAGACAGAGTACAATGCCCTGTGATCATACTCCTAGAACTTCTTCTGTGAGTACTTCTTCTGTGAGTACTTCCTATGTGTCAAGCGTTGTTCACACATTAACTCCTTGAATCATCACAACAAACTATGAGGTGCAGTTCTTTTTTACCACTGTGTTCCACCAAAGGAAACTGAGGTTAGGTAAATTCGATAATGTGCAAGGTCACACAGCTGGAGCTAGTCTGAAAAGCATGTGTGTGTGTCTACAGCCAGGGCACTCAACTCTTATTGGAGGTTGTCATAAGTTATCACATCTCCCCAAAGAGTCTTAGTGCCCTGGACTTGACAGACTAAGGACCTAATATATCCTGTGTATTGTACATTCACAGGACTTTATGTCCTTACAAATTGGTCTTTCACCAAAGGGGAAATTGAAGTTCAGCAAAAACAAGTCACTTGTCCAACTTCACAAAGCTGGTTCCAGGATTTCGTTTCAGGCTGTTGCAGACAATTAAGGTGATTACACCACACACACACCAGAAGAAAGACAACCATGAGCTGGGCATTCAGAGGAGGCACCATGACAGACTGCACAGATCATACAGCAGGATCTACACCTGACTACTTCCTCTTTCTGAGTCTCAGTTTCCCCTGCAAAGCTAGTGAGCTTGACAAATTGACTGCTCTGGGATGTGCTATGACTTGAGGATTCCTTTTTGAATCTTAATTATCAGAGAGACCAGAATTTTGCTTTGATGGGACAAAATCATATCTGTAATCCTGGAGTCAAGAAGGGAATATTTCTTTCTGCCTACAGTTATCTGTGTCTTTTCAGAGATGTGTTAACATTAGGAACAAACAACACCTAAGAATCTGAAGATTGTATCAAGATGCTCCACCATAGTCACTAGGATTACTTCCTGTATAACCGTCATCTGGACAAGGGGATCTGTGAGAAGAAGCAGAGCCCCTGCCCCTGACCTATCTCTTCTCCATCCCTGAGACTATATGATAGGTCCCTTTCTTCTCTGACTTCTGGGTACCAGAGACATCAATGAAGAATGAGTTTGTGAAGCCCAGCAATTCTTTTGTTGACAGAATGTACGGCCCTATCCCAGCTCCTTTCTGATTTTTGTTGAGCTGAGGAAACCTGATGTCAATATGCATATGTGAGCCATGTCATGTTCTCCAAAATTTCTTAGATCCAGAACAACATGGATTACCTAGAGCTTAGGTGAAACTGATGGCCATGTTGCAAGAAGTGGGATCCCATCCAGTGTCCAAAAGTGGAATCTTATCTAACACTCAAAAATGAATTGTCTGAGGAGACTTACATGCTGACAAAGACTTCATTGGATAAGGGCACCTAGGCAGAGGGCAGTAGGGTAAGAGAACCCAGGAGAACTGCCCTGCCACATGGCTCACAGTCTTGGGTTTTATGGTGATGGAACTAGTTTCCAGGTTGTCTTTGGCCAATCATTTCGATTCAAGAATCCTTCCTGCTGACTCACACATTGCTCAGCCAAGATGGGTGCCATTGAGGAGGATTCTGGGAGATGATCAGACATATGGTGTCTCCTTTTGACCTTTTCCAAACTTTTGACCTTTCCTGTTGGTGGTGGCTTATAAGTTCCATGTTCCTTACTTGGACCTCCTTTTGTAAAATAACTTGTGCAGATGGTTACTACGGTGCTTGGCCAAGCTGGGCCTTTTCAGTCAGTGTGCTTCCCCTAAAAACCATGCAGGGATCTAATTCTACCTTCTAACTGTCTGTGCACTTTACCTGCTTCTTTGTGGGGCCCAGAGCAATTATTCTTTGTGGCCCTTCAAGCCATTGGTAATCTCTCTCCTTCCATGCTCAGCACACCTGCATGCCTTTGCTCAAACTATTCCCTCTGCTTTAAATGCTATCAGAACATTGCTTGGGGATCTCTTCCTTGCCCATCAAAATTCTCCAGTTGAAATAACCAAGAAGATGACAGGCTAATATCTCATTATCACCATTCTACACAGCCTGGATGTCAGGTTCTTTTATAGATCAGAGATGAGCAGAGGGGAGGAGACAAGGTAAAAAGGTCATTAATCTTGCAAACATCTCCTACAATGGCAAGCCTCAGGCAAGGGGTGTGTTAATATCTTCCTTCCTGCCATCTACAGGTGGACAGGATTCTGAACAAAGGCACTTTAACAGTCGGGCATAGGGGCAGGATTCACTGAGGCAGGTCATTGTGCATGATTATAATAACAAAAGCAATGAAAAACAAGTCAAAGAAACAGTTCTAATGTGAAGTCAGAATTTGTTCTGCAACATTTACAGCACTTGCCCTTATTTATGTCGTCACAAAGCTTATTAAATAATTATTTAATATGGAAACATTTTAGGCACTAGTATCCAGCAATAACCAAGGACAGAGCTGACCTGATGATTCAGATGGTAAAGAATCCACCTGCAATGCAAGAGACCAGGGTTCGACCCCTGGACTGGGAAGATCCCAATCTGGAGGAGGAAATGCAGCCCACGCCAGTATTCTCGCTTGAGAAATCCCATGGACAGAGGAGCCTGGAGGGCTATGGTCCATGGAGTCACGGAGTCAGACACGACTGAGTCACTAGCACTTTCACTTTCAACACTCATCGTCTTATGGCCCGGTGGGGAAGCTGTCGTGTAACCAAAGGTGACAACACAGAGTGGCGCAAGGTGTGATGAGGAAAGCCGAAGAACCTGTGAGAGCTAACAGTAGATCAAAGACTAGTCTGTGGCTTAACAAAGGTTTCTGGATGGCAATGAGGTCTAATGTGAGACCTGAATAAGGAGGTGTGATCCAGGTGAGGCACTCAGGTGGGAGAGGAGTTTCTAGGAAGAAGAGACAGCAATCACAAAGGTTAAAAGTGACATAGGCCTGGTGCTTTTGGGCACAATGATATGTCTGGTGAACCCTAAAGGGTTAGATGTAACTGGGGGTTTCTAGAATATGAAGCAGGTGATGTGCTGCAGTCCGTGGGGTTGCAGAGAGTCAGATGTAACTGAGCGACTAAACAACAACAACAACAACATGCAAGATGCTGAGTTCCCCTTGAAGAGCTTGTTTCTATGGCAATAGGGGTCCATAAATTTTTATTTTATTTATTTATTTGGCTTGAACTTTAAATGTTTACATGAAAAGTGGTCTTTCCTCATCTCAGCTGCTCTGAGAAATGAGAATCAAATCAGGTACATGAGAGAAGTAAGCTTAGATGCTCTGCTTTTTCATAAACATAGTAGTTTCACTCTACCATTTAATACTAGAAAGTTAAGTAATTGGTAATTCAGAGACTGTGTGTTGTGTGTGCTGTGTACAGTCAATCAGTCATGTCCCACTCCTTGTGACCCCATGGACCAGGGGGTGTCTGCCAGGCTCCTCTATTGGAATTTTCCAGGCAAGAATACTGGAGTGGGTTGCCATTTCTTTCCAGAGGATCTTTCCTATCCAGGGATCAAACCCATGTCTCTTGCATCTCCTGCACTGGTAAGTGGATTCCTTACCCCTAGTGCCATCTGGGAAGCCCAGTGGATTACAAAGCATGTGGAGAGGCTAAAAGAAAATATGAAGAGCTAACACATGGTAACTGATCTTATTTCAGTGATTGTTTTCTAATATATAAATATATCAAACCCCTGCTTTGCTTGTAAATATTTTAAATACACTTACAAAAAAATAGTTGTACGATACTCTATGATAAGAACATATTCATAGACGTTTGGGTTGTTTACACTCTGGGGTTCCTATGAATGGCATTGCTGAACATGTCCTTTAGTGAATGATACTTGTATGTTGTTCTCTTGAGTCTGTACCTAGATTACTCAATCATAGCAAAGATCTACAATTCACCTGCAATAGATACTGCCAGTCAGTTTTCCAAGGTGTTTGTACCAAGCGGTTGGTTTCCAGCACAAGCAGCAGTATCACATTCTTCTTTGTGGAGAGCTCTTTCTGAATGCTATGAGGGGAGTAAGCTGCTGGGGGCAGGAGTGGATGTGGGGAGATGTAGAGAGTGGTGTAGAGAGGTGGAGGGGAGATAGCTGAGGGCATCCTGCATGAGTTGAGGCTGATTACAGAGGTTGAGCAGACAGTGTTGCTGAACACATGACATTAAATGTGTGGCTTCTATCTCTACACTAAGGATCCGTTCTCCAAATGCTCTGGACACCAATGGTGTCCTATAGTTCAATTCTGACACTGAGACAGGGGTTCAATCCCTGGATTGGGAAGATCTCCTGGAGTAGGAAATGGCAACCCACTCCAGTCTTCTTGCCTGGAAAATCCCATGGACAGAGGAGTCTGGTGGGTGACAGTCCATAGGCTTGCAAAGAATCAGACACAGCTGAGGGACTGAGCACACACATGCACATGCAACCACCTGGAGTTGGTGTCAGAATTCCTACAATTTATAGGATCACAAAGAGCCTGCTAGGCTCCTCTGTCCATGGGATTCTCCAGGTAAAAATATGGGAGTGGGTTTCCACTTCCTTCTCCAGGGGATCTTCTGGACCCAGGGATCAAATCTGTGTCTCCTGCATTGTTAGGCAGATTCTTTACCACCGGGCCACCTAGGTACTAGTTTGTTATTGAAGATGCAACTTAGGCACAGACAAATGGAAGGGAAGCATAGGACAAATTCCAAGGTAAGGAGTGAAGAGTTTCCATCCTTCTCCGGATTCACCACACCTTCCTAGCACCTTACTATGTTCACCACCTAGAAACTGTCTCCTAGAAACTCTCTAAATCCTGTTGTTTAGGGAGTTTCTATAAAGGTTTTATCACAGAGTCATGATTGATTAAATCCTTGACCTTTGTTGCCTAACTCATTTGCAGCTCTTCTTCTGGTTCTGGAGGTCTAAGGGAGTTGGGGTAAAAGTTTCAACCTTTTAATCTTGCCTTGATCTTTCTGGAGACCATCCCCAGAAAGCTACCTTGGGGCCTCCAGTTACTAGTCATCTCATCAGTATAAAAAAAGACACTTTGATCACTCCTGAGATACTAACAGTTTCCAGAACTGAGAGACAGGAACCAGAGATAAAGACCAAAAGATCAAATGTTTATATGTTATGTTTTATGTTTATGTTTTATATTAGCATAAAGAGTCTTATGCTAATGTCAGACTGCTGCACGGAGGAAGCCAATTCTGACTCCACGTTGGAACTGTTTCTTTGACTTGCTTTCATTGCTTTTGTTATTATAATCATACAGAATGGTTTGCCTCAGAGAATCCTGCCCCTCTGCCAGACTGTTAAACTAAAGTGCGTTTTTTCAGAATCCTGTCCACCTGTGGATGGTAGGAAGGAAGAAATTAACACATCCCCTGCCACAGGCTTGTCATTCTAGGAGAAGTTTACAAGATTAATGGCCTTTTTACTT
Source organism: Muntiacus reevesi (assembly GCF_963930625.1). Classification (NCBI taxonomy): domain Eukaryota; kingdom Metazoa; phylum Chordata; class Mammalia; order Artiodactyla; family Cervidae; genus Muntiacus; species Muntiacus reevesi. Next base: position 185,939,973 of record NC_089249.1, on the reverse strand, counting down.
TGCTTCTTCACATCCCATCTCTAATCTGTAAAAGAACCTGGCATCCAGACCCCAATAAGATGGTTATTTTGAGGTGCTAGACGGCCATCTTCTGGGTCTGCCGGCTTCCCAATTAAAATCGCTTCCTTGTCTCAACACCCCATCTCTCGGATTCATCGGCTTATTTGCGGCGATAGTCCAGAGCACACTTGGACTCTGTAACAAGACTTTCCGACCTGGATCACCAGGACAACAGGGATAGGGCAGAGCTAGATGGAGAGGAGAGGTGGGGCTTTCCAGTGTGTCTAGAAGACATTGAGCACTTACCTTACGCAAGAAAACCACTCCCTCAGAGCCAGCTCCAAAGTACTCTTATTCTGGATAGCTTTCCAACTGGTCTTACCCAAAGGCACAGCCATGGATTCTTACTCTGGGCTCTTCCAGTTCCTGACTTCCCTCTGACCCTTTCTTTACCCCCAAGGGGTTGAGGGCATCTGTACCCAGCCCCGTATTCCCCAAGACTGAGTGCTGAACCCTCAGCAGGAGTTGCCATCACACTGGGCAGAGAGAGGCAGCAGGGAATCTGTTGTGTGTGAATAGTTAAGACTGAAGATCCCAGAAGCTCCCACTGAGGTCCCGCTCAGCCTTTCCAGACCCTGAGGACTGCCCTTGCAGTTGGTTCCATGAAGATGCTCTTGGGAACAGCCTGCTGGAGGCTGCAGCAGGGATAAAGCACGCTGCATATCACGTTGGGGAGCTTCTAGGTCTCACTCCACACCTGCCTGTGGATGCTGCCGACAGCAACAAGAAGGAGAGCTTCTGCTCACCCCTACTGACCATTTCTTGGAAGAGGCAGCCCAGGCAGAAGGAAACCAGGACAGAAAGCTACGGAAGCAGAATCTACCATTGTGAGCAGTGCTTCTCAGCCTGGGGATGAGATTGGGGCTGGGGAAAAAAGCAGTAAGAGAGGAGCTTGATCTTGGAAAGCTGCTCGGGGTCTCCTCATTTTGACCATTCTGGGCATTCCCTTCTTCTTGCTTAGCTTAAGTGTCCTTTGCAGCTTCTAGGTCAGCAGTTGTCAACCCAGGATGATTCTGCCCCATGGTGGACATCTGGACAAATCTGAAGCTCTTTGGTCATCAGAATTTATGGTGGGGAGCGGATGCTACCTGTAGCCCACCAGGCTTCTCTCTCCATGGAATTCTCCAGGCAAGGATACTGGAGTGTGTAGCCATTTCCTTCTCCAGGGGATCTTCCCAACCCAGGGACTGAACCTGGGTCTCCCGTACTGTGGGCTGATTCTTTACCATCTAAACCACCAAGGAAGCCCTTGGGGGAGAATGGATACATGTATGTGCATGGCTGAATTCATTTGCAGTTCCCCCGAAATTACCACAACATTGTTAATTGGCTATACCCCAATACAAAATAAGAAGTTTAAAGTGTGCAAAACAGAAACAAACATCACTAGTGCTAAAGCTGAGAAATCCTGCTCTAGGTTATTTTGTCTTTGTTGCTCTGTCCTGCTCTGGCCCAGAGTGTTCCCTGCTAACCTGGAGGGGGAGCTCTGGAGGAGACAGAAGTGTGAGCCGGCTTCACTCCTGTGATGTGTCTGATGTTTGCTCAGCACCAGTGCAAAGGAGACAGAATTCTGTCCACCTATTAGAGAAGATGGGGGAGGCCAGCCTGAATAACCGTGGTGTTCCACCACGCAGGAGGTGGAGAGGTAGACTGCAGGAGTGAGGTAGGGGCTGGAGAAGAGAGTGGAGGTTGAATCAGCCTCCTGGGGGTAGCTATGTTGTGTGGTTACCAGAGGGACCAAGTCCTCCACTGGGGTCAGAGACCAAGAGTTTAGAATGGGGTCAGCTGGTGATGTACCAACTATAGAAGGATGACAACAAACCAGATCAGAAAGAGGAACACAGTCTGTCAGCCAGCAATAACTACATTTCTTAGGTAAACTTTAAGCCCTTATGTGGACTTCCCCGATGGCTTAGCAGATAAAGAAGCTGCCTGCAATGCAGGAGCCACAGGAGATGCAGGTTTGATCCCTGGGTAGAGAAGATCCCCTGGAGAAGGAAATGGCAACCAACTCCAGTATTCTTGCCTGAAAAATCCCATGGACAGAAGAACTTGGCCGGCTACAGTCCAAGGGTTGCAAAGTGTCAGACGCAACTGAGCACCAGCACCTAAGCCCTTGGGTGAATTTCATGGACCCACTGAAGGCAGCTCTCTGTGTACTGTCAGTTGGGGAGGGGTGGACCAACACTGCAAAGTTCTTTGAATTTGAACCCTGTGCCTGATGACTGCAGACCCTGTGCATATTTCAGAAAATTCACTCTAGAAGTCAGAGTAGAGTGGGACAAGAGAAGGAGACATGGGAGGAACCTGGGTCAGTGGTCTAGGAAAAGGGAGATGGTGCCATAAGGATGCAGAGGAGCTGGAGAAACCCAGAACCACTTGGTAGGAAAAGAGAATGCTGAATGAAGGGAGGGATGAAGCATGGAAGGCAGTTGATGCCAGTGTCATGGCTTCTGGGTGGGGAGCTTAATTAGGTGGTCAGAAGATGTGTTTTTCATGTCCCAAATGCAGTCTTCCTCATAAGGAGCACCCCCAACTCCTGCCAAGTTCCTCACTGTCCAGATGATTCTGTGTCCTCCAAGTTCCAGATGACCGCTACTGTGCAGGATTCTTAGAGACGATGTCTTAATGAAATGGCTAAGGGTTGTTATGTCAGGGATGGGAGGTCTGTCTCAGAGCCAGGAGTTCAGGAGCTCTGGGTAGCAATGTGGCTCAAATTATTCATAAAATTGTCTACTAACTTTATGGCAGGTGCAGAGGTTTGAGCAATGATATTTCTAGTTTATGGATTTTGATCATCATTGGTTTGTGTGAGGTCCTCCTCATATTTCATGAATTAATTCCCTTTCTTTCATCCCATTGCCTTTTTGTTTCAACAAACACTTAAAAATACTTCATGAGTACCCTTTGATTTATATACATTTTGACAAGTTTGTGTATATCCTTTAAATTAATTTTTTAATTTCTTAAATTAATGGACTTCATTTTATTATAGGAGTTTAGGTTTATAGAAATACTGATCAGATAGTGTAGCAGGTTCCCACTTAACTTCCTCTGCCAGCACACAGTTTTCTCTATTTTTACATCTTGCATCGTGTGGTCCATTTTTTACAATTGATCAACCAATAGAGATACATTATAATTAACCAAAATCCAAGTTCACATTAAGCTTCACTCCTTCTCTGTACATTCAGTGAGTTTGACAAGTATGTGATGACATGCATTCACTATTCTGGTTTAATACAGAGTAGTTTCATGTACTAAATTTTTAATGTGCCCAAAAGGGATTGTGGTAGAGAGTTCATCCTGGTCCTTGCTTCATTCACTCAATATTATTTTTTAAATTGCTTTATACTGCTATGTGTATATCTAACACCTGTTTGATGCTCCAATGTTTGCATCCAATTTTTACCTCCCCTCTCCCCAATTCCCCCACTACAGCAATGCTACAAGGGACAAACTCTTAAATGCTCCCCTATAAATAGGTTTGAGAAATCAACACAAGCACTTAGGACCAAATTTGCTGGTGTACAGAGCATGTATATCCTGAATTTTCATCATTCTACATTCTCGCCAGCATTACAAGAGTATTCCTTTCTCCCCATAATCCAGTCAACGCAGCATTTTCTAATTTGGGGAACTGAATAGTTACATGATGAAATTCCATCACCCCTCCCTCTCTTCCTACCTTCCTCCTTCCCCATGTTCCTTTTTACTGGGCATTTTTCCATTTGCCTATGTAACTCTTTCCGATTTCTCTGCTCATACCTGTACTGATTCTTACTCTTTGTTCATTTTTCTAGATAGCATTCCATCAACAGTTTCCCACAGTGAAAATTATTTTTCACAAAGTTTCATCTGCCTGATAACTTTACCCATAATTTCCTTTGTGGGACAAAAGTCCTCAATGTTGATGTTTCCGTGTCTTTCTTTTTTAATCACCTCAAATTTTGTGCTTTTTAAAATCAAAAAAGTAACTCTCTTGAGGGCGTGCATGCTAAGTCGCTTCAGTCCTGTCTGACTCTTTGCAACCCCAAGGACTGCCACCACCAGGCTCCTCTGTCCATGGGATTCTCCAAGCAAGAATACGGCAAGAATACTGGAGTGGGTTGCCATGTCTCCTCAATGCTCTTGTACTCTATCCTATTAGATGTATAGTTGGTATTTCATAGTTGTGTCTTGAATCTGTCTGAATTCCACTTTTGCATGTGTTCTTGGGCAGATATTCAGATTTACTTTGCTTCCTAAAATGAACATTTTTCCCCACCAGAAGGTAGCAAGCAATCTTACATTTTCCCATTGATTAGTGCTCCCACCTTTATATACATTAAGTTTGGAACCATACAGAGGTATTTTCTTAGATATAGAATCAATTTAATCCGTGTCTATTTAATCCAGGATCACACTTTAAAAAATGACTATGACTCTATAATGTGTCTCATTATCCAGGAGGATATACCTCTCCTGTTTACTCGATTTTTAAAAGTTTGTTATAGTTTTATATTGATTTAATTCTCATAAGGAATTTTAGGCAAGTTTTATCACATTCACAATCAATTCCCTGGAATTGCTAGTGTAACATAATTTAGGAAAAATTGACATCATGATAATATTAGCTCAACTCATTCAGGGGAGTAGACTGTTTTCAAATATTCAGATCACCTTCTACATTGTTATTAATGCTTTAAAGTCTTTGGATATATTGCATATTTCATGTTAATTTCTAGATATTATAATCACAGTGCTTTTCAAAGCAAGGTGAGAATTCCTAGGGATCCCAAAGACATTTCCTGGAGTCTTTAGGTCATTAGGTCCTTATTTTACCAATTACATGTGTGGATGTGTTTTAATCATATACTTCAACTAAAACACTGCAAGGCTCCTCTTTCCATGGAATTCTCCAGGCAAGAATACTGGAGTGGGGAGCCATCCCCTTCTCCAGGGGATCTTCCTGACCCAGGGATCGAATCCAGGTCTCCTGCACTGAAGGCAGATTTTTTTCCCATCTGAGCCACCAGGGAAGCCCAATAACTGTCTGAGCCACCAGGGAAGTTCAAACAATATGTTACCACAGACTAAATGAAGAAATAGATATGAGCATTAGGTTGTTTTCTATCAAGGCAGACATTAGATATATTTTCAAACACACAGTAAAAGACCACTCTTCTCACTAAATGTTTTTGAACATTGTAATCAACCTTGTATAAATATCTTACTAATGTTAACATGCAATAGATTTATTATTGCTTTTAAAGTGTACTAATTACTGAATGCAGACAAAGGTCCATGTAGTCAAAGTTATGGTTTTTCCAGTAGTCATGTATAGATGTGAGAGCTGGACTATAGAGAAAGTTGAGTGCCAGAGAATTGATGCTTTTGAACTGTGGTGTTGGAAAAGACTCTTGAGAGTCCCTTGGCCTGCAAGGAGATCCAACCAGTCCATCCTAAAGAAATCAGTCGTTAATATTCATTGGAAGGACTGATGCTGAAGCTGAAACTGTGATCCTTTGGCCACCTGATGCGAAGAACTGACTCATTGGAAAAGACCCTGATGCTGGGAAAGATTGAGGGTGGGAGGAGAAGGGGACAACAGAGGATGAGGTTGGATGGCATCACCGACTAGAAGGACACGAGTTTGACCAAACTCCAGGAGTTGGTGATGGACAGGGAGGCCTGGCATGCAGCAGTCTCAGTTCAGTCGCTCAGTCATGTCCGACTCTTTGTGACCCCATGAACCGCAGCATGCCAGGCCTCCTTGTCCATCACTAATCCCGGAGTCCACCCAAACCCATGTCCATTGAGTTGGTGATGCCATCCAGCCATCTCATCCTCTGTCATCCCCTTCTCCTCCCACCCTCAATCTTTCCCATCATCAGGGTCTTTTGTAATGAGTCAGCTCTTCGAATCAGGTGGCTGAAGTATTGCAGTTTCAGCTTCAGCATCAGTCCTTCCAATGAATATTCGGACTGATTTCCTTTAGGATGGACTGATTGGATCTCCTTGCAGTCCAAGGGACTCTCAAGAGTCTTCTCCAACACTACAGTTCAAAAGCATCAATTCTTTGGCACTCAGCTTTCTTTATAGTCCAGCTCTCACATTCATACATGACTACTGGAAAAATCATAGCCTTGACTAGATGGACCTTTGTTGACAAAATAATGTCTCTGGGTCGCAGAGTCAGACACGACTGAGCGACTGAACTGAACTGAATTACTGAATATTTTTAAAGATTTTAGTTTTAATATCTAATATGGTAAAAATTGATAGTTACATTCCACCTAAACAAATGCCTTTTAGGAGCCTCAGTAATTTTTTAGCATAAAGGTATCCTGAGGCCAAAATGCTTGAGAACTGTTTCTATATCATCTGTGTCAATTCAGACTGTTGTCTTACTTTTTACTTAAAATCTAAATTTTGATGATAACTACTGATTTAAGGGCACAAGAAATACCGTGGTTTGGGGAAATTAATCTTGCCTTCTGCATCACTGCACTCTCCTAATTCTAACTTATTACATCTTGATTCTCTAATCTTTCCAAACAGGTGATCAGTTCTTATCACTTCAATCTTTCTGTATCTGCTTCCTCTCTTTCCTTGTAGCCCCACTCATGACTTTCAGTTCCATGTTAAAGACCAGCAGAGACAGTGAGTATCCTTGTCTTCTTCCTGATTATAAAATAATGTATGTAAAGGTCCCCACATAATATACTATTTGCTAGTTTTGTAGGATGTATTCTTTGTCTAGCTAAGAAAGTCCCCTTCTGTTTCATGTTGCAAAGGGGCTTTAAAAAATCATAAATAGACAAACATATGTGAAATCATTATGTTGAACAACCAAATTAAGGTAAGAAAGTGTTAGTTGCTCAATCCTGTCTGACTCTTAGCGACCCCATGGACTGTAGCCTGCAGGCTTCTCTGTCCATAGGATTCTCCAGGCAAGAATACTGGAGTGGGTTGCCATTCTCTTCTCCAGGAGATCTTCCTGACCAGGGATAGAACTCGGGTCTCCCACATTACAGGCAATCATTACATGGACATTTAAAATATCAGAAATAGAAGTTGAATTTAAGAAAATGCATTTTTTCTTGGTCAGAATACTTACATTATTTTTTTCAATTTATTTATGTGAACCACATGATGCTAAACCATTTTGTCATTCATTGGATAAATCAACACCACTTGATCATAGTTTACTAATTTTAACACATCATTTCATTGATTAGGTAATGTCATAGATTTCAAAATCAAAAATTGATAAGTAAAGTGAGCAAGTAACTGTCATTTCTTATAACATTTTTACCCGGTTTTAGAATCAAGGTTGCATTAACCTGATGAAATGAGCTCAACAGTTTCAATTTTTTCCATTTTTTCTTTTATTTGAAGAACGTGTATAAGATTATTAATCAGTTGTTCCTAAAAGGTATATGAGTGCACATTCATGAACCCACTGGGGCTGATAGTTATAGGAAGGGGAAGATTTTTAACATTTCAATTTCTTTAGAATGTTTTTGAATACCCGGGGTCTCTATTTTTCTTTTTGCACCAGTTTTGGAATTTTATGTTTCTGAGAATTTATTCATCTTTTACTTCAATTTCTTAACATATTTTTCTTACCATTTTTATTCATTTTAAATATCCATATTTCTGTGATTGTCTCCCAGTTTTAATTTTATGCTTTCTCATTGGCATTTTCTCCTGTTTCTATCTTATTAATTTTCATCACTTGATTTTAGTTGTAGTAAGCATACTTTTTTGGGTAAAGTTTCTTTATATATATATTTCTTAATATATAAAATTACATATTCCCCTCAAGGTATGTTTTAGTTTTTTTGTTAATTGACATTTTATGCTTAAATTATTTTTTATAAATATCTCTTCATTTATTTTATGACTTACTACTGAAGCAAGAGGTTAATACTACATCCCTCTAACTTATGGATTTGGAAAGCTATTCCTTTTCCAATGATTTCCAACTTTAGTGTATTATAATCTATATATTATTTATACTTTGAAGTAGATGGAGGATTTCTCTATGTCTGAAAATAAGGTAAAATTTTGTTATAAAGTCCCCTATGTACTTGAAAAAACATGTTTAATATTGTTTTGTGAAGAGCTTAAATATATATAGGAGCTAATGTCTGAATATTACAATGCATTATAATTAATAATACCCAAATTACATTTCTGAACTCTGTTAAAATTTCCAACTTCCATTTCTTATATGTCTAGTATTGATTATCAATTTCTATTTTATAATTATTTCACTGAAGTTGTGTTGAATATTAATTTCTAACATTCAAGTGTATATTTTTATACAGGCTAATTATATACATGTAGGTTGATACAATGTTCTTTTAACCTTCACGAAATATTCCTTTGTCCCTTGGTGTGTGCATGTGTGTGAATTTTTAAAATTTCAGTATGCCTTTATTTTTTTAATTTTTGAATTACGTATTTAGTCACATGTTCTTTTAGATATCCATGAATAAATAGAGTGTACAGAAATATGGATGTCAAAACAAAGAAAGACTTACAGAAAACTAATAATCACTATTTATTTATCAGGAGTAGGAGGAAGAAAGGGGGAATGAAGAAATTTACCAATATCCATGATTTTCAAATAAAACTGAAAGTTTTGCACCATGGTCTTTGTAAGTCCCACTGAGGAGAATACCTGTATGTTTTTCCATGCTTGGAATAGTGAATCTGATAAAGATTGTTTGCTGAGTCTAACAAAAACATGGCTCCAATCTTATTTGCTGGAACTTTAAATTTGTCATTTCTACTTTCATCACTTTTTATTTTTCATTTTAACCTACTAATATTTACCTTCACAGCCAAAAAAATAAGACCAAACAAAATATTAATAGATTAATTAGTGTGTACTCTGCTTAGTCACTCTGTCATGGCTGACTCTTTGTGACCCCATGGATTGTAGCCCACCAGGCTCCTCTGCCCATGGGTATTCTCCAGGCAAGAATTATGGAGTGGGTTGCCATGCTCCCCTCAAGGGGATCTTCCCAACCCAGGGATCAAACCCAGGTCTCCCATACTGCAGGCATATTCTTTAACATCTGAACCACCAGGGAAACCAAAAATTAATTAATAATAATCTTTTAATATTATTTGTACTTCATCATTTATCCATACCACAATCAAAATCTTCTCTATTTCCTTAAAAATACAACTAGCTTATCTAAATCAGTATCTGATCTTGTACCCAATATTGCATATTATTGCTATGTCCCCTGAATTTCTCCTTATCCTTTTCTTGATCCTGGCTTATTGATGAGACCAGACCAATTGTTCTGTGGAATGATTCACCTTGAATTTGTCTGATTGCTTCCTTGTGGTGTCATTTAACTAGTTCTTCCGTCCTCTGCATGTGATCAATCTGTTTTAACCATTGTGTTTTCATTCTGTTTCTGATCTCACCAGATGCAGCATTCTTGTCTAATCAAAACTATAGCATGATGTCTGAATTCATCCTCATCGGCTTCTCCAACTTCCCTCAGCATCTGCTGCCTGCCTTCTTCCTGCTGTACCTGCTAATGTACCTGTTCACGCTGCTGGGGAACCTGCTCATCATGGGCACCATCTGGAGGGAGCACAGCCTCCACAGCCCCATGTACCTCTTCCTGTGTGCCCTCTCCATCTCCGAGATCCTGTTCACTGTTGCCATCACTCCTTATATGCTGGTTCACATGCTCTCCACCCATTATTCCATCACCTTTGTGGCCTGTGCCAGCCAGATGTTCTTCTCCTTTACGTTTGGCTTCACCCACTCCTTCCTGCTCATGATCATGGGCTATGACCGCTACGTGGCTATCTGCCACTCCCTGCGCTACAACACGCTCATGAGCACCCGTGACTGTGCCCGCCTTGTGTCCTGCTGCTGGGCCGGTGGCTCAGTCATGGGGATGATGGTGACATTGATCATTTTTCACCTCACCTTCTGTGGGTCTAATGAGATCCACCATTTTTTCTGCCATGTGCTTTCCCTCTTGAAGTTGGCCTGTGGGAAAGAGACAGCCTCTGTCACCGTGGTTGTGATCATGGTTTGTGTCACGACCCTGCTGGGGTGCTTATTCCTCATCGTCCTCTCCTATGTCTTCATCGTGGCTGCCATCTTGAGGATCCCCTCTGCTGAGGGCCGGCACAAGACCTTCTCCACCTGTGTCTCCCACCTCACCATAGTGGTCGTGCACTACGGTTTTGCCTCCCTCATCTACCTCAAGCCCAAAGGCGCCCATTCCATGGACAATAACACTCTGCTGGCCACCACCTACACAGTCTTCACCCCCTTTCTTAGCCCCATCATTTTCAGCCTCAGGAATAAAGAGCTGAAGAATGCCATACAGAGAAGCTTCCGCAGAACCTTCTGTCCCCTAAGTTCCTGATGGCAAGTTTGAAAGAAGGGTTGGAAATTATAATACTTTTTTTTAATGATTCTGATCTGTAAAATACCCACACTCCATAGAAGTTTGGTGCATACTAGCTTTATTTGTCTCAAATTTTTCTCCCTCTTGCATTATCTCAAGCCATCCTAGTCTCCTATTTATACCCAATGAGATTAACTCCATTTCATTATCTGTGCCTAAGAATGTGTTCTCTATCTATAGGCAGGTAGGAAGCACCACATGGAAGTGTCAGGACCCTGATGCACATGATTTTTTTTAATGGATTAGCAAGAGAAGATTTTATTTTCCCATCCCCCAAAATAAGAATAAAATAAACAAAACATTAAGAGAAATGCCACCAGAATTGGATCTTTTCCATATGTCAAGCACCATGTCTAGTGTTTTATCATCATTATTATTTAAATCATAAGAAATGCACAAAAGAAAATAAAGTATTTGTCTCCAAGAAAAAATGATTTGCTCCTTCATCTTGGCCTCTCTCCCTTGGTTTATGATTCTTTTAATGTGCTTCTGAACTTGGCTTGCTAGTATTTTGTTGAGATTACTTGAATTTATATTTATCAAGGATATTGGGCAGTAATTTTCTGTTTTAGTATTGTTGTTATCTGACTTTGGTACAATGGCAAAGCTGGCATTGTTAATGAGTTTGGAAGTATCCCCTCTTCTTCAACTTTTTGGAAAAGTTTGAAAATAATTGGCATTGATCCTTTGGTAACATTTACCTATGAAATCATTTGGTTCTGGGCTTTTCTTTGTTTCAAAATTTTTGATTGCTCGTTCAATTTCTTTACTTGTTATTGATGTGTTCACATTTTCTAATTCTCATGAGGCAGTCTTGGTAGGTTTTATGTTTGGAGGAATTTATCATCTCTTCTAGGTTGTACAATTTGTTGGTGTATAATTGTTCATAATAATCTCTTCTGATTTTTTGCATTTCTATGGTATCAGTTTTAATGTCTCCATTTACATTTCTGATTTTATTTGAGCCTTCTTTTTGCTCTTAAGTAGTCTAGTAAACTTTTGTCAATTTTGTTTATCTTTTCAAAGAGCCAACTCTCAGTTTCATTGATCTTTTCTATTGTTTTTCTAATCTATGTTTTATTTGTTTCTGCTTTGATTTCTTTTTAGTTCCTCTCCTCTACTAATTTAGGGCTTTGTCTGTTCTTCTTTTGCTAGTTCTTTGAGATATAAAGTTCAGGTGTTCATTTGGGATCTTTCTTTCTATATTATTGCAGTGTTTATCACAATAAACTTCTCTCTTAGAACTACTTTTGCTGTATTCCAAGTTATGTTATGTTGTTATCCATTTTCATTCACCTCAAGATAACTTTTAATTTCTCTTTTGATTTCTTTATTGACCCAATAGTCGTTTAACAAACCAATCTCTAGGACCAAACAGCTTCACAGAGGAAATCAACCAAATATATAAGGAAGAATTAATACCTATCTTTCTGAAAATACTGCAAAAAAAGTAAAGAGGATGGAACACTCCCAAATTCATCCTATGAAGCCGTCATTACCCTGATACCAAAACCAGATAAAATCACTACAAGGAAAAAAGAAAGTTACACGTCAATATCCCTGATGATATAGATGAAAATCCTCAAAAATATTAGCAAACTAAATTTAACAATATATAAAAAGGATTATACATAACTATCAAGTTGGATTAATTCCAGGGATGCAAGGATGGTTCAATAGCCACACACCAACCAGTGTGATACACCACATAGACAAAAGAGAGGATAAAAATCATGTGATTATCTCATTAGTAGCAGAAAAAATTGACAAAGTTCAACATTCATTCATGATAAAAACTTTCACCAAAGTTGGTATAGAAGGAAGATATCTCAACATAATGAAGACCATTCGAACAGTCCCACTGCTAACGTTTTAACTGAATGAAAAGTTGAAAACTATTCCTCTAAAATCAGAATCAGGACAAGGATGCCCACTCTTGCCACCTCTATTTGACATAATATTGGAAATCCTAAATACAGCAATCAGACAAGGAAAAGATATAGAAGCATCCAAAGTGGAAAAGAAAAGTAAAGATTTCTCGATTTGCAGCTGATATGGCATTATATATACAAAAAATCCTAAAATCACCCCTTAAAAAAAAATTACAACTAGTAAGTGAATTCAGTAAATTTGTAACTCATAAGACTAATATACAGAAATCTGTTGCTTTTCTTTATGTGAAAATCAAAAAAAAATAAAATACCTGGGAATAAACTTAACCAAAGAGGTAAGTGACCTTTTCTTTGAAAACTATAAAGCACTGATGAAAAAAACTGAAGATGTGACCAAAAAATTGAAAGATATCCCATGTTCATGGATAGAAGAATAATATTGTTACAAAGTCTATGCTACCAAAAGCAATCTACAATATACAATGGAGAAAGACAATCCAGGAAAACTGTACAATTACATGTAAAACAATGAGATTAAAATATTCTCAAACACTATATTAAAAATTAATAATGGGTTAAATGTCTTTATGTAAGATCTGAAGTCATAAAACTCTTGGTAGAAAACATAGGCAGAACACACTTTGCCCTAAATCATAGCAATATTTTCTTGGTTCAGCCTCCTACAGCAGAATAAATAAAAGAAAAATAAACAAATGGGACCTAATTAAATGTAAAAGTCTTTGCACTGCAATGGAAATCACTCAGTTCAGTTCAGTTCAGTTGCTCAATCGTGTCTGACTCTGTGACCCCATGGCATGCCAGGCCTCCCTGTCCGTCACCAACTCCTAGAGTTTGCTTCAACTTATATCCATTGAGTCAGTGATGCCATCCAACCATCTCATCCTCTGTGATCCCCTTCTCCTCCTGTCTTCAATCTTTCCCAACATCAGGGTCTTTTCAAATGACTCAGCTCTTTGCATTAGGTGGCCAAAATATTGGAGTTTCAGCTTCAGCATCAGTCCTTCCAATGAACATTCACCACTGATTTTCTTTAGAATGGACTGGTTGGATCTCCTTGCAGTTCAAGGGACTCTTAAGAGTCTTCTCCAACACCACAGTTCAAAAGAATCAATTTTTCGGTGCTCAGCTTTCTTTATAGTACAACTCTCACATCCATACATGACCACTGGAAAAACCATAGCCTTGACTAGATGGACCTTTGTCGGCAAAGTAATGTTGGCAAAGTTTTTTATAAGGTGTCTAGGTTGGTCATAACTTTCCTTCCAAGAAGTGTCTTTTAATTTCATGGCTGCAGTCCCCATCTGCAGTGATATTGGAGTCCCGAAAAATAAAGTCTACCACTGTTTCCAGTGTTTCCCCATCTATTTACCATGAAGTTATGGGCCCGGATGCCATGATCTTAGTTTTCTGAATATTGAGCTTTAAGCCAACTTTTTCACTCTCTTCTTTCACTTTCATCAAGAGGTTCTTTAGTTCTTCTTCACTTTCTGCCATAAGGGTGGTGTTATCTGCATATCTGAGGTTATTGATATTTCTCCTGGCAATCTTGATTCCAGCTTGTGCTTCATCCAGCCCAGTGTGTCTCATGATGTACTCTGCATATAAGTTAAATAAGCAGGGTGACAATATACCGCCTTGACATACTTCTTTTCCTATTTGGAACCAGTCTGTTGTTCCATGTCCAGTTCTAACTGTTGCTTCCTGACCTGCATATACGTTTCTTAAGAGGCAGGTCAGGTGGCCTGGTATTCCCATCTCTTTCAGAATTTTCCACAGTTTATTGAAATCCACACAGGCAAAGACTATGGCATAGTCCAAAAAGCAAAAATAGGTGTTTTTCTGGAACTCTCTCGCTTTTTCAATGATCCAGCAGACTTTGGCAACTTGATCTCTGGTTCCTCTGCCTTTTCTAAATCCAACTAGAACATCTGCAAGTTCATGGTTCACATATTATTGAAGCCTGACTTGGAAAATTTTAAGTATTACATTGCTAGCGTGTGAGATGAGTGCAATTGTGTTTGAAACTTCTTTGGCATTACCCTTCTTTGGAACTGGAATGAACACTGACATTTTCCAGTCCTGTGGCCTCTGCTGAGTTTTCCAAATTTGCTGGCATATTGAGCCAGCACTTTCACAACATCATATTTTAGGATTTGGAAATCATTGACAAAGTAAAAAGACAAACTAAATTGTGGGAGAAATATTTGCAAATGATATAACCAATAAGGGGTTAATATCCAAAATTTATAAATAGCTCATGCAACTCAATGTAAAAAAAAATCCAATTCAAAATTGGCAGATGATCTGAATAGAAATTTTTCCAAAAGAGATATATTGATGACAAATTGGCAAGTGAAAAAATACTTAGCATCACTAATCATCAGAGAACTACACATCAAAACCACAATGAATATCACCTCACACTTGTAAGAAGAATATCATCAAAATGTCTATAAATAGTAAATGTTAGTGAGGATGTAGATAAAAGGGAACCCTAGTACACTCTTGGTGAGAATGTAAGTTGGTGTAACCACTACAGAAAATGATATGGAGGTTTCTCAAAAACTAAAAATAGAAATACCACATGAGCCAGCAACCTTACTGTTGAGTATATAGCCAAAGAAAGCAAAAATACTGATTTTAAAAGGTTCTTGCACCCCGATATTCATAGCAACATTATTTATAATACAATAGCTAAGATATGGGGAAACTAAGTACTACTCAACAGATACGTATATGTGTATGTGTGTATATATATATGTATATATCTGTTGAATAGTACTTATTAAAGAAAGTAGGGAAAACCACTAGACCATTCAGCTATGACCAAAATCAAATTCCTTATGATTATATGGTGGAAGTGAGAAATAGATTTAAGGGGCTAGATCTGATAGACAGAGTGCCTGATGAACTATGGACAGAGGTTCATGACATTATATAAGAGACAGGGATCCAGACCATCCCCATGAAAAAGAAATGCAAAAAAGCAAAATGGCTGTCTGAGGAGGCCTTACAAATAGCTGTGAAAAGAAGAGAAATGAAAAGCAAAGGAGAAAAGGAAAGATATTCCCATTTGAATGCAGAGTTCCAAAGAATAGCAAGGAGAGATAAGAAAGCCTTCCTTGGTGATCAAGGTGAAGAAATAGAGGAAAACAACAGAATGGGAAAGACTAGAGATCTCTTCAAGAATCAAGCCTGGCCCCTGGTCCTGAAGCTAAATCTTCTTCTTCAGAGATCAAAAATCCTACATCATTCACCAGGGAGGAGCTAAGATGGCGGAGGAATAGGACGGGGAGACCACTTTCTCCCCTACAAATTCATCAAAAGAACATTTGAACTCTGAGCAAACTGCACAAAACAACTTCTGATCACTAGCAGAGGCCATCAGGTGCCCAGAAAAGCAGTCCATTGTCTTCAAAAGGAGGTAGAACAAAATATAAAAGATAAAAAGAGAGACAAAAGAGCTAGGGACAGAGACCCATCCCAGGAAGGGAGCCGTAATAGAGGAAGCTTCCAAACACCAGGAAACCCTCTCACTGGTGGGTCTGCAGGAAGTTTTTGAATCTTGGAGGGCAACCTAACTGGGAGGAAAAATAAATAAAACCCACAGATTACATGCCTAAAAGCAACTCCCAGCAGAAAAGTACCCCAGATGCTCACATCCACCACCAGCAAGTGGCGGCTGAAAGGAGAGGAGCGGGCGGCATTGCTTAGGGTAAGGACTGGGCCTGAATGCCCTGAGGGCAATCGGAGGGAGCTAACGTGAGACAGCAACTTAAACTATGGGGTAGCAAGAGAGAGAGAGAGAAAATTAACCAGCGAAAAGCGCGAGAACCGAACACTGCCAGCTGTTGGCAGAACAAAAGAAAGACTGAGCAATTCCAGAGAAGAGTTAGCCTGCGGCGGACCGGCCCATCCCCTGCCAGAGGCAGGAGGCAGAGGGGAGGGGAAAGGGGCAAACTCGGCCCCAGAGACGGCATCCCCTCCCAAACTGCAAACAGGCTTCCAGTTTCTAACCAAAGACTTCCTGAGATTCTGGATGGTTGACATCCACCGGGAGGGTCGCAGCTAGAGACCAACTCCCCAGAACAGAGATCTCTTCAAGAAAATTAGAGATACCAAGGGAACATTTCATGCAAAGATAGGTTTGATAAAGGACAGAAATGGTATGAACCTAACAGAAGCAGAAGATATTAAGAAGAGGTGGGAAGAATACACAGAAGAACTGTACAAAAAAGATCTTCAAGACCCAGATAATCACCATGGTGTGATCACTCACCTAGAGCTAGATATCTTGGAATGTGAAGTCAAATGGGCTTTAGGAAGCATCACTACGAACAAAGCTAGTGGAGGTGATGGAATTCCAGTTGAGCTATTTCAAAACCTGAAAGATGGTGCTGTGAAAGTGCTGCACTCAATAAACCAGCAAATTTGGAAAACTCAACAGTGGCCACAGGACTGGAAAAGGTCAGTTTTCATTCCAATCCCAAAGAAAGGCAATGCCAAAGAATGCTCAAATTACCGCACAATTGTACTCATCTCACACACTAGTAAAGTAATGCTCAAAATTCTCCAAGCCAGGCTTCAGCAATACGTGAACCGTGACATTCAAGATGTTCAACCTGGATTTAGAAAAGGCAGAGGAACCAGAGATCAAATTGCCAACATCCACTGGATCATCTAATAAGCAAAAGAGTTCCATAAAAACTTCTATTTCTGCTTTATTGACTATGCCAAAGTCTTTGCCTGTGTGGATCTCAATAAACTGTGAAAAGTCTGAAAGAGATGGGAATACCAGACCACCTGATCTGCCCCTTGAGAAATCTGTATGCAGGTCAGGAAGCAACAATTAGAACTGGACATGGAACAACAGACTGGTTCCAAATAGGAAAAGAAGTATGTCAAGGCTGTATATTATCACACTGCTTATTTAACTTATATGCAGAGTACATCATGAGAAACACTGGACTGGAAGAAGCACAAGCTGGAATCAAGACTGCCGGGAGAAATATCAATAACCTCAGATATGCAGATGACACCACTCTTATGCCAGAAAGTGAAGAGGAACTAAAAAACCTCTTGATGAAAGTGAAAGAGAAGAGTGAAAAGTTGGCTTAAAGCTCAACATTCAGAAAACTAAGATCATGGCATCTGGTCCCATCACTTCATGGGAAATAGATGGGGAAGCAGTGGAAACAGTGTCAGACCTTATTTTGGGGGGCTCCAAAGTCACTGCAGATGGTGATTGCAGCCATGAAATTAAAAGACGCTTACTCCTTGGAAGGAAGTTATGACCAACCTAGATAACATATTAAGAAGCAGAGACATAACTTTGCCAACAAAGGTCCATCTAGTCAAGGCTATGGTTTTTCCAGTGGTCATGTATGGATGTGAGAGTTGGACTGTGAAGAAAGCTGAGCACCAAAAAATTGATGCTTTTGAACTATGGTGTTGGAGAAGACTCTTGAGAGTCCCTTGGACTGCAAGGAGATCCAACCGGTCTATCCTAGAGGAGATCAGTCCTGGGTGTTCATTGGAAGGACTGATGCTGAAGCTGAAACTCCAATACTTTGGCCACCTCATGCGAAGAATTGACTCACTGGAAAAGACCCTGATGCTGGGAGAGATTGGGGGCAGGAGGAGAAGGGGACAACAGAGGATGAGATGGCTAGATGGCATCACCGACTCAATGGACATGAGTTTGAGTAGGCTCTGGGAGTTGGTGATGGACAGGGAGACCTGGCATGCTGTGATTCATGGGGTTGCAAAGAGTCGGACACGACTGAGTGACTGAACTGAAATGAACTGACTCTATCTTTTATCACTATCCAGCCATAGTTTCCTGACCAGGGACTGAACCCAAGCCCTGGTAGTGAAAGTGCTGAGTCCTAACCAATGGATCTCCGGGGATTTCCCAAAGTTACATATTTTTATTGAGATTTGACTTGTGGAGCTTCTTTGCAACCCTTTGAACTGTAGCCCACAAGGCTCCTCTGTACCTGGTCTTCTCCAGGCAAGAATACTGGAGAGGGTTGCCATGCACTCCTCCAGGGTATCTTCCTGACCCAGGTCTCAAACCTATGTCTCCTGCATTGGCTGGCGTATTCTTTACCACTAATACTGCCTGGGAAGACCATCCATACTTAACCATACTTATGGCAATAAAGATTAATGAAGTTCTGCTACATTCTACAACATAGAAGAACGTTGAATTATGTGCTAAGTTAAAGAATTTACTCAAGGGACCACATTGTGTATGATTCCATTTATATGAAATATCCAGAATAGGCAAAACAGATAAATCAGATAAGACATTTACTAAGTCTGGGAGGTAAGGGCATTGGGAAGAAGTAGGAAGTGATTGATAAGAAAGGAAGGGACATGGGTTTCTTCTCAGAGTGACAAAACTATTTTTAAATGATTAAGGTGACAACTGTATAACTCTATAGATATACTAAAGGTCAATTGAGTTGTGTACTTTCAATATGTGAATTATAGCTCAATAAAGCTGTTTGATTAAAATACAGAATTATCAGACACAGAGACCAAGGCAGGGGGAGGAAAAAGTTAATATTTATTGAGCACCTACTCAGTAGGTGATAGGTGCTGTCACACACACACACACATACACACACACACCAGTCTTTACAACAGCCATGCAGGGTAGTCATTATTAATCCCCTTTACAGATGAGGGTATGCTCATCTTTCCACCATATTCTGACCACCTCCACACCGGCCACTCAGATGCTGGAAACATAGAGTTTGCTGAGGAAGGTCTTCTTCATGGCGTTCTTCAGCTCCTTATTCCTGAGGCTGAATATGATGGGGCTCAGGAAAGGCGTGAGGATCGTGTAGGTGATGGCAATCAAGACGTTGCCTTGCTGAGAGTGGAGACCTGTGAGCTTGACATAGATGACAGAGGCGAAGCTATAGTGCACAACGACCACAGTAAGATGAGATGCACAGGTGGAGAAGGCTTTGTGCCGTCCTTCAGCTGAAGGGATCCTCAAGATGGCGGCCACGATGAAGGCATAAGAGAGGAGAATGAGGAGAAAGCAACTCAACAAGACCAGGCTACAGACTAGGCCCACTCCCAGGGCCACTCCTGGTACTCTATTTCCACAGGCTAACTTCACTAGCGGGGGCACATGGCAGAAGAAATGATGGACCTCATTAAGCCCACAGAAGGTGAGGTGGAAAATGGCAGATGTCACCAGCATCCCAATGAGTAAGCCACCAACCCAGGACCAGGCCACCAGGCAGGCACAGCCTCGGGGGCTCATGAGCGTGTTGTAGCGCAGGGGGTGGCAGATGGCCACATAGCGGTCGTAGCCCATGACTGTGAGCAGGAAGGAGTGGGTGAAACCCAACATGAAGGAGAAGAACATCTGGCTGGCACAGGCCATGAAGGAGATGGAACGGTCGGTGGAGAGCAGGTCAGCCAGCATGCGTGGGATGATGGCGAAGGTGTAGAGGACCTCAGAGATGGAGAGGGCACAGAGG
The DNA here is from genome assembly GCF_963930625.1 of Muntiacus reevesi. Classification (NCBI taxonomy): domain Eukaryota; kingdom Metazoa; phylum Chordata; class Mammalia; order Artiodactyla; family Cervidae; genus Muntiacus; species Muntiacus reevesi. Next base: position 185,920,053 of record NC_089249.1, on the reverse strand, counting down.
AAGAGGTACATGGGGGTGTGGAGGCTGTGCTCGCTCCAGACGGTGGCCATGATGAGCAGGTTCCCCAGCAGCGTGAACAGGTACATCAGCAGGAAGAGCAGGAAGAAGACAGGCAGGAGATGCTGAGGAAGGTGGAAAAGCCGATGAGGATGAATTCAGAAACGGAGGTGAGGTTTAGCCCCAACATGGCAGCATACCTGCTTGAGGAGAAAGTGAAGAAGATCCAGTGGGAAGGAATTTACAGTCTCTAATGAACCCTACCTGGGAGGACTTCCCGGAGAGGCTCCTTCACCTCTCCAAGCCATGGTTAATCCATCTGCAAAATGGTGTTCATAATAATGATCATGCATCTCAAGTGCCCTAACACACATACTGCCACATAGCAAGAACTTAATTTTAAAAATACTGGTAGTAACTATAAGACTACTATTATTACTATAATTAACTCCATGCAGGACCACCCCCACCATGCTTTTCTGTCTTTGGGCATGCTGGTCACGCTGTGCTTATCTCCATCTTCATGAGACCAACTCCTTCGTAAATTTGAAGGTCAGGCTACTCCCTAATTTCAACTTTCAGCTAGAAGCCAACTCTCCCCTACAACATGGAAAGGACCCAGGCTTGGTTTATTTCTCACCACCCCTCCTTCCCAGCTCACCTGGAAAACGAGTAATATTCCTTTTTCCATAGAGCTTCTGTGGTGTTTAAATGAGGTGATGGACCTTAAAGCTCTTAGCTACTACTGCTGTGTGGTCTAACTTGCATGCGTCCCTCACAGGACGTAGTCCTGACTGACGCAACAATAGAGTACTGTTCTCTGATCCCTGCTGGGCTCTCTTTCTCTGATCACTCGCCAGGGGTGTTCTCTGAAGCTCCTTGCCTCTCTTCAAGTTCTATGCCACTCTCCTATCAATAACCGTATGCTTCACAGAGAAGCCAAGACTTGGCTTCTCTCATCTCCCTCCTTGAGTGGCAACAGTCATATCTGTCCTAGCTCCCTGTGAGGTCAACTCTTCTTCCAGGCACCTCCTCCATCATCTTGATGTGTTTACTATTCTTGATATTTCAAATAAATGGAATCATACAATGTGTGTGGCCTATTGATGTGGCCAAACACATCAATAGTAAACACATCAGCTGTTCTTCTCTCTCCCTCTGGTTCTCTCTCACCCTCTGGTTCTCACTTTCTCTGCCACAAGGAAGCTTCATGCAAAATAAAATACTTTTAAAAACTGGAAAGTGCATTAGTGAGTGAGTGGATGAACAAAATGAGCTATATCACTACAATGGAATACCATTTATCCATACAAATGAACAAAGAACTGACACATACTACTACATGGGTGACCCTTAAAGAATTTATGCTGAGTGACTATTTACAATAGCTAGGACATGGAAGCAACCTAGCTGTCAATTGACAGATGAATGGATAAAGAAGTTGTGGTACATATATACAATGGAATATTGCACAACTATGAAAAGGAATGCATTTGAGTCAGTTCTAATGAAGTAGATGAATCTAGAGCCTATTATACAGAATGAGGTAAGTCAGAAAGAGAAAGATAAATATCATGTATTAATGCATATATATGAAATCTAGAAAGATAGTACTGATGATTCTACTTTTAGAGGGCAGCAGAGGAGATGCAGACATAAAGAACAGATTTTAGACACAGTGGGGGAAGGAGAGGATGCGATGATTTGAGAGAATAGCATTGAAACATATACATTACTATGTGTAAAATAGATAGCCAGTGGTAATTTGCATATGAGGCAGGAAGTGCAAATCTGGTGCTCTGTGATAACCTAGAGGGGTGGAGTGGGGAGGGAGGTACATGGAAGTTTTAAGAGAGTGGGGACATACAACTACCTAAGACTGGTTCATGTTGATGTGTGGCAGAAACCATCACAATATTGTAAGTAATTATCCTCCAATTAACAATTAAAATTTTAAAAAAGAATTTATGCTGACTGAAAGAGGCCAGTCACAAAAGGCCACACATCATTGTAGGATTTCATTTATTTGAAATATCAAGAATAGTAAACACATCAAGATAAAAAACAGATTAATGGTTGCCAGGGAATGAGGACAGGTTTAATAGCGAGTGATTGCTAATGGGTTCAAAATTTCCTTTCAGGGTGGTGAAATGTCTAGGACCTAAATGGAGATGATCAGTTCAGTTCAGTTCAGTCACTCAGTCATGTCCAACTCTTTGCAACCCATGAACCACAGCACACCAGGCCTCCCTGTCCATCACCAACTCCCGGAGTTTACCCAAACTCATGTCCATTGAGTCAGTGATGCCATCCAACCACCTCATCCTCTGTCATCCCCTTCTCCTCCTGCCCTCAATCTTTCCTAGCATCAGGGTCTTTTCAAATGAGTCAGCTTTTCGCATCAGGTGACAAAAGTATTGGAGTTTCAGCTTCAACATCAGTCCTTCAAATGAACACTCAGGACAGATCTCTTTTAGGATGGACTGGTTGGATCTCCTTGCAGTACAAGGGACTCTCAAGAGTCTTCTCCAACACCACAGTTCAAAAGCATTAATTCTTTGGCGCTCAGCTTTCTTTATAGTCAAACTCTCACATCCATACATGACTACTGGAAAAACCATAGTCTTGACTAGCTGGACCTTTGTTGACAAAGTAATGTCTCTGCTTCTTAGTTGCTATCTAGGTTGGTCATAACTTTCCTTCCAAGGAGTAAGCATCTTTTAATTTCATGACTACAGTCCTCATCTGCAGTGGGGAGCCCCAAAAAATAAAGTCTGCCACAGTTTCCACTGTTTCCCCATCTATTTACTATGAAGTGATGGGACTGGATGCCATGATCTTAGTTTTCTGAATGTTGAGCTTTAAGCCAACTTTTTCACTCTCCTCTTTCACTTTCATCAAGAGGCTCTTTAGTTCTTCTTTGCTTTCTGCCTTAAGGGTGGTATCATCTGCATATCTGAAGTTATTAATATTTCTCCTGGCAATCTTAATTCCAGCTGTTCTTCTTCCAGTCTAGCATTTCTCATGATGTACTCTGCATATAAGTTAAATAAGCAGGATAACAATATACAGCCTTGACATACTCCTTTTCCTATTTGGAACCAGTCTGTTGTTCCATGTCTAGTTCTAACTGTTGCTTCCTGACCTGCATACAGATTTCTCAAGAGGCAGGTCAGGTGATCTGGTATTCCCATCTCTTTCACACTTTTCCACAGTTTATTGTGATCCACACAGACAAAGGCTTTGGCATAGTCAATAAAGCAGAAATAGATGTTTTTCTGGAACTCTCTTGCTTTTTAGATGATCCAGTGGATGTTGGCAATTTGATCTCTGGTTCCTCTGCCTTTTCTAAATCCAGCTTGAACATCTTGAAGGTCATAGTTCACGTACTGCTGAAGCCTTGCTTGGAGAATTTTGAGCATTACTTTATTAGTGTGTAAGATGAGTACAATTGTGCGGTAATTTGAGCATTCTTTAGAATTCCCTTTCTTAGGAATTGTAATGAAAACTGACCTTTCCCAGTCCTGTGTCCACTGTTGAGTTTTCCAAATTTGCTGGCTTATTGAGTGCAGCACTTTCACAGCATCATCTTTTAGGATTTGAAATAGCTCAACTGGAATTCTATCACCTCCACTAGCTTTGTTCATAGTGATGCTTCCTAAAGCCCACTTGACTTCTCATTCCAGGATGGAGGTGATAGTCCCACAACATTGTGAATTTTTTAAATGCCACTGAATTGTGCCATTTAAAATGGCAAAACTGTGGAAAAAATTGTAAAGTCTGCACTTTGCAATGCCACCATTGATGGCATTGTAAAAGAGTACAGCTGTGAGAAACAGTATGGATATTCCTCAAAAAATTAAAACTCAAATTACTTTACGATCCAAATAACCCCATATACAATTCTGTATATGCATGCAAAGGAATTGAGAGCAGGATCTCAAAAAGATTTTTGCACACCCCTGTTCACAGCAGCACTAGTCACAGTAGGCATGAGGTAGAAGCAACCCAAGTGTTCATCCTTGGGTGAATGGTAAGCAAAATATGGCCTATCCATCCAATGAAATATTATTCAGCTTTAAAAGGAAGAAAATGTTGTGGCATGCTACAACATGAATGAACCTCAGCAATATTATGCTAAGTGGAATCAGCCAATTCTCCCCAAAAGAAATCCTGTATGATTCTACTGTATAAGGTCTCTAAAGTAGTCAAATTCAGAGAAATACAATGTAGAATTGCAGTTTCCAAGGGCTGAGGGGAGAGGAAATGGGGAGTTTTTGTTAACAGGTTTAGAGTTTCAGTTTTGCAAGATGATAAAACATCTGGAATTCTGCCACATCACAATAAGAATAGATTTAACCTTAACAAACTGCATACTTAAATATAGTTAAGTTTTCTTTTTTGCAGCAAAAAAGAAAAAAAAAATTGTAGTACTGACACCTGCTACAACTTGGACAAAACTTGTAAACATCATACTATGTGAAAAAAGCCAAGCTCAACTATTGTCTGATTCAATTAATATGAAATATGTGAACAGCAAGCCTGTGGGAACAAAATGCAGATTAAATGTCACCAGGGGTCAGGAGCAGGGTGAATGGGGCATAACTGCTAAAGAGAAGAGAACAAGGTTTCCTTTGGGGTAATGACAATATTTTATAACTAGATAGAAATAATCATTGCACATTGTGAATGGACTAAATGCCACTGAAATGTACACTTTAAAATGGTTAATTTTTGGTATGTGAATTTCACCTCCATTTTTTCATAAAGTGAAATGATCCTCCTTCAGCCCACTTGTACTTCTGCACTACCTCCTCACAGTCCAGCTGGTCCCCAGAAAGGGAGAGAGAGCCTGAGAGTGCCTGAGGCCAGCCCTGAGACAAGAGAGAGAGAACGTACCTTTTCTGGCTCAGAGTCCCTTCTCTTGCTCCAGGCAGCCTGTGAGCCTCCACCTAAGCAAGCATCAGACAGAAGGTGAGGCCCCTTAGCACCGCTCTCCTGAGGGTGGGCACCTTCCTGTTCCTACACAGCTGGATCCGGGTGTCTCACACACACCTAGACGTAGGTGTCCCCACACTTCTACATGCCTGCCTTCCACCACTCATGTCTCCCCCAACACCCAGTATCTTAGGCTCTTTCTTCTGCAAGCAGATATGCATGCAGCAGTCTGACTGCACCTGGGTCATGCAAAGATCTGTGCGCTTCTAGAGATGCGGAGACCACACCCTCAAGGATGGACCTGCACATGCAGAGTGCAGGCAGTGCACTCAGACTCACAGTCTCATGGCTTGATGCTGCTAAGAAGGTGACTAATGCCTGTGTTACTGACAGGCACCTTTCACTCTGACATCTGCGTTACAGCCACAGTATGCACAAATGTACATGGGTATGGGCCTCCCTCGTGGCTCAGACTGTAAAGAATCTGCCTGCAATGCAGGAGACCCGGGGTCAATCCCTGAGTTGGGAAGACCCCCATAGAATGAAATGGCAACCCACTCCAGTATTCTTGCCTGGCGAATCCCATGGACAGAGGAGTCTGGCTGGCTACACTCCATGGTGTTGCCAAGAGTCAGACAGAGTGACTAACACTTTCCCTTTTTTTCATGAGGGCCCGGTGGAGGATTCAGGAGTAAGGAGCCTTTGCTCAGGCACCTCTTGCTCTGAAATTTGTTCAGCTGAGTTCCTGATACTAAGATCCACAGGGAACACTCCTGTTACCCACAACCCTTCCCCCTGTCTGGGGCATACATCACCTCGTCCAGGAAGACGTCCAGGGGTGCACACTCTCTCGGCAGCCACCAGGCGCTCTAAAGAGGTAGCAGAGGAGACCCTGGCCCCCTCACTCACACAGGAAGCTCAGAAGGGAGTGGGCGGGGGAGCAAGCTGCTCCCTCACTTTATCCCTTTCTTCTCCAGAGGCACGTTCCAAAGGCATCCCAGGGGAGCGTGGTGCAAGATGCAGGAGGGGCTCCCTCAGGCCCACCATTGGGTGGGAGCCTTGGGGGTACTTCTGGGCACACCAGGCTCCTCTGGGATCAACCCACAGAGGTATAATCAGTCTGCAACCTTCCCTGACAGCCCTCTGTGCTCTGCTGGTGTTGCAGAAACCAGTACTCGAGAAACCAAGCACCACACTCAGAGAGTTGGAGAATCAGGTTTATTACGCCGGCGGGCCCAGGGGAGTTAATACTCCAAGCTCTGAGCCCCGAACAAAGGGGTTACAGAGTTTTTACAGACAGACTAGAGTGGGCAACACTAGCTGCTAATAGGCTGGTTTAGACTAAAGGGTTTCACACACGTGGAAACAGCAGTCAAGGTGGGGAGGGGCATGCCTGACCTTTACACGAACAGGCATGATTAAGCAGGCTTTCAGGGTCTGGGCAATTTCAAAGAGCAGGACAAGGGTGAGTGAGATAAGCTCCAGTTCCTAGCACTGTAAGTCCCCACTTTCTGACACTACTTTGCAAGGAGCAAGCTGAGTTACAGAGGCATAACGAACATGAGGTTATGTACAATTTTAACTTTTCCTCTTCACTGGGAGCTGGGCTATTCTGTGGCACCAAAAGGGGATGATTAGATTGGGAGATGGATGTGACAAGGCAGCCCTTAACTAGACCAGGGAAGGAATAGAAAAGAAGTAGGTGCCCTTCCCCTAATCTCTCAACCCAGGAGCTCCTTTCCTTTCTGGGAGGCTCCAGTGTGGACCTTGCAGCTCAAAGGGCCAAGACCATCCAAACCCCATATAAGGTACCCCTGGACCATCCCAGAAGACATCACAAGGCTCCCAGACCAGACTTGCATGGACTTTGGTGGGAAAATTCTGACTCCCAGCTACACGGAGTGTCCTAGCAGAGAGGCTAATGTCTGACCTCTGTGGGAAGGAGAGGGGCTAGGTCAGGAATGGAATCTCTAAAGCATGAACCTGTTCTGGACCCAGGCCCTTGAAGCTGAAGTACTGGAGAGGGAAGGAGCAGACAGTGCTGGGCCCTGACAGCCCCAAACAACTGGGCTTCCAGGTTGTTGAGCTAAAATGCAACTCCGTGTCTGCTCTCTTCCAATTTTCCACATTCTCATCTCCAACACCCCGGCCTGCTTGGTGAAAGCACATAGAACCTGGAGGACAGCATCAACCCATGTATTAGTGCCCTAGGGCTGATAAAACAAATTATCACAAACTGAGTAGCTTAAACATGTGCACACACGCGCTCAGTCATGTCTCACTCTTTGTGACCCCACGAACTGTAGCCCACCAGACTCTTCTGCCCATGGGGTTCTCCAGGCAACAATACTGGAGTGGGTTGCCATTTCCTACTCCAGGAGGGCTTCCTGACCCTGGAATCAAACCCAAGTCTTATGTGTCTCCTGCATTGGCAGATGGATTCTTTACCACTGAGCCACCTGGGAAGCCCCAGAAATTTATTCTCTTCTAGTTCTGGAGGCCAGAAGTCCAAAATTGAGGTTTTGGCAGAGATGCTTCTTCTGGAAGCTCTGAAGGAGAATCTGTTCTATGTCTCCCTCCTGGTGGCCACTGGCAACACTCAACTGCATCAGTGCAATCTCTGCCTATGTCTTCACCTGGACTTCTCCTTGTGTCTCTGTAGGTCTCCTCCTTTTATAAGGACAAAAGTCATTAGAGTCCACACAAAACTGAGGATGATTTCATTTTGAGATCCTTAAATAATTACATCTTCAGAGGCTCTATTTCCAAGTGGGGTCACATTTAAAGTGCCAAGTGGGCATGAGTTTCTAAGTCACACAATCCTAGAGAAAATCAACCCTGTATATTCATTGGAAAGACTGATGCTGAGGCTGAAGCTCCGATACTTTGGCCACCTGATGTGAAGAGCTGACTCATTGGAAAAAACCCTGATGTTGGGAAAGCATGAAGGCAGGAGGAAAAGGGGGTGACAGAGGATGAAATGGTTGGATGACATCACTGATGCAATGGACAAGAGTTTGAGCAAACTCTGGGAGATAGTGAAGGACAGGGAGGCCTGGTGTACTGCAGTTTATGGAGTCACAAAGAGTCAGACACAATCTAGTGACTGAACAACAGCATTTTAACCCACAATAGTATCCTTCATGATATAGTTCTCTGTTTCAGGCCTCATCTCTACATTCATTCCTAAGCAACAGTAGAGGAATCCTGCTAAACTAACCAGATAGCATCCTTCCTCTGCTTAGAACCAGCCATGGATCCCTGGTGCCCCGATGTTTCTCTGCACCCTCAAAGTTCTGTGCAGTCTGGTCCTTGTTAGCTTCTCCAATTTCCAATCTCAACTCCCTCCCCCTCATTCAATGTCACACTCTCACTTTGTATCTCTAGTCTAAAATGAAATTCAGTTCCTTGAATTTGCCAGATTCTCTCTCACCCCAGGGACCCAGGCATGCCTTACCCTTCATTCCCCTCTGCCTCAATCAACTGGTCTCTGGTTACATGTCACCTCTTACAGGAAGCCTTCCAAGATAGCCCCAAAGCTGGCCAGATAAGGTGCCTTTGTCTCCTAGCTTCCCCTGGAGTCCGATATCATAAGGTGGTGGTGTTGCCTGGTTATGGGTCGGAGTCTCCCATGAGAGTGGGAATTTCTGAGGGCAGGGCTTGTGTCTCTCCGGTTTCATGTTGTTTTGCCAGCACTCAGAAGCTTTCTGCACTTAGTAGTCAATAAATATGTGTTTAAGAAAAAATGAATGAAGGATAGCATGGTGCCCTTGGGACTTTATCATGTAGGCAGGGGTGTGAGGAAGTGCCATTAAAACTGAACTTTGAAAGATGAACAAGAGTCTTTGGGTACCTGGTGTCAGGGAGGGAATCCCAGGAACAGGAACCATCCTGAGCAAAACCATGGAGAGATGCTCAGAACTGGATTAGAGGAGGCAGAGAGGTCTGGCTGGAGCCAAATTTCAGAGGGGCTTGACAGCAACTGAGAACACCCTTCCAGCCCCCAGGGAGAAAGTGGGCTGGAAGGAGAGGTCAGGAGAGGACCAGGGCAGCTAGATGGCACAGGCAGATGCCAGTCTGAACTGAAATTCCAGCCAATAGTTTCCACTAAGCTGTACCCCCTGGGACAGCAAGTAGATCCAGGATTTGAGGGAATTTCCCTGACACTGCACATATCACTAAAGGACATCAGAGGGACAGATGTTCAGCTAAGAAGTGAAGCCAGGACTTAGTCAAAAGATCCTTTCTTATTGCATCTGTGTGGCCAGAGATAAGGAAATGGGACTAGAGTCATGAAATAGGGTCAATAATAAGTCTAGAGATGGAATGCAGGAAATCAAGGTCACAGTTAAGCTGCATCTTGCAATCTTGCCTGGGGGAGGGCGGGGGGGGGGACTGTGACTGGGGCATGTGGCTTGGCTTCTTTGGGCCTCATTCTCTCTTTTTTAAAATGGGACAGAATTATACAGATAAGAGACACAATGCATGTAAGGACGTTGGCATGTAGGTGCTTGGTGGAGGTGAACTCCCCTCCCTCCACTCTCATATAAAGTTTTTTCTTTAACTGTGGATGCTCTTCTCTCTATTTGGCTCACAGATATTTGTTGAGCACCTACCAAGTGCCAAGCAATATGTGACCAGTAAAGAAACAATGATAAGTAACCAAAGTCCATTTGAACCAGAGCTTGGTAGATTTACTCAGCTTTTCTCCCAGGCAGGACCCATGCATCTTTGGGTTTCTCCACTTGGATGATCAATAAATATTAGTTCAAGTTATTTTTTTCCCCAAACATTTCCCAAACCCTGCTGTGTACCAGAACCTGTGCTCACAGCTACCCATGAAGGTTGGGTCAGATCCCTCACTCCCTCAACTTCTCCAATATGGAAACGCCTTAAAAAACTAAGAATAAAAATGAAAACTATCATATGACCCAGCAATCTCACTACTAGTCATATACCCTCAGGAAATCATAATTGAAAAAGTCACATGTACCCTAATATTCATTGTAACACAATTTATAATAGCTAGGACATGCAAGCAACCTAGATGTCCATCAACAGATGAATGGATAAAGGAATTGTGTTACATATAGACAGTGGAATATTACTTGGCTATAAAAAGCAATGTATTTGTTCTAATGAGGAGGATGAACCTAGAGCATATTATGCAGAGTTAAGTAAATCAGAAACAGGCAAATATCCTATAAAACACATAGATATGGTAGCTAGAAAGATAATTTTGATGATCCTACTTCTACAAGTCAGCAAAGGAGACACAAACATAGAGAACAGATTTATGGTCACAGTCGGGAAGGAAGAGGGTGGGATGACTTGGGAGAGCAGTATTAAAACATGACCATGTAAAGAGGATAGCCACTGAGAATTTGTTGTATGACACAGGGAACCCAAAGCCAGTGCTCTGTGACAGCCTAGAGTGATGGAATGGGGAGGGAGGTGGGAGGGAGGTTTAAGAGCGCAGAGACATATGCACACCTATGACTGACTCATGTTAATGTAGTGACATGCATCACAATATTGTAAAGCAATTATCCTCCAATTAAAAATAAAATTTAAAAAAAAGAGAGAGAAGAACATTCTCCATCCACTCTCCACCACTGCACCAAGCCCTTTAGTTAATGACCATGCTGGCAGTTCTCATGCATATTCAACCTGATCCCTAATATATTAATCTGACAGATACCCTTTATTTTTTATGGCAATTTAATTATCAATGGATTTCCTTTTTTAGGGATCTTTTTATCTTGAGTTTGTTACTTCTGCATTGTATTTGTCTTGCAGTATTTGAATGACTTAGGCACTTCCCTACCTCCATCCCTTGTCCAGAACCTCTTAGAAATGAGATCTGGATCCCACTGATCTTTTATGTGTAGCACATACTACGTATACCATAAATTTTATAGGATAAAATCCCCACCAAGCCCAGACCATTAAGTAGAGTTGAAGAGCTCCTCAATTTCTTGGTCATCGACTTGCTCAGGAGATGCCTTCTTTTCTGAGGCTGTGCAGTGGTAGATAGAAGAAGGAAACCTCATACTTGATTTGCTCTTTAATAACTATGGAAAATCAGAACTGGTCACACTTGCTGGGTAGTTTGATAAGCATGACCAACCTCAGTACCTAAAGACTGTGCATGAGCTAACTCTTATCTCCAGCTCAGAGGAAGTCCAGCCCCAGCACCCACGTGTTCAACAGATGTTTATGAAACATCTGAGCCCATCTCTGGGGAGACCACAGTGACCAGGACAGGGATACCTGCTCTCGTGGACATGACATGAGAGAGAAGAAGTAGATGACAGACAACTGCATTTGGACAAGAAGGAAAAGTGGGAGGAAGGGAAGGCAGAGGGCTATGGCAGCTCAGTGACCAAATCCATAGAGAGAGGGGCAGGCTAGGGGGAGGCTTCACAGAGAAGGTGGCATTTCAGTAAGACTTTCTGCTCAGGAGGGAGAGGGAAGGGGTCACTAGCAAAGGGACTAGCATGTGCAAAGGACCTCGGGTGGGAAAATCAGTGTCCGTGTGAGGAATAGAATGACAGCAAGAAGGGGAAGTGACTCATAGTGGCCTAAGAATACTGACAGGGGTCTGAATAAAAGGACCTTACTCCCTGCTCCCAACAGCCACAAGATAACACTCATTTGTACAGGGGACACTGGTTATCACACACACACAAGGGCAGGTGGGTTCCTGTAATGCCCACCACACCTGAAAATGAACCTCAGAGAAATTAGGGGACAGCCATTTGTGTTTCAGAAGAGTTTTGCAGCTCACAGGACTTCCATAGGTCTATGATGAAAGAGCTATTTGCTTTTTTCTTTTGCAAGTACTACTGAGCACCTGTTAATTGCCAGACTGTGGAAACACAACGATGAGCAAGTCTAGAGTGGTCCTACCCTTTTGGACTCAGCCAGAGTAACAGAGGGAAGAGAGGAGATGCTGAACAAGAATTTATATCAAAAAGTGCAGTAAACATTATTATTGAGGAAGTAGAAACTGTAGCTCCCAGAGGTATACGACACTAAGTGCTTTGTGGACCTGGTGTTCTGCAGCTCAGGGTACCATGGTGTCTGTTGGAGCATTTGTCTGGAATTTCTGTGCCTTAGAGAAGAGAAGGTCATCTTCAATTCCCAATTAAATCTCTTGGCTGCCAACCAAAGTTTGGGCTTAAGTGTAAGCAGGAAAACTATCTGGGGACCATTCCTCTAGAGTGGGATGGACCTGAGGCCTTGTCTGCACCTTGGCTCTCTGATCTATACATCCAACCTCATCTACATCAGTTCAGTGCCTGAATCTTAGGGACTTTAAAACATTTTTCAGCAGGTGAAATGGGAATTGTGTGTCAACTTTCAATGAGCCCCCAGGAGTCACAGAATATCCCTTGGCTTATTTACTAGTGAAACTTGTAATTGGCTCCCAGGGAATGTTATGCCATAGTAGATTTTGGTAGGCTATGCAGAGCAAGTGTTTTCATCTCTTTGTTCCCTGCAGAAAGGATACCCAAGTGCCTTCATTGATGAGAACTAGGGGTTGGGGCTGGAGGTGACAGATTCAAATGGGATCTACCAATTGCCTGCTGTGGGAGACCCGTTCCATCATTTCAACTCCATTTCTAGGGCTTTTTTGGTTTGTTTTCTTAATCAGGGACAAGCTGACTGCCCATGAGAATTGTTCATTTCTCTCCACACTCTTAAAAAGAAATCAATAGCCAAGACCTGGATAACCTGATGCCTCAGGGCAATGACTCACATCAGAGAGATGCAAATTCAAACCCTGGCCCGTCCAATTCTTGCTGTGTGATATTCATGAATTAACTTCTCTGATCTTTTATCTATAAATGTTGTTGTTCAGTTGCTCAGTCATGTTGAACTCCTTAGCACCTCACTTTAAATACCATAATTAGCTTAAGGTAAAGAGCTTGAACTGAAAGAGTTTGAGTGCTGGAGGTAATGTTTTGGCACTTCAAAGGGAAGGAGGACAATTCACATAAAGATGGAAAGGCAAATACTGGGTAAACAAGTATTTGCTGGGCCCAGAAGAAAGGATGGGATCCAAGTGAAATTTGATCTCAAGGCCCTTCTGCATTTCGCCCACCATACCTGGCCCCTATTCTTTGCAGATATATTTGGTGATAGCTCTATTCATGGAGTAGGAAATGGCACCCCACTCTTGTATTCTTGCCTGGAAAATTCCATGGACAAGAGGAGCCTGCTGGGCTACAGTTCGTGGGGTCGCAAAGAGTTGGACACAGCTAAGCACAGCACAGCAACTCTATTCTGGGAAGAGACCCTTTATCTAAATGTATTCAGGGTGGAAAGATGTATGAGATGATCACATAGAGAAAATGCAATTCAATGATTCCTATCTCTTGCAGGGTACTTTATCAATTCGAGTTAAAACTGGAATCTTTTCTTCTCTGCCATGGTCCGTGCACAGGTAGGAAAAGAATTTTCAGACGTGACAAATGAGAGGGGAAAAAGATTATTAGAGTGGGAGACGCTGTTAGAACAGTGGGCAGGAAGGGAGAGCCAACACTGAACAGAGGTCCTTGGTCCATTTTTATACCCAGGATATAGCGTGTGGGATAGGGGTCTTGTGGGTCATTTGCTGATTGGATGAGGTACATAAACTGGGTAGAGGAAGAGGATGACAAATACCTTCCCTGGTGTGTCAGATGGTAAAGAATCTGCCTGCAATGTAGGAGACCTGGGTTCAACCCCTGGGTTGGGAAGATCCCCTGGAGGAGGAAATGGCAACCCACTCCAGTATTCTTTCCTGGAGAATCCCCATGGACAGAAGAGCCTGGCAGGCTACAGTTATGGGGTCCCAAATGGTCGGATACGACTAAGCGACTAAGCACAGCACATATGGGGTAGGAGGGGAGACAGGTTACACTGCTCAGGAGGACCTGAAATTCATTAATAGTTACAATATGTGGATGGGAAGGACAATACGGGTCTAGTTTTTTCCTTTCCTGCTTTCCAAGGCCCTCCTTACCTTTTTTCTGTTCTTTCATCCTTGGGACACCACATTCTCCTGCCAGAAACCAGGGTGATCTAATTGCTCTCATTACCATAAACCCCTATGGCAAAGAGAAATGGATGACATCCAGCCTTCACCTTCTTTTAGGCAGCAACAGGTAGCTACAGCATAGATATTGTGAGGCTACAAAAGACTAAGCCGGATAACAGCAGGGGAGAGCGAAGCACCCTAAACTTTAGTATGGCACACATATGTGCAATAGTGAAGAAGGAATTCATAGGGCCTGGACTCCATTTTAGGCCTGTCCATGCTGATCATGCTCGGCCACCTCTCTAATGGACTCTGAACTCTCTGCTTAGTGCCTGTGGGAACGACAATGGAAGGATAAGACCCCCTCGGACAGGGGAATCTTGAAGATCGTGTCCAGGTTACTCATCGCCTAAGAGAAAACATACTCTAATCACCCCTGCCTCCAGACAGTATCTATCTGTTAGGTAGTTAGAAAAGGAAAAAGGAGTCCAGAATGGCGGTGGCTAAAAGACCTGGAAGGGAAAAGCCCATGAAAATAGAACAAAGGAAGGTCTGAGGACCACAATGAGAACCTCAGGTAAAACAAACAACACTCCTGGCTGGCCCAATTTACATAACACAGGCCCAGGGACAGAGAAACATATAAAAAGAAGAGCCAAAGCCCTCTTCTCTCTCTCTCTCTCTCCTGCACGATGGGTCGATCGTCTCTTCCCGTCTTTGGATCGATGTGCCCTCACACCTCGAAGATGGATTTTCCTGCTATTATCTAAATAAAATAGAGCTCTAACACTGAGCTGTAACACTGATTTATTTAAGAGCTATAACACTGTCTGTCCAAGACCCAAGAGCTGTGACCCGCCAAGTGGGCTTCAGTGTCCGTCACTCCAAATTTTTGTTGTGATTAGACAAAGAACCGAGGAACATACACTCGCCTGACATATCAGAATGTAACCACAGGCTTATTGGTTATTAACTGGTTGGAATGTAACCGCGGACTTATTGATTATTAACTGTTTGAACACATAACACATGAATGATGGGGTTACTGTGATTGTATTTACCCTTCCTTTGTAAGTCTCAAGGGATTTAGGGTGGTGGGTTTAGACACGTACACATGGGGTACAAAAGATTTTCACAAATGCTGGTCGGGGTCTTTGGCTAAGAGGAGACTCTGCCTTGGGCCCGCCAGTGTAATAAACTGCCCTCCACTATCTGCATTGCCCTTCTGAGTGAGTTTGTTTCCCGGAACGCATGGCTATAACAATAGTAGCTTGAAACAGTAATAAACAGACCCAGAAAACGTTGAGGAAACCCCCACATTTTAAGAGTAAATCTGGAACACTTGCAGAGAGACAGAGAAGTCTATAGCTAGGTCAAGGAAGAAGGGGGATCCCTTCCAAGGCTCGAAAATGGGCTCTCGTCTAACACTTGGAAATGAATTGACTCGCAATCTCGGGTTTTATGGTGATGGGATTAGTTTCTGGGTTGTCTTTAGCCAATCATTCTGACTCAGAGTCCTTTCTGGTGGTGCACGCCTTGTTCAGCCGAGATGGATGTCAGACAGAAGGATTCTGGGAGGTGGTCAGACATGTGCCATCTTCTTTTGACCTTTCCTGAACTCTTCTGGCTGGTGAAGGCTTATTAGTTCCCTGTTCCTTACCAGGACGTCCTGTCATAAAACAGCTCATGCAAATGGTTACTGTGGTGCCTGGCCAGGGTGGGCAGTTTCAGCCAGTGTGCGTCCCCTGACAGTGGGATGGCATCACCAGCTCAGTGGGCGTGAGTTTGAGCAAGGTCCGGGAGTCGGTGATGGACAGGGAAGCCTGGAGTTTTGCAGCACATGGGGTCACAAAGAGTCACACACGACTGAGGGACTGAACTGAACTGAACACTTCATAGTACTTTTGTTACTGAGTCCAAGCTTGCTGTGCTCAGCACAGGATAGGCCAATAAATCCAAGACAAGATGTTGAGACTAGGAAAGGACTTTATTTGGGAGCCACTTGACCAAGAAGATGGTAGGTTAGCACTTCAACATACATCTTGTCGGGACCTGGTTGCCAGGTTCTCTTATGGATCAGAGATGGGATGAGGTGAGGAAACAAAGTAAAAAGCCTATTCAGTCCTTACAAATGGGCCCTAGAGTGAATGGCAAGCCTCAGGGTGGGGGATGTGATAGTTTTACTTCCTTAGGGTCCTTCACAGGTAGGTGGCTCAGGTTATCTCCCTGAGCCAGGCCATTATTTTGTATGTCTACAGCAACAAAAGTGGCAAGATGAGGGTTAAAGTCACAGAAGCAAATCCAGCATGAATTCAAAATTAACCTTTCCAGGTTACACTTTTAATTTGTTGAATATACGTGTATTCAGGAAAATGATAAGTACAGTAACATCATTTATATGTGGAAGCTAACAAAGGCAAACTCATTAAAGCCAGAGAAAAGAATGGTGATCACCAGGGACTGAGGAGTGGAGGAATTGAAGAGATACTTTCTGGGTTTTTTAAAAAATATTTATTTATTTATTTGGCTGCTCTAGGTCTGAGTTGCAGCAAACAGAATCTTTAAGTTGGGGCATGTAAGATCTAATTCCCTGACCAAGGATGGAAACTGGGGCCCCTGTCCTGAGAGTGTGGAGTCTTAGCCACTGGACCACCAGGGAAGTCCCAAGGAAATGTTAAGGGCACAAATTTGTAAACAGTAGATAAATAAAACCTGCAGGTCTAATGCAGAGCCAGTAATTACAGACAATAATACTCTGTTATAAATGTCATAGCTGATAAGACACTACATCTTAATTGTTCCCACCACACACATGCACACACACGCACACACACAAACATGACAGAGGTGTGATCTAACACTGCAGTGCTAATCATATTACAACATCATGTATTGAAGAGGAAAAGTTAAAATTTTATATAACCTTCTACTCATTCTGCCTCTGTAACTCAACTTGCCACTTGCAAAGCCTGGATCACATAGGTCATGTAGTCTCAGAAAGTGGGGACTCACAACACTAGGAACTGGAGCTTATCTCACTCACCCTTGTCCTGCTCTTTGAAATTGCCCAGCCCCTGCAAGCCTGCTTAATCATGCCTGTTCGTGTAAAGGTCATGCATCCCCCTCCCCATCTTGACTGCTGTTCCCATGCACACAAAACCCCTTAGTTTAAATCAGCCTGTTAACAGCCAGTGTTGCCCACTCTAGTCTGTCTATAAAAACTCTGCAACCTCTTTGTTCAGGGCTCAGAGCTTGGAGTGTTAACTCCTCTGGGCGCACCGGGGTAATAAACCTGAGTTCTCCAACTCTCCAAGTGTGGTACTTGGTTTCTCGAGTACTGGTTTCTGCAACATTTCTGGAGACCCCACCAAAATTCCAACCATGCCGGCCCCTTAAGCTGCCGTACTGGTGGATCGGCCGGATTGGAGCAAAGGAGCCCTGAGACGAACGAGGAGGCGCGCCACCTGATGGTATTCTGGGTTCTCCTTCGGACTGGTGTTCTGACTCTCCAGACGCCCGAGCCCCAGCTGGACTCATTGGAGGGACAGACCAACTCACTGGGAATGGCCACAGGATCAGGTAAGGCCCTGGGCCAGTCCCCAGTCAGATCCTACTCCAATGGGTAGAAGAGGAGACTGATCACCTCCTTGGAGCTCCCGGGAAGGGAGCAACAGTTAAGGAAACCTGAGGACCCTGGAGAAGGGAGACATTGTAAGAGCCTCTAACTGATTGTGGTGCATAATTGCTGATTGAAGAGTGAGAGAAACTTTTTTTCTTTTTGGAAACTGTAAAACCAATTCTTTTTGCACATGCAATTAAAAACAACTAGCTTATTGAAAGGCCTGACTAGGGAAAAGCTTGAAGTTAACCCTTTCCATGTCCTTGAAATACACAGCCAACTTTGCCTGAGACCTCAGCCTTGGGCAAATTAGAACTTCAAGCAAAGAAAAAAAGGGGGGGTCAAAGAGATATTTTAAATCTCAAACAGAAAGATCGCTATCTGTCTGTCTGTCTGGATTTATGTATGTCTTAATGTATGTCTTTTGTTTTTTTCTGATAATATTACTGAAGTTGTAAATGAGTTCTAATTTAATTGGCCTAAAGAAAAGTAAGTGCTTACAAATCAAACAATTCTAAATACAAGAAAAATTAATCTAAACAAATTTCAGATTCATGTGAACTGGGAAATATTCAATATTAAATATCTAGTATTAATGTTTGTTTGCTAATCTAATAAGGAAAGTAGGATGTATGCTTTTAATAAAGAAGGTATAAAAAATAAAATCACATTTTTTGAAGGGAAAAGAAAGTAGATCTGACTTACAGGTGGCTGTTACAAAAAGTGATTAGAAGGTTTGTGGAAAGTGTGCCCTGAAAAAAAGTTTTGCGAATGGTTAGGACTGACTAAGTTTAAATAAATTTAATTAAGTTTGCCTAAATGAGTTTAAAGTAAGTTGGTGCAAAAAGTTAAATTCAACCTTTCTCTCTGTTAAGAAGACATACTTTCTTCAGATGTTGAACTATTTTTAATAATAGATTTAACTTTCTTTACCTCTTAATTGATATGTTCTATATTTACCTTTGAAATCATTTGTTAACTTTGGCTAAGTAAATAACTATTATTTCACAGTCAGATCCTACCTGACTGTTATAAACCCTTTTGATATATATTGATAAAACTTGCTAAATAACTTGACTTCTAGCTAACTTTGGGATGCTTCAGAGGGCCCCTGAGACATCCCAAAGAGATATTAAGCTACCTTGGTTCACTGGACATGTTAAATTACATGAGAATTACTGTTGAAGGGGTGATAAGTCTTTTCAGGTTACACTGTATGGTTGATGTTATTAATATAGATACCCTAAAATTATGTGAAATTCATGTAGATCTGATATGCCATGATAAAATATGGTCAATTACAATTCTAGTTATCATATTAAAGTGTTCAATGACCAGGTTTCTTTGTCAATTGCAGTAGAATCAGATTTTAAACATGCCTTCTATGGTTTTACTCTCATGCCTTTAGAAAAATACTGCTAGTTCTTCAAGATTGGTGGAAAAGACTTTCTAAGATTAAACAGATAAACAAATTTTGTTATTAACAGTAAGCTGACACCAGACTGAAATTTGGTCTTCTCTCTGTTTACAGAACAAGGTTTTCTTAGAATGAAGCTTTTGATAACAGATTGTGATTTTCTTTGCCTTTAAGTGATTTACATTTGTTTTTAAAATCATTTTGTTACTTTGGTAAAGTAAATAAACATTATTTTGGAATATGGTACATGTAGACAAAGCTCATTCTGCTTCTACAAAAAATAACCCCTCATGGTTAGACTTTTTGCTATCCTGATATCCTTAAAACATGGCAATAGTCTGCTCCTAAATCAGGAAATTAAAAATGGATAAACAACAGCTGAAAATCAAAGAGCCAGGGCTATGGGAAATCCAAGACAGCCACTTGGCTTTTCCTGGCTCCCTGACGGACCTTAATTTTATTTGATGGGTTAAAACCTTCCCTGGTTACAGTGTTAATGCCCTCACAATGAGTTCTCCAAAAAGGAAAAACTTATGTTTCACTGAATATTAAGTTCTAGTTTTCTTAATTAAGGTCTGTGCTTACTAAGACTCACTTCTGAGATAGTTCTTATGTTATATTGCTAAAAGTTTTAATTAAGTTATTAAAAAGACACTCTAAGATTGTTTCTAAAGCTTACCTCAGTAACCAATCTCTGGATAAAGGTCAGATGATCCATGATGTACAACCAGGAGATGAACATTTGGCTATAATCATTTAATTGAGTCAGATGACCTGGGGTATACCAGGCTATATACCCAATGAAAGTTCTTGACTTAAATTCTTGCTTGTGACCTTACTAATAACTGCTAGCTATATTATTTTCTATGTGGCTTGCTTCAGAAGATTATTTCTTACGTTACTAAATGTGTGACCAAGTTTGTGACAAATTGATGATATGCAGTTCCATACAAGATCAATAATTGTAATAGTGTAACTCTAGATATGGGAAGAAGCAAAAAAAGGAAATATTTTCCTGGACCAAGAGGTTAGTAAGGCAGATATAGTCCAGAGACTTTTGCTACTTACAAGGCCTGGTCTAGTGACAATACACTGAGTTGCCTGTCAATGGAATCTGTGTTAGACCTGGGAATGAGCATTCCCAGCACCGCGGGACACAGTGACCATGAAATGCCCTCAAAACATGGTCAAATATGTGGCTATGAAGGGGCCTTGCTGGCTGAAAATTGGCCCTTGCCAGCTGCCTCTACAAAGATTAAATCATGACCACTACAAGATGCTGACCTTCAATAACCCCTTTGTTCAGGGCTCAGAGTTTGGAGTGTTAACTCCTCTGGGCCCGCTGGCATGGAGAGTTCTCCAACTCTCTGAGTGTGGCGCTTGGTTTCTTGATTGCTGGTTTCTGCAACAGTATCACATCAGTACATTGGACACCAACAATTAACACAATGTCCTGTGTCAATTATAACTCATTTTTTTTAAAGTTTCCTTGACAAATTTAAATTGTTTCAGATGCATTTATTTTAAAATAGCAATCTATAATACTTAATGGATTTTAGTTTATGGTGATACTGTTGTATGCAACAACATATATAATTAAAACACATAAGGGGACTTCCCTGGTGGCCAAGTGGTTAAGAATCCATCTTGCAATGCAGGGGACATGGGTTTGATCCCCAGTCCAGGAAGATCTCACATGCTGCAGAGCAAGTAAGCCTGAGTGCCACAACCACTAAGCCTGCACTCTAGAACCTGCGAGTCGAAGCTACTGATTCAGCGTGTTGCAGCTACTGAAATCCACATGCCTAGAGCCCGTGCTCCACAGCAAGAGAGTCGGCAGTGAGAAGCCCATAAACCAAAGAAAAGAGTAGCCCCTCTCACACAACTAGGAGAAGCCCACCTAAAGCAGGGAAGACCCAACTCAGCCAAAAATAAAATAAATAAATAAAATGCTTTTTAAAAAAAATCAACAACAGCACAAGCAATAAATTAGTCAAATTAGTCAAAGTTTTCAAAAAAAGAAAATATCTGTGTTTATGTTGGAGCAGTACTTATGCATCATTTGTCCTAAAGTTGAATCCAGTCTATCTCTATAAATTGAGTAGTAAAATATCTCATGTTAATGTAAACTGTTAAGAATATGGAAACAATTTCAAACCACACTTTAGAACCCTGAACATCCTCCTTTGCAGAATATACTGCAGGTTTCCTGTTACCCCTTCACAAATGTTTTCTCATTACAGTCTCACGGTGGGGGATCAGAGCAGATAAGCTGACATCCATCCCATCTGACGAGAGGAAACTGAGGTTCAAGATGCTTGCATGATTCATCCAAGATCACACAAGTTGGAAGGACCAGACTTCTCCTGCAGGTCTTTTCTGATTCCCCGCCTTCTCCACCCAAAGCCTCACACACCATTTTCCAACAAGGGGTTTTACGGGTCCCCCATCTAAGGAGGACTAGCTCAGTTTCAAATCAAACACTCCAGGATCCTAAGAGCCTTTTAAACCACAGATGAGCAGTTGTAACCCGCCATGCACTGGAGCATGCATCCTTGGGACATTGATGTAACATTTCTACAGATTCAGGACTACTTCATGATTTCAAAATAAGTTTTATTCTTGTTGGAATTCTGAGTAACTTGTTCACACTGAGTCAAGATACTCCCCACCCTTGGCAGCAAAACAGATCTGGGCAAGAATACAAGCTGGGCTCTTTCATTTTTTCATTAAAGGCCAACTTGGCCTCTGGTCCTACTGGTATCCAAACGGAAAAAGAGCCTGGAAAATGATTTGGTACCAACAATGAGTTGGGCACCCAATGCCTTCTGCAAACTTATTGTGATTCCTTAGGTTATCAATTTCCTGAACACAGGAAGTCTGTCCATCTTGCTCACCATCACACCTAGCACCTACATAGGACTTGGAAGATAAAATTTATTAACAGATATTTCTTAACTGGACCAGTGTAATCTTCCCCAGTTACCAATGTAATCTATGCTGAACAAGCCAGAATGTCATATGAAGTTTACTGTAAGAAATCCCACTACCTTCCAAAGAAGAGGGAAACAGTTTGTGAAAAACTATATTTGGAGTCAGGATGACCTGGCTTTAATTCTTGCATCCCATTTTCCACCTAATTATATGAATGTTTTATAGATATCATTCTAGATCTGTCTAAATAATAAGATGTTCAGAACTGTAACATTTAAGATCGGAAAACTTTAGATACAATCATTAATAAAGAACTGTTAGGTTCATGAACACAGTGAGGAAAGGAAAGGATGGCAAGAATTGGGAGAGCAGCGTGGAAACATACACATTACCATATGTAAAATAAAAAGTGGGAATTTAATGTATGACTCAGGGAGCTCAAACCAGTACTCTGTGATAGCCTAGAGGGGTGGGATGGGGTGGGAGTTGGGAGGGAGCTTCAAGCAGGGGGGAACATATGTATTCCTCTGGCTGATTCATGTTGACATATGGCAGAAACCAACACAATATTTTAAAGCACAAAATTTTAAACTAAAAAAACTGTTAAACAAGATCTTGGTTCCTTTATACATGGAACACAAAACAGCTATTTAAGCCATTTGATCCTTGTATTTCATCGTCATCCTCTCTCCCTGGGGATCCCATTCAGTATTATGGTTTTATGTACCTTGTGCATACAGGTAATTCTCAAATTCTTATATTTACCCCATCCAACTCTCTACTCAGTATCTCTAAGTGGATAACTAGAAGGCATCTCAAAGTTAATCCAAACTTTGGATGTTCTTGTTGGCATTATCATCCTTTCTCTCTCTCTCTCTCACACACACACACTTCATTCTCCTACAGTCTATTTTTTCTTAGAAACAGCAACTCAAAATTCAATCCCTTGGAATCCTACCTACTCAAATACCGTGGATCCCCTTCCTAAACATACTAAACAAATAGAACGCTCTTGGCCATGTCTTTCTCTCTTGACTTGTTTTACTTGACTCCCATGTGCTTATTATAGCCTAACATATTGGCCTGGCTTATTATTGGCACATTAGCTTATCGGATGTTGTCTGTCTCTGCCCAGTAGAATGTTGCTTTGGGGAGGTCGGGGACACCCAGTCCATGTTCACCATGGTATTCGTTCACAGCCTGTGGTGCATATGTGCATGCTTCAGTTGTATCCAACTCTTTATGACCCCATGAATTGTACCCCACCAGGCTCCTCTGTCCATGGGGATTCTCCAAGCAAGAATGCTGGAGCAGCTTGCCATGCTCTTCTCCAGAAGATCTTCCCAACCCAGGGATCAAAACTGTGTCTCTTATGTCTCCTACATTGGCAGAGGGGTTCTTCACACTAGTGCTAGTTATTTTAGAAAAATGACAGTAAATGAAGGTAACTGTGACGTTCAATTTTTGTTTGTCAAATTGGATGAGCAAAACATTTTTTCAGGTTCCTTAATACTGTTGGAGTAGGAGTGAGGTGTTGTGTGTCCTTAGGCAAGCACTTTAATGGGTGAATTTTATGGAATATGAATTATATTTCAACAAAGTTATTTGGTTAAAAATTGAAACTAGGGGCTGCCCTGGTGGTCCAGTGGTTAAGAATCCGCCTTGCAATGTAGGGGACATGGGTTTGATCCCTGGTCTGGGAAGATCCCACATGCCACAGGGCAGTTAAGTCCATGTGCCACAACTACTGAGCCTGCAAAATTACTGAAGTCCGCACACCCTAAAGCCCATGCTCTCCAGCAAGGGAAGCCACTATGATGAAAAGCCTGTGTACCACAGCTAGAGAGTAGTCCTTACTTGCCACGACTAGAGAAAATCTGCGCACAGCAATGAAGACCCAGTGCAGTCAAAAATAAATAAATAAATCTTTTTTTAAAAGTTGAAGCTAATGGGAGACACACAGACCATGAGAGGAAAAAGGAAAAAAAGATTAACATTTACTGAGCACTTACTATGTGATAAGTGTCACACACACTTAGAAATCTTTACACCAATCTTACAAGGTAGCTTTGATTAATCCCATTGAATAGATGAGGGTGTGGTCATCCTTCTAACATAATCTGAAACCACCTCCACCCCAGCCACTCAGATGCTGGAGGGGTAGAGATTGCTGAAGAAGATCTTCTTCATGGCGATCTTCAGCTCCTTGTTCCTGAGGCTGAAGATGATGGGGCTCAGGAAGGGAGTGAGGACCATGTAGGTGATGCCCATCAGCGTGTCTCCTTCCAGAGACTGGGGCCCCTTGGGCTTGAGGTAGATGACAGAGGCAAAGCCGTAGTACACGACCACCACGGTGAGGTGGGACGCGCACGTGGAGAAGGCTTTGTGCCGGCCTTCGGCTGAAGGGATCCTCAAGATGGCGGCCACGATGAAGGCGTAAGACAAGAGGATGAGGAGACAGCAGCCCAGCAGGGCGGTGATACACACGAGGCCCACGCCCATGGCCACAGTGGAGACGTTCCCACAAGCCAACTTCAGAAGAGGTGGCACATGGCAGCCAAAATAGTGAATCTCATTAGACCCACAGAAAGTGAGTTGGAAAATGGAAGATGTCACCACTAGCCCAACAACTAAGCCCCCAGCCCAGGACCAGGCCACCAGGCAGGCGCAGCCTCGGGGGCTCATGAGCGTGTTGTAGCGCAGGGGGTGGCAGATGGCCACGTAGCGGTCATAGCCCATGACTGTGAGCAGGAAGGAGTGGGTGAAGCCGGGCGTGAAGGAGAAGAACATCTGGCTGGCACAGGCCTTGAAAGGGATGGAGCTGTGGGTGGAGAGCAGGTCGGCCAGCATGCGCGGGATGATGGCGAAGGTGTAGAGGACCTCAGAGATGGAGAGGGCACACAGGAAGAGGTACATGGGAGTGTGGAGGCTGCGCTCCCTCCAGACGGTGGCCATGATGAGCAGGTTCCCCAGCAGCGTGAACTGGTACATCAGCAGGAAGAGCAGGAAGAACATCAGCTGAAGGTGGGGGAAGGTGGAGAAGCCGATGAGGATGAATTCAGTCACTGAGGTGTAATTTAGCCTCAGAATGGCAGCCATACTGTTGGGGAAAAGAAGGAGGAATTCCCATAGGTAGGAACTCAGAATCTCTAATGAGTCCTCTTCAGGACTTCCTGGAGAGGCTCCTTCACCTCTTCAAACCATGATCAGTCCATCTGCATAATAATGTTCAGAATAAAGGTCTGCCTTGTGGTTTAAGTAGGACCACCTGAATATTCACTGGGAGGACTGATGCTGAAGCTGAAACTCCAATACTTTGGCCACCAAGAGCTGACTCATTGGAAAAGACCCTGATGCTGGGAAAGACTGAGGACAGGAAAAGAGGGCAACAGAGGATGAAATGGTTGGATGGCATCACTGACTCAATGGACATGAGTTTGAGCAAACTCCGGGAGATAGTGAAGGACAGGGAAGCCTGGTGTGCTGCAGTCCATGGGGTCGCTAAGTCAGACACAACTTAGCGACAGAACAACAACAACATACATCTAAGGAGCTTAGCACAGGTCCTGGTACATAGCATGAATTAAATAAATTTTCATTATTATTACTATATTTTTAAATCCTAGTGGTAGGAAGTAATGGTCTCTATTTTCTACATGTGGATTAAGTCCCCCACTTCAGAGGTTGCAGTTGCCTCTATCATTTTTTTCCAAAAAACAAAAAGTGAAACTAAAGATAAGGTCAACAATACAATCTTTAAAATAAATTATTATTCTGGGATCCTTAATAAAAATTTTTAACTGGAAAAATTTCTTGCTGGTTGGAGCGTCGTCTCTGCATATCCTGCGATCACTATACTCAACATGCTGCCTGTGTTGTTTAGTTGCTAAGTCGTGTCCAACTCTTTATGACCCCAAAGAGGTTTTTGCAACGCTTAGTGAGTATTAAATGGAGGCTTTTCTCCCTTTTTATAAAAACTCTACCATGTTATTCACATGAATTCAAAAAAAATTGAGGCATTTTAAAATAGTGCTTAAAAAAAATAGCCTTCATTACGTTGGTCCCTCAATTTGTTTGTGACTTTGTTTTCTCATCCCTAAAAGGAAACTGATACTAATAATCCCTAGCTGACAGGCATTGAGTAAGATTATGCATATAATATGTCTTCCAAGGGCTTTTCTGATGGCTCAGTGGTAAAGAATTCACCTGCCAAGGCAGGAGCTGTGGGTTTGATCCCTGGGTCAGGAAGATCCCCTGGAAGAGGAAATGGCAACCCACTCCACTATTCTTGCCTGGGAAATGCTATTGACAGAGGAGCCTGGTAAGCTACAGTCCATGGGATTTCAAACTACAGTCCATGGGACTCAAACATGACTAAGTGACTAAACAACAACAACAACAAATGTCTTCCACAGCACCTGAAATCAAGAAGCTGAGATTGAGGACAGGTATAAATGACCAGAAATAAATTTTCTTAAAATACAGCAACCTATGGTTGTATCTCTCTTTTGATTGGGGGAGTTAATGCATTTATCTTTTCATAATTACTGTTGTTTTCAGACTTAATTCTGTCATGTTTAATACTTGAGCTAATATATATATATATATATATGTTAGTATACCTAGCTAATATATATGTTTATTTAACATATACAAACACAAAAACATGCACAGTCCTATTTATTACATCAAACACACCCAAGGGGGAAAAAAAACCCTAAAAATATGGAATTGTTGTTAAAAAGGTCATAAAAGAAGTCTAGGTAAATTATCAAGTGCCAGTATTGCAAAGACCCAGAGCATCTGACCACATTACAGTAAACTGGAAATTAATATGAAGAGGAAACCTGAAAGTTACCATATATTTTAAACACAATTTAAGATTGTATCATTTGACATTGTCATACATAGTCAGACAAAACTAACTACCTTTGAGATAAAAGGAAAAATAAGAATTACTAAGAACAGAATGATGAGACATTGAAATAACAACTAAACAAAATGGCTTATGTCCTGGAATTTTAAAAAAGGATATTAGTGTCAAAACTAAGAAAAATCAAATAAGATCTGTTATTTGCTATATAGTATTACACAACTGTTAGTTTCCTGGGTCTAATCATTGTACTGGCATTGTGTAAGATGGAAGTTGGATTAGAGGGAGTCCAAGAATTTTCCATGTTACTTTTGAAAATTTTTTGTAAGTTTAAAATTAGTAAAACAAACAAGTTACCATTCAAAGGAACACAAAACTCGCAAGTATCTAGGAATTAATTTAAGTATGTGCATACAGACTTCCACAGAGAACATTAAACAAGTTACAATAGGACATGGAGCAACCTAAATGTGCATATCATCAGAGGAATGGATAAAGAAGATGTGGTACATACATACAATGGAATACTACTCAGTCATTAAAAAGAATGAAGTAACGCCATTTGTAGCAGCATGGATGGACCAAGAGACTGTCATACTGAATGAAATGAGAAGGAGGAGAAATATCATATAATATAGCTTATATGTGGAATCTAAAAAGAAATTATATAAATGAACTTAAAACAAAGAGACAGACTGAGAGAATGAACTAATGGTTGCTGGGTGGAATGATGGAAGGAAGGAATAGTTAGAGAGTTTGAGATAGACATGCACACACTGCTAAATTTAAAATGGATAACCAACAAGGGCCTACTGTATAGCACAGAGAACTCTGGTCAATGTAATGTGGCAGCCTGGATGGGAGGGGAGTTTGGGGGAGAATGGACACATGAATATGTATAAAAGAGTCCCTTCTCTTTCACCTGAAACTATCACAACATTGTTAATTGGCTATGCCCCAATATTAAAAAAAAATAGTTTTTTAAAAATAAAATAAAAGTTAAAAAAACAATTAAACATGGTAGACATTATAAATAAGTGGATGAAATGGAAAAACAGTATCCTAGATGTTAATTCTCTCCCAGATTTAATCTATACATTCAATCTATTCCTCAGAAGAAACCAGTTGAATTTTTTGAGAAAGATGTTGTACCTGTTATACAGTTTCTATTAAAGAATAGCTATCCATAAATAATTAAGTCCACCTTGAAGTGAAGAGTGAAAGAGGTGGGGAGGAATTGGCTTCTAAGATATTGAGGCATTCTACAAAGACTTGCAAATAAAGCAATGTAGGATTAGTACAAGGACAGATAAACAGATCAGAAGCTCTGAACAACAGATTGGGGAAAAAAAGCAAACCTAGAATCCATGGAACAACATGGATGGCTCTTAGAAATAACACTGGAAAATCAGAAAAAATAGCAGACTTCCAGCACAATATATTGTATCACTGTCCAAACAGTATGTGCATCAATATACATTTTCCAAGAATTCATGCAAACAGAAGGATACATGAAAAAATTAACACAGCTACTGGTCAGGGTTGGGGATCAGAAGCAGGACGTGATGATAAATGGGAATAAATAACACAGGATCATTCTGCAAGTCAATGTTAGTAAAACGTCATCAACAAAAGAGATTTGATTAAAACTTCAAACTCCAAAGCTTAAGTCCAATAAAAATTTGTGAAGGTACACATATATATTTACACTTACATATGTTTCAATCAATGCTATATATATATATGCTTCTCAGGTGGCACAGTGGTAAAGAATCTGCCTGCCGATGCAGGAGGTGCAAGAGATGTGGGTTCGATTCTGGGTCTGAAAGATACCCTGGGGAGGAAACGGCAACCCATTCCAGTTGGAATTCATGGAAAATTCCATGAATAGAGAAGCCTGGTGGGCTACAGTCCATGGAGTCACCAAGAATCAGACATGACTGAATGACTCAGCATGCACACATGTGTATATGTTTACATATATACATATATATAAAATACACATGCGTACATGCTAAGTCACGTCAGTCATGTCTGACTCTTTGCTACCCTTTGGACAGTAGCCTGCCAGGTTCCTCTGCCCAGGGGATTCTCTAGGCAAGAATACTAGAGTGGGGTCATTTCCTTCTCCAGGGGACCTCCCCAGACCCAGGATCAAACCTGCATCTCTTACGTCTTCTGCACTGGCAGGTGGGTTATTTACCACTAGTGCCACCTGAAGAAGTGAAGTGAAGTTACTCAGTCGTGTCCGACTCTTTGTGACCCCATGGACTGTAGCCTACCAGGCTCCTCTGTCCCTGGGATTCTCCAGGCAAGAATACTGGAGTGGGTTGCCATTTCCTTCTCCAGGGGAGCTTCCCAACCCAGGGATCAAACCCGGGTCTCCTGCATTGCAGGCAGATGCTTTACCCTCTGAGCCACCAGGGAACTCCCAGCACCACCTGGGAAGCCCATACATCAAATGTAAATATATACACATAACCAGTTTTCAAATATACTGAGGAAAGTTTGCTCAAATATTATGACATTTTACATCATTCACTGAATCTTCATTCAACAAAGGATTGTCACAAAGTGTTCCCCCAGAGTCATGGTCAACCAACTGTTGGAGGACCCAGAATCTCACCTGGAAAATGGGCAATTTGACTGAAGTTAGGTAGAGCATCTCACATAGTAAAGTAGCATTTGTGGACTAGAGGGGACCTAAGCAGCCCAGCCAGTAGCCAGAGTGCCATCCTCAACTCCCCACTCTTCCTCACCCCTCCTGTCCCTCAGCCACCATCTCTGGACCAGTCCTGGCTCTGACCTCATGCTCTTTCTCCTAAGGACTGTGTCTTCTCCTCCACACCACCCCTTCTCTGGCTGCCAAAGCCCATTCTTTGAGATACGCAGAGTTTGTGGAGCCATGGAGACCCAGGGTTCAAATCCCAGGTCCTCACTGTGTGTTGGGATAATCAGAGAACTGTGCTCAGGTTCCCTGTAGGCATTTGATGCCAAGCGCTCAGCACAGAGAAATTTCTCAGGGAAAGCTGTCTGCATTGTTGTCATCTTTTACTGTCATTGCTGGCTGGCTGTTATTCCTCCATCCCACCAGGTGGCTATATTGGCACTGTAATAGTCCAGGGCTTCAGACCTAGTTACAGGATAATCTTTCCTCTAATGCTATGGGTGTCCCAAACCCTCAGCATCTGCTTCTTCTGGCAGCCCACCTGTTGGCTTCTTCTGGCCACAAACATGCTCCAGGTATCAGCTCCTAAGTGTACAAAATGGTACCAAAAGCAAAACAAAATAAAACAGAAATGAGGTTTCCCTGGTGGCTCAGTGGTAAAGAATCCACCTGCCATTGCAGGAGACGTGGATTTGATCCCTGATCCTGGAGGATCCTATACAGTGTGGAACAACGAAGCCTCCATAGCACAATGACTGGGCCTGTGTTCGAGAGCCTGAGAGCTGCAACTCCTGAAGCCCAGGTGCCCTAGAGCCCGTGCTCCACAGCAAGAGAAGTCACCGCTCTGAGAAGCCCACACACGACAGCTAAAGAAAAGCCTACTCAGCAATGAAGACTCTGCACAGTAAAAATACATAAATACATTTAAAAAAAAAAACAAAAACAGAAAGGGCTCTCTCGGCTCCTGTCTCCTTCTAGCACTTAGTCTGTGTCACCCTTTCCCATAACAACCACTGAGCAAGACTCCCCAAGTCGTGTGCACAAGTCTGGGCCTCAGGGAAAAGAAAGGCCAGGGCCATGATCTCAGCAATGACCTCCCCAGCAGAGCCCAACCAGGGCACACCCTGACTGGCACTCAGATCCTACTCCTGTGTCCTTTCTCCTCAGGGGGACACTATTTAAACCAATCGGCTCTCTCTGCTTATCCTCCTGTGTCATAGACCTAACACCCTGTTCATGAGCAAACAGTTCAATGGGATACCATAGAGCCACATAAAGGAATAAAGTTCTGATACATGCTACGCCGTGGATGAACCTTGAAGACCTTATGCTGAGTGAAAGAAGCCTGTCGCAAAAGACCACGCATTGTATGATTCCATTTACTTAAAATATCCAGAATAGTTAAACACATCAAGATAGAACACAAATTAGTGGTTGTCAGGGGGTGGAAATAGGCTGGAATGGGGAATGGATTCAAGATCTCCTTTTGAGTTGGAGAAATATCTGAGCACTAAAGAAAGGTGATAGTTCCACAATTTTTTAAATGTCCTAAATGCCACTGAATTGTGCCATTTAAAGTGACGAGGATGGTCGACAAAAAAAAATAAAATTAAATAAAGTGACGAGGATGAAGGGACTTCCCTGATGGTTCAGTGGTTAAGGCTCTGCATTTCCACTGGAGAGGCACAGGTTTGATCCCTGGACAGAGAACTAAGATCTCACCTGCCAAGCAGCCAAAAAAATAAAATAAAATGACAAGAATGTGTACAATTTGGGACACTTGTAAACTGCTGGTGGAATTGTAAAATGGTACAACAGTTGTGGGAAACAGTATGGATATTCATTGATAGAACTACCATATGATCTAGTAATCCCACTTCTGGATATATATGCAAAGGAATTAAAGCAGGATCTCGAAAGGATATTTGCACACTCCTGTTCATAGCGGCACTAGTCACAATAGCCATGAGGTGGAAGCAACTCAAATGTTCATCCTTGGATGAATGGTAAACCAAATGTGGCTTCTCTCCACACAACAAAATGTCATTCCGTTTTAAAAGGAAGAAAATCCTGTGTCATGCTACATCCTGAACGAAATTCAGCAACATTATGCTAAGTGGGATCAGCCAATTCCTCCAAAATGAAATCATGTATGATTCCACTTATATGAGGTCTCTAAAGTCGTCAAGTTCGTAGATTTAGAAAACAGAATGGCATTGCCAAAAGCTGGAGTGAGCAGGAGAGGGTTGTTTGATACATTTAAAGCTTCAGTTTTGCAAGATGCAGAGACATCTGGAAATCTGTTATGCAACATTTTGAACTGACTTAACCCTAACAAACTGTATCCTTAAATATGGTTAAGATGACAAATTCTATGTTTGTGTTTTTTACAGAAAAAAAAAAAATGTAGTAGTGATACCTACTATAACATGGATGAAAACCTGAAAACATTGTGCTATGTTAAAAAAGCCAGGGGCAAGTATTGTCTGATTCCATTAATATGAAATACCTAAAATAAGCAAATTTGTAGGGATATGAGCAGATTAGTGTCTGCCAAGGGCTGAGGACAGGGAAGATGGGACATGACTGCTAATGAGAACAGGATTTCATTTGAGTGTAATGACAATATTGTGCAACTAGACAGAGTTAAGAGTTGCACATTGTGAATGTACTGAATGCCCTTGATTTATAAGCTTTAAAATGGTTAATAGTGTATTATGTGAATTTTACATCAATTTTTTAAAAAGCAAAAGAATCCCCTCCTTCAGCCCCCTTGTACCTCGTTCACAGCCTAGCCGGCGCTCAGAAAGAGAGGGGGGTCTCAGTCTGCCTGAGGCCAGCCCTGGGCAAGGGACGGAGAACGCACTGTCTCTGGTTCAGCCTCCCTGCTCCTGTCCTGGGTTAGCCTCTGAGCCTCCACCCAGGTGCGTGTGAGAGCCCAGGGGAAGGCGCTTCGGGACAGCTCTCCTCAGGGGTGGGCGGTCTCCCATTTCTACAAACTAGGACCATCTCACACACCTACACGCAGGTGTCTCCACACCTCTGCGTGGCCGCATGCCTCCTCCCATCTCTCCCCTGACCCCCTCGCACAGTGTCTTATGCTCTTACTTCCACCAGATACGCACATGGCCTTCCTGCTACACAGAGGGTCGCGCCAAACCTCCGCACTTACATGGAGGCCAGGATGGATGCACGCCTGCAGAGTCCCAGCCTCTGGCCACCGGGGAGTGCACTCAGATTTGCATTCTCACAGCACAACACAGCAGAAGCATGAAGAAGATAACTAATGCTGTAAAGTAATTAGCCTCCAACTAATGGAAATAAATGGAAAAAAAAAACAAAAACACTCTAACGGAGACAGGAGAAAGAAAAAAAAAAAAAAGAAGAAGATAACTAATGCACGTGTCCCGGGTGGGCACTTTCCCCCTAATATCTGACAACTGAGGCATACACACATGTGCATGGTGTGAACACCCAGTGAAGCCTGGATGCATGATTCACGGATAAGAAGCCTTTGCTCAGGCACTGCGTGCCCCAGACTTTGCTAGGTTCCTGATCCGAAGGTCCACATCCAGCACTCTTAACTACCCACAGCCCTTCCCTCTATCTGAACATCACCTTCTCCAGGAAGCCAACCAGAGTTGCACGTTGGCCTCTATTGGCGGCCACCCAGGTAGCAGAGGAGACCCTGGCCCCCTCACTCACACAGGGAGCTCAGAAGGGAGTGAGCGGGGTGGGAAGCTGCTCCTTCACTTTATCCCTTTCTTCTCCAGAGGCACGTTCCAAAGGCATCCCAGGGGAGCCTGGTGCAGGATGCGGGAGGGGCTCCCTCAGGGCCCAGAGTCAGGAGGCAGGGGGAGTGTGTGGGAAGACTTCTAGGCACACCAGTTGATCCCCTGGGATCAACCCACAGAGGTATATGCAGCCTGCAAACTTCCCTGACAGCCCTCAGTGCTCTGCTGGGAGCTGAGCTATTCTGCAGCACCAAAAGGGAATGACTAGGTTGGGAGATGGAGGTGACAAGCCCCTAACTGAACCAGGGAAGGAATAGAAAAGAAGTAGGTGCCCCTCCCCTAATCTCTCAATCCCAACCACTCCTTCCTTTTCTGGCAGGGTCCAGTGTGGACACTGCATCTTGAAAGGCCATCCACAGCCCATAAAAGGCACCCCTGGGCCATCCCAGAGAAGACAACACAAGGTTCCCAGACCAGACCTGCATCCACTTTCATTAGGAAATTCTGGCTCCCAGATGCTGGGAGTGTTTTAGCAGACAAGCTGACGTCTGGCTCCTATTGGAAGGAGAGGGGCCAGGTCAGAAATAGAATGGTCTAAAGCATGAGCCTGCTGTGGTCCAGGAGTGGGGTTGCTGGATCATATGGTAGCTCTTTTGTTAGCTTTTCAAGGTATCTCCATACTGTTCTTCATAGTGGCTATACCAAATTTCATTCCCACCTATAGTGTAGGAGGGTTCTCTTTTCTCCACACCCTCTCCAGCATTTATTGTTTGTAGAATGTTTGATGATGGCCATTCTGAAAGGTGTGAGGTGATACCTCATTATGATTTTGATTTGTATTTCTTTAATAATTGGTGAGCATCTTTTCATGTGCTTTTTGGCCCTCTGTATGTCTTCTTTGGAGAAATGTCTATTTAAATCTTCTCCCTGTTCTTTTGATTGGGTTGTTTTTGGACATAGAACTGCATGAGCTGTTTGTATATTTTGGAGATGAATCCCTTGCTGGTTGTTTGCTTTCCAGATATTTCTCCCATTCTTTGGGTTGCCTTTTCATTTTGTTTATGGTTTCCTTTGTTGTGCAGAAACTGTTAAGTTTAATTATGCCCAATTTGTTTATTTTTGTTTTTATTTTCCTTACTCTAGGAGGTGGATCATAAAAGATACTCCTGTGATTTATATCAAAGAGTGTTCCACGTATGTTAAAAGTGTTCAGTTCAGTTCAGTCGCTCAGTCGTGTCCGAGTCTTTGCGACCCCATGAACCGCAACACGCCAGGCCTCCCTGTCCATTACCAACTGCTGGAGTTTACTCAAACTCATGTCCATTAATTGGTGAGGCCATCCAACCACCTTATCCTCTGTCATCCCCTTCTCCTCCTGCCTTCAATCTTTCCCAGCATCAGGATCTTTTCAAATGAGTCAGCTCTTCACATCAGGTGGCCAAACTATTGGGGTTTCAGCTTCAGCATCAGTCCTTCCAATGATCACCCAGGACTGATCTCCTTTAGGATGGACTGGTTGGATCTCCTTGTGTTAGGGGAAGCACACTGATTGAAACCGCCCACCCTGGCCAGGCACCATAGTAACCGTTTGCATGAGTTGTTTTATGACAGGAGATCCTGATAAGGAATACGGAACTAATAAGCCACCACCAACCGGAAGAGTTCGGGAAAGGTCAAAAGGAAACACCGCGTGTCTGTCCACTTCCCAGAATCCCTCTTGCTAGCATCCATCTTGGCTGAGCGATGCGTGCGCCACCAGGAAAGACTCTGAATTAGAATGACTGGCCAAAGACTACCCGGAAATGAATCCCATCACCATAAAACCCAAGACTGCGAGCCACGCGGCAGAGCAGTTCTCCTGGGTTACCTTACCTACTGCTCTCCACCCAGGTGCCCTTTCCCAATAAAATCTCTTGCTTTGTCAGCATGTATCTCCTCGGACAATTCATTTCCAAGTGTTAGACAAGAGCCCAGTTTCGGGCCCTGAAAGGGGTCCCCCTTCCTGCAACACTTGCAGTCCAAGGAACTCTCAAGAGCCTTCTCCAACACCACAGTTCAAAAGCATCAATTCTTCGGCGCTCAGCTTTCTTTATAGTCCAACTCTCACATCCATATATGACTACTGGAAAAACCATAGCCTTGACTAGACGGATCTTTGTTGGCAAAGTAATGTCTCTGCTTTTTAATATGCTGTCTAGGTTGGTCATAACTTTCCTTCCAAGGAGTAAATGTCTTTTAATCTCATGGCTGCAATCACCATCTGCAGTGATTTTGGAGACCAAAAAAGTAAAGTCAGCCACTGTTTCCACTGTTTCCCCATCTATTTCCAATGAGGTGATGGGACCAGATTCCATGATCTTAGTTTTCTGAATGTTGAGCTTTAAGCCAACTTTTTACTCTCCTCTTTCACTTTCCTCAAGAGGCTCTTTAGTTCTTCTTCACTTTCTGCCATAAGGGTGGTATCATCCACATATCTGAGGTTATTGATATTTCTCCCGGCAATCTTGATTCCAGCTTATGCTTCCTCCAGCCCAGCGTTTCTCATGATGTACTCTGCATATAAGTTAAATGAGCAGGGTGACAATACACAGCCTTGACATTATCCTTTTCCTATTTGGAATCAGTCTGTTGTTCCATGTCCAGTTCTAACTGTTGCTTCCTGACCTGCATACAGGTTTCTCAAGAGGCAGGTCAGGTGGTCTGGTATTCCCATCTCTTTCAGAACTTCCCACAGCTCGGCTGCCTGTGCAGGGATCCAGATTGCAATCGTCGGGTTGCAGAGTCAGACCCGGCTGAGTGACTGAGCCCAGCAGCACTGTCACCAGTTACTGCAAGCTCAGCTGCTCCTGTCGTGCCCAACTCCGTGCAACCCTGTGGACTACAGCCAGCCAGGTTCCTCTGTTCATGGAATTCTCCAGGCAAGAATACCACAGTGGGTTGCCATTTCCTCCTCTAGGGGATCTTCCTGACAAAGGGATCGAGCCCACATCTCATGTCTCTTGCATTGGCAAGCAGATTCTTTATCATTAGCACCACCTGGGAAGTGCAAATCAAAGCCACAATGAGACATCACCTCATGCCCATTAAAATGTCTGTTATAAAAAGGCAAGAAATAACAAGGTTTGGAGAGAATGTGGAGAAATGGGAACTCTCATGCTCTGTTACTGAGAATGTAAATTGGTACAACCATTATGGAAAACAGTATGAAAAGTCCTCAAAAAATTAAGAATAAAGTTACCATATGACCCAACTGGGGTTTCACAGATGGTGCTCGTGGTAAAGAACCAGCCTGCTAATGCAGGAGACTTAAGAGATGTGGGTTCAGTCCTTGGATCAGGAAGATCCCTTGGAGGAGGGTAGTATGGTGACCCACTCTAGTATTCTTGCCTGGAGAATTCCATGGACAGAGGGGCCTGGCGGGCTACAGTCCATGGGTCACAAAGAATCAGACACAACTGTTTACCTTATGTGTTATAATGAATTTCATCCATTACTTTAAATTTTTATTCAGAAATTTCCACTAGATACAGAAGTATAAGAAACATATAATGGACACCTATGTCTAACTTCAATACTTGCAAACACTTGGCCAATTTTGCTTCATGTATACAAGTGTCCCACTTACTTGATTTATAATTTGAATAAAATCTCACACAGTACATTACTTTACCATAAATACTTCATATGTTGCTAACATATAATTTAACATATGAGTGAAAAAATATGCCACTTGCATGCCAAACATACTTTTAAATGCTTTAATATTTCCTGATACCCAATGCATACTTAAATTAGTGATTTCTTTGAGGATGTCTTCTTCAAATCAAAATCCATGTATCTTACACACATGAATTTAATTATTTCTCTTATGTCATTTTATTTTCTAATTATCCTACATTTATGCTTGCCACGTGGGAGCAAAGAGGGAAACTGCATGATTTGTCTTGCGTGTTGCAGTTTGCTCATTGTCTTTTCCTGGTGTCATTTTACACGTGCCTCAAGCAGAATTTAAGCATGCAGACAAAAGGGAAGAAAAATGCTATCAAGAAGACTGGGGTTCAGAGACATTCATTTCTACAGACAAGTTTGGGGATTTTTATGAGGTCAAACATCAAAACAGTCTCTCAGGAGCCTGGGGACAGAGGGAAGGGGGCAGGCTCAGCAGATCTGTGGCTTCTCACAGATTGAACAAATGTGCCAATATGCATCACAGTCAAACTTGGTCCAATAGCCAAACTTCATGAAGATGCAGTAATCAGGATATGATCTTTCAGAACTCCAGTTTCTGTGAAAACACACAAAAGCATTAGCCATGTCCCTTAGCCACAGGAAAGAAGCAAAGAATAGTAAGTTGTGTCCCTTTTGAGTTCTCACACTCAAGACCAGTGTGCCAGAGTATGGATCCGGGTTCTGGGAAAGTACAGTCCATCCTCCATATTTGTGTGTTATATCTCTACAGATTCAACCAACCACAGATCGAATTTGAATCTACAGAGGTAGAACCCAGGAATACCAAGACCCACTTTGCTATATTGTTGTTGCTGTTCAGTCACTAAGTCAAGTCCGACTCTTTGCGAACCCATGAACTGCAGTACATTAGGCTTCCTGGTCCTTCACTATCGCCTGGAGTTGCACAAACTCATGTCCATCAAGTCAATGATGCCATTCAACCATCTCATCTTTTGCCTCCCCCTTCTCCTGCCCTCAATCTTTCCCGGCATCAGGGTCTTTTCCAATGCTATATAAGGCACTTGAAAATCATGAGTTTGGTATTTGTGAGGGGTCCTGGAACCAATATCCCATGGATACTGAGGGATGACTGTACTTGAGAAATGCCCCCAAATCAAAGCTCTGTGCCATGTACTACAGAAGGGTTTCTCCATCTTTGCACTACTGACATTTTGGACCATATCATTCTTCGTTATGAGGGGCTGTCCTATGTCCTGTAGGGTATTGAAGAGCACCCCTGGTCTCTACCCACTACATACCAGTAGCACCCACTTCCCAAACTGACAATCAAAAACATTTCCAGATTGTGTCAAACATCCTTAGGGAGGATTGCCCACGGTTCCATAACAACCACCAGGCTTAGCTTTCCATTACAAATGAAATAAATGAGACCCGAGAGGATGGGCTTCCCAGGTGGTGCTAGTGGTGAAGAACTTGCCTACCGATGCAGGAGACATAAGAGACCTGGGTTTGATCCCTGGGTTGGGAAGATCTCCTGGAGTAGAGTGTGGCGACCCACTTCAGTACTCTTGCCTGGAGAATCCCCATGGACAGAGGGGCTTGGTGGGCTTCAGTCCATGGG
The DNA here is from genome assembly GCF_963930625.1 of Muntiacus reevesi. Taxonomy (NCBI): domain Eukaryota; kingdom Metazoa; phylum Chordata; class Mammalia; order Artiodactyla; family Cervidae; genus Muntiacus; species Muntiacus reevesi. Next base: position 185,881,534 of record NC_089249.1, on the reverse strand, counting down.
ATCACAAACAGTCAAACATGACTAAAGCAACTTAGCATGCAGCACACAAGTGGACAAGAGATTTGACATATCTAGATCTCTGAGATTAACTTTGAAGACATGACATCCTAGCTCAGGCTGTCAAGTAATCCCATACCCTCTTTCCTAAATGTCTCTTTAAATGTTTGCAACAATCAAACATTCTGAAATGGTTTGTTGAGCACCTGTAGTGTACCAAGCCTTATACTGGGTAAGTGGAGTCACACAGATGCATATAATACTGACTCTCAAGACTTTGCTGGTGGTCCAGCGGCTAGGACTCCATGATTACAATGCTGGGGGCCCAGGTTCGATTCTTGGTTATGGTCGACAATCCCATGTGCCACAACTAAGACCCAGTGCAACCAAATAAGTAAATATAAAAAAAAAAATGTAAAAAGAATACTGGGAGAAGGAAATGGCAACCCACTCCAGTATTCTTGCCTGGAAAATCTCATGGACAGAGGAGCCGAGCAGGCTACTGTCCATGGGGTCGTCAGACATGACTTAATGACTAAACAACATATCCTATATAGATGTATCTAAGGCCTTTATTTAATATCCTCTTACTGTGCAAGTATTTTTTTTAAATTTTAAAATCCATCCATGTATCTATCAGGGCTCAGTCAGGAAAATAGAAACCACACTAAATGTTTCAAATAGAGGACGTTTAATGCAGAGAATTGATTCCTAGTGACAAAAGCCAAGTGAAAAGAAAATGCTTGATGTAATTAAAAATTGAGAACTGGAGAAATCAGATAGTCTCCAAAAGCCTGGGAAAACCAAGTGGAAGAAGCAATGTGATTGTCAGAAACCAGGAGCTCAGAGAAGTGGCCCCTTTTGACTGGTCAATACTCAGACTTTTGTGGGGGAGGCTCCCTCCACATAACCCGGTGCTTGGGCTTCTGAGGAAGGACATGGCCTTGAGGGTGGGGGTGCACAGTCTGACTTTTTTCTGGCTGTCACACCAGAAACTGATCTGCTGCTAGTATCTCAGAAGTATCGCAAAGCTGCTGTGGAGTGCAAAAGAAGCTAACTGTCTGCAGCTGAAGTACTGTAACAGCAGCTAGAAAACAGGATTGAAGACCCTCCCCCCTGTTTCACTTTCAGTTTCCCTTTATAGCATCTCTTTGGAAGAACCTAATGGAACCACCTGGCAGTGGATTCTGGGAAATACAGTTTGCAGAGTCACAGCTGCAGCAACACAACTCCAGTGCGTGTATGTGGGGGGTGCAGAGGGAGATACAGAGAGTGCAGGAGCCAAAAGAAAATAGATAAATAACCAGAGCATTCCATGCATTAATAGCTGCTCATACATCTAGATTGTTGTTTCTGTCAGCTCTGAAGTATCTCCTAATAAGGATCCACCATAAAAAAAAAAAAAAAAAAAATCCACCATGGAGAGCTTATCCATTCTCCTGGTTGCCTCAAATTCTTTGCCATCTGGATAAATTAAAACACTTGCAGTTTAGGGTTTTGAGTGTAAAATAAGTTTCCCCAATTATATGCACTCTGAGATTTGGGAGGTAAGTGTCATGCTCCTGCTGCTTGCTTGGCTGTTGCCAGAGGCAGGTTTAGATGTTGGCTTTCTGCAGCAGCATTTGCATCAAAGCCAAGGACAAAAGCATGCGTACTGTAGTGGCTAAAGTTCAACATAGAACTGGAGGTTCAACAAGTAAAATAAATCTACTTTGTACAAGATTGGGTTTGATGGTTAAGAGGAAAAATTATTGGAAGGGTATCAATAAGTTATTCAGAGAACTAATGGAAAGTCCAGGGAGTGAGGCTTAGAGAACAGACAGGAGCCAGGGGAAAATGAACTGCTGCAAAAACTAAGGTCAACTTTAGAGTCATCATGGTTAGGATGACATTGCTGGCACCATTGCTACTTGACTTTTTTCCTCACTCTTGTCAGTACATAGAGTGATGCTGAGAATTGAGTTTATCCTCTAAATTCATGGCACTGTTAGGATTGGTTCATGAAAGGCCCCTCTCCTGTTCTTTATTATTTTGCTTGTTTCCTTTATTCCTGATTCATACTTCAGTGCCCCTTACAGCTTCACAGCATGTTTGTTGTGCTCCCCTGGACACCTGTGTATCCTTGGCAAAATAGATGGTGGTTTTGGTATACGTGTGTTTTGGCAGAGACTGCCAGCTGATCCTCACACCCATTTTCTTCTTTGTGGGAAAACAGCTGGACTCTTTCCCAGCTTCCCTTATTCTTAAGTGTGATCAAGTGGATGATAGTAGAACTAAGGTGTGCTACTCCTATAACCTGGTTCCTTAAATTTTCCTGTGCATGGTCCCCCATGTTATTTCCAATTTGGCCTTTGAGCATACAACCTTGAAAGCTACACCTTGAAAGAACGAGAAGATGGAAGGAGCCTGAACACCGCTTAGAGGAGAGCCACCCACCAATTAGGAGCATCTGTTTTGGATGTCTCATGAGTGAGAAATAAATTTCTATCTTTAAAAAAAATAATAATACTGGTTCTGCCCTCAAACTGCAGCCCATCTGATGGGTAAGACATATACAGTCAGAAGAAGATAATAATAAACACAATCATGAAAATCTACAGATGAGCCTGAGATATTAAGAGGGTATGAGATGCATGAGAGATTAATTCATGCTGGTCACAGGATGGATTCCTCTATGAGGCACAGTGTTTTGGGCTTGACACACATATTGCGATACACTGAACTAAAAAAATATGTTCCAGACAGATGCCACAGCAGAAGCAAGCAAAAGAGTAGGAGGCAAGATAATTTCCAAAAAAGATGAGTCATCTGGCATGAAGTTGTTGCAAGGGGGTACAGCGTGCAGGAGCTGAGAATATGAAGATGAATGGTACCCTCTGTGTGGGCACTGAAAGGTTCCAGTGTTAGGATTCCAAACTAAGTATTTTTAATAAGGGTGTGTATCAAGTTGTCTGAGGCCTGAACGGAGGCAGAAGCAGTGGGGATGAAGGAAAATCAGTGTACTTGAGATGGTCCAGGAGGCTTGGGGTGCAGTTCTGAGAAAGTGTGTGGACATGATGAAAAGTTCAGAGACAGATGGTGATCAGAAAGTGGTGTCATTAAATTATATACTGAGCAGTTAGGACTGGATCCTCCAGGCAGTGATTCTTAAAATGAGTTCTGTAGGACCCCTTGAGACTCTAGGTAGGTCCAGATGAATGCTAAATAAGCTTGGCAAATCACACATTGGCTATTCCCCTCCCTAAAGTACAATCAGTTCAGTTCAGTTCAGTCGCTCAGTCGTGTCTGACTCTTTGCAACCCCATGAATAAGTCCCTACAAAAGAATGTTCCATCAACGTCATGCATGAGGGAAACTGCAGCTTGCCCTCCGACCCTTATTGCTGACAATCCTTCAGCTCCATCATCTCACCTCATCTCCCTTCTCCAGTCAGTAACTCTTCTTGCCTGTTCACTCGATGTCAGCCCCTGTGTGTCAGATACTGTACTGTGCTACTCTGCTTTTCAAGGTTCTGTACTGTAAGATTGCAAATGTTTTCTTACCAACAAGTTGGTTGGTTGGTTTAGTCGCTAAGTCATGTCCAACTCTTGCGGACCCCATGGATTGTAGCCTGCCAGGCTCCTCTGTCCATGGGATTCTCCAGGCAAGAATACTGGAGTGGGTCGCCATTTCCTCACTCTATAGCACAGGGAACCCTGCTCAATGCTATGTGGCAGCCTGGATGGGAAAGGAGGTTGAGGAAGAATGGATACATGTATATGTATGGCTGAGTCTCTTTGCTGTCTACCTGAAGCTATCACAACATTGTCAATTACCTATTCTCCAATATAAAATAGTATTTAAAAATAATAATATGGAGAAGGAAGTGGCAACCCACTCCAGTATTCTTGCCTGGAAAAGTCCATGGACAAAGGAGCCTGGTGGGTTGCAGTCCACGGGGTTACATGACTGAGCATGTATGCACGAGGGTGGAGGGAGATGTGTTGGTAGCAATAAACTGGTAGAACTAAAATAATAATAATAAAATAAAAGTGTTTTCTTTATTTTTTGGTTTGTTTTTATGTATTATTTGTGTGAAAAGTATTATAAACCTATTACCAAAATACCAAATACCAAATGGTGCTGTTGTGTTAGTTACTCAGTTGTGTCCAACTCTATGAGACCCAATGGACAGTAGCCCTCCAGGGCTCCTCTGTCCATAGGATTTCCCTGGCAGGAGTTCTAGAGTGGGTTACTATTCCTTTATCCAAGGGATCTTCCTGGCCCAGGGATCAAAGCTGGGTCTCCTGAGTCACAGGTGGAATTCTTCACCATCTGAGCCACCAGGGAAGCCCTATTACAGTACAGTAAACCTACTCTAAACCTATTACAGTACAGTACTATATAGCCAATTTTGCTAGTTGGGTACCTAAGCTAACTTTTTTGAACTTAAAAGCAAACCGGATGTACCAAGGCACTCTGGAACTGAACTTGTTAGTATGTTGGGGACTTACTGTACTCTATTCTCGTTCACGTATCAAAGGTACTGTGACTTCCCACAATAAAGTATGTTGTTTAAAGGATGTTTTATACACACACAAATACACACACACACACACACTTGTAAGTAACAAAATAACATCCAGCATAACAACAGAGATTTGACAGGCATTTTGGTTTACACCCTGTAGACAGTTGAAAGATTATCTATGGCAAGACCTCTTCCAAGATCCAACAGACAAATGAGCCAGGACTGAGTTCTAAGTCCTCAGTGGGACTCACATGAAGGTGAGGGCTGAGCCATCTTGCCACTTGTAGATGTCAATGGAGGACTGTTTTCTGAGGCCAATGCAGTATGTGACATCCTTCTTTGGACTCAGGAATTCCTGTGTGGGTAGAAGGTAGGTTAGGTCAAGAAATGCTGCAGTCAGAGATGGGAATGTGGTGAAAACAGTCCATGAATGGGACAAATACCTAGAGATCTTGGACTGGGAGATTGTGTAATGTAGTAGTTGAGCACACTGGTTGAAAGATCAGGAAGGCTTCCATTTCTACAATTAAGATGACCTATGTGGTCAGAAAATTACAGTCACTTATGACCCACAGGCTGAATATCTTAATAGGGGCATAACAGAGGCAGGTGCTTTCCAGAATTTCTCTGTAGAGTCAATGAGGGAGTAAGAACCCAGAATGGTGTCTGGTTGAGCAGTGGGTAAGATGAAATTAGGAGTATTATTCAAGGGCATGATTGACAGGGTCAGCAGTTTGGATTCTCCCCAGTAGAAGTGGTTCTGGCAAGGATTCTACTGACAAATATTGAGGCCTGCTGTGTGTCCAGTCTGGATCCAAGCACTATGGACTCAAGGATGAGTCAGATCCACCCCTTTTTCTGCAGGTTCCTCATGTGTGGGGAGGTGGATCCGTGATCTGGAAGTACAGTCTAGTGTTAAACAATAGACAGTGGGAAAGATCTTGAGGGACTATGTTTGATCTGATAGTGAAGAAGGAGTAGTCATCCACATAGATTAAAAGAGGGAGGGCACATCAGGCTGAAGGACCAGCAGGTAGAATTGCTCGCAATCAGGACACAGAATAATCCTGACCAACTCTACTTGCCAAGAGAGGGGATATGTAATATGAAGCACAGAATGAAGATCTGCATGAGATCCTACAGGGGACAAGGACGTCAGCTTGCCTTGGCCCCAAAGACCCCAAAGCACCCCTTCCTCCTTCTCACCTGCTCTGCCTGGCTGTTGATGATGACCAGGTGAGCACCCTCCTCAGCACAGCGACCCATGGCTTTGAGCCACGGGGGCTCATCAGTGGAAAAATTGTAGCAGGATCCTTGGGATGCCTTCCAGGTCTTTGGGCAGGACTCACAGGAGGATTCTGGGAAGGGGGAAAGAGGTCAGGTCGGCTGGGGCTGGTAGCTGCTCTGGTCACTGAATGGAGACACCAATGAAATGACTTGACCTTGACCCACCTGGGCATCCTTGACACTTTGCAAAAGTGAAACATGCTAGCTTCCTAGTTGTCCATTCAAGGGATGAACATTATCAGAGGCAGCGTAATGAAAAACAGGATTGCCTCAGACTTTGTGTTAACATCAACCGTGACAGGGGTTTGATTGAAATAACCCACGTGACAGATTCCTATGCTGCAAGAACCACTACCATCAACAGTTCTGGGAAGAACAACCTCCCTCTCCAAACTCTGATCTTCACCACTCAAACCACCCCATCTCCTTACCATTGCCTGCCCTCACAATCTCCATTTGCCAGAAGATTTCTCCCCAAATGATGTCCCATTTGTGTCCAGCATCTGCCAGGCCCTATGGAACTGAGAGACCCATAGAGAAAGGCTGATCAAAACCTGGTGGAAGATTTGTTTCCCAAAACATTACAGTAATTTATTGCTTACATTTAATGATGAGGATGAAAGGTTGTTGCTAAACCACGAAAGACGCCGGGATTCTTGGCCTCCAGAGGAGAAGAATTCAAGCTGGGGCCAGAGATGATGCTTGATGGCTCAGAGTTTTTGTGTAATAAAGTTTTATTAAAGTGTAAAAGAGATAGAGAAAGCTTCTGACACAGACATCAGAAGGTGGCAGAAAGAGTACCCCTCTGCTAGTCTTTAGCTGGATGTTATATGGCTACTGCTGCTGCTGCTAAGTCACGTCAGTCACGTCCGACTCTGTGTGACCCCATAAATGGCAGCCCACCAGGCTCCCATCCCTGGGATTCTCCAGGCAAGAACACTGAAGTGGGTTGCCATTTCCTTCTCCAGTGCATAAAAGTGAAAAGTGAAAGTGAAGTCACTCAGTCATGTCTGACTCTTCGCAACCTCATGGACTGCAGCCTACCAGTCTCCTCCGTCCATGGGATTTCCGAGGCTAGTGTACTGGAGTGGGTTGCCATTGCCTTGCAGCCTGCTAATTAAAGAAAGGAAAAACTCAGAGAATGGCACCAGGTCAGTCATCCCAGGCCATAAAAACGATTGATATGAATCTTGAAGAAAGGCAGATTTCCATACAAATATATAGTTTCATTAACATAGATTAGGAGAACAATATATAACATACTGGTTTGTCAAGTCGGTTCTGAGCCTAAAGCTGAACCTTTAGGTGGAACCAACTTGGAAGACAGAATTTGGGGTAAATGCATAGTATATTAACATAGCTTAAGACAAACATTTCCATAAGAAAAATGCATTGATTAGCTCAAGATTTGAGAACAGTTAAGTTCAAGTGGAACCAGGTGTCATTATGGCAACACAGAATTTTAAGAGAAACCTCTTTTTAAAATTTTGTATAGAGAAGGGAAAAAATACAACATTAGTTTGTTTCCTCCTGCCGCTTAAGAGAGAGATAAAAATGTCTGACACTTACAGCCTATTTCCTCCATTTGGACACCCCTGGCCTTCCTGCCTGTTACCCTCTCAAGGGCATCTTGTCTCTTTGTTTATGTTTATGTTGCTGTATGTTTGTTTTAGGGGGTAATTGTCTTCTGTTGATTTTAAATTAACTGAGTGGTTAATAAAGCAAAAGTCCTAATTAAAAAAAAAAAAAAAACCTGTTAGTATGCAAGGGAAAGGGCTTCCTAGGTGGCCTTAGTGGTAAAGAACCCACCTGCCGATATAGGAGACTTAAAAGATGCTGGTTCAAGCCCTGGGTCGAGAAGATCCCCTGGAGGAGGAAATGGCAATCCACTCCAGTATTCTGCCCTGGAGAATCCCGTGGACAGAGGAGCCTGGCGGGCTACAGTCCATGAGGTCGCACAGAGTCGGACACGACTCTGCATACATGGGAAAGGGGCCCACCATTCTGATCAGCACTCACATCTGACGTCCAGTTGCTTCAGTTCTTCCTTCATCTGGTTTATGAACTGCAAGACCAAGGAGAGAAAAGTGATCAACTCTAGAGCTTTAGACACACAGCTCTTTCACCATCCCCCAAATTCCCCAGGTTGAGATGGGGAGGGCAGTTTCTTCCTGAAGTCATATGTCCAAGAACATGGTCCAGCCTCCCCTCACTCCTCCATCTCTCTCACAGCCCCATAAAACCCTCTTCTGAAGACAAGACGTGGGGTCCTGGTTCTGTTGCGAGAAAGGGGACCCCTTCCAGGGCCTGAAACTGGGCTCTTGTCTAACAGTCAGAAATGAATTGTCCGAGGAGACACACGTGCTGACAAAGCAAGAGATTTCACTGGGAAAGGGCGCCCGGGTGGAGAGCAGGAGGGTCAGGGAACCCAGGAGAACAGCTCTGCTGCATGACTTGCAGTCTTGGGTTTTATGGTGATGGGATTAGTTTCCAGGTTGTCTTTAGCCCATCATTCTGACTCAGAGTCCTTCCTGGTGGTGTACACCTTGTTCAGCCAAGATGGATGCCAGCGAGGATTCTGGGAGGTGGTCGGACATGTGGTGTCTCCTTTTGACGTTTCCTGAACTCTTCCGGTTGGTGGAGGCTTATTAGTTTTGTGTCCCTTACCAGGACCTCATGTTGTAAAACAACTCATGCAAACGGTGGCTGTGGTGCCTGGCCAGGGTGGGCGGTTTCAGTCAGGCTGCGTCCCCTAACAGTTCTATCTGATCATCTTTCCCACCAGCTCAGCCAAAACTTACCTTCAGCCAGGACTACACCAAGGATCAGGGTCACTGCCAGGCAAAAACCTTCCAGGGATCCTCCCTCCTGGGGAGGCTTTTGACCCTGCTGTGTTGTAGAGACCGAAGCAAGAGGGAGTCATCACACTCTGTCAAGGAAAAGTGCTGAGATGGCACGAGGACTGTGGAGGGCTGAGGCGGAATCACTCACTGGAGTGGGAGGCGGTGAGTGATCACTGGTATCAAGGAGGGCGTCTGCTCCTGCCTCACCTGGGTGCCTGGGAAAGGGCAGGGATTTTCCCCACTGGTGTGCAGTCCTGCAGGCTGCTGCTCTCTGTGCCTATGTTCAACTGTGGCCACAGCTCCTTCTTCTAGCCACCCACAGCCCTTCTGGTGTTATTGAAGACACACCCTTCCCATGCTGGAAAATGCCACCCCCCTTGTAAACCATCAGATATTCCTTTCCTGGCTCTGCAAAGCTGTGAGGATCTCTAGATGGCAGTTTATTACCCTTCACGTTGTTGAGAGATGATACTGGCATGTAGGAGAAGGCATTTTGCTCCAAGTCTTCTCTATAGCTTTCGTTTCCCTGCATGATGGAAGGGACAATAGTTGCCCCAGAAGTCTGCCTAGAGGTCCCTGGTACATCAGCCTTTTAGATTTCCAGTCACATTATTTTCCAAAGATCTTTTATTTTCTCATTGATGAGGCAGTGGTTCTTTCAACATAATAGTTATGACTTGTCTCTTTCAGAGCAGGTAACCAAAGTCCAACCATACACATTGATTTGTAACCTTACCTTTTTTTTAATTTTTACTTTTTAACACCAAGAACATTTTGTATCAGAGTATAACCAATTAACAATCCCGTGGTAGTTTCAAGTAAACAGCAAAGGGACTCCACTCTACATGTACATGTATCCATTCTTCCCCAAACCCCTCTCCTATCCAACCTGGCACATAACATTGAGCAGAGTTCCTCCTGCTATAGGGTAGGTCTTTGTTGGTTATCCATTTAAAACATAGCAGTGTTTACATAACTTTACCTTTTAAATGGAGAATGAGATGCAGCAAAGAGGAGAAGCAAACTGATGTTGGTGGAGAGGCTTCTGTTTATCAAACCCACGTTAGGACACTTTCATACATCATGGTGTTTAATGTGTTTTTTCCTCTGAATACCATTATGATTTCTCTCTTTATCTTTGGGTGTTAGCAGCTAAATATCTCTAGGTATGCATGCACAAATGTGTGCACATGCTTTTAGGAACTCACACAGCTTAAGATTCAATGAGAAGCCCAAGTGCTGCAACTAGAGAAGAGCCCCTGCTTTCCACAACTAAAGAAAGCCCAGGTGCAGCAGTAAAGACCCAGGGCAGCTAAAAGTAAACAAATAAATACATTTTTGAAAGAAAGAAAGTCAATTTGAAAGGACTTCCCTGGTGGTTCAATGGCTAAGATTCTGCATTTCCAACGTGGGGGTTTGGGGGGTGGGGGGAAGGTGGCGCTGGGCAGCGGGGTTTGATCCCTGGTCAGGGAACTGGATTGCTGCTGCAACTAAGAGTGGACATGACACAGCTATAAAAATTCCACATGCTGCAGCTAAGACCCAGTGCAGCCAAACAAGGTAAAATTAGAGCAAATTTAAGAAAAGAAAGTCAGATTGAGAGTGTGGACTCTTGGGCACTAGAAGAGGCTTTGCCACTGAATTTCATTCAGGAGACATAAACTGACTCACTATTGTGACTCCAGCAAGCCCTGGAGACACAGGGCAATTGCATCCAGTCCCAGACCCACCATCCAGCAGACCTAGCCCAAAGGCTGTGAGGGAGACACCTGCTGGCCACTTTGGGAAAATACAGAGAAAGGAATGTTTTCTCTGGTATTTAAAAAGATGAATGGGGCCTTCTCTTGGCAGACAGCAAAGGAAGAGAAATTCCAGGCGCAAAGTATGAAATCGAAAGTAGGAAGTAGGAACATGTGTAAATAGATAGCTAGTGGGAAGCTGCTAGCTCTCTAGGGAACCCCGTCTGGTACTCTGTGACAACCAAGAGGGTTGTGATGTGGAGTGAGGGTGGGAGGCAGGCTCCAGACGGAACGGGTGTAATTGTGTGTACAGTTACGACTGATTCATGTTGTACAGCAGAAACCAGCACAACTTTCTAAAGCAACTATCCTCTGAGTTTATGTATCCATAATATATATTTTACATATATAAAATGTATATATTGTTGCTGTTTAGTCACTAAGTCGTGTCCAATTCTTTGTGATCCCACGGACTGTAGCCCACCAGGCTTCTCTCTCTATGGGATTGCCCAGGCAAGAATACCGGAGTGGGTTAGCATTTCCTTCTCCAGAGGATCTTCCCGACCCAGCGATCAAAGCTCAGTCTCCTGCATTGGCAGGCGGATTCTTCACTGCTGAGTCACCAGTGATGTCTATGTATACATGAAATATAAGGCAGGGAAATTCATGGCTGGACCATGTCCACATGCTGGGGCAGTGGGGGCATACCAGCCGGGAACAACATCTGAATTACAGGACTTGGAGTTTCATCCTGCAGAGAGCAGAGACCTGGCAATGCGCTGGCTTAGGGAAGGGCCGTAAAGGCCCCGCCTATCCTGGATTTCATCTGGAAGATGACCAGGAAATATTATTTCAGCTCGTTTCATCCCCCAGACATTCCTCAGCACCCTGCTCTGGCAGATGAGGAACTCATTCCTCCCTTAAGAGTAATGTTCTTCACCTACTTCTCTCTACTCCACTGAAAACTTAATTTTTTCTTAATTTATTTATTTTTAATGGAAAGATAATTGCTTTACAATATTGTATTGGTTTCTGACATACATCAACATGAATCAGCCATAAGTAAACATATGTCCCCTCCCTCTCGAACCTCCCTGCCACCTCCCACCCCTTCCCATCCCTTTAGGTGGTTGCAGAGCCCCTGTTTGAGTTCCCTGAGTTATGCAGCAAATTCTCATTGGCAATCTGTTTTACACACGGTGTTGTAAGTTTCCATGTTACTCTCTCCAGGCATCTCACCCTCTCTGTCTTTCCCCTGGCCTGTGTCCATAAGGCTGTTCTCTATGTCTGCATCTCCATTGCTGCCCTGCAAATAGGTACCTCACTGCCATCTTTCTAGATTCCATATATATGTGTTAATATCTGATATTTTTTTCTTTCTGACTTACTTTACTCTGTATAATAGACTATAGGTTCAGCCACTTAATTAGAACTGACTCAAATGCATTCTTTTTTATGGCTGAATAATATTCCTGTGTATATATGTACCGCAGCGTCTTTATCCATCCATCTGTTGATGGAATCTAGCTTGCTTCCAGGTCCGAGCAATCCCACTACTAGGTACATACCCTGAGGAATTGAAAAACACATAAGTATCCCAGTGTTCACTGCAGCACTATTTACAATAGCTAGGATATGGAAACCCTTCAGTTAAGGAATGTGTTCGCAACTTCCCGTGTGTATTTGATCTGGTCTCAAATATATGAATCTAGCAGAAAACCTTTAGCACTGATGACAATATAACAGTTGGATTTCCTTTTTATGTCTTTTTATCTTAATTGGCTTCAGAGGAGGAAAAGGGACTGTGACTGCCCCAGGAGTTTGTTGTGTTTATCTTGCAATATCCTGAATGACGTTTGCACTTGTCTCTCTCTCCCCTGTTCAGGAGGGCTTAGAAATGAAATCTGAGCCCCAGTGATCTTTCCTCTCTAGCACAAACTAGGTATGTTATGAATATTTTAGGGCAAATTTTCTACTAAGGATTGGATAGTTGGGACTTCCCTGGTGATCCAGTGGCTAAGACTCTGTGCTCCCAATGCAAGGGGCCTGGGTTCAATCCCTGGTCAGGGAACTAGATCCCACATGTAGCAACTAAGAGTTCACACGCTGCAAAGAAGATCGGAGCTCTTATGTGCCTCAAATAAGACCCAGCACAACCGAATAAATAAATATTTTTAATAGAATTAACTTATTTTTATTTTTTTCCATTTATTTTTATGAGTTGGAGGCTAATTACTTTACAATACTATAGTGGTTTTTGCCATACATTGACATGAATCAGCCATGGATTTACATGTGTTCCCCGTCCAGATCCCACCTCCCACCTCCCACCTCCCTCCCCATCCCATCCCTCTGGGTCTTCCCAATGCACCAGCCCTGAGCACTTGACTCACGCATTCAACCTGGGCTGGTGATCTGTTTCATCCTTGATAGTATACTTGTTTCAATGCTACTCTCTCGGAACATCCCACCCTCACCTTCTCCCACAGAGTCCAAAAGTCTGTTCTGTACATCTGTGTCTCTTTTTCTGTTTTGCATATAGGGTTATCGTTACCATCTTTCTAAATTCCATATACATGCATTAGTATACTATATTGGTCTTTGTTTTTCTGGCTTACTTCATTCTGTACAATGGGCTCCAGTTTCATCCATCTCATTAGAAATTATTCAAATGAATTCTTTTTAACGGCTGAGTAATATTCCATTGTGTATATGTACCACAGCTTCCTTATCCATTCGTCTGCCAATGGACATCTAGGTTGCTTCCATGTCCTGGCTATTATAAACAGTGCTGCGATGAACACTGGGGTGCACGTGTCTCTCTCAGATCTGGTTTCCTTGGTGTGTATGCCCAGAAGTGAGATTGCTGGGTCATATGGCAGTTCTATTTCCAGTTTTTTAAGGAATCTCCACACTGTTCTCCATAGTGGATGTACTAGTTTGCATTCCCACCAACAGTGTAAGAGGGTTCCCTTTTCTCCACACCCTCTCCAGCATTTATTGCTTGTAGACTTTTGGATAGCAGCCATTCTGACTGGCATGTAATGGTACCTCATTGTGGTTTTGATTTGCATTTCTCTGGTAATGAGTGATGTTGAGCATCTTTTCATTTGTTTGTTAGCCATCTGTATGTCTTCTTTGGAGAAATGTCTGTTTAGTTCTTTGGCCCATTTTTTGATTGGGTCATTTATTTTTCTGGTATTGAGCTGAAGGAGTTGCTTGTATATTTTTGAGATTAATCCTTTGCCTGTTGCTTTGTTTGCTATTTTTTTCTGCCAATCTGAAGGCTGTCTTTTCACCTTGCTTATAGTTTCATTTGTTGTGCAAAAGCTTTTAAGTTTCATTAGGTCCCACCTGTTTATTTTTGCTTTTATTTCCAATATTCTGGGAGGTGGGTCATAGAGGATCCTGCTGTGATTTATGTCAGAGAGTGTTTTGCCTATGTTCTCCTCTAGCAGTTTTATAGTTTCTGGCCTTACATTTAGATCTTTAATCCATTTTTAGTTTATTTTTGTGTATGTTGTTAGAAGGTGTTCTAGTTTCATTCTTTTACAAGTGGTTGACCAGTTTTCCCAGCACCACTTGTTAAAGAGGTTGTCTTTTTTCCATTGTATATCCTTGCCTCCTTTGTCAAAGATAAGGTGTCCATAGGTACATGGATTTGTCTCTGGGCTTTCTATTCTGTTCCATTGATTTATATTTCTGTCTCTGTGCCAGTACCATACTATCTTGATGACTGTGGGTTTGTAGTAGAGCCTGTAGTCAGGCAGGTTGATTCCTCCAGTTCCATTCTTCTTTCTCAAGATTGCTTTGGCTATTCGAGGTTTTTTGTATTTCCATACAAATTGTGTAATTACCTTATTTTTAAAAGAAAGGATTGGACAGTTAAGTTGAAGTGCTCTTAAAATCCTTGATCAACATTTTGCTCTCCTCTTTTCTTAGATAAATAAAGGAATGAACCTTATGCTTGATCTGCTCTTTGATAACTGGAAAAAGTCAGAGCTGGCCACAAAAGCTGGATAGTTTGATAAGTGTGACCAGCCTCAGTACTGTGCATGAGATAATTCTTATCTCCAGCTCAAAGGGAGTTCAGACCCAGAAATCATGTATTCAACAGATGTGTATGGAACATCTGAGCCTATAGCTAATCCCCTCCCTGGGAAGACCGCATTTAGCACGACAGACATATTTGCTTCTATGGCACTACAGTGAAGGCAGGGGGAGAGGGTAGATGATGAAGAACTGAATCTAGGCAAAAATGTCAGGAGTTTGAGGAAGGGAAGGCAAGGGGTTATGAGAGCTTAACAACCTAATGCATAGAGAACAGGGAAGGTTAGGAAGGATCGTGGAGAAGATGGCACTTCAATTTTATTGTTTCTCTATTTCTGCATTTTTAGTTGTGCTGGTTCTCCTTTGCTAGTTGTGGACTTTCTCTAAATGCAGTGAGTGAGGGCCCCTCTCTAGTCACGGTGTATGGGCTCCTCACTGCAGTGGCTTCTCTTCCTGTGAAGCACAGGCTACAGAGCACGAACTTCAATAGTCATGGAGCATGGGCTCCGTTACCCCTTGGCATGTGGGATGTTCCCAGACCGGGGATTGCCCACGTCCCCGCATTGGTAGGCGGATTCTTAACCACTGGACAGCCAGGGGAGTCCTGAAGGTGGCATTTCAGCTGAGACATTTGCTGCAGAGATGTGGGAGAGGAAAGCGTGCATTAGGCAGAAGGAATAACGTGTGCAAAGGTTAGGTAGGGAGGTGATTGTTCCCTTGAGGAAAAGATCAGTATGACAGGACTCTTGGGCAGCAAGGAAAGGAGAGTGGCTCAAACTGGCAAGGGTCCAATAACAAAGGAACTTACTCCATATTCCCAAGAACCAGTAGATGGCACTCACCTACACAAGGGATATAATCTATAATACAACATAAAACAATGGATTCCAACAATAATAACCACACCAGAAAAGTATGTTTCAGATAAATTGCAGAACAGCCATTCATATTTCAGAAGGATTTTGCAGCTCTCAGACTTTCCACAGGGTTGTAATGAGAGATTCTTCTGCTTGTTTTCTCAGCAAGTTGAGCACTTATTAGGGATTCTTAGGTGGCTCAGTGGTAAAGAATATGCCTGACAATGCAGGAGACTCAGGAGACATGGGATTGATCCCTGGGTTGGGGAAATCCCCCAGAGGAGGGCATGGAAACCCACTCCAGCACCCTTGCTAGAAAAATCTCATGGATATGGAGCCTGGCAAGCTATGGTCCATGGGGTCACAAAGAGTCAGATACGACTGAGCATCTGAGCATGAGTATATTAGGTGCCAAGATATAGGAACGAAACAGCCAGATCCTGTGGTCCTTGGCCTCCATGTCCTCTGCCTGCCTTTTGTCTGTGGAAAAGCTTTAGTCAAAGAATAAGCTTAATCAGAGAAGTGAGAACATGCAGAAACAAAGGAAAGCAGTCAAAGGGAACCAAATAATAATTGTTTAGCCATTGCTGTTCAGTGGCTAAATCGTGTCCAACTCTTTGCAACCCCATGGACTACAGCACACCAGGCTTCCCTTTCCTTCTATCTGTCTCCCGGAGTTTGCTCAGATTCATGTCCATTGAGTTGGTGATGCTTTCTAACCTCCTCATCTTTTAGTCATTAAACATAGACAAGGACATTTGGTTCTTTCTCAAGAGCTGTAGATAACACTCTGAGCCATATCCTATGAGCTGTCTTACGGATAGTGAAATCCCCACCAGGTGGAGAACTTAACTACATGATGACCAGACTACAGCCATGACGTAAGCTGACACAATTCTGAGAACTGGCCTCAAGAAATGGAAACAAACCAACCCTGGACGTGAAGATTAACTGTACTTCTAAGAATCGAGATAATGCTAGCCAAACCACCAATGACCAATTTCAAGATGGCTATCAGAGCCAATGGTGCTGCTTCTGCATGTAACCCCCTTTTCTCAGCCTGTTAAAGCTCTTGCCGACTGATTGTCTGGGGTGGGGGGCGGAGGCAGTTAGCTTTTGGACAGGTGTTTGTGCCCTTCGATTGCCAGGATACAAAATGAAGCAAGCCAATCTTGCCTCTTTGATATCTTTTGAGCAGTGAGGAGCCAGACCTCACTTTTGGTTATAGGAACACAATGGTGAGCAAGCCCAAAGTGGTCCTACCCTCTCAGGGATACCAGTCTACTGTGGAGAAATGGGAAGGTGTCAATCAATTATGTATATAACACAGTGTAGTGAGCATTATGATGGAAGTAGAAGCACCAGCCGCCCTCAGAGCTCCAGAGACCTTTACCTCTGTGTATGATGGGCAGCATGGGATGCTCCCAGAAGCCGCACATGCTCTGCATTCTATGGATCTACTGTACAAGGTACCATGTTGCAGGCTGGAGCATCTGGCTCTGTGTACTTGGTGCATGAGTCAAGTAAAGATCACCTTCATTTCCCACCTGTGTTTCTTGGTATTAATCAAACGTCCAAGTTTGAGCTTGACACTAAGCAGGAATACTGTCTGGGGACCATTTCTCTGGAGTGGAGTGAAACTGTGGCTTTGTCTCCACCTCAGTCCTGAGGCTTGCATCAGACCTCATCTTCCCGAAGCTCTATGGTTGATCTTTAGGGACTCTTTAATTTGTACAAATAATGTGGAGATGGGAATTGTGTGTTGAATTTTAATGAGCTCCCAGTTGTCACAGGAAATCCTATTTGCTTGTTCAGTAATGAAACTTGGAATTGGCTTCCAAAGATTGTTATGCCAATGGAATTTGGCAGGTTGAGTAGGGTGAATGTCCTACTGGGCTCTCTAAAAATGTCAGTAAAGAACAAGAAAAACAAACAACAAAAAAAAAATCATGTACTTCCCTGCAAAAAAAAAAAATATCAGTAAAGAAGTCTAACCTTGGGACTTCCCTGGTGGCCCAGTTAGTAGGAATTCACCTTCCAATGCAGAAGACAAGTTCGATCCCTGGTCAGGGAACTAAGATCTCACCTGCTGCAGGGCAACTAAGCCCATGTGCCACAACTACTGAAGCCCTGAGCCCTAGAGCTCTTGCTACAAAACAAGAGAAGATACCACAATGAGAAGCCTACATATTGCAACTAGAGAGTAGCCACTGCTTACTGCAACTGCAGAAAGCCCACACACAGCAGTGAAGACCCAGCACAGACAAAAATAAATAAATAAGGGTCTAACCTTGTTTATTTCTGTGACCTCCAAGAGGTCTGCCACAGGGAGTGGCAGATATGCTCTAAGAACACTGGGGTGGGGCTGGAGGTGACCAGTTCAGATTAATTCTACTAACTGCTTGCAGTGGACACCCTAAGACATTACTTCAACTAAATTCTCTGCGACATGCTTAGTTCTTTAAAGAAAGACTAGCTAGCCATCAGTGTGAATTGTCTACTTCTCTTTGGGTTCTTTTCCAGTAGTCGTGTACGGATGTGAGAGTTGGACCATAAAGAAGGCTGAGTGCTGAAGAACTAATGCTTTAGAACTGTGGTGCTGGAGAAGACTCTTGAGAGTCCCTTGGACTGCAGGGAGATCCAACCTGTCTATCCTAAAGGAAAACAATCCTGAATATTCATTGGGAGGACTGATGCTGAAGCTAAAACTCCAATAATCTGGCCACCTGATACAAAGAGCTGACACATTAGAAAAGACTCTGATGCTGGGAAAGATTGAGGGCAGGAGGAGAAGGGGACAACAAAGGGTGAGATGATTGGATGGCATCACCAACCCAATGGACATGAGTATGAGCAAACTCTGGGAGATGGAGAAGGACAGCGAAGGCTCGCATGATGCTGTCCATGGAGTCGCATAGACTTGGACACAACTTAGCGAATGAACAACAAAAGCAATAGGTGAGGGAGACATGTGTAAGTAGCCTGGATGGCTTTGTGCCTTACAAGGCTGACTCACATTAGACAGAGTTGGGTTCAAATCCTGGCCCAGCCACTTCCTGGTTTGTGACATTGATGAAATGAATTTATGTCTCTGAGTCTCTAACTGAAAACAGGGAAGCTACTAGTAATAACTCCTGGCTAACACCAGTGTGTATAAACTTGCTAGCACTTAGTAAATGTTCAATGAACGCTAGATAGTGCTATTTCATCACTCAGTAGAGTTCTGTTGGAGTTTGGACACAGTTAACTGACTTGATTCACTTCTTCACTTCCTTTACCCCAATGAGTTAGAGCTCATTCATTTATTCATCAAACATTTGTTGAATATTTTCTATTTTCAGGCTCTGGGAATTAAAGCAGAGAGCAGAACTTCCCTGGTGTTGCAGTGGATAAGAATCCAAATCCACCTGCCAATGCAGGAGACATGGATTTGATCCCTGGTCTGGGAAAATTCCACATGCCATGGAGCAAGTAAACTCATGTGCCAAAACTTCTGAGCCTGCTCTCTAGAGCCCAAGAACTGCAATTACGGAGACTGTGTGACGCAACTACTGAAGCACGTGCCTAGAACCTGTGCTCTGCAAGAGGAGAAGCCACCACAACAAGAAAGCTGTGGGCTGCAAGCAAGAGCAGCCACCACTCACCACACCCAGGGGAAGCTCACGCAGCAGCAAAGACCCAGTGCAACCCAAAATAAACAAATAAATTAAAAATTTTATAAAAAGAGCAAGCAAGATGAAGTGTCTCTTAGTGTTTGCCTTCTCACAGTAAGAAACTAGTTTATGAGTTAACAAATAAAATGCTAATCTCAAGGAAATGGATTTGGGATTGTGGTTCTTGGACCAAATTTAGCAGCAAAGTAAGAAAGTAAATGGATATCATTGTTTCAGGAAGGGGCACCCCTTCCAGGGCCTGAGAGTGGGCTCTTGCCTAACATTCTGAAATGAATTGTCTGAGGAGACATATTAGCTGAAAAAGAAAGAGACTTTATTGGAAAGGGGCACTCTGGCAGAGAGCAGGAGGGTAAGGGAACCAGGAGAACCGCTTTGCTACGAGGCTTGCAGCCTCGGGGTTTATGGTAATGAGACTAATTTCCAGGTTGTTTTTGACCAATCATTCTGACTCAGACTCCTTCCTGGTGGTGCACGCATTGCTCAGCCAAGATGGATGTCAGCAAGGAGGATTCTGGGAGGTGGTAGGACACGTGGTGTCTCCTTTTGATCTTTCCTAAACTCTTCTGGTTGGTGGTGGCTTATTAGTTCCATGTTCCTTAATAGGACCTCCTGTTGTAAAATAGCTCACGCAAATAGTTACTATGGTGCCTGGCCGGGTGGGCGGTTTCAGTCGGTGTGCTTCCCCTAATATTATATCAGAGTCCAGTGGACTGTGATGAAATGACTTTTCTGGATTTGGTCCCCTCTCCCATGGGGACCAGGTCGCATTGTTGCTCATTCAAACCTGTTATGTCAGGTCTCCCCATGCTCATGGCACCAAGTAATGTTTTGCAGAAGATTTTCACTTTCATCTCAGGTTCAAAGGATTTGTTAAAATAAGCCACTCATTATATACAAATAAATAATACCATCATTTATTAGAAAATTATCTAGTTTACTTTCAGTATACTAACATTTTAAAAAAGAGAAATAGAAACAGCAGAGAACACATAACCAAACTGGGTTTTGACCAACATCCAGACTCAAACAGCTCTGGGAAGTCCCATGACACAGTACATCTGGAGGCCCAGCTGGGAAAAGGTCCCAGGCAGTGCATCTTCTCTGCGGGTGAGACTTCAAAAATTGCAGTTCGGGCTCCAGCTTATAATCCCAGGATGCAGACAGATATCAACATCAATCTGTGAGCAAATAGCTCTCAGTTCAGTTCAGTCTCAGCGGTGTATGACTCTTTGCAACCCCATGAACTGCAGCTCTGGGTTCATGTTAATGCTGTTGGTTTTATCCTGTAAAACTTGGAATGTTGTTAAGCTGGCCCAACAATCTCAAGGTCCATCCCCTATGTTATCTGTGGTGCCACAAGGCTTGCACTCAGCAGGCAGTCAGGTCACTCACAGTCAGGGCAGTGTCCAGGCAGGTTAGAAGCAAGGTCAGAGGCCTGCTCTGCTTGGTCTCTGAAGCCTAAATAGGACATGAGTTTGAGCAAACTCAGGGAGATAGTGAAGGACAGGGAAGCCTGGCCTGCTGCAGTTCATGGGGTCACAAAGAGTCAGACACAACTCAGCGACTGAACAACAAAACAAGACTATTTAATTTCCCTAAGACTGCAAAGCCCCAAGAAGGCAACCCAGGGACAGCTTTGTCCATCCTGGCTCTTAATCACTGTGGCATGTTGTAGGTACATGTGAATTTTTAGGGAACAAATCAATTGCAAAATGCACCCAGGGAAAGCATAGGGTTTGGTCTGGGAAGACTGCAGATGCTGTGGGGCAGCTAAGCCTGGTCACCACAACTACGGAGCTTGTGAGCCGCAATTGATGAAGAACACGTGAGTAGAGCTGCTGCACAACAAGAGAAGCCACCGCAGTGAGAAGCCGGCAAACCATTAGAGAGAGCCTATGAGCGGTAACAAAGACCCAGTGTGAGAGGAGGGCAAGGGGCAGGGCACAGCTTTTGAAAGAATGACACAGGACACAACATAAACCAATTATAATCAAACGGGACCAAGACGGCAGACAAAACTAGACCTTGATCCTCACTCAGCAAGTGCAATGACACACCCAGAAGTGCCCTGACAGTTCCAAGGCGCTGCCAAAAGCCAAGGAGTGAGCGGTGGCTCAAATCCTGAAAATCGCCACCCCTCCCCAAAAGTAGTTAGAATAATCCTCCCACTCATTAGCATATGAAATTACCCAGCCTATAAAAACTAACCAGGGCAAATTTTGCATCCCAGCCACATGGGTTCGAGTCCCAAGCAAGGTTTTGTCTGGAATTTGATTCCCAAGCAAGGTTTTTGACTTGGGGTGGGGGGAGGAGGTGGTTGAGTCCCAGCCACATGGGTTCAAGTCCCAAGCAGGGTTTTGGCTGGGTTGGAGTCCCAAGCAAGGTTTTGGCTGGGTTTGAGTCCCAGCCACGTGGGTTCAAGTCCCAAGCAGGGTTTTGGCTGGGTTTGAGTCCCAAGCAAGGTTTTGGCTGGGTTTGAGTCCCAGCCACGTGGGTTCAAGTCCCAAGTAAGGTTTTGGCTGGGTTCGAGCCCCAGCACACGGGTTCAGGTCCCAATCTGTGGTAAACAGTTTCACCAGCACAACCAAAAATAAATAAATCTTAAAAATTTTTTTAAAGAAAGCATAGAGTTTGACCCACTTCACTGAATCATTGCAGGGCATCTGGTCAGCCTAGAAATTGCATCTTCTTCAATAGCTGACCTTAAGCTAAACTTTCTCAAAAAAGCAAGGAGCCACTCTCACTTTCTGACAGCTCTTTCCCAAGATCCTTGAAGAGAATTGTATTTTATGTCTTCTCTTCTCCACAGCAGGGATACAGGCACACACCTCATCCATCCCCTTGCAGTTTCAGCTTCTAAAAGAAAGAGCCATGACCAAACCCAATTGCCATTTTAGCTAATTCGAAATTACATTTGCTGGAGAAAAGTTGTTCCTACAGATCCTGACTTTGTTGTACCATGACTATGTAGCCATGAGTGATACCCTAGCCTGTATATAATTGAGTCTGGGCCAGGTCTAAGGAAGAGTCATGCCTAATCCCCATGCCAGATGCCTGCACCTCCAATGGGTCTTGGCTTCAAGAACCCAGGCTTGCAAATGTGGAGGAAACTGTCATATTTTAGAATTAACATAAGGAAGTCATGCATAATTAAGAGATTTAAAAAACTTTTTCAGTGGGATAGAAGTCACATTAAAGGATAGAAAATTTTTTAAAAAAATAGATTGGAGATCCACTGCATCTACCTAGGGTAGATCAAAATCACAAAGTTAATAAAGTACTTCAAGAGAGGAAGGTGAGTGTTGGACTCCAAGTAGCCCAGCAGATGGTCCTAGTTGAGATGGACCTAAGGAAGAATGAGGAGATGGCCCATAAGAAGCTAGGAGCAGGGAAAGCATTCCAGGCAAAGGAAACCACAGGAGCAAATGCATGGAGGTATGAAGGACATAGAGAAAGTGAAGTGACCAGACCGGGAATGGGGCTTTGGAGATGTCTTAGAACAATCTCCCTGGGAACCAGAGGGGAGATTGGACCCTCAGAGAGACTGACGAGGAAGATGGAGGGGCTGGTTAAGCTAATGATAATGGGATAAATGGCTAAGTTAATGATAAATGGGATAAATGGGATAAATCTGAGGGGCCCAGGTGTGGTAAGTAAAGCCCACTGGCACAAACGCAAGGGATGGACTTGGAGACATGAAGAGCAGCAAGAAGCAAGGCTTTAATTACCGTCTTGCAAGGTCCTGTGTCTGGCAGGCAGGCTCACCCAGAGTAGTTACAATGGGGTTTTTACCCACTCAGCACACAAGTCCCTCCCCTAGTCCCTCACTGACTGAGTACTATGGGGTTAACAATCTTCCTGAGGAAGTCACCTGGATTTATTACTCTTTCTTTGGATTTTCCCATGCAAGTATCCTGACAGCTATTACATCAGCAGGCTATCACTCTAGGCTAGTTGTCCTTGAAAATGGACCACTTTAAGTTTTTATTTCTTATACAGTCACCCCTGACCCACAAGCATCAGGTTTTTAATGTCAGAAGAAAGCTCCAGGTCTGGGCATTTTATGAAATGAACCTTGGTCCCCTAGATCAGTCAGCTTAGGTTAAATATGCTGCAGTAACAAGTAGTGACCTCAAAATCTTAGTGACTGACAGCCACAAAGCTTCATTTCTTGGTCATTTCAATGTTCATTATGGCTCAGCTGAAGCTTTCCCTGAGAGGGTCTTCTTCATTGCAGGACCAAGGTTGAAGGAGTGACCCCTCTCTAGGGAGAGTTGGTCTTGTGTCAAGAGCAAAACAAAGATTAAACACACATACTCACAAGACTCTTAAGACTCTTTCTTAGCAGTGGCACACAGAAATTCCCATAATTCCCATTTCATTATCTCAAGCAAGAACATGGTCAAATCTGGATTTAGTGGGGGTGATCATTAAAATCTTCCTATAGGGATGGGCCTGAGATTGCTCCTGGAGAATTTCTTCTATTCAGCAGACATAAGGAAAAGAGATAAAGGGTGAGCAAATCTTGTGCCAAGACAAGGAACCTGGACTTTGGAGAAACGTCTCTATTGTTGCCTGTGGGATCTCAGTAGCCAGAGAGGACAAGGATGGAGGGTTGAGGAGACTTTGCAAGGGGTCTAAATCAGTCCTGAGGAGTGGAGTGCAGGGGCCTAAGTTAGCAATTCTGCCACTTCTCACAGATGAAAGCAAGAAATTCTGATTTGCCAGAGAAGTTACCCCAGTGCCCATGGTGGAGCATCATCATGCAGGCAGGGACAGTTCCATTATCGTGCAGTTCATTGGAATCCCACTTCCTGTAAAGAGCAGCCCACCAAATCCCTCAGAAGTTGGCCTAGGACCTGGAGTTCCTTAGCCCTACCCTCTGTGAGTGAGGGTTTGGCCCTGAGGCTCTTGCAGCTCCCCAATAGAAGTTATTTATTGAGGCCAGCTTACAGTAGCCATCTGGTCAACCCCTTCCTATTTTTTTTTTTTTTTTCTTTTCTCCAAGTGGAGACACTGAGCTCAAAGAGAAGTGGCAATAGACAATGGTCTTCAGATAAGCTGAGGGTCTCCAAGCTTCTTGGCCACCTTCTCTGACTGTCCCATCCCATTAGCCCTCTCCCTTTCTCTGAGGTCTGTTTCACCCTGAAGCCATACGGACCTCGTCCAAATTCTAGTTCCAGTCACTTATTATCTATGTGACCACAGCAACTGTCTCAATGTCTCCGAGCCTCTGTTTTCCTCTTTTTCAAAATGGGAGTATGTTGAAAAGGTGATGACTGGTGCATGTAATATATACAGCAAGTGCTTGGACACTTCAGAGTTTACCATGGAGATGACTTCTGCCTTGGGCTGGGACCTTTATGGACAGGAAAATGCTAGGCAGCAGAGAGAAACATCACAAGTAAAGACAAAGAAGGTGAGGATACAAGTAAATGCTGAGAAGGTACAGTGGGCTCAGTTTTGTCCCCTAGAAAAAGATATGCCTATATCTGGAGAAAAACATGATATGAAAGGATACATGCACCTGAATGTTCATTGCAGCACTGTTTATAATAGCCAAGGCATGAAAGCAAACTAAATGTCCATCAGCAGAGAGCTAAAGAAGATGTGATATGTATATATGATGGAATATTAAATTCCATTAAAAAGAATTAAATAGAATGAAAAATTAAAGCCATTAAAAAGAATGAAATAATGCCATTTGCAGCAACACGAATGAACCTAAAGATTGTCATACTAAATAAAGTAAGTCAGACAGGGAAGGTGAAATGTCATATGACACACCTTATATGTGGACTCTAAAAAGAAATAATACAAATGAGCTTAGTTACAAAACAGAAAGAGACTCACAGACTTAGAAATGAACTTATGGTTATTGGGGGAAAGAGATAGTTAGGAAGTTTGGGATGGACATGTACACACTGTTATATCTAAAATGAATAACCAAAAAGGACCTATTGGTCCTTGGAACCAAGGAAACACATGGTTAACATGCTCAGTGTTATGTGGCAGCCTGGATGGGAGGGGGTTTGGGGGCAGAATGGATACATGTATACATATGGCTGAGTCCCTTTGCTGTTTATATGGTGAAACGCATACATGTATACATATGGCTGAGTCGCTTCACTGTTCATCTGAAACTATCACAACATTGTTAGTCAGCTATACCCCAATACAAAATAAAAAGTTCAAAAAAAAGAAAAGAAAAGATATGCCAACATCCTAGCCCCTGGTACCTGTGAATGTGAGCTTACTTGGGGAAAGCATCTTTTAAGATGCAGCCTGATCTTCGTATCCACCTGATATGAAGAACTGACTCATTTGAAAAGATGCTGATGCTGGATCTTTCAAGCATCTTTCAAAGATTGAAGGCAGAAGGAGAAGGATGAGACAACAGAGGATGATATGATTAAATGGCATCACCGATTCCATGGATATGAGTTTGAGTAAGTTCCAGGAGTTGGTGACGGACAAGGAAGCCTGGCATGCTGCAGTCTGTGGGGTCGCAAAGAGTTGGACATGACTGAGCAACTGAACTGAAGATGCAATTAAGTGAAAGATCTTGAGATCATTTTGAATTGAGTTAGCCCTAAGTCCAAGGACAAGTATCTGTGTAAGGAGAAAAGTAGACACATATACAGAGGAGAAGGCCATGTGACGATGGAGGCAGAGACTGGAGTGATGTGGCCACAAGCCAAGAACACCTGTGGCCACCGGCAACTGAAAGAGATATGGAAGGATTCTACCCTAGAAACTCTGGGGGGAATGTGGGCCTACCAACACTTTTATTTGGGACTCCTAGCCTCTAGAACTGTGAGAGAATAATTTCTATTGTTTGTAGTCACCCCATTTCTAGTACTTTGCTACAGTAGTCACAGAAAACTCATACATTTGGCAAATGCTACATTGTTATACCTGGACTGCAAGGAGCTCAAACCAGTAAATCCTAAAGGGATATTCATTAGAAGGATTGATGCTGAAGCTGAAGTGCCAATACTCTGGCCACCCGGTGTGAACAGCTGACTTGTTTGAAAAGACCCTGATGCTGGGAAAGATTGAAGGCAAAAGGAGAAGGGGGCAGCAGAGGATGAGATGGCTAGAGAACACCACTGACTCAATGAACATGAATTTGAACAAACTCCGGGAGATAGTGAAAGACAGGGAAGCCTGGCATGTTGCAGTCCATGGGTTCGCAAAGCATCAGACACAACTTAGCAACTGAACACACACTGTTACTCTCCTGAGCAGGCCCAGTTCACACCTCAGCACCCTGGAGGCTCTGAGAAGTTCTGCAACAAAGAAACCAGACCGGCATTAAACCCACTGTTTCTCAAGCATGTAAAATGAGAAAACTATTTTTGAATAACAGAATAGCAATAGCTGATATAATAGAAAGGATGTCAGGTGGTTCCGGAGCTGCTGTTGGTGATCTCTAGATGTGAATGAATGAAAGGAGAATAACTATAGTCATAAACTCACTCCTTGAAAGTCCTCCAGTCTCTCAGAGGGAGACTGTTTTGTGTGGCAAAGGGAAACTGCATCCCAGACCAGGAAGACTCACGTGTCGGTGGGGGCTGAACCATCAGTCCACCTGGGGGCACCTCCTTGGCCCTGGAAGAGGCCTACCCAGTATGTCACCTGCCCAGTTGATGTCAGGAAGTCCTAGATGGGAAAAGGCATGTTTGCAAGGTGGAATTCCATCAAAACTGAAAGGATGGAGGTCCAGGGGGTTGAGGAGGGCTAATGTGCAGAGGAAGCCACAGGTGGGCAGACAGACAGATGCAGTCCCAAAGAGCATCGCTTTCTATCCTGACTCCAAACTCAAGATCCACTGTGTGCATGTCGTATGGCCTCAGACAAGTTACCCATCCCTTGGTTTCCCGGTCTGTACAAAGGAAAGTATTGAGTCTCCACCTCCTAGTATATTTTCAAGATCAAAAGAGTCAATTGGGACTTTCCTGGTGATGCAGTTGATAGGAATCCGCTTGTCAATGCAGAGGAAATGGGTTCATTCCCCAGTTCAGGAAGATTCCACATGCCACGGGGCAACAAAGCCCGTGCCCCATCCATTTTTCAGATAAGAAAAACTAGGCTTAGAAAGGTACATGTCTTATCTAAGGCAACCAGCTAGTGAACATCATGGCAAGGATTTTATTCAAGTGTATCCGACTGCAGAGTCAATTCTCTATACAAAGTCAGTAGGGAACCTGGGGTTCTAGGTGGATGAGCTTTGGGAAGACACTCATTAATGAGTCAGGCCAACTCTCACTCCTTCAGCCAATGCAGTTCCTCAAATGCCTCTGAGGAATTAATGTCAATGAATTTTTTTATTTTGCATTATTGTTGCTGTTTAATCGCTAAGTCATGTTCAACTCTTTGCAACCCCATGGTCACACATCAGACTCCCCTGTCCTTCACTATCTCCCAGAGGTTGCTCAGACTCATGTCCATTGAGTCAGTGATCCCATCCAACTATCTCATCCTCTGCCACCCTATTATCCTGCCTTCAATCTTTCCCAGCATCAGGGTCTTTTCCAACAAGTCAGCTCTTCACACCAGGTGGCCAAAGTATTGGAGCTTCAGCATCAGTTCTTCCAGTGAATATTCAGGATTGATTTCCTTTAGGATTGACTGTCAAGGGCCAGTTAACTCAGTTAGAGCATGATGCCAAAATCACAGGTTCAGTCTCGTGTACAGGCCACACTCTTTGCTCTCCTCAGCAAGGAGGTTGCCAACTGTTTGGAGAAGGGAATGGCAAACCACTTCAGTATTCTTGCCTTGAGAACCTCATGAACAGTATTCACATTATATTTCACAATAAAATGTTTAAAATGTTGTGATAAGGTATACAAAAATACTTTGCAAAGTTAAACTGCTATATAATTGCTAAGCGTTAGGTAGATAGATAAATATACTTTGGTAAATATACTATTATGTTAAGGGGCTTTTAAAAAGCAAGAGAGTTCCAGAAAAACATCTATTTCTGCTTTATTGACTATGCCAAAGCCTTTGACTGTGTGGACCACAATAAACTGTGGAAAATTCTGAAAGAGATGGGAATACCAGACCACCTGACCCGCCTCTTGAGAAACCTGTATGCAGGTCAGGAAGCAACAGTTAGAACTGGACATGGAGCAACAGACTGGTTCCAAATAGGAAAAGGAGTGCATCAAGGCTGTATATTGTCACCCTGCTTATTTAACTTCTATGCAGAGTACATCATGAGAAACACTGGGCTGGAAGAAGCACAAGCTGGAATCAAGATTGCCAGGAGAAATATCAATAACCTCAGATATGCAGATGACACCACCCTTATGGCAGAAAAGCGAAGAGGAACTTAAAAGCCTCTTGATGAAACTGAAAGAGGAGAGTGAAAAAGTTGGCTTAAAGCTCAACATTCAGAAAACTAAGATCATGGCATCTGGTCCCATCACTTCATGGGAAATAGATGGGGAGACAGTGGAAACAATGGAAGACTTTATTTTCTTGGGCTCCAAAATCACTGCAGATGGTGATTGCAGCCATGAAATTAAAATACGCTTACTCCTTGAAAGGAAAGTGATGACCAACCTAGATAGCATATTAAAAAGCAGAGACATTACTTTGCAACAAAGGTCCATCTAGTCAAGGCTATGGTTTTTCCAGTGGTCATGTATGGATGTGAGTTTTGAACTGTGAAGAAAGCTGAGCACCGAAGAATTGATGCTTTTGAACTGTGGTGTTGGAGAAGACTCTTGAGAGTCCCTTGGACTGCAAGGAGAGCCAACCAGTCCATCCTAAAGGAGATCGGTCCTGGGTGCTCATTGGAAGGACTCATGCTGAAGCTGAAAGTCCAGTACTTTGGCCACCTCATGCGAAGATTTGAGGAAAAGACCCTGATGCTGGGAGGGATTGGGGGCAGGAGGAGAAGGGGATGACAGAGGATGAGATGGTTGGATTGCATCACCGACTCGATGGACATGAGTTTGAGCAATCTCTGGGAGCTGGTGATGGACAGGGAGGCCTGGTGTGCTGCAGTTCATGGGGTTGCAAAGAGTCGGACACGACTGAGGGACTGAACTGAACTGATAACCCTCTTTTGCTTTTTGTGATGAAACATTTTTTTTTTTAAAGATGATTTTTTCAATTTGGATGACCTACTTGAGGTGCATATATCATCAAAATGGCATTTTCTAAGGACCTACTTTTGAGGTCAGCATAATAATGTCATCTTATTTTTGAACAATATTGTTGGCTCTTATGAAACTACCTATTCAGATTCTTTTTCTATTTAATATTTTCTAAAATATAATTCTGTGGACTGCAACACCCCATGCTTCCCTGTCCATTACCAACTCCCAGATCTTGCTCAAACTCATGTTCATCAAGTCAGTGATGCCATCCAACCATCTCACCGTTTGTCATCCCCTTCTCCTCTTGCCTTCAATCTTTCCCAGCATCAGGGTCTTTTCCAATGAGTCAGTTCTTTGCATCAGGTGGCCAAAGTATTGGAGTTTCAGCTTTATTATCAGTCTTTCCAATGAATATTCAGGACCGATTTCTTTTAGGATTGACTGGTTTGATCTCCTTGCAGTCCAGTGGACTCTGAAGAGTCTTCTCCAACACCATAGTTCAAGCACATCATTTCTTCAGCACTCGGCTTTCTTTATAGTCCAACTCTCACATCCATACATGACTACTGGGAAAAAAATGACTACTGCATTTGCAGTGGTATTTTGTGTTATTCACTCCTTTTTGTTTTCTTTATTTTCTGGTGTTTTGACACCTATTGCTGATCCTGTTTCCTGGAAACAGCAAACAACTTATCCAAAAGTTACATTTTCATATGTAAACCAACCATACCCCCAATAGCCTCCTTTGTCTGGTTCCTATACCTTAAGTCACTATCCACCTGCCAAACCAGGTACCAGACAACAAGGGAAAGCCCTTATACTCCAGAGCCTGCCAAAATTATTCAAGTTAGCCACCGCTCAGCCTGCTCCTTCTCACAGAGACCACATTAGAAACTTGCTCACGAGTTCTTCTTGCTCCCTCTATCTCCTGACTGACGCTGCTGCTTGCCCATGTGGCCCTGCGTGGCATGCCATGCCTTCTGTTTCTGGGGAAACATGAGTAAAACCTTCATCTATGACACTAATTCCCATGTCTGTGTGTCTTGCCATAACTGACTAAAACAAGTGCAAGTTCCAGTTTTAAAATAAATAAAAAAAATCTTGGCAATGGAATGTACAGCATGGTGACTATAGTTAATTAATATTGTATTACATACTTTAATATTTCCCTTGTGGCTCATCTGGTAAAGAATCTGCCTGTAATGCAGGAGACCTGGGTTCGATTCCTGGGTTGGGAAGATCCCCTGGAGAAGGGAAAGGCTACCCACTCCAGTAATCGGCCCTGGAGAATTCAATGGACTGTATAGTCCATGGGGTCACAAAGAATCAGACACGACTGAGTGACTTCCACTTTCACATATTTTAAAGTTGCTAAGAGAATGAATCTTAAGTCCTCATCACAGGAAAGAAAACTCTTTTTGTAGCTATCTACTGTGAAGGATGTCAACTAGATTTGTGCGGTGATCATATTGCAATGTATACAAATATCAAATTGTTCCATTCTATGACTTCAACCAATATAACCCTTATAAGTCAATTATACCTCAATAAAATAATAAACAAGTCTTAGGTATCCTTAAAACATATTTACATCAAATTGAATCATACATCCTGTTCTTCCTAATTCTTTATCAAGCTCACTCTAATCTGTTCTTCCTGATTCTTTATCAGTAGCTCCTATGCTTCCCCCTGACAATGTATCTAGTACATATGATGGTCACATGGCTCAATACTCCTCAGTAAGTTTAGATTAAATTCAGCTTTCCAGAAAGTTACATTGCCTGATGCTGGATCTCTCCCTGATAGATTAAAGGAGAAAACCATTCCCGGTGGCTCAAGCAGTAAAGAATCTGCCTGCCAGGCAGGAAACCCAGGTTCAGCCCCTAAGTCTGGAAAAACCCCTGGAGAAGGAAATGGCAACCCACTCCAGTATTCTTGCCTGGAAAATTCCACGGGCAGAGGAGTCTGGTGGGCTACAGTCCATGGGATCTCAAAGAGTCAGACATGACTGAGCAACTAACTTTGACTTTTTTCATTTTCATTCCCCACCACTATTCCCTGCTAGACTCTAGGGAGAATCTAGACAGAAGCACAATTTACACTAAGGATTTAAAATACCTTAAAGCAAATTCCCTGGCAGTCCAGTAGTTAGGACTCCACACTCTGACTGCTGAGGTTGTTGTTGTTTAGTCGCTAAGTCGTGTCTGACTGTTGCAGACCCCATGGATTGTAGCCTGCCAGGTTACTTTGTCCATGGGATTCTTCAGGCAAGAATACTGGAGTGGATTGCCATTTCCTTCTCTGGGGGACCTTTCCCACCCAAGGATCAAACCCATGTCTCCTGCATCGAAGGCAGATTCTTTTACTGCTGAGCCACCAGGGAAGGGTCCAGGTTCAACCCATGGTCAGGAAACTAACATTCCAGAAGCCACGCGGTGTAGGCTAAAATAAATAAGTAAATGATAAAAATACCTTACAAACCTAGCTGAGGCTTCTACAGAGAGAAATGTTGGGGGTGAGGACTAATGGACACAAAGAAACAGAGGCCCTCCTCTCCTGTGATCAGAGCAAGTGCATAACACCAAGGTCCAGTCAGTGAAATAGGATTAAAGGTCTCAGTTGCCCAGTTCCCTGTCTTGTCTGCTCCCCACAGTTGGAGGGGAGGTTTGGACCCTAGGATGCTGATGGAGCCCTCTCATCCTATATGTGCCTTCAGACAGGTTGCAGCTCACTCTGCTCTGAGTTGCTCCTGACTAAGCAGAATTTTCTCCCCAAATCCTTGCAAGGAAATCTCTCCCTTCAGCCCTGTTACATCTCTCCTTCTTCCTTGCCTCAGCATAGGAATCAAACCTCTAGACAACTTACCATTCAAAGAGAATGGCAGGGAAGGAAACACAGGAAGCTGGTGCTAAAGGGTATGAGCCACATGTGTGCAAGCTCAGTCACTTCAACCATGTCCGGCTCTCTGCAACCCTGTGGATGTAGCCCGCCAGTCTCCTCTGTCCATGGGATTCTCCAGGCTAGAATACTGGAGTGGGTAGCCATTCCCTCCTGCAGGGGATCTTCCCCACTCAAGGATGGAACCCAAGTCTCTTATGTCTCCTGCATTGGCAGGCAGGTTCTTCGCCGCTAGCACCACCTGGGGATGCCATGAGCCACAAGGCTCTCGGAACAAGGTTGTGGGCCTATACCTACCACCTGGACCACTCCCCTGCATGTATGCCTCATCCAGATACTGGTCAGCTTAGCGCCCAAGGTGCATCCTTCCAAGTGTGAAAGTGAAAGTCACTCAGTCGTGTCCCACTCTTTGCGACCCCATGAATGCAAAGGCTCCTCTGTCCATGGGATTCTCCAGGCAAGAATACTGGAGTGGGTTGCCATGCCCTCGCTTCAGAGGATCTTCTCAATCCAGGGATCGAATTCAAGTTTCCTGCATTGCAGGCAGCTTCTTTACCGTCGGAGCCACCAGGGAAGCCTCGTGGAACCATAAAAACAGACAATTACTAAGGACCTACTCCTCCTAAGACTCTCAGAGGAGCAAGACGTTCCGGAGTTTCTCTTTGAGCTGGATTTGATCTTGAAGGCGGAGTACCTACAAACATCATGTCTGACCTCCTCCTCCATACCCTAAGGGCTTCATCTTCTCTAATTCCTCCTTTAGTTGACATCTTTTTACCACCACCGTGGTCCTCAAAGTACCAGACAACATCAAGAAAGAAACAAAGCAATCATTTTTGCAAACTGCCTCACCTAGATATCCCTTGTCATGGTTTTAGCTGGGATGAGCAACTGACTATGTTCACGCAAGGATGAGTCCTTGACTATGATTTCTGTGTAGCCACTGTTCTTGCCTGCCTTCCTGACTTCATGAAGTCACAGCCAGTTCTGTGTCTTGGCTTATTACTCCTGTGTTCTCATGCTTTGTCATCTGATATTGTCTTAGATATCATTGCATGAACACTAAGATCCTTCCCTTTCCTTCAGTGACCTTGTCATAGTCCGCAGGGGTTACAACACCATCAGTCTTCACTTATTTCTCTAGTGTCTGTGAATTCTGTGAGCACCCTCAGAGACTATAGATTAGAGAAGGGAATTACTCTAGAAAAGGTAGTATAAGAAAGGGGCTATTTCCTGGCTCTTCCTCCAACATCACAATTTTATTGCTTCATTCAATAGATTCTTTGAAGGTCAGAAATGTTATTTGTGTGTATACACACAAGTGTGTCCATGCTTAAAAAAAAAAGATTCTCACATCCCTTCTCTCACAAGAGGACAAGTAGGGCTTCCCTGCCATCTCATTGTTAAAGAACCCACCTGCCAAAGCCGGAGACACAGATTTGATCCCTGATCCAGGAAGATACCACATGCCGTAGGGCAACTAAGCCCACATACCCCAACTACTGAGCCTGTGCTCTGGAACCCAGGAGCCACGACCACTGAAGCCTGAGCACCCTAGAGCCTGCGCTCTGCAACAAGAGAAGCCACAACAGTGAGAATCCTGTACCCCGCAGCTAGAGAGTGGTCCCCACTCGCTGCAACTAGAAAAAAGCCTGCATAGCAACAAAGACCCAGCATAGCCAAAAATAAATAAGTAAAAGTATTTTTGTAAGAAGGACAAGCAAAGCCTTTTGAGTTTGAATTTAGATTCTCTGGAAAGTTCAATTATCTATCTAAGTGCTTCCCACATTCCTGGAACTGAGAGATGAAAAATAAATCTCCTGGGGTCATTCCAGTCTCGGGGGCTCTGGCACCCACAGATGATAATTTTCTCTCTGGAAAAAAAAATGGAGATAAAATGAAGCTTTCTGATGCAACACTGTTCTCCAGAGCCTCTATCCTCAGACAATTATATCAGTCACCCCGCAGACCAAGGCCAGACTCATTAACCAAAGGTGCTGGATTCCAGGGAGGTTTTATCAAGGCATCCTGGGATAAGAATTGAAGTGTGCATAGAGGCTGTGAGACAGTCTCTTCGACTCTGGCAAATAGAGGTGAGAATCTGGGATGCCACTGTTTGTAGGGCTTTCTGGGATCTAGGCATAATTAGAGGGGAGATACTGGTGGGAAGAAAGATACCCAGGAACTATGACTTTATTTGATTTTTATGATCACACCAATTTTAAGAGAGAGAGAGGTTACGTATACCTCTTAATCTTCCCTATCTTGCAGGGAAGCATCTATTTATTTTATCTCAGTCAGCTGGCACAACCATGAGCCCGAGTAAGCCAGACTGTTGGTGGTGAGGTCATTTATTTTACTGTGTGTGTGTGTGTGTGTGTGTGTGTGTGTGTGTGTGTGTGCGTGCATGTTCAGTTATGTCTGACTCTTTGCGACCCCATGGACTGTAGCCCGCCAAGCTCCTCTGTCTATGGGATTTTCCAGGCAAGAATACTAGAGTGGGTTGCCATGCCCTCCTCCAGGGGATCTTCCTGACCCAAGGATCGAATCCATCATCTCCCACATTGGCAGGCAAATTCTTTATCACTGCGCCACCTGGGAAGCCTCTGTTTTACTGTGCACACTTGAATTTCCATGATAGCTGCTGAGCTGGTCAGACTTGGAGCTCTTGACCACAGCTTAGAGATCCGACTTTGACAGAATCATGGGCACAGCCCAGAGACACTTTCAGCAACCCTTTCAGGGACAATCTAAAACTCTAACACCCTAGAGCTGTTTTCAGAGATCAAATCAGATTAGCTTGAAGAGCCAGGGCAGAAGGAAACAAACCTCAGTTCAACTGGCAGAGTTGAAAGAACACATCTAAAAAATGGTCAGAAAGTGTTCTGCTCCCAGCTCTGCCAGTCAATCTCTTTGTCACCTTAGACATCTCGTCACAGTAAGTTTTTCCCTTGAAGATTTTATCGATTCAGCAAATGCTTAGGGAGTACTTGCTATGCACCTGGTGCTGTGTTTGGGGGTGAGTGTCAAATAAATCAAAAGAGGAGAAAATACTTGTGAACTAGGCTTTCAGGTAACTCATTATTTGATTACCAAACTATCAAAAAGAAAGAAAGGCAGGAATGCAGTGTAACTTTAATGAGCCAGAGACATGTTTTTCTTTTTTTTTCTGCCCCTTAATCAATAAAATTTTTTAATTTTTATTTTATAGATTATTGTTGGTATAAAGACACATGTGTGTGTGTTAGTCACTCAGTTGTGTCCTCTCTGACACTTTACAATCCCATGGGCTGTAGCCCACCAGACTCCTCTGTTGAATAATCATCTTTTTTTTCTAAGTTTAGAAGAAATCAAAATATTTTCATGGACTCTGGGCCTTCTGTGTTTGATGGAGAAAGGGATTGTTCATGCTCCATCATAGATGGGAGAGGCTGTGAAGGTTTTATTCACCATAAGGAGTCAGTTAACCTCAATTCCCCTTCTCTCATCTCTCATTTTCAGCAAAGGGCATCAGATCTGAAATGGAAGCAGCAGTGAGAAAAATGTGAAAAGGAAGGGTTTTTAAAATCAACTCAAAAAACTAATTGGAAGGACTCTTCATCCTTAGACATGAGGGCACTGATTTAGAACAAAAAGATTTTAAAAAGAAGCAAAAGAGGAACAAGGAGATAACTCACCCAAAGCCTAGACTTGTCTCTGTCCAGTCCTTCCTGTCTGA
The DNA here is from genome assembly GCF_963930625.1 of Muntiacus reevesi. Classification (NCBI taxonomy): domain Eukaryota; kingdom Metazoa; phylum Chordata; class Mammalia; order Artiodactyla; family Cervidae; genus Muntiacus; species Muntiacus reevesi. The sequence goes on along the minus strand of NC_089249.1, from coordinate 185,845,846 downwards.
CTACCTGGAGAAGGTGGGTTTAGTGAAACAAAATGCCTGTTTCCTAGATTGTCCTGAAGGAAACAAAATGTGTCCAAAGCTCAAAGCAAACTCAAAGCACCAGTTGGGAAACCATGACATAGGGGATCATTATCCTATCGGAGAAGCTGCTTACAGAAGATTCCAAAAGTTGGTAGTGGGAGCATGTGATGCTCAGTGAATGCATATTTAGCTAAGGAACCACCTGGAAAGGGAAGGTGAGGTCAGGGAAACACCAGGGAGTATGTGAAAGGAAAGAGGCTTTCATCAGAGAAGACATTGTAGTGATACCATACGACCTTCAGAGGTAGAGGATCCAAAGCACCAGGGCCAGTAGTATTTAGTTCACATCATGTTTCAGACCAATCAACACTTCTTGGCAGTAAACTAGAGTCAGTCTGCATGGTTTCTTAAGACAGAGACTGGAAGGCTGTTAACCAATCAGCTGAAAGGACCACCAGACCAGAGCCAGGTGAGTAACAAGGGCAACATCAGGGCAGGAGCATCCAAGAGGACTGTTGACTCATGGCTGGTGAGGTGGCTTCTGCCCCAGGCCAGACAGTAGGACAGTCGTCAGACAGAGGAGGTGTGTATACGTGCTTTGTTGCTCAGTCGTGTCCAACTCTTTGCAGCTCTATGGACTGTAACCCACCAGGCTCCTCTGTCCATAGGATTTCCCAGGCAAGAATACTGGAGTGGGTTGCCATTCCCTTCTCCAGGGGATCTTCCTGACCCAGGGATCGAACCCAGATCTCCTGCATGGCAGGCAGATTCTTTACCGCCTGAGCCACCAGGGAAGCCCATTGGGGCAGCAAAGTCATAGGCTTACTTAAGGAAGCAGGACCTGAACAGTTCACTACTTTCTGTTGGAAAGAAAGGTATGAAGAGAAAAGCAGGAACTCCGGAGTTACACCTATTGTTTAAAAATTGATTGTACTACTTCTTTGCGGGGTGATCTTGGGTTGATGCGTTAATTTCCTGCGGCTGCAGTAACCAACAGCAGAAATGTATTCTCTGTTTGTAAGTGAGATGATGTAAAACAACAGAAATGTATTCTCTTACAGTTCTGTAGGCCAGATGTCTGAAATCAAGGTGTTGACAGGATTGATTTCTTCTGGAATCCCTGAGGGAGAATCTCTTCCGGGCTTTTCTCCTAGATTCGGGAGGCTCTAGCAATTATTATTTGCTGGCATTCGGCTGTTCACTTCAATATCTGCCTCCGTCTTCACATGCCCATCTTCTTTGTGTCTGTGTGTCTCCTCTCCTCTTCTCATAAGGACACTATTCATCGGATTTCAAGCAAACCTTAAATCTGGGATGACCAGATTCTTTTCTTCTTCTTCTTCTTCTTCTTCTTTTTTTTTTTTTTTTTTAATTTTCGGCTGTGCTAGGGCTCTTGTGTAGTTGCGGAGAGCAGGGGCCACTCTCTAGCTGCAGTGCATAAGCTTCTCACTGTGGCGGCTTCTCTTGTTGCAGAGCAAAGGCTGCAGGGCATGTGGGCCTCAGGAGTTGCCGTTCCGGGCTCTAGAGCACAGGCTCAGTAGTTGTGGCACATGGGCTTAGTTGCTCCTTGGCGTGTAGGATCTTCCCAGATCAGGGATTGAACTCATGTCTCCTGCACTGGCAGACAGATTCTTTACCACTGAGCCACCAAGGAAGCCCCTCAAGATTCTTAATAATTACCCCTGTGAAGACTGTAGTTCCAAATACAGACACGTTCTGAGGATTCAGGTGTGTATGAAGTTGTGGGCAGTACTATTCAACCCAGGTTATAGTTTGTTACTGCACTACTTTGAATCTCTGCTCCCCTGCCCACACCAGGCAGGTAAAAACAACACCAACTGGTAAGGATCAAGTGAAAAAAAATATGCTTATAACATACTTAAAGTTATTCAGCTCAAAATGTCAGTAGTGCCAACGGTGATAAATCTTTCAGCTGAAATCCATCAGCCTTTCTCAAACCTTAGCCTGATGGCCAGTACATAATGAATGCTTAGTAGGAATCAAATCCCTTTTCTCCCCTTCAAGGGGAGCAAGGAGATACGGCATGGAAAGAGAAGAACCAAATGTAAAAACCACTTGAAAATCCTTGGACAAGATCCAGAGGTACGATATGGCTATGAGTTGGCCCCAAAGGGTAATAGAGAACAAATCCTTCTCTATATGGACTACTCCAAGGAGTTCTCCATTCCCTTTGGGGGTAGATTTCATCCTTAAAGAATTCTGCATTTATAGAACCATAATTGGCCTGTCTGATTTATATTTAGGTTTTCCCTTTCCTTCTTATAACAGCTAATTTGTGTGTGGCTATGCAAGTCTTAGCTGCCACACACAAGATCTGTTTTATTTGTTTTAGTTGTGGCATGTAGGGTCTTAGTTTCAGCCTGAGAGATCTAGTTCCCTGGTCAGGGATCGAACCCAGGCTCCCTGCACTGGGAACAGGGACCCTTAACCACTGGGCCACTAGGGAAGTCCCATAACACCTAGATTTTGAAAGCAGTTCTCACACGTCCATAGAAGCCTCCCTCAATCACTTCATCCAAAGATATTTTCTCAAGCAATTTAAGATCACTCTGTTTATTTTTCCTTACACTTATTTCTAGTAAAACGGGATCAACACATTTTAAAGCAATTTTTCTCTAATTAAAAAATAAATTTTAAAAAATATTCCTGGGAGTCCCATGGTTAAGGCTCCACACTACCAATGCAGAAGCCCTGGGCTGCATCCCTGATGAGGGAAGTAGATCCCACATACCACAATTAAAAGATTCCACATGCCACAGTGAAGTTCAAAGATCCTGCATCCCACAACCAAAACCTGTCCCTACCAAATAGATAAATATTTCTTATAAAACAAATATATCAAGTTTATATAAATATATGGTTTACTTCTTTCCTCATTCCTTATCTCTCCCATGAAAACAGGGCCTTGTTCATCTTTTTCACCCCCTGTTGCTTGTGCCTCCTTCAGTGACTGGCCCTTAGGGAGAGCTGAATTAATTTTTTATTAAATGAGTGAATGAATACATGAGAACAGGATAATAACCAGTCTTAATGGGTTGGAAATCAAGTTGGGCAGTAATTTAAGGAAGTCTTAGGACTTCCCTGGTGATCCAGTGGTTTAGAAGCTGCCTGCCAATGCAAGGGACACAGGTTCCATCCCTGATCCGGGAAGATCCCACATGCCTCAGAGCAACTAAGTCCATGCTACTGAAGGCCACACCCCGTACAGCCCTTGCTCTGCAACAAGAGAAGCCACCACAGTGGGAAGCCCATGCACCACAGCTAGAGGGTAGCCCTGCTCGCTGCAACTAGAGAAAGTCCCCATGCAGTAAGGAAGACTTGGCACCATCAAAAATAAATAAGTAAAAAAAAAAAAATTTTTTTAAGAAAGTCTTAAATGCCAATTTAAGTGTGGCATCGATCTACGCAAAAAAGGAGACAGAGATGGAGAAAAGGGAGCAGGGGCTTCCCTGGTGGTCCAGTGGTTATGAATCCACCTTCCAATGCAGGGCACATGGATTCGATCTCTGGTAGGGGAATTAAGATCCCACATGCCATGGGGCGACTAAACCCAAGGGCTACAACTTGTGAGCCATAGCACTCTGGACTGCATGCCACAACTAGAGAAGCACAGGTACACACGGTAGCAGAGATGCAGCACAGTCAAAGAGAGAGAGAGGGAAGGGAGCACTTAGGCCAAGGGAGAACTCTAGACCAGATCTCATAATTAGAAGAAATCAAGTCAGAGGAGATGAAAGATATTTAAGGTGAAGTGAAGTGAAAGTCACTCAGTTGTATCTGACTCTTTGCAACCCCGTGGACATGGAATTCTCCAGGCAAGAATACTGGAGTGGGTAGCCTTTCCCTTCTCAAGGGGATCTTCACAACCCAGGGATTGAACCCAAGTATCCCACATTGCAGGTGGATTCTTTACCAGCAGAGCCACAAGGGAAGCCCCAAAATGCTGAAGTGGGTAGCCTATCCTTTCTCCAGTGGATCTTCCTGACTCAGGAATCTAACTGTGGTCTTCTACATTTCAGGCAGATTCTTTACCAGCCGAGCTATCAGGGAAATCCTGATATTTAAGGTAAGTGTTGTCAATGACTTGGGCACCAGAGGGTCTTTAGTAGATAGTCACCCAACACTGACTCCTCCTGGTCTCTAAGTACCCCGCTCCCTTTGGACATCTGGGGAAGCAGACCTCTACTGGATCAAACCCTCTTGGTCTTCACAGGATGGCTTCTCTATACTTCTGTATACACTTCTGGGTACTTCCTCATTGCTGATGGACACTTTGACAGAAGTTCTCAGTGTTGATGATGACGTGTGTGAACAGTATTCTGGGACAGTATGAATTCCTGAGAAGTGATGATGAAGGTAAGAAGGTCAAGGATAAGTATTCTTAGGTGGGGGCGATCCCTCCTGATCCTTCAATCATTTCCCTGTTCCACTGCGTTCATTTGGCAGGGTTTTGCTGAGTGCTTAGTACACACATTGAGCATAATGTCCTCCACTCTTACCCTTTGAATTCAAGCCTCAGAAAGATGACTGATATTGTGGACAACTTGTCACCCACAACCCTAGACCACTGGGTTCCAAACTTTGTCATTCATTCATTCCCTTACAGAGTAGACTTCTTGGGTTAATATCCTAAATGCCATCCCACACTGGCTCTTCCCAGACTTTGGCCCCTTCATTCTCTCATCCAAGAATTTGGCAATGAGCCTTTCCTCACTGCTTTTGGACACAATTTCACTATTTTCTATCATCTTTGGCAAGATCTCCCTACTTCATATGCTACTCTCTTCAGAATCCCATCTATGCTTTGACACCAGGGCATTTGGGATGGAGTGTATTCCAATATTCCACTGCTGCTGTCTTGCACTCTCTAGCATGGGTACAGAGGGTTTAACTGCAAGTCTTGGTGGGTAGTGCTCTCCTGGAAGGTGAAGGCAAGACTTTTACACAGAAATGATAAAATTGGAGTTTTATTTTGCTGTTCCCCATCTCCCATAATGAACCAATCATGGTGGGTTTTTTTTCCTACTGAGACTAAATATGCTCATCAGTCCTTCTTAAGAGACTCCAGGCAGTCATTATTAAACAATTACAGTTGTCATATAAGAGGAAATTTTCTCCACTGAGACTCCTTACAAATACCCTGTTCTTCCTGCAGATAAGCGACGCCTCAAAGAGGGTGAGGGAAACAAATCAGTCAGTGACCTCGGACTTCATTCTCATGGGCCTTTTCAACCACTCGGGGCCACATCTGGCCTTGTTCTCCCTGGTGGCTGCCATATTCACGATGGGCCTTCTAGGCAATGCAGTCCTGATCTTCCTGATCCACACAGATGCCAGGCTCCACACGCCCATGTACTTTCTTCTCAGCCAGCTCTCCTTGTTGGATGTTGGCTTTCCACTGGTCACCATTCCCAAGATGGCAGCTGACTTCCTGCAGGAAGAAGGCGCCATCTCCTTTGGAGGTTGTGCAGCTCAGATGTTCTTCTTGATGCTGATAGGTGTCTCTGAGGGCGTCTTGCTATCCCTCATGTCTTATGACCGCTACATTGCCGTGTGCCACCCCTTGCATTATCCTGTGCTCATGAGACGTCAGGTCTGCCTGCTCATGGTGGGCACCTCCTGGCTGTCAGGTGTGCTTGTAGCCTCCATCCAGACCTCCATCACCCTGCACTTCCCCTACTGTGCCTCTCACACTGTGGACCACTTCTTCTGTGAGCTGCCTGCCCTACTCAAGCTCTCCTGTGCAGACACCTCTGCCTATGAGTTGGCGCTGTCCGTCTCTGGGGTGCTGATCTTGCTGCTGCCTCTGTCACTCATCGCCACCTCCTACAGCCATGTGTTGGGAGCTGTTCTCCACATGCACTCAGCTGAGGCCCGACACAAGGCCTTCACCACCTGCTCCTCGCACATCACTGTGGTGGGGCTCTTTTATGGGGCAGCAGTGTTCATGTACATGGTACCAGGCACCTACCACACCCCACAGCAGGACAACGGTGTCTCCCTCTTCTACAGTCTCATCACACCCACACTCAACCCCCTAGTCTATAGCCTGAGGAACCGAGATGTTAAAATGGCTTTGGTCAAGATCCTTTTCAGAACTGGCTTCAGATCAAAGAGATGACCTCCTGGGGGATGCCCAGTTGTCCCAGGGACCCTGCCTTACAGTTAAGACCCATCTTTAGTTTGCAGTCCATGTGGTTTAAGACATATTCTGACCAGCTCCCTTCTTCCTCCAAGACTCGCTTTTTCTCTTGTGGATTTAATGATCCCAATTATTTAAACAAGAGGAGTGTTTTGTTGGCTTGTTTGTCTTAAACCAAAGAAAAATTTTACTACAAAATTGTCAACCCAAGAACAGAGATGCACCATAGGATCACAGCTTGTAAATGTTTCAGCCACCTATTAGTATCCTGCATTATCCCATTCTTATACATTTATGTACAGTGAACAACAGATCAAATCCAACTCTTGAAATCCAAGCCCAAACAAATGGAATCGAGGGGCTGGTGCTCTGACAATAATGTTCTGGCCACAGCCATCCTTGAGCTGGTCATTCTGAGGTCATAAGTGAAGTTAAAGTCAGAGGCATGACTGGGAGCCCTTATAATGGTCTTACTGCATGAAGCACTGACCAGATAAGTGGGGTGGAGTAGAAATGCCTTATGCAGTATTACAAACCAGCAAGATGAAGCCACAGTCTTTGCTACTGCCCTTCCCTTTAATTTCTACCCCTGCTCCTCCCAGACCCATTAAAGCTTCCCTGGAGTTACAAGAAACAGGCTTGAAGTTCAAAAGAGATAGATTTGAGATGTGCTTATTCCTCCCCAAATCAAAAATACTTTTTAGAACTGTTCCACTGTGGTATATGTAGTGGAGGGAATACAGAAAAGAATAAGGTTCCTTGGGGCAGATTGGTTTTATTTCTTAGACACCTTATGAGTATTGACGAAAGGAATGAAAGGCTTTAAGCCATGTTCAGTGGGCGAATTGACTTCAGATCAAGCTTAGGTTCCTCCTCTACTTTTGTCTACACCATTAACCTTGTCAGAAGAACTGGATCACTTATCTCTTCCCTCCTCTTCTTCTTTCTTCTCACACACAATCAAGATTTCTAGAAGATGAATCAGTCTACTATAAAGTGCATGTATTTTTAGTTTTAATAAATATTGCCAGATTGTTCTCCAGAGACTGTCACCCATCCCCAACTACATCAGCAACATTTTGAATAACTTCAAATTTCTGCCAATTTCATGAAAAAAAATTATGTTTCTTGATTGTTTTACTTTCAATGTCCCTGATTTCTAGTGAGGGTGATATCTTTTCATAAGTTTTTTGGCCATTCAAATTTCCTTGACTATGGATTTCCTGTTTCTATCAACTCTCCAAAGAGCTGTTCTTACTGATTTGTAGAAATTCTTTATATCTTTATATGTTATATATTAAGCAAAAGTACTCTTCAAAGTGCCTTTGAATTTAAACTTCTGGGCTTTTTCATATGAAGTTTTTTTAATGGAGTCAAAATCATAAATCTTTTTACTTATTTTTATGTCTTACTTTAAAAATTCTCTTCTCCAATATATTATAAGAATATTGTCCTCAACTTCTCAGATTATTTTAGGATATATTTGGGGGGTACAATGTGAGGCATAATTTTTCCCATGTGGCCTTCTGATTTCCCTATAATCTGCCATAAGTCTCTGCTTATATTTTTCATTTTGTCATGCTGTATCCTAGCAGAATTGCTCTTTGGTCTTCCAGCTTGCCAGTTCTCTCTTATGCTTGGCTTGCTATTGCTGCCATCAATCTGTTGTAGAATTTTCATTTTAATTACCTTTTGTTGGTTTTTTTATCAAGAGTAACTATTCTTGTTTCGTGGATATGACCTTGTCCTTTATCACTATGAAGCTACTAAATGTACTTGTTTTAAAATCATTTCAGGTTATCTATTATCACTACCTCTTGAATGTGAATTTTTCCATGTGTAGAATTTGTGATCACTCATGGAACTGCTTCTTACATGTTTTGTAATTCTGGGTTGGTCACTCATTTAGGGGGTTGGAAATTCTCATAGATTCATCCAGCACTCTGATGATCTCTTTGCAGAATGGCTTGTGGAAATGACTTCCCATCTTGGAGGTATCATGGCTTTGCCCCAGCTTTGTAATGACATGATCAGCAGCCCTTACTTATTACTGTGAATCCCTACCCTGCAATTCTTTCTTTCAAGGGTGACTTTATAACTCCTTATTTTTCCTCTATTATTACCACTTCCTTGTTTACACAAAAGTTTGTAAACATTAGAGAAACTTTTGAACATGGATTTCGATGTTTAGTAATGGATTCCTAAAGTTTTTATAAGTTCCACAATACAACAACAAATAACTAGATGAACTAAAAAGTCATCATTTATTTAAAGCTTTTCAAAAGTGATGGATGCAAAGAAGTTTCAATAAACTAAACTTCAAGAGGGATAATCTTTTCAAAGTTGATCAAAGACTAGCAACCTCTTTCAGACTGGGAGGGGTTTTGTGGAGAGATTCTGCTGAGACAGGAGAAAATTTCCCAATGTTTAAAGATAACATGTGTGCTGTCATGATCATTACTATCGATTGGAATCTTGGATTCCAAACACAGAAATAAGTCCCTCAGTCTGGCAGTTCTCTCCCAAGAAAATTTTGCTGAGTAAAGAGTAGGAAGAGTGGAGCTGAAAGCAGACACAAAACTCACAGTGGAGATGAATCCAAAAGCAATCTGAAATCATTTTAACATTTTAACCCAATCTGCTGCCACCCCAAATCTTTCTATGATCAAAGGAATCATCTGCTTAGCAGTAGGGGGAAAGATTGGAGTCAGGATGAAAGGCACAGAGATATCTCACGGCCTTATTTTAAAACACAGGTAAAATGTTCAAAGAGACAATCTAAGTGTCCAACAACAAATGGATGAACTAACGTGGCAGAAAACAAAGAGGAACTAAAGAGCCTCTTGATGAAAGTGAAAGAGGAGAGTGAAAAGGCTGGCTTAAAACGCAACATTCAAAAAAGTAAGATCATAGCATCTCGTCCCATAATCTCACAGCAAATAGAAGAGAAAACAATGGAAACAACGGAAGGCTTTATTTTCTTGGGCTCCAAAATCACTGCAGATAGTGACTGCAACCATGAAATTAAAAGATTCCTGCTCCTTGGAAGAAAAACTGTGAAAAACCTAGACAGCATATTAAAAAGCAGAGACATTACTTTACTGACAAATTTCCACCTAGTCAAAACTATGGTTTTTCCAGTAGTCATGTATGGATGTGAGAGTTGGACCATAAAGAAAGCCGAGTGCTGAAGAATTGATGCTTTTGAACTGTGGTGTAGGAGAAGACTCTTGAGAGTCCCTTGGGCTGCAAGGAGACCCAACCAGTCAATCCTAAAGAAAATCAACCCTGAATATTCATTGGAAGAACTGATGCTGAAGCTGAAGCTCCAATACTTTGGCCACCTGATGAGAAGAACTGACTCCTTAGAAAAGACCCTGATGCTGGGAAAGGTTGAAGGCAGGAGGAGAAGGGGATGACAGAGGATGAGATGGTTGGATGGCATCACCAACTCGATGGACATGAGTTTGAGAAATCTCTGGGAGTTGGTAAAGGACAGGGAAGCCTGACATGCTGTAGTCCATGGGGTCACCAAGATCCAGATACAACTGAGCAACTAAACTGAAACCGAAATATGTGGTATATACATACAATAGAGTACTACTCAGACATTTAAAAAAAAAGAATGAAATTTTACCATTTGTAGCAACATGGATGGTTGCAATAACATGTTTTAAGTTATTAACTGTATACATTATGTGATGTGGGTTCCCAGGTGGCGCAGGAGTAAAGAATCCACCTGCCAAAGCAGGAGATGCAAGAGACATGGGTTTGAATCCTAGAGAGTGAAAATTCCATAGAGTAGAAAACGGTAATCCTCTCCAGTATTCTTGCCTGAAAAGTCACATGGACAGAGCAGCCTGGCAGGCTACAGTCCATGGTGTTGCAAAGAGTCAGACACGGCTTAGCACAGACTGAGCACACAATATGTGGTATAAAAATAATCTAAGGACAAATGAAGAATACCTATTGAATTCACCATAGCAATCACTTCAAAAAATAAATCCAAGAGATGTACCTAAAAATGTAAAAGAGGAGATAAATAGAAAAAAATTTTTAATGTTCAATTAATTGAAAAAAGGCCTAAAAGGAAATAATAACAGATGATGCAAATAGAAAGCAGAGAGCAACATGTTCAACATAATCCTTATTTTTTTGCAGGTTACAGCAATATTTAGTAAAAACAGATCCATATGATGGGTTATAGATCAAGTCTCAATGAATTCCAAATGACTGAGGTCACTCCCAGTATAATCTCTAACCATGACATAAATAATTAGAAATTAATCAAATGGTTAATTACAAAAATCTCCAAATCTGTGGAAATTAAATAATACATTGCTTAAAAACAGAACAGGGACTTCCCCAGTGGTTCAGCAGTTAAGAATCCACATTGCAATGCAGGGGATGTGTGTTCAGTTCCTGGTCTGGAACTATGACCCCACATCCCACAGAATAACTAAGCCTGCAGGCCACAACTAGAGAGCCTGTGCATCACAAGGGAAGATTCTGCAGGCTGCAGCCAAGTCCTGACACAGTCAAATAAATCAGTATCAGTTCAACCGCTCAGTCGTGTCCAACTCTTTGTGACCCCAAGAACCGCAGCACGCCAGGCCTCCCTGTCCATCACCACCTCCCGGAGACCACCCAAATCCATGTCCATCGAGTCAGTGATGCCATCCAACCATCTCATCCTCTGTCGTTCCCTTCTCCTCCTGCCCCCAATCCCTCCCAGCATCAGGGTTTTTTCAAATGAGTCAACTCTTCGCATCAGGTGGCCAAAGTATTAGAGTTTCAGCTTCAACATCAGTCCTTCCAGTGAATATTCAGGACTGATTTCCTTTAGGATGGACTGGTTGGATGTCCTTGCAGTCCAAAGGACTCTTAAAGTCTTCTCCTACACCACAGTTCAAAAGCATCAATTCTTCAACACTCAGCTTTCTTTATAGTCCAACTATCACATTCATACATAAGCAATGGAAAGACCATAGCCTTGACTAGATGGACCTTTGTTGACAAAGTAATGTCTCTGTTTTTTAGTATGCTGTCTAGGTTGGTCATAACTTTCCTTCCAAGGAGTAAGCGTATTTTAATTTTGTGGCTGCAATCACCATCTGCAGTGATTTTGGCACCCAGAAAAATAAACTCAGCCACTGTTTCCCCCATCTATTTGCCATAAAGTGATGGGACCAGATGCCATGATCTTAGTTTTCTGAATGTTGAGCTTTAAGCCAATTTTTTCACTCTCCTCTTTCACTTTCATCAAGAGGCTCTTTAGTTCTTCTTCACTTTCTGCCATAAGGGTGGTGTCATCTGCATATCTGAGGTTATTGATATTTCTCCCGGCAATCTTGATTTCAGCTTGTGCTTCCTCTAGTCCAGCGTTTCTCATGATGTACTCTGCGTATAAGTTAAATAAGTAGGGTGACAATATACAATCTTGATGTACTCCTTTTCCTATTGGGAACCAGTCTGTTGTTTCCATGTCCAGTTCTAACTGTTGCTTCCTGACCTGCATACAGGTTTCTCAAGAGGCAGGTCAGGTGGTCTGGTATTCCCATCTCTTTCAGAATTTTCCACAGTTTATTGTGATCCACACAATCAAAGGTTTTGGCATAGTCAATAAAGGAGAAATAGATGTTTTTCTGGAACTCTCTTGCTTTTCCAATGATCCATCAGATGTTGGCAATTTGATTTCTGTTTCCTCTGCTTTTTCTAAAACCAGCTTGAACATCTGGGAGTTCACGGTTCACATATTGCTGAAGCTTGGTTTGGAGAATTTTAAGCATTACTTTACTAGTGTGTGAGATGAGTGCAATTGTGTGGTAGTTTGAGCATTCTTTGGCATTGTCCTTCTTTAGGATTGGAATGAAAACTGATTTTTTCCAGTCCTGTGGCCACTGCTGAGTTTTCCAAGTTTGCTGGCATATTGAGTGCAGCACTTTCACAGCATCATCATCTTTCAAATAAATAAATATCTTTAAAAACAAAAACAACAATCCATGGGTCAGAAAAAGAATCATATGAAAAATAATTTTTAATTTAATTATAACAAAAACAATATATCAAAATGTATGAGATTCTCATTAAAGAGCTTAGATATGAATTTATAGCTTTGGATAGATACATGGAAGAATAAGAAAGGTTGAAAAACATTGATCTAAGCGTCTATATATTTTTTAAAAAGGTCAAGTTAAACTTAAACTAAGAGTGTGTGCTCAGTGTCCGACTCTTTGCAGCCCCATGGACTGTAGCCCTCCAGGCTCCTCCACCCATGGGATTTGCATGTGAAGTTGCCATTTCCTGCTCCATAAAGTAAGTAGAGGCAGTAAAAAATAAAGATAACAGCATGACTCAATAAAGTATGTGGGAGGCAAACAGTCCTAGTTTATAGAGAAAATTTATAAAGCTAAAAAATGGTTTCTTTAAAAGAGTAATAAGATAAATAACTCAACAATATACTGACCAAGAAAACAGAAAGAGAAAACACAAATTACCAATACCAGTAATGAAAGAGAGGCCATCATTACAGGTCCTCCAGACATAAACTGTGTATTATTAACAACGTTCTTCCAACAATGTTAAGTAGATAAATTTTATTTATTTATTTATTTATTATTGAAGTATAGCTGATTTACAATATTGTGTTAGTTTGGAGTATGCAACAAAGTTATGTATCATATTAAACTTCTTTGACCAAAAAAGTTCATTCCTGTTTTCCCATAAGATATTACAGGAAAACTCAAAATAACTTTTTGGCCAACCCAATATACATATAACTCAGAATATTTTCAGTTATAATTTATTACAGGATCTTGAGTATAGTTTCCTGTGCTATACACACAGGACCTTGTTTTGTTTGGTTTTGTTTTTTAATTTTAATTGGAGGCAATTACTTTACAATATTGTGGTGGTCTTTGCCATAAATCAATATGAATCAGTCATGGGTGTACATGTGTCCCACCATTCTGAATCCCTTCCCACCTCCCTCCCCACCCCATCCCTCTGGGCTGTTCCAGAGCACCGGTTTTAAGTGCCCTGTTTCATGCATTGAACTAGGACTGGTCATCTCTTTTACATACAGTAATATACATGTTTCAGTGTTATTCTCTCACATTGTTCCATTCTCGCCTTCTCTCACATAGTCCAAAACTCTGTTCTTTACATCTGTGTCTTTTTTGCTGCCTTGCATTTGGGATCATCATTACCGTCTTTCTAAATTCCATACATATGCATTAATATACTATATTGGTGTTTCTCTTTCTGACTTACTTCACTCTGTATAATGGGCTCCGTTTTCATTCACCTCATTAGAACTGACTCAAATGTATTCTTTTTTATAGTTGACTAATATTCCATTGTGTATATGTACACAACTTCCTTATTCATTCATCTGCCAATGGACATCTAGGTTGCTTCCATGTCCTGGCTATTGTAAACAGTGCTGCGATGAACATTGGGGTACACGCATCTCTTTCAATTCTGGTTTCCTCCGTGTGTATACCCAGTAGTGGGATTGCTGGGTCATATGGCAGTTCTATTTCCAGTTTTTTAAGGAATCTCCACACTGTTCTTCATAGTGGCTATACTAGTTTGCATTCCCACCAACAGTGTAAGAGGGTTCCCTTTTCTCCAGCATTTATTGTTTGTAGACTTTTTGGTGTCAGCCATTCTGACTGGTGTGAGATGGTACCTCATTGTGGTTTTGATTTGCATTTCTCTGATAATGAGTGATGTTGAGCATCTTTCCATGTGTTTGTTAGCCAATCTGTAAGTCTTCTTTGGAGAAATGTCTCTTTAGTTCTTTGGCCCATTTTTTGATTGGGTCATTTATTTTTCTGGTATTGAGCTGCATGAGTTGCTTGTATATTTTGGAGATTAATTCTTTGTCAGTTTTTTCATTTGCTATTATTTTCTCCCATTCTGAGGACTGCCTTTTCACCTTGCTTATAGCTTCCTTTGTTGTGCAAAAGCTTTTAAGTTTAATTAGGTCCCATTTGTTTATTTTTGTTTTTATTTACATTACTCTGGGAGGTGGGTCATAGAGGATCTTGCTGTGATTTATGTCAGAGAGTGTTCTGCCTATGTTTTCCCCTTAGAGTTTTATAGTTTCTGGTCTGACATTTAGATCTTTATCCATTCATCGTTATCCACTTTGAGTTTATTTTTGTGTATGGTGTTAAAAAGTGTTCTAGTTTCATTCTTTTACAGGTGATTGACTAGTTTTCCCAGAACCACTTGTTAAAGAGATTGTCTTTCCTCCATTGTATATTTTTGCCTTCTTGATCAAAGATAAGGTGCCTATATGTAAATGGGTTTATCTCTGGGCTTTCTATTTTGTTCCATTGATCTATATTTCTGTCTTTGTGCCAATACCATACTGTCTTGATGGCTGTAGCTGTGTAATATAGTCTGAAGTCAAGCAGGTTGATACCTCCAGTTCCATTCTTCTTTCTGAAGATTGCTTTGGCTATTCAAGGTTTTTTGTGTTTCCATACAAATTGTGAAATTATTTGTTCTAGTTCTGTGAAAAATACCATTGGTAGTTTGATAGGGATTTCATTGAATCTATAGATTGCTTTGCTTCATATACTCATTTTCACTATATTGATCCTTCCAATCCACAAATATGGTATATTTCTCCATCTATTTGTGTCATCTTTGATTTCTTTCATCAGTGTTTTATAGTTTTCTATATATAGGTCTTTTGTTTCTTTTGGTAAATTTATGCCTAAGTACTTTATTATTTTCATTGCAATGGTGAATTGGATTGTTTCCTTAATGTCTCTTTCTGTTTTCTCACTGTTAGTGTATAGGAATGCAAGGGATTTCTGTGTGTTAATTTTATATCCTTCAACTTTACTATATTCATTGATTAGCTCTAGTAATTTTCCAGTGATGTCTTTAGGTTTTTCTGTGCAGTTCATGTCATCTGCAAACAGTGAGAGTTTTATTTTTCTTTTCCAGTCTGGATTCCTTTTATTTCTTTTCCTTCTCTGATTGCTGTGACTAGGACTTCCAAAACTATGCTGAATAGTAGTGGTGAGAGTAGACACACTTATCTTGTTCCTGATTTTAGATGAAATGCTTTCAGTTTTTCACCATTGAGGATAACATTTGCTGTGGGTTTGTCATATATGGCTTTTATTATGTTGAGGTATGTTCCTTCTATGCCTGCTTTCTGGAGAGTTTTTGTCATAAATGGGTGTTAAATCTTGTCAAAGGCTTTCTCTGCATCTATTGAGATAATCACATGGTTTTTATCTTTCAATTTGTTAATATGGTGTATCACATTGATTGATTTGTGAATATTTAGGAGCTTGCTGTTTATCTACTTTATATGTAGTAGTTTGTATCTGTTAATCCCAAAACTCCTAATTTATCTCTCCTCCACCTCCTTTCTCCTTTGATAACCTTTGTTTTCTATGTTTATAAGCCTGTTTCTCTTTTATAAATAAGTTCATTTGTGTCATATTTTAGATTTCACATATAAGTGACATCATATGGTATTGATTTTTCTCTTTCTGATTTGCTTCACTATTAATCTCTAGGTTCATCTGTGTAGCTGCAAATAGTATCATTTCATTCTTTTTATGACTGAATAATATTCCATTGTGTATATATACCACTTTATCCATTCTTCTGTCAGTGAAGTTTTTTTCAAGTTGCATCCACATCTTGGCTAGTGTAAATAGTGCTGCTACGAACATTGGGATCCAATTTGTGTTCCCACCAACAGAGTAGAAGAGTTCTCTTTTTCCACAACCTCTCTGGCATGTTATTTGTAGAATTTTTAATGATGACAATTCTAACTAGCGTGAAGTGGTACCTAGCCGTAATCTTGATTTGCATTTCTCCAATAATCAGCAATGTTTAGCATCTTTTCAGGTGCCTATTGGCCATCTGTATGTTTTTTGTAAAATTTATTTAAATTTTTTAAAAATCTGACATAAGATATAGAAAACTTGAATTGCTCTATATGCTTCCAAAAATACGAGGAAGAAATAATACCAATCTTACACAAATGCATCCAGTGAAGATAAAAAAAGAGACACACACTAACTCATTTTATGAAACCAGAAAAATCCTGATAATAAAAGCTGACAAGGACACTGCAGGAAAATAAAATTTAAAATTCAATATTCACATGAGCATAGATGAAAGTTTTAAATAATTACAAACACAATCCAGCCATATATTAAAAGGTTAATACACTATAGCCATGTGAGGTTTATTTCAAGAATGAAAGTATGGTTTAATATTTGGAAATCAAACACTATAATTCATCACATGGAGAGAATAAATGAGAAACACGTGTTATCATCTCATAGATGTAGGAAAAGCATTCAACAAAATTCAATACCCACTCCTCTTTAAAAACAAAAACAAAGTAAAAACAATTCTCATACCAGGAATAGCAGTGAACTTCTTAAATCTGATAAAGGACAGATTTTTTAAAAAACATATTTAACATCAAACAATGTGAAAAACTGAGTTATTTCTTCTTTATATTGGGAAGAAAAGAATGTCTGCTCTCATTTATATTTAACATTGTTTGGGAGGTTCTATACAGAAAAAGAAATAAAGTGATTAAAAATTAAACTGCTTTTGTGTGCAGACAACCTGATTGTGTACATAGAAACCCCCCCCAAAAAAAAAAATCTACAAGCTACTGGAACTAATAAGTGAATACAGCAAAGTTGTAGGAGACAAGGAAGCCTGGCATGCTGCAGTCCACAGGGTCTCAAGAAGCTGGACACTGCTTAGCTACTGAACAACAAGGAGACAAGGTTAGTCTATTAAAACATCAATTGTATGTCCTCTTCTGGCAGTAAACAATAGGAGGGGAAAAAAACTTTATCAAAACTTTATCAGAAGACACAATATGACACCTTAAAAACAATACTACTTACAACAAAAATATAAAATACCAGCAATAAAGCTAAGGAAATACGTGCAAGACCACTACACTGAAAACTGCTAAGCTTTTTAGAATAAACTATTTTAAAAATAAATGAGGAGATATACCATTTCCTTTATAAGAAGACTCAACGTGGTTAAAAATGACAACCCTCTCAAAATTAATTTCTAGAGTCAAAACAACCCTTAACCTAATTCCCACCAGGATTTTAATAGAAATTCACAAACTGAACCTAAAATTTTTATAGAAATTTCAATGACCATGAATAAAATAAGGCAATTTTGAAAGAGACGAAGTTGGAGGACTCACATTATCTAATTTCCAGGCTTACTACAAATTTACAAAAGTTAAGACATTTTCTCACAAATATTAAAACAGACAAATATATCCAAGAACAGAATGGAAGGACTTTTCTGGTGGTCCAGTGGCTAAGACTCTGCTCTCCTCAGTCAGGGAACTAGATTCCACATGCTTCAATGAAAGATCCCTCATATCACAGCTAAGACCCAGCACAGCCAAATGAATAAACAAATCAATTTTTAAAAATAGAATAGAGAATCCAGAGATAGCCCCATGCATGTACAGTCAATTGGTCTTCTACAAAAGCTCTATAGTTAAGGGATAGGAAAGTCTTTTCAACAAAGTGACTAGACTTTGAAAGAAACCAGACACAAAAGAGTACACAACCATTCAATTTATTGAAGTTTCCCCAAAATCAAAATTCTGATCTACAATGGTAAAAAACCATAATAGTGGTTGTTCTGGTGATGGTAGGATGGGCTTGACTAGAAAGAAGGCAAGAGAGAGGCTTCTGGGACAATGGGAATGTTCTGTATCTTGATTTGGGTAATAACAGATAAATACAATTGTCTAATTTTAGCAAGCTTAAGTTCGGAGCATTTTACATATATAAACGATACCTTAAAAAATTGAAGGATGGAGGAAAGGACAGTAGGAATGGCAGGTCAAAGACAAAGAGCCATAAAATGAAATAGCACATTGGTGCTTGGACAAAGTCTCCGTTCAAAGTGTCTGGAGCTTCACAGGGAGGGTGTGACAGGAGGTGGCCGCGAGGCAAGCTGCAGTGGTTGAAACCATCACTGAGGTGTCTTTCAAACACAGCAGATAAATTTGCTCTTCAATCCCACTTGGGCTCCCCTGATAGCTCAACTGGTAAAGGACCCGCCTGCAATGCGGGAGACACAGGAGATGCGCGTTCAATCCCTGAGTCAAGTCAGGAAGATGCCCCTGGAGGATGGAAAGGGAAACCCACTCCAGTACTTTTGCCTGAAAAATCCCATGGACAGAGGAGCTGGGAGAGTTACACTCCAAAGGGTTGCAAAGAGTCAGACATGACTGAGCGACTCAGCACAACCCCACTTACATTGATGCCCAACTCTTCTGTGGCGTGTATTCCAAATGGCTTGGGGGTGATAGTGTTTCAAAAATCAAGTACCCTAGGTCATTTAGGAAGACTCTCTGGGGCATATTTCACCACTGGGCATTGAGCCAGGCCCATCTATTTCTTTCCTCAAGAATCAAAGCTGGGCAGTGCCTGCCCCTACTCTGAAACTTCCCAGGAGAATCTGAAAGTAATTGCAATCAAGGGATTTAAAAAAAAAAAAATGAAGCAGAGTTTTATGCAAAAGCACAAATGGAAACCCACAAAATTGAAATCAATAAATGTTTAAAAAATGACAACCAAGTGAAATGTTACATCAGCTTCACTCATTGTTGGCTTTGCTATCTATAAAAAATGTCATTGCACCTACTCATATAAAAACCTGCACACAAGAAAGATAAATACTGTAAGATTTCAATCATTTGTGAAACTTAAAAATATCAAATTTATTGAAACAGGGTAAAATGGTGGTTGCCAGATTGGAAGACAAAGAAAGAGGAAATGTTGGTTAAAAGGTGCAACTTTCAGTTGTAAGACAAATAAGTTCCAAGGATCTAAGGTATAGCATGGTGACTGCAGTAAGTATGACTATATTATACCTGTGATTTGCTAAGAGAATAGGTCTTAAGCATTCTCACCACGGGAAAAAAAGAAAAAGATAACTATGTGAAGTGATGAGTGCGTTACTTAACTTGCTTGTAATAATCATTTCACGGTGTATGTGTGTGTGAGCTAAGTCGCTTCAGTCATGTCCCACTCTTTGCAAACTCACGGATTGCAGCACACCAGGCTTCCCTGTCCTTTGCTATCTCCCACAGTTTGCTCAGACTCATGTCCATTGATTCAGTGATGCAATCCAACCATCTCATTCTCTATCGCCCCCTGTAGTAGAGATACATAATTTATGGGTAAGCATAGATATGTGGTTCACATGCTTTTACTTGTAAAATCTGTGTCAAAAAATTATAGCGGCCATATCTAGGGATGGGAGCCATGGTGGGATCTTGAGCAAGAGATGGGCACCATTTACTTGCCACCATTAACCCAGAAGCACCAACTGAATTCTGCCATTTCTAGAGCACTTGAGGCATGTTCTCCCCAAGATATGTGCCTTGGAGATAGACGTCTCTCGCTACGCCAGGCCTTGCAGAAGTGAAGGAGAAGGAAAAAGAAAGAAATACTGGGTGTTGCTCTCTTTCCCCAAGCTGCTACATCCAGGAGTGGTTCCCTTTGGGGAAAACATTATTTGCCATCTGGATCCCTAACAAGACATTTGGGGGCTAAGCCTGGCATACAGGGATTGAGGTATGAATGTTAAAAGTCTTTCCTGAGAGCCCTCAGACCTGTTTCCCCATCCTTCAAAGCCTCCAGACCCCATTCTCCCTGTAGCCCGGCTTGCCACCCAACAGATACCTCCAAATCCAAAGAGCCAAGAAATATGTTCTATCCTTGGCTTAGTGCCTGGCATCATAGCTCACCTGCCAGATAAGTGGGAGATGAAGTAGAACAGTTGGAAGCATAAAGAAAGAGCAGGAGTTCTGGGGACTGCCAGATTTTAGTCCAACAAAACTAAAAAAAGTACTTGAGGAAATAACAGCTAACATCTTCCCAAACATGGCAAGAGAGAAAGCCTGGAAATTGAAGCTCAGTGAACCCTAAGGAGAATAAACCTATAGCAATCCAAGTCAAGATACATCATAATTAAATTTCTGGAAAATACAGATAAAGAAAAAAATCTTGAGACTAGTCAGAATAATTATGCCTTATCTATAGGGGAAAAGCAATGGGAGACAGTGGTTTATTCATCAGAAACCATGAAGCCAGAAGGAAATGGCACAGTATTTGTTCAGATGCTGAGAGAAAAGAATTGCCAGTTCAACAAAATATCCTTCAGAAATGAAAGGGAAATGAAGATATTCTCGGATGAAGGAAAACTAAGAAAATGTATCTCTAGCAGATCTGTTCTAAAAGGATATAGAAAGGAAGTTCTCTGAACACGAAGGAAAATACACGCTTGTTTGTGCATTCTGAGCACGAGTATCCACAGAGGTACATTTAGACAGAGTACTTTATCTGAGTACACTCATCAAAGAGTACCGACCCCACTTGTTTGTACCCAACAAAAATTAAAATATAAAATACTGCTAAGGTTTAAGATAGATGCTCCTCCACTGTGGAAAACAGCATAGAGGCTCCTCAAAAAACTAAACGAATGACCATATGACCCAGCAATCCCACTCCTCAGCATGTATCCGGACAAAATTATGACAAAAAAATACACACACCCCTATGTTCACAGCAGTGCTGTTCACAATAGCCAAGACATGGAAGAAATCTAAATGCGCATCAACAGATGAATGGATAAAGAAGATGTGGTACATTCATACAACAGAATACTACTCAGACCTAAAAAGTAACGGAATAATGCCATTTGCAGCATCATGGGTGGAACTAAAGAAAATCGTACTAAATGAAGTAAGTCAGAAAGAGAAAGACAGGTATCATCTGATATCACTTATATGTGGAATCTAAAACATGACACAAATGAACCTATCTACAAAACAGAAACAGGCTCCCAGATATAGAGAACAGACTTGTGATTGCCAAGGGTGGTGGAGGGGAGGGACAGACGGGGAGTTTAGGGTCAGCAGATGCACACTATTACCTATATAATGGATAAACAAAAAGATA
The DNA here is from genome assembly GCF_963930625.1 of Muntiacus reevesi. Classification (NCBI taxonomy): domain Eukaryota; kingdom Metazoa; phylum Chordata; class Mammalia; order Artiodactyla; family Cervidae; genus Muntiacus; species Muntiacus reevesi. The sequence continues at coordinate 185,824,648 of NC_089249.1, read as the reverse complement.
CTGCTGTTTAGCACAGGGAACTATATTCAATATCCTGAGATAAACCACAAAGGAAAAGAATACAAAAAGGAAAGTATATACATACATGTATAACCAGATCACTTTGTTGTGCAACAGAAATTAACACAACATTGTAAATCGACTATACTTCAATTTTCAAAAAGATAGATGCTGCAAGGTCTTTGTAATGAGGAGCGTGCAAACTTCTTATAGATAGAATTCCCAAGTTTCACTTAGGGCATCAATTCTTAACTTTAATTATGATTATAATCATTGTAGTTTTCTTAAGTTACTGATATTCCTAGAGCTTCCTATCTCCTCATTCGTGTGCATTTGTATAAAAGCTCTAAAGTTAGAGATCAGATGTAAAAGTCCCTAACACTGTTTAGCATACACAAAACGCACAATAAGCTGTAGCAATATTGTGATGGTTGTTGTTCCCTGCTTCCCCAGCCTAGACAGAAGAAAATTAGAAAACGTGTAGGACTTCTCTGGTGGTCTAGTGGTTAAGAATGCGCCTGCCAATGCAGGGGACACGAGTTCGATCCCTGGTCCAAGAAGATCCCACACACCTCGGGGAAACTAAGCCCACATGCCACAACTACTGAGCCCATGTGCTGCAGCTACTAAAGTCCGAGCACCCTAGAGCCTTCTGCAACCAGAGGCCCCCAGCAATGTGCACCACCGCTAGAGAAGGCCCATGGGCAGCAACAAAGACCTACTGCGGCCAAAAATCAATTAAAAATCAATTAAAAAAAAAAAGAAATGTGTAGATGAACGAACTAAGTAAATGAGGTTTTGGGGGGGCGGGGGGGTTGGCTGCACTGGGTCCTCACTGCAACATCCGACTTCTCTAGCTGCAGTGCACAGGCTTAGTTGGCCCACAGCATATGGGCTTTTAGTTCCCCGACCAGGGATCAAACCCATGTCCCCTGCACTGGAAGGCAAATTCTTAACCACCGGACCATCAGGGAAGTCCCTGGAAACGATTTTTTCAAAGGAACCTTGGAACCTCAAAAATAAAGAACCTGGTAAAATAATATGAGTAAATAAATATACTTTCCTTCTCTCCATGAGTCACCTAAATTACATTTGATGGCTGATGCAAAAATTATGACACTGTCTAATGCAGTTATAAATGTATTCTATGTGGAGGAAATATTTATATTTATACAGCATTATTAATTAATGTATTAAATATTAATACAGCATTAAAATCAATAATCCCTTTTCAATGAAAGTATACTCCCTGCCTTGTAGACTTTTTCAAAGATGCTCATGCCATCATTACCAAGTCATTTCTCAATTCCTAATGGAAGGGGTGTTCTCTGAAACCTCTTGGGGGTTTAGGGCAAAGATAAGAAGTGGAAGAATTGCACATAATAAACATACTTTAACTCTCCTGTTTCCCTATGCTCTTTGATTCTCACCTTTATGTCACATCAAGTTCCTGAATTTCAGTCTTATTAAATGTACATCACAGTGGTGTTCAAGTTTCTGTTACCCAAACTATTAGAAAATTCTTGGCTACTTGAACTCAGGGTTTCTAATCATTGTTGTTGCTATTGTTGTTCAGTCGCTATCCAACTCTTTGTATCCAACTCTTTGCGACCCCATGGACTGCAGCACACCAGGCTCCTCTGTCCTCCACTATCTCCAGGATTTTGCTCAAATTCATGTCCATTGAGTCGGTGATGTTACCCAACCATCTCATCATCTGCCACTCCCTTCTCCTTTTGCCTTCAATCTTTCCCAGCATCTGGGTCTTTTCTAATGAGTCATCTGGCTACAGTACTGAAGCTTCAGCAACAATCCTTCCAATGAATATTCAGGGTTGATTTCCTTTAGGATTGACTGATTTCATCTCCTTCCAGTCCAAGAGACTCTCAAGGGTCTTCTCCAGAACCACAATTTGAAAGCATCAGGTTGCCATTTCCTCCTCCAGTGGACCAAGTCTTGTCAGAACTCTTCACTGTGACGTGTCCATCTTGAGCAGTCCTGCATGGCCTGGCTCATAGCTCCACTGAGTTAATGCAAGCCCCTTTGCCATGACAAGGCTGTGATCCATAAAGCGGTTCTGATAACTGCATTCATATAAATAAATGCAGATTCATCCAACATTACTTTCTCTCTTCCTTGATATAAAACATTTAGAATTGTTCCCCAGTCATATTCCCCTAGGTTTCTATAACATAAATTAGCAGAAGTTTATGGCTATTTTTATGTGAAACCATCTTCTTCCAGGATCAGACACTTCAGTAAAATATCTCTTGCTAGCCATACCTATTTAGTTTCTGTGTTTCAGTAATAAGTTTGGGGGTGACTCTAGAAATAAAAAACAGCATGGTATCAGAATCTATAGAGTCTCTGAGTCTTGGATAAGCAGAATAATGACCCTCCTCCAAGAGACCCACATTGTAATCCTCATACCCTGTGAAGACGCTAGGTTACACGACAAAGAGGAATTAAGATTGCAGATGGGATTGCTTGCTAACCAGCTGAATTTAAAATAAGGAGATTATCCTGGATTGTCCAGATGGGTCCAAATGTAATCAAAAGTATTCTTAAAATTTTGAGAACTGTTGAATTTGGGTGATAAACATATTAAAGTTCATTGTTAAACTGTCAATGTTTGTATCCATTAAAAAGTTTTATAATAAAAAATTAAAAATACTTTTAAATGTTCAATGTCATGAAAGACCAAGAAAAGCTGAGGAACCAAGAAAAGATTCGGATGAAAGGAGATGAAAGAAACATGACAATTAGATGCACCTGATCTGAACTTGGATCAATGAGAAAAAAATATTGTTATAAATTATAGACATTTGGGAGACAGTTGGAGACACTGAAGTCTAGATTATCTATTAGAAAATAAAACTGTGTCAATGATTAATTTTCTATACTTGATAAATTTATTGTAGTTTTTAAGAGAATACTCTTGTTCTTAGGAAATACACAGTAAAAGTATTTAGGGATTAAGGAGTGTTATATCTGAAACTTTCCCTATTACATGTATATATATATATATAAGTATATATAGTGAGAGAAGGAGCAACTTGAAAAAGCAGGGGGAAAAAGACTAACAACTGGTAAAACTGGGGGGCGGGGGGGGGAAATGCAGAGAAGTTCTGGGTAATATTCTTGCAAATCTTCTGTAAGTCTGCAATTATTTTAATTTTATATTATTTATATGTTATCTATCAAGTTATTATTTTAAACAATTATTATTTTTAAATGGTCATTTAATAGATGTAATCGTACATCAAAACTTATCTGATTGTTCACTCCAAATTTGCGTGGTTTCTCATATACTGATGACTGCTAGGTAGTTTAGAAATTAAATAAAAAATGAAGAGGGAACATCAGGCACACAGGCAGAAAGGGGTGTGAAAAAAATGCTGTATTGGGAAGGAAGGACACTTGCTTCTAGTCAGAGTTTGGGTTTCATGGAGATAGGACAACTGTGAGAAGAGTGGGGGAACTCGGAGGTCATCATGGCTGTTTAGTACAGTTCAGTTCAGTTCAGTCGCTCAGTCGTGTCCGACTCTTTGCGATCCCATGGACTGCAGCACACCAGACTTCCCTGTCCGTCACCAATTACCAGAGCTTGCTCAAACTGATGTCCATCCAGTCGATGATGTCAACCAACCATCTCAACCTCTGTCGTCCCCTTCTCCTCCCGCCTTCAATCTTTCCCAGCATCAGGGTCTTTTCCAGTGAATCAGTTCTTCACATCAGGTGGCCAAAGTATTGGAGTTTCAGCTTCAGCATCAGTGCTTCTAATGAACACCCAGGACTGATCTCCTTTAGGATGGACTGGCTGGATCTCCCTGCAGTCCAAGTGACTCTCAAGAGTCTTCTCCAACACCACAGTTCAAAAGCATCAATTCTTCGGCTCAGCTTTCTTTATAGTCCAACTCTCACATCCATACACCAAGGCTTTAGGTTGACTTTTCAGCAGCATTATGCAGGGGATGATCTACACCCTCACAAAGCGTATTTCCCAGTTCGGACGCTCGGGGGCGCCAGTGCAACACCGCGCCAGTAGGTTTTCTAGAAGACCCGAAAAATGTTCCGTCACCCGAAGACAAAATTAAAAACCACAGTCTGATGATGGGAAACATAAAAGCAAGCTGAACAAAACAAAATCAATAAATATTTGAATTAATTGTCTTCTTAAACTCATAGGACATCGATCTCATTCATTGTTTAACACCAGAGCTTCCCTGGTGGCTCAGACGGTAGAGTCTGCCTGCAGTGTGGGAGAACCGTTTCGACCCCTGGGTTGGGAAGATTCCCCTGGAGAAGGAAATGGCAACCCACTCCAGTATTCTTGCCTGGACAATCCCATGGACAGAGGCGCCTGGCGGGCTACAGTCCGTGGGGTCGCAAAGAGTCGGACACGACTGAGCAGCTTCACATTCTTAACATTCCTACAAAATGTCACTAAGTTGGAAAGTGGGTTAGGAGTGCTCCATTTGCAAGAGTTCCTGCAAATGCAGGATGAATTGTGCTGTATAGTGGTCCAGAATGTAAAAGAAATGAAGGACTTTCATTTTGCATTCATTTTTGCCTTCCAAAAACTTTTAAAATAATAATTATTAGAGAAAGGACAAAGACTTGAACACCTGTACGTGTCACCAAAGACAATCCACAAAGAAGGAAATGAGAAGTACAACATCGTTAGTCATTAGGTAAATGCAAATTAAAGTCACGATGAAATGCCGTTACACACCTATCAGAATGGTTAAAATAAAACACTGACAAAATCAAGTGTTAACAAGGATGCAGAGTAATCAGAAATCTCATAGGTTACTGGTAGGAATGCAAAATGGTTTGGAAAAGAGTTTGACAGTTTCTTATAAACTTACATCTACCATATAACCCAATAATCTTAATCCTAGGTCTTTACCCTGAAGAAATGAAAGCTTGTGCTTATGAATATTCAGAGCAGCTCTATTTGTAACAGCCAAAAGCTGGAAACAACTTAAATGTCCTCCAACAAACAGGTGTTCATCCACACAATGAAATGCTACTTGGCATTAAAAAACATCGAACTACTGATAACATGTAATGACCTAGATGATTCTCTAGGGTATTTGCTGAGTAAAAGAAACCAACCTCAAAGGTCACAAGTCTGTACAATATTATTTACATAACATTCTCCAAATGACAAAATTGCGGGGGTTATGACTGCCAGATTATGGTTGCCAAGGGTTAGGAAAGTGTGGAAGTGTTGATTACAGAGGGGCAGCATGAGGGAGTTCCTTTGGATGATGGAACAGTGCTGTGCCCTGAATGTACACAAGTGACAAAATTTCACAGAGCATTTCAAAGCAGTTGAATGAATATTAAAACTGGTGGATTCCAAATAAGGTCTTTAGTTAATTAATAGCATCAATGTCAATATCATGTAACTACATGTGATATTTATATGTAAGTATATAATGCATTATTATATTTAAATTCATTATATGTAAACATATATTGTGGTTATTGTTTTAGTTGCTAAGTTGGGTCCAACTCTTTGTGACCCCATATACTGTAGCTCCCCAGGCTCTTCCATCCATGGGATTTCCCAAGCAAGAATACTGGAGTGGGCTGCCATTTCCTCCTCCAATGTGTATATATATATATATATATATATATATATATATAATGATATAATTGTAAAAAGCTTTATTGGAGGAAGCTGAGTGAAGGATACACAGGACCTCTCTGTATTATGTTTTCAACTTTCATGTGGGTCTAAAATGATTTCAAAATAAAAAGGTTTAAAAAAAATAAAAATAATATGTACTTTACTAACATTTTTTATTTTTACTAGAGTGATTCTAGCTTTCAGCCTATTTTGGTGTGCATAACACAGTTTCCATGTGCCCGAACAGGTAGACCTATACGTTGTATTATCCATTTTTATATCAATCAATCATCAAAAATAATTCCTGTGACATAAAAGAACACAGGTTGACTCTAATGCCAGCCCAAAAATGTGGGCAGAGACTCATCGACTCCTAAAATGTCTGCCCTCTATGTTAGACACATTGTGAGGAGGAAAGGCAATGACAAAGAAACCATAGCGATCAGAAACAGCCAGACATTTTTCAATTGTCAAAAAGTGTATTAGTAATAAAGGTTCCTATCCATGACCCTTAATAATGAACTTTGTCCCAGGATACCTTGAAGTATTAGCTAATATTAGTGCTACTGTTGGGCTTCCCAGGTGACACTAGTGGTAAAGAGCATGCTTGCCAATGCAGGAGTCGTGAGGTATGGGTTCGATCCATGGGTCTGGAAGATCCCCTAGAGGAGGGCATAGCAACCCACGCCAGTATTCTTGCCTAGAGAATCCCACGGAGAGAGGAGCCTGGCAGGCTATACTCCATACCTTTGCAAAGAGTCAGACATGACTGAAGCGACTTAGCAGGCACGCGGTATTACTGTCAGGGTGGTTTGAAGCAACCAGGAGTTTATTTCATTCTAATAGCTTCCCCTTTTCACTTAAATTTATAATGTTGATAATGTTACTAGTTTTTAAATAAATGTACACATAGTGGGGGTTATGTGCTCAAATATAGTTTATCAAAAGATATGCAAGTTTAAAATTATTTGGGAATATAAAAGATGGTCAAAGTGATTATGCATCAGGGAAATGCAAGTCACAACCACAATGAGACACCACTTCATACCACCCATTAGGGTGACTGTAATAAAAAAAAAAAAAAAAAAGACAAATGAGTGTTAGTGAGGATAGGAAGAAATTGGAACTCTTATGCACGGTCAGTGGAAATAGAAATTGGTACAGCCACTGTGGCATACAAAATTAAAAATAGAATTACCATATGACCCAGCAATTCCACTTATGAGTGTGTGTTGTAAGGAAGGAAGTTAAAGCAATGTCTTGAAGAGATATGTGTATGCTCATGTTCATAGCAGCATTATTTACAATAGCCAAAATGTGAGAGCAATTGCTAGATGAACCAGCAATCCTAATTCTATGAATGTACCCAAAAGAACCGAAAACAGGGACTCTAATAGATGCTTATGAGCCAGAGTTCATAGCAGCACAAGTCACAGTAGCCAAAGGAGGAAAGTACCCAACTGTCCATCAACTGGTGAATGGATAAACAATGTGTGATTCATTCATACAATGCAATATTTTTCAGACATAAAAAGAAATGAAGCATTGATACATGCTACAATGTAGATGTGGAGAAGGAAATGGCAACTCACTACAGTCTTCTTGTCTGGGAAGTCTCATGGACAGACGATCCTGGCAGGCTACAGTCCATGGGGTTGCAAAGAGCTGGACATGACTGAGCATGCACACACGTGTAAGGTAGAGGAACCCAAAAACATTATGTTAAATGAAAGAAGTCAGTTGCAAAAGGTCATACATTGTACGATTCCATTTACGTGAGATGTCCAGAATAGGTAAATCCATAGAGATGGATTCAAGGTTGGGGGGATGGGAAGTGGGGAGTGACTGCCAATAGGTATGAAGTTCCCTTGTAGGAGGTTTAAAATGCTTGGGAACTAAACAGAGGTGGTGGTTGCCCAACATTATGAATGTGCTAAATGTCACTGAATTGTTTACTTTTTAACGGTTAATTTTATGTCATGTGAATCTGACCTCAATTAAGAAGTAATGTTTGCAGAGAAGGAGAAATAACACATGGCATCCCTTATATGTGGAATCCAAAAAGAAATGATACGCATGGACTTACTTACAAAACAGAAAGAGACTCATGGACATAGAGAATAAACTTAGGGAACTTGTAGTTGCTGGGGGGGAAGGGTGGGAGAAAGGGATAATTAGGGAGTTAGGGATAGACAAGTACACGCTGCTATATTTAAAATCGGTAACCAACAAGGACCTACTGTACAGCACATGGAACTCTGCTCGACCTTCTGTGGCCGCCTGGATGAGGGGAGTTTGGGGGAGAATGGATACACACATATGTATGGCCGAGGCCCTTCACTGTTTGCCTGAGGCTATCACAACCTTGTTAATCGGCTTACTCCAATACAAAATTAAAATCTTTTTTTTTTAAAAAAAGAAATAATATCTGCAAACCATTGTTCCCAGCAGTGGGAAGCCAAGGATATATACTAGTGGTCAGACAGGTCCCCCAGAGCTGGGGGGAGTCCTCTGAGCCCAGAACTTGCAGAGAGTTCCCCCAAAGAGGCCCAGAGTCACCTTGATCCTGAGCTCAGGGGTACAAGAAAAAGCCCAGGACAAGACGTGGTCGCCCTCTTTCCCAAAGAGACGAGCCAGCAGGGACAGAGTGTGGAGCGGACAATTAGCAGGTGCCCTAACAAGACACGAGGGACTGCGCCTGAGGTGTGAGGATGGAAGAGTAAATTGGGCTCTTCCGGGTTCTCCTGCTCCCTTCTGTGGGCCAGAGACCTCCCTCCAGGTGGCAGGCAGCCCAGAAAATTCTCCCAGCAAAGCTGTGTCACCTCCTGCCAGGCATCTCCAAAGCCAGAGGAGACACCTGCCACAGGTGAGTGGGGAGAGAAGAGAGCATACAGGAAAAGAAACTACAAGATGGGGGGCTGTGCCTCTCCAGCCAGGCCTGCTGTGTGACCTTGGGAAAGTGGCTTTGCCTCTCTGAGCCTCTGTTCATTAGTCTGGATAATGAGTACAAAAAAATGGGAAGCAAATGTTACGGCAGCCTGGATGGGAAGAGAGTTTGGGAGAGAATGGATACATGTGTAAGTCTGGCTAAGTCCTTTTGTTGTCCACTTGAAACTATCACAGTATTGTTAATTGACTATACTCCAATACAAAATAAAAACTTAGAAAAAAAAAAAAAAAGGAAGCATCCTGTGTGCACAAGGCCTGCTAAGAGGTTCCAACTTCTGGGTCCTTCATCGCAGAGTTTTAAGAGCTTTGGAACAAGAGAGACTGTGAAATGCTGGGTAGTGGGTTATTCTCCACAAGCCTCCTCTTCCTACAAGAGTGTCTATCTTGGATTAAGCAAGAGGAAGCATGTAGAACTCCTTGTCTTGGTGTTGGGTGCAAAAGGAGCATGTGAGAAATGTTAGCTGGGCTTTCCCCGTGGCTCAGTGGTAAAGAACCTGCTTACAATGCAGGAGACACAGGAGATCCGGGTTCGAGCCCTGGATTGGGAAGACCTCCTGGTGGAGGTCATGGCAACCCACTCCAGTATTCTTGCCTGGAGAATCCCATGGACGAAGGAGCCCGGTGGGCTACAGTCCACAGGGTCGCAAAGAGTGGGACACGACTGAAGCGACTCAGCACACATGCATGCATGAAATGCTAGCAAGGGGCTTCCGTGGCGATCCAGTGGTTAAGAATCCGCCTGCCAATGCAGGAGACACGAGTTCAATCCCTGATCCAGGAGGATCCCACATGCTGCAGAGCAGCTAAGCCTATGCACCAGCACTTCTGAGCCCAACGGAAGCCACAGCAATGAGAAGCCCATGAACGGAAAGTAGAGAACAGCCCCCGTTCACTGCAGCTAGAGAAACCCTATTTACAGCAAGCAACAAGGGCACAGTCAAAAATAAACAAATAAATTTTTTAAAGGACTGTTAGCTATTGGTAGCAGAGTGATAGGGGTCAAGTGCAGGATTTTAAGCTAGGGAGAAGCAGGTCATCTCATCCTGGTAGAGGCCATTGCAGAGATTGAACCAAAAGAGCCAGGCTGGAGCCAAAGCGACCAGAGAAGGGATGGGTTTGGAATCTGACAGTGACAAGATAAAAATCTGGTAGGGTGCTGGGAAGGAGAGGACGGATCGGGAAAAAGAGGGGAGCAGCTTAAACTGTCAGTTTCACTTGAGTGGGGTAGAAGGAGACCTGACTGCCGCCCAAATCTCTGGCCCAAGTGACTGGGTAATCAGCAGGGTCACTGCTTAACTCAGGTACAGTGAAAGAACAGGACTGAGGGTAGACATGGAGCAGGGTTTGCTACAAGTTTTGTGGGGACCTGGGCACTCTCGGCAGAAATGGACACCCAAGAGGTGTGTCTGGACCCTTGGGATGGGAGTTCGAGAGACAGTGATCTTGACCAGAGAACACAGTGGAATCCATCATTACTTGCCCACTCATCTGGGGCCTCTCTCTCCTAGTGAGTTCCTTGAGGATAGGTGGGGACCATGATAGGGTCTCCCAGATGGCTCAGTAGAGAAGAATCAGCCTACCAATGCAGGAGACGCAGGAGACCCGGATTGGATCCCTGAGTCAGGAAGATCCCCTGGAGGAGGAAGTGGCAACCCATTCCAGGATTCTTGCCTTGAGAATCCCATGGACAGAGGGGCCTGGCTGGCTACAGTCCATGGGGTTACAAAGAATCAGACACAATTGAGCAACTGAACATGGGGACCATGATATGTGTGTGTGTGTGTGTGTGTGTGTGTGTGTGTGTGTTGTATATAATGTATCAGGCATGCAAAAAAAAAAAAAAAAAACAGATCATAACTCATGCCGAATACAGCTGTATTCAGCACTCAACTTAAGAAGTGAAGCATCCACGTACATCTCCCTACTCCCATGTTCTTGTTAGCCTCCTCCCTCTTCTTCTCCCTCTCTGCATGGCTGTCTCTCTCTCTCCCCTCCCCTCTCCCCATCTCTGAGATAACCAACATCCTACATCAAGTCTTTATCACTCCCACGCACATTTTTCATCTTTACTACACAGGATGTGTCCACCAACAACATATAGAATTGTGCTGCATGTTTTAAGCTTTACATTTACGTGGCAATATCCCTCATGGATTCTTCTATGATTGCTTCCTCATGCTTTTGAGATCCATCCAGATTGGTACGAGCTGTCCCACAGTTCTCCGTTTCTATGACTTATAGTGTGTGCTAAGTACTAAGTCACTTCAGCCATGTTCAACTCTTTGCAACACTTTGGACTGTAGCCTGCCAGGCTCCTCTGTCCATGGGGTTCTCCAGGCAGGAATACTGGAGTGCATTGTCATGCTAACCTCCAGGGAATCTTTCTGACCCTGAGGTTGAACCCACGTCTCTTGTCTCCCGCAATGGCAGAGGGGTTCTTTACCACTAGCACCACCTGGGACTTACAGTAGCATCCACCAAATGGGAACATGGTAGCTGATGGATGTGCCTCTATCATGAATGGATGCTTCTCTTTCCAAACTTCCTTGAGCATGCCTGAGAGTGCACCTTCAAAAGAATCCCTCTGTGGTAGAAGTGCAGGTACTCCATCTTTGTCACCATCTCAGAATTACTGGCCACATCTTGGGGAATGCCTCAGTGAAGATGCTCAACAAGTGGTCAGTGGATCAACAAAAAAAGTGAAATAAGACATGTAGACTCCCTGGGCAGGAGAGGAGAGAAACAGGGCAGCAGGCAGAGGGGCTCAAAGAGAAGGTCCCTCCCCAGGTCCAGAGAACACAGGTCATTCGAGGACCGAGGAATGGGCAGTCACTATGCACTGAGCTATAGGAGAGAGAAGGATTTAAGATGACTCACAGAAGCTGCAGGAAAAGCATTTGAGGCAGAGAAAACAGCAAGTGCAGAGGTCCTGAAGCAGGACCAGTCTTGGACCAAGAGACCCGTGTGGCTGGGAGACAGTGAACAAGTGGAGATGGGGGAGGTCAACAGGAGTTAGACTTCACAGAAGTTGAGAATTTTTTTTTAACTTTTTCTTTCCAAGATTCCACATATAAATGATACCATGCAGTATTTGTCATTCCCTGTCCAGCTTATTTCACTTATCGTAAGGTTCTCAAGGTGTATCTATGTCATTGCAAATGGCAGGATGTCCTTCTTTCTCATAGTTGAATAATATTCCATTGCATATATATATGTATACATATATATATATATATATAAAACACCACATCTTCTTTATCCATTCATCCACTGTTTCCATATCTCAAGTATTGTAAACAATGTTGCACTAAACATAAGAATACAGGTATCTCTTTGATGCTCCATTTTTATTTCTTTTGGATATATAACTAGAAGTGGGATCGCTGGATCATATGCTAGTTGTATTTTTAATATTAAGGAAACTGCATATTGTTTTCCTTAGCAGTTTCACCAGGATTTGGAATTTTACTCCAAACTTTGTGGGGAGAAAAGTGCAATGTGAAGTCAGTCAGTTCAGTCGCTCAGTCGTGTCCTACTCTTTGCGACCCCATGGACTGCAGCATGCCAGGCTTCCCCATCCATCACCACTCCCAGAACTTGCTCAAACTCATGTCCATCGAGTCAGTGATGCCATCCAACCATCTCATCCTCTGTCGTCCCCTTCTCCTGCTGCCTTCAATCTTACCCAGCATCAGGGTCTTTTCCAATGGTCTTTTCCAGTTCTTCGCATCAGATAGCCAAAGTACTGGAATTTCAGCTTCAGCATCAGTCCTTCCAATGAATATTCAGGACTGATTTCCTTTAGGATGGACTTGTTGGATCTCCTTGCCGTCCAAGGGACTCTCAAGAGTCTTCTCCAGCACTACAGTTCAAAAGCATCAATTCCTCAGTGCTCAGCTTTCTTTATAATCCAAGTCTCATATCCATACATGACTACTTGAAAAACCATAGCTTTGACTAGACAGACCTTTGTTGGCAAAGTAATGTCTCTGTTTTTTAATATGCTGCCTAGGTTGGTCATAGCTTTTCTTCCAAGGAGCAAGCATCTTTTAATTTCATGGCTGCAGTCACCATCTGCAGTGATTTTGGAGCCCCCAAAAATAAAGTCTATCATTGTTTCCATTGTTTCCCCATCTATTTGCCATGAAGTGATGGAACCAGATGCCATGATCTTAGTTTTCTGAACACTGAGTTTTAAGCCAACTTTTTCACTCTCCTCTTTCACTTTTATCAAAAGGTTCTTTAGTTCTTCTTTACTTTCTGCCATAAGGGTGGTATCATCGGCATATCTGAGGTTATTGATATTTCTCCCAGCAATCTTGATTCCAGCTTGTGCTTCATCCAGTCTGGCATTTCTCATGATGTACTCTGCATATAAGTTAAATGAGCAGGGTGACAATATACAGCCTTGACATACTCCTTTTCCTATTTGGAGCCAGTCTGTCATTCAGTGTTCAGTTCCAACTGTTGCTTCTTGACCTGCACACAGATTTCTCAGGAGGCAGGTAAGGTGGCTGGTATTCCCATCTCTTTCAGAATTTTCCACAGTTTGTCGTGATCCACACAGTCAAAGGCTTTGGCGTAGTCAATAAAGCAGAAGGTGATGTATTTCTGGAACTCTCTTGCCTTTTCGATGATTCAACAGATGTTGGCAACTTGCTCTCTGGTTCCTCTGCCTTTTCTAAACCAGCTTGAACATCTGGAAGTTCACGGTTCTTGTACTGTTGAAGCCTGGCTTGGAGAATTTTGAGCATTACTTTGCTAGCATGTGAGTTGAGTGCAATTGTGCGGTAGTTTGAGCATTCTTTGGCACTGCCTTTCTTTGGGACTGGAAACGTGAAGGGCAAGACCTAATTTACTTTTGTTATAGCTCCTCCTTCCTGATTAATGGGAATATTATTATATGGGCCAGAAGTAGGAAACAGAAAACATCCCGGGAGAAAGAGTGTTCTAAGCAGAGGGAACAGCAAGTGCAAAGGCACTGAGGAAAGAGCATCTCTGGTTTATTCAAGGACCATCAAAGAAACCAGAATGAGCACAAATGAGGCAAGAAATGAGAAGGGACGGACAGACCTGAAGGTGATCACCACTAGGTCTATTGCAGCTTTTAAAATTCTTGCTTTTCTTTTAATGACAATAGCATTGTTAAAGGTGCTGAGTTCTCTCTTAATTTCTACTAAACTAACAGAATTAAAATTAAAAACAAAGTCCTACCTCTCATAACCTGTCTGAGATCTTTATTCAATGCCTCTTGGCGCAATTAGGTCCCAGGAGTGGTTTCTGCCTGAGCCTAGTGGTTCAGTTGTGTCCAGCTCTTTGGAGCCCATGGGCCCCAGGCTCCTCTGTCCATGGGATGCTGCAGGCAAGACTACTGGAGTAAGCTGCCATGCCCTTCTCCAGGGGATCTTCCCAACCCAAGGATCGAACCCAGGTCTCTCACGTTGCTAGTGGGTTCTTTACAGTCTAAGCCACTAGGGAAGCCTAAGAATGGTTTAGTTGTCCTATTTATTTAATCACCTTAATTTCCTTAATATTTGTTCCATAGAGCTTCATGGATATACTTCGATCAACTTCTAGAATCCAATAGATTAAATTTACTCTTGTCATTAAACAATGAATTCATTTTCCTAAGATTTAGTAGTAGAACCCCTAAGAGTTTTCCCCCACCACATACCTGGGATCGATATTTATTTTGCTGGTTTTCAAATGGCATATCACACTTCTTCATTTCTATAATTACCTTGCATTTCTGTTTCATCATTTACTTTCGTGTGTTCAATACTTTTTATTTCTTTCTGAAAAGTATATGTTTGTTTTTGCTTTCTTATTTAATTTTTTATTTTACATTTTGGGCTGAGGTGACACAGTGGTGAAGAATCTGCTTGCCAATGTAGGAGATGCAAGAGATGTAGTTTCGATCCCTGAGTCGGGAGTATCCCCTGAAGCAGGAAATGGCAACCCACTCCACCCCAGTATTCTTGCCTGGAAAATTCCATGGACAGAGGAGCCTGGTGGGCTACAGTCCATGGGGTCTCAGAGAGTTGGACACAACTGAAGCAACTTAGCACCATAAACTGGGTTTCCCTGATAGATCAGCTGGTAAAGAATCCAATGCAATGCAGGAGACCCTGGCTTGTATTTTTTAGCTTTTTAAAAATTTCATTTGTTTATTTATTAATTTATTGCCATGCATGGGACATCTTAGTTCCCTGACCAGGGATTGAACCCATTCCCCTTGCATTAGCAGCATGGTGTCCTAGCCAGTAGACCTCCAAGTCCCAATTACCCATATTTTTATTTTTAAAAAACTGTTTTTCATTCTAAAAATATAAATTAAGTGTTTCAGTTTCTAGTGAGTCTTACACAGTCACAAAACTGTTCCAGGTTGCCCAGACTTCTGCAAGTATCAAGTGTTCCAAGATGCTATTTCCTGGGAATATCATTTCTTCTCTGTCCATCCACAGATACAGCAGAGTACTGTTTGTGATATTTCATAAGAACATTACCCAGGCACTTTTGCCTCTTCATTCTGCATGCTTTCTTTTCATACTTTATTGTAAGCTTTTGATTTTATAATCATCAGAACATGGCACCTACGAGTTAGACAAAAATTACAGAGCACAGGCCATAAAAACCAAAGTAAACCTTAACTGTTTGAAACCAAGGCCAACCTCAAAATTCGAAGATAATGTTTACTCAGCCTAAAGAGGAATGGAAGTGGGTCATTTGTAGAGATGTGGGTGGCTCTAGAGTCTGTCATACAGAGTGAAGCAAGTCAGATAGAGAAAAACAAATGTTGGATATTGCCCCATGTATGTGGAATCTGGAAAAATGGTACAGGTGAGCTTAGTTCCAGGGCAGGAATAGAGATGCAGGTGTACAGAACACATCTTCGGACACAAGAGGGGAAGGAGAAGATGGGACAAATTGTGAGAGTAGGATTGACATATACACACAGCTATGTGAAAACAGCTAGCTAGTGGGAAGCTGCCGTATAACACAGGGAGCCCAGCTTAGCTCTCTGTAATGACCCAGACGGGTGGCATGGGGTGGGGGGTCGGGAGTGGGAGGGAGGCTGGGGGGAAGGGGTGTATACGTATCCATATAGCTGATCCCCAGGTGCTGCTAGTGGTAAAGAATATACCTGTCAATGCAGGAGAGGTAAGAGGCACAGGTTCAGTCCCTGGGTTGGGAAGATCCTGTGGAGGAAGGCATGGCAACCCACTCCAGTATTTTTTTTTTTATTTTTTTTTTCCTTGTTTATTTTATTTTTTTTTTTAATTTTTATTTTTCAGTGGGTTTTGTCATACATTGATATGAATCAGCCATAGAGTTACACAAATTCCCCATCCCGGTCTCCCATCCCCCCTCCCTCTCCACCCGATTCCTCTGGATCTTCCCAACCCAACAGGCCCGAGCACTTGACTCATGCCTCCCACCTGGGCTGGTGGTCTGTTTCACCACAGATAATATACATGCTGTTCTTTCGAAACATCCCACCCTCCCCTTCTCCCACAGAGTTCAAAAGTCTGTTCTGTACTTCTGCGTCTCTTCTTCTGCCCTGCATATAGGGCCATCGTTACCATCTTTCTAAATTCCGTATATATCTGTTAGTATACTGTAATGTTCTTTATCTTTCTGGCTCACCTCACTCTGTATAATGGGCTCCAGTTTCATCCATCTCATTAGAACTGATTCAAATGAATTCTTTTTAACAGCTGAGTAATATTCCATGGTGTATATGTACCACAGCTTCCTTATCCATTCATCTGCTGATGGGCATCTAGGTTGCTTCCATGTCCTGGCTATTATAAACAGTGCTGCGATGAACATTGGGGTGCATGTGTCTCTTTCAGATCTGGATTCCTCAGTGTGTATGCCCAGAAGTGGTATTGCTGGGTCATATGGCAGTTCTATTTCCAGTTTTTTAAGAAATCTCCACACTGTTTTCCATAATGGCTGTACTAGTTTGCATTCCCACCAACAGTGTAAGAGGGTTCCCTTTTCTCCACACCCTCTCCAGCATTTATTGCTTGTAGACTTTTGGATAGCAGCCATCCTGACTGGCGTGTAATGGTACCTCATTGTGGTTTTGATTTGCATTTCTCTGATAATGAGTGATGTGGAGCATCTTTTCATGTGTTTGTTAGCCATCTGTATGTCTTCTTTGGAGAAATGTCTGTTTAGTTCTTTGGCCCATTTTTTGATTGGGTCATTTATTTTTCTGGAATTGAACTGCAGGAGTTGCTTGTATATTTTTGAGATTAATCCTTTGTCTGTTTCTTCATTTGCTATTATTTTCTCCCAATCTGAGGGCTGTCTTTTCACCTTACTTATAGTTTCCTTTGTTGTGCAAAAGCTTTTAAGTTTCATTAGGTCCCATTTGTTTAGTTTTGCTTTTATTTCCAATATTCTGGGAGGTGGCTCATAGAAGATCTTGCTGTGATTTATGTCGGAGAGTGTTTTGCCTATGTTCTCCTCTAGGAGTTTTATAGTTTCTGGTCTTACATTTAGATCTTTAATCCATTTTGAGTTTATTTTTGTGTATGGTGTTAGAAAGTGTTCTAGTTTCATTCTTTTACAAGTGGTTGACCAGTTTTCCCAGCACCACTTGTTAAAGAGATTGTCTTTTTTCCATTGTATATCCTTGCCTCCTTTGTCAAAGATAAGGTGTCCATAGGTTCGTGGATTTATCTCTGGGCTTTCTATTCTGTTCCATTGATCTATATTTCTGTCTTTGTGCCAGTACCATACTGTCTTGATGACTGTGGCTTTGTAGTAGAGTCTGAAGTCAGGCAGGTTGATTCCTCCAGTTCCATTCTTCTTTCTCAAGATTACTTTGGCTATTCGAGGTTTTTTGTGTTTCCATACAAATTGTGAAATTATTTGTTCTAGTTCTGTGAAAAATACCGTTGGTAGCTTGATAGGGATTGCATTGAATCTATAGATTGCTTTGGGTAGAATAGCCATTTTGACAATATTGATTCTTCCAATCCATGAACACAGTATGTTTCTCCATCTGTTTGTGTCCTCTTTGATTTCTTTCATCAGTGTTTTATAGTTTTCTGTGTATAGGTCTTTTGTTTCTTTAGGTAGATATACTCCTAAGTATTTTATTCTTTTTGTTGCAATGGTGAATGGTATTGTTTCCTTAATTTCTCTTTCTGTTTTTTCATTGTTAGTGTATAGGAATGCAAGGGATTTCTGTGTGTTAATTTTATATCCTGCAACTTTACTATATTCATTGATTAGCTCTAGTAATTTTCTGGAAGAGTCTTTAGGGTTTTCTATGTAGAGGATCATGTCATCTGCAAACATAAGACACAAAGGGATTCCCATAAGGATAACAGCTGATCTATCAATAGAAACCCTCCAGGCCAGGAGGGAATGGCAGGACATACTGAAAGTAATGAAAGAGAATAACCTACAACCTAGATTACTGTACCCAGCAAGGATCTCATTCAGATATGAAGGAGAATTCAAAAGCTTTACAGACAAGCAAAAGCTGAGAGAATTCAGCACCACCAAACCAGCTCTTCAACAAATGCTAAAGGATCTTCTCTAGACAGGAAATGCAGAAAGATTAAATAAACGTGAACCCATAACAACAAAGTAAATGGCAACGGGTCCACACCTATCAATAATTACCTTAAATGTAAATGGGTTGAATGCCCCAACCAAAAGACAAAGATTGGCTGAATGGATACAAAAACAAGACCCCTATATATGCTGTGTACAAGAGACCCACCTCAAAACCAGAGACACATACAGACTAAAAGTGAAGGGCTGGAAAAAAATATTTCACGCAAACGGAGACCAAAAGAAAGCAGGAGTCGCAATACTCATATCAGATAAAATAGACTTTCAAATAAAGGATGTGAAAAGAGACAAAGAAGGACACTACATAATGATCAAAGGATCAATCCAAGAAGAAGATATAACAATTATAAATATATATGCACCCAACATAGGAGCACCGCAATATGTACGGCAAATGCTAACAAGTATGAAAGAGGAAATTAATAGTAACACAATAATAGTGGGAGACTTTAATACCCCACTCACAACTATGGATAGATCAACTAAACAGAAAATCAACAAGGAAACACAAACCTTTTTTTTAATTTTTAACGTTATTTATTTTTTATTTGAAGGATAATTGCTTTACAGAATTGTGTTGGTTTCTGCCAAACAACAGCATGAATCAACCATAGGTATACATATGTCCCCTCCCTCTTGACACTCCAGTATTCTTACCTGGAGAATCCCATGGAAAGAGGAGCCTGGTAGGCTACACTCCATAGCATCGCAAAGAGTTGGACACCACCAAAATGGCTTAGCCCACATGCATAGCAAATTCACTTCTTTGTCTAGCGGAAGCTGATACAATGCTGTAAAGCAATTATACTCCAATAAAATAAATAAATATTAATAAATATAAAAAATGAAGATAATGATAAATTGGCACATCTTGTATAGCACAAAGCATTTTATAAGTGCACAACACACTGCTTGCAGTTGTTGCTGTTTAGTCACTAAATTGTGTCTGACTTTTTGTGACCCCATGGACTATAGTCTGCCAGGCTCCTGTCCTTGGGATTATCCCAGTAAGAATACTGGAATGGGTGGCCATTTCTTCCTCCAAGGGATCTTCCTGATCCAGGGATTGAACCCGAATCTCCTGCAGCTCCTGCATTGGTAGATGGATTCTTTTCCACTGAGCCATCTTAATTTGAGTTCTCCCCAAAGCAGATTCTGAGTCAAGAACTTGAGTGCAAATATTTATTTGGAAAAGAATCCCAGAAGACTCAGTGAGTGTTTGGGGAAAGAAGGTGTGGAGGAGTAGGGATCCTGGTGAGAACACACCCCAGAACTACCTCACTCAGAAGGGATGAAGCTGGGACATTCACCCAACAAGCCCAGTCCCTCACTAGCCAAAAGTCGTTCTTGGGATGTCAACTCCCAGCATTTCCTCATTACACCATGTGCAGGTTAAGCCTGCTCCGGTGATCAGATAAAGCCTGGGTGCACAGAGACACAGGTGGTAGGGGTGAGAGATGGTCAGTGTGCTTAGGAGCTGTCCACCAAGCTGCTGGTGACACCCTGCAGGTGGGCTGTGCAGAATGAATGGTGTGTTTACTGATGGAAATGATCCAGCACATGGGTGGGGGGATTCTGCTACAGGAGACTAGGAAGAATTGATGAACGGCTGAACGAAGGAGAGAGGATGAGATCCAGGGTGCAAAGGAGGGGCTGGCCTTGACCAGGACCCTGGACAGCTCCTCTGTTTTCTTTCTGATTGATTCAGGATGGCTGAAATTGGGACAAATCTCACCCTGGTCTCTGAGTTCCTGCTCCTGGGCCTCTCGGAGGATCCCAGGCAACAGCAGCTGCTGTTCATACTCTTCCTGAGCATGTACCTGGTCACGCAACTGGGGAACCTGTCCATTATCCTAGCCATCGCCACTGACATCCGGCTCCACACGCCCATGTACTTCTTCCTGGCCAACTTGGCCCTCGTGGACATTTGCTTCACCTCCACCACCATCCCCAAGATGCTGGCCAACCACGTGTCAGGACACAATGGGATTCCTTATGCTGGCTGCCTGGCCCAGATGTTCTTCTTCATCTGGTTTGCCGGCATCGACAGCTTCCTGCTGACCGCCATGGCCTATGACCGCTATGTGGCCATCTGTCACCCTCTACACTATGCCATGTCTGTGACACCGCAGCTCTGTAGCCTCCTGGTGGCAGCATCCTGGACTGCAGCCTTCGGGAATGCCCTGACCCACACAGTACTACTGACCCGTCTCTCATTCTGCACCCACAACCGGATTCCCCATTTCTTCTGTGACCTGAGCCCTCTGCTGAAGCTCGCCTGCTCTGACACCTTTCTCAACAATGCAATGGTATACACTGTGGGCGCCCTGCCTATCATCACCCCCTTTGTGGGCATCTTGGTCTCCTACACGCTCATCTTTGCTGCCGTGTTGAGGATCCCATCTACAAGAGGCAAGCAGAAGGCTTTATCTACCTGTGGCTCTCATCTCTCTGTGGTGTCTCTGTTCTACGGCACCATCATTGGGGTTTATTTCAGCCCCATGTCCTCCCATGCAGCCCAGAAGGACACAGTCGCTGCAGTGATGTACACTGTGGTCACTCCCATGCTGAACCCCTTCATCTACAGCCTACGCAACAGCGACATAAAGGGCGCCTTGGGGGCCCTCATCAGCAGGAGGCCAGTTTTTATTCAGTGACTACAGCATTGTGGCATCTGAGTGTCCAAATTCAGCACCCATCTGTCCTGAACTTTCCTGCACAGTCCCAGTCTTAGATAGTTCCTCCATTTCACTCTTGGTTCATTTGTTTACTACTTTATCCTCCCAACAGATATTTATTGAACATCTGTTACATTTTTCTATTGGTTGGTTACTATTTACACTCTCTCAAGAGTCTGGCAGGGGACAAACAAAATCTCTGAAACTGTGGCACTTAACTAAAGTCTAAAGAACACATCATGGTTAAAAGGAAATGCTCTGGAAACCAGAGAGACTAGGATTCAGGTGCTACTTGGGTTAAGGTCAGGTTAAGCTGCTGTAACAAAGAGACACAAAGGCAAAAACTCAAAGGGTGTAAGGTTTTGCAGACTCTTGGATTTTTTAGCAATTGTGTTCCTTCAAGAAATAGCAGACATCTGGTCTAGTACTTCTAGCTGCTAGGAACCATATTCAGTGTTCTTTTCTAACCAAAGTTCTTAAGTCTATTTAATTTACATTATTTGGTTTCTTGAACTACCTACATCTCTGTCATTCTCTGTTAATGGTCATTTGAAATAACAGCCTTGGGCATGAGGCAAAATCCCTATTTAAACTGTTTGAGAGAAGAGAAAGTTATTGGCTCTTCCAATTATGTGCCATTTCTGACTTTCAGAACTGGCTTGTTCTTGGGTCAGATCACCTCTTTCTTGTGATTCCTTGCTGGAAGCAGCAAGGGGCAGTCAACTTATGGTGGCATTCTAACTCTTCCCAATCACTTCTAGAAACACAGACTCAGTAGACCTATGGTCTACCTTTCCGGTAGGTTATACCAGATGATGACATTACCAAATATTGTTCTTTGACATAACAAGGTTCATCAGCTTTGCAGTCTGCAATATTTGGGTCCTTGCCACCAGGTCACTAGACTAGTGCAACTAATTTTTTATTTTTGTGATTAGAACACTCCACTTCTGATACTAATTTTTGTGTTAGGATGAATAACCTATTTGCTATATTAGGGTTTCTATAACAAAATACCACAAATTGTCAGCACATGACTTAAATAAAAGAAATGTGTTGTCCTCCACTTCTGGAGACCTTAAGTCTGAAATCAAGGCACTAGAGGTTAGTTTATTCTGAGGTATAAGCGAACATCTACTCCATGCCTCTCTCCCCACCTGGTGGTTTACTAGCTCTCTTCGATGTCCCTGACTTGTCGACACCTGCTTTCATCTTTACAGGTATGCGTGTATCCCTGTGTGCATGTCTATCTCTAAATATTCCCTTTTTATAAGGACACCAGTTACTTTGGATTAGGAATCCATTTTACTCTAATATGACCTCATCTTAATGATTATATCTGCATGTATGCATGCTCAGTCACTCTGTCGTGTCTGACTCTTTGCGACCCCCCGGGCTATAGCCCGCCAGGCTCCTCTATCCATGGAATTTTCCAGGCAAGAATACTGGACTGGGATGTCATTTCCTACTTCAGGGAATCTTCCCTACCCAGGGGTTGAACCTGTGTCCCCTGTGTCTCCTGCATTGCAGGCAGATTCTTTATCGCTGAGCCATCAGGGAAGCCCCTTTATATCTGCAACAGTCTTATTTCCAAATAAAGTCACATTCTGAAATATTGAGGGTTAGGATTTCAACAAATGAATTTGGGAAATGTATCTAATTCAATCTACAACATCTGCTAAAAAAAAAAAAAAAAAAAAAAAAAGACAAAAAGTAATGACTCAAACAAGATAGTTTATTTCTGTCTCATGCAAAAGTCAGAATTCTAGGTCAGTGGCTGATTCTGCTCCTTTCAAGCATTCAGAAACCCAGGTTCTTTATATCATATTTCTTGCCTATTTCCCAGGACATTATTATTGTCTGTAACATTGAAGCTGTGAACCCTAGATTATCAAAAAATAATCAGAGAGGTCAGGGGAAACAAGCCCATTATCTTGAAGTGCCATGTACTTATCACATTCCACTCTGGGTTATGAAAGTGAAAGTGTTAGTCACTCAGTCTTGTTGACTCTTTGCAACCCCATGGGCTGTAGCCCACCGGGCTCCTCTG
The DNA here is from genome assembly GCF_963930625.1 of Muntiacus reevesi. NCBI lineage: Eukaryota > Metazoa > Chordata > Mammalia > Artiodactyla > Cervidae > Muntiacus > Muntiacus reevesi. The sequence continues at coordinate 185,801,730 of NC_089249.1, read as the reverse complement.
TCCACAGGATTCTCCAGGTAAGAATAATGGAGTGGGTAGCCATTTTCTTCTCCAGGGGATCTTCCCAGCCCAGGGGTCAAACCCAAGTCTCCTGCATTGCAAGCAGATTCTTTACCATCTGAACCCCCAGGGAAGCCTACAGTGGTTTATAAGTAGCTGCAAAAGAAGCAGGAAGATTCTTTACCAGGGAGCCACCAGGGGATCCCAGGGCTGTACATCAAAATGACATGTTAATGATAGTTACATAATCCAGACATGTGTCATCATAGTGGGTCTTGTGACCCCTGACAAGATCAAGAAGGACTGCAATCTTTTAAAGAGTTGTCCAATTACTGCTAGGAGCATGTTGCTCTCTACAGCTGAGCAGGTATTCCTATCAGTGGGGAGGTTTGGTGATGTATAACACACAGCTGTGTTAGACAGATACACAGTCACAGTTGAGGGGAGACAGGAGGTCAAAGGCAGAGATGACTTTTTATGTTTAAATTTTCATTGTCTTGTCATAAAATATGAATTTTACTTCACACCACAATTCAAAAGAAGATTCTGGAGAGTCTTTTGGGCTGCAAGGAGATCAAATCAGTCCATCCTAAAGAAAATCAGTCCTGAATATTCATTGGAAGAACTGATGCTGAAGCTGAAGCGCCAATACTTTGGCCACCTGACACAAAGAGCTGATTCATTGGAAAAGACCCTGATGCTGAGAAAGATCGAAGGCAGGAGGAGAAGAGGACAGCAGAGGATGAGATGATTGGATAGCATCACCAACCTGATGGACATGAGTTTGAGCAAGCTCCTGGAGTCGGTGATGGACGGGGAAGTCTGGCGTGCTACAGTCCATGGGGTCTCAAAGAGTTGGACATGACTGAACTGAACATTTCATGGAAGGAGATACCCTTCTTGGGAACTCTACAGCCATCATCGTCTGATTCCTCTGGTGTAATTTAGGGACATGGGCATTAATTTAAGGCTCAAACAGGCAGAAGCTCAGTGCATGGTTTCAACATAATTCTCTGCAACACTCAGCAGGCTATTTGCTCCCAGGCAGTAGCCATACCCAAAGCTTTTTCCTGGCCAAACTATTTGTATTGCTTGATTTACCCAGGTCTCTTTATCACCTGGTGGCTGGACTAGCCCTTGTGGTTCTTATGATCGCAAGACATACCTTAGCAATAACCACTGGGCAACTTTGTAAAAATAAGATTTCTTACTCACGGGTCCTCAGGGGTATAGGACGCACTAGGTACCACATAGTGAAGTCACAGGTAGAGAGCACAGACATGGTGCTCTGCCTTTGTTAGGGTCCAAGGAGCGGGGTGCCAGAGGTTTTTCAAGTTCACTCTTTATTGTCTAATTTAAAACCTAAGAACAAGAATGAGGGCACAGGAAGGGAGAAGTGGGGCCACTCGAGCGGTCAGTTATCGAGGTTACCCAGAACTTTCTCAAAGGAGAACTTAATGGCTGGGGCTGATACCAACCAAGGTTCTTAGCCATCCCCAATCAATAGAAACTTAAAGAAAAAGAAATAGAAATTCAGGCAAGGCTTTATGGGGGCTCCTGCTGTAGCAAAGAGGAGTGAGAACAAGTAACAATTTCCCTTGCTTGCTCAATCCCTTCATCGGTGAGCTTGCTTGGGAGCTTATTCTTTGTACAGGGTGAGGGTAGGGGTGCATCTAGTGGCTGGCCAGAGGGGTGGCTTAGGTGGTTTGTCCACCGCTTTGGTGGTGTTGAGTGCAGGGGGCAAGCACAGTACCCTGTTTTGCTCCTGACACCCACTTTTTGCTCCCGGCTCTTCAGAAGTGGCAGTAGGGGTTCTTTGGTCTTTTTATATCTTTTGTTCATTTGCTGAAACTGTGCATACCTGCAGTTATTTTTAACCCCATATAGTTTTGTTTTTGTTTGCTCTAGGAGAGGTGTGTCCCATTGCAAGCATTGCACCACTGCAGCAAAGGGTCCCAGGTCCCAGCCTGTCTCAGGGCAGCCTTGTTCCTCATCTGGCTGCTTATCTCAGTAACTGTGTCATACAATTGCCAGTATGCTTATTCAAGATGGGTGAATTACTATTCAGGCATTAAAAAGAGGAAAAAAGTCGTGCCATTTGTGACAATAGGGACCTTGAGGCTATTATGCCAAATGAAATAAGTCAAACAAAGAAAATACCATTTGATCTCACTTATACAATTATATGTGAAATCTAAAAAACAATATCAGGAACTTCCATGGTGGTCCAGTGGCTAAGACTCCACGGTCCCAATGCAGGGGACCAGGGTTCAATCCGTAGCCGGGGAACTAGATCCTTCGTACTGCAACTAAACTTGACACAGTCAAATAAAGAAATAAATATTTTTAAATTAAAAAAAATCAACAAAATGAACTCATAGATACAGAGAACAGATTGACGTTTACCAGAGGCATGGAGTGAGTGGTAGGGGAAATGGGTAAAAGTGGTCAAAAGGTACAAACTTCCAGTTCTAAAATAGTTAAGTCATGAGGTATAATGTATAGCTTGGCTCATATAGTTAATAACACTGTACAGTATATTTGAAAGTTGCTAAGAAAGTAGATCTTGAAAAGTTCTTTTCAAGAAAAAAAATTTGTAACTATGTCCGGTGATGGTTGGGTCTTTTTGCTTGTTTTTATTATAATTGATTTACAATATTGTGTTAGTTACAAGTATACTGCAAGACAATTCAATTATACATGTATATGTATGTTATGTATCAGTTATGAGGTAGGAGATAGATGGGCTCCAAGTTGGGCATTTACAATCAGCCAGGCTCCTCTTAGTATTTCCTGAGGCAAGAGATAGGCGGGCTCCAGTTGAGGAATTTACGACCAGCCCCTTGTTTGCTTTTAGAAGTGGAAGTAACAACAGCAATAGGGTAAATAGCCATTAAAGAATGTTTACAGGCCTCCTGCAAACATCTCAAGGGAATAATTATGGCAAAGAGGGGAAAACCCCGTCTGAGTAAAGGGTAAGGGAGACGCTACACACAAGGGCCCCTTGGAGTCAAAAGTCAGGGGATAACTCCAGGCTAAAGAGTCTTGCTCCTCCCAGGAGCCTTCACTTCAAGGTCCATCTTAGCTGAGGTGGGTGTATGTGTACCCCAGGAGAGGGTCCCAGGGTAGGTCAGGTGTGGAAGAAGAAACCAGATAATCGGCCTGAAGGAAGACAGAAACCAGAAGCTCCAACCTATATAAATGACTACGCGCCTCTTTGCTGTGCACCTCCTCGCTAAGGGCGACGCCCACACCCTTTCCCTCTGGCTGTGCGTCTCGGCCTTGCTGCTGTCTCAACTAAACACACCGTTTCTCTCTGTGCTCTCCCACTGGTGGTCGTGCTGTCTCTAACGATAAACTTTGTGTCTGCATTTACGGTTTCTGCCTCCACCATAAATGCATTTTTCACTGGGCACAAATATTCAGAGAAAATTATCTTCTAGCTTGTAGCCCTTGCTGGTCTGGTGGCTAGGATTCCTGGGTCTCATCCAGATTACCCAGGTTCAATTCCTGGGCAGGGAATTAAGATCTTGCTTCATGCCACTGCTCCCTGCTGCCTCATTGAGATCAGTTATACATGTATATCTATATTTTTTAAATTCTTTTCCATTATAGTTTATGAGGATGTTTGTTAACTAGACTTATTGTGGTGGTCGTTTGGTAATATATACAAATATGAAATCATAACGTTCTGCACCTGAGTGTCACCTTGGAAATGTAATTTCACCCTCAAAGTTCCAGTTGTCTCATGTATAAAATAAGGGTAATAGCACCTACTGTACAGGGATGTTAGGAGGAGTGAATGAGATAATATGGTTCATGAATGACGGGCAAGCAAGGTGATTTTAGATGTGGAATGAGGACTTTCCTGGCAGTCCAAGAGTTAAGACTCCACACTTCCACTGCAGGGCACAAAGGCTTGATCCCTGGTAAAGGAACTAAGATCCTGTATGCTATGCATCTTGGCCAAAAAAAAAATTTTTTTAATTTTTTAAAAGTGTGAAATAGATAAACATATTTTACTTACATGTAAATCAGGAGAAAACACAATTGGCATCTAGAGCCTGCAGTATGATGAGGCCAAAGAAGTTATGTGAGATTATTTTTAATTGTCATATGGTAATAGTATGGTGGTGGTTTAGTCGCTAAGTCATGTCCGACTCTTGCGACCCCATAGATTGTAGCCTGCCAGGCTCCTCTGTCCAGGGATTCTCCAGGCAAGAATCCTGGAATGGGTTGCCATTTCCTTCTCCAGGGTATCTTCCCAACCCAGGAATCAAACCTGGTCTTCTGCCTTGCAGGCAGATTCTTTACCAACTGACCTACAAGGGGTAATCAAAACAATGTAAACAAGTGTTTTACAACCACAGTCCCAACAAAGAATACCTAAAAAGACAAATTTCTTTGCCTTCTCAACAGTTTGTCACTTCACTAATCATTTCTAGTTGGAGACATTTTTTTTAACTTTATAAAAGACATGTTTGTTGAAATGGAATTTACATTCAGTAGAACTTGGTTTGAAATTTGACAAATGCAAACATCATCATAGTTAAAGTGTAGAACAATTCTTCAGCCCTGTAAACTTAAAAAATACTCACATCCTAAAAGTTGAGAACTACATTTTACTGGGTGTGAATTTTTAAGATAGTATCTCAAGTGACCCTGAGAGAACTGCTCTGAAGAAGTGACAGGGGAGCCAGGATATATAGAAGCTTTGCAGTGAAGGATAGGTAGTCTGAACCTTAGACAATGATTGTTGATTAAAGAAAACCAGACATGTCAACTTAAGGAATTTAGCGCTTTTCTTTGCATCAGGCTTCCCTGGTGGCTCAGAGGGTAAAGCATCTGCCTGTGATGCGGGAGACCCAGGTTCGATCCCTGGGTCGGGAAGATCCCCCGGAGAAGGAAATGGCATCCCACTCCAGTATTCTTGCTTGGAGAATCCCATGGACAGAGGAGCCTGGTGGGCTACAGTCCACAGGATCGCAAAGAGTCGGACGCGACTGAGCGACTACACACTTTCTTTGCATGGGAAGATGCAAGAGTCTGAGCTCACTTCATGAAAGCATTCCTTTGATAAACACCTTAGCTATCTAGGGCCAATATCTTGTGTTTTCACATCCTGAGTTCCTTAGGGCTCACCATAGGGAGTGGTTGCGGTCTGATGGCTGCTAGATAGCAGGTATTCTTTCCTTCCTGAGTTCCCTTAGAGCTCACCAGATCACGTTGGAGGGCTGTAATTGCTGATGACTGTGACATCCTTTGTTTACAGATATGGCAGGCAATATTCCATTTTTTAGCCCCCCCAACCCCCCACCCCAAAACCCTATTCAACCAACTCTTCCCTGATTCTTAGGACTCCACTGATTTGTCAAAGGGGTCAAATTTAATCATTAAACTGATCTACTATAGAAAAAAATTGTAAGCATGAAAAACAAGGTTTTTTTTTTTTCAAAAAAACAAGTTTTTAAAAGGATCCTTTGAAACCTACAATCCTTAGCATAGTCAAAAGAATGGAGTTTAAATATAACCTTTGTAAATTAAAGCAGGTGACAGAGTTGTCTTAAGATAGTGGTGGGATAAATAACTAATCTAGTTATTGCATCCTGCTTCAGGCTGGGATTGGTTGGTAGAAAAACTATTTTAACTAATGGAGTTGAATTCTACAGAAATTCTCTCAGGGAAGATACACATTCCTAGATATTTGGCAGCTTCTCAAAAGTTCACCCTGCTACCACTGTAAAAGGACAAATGATATCAAGTAAGGTCCTGTGGGGTTTCTGGGCACAAAGCCTTTCTGCTTACAGAAAATAGCCTTCATTCAGCCTCCAGGACCTTCCCTGAGTTCCAAGGGGCAGATTCAAGCTGTTGCTAATTAGGGAAGTGAGGGGATGGAAGACCAAGGAGAAATAGTCAAGAGAAACTATGGTGCAGCTTTGGGGAAAGGTCGTTTCTCCATCAGCAGATACACACACAGTATTTTTGAGCTGTTTTGCAGATACTGAAATGCCCTCCAGGTGGGAAAAGTTAAGAATGGTATGCTGCCCAGAAGCACACAGACCCCAGGCCAGTTGGAACCTGAAGGTTGATGATGCTGACTCCCACTTACCTAACCACCAACCAATCAGAACAATGTCCACAAGATGATCACACCCTCTTTGAACCATTACTGTAAAACTCCTAATTATCCTCTCCAAGTTGGGACACACGATTTTGAGGGCATTCACTTGCTATGGCCCCCTTTGTCTGGCAAAGCAATAAAGCTGTTCTTTTCTATTTCACCCAAAATTCTGTCTCCAATATTTAATTCAGTATGGGCTTACAGAGGCCAGAATGGGCTTTACAAAGAAAGCAAATCATCTATTCTATATATATCAGTCATCACATCTTCAAATACACCTCATCTCCTTGAAAAGCTTCTTTCAAGCACCAGCCTTGAGGTTTGTCAGCATCTCAAATTAGACTAAATCAAGTTACAAGCCGCTGCCGGAAAAGGTCTAGCTGAAACTGTTATGTTATGTTTTGTTTTAACTTTATTGAAGTGTAGTTGACTTATAATGTTGCGTTAATTGCTGTCATATAGCAAAGTAATTCAGTTATGCTTATACATATTCTTTTTCATATTCTTTTCCATTGTGGCTTATCACACGATATTGAATATAGTTTGCTGTGCCGTGCAGTAGGACCTTGTTGTTTATCCATTCTTTATATAACAGTTTACATCTGCTGACTCTCAATCCATCCTTCCTCCACTCCTCCTCCCTCTTGGCAGCCACAAGTCTGTTCTCTACATCTGGGACTCTGTTTCTGAAAAGTTCATTTATGTTATATTTTAGATTCCACATATAAGTGATATCATATGTTTTTTGTCTTTCTCTTTCTGACTTAATTCACTTAGTATGATCATCTCCAGGTCTACCCTTGGCATTATTTTACTCTTTTTATGGCTGAGTCATGTTCTAATATTCTAGTTAGAGACATTATGGGGTTTTTGTTTGTCTGTTTGTTTTTTATTTTTGTTTTTTTTATTTTAATTGGAGGCTAATTACTTTACAATATTGTGGTGGTTTTTGCCATATATTCACATGAATCAGCCATGGGTGTACATGTGTTCCCCATCCTGATCCTCCCTCCCACCTCCCTCCCCATCCCATCCCTCTGGGTCATCCCAGTGCACCAGCCCTGAGCACCCTGCCTAATGCATTGAACCTGGACTGGCGATCTATTTCACATATGATAATATACATGTTTCAGTGCTATTCTCTCAAATCATCCTGCCCTCACCTTCTCCCACAGAGTCCAACAGTCTGTTCTTTACATCTGTGTCTCTTTTGCTGTCTCGCATATAGGGTCATCATTACCGTCTTTCTAAATTCCATATATATGCATTAATATACTGTATTGGTATTTTTCTTTCTGACTTACTTTGCTCTGTATAATAAGCTCCAGTTTCATCCACTTCATTAGAACTGATTCAAATGCATACTTTTTAATAGCTGAGTATATGTACCACAGCTTTCTTATCCATTCATCTGCCGATGGACATCTAGGTTGCTTTCATGTCCTGGCTATTGTAAACAGAGCTGCAATGAACATTGAGGTACACGTGACTCTTTCAATTCTGGTTTCCTCAGTGTGTAAGCCCAGGAGTGGGATTGCTGGGTTGTATGGCAATTAGAGACACTTTGGAGCAGAACAAGATTACCTCCTTTAAGCATCATCCATCCCAGTTGTTTTTTTTTTTTTCACTTTGTTTTAGAACAACTCCCTCTTCATCATATAATACAAGGTTTCTGTGGTGCTGGAGAAGACTCCTGAGAGTCCCTTGGACAGCAAGGAGATCAAACTGTGAGGCTGCCAGGGCTAACACCATGACAGGTGGCCCGGACCTAAGTTTAGATTTCCCCTGAAATGGTAAGATTCCCTACCCACATCAGGCCACCTGGAGCCAGCCAATCAATATGCGCCCAGTAAGAAAAAGGGAACCTATCAGGGGAAAGCTGAAAAGCCCGCAAATGCCCAAGTTTGAAAAAAGCCCGCGAATGTTTGAGCCAATAAGATTACTTTGCAAACATGTAACCAATCCACTTAAGCCAGCTACCAACTGCTTATGCTCACCCTATAAATTTGTGTAACAGCTTGGGCTCAGCACTTTCTGACCCTGCACCACTGCATTGGTTGCAGCAGTAAGCCCTGACTTGAGTCAGCAATAAACTTCCCTTTTTTGCGAGTTGCATTGTCTTGGAAGCCTTCTCTCTTCCCGCTCGGGGATTCAGACATCAGGCATAACAAAACCAGTCAATCCTAAAGGAGATCAACCCTGAACATTCATTGGAAGGACTGATGTGGAAGCTGAAGCTCCAACACTTTGGCCACCTGATGCATAGAGCCAACTCACTGAAAAAAAGACTGATGCTGGGAAAGATTGAAGGCAAGAGAAGCAGATGACAGAGGTTGAGATGGTTGAGTGGCATCACTGACTCAATGGATGTGAGTCTGAGCAAACTCCTGAAGATAGTGAAGGACAGGAAAGCCTGGCATGCTGCAGTCCATGAGGTTGCAAAGAATTGGACACAACTTGGCAACTGAACAACAGCAAAGGTTTCTATACTCATCAACACCAATGTCATAGCCCTCTGTCTGCATATTCACTTGCTCGTAAAGTCACACGTAAACCCGAGATCTCTTTTGAAGATTATGTGCTGCACTGTCACTTTCTGCAGGTTTTGGCTCTGACCACAGCACACGATGGGCTTCCCTGGTGGCTCAGACAGTAAAGAATCTCCCTGCAATTTAGGAGACTAGGGTTCGATCCCTGGGTTGGGAAGATCCCCTAGAGAAGGGAATGGCTATCCACTCCAATATTCTTGCCTGGGAAATACCATGGACAGAGGAGCCTGGTGGGCTATGGTCCGTGGGGTTCCAAAGAGTTAGACATGACTTAGCAATTAAATTGGAGAAGGAAATGGCAACCCACTCCAGTATTCTTGCCTGGAAAATCCCATGGACAGAGGAGCCTGGTGGGCTGCTGTCCATAGGGTTGCACAGAGTTGGACACGACTGAAGCAACTTAGCATGCATGCATGCATAAAGAAAAAAAAAATATCAGAGAGGACTTGCCTGGTGGTCCAGTGGTTGAGAATCTGCCTGTCAATGCAGGATATACAAGTTGAATCTCTGGTCCAGGAAGATCCCACATGTTGCAAAGCAGCTAAGCCCACGTGCCACAGCTACTGAGCCTGCGCTCTAAGGCCTGTGCTCCACAACAAGAGAAGCCACCGCGATGAGAAGCTCATGAGCCCAGTCATTCAATCACGCCCAACTCTTTGTGACCCTCTGGACTGTAACCCACCGTGCTCCTCTGCCCATGAAATTTTCCAGGCAAGAATACTGGAGCGTGATGCTGTTTCCTACTCCAGAGAAGCCCATGCACCACAGCAGAGTAGCTGCCCTTTTGTCAGGGAGAGAAAGCCTACACACAGGAGTGCAGCCAATAAATTAATAAATAAAATTTTTAAAAATCTTTTAAATATCAAGGAAATGATAGTACCTTTGGTACACAGACATGGCCTTAGTAGCCACTGCCAATGACCCCTCTCTTCAACCCCTCATAGTTCACCTTCAGACACTTCCTATCACATGCCAACAACTTCTGATACAGAGTGTTCTCATCCTCATGTAGGACTGACCAGAAACACTAGGGTGTTAATGTCCAGATAGCACCCATCAATCCCTGAGGGTCAAGCATTGGTGGGCAGGGCTTCCCTGGTGGCCCAGGGGTAAAGAATCTGCCTGGTAATGCAGGAAACCCGGGTTGAATCCCTGGTCCACGAAGATCCCACATGCCGCAGAGCAACTAAGCCCTTACGCCAAAACTACTGAGCCTGTGCTGTGGAACCCCAGAGCCACAACTACTGAAGCCTCATGTCCTAGAGCCTGTGCTCTGCAACAAGAGAAGCCACTGCAATGAGAAGCCTGTGCACCATGAGGAAGAGCAGCCCCCTCTAGTTTCTCTAGTCAAAACTAGAGGACGCCCCAGGCACAGCAATCAAGATCCAGCACAGCCAAAAATAAATTTTAAAAATTAAATAATTAAAAAAAAAAAAAGTTGGCAAATACTCCCAGCCTCCTGACCCTTCAGCTGGATGACTCTCAGACGTCTTTAAAGCAGATGTCAGAAGTGGTTCAGAAGATCCTACGTGGAACCAACCCCTGGTTGCCCACAGAGTAGCCACTCAGGAATATGCCTCCTCTCAATATCTTCTTTCCCCATCCCCTCACCAGGCTTCCAGAAACTGTTGCTGGCCAAAACCTTGGCCTTCTCTGCCCACTGAAGCCAAATAAAACAATATGGAGACAAGAGTTTGGAGGAATTAGAAAGGTGGCTTTAATCCTCAGCCGGCAGAGAGGGGAATGCAGCAGGCTCATGCCTCAAGAACTGTGCTCTCCCCCATCCCTGAGGCCTCTGGGGGCTTATATTAGATAAGGGCTTGCTGTAGGAGTCGGTGAAGAGTCATAAACTGGCATCAGTAACCCAGTAACTGAGTCCGGCAGTTCAGGGCCTCTGCACCTTCTTTCTGATATGTAACTACAAGGGGAAGGGTGTTGCAGGGTAAACACCAGAGAGGGGATGTACTTAGCACAGAGTCAAAGGGAAAAAACGTAAATTGTAGCTCCTGTAGAGTTGGGGGACAGAAAAGCAAACTTGGTTACAGATATGAAGAGTTAGGAGCAGTAAAAGCAAAAAAAAAAAAAAAAGGCTAGGAATGTTCAGGCCTGCTCACTGTTCTCTTCTTTGTTCTCAGGAAAGGGAAAGAGAAAAACTCATTCCTCTTTCTTTCCTTTTCACTGCAACAGAACCCCCTCCCACACATTCTTACTCTGGGTCTCCTTTGGGAGAAACCCAGAGTAAGGCATTGAGAAAAGGATAGAGGTGACGTGGGCATGACTGAAGTTTGTAAACTCTGAAATAGCGCATGGAAAATACTCGGTGGCTGGTGCATAATAAATACTCAACTGATGCTATTAGTTGCTTTGTTGTTTTTAATTTTTAAAATTGTGGTAAAATACACAAAGCGTAAGATTTACCATCTTCATCTTTTATAAGCGTATCGTTAAGGAGCATTAAGTTCCTTCATGTTACTGTGCAGCCATCACCACCAGCCTCCTCCAGAACTCTTTCCATCTTGCAACACTGGGACTGCCTCCATCAAAAACTTCCTCCTCATTTCCACCCCTCAGCCCCTCGCACCCACCATGCTACTGTCTTCCATCTCGGTGAATTTGACTATCTAGGAACCTCACGGGCAACGTGGAGCAGTAGTAAAGAATCCAGCTGCCAGTGCAGGAGATGCAAGAGACTTGAGTTTGATCCCTGGGTAGGGAAGATCGCCTGGAGTAGGAAATGGCAACCCACTCCAGGATCCCTATCTAAAAAAACTGTTTTAGTTTTTGAGACGTGGTAATTTATAAAGTACCATATGGGCGTCCCTGGTGAAAGCTAAGTCGCTCAGTCGTATCCAACTCTTTGCGACCCCATGGACTGTAGCCTACCAGGCTACTTCGTCCATGGGCTTTTCCAGGCAAGAGTACTGGAGTGGGTTGCCATTTCCTTCTCCTGGTGACTCAGTGGTAAAGAATTCATCTGCCAATGAAAGAGACTCAAGTTCAATCCCTGGGTCAGGAAGATCCCCTGGAGGAGGAAATAGCAACCCACTCAAGTATTCTTCCCCAGGGAAATCCCATGGACAGAGGAACCTGCAGTCCATGAGATTGCAAGAGTTTGATCTTCCAGACTCAGGGGTCGAACCCACATCTCCTACATCTCCTGCATTACAGGTGGATTCTTCCACTCCTGAGCCCCCAGGGAAGCCCCATATAACTGTACACCTCAATACATATATGTATATATAAAAATATATATGTATGTATCTTCTAATCTTGATTATATGTGTCTTTTTAAATTGTTCGCTTATTGCATTTTATTTATAATTACATTGTAAATACTATGAATATATTTCCTTTAACTTTATTGATTATTTAATTTTCCTTTCTTTTTTCCGCAAAGAGCTTAAGGTTTTTTTTAACCTGCCAGTTTCATGGATATTGACAGAAGACACAAGACTCCAGGGTCAGAGACCACGGACTTTATTTCTCACAGCACAGCAGGCGGCATGAACTTCATGTTTTTGCTTTTTCCTCCAAGTCCCCAACAGGGACAGGCCAGGGGCACACTGGGTTTGCACCACGGCTGAGTAAGTCTGAGTTTAGAAACTTCTGTCTTTTCTGTGGACTATGAACAAACCTGTCCTACCTTTATGTCAGAAGGAAGCATTAACTTTGTTATATGGACAGCAAACAAACCTGCTCTCTGCTCCAGAGCAAGAAATCCTATCTTCCAGCGCTATTTGCTCTACAAACATTCTTGAAAAGATAGCCAGAAGGAATGCCATCCGCATCCTTGGGTATATATATATATATATATATATTCTTGAGCTGTATTCCTGGGACTCACAGAGGATCCTCTCCCGATAGCGGTAGATCTGATACCCAATGGGCGGTGGTTGCCATCTGTGAAGGTAATTTGGGCTGGACAGCAAGCCTATGAGGTGGCTCTTCAGTGTAGGTGTTCAGTGTGGAAACTGCAGTCAGACAAGCCTAAGCACAAATCTTGATTCTGCTGCTTTTCAGCTGCGTGACCTTGAGCAACTTTCTTGACGTCTCTGTGTTTCAGTTTCTCCTGCTGTAAAAATGGGACTAATAACAACCCCCATCTTATAGGTTTATTGTGAAAATTAATGTGTGAGCTTGTACATGTGAGGCACTGAGCGCGGGCAGATCGAGGGCCATGTCAGTGTTCACTGTAATTATGATTCATTATTCTGACGATGCCTTAAAGCTTGTGGTCATGCCTGTTTTTCAGCATTTGTGGGCAAGCTCTGTAACCCACACAGTTCCCTTAGAGTCAGTCTCCAAAAATTTGGGGAGGACACAGAGCCCTTTGCTCCCTCCTCCCCACACTGGCTCCTCCCTCAAGGATTCTTAATGAACAAGGGAGCAGGGCCGAAGCAGTGGTGGTTTTAGAGTCCAGGGAAATCAGACAGACTCAAATTCAGATCCTGAATTTGCGATGTGAAAGCTGAGCAGCTTCTCTGCTGAGGGGACTCCAAGTACACACAGCACAAGGTTCTCAGTGAAGGGCGAATGAGTGCTCCATCTCTGCCCAGCCCAGCCCCACATACTGCACACGACCCACTCAGCACACGCTCTGGGTCCTCTTGAGCCAGTGTCATTTCAATCATTACCGTCGTCATGTTATTATTTAACAAGCAAGACTCCATTGGATGCAACCAAAGAACATCTTTCCTTTTTTCCTTCAGTATTCCATAAATTTACTCTAGCCCCTCAGTCTCTCTGTGGGTCTCAAATTCCAGCAGAGATCGTGGAAGGAGTAGGGGCAACCCCTTTACGATCCTCCTTCAGACCTCACCTCAATCGCCACCTCCTCAGGAAAGCCTTCCCTGACTTCCACCCAAAACTAATCAAGGTTTCAAAAAGACACGTGTATCTCAATGTTCATCATAGCACTACTTACAGTAGCCAGGATATGGAAACAACCTAAATGTCCAAAGACAGATGAATGGCTAAAGAAGATATGGTACATACATATGCAATGGAATATCACTCATCTATGAAAAGCAGTGAAATCGGGTCATTTGTAGAAGATGTAGATGGACCTAGTGTCTGTCAAACAGGCTGAAGTAAGTCAGAAAGAGAAAAATAAATATTGCATTGTAAGAGATATATGTGGAATCTAGAAAAAATGGCACAGGTGAATCTATTTCCAGGGCAGGAACAGAGACACAGACATAGACATAGACAGGTGGAAAGAGTGGGAGGAGAGAGTGGGATGAATTGGGAGATTAGAACTGACATATATACACTCCCGTGTGTAACACAGTTAGTGGGAACCTGCTATAAAGCTGGAGAGCTCAGCCCGGTGCTCTGTGATGACCTAGGTTGGTGAGATGGGGGGCAGGGGGCCAGGTTCAAGAGAAAGGAGATATATGTATACATATAGCAGAGTCACTTCATTGTACAGCAGGAACTAACAAAACATTGTAAAGCAATTATCCTCCAATTTTAAAGAAAAAAAAATGAAAAAAAACTAATCAGGTTCCTACACCAAGGGTTTCCTTCTTCCAGCACTTATGCAGGGGCAGAGAAGCAACTTAGGAAGGGTCTTTCTGCAGCTACTGAAGCTGGCAGTGGCCCACACAAAGGCCAGATAGAAGGCTGGCATATCAGCACCCCCAGGGGCTGCCTTCAACTGACAAGGATGGGAATTGGCGGATAAACGCCCCAGCTCCTTTCCCTCTCTGGTCCTCAAACTCCAAAGGGCATGCTCTCTGCTGCCTTCTCGAGGTCCCTTATGGGACTGTGGCCCAGGCTCAAGAGTGGTAACTGGCTTCCCCATAAAGGAGACTTTACCAGCCTCCTTCCTTTCTGTCCACTTTCCCACCCCTTAACCGTGTCTTTTTGCATAATCTCTCAAATAAAGTAATTGCTCTTGAATTTTTGTCTTAGGATCCGCTTCTGGGGAATCCCAACATAAAACAGCAGTTTGCCCTATCCTACCTAACAAATTCGGCAATGGTTTGCAGATATTGGCTGAGTCATGTCCATGTCTCAAAAGCCTGTACAGTGCCTGCATGTAATAGGTGCTCAATAAGTGACCCTGAGTCTCAGGATTGTGAGGTCACCAGGTGCAGCATGGAGCGCTGCCCCCACCCCGGTCCTCAGGACCCCCAGCTGGAGAGTGACGTTCAAGAAGGGAGTTCACTCCTTCTAAGCTATGAATGTCAGGTTTCATCCACCTCATGCCCCAGGCCACACAGCCTGGAGAGCTGGACCACAGCCCCCAGGGGCCAGGAACTCCAGATGACCCTTCCGGCCCTGCCCAGGATTTCTGGGGTGTCCCTAGGGCAGATATACAGAAAGCCCATAAGTCCAGTCCTAAGGCTGCAGGGCAGGGGGCAGGGCTGGGCTCTAACACCATTCCTGGCTGATGTCCCCTCCTTGGCATCGGATTCCCCCTGCGGGAGCTCCCTAAACAAGTGGCTGTTCCAGGGACAAGGGTCTACCCTACAAGGCCATGGATCGAGCCAGCGTCTCCTGGGGGAAGGATCCCTTTTTGGAGTCGGTGGTGTCAGGACTGAGCCTCACCACCTGCGATGAGGCTGGGTCCCAGGGTCTCCCTGGGGGACATCAGGGGTACAGAGAGCTGACCTCTGATGACCCGCCCTGAGACAGTCAGAGGATGGGAGTTGGGGGGTTTGAAGATATGGTGGGAGGGTAGGGTCTTAGGACTTCAGAGTCAGCAGGGTCCACTGACTCGCAAGCTCGAGGACCCTACATGGACCACTCTGGGCCTCAGGTTCCTTTTCTATAAAATGGGAATAAAAACAGCCCTCTACTTCTTCGGGTTCAGGGAGGCTGACATGTACACGCTGCTGTATTTGAAATGGAGAGCCAATAGGGACCGGCTGTGTGGCAAGGGGAACTCTGCTCAATGTTATGTAACAACCTAAGTGGGGAGAGAATTTCTTTAATTTAGTTCATTACTTATTTATGGCGGTGCCGGGTGTGTGTTGCTGAGGGCTTTCTCTTGCTGCGGCGGGCGGGGGCTACTCTCTAGTGGCGAGGCACAGGCTCGGCGTGGCGGCTTCTCCCCATGCACACACGGGCTCCAGGCAGGTGGGCTCAGTGGTTGCAGCTTATGGGCTTAGCTGGCCCACAGCATGTGGGGTCACAGCCTCAGGCCAAGGACTGAACCTGTGTCTCCTGCACTGGCATGTAGATTCTTAACCACTGGACCATCAGGGAAGTCCAGGGGAAAGACTTTGATAAAGAACCGATACATGTATAGCTGACTCACTTGGTGGTGCAGCTGAAATTAACACAACACTGCTAATCAGCTCCAACATAAAAAGTAAAAAAAAAAAAAAAAAATTCTACAATTCTTAAGAAAAAATCAGTTCCCTAACTCTTAGGGTTGAGGGAGGTTTCAGTGAGACACTGTGAGTCCAATGCTGAGCAGGGTATCCCGCACGTGGTGTATAATTACTGAACAGTATTCCATGATTTATCCAGTGTCCTTTAATCATCACTGAATTCTTCAAGATGCCATTTTGATGGTATGCTTTTATCATAAGAGGAAGCAGTCTGAGGGGGGATCGGGATGGGGAACACATGTAAATCCATGGTTGATTCATGTCAATGTATGGCAAAAACCACTACAATATTGTAATTAGCCTCCAACTAATAAAAATAAATGGGAAAAAAAAAAAAAAAGAGGAAGCAGTCTACACAGCAAGGACATGGGGCTGGGTGAGATAAGGGAGGCAGATGGAGAAGAGAGTTGTTCTCCTGAACATGGGGAGAAACATGTC
The DNA here is from genome assembly GCF_963930625.1 of Muntiacus reevesi. Taxonomy (NCBI): domain Eukaryota; kingdom Metazoa; phylum Chordata; class Mammalia; order Artiodactyla; family Cervidae; genus Muntiacus; species Muntiacus reevesi. Next base: position 185,785,279 of record NC_089249.1, on the reverse strand, counting down.
TTTGGAGCATGAGAAAGGTTCTAGAATATTTTGTGTGCTACCATTTTGGCCTTTGTGCCAATGAGGGTGAGGGGGAGGATGCAGGGGAGATAGTCTCACCATGATCTCACCATGACAGCTAGAAAAGGAAGCTAGCTTAAGGGGCAGTGAAGGAATCAGGAGGTGGCAGAGAACTGCTGGGGACCCTAGATCTTAGCCTGACCCCCAGTGTGCTGCCTACTGCCCAATGCCTTTATTTTACTCCCTCTGCGTCCTTTGGCAAGAAGCACAGAAGCCTCGCTACCTCCACTCCATCCCATATAGAAGTCTTGATGCTGGGCTGGGGGTCCAGAGCTCTGTCTAGAGTACAGGAGGGCTTCCTGGAGGAGGGGGCCATCTGATCTGGGCTTTGCAGGAGGAATAGAAGTTTCCCAGTTAGAGATGTGTCTGTGTGTGAATGTATGAGCAAGTGCATGACTGTACAGAGGGAATTGTTCATCTGAATTAATAAGGACTTTCTGATCTTCCAGGGGTACATTCAGAGGGCCACAGACAAGACTCAGGCACAGAACTGCCCCAAAGCTGCTCACAGTCCAAAAGAGATGATCAAATAATAACAATAATAGGAACTCCCTGCTTGGGAAGCAGTGGAGGAGCTGAATTGAGTGGGAGGAGAGCGAGGGGTGGGAGTGGGCAGGAGTCTTGAGTGAGAAGCTGCGGAGCTAAGCCACTTCCTATTCCTACCAGTGCTGGGGAGCTGTGGGCAGATTCCGAGCAGGGGAGGGAGAGGGCGAGAGCTAAGGAAGGCGATCAGAGTCTGGAAGGAAGGCGACCAGAGATTCCTAGAGAAAGACAGCCCAGGTCCATCTCGCCCTTGTGGGCCAGATCCACAGGGGCAGGTGAGATGACAGAGACAGAGACATACAGGAAGAGACACAGAGAGAGGGGGAGACAGACAAAGAGATACAGGGAAAGTCCAAAGGGGGAAGACCAAAAGAGATGGGGAGACAGCAAGGGGAAAATGGAGAAACATATAAAGAGGCAGAGAGATGGAGAGAGACACAGAGACAGTCACCCAAAGGAAGACAGAAGATAAAGACAAGGAGACAGACTGGTCAGACAGAGGTGGGAGTTATCCAGGGAGGCCCCCAGGGGTGGCAGAAGACGGGGTGTGGCCCTGACCCCCAATACCTGGAGGGACCCAGAAGGAGGGGGAAGGGAGAACAGGCACCTCCTCTGCCCACCTCACTCCTATTCTCACCCCCCCACCAGCCCTTTCAGCCCACCCAACCACAGATGGGGAAACTGAGGCCGGTTCCCAGGCCAGCCTCACCCTCCTAGGCCAGCTCTGTGCCCGCTTGCCCAGGCGGGATCAGTATCACCAGGTTAAAAATGGAAATGGGTCTGGCTTTTTTTTTTCCCTTTGAGAAAATCCTAGGCCCAAATAAGGCTAGGGCTGCGGGGAGGCCGGTGAGCTGGCCAAGTCCTCCTGAGCAAGCAAGCAAGTGGCGGCTGGCCCAGGCGGCCTGCGTTTGGGCCTCCTCCAAGACTCGCCCCGCAGCAGGGCGGCGCACCCCGGGAGCCTATAAGGGCCTCTCCGCCACCCCAGCTGCTCACTTGAGCCACAGCCGCCGCAGCCCCCTCTGCGCCCACGGCCCCCCACCACCCAGCCATGGAGGCCATCAAGAAGAAGATGCAGATGCTGAAGTTGGACAAGGAGAACGCCATCGACCGGGCCGAGCAGGCGGAGTCGGATAAGAAAGCTGCCGAGGAGAAGTGCAAGCAGGTGATGTACCTCCGCTGGGCCGCGCCGGGCTGCCAGCACCCTCTCTGAGCTGGTGAGGTTCTGGGGCGGAGGGTGGGAATCTCAGGAAACCTTAGGACTTGGGAGACTGGGGCTGAGACAGGGTGGTGCTCTGGCTGAGAGAGAGTAAGGGGACTATTGTCTTCCCCAGAGGGGTCCCTGGGCTGGGAGAGAGGGGGCCGCCTGGACCCACTTCCAGCAAGGCCAGTGGAAGCAAAGTGAGAGAGTGGGAAAGCATGTAAGCTAGGGAGGGGCATTTGTGTGGGCTGCTTGTGTCTGTGTGTGCAAAGATGAGTCTGAGGAGGTGTGTTGGGGTGAGGGGATCATCACGCAGGGTGTGGTAGAAGGGGCGGTTTAGGGCTGCTGTGCGTATGTGAAAGGGATTTGTGTGTGTCTGAGCATTTGTGTGTCCACATGTGTTGTGTGTGTTCTGGCTGTGTGGAGGCCTGAAGATGACTGAGAATACGTGTGCCGAGGAAGGCCTGAGTGTGTAGCTGTTGGCAGTGGGTGTGAATATGTATGGATGTGTTTGAGTCTGAGTGTGTGTTGATGGTGGTATTGCCCTGGGTTTTATCAACAGGGGAAGAGACTAGCTGTGTGTTCTTGTACAAATGTTGACATGATATTGATGAAATTGTGTGTGTCAGGGTGAGTGTGTATGTGTGTTGCGGTGACTGCATTTGGGCTGGCATGGGTGTGTGTGTGTTTGTCAGGGTATGTGTGTGCTGATTGCACAGTTGTGTTTCTATTGGGGTATCTGTGTATGAGTGTGGGTGACAGGTGCCTGTTTCAGGGCACACTCAGGTGTGACTGTGAGTGACAGATTGGGAAGTTTTGCCGAGAGTATGGGTGTGTGGTGAGGGTTTGGGGCCTGGGGTGGGTAGAGATTTGAGGGTGCACTTGAGAATCTCAATGTGTCTCTGAGGGTGCCCTTGCTATGAGCTTGGCAAGGGAAGGCGGGGGTGCCTCTGGCAGGCAGAGGCCCTGGATTCAGAGCTTTGGGGACAAGATTCCCAGGGGGCCTGGACAACAGGGATCCATCAGAGAGCCAATGGAAGGGGGCTGGGCTGGACAGACCCAAGACCTTGGCTTGGGGCAGAGAACTGGAGTCAGTTGTCTGGGTCTGTCAGAGTAGCCAATAAGAGGAGGGAAGGGGGTCTTGATCCCTCCCAGAGTAGCCTGCCCCAGCTGGGGTCAACTGCCAAGCCCTGGGGAGCTTCAGGGTCTCCGATAAGCCCCAGGAGACGCCCAGGATGGTGACTCCAAGTGCTCAGCCCTGCCCATCCTGGGCGCCAGGCCAGCTCAACAGGTAAAAGTGCAGACTTTGAGCTCAGATTGGCCGTGTTCACAGTTCAGGCATTGGGCATGCTTGCTGCATGATGTCACCTTAGTCATGTCTGACTCTTTTTGAACCTATGGACAGTAGCCCAACAGGCTCCTCTGTCCATGGGATTCTCCAGGCAAGAATACTGGAATGGGTTGCCATGACCTCCTCCAGGGGTCTTCCCAACCCAAGGCTCGAACCCAGGTCTCCTGCATTGCGGGCAGATTCTTTATCGCTGGGCCACCGGGGAAGCCACCTTCACCTCTGTGCCTCTGTGGCTACATGTGTGAGATGAGGAAGTGAGTGTTGCTTCCCTTACCACCATGGGAGGACTAGAGGTGACTAGGCAGGTGGAGCCCTTGGCATGGTACCCAGCACAGTGTAAGCGCTCCATGAACTCAGGATTCTTTCCTACCCCACCCTACTTCCCCTTTGGGCCTCCCCATCCCCCACTGTCCCGAAGCTACCCTAAGTGCACAGTAACATATCCGCACAGGACAGCCCCACCCGCAGTGCTCCCTGCCACAAACCCTCCTCCCTCCCTGGCAAACACAAACGCCCATCCTGTGCTGGCCCTGAGTTGTGGCCTCCATCCATCATTTAGCACTTACCATGAGGGCTTTGAGGCAGGGCATGGCAACCCACTCCAGTATTCTTGCTTGGAGAATCCCCATGGACAGAGCAGCCTGGCGGGCTACATTCCATGGGGTTGCAGAGTTGGACATGACTGAGCAACTAAGAATTCAGCATGAGGGTTTTAGCCAGGGATTGAGATAAAAGCAACTTAATGGCTCTAATTCGCACTAAGGTGTGAGTGACTGATATAGCATACTCTAACAAAGCAGTTGTTCAGTTGCTCAGTCTTGTATGACTCCTTTGTGACCCCATGGACTATAGCCCGCCAGGCTCCTCTGTCCATGGGATTTCCCAGGCAAGAATACTGGAGTGGGTTGTCATTTCCTTCTCCAGGGGATCTTCCCAACCCAAGGATCAAACCTGAATCACCTGAATCGCAGGGGAATTTTTTACCACTGAACCACGAGGGAAGCCCCAGGGCAGACACGAGTCCAAAAGGAAAGGCTCCTCAAAGCATCCCACCAGCTGCATGGCCAAGGAGGTGGGGATAGGGTCTCTGATCTCCAACTGGATTTTCATTCTGTTTTTTTTGTGTGTGTGTTTTTCTTTTTGCCCAAAGCTGCCTACTAGGGTGGTGCACGCATGCGTGCTCAGTCATGTCCGGCTCTTTGCTACCCCATGGACTTGAGCTCACATCCAGGCCAGATGATCTAACTCTGTAACTAGGGCACATTGCTGTCGCTCTCTCACTGAGTTCCCTCAGTGTTCTTATCTGAGAAATGGGGGCAAATGATGCCTCTGACAGAGGGTACATCAGATTCCAGAGGTGCAAACCAGAAGCCCGAGCCCCATAGGGCAGATAGCCCATTCTGCCTGGGAACAAAGGCAGGAGATCATGAAAGGCTAAGCTTATTCGGAGCGCCCTATGCTTCAGGAGACCAAAGAGCACGGGTCTTTGGCCAGCCTGACCCTCAGGGACCCTGCAGCAAAGCCCCCATTCCAAGCCCTCTCTGCGCCGTGTGGGAATGGGCCGGGCCTCCCTGGCCTGCTTCCTGCCCACACCCCTCGCAGGGCAGTGACATCCGCCCCAACTGGCCTTTGACCCCACATCCTGCCTCAGCCCAGCCCAAAGGCCCCATTTGCAGGGACTATGATCTGCCATCCATGACCTTCCTGGCCACTTTACAAGCAGAGAAACTGAGGCTCCAAGAAGGAAGTGACTTGAGGGAGACCTTGGAGAGCCAGTGCGAGGCTCAGCCTCCCCAGCGAGACACCACACGTCCTAGGTGCTTTGTGCGTGTGCAGTTCAGAGGGACAGGAACCTGACCTGTGTCAGTTTCACTTACTTTTTCAGACCTGGCTCCAACCAGAGGGACTTGCAGTTGTGTCATTGATTCATTCTGCAAACTTCCTCCAGGATTCCGTGGTGAACACTGAGGCCAGCTCTGTGCTGGGCGGTACTGGAGCCCAGGGTGACCTAAGCCCTGGGCCTGTTTCTCAAAGGGCCCCAGCCCCAGAGGGTCTGCTGCCCTTAGTCACTCAGCCCAATCCGACTCTTTGCAACCGTTTGAACTGTAGCCGCCAGATTTCTCTGTCCAGGGGATTCTTCAGGCAAGAACACTGAAGAATTTCCTCCTCCAGGGGATTTTCCCAACCCACGGATTGAACCCACATCTCCTGGGTCTCCTGGACTGCAGATGGATTCTTTACCAGCTGAGCCATAGGGGAAATCCCTAAGGGGGACAGAGCCAAACACAGAGGTGTACCCCTGCCCCAGGGGTCAGGGTGGGGCCAGACGGTGGGACAGGGACTAGGGGCCCGGTGCAACAGTGCAGACCACCCAGGGGAGGGACCTGGGTGGGGAGGTCAATAGGAGGAGGGCTTGCTGGGCCGTGAACACAGCCTAGCCTAGCGGCCAAGCAAGCCAGCTTTGAAGTCAGTCTGACAAGGGTTCATAGCCCTCTCTGAACAGCCTCAGGCAGGTCCTGTTTTCATTTAGGGACTGTTTACCCTTTTGAGCTTCCCTGGTGGCTCAGATGGTAAAGCGTCTGCCTGCAATGCGGGAGACCTGGGTTCGATCCCTGGGTTGGGAAGAGCTCCTGGAGAAGGAAATGGCAACCCACTCCAGTACTCTTGCCTGGAGAATCCCACAAACAGAGGAGCCTGGTAGGCTACAGTCCATGGGGTCACAAAGAGTCGGACACAACTGAGCGACTTCACTTTCACATTACCCTTCTGTGACACTGGCACATTCTGTTTCATAGCCCCCTGTCCCCTTTATCACAATCGCCACCCTTTATTGTCCAGAAAAAGTCACCAAAAACAACCTTGATACCCGTCAAATGAGCCCAATGCTGCAGAATTTGCCCTCAATCGCTCATGTTAAAAGAGCATTGTGCCTGGCGTACAGCACCAAGGAAATGTTGCTATAGAAAAAAAAATTTTTTTGGCCACCACAGGCAGGACCTTAGTTCCCTGACCAGGGATCAAACCCGTGCCCTGTAGTGGAAGCAGAGAGTCTGAACCGCTGAACTGTCAGGGGAAGTCCTAGCACCTAGGAAATGCTGTACCATACAGGGCTGGAAGGAAGTCAGGTGGATGTTGGGTCAGGCTGACCTGCTTCTTTAAGGAAACTGGCTCAATTTCTCAGTGAAAGCGGAATTTCGAAAGCAGCTGCCAGGGTGCTGGAAGGCCACCAGATCAAGGCTTCCATTTTGCAGATGACAACAGAGGCCAGAAAGGGGGACAGGGTCAGACAACGGGGATTTGGAGGTCAGCCTTCCCGGCTACTTGCCTAGATGTCAAGGTCAGGGCCAATGAACCCTGTCGTAGGTGGAAGCTGCAGCCACCCTCCTCCTCCTCAGATCCTCCACCTCTTTTCCATTCCTCAGCTCATCAGTAAGACACTCAGAAGGCCTGGGAATGGAAGGCGGGAATAGCAGCCCTTTCAAGAATCTGCACGTGTGCATGCACACGTGAAACACATACACAACACACACAGCACCTAGCACATTTCACACATCGTCTCAGGAATGAACAGGAGCAAGCCACGGAGGGCTGCAGAAAAGTAGGTCAGTTAGGAGGGCTTGTTCAGATGTGGGTTCAGATCCAGTGCTGTGTGACCCACGGATAGTCGCTCCACCTCTCTGGGCTTCCTGCCATGAGGAGGAAGCAGGAGGAGGATGCAGGGCCCATGCGGGCTGTCTGCTCACCTTAGGAGCATGAATATGACCAGGGGTCAAACCACCTGAGACATAAAGTCAGATCAAAACCTGAGTTGGACTGAGCACCCCAGGCCAAAGTTAGGGGCTGGGGGTGGGGGGAGGTGCAGAGGGAAGGAGGGTGACAGAGAAGCTTTCTGAGTTGACCCTTGACTGGTGTGGTGGGGGGGTGATGGAGAGGTGAAGGGGTCTTTGTATTCCATAGGGCTTCTCAAACTGGGGGTGCAAGGAGGGGGCAAGACTCTCTGAATAAACGAAGAGGACTGAAAATTTGGGGAGTGTTTGGGACATTTCTATCAAACACAAGTCAGACTGCAAAAACTGAAAATCTCTAACCTGAATCTCCCAAGAAAGTGATCTCTAAGGAGTAGCTCTCTTCCAGTAAGATCCACAAAGTCCCAGGAGTAGGGGACAAGGGCAGGGGTTGAGCCTTTCAAACCTTCAGGGTATTTTGTAAGAACCACTCTCTTGGGCAATTGGGAACCACAGCAGGTCCTAGGTTGGCTCCTTGGGTCAGGAAGATCCCCTAGACAAGGGAAGGGCAACCCACTCCAGTATTCTTGCCTGGAGAATTCCATGGACAGAGGAGCCTGATGGGCTACAGTTCATGGGGTCACAAAGAGTGGGACACGACTGAGCAGCTAACACTTTCATTTTTTTCACTCTTTTGGGCAATAGACAGCCATGGCAGGTCCTTGCCAGAGGTAGGGTCAACATAGACTTAAGAAGCCTCTCTGGCTGCCAATGTTGGGAAGGTTGAAGGGAGGGATGGTCCAGGCCAGACTATGACTCCACCGGGGAGGCTGCAAAATTGAACCCGAATTTCTAGAAAACGTGTCGGGACTTGTTTCTCAAAAGCTGTGATAGATTCTGCAAGAGTACTGGGAGACCCCCCCCACCCCCCGAAAAAAAAATATAAACACAGCTGGTCCCAGGACAAGGGAAGGATGTGAAAGCCATGTTAATACGTACCAGTGGTACATTTAGTGAGTGGGGCAGAACACTGTTCTACCTGTTTCACAGATCAGGAAACTTGGATTCTTGTGAGTGTGGGGGGGGGCGCCCCTGCACCTCGAGGACGGGGCCCCCCAGGCTGATGCGTCCCCCAATCTGTCCCCAGGTGGAGGAGGAACTGACCCACCTCCAGAAGAAGCTTAAGGGGACTGAGGATGAGCTGGACAAATACTCCGAGGACCTGAAAGACGCGCAGGAGAAGCTGGAGCTGACGGAGAAGAAAGCCTCCGACGTACGTGCCCAGTAACGGGGGCGCCAGCGGCCGGGCCGGGCCGGGCCAGGCAGGAGCCCCGGGGCCGGGCGGGCGGGAAGCGCTCGAGGAAGAGGAGGAGGAAGAGGAGAAGGCGGTGCCTCCCGGCGCTTTCTCCAAATAAGTCCCGAAAAGGGGCACTTTCCAGCAGCTGCGGCCAGCGGTGCCGACGTCAGGCCCTCCCCCAGCGGTGCTGACGTCGGCTGCCCGGCCGGGTGACCTCATCGCCCCGACGGCGGCCGGGCCGGGGGCGGGGAGAGGCGGGGGCGGCCCCGGCGCAGGCAAAGGCTCGGGGGCCGGGGCGCGACTGCTGCAGCTCTAGCCGGAGCCTAGCCGAACCAAGCGCCCGCCGCTGCCCGCCGCCCGCTGCGTGCGCCTCCGCGCCATGGCTGGCCTCAACTCCCTGGAGGCGGTGAAACGCAAGATCCAGGCCCTGCAGCAGCAAGCGGATGAGGCGGAGGACCGCGCGCAGGGCCTGCAGCGCGAGCTGGACGGCGAGCGCGAGCGGCGCGAGAAAGTGAGAGCCCGCGCCCCGGCACCGCGCGCCCGGGCTCCCGCACCCCCGGCCCCGCCGCGCCCTCCTTTCTTCCCTTCTCCCTGAGCCACCCGCTCCCTGCCCGCCAGCCGCTGTCGCCCCCGCCTGATCCCACTTTCGCACCCTCGGCCCCAGCACTCCGGATCGCGGACCGGCTGCAGAGATCCCATCCTCCACCGCCATTCTCCTTCCCTGGCCTGGGACGAGGGGAGGGGGCGCCGCATCCGGGTCGGGCGGGGCTGGTGGAGCGGGAAATGGGGGAGATGGTCCGGGGGGGGGGTGCGTGATCCAGGAGTGGGGAGTGGAGGTAGGGGGCACCCTGCTGCCTTCCAACTCGCCGCCGCTGGCGCTCGGGTCCGGGCGGGGGAGGGCGGGGAGCTGCAGCTCCACCTAGGAGCGGGAAGTGAGAGTGAAAACGTTGAGCTTCCATTGTCTGGGGTTGGACCGGCCGATACTGGGAGTGGGGGTGGGGGCGCCGCACTTTCTCGCCACCTCCAGGGCTTCCCGGTTCCTGCCGAACTTTCCCAGCTGTTCCCAGGGGCGCGGCGGCTACGTGTCTGCTCCAGGCGGGGGGCGGAAGTTCAGTTCCCGAGCCGCCGGCCTTTCCCTCCCCAGATGGTCCCCTGCGGGAACGAGGGCCGCTCGGGACCCTGCCTGGCTCGCGGAGACCCTTGGAATGTTAACTCGGGGCCCTCGATCCACGGTCGTTTGTGTGCGGCCGCTGCAAAATGCGGGACCCGGTGCTGAATGGGGGTGGGGGTTTCACTGCCCTCTCTCCGTCCCTTGATGGCCTCTTGGGATGGGACAGGTGGTGGCCACCTCTGGGAGTGGAGCGAGATCTGTATCCCAATCCCATCCTATCCCACTTGGTACCTGACTCCTAGGAGGAGCGTGTCTCCAAAGCCGGGGTGACAATAATGCCCGCCCCCCCGCACCCCGGTAGGATTGCTGGGAGGGACTCTGGAGGAAAACCTCTCTGCCTGGCATATAGTAGGTGCTCTATTCCTGCGCTTTTCTCCCCGCATTCTACCTTAGAGGGGTTCACAGCCTGGTGGGGGCAAGGGGAGTCAGATAAGGCTGATTACCATGAGGGGCGGCGGAGGGTTGTGTTCTGCTAACTGGGAGCATGACAGAAAGAACCAGCCAGTGGGATAGGCTTCAAAATGGAGGCTGAGCAGTCTTATAGGAATAAGTTAAGAGTTTGCTGGGACAAGAGACTGCAAAGACTCAGAAAGAAAGTCGGGGGAAGAGTCTGGAGGCCCAGGGTCTCGGAAAGCTGGAGTGCTGAGACTCAGGGTGGGGACCCCAGCAGTGGAAAAGATGCCCAGGCAGAGGGCACTGCTGTGGGTGTCGACAGATCTGGGTAGGAATCGCCCCCACCCCTCAAAGAATTGTTTCCGTGCTCGCTGTAGTCAAAGCCTTTAATCCTGCAAGGGCCGCCCTGGCGTGAAGAGCCCTCAGAAACCTGGTGTGAGCCTCCCAACAGTAGCTGGTTTGGCCTCTTTCACACACGTAACCGGCATAACCCTCCCTCTGATCTCATCCCAAGCCATCTCGCTGGAGGACAATTACTCCTGCTTAAAAATGGCCCTCAGCTGTGAGCCAAGACTCAGGAATGGGACCATCCAGTTGGGAGGAAAGATGTTTTTGGAAAAGTTTCGAACTTCTTAAAAAGTTCACTTTTCAAAGCGGGCTTCTCTTGGTCAGGAAAAGGGGAGAAAGCCTTAAGAAGGTTCCTGGGCAGAAGGAATGAAGCCAAGGGGGGAGGGGAGGCCTTTTTCAGTCTCTTGTAGAGAAAGCCAAGAGCCGGCGTGTGGCAGACTTCTGGGTCTGCCTCCCGACAGCTGGTTTAGATTTTTGTGTGATTAACCGACATCTTCCTGTTGCTTTGCCACATGTATCTAGCAAGCCTCTTTTACCTTATAAGGAAAATCCTTTGTAGAGTGTAGAAGCTTTGATTGCAGGAAGGGGTGGAGCCCAAAATGACTAGCAGTGACTAGCAGTTTTTCAAGAATACATATATATGTATATCTGTACATAGAAGAATGTATCTCAGAACTATTTCCGTTCCAGATAGTTGAAAATGTGCCAAAAGCATGGTTGTCAGGATTCAGAATCCTCCATAAAAGGAGGGGCTCTTTTAAAAAAAAAAAAAAAACCTACTCATGAATCAAGCATCGCCGCATGATCTGAAAAATCAGTGCCTTGACTACTGATGGGTGTGAGGTTTCTTTGTGGGGTGACAAAACTTTTGGAATTAGATGGTGGTGTTGGTTACACAATTTTGTGAGTGTACTAAAAAAACGTTGAGGGGAGGAGTCCATTCCTGCTCCAGTTGCTGAAGGAGTGAAGATTCATCTAATTTTAAGAAGAATAAAAAGCACCCACTCTTTGGAAGGAGTGGGTGACAGTTCTTAAAATAGCTCATCAGTGGTTTAAATGGATTCTCCACACTGGTGTTCCGGAGGAAGCTGTGATCAGAAACACCTGCGGGAATTTCCTCTCCCTCCGCAATTAAGATAGTGGAGCTGAGAAAAGTTTCCTGATTCTGTGTTATTTCAGCAACTCTGGCCTCATTCTGTTACTCCACCAATTTTTTACAGCCCTCCCCCATTTGGAGATTCTTTATTTGTCTTGTTCTGAAGAAGCCAGGGTGACTTTATACTTCTCCCATCAGTTGGGCCCTATTTTACCAGTTCTCAATATTCCTAAGTGTGAGGCCTCCAAGCCCCCACAGGACTCAAGAGTGTCGATTTGGCAAGGGAAGAACCTTGGCCTGGGGCTCAAGAAGCTGTTCCCTGCCAGCTCTGGGACACTGAGAAAGACTGTTTCCCCTCTCCTGCCTCTCTCAGTTTTCCCAACTGTAAAGTGGGTGAGATCCACGAGGATTAAATGGGGGAGAAATCATGGCAGCAAGAGCTGCCCTTTGTGGGACTTCCCACATGCCAGCTACAATGCCACACCCTTGCATTACAGTCCCCAGAAAGGTATGAAGGAAACTGGCCCTGGGATAGGCTCAAAGCAAGCAGGGAGGCTGCCTGCTCAGCGCCACATGGCTGAACACTGGCGGGGCAAGGATTCTGACCAGTACGTTTTGATCCTCGAATTCTTGCTCTTATGCATGCCAGCGTATTTATTACCTTCCTTGGAGGTGAAAAGCCAGTAAAGCCGTTTCGCCATCTCTCCCGTGCCTGTAACCAAATTTTCTTTGCTTTCTTATATCATTTTGTCCCAACATCTCTCAGCCAGCCTTGATTAAGGATGGAGTTCCAGTTGGGCTGCCCCCACTCAGCACCCCCACCCCCCGCTGCCCCAACTGTACGGCCAGCATATAACTGAGGCATCCAGAGTCTTGCATTTGTCTTAACATTCAGGTGGCTAGGAGCAGACCTTGTATGACAGAGTGAGCTGGTTGCTTGGTGGCCTTGCTCTCGAGAAGTCCCATGGAGGGGCCAGCACCATTCTCTTCGAAGATATAGCTTGCTTCTCTCTCTGTCTTGTATTGACTTGAACGCTGTGCTCCCTTGTGTTCAACTCTTTGCAACCCTACGGACTGTAGCCTGCCAGGCGCCTCTGTCCATGGGGCTTTTCAAGAATACGGGAGCGGGTTGCCATTTCCTCCTCCAGGGGATCTTCCTGACCCAGGATTGAACCCACATCTCTTGCGTCTCTTGCTTTAGCAGATGGATTTTTTACCACTACTGCCACAACAGGGAAGCCCATAATGACTTGACAGCCTGTCCTATTGTGGGGAGAGTGCACTGACATTTGGGGGAAATTCACACTGTCCAGAAGAGACAGTCTGAATTCCTTACCGCCTGGATTCCTGGGTGGGCTTCAGCGGGGGAAGCATGTTAGCTGGAGAAAAGGGCACTGTGTGAGTGGAAGGCTGGCTGACCTACGTCCTTCTTAACCTGGTTCCGCCTCTGACCTCCCTAGGCTGAAGGTGATGTGGCAGCTCTCAATCGACGCATCCAGCTCGTTGAGGAGGAGTTGGACAGGGCTCAGGAACGACTGGCCACAGCCCTGCAGAAACTGGAGGAGGCGGAAAAGGCTGCAGATGAGAGTGAGAGGTAAGGACGCTTTGAACCCGGTGGCATGAGCGTTTACTTCTGGGAAATTGGGGTCGTGCCATACTGCCAACCTCCCGGAGCTGGGGTGAGAGTCAGTGAGATGCCAGGGACACACGTGTACACATACATACAAATGGGCAACAACACCTTGTAAACCGTCCTGTTGTGTGTGGAGGCATTTGATGTGGTGGTTATGAAGGAAAGCTACCACCAGAAAGAGGAAGGCGAAAAATGGGCAGATGTGAGACTGTAGCTGTGACTGTCGTTGGCAGGCAGTTCGCAGAGCGCTGTGTCTCCTGTTCTCTCTGAGAGTCACCGTGTGTCTGGTTGTCAGCATTCTCAAGACCTCAGTTTCCAGGGTGATATGAGAAGGCGGGGGATGAAAACTTGGAATGGGCTGTCTGCATAAATGATTATTAGCAGTGCTTCAGGCTCTGGGTCACTGGACAACTATGTGTCGGGGACATGCAGGAACTACTCCAATTAATGTATTTGCAACTGATAGCACTTCTTACCTCCAGGGCATTCTCCTGCTGCCTCCAGCAGGGTGCTGTGTCCTCTCGAGCGGCACGCCTTGGTGCCGGCTCTGGAGGACTATGGGCAGATTGTGTGATTCACAGAAGCAGCCATCTCTGTGTGGTGGTCAGTGTGGTGGTGGTGTGGGCTGGGCTGGTGGTCCTCACGTATCTGCCACAGCATCACACCAGAATTCACACTGGACTCATCCACCATAGTTTTCAAGTTTCCTAGGTGGCGCTGGAACCCGCCTCCCAATGCAACAGATGCAGATTCGATCCCTGGGCCGAGGAAGATCCTCTGGAGAAGAGCATGGCAACTCACTCCAGTATTCTTGCCTGGAGAATCCCATGGACAGAGGAGCCTGGTGGGCTACAGTCCATGGGGTTGCAAAGAGTCAGCCACGACTAAAGCAGCTTGGCACACGGGCACCATAGTTCTCTGGTAGAAACTTCTCCCAAGGATCCATTCCTGGTAGGGGGGGCTAAACCAACTGGAGAATCTTGGCGACTGACTTTTTGAGTTGCCTAAGGGGGAGTTTGCCGTACAGTGGAATAGCCCTTATGGAGGGCACAGATCGTGGTGTGGGCTCTGCTTTAGCCACTTCATAGAGTGAGAGGGCAGTAGCTCAGGGCAGCCATGTGGAAGTATGAAGGATCCAGTCACAGGTTGCTCACGACTGTGCCGGGGCCTCAGCTAGGTGCTTCCCTTGTTCACAGTCAGACCAGCCTGGCCAGCCATCTCACTCATTTCTCACACGTCCCCAAGTCAAAAGGCCCTTCGCTTGTTGGTATTGTGTTACCAGCAGCCATTGATGGCGCCCTTGTTAGAGCCTGATGTTTAGGTGGAAGGAATTCTATACTTGGGATCTGAAGAATCTAGATCTAAGTCCTTCCACTGCCATTTACTATGGGGCCTTGAGCTAGTCCCTTTGATCGCTCCTTGACTGCAGGGGATTTTCCAAGCTTGCTGATCTCAGGGCCTGGTACAGGCTTGCATGCTCAGTTGTGTCCAACTCTTTGTGACCCCATGGACTGTGTAACCCGCCAGGCTCCTCTGTCCATAGAATGTTTCAGGTAAGAATACTGGAGTGGGTTGCCGTTTCCTACGCTAGGGGATCTTCCCAACCCAGGGATTGAACCCAAGTCTCTTGCGTCTCCTGCATTGGCAGGCAGATTCTCTACCACTGTGCCACTGGAAAGCCCAGTACGGGCCTGGAGAGTGTTTTGATAGTTAGCTGAGAATGGCAGGGACAGTCCGAATGGAAGTGTTTATTAGAAGTATAATAATGGTCCTCCGTGGGCAGGCCTGACACACACTGATACATTATACTGGGTTGGCCTCTTCTTTGGAGATCTCTGAGTTTAGCATGTCCACTCCACACAGTGCAGGCCACAGTGAGCTCCATTTCGTGGTCAGAAGTTGTACGGCACTTCCAGCTGTTCCCAGGACACCATCCTTCCCCTAGTGGACGTATCCACTTCAGTTCAGGCCTTCCTCACCCATCACTTTGTGGATATCTGCCTCTTACCTGGTCTTCCCACTGAAGTCCCTGCCATCATTCTGGTTTCCATTCACACTTGTTTCTGAAACCTTCCTGTGGTTCCCTGTTCCCTCGGAGCAAAACCCTTAGCCTGTCATTCAGGCGGCATGTGGTGCAACCACCCTGACTTCCCTGCCATATTCTTTCATTCCTCTGGGGCTTTCTGTTTTTCTGAACTTTTTATTTTGTATTGGGATATAGCCAATTAACAGTGTTGGCGATAGTTTCAGGCGGACAGCAAAGGGACTCAGCCCTACATATACATGAATCCATTCCCCCCCAAACCCCCGTCCCTTCCAGGCTCCCACATAACATTGAGCAGAGTTCCCTGTGCTATACACACTGTCCTTGTTAGTTATCCATTTAAAATCTAGCAGTGTGTGTGTTCATCCCAGACTCCCAAACTCTCCCTTCCCCCCCAACAACATAAGTTTGTTTTATAAGTCTGTGAGTCTCTTTCTGCTTTATAAGTTCATTTGTATCACTTCTTTTTAGATTCCACATATAAGGGGTGTCACACAATATTTCTCCTTTTCTGTCTGACTCGGGCTTTCCTTGTGATCCAGCTGGTAAAAGAATCCACCTGCAATGTGGGAGAACTGGGTTTGATTCCTGGGTTGGGAAGATCCCCTGGAGAAGGGAAAGGCTACCCACTCCAGTATTCTGGCCCAGAGAATTCCATGGACTGTATAGTCCATGGGGTCACAAAGAGTCAGACACAACTGAGCGGCTTTCACTTCTGTCTGAGTTACTTCACTGAATATGCCAACCACTACGTCCATCCATCTTCCTGCAAATGGCATTATTTCATTCTTTTTAAAGGCTGAGTAATATTCCATTGTGTGTATGTACCACATGTCCTTTATTCATTCTCTGGGGCTTTCTTGTATATTGCTCTCTCTCACTGAAGAATACCTTTCCTCTCCTTGTTCACTTGTGGACTCTCTTCTGGGAAGCCCCTTGTGACATAAGACACACCCTCCATACCCCACTCCCCACCCCAATGCAGCAGAATCCATCATTCCCACAGCCAGGCCAGCACAGACCTTCGATCAGATCCTGGTAACTGTTGGTGTACAAGTCCCCCTCGTCACTAGTTAGTGAGAGACTATGGGATAGGAGTGTGGACTCCGGAACCACATCAGTGGGGTTTGAATCCCAGCCCTGCTTCTTACTGGCTGTGTAACCTCGAGCAAGTTACTTAGCCTCAGTTTCTTCCTCTGTGAAATGGGGATACTGTACCTATTTCTAGGGACAGGGATTGTGAAGTTTAAAAATGGTGCCTGGCGTTCAGCAAAGATGCACATGAGTGTGAGCAGCTCTAGTTGCCTCTTTGGAGTGTGGCTCTTGGTAGGTGTCAGTGAAGTGTTTAGATGAGTAGATGCCTGAAGGTGTGCAGTGAGGTGGTCATGTGTGTGTGGAGGCAATGACAGGTTCTGCTCCTTGCAGAGGGATGAAGGTGATAGAGAACCGCGCCATGAAAGATGAGGAGAAGATGGAGATTCAGGAGATGCAGCTTAAAGAGGCCAAGCACATCGCCGAGGAGGCCGACCGCAAATACGAGGAGGTGAGTGGTGGGGAGTGAGGCTGGCGGATGGCAGTAGCAGGAAGCGGGGAGGAAATGGACCTGTGATAGGGAAAACCCTGGGGCCGCCTAAAGGAAGCTCTTGGTCAGCTCAGCTGTCCTTCTGCATCCACGTCTGTTTTTTCCGAAGACAGCCGCTTGTCTAGGAGACCATATCTTCCACGATGCCAGAAGTCCTGGGAAATTCTGTGACGGTCAGACAAGTGGGGAGTTATACTTAAAGGGGAAACCAAGTGATCAGATCCCTTTTTTTTTTGTCCTCCAGCTGGGCGTTAGGCTAAAATGGGGAATTGTGGTCCCCGGCTGTGGGTCTTTAGACCACGAAAGCTCAGTTGCTCCTTCTGCCTGCCCCCATGGCCCCGTCTCTTCCTTCCCCTTCCTGGGGCCCACAGGAGAGAATTTAGGTTTGGAAATTAGAGTTGGAGCAGCAGCAGAAAGCCCCAAGGTTGCTGGACATGGCCTTGCTGTTTGCTCTGGGTGGGGGTGGGGTATCCTATTAGACGTGGCTCTTGGGGGTCAGTCTTAATTGGTCCTTCCTGTTTTTGCAGGTAGCTCGTAAGTTGGTCATCCTGGAGGGTGAGCTAGAGCGGGCAGAGGAGCGTGCCGAGGTGTCCGAATTGTGAGTGGCAGAGTGGGGTTGGGTGGTGCCCAGCTCAGCTCTAGACATGGTGGATGGGGGCCGGTTGGGGAGCTGGGAGGGAGTAAGTTATGTTGGGAATGGATACCGACCAGGGCCTCTGGTCAAGTGGATGTGTCTGGGACTCATCCTTCAGTCCCTCCTCTTTGCTTCCCTGGCTGACAAAGAGTGACAGGTGACTATTTGTTCTCACCGCCCTGGGAAGTACCGCCCACGTGTTCACTCTTGCCACAAAGGTATTGGGAAATACAAGTGTCGGGCTCTTGTTTTCCCAGAGAGGAAGCCTCAGGAGGCTGTGCCTTCTTAAGGGGAACACTGAGGGCAGGCTGCCGTGTCTGTGTCTAAATGCCTTGTTCTTGATGTCATTGTTTGGCTAGGACACATTCTTGGTGGCGAGGAAAGGTGAGAAGCTTGACCAGAGTCCCCACAAGCTCCCTACCCCCACCCCCCACCACAAAACCCCAAAAGCCTCTCCCCTCAGACTCGGGTGAGGACTCGAGCTCCCCAGAGCATCCCTGCAGTGCTAAGAGATCTGGTTTCCGAAACCCATCCCAGGCCTACTTCCTGGCGTGTCCAGTGTAAACTCGGATTGCCGCCTCCCAGCCTCCTGCACTGCGTCTCATTCTTAAACACCTTCCGGAGTCAGCCTCATCAATCGTGGATTTCACAAGTCCCTGTTGCCTCAGACTTGGCAGGAGCCCAAAAGAGCTTTACAAACCTCCCAAACACTCCTCGGCCTGCCGCGCCTTTGCCTGGCACGATGGGGTTTTGACAAGTACACAGCACTGTGTCTCAGAGAAAGCCATTAACATTTTTCCCCACATTCCTTCTGGGGGCCCCTGGCAGTGCGGACTCCTCCATTTGAAAACTTCTTTTAGGGAGACTGCGGTTTGTATAAAAAGATGAGACACCAAAAATCTTCTCTTGTCTTTGGGCAGAAAATGTGGTGACCTGGAAGAAGAACTCAAGAATGTCACTAACAACCTGAAGTCACTAGAGGCTGCATCTGAAAAGGTTGGTGGTTGGCTTGAGCTGGAGGGTGATTTGCTGGCCTTTTTTCTTCCCCCAATGAACGCAGGAGCATGCCAGGGTGTCGGGGATCTGACCTGTGTTTGCCAACAGTAGCTTTGGTACCTAGCAGCCAGGTTTCCTTTTCTCCTATAGAAAAGGGTGTCCAATGGCTAGATTTCCCTCTTTCATAGGGTCTTAATGCCAGCTTTTATCTCAACCTCCTATGAAGGTGGGCTTATTTATCTATTTATTTATTTCAGCCATACAAGGCAGCATGTGGGATCTTAGTTTCCCAACCAGGGATCAAACCGATACTCCCTGTAGTGGAAGCAAGGAGTCTTAACCTCCGGAACACCAGGAAAGTCCCTGGAGATGAATTTAGAACCTGAGATGGGGGCCTGGTCAGGCTCATCTTAGGGAATTCTGAGCCTCCTCATGTACATACAGAGCCTCACTCTCAACTGCATCCCTGGGTTCCTCTAGAAATACTTTCTAGAAGGTTGAGCAGCAATCACAGGTGGAATTGGGTTTTTTTTGTTGTTGTTGCTGAAACAGTACCCAAAACAGTCATTACAGGAGAGAGCATTAGTCATTACATTAGCAAGAACGTACAGACCCTTCCGTGACCTTCCCTCCTCCCCTCCCAACCCCTGCTGTTGAGTTCCTCTTTCTCAGCTCTTCCTCACTCTCCCTCCTCCTCCTCCCCTCCCGTTGCACTGAACTCGTTTCACAGACATTCCATGTTGGTCCCTTCTACTGCTTTCTTTGAAACTTCTGTCCCATCAGCCTGGGGTGGCTGCCCCCTTTTCTCTCTGCTTGGCAACCCCCTGTCTACCCCTCCCGGATTGCTCATCCAGGTTAGGTATTTCTCAACTGCATAGCCCCACCTACTTCTTTCCCTATCGTGAGGGTTGATCACATTTATTATAATTAATTGCGTGCCTTCCTCGCTAGAATGTAGAGATAGGGACTCTGTTGGTCTCCTTTAGAGCTGTGTCATTAGTCCCAGCGTGGTGCCTGGTGGGTATTTCATGCTGGGATAGTTGGTGAATAAATGTGGGGATGCGAGAGACTGGTCATTGGGAGAGATGCTGCGGTGATCTGCTCTTGAAGAGCTTGTAGTCTAGTTGAGTAGAAGGGTTGACATAGTAATTAGGGTGTTGGTGGGGCTTCCACAGAGGGACTTTGGGAAGCTGGGAAAGGTGTCGCAAGGAGGTGACCTTAGAAAAGACCATAGAGGCTTCCCTGGTGGTTCAGTGGTAAAGAATCGGCCTGCCCGTGCGGGAGACAAGAGTTTGACCCCTGATCCGGGAAGATCGCACATGCAGCTGAGTTTGTGCACCACAGCTATTGAGCCTGGGCTCTAGAGTCAGGAGCTGCAACTACTGAAGCCTGAGCACCCCAGAGCCTGCAACACGAGAAGTCACTGCAGTAAGAAGCCTGTGCAGTGCACCTAGAGAGGAGCCCTCCTCGCTTGCTACAACTAGAGAAAGCCCTCACAGCAAGGAAGACCCAGCACAGCCAAAAATAAATAAATAAAATTATTAAAGGGGGAAAAAAAAACTATAGAGCAGGATGCCAGCCAGGAGCTCATATTCCAGAATCAGGTTCCAGCTGTGGCTTGGTCAGGTAGTAGCCATGTAACCCTTGACAAATTAGCTAGCTTCCGTGACTCATTCCCTAATCTGTAAACTGGGATTGGTGCTAACAACACAGCTGGAAGTTGATAAAGGTTAGTTAATACTCACCTGAGTTGAGCCTTGAAAGACAAGCATACCTTCTGACAGACAGCAGTGAGGAATGGGACATTTCATGCCTGGGGGCCCAGATGTAGTCAAGGGCTGGGAGACCAGAGAGTACTCAGAATAGGCTTAGGAAGTGGCAGGAAGCTGGTGGGAAGTGGGGTTGGAAACAGACGAGGCCAGCTGCTGTGGAGAGCCTTGAGAGGCATGTTTTCATTCATTCATCTGTCTCCATCTTCTTCACACGTGTATCTCGAGTTGTCAGCTCAGGTCTTGAGATCAGTCCCATCCCAGAGGGATCCCCTCCCAGACTCTCTGAGTTTCCCACACATTCATCTGCCTGGAAAGGTGTCTGTCTCACTTTGCTGCTTAGGCAGGTTCCTAGCTTCAAGCACGTGCCTTTCTCCAAGAATCGGGGAACGTTCATTCTCTTGTGTTGTCCCCCTGCTCCCTCCTTTTTAAAAAGTAGTGTTTTGATCTCTCCCGCAGTATTCTGAAAAGGAGGACAAATATGAAGAAGAAATTAAACTTCTGTCTGACAAACTGAAAGAGGTGAGTGTGATTCCCACCCAGCTGGTTTGGGATTCTCCTGGGGTTGGTCTTGAAGCAGTCCTGGTGACTCCTTCCTTCTACCCTAGGCCGAGACCCGTGCCGAATTTGCAGAGAGAACAGTTGCGAAACTGGAAAAGACAATTGATGACCTGGAAGGTATGAAATCACCATCTAATTGTGTTTGCTCTGCCTCCCCCTTACACGACAAGTACAGTCGGGGGAAATCTGGGAAGGCTGGTTTGGGCTTCATCCACGTCAGGGGAGCAGAGTGATGTCACATCTGGAAGTTTGGAGCCCTGGAACAGGACAGTGCAAAATCAGATTCAAACTAGGGTTGCCATTTTTCCAGAACTAAAATATTTCTGTGTAATTAACTCCATATGTAAGTACAGAGATCCAAATATGGCTGATTTTTTAGCTCTTTAGAGTTTCCTTCAATTTGCTCATTTCTGAGACGCCTCACATTTTTTAAATGCCTTGCATTTTTTATGGAAACTCTCTCCCAGAGAGCACAAAGCTTATCACAATATGAGAAGATGGAAATTTAGAGACTGTAGAGACCTGAATAAAGACTCCAGGCTGTGAGTCTGGTGCCCACGTATCCCAGAATTTCTTGAAGTGTTTCATCTTTTAAAAAAATTCTGTCCTGTGCTCTTCACAGAGTAACCCGGAAATTCCAGAATCCTGGAATTTCAGTTCTCCCAAACTGCCTGTCCTGCCCAGAAAGGGTACAGAACTCGTTCTTCAGGCCGTGAGTCCCAGTGTTTGGTTTGGGAAGTGAGGTTTCCATATAAGGCAAAATGCCCCATTCCAAAGTATGACCTTCGGACGGGATGACGTCACTGAAAGTCAAATAACCTGGGATGGGAGATTGGTGGGGAGAAGCTCTCACCATTTTTAGTCACCACTCTTTCTAAAGTTTCACTATGGCTAATCCCCTGCAGAACTTCACTCCACTTAGAAATCACTCCGTAGATCTTATGTTTTCTCATTTGTATTACATGAGACACAACCTTGTCCCAGTTCGTGCTTTGTTTTCTCACTGTTTTTTCTTCCTCTCAATGTGTGGCACTCCACTCCAACCCTCGCATTCTATATTCTGTACCTCTTCTGAACTCTCTCCTTGGGGACCTCTGCCCTCCAGATGAGCTGTACACTCAGACGCTCACATACAAAGCTATCAGCAAGGAGCTGGACCACGCTTTCAATGACACGACCTCTCTCCTGAGAGGCGGCTGGGGTGCCACTCTCTGTCCTAGCAATACTGAAGTCTGCCTTCTCACTGTGGTACCTCCACTCCTGTGGGCTTCCAGAAGCTCCAGTTTCCTGCCTTCCGGTTTGATCTTTCAAGCCTTCTGCTGCTGTGTCTGTGACTGTGTGACTGAAGTAAAGACAGGCCGTCCTCATCTTCATGCCCTCTCATTTTCATTTTCTCCACTTGCTGCCTTTGAGCTGTGGCCTTTGAGGCCCTTAACCGTGACTGCAACCAAAAGTGAGTGGCTCAAATGAAGAGCTGGTTTCAAAAAAGAAAATTATGCTTATATGATTCTTTTCTGACAACATAAAAACAAAAGCCAACTTGGCCTGAGCTCTCAAATGTATTAGCTATATTAACTGTATCTGCATGCCACTAGCAGTTTTTCCTTACATAGAAATTGTTTTGAATGGAGACCCATCCAACCTCTTGAGCAGCTTAACAGAGTCAGCAGAACATGCAAAAACCAGCCGGCTTATCTCTAAAAAGAAGCTACCTTGGGATGGCTCTTCATCTGTGGATTCAAACAGCAGCAATGGCATTTTGGTCTCCTTAGTCCTTTTCTCTCGTTTTTTCTGTGTTTTACTTGGAGAATGGTGTCTGCGGTTCCCTATGTCTTCATTGTTCACAAAGCACCTCTTCAGCTCCCAGTCCTGGGAGGCAGCTCACCAGAGAAGCTCACCTCTGTTCCCTACCCTTAGAAAACAACTGCAAGGAATTAAGGGGCATCCCATAGCAGGGCAAGGGGATGGAAGCTGCTAGAATGCCGAACAAAGGAATTGAGGTGAATCTATCCGGTTCTCCCCTGTACCCCACCACTACCACCACCTCAAATTGTCCCAGAAACACTGACATTTTGAAGTCCAAGCCATCTTCTAGATTGAACATGAAAGTGGCATGAAGACTTCTGAGTAGATCATTTATTTTTGGTCACCATAACTTATTCCTCATCCAGTAATTTTTTTATTCAGCTGGGAACCTTTGTCACAATTCTTTATTCATTTCTGCAAAATACAACTTTACTAAACTACCCACACCCTTCCACCCCCAACTTTCCTCTGTTCCTAACTGCCTTCCCCCCTGAACTTCTGCGTAAACCACTCCCGTCACATTGCCATGCGTGTGACCCTGGAAAGATTAAATGCTGTAGGGGTGGGTGTTTTTTGTTTGCTCTCTCCAGGTATTTGTTCCTGGAATTTTCCCAGACATATGTAGCCTCCACCCTTTGAAATAACTGCAGCCCTGCCTATCCAGTCATTCTACCTAAGCACCTAGGTGGAACTTCAGAGATTAGGGCTATGGTGGATCTACTACCACCTATTGACTGTGTGGAGGGCGGGGTTTGCTGTCACACTTGTCAAGGGCTATTAACACTTTTAGGGAAACTTACTTTCTCTCAGACCTAATAACAAAGTAGATGCCGGGGAATCCCAGTGGCAAGGTGAAGTGAGGTCGGGATTTGGAGTTGGAATACCTTGCCTTGCACCCCAGCTCTGCCATTTGAGCTGTCTAGCCCTTTTCAGCAGAAATAAAAGTGATAGCTGCGTTCCTGAGGATTAAATGAGATAACTGAGAAGAAATGGGTTCGCCTGCAGTAGGCAGTTACTGTGTTAATCCAGACTCCATAGGCCCAGGTCACTATTCTCTGACAGAATCCTCCCAGATTATAAGTCACTAGTTTTTTCTTAAAGTATCACATCAAATGGAAGCTTCAGTAGTTGTAGTTGCAAGATGGCCGTCTTTGGCAGTCATTTTCTTTCTGAATATTTGCAAGCTGATCGTATCACATTTTATGAGGTATTTTGCTTTCCTCTGGTATTTTAATGAGTCCTGGCCTAGTCCCTGATCACCCATTACTTGTCGCAGACCAGTTTTCTCTCCTGCTCTGTCATGCATCGCTCTAAGTGGCATCTTAGAGTTTTGTTGATTTGTTTGGTTGGGGGGGAGGGGGTCGTTTGTTTTATTCATTTCTTTCATCAGCTCAACCATTTAATAACGTACCTGTAGTCTGGCTTAAATTTCAGTCATTTTGCATTTACCTGGAGTTTGACTGCTGTGGACACATAGGTGGACGTGTAGAAACAGTAACACAATTATGCCTGGAATTTAAACAGCTATTCTGAGAAGCTCCAAAGGAAAGATGGGTTATAAGATTATATTTCCCTTCCATAAGCTCAGGGACTAACCAGCACTAGAGAGAAAATGTATTAACTCATCCATATCTCAGACCAAAAGCTTGTGTTTATGTAGCATTTTATAAGTTCTGAAGCATTTCTCATTTGTTTCTCATGATAACCCTCTGCCACACAATGGTATTACCCCCATTTGACAGATGGGGAAACTGAGACCTAGAAAGTTTAAATGACTTAGGTTAAGTGGCATTTACCTCACGGGGCTTAAGTCAGGTGTTCTGACTCTAGGATTGCCAGATTTAGCATATTAAAATACAGGACACCCAGTTAAATTTTAATTTCAGCTCTGCAATGAATAAATTTTGAGCATAAGTGTATTTCAAGCAACATTTGCAATATGCTTCTATTAAAATTTTTATTTATATGAAATTCAAATTTAACTGAGCAGCCTGTATTTCATTTTCCAACCCTAACTACCAGATTTGGTTTTTAGTGTCTAGAAGTCCATGGTGTTCTGCTATAATTAAAATGCAGAGTACTTTCTCTGCTCTTTCACTCTGGCAATGTGGAGCTTAGAAACTTTTTCTCCCCTATAATAAAGACACTTATTAATTTGTTTTTCCCTCATTCTTAATTTTCACCAGAAAAACTTGCCCAGGCCAAAGAAGAGAACGTGGGCTTACATCAGACACTGGATCAGACACTAAACGAACTAAACTGTATATAACCAAAACAGAAGAGTCTTGTTCCAACAGAAACTCCAGAGCGCCGTGTCTTTCTCTTCTCTTGTAAGAAGTTTCTTTTGTTATTGCCTCTTCGCTTTGCTGGAAATGTCAAGCAAATTATGAATACATGACCAAATATTTTGTATCAGAGAAGCTTTGAGCACCAGTTAATCTGTTCCTTCCTTTTTTCCAAAATGACACCAGTTTTTTCAGCTCTATTTTTAATCCTTAAATTGCATATATTCCTAAGGTAGGCAGGGTATTTCATAATGAGCATACATACTCTCTTTTAAGACTGAGGGCATTTGGTTCCTGGGAGAATAGACAACCCCACACTTTCAAAACACAGATTCTGATGTCTAGTCATAGGTCAGTTTAAAACGTTGGAGAATGTCCACCATTGGTCACGTGGTAGGAGGCCAGGGATTGTCACATTAAAATGGGTGGGGATTTTCCATCCAGACCAAAGTGGGGGTGGGGTTACTGTGGGAAGTCATAAACCACAGTGAGGTTAACCTGATCATCCCTGCTCTTTTCCGCACTCCACCGTGCAGAACAAAACAAACATCCTCTGAGCAGTCAGCATGAGAGTGCTCAAAAAAGAGTCATAATAATTACCCAAATGTTTTTTGGATAGATCCTTGATATGCTCTTCTATATGTTTCTTTTGCTCTAAGTTTTCTGAGGAGCTGATGTCTTATTCCAATAATGACCCATGCTTATCTGCTCTGATATGAGGCCATCCACTCAGGAGGAATGAATGTTGGAGAATTCAGTCCTAATCAGAGAAGCAGTCTTTTTCAAAACTATCAGTAATTGAGCAAGACTGTTTTTCTGTGAACAAATATTAGGCAGAATGGCCCTCTCAGACAGCAAAGTAAAAACTAAAAAATTGGCATAACTTCATCTCTGTACTCAAGAGAATGGCAAATTGGAGATTTACTTATCTAGAATTTTAATTCCTTCTTCAGGACCAAATTAATAAAAGACCAAGAAACTCCTGATTAAACTGGATATGGAGTATTTTGTACACAGGGCATTTTGTTCTGTTTCTGCTTTCTCAGTTAACATCTCAGAGCTGAAACATTCCACATTCCCCAGCAGTGTGGGGGCCAACTCAAGTTTACAATTCTGACTAAAAGAATCACCCTGCTTCTAGCTTATCTGAATCCTCTGCCCCTCACTCCTATTTATTAAGCGCCACACTACCCAGGAGATACACTAGCAAATTGTGCAATTGAATAAAACCCACACTTTCCATTTAGATTCTTGCAACTGTATCATATGTAATAGTATCACTTTTTCTACATTTTGGTCAAATAAATTTTTACATAAACTCCAATTTGTGTGAATTTTAGAATGTGTGGGGACATAACACAGCATTTTGGCTCAACAAATGTGAATGGAAAATGCCAACAATTCAACAAATATTTATTTGCTAGGAACATCTACTTAGTATTCATTGTCAGAGGACTAGAGTGAGTGTAGACTAGAGGCAGGAAGATCAGCTAGGAGAATATTTCAGTTAATCCAGGATATAGTGCTTGCCATAATGGAATAAGAAGGAAGAAGTGATCTATTGGGTGGCAGGAACTTAAAGAAAAACCTAAAGGAGAAGACTCTTGAGAGTCCGACTGCAAGGAGATCAGTCCTGGGTGTTCATTGGAAGGACTGATGTTGAAGCTGAAACTCCAATACTTTGGCCACCTGATGTGAAGAGTTGACTCATTTGAAAAGACCCTGATGCTGGGAAAGACTGAGGGCAGGAGGAGAAGGGGACGAGAGAGAATGAGATGGTTGGATGGCATCACCGACTCAATGGACATGGGTTTGGGTGGACTCTGGGAGTTGGTCATGGACAGGGAGGCCTGGCATGCTGCGGTTCATGGGGCTGCAGAGTCGGACACGACTGAGCAACTGAACTGAAAGAAGAAAAGGTCAAAGATGATAGCAGTTTCACTACCTTAATTGCTTTGATATTTGCTCTAAGATCTAATGTTGAGGAAGGAAAATAGGGAATCAAAAGGAGAAATGAAAGCCTTTAATAAAGACATTAAGGCAAGTAATTTTTTTGTTGCCTAGTACAATTAAAAACATTTCCTTCATTTTAATTCAACAGTTATGCTGACACTGTGAGCTTGTTAAGCTGGTAGATCAAATGAAGTATAATACAGTCCTCTACCTGCCCTACCATTGCTGGACTGAAGTTCCTCATCTCCCCCCTACCCCCCTTGGCCTGTAATCTAATCTCAGTATACTGTTTTAGTCATCCTGGTGCCTCAGCACTTAATACAAGTAATGTTTGTTAAACTGACCTGTCTCAGCTCTTGGGGAGTACCCAATCCCATAAAGTGTGAGTGGGACAGAAGGTGAGCTTAGGACCAGATTGTGAGGACTTTATCCTGCCAATAGACCATGGATGGATATGGGATAAATGTTTTAGACTAAGCACACTGAAGGGCAGAATCTGGATTAGAGAGTGATCAAGGAGACTAGTGGAGAGATGTGATGATCTGACAGGCAACAGAGATAGAAGGACAAGATTTAAGAGCCATTTAGAACCTCTAAAAATGAAAAAATATCAAAGGCAACTTAGGTCTCACTCAGAAGATAACTCAAGCTAGTGTGAGTAGAAGATAACAAGTTTAGTTGTGGATATGATGAGTTTGAGGTATCTTTAACAGATACAAAGGCAGATACCCAGAAAGTAATTGGGACATAGAGGGATGGCTCAGCTATGGGCTAGAAATCACCCAGCATGGAGATAATAGGAACCAAGGAAGTGAATAAGATCACCCTGGAAGCAAGAACAGAGAGAGAACCATGAGGAACAGCAATATCTAACAGACAATCAAAAACCCCTCAAAAGACTGCAATGGAATTTGAGAAGCAGCACCCAGAGAAGAGGTGGTGTGGGTAAAAAAAGCAACAGGAAAATAAAATGGGAACAGTACCAAGAAAAGGACCACCAGAGAATGTGGTCAGTAGTAGCAAACAACACAGGCGGAAACCTGCGAAGGGGCCAATGGCTCTGGCTGAAGCTCTTCCTAACCATAGCAAGATTAGCAGAAAAATATGCTGCAGTGAGAGGAAGGAGAGGTGGGGGCCTTCTTTTTATAAGATCCTTGGGGAAGTCTCCAGGCAATACCCCCAGAGCGACACCTAGCGGTGGCCATGCAAGTAGTTATGGCTCATCTCTATGATGCAGGAAAACAACGTGATCAAGACCTCACTCAGCCTCCAGACTTCCCTGGCGATCCAGTGGTTAAGAATCTGCACTCCCACTGCAGAGGCATACCCGGTCAGGTAGCTAAGGTCCACACATGCAACATGTACGTGTGTGTGTGTTAGTCGCTAAAGTCATGTCCGACTCTGTGCAAGTCCATGGACTGTAGCCCTCCAGGCTCCTCTGTCAACGGGGATTCTCCAGGCAAGAATACTGGAGTGGGTTGGCATTTCCTTCTCCAGGGGATCTTCCCCACCCAGGGATCGAACTCAGGTCTCCCGCATTGCAGGCAGATTCTTTACCATTTGAGCAACATGGTGCAGACAAAAAAAAAAAAAAAACCTCAACCTCTGAAGCTGGTCCCTTTGAGTTCAAAATCCAGCCTACCTGGTTAAGAGCCTGGGAAAGTCACTTAACCTATCTGGGCTCGGTTTCCTCATCATAAAACGGGGGGAGGACAATCATACCTACCTCAGTGGGTTGGGGTGGGGATAAAACACCATGTTTTTATAAATGCGGACAACATTGGCAGGCACAGAACTAACACCCATGAAGTATTCCCTATAATTCACACTGTGCTAACTCCTTCAGAGGGTTCCGAAACCCCCAGGTGCGCCTCCAAGGGCTGATTGGTTTGCCGCGGGCGAGGCTCCGGGGCAAGACCTGGACAACTCAAACAGGTTGGAGTTCTGCGGGCCTCGGGGCGCAGCTTGGTGAATGAGGTCTGGGTATCTCTAGGTAGGTCCCCTGACCAGCGTCGAGGTGCCTCAGCAGGTCTCGAGGGGACCTCGCTCGCTTCGAGTATCACGGCGCCCTTGCTCTCCTTTGCTCTTTGGCTCCCCTGGAACAACGCGGTCGCCGCCACACAGCACCACCACATCCACGCTGCCTCCCAGTACTTGTCCGGGCGCCAACTGAGGCTGCGCGGGTCTTGGAGCGCGGGAGCCAGAGACCCCACGTGCGTGCGCCCTCTGCTGGCGCCAACGGTCTTCCCAGCGCGCGTGCGCACAAGCTCAAGACCAGCCCCTGGTTTGAGGGCGCGCGGAGCCGTTGACCAAGCTCCCGGCTTATCCCCATCCCATCGGGGGGCGGGACCGCCCCAGAGTCGAGGGAAGAAGGCGGGGACAGGGGATGCCACGCCTTCTCCCTGGCCCTATTTGAAGCCTCTTGACTTCTCACCGCTGGCCAATCGCAGCTCGCCTTGTCCTGAGCGCCGGCCAATGAGCGGCGCGTTTGGGTCGCTTCCGGCTCTGCGCCCAGTTCGCCCCTTCCCCACGTCTTCCCGAGGCGGGCGGGGTGCGGGGGCTGGCGTCGGCCGCAGTGACGCGCGTCGGGCCAGGAGCCAATCGGGGGTGGGATCGGCGCTGATGGACGGGGCTAGCGGCCAGTGGCGAGGCGCTAGCTGCACTTCCCGTCGGGGAGAGAGTGTAATATGGCGAAGACCTACGATTACCTGTTCAAGCTGCTGCTGATCGGGGACTCGGGGGTGGGGAAGACCTGTGTCCTGTTCCGCTTCTCCGAGGACGCCTTCAACTCCACTTTCATCTCCACCATAGGTAGCGGGGCTGGGGAGCGGCCGGGGGCGCGAGAGGCCCGGATCGGGCGCGCCCCTGAGGAGCTGGGTTGAGGGAGCGGCCGGGCGGGATGGACCAGGGACCTCAGAGAATCTAAGGGAGGTAGAGGGGAAAAGAGCAGTCGCCTGCATCGTCGTTTGGGGGTTCCCCGGCCATGGGAGGGAGTGGGGACCAGGTGCCCATTTTGCAGATGGGAAGACTGAGGCCCCAACCCTCAGCCTGCTCAGGGAATATACGTCCTGGTTGAGGTCTTGGCTCCCGTCGTCTTGCTCTGTCTTCACAGCAGCCCTTGAAGCAGTTTTTGGTCTCCTCGTCTTACTAATTGGAAACAGGCATGGAGAATTTGTCCATGGGGAAAGGACAGCGACAAGTGACATCTGATCTTATTACGCATTTACTGTGTGCTAGGCGCTTTATGGTGCATTATCACACTTCCCAATGCTCTGTATTAGGTGCTGTTACTAGTTCGTTTCGCAGATGAGGAACTTGAGGCTCACAGAGGACACTAGACTTGCCTATGGTCACACCGTCTACAGGTGGCAAGGATAGTATTTGTTCCCAGATATGTATGAAAATCCCATGGACGGAGGAGCGTGGTAGGCTACAGTCCATGGGGTCGCAGAGTCGGACAGGACTGAGCAGCTTCACTTTCACTTTATGTCTGAACCCAGAACTCAAGGCTCAACCATCCCAGAGAGATGTGAGCACTCACCCCCAGGACAAGCACAGCTGATCCATCTCAAAGCCAGGACTCCAACCCAGGCATCTCCTCTTCTTTCCTCTGGAATACTTGGGGGTTGCACCCCTCTCCCTGACCTGTTTCCCCCGTGGATGAATTTCTTCTAGAAGGAATGGTGAGAGGGAGTCCAGAGACTTTCCCTGCCCATGCTCAGCCTTCCGTCCCACTTGAGGGTGACAGAAATGGCGATTGATAGCTGTCCGCTCTGGGACCTGTCATCTGGAGGCGGATGCCAGATAAAAGCTTCAGTGAGAAACCAAAATCAGCCGCTGCCACTGACAGCCCTGACTTCCCTATCGCTCGGCCCAGGACACTGGTTGTCACTTTGCAGAACAGCCCTTGCCTGCGGGGCCAACCCACATTGTGGTAGAACAGACTTGGCTTGTTGCTTCTCAGTTCTGACATCCATGAAAGTGGAGCTGACTTCTCCCCAGCCCACAAAAATGACCATTGTCCACATGAAAGGGTTTGACCTGAAAGTAACATCCATCAAGCCGATGGCCTGCAAACTATGCAGCCTTGCTGTGGCGTGGGGAACTGGGAGAAAGATCACTAAGCCCAGGAGTTGGGGGGAAAAAACGTAGGAAATGGACTTTGCTTTATCCATGTGTGCCTTATCTCCCTAATCCACATAGTGAGCTGCCGATTCCATCTTTGCCTTCTTCCAGAGCTGCACTTTGCAAGACACTTAGCTGCCAAATGGGAAGAGAATTGGACTGGCAGTCATTATTCTGATGTCCAGGTGCTGTTTGCCCTTGAACAAGCACTTCATCTCCGAGCCTTGTTTATTCAGTTTAGGAGTGGTGTTCTCTGTTTTGGCCAGTGCCTGGATGGTGGAGGATCAGAACTGTACAGTGAATAGGGGGCTTTCACCGCTGTCAGTGGCCACCTAGAGGAAGCACAATGTCTCTTATCATGACAGCATCCTTCCCTGGACACAGGTCCTTCTGGTTCCTCCCCCCTCCCTAACACCAAGGTCAGACTTTGGGGTTTTCCCTCTGCATCCCCACCAATCAGGAAGTGATCTTCACTCCTGGTAGACTGTGGCTCACTCTCAGTCCAGACCTCGGTTTCCCAGAGTCAGAACCTTCCTAGTGAGAATTTGGGGGTTGATTTTTTGTTTGGTTCTTAATTCTTGACGGGAAAACCCAGTCTAGTCTCTGAGGAGGCCAGCCTCCACTTACAGGTGAGGATGTAACTTGGGCAAGGTCATCTAAGGCGGTGACGTGGCACTTAAACCCAGGATCCCGCCCCCCCCACCCCGGGATCCTCATTACATGTGTAGTCTTCCTGCTGGCCTCTGTTTTCTAGGAAAATTTAATTCCCCATGACCTTGAAGTTATGGCCTCATAACTCTTAGGCCTTGTAAAGTTTACACTTCCTAATTAAACTTGGTGTGTTAGTAAAACCCAAGAGGCAGATAGAACAGAGTGGCACTTGGAGTTCTGTCAGTTGGACAGTGCTTCTTGATTTCATACATTCCCATGTATGTGGGCTTTCCTGGTGGCTCAGAAAGGAAAGAATCTTTCTTCAATGCAGGACACCTGGCTTTGATCCCTGAATGGGGAAGATCCTCTGGAGAAGGGAATGGCAACCCACTCCATCATTCTTGCCTGGAGAATCCCGTGAACACAGGAGCCTGGAGGGCTGCAGTCCATAGGGTCACAAAGAATTGGACACGACTGAGCAACTAACACACACATACACGCATGTGTAACAGGAGCAGGGGATGTTTTAGGAAGAATTTAAGAATGCTTTAAGAAGCCATGTGCATGTGGCTTAGTCCTGAAATACAGCCTAATGCATAGAGGCGCTTGGCACTGAGCGTACCTCTGTATTTTCTTTATAGATTGGGGATTAAGTGGCTGTTCATTTTCTGCAGAGGTTACATTTTGCCAAAGCCTGCTCTCATAAACTCCATCGATCATTTGTGGTGCGAACTTGGCCCCGTGGCTCCTAGAATTGGCTCTCCCCAGACTGGCTCAACCCCTGACTTCTCCTTAGGGCCCCATTGATTCATTCCTTCAGGGAGGTGGATGACGTATGTGAAAGTGCTTGCTAAACCATGCAGCACCATGTAGATCCCTTGCCCTTCATTTTTTTTTTCACGCAGCCATCTTTTCCCCAGTGCCTGCTGCACACCAGGAATCTGGCTCAGTGTAGGAGCGAGAATGGATCAGGAGGAAGCAGAACTGTTATCTAGGCCTGCAGTCAAAGTTTGTGTGCAGGACTGGGTGATCAGCTTCTAGCAAATACATACTCAACCCTGCTGCACTTGTCACTGGAAATGCAATCATAAATAAAAGAACACCTGCCCTCCTGGAGCTTACGTTCTAAAGGGCAGTACTCAGATGCAGGCTTACATTCCCTCTTGTCCGCAGGACAGCTCCTGAGGCAGGCAAGGATGGAATTAGCATCCCCCTATGGGGTTCTAGGCTTCCCACGTGGCTCAGTGGTTAAAGAATGTACCTGCCAATGCAGGAGACGCAAGAGACCCAGGTTCAGTCCCTGGGTCAGGAAGATCCCCTGGAGAAGGAAATAGTAGCCCACTCCTGTATTCTTGCCTGGAGAATCCCTAATAGGTGTTCTAGCGGGCTACAGTCCGTGGGGTCAAAGAGTCCGACCCGACTGAACAACTGAGCGCACACACATGAACCCTAGGTTCTAAGGAGTCAAGCCAGACCTCAGTCTCAAAGTTTCACAGGTGGAGGTTAAAAAATTATGTATATATTGATTGATTGATTCGGGTGCACCAGGGCTTAATTGAGGCATGAACTCTTAGTTGCGGTGTGTGGGATCTAGTTCCCTGACCAGGGATCGAACCTGGGTCCCCTGCATTGGGAGTGCAGAGTCTCAGCCACGGGACACCAGGGAAATCCCCACAGGTAGAGATTTAGAACAAACTCCTAGGGGCAAAGACTGGACTTAGCTGTCACCCCTCCACGCAGGCCATTCAGATCGTCACGTTTTGCTCCTAGCTTCATGGAGTGAATAAACAATGTCAGGGATAATACGTGAAGAAGATGAAGCAGGCTGGAGAAGAGAGGATGGTTAGGAAGCCTCCCTGAGGAGGGGACTGGAACAGAGACCTGAGTGAAGGGAGAAGGGAGCCAGGTGGCCATGGAATGAAAGAACATTCCAGGAGGGGAAAGAGCAACCCTAAAAGCCTTGAGGCTGAAACATGCTTTGGCGGTGTGACCAGAGAGGAGGCTGAGAGCCATGGGAGCTAAGGGGACCGGGTTAGAGCCCTTGGGCAACTGTTTTCATATTATTCTGGGGCCAAGGAGTCAGTGGGAAGCCACTGAAAGGTGTTAGGGGAAATTTTTAAACAGTCTTGTTATGGGGAGTTCCCTGGTGGCCTGGTGGTTAGGATCCCAGGCTTTCACTGCTGTGGCTCATTTCAGTCCCTGGTCGGGAAACTGAGATCCTGCACGTCATATGGTGTGACCAAAAAAAAAAAGTTTTATTGACATATAATTCAACTCACCCATCTAAAGTGTATAAGTCGGTGGCTTCAGACCCACTTACAGAGTTGTACAATTTGAGAACATTTTCATTATGACAGAGACACCCCCACACCCCCAGGTCAATCTTAGTCCCCCACACCCCTGGGCAACCAATAATCTCCTTTCTGTTGCTCTGGATTTGCCTTTTCTGGATGTTGCCTGTGACCGGGATTGTATACTGTGTGACCTTTCGTGTCTGACTTCTCACTCAATGTCATATTTCCAGAGTTCATCTGCGTAGCGGCGTGTCAGTGCTCCGTTCCGTTTTAGGGCTGACTAATAGTCCACTGTAGGGACGGACTGCATTTTGTTTATCCACTCGTGTTGGTGAACACACTAGAAGGTTTGGAGCCGAGGTTAGCTCAGTGACGTGGTTGAGTGTGTGTTTTGGAAGCTAGGGAGGGCATTGAGGGGACAGTGGTGGGAGAGCCTGGAGGGCAGTTAGGAAGGCTGAGAGGTCACCCTGGTGCTGGGGAAAGGGGCCTAGGGCCAGAGGGTGGGAGAGAAGGAGGGCAGGGTCAGGAAGGCTTCTTGGGAGGGGAGCTTTCAGCAGCGTTTGCCAGGCTGACAGGCAGCCAGGGTGGGGACCACTCACAGAGAAGGACCTGCGCACGTGAGTGCTAGCAGCCCGTCTGCATCGGGTACATCTCGGCCTGGTGCCGCTGTGCTTGGAGGGCCA
This sequence comes from Muntiacus reevesi, assembly GCF_963930625.1. Lineage (NCBI taxonomy): Eukaryota > Metazoa > Chordata > Mammalia > Artiodactyla > Cervidae > Muntiacus > Muntiacus reevesi. The sequence continues at coordinate 185,751,081 of NC_089249.1, read as the reverse complement.
GGTACTGGTGGCAGGAAGTGGGGGGCTCCTCACTCCATGAGGCCGCCAACCAGGGAAGGGAGGAGAGCAACGCTTTGGCATTTGAGCTGCCTGGGTTTGCCCGCCAGCCCTGCGCCTCGCCAGCTTCCTTCTGTGCAGCTCCATTCCGTCCTCTGAGCCTCAGTCTCCCCTCCTGTGAGAGGAGAAAGTTCACCGGGCATCTCTAGATTTGTTTGAGGGGTTTAGAGATCCTGCATACCCAGCGCCGGCAGGTGCCCCCGAGACTGTGGCAGCTGGTACTGCACAGGTTGGCAGCCCCTGCCGTAGATGCAGCTTGGGAAAGACGCGGACAGTGATGTGCCTTTTTTTCTTTTCTTTTCTTTCAGGAATTGACTTTAAAATTAGGACCATAGAGCTCGATGGCAAGAGAATTAAGCTACAGATATGGTAAGCATTGTGGCCTTCATCAGCCCCTCTGCCAGCAAGTGCTTTGAGCTAGAAGCTCCTGGTGCCCCCCACCCCCCGACCATGGCTCTCATCTCTTTGTGCCTAGCACAAACAACTGTGGGCATTTTTCAGAAGCCCCAGGTGAAGGGACTTCCCTGGTGGTCCAGGGTTAAGGCTCTGCACTTCCACTGCAGGGGGCATGGGTTCGATCCCTGGTCAGGGGACTGAGATCCCACATACCCAGAAACGTGAGTGTTAGTCGCTCAGTCATGTCTGACTCTTTGCGACCCCATGGACTACAGCCCGTGAGGCTTCTCTGTCCATGGAATTCTCCAGGCAAGAATACTGGAGTGGGTTGCCATTTCCTTCTCCAGGGGATCTTCCCGACCCAAGATTGAACCCAGGTCTCCTGCATTGCAGGCAGATTCTTTACCATCTGAGCCACTAGGGAAGCCCCGTATCCCTAGCTATATGGCCAAAAAAAGAAAGGAGGAGCCGACAGAAGCCCCAGGAACGGTGCTCTGCTGGCTGATGGGGCTTAGAGTCGGCGTCCGCCCCCTCTGAGGACATAGCCACCAGTCCCAGTTCACATGTGGGTGCACACTGCGCCTCAGAGCAGCCTGCTCCCCTTGAGCTCCCCTTGAGAACCCTCGTGGCAGCAGTGAAAGCCACCAAAATAGCAGGATACGCCTGCCCAGCCTCTCCATGAGCCCGTCAACTTGATGAAGGAGGCCTGACATCACTTCCTCTTTTCTGTCCTGGAGACACCCAGGCCTCACTTCCTAACACGCAGACCTGAAACCCCAAAACCAAAAATGAGCTGAGACCAGGCCCAACGGTGAGATCTGTTTCTGTTTAGCTCACCTGGGACTGACTTCCTGTGCTCCATAAAATCAGAATGTGAGTCCCCATCACGCATTGTGGTCTGTAGGCCACCGCCCTAGGAAGGCTGGGCTTAGGTGGTCACATGTAGGAGGGCCTCACTCTGCAGCCCCATCACTCACAGGGGAAATACAAACCCCGAACCACGCAGAGAGAGGTCCCATTTGGGAGGGTAACTCAGTCCTTCCAGTTCAGGCACGTGCTTGTGTGTGGGATGGGGGCTGTGAGATGCGCTGCAAAGCTCCCTCCCTGCAGCTGTCTCAGATGCTGAGCGCTGCCCCACCTGCCTGGCGGGTCCCCTCAACTTTAGGGGTCTCCACCTCTGAGCCCAGCTTCAGAATTGAAATCTGGGTGTGGCCTAACTGATCCTCTTGAGCTCAGGAGGCAGCCAGTCTCTGGCCGCCTCATAAGTTACAGGCTGTTCAAGTTCCTGTATTTTACAACACGTTGGCTCCCTGGCAGCCTCAGTGCCCAAGTTCAAAGGGACACTGCACCAGCAAGCAAGAGTTTTGCTTTCTTTTCCTCCCCTCCTCCTGCTTCTGCTCTTAGCAATCACATTGGGGTTAATGACTCTCTTAAAACTCTTCTAGAACAGTTGTAAAATAACTGATCATAACTGCTAATGTCACCTGCTATTGGTGGCCAGAAGTCAACATGGCCCCAAATCAGGTGTGTCTGTCTGGTCCAGACATGCTGAGCCCTGAGCAGAGGGTGGTGCAGGGTCACAGGAGGAGCCCTGGGCCCAGAGACAAAAGCTGTGGTCTTGCCCTGGCTCTGCCACTGGCCAGTCATCACCTTCAAACAGAATACCGAATACCCTCTGTGCCAGGAGCTGGGCTCGGCAGGGGCGTATCTGACCCAGGTGTCGCCACCGTACCCACAAGAAAGGCCTTTCCCCCGGGGTCTCCACCAAGATGGTGAGCATGGAGCTACTTCCTGAGCTTCTCAGGGCTCCCCTAACTCAGCCCACCAACGAGGGCTGTGTTCCCCTGCCACCTGACCAGCCCCTTCCATGCACCTGGCCCCAGATTCTCACAAATAGTACCATCCAACCTTGGCTCTTCTGTGGCCCAGAAACCCGGGGCGGTGGAAATCCCCAGGAAGACAGGGTATAGAAGAGGAGTTGTTCTGCCATATCCCCAGCCAGGAGACATCAGACAGCTGCCCTGGCCATGGTTTCTTTCTCTATAATAATGGGGGGCGGTGCCCCGCAGCAGAGTAATGAATCAGAAGATGATGACCCGTGAGAAAGCTGCTTGTCCGTCCTGGGTAAACACCCCTCGTTACACTGTGATGATTGTTCTTGTTCTGGATCACCACTAACATCCCTTCTTCTCCTTCTCCTCGTTAGGGACACAGCTGGTCAGGAACGGTTTCGGACGATCACAACGGCCTACTACAGGGGTGCAATGGTATGTATTAGTTTGTGTGGTGTTTTGGGGTTTTTTTCTTTCAAGTCAAATGAACATCTCGTCCTTAGATGCTGAAACCAGAGAGTTTCTGAGGAGCCCATGGTCGGGCTCCTCGGGGGTCCTTGGTCCCAGGTTAGTTTTAGGAGAAGGCCCTGTGCCCCACCTCCTCCCCCTTGTCCGTGCATCCCCTTCCAGCTCCAGAGACAATGCAGGGTTTAAGGAAACCTAATTCCCCAGGAATGAAGGAAGACTCAGGAAGCCGGTTCTTCCAGGTGAGGTCAGGTAGATCGGAGCTGGCATGCCCCAACGCTGAGGAGTACTCACGTGGCCCACGTCAGTCTCTGTGGAATTTGCTACCGAAAACTTGAAGATCTTCCAGGAGCTGACTCGCTCTGGGTTGTTGTGTGTTATATCTGCTTCCTGGGCCTGAGGCGGGATGAAGCGACTGGGGGGACTCACTCTTCATCCGTCAAATATTTTCACCAAGCACCTTCTCCTGGCCAGGCCCAAATCAGATGCAGAGGGCAACCTGGCCTGGGCCAGGGTCCTGTCCTCACGATCCCCAAGCAGGCCCCACGCCTATGAGGAGTGTATACAAAGCAGGGTGCCCGGGGCCTGTGAGGGGTGAGAGGAAGCTCCCCAAGACCTACTCGGCCACCGGGATCGCTCTCTGAGCATGTTCTCCTTACTTGGAAAGTGGTGCAGAGAACAGGAATATACCAGGCAGTTGTCCCAGGCAGAGAACAGGAATGTCCCAGGCAGTTTCTGTGTCCCCGCTGGCCATAGATGGCCAGCTCCCCATTCCCAGCTCCAGCTTTGCCCCATCCTTTCCACGGTGCACCCCATCAGTCAGCTGCTTAGACGTGTTTCCTCCACGAGGCCGTAAGCTCCAGGAGGGCTGGGCTGCCTCTGGGTCCCCGGCACATGCCCGATGCCTGGGACCAAACTGAGTGTGCAAGGAGCTTGGGAAATGCTGGTGGACGGCAGCAATGAATAGAAGCATTAAGTATTTAGAGCATCCCACACAGCACCTGAACATAATAGAAACTCAATCATGTGGGCTGCAACCTTAGTGCACCTCATTAAAATTAATTTACTAATTTTCCCCTCACCTTGCTGTGTTCTGGTACAGCAGAGGTCTTGGGGAACTTGGGTCCTGGGGGAGCTTTTGCTGTGTGGCCTCAGGCAGACCCTGTCCCTCTCTGGGCTGAAATAATACCCCCACCCACCAGCCACTCGCCCCTTTCACCAGGCTCTTCTCTGCAGCTGGCAGGGGGCCTAGGTCTTGACCATAAACCCCTGAGTGTAGGTGCCGTGATCGTCCCCATTTTACAGATGAAGAACCTGAGGCTCGGCACCATTTTAGGCCCTGCTTAAATTCACACAGAAGATAAATGGGCCGGTAGTGAGTGACTGGCTCTTCCCAGCCCTCATGTCCTCAGCAAGCTCCTGACAAGGCAGGACTGAGCCATCTGTGAGACCCTGTCCAGCCCCAAGATGACCGTGTCCTCCCAGACCTACACTAACTCATATGGAAGCTGCCAGCTGTGTGTGGCCGTTTGAATCTAAATCTGTTAAAATTGGCAACCCAGGCCCTCGGTCCCACCTGCCACACTTCAGGGGCCCCAGAGCCTTGTACAGCCAGTGGGGACCATAAAGGATAGGGCAGGGAACATTGCCACCACTGCACCCCATCATCACGTTTTCTTTGTCCTTGTGGCACTGGACCAAAGTTTGGGGAACCTCGGACATCTGATGTCTGGTTGTGAGCTTGCAGACAGGTCTGAGGAGCTGTGCCCAAACAGGCCAGAGAGATGCTAACTTGGAGCCTTGAGGGGCACTTCAGAGAGGACGTGAAACAGAATGATCCTGTGTTTTGGGTTTCCCTGATGACTTAGCAATAAAGAATCCGCCTGCCAATGTAAGAGACAGAGGTTCGAGCCCTGGGTCAGGAAGATCCACTGGAGAAGGAAGTGGCAACCCACTTCTTACATAGAAGACTTTTACCTTCTGTGGGAATGTAAGCAGGTCTTCTTGCCTGGGAAATTCCATGGACAGAGGAGCCTGGCAGGTTACAGTCCATGGGGTTGCAAAGAGTTGGACGTGACTGAGCAACAACAGATGTTTTCCAGGGACTCCTACGCCTCCTGTTGGAGTTGTATTCATTGCCCCCCCTCCTCAAGCCGCCACAGGTAAAAATCTGGGACCTTGGACTCTTGCATCCATGTCACCAACCCAGCAGTGGTGGCAGCGGAATCCTAGGCCATCAGAGGGGCCAGTCCCTGAATAAAGGAGCAGAAAGGCCTCCCAGGCCTGTGGCGTTTTCTAGCCCTGTGGGTAGAGGCCCCACTGATGCTCGATTCAGAGTGTCTACCCACCAGAGTCGTCTTCTCACGCTCAGCTTGGCTGGAGCGTGGCACACATCACAGCCACTAAAGGCTCCTCCAAGTCTTCCTGTCCGCAATCTTCGTTTAGTCTCAAGAGACCACTGGATGAGGGTTCCCAGATGGCATTTTTGAGGAGTCGTGGCTGTGGTGGGCTATAAGGCCACTTTATGTAGCCTCAGAGTCCCAGCGGGGATTGGGAATTGCAGCAGCTTGCTTGCCCTCTCTGTGGTTTTGTCACGGCCTCGCCCTGTGGTTATCTGCCCAGCACACATGGCCTGCGTTCTTACTCTGCAAATTCAGACGGCCTTAGAGATGTCTTAGCCAGCACCAGTGCTTGTGAATGGAGGCTTTAGGCCCCTGGAGCAGGTGGTGGTGGTTGTTTAGTTACTAAGTCGTGTGTGACTCTTTGCAACCCCATGGGCTGTAGCCCACCAGGCTCCTCTGTCCATGGGATTCTCCAGGCAGGAATACTGGAGTGGGCTGCCATTGCCTTCTCCAGGGGATCTTCCCGGCCCAGGGATCAAACCCAGGTCCCCTGCGTGGCGTCGCAGGCAGATTCTTTACCGCTGACCCCCCAGGGAAGCACGTAAGATGAGGGAATGGAGTGAGCCAGGCCTGGTCAGGACAGCAGGGGCCGTGTGCCTCGGGACCCGGGGGCCGAGCCGCACAGGGGCTGGAGATCTGTTGCAGGCTGGCTCACCACATGCCCTGCGGGGATATCCAGGGCGGCAGGGCACCTGTCGCAGGGTGGCCCTGACCACTGCTTGATCCTGTGGAGGGTCCAGGGAGGTTCCTGTCATCAGCTCCATCAGAGCTGGGTTGGCATCATAAAGGTCACGCTCTCTGCACTTCAGTTTCCTCTTTTATCAAGTGGGGTATTTGTCCTTCTTGGCAGTGGCGGGTTGTAGGCTCAAGCGAAGACGGGTTCCCTTTGCACCTGTTTCAGAACCCATGGACTGTCTCCCAGTTGCTCACACGTTGGTTACAGAACCACAGAAGCCTTAGCGTTGCCTGCCCCAAGGCTTGAAGCCAGCCCAGTAATGGTGGGGTTGCTGGAAGGCACGTGGGCATCAGGGTTTGTCCCCCTAGGCCTAGACCCCAGTTGTGTTCTTTACTTTCTCGTGTGTCTGGAGAGAGGGACCTAGCCCCCCACCGCCCCCACTTGCAGCCTCACAGTGGGGACACTGGGGCCACCCGACCCAAGCCTGTGTGGCTCAGGGAGGCCCTGTTACAGCGTCCAGCTCATGGCAGGCACCAGATGAGGGGTGATGCTGGGATGACCAGAGGCGGCGGCCCTGGCTGAGTCTAGGAGGAGACTCGGCAGGGTGCAGGGTGAGTGGGCGTGGAAGAGACCGAGCGTCGCCAAGGGTGGCAAGAGGGGGAGCACGGTGGGCATCAGGACCTCGAAACACAGTCTTTAGAGCAGGGGCTGCAGGAGGTGAGGGTGGGAGGTCGGCCACTGGGCCCTCACTGGCTGCCAAGGCATGCGGGCTTGTGTTTTTCCTGCCCGCAGGGCTCCTCTGTAAGCATGAGGGTAGTGGTGTCTGGACTTCTGGAGGAAGGGTCACATCGGTGGCTAAGGAACAGGACTGCAGCCTGGGCCACCAGGCAGAGGCTGGTGCTGGAGCCCGGCAGAAGGAAGGGTCCAGGAGGGTGTCCTGTCAGGGTCCCTGCTGCCCGCCTTGCTGGGGCTCCCCCCGAGAGAGGTCGCAGCTTGTCCAGAGCCTATGTGTCTGTCTCCCCCTGCTCAGGGCATCATGCTGGTCTATGACATCACCAACGAGAAGTCCTTTGATAACATCCGGAACTGGATTCGGAACATTGAAGAGGTAAGTATCTGGGACCCCCTCCCATGCATCCGCATCTTGGAGCGCCCTGGTTTACCCATGAGATCCCTGAGCACAGAGGCACCTGGAGGTAACTTGCTAGAAACAAAGAGGGATGGGAATCCACACAGTCGACCCTGGAATCCACCCAAGCGTGGCTTCGTCATGGAGCAGCCCCGAGAGCCTGTTCCCCCAGCCGGGCTGTCTGGTTTGGGCGACCTCGAGATCAAGGAAGGTCAGACCCAGTGTCCGTGAGCACTCAGTGCTTTCTAGAGAAGGAAAGGTCTCGAAGTGGCATGACCTTTGTACTTGGAGGGTGTGGTGAGGGCGTGTCAGGCCGGACTTTGAGCTGCCACTGAGCTAGCTGTGAGCTGGGAGGAGGGACCCATGCTCAGGCCAGCAGTGCTGGCCCTACAGCAGCCCATGGGAGGAGACCTTGAACCCCGAGGGAAGAGAACCCCCAGGCCCCCCTTCCCGCCCCACCGGTCCCGAAACCAGCGTGGTCATCTTCCTGCTCTCCAAAGAGCTTGCCCTCACCCCCAAAGCCTCCCCCGATGACAGGCTTGTGGCTTTTGATGACTCACCGGGTGAGGCTTCCGATCTGAGAACTTCGTGCACCTGTGAAGCTAGGGCTGAAGGTCACAGCACAGTCGGCATCTGTGAACAGCTGCTCTGGGCTGAGGACCCCACGTTTGCTGGCAGGAGGGGGCCTCACACCAGTCTCTGGAAGCTCTCTGTTCCGGCCAGTAGGCAGGAGATCCAGTTAGTAGGACATTTGGGAGCAGCGGTGAGCATTTTTTTGAGGCCAGATCTAAGCTACAGCAAGAAAAACCTTTTCTTTTTTTTTTTTTTTTTTTTAATGTATTTACTTACTTATTTAAATTAATAATGTTAAACCTGTTTTGTGCACGAATAAAAAAGCACGCACACTTTTTGAAAAAGAATTATATTTTTGAGAACAGAAAGGTTCTGTTTTCTTTAGTCACCTTTGACCCACCTTTTAAAGATAAGAAACATTATCACTTCATTTATAACACCAAAATGGAGACCCAGGATCAGAGTGGTGAAAAACTACACTGTCAATGGGTGGCAGAGCTGAGATTCAGACCCTCCTGTTTTTCTGATGTCTCTGGTTTAAAGTGAGTTACTGTGAAGTCAGCCCACTCTTTTTTTCCCTCCTTGAGAAACTAGATAGGCTCGATCGTGGGTCTGGGTAGCTGTCCATTTCCTATGCTTTAGGGACCTTTTGAAATCCTCCTGTCATAGTTTGCACACTGGTGTATCTCTAAGGGCGTCTCATGGCCCAGTCCTTCAGGAAGTGAGGCCCACTGTGGGGAGTAGAGGAGAGATGGAGGAAGGAACCATTTTCGGGCATGAAGTGAGAGTGAAAGTCACTCAGTTATGTCTGACTCTTGGCGACCCCATGAACTCTAGCCTGCTAGTCTCTTCTGTCCATGGAATTCTCCAGGCCAGAATTCTGGAGTGAGTAGCCATTCCCTTCTCCAGCGGATCTTCCCAACCCAGGAATTGAACCCAGGTCTCCCACTTTGCAGGCGGATTCTTTACGGTCTGAGCCACCAGGGAAGCCCAAGAACGCTGGAGTGGGTAGCCTTTCCCCTCTCCAGCGGATCTTCCTGATCCAGAAGTTGAACCAGGGTCTCCTGCATTGCAGGCCGATTCCTTACTAGCTGAGCTACCAGGGAATCCCTTTCAGGCATGAGGGCGGAGTTAAGGAAACGCCCTTAAGGCAGAGCACCCGGCTGGTGACTGCCAAGGTCGAGGACCACCCCGGGCACAGCCTGTATCTGGAGCCCAAACCAGGGGAGCTGGAGCCAGGCAGACAGCGCTCGGACAGCGGCGGATGCCTCTGGCGGGGGAGCCAGGGAAGAGGGAGGCGAGCAGGGGTCAGGACCCCAACCTCACTTGCCTCCCGTAGGCCAGACACCGCCAGCAGTCCAAGGACAAGCACGGTAGCCTGGTTGATAGAGCCCGTAGAGAAGGCGTCCTTGGCTGCCAGAAAGCACGCACTTGGTCAGGGTGGCAGGCAGAACCCTGTGCTCGGCCCTGGCTCTGAGACACGGGACAGCCCTCTCGGCCTCTGAGCTTCAGCTTGCCCTGTGTTCAGGGTGTGTCTAGCCGTCCTGATCACACCGCTCTGATCTTGGGGCACAGGTTGGCAGTGGGTCCACAGTCCAGTCTGACCTCACCTCTCCCCTCCCCCACCTGCCCCTCCTCCCCAGCACGCCTCTGCAGACGTCGAAAAGATGATACTTGGGAACAAGTGTGACGTGAATGACAAGAGACAAGTTTCCAAGGAACGGGGAGAAAAGGTGGGTGTGGTGACCAGCTTGGCATTGCCAGGTACCATGGAGCAGAGGGACCTCAGGGTCTAGAGTTCCCTGCACAGAGGCCAGCCCTGCCTTGCCCCAGATGGGCCCCCCGAGGGGGTTGGGGGGCAGGCTTTAGAAGGGGGGAATCCCTCACCATCTTTATGAACAAAGACAAGCCGCCCTCCCGGGATACTAGGCTCAGCTAAGGCACACAGTTGAATCGGCCGTCTGGGCCTGTGCCTTGGGAAGGGAAGGTGGGATGCATGTGCCTGGCCAGGTTTCAGGCTGAAGACTGAAAGCAGCGAGGGCTTTCTGCTCTGCTCTGCTGCTCCCACACAGCACCGCGTGGGTCCCCGTGAGGCCAGAGGGGCAGAGAACAGAGCCATGGTTTGAGCCGGGCCCCCTCGACCCTCCTGCCAGGGGCGTTCACCACCTACTCTCTGCTGGGGGCTGAAGGGCGTAGGCCCCACTCTGTCTCAGCCCCCTCACTGCTACCCTCTTAGGGTGCTGTGTAGGGGTCAGGGCACCCAGCGGCTGATGTTCACATGTGTGTCTCCCTCCCAGCTGGCCCTGGACTATGGAATCAAGTTCATGGAGACAAGCGCAAAGGCCAACATCAACGTGGAGAACGTGAGTCCCAGGCTCACGACACCAGCCCCTTTGGGCCAAGGGTCAGATCGCATCCTCCAAGGAGGCTATGTCTCAGGGACTGGCCGCAGACTCCCATGGCCTCTAGACTGATGACCGAGAGGTTCTCCTTGAGCAGCACCACGTGCCAGGCCCCTTGCAAGGCCCAGGCAGTTTGGGGGGATCGCCCCCTTGTTCTAACACCAGCAGGGGCCAGTCCTAGCTGGGTACCTAGGACACGATCTCACTGGCTCTCGGGCCGCGCTGGGGAGCAGGCACGGTTTTGTAGGTGGGGGGACCGAGACGCAGAGAATCCTCCCGGCTGGCGCCCAGGCTCACCTCCAGGTTCGCGCTTTCATTCACAGCGCCCGCCCGTCCAGAGCAGGGGGCCCTGCCCAAGACTTGGCCCAGGCAGGCCTTCCTCTCCGCTCCACCAGCCCTATAGCTCCCCTGCCTTCTGCTCCATCCCGCCACTTCTGAAATCTTTCCAGAATGGATCTTCCACGCCACTCCCGACCTCAGCCACCTACAAGAGGCACAGAAAGCCGTCCCTAGCTGGCCCCAGCCAGTGTGTCTCGCCTGTGACTCGGGCCTCGCCCACCTCTCTCTGACCCTGGCCCCCTGTGCCGTGCCCTCCTCCAAGCCTTTACCGTGGTCCCGTCCCCCTTCCCTTCCCCGTCAGGGATGAGTCCATGCGGCCCCTCCCCCAGGAGGCCTGTGCCGTCCCCCAGGCCCTTAGGCCTACCACTTTGGGCATCCCCGGCACCCCGAGACCCCCTTCACAGCAGAACTTGACCACATCGAGTTTTCAGTGAGACTCTGCCTCTCCCCAGACCAGCAGCCCTCGGCAGCACAAGTGAAGGCTGATTCATCCCTGTATTAGGCTTGGGGCAGGGTTGGTGCCAGAGTGGGGTTTGGGAGTGCTGCCCAGATGGAGGGGGGCAGAATACATGGTCAGGAGACTGGCACCAGCAGCAGCCTGGGGTCAAGTCAGCTTGAGCCTTCACCCATCCTGGGAGGGTAAACCTTTGACCCTACCTCCCAGGCCTTTTGGGGCATCGACCCAAAATGAAGCTTGATTGGCCAAGGAGCCACTTGTCTTTCTGCCCTGCCCCTGACTGTTGGTAGCAGGGCAGAGCAGGCAGCACAGGGATCGAGGACTGAGAGCGTGAGGAGTCAGTGAGCCCCTGGCTGCCTTGGGACAAGTCACTGGGCCCCCTCCAAGCCTCAGTTTCCTCTCTGACCCGTCAAGGGTGATCCCACCTCCCTGGATCATTGGCTCAGAGGAAGTGGTCGTCTGGGTGAGCGGGGGTATCCCTGCAGTGACAGGAGATAGATGGGGATGGGCAGGTGAGCCCCATGCCTGGGTCTCTGTCCTAACACTGTTACCACCCTGCCTCACTGGTGAGCCACACCCATTGCATGGCAGGGGCCAGGAACCAGCCAGCCCCCATCTACCTCCCACTCCCAGGGTGCTAACCATGTACTTATCCCACAGGCATTTTACACTCTCGCCAGAGACATCAAAGCAAAAATGGATAAAAAATTGGTGAGTGGGGGTCCCTGTTGAAACTGGCTGGCATCGCCCCCAGTGGTGTGATCCACCCCTGGGCAGGGCCCTGCTTCTGAGGGCTGCACCTAGGAGGGCATCGCTAGGAAAGGGGGTTGAGTTAGCAGGTGGCGTGGGGGCATCCACCCTGAACTTGTTCATCAGCTTCATCATTTTTTTTTTTTTTAAAGAATGACGTTGTTTTTGTTGTTTTTAATTCATTTATTTTATTATTTATGTGGCTGCACTGGGTCTTTGTTGCAGAGTCGGGGGCTACTCTAAATTACAGTGCTCTGGCTTCTCATTACAGTCGGTGGTGTCTCTTGCTGTGGCTCACGGGCTCTAGGCTCGGGGGCTTCAGTAGTCGCAGTGAGTGGACTCGGTAGTTGTAGTATACAGGCTTAGTTGCTCTACAGCATGTGGGATCTTCCCAGATGGGAGATCGAAGCCATGTCCCCTGCATTGGTGGGCGGATTCATATCACTGTGCCACGAGAGAAGTCTGTCATGAGCTTTATCTTTCCTCTGGCCCAGAGCTACTCAGTAGCAGGCACTACTCGCTAAGCCCACCAGCTGGCTGGGGACACATGGCCCTTTCCTTCCCTCTCAGGAGCCAAGCCCGCAGGAAGATGGAGGGCCTCCTGCAGAAAAACCCGCCAGGCAGGCCGAGAACCACAGTCTACCGAGTCGCAAGGCCCCCAAGCAAGGCCTGCGTCTTGACAGCTGCTGGTTTTCCATCTGATGAGTCCGGCAAGTCGACAGCCTTTTTCCTTCCAGCCTCAGTCTGCTGGTTGTGCCGGCCTTCAGTGCTCCCCAGGGCTCTGGGGCCTCTAAGAGGTCCTGCCTGACTCCCTCCCCACTCACCCTTCCATTCATTTCCGGCTCGTGGGTTTACCACCCGAGCAGTTTCGTAGTCCCCAGCCTTTGGCATCACTAGTGCTTTCTTGGTGGAGTCCGGACGCTCAGCGGTTTGGGGGCATGTTCAGCACCGAAATGCTCTTGTGAGCCTTGCTCCAGGGCCTCTGTTCCAGGAACCATTCTGTTCCTGCCAAGTGACGCTTCCTGTTGTCTGACACAAGAGCTCGAAGCACTCTATGGCCCGTTCTACGTCTGGTCATACAGGACGGCATGCCCAACACAAAACACCGTGCAAGTAGTTCACATCTGCTTCAAAATCAGTGTCACCTTCGTAATTCTAAGATGCTGTGAATTGAATTGCAGAGCACATGATCGACTGAGTAGCAGCTCTTTAGCCAAAATAGGAAACAGTCTATGTAAGCCGACATACTTTTAGAAAAATTTTCTTACAGTTGTAATTTTCTTAGAATTCTTTTCTCTTCAATATAACTGTAAAATTTTGATTCTTAGCCAGCGTTCTGACTCACTTGGGCCCACTGGAAGTTACACCAGGCATCATGACAACACTTTATGCTTTTATTTTTTATTTTATCATATGATTATTACGTTTTATTTCGGCCGCGTTGGATCTTTGTTGTGGCACGCGGGTTTTCTCTAGTTTCAGCACGTATGCTCCTCCTCCAAAGCATGAGCTCTGGAGTACACAATCTCAGTAGTTGCAGCACACAGGCATAGCTGCCCCCATGGCATGTGGGATCTTAAGTTCCCTTACCAGGGATTGAACCCAGGTTCCCTGCCTTGGAAGGTGGATTCTTAACTGCTGGCCCACCAGGAACATCCCTGCCTGTGCTTTTCATACAGGCCTGATGCTTGCCTCCTTCCAAGGCATAGATTAGGAAATGCTGATACTCAGCGATAATCTATGTAATTTCTTTTTTTTTTTTTTTTTAACTAAGTTGCAAATCACCAACAGTTAAACTCTGTCCAGTTCTTACGTTTGTTTATGTTCAGAGTGGCAGTCCCAGATCCTTTCCTGTCGGTCTTTTTATTTTTTTTTAATGTAATTGACATGGGACATTGTATAAGTTGGGCATTGTTGTAACATTCAACAGTTACTGTTGAATAAACTCAGATTTTACCTAAGAGCTGAAAGATGAGAAGAAATTAGTCAAAGAAACAGTGCCTGCACCCTTCTAAACATGTGAGGAAAAAATAGGATTTCAGATGTCAGGGCTGGCAGGGGCCAGATCAGAGGCTTCAGATGCTGAGCAGCAGCCCTGATGGGTTTTCAGAAGGGCTTGAGTTGAGGGCATGCCTCGCCTGCAGCAGGGCAGAGGGCGAACCGTGGGGAGAGGTGGGAGCCGGAGCCTTGGAACGGGGACAGGGAGGCAAGAGGGTGTGAGTGGCAACGGGACCCGGAACCCAGCACCTTCACATCCCAAGAGGCAGAGCCTTTTGCTGCCCCTCAGCTGCCTCACTGATAGGTGCTCGGCACAGATGCGTAGACAGACAGAAAGGAGGGAAGGATGGGTGACTGGAAAGAAGGAAAATGTGAGAAGAGTGTGAGATGGGTGAATCAGTGGTTGGAAAGATGTTGGAAAGGGGTGGATGGGTAGATGAATGAGTGATTAAGGAATACATGGTTAGAAGGAGTGATGGATGGATAGTAGATGAAAAGCAGATCTATGGGTGTTTGAAAGATGAGTTGTCAGTTGGAGGGGACAGCTGGAAGGATTGATGGATGATCAAAGGGGAAAGTTGGGATGGTTGGTTGGAAGGAGATGGATGGAAAGAAGGAAGAGGGGGTATGTAGACGATGGATGGGAGCGAGCGGGTGGTTGGATGGAAGGGGATGGAAGATGGTTGGATGGCAGGAAGGAGATGGGTGGATTGTTGGTTGGAAAGGGTTGGATGGAAGGAGTTTGATGAATGATGGATGGGAGGGAGTGGGTGGTTGGATGGAAGGGATGGATGAATGGCTGGATGGAAGGAAGAAAGGAAGGAGACGGGTGGATAGTTGGCTGGAAGGTGACAGATGGATACAGTGGCTGGTTGATTGAGGGGCGTAGAACTCGTGTTGCTTGGCTGTAACCCCAGAAAACCGCTTGTGATTTCAGGAAGGCAACAGCCCCCAGGGGAGCAACCAAGGAGTCAAAATCACCCCGGACCAGCAGAAGAGGAGCAGCTTCTTCCGATGTGTTCTTCTGTGAGGAGTGTCGCCTTACTCTGAGCCTCGCTCGGCCCAGCTGACTGTGCCTGTCCTGAGTGAGCCCCTCACTCAGCCGGGGCCCTCCCCCTCCAGCACCCCCCGCCGCGGCCGCGGCCACTGGGCCCACGGCCACCAGAACACAATCGAGAAATCGTTTATTTTAGCAACTGATCTTTTTCAACTCTGGAGATGGAATGAGTGAAAAGAACCTGCCGTCTTTCCTGCGACGTCCGCTGAATGGGTCCACACAGCGTGTAACTAGAGAGAGAGATGGAGTCGCGGCGTGGCCGTCAGCAGCAGCCCACATAGCAGGCCAGCACCCCTGGGCCTCGACAACCAGAGCCCCGCTGGGAAGCCCGTCCGCCATCCACGTCCCCCTGCCGCAGAAGCAAGGCCCCGCCGGGCCGGCGATCGCTCCCGGAGCGCTCGGCTCCGCACACTGAGCACGATGGCCCACGTCAGGCCGGGAAGCACCTGCCCCGCGCGTCCGACGCCCACTGTCACCTCTCCTCTCGGTTTCTGGACAAGTGACAGAAGCCATCATTATCCCCACCCCCACCCGTCCCCCCATCCCGTCTCATTTTAACTGTCAGACCAAAGGGAAGCACAAATTAAGGAAGTCCTGAGGAAAGAAGCATGGCGTGGCCTTTCCTGTTTACAGCCAGGTCTGGTCCCCTGGTCCAGCCGGGCCTCGGGCTCGGCCGGCAGGTCTCTCCAGCAGTCCCCAGCTGAGCTCCGAGGGCTCCCCGTGCGTGCCTCGGGGCCCCCACTCAAACCGTCTCCACTCGGCCCGCCCGTCGGGGCGCCCACTCCTCTTCCTCCTCCCGTCATCTCCGAATTGGACGTTCTTTCTAGAGATTTTTATTTTTCCAGATCCGTAGTGTCAGGAGGTGATTCCGTCTTTGATTTACAGTGGCAGACCCAGGTGATCTATAACACACGCATACCCTTCCCTGCCGAGAGCGCAGGGTGGCCTGTGGGGCTGGGCTGCAGAGCAGTCTGGGTGGGTTTTCAGCTGCCGTCATTGCCCAGTGCTGTTTCAACAGCTCTTAAGTTCCTGGAGCAACGGCAGTCGGGACCAGGTCGCCAGGTCAGAGGGATGTCACCAGGGAGCCTTTCTCTTTCTTTTTTGAATTAAAACCAACATACCAGCAATAGTCTGCTCTCCCCTGGAAATCTCTTTAACCTGCTCTGTTTACATCGATAAACGCACTTACAGAAACCAAACCAATTAAAGCTCATTTCAAAGCTAACGGATCTTTATGTCCGCATTTTCCGTGTAGGTACACGAATGTGACCACACGTTGTGTTCACAGGATGCCTGCTATTTAAAACACAACCCAGGTCAGCAGGGGCCTCAGGTCTGTGTGGGATCAAAGTGGAGGCAGCAGGTTAACTCAGATTGGAGGAGAAGGTCGCCCCAAGCTCTGAGGAGGTGACACAATTACACGAAGACTGACTTGGGAAGATAAGCTTTCCAACCCCCCAAACACATACACATACAGCAGAGGAAAACAGAACGCTCCCTGCCAGCCTCGTGCCCTCGACTGAACCCGCTCTGTCCACATTCACCCTGCCATGCCACCAGGCTTCTCTTGGTCCCTGCTGACATATTTTGCCAAGTTGAGCACTCCACTGGGAGCCCCCTTCCTCACCTATCGGGAGATCCTGCTGCAGACCCACCACTCAACCAGGGGCTGAGCCTCAGTTCCCTCGTCTGTAAGATGGACAGTATCATGGTCTCCACCTTGCAGGATGGCTCTGAAAAGTCCATGAGAGGGCACATCCCCGGCCAGCTGCTGAGGCCTTCTGTTGTCATCTGATTCATTACCATTAGCATTGTTACTCATCTCCCAAGAGAAAAGCCCACCTCTTGTTTCACATAGGGAACAAGTCATCCAAGTTAACAGCTTTGTGCTGTAAGGTATTTGCTCCATAATGCCCCAGGTTCTCACCGGTTGCTCCCAGCCAGGTCACGTGGGGTCCTTAAGCCCCTCATCTCACCTTGTGTCAGCCTCTCGCTCAGAGTCTTTACTTTTCCTTGTTTCTAAAGATCTTGATGAGGTGGCACGTGGAGAATCAGCTTCCCAGCTCCATCTCCCCCGTACTGAGCCACATGATATCTTGGCTCTTTTGATGACAGCTTTTGTTCAGTCACTCAGTTGTGTCCGACTCTGCAACCCCATGGACTGCAGCATGCCAGGCTTCCCTGTTCTTCCCCGTCTCCCGAAGTTTGCTCAAACTCGTCCATTGAGTTGGTGATGCCATCCAACCATCTCATCTTCTGTTGTTCCCTTCTGCCTTCAATCTTTCCCAGCATCAGTGTCTTTCCCAGTAGCAGCTCTAGGGAAATGTAATTCATACACATACCATTCACCCACCACAGTGTGCAGTTCAGTAGTTGTGAGTAGTCACAGCGTTGTGCAACCATCACTGCAGTCAGTTTTAGAACATTTTTATCACCTACTACCCGTTAGCAGTCACTCCCCATTCCTCAGCCCCAAGCAACCACTAATCTGCTTTCTGTCTCTGTGGATTTGCCTGTCCTGAACATTTCATATAAATAGAATCGTACACTGTGTGACCCGCATCTGGCTTCTTTCACTCAGCATAAAGTTTTGGGGCTCAGTCATGCACTTCATGTCTTTTTACAGCTGGGTAGTATTCCACTGTGTGAATGGATCACATCTTTTCTACGTTCACCCGTTGATGGATGTTTGGGTTGTCTCCACCTTTTGGATATTTTGCCTGTCTGCTTTGCAAGCCTGCCAAGTTTGTTCCTCTCCCAGCACACTTCCCCTGCTGACTTCTCCTCCGCCAGCCTCTCCTGCATGTGGACTTGCGTGGCATCAGTCTCCTCACGGACCGTGATGAGCTCCAGCAGGACAAGAACAGAATCTCTTTTGTCTTCTTCACCAGCATCTAGCGTGGTGCCCACAGGTGGGGCTCACTGGTGTCTGTGGAATGAGCAAATGAATGAATTGATAGAATGGAGGCATTGGGGCATGAACGTAAGGACCATGAGGGCCCAGGAAGCCCAGGGTTGACAGGGCTTCCCCAGCCCTGATGTCTGCAGCCCAGTGTGTCCCAGGGCTGAGACTCCCTTGTGGCCACAACGACTCGAGAGCCACCCCACACGGGGTCCACTGAATGTCACACCAGCTGAGGCCTCCAGCGAGGATCCCAGACCCTAGAGTAAGGGGCTGACGTAAGGGGGTGGACAGGAGTCTTGGAGCCCCCCAGCCCTACTGTCTCCCTGCTGGTCCCATTCTGGAAAGTTCCTCTGAGGGCCATGTGTCTATTCACAGGTTCAAAGACTGGTCACCAAGAGGTGGGGGTGATTCTGTTGTGACAGCCTCAGGGGAGGACTTGGTCTATGAAAGAACACGTCCAGCACGCAGTCAGAGTCACCAGGGCGGAGCCCTTTGTGGTGGGGCCTCAGGGATGTGGCCTGGAGACGGACTGAAAAACCTCATGTTTCTAGAGACTGAACTCCATGTAAATGAGGTCCCCGATGGTCAGACTTTCTGTGATAAAGGCCTGTTGGTCGATTCTGATCCCCTCCACAACAGCATTGCTCCTCTCTTCAAGGTTGGGAGCCCATCCATCGGGCCGGGGAAGGCACAGAGGATCAGAGAGGTGAAGTGAGTTGCCCAAGGCAGCCCAGTTTCTGAGGTCTGGAGGCCAAGCTCGCCTCTCCCTCAGCCAGGAGCAAAGGCATCTGCTTAAATCGCAGTGAAGAGTCCCCGTGTTTCTCTTAATTGAACGTCATGCTGCATGCTGCAGGGTTGTCTCACCTTAATCATCATGTGGCTCAGGAGGCTGCCCACTTCACAGATGAAGGAACTGGGGGTGGGGGGGGGGGAGCCTGAGTGACTCGCGCAAAGCCACACCGTGAGTGAGCGAGTGAGAAACCCAGCTCCATGCGTCTCCTGTTTGAGCATGACTGACTCCAGGACCAGCGCCCCAACCCCCCGTCACAACCCCTGGTGCGAGGGGCCAGCGGGGGGCTGGGGCAACCCAACATGAGCCTTCAACTGGGGAGGGGGGTCGGGGGGGCAGCTACCTCGACCAGCTGTCCCAGGGCGATAGGTCCGTAGGGAGGCCCCAGCTCAGCCGCAGGGATCTGGGCCGTTTCTGTCTGAGAAGCTCAGAGGAAGTGGTTTTGCCGGGGAGGGGTGAGGTAGCCAGCACACATGTGGGGCTAGCTGATCCGTTAGGCCGGGTCCCCACCCTCAGGGCCCACAGTGTATGTAGGATGCCCCTCAAAATGTCTTAGTTTTTTTTTTAATCAGAAGGAAAAAATGGGTACAATAATAATGAATATATAAAATGAGTCCGGCCTGGGCTGCATTGGTCTTGGTGCCAATGCAGTTATAAAGTAGAATGTTAAGTGGGTGCTTTGTTTGCTTGTTTGCTTCCAGAGGAAGTCGTAAGGTAGCCCTGCTTACACAGTGAGGCCTTAGCCAGTTCAAGCTCAGTCCTGCTGCCTCAAGCCCTTTGCTTGTGCTGTTCTCATCCCCGCCCCGGCCCAGAGCATTCTTTCCACACAACAACCCCCCAGTCAAGTTGACTCCAACCTGCCCCTCCCCAGCCCTTCCTGCAGATCAGTTTGGCCTCCTCTGGGGGTTCTTGCAACACCAGTTCCCACTTCCTAATAGGCTGTCCACTTTAAAACGACAACATGAATCATTTCTCACTCCTCTTCGTTGCTTGCCAGGTTATCAATGCTGGGAGGACAGGACCTATGCCTGTCTTGGGGTCACCTCTGTGTCCCCTGAGGATCTAGCACACAATCAGTTCAGTTCAGTTACTCAGTCATGTCCGACTCTTTGCGACCCCGTGAATCACAGCACACCAGGCCTCCCTGTCCATCACCTGCTCCTGGAGTGTACACAAACTCATGCCCATTGAGTCGGTGATGCCATCCAGCCATCTCATCTTCTGTCGTCCCCTTCTCCTCCTACCCCCAATCCCTCCCAGCATCAGGATCTTTTCCAATGAGTCAACTCTTCGCATGAGGTGGCCAAAGTATTGGAGTTGCAGCTTCAACATCAGTCCTTCCAATGAACACCCAGGACCGATCTCCTTTAGGATGGACTGGTTGGATCTCCTTGCAGTCCAAGGGACTCTCAAGAGTCTTCTCCAACACCACAGTTCAAAAGCATCAATTCTTTGGCGCCCAGCACACAGTAGGTGTTCAGTAAAGACCTGTCAAGGTCTGGGCTTCCCTGGTGGCACAGTGGATAGGAATCTGCCTGCCAGTGCAGGGGATTCGAGTTCGATCCCTGATCTGGGAAGATCCCACATGCTGAGGACCCGCCAGGCCCGAGAGCTACAACCTCCGACCTATGGTAGCCGGCGCGCCCTGGAGCCCATGCTCTGCAACAAGAAGCCAAAATGAACAGCAGCCCCAGCTCACCACAATTAGAGAAAATCCACGTGCAGCAACGAAGACCGAACCAAAACAATACATAAAAAGCAGACTGGGGCTGAGGGTGGGGGTGGGGGCCAGTTGGTGTCCTAGTCCCCGCCCAGGGCTCACCTACTTGAGGAAACAGGAACTACTTGGGGCAGAGTGCCCCGCCCTGCTGACGTGCAGACCCTAAAGCGAAACCCAAGGCTCCTGTGGTTGCCGAGGCACAGCCAGAGTGAGGGCCTCGGGCCCCGCCGGGGTCTCCCAGGTACATGCCTATTTCTGTGCCCACCCCATGCTGGGTGAGACTGGGGCCCCAAGAGCCTCAGCCTCATCTCCACCCTTGAGGAGATAGCACATGGGAACCAGGCTGGACCAGGAGGAGAGCCAGGGCTGGCGGGGTCCAGAAAAGCAGGAAGAACCTTCCGGGGGCACTGGTAGGTGACTATTGGAAAATAGAGCTGGAATTTGGAAAAGAGCATCCCTGACAGGAGCACAGCCGGGGCAGAGACATGGAGAGGAGAGAGAGAGCTTGGTCATTGTGGAGCAGAGCAAGGATGTGGGCGATGAGAAGGTGGGGGAGGCTCCAAGGCCGTGGTCAGGAGCTTCAAACTTAGTATGACTTCGTTCATCACCCTGCACCCTCCCCTCTGCCACTCCATCAGTGCCAGGTGATGCTGGGGACCCAGAAAAATCCAAAATCCCCAAGAACCCCTAATATGGGAGAGACAGAACCAGACACATGTTCCAGGAGGCAAGGCTAAGCCAGAGGTGGGAATGGTGGGAAAGATGGAAGACAGATGGAAGACAGATGTATGCCAGGGCTTTGTCCTGGAGAAGAGGCAAGAAAGCTGCCTGGAGGAGGAATATTCTTGCTGGGTCTTGAAGGATAAGCAAGAGTTCTCCCAGGTAGCAAAAAGAACAAGCCTGTAAATATTTCCTCATTCTAGGTCACTACTGGGTTCATGAATATTCATTATATGCATACAGTGCTGACCTCTGTGCTAACTGTACCTTTTCAGGCAATTACCATCATTAGCCCCAAATGACAGGTGACAATTCAGGCACAGAGGGGTTAAGTGGCATGCTCAGGATCACCCAGCAGCCAAGTGAGAGAACTGCGGGCTGAACCCAGGTTGTCTGGCTCTGATTGGACTCAGTTCGTTTATCACCCTGCTTTATTAAACATTTCTTAATAGATTTCTTTACTTTCACTCACTACAGAGTTTCTTTGGGTTCTTCCCCAGAGGGTGTGCTTGGCATCTGTCTTCTGGCAAGAGAAAGTCAATATTAACTGGGTTGATAAACACACCCTCCCTGTAGAAACAGCTTGGTAACAAAGACCTTCTGAGATTGAAAAATCAGACCAGTGGGGGAGGGGGGAGGGTTGAGCTCCAGCGTGGGCACAGAATTAAGGGTAAGAGTGAAGGGTCACGTGTGGACAATCCTTTGGCTGGTTTTTCACTGACTTAATACCATTTTGCGAATTGCTGCTGTTTTCTTTCTCTGTTTACCAGCTCTGGGTCACTGGCTCATGAAGTCCACTGGTACCTGAGCTTAAAACTGTTGAGAATGTGTGTGAATTAATCATGCACTTGTCAAGTGATAGATGTGCCATCTCCAGCCACCACCCTTGGTGACAACAGTGGCAGAAGCAGCTGTTTGGGGCCACATCTCTGTAGTGTTTAATGAAACCATGGCAACATTTTATGACACCCACTGTGTACCTGCTATTTCATTCATTAATTTATGATTTTGCCATCTCCACATCCCTCCTGGGAAAGTGATAGTTACTTAATTTAACCTCTACTTAATTTCGGACTCCTCTGGTGGCTCGGATGGTAAAGAATATGCCTGCAATGCAGGAGACCTGGCTTCGATTCCTGGGTCAGGAAGATCCCCTGGAGAACGGTTGGGCTACTTGCTGCAGTATCCTTGCCTGGAATACTGAATTCCATCCAACTGCTGAATTCCATCCAATTCCATTCAATTCCATAGACAGAGGAGCTACCGTCCATGGAGTCACAACGAGTCAGACACGACTGAGTGACACAAGCACAACTGAGTGACACAAGCTCAGTTCTTAAACTTAAATGGTGGTTGTTTAGTCGCTCAGTCATGTCCAACTCTTTGCAACCCCGTGGACTGTAGCCCACCAGGCTCCTCTGTCCATGAGATTTTTCCAGGCAAGAATGCTGGAGTGGGTTGCCATTTCCTTCTCCAGGCGATCTTCCCTATCCAGGGATTGAACCCAGGTCTCCTGCATTGCAGGTGGACTCTTTACCAACTGAGCCACCAGGGAAGCTCTAAACTTAAATACATATATGGATAAAAGGGGCTTTCTAATCCTTGTAGTAATGGTACACATAATAAGAACAAAAGGAAAAGGAAAAACCCTTGGGAGGGGGTTTTGGGGGATGAGTCAGTGAATGAATGTGCTTTAAGTGCCAACACATAGTAGATGCTCAAGAAACACAAGTCGATTTCAATCCTGTTGCTCTGTCCAACCTGGAGGACTTATCAAAGGAGGAGGCACCATGAACCTCATGAATGAAGCGGAGGTGGGAAGTGGACCATGCTTGACTCTCTTTCCTCCTTCCCATCGCCAGGTCCCCCCTCACCCCTGGAAGCCATGACTGAGGCCAGAAGGCTGCCTCCACCACTGCCTCCACGACTGGACTGGTTCGTGCAGACGCAGGTGGACCAGCTGACCTGTGAAGGGGTCCCTGAGTGGTTCCATGGTGCCATCTCGAGAGAGTAAGGACACAGCCACACCTTCCACCCTGCCCTTCACCCTCTTTCCTGGCCTACCTCCACCCTAGGCAGGTTTTTACTTTAGGATCCTGGGCTCAGCTGCACTAAGTGAGTTAAGAGGGTTAAATTCTGCCTCCTCCATGGACTCACTATGCGACGTTGGGCAATTTACTGGGCCTCAGCTCTCTCTATACACGTGGCCACCAGAGCAGTCCCGCCAGAACCTGACAGGCCCCTTCCCCTCACCTTGCTCAGGTGGATGCAACCTCACTGAGTCAGTGAAGGTGAAATGCAGCTTCAGAATCTTTCTTAACACAGTGCCCCCCAAACAGCTGCTCTCGGTCCATCAGGGTTTAACCAGAATGCACTTTCTACATTCGACTAAGCTCCTAGACACGAACAAATCCACCTAGTCACCCCCAGGGGCTAGCTCTAAATAAACAGCACAAAGAACATTTATTGCCGCATTCTAAATGCAGGAAGTTGAGGAAACCTTATGAAAGCCACAGAAAGGAGGAATTGGGCATGGTTTCTAAGTTCTAGAGTGCACAGCAGAAGTATAATGTAAGCCATACGCTGTAATGTTATGTCATTTTAGTAGCTTTATTAAAAGAGGTGAAAAGAAAGAGGTGGAATTAACTTTAATCATATTTTTTATTTAAACCAGTATATTCAACATGTAATTAGCCCTAAGTCCTTAAAACCTGGCATGTATTATATGCTTTTAGTATATCTCAATTCCTACCAGCCATATTTCAACTGCTCAGCGGCCACACGTGGCCAGTGGCCTCTGTAGTAGATGTTAGTTGCTTTGTGACCCCATAGACTATAGCCCACCAGGCTCTTATGTCTGTGGAATTCTCCAGGCAAGAATACTAGAGTGGGTTTCCATTTCCTTCTCCACTGTATTAGATAGCTCAGCTCCAAAATCCCCCTTTTGTCTCCTAGAAGGCTACCCCTCACTAGGTGTGAACCCAGGATAATAGTAATAATAATAGTGAGCATCTTGTGTGTTCCTACCAGCTGGCAGTTCCCATACTCACACCATGTGCTTTTCATCTGTCCTCCCACGGGCCCTGGGAGTTAGGTTTTACTTTCCCCTTAAGGAAGCTGAAGGTCAGAAAGGGACTGACCCTCCCCAGGGGTCACACAGCTAATGAAAAACAAAGCTGGATTTAAAATCAAATGCATCTGGGGACTTCCCTGGTGGTCCCACGGCTAAGACTCTGCATTCCCAATGCAGGAGGCCCAGGTTCAATCTCTGGTCAGGGAACTAGATTCCACAAGCCTCAACTAAAGGGTTCACAGGTCACAACAAAGATGGAAGATCCCACGTGCCTCAACTGAGACCAACACAGCCAAATAAATAAATAAAAATATTTTTTTAAAAATTTTAATCAAAAGCATTTGAGAATAGCTCCTGCTTTATTACCTATGACACCTTGATCTACCCAAAGCTGTCTTTGATTTGCCTTCCAGTTGTTGGGAAGGCAAGCATGGGCTGTGAGAGATGGTCAAGGTCATCAGAGACTTGCTAGCACCTCTGGGATAACATCCTTGTCTCTGAATATCACAAGGTCTGAAACAACCAAGGAAAGAAGTGATTTTAAGCTGTTTGTTCACTTAGAAAATGGCAAACCATATGTAAAATAGATGACGACTGCAAGTTTGATGCATGAAGCAGGGCACCCAAAGCCGGTGCTCTGTGACAACCTAGAGGGATAGGGTGGGGAGGGAGGTAGGAGCAGTATTCAGGATGGGGGGACACATGTATATCTATGGCCAATTCATGTTGATGTATGGCAAAAACATCACGATATTATGAAGTAATTATACTCCAGTGGACAGAGAATCCAATGGACAGACAAGCCTGGTGGGCTACAGTCATGGGGTCGCAAAGAGTCGGATACAAATGAGCAACTAAACCACCACAGTTATCCTCCAGTTAAAATAAATAAATAAAATTTAAAAAAAGAAAAGAAAAGCACAGACCACTGTGGCTCAGGGGGTGCCACTACTGGACGACTAGTGTACCAGATGTCTGGCCAGTATGTTTATCCATCTTTTTCCTGCGTTTGCCCTCCAGGGATGCTGAGAACTTGCTGGAGTCACAGCCCCTGGGATCCTTCCTCATCAGGGTCAGTCACAGTCACGTGGGCTACACACTGTCTTACAAGTAAGGCCTGGGTTAGGGGCAGGGGCAGGGGGACTCTGGGGCCTACTTGGAGGGGCATGGGGGCTTCATACCACAGCTTCTCAGCGAGCAACCATTGTGAGGGTCTGGTAGAATCTAAATGAAGAGTGGGCGGCTGCAGTTATGGCTGTAACCAGCAGACTTGGGCTTGATGGTAACTGAGACTGTGATAACAGAGATTGCATGTGACCCAAGAGTAGCTATTGCCTTTCCTCTGACTCCCTCTCCCAACCATTTAAATGACAACTACCTGGACTTCCCTGGTGGCTCAGTGGTAAAGAACCCGCCTGCCAATGCAAGAGATGCAAGAGACACACGTTCGATCCCTGGTCCGGGAAGATCCCACATGCCATGGAGCAGCTAAGCCCATGCCCCACAGCTATGCTCTGGAGCCCAGGAGCCGCAACTCCTGAGCACCGTAACTACTGAAGCCCAAGCTCTAGAGCCTGTGCTGTGCAATGAGAGAAGTCACTGCAATGAGAAGCCCGGGAACCAAAAGTAGAGAGTAGCCCCCACTCATCAAAACTAGATAAGTGCCTGCACAGTATAGAAGACCCAGCACAGCCAAAAACAAAATAATTAAATAAGGTAACTTAAAAATAAATAAATGGCAACTCCTTGACTTCCTTGGGGTCATGTTACGGAAAACCAGGGCAGCTCAGCTCCCTAAGTTTCAACGCCTGATCCAGCATCTCAGTTAGAGGAGTTAGTAGCACAAACTACTTTTCAAAAGGATTCCAGGCCAAAGGAATTTTTTTCCCAAAGGAATTTTTTAAATGGTCCTATTACAGAGTTACCCACAGAGGGAAAAGCTTACACCTTCAGTTACTTAGGCAGCCCAAGGCTGCCACTTAACATGTTGTATGATTTTGGACAAGTCACTCACTCCTTCTGTGCCTCCTTCAAAGTCTTCATCTCTAACATAAAAATGCTAAAGTTAATTCAGAGTCTTGCTGTGAGGACTAAACGAGACATAACAAGCACATGCTTGCATTCATGTCAAGTCACTTTAATTGTGTCTGACTCTTTGCAACCCTATGGACCGTAGCCTGCCAGGCTCCTCTGTCCATGGAATTTTTCAGACAAGAAAACTGGAGTGGGTTTCCATGCCCTCCTCTAGGAGCTCTTCCTGACCCAGGGATTGAACCCACGTCTCTTATGCCTCCTGCATTGGCAGGCAGGTTATTTACCACTAGCACCACCTGGGAAGCCCAGTAAGCACACAGTGGCCAATCAATAAATGCATTCATTCATTAATAATGAAACATTTATTGAGTACCTGTACCAATTTTCATTGTCATTTCTGATGATCAATTACCCTTGCCAGGCATGGAGCTAAGCTTTTACCTGCAGTGGATTTTTCCATCTTCACAAGAAGGCCTGAGTAACCTCCTGTTATAAAGGGGGAAACTGAGGCACAGTACAGTCACCTGCCAGGTGTCACATGGCTAATGAGTTGAGGAGCTTACAAGGGAATCTAGGCAGCAGGCTGTAGCCATGATGCTGCCAGCTCAAGAGCTGGGGGTGGAGTGGGGAGGAGGGGTTGGGTTGGGAACCGTATGATGGAGAATGGGATAGCCTAGCCCCAACCGTGTCTCCACAGAGCTCAGAACTGCTGCCACCACTTCATGGTAAAACTGTTGGATGATGGGAGCTTCATGATCCCTGGGGAAGAGAGGGCCCATGACTCTCTAGATGCTTTGGTCACCTTCTATCAGCAGCAGCCACTGCGGCCACATGGGGACCTGCTGATGCAATCCTGCCGACAGGTGAGGATTGGGATGCCCAAGGGCCAAGCCCTCCAAACCCTTTTGCTCCCACATGCCCCTTCTGCCTCTGGAGATCCCATCATTCTTGCAGTCTCTGTTCCCCTGGGGCCCCGCCCCTCCTGGTCCTTGTTCCCTGAGTCCCCAGGCTGGTTTTTTTTTTTACAGGGGTTCATGTACCAGGTATAACCTTGGCTGACCTACCAGAATAGCATATTTCCTTATAAGCCTCAGTGGGTGGGGCCTAGCCCTGAGAAGCTGCTGTGGGAGGGACATATCTCCTTATAAGGATTGATGGGCGTGGCCTAGGCCCCCAGAACCTGTTGTGGGAGGGGGTGTGTCTCCTTATAAGGGCTGATGGGCGTGGCCTAGGCCCTCAGAAACTGCTCTGGGAGGGACATAATTCCTTATAAGGATTGATAAGTGTGGCCTAGGCCCTCAGAAACTGGCTATGAGTTTGGCATAGGCCTTTTAAGGCCCAGAGGGCAGAGCCTAGCCCTCAGTAGTTGCTGTGGGAAGTTTTGTGGGTGGGGCAGGACCCCAGCCCCATCCTTGTCTCCTTCCTTGGGACTGAGCTGGAGGTCCCCTCTGCCCTGCAGAAGGATCCAGAAAATGTGGATTATGAAGATCTCTTCCTTTACTCCAACACATTGGTTGAAGAAGCCACCAACTCTGCCCTTGGCTTCAGCGAACATCAGAGTCCCTCCTCTTATCCCATGGCCCCGCTCACGGAGGTATGTGACAGAAAGGTGGCATCTCCAATCTGGAAAGTGGGAGGTGGGGTGGCAGGATGCAGGGGCAGAGGTGACCCACAGTTGCCAGAGGACAGTCTCTAGAATGAAGATTAGATCCTGTTGTTGTTCAAGTCCCTAAGTTGTGTCTGAGGGTGGAGCTTGCCAATGACTTGGAGGCGGAGGGTAAGTGGGGAAGAAGGTCATTGTCATGGTTTGAATCCCCATGTCTGCGTGCATGCTCAGTCACTTCAGTCATGTCTGACTCTTTGTGACCTTATGGACTATAGCCCTCCAGGTTCCTCAGTCCATGGGATTCTCCAGGCAAGAACACTGGAGTGGGTAGTCATTTCCTTCTCCGCCTTCTGCATGGCCCATGAGCTAAGCACAGCTTTTGTGTTTTTGAATGTTTGAAAGAAATCAAAAGACAAGCAGTATTTCATGACCTGTGAAAATCAGGTGAAACCCACATTTCTGTGTCCATAAAGTATTATGGGAACACGGACATGCTAGCTCACTGACCATAATCCCTGGCTGCTTACACAACAACAGCAGAGCTGAGTAATGAAGCACAGACTATTGGACTCGCAAAACTGAACACACTGGCTCTCTGAACCGCTATGGAAAAAGTCTGCTGCACGCTGAGGGAGAGAGTGAAGCCCTTTACTGAGACAGGGAGGATGGGGCATGGGAATCAGGTTTGGGAGGTTCTCTTGGGATCTTTCTCCATGCCAGGGTGTGTGGGTGGGACCCGGGTCCCCGTTTCTGGGGGAGATTCAGCACTCTGGTGGGTGGGGTGGCCCCAGGTCTCACCTGTTCTCCGTTTCAGGCCTCTGCAAAGCCAGGCCTGCTCCATCAGTCAAAGGAAAGGAAGCTGTCAGCAAGGCTGGTAGGTGCATCCATGGAGGGTTCTCTTGGGGAGGTGCGTCAGAAACTCTGGAGGAACCTCAAGATGCTCCCCAAGACAGGCAAGAAGGTCCAGCAGCAGCTGAAATCCCACCTGGTGGCTTTGAGCTCATTGTCAGCGACCAACGGCTCGGAAACCGGGACAGGTGACACAGCCTGGGAAAATCACGTCGACAAGGACCGCGTTGTGGCCACGTCCCCCGCGAGCCCCCCACAGCCCGGAGCTCCCAGAGACAGACGGGGCCCCTCCAGGAAAACCTCAAGGTCCATCAGCTGGAGCGAGGCAACCTCGAAGGTCAGGGACTGGCACCAGACAGTAGTAAGGGTCCTGTCCTTACAGGCGTCCAAGCCAGACCCAGTGGACTTGAGAGAGCCACAGGACTCTCTCCCCGAGGAGTACCGCCCCCCGCCACCCTTCGCCCCTGGGTACTGCTAGGTTTGCCCTGGTTCTGGGACCCTCACTGCTGGGGGCTATTCATGCCCGGGCGTCTTGCTTTCTGCCGCAACCCACTAGCCCTCAGGGACCTGAAGAATGTAATAAAAACATTGCTTGGGTCTGGTCCTATGATTGCCAATGGGGTAACCTGGTCATTTTAATAATAATAATAAGGGTTTCCCTGGTGGTCCAGTGGTTAAGACTCCACACTTCCACTGCAGGGGACACAAGTTCAATCTCTGGTTGGAGCACTAAGATCCCACCTGCCATGTGGCAGGGCCAAAAAATAATAGTAATAATAACAATCAGTTATAGCAATAGGGCTAGGACATCTACTGTATGCCAGGCCTCACACTAGACCCTCCACATTCATTATTTCTTTCATGCCTCTCAGCAGACCCAGGGACTTTCCTGGTGGCTCAAATGGTAAAGAATCTGCCTGCGATGCAGGAGACCTAGGTTCATTCTCTGGATCAGGAAGATCCCTTGGAGAAGGGAATGGCAGCCCACTCCAGTATTCTTGCCTGGAGAATCCCATGGACAGAAGAGTCTGAAAGGGACTAACACTTTCACTTTTTTTTCACCTTCTGTGTAGGTCCACCAGGTAGGCTCATTCTGCATATTTTAAAGAAGAGGCAGGGGAATTCCCTGGCAGTTCTGTGGCTAGGGTTCTGCTCTCTCACTGCCAAGGGCCTAGGTTTGATCCCTGGTCAGGGAATTAAGATCCCACAAGCCTCGAGGTGCAACCAAAATAAAAATTAAATTAAATTTAGAAAATAAAGAAGAGACAGGTTCAGAGAGGAGAAGAGGTATGGCCAAAGTCACACACATGGCTGGGTTGTCAGCACCACGACTTGAAGCCGGGGCAGTTTGAACTCTTTCTCCACATCCCCTGTGCCTGGGCACAGCTGTTCATGCCTTCCCCCTGGGTTTTTGTGCACATGGAGGAGATGAGACTCGAGGAAAGCTTGGCACAGTAGCATTCCTGACATCAGTGAAGGCTGTAGGAGAAGCATAGGCGGCCCTTTGCTTTAAGAAGGGAGAGGCAGCCCAGGGCTGTGGTAGGGAGTGGGCTCAGGAGGAAATCTTGGGTTGTGGGGCTGTGTGACCTTTGGTGAGTCGCTCTCTGGGCATGTTTCCTCATCCAGAAAATAAGAAGAGCAGTCCCCTTTTTCTCAGGATGAACCAGCAGAATGAGAATAAAACCTAGGGCTTTGGTGCACAGTTGGTGCTTAATAAATGGGGATTATGGTGGGAGGGGGCACCCTGGAAATGATGCACTCTGGAGGTGTCTGGGAAGGTCCCTGGAGTCTGGTTTCAGTCACAAGAATGATTACTCCTTGGATGGATCAGGGCCATGGAATGGGCCCCCAGGATGACTCTAGGTGGAGTAGAGTGCTGTGCTGTGCTTAGTCACTCAGTCGTGTCCAACTCTTTGTGATCCCATGGACTGTAGCCCACCAGTCTCCTCTGTCCATGGGGATTCTCCAGGCGAGAATACTAGTGGGTTGCTATGCCTTCCTCCAGGGGATCATCCCACCCCAGGGATTGAACCTAGGCCTCCCACATCGCAGGCAAATTCTTTACTGTCTGAACCAGCAGGGAAGCCCAAGAATACTAGAGTGGGTAGCCTATCCCTTCTCCAGGGGATCTTCCCGACTCAGGAATCGAGCCAGGGTCTCCTGCATTGCAGGCGGATTCTTTACCAGCTGAGCTACCAGGGAAGCCCAAGTAGAATAGTGTGTGGCTTCCCAAATCTGCAAGATGTGAGGTTTGGGATATGCAGTGAGGTGGACCTGGGCTCAAGTCTGCCCCTGCAATGACTTCAGGTGTGGCCCTGGGCAAGTCACTCCGCTGTCTCTGAATGAAGTGGGAGTGCTTCTCTGCCAGCCCTCCTGGGATGTCACAGGGGGTCAACACAATGGCAGAATGGCAGGTGCTTCATGACTATAAAGCACTGTGCCAGCCTCAGTGAGTGACATTCCTTGCCCAGAGGCCTCCTCTGGCAGTTCTGATGAATCAATGAGGAGGTGAAGCTTTAGTCTCCTTGAGAAATTCAGGGATTGAGTGGGGAAAGGAGGACTTGCATAGTCATGTTGCACCCCTGGGGATGCCCTGGGCTGGGACAGCAGGGGCCTCATCTCCTCTGCCCACCAGGCAAGTCACCTCCTGCCCTCACAGTGAAGAGATGTCCAGAGTCAGCCTTTTCCTTGTACAAATGGGAAAGTCGTGGCCCACAGAGGATGCAGCCATACCAGAACCACACAGTGAGGACAGAGGTGCGATCCCAGGCTGTCTCCCTCTGATCTACCAGGTTTAGGGGGGAAACACATTTTCCAGGCAGCGGTGACTCAGTGATGTGCGTTTATTCCCAGAGCCCAGGGACACCAGACTTCACAGCAGGATGAGGGGTTCGCCCCGACGTCCTCTGGCCCGGCTCCTCCTCCGTGGTGCCCTCAGATGCGGATGTGGAAGGTGCTAGGTGCAAAGAGGAAAGGAGTCTGTCAGCAGGCAGAGAGCAGCCTCCCTTCGTCCTCTTCCCCAGCACTCCCACCAGGAGTCCCCAAGGCAGGCTAGGAGCCATGGTGGGTGGGTGGGGGGAGACGGACCCCTTCAGTAAACCCCAGGCCATGGTCTTCCTGGCCCCTACAGGGGTTGAGAGCACATCCTTTTGGATCAGAGATTACATCCTGGCTCTGCCCCAGACTCTGGGCCTCAGTTTACTTCCCTGTAAAATGAGGATAATGGCAACCTCTTCCAAAAGGACTTATGACCTACCAGGTGATGCAGCAGTCATTGCCCCTACCATAGGTTGACCTCAGGCCATACTACAGGGAGGGAACACAGCCCCACCCACCAGCAGAAAATTGGATTAAAGAGTTACTGAGTGTGGCCCCATCTCACACGCTAGTACTGGGAGGACCCTGAGGAGTCGGGTGGGGAGGGAGGTGGGAGGGGGGATCGGGATGGGGAATACGTGTAACTCTATGGCTGATTCATGTCAATGTATGACAAAACCCACTGAAATGTTGTAAAGTGATTGGCCTCCAACTAATAAAATAATATTAAAAAAAAAAAAAGTAATGCTCAAAATTCTCCAAGTCAGGCTTCAGCAATACGTGAACCGAACTTCCAGATGTTCAAGCTGGTTTTAGAAAAGGCAGAGGAACCAGAGATCAAATTGCCAATATCCACTGGATCATAGAAAAAGCTAGAGAGTTCCAGAAAAGCATCTATTTCTGCTTTATTGATTACTCCAAAGCCTTCAACTGTGTGGATCACAATAAACTGTGAAAAATTCTGAAAGAGATGGGAATACCAGACCACCTGG
Source organism: Muntiacus reevesi (assembly GCF_963930625.1). Taxonomy (NCBI): domain Eukaryota; kingdom Metazoa; phylum Chordata; class Mammalia; order Artiodactyla; family Cervidae; genus Muntiacus; species Muntiacus reevesi. Next base: position 185,719,042 of record NC_089249.1, on the reverse strand, counting down.
CCTGCCTCTTGAGAAACCTGTATGCAGGTCAGGAAGCAACAGTTAGAACTGGACATGGAACAACAGACTGGTTCCAAATAGGAAAAGGAGTACGTCAAGGCTGTATATTGTCACCCTGCTTATTTAACTTCTATGCAGATTACATCATGAGAAATGCTGGGCTGGAAGAAGCACAAGCTGGAATCAAGATTGCTGGGAGAAATATCAATAACCTTAGATATGCAGATGGCACCACCCTTATAGCAGAAAGTGAAGAGGAACTAAAAGAACCTCTTGATGACAGTGAAAGAGGAGAGTGAAAAAGTTGGCCTAAAGCTTAACATTCAGAAAACTAAGATCATGGCATCTGGCCCCATTACCTCATGGGAAATAAATGGGGAGACAGTGAAAACAGTGTCAGACTTTATTTTTGGGGCTCCAAAATCACTGCAGATGGTGACTGCAGTCATGAAATTAAAAGACACTTACTCCTTGGAAGGAAAGTTATGACTAACCTAGATAGCATATCAAAAAACAGAGACATTACTTTGCCAACAAAGGTCTGTCTAGTCAAGGCTATGGTTTTTCCAGTGGTCATGTATGGATGTGAGAGTTGGACTGTGAAGAAAGCTGAGTGCCGAAAAATTGATGCTTTTGAACTATGGTGTTGGAGAAGACTCTTGAGAGTCCCTTGGACTGCAAGGAGATCCAACCAGCCCATCCTGAAGGAGATAAGTCCTGGGTGTTCATTGGAAGGACTGATGCTGAAGCTGAAACTCCAATACTTTGGCCACCTGATGTGAAGAACTGACTCACTGGAAAAGACCCTGATGCTGGGAGGGATTGGGGGCAGGAGGAGAAGGGGATGACAGAGGATGAGATGGCTGGATGGCAACACCAACTTGATGGGCATGAGTTTGAGTAAACTCCGGGAGTTTGTGATGGACAGGGAAGCCTGGCATGCTGCGATTCAAGGGGTCGCAGAGTTGGACACGACTGAGCGACTGAACTGAACTGAATGTGGCCCCGCCCACCAGAGGAAGACCTAGTTTTCCCCACAGCCAGTCCCTCCCACCAGGAAGTTTCCACAAACCTCATCCTCATCCATCAGAGGGCAGACAGAGTGAAAACCGCAATTACAGAAAACTAACCAAACTGATCACATGGATCACAGCCTTGTCCAACTCAGTGAAATTACAAGCCATGCCGTGTAGGGCCACCCAAGATATATGGGTCATGGTGGAGCGTTCTGACAAAACGTGGTCCACTGAACAAGGGAATGGCAAGCCCCTTCAGCATTCTTGCCTTGAGTACCCCATGAACAGTATGAAAAGGCAAAAAGATATAACACTGAAAGATGAACTCCCCAGGTTGGTAGGTGCCCAATATGCTACTGGAAAAGAGTGGAGAAATAGGTTCAGAAGGAATGAAGAAGCTGAGGCAAAGCGGCAACAATGCCCAGTCTGGAGGTGAAAGTGAAGTCCGATGCTGTAATGAACAATATCGGAAAGGAACAGGGAATGTTAGATCCACGTGTGCTGTGCTGTGCTTCTAACGCTCAGTCATGGCCGATTCTTTGCGACCATATGGACTGTAGCCCACCAGGCTTCTCTGTCCATGGGGATTCTCCAGGCAGTACTGGAGTGGGTTGTCATCCCTCCTCCAGGAGTTCTTCCCAACCCAGGAATCAAACCCAGGTCTCCTGCATTGCAGGTGGATTCTTTACCATCTCTAAGACACCAGAGAAGCCCATTAATCAAAATAAATTGGAAGTGGTCAAACAGGAGATGGCAAGAGTGAACACTGACATTTTAGAAATCAGGGAACTAAAACGGATGGGAATGGGAGAATTTCATTCAGATGACCATTATATCTATCACTGTGGGCAATAATCTCTCAGAAAAAAATGAAGTAGTCCTCATGGTTAACAAAAGAGTCCAGAATGCAGTACTTGGGTGCAATCTCAAAAATGACAGAATGACCTGTTTGTTTCCAAGGCAAACCATTCAATAGCACAGTAATCCAAGCCTATGCCCCAACCACTAATGCTGAAGAAGCTAAAGTTGAACATTTCTATGAAGACATACAAGATCTTCTAGAACTAACACCAAAAAAAGATGTCCTTTTCATCATAGGGGACTGGAATGCAAAAGTAGGGAGTCAAGACACACCTGGAGTAACAGGCAAGTTTGGCCTTGTACAAAATGAAGTGGGGCAAAAGCTAACAGAATTTTGCCAAGACAACGCACTGGTCATAGCAAACACCCTCTTCCAACAACACAAGAGAAGACTCTAAACATGGACATCACCAGACGGTCAATACAAAATCAGATTGATTATATTCTTTGCAGCCAAAGATGGAGAAGCTCTATACAGTCAGCAAAAACAAGACTGGAAGCTGACTGTGGCTCAGATCATGAACTGCTTATTACAAAATTCAGGCTAAAATTGAAGAAAGTAGAGAAAACCACTAGGCCATTCACCTATGACCTAAATCAAATCCCTTATGATTATTCAGTGGAGGTAACAAATAGATTCAAGGGATTATATCTGATAGATAGAGTGCCTGAAACTATGGATGGAGGTTCATAACACTGTACAGGAGACAGTGATCAAAACCATCCCCAAGAAAAAGAAATGCAAAAAGGCAAAATGGCTGTCTGAGGAGACCTTACAAACAGCTGAGAAAAGAAGAGAAGCCAAAGGCAAAGGAGAAAAGAAAAGATATACCCATGTGAATGCAGAGTTCCAAAGAAGAGCAAGGATAGAAAAGAAAGCCTTCCTCAGTGAACAATGCAAAGAAATAGAGGAAAACAACAGAATGGGAAAAACTAGAGATCTTTTTAAGAAAATTGGAGAAACCAAGGAAACATTTCATGCAAAGATAGACCCAATAAAGGACAGAAATGGCATGGACCTAATAGAAGCAGGAGATATTAAGAAGAGGTGGCAAGAAAACACAGAAGAACTGTACAGAAAAGATCTTAGTGACCTGGATAACCACGATGGTGTGATCACTCACCTAGAGCCAGATACCCTGGAGTGCAAAGTCAAGTGGGCTTTAGGAAGCATCACTATGAACAAGCCCGTGGAGGTGATGTATTCCAGCTGAGCTACTTTAAATCCTAAAAGAGCCGCACTCAATATGCCAGCAAATTTGGAAGACTCGGCAGTGGTCAAAGGACTGGAAAAAGTCAGTTTTCATTCCAACCCCAAAGAAGGGCAATGCCAAAGAATGTTCAAACTACCACACAATTGCCCTCATTTCACATGCTAGCAAAGTCATGCTCAAAATTCTCCAAGCTAGGCTTCAACAGTACATGAACCAAGAACTTCCAGAGGTAGAAGCTGGATTAAGAAAAGGCAGAGGAACCAGAAATCAAATTGCCAACATTCTCTGGATCATAGAAAAAGCAAGAGAATTCCAGAAAACACCTGCTTCTGCTTCATTGGCTACTCTAAATCCTTTGACTATGTGGATCACAACAAACTGTGGAAAATTCTTAAAGAGATGGGAATACCAGACCACCTTACCTGCCTCCTGAGAAATCTGTATGCAGGTCAAGAAGTAATGGTTAGAATCAGATATGGAACAATGGACTACTTCCAAATTGAAAAAGGAGTACATCAAGGCTGTGTTGGAGAAGGAAATGGCAACCCACTCCGGTATTCTTGCCTGGAGGATCCCAGGGACAGAGGAGCCTGGTAGGCTGCCATCTATGGGGTCGCACAGGGTCGGACATGACTGAAGCGACTTAGCAGCAGCAGCAGCAGCAAGGCTATATATTGTCACCCTACTTATTTTAACTTATGTGCAGAGTACATCATGTGAAATGATGGGCTAGATAAAGCACAAGCTGGAATCAAGATTGCCGGGAGAAATATCAATAACCTCAGATATTCAGATGACACAACCTTTATGCCTGAAAGCAAAGAGGAGCTAAAGAATCTCTCAATGAAAGTGAAAGAGGAGAGTGAAAAAGCTGGCTTAAAACTCAACATTCAAAAAACAAAGATCATGACATCTGATCCTATCACTTCATAGCAAATAGAAGGGGAAACAATGGAAATAGTGACTTTATTTTCTTGGGCTCCAAAATCACTGCAGACAGTGACTACAGCCATGAAATTAAAAGACACTTGCTGTTTGGAAGGAAAGCCATGACAAACCTAGATAGCATATTAAAAATCAGAGACATTACTTTGCAGACAAAGGTCCGTATAGTCAAAGCTATGGTTTTTCTAGTAGTCTAGGATAGGACAGCTGGACCATAAAGAAGGCTGAGCCCTGAAGAATTGATGCTTTTGAACTGTGGTGTTGGAGAAGACTCTTGAAGAATCCCTTGGATACCAAGGAGATCAAACCAGTCCATCCTAAAAGAGATCAGTCCTGAGTATTCATTGGAAGGACTGATGCTGAAGCTGAAGTGCCAGTACTTTGGCCACCTGATGCGAAGAGCTGATTCATTGACAAAGACCCTGATGCTGGGAAAGATTGAAGGCAGGAGGAGAAGGGGACGACAGAGGATGAGATGGTTGGATGGCATCACGGGCTCCAGGAATACAAGTTTGGGCAAGCTCCAGGAGATGGTGAATTACAGGGAAGCCTGGTGTGCTGCAGTCCATGGGGTTGCAGAGAGTCAGACACAACTGAGAGACTGAACAACAAAATTGGGGTAACAGCTATCCCTCCTTAACTGAACTGTAATGATGGCTGAAAGAATGGAAACTGTCACTCAGTCATGTCTGACTCTGCGACCCCATGGGTTGTAGCCGCCCAGGCTCCCCTGGCCATGGGATTCTCCAGGCAAGAATCTGGAGTGTGTAACCATTCCCTTCTCCAGGGTATCTTCCCCACCCAAAGATCAAACCCAGCTCTCCTGCATTGCAGGCTGATTCTTTAACATCTAAGCCACTAGGGAAGCTTGGTGGCTCAGACAGTAATGAGAGCTAAAAAGAGGCAAATATACAGAGCAGTACGCACATTAGGTACTCAGTTAGTGGCAAGGGACTGACTCATCATGGTGTCATTCTTCGTGTCTCAGTGGTCAGGAGACCAGCCTTGCTTATCTGGGGTAGAGGAAGGAGGTCCTCTGGGCATGAAAGCCACAACACTAACAATAATACACAGTTATTGAAGACCTACTGTGTGCAAAGAACTGCTCTAAATTCTTTCCGTGTACTAGCTCAAGGTCAGTCAACTTTCTTCTGCCAAGGGCCAAATGATTGATATTTACAACTTTGCACAATGACTCAATGTCACCTTAAAGCTCAAAAGAAGCTGTGGACACTATGAACACATATAGGCATGGCTGTATCCCAATAAAACCAGCAATCGACATGGAAATCTGAGTTTTATATCACTTTCATGTGTTGTGGAGTATGATTATTTTTCCCCCAACCGTTTAAAATTGTAAAAACCATTCCAAGTTCATGGGAGGTATAAAAACAGATGGTAAAAAAAAAAAAAAAAACAGATGGTGGGCCACCCACCCCCTATATTAACTCAGTTAATCTATGCTAGATCTCCTGAAGAAGGAAATGGCAACCCACTCCAGTATTCTTGCTGGGAAAATCCTTTGGACTGGTAGGCTACAGTCCATGGGGTCGCAAAAGAGTCAGACACAATTGAGCGACTGAACAACAATCCTCCTTAGAGCGCTGATTCTCCCTAGGGTTGCCAAGTACAGTTGTCCAGTCTGTTCACTGCAAAATGTTCAGCAAGTGAGGGTTGAACTCCCAACCATGTTCTACTCACCCAAAGAGCTGTGTCCACCCACAAGAGGTGTCCCCAGGGTCTCTAATTAGCCCCATTCAAAAGACACAGACTGAGGCCAGGGAGGTCAGGAAAGTTCCCCAAAGTCACAAATGAAAAAATGGAGGAAATTTCACAGAGTCTGTGAATCTAATCCGTGAGCACGCCTCTCATACATGGGAATGGATTGTGCAAGGTGTCGAGGAATATCACCTGAGGAAGTCTGGTGCCCGAAGGATCATGTTCTGGAAGTCTTCCAGGGACAGTCGCCCGTCGTGGTCCCCATCGGCTTCATCCAGCACCTTCTCACATATCAGACTCACCTCCTCAGCGCTCAGCTCCCCCCGAGTCAGCTTAGTCACCGTCTGCTCCAGGTCCCACGCACAGATGTAGTCATCATTGTTAAAGTCTGCACAGCAGGACAAGTGGGGAAATGGGGGTGACCGAACAACAGGGACCAGGCAGGCTGGGCCAGCGGTGAACACATCTTGTCCCCATGTGACAAAGGAAGAAACTGAGGCACTGAAGGGAACCCAAGACCCTGGGCTAATAGCCAGATCTTGCTTTGGAATTGGGTAGGTAACTGCTGGGAGGTCATTCATTCACTCAAGTATTTATTGAGCACTTACTATGTGTCAATCTCTGGGGGCCTAGATGGTAAAGAATCTGCCTGCAATGCAGGATACTCAGGTTCGATCCCTGGATGGGGACGATCTCCTGGAAAGAATGGCTTCCCACTCCAGTATTCTTGCCTGGAGCATCCCATGGACAGAGGAGTCTGGCAAGCTGCAGTCCATGGGGTTGCAAAGAGTTGGACACAACTGAGAGACTAATACTACTATGTGTCAGGCGAGTGATAATTGTTTTTCATTCATTCCTTCTTTCAATAAGTATTTATTGAGTGCCCACTTTGTGCCAGGCACTGTGATAAGTTCTCATTCATTCATTCAACAAGTATTCATTGAATACCTACTACGTGCCAGCCACAGAGACAGATGGCAAACCAAACACTGTCACTGCCCTGGGGTCTCTTCAGAGAGAAAATCAATAAGAAATGAAGAGATGAATGAACAAGAAGTTAAGCAGCACTGCTCCATGCTAGGAGAGAAATAGAATGTGGCATGGAGAGTGACTAGGAGGCAGGGACTACTTTAGACCGAGATATCAAGGTAAGAAGGAACTAGGGGAAAGGTATTCTAGACAAAAGGCACAGCAGAGGCAAAGGCCCAGAGGCAGAAAGGGTTTGACCTGTTGGGGAAACAGCCAGGCCAGTGTAGCAGGATGGAATTAGCAAAGGGATAGGGTGGAGGGGGAGATATCGAGGTGGGGTGAAGGATAGGGCCAGGCAGGGCCTCAGAGCCCTTGATAAGACATATGTGATGGCGGTGCAGTCCCTGACCCGAGACCTGGGTTCGTTCCCACTTCCCAACCCTGGAGTCTGTGCACACACCATAAATTTTAAAAGCGTAGTAGGCTTTGAGGTCACGGGGAGCCATTTCACTCATCACAGAAAACATGTCCAGGAAGTTGTCCAAGGTCATGTGGCCATCCCCATCCTCGGAGAAGACCTGGGCGATCCTCTGACGGAAGGGGTTGTCCTAGAGAGAGGAAATCCATCCCTTACCAGGTTCTCTGAGGCTCCGTGTGGTTTCACTGTCAGCCCCCACCTTCCTGGGAACCTCTGAGTACCCTTCACCAAGACTCTCTTCCTCCTATGATCCCTGGAGAAGATTCCAGGCAACTCCAGTCTCCTCCCCTATGGCCTGGGTGCCAGTTAACCCCCATTCTGGCTTCAGAGGCCGTCACATGACTTCAGTGAGGCCAATCAGGGACTTCCATTCACCTGGCAATGGTGATTGCTTCTAGGATGATCATGTGACTCCAGATGGCCAATCAGAAACTGCCTTGGGAGAGTTTCTGAACAGTTGGAGTGGAGGAACCTCATTTCTGCTTGTTGCAGAGCTGATGGAGGGAAATCTGGGGCAGTTGGTGTTTCCCTTCACTACCTCAAGAGAACAGGCTGCCTGAGACTGAAGCCTCTTCCTGGGAGAAGCTGAATTATGGAGGGAGATTCTGAAGTACAACGCTTTCTGTCCCTCTTGAATGAGGTTTCTGTCCTTGTGATAAAATGACCTCTATTCTCTGTCACTTATCCCACAAGTCCCCTCCAGAGTCACAAACTAGTGTCAAACATTCTGCTAACAAGAACCTGCCTTTAATGGCTTCTACTATGAAAAAGAACTAATGTTCCTGAGTGGGCTTCCCACGTGGCACTAGTGGTAAAGAGCTTGCCTGCCAATGCTGGAGACATAAGAGATGCAGGTTTGATCCCTGGGTTGGGAAGATCCCCTGGAGGAGGACACAGCAACCCACTTCTAGTATTCCTGCCTGGAAAATCCCCATGTACAGAGAAGCCTGGCAGGCTTACAGTGCATAGGGTTGCAAAGAGCTGGACATGAGTGAAGAGACTTAGCACATACTCAGCACAATGTTCCTGAGTCACAGGCCCTGTGCTAAGCCCTTTCTCTGCATTATCTCATCTCATCTTTCCCACAGCCCAGAGTTTGAATTGTGTCTCTCTCATGTCCTAGCTGTGTGACCATAAACAAGTATCTCAACCTCTCTGAAATTCAGTTTCTTCACCTGTAAAATCAAAATAATTACAATAGTCACCTCATAGAAATACAGCAAGGGACATCCCTTCTATTTTTTCCCATGCCTGCCCCAGGGCCCCAGGCATACCTTCAGCTCAGGCATGCTGCCAATGAGCTCATAGGGCACCTTCACATCAGGACAGCTGGTATAGTCGAGAGGGACAAGCTGAGGGGCCAGGTCCTGGTAGCGATAGAAGAGCCTGGTGTGGGGAGGGAAACAATGAGAAGGTCTGGGGGGTGAGGGAGGGTGGGCTTGTCTCTGCTCGCTCACTCTCACAGATGCTCACTCTCCACTGAAGGATGCCGAGCCTCCAAGAGCCATCAGCCCTGGGTCCAGCCCTCACATACAGAGGCAGATACAGACACCTTTATCTCCCGAGGGACAAGGCCAAGGTAAAGACAGGACCCCAGGGACTTCCCTGGAGGTCCAGTGATTACGAAGCCACCTGCCAGTGCAGGGGACACAGGTTTGGTCCCTGGTCTGGGAAGATCCCACACGCCATGAGGCAACTACTGAGCTCATACACCACAACCACTGAAGGCCACGCTCCCAAGGGAAGCCACTGCAATGAGAAGCCCACATATCACAGCTAGATAGTAGTCCCTGCTCACCAAAACTGGAGAAACCCACACAGCAACCAAGACCCAGAGCAGCCAGAAAAATGAACTAATTCATTGTTTTTAAAATGTAAAAAAAGAGGGAGGTGGGAGGGGGGATCGGGATGGGAAATACATGTAACTCCATGGCTGATTCATGTCAATGTATGACAAAACCCACTGAAATGTTGTGAAGTAATTAGCCTCCAACTAATAAAAAAAAAAAAATTGTAAAAAAAGAGAAGACCCCAAAGCTAGGGGAAACTAGAGTGGGAAAAGTAAGCCAAGGTGAAGGAAGGACTTCCTGGAGGAGGGGGCATGGGTGCTAGGTGCTGGGCTTTGAAGCACAAATAAGAGGTCACCAGCAGATGGGGTTGACAAAAGAGAGAGTGCTTAAAGCAAGGTCATCTCACATTGAGCGTTCAGAGACTCTGAATGAATCTATGATTTGCTGGACATCATCACACTGTTGGCAAGACCCTGCTCTAAAGACCCTCATCCTTACACTTTCCTTCTCTCCCTCCATAATGGGGGTTGCAGTTCCCTCAAGGGGCCAGAGACAAAGTCTAATATTCAGGTTTTTTCAAAAGGATAAATGAAAGGCATTTTGCAAAACACCGAAGGCCATACACACTGCCTAGATGGTGGGGTCAGGTGTCTACTGCAATGCCCTTGCCTGGTGATACCATACCGTCACTGGAACATGCTGAGCAGTCACCTTGTACAGACCATCCTTGATGAGCCAGAGATCCTGAAGTTGTTAGGGACGTCTCAGAAGGGGATAGAAGCCTCTGGGTCATATGATGGCTAGGAATTGGAGGAGGGGGTATCGGGAACTGCACTTCTGGGTGCCTTCAGATAATAGCCTGGGTTTGGGTTTCTGTATGGCCTTGAGTAAGTCCCTCTTCCCCTTTTCCCCCTTTCTGCTCAGTAGGTCTGTGTGAGAAGCAAGAAGCTTGAGACACACAAAATGTTAGCAAGAAGCTTGAGACACACAAAATGTTAGCTTCAAACTCTTTGGGGCTCTACCCATCTACCCAGGGGTCTGAGGTCAGCCTCCCCTGTGTGAGCCTCAGTTTCCCCATCAGTAATCCAGTCATGATGGTCAGGGTAACCCTGTGAACTGTCCTCGCCCAGACAATGGGGCTTACTGGTGGAAGTTATGCCCATCAATAATGGATGTCCTGCACCCACACAATTGGGACCTTGGCCCTGATCACTCTGCAGTCAAACTCCAGCCAGCTTGGGTTTCACAGGTCAAAGTCCATGGGTCTGGCCTCTGGATAATGGCTCCATGGGCTGAGTGATGCTGTAGGATACCCCTCCATGTCCATCTCACTCACACCAGGAACCTGCAGCAGCCTGGGGCCACCTCTCCACTCTAACCTTGATGCCAACCCCACCACCCAGAGCTGACTCTAGACTCTGCCCCTGGCATCACAGCCTGTTCTCACTTGGCCTCAAGGGGAAGTTTTTAACATGCTGATCCGCATCACCCCTGCTCACACACTCTCTATGGCTTCCTGCCACCTCTGGGAGAAAGTCAAAGCTCATCAGCCTAGAAGTGTGGTAATAAGACCAGATGGGACTTCTCAACAACCTTCCCATCTCTGCGTCCATCCACCACCTGAGCATGCGATTCCCCCATTAAGCATTGAGTGCAGTCAAATTGCAAAGCATATAGAAAATACCCAGCACTTCTTCCCTTCCTCCTCAGACTGACCTCATGATTTCCTTTCTCGTGAAGAAGGTGCAGTCCTGTGGAGAGAGATATTGGCTTAAACCAGACCCTGCCTGATGCGGGGGGTGCCTCCTTCCTCTCCCACTACCCACTGCTGCTTGAATCCATGCACAGAGGCACCCCAGGACCGCTTGTTGACTGCGCCCCCTCCCCGCAGTATGAAAGGGTGCTGTCCCCATTTCTTCAGCCAAGAAAACAACAAGGTCACCAAGCCCACCGATGGCTTGGTCCATCACCCCTACCTGATAAGCTTCCAGCTGCTCATGAGTGAAGACTGCTTGCTTGTTACCCATAGTGGAGACCTCTGCCTGGACTCCGGAACAGGCTCCCAAAGCCCCCCAATCTTCTTGGGGCCACACCGGTTGCCAGGTTGCTGCTCACCAGCGTCTGGGCAAATCTCCCTGCCCTGGCTGTCACCTGCCCACCCTCCTCATCACCCCCAGCCTGGGTGAGACTCAAGTTACAGCCAAGCTCTCTGGGCAACAGCCTGAGTGTATGTCCACAGACATCAGGGCAAGGAGAAGGGCTTGGGGAGGCCACAGGGCAGCCCTCAGGGGGGAGACCACACTTGCCATCACCAGTGAGACTGGGGGCATGGGGCACCTTTGAGAGATGGGCACGGTGGTGGAGAGGCTGCCAGCACACTTCAGGTCAAATTCCAGCTCTTTACCCACTAACTGTGTGGTCTTAGGCAAGTCACCTGGCCTCTCTGAGGCTTGTTTGTAAGATGGAAATTATATTAGTACCTACTTCATAGAGTAGTAAAGAATCTGCCTGCCAAAGCAGGAGACTCGGTTTCAATCCCTGGGTTGGGAAGATCCCCTGGAGAAGGAAATGGCAACCCAATCCAGTATTCTTGTCTGGGAAATCCCATGGACAGAGGGGTCTGGTGGGCTACGATCCATGGGGTCTCAAAGAGTCGGACAGGACTTAGTAACAAAACAACAACAACAACAACATAGAGTTGTTCTGAAGATCTAATGAGATCATTCACTCAAGTTCCCCAACCAAAAAAAAAAAAAATTTTTGACCATTGGATATAAGCCAATTCTAGACACATGATAGTGAACAAGCTAGATGAGTTGTGCCTTGGAGAAGATGATGAGAATGATGCTATGGCTTGAGAAAAGCAATCTAATGTCTAAGTTTGGGTTAAATTAACACCATAGTTCTTTATTGCAGGACTTGTCAGACCCTTTAACATGTTGATGTGCACCATGTATCCGCAAGGAGTAAATTCAGTAATTTCCCCTACATATTGAATGAATTTCATTCCAAGAGCACGTTCTTAAGTCCAGTTCATTCATTAAGTCCAACAAAGTTAGTCTAAGTACTCAACAAACATAATTGGTTTTTTGTACTGTTTATACAGTAATAATACTTTTCACACAACACACAAAATAAAACATTTAAAATCCTATAGTACAGTACCTTGAAAAGTACAGTAGTACAGTATAACAACCGGCATACAAAGACTGGCATCAAATCAACAGTCAAGAGGAGTGACCGACTGGAGGAGGGACAGGAGGTGATGTGAAGCTGAAGGACCATCAGCAATAGGAGATGGAGGGCAAGCTGCGATTTCACTCCCGTCTGACATTGATGGCACAGGTCCTGATTCTTTGCTGGAGCCAGATGCGTGTTCACATCTCTGAGTTTGCAACTTGAAGGTTCACATATAGAGAACTTACTGTACAACGTAGCAGCTGCCAGTGTTATCAAGAGCCAGAATCCTCTTGGGCAGAAAGTTTGGGAGTCGGACATTCCCCACCTGGCACTCCCTGGACTTCTCACTCTGAGTCTAGCTTCCTTCCACTTTCCTCTCCTGCCTATCCACTTCCAGCCCCACACCCCAGGCCCCCTGAACCACCCTTGAGTCTTCCCCTTCCCTCATCCCTGCTCTCCATGGCATGAACCATCACAGTTCCTCCCACCAGGCTCCTCTGGCTCCTGCCTCAGCTTCCAAATATGTGGAGCCATCTTATAAAATATGACTATGATCAAGCTTTAAAGAACTCTTGAGGATGATTTTTTGGGAAAAAAAACAATGACAATACCACATATTGACAAGGATATAGAGCAACTGGAACTCTTATACATTGCTCATGGTGATGCAAAATGGTACAGCCACTCTGGAAAACGAGTTGGCAGTTATTTTATAAAGTTAAACAGACACTTATACATGACTTAGCAATCCCACTCCTGGGCATTTGCCCAGAGGACATGAAAACCTATGTGTACACAATGACCTTCACATGCCCAAAAAACAGAGACAACATTTGCAAATCACATAACTGGCAAGGGACTGGTCTCCAAGCTACATAAAGAACTGTTACAAGTCTACAAAAAAAAAGAGAGAGAGAGAGAGAGAAGGAAATGGCAACCCACTCCAGTATTCTTGCCTGGGAAATCCCATGACAGAGGAGCCTGGCAGACTATAGTACCTGTGGTTGCAAGAGTCGGACACTACTTAGGGACTACACCATCACCACCATCACAATAAAAAGGCAAATAACCCAAGTGAAAAATGGGCGAAGGTTAAGGGGAGGGAGGGATGAATAGGCGAAACACAGAGGATTTTTAGGGCAGTGAAACTACTCTGTATGATACTATAATGATAAGTATGCACCATTACACTTGCATCAGTATACATTTGTCCAAACCCACAGAATGTACAACGTCAAGAGTGAATTCTAGTTTAAAACTATGGACTCAGACTGATTATGGGTCAGTGTAGATTCATTAATTATAACAAATGCACCACTCTTGTGGGGGGTGTTGGTAACTGGGGAGATGGTGCATTAGTAGGGCAGGAGATATAAGGGAAGTCTCTGTACCCTCCTCTCAGTTTTGCTGTGAACTTAAAACTGCTCTAAAAATGTCTATTAAAGCAAAAGAAAATGGTTTAAAGATTTGAATAGACATTTCTCCAAAGAAGATATACAAATGGCCGATAAGCACAAGAAAACATGTTCCACATCACTAGTAATTAGATAAATTAAATGCAAATCAAAACCACACTCACTAGGATGGCTATAATTTTAAAAAAGGCACACAATAACCAGGGTTAACCAGGATGTAGGTATATTGGAACCAGCTTACACTGCTGGTGAATGCTCATGCATGCATGCTCAGTCACTCAGTTGTATCCAACTCTTTGTGACCCTACGAACTATAGCCCACCAGGCTCTTCTGTCCGTGGGATTCTCCATGCAAGAATATTGGAGTGGGTTGCCATGCCCTCCTCCAGGGAATCTTCCTAACCCAGGGTCGGAACCCACATCTTCTGTGTCTCCTGCATTGCAGGTGGATTCTCTACCATTGACCCACTGGGGAAGCCCTCACACTGCTGATGAAAATGCAAAATTATGCAGCCACTTTGGGAGACAATCTGGCAGGTCTTTAAAAAGTAAAACTTAGAGTTACCATATGACCCAGCAATTTTTACTCCTAGGTGAAGAGAATTGAAAATCTACATCCACATAAAAACTCGTACATACATGAATGTTCACAGCAGCATTATTCAAAACGGACACAAAGTAGAAACAACACAAATGGCCATCAATCAGTGAATGGATAAAGAAACTGTGGTCTATCCATACAATGGAATATTATCCAGTCATAATAGGGAATCATTCATTGATTCCTGCTACATCATGGATGAACATCAGAAACATTATGCTGAGTTAAAGAAGTCAGATAGAAAAGGCCACATGTTGTATGATCCCATTTATTTGAAATGTCCAGAACAGGCAAATCCACAGAGAGAGAAAACAAATTCATGGTTGCCAAAGACTGAGGGAGGGGGAATGGGGAATGACTATTAATGGCACAGGGCTCCTTTTTAAATTTTTATTTTATTTTTGCCTGTGCTGGGTCCTTGTTGCTGTGTGCAGGTTTTCTGTACTTGTGGCAAGTGGGGGCTACTCTTTAGGTGCAGTGTGCAGGCTTCTCACTGAGGTGGCTTCTCCTGTTGCTGCTCTCAGACTCCAGAGCGCAGGCTTAGCAGTTGTGGCACATGGGCTTAGCTGCCCCACGGCATGTGGGATCCTCCCGGACCAAGGATTGAACCCGTGTTGTAGAATGTGTCAGAATCCCCTTCCTTTTTAAGGCTGAATCATATTCCATGGTCTGGATCTACCATGTTTTGTTCATCTATTCATCCGCCGATGGAGACTTGGGGTTCTTTCATTCATCTTTTGGCTATTGTGAATAACACTGCTGTGAAAACTAGTGCACGCAGCAGTCACTTCCTTTGTTCTGTTGCACGATTCCACATTGCGTTTAATCACCATGTCTCTTTAGGCCCCTAATCACCAGTCTGTAGTTTTGGGTTTTGGGAAGTTTGGTGGGTTTTTTTCATTACTTTGATAGTCTGGATCAAACTAGTCAATCCTAAAGGAAATTAACCCTGAATATTCATTGAAAGGACTCATGCTGAAGCTGAAACTCCAATGCTTTGGCCACCTGATGTGATGAGCCAACTCACTGGAAAAAAAACCCTAATGCTGGGAAAGATTAAAGACAAAATAAGAAGGGGGCGGCAGAAGATGAGGTGGCTGGAAGGCATCACCAAGTCAATGGAAGTGAATTTGAGCAAAGTCCAGGAGACAGTGAAGGACAGAGGAGCCAGACGTGCTACTGTCCATGGGGTTGCAAAGAGTCAGACACGACTTAGCAACTGAACAACAACAACAAAAACAAAAACAGTCTTGAGGAGTACTAGTCAGAGCCCTTGTAGAATGGCCCTCATTTTCATTTGTCTGATGCTTTCTTATGATTGGACTGAATTTAAGGGTTGGTGGGGGAAAGACCTCAGAGGTGATGTACCCAGCTCATTGGAACTGAACCAAAATTGGGTCTGCCCCTCTGCGTGCAGTAAAGCCAATCTAATGACACCAGATTGTGCGGAAGGAAATTTCAGCGTTTATGGCAAGGTGCCCAATGCAGGGCCAAACAAGAAGAATGGGCAGCTCATGTTCAAAAGACCTGAAAACCGTAATGCTTTTCAGGAAAGGGTTTTTAAAAGCAAGGTGAAAGAGCGAGTCACGGGGTGAATGATCCGCTCTTTTATGTCCTTTTCATTGGCTGGTGGTGAGGTATCACGGTGGTTATTTGGGGGAATCTCGATTGTCAACCTTCTGATTCCAACCATTCTGGGGCTACCTGCTTGTGGGCAGCATACAGTTAACTTCTTCCACCTGCTGGGACTTTCAGCATCTGCTGTGTGTGCTGTGCTGAGTCGCTCAGTCGTGTCCGACTCTTTGCAGCCCCATGGACTGTAGCCCACCAGGCTCCTCTGTCCATGGGGATTCTCCAGGCAAGAATACTGGAGTGAGTTGCCATGCCCTCCCCCAGGGAATCTTCCCAACCCAGGGATCAAACCCAGGTCTCCTGCATTGCAGCCAGATTCTTTACCATCTGAGCCATTAGGGAAACCAAAACAGCTCAATTAGGGCTCGGAATATCATCTATAGTTTTTGAGGAGGAACTAAAGGTTGGAGAAGACTCTTGAGAGTCCCTTGGACTGCAAGGAGATCCAACCAGTCCATCCTAAAGGAGATCAGTCCTGGGTGTTCATTGGAAGGACTGATGCTGAAACTGAAACTCCAATCCTTTGGCCACCTCATGCGAAGAGTTGACTCATTGGAAAAGACCCTGATGCTGGGAGGGGTTGGGGGCAGGAGGAGAAGGGGATGACAGAGGATGAGATGGCTGGATGACATCACCAACTCGATGGAAATGAGTTTGAGTAAACTCCAGGAGTTAGTGATGGACAGGGAGGCCTGGCGTGCTGCGATTCATGGGGTAGCAAAGAGTTGGACACGACTGAGCGACTGAACTGAACTGAACTGAAAGGTCTTTCACTGTGTCAATGACTAAACTATTACTATTTTGTTTACTTGACTGTTTTCCTTTCTTTCTACATTTTCTCACTTCTCTGATTAAGTACACTCTTCAGAACTTGGGAAAGGCCTAGGACACTAAAAGTTTTCTAAAAACAAAAGGCAGAAGACAAGGGGGTCTGTCTCAAGCAAGGCCCTATGGGATCCTGCTCAATTTCATTATCATGTCATACCAGGGATTACTTTTTTTAAAGGTTGTTTGTTTTTTTAATGTGGGCCATTTTTTCCCCCAAGTCTTCACTGAATTTGTTACAGTATTATTTCTGTGTTGTGTTTTGGTAGCTTGGCCATGAGGCATGTGGGATCTTAGCTCTCCAATCAGGGATTGAAACTGCATCCCTGGCAGTGGGAGGTGACGTCTTAACCACTGGACCACCAGGGAAGTCCCACCAGGGATTACTTGAGGGCTGTGCCACATTACAGACAACTCTGTCTTGCTCGGAAGGCACTATTTCCCATGTTTTCCCACCATACCGTATGTTTTTCCCCCCTCTCCAAACCCTGTTCTTTGAAAACAATGCAGATTATGAAATGCTCCTTACAAGAGTCCTTGATAGCACAGACGGACGTGTCATGTGATAAAGCAAAGACATTGACAACCTGGAAAAGTTGGAAAGTGATTTTGAAGAATATGCTCTGAGGATGAAGACGCTGAGGAAGCCTTAATTGATTCATTGTATTTCTTTGTTTGTAGACAAAGCAGCATTATATGATGAAAATCTTGAGACTCTTTAAGAGGATATAAATTAAGGGGTGGTGGTCTAGTCATTAAGAATCTGCCTTGCAATGCAAAGGACTCTGGTTTGATCCCTGGTGGGAGAACTACAATCCCACAGGCCTCAGAGCAACCAGGCCCATGCACTGCAACTGCTTAAACACACACGCCCTGGAGCCTATGAGCTGCAACTAGTGAGCCAGCCTGCCACAGCTGAAGAGTCCATGCATCACAACAAAAAATCCCGCACAACTGAGACCCAACAAAGCCAAATAAAATATAAACTAAAAGAAATGAAATAAAAATTTTAAGTGATCAAAAGCATTGTCTCGGTTTATTTGCCATGTGTACCCCCTTAGAACACAAATTATCGGTGAAGTTAATACTACCCTCAAGAGGATGAAAGTTGGTTTGGGAGAGTGGGGGACAATAGGCCACAAAGTGGCCCTCCAAACCTTAAACCTCCCTGACAAAATCTTAATTCATCAGTATTTAACTTTCTCTTTAAATTAAATTAAAATGGTCTCTTTAGGAGGTAATAATGGAGAATAAAGGTTGAGAAACACTTTCCTAAGATTTATAAAATAATGCATAATCTTTATAAAAAGATTTATAAAAGTAACCCTCTTATTTTATTTGAGAGGATGGCCTCTCTTATTTGAGAGTGGGTGACAAGGGTCGAACACTCAGTATGCATTGGATTACGTTTGTGCCTCAATTTCTCTACCTATTAATATAAAATTAGGATGTTAATTAAAATTAGAGTTAAGGTTAGGGTTTTATTAATATATAATTAGGATGATCAAACCAGTCAATCCTAAAGGAAATCAGTCCTGAATATTCATTGGAAGGACTGATGCTGAAGCTGAAACTCCAACACTTTGGCCACCTGATATGAAGAACTAACTCATTGGAATAGACCATGATGCTGGGAAAGACTGAAGGCAGGAGGAGAAGGGGACGACAGTGGATGAGATGAGATGGTTGGATGGCACCACCGGCCCAGTGGACATGAGTTTGAGCAAGCTCCAGGAGTTGGTGATGGACAGGGAAGCCTGGCACGCTGCAGTCCATGGGGCTGCAGAGAGTTGGACGCGACTAAGCGACTGAATTGAACTGAGGATGATTTACATAAAAGGGTGACTGTGAGAATAAATGAGGTTACCCATATGAGTTCATATAAGTACTACCTGTTGTTGTTGTAATCATCATTATCATTTTACAAAAGAGGGAAGACAAGTTCAGAGAAGTCAGGCCACTTGCTCCAGGACACACAGCCTTGGAAGTGACAAAAAGGGAGCTCCTAAGCCGCCGGGTTGCCTAGGGGAGAACAGATCTTCCCACCTGAGTCTGTCTTGTCCCTCCCTGAGAAGCTGGTGCTACTTGGTTGCCCCCATCCGCTGGCATGGGAAAACTCTTCCTTCCTTGGCGATCTCATCAATTCCAGCTAGCCAAAGGTTGAGCCTATGGCTGGAGAATTGGGCAGTCGTTTGCTGCCCCCTGCAGGTAGAACAGGAAAAGGCTGGCATCTTGCCCTCTTTCGTCGGCCCCCCTCTAGATTTATGGGAGCTTGCTTCTTACTTCTTTTCACTTTTTCTCCCTCTCCACACTGCTAATCCCCTCCCAAAAAAGTCCCTGCCACGGTTTGGGCAGCAGAAGTACACATTTAAATGCATAAACGCAGATACTCTTGGATTCAGCAATTCCACTGCTACAGATTCAGGCCACTTGCAAAAGTCAGGTAAAATTTATGGGCACGTAGATGGCCATCCGAGAGGGCGTCACTCAGCCACCAGACATCCAGCTTTGAGAAAGGTGGAGTAGAGATGTACCCGCTTTCTTGTGAAGAGTTTAGAGACATTTGATAAATGAAAAATCAGAGACAGAAATAAAAGAATATCACACAGGTAGATAGATATATATACGCACTTCTAGGTTTCCCAGGTGGCTCAGCAGTAAAGTATCCACCCACAGTGTGTGAGATGTGGGTCCCACCCCTGGATCGGGAAGTTCCCTGAGGGAAGGAAATGGCAACCCACTCCAGTATTCTTGCCTCGGAAAGCCCATGGATAGAGGAGCCTGGCGGGCTACAGTTCATGGGGTCGCAAGAATCGGCCATGACTTAGTGACTATACAACAACCAACACACATTTCTGTGCTGCAAAGAATCAAAATGAACGTGTTAATCGGTTTGGAAGGAGATGGGAAGTTTCTTCTCTTCTGTTTGTTTTTTCCATTCTTGTTTTCCTTTTTCTTTCTTTCTTTTAACCTTTTCTGTACTGCATGGTTTTCTTACGTGGAGCATGCACACATGTGTGTGTGTGTATATATATATACACATATATTTATTTTTAATGTTAGCAAAAAATTATGGGAGATTTTAGGTTTCTTCCCTGTTTTCCTCAGTATTAAAAAGTCAACAATAAAAAATTTTAACTCATACATGAAAATAAAAAAGAAAAAAAAATCCACAAAAGCAGTCATGGTATTCTGATAGAGAAAAGAGTCAAAGAGTAAGCAAGCATGGAGTAAGATCCCATTTTTACTTTTTTAAATTAGAGATAAGAGATTGAAATAAAGAAATTAACACAGCAACAGATTTTTTTTTCCCTAGATGGGTGTGATTTCTACTGTGGGTTTTTCTGTATTTTTTTTTAATTACATATTCCACAATTAATGTTTGTGTATCTTTTGTAATCTGATAAAAAAAATAAACAGATGCACAACACTTGAACGTATTTAATGCTAATGAGTTGTGCCAAAGAACTGATGCTTTCGAATTGTGGTGCTGGAAAAAAATCTTGAGAGTCCTTTGCACAGCAAGATCAAACCAGTCAATCCTTAAGGAAATCAACTCTGAGTATTCATTGGAAGGAATGATGCTGAAGCTGAAACTCCAATACTCTGGCCACCTGATGCGAAGAACTGCTGCTGCATCACGTCAGTCGTGTCCGACTCTGTGCGACCCCATAGATGGCAGCCCACCAAGCTACCTGGGATTCTTCAAGCAAGAATACTGGAGTGGGTTGCCATTTCCTTCTCTAGTGCATGAAAGTGAAAAGTGAAAGTGAAGTTGCTCAGTCGATCCAACTCTTTGCGACCCCATGGACTGTAGCCTACCAGACTTCTCCGTCCATGGGATTTCCCAGGCAAGAATACTGGAATGGGTTGCCATTGCCTTCTCCATGCAAAGAACTGACTCATTGTAAAAGACTCTGATGCAGGGAAAGATTGAAGGCAGGAGACGAAGGGGACGACAGAGGATGAGGTAGTTGGATGGTATCACAGGCTCCATGGATACGAGTTTGGGCAAGCTCAGGGAGATAGCGGCAGACAGAGAAGCCTGGTGTGTTACAGTCCATTCGGTGGCAGAGTCAGACACGACCTAGTGACTGAACAACAAAACAACACAAAAGTGACAATACTCGTGAAAGGGTACAATTTAAATGGGTGTATTTTACTGTCTATAAATTGTACCCCAATTAAATCGATTTTTAAAAGTATTTTAAATACCACAAAAGTATTTCACATACTATCCTCATTTACCTGAAAAACTAACGATTATTTATACGGTTACAAAATTAGTTTATCCATTGAACGCTCAAATATGGCAGTGACAGAGAACACAACATCCAAATACGCGAAAACCACTCAAGAAAACGTTGCTGTGCTGTGCTTAGTCGCTCAGTCACGTCCGACTCTTTGCGACCCCATGGACTGTGGCCCACCAGGCTCCTCTATCCATTGGGATTCTTCAGGCAAGAATACTGGAGTGGGTTGCCATGCCTTCCTCCACGGGATCTTCCCAATCCAGGGATGGAACCCAGATCTCCCGCATTGCAGGCGGATTCTTCACAGTCTGAGCCACCCGGGAAGCGCCAAGAAAACGCTGGGTTTTAGGAAATACGGGCTGTGTTCAATTGGCTTCCCAGGTCCAGGCGACCAAGGCGGGGGAAATCGGAAGCGGGAGCCAAAGTCGGCAATGTTAGCAGGAGACAGGACACAGAGACTGGGTAGAGCTTGACTCCCCCGGCCAGCAGCCCGGAACCCGGAAGTGTGGCTTAACTCAAGCTTCCAAGACCGCATGCGCACCGCCTAGGTGACCAATAAAAACGAAGGGAGGCAGGAATGGGGTGGGGCTATCAAACAGGAAGTGTGGCGTTTTACGCCCCGAGCTTTCCAGGAGGCCATGGAGGCCTACGAGCAGGTCCAAAGGGGTCCCCTGAAGCTGAAAGGCGTCGCAGAGCTCGGAGTGACTAAGCGGTAAGTCCTGAGATCCCAGGAGACCCTGTATTCTCTTCTTTAAGCCTCTCCCTGAGACCTCCGGGTGTTGCCCTCTGACGCGCCGTTATCCACATTTCGTACCCGTCTCATCTTCTAGGAAGAAGAAAAAGAAAGACAAAGACAAGGCGAAACTCCTGGAAGCGATGGGAACGAGCAAAAAGAATGAGGAGGAGAAGCGGCGCGGACTGGACAAGCGGACACCGGCCCAAGCGGCATTCGAGAAGATGCAGGAGAAGCGGGTAAGGCGGGTGGGAAGCCTAGGGATGCCCCGCATCGCGGATCTGGGCCTCCCTGGATGGATTCAGAGGCAAGACCCGGGACGTCACGGGGGAGGGAGGACGGTCAGAGAGGACCTTAATTCCGGGGAGAAGACAGTACGTGAGTAAGAGAGGAAGAGTTCACGGCGGGAAAGCTCCGAGGACAAGAAGGTTCTTCGGCCAGAGCAGACCACAAAGGGGAGAGACAGAGACCCAGGTTTGCATTCCAGCGCTGTCGCTCACTTGCCCCGTGACACTGGGTCAGTGACTCACCTCTTGGTGCCTCTGTTTCCACAAATATAAGGGTCAGGATAATGCTGTCTCCTAAGAGGGATGGAAACTTTGCATGAGGTAACGTAGATAAATGGCACTTCGTCTGGCATAAAGTCAGTGCTCAGTTGATGTTAACAGTTGACGTTAAATGCACATACTCACTGCTATAAGTCACCACAAAGTGTTTCCATGACAACTTTGGCAGCTTCAAATATGTTGTATTTTCAAGATCTGATGAATGATTTCTCTTAATGTTAAATATTTAACAAATTCGGGTTACGGAAGGATAGGTCAACGTGGGATACTTAAGTTCTGCCCATTATACTTGGGGGAGGGAGTAATCAGTCTAGGTCCTGAACCACCGGGATGCTGTTTTCTCCCCCACCTACCCCCTCAAGAAGACTTTCAGCAGTGTTTAGAGACTTTTTATTTTATTTTTTACAACTTGGATGAGTTGGGATGTGGGGAAGGGTGCTGCTAGTGCTTGAGACAGTGTGCGCCCCCCAAAGATTGATCTGGCCCAAAATGTCATTAGTGTCCAGGCTGAGAAACACTAACCCTGGTCTTCGTGATTTGGCCCAGTAATATCAGGAAAAGTTAACTCATTAATTCCAGGCCTAATTGAGTCATAGGAGAGAAAAGAGAGAGGGAGAACTCACTGGCTTTGATAAGATTGCATCCCATTCTGTCTCTGCTGCTCTTGATGATGTAACTCTGGGCGAGCTGGCTCACCTCCCACACCTTAATTTCTTCATCTCTATGGTGGACTCAAGTCTCAACCTCAAACAAATAGGTTTGTGATGAGGATTTAACAAGTGAATGCACTTAAGCCACTTCCTTAAGGTTCTAGTCAGAGGCAGGGCTGGGATTTTACTGCTGGAGTTGAGATAGGATGGGAGAGAGAGGCTCATACAACTGTCAAAGTGACCAATAATGGCCCCTCAGAATAGGGCAGTCATAATGGAAGTAATGGAAGGTATCAAGTTTGGGATAGGTTTTGAAGGAAGAACAGCCAGATAAGCTGTTGGGTGGGGTGTAGGTTGGGAAAGAGGAATCAAGGGTGATCAAGATTTTTGGTGGGAGAAGCTGGGTGAATGGAGGTGCTGGTTTACTGAAATTGGAAGGACTGTAAGTAAAGCAGTTTTTTATAAAGTGGGGGAGCAGGATCTTAGTTTTAGAGACTTGTTGGGCTTCCCAGGTGGCACTAGTGGCAAAGAATTCACTTGCTATTGCAGGAGGCGTGGTACCAATACAGGAGACATAGACCCAGTCCCTGGGTCAGGAAGGTCCCCTGGAGTAGGAAGTGGCACCCCACTTCAGTATTCTTTATATATATATAATTTTTTTATTTTTGACTGTAATGGGTCTTCATTGCTGTGAGGGCCTTTTGTGTAGTTGTGACCAGCAGTGGCTACTCTTCCTGGTATTGTGAGGGCTTCTCATTAAAGTGGTTTCTCTTATTGCCCCACTCCGATATTCTTGCCTGGAAAATTCCATGGGCAGAGGGGCCTGTTGGGCTACAGTCCATGGGGCAACTGAGCAACAGAGTGTGCACCTGCGCACACACACACACACACACACACACACACACACCCTCTCTCTCTCCAGCGGTTACGAACCTGCCTTCAAGTGCAAGGGACGTGGGTTCCATCCATCGCAGGGAACTAAGATCCACATATCTTAGAGCAGCTAGGCTTGTGTGCAGCAAGGCAATGTGCATGGCAGTGAAGACCCCGAATGCCACAACAAAGACCCAATGCAGCTGAAAAAAGAAAAGATCTTGATTTTAGAAGTTAAATTTGAGTGCCCATTAAAAGTTCAAGTAGAGAATTCTCATGGACATTCTTTGATACCTGAATCTGTTTTTGGAGGAAAGGTCTGGGTAGTTGTTCTGGGACTGCGTGAGCTCCTTCGAGGAGGCATAATGACAGAAGAGGTCTAGGATCAGACCTCTGATGATCAGAGGGTGGGAGAGAGGAAATTGCAAAGGAGCACAGGATGGAAGGATACCAGGAGAGAGCATGTCCTTAGGAGCTGAGTGGAGAAAGTGTTCCAAGAGGAAGAAGCGGGACTTCCCTGGTGGTCCAGTGGTTAAGGATCCACGGAACTAAGATCCCACAGACTGTGGGATCTACACCCAAGTGCCACAACTAGAGAGAAAGACCGTACACCACCATTAAGAGCCCACCCTCACACAGCCGTAAATAAATCTGATTTACCCTGAATTCCTTAAAAAAATTTTTTTTTAATTACAAGTGATCAGCTGCACTCCGAGCCATTAGTTGGCATTTGTGATGGGGAGGAAAGGAAGACTGATTTGAGTGGATCCAAATGGCGGTGGGGAAAGGCAGAGGTGGAGACAAAGATTTGAAACAAGTCTCGGGAGATTTGCTGTCAAAGGAAATGGAGAAACAGTCCTCCAGCTGGAGGGTGGAAGATCAAGGTGAAATTTTTCTTGTTGGAAATGAAGTACTCCTGAGGGTTTTGTTTGGTGGAGGAGAGGGGCATGGGGGAGCAGATGCGGGCAAAGCAAGGACGGTTGGGAAATGCAGATTCCCTTGTGGAAGAGTGTTGGATTGAGCACAGTGGGCGTTGTAGGCTGGACAGCTCCTAGAATGAAGGCTCCAGCCTGGTGGAAGGGGTCAAGGCTTGGCATCTCCAGCTCCATCACCCACTCTTCACTCTGGTCCTGGCTTTTTCTTGTCTATGAAGTGAGTATGCTGGGGTATGTGACAGCACCTGTGATAGCCTGTGAATTTGGTGCATGGAGTGGGAGGAGGGAAGGCAGAGCCCCGCCAAGTGCCTGGCATTGGTGACAGCTGGTCAAGTCAGCATGGCCTCTTGTGAGGAGACATGAACCCCATGTAGGCTCAGCAGGAAGAGGCAGGGATGGACAAAGCAGATACTTGAGAGACAGCGGGAGTGTCAGCTAGATGGGAGCCAACTGGATGTAGAGGGGGATTAGGAGGCAGCAAAGGAGACAGCCAGGTAGCAGTCTACAGTCTTATCTCAAGCTTCCCTGGGTTGACTGGGTTTAGTGGGGTGGTTCTTCTGCTGGCCTCCCTGGGAACCTGGTATAGTCAGATGGCAGCTGGAGCTGGAGCCCCAGCCAGGCTGGAACATGCTTCACCATGGCATGTCTGGTATCTCAGTGCTTCTTCCAGGACATGCCTCCCCACATGTCATCTCATTCTCCAGGTCCTTTCTTTCGAGCAAAGTCATCAGACGTCCCACATGATGACTAGCTTCTAAGAACACAAAGCAAAAGCTGCTAAGTCTTCTTATGGCTTCAGCACTGGCACTGAATTCTGTTAAGTAAACTGTGTCACGGGACCAGCCCAGAGTCAGCATGGTAGGGGACTGCACCAGGACACCAGAACCAGGCAGCTGGGTTCATTTGCAGGGGAGGTGGGGGAGCACCACAGTGAGTGGGCCACAGTCACCCAGCTAGTAAGTGAGAGAGCCAGATGTGGCCCCAGGTCTGTCTGACCCTGTATCCCATGCTTTTAACTCATACCAGCTACCACTGGTGTTAAGCACAAGGAATGGGGGAGGTCATGGTGGTACAGGATGGATGTTCCAGAATTACACTTGTCAAGGTGATCTGGATCTTGTAGCCCTCTTGACACTGTGTACCATCACTCAGGAGGCTCAGTGGTAAAGAATCCACCTCCAATACAGAAGATACAGGAGACACGGGTTCAATCCCTAGGTTGGGAAGATCCCCTGGATGAAGAAATGGCAACCCACTCCAGTATTCTTGCCTGGAAAAATCCCATGGACAGAGGAGCCTAGTGGGCTATAGTCCATGGGGTCACAAAGAGTTGGATGTGACTGAGCACACACACATTACCTTCCTCATTTATCATCCTTCCTCAGACCCCTTCTGAGACTTTTCTTTTTTTGCAAACTGGGAAAGCAGTCAATTGCCCAAGGACGCAGGAAGCACATATACAGCTCCCAGCAGGGTCTCCTTAAGTCAGTGCTAGTATGTCTCCCACCACTCAGACCAAAGGGCAGCGGATGTGAGTTCCTAGTGGGGCATGTGATGGCCAGGCATCCCTGTTGGACCCTCCTGAGTGGAGTCGAGGGAGGGGCGGGGTGTACATCCTGAGACCTCCAGCCATGCTGAGTGTCAGAGCAGGCTGGCCCGGGCTCCTGTCTTCCACCCGGTGCTGGCCTGGCCTGCACCAGGCGTGTGACTCACCTCCACTTCTCTCCTCTCTTCAGCAAATGGAAAGGATCCTGAAGAAAGCATCCAAAACCCACAAGCAGAGAGTAGAGGTGAGTCACGTGCTGCTGGGGGAGACTGGGCCACGCAGGGGCCAGGCCGGGCCGAGAGGTTGGAGCCTGGCAGAGGAGCCACTGGAGTGCTGGCAGATTTACCCAGCCTCCCCAGGGTCATTTAAGGGCAGGGCATCCAGAAGGCCTGGCAGGGTGGATTTGAGCAGGGGTGGGGGTTCACTGCGGAGAGACAGAATGTGGAGAAAGGGGACTGGGCACTGCTGACACTGGCATTTCCCCTCGGCTTTCCCAGGACTTCAACAGACACCTGGACACACTCACGGAGCACTATGACATTCCCAAAGTCAGCTGGACCAAGTAGCAGGCCCAGCCCGGGTACCGGGTGACATCGAGGAGGAGCAGAAGGCAACGTCGCGGTTACGTTTGGGGCCTTGGTATTTTCTGGAAACATTCTTGTGCACACATCCTTGTGTCTTCTGCTGAGACAGTGCTTTTCAAAGCTGTGTGTCCTCATTCTGGAACTTGATTAAAGTAAGACTGTCCTTTTCCTCAGTTTTGATTTCTCAGTAGTGCATAGAAGAGAGACCTCTTTAGTTTGGAAGGTTTATCCAGAGATGAAGGTTATTTCTGGGTAAGTGCCGTGGAAAAGTGTTCTTAACCCCAAATTGCCTCTGACTCTTTGACGGCCAGCCAGCTGGCTTTTCGTGGATAAAACTGACTCCAGAGAACAAAGAGCTGATGTCGTCACAGTCCTGAGTGTGCACATCCCTGTAGGGCCCTGCATGGCCTGCCCTTCTAAGCTACTTCTAGCTTGGAGCTTGTGCTCTCCTAGGGCCTGGAGAAGCCGCTTGGAGCTCTGTAGCCTTCAGACTGCTTCCTCCCAGCCAGTGAGGCCAGACAGCCTGGGAAACAGAACCACCACCTAAGGCACCAATGGGACACACACCTTGTCCCTTTCTGATCCTGTGGCCAGCGTGTAGCCTCTTCTCCCATTATCCCCATTCCAGACATGGGTCTAGTGGGTGTCACCATGGCAGACATTGCCGGTCAACACAACTTTCTTTGTAAGGGAACCCAGCCAGACACAGCCTGCCATTTTACCCGCAACTGCAGGCTCCAGGCAGCCCCCTGTATTTATTCAGAGTTGGTAGGTTACACGTTTGGCATTCACCAAGGCAGAGCCCCAGCACAGACAGACATGCACACAGCCGAAAGGAAGCACTCAGGCCCCCATGCTGCAGAGCCAGGATCTTCGAGGGCCTCTGTGTGCCCACCACATGGGGATCAAATTGCATTTGCTATTGGGAGAGAGTGTGCTGACAGAGATGCTGAAAGAATAAGAGAGAAGAAAAACGAAGTATTGAGGACTGCCACATGTGGAATGCAGAATAAAATAAAAAAGTTATTAAATATAAGTCTGAGTAGCTTAATTATAGGCTGTCTGAGTATCACTAGAAATGTTGCCTCTTGTATTATCACTTACAAAGAATGTACATACTGCAAAACCACTATCCCCCCTTCAATTTGGAAAAATTAGATGACACATGTTTTCACCTGTGGTTTGCAACCCACCTAAGGGAGGTGATGTACCGTCTCATTAGCAGTGGTTCTTTGGGGCAAATTCCCCCATTGACTGGAAGGTGCTTTCAGGCCTTTACACCCATGGGTCAGCAGTTGGGGTCTTCAAGCATGATGTGGTGGTGCTGTGAAAAGTGTGCATTGACAGTGGGGAAGACAGCTATTCCAATTCTCCCTGCCCATCAGACCACTCCAAAACAGAGAGACTGAAAACAATGGGATTTCTCTCTCTTGTTCTGTGGGTTGACCAAGCTCAGCTGGGAGGTTCAGCTTCATGAGGTGTAGTTTACTTCATCTAGGTTACAGTGACTTGCGTGGTGCCAGAGGTCTTCCAGAATCTCTTCTCATAACGTATTCCATGGGGCCAACACAAGTCACTGCCAAACCCTCTCTGGGAGGGAACTACACAGGGCATGGACAACCAGGAGATGTGGTTTATTGAGGCCCCACAGTCTAGTACTGTGGCTTAAAATCTATGGTAGGCTCCCCTGGGGAGCATTAAGAGCCACTGATGCTGGAACTTCCCTGGGGGTTCAGTGGTTAAGAATCTGCCCTCAGGTGCAGGAGATGTGGCTTCCATCCCTGGTTGGGGAACTAAGATCCCACATACTTTGAGGCAGCTAAGCCCAAGCACCACAACTAAAGTGTACACACCCAACAAAGAGCCTAAACACTGCAAGAAAGACCCAGGGCAGCCAGAATCAGAAAACACTCTGGTGCTTTGTGGGTGGGCTTCCATCATTGAGGTTCTTCACGCTCCCCAGGTGACCCCAGTGTGCAGCAACGTTTGAGAGATTCCAGTCTAGCACAATCAGCATGGTCTTTCTGAGATGTCACAGGGTTCACACACTTCATTGACTGCGGCTTCCCTGGGGGCTCAAACAGTAGAGAATCTGCCCTCAGTGCAGGAGACCCAGGTTCAATCCCTGGATCAGGAAGATCCCCTGGAGAAGGTAATAGCAACCAGCTCCAGTATTCTTGCCTCAAAAATTCCATGGCCAGAGGAGCCTGGCTACAGTCCATGCGGTCGCAAAGAGTCAGACACAACTGAGCAACTATGGTCCTATACATTCACTGCCAAGGATGAAATTCAGGTGTGATTCAAATTCCTCCACATATGGAGAAAAGTAGGTTATAAGTAATTTATGCGTAGTGTTGGGGGCTTCACTGGTGGCTCAGACAGTAAAGAACACCTGCAATGTGGGAGACCTGGGTTCAGTCCCTCGGTTGGGAAGATACGGGGAAGGGCATGGCAACCCAATCCAGTATTCTTGCCTGGAGAATCCCAGGAACAGAGGGTCCTGGGGGCTACAGTCCATGAGATTGCAAGTCAGGCACACTGAGCAACTAAGCCCAGCACATGTGCTGTGACAGTACTTTTGGCACCTGGAAGTCTGTTTCCTCAAAAGACTTTGTCTTCCTAGCCCTGCTGACACCGTATTAAACATCTAAAATGCCCAATTGCCACTGTTCAGTCGCCAGTCCTGTCCGACTCTTTGCAACCCCATGGACTGCAGCACACCAGACTTCCCTATCCTTCACTATTTCCTGGAATTTGCTCAAACTCCTATCCATGGAGTCGATAATGCCATCCAACCATCTCATCTGCCTCCCCTGTCTCCTCCTGCCTTCAAACTTTCCCAACATCAGGGTCTTTTCCAGTGAATTGGCTCTTCACATCAGGTGGTCAAAGTATCAGCTTCAGTCCTTCTGATGAAAATTTAGGGTTGATTTCCTTTAGGATTGACTGCTTTGATCTCCTTACTGTCCAAGGGACTTTCAGGAGTCTTCCAGCACCGCAGTTCAAAAGCTTCAATTCTTTGGCGCTCAGCCTTCTTTATGGTCCAACTCTCACAGCCGTATATAACTACTGGAAAAACCATAGCTTTGACTTTATGGATCTTTGTCAGCCCAGAGCAAGCCTGAAAAGGAAATGCTCCATAATGGGAGTTGTTACCTCTCCTGGGTGGTTTTTCTTTTTGCCTTATGTTTTTGTCATTTCCTCAGTTTTTTTTCAGTGAGATATTTGTAATTAGAAAAGAGACATGTTTTTCTAAAACACTGCAATAAATTAGGCAAGAATGAGGCCAGGTAAAATATTTCTTAAGACAGTTGGTGTCAAAAAGGCTCTCTTGTCTGCAATGTGCAAGAATTCTTCCAGCCCAGGATTCACATGATAATCTTTAAAGATTTGTCGGCAAAATCTTGGCTGTCTGCATATCAGTGCCAAACAGAAATACTGAGACAGTTATGGAGGAGAAAGAATGAGTGGCTTTATTACTTTGCCAGGCAAAGGGGGAACACAGTATGCTAGCATCTCAAGAACTGTGTCCCACCCCACCACCACTGGCCCCCAGTGAGCAGGGAAAGGTTATATAGTCAGGCTGAGTATGTGATAAGGATCAAGGCAGTAACACTCTTGTATTTTTTCTTCTGCAGGGTCCTAGGTGGTTCATCTTCTAATCTTGTTGAGTCTCTGTCTCAGGTGGTTTTGTTGCTGCTGCTTTGATTAGCAACTCTTCTGCCCTTTGGAACTCAGAGAAGGTCAGGGAGGCCAAGAGCTCTGCCTACAAGGAATGGGGGACAAAAGGACCTCCATGCCCTGGAGTCCCACAGGGCCCTGCTCAGCATCAATTCTACTTTTCTTCTCTATATTTTCTTGTAATTACATCTCTACCCCAAGTATAGTATATATAATCACAGAGTTGCAAAACCTCTCTTTGAAAACCCGAAATGGAGGTAATAGGGAAGATAAAAATATAAATGAGAGGCAGGCAGCCTGGGTAAATGGTTCTGACAATGCTGGCTGGACTGGGCCCAGGGTACTGTGATGGTTCATTGGGATGAAATGCAGGGATTTTCCAGTGTTCATAAAGCAAAAGAGATATAATTGAATTAGATTAATCAGGAATCACAATCTGCATTACCCACACTAACCACCAACGATAGTTATCACTTTTTTTTGCCTAGGTTCAGTGGGGTGTGGTATTCAAGAGATCATTTCAGGCAGTAAACTGGCACACTTGTTCACTGACAAGTGTTAACACTGACAAGTGACAGGCACTGTTATAAGACTCGACTTAGGGCCATTAAGAAAGTTTGTGTGACCTCTTTCCAAGAAACCACCTGCTTTGTTGCCATTGTCCAGTTGTTAAGTTATATCCAACTCTTTGCAACCCCAAGAACTACAGCAAACCAGGCTTCCTCGTCCTTCACTGTCTGCCAGTGTTTGCTCAAATTCACGTCCATTGAGTTGGTGATGCCATCCAGCCATCTTACTGCTCCCTATAAACCTACACAGCATTTTAAAAAGCAGAGACATTTCTTTGCCAACAAAGGTCCGAATGGTCAAAGCTTTGGTTTTTCCAGTAGTCATGTATGGATGTGAGAGGTGGACCATAAAGAAGGCTGAGCACCGAAGAACTGATGCTTTTGAATTGTGGTGTTCGAGAAGACTCTTGAGAGTCCCTTGACCTGCAAGGAGATCCAACTAGTCCATCCTAAAGGAAATCAGTCCTGAATATTCATTGGGAGGACTGATGCTGAAACTGAAGGTCCAACACTTTGGCCACCTGATGCGAAGGACTGACTCATTGGTTAAGACACTGATGCTGGGACAGATTGAGGGCAGGAGGAGAAGGGGACAACAAAGGATGAGATGGTTGGATGGCATCACCAACTCAATGGACCTGAATTTGAGCAGGCTCCGGGAGTTGGTGATGGACAAGGAAGCCTGGCGTTGCTGCAGCCCATGGGGTCGCAGAGAGTCGGACACGACGGAGCGACTAAACTGATAAAGGGTGTCACAATTGGTGACTGTATATTTGTTTCCTAGACTTCCCCACCAGACTGTGAGTTCCGTATGGCTCTAGGTGGGTTCCACCCCCAGGATCTCTCATCTAACTTGGCCTGCAGAGTGGGAATTTCCAGCTGCAACGGCTTCGCCCAGCCGGGCACCATACAGTGCCCTGCTTCAGTGGGCCCCGCCCGCCGCCTCCAGGCCTCTCCCCGCCCCGCCCCTCTAGGCTTACTTCCGGGATGCTTGAGGGAGGAGCGGGAAATAGGGCACATCGGACAAACTGCGCCTGTGCACAGTGCCCCCTGCGCCGGCGCATTCTTGACCGCTTCGCTTCGGCTGGACATAACGGTCCGCGCGCGGCTCCCCCGACCGGAAGTGGAGACGAGCTGTCGCGGGGTGCGCCCGACCCGGCTCACCGCCTGGCAGTCCCCGCTGTCGCCGCCGCCCTCGGCCACTGCCGAGGCTTTCCGCAGCCGCCATGTCCGCCAGTGCCGTCTACGTGCTGGACCTGAAGGGCAAGGTACCAAGGGCTCCCAACCCTCCGCGTTGCCAGGCAACCGGCGGGGGCCTCGCCCCGTGGGGACCCACCCTGTTGCTAGGTAACCGTCCAATGGGAGCCACCTTGGTCTTAGGCAAGGAAGCCGTTTGGCCTCACCTGAGGACTCCACCCTTTTGCTAGGTATCCAGGAAAGGGTCTTAGGTCCGCGAGCCCTGCCTTGCTGCTAAGTAACGCGGCGGGCTGCCGGAGTTGCCAGATAACCGACTGCACGACCCTCATCCCCGCCCCTGTGAGTTGGGGGTTTTAGGCCTCTATGAGGCCCGGGGCAACCGAGGCGGTGGAGAGTGCGGGCCGCAGCCGGCTGGGAAGCCAATCCTGGCGCCAAGGGGCTACGCGACCCTTGACCAGAGGTGGTGAAGCGTGTCAGGGACAGTGTACCTTTGGGCCAGTACCGCCCTCTAGGAGCTCGGCCCGTTCTGTTTATCCAGCGATTTTTGTGTTTTAGTCCCTTGAAGCAATCTCTTAATGTTCACTGTGACACTTGAGTTACCAGGGCTAGGTGAGGTGGTTGGCGGGAGTGCTATTTTCGCAGAGGGAGAGACTGAGGCACAGAGAGGTGATACAAAGTGCCGAGGGTCACATCGGTCACCGAAAAGTGGCAGGTCTAGGAGCTGAACCCAGAGTCGTTTGTTCATTTAGCTGATATTTGAGGAGCACTTACTAAATGCCAAGCAGGGTGCTAAGCTTCAGGCTGCCTTTGGTGAGAGAAACCAGAGTCAGTTCCTGAACCTGGTTCTTCTGGAGCCCACGATCTGGTGAGTGGGAGGGACCCTGATCTCAAAAAGCACAAACAAATGTAATTTGCAGTGGTGGAGCAGTGAGGATCTAATAGAGTCAGCCTCCACTGGGGATAAGGAAGCACTGCCCAGGGGGAGTGACACGCTGGCTGAAATAGGAAGGAGCAATAGAACCCTAGGACCCATTCCCAGGGGGCCTTTCCCCGGGTTGGGGGGGATGTTTCTAGGAAAGCTTTTTATATGAGGGAGCTCGGAGTCTTTCAGAAGTGGCCTGCTGCCTTCCCCCAAGTCTGTCCTGGCTAGAGGGCAAGTGAGTATCTGGTCTCTTGCATTGAGGAGTAACAAGAATAGGACAGTTTGTTGTTGTTTAGTCGCTAAGTCGTGTCCAACTCTTTCTGCGACCCCATGGACTGTAGCCCACCAGGCTCCTGTGTCCATGGGATTCTCCAGGGAAGAATACTGGAGTGGATTGCCATGCCGTCCTCCAGGGGGTCTTCCCAATGCGGGGATTGAACCCATGTCTTCTGCATTGGCAGGCCTAAACAGGCAGATTCTTCACCACTGAGCCACCAGGGCTTCCTATAATAGGACAGGACCAACAACATTTAACCAGCTCCACAGCAGTGAGTGAGGGAAACATGGGTGCCAGTCCTAGGTGGAGTGGGCAGAAGTTCGCCCAGAAGCAGTAAGGAGTGAAGGGTTGAAATGCCTGCCCCTTGCTGCCTCACTCCCCACCCCCAGTACTTTCCCAAACCTCCCTTAAGGGGTTGCCTTCCTTGGATGCCACCCAAAGTCAACAACTAGTGAGGCCCTGTGCTGGGCTCCCTTCTGAGGACGGGAGGTTGAGAAGGTTGAGTCCTTGGAGGCAAGGAAAGACACAGGACACCCCAGGGGTGGGAGGGTGCAGTATTCCCTGAGTTTTTGTAGCATGGGTTTTTTTTTTTTCTTATTTATTCATTTTTAATTGGAGGATAATTGCTTTACAGTGTTATGTTGGTTTCTGCATGTATCACCATGAATCAGCCGTTGGTATACACATGTTCCCTCTTGAACTTCCCACCCACCTCCAACCCTCCACCCCATGTAGCATGTGTTCTTGATTCCTCCCTGGCCACTGTGTCACCAGAGGTCCCTCAGGCTGCCTCCTCAGATCACACATTTCTCCAGCAAACATTTCATGAGCACCTAGCATGCAGCATGAGCTCAGAGGCTGAGCTCAAAACCTGCCCCTGCTGCTCAGTTGCATGACCTCGGGCAAGCGTGTGAACTCGCTGAGCAGGCACATGAGACAAGCGCAACACCACCCATGGTCCACAGTGCCCTTGAGGTCTTGTAGCGGAGGCGCGTGGAAGCTGACAGATTCAAGCAGATGCGTGGATCCCTATGATCAGTTAGCCACCACAGCAAGGTCAAGGCTCTCAGGTAATGCAGTTGCCCAACCTCAGTGTGGGTTGGCAGGAGAAGTGGTTACAAAAGGCTTCCTGGAGGAGAGAGATGCCAGCGCTGGGCAGGTGACCAGGCGGCAGTCAGGTCAACGAGGAGGTGTCACAGGAGGCCCACAGGGTGAGGGGCAGCCTGCTGAGGCTGGGTGGCCATGGGTAATGCTGGAGCCGGAGGTGGGACCCAGAGGGCCATGGGTGAAGGGCGTCCAGATGGGAGAGCAAGAGGAGACCACCTTGATCCCAAGAAGGAACAGCTGCCATGAGGAGACTGTAGCCTGGGAGAAGCCTGATTATACGTGTCTTTCAGAAGAGGCTGCCGTGGGTGGGTTTGCCTCCCATCCTCCCTGACCATCCCATGTTTATTCGATCCCCATGGACCTCATGTTTTGAAAGTCTGCCTTCTGCAGAAACTGCATTCAATGAAAAAGGAAGGTAATGGCACATCAAGGAAATTCACAACCGCACATCTACCTGCCAGCCAGCACCCCTGATCTCCAGGAAAACCAGCGTGGCCACATTCAGCTGATGGAAAGCCCTCCAGGACACTTTTCTGCCCTTACCTTTCTTCTCTGCAGCTTCTAACACCACTACTGTGCTCCTCCTCAGCAGGCTTCCATCGGCCTCGAGGTTGCTGTGCCTCTGTTTCCCCCGTTTCTCTCACTGCTCCCGCTTCTCTCCTGCCCTCCTCTCAGATGTTGGCTCCTCCTGCTTGGGCCTGGCATGCCTCACATGCTGTTGCTCTACTTGGGGTAGGCTTTGACTCATTCATTCATTCATTCATTCATTCCTATTTTTTGGCCATGCCTCACCACCTGCAGGATCTTAGTTTCACGAGCAGGGATTGAACCTGTGTTCCCTGCAGTGGAAGCACAGTGTCTTAACCATTGGACTGCCAGGGAAGTCCCAAGGGGCATGCTTTGATTTCTGTCACTGTGCCAATGACCTCTGAATTTGTATCAAAG
Source organism: Muntiacus reevesi (assembly GCF_963930625.1). Classification (NCBI taxonomy): domain Eukaryota; kingdom Metazoa; phylum Chordata; class Mammalia; order Artiodactyla; family Cervidae; genus Muntiacus; species Muntiacus reevesi. The sequence goes on along the minus strand of NC_089249.1, from coordinate 185,683,559 downwards.
TCCGGAACACTCATCTGGAGATCTGCGGGCCTTCAGGACACCCTGGAAGTCTCACAGCCGTCACAAACTCGGCATTTCCCCAGATGAGCTCCACACTACCCCCCCAGCCCTGCTGCTACTACCTGCCTCCCTCCATCTCAGGGAGTAACACCGCCAACCACACTGCCCGTTTAGAGACCTGGGCATTATCCTGCCCTTGTTTGCCTCACCGCCACACTCACTGCAGAGATGTTTACTGAGTAGCTGCTATGGGCCAGGATCTGAGGCTGCCCTCACTCTCCTTAAGTGGTGCTCCTAGTACCCACCATGGGTACCTCCCATCCCCTGGCTTTAGCTCCCCTGGTCCCTCTGGCTCTAGCCCACCTGTATCCTAAGGCCTCAGTTTGAAGGTCACACCCTTGCAGAGTCTCATCTCTCTTGAAGCAAATAGCTCAGTGCAGGGACCCGTTTGTCTTGGTCACCCTATGTCCCCAGGCCCAGCACAGTGTATGGTAGAGAGCATCAGCAAGTGGGCCTCTGCAGCCCGTGTGATGAAGGTGAGCAAAATATATTGCTCCCTGCTCTTTTCTCAGAATATACTGGGGCCACAGGGGCTCCATGCCATTTGCATCCCCCAAAGTTGGATAACCTGGAGTAGAAGGTGGACTTGGGAAGCCCAGGGGAGCAACATTTATGGAGTGGAAGTGGCCCTGCAGGGAGTGAGAAGTGGGGTTAGAACTCGGGCTCACCTTTGTTGACTGTGTGACCTCAGGCAGGTGGTGCCACCTCCCTGGACATCACTGTTCATCACTTTAAAAATACTAGTCCTACGTCATAGTAGAGGGGATTCTTATGAGGCAGCATATACTTCTGGCAAAGAATATACGAGAGGGTATGTCGTAGTCCCTGGGCCAGGTACCCACAAGCTCACCCACTAGGTACTGGGTCTCTAAGGGGCCTTCTGAACAGCAGTGAGTGCACAGGGTCCCTTGCCCATAGGCCACAAAGGAGAAACTAGGAAAGGAATATTCTTTCTTGGTCACTCACTTGACCACTCTCTCTCTCTGGCTTGCAGCAGTAAGACGATGTATTTTATGAAGCTAAGACTCTGTGGGAAGGAAATGGCAACCCTCTCCAGTCTTTTCCCATGGACAGAGGAACCTGGCGGACTACAGTCTGTGAGGGTCACAAAAGAGTCGGACAGGACTTAGCAAGCATGCGACAACGAAGGTTCTGAGGCAGGCAGTCCCCAGGCTGGTCAGCACAGTGGTGTCATATTTGCGCATTACCGCGTCCTGCAGCTGACTGTGCCCAGGGACACACGGGAGCAGCAGCTGCCCTGGGCCGCATCTCCAAATAGAGCCGTGCTCACCATGGCGTAGCTTCACACCTCCTTTTCTTTCCTTCAGTGAGTTATGTGTAACAGACTATGCTTACATAAAGCATATCATTTGATGAATTCAGTCTTTGTATACACCCAGAAAACCATAGGCACACGCTCTGTTACTTCCTAAAGGTTCCCCACACCCATCCATGTCCAGCCTGTCCCCAGGCAGCCACTAATGTATTTTCTGTTACCATTTCCCAGGGTGTGTTTAAGTGGAACCGCAGTTATGGTCTCCATGGTCTGGTTTCTTCCCCTTCGCTCAGTGATCCTGAAATTCCCTCCTGCTGTCACCAGTGTCAGTAGTCATTTCTTTTCATAGCTGAGCAGTTTTCTGTAGTGTGGATGAACACAATTTTTGTCTCCACTCACCTGTTGGAGGATGTTGGCATTCTTGCCAACCTGAGTCTACTTAAAATAATGCGCTGTGAGCATCCACACATGTGTCTTCAGGTGGATGTCTGGTTTCCTTTCTCTTGGGTAAATACCTAAGAGAGGAATGGCTGGGCTATAAGCTGATTTTAGCTTTCTGAGAACCTGTCAGACTTTACCAAAGTGGTTGTCTCATTTTACATTCCCATCAGCAGTGATACACATCTGAACCCATGAGAAAGAGATGAGGAGATGGATTCCTTTTCAGGCCACAGGCGGGATCTAGTAGGTGTGCACACTCAGCAGTGTCCCTCTGCTGGCAGAGACAGAAGAGCAGGGTGCATGAACGCAGAAAGGCGTGGAGAGGGTCTGCACTGAGAGCCTGCAGTACGTTGTTTACCCTGGCGTCGCCCACGTGATTCAGTCCTGGACTCTTGCCCCACAGCCCCTCTACGAAGACTCTCACTGGCCCCACTAGATGTTCACATGGGGAAGTGCTTTCCTTGAGGAATTCCCTGGGGCGTGGAGATTGAGTGGCCCTTTGATGGACGGGCATGATTGGGGTTCCCTGGAGGGCAGGAGGCGGGTGGAACTCAAGGTGAAAGCGCCTTCCCTCTCTCCCACCTCCCGCAGGTGCTCATCTGCCGGAACTACCGCGGCGACGTGGACATGTCAGAGGTGGAGCACTTCATGCCCATCCTGATGGAGAAGGAGGAGGAGGGCATGCTGTCGCCCATCCTGGCCCACGGGGGAGTGCGCTTCATGTGGATCAAGCACAACAACCTGTATCGTATCCCTTTGTCGGGGGGTGGGGGCGATGGCTCCTTTGTGGGCTTGCGTGTGCGTGAGTACACACACACACACACACACACGTACAACTGAGAGCTGCTGTCCCCAGGGCTGGCTGGCTCAGGCCAGCGGGGCCCGCCAGGCACAGCCCTGTCTTCTGGAACCCCCTGCTGCCTGAGGATGACCAGTGTCACAGAGGTCCAAGGAGCCAGGACAGGTTCCTTGGGGAGGGAACATCCCAGAGGAGACCTGCAGGAAGGCCAGGTGTCTGTCACAGGTGGTGGGGGTTGGCAGGCAGGTGGGGTGCAGGGGACAGAAGCCTGGACTGTGAGGGGTGGTGGGATACAGAGAAGGGGAGGGAGTCCTCCCCACTCTGCCCAGATCTCAGAGCCCTCTGCGCTCAGGCCCATGGGGAGGCCTGGCTCAGCCGGTTCTCATTCAGGAGGTCTGACTGGCCATCCCATGGGTTTGGTCAACCCCTCTAGGTGTGTTCTGGCATCTACACTGCTGCGGGAAGAGCCTGGCTCTGCAGCCCACAGCTCGTGCTCCAGTTGCCATGTGACTGGAGGCAGCTCCTCACCCCCCTAGTCCAGTGAGAGCAGTGATCCTCTCCTCGCAGCACTGTTGGGGTCAGCTGAGCTGTGCATGTGCATCGTGCCCAGCCAACATGGGCTCTGTCCCCTTTTCCACGTTCATGGAGACACACGGGACCTTGCTAGTGAAGGTGTGGTCCATGGGCCAGAGCATCCCCTGGGATGCTGGGAGCTTTCTGGGAATGCAGAATCCTGGGTCCATACAGCCTTGCCAGGTCAGAAGCTACATTAGAGCAGGGCCATCCCTCGTGAGGTGTGTGCACGTTGCAGGGTGGAAGGTGTTGGCCCGGGACGCTTATCCACGGCCCTGAGGCCTGGCTCTCTGCAGAGTATGGCAGGCAGCCCGTGAGCCAGGAAGAGAGTGTCTGAGAAGCTGCCCTGGGTCTGGGCATGGTGTCCCCACTGTGGGGGGTGGGGGAGTAGCGGTGCCGGCTCAGCAGGAGCCGTCAGACCAGTTCCCGGTGGGGCCCTGATGTTTCACGCGTGGGCAGCCAGCGAGGAGACAAGGGCTCATCCCTTGGACGCCAGTGCTCCGTGCGTCCTGCCGAGTGGACACTTGCTCACCTCCAGCCCAGTTCCATTGTCAGGTGGCAGCTTCCAAGCCCAGCCAAAGGGTTGGAGGTACCCGTTGCCCCTCCTTAGAAAGCCCTGGAACCTATGTTGCTTGGACTAGGGAAGCCAGCACTCCCCGATTGGCCCCGCGTCCATTTCCTGGGGCCCTTTGCTGGGCCAGGATGAGGCTGGAAGTGGGGTAGAGACGGCCCCTTTCTCCCTCCTGGAGCCCACAGCTTGGCACTGGGGTGGCCAGGGTGCAGTGCAGAGGAACTGTTCTCCCCAGGTGATCAAGCCCTTAGGGAAAGAGGAACAGGAAGTTCCCAGTACACACTGACCCCAGGAGCTGGGGACACGTCCCCGTGTCCAGAGTGTGTGCCAGTTTACACACATCACCTCAGTGAATCCACTCCCAAGCCCCTATTACATGGTTATTGTTGTTCAGTTGCTAAGCCGTGTCTGGCTCTTTGTGACCCCATGGACTGTTGCCTGCCAGGCTCCTCTGTCCGTGGGATTTCCCGGGCAAGAATACTGGAGTGGGTTGCCATTTCCTACTCCAGGCATCTTCCTGACCCAGGGATCGAACCCACAACTCCTCTTGGCAGGCGGGTTCTTTACCACTGAGCCATCTGGAAGCACATGGGTAAGAAAAAGGAGGCTTCATTCAAAAGGTTTGCTTCAGGGGGAAAGACTCAAAGACAGGCTTGAGCCAGAATTGGCCCTGAGCGTCAGGAAGGTCCTGTAGGTGATGGGCTTTGGAGAAGGGCAGATGGTGCTTCTGGTTTCCGCTCCAGGATGAGGCGCACTGCTCTCCCGGGGCTGCTCACTGAAGTGCCCGCTATCACACCTTGGGCTTCAGCCCTCCGCTCAGGCGTCACCTCCCTGGGCAGCGCCCCTTACCCAGCAGCTGGGGTGGGTTTCCTGTACCCCTGCTGCCCGCCTGTCAGCTGAGCGCTCCCTGGGAGCCGGGACTGCCCCTGTCTGTGACCACGGTGCCCAGGCCTGGCTCAGACCGGGAGCTCGGGAGCCCTGAGGGCCGAGTCGGTGACTGGGACAGCTCCAAAGCATGCAGGGTGCTGGGGTCCGGGAGGCGGCGCCCCCCTCTGAACGCTCCTTAACTGGCCGCCGTGCAGTGGTCGCCACCTCCAAGAAGAACGCGTGCGTGTCGCTGGTGTTCTCCTTCCTCTATAAGGTGGTGCAGGTGAGTCGGGCCCCAGGGGCCCCAGAGGGTCTCCTCACCCGGCTCTGCAGTGCGCCTCCCCATCTGGGCCACCCGAGGGCTGCAGCGTCCCTGCGGGGGCTGGAACCCCAGGAGGAAGACCCGAGGAGGGGGATGCCACGGCCTTATCTGCCCCTCCGCCTGGTGAGGAGAGGCTCAGGCTAGGGGTGTGCCCCGCTTCCAAGAGGGACAGGTATGCCCCCAGCTGGCTGTGAAAGGCTGGAGAGTGACCTGCTGAGTCAGGAATTAGGCAGGTGGGTTAATCAGGAGGAGGGTGGAGCCAAGTTCTGCTCAGAATCTCCTTGGGGGGGCTGTAAAGGCACAGTGCCTGAGGCCCCACCTTATAGAGGGGTGACACATGCCGGGCCCAGCTGCCATGAGATGGGGAGACAGTGGCATGTGCAAAGGCCCTGGGGCAGAAGTGCCTGTGGCGCCCGGCGTTCCCAGGACAGAGTGTGGCGCTGTCAGCAGGGTGGCTGGGCTGGACCTCAGGGTGGGGGCTGCGGCACAGGGCCTAGTGAGACGTTTAGATTTCATTACAAGTCTGATGAGAGATGGTGGCAGGCTTTAAGCAGGAGACTGGCAAGACCTGATTTAAGATCCTCTCTGCAGCTTAGGGAAAAGAACCTAAAGGCAGCAGGGAGGAGGTGGAGGGAGGGGCCTGGTGAAGTAGGGGCTTCATGGGGTTGAAGAGAGTGGACAGTCTGACCCAGGAGGCTTGGGGTATGCCCAGGAAAGCTTTCATACTCCAGATGGTGCTGTGTGCAGCTCACTCAGCAGTCACCTCCACTACACAGGACGGCAGGGTGGTGAGAACATGGGGCAGGAGAGGCCCCAAGTGCAGCTGAGGGGTAGCTGGCATCCCCTGGGGATGGCCAATCGGCGCTGTTTGTGATTTCCGAGGAGCAGCCCAGCAGTTGCAGTCCTGGGGTGTAGAGATGGGGAAGCAGGAAGGAGGAAGGTTCTCCTCCCTGCAGTGACCGGCATTGCCTTCCTGCTTCCGTGTTTGTGCCCCTGAAAGGCCTTCTGTTGAGTTCCTCTTCCCCTTGGCTCCCCTGGTGCCCCGGCTTTCATCTCTGAGTTTTCTGTTGAAATGGGGCAGGCTTATCTGCAGGCACAACTGTACAGACCGGGGTTCAGGGAGGTCATGAGAGGCTAAAGAGCTGCTTGTCCTGTCTGCAGGGGCCCTTGTCCCTCATCTGAATCACTCCTGACTCAGAGGCAAAGGGTCAGGGTGAAAGAGAAGCTGGGAAGGGGCCCCAGGCCTGGAGGTGTCTGTCAGGGAGAGGAGGAGAGTGGGCCTGCAGGGGTGGGAACTCAGGCTTCTGAGCAGGTCTCAGAGGACCCTGCACACCCCCATTGTGGTTCCCGCATCCCAGGCAGCCGCTGCTGTCCTCCTGCCCACGTTCCCTGAGCCCAGGCCCTCGTCTGAGCACTCCTGGGAAGCGGGCAAACACAGCTGGTGGACAAAAGGGCTGTGGGCAGGGGCCTCGGGGCACGAAGTGCAAATGAACTTGTGTTCATCCCCTCCTTGTCACTCATCTCACCGACCTGCCTCCCACGGCAACACTGCAGGTATTTTCAGAATACTTCAAGGAGCTGGAGGAGGAGAGCATTCGAGACAATTTCGTCATCATCTACGAGCTGTTGGACGAGCTCATGGACTTCGGCTACCCCCAGACCACAGACAGCAAGATCCTACAGGAGTGAGTGGGTGGGATGGGGCCCGGGGACAGGGGTGAGTGGGGGTCAGGCCAGGGCAACATCCCTGTGTTGACGTCATGGGCAGGTTTGGAGGTGCAGGAGGCAAATGTGTACTCACATTGCTGGTCCCCTGCCTATCTCCAGCCCACCAGAAGTTTTCTAAGTTCCTGGGGCAGCTATGGGTCCTTTTCCACTCAGCATCACTGCGTGGCATGAGCACTTTTCCTGTTGCTAGGTCTTCATTTCCATCCACAGACGTGCGCTCAATGCCTTGTTTTTAAGGAGTCACCTGCCACTGCTCTGTGTTGTTTTTTTTTTTTATACATGTTTGTTTAGTTTTGACTGCTTTGCGTTTCAGTTAGGACACAAGAGGTCTTCCTTTGCAGCCTGCAGGCTTCACTGTAGTTGTGGCACGTGGGCTCCAGAGTGAGTGGGCTCTGTAGTTTGCGGCCCGAGGGCTCTCTAATAAACACATAGGCTTAGTTGCCCCGTGACTTGTGGAATCTTAGTTCCCTGACCAGGGATCGAACCTGCGTCCCCTACATTGGAAGGCAGATTCTCAACCACTAGACCACCAGGGAAGTCCTACTGCCTTTGTTTTTACTGTCATAAATGAGACTGTGATGAAAAATCTCCCTCCTTTGGAATCCTGTGCACCAAATAATGGTTACCATTGATTAAGCACTTCTTGGGAAGCAGGCCTCTTGTGAGCACATTTTCCTATTTCAGTTAGTCAGAGGTGCTGTCTTCCCATTTTACAGGGGAGCAGAGGGACACTCAGAGAAGCCGTGTAACTTCAGCACACCCCACATCTGTTGTTCCCCAGGTAGAAGCAAACGGGCTTCCCAGGTGTCTCAGTGGTAAAGAATCCAGCTGCCAATGCAGGAGACGTGGGTTTGATCCCTGGGTTGGGAAGATCCTCTGGAGGAGGGCATGGCAACCCACTCCAGTGTTCTTGCCTGGGAATGGACAGAGGAGCCTGGTGGGCTGCAGTCCATGGGGTCAGGTGGCACATGACTTCCTGACATAACAGCAAGTGGAATCGGGGTCACCAGTTTCCTCTCCCAGGGAGGTCAGTCTCCTCTGCATGCCCAGCAGGGAAGCATTTCATGCCCACTGCTTGTTTTACTCACCAACGCTGTCTTGCTGCCCTGAGACTGAGAACACTCTACTCATTGTAACTGAAAGTTTGTTGGAGTTTTGGAAATGGTGATGTTGTTGTGTTAAATGGCCCCAGGTGAAACCAGAGCCTGCCTCTCCTGGCTCCTGCTACAGGGAGGGGCTGTTTTCAAAAATGTCAGTGCCTGAGCCACCTAACTCTGAGCCTGGGCCCACAGGTACATCACTCAGGAAGGCCACAAGCTGGAAACAGGGGCCCCGCGGCCTCCGGCCACTGTCACCAACGCAGTGTCCTGGCGCTCCGAGGGCATCAAGTACCGGAAGAATGAGGTGTTCTTGGATGTCATCGAGTCCGTCAATCTCCTGGTAGGCTTCCTTTTATTTTTTAAAAAATGTTGTCTTCTTTGTGATTGGAAGTAAAAGCAACTTGACTTTTAAAATTAGCAAGGCCCTGAGAAACAGTTTCTGTTGATAGCAGATCAGTGGGATTATGTTTGGGCTACTCATTGCAACACGAGCCTGTTTTACCTTCATTAGTTTTTGTTCTTATTTAGAACGAATGCATGCATATCATTAAAATATATATATATGTATAGGGTTAGAAAGCCAAGGGCTCTAGGACTTCCTGGTGGGCCAGCTGCTGACCCTGTGCTACCACTTCAGGGGGCCTGGGTTCCACCTGGGTTGGGGAACTAGGATCCTGCATGCCTCCAGGCAAAAGTAAAACAATAATTAGAAAGCAAGCAAGCAAGCACAGGGCTCCGTAATCAGAAAGGCCCCATCACAGAAGGATCCATCGTCATCTTCTGGCCCCTCACGCTGTAGGTTATCAGACAGACGTTGTTCTGTGTAAAATTGACGGTGTAAGCTGTGGTTCTCCTACAGTTGGCTTTTGGAGTTGCTTGGGTTTTGGTTTTCATTGTTTTGTGCATGTTTGTTTCTTTAGTTTTATTTATTAAGTTATTGTTATTTGGTAATTGACCATATTTTCTGTGAATTAGCACATGTACAGATTTGTGTACTCGTGATCACAACCAGGAAGCAGAACGGCTCCATCACCTCAAAATCCTCACTTACGCTGCCTCTCAGTAGTCACACCCTCCTGCCTGTTCCCAACCCCTGGCAACTGCTACTGTGGTCTCCATCACAGTAGTTTTGTCTTTTTGAGATTGTTTTATGAGTGGAATCATACAGTGTGTGTTTGAATCTGACTTCTTTCAATATATGGCTTTGAGATTCATCCAAGTTGCTCTGTTTATCAAAAGTTTATGTCTTCTTAGGTTCATTTATTTTGTATTCTGAATCACAGTTGATTTATCCATTCACCCATCAAAGGACATCTGGGTTGTTTCCAGTGTTTGGCAATTGTGAAAAGAGTTGCTATGAGCATTTTATGTATAGATTTATGTGTGGACAGAAGTTTCCATCTCTCTAGGGCAAATACCCAGGAGTGGGATTGCTGGGTCATATGGTAAGTGTATGTTTGACTTTCTAAGAAACTGTCAAACTGTTTTCCAGTAACATTTGTGCATTTTCACCAGCAGTGGATGAGAGTTCCAGTTGCTCCACATCCTTGATCAACGTTTTTATTTTTGTCATCCTACTAGGCTTTAATGTACATTTCCCTAATGGCTAATGATGTTGAACATCTTTCTGTATGCCTCTTTGTCATCCATGTATCTTTGGAGGAGTGTCTTTTCATGTCTCTGATCATTTTTAAGTTGAGTTTGTCTTCTGATTGTTGAGTTTTGAAAATTCTTTGTATTGGATAAAGTCTTTTGTCTTTATCCAATGTGGTGTGTGATTTGCAAATGTTTTCTCCTAGTCTGTCACTTTTCATTCTGTGGCATTGTCTTTCACAGAGCAGATGTTTTTGAAAAAGTCCACATGTCAAGTATTTAGGGACTTCCCTGGCAGTCCAGTTGGTTAACACTTTACCTTCCAATGAAGGGGGTACAGGTTTGATCCCGAGTTGGGGATCTAAGATCTCACATACTTTTCAGCCAGAAAACCAAAGCAAAACAGAAACAGTATTATAACAAATTCAATAAAGGATTTTAAAATGGTCCACAGGAAAAAAATATTCGGGAAAAAAACTCAATTATCAAAATTTTAAACTGATTATGCTTTTGGTGCCATGTCTGAGAACTCATTGCCAAACCCAAGGTCAAATAGATTTTTCTCCTAAGTTTTCTTCTAAAAGATTATAGATTTATATTTAGATCTATGATCAATTTTTAGTTAAATTTTTTGTAAGGTATGAGGCTTATGTCCATTTTTTTTGCACATTGAACAATTTTTTTTTCTTGTTCTAACATCATTTTTTAAAAAAGATTATCCTTTCTCCATTGAATTGCTTTTGCATTTCTGTCAAAAATCAGTTTGCTATATTGTGCAGGTCTATTTGTAGTTTCTGTTCTTTTCCATTGATCTGTATATCTGTTTCTTCACCAGTACCACACAGTCTTGATAACTGTACCTTTATAATAAGTCTGAAAACCAGTTAATGTGATCTTCCTAACAGTCTTCTTTTTCAAAATTGTTTAGTTCTTCAGTTCCTTTTATAGACTTTTAGAATCCACTTGTCTTGGGATTTTGGTTGGTATTGAGTTAAATAACTCTGTTAAATCAATCTGGAGAGATTTGATATCTTTAGCATATGAAGTCTCACAATCCATGAGAAATATATGTCTCTCTATATATATTTAGATAATATTTTATTTCTTTCATCATCATTTTATAGTTTTTACCATGTACAAATTTTCATACTAGATTTACACCTAAGTATTTCATTCTTTGGAAGCTATCACAAATTGCTTATTTTTAATTTTATTTGGTAGAATTCACCTGTAAAACTATCTGAGCCTGGAGATATCTTTTTCAGAATATTTTTCACTACAGAGTTCAATTATATAACAACTATAGGATTGATTAGGTTTTCTATTTCATCTTGAGTGAGTTTTGGTAGTTTGCAGTTTTTAAGAAATTGGTCTATTTCATCTAAGTCACTGAGTTTATATGCATAGTGTTGTTTATTATTCCCTTATTAGCTTTTTAATATGTGCAAGGTCTGTACTGATACCCGCTCTTTCATCTCTGATATTGGTAATTTATGTTGTCTTTCTTTTATGTCAGTCTTATGAGCGGTTTATCTGTTTCATTGATCTACACAAAGAATCGGCTTTGATTTCATTGATTTTCTCTATTGTTTTTCTGTTTTCAATTACACTGATTTCTGCTTTTGTCTTCCTTGTGATTTTGGCTCACTTTGCTCTTCTTTTGCTAGTTTTTTAAAGTGGTAACTGAAGATACTAATTTGAAGCCTTTCTTCTTTCTAATACAGACATTTAATGCTATAAATTTCTCTCTAAGCACTGCTTTAGCTGTATTCTACACTGATAATGTTGGGTTTTCATTTTTGTTGAAAATATTTTCACATTTTCCTCGAGACTTCCATTGACCCATGGATTATTTAATGAAAGTGTGTTGTTTAATTTCTAAATGTTTACAGATTTTTCTGTTATCTTGTCATTGACTTTTAATTTAATTCTGTTATTGTCTGAGAATATAGTTTATATTACTGTCAGTTCTTTAAAGTTTGTTAAGATTAATGATCCAGAATATGGTCTGCCTTGGTGAATGTCCATGTACATGTGAAAAAAATGTACATTCTGGCCTTTCTGGATAGAGTGTTCTGTAAATACCAGTTAAACTTGAACACTTGTCGTGTTCCATTTTGTTTCTTCACTCTATCATTTTTTCTTTGTATAGTTTTTTTAGTGGTTGCTATAAAATACATACTTTCTTATCATTTACTTAGACTTAATATTTTACAACATCTTTTGAAATTCAGAAACTTTACTACCCCATTGTAGAGTTGTCCTATATAATTATCTCTCTATACTGAAAACCATATTAGTCAGTGTTAAACATTTTTGCTTTCAATTACTAAGCACACTTTAAAGAACTGAGGAGGAAAAGAAGACTCTCTACCATATTTTCCCAGGTATTTACTGTTTCTGTTGCTCTCCCCTCACTCCCAATTTTCCAGGTTTCCTTCTGGTACAGTTTTACTTCTGCCTAAAATGCTTCTTTTAGCAGCTCTTTCAGAACAGGACAACAGGCTACAAATTCCCTTGGTTTTCCTTCATCTGAGAATGTCTTTATTTCACCTTCTTTCCAGAAGGATACTGTCACTGGATATCAAATTCTGGGTTGACAGTTCTCCTTTAATACCTTAAAAATGTTGTACCACTTCCTTCTGGGCTCCATGATTTCTGATGAAAATCCACAGTCACTCACATCAGTATTCCCCTGTAGGTAATAATAATATGTAGTTTTTCTCTGGCCGCTTTTCAGATTTTTTCTTTGTCTTTAGTTTTTAGCAGATAGTTTATGATGTGTCTAGGTATGGATATTTTTGAGTTTCTACTTTAGGGTTTTGTTCAGCTCCTTGGATCTATAGACTTATGTTTCACCACACTTGGGATGTTTTTATTCATCATTTCTCCAAATGTGTTTTTACTGTTTCACTCTCGTTTCCTTCTGGACCCAGTAACATAAATGTTAGACCTTTTATGATTGTCCCCAGGGCCTCCTGAGCCTCTGGTCATCCTGCTCCATCTTTCTTTCTTTTGTTTAGATGGGATAATTCCTGCTCATTCCGCTCCATCTTCCGTTCTGTTGTTTAGATGGTATAATTCCTGCTCATTCTGCTCTGTCTTTCTTTCTGTTGTTTAGATGGGATAATTCCTGCTCATTCTGCTTCGTCTTTCTTTCTGTTGTTTAGATGGGATAATTCCTGCTCATCCTGCTCCGTCTTCCGTTCTCTTGTTTAGATGGGATAATTCCTGTTGATCAGCGTTCAAGTTCACTGACCTTTCCCTACTGTGTTATCTCCATTCTGCTCTTGAGCCCGTCCACTGAGTTTTTAGTTTGTTACTGCACTTTTCAGATCTAAGATTTCCATTCGATTCTTCTCCTTATAGTCTTATTTCTTTACTGAGACTTTCTAGTTTGACATTTGTTGTAAGAGTATTTGTGATTTTTCCCATAGCAGTTTAAAGTCTTCTTCATGGAATCCCAACATCCATGTCAGTATTGGTGACATGTGAGCTGAAATTTTCATGGTTCTTTGTATGCTAAGTAATTTTAGGTTATATCTTGGGGTACGATTCTAGGTCTTACTTAAATTATGTAGAAAATGTTGATTTTTTCGGTTTGTTTTAGCTGACAGTTGACCTGGTTAGGTTCAGGCCGCAAGTTTCAACCCCCAGTCTATGAGCCATGAGTATCAGTTCAGTTTTCAAAGCCTTTGTGCCCTTTGCTATTTGCATCTGTTCCAAATATGCAGTGCCCAGCGGTCCGTCCGAGACTGGGAACAGTTTGGTTCTCCAGGCCTTTGGCCGTAGGGTCTTGTCTGTGCACACCTGGTTCTAGAGAGGTCTGGAGACATAAACAACTTCCTGAGGTTGCTTTCCCGAACCTTTCACTGTCTGCTGTATACCTGTGCTCTCTGGCTGCCTGGGGCTTCCTTTCTTGGTTCTGTGGCCAAAAACTTGGGGCTCTAGAGCCCCACTCTTGTGCTGGTCTGCACTTGGGCTGGAATCCTAGGTTTGCCACCCCCCACCCCTGGAAAAGCAGCTCAGCTGCCTGGGACCCAGACAGCCGTGAAAAACCTGAAGAGGGGGAGAAACGGGGATTTCCATACTCCCTCTGAGCAGCAGGAGTTCCCCTTCTGGCCCTGGAGTCAGAACTAGAGGCTTCTGCAAGCTCTGGCTACGCCCCACCGCTCACTTCCACTGCCAGGTTTCTGCTGCGTGCTCATATCACGGCGGGTGGGAGACACTGCTCATTCGGCCAGCTCTTGTGGATCCACCTTTTTGGTCTCCCAATAGTTGCCCTTGTATTCTGCCCAGGTTTTTTGTTGCTGTTGATCTTTAATTTTAATTAATTAATGTGCTGTGTCTTTGTTAGTGCTTGGGCTTTTCTCTACTTGCAGCGCACAGGCGTCTCACTGCACTGGCTCCTCTTGTCATGGGGCACAGGCTCCAGGGTGCGTGGGCTTCAGTAGTCACAGTTCCCAGGCTCTAGAGCTCTGGCTTGGCAGTTGTGGCGTATGGGCTTAGTTGCTCCGCAACTAAGGGATGATGTGGGATCTTCCTAGATCAAGGGTCAAACCTGCGTCTCCTGCATTGGCAGGTGGATTCTTTACCACTGAGCCATCAGGGAAACCCCCTGCTCAGATTTTATAGCTGTGGTTGGTGGCAGAGAACGGGTGATGCGAGCCAATTCCATCTCACCTGTAACCTGCCTGTCTCCACACAGAAGATCTCACTCCCAGTACTTGGGCAAACCAGGGCAGACTGGGCTGCCCGTCACATGGGCTGCTTAGGAATTCCTGAGTGAGAGCACTTTCCAAAAAATTCTTCCAGTGGACTGAATGTAAATGTATCTACCATCTTATTTTCTAAGCCGTGAGGCGACAGGGGCTCACTGCGCTCCCCTCCTGCATGAGGACCTTCACCTGGATCTGAGCCCAGAACATGTTCTCGGGTGTCCTGAGGTGGAGAAGCAAATCCCAGGGAGCAGTTTATAAGCAGCTGCCCCAGCCCCTGTGTCCGCGCACAGGGCACTGTCCAGGGACCCCTGTCCTCTCATACAAGGGGCAGCACGAGGCAGGTGTGGACATCCCAGGCATGTTAGAGCACACCTTCCTGAGTCTGACTGCAGAACTGGCGGCCTCCAAAATCAACATTGGCCTCCAGATTCTGAAAATCTGGTTCTACAGGTATAATTAGCAGCTGTTTTGCTGACACTCATCTCCTCCATGCCTGCCCTGGGACAGCGCCGGCTTTGGGCCGCCTGTCACGGCCAGCATTGGCCTTAAAGGCTGCGTGGCTTTTGTCTCCACTTCCCAAGCCTCCTTTGCCATCGTTCAGCTCTAGAGGGCTGTGCAGCCCCCCCTCCCCCGGGGGGATAGCCCCCCAGAGAAGGAGAACTAAGGGCAGTCGGGGGAAGCACTGAGAACCCACAGAGTGAGGCGGTGGGCGTGCCAGCTGCCCAGAGCTCAGGGCCCAGGGCCGTGTCTGCACGGACTCATGAGTGCACGCTGCCCCAGGCACTGTCCTCAGGCTGGACCCCGCAGTGAGCAGCCCGACCCGACCCCTCACCAGCGTGTGGATGGAGGCGGATGGACAGGCAGATGGGGGTCAGGCCACGCCCTGCCTGCTGAGGCAAGGACAGCGGGGTCAGAGGGTAGTGAGTGACAGGAGGTGGCAGGGCCTTCCGTGCTGCTCTGTGCCTTTTTCTGAGCCGTCATCCACTCGGTGCCTCAGTTCTCCACTTCCCTCAGAGGTGAAGGTCTTCCATGCCTGCCCACGGCAGTTCCAGATATGAGTTAAAGCCTGGACAGATTTCCCTGCTTCTCCACAGAAATCAGGAAGTCAGGGCCTGCAGGGAGTGGCCTGTATAGCCCTGGGTCTCTGAGTTTGTTTTGCTTGCTGGTGTGGATGTGGCATCCTCACAGAACGGCGCTGTGGGGGTGGCGGGCCGGGCTGCACCCCCAGAAGCTCTGCCAGCTGCTCCGTGCCTCAGTGTCCTCGTCTCTGAAATGGGACCATGGAGATGTGCCACAGCAGCTCGGCTCCCTCAGGACAGCCCCCGGGTTAACCATCATCCTGCTGTGATTTTTATTTTATTTATTTGTAAAAATGTGTGTGTTTTTAATTGAAGGATAATTGATTTACAGTATTGTGATGGTTTCCGCCACACATATGCATACCTATGGGTCAGCCGTAGGTATTCCTATGTCCCCTCCCTCTTGAACTTCCCTCCTACCTCCCACCCCGTTCCACCCCTCTAGGTTGTCACAGAGCACTGGTTTGTGCTCCCCGCATCACACAGCACGTTCCCACTGGCTCTCTATTTTACATGTGGCAGTGTGTGTTTCCCTTCTGTATACTGTCTCCATTCATCCCACACTTTCTCTCCCCGACTGTGTCCACGAGTCTGTTCTCTATGCGCTGTGATTTTCAGTTGCACTCTCAGATGCTTTCCAGTCTGCACAGGAGTTAAAAGTCGCCGAGTCACAGCCCCGCCCGGTCAAGGAGGAACTGCCCAGGCAGTGTTAGAGCTGGGGTTGTATTTGCTTAAGTGTGATTGTTACTTTGCATCAGACCTCAGAGCAGCCCTGGGAGCAGGACCCAGGCAGCTCCATCTTCAACAAGCCCTAGGCTCACCTAGAGCATAAAGTAGCATCACCTGGCCCCACGTGAAGAAATAGATATCTGGAAAATGAGTCCGCCCTGCTCCGAGAAAACCTCACAGAGCCCAGTAGATGAGCAGACACTGATAGAACCCTGCCCAGGCCAGCCACCAAGTCTGCCCTGGCCATCCTAGGGGCACCTCAGAGGGGTCAGTGCGTGAGAGAGCCCTCAAAAGGACCGCAGGCACAGCATCAGCTGGGCCATCCAAGAGGGAGGAGCCTGGCGTGGCCTGAGACCTAGAGGGTGGGGCCCACAGGTCTGCCCTGACACTGGCTCCTCGGCTCAGGGGCAGAGAGAAGGGCTTTGCGAGTGGGAGAGGCCGGGAGGGTCACACAGCATGGTGGGGGACAGTGGCCGCTGGCGCGGGGCCTCCCCTCACCCCTGCCGCCCCCACCCCGCAGGTGAGCGCCAACGGGAACGTCCTGCGCAGTGAGATCGTAGGCTCCATCAAGATGCGCGTCTTCCTGTCCGGCATGCCCGAGCTGCGCCTGGGCCTCAACGACAAGGTCCTCTTCGACAACACGGGCCGTGAGTACCCCGCCCAGGCCCGGGAGCGTCCGCCAGAGTGGTGAACAAGTTCACCTTAAGCATATTGGCTTAGGAACATTGTCGTGTTGTTTACAACGGTGAAAACTAATCAGCTGACGCCTGGGCCTGGAGGACACGGGAGAGTGAAAAATCCTCAAGTCCAGACACCTCTCAGGCCAGAGGTGCAGATGAGCACCCAGATGGTCACACAGTAGGTCCTCAGCCCCACCCTCCTGCAGGGACTGCAGGCATCGTCTCCTCCGGAGCCCACTTTCTGTCCTCACCTCTGACGTTGGGTCTGGGCTGTGCAGAAACCACACACAGCGGCTCGAGCTCTCCCTGCCTGTCCTGGATGTGACACTTTGCGGTAGGGCGGCCTCAGAAGCCCAGGGCTGCTGCAGCTCCGGTATTCACAAGATGGACCTCCAGCCTCCCCTCCCACCCACAGGAAGGTCGTCATGGCTACATTAGCAGTAGCGCTCTGAGGGCCTCTCAGACGTCCGCCCGGCAGAGCAGCTCCCCTCCCAGGACTGGGCCCAACCCTCAGCCTCTCTGGGCTGGGAAACTGAGATAGGATCCCAGGGATGACAGGCCCAGGGCCCTCAGGGGACCCTGAGTCATCCCCAGGCACCCCCAGTGGGGTCTGTTGGTCATTCAGCACACACGTCCCAGGCAGCACCCCAGGCTGGGGCTTAGAGCAAGCAGGCCCACCAGCGCTGCCCTCAGCCCAGTGTCAGGGTGTGATGGGGCTTCCTGGGGTAAGGAGGGGAGGATTCGGGGCCCAAGACGCTCTTGCAGATTTGGAAGCTGCTCTGCTCTGCGGGACTGGGCCCCAGATGGCGGGGGACCATCACTAAGCGAGTGGCCCGGGGACTTAGGGTCTGTCTGTCACGCCCTCACACTCCCGCTCCCTGCAGGTGGCAAAAGCAAGTCTGTGGAGCTGGAGGACGTGAAGTTCCACCAGTGCGTGCGGCTGTCGCGCTTTGAGAATGACCGCACTATCTCCTTCATCCCACCCGACGGCGAGTTCGAGCTCATGTCCTACCGCCTCAACACCCACGTGAGTGCACAAGCGCTAGTGCGTGGACCCCAGGCTCCCGCCCCCGCCTCGCCCCGGCAGTCCCCCCCTTCCCTCTGGGCGGGAGCCGCCTCCTCTGTGCTGAGTCTCGGGTCTGTGAGGTGACCTGTGGGGTAGGCACAGCGCCCCAGGGGCAGCCCGGGCTCCAAGGGGCCTGCTTGTCAACACACGAGGCTCCAAACTCTGAAGGGGGCAGGCCCTTTGGCACCACTGCCCCTTCTCCCAGGCAGCACCCCCAGAGTGTCCTCTGGGATGCTTTCTGCATTCTGTCTTTGTTCTGACCCATCCTGGCACCGGCTGGGATTCTCCCAAGAGCCCCTACTGCCGGGCACTGGGCTCACCCCAGGCCCAGTGGTCACTTGCTCCGTTTCCCCTCTCTGAAAGAGAGCTTTGTAAAACGACTAGGCGAGTGCGCCGTCCTCCCTCTCCCCAACAGGTCAAGCCCTTGATCTGGATCGAGTCCGTGATTGAAAAGCATTCCCACAGCCGCATCGAGTACATGATCAAGGTGCGTGTGCGTCCTACACGCAGCTTCCGCCGGGTGTGCAGGGCATACGAGAAGGGGACATGGGCGGCCCCACCCGGTACGGGCCTTCCGGACTATCTGGCCTGTCCTGGGCCTCTGACACCTATCTTAACCCAGGACTTGGGGCACACTGGGGCTCTTGTGACCCCTGCCCCGGGGCTGAACCTGTGGCTGTCACCCGTGTTGTCTCCCTGTGAGCTCGTCAAGAGTGGGCCTGGGACACAGGACACACCGCCCAGGTCCTAGGTGCAGCCGCCGTGGAAGCTGGCTGTGACCAAGTGTCCAGGCGGCACGCTTCTGCCACCCAGTGACCTCATCCGTCCCAGGCCAGTCCTGGTGGTGCAGACATTGTCCCCGCAGGCCAGGACCGCAGAGGATGGGAAGCCCCAAAGGCTGAGGAGACAGTGGGACAGAGATGACCTTCCAAAGTTGAGCTTAAAGGAAATCTCAGAGGGCAGGAGAGGGTGGAGAACCCCACAGGCCAGGCTAAGGGGTTTGTGGCCCTTGTGGGAGCAGGTTGGGTGGGAGCTGGGCTGTCTTACCTACACCCTGTGCACCCTTGGCCCCACTCATCTCCAGGCCAAGAGCCAGTTCAAGCGGCGATCAACAGCCAACAACGTGGAAATCCACATCCCTGTGCCCAACGATGCCGACTCACCCAAGTTCAAGACGACAGTGGGGAGTGTCAAGTGGGTGCCCGAGAACAGTGAGATCGTGTGGTCCATCAAGTCCTTCCCGGTGAGCACCTTCTCGGCCGGGTGCCCCCAGACCCCCACCCACACCCGCCTGCTCGCTGGGTCCCGCGCAGTGTGGTGACCTGACCGCTGTAGGCCCCTCGAGCCCAGGGCCGGGGTCCCCGCCTGGGGCTTCCGGGAGGCTCAACAGGGAGGGTGGGTGGAGAACAGGGGTGGGGTGGGGTGGGGGTGCTCCCGCCTGTCTTCAAAGTCAGGTTAGCGCCCCCCACCCCTCCCTCCCGCTGGCCTTCTCTCTCTCCCTGCCACTCCTGTTTGGACCTCAGCTTGCCTCCAGGGGAGCAGACTCACTGCCCTGGGCCAGAGCAGCACCAGCTCCAGGAACACAGCTCCTGCCGCCCAACCCACAGCTGGCGTGGCCGCCTGGCTGGTGTGCAGGATTTCGAGCACTTGAGTCTGGGTTTGCGGGCAGAGTGCCCAGGGACTGGAAGGCAGGAAGGAGGCTGCACGGACTGCACATTCCTCGTGATAAAAAGATGTGGTGCCTTTTCTTTTTGTCTCAGGGGGCTGTTTGTGTTTCTTGCTCTGGAAACTGTAGTAGCTGTCCTTTTGCTCACTTTTCTATCAAGTTTGGTCACTTTCTTGTTGGTTTCCAAAAGCTGTTTGTACATGGGCAAGGTTAGTACTTTTCCTTTGATAGCAGTTGCAAATGGTTTTCTTTAGAAGGTGTTTGTCTTTCAGCCTTGCCTCTGGAGTATTTTTGCTTTGGAATCTCTTTTGATTGTAGTTTCCTTACCATTCTCATGGGTTTTCAGATACTCTTTCATATGTTTGCAGGCAATTGCAGTTACCCCTTTTCCTCTCCTGTTCTTGGGCACCTTATGGCTCTTGACGTCTCCCCGCTTCCGTTGCTCTCTCCATGCCTGTACGTGGTGGTGGAGAGCAGCCTCCTGGCTTTGCCACCAACCGGAACTGCTAGGGTTTCGCTTTTCATTTTCTTGCTGCTTTGGGCTGCAATTCTTTCCAGTTCTACTTTGCTGTGTTTTTAGCACAAAAGGGCAACAAATTTAGCCAAATGCCTCTTCAGTGTCTATCAGTTCAGATATTAACTCAGGATGGATCTTGAACCATCCTTGCATTCTGGCAAACTCCAGTTGATCATAATATGTCTTCTCTTTGATGTGCCATTAATTCTGTTGGTTAACATTGTATGTAGTATTTTTACATTGAAATTCATGACTGAGATTGACTTTTTTTTTGGTAACTCTATCTCAGGTATCAATATTGTACCTGTTTCGTAGTTTTTTTGGTCTCCCTCTTCTATGCTGCAGAACAGCTTTAAAGTAGCCTTGAGATCATCTGGCCTTGAGGGGATTGATAGAATTTGGTTGGCTGTGTGTGACCATCTGTATCTCGGTTACTTTTTCTAACTCATCTGTGGAAATTAGGCCATTTTGAGCTTCTATTTCTGTTGGAGTCAGTTTGGGTAAATTTGTATTTTCCTACAAAATTATCCATCCTAACCAGGGTTTCACATTTGCCTACACAGAGTTGTGGAAAGGGGTCTCTTTTTCCCCTTCTCTTGTGACAGTGACTTCTCCCTTGTTATATCTTATTTTGCATTTTTGTTACTTCTTTTCCTTGATAAGGTTACCTAGTAGTTTGTCTATTTTTTTCCAGATTCACTTTTTATTTTATTTGCCATATTTTTCAGTTTTACAAGTCTTTAATTTTAATTTGTTCATCCTTTGACCTGATTTTCAAGTTTTTTAAATTTTATTATTTTCTTTTAAAATTTGTATTGATATATTTAAGCCACAGATATTCTTCTGAACCCTGCCTTAGCTGTATAACCCATAGAACGGGCATGTAATATTTGATACTATTATCTAGAAATTCTGTAATTGAATGAGTATTTTTTCATTTTGTTTTCTGTTTTTCTTGTCAAAGGGCCTTTTCTTTTCCATTTTACCTTCACTTTGAGTTTGATGCATTAAGGTCAGAGAAGGTTATTCATGCTATTCTGCTTATAAGATTTATTGAAGTATTCATTGTGTGTTGAGGTAAGGTCAAAGTTTGTGAATATCCCATATGTACTTGAGAAGATAAGGCCTCTGTACCTGGGGTAGAGAACTTGACACACGCGCATGAGGTCTGCTATGCTGTGACGGCATCAGCCCCACGGGGGGCTGGGTCAGCTCTGCCTTCCTCTGGTTCCTCTGGCTCCTGTCTCCTCTCTTGCAGCATCTGCTTAACAGAAGGTGCTGCCCTGTTACTTGGTGCATAGATACTCATAGCTATTGTGTCTTCCCTGTGGATTTGTAGGACAGTAGCCTTTCAGGCTGTGAACTGTTGTCCTCTGCACCTGGAATTCTTTGCCCTTAATTCTCCCCCGTGGCAGCAGTCCTGCTCTGCTTTTTTTTTTAATCTTTTAAAAAAATTTTTTTGGTTGCACTGGGTCTTCATTGCTATGCATGGGCTTTCTCTAATTATGGTGAGCCAAGGCTACCCTCTAGTTGCCGTGTGCAGGCTTCTCATTGCAGGGGCTTCTCTCGTTGCAGAGCACAGGCTGTGGGGTGCGCAGACTTCAGTAGTTTAATGCAGCTTGCAGACTGTAGAATATGGGCTCAGTAGTTGTGGCGCTTGGGCTCAACTGCCTTGCAGCACGTGAGACCTTCCCCGACAGGGATCAAATCTGTGTCCCCTGAGTTGGGGGCAGGTTCCTCACCACTGGACCACAGGGAGGCCCAGCCCTGCTCTGCTTTGTCTGACGGTGGCCAGCATGCCTTCACCCATTCTTTCTACTGGCTTAGTCTTTCTGACTCTGCTTTCACAGTGTAGAGTTGGGTATTGGTCTGAGTCTCCAAGCCTCGTCAATGGAGGAAATTAAACCCATTTACATGGACATGATCGACACAAGGTAGCCTTGCAGACTTCTGCCACCCACCGGGGCGGGCCTACCTCTCTACATATTCTTTTGCTTTCATTTTCCACTTGGTTTTTATGAAGCTTAGGTTTTTGGCCTGGTTATTGTTTCATGCACAGACTGATGGAGCTGGTTTTATTCCTTTGCTGCCTGCTTTGTCGCTTTATATAATTTTATTTGTTTTTGGCTGTGCTGGGTCTTCACTGCTGCATGGACTTCTCTCTGGTTTCGGTAAGCAGGGGTCGGGGCCCCTCCCCAGCTGTGGTGCTCGGGCTGCTCGTTGCGGTGGCTTCTCTTGTTGTGGAGCACAGGCTGTAGGGTGTGTGGGCTCAGCAGTCGCGATTCCTAGGCTGTACACAGGTTCCACGGTTGTGGAGCATGGGCATAGTTGCTCCACAGCCTGTGGGATCTTCCCAGATCAGGGATCGATTCTGTGTCTCCTGCATTGGCAAGCAGACTCTTTACCACTGAGCCACCAGGGAAGCCCTGCTTTGTCTATTGCTGAGACTGCATTATTCTCCCCTTGTTGTCCCAGAATCTCCACTGAGCACACAGCAGCAAGTCAGGCAGAGTCCACACGCCTGCACTAATGAGCGGATCCTGACCACTCACTGCATCCTGGGAAGGGGAGAGTGAGCGCAGCACTGGGGAGGCGGAGCTCTGCCATGCTCTGCCGAGGCCATGCAGAGGCAGCCCTGGTCAGCAGTGACTCCTGTTGCCAAAGGCCTGAGAATTGAAACCCTCCGTGTCCTGCTGTGATGAGAGCTGCATTTCCTACTGCCCCCTGCAGTTCTGTGTTACTCACCAGGCACTGGGACTGCCAGGCCAGGACTCCTGCCCCCGCACGGCTGAGAGTTCAGTCTCTCGGTCGAGTTCGATTCCTTGCAGCTGATGGACTGTAGCCCGCCGGGTTCCCCTGTCCGTGAGATTTCCCAGGCAGCCATACTGGAGTGGGTTGCCACTTCCTTCTCCAGGGATCTTCCTGACCCAGGGATCGAACTAGCACCTCCTGCATTGGCAGATGGATTTTTACCACTGCACCAGCAGTGGTAAAGGGAAGCCATTCCTTCTGCCACTACAAGTCCCATCTCTGCAGTCATTGTTCAGCTTCCAGGACCAGAGCCTCTCGCTTCCAGGGCAAGACCTAGGACCAGCTCATCAGTCCGAGGCAGCCCTGTTGCCCCCTGTCAGCGCTCGCTCTTCCTCTCTCTGCTACCTCCCCAAGGCCTAGTGTTCTTATTTTCCCTGAAGCAACTAGGCTTCTGTGCCTGGGAACTTGTAGAAGTTTCTCTTCATCCTCAGAATTAGAGGATTAATTTTCCCCAGCAGGGCTGCTGTGGGCAGCCCAGGAGGCCTGGAGGATAAGTATGAGTGTGTTGCAGGAGCCGAGGCACTGGGTGACTGCAGACCATGCAGGAAGGGACTCGACCAGGCCTGCAGCCTGGCATTCTCCAGGGGCAGCTGTTAGATGAACCTGCCAGGGCCTCCGTCTGACCCTCTCCTCTCTGGTCTGCTCCCCCAGGGCGGCAAGGAGTACCTGATGCGGGCCCACTTTGGCCTGCCCAGCGTGGAGGCAGAGGACAAGGAGGGCAAGCCCCCGATCAGCGTCAAGTTCGAGATCCCCTACTTCACTACCTCTGGCATCCAGGTACGTGAGACCAGGGCTGCCGGAGCCCCGGAGCAGACGTGGACAGGCCCAGTGGGGCCTCTCAGGGACCAGGCATCAGTCCAGGCTCGAGGGTTGAGGGTGAAAGACACCAGTCAGCCAGTTAGCAAAGGGTGCTAGCTGACTTGTCCCGGGACTCTGAGCTGCTTCCCAGCCCTGCCCATCTCCATGGGCAGCCTGGCCCTGATGGGAAGAGGCTCGCAGTGTTCTACTCAGACCTGACCTGTGCTCCAAGCTCAGAGATGCATTCAGCCCCCAAAACTAATGGTCACACACTTGCCACTGTGGGGCCCATTTTCCTGGGCACCTCCACAGAAGACCTGTATGGGGTGAAAAACCCTGGGATTGGCCCCTTCTCTAGGAATCTACTAGAGGGTCGTGCCTGCGAGTGCACATCTGGCTCTTTGCTGCACCTTCTAGAAGCATCTCTACTGTCCCTCGGCCTGAGTGTAATACAGGCTAAGGTGCTTCACCCTCCCCCTGGCCCTCTTGGTCACGGCCCAGCCCCAGGAGGAATGACTGGGTGGGCAGCCAGGAGCGGGAGTGGTATGTGCATGCTTAGGGCCCTGATGCTGTGCCCCAGGTGCGTTACCTGAAGATCATCGAGAAGAGTGGTTACCAGGCCTTACCGTGGGTCCGTTATATCACTCAGAACGGAGGTACGTGCAACCTGCCCGTGGGGCAGATGGGGGTGCTGAAAAGGTCCCTGGTGGGCGTGGGGAGCAGCCCCAGGGTCAGGGCAGGTGGGGGCGGCCCCTCCTCCAGGGTCAGAGCAGACAATGGACACCCCCTCCCTCTTTCTAGATTACCAGCTCCGGACGCAGTGAGGGGCCTCGGTGGCCCACGCTCCCAGCACGGGGCTCCTGGTGGAAGCGCCTGCCCAGCCTGCTGGGGGGAGGGGCCCCCCTGGACCCCGGCGCCCCTCCAGGCCCCACCCAGGGGCCCCTCCTTCTCCAGGCTCACCTGCTCTGCCATCTCCACTCACCTCCCGGGTCCCCTTTTCCCAGAAGAGGCTCGTCTTCAAGAGGTCTTGTCTCTCAGCCCCTGAGTCAGTCTGGGGGGCAGGAAAGACATCGTTCCCTCCAGAGGTCAAATACAGCCTTCTGTGCTGTCCAGCTCCCAGCACACAAGACTGGGAAGCACTTCCCAGGCCACTCTTCGGCCAGGCTGGCGGGGCCGCCGTTGTGTTGCCATTCTGTTGAACATTGTGGGTTTATCGAGCATTCCTGGATTTTGTCTCGGTCCGTCGCTGGTTACGTGACCCTCACCGTCTGCACCTCCCTCCCCCGGCCTGAAGTTCTCAGGCAGCACTTAGCGAGGACAGGCTTCCCTGTCCTCGCCTTCCTCCCCCGTGAGGCTGTCGCCGGGCCGCCCTCCCAGCACCTGGCCCTCCGCCTGGAGGCTCCTGGTCTGGAGCTTTGAATAGGGACGCCTTCTCAGGGCCAGCCCGTGCCACGTGACACTGTCCCTCAGCCACAGCAGTGTTTGTCCCACCAGGGGAAGCAGGCTCCGGCGCGGGCCCCCAGCCTCAGAGGGTGGGGCCACAGGCCATCCCCATGTGTGCTTGGACACCGCCCCCCTTCCCTGTCCAAGTTTGTGTCATGAGTACATTAAACGCCATTGGTTAAACATGCCTTCTTTCTGGTGCAGCGCTGTGCTGACTCCTGGGTGCCCGGGAGAGGGGCGGGCTCACACCAACCTGGGTGTGGCACCAGTTCCTGAGGCCCCTACGTCCCCTGGGGAAGACGGGACCAAGCAATGAGCAAGCAGAGCCGTTGCCCAGGGGCCTCCCAGAGGGGCTGCAGAGGGGAGGGCACACGGGCACAACGTTTGCCTCTCATCTGAGATGGCCATTACAACCCTCAACCCTCAGATCACCAGCAGCCTGCTCCCCTCCCCAGCCCAGGGGTCTTCCTCAAGAGTGTGGTCCTGCTGCCAGGAGCATCAACATCCCACAGCACATGCAGGTTCACAGGCGCCCTCCTTTATCTGCCAAGGCGTCTCTGGAGATGGGACCCAGGAGGCCGGCTAACAGGCTCTGCATGTGAGCCATACATGCACTGGAGTCTGAGGGCCGCTGCCTGGTCCGTAGAGGGGGGTCTCAGCAGGGGCGTGGGCAGCAGACAGCTTGTCTTCCCACTGCGGTCACAGGCCTCCCCCTCCTGCCTCCAAGGACCGTGTTTTCCTTTCCCTCTCCCGTATCTCCCAGCTCCCCCTTGGATGTCTAGTGGGCGTCAGCCTGAGTGGAGTCTTGGTCGTCCACCACATGGAGGAAGGGATGCTGCCCTGGCCCAGGGCTCAGTCCAAAGCCCTTATGGGCACCCCTAATGCCCCACCCCTCACTGCCATGCCCGCATCTGCAGCAAGCCCTGGCAACCCCCTCCAGAAGACCCTGGGGAACCACAGCGTACAGAGACAGTGGCCAGAATTTCCCCAGACGAATGAAAATCTTTAAATTCTCAGATTCAGGAAACCAGTGAGCCCAAATCAGGATCAATAAACCTAAGTCTGTAACTAAAACACATCACAGTCAAAACACAGAACATCAGACACTCAGTGAAGAGTATAAAAGCAATGCAAAGAAGATTAAAAACACAGAACACAAAAAAGAAAGAAGAAAAACACAGGGTGAGAGCTGGCTTCATGATGGCAACAGTGCTCAGATTGCTCAGAGAAGATGACCAATCTTGATGACCAATTCTGTGCCCAGCTAAGCTGCAAGAGAGCAAGTTGAAACATTCAGCGGTTACAGACCCTCAATGAAGCAACATGTGTACTTCAGGGAGATTCAAAGGCTTCCCTGGTGGCTCAGTAGTGAAGAATCCGCTCGCCATTGCAGGAGACGCAGGTTCAATCTCTGATCCGGGAAGATCCCACATGCGGCAGATCAGCTAAGCCCATGCACCGTGGCTGTTGAGCCTGTGCTCTAGAGCTCCGGGACCGCAACTACTGAAGCCGCTGTGCTGTAGAGCCCATGCTTCACAACGAGAAAAGCCACCGCAATGAGAAGCCTGCTTACTGCAACAAAGAGTAGCCTCCACTCTAAGCAGAGAACAGCCCTCTCACAGCAGCGAAGACCCAGCACAGCCAAGAGCATATAAAATTATTTTTAAAAAGATTCAATGCACGAGGAAGGAAAGAGATGAGGAATGCTGAAAAACTTGGAAGCCACTGGGAATATCTATAAACTATCATTGACTGTATATGAAGCAGCCGTAATATTGAAGAAGTAACGTCTGAGTAGTAACCTAAGGTACAACTAAAATTCTGCACAGCTTAGGTGGTTGACATCAGTGGCTCCCAAGGTCTTTATACTGTTTGGGAGGAAGATGGACTAAAATCTAAAAAAACCAGCGGTTGGGAAAGGATTTAAAGAAAATTTTAATGAACCAACAGGAGAAGCATAGGAAAATCAGAATAAATGCACATGTCCTAAGACTCTTTTAATGATAAATAGCACTTAGAACTGCACCACAT
The DNA here is from genome assembly GCF_963930625.1 of Muntiacus reevesi. Classification (NCBI taxonomy): domain Eukaryota; kingdom Metazoa; phylum Chordata; class Mammalia; order Artiodactyla; family Cervidae; genus Muntiacus; species Muntiacus reevesi. Next base: position 185,656,688 of record NC_089249.1, on the reverse strand, counting down.
GAGATTTCCCTGGTGGTCCAGTGGTTAAGATTCCACACTTCCAGCGCAGGAATGCAGGGGGCACAGGTTTGATCCCTGGTCAGGGAACTAAGATCCCACATGCCACGCAGCAGGGCCAAAAAGAAAAAACTGCACTATAACTTTTCATTTTGTGCCATAGAAACTGCAAAATAAGGCTGTAAAAATAAATCCAAACATTAGGAATCATACACATAAATGTAAATGATGCAAACCTGCTAGTTTAAGAGACTGAACTAAAATTCCAGATCCAGCTATATGCCCTGTTTATGAAATATGGGCTGAGTCACTTCAGTCGTGTCTGATTCTGTGACCCCATGAACTGTAGCCCGCTGGGCTCCTCTGTCCATAGGATTCTCCAGGCAAGAATACTAGAGTTGGTTGTCATTTTCTCCTCCAGGGGAGCTTCCCGACCCAGGGATCAAACCCATGTCTCTTATGTCTCCTGCTTTGGCAGGCGGGTTCTTTACCACTAGCGCCTCCTGGGAAGCCCATTTATGAAATACACTACCTAAAACAGCACAGTTAAAAGTAAAAAGATGCTACCATACAAAGATAAATCTCATGTAGTTATATTAATATCAGACCAAACAGACCTCAGGCAAAAAAAAAAGTGATAGGCCCTGAAAAAGTTTTCACAAGTTTGTAAGAATTCTTAGTATTAGAGTCTACATTCTCTAAGAAATTCTCAAGAGAATTGAGTTAGAATTAACAACAAATTAGTTTTTTTTTTATTTCCAAATATAATTAGTTTTTAAAGAACACTTCTGAATTACCATGTGTCAAAGAAGAAAATGTAATGGAAATTAGAAAATATTAGTGAATTTTTTTAATCTGGATGCAGGTTACAAAAGTGGTCTTACTTTTGAAAATGCATCAACCACTTATGATTACTCACTCTTCTGTATATAACATTTCAGTAAAATGTTTACAGAAAAAACTAAAACCCTTAAAGCAGCCAGGGGGGGAAATATTAAGTTCAAAAGTGTGACATTGCTGTAAACAGCTTACTTTACATCAGCAACAAAGGAAGCCAGATGAAAGCAAAGTGACATTTTCAGCGTGCTGAAAGAAAACTGCCCACCCAACAAAAACATTTCAAGACTGAGGTTGAAATAAAAACTTTTCCAGACAAAACCGTTAGTTTGCCAGCAGCAGACTCACGCTAAAGAAAATATTAAGTTCTAATACTTCAGCCAAGAGAAAAGTAATGGAAGGTCAAGATGCAAGAAGGAGCAAGGAATAAAGTAAATACATGTGAAAACGTAAACCTAGGTTGCGTAAAACAATGTTTCCTGAAGTTAAGAAAAATGATAGAATTAAAATATACACAAGGAAAAAAACGCGTCCTGAGGTAGTAAATGGAGTTAAAGTTTTCCAAGTGCATGGTTGTGAGGGAGGCCAGTAAAAACACTGATGAAATCTGCATTTTTATAAGCATGCATTATCGTTCTAAGGGCTTCCCTGGTGGCTTAGTTGGTAAAGAATCCGCCTGCAATGTGGGGGACCTGGGTTCAATCCCTGGGGTGGGACGATCCCCTGGAGAAGGGCATGGCTACCCACTCCAGTGTTCTTGCCTGGAGAATCCCATGGACAGAGGAGCCTGGCGGCCACAGTCCACAGGGTCGCAGAGTCGGGCTCGGCTGAGAAACTGAGCGCAGCACATTATGTTTTCTAAGGAAATCACTAAAGTAATAAAATAATTGCAATCTCCAAATGTTCCGAGGGAAAGCAGTGATTTTTTTAAAGCCACACACACACACAAAAAAACCTAAAAGATGGCTAGAGAAGATAAAAAGGAACATAAGGGGTAGAAACAGCAAACAAAACAATACAGTAGATTTAAACCTAGGTTTAAGTGTCAGATCAGTTCTGATATTAAATGTAGATGGGCTAAATATTCCAGCTAAAGGTCAGTTTGTCACCCTGGATTTCTTAAAATTCCAACTCTGTTATTTATAAGAGGTGCATCAAAACCATTAAGATGCAGACAATTTAAAATTAACAGGATGGGGAAAATAACCATAGAAATACCAAAAGAAAGCTGGAATGGTTAAGTTAATATTAGACAACATATACTTTAAAGCAAAATCATTGCTGGAGATAAAGAGGGACATCATAATAAAAATAATAAAAGATTTACTTCATTAGGAAGTTAAAATTTTAATTTGTGTGACCCTAATAACATGGTCTCAAAATACATAAAGCAAAAATTGACACAACTGCAAGGATAGTTAAGTCCACAGTAAAAATGAGCAGTGTAAATTTATCTCTCTCAGCAATTGATAGAACAAGTAAACCCAAAGAAGTAAAGAGAATATTTGAACCGTACAATGAATTTTATGTAATGGACCTGTATTTGTGGAACACTGTATTCAGCAACTACAGAATACATTTTCCTTTGAAGCACACAGTGTTATAAAGCAAGACTGAAGGAAAGAGTCCCTTGGCCAAATGCTGCTTAGTTAGGAATCAGTTTCAAAAACAATGAGAAAAATATCCATTCTTTGGGAACCAGTTCTAAATAATCCATTGATCAAGGAAGGAATTCTAGGAAAAGTACAGATTTTTAACAGAAAAGTAATGAAAATACTGCATTTCAAAACTTGTGCAATGCAGCTAAACTAGCACTTTGAAGGAAATTTGTGAGGCCTTAGGTTTATAAATACTAGATATTACAATATATGCTTATGTAATATATATTGCATATATGTAATATATAATGCATGCTGCACGCTAAATCACCTCAGTCATGTCCAACTCTTTGTGACCCTATGGACTGTAGCCCACCAGGCTCCTCTGTCCATGGGACTCTCCAGGCAAGAATACTGGAGCGGGTTGCCATGCCCTCCTCCAGGAGATCTTCCCAACCCAGGGGTGGAATGGCATCTCTTTTGTCTCCTGCATTGGCAGGCAAGTTCCACTACTAGTGCCACGTGGGATTCCTTTCTTACTTTCTTACTATGACATTATGTATAAAACAGAAAGACTGTTGCAGCCTTATGGGCTGTAACCTGCCTGGCTCCTCTGTCCATGGGACTTCCCAGGCAGGAATACTGGAGTGGGTTGCCTCTTCCTTCTCCAGGGACCTTCCCGACCCAGGGATTAAACCCACATCTCCTGCATTGGCAGGCAGATTCTTTACCACTGAGCCACCTGGAAAGCCCACTGTGTATAAAATATAAAAGAATGAAAAGAATGAGCTTAGCATCCATCTCAAAAAGTTAGAAAAATAAAATAAACCTACAAGCATAGAAAGGAAATAACAAAGGACAGATATGAGGGAAATAGAAAGCTTTCAATAAAGAGAATCAACAAAACAAGTCGGCTATTTAAAATTGAAGATCTGCTGTAAATTTTGAGCAAGATAAAGGCACTAAGGCTGTTATTGGAAATGGGGGAGAAACATCATCACAGCTTAAAAGTATTTTTTAATACTTTTTAGATGAGCGGAGGGCATGTGCCACTTCACAAAGACACTCAGTCCACTTTCTGGCCACCAAGTTGTGTGCCCGGCATGGACTTCATCCACACTGGGGAGAGGTATGTTTTTCTGATCCTCCTGAATTAAACCATATGGGCAAAAAGAACACTGAATAAAGAGATTATGAACAACTTTATGCAAGCAAACTTGAAAATTTTAGACACCTTGGATAAATTCCTGGAGGGGAGAAATATAAACTCAAAAAGAAGTTAAAATCTAAATAGTACTATAACTACTAAAGAAATTAAGCTAGTCAGAACTCCAAATCCAAATGACTTTATTGGGAAAGTTCTACGAAGCATTCAAGGAAAAAAAAAATTTTCACAAACTCTCCCAAAGAGTAAATAAATATGAAACACTCATTTAATGAGACTAGCATGTCCCTGAAGCAGTAGGAGACAATTGCTCCTATAATCTCTCTCAGTGAGATTAGATGTGACCAGAGATGTGGAAATCCTAAATAAAATTCCAGGGGTTCAGGGCAGATGGTGTCATGTTTAGAAAGGACATACCATTGTGACTAAATTCAGGTTAAATCCTGGGAAGGCAAAGTTGGCTTAATACTGGAATATCAATCCACTGGCAATGTATAAAGTATTTGATAAAATGAAACATTCATTCATGATTTAAATGAATAAACAACCCTTAAACAAACTACAGGGCTTCCCGGGTGGCTCAGTGGTGAAGAACCCACCCAAAGACACAGGAGACACAGGTTCGATCCCTGGGTTGGAAAGATCCCCTGGAGAAGGAAATGGCAACCCGCTCCAGTCTTCTTGCCTAGGAAATGTCAGGGACAGAGAAGCCTGGTGGGCTACAGTCCATGAGGTCACAAAGGGTCAGACACGACTGAGAGACTGAACTCTCAGCCATGAAGGGTCAGGAGGCCTGGCCTGGAGAAGGGAATGGCAACCCACTCCAGTATTCTTGCAAGGAGAATCCCATGGACAGAGGAGCCTGGTGCGCCCCAGTCCATGGGGTCACCAAGAGTCTGACACGACTGAGTGACTAACACACACACCTGGTTAGATATACCCTGAGTATAGAGTCACAGTATCAAAGACACCAGTACTCCTTGTGGGTTCTCAAAGGGTCGAACTCAACTTACCGACTAAACAGCAACACTTCTTGTGGAAGGCAGAAGAGTGCTTCCCCCTGCCCCGACTCAAGATTCCCACGTTCTAATCTGTCAAATCTACGAACATGTTAAGTTACATGGCAGAGAGGAGTTGAGTTTGCCAGTGGGATTGATTGCTAATCAGCTGAGCTCAGTAGGGAGATTGCCCTGAATAACCTAGGTGAGCCCAGCATAATTACAGTAGTCCCTAAATGTGGAAGAAAGTGGCAGAAGAGGAGGAACCGGAAAGAGGGACTCTGTCTAGTGCTGCTGGGCTTTGAAGATGGAGGAAGGGGTCATGGGCCAAGGACACAGGCAGCCACTAGAAGCTGGAAACACTGAGAAGACATATTCTCCTGTAGAGACCCCAGAAAGGATACTTTCCTGCTGATAACCTTGCTTGTTAGCCTGGTGAGACCCATTTTAGACTTCTGACCTCCAGAACTGTTACGTTCATCCATCTGTGTTGTTTTAACCTGGTGATTTGTTACTGCAGCAATGAGAAACTAATACACTCCTCAAATTGAATTACAGATTAAATGCATTTCCCAATAAAATCTGCATCAGGTTTCTGTGAGACTTGACAAATGAATCCAGAAATGGACATAGAAGGACTTCTCCAGTGGTCCAGTGGTTCAGTATCCGCCTGCCAGTGCAGGGGACATGGATTCAATCCCTGGTCCGGGAAGATTCCACATGCCTTGGACCAACCAAGCCCATGTGCCACAACTGCTGAAGCCCACACACTGTAGAGCCTGTGCTCCACAGCAAGAGAAGTCACTGCTGTGAGACGCTCCCGCTTGCTGCAACTAGTGAGGAGCCCCCATTCGTGGCAACTGGGGAAAGCCCAGTGCATCCAAAAATTAACTAATTAAATGTACACAGAAGATCAGAGGGCCAAGAAGAGGAATCTTGAATAAGATGGGATGGCTTTCTTAGCCGGGCACCAAGACCTACTCAGAGAGTAGTGATTCAGACACAAAATAACATAGTGTGATTCCTTTGGGATGAAGTTTACAAACAGGCTTAACCTAAACTGTATTCTTCAGGGATGCTTCTAGGGTAAGAGGAAACCTCGAAAGAGTGAGATGAAGATAAGTCAGAGCACAGCTACTGGGGGAGTGGGGAGAGGAGAAGGACGAGAGGATGTGGGTTGGGATGCTGGTTGCATTCTATTTCTTTTTTTTTTAATTGGAGGATAATTGCTTTACAATGTTGTGTTGGTTTCTGCCATCCATCAACATGAATCAGCCGTAGGTATGCATATGCCCCCTCCCTCTTGGATCTCCCGCCCACCTTCCACACCTCCAGGTTGTCACAGAGCATCGGGTTGATGTGTTATACAACAACTTCCCGTTAGCTATCCATTTTACATATGGTAATATATATATTTCAATACTACTCAATTTGTCCCACCCTCTCTTGCCCTCACTGTGTCCATAATCTCTTCTCTATATCTGAGTCTCTATTCCTGCCCTGCAAATATATTCATCAGTACCATTTCTTCTAGATTCCATACGTATGCATTAATATACAATATTTGTTTTTTCTCTTTCTGACTTACTTCACTCTGTAATAACAGGCTCTGGGTTCATCCACCTCACTCAAACTAACTAAAATCCATTCCTTTTCATGGCTGAGTAACATTCCATTGTGTATATGCACCACAACTTCTTTATCCATTCATCTGTAGACAGACAGCTAGATTGTGCATGTCCTGGCTGCAGTAAATAGTGCGGCAGTGAACACTGGGGTACATGTGTGTTTTTCAATGATGGTCTTCTTGGAGTTTGCTCAGTAGTGGGATTGTTGGATCATATGGTCATTTTATTTTTAGTTTTTAAACAAATTTCCATACTGTTCTCCATAGTGGCTGTATCAGTTTGCATTCCCACCAACAGTGCAAGAGGGTTCCCTTTTCTCCACATCCTCTCCAGCGTTTATTGTTTATAGATTTTTTGATGATGGCTATTCTGACTGGTGTGAGGTGACACCTTATTATAGCTTTGATTTGCATTTCTCTTATAATAAGTGGTGCTGAGCATTTTTTCATGTGTTTATTAGCCATCTATATGTCTACTTTGGAGAAAAATCTGTTTAGATCTTCTAACCCACTTTTTTGATTGGGTTGTTTATTCTTCTGATATTGAGCTGCATGAGCTGCTTATATGTTTTGGAGATTAATCCTTTGTCAGTTGCTTCATTTGCAATTATTTTCTCCCATTCTGGTGGTTGTCTTTTCAACTTGTTTATGGTTTCCTTTACTGTGCAAAAACTTTTAAGTTTAATTAGGTCCAATAAAAACAGTGGTTAGATGCCATGAAGTAGGAGGCAATGCCTTAACGGTATGGATGTTGTCAGGCCCAAGGGCCTCTTCCATCCTTGTTAAAGGGGTGCTAACCTTTCCTCCTTTCATACAACACCATATTCTATTTCTCAAGTGGGTGGTGGTGACATAGATGGTTGCCTCATAATTCTGTTAAATTGTACATTTTTTAAAGGAACATTACAAGTATAATATTACAATCCCCCCAATTTAATGTACTAAAATCAGTTCAGTTCAGTCATTCAGTTGTGTCCGACTCTTTTCGACCCCATAACTGCAGCACGCCAGGCCTCCCTGTCCATCACCAACTCCCAGAGTTTACCCAAACTGATGTCCATTGAGTCGGTGATGCCATCCAACCATCTCATCTTGTCGTCCCCTTCTCCTCCTGCCTTCAGTCTTTCCCAACCTCAGGGTCTTTTCAAATGAGTCAGCTCTTCACATCAGGTGACCAAAATATTGGAGTTTCAGCTTCAACATCAGTCCTTCCAATGAACACTCAGGACTGATTTCCTTTAGGGTGGACTGGTTGGATCTCCTTGCAGTCCAAGGGACTCTCAAGAGTCTTCTCCAACACTACAGTTCAAAAGCATCAATTGTTCGGCGCTCAGCTTTCTTTATAGTCCACCTCTCACATCCATACATGACTACTGGAAAAACCATAGCCTTGACTAGACAGACCTTTGTTGATAGCATCTGGTCCCATCACTTCATGGCAAATAGATGGGGAAACAGTGGAAACAGTGGCTGACTTTATTTTTTTATGCTCCAAAATCACTGCCAATGGTGATTGCAGCCATGAAATTAAAAGACGCTTACTCTTTGGAAGGAAAGTTATGACCAACCTAGACAGTGTATTAAAAAGCAGAGACATTACTTTGTCAACAAAGGTCCATATTAAAATCAGATGACTCTAATTCCAGGCAATGAAATTGGTGGAAAGTTCCCCAGTTCATTCTTTGAAGGAGCCAGCACTTAAATACTCAAAACAAGTTAAAGATAGAAGAAAAAAAAAAAAAGTAACTGTAGACAAGCCTTAGTTTAGAGCTTCCAAACAGAATATTAGCAATCAGAATTGAGCAGTGGTCAGTATTACGACATGACTAAGCAGGGTTTACTCTTAGGAAAATACCTTCCCACAGAGTCTAATTGAGCAACGTAACTCATCCCACCACCAAACTGAACCACATCAGTAAATTTGGGAAAGGAACGGTTAGATATAGCAGACATTTCTAACAGGAACAGGTGTAGGAATAGACAGAAGCTACTTACCATCAAGCATCAGAAAGTGCTTCCCAGGTGGCGCTAGTGGTAAAGGATCCACATGCCACCACAGGCGACCTAAGAGATGTGAGTGCAATCCCTGGGTCAGGACGATCCCCTGGAGGAGGGCGAGGCAACCCACTCCAGTATTCTTGCCTGGAAAATCCCCAAGAACAGAGGAGCCTGGCGAGCTGCAGTCCAAGGGGTCACAAAGAGTCAGACACGACTGAGCATCTAAATACGCACATCAGAAAGTGCTCATCTTGGAAGTCCTTGGAGATTCTGCGCTTCAAGAAGCACAGAAGTAAATGTGCATTAATGGCCTTCTCTGGCAGGAGCTCAGAGCAGGGAAGAAGGGCCAGGAATCAGTACCCCCACAAGCCCCTTGAGATTTCATAGCCCTGGCTCAGAAATGCTGAATTTTAATTGCATGCTCAGTCGCTGAGTGCAGTGGTGTCTGACTCTTTGTGACCACATGCACTATAGCCCTAGAGGCTCCTCTGTCCACGGGATTTTTCAGGCAAGAATACTGGAGCAGGTTGCCATTTCCTCCTCCAGGGTATGGTCCTGACCCAGGGATACAACCTGCATCTTCTGCTTGGCAGGCTGATTCTTTACCACTGAGCCATCTGGGAAGCCTGAATTTTCATTAATTTTAATTAACTTAAAGTAAGGATGCCATTGTTTTCCCCTGGCCCTGGCCCAAACTCCATCGCAGCCCCCCCATGCCCCTCACACAAGCACAAACAATCCAAGAACACTCACCACGGCCCTGTAAGAGCTGACAATGGAAAACAACCAAATGGGAACTGGCGGGATGATGGCAGAACTGTTGTCAATTCATCCACGTGAATATTCTGCTCACTCAGCGAACGGCCCAGGGCTGGGAATGCTAACACATCTCTCAGCTCCGCCCAGTAGTCTTACCACAGTTGACTGTTTGCCCAGGCTGCGATTCTGCCATTTCACCCCTGGGCATTCATCCCAGACAGCTGAGCACACATATCATGAAAAGAGAGGGGCTCCAAAGTTCACAGCAGCGTGACACACGAGAGCTTCAGACTAGAAACGCAAGGAGTGGACGAGCCACACAATGGAAGAGTTACAGCGATGACAAAGCCACAGGAGCTCGCCCGTAACCTCACAGAATCACCCCACGCGCGAAAACAGCAGCTGCTGGGGCCAGGAGGCCGCTGGCCAGACGGAACCTTCTGGAATGATGGGAGGTAGATTTCTACACAGTCACCTGGGTGCTGCTTATGGGCACGCAGCTCACGAGCACTGAGGCATGCGCTTTAACCCTTGGTGTACACCTGCTGTACCTCAGCCTTTCAAAGCCTAAAAACCAGTGAAACACACTGACAACTAGAAATCCATCAACCTTGTTGATGGAACGAGCAAATCGCAGGAGGGTGTGCCCCCCCCCCATTCATACAGAGTTTAAACTCACGCAAAACAGCACTACAACATTTACATCCATGTGATTCACTGAGTCACATGCTCGGTCACATTCGACTCTCTGCGACCCCGTGGACTGTAGCCCACCAGGCTCTTCTGTTCATGGGATTCCCCAGGCCAGAATACTGGAGTGGGTTGCCATTTCCTCTTCCAGGGGATCTTCCCAACCCAAGGAACGAACCCACGTCTCCTGCATTGGTAGGCAGATTCTTTAGCACTAGTACCACCTGGGAAGCCCTTAGGGCCACATAGTATATAATAAAATGCAAAATCATATAAGGGAAAGACGGGCTTCCTTGGTGGCTCAGATGGTAAAGAATCTGCCTGCAATTCGGGAGACCGGGGTTGGATCCCTGGAAGGGGAGCCTGGAAGGGGCTCCAGGAAGAGGCCCTGGAGAAGGGAATGGAATGGGAATGGCAACCTACTCCAGTCTTCTTGCCTGGGAAATCCCATGGACAGAGGAGCCTGGCAGACTATAGTCCATGGGGTCACAAAGAGTCGGACATGACTGAGCGACTAATACACACACACACACAAGAGAAAGACAAACTCCAAATTCTAGACAACATCACCTTCTGGGGCAGTGACAGGAGTGTCCAGGGCTGAGCTAGGGACCATGAACCTCGATTGCAGTTGTCAAATTTTATTTCTTCTGGTCAGTGGTGCACACATGTTAAACTATCACCAGTGTTTTTGTGACAAGCCTAGGCTCACTCTTTAAAAAAAAAAGATTTATTTTTGGTTGTGCTGGGTCTTCGTTGCCGCTCACAGGTTTTCTCTAGTTGTGAGAAAGGCAGAGAGCAGACTCAGTAGTTGTGGTTCAGGGGCTACATTCCTCCTTGGCATGTGGAATCTTCCAAGACCAGGGATTGAACCTACATCCTCTGCATTGGCAGCCGGATTCTTATCCACTGCACCACCAGGGAAGTCCCCTAAGATCACTCTGAATAAAGACTGTAATTGGGATCATGTCCCACCCTTGCTCAAAATCCTGCCATGGCTCCCAGTGCCCTCAGAGTAAGACCATCCCTCTCCTCCTGAGTGTCCGGCCCCATTCCCTCTAGATTTCCCCTGCTCCCCTGTGTTTTTTCCATCCGCACATCTCTGCCCCAGGTTTGTTTCTGCCTTGGAGCCCGTGCACCTGTTGTTCCCCCACCTTGTCTTGTGTACCCATCTCTTGGCCGCCTCTTTCCTGACACAGCTTAACTCAAATCTCAACTTCCCCCAGCCACGCCAGCTTGTTCCTACAAACAGTAGTTCTTTGTTCCACATTTCCTGTGTCCCCGATCTGCCTAGAAGCCCCCCGAAGGGAAGGATCCCCAATCTGGTTTATCCTTGCTGTGTCCCCACGGTCCCGGGCAGTGCTGAGCTGAGCTTCAAGCCTGTGGACACTCTCACAAGGCTCTGCCAGCCTTGACCACCAGGAGGCACCCACAGGTCATAAGTAAATGCTTGGATACCTTCGAATAGGGCAGGTCCAAGGCCCCAGAGAAAGGTGGGCTGGACAGACCTGGGGATGGGAAGGATCAGGCCGTCTCTGAGCACAGAGCTGCCCCCAAGCACCTGTTATCCTGTGTGAGGGATTCTCATTCTGCCTGAGCAGGACAGATGTAGAGACTGAGGCTTGGGTGCCTCCTGGAAAGGTCTCGGGTTCTGACTGCTCCCAGATGGCCTGGCTGTGCCCTCTCAGCCCCAGATGGATGGAGGGTGGGCAGAGGCGCGGGGACTCTGATCTCAGGCAGGGCCTGTGCTACCCACTGAGCAGCTTGTCCTGGCTGGAAGGATCAAGTCAGGGCCACCAAGGGCTCAGGCCGACTCTCCCAAACTCAGGGGAACTTAGCTCATGTAGGTGGCCCCGTACCTGCCTGAACAGGGCAGTTTGGCCTGTTCAGTTTCCCCGCATGGGGAACTGAGGCCCAAAGACAGGCTGGAGCAGTCCCCAGGCACCAGGACTGCACATGTGCTCTATACCCAGTGCTCCTCCTGGGGGCGTGGGGGGCTTCTGGGGGAGAGCAGGCACGGTACCCCTCACCCACTTCCTTCCAGCCACTCAACAGGTGGGGAGCTGGGTCTGTGCCTCATTCAAGCTCACCCGGGAGCCCCGGTCCAAAGCTGAGCCTTGCTGTGTGGCCTCAAGCAGACTCCCGACCCTCTCTGGGCCTGTGTCCATGACCACAGGGAGATTCTACATGCCATTTTGTTAGAAGAAATCAGTTCTAGGTTGTTGTCCACCAAGTAGGAATGACTTGTTGCCCTTTCCAAGGGGTCAGGATCCTTTTAGAAGGTGTAAGACCTCAGTGTTACCAATTCACTGTTGTTTTTGTGTGTATGCTGTGTGCTCAGTCATGTCTGACTCTTTGCGACCCCATGGACTGTAGCCCACCAGGCTCCTCTGTCCATGGCATTCTCCAAGCAAGCACCCTGGAGTGGGTTGCTGTTCCCCCTGCAGGGGATCTTCCCTACCCAGGGACTGAACCTGGGTCTCTGGCATTGGCAGGCAGTGCTGTTTTTTCAGCTGAGGTGAAATTCACGTAATCTCACCATTCACATACCCTTTTGAAGTGGGCAATCCCAGGGCATCTAGTGCATCCGCAATACTGTGAAGAAACAAGCAACAGAAAAGGGGACCCTGTATGACTAACAGCTGGTCTTTCAGCAGAATCTCTACAGGCTAGAAGAGAGTGGCAGGATATATTCAGAGTACTGAGAGGGAAAAATCTACAACCAAGGTTACTCTACCTGGCAAGGATTTCATTCAAAATTGATGGAGAAATCAAACGCTTTACAGACGAGCAAAAGTTAAGAGAATTCAGCACCACCCAGCCAGCTTTACAACAAATGCTGAAGGGACTCCTGTAGGCAGAAAACATAAGAGAAGGAAAAGACCTACAGAAATAAACCCAAAACAATTAAGAAAATGCCAATAGGAACACATATGTCAATAATTACTTTAAATGTAAATGGGTTAAATGCTTCAACCAAAAGACACTGACTGACTGGCTGGATACAAAAACAAGACCCATATATATGCTGTCTACAAGAGACCCGCTTCAGACCTAGAGATCCATACAGACTGAAAGTGAGAGGATGAAAAAAGATATTCCTTGCAAATGGAACTCAAAAGAGCCTGGATAGCAATTCTCGTCTCAGACAAAATAGACCTTAAAATAAAGAATATTATAAGTGATAAGGAAGGACACTAACACAGCTAACAAGGACCTAGAAGAAATAAAGAACGAGAGACAAGCAACTTCGTGCAACCGCAACCTCTATCGAATTCCAGAACTTTCACCACCTCAAGTGGAAATCTGTCCCCATGAGCAGTCACTCCCCATCCTCCTCCCTCACTCCCTGGCAACCGCCGATCTGCTTCCCATCTCTGTGGTTTTGCCTGTTCTCTTCATTTCATGTAAATGGAATCACACACTGTGTAGTCTTTTTTGTCTGGCTGCTTTTACTCGGCATGATGTTTTCAAGATACATCCACATTGTAAGATGTGTCACTGCTTTCCTTTCTGTGGCAAAATAATATTCCATTGGGTGGACTTACCAGACGTTCATCCACTCATCTGTCGACGGATACTTGAGTTGTTTCCACCTTTTGGCTAAGGGGAATTGTGCTCTTAATAACATGGGTGCAAAAATATCTATTTGCATCCTTGCCTTCAGTTCTTTTGGTTATGTACTTAGGACTGGAACTTCTGGATCATAAGGTAATTCCATGTTTTTTTGAGCCATTTAACTGTTTTTTTTTTTTTTTTTTTTTTTTTTTATAAAACTAAAAGGTCATGGCTCTTGGCCAAACTGGGAATACCATGCTAGGAAATTTCCAGCAAGTTATTTTCAGTAATCACTACCCAACCTCCCTACCCCAACAAATCTCATGTATTTCAGTTGCTGACCAAATTAGTTTTGCCTATTTGTGCTTAGTCATGTCTGACTCTTTGCGACCCCATGGACTATAGCCTGCCAAGCTCCTGTGTCCATGGAATTCTCCAGGCAAGAATACTGGAGTGGGTTGCCGTTTCCTCCTCCAGGGGATCTCCCTGACCCAGGGATCAGAACCAGGTCTCCTGCATTGCAGGCAGATTCTTTACCATCTGAGTTTTTAGTGACTGTATATATTTACCTTTGGATTGAGAGATACACAGAAATTTGTGCCAAATACTTAGATCCTCAGATCTGAGTGCATAGCCTGATGCATTTTTAACTCTGTGGATGCTCAAATCAACACATAGCAGCCCTCCATCCCCTGGGCCGTATCTCTCATGCTGCCTCCCAGAAGGAGCTATCCTGTTGGCCAACACCATTGGTTCATTTTGCCTGTTCTTGAACTTCAGATACACAGCCTCACACCATGTGTCCTGTTTGGGATCTGTCCGCTTTTGCTCATCATCATAACTTCCAAGACTCACCCACATCCCCCGATCCTTTTTCTTTGCTGTATACTGTCCCACCGCACAACTCGGCAGTTTGTGGGCTCAGTCCTGTCACTGGGCGTCTGACTTGTGTTCAGAGCTACTCCAAGCACGTGTGCCCAGGTCTTGTGGCTGCTGCGTGTTTTCATCTCTTGCGGGTAAATACCGAAGGGTGTGAAGTCTCGGTTATAGAGGAGGGGGAGACCTATGCTCCGTGGACACTGCCAAACCGTCTTGCAAGGTGGCTGGACCATTTTACTTCCCACACCAGTGAGAGAGAGTTCCAGCTGCTCCACGCCTTCACCAGCACTTAGGGGCCAGTCTTTTCCATTTCATGCCTGCAGGTGGGGCTGTGGTTCATGCATGTTCCAACTCCACTGCATTGGGACTCTGTGCCCACCAGATTTTCTTTCTTTCTTTCTTTCTTTCTTTTTTAAATATATTTACTTATTTGGCTGTGCCGGGTCTTAGTTGAGACACATGGGATCTTTGATCCTCACTGTGGCATGCATGATCTTTAGTACTAGCATGTGGGATCTAGTTCCCTGACCAGGGATCAAACCCAGGCTCCCTGCATTGGGAGCCCAGAGTCTTAGCCATTGAACCACCAGGGAAGTCCTTGCCCATTGGATTCTATGCCAAGATCCTCTCTGGGAAGTACAGGAGTGCAGACCACACTCACCTGTTTGAAGGTGGGGGGCCTCTGTCCTTGGCTTCCAGGCCACCATCTCCTGTGTTTTGTCTACCACTGTTTCTTCTCCATTCCCTCAGGGGATCCTCTATCTCAGCTTTCTGGAAACAAAGTCTCCAGGTCCTCCCTCCTCGCAGGAAATGGCCACAGAGTCAAGGGATCCCCAGAAGGACTCAACATTCTACTTTGCCTCCTCAGCCTTAGTGAGCGATTGCCCAGTCAACTCAAGGCACAAAGGGGAACTCAAGGATCATGTATCACTGACTGTCCTGCCATTTTCACCTCCCGAATCTCAGCTCTCCCGCTTCTCCCCTGCCTCCCATCCCCAACTAGTCTAAGCCCCTGCATCTCCACCATCTCCACCGGACAAGCCCAGCTCCTGACACAATCCCACATACCTGGCACTTGCCTCTTGTCCAGCGCACACCAAAACGATGCTTCTAAGACCATGTGTGGCCCCCCTTAGGTGTTCAGATAGCTTCTCAGCATCCGTCACTTGCCTAGGCCCTCAGGTGAGTACCTGCTGGATCTGGCTCCTCTGACCTCTCCAGGCCCTCCTCCCACACTCATTCATTCATTTGGGTATTTATTGAGCACCTGCTGTGTACCAGATCTCATTCTCAATGCAGAGAGGCATCGGGACCAGACTCAAAAACCTCTATTCTGGAGAGCATGAGGTAAGGGGCGGGGACAACAGTTATCTCCATGCTGACAGCATGTGGGGGGTCGTGTGAGGGCAGGGACGCCTCAGCCTGGCACGGGGAGACATTCCCGGGGAGCACAGGGCTGAGGCCAAGGCTGGGTGTGGCAGGGAGAACAAAGACCAGGAGCCCCAGGGGAAGGGGATGGGGAGCCCCAGAGAGGTTGAGGTTTTCACAGCTTCCCCTGGTGGCTGATGGGAGAGGGGTGAAGCCAGACAGGAGGGAGGTGGGGAGGCCAGAGGTTCTGGGTGACGGAGAGAAGACGTCGGATTTGGAGTGTGGCCCGAGAGCTAAGAAGGCTTGGGGACACGGGACTGTGGGATAGGGAGGGTGTGGGGGTGATGACGGCGTGGAGAGACTTCCCGCAGTCTCTGGGCAGCAAACGCATCTGAGCGGGGGATTCAGTTCCTCAAAATTGCCACATACGCACGTGTGCATGTGCACACACCCACACACACACACAGGTGCATCACACACGCATACACACACAGACACATACAATGCACAGATATACACACGACAGACACGGAGAGACACACCTACAACACAGATGCACAGAAGGATACACACGCACAGCTCACACCTACAGGACACAGACACGCATTCACCCTCACCAGCCCAGCCTCGAAGGGACAGTCCTTTCTGCCTCTCTCTCTCCCGGCCAGGGCCTCCAGCTCCCCCTGGCAGGGCCAGGCCAGGTGCCGGCATCACTGAGGCAGAGCCAAATGTCCCTCCCTGCCGCTCAGCCCCAGCCCAGTCCTGACCACACACTGTGTGTCCTGCTGTGTCCCCCACAGCGGGAGCTCCCCAGGGCACGTGGCAGGTGTGGGAGGAGCGGTCACTGCCTACTGAACAAATGGTCTTGGTTCCCAAGCCTTTCTCCCGTGCTGTCGCCCTGTACTCTCCTATCCTCAAAGCAGGATTCCCCACTCCCCGACTTCTCATCAGTTCAGCCTCATCCCTTGACTGAGCCAGACAGACACCCCATCTCAGAGAGGTCAGGGATGAGCCAGAAGAGGGGAGGGCTGGGGGGCCAGTGGCAAAGCAGGATCTACTTGGGGGATCCGAGAGGGCTGCCTGGAGGAAGGGGCGTTCGAGCTGGGTTTTGTAGGATGAGCTGGAGCTTGGCAGGCAGCTGGTTTGGTGGTCTTCTAATCAGAGAGACAAACCTGGTTCAGTCTGAGCCCAGAGCAGCTCCAACACATCATTGGGCTCTTTTCTTCTTTCTTAAAATCATGATAAGACACAAAATTCACCAGCTTAGCCAATTTGTAAAATTTCCCAGGTGGCACTAGTGGTAAAGAATCCACCTGCCAATGCAGGAGATGCAAGAGATGAGGGTTCGATTCCTGGGTTGGGAAGATTCCCCTGAAGGAGGGCATGGCAACCCGCTCTAGTATTCTTGCCTATAAAATTCCATGGACAGAGGAGTTACATTCCGTGAGGCTGCAGAGAGTCGGACACGACTGAGCGACTAGCGCGCGCGCACACACACTCACACACACGCATGCACACATGCACTTATTTATTTGTTCGGCTTGCCAGCTTTTAGTTGCAGCATGTGCCATCTTCAGTTTTCATTGTGGCATGCAGAATCGTTTGGTTTAGGAGCGTGGGAACTCTTAGTTGCGGCACGTGAGATCGAGTTCCCTGACCAGGGCCCAAGCCCGGGCCTCTGCATGGGGAGCACAGTCAGTCACTGGACCCCCAGGGCCGTCCTACCGTCTTAGCCATTTTAAAGAGCACAGGTCATGACATTAAGTACATTCACACTGTTGTGCAACCATCACCACTGTCCATCTCCAGAATTTTTAATCTTGCAAAACTGAAACTCTGTCCCCATTAAATGCTAACCCCCCCTCATTTCCCTCCTTCCCTGGCAACTCCCATTCTACTTCCTGTCTCTACGAACGTGACTACCTTCGGGCTCCCACAGAAGTGGGATCACACAGTATCTGTCCTTTCACGACCAGCTTCTTCCACTCAGTGTGACATCCTCCCGGTTCTCTCCACCTGCAGCAGGTGTCAGGATTTCCTTCCTTTTAAAGGCTGAATAATAGCTCATCAAACATATATGCCACATTGGGTTTATCAATTCATCTGTTGCAACTCTATTTTCAATTTTTTGAGGAACTGCCAAAACATACTGTTTGCTTTTTTTTTTTCTTTTTGGCTGCACCGTGAGGCATGCGGAACTTCCTCTGACCAGAGATCGAATCCCTGGCCCCTGCAGTGGAAGTGCAGTTCTAACCACTAGACCACCAGGGAAAGTGTTAATTGCTCAACGGTGTGCGGCTGTTTGCGACCCCATGGACTGTAGCCCACCAGGCTCCTCTGTCCATGGGATTCTCCAGGCAAGAATACTGGAATGGGTTGCCATGCCCTTCTCCAGGGGATCTTCCTGACCCAGGGATTGAACCCAGGTCTCCTGCATCTCAGGCAGATTCTTTACCATCTGAAGCCCAGAGTGTTTCTTGCTTGTCCCATCTAGGATCCAAACAGTCCTTCCTGTCCCAACTTGCACCTGCCAAGCAGGGCTCCCCCTTGCCTGAAGCCCTAGTTCTCTCATCCATCCCTCACACTGGGCTTCCCAGGTGGCTCAGTGGTAAAGAATCCTCCTGCCAATGCAGGAGACACCTGTTTGATCTCAGGATCAGGAAGATCCCCTGGAGAAGGGGACCCAAAATTCTTGCCTGGGAAATGCTATGGACAGAGGAGCCTGGCAGGCCACAGTCCATGGGGTTGCAAAGAGTCGGACACGACCTAGCAACTAAACAACAACAGTAATCCCTCAGATTTCCTCCGAGAGGCAGTAGCTCTCATAAAGCCCATTTCACAGCAGAAAACTGAGGTTGAGAGCAGGAGCGATGTGCCTAGCGATCACCCAGCAGGGGCTGCCCTGGCCCCCCTCCCCGTGAAGCTCAGAATGTTCCCCGCTGCTCCCCCAGCAGTTCCCGCAGAGCCTATCGCCCACCCCGCCTGCAATCAGACGCTGAGAGCATTTCCCATCCCACTTCGGGCTCGGCTCCCTTCCAAGGGAAACAGGTTGCACCTGGCACGGCTTCCCAGCAGACCCAGGGCAGCAGGAGCCCAGCCACGTGAGTGGGTGTGTGCGGAGGCGTGTGGCCGCACCGCAGCCCCTGCCACACCGCCCTTGTGGGAGGGAGGGATCCTAGGTCGGAAAGCAAGGACTTGGGGGTATACCGAGCACACGGCGCTGGAGCCAGCCGGACCTGATGTACCTGGGGCTCGGCTGCATGCCGTCTGTCTGGATTACCAAGGGAATCTGAGCCTCAATTCATCACCTGGGAAATGGGCTCACAATGGCCCTTAGGAGGATTCTGTAAGGGGACAGAGCTGGGGGAGGGGGTGGCGTGTGTGTAGTGCAAGGTCCAGCAGGCAGGCAGAGCTAAAGCAAGCAGGCATTTCATTACAGCAGGGTGGGACCACCTCGCCCCAGCTGTGGAAGCAATTCTCCCTACGGAGCACTGACTGTCTAATGGGCAGGGGCACATCCCGTCCTCGGCCAAGAAAATCAGATCATAGTACAAGGCTTCACCATCTGAAATTTTATGCAACCCCCGCCCCCCCAGAAACCAGCCCCAGGACACTGCCACACAGCTAAAAAATCTTTTTTTTTTTTTTTTGTAAGTAAGCTGAAATTCACATGACATGAAACAAACCATCTTAAAGTGAACAAACAATTCAGGGGCACTTTGTGCATTTACAAAATTGTGCAACCACCAGCAGTATCTAATTGTAGATCGTTTTCATCACCCCAAAAGGGATGTTCTCATGAGCAGTCCCTTCTCGTAACCCCTCCCTCAGCCCCTGGAGCCACTAGGCTGCTTCCTGTCTTGATGAATTTGCCTCTTCTGGACATTTCATATAAATGGAATTACGCACTATGAGACCTTCTATATCTGGCTTCTTTCGCTCTGGGTGATGAATTTGAGGTTCATCCACACTGTGTCGTGTATCAGGCTTCATTCATTTTTATGGCTGAGTAATATTTCCTCATATGATGGACCACATTTTGTTTACCTTTCACCCATCAATGGGTATTTGGTTTGTTTCCACTTTCTGGCTACTGTGAAAATGCTGTTGTGAATATTCATGTACATGTATTTGTTTGAGTGGGGCTTCCCAGGTGGCGCAGTGGTAAAGATTTTAGGTGCTAATGCAGGAGATACAAGAGACTTGGGTTCAATCCCTGGGTCAGGAAGGTCCCCTGAAGGAGGAAACTGCAACCCACTCCAGTATTCCTGCCTGGAGAATTTCGTGGACAAAGGAGCCTGACGGGCTGCAGTCCATGGGGTCACAAAGAGTCGGGCATGACTGAGCACGCACACATGTTTGCTTGAGTCATCCAACCAGGAGACCCAAATGGCTGAGGCCCCACAGAGGTAGCACTGATTTATGAACGAAGTTCCATATTTCACTCATGTCTCTTAAAAATGAAAGAGGAGATGAAAGCCAGCAGTTCCCTCACCTCTCACCCCATTGACCCTCCCTGTGTTTGCACAAAAGCTCTAACCTTGAGCCAGTAAGGGAGATATGGGCCCAGCAGGCAGGGGCTGGGTCCTCCTGGAGAAACAGTCCTGGGACCCTGGTGTTCTATGGCATCTTGGTCCCTGCCTCCAAGGGCAGGGAGGTGAGGACCACATCCCTGAAGCCAGAGGGCAGAACAGCGGCAGGGCCAGCGACCCTGTCTCAGACCTCAGCTGGAACCTGGAGATGCATCATTGCCCCCGGTCCCTCCCTGCTTCTCCCATCAGAGCCCCCAGACTCAGGCACCAGGGCTCAGAGGACCACGGTGGAGCCGGTGAGAGTCAGAGGTGAAAGATTCTTTTGAGAATCAGAGTGAAATGAATAATGTTTGATCACAGTGTATCAGTCTGACAAAGCAGTAGACACAGTGCCTGAGCAGGACACAGAAAGGCAAGAAAATTTGTCACGCTTACATAAAACTGAGGATGTTGAGTTATGACTAGAGGCAACTTCAATTTTACACACTCTGCCAAAATGAACTTTATTTCTTAGAAAATATTATTCCTTTAATTGCCTATAATTTAAAATGTGCATACATATATATAGTTTATTGTGTGAATTAACTAATTCTATTATTTTGGTTGCAATAAAGTCTATTTTGAAATTAAAAAAAAAAAATCCCCTAGATCCCAGGGTCTCGACCGAGAGGGAATAAGTCCTCTCCCAGGAGCTCAGATCTTGGTCGGCAGATCTAGGAGGAAGAGCCAGGTTTCAGAGCCATGGAATCACCCCCTCTTGGAATCTCAGCTTCCTTCTCTGTGACATAGGGAGAGTGTCACTTGACTCTAAGCCTTCACACACACTGTTCCCTCAGCCTGATCATCCCTTCCATGCCTTCTGCCTGATGAACTCCTACATATCCGCTAAATCCTCTCTATGACACCATTCCTCCAGGCACCTTCTAGACAGACACCTGGATTCCTCCAGCCTCCTTCTAGCTGAGCCCTGAGCCTGTAGGGCTGTGTGTGCAGGGCGCATCTCCCCCAGACTGGGGGCTCCCTGAGGGCCAGGGTGGGGAATGTTAAGTGAAAATGGAGACACCACCATCCGCATTTGATGGATGAGGGTGGCTTTGAGAGGGACCCAGCTCCTGAGGGTCACACAGTCGCTGTAGCGCAGAGCTGCAGCTCCACCCCGGGCAGTCAGGCTCCACGTCATCTCAAAACCTGAGAGTGGACCTAACTACCCACCACCCTCAGAGAGCTGCTTGCCCTGATCCCCTCCTGGGTCCCTGCAGCCCCTTCCCTGGGGCCTAGAACAGTCTGTCCCCTTGTTGTGGGGGGTGTCCTCCTGGCGGCCCCGGGGTCACAGATAAGGCCACTGGGCCCAGCTATCGGCAGGAAACATCTTGGCAGGACAGGAAGCCACGGCACTGGCCCGCCGCACCCTCAGCCGCCTCAGCCTATCCGCGGCCTGATATTTTGGGAGCCTCTATATAAACCCCGACTGGGCTGCGGGTTGTTCCCGGGGGAAGCGCGAAGCTTCACGTTCCTCGGCAGCCCTGGGGCCCCTGGGCCAGATGCTCAGAGCGGGGTGCCCCAGAGCGCCGGGTTCGCGGGAGCGGCCAGGGCCTGTGTGTGCGACTCCCCACCCCATTCAATCTCAGGGCGGCCCTTGACTGGCTGAGCGACCCGGGGCGAACGACTTCACCTCCACGGGCCCTGGCGTTTCCCTCCCGTTAGCCCTCCCCCGTCCTGTCCCTGGAAACTGTGTTCTCAGTCGCTTCAGTCATGTCCGGCTCTTTGCTACCCTACGGACTGCAGCCCACCAGGCCCCTCTGTCCCTGGGACTCTCCAGGCAAGGACACTGGAGTGGGTTGCCATGCCCTCCTCCAGGGGCTCTTCCCGACCCAGGGATCGAACGTGCATCTCCTGTGTCACAGGCAGATTCTTCATCGACTGAGCCGCCAGGGAAGCCCCTCGGGAAACACAAAAGCGACTCCAACCACGCACACGGGTCCTAGAGCGTTTCCTGAAGTTTCCCGGCCTGACGTGGCATCTGCTAACACCTGAGGGCCAACCCTCCCCGGCTCCCTCCACACCCTGGGAAGCGCCTGGGAATCTGCATTTTTATTTTTTGAGTTACGGATTAAGTTTTATTGGGGACAAAATGAGGACTGCAGCCCAGGAGACAGCACATCTGCTTCCAAAGAGGCTGGGAGTGGAGAGGTCAATGTATGTGATTTTGGTGAGGGGGGAGCTCAGAAATCTGCATTTTAAACTAGCCTCATACAAGTTCAAGCTTCTCAAGTTCAAGGACGCACCGTTGGTTCAAACTCACCTTCCCCGGACAACCACCCAACCAGACCCCAAACAACCGCTGGATCAGAGAAGCAACATTCCGAGGACGTGATCACAGTTATTCCCCTCTTACAGAGAAGAGAACTGAGGCCAGAGTGGAGAGGGGACTTGCCTGAGGCTGCACGGTGGGCCAGAAGCAGGGTGGCATCAGAACCCAGGCCCAAGTTCCCCTCCTGCACCCCACACCCCTCTCAGGAGGCTCAGAGAGGCTGAGGATCGCTCCAGAGGCCACACAGCCAGCCGATGGCGGGGACGGAATTCAAACCCGGGTCTGTGTGCCCGCCCCCCATCCCCACCCCTGATCGACACACCACGGAACCAGCCCAGACGCAGCAGCTACTGCTTGCAGCCTGGCTAACATGTACATGTCACCCACGACCAGTAAAAGTGAAACGCAGAAGTGAAATAAAAATACTCAAGAGCTCACTGGGGCTCGGAGTCGGCTCCTGCTCTCAGACCCCAGGGCCCTTTCCTGGTGAGAGTCGAGGGGCAGGCCGGCAAGCCAGGCGGGGGAGACCAAGCATGGCTATGTAAAGCGGCCGGCCCAACACCTGCAGCGGCCCGACTGTGCGGGTGGTGGAGCGTGCCCGTGGCCCCCCGCCCCGGGCAGCTGCAGCCGGCGAGAGGGAACGGCCACGCCAGATATAACCCGACCTGAACTCCACCCAAAACCAGCGCTCCAAGGCTGGCCCATGCCTGGAAAGCCAGTTTGGGCCCCGTGAGTCTGGGTAGGTTCTGGGCTTCTGTCTCCCTCCTGAGAAAAGTCCCAGCATAGCCACACGTCTCCTGCAGACCTCCTCCACCCCCTCCTCTCTGCCAGGCCTGGTGTGACGTAAGACGCTAGACTACCCCTGTCTTGGCCAGCCTGCAGTAATGAGCTCCTAATCGCTTGCTGTCCTGGGGAAGCAGGCTGCCATCACTCTCCTGATGGGATGCTCACTACCATTAAAGGAGCCCGGAAACCCACACATCCCTCAGAGGGGACCCTCTGCCCCTGCCCTGCCTTGCTCTGCCGTTGAACCACCTGGAGCAGATGACAAAGACCTGGGCCTGTCCTTCTCTAAGTTAAATGCATCAAAGCCTCCAATGCCTTCTCCCAGGGCACCACTCTGAAGTGTACACGTACAAGCACACACACCATGGCAGTCTTCACTGAGCCCTCTGTCTGTGTGCCCCGTTTCAAAGTGGCAGGGGCAGCCGTCTGCCTGCTCCGATCAACCCAAAATGAGGAGAGAAATCACCTCCCTTGTTCTGGAGTCTATAGCCCTATTAATGCAACCCACCGACCCAGCAGTTTATCTGGCAGCTACATCACAGACAGCAGGGCTGTCATGTAATCATTAACCATCAACTCAAAAATTTTGGCAGGAAGGATTAGGGCTGCAAATGTTCTGTTTCTTAATCTGGATGCTGCTTACACAGGTGTGTTCACTTGATGAAAAGTTATCGAGCTGTAGATGTCTATATGCTATACTTGAACAAAACATTTAAAAGAAGAAAAGGAAAGAAAAGTTTGACATCAGGCCGAGACTGACAGGTAAGTAGACAATAACTAGATGAGGTTTGGAGACATGGGTGGATGCAGGAAGAGCAAATGCAAACACCTGGGGCCCTGGGGGATTCTGATGTGTTTAAGGATCTGGCAGAGACCCAGGTCTGAGGTGGGGGCAGGGACTGGCCCCATAGAACCTCCAGAGTCACCACCAAGAGCATGGACATTACTCTGAAACCAATGCAATGCCAACAAGAGGTTAAAGTGGAGGCTGACGATATAGAGTGGACACATGCAAAGGCCACTAAAGCCGCAAGCAGAAGTGGTACCCAGTTCATTTGCCAGAGGGGGAAACTGAGGCCCAGTGAGGGCAGGCTACTTGGCTCCATGTAATGGAGTGTGAGCCTCTTTGACCCTTCCAGGGTCTCTTTCTTTCTAGTCTGATGCCCTTGTGTGCCTGGAGGGTAGGCAGGCTCACTGCGCCCAAGAGGTGAGGCTCCCTGGATTCGAGTCCTTGTCCGAGCTCGCTGGCCTCCGGGTCTCCTCTGTAAAATGGGGCTGGCGAGGAGGTGTCCTTTCCGGCCTCAGCTGCAGGGGGCGCTCGGTAGGCGGCGAGTCCAGCAGGGTCTTCCTGGCCAGCCCAGCAGTCATTTCACAAGCCGGGGGCCCGCAGAGGTGGCTTTTCTGAGAAGCCTGAAGCTGAGAAGGAATTCCTCTGCTTTTGGGGGACCGTGTGGTAGGAGCGGCACTGCCCCCCACCTCAGCCTGCACCAAGAGAAGGCAGGAGGTAGAAGTTTTCAAAAGAAGAAATGTCCCAATAATGCAAATTCAAACCTGCGGGGCTGAAACCAAAGCAGGAAAGAGAACGACGGAAGAGATGCCTTGTCAGTTCCCTTGTCAGGGGGTCACCATCAAGACCCCCCCAGCCCATCTCCCCCGATCAGGCAGGCCCTCACTGCAGCTCTTGGACCCCACTACCAGCCCACCAAACTGTCTAGAATCACCTTGCTCGTTGGTCTCTCTCTCATCTGTCCCTTGGCCATAGGCCATCGGTCATCAGGAGAGTAAGACCATTCTGGCTTGCTTCCCATCAAATTTCTGGCTCCCAGCCCCAGACCCTGGCACCGGGAGGAGCTCAGTAAATATTTGTTGCCTGAATAAACGGTGGCAGGCTGTCTCCCCAGCTTATCTCAACAGGGGCTTTATCACCTTGGCTTGGCAACAGGCGAGCACCTCAAACCCCAGCCTGGCTTCGGTCTGTCCATCACACCTCTAGGAACTCCATGTTCTCAGCTGAACTGTGGGCCTGGGGCTAACACATCGTTTGGGGGTCCCAGGAGATGACCCACAGCACAGAGAAACCCAGGGACATAGGAAGTGCTCTGTAAATGGGCCCTGTGACCTTCCCCCACCCCAACCCTTGGCCTTGAGCCTCTGCTGACCCCAGGATATCGCTGCGATCTGCCCCCCCACACTAGGGAAAGAGAGGACAAAGGTGGTGCCCAGAGTCGGTGGGGGCTGGCAGGCTCCTCCACTTCAAGCTCTTTCTAAGAAGCCAGTAGTGATAACATTCCCCCAAAACAGGAACCAGAGGGTCACACTGGGTATTGCAGAAGCTTGCAGTGAGGGCTTCCCTGGTGGCTCAGTGGTAAAGAACCCACCTGCCAATGCAGGAGACTGTGGGTTCGATCCCTGGGTTGGGAAGACACCTCAGAGAAGGAAACAGCCACCCACTCCAGTATTCTTGCCTGGGAAATCCCATGGACAGAGGAGCCTGGCAGGGAACAGTCCATGGGGTCACAAAAGAGCTGGACATGACTTAGCAACTAAACGAACGAGCACGCCTTGTGCACAGCCCGTGTTCCCCATGGCCGGCTTCAGGGCCCACTGGGCACAGCCTGGAAAGATTTTTATGTAAAAGTGGCTGATGCAAATCCAGGGGCCCTGGAACCACGAAAAGCCCCACTTCCCCCTTTACCATTCTAGCCTGAGTGGCTGCCACCTGGGCATGGCGGGTGGGGTGTCATAGACACCCCAAATCTATCCTGGTCACTGAGTCAAAGGGAGGGGGATGGGACAGTGCCTGTGGCCGCCTGCCCCCGACCAGCCCCCTGCTTTAGGGATGGTCATAGAGGCTAGCTCTGATTTTTTAAATTGAGATAAAATTTACATAACATAAAATGCACCATTGTAACCATTTTAAAGTATACAATCCAGTGGTTTTCTAGCATACTCAGTGTTATGCAATCACCACCCCTATCTAATTACAGAACATTTTCATCACCCCACAAAGAACTCCTGTCCCCCTCACCAGTCACTCCTTATGGCCCCACCCCCAACCCCTGGCAACCGCACATCTGCCTTCCGTCTCTGCGGGTTTGCCTGTTTGGATATTTCTTATAAATGGAATTGCACACTATGTGGCATTTGGGGCTTGGCTTCTTCCACTCGGCGTAATATTTTTGAGGTTCATCCACATCGTAATATGTATCAGAGCTTCATTCCTCTTTTATGGTTGAATAATGGGTTTTCCCCATGGCTCGGCAGTAAAGAATCTGCCTGCAATGCAGGAGCTGCAGGAGACCTGGGTTGATCCCTGGGTCGGGAAGATCCCCTAGAGGAGGGCATGGCAACCCATTCCAGTAGTCTTGCCTGGAAAATCCCATGGACAGAGGAACCTGGCGGGCTCCAGTCCGCAGAGTCACAAAGAGACACCACGGAAGGTACATGCATACATGCACATGGTAAATAATATCCTATTGTATGGAAGGGCCACATTCGCCTGTCAATGGGCATTTAGTTGTTTCTGCTTTTTGGGGACTGTGACTAGTGCCGCTGTGGACGTGTGTGTGCAAGTGTTTGCGGGGACATGTGTTTTCACTTCTCCCGGGTCTGTACCTAGAAGTGGAATTGCTGGGTCATATGGCAACTCGATGTTTAACTTTGCGGAACGACCAGATTCTTCTCCAAGCTACTAAGCCAGTTTACATTCTCCTCCGCAGTGTGGGGACTTCCCTGGCAGTCCAGTGCTTACGACTCCGCCCTCCCAATGCCGAGGGCACAGGTGCGATCCCTGGTCGGGGAATTAAGATCCCACATGCTGCGCTGGGAAGTCCAAAGATTAAAAAAAAAATTTACCCTCCGTGTGTTCCAATTTCTCCACATCCTCACCAACCCTTGATCATTTTGGTCTTTTTGAAGATAATCATCCCAGTGTGTGAGAAGTCTCTGTTTTATAGATGGGAAAACTGAGGCTCAGAGAGAGGGACCTGCTTGCCCAACATGAAAACTCAGCTCCTCAGACTTGAAGGCAAAGAGGAATGTGGGTGGATCACAAGGAGAACAAGATGGAGGTGCTCCAGGGAATTCTTCTCAAGTGGGAATCAGACATTTGCTTGTCCCATCCAACTTCCCTGTGCTTGCCAGGGAAAATCTCTTCTAGGAACCCTTGGACAGCAAGGAGATCAAAGCAGTCAATCCTAAAGGAAATTGACCCTAAATACTCATTAGAGGGACTGATGCTGAAGCTGACGCTCCAATACTTTGGCCACCTGATGCAAACAGCTGACTCATTGGAAAAGACCCTGATGCTGGGAAAGACTGAAGGCAAAAGGAGAAGAGGGTGACAGAGGATGAGATGGCTGGATGTCATCACTGATGCAATGGACATGAACTTGGGAAAACTCCAGGAGATGGTGAAAGACAGGGAAACCTGGTGTGCTGCGGTCTATGGGGTCTCAGTGAGTCAGACATGACCTGATGACTGAACAACAACAACAGAAGCCCAAACAGAACTTCCTTACATGCCCCCGTAACAGGGCACTCACTACCCACAGAGCAGCCTGGTGGGACCCTCACCCCTGACAGCTCCCAGCATTAGCAGATTCTTTCCCAGATGGAGCCTCGATTTTTCCCTGGCTTCCTCGCAGCCTGCCTTTGACCTTAGGGACTTCCTGCTTAGGGGCAGCC
This sequence comes from Muntiacus reevesi, assembly GCF_963930625.1. Lineage (NCBI taxonomy): Eukaryota > Metazoa > Chordata > Mammalia > Artiodactyla > Cervidae > Muntiacus > Muntiacus reevesi. The sequence continues at coordinate 185,628,899 of NC_089249.1, read as the reverse complement.
TCACGGAAGTCCACAGACACCACTCAGCCCTTCATTCAAACCTTCTCCAGCTTCACAGCTGGGTTTCCAATATATGTGTGTGTGAGTCACTCAGATTTGTCTGACTCTTTGCACCCCATGGGCTGTAGCCCGCCAGGCTTCTCTGTCCATGGAATTCTCCAGGCAAGAATACTGGAGTGGGTTGCTATTCCCCTCTCCAGGGGATCTTCCTGACCCAGGGATTGAACCTTGGTCTCCTACATTGCAGGCAGATTCTTCACCATCTGAGCCACCAAGGAAGCCCTTCCAATACATGGAATGCATATTTTAATTTTATTTATTCATTTGCGGGGAGAAAAGAGAATTCATTTATTTCATTTTTTTTTTTAGTTTATTTTTGCCTGGGCTGGGTCTTCATTGCTGCAAAAGGGCTTTCCCTAGTTGCAGTGAGGACTACTCACCATTGAGGAGCATGGGACCCTCATTGTGGCAGCTTCTCTTATTGCGGGGCAGGAGCTCTAGGTGTGCAGGCTCAGCAGTTGTGGCTCACAGGCCTAGTTGTCCTGCGGCGTGTGGGATCTTCCCAGACCAGGAATCGAACCCATGTCCCTCAGGAGGGTTCCCAACCACTGGACCACCAGGGAAGCCCTAGTGTCCATATTTTTAAAACAGCGCAGTATGGGATCCTAGAACCAAAGATGGATGCCAGTGGAAAAGCTGGTGATGTTCCAATAAAATGTGGTGTTTCATTAATAGTAAGGTAAACATTAACGTCCCTTCCATTTGGCGAAGATACTGTGAAAATGTCAAACGTCGATCGAGGAGGTTGAGGGGAGGGCTGCAGGGCTCCCTGCACTCCCTGTGTGACTTGCATGGAATCCTGAAATTATTCCAAAATAAAAAGTTTATCTAAAGAGTTAGCTGGACATGAACACACATCAACGCCCAGATCCCACGGACAGGGGAGGGGAACAGAGAAAATCTCAGAACTTGAGGCCTGAGCAAAGCCTGGGGACTCCAGCGACCCCTTTGCCTGGCAGTTCCTGGTGCCTCTGTACCTGTCCCAAGTCACACCTGGGCCGACTTCCCTAGGAGCAAATTCTGCAAGCCTCCTTTCCAACGTCAGGTCAGAGAGGTCCCCTGCAGACCTTCCCAAGCCCAAATCAGCTCCACCTCACACCTCCACTTGACTTTATCCATCTGTTCACAGCGATTTATTTTATTTTTTTAACTTTTTGTTTTGTGTTGGGGTATAGCCGATTAACAGACTATGGTGTGAGAGTTTCAAGTAAGCAGGGAAGGGGCCCGGTCATACATACACATAAATCCATTCTCCCCCGGACTTGTTCACAGCTATTTACTATGCAGGTGCTGCATGCCCGGCTGGGGTACCACAGCGAGCAAGAAAGATAAGATTCCTGGCAATGGAGGGAAAAAAAATGTATAGCAAGCAACACAACATCAACACTGCTGTTCAGTCACCAAGTCAAGTCCACTCTGCGACCCCGTGGACTGCAGCACGCCAGGCCTCCTTGTCCTTCACCATCTCCCAGAGTTTGCTCAAATTCATGTGCAGTGAGTCGGTGATCCCATCCAACCATCTCATCCTCTGCCACCCTCTTCTCCTGCCTTCAGTCTTTCCCACCATCAGGGTCTTTTCCAATGAGTCGGCTGTTCACATCAGGTGGCCAACGATTGGAGCTTCAGCTTCAGCATTAGTTCTTCCAATGTCTATTTAGGGTCGATTTCCTTTAGGACTGCCTGGTTTATTATCCATGTCAACATAACATAACATCAGGAAAAATCTCTGTAATACAGAAAAACGAATCAGGGTAAGGAGGTGCGCGGGACTAGGGAGGTTATTTCAGCTGAGAAGGTCAAGGAAGGCCTCCTTGTTTGAGCTCAGACCTGCAGGAAGTGAGGGAGTGAACCAGAGGGAGTAAGCCACGGGAACAGCATTCTTGGCAGAAGGAATAGCTGATGCAAAGCCCAGAGGCAGACTGAACCCAGTGTGATCCCAGCACAGGAGAGAGGCTAGTGTGTTAGGAGTGAGAGAAGATGGGGTCAGAGGACGTTAGGGATCAGATCACAGGGTCTGGATTTTTTCCCAAACGTGCCTGTGGACATACCTAGGACAGGCCCTGGCATGCTATGGCTATTCTGGAAATATTTGCTCAAAGTGGGTGGATGGACTACAGACCCTGCCTTTGGAGCTTGGGGGCTTTCAGGCCTGCCCTTGGAGGCCCCAGGGTGCGGGGAATTTGAGTACTCTTGCCTGGAGAATCTCAGGGACAGGGGAGCCTGGTGGGCTGCAGTCCATGGGGTCGCTAAGAGTCGGACACGACTGAGCGACTTCACTTTGACTTTTCACTTTCATGCACTGGAGAAGGAAATGGCAACCCACTCCACTGTTCTTGCCGGGAGAATCCCAGGGACGGGGGAGCCTGGTGGGCTGCCGTCTATGGGGTCACACAGAGGCGGACACGACTGAAGCGACTTAGCAGCAGCAGCATGTTTTCCTGAGAAGGGTGAAACATTGTGAAACTGTGTGGAATAGCATGGATGCATTCTGGAGCCAAGGTTCTGCTTCCAGCAGGGTTCAGCTGAGTCAGCCTCTCCAGGACCCAAGTCCTTGGCTAGCAACTGCCAGCCTCAAACCTGAACCCAGGAAGACTGAAGCGCCCCTTTGCAGAGACAGGACTGTGTGACAGAAAAGAAGCCACCATTCTAGACATAGTCTCCTAAGCTACTAGGACTTCCTACCAATCCCTTAGACAATCCACAGTCCCCCTGGACAGCTCCAGGCTTGATGGCAGCTCATTCCACTACTCCTGAACCCTGTCTATGAACCAAGAGTGTTTGAGACCCATCTGGATGCCCATGTGGCCAAGATAGACCCAAGGGATGTGGCTGGTGGACTAACCAGACCTCGATGTCTCTTTTGGTGTTAATAACTTTATTTTTACTTATTTATTTATTTTTGACTGCACTGGGTCTTCGTTGCTGCGTGCAGACTTTCTCTAGTTGCAGCACGTGGAGCTATTCTTCATTGCTGCACACAAGCCGCTCACTGCAATGGCTTCTCTTGTTGCAGAGCACAGGCTCTCCGTGCACCGGCTTCAGTAGTCGTGGCTCGTGGACTCTGGAGAATGGGCTCAGTAATTGCGGCACACGGGCTTAGTTGCCCTACGGCATGTGGAATCTTCAGGGATGGAAGCCATCTCCCCCCCATTTGCAGGTGGATTCTTAACCACCAGGCCACCAGGGAAGTCCCGGACCTCGATTTCTTCAGTGTGAAATGGATGGAAAAAGCCCCACTGTGCATAACACCAACTCACTGCTTTCATCAGGCGCTAGGGGCCCCCTGGCTCCCCCTCGGATCCCCGAGCGCCCCACGCGCGGCCCTTCACGCCTGACCACGGCTGGGCCCAGATACTGTTTTGATCTTGCTCTGTTCGGTCGACCTGGCACCACAAGTCTGATTGCTGCGAAAACCACAGCTCGGGCGCTGTTATCTGCTATCAGCGCCGGGCGGGGGAGGGCGGTTTGGGGGCCTCTCCATGTGCGTACTTCTGAGAAGAGTTGGCCCATGTCATCACAGGGCAGCTAGCACAAAACAGCCGGGTTATCAGGCCCCCCCATCGCGATTCCGGCCTATGAGAGCCTTTAATGCTGCCAGTGACTTGTTTACAGGGCTTATTTTTCAAATTTTCAGCCGGATGCCTCCTGGTCTCACAGCCAAGGGCTCAGGGCTGGGGAGGGGGAAGGGAACAGCTATACCAGGGCCTCCAGAGGGTTTCCTGGGGGACAGGACGCCGGAAGGGGGTCTCAGCGGGAGAGAGTGACGGTTAGTTGCAGAAACTGGGGAGGATGCTCCAGGCAGAAGGACCCACATGGGCAAAGGCTTAGAGGTGAGGACCACTTGACAAATTGAAGTTAATAGGCTGGGCCTTATCTCAAGGGCAGTGGGGACTTTGCAGAGCTTAAACTGGGGAGGGGAAGGTTTGAATCCCAGCCCCGGCTCTGTAACAGGACCCAGAGCTTGCAGTCTCTGAGCCTTGGTTTTCTCATCTGTGAAATGGGCACAGTGGTAGCACTCACCCCATGCGGGTGATGTGAAGATAAAGCGACACCACTTGACATGGCCTGGAGGGAGAAGTGCCAAGCAGGGACAGGCTGGAGGGAGCTGGACCGGTGACACAGTCAAGAAATGGAAATTTCAGGGACTTCCCTGGCGGTCCAGTGGTTAAGGATCTGCCTTGCAAAGCAGGAGACAGTTCAGTCTCTGGTTGGGAAAGTAAGATCCCACATGTCAGGGAGCGATTAAGCCCTCGTACTGGCAACTACTGGGCCAGCAAACTCTGGAGCCTGCGAGCCACAATTAGAGAATACATGTGCCGCAACCAAAGATCCCTCATGGTGCAACCAAGACCCAGTGCAGCCAAATAAATAAAGGAAAGGAAGAAAGAACGAACTGGAAAATCCATATGGCTGGAAAGTAGATTAGTGGCTGCTTAGGGCCGCGGGAGGCGACTGGAGCAATAGGGAGATGATAGCTAAAGAGTAGGGTTTCCCAGTGGTAAGCAGTGAAGAATCTGCCTGCACTGTAGGATATGAGGGTTCCATCCCTGGGTCGGGAAGATCCCCTGAAGGAGAAAATGGCAACCCACTCCAGTATCCTTGCCTGGGAAATCCCATGGACAGAGGAGCCTGGAGGGTTACAGTCCATGGGGTCTCAAAGAGTTGGACACAACTAAGCACGCACACGGCTAAAGTGTACAGGGTTACTTCCTGAGGTGATGAAAATGTTCTAAAATTGACCGTGGTGATAGATGCACAACTCTGTGAATACACTGGAAACCGTTGGATAGGATACTTTAAATGGGCGAATTATAGGGTATGTGCATTTATATCTCAATAAAACTTAAAAGCAAAGGAGGGGAACTTCCCGGGTGGTGCGGTGAATAAGGATCCGCCTGCCAATGCAGGAGACGTGGGTTCAACCCTTGGTCCGGGAAGACTCCACATGCCTCGGGGCGGCTCAATCAGCGCGCCTCAACCACTGAGCCTGGGAGCCGCCACTACTGAAGCGCGCGGGCCTGGAGCCTGCGCTCCCCGGCGAGAGAAGCCTGGGCATCGAAGCTGGGGAGGAGCCCCGCTCACCGCAGCCGAAGAAAAGCCCACACGAAAGCAATAAAGACCAAGCACAGCCAAAAGTAAAACAAATAATATAAGAAGCAAAGGAGACCTTTTCCTTCTTGGAGCCGGAAAATGCAGGAGGCAGTGGCGAAGCTCCTATAAGAGATGCTTTGAGGGATGCTGACAGAGCTCAGGAGCACCCTGATACCCGAGCCAGGACTGCGTGAGCCTCCGCTGGGAACCCCGGCCACCACAGCTGTTCCTGCCTCTCCTCGGCGTGGCAGGTGCCAGGGGCTGCCCTTCAGATGTGGCAGCGGGCCCCGGGCCTCCCACCCGCCCACAATGCCGGGCAGGCCTGCGGTCTCCATGCATTTATTACCTGTCTACCTGCTAAGCCCCTTCCGCTGCCGGCTGCCACCTGCCTGTCTGTCTGTCTGTCTGCTCACAGGTGTGTGACTTCTTCTGGCCCTCCTTCACCTCACCCCCCACCTGCAATCCCCCATCTGACATATTGGCAAGACCTCCCAGAATGAACTGGGGGCAAGTTGAGAGGAAGGCCTAGTCCTGACCCTCCTCCCAGAAAAAAGGATCCAAAGTCAGAGTCAGCTTTGCCACAAACCCCCTAGGAGAGCTGCTCTGGGATAGCTGAGCCTCAGTTTTTTCACCTGAGCAATGGGGTTAAAATTGCCAACGAGGGGACTTCCCTGGTGGCTCAGTAGTAAAGAATCAGCCTGCCAGTGCAGGAGATGTGGGTTCGATCCCTGGACAGGGAAGATCCCACATGCCACGTGCGTGGGGAGCAACCAAACCAGTGGGCCGCAACAATTGAGCCTGCACTCTAGAGCCCAGGAACCGCACCTACTGAGCCCTTGAGCCACAACTCCTGAAGCCTGCGTGCCAGAGCATGAGCTCCCTAGCAAGAGAAGCCACTGCAATGAGAAACCCTGGTCCCACAACTAGAGAATAGCCCCTGCTTGCCACAACTAGAGAAAAGCCCATGCAGCAATGAAGACCCAGCACAGCCAAAAAATAAATTAAAAAAATTTTTTTTAATTGCCAACCATGCAGGATGGCAGTGAGGAGCACAGGGCCTTTGCACTGGCTGTTCCCTCTGACCTCTCTCAGCTCATGGAAGAAGCCCTTCTGCCTCCTTCCAGCCACAGGCGTGAAAAAGCCCCCTCTGCCCCTAAGAGCAAGCACCTCAACACCTAGAATTCTTTTCTGAGCCTGTTTACCAGTGGCTTAGATGGTAAAGGAGTCTTCCTGCAATATGGGAGACCTGGGTTCAATCCCTGGGTCAGGGAGATCCCCTAGGAAAGGGAATGGCAACCCACTCCAGTATTCTTGCCTAGAGAATCCCATGGACAGAGGAGCCTGGTGGGCTACAGTCCATGGGGTCACGAAGAGTCCAACACAACTGAGCAACTAACACTTTCTAGTAGTCATGTGCGGATGTGAAAGCTGGACCATAAAGAAGGCTAAGTGCCAAAGAATTGATGCTTTCAAACTGTGGGGCTGGAGAAGACTCTTGTGGGTCCCTTGGACTGCAAAAAGATCAAACCAGTCAATCCTAAAGAAAATCAACCCTGAATATTCTTTGGAAGAACTGATGCTAAAGTTGAAGCCCCAGTACTTTGGCTACCTGATGTGAGGAGCCGACCCTTTGGAGAAGACCCTGACGCTGGGAAAGATTGAAGGCAAAAGGAGGGGGGGGGGCGGGGGGCGTGGTGGGCAACAAAGGATGAGACGATTAGAGAGCATCACTAACTCAAAGGACATGAACTTGAGCAGACTCATGGAGACAGTGGAAGCCAGGGAAGCCCGGAGTGCTGCAGTCTATGGGATCGCAAAGAGTCGGACACAACCTAGAGACTGAATAACAACAAAGATTGCTATATCTTCTAGTTTTGGCTCATTTCATTCTCTTACCAAATTTGAAGGCAGATTGACCGCAGCTTGATTTTCTTGTTTGTACAATTGATGACAGCGGTACCTAGTTCATAGGCTGTTGAGGATTATTATAATATTTTTCCTTCACATTAAAAAAATTATTTTCAATTGAAGGGTAATCACTGCACAATATTACATTGATTTCTGCCATTCGTCAACAGGAATGAGCCATAGGTATCCATCTGTCCACTTCATCTTGAACCTCCTTCCCGCTCCCACCCCTTCCCACCCGTTTAGGTTGTCTCAGAGCACTGGTCTGAGCTCCCTGCGTCCTTGCAGCAAGTTCCCATTGGCTGCCTGTTTTACAGATGGTAACGTATATGTTTCCATGCTACTCTCTCTATCTGTCCCATATTGCTTGTTTTTATGTTTTGGTGTTTTGGCCGGGAGGCAGGTAGGCTCTTAGCTCCTTGACCAGGGATCAAACCCACAGCCCCTGCATGAGAAGAAGTTCCAGTCACTGAACGGCGCGGGAAGTCCTCTCCCATGCAGGTTCTTCGTATCTTGTTGCTGGCAGAGAGGTGTGTCCAGGTAGAAGGAATGACTCACTGCAGCAAAGGGTCCCGGGTCCCAGGCCTGTCTCAGACTGAGTGACTATTCATTCAGTAATGAGAGGATTGAGTCTGCGGAAGTGTACGCACAGATTCAACAGAAAACTGCATGTGGTTTTATAGCAAAGTTAACAAGAAAATGTCAAGGAGGTAAGCGAAAACTTCAGAGATGTTTCAAAATACATTCTGAAACCTCAAAGAAATTCTCTGCTTGAGGTGGGTCAGGTTGGGTCCAGCCTCACTCCACTCCTACCTCCCACCTCCAAGAGGCAAGGTTTGAGCAGCAGAACCCTGGGAAGCCCCCAAGGCCTGCCCTGGTCTCGCGCCTGCCTTCAGATAGTCCCAAAACTGGAAGGAAAAAACAATGGGAAAGAACACTTCCCTCCAGATCTTTGGTTGCCTCAGAGCTCCTGGGGGTTCCGGGACTGTCACGAGCCCTAGGCCTGAAAGAAGGAAGAGCCAGGATTCAAAAACACTGGGCCTCTCAAAGCCAGCCAGAGCTCCAGGCAGGGGCCTGAGCTACAGCACTTAGCAAGACCCTACCCCGTCCGGCTGCTTGGGAGCAGGCCCCGGTTTGGACACTGCCTCTGAGAAGCCCTTAGGATACTCATGCTCATCCTGGGTCAGGTTGGGGGTTTCTAGGGCTCTGCCGTGGTTCTTACACCCTCCCCCACTGCCACACACACAAAATGCGCCTGAAACCCGGAGGGACCTGGCATAATACTCACTGCTTCCCTCACCCTCACCTCGAGCATTTATTGTTGTTCAGTCACTATGTCGTGTCCAGCTCTTTGCAACCCCATAGACTGCAGCACACCAGGCTTTCCTGTCCTTCACTATCTCCCGGAGTCTGCTCAAGTTCATGTCCTTTGAGTCGGTGATGCTCTCTAATCGTCTCATCCTCTGTCGTACCCCGCCCTGCCCCCACCGACATCAGAGTCTTCTCCAATGAGTCAGCTCCTTGCATCAGGTGGTCAAAGTACTGGAGCTTCAGCTTTAGCATCAGTCCTTCCAATGTGTATTCAGGGTTGATTTCCTTTAGGATTGACTGGTTTGATCTCCTTGCTGTCCAAGGGACTCTCGAGAGTCTTCTCCAGCACCAGAGTTTGAAAGCATCAATTCTTTGGCGCTCAGCCTTTTTTATGGTCCAGTTCTCACATCTGTACATAACTACTGAAAACTAAGCTTTAACTAAGTGCAGTATTTATAGCTCGTTGCAAAGCCAGGGGAGCCGATTCTGCTCTCCAATGCACAGCTCCAAGATGGGAGGCATGCAGATGGGGATGCGAGGGTAGGTGGAGGGCTTCAGAGGCACTACACAGCCAAATGGCCCCAGAAAGGCAGATGCTATGAGAAATTACATCTGACAGCCTGATTCAAATGTTTATCCCCAAACTGATCTCCTGGTTTCCTGAAGTTTCTGGCAAACCTCCACCCACCTCTCCACCCCCACTCCCTCCCTGCCTGGGCCACAGGCTCTTCAAAAGCCCAACTTGTTCTCTACCCCAGGATCTTTGCACATGCTGTTCCCTCTGTCCAAAACACCCTCCCCCAGATTCTCACACAGTGTATTCCTTCACCTCCTTCAGGCCTCAGCTTAAAGGTCACCTCCTCAGAGAGGGCCCCCTTGGGTCCCCTAGCTACTAAATAGCCCCCATATCCCCCCTCTCTCAACACCCTGTTTATGCAATTCCCCATCTCTGTTATGACCTGTCATCAGATCATCAGATGTGATCCCCTTGGAATGTCAGTCCTCAGGCAGGACTCAATCTGTCCTATTCACAGCTGTGGCCCTGGGATGGGGGTGGGGCTGAGCTCAGCACATAGTAGGTGTTCAGGAAACTCAGAGAACCAGGGGATGCCAAGTTTGGAAGCCTGAAGACTGTAGACAGAGAGGAAAGCAGAAAGGGCTGCCATCTCAAGCTACAGGTGCAGTAACAGAGTCAGGGAGGGCAGGAAGGTGACCAGGTCCTCTCTCCCCTACCCAGGGGGGTCACCCAGTGACCGGGTGACCCTCTTCTTTCTCAGTTTCCCTGTTTGAACCACTTCCCTTCCAGGACCACCTTATCCTGGGGGAGGGAGGGGGCCAAAAACACTCTCCTGCCTGTGGGCTCCTTTCAACCTCATTCCAACCCCACGGTGGTGGGGGGGAAGATATTTATTACTATTATCCTATGCAGATGAGGATCAAAGTCAAGGGGGTCCAGAGGAGGGAGATGGGGGGCCCAGAGTGCTCTAAAAATATCTCCATCTTTGACAGCAATAATATGTAATGCAATCTTTTTGAAAATCAAGTGAGTGCAAAATTATCCATGATGAACAAAGTATTCTCTTTCTAAATAAAGATGAGTCTGACCCAGCAGGGGTGGGATTCACCTTGCTCTCCTAACCCCAGTCCCAGGGGGAATCCTGGCTTTAGAGGGACAGCGGTCCAGCCCCAAACTCGGCCCACGCAGAGGTTGGGGCTCCAGTGGGTGGTCATTGGAGGCTTTGAGGACAGGACGTGACAATGCAGGTCCCTTGGATGGCACAGAGCCCGGGGGCCTGTCAACCATGCCGGGAAATCAACACTGAGTCACAGCAGAGTGAGTGACACATACAGACACCAGTGGCAAAATCTAGGCTGTGGGAAACTACAGCACAGGTGACCCCGGCTCCTCAACAAATAGAAAGCAGAGGGGAAAATAAAAAATAAAAGGAGAGAGGAAAAACTATAAGCTAAACAGACAAAAGAGACATTTCAACCCAATGCACATTGGCCTGGAACAGGATTCAAACAAACCAACAGTAAAAAAGAAATATATATATATATATCAGTTCAGTTCAGTGGCTCAGTTGCATCTGACTCTGCGACTCAATGGACTGCAGCACGCCAGGCTTCCCTGTCCATCACCGATTCCCAGAGTTTGCTCAAACTCACGTCCATCAATTCAATGATGCCATTCAACCATCTTATCCTCTGTTGTCCCCTTCTCCTCCTGCCTTCAGTCTTTCCCAGCATCAGGGTCTTTTCAAATGAGTCATCTATTCGCATCAGGTGGCAAAAATCTTGGAGTTTCAGCTTCAGCATCAGTGAATATTCAGGACTGATTTCCTTGAAGATTGACTGGTTGGCTCTCCTTGCAGTCCAAGGGACTCTCAAGAGTCTTCTCCAGAACCACAGTTCAAAAGCATCAATTCTTCAGCACTCAGCTTTCTTTATGGTCCAACTCTCACATCCATACATGACTACTGGAAAAACCATAGCTTTGACTAGACGGACCTTTGTCTGCAAAGTAATGCCTCTGCTTTTTAATATGCTAAGTTAGTCATAGTTTTTCTTCCAAGGAGCAAGTGTCTTTTAATTTCATGGCTGTAGTCACCATCTGCAGTGATTTTGGAGCCCAAAAAAATAACATATCTCACTGTTTCCATTGTTTCCCCATCTATTTGCCATGAAGTGACAGGACCGGATGCCATGATCTTGGCTTTTTGAATGTTGAGTTTTAAGCCAGCTTTTTCACTCTCCTCTTTCACTTTCATCAAGAGACTCTTTAGTTCTTCACTTTCTGCCCTAAGGGTGGTGTCTGTGTATCTGAGATTATTGATACTTCTCCTGGCAATCTTGATTCCAGTTTGTGCTTCATCCAGCCCAGCGTTTCTCATGATGTACTCTGCATATAAGTTAAATAAGCAGGGTGACAATATACAGTCTTGACATACTCCTTCCCCAATTTGGAACCAGTCAGTTGTTTCATGTCCAGTTCTAACTGTTGCTTCTTGACCTTCATACAGATTTCTCAGGAGGCAGGTAAGGTGGTCTGGTATTCCCATCTGTTTAAGAATTTTCCAGTTTGTTGTGATCCACACAGTCAAAGGCTTTGGCATAGTCAACAAAGCAGAAATAAAATTTTAAATTAATTGTATTGGAGTATAGCTGCTTTACAATGTTGTGTTTATATATATATATATATATAGTTTAATGTATATAAGTTTATATATAAAACTTTACATGTATTACACATTCGTGTATTTTCATATATTTACATATGTTTACATATAGTGTCTGTGCGTATAGTTAGTTCTCATTATACACCAAAAACACCGAATTAGTCAATACTGGACCAATACCCCTAAAGAAAATACAAGGCTAGGTTCCTGCAAGCCTCTGATCACAACATCTTCGTCAACCAGTAAATACATAGCCTTGTTTTCTGCGTGTTTCTATTTCCATATACTTTTAAAAAATTTTTATTTGCATTTTAAAAAAATTTTCAAATTTTTAATTGAAGGAAAATTGTTTTAAAGTATTGCATTGATTTATACCAAACATCAACATGAATCAGTCATAGGTGTTTTTTCTTTAAGGCATTTTTCGTTGTGCTGGGTCTTCGTTGGTGCGAGAGGGCTTTCTCTAGGTGCGGAGAGCAGGGGCTCCTCTTCATTGTGGTGTGCAGGCTTCTCGTTGCGGTGGCTCCTCCCGTTGGGGAGCAGAGGCTTTAGGCACGTGGGCTTCAGTAGTTGTGGTGCAGGGCCTCAGCTGCTCCAAGGCATATGAGATCTTCCCAGACCAGGAATCAAACCTGTGTCCAACAACGTTGCAGGCAGATTCTCATCCACTGCACCACCAGGAAGTCCTAAATACACCTTGTTTAATATATATTGTTGATTCATTCACGTTCAACTCACGGCCAACAGAACTCACGCCTGAATGAAGTGACGTGTGTTTTTCCCCAACACCATCCCAGCCTTTATTCTCCTAGGGACACCAGACAGTATGTGAGCATTACCCTTGGGGGCCTTCTCAACAGCAGGATCATCAATGAGAAGCATAGAAGTGGGGAAACTGTGGCACTGAAAAGGCATGAAAAGGATGCTTGTTTACAGTCTGGAACAGGAAGGCAGAGCGTCGCCTTGTCCCACCTCGGGCGGGATCCTGCACCAAGTGACTCAGATTTGTCGCCCCTCTGTGTGTGTCCCTGAGTTGATTTGGGTGTTACAGGTAATTTTTAACAAGTTGGAGAATTCACAGACTCTTTGACTAATGAGGATTGACTATCTATATCTGCATGTAATAATTGTGGAGCTGGAGAAGACTCTTCAGAGTCCCATGGACACCAAGGAGACCAAATCAACCAATCCTAAAGGAAATCAACCCTGAGTATTCATTGGAAGGACTGATGCTAAAGCTAAAGCTCCAATACTTTGGCCACCTGATGCAAAGAGATTGGAAAAGACCCTGATGCTTGGAAAGATTGAGGGTAGGAGGAGAAGGGGAGGACAAAGAATGAGATGGTTGCATGACATCATTGGCTCAATGGACATGAATCTGAGCAAATTCCAGGAGACAGTGAAGGACAGGGAAGCTTGGCATGCTGCAGTCCATGGTTTGCAAATAGTCGGACATGACTTAGTGACTAAACAAAAACAGCAAATATAGTAAGTTATATAAAATTTATATAATATATTGATACATACATATATAAATATTTATAAGTATAAGATATACAAATATATAATATAAAAATATATAAATATGTAAGTAAAATATTTATATATTTTATACTTATAAATATTTGTTTAGGTAATTATATATTGATACTATATGTATAGGAAAACCAGGGATGTTGGATATTTGCTAGTTAAAAACAATAGAGATAAATGAGCCATGATATATCCCAGCTTGCCCCTCCTCTTGGTCTCACCTCCTAGAATTTGACTTGATGGGGCCAAGTGACCTAGTCACAGCTATGACCTCCACTTGCACAAGACCCTCAATAAATCCCTTATGGAAGAGGAAAGGGGGTGACTTCCTTGGTGGTCCAGTGGGTGAGACTCTGAACCCCAATGCAGGGGGCCCAGGTTTGAGCTCTGGTCAGTGAACTAGATCCCACAGGTTGCAACTGAAAAAAAAGAAAAGATCCTGCATGCTGCATCGAGGATCCTGGTGCAGCCTAATTAATTAATTGCAAGTGTTAGTTGCTCAGTCGTGTCTGATTCTTTGTGACCCTATGGACTATAGCTCTGTCCATGGGATTCTCTAGGAAAGAATACTGGAAAGGGTAGCCACTCCCTTCACCGGGGGATCTTCCCTACCTGGGGATCGAACCCAGGTCTCCTGCATTGCAGGCAGATTCTTACCTGTCTGAACCAAAACAGAGGAAAGGGAAGATCAGGATGGTGACTGCCCTGCCTGGGCTCACACAATGACAGAGGCAGAGCTAGAGTTCGAACCAAGTCCCCTGAAACCAGGTCAACCGCTGGCCTCTGTGCAGTTTGATCCTTCTTGCCTCGTTCCTGGGGCCCTTGCAGAGTCTTTGCTAACCCCACATCCTCCTCAGAGCTGCTCTCAGAGCCTCAGTTTCCCCCTCTGTAAAATGGGACTTGTGCTGTGGATGAACTGAGGGCCAGCTCATGGAGCTATACTGTGACCCGGATGCCCGAGGGTCTCCAGACATCAGGGGCGTCTCCGTGCTCAACACTCATCGGACGTAGCCCACGTCCCATCTGTGTGTTTCAGAAACCACCCCAGGAGTCATCTCAGTCATTCATTCGTTCACATATTCTACAAATAATATTTATTTAACACCCGCATGAGCCAGGGCTGGCTCTGGGTGAAACAGGCAGAAAAAAACACCGACTCTCAGCGGGTGGATCAGTTGGAACTCTTAAACACTGCAGCGAGAATGTAAAAAGGGTACAACCAGTTTGGAAAACAGCCTGGCAGCTTTAAAAGGTTAAACATCTTGGGGCGATGGAAATGTTCTAGAATTAGATAGCGGTGATGTTGCACAACATGGTGGATGTACTGAATACTCTGCTGAACTGTTCACTTGAAAATGGTTAATTTCATGGCGTGCAAATTTTACCTCCATTAAAAAAGTTAGACACATACTTAGAATTTGACCCGGTCATTCCACGCCTAGGTATTTACTTAAGAGAAATGAAAACACATGTTCAGAGGAATGTTCACAGCAGCTTTATTCAGAATTGTCAAGAACAGCAACAACCCAGATGCCCGTCAAACAGCGAAGGGAGAAACTGTTTCGGGGGCCACCACAGAACCCTCCTCCACCCACAGGAAGGAATGGACTGCAGATACACGTGATGGCCTGGAGGGAGCTCAAGACTGTGAGGCTGAGTGGAAAAAACCGGACAGGAAAACTCCTGGACGATTTCGTTTATGTGAAATTCTAGCAAGTGCAATCTAATCCATAGTCAGAGAGAGCAGACTGTGGATGCCTGGATTGAGGGAAGGGGTGGAGATGGGAGGGACTGGGTGAGGAAGGGCAGGGGAGAAAGGAATTACCGAGAGACTCGGGGAAATTTACAGGCATAAACACGCTCACCAGTTCCACTGTGTGCATGCAATTTTACCAAAACCCATCCAGGTGCATGGTTTGAAAGTGTTAGTTGTGTCCGACTCTATGCGACTCCATGGACTGTATCTGCCTGGCTTCTCTGTCCATGAAATTCTCCAGACAGGAATACTGGAGTAGGTCGCCATTCCCTTCTCCAGGGGCTCTTCCTGACCCAGGGATCGAACCTGGGTCTCCTGCATTGAGGGCGTTTTTTTGCTTTTTTACTGCCTGAGCCACCAGGGAATCCCTCCTGCAGCCACTGTATCACAGTAAAGCGGCAACCAAGCTGAGACAGGTTGGGACCTGGGACCCCTGGCGGCAGTGTTGCCAAGCTTGCACCGGGGACGGGGATGCACCTCTCCTCAAGCAACAAAATACAAAGAAACTGTGTGGGACTAAAAATAACTGGGTGCATCAAGCAGTCAGGGCAAATTCTGAAAGCTACAGAGAGACCAAAAAACCTAACTTCCACTTTTAAAGAGCCTGGAGCAAAAGCAAGGGGTCTGGGCAAAAGCAGCTTACTGTGCACGCACCTTGCACACAGAACCGCCTAAGGGGTGGGCAAACCACCTAAGCCATCCCTCCAGCCTGACCCCCGGACACATTCTCTACCCTCGTCCCATGAACGGAATGAGCTTGACTCCCCCACCCCAGGGAGCAAGTAAGCAAGGAAAACTGGTACATGCGGCCGCTCTCTCCTGCTGCAGCAGGGGCCCCTGTCAAGCCTTGCCTGAATATTTTGTCTGGCCCCTAGTCAATTTCTATTGGCCGGGGAAGGCCAAGGCCAAGGTCGGTAACACCTGTCCTGGAAAGTGAAGACCTGGCAGGGGAGACAGATGATTCAGCAAAGCAGCACATAGGTGAGAGGGGACTGTTTAATTCAGAGTGACTCAGGGCGACTCTGGGACACAGAACAGGGGGAAGTCAGAGCAGGAGGCACTGGGCTTCCTGGGGGAAGGGTGCTCCAGGCAGATGGAACAGCCAGTGCAAAGGCCCTGAGGCTGAAAAGTCCTGGACAAGGGGGTCAGGGTGGCTGGAACACAGTGATGGAGGAGACAAAGGTGAAGAGGCCAGAGGGGTGGGTTGGAGCAGGGATGAAGGCTGGGTGGTGCCAGGTAATAGAGAGAACAAAATCAGGATGCATTTTGGAGGCAGAACCAACAAGACTTTCCGGTGACCCAGAGGAGAGGGGGAGAAAAGAGAAAGGGTTGGGTACTTGTCCCTCTTATTCCCAAGCCTGCTCCTCCCTCCAATCCGCTTGGCCCCAAGATGGGCTTACACTCATGTCTGTTAGCCAAGGCCACCTGACCCGACATCACCGATTCTCAAGGGTGACAAAGGGCTCCATATACCCTCCAGCCTGAAGCAGAAGCCTCCCCCACAGACACAGCCCCATCTGAGCCGTAATTCATGTTGACTTCATGAAAAGGAAGTTCTTACTTTGGATAATTTTAGCTCATCCAGGCTATTATTTCAGAAAAGTTGCAATGATGTACAAAGAGTTCTGTCTCCCCTACCTCTACTCCTCAGCCTCCCCAAAGCCATCTTCCCTCATGTCTGCAGTCCATTTGTCAAAATGGAGCAATTACATAGCTGCAGACAGTGACTGTAGTCATGAAATTAAAGGACGCTTGCTCCTTAGAAGAAAACTATGACAAACCTGGACAGCATATTAAAAAGCAGAGACACCACTCTGCCGACAAAGGTCCATCTAGTCAAAGCTATGGTTTTTCCAGTAGTCATGTACAGATGGGAGAATTGGACCATAAAGAAGTCTGAGTGCCAAAGAACTGATGCTTTTGAACTGTGGTGCTGGAGAAGACTCTTGAGAGTCCCTTGGACTGCAAGGAGATCCAACCAGTCCATCCTAAAGGAAGTCAGTCCTGAATACACACTGGAAGGACTGATGCTGAAGCTGCAGCTCTGATAACCTGGGCTACCTGATTTGAAGAGCCGACTCATTGGAAAAGACTCTGATGCCGGGAAAGATCAAAGGCTGGAAGAGAAGGAGATAACAGAGGATGAGATGGTTGGAAGGCATCACCGATTCAATGGACATGAGTTTGAGTAACACTGTTGACTAAACAACAACCTTGGAACAATTCTGTTTGCCAAACTCCAGACCTTTTTTGGACTTTCTCCAGGTCCCCCTTTGCTGTTCCAGGGGCTCATCAGGGATGATCCCCCCTCACCACGATAGCATTTAGGCAGCACACTTTATAAAATAGCACTCCCCCCTTCCTCACCATAGTGAAGAAAATGAATATATTTTGCATTTATGAAAGCATTGTACAGCTAGAACAGAGTTCTGATCACCCAACCATGCTGTGTTGTCAGAAGAAACCAACGCTGCCCATGTCTCTGACCCATCAAGGGGAGCCTTCCCTTGTTTTTCAGGGCCTTCACGGCTTGGGCTCAGGCAAATTAGGGCTTCTAGTTCCACCCCAGTCACATCCTGCTGTGTGACCTGGAGCGAGACACTTCACCTCTCTGAGCCTCAGTTTCCTCTTCTGTAAAATGGGTGGGTACAACGCTGGCCAGGCACGTGGCAGGCACGGGACAACACCAGCAAGTTTGGGGTTTTGTGTTTTTTTATTGCTTTTTAAAAAATAATTTATTTATTTTTGGCTGTGTTGGGTCTTCGTTGCTGCCCAGGCTTTCCTCTCATTGCAGAGAGCAGGGACTGCTCTCTAGTCTGGGCATGCAGGCTTCCCTTCGTGGCAGCTTCTCTTGTTGCAGAGCACAAGCTCTAGAGGACAGGCTCAGTAGCTGTGGCGCAGGGGTTTAGTTGCTCCTCAGCACGTTGGGGTCTTTCCGGACCAAGGATCGAACCTGCGTCTCCTGCATCGGCAGGCAGATTCCTTATCACGGAGCCCCCAGGGAAGCCCCAAGTTTTAGTTTTATGGTTGCTCAAAGTGCTTGGGATCTTTCTGTGCCATGAAGTGCAGGCATGGTGCTCAATCAGCCAAAACAGAACATGCAAGGTTTGATTTCCCAAGCAGGACCTACGAAATGTGGGACGCCCCTTCCCAACCGCATCTGGCTTCCCCACATGACATCTTCACCTTCCTAATGATACCGGAGGGTGGCCTCACACCCCCAGTTTGCACTGGAGGAAACAGTCACCCAGAGAATGAGATGTTCACCCTGCATCACCCAGCGAGCCCCACCCTGGGTACAAATGAATTATCTACTCTCTTACAGACACATCTCGGAGTGTGTGTGGTTTCTTTTCAAATTGTGGTAAAAATTGTGGTAAAATTCACGTAACATAAAATTCACCATCTTAACTATTTTTAAATGCACAGCTCAGTGGCCCTGAGTACATTCACACCATCATCACCATCCATCTCCAAGTGCCCTTCACCTTGCAAAAACGAAACCCTGTCCTGGTTAAATGCTAACACCCCCTCCCCCAGCCCCAAGCAACTAGCATTCTACTTTCTGTCTCTATGAATCTGCCCTAGGAGCTTCACCTAAGCAGAGTCATGCAGGCTTATCCTTTTGTTACTGGCTTATTTTACTCAGCATAATGTCTTCAAGGTTTATCCATGTAGTGTGCGACAGTTACCTTTCTTTCAAAGGCTGAATAACATTCCGCTGTATGGATGGACTGTTGTGCTTATTCATCCATCCTTTGCTAGACCCTTGGGTGGCTTCCACCATTCAGCTATTGTGGAAAATGCTGCTACGAACACGAGTGGACAAGGATCTCTTAGAGACCCCGACTTCAGTTCTTTGGGGGCATCTACCCAGAAGTGAGATTGCTGGATCATAAGGTCGTTATATTTTTAATTTTTCGAGGAACTCCTGTACTCTTTCCACGGCAGCTGCACTTTTTCACTTTCCCCCCCAACAGTGCACAAGTGTTCCAATTTCTCGACATCCTCGATAACATTTGTTATTTTCTGTGTTTTTGATAGGAGCCGCCCTCATGGGTGTGAGGTGGTATCGCTTTGTGGTTTTGATTTGCATTTCCCTGATGATTAATGATGTTGAGCATCTTTTTATGTGCTTGCTCATTTGTATAACTTCTTTAGACTAGAACTGGGGGAGGTAGTGGGGCTTTGATTCCTAGGGGCCAACCTGAAGCAAAGAGGATGGAATTGGCTCGTCTCCTCCAGGCGAGGGCAGGCATCTGAAGCCGTCTGCACGCCTACTGTGTGCTGGGTGTATCTGAGGCAGAAACCCAGCCTCTCTCCAGGTCTGCTCATGGTTCATCAGCATTCTGCCACACAACTTCACATTTCCAGAGCTTTCCCTCTGCCATCCCCTCTGCTGGGAATAATGCATTTACCCCAAGGCACTAAGTTCTCCCAGCTGTTATGAAACAGATCCTATTCTTTTATTTTCTTTTTGATATTTATTTATTCATTCAGCTGTGCTGAGTCTTAGTTGTGGCACTTGGGATCCTCCACTTCTGTGGCGGTGTGCAGACTCTTAGCATGTGGGATCCAGTTCCCCAACCAGGGAGCGAACCCGGACCCTCCACCCCAACTCTCACCACATTGGGAGCGCGATGTCCCAGCCACTGGACTACCAGGGATGTACCAAAACAGGTCCTATTCTTAACCCCATTTCACAGTTGAGGAAACTGAGACTCAGAGAGGCCAAGTGGCTTGCCCAAGGCCACCTCAGCTGGTAAGGGGCAGAGTTTGGGATCTGAATGCAATCAGCCCAGCTCTAGAGTTCACTCTATTTGTCTTCGAAGGGATGGGTTTTGAAATTTTCTCAGCCCTGCAGAGCTCTTCCCCAAATCCCCTGCTCCTTGTCTTTGCCTCACTCCACGGCTGTGGTCTGGCCAGGGAACCCACCTCCCCCTTCCGAACCCCATACCCCTGATGAGCAGCAGAGATTCACTGCATCCCGGGCCCCGCCCCCTCCCCTTGCTGAGTCATATCAACCCAACGGAACCCCGAAGTTTTTCTCACAGGTGTTGCTGATATGCCGTTATCTCCCCCACCTGCTCCCAGACACTTCCTTTCCTTGAACCCAAGGGTAGAGCTGAGTTGCTTTTTTTTTTTTTTGCAATGAAATTCACATAACATGAAATTTACCGTTTTGAAGTAAATTCAGTGGGTTTCCTAGGTTCACAAGGTTAGGCAGCCATCATCTCTAGTTCACCACCTAGTTCCAGAACATTTTCATCACCCCCAAAAGACAGCCTGTCCCCATAAGCAGTCACTGCCCATCTCCCCCTCCCCCAGTCCGTGGCAACCACTAGTCTACTTTCTGTCTCTACAGATTTGCCTATTCTGGACAATGACTATAGATGGGATCATACACTATGCGGCCTTTCATGTCTCGCTTCTTTCAATCAGCATGATGTCTTCAAAGTTTATCCACATAGTAGCATGTAACAGTGTTTCATTTCTTTTGATGACTGAATAATATTCTACTGTACACCTCACCTCGTGCATACTCAGTCATGTTCAACTCTTTGTGACCCTGTGGACTGTAGCCCACCAGGCTCCTCAGCCCATGGGCTTTCCCAGGCAAGAATACTGGAGTGGGTTGCCATGCCCTCCTCCCAACCCAGGGATGGAACCTGCATCTCCTGCATTGGCACACAAATTCTTTACCACTGTACCACCTAGGATCAATTGCATGCATGGACTGCATTTTGTTTATCCATTCATCCTTTGATGGACATTTGGGTTTCCACCTTTCAGAGACTCTGACTAGCGCTGCTGTGAACACGCATGTACAAGTTTTATCTGAACAGGTACAGGAAGCCCGTGCATGAACGCCCACTCAGTCGTGTCTGACTCTTTGCAACCTCAGGGACTGTAGCTCACCAGGCTCCCCTGTCCATGGAATTTTTCAGGCAAGAATACTGGAGTTTGCCATTTCTTACTCGAGGGGATCTTCCCAACCCAGGAACTAAACCCCTGTCTCTTATGTCTTCTGCATTGGATTCTCTACCACTGTGCCACCTAGGAAGTCCTTTTTTATTTGAACCCCCGTTTTCAATTCTTTGCAGTAGGACTGGAATTAATGGAACATTAGCTAATTCTAGTCTTCCCTGATAGCTCAGTTGGTAAAGAATCCCCCTGCAATGCAGGAGACCCTGGTTCAATTCCTGGGTCAGGAAGATCCCCTGGAGAAGGGATAGGTTACCCACTCCTGTATTCTTGGGCTTCCCTTGTGGCTCAGCTGGTAATTCCTTAACTTTTGGAGGACCCACCAAACTTCAGGGACTTCACCATTATACACTCCCACCAGTCAGGGCTCAACACTGTTTAACCCTGTGAGTTTCACCTAACTCGGACCCAACTTCAAATCTTGGCTCAACAACTGTGACCACATGACTGTTTTCATTCCCATCATGCATCCTGCTTTCTTTGGTAGAAACACCCAGGTCTCCTTCCAGGAATCGCTCATCTTGTTCTAGCCAGTCAGCCCATCAATCCTAGAGACACACCCTCCCCAGGTTTGGGGTGATGGGGAGGGGGAAATTTGGGGAACCAGGGACAGCTCCTCCAGGTAGGAAAATCCCCATGGACAAGGCGAACCTGAGATCCCCTCGGGGGAACTGAGAGAACAGGGCGGCCTTGGCAGCTGCCAGTGCCTCTGAGCCAGCGAGATTTTAAATCTGTTTTTGCACAGAAATAGTCGGATAGACCTTAAAACAGGAATAAAAAAGAACCTGTGTTTAGAGCCTCAAGCCGAGCGTCTAGGCAGCTGGCAGCATTTAGCCTGGCACAGACTATCGAAGGCAAGTGTGTGGTTACGGTCGTGTTCAAAAATACGGCTTCGACGCAGCAAGCTTGGGGCTGGGCTGCACGCCCTGTAATTCTCTTTCCAAATAAAAGGCAGAACTATTCCTGGCTCAGCTTGGGGACTTCTGCGGCTGCTGGGCTCCAAGGAGACTGGCCTGGAATGTCAGGCATGGCCCGGGCCTTCGCTGCCTGGGAGTTTACATTTCAAGTCTGTCATTGTAAGACCTTTTTAATTAAAATGTTAGTCCCATGGGGGCCATCCAAGGATGCCCGAACCCCGAATCTTTTCAATAGGAGACCCTTGGGCTTGTGGTTGAGCGTTGGGAGTGTGTGATGTTTGGCAGCTTGAGTCAATTTTGAGCTATTTGTGGAGGGGATAAAAAAAAAAATGAAACCAAACATCGTTTGATGTTTGCCAAATATAGCATTTTGCATTTCTATAAGCAAAGCCCTGATTTTAAAAAATAACATATTTGGTCAGCCCTAAAAAGGAACGACTGAAGGCAAAAGGAGAAGGGGGCAGCAAAGGATGAGACGGTTAGAGAGCAACATCAACTCAACGGACATGAGTTTGAGCAAACTCCTGGAGACAGTCAAGGACAGGGAAGCCTGGTTATTCTGCAGTCCATCGAGTTGCAACGAGTCGGGCACAACTTAGCGACTGAACAACAACAACAAAAAGGAACGAAGCACTAATATACGCTCCAACACGTAGGAACCTCGAAAACCGATGAGCGATAGAAGCCAGACCCGAAAGGCCATGTTGTACGTGATTCCGTTTACGTGAATCATCCAGAACAGGGAAATCCATCGCGATAGGAAAGAGACTGGCAGGTGCCAGGTGTGGGGGAGAGAAATGAGGAGTGAGTGCTTGTGGGGACGGGGTTTCTCTGCCCTCAGGCGTGAGAAGCACATCAGTATATGGGCAACAGGCCTGCCAATTCCCACTTCTGCAAAATGGAGCAAACACTGCTCTCAGGAGGGACAACTCAAGAGGCCAGACCGAGGAAGGGACTGAGGTCATCAAGGTGAGGGAGAGGCTGGAAAGGGGCAGTGTGGACCTCCGCCCCAGACTGCACCCTGCGCCCACCCTGGCACCACCATCCCCACTGGCCCTCAGAGAAGGGCCCCGGCCCTGGTCCTGCTGTTGCAACCATGATGTTTCCATATTCCATGGACAGAGCAGCCTGGCGGGCTATGGTCCACAGTCACAATGAGTCAGACACGACTGAGCAACTAAGCATAAGGACACAAGTCTGGGTTAGAGCCCACTGTACGGCATCATTTTAATATAATCATCTTTTTAAAGACCAGACCTCCAAATACAGTCATATTCTGAGGTACATGGGGTTAGGACTGCAATATGCACATTTGGGGGGATATAAACATTCAGTTCATAGCAATATAGTATCATTTTTAACTATTTGAGAATACACAGCTGACATCATATTCCATGGCCTCTAAATTCTTCTGTTTGTATATCCTGAGATACAGAAGATTCCTGAGATTCCTGAGAACCAGGAGATTCCCACACAACTCCAGGACAAATGTTGCATGCCCCAAATTTTTCATTGAGAAATGCCATGATCTTACTCACATTTTGTAGGGTTTCCCTGGTGGCTCAGCAGGGAAGAATCTGCCTGCCAATGCAGGAGACCCAGGTCCCATCCCTGGGTCAGGAAGATCCCCTGAAGACAGAAATGGCAAGCCACTCCAGTAGTCTTCCTGGAAAATCCCATGGACAGAGGAGCCTGGTGGGCTACAGTCCATGGGGTGGCAAAGAGTTGGACATGACTGAGCAGCTAAACAATAAACTTACATCTTGTAGTCAAATAAACCCCACTGCTGCAGTGGTCTGACGTTTGTGTCTTCCCAAAATTCATACACTGAGATCCTAACACTCAGTGTGGTGGAAGGAGGTGGGGCCTTTGGGGGATGATTAGGTCATGCAGGTGGAACTCCTGTGAATGGGATTAGCGCCCTTATAAAGAGATTCCAGAGGGCTCCCTTGCCCCTTCTGCCATGCAAGAACACAGTGAAAAGGCAACAACTATAAGCCAGGAAGCCCTCACCAGGTGCCAAATCAGCCCTCAAGTTGAACTTGGACTTACAACCTCCAGATCTGTGAGAAATAAGTTTGTGTTTATAAGCCACCGAGTCTCTGGTATTGTGTGGCGTGCACGTGTGCTCAATCATGTCCGACTCTTTTGTGACCCCATAGGCTATAGTCCGCCAGGTCCCCCGTCCATGGGATTTTCCAGGCACGAATACTGGAGTGGGTTGCCATTCCCTTCTCCAGGCGAATCTTCCCACCCCAGGGGTCGAACACTTGTCTCCTGCATTGCAGGCAGGTTTTTACCACTGAGCCACCTGGGAAGCCTTGATATTGCGTTATGGCTGCACAGACTAAGTCAATATCCCTTGTGGCAACAGTTTCTTTCCTCATTTAGGATCCGGTCCAGACTCACCTGTTGTCTTTTTTTTTTTTTTTAATATGCATCAGTTTTAAAGTCCTTATTGAATGTGTTACAATATTGCTTCTGTTTTATGTTCTGGTATTTTGGCTGTGAGGCACACAAGATCTCAGCTCACCAACCAGGGATCAAAGCAGCATCCTCTGCATTGGGAGACAGAGTTTCCATCCCTGGACTACCAGGGAAGTGTCTCACTGGTTGTCTTTTGTTCTCATGTCTTTCTGTTGTTGTTCAGTTGCTCAGTCATGTCCAACTTTTTGCAACCCCACGGACTGCAGCACGCCAGGCTTCCGTGTCCTTCACCATCTCCCAGAGTTTGCCCAAACTCATATCCACTGAGTCGGGGGTGCTATCTAACCATCTCATCCTCTGTCACCCCTTTGTCTTCCTGCCTTCAATCTCTCCCAGCATCAGGGTCTTTTCCAATGAGAAGATTCTTCACATCAGGTGGCTTCAGCTTCAGCTTCAACATCAGTCCTTCTAGTGAATATTATATTCAGGATTGATTTCCTTTAGGATTGACTGGCTTGATCTCCTTGCTGACCAGGGGACTCTCGAGAGTCTTCTTCAGCACCTAGTCTCCTTTATCAGGAGCATTTTTTTTTTCAGCCTTTCTGTGTCTTTCAAGAAAGTGACATTTTTGCAGAGTGCAGTCAGTTATCTTACAGCCATTCACCAGTAAGCACGCCAGCTGGTCGCTGGTGACCAGGCTTGGTTGTGCATCTTGGGAGCAGAATCTGTAGGAGCCATGCTGGTCTTCCACGGTCCCTTGTTTCCCAAGGCACCTGACCTTGGCTTAACCCTTTGCCAGTGATACCATGTTCATTGAGTTCAGATGGTGGGATCATAGGTCTTCATGTCTCCCCGGGGTCACTTGAATACTCAGGCAGAGTTGGAAACAGCTTAAACAGGCTTAAACTGGCTCAAACAGCCTTCTCATTTTTGAAAATGCGGAGAAGCTCTAACAGCCGGAGCCTCCACGCCCTTCTCAAGGCTCCCTCTCCTTGACACCTTGTCTCACCAGTTGGTGAGGAGCCCTCAGGGTCCGGAGTAGTGGTTTCCCTGACCTTGAGGAGTTTGGTAAAGCAGACCGGGTAAGAAGGGAAGGAATGCACTCCTGGAGGCTTCCTAGAGGAGGTGACCTCTAAGCCATGCCTCCAAAGCTGCACCCAGCACCATCTCAGGGTCCCACATTCTCACCAAAAAGTCTGTAGGAGCCTCCTGAGCTCACTGAGCAGAACTGCCTGGGGTGGGGTTCACTGGCAGGGGCTCACTTTTACTTTCCCCATCACACAGTGGTGATGGTTCCCCACTGCAGTGGGCAAACACAACCAGGCCCCCCTCATCAGGGACCAGACCGCTCTGCCTTCTATAAAGCTTGTGATCTCCAGCAGATGAGAATTGAATCTTTTTTTTTTTTTAATCTCTGCAGCTGGGAGTCTGAACCACAGGCTAGTGTGTTCAGCTGCTGCCTTGGAGAGAGAGAGAGAAACAAGCTATTTGGGACTCTGAGGGCTGTAATTTCTGCTGCCCGGAGAAAACCTGAGGGAGCAGGAGGATAGATTACTGGCTTCCCTTGCCAGGTCGCAGTTTACCCATCTGCTAAAGAGGCGAGTAATCGACATATCACAGGAGGGCGCAGAGGAGTGGGAGAGGTGTCAGGTGTGAAAAGTCCATCCCCTGGTGTGTCTGTGTGATGAGGGGGAGGTCTCTACTCCCTTTCAACTGCCCACCAAGCCAGGTCAGGTGGGGTCAGACACAACGGGAAGGTGATTTTTAAGTCCCAGGGGACACTGAGCAATGTCAGGAGATGTTTTTGGTTATGTTGGTGGGGGAGGTTTTATTGGCGGCTGCTGGTATCTGGTGGGTGGAAACCAGAAATGCTGCAATGCACCGTACAATGCACAGGACAGGGGTCTACAGCAAAGAAGGCTCCCTGTCCAAGTGTCAGCAGTGCCTGGGCTGAGATGCTACCAGGGATGAATACTGTGTTTCTCAAACAGCCAGATGAGTCTCATGTAGGTCCTTTTGTGATTTAAAATATGACTCAATGTTACACACAGGAAGTGTGTTACATTATTTCTAAGAAAGGGGAAAAACCAGAAGTAGCACAGGCATCTGTCAGCAGGGAAAGAGCTACATCTACAGCGCATATATTCACAATATTGAATATTAAACTGCTTACATACAAATGAAGCAGTTCTATTGCAGGGATCCTCACTCAGGGGCAGTTTGGCCCCTCAGGGACATTTAGCTACGTGGGGACATTGCTGGTCATCAACGCTGGCAGGTGGAGAATGCTGCAGCCATGTGGTGGATGGACATCAACATTCCTGCTTAAAACCCTACAATCTGGGACTTCCCTAGTGATCCAGTGGCCAACACTCCACGCTCCCAAGGCTAGAGGCCTGGGTTTTATCCCTGCTCAAGGAACTAGATTCCACATGCTGCAGCTAAAGAGGTCACATGACAAAACTAAAGATCTCGCAGGCTGCAACAAAGATCAACAATTCCAAGTGCCACAACTAAGACCCAGTGCAGTCAAACAAATAAATACTCAGGAAAGAACCCCGACAATGCACAGGATGGCCCCTCCACTGAGGACAATCCAGTCCCAGATGTCAGTGGTGCTGATGCTAAGAATTCCTGAGCTAAGGGGACCATTGTAGGGGACATCTGAATTGAACTCTGAACACACCATCCACAGTGACGTTTGCAGGGCCTCCTTGAAGGAGGCATAGTTGACACTCGCGCTCCTGGGCATGTGTGGTCTCTCAGGGGAGGAAGCAGGAGGCTGGTGCTGACATCCCTGGGCAAGATGGAGGGTGCTCAGCTGGATTGGGGGGCTTCCCATGTGACCTAGTAGTAAAGAACCCACCTGCCAATGCAGGAAACATAATGAGACGTGAGTTCTATCCCTGGGTCGGGAAGATCCCCGGGAGGCAGGCATGGCAACCGAGAATCCCATGGACAGAGGAGCCTGGTGGGCTACGGTCCATAGGGTCACAAAGAGTCAGACACAACTGAAGTGACTTAGCAAGCATGCACACACAGCAGGACTGGAGCCTGGACAATGAGGTGAGGAGAAATTGCAGGGTCGGCAAACTTTGCCTGCAAAGGTACACACGGCACCAAGGCTCAGCTTCGTGAACTATACAGTCTCTGCCCAAACCACTCAACTCTGCCACTGTGGCTTGAGAGTAGCCGGGGACAAGATACACATCTGGGACTCCTCTGGTGGTCCAGTGGCAAAGAACCCGCCTGTCAATGCAGGAGACATGGGTTCAACCCCTGGTCTGGGAAGATCCCACGTGCCATGGAGCAACTAAGCCAGTGAACCACAGCCACTGAAGCCTGGGCTCTAGAGCCTGTGCTCGGCAACAAGGGAACTCACTGCAAAGACAAGCTAGCACACCGCAGCAAAAAGTAGCCCCCACTCACTGCAACTAGAGGGAAGCCCACGCAGCAGTGAAGACCCAGTGCAGCCAATAAATCAATAAATAATGTAAAAAGACTGCGCTTCAATGTAGGGGGTATGGGTTCGACTCCTGCTCAAGGGATTAAGATTCCACATGCCATGCCACCAGAAGAGAGAGAGAGAGAAGTCAGTATGATTATGCTGCAGGTAAAAGAATAAAACTTAAAAAAAAAAAACTTCTTAAAAAAAAAAAGACGTACATCAATGGGCAAGGCCAGGTGCCAATAAAACGTTATTTATGGACACCGTTTGAATTTCAGAGAGCTTCCTTATGTCCCAAAATAGTATGCTTCTTTTTGTATTTTTTCAACTATTAAAAAACATAAAATCTTTTGTATCAGGGGATTACAGTTACGAGATACGGGTTTCTTTCACGGTAATGACAATGTTCCAAGATCAATTGTGGTGACAGAGGTACAGCTCTGTGAATACACAGAAATCATGGACTTGTACACCCTGGGTGGGTGAAATTATATGGGATGTGAGCTATATCTTAGTAAAGTTGTTATAAAAAGAAAACACACAATAGCCAAAGGTGGAAGCAACCCAAATGTCCATTGATGAATGAATGAATAAGCAAACTACGGTCCATCCGTACAATGCAATATTATTCAGCCTCAAAAAGGAAGGAAATTCTGACACAGGCTACAACACGGATGAATTTGGAGGACATTACGCTAAATGAAATAAGCCAGACACAGAAGGACAAATGCTGATCTCACTTATATGACCTCACTTAAATGATCTCACTTATATGAGGTCCCTAGAGGAGTCAGACTCACAAGAGATAGGAAGGAGCACGGTGGGAGTCAGGGTTGGGGGAGGGGGAATGCAGAGTTCGAGTTTAATGGGGACAGAGTTTCAGTTTGGGGTGATGAAGGAGTTCTGAGGATGGACGATGGTGACGTGGCACAGCAATGTGGACGTACGTACTGCTACTGAACTGTGCATTTTCAAACGGCTACAAAGGTGAATTTTATGTTATGCACCAGGCTTTCTCTGGTGGCTCAGACAGAACGGTAAAGAGTCTGCCTGCAATGCAGGAGACCCAGATTTGATCCCTGGGTCGGAAAGATCCCCTGGAGGAGGGAACGGCAACCCACTCCAGTATTCTCACCTGGAGAATCCCATGGACAGAGGAGCCTGGCGGGCTACAGTCCATGCGGTCGCAGAAAGAGTTGGACACGACTGAGCGACGAACACTTTCAATTTATGCATATTTTACCACAATTTTAAAAAGAAAAGATAACACATATTCAAAGCTCCCAGGCTTTACAAACACAAGCAGCAGGCAGGATTGCCCCCCGCCCCAGGCTATTGTTTATAGACCCCTTGTTGTTTTGGGCTTAGTCGCTCAGTTGTGTCCGGTTCTGCGACCCCATGGACTGTAGCCGGCCAAGTTCCTCTGTCCATGGACCCCTGGACCACCCCACATGGGTTGCACTGGGATCAGCAGCGTGTGAATCCCAGGTGGTGGTGGCCAGTGGAAATCAAAGGGGAAATTGCTCGTGCGGCAAAACTGGGTGAGGAACGCATCTGCTCTGGTAGATAAGCCAGGGGTCATGGAGGATCAAAGCAGGCTGAGTGCCAGGCTCCCTAGGGACAGGGAAGGAATGACTGAGATGACTCAGTAAGTGAATAAAGGAATGAGTGAGTGGGTGCCGAGATAAATTGTGGGAGGCAGAGGGGGCTGCTGCCAGCATCCATCATGGAGTAAAATGCTCCTCATTTAGACAAGCCACGGTTGGACGGTCATGGAAATGTGAAACCAGAAGATGCTTGCAGCTCTTCTAGGTGAAGGCAACAAGATTCCTCCAGCTCAGCTGCCCCCCCCACCACCCCCTTCCATGGACCCTCCCGAGTAGGATGGAACCCAGCTCTCTCTCCCTGTCAAGAAAGCCCCTCGGGGAGAATGGATACAGGTTTGTGTGTGGCTGAGTCCCTTTGCCATTCCCCTGAAACAATCACAACATTGCTATTCGCTATGCTGTCAGTCACGTGCTCATGTCCAACTCTTTGCAACCCCATGGACTGTAGCCCGCCAGGCTCCTCTCTCTGTGGAATTTTCCAGGTAAGAATAGTGGAGTGGGTTGCCATTTCCTTCTCCAGGGGATCTTCCCAACCCAGGACTGAACCTGAGTCTCTTGTGTCTTCCGCATTGGCAGTAGGATTCTTTACCACTAGAGTCACCTGGAAAGGCCCCGTTAATCGGCTATATCCCAATACAAATAAAGTTGTTGTTTTGTTTTTTTTTTTAAAAAGAAACCCTCTTGGGCTTCCCTGGTGTCTCAGTAGTAAAGAATCCGCCTCCCAGTGCAGGAGACACAGATTCAATCCCTGGTCCAGGAAGCGCCCACATGCCATGAAGCAACTAAGCCCCTGGGCCACAACTACTGAGCCAGAGCACTCAAGCCCGGGAGCCACGGCGAGCGAGCCCACGTGCCACAACTGCTGAAGCCCCTTCGCCCTAGAGGCCGTGCTCCAACATGAGAGCAGCCGCCGCAACAAGAAACCCGCACTCCACAGCTAGTGAGCAGCCCTTGCTCGATGCAATTAGAGAAAGCCCGCGCCGAGCGCCAGAGACCCGGCATAGCCAAAGATAAACAAATAAATAAAACAAAAACTCAAAAAAAAAGAAAGAAAGAAATCTGCTTGCCTTCAGGTCAAGTCCAGGCTTCCGGTCTTCAGGCACTGCTGACCTGGCCCTGGGCATCTCCACCCCTCTTGGCTGGCCCAGGCTGCCTCAGCTCTCCAGGTCTTTGCACATGCGGTTCCCCTCCCAGGAGAATGCCTCTCTGCCCCCACATCTCAACTCCATGTGTCAGATCCCATTATGGAGGCTGCTGTCTCCCCTCCCCACATCCCGTCCCGCCCTCTGGTCCAGCCCTGACTGCACAGTCTGGGGTGTCTGTGTCCTGCTCTTTCTCCCCAGACTCAGGGCTCCTCGGGCATGGGCTGCATGGGGTTGTATCCCCCAGCCTCACGCAGCCCAAAGGCTGAAGGTTTGCTGAGTGACTTCAGGAACCCGTAGCTATGACAAGGGGCTGCACCCGGGGCCATGCGAGGTCAGAGGGTTAAGTTCAGTGCTGGGACCCGGCTGGTAGAGCCAGCTACAAAGGGTTAGGTGTCCAAGGCAGCAGACCCAAAATAGGGTGACGAGAAATAGCTGCAGGCTTGGAAGCTGCTTTGGGTATAAATTTAGATGCAACTTTTAAACTTGCCCTGAGCTGAGGTCCCCTGTTCCTACTGGGATGAGATTCACAACCACGGCTGCTGCCACCTTGCAAGATGCCGGGGCAGGGATGGGGGGTGACGAGAGAGGATCCAGTCCCCACAACTGCCCATCACACCTCCTCCAACTCAGTGCTGAGTCACTCAGTCGTGTCCAACTCGCTGCGACCCCATGGACTGTAGTTCGCCAGGCGCTTCTGTGGGATTTCCCAGGCAAGAATGCTGGAATGGGTTACCATGTCCTCCTCCAGGGGATCTTCCTGACCCAGAAATTGGACCCACGTTTCCAGCCCTGCAGGCAGTTTCTTTACCGATGAGCCACTGGGAAGAGCCACTCACATTACGATCTTTTCTAATCTAGGTTCATTTCCCTAGATTTCCTTCTGACACATTGAATCCCTCCTGTTTCCCAAATTTGCCAAAGTCTCACCTCCAGACCCATGCCCTCTGCCTGGAACGCCGCTCTGCCTGTTTGTTGGTTCTGCCTGAACCTCCATACCATTTCGCTGGGCGGTGCGCCCCAGTCCCAGGCAGAGACCCTGTTCCCGCTCTGGGTGCTCCCAGCTCTGGGTCCTTCCCACTGCCCCATCCTGCTCCCACAGATTTGGGGGTGCCTGTGTCCAGATGCCCCCTCAGACTGGAGCCCCCCCACGCCAGGTCCTCACCAGAAGTCTGTGTCCCCACTGAACCATACCTGGCCTAGATAAACACTGATGAAGGTTTATTCGGTGACAAGCTGGGCTGCCGTTTCCCTCTCCAGGGGACCTTTTCTCCCCAGGGATAGATATGGTAGTCCATGCCTGGACCCCCAGAAGATGGCCATCCTTCCCCCATCTTCTCGTGGAGGAGCCCGATGGAGCTGGCCCCCTCCCTTCTGCGGCCACAGCCTGCAGCTGATGTTACAGAAACAAACTTGCTCTTCTCTTTCTCTCTCTAGTATGTCTCCTGAACCCTACTTGGGTCGGGCCCTCCCTCTTGGAGTCCTTCAGCTCTCCCTCGAGGCTCCCCGCCTCAGTCAAGACCACATCCGGGCCCCAAAGCCATCTCCCCAACACAGACTCAACTGGTCTCCTCCCTTGCTCTAACACCTCTCAAGGCTCCCTACTGCCCTCAGAATGCAGCCTGAGCTCCACTTCACACACAAGGCCCCTTCCCTCCCTGGGTCCCAGTTTCCTCACCTGGGGATAAACGATCCCACCTCTCAGGGCTGTAGGAGGATTGCAAGTCTTGGGAGGTGGGAGGGAGCCAGCCCACCGAGGACCCTGGCCCTTTCTGTTACAGACACACTGTAACATCGCTGCGTTGGGATTTCTTGGCACTGTTGATATTTGAGACTGGACTGTTATCTGTCATAGGTTAAGTAGGTAGACAGATAGGAGATAGATAATTGATAGATTATAGATATGGTGAAAGTGAAAGTGATAGTCGCTTAGTCGTGTCCAACTCTTTTGGACCACATGCACATGGGATTTCCCAGGCAAGAATATTAGAGGGGGTTGCCATGCCCTCCTCCAGGGGATCTTTCCTCCCCAGGGATTGAACCTGTGTCTCCTGCATTGCAGGCAGATTCTTTACCATCTGAGCCAACAGGAATAAATATGGTAGATAGATATAGACAGATGACTGACAGATAGATGCCAGATAATTAGATGGATGGCAGAGAGATCATTGATAATGACTGATTGACGATTGAAAGATGATAACTAGATGATCGATTGACAGATGACAGACTGATAGACAGACAGCAAACAGGGTCTCTCAGATGTTGAGGCAGGGTCTCTCTCATGTCAGTGCTACTGATATTTGGGGTCCATCATCCCTGTGGGTAGGGGACATCCTGGGCCCTGTAGAGTGTTCAGCAGCATCTCTGGTCTCTACCCACTCAAAGCAAATAGCACTCTCTACCCCCAGCTGTGACAACCAAAACTGTCCCCAGACATTCATTGCCAGACATCCCCTGGAGTGCAGAATCTCCCCCAGGTAAGAACCACTGACTCAGGCAAATGTCTTTAGACATGGTGACAAGATCTTATCTGAGACAAAGCCACAAAGGAGCAAGCAACAGGATGGGTGACCCCAGGAGGTGACAAGAAAAGCTGGAAAAGAAGGCAGTGGCTTCTCAGAGGGGCCAAAGAAAGGACCCCAGGAGGGTCAGGAGAAGGGCTGCTCACAAGGATGCCAGCCCCCAACCAGGCGAGGAGCCCACCCAAGATCAACCTGGGGCTGCATCCCTGGCATTTTTGTTTGTTTGTTTCCTTTTGTTTTTCCCCTTTGGCTGCACCACATGGCACGTGGGATCTTGGTTCTCCGACCAGGGATCGAACCTGCATCCCCTGAAGTGGAAGCACAGAGATTTAACCACCGGAGCACCAGGGGAGCCCCACCTCTGAGATTCTTGTACCCCTGAGACCCTGGGCAAGTCATACGCCCTCTTTAAGTCTCAGTTCCTTCATCTGCAAAGGAGAGGGCCCTCCCAGCACAAAGATGTCTGGACACTGGGGGCTGATGTCAAAGAATAAGGGTTTTAGGCTTTAGGAGAACCAAAGGGCTTTGTCCAGCGTCGCACGGTTGTTAAGTGAAGGAGGTTGGATTGAGCCAGATCCTGGCTGCCCCACAGCTCACTGCCTCCCCATGAGAAACCATCACTGCTCACAGAAGACCACGGGAAGAACAGGTCAAACCAGAACGAAGTGCTGAGATGCCTCTGTCACCAAGCACTTCTCCTCCACACCTGCTGCCAAATCGCAGACACCACGGATGCTTCGCTCTGCTCTCAAACGGCCACACTTCCAAGAAAAAAATGACACAGCATTGACAAAAATAATTTCTTCCAAACCTAAGCCCTCAAAGTATGTTGGAAAGCAACAGCCATTCATCAACAAGTAGGGACTTCCCTGGCAGTCCAGTAGTCAAGACTCCATGATTCCACTGCTCCCACCGCAGGGGGCATGGATTCAATCCCTGGTCGGGGAGCTAAAATCTTGCATGCTGCCGCCAAAACAAACAAAAAACATAGTGGAGTGGATAATACAAAACACAGGGCATCCGTACAGTGGAATAGTACTCAGCCGTTAAAAGCAGCGGAGCACTGATTCATCCTGCAGTGTGGATGAACCTCCAAACAGGATGCTGTGTGGGAGAAGACAGATGCTAAAAGCCACACAGTGCATGATTCCATCCACAAGAAATGTCCACGACATGCCGATCCATAGGAACAGAAAGCAGATCAGTGGTTGCTGGGCTCTGGAGGAGGAGGAATGGAAAGTGACTGCTGATCGGGACTGGATTTCATTCTGGTGTGGTGAAAATGTTTTGGAACTCGACAGAGGTGATAGTTGCACAACATGATGAATGTACTCAATGTCACCAAATTTTCCACTTGAAAATGACTAATTTTATGTTACGTGAATTTCACCTCAGTAAAAATACACAGGTAAAAATAAAAAACAGAAGCATAAAAAATCCACCGAGGCAAGTATTCATCTATCCAACGCGGGGGGGGGGGGGGGGGGCCGATGGGAGGGGGTGGAGGGCACACATTTTTTACCCACCTTGGGAAGGGGTGATGGAGTTGGGGGCCCCCTGCCTGCGGGCCCTGGGCACAGTCTGGACCAATTCGTCAGCGCTGTGGGGGCCATGCTCTGGCTGGCGGGAGCGCTCGGCTCTGAAAGGGTTTTGTCAGGGCTTTGAAAGGGGGCCAGGTTTTTTTTTTTCTCCCCCGGAGCCGAGCAGTCTTGAGCCTGTTGTTCTCAGCAATCTCGGGGCCGCGTGTTAGCAGGAAACACAGCCAAGTAGGGCTTCCTGCGAGTCGGAGAGAGGAAGCTCCGTAATGTTCTGGAAGGCCGGGTTAAAAATAACCCCGGTATATAAGGACGGCGGAGGGTCCCCTCTCTCCCTCACTCGCACGCAGGCCGGCTGGACGCCGGGCCGAGCAGGTGGTTTGAGGCCTAAGACAGGCCAAATCCTGGTCCCTGGGCCCCTGGGCCTGGGGGAAACACCAGCCAAATTCAGAGTCCCGAGGCTGCCCGGCTTCCAGAACTTAGGCAGTCAGGGCCACTGTGGGTGTTCCTGTTTTAAATCACTTTTCTCCAGCCGAATATGCAAACTCAAGCAGAGAGGAACTCGGGTGGAGCTGTGATTTCGGTCAGCAGTGATGACCGAAGCACGCACAGGCTGGGGGGCTGACAGCCAGGGTTCGAATCCTGTCTCTGCCACCAGCTCTAGATCGCAGTATTCTCGTCTGTAAAATGGAACAAACTATGGTTCCTCTGTTGTTGTAAGCACTAAACACTTAGCACAGAGGCTCTAAGGAAGCTGAATAATTATTATGAATTCTTCCAAGGTGGCTCAGTGGCAAAGAATCTGCCTGCCAATGCAGGAGACGCGGGTTTGATCCCTGAAGTTGGGAAGATCCCCTAGAGGAGGAAAAGGCAACCCACTCCAGTATTCTTGCCTGGAGAATCCCATGGACAGAGGAGCCTGGAGGGCCACAGTTCACGGGGTCGCAAAGACTGGGACACAACTGAGCATGCACGCACCATCATTATTTTCAGGATGTTTACTTTCCTGGGGGTGGCATCCCTATATTATTATACATTTAATCCATGCATCAGTTCTAATTCCATCTCCTCCCCCTCTTCACAGGTGTAGCAAGCAGGGATTAGCATCACCTGTTGTCATGGTAACCCAAGATGATGCGGCCAAGTTGTCTCAGGGAGCTTTTTCCAACCCTGCCTTCCACAAGCCTGCTGATGGACACCTCTTTCAGTTTTACACTTGGGAGGCCTCACTCACCTTACCCTAACCCAGTCCTGACAAAAAGGAACAGATCTGAGCCAGGGACTTTGGACTTCCCAGGGCCCAAAGTTCTTTCTGTTCTATGCTTAGAAGCTAAACTCAGGGAGCGCAAGGGGTGCAGCCAGAAGACGGATGACCATCACCTTTACAGAGGCAGGCTGGTCACACCCCGTACACAGGCGGGGTGGCCTTTCCAAAAGGACCTCTGATGTCAGCACCATCAGAGCAGTGAGGACAACAAAGCCCTCTACTGCCCGAACTTTGGGACAAACTCAATACCAAGGTGTTGGGGCTTCTCATCTTGGGCTGAGCCACATGGATCAGAAAAACAAAGGAAGACACAGATGATCAATGTCAGGAAGGAGAGAGGGGACCCTGGGACAAGTCCTACATGTATCAAAAGGTTCACCAGGGCTTTCTATAAACAACTTGATTCCAGTCCATCCAATGGCTCAAATGACACGGACAAATCCCTTGAAAGACTCAAATGCCCCAAACTTACTCAAAAAGAAACAGATCACCAGGGGACCACCCTGGTGGCCCAGTGGCTAAGACTCCACACTGCCAGTGCAGGGGGTCCTGGGTTCGATCCCTGGTCTGGGAACTAGATTCCACATGCGGCAGCTAGGAGTTCACATGTGGCAACTAAAGATCCGGGCTGTTGCCACTAAGACGGAACTCAGCCAAATAAACAAATATTCTTAAAAAGAAGACAGAGATCGCCAGGATAGCCCTGCAATCTATGGAAGAAACCCATGGGCTGGTGAAGAACTTTCCCGCGTAGAAAGCCAGGTCTGAACAGCGTCACTGGTAAATTTCCCCAAGCGTTTAGGAAAGAAAGAATGCCAGTGCTCCACGGCCGCTTTCATAACACTGGAGAAGGAAGTCTTCCCAACTGACTCTAAATGGGGGAAGGGGGCTGCCTTGGGGTGCCCCAGGGGCTTCTCTCTGTGCCAGCATTCAGTAGAGCCCTGGGGCTCCCCCCACACCCCAAAGAGATCCTGTTCCCTTCCAGGGGATGTTTTCTTCTGCCGTTAGGGCAGATGCCTGCCGGGGCTCAGGGAAATGAAAGAAGCGTTTGCTCTCCAGAAATCCGATCCAGACATGCCGGTTCCCCTGAAGGCGCCTTTGTACCCAGAGCGCTGCCACAGTGAATGCCGTCACTGGCTGTGGCCTGCACATCGTGGCTGCCTGGGCTGAGGCCCCTTTCAGAAGTCACCGTGGTCCCCCACTAGCTATTTTTAACTGGACGTGTGGGCCAGGGGGATGCAGGAGTGGGGACAGAGGGCATCCGTGAGGCTGGGGGCTGTGGCAGGCCAGTCGGGGGCTCCACCAGAGCTGCGTCCATGGGTAAGTGATGAATGGAGGGTAACCCCCCCCCCCCCCCCCCCCCAGCTCTCAGCTTCTTTCTGCATCTGTCAGGTGAAGGTTTGAATCCCATCAGGGGCTTCAATTCAAAGTAGTTCAAAGGCTGAATTCTATCAACCAACCTCAG
This sequence comes from Muntiacus reevesi, assembly GCF_963930625.1. NCBI lineage: Eukaryota > Metazoa > Chordata > Mammalia > Artiodactyla > Cervidae > Muntiacus > Muntiacus reevesi. The sequence continues at coordinate 185,591,743 of NC_089249.1, read as the reverse complement.
GGTCCCTCTCTTGCTTTCTCTGTCTCTTTCTCTCCCCATCTCTCTCTGCAGTTCTGTCTCTGTCTCTCACTCTTTCCCTCTGGGACTCTCTTTCTTTCTTTCTCTGTCTTTCTCTCCCCATCTGTCTCTGCAGATCTCTCCCCTCTCTGTCTCCCCATCTGTCTCTGCAGATCTCTCCCCTCTCTGTCTCTCTCTCTTTGCCTTTAACTCTCCTTTTCATGGGATGCTATGCTTTTCTGTTCAGCTCTGCCTGAGCAGGGAACCACTCTCTTGCAAGAACAAGATGATGTGATCTGCCACCTTGTTTTCTTGAAAGTATTATCCATCGATCAATCGATCAATCCATCAATCGATGGATTATCCTAAATCTCCTACCCAGAACACCCTGTGTGTGCTTGTCTGCCAGCCCCCAGTTCTCAGCAGGGTGAACAGACTTCGGTCCTCTTTAAACATTTCAGAATGGGCCGGTGTCCTCTCTGTGATTTTCATTTCTCAAACAGATAACTAGATGTCCAGGCCCCTCGAGGGAGGGGTTTCAAGGCTCGGTTGAGATGCCCTGGGGTATGGTGAACTCTCCAGGGACTGGGTTCAACACCACACCAGCCCACGTATAGCATCATCTTCTGCTAGTGCCAACCCTCAGGGGGGAGCGGCAGATTCCGAGGGGAAACTGAGGCTCAGAGGGGTGAAGCCCTTCCCCTAACCCAACAAAGCCAGCTACCTGGTTCCAAAAACCAGGCTCTTAACCAAAGCATCTCCTGATTATGGGGATTCCAGCCTTTTTCTGATCCTCTGTCAGCCCCTGTATGCTGAGCCTGCCAGGGGCTGTCAGAGAAGAAGCCCTTGGCTCTCCCCAGTACAATGTCCCGTGAAGACTTTCCTGGGCCCACCCCCAGGGTGACTTGAGCACCCTTGGCCTGCAAATGGTGTTACCCTGGAACGAGCTGCTGGGCTTGAGGTCCCACAGGCAACCCCCGCTGCTCACACCGAGTCCCTGGGCAAGTTCCCTGACCTCAAGGGCCTCAGTAGCCACTTCTGTAAGCGGGCAGCACACCAGTGGTCCTGCTTCCCAGCATTCAGTGGAGCCTGACATCTATATCCGGCACGGCTCCTGACAGCAATTAACCAACCAAAGCAGCCACGTGCCCGCATGGAAGCTCTGTCACTCAGTCATGTCTGACTCTTCAACTCTGTGAACAGTAGCCCGCCAGGCTCCTCAGTCCATGGGATTTCCCAGGCAAGAAGACTAGAGTGGGTTGCCATGTCCTGCTCCAAGGGATCTTCCTGACCGGGGGAATTGAACCCGAGTCTCCTGCATTGCAGGTGGTTTCTTTACCCATTGAGCCACCTGGAAAGCCCACCAAAGAGGGTCCCTGCCCACAACTTTTCCAGGAATCTGGCCACAGGCCTGATGATAGCCCAGGTTTCCTCTTAGCCAGCCTCTCCCTAATATTTTTAGAAAGTCGTGGTCAAATAAGCAAATAAACAATATAAAATTTACCATTCTAACCATTTTCAAGTGTGTGTTTCAGTGCCATTTATTACAATTATAGTGTTGGGCAATTGCGCCTTTATCTCATCCCTAAACGTTTCCTTCACCCCCAAAAGGACAGCCCATCTCATTGGCAATCACTCCCCATGCCCCCTCCCAAGCCCCTGGCAACCATCAAATCTACTTCCTGTCTCTCTGGATCTGCCTATTCTGGATCTTTCATATAAATGGAATCACATATAAACTTCTGCGTCTGGGCTTCCTTCACTCAGCATGATGTTTTTGAGGTTTATCTACATCATAGCATGAATCAGCGCTCCATCCCTTTTTATGGCTGAGTAATATTCCTTTGTATGGATGGGTCACATTGTGCTTATCCATTCATCCACTGATGGACATTGGGGTTGTTTCTACCTTCTCCCTTTCTCCTTTGGCCACAACTCACAGCCGGCAGGATCTTAGTTCCCCAAACAGGGATTGAACAGAGCCCCCTGCAGTGGGAGCTTGAAGCCCTGACCACTGCACTGCCAGGAAATTCCTTTATGTCTACATTTTGGCGATTGGGACATGTGTGTGCAAAAACTCATGAAAACACTTGTTTTCAGTTTGGTGGGGGTGGGGTGGGGTAGATCTCCAGGAGTGGAATAGCTGTGACATGTTGTAATGCTACATTTAATTATTTGACGAGTTCTGCCCTGGCAGGATTAAGCCTGAATTCTGCATGCCTGTGTGGACACACCTACAGCTGCCCACCAGAAAGACCTTCACTCTGCACCAGCATCCCGCTGCCCTCAGCCCCCTCATCTGTTCACTGGCTATGGTGATGACGTAAGGAGATGCACTGCTGGCCTGGCGCGCACTGCCACCGCAAGCTAGGATGCGTGCTCCCCCACCCCCATCCCCTCCCCTGCAGTGTCCTAAGACAAAACACAAGACGCCCAGTTACATCTGAATTTCGATAAACACTGGGTGACTTTTCAGTATATCTCATTCCATGCAAAATTTAGGATAAATTTATATTTAAAAATCTTTGTTTAGGACTTCCCTAGTGGACCAGTAGTGAAGACTCCATGCAACGCAAGGGGTGAGGGTTCAATCTCTGGTCAGGGACCCAAGATCCCACATGCCGTGTGCCGATGGGGGTGGAGGGAGGGAAAATTGTTGTTTATCTGAAATCCCAGTTTAATTGGGTATCCTGCCTTTTATTTTCTCAATCTGGCGACTGGATTTTGTTACAGCTTGTTTCCTTTTTTGAAAAATTATTTTTTTAATTGGAGGATAATTTCTTTACAATATTGTTTTGTTTTCTGCTATACATCAACATGAACCAACCATAGATATATGTATGTCCCCTCCCTCTTGAACCTCCTCACAATCAGGCAGAAATCACGCAAAAATCATAGACATCATAGCCAGAAAGAAATCAAAGGTGGTTCTGGTTATTTGGGGCCCCAAATATCTGATCCACCTGGCTCATTTCCTCAAAACCCGGCTGGGGCCCAAGCTGCCAAGATGGCTCTGATCCTCTACTGGCTCCTTGAGAAAAGTCTGGTGACAACTTATTAAAACCCTGGGAAATTGCTCAAGGTCCACTTCGGTCAGATGACCAATGATCTAAATTTGTCCTCAAACCCCAGGCTGCCGGAAGGCCAGTGAGCAAAGGGGTGAGCATTCAGGGTAGCCCCTTGGAAAGACACCTCACTGGGCCTGCCTCCCAGGGCGCCGAGGTCTGATTCACGCTTCCTTGTATTCAAACAGAGCCCCGCAGGACCGGAAGCATCTCTGCGAGGGGCAGAGCGGCCTGAATCCGCGACACTTCTCCCCCTCGAGTTTTCCCAGAACTGGCCTGAGGCCTGGGAGATGCTGGACGGTGTCACTCAAGGGAATCTCTGCGGTCACTGTCCACCCAGGGAACGTGGACTTAACTGAAGGCCACCTTCTCCAGGGCCAGCTGATACATCACGGACAGGAAGTCCAGAGCCCTGGTACGTTTAGGAGTTCACAGAAATGTAATTTCTTTCTTTCTTTTAATTTTTTTTTAAGATTTTTTTTTAAATGTGGGCCATTTTTCTTTTTAAAATCTTTATTGAATTTGTCACAACACTGCTTCTGCTTTATGGTTCAGTTTTTTGGCCTCAGGGGATATGGGATCTTCGATCCCCGACCAGGGATCAAATCTGCACCCCCTGCATTGGAAGGATAAGTCCTAACCACTGGGACTGCCAGGGAAGTCCCTTGATATCTTTTAAAATAAGAAGAAAAAAATTTTTAGGGCAGATGAAAAGAGAAGTTTTATCTTTTCTTTCTTCAGAGGATGAAAATGAAATTTTTAGGTTCTAAAACCTAAAAAAAAAATTTTTAATGGAGGAAGTATGTCCCATTTCATATGAAATTCAGTATATATTTATGCTAAAAATGTGCTATTTGAATCTCCATTTAACTGGGTACCTCATGTTTTATCTGACGAGGTTAAATTTGTGACGTTACATTTCTGTGATGTTAAATCTGATGACCTAATCATCTGGTAACACTCAGACCTCTTAGCCAGGCAGAAAACTAACAAAAAAGGAAATGTGCCTTAGACCCCCTGAAGACATTTTCTTTTTCTCTTTTTCTTAAAAATAAACAGGCAACTTTCTTTATTTTTAAAGTATTTATTTGGATGTGTTGGGTCTTAGTTGCAACACACAGGATCAATAGTTGGGGCATGCAGAATCTAGTTCCCTGACCAGGGATTGAATCCAGGCCTCCTGCATTGGGAACGTGGACTCTTAGTCACGGGACCACCAGGAAGTCCCTCCCAAAGGTAGTATTTCAGCCCTGAGCTTTTCTCACAAAGATCAAGGTGGCCTCGTTACATTTTTGCACTACAAAGGCAGGAAAAAGTCTCCTCTGCTGGACATATGGTGGAGTATGGGGAGGGACTCCGGACCACGAATCTAGCAAGTATCAGGAGATAAACCCATTTCTGAGATATCAAAACTGAGGACTGGAAAAGAGAAGCAACTTGACCCAAGCTCTAGGCCATGGTTTTCTAAAAAATCTCTTTGGAGGCGTGGTTTTGAATTTTTTTTTTTTTTAACATTTTCTTATTTAGCTGCCCCAGGTCTTAGTTTCAGCTCATGGGATCTTTAGTTGCAGCTTGTGGGATTTAGTTCCCTGATCAGGGATTGAACCCAGGCTCCCTGCATTGAGAGCGGAATTTCACTGGTTTTTGTATCTTTTTGATGTCCTGGGGCCCTGTGTGATGAAAGCTGGAGCTATTCATGGTAGACATATGCCAGCAACTTACCTTCAGTTTCAGGGGGTCCATGGAGGCTAGGTTCATACAGGGAAACAAGCCTGGGTCAGGATCAGAGACTTCAAACTCAGACAGTGGAACTCCTGGCTCAGCGGAGGATCAGCGGTGCCTCTGATTCCTGCCCCCACCCAGAAAAACTAAGTACTCTGAGTCCTGAGGCCCAATGGGGGCGCCACACGGACACTGGCACACAGTAGGTCTTCAATATTAGTAGGTCCCTCACACACACACACACACATACCACTGGGCTGGCCACTTTAAACTCAAGCCTTCATATCTACTCTTGGGAGAAAAAAAAGGAAAACTCTTACTACACATATTTTCAAAAAAACTGCCCTTGCGGTGGAAAAGTTTTTACATCTGAAGAAAACCCTGATTGTTAGACTCAGGTCTGCAATAAACTGTGGCTATTTTTAAGCGCCTGGGGACATATGCTCACAACCCGGGAAAAGAAGCAGCCGTTTGTCGTCCTCAGCACGTCCGGAGTGGCCGACTGATGTGGTGTGGGGGGTGAGGGGCACGAGCTGTCAGCCTGCCAAGAGCACAAGAGCCTCCTAGAGTATTCCGGAACATTCTTCCCCAGGTCGTTAGAAATCCTACAATCGGGGCCGTGCCTCCAAGTTCCAGTTCTGCCAGTAGTTGTTTTCCATTTCATTTTTACTCTTTTTTTTTTTTTTTTTTTTTTTCGATTTCTCAAATCACATTTGTTTTTCCACAATCGAAAGCGCTCGCACACATCTTGGCCGGGCCTCCAGACACGCTGTTCTGTTCAAGACGTGTAAACAACCCCTTCCCCATCCCCCTCCTGCAGCTGGGTGTTTGGGTGACACTGGAAAATCTGGAGGGAAAGGAAAAAAAGAAAAAAGGTGCTGGGAGGAAGGGGTGGGAGTTTTCCAAAAATCAGCTCAGGACTTACGTAACACAGAGTTTATGCAACCGGCCCCTGGACACACATCCGAGGCTGCGAGCGAGCGCGGGGCGGAGGGCTCCGCTGGCAACAGGCGGACGCGGAGAAGGGAAAGTGACGCTTTGGCTGGGATCTCCGACTCCTCCACCGGAGTGATAAGGCGAATGTGGATGCGGCTGGGAGGCCAAGCACATATTTGAAATATGTTGGCAAAGCCCAGCGCTTGTAAACCGTCACAAATCTTCCGAGGAAAGGAAAGCAATCTTCCTCTAAGAATCACTGGCAGCTGGGATCCAGCACATCTGCGGGTTGCCCACAGTGAGCCGGGGTTTTTAAGTCACTTTCTATCAACGTCTCCGTTTAAATATATATGTATATATTTCTGCTAGGTCTTAGTTTCGACAAGCGGAATCTTTAGTTTCAGCATGTGAACTCTTAGCTGGGATCTAGTTCCCTGACCGGGGATCGAACCGGGGTCCCTTACATTGACACGGTGGAGTCTTAGCCACTGCACCACAAAAGAAGTCCGCTAGCTGCATCTCCATACAGCTCATAGTGCCCTTGGGAGTTCCCAACGCCTTTCCCATTTTACAGAAAAGGAAAGCCGAGGCACAGACAGGAGAGGTAACTTAGCCCAGCAAAGTCACACTTGGCTGAAGCAGGAAGCCCTGGAACCCAAAGTTAGATTTGTCCGAAGCCACATTCAATGTTTTTCAATATTTTCCTGAAAGACCACTCCCATGGGCATAGAAGTTGATGACTATCAGAATAAGCACGTGTGTGTGTGTGTGTGTGTGTGTGTGTGTGTGTGTGTGTGTGAGTTGCTCAGTCATTTCTGACTCTGTGACCCCATAGACTGTAGCCCACCAGGTTCTTCTGTCCATAGGACTCTCCAGGCAAGAACACTGGAGTGGGTTGCCATTTCCTCCTCCAGGGGCTCTTCCTGACCCGGAGATCAAGCTCAGGTCTCGCCTTGCAGGCAGATTCTTTACTGTCTGAGCCACCAGCGAGGGCCATCAGGACCTGAGTGGGCATGACAAGTGTTCTCCAGCTCAGTTGTGGTGGGGATGTCTCATGTCACAAAATTCAACCTGAGCATTATTCGCTTACCTGCTACATGCCCCCCATCAGCCAGTCTAGGGGATACTCTCAAATCTTGTCCAAGGTTCATGTTCAGGATTTTCTTTAAGGAGCTGCACGCTCCCCTTGGGGTGGTTGTTCTGCTTTCACGAGCAATAAATTGGTCCGACCACTTCGGATAAGTGCTTATCAGTATCTCCTAAAGTTACAATCCTGTAATTCTGCTCCTAGATGTGTACCCCTAAAGAAATAAATCTATATGTCTGCACTAAAGAAATATAGCCTCAGCATTCACAGCGAAGAAAGGAGGAAGGAAGGGAGGGAGAGAGAGAGGGAGGAAGGAAGAGAGGAAGGAAGGAAGGGAAGAAAGAACCCAAATGTCATCAATGAATGAACTATAGTATATTCATTTAATGCAAGGAGATCAAACCAGTCAGTCCTTAAGGAAATCAACCCTGAATATTCATTGGAAAGACTGGTGCTGAAGCTCCAATACTTCAGCGACCTAATTCGAAGCTCTGACTCATTGGAAAAACCGTAATGCTGGGAAAGGTTGAAGGGAAAAGGAGCAGGGGGCAGCAGAGGGTGAAATGGTTTAGCATCACAGACCCAATGGACATTAATTTGAGCAAACTCAGAGACGGTGAAGGACAGAGGAGCCTGGAGTGCTGCAGTCCAGGGGTTGCAAAGAATGGGACACAACTGAGTGACTGAATAACTGCAACGATATGCCAATGGCAGGGTGGGCTGAGGTGGGGGAGTTCTACATACAGAACATGGGCTCCACTGAGCACCAAATTGAGCAAAGAGACCAGACATGAAAGAGGGCCTAATAGTGATTCCACAATGAATTCCATCAGCGAAATCAACAGCTGGCAAAACTCATCTCCGGGGATAGAGGTCGGAAGCATGGTTTCCCTCACTGGCATAGGGAGCCTTGGGGACACTGGATGTTCCCACGTTTTGATCTGGGTGATGGTCACATCAGTGAAATCCACTGACATACTCTTCCAGGTGAGCGTGCTAAGCTGTGTGCAAGTTTTACCCTCCTTTGAAAAAAACTGAGCAGGTATTTATTGAGCACCTGGTGTATGCACTAAGGGGCAGCAATGACTTAGGCCTCAGCAGAACCTTCCATGCCTGGATCGGAGCTGGTGCTCAGAGTCCCGCCAGCCCCATGACCCAGGGAACCCTGCTCTAATGGTGCTAACTCGGGAGGGATTTCCCAGAGGAAGGATAAGGCTTTGTCTTACAGGCCGTTGGAAGGATGGCGGTGAAAGGACCTGGACTCACAGGGGCCACCTCCCTGCCCACGAGGGGCTGTCACTGATGATGGTGGCCACTGAGGGTGAGTGCTCTCCAGTACCACATGCTTTTCAGCCATAGACTCACGATCCACCCCTCCCGCACCTCAAGCCCCACATGGAAACAGCCCCAGTGACGTGCCCAAGGACCCCAAACTGGACCCAAACGTGAAACGGGGATCCCTGAAGGAGTTGATCTACGTGGAACCCCTCAGGCCGACCCCCTCCAGTCTGCCAGTGTCCCCACTGCTCGGCGGTTTCCCTGGTGACTCAACCAGGTGTGTCTGGGAACCACACTCATGCACACACGCAGCTCCCCTGATGGTCACCGCCTCTGGTACACAGCCTCCAGGTGCCCGGGACTCCATGAGTCACAGGGACTCAGCCCTCTGATTGTCTGCAAAAGGTCCTTCATGGCAACAAATCAATAACCTTGGTAAGAGGTCTGGCTGTCAGCCAGTCAGTCCTTTGAAAACCTTTCCAAGGGGTGCCCTTGGACCCAATAGAGACAAAAACCAATGGCTAGTCACCTCCAAAAGGTCTCAAAAGTGAGCAGATGCTTCGTCTGTTCATGGGGACAGAGGACTTGCAACATGAATGCGGTCCCTCCATTCCTGCCTGCGGTGTCTTGTCATCCAGGGCACTGACACTCACAGCCCAGAAGACAAAGGGCTATCACCATCTCAATGCACGTTGTCTTTATTTGGAAGCATGGGGCACTGTGTTTCTGATGAGGGACTCCCCACTCCCAGTTCCACCCCCCAGCCTCCAGAGCAACCTTTTCTAACCGCCCACAGGCAATGGCAGGTGGTGGGGCTCATGGTAGGAGGGACTCAGGCTCCCAAGATTCCTATCTGGTGTGATACCTTATTTATGAGTGGGACCAGTGAATAGCTGGGACATTGCTCCCTTCATTAGGTTACATTATAAGGGCCAAAGTGAAGGGATTTTTGCAGATGCAATTAAGGTTCCAAATCATTTGATTTCTGAGTCCGTCTAAAGAGGGGTAGGCCTGGCCTAATCAGGTGAGGGCCTGATGGCAAATTTTAAGTTATGTCTTTCTTTTTTAACAACAGTTTTCTTAATCAAAAAATGTTTTAACTAAGTTGGATAGTAGAAACAACCCAGGTGTCATCAATGGATAAATGGATAAACAAAATATGGTATATCTGTACAACACAATATTAACCATAAAAGAAATGAAATTCTGACCCATGTGACATGAATGTACCTTGAGAATATGACTGTGCATGAAATAAGCCAGGTGCAAAAGGACAAATGCAGTATGATTCCACTTACCTGAGGTCCCTAGGGTAGACAGATTCATAGGCAGAATGTAGAACGGTAGTTCCAAGGGCTATTCCAAGGAGTTCCAAGGAGTTCCAAGGGTTCTCCAAGGAGGAGAGAATGGGGAGTTAGTGTTTAATAAAGGTAGAGTTTCAGTTGGGGGAAATGAAAATGTTCTGGAGATTAACAGTGGTGATGGTTGCACAATAATGTAAATGCACTTAATGCCACTGAACTGCACACTTAAAAAGAGCTATACCCAATATTCTTTAATAACCTAATAACCTATAAGAGAAAAGAATATGAAAAGGAATATATACACACACACACACACACACACATATATATATATACACACATATGGACAGAGGAGACTGGTGGACTTTGGACATGAGTGAAGAGAGTTAGCACACACATATATGTATGTGTGTGTGTGTGTGTGTGTGTGGCTATATATATATATTTGAATCACTTTTCTGTATACCTAAAACTAACACAACATTGTAAATCAACTATACTTCAAATTTTAAAAATCAAAGCATAAAAGGGGGGCTAATTTCTGTTATGTATACTTTACCACGGTTTACAAAAACAGTGTTGGACAATCCAACACTGTTGGACAATTCTTTTAGAGAAGAAGGCCTAGCAGTCAGAAATTGGAAGCAGCAGAGAACTGCAATGCCACAAGCCTTGAGGATGCTTGTGGCCAAGTTTTAAGGAGGGAGAACAGGCAGCCCATAGGAGCCGAGGGCGTCAGTCCTACACCCACAAGGAACTGCATTCCGCCAGCACTCAGGGAGCTTGGAGGAGGACCCCAAGCCTCAGGTGAGGCTCTCCCACCTGAACCTTATTGGCAAGGTGATGGCTCTGCTTTTTTACACCTTGACTGCAGCTTTGTGGGACCCTGCATAGAGGACCAGCTATGCCATGCTGGGCTCCTGAACTGTACACTGGGAGATAATACAGACTGTCTCTATCAGCACACGCTGCTGTTAGCAGAATACCATAGACTTGGTGGCTTGTAAACAGTAGATTTAAAAAAAATTTTTTTTTTCATTTATTTGTCTGAGCCAGATCTTAGCTGAGGCATCTGGGATCTTTAGTTGCAGCATGCAGAATCTTTAGTTGAAGGCGGCCTGTGAGCTCTTAGCTGTAGCACATGGGATCTAGTTCCCTGCAGGGATTAAACCCCGGCCCCCAGCACTAGGAGTGCAGCGTCTTAACCACTGGAGCACCAGGGAAGTCCCTAAACAACAGATTTTTACCTCTCACAGTTCTGAAGGCTAGTAGTCTGAGATCAAGGTTCCAGCACGGTCAGGTTCTGACACAAGCCTGATTCCCAGCTGCAGACAATATATATTGATATATACACTGATACAATATATATGGTATCCTCACAGTGACATATTTTATCTTCTTGGGCTCCAAAATCACTGTGAACAATGACTGCAGGTGCGAAATTAAAAGACAGTTGCTCCTTGGAAGAAAAGTTATGACAAAACTAGACAGCATTAAAAAGCAGAGACATCACTTTGCCAACAAAGGTCCAGATAGTGAAAGCTATGGTTTTTCCAGTAGTCATGTACAGATGTGAAAGTTGGACCATAAAGAAGGCTGAGTGTCGAAGAATTGATGCTTTCGAATTGTGGTGCTGGAGAAGACTCTTGAGAGTCTCTTGGACAGCAAGGAGATCAAACCAGTCAATCCTAAAGGAAATCAACCCTGAATACACATTGGAAGGGCTGATGCTGAAGGTGAAGCTCAAATACTTTGGCCACCTGATGTGATGAGCCAACTCATTGGAAAAGACCTGATCTGGGAAAGATTGAAGGCAGGAGAAGAAGGGGATGACAGAGGATGAGACGGTTGGATGGCATCACCGACTCAATGGACATGAGTTTGGGCAAGCTCTGGGAGACAGTAAACGACAAGGAATCCTGGCGTGCTGCAGTCCATGGGGTCACAAAGAGTTGGACATGACCTAGCAACTGAACAACACATGGCAGAAGGGGTGAGCAAGCTCTCTGAGGTCTCTTTTATAAGGGTGCTAATCCCATTCATGACGACTCCACCCTCATGACTTAATCACCTCCCAAAGGCCCCACCTCCTAATCCCATCACATTGTGGGTTAGGATATCAACATGTGAATTTTGAGGGGACATAAACATTCAGTCCATAAAAGAATAAGTTGTTCTGTTTTCACCTGCTAAGAAAAAGGAGAAAATCCTTTAGGGGACAGGTGGGTCTACACACCCCCAAGACACAGCCCAGATAGACGCTCACCCTGGGTGACTGGGAGAGGCAAAGGGACACGGTTTGGGAAGCCAGTCAGGCTGGTCCAGCCTCCAGGATGGGCAGCACTGGGGGGCTGTTACTGGCAGTAAGACCCCAAGGCAGCAGGGGTGAGGAGGGGCAGGCAGTGTTTCCTGGGGAGGGACCCCAGAGGACCAATTCCCAGGTCACTTTCCTCCTGCCCTCGGTGTCCCTCGGGGGTCTCCCACTGGGCCAAACTCAACAAGGAGCCATTGATGTGTCAAAGGTCAGCCTCCTAGCCCAGGGCAGGATGAAAAAACAGAGGGTGGGACTGGCCTTCCTGGCTCAGCATAGGAGACAATTGGCCCCAGAGCGCACCCCACCCACACCCCCGACCCCAACTTCTTGGCCTCATCTCTCACACTACTCTCCGGTACTGGACAACCCAACCAGACAGAAAACCTAGAACACCATTCCTGATCATGCCAGCTCATGAGTCGGAGTGATGTACACACTGATCCTTCTTAGCCTAAGAGTTGGCACAGTTTTTCTGTAAAGAGCCTGACATAAACATTTTTACCTTTTTCAGTCATACATTCTCTCGAAATGACTCAATTCTGCTGTTATAGTGAAAAGCAGACATAGGCAACATGTAAATGAGTGAGCATGGCTGTGTGCCAATAAAATTTTATTTGCAGGCTTCCCTGGTGGTCCAGGGGTTAAGAATCCATCTGCCAATGCAGGGTACATGGGTTTGATCCCTGGTACGGGAAGTTTCCACACGCCCTGGGTCACCTAAGCCCGTGTGCTGTAACTACTGATCCTGTACTCAATGCCCAGGCACTATAACTTAAGGGTAGCCCTTGCTTGCTGCAGCTAGAGAAAGCCTGCTCGCAGCAACGAAGACCCTAGTGCATGCCAAAAATAAATAAAAAGTTTATTTGTAAAAACAGGCAGCTGACCCATGGGCCATAGTGCAAGACCCTTGTGAAAGTGAAAGTGTTAGTCTCTCAGTACTGTCTGACTCTGCACACCCCATGGACTGCAGCCTGCCAGGCTCCTCTGTCCATGGGATTCTCCAAGCAAGAATACTGGAGTGGGTTGCCATGCCCTTCTCCAGGGGATCTTCCCAACTCAGGGATCGAATCCTGGTCCACCTGCTCTGCAGGTGGATTCTTTATTGTCTAAGCCACAAGCAAAGCTCTGTCTAACCCATTTTTCCAGGAAGTCTTCCTGGATGCCCCTCCTGGACTGGTGAAGAGACATATCCTCCTACTGTTCCAAGAGTCCCCGAAAATTCTTTCAGGACCCAGGGACCACTACCCCTCTTGCCACCCCCACAATACTTGGGACAGAGTCTGCACAGAGCAGATGCTTTAAAGTGGATGCAAATCAAATTAACTAGGTTGCCTCCCGCTCCCCCACCAAAAAAACAAAACAAAACAGGAAAACAAGTGTTAGTGTGGAGAAATTGGAACCTTTGTGCACTGCTGGTGGGAATGTGAAATGCTGTAGCCGCCATTGAAATCACTTTGCCAGTTCCTTGAAAGGTTAAACATAGAATTATCACATGACCCAGCAACTCTACTCCTAAGTGTAGACCCCCCAAAATTGAAAACAGGTGCTCAAACAAATATTCGTACACACATGTTCAGAACAGCACTACTCACAATAGCCAAGAAATATCCATCAACTGATGAAGAGATAAAAAAAATGTTCCATCTACACAATGGAATATTATCCTGCCTTAAAAAGGAATGAAGCCCTGATTCATGTGCTAATATACATGAACCTTGAAAACAAACAGAGTGAAATAAATCAGCCGGCACCTTGATCTTTAACTTGCAATCTTCAGAACTTTGAGAAACAAATTCCTACTGTTTCTAAGTCACCCGGTCTATGGTAGTTTGCTATAGCAGGACTAAAATGGGTTAATTTTTGTTGTTGTTTAGTCATTAAGTCGTATCTGACTCTGCAACCCCATGAACTGTAGCCCGCCAGCCTCCTCTGTCCATGGGATTACCCAGGCAAGAATACTGGAGTGGGTTGCCATTTCCTCCTCCAGGGGATCTTCCCAGACCAGGGATCAAACCCGAGTCTCCTGAATTGGCAGGCAGATTCTTTACCACTAAACCACCGGGGAAACCCAGGTTAATTCTATGTGATAGGAATTTCATCTCAATTTTTTTTTAAGTTGAAGAAAAAATGAATACACAGAACCAGAAGGTGCATATCTGAAGTTCTGCTCCCCTCCCTCTGTCTCCATCTCCAGGAGTCTAGGCCCAGCACCACCCTCCACCCTGCACGGCTGACTCAGCCAGTCTCCTGCAAATAGCCTGGGGCCCCCCAGGAGCATGCAAGGCCATCGTGGGTCCCACACCCCTTCACACCCAGGCTGCTGCGAGCAAGCACAGAGCCAAGCCTAATGGCCACGGCTTGAGCCAATATTTTCTCAGAACGGTGCCGTCCCTGGGCTGCGGCACAGGTATGACATCGCCGTGAGTCAGGGCTTGGCTGAACTCCCAGCACAGCAGCATATGAGTCAGGAGCGCTGACGGCCCCTCTGGTTTTTCTTGCTCTTCACATACCCACATGTGACAGGCTTTCTGCAATTCCTCAGTCATTGTTTGGTGTAAACAGTACTGATCGCTGAGTACAAGGCTCCCCTGAGTCAGGGGAGCTTAGACTTCTATTAAATTGCAAATGTCCAACGTGTTCCAAGCTGGCTGCTGACGGTGAGGATGGATGGAGGGAGATTTCCTTCCCAGAGCTGGGAAGCAGGCCCACCGCCCAGCTGGGCTTCGGGGTTTGTTGTAAATGCAAATCACAGTTGAGTAGCAGCCTGGCCTCCGGTGCTTCCATGGAGGGTCTCTCTGCTCCCTTGGGGAAAGCTTGGAGACATTTTTGGCTGTCACGACTGGAGGATGCTATTGGCATCTGGTCGGTGGAGACCAGAGATGCTGCTCAACACCCAACAGAGCACAGGACGGTCACATCCGGCTCCAGTTGTCAGCAGCGCCGAGGTTGGAAAATCCTGCTCGCAGCCCCCCAACCCGGTTCTCATGATGGCCTGCCCCCACCCCCAACCTTTTAAGAACATATCCTAGGTCTTGCCAGGTGGTCCACTGGTTAAGAGTCTGCCTCCAATGCAGGGGACACCGGTTCGATCCCTGGTCCAGGAAGATCCCACGTGCTGTGAAGCAGCTAAGTCCATGTGCCACAGCTATTGAGTCTGAGTGCCCTAGAACCTGTCCCCTGCTGTTGCAGGAAGGGGGACCCCTTCTAGGGCCCGAAACTGGGCTCTCGTCTAACACTCGGAAATGAATTGTCCGAGGAGACACGTGTGCTGACAAAGCAAGAGATTTTATTGGGAAGGGGCGCCCGGGTGGAGAGCAGTAGGTAAGGGAACCCAGGAGAACTGCTCTGCTGCGTGGCTCACAGTCTTGGGTTTTATGGTGATGGGATTAGTTTCCGGGTGGTCTTTGACCAATCATTCTAATTCAAAGTCTTTCCCAGTGGTGCACGCATCGCTCAGCCAAGATGGATGCTAGCAAGAGGGATTCTGGGAAGTGGACGGACACGCGGTGCCTCCTTTAGACCTTTCCTGGACTCTTCCGGTTGGGGGTGGCTTATTAGTTCCGTATTCCTTATCAGGACCTCCTGTCATAAAACAACTCATGCAAATGGTTACTACGGTGCCTGGCCAGGGTGGGCGGTTTCAATCAGCGTGCTTCCCCTAACACTGCAACAAGAGAAGCCACCACCACGAGAAGCCCGTGCACTACAACCAAGAGTAAGCCACCACTCGCCGCAACTAGAGAAAGCCCACACAAAGCAGCAAAGACCAGGCACAGCCAAAAACAATTAATTAAAACGTGTGGGCACGCGTGCACAGTCGCTGAGTCGTGTCCTACTCTTTGCGACCCCAAGGACAATAACCCGCCAGACACCTCTGTCCTTGGGATTTCCCAGGCAAGAATACTGAAGTGGATTGCCATTTCCTCCTCCAGGGGATCTTCCCGACCCAGGGATCAAACCTGAGTCTCCTGTGTCTCCTGCACTGGAGGTGGATTCTTTACCACTGAGCCAAATAAATAGATTAAGTAATAAAAAGATCATATTCTAGGTAAGATGCAACTTAACTACCAAGGTTTCTTGCGATAGGGAGCAGATTTGGTGGGAGCAAGCAAATCCAAGCTGCTCTGTGATCTTCAAGAGGTACTTCAACCTCTCTGAGCCGCCATTCTTCTTGGGAGAATTTGGGTAACATCACGGAGCCTGTGCAGATGAAATCACCTCCAAGGATTAAAATGGCTCAGCCCGAGTTCTTCAGGCTATTAAATTAGAGGAACACGCTTCAGGCACACTTCTCAAAAATGGCTGCCTCTCTTATCACTTAAAGAAGCTGCAGAGTATGCAGCCTCGGGAAATTGGTAAGAAGATAAGAGGACCGTTTCAGGATTTCAGGCTCTGCTGTTGGAGAAGTTCTTCTACGTCCACTTTCTCCCATTAAAATCTGTCGTCTGGGACTTCCCTGGCGATCCAGTGGTTGAGTATCTGTCAATGCAGGGGACATGGGTTTGACCCACTGGTCTGAAAAGATTCCACATGCTGCTGGGTAACTAAGCCCGGGGTCCACAACGACCAAACCTGTGTGCTTCAACTCTTGAGCTTATGAATATGCACCTAGAGCTCACACTCAGCAACAGGAGAAGCCCCTGCAACGAGAAGCCCTCGCTCCTCAACAAAAAGTAGCCGCTGCTTGCCGCAACTAGAGATAACCCATGCATGGCAATGAATACCCAGCACAACCAAAGATAATTAATTCATTTTTAAAAACCTGTCTTCCAGCAGCTCGAAGTGGGTTCATCCCAGGGCCTGGCCCAGTGCCTGATGCGTCCTGTCGCTGTCTTCCGCTTTCAAGGAACCGAAGCTCCATCTGGTTCCTGAAGATGTTTAGGGAGGAATGCTCATGATGCCCCCAAGCATGAAGCGCAGTGTTCATATCACAATAAGAAGTCACGACGACATCAGAGACCCCTGGGACGGTGTGACATGACACCCCTCACCTCGGTGATCCTCTCCCCAAATCCCCCCATCTAGTCACAAGAAAACAGCAGACAAACCCAGATGGGGGAACATTCTGTGGCCCTGGGGGATAGCCAGCCAGCACTCTGCAGGACTGTGAAGGTGATGGAAAAACCAAACCCAAGAAACTGTCACAGACCAGAGGGGACTGGGGCGACGTGATGACTGAACGCTGGACAGGACCCAAAACTGAAAAAGGACACTCACGGGTGATGCGGGGGCATCGGGTAAAGTCTGGAGTGTAGCATCAATCGTTTTGCCCAGTGTTAATTCCTCAGACTCGACAAACACACCATGGTCTCGTGAGATGTTAACTTTCAGGAAAACTAGGTCAAGGATACTTGGGAACTCTGCGTATGATCTTCGCAGCTTTTCTGCAATTAGACTTGTCACTCCAAAAGTAAAAGGTTATTTGTAGGAGTTTCCCTGGTGGTCCAGGGGTTGATTTCATTTATTTACTTATTTGTTTTTGGCCATGCTGGGTCTTCATTGCTGCATGGGCTTTCTCTATCTGCACCGAGTGGGGGCTACTCCTTGTTACGATGCACGGGCTTCTCTTTGTAGTGAGCATGGGCTCTAGGCCTGTGGGCTCAGTAGTTTTGGCTCCCAGGGTCTAGAGCATGGGCTCAGGAGTTGTGGTCCACAGGCTTTGTTGCTCTGCATTCCAGTGGTTAAGACTCCACACTTCCACTGCAGGTAGCAGGGTTCAATCCACTGCAGGGGGCACGGGTTCAATCCCTGGTTGGGGAACTAAGATCCCACATGCACGTGGCACAACCAAAAAAAAAAAAAAAAGGTTACTTGTGAAAACAACAACTCTAGGCTAAGCATGAGGAGGGGAAGGCAGTTATATGAGGAGATTTCTTATGTGAAAACATCTTTCCTCATCTCTCTGAAATTCATATTTCACTGGGCGTCTTATGTTTGATCTGGCAACTCTAGCCTCAGCGAAAGAAGGGGGTTCCATTAACTGGGGTGGGGAAGGGAGGGATGGGCTGGAGTAGTGGGAATAATGAGCCCCCCATTTCACGGAGACCAGTAATGACTCAATAATAATGATAATGAGAACAATAATAATTGTACCTCTTTCATGGCATTTATCTTGCTCCACCCTGGCTGTTTGTGGGCACGCCTTACTCCCTGCTGGGCTCAGGGAACCTCAGCCTCAGCAGGCGATATCAGTCATAATCAGACCAGGTTCAGTGTGCGGAGACCCCTGACCACCCCTCCTGTCCCCGCCTTCCTGTGGCTGCTTTAACAAATGATTACAAACTGGGTAGTGTTACACAGATACATTTGTTGTCTCACAGTCCTGGAGGCCAGAGGTCTGAGATGAAGGTGTGGGCAGGGTTGTCTCCTTCCAGAGGTTCAGAGGGAGAATCTGTCCCACCTCTCTCCCAGCTTCTGGGGGCTGCCAGCAACCCTCACTCATCATTCCTTGGCTTGTGGGTGCATCACCCCTTTCTCTTCCTCTGTCTTCAATGGCCTTCCTTTCTCTGTTTCCCCTCCTTTTCCCCTACAAGGACACCTGTCCCTGGACTTAGAGTCCACTCTAAATTCAGAATGATCTCAAGATCTTTCATTTAATCACATGTGCACATGCTCATTCAGTTGTGTCCGACTCTTTGCAACCCCATGGACTGCAGCCCACCAGGCTCCTCTGTCCATAGGATTTCCCAAGCAAGAATATTGGAGTGGGTTGCCATTTCCTATTTCAAACTCAAGGGATTGAACCCAAGTTTCTTGCACCTCCTGCATTAGCAGGCAGATTCTTTGCCACTATGCATCCTGGGAAGAAGGTCGCATTCACGGATATGGGAAGTTAGGGTACGGGTGTGTCTTTTAGTGGGGACACCACTGATCCCACGATACTGTAGATATTTTTCCATCGGGGCCTATCACTCTTTAAGTTTTTGTTTAACCTCCCTCCCCCAGATTCAATCAGAAAAGCATTTGTAGTTCATAGACCACATGCCAGCATTTGCCCAGGGTTGATGAGCATAGATGTTGAAGAACTAGGGATGAGAGGGATGAATTTTGAAAACATTACACTGAGTATAAGAAGCTAGACACAAAAGGCCACTTACTGAATGATTCCATTTATGGAACATCCAGAACAGGCAAATTCATAGAGACAGAAAGCAGATTAATGGTTGCCAGGGACTGAGAGGGGGAGGGAGTAATGGGTACCCACTAATGGGTACGGGGTCTCCTTTTGGGGTGATGAACGTGTTCTGGAACTAGCTAGAGGGGATGTTTGTACATTTTGATACTGAGCTGTACACTTTAAGTGGTTAATTTTTCTTTTGTGAATTTCACCTCAATTTTTAAAAAATGAAAGTAAAAAAAAAGTGGATCTGAAAAATATTTATGCTTCTTTTTTTACGAAGATGTTCCAGGCATCCAGAAATTCCTTATCCTTACCCAAATAAAAGATGTGGAGATTTATAAATAAACTTTAACAATGTTAAATGGGGTCCTTAAACTTTGCATCTCTTGAAGAGCATTGGCCAACCTGTCTAGGGCCTATCATTATTAACAATATATAATAATGATATAATAACATATAATAACTTAATCATGTCATTATTATTTTCTACCCTGATTACCACACTGCAGGTCAGCAGGGTGAAGCAATGTGCTTGAGGCCATCTACCAAGGAAGGAGCAGAGTAGATTCAAATGAGGTTAATGCCAAAACCAGCTCCTCCAGCTAATGACAGGAAACCGAAGCAAGTTGTGTGACCACAGGCCATGATCCCTAAGGAGAGGAGGCTCTGTGCAGGCTTGTTATTCATATGAGTGAGGATGAAGCCTTTCTTGAAGTCAGAAGGCAAGTCAGGGAAATGTGGGAGGAAAAGGGTCTCCCAGGTGCTAAACATGCAGGGGTCAAAATTGGTTGTTGTTGCCCCAGCGCCCAGGCCTTTCCCGTTCCTCTTGTTAGGTCAAGCTGTTTGATGATGCTGGGCACGTGAGTGCAGAGAACCCATGGGTGTCTCAGGGCAGGGCTCCATCCGCCTCCTCCTGGCTAGGTGTGGCAGGGAACCACACAGGTCTAACCAGCTGCCCAAAGGGGTGACTTTGCAGACAACAGTGCCAGAGTCAATGAGGGAAGGGGAGGCCAGGGCACTTGAGGTGGGAAAGGACATTACTGCATTTTCTTTTAAAACATTTTTTTAAATTTTATTTCTTTTTCACTGTGCTGGGTCTCCATCACTGTGCAGAGAGTAGGGGCCACTCTCTAGTGGTGGAGCACAGGCTTCTCATTGCAGTGGCCTCTCTTGTTGCAGAGCACAGGCTCTAGGGCACATGGCCTTCAGTAGCTACCACATGCGGGCTTCGTGGCTGTGACTCCCAGGCTCCAGACCACAGGTCAATAGCTGTGGCTCCTGGACTGAGTTACTCTGCTGCACGTGGGATCTTCCTGGACCAGGGATTGAACCTGTGTCTCCAGCATCGACAGGTGGATTCTTTACCACTGAGCCATCAGGGAAGCCCTACTACCTTTTCTAAGCTATGCGTGTGGGATTATTCCTGGGCTCCAAGAAATTATAAAGACAACACAGTATTACTGTGTCCATCAGTAGGTGAAGGGGTGACGAAGTTGTGGCTCATACGTAAGATGGAATACTGTGAGAAAGGAAAGGAATGAAAAGGAACCAGTGACTGATACACTCTGCCTCGAATTATATATAGTAACCAGATGAAGAGGACTACACTGTATGATTGCATTTACATGAAATACCTAGGAAAGGCAAATCTATAGACTTAGCACATCAGTGGGTGCCTGGGGCTGGGGGTGGAAGTGGGGATGGACTTAAAAGGGGCCATGAGAGATTTCCTTGGAATGATGGGAAAAATTATAAAGCTGGACTGTGGTGATGGTTGTACCACTTGGAAGTTTCAGAGTATGCAAAAGACCCCACAATAAATCTAAATAAAATGAAAATTTTAGAAAATCTGAATAAAATTCAAAATTTGAAATGAAAAGGATTAAACCTAAACAAAACTTAAAAATTTTTTTGACTGTGCTGTAGGCTTGCAGAATCTCAGCTCCCAACCAGGTACTGAACCTAGACCACAGCAGTGAAAGCCCAGAATCCTAGCCACTAGGCCAAGGAAAACTCTCAAACTTTAAAAGATTTTAAGTCTAAATAAAACTAAAATTTTTTAAGTAAAAATTAAAATTTAGACATTTTAAATCTAAATAAAACAAAATTTTAATAAAATAAAAATTTTAAATCTAAATAAAACTTTTTAAAAAATAAAAATGAAGTAAAAATAAAACAAAAAGGCAGCCCCTAGCCCAGATGCTATGGCCAAAAGGTAACAAAAAATCTAAGCAAAGAAAGCAAAAAACTAAAAATCTATGAAGTCAGTCATCACTAAAAAACTGTACCTCTACAACCAAGTGTTGCGATATCCCTGATGCTGAATGTCCCTACATCCCTGATCTAAAGGATGTCTTCAGATTCATCTCCATATCTATTTGGCTGGTTATCGATTTAACACTTGGGAGCTAAGTAAGGGCAGAGACCCACTCACTCTTGATGACAACTCACTCTTCAGGACCTGCTCAGTAAGAAGAATTCCAGAAATGTCTATTAAATACACACTCAGAGGCAGTTATGGTTTGGGGACCCAGCTCAGTCTCTGGAGTCCAGAAGGGATTCAACTTCTCTAAGCTTTGGTCCAGAGATTCAGTGTTTCCTGCTTGAGTTCATCCAGTCTGTCTGTGCATAGCCTAAATGCATCCATGAATGGGTGTGTCTGTGTGCCAATAAAGCATATTTAGGAAGGCTTCCCTGGTGGCTCAGAGGTAAAGAGTCCACACGCCAATGGCAAGATACACAGATTTGACCCCTGGTCCGGGAGGATCCCACATGGAATGGAGCAGCTAAGCCGCGCTACAACTGTGGAGTCTGTTCTCCAGAGCCGGGGGGCTGCAACTTCTGAAGCTCGTGCGCCTGACAGCCCGTGCTCCACAGCTAGAGAGTCGCCCTCACTCCCTGCAACTAGAGAAAAGCTCGCACCGCAACAAAGACCCAGCACAGCCAAAATACATGAAGAAAATTATTTTAAAATAAATAAAAATATATTTATGGACATTGAAATTTGATTTTCATAGAATATTCATGTATCCTGAAACAGTATTCTTTTGGTTTTCTCCAATTATTCATAAGGGGCTTCCCCTGTGGCTCAGATGGTAAAGAAGCCGCTTGCAATGCAGGAGCCCCAGGTTTGATCCCGGGGTCAGGAAGATCCACTGGAGAAGGAAATAGCAATCCACTCCAGTATTCTGGCCTAGAGAATCCCATGGACGGAGGAGCCTGGTGGGCTACAGTGCACGGGGTCACAGAGTCAGACATGACTGGTGACTTGCACAATCTAATCATTCATAAAGGGAACAAGAACACATGTAACTACTGGGCAAATAAAAGCCGCTTGGTCACATGGTGTATAATTCCCTTTAGCTGAAATGTCCAGAACAGGCAAATCCCGGGAGACTAAGAGCAGATTTGTGGTTACCAGGCGCTGGGGGAGAAGGGGATATGGGGTGCTGGCTGATGGGAATGGGGTTTCCTTTTGAGGGGACGGAAATATTCTGGAACTATATAGAGGGGACGGTTGTACAATACTGTGAAAGTCCTCAATGCCTCTGAATTTTTCACTTTAAAACGGTTAATTTTATATTATGTGAATCTCACCTCCATAAAAATCATACACACATATGTACGCATCTATAATTAAAATTGAAATATATGGGAGATATGAAGAACACTTTGTTGCACACCAGAAATTAACACAGCATTGTTAATCAACTATACTTCAACAAAATAATTTTTTTAAAAGAACAATATTCATGACACCTTCATACACACACACACACACACACACACATACATATATTTGTAAAAAGCTACAAGCGAGGATGTACCAGCCCTTGATTTAGTCAAATAAAAATAGCTTCCAGGAAGGAAGGGCCTCTTCTAGGAAAAGTTTTTTTACATGATGTGTCTCTTATCTTCATTAACATGTGACAAGGTATTCTCTTGCTCCTGTGATGCAAGAGGGACAGAGGTTCAAAAAAGAGAAGGCCATTCACTCACAGTTACTGATCTATAAGTGCCAGGGCCAGGACCTGACCTGGGGTTCTGGCTCAGCACCCTCATTCTGTTCGTTGCTCACCATGCTGAACAAACCTGCTGTGATGATTAAACAAGAGAAAATACATGTAGCTCTTTAGTGCAGGACCTGGCATACAGTAGGTGCTTAATAACTGTTCCCCTCTCCTGTCCCGCATCAATGAGACTGAGATAGTCACAGCCTGACTGGTGAGGGGATGGTGAAGGGTCCTCATAGAAATCCATCAATCATCAACCAAACACAGTCTGCACCCTCCCTACATGCTCACTACTTAACTGTTCATAAGCGATAAGAAAACCCCAGAGACTGGAAGGCAAATTGGCAAGGGCCCTTTCTCAGTGGGTCTCTGCCACAAGCATGGCAGTACTAAGTCTTAGCTAAGGCTAAGACCTGCAGGAAAAGTCCACTTTTCCTGCCTGCATCATTTCTCATCCTCGAGAAACACGGAGCCTCGAAACGTCGGGGAGCTGAGTTTGGCAACGTGCTGCAAAACACTTGTGCGAACTTAAGCAGAAATACCCTGACTGCCCCAGCTGGGAGTCATCGTCCAGTTGCTGCTGTCATGAGACTGTAATTCCTCTAGAGCGTTCACAATTTGTCTTGGAAGCTCAGCTGTATTTTAAGTGACGTGTTTTCTGTAGAATTCCTGAGTGCTTGCTCTTGGGAGTTGAGCCAAGTGCACACAATAGCTATTTGGGACAGAACAGCTGTTAAAGGGAGAGGCAATCTAGACTTGAGAAGAAAAGGGGAAAGTACAGGATCCTAGAAATGGCCGGGACCCAGTTAAAGGAGACTGGAAGCTCTCTGTGGGCAGAAATGGAGCTGTGTACATTTTTATTTTCCTCTCCACGTCCAGTAGAATGTGGAGAGGAAGTTCAATATTTATATGTTGCTCAGACTCAAAATTTCTGATGTGCAAATTTTCTGAGTTCTTAAAGACAGCCTGGCAAGAAATGGTAAAATGTGAAGCTGCATGCCTACTCCCCTGAAGATGGGAATGGCAACCCACTCCAGTATTCCTGCCTGGAGAATTTCATGGGCAGAGGAGTCTGGCATGCCTACTACTCCTCTAAGCCTTCATTGGTGACTGACATCAGCAATCAATCATGGACAGATATCACTAATCAATCGCGGCACTCTTTTCCAGCACTGAACCTGGATGTACTCTCAGAATCTGTGCAACCACAGTGCTCCAAACATTATCGATGCATTTGAGAGAAATGATATGCCCCCTTGGCTTAGACTATTCATGTCAGGCTGCTAGGAGAGGGTGGGAGGACTGGGGAAAGAGATGAGAACAAGCACGTCACTATCAAGAGACATAAAGTTCCTGCCTGGAAGAGAGGGCTGGTGGGGCGAACAGGGCCAATCCCGAGCCTTTAGGAACTTACCCATGACAGGCAGAAGGGTACTTATTTACTTAGCACCCACTGTGAGCTTCAGCATCAGCAGTTTGATTACTGACCATGGAATCCTTGGACACATGCCTTATTCTCCCCCACTTAGCAATGAGACAGGCTGCTCGGAAGCTTTGCCCCCAAGTCTTCTTCCCTGGTGGTCCAGTGGTTAAGAATCCGCTCGCCAATGCAGGAGACATGGGGTTGATCCATGCTCCGGGAAGATTCCCAGGTGGTGCTAGTAGTAAAGAACCTGCCTGTCAATGCAGGTGATGCAAGAGACACCAGTTCAATCCCTGGCTGGGAAGATCCCCTGACTAAGCCCATGCGCCTTAAGTCCTGAGCCCATTGCTCCAGAGCCCACAGGGCCTAGAGCCCATGCCTGGCAATGAGAGGAGTCTGTGTGCCACAACGAGTAAGTGGCCCCTGCCTGCCACAAGTAGAGAAAGCTCACATACAGCCACAAAGGCCCAGCACAGCCAAAAATAAATACATAAATAAAAATTTTTTTAAAGGAGTAAGTCACCCCACTTGTAAGAGGTGAACTTGGGGCCTGACTTCAAGTCCAGAGCTCGTTTTTCAAAAGTATCATCATCTGAGACACCACAAACACACATACCCACACAGGACGGGGCGCAGCCTGGGTAGCAGGGAGACAGACCCGCAGCCAGAGAGGGGCCCTGAACTGCTCGGTGCCAAGTCTCCCTCTGCCCAGGATCTCCTATCTGGCTCACTCCTCCATGCCCATAATCAAGCAGTAAGGACTCCTATCTCACCATGAAACTGAGGTTTGGAGAGGTTACCTGACGCGTCCACGGTCACACAACGAGAGTTGTAACTAGAACTCACGTTCCTCCCACTGCTGGAACTCTGGGTGGGTTTCCTTCCCTGGAGGCCCTGCTGAAGCATCTCACGCTGTCCCAGGGGGTCCTTGGTGGGTGGCCAGGAGCCTCATGTCATGTTTGTTTCCACATCAGGTCCTCAGCTGGGCCTGGGGGACACAAAGATGAGTCAAGGGAGGACCCTGACTTTGAGGGGCTCCCTTCCTGAAGAGGAAACTAGGAAGGCAGAACAGCTGGTCACCATGATGTCTGAGCTTCCTGGGGCTGCCACAACATGCGACACAAACTGGGTGGCTTAAGGTAACAGAGATGTAGCCTCTCTTGTGCCCTGGGGGCCAGAATTCCGAAACGAAGGTATTGACAGGGTTGGCTCCTTCTGATGCTCCGAGGAAAACATCTGTCCCAGGCCTCCCTCCTGGCCTCTGGTGACCCCTGGCAATCTTCAGTGCCCCTTGGCTTAGAGTTACAAATCTTGTCTCTGTCCCCACCTTCATATGGCCTTCTCTGTGTGTGTGTCTCCATGTCCTTTCTCTTATAAGGACACTTATCATTGGATTTAGGACCCATCCTCACCCAGGATGGTCTCATTTCAAGACCCTAATATCTGCAGAGATCCTCTTTCCAATTAAAGTCACACTCACAGGAACCAGGAGTGAGGACTTGGACATAACTTTTGGGGACATATTTAACTTATGATCACCCACGGTGACAAAGAAGGTGCACAGGAGGCTGGGTGAAGGGGAGAGAGTATAGACAATCCCACAGGAGTAGAGAACTCCCCGCAGAAGCTCCTATGGCTGCAAGAGATGGAGCCAATCATTTGCTTGCTCATTCCTCTGGTGAACATTTACTGAGCACCCACTGTGTGCTGAACTGGGCTTGAAGAACACACACAATGGATCCAATATAGACCTGGCTCCCCTCCTCCTGTGAGTCATTCACTATTTGTGAGAGAGACAAAAAAAAGCAAATGGGTGGATTAAAATAATGATCAATGGCGAAAAGTTCTGTACAACAAAAATCTAGGGGGTGGAGGAAGGCACTGTATGCCCTGGGGAGGGTTAGTATCTGCGGGGTCAAGGAGCCAGGAAAGCTCATATTTACACTGAAACACACAGTCAGATGAGCTGAGGACAGCCTTTTCAACAAAGGATGCTGGAACCACTGTGTATCCACATGCAAAACAAGACAAAACAATCAGCCAAGCAACAACAACAACCTTAACTCAAAACCGATCATTCACTTCAACATAAAATGCAAAACTGTAAATCTTCTAGATGATAAGGAAACATCGAGATGACCTTGGGTTTGGCACTGACTTTTCAGATACAAGACCAAAAGCACAATTTGTGAAATGGAAAACTGATAAGCTAGGCTTCATTAAAATGAAAAACTTCTGTTCTTCAAAAGGCACTGTTAAGAGAATAAAAAGACAAGCCACAGACTGGGAGAAAATCTTCACAAAACACCTACCTGGAAAGGGCTAGTGTTCAAAATACACAAAGAATTCTTAAAATCCAATAAGAAAATTAACAATAAGAAAAAGACCAGTTAAAAACTGGGCCAAAGAAGACATGCAGATGGCAAATAAGCACATGGAAAGGTGCTCCACATCAGATGTCATCAAGGGATTGCAAACTAACACAACAAGATACCACCAAACACCTATTAAAATAGCTGAAATACAAAAAAAAAAAAAAAAAAATAGCTGAAATACAAAAAAAATTGACACCAGTAAATGCTGATGATATTAGAGATTTAGAGATACTAAGGGAATATTTCACACAAAGACAGGCACAATAAAGGACAGAAACGGTATGGACCTAAGAGACGCAGAAGATATTAAGAAAAGGTGGCAAGAAAATGCAGAAGAACTATACAAAAAAGATCTTAATGACCCAGATAACCACATGGTGTGATCACTCATCTAGAACCAGACATCTTGAAGTGTGAAGTCAAGAGGGCCTTAGGAAACATCACTCCGAACAAAGGTAGTGGAGGTAAAGGAATTCCGGTTGAGCTCTTTCAAATCCTAAACGATGATGCTGTGAAAGTGCTGCACTCAGTATGCCAGCAAATTTGGAAAACTCAGCAGTGGCCACAGGACTGGAAAAGGTCAGTTTTTCATTCCAATCCCAAAGAAGGGCAATGCCAAAGAATGTTCAGACTACCACACAATTGCACTCATTTCACATGCTAGCAAGGTCATGCTCAAAATCCTCCAAGCCAGGTTTCAACAGTATGTGAATCATAAACTTCCAGATGTTTAAGCTGGATTTTAGAAAATGCAGAGGAACCAAACTGCCAACATCCGTTGGATCATAGAAAAAGCAAGTGAATTCCAAAACAACATCTACTTCTGCTTCATTGACTACACTAAAGCCTTTGATTGTGTGGATCATAACAAACTGGAAAATTCTTCAAGAGATGGGAATACCAGACCACCTGCCTGACCTGCCTCCTGAGAAATCTGTATGCAGATCAAGAAGCAACAGTTAGAACCAGACATGGAACAACAGACTGGTTCTAAATTGGGAAAGGAGTACATCAAGGCTATATATTGTCACCCTGCTTATTTAACCAATATGCAAAGTTCAGTTCAGTTCAGTCGCTCAGTCATGTCTGACTCCTTGCGACCCCATGAATCGCAGCATGCCAGGCCTCCCTGTCCATCACCAACTCCCAGAGTTTACTCAAACTCATGTTCATTGAGTCGATGATGCCATCCAACCATCTCATCCTCTGTCAACCCCTTCTCCTCCACCTTCAATCATTCCCAGCATCAAGGTCTTTTCAAATGAGTCAGTTCTTCACATCAGGTGGCCAAAGTATTGGAGTTTCAGCTTCAACATCAGTCCTTCCAATGAATATTCAGGACTGATCTCCTTTAGGATGGACTGGTTGGATCTCCTTGCAGTCCAAGGGACTCTTAAGAGTCTTCTCCAACACCACAGTTCAAAAGCATCAATTCTTCGGCTATCAGCTTTCTTTATAGTCCAACTCACACATCCATACATGACTACTGGAAAGACCATAGCCTTGACTAGATGGGCCTTTGTTGGCAAAGTAATGTCTCTGCTTTTTAATATGCTGTCTAGGTTGGTCATAACTTTCCTTCCAAGGAGTAAGCGTCTCTTAATTTCATGGTGGCAATCACCATCTGCAGTGATTTTGGAGCCCCCCCCAAAAAAGTCTGCCACTGTTTCCACTGTTTCCCATATGCAGAGTACATCATGTGAAATGCCAGGCTGGATGAAGCACAAACTGGAATCAAGATTGCCAGAAGAAATATCAATAACCTCATATATTGCAGATGACACTACCCTAATGGTAGAAAGCAAAGAGGAATTAAAGAGCCTCTTTGATGAAGGTGAAAGAGGAAAGGAAAAAAATCTGGCATTCAAAAATGCAACATTCAAAAACCGAAGATCATGGCTTCCATTCCCATCACTTCATGGAAAATAGATATGGAAAAAATGGAAATGGTGACAGACTTTATTTTCTTGGGCTCCAAAATCACTACAGACGGTGACTGAAGCCATGAAATTAAAAGACATTTACTCCTTGTCTAAGAAGAAAAGCTATGACAAATCTAGGCAGCATATTGAAAAGCAGAGACATTAATTTGTCTGGAAAAGTCCATATAGTCAAAGCTATGGTTTTTCCAGCAGTCATGTACGGCTGTGAGGCCTGGACAATAGAAAGGCGGAGCACTGAAGAATTGGTGCTTTTGAACTATGGTGCCGGAGAAGACTCTTGAGAGACCCTTGACAGCAGGGAGATCAAGTCAGTCCATCCTAAAGGAAATCAACCTTGAATATTCATTGAAAGGACTGATGCTGAAGCTGAAGCTCTAATACTTTAGCCACCTGATGTGAAGAACCAACTCATTGGAAAAGACCCTGATGCTGGGAAAGGTTGAAGGTAGGAGGAGAAGTGGACGACAGAAGACGAGATGGCTGGATGGCCTCACTGACTCATTAGACATGAGTTTGAGCAAACTCTGGGAGATGGTGAAGAACAGGGAAGCCTGGTGTGCTGCAGTCCATGCAAAGAGTCGGACACAATTGAGCAACTGAACAGCAAAATGCTGACAAGGATGTGGAGCAACCAAAATTCTTCTTCATCCCTTGCTGATGGAAACACAAATGGTACAGTTACTTTGGAAGGCAATTTGGTGGTCTCTTATACCAAGCTAAAAATAGTCTTATCCTACAATCCATCAGTTGTGTTCCTAGATATTTATCCAGTTAATTTGAAGGCTTATCCAGGCAAAATCTGCACATGAAACTTTATACCAGCCATGCTGCTGCTGCTGCTAAGTCACTTCAGTCGTGTCCGACTCTGTGTGACCCCATAGACGGCAGCCCACCAGGCCCTGCTGTCCCTGGGATTCTCTAGGCAAGAACACTGGAGTGGGTTGCCATTTCCTTCTCCAATGCATGAAAGTGAAAAGTGAAAGTGAAGTCGCTCCGTTGTGTCTGACTCTTGGCGACCCCATGGACTGCAGCCCACCAGTCTCCTCCGTCTGTGGGATTTTCCAGGCAAGAGTACTAGAGTGGGTTGCCATGGTCTTCTCCGTTACACCAGCCATAACCAATATCTATTCAGTTGCAACTATATTGGCCCAAACTGGAAGCAACCAAGACGTTCTTCAAAAGGTGAAAAGACAGACCTCCCTGGTGGTCCAGTGGCTAAGACTCCACACTCGCAATGCAGGCGGCCTGGGTTTGATCCCTGATCAGGGAACTAGATCTCATAAACCACAACTAAAGACCCCACATGTTGCAACTAAGACCTGGTGCAGCCAAATAAATACATAAAAATAAATATTTAAGAAATTATTTACTACTATCATCATTGAATCAGTTCTAATGAGATGGATGAAACTGGAGCCCATTATACAGAGTGAAGTAAGCCAGAAAGATAAAGAACATTACAGCATACTAACACATATATATGGAATTTAGAAAGATGGTAACGATAACCCTATATGCAAAACAGAAAAAGAGACACAGAAGTACAGAACAGACTTTTGAACTCTGTGGGAGAAGGTGAGGGTGGGATGTTTCGAAAGAACAGCATGTATATTATCTATGGTGAAACAGATCAACAACCCAGGTGGGATGCATGAGACAAGTGCTCAGGCCTGGTGCACTGGGAGGACCCAGAGGAATCTGGTGAAGAGGGAGGTGGGAGGGGGGATCGGGATGGGGAATACGTGTAACTCTATGGCTGATTCATGTCAGTGTATGACAAAACCCACTGAAATGTTGTGAAGTAATTAGCCTCCAACTAATAAAAAATTTAAAAAAAGAAATAATTTACTACAATCATCATTATAAAAAAATTGGTGAATGGATGTAAAACTCATGTCCAACTCTCTGAGACCCCATAGACTGTAGCCCGCCAGGCTCCTCTGTGGATGAGGATTCTCCAGGCCAGAATATTGGTGTGGGTTGCCATGCCCTCCTCCAGGGGATCTTCCTGACCCAAGGATCGAACTGGGGTCTCCTGCAGATTGTTTACCATGAATGGATAAACTGTGGTGTACCCATACCATGGATGGTATGGATATAATTGGACTATTATTACAAGGGACTATTATTCCTTGATATAAAGAAATAAGCTATCAAGCCACCAAAAGACATGGAAGAATCTTAAATGCATGCTGCTGAGTGAAAGAAGCCAGTGTGAAAAAGATACATACATTGTGATTCCAACTGTATGTCATTCCAAGAAAGGCAAAACTATGGAACTTAACCCAGGACTTAGAGGGGAGGGAGGGAGGGATGTTTAGGGCAGTGAAACTGTTGTGTATGATACTATAACAGTAGATATATGTCACTATGCATTTGTTGCAACCCATAGAGTGTCCAACACAAAGAGTGAACCCTAAGGTAAACTGGGGGCTTGAATTAATAATATTGTATTGACATTGGCTCAATCAGTATGTAACAAATGTATCTAATGCAAGGTGTTAAAAACAGGGGAAACTGTGTATTGTGAGGATATATGGGAACTCTTTGTACTTTCTGCTCATTTTTTCTGTAAACCTGACACTCCTCTATAAAAATAAAGTTCATGAGTTGAGGGAGGAGGGGGTGGGAGATGAGCCAGAGCCCAGCAAGTGGAAAGTGAGAGGACTGAAGGCTTGGTGGAAGGCACAGTAAGTACCAAAGCCTGGGGGGCAGGGGGAAGGTAATGTGCTTGGTATGTTTCAGAACCTGCAGGGAAATAAGAGTAGGGAAGGAACAGGGATGGGCTGGAGACAGCTGTAGGACCTCTCTGAGGGGGAGGACGACCCAGGGGCCATTGGAGCAGAGGTCTGCAATTGCCTGAGAATCACACAACCTGGGAAACAAATTCGCCTCCCTTCGACTTCCCCTCATTATCGTTTGGGGAAACTGAGGCCCAGAGAACGGAAAGTCAATGAGCAAAGCAATCAGCCCTTCAGGTAAGCTCACAGGATCTCATCAACACTTCCACCAAAGAAAAAGCATCTGTATGACTCACAGTATCCCTGTGGGGGTAAGGCATTATTATGTTCTGCGGGCTCAGAGATGCAAAGCTACTTGTTCGAGGTCACACAGGGAGTGGTCAGTGGCTAAGACGGACTCTCCACCATCACAGTGGCTGGCCGCAAGAAGCATGTTGGAGCTCAACTTGAAGTCATCAGCTGTGCCTGGGACTGAAAGCACCTCTGGGTGCCCCACAGCTGGCAAACAGGGCTTATCAACAAGTGTTTGCCTAATCCAAAATCTGATGAATCACGATGAGCTGGCATACCCCTGAGGCTCCTTCCAGTTAGGAGGATCCAGGACTGTGGACCCCAAAGGGGGTCTCTTGGCGTCTCTGTGGTGGCAAGGCGGTCCTCCTGCAGTGGCCCTGGGCTTTGGGTGGGGGGGGGGGGAGTCCAGATGCTATCCAAGACAAAGTCTCCTGACCCCAGGGAAGGTTTTCAGGTCAGGAGCTGCCTGCAACCCTTCCCA
This sequence comes from Muntiacus reevesi, assembly GCF_963930625.1. Taxonomy (NCBI): domain Eukaryota; kingdom Metazoa; phylum Chordata; class Mammalia; order Artiodactyla; family Cervidae; genus Muntiacus; species Muntiacus reevesi. The sequence continues at coordinate 185,559,653 of NC_089249.1, read as the reverse complement.
CCTGGCTGTGGGACTCTACCTGATTATAGACACCTCCAAGCCTGAACATGGGTGCTGGTATCAATAGGCCAAGACTGGATACCAGCTCCAGGTTACACTATGAGATGCTCTCCCTCTGATGCCCACTTGGCTCCCCTCTCCCCCACATCTTGACTCACACATCTCCTCTTGGGTGAGGTTCAAAATTCCACACATTCTCTCTCTCCCCGTCTCACACACACTCACCACCTATCTCCGGCCCCTGCTTTCCCCCTAATAGTTGCTCGTTTGACATCTCCTCCCCACCCCCCATTACAGTGAAAGCCTCGAGGGCAGGGATTTGTCTGCCTGTTGGCAAATGTGTTCCCAGTGCTCACAGAGAACCAGCACGCAGTAGCAGCAGGAGTGACAGTCCCTTCCTGGCAGGTCCTTGAGCACGGTGTGGGGCACCTAGCGGGCTGTGTTTAAGATGCTCCCAGGGGAGGCTTGTTGCCACTGGCCCCGCTGGTTCTGGGTCTGTGTTGTCAGATTCCTTGTCTTGAGTCTCTTCACTTACATGAGTCAGAAAAGGCACCAAGCCTGCGGACAGCTGTCAGACCTCAAGCCTCTCCCAGCACGTCCAGAATCTCAGTTTCCCTTCCCTGAAGGGCTTCCTTGAGACAGAGCGTCTCAAAAACTTAACACTTCTTGATGTCATCATGCAAGCAGAGTGGTGGGCCTAACAGTGGATCAGGGCTTGGTGGGTCCCAAGGAAATGAGCCGCCGAGTCTCCCCATCCATCAGGAGTCCAGGGAACACCACCCTGAGCTCGCCAGACCCATTACCCCCATCCATCAAGGATTCTGGGGACCCTTCTGTGACTGCGGGGCCCATCTCCCCGTCCGACAGGGACCTCGCTCGGATCCCCGATGCCATCCCCCGCTCCGGGTCTTCCCTGTCCTCGCGCAGGCGGGATCCCACCGGGGACAGCGGGGATCCCTGAGCGTCACGCCGCTGTTGTGGAGCGTGTGTTGACGCCGTCGCCTGGGAGACGGGCGGGGGCGGGCCCGGGGAGGGGGGCGCGGCCTGGCTGCGCGCGCTAGGGGCCGAGCCGGCTGTTCAGGGCCCTGGCGGCCTCAGTGGCCACGGCCGCCGCCGCCCGCCGGCTTATATACCGCGGCTAAATTTAGGCTGCGCCCGGAGCTCGTCCCCATCCGGGACGCGTTTCCGCCGCCGCCGCCTTGGCCCGGCCCCCGCGCGCGCCGCGCCTATAAGGCTTGGGCGGGCCCGGCCGCGGCCCGCAGAGCCGTCCCCGCCCGCCCGCGCCCCGACCAGCCCGGCTTCGGGCAGCCTCTCACCGGTGTCCCGAATCCGCGTCAGCCCCGGGTCCCAGTCATGGCGCTAAGCGAGCCCATCCTCCCGTCCTTCTCCACTTTCGCTAGCCCGTGCCGGGAGCGCGGCCTGCAGGAGGTGAGGGCGGCAGGGACCGCGGGCGGCGGGGGCGGCTGGCTCAGGGTAGCAGAACGTGGGCTGCGGGGTAGGAGAGCGCAGGCGGCAGGCACGGCGGGCTCAGGGTAATGGAAGGCGGGTAGCGGGCCGCGATTCCCGCCCCTCCGCGCGCTCACGCCCGCGCGTATCCCCTGTCACCCGCAGCGCTGGCCGCGCACCGAGCCGGAGGCAGGCGGCACCGACGACGACCTCAACAGCGTGTTGGACTTCATCCTGTCCATGGGGCTGGACGGCCTGGGAGCTGAGTCCGCCCCGGAGCCCCCGCCACCCCCGCCACCCCCGCCGCCTGCGTTCTACTACCCGGACCCCGGCGCGCCGCCTCCCTATGGCGCCCCCGCGGGCGGTTTGGTGTCCGAGTTGCTGCGGCCAGAACTGGACGTGCCACCGGGACCCGCGCTGCACGGTCGCTTTCTGCTGGCGCCTCCGGGCCGCCTGGTGAAGGCTGAGCCCCCCGAGGCAGACGGCGGCGGCGGCTACGGCTGCCCGCCCGGCCTGGCCCGCGGACCACGGGGCCTCAAGCGCGAGGGCGCCCCGGGCCCGGCCGCCGCGTGCATGCGAGGCCCCGGGGGCCGCCCCCCGCCACCGGCCGACACGCCACCGCTCAGCCCCGATGGCCCCGCGCGCCTGCCTGCACCCGGCCCGCGCGCCCCCTTCCCGCCTCCTTTCGGCGGCCCGGGCTTCGGGGCGCCCGGGCCCGGCCTGCATTACGCGCCGTCCGCGCCCGCCGCCTTCGGTCTCTTTGACGACGCGGCCGCCGCCGCCGCGGCTCTGGGCTTGGCGCCATCCACCGCCCGAGGTCTCCTCACGCCGCCTGCGTCTCCGCTGGAGCTGCTGGAGGCCAAGCCCAAGCGCGGCCGCCGGTCCTGGCCGCGGAAACGCACGGCCACGCACACCTGCAGCTACGCGGGCTGCGGCAAGACCTACACCAAGAGCTCGCACCTCAAGGCGCACCTGCGCACGCATACAGGTGGGCGGCGGGCACAGGCTGGGGACAGCTGCTAGGGGCGCCAGAGGAGGGGCGTACTTGGGAACCCCCAGAGGGCGTAGCCCGAGGGTTGGGCAGGGGGCAAGGTCTTAGAAAGCCCCCTGGGGGCGTGGCTCGGGAACCTGGGGCGTGGGCGCGCCCCTAGGATCCTCCTGGGAGCGTGACTCGGGACTTTGGGCAGGGGTGCGCACTTAGGAAACCTAGGGGAGACGCTGCGTCTGAGACTGTTGCGGAGGGAGTGCAGGCTTAGGAGCCCCCTGGGGGCGTGGCTCTAGACACCAGCAGCGGACAGGCTGCGCCTCGGACCCCCGGGGAGTGAGGATTGAGAAACCGAGGAGTGGGGGATAATGTGCCTAGGATACCTACAGGTTCAAAAAGTAGCCGGGAGCACTTCTGGGAGCTGGTTAGGGGGTGGGATGGGTGCACCCGAGTAGCCGCTAAGCAGCGGGGTGAGTACCGGGAGTCTCCGGCAGGAGAGAAACTAAGAACCGCTCTCGCCCTCTCTCTGCAGGCGAGAAGCCCTACCACTGCAACTGGGAAGGCTGCGGCTGGAAGTTCGCGCGATCGGACGAGCTCACGCGCCACTACCGCAAGCACACGGGCCACCGGCCCTTCCAATGCCATCTGTGCGACCGTGCCTTCTCGCGCTCCGACCACCTGGCGCTGCACATGAAGCGACACATGTAGCCCGGACGCCCCCCGCCCCCACCCGCGCGCGGCCGTGGCGGGTCCCACGCGCCGGGCACGGCCCCCTTCCAAACTGTGACTGGTATTTATTGGGCCCAGAGGACCGGGGCCGGGCACAGCGTGGCCACCGAGGGGGCGCCCTTCCCCGCCCCGCCCCCCCACGATGCCCGACCCCCAGCAGAGACTGAAGGCCCGGTGGGAGAAGACCACGATCCTCCTTGACGAGTTTTGTTTTCAAAATGGTGCAATAATTAAGCGTCGTCTTCCCCCCGCCCCACCGGGTCTACACTAGAGGATCGAGGCTTGATGCCTTGTGAAAAATAACGCCTTAATTTGTACTGTGCAACCTTTTTTATAATATTGTACATAGAGACTGTGATATATTGTATTACTGTAAATAAGGAGACTACTGGGCATTTTGACAACCTAGTTTTTAATAAGATTTTACTGTTGGTTTTTTTTTTATTAAAAAACGTTTTGCATCGTTTGAAAAAAAATCACAGCCCTGGTCCGGCCGCTTGGATAACTGGGGGCTTGGGACACTTGGAAGGAGTGAGGGGATGTGGGGACAGGCAGCTTATGTAGAGGGCAGCCTGGCAGAGTCTGGGTGAGGGGGGTGCTGCCCCAGCTAGCACCTGGGGTTGCCAGTTGCAGCCCCCAGCTGCCAGGAACCTGTGGGTTTTTCTATAAATTTAAACACTGCATTTTAGGACTGAGGGAGTTATTTTAAGGTTGTTCCCTGAGCCATAAATTGCCTCCTTTTCCCTAGAGCTGGAGAAACTGCTTGCTGGTCTCACTGACGTGGCCTTCTCTAGGTTGAAAAAAGTCTTACCTCTTTTTGGAAGCTTCTGAGGTTTTAGCCAAACTTTTATAAAGCACAGACCTTTTCTTTTTTTGGAAGGGGTAAAATGCTGAGTTTCTGACCTGCATTGCCTTTCACTAGTCTTGCCTTTTAGCAGAATTTTTTTTTTTTTAAGATGAGTTCCCCATCCTGTTAGGGGGAAAAAAAAAAAAAAGAAATACATGTTTGAGGGTCATGGATGGTGAGTGTTCTTTTCCAGAGGAGAAAACAAGAGGTCCAGAGAGGTAGCTATGGAACAGTGATGTCAGGGTGTCAGCATGGTCTGTCTGCCTCCCAAGGGTCTTCAGATCCCACTAGAGTGATTTCTGTAACAAGCCACCTGCTGCTGATGTTGGAGGGTTAGAAGACCCTCCCCAGCAGCCCTTGTGTGACAGAGTCACATCAGAGCCCCAACCTTGATGGTTGGAGGTGTTCTCTCTAGAAGTCTACCTCGTGAGCAAGACAGGATCCCCACACAGCACCCTGGATGCCTCGGATCAGGCAAGGAGGTACTGCTCCCTGCCAGGTTCCCCCTCCTCTTCCCCCTTCTCGGAGCCTGGGTGGGTAACTATGGCCACTAACAATTGCACAAGCTGTTTGCAGAAAGTGAAAATAGCTTGTAAGCAGTGCCTGTTTTAAAAACACTCTTGCCCTGTTGCGACAGAGGCTGGGATTTCCTCCCTCCCTCCCTCTCTTCATCCTTCCTACCACCACCACCCCACCCCTTCCCCGCCTCCCCAGCAGCCCTGGAAACAGCTGAGAGTGTTTGGCAATCCACAAAAAGCAGAAATGGAAGATGACAATCTGATTCATCTTTCTTGAGTCAATAGCCTGGACCCACTTCCGCTAGCGATGCAGGGCATGCAAGTGTGCGTGTGTGAGCTTCTGTATCCTCTCTCTGCAGCTTTTGCAAAAAAAAAAACAATGATTCCAAAGCAGAGCACTGGCCCCCTCCATCTCTGGAAACACCCCCTCTGTGCTCGGAGCTGGTTTCAGAGGCACTAGGAGTAGAAGAATGACTTGAAAAAGATTTTAAGTAATTTTTGGTAGGGTCCTCTGATCTTTCTCATTGACTTTTTGAACTTGGGGTAAAACCATTTTTCTCGCTGGCTTGAAAACACCTCCCAGAGGCCTCTGGCCCCAATGAGAGGCTACTTGTTAAGGGACTGATGCTGCTGAAGTTTCTGTTTCCTGAGTACCTCCAACTGATACAATAGAAAGTGTCAGACTCCTACACAGCTGTACCTTTCGGCAAGAGACATGGGCCTGCAAAGAGCCGGCTCGCACTGATTAATGCAGAAACCCTCGCTTATTGTTTTCTCTGCCCCTTTCTGAAACCCAAAGCTTGACTTACGCCTAACATCTTCCAGATGAGCGGTTCTCAGCCAGTGGCAACTCGGTCTTGAGATATTTGGGGTTGCCACGACTGGGGGATGCTGCTTGCCTTGAGTGGGCGGGTGCCAGGGATGCTGCAGAGGCATTGTAGCAGACGTGAGACAGCTCCCTCCACAGAGAGTCATTCGGTCCCAGGGTCATTCGTGTCGCAATTGAAACGCTCAGGTTCCTAAACCATCATCCTCATTCACCACTTTTATCAGCGAGGAAGGGGCTCCATCTCAGGGAGCAGGCTTCCATGACAGATGGTGCTACCCAGAGAAAAGTGTGAATAAAACTTCACTGCTGGGCCCCGTCTCCATCCCTGTGAGAAGACACAGAACACTTTTCCTTCCTGGTGTCCACTTGAGAAAATACAAAGTATTTATCAAAGCAGGGAAAAAAAAAAAAAAAGGAAAACTTTTTCCCTTCATTCTATAACCCAGTTCCCGTCAAAGGTTTTTTGGAGAAAGGGATTGCTGGTCAGTGGTTGAGTTGTTTTCACATGGCTGTGACTATCAATGTATCTCTTGTTTTTTTTTCCAGGAAAGATTATAACTATTTTTCCATCTATTTTCCTCCATGATATGGTTTTATCATCGTTTTAAATGGCTTCATAATATTCCATTTAGATGGGCCAAGAGTTGCTTATGCAAACAAGCACTGGGCATCTGTGCATACATGCTGGGCCATATTTCAGATTGTCCCCCTAGGGCTGAAAAAGATAACGGTTTTGGAGGGCTTTGAGTATTGCCCAAATTGCTCTCCCAAGAGTGACTCCAGTGATGAGGGAAAGATATAGGAGCTATTTTTCTCGCCTGAGTTTCCTGTATGTCAGGGAGGCCCAGGCATCCTGCAGAATGATGTGGTGTGAAATGGGGGCAGGGAGAACTTCAGAGGAGCAGGTGAGTCCCAGTATATGCCTGACTCAGCACCCTACCCCATCAGCCAAGCTGAGCTAGCACCCAGACTCAGCCACACCCTACAGAGTTTCAAGGAAACAGGTCAGTGATGAATGGCTCTCAGAGGCACCAGCACGAAGCAGCTGCCTGGACTCATGCTAAGCAGGTGTGACAAGATCAGGGTTTCTCAACCCCATCACCATCAACATCGGGGCCGAATCGTTCTCGGTTGTGGGGGTGAGGTCAGTGTGTGGGACTTTCAAGTATTTCTCACCCCACCACTTCTTTTCATGTTTATAGATATAAAAACAGACAGAGAGATAGATGATATGATGGATGGATAGATGACTGGATGGATGGATGGATATATCGATATGATGGATGAATGTGGATGAATGCATGGATAGATAGATGATAGATATGATGGATGGATGGATAAATAGATGATGGTTAGATATAATGAATGGATGGATGAATAGTTGAATAGATGGATGGATAGATAGATAATGGATGGATATATATGATGGATGGATGAATGGATAGATGGATGGATATATAGATATGATAGATATGATGGATGAATGTATGGATGGATAGATAGATGATAGATGATATGATGGATGGATAGATAGATGATGGTTAGATATGATAAGTGGATGGATGGATAGATGAATAGATGGATGGATAGATAGATATAACGGATGGATGGATAGATGATAGATATGAAGGATGCCTAGATAGCTGATAATCTTTCTCTCAATCTATCTTCCTTTCCATCTCTCCACTTCTGTCCCATTCTCTCTCTCTCTCTCTCAATCTGTCTCTCTCCTCCACTCATTCATTCAGCAAATACTCCCAGTGCCTCAGTCCTGAGCAGAGTTCTGAGGAAGCAGAAGTGACTCAGCCTCGCCTCATCACCCAGAGACAGTATCCACAAGTGCTTGTTGAATGACTAAGGCAGTGAGAACTTAAGCTGAGCTCCTGGCTGGGGCAGGTGCTTTTATCCCTTGATACAAATTCTCTTTCAACCTTCCCACTAAGCTGTGGTGTGCGGGGGTAGAGAATGGCCACCCCCATTTTCCAAATGTGGATAGTGGGTGCCAAGAGAGGACCGCTAGCCCCTAGCCCAGTGCAGGGATAGCTGGTAGGGGCTGGGCTCAAACCCAGGTTGGCCCAATCTTGACGTCACAGCTCCTACCCACACCTGGAAACAGCTATATGCTAAACTGCATCAAACTCACCCTCTTCCTGCACACTACCTGGAGGGCCTGGAAGCCCCAGTGAGTCCTTTAGAGGCTTCCCTCTGAATATCCTGAAAAACTCATATTTCAGGAAAATCTCCGGCAAAGAAGAGCAGGCTCAGGAAACATAGGTGTCTGGGGGAAGGGAGCCTAACTGGGTGGATGGAGTTCCCTGAGATGTTGCAATAAAAAGCAAAAGAAGGGAACTTCTCTGGTGGTCCAGTGATTAAAACTCTGCCTGCCAATGCAGGAGTCATGAGTTCAATCCCTGATCTGGGAAGATCCCATGTGCCATGGAGCAACTAAACCCATGCCCTACAACTACTGAGCTTGCACTCTAAAGTCTGTGAGCTCCAACCACTGAGGCCTATGTGCCCTAGAGCCCATCCTCTAAAACAAGAGAAGCCACCACGATGAGACCACACACTGCAACTAGAGAGTAGCCCCCAGCTCGCCACAACTAGAGAAGGTTCACATGCCACAACAAAGGTCCAGTGCAGCCAGAACACAAACCAACTAGGGCATTGGACCCAATGGCTCCTCTACATGGACCACATATTGGGGACAATTTCGTCTCCCCAGTAAAACCAGATGGTATCATATAGCAGGTTGTTATCATTCTAGAATAAATCCAAAGATTTCACTGTGGTCCATGGGTCCCACCTCCTCCTGCCCAACTCTCTTTCATGCCTGCATGCTCAATCAGCCACACTGTCCTCCTTACTGTCACCAGACATGCTCCTCTTCAGTCCTGCCTCAGGGCCTTTGCACCTGCTGTTCTCCAGACCTGAAATGTTGTTCCCTGCATTCTTCCCATAGCCAGTATGGGAAGCTGGCTAGTAGCAGCCAAGCCAAGCTGTACTGGGGGAATCTTTGAGACCTCAAAGCCAGACACCACCAGATCTTCAGGGGAAAGGCAGGGGCCCCACTGGCTCTCACCAGACACCAGGGGAAAGAAGCTGGCCCTGGAATCTCAAGTCCCAACACCTCTGCTTTTCGAGCGGAACTGAGGGAAAGCCCCTCAGAGGCATCCTCTCCCTGTCCTTGTAGAAGAGGAAACTGAGGCCCGGAGGTGTTTCCCAGAGTCATTCACTGGTGCTAGGACTCCCACTCTGAAGGTAGGGGTTTTCCCTTCACTGTGCACCTTCAGAAGGCCAGGTTCACTCTGGTTCATGAGAGAGGCAGAGGGAGGAGGCAAACCTCAACACCCCATTCTCCACCCATTTAAATTCTTCTTTTAGAAGAGAGAGAGGGTGGGGGCGGGGTTACATTTATGGCCACACGTGGGCTCTGTGAATAAACAGACATGCCTTCCAGACCTACCTCAGGGCCTTTGCACTTGCCTTTCACGCAGCTGGAAATGCTAGCCAGCTGCTCCTTGCCCTTCCAGGTCCTGTCTGTCCAGCTAACCTTACACACTCTCTGGGATGGAGGATTCAATGACATCCTCCGCTGGGCCACACTCAATGACTTCTTTCAAATGACTGGGGTCCTCTGGACCTGACTGCACGTTAGCCAATGTTACCCAAACAGAGGAAACTGGGGCTGGCAGGGCAGACGAACTCTTTAATGTGCCAGGGAGGTGAGCAGTGCATGGAGAGACGCAGAAAAGGGAGAAAAGTGCCTGAGGTCACACAGCAGGAAATCCAGAGTTTCTTGGAGTTCCGTCTCCCTAAATCCTTACCCAGCTTCCCCAAGGCTGAGACCCAGTGGCCATCCAGTCCTAGAAGGTTCTGCATCCCTGCCCCACCGGTCTCCTCCACAGATCCCTGAGCCTCTGCTGGGCTTCTCGGAGGACATAGCTGATTCAGCCTTCTGGGACCTCCATTTATCCTGCCTCCAATGTTAGGGCTCATGGATTGACCCACCTGGGAGGCAGAGGGATGGAGGGAGGTCCCACAGAGGGGGCTTTCAAGAGGGAGAAGGTGGATCTGGCTGGAACCCCCAGGAGGAGGCAGGGGTGAGTCAGGGATGCAGGACTGAAAGGCGGGGTGACCGTCAGCCTTGTGCCATGTCCCTCAAGCCCATTAACATGGTTCTTCCACCATGACCTTGGCTGGGAAGGCACCCCCCTTCTCTCTGAGGCCACACACCCTCCCCTACCCTTCTCTTGGTTCCCTTAGTATTTTTTACCCCAGAACCTGGAGGCTGGCTCTGACTGGGGGCTCCCTGGGTGGGACCTTGGCTGAGACCAACCATGAGAAGTAAACTCGCTATTCTAGGAGTCACACAGAGAATGGAGACAGGGACTCTGACAAAACCCTTCTTCAGGACTGAGTACCATATCCAGCCTCTGTCTTCTCCATTTCCTCATCTTCCTCCCGTCCATCTCTTGTTTTCTTTCTTTTTTCACTGTCATAACATACAAGACTCTTGAAAGTCCCTTGGACAGCAAGGAGATGAAACCAGTCAATCCTAAAGGAAATCAACCCTAAATATTCCTTGGAAGGACTGATGCTGCAGCTGAAGTACCACCTGACGTGAAGAGCCAACTCATTGGAAAAGACCGTGATGCTGGGAAAGATTGAGGGCAGGAGGAGAAGGGGGTAACAGAGGATGAGATGGTTGGATAGCATCACCAATTCAATGGACATGAATTTGAGCAAACTCCAGGAGATGGTGAAGGACAGCAGTTCATGGGGTCACAAAGAGTCAAACATGACTAAGCGACTAAACAACAACAACAAAAATACACACAACAAAACTAACCCTTTTTTAAAGATTTTTTCTTTAATGTGAACCATGTTTAAAGTCTTTACTGAATTTGTTACAATACTCTGCGCGCGTGTGTGTGTGTCCACTCTCAAACCCCGGTCTCCTGCAATGCAGGCAGATTCTTTACCATCTGAGCCACCATGGAAGCCCTGTTACAATATCACTCCCATTTTATGTTTTGGTTTTATGGCTGCATGGCAGGTAGGATCTTAGCTCTCCATCCAGGGAGCAAACCTGACCCCGTGCATCAGAGGTCAAAGTCTTAACCACTGCACCCCCAGGGAAGTCCCAAAATCAACCATTTTAACCAGTATTAAGTGTACATAGGTTCTGTGGCATTAAATACACTCACACTGTGGTTCAGCCATTATCACCATCCATCTTCAGAAATTTTTCATCTTCCCCAGCTGAAACTCTGGCCCCATTCAACACAAACTCCCCAGCTCCAACCCCAGGCCCTGGCACCCTTCACTCTACCTTCTATCTCTATGAATCTGACTACTTTAGGGAGCTCGTGTGAGTAGAGTCATACCACATATGTCCTTTTGTGGCTGGCCTAGTTCACTCAGCATCATGTCCTCGAGGTTTATTCATGTTATCACATATTTCAGAATTTCTTTCCTGTTTGAGGCTGAGTAATATTCCTTTGTGTGGATAGCCTACATTTGTTTATCTATTCATCCATTGACGGACACTGGGCTGCTCTCTCGTTCTGACTGCTGTGGGTAAAGCTGCCATGAACATGCATGTGCATACATATCCTTGAGACCCTGCTTTCAGTTCTTTGGTGATGAACCCAGAAGAGGAATCCTGGATCTCTTGTTTTCTTTTGAAAGTTTTATTCACCCCTTCTCAGAAACTCAGATGTGTTTTTCTTTTCTGAACAGCTCGCCCAGGCCCAGCTGCAAATTGCTCAGAGTTCCCATCTCACATCAACACCAGCTCACCACTGTCGGCTCCAACCAGTCACACTCTGCGCCTCGGTTTCCTCCTCTATAAAATGGGGGCAACAGCAGAGGGGAGGGGAGCGCTGCCAGTGGCCTGGCTTTGGGGTCATCCGGAAATGGGGTTTTCGCAGCAACACAGGCTCTGCAGAGAGGCTGAGGCTCCCAGGGAGCTGGACCGGCCTGCGGGCGAGGTGCCACTCACACCCGGCACGCCCGTCCGCCTGCTCAGCCTACAAGATGCTCTGTGTGCAGCCAGGACCCGACCCTACCAGGCGCAGAAGGCCCAGGACAGCCTTCTTGAGAGGGCACACAGATGCCTGGAGGCCAGGCCGCGAGACCCTCCACTAGGCCAGGGCCTGAGCTAGGCCAACATCATCTGCCTGCACTCCGAAGCAGCAGAGGCCACTCAGCGGGATCAGCCAGCCAGACCTCTTGGGTCCCTTGGCCGCCCTGAGTCACAAGAGCTAGACACACAGGCCGAGTGCCTGCCAATGGCCCTTGCTTCCCAAGACCTGCTCTGTTTCAGCCTAGATCAATGTGAACAGAATGTGTTATTGACAAGCCTTTCTATTCTTCTCTCTCCTCTACCACTGTTTTGTTTTGTTTTGTTTTCAATAGAGAGAGTCTGGAAACCAATTGGGCTTTCCTGATGGATTAGTGGTAAAGAATCCGCCTGCAATGCAGGAGACGTGGGTTTGATGCCTGGGTCGGGAAGATCCCCTGGGGGAGGAAATGGCAACCCACTCCAGTATTCTTGCCTGGGAAATGCTATGAACAAAGGAGTCTGGCAGGCTACAGTCCATGGGGTCGCAGAGTCAGCCACGACTGAAGACGCAGGCGTGGAAACCAACAAGACTGAACAGACATGTCTAGAACACTCCACCCAAAGGCGGCAGAATACACACGAACATTCCCCAGGATGGGCCACCAACCAACCTCAACAAATTGAAGAGGCTTGAGATAATACCAAGTATGTTCTCTGACCACAGTGGAATGAAATTAGAAACCCCAAACACGAGAAAGTTGGCAACCTTGGAAATACGTGGAAATGAAGTAACAATAGTACAGAGAGACCTGCTTCAAGACAAAGCCAGCAAATCCCAGAGGCGGGAGATTGGTTGCAGGGGCCTGAGCTCCAAGGCTAGGGGGAGGCAGGACGTGCATCAGGCTTTGCCTGGGGGCCTGTGTGGACCTGGGGCTCATCTGCAGATCTGGGGATGGGGGTGGGACCTGTGAAGTCTCTGGTGTCCCCAGGGGATTTCTTGTGGTTCCCAAGGGGTTGTGGCTTACAGAATGGGAGCCTGTCCTGATGCACATGAGTGACCCCAAACCCCCAAGGGCAGCTCCTGGTGGTTCCAGTGGGGTTCACTGGGGGTTGCTTCTGAGAGTGTCCCCCAGCCGTCCAGACATGCTCCTCCCTTGCTTGTTGAGAACATGTTGAAAACACTCTGCATTCTGGTCTTTAATGGTCAGCAGTCTCTCTCCTCTGAACCTCTACTTCTTCCATGTCGCCCTTCACCTTTCATCTTAATCTCTGTCTCCCCACCACTCTGACTCACCCTGGCTCCTCCCCAACCCCACATCATTGCAGAGACTGTTCCTTATGCCCCAAAGCCCTTTCCATGCATCCATGGGAAACCTTAATCCATCCTTCAAGGCCTAGCTCAAGCATCACCTCCTCCAGGAAGCCTGCCCCGATTCCCCCAGCCAAACCTCTTCTTCCCACCATGCAGGCCTGACCTCACTGGGGTGGAGACACCTGCATGGGTACCTGGCACCCTCACCCAGTGAGGCCTGAGCAGCCAGGAGTGAGGGCTGTTACCTACTTGGGTGGGGGGGGGGACAGCTGAGGAGTCAGTACCCATGAGTGGGCCTAGCACTTGTGTTCCCAGGTCCTCATATCCAGCCAAACTCCAAATTCAGGCCTTCCTAGGATGATAGGATTTCTGATTGACTCCAGGAGTCTGTGCTAATGCTAATGCGGGGTTGTGTGCAGCAGGCAGTATAGACAGGACTTGGAGATTGGTGGCCCAGGTCACCCCAGCTGACACTGGTCTTCTGGTTGTGGCCCCAGGCAACTGCCCAGTCTCTGGGAGTGAGAGCTTCCATCTGGGCTGGTCAGAAAAGTTAACCAAAGTCAGGTTCCTTCCCGCACACTATGGGAGCTCAGCCTCCGCTCTTTCCTCCGCCTCCATTCCTCCAGGAGAAGTTGAATCTCATCTGGGGGGCTCAGGCAGGGCCCAGAAGTTGACATCTGTGCCGCGCTCTGGGGATCGGCTCAGCCATACTTTGAGACGTGCGGCTGTAAACTGTCACAGTCATTCAGGAAATAGTTCTGCACCCGCCGAGTGTCAGATGCTGTTCACTGTTCGTGAGGTTGCTTCCTGGTCTTCTCCAGTACATTCTGATTGCCCTCCACTTCCAACACACCTGATTTCAACCTTGACCTCGAGTTGGCCTTTTGGGGACTGTCCCAAGACCGAAAGACACACTCCTTGGCTCACCCCCCCGCTGTCTGTGGCCTTGGGGGTTCTATGATATTTCAAAGCGAGGAGAGAAACCAGGATCAGGAGTCCAGCCAGCCCCATTTTTCACTTGGCTTTAAAATATGCCCAGAGGCGCCAATCCCAGCTCTCAGGAGCAGAATTCTCCACATTCCCAGTGTGTTTCCGTTGAACCCCAAACCTCAAATACATCCTGATGTCTCATTTTTTCAGCGCACCCCGGGGTGACTTAGGCCAGCTCACTGGGGGCTTGTCAGTTCGTTTTGAGTCACCCCGAGGTTTGTCAAAGGAAGGGTTTCTCATCTCAGAAGTTGGCGCCTGTTCCATCAAGCACGGCTGGTTCTCACCAACCCTCTGCCTGCATCTGTGCTGTTCATCTCAGGAGCCTGTGGCTGGCTTGGCCCTGCCTGCTAAAATCTGAGCCCCTGCTGACTCAAAGGGGCAGCCCCAGCAACCGGGCAGGGGCTTGTGGACATTGGCCAGGCATGAGCTGAGCTCCTGGGTTCACTATGGTCGATCTGTGACTCCCGGGACACCCTTTCCTCCACTGTCAAAAGAGGGACCTTAGCATGTTTCTTGGTGGCTGCTCTCCAATGGCTGGGGTCTGTGCTATGCCTGGCACACGGTAGGTGCTCAATGAGGAACTCGTTACTAAGTGCAAAGTGAAACTGTTAGTCGTTCAGTCACATCCGACTCTTTGCGATCCCATGGACTGAAGCCCACAAGGCTCCTCTGTCCATGGAATTCTCCAGGCAAGAATACTGGAGTGGATAGCCATTCCCTTCTGCAGGGATCTTCCTGACCCAGGGATTGAACCTGAGTCTCCTACTTTGCAAGCAGATTGTTTGCCATCTATGCCACCAGGGAAGCCCTCATTATTAAGAGAGAGACAGGGAAATCTCTGGTGGTCCAGTGGTTAGGATTCTGCATTTTCACGACTGAGGGCCCCAGTTCAATCCCTGGTCGGAGAACTAAGATCCTGCAAGATGCATGGTGCAACCAAAACAAAAGAGAGAGAGAGAGACATAAACACACAGTGGAACTTCAAAGTAACAAGCCATCTCTTGCTGCTTAATCCTGCTGGGCCCTGGGAGGTGGGACTGGAAGTGAGGGGACTGCCACGTCTCGGGACAGACCTGATGCCATTGATGACTGTTGGCCTCCGAGCTGACTTCTGCACGAGAAAGTTAGGAGGCCAGTGGAAATGCACAAGGAGAGCGTCAGTTGGGTGACCTCGCACTCCAGTGTCAGCACGTATCTCAAGGATGTCTTTTTGAGTGGGAGGGGCTCCTGCGAGATTTTTGCCTGAAAGAAGAGTTCTGGCAATTATTTTTATTACTGTTGTTGCTGTTGTTGGCTTCTCTGTTTAAGAAACAACTGGGATGTTCATGGGCTTCCCTGATGGCTCAGATGGTAAAGAACCCACTTGCAATGCAGGAGACCCAGGTTCGATCCCTGGGTTGGGAAGAGCCCTTGGAGGAGGGCATGGCAACCTACTCCACCATTGCAACAGCATTCATAATAGCCAAAAAGTAGGAGGAAGCCAAGTGACCATCAAATAATGAATAAGTAGGGAACTTCCCTGAGGGCTCAGCAGCAAAGAATCTGCCTTCAGTGTAGGAGATGCAGCCAATCTCCAGCTCGGGAAGATCCCCTGAGCCAGGAAGGAAGGAAGCCTGAGAAGAAAATGGCAACCCACTGCAGTATGCTTGCCTGGGAAACCCCATGGACAGAGGAGCCTGGTGGGCTACAGTCCATGGGATCCTAAGAGACAGAGATGTCTTGGTGACTAAACCAGTGGGGGTCCAGTGGTTAAGACTTTGTGTGTTCAATGCAAGGGGCATGGGTTTAATCCCTTATTGGGGAACTGAGATCTCTCATGCCACATAGCACAGTCAAGAAATTCTTTTTTTTTTCTTTTTTTCATTTATTTTTATTTGTTGGAGGCCAATTACTTTACAAAGAAATTCTTTTTAAAAAGGAGAAACAAACAAAATGTGGCCCATCCACAAAATAGAATATTACTCAGTCATGAGAAGGAAGAACAGACACATGCTCTAACATGGATGAAACTCAAAGACATCAGGCTGAGAGGGAGAAGCCAGAAAAGAAAGGCCACCTAATACATGATCCCATGTATCCAAAATGTCCAGAACAGGCGAATCCATGGAGTCGGAAAGTAGATTAGTGGTTGTCAGGGGCTGGGGAGGGGAAGTGGGGAGTGACTGCTCATGGAGACAGGTTTTCTTGTGGAGGATGACAGAAATGTTCTGGAACTAGAAGTGGTGGCTGCGCAGCATGGTGAACATACTAAATGCCATTGAATTATACATTTTAAATGATTAATTTTACTTTATGTGGATCTCACCTCGATAAAAACAAAACAATGTTTAAAAGGAAACAGTTGGGAATAGAGACTTCAATTGTAAAATGGTGCTGTTTTGAATGAAATTATTTTCATGAGTGGAAATATAAAATAAAATTTCATCAAGGTATGCACAGATAACAAAATACGGTACATACACACGGGGGCAAACAGTGTGCACAAGGTACACACATCTACATGATGGAATGTTATTCAGCCTTAAAAAGGACATTCTGACACACACCACGACATGGATGAACCTTGAGGCCGTTCTGTTGAGTAGGATAAGCCGATCAGAGAAGGACAAATACTGCACGATTACATTTATATGAGGTCCCCAGAGGAGTCACCACCAGAAAGCAGAAGAATGGGTGCCAGGGGCTGAGGGAGGGGCGTGGGAAGTTAGTGTTCAATGGGGACAGTTTCAGTTGGGGAAGATGAAAAAACTGTGGCAACGGTTGAACAACAATGCAAAGGTATTTAATGCCACTAAACTGTACACTTGAAATTGGCTAAGATGGTGAGTTTTAAGTTATATGTATTTTACCACAATTTAATACATAAGCAAATAGATAGGGCAATCAGAGTCATAACACAGAACTGACCTGTAACCTCTTGGCCCCACAAACAGCAATTTTGCATCTCCTTTGCTAACAGAATTACCTTAGCAACAGACACACAGAAAGGGTGAAAGTTCAAACCCTCTTTCCTATTTTCATTAGGTAATTCTATATAGAAATCTAATTCATTGTAGAATCAGCTAATGGCTACAGTCCATGGGGTTGTAAAGAGTCGGACATGACTGAAGCAACTTAGCATGCATGCACACCAAGGCTCCTAGGAGAAAGTTACAGATGACAAACAGTAGGAAAGGGTGTCCAGGACTCAGGGCTTGAACAGACTAATCCCAGCCTCTTGGTTAACAGGAGGAAGGTGATTTGGTGAGAACAGGGTCTGCTGTCATTTAACCAACTCTAAGTGGGAGGAATTTTCTAGATTCAGTGTCACAGGCCCCACAGGCCCTCGGTGAAGGCATGACCTAAACGAGAGTAGCTCCCTGAGTCTCACTGGCTGACTTCAGCCCTTCAGATGCCTTGCAAAAATCTCCCATCTGTCCAGGGTCTCTGCAGCCCCCAAGCAAGTACACAAGCCCAGGGGACCCCTCAGTCTGTTTTGCGGGGAGTCATCAGCCCATGACTGATGGAAAGCGCCTGCTTGTTTGCTCAGCCACGCTTCTGGAGGATTTTAGTTCAGGGAATACACGTGGCAATGACCTAGGGTTTGGGGTACAGTGTCAGCAAGACAATGTGTGCAAAAACAGGGTTCAAAGGGGCTGGTGTGGATATGAGAGAGGCAGTCAGAGACAGAGAAAAAGAATTGCTGGAAAACAAAAAGAGACTCACAGACTTAGAGAACTTAGGCTTGCTGGAGGGAAGGATTAGGGAGGGGACAGTTAGGGAGTTTGGAATTGACATGTACACACTGCTATAGTTAAAATGGGTAACCAACAAGGTCCTATAGCACATGGAACTCTGCTCAACGTTATATGACAGCTTGGATGGGAAGGGAAGTTGAGGGAGAACAGATACAGGAATGTGTGGCTGAATCCCTTCACCGTTCACCTGAAACTACCGTAATGTAATCAGCTACACCTCAATACAAAAGTATTAAAAAAATTGCTGGAAACGTGACAAATGCCCTGAAGACAAACTATCCCCTTAAAATGCCACATGCAGGGACTTCTCCCGAGCCAGGACACAAGTGTGGGGAACAGAGATAATGCTGTCATGGGTGACATATTCTATGCTTGAAAGGAGTCCCCCCTTCCACCCTCCCAGCTGCAAATCAGGTTCCTGTCACTTCCTCCATCAAATGAACCACCTTCCTTGGCCCAGTCAATGCTTGAGAGAGAGAGGGCAACTGGGAAAAGCTTACAACTCAAGAAAGTGGGATGAGGAACAGAAAATGGGAGAATTCTCTCCCCATGTTGTTCTTGTTCAGCCACTAAGTCACGTCCTCCCTATCCCTCACTACACCCTGGAGCCTGCTCAAACTCATGCGAGTCAGTGACGCCATCCAATCATCTTGTCCTCTGTTGTCCCCTTCTCCTTCTGCCTTCAGTCTTGGCAGATCTATTTCTTTCCTGGGAGGGCCAGGCAAGGGAGGTGAAGTAAGACTTGCAGATCAGAGAACTGTGACACAGGAGAAAGGACAATAGCTCTGTGGCCTCAAACAAGTGTCCTAAGAGAACTGGTCCTCGGGAAGGCTGAGCATCCCTGGAATTCTTCCGGGGCTGGAAGTGATCTGCTCTGTGGGAACATCTCAGTCAAGGGCTCATGCCAGGGCTCATGCATTCTAACTACCCAGGTTTAAGTGCAGGAGGTTTCTACACGTGAATGCCAAGCCATTTCCAGTAAAGTCTCATCATCGGCTATAAATATAACCACGGTTGAAGTGGTGACAAGTCATAATACAGTCCTATGTTGCCACAGATGGGCCATGGCATCTGGTCCCCCTTGAGTGGAAAGTCCCCTGGCCAAGCCTCTGGGTTAATGGTACCATCTTGGTTTCGGATAAGACTGCCATTTTCCTGAATGATGGCTGATAATGGACTTGGTACGTACAGGGTGTTCAGTACACTTGAGCCCCCTTCTCTCCCAGGACCACAGAATCATACAGAAAGTTAACGGCAGGGCTGGGTTTCCTGTCTTCTTCAACCCTAAATAATTTCTTTTAGAACAAGACTCCTGTAATAAGGAATAATATAGTAGCTTATTTTTAATATGGACCGAGTTACCTCTCAGCCTGTTCCTGGGTAGTAGAACTAGGATACATACACCCTACTCTCAAAATGCAAAGCAATCACTATCGAAGCAGCCACAGCTTTAATAATAACCATGTGAATCAGTAATAACAAAACCCGCTACTACTGGCTGGGGGGAGGGGGAAATCGGGAGCTGTTGTTCCATGGGTATAGAGTTTCAGTTTTGCAAGATGAAAAAGTTCTAGAGAGTTATTGCACAACAAAGTGGATGTACATAACACTACTGAACTGTACACTTGAAAGTGGTTGAGATGGTAAATTGCATGTTACATGTTTTTTTTCCAAACCACAATTAGTAATAGAAAATAAAAAACACAACAACTACTACCGTTCTGACTACCTTGAGCATCTAGAAGCTTCTGGATTCTCACTACAGCCTGTGGATTCTGCTGTGGATTCTCACAACAGCTCTGAGAGGTAGACGTTATTATCGCCACCTTACACCCATGAGGAAAAATGACTGCAGAGGTAAAACTGGCTTTCCAGGCTCATCCCACAACCAAGAGGGGAGCTGGATTTACACCAAGTCAGTCTGACTCCAAGGCTGTGTCCTCTCCAACACACCCATGGCCTCTGCATAGCTTCATGCCTTCCGTGGTTTCCCTCAAAGAAGAGAAATCATGGGACTCTTATCCTAGGATCTAGAACCGGAAAGGAATCAGAGTTCTGGTCTACCACGTTGTTCTCTTAGACCCAGGATCCCTGCTTCCTTTAAAAAGTATGTTTACTGTGGAACAATGGCTACATCTTGTCTTGGGTCTTTTTTTGGCTCTTGGATTGGAAACTCTGCCCTTTGTCTTTAGTACAAAGAAACAGTATTCACAGTAGACCACTATCTCAAGAGTCCTTATGCTTCTGGTCTTTGGGAAGGCCTCTCTCTCCCCTTGGTTGAAGTTAGTGTAGAAGAAAAACTGTTGGCAATTCAGTATTGTTCACTTTTAAACTAGCGTTTCTTATACTAGTTTTTTAAAGCTTATAAGATATATACACTTTTATTATTAATATATTTATATCAATATATTATTGCTATTGATATAATTATATTACTGATTTGTATTATTTACATACTGTATTACATTATATGATATTACACTATATCATATGAAACACATGTTATTTTTTTAATTTTTATTTATTTGGTTGTGTCAGGCCTTAGCTGTGGCACACACGCTCCAGAGTACTGGACTCAGTGATTGTGGTGCTTAGCTGCTCTGCAGCATATGGGATCTTAATTCCCCGACCAGGGATAGAACTTGCATTCCCTGTATTGCAAGTTGGATTCTTTAAAAAAGAACGCATTTGAGTCTGTGCGAACGAGGTGAATGCACCTAGCGCCTACTATACAGAGTGAAGTAAGTCAGAAAAACAAATGTCTTATATTTACACATATGTATGAGATCTAGAGAGATGGTACTAATGAGCCTATCTGCAGAGCAGCAATAGGAACAGACACAGAGAAGAGACTTGTGGACACAGTAGGGGAAGGAGAGAGCGGGACAAACCAAAAGCGCAACATTGAAACCTACACACCACCATATGCAAGAGAGACAGCTAGTGGGAATTCGCTGTGTGATGTAGGGAGCTCAAACCTAGGGAGGTCGAGGTGGTGATATGTGACCACCTAGAGGGGTGGGATGGGATGAGAGATGGGAAGGAGGTTCAAGAGGGAAGGAACATATATATACCTATGGCTGATTCATGTTGATGTATGGCAGAAACTAACACAAGTTCATAAACCAATTATCTTCCAATTAAAATAAATAAGTAAATAAGAAAAAAATTAAAAGATGGATTCTTAACCCCTGGACCACCAGGGAAGTCCCTAATGTTATTTAAATTAATATTTCTCCCTTAGCTATCAAATCATTATCAAGAGTGGGCAAAATATTTTTAAATTTTTTACATTCCCATCAGCAGTGTATGGAATTTCTGGTTGTTTTACATTCTCGTCAATGTTTAACACTGTCAGTCTTTTTTATCTGACCACCTATATAGCACATGGCTTTAGTTTGTATTTCCTAAATCACTATCCTTGGTGAGCACTTAAGCTTGTTGGCTGTTTGCACATCTTCCTTTGTGAAAGGTCTTTTTTTAAGTCTTTGACCCTTTTTTTATGAGTTGTTTGTAGGAGTGGTATATATATTCTGAATACAATTTTTTTGGTCAGATATGGGCATTGCAAATGTTTTATTTCAGTCAGTTATCTGTTTATTTTTAATAACCCCTTTGGCGGGATATTTTTTAAAACTTCATGCATGGAAAATATTTTATTTATTTTTATTCAGAAAATTTTTTGAAATATATTTGACATTTAACACTGGGTCAATTTAAGGTGTATAGCATGCTGATTTTATACATTTCTATATATTTTTCACTAAACTTTCTGTTTTGTATTGGAGTATAGTCAATTGGGGCTTCCCTAATGGCTCAGAGGGTAAAGCATCTGCCAGCAATGTGGGAGACCTGGGTTTGATCCCGGGGTTGGGAAGATCCCCTGGAGAAGGAAATGGCAACCCACTCCAGTATTCTTGCCTGGAGAATGCCATGGATGGAGGAGCCTGGCAGGCTACAGTCCACGGGGTCGCAAAGAGTTGGAAACGACTGAGGGACTTCACTTCACTTCATAGTCAATTAACAATGTTGTGATAGTTTCAGGTGGACAGCAAGTGACACATTTCTCTATTGTAATATGATTCCCATGGTAGCAATTAGCACCTCTATCTATCATATTACATAACGACCATTTATTTTGGGTGGTGGGGATAATCAAGTTCCAGTCTCTTAGCAAGTTTGATGATTATAATGCAATATGGTTGTCTACATGTGGACAAAACATCTTCAACAAAGATGAGGCTGGCAGGATGACATCCACTCCATTTTCTCCTTATACATGACCTGAGATCCTAAAGTATGTGCCTTTTTAGAGATCTGAACAATCATCTCTAGGACCCTGTAGCTAGAAAGTCTTCATTAGTTGCACAGTCCAAACTCCTCAGCCAAATGAGGAGACTGAGGATGGGGGACCAAGGTCACAAAGCAGAGACCACACAGCACGGCCATCAGAAAGCAAATCAAAGTGAGATATTTAAAGACCCGCTAAAGACAAACACAACTGCAACCATGCAAGCCCACATCACGTAATTTCTTTGGAATACGCTCATGATAAGATCACATTTCCATTTCCCTCTATGTTTTTCCGACAACAGCTCATGATACAATTTGTACAGCTCCTGGTAACTTTTACCGGGGAAAATTTTGGGGAAAAAAAAGGACCATGTTTCAAAGGTACCAGATCTGATAAAGAGGCAGAAATATTTACTCCATTATTTCAAGAGGCAGGTTCTTTGTTGCTCAGATACTTCCTGTTTTAAAAATAGCTTTCCACCACTGTTCCAGGACTAGAATGTCCTTTTAAATGAACTTGGCTTTGAAGATGTGATTTCATGTCATTGGAGCAAGTGTGTAGATAACCAATCATCCTTTGGTAAAATGCTGCTCAGACCAGCTACCCTGGACCCTTGGGTTCCGGTCCGACCATAGCTGGAGCTGGGTCGCTGGACCATGAAGGGGTTGGGAACCAGTTGCCATGGGTGGGAGCCTGGGGGGGAGGGCGCATCAGCCCCTAAACACTCCCAAGCACCAGGGTGGTAAATTGATGATGCTGCAGAATTACGAGCTGCCACCCATCTGACAGATGTGACTGGTAAAAGGAAGGTGTCAGTCTTGATTTAGGACTATGCCTGCTGGTTACGAGAGAAGGTCCCACAGGTCTTAGCTGCGGGCACTTGACCATGGAAGGGTGAAGTGATGTCATCACTGAACGGCTTTAAAGCACGTTTGCAGAGAGAGGGAGAGGAAGAAAGGGGTGGGTGAAGAGAACGTGGCAAAACCCAGAAAGTGAGGCCAGGTGAAGGGAGTTTATTGTACTCTTCTTGCTATTATGTTTGGAGAGTTTTCACAACAAAGTTTTTCAAACTGGATATCTTTGTTTTTCAGGAAAGGGTGTGAGTGTTCTCTGCCAAGGAAGAGGCTGAGCAAGAACCCACGGGAGTGTGAGTGGATTGGTGGATTTGAAGCTGGCTATTTACACAGCAGTTTCCCAGATGGTGCAGGGGTAAAGAATCTGCCTGCTGATGCAGGAGATGCAGGTTCAATCCCTGGGTGGGGAAGATCCCCTGGAGGAGGGCATGGCAACACACCCTAGTATTCTTGCTCGGAAAATTCCATGGACAGAGGAGCCTGGTGGGCTACAGTCACAAAGAGTTGGACACAACTAAGCATGCACACACATGCAAATTTAGACATCAAGGGTGTGTGTGTGTGCATGTGTGTGTACCTGGGGAAGAAGGAAACAGGGTTTAAAACTGGTTAAGGGGGGGGTCCCTTAACACCCCACTTACACCAAAGGACAGATCATCCAGACAGAAAAATAAGGAAACACCAGCCTGAAATGACACATTTCAGTTCAGTTCAGTTGTTCTGTTGTGTCCGACTCTTTGTGACCCCATGGACTGCAGCACGCCAGGCTTCCTGGTCCATCATCAACTTGCAGAGTTTACTCAAAATCACGTCCATCAAGTCGGTGATGCCATCCAGCCATCCCATCCACTGTTTTCCCTTTCTCCCACCTTCAATCTTTCCCAGCATCAGGGTCTTTTCACATGAGTCAGTTCTTCCCATCAGGTGGCCAAAGTAATGGAGTTTCAGCTTCAACATCAGTCCTTCCAATGAACACCCAGGACTGATCTCCTTTAAGATGGACTGGTTGGATCTCCTTGCAGTCCAAGGGATTCTCAAGAGTCTTCTCCAACACCACAGTTCAAAAGCATCAATTCTTTGGCACTCAGCTTTCCTTATAGTCCAACTCTCACATCCACACATGACTACCAGGAAAACCATAGTTTTGACTAGATGGACCTTTATTGGCAAAGTAATGTCTCTGCTCTTTAATATGCTGTCTAGATTGGTCATAACTCTTCTTACAAGGAGCAAGTGTCTTCTAATTTCATGGCTGCAGTTACCATCTGCAGTGATTTTGGAGCCCCCCAAAATAAAGGCTCTCACTATTTCCATTGATTCCCCATCTACTTGCCATGAAGTGATCGGACCAGATGCCATGATCTTAGCTTTCTGAATGTTGGGTTTTAAGCCAACTTTTCACTCTCCTCTTTCACTTTCATCAAGAGACTCTTCAGTTCTTCTTCACTTTCTGCCATAAGGGTGGTGTCATCTGCATATCTGAGGTTATTGATATTTCTCCCAGCAATCTTGATTCCAGCTTGTGCTTCCTCCAGCCCAGTGTTTCTCATGATGTACTCTGTATATAAGTTAAATAAGCAGGGTGACAATATGCAGCCTTGACATACACCTTTCCTGATTTGGAATCAGTCTGTTATTCCATATCCAGTTCTAACTGTTGCTTCCTGACCTGCATACAGATTTCTCAGGAGTAAGGTCAGGTGGCTTGGTATTCCCATCTCTTTAAAATTTTTACACAGTTTATTGTGATCCACAGAGTCAAAGGCTTGTGGTATAGTCAATAAAGTAGAAGGTGACGTTTTTCTGGAACTCTCTTGCTCTTTTGATGATCCAACAGATGTTGGCAATTTGCTCTCTGGTTCCTCTGCCTTTTCTAAATCCAGCTTGAACATCTGGAAGTTCATGGTTCACATACTGTTGAAGCCTGACTTGGAGAATTTTGAGAATTTGAGAAATTTGAGAATTTGGAGAATATTACTTTGCTAGTGTGTGAAATGAGTGCAATTGTGCAGTAATTTGAACATTCTTTGGCACTGCCTTTCTTTGGGACTGGAATGGAAACTGATCCTTTCCAGTCCTGTGGCCATTGCTGAGGCAAAAATAAGGAAACACCAGCCTGAAATGACACATTAGACCAGAGAGATTTACAGGAAGTCACCTACATATGAACAAGTCATTCTGAGAGCATGTTTGTAAGTCTAATTAGTTCAAAGTTAGCCTAGGTAACCAACTAATACAATCAGCTGTACCATACTGTACTGTAGTAGGTTTAGGATATTTTTCACACAAACAGTACATAAAAGACAAACACAAAAAAATAAACAGTTTTAACCTTACAGTACAGTACCACGGCTGACACACAGGGGCTGGCATCGAGTGAACAGGCAGGAAGAGTCACTGGCTGGAAGAGGGAGAGGAGGTGAGATGATGGAGCTGGAGGATCATCAGCAACAGGAGTCGGAGGGCAAGCTTCGGTTTCCCCCATGCCTGTGATTTCACTCACTCACGTTGATGGCACAGATTCTGGCCTTGAAGTAAAGGTACCGGCTTCCCTGGTGGCTCAGGTGGTAAAGAACCTGCCTGCAATGCGGGAGACACAGGAGACAGAGTTTGATCCCTGGGTTGGGAAGATCCCTTGGAGAAGGAATGGCAACCCACTCCAGTATTCTTGCCCAGGGAATTCTATGACAGAAGAAGCTGCTGGGCTCCAGTCCATGGGGTCACGAAGAGTCGGAAATGACTGAGTGACTAACACTTTCACCTTCACTACTGTACTCTACACAGTACTGTGAAGTACACAGAGGCACAACCATCTGTAGAGAAGGCACACACGTGACGACGGACACCAGACTCGTGAACTAACTTACATGACAGGACACGTGAACACACGTTTGCATTTTTTAAAAGTTCACAACTCGAAGTGTCCTAGATAAGGGACCTTGAGTTTTGAGGAGTGGTCAGCAGTGAGCAAGGGCTTCCTCAGAGGCTCAGAGGTAAAGAATCCGCCTGCAATGCAGGAGCCACAGGAGCCGTGGGTTTGATCCCTGGGTCGGGAAGATCCCCTGGAGGAGGGAATGTCACCCCACCCCAGTTCTTCTTGCCTGGAGAGTCCCATGGACAGAGGAGCCTGGCAGGCTACAGTCCCTAGGGTTGCAAAGAGTCGGACATGACTGAAGTGACTTAGCACGCATGCACATGGCTCTGAGCACCTCTGAGAGAGGTGGCCCAGTCAGATCCCCCACCCCAAAGGATATAATGGGACGAACAGCATGGGTTTTTAGATTTATTCTGATGGTTCTGCAGCAGGAAGGGAAAGCCTTATAAGGATTGCCTCCAGCCACATTCTAGAAACTGCTTCCTCTTCTAGAGAGGATTAGGGCCACATCAGAGGTTAGGAAGCCTACCAACCTCCCAGCAGGTACCAGGTCCCAGACCCAGATCACCTTCCACGGACACAAAGCAATCTCTCCCCTTCCAGGACCTCAGGGAGATTTACCAAAACTTACACTGTCCTGGTTGATCTCACTGCCCTAAATCTATTATTAAACTCCAGCTTATGGTTCACTTTCAATCTCACAGAGTACCGCTCTGATACACGATGGTGTGACTGAACACCTGGGTCTGAAAAGCTGTGTTTCCAACACAAACCTCTCAGACTTTCCTGGCAGCTGGGTGGTAAAGAATCCACCTGCCAACGCAGGGGGCAGGGGTTCAATCCCTGGTCCAGGAAGATTCCACACGCTGTGAGCAGCTCAGCCTGTGCCCCACACCTGCTCAGCCCACGGGCCGCGACTGCTGAGGCCCGTGTGCCCCAGAGCCTCTTCACCATAAGAGAAGTCACCGCAGTGAGAAGGCCCTGCACCTCGATGACGAGTAGACCCCACTCGCTGCAACGAGAGAAAGCCCTTGCAGAAATGAAGACCCAGTAGAGCCAAAAAATTAAAAACACCTGTCCCCAGGTGATGACGGTCAACATCAATGGTAGTGAATCCGGTTGATGACATGGACTCAATACGATGTGACAAGAAGGGCGTTTCACCCCAGAGGTCCTCCCCAAACTCGTCACCCCAGAGTAACCATGAGGAAAACATGCACACATCTCAACAGGAGACCACATACAAGACAGCAGACCACTCTGCACAACCGTCGAGGTTGTCAAAATCAAGGAAAGTCTTGAACAACTATCTCAGGCCAGAGGCACCTAGGGAGACACGACGACCATATGTCATGTGAAATATTGGGATAGAAAAGGGGCATCAGGGTGCAAAACTGACATATGAGCCAGGTGTGTGTGCCCAGCTCTTTGCGACCCCATGGACTGTAGCCCACCAGGCTCCCCAGGCCATGGCATTTCCCAGGCACGAATACTGGAGTGGGCTGCCATGCCCTCCTCCAGGGATCTTCCCGACCCATGGATCAAACCCGCATCTTTGGTGTCTCCTGGATTGGCAGGCCAATTCTTTATACTAGTGCCACTTAGGAAGCCCCATGAATCAGGTGCAGACTTTAATTAATAATCATGTCCCAATACTGGGTTCCTTTATATAACAAACATACCAGCCTGAGGTAAGATGTTAAAAAGAAAGGAAGTCATGAGGTGCTTATGGGAACTCTTCCTCTCCTCTTTGTGATTTTTCTGCACATCTAAAACTGGTCTAAAAAATTAAGTTTCCTAAAGTACAAAAACAAGCAAACAGATGCCTCTCTCAGAACGATTCCCTGGTTAGGCTAAAGCATCTGGGGTAGGAAGGGGGTTGTCAACAGCTGCCCAAGCTGAGGAAAGAAGGGGAGAAGACAGGGACTGGAGCCTAGAGACCCAGAACACGTTCTGAAAAGGAACTTCTCAAGAAAGGGCTTTTATGGGAATTCCCTGGGGGTCCTGTGGTGAGGACTCCACGCTTTCACTGCTGAGGGTGTGGGTTCAATCCCTTGTTGGGGATCTAAGATCCTGCAAGTTGTGAGCTTTGCGGAAAAACAAAAAGAGGGAGAGATAGAGAAGGGCTTCTAGGTAGCAGAGGGGCTCAGCCTGTGTGTGCCCTGCCATTTCCAGTAAAGGCTACTTCTGACGTGCAACACTCTGGGCCACGTTGGTCCTGGAAAGGGTGTCTCACCCCCTTCCTGCCTAGTTTTAAGGTCAGGGCTTCTCTACTCCATTTCTCTGTGCTCAGGCTGCTCAGAGGCATGCGTTTGGACCATCTTCACCTGAGAGATGTCGGTCGGCCTGGGCCGTCTTGTCTCCCTGGGGACATAAGAGGCCCAGCAGAAAGCAAACGTGTGACAGCCTCAGCTACTCCGGATGTCATCTCAACAGTGATGTCCATGCTTCTGGAAGGTTCTAGGGGTTTCTGGGGACTGCATGCTGGTGGAAGTCTCTCCCTGTGTGCCGATTCTGAATATGGGTGCCTGCTGAGGAGGCCCGCCCCGCCGGCCTTGCCCCTCGCACAGACTGGCTCCAGTGAACTGTACGGTGGGAATCTCAGTTCAAACGGCAGCATGGTGACTGAGGGCCACCTGCCCTGGTTACAGGGCAGGGAGGTCACCGCCGACCATTTCAGAAGCACTCTGCAATCGGAGCTACAGGGCAACCTCTGAAAACTTCCCAAACTGGCTTTTTTCTGTGGCCTCTGCTCAAACACTTAGAAATTTTTTTTCCCCCTTCAGTATTCGGGACCTTAGGTCCTCGACCAGGGATTGAACCCAGGCCTCTGCAGAGGCAGCATGGAGTCTTAATCCCTGGACTGCAGGGAACTCCTGCAGTCCATCATGTGTGGACCTTCATGCAAGGAAAACAACAGGTAAGTGGGGAAAAAAAAAAGGATTCTTCTGTTTTGTATTAAAATATTTTATATTAATCATTCAAACTTAATTTTTATACAATGAATGCATACATCACCGGGGTGTCTGTCTGGTAGGGGAGTCAGGGAGGCATCGGCTGGATGTGCCCGGGTGTGAGCAGCGGGTGAGGGTAAGGAGACAGGCGCTTCCTCTGCTCGCCCCGTGCTCTGCCTGTCAGTTCCAGGAGGGAGGCGGGGGTGTCACAGCGAACAGGTGGGTCCTTGGCCTCTCCTCGGGCCTCCCTCTGCTGGGGTGTCTCCTCTTCCTGGGTGAGGCATCCAGTGCCCAGGGCTCTCTGACCAGCAAGTCCTTGACGTAACAGTGGCTGTGACTCGGGGACCACCAAGAGCGAGTGTGTGTGTATATGTAGGGATTACCACGTCCTCTCCTGCCGCATGCCCGACCCCTGTCCATCCTGCCTCCGGGCACTTGACAGTGGGGCCGCACCTAGGCAGCGGGCATGTCGGCCTTGCTGAGTGCAATGGCCAGCTCCAGGTCTTCCTGCTCCTGCCGCCGCAGCCGCGCCAGCCTCTCCTGCTCCGCCTTCTCGCTCTCCCGCTTGGCCCATGCCAGCTGCTGCTCCTCATTGCCAAACTGCAAAGGAAAAACGGAGGGTGGGTTACACGGTCCCTGAAATGGTGCCTGCCTGCCAGCTGGCTGGGGCAGAGAGGATGTGGAGGTCTGCCGTGGGGGGATCGCGGGTGTGGGGAAACGCCAGGCTGGGATGTGTTGGGAGGGGTGCCTGATGTGCGGGGGGTGAAAACCAGGAAAAGCCAGAAGCCGCCTCTTGGTTGGTGATGCAGAGAGGACGCACATGCCCCAGTCCTGACCCCCAGTCTGGAAGGTGGTTACATGCACTGAGACACATGGGGCTGAGTCTGACCTTAACCTCCACCTCCACCTCAGAGAGAAACCAGATGCCCCATCCCTGCTGGGAGCTGAAGCAGGCAGAGGCCAGGGATCAGATTAGGGACATTGAGAGACTTCCGGGGACACCCCCCCCACCCCCCCTCCGGCCTGGAGGAGGCTTCACAGGGGGTGGGGGGCGGAGACAGAGAAGCTCTACTGGGCCTCCTGTTGGGGGATGGCACGGTCATCTTGAAGTAGCTGGGGAGCAGAGTCAGCTGAACCCCAAGGAGATGGGACGCTGAACCCACAGAGCCTGGGCCTCCATGACAGGCCATGATGCCTGGGCGAGAGGCGCTGGGGCTGGAGACTTCACACTCAAATAGATCTCCGAGTCTCCAACGTGTTCAGGGGCCTTGAGGCCAAACGAGATGACAGGGTCCCGAGATGCGGTAGCTCTGTCTCAGCCACAGTCCCAGAGGCTCTGGGAGATGCTAAGAGCCACTTTGTACTTGAACATTCACAGGAGCCCTTGGCAATCACACGGTCATTTGGTCCAGGAGTTTTTCATTCTTGGTGGTGGGCGGGGGCGGTGGGGGTAGGGGTCCTTTTCCAAAAGGTGCAACTTTTAAAAAATTTTTTTTAAACAAAGGAAGAAACCGTTTTGATCCCAAGATGATGGTTTAGTCGCTAAGTTGTGTCCAACTCCTGCGACCCCAGGGAATGTAGCCTGCCAGGCTCCTCTGTCCATGGGATTCTCCAGGCAAGAATTATTGGAGTGGGTTGCCACTTCCTTCTCCAGAGATGGGTGATTTCAAACCATTCAAGCGATGGACTTAGAGCTCTATGTAAAGGAAAGGCAGACGTCACACGCTCTCCCCCTGGCGGGAGTCCCCAGCCCCAGAGGCCCCCTAGTCACTGTGCTCTGTCTCCAGGTGGGGTGCCTCCGGCATCGCTGACCCCCAGCAGAGCTGCAGCCCGTTTGGGCCCCTAGCCTGCCTGGGTCGGCATCTCTCCTCTATGTGGAGAAGTCAGCTGAACCCCAAGGATCTGGGACAGTGAACCCATGTGCCCCAGAAAGGAGCTAAGATTTTCTCAAGGACACTCCAGGGACAAGCAAAGTGGGGCAATGGGACTGGCCGTTTGTCAATGTTTCATGACCGTTTGTCAATGTTTCACTAGTCTTGGGGTGATGGGGCCAGACAACGGGGACTGGGCAGGGGAGGGCTGGCCTGGGGGAGCCTGGTTAGGAGCCAGGTGTGGCCCCGAGGAGGGGGAGGAGATGGGACAGCCCAGAAGGCCTCCCTCCACCTGTCTGGGGAGTCAGGCAGGGGCAGATGAGGGTCAGTGTGAAGAGGAGCCGCCCTCCGGGCACAAAGGTCAAGTCCTGGTTTCTTAGAGAAATGGCCCAGAAAAACACTCAGGGATCAGATGGGTCTCCAGATTGAACTCTTGAAAGCCAGTCCCCGCCCCTCGTATTTCCACCACTAGCCACAGATAACTGCCCTCCCCTCCCCACCTTTGGGGAATTTTCCAACACCTCTTCAGTAGGAAAACAAGGAAAGAACAACAAATGCAGATGGGAACGACTCCACGGTGCCACTGACAGTGGTGGGAGGGGACAGGCAGCTGGGCGGACAGGGGACCTCGCCCTCGCCAGCCTGGAGGAGCAGGCGGGCAGCGGAGGGCCAACGAGAAGCAGGCCAGCACCTCGGTGGGGCCTGCTCAGCCCGGCAACCTCCTGCTCCAGGAGTCTGTGAGTTCAAAGCAAACGTGCCGACGGGAAAGTTCTAGATGGCTTCGGGGAGGACTCGTTGGAGGCGAGCTTAGGCTCCAGGATGCAGACTCACAGCGGGCACGCGGTCGGAGGCAGAATCAAGGCAGCGGCTTCTCTGTGGCTCCCTCCGCGTCTAGAATGAGCAGCGCATCCCCTCTCGGCCCTGGCGGCGGCCCGCGCCCAGGCCACGCCCTGGTCCTCGACCCGGATGCGTCAGGTGCGTCACGTGCCTGCCCGACTCTGGAACACCTGCGCGCACAGGGCTGCTCGGCGAATGGCCAGCTCCGGTTCTTACTTCATTCATGACGGCGAGGGGCCGAGGCGACCCGACAGGTCGTGAGCACTCCGCCCCCTTGAGACACCTCACACAGCGGGCCCGATAGACTCTGGGTGGGTTGATTTTGGCGGCCTCTCCGTGGAAATCTGAGGGTCAGAGCCCTCCGCACGTGAAGTAACAGCACCATTCCTCCACGGGGATGGACAACGTGTGCGCCCCGCCTGCTGTCACCACGCGTGGGGACACTTCTCGCCGCTTCCCGTTAGCTCGGTCATCCTGCTGTTGAAAACACATCCAACTCGTCTGACGAGGCAAAGCGCAACTTATCCCATCCGATATTTGCTCTTAATGCGGACTTCCGAAAGAAAGCGCTGT
This sequence comes from Muntiacus reevesi, assembly GCF_963930625.1. Taxonomy (NCBI): domain Eukaryota; kingdom Metazoa; phylum Chordata; class Mammalia; order Artiodactyla; family Cervidae; genus Muntiacus; species Muntiacus reevesi. Next base: position 185,527,932 of record NC_089249.1, on the reverse strand, counting down.
TTGGCTCACCTAGAAATACGACTTCCTAATAAAACACATTTGCCTGAGACAGAAAAGGCTCCTTTTAAAAGAAACACCAGAGAGGTTTCCTGTTAGCCGCTACAAGCACAAGAAACCCATTGATGGAGACTCGGGGTCTGTAAATCCGAGGGTTCCAGAGAGGCAGCGCTGGGGCGCCAAGGGGGCGGGGGAGCGGGACTGGGTACTCGCGTGACACTGGCTTCTCTGACCGCCAACGCGGACCAGGCTGCTTCAGCATGGGTTCACAACACGTCCTGCCGGCATGCTTAGAACATCTGATCTTAAGAGTCACATTGCCAGGTTGCTGGGCACTCTGAGTCTCCCCCAGGAAGCTGAAGTACACAGACTCGAGGAACCAGCTTTGGCCTTCTTTGAGTTGGCACCTATCCCTCAGGTCCAGTGAACAAAGACACCATCAGGCAATGGACCAAGTCCCTGGACGCCAGGAACATGAAAGACACTCCCCAGAGGTGGGGCAGTTCTGTGTGACTGAGGGGACAACACGAATCAGCTAGGTGTCCTGCCTTCCCCCACTTCCCCACATTGCAAGGGGCTGAACCTCCCAGTCAGCTGATTTCCCCCTGGGAAGACTGGGGTGTCTGAAGTGGGAAAGGTGATTTTAAACATAAGACAGCAGGGCTGCAGACTGAGTGCAAGTCTATCAGTCGTGTCCGAATCTTTGAGACCCCAGGGACTGTAGCCCGCCAGGCTCCTCTGTCCATGGGATTCTCCAGGCAAGAATACTGGAGTGGGTTGCCATGCCCTCCTCCAGGGGATCTTCCCAACCCAGGGATCAAACCCAGGTCTCCTGTATTGCAGGCGGTTTCTATACCACCAGAAAACTGGCAGAACCCAATTCCTCGCCTGGAACTGAGGGTGACTCAACCCCGCGGGTGTTTTAAAATAGGAAGTTAACAACTGTGCTGAAATGCCCAGAAATGATGAACTAAATGATAATTTGAAATTTGGGGGGTTAAAAAAAAAAAAGTGTTCCAAAAACCAGCCATTGGGGGCAGGAGGGAACTGTAAGAAATAAAACTGTGTATTTCAGAGAGAGAACAATCATTTCTTCAAACTGCTGTTCAAAATCCACTTACCCTTCCCCCCTACCCTAAACACAGTACCCGAGTCACACGTGAATAGCTCAGTTTTTTTCCATCAGTGTTTCTTTTTTTTTTTTTAACCAAAAAATAGAAGCAGTGCTATTCAAGAAACTGTAGATAAAGCGGGTTTTGTTTCTGGCTTTTATTTAACAATATCACCATTTGTATATATCCAGTGTGCACTGGCTGTCAACAAAACCAGGCCAACTGCAGTTGTAAAATATTTACAGGTTGCCAAGAGCCAGGAACGTGTCAGCATCTTGGGCGATTTCAATAAGCCACAGCCTAGCTGTGCATGAGCTGGATCTGACATGAATCAGGCGTGCGCTGGGCACAGGAACGGCGGTGCTTGCTTTAAGACAGACATTCTAGGAGATGAAGCATCTATAAACAATACACCTCACACCTAACGAGGAAACAAGGTACTCTGTCAAACCGAGCGAAGAAAGCCTTCTTAAAAACAACATTAGGAGCGCAACAGACAGGGAAACTGTTTCTGGGAAGACAACGTCTGAAGCTCTGAGAACAAGACCTTTGGGTACTCATGAGGGTGCTGAAAGTACACTAACATGAAAGTCTTTTACAGCCTGGAATCTTTTTTTCAAACCGAGACACAGAGCCAGGCTTTCAAAATCCCCGGGTTAGCTTCTGAAAAGACATTTCACTCTGCTAAACGGCTTTCTGAGTTTTGGTTTTGTTTTTTTTTTTCTTTCTCCCTGCACAAGGAAGGGGCTTCAGAGCGGCTGTTCTAGGTTGCACTTCAGTTTTCTCCATAGCTGATAAAAAGTTTTTTTAAAACAAATCAAACTGCTTTCCCTTGGTGTGACCTGCCTGGATCCTTGCTGCCCTAAACTGGGACCGTGAGAACTCTCGCACAGAGACTTTTTTAGGACAGCAGCACCCAGGTGTAACTTTAGCGATCTTGTTTTCGTACTTCAGAAGTGTTTGACGTGGTGGCTTCCCCCTCCTCCTAAAAAAATGAACGAACACAAAAGTCTCTGGGCAACAGAACTACTACAGAGAGTCTACCACGAAAGATAAAGAAACAGGCATTCTGGGCCGTCCTGCCGGAAGGAAAGTGCATCCTCATCACAGAGTATCCAAACCAGTGCTCTTTTTCTCTTTTATTGAGAAACCATTTTTTTCTTACAGCAAGCAGCAGCACAGAATAAATAACACAGGTGATGGCATGAGGTTCCGGGAGACTTGGGGCCAGGAGGAGGTTTGCCATTTGAAAGAGACAAATAATAATAATAATAATGATAACCCCAAGGAAGTTGCAAGCGGAGCAGGGGGGAGGAAGGGATGGCATGGAAGGCGGAGAACTCAACTTACAGAGGTGAAGTCTGCAAAGCCCAAAGAGGAGGCTTTAGAAGGTTTAGCTGAAGAGGAGGGAGCAAATGGATCTTTTCCACTAAACGGGTCCCCAAACCCCTTTTTATTTTGGAACGGGTCACTGCTGTCGGCCCCAAGTGGCTGGAATGGATCAGGGGGTTCGGTAAAGTCTGCAGAACCAAGCTGGCTTACGGGTGTACTTTTACCTAGAAAATTTAGGAGAGAAAAAAAAAGGAGAAAAAAAAAAAAAAGAAGAAGAAATTCAAGTTACTGACCAGGGACAGAACAAGGGTCCTGACTGAGGAGCCGGGCGCCAGCTCCCTGGGAAGCTCTATCCTTCCCTTGGAAAGAGCTGGAATGTGGTTTGTGGGACGGACTCCGGGGGAATCGGCGCGGGTCTCCGCTTTCCTCTCCCTTTATCCCGGAGGCTTAATGGTTTTGTGGGCGGTCCTAGAAAACCACTTCAGATGACCCTTCTCCCCTCCCCATCCACCACAGCTAAAATTTACATCATCTTTAGAAAGCTCACATGCAGGCGTGTTTCAAAGTGATTCATTTTAGCAGGGCAACACATTCACGATCACACTGAATTTTTACAAAGTCATAGTCGAGCAGAAAAAGAGCACTGTAAGAACCCAACAATTAAAAAAAAAGGGTGGAGGATTACTTGCAACTAAACAAACAGGAAGGATGGGGAATTAGTTTCACAACGTGATGTGGAGTTAGCCATGTTAGTGGTGAGGATCTCTATGCAGCTAACCAGACAAACCCACTCGGCCATCCTGAGTTTAAATTCGTCCTGGGTTGAAATTCATTTCCGTCTCCTGGGTCTGTCCCTTTGGCTCCAAGGGGCAGGCTTTGGGATTTTGTGGGCTCTTGCTGAGAGGGCGGCTCTGGGAGGCCCAGGTCCCAGCAAGGCAGCTCTCCATGAGGACACGGGAGACAGGTGTTTAGAATGGGTGGGAAATGAGGCTGTGAGGCTACACTTGGGGGGTGTGGCCCAAGGACGAGGGGCTTCTCCCGGCAAGTCCTGCCGACATGTCAGAACCATCCATGAGCCACCAGACTCCTCTCCGGGAGTTTGGCAAGGGGGGGGGGGGGGGGCCACAGGATGAGCCTGCAGGATCTGCTGGGTTTGGAGGCCAGGTTCCTGCCTGATACCATTCATTTGCCCAACAGCTTTACTAACGTACCCAGGGGGTGAGACAGTCAATTCGGCAGCTCTGTGTCCAAGCCCAGGCTAGGGCATACTTAACATGATTCTGATCTGTTAACTGAGTTGCCCGTGTTTTGGTCTTGCAATTCTAAAACTAATGTGCGAGAAGCCAAAAGCCTAGGGCCACACTCCATACAGAACCCTGGACACCAGCTGCACGTCCAGAGGCAGGCCCTGGCCCTGAGTCACGCCTGCCCTGTCTGCGGCGCCTCAGCAGAGGGCACCTGCTTTCCCACCCTGCTGGCCTCTGCCACGGCACCTGCCCGCACATCCGTCTCCATGCCCAGCTCCAAGACCACGCTCTCTGACGCTGCTTCCTAGGGCCACATTTCTGAGGGTCCCCAGGGGTCCCTGAGGACTTCTGCCTGTCCCCTTGAGTTCTGAGACCCAGACCAGGCCCAGTGCCTCAGGCCCAGCTGGCCTGCTTCTGTCTGGGAAGTGGGCACAAAGGGTCAGGGGTCAGAGCCCGTGACTGATGCCCTACTGTGGGCACAAGCAGGGCTCGGCACACGCGGGGCCTGTGACAACCTGACCTCAGGCCCCTCTGGATACATGAGTTTTTTTACTTGTCACTTGACCCAGCAGCTGGGCGGCCCTAAGGTACAAAGGCCGCCCCGACTCGGTCAGTTCATTTCCGAACCTCGAGTCACCAGAAGTGTGGTTCTGCCCCCAGGAGAGCCCACAGAGAAGAGACGGGGTGGAGCCCACCAGAAGCGGCGGTGAAAATCCCCACGCCCCCTCCCACCTGAGCTGGGACTTCTGGGTGGGCGGGGATGCCAGTAGTGTGGCTGGGACGCAGAGGCCCCGAGCCACGCCCGCCCCCGAGAGCAGCCGCTGGTTTCTGTCTGCATGTGTAAGGAAATGCTGAGAGTCTTGACTTTCCGAGGCTCGCACAGGGCTCTTGAGACACAGGCAGCTCTGCACCCGGCTCTCCGTCACCTCCTGAGGCTGCATCAGAGGACTGTGCCTGTGCCCGTGGCCTCATGGGGCCCCCGTGCTGACCTCTGACCTTCCCAGGCTCTAACTGTCATAGACAGCACAGCCTCGCCCACGTGTGTCTATTTATAGGAGACGTTCCCTGCTGGCTCAGACGGTAAACAAACTGCCTACAAGGCAGGGGACCCGGTTCGATCCCTGGATTGGGAAGATCCCCTGCAGAAGGAAATGGCAGCCCACTCCAGTACTCCTGCCTGGAGAATCCCCTGGACAGAGGAGTCTGGAGGGCTCCAACAGTCCGTGGGGTTGCAAAGAGTTGGACACGACTGAGCGACTCACACTTTCACACACTTTCTGGAGGTGGGGCTGTGGGTCGGGAGGCGTGCCCACTGCGGCCTGACCTTCCTAGTACCTGCCCCAGGCTCTGACAGGAGACACCCTGACTTAGAAGGGAGGGGAGAGGGAAGGCTGCCGGCTTGGGGAGGCTGTAGGAGTTTCCCGGTGGTGGCCACAAGTCAGGTCAGAGTCAACCACGAGGCTCAGTGGGCCAGGCGAACTTCTCTCTGCTGACACCCCAGGATGGGCCCCACCTGCTGGAGCAGGGACACTTCCCCAGAAGGGCGGGCCAAGTCCACTGTGCAGGGCGGTGGGAACGAGGTCCCCTCTTCCCCAGAGCAGCTGGCTCATTCAAGTGAAGTCCTGGGGGCTGTGCCCACACAGCACCTTCTGTACAGACCGGGTTCTCTCCTTCTGGCCCCTCCTCTCCTATTTGTGACAGAACCACAGACTTCGGGCGGCTCCCCCCTGAGCTGGCCTCCTGGCTGATGGCTTTGCTCTCCCTCCCAGACCTCAGCCCCGTGGGCTTCAGACCACAGGGAGACCTGATCTGGGTGCCGGCCTGAAGAGCCACCTCCCCCAAGCTCATCTTCCTTCCACAGCAGCCTACTCCCTGGCCCAAGGGATGAGCTGATGGCTGAGCGTGGGCCCCCTGGGCTGGCACTGCAGGCAGAGGAGAGCCCCTCTTCGGAGGCGAGCAGGCAGCCCGCCCCATAGCGCGTCAACTCCAGGTTGTGCAGCCGGGAGCAGTGACTGAACGGGAAGCCAGGCAGATCACGGGGGTCCCTGAGCAAGGAGGAGGGTGGGCGTGAGCCCCGGGAGCTCGGGTCCCCACAGTGGCGCCACCCCCAAGGCAAGTGGTCCTCGCCTCTCCTGGGTCCCCGGGAACCGCGCCTGCCACAGTCCCTGGACAGCCCACTCTCTCAGCTTTCAGCCCCGCGGGCCCGCCGCGCTCAGTGAGGCGGCCTTTTAACTCAGTGCTGCGCCGACCCTGCCGAGCTCTCCCCAGGGCTTTGGGAGCACCCACCCCAGCCCCGGCCATCCCGCCCCGGCCCAGTGCAGTGCCCTGCGCTCACTGCTCCCCAGGCAGGAGCGCCCCTCCCTACGTGGGTGCCGAGCACGCAGAGGCCACCCTCCCCACTTCTGGCTCAGACACCGCTGCAGCCCTCGTCGTGCTGTCTTTAGGTCACTCGCCGTGTATTTTCTCTCTTGCCTAAGAAAACACAAGCTCCAGAAGGCAGAGTGCTTGGCTGCCCACAGCTGTGTCCCGGCTTCACGGACCGCTCTGCTGACAGAGCTTTCTAACATGCAAGCTCCACCGTGGCGAGCTCGGAAAGCCCCCACAAAACCCTTCCCCATCTCGTCCCAAGCCATACCTCGCTCCCCCAGGACCCCAGGCCAGGGCTTCTCTCCACACAGTCCCTCTGCCTTAAGTGCCTGAGACCCACCATCTCCCTAGGCCTGTGTTCAGCCCTCCTGGCCCAGCCCTGGGCAGGGAGTGGGCTGTGGACCCCTGGAAGACGGGGAGGAACATGGCAACCACCCCCTCCAGCCTCAGCTTCCATTTCCATGAAATGGGGTTGTGATGGGATGAACTGGTCCGGCACCCCCAATTCATTATGCTCAGGTCCTCTCCCCCGGTACCTCAGGCTGTGGCTGTCTTTGCACATGGGATATTTGCAGAGGTAATCAAGTTAGAGTGAGGTCCTCTGAGTGGGCCCTAATCCAACAGGACTGGTGATCTTGGGAGAAAAGAGGACAGCAGGACACAAATTCACAGAGGGGAGACCGTGGGAAGGCACGAGGGTGGGCGCCGTCTACAAGCCAACCAGAGCAGCCTCAGGAGAAACCAGCCCGGACCACACCCTGATCTCAGACTCCCAGCCTCCACAGCTGTGGATGGTCCATTTCGGCCGTCTCAGCTGCCCAGGCTGCGGTATGGTGGCCCTAGGATACTTGGGCGGGATAAAAGAGCGTCCGCAAGCCATCGCCACCAGAGCTGGGGTCGGCCCCTGAGGGGGCTGTCTGCTTTTGTAAATCACCTTTTACTAGTCTGCCAACGCCAGGCTGGCGTAGCTCCAATACCCAGAGGTAAGGACAGCTCCACCCCGCCATGAGCTCCGCAAAGAAACTGAGAACCCTGCCTGCAGAGTTGCTCAGATGCCCACCACGCAGTGCGGCTGGGTGGGTGTGTGCAGCCCCCATGCAGGGGTGGCCTCTGCTTGAACTGCCAGTTCTCTGCACTGGCCCCCCACCTGTCAGGCTCCCTCAAACCCTCCATGCAACCTCCCCCTGCCACGGTGGAGCAGTGCCACAGCCCAGGCGTGCCCCCCTAGAGAAGAACCCCCCCGGCAGGATACACCCTGACGCAGACGTCGCCTTGCTTTCCAAACCCCAAGGGGTGGCGTCATCAAAGACTGATTGTGAATACAGACAGGATCCTGAGCGAACCCTGTGCCGGGGGCCCCTGGGACACCTGCAGCCTTCCCCGGGCCCCGAGGGACGGGGCCTCACCTGCCAACCGAGCCAGTGCATGAGACTCTGCCAGGGTGCCCAGGGGGGTGGCCTTCTAAGGCACGGGCATGCTGGCCTCGGCAGGCACGGTCCCTGCAGCCCAGCCACAGCGGTCTCCCTCCCACAGATACCTCCACCAGGCAGACCCCCTGTACCATCCAGCACGGCAAATGTCCACGCACGCCTAATGGGGTCGACTGACCCCAGCCAGGCCCTGAGAGTGACCACAGCAGTGCACATCTTCAAATACACCATCACCCACTTCTGTGCCGCCTTTTTTTTTTTTTTTTTTTTTTTAATTAAGAAGAGCTTCCTCCCCTGATTTAGGGCTTTTCTTTTTTTTTAAATCACTTTGGGGCCAGGGGCTGGGGGTGGGGGGCAGTTAAGAATCCAGCCGGCAAGAATGTCAAGCTGAGGTTTCTAACAAGCACGGAGATGATCGGGGAGATCTTGAAAGGAGGCACTCACACCCAAGAACGGCCCGGGGCCTGGTTTTGCTCGGCTGCCGAAACCGTTGTTATTTAGAAATCATGACTGTGTTAATACGAAACCAGGGCACATCAACTGCTCCTGTTTTGGAGTGGTGGTGGCGGAGGGGAAACGGTTTTTTCTCGGTTATCTGTTTTTATGCTCGGGCATCGAGGCTGAATTATCGGACCTGACACGTGCAAAACTGGTGGCCTCCCAGCTTCGGCCTGACACGACGCTCCCGAGCAGAGAAGCCTTTCACAAAAGACACCCTTGCCCTGACTGCCCTTGGTCCACAACACTTCCCACTCTGAGCCCCCGTTTATTTTTAGCAGCTACACTTTTCATACATTCTGGGGCTGGTTCCTGCTTTTATGTAACCACTTCTGCTAAGTCCTTAATTGTTTTTTTCTGAAGTGGTGCTCATATTAAACGTGACAGGGTAACTCAGTCTGCCTCCGTGCCCCTGGGCAGAACTGCTGCCCACTTTTACGCCTTTCTGTGGCTCCGGGCACCAAGAGTGAAGGAAAGAGGCTTGTCTGGGGGGTGTTTCAGAGAAGAGAACACAAATCTTTTTTTTTTTCCCCCCTTAAATTTTGGTATAAAACTAATAACCAGGATGACACCTGGCCTGCCATTCCTAGACATCTGCCCAGGACAGGGAGGCATGAGTGGACAGGAGGATGTGACTGTAGACAATCAGATAAAGACCCTCCCCCAGCCCGGGGCTGGAAGCTGCTGCTGAGCCCCCCAGTGACTCCCCAGCACTCAGCGGAGGCTTCATTACCAGGGTGGGGGAACCAAGGTTGAAGACAGGACAGAATACGGCTTATTTGAAACCGCAGCAGTTTCAGCAGCTACCCTAGCGGTGCACCGAAACCGCACACAGGACAGCCTTGAGCAAAAACAATATGAACCTGATGGTTTACCACGGTGTGTGCTGTCAAAAAAAACCCGGTGGCCGGCCCCACCCTGGCAGCAGTGTCTTTAATTCTCCTGCTTCTGAACTTTCCGAGACCAAGAGGGCCCCCAGCACCCAGGCTCGGGGAGCGGCAGGCCGGGGGGCGCTGGGGGGCGCGAAGCCCCGTCCCGACCTCGCCCTCCTAGCTTCTCTGGGAAGGTCTCCGCTCGGAGAGTCGGCAGGGAGGGGAGAAAGCGATGGAATACAAATCCCCCCATGACTCAGAAATGTGAACACTGAAGGAAGGCAGGCTCTCCTGCTTGAAAACTTTTACCCTGAAGGAGAGTTTAACAGGTTTGGGTGACTAGTGGGGGCGGGGTCTTGATAAATCAGATGAATAGAACATAATCAAAAATAGACGTGAGCCAGAATGTGTGTTTTCATCCCGACCAGATAGCGGCTGGGTTCTATTTATAAGATTCAGGGCTGCAGTTGGAAAGTGCAGCTCTGTAGATGAGAGATAAATACAAAAACAACCAAAAACAAAAATAAAAAACAAAGGTCTGTGGTCAGGACAGCTGTCCCACCTGAGCTATTACTCTCCACAACACAGGACGTTCCCAAGCTGCCATTTGTGGCAGCACAGGACACACACACAACTGTCACATCCCACACAGCACGGGGCACACACACAACTGTCACTCATCCCACACAGCACGGGACACACACACAACTGTCACTCGTCCCACACAGCACGGGACACACACAACTGTCACTCGTCCCACACAGCACGGGACACACACAACTGTCACTCATCCCACACAGCATGGGACACACACACAAGTGTCACTCATCCCACACAGCACGGGACACACACACAACTGTCACTCGTCCCACACAGCACGTGACACCCACAACTGTCACTCGTCCCACACAGCACGGGACACACACACAACTGTCACTCGTCCCACACAGCACGGGACACCCACACAACTGTCACTCGTCCCACACAGCACGGGACACCCACAACTGTCACTCGTTCCACACAGCACGGGACACCCACAACTGTCACTCATCCCACACAGCACGGGACACCCACAACTGTCACTCGTCCCACACAGCACGGGACACCCACAACTGTCACTCGTCCCACACAACATGGGACACCCACAACTGTCACTCGTCCCACACAACACAGGACACACACAACTGTCACTCGTCCCACACAGCACGGGACACCCACAACTGTCACTCGTCCCACACAGCACAGGACACACACACAACTGTCACTCATCCCACACAGTACGGGACACACACAACTGTCACTCATCCCACACAGCACAGGACACACACACAACTGCCATTCATCCCACACAGCCCGGGACACCCACAACTGTCACTCATCCCACACAGCACAGGACACACACACAACTGTCACTCATCCCACACAGTACGGGACACACACAACTGTCACTCATCCCACACAGCACAGGACACACACACAACTGCCATTCATCCCACACAGCACGGGACACCCACAACTGTCACTCATCCCACACAGCACAGGACACACACACAACTGTCACTCATCCCACACAGTACGGGACACATACAACTGTCACTCATCCCACACAGCACAGGACACACACACAACTGCCATTCATCCCACACAGCACGGGACACCCAAAAATGCCATTCATCCCACACAGCACAAGACACACACAACTGTCATTCATCCCACACAGCATGGGACACACACAACTGTCACTCAACACACACAACACGGGACACCCACAACTGTCACTCATCCCACACAACACAGGACACACACACAACTGCCTCTCGTCCTACATAACGCAGCACACCCACACAACCGCCAGACTTCTGAAAGTCGTACTATGGGAGAGCTAAGGCTGTGGAGGTGCCCTCCTTGTCACCTTGGCTGCCCCCTTCCTGCGCCCTGAACCCGGCAAAGAAGCTGAACTGGGGGGAGAGAGAAAGCAGGCTGTCCAAAGCTTCACCTTACTCATCCAGCACCACTCAGAAACTTTTTATTTACTGAGAAAGATCGCTTTTCACCAACACACATGAGAAACACCCGGCCCCCTCTGGTGGGATGCGACCCACAGGGCCACGCGAGCGGCTTGCCAGCCAGGAGCCCTGCAGACTCCGGCCCCACTCATTCTGGCTCAGGCACACGCGAGAAGGCAAACCCCACAGATCAAAGCCGTGCCAAGCAGCAGAGCCCCGGCAAGATAAAATCTGAGGTCCCCACCATCACAACGTTGAGATTTTCCACTAAAAATATTTACTGAATTTTAAGACAAATTTGCTGAATGCATTGAAGGGAGCAGGATGAGGTTTGGTTCTGAACAGTTGAGAAAAGCTGAACAAATATTTACTATCATCCACCAGGCACCCCCACAACTGATGAGCTTGTTTCACCCTCTGCAAGGTACCTGGGGTGGTCAGAGGTAGCAAGCCCAGGGGCTGTGGAGTCACTACCCCGTCAGAGGAAGAAGGTGAGAAGGGGAAAATGTCGCCACACTTCTGGGGTCCTCAAAGGACAGATACCCTTAGGACTGAAAAAACACACTTTTTAAGGGGTTTCCACAGAAGACTCCAAAGACATTCGTAAGAAATCTGACAAGGGCCACTTTGGTTCTGTAGCAAACACTGGGAGGGGGTACGTGACTTATCAATGAATTTACAAATCATAAATCAGCCTTCACAACAAAAACAATACAGCCTGGCAGGTCTCACAGTTCTGCTTTTTTTAAAAATTATATTTGTTTTTTGATTTGAGCCTGCAACACTCTGCTGAATCAGCCATGTGCTGGCCTTACACATCCCCGTGAGGGGCCTTGTGGGGTGCCTGGGGGGGGGACAGGGAGATGCTAGCTACAGCCAGGCGGGGGGAGCCCTGGGGCCGCGGCGGCCCAGCCTTGGTTCCTCCCTCCGGAGCGGCGCCCGTGCGGCCAGGACGCCACCTCGGCACGGGCAGGGAGGCGCCGTGCCCACACTGAAGAGTCCCCAGGGTGCCGCACGGTGGGTCTGGAGAGGTGAGAGAGCGCTCGTGTGCGCCAGAGGCGGGTGCAGAGCCCACCGGGGGCCCCCGGCGTGGGGGCAGCACGAAAGGCACCGAGAGCGCCTGGAGTAGGGGGACCCGCCCCCCCGCGCCCCACCACCCACTCACACACACACATGTGCTGCTTTTCAGCTGACAGTGGCGGCGGGGTTGACTCAGTGCTTTGAATGCGAGGAGTGAAGAGATGGGGGGGGCCACACTCACCCCGTCAGAAAAGCCAGCACCTCGTGGGGAACGTCTCCCTGGGCCCCCCTCACCTTGCTGTAGGTGGAGGAACCAAGGGGCTGGGGGAGGTACTCGGGGCCTCCGCCCTGGGCTAGGGGGGCGCCGGGGGCGCCGGGGCCAGGGTGGTAGCTGCTGTCTGTTCACACCTACACACAGACGCCAGACCGGGGAGTCCAGGCTCTTGCACCCCACCTCAAGGCCTTGCTATAACCGCCCCCCAGACCCCGGCAGGCTGAGCCCCGACTCCTCTGCTCCAGGCCCCCCGAGTCTGGGCACTTGCACCCCGCTACACAACAGGTGACAGTGTCACTCAACTCCCACTCAACCCACCACGCGATTCTGGGTGCAGGAGGGTGGGCGTGGGCTAAGGTAGGCAAATGCTTCTATTTTCGAACTCAGCCGACTTTGCAAAACAGAAATTCACCCCAGAGAACAATTCGTGTCCAGGCATTTCACACATTAAGAAGCTGAGAGGAAAGTGACTTTTTTCCCTTGGCCAAGAGCTGGCTCACGAGCAGTGCGGTCAGGTGTCCTGCCCAGTCCCAGCATGTACGCTCCTGACAGGCGGTGGGGGTGGTGGGCAGCCCACGGGGAAGGAGGGCTCCGCCAGGCTGGGTGCCTGAGATTCCCCTGGAGCTCCCCGACCCTGGAGCACCCCAACCCTGGCTGGCCGGCAACTACCGCGTTTTTCCACATTTGAGCAGGCGGTGAACTGCGTTTGTCCTGTTCTAGAACTATCACATGTACCCACTGAATTATCTCTCTAAAATCATCGTGGGAACGGAATTCAAGTAGTTAAGTTCAAGGCTGAGGTGCTAACCGCTACGGCTCAACTGGAGAAGCCATTTTCAGAGTGGATCTTGCGCGATAAACAAGGGGCCGGGATCCACAGGGGCACTGCGTAACCGCCCTGGTTTCACGCCATGCCGCCTGGCCTCTCAGAGCCGAGCACACACCCCGGCTGGAGCCACGGAGGGACCTGGGGCTTCCTCTGCGACCAGCTCCTGGGTGGCAGCTCCCGGGACGGTCAGGCTGACCGCCAGGCGAATGGGCTGGCCCTGGGGGCGGGCGGACACCAGAAAAACGCCCAAAGAAAGATGCCGCCTTCTGTGACCCTGTTCTGTTACCGTGTGGGGTCAGTCACAGGTGTGGGAGGGGACTTGGGTTCTAGGGCAGAAATCATGATTTATTTTTTTCAGAATCACTTGAATCAAAAAGGACCCTAGTTATTAAATAGTATCCCATTGTCTGGTGTGGGTTGGAAGGATACTGAAGAGGGGGAGAGCGCAGAAAGACACCACCGGAGTGTGCGTGGCTTTATTCTGCGGGTGAAAAGGTCATTAGCTGTAATAATAATTAAACTGGGGAGAGGTTAAAGGTGACTGGCTGGTTAGCGGTGAAGGCACGCTAGCTGGTGTCACCCAGGCGCTGCAAGAACCGCAATGTGGGGCTGCACTTACAGGAAGTGGCGAGGGTGGGGCCCGGGGCACAGGATCCCGCTATCTGTCGCCGCAGGCGCGAGGGCCCAATCACTGACACCCACACAGCCATTTCCTGCACTTGAAAAAAAAAATCTGTTTCTCCCTTTGCAAATCAACAACTTTTACCTAGAAACTCTTCGGCGGTGAGTTCTGACTGATCTCGATCTCCGGTCCGTTGCAGAAAGCACACCGCTGTTTACCTGGGGGAGGTGTACCAGCGCTAATTCTAACTGACAGGTTTCGGCGGCTGCTGGAGCGGTCTGTTTTGCATCTGCCTAGAAGAAACCGAGTCTCTCTACCCAAACAGACACCTGCTCGTTACTGCATACCTTGATAGACCTTTCTAGAAAAGACCTCTGGGTTCAGAGAACTCAGTGCCAACTCCAGAGCGCCATGCACATGTCCCAGACGGTGATTCTCAAAGGTTCTCGAGCATCCACTTTCTGGCCTGGGTCAGAGCAGGTGGCCAGCCCGAGGGCTGCTCCAGTCACACGCCTCAGATGCCAGAACTCTTTCCCAGAGCACCCTGGTGTGGCTCCTGGTTGGCAGGACCCCCACCGTGACTGCACAGGCTGACACTGTGTGCTGATCGCATGTCAACTAATCTTTCATCAAACTTAAAGATGCAACCAAAACTCAGCTCCCACAGGCTGTGAGCACTGCAGCCTCTGGGGCACAAAGGTTGGCATCCCCAAAGCCAGGAATTAACTCAGGCCCAAGCATCCACCTGGTCCCACGTGAGTGACGACAGCTGAGCTTTGCCAGAGAGGACCCTGGAGCCCTCTTTGAAGTTCAACTACCCACGCTATTTTTTTTTCAGCTGCAAAGATTTCTGCTAAACTGCCAACTCATGGGGGAAAAGGATCCCTTGAGAACTCCCTGTATGCATGTGACAGCCTCGGGCCCAGCCTCTGTCTTTCCCCGGGGAAGGAGGACCCTGAGTCCTGGTCCCTGTACCCCAGGGCCGGGTTGGTGGGTACACACCATGCTCATCACGATGCTCATCAACTGTGCAAGGCACTTACCAGAGAGGCCACACGCTAGGCCACAGCTGTGCCCGAGTTCAGGCGGGGAAACTGAGGCTCAGCAAGGTTAAGACACTTGCCCAGAGTCCCTCTGGGAAACGGAAGCAGCCAGAACATGAAACCAGTCTGATTGAGCATCCTCTTGGAATTCTAGCAGGACAGGGGACCCAGACGCCAGAGGGATGGGGCATTAGACTTGCCTGTCCTGGCCTCACAGGTCGGCGCTGACGCCAGACACAAAGACCTGTAGGACTCTAGAAATCTCTGGGTCCCCTCCAGGCGAGCCTTAAGCAGGAGTGTGGTCAATCAGACCCATTTCCCATACAGAGTGACAAAGGTGAGCCCACTCCTTCCTCATGGTTTCTGGAGTGTGGGTATGACGCCGTGTGTGTAAAAAAAGCCACGATCACCTGGCAGGCTGCACTGTTTGCTCACCTACCTCCATGGAGGAGGGGGTCACAGCTCTGCCACTAAGGCCACCGGGCCTCGGGAGCAGGGAGCAGCCCCTCCCTGCTCACCCTTCTAGGACCAACACCCCCACACATCAGGGGGCCCTTGAGCGTGATGACGCAGCACATTCACGTGCTGGCCACATGGCCCCTCCAAGCAGCAAAGGGCTGCATCAGCAAGAAGCGTAGAAAAGCACATTCCATGATGCCCTCACTCGCCAACTGCTGACTGTTTTCTCACAAAGACAACAACCACCACCCATGGACTGCCCCTTGGACGCTTCCCATCTTTAGGAGCCAAGAGAAGGAGAGCTGAGCCTGACGCTTCCATAACAAACATTCCAAGCAGGATTTTCTCTGACTCTCATCCGCTGCCCTGTCTTGCTAATAAGCAGACAACGGCCGGGCAGCTCCAATTGAAGAGGCCTTGCTCCCTGTGATGTAGACGGGGGAGAGGAGGGCCGTGCACACGGCTGGGCTCCAACCCCTCGATCGGGGAAGCAGCCTGGAGAGGACGAGCCCACGCCCCCCACCAACACCCACCCTGCTCAATGACACCTGCTGGGTCAAGCAGCCCTCGCAGGGGCATCGACACAGCTGGCAGTCTCCAGGTTGTTACAGGTTAGTATGAAATCACAGCACCACTGCAAGTGCTCTGACAACACCCGCCACACAGCGTGTACCTACCACCCAGCAACGTGTACAACGCAGGGGTTTCCTGTTCAGCCACTGCTTCTAGGTAAGAGAATCAGATGAAAGACATTTAGGCCTCTATGCGGGCACGGTGTGGCCGCTCACGGGTTAAGCACTGCACACAGGCTGACTGTTGTCCAGAGCACCCGAAGCTCACGGCGTGGTTCTCATTACAGCTGTCTAAGGGGGCTTGGGGGAGTGGGAGGCCTGGGCAGGGGTAGGGGTCACTGGGTGTAGGGCTGGCCCTGCTGCCCCCCCTTGCTGCGTGACGTTGGGCATTCATGTGAACCTCCCTCACTTCCCTTTCCAGTTCTGCTAAGAGGGCATCATGGTGCCTGTCCAGTCTTGCAGGTCTTGCCAGAATCTGGCGGGTTAACAGTTGTGACCTTGCACCCTGAGGGTCGTGATACGAAGAGATATTCGGGGCACCCGGCACCTTGCCAGCCTTGGCTCAGCAGGAGTGCAGCAGGCCAAAGCCACGATGAGCAAAGGCAGCCTGAGACCCCCGGGTTACACGCCCAGACTCCCCCAAACACGGACAGGACTCTGAAAAGCCTGAGCCCCGGGGTCAGCCCCCGGGAGCTCAGCTGCACCTCCAGCGGGCTCTGCTTTCCAAGTCCATGGCAATTAAAAGCAGAAGCCGCGGTGGGTGGGGAGGCTCACTGAGGGACACAAGGGGAGGTGCCAGCCGAGGGTGACTTCAAAAGCACCCCCGCGCTGGTTCAGGGAAGGGGAGGAGGCTGAGATGAATGTTTCCAAGAAACCCTGAGAACGGAGCTCGGCGCCTGCCGCGGCCAGCGAGGGGAGCAGCTCCTCCACGAGGCCCAGCAGATGCCGAGCTGAGCTGCCGGGCGGGGGTGTGCATGTGTGCCTGTACCTTCACGTGCGCAGCGTGCATGCAGGCGCATGCAAGCACAGTGTGACAGCGTGTGCACGCACGCGTGCAGCGTGTCACTGAGTGCACAGGTTTGCCATGACTCCCAACTTTCTGATGGAGAAGGCCCAACGCCATTGCATCAGGAGACCAGCCAGTGTCGTCACTGCCTCTCAGGTGTAAGCGGCCTCTTGCAGACACAGGGAATTCCTTCATAGTTTTTGCTCCCTCTCCCCCCACTCCCTGCCCCGTTTCAGGGTGAATGCCTTTGAAGCATGGTTTATAGAAAATCTCATAAATTCACCCCGCCCACTGGGTGTGCTTTCTCTCATGTCCCATCCACAAGGAGGCCAAAGTGGGCACTGCAGGCAGAGGGCCTGTCCTCCTGAGACAAAGCCCTGGCCAGCAGGTGACAGTAGGGGAGAGGGTGCATTTTTAAACAGCTTCCCCTCTGTGCGGTTCTAGGGACAGGTATAGGAAGGCTGGCCATCCTTGAACTGATGACCCCCTGTAACTAGTGACCTCAGCGGGTGGAGGGGGCATCCACCCTTGCCCAGCCACAAGGCGGAGGCCCTGGGGCTGACTGCGGGGGCAGGGCGTGCTCAGGTGGGAGGGAGAGAGTCAGCCCAACAGAAAGGACCAAGAGAGGAAGGCCATGAATAGAAGGCATGACCGCAGGAGCACGTGGTCCTTCTATGACACTATAGTCTAGGGGCAGCACAGGGGATTCTGCTAGGGAACCAGAGCAGACCATGAAGGGGGAATAGACTAATGATTGGGAAACTTCAGTGAATCCCTCTGCCACTGGGAGCAACAGCTTCCTGCTTAAGTCTGATAACCTGGCCTGCTGAACTATTGCCATCACCCAAGAGAGGTACCCAGCACGAAGCTAACCAAATCCTGCGAGAAGCCAGCAACATCCTGTAACCAGGAGAAGGAAGGGCTGCAGGAAGCCCCCTGTTCGGAGCTACCTGCCTAGATGCTGCGGCAGGAGCAGAGGGCAAGGGAGCCCCAAGCCATCTGGCTCCTCTCACATCAATCACAGCCAAGGAAGAATCCCCCACCCCTCCCCAAGTCCTAAACCAATCTGGAGGTGCAGGATGGGTGCAGTGGCTTCAGCCACTGCTTCTGCCAGCCCCCAGCCCTGGGCCCTCCATGAGCCAACCTGGAAAGAGCTCGGGATGGGTGGGGAGGTCGGAGGGGCCACGACTACATGCTGAGCCAGGGGCCACGCAGCAGCTCTGCCAACCGCACGGAGGATTCTTAGCCCCTGGCCTCTGAAGATCCCCCTGGAGCCCCACACAGAGCCCAGAGCCCAGGGGCCCACAGGACGCGGCGAGGGCAGGAGGGATCAGAGGCGCTGCCAGGCACACGGGTGTGCAGAGCCACGTGACGGGCAGAGGGGAGCCCCTCTGGCTCCGAATATGGACCCTCTGGGCTGGTGCGCTGAGGGGCCCACCGTACCCCCGCCGCCCGGCGACGGTGGGCAGGCGGCTGCGAGAGAAGGAAGCGTACTGACCGCTCGGCGGTTTAGGCCGCGGAGGAGCAGGTTTCTTCGGAGGCACAGCGGGAGTGTCCTGCTTACTTTTAAAGGGGTCATCTGAGAATCCTGTCCCTCCAAAGGAGGAGGTGAAAGGCCCAGAAGTTGGGGGCTGCAAGAGAGGACACGAAAAGAGAGGCAGAAACAATCATTAACATGGAGGCAGGGATGCCCACCGAGCCCTCCAGGGTGTGCGGCAGGGCCCCCGCTCGGCCCGAGGGCTGCTCGCCAGACCCCTGCTTTCCTTCACCCTCAACAGACGGGGTCCTCTGGCCCACGAGGGGCAGCTGACAGATACATGGATCAGGTGAGAACACCTAGCGCCTGGATGGGCTTATGTCATGTGGCATGGCACGGTGGGGGAGTTGTTCCCTGCCACCCGCCTGGGGGTATCGGGGCTTCCTGCTCATACTTCAGAGACGTGTCCCACCCCCTCTCCCTTCGGTCAGCATCGGGCACTCGGTCAGAGCGACACCAGACCCTCTCTGCACCACTGAGCTGCCCCCCAGGGACTCAAGCCCGAGCGCACCCCACACATGTTGGCACAGCCACTGCTGCCTCCGATGGGCTCCTGTTGCCTCTGGCCTGGCCCCTCCACCAGCTTCCTCCTGCCCTGGTCTCACCCGCGCTCCCGCTACCCGACATCAACCATCTCACACCCAAATCGGACCATGTCACAGCAGCCACAGAGAGACGCCTGGAGAAATGGGTGGGCAGGAAGGTAGGTGGGAAGGTAAGCATGACAAGCGGGTAGGGAGGCAGGCAGACGGGTAGGCAATAGTGTGAAAAGACCCTGAAGCTTAAAGGTAAGTCCCAGACCTCCTCAAGGCACACATGGCCTTCCTCGCAGCCCCCAACTCCCTCACTGCACAATGCTTCGGCGCTTACCCCTGCAGTGGACCCAACCCCTCTGGGCAATCCTCTGGTGCCCGGAGCCCCGGGTGCCCCACCGCTAGGCCTCCATACACACAGGGTCCCTGATCGGGGGCGCTCAGCCCTTCCCGTCCAACCTGAGCCCCTGTTCCTTCTCAGAGACGGGCTGGAGCTCGCTGCCGCCCCCAGACCCCTCCCAGCCACTGCTTCCTGGACCGGCTTGGACGTCCTAGGAGGAGCTGACAGGACACAGCGTATCACGCCAGGGTCGGGCACCCAGGACCCTCCTGTCTACCTGAGTGGCCTGAAAGGCAAGAGGCACCGACAGGGCGCACACCTGCCCGCGGCGGGCACGGACTCGTCTATATGTGCGCCCCTCCGGGAGCCGCAGCACGGCGCTGGGCACGAAAAACCTCCCCTGACGGAGGGATGGGCGCAGGGACCAGTGGCGCCCCGAAGGGAGATCGCTTTCTCTATGGGTGGGGATCGTGTTCACTCACACAGAAAAGAACTAGGGAAAAGGGGAGAGAGGAGATTCAGGGCTGCTGGACACAAAGGGAAGTAGTGGACACTGGAGTGAAAGCGCGGATGTGATCCTCAAAAGGGCCCAGAAGAGGAGATGCGCTGGGGGCGGGGAGACTACGCACGGGGTGGGGGTGGGGGCGCGTGCGGTGCGGGCGTGAGGGGAGACAACGCACGGGGGGCGCAGAGCGGGCATGAGGGGAGACTACGGACGGTGGGCGAGGAGCGGGCGTGAGGGGTGACCACGCACGGGGGGCGCGGAGCGGGCGTGAGCCGAGACCACGCACAGTGGGTGCAGAGCGGGCGTGAGAGGAGACCACGCACGGGGGGCGTGGAGCGGGCGTGAGCTGAGACCACGCACGGTGGGTGCGGAGCGGGCGTGAGGGCAGACCACACACGGGGGGGGGGGGGCGCGGAGCGGGCGTGAGGGGAGACCACGCACGGGGGGCGCGGAGCAGGCGTGAGGGGAGACCACGCACGGGGTCCGCAGAGCGGGCGTGAGGGGAGACCACGCACGGGGGGCGCGGAGCGGGCGTGAGGGGAGACCACGCACGGGGGGCGCGGAGCGGGCATGAGGGGAGACCACGCACTGGGGGCGCGGAGCGGGCGTGAGGGGAGACCACGCACGGGGGGCGAGGAGCGGGCGTGAGGGGAGACCACGCACGGGGGGCGAGGAGCGGGCGTGAGGGGAGACCACGCACTGGGGGCGCGGAGCGGGCGTGAGGGGAGACCACGCACGGGGGGCGAGGAGCGGGCGTGAGGGGAGACCACGCACGGGGGGCGAGGAGCGGGCGTGAGGGGAGACCACGCACGGGGGGCGCGGAGCGGGCGTGAGGGGAGACCACGCACGGGGTCCGCAGAGCGGGCGTGAGGGGAGACGATGCACGGGGGGCGCGGAGCGGGCGTGAGCGGAGACCACGCACGCGGGGTGTAGAGCGGGCGTGAGGGGAGACGACACTCGGTGGGCGCGGAGCGGGCGTGAGGGGAGACGACACTCGGTGGGCGCGGAGCGGGCGTGAGCGGAGACCACGCACGGGGGACGCGGAGCGGGCGTGAGGGGAGACCACGCACGTGGGGGGGGGGCGCGGAGCGGGCGTGAGGGGAGACCACGCACAGGGGGCGCGGAGCGGGCATGAGGAGGGGCCCTTGCAGTGCTCTCCCCAGCGCGGGTGGGGGCGCCAGTCAAAAACAGAAGGAAGAGCAGGGTCAGGGGAGCCCACTTTGGGGACTTCCTTAGGCTCCGGGTTCCCACGCATGGATGGAGCAGTGCGGAGAAGGGCAGGCATCAGTCACGGGGTTGTGGTCACGGGGACACGGATACGGCCACCCCTGTCCCAGGTACCTAGTCTCAGATACTCCTCTCAGGTGGGAGAGAGGCGGCTGGTCCACAGAGATAAGGAGGGGGCCTGGAGAGGCGGCGGCACCCTCAGCCAAGACTGCTGGGCACCCCAGCTCCTCCCCCGGAACCTCAGAGGGCCCCCAGGGTAGGAGACGTCTATTCTGTGCTGATCTCATCACAGCGTCCCTCGGGCCTGGGGACAGAGTCCTCCGGCCACCCCTTCCATCTCCCATGCAGGGAAGCTTAGGAACTGGGAGGAGACACGGCCTGCTGACCACACAGCACCTCAGGGTGGGACCCAGAGGCCCAGCTCGCTCCGTGCCTCTGTTTCCTCTTCTGTGAAATGACCATCATGACTGGCCCACGCTCGCAGGGCTCGCAGGGGCAAGAAGTCAAAAGGGAATGCATAAGCGGCTTCACCCGGCGCCTGACCACATCAGCAGAGACAGCGCAAGCAGCATCATGCCGAGGATGTGCAGGTGACTAGGCTCCTCCTGGATGCCCGCAAGAATCTGCAAATGCCCGCTGGTCACCGACAGTTTCTGCTGCTTCCTATCATCCACAGAGCCTTTCCCAGATGGAGCGAGCCGGACAGCCACAGTGCAGCATGGACCTGCAGCTCAGCTCTAAGTGAGTGGGTTAGGCTCTGCTGTTTGGGAAAGAAGCCAGAGCAGCCGCTGAGGAGATGGACCGAGTGCAGCTGCTTTTGCTTCTGCCATTCCCAGGACATGCCCTGGGTTGACAGCGCTCTCCACGCTCCCCACAACCTGAGATGGGCAGGCAAGAACCAAAACCAATTTCTTGGCAAACAGGGGGCGTGACCAGCTCCCAAGGCCCCTGCGTGGGCCCGTTCTTGTCCTGGGAGCTGGGTATGCGCCAGCTCTGGTGAAGGGGTGCAGAGGGACACCCGGGAGCCTCTGGGTACGGACCCCCCGCCCCTGGCCCCAAAGCTGCATGGCTCACGGTGAGGCCCTCATCCACCCAGGCTGTGCACCGCACCCCGGAGCGCGAGCTGCGCTGAGCCTCCCGGCTGGCTGGGGACACCGTGGGCCAAGCCGACTCTCCGCCCCCTCAGCTGTCTAAACCCACTGCGTGGCTGGTGGACCCGCTCCAGGGAGAAAGAGTTCGCCCACAGCAGGGAGTTTTATCACTTTTGACACCAAAAAGCCTGCGTCATTTCCGAATCCTGACTTTCATGACTTGAAGTTTCCCAAGAAGCCTCCTCTGGGACCTGACTGGTTCCTACTCAGGCTACGGCTTCAGGGAAAGTTGCTATTTTTAGAAGGGTTTCAGTAAAGCCGGTAGGGGCTCTCTGGCTGGGCTATAGTGAAGTGTACTCCAAAAAAAAGAAAAAAAAAAGAAAACAGAAAAGGAAAACGCACAGACAGAAAAGCTACTATACAAGACGCAGCTCTAAAAGGTTTATAGTTTAAAGAATTGACTTAAAACAAATGTCCCTCAACTTAAAGCCCTAAATAGAAATGCATGCTTGAAAAACAACTGAAAATGGGCTGACAAAGGGCAGTCAAGTATTTCATAGTTGGCTTTTTTTTTTAATCCTAGGGTGGGAGGGGTGAAATAATTAAGCTGGAGTCTTGTTTTTATTCTCAGATGCTCTGAGATCTATTTTGGGGAAGGTGTTCTTAACACAAGGTAATACTGCCTAGAAAAATCGCCTCAGGTATGAGGAGACCTCAACTAAGGGCGCAAACCTGGAGAAACTCCCAGAGGAATCCAGGGAATTCAGATTGCTGGCTGGCACTCTCTCCTCCAGCACGGTCAGGCAGAGGGGAGCACACACCAGTTTTGGGTGAAGTTAAGAAAGGGCGCCAGCCTGCATGGCCTCCCCACCCCACTCAGGTGGAGAAAAGATAGCGATGTTCAAAACACACACACACACCCCAAGCAGTTAAAAAAAACACCTTCTTGCCACTTTACTTTCATTTCCTTCGGCATTTTATTTATACACACAATGTTGTTCTTGAAAAACAGAAAGGGAACCAAAAGGGAAAAACAGAGGCCTACGAGGTTATGGCACTGAACTGAGCTGGGCAAGTGGCATGAGATCAGGAGCTGATGGGATCGTGGAAACAAACAACGGACAGCCGGACAAACTTTCCACGGCCCCAGCCAGCCCTGTACCGCCCAGTGCCACCAAAAGGAAGGGGCGCTGACTTTAAAGTCACAAGTGCACGTGTGTGTGGCCTGATCCGGGACACGAGATTGAGGAGAGGAAAAGTGGAATAAAAGAGGGAAAATGCAACTCTAGGTTGGAACGGGCGCCAAGAGGGAAGGGCCAGGCTCTGAATGGCCTGGCTCGGGCCGCTAGCAGGGACATAGGTGGGCGCTGCCTGGAGCAGGCGGCCACTCCACGCAGCCTCCCACGCTCCCTGGTGCACAGGGCTCAGATCATGCCTCGTCCTTGTCCCCTGGGCCCACCTTAGGGGCACTGCTCACCCTCATTCCCCTACCTCTGAGGGGGAGGGCCCACTTGTGCTGGCTTGAGAACACAGCATGAGCCCCTTCCATGGAGACTGCCGCCCCCATGTGGCAGAGGTTTCTTCATTTCAGGGGACAGTTTCCCGCCCACAAAGCAGGGACATAAGCCAAGGACACACAGCTCCACTCGAGGAGTGTGTGTAACAGCCACACAGTGACAGGTAAATATGAAGGCACATCTCAGGCTCTGGCCCCTTCTGGCCGATCCCAGACCGTCAGCGTCCCAGTTCCCATAGGAGGGTGACTCCCTCCAGGCGCTGGAAGGAGACAAGATGGAAACCCTGGCACCCCCAGGCTCCCTCCCGCCACAGCCAATGGGCAAACAGATGCTTTGCCTCCAGCCAGGAGTTAGATTTGCTACCTCGACAGTTTACACTCACGCGCTTCTCTGAAAACCTGAACAAAACCTCAAACGTTTCTTGGAAGCCACATGCCACAATCACACGTCGCTAACCACAAGCACTCAGCACCCAGACAGCCGTGCACCCCTCGGGCTGAGTGAAGCAGGCGGGATGCCCCTCTGAGGAGCTGGCATGCGGGGTGCGAGGGCGTGGGCGGTAGGGGACTCCGGGCTGTGGGTGCCTGCTCCCACACATTCCAGGGTTCCTCCTCCAGCCACCCCCCACCCCCCAGCTAAGGGGAAGAGCAGGGACAGGAACTGTATCTGCATGTGGTCACCAGGGCCCCCGTGGCCATGGAGCCCGGGCCACCTGGACAGGAGCAAGCGGCTGGAAAACACCGGAGGAATAAATGGAGAACACGGGGGCTTCAACAGGCTGTGCTGCACCCGGTTCTGTATCCTGAAGGGGGACCCCACCCTCCCGACAAAGCAAAGACACACACATCGAACGCGTCCCTCAACTCCTGTTAACCCGGGCTCGCACTCAAAACCAAGAGACGCTGAAGGTTAGGACAGAGGACAGAAGCTGCAGATCAGCTCCCCACGGCCAATGTTTTCAACTTCTCAGCAGTTTCTTCTGGAATGTACCTCAGAGTCATGGGCTTCTACTCTTATTGCTTGCTCTGTTTTGGACAGTCTCTGTCGATGGACTTCTTGCTATGTTAAAGATTTAGCTCTCCAGCCACACCTCCTTCGAGCCCTTCTCGACAGAGTGATCACACCATGTGTGGGGCTACATTTACAGTCAGTTCAGGTAATTATGGCTGCGCAGACACTGCCCAGGCAGAACAGGAGTGACTTACAGGCCTTCCTGAACAGCTTACTTTGCACCCGCGTATTTATTCACCGACAGCCCAGCCCTTGCTTTCCACATTCTTCTCGGGTTCTGCCCACAGGCAGCTGCAGACATATCTCCTGCATGTGGGCCCATGGCCCCCAGTTGCGGCCTCGCGGGCTGCACGCCAGGCCTGGCCCCCTGTGCTCAACACCTTCTTGCTTTGTTTGGCCATTGGGATGACTTTATCACCTGAGGTCTGACGGCCGTGAGACACCAGTGAGGGCAGAAGGGAGCCCCTTGCACCTATCCCTGGGCGGGGGGGACTTGGCTCTGGCAGAGCCACTTGGAGGAAGGGAAATGGGTCCAGCCACAGCCACGGACACCTTGTAGACCCTGTCTGCGGACTCACGATGTCACGTGAGCGTGCGTTTCACATTTCAGAGTTGGACAGGTGCCAAGGAAATACATACGTGGCATGAAACAACTATGCCTGGCAGCCACGACAAGAGCACGACTACGACCACAGCACAGGCACACTGCGGAGGCAGAGGCTCCACGGGAGAGGTTTACCTTGGACATCTGGCTGAAGTCGGCAAAGCCCTCGGCACTACTGAAGGACCCACTTCCGAAGGGGTCTAAGGCTCCGAAGGGACCTGCAAGCAGCAGCAGGAGAGGCAGTTAACAGTGCGCTCACGGAACACACCTCCTGGGGGCAAGCCCAAGTGCCTCTCTCAGCTCTCCACAGCACCAGGGCACATCCAGGGTGCTCACGTCTGTTTGCGGGGTGCTGACTCTGGGTGCAGGTCCTCAACCAGGACCCCCCCCCACCCGCTGCCCAGCCCACTCTGGCTTGTGGTTGGTGCAGCTCAGCCAGACAGTTTGCGACCACGCGAGCTAGGGGCACTCAGCCCTGTGGCTGGGCTGCCAGCCAGCATCATTCACAGTCACGGAAGGAGTGACAAGCCCCCCATGGAAGGACAGACAGGGCCTGGTGTCTGTCCTGCTGGACCAGGTTGGGGGAGTGAGAGGGAGGGGACTGCCATGCACACGGCTCACGTGGGGAGGGCATCTGTGGGTAGAGATTTCTGCTGAGCTTTTTCCTTCGGTGGGTGGTGTGATTTTCCTGGAGTAGCCCACAAGCCCACCTATGAAGTCAAGCTCTGTAACTAACAAGTCAAGATGCTAGGCAAGGCAGCAGCACCAAGTGGGCCTGTTCCCACAGACAAGGTCGGGGAGGGGGGCGAGGCAGTCCGCAAACGCCCCCCTCCTTTAGAGGCACACCTAAGGGTTTTATGCTGTGAAGGGAGGGTCCCTCAAACCCAGCACAAGACTCAACAGAACTTTGGATTTAGGAAAAAAAGTCATAAACATATGAACCAAACATTCTTAAGGAAGACTGTGTAAAGAGTAACTAATATGTCGGTGTTATTACTGAATTAATCCCTACAGCCAGACTTCCTTCCCAGCAGATGCCCGCTCCCGCTCAGGAAGATGAGGGCCGTGGTGTGGGCCACACTGCCTCAGGCGAGGATCTGGGTGCTACTTACTAACGACACAAATGCTGAGGACACACCAGCTTTGGAACAGGTGGGCCATTCTGCTGCCCAGGGAAGAGAAGTAAAAGAAGCCATCGGTCTCACCTGATCCTTTTGAGGAGACACTGGAGGATGAAAAAGGATCGCTGGATTCAAAGGGGTCGAGCTGAGGGAAGAGGAGAGAGAGAGTGAAAAGCAGTTCCTGTGCCCATCACCCATTCATTCAACCACAAACTCTCTGGACATCTTCCCTGGCCATGGGGAGGACACAGTGATTTAAACCTAATCCTGGCGGAGTCCAACAGACCAACCCCTCCTGCATGTAATACCAACAAATACTCTGGACCGGGGGAAAAAAAAAGCAATCACCTAAAGACCTAGAAGTGAATCAAAGCAGCAAGACTTGGGAAGAGAACTGAAATTTGGTAGTTAAAAAACAGTACAAGGCTGGGTTTTCCAGGTTTTATCTTGGCCCACTGCTCAGCTTATGGGATCTCAGTTCCCTGACCAAGGACTGGACCCCGGTTGCAGCCCGTGAAAACACTAAATGCTAACCACTAGGCCACCAGGGAACTCCTGGTTTTTCCATCTTGATAGCTACAGTCTGAGAATACTGAAAGGCTACGGACTCCAAAAGAAAACTCACTGCCTTTCTGCACTGCAGCTCAGAGGCGGGAATCCCAGGACAGCCACAGCCATGAAAAAGGGATGTGGCCCAGCAAAAAACAAAAAGCCCATTTCATACCTGCAAATGATGCAGGCTCTTTTTGTTAACACTCTTGGAATTTACTAACCATAATCACAACAGTATAATCCAAAGAATGTTAAGTAACCTCCTTATCATGTTAATCAACTATTCTCTTATGAAGATCTATTGTGTTGACTAATTGAACAATAATTCAAGTAGAGTGTCCCAGAAAGAAACCCGCTTGCACTCCCTCTTTGGAGTCTGGCTGGTGGCGCTGAGTACTGCCAGGGCCCCCGACGGGTACTGACATTGTGTCCTTTAGAGGCCTCGTCTTCTGCACGTGGCTTCATCCCCACATGGCTGCAAACAACCTGGGGCTGTGTTTTATTTGGGAGTTATTTGGCCAGGGCCTTTTGAACAGCAGTGTCCCAATGAAGTTCTGGATGTTATTTATTTAAGAATAAACTTTTCTTTTTTTTTTTAACAATAATATCCTTTCAGAAATTTCTAACTACTTCGTAACTGCCTGACTTAACATGGTGATAAAACAGTTATTAAAAGACTATCTTTTCCAAAGCTTAAAAAAGGAGGATGGGTCTGGAAAGGAGAGGCAGAGAATGGGAGTCCCAAATTCCATGATCAGCTCTGCCCAGGTCTCTGGCTGACCCCTACACTGTGTGTGGGTGGGCAGACTCAGAGCAGTCTATAGCTAAGGTCACAGGAATGAAACCACAAGCCAGACAGGGAGAGACTACAGTGTGAGTCTCACCAAGTTAGTTGCCTACTGAAACAAAACCATCCACACTCTTTGGAAGAATGCAACAGAATCAAGTCTCCACAAGAGTACTCACAACACACAGGATATATCTCTAAGTTATTCAAAATACAAAGAACAAGAAAAATGTGGTTCTCAAGGGAAAAAGACAATCAATGGAGATGATTGCAAGATGACCCAGATACTGGAATTCTCAGATGAGGATGACTTTACAGCAGCAGTGACTGGGCTTAATGAGATAAAGGTAAATACACTTCAGATGAACGACAAGATAGGAGATCCTGGTAGAGAAGTGGAAACTATACAGACGAAACATGGACATTCTAAAACTGTAAAGTACAATACCCAGAATAAAAGCTTCAGTAGATCAGCTAACCAACAAATGACAAAAATGTAAGTGAAACTAAAGATAAATCAGTAGAAATTACACAATCTGATAGAAAAAAAGAGAGGAAAAAAAAAGAAAAACAGGGCCTCAGGGAACTTTGAGGATATTGAGGATAATATAAACACCTGTGTAACTGGAATCCCACAAAGATAGAATAAAAAAGAAAAAATTTTTGAAGAAATAATGGCTGAAAACATACAAAATTTGGTGAGAGACCTAATTTATAGACTTAAGAACTTCAGCAAACCCCAAGCACCATAAATAAAAAGAAAACTATATCCAGACCCTACACAAACTACTGAAAAACAAAGATAAAGAGAGGTTCTTTAAAACAACCAGAAAAAAGAACATGTTACATGCAGGGAACAACGATCTGAAAGGCTGGTAACTTTTCATTAAGAACAACAGAGACTAGAAGGTAGTGGGACAACATCCTACAAGTGCCAAAAGGGAAAATGATGCTAGATTGGACACAAATATACTCAAGGATGAAAACAAAGCTGTCCTGCATCACAAGGGCTAATGTAAGTTCTTCATGCAGAAGGAAAATGATAATGGAGGGAAAATCAGACCTTGAGAAAGGGATGAAGAACTTGAGAAATGGGGACTATATGGGTGAAAACAAGAACTACTTTTTTCAACCTTAAAACTGATCAGTTCAGTTTAGTTCAGTTGCTCAGTCATGTCCGACTCTTTGTGACCCCATGGACTGCAGCACGCCAGGCTTCCCTGTCCATCACCAACTCCCGAAGCTTGTTCAAACTCACATCCATCGAGTCGGTGATGCCATCCAATCATTTCATCCTCTGTCATCCCCTTCTCCTCCTGCCTTCAATCTTTCCCAGCATCAGAGTCTTTTCCAATGAGTCAGTTCTTCGCATCAGGTGGCCAAAGTCTTGGAGTTTCAGTTTCAGCATCAGTCCTTCCAATGAATAATCAGGACTGATTTCTTTTAGGATTGACTGGTTTAAAACTGACTTTAAAACTGATACAGTGGATTAAAGCAAAAGTTATTATAACACTGTCTTAAGGCATTTAATATATTTAGACGTGTTACATTCATAGGACAACTATAACAGAGACACTGCTGTTTAGGGGTGGGTGCATAAATGGATCTACATGATGGCATGTTTTTTACATTTTACATTAAGTGTTGTTTGTTGATATTGTTCAGTCGTTAAGTTGTGTCCGACTTGCTGCAACCCCATGGACGGTAGCACACCAGGCTCCTCTGTCCTTCACTATCTCCCAGAGTTTGCTCAAATTCATGTTCATTGAGTCTGTAATGCTATATAACCACCTCATCCTCTACCACCCCCTTCTCCTTTTGCCTTTAATCTTTCCCAGCATTAGGGTCTTTTCCAATGAGTCGGCTCTTTGCATCATGTCTTCAAAGTATTGGAGCTTCAGCTTCAGCAAATGACATAGTATTAATTCCAAGTAGCCTACAAAAAGCTAAGTGTGAAAATGGCAATCCCTAAAGTAACCTCTAAAAATAATAAAAAACAGTATAGTTAAAAGAGGCCAATAAGTACTACAAAATGGAATCCTAGAAAACATGCAAATAACCCAAAAGAAGACAGAGGGGAACAGATGAATAAAACACAGAGAATAAAAGGAAGTAAATGATAAAATAGTAGACTTGAATCTAATTATATTGATAACTGCATTAAATGTGAATGAACTAGATACTCCATTTAGAAAGTAGAGATTTCCAGACTGTATAGAAAAGCAAGGCCCAACTGTTGATACATGCTCAACACAAAAGACATCAACTTCAACTCCCAGATAGGTTCAAAGTTAAGTGGATAAAAAAAGCATGCAAAGAGTAAGCATAAGAAAAATGAGGTGGATATTTTAAAATGTGATAAAAACAAATTAAGACAAAGATTATCACGAGGAAAAATGGAACCCTTTTAAAGATAAAAGGTCACTGCATCAGGATGATACAACAATCATCAATATGTAGGCAACTGACAGAGCTTCAAAATACATGTAGCTAAACTTAACAGAATTAAGGGGGATATGGACAATGCTGCAATCATAGGAGAGGATTTTAACACCTCAGCAACTGGTAGAGCTAACAAACAAACACCTTAAAAATAGACAATCAGTCCTCTAATAGAACATAATGGAAAAGAATATGAAAAAGAATATATATATATATGTATGTATAATTAAATCACTGTAGTGTACACTAAAAACTAACACAACATGGTAAATCAACTAAATTTTCAATTAAAAAAAAGGAAAGGGGGAATTCCCTGGTCGCCCAGTGGTTAGAACACAGCACTTTCACTGCTGTGGCCCAGGTTCCATCCCTGGCTGGGGCACTAAGATCCCCCAAGCTACATGGGCGTGGTCCCCTTAAAAAAAAATGGGGGAAAAAAAATAGACCTTCAGAACAACCACCTTGACCTAGCTGGCATTTACAGAACATTATACCCAACAATGGCAAATAGATATTCTTCTCAACTGTACCCTGTACATTCACCAACAAAGACCATAAAATGAGTCTCAATAAATCTAAAAGGACTGAAAACATACAAAATAGGTTCTCTAATAACAATAAATCTAATTAGAAACCAATATTATATAAAAAAAAAAAAAAAAAAGAAAAAGAAACCAATATTATAAAATACCTGGAGGGGGGCAGTACTTTGAAATGAAGCAATACCTTTTAAATAATCCATGGTTCAACAGAGAATTCACAAGGGAAATTGAAAAATATCTCAAACTGAACGACAATGAAGATACAACATGTCAAAATGTGTGGAATGCACCTAAAGCAGTGCCTGAAGAGAAACGCGTAACTTTTTATAAAAATAATTTTATTTATTTTTGGCTGTGCGGGGACTCTGCTGCTCTGCGGGCTTCCCTCTAGTTGTGGCAAATGCGGGCTATCCTCTAGTTGCGGTGTGCAGGCTCTCGTTGCGGGAGTTCCTCTTGTGGAGCACAAGCTCCAGGCGCTTGCAGTAGTTACGGTTCCTGGGCTCTGGGCACAGGTTCAATAGTTGCGGTGCACGGGCTCAGCTGCCTTGCGGCATGTGGGATCTTTCCGGACCAGGGATCAAACCTGTGTCTCCTGCAGTGGCTAGGTGGATTCTTTACCATTGAGCCACCAGGGAAGCCCAGAAATACACAGCATTAAACACTTACATTAGGAAAAAAAGATCCAAGATCAATGACCTAAGGTTGGATCTTAAGAAGTCAGAAACAGAAGAGCAAAGTAGGAAGAAGGAAATCATGAGCAGAAATCAGTGAAACAGAAAACAAACAGGAGAGAAAATTAACATAGCCAATAGTTGGCTTGTAGAAAAGATGAATAAAATTGATAAACACAGAGGTGAGAACACAGACCACCAACATTAGGAATGAAAGGGGAACCTGACAACGGGTCTCAGAGACAGAAATGTTCCAGGTTAATCCTTGCCTTCAAGGAGCTCTGGGGCTAGTCCTGCAGACCAGTAGGTCCATGGACAAGTGAAAAACCAAGGCATGGGTAAAATGAGGACAGAGATGCAGCCTAGAGCATACAGGAAAGCTACACATGGCCCTCACTCAGACACAAAATTCTCATTCCATCACAAAGTCAATTTTCTGCTTTTTAAATCCTCGCTGACACCAATTTAAACCAGTCTGTTGGGCCTAATGTACACGACACATGGCTGACTGCTTGCTGGAGGGAGGGGAGCACTCTCAGTGCAGCAGGCTGTGTGTCTGGATTCCCTCCTGCCACGGCGGGGCGCCCTGGGGCAGGCTGATGTCAGTGTCACCATCAGCACTGGGCACTCAGGGGCAGCTGGGCAGACCCGTGGGAGCGCGCGACGTTGTTCTGTCTTTGTTGGGGGCTGCAGTGGCCAAGCAGAGCACCCAGCCAGTGGGCCTGAGCTGGAGGAGAGGGGCACCAAAAGGGATGGAGGGGTGACAGCCGCTCAGGACACAGTCCATCCTGATGCGGGCTCACCGGACTGCTGGGCTTGACACCTGGCTTCACAGGGCAAGCCTCTGCAGGAACCAGCAGGGACGGTCACCGTGCCATCCAGGAAGGAGGCTGGGCCTTCTCGCCAGCTCCCAGGAAATGGCCCGGCCTCTGATGGCTCTCATCTTCCAGGCTTAGCAAGCTCAGTCTGAGAGAGGGAGGCCCTGACTTGGTCCAAGGTGGGTGGGAAGGGCTGCCTTCATACACGGAGAGCATGCAGACGGGCAGGACCCTGAAAGCGGCCCTTCTGAGGTCACTCACCTTTGACGGTAAGGAAGGGTTTTTCGTGAACGGGTCTGAGGTAAACGGGTCGCTCTTTGTCTGCTTCTTAAAGAAGTCATCAGGGGTGGAGCCACGGAATGGGTCACTTTCTTTGAAAGGATCCCCACCGAATGGATCTGAGAGGTGTTTTGGAAAGAGAAGGAAAAAAAGCCCCATGAATAAACACTATGCTTAGTGAGAGAACTCCCATTAAAAAAAAAAAAAACCACGATTGACTGACACCACTTACATGAAATTCTAGAAAATGGAAAAACTATAGTGGCAGCAAGTGGCTGCCAGAGCCCTGGTGGCACAGGGTGGAGGAGCACGAGGGGACCTTTAGGGACAGTGCAAATGTTTTCTTTCTCATCTGACTACACACATGTTGAAACGCATCTGATTCTACATTTAAGATGGGTGAGTTTTGTGGTATGTTCATTATACCTCTCAGTAACACTTACTTTTAAAAATAAAATCAGTAAAAACAAACAATGTGGGTAAGTCCATAAGGACAGAAAGCAGACTGGAGGTTGCCAGGGGCTGGGTCAGGGGGAACTGGCAGACACGGTCTCCTTTTGGGGTGACAGAAACACTCTGAAACTACATGGAGGTGGTGAGCGCACAACACACTGAACCGACTGCAGGTCAGTGAAATGTGCACTTTAAGATGGCTAATCTGTGCTATGCAAATTTGTTAGGCTTGTGTTACATGAATTCCACCTCAAGAGAAACAAATAAATAACCAGGCAGGAGGAGATAAACAGGCAGCAAGATGCCAACACCACCATGCCCAGAGTGTGTTCATGTGGGGTGCAGGCCTGGCAACCGAGAGGGCAGCCCCCATCACCCGGAGTGAACAAAATGCTGGGCTTTTTTTTTTTCTTTATGAAGTTGACCAATTTTTTTAAAGTTTTTTTTTTTAACTTTTGTTTGTTTATCTTTGGCTGTGCTAGGTCTCCGCTGCTGCTCGGGCTCCCCTCCGCTGCGGTGCTGGGGCCTTCACTGCGGCGGCTTCTCTTGCTGCAGCACCAGCTCTAGGGCACATGGGCTCAGTCGCTGTGGAGCCCAGGGTCAGCTGCTCCAAGGCGTGTGGGGTCCTCCTGAGTCAGGAACTGAACCTGTGTCTCCTGCATCGGCAGGTGGGTTCCTCACCACTGAGCCACCGGGGAAGCCCAAGATGCCAGGCTTCTGTGCGAAGTGATGCTGCCCTTCCCTGCTCACTCCACGGCCACCGCGAGTGTGTGCGGGCAGACGCGCCACTGCGTGCGGGTACCACACGGGACAGCCTGACGCCACCAGAAGTGACAGCAGGCAGGAGCGCGCGCGTCGGCTCCCGCGACCGTCGGGCCGTCAGGGGCTGGCTTTCCCGTCCTAGCTCTCACGGCGCCGTGCAACGGGCAGGAAGGGGCACTGGACTGAGAGAGGGAGGCGCGACAGGGCTGCCTTCAGCTCCCCTGGCAAAGGAGCGGCAAGGTGTTTCTCCGTTCCCCTCACCCTGAACTAGGAATGGGAACACTCTTCTTTTTTAATTTTTATTGGAGGAGGGCACCGCAACCCACTCCAGTGTGCTTGCCTGGGAAATTCTATGGACAGAGGAGCCTGGCGGGCTGTAGTCCATGGGGTCATGAAGAGTCAGACGTGACTCAGCGACTCAAGAACAACAACAAAATAGCTGCTTCCCAACGTTGTGTTGGTTTCTGGTGCAGAGCAAAACAAATCAGATACATCCACACATGCATCGCCTCTGATTTCCTTCCCATCTAGGTCGTCACAGAGCACGGAGTCGAGCTCCCCTGCTATACAGGAGGTTCTCGTTAGCTACTAGGAATGGGAATATTCTGAGGACCAGTTCACACAATGGTTCTTCTAACAAAGGCTTTTTTTTACCTGTTGAAGCTGTCTGTTGCTCGGCAAAGGGGTCACTCTGGAATGGGTCACCTGGATTAGAGAAGAGAGAACCATTCAGCTCTGTGGTGGAAATGACCTTGGCAGAGCAACATGGGAAGGCAAGGGTGGCCAGTGGCTGAGGTAGTTCATCATGGCAAGGATGATGAAGATGAAATGAAAAGAACTCTGGCTACTCAACGTGGGCCCAACGGCGGGGAAATGTAGGACCAGCCTAAATTCACTCTCTTTCTATACCCTGCTTAAGGCTCACCCCTCCCCTCCCCATCACACCCCGGGTTCCAAGAACCTGAGCGCCCAGAGCTGCCCCCTCCTCCGCCTCCTGGGACACCTGAGCCGAGGCAGCTGCCCGAGTCAGCCCTCAGAACTCGGGTGCTTCCACTCCAAGTCTCTAACTGGAAAGGCACTCCCACTGCCCCCTCCCTGCCCTGGCATTTTTCTCAGGAAAATACTGATAGCCTTCTTGGAAATAGTTTTGCTCTGCAAAGAAAAAAAAAAAGAAAGAAAACTTAGGAAATCTTGTTTCTAGAATTCTTAGTTATTCTCAACTCGTATGGCTCTGGGTGAACTCGCTGTGTTAAGACCCTAGAGACTGTGTGTGGGGGGATCTGCTGTTGACCAGGGGCTCCAAAATCACTACTGCATCTACATATCTTAGTCCTGCCAGGTGGACGCAATCTCTGGGCCGAGCCAGTTCCTTGCACGAGGCCATCTCACAGTGAGCTTGGAGCTCTTCCCACCCCCACTGAACACCACAGCTCCTCATAACCAGGTGAAGTGAAAAACTCGAGAGGCCTGTTAGGCTCCAAGAATTTCTTTCCTCCCCCCACGTCAGAGGGTGCTGCCAGTCACGAGACAACCCAGAGGGGCAGAAAACAAACAGCCTTTCAGTGACAAAGTGGGTGCCAATGAGGTACCTTTGAAGGGATCGGCTCCTTTAAATGGGTCGGATTTGAAGGGGTCTTCTGCCTGAAAGGGATCCGGATGCAATTCTTGGGCGTTGTTGCTAAACAACAAGGCTTTATTTTTGAAAGGATCATCCTGTAATTTTGCAAAGAGACAGGACAGGGATTTCATTATTTCAGATTTAAAGCCAAGCACAGAATTCTATACCAAACTGGTGTATTTTCCCCTCTAAGTGATGTGACCCTAAAGAGAGTAATTTTTTTAAAAAAACCACAGAAGATGGATTTTAATAACGTCAACAACAGCCCATTAATTGTGATAAATGTACAAGACATTAATAACAGGGTAAGTTGGCTGTGGGTTATACAGGAACTCTCTGCGCTATCTTTGCAACTTTTCCTTAAGTCTTCTAAAATGAAAGTCTATTTAAAAATTGTCAAGTGGAAGCAACCCCGGCATCCAGTGATGGATGAATGAATAAGCGTGGTATGTCCATACAATGGATTATCATTCAGCCTTTAGAAGGAAGGAAATTTTGACACACACAACATGGATGAACCCTGAAGACATTAGGCTGAGTGAAAGAAGCCAATCACCAGAAGACAAATACTGTGTAATTCTACTTACATGAAGTCCCTAGAGCCATCAAATTCATAGAAATAGAAAGCAAAATAGTGGGTGGTCAGGAGGATTGGAAGCAGTGCTTAATGGGTATGAAGAAATTCTGGAGCTTGACCGTACAATATGAATATACTTAACGCTACTGAACTGCATAATAAAAGATGGCTATGATGGTAAACTTTATGTGTCTTTTACCATAATTAGAAATATTTTTTAATAAATCACTGTGTCAGAAAAAAAGTCATATTTTTTGAAATGTCAGAAAGAAAATGTAACAAGTCCCTTCAATGACTACAGCTCAAAGCCTCCTTGTTCAAAGGTGCACCTCTCTCCACCTCCTCAGAGAGCGTGTGCCTATGTGGGCATTTTTTAAAATGCCTGTTTCTACACCAAGAGGCATGATAGCTATTTACATCCAGAGAGGAAGTGCGTGCTTATGCAGTTAGAACTACTAGAGCATACACAGCACTTTGCATTTTTTCTTTAAAAAGTGCTTATTTGTAGAAACAAACAGCATATTTAAATCAGGGGGGGAACTTTGCTTTTGAAGAGCAAGTTTTTATAGTGGAAAAATTACCTGAAAGGGGTTGGGGAGGGACCTCACAATATATGCGGGAAAA
This sequence comes from Muntiacus reevesi, assembly GCF_963930625.1. Lineage (NCBI taxonomy): Eukaryota > Metazoa > Chordata > Mammalia > Artiodactyla > Cervidae > Muntiacus > Muntiacus reevesi. The sequence goes on along the minus strand of NC_089249.1, from coordinate 185,491,635 downwards.
CAGTGCACTTGGTTTAGAAATACTGAGATATTTTGGTTCAGAAAGACACACCCTCAGTGAAAACACACAGGTTTCAGTATGACATTAAAAAGCACAACATCCTCCTTGAATGTGGCAAATGTGTCAGCATCCTTGGGGCTGGCGAACTCAGCCATTATTCCAACTGACAGAGACCAGATGATGAGAGAGCCGGGGCTTCCGTGAAAATACAGGGCAGTGACGTCAGAGGTGCCCACGGGAGGGTCCTGACAGGGCTGGGTGACTCCATGGAGCAGGACATGTCTCAGAGGTACCAGGCCAACAGGAACCCCCAGGCTCCCAAGGAATGGACCAACACCCCTGCCCTCTGACGGATGTGGAACGATTTTCCTTACCTGGAGGTGGGGAAGCCAAGCCAGATCTTGGACAAGTGAGTACCGACGTCCGCAAGCGCGGCGTCCAAGTCTGCAACGCACAGACTCAGTAAGGATGCTGTGGTGCCAACTACCATGACGCGCCCGCGCCAGCAAGCACCCAGTGGGGGTCTGAAACACAGACCAACCTCAACAGACCTAATCAACGGAAGCCAGGAGGCCGGCATGGAAAATCAATGCCCTGCAGCCCTGGGGAAAGGAACGTATTTGTTCCAGAAGAAGAGAGAGAGATGATGAACGACCTGGATAAAATAGTGAATTAAGAATGACAACTTGGAAAACTAAATAGAATAGAAGCTTCTATTTGGTTTTTAATTAAAAACCAGCAATAATGTACCACTGCTAATTGGTACTTTTTTTTTTTTTAATGTTTTCAATTGCCACTTGGAAAGACTTGTCAGATTAACAATGGACGACGGTGGAGAGGACCCAGATTCCTGGGTGCTCCGGCTGCAATCCCCCAACTGAAAGGCAGGTCTGCTCTCTCTCTCTAGGAGCAACTGTTCGGCCTGAGACAGTGACCGCTCCCTCCCCTTCAAAGGAGAAGCCTGAGGTCACTGGCAGGACTCACGAGGTTAGGGTAACCACGGGTTCGGATTCCATTTCAGGCTCGGAGCAGAAAGTAGATTTGCCCTGGCACAAAGGGGCCATCAACTCCACCACCTGCTGACCACCTACTGAGGAGCACAGAGCCATCTTGCCCACCTGGGAGACGCAAATGTGGTGGCCAAGCTTGGGGTGATCGGCGCCGCTAGTGGCAGAGAGCAAGTACCGTGAACAAGCTCCCTGGCCAGCCTTAAGTTCTGCACCTCTCAGGAAACAGACGTGACAACTCCGAACGGGCATCAAGGTGGCATTCCGCAACATTCCTCCCCTTTAGACGGGGGCTGGGCGGTGGTGTGCCGGTGCAATCAACACTCTCAAGAGAAAATAAAAGCTCTGCTTGATAGCCACCGCCAATTCCCATGGCATCACTACCCCCACTGGGGCTGATGTCCACTTACCGAAGGTGGAGCTAAGCTTTACAAAATTCCTATTCAATCATCAGCTCTGAAGAGTCAGTAAAAGTGGCTCCAGTAGGCCAAGGGCTGAATGTGACAGACAAGCCCGTCCTTCGTGATGAGTTTGTGGTGAAGCTGTATTCTGCTTCTCTCTAGTAGGATGGCTGAGCACTGACTCCAAGGATAAGAAGTCAGTACCTTTATCAGCAGATGAGACACAAGGAATAAACATGGCTTTCAGAACCCTGCCATCTTGGACAAAGTCAAGTCATGTGAGCCCAACACTAAACTCAGTGACTTCAGTAAAACTGTGCAGACTAAGAACGTTCTAGACGCACCTCTTTGGTTACACTTGTTCTCGGGAAACTAAGCCCCTTACTTTCATCCCCTTTGAAGAGAACTAAGAGACCTCCCTCTCCTTGGGAACAGTCTTGAAATGTCCAGGAGTGAACAAAAGCCCTCTTCACACTGTTTATTAAGAAATGGAAACAAACCAAAAAGTGAGTGCTTTAAAGATTGTATTTGTGCAACAAGATATAGCTTTTCTTCCAAACAGTGGTTGTGGGTTTCTATGTAACACATGTGACGTCAACATTTCAAGATGGATTGACCATCATATAAACATCCGTAATAAGATGAATAAAAAATAAAAGCAAAAAAATCTGTGGGGGGCAGGGGTGGGGGAGAATCCCTATTTTCCAAATGACACTTCCCTGCCAACTTTTTATCCAAAGAAACCCATCTTATCAAAGCCTGTGCGACAGAATTTAAGAGTGAGCTGTCCCATGAACAAAGACAGGACGGGCAAGCCAAGAGCTGAGAGGGCACCTGGAGAGGCGGCACAGGTAAGAGCGAGGCTGTAAGGCTGGGACACATAGACGGACGGTCAGGTGGCTCAGGAAGGAGGACGGTTCCCAGTCTCTAGTCAAACGATGAAGCTGCCTAAATGGGCCCTGGAGCGGATACGGAATTCCCTCGTTTGCCATTTCCAAGTAGAGAGGAACGTGTGAATGGCAGAGGGAGGCAGGGAGGGCCAAAGATGGGAGACAGATAACACCAGGAGCATTTTCTCAGCACTCTGGAGAATTAGGCATAAGCTTTCCCGTAAATCCTAGGGACAGAGCACTTGGCCACTGAGGAAAGAGACATGTCGAAAAAGGCCCAGAGTCTCACATGAAGAGAGACAGAGAGGCTGAACTGTTATGGGGAGGGGAAGGAATCCAGGAAGCGGACAAGGCCAGGAGTAGGAGCCTGGAGGAGAGAGACGGCAGCGCAGGGCGTGCGGCCAAAGGCTTTGGGGCAGAACACAAGGAAACTAGAGACCAGCTGTGTCCCCCCGGCTCCCACAGCAGCACAGAGATGCCCTCATCAGCCTGAGTGAGCCGGAAACGGCACACGCCAGGACTCGGGACCACAGCAGTGAACTCTGGCCAGAACAGGGGACTAAGTAACACTGTCTGGATGCCAGCAGCCCCCCACCAGGACCCCCAGGGTCATGAGGCGTGAACCCAAGTGCTGACATTTCAAATGTCACGAAAATTTCAGGAGATGGGCCCATTTGTGGGTGACACAGCTACATCCCGGGAGGACTGATTGCTATTCCTATTGATCTTTATCTCCACCTGTGATTTTCCAAAGTGCTCCTTGTAGAAACACGGACACACACACATACTTTTCTAGCCTCCCAGTGAGGAGAATGTGGGGTTTCACAATGTGTGAGAATTGATCCCATTGGGGGAAGCCCTCCCAATGGGAGGCACTAGCCCACAGAGATGGAGGTCTTCACAAACTGGTTTCACAAAGGATCCAGGCCTAAGCTCGGCTCTGCCCCGGATGCCGGGCTGCAGGGCTGGTGGGCAGGGGCAGAGCAGCGAACACGAGAAACACCCTGCACGTGGATGGGATTAGGCTGGTGAGGGCTGGGTCCAGCAGGAGGGGCCTTCTCTGAGCCCAACACAGGACCCAATACCAGGACTGGAAAGCACTTATTCAACCTTTACCATGGCTCCAAAACCGCCCCTCTCTGTCAGGGAGACGCCCGCGCTCAGCTCTGCCAGGGCGGTCAGGCCGACGCCGGGGGCCCCGTCGAGCGTCTCGTCGTACTGCTCCAGGCTGCGCTGGGCTTCCTGGCGGCTCTCGTGCAGCTGGGAGAGCTTGCTTCTGGCCTGGACGAGAGAGGCATGGTTGGCACGGAAAGCATTGGAAAGCAGGTGGAAAGCATCAGGCCACACATTTTTCTCTCAGGGCATCCCGCCCCAGATGATTCACGCAGATAACTGAGTTACCTGTCTACAGAGCAGACGTCCCTGCAGCCAAGTTTACAAGACCTGAAGTTGCTCAGAAACCGAGAGAGAGAGATCCTGTTATGACTGCCCTCAGGCAGCCTCTTTGTATCTCTGGTCCCTGAGAGAGGCAAGTGTTCAAATACATGTTTGCTGATTTGGAATGAACTGGGACAAAATCCAGATTCACTATTCAAAGTGATGTTCAGCAGTCATTTTGCTTTATGGGATTTTTATTGCCATTTGCTCCTCCCTGTTCCTGGAGAAAGCATGTGAGACCAGGGAAAGGATGGCAGTCTGGGGAGGCAGACAGACCCCCGCTTTATCTTAACTGTCTCCTGCACACTGGTGACCTCACCTCTGTTTCCTCTTCTCCAAAATGGAATTGATGAGTTAAGAGCCCTCTTGCACTGTCTGGCAGGGTGGCCTTAGTAGCTATCATGTTTAACATGATTAACATCATTATCACTAACATACATTTATGTCTTGGCTGCTGTTTTTTGGCTTTTGTTTTTTCATTTATTTTTATTAGTTGGAGGCTAATTACTTTACAATATTGTAGTGGATTCTGCCATACACTGACATGAATCAGCCATGGATTTACATGTGTTCCCCATCCCGATCCCCCCGCCCCGCCTCCCTCCCCTTGGCTATTGTTTTATAAAGGCTGGAGGACTGATGCTGAAGATGAAGCTCCACTGCTTGGGCTACCTGATACTAATAGGAACCGACTTATTGGAAAAGACCCTTAGGCTGGGAAAGATCGAAGCCAGGAGGAGAAGGGGGCGACAGAGGATGAAATGGCTGGATGGCATCATCAACTCAACAGACATGAGTTTGAGCAGACTCCGGGAGATGGTAAAAGAAAGAAGAACCTGGTTGCTGCAATCCATGGGGTCGCAAAGAGTCGGACACTGAGCAACTGAACAACAGTAACAAAAAGGCTGACTGGGACAGGCCTCTACAGACATTAATCAACAATAAAGCACATTGTTACTGTCAGCTGCTCAGTCGTGTCCAACCCCATGACCCCACGGACTATAACTCACCAGGCTCTGCTGTCCATGGAGTTTTTTAGACAAGGATACTGGAGTTACAGTAGCCATTCCCTTCTCTAGGGGATGTTCCCAACCCAGTGATCAAACTCAGGTTTCCCACACAGCAGGCAGATTCTTTACCATCTGAGCCACCAGGGAAGCCCCATAAAGCACAATATATGTTATCAAATGTTATCAAATCCCTGAGATTTGAGTTTGTAATTAACTTTTGCCTGTAAACTGGCAAAAAGAGCCAAGAGATCGATTCGGTCAAGAAAGGAAGCACGGATATGCATTTTGATATCGCCAAGGTCAAAACATAACCCTCCCTATGTAGGTGGGACATCCGAGGGCCAGCGAGGAGGCCTTTGGCCATTCCATACAGGGCAGCCGGCTGCAGGCCTCAGGGCCTTCTCTCCAGAGCGGGCCAGGGAGGGGCGGGGCTCCTGAGAGGGTGGGGCCTCCTCGCTGTGCCGCCTCTTGAGCTGCATGGGGACAGAAGACATCCTGGACTCTGTCTTCTTGCTTGTGCAAGGACCCAGGCTGGTGAGACAGGTCCTGAACCTAGGCTCTCTTCAAACCAGTTAACGTCATGTGTTCACCCAGCCCGCACCCACTCCTCCAAAAATGATGCACACTCCAGCAGGGAAGCAGAAGGCTGGTAAGGCAAAGCAGACCCCACCAGGCCACAGTCAATATGACAGGGAATATATGCTGGGGCTTCTCCGCACTTCACCTGCAGGCTGAACAAAGCCTCCCAAGGAGAGAACCTAACGTGAATGAGGTGGGCAGGAGCCACGGAGACACCTACTGCAGCGCACACACCCCTAACTGCTCTGCTTGTGGCAGCCACCCTGCTCGGCAGGAGCCCCCAGCAGCCCCACCCCACCCGCACCCCAGCCCCAGCCAGGGGGGGCAGGCCTGCCCCACCCGCCCCCTGGATACCTGGCTGATTTCCTCTTGAGTGGACTTCAGGGACTTGATGATGGTCTCCAGTTGGACTTTCCCAGCCTGGATGCTCTGCTCCAGCTGCGTCTCCTCCTGCTGCAGCCGGTTCAGCTCAGATTTGGCCCGGTTCAGGTCGTCTTCCTGGGACTTGAGGTCAGACTCCTGAGACTGGATCTGTGTCTTCAACGAGGAAATCTGAAATGAGATGAAATGTGACTTCGAGGAAGAATTCTGGTTCGTGTTTCTTGAGATGAGCTGACCCAGGGAGGGAGATACCAGCCCCAAAATGTGGACGCCGGGCTTCCTTACAAGGACCCCTCTCCACACATGGGAGAAGCATCGGCAATCTGACTGACTTGGGGCTGAACATCCCCTTGTCTCAGAGATCTGCTGAGGTCACAGCCTCCCTGCTTTGTGACAAGCAGCAAAGACGGCCGGGGGAGGTGAGACGGGCATGCTGTGTCGCCCGGGCCCGGGTGGGGTGTCCACACACAGGTTCACACTTTTATGTGTGACAAGGTGGGTAAGATGGAGGTCAGGCCACAGATGCTTGGACACTTTCCCAAATGATAGGTTCAACTACTCTACTAAACCAGTAGGATGTCTCAGCCTTGATTCCAGGTCATGGTGAGCTCAGGGAAGTTCCTAAAAAGCCTACTCCTCCTGCTGGGCTGGGGGGTGTGGAGAGATGACTCACCATCTGGGTCTCGTCCTGGCACTTCTGCCTGACATCACTCAGCATGTCTCGAAGCTTGGCCTTCTGCTGGTCCATTTCATCCAGGCGGTCTTGGGCATCCTGTTTTTGAGCTTCTAGCTCTTGCAGACTGCTTGTTTCCCGGTCTAAATCATTTTGTAATTCCTAGGGAAGGGTCACATGAATTTACCTGAGACTCATTAAAATGGGGGTACGTCCAAGCCAACTGTCACAGCCAAGGCCGGAGCCCCCAAGACAGCCTCCAGGGACTTCCCTGGGGGTCCAATGGCTGGGATTCTTCGCTTCCACTTCAGGGAGCCAGGGTTCAATCCCTGGTTGGGGAATAGAAGATCCTGCATGCTGTGTGGTACGGCCAAAAAATAATAAAAATTATTTACAACAGAAAGATGGCCTACAGAACCATACATGCCACAGTGAAAAATGCACACATTGCAGCGTGGCGGCCCTAGCTGAATCTCTCACTAAGGCCCTCAAGAAGCATTTACTGACGTCCTAAGAGAGGCCAGGCAGCAGCAGGGGCAGGGTTCCTGGCAAGACGAGCTCTCCAGTGACTGGTGGTCATGAGGGGAGGGAAGAGGCGTCACTCAGACATAAGTGAGCAGAGACCAATGGACAGCATGGGTGCTGTCGGAGTCGCAGGGGCGTGGGGAGACCAGACCGACGCTGCATGGATGGAGAAGAGCCCAGGGAAGTGCACTTCAGTGGACCCAAAGGATGAGCAGGTGGTAGCCGGGAAAAAAGCCAGGAAGGTGAAGAGAAGATGGGGGGCCACAGAGGACCTGTAAGAGGAGGGAATGCCGTGCTCTCCCTGGATCAAAGGAGAGCAGGCTGAGAGCACCAGAGGCCACGTGCCACGCCAGAGATGCCACTGGCTTCTGCAGCCAGAAGCCCCTGCGGATGTCCAAACTCGGGAGCAGGACATGATGGGTCCCGACCGCTAAAGCTCCTCCAAGTGGGGGGAGCCTGGCTCCAAGACAGACAATGCAGGTATCCTCGGACTTGACTGTTAAGACTTCTAGGGGAAGGATCCTAGAGGTGGAAGGGCGAGTTTGAAAACGTGCACTGTCTATGATGGCAAAATCTGAAAGCGATGCAAATTTCCAAGCGGAGCTGGCTGGACTTTCAGCACAATGCACCCTGAGGGGCATGGCACCTCGAGGCTGAGTTAGAGAAAAGAAAAAGGCATGCGGCAGAGCATGCACGTGCGAGGCACACCAGCACTTGTGCACACAGGAAGGCAAGAACAGGCACATACATCTCTCCTTAAACACACACAAGAGCTTTCCGCAAGGCCTTGTGGGAGCTGATGGACTGTGCCTCTGGGGGAAATGGGGTTGGGGGTAGGAGGCATCTGTCTTATTTTCAACCAGATGAATGTCACATCTACCTGTAAGGTAGAGAACTAAAGGAGACACAGGATGGGAGAGGAGAGTGCAGCCTGAGGCTGACAAGAGGAAGCAGTGGAGGAGGGGAGGGGACTCAAGCTGGGGCCGAGGGCAAGGTGATGGCAGCCTGGGCAAGGTGGGGGCTGTAGGACTCGAGGGAAGGGGTGGACTCGAGGTGACCGTTGGGGGGTCGGGGAGACAGGAGTGGTGAGACCGAGCCCTAGGACCGGCTGGGGCTGCCAGAGGCTTACGTCCCTTCAGAACACAACCCAAAGGAGGTGCAGGGTCTCCGTCTCCCTGCTTTTTTAGTTTTTACGGAATATTTCTTCATTCATTTGGCTGCAGCGGGTCTTGGCTGTGTCGCTCGGGACCGTTTGAGGCTGTGCGAAGACTCCAGCTGCGGCACCTGGGCGTGCGGGTTCTCAGCTCCCTGGCCAGGGAGCGACCCCGCACCCCCGCACTGCAAGTCAAGACTTTACCACTCGACCACCAGGGAAGTCCCTCCCGCTCCCTGCTCCGAGGACAAAGGGTCATGGCTCGCTCCTCTTTGTCCGCCAAAGCACATCTCTGAGTTATCCGTGGGACTGGGTTTCCTGCTCCCCAGTCGCCTTGTCCCTGACATTTAGAAGAACAGACCTTGAGTGTGACAAGTCTGGAAGGGATAAAATCAAATGTTTTTGAGAGAAGGCTAGTGGCAGAGTAGAAATGTGGGTCTGCCACATCCGAGGGAAGGACAAGTGATGGTGGAGGCGGGGAGACAGAGGAAGAAGGAGGGTCAGACCCAGCAGCTTGGACAGAGGGACGTTAAGGAATCTGGGCCTCTTTCTTGTAACGCAGAAGCAGTTGTGGAGGAGCCCAGGGGAAGACGGGCTGCCAGCTGCTGGTTAAGAAGGATGCCGGGGTCAGAGTGGAGGAGATATCTGAGCAAACAGAAGACAGAAAAAAAAAACCCCAGACAACCTACAGACCCAGTTTAATCCCAACTGGAATGCCTGCCATCTTCTGACAGGCAGGCTCCAAGATTCAAAATGAAATGCACAGGATCCAGAACAGACAAAACAGCCTTAAAAAATCCGAAGTTGAAGATGCATATTTTCCAATTTCAAAACTTACTACAGAGCAACAGTAATCAAGACAGTGTGATTCTGGCATAAGGAGAGACAGGAATCAATGGGACAGAACTGAGAGTTCAAAAACAAATCCACATGTCTATGACCAATTGATTTTTGAAAAGGGTGCCACAACAATTGAGTGAGGGAAAAAAAAGAGCAGTCTCATCAAGAAAAGGCCCTAACTCTAACTGGCTCTCCCCGTGCAAAGCAATGAAGTTGGACCCCTACCTCACACGTATACATATGTAAATATTCACTCAAAATGGATCGAAGACATAAATTTCACAGCTAAAACTACAAAACTCTTAGAAACGAATGTGGGGTAAATCTTTGTGACCTTGGATTTGAGAATGGATTCCTGGATATGACACCAAAAGAGCAGCGACTTCCCTGGGGGTCCTGTGGTTAAGACTCCTCACTTTCAATATAGAGGGTATGGGTTCGTCCCCAGTTGGGTAACTAAGATCCTACAGGGTGAGTGGCACAGCCAAAAAATTAAAAAAAAAAAAAAAGAAAGAAGAGCAAAAAATGGAATAAATAAGCCAGACTTCATCAAAATTTAAAACTTTTGTGCTTCAAAGGACCACTGTCAAGAAAGTAAAAAGACAACCCCAGGATGGGGGCATGACATTTGCAAATCATATATCTGGATAAGAGAATTTATCTGGAAAATATAAAGAACTCTTACAACTCAGCTACAAAAAGGCAAATAACGCAATAAAAAATGGGCAAAGGATATGAGCTGGCCTTTCTCCAAGAAGATACACAAATGGCCAATGAGCACATGGGAAGATGCTCACCATCATTAGGGGAAGCGTCATGGGCGGTGAGATACCACTCCAGACGACTAGGAAGGCTATTGAAAAAAAAAAACAGGACTAACATCAAGTGTTGGTGAGGATGTGTGGCAAAACTGGAATCCTTATGCATTATTACTGGTGAGAATGAAAAATGGTGCAGCCACTTTGGAAAACGGTCTGGAATTTCCTCAAAGGGTTAAACACAGAGTTTACCAAGTGACCCAGCAATTTCACTCTTAGATATACATACCCAAGAGACGTGAAATCACAGGTTCACACAAAAACCTGCACGTTACTATTCATAGTGGCATCATTTGCAATAGCTAAAAAACAGAAAAACCCAGATAGCGATGAACTGGTAAACAGATGAATAAAGTGTGGTGCAGCCACACAATGAAGCATTTATTTAGCTATTTAAAAAAAAGAAGGGGCTTCCCTGGTGGCTCAGTGGTGAAGTATCTGCCTGTAAATGCAGGGGACATGGGCTCAATCTTTGGTCCGCGAAGGTCCCATATGCAGCAGGGAAACGAAGCCGTGCACACAACTACTGAGCCTGTGCTCTGGAGCCTGGGGGCCGCAGCTACTGCAGCCCGCACACCCGGAGCCCGTGCTCCGCGGCAGGAGAAGCCTGAGCAGCCCAACTAGACAGCAGCTCCTGCTCACCGCAACTGAAGGCCCACACGCAACAACGGAGACCCGGCACAGTCAAAAATAAACAAACAAAATATAAAATAAAAAATAAACAAAAAATAAAGGATAAATAAATAGATCTTTAAAAGAAGAACGGAAGCACTGATACACGCAACAACATGAATGAACCTTGAAACGACGCTGAGGGAAGAGAGGCCAGACACAAAGGCCCACAGTGTATGATTTCATTGATAGGAAATGTCCAGAACAGGCAAATCCAGAGACAGAAGGGACACGGGTGGATGCCAAGGGCTGGGAAGGACTGGGGACAGCTAATGAGCATGGAGTTGCTTTTTGGAGGGATGAGAATGTTCTGTAATTGACTGTGGTGACGGCTGTGCAACTTCATGCATGTTCTAAACGTCACTGAATTACATACTTTAAATGGACGAACTGTAAGGTATGTGAGTTACATCTCAATAAAGCCGTTGTTAGAAACACAAAACAGAACAGTAAACCAGGTAAAGATGCCACAGGGTCTCACTAGGATGAGAGTCATAGAAATGGAGAGAACCCCTCAGGCAGGAGGGGGAAGGGGAGGCCTTTGGGGGCTGAAGCTGAAGCTCCCATTGCTTAAAACCAAACATAAATTGGCCCGAGGACCAAGGCCTCCTCGTCAATGCTGGGCCCTATCCTAGAGCCCATGCTAGCAGGTGTGACATATGATTTCCTCATCAAACCCATCTGGGAAAAGGCAACAGGAACCAGAGTCAGACCTGGTTTTCACAAAAGAGCTTTAGTACATATGGTGTTCTGAGGGGACCCTGGTGGTCCAGTGGTTAAGACTCTGCCTTCCAACACAGGGAGCAGTGGTTAAGACTCTGCCTTCCAACACAGGGAGCACAGGTTCAATCCCTGGCTGGGGAAGTAAGATCCCCCTTGCTGCACATAGCGTGGTCTGAATAAACAGTGTTCTGTGGCTGCCTAAGCAGCTGCCATCTTGTTAGAGTAGAGCCCCGTCCTGGTCTGAGTACAAACAAAGCTCCCACGCAGCAGGGGCTGGCCTGGCTGGCGGTGGCCCCACTCCAGCTCCGAAGAGCTATGGGGGTGCACAGGGACACCATGTCTCGAAGGCTGCAGGAGGATGCTGTCAGAGCCCAGCAGCGAGGTTCTGGGGGGCCTCATGCAGCCTGCTGTGCAGACCAAGGGGACAGCAGCTTCAGACGTCAGACCGACCCGACGGCTTTCTCAGAGTTGCGCAGGAGCAGGTCAGAGACCTGAGGACTGGCTTCCCTGGAGTTCAAGGACGTCACAGCACCCAGATCCCTAGGGACAGAAGCCCGTACGGAGTGGCAAAGACACAAGAGGGAGGACCGTCCAGGCATTCGTGTGGCTGGCTGGGCCAGGGCGAGCTGGAAGATGAGACCAGCGTCCCTGCACCAAACAGCATGGAGGGTCAGTGATACGGGAGGATGAGAACTGAGTCTGAGGCAGGGCAGTTCCCAGACACGGGTAGGAATCAGAGAGCCCTCTGAGGTGAGAGTAATACACAAGAACGAACATGCAAACACCCAGAAAAATAGAGTCCCTTCACGTGGCCTCATATATAATGCAGCTTATTTGAGCTGAAAAAACAAAGCAAAAAATATGACGATAGAGGCAGGCTGTTCCCTGCCTTTTGATCCAAAAGATGCCAGGGGACTATCTAAGGCCCAATCCCCAATGCCAACATGTACAGAGTGAGAAGCCAGGAAAGAAGATTCTGGACACTGCAGCGTGGGGACCAGTGAGAATCACCCTACTCCAGCTGCAGACGGAAGCTGCGACAGAGGACACTTCCTGCCTGGTGAGCAGGCGCTGCACGCGTCTGTCCGCTAGCTGTCTCATGACATCCCCCAGCCCACGTGTTGACAGGGGACGGGGAGGGGGATAGAGTGCTACCCAGACCCCCGAGCCTCACTGAGTCAGGTGCTGCCTCCCCGGCCTGGCTCAGGCCGCCGCCCTAGGAGGCGGCCCAGAAAGAACCAGCCACTGCAGGGTGGTGGGAGAGCGCTGCTCCCGGTGCTGGTCCCCGTGGCCGGGTGGGAAGACCGAGGCGGGGGGGTGGGGGGGCTGCGCCACGTGCCTGCAGTCTCCCGGGTGAGCCACGGTGGGGCCACAGTGCTGAATGCTCCGCCCCACTCCTCTCCCCAGCTCTGAGCTCAGAGCACTCAGAGGCCCCACACAGAGACCAGCAGGTCCAGCAGTGTGCATTCTTGGGGGAGTGGGGGCACAGACAACTCGCGTCTCCCCCTGGTGGCAGAGCCATTCTCTGTTCATCCAGACCTGAGACATCTTGGGAACCAAGGTCTCTTGGAGCGAGCAGCTCCCAGGCACTGACCACTGCGTTTCCAGCACAGCCTCACTCTGCCCAGACGAGTGAGCGCGGCGTGCCTGCCAGACCCCGGGCACCAGCCACAGCCCGGAGGAGCGGAGCCCTCATTACCAGTGTTGCATAAGGTCTAGAGATGTTACATAACCTGCCCAAGGCACACAGCTGCTGCGACGAGCCAGGTTTGAGCCCTGGCTCTCAGACCCCAAACTTCTGACTCAGGGGAAATGACCCTGATGCTTGGAAAGACTGAAGGCAAAAGGAGAAGGCGGCAGAGGATGAGATGGTTGGAGGGCATCACCAATTCAGTGGATATAAACTTGGGCAGACTCCAGAAGACGGTGACAGACAGGGAGGCCAGGCGTGCTGCAGTCCGTGGGGCTGCAAAAAGGCGGACCCAACTGAACGACTGGAAAACAACTCAGACCCCCAGTGTCCACCGTCACCACCCGCCACAAGGAGATTCTCCAGGCAGGGCTGTCCCGAGGACAGGTTAGATAACACTGTCTGAACCTCAGAGCCTCAGGCTAAGTGAGAGAAACCAGACATCAAAGATGGGATGTAGTATGATTCCCTTTCTGTAAAATGTCCACAACATGCAAATCCATAGAGACAGAAAAGAGCTCATCGGGGCTAGATGAGGAGATAGGAAGTCACTGCTGATTGTGATGGATCTCCTTTTGGGGTGATGGAAATGTTCTGGAGCTAGACAGAGGTGATGGTTAAGTAATATAAAGAATATGTTAAAAATGACTGAATCATATACTTCAGAAGAATGGATGCTATGTTGTGTGAATATCTCATTTTTTTTAAAAAAATTCACTCTCTACAGTTATAGGAAACTCAAAATAAATCACTTGTAAATCCCCAAAGCCTGAGTCTCCAGTGAGTGCCACGCTGCCCCTCTGTCCTGCACCACTACCCCCACCAGGCGTCCCTGAACCACATCTGGTACAAGGTCCATCCTACCAAATCCAGCTGCGTGCTTACCTGTACTTCATTGGTTTTCTGTCTGATGGCCTCTTCCTTTTCTCGAATGTCTTGTTCCAGTGAGTATTTCTCTCTGTGTTTGAACAGTCCATGAAAACACAGAGAGACAGCATGAGGAGTGAGCTGACCATCTCCCCCACACTTCTCCCCAACGACCATCTGCTTTCAGTCACCCCCTCCCCTCCAAGCGTGGGTGGAAACTGCGGGTGCCACAAGGCTTGGCCCCCAACACGGTCAGGTGAGCCTTTTAAAGTAGAGGGTGTTGGAGTGACGCCCAGGGGAGAAGGACTGGACATGCCTCTGCTGACTTTGAAGATGGAGGGGTCACAGGAGAGGGGCACAGGGCTGCCCCTCAGAGCAGAATTGGCCCCACTGACATACAGCAGGAAGGGAGGCCCCAGACTCCCAGCTCTGAGGAACCTGGACAGCACCCTGGACTCGGCCCTGTGAAGCCCTGAGCAGGGGCCCAGCTGAGCCCTCCTGGATTCCCGGTCTGCAGAGCTGCGCACAAATGAATCTGTGCGGTTTTAAGTCATTCCACACACAGCAAGAGAAAATGAACATGCCCTCTAAGTCCTTGATTGCGCCTGCTCATGAATGGTGAGTGCCTCCTTCTCAGAAGACCGAGCGTTGAGGACATGTGGAAAGGGGCCTGGCTTTCAGGGAGCTCACAGGGGACAGATGAACACACAAATGCACACAACCTATGTACCATGGAGGGAAATCCAACGGGATAAGGAAAGGGGGTGGGAGTGTCCTGCAATGGGCAACCAGGAAGGACTGAGGACGTGGCCTGTGAGGAGAAAATGTGACGGAAGAACATTCCTGTCAACGGGCACAGGAAGGCAGAGTTCAGCGGGGGAGCCATGGTTGAGTCCAGAGTGATGCAAAGTGGGCTAGGGACTCCAGAGGGCTGGCCGCAAGGAGTGGTGGGGAGGGTCTCTGAGCCCGGCTACTCCTCACAGGAGGCTGCGGTGGGCCGCCGCGCACACCGGGGGCCTGCTGGGGCCTTGTCTGCCACCTCAGCAGCAGACCGCTCCCCACCCCGGCAGCAACCAGTCTGGCTCTTCTCCTGGAAGACAAAGGCTGTGTGCCCTCCCCCAAATTCATACAGTGAAATCCTAACCGCCCCCGTGAGGGTGTTAGGAGGTGGGGCTGTTGGGAGGAGATTGGGTCATGAGGACAGGGCTCCCAGGGAGGGGATTAGTGCCCTTACAAGAGACCCCAGAGACCTTCCGCACCCCTCCACCACGGGAGAACACCCCAAGAAGACGCTGTCTGTGGACCAGGAGACACACCATACCGGACACCGGACCCATCTACACCACTATCTGGACTGCCAGTCTCCACGATGAGGAGACTGTGTGTCTGCTATTTAAGCTCCTTCAGTCTGGGGCGGCCTGTTACAGCAGCCTGAATGCACCAAGTGCCTGAAGCGGCTGCCTCCGTGTCGGGAACCTCACGTGGCCCACACACCCTGCCTCCCCTGCCAGGAACCCAGCACTCGCTCGACAGCAAGGCCTCCTGGGGGTCGCTGGGTCAGACATGAAACAACCGTGAGCTTGCATATTCATTCCTCCAAGTCTAAGGACCACCTAACAATACAACGTCCCCTTCCAGTCCATTACGACTGGGTCCTGTCTCCAGGGGAGAGGCCCATTTTCGCCACGCTGCTAGGCAACAGGCCTGAAGGTCACTCTCGAGGCCAACCAGGCCCGGCTTCCTGCACACACTTGCTCTACACACACTTGCCTCTCACCTTCACAGGGAAATGCTCCAGGCTACCCGAGGCTACACAGCTGTGCAGAGGCACTCCTGGACTGACTCAGACACCAAGACCCCAACCCTCACGTTACAGGGTCCCCTCCCTCCTCTATCTGTGGTCCTGATTAACAGCCTCACCCCGGCTCTAAGAAACTGGGCCTCCATCCTCACAGACGCTCTCTGCCTTGTCAGGCTGCCTGCGCTGACCTCTGGTTTGGAAATACGGCCCTGGGGGAGCCGGGGACAGAACAGGAGCCATGTCCTGGGCTGACACGAAGCGGAGAATCTGGCTTCAGGAGCAGCCAAGGCTGAGCTTAGCGGCCAGCCAGGCGCCCACCCGACTGGTCTCCCACGCCTCCTGGTCCGCCTCTGGCTCTCAGAGCTCTGCCTCACTCAGCATGCAGACCGTCCAGGGGCGCCCGCTGTAAGCAGGGTCTCACTTGCTCTGGCAAAGGGACACCGTTTCCACTTTCGGCCCAGACACACTCCCTTCTGGTGGATGGCAGGGTGCCCTTGGTCCTTCCACTGGCTAAGCCTCACTCCCCGGCCCTCGGAAGTGATGAGAGTCCACCCCCCACCCCCAGAATTAGCTGGTAAGACGATGCTGCTGTACAGAAGACCACAGGGCACACCGCAAGTAGAAGTCTGCTTTCAGCCACACGCGGAGAGTACAGACACACCCGCCAAAGCCCTTCTTTACGGGTGGGCGCTGGGAGTGAAGGTGGAAACCTGGACCCAAGGCCTCTCACAGAGTTCAGTGGTTCCTCCTAAGTCACAAGTTCGCTACCTGAGGCTAGCTGCTTTACATGTTTGGATGTTACAACGCCTTCCTGCAGAGGGGATGGGGTGCCCTCAGTGCTGGAGACCCCACAGCCCACACTGGCTCCCACTGAGGAGGTCAGGACTTGAGCTCATTAGGTCAGCTCAGGAACTTGGGAGAATCTGTGTCCCTTCGCTTCTGCTGAGCAAACGCGTGATGGCCAAGTTGAGAGGTAGTCCACAATCCTCTGCTGCTTGCAATGTTAACCTGGGGAAACAGGCTGGAATCGGAGGGGAAGGGGACATTTTAGCATACCTCTGTAACTGGGTGATCTCCTGACTGATGTCGTCAAGTTCCTTCACACCGGTAAACTCCCCCGATCCAAGAGTGCTTGAACTATCCTGGAACCAAATTCAAACACAGAATTACAAACTGGCAAGATGACCTCAGAAGACAGCAGGGGCGACAGGTCTTGGAATGAGGTGTAAAATCTTTCATCTCCAGCCCCCAACCTGGAAACCATCTGGGCAGTCCAGACACACCCCGCGGGCCCCCGCAAAGGCTGGGCAGACCACCAGCACCCGCCTGCTCGGTGGGCTGCCGGCGCCACCTGGTGGCGGGCTGAGGGGAGCGCCGCGAACACTGGGGGAATGAATGGAAATGAACAGGCCTGCAGCTACTCACCGGGATGGGAGTGCCTCTCTCCGAGGGCGGCACCATGTCCGGCGAGAGGACTTGAGGGGGGTCGATGCCTTTACTGACCTTCTGCTGAATGAAATACATAGCTAACGCGAACTGGTCTTTGCTTAACTTCCCCGTTTGCCTCGTATCGGCCAGGGCCCTGGGAGAGACACGGCAATGCTGATTACACACCACAAGCACCAGCATCGGTTCTGAGTACGAGGAACCCACACTTTTGAAAAACGGACCACGACGGTAACTGAAAACACCAGAGCACAGCTGCGCCTCCTTTTCACTGAGAGCGGCCCCACCACGGCAGCCCCCAGCCCAGGCACCAAGGCAGCAGGGCGCTCCTCTGGGCTGGAGAACCGCCTTGGGCCCACACACTGACCACCAGGGCCGGGAGAGAGCCCACTGAGTGTCTCCACCAAAGGCTCATTTACAGACATCTTTGTTCTCGCTTCCACTCAAGGACAGGACAGGAACACTTGAACCACAACTATTTCTTCTGGTGCTCCTGGTGAGGGCCAGTCTGCAGCGCGCCCAGCCCACAGCAGCCCTCAACCTGCAGTCTCGTCTCTCCGGCCCGCCCCGCTTCCCAGTCACTGAAGGCGCAGGGGCTCCGGCCCACATGTTGGGGCTGCTCTGTCCAAGTCCACTCAGGCGGCGTCGCTCTGCTTGTCCTGACAGGCTCCCTGGGCGCTTGCAGGAGACAGGCCCACATCCTTGTGCGGTCCCTGCGATCCTTCCTGGCATGTCATCTACACTTTAGTCTCGTCCCCCTCTCCCGCCCCCAGCCACCCCAGACTGTCCTTCCACCGCACCGATGGTTAGTCTAGAGCTCGCTCTTCCGGTCCTCGGCCTTCACTCTCTGTCATCCCTTCCACGGGCCCTCATTTAATCTGAGTATATCTGTGATTTCGTTGTGTCACTTATGGGTCGGCCCTTACCCGTTGAGATCCATGTTATAAATTACCTTCCTTTACATGATGGTCGGGCCATGACTTGAATCCCGCTCACAGGCACTTCAGTACCCGAGGCGCAGGCCGCCCGAGTCGTCACCAGGAGCTGGGCCTCCCCCAGTGACTGACTGGGAGGCACGTGCTCCCTGAGGAGGCACAGTCCGTTTTCTCGGTTGGGACCTCGCCTCACAATGCGGCCATCTCTCAGTTATTGCGAAGGACAGTTATTTCCCCCAGTCACTCCCAGTGAATGTCACAGCTCTGCCGGGAGGGCTTCACCACTCCAGCTGCATGGGAACTCTCCGACAGCTCCCAGGTAAAGCCCTCTAAGGAAGGGCTCACCCCCGGAGAAGACAGCTGGGAAGTGGCTGCCACCGCCAGCCACTGCAAGGCCGTGAAGACTGTCCTGCTGGCCCGGGAGGGAACGGCCACGGAGATGGCGCCCTGACAGGTCCTGAGGTGCAGGCTGGAGCCTCCCTCTCCCCACCCCCATGTCACTAGCCTTCACAGGGCACGGCCTCTCAGGGATGTGGCCGCAGCCCTGAGGCCCAGGGTGGCCCTGCTGGAGCCTTCGGCGTCCTCACTGCACACAGCACCCCCGAGGGGCCAGGATCGAGCACCTGCAGCTCCACTGGCTGTGCTGAAAGCTGCAGGACCACCAGCAAGAACTGGCCCTGGCCATTCAGATCGCCTCTGAGCTCCCCAGGGGGACAAAACAGGAAGTCTTCCCACTGGAGGAGACTATGTGGACACGCACAGAATACAGGGAACGGGCCCTCGCACTCGGCCCTGGCAGCCGCCCGCTCCGGCCTTGCCCACACACGGCACAAACCTCACTGGGAGGGTCAGTGAGGCCCCCAGTGCTGAGAAGCAGAGGTTCGTCGGTCCGCGCTTACCATATGTGTGCTAGAAGGTTCTGGGTGAGGCCCGAGTGCATGAAGATCTCCTTCACCTCCTGGCCGCTCACATAGCCATCCAAGTCCAGGTCGGTCTTCAGGAAAATCTCGTCAAATCGCATCTTGTCCGCCACTGGCACCACCCAGTTTACTGTTGGCTGAAAGGGGTTTTCAGAGTTAGTCAAGCTTTGGGACTTCCCTGGTGGCTTGGTGGTAAAGAATCCACCTGCCAATGCAGGAGACATGGGTTCAATCCCTGGTTTGGGAAGACCCCAGGTGACATGGAGCAGCTAAGCCTTTGTGCCACAACTATTGAGCCCGTGCTCGAGGGCCCAGGAATTGCAACGACTGAAGCCCTAGAGCCTGTGCTCCGCAACCAGAGAAACCACTGCAATGAGAAGTCTGAGCACTACAGCCCTGCTCTCCACGAGAGAAAAGCCTGAGTGCAGCGACGCAGACAGGGTGCAGACAAAAATAAACTCATTTTTTAAAAAAATCCTCAGGCTTTTTATCCCCTACAGGTATCACACTATTAAAGTCTTCTCATGCTCATTTCAGCAGAAGACCCTCCGTGAGACGAACAGGTAGACAGGATCTCTGGTCTGTAGATGGGAAAACTGAGGCTCGGAATGGTGAATGCTGACTCGGTCAGTCTCACCCACTGGCCCGTCTGTGCCTTTGCAACCCCATGACAGCGCCCTGAACCTTTGTCCCGAGAGAAAGGTGAAGACCCAGCAGGTCTATCTGCCAACAGCCCGCCCACTCCCGCTGCCTGGGACACAAGGGAAAGCCGGTAATCCCTGCCGGGGGGAAGCTTCACATGCACTCGAGAAGACCCTCCTGACCGCTGGTTCTGGAAGGCCCGACCCCCCATCTTCCACCTGCAGGTGCTCTCTGCTGCCGCAGGGCCAGCCTCATGTCCTGCAGCTGCAGACCCTGCACTTCCTGAGACACAGCAGACCCCCTGGGAGGCGTCAGCACACACAAGGCACTGCCATGCAGTGAGTGGGGCTGATGTGCAAGCTGTGCCCGTGGGAGGGTGGGCCCCCAGAGTCCGCAGTGCTGGTGCGGGAGCCCAGGCCTCGGAGGAGCCCTGCTGCGGCAGACGCAGCTGAGAGCCCAGCAAGGTGTTGTGGCTTCAGTGGTCAGTCACCCAGCACACGTGTGATCCCTCCTCACACCACCTGCTCAAGTCCTACACAAGGAGGGCAGATGCCAGGGTCCACCAGGGCCAGGGCAGGGCTCCCCTGCTGCCTCAGTGGTGAAGAGTCCGCCTACCAATGCAGGAGACATGGGGTTGGGGCCCCGTAACTGGCCCTCTGGGGGCCCAGGTAGGGCTTTGCTCGCCTAGGGATGAGGAAAGTAGCAGGGATCGGGTCGGGGGGTGGCATGGAGTTTGTGGGTCCACAGAGATGCCTGCTCTCGTATCCGTGATTCCACAAGCTGCCCCTATTCCTGGGGAAGGGGACGCACACACCCCCATCTCTGACCTCCAACCGTAGCCAGCAGTACACCATCTAGTCGTGGGGAGGCAGGGGGGAAGTCAGCAGCAGCAGGCTCCTGGGACCCGGAGAGAGCCGTCAAACCACCGGGGGCGAGGCGCTGCCCCCATGAGGAACCTCAGCCCCACTTGCTCCCTTGTCAGTAGAACACACCACACGCGGCCTAACCTATGGTACTTAAGAACTCTTGGCAAGAATTCTGCAGACTCAAGGTCTTGGTCTGGGACTTCCCTGGTGGCACAAGTGAAAAGGAATCCACCTGCCAATGTAGGGGACACAGGGGACACAGATCTTCCCTGATCCGGGAAGATCCCACCTGCTGTGGATCAAGCAGAGCTGGTGCACCTAGAGCCCACACTCCCCGGCAGGAGCAGCCGCCACACGAAGGAGCCCAGGCACCGCACTGAAGAGCAGCAGCCGCTCACTGCGCCCAGAGGAAGCCGTGTGTACCAACAAAGACAGCACAGCCACAGAGAAGCAAAGTAACTTTTAAAAGGTGTTGGGTCTTGGAAAGCAGCAGCTTGTGTAAGTCTAAGTCACTGGGCCCAGCCCCACCTCTCTGAGTCCAGCTCACCATCTCTCGGCTCACCCTGTCCCAGCCTTCTTCCTGTTTCAAGGACACAGGGAATGTCCCCACTTCAGAGCCGGGCCAGGCGCTAGTCCTAGGATGGCTTCTGATCATTCAGGTGTCAGCTCAGATCTCACCGCAGCAGGGGCCTTCCAGCTGGCACCACCTGCAGGAGGGTGACCCTTCCTCACCCTGACACTTCCAAGCCAGGCCAAGTTCTGCTTTCTCAGGACTGCTGGAGCTTTCCTCAGTTTACCGATGTAAGCTAAGCTTATCATCTGAAGCTTAGTTTATCGTCTGTCTCCCCCGGGGGCAGTCCCAGAAAGTACTGGGCACAGCTGGTGGGCTGGGAAAGGTGCCTGGGCCAGGCCAGCTGCGACTGCCCTTCACCGAGAGCCACACACAACTCACCAGTCGGAGGCCATGCCTCTCCAACGGGCTCCTAGGACTAATCCTCCTCCTCCCTCTCTGATACCTTTTTTTTTTTCAACTCCAAGATACATGAGCTCCTTGAGCCTCACAAGTTGAAAACCGAGCTTTAAAGATATGTCACGATCACTGGAACACCCCTGGTATTCCACTGGCTAGGAATCCACCTGCCAATGCAGGGAACACGGGCTCCATCCCTGGTCCAGGACGATCCCACATGCCCTGGAGCAACTAAGCCCGTGCACCGCAACTACTGAAGCCTACGTGCCCTAGCACCTATGCACAAGAAGGGCCACCACAACGAGAAGCCTGTTCACCGCACAGAGGGGCCCCACTTGTGGCAATCAGAGCAAGTTCATGTGCAGCAATGACGACCCAGCGCAGCCAAAAATAAATAAGACTGGGTTTTTTTCGAATGTCACTATCAAGAGATCTCACTGTCTTCTTACGCGTTTCTCATTTTCATCACATTGCAAACATGCATGTGGTGCTGGCTGGTCTTGTCACAATTCATTGATTTTGAAACCACAAGTGAGGCAGAGATGGATCTCCTGTTCTTGCACGTTTCAGACAATGTCAAAGGTGCCTTTTCATAAAAAGCCCCTTACAATGCTGCCACAGTGAGAAGCATCTTTTTTGACAAATAAGGTGCTATCATGTGGAGAGGTGGAGCCCCTCCTGTTTTCCTAACATGAGGCGGATGCCTCCCTCCATCATCTGATTACTCAACATGTATTTACTGAGCATCAAAGCACCAGAGATTCTTCTCGACGCTGATATTATAATCAGGAAATAACTCTGCCTTCACAAAGCTAACAGCAGAGGGCCGGGGATGAGGGGGGACTTGAACAGATGATACATAATTAACTGCGGACCAGGCCAGGTGTGCAAGATCTAGAAAGCAAGTAGAGGGTCAGCAGTAGTCACACCAGGCTTTCCAGACAAGTGACCTGTGAGCAAAGGCTTTGCAATGCCGGGTGCCTTGGTGTGCAATCTGGGGTCTGCCTGGGGTAGGAGGGGCGGGGGGTGAGCAGAGAGCCCTGAAGTGGGAGCGCGCTCAGCGTGTTTGGGGAAAGGTGGTGTTAAGTGAAGTCTATGTGAAGGAGAAAGTCAATTCTGCAGCCCTGCTGCTATGGGCTGAATGTCTGTGACCCCCTCAATTCATACACAAGCCCTCAGCCCCAGTGTGATGGTGTCAGGAGTGGTGGGGGGCCCTCCGGGAGGTGACTAGCTCATGAGAACAGGGCCCTCATGAATAGGATTAGTGTGCCCTTGTAAGAGGGACCTCAGAGAGCTTCAGCTGTGTGAGGACACGGCGAGAGGACGGCCATCTGTGGACCAGGAAGTGGCCCCACCAAACACCGCGTCTGCTGGCACCGTGATCTTGCACTTTTGCTTCCAGAAGTGAGAAGTGAATCTGTTGTTTAGAAGTCGCCCAGTTTATGGCATTGTCACAGCAGCCAGATGGCCTAAGACATGTGCTATAAAGATGTGATTTAATCCCAGACTTTATCCCTCTCGGGCCACAAATGACTCACTCCTGAGCGACCTCTTACTGGGACTCCACGCAGCAGCACCAACAGCTGCTCTGAGACGTGGCCAGCACGCAGAGGGCTGTACCTGTGCTTGCTTGATGCCGTGCTTGGGAGACAAGCTTCCAGTGCTGTTGAGGCTGCTGACGCTGCCATGGGAAGGCGTGGAGCGGAGGCTGTCTTTTGGTGGGGGGCTGGCAGGCAGGACAGGCACGGCACCCGCGAACATTGTCTTCTTCCTCTTGGAGGGCGGGATGAGGGATGGGGGCAGGACGGAGGGCACAGGCTCCTTCTCGAGGGCTCGGTACACCAAGTGCATGGCCTGTGAGGACAAAAGAAGACATCTGGGGCACGAGGCCCAGGGCCAGGGCAGGTGGAGGACAGCTCTTCCAGGGGCTCAGGGATGCCATGAAGACAGCTCTTTCTGAGGCTACTTCCAAATGGAACGAGTGAAAATAAAACTTTTCTGATGAGCTATGCCACCAATGTATGATTTTCCAAGACATTGATTCAATCATACAACACTGAAATGAGTAAAAAAAGAGGGACTTCCCTGGTGGTCCCATGTTAAGTACTCCACAATCCCACTGCTGGGGGCCTGGGTTCGATCTCTAGTCAGAGAACTAGATCCTGCATGCCACAACTAAGACCTGGGGCAGTCAAATATATTTGAAAAAAAAAGAAATATAAAAATAAAGCATGAGGGGCTTGGGGGTTAGTGTTTAATGGGGACAGGGCTTTAGTTTCGCCAGGTCAAAAAGCTCTGACGATGGATGGCAGTGATGTCTGCACAGCCACATGAATGCATTAAACCCCCAAACCTAAAAGCGGCTATGATGATAAATTGTGTTACATGTATTCTACCATAAATTAAAGAATAATAATGGTCAGTGAAAAGAACAGGATGATAGAGAAACACAAGAAATGCTCAAAGAAGTTGATGTGTGTTGGGGGAAAAAAATCACAACTGAGTAGTAGGGGTGTAAGGAATTATGAATGGAATCACATGAGAAATTTGTAATTTTCTTGGAAAATGTTTAAATTTAATCTAGAATTTTAAAATTTCAAAGGCTTTATACCACAGTATAGTAAGATAATAATAAGCTTTAATTCATTTGCATGTTGTAAAATTTCATCTTAAATACATTTAAAATTCCTAAAACAGAAGATGGATATGGCTGTATTTCGTTGTCTTTCTATTACTTAGGAATTCCCAGATTATTCAGCAATTTTTTTTTTTGCTCGAAGTTAATCATGTGTGTGCTTTTTAGTCACTCAACCATATCCAATTCTTTGCAACCCCATGGCCTGTAGCCCGCCAGGCTCCTCTGTCCATGGGGCTTCTCCAGCAAGAATACTGGAGTGGGTTGCCATGCCCTCCTCCAGAGGACCTTCCCAACCCAGGGATCAAACTCAGGTCTCCCTCACGACAGACAGATTCTTTACCGTCTGAGCCACCAGGGAAGCCCTGAACTTAATTACTATTTATTAAAGCACTGTCCTTAACTATAAGAGGCTACTTTATTCTATTTTCGTTTGACATTTAATGGAATGAGATGAGTGAATAAATGTCATAAAACAGAGAGAAAGATCAAAGATGTGAATGAGGAGGAGGGAAGGCAGAAAGAAAAACAGGGGACGAAATGACACTGGCCCGGGGTGGGGAGAGGGGGCCAGGCAAAGTCAGCCCAGCAGGCAGCTGGGAGAAGTGGGTGGGGAGCTGCAGGGGTGTGGAGGAAGGGCAGCTGCATAGGAAGGCAGCCCACAGGACCTAAGAGTCCCCAACTACACAGAGATCTAGCACTGCTGCTAAAGGAGAAGAGGGCAGGAGTGTCAGGGATCTGGCATGGACACAAGCCAACACAGAAGTGTCGCGACACCCGGTGGTCATGTCTATACACACCCCTGCTTCCCAGCTCTGTCTGCTGAAAGGGCCAGAGGAAGCTGTGGCATCCCAGGGGTCACTGAGCACTCCAGAGCCCAGCCCGTGGTCTCTAATACCCTTCTCCACTATAAGGAACTGGGGGTCCCGGAGAAATGGCTGATAATGGAGCTGAGAGAACGGGTACAGAGCAAGAGCCGGGAACATCGCATCATGCAAGGAGAAGGGTTGCAAGGAGCTCTCACCGGGCAAAATAAACATGCGAGTAAAGGATTCTAAACCACAGAAAAGAGAACAGGAGAAACGTCCCTAAGTGCACTGTGATGTGAACAAATCCCTCGCAGTAGAGCGTGAGCTAGAAAGTGTACAAGGAAGGACAGAACCAGAAAATCCTCACGAGGCAGCTCTCTGAAACTTGAGCAATTTGGGTGAGACTCCTGGGAGGATGCAACAGCTAGCAGGTGAGAAGTGCAAGGGTACAGGGTGTTCAGTCTCCAAGTGTCATCTCTCATGGAAGACAGAGCACAAAGGAAAACAGTAACTGCGGAGGGAATCCCGAAGCCTCCACCTGACCTCGGTCAGGGTGACATCAAGGTAGAAGACATCGGTAGAGACAACACACGTCCTACCGATGGCCTGCGCCCTGTGGAGAACAAGTACAAGCGCCGGGTCATCACGAGGAAACAGCAGACAACCCCTCACCATGGGACAGTCGACAAACCGCTGGCCCTGAATGTGCCCACACGACCACGAGACAGGAAGACAGTTGCAGGAGCTGACCTAGATTATAAGAAACAGGACTAGAGACACTCGAAGCTGGAGTCTCCTTCACTATAAAGGACATTTTGGGGAACAACTGGCAAAATGTGAATAATATCCTTAGATCAGACAACAGATTAATAAAATAATACACATAATATATATATGTGTATATCTACAAAGCATATATGGTATAACCTATAATAACAGATACTACAATAAATTACACAATGTCAATGCCAATTTGCTGATCTTGAATTAGACGGTGGTAACATAAGAGAATCCTCTGGCTTGGGGATATACACACTGAAGTATTTCAAGATGAAAAGGCCCATACCTAAAACTCTAAAATGGTTCAAAGGAAAAATCAATGTGTGTGTATACATGCCTGTATACCTTCATATGCAAATGAGAGGAGAGAGGGGGGCAAGGAGTGGAAGAGAGGGAGGGAGAAAGAAAGCCACCGTAGTAAAATGGCAACACTGGGAATCTGAGTGAAGATGCAAAACAATTCTGTCAAATTAAACCCAAATTATGTCAAAATAAACATTTTTAAAAAAAATTAAACAAGAGGAATCTCTTGGTGGCTCAGCAGTTAAAGATGCTGCTTTTCCAATGCAGAGGGCACAGGTTCCATCCCTGGTGGGGGAACAAAGATCCCACATGCCATAAGGCATGGACAAATAAAGAAACAAAGAAGAAAAAAAAATATCCACGGTGGGAGGGAGAGAATATATGTACACATACAGCTGCTTCACTTCATTGTATGGCAGAAACTAACATAATATTGCAAAGCAACTATACTCCAATAAAATAAGAAGGAAAAAAGTCCAGAAATCCCCACACGAGTGGCATGTCCCCACCCTCAGGAGGCGGGGAAAGAGTCTCGGCAGGGACCTACCACTGCAAACTCATCTCTGTCCAGGTGCCCGTCCTTGTCGATGTCGCTGAGGTCCCAGACCTGCAAGGGAAGAGCAGCAAGGCTTAATGGGGGATGGCACCTGGGCTTCCCACAGGCAGGAAGGGCCTGTGTGGTGGCAGGCACGCCCACCAGAACTCACATTCTGACTGCACACCCAGGTTAAGACAAGGAAATCAAAGTGCATTTAAAAACCAGTCTTTAGGTTCTCTGAAAAGCCATCATCCGATGAAGCGTTGTCAATTCCAAGATCCTTTCCACCATATTTCCACCATTTTCACTAACAGATGACCATGATTATAATGACGTCTAATCTGGTTTTTAGTCTTTGGTTTTAGTACAGTTACTTCTCTGAACACAAGCCTGCCCCCCACGCATGTGCACATCCACGCACACACACACACACAAATACCCACCCAGCCACCCTATCCCCATCATAGCTGGGGAGGGCCATGGGCATGCACTTGAATAGGACTATGGGATCTTGCCGCCTCTCCCCTATCAGTGGATGGTGAGAAAGAAGTCACAAACTATGCCAGGTCAACCTAGCACCCAAAAAGACAAGGCAGGCACAAATCAAATGCCATGTGCTAGGTTTTCCAAAGTACAATCAAGGCACGAGCTTCCTGACCTAGGTGAGCCATCCAGGACCAGTAGGGGGGCCGACCTGACGCAGACACCAGTGCCCAGAGCCAGGCAAGGGGCCAGGGTCCATCCATGATGCTATGGATGCTAGTACCCGATCCCCAGTCAACCACTAGCTGCTTCAGCCCAGGGCTGCTTGTCATATGTAGGCCCTCCTCTTTACCTCCTGCTGCTGTGTCCTTGGCCGGGGCCACTCCATCACTCCACAGACACCAGAGCTTCAGCTGGCCGCCCTGCCTCTAGTCCTGTCCCCAGGGCAATCCCAGGACCTGCCCTAAAATGCACTCTCACCCCACTTTACCCCACCGACAGCATTCAGACCCTGCCCCTCTGCCTGGCACAGGGAGCCCTGTGCCCTGAGCTGGTCTCCACAACCCAGCCCATCCTCCTGGGACTCCACCTTGACCTCTAGGGACCTCAAACTGATCACAGTCACCTCAAGCACATGGATGCCCTTTTAAGTGTCTGGCACTGGGCTGAGTGCTTTACGTCCATGGTCTCAACTGAGGAAGTAGCAGCTCAGAAAGAGTAACATCCCCCAAAATACAGCACCCAGAGGTGTTCCTGGCTCCACAGTCCTACCCCACCCTGGCACCACTGATGTTTGGGGCCAGATCATCTCTGTGGAGGCCACCCTGTGCACGGTAGGATACTGAGCAGCATCCCTGGCCTCTGCCCACCTGCTATCAATAGCACACAACCCAGGTGGGACAACCAAGAATGTCTCCAGACACTGCTCAACATCCCTCGTGGGTGGAGCTGCCTGGTGAGAACGCCAGCCCTCCTCGGCAGGCTGGGCAGCCTCTGCGCATGCCATCGTGCACCCGGCCTTCTCAACCCATCATCAGCCCCTGTTCCATCCCTCTGGAGGCTATAACCCAGGGCCATCTCCTCTAGGCAGCCTTCCCTGCCTGCGCTGAACCCCTCCGCTCAGGGGGGTCAGGTACCTCCCCTTCTACTGTCCCCACCAAGCAGAACTGTGATTACCAACGAGGCAATGGTGGGGCGTGGGAGCACCAGGGAAAAGCGAGGGCTGTGGGACCACCAGGACCTCATTCCCTTCTCCATGAAACCCTGTGCAAATGACTGCCCATTCTCAAGGCCCCCATTTCGGCATACGGAAAATGGAGGGCCTCCCTGGCGGTACAGTGGTTAAGACTCTGTGCTCCCAGTGAAGGGGGTACTGGTTCGGGGCACTGGTTCAAGACCTGGTTAGGGAAGATCCCACATGCTGTATCTCAGAAAAAAAGAAAGAAAACAAAAGTGACACCATCCATAATACCATCCGTAACAAGTTACTCAGTGACTTCATTCCTGCAAAGCCCTAGAACTAGGTCTGGCACATACTAAGCCCTCAATAAATAAATACTAGGATCTTAACTATTACTTACTTATTTGACCTCTAGGACTGTATCTATTAATAATTCTATCCCCCTCTTCCCAGTGCTCAGCACAAGGCTGACCCAGAGCAGACTCCAAAAAAAGATTCCAAATGACTAAATGGATACCCAATGTGTGGGTGCAGGGGGGCACAGATGAATGAGTGTGCAGAGATGCATGGATGGATGCCTGAGTGCACCGATATGCGCATGCATAGATGGGTGGGTGAGTGGACGTGGAGGTGTGCATGCACAGGTAAACGGGTGCACATGTGGGTTGGTGTTTGGAAGGAGGGAGAGAATGAGAGAAGAGGAGAAGTGACCCTTGTGGACAAAACCTGGTGCCAGGGGAGAAGATCTGCAGAACTCACCCTTCCAAGCTGCAGCTCCCCTTCTAATAAGGCACACCCCACTTCTGTGATCTCCTTGCCTTGTGCGTGACTTGGCTCTACGACACTATCACAGCCACTGTTGGGTACCGTGAAGAACTGCCACGTAAAGGCACACGCCGTGCAGGAGCAGGCCACCCCATCCTGCCTCATAAAGACCACTGGGGTCACCATGGGTCCCCCTCACGGTCTCCATCTACACCACACCACGACCAAGAAGACACGGGGATCTGTGAGAGCCCCTTTCTTAGTGGCCTCATTTCCAAACAAAGTCCTATCTGGGTGCTATAAAAAGGGCCAGAATCTGCAAATGTGCAACTCAAACAGGGACGTTACTAGATGAATCCTAGTGGGCAGGAATCTGCCCCTTTCCCCTCGGTTCTACCAAATATCATGAGCTTGACCCACAGGTGTGGCCTAGGGCAGCAGGGACCTTGCTCTGTCCTCCTGCTCTAGGTCTGCACCTGTCACATCAGCAGTTCCATCCAGACACCCATCCCCCTCGATCCAGAGCGGCACAGAGACAGCCACTGCAGAACTCGGCTATATGCACAGGGCAGACGTGAGGGGCCATAACCAAATCTCGTCAGAAGGAAAACAGTCAGGTTTCGAGAGCTGTATCTAAAAAAACTTGTACGGACTTCCCAGGTGATCCAGTGGCTAAGATTCTGTGCTTCCACTGCAGAGGGCATAGGTTTGATTCCTGGTTGGGGGATAAAGATCCCGCATGCTGTGCAGTGTGGCCAAAAAAAAAATTTTAAATACTTGGGTTTAATAGGAACAAAACTGAGGCTTTAAAATAAAGGGGAGGAGGCGTGGAGAACGCATAAAATTTTATCTAAACTTGCAGCAGAATTGAAACTATCTTTACCTTAAGTTCACGGGGAGGGAAAAAAATTAAAAATAGAAAGGAAATACAGACATATATGACCATACTCTTCCCCTAGAGGTCTGCGTTCAAGTCCAGCTTGGTCTGTCCTCAGCCCTGGGCAGCAAGAGCACCTCTGAGGTTGCCACCCCACGCATGCTGGGGAACCTCCGTGAGCTGCACCCTGTGAGGCCCGAGCCAGCCCAAATGCAGTGACGACTCCATCCACATCAGCTCCCGTAAAAACTGATGGTGCACAGCTGTGCCAAGAGGCCTTCAAGTGTCGGGGGAGGTGGCAGGGCAGCGTACCAACCGGATTCAGCAGTAGAGCCCTGTGCGAGAGAACCACTTACCCTGCCCAGGACATCAAGAGGCAGCTTTGAGTTCATGAGGACTGGCTTGACTTTGTCTCCAGACAGCAAACCATTGACAGGTAAGAGGCTTTCAAAAATTCCATCAAACTTTGCCTTTTCTTCTACCTAGTTGAAAAGAAACAGCCTGAGTGAGGGAAAAAGTATGAGTGTCCAAAATGAGCCCTGACCTTAAAGCTGAATGAAAGTGGGCAAGGATCCAGCACTGGGCTCACCTAAGAGCATGGGACAGTCTTCCTGCACTTCCAAAGTCAAGTCTAGGCAAAAGGATACAGTCCTTGAGTGACTACGGATATGATGGCAAAGGTCAACAGAGGAGAGAGGGGCCTAGCAGACTATAGTTCATGGAGTCACAAGAGTCGGACATGACTTAGTGACTAAACAACAACAAAAACAGCCCAAGGCAATCCAGAGATTCAATCCCTATCAAAATACCAATGGCATTGTTCATAGATGAGAACAAGTAATTTTAAAATTTGTATGGAAATGCAAAAGACCTCAAATAGCCAAAATAGTCTTGAGAAAAAAGGCAGAGCTGGAAATATCAAGCTCCCTAACTTCAGACTATACTATTATAGCTACAGTAATCAAAACAGTATACTACTGGTTCAAAAACAGACACAAAGATAAAAGGAACACAACAGAGAGCCCAGAAGTAAAGCCATACACTTATGCTCAATTAGTGTGGAACAAATGAGGCAAAAACATACACTGGAGAAATGACAGTCCATTCAGTAAGTGGTGCTGGGGAAACTGGGCAGGTACATATGAAAGAATGAAACCAGAACACTGTCTTACACCACATACAAAAATATGCATACAAAAAAAAAAAGTGGATCAAAGACCTAAATGTAAGACCAGAAAACCCAAAACATAGGCACAACACTCTTTGATATAAATCATGGCGATACTTCTTTAGATCTGTTTCCTAAAGCAAACAAAAGCAAAAACAAAAACAAAGAAATGGAACCTAATTAAAAGCTTTTGCACAGCACAGAAAACCACCAACAAAATGAGAAGGCAGAGAGACGAGATGGCGGAAGAGCAGGTAGAAGTGGAGTACATCTCTCTCCACAGACGCATCAGAAGTACATCTTCAGATGCAGAAGATCTTGCAGAGAACAGCTGAGTACAGGCAGGGGTCCTTGACCACCAGAAAGGACCACATGGACTCAAGACCCAACACCTCCCAACTGCCGGTAGCGCCCAGCACAGGACGCCACACCCAAATAAGGAGCAAGGTAAGAACACAAACCCAGTCATCAGCAGACAGGCTTCCCCCAGACAACCCAAAACACACCCTGTCACCTGCTCCCACCAGAACACAAGCACAAGCCCCTCCCAACACAAAGCCTACATAGGCCACTGGACCAGCCTCACACGCCGAGGGCAGAGACCAAAACTGAGAGGAACTATGACCCTCTGACCACAGGAAAGGAGACCTCACACACAGTAAGCTAGACAAAACGAAAAGATGAGCAACGCTGTGCAAATGAAGGAGTGAGGTAAAAACTCACAGGACCAAATAAGAGGGAATAAGTCCCGAAAAAGAATCCAGAGCAACGTTAGCAGAGATGGTCCAAAATCTCAAAGACAGGACGGGGAAGACACAAGAGTCATTTAACACACTGAGCAAGGGCCTAGAGAGGTCTAAAGAGAAAACAAACAGTGACGAACAACACAACTACTGAAATTAAAAACACTCTAGAAGGAATCAATAGGAGAATAACTGAGGCAGAAGAATGGTAAGTGAGGTGGAAGACAGAATGGTGGAAATAACCACTAAAGAGCAGAATAAAGAAAAAACAGTGAAAAAAAAACTGAGGACAGTCTCAGAGACCTCTGAAACAATATCAAATGCACCAATATTCAAATTATAGAGGTCCTAGGAGAAGAAGAGAAAAAGAAAGTGTCAGAGAAAATTTTTGGAAAGATTATAGTTGAAAACTTCTCCAACATAGGAAAGGAATAGGAAAGTCCACCAAATTCAAGAAACACAGAGAGTCCTATACAGGATAAACGGAAGGAGAAATACACTGAGACATTTATTAATCAAACTAACAAAAATCAGACACAAAAGAAAAGTATGAAAAGCAGCAAGTAATATACTTGGTGCTTTGGGAAACCTCATATGATTAACAGCTGACTTTTAAGGAGAAACCCTGCAGGCCAGAAGGGAGTGGCAGGATACATTTTAGGTAAAGAAAGGGAAAAATCTACAACCAGGATTACTCTACCCAGGAAGGATCTCATTCAAAATTGTCAGAGAGATCAAAAGCTTTAATGGCAAGCAGAAGTAAAGGAATTCAGTAGCACCAAACAAGCCTTACAACAAACGCTAAAGGGACTTCTATAAAACAGGAAACACAAGAGAAGGAAAAGACCTACAAAAACAAACCCAAAACAATAAAATGCTAATAGGAACACATATATCAACAATCTCTTAAAATATAAACTGATTAAACAATCCAACCAAAGACACCAACTGGCTGAATGGATACAAAAACAAGACCCATATATATGCTGTCTACAAGACACCCACTTCAGACCTAGAGACACATACAGACCGAAAATGAGAGGACTGGAAAAGATATTCCATGCAAATGGAAATCAAAAGAAAGCCAGAGCAGTAATTCTCATTATCAGACAAAACAGACCTTAAAATAAACAATATTACAAGAGATAAGGACACTACATAATGACCATGGGATCGATCCAAAAAGAAGACCTAACAACTGTAAATACTGATGCAACCAACACAGGAGTGTGCTCAGTCGCTTCAGTCGTGTCCAGCTCTCTGTGACCCCATGCACTTGTAGCCCACCAGGATCCTCAGTCCATGGAACTCTCTACGCAAGAATACTGCAGTGACTTGCCCTTTTCTTCTCCAGAGGATCCTCCTGATCCAGGGATCAAACCTACGTCTCCTGCATTGCAGGCAGATTCTCTACCACTGAGCCACCAGAGACGCCAAATACATAAGGCAAACACTAACAGAATAAAAAGGGAAATCAACAGTAACACCATAATAGTGGGTGACTTTAACACCCCACTTACACCAATGGACAGATTATCCACAGAGAAAATTGATAAGAAAACACAACCCTTAAATGACACATTAGGCCAGATGGACCTAATTGATATCTTCAGGACATTTATCCAAACACAGAATACACTTTCTTCTCAAATGCACAAACAACATTCTCCAAGATAGATCATATCTTGGGTCACAAATCAAGCCTTGGTAAATTTAAGAAAATTAAAGTTGTATCAAGCATCTTTTCTGTGACTACAACACTATGAGACTAGATATCAATTAGGGATATCTAGAGTCAGACACGACTAAAGAGACTTAGCAGCAGCAGCAGCAGGGGGCAAAAACGTAAAAAACACAAACACGTGGAGATTAAGCAATATGCTTCTAAATAACCAACAGGTTATTGAAGAAGTCAAGGAGAAAATTTTAAAAATACCTAAAAAAAAAAGTGACAAAACACGATGACTCAAAACCTAAGGGATGCAACAAAAGCAGCTCTACAGGGAAGTTTAGAGCAATACAATTCAACCTCAAGAAACAAGAAAAACATCAGATTGACAACATTATCTTATACCTAAAGCAACTGGGAAAAGAACAAAAAACCCCCAAAGTTAGTAGAAGGAAATAAATCATAAAGATCAGAGCAGAAATAAATGAAAAAGAAATGGAGGAAACAATAGCAAAGATCAATAAAACTAAAAGCTGGTTCTTTGAGAAGATAAACAAAATTGACAAATTATCCAGACTTACCAAGAAAAAAAGGGGGAAGACTTAAAATCAATAAAATTAGAGATGAAAGGTAGCCTGTGAATGGGAGAAGAGATTTGGAAATGATTTACCTAATAAGGGGTTAATATCTAAAAATATACAGAGAACTCATTCAACTCAGTATCAAAAACCAAACAACCTGATTAAACAATGGGCAGAGGATCTGAACAGACATGTTTCCAAAGAAGTATTACAGATGGCCAACAGACACGTGAAAAGATGCTCAATGTCATCATCAGTGAAATGCAAACCAAAACCACAATGAGGTATCACTTCACACCTGTCAGAATGGCTACTGACAAAAAGACAACAAATAACAAACGTTACTGTGAGTGTAGAAAAAACCCTATGCAGTGTTGGCAGGATTATAAAATGGTCCAGCCACTATCGGGAACAGTATGGAAGTTCCTCAAAATGTTAAAAAACAGGACAATCATACAATCCAGCAATTCTACTTCTGGGTATTTTTCCAAAGAAAATAAAAACCCTAATTGGAAAAGATGTGATCCCTATGTCCACTACAGCATTATTTACAATAGCCAAGATATGGAAGCAACCCAAGGGTCCATCAATAGAAGACTGAAAAGAAAAATGTGGCAGAGGCTTCCCTGGGGGCTCAGTGGTAAAGGACCTGCTTGTCAAAGCAGGAGACACAGGTTTGATCCCTGATCCAGGAAGATCCCACACGCTGCAGAGCAACTAAGCCCATGCGCCGCAACTGTTGTGCCTGTCTGTACTCTAGGGCCCAGAAGCCACAGCTACTGAGTCTACAGGTGGCAACGACAGGCCCGTGTGCCTTAGAGCTCGTACTCTGCACGAGAAAAGCCACCACAGTGAGAAGCCTGCACACCGCAGCTAGAGGAACGCCCATGCAGCAATGAAGACCCAGCACAGTCAAAACTAAGTAAAATCATTTTTTTAAAGATGTGCTGTGTGTATATGCTTATACACACACAGACATACAAACTTACACACAATGGAATTATTACTCACTAAAAAAAAAAAAGAACTCTTGCCATTCATGACACCATGGATGGATCTAGAGGGTTTCATGCCAGATGAAAGAAGACAGAAAAAAAGGAATACCATGTGATCTCACTTACATGTGGAATCTAAGAAACAAAAGGAAAACTCTCCTAGATACAAAGGAGAAACAAGGTGGTTCCCAGGGGGAGGGGGTGGAAGGTTGGGCAAACACCTGAAGGAAAGTAAAAGTACACACTTCAAGGTACAAAACGAATAAGCCAGGGGATGCAACATATGGCATAAGGAATACGGCCAGCAACACTGTAGCAACTTTATATGTAGAGGATGCTTACTAGGCTTACCATGGCGATCATCTCATCAACATATGCAAATGTCAAATCACTATGAAAACTAACACTGAGACTGAAGTTAACATAATGCTGTACATCAACTATGTTTCAATTTAAAACAGTTAAGACAGTGTGAACGGGGCTTCCCAGGTAACTCAGTGGTAAAGGATCCACCTGTCAATGCAGGAGGCATAGGAGACTTGGGCTCCATCCCTCGGTCAGGAAGATCCCCTGGAGGAGGCAATGGAGACCCACTCCAGTATTCTTGACAGGATAATCCCGTGGACAGAGAAACCTGGCAGGCAACAGTCCATGGGGTCGAAAAGAGCACGCATGCATGCAAGATAGTGAATGAGTGATATGTATTTTACAACTCAAAAGAAAGAAACTGAAGTCAGAACACAAGCAGACACTGCGTGCTTGAGTCACCGTCAGCGCCAAGAAGCCCACCTCCCTGCATCTGCCTGGGGTGTGGAATTCTCCGCGGATCTGTCAGACTTGCCGACTCTGGCTTCAGGAAGCCCAGGGACTTTCACGACAGAAAAGAATGCTAACAATGGTCATGATCTCTGAAGGGACTCGAAGCTCTCTGCCCCGTCACAGCACCATTCCTTCCCCAACTCCCCTCTTCAAGGCCTCACAGGCTCCTCAGCCACCAGCTCTTCTCTTGAGGACTCAACACAGCCCCTCCTGTAAAGGGGCTGAAGCGGTTTGAGGAATAATAAGAGCCGTTTAGAACCGTCTTTCACAATGAAGCAGTTGCTTTTCAAAGTAGATGCCATGCAACTGGACTACACAGAAAGAAATCCTTGGGTACTATGATCATGGCTGGCAAAGTGCCTGATTTATCACAAAGGCAACTCCTTGCCCTTGGGTCAGCTGAGGCCTTCCCGCCCTGTCCCTGCACAGACCTCTCCCCAGGGTTCCCTCCTTGAACCCTTCCAACCCTATAAAAAAGGACAAAAAGCCACCTGGGGCTGGGAAGTGTCTCTTTTTTTTAAATTTCCTTTTAATTGGAGGATAATTGCTTTACAAATGTGGTACTGGTTTCTTCCGTACAACGACATGAATCAGCCGTAAGTATACATGTATTCCCTCCTGCTTAGGCCTCCCCCGCCCCGCCCCCAGTCCCAGCCCCCCAGGCATCACAGCGCTGACCTGAACTCCGTGCTGGACACAGTTCCCCACGAGCTGTCTGCCTTACACACGGTGGTGTACATATGCCAGTGCTACTCCCCCAATTCACCCCACCCCCTCTTGGCTTCGCTGTGGCCACAGGTCCGTTCTCCACGTCTGTGTCTCTACCCCTGCCCTGCATATCAGCACCATTTTTCTAGATCCCATACATATGCATTAATACATGGTATCTGTTTTTCTCTGACTTACTTCACTCTGTATAACAGATTCTAGGTTCATCCACCTCACTTCAACTGAAGAGAGGTGTCTACTTGATAGCAGGACTGCTATTAATACTGGTATTTAAGCCAAATAAAACTGAGGCAATGTAATAACCGTGAGTGGGGAGGAAGTCTCATTGGGAGACCATCTCTGACCATCTCTGTGACTCATTCACAAATTGCCTTCAGGAGTAATTCTGCACTTATTAAGAGACACATCACTCATTTCTTTTCTTTCTAGAAGCAGTAACACAGCTCTGTGGCCTCAACATCCTGTCTTTAAAAGAACATTTTAAGTGGTGAACGTTTTTCAAAAAGCAATGACAGCAACAGAGAGGAAAGAACTGTAAAGCATAGACTGGCTGGAAATAAGGGAGAAAGCTATGAAGACATTCTGGAAGTCTCCACGCTTGAAAGCTCACAATTTCTCCTTCTATCCTGATTAACCTACCCGGGCAGCAAAATCACAGAACATGACCTAGAAGTACAAGGTATCCAGTGTGAAATTTTCAGAATGCAACATTTGCCTGCCTTAGGAGGCAACAATACCCAATTACAGGAAAAGGTGATGGTTTTTGCAAAAGACTCTAATTTGAAGAAGTATTTCATCCAAATTCTGTGGCACAGTCACTCTGAAACAAAGTGGATGATACAATCACCCTATGAAACGTGCTGAACGTCATAAAGACTAACAGAAAAGCATGTGAGAGACAGCTGAGGGGGCGCCTGGCCCGGGCACTCACCCTCACAGCCCAGTGGGCCTCTGCAGAAGGCGGCGTGACCATCAGAGGGCTGCTGCTGTCGTGCTGAGGAGAGAGAGAGACAGTCCACTGTAGCTGGCCCCGAATTCTACAGGAGCACGGGTTCATGGTAGGGATATCCATTTCAAAGTGCTTTCAAAAGGGAGAAAGAGCTCAGCAAGTTAAACACAGAATCACCACATCACTCAGCAATTCTCCTCCTAGGTAAAGACCCCAAAGAACTGAAAACAGGCATGCAAACAATTCCTTGTACATGAATTTATTATGCCCACCAACAGACGAAAGGATCAACAAAATGAGGCAGACCACAGAATGCAATCTTATTCAGTCATGAAGAGGCATGAAGTACTGACACATGCTACAAAGTGGATGAACCTTGAAAACATTATGCTGAGTGAAAGAAACACGATGTATGGCTCTATAAAATGCACAGAGATAGAAAGCAGATCAGTGGCTGCCAAGGGCTGGGGGCCGGGTTGGGGGCAGGCAGAGTCAAGAATGATCACTTCGTGGGTACACAGTTTTCTCTGGGGTGCTGTGATAATGTTCTAGAACAGTCAGGTGACGGTTACACAATGCTGTGAACGCACTGAACAGCCCAATGGTTCATTTTTTAAATTGATTTTAGATTACGGGAATCTCCCTGCCATTAAAAGAAAATTAGAGAGAAAGAGAAAAAACATGGAGCGAGAGAGACGAACAGACAAAGCAGAGAAGCACGGAGGCTTCCGACACTTACGAATTTAGGTGGCGGCATGTTCAAGCTCAGATTGCTCAAGGCGACTTCGTGGCCGCTCTGCGCACAGGCCACCAGCCTCAGCGCGACATAGAAACCCTGCAATCCAAGAGGGGCAGGCGTAAACCCCACCCGGCGGGTGACGGCGGATGAGCTGTCTGCAGGCAGGGGCTCGGGGGCCGAGGGGTTTCATTTCGCTTCAGCAGGGGAGCCCGCACATGCTCAAGTCTCTTACAGACTCAAGCAAAGCCAGTCTCACCCTGGGAGCACTGCTTAAGTCAATGTGCTAAAACAGACTTAGCCCACTGCTTTCTGAACGCTATAAAATTTCAAACAGCTGTATTTTCAGAAACAATGAGCTCTCAACATTTAAAAAAATGCTAGAGTGTACAGTTTTAAGTCTAAAGGGTGGTTCAACTATGCACTGACTTTTTAGAAATGGTTTGGAATAGACACAGCTGTTTGGGGCCTGACACTCATGGCTCAGTGGATCCCCCTGGCCTCACTGAACAGAGCATCCCCCCTCACCCCTTGCTCCTCAATGGCCAGGCGTGGACTTCTCTCCCACACAGGACCAAGGACCTGAACTAGGGGCCTTGCCTCCTCCTCACCCTCCTCTGAAGCGAAGACTGATCATGCCACAGGCTTAGGGGACTTGTGTAGGATCACCTAGTTTTTCTAAATTGATCAACAGGCCTAAGAACATGGATTCTTTTTAAAGCTATAAACACAATTATGGTTTTAAAATCTCCTTCACAGAAATGTGAGCACTAGAGCAGCCTGTCTCAGGCTGATGTCTACAGAATGTCCGTGTACCATGTAGAGAAATGGGGACGTCAGTAAAGTTAGAAGAACTGCATTCAGCAAAGATAACAGGGTTCTTGGGGCTTCCTTGGTGGTCCAGTGGTTAAGACTCCACACCCCCAATGCAGGGCGCAGGGGTCTGATCACTGGTCAGGGAACTGAGATCCCACATGCCATGTGCTGCGGCCAAAAAATTTTTAAAAAGAGAAATAAAACAGGGTTCTCTCCCACAAAGGTCCTCTGAACCCTCAACACACAAACGTGCGCTATGAATCTCAAGCAAGGGAGGAGGAGCGCATGGTGCTAATTCCACAGGTCGGATCATGGACAGTGAGACATCAGGAACCATACCCCTTGGAACAGAGTTTGGGGAAAGACTGAACTAAATTAAAATATGACCAGTTAAAAATCATAAGGACTAGCTTCCCAGGTGGCACAGTGGTGAAGAATCCAACTGCCAATGCACAAAAAATCTAAAGCACTATAATATTCCACTTACAGAATATTCTCAAAATGATGGGATCACATCACAGAAGGAACCAGTGGTTGCCAGGGCTCAGGGTGTGACGCCCAATGGGCAGCATGAGGGGGACTCGTCGGGGGCAGTGAGAATGTCCTAATCCTGACAGTGGCCCTGGTTACCTGCATCTATGCGAGTGATGCAATTACACAGAATTCTATACACCAGGGACACCACCAGACCAAAGTGCCTACGCATGTGGTCAGCTCTGGGTGAGGCCCCTGGTCTAGCGCCGCGCGGGACCTAA
Source organism: Muntiacus reevesi (assembly GCF_963930625.1). NCBI lineage: Eukaryota > Metazoa > Chordata > Mammalia > Artiodactyla > Cervidae > Muntiacus > Muntiacus reevesi. The sequence goes on along the minus strand of NC_089249.1, from coordinate 185,452,059 downwards.
GCACCGTGCTTTGGGGAGACAGGGAAAGCACACACGGGAACAATCTCAACTCTTTTCTGCAACTTCCTGAGAGTCTGAACTTACAGAACGTTGGGAAAACATCTGAGTCACTTGTAACCACACAAAATATTAAAAAGATTACGCTAACCAGGAAACATGGCTCCAAGAGCTCAAGAGGTCTTTATTTTGAAATGAAACCTTGGCGCCTTAACAGTCTGATGGCCCCACTTATGTCTGGTGACACCTGTCGGTGGCGACGACAGGGAGGAAGTGAGGGGCGACCTGGCCTGGGGCTCTGGCCCAGGCCCCCCACTTACTGTGTGCACGTGTATGTACCTGTTTGTCCAAGTACCCTTTACCTTCTGGGTCAGCCAAGTCCCATATCTGTGGAAACACAAAAGTGCTCGTGAGCGTGACCACCGATCATTTCCTCACCACACAGGAGCCACTCACCCATACACGTGAGCCTCATGTACAGGTACCAGCAGGCAGACCCAGACGAGGTGAGCGGCCTGGACCCCTCCCTCTCCCCAGTGAGGCACATAGCAGGCAGCAGCACAGTCCAGAGAACTCCCAAGGGTACTAGGCTCCAAGGCCAACGTAAAGCCACAGCTAAGACCCCAAGAGCGTTCAGGCCTCTTGTCCGCTACCCATGCAAAGGGGGGCAGCAACCATTAGACCATTTGCATCCACCAGTTATAGCCCCGAGAGGTTCACAGTGGCCAGCCCGCTTCCCAAGAGGAGTACAGACCCCATGAAGAGGGGTCTGTACAGGCTGGTCTCCACCTGCCAGGGGAGCCCTGAGGGTGTTTGCAGAAGAGAAATCGCTATCGTTCATCACATACCTTCCCAAGGATAATGTCTGAGAGCCCAGACTTCTTTAGAAAAAGTGCAGCTTCACTCGCCCCAACTCGCCCTGTGTATGCTGGGTCTACCTGGAATTGGGGAGCAACACTTGAGATAAGGCTTTGGCAGATGAGCAGCAGGTAAAGCAACACCCGTGACACTGGCCGCTGGCTGACAGCTGGGAAACAGAAAGGGAGGGGAGGCCTCTCTGGGTTGCAATTCACAGCTGGGGGTTTCCAAGTCACTCCCTCTCTAAGCTCAATCTGGAAAGACACTAGTGAAAACTTACCTGCTTGTAGTAAGACTCATATAATGGATTTCCGGTGGGAATCTGTAAACAAAACCACAGACATTGGTCAAACATGGACACAAAACCTCTCTTTAAAACAAGTGTCATCCCCTCAATCTGTCATCAGCAAAATACATAAATATCAAAATCAAAATGTAGGCACTTTAAATGTCCTCTCTACACAGACTCCCTCGAGGAGGAAATGGCAACCCACTCCAGTATTCTTGCCTGGGAAATCTCATGGACAGAGCAGTCTGTCAGGCTCCAGTCCAAGGGGTCGCAAGGAGTAAGACACGACTGAGTGACTTAACAACAAAAAACAGAGACTGCAGTTTATTCTCAGACAGATATCTCACACTTCCTCAGTTTAGAAAAAGGAAATGCTAATGCTCTCAAATAAGTCCTGATTCCAACACAAACCACGCAGTTGTTCAGGAGGAGTGGCAGCCCGGGCTGGTTTCCACTCACTGACCGATGGGATTTCGGTGCGTCCGGGAGCTCACAGGAACAGACATCATTATCCTTTGAGACTGTGCTCTGGCTCCAGAATCGGAACAGGAGTCTCCACAAGTCACCATGAATCACCAGTCACGCCAGCTTCAGACTGGTTTCCCTGCTCCAAGGCTTATCCCCACCCATCTGGTCTTCCTCCAGCCACCCACCCGAAGGGCGCTGACCAGCCCCAAGCACCAGGAAAGACTCGGCCAGTGACAGCTCCCACTAGGACAGGCAGAAAGTTCAGAGTCCTCAGCTTGGCACGGGAGACACTCCACGTTCCGGCCACCAGATTTCCTAAGATGCTGCTGTTCAGAGAGATAACCACCTGCTCTACAGTCAAGAGGCTAATTGAGACACGCCTGGATTCAGTTTGGTGATGGCGAAACCCTCACACATCCAACAGCCTCTGTGGGGTCTTTCCAACCTCAGCAAGTCGCCCCCCAGTGGCAAGGAGAAGATCCGCGGGAGTGTGCCAGCAGGGGCAGGAATTCAGCATCCCTAGAGCTGGACTGTGAAGAAAGCTGAGCGCCAAAGAATTGATGCTTTTGAACTGTGGTGTTGGAGAAGACTCTTGAGAGTCCCTTGGACTGCAAGGAGATCCAACCAGCCCATTCTAAAGGAGATCAGTCCTGGGTGTTCATTGGAAGGACTGGTGCTGAAGCTGAAACTCCAGTACTTTGGTCACCTCATGCGAAGAGCTGACTCACTGGAAAAGACCCTGATGCTGGGAGGGATTGGGGGCAGGAGGAGAAGGGGATGACAGAGGATGAGATGGCCGGATGGCATCACCGACTTGATGTGCATTGGTTTGGGTAGACTCTGGGAGTTGGTGATGGACAGGGAGGCCTGGCGTGCTGCGATTCATGGGGTCGCAAAGAATCGGACACGACTGAGCGACTGAACTGAACTGAACTGAAGGTGTTTTATTGCATGAAAGGAAAAAAGGAATTCACCATCTCTAAGGTCTTTTATTAGTGAAAGGAAAAAAGCAGGACATGGCAAAGGTGCTGCTGATTCAGGGAGCTGAGAAAAGTGAGGAAGACAACATCGTGCTTAATCGTATGGAAGGACAGGTGTGTAAACAGCTAAAGAGAAGAACGCCAGGAGAAATGAGTACCGGATGACAGCTGGGATGACAGTGTTCATTTTAAAAGTCTTCAAACACTGTTGTGCAATTTTTCATAATGAATAAAACAGGGGAGGTGGGTTCCTCTCAGCCACAATTACTGACTTGAACCAGCTCAACACTTGCACGCTACTGTGTGGTAAAAAATCACTTCAGTTTAAAAATAACGGCCAGATTACGGTCAGCTTCTCCAGCGGGTGGCAACACCTGCAAACACAGGAAGAAGTGAAAGTACAAGAACAGCGGCAATAGAGAATGAAAATAGAAGAAAAGGAGTATAAAGCCCAGAAAGGGAGGCAGAGGAAAGTCAAAACAAAAGAAAGAGGGGAAGTCCTGAAAAGACAGAAAAAGAGGCAGAGCAATATGAAAAAGCAAGAAACGGGCCTTCCCTGGTGATCCAGTGGCTAACACCCCACTTTCCCAAGGCAGAAGCCCACGGTTCAATCCCTGGTCAGGGCACCATTCCCCGCATGTCGTAACTAAGACTTCCCTCGAGCTGCACCTAAGACCTGCTGCAGCCAAAATGAATAAATAAATATTTTTAAAATACACTACTGTGATAGATAGCTTTAAAAAAAAAAAAAAAAAAGGCAAGAAAGGAGGGTAAAGACCGAAGCTTGAGAAAGAAAAGACAAGGACACCAGTGAGAAGACACGAGAGCTAAGCGGGGACTTCCCTGACAGTCCAGCGGTTAGGACTTGCTGCTTTCATTGCCATGGGCCCAGGTTCAAGCTCTGGTCAGGGAATTAAGATTCGGCAAGCAGTGTGGCACAGCCAAAAGAAAAAAAGCTAAGTGTCAGGGAATTAAGATTCGGCAAGCAGTGTGGCACAGCCAAAAGAAAAAAAGCTAAGTGTACAGCAGCTATGGCAACTCCCTGGCCAGCAGCTTCCTCCCGCCCCAGGCCCTTGCAGATACCATTCCAGGGGAGGCTGTCCCCTTAGCTGCTTATGACTTAGACAGTAGTGACCACCATCACACCCTGTTTGATCGCCAGAATTTAAAATTCCACTTGAAATCATAGAATTCAACAGCAAAAAACCAAACAACCCACTATGACCTGAAGTCTTCATATGCCTATGAAGAAATAGGCAGAGGATCTGAACAGACATTTTTCCAGAGAAAACATTACAGATGACCAACAGGCATGTGAAAAGACACTCAACATCACTAATCATTAGGGAAAGGCAAATCAAATACTACAGTACCCCACCTCACACTGGTCAGAAAGGCTAGCACCAAGAAGATTAAAAAATAACAAGTACTGGTGAGGATGTGGAGAAAATGGAAGCCTTGAACACTGCTGGTGGGGTGTAGCGGCTACGGCCGCTATGAAACACAGTACAGAGAGTACAGAGAGTTGTCAGAAAATTAAAACGAGACCTGCCATACGATCCAGCAATGTTACTTCTGGGTGCTGATCCAAAGGAAATGAAAACACTAACTCAAAGGCAAACAAACAAACACCTCCATGCACATTGAGGAATTATTTACAATAGCCAAGACCTGGAAGCAACCTAAATATTTACTCATTGATGGATGAGTGGATAAAGAAAACATGGTGTGTACACACACAAAAAGAGGAATACTGCTCAGTCTTTAAAGAAGATCTTGCCATTTGTGACGATGAAACCTGAGGTTCATTACGCTAAGTGAAATAAGTTACACAGGGAAAGACGATCTCACTTGTATGTGGAATCTAAAAAACAAAAAACCAAACCCACAGATACAGAGAACAGACAGGTGGTTGCCAGAGGTGGGAATAGGGGGTGGGCAAAATGGGTAAAGGTGGTCAAAAGGTGCAAACTTCTGGCTATAAAATAAGTTAGTTAATAATATTGTATTGTATACTGAAAGTTACTAAGAGGACATCTTAAAAGTTCTCATCACAAGAAAAGAAATTTTATAACTATGTGTGGTGATGGATGTTAAGTATTGTGATCATTTCACAACATGAATAACAAATAAATAACAAATCATCACGTTGTACAAGTGAGACTAACATAATGTTATATAGGTCAACTATAATCTCAATTTAAAATAATTAACTAATTAAAGGTCTACATGCTCTCAAAACACATCACCCTGGAGGAATAAGGCCAAGAGAGGAAGCAGAGTCAGGCCGGCTGTTTGTCACCTCTCAGTAAAGGTGGTGGTGCTGGGTCCCAACAGTACATCACGTAATCGTAGCGCATGGGAACAGAATTCAAGACCACAGGGACCCCCCCTCCCAACCTGGACAAAGGTGCCCTTGTTGCCAACAATCGGAAAGACATGGCTCTGAAACGAATTTCCAGTGGTATTTTTTTTTTAAGATCTCATGTTAGGCAACAGAGAAGTTTCTAAGCTACTGTGATTCCAGTGAAAAACAGAGTTATGGTATTTGGAGCACCGAGGGTTAATAACTGTCTCAAACTTCTCAAAGATCCCCTGGAGAAGGAAATGGCAACCCACTCCAGTACTCTTGCCTGGAAAATTCCATGGACACAGTCTGATAGGCTACAGTCCATGGGGTCACAAAGAGTCGGACACGACTGAGTGACTTCACTTCTACTTCTTCAAACTTCCCAAATGCTTCCGAATCAGATCCACGATCAGGAGAAACAAGACCTCAAATAGTCCAGAAAAGGCCCTGAAGCCCCAGGCCCCAAAGCCTGGACTGTCAGTGCTAAGAGCTCCTCTCATAGGCAATCTGTAGTCAGAGGTCGATCCCAGATGACCTACAGCTAATGGAAAACCACAGAGTATGCCTCACTCATTCCTCACTAAATACAGGGATCTGTCTGGGTAACCTGGGACAATGACAGCAGGTAAGAGGTTCTGATTTAATTACACACACGTCAGCCACTACATAAGCAGAAACGGGCGGGGAAGGGGAAACATCAGTAGATCTAATTGGCACTTCCTCTTACCACACAACTTCCCCCCAGGGACAGTGGAGTCATGCCTGCCAGCTGCCCCATACATGACTGCAACAAAACTGAAGACAAACGCTGCTCAGGCCTCGAGCCCCTGGATGACAGGTAGAATCTGGGACACAAGCAGCTCACTGCTGCGGGCAGCCACTCTGCTAGGACAGAGGCCCGAGTGCTGAGCGTGGGCACCAGAGCTGCCCACCTCTGTCCAACCCCGAAGTGAGGCCAGGGCAAAGGCAGAAAGGGAACAGGCCAGGGGACAAGGCCTCCAGTGTTCAGAGGCTGCGGACTACTCAGAGATGGCTTCAAGAACGGAAGTCAGACAGAGCCTGCACAGGAGGGCGTTCTCCTCCACCAGACTAGGGTGCTAAGGGGCCACCTTTGACCCTGAATTATTCACTGACATTCAGTATGACTTTCACTTTGGGGACTTTCCTGTAGGTCCAGTGGCGAAGACTCTGCACTCCCAATGCAGGGGTCCCGGGTTCAAACCCTGGTCAGGGAACTAGATCCTGCATACCACAACTAAGACCTGGCACACCCCATTAAATAAAAACCCCTGAATCTGATCCTTCAGTTGGTCTCCTAAAACACTAAGAGAAGGTTCCAGGGCCTCTTCACTCTATCCTCCAGCCCAGAAGTGAAGGTCGCTCAGTCGTGTCTGACTCTGCAACCATGGACTATACAGTCTATGGGATTCTCCAGGCCAGAATACTAGAGTGGGTAGCCTTTCCCTTCTCCAGGGGATCTTCCCAACCCAGGGATCAAACCCAGGTCTCCCGCATTGCAGGCGGATTCTTTACCAGCTGAGCCACAGGGGAAGCCCAAGAGGCAATGTACAGATGGGGAGACAGGGAGGGGAACACAGCAGGGAACAAGTTCACATCCTTTTGCCGGGAGGCTTTTAAAACTCCACAGTTCATGCAAGTGTGTGCAATCTTAACACGCGGGGAAAAGCAGCTTGAGATGAGGAACACAGCAGTACTACTTTGGAGGGGAAGCCCTGAGGATTGGGCTTTCTAATCCTCTCAGGACTGAGTCCATCAGCTCTGACTCCTGCTTTCATACAGGGAAGGAGCTCCTCTGCAAAACAAAACCATGATCACTCCCTTGCTTGTTTCAAAACGTTTCTAACGCAAACCCATTTTCATTTTTAAACTTTTAGAAAAAAGTATCCATAATTCCTTGTTCTGATAAATAGTGGATCACATTCACTGAATGCTCACTGTTTTCTGTCCTGTATCTCATTTAATTGTTTTCAACAATACTACGGGGTAGATACTACTGTTTGCCCCAATATATGGGTGAAGGGACCGAAGTTACCTTGCTTGGGGTCACACAGCCCAGGAGTGATGGAGCCAGAGGAGACCCAGGCCATGGGACACAAACCCACTCTGCAAAAACAGCGAGGGCGTGACAGAGCTGGACACAGGCCCACTGCACAGCCTCCTGTGCACACTCGCCTGAGAAGATGCAAACACGTGACTGTGTCGTGGTAGACTGCAGTCAACGGACATGGTCAAAGTGCAAACTTGACTTAAGCATAAGAACTGACTTGAAAACCAGGGGAGCCTACCATTTCCTCAGGAAAACTGAGACTCCGTAATGGCCGTGTTTCTCAAACCTATTGCCAAGTTTTGCAGGAAGGCAGGCACGTACCACCAGAAGACATCGCTGTGTGAGTTCCTACCCGGACAGCCGGGTACTGAGGCCAAAGCAGGGCTAGACAAGTGCTCACTTGCTCATCCCCGCATTTCGCCTTCCTCTTAGGTTCCCCGGCGGTGCGCGCAGCCACCACCCCGGCGGTGTGTGCAACCACCACCCTGGCTGTGAGTACAACCACCACCCCGGCGGTGCACGCAGCCACCACCACCCCGGCGGTGCACGACGCAGCCACCACCACCCCGGCTGTGCGCGCAGCCACCACCACCCCGGCGGTGCACGCAGCCACCACCCCGGCGGTGTGTGCAACCACCACCCTGGCTGTGTGTACAACCACCACCCCGGCGGTGCACGCAGCCACCACCACCCCGGCGGTGCACACAGCCATCACCCCGGCTGTGCGCGCATCCACCACCCCCCCCAGCGGTGCGCACAACCATCACCCTAGCTGTGTGTACAGCCCTCCAGGCAGGCCAGACCACACTCTGCAGCTAAGGAAACCAGGATATAACTCAGTAGCTCTCACAGAGAATCAGCAAACACTGGGGCATCCTGAACCTCCCTGAAACTGACAGCTCCCCCCAACTGCTGGATCCAAGGCTCCTAAGCCACAGCTAAGGCAAACACTGCAGGAAGAACTGAGACAGCAGAAAGAGCCTTCATAAATACTGAGGACAGAGATATCCCAAATTTAAAAAACCAGCAAAGGATAAGAAAAAGGCAATTCTGAAAGAAGGGATGCAGCAAAGTTAGGGGAGATGTTCAGTTTAGATACTGCAAAACAGCAGGAAATGCCAGTGTGCGCCATCAGGCTGGCAAAGGTGAAACACGACCCGGGCCCTGCCAGTAGGAAAATGAAGGGGGTGGAGGGGTTTTCTGGAGGCCAAGGCAACATGTGGTACACGTGCACGCCCCCGACACGCAGGTCTAATGGTCTAACGTGACTCCGCCAAGTCTTCGTTGACACAGATATGATTACTCTAAAATTTATATAGAAAGGCAAAGGAACTAAGATAGCTGGAACAATGTTGTAAAGGAATAGAGTGGGAGGACTCTGTCCACCAGATCCCAAGGTTTGCTATAAAGTTCCAGGAATTCAGACAGTGTGGCACTGATGGAGGTAAAGACACAGAGAACCATGGCCCACAACAATGAGCCCAGCAGCAGACCCACGCAGATATGCCCAACGGACTTCTGACAAAGTTGCAGAAGCCAGCCAGGAGGAACGAGGCCCGTGTCCACTGGTGCTGGAGCAACAGGCCACCCTCCAGAGGGCGAATGAGCCTGGAGACATTAAGTCTCACACTTTCTACAAAATTAATGCCAAGGGGACCACGAACTTAAATGTAAAGCCAGAAAACTTTCAGAAGAAAAACAAAGGAGAAAATATTCAGGATCGGGGACTGAGGAGAGAGTTCAGACTTGCCACCAAAAGCCTGATTCAAAAGGAAAAAAATAAAAAGTAAATCGATAAACCGGACCTCAACAAAATTAAAAATGTTTGATCTATGAAAGACTCTGATAAGTGGATGCAAAGACAAGCCACAGACTAGAAGGAAATACTGCTGACCCCTGAACACTGACTGTGGAGGTTAGAGCACTCACCCTCTGCACAGTTTAAATCCAAGTATAACTTATAGTCGGCCCTCTATATGCGGCTCCACTGTTCCACATCTGTGGAGTCAACCAAACTCGGATCAAGTAGTACTTGATTGTAGTACACGTTTACTTAAAAAAAAAAAAGTTTAAAAATAAAGAAAAAGAGGCCACTTCTTCAGGGTTGGCCTGCTCAAGAAAGTAAAAAGAAAAGAAAAAATTCACATATAAGTGGACCTGCACAGTTCAAACCTGTGTTGTTCAAGGGTAACTGTATTTGTAAATCACATATCCAACAAAGGACTCGTACCTGGAATACATAAAGTAAAAGTGGAAGTGTTAGTCACTCAGTCATGTCCGACTCTTTGAGACCCCATGAACTGTAGCCTGCCAGGCTCCTCTGTCCATGGAATTCTGCAGGTAAGAATACTGGAGTGGGTAGCCATCCCCTTCTCCAGGGGATCATCCCAACCCAGGGATCAAACATGGGTGGTCCCACATTGCAGGCAGATTCTTTACCATCTGGGCCACCAGAGAAGCCAGGAAAGAATACAGAAAGAACTCTCAAAACTCAACAACACACAAAGGAAACAACTCAATGAGAACATGAGCAAAAGACATGAAGGGATATTTCACTAAACAGGATGTACAGATGGCAAATACGGACATGAAAAGATGGTCAGTATACCTTCAGCTGCAAACGGCAAATTAAAAACCACAGTGACAGGGAGCTATATTCAATATACTGTAATAACCTATAATGAAAAAGAATCTGAAAAGTTATATTTATAACTGAATCACTTTTCTGTACATCTGAAACTAACCCAATATTGCAAATCAACCATACTTCAATTAAAAAAAAAATTCTCTTGAAAAACCACAGAATGAGGCCACCACACAGCTATCAGAATGGCTAAAACAGCAAACAGTGACACTGGTGAGCATGCAGAGAAACTAGGTCACTTATACATTGCTAGTGGGAATGTAGAAAGGTACAATTACTCTGGAAAACACCCTGGCGTGCAGTTTCTTTAAAAAACAAAAACAAAAAACAACTAACTAAACAGACAACTGTCACATACCAGCAACTATCCTGGGCATTCAGAGAAATGAGATTTAAATTCACAGAATATCCTGTACTCAAACGCTGAGTGCAGCTTTATTACTAATAGTCTTGCAAAACTGAAGGCACGCCAGACCTCCTTCAATGGGTTTTTGCTCTAATGGACCATGGTCCCACAGCACCATGGAATACTACCTGGCAATGAAAAAGAACCCACTATGGATAGACACAGCAACCCAGGAGAATCTCCAGAGCACTACTGTAGTGGTTGCTGTGTAGTTGCTCAGTCGTGTCCGACTCTTTGCAACCCCATGGACTGCAGCCCGCCAGGCGCCTCTGTCCATTCCCAGCCAAGAATACTGGAGTGGGTTGCCATCTCCTTCTCCAGGGGATCTTCCTGGCCCAAGGAACAAACCCACGTCTCCTGCATTGGCAGTTGGATTCTCTACCAATACTGAGAGAAAAAGGCCCATCTCCAAAGGTTCCATACTGTATGAGTCCACTGCACAACATCAAAATGCTGAAATCACGGAAATGGACAGATCAGTGGTTGCCAAGGGATGAGGAAGGAACGAGGTAGGAGGGAAGAGGGTGCGGCTGTAAAAGGGCGACCAGAGATCCCTGCGGGGACAGAACTGTTCCGAATCCACCTGCAGAGCACGTGACTTTCTGGTTAGGTGCGAGCTCAGTCGCTGCAGTCACGTCCGACTCTGCAACCCTATAGACTGTAGCCCGCCAGGATCCTGTCTGTGGGGATTCTCCAGGCAAGAACACTGGAGTGGACTGCCACCAAACTCAAAAAATTTTAAAGGGAGACTCAGGAGATTTCACAACCAAATGCAAGGTGATATTTTTAGCTAATTAGGGAAATTTGAATTATGGACTGGGTATCAAATAATACTAAGCAATTCTTATTAACTGTTGTATGTTGTGGTAGGGCACGGCGGTGATGTAAAAGAAAACAGTCTCAACTACTAGAGGTGCATATTGAAATGACTTTTTTTTTTTTTAATATTTATTTGTTTTGCTGCTCTGAGGCCTTCAAAGCCACATGCAAACTTCTTAGCTGTGGTATGTGCAATTTAGTTCCCTGACCTGAGACCAAACCCAGGAGCCCTGAATTGGGAGTACAGAGTCTTAGCCAGTGGACTATCAGGGAAGTCTCGAAATATGATTGCTAAGGTGAAAACAAACTTGGGTAAAGATATTTGCAAAATGTTGGCATCTGTTGTGAATTTGTGGTGAGTACATGGGAGTTCATTAAATTCCTCCCTCTGCTTTTAGTCTGTTTAAAATTTTCACATAACTAAAGACCAACAATTGATGTGTTTCTGCTCTGGCAAGGATTTCCATGATACAATCTGCTTCAGGTTTAAGTGTGATAAATGAAGAGCAGCTTTACCACTGGCAGGATCATGCTTTTGTCAAGTAATAATAACCAGAATTTCTTTAACACACAACCCCAGGGATTCACTGATGATCGGATATGCAGGAAGGCAGAAGGGCAAGAAGGTTGGATACCTGTGCCCTTCTTGTGAGCGGGGACTGCAGCTGACAGTGAAGGACTGCAAACAGTCAATATAACTGGTTAAGCCAATAAATGGATTACTGTGTCTCCTGGGGACAGAATACCATACAACAGTAAAAACAGCCCAGACAGAACATTTAAGAAGTCTGCCTAAGTGAAAAGGGCCCAGAGCAGAAGGCCTGGTGATGACCTGGCTGGGGAGCACACAGCAACCACGTCCCCGGGGATCTAAACCTGGCGGGACGGACGCCACAGGTGTGCAGTGACTCCTCCCTGTGAGTTGGGGACCTCCCCCGGCTTTCTGAGTTCTCCAGGTAACACACACTGCTTCCGCAGACAGAACAGAAAGGGGAAAAGGAGCCGTGGAAGATGAGGGATCTGAAGGAAGATACATGATTCTCCCTGGAGACCCAAATGACGCCACGATGAAGGCCATGAAAGTGCGCACCCGCCCTGTGGCACTGGAGGCAGGGCCTCCCTGCGACCCATTCAGACCTCGTGGCCTTTTATATTTAGTCCCCGCCTACAAGGAGACTCCGCAGGTGGCGCAGTGCTAAAGACTCCGCTCAGTGCAGGAGAGGCAGGAAATTCAGGTTCGATCCCTGGGTGAGGAAGATCCCCTGAAGAAGGAAATGACAACCCACTCCAGTATTCTTGCCTGGACCATTCCATGAACAGAAGAGCCTGGCAGGCTGCGGTCCACGGGGTTGCAAAAAGTCAGATAAGAATGAGCAACTGAGCACACACACAAGGAGGACCATGGAGCAAGAGCACTCAGAAGGTCCCGACAGACCGTGAAGCGCCAAGTGAACACGGCAGGCCGGGGAGTTCAGGGAGAGAAGCCATTTGGAGGAACACAGAACCGAGGTGGGACAGCTTCCATGCTCCCGGGAGACCAGAGCTCTCCGCCCCGTCTACCAGAAATGGAAGGGAGAAAGGAATGAAGTCACTAGAGGCCGCCTTCTGGCTCCAACACACTGATCCATGTGGGATGCAGGACCTACATGGAGCCCCGACGTTCCCCAAGAAAGCCTCTGCCCACACCTCTTGGCCAGGTCTTCTCATCACCAGGGGAAGCAGAGCCACAGAGAGGTCAAGAGTACCACCACACACGTGTAGACTTAAGTCCTATCCCACCACTGGGATGTTGTGCAACCCTGCAGAGGCTGAGCAGCCTTTCTGTGCCTTGATTTCTTCATTTGGAAAAAGAGGACAAGGACTCCTGCCGCTGGCCGCTGACATGTGGTGAGCACCCGTCAAACACTGGCCTGTCAAGTCCTATCCTCTCACACATCACTCTCCTTCCACTGGTTCCTTTATGCTCTGAAATGCCCGCCCCTATCATGACTGCATCTCAAACTACCAAGCTCCTCCTGTCCTTCACAGACAACTTCTTAGAACAGTGGCACGCCCTTGGATTTGCCCATTTTCTGCTCTGGAACTTACGAATTCATTCATTCATTTATTAAACGCGTACACGTTGGACTTCCCTGGTGGCTCAGTGGTAAAGAATCTACCTGCCAATGCAGATACAGGTTTGTATCTTGAGCTCTGAGGCTCAAGAAAGGGGAGAGGCAGGCAAAGTGAGCCCAGGACTCCAGCACAGGAGCCTCGGATGTGACAATGGGAGGCACGTCCCAGGCCTGCAGAGTCAGAGGGATAGGTCAGGGATGGGCAAGGCTCTGGAGCGAGTCCCCCAGCAGGGACTCGGGGTCACTCAGCGCCGCTTCAGCGAGATAGGAAGGGCAGGCACAGTGAGACGACAGGTCTGCCCACCCCTTGCTGAGAGGTCAGGACATCATCCCATCCTCCTGAAGGCGAGCTGGGCAGATGCGCTTGTGAGGAGGAGAACTGTGTATACACTGAGCTACTGGGAGAGGGTGATAGCAGGGAGTGGAGGAAGCTGGGGAGACACTGCCCTGCCCTCCAGGAACGACGCCCAAGAATGCAGCCATCCATGGTGCAGAAACACAAGAACAGGGGCTGCTCGCCCCGAACTTGTCTCTCTGTGAGGTCTCTACGGGGCATCGAGGTGGCAATCCCTTCTCCACTCCACAGTACCTACGGAGTGCCTGCCTGGTTCTGGGCACTGGCCTCAGTGGGGGTGCAACAGTGAATAAGGGGATCCCCCTCAGCCTCCTGGAGATCCTGCTCTGGAGGAGGCATTAGACATGACAATGAAAACAGCGGGGCGCAAGCTGTGAGGAAAAGGCGGGATGGGGAGCAACTCAGGGGCCCACAGACACCGAGCCGCAGGGACAGCAGCCACCTTGGCCGAGTCTGCCCAAGGGGACCCCAGATGCTGAGCACCCGAGCTGAAGCTCTGGGGAAAGACGGGCCCCGACAGGCCACAAGAAGGCGCAACTGGCAAGAAAACACCCAGGGGGTGGGGTCCTGGGGGGACTGCCAGGCACAGAGGGAGGGGTACGGGGCTGAGTGCGGCCACACGGTGGGGCAGGTGGGCGGGACAGGACAGGGACCTTGCCCAGGCCGCCTGGATGCAGCAGGGAGCAGCTTCCAGCCCCAGACTCCTGCTGAAGACCAACGCAGGCCTGGCCTCTCCACGGACTGTAGCCCGCCAGGCTCCTCTGCCCATGGACTCCCCACGGACTGTAGCCCGCCAGGCTCCTCTGCCCATGGAATTCTCCAGCTAAGAATACTAGAGTGGGTTGCCATGCCCTTCTCCAGATCTTCGCATCCAGTGATAGTGATCGAACCCGGGTCTCCTGCATTGCAGGCAGATTCTTTAGCCTCTGAGCCACCAGGGAAGCTCATAGCCCTCCTAGACACAGCTCCTCCAGGCGTCTCAGAGAGCAGCCCCTCCCCCGTCATTTCCACTGTCTCTTCCCCTCCTCCATCTGAGGGACCAGGCCCTGCAGAGACTCACACGGGTGACGCCTCAGCAGTCAGGGCCCCCTACACACAGCAGGCACTGACTGCCCTCCGTGAAGGTGCCCGTTCCTCACAGTGCTCCCAACTTCCCCCAAGCGTGCCCTCCTGCTGTTCTCAGTCGTGCCGACTCTGACTCCACACACTGCCGCCTGCTGGGTCCTCTGTCCACGGGATTCTCCAGCAAGAACACTGCAGCGGGATGCCATTTCCTTCTCCAGGGGATCTTCCCGACCCAGGAATCAAACCCGAGTCTCCTACGTCTCCTGCATGACAGGCGAATTCTTTACCATTGAGACACCAGGGAAGCCTCAAACATGCCCTGAGCCTTCCCCAAATCCCTATGTCGGCCACCCCGGGGTCCCAACATCTCTGCCATCTTCTGAGCCCTGGTGCAAATGACACTAGGACCCAGGCCAGGTGGGGTCAGCAGCTCTCCGTGCCGCCTCCCTGCTCCCTTCCGCAGGTGGCACCATCAGGCCTCCCAGCGCCCAGCTCTGGAGAGCCCAGGGGCCCTCGGAGTTCCCGGCACCAAGCCAGGCTCCCCCGTTACACAGTGAGTGAAAAGACAGTCCCTGAGACCACAGGGCAGAGCATCAGGTCTGGTCAGAGACCAAACCACAAAGGTAGACAAGCAAAGGCACGGGCAGGGACAGCGTAGGAATGAAGCCTCGGCCTGAAGGAGGGAAGGGTCATGGAGACAGAGCAGCGAGGGCGGCCTTCCAACCCGCGCCGCGCTCCGCACACACCTCGGCCTCTCAGCTGGCACCCGCGCTCGCCCACTCCCTCTGCATCCCACTTGGCATCCCCGGGTCACAGCTCGGCTCAGAAAGACCCTCGGTGGCTGCTGAAGGGGTATGGAGTCCCACCTGGTCCTGCTCACTGCGTGCTCCCCCACCGTCTGGCCCTGATGGCTTAACTGCCCCCCAAACCCACCTGCACACACACATGCGCACACACAGCCGTCAAACCCTGCCTGCCCTCCCTCCTGGCCTGGTGGATGCCCCACTCTACATGCTGGGCACCTCTCACCCTGTCTGAGCGCAGATCACCCCTAGTGGGGCATGTGGCTGTGTGTGTCTGCCTGCTGAAAGCCAATTACCTTCCATCCCCCGCATGAAATCTCCGGCTCTAAGAAGTAGTGCGAATTTCCCACTGAAGTGAGCGCCTCTCTTCCACGCTTCCGTAGCCCCAAATTTATAAAAGAGACACTTCTTCAAGCCTAATTTATGTTAAGACTACTGTACTGATTGGGCCCCCTTCCCTACATTTCACTTCTTGGGAGGATGGAGTTTCACACTCACATGTTATGAGCTCCACCCACAAGAGTGAGTCAGAAAAAGGTTGTTCGTGGGATGGGTGAGATTTAGATGGCGCCTTGGAAGGGAGGGGCTGAGATGGGTGGAAGGTGGTCAGCCCTCCGGCAGACAAGGCTCCCACTTGGAGGTGGCAAAGTGAAGACGAGCTTGAAGCCTCTCGGGGCCTCAGTTTCCCCATCTGTAAGACATCTGCTCCTATATCAAGTGAGAAAACGTAGATAAAGCACACTCTGCAAAGGGAAGCACTTACGAGATCTATCATTATGGTGGCTTTTATTATTGTCACTGAGACAGAAGACCAGGTTTTATCTACAAAGAACGGTTGGGATAGAAGTCAGACAAAGCTGTTAGGACGTGTGCTGTGACATCAAACCATGTTGCAGCTGGCCAGGCCAAACGACGATCTTTTCAGCAAACAGTAAAATATTTCACCAAGTGCTAGCTACACGATGGTACACATCACCCTCGTTTTCTCTCTCAACACCAGGACAGAACAGTCTTTCAGTTCTCTTAGTTTCTGTGGTTCATTTTTATTTCACATATAATCTCACACATAGTGGGCTAAAGAAAGAAAGAAAGAAAGTTGCTCAGTCATGTCTGATTTCTTCACTACCCCATGGACTGCAGCCCACCAGGCTCCTCTGTCCATGGAATTCTCCAGGCAAGAATACTAGAGTGGGTAGCCATGACCTTCTCCAGGGGGTCTTCCCAACCCAGGGAATGAACCCAGGTCTCCTGCATTGCAAGCACATTCTTTACCGTCTGAGCCACCAGGAAAGCCCACAGTATGCTAAGTACATACCAACAAAAATCCACGTACAGGACTGTGAATGAAAGAATATTTTCTAGTGGCAAGAAGGCAACAGAATAAAATCAAAAAGTAGAAGCCAATACTAGAATCTTGGTCTGGAAGAAGCTGCTGATTCCACGGCCTGATGTGTGAGAACCAGAGTGACCCACAGGCTTGCCCAACTCACTCAGCATCGTGGGTGTCGGCTCATCCCCTGGGGAGCCCCCCTTCTGCATAGAGAGTGTTCAAAATGGGGAGTATTCCCTGGTGGTCCAGTGGCTAAGTTTCCACACTCCCAATGCGGGGGCCTGGGTTTGATCCCTGGTCAGGGAATCAGATCCCATGTGCTGCAACTAAAGATCCCACAACTAAGACTCAGCACAGCCAAATAAATATTTTTTCATGTTAAAAATGGACATAGAAGTGTGCTGAGGGCACAGAAGCTGTTCTAACCCTTATCAAAGAAACCATCCAAAGGGAGAAACATTTGCAATCACACACACCGAAGTCAATCAGGTTCTGGGACCTCCAACACGGCTGTCTCTCGGGTGTGGGGCGACTTAGAGGCTGGTCCCAGGCCCAAAACTTCAGAGTCCTAATGGTTATACTGTCTCAAAAGAGAGCCTCCCTGTCCAGCTGTTTTCTTGTTCAATCTTTCCTCTTTAAAAACAGCCTGGAAGAACAGTTTTGTTTCCACTGGAAACGTAAAACTGAAAAGCCCATTCTCAGACTTGCCTGGTGGTCCAGTGGCTAAGACTCTGTGCAGAGGGCCAGGGTTCGATCCCTGGTGAGGGAACTAGATACCACCTGCCGCAAGTGGGAGTTCACACGCCACAACTAAAGACAGTGCATGCCATAACTAAGACCCAGCTCAGCCAAATAAATAAATAAATATTAAAAGCGATGAATCAATAAGCATAAGGATGATGGCAATGACACCTCCCTGACAAGGAATCAGGGGTGAAGGGGCACAAAGGAAGCATCCAACCATACTCCCTTACTTCCACGCAAGACCTGTGCCCCAAATCTCTCCCCAACACCGCTCTGGGGGACGCCGGGTGACCAGAGTCCAGGAACCAGGGCTCTGGCCGCAAGGGGTGGGAGAGGGGAGAGGCAGGTCCGCTCTTCCCCCTCTCCTCACCTCCCGCCCAGCGGAGGCCATTCACTCCACCTCTGCCGGCTGCCACCTGACCTCCACGAGACCTCTGATCATCTGGGAGCCCGGCCCCAGTTCAGCTGTCTGAAGGGCAGGCACTTGGCTTTATTCATCTTGGGCCTGAGCCAGCACACGTTAAGTGCTCGGTAAACATCACAGGGGTGTCCCCAGGGGACAGGCTGCACCTCTGTGTGGAGTCTAGAGTCCGGCCTGGACGACTGCTGCAAGGGTGATGACGGTCTGGTCTCAGTGGAGACAGCCACCGCCTGGCACCACCCCCCGGCTCCCAGGAAGGCCCGTCTGGTCCTGCTGCCTGCCCACACCACAGCTGCTTTCCACGCCCCCTCGGAGGACCCCGTCCGAACAGGCAATCCATACACTGCTTTGACCACCAGCCCTTCTGCTCTCCGGCCAGGCTGCTCTGTGTCACTGCAGAGCCCATCACAGCAGATGTCTCCGAGCTAGTACCAACTCTGGCCATTCCCTGGAGAAACAGTCAGACAATCTACGCCTGTCGCTTCACTCCTCAAGAACTGCCAGAGAGCCTATCTCTCTCTTATAAAGTGGGCTTGCCCAACCAGTCACCCTTTAGCTCAACAGATGATTACCAGCACCTAAAGTTGATGTTCAGTCACTAAGTCGTATCCGATTCATACAACCTCATGGACTGTAGCCCACCAGGCACCCCTGTCTATGGGATTTCCCAAGCAAGAATACCAAAGTGGGTTGCTATTTCCTTCTCCAGGCCATCTTCCTGACCCAGGGATCAAACCCATGTCTCCTATATTGCAGGCAGATTCTTTACCAGTGAACCATCGGGGAAGCACACCCAAGAATAAATTAAAACCGGCACAGTCCATGCCTTCGTAGACACAGTCCACGCAGTGGGGAAGAAACACCATCAATCGAAGAGTCCCACCAGCACAAAATTACAAACTGGTATGTAGAAAAGTACAAGGTCTCCCCTAAGGCAGTACAGAAAAGCTGGGTCAGTCTGTCAGGGTAGCGATGTGCTAGCTGAGATATGAAGAGCAGACGGGATTACCCAGAGATGGAGAGAAAAGGACACTCCAGAGAGGCCATAAGGAGCATGTGCAAAGGCCCTGAGGCAAGAGAGAATGTGCAAGCTACCGAAAGCAGGGCCTGGAGGCTGCAGGGCACAGCGACAAGTCTGGGAGGGGCAGGCTACAGGGGTGCCCAGTGTGGGGCGGGGCAGGGCAGGGGCCCGATCCAGTCCACAGATAGCGGAGGCCAGGCACCACCGTCCCCTGCTTTCAGCCAGCGTGCATAAAAGGGGAACCGACTCTGTGTCAGCCAGGCCAGAACACAGTCAGTAAATCCTACGACCAAACAGTTCAGGAATCCCGCCCAGCAGGCAGAGCGAGTGGCAATCCAAGGAGATGGCTGTTTGCGAAGATGGCTGTTTGCGGTCATCTGTAACCTCTGCTTCCCCCCCATTAGCAAGTGGCAGTAAGAACTGGGACGGCCGTGGCGGGCCTGCACGCAGGAGCAGCCATGAAGCCTGTGAGCCAGCACATCTCCCTTCCTCCCCCACGTCTGCGTCAGCCCCTCTCTGGGCGAGCAGACACCCGTCAGGCCCTTTTGTCTCAGGCTGATTTGTAGGCCAGGCACAGACTCCTGTGTCCTGTTTTACCAAGCCACCTTCTTCCCTCCAACCCTAAGTCACCCTAGTTAAAACCAGGACATGTACCCCAAAGTCCCAGCCACGACAGCCCTGTGAGCTGGAGCTCCAGTTTCTCGGCTTCACCTCATTCTGTCCTGCCTCTGTCAGAAAGGCATGCCTATCTCCCCTCCCAGGATCCCCACGGCCCTGTCCGCGCAGCTGTCCCCAACACACCCAAGCAAGTCAGCCGCCCCTCCTCCAGCTTGGACCTGAGCCGCCCTGGCCTGAGCAGAGTCCGAGCTCCCTCTGGGCTGGGCGAGGCCCGCTCATTCCTCCTCAGCCTCTGGAAGCACTGAGGAGCCACGCCAGCAGGGAAACTTGCTGACCCCTCATAAAGATAATGAGGAGGTTTTTGCATCTCCCCCACCCCCTCCCCCGTCCATTGAGACAAGATTAAAACAATAAAATTAAAATGTAGGGCTTCCCTGGAGGCTCAGTGATAAAGTATCTCCTGCCAAGGCAGGAGACACAGGCTCTATCCTTGACTGGGGAAGATTCCACATGCTATGGAGCAAGTAAACCCGGGAGCTGCAACTACTGAATCCACATACCGCCAACTACTGAAGTCTACACCCTAAAGTCCATGCTGCACATCAAGAGAGTAGCCTCCACTTTCTGCAACTAGAGAAGAGCCCGTGCGGCAACGAAGACCCAGCACAGCCAAAAATAAATCGATAAAAACATAACCAAGTAATTTTCTCCCCACTAGACTCTGCAGAACCCAATGATGAAGCAGCATGAACACTGTTTAAAAACAGATGAGACTTCACGCTATTGTAATGTTTGGCAGCTTCAAAAAACAAACAGACTCCAAGACAGGAAACTACAGAGCAACGAAAAGTCCAGGGAGATGGTCAGAAGAGCCATATCGGCATAAGCTTGCAGGGTGCGACCTTTGGCAAATGACACAAGGCCTCTGGGCCTCGTTTACCGCTTTATAAAGGCACGGAGGAGACTGACCAGGGTGACTGGGAGAATGATCTGAGCCAACCAAATGCCTGTCCTGCTCAGTCCTTGGGAGGCTGCATGGACTCCAGGCCTTCCCAGACCTCCACATCTGACCACCCTCCTCAGCTTTATACTTTTCAGAGTGCAGATGGCATCGCTTCACTGCGAACATCTCTGTGCATTTCTGCCTGTCCATGCTTCCCAAGTGGCTCAGTGGTAAAGAATCCACCAGGCAATGCAAGACATGCAGGCTTAATCCCTGGGTTGGGAAGATGCCCCTGGAAAAGGAGACAGTAACCTGCTCCAGTATTCTTGCCTGGGAAATCCCATGGACAGAGGAGACACGGTCCATGGGGTGGCAAAGAGTCGGATACAACTTAGGGACTAAAGGTCAACGACAGGCCCCTCCTCAGAACCTCCGCTCCCTGAGGCAGGGGGGTCTTCAGGGTCACAGGTATAACCTGCTGCCCGGAAAGCACCTGCCCAGAGAAGATGCCCAGTAAAAACACTTGAACAAACAGCACAATGGAGACACACTGCGCACACATCTACCACTCTGAGGGATCCTGACACGCCACTATCGTGAGGCCGACAGAACAAGTAGAGGAGTATTCCCAATCTGCAGATGGGGACACTGAGGTACAGAAAGTACTGCACAACTAAGGTCACTGAGAGAATACCCGAACATGGAAAAACAGGCACCCTGATGGGGCTTCAAAGGATAATGGGGCCCTGCAAGCACCGTCCCATGGAAGAATATCAAGCAGCTTTCTGAGTGAGTGCTGGCTGCTCAGGTCAGGTCAGGTGGAGGGAACCCAAGACCACTCCTTGGAGTGCGGTTCACGAGGTGCCTCTCATCTGGGTGGTGACTGGGTCTGTTGGCACAGCCTGAGGCACCAGAGAGTGGACACTCTATCCGGTGCATGCGTGCTAGGTCACTTCAGTCACATCTGACTGTTTGCAACACTATGGACCACAGCCCACCAGGCTCCCCCGTCTATGGGATTCTCCAGGCAAGAATACTGGAATGGGTTGCCATGCCCTTCTCCAGGGGGTCTTCCTGAACCAAGGGATCGAATCCATGTCTCTTATGTCTCCTGCATTGGCAGGCAGGTTCTTTACCACGAGCGCCACCTGGGAAGACCACTCTTTTCAGTTCAGCTCAGTTGCTCAGTTGTGTCCTACTCTTTGCGACCCCATGGACTGCAGCACGCCAGGCCTCCCTGTCCATCAACAACTTCCGGAGTTTACTCAGACTCATGTCCATTGAGTCGGTGTTATCATCCAACCATCTCATCCTCTGTCATCCCCTTCTCCTCCTGCCTTTCAATCTTTCCCAGCATCAGGGTCTTTTCAAATGAGTCAGTTCTTCGCAGCAGGTGGCCAGAGTACTGGAGTTTCAGCTTCAGCATCAGTCCTTCCAATGAACACCCAGGACTGATTTCCTTTAGGATGGACTGGTTGGGTATCCTTGCAGTCCAAGGGACTCTCAAGAGTCTTCTCCAACACCACAGTTCAAAAGCATCAATTCTTTGGCATTCAGCTTGCTTTATAGTCCAAGTCTCACATCCACACATGGACTAAAGGAAAAACCCTCTATTCGGTACATGTGATCAAAGACGCTCACTCACTTCCCCCATCAGTTGATTGGGATTAAGAACCACGCATGGAAAAAGCTGTTTTAAAGCTCAAAGCTGGGGCAGGAGAGACAAAATTTACATGTTCTTTGTGTGACTGGGAGCCACACAGTCAACAAAAACCAGGTTGATGCAGGTCACTAAGACAGTGACAGCTGGGATCTCTGGATCTTACAGGATGGGCCAGGTTTACTCTAAAGCCTGGCTCTCTACCCCATCCAACCCCAAGTTATACCGCATTAGCATCTGAGTGAGATAAAGAAATTAGTGATTACTCTGGAGGGAGAGACAAGGGAGGAAAGGACAAACAAGGGTCCCAAGCCCTGAGCCTTCACTCCAGACACATCTGCTGGGTGATGCTGTGGGCGGGGCTCCCAGTGGGCCGCCTGGAAGAGCAGAAACTGCAGGGCTCTGCAGGCAGACACAAGTGGGTTTAGCTCCATCTCTGCACTCAGCAGCAATGGCACTTCAGCGAGTTATTAATACTTCATCTCTCTGAGTCTCCGTTCCCGTTTGTAAAATGGGAATAAAAGCTTCTCGGAAGAGTGGCACGCATTAACAAGAAGTGAGGAGCGACTAAGCTGTGTGCCACAACGACCAAGCCTGTGCTCTGGAGCCTGCAAGCCACAGCCACTCAGCCCCCATGTCTAGAGCCTGTGCTCCATGGCAAGAGAAGCCACCGCAATGAGAAGCCTGCGGACCACAACTAAAGGAAGCTGCGCGCAGCAACAGACACCGGCACAGCCCAAAATAAGCAAAATAAAAATAAATATTTTTTAAAAAGAAACTCATGACGAAGAGGAAAGGAAGGAAGAAGGAACTCCGTGAGCGCTGAGCAGACTCATTACCACTGGGCCCAATGCTCTCCTCCCGTTACCACTGCTCCTTGGGTCTGGGGGCCACGTAAGGGACCCACAGAAGGTACACGGGGGAGAACTCCCAGTGGAGCTGAGCGGAGACCGCACCAAAGAGGCCTCTTGGGCAGACAGCATTAGACAGGAGGTCACGGCATGAGGCTCTGGCCAGGAGGTCTGGGGTGGGAGAGGAGGTTAGAGTGCTCTGCACCAGAGGCGGGAACACACGGAAAGGATACAAGCAGGAGAGAGAGAAGATGGTAAAGGCTGAGGGCGGGCCACAGTGGCTGACAAGTGTTGCAGGGCACGAGGAGGACCAGCCCCAAAGACAGGCCACTCAGGCTAAGGTCAGCAAGGTGGCCGGTAAACTACAAGAGCACCTGGGACAAAGAGAGTAAGGAACACAGGTGCACTTCTGGGCAGGTTCCAAGAGGAGAGGTAGAGGAGGGCCTGGGAGAAAGAAAAATCAATGAGATGTTGACGGAGGGAAAAAAAAAATCACCATTAGAGGGAGAACTATCCACTCTTCAAATTGACAAGATTTATATTCAGGGTCAGCAGAGACTATATGGGGCGAGGACATAACAGATACAGCTGAGTAGGGAGCAGAGCGGGAATGAAGCTAAGAAAAACCCAGACAGGGCTGGAGGCAGAGGAAAAACATCCCACCCTCCACAAACTCACTGGCTACTAGCTTCACTGACCTTCCACTGGCCATTCACATTCCAATGCTGCCCTACACCTCAATCCAGCCAGCTCACGGCCTCCTGATCCAGAGGGGGCTCCCCTACTGCCCCCAAACAGAAACTACCCTGGAATCATATCCATGCTTCCCCGGTAATAATCGTGAACTTTTGGGAGGCCCTCAGCTAGACTGGAAGCGCCTGGTAGGTCTGGGTCGACAGGAATCCGTGGTGCAGTGCTTCACTTAACAAGTGTCAACAGTTGACAAGATTATCCAAGGAAGAAAGTCTGGCCATGGCATTATTTAAACAAATGTACAGAGAAAGAAACAGGAAAAGCACACCAGCCAATGAATGACCTGAACTTGTCAGAGACCAGGGGATCCACTCTGTGGAGCTCCCTACCCCCAAGGCCCAGATCCCTGGCCGGATGGAGAGAAGAAAGGCCACCCGTGAAGGGTGCTGGGCGGTGTAACTCCTCGGTCCTTGCTTCATGGCTTACCTAACATCCCCTGGGTGCTGAGCATAGTCAGGGGCGCTGAGCAAGAGGCCTGCACCTGGTCGAATGGGGACACAGCAGAGAGACCCAGAGACCTCTGTGGACCACGACTGGTGCCGATGGGTGGTGTCAGGGCGGCACACTGCTGAGCGAGGGGGCTACTTGGGACAGGTAAGCAGCGAAGGCCTCTCAGAACAACATGTGAGCTGCCACCTGAAGGGAGCCAGACTCTGGAAGCATCAAGGGAAGAAACAGGGATGGATGCTTCAGGAAGGAGGAACAGCCTGCAGGACACCGGGAGGACAGACAGAGCTCAGGCTATGGGAGGAGAAAAGCCACAAGAAGGGCTGCAGTGTGGGTGCCAGAGTGAGGAAGAGGCAGGAGAGGCTGACAGGTACCTGGCCACCAGGGATTCCTGCAGGGTGGTAGCGACGTGGTGGTATTGTGGGGGGTGGGGGGGTGGATTGGGATTTTAGTCTAAAGGATTCTAAGCAGGTGAATCACATGACCTGATTCAGGTTTTCACACCTGACCTCACAGCAGCCTTTCTCTAAAAACCACTGCCTTTCTCTAAAGCTAATCCTTCCTCGGTAAAGAATCCCCTCTCTTTGTTGTGTGGATAAGCACAAGTTAGAAATTATTTCATAAACTCTAAAGCACTCAATTAACATTAGCTACTGTCATCAAAGTGCAAATTAAGGCAAGTGTCATTTGGATCAGAAGCTTTAAAAATCAGAGGCGCTTCATCATTAAATGAGCCTATGGGTGTTTCACCCCCCCATACCCTAAAATGTAGCGACTGGCCATTAATAATAATATGCAACATCTGCAGGGAACTTAATAGCTTACAGAGCACTTTCATATCTGTTAATTAATAACCACAGGTCTCCAGTACTTTGAATTTAGTGACAGTGTTACAAATTGGCTAGTTCTGGCAATATATAGCAAGTAGGCACCATCTCTCTCCATGGATCAGCTGACCAGTCATGATAATCTGCCTAAGAGCTCTTCTGGGGTTGGGCATTCTCACTGCTGTCATCTCTACTTCCAAAAGTCCCAATCTGCCAGAGAAGGAAATAATGGTCCTAATTACAGGATCACTGAGTGATACCAATGTGCCAAGCATTGCTGTAAGCGCTTGACATGCTTAATCTTCACCTGATCCCAATACTTTTTTAATATTCCCATTTTCCAAATAAGATGACTGAGGCATGGAGAAGATAAGGGCGTCATGCAAGGACACCCAGAGGAGTAAGACCCAGAGCCAAGATCTGAACACGTGATAATGTAACCCTGTGTCCTCACTCTGAATCCCAACGCTGTGCTAGATCATTCTGGCAAACTGCATAAAATTTGGTGCCTGGTACGACACAGAAATTCAGCAAATAAGGGCAGCTGTTATCAGCAGGACATGGGTAGTTTCTAGGTCCCACGAGTGTGTCACCTCCAGGAGAGCAGCGACCTTGTTGGTCTGGGTTACTGCTGCGCTCCCAGCACCTGGCCCTATGCACATTTGAAGGATGGGTAAATGAATGAACGTGCCTCCCAGAAGGCAGGGCTGCCTGGGCACGGCTCTACCTTCAGGTCTGTGTCGCCCCTCGGTAAGAGCATCAGGCTGATCTGAGACACAGCAAGGAGTCCGGAGACTTGAGACCCCCACCTCCCTTTCACAGCGCAGGGGTGCCGGAAGAGGCTCCCAAGGGACGAGACGAGTCCGGGGTCGCAATGCCGGTGGGTCCCGGCTCCGGCGGGGCTCTGCCCTCCACCGCGCGGAGATGCTGGCCGCCCCGGCGCTGGGACCCGACAGGAGACAAAGACCCGCGGGGCAGCCGCACCCGCAAAAATGCTCATGCCCCTCGCCCACCTCACCGGGAGGCAGCCGAATGCTACCATGCATCACCCGGCCTGGAAGCTGCGGAGAATACCGGGCGCCGGACGGAGCCGACACGCGATGCGGCCCTGCCTGCGGGGTTTCCGCCCGCAGAGGGTCGCCAGGGTGCGGGAGGCCGCGGGCCGGACCGGCCTGTCACCTTCAGGACCGCCCGCCCACTCACCCGCTCTCCGCCGGGGACCTTCAGCGCGAGCCGCCGTCACCGTGCTGGGCGCCCCCACGCCTAGGCCTCCCCGCAGCGCCCGCCTCGCGCCCCGCACGGCGACGCCGCACCCTCGCCCGTCTGGCCCGTACCTGCTGGGAAAGGGGGATGAGCGGAGCCGCCATCTTCCCGCGGACTCGGGCTCCCAGCGCCGGCGGAGAATGGGGCGGGGCCGCGCGCGCGCACTGGTGCGAGGGGCGGTGCGCGCGCAGCCGAGCCCAGGGGAGGGCGGGGCCAAAGCGGGGCGGTGCACGATCCGCTGAGCTGAAGGGGCGGGGTCGAGGGCGGGGCCGCGCGCGCCAAGCCCCAGCCGTGAGGGGCGGGGCCTGGGAGGTGCGCGGATCAGGGACCTTTGCGGAATTCCTCCTGCATTCCTTCACCATGTCTTCCAGGATTTCTCCGTTCTTGTGCCAAGGTCCCTTAGCCCTCCAGGTCCCTGCCGATTCTGGGCCCTCTGCAAGGGATGCCGTTCCCATTCCCGTGCGCCTGGCAAAAAGGATCCTCACGCTTCCCAACAAGGCGCCCAGTTCCTAGGATAGGGTGTGTGTGTCTATGTGTGTGTATGTACACACCACCCTTCCCAACAACTGTTCCTAGGATAGGGGTCTGTGTGTGTGTGTGTACACCACCCTTCCCAACAAAGGGCCGTGTGTGTGTGTGTGTGTGTGTGTGTGTGTGTGTGTGTGTGTGTGTGTGTGTGTGAGATATGGGCGTCAGCTAAACAGGGTTGCAGTATTTTCACCTTTCTGCACCGCAGCAGCACCCACAACGCCTGGGATTATTTCCCAACCGCCACCTTCTTGATGTGTGACCTTGGCAAGTAGCCTCTCTACACCCCTAGTCCCCTCTTCTGAAAAGAGGAAATGGTAGTATGTATTTGCTGTCGTTTTACCTCTGCACTGTACCCTGCACAGAGCAGGCATTTGATGTTTGCCGGAGGACCATTACTGGAGAGGCATTTATTTCTTGAGACATGTGTTGCCTTCTTTTAGCTATGGACACCTGCTCATCTGTGGCTCAGACGGTAAAGAATCTGCCTTCAACACAGAATAATGGAGTTCGATCCCTGGGTCGGGAAGATCCCCTGGAGGAGGGTATGGCAACCCACTCCAGTATTCTTGCCTGGAGAATCCCATGGACAGAGGAGCCTGGTGGGCTACAGCCCATGGGGTCACAAAGAATCAAACACAACCGAGCAACTCTTTCTTTCCACTCATCCTTAGCCAATTTCCACTGAAAGGATGACGAAGGAAGGTCCCACTGGGTACTGCCCACAGTGACACAGGCTTCTTCAGCACAGGTTCCCCTTCCATGGTCTCTCTTGTGACAGCGGCACTTCTCAGGCAGTCAAGCTGGAAGGTTGAGCAATCCCGAGGTGGTGAGGGCACAGCTTCCGGTCCACCTCCTCCCACAAGCTTCCTGCTCCAGGGTCTTCAGCAACTTGATGTACCCTGTGCCACTCAAATCACAACGTGCTTTGTGATTCATCCAACAAACTGTTCACAGTCAAATGTTCACTGAACACAGGTGCTCCATTGGTGAGCTGGGCACACACACACTCTCCACAAATGGGTCTCACCCTGGAGCTACCCAGAAGGTCTGCTAAACAGACTGGGTCTCTGATTCTGATTTATAGCTCTGGGTGGGACCTGAGTCTGCTGGGCTGCAAGGAGATCAAACCAGTCCATCCTAAAGGAAATCAACCCCAATTAGTCACTGCAAGGACTGGTGCTGAAGCTGATGCTCCAGTACTTTGGCCACCTGATGCAAAGACTCTGATGGAAAAGACCCTGATGCTGGGAAGACTGAAGGCAAAGAAGGAGAAGGGGGTGGCAGAGGATGGCATCACCGACTCAGTGGACATGAATTTGAGCAAATTCCAGGAGACAGTAGAGGGCAGGGAAGCCTGGGGTGCTGCAGTCCATGGGGTCAAAAAGAGTTGGACACGACTCAGCGATTGAACAACAACAAACAAATCCCCAGGAGGTACTGAAGCTGCTGGTCTCAGGCCACCCCCGTGCCCCCACCATTGTGAGAACCACAAGTCTAGAAGGGAAAAAAAAATCCAAAAGAAAAAAAAATCACATGAGGAAATAGATAAGTAGACACAGTGATAAGTGCTACAGAGTAGCCCAAGGGTGTGACCCTTGAAGACTGAGGGTACATTCAGTGATGGCGGGGGGCTTGGAACCACCACAAGCAAAAAGGAGCTGAAGAGCAAAGAAATATATTGAGACTGAGACGCTGGAGCTCAGAGAGCAAGACAGAGGGTCTTGAAAGTGAGAGCAAAAGTCGATTAGTTGTATCCGACTCTTTGCAACCCCATGGACTATACAGTCCATGGAATTCTCCAGGCCAAAATACTGGAGTGGGTAGCCTTTCCCTTCTCCAGGGGATCTTCCCAACCCGGGGATCAAACCCAGGTCTCCCGCATTGCAGGCAGATTCTTTATCAGCTGAGCCCAAGAAGGTCTTGAGACAAGGCCAGATCACATAATAGTCTGATGGGGCAGCACTGTGTGAAGAGCAGTGAAACAAGACCATGTGTGACTCAGCCTCGTTTTGAGACCATCTTGCTCTCCGAGCTCCAAGCTCTCGGTCTCACGTGCTCCTTCACCCCCTGTGCACAGAGAAAGGGGAGGCCACCAGACTGTTTTGCACATGATCAGCTCTGCATTCTAGAACAGTGGCTCTGGATAAGGCGGGCAAAGAGGATGGAGAGGGGATGGGTAGAAGCAAGTGGAACACCTGGAAAGATGCAGCAGTGGTCCAGGCGGGAGTGACAGAGGCTTTTAGCTGCCTTGGGTGCTTTATCAGTTCACGTTCCATAAGGAAAAGAGAAGTCGGCAGTATCTGTATTTCAAACAGAAGGCAATTTGATACAGGAGATTGAGTACAAAATTGGAAAAGCAGAGGGGAAGGCAAGGTTACCGAAGATTAGTAACAGGAGGAAACTGCTAGCCTCTTTAGGGAAAGGGTGTTATGCCAAAACCCACCACCACTGGACGCTGAGCAGGAACCCGGATGCTGGTCCTCACTAGCCACCGCTGTTTCTGCCATTATTGCTTTCTGCTGGTTTTGGCCATGCCACATTGTGGGATATTAGTTCCCATATCAGGGATCAAACCCATACCCCCTGCATGGGAAGCTCAGAATCTTAACCCTCGGACCACCAGGTAAGTCCCTCTGCTGTTGTTGCTAAAGTCATTGCTATTGTCTCCACTGACTAAGGGGCAGCCAGGAGCCTGGGAAAAAAATGGCTTCTCCTCTCCACCTGTCTTCTGATGTCCTTCTCACAGAACATGACGGGACACTAGTGGGCAGGGGTGTCTGGGAAACGTGTGCAGGCTTCCAGCCTCACTGTCAAGAGTCTACAGGGGCGACAACCACATAGAAACTCTCTGGCCTGGTCTTGACTGGAATCAGAGGCTCCAGGATAAGAGTTCCAGCAGGTCACTCCCTCCACTGCTGTGGCGGCCATCCTGGGCAGGGATCAACCATCCTGGGGTCTCTCTCACCAGAGTCCAGAGCTGTACCATCCAACACAGTGGCCACTCCACATATGGCGATGTGCGTGCATGCTCAGTTGTGTCCGACTCTTTGTGACCCCATGGACTATAGCAGTCCGGGCTTCTCTGTCCTCCACTATCTCCCGGAGTTTGTTCAAATTCATGTCCAGTGAGTTAGTGATGCTCTCTAACATCCCATCCTCTGCCTCCCCCTTCTCCTTTTGCCTTAAATCTTATCAGGGTCTTTTCCAATGAGTAGGCTCTTTGCATCAGATAGCCAAAGTACTGGAGCTTCAGTGTCAGTCCTTCCAATGAATGTTCAGGGTTGATTTCTTTTAGGATTGACAGGTTTGATCTTGCTGTCCAAGGGACTCTCAAGAGTCTTCTCTAGCACTGCAGTTTGAAGGCATCAGTTCTTCAGTGCTCAGTCTTCTTTATGGTCCAAATCTCACATCTGTACATGACTACTGGAAAAACGATAGCTCTGATTACACAGACCTTTGTCGACAAAGTGATATCTCTGCTTTTTAATGTGCTATCAGGGTTTGTCTTGGGGCTTCTCTGGTGGTTCAGACAGTAAGGAATCTGCCTGCAATGCAGGAGACCCAGGTTTGATCCCTGAGTCAAGAAGATCCCCTGGAGAAGGGAATGGCTACTCACTCCAGTAGTCTTGCCTGGAGAATTCCATGGACTGAGGAGCCTGGCGGGCTAGTCCATGGGGTCGAATGAGTCAGACATGACTGAGTGACTAACACTTTCAATTTCACTTCACTAGGTTTGTCATAGCTTTTGTTAACCATAATGATGTAATTTTAACTTGATTGCCTCTATAAAGACTTTATATTTTTAAAAAAATTTTATTTATGTATTTTTGGCCACAAAGTATATGGGATCTTGATTCCCCAACCAGGGACTGAACTATGTCCCCCCTGCATTGGAAGCTCAGAGTCTTAACCACTGGACAACCAGGGAAGTCCCAAGACTTTATTTCTCATTTTAAAATGTATAGAAATACTCAATCACTACATTATGGAATAGTAATTAACATAGTGTTGTAGGACAATTATACTTCAAAAATAAGCTCAGAGAAAAAGAGATCACATTTGTGGTTACCAGAAGGCAGGGGGCTGGGGGAAGGGAATTGGATGAAGGCAGTCAAAAGGTACAAACTTCCAGTTATAAGAAAAATAAGTACTAGGAATATAATGTACCACAGGATAAATATAATTAACACTGCTGTATGTTATATATAAAAGGTGTTGGGAGTAAATCTTGTGTTCTCAGCACAAAGAAAACATATATTCTTTCCTATTTCTTTAATTTTATATCTATATGAGATGATGGACATTCACTGAGTTTATTGCGGTCATCCTTTCATGATGTATGTAAATCAAATCATTATGCTATACACCTGAAATATACACAGTGCTGTATGTCAATTATGTATCAATAAAACTGGAAGAAAAAATTAATTACAATTAAGTGAGATTAAAAATTCACACCTCCTGAGAAGGTACAGCACCAAGTGCAAACCCTAATGCACAATACGAACTCTGGATGATAATGATGTATCCGTGTAGGTTCATCAATTGTCAGAAACGAACCACGGTGGTGTGGGATGTCATAGGTAGGGCAGGGTATACGAATGTGGGGACAGACAGTATGTGGAAACTCTCTCACTTCTGCTCAGTTTTGCTGTGGATTTAAAACTTCTCTAGAAAATGAAGTTTATTTATTTTTATTTTTTTGGTTGCACCTTGAGGCAACCAACCTTGAGGTGGGATCTTAGTTCCCTGAACAGGGATTGAACTCATGCCCCCTGCAGTGGAAGC
The DNA here is from genome assembly GCF_963930625.1 of Muntiacus reevesi. NCBI lineage: Eukaryota > Metazoa > Chordata > Mammalia > Artiodactyla > Cervidae > Muntiacus > Muntiacus reevesi. Next base: position 185,420,646 of record NC_089249.1, on the reverse strand, counting down.
ATGTTTTCTTAAACCACTGAATCACCAGCAAAGACCCAATGAAGTTTATTAATTAAAAAAAATTCATTTCTCAGTCCCACCAGGCACATTTTAGGGGTTCACATGTGACTAGTGGCTACTGTATTAGCCACAAAGATGAAGAAAGTTCTCCAGGATTGTGCCGCTGCAGAAAATGAGTCCTGCCGGGTCTGAGCTGGTCTGACCCATCTTTGTTCAGCTGTTTCTGGCATTTTCCCTCGAGTTCTAGCACTGCTTCTTTCCTCATTAACTTTCTCCTTGTTTAGAGATTTAAAAGGTGGGTAGTGTTTGAATCCCACCCTGCGCTTCCAGGGAGTCAGTCTTTAGCTTTTGAGACTAGTTTGTTGTTGTTCAGTTGCCATTAAGTGCCCAACTCTTTGTAACCCCATGGACTGTAGCTCGCCAGACTCGTCTGTCCATGAGATTTCCCAGGCAAGAATACTGGAGTGGGTTGCCATTTCCTCCTCCAGGAGAACCTCCCAACCCACAGATTGAACCTGGGACTCCTACATTAGCAGGCAGACTCTTCACCACTGAGGCACCAGAGAAGACTTCTGAGACTGATAACCCCTGATTACCTGGGAAGACCAAAATGATCCGGCAGCCAAGAAAGTTCAAGGTCGCAAGTCTGCCAACTTCGACAAAAGCCAGAACAAAAACTTGCCCAACCTTCACTTCCTGGTCAGACTTTTCACACCAATCATTTATCCACATGCTCAGTATCATTTCCAATTTTATTTGGCTTCCTTGTAACATGATCGAATTCCAAATTCCAAAATTGGTGTCCTTGATTTGATTATTCCCAACACAAATTTCTGTGTGAAAACAGAGCTCTTCAAAACAGAAGCCTCAAAAAAAAAAAAAAAAAACCAGAAGCCTCTATGTGTGACTTTTTCAAAGCAAGTCATTTGATTTAAGGGGAAAAAAACTAAACTGCAGAGTAATCACTATTTTCCCTTGAGAGAATGGATTTCATTGCTCTGTTTTACAGAGCACCAAGGGCCATAGAAGTGGGCCACAGAGTTGGTGGGAAAGCATCACCTTCTTCATGGAATGGTAAACATCTGTGCATAAAGCCTGGGTTCTCTGGAATAACCAGGGTGCAAGGGAGGCATGCAAAACCTTTCCAGACCAAGGGTGCTGCATAAAGATTCCATACTGAAAAAGTTTCCCATATGTTATTAGGATTTTCCCAACCCAGGGATCAAACCCAGGTCTCCCGCATTGCAGGTAGATTCTTTACCAATTGAGCCACAGGAAGTCCAAGAATACTGGAGTGGATAGCCTACCCCTTCTCCAGGGGATCTTCCCAACCCAGGAATCAAACGGGGGTCTCCTGCACTGCAGGCAGGAGAGCAACTGATTTCTTTACCAACTGAGCTATCAGGGAAGCCCCAGTCATTTACAACCCAAAGCAATGAAGCATCGTTTCTCCTTTCTCAAAGTAAGTTTTACTACCTTTTTTCTATAAAACATTTGGTGGGGGGATTAAGAAGAGAGTGTGGTGTTTTTGGCCAGAGTCTCACTGGCCTCGGGCTTCCTCCAGCACTTGGGTTTGTCCAGAGGAAATGTTTCTGGGTATGAGGATGGGGGGAGGTTGGAACAAGGCGGACCTGGGAGGAGGGGAGGGGAGGGGAGGGGAGAGGAGATTCTCAGGGAGAACCATACCCACCCCACTGAAAAGAATAAGAACATTTTCAAAGAAAACTAGACAAATGACCACGCATGTGGACATTTGTGCTTTTAAAGGTAGAATAAAGTAAAGAAACAAGGTTTTACCAGTCATCTTTATCTGGGGTGGGGATGACTAAAACTCGTTCCTTCTGTGGAATGCTCTGAAGCTATTTTCTCGCCCAGTAAACCTGCCCATGAACATGTCGTCTTCATCTTCCTCTTGGGCCTTCTTCACTTCTTCCTTGGCCTGTATGGCATCCATCTCCTTTTCTGGGCCCTGGGGGAAAAAACAAAGAGCCCGGTGGCCAGGGATTATGCTTTCTGAGGGCTGACTGGGTATCAGCATACAGCCTGCTCCTGCCTCCATACCAGCTGGGGTCAACTGAAAAAGAACCCCCCTAGGATATTCAGGTCCCTATTCCTGAAACCTGGAAATGTAACCTTATATGGAGTAGGAGAGCACTTCCCAGGTGGCGCTAGTGGTAAAGAACCCACCTGCCAGTCCAGGGGATGAAAGAGATGTGGGTTTGATCCCTGAATGGGGAAGATCTCCTGGAGGAGGGCATGGCAACTCACTCCAGTATTCTTGCCTGGAGAATCCCATGGACAGAAGAGCCTGGTGGGCTACAGTTCACGGGGTTGCAAAGAGTTGGACACGATTGAAACGATTTAGCACGCACACACACAATGTAGGGGGAAAGAGCTATGCAGATGTGACTAAATTAAGCATGTTGAGATGAGGAAATTCTACTGGCTTACCAGGTGGGCCCTAAATTCTATCACAGTGTTCTCATAGGAGAGGGGCAGAGGGAGATTTGACACAAACAGAAGAGGAGATGGCCATGTGAAGACAGAAGCAAAAACTGGAAGGATGTGGCCACAAACCAAGGAGCACCAGGATCCTTCAGATGCTGCAAGAGGTGAAGTAAGGGTTCTCCTCTAGAACCTTTGGAGGGAGCAAAACCCTGCTGATGCCCTGATTTCAGCCCACTGATACTGATTTTGGACTTTTGGCCTCCAGAAATTAAGAGAATACATTTGCCATGGGCTTTTTTGTTTTTGACCAGCTTCATGGCATGAGGGATCTTAGTTCCTTGACCAGGGATCCAACCCACCTCCCTTACCGTGGAAGCTCAGAGTCTTAACCACTGGACTGCCAGGGAAGTTCCCATCTGTGATGTTTTAAGCCAGCAAGTTTGTGGTGATATTGCTATGGCAGCCCCAGGAAACAAATACCCTCTCCTTCTTTCATTCCCAGAGTACCTGGGCCTGTCTTTCAACCAGCTAACCAGTAAGGGAGAGATGAGAAGAGGCCTCAGAGCCTAAATGAGAAAATCCAAACTTGTGTAATTAAAAGAAAGGCCAGGACTGAGTGCAGACATGTCATGTCAAGGAGGTTCCCGAAGTCATTGCCGAAAGGAGTTTAGTAAGCCTTTGTGGCAGAAATCAGATTCAAGAAGAAGCGGCTCATAAGAAAAATCTCTTAGTGATAACCACCTTTCATCAGTGGAGGGGAACTTTCCCCCCGAAATGTGATGAAATGTTCAAAGTTTAAGCAGCTACTTTGCAGCTGGTCCAGGATGACGGACATGACATGCTTCTATTGCTCTGATGTGTGGGCCCTGCTGACCCAGGGATGGATGGCCCCTCCAAGGGGACTGAGTCTTAGAGACAGTCAATGACCGAAAGAACTCCTTTCATAAGCAAGCTACATCCAGAGCTCACATCCCTAACCACCTCCACTACTGGGCTTTTTATATTCAGGGCTGAGACCTCATCTGAATTATCCCATTGCCAGGTGCTACAGAACTAGTGCCCCAGGGCCCACTGAAATTCTTAAAACTAGCCAATCCTAAGCCTGTTTATCCTGCTTCATCTACTCCTTCCTGTGGAGACTAAACCACAGTTTTTTGATCATATTTTCCACCCTTTCCCTCTGCCTCCTGACCAACCCTGGTGCTTCCCCATGTGGCCCTGCATGGCATGGCCTGGCCTGGCCGCTCCTCTCAGGATCTGTTAGTAAAACAAATTATCTTTTTGATGGTGGCCACTTCCTGGTCTGAAAGTCTTGCCATACCTGATTAACAACAAAACTTACATCTTAACACACAAGTGTTACATCTTAACACACAGGTATTTTGGACTTCCCCGGTGGTGAAGACTCTGTGCTGCCAATGCAGGGGGGCTGGGTTTGATCCCTGGTTGGGGAAATAAGATTCCTCATGCCATGCAGTGGGGCCAAAAGATTTTTTTTTTTAATTTAAGAACACAGGTATTTCACAAATGAGGCTATCCAAATGGCCACAAAAGCCATGTAACAGTGCCCACCTCCATTCCTCATCAGAGAAATACACACAAAACTAGAGAGAGATACCACTACACACCTATAGAAACCCACAATCCCCAGTGCTGGGGAGACTGGAGGAAGTGCGGAACAGTGCGGCCCCTCGGGAAGCAGTCTGGCAATTTCTCATAGAGTTAAAGGCACACCATGCAACTCAGCAAACCCCACCCCGGGTTTTAACCAAAAGAAATAAAAGCGCTCATCCACACACACACAAAAAACTATATACGAAATTGTTTGCAGCTTTGATCATACGGTTAAAAGTTGGAAAGAACCCAAATGTCCATTAGTTGGTGAGCAGATAAACTACTCAGTAAGATGGAGGAACAAAGCTCTGATGAAACCCCAGTAACATGGAGAAAGCTTGCAGACTCCGCGCTTGGTGAGAGAAGCAGACTCAGAAAGACTCCATGCCTCCAGTGGTTAGGACCTCACGCTCCCAGTGCAGGGGGCACAGGTTCGATCCCTGGTCAGGGAACTAAGATTCCACGTGCCTCACAGTGAGGCCAAAAAAGAAAAAGACAAAAAAAGAAGACCCTACACTACATGATTCAATTTATATGACATTCTGGAAAAGGCAAAACTATAGGGGCATGAAAACAAGGGCCTACTGTACAGAACAGGGAACCACCATATTCAACATCTTGTAATAACCTATAAGGAAAAAAGAATCTGAAAAAAATACAGAAACACACACACATATAGAGAGAGCACTTTGCTGGATACCTGAAACTAATACAACATTGTCAATAAATTATACTTCAAAAAAAATCGAATAGGGACGATATCAGCCCATCAGTAGTTGCTGGAGTAGGGGAGGGCTTGGCTACAAGGAGACTTCTGGGGGTGGGGAAATTGTTCTGGGCTTGCCAGGTGGCACAGTGGTAAAGAATCCGCCTGCCAATCCAGAAGATCCAAGAAAATCAGGCTCGATCCCTGGGTTGAGAAGATCCCAGGAGAAGGAAATGGCAACCCACTCCAGTATTCTTGCCTGGGACATCCCATGGATGGAAGAGCCTGGCGGGCTACAGTCCATGGAGTTGTATAGAGTCAGACACGACTGAACACGCAAGCATGAAATTGTTCTACATCTTGATTTTTAGTGGTGTTTTCATAACTATAAGTGTTTGTCAGCATTCACAGAACTGTACATTTCACAGCACATAAGTCAGACTTCAATAAATCCTACTCATCAGCAATTGACAGTAATGCCTAGCATGGCCAAAGATTTACATTCCCTTCTGCATTGAAATTCTCATCCATGCAGAAGGGAATGTAAATAGGATGACACGCTGCAAACTGTTTGAGTATGAACTGGTAACTGTTCTGTCTACTCCTGGCCATGTGGCCACTGAAAGACAGGTACAGGAATGACAGGAACCAGCTTATCCCTGAGGCCACAGGTTGCAAGCATCCCAAAGCTGCATCCACGCAGAACAGACACATAGCTTCTAGAATATTCACAAAGGAAGGACAAGCTACTGCTCTATGGGAAAACACAAATGAGCCTCACAACACGGCCTGAATGAATAAATAATGGGTAGCTACATTGATATGAATTTCAAAAGGAGGTCAAATCCATCTGCAGTGATGCAATAGTGGAACTGCCATTCCTCTGAGGGTGAGTGCCGGCTGGGAGGGGACATGAGGAGGCTCCTAGAGCTTTGGTGATGTTTTATATCTTGATCTGGGTGGGGTGTTTATTATAGAAAAAGTAAAACACCTTTTTCTATATGTGAGACTCAAGTGTGGAAGTAAATGAATAACAGAAGCAAAGTTCATTGTGTTCATGGGCTTCCCTGGTGGTCCAGTGGTTAAGAATCCACCTCCCAATGCAGGGGACACAGGTTCAATCCCTGGTCCGGGAAGATCCCACGTGCCACGGGGCAAATAAGCCCGTGCACCACAGCTACTGAGCCTGCGCTCTGGAACCCGTGCTCTGCAACAAGAGAAGCCACTGCAATGAGAAGCCCTCGCACTGCAACAAAGAGCAGCCCCCACTAACCGAAAGTAGAGAAAACAAATGTACAACAGTGAAGACCCAGCACAGCCAAATAAATACATAAATAAATAAACGGCTGGCTTCTTAAAAATAAGAAAGAAAAAACAAAAAAAGGTTCATTGTGTTCATCGTACCTTGGTTTCACCCCAGGTGGCCTTGCCAAAATTCTCAGCATACTCTTCGTCATCTGTGATCAGGAAGTTATCAAAGATGGTTCCGGATCTCACCTGTGGATGAAAATAAGACCTTTGTTACTGGTGTGGAAAATGAAACTGTCCACAAAATAAAAACTGCTGCGATTTATTCAGTACTGTCACAGTGACTAGCTGTCGATATCAGCACATGCTGAAACCCTCTTCTAGAACGTCAGTTCCCTCCAGGGCACTGTCCTCAAACTTGGCTGTGTGTGGGGACCACTGAGAACACTGACAAGACTGCTGATGCCTGGCCTCACTCCCGGGGATGCTGGTTTAGCGGGTCTGGGGTATGACCTGACATAGAGGCTTTGAACATCTCCCCAGGGGCTCGAGCATCCAGTGATGTTGGAGAACTGCGGATTGAGAACCTCCCTGTGCAAAGTGTGAGCCAAGGATGTGCAGCATCAACATCGCGAGGGATTCAGACCTCAGGCTCCACCCTGGACCCACTACGTCAGAACCTGCAGTCTTATCCTAGAACTGACAGGCACCACAAGGCCAGCTCCAGGCAGAATTCCAGGCCGCGTGGAGGGCAGACAAGAAGTGACCAGAGGGCAGGAAGGATGTCTGTTTTATCTAGGGCTGTAAGTTTTGGGTCTGGGAAGGGGTACCAGGTGCACAATAGGAGCAGAAGTTCAGGCTGAAGTTCAGAGTTATTAAACTAGAGCAAGTTTAAAACCCGGTGACTTGCACGTCCCTCGCAGTCCAGTGATTAAGAAGCCACCTGCCAAGGCAGGGGACACGGGCCTGATCCCTGGTCCTGGAAGACTCCATATTCCTCAGGGCTACTAAGCCCATGTGCCACGACTACTGAGCCCTTGCTCTGGAGCCCGAAAGCCACAACAAGAGACGCCACCACCACAAGAAATCCACACTCCACAGCTAGAGAGTAGCCTCTACTCGCTGCAACCAGAGAGAGTCCACACACGGCAATAGAGACCCTGTGCAGAAACAAACAAGACAAAACAAGCGACCTGCCAAAGCTCCAGTCCAATGGCACCAATGTTCTCAAATTCTGAGAGATCATATTCGGTCAAATAGTTGTTTTTCATCTTCTGATGGAGCCACACATCTTTGTCTATGCCCTCAGGTTTCAGGCCATCCTGCAAGACAAACCATAAGCGGTGGTCCCCGGGGACATGGGAGGGAGGGGCTGGCAGGAAGACGATGCCACCCACACACCTGGTACGGAGGCTTCTGCAGCATGGCCGCCTGCCAGTCCCCATCCAGCTCGCTGTTCCAGTCACTCGGCTTGCTGGCGCTGGCGTCCAGAAAATGCTTCTCCCAGTCCTTCAAATGTGTGCAGGGGGAGAGAGTTAGATTTTCAGCTTTGAGAAAGGAGATCTGCCAAGAGGCAGAGGCAGGCCTGTGACCCCGGGTGCACTTTTCTCTTCCTCAACTTGATGGTGGAAGAGCTGAGTGCTGGGGTTCCTAACCTCACTAGGGGTTTCGATCACAGCCTGCAGTTTGCGGTCCTTTTGGTTAGACAGCATCACTGACTCAATGGAAATGAATCTGAGCAAACTCCGGAAGGTAATGAAGGACAGAGGAGCCTGGCATGTTGCAGTTCATGGGGTCGCAAAGAGGGGGACAAGACTTATTGACTGAACAACAATAGGAAACTAATACACAGCTGTTACAGTCATGGATGCTTGGTTGTCAGTCACAAGTATGATGCTCAAAATACTATGTTCAAATGCAGAATGAAAAGAAAATCATTTTAATAAAGGTTGCTGATGCATTTTCCTTTTTCAGAAAAAGACATTGGTTTGTGACTTCCCTGGTGGCCTAGTGGTTAAGACTCCATGCTCCCATTGCAGGGGTCATGGGTTTGATCCCTGGTCAGGGAACTAAGATCCCACATGCCACAACTAAGGCCTGGCACAGGTGCAAGCATGCTCAGTTGTGTCCAACTCTTTGCAACCCCATTGACTGTGGCCCACCAGGCTCTGCTGTCCATGGGATTTTCCCGGCAGCAATACTGGAGTGGGTTGCCATGCTCCCCTCCAGAGGATCTTCCCAACCCAGAGATTGAACTCAAGTCTCCTGCAGTGACCGGCAGATTATTCTTTACCACTTGAGCCACCTGGGAAGTCCAAGACCTGGTGCAGCCAAATAAATAAAAATAAATAAAGATTTAAAAAATATCGGTTAAGAAAACAAACGCTTCTTGCTTTCATCTCAAATACTCTTACCTCTTTCACAATACCCTGAAGCTGTGTGGCTGGTTTCAGCGCATATGCTCCAGAGAGGGCTCCTTGTTTTACTGTCGTCATCATCCCTACCAGGCGCGCAGCAGTTGTACGGCCCCTGGGTACTTACAAACTACGCTTCACACTTTCTAGCAGCTGTGCGGGGAGAATCCACACCTGGGATTTGTCCTTGGCAGCCTGGTCCCAACCCTCAGCCTCTGCTGATGCCTTCTCCATCTTCTTCAGCGATGTTAACTGCCAGTCATACTCGATGCTTCCGGATTCAATCGACTGACCATCAATTTTCACTTCATAAGTGAGGTCTGGTCTTAAAATCAGAGTGTAAAGGTGTGTAAAGCTATCAACCTGCGTGTTTTAGGGGGGGAGAAGAAGAAAAGAATGAGACTCTTGATGTTTCAAGGCAGGTCGAGGTAAGCAGTGCACGTTGTCACGGCTCAAAGCCTTACCGTAAACACAAGCAGAGGCACTCTAGAAAGGGGGCTGACCTGACCATGAACGGGTGTCCTACAGAAGAGTCACCCCTCCGTAGAGTACTTCCTCACTGCTGGCGGCCCACCCTGTGTGGCTGATCCCTTTTCTATGCAAAGGCAATTGCTCTCACCTCTAACCTCCCAGGCAATCATGATGGGGAAAGTCAGTGCGAACCAGGGGACCATTGCATTGTTTGACTTAGGAAAAGTTGTACGGAAAACAACTTCCTGTTCAGTATTCCAAAAGATACCAACACGGGCGAGAACTTCTTAACACTCTCCTGATGAGCTGTCCAATAATTGAAGCTTGGCTGGGGCAGGCCTGGTTTCTTTCTTGGGCATAGTTAAAAGCCCAGACTGGACATAAGGAAAGCATTTAACATTCAATAAAGGAGGTCTGGAGACTTCCCTGGTGGTCCAGTGGTTAAGAATCTGCCTTGCAATGCTGGGGATGAGGGTTGATCCCTGGTCGGGGAACTACATAAGGGGGAGTGACTAAGCCCGCGTGGGCCGCAGCTCCTGATCCCGGGTACAACTAGAGATCGTGTGCCGCAACGAAAGATCCCAAGGATGCAACTAAGACCTATGCAGTCAAATAAATATATTTAAAAAAAAGACTGCGCTTCCACTGCAGGGGGCATGGGTTCAATCCCTGCTTGGGGAACTAAGATCCCTCAAGCCACACAGTGCAGCCAAAAATAAAAAAAATAAAGGAAGATTGGAAGGCAGGTGGGAGGGTGCCTAGGGAAGCTGGGGGTTCCCAGGATGTGCCAGTCACCAGCAGAGGGGACCCAAGCACCATACCCCGGCAGCAACAGTGTCTGGGGGTACATGGGCACTGCTCGTTCCCAGGTCAGCCCTGATCTGCTGCATTGGAACTCAGCGGACCTCTGGTCACTTTCACAGGCCCTCCAGGGTCCCTGACACCACTCAGGTTTGAGAACCACCACCCCAGCATAAAGGCCCTGAGAGGAGGAGTCTGTCTCTGCTAAAGGCCAAATCAAAACACTTTCAGGGGCTTCCCTGGTGGCTCAGTGGTAAAGAATCCGCCTGCCAATGCTAGAGAAATGGGTTCAGTCCCTGGTCCGGGAAGATCCCACATGCTGTGGAACAACTAAGCCCGTGCACCACAATTATTGAGCCTGTACTCTAGAACCCAGGAGCCGCAACCACTGAAGCCCAAGGGCTCCAGAACCTGTGCTCTACAACAAGAGAAGCCACTGCAATGAGAAGCCCACGAACCCCAGTAAGAGAGTAGCCCTCCCTCGCTGCAACTAGAGAAAACTCTACACAGCAATGAAGACCCAGCACGGACAAAAGTAAATAAATAAAATTAAAAAAAAATTTTCAGTACCCCTTTGGTCTGCCATACTGTGTGGCCAATAACTCTATCCAGACTCAGCACTACAGTCTATTCCATGTCCCCTTCAGCCTTTGGAGTCCGCTCTGACAACTGAATGCACGACTCTTCCAATGCTCCCCCCTTGCTCTCTGCCTGCCTTTGTCTCCACTCACCTTTCTCAGCTTAGAGTTTGAACTTGCTAGCCCCATGGCTGGCACCCTCTGAGATTTGGCCACAGGCTCAGAGCCTCCTGAGGGATAACAGCTACACCCACACATATGCAAACAGCTTCAAACCAACATCCTTAATCCCATGTGTCAGCCAAGCTTCAGGTTCCAAGTTTCCAGCAATTTACTCTTCACCCATGTCACAGGAGACTCGGGTTCAATCCCTGGGTTGGGAAGACCTCCTGGAGGAGGAAATGGCAGCCCACTCCAGTAATCTTGCCTGGGAAACCCCATGGACAGCAGAGCCTGGCTGGCTCTGGGGTCGCAAAGAGTCAGACATGACTGAGCGACTGGGCACACACACACGCATGTTTCCTCAGCGTTAACCCAGGTTTCACAACCAGCTGCTCTACACATGACCCCTGAGTCGGCCCTGACCCCTTTCTTGGCCTTTATCTCCCCTCCTATTTAACAGCAATGCTGCTGAGGGTCATCATCCACCCTCAAAATCCACATTCCAAACATCACCAAGTCTTTCAGACCCACACAAGAATCATCTGTCAAAATGTTCCCAGGTTCCAGGCTTCCCTGGTGGCTCAGTGGTAAATAATCTGCCTGCTGATACAGGACACACAGGTTCCACACCCGGTCGGAGAAGATCCCACATGCCGCTGAGCAACTAAGCCGGTGCACAACTATTGAGCCTGTGCTCTAGAGCCTGCGAATTGTGACTGCTAAAGACTCTGACCCTAGACCTGTGCTTTGCAACAAGAGACGCTACCACAGTGAGAAGGCCACAGACCGCAACTGGAAAGCAGCCCTCGCTCGCTGCAACTAGAGAAAAGTCTGCACAGCAGTGGAGACCCAGCACAGTCAAAAGTGAAATGAAATAGAATGCTCCTGGTTCTGCACCCTGCTGAAGCCTTGATCTAACAGTCTCATCCATCTCTCTACCTGTTGTGTTCTCCTTCCCTCCCCAGAACATCCAAGGTATTTTTTCTAACAATGCAGACCAGACCTCCTCCATGAAAACCCCGGAGGGCTGACCAGTACATTTCTTTTACAGCATCTTTTACAGCATCACAAAGAAAATCGGAGCCCCGTGAAGACAACCGTACTCCTCACCCAGGAGGTCTTAATGCCGATTAGCTGTTACGATCCGAGGCTCCAAAGCTCCCTCAACAGACTCATCTTTTATTTTTCTAGCAGGCTGCAGAAATAGCAGCACCCATCTGAGGCGTCATCGGCCTGCCGGTGCCACCCAAGGCCCTGTAGGCTTGCTGTCTCCAGGTGACCCAGTTCTGGCCTCCCAGGCACCGTCCAGGCCAGAACTCACAGCCTCTGTCTGGTAGAGTCACCCCCTTTCATTCTCCCACACCTGAGCTGCCGTTGAACAGAGTCACAAAGACGTGCCCGCTGGTCCAACACTAAGGCAGAGGAGGAAAACGTGGAATTTGAGCTCCTCCTCACTCCCCCAAGGGAGGGTGTCAGGTCTTCATATACAGGGGTATCTGCTGACCCTTTCAAACCCCCAGGTCGGCAGGTGGGACCCCGAGAGAAACCACTCTGCAGACAGAGACTCACGGGCTTTGCGAGGAAGCCACACCCTGCTCAGGGCTGAGTAAGACACAAGTATGGATGCTCCCTGACTTCACGGGTGGCACAGTTGGTAAGGGATCCACCTGCAATGCAGGAGACCTGGGTTTGAACCCTGGGTCAGGAAGATCCCTTGGAGAAGGGGATGGCAACCCACTCCAGTACTGTTGCCTAGAGAATCCCAAGGACAGAGGAGCCTGGCGGGCTACAGGGCACAGGTTGCAGAGAGTTGGACGTGCAGGGAGCACGCACGCATGTATGCTTCCTCTCCTTGCTCTCAATAATCTTGCAACACACTGGCGTCCTGCCCAGATTCCCAGAGGCTATGGGTGCTGGGGATTCCTCAGGGGACAAGTTCCTACTTCCTGGTGCTTACCTTCAAAGTGGGGGCTGCACATTGGGGAGGGTACTTCTTCCCAGGCCCAGACACCAGGGACTTAATGCAAGTTGCCTCTTTGGAGAAGCCTGGGGCAGGGTTATTGAGTATAAACAGGCCCTAAGACCTAAAAGGTCATTTTCACAGGATCCTCTGGGTATAAAGGTAAAGGATATATGCGTTCATTTTAGAACTATTCCCATTTTAAAATGTTTTGGGGGGCTTCCCTGGTGGTCCAGTGGCTGAGACCCTTTGCTCCCAATGCAGGGGGCCTGGGTTCGATCCCTAGTCAGGGAACTAGATCCCACATGCTGCAACTAAGATCCCACATGCTGCAATTAAGACCCAGTTCAGTCAAACAAATAAATATTTAGAAAAAAAAAACTGTTTTGGTATTTGGAAGATTAATTCCTCCAGAGTGATTTTTCATCCTGAATGTTTCATTCCTTAATGACGATGGATGTGCATGCGTGCTAAGTTGCTCAGTCGTGTCCAACTCTTTGCGACCCCATGGACTGTAGCCCTCCAGGCTCCTCTGTCCATGGGATTCTCCAGGCAAGAATACTGGAGTGGGTTGCCATGCCCTCCTCCAGAGGATCTTCCCGACCCAGGGATCGAACCTGAGTCTCTTGCATCTCCTGCACTGGCAGGTGGGTTCTTTACCACTAGCGCCACCTAAGAAGCCCAACGATGATGGGGCCTGAAATGCCACCATTCTGCTATAACCCTTATGAAGCAAATTATAAATGGATGTCACAGCTCAGGATGAGAAGTAAGTGTGCCCTTCTGGTGGGAGGGGAGTTTGGGGGAGCATGGATACACGTCTATACACACACACACACACACACACACACACACACACACACACATATATGTCTGAATCTCTTTTCTGTCCACCAGAAACCATCACAACATTGTTAATCATTATCAAACTATATCCCAACATAAAATAAAAAGTTTAAAAAAACTGTAAATTTAAATTTAAAATACAATAATTTTTCATTCAAAAAAAAACCCAAAAGACTTCAGAACCCAATCCAATCCAAGTTGTGGATAATGGGCCTGCTAAACTGGAAAGTGGGGACAGGACAGACAAGGCTCACCCCCAAGGTTCCCTTAAATATTTTAAGGTAAAAACTATTTTCTACAAACTTCCATTATCATCTTTTCAAGAATTAACATGATCACCAATTTAACAGGAAAGCATTTACCTTACACCTGATTGATTTCTTGTTTGCATGATACTGATTCTTGAAATGTAAAATAACATGAACTGTCTTGATGTCAAATCCACAAATATCAGGTCCTACAAAACAAACAAACAAAAATTAACCGCTGTCAAATTCCTTCCGTAATACATCACCACAGCAATATCCCCACCATTCTCCTGAAACAGTAAATAAGACGCAGGGAGCGTACATGTCTGGGAATAATCAGATGCCCGCAGGGAGATTTTTTAAATGGACAGTGACACTCAGGTCAGGTCACAGTCACCACAGCCACTCTGAACTCAAGGCTAAGCCAGCAGGTGAGGAAGAAAAGGAAGGTCTAACAACAGTCTGGTAAGCGTCCCCGCCACATGCAGTCTGAACCTCAGACCCTCCCTCAGAAGCTCTGACCAGGGTCCTGCGCCCACAGGAGGGCTCCAGAGCTGGACTGACTGGCTCCGATCCCAACCACCTCTCATGTTGAGACATATTTGCAAATAACATATTTGCCTCTCCCTCCTCAGTGTCCCAGTCTATAAAATGGGGGTGTTAATCTTCACTCCACAAAGCTATTTTGCCAATTCAAGGGGCTAATGTATGTAAAGCTTTTAGTATGGCAATGCTCAATATTTATTGTTATTATTGTTATGCTCCAAGAAAAAATATACACATATATAGATATTCTTTCTTAACGATATCCCCACATCATAAGCAAAAGAGAGGTTACGATCAATATGTAGATTCTGATGCATGGTGAAGTCTGTAAGAAGTTCTGTTCAATGATTTTGGGGATTTCCCTGGTGGTCAAGTGGTTAAGACTTTGCAGGAGGTGCTGCATCAGGGAGATAAGATCACACACACCTCATGGCCAAAAAACAAAGAAACATAAAATGGAAGCAATATTGTAACAAATTCAATAAAGGTTTTAAAAGTGGTCCACAACAACAACAACAAAAAAGCCTTAAAAAAAAAAACACAACAAAGTTAATGATTTTTAAATTGGTATGAGATCAAGTTTCAGTCACTAAGGAAATGGAATTCTGTAGGATACTTTATTCCTTGCTCAGAGACTAAGAAGTTCTGAATATTCTAAGCAAGGTTTACTGGAGGAATCTAGAGAATCTGTCAAGCCTTCCGAGAATGTTTCGAATTACCACCCAGCTGTGCCTTCACTGACTTGGAGTATCTGCGTGTCTTTCTGTCTCAAATCAAGTCCACCATATCTGCTGACCCAAGCCTGTACCCACCCTCGTGAACAAACTCTGTAAACACAAGCAGGGGACTTCGATTTCTTCTAGAACCTGTAGTGATGAACCTCCAGATTAAATAAGAGAGAACTAGGCTGCACATAATTACTTAAAGAATATTAACAATTTATCAGAGTAGATGCGCCATTGAACTTAGAAATAGCATCCTATGGGAGGAGAAAAAACACCACATATATCTCCCAGTGGAGTTCCCTGAAGATGTGTCGTTTATGAATTTTTTTTTTGTTTTTTGGTTATTGCTGGAAAAGAGTTTAATTTTTTAAAAAAACCAAAAGCTATGTGAACTATTTGTATGAAAGTCTATTACCTTGGATGACCTCAAATATGCAGATGACACCATCCTTATGGCATAAAGTGAAGAAGAATTAAAGAGCCTCTTGAAGAAAGTGAAAGAGGAGAGTGAAAAAGTTGACTTAAAGCTCAACATTCAGAAAAATAAGATCATGGCATCTGGTCCCATCACTTCATGGCAAATAGATGGGAAAACAGTGGCAACAGTGACTGACTTTATTTTTTGGGGCGCCAAAATCGCTGCAGATGGTGATTGCAGCCATGAAATTAGAAGACATTTACTCCTTGAAAGGAAAGTTATGACCAACCTAGAGAGCATATTAAAAAGCAGAGACACTACTTTGTCAACAAAGGTCCATCTAGTCAAGGCTATGGTTTTTCCAGTGCTCATGTATGGATGTGACAGTTGGACTATAAAGAAAGCTGAGCACCGAAGAATTGATGCTTTTGAACTGTAGTGTTGGAGAAGACTCTTGAGAGTCCCTTGGACTGCAAAGAGATCCAACCAGTTCATCCTAAAGGACATCAGTCCTGGGTGTTCATTGGAAGGACTGATGTTGAAGCTGAAACTCCAATACTTTGGTCACCTCATGCGAAGAACTGACTCATTGGAAAAGACTCTGATGTTGGGAAAGACTGAAGGCA
Source organism: Muntiacus reevesi (assembly GCF_963930625.1). Classification (NCBI taxonomy): domain Eukaryota; kingdom Metazoa; phylum Chordata; class Mammalia; order Artiodactyla; family Cervidae; genus Muntiacus; species Muntiacus reevesi. The sequence goes on along the minus strand of NC_089249.1, from coordinate 185,404,835 downwards.
GGATGATAAGGGGATGACAGAGGATGAGATGGTTGGATGACATCACCAACTCAATGGACATGAGTTTGAGTAGGCTCGGGGAGTTGGTAATGGACAGGGAGGCCTGGTGTGTTGCGGTTCATGGGGTCACAAAGAGTAGGACATGACTGAGCAACTGAACTAAACAGAACTATTACCTTGGGATTGGAACATGAAATTTATTTTTCCCTTGAAATTGGTCAGAAATTTCTTCTCTATCTCTAAGCACCTACACGCTTTTACTATTAAACTCAGCTTCAGAATGTGCCCAGATCTGACCAGAAAAATCTGTTTTTCTGGTTTTTCCATTAACAGCATTCATAAAATAGCTATGCAGGAATGGATTTTTCTGAAGAATGGAAGCATATGGGCTCTGAAGTGGGGCTCACCCGACTTTTGGGCAAGTATTTTAATCTTGCTGAGCCTCAGTTTCCTTATTTGCAAAATGGGGGCCACGTTACCCGTTTCCAAGGTCTTAAACATAATCTAAGATCGCATAGTTAAGGTCCCTGGAAGGGCCCAATGAAACATATTCCTCTCTCTCTCTTCAATACCTGCAAACTGCTCTCAAACCAAAAACTGCAGCTAAGAAATCGCAGGAAGTGTTCTAAGAGTGACACAATGGGTTTGAGTGAAATGTAACTGATTGTGAGTTAAAAACAAAATAATACAGAAAACTTTAAATATCTTTTTTACTCCAAAATATGCTGCTTTGCAATTTACATGTAGCAGACATGTTGAATGTATTTAAAGGTAGTATTTAGGTGGGTATTTGCAGTTATTTTGTTTACCAAATCTAACTAAATCAAATATTTGTGAAATCATCTCTAATTTGACAAGTGGTAATGTTTTTTTTTTTTTTTTTTTTTTGCCAGATATCTCTGTCATCCTGTTTTGAGGGAATAATCACCATAACTCAAATTGAGCCACTTAAAATCCTTTTTTAATCTAAAGAAAGACCTTTTTCATTTCAGATTTTAAATTCAAGAGTAAATGTGAGACATGGCAGCATGCCAGGCCTCCCTGTCCATCGCCAACTCCCGAGTGTATTCAATTGAGAGAGTGATGCCATCCAACCATCTCATCCTACGTCGTCCCCTTCACCTGCCTTCAATCTTTCCCAGCATCAGGGTCTTTTCCAATGAGTCAGTTCTTCCCATCAGGTGACCAAAGTATTGGAGTTTCAGCTTCAACATCAGTCCTTCCAAAGAATATTCAGGACTGATGTCCTTTAGGATGAACTGGTTGGATCTCTTTGCAGTCCAAGGGACTCTCAAGAGTCTTCTCCAACACTACAGTTCAAAAGCATCAATTCTTCGGTGCTCAGCTTTCTTTATAGTCCAACTGTCACATCCATACATGAGCACTGGAAAAACCATAGCCTTGACTAGATGGACCTTTGTTGACAAAGTAGTGTCTCTGCTTTTTAATATGCTCTCTAGGTTGGTCATAACTTTCCTTTCAAGGAGTAAGCGTCTTTTAATTTCATGGCTGCAGTCACCATCTGCAGCCATTTTGGAACCCCAAAAAATAAAGTCAGTCACTGTTGCCACTGTTTTCCCATCTATTTGCCATGAAGTGATGGGACCAGATGCCATGATCTTATTTTTCTGAATGCTGAGCTTTAAGTCAACTTTTTCACTCTCCTCTTTCACTTTCATCAAGAGGCTCTTTAATTCTTTTTAGCTTTCTGCCGTAGGGGTGGTGTCATCTGCGTATCTGAAGTTATTGATATTTCTCCCAGCAATCTTGATTTCAGCTTGAGCTTCCTCCAGCCCAGCATTTCTCATGATGTACTCTGCATATAAGTTAAATAAGTAGGGTGATAATATACAGCCTTGACATATTCCTTTTCCTACTTGGAACCAGTCTGTTGTTCCATGTCCAGTTCTAACTGTTGCTTCCTGACCTGCATACAGATTTCTCAAGAGGCAGGTAAGGTGGTCCGGTATTCCCATCTCTTTAAGAATTTTCCATAGTCTGTGGTGATCCACCCAGTCGAAGGCTTTGGCATAATCAACAAAGCAGAAATAGATGTTTTTCTGGAACTCTCTTGCTTTTTTGATGATCCTACATGTTGGCAATTTGATCTCTGGTTCCTCTGCCTTTTCTAAATCCAGTATGAATGTCTGGAAGTTCTTGGTTCATGTACTGTTGAAGCCTGGCTTGGAGAATTTTGAGCATTACTTTAATAGCATGTGAGATGAGTGCAATTGTGCGGTAGTCTGAGCATTCTTTGGGATTGCCTTTCTTTGGGATTGGAATGAAAACTGACCTTTCAAGTCCTATGGCCACTGCTGAGTTTTCCAAATTTGCTGGCATACTGAATGCAGCACTTTCACAGCATCATCTTTTAGGATTTGAAATAGCTCAACTGGAATTCCATCACATACACTAGCTTTGTTTATAGTGATGTCTCCTAAGGCCCACTTGACTTCGCATTCCAGGATGTCTGGCTCTAGATGAGTGATCATACTATCGTGATTATCTGGGTTGTAAAGATCTTTTTTGTATAGTTCTTCTGTGTATTCTTGCCACCTCTTCTTAATATCTTCTGCTTCCATTAGGTCCATACCAATTCTGTCCTTTACTGTGCCTATCTTTGCATGAAATGTTCCCTTGGTATCTCTAATTTTCTTGAAGAGATCTCTAGTCTTTCCCATTCTATTGTTTTCCTCTATTTCTTTGCACTGATCACTGAGGAAGGCTTTCTTATCTCTCCTTGTTATTCTTTGGAACTCTGCATTCAAATAGGTGTATCTTTCCTTTCCTCCTTTGCTTTTCGCTTCTCTTCTTTTCACAGCTATCTGTAAGGCCATTGTTTTATTTTTTTCAAATATTCTCTCTGCTCCGTTTTCTCTCTCTTCTCCTACGCAGTCCCCACAGTGCATATGCTGGATTGTTTGATGGTGTCCTATAGGTCCTTAGGCTCTGCTTGCTTTCCTTCCGTCTTGTTTCTTTCTGCTTCTCAGCCTTGATCATTTCCACTAACCTATCTTCAAGTTCTTGGATCCTTTCTTCTCTCTGCTCAAATCTGCCTTTGACTCTTCTAGTGAACTTTTCATGTCAGTTGTACTTTCCAACTCCAGAATTTGATTTTGGGTTCTTGTTAAGTTTACTATATCCTTGGCTTTCTTTCTTTCTTTCTTTTTTTGCTCTTTTCCAATCTCCTTATTGTATTTCCATTTTCCCATATTTTTCTTGACTTTCACTACATCTTCATTTAGTTCTTTTAGAATCATTCAGACAGATATTTAAGTCTAATAGGGCTGTCATTAGGTCTTTTTACCAGGGACAGTTTATATTGATTTTTTTTTTCCATTTGAATGGGCCATACTTTCTGGCTTCTTTGTATACTTTGTGATTATTTGGTAGACACTGGACATTTGAGTCTAATGTTAACTCTGGAAATTGGATTCTCCTCCTTCTGTAGGCTTTGCTTTGTTGTTTTTGGTTTTTTGCTTCATTTGTTGAAGGTTCACTCTGTACCACGGGTCAGCCTGTGACATAAACAGGGTTTTCTCAGTTTTTTTCTGAGTGTTCTTCTGGGTATGTGCAGTCACTTTTTAGTTTCCCTTGCATATGCATTTGTTTTTTTAATGTCCTAGTCTTTAAAGCCTAGTTTCCTAAAGGGGGAAAGGTGAAAAATGAAGGGTGGGAGGGAGGGTTCCAGCCCTTTTAGTCTCCTGGGAACCATTTCAGCTGGAAGAGGAGAGGCTTACGACAATGTATGGAGGTGTAACAACAATGGCTAGCCATCTGTTTTTCCGTGCCTCTACCATCAGAAGCAGGAGTCAGCCGCCAGATCTCAGAGCTTTGATATCTGGAGGACAGGATGCTTTCTGCCTACCCTGGTTCCAGCAGAAGCTGCTCCTGAAACAGAAGCTGCTCCAGGACAGACAGGAACAGCTGTCTGTCAGTCACGTGGCTACAGGTGGGAGACGGGCAGGCACTGCCATGCAAAGAGCTGAAACTCACCGACAGTGACCTCCCCAGTCTTCTGCTGGAAGATGCGACACCTCCACTGACTCCAGAGTTCCACAATAGTTACATCAGAAAGATTCTGCCAGTGCAACTGGTGTCTAGGTGGGGAGACAGATTCCTGGTACTTCCCATTCCCCCATCTTCCCAGACTCCTCATTCCTAAAGGTTTTTGAATCCACACACTTCAGTTATGTCTAGTTCCTATAGCCAAATGTCGTCCCTTCCCAATTCCAGCACAGATGTTAATTACTCCTGGTGTTAAGAGACATTTAATGTATTCTAGCAGTCAACAAGCTTTTTCTGTAAGGACCAGACAGTAAATAGTTTTGGTATTGTGAACTGCATATTCTCTGTCATGACCACTCAATTCTGCCACTGCTGCTTGAAAGCCGCCATAGACAAGATGTGAATGAACAGAGTGAGGCTGCATTCCAATTAAGACTTCACTTGTGGACACTGAAATCTGAGTGTCTATTATTTTTATGGATCAAAAGTACTGTCCTTTTTTTAATCATTCAAAAATGTTGAAAACCTGAGAGTTCCTTGGTAACCTAGTGGTTAGGATTCTGGGCTTTCACTGCCATGGCCAAGGTTCAGTCCCTGGTTGGAGAACTGAGACCCCCACAAGCCATGTAGTGTAGCCAAAAAAAAAAAACAGTTAAAAATCCATCATTGGTTCACCAGCCAGAATACATAAGGCTTTGGGCTGACATGGCTCATGGTCAAGGTATACATTCCTGAGGTATTCAAAATACCTGGGCTATATAAATATTGGATAAATAACTTTCTCCCTCGAACAAGAGAACGGTACAGTTGCCTTTCTGCTATATTAATTAAAACTGTGTGCTGGCATGCTAAGGCGTTTCAGTCGTGTCCGACTCTTTGTGACCCCAAGACTCAGGCTCCTCTGTCCATGGAGTTCTCCAGGCAAGAATACTGGAGTGGGTTGCCATGCCCTCCTCCAAATTAATTAGGTTTAACAGTACTGAAAACTTTTAGTTAGATATTCTCAACACAACTTGAGCAAAGTCAATCTAAGGATCCTATAGGTGGAAGGGTTTTCAAAAATCATCAGAAATGGTTGTCAGCACTATCAAAACTCACCAAACATAATATAGTACTGGGACTTCCCATTCAGGTTCTTCTGATCCACGTCTTCAGGGAACAGCTTAATGTAGCCACCTCCACAGTCCATCTTCTGCTCGTGTTTCACTGTGTATTGAATGATCAGAGTCTTCCCCTTATTGCTAAATGGTTTGAACCGTGCAGAGATGGCGTAGAATCGGCTGTTTTGTGTGGTTTGCAGACCTTTAAATAAAAAGTACTCATGAAGGAATAGGAATGACACCACTCAGCAAGGCAGGAATTAAATGGCTATCCTCCCCTACCCCTGATAAACCTCCCAACCGTTTATGTTGGTCCTGCACCTAGGGCACATCTGTACGATAATATGCGATGCATGTGTCACTAACGGGCTCTCTGCTGCCACAGAACTTCCATCTCACATACCCATGTTTGTGTTTTTGTATTTAATATACCAGTTAAGTCTTAAGTTATAAAAACGCTTCAGTTCTAATGGACAGATACGTGGTCTAATTAAGGATAAAGGATTCATTTTGTTTCCCTTCATTTTCCAAGGGGTGGGAATATACAAGGAAGCTTTGTAGCAACTGGGTTTAAAAATGGAGCATTCTGGGACTTCTCTGGTGGTCTAGTGGTTAAGAATCTGCCTGCCAGTGCAGGGGAAATGGGTGTGACCCCGATCCAGGGAGAGTCCTCATGCCGTGGAGCAACCAAGCCTGTGCACCACGACTACTAAAGACCATGGGCTCACACTGCAGGAAGAGAAGCCGCAACGAGAAGCCTGCACACACACAAGTAAAGAGTAGCCCCCACTCGCCACAACTAGAGAAAGCCTGAGCACAGCAACGGAGACCCGGTGCGGTCAAAGCTAATTAACTACATAATTTTTAAAAAATGAAATATTGCTATCCACAGCAACAGGGATGGATCTAGAGACTGTCATACTGAGTGAATAAGTCTGACAGAGAAGGGGGGATATTCTATAACAGTTCTTATATGTGGAATCCATATTCAAAAAATGATACAAATGAACCAACAAAACAGAAGGAGACTCAGACTGAAGAGAATGAATTTATGGCTGCAGGGGAAAGGATGTGGGGAAGGGATGGTTAGGGAGTTTGGGATGGACATGTACACACTGCTACATTTAAAAGGATAACCAACAAGGGCCTATTGTAGAGAGCATGGAATTCTGCTCAGTGCTATATGCCAGCCTGGATGCCAGGGGAGTCTGGGGAGAAACAGATACTTGGGTATGTATGGCTGAGTCCCTTCGCTACATCATTTGTTAACTGGCTATATCCCAATACAAAATACAAAGTTGAATAAATAAATACATGGAGCAGTCTACTTCTTTAGCTTAATTCTCATCACAAAACAGCTACTTTAGAGACACAATGGTTAAAGGAGAACAGAATGCTGATCTGGAAAAAAAAAAAGGTGCTTCACTGCATGGGGTGAGTTGGTTCATAGGTGTCATCTATGTAGTGGCTATTTTTACGAAGAAAATCATCCTTTTGTCACGTGAGTCATCTTATACAAGCTTAGTCATTTACTTTAAGACCAAACTCCCTTTTTCAGCAGCCACACAGCTCTGAACCAATTCCTTACCTTACACTGGACCATAAGACAAACCTGACAACAAGGATCTACTGTAACAGCACAGGGAACTACACTCAGTATTTTGTAATAACCTATAAAGGAAAAGAACCTGGAAAAAAAATGTATACAACTGAATCACTGTGGTGTACACCTGAGACTAATATGCTATTATAAATCAACTATCAACTATGCTTAAATTAATAAAAGAAAGACGAACCTGAAAACAGCCAGTCTTCTTATAACTTACCCTTCTGTGCAACATACTCCTGTCCCCATAGCTGCCTATGCTGAGAACCATCATTAATGAACCTGGCATTCTATATCAGTATGTCTAAGCCTGAATTCACAGTTGACTTCCCACTCCCACACCTATCTCTCTCTTCTCCATTCTCCCCCAACACATCCCTCTCTCAGGTGATCTGCAGTCCCTCCCACTACCATCCAGGCAATTATAAGTCCATCTGGTCATTAGCAAACACCCTTTTCCAACAGCACAAGAGAAGACTCTACACATGGACATCACCAGATGGTCAATACCGGAATCAGATTGATTATATTCTTTGCAATTGAAAATGGAGAAGTTCTATACGGTCAGCAAAAACAAGACCGGGCGCTGACTGTGGCTCAGATCATGAACTCCTTATTGCCAAATTCAGACTTAAATTGAAGAAAGCAGGGAAAACCACTAGACCATTCAGGTATGACCGAAATCAAATCCCTTACAATCATACAATGGAAGTGACAAATGGAGTCAAAGGGTTAGATGTAACTGACAGAGTGCCTGAAGAACTATGGATGGAAGTTTGTGACATTGTACAGGAGGCAGTGATTAAGACCATCCCCAAGAAAAAGAAATGCAAAAAGGCAAAATGGTTGTATGAGGAGGCATTACAAATAGCTGAGAAAAGAAGGGAAGCGAAAGACAAAGGAGAAAAGGAAAGATATACCCATCTGAATGCAGTTTCAAAGAATAGCAAAGAGAGATAAGGAAGCCTTCCTCAGTGATCAATGCAAAGAAATAGAGGAAAACAATAGAATGGGAAAGACTAGAGATCTTCCCTGGTAGCTCAGTTGGTAAAGAATCCATCTGCAATGCAGAAGACCCCGGTTTGATTTCTGGGTTGGGAAGATCCGCTGGAGAAGGGATAGGCTGTCCATGGACTGTATAGTCAAGAGTTGGACACGATTCAGCGACTTTCACTTTCAGAGATCTCTTCAAGAAAATTAGAGATACCAAGGAACATTTCATGCAAAGATGGCCACAAAAAAAGGACAAAAATGGTATGGACCTAACAGAAGCAGAAGATATTAGGAAGAGGTGGCAAGAATACATAGAACTATACAAAAAAGATTTTCATGAACCAGATAATCACAATGATATGATCACTCACCTAGAGCCAGACATCCTGAAGTGTGAAGTCAAGGGGGCCTTAGAAAGCATCACTATGAACAAAGCTAGTGGAGGTGATGGAATTCCAGTTGGAGCTATTTCAAATCCTAAAAGATGATGCAGTTAAAGTGCTGCACTCAATATACCAGCAAATGTGGAAAACTCAGCAGTGGCCACAGGATTGGAAAAGGTCAGTTTTCATTCCAATTCCAAAGAAAGGCAGTGCCAAAGAATGTTCAAACTACCGCTCAATTGCACTCATCTCACATGCTAGCAAAGTAATGCTCAAAATTCTCCAAGTAAGACTTCAACAGTACATGAACCAAGAACTTCCAGATGTCCAAGTTGGATTTAGGAAAGGCAGAGGAACCAGAGATCAAATTGTCAACATCCATAGGATCATTGAAAAAGCAAGAGTTCCAAGAAAACATCTACTTCTGCTTCATTGACTAAGCCAAAGACTTTGACTGTGTGGATCATGATAAACTGTGGAAAATTCTTAAAGAGATGGGAATACCAGACAACCTCACCTGCCTTCTGAGAAATCTGTATGTAGGTCAAGAAGCAATAGTTAGAATCGGACATGGAATAACAGAGAGGTTCCAAATTGGGAAAGGAATATGTCAAGGCTATGTATTGTCACTCTGCTTATTTAACTTACATGCAGAGTACATCATGAGAAATGCTGGGCTGGAGGAAGCACAAGCTGGAATCAAGATTGCTGGGAGAAATATCAACAACCTCAGGTACACAGATGACACCACCCTTATGGCAGAAAGAGAAGAACTAAAGAGCCTCTTGATGAAAGTGAAAGAGGAGAGTGAAAAAGTTGGCTTAAAGCTCAACATTTAGAAAACTAAGATCATGGCACCTGATCCCATCACTTCATGGCAAATAGATGGGAAACAATGGAAACAGTGACAGACTTAATTTTCTTGGGCTCCAAAATCACTGCAGATGGTGACTGCATCCATGAAATTAAAAGACACTTGCTCCTTGGAAGAAAAGCCATGACCAACCTAGACAGAATATTAAAAAACGAGACACTACTTTGCCGAAAAAGGTCAGTATGCAGAGTACATCATGAAAAACCCTGGGCTGGATGAACAAGTTGGAATCAAGATTGCTGGGAGAAATATCAATAACCTCAGATATGCAGATGACACTACCCTTATGGCAGAAAGCTAAGAAGAACTAAAGAACCTCTTGATGAAAGTGAAAGAGGAGAGTGAAAAAGTTGACTTAAAGCTCAATATTCAGAAAACTAAGATCATGACATCTGGTCCCATCACTTCATGGCAAATAGATGGGGAAACCATGGAAACAGTGAGAGACTTCATTTTGGAGGGCTCCAAAATCACTGCAGATGGTGACTGCAGCCATGAAATTAAAAGACACTTACTCCTTAGGAGGAAAGTTATATTAAAAAGCAGAGACGTTATTTTACCAACAAAGGTCCATCTATCAAGCCTATGGTTTTTCCAGTAGTCATGTATGGATGTGAGAGTTGGACTACAAAGAAAGCTTAGCACCGAAGAATTGATGCTTTTGAACTGCGGTGTTAGAGAAGACTTTTGAAAGTCCCTTGGACTGCAAGGAGATGCAACAAATCTATCCCAAATGAGATCAGTCCTGAGTGTTCACTGCAAGGACTGATGTTGAAACTGAAACTCCAATACTTTGGCCAACTGATGCGAAAAACTGACTCATTCGAAAAGACCCTGATGCTGGGAAAGTCTGAAGGCAGGAGGAGAAGGGGACAACAGAGAATGAAATGGTTGGATGGCATCACCGACTCAATGGATATGAGTTTGAGCAAGCTTCAGAAGTTGGTGATGGACAGGGAAGCCTACAGTGCTGTAGTCCATGGGGTCACAAAGAGCTGGACACGACTGAACCACTGAACTGAACTGAAGGCCATCTGACTCTGACTCACCCCACTCTTCAGCTATCACCATCACCTCTCAGCACCTCCCTTCTCTGTCTAGTTAACTTCTATTGATCTTTCCATCCATGACTTCTATGTCCTGATCCTGGGAGACCACAGTGAGGGGTCGAATTAACCAGTATACTCAGCGCCTTGCCTGTATCTGCTCTCAGTAGACATGTGCTGGAGTGAATGAAATGTAGAGTCTAGAGTCTCAGCATTTCAGGTTGGAGGAAGGAAAACTATTGTGGGGGAGAAAACAAATGACAACCCCACTCCTTAGACAAGCTTCATAGAACTGATTATTTTCACTCCGTTTTTTCCATTACAGCCTGACAATTTGGAGCAATGTGTATGTATGAAAGAATGCAAATACATTCCAAAACCAGAGTTTGCCGGGTGTTAGGGCAAGATGGTGTAACACGGCCAAGATGGAAGATGAACGGAAAGTGAATGGAAGGTGGTGAAGAGGGGAACTTTTCATCTAAATCAAGGGTTGGTAAACTTTTTTTCTGTTAAAAGCCAGGGAATAAACATTTTACACTTTTGCACGTCTGAACTACACAATTCTACCTTGAGAATTGTAGCCTGAAAGCAGCCACAGACTGTATGCAAATAAGTGAGCATAGCTGTGTCCCACTAACCCTTTATTTATGGACTGTGAAATTTCAGACACTGCATGGAACGTTGTATAACTTTAATGCATCACAAAATACTATTTCCCTTCCTTTTTTTCCCCAACAACTAAACAATGAAGAGGGGACTCCCTGGTGGTCCAGTGGTTAAGAATTCGCCTTGCAATGGAGGAGATAGAGGTTCAAGCTCTGTTCTGGGAAATAAGACCCCACATACTGCAGAGCAACTAAGCCAGAGTGACAAAACTAGAGAGCTCATGTGTGGCAAGAAAAAGATCTTCTTGCCAGGGAACAGAAGCTCCCACATGCTGTGACTAAGCCCTGAGGTGGCTTAAAGAAAAAAACTTAGAAATCTAGCTGGGTGTATAAAAAAACAGGCAGTAGTTTGTCTACTTTTGATCATTAGGAATGAGAAGCCAGAATGGAGGTTATTCTTGGTACCAGAAGGCTACAGACTTGGGGCAGGGTGGGGGTGAGGGACTTGCCTCTGGGGGTGGAAGTGGGGCCTGAAAGTTCCTATCTTGATCTGGGTGTGCAGTCGTAAACTATATTCATTCTATTGGACCCCCTAAGATCCATCCACTTGACAGCATATAACCTTAATTTTCTTTTTTTAAACTTGAAAATAAAAATGAGAAGTATCTTCTAATCTTTTTCCTTCTGGAGCCTAAGGCCCTAGGGTCTCCAAACCCATCTGACTAGTGCTTGTAAAGAGACATCATCTTGGTCTCTTCTAAAGAGAGAAAAGACAAAAAGACCCTGCCCAGGCCTGTTTCCCGAATTGTGAAATGGGTGTTGGGGTGTGCCACACCTACCTTGAAAGGTTGCTATGAGGCGTTTAATATTCATTTAATTAATCTCACGATTCCTACACTAACCTTTGTCTTTCTCTTTATGACCATAAAAATTCCCGGAGGAGAGTCTAAAATGCCCAAATCGGGAGTCATTAGTGGAAGGCACCCATCGGTTCCGCCAGCGCTCTGTAGGGGGTAAATAACACAGGTTAGGGCTGAAAACTTAATTTGTGTCGTGGGCTTCAGGGTTTTGATACCACCGATCCTTCGTCTAAAGGCCGGTGCCAAATGGCAACTCAGGCCATCCGATGGGCAACGGGGTATGCGGGAGCTTACACCCCCGCCACCATCGGCGTCGCCCCTTCACCTCCATCGAGAAATTCCTCTTGGAAGTAGACGGTGGCCAGCGCCACCCGCAGCACACAGATTGCCCAGAGCGGAACTCGAGCCGCGGCCATGGACCGTGCAGCACCACTTCTCACAACAGCCTCTTGCGCGTCCAGCGGTCTCCGCGGCACATCGGGCCCGTCCCGGAACTACAGCTCCCGTCACGCCTCGCGATTATGACCCGAGACTCCATTGGGCTCTGACGCGCGGTGCACGCCAGGCCCGCCCCAAAACTACCACTCCCACGATGCCTTGCAATTGTAACCTGGAGTGCTATTGGTCTTCAGGGCGCGGGGTGACCCGGGAGATGTAGTCTCTTTTGCCCTGGCGCCGTTGCCGAGGGCAACGGTCCCCTCTTGGCACGAGTGTTCCACCGTGAGCGGCGGCAGCCTCCGCGGAAGGACTTCGCGGGAGGAGGTTGGCGGGGTTGACTGGGCGGTGGCCGGGCTTTGATGCCTGGGGTCGGGAGAGGATTTGAGGGAAACGGGCCGCGCTCCGGAGCTGAGTAGGTTGGGCAGCAGGAGGGCGGTTCAGGGGCCTCAAGCCTCAGTTTCGCCGTCTGAGGGGCACTGGAGAGATGGTCCAATGTGGGTCGCTCCAGGCCTTGGGGAACAACCCGCTGGTCTGAGGGGCGCCCTTATTTTCAAAAATTGGTTTATTTTTTAACAGCTTTATTGATAACTCATCTGCATACGGTACAATTCACCCCTTTTAGGCTTACAATTCCGTTATTTTACTAAAAATTTACCAAATGGTGCAAACATCACCGCCATCCAGCTTTCGAATTTGTGGGTCACCCCAAGTGTATCTCTCCATCCCTGCTACCACCCGCAGTCCCAGGCAACCACCGATGGGCTTTGTGAGTTTATGGACTTGCCTTTTCCGGGCAGTCCTTGTAACTGGAATAATAGGGTGTGTGGTTTTTTGCATCATATGGTATTTTCACTTAGTGTGGTGTGTTTGACACGTGTGCATGTTGTGTGTATCATTATTTGTTCTTTTTTATTACTGAATAGTTCTCATCCATTCACTAGTTAATGGCTGTTTGGGTTGTTGCCACTTTTTGTGTATTATGAATAAGAACTGTTACATTTCGGTTATCTTGGGCTGAACGGGATTGAAATTGCTGGGTCCTATGGTAACTATGTTTAACTTTTTGAGGACCTACCAGACTGTTTTCCAAGTTGGCAGTTGCATCGTTTTACAGTCTCCTCCAAGGGGTATGAAGGTTCTAATATCTTCACATCCTCACCAACCACGTGTTCTTTGCTGTACTTTTGTTTACAGGTCTCTCTAGTGGGTGTGAAGTGGGATCTCATAGTGGCTTTGATTTGAATTCCCCTCATGGATGATGTTGAGTATCTTATTACATGCTTATTGGCCATTTGTGTATTTTTTTTGTGAAATATCAGTTCATATATTTTGCCTATTGGTTTATTTTTAACTGTGAGTTTACAATGTGTTTTTACAAAAAAAATACATTTCTTTTTTTTTTTTTTTTTTTTTTTTTTTAAATATTATTTTATTAGTTGGAGGCCAATCACTTTACAAAAAAATACATTTCTGAAGCTAACACAATATTGTAAATCAACTATACTTCAATAAAAAAAATTTTAATTAAAAATACATATCTATTTTAGTTGTGGTAAAGTGTACATAACATGAAATTTTAACATTAATTTTTTTTTTAAATTCTTTTTTTTGGCTGATCTATGGGGCTTGCAGGATATCACTTCCCGGATCGGGGACTGAAACCCACCCCCTGGAATCCTAACCACTATGCCACCAGAGAAATTCCCCCCTCCTTAAAAAAACAGTTTTTTCTTAATAGTTTATTTATTTTAAACCTTTCAGAAGAACTAGATGCCAGAAAACCTGCCCTGGGGGTCAGGCTTGCCCTCTGACCAGCATGGAATGGCCTGGAGCCTTAACTACAAAAATATTCACAGAGATAGCTGTTGATGTTGTTCCAGTGCTTTCCACTTCCCCTTCACCATGTCCCTGCAGCTAAAAGTTAGCCCGTTATGCAGGTAGTCCAAATACTGTCATTGTTATTGTTTTGTTTAGTTACTAAATCGTGTCCGACTCTTTCCCGACCCCACGGACTGTAGCCTGTCAGGCTCCTTTGTCCGTAGGACTTCCCAGGCAGAATACTGGAGTGGGATGCCGTTTCCTTCTCCAAAGGATCTTCCCCACCCAGGGGTTGAAGTCGCATCTCCTGCATTGGTAGGCAGATTCTTACCACTGAGCCACTTGGGAAGCCCTCCCAATACCATCATGACAGCTATCTAAATTTTCTTGTGTGCTTATTCTGTGCCCCATACTGAACACGGGATTCCTATGAGGAACACAGAAATCCTGTTATTCCCTTTTTACAGATGAGCAAACTGAGGCACAGAGTGGTTAAGTAACCTGACCAGGGTCACTCCCACTAGGAATTCTGTGTGGTTTTCCATTCACTGACCCCTGTGGTCAGGCCTATGTTGGGTACTCTTAGTATATGAATTGTTAAAATGGGAATAAGAAAGCAAGCACACTCATCAGAGAAACAGACAGTGAGATAATAAAAATAATTCATTCTTGTCCAGAATCTTCGGGACTGGGTTAAATGCTTTGCCTTGCACAAAATATTTGAACTCAGCTTTAAAAGGTGTATAAGATGTAGAGTTGCCAAGTTTAACAACTCAGAATACTGGACACCCAGTTGAATTTCAATTGCAGATAAACATAATTTTTTAATATAAAGATATTTGGAACAATGCTTTTTAGTATAAAATGTTCAGAACATTTTACCTTAAAATATTTGGGTCATACTTAATTTTTAAAAATTATTTGCTGTTTATCTGAAATTCAAATAACTGACTGTCCTCTATTTATTCTGATAATCCTAATAAAGTAGTTTTCCAAGTGGATAGAGAGGGGGGAAAAGGCTTTTTTGGGTCTCACATTACTTTTTTGTTTTTTAATAAAAGTAACAGATACAGTCTTGATAGAACATTCAAACAGTATTTTTCTTTTTTTTTGGCTGCACTGTTCAGGATGTGGGATTTTAGTTCTCTAATCAGGGGTTGAACCTGTGCCCTCTGCGTTAGAAGCACAAAGTCTTAACCAGTGGACCACCAGGCAAGTCCCACCATTCAAACAATATGGAGCTGAGGCATGGTTCTACAGCTCGTCTTTTCTGCCTCACAGACCATTATGCTGGAGATGTTATGCACACAGATTTTTCTCCCTTCCTTTAATGGCTGCCTAATATTCCATTGTGTGCCTGTGGTTGTCTGGACCTCACTGGGCCTGTGTTTCTGATCAGTACAAATAATGCTGCCAAGACATTCCTTGGACATCTCTATGTGACTTTGAGAATATAATTGTAGGTAAATTCCCAGATGTGGAATTGTGGGGTCATGGTTCTGTGCATTTCACATTTTCATGGCCATTGCCACGTTCTTCACTAAAGGGCCTGCAGCAGACACCCACCCATGCCATTTTTTCCCCAAGTCTTTAAAATCTTTTGAAACCTTGGTAAATCTTTCAATGGATTGTTCATATTCTTTCAGGGGTACACAAGAACTCTGAGAATATGATGAAAACTCAGGCCCTTCTCCCCAGAAAAATGTACACTAGCACACACGCACAACACACGGCTGACATATTGTGCAGGATGGGAGGAGAGGGCGGCCTGTCTGTCCAAAGTCCCTAGTCCTGCTCCCAGGGCACTGGTTCTTATACTAAGTAAAATAAGACTTCTTGGGAGCTCATTAAACATATAGACTGAATTTCAAAAACAACTTAAAAAAATAGTACAGCCAATTTTTAAAACTATTTTTATTTACTTAGCCTCACTGTGTGGCATGCAGGATCTTAGTTCCTTGACCAGGGGTTGAACCCGGGCCTCCTGCATTGGGAGTGTCGAGTCTTAACCACTGGACTACCAGGGCAGGCTCTCAGCAGCTCTTTTTTCTTTTTTTGGTTGTCAAATAATCCTTTTTCTTTTTCCTTTGCCATTCTTAACTAGCTTGGCACTCCACCACACCACTGTTAATATCATTTATGATGTCATAAGGGTGGCGGCCATCAACATCGCAGCCCACAGACTGGGCTGTCCCCAGGATCACTTTAATGGTTCCAGAAAGTTCTCTAGCTAGAGACCGATGCCACATCTGCCGGGCAATGTCAACGATCTCATCAAAAGTGATGTTTCCACTGTGCTTAATGTTTTTCTGCTTCTTTCTGTCCTTCGGTGGTTCCTTGAGGGCTTTGATGATCAGGGCAAAAGCAGAAGGTGCCGCCTCAATCTGGGCTTGTCTGTTCTGAATGGTCAGTTTCACTATAGTCCTCAGACCCTTCCAATCACCAGTTGCCTTGGTGATGTCATCACTGACCTTTTTTGGAGACAGACCCAGGGGGCCGATCTTGGGGGCCAGGGCCGACGTGGCACCGACCTCCCCACTGGTGCACCTCAGGTACGCAATTTTGATCTCGTTGGGGTCGAACTTAGGCAGCATGGTGGAGGCGGCTGGTGTCGGATGAACCTGGATTCGGGATGACCGAAGAAAGTTGCAACTTGGCCTCCTCTGAGCTGAAAGCCAAAAGCTCAACAGCTCTTTTTTTTTGAGAGAACTGAGGACAATTGGATAAAGGAGGAGACTGGACTTGGGGTGCCACTGGGGAGTAGGACTGACTCGGAGTTGAAGTGGGGCAGCTGGAGAGACAGTAAAGAACTCTGGGGGTGAGTGAGATCTTTGGAATCAGCCTAAGCTCTGAATTTGGCTCTACTACTCACTGGCCATAGAGCCAAAGCTATGGTTTTTCCAGTAGTCACATACAGATGTGAGAGTTGGACCATAAAGAAGGCTGAGTGCCAAAGAGGTGATGCTTTTGAACTGTGGTGCTAGAGAAGACTCTTGAGAGTCCCTTGGACTGCAAGGAGATCAAATCAGTCAATCTTAAAGGAAATCAACCCTGAGTATTCATTGGAAGAACTGATGGTGAAACTCTAATACTTTTGCCACCTGATGCGAAGAGATGACTCACTGGAAAAGACCCTGATGCTGGGAAAGATTGAGGGCAGGAGAAGGGGGCGACAGAGGATGAGGTGGTTGGATGGCATCACTGACTCAGTGGACATGAGTTTGAGTAAACTGGGTAACAATGAAGAACAGGGAAGCCTGGCGTGCTGCAGTCCATGGGGTCTCAAAGAAACAGAAACGACTTAGCAACTGAACAACAATAACAACTCACTGATCAGGACCTAACCTGCTGGAGCCTTCATTTCCTTTCTCTCCTCTGTGAGAGAGGGATGACAATAACCCACTCACAGAGTTGAGTGAGGGTTCAATGAGATACTGCAGTTCTGAGTGGAGTACCGGGCATCCTGCTGGGGCCTGAGAATCGCCGGCTTTTGTCTTTAATATGTAACATGTGCCACTTAATACCTGGCCTGAAGGGTAATTCAGCGGTAACATACCAGGTGTCTTATTTATATATTTTTAATTTATTTTTTGGCTGCCCTGGATCTTAGTTGCTGCTCCAGGGCTTTCTCTAGTTGCGGCAAGCGGGGCCTACTCTTTGTTGCGGTGTATGGGCTTCTCACTGGGGTGGCTTCTCTTGTGGAGCACACACTCTAAGGCACACAGGCTTCAGAACTTGT
Organism: Muntiacus reevesi; assembly: GCF_963930625.1. NCBI lineage: Eukaryota > Metazoa > Chordata > Mammalia > Artiodactyla > Cervidae > Muntiacus > Muntiacus reevesi. The sequence continues at coordinate 185,387,365 of NC_089249.1, read as the reverse complement.
GGTGCTCGGGCTTAGTTACTCTGTGGCATCTGGAATCTTCCTGGACCAGGGATCGAACCTGTGTCCCCTGCACTGGCAGGCGGATTCTTATCCACTGTACCACCAGGGAAGTCCCAGGTGTCTTATTTTCATGGTGGTCATCAGGCTTGGAGGGGCAGCTCTGGCCAGATGGTAAAAGGGGATGTAGTCTCTCCCAAGTGTCGGGAGGTGTTGAGAGATCTTAACTGGCAGTATGAACATCAGATGTTCTGATTCTTAAGTTTTCTGTCTTTACTCCCTAGAATGGCTTTGATAAGAAAACCCAGCCGTCCTGTGCATGACATCTTTGGCGACCTCAGTGATATTTCCTTAGAAGACTCAAAGATGGAGGACATGCGGAACTCTGGTATCAGTAGAAGTCTTACCAAAATAGCACCCGGTTCCAGCAGATTTTTAAAAAGAAACCAGACTCTGGGTGGAAAACACTTCCTGCCGAAAGACAACGCTGTCCTGGGAACTGAGCCCTGGCGCTCTTCAAGTAGACCGTCAACCACTGCCTCCAAGGTCAGGGCCAACGCGGCGCTCACGAAGCTGGCTCAGATAGAGAGCAAGATCAGGAATCGAAAGGTGCGGATGGGTCCGTCAGATGCGGAACCCGAGGACTGGCTCCCTAGCAGAGCAGAGGGAACTCGCCCCAGGAGGACGGCTGACCTTTCTTCACAGAACTCAGGACGACCCTCCCCGGAACAGGCCCTTGAAATTCCTGTCCCTGAGACAGGCATGCCAAGTGGGAAGGCCAGTAGGTTTCTAAAGAAGAGAGAAGCAGGGGTGGAAAAGATACCTGTGGAAGCCCAGGCTGGGAAGGAGAGGGATGCTGAAAGACCCAAGGAGAGACAACCCCCTAGAACACTGGATTCTCCAGACAGTGATGAAGAGGAAATGAAAGAGTTGCTAGGGAGCTTGATAGAATCTTCCAGGGAAAAAGAAACACCCACCAATCAGGGTTTCACCAGCACCAAAGCCAGTGGAAAAGAACAAACAAAACTAGCCTTGGTAAGGTTTGCCTGTACTTATCCATTTTAATTTTTTATTTATTTATTTGGCTGCATCAGGTCTTAGTTGTGGCATGTGGGATCTTCCCTTGTGGTGCGGGGACTCTAGTTCCAGCACACGGCTCCGTAGCTCTTGGGCTCAGTAGTTGGCAACACAAGTTACTCTGTGGCATGTGGGATCTTAATTCCCCAACCAGGAATCGAACCTGCATCCATACCCTGCATTGCAAGGTGGATTCTTAACCACTGGACCACCAGGGACATCCCTGCATTTTGCACTTATATATTTTGTGCTTGTGTTAAAACTTTGCATTTGTACCTTTATGTCATAGCACTAGAGTCTTTTGATGAGCGCCATCACCCATAAGCTACTTGAGAGAGTGTTGGATGAGGAAGGGTTGGGTTTCAGCCAATCACGGGGACCCACTCCTGGTCTGCTCTGTAAGGGACTGGATTTCGGACACGTCAGGTAGTTTTGCATTATGTGGAGCTGGTAACTGTCTACCCCACAGGATGGCACTTTGTATGACTGATCCAACCCCAGCCGTGATCACTGCCCGCTTGCTGGTTGTACCATATGGGAATCACTAACTTGGGAAGGCTCCATTTCCATTTTTTTTTTAACTTGAGGTGCAATTCCTATAACCTAAAATTAACCTATTATAAATGAACAATTCAGTGGCATTTAGTACATTCAACAATGTTGTATAACTGCCACCTGTTTCATTCCAAAACATTTCCATCCTCCCCAAAAGTAAACCGTTACTGATTACTATCAGTCTTCCCTGTTGGCTCAGTGGTAAAGAATCTGCCTACAATGCAGGAGTCACAGGAGATGCAGGTTTGATCCCTGGGTCGGGAAGATACCCTGGAGGAGGGCAGGGCAGCCCACTCCAGTATTCCTGCCTGGAGAATGTTGTGGACAGAGGAGCCTGGTGGGCTACAGTCCATAGGGTCACAAAGAGTTGACATGACTGAAGTGATTTAGCATGGACACGTGCACCAAGTAATCACTCCCTGTTTCCCTGTCTTCCAGACCCTAATAACCACTAATCTGCTTTCTGTCTCCGTGGGTTTGCCTGTTCTGGACATTTCTCTAGTGGAATCATACAACCTGTGACCTTTTGTGTCCAGTTTCTTTCCCTTAGCATGATGCTTTTGGGGTTCACTCACGTTGTAGCATGCGTCAATGCTTCATTCCTTTTTATGGCTGAGTAATATTCCATTGTGTGGATGGACCACATTGTGTTTATCCACTCATCCACTGATGGACATCTGGGATGTTTCTACCTTTTGGCAATTGTGAATAGTGTTACAAGTATCTGTTTGAGTCCAAGTTTTCTATTCTTTGGGTTTTTCCTAGGAGCAGAGCTGTTGTGTCCTATAGTAAGTCTGTGTGTACCTAATTGAGGAAGAGACAAACTGTCTCCCACAGTGGCTGCACTGTTTTACATACCCATCAGCAGTGTATGAGGGTCCCAATTTCTCCACATCTTCACCAACACTTGTTATTAAGGGAAATTACAAAAGAGGTACTTTGGCCAATTTTGCTTAGTTACTCTTGTGACTAAGTTTGTCTGACTCTTTGCAACCCCTGTGGACTGTCGCTCACCAAGCCACTCTGTCTATGGGATTTCCCAGGCAAGAATACTGGAGTGGGTCACCACTTCTTTCTCCAGTCAAGCAGGCATCGTGGGTTCAATCCCTGGGTCAGGAAGATCCCCTGGAGAAGGAAGTGGCAGCCCACTCCAGCATTCTTGCCTGGGAAATCCCATGAACTGAGGAGGCCGGTAGGCTACAGTCCCTGGGCTTGCAAAGAGTCAGACACGATTTGAAAGCCAAGCAACACTTCTGAGTATTTCTAATCCCAGGATTCTCTTGCCTAAATGTTGTCTATGGAAGCTGAGGGGAGAAGAGAGAAAGGGGCAGAGAGCAGTTAACGGTCATCCTGAGGTCTCACACTGTCCACCAACCCCAATGTCGCTTGATCAGGACTTAGCATATGTTTGGTTAATTTCCCTTCTTTTGTTTCCGCCCACGTAGGATGAAATCCCAACTCCACCCAGGGCCCTTTCACAGCCCATCAAGGATCTTCCCAGCTCAAAGCCCTTCCCCACTTCATGGCTGTCAACCTCACGGTCAGCAGATGGGACCCTTCGCGGTGCTGGCTTGAGAACTCGCTCCCCACAGATGCACACATCTGCCTCCCACACGGTGTCGCTTTCCATCCCTGGTGCCTTTCCGGAGTCAGCACCTTCGACTGCGGGGGACGACGAGCTCTCATCCTCCCTGAGAAGGAGCGAGCCTGGGCCCCAGGAGGAGCCTCCCTCAGAAGCCACCAATGACAGTCTGAACGGTAGCCCTCATCCCTGTGCAGAGTTGTCACCCTGGGCAGGGAGGGCGAGACCACCTTTAGGGTCCCCAGCGTGTTGGTCACAGGGTATTATCACGAGGGGTACAAGGCACTCTCAGCTTTTCCACACCCTCTTTCTTAGGTTGAGGGGCCAAGTCAGATTTCTTTCTCCCCTTGGGGCATGGGGGCTCTTAGTTCCTGACCCCCTGCATCCATGTGTCTGAAACGCAGTCTTAACCACTGGACCACCAGGGAAGTCCCCGTTCTATCTTTAAAGTCTTCATTTAGTGACCCTGCCCAGTGACAGAGCGAAAGCAAATCCTCCTAGAGCCTCATATGAGAGAAAGTTTTCCTTGTTGTAAAAGAGCAGTGTGCTTCCTTTCCTTTTTAAATGCAGAAAACGAAACCAACCTCTAAGCAGTCACAGACATTTTTGTTGTTTCACCATCATTCAACATGATTTTTTATGTACTTGTTTACTTTTTATTTTTGGCTGTGCTGGGTCATCGTAGCGGTGGCCAGGGTCTTCGTTCCCTGACCAGGGATCGAACCCGCATCCCCTGCACTGGAAGCCAGGGTGGATTCTTTTTTTTTTTTTTTTTCTTCTTCTCCTTAATGAACTCCCCAGATCTTTTCTTTTTAAAAAAGAAAAAATTTTTATGTTGTATTGGGGTATAGCCGAGAAGGCGGATTCTTAACCACTGGACCATCAGGGAAGTCCCCAACATGAGTTTTAATACTGTATGTTTTTAAGAAAAGAGCAGAAAGAAAAGATGGGCAGCCAACATGAATTTCTCCCCTCTGTGGTTTCCTTACCATCAAAACCCAGTTAAATAACTGGATTGAGTGCCTGCTGTTTGCCAGCAGGTGCCAGACGTGATGGTGTCAGGAGCATGATGACAAACATGCAAACTTGCCCGTCCCCTGCCCCCAGGTCCCAGGTGCTAGAATGATCTTTAGCCTGTGAATCAGTGGTAGGGGAGGAAAATTAGCTTTTCCCCTGTGTCCTTTTAAGTTCTTGGCTGGTGCTCTGTAACCAAAGACAGGTTAACAGGAGAAAAGCATTCTGAGATTCAGTAAGTATTTCATATAAGTTTTATGTGACCCAGGAGACTTCATAAGGAAATGAAAATGTAAAGAAATGGTGATGCCTCCTGCTAGGTGTGATAAGCAGTGGAGAGTCCTGGGAGAATGTGATAGAAGGATAGCAATAGATGAGGGAAGATGTAACAAAACCTGCTAGTGGGGGTGGTTCAGCTCCCCCCATCTAGGACATAAGCATGCTCCTATCCCCCAGGTAAAGGGAAGGTGAGTCTTACCTGAGGGTCTTACGACCTGCTTTGTAGGAGGTCAGGGAGTCCTTCTGCAGCCCCTTCTGTGTCTCAGATTCCTGCAACTGAAGATATTCAAGATGCGGGACTTCCTTGGGGTCCAGTCGTTAAGACTCTGCACTTTCACTGCAGGGTCACAGGTTCAGTCCCTGGTCAGGGAACTAAGATCCCACAGGCTGCATGGTGTGTCCCTGCGCCCCCCCCCCCAAAAAAAATCCGAGATGCTAAGGCACCATGATGTAGGGGCAGGGAGGAGAGGCACAGCCAGCCAAAGACCCCTCCCTGTGCAGGGGGATGGGCTTGAGGGTGCGAGAAAGCCCCCTTGGAGCCCCCTCGGGGGCCACCCTCTGCCGGATGCCATGTGGCACCTCACTGCGGTTGGCCCAGGTCTTCAGCCCCGAGGAGGTGGTGATGGGTGTCCTGGCTAGCCCTGTGGTGTGGGTGAGAAGGCGGGCGTACCTGCACAGGAAGCCTGTGAGAGTCAGGCTTGGCCGACGTGGCAGCCGACAGGAAGGCCAGGCCTGGGTTCTGGCCCTCCCTGACCCCCCTCCAGGCTGCCCCTCACCCCCGCTGCTGGCTGGGAGGGGCCCCCTCCGTGTCCAGACCCCACCTTCCCCTCCAGATGCAGCTTCGAGAGAGGGAGGCAGCAAGGAGTGGTGAGGACAAGTCTGAGTTTGGGGGTCCAGCCCACCTGGGGTGGGGGCTTCCCTGGTGTCTCAGACCATAAAGAACCTGCCTGTGATGTGGGAGACCCATGTTTGATCCCTGGGTCGGGAAGATCCCCTGGAGAAGGGAATGGCAACCTGCTCTAGTATTCTTGCCAGAATTCCATGGACAGAGGAGCCTGGCGGGCTGCAGTCCTTGGGGTCGCCAAGAGTCGGATAAGACTGAGTGACTAGCACACACTCTGTGGGGTGGCACCCCTGCTCTGCTGCCTTCTGGCCACACGACCTCAGGCTCTCGGTGTCTCAGTTTCCTCGTCTGTAATGTGGCGGAGCTACGACAGTGAGCTAGTGCACTGGAGTGCCTCCTGCGTGGGAAGAAGGGCCTCCCGCACAGGAAGCCTGTGAGAGGTGGGGTTGTCCGACATGACAGTGACGTTGCCAGTCCACGGTGTCCTGCGGTGCCTTGGCCCAAGCCGGCCACGATGGCTTAGTTCAGAGGCTTGTCTGTGAACACAGACATGCTGGCAACTGGCAGTGTTGGAGGAGCTCAAAGGCGGGCTGAGCCCTCAGCACTGATGTGATGAGCTGGGCTTTCATTTCGGTCTTACGTTGCTGGGGCGGCCTGGCGTTTGGGATTGCACTCAGCTGACCTTTCCAGAAAGAGTGAGCCGCTCAGTCTTCCATCTCCCGTTCACCCCCAGCTCTGTGCCTCCTGTGTGGTGGGCGCTGCTCCAGCTGCTTCCGCTGACTGTCCCCTGTCTGTTCCTGGAATTGCGGGTCACATCCTGCCTCCTCCGGGAGACTCATCCCTCCAGCCCAGCCAGGCTGCTCCATGGAAGCCCCTTCCATGGTGCTCTCCGTAGAAGCCCCTTCCTAAGACACCTTGGAGGCCCCACCAAGTGTCCACCCAACTCAGCCGGGGTTGGATCATGTACCTGCTTGGGTTTTGAGGCCCCACAGAGGGGACATCCCCGTCCCCCTTGCATCACACACACACAGCCTCTGTGCTTCAGTCATGAAATGAGCCATGTGGTGGAGTTGCTCCTGACCCTGACTGCCCATCAGCCTTCCTCCTCCCAGGGAAGAGCAGGCCCACTTGTTGATGGGGCACTGGAACTACGTGAAGCCTTCCTCTTCTAGTAACCTGCACCCATGGCTTTCAGGCGTTGGCAGCTGGCTAGCTGGCACCACAAAGGGGCAGTTCTCCTGAGCTTGAAACGAAAGTGAAAGTGTGAGTCACTCAGTCCTGTCCAATTCTTTGCGACCCCAATTCTTTTTTTTTTTTTTCCCATTTATTTTTATTAGTTGGAGGCTAATTACTTTACAATATTGTAGTGGGTTTTGTCATATATTGACATGAATCAGCCATGGATTTACATGTGTTCCCCATCCCGATCCCCCCTCCCACCTCCCTCTCTATCCGATCCCTCTGGGTCTTCCCAGTGCACCAGGCCCGAGCACTTGTCTCATTCATCCAACCTGGGCTGGTGATCTGTTTCACCCTAGATAATATACATGTTTCGATGCTGTTCTCTCGAAACATCCCACCCTCGCCTTCTCCCACAGAGTCCAAAAGTCTGTTCTGTACATCTGTGTCTCTTTCTGTTTTGCATATAGGGTTATTGTTACCATCTTTCTAAATTCCATATATATGTGTTAGTATGCTGTAATGTTCTTTATCTTTCTGGCTCACCTCACTCTGTATAATGGGCTCCAGTTTCATCCATCTCATTAGAACTGATTCAAATTAATTCTTTTTAATGGCTGAGTAGTATTCCATGGTGTATATGTACCATAGCTTCCTTATCCATTCGTCTGCTGATGGGCATCTAGGTTGCTTCCATGTCCTGGCTATTATAAACAGTGCTGCGATGAACATTGGGGTGCACGTGTCTCTTTCAGATCTGGTTTCCTCAGTGTGTATGCCCAGAAGTGGGATTGCTGGGTCATATGGCAGTTCTATTTCCAGTTTTTAAAGAAATCTCCACACTGTTCTCCATAGCGGCTGTACTAGTTTGCATTCCTACCAACAGTGTAAGAGGGTTCCCTTTTCTCCACACCCTCTCCAGCATTTATTGCTTGTAGACTTTTGGATAGCAGCCATCCTGACTGGCGTGTAATGGTACCTCATTGTGGTTTTGATTTGCATTTCTCTGATAATGAGTGATGTTGAGCATCTTTTCATGTGTTTGTTAGCCATCTGTATGTCTTCTTTGGAGAAATGTCTGTTTAGTTCTTTGGCCCATTTTTTGATTGGGTCATTTATTTTTCTGGAATTGAGCTGCAGGAGTTGCTTGTGTATTTTTGAGATTAATCCTTTGTCTGTTGCTTCATTTGCTATTATTTTCTCCCAATCTGAGGGCTGTCTTTTCATCTTATAGTTTCCTTTGTTTCCTTTGCAAAAGCTTTTAAGTTTAATTAGGTCCCATTTGTTTTATTTTTGCTTTTATTTCCAATATTCTGGGAGGTGGGCGACCCCAATCCTTTGTAGCCCGCCAGGCTCCTCTGTCCATGTAATTCTCTAGACAAGAATACCGGAGTGGGTTGCCATGCCCTCCTCCAGGGGATCTTCCCGACCCAGGGATTGAACCTGGGTCTCCTGCACTGCAGACAGATTGTTTATCATCTGAGCCCCCAGGAAAGACCCCCACCCCGTGCCCTTAACTTGCTTTAAATGAGAACCTAGGATGCGGTGCCACTCTCCCAGCAGAGGGCCCACCCCTCCTACCTCAAGCACACTTACCACGGTGCTTCCCTCTTTGCATTGTGAGCCGCTCTGTGTAGGCCAGGGGCTGGGAAGCTTCTGGCCTGTTTTTCTTTTTTTCCTTGCTTCTCTATTTTTCAGATCTTCCCGAAGAAGGAAGTGGCAACCCACTCCAGTATTCTTGCCTGGAGAATCCCATGGCTAGAGGAGCCTGATGGGCTATAGTCCTTGGGGGTCAAAAGAGTCAGACACAACTGGGCGACTAAACCACCACAACCATTACTTTTTGGATCTTAGCTCCCTGGCCAGGGATCGAACCTGCATCCCCTGCATTGCAAGGTGTATTCTTAACCACTGGACCACCAGGGAAGCTCTTCCTGTTTCTATAAGTAAAGTTTTATTGGGACCCAGCCACACTCACTTGTTTACACACGGTCCTTGGTGGCTTTCTCATCACAAGGGCAGAGCTGAACAATGGTGAGAGAGACAGACTAGCCTGAAAAAGCCCAGACTATTAATACTTACTACCTCGTCCTTTAAAGAAAAAGTGCTCAGATGCCCCGGCTAGCTTTCTGAGGGCAAGGACTGCATGCTTTTGCATCTTCCCATCCCTAGCTCTTAGCCCGGTTCCTTCAACAGGATGGTCAATACCTGTGGAGTGAATGAGTAAATATTGCCATGTTACATTTTTAATTACAGATTTTAGAATAAACATTTTATCCCTGGATGATCTGGCTCCAGCTGTCAGTGAGAAATCAGACTTGGAATGGAAAGTAAGTACAGTGAACCAATTTTTTGTTTCTTTAAAAAAAAAGATTTATTTATTTATCTTACTACTCTGGCAGGGCCGGGTCTTAGTAGCGGCATGCAGGATGTTCTGTCTTCACGGTGGGACTCTTTAGTTGTAGCATGTGGGATCTTAGTTTCCCAACCAGGGATTGAACCCGGGCCCCCTGAATTGGGAGCTTGGAGTCTTAGTCACTGGGCCACCAGGGGAGTCTCTCAGTTGATTTTTCACTTTAGATCTTTACGTGGAACGGTTTGCAACAGTGATGCTTCATTTAGGTCAGCAGTTCTCACCTGGGAACACTTGGCGATGTCTGGCGACACTGTGGTCATAACTGTGGTGCTGGGTGCTGCTGGCCTCAAGTAGGCGGTGGCCAGAGATGCTGCTCAGTGTCCCAGAGAGCACAGCGTGGCCCCCAGTGCAGAGAGTATTTGTGTTTTGAATGTCAGTGTCGATGTGCAGAGATCCCGATTTCAGGTGATAAGAGAGGAGTTATTTAACGTATCAGATGATTAGAGCAGGTCCCACTTCAGCCTCCCCACAGCACTTCCTGCACTGACCTGTATTTGTTCCAGCGCCCCATGGTGATTCTTGCTGTATTGGTAACCACTTCACCATCAGCGCCATGCAGCATTCAGGAGTGACATGCGGGATCCACCAGGGTTACCGCACCAGGGTTCCCCCACCAGGGTTCCCCAACCAGGGTTCGAATCAGTGCCCCTTCCAATGGAAATGCAGATTCTTAACCACTGGAACACCAGGGAAGTCCCAGCACAGGTTTTAATAAAACATAATTATGACACAACACATTTCACCCACCTGCTGCTAACACATGCTCACACTGTCAGTGTTAAGTGAAGCAGCTTCGTGCTGAAGGGTTTCAAGAATCCTGCTCGCAATACTTCTCCTGCCCAAATCTAGAAAGGACTGTGTAGATCCTCACCTGCTGGGTCCCCGGGGTGCCTTCACTTCTAATGCAGTGGTATTTTGATTGTGTTGCTCATTCGAAAATACTTTCCAGTGACCTCTGCCATCCTTCATTTTAGGAAGAAGGTCAGGGGGGCAAGGCAGCCAGTGGAAGGCCCTGGGCAGGAGATCCCCGCTCTGAGAGCGAGATCTCTGAGCACCTGAGTGAGCCGTCGGCCTCGTCCCCTGGGCCCCAGGGCATTTGTTGCCCGGGGCCGACGTCTCTGGAACCTGTGGCCAGCGCGGGGAGCTTGACTTACTCAGAAGATTTTGAAAAATCCCCCAGTCCCACAGCATCTGAGTCAATGGCCTGTTCAGAGGAGTCTCCCAACGGGACACTGGCCACTCAGTCTGAATTTTCTGCAAGTCTGAAGTCAGACCTCCCTCCCTCAAGTCCCAAGTCACGGAAGAAGCGGGCCAGGGGTGTCCCAAGAGTCGTGGTGAAGGAGACTGCCGTGCAGACACCCGACCCCGCCTTCACCTACCAGTGGGCTGAGGGTAAGGACGTGGCCTGAGGGTTGGAGGAGGGAGGGGCAGGCCCGAGGCAGTGATCGGCAGGAGCCCCCGGACCAGGAGGTCTGGGCTGTCATCAGCCAGCTGGTGGGACCTCAGCCCCCTGTTTCCTCTTCCACAGAAAAGGGGAGCTCCCTGGGTATTACCCACTGTCTCCCAAGCTTCAAAACACTGAAATGTTTCAAACCAAAGACTAAAGCAGTGGTTGTCAGTGGAGCCGATCCTGGCCCCAGGGGACATCGCAAGGGTGGGTGACTGACTGTCTCCGGGTGGAGGCTGGGCCGCTGCTCACACCCTGCAGTGGCCAGGAAGGCCCCACCAGAGAGCGTCCCCACCCGAAACATCAGGTGTGACAGGGACCGCCTTCCAGGACAGCACATCCTCAGATGCTCTGGGATCGCAACTTTGCATGCATACACGTGCTGCTCCTTTTTCTCGTCAAGACCAGGGGTCCCCAGCCTCCAGGCCACAGACCACTACAGGTCTGTGGTCTGTTAGGAACCTGGTTGTACAGCAGGAGGGGAGCGGGTGAGCGGTGGGTGAGCGAAGCATCTTCTGTATTTACAGCTGCTCCCCATCACTTGCATTACCGCCTGAGCTCTGCCTCCCGTTCGATCAGCGGCAGCATAACAAATGTAATGCGCCTGAGTCATCCCCAAACTGTCCCCTGCATCACCACCCCCACCCTAGTTGGTGGAAAAATTGTCTTCTACAAAACCAGTCCCTGATGCCAGAAAGGTTGGGGACCCCTGGTCTAGACAACACCCACGATGCAGACAGAGCTTCTTCCCGGACTGTGCACTGGGGTGCGATTCCTGCTTTTCAAAGTTTATTTATTTATTTTGGCTGTGCTGGGTCCTTGTTGCAGTGCATGGGCTCTTCATTGAGGCAGGTGGGTTCTTCTCTAGTTGTAGCACTCAGGCTTAGTTGCCCCATGGCACATGGGAACAGTTCCTGGACCAGGGACTGAACCTGCCTTGGAAGGTGGATTCTTAACCACTGGACCATCAGGGAAATCCCTGCATGTTCTTGCTTGATCTGCTCATTTGAATCTGGGGGCTTCATGATATTTCTGTCCAGACCTTGCACCTGGCCAAGGGGTGTGAGTGTTCTGTTTCTCAGGAAGGCAGGTCAGTCAGATGGGCCCAGTAGAATCACTGGAAGGTGTTCAAGAGGATTTTAAACCCTGGCTCTGTGACTCAGAAACCTCCGAGTCCCTCCCCATGTCGTCCTGCTGCCTTTCTGACAACAGAGCCTTTGGGCAGCAAATGGGCGCACGTCTGTTTCTTTCTTGGCAATTTAGACATGCTTTCGTGGTGCTGATTTCCTAGATTAGGCCTGACATCAAAAGGAAGGAGAAAAAAGGCAGCGTAAATAAATCAGCCTGTTAAGAGCCCAGGGAACATCTGAAGCTCACAAATGGCTGTCAGAGGAGGGCCCATCCAGGGAAGGGCAGCTGCCCTGAGCTGAGTGACTGCTTCAGCCAGCTCACCTGACCTGTGTATTGAACAAGGAGAACTTACCAGAAAGATGGAGGCAGGTTTGGGGAAACTTTAAGAAGCGGAATGATTAAAAAAAGCAAGGAGAGTGGCCATCACATTCAGAAAGAGAAGAAGACAGACTCACATAGCCTATTTCAGCATCTTACCTGTTTATGAGAAAGTCATTGCTCTGGACCCTGCCCACTCACCTCTCCTCCTGTGTCTGGAGCAGCGGCCGGCGTGGCAGCCATCGGACCAGCCTTAGGAGGTGCCTACGTGGACCCAGCACCCATCGCCAGCCATGTCATCAGCGCAGATGCCATAGAAGGTAACAGCCCAGCTCACCTTGTGGGTCCCTTTAGGTGAAGCGGACACATTTTACCTGCAGTTTCACGTCCACCCTTGGAGGTGTACGGCCACTCCTAGGGTGCTGGGTTTGGAGAATCTGTTGGTGGGGATGGTCACAGCCACAGGTAACTGCCACAGTTTCTGGGCTCCCAGACGACAGACTGAGTGTCCCAGAACCTTGTCTGTCTTGCAGTAGGACCCCCGTGTTGGAGAAAACAGGAGGGTTAGCAGGGACACTCGCGAGCCTTCCGCCCCGACAGGGCCATCTCTGTGTGTTCCCTCTGAGCCTTTCTCTCCAGATTCCATAGCTGGTTTCCTCCAGAAGGCACTCAGCCAGTACTGAGGGGCCCAGTCCCGTGGACACGGCCCCTGCCTCCTTGCTGAGTGTGGAGGAGTCACGGGGCCTTGGGGAGGCCCCCGCCAAGCCTGGGGTGAGAGGAAGGCGCCAGTGAAGAGGTGACAGTCACTGTAGGAGACCCAGTCTGTGCCAGTCCCCATGGGGCCACTGATGCTCACATGAGAGAGGCCAGGGGTCCTCTGGAGCCTGTTCTTTTTCTTACCATTTTTAGAAGATGAAGATGCTAAAATATATTCGTCATAAGTGAAATGTTTATATCTTTAAAAAAACCCTCATCCTTTTTTTAAACATAATATTGACCTCAGTGACTTTTCCATGAGTATAGTCTTAGTAATGATCATTTTTTAGTAATGATCATTTTTAACCATTGCAGTTATTTTTAATTGAACTTTTATTTTGTTAAAATTTTATATAAATATTAAAAAAAATTTTTTTGGCCATGCCATGTGGCATGTGGGATCTTAGTTTCCTCACCAGGGATCAAACCCGTGCCCTCTGCAGTGGAAGCTTGGAGCCCTAACCACTGGACCATTAGAGAAGTCCCTAGGAATTTTATTTTAATTGCATTTTAAATTATTTTAATTACGTGTCTAAACATGCATGGGTGCCTGCTCAGTTGCTTCACTCGTGTCTGACTCTGCAGCCCTGTGGACTGCAGCCCGCCAGGCTCCTCTGTCCATGGAGTTCTCCAGGCAAGAATACTGGAGTGGGTTGCTGTGCCTCCTTCAGGGGATCTTGGCAACCCAGGGATAGAACCCGTCTCCTGCATTGCAGGTGGATTCTTTACTGCTGGGCCACCAGGAAGCCCCACATGTTTAAACAGACGTAGTGTAAAATTTCCCCTCTTCCTTATTTTGAAGTGTACAATTCAGGAGAGTTAGAGCCACACCATGAGGCTGCACTGCCTGGAGAGCCACGTCCTGGCCTTCCTCCCTCGTGTTGGACACCGAGGTTGAGGCTTCCGGTGGTGCCTGGGGGCCGAGTGTGTGAGACGCACACACAGGTCAGAGACCGCAGTTCATCTACCACTGAGTAGAAAGGCACATAACGAGGCGAGGCCGCTGCTGCTTCTGGAGGGAGCAGTACCTGCAGAGGGCATCCTGCCACAGCCGAGGGGTGGGGGTACAGGGCTGCCCAGGGGGTGCGGTGAGGGCTGGGGGCTGGGGCCAACAACTGACCCGAAGCCGGGGTGGCAGCCCTGACTGCATATAGCCCAGCCGTGTTCGCACTCAACGATATGCTGAAGCAGCAGCTGAGCCTGACGCAGCAGTTCATCGAGGCCAGCCGGCACCTGCACGCGTCCCTCCTGCGCTCCCTGGATGGAGACTCATTCCACTACCACACCCTGGAGGAAACCAAAGAGGTGACCACGGCGCTGCTCCCACTTCCATGGCGAAGAGAGGGCAGGGGGCTTTCGGGGCTCCCACTTCCATGGGGGAGAGGGCAGGGGGCCTCCGGGGCTCAAACTGGGATGCTGGGAATGCTGGGGCCCCAGCCCCCTTCGGTCCTGGCCGAAGGAGCCCCTTTCTGTCCTTGGCCGTGACCAGGGCTGGGGCAGGGGTGCTGTGTGACATCAGACCAAGGTGCCCTTCTCCTGGGTGAGGGCCCTGCCCCTCCACAGACCCTTCCTGAGGGCCGCCAGTCTGGGGGCTGGTGCTCCGGGGATATCACACTCATCACGTTATTTTCTCCTCCAAAATTCATTTTTTGTCCGATGACAAAAACATTATTTTATAAAAATTCTGTTGGAGATCTGTTACTTACAAAGTTCTCCATAATTTCAGAGATAATTATTACCAACTTGATATATATTCTTTAGATTTCTCCTATGTAAAATATAAACTGTTAAGCATGTGTACAATATTATGTCACATATTCTATACAATATATAAAATATATAGAATAGGTGTAGTATTAAATATAATGTGATAGGTGTTTCTTTATAGAAATGGCATCGTACTATATGAATTGTTATGCGTGGTGATTTTTAGCATTTCAGTTACAAATATTTTAGTATGTATTTCTTAAGAAGGACTTAAAAATAATAATCACAATGCCACTGTAATATCAAAACCAAACTGACTTTCCAGTTATCATTATTAGATGTCCAGTGTTCAGATTTCCACTCATCTCATAAAAGGTGTATGTTTCCTATTTTTTTCACATGTATCCAGAGTCCTACATTAAGTTTGCTCAGTATTTTTTTAGACTCCTAACCTATATAGCAGGGGTTTGCAGCCCTGAGCAGTGTGAGTCCCCTGAAGGCCTGACCACCGGCTTTGCCTTGGTGCTAGGGTGGGCCTGGGAGTGGGTGTTCCTCCCATGGACCCACTGGGGACCCACTCTGAGAACCGCTGCTCACAGGCCAGCCCCCTTCCCCACCTCTTGTTCCTTAAAGTTTACCGGTTGGAAGAAAACAGGCTGTCGACACTTTCCCGTGTTCTGGACTTGGCTGATGGCATCCCCGAGGGGTCCTTGCACTTGTTCTGCTGTTGGACGTGTGCGAGCTGAATGCAAGCTGAAGCGATCTGATTCCTTCTGCCTGTCGCCCCCGAGTGGCTGGTGGCCTGCTGTGCTCCAGCCCCACACCCTGAGGAGGGGGTACCCCAGCCCTTCTCCCCGGCCTGTATCCTCTGAGGGCAGCCGGGTAGCCCTGCCCCTCTCCCCTTCCAGTCGGGGCTCGCCCCTTGCAGGGTGCCTGCCTGTGTTCAGCCCTCCTCTTGTTTCCACGACATTGCCCCCGGCATGCCATCACTCTTCCTCTTAGCCCCTGGAGACAGGTGCCATCCGCAGGACCCAGAGCCTCCGCGCACGGAGGCAGCAGTGGTGACGGCTTCCGTGTGTGTCCTCTGCCCCGCAGTACATCAGACGACACAGGCCCGCCCTGCTGACCATGGAGGAGGCCCTGGAGGAGGTGAAGAAGGAGCTATGAATGCCAGGAGGGGAGATGGACCCGAGGATCTCAGAAGCTGGTCCCATACGCCGGTCGTGACACTCACCCCTGAGACCCCGGGGGCATTCGGTGGGTGGGGGCGCTCCAGTCATTTCCAGCCGAGTAGCCCCCGTTTCGTCGGCATGCCTGTCGTTGGAGAGGACAGCACAGGCCAGTGAAGTGGAACCCAGGTGGAGCCTGTCACCACACGCGCAGGACGGGGAGATGCCAGCGTGCCATGTGATGCCACGTGGAGTGGCTCCACTGGGGCAGGTGCTGGCTTCTCAGGGGCTCAGTAGACGGTGGGGGTGAGGAGCCCCCCTGACTAACAAGGGAGCAGGGCCATGCATCCACGCTGGGGACCCCCGTGAAATACCCAGGCAGAGCTCCAACCCAACTCCACGATTCAGACAGTCTGCACTCAGGATGCGCCTCCCAGCCCTCTTCAGCCTGAGCACGCTTCTGATTTAAATGTGCAGAGAAAAAGTTCTTTAAAAAAAGGTCTTTATTTGAAGGCAAAACAGTGAAATCCACAATAAATTGTTAACAACACATGTTTACATTTTATCCTGAATCAGACAGGTTTGAACAATTCACAGCTACAGGAAATCTAGAACAAAAATCAAAGAGTTTATCCTATCAGGTTGAAAAGTTGGAGAGAATTTTGCATCTTATTGAAAAGAATTTTCCAAAAAAGTTTCTGTACAAATGAACGGCACCGCACCAAGCTGCCCGTGGATGCCGAGGAGGGCGGCTCCCTCTGGCCTTCCCACCTCTGGGGGCGGGCGGGGACCGGTGAAGGAGGTGGTGAGAGAGTAGGAGGCAGGGCCGGGCTCGCGCCCCACACTCTGGATGAGAACGGGCCGTCTCACACGTGCTGGTGTGGGGTTCCTCTCAGTGAAAAACACAAGTAGAGACGCTAAGAGTACAAGTTCTCCAAGGGCGTCATCGTTCGGTGACCTGAAGATGCCTCAGGTGAGTTTCCTCAGAACTTTTTGTTTCTGCAGGTAACAGCAAATGGCTAATGTTCAAAGAAAAGAAGAAAAAAAAAAATCCTCAACTTATGCAGCTAAAGTAACTGAATTAAGGGCTGGTATGTCTCAGAGGAAATAGGTTTCAAATTATCTCACTGGGGATCAGCCTAGATCAGTATTCTTTTTTTCTAAAACTAAACCGCTTGGAATAAAAATGAAAACCTCGTTTAACTGCAAATCAGGTTTTGCTTTTTTCCATTTTTAACGAGTGAGCAGTGCCAGCGCCTGGCCTGGTGTGCGTGCGCAGGGCCCCTGCACACACACCCCCTGGTTTCAGAGGCGCGGGCTGAGGGGAGAGTGAGACTGCCGTGCCTTCAGACGGTGCGAGTTTTTATCCAGGGATCTTGTGTCTCTTGCTTCACTGTCTGGGGAAATAAGCTTGTGGCCGTGTGGGCTGGGCACCTCCTCGTGATGCCTGCTGCTACGTTAGAGCTGGTTTGCGGCTGGGGCCTGGGCCTTCGGCACCATCCAGCGTGGCACTGGTCACAAGACCCGCGTCTGTCTTCCTCCTCTGTCGCTCCCCAAGGCAGAGCCGGGGCAGGAGCTGGGCTGCCCCTGCCATCCTCCCGCAGTGAGCCCAGCAGGGTGGCTCTGCGCGCCGCCTACTTGCACTCCTCCCGGGCCTTCATGCGGGCGATGAAGGAGTAGCTCTTGTTCCTGCGGTAGTTCTCGTAGGGGTCGTCCAGGGCCACGCCCACGCCCTTGTACTGGTCCCACTTGTCCCGCACGTCCCCACCCTTGATGGGGTCCTGGATCCCTTGCTCTTTCACGCCGAGGCCGCCGGATCCACTCCAGCCTGAAGGAGAGAGGGATGAGTGGTTACGACCCAGGGGAAGCCCGAAGCGTGGTGCCCTTACCCTGATGAGAAGCTCAGTGGAAATGCCTACAGGGAGTTCCAGGACATGCAGCTCACAAACCTAACACTACCGCTCTCAGAAAGCACCGCTGAAACCCCGCAGGCTCCCCTTCCTGTTTCTGCTTCCAGGTGGGAACGTCCTCTGCCTGCCTCAGCCCCCCACGCCCCAAGTGCCCGGAGCAGACTCTAGCCTCCCCGGAAGCTCACCCATTTTCACCAGCATCTGATGTCCTTTGTTCTCTTCCCCAAGCCTTGAGTCCGGAATAGGAGGTGCTGAATTAGAACCCAGACCAGCCGAGGAACTAAAATTAAGACAGGTAACGTCTTTTACAAAAGAGCGGACACATTTATTGGAATGAAAACTTAGAATATTACAGCATGTGGCTTCTATGGAGGGTCACCAGCGTGAAACGGACACACAGACACACGTTTCGGTCTCTAGCCGCCTTCTTTATCCTCTTCGCCGGCCAGTTAAGGGGTCCCCTAAGATGCCAGTCCCTGCCCCACACTTGGCGGCAACGGCCGGCCTCACTGAACCCGTCAAACGGTTAGAGAACAGAGCACAGTCCTGGCCTTGGGCTTTAGTGTGACCGCAGAGGTAAAAGCGAGAAGTGAGACGCGATGCCACCGTCACTGCGCTAGCGAGCGCCCGGGGCCCCCAGGTGCCGCCTTGGCGCGGGCCACCTAGGGTGGGTCTTCTAATGACACGTGTCAACATTCACAGCAAAGCATCAGAGGGTTCCAGCGCTACCAGAGGTCATTGGACAGTTAAGACAGAAATCTTACGGCGGGGTGGGGCTCCTGGACCGCGACCGGTGCCTCCTTCCTGGGGAGTAGGACTTTGACCTCGAGCGGGAGCGAGAGCGGGAGCGGCTTCGGGAGGAGCGGGAGCGGCTGCGGCTCCTGCGGGGCAGGGAGAGGGAAGGGTCAGCACGAGCAGCGAGGAGCCCGGGCATTGCACCCTGAGCAGCAGAGCCCTGCTCACCTGGATCTGGAGCGGGAGTAAGAGCGGGAGCAGGAGCGGGACCGTGACCTGGAGTAGGAGCCGGACGACTTGGAGGACCGTGAGTTGGAGCGCGAGGAGGAGCGCCCTCTGCTTTTGGATCTGCTCCGAGACCGTGAAGGTCCACTGCGGGGAGAGGCCTGGTGAGCCGCAGACACCCCCAGCCCGGCCCTAGAGGACCCAGAGGCGCCCAGTGCGGGGGCGGATGCACCCTCTCCCGTCAGGCTTACAGACAACAGCAGTGCTGGTGCGTCCCACGTTACCTTGGCCATGGGGGCAGTGGCTCCCGGCACCCTTACTGTAGGGTGATTCACCCAAGACCCAGGCAAAGACCAGAACTGACCCCCATCCCCGCCCCTCGCCTCGGGCGTGACACCACTGCGAGCCTGCAGGCCAAGGGGAGCTGGCTGCAGGCTGCCCCAGGACAAGACCGTGGATACCGGCTCCCCACGGGGTACGCGGCTCTCACCTGTTCCTCTTCTCCTGGCCTTTCCTCCGCCGGGCCCGCATCTTTGCTCGGAAGAACTCGTAGAGACCGTTCTGCTCCCAGCCTTCGCTGTAAGACACAGGTGTCCCAGGGCTGAGCCCGTCTCCCCACTCAGGGACCTTCTCCTGCCTGACAGGCCCGCCCCTCTCGCTCGTGATCCTGGGCGAGGGCCCAGCAGGGAAAGCCCTTGGGGGCTCGCCTCAACGGCTGCCCCTTGGAGAAGGAGCCAGGCCGAGGGCCCCAGGATGCTCCCCGAGCCCTGCCTGGCTTCCTTGCCTTTCCAGGCTGGGGTTTCTCTGAACAGCTGAGCAGGGCCTGCGGGTTACCGTAACGGGGGCTGAGGCACCCTGACGTCAGCAGCCAGGCCTGTGCCCTGCCACACGGCAGGGTTTCCGCCGAAGCGAGATCACCGGGGGGAGGTCCAGGGCGGCAGCTGGCTGTCTCTGAAACACCCTCCCCAGGGAAGGTCTTGTCTAGTGTGGTAAAAGCTTTTTATCAAGGGCACCACACGTGTGACACTCGAGCTGGGGGAGAAGTGGGCCCGCCTAGTCACGATTCCTCACACCACCCCAGGGAAGAAGGTGTGACTGCTATGAGTTTCTGGTGAAGTAAGACTCGGGAGGATAGGCCGGGAGGGGACAGCAGCCTTCCCTCCTGTGGCCAGCGCCCCGGCTGGACTCCGGGCGCACCATACCTGTTCCGGGGCCTGTCGTGGGAGGGCGGGCTGTAGAAGGCCTCCACGGCCGCCAGCAGCCTCTCACTGGGCGGCATGGGGGGTGGGAGGCGGATGTCCTTCGGATCCAGAGGCTTGTACTCGTGGTCTTCCAGCTGCAGCAAAAACACGCTGTCACTGCCCCCTGCCTCAGCCGCCCCAGGCCCATCCCACCCGGGGAGCCGTGGGGCAGCAGACAGCTGTCCTGGGCATCAGAGTGCCTCAGGCAGCCCTTCTTGGGAAACCCCATCCTCTTGTGGGGGCTCAGCCACACCAATGATTCAGTTCCTGAGTGGGGTGGTCAAGGGCTCCATGGGAGCCAGAAAAAGCTACAGGATTCTCTCTACCAAAAATGCGCAGGCCCTGTTTATCCAGACACTCCACGGGCCCAGATGCCCACCGCAGGGGCCCGGCTCTGTGCCCCTCTCCTGCTCCAGCTCCCACCCCAAGGGCAGCCCCGCTGGCCCTCAGCCTCTAGCTCTCCACGCTGCCCCTGTGTGCCCTGTCTCCACTCTCAGGGAGGGGCCGTGACCAGAGCGCCCTGAGCCCTGGCTCCCTTCGACACCCTCTGCTGCCTTGCTTGATTGGTGCCCGCTCCTTTTCGAGAAACCCCTGTCCTCAGTCCCTGGACAAGGCAGCTTCCAAGGCCGGGCCCAAGAGCACCGCCCCCACTACGCCCAGCCTTCTCTTATCAGTTACCAAATCTGCAGCCCTGGACAGACGCTCAGAGGAGCAGAGGGACACGGGCCTTGCCCACGGCCGCGTGTGAGGTGGGGTCAATAACTTAGGCACACCCTTAATGACAAACTGGTCAAGTTCACTGAAGTGCAGGAAACGAGGGGGAAAGGAGCCTGGGAAACAACGTCTTGTAGCCAAGGGGGAAATGGATCCTACCCACGAACTTCCCACCTGGAGACCAAGCATATGTGGCAAAGCCTGGGGCTCAGCTCGGCATCGTTACCTTCACGAGGGGGGCCATCAGTCCAGCAGGGAGGTCGAAGTACGGCACGTTGGGGACCAGGCTGGGGTCGTCATGGTTGATGTGCGGAGGGCCCTGTCGCCGCATGTGAGGGGGCTGCCCGTTGAATCCATGGGGCGGAGGGCCGAAGTCAGGGTGCTGGGGCCCACCCCAAGGCGGGTGCTCGTTGATCCCAGGGTGAGGCATGCGGTGGCCGGGGTGGTGGTGCGGGGGTCCCATTTCTGCAAAACAGAAACTGCACTCAGGCCTGCTGGCAAGTCAAGAGCTGGGCAGTGCCAGCAGACCTGCCCAGCACCTTCGCTCTAACTGCTTTCTTCTCAGCCCTGAGGAATAGCTGGGGCTGGCAGTGGCCTGTCCTACACACAGCCGCACCTAACAGACCTCAAAGGTGAAAGAAGGAACCACAGGAAAATCACATACCCTTCAGAGAGCCATGTTATGACCCAAACTGTGCAAATTCCCCTGCAAATTCACTCCTAATCCTGAGGAACCGAGGTCCTGTGAGTGGGCCCTGATCCAATACTGACTGGTATCTTTATGAGGAGAAGATTAACACACAAAGAAGACACAAGGAGAGGTCTGCCATCTATGGGCCACCAGGAGAGGTCTCAAGAGACACCAACCCAGCTGACACCCTGATCTCAGAGCTCCAGCCTCCAGAACTAACTGTGGATAATTCCTTGCTGTGGGAGGCACCCAGCCTGTGGCCCTGTTACAGCAGCCCTAGAACACTTCACATAAGCAATAAACCTACTGGTCTCTCAGCTCAATTTCCAGTCAAGAATGGATTTGAAAATCCAGGCAGAAGCAGAGTAGAAACGAAATTTCTTAGAAGACACAGAACCAGCCAGCCCACGTGTGGCAGGTGCCCTCACCTTCCCCCTTCCTCAGGGCCTGGGCTGGGCTTCTCTGTCACTCCACGACCCCTCTGCCTGCCACCCTGGCTGGGGGCACGCCAGGTCACAGGGCAGGCCGGCGAGTGAGCCGACCTCAGGGATCTCGGGACAGGTGAGGATGTGTTCACTGGCCCCAGGACGGACCTCGCTCCCCAAGGGTGATCTCACACTCACCAGCCTGAAAGTCCCCCTGGGGGTAGTCGAAGCGGTGAGGGTAGGGTGGCCGCTCGAAGGGGTGTCGTGGGGGGAAGTCGTCCTGCATGAAGCGGGGCGGGAAGCGGTTGAAGTTGTGGGGGTGTGGTGGCTGGTTGAACTGCGGGTGCTGCTGGTGGGGAGGGAAGGGCCCGCGGAAGTGCGGCGGCCGCTGCATGCGGAAGGGCGGCTCGCGCTGGCCCCCGCCCCAGGGCGGCTGCTCGTGCTGGCTGTTCCAGGGGCCCTCGAACTGGCTGTTCCAGTTGGGGTCAGGTTGGCTGTTCCAGGGGGCGTCGCGCTGGCCGTTCCAGCCAGGGTCGCCGCGCTGCTCGCCCCACATGCCCTCGTGGCTGTTGTTCCAGGGCGGGCAGTGGGGTGGCCCGCCCTGGTGGTGTGGGTAGGGCGGCTGCTCAGGAGGCTGCAAGGCAAAGAGCGGAGGTGAGTCCCGGCCCGTGCCGGGCGCCCAGGGTGCGCGGTAGCCACCTGCCGACACTGGTGTCCGGCTGCAAGGCGGGCGGCCGCAAGCCCAGCACCGGGAGCTGCAGGCCTCCAGCCCACTGGGCGCGGCCGCGCTGCCTGCACCCCGGGCCCAGAATCTCAAATGCTGCACCCACATCGGGGCCGGGGCGCACCCCCACCTCACACCTGACAGGAGCGGGGGAACGCCCGCCTGTCTGGGAGCCCCTCAGCAGCACGGGGCAGGGGTGCCTCCCCAGTGCTCCCTGGGTGCACAGGTTGAGCCACCGGGCCCAAGGCCAACCCCTGCCCTGACCACACCCCTGCCTGCCTGTTCCTCCTCCCGTCACTTCTCTCCCCAACATGGTTCTCTCATCCCGTCTCAGCGACTGGTCTGCCACCAGGACCTGTCTTACCGTGAGCTGAAGACAGTAAGTTCCAGAGCCTGCCCAGCTGCTGCTTTCAACACTCAATGAGCCGGGATTGCAACCCAGACTCAGGGCCAGTGTGAGGCTGCCCAGAGGGTCACCTCCAGGAGCAGAGCTGGGAGGCCGGCCCAGACCACCGCACCCTCAGCTCTTTTGAGAGAAGCCCAAGAGCCAGATTTTCAACATAACAACCATTTCAAAACGTGTAAGACGCCACGTGGGCAGGCCAGGCCATGGTGTCCCACCGTGGACGGCAGGCACACTGCTGGCCTCCAGTGAGGGAGCCCCACTGTTGTGAGCCTAACCTGCTGGTCCCCAGGAAGACTGGGCCAGGAGACCCGAGGCACATCCGTTTCCACAGCAACAGAATGGGCAGAAGCGCCCCACGTCAGAGGGTGCCCACGACCTGCCTGTCAGCACAGGCACCCATGGGTGGGAGCCGTTTTGTACGGATGCCTAATCCTCTGTGAAGCTGAGGTGGGCTGGGGGGAGGGGGGCAAATCACAGCCACGATCCCTTACTCGTCAGCCAGAGCCATCCCCTTATGCAACCCCCTCCATACAGGGTCACGAGGGAGGGCCACACCCAGCATGTCCAACCCACAGGCGAGTGGGCGCCCAGAGCTGGACCCGGATGCTCTGACCAGGCCCAGGCCTGGACAGCAAACTGCTTTCCAGTCACGCTCTGCTGAATGAGGTGTACCCGCCCTGGCCTATGAGTCTGACCCCAAGGAACCTGGAGGGAGGGATGGACCAGCGTCCCAGCCCCAGAAATCACTGCCGGCTGAACGCTCTTCACATCCCTTTCCGTTCTAAGCACCACGTGCTTTCTAAGGTGATGAGATGTGGACACTGCTGGTCGAACCAGTTAGAAAAGGAAGGAAACACGTCACTGTGCTACCCTCCACACTGTGAACCTCCTGAGCATTCGCGTGAACGTGCGGCAACCCAAGCGCCCAGGAAGGATCCAAAGGCCCAACGTTCCTCCCCAGCTCTGTCCCCACCCTCTGGCTGCCCCCACCACCCCGTGCCCTGCTGAGTCAGTTAGAGGCCCATGAACCTACACAGGGCCAGCACGCACCTGCCTGCCATCCACCTACCCCAGTGGCAAGTTCTAAGGGATACCTGCTGTTGGCCCCAAGGAGCAACAGGGTGAGGCTGGTCAAACCACGGGGGCTTGTTAGGTGGGATCTGGTCATGGGGCCCAGGGCCACGGGGGCCGCTGGCAGCTGGGTCCTGAACCCCTCCTGAGGCGTCGTACTCGGAAGACCCCGGCATCTGGATGGGAGGCTTGCTGTCATCTAGAACCAGACAAAAGAGCAGTCAGAGAAGGGGGCGGCAGGAAGCAGACCCTGAAATGATCTTCAGCAAGCACCCAGGGCCTAGCAAGGCTGGGCTTTACTGCCCAACAAACCCTTGGTTTCTGATCCCACGGAAAACTGCCACTGCCTCAGGGAAGGCAGCACGGATAGAAGACTTGTTCGGGATATATATCTCTCTTCTTTGAAAGCTTGACAGTAAGTTTCCTACTTACTGACTGCTATACCATGCTGGTTGTAGTCTGCTCAAAAATTCCTATCATTGTTTTATTAAATACACTTTCTGCATCTAGCTAAAAGGTCATTTCTTTCCAATTATTATTTTGTTAAGATTTTCTAGTATTTAAAAAAGATTTTGTATTTATTTGGGTGTGCCGGGTTTTAGTTGTGGCATGTGGGATCTAGTTCCCTGACCAGGGATGGAACCCAAGCCCCCACATTGGGAACGCATAGTCTTACTCACCGGACCATCAGGAACGTCTCAGATTTTCTAATATTAAATTGTCCTTACATATTCCTGAGACATACCCTATTTGATCATGATGTACCTTTTAAATCCTTTGCTAGATTTCACTTGCTAAAACTTTATTTACTATTTCTTCATCTCTGCTCAGAAGTGACAATGGATTAACATTTTTCAAAATTATCATCGTGACAGATCCAGATCTTCCTAGACTTAAATAATCTCACTTCATCGGCTCTCTTAAGTACTTGACATCTTTTTTAAAAACTTCTTTCCCTGCTCATGTGCATCTCATGTAAGTTACCCTGACCTAGAAAATGACTTGGAGAGCCTTCCTTTTCATTCTCTGGGATGGTTTGTATACAGCTGTCTCAGGTGTAAGGGCTGGGTTACATTTACCTGTGAAATCACCTGCCTGGTGCTTTTAAGTAGATTAGAACCTGATCCCAGGACTGGGCCTGAGATGACAGAACCCGAGCCCTTCCTGGGGGAGAAGACTGCTTTCTGGAGGCTGCCTCCTGGGGATGGGTGCTGAGGGAGCCACGTACCAGGCTGGGTGGTGGGCGGGATGGCTGGGGCGGGTGTGGGGGCTGGGGGTGGGGCGGGCGGCGGCGGTGTGGCCTTGACGTCAGCGTCCATTTGCGGCATCTGGATCTGCTGCTGCTGCTGCTGCTGCTGCTGCTGCTGCTGCTGCTGGGTCAGGCTGCTGACAAACTCCTCGTGCTGGGTCTTCAGGGTCTGGATCTGCTGCTGGAAGGCCAGCTGCACTGGCTGGACCACCGAGGAGTACTCAGTGATGAGGGTCGCCTGGGGGAGAGCATGGGAGCCAGCGCTCAGCACGTGGGATGCAAGGCCCGGGACCCTCTGGGGCAGCACAGGGACAGACGCCTGGGGAGCACCCAGAAGGCTGCGGCGATGTTGTGGGCAGCAAGGCCCAGGGACCCAAGGCTTGCGTGGGATCGTCGTGTAAAATAACCAACTCGGGCTTGACAACCACAGAGCATCTCAATCTAGCCAGACGTGGTAATGGTCAGTGCTGCAGTAGCTCAGAATCCCCTCACAAAGGGGATACACAAGGACATCCATGCCCTAGACTGACCCACACACATTAAAACCCCATCACTGACAACATCCTAGGACAGGCTCACAGGCCATACGGCTCTGAGCAAGTCACTACCTCCCTGGGGCCTCAATTTCTTCATCTGTAAAATGGGACAATAATGGCACCTACCTCTGAGGATTAGGAGACATAATACAGTGAACGGGACCAGGATGGCTCAGTAACCATGAGCTAATACCACCAACTCAAGAAAAGAAAAGCAGGGAGTATCACTGTGGTATGGTGATGTGAGCCCGTTCTTATTTAGCAACAAAAAAAGTGGGAATTTTAAAAAAGCCTGAGAGGCACTTTCCTCGTTTGCCTCTCTGAGCACGAAAGCTTCTCCCCTGTCGGGAGGGTGGTGGTCAGGAGCATTACAGGGGGAATGGTCAACATGTGGCTTCTGACACTTCTTGATGTGCAGGAAGATGACACCTCACAGCCTGACAAACAGGGGTGTGAACTGTGCCTTTTATCTGGACAGCTGTCGCTGGGGTACAGTGCCGGAGCCACGGCAGAGGGAACCAAGGAGATCCGGCCCTCCTCTCCCTGTCCTGCAACCCTGTCCTCTGAGCAGATGCCCCTCTGAGGGAAGCACTCAGGCACACAGGGGACCTTGTGCTCGACACAATGACCACGGCAGCCTAGATTACTCAAGGTTTTCCGCACGATCCTATCATGCCTGGAGGACCAGGGCAGACGGGCCGAAGACATCCCTGAGAGCAGGGCCTACACCAGGTAACCTGGTCATGGCACGCCAGGAGACACGCTGTCGTGGAGGGGGTGGGCCCCAATGCTGCTCCTCAGACCCTGCCTCCTGCTCACCACCACACCAGGGCAGCCCTGGGAACCTGGTCTGGAAGATGCCACCAGGGCCCTGAGGGCACCACCCAGCCCCCAGCCTCAGGGAGCGGGGCCCACCTGGTACTGGCCGAGCCCCAGCGCTGGGCTCTGTAGCTGCTGGATGATGGCGTCGTCGAAGTAGCCGTTCTTCTCCCAGAGCTGTAGGAGCTGGGCATGCAGAAGGGAGAGGCTTGTCAGGGGAAGACGAGTGCACACGCCCCCAGCCCCTGCCCTGCCCCGCCCCGCCCGGCTGCCCTGCGTACCCGGGCGATCTTCTGCTGCTTGTCCTCCTCCACGGCCAGGAAGCTGGTACAGTAGATGGGCACCACGACCTTCTGCAGGGCGGCCAGCAGCTCCCGGGCCTGCTTGCGCTGGCTGTGAGGGAGAGACCTTCCGCGCGTCAGGGCCCTGGGGCGGGACCCAGCCACGCGCCCGTTACCATCGCGGCTCCGGCCACAGCCCCCTCTGCCTTCTCGGGAAATGGGCCCCCAACCCGGCTGGGACAAGGGCTGGGCCCCCCACGAGAGCCGTGCTGGCAGTCGGGCCCGAGGGACAGACGGTGGTGGGAAAGAACACAGGCCAGGGGCTCGCAGAGCACGGCCTATTCCCCCCGCTCCCGCATCAGCACCGTGACCCTGCCCTCCCAGGGTGGCCTGAGGACTGCCAGGCGTGGGCTGGTGAGAGCCCCTGCCGCCCCCAAGGGCTGGCTGGCGCCGCCGTGGGCACGGGGCCTAGTCCCCGAAGCCTCGCTCAGCACAGCCACCCTCTCTGCATAAGGCAATCTGGGCAGGGACCCCGCCTTCCAGGAGGGAGCGCGTGGGCTGTCAGGGGCCTAGGAGTCGGGTCCGCAGGAGAAGGGCGCAGGCGGGGAGTGGCCGTCAGTGAGTGTGGGGACTCCCCAGGCTGCATGAGGTGTCAGAGCCTGGGAAAGAAGGGGCGAGCCCACCCGAAGGAGCTCAGAGAGAGCAGTAAGGGCCGGGAGGCTGGGCTGGGGCAGGGCAGTCCAGGCAGGACAGGGCTGGCGGCACTGGGCTTCCCGACAGCGGGGCTCGGGAAGGGCATGGCTGCAGAAGTGCCAGAAACAGGGCTGTCTCTGCCGAGCTGCCCTGAGTCCATGGAGCGGCTGGTGGAGCAGAAGGGCACACAAGGTTTCAAGCAGCTGCTAGTTTCCCAGTGGCAGAGAAATAAGGGCAGGCAAGGCAGGGAGCGTGGAGTGGAAGAGGAACTGCCCGCGTGGCCCAGGAAGCAGGGAGTGTCGGGCCAGACGCACGCAGGCAGAAGGGGGCAAGAGCCAGGTCTGAGCCTGCTGTCCTCATGGGAGCTGTCCTTTCAGCCACTCAAGTTCAAGGTCAAATGTGGCAGCCAGTCTTCACAGCGACAGGCTAGCCTCACTAGCCCCGTGAGCTTCCACCTGTCTTTGGCCCAGGCACTGGTTTCAGGACTTAATCTTTGTCGTAAGACACCAAAAAGACCATGAGATAGTACATACTGGCCTGGCCTTAGGATGGCTGGGTGGTGAGGGGAGGCAAGTCTCTGGGCTGGGGCACAGGGTTAGCCGGGAGGCCCCATGGGGACTCCTGAAGCAGAGTGCAGTCAGGGCAACGGAGTGTGTGTAGATCAGTGAAGAAAGAAAAGTGAGTGGCAGGTATGAACAAGGCAGCTAACAAACACTGAAAAACACGCAGAAGCCGCCCTGAAAGCAAGGCGCAAGGGGACAGTGGCCTCAAGAGGGGTGCGGGGTAGGGGGTGAGGGGTGTGTGTGAGGGGAAAGGGGGTGGCTGTCCTCCCCGTGGGGGGCTTGTGGCTCAGACCAACCCTCTTTAGAAGAGGGATCCCTGGCCCCAGGACAGGCCAGGCTCCTGCGGGCAGAGCTGCAGCCGGGAGGGGGCAGAGGAGCGGGGGACGGCGGGGCTGGCGGGCGCTCACCAGTGGTGCAGCACGTCGTTGATCAAGTAGATGAGGTGCAGCCGCAGCTCGAAGTGTGCCCCATCAGCCGTGATGCGGTTGCGGAGGTGGCCCGCCATCAGTTCGCAGTGCGGCGGGGACTTGGCATTGCTGAACATCCAGTTCTTCCCGGCCTGCAACAGCCAGGACAGTGGGTGAAGCGGGGCCAGCTTCCCCAGGTCTGAGGGTGTGCAGACGCCTGGGAGTGCCCAGGAATCTCCACCCACCCTCCCTCTCTCTCGGCAGGGGAGCCCACAGAACTGCTCAGGCAGAAAGCGGGGAGAGAAACGGGGTGCCCCAAGAGTAGCCCTGGCCCAGACAGGCTGTGGGAGCCCCTACCTCAGCAGGAGCACCAGATTCTGGGGAGTATGCCGGCGCCCCCACCCCATCCTCACCGAGATGGCATCCTTGGTACAGGTATCGATGATGGGCTGGAGCAGGTTGTCAAACTCGTTCATGTCCAGCTGCGTCTCCTCCAGGAGCTTCTGCATCTGCTGCTCCAGCGCGTGGGCCACAGCTGCTGTCACCTGCTCCTGGAAGGCCGTGTGACACCGAGACGGCATGAGAAAGCCCCTGGTGCAAGTACACCCAGGCTGGCCCCTCCGTGGCCCACCCCCAGAATCCACGCCGGAAGCCTGAGACACACATCGGAGTCACGCCACAGTACAAGAGCAGGCAGAGGGTGAAGCCAGGCAAGACACAGGGGAGACAATGTCCCCCCAGAGGGGACAGATGGAAAGGTTAAGACCCAGAGGAACAAGGAACCTCTGCACGTCAACTCACCGAAACCAGGAAGAAAAACGAGTGGCGGGTGTGAGCAAGGCATGGAGGGGATACACGTAAACACACCAGACAGGTAAGGGCAGAGCAGTCTCGCTAGCAGCCAGGCGTCCCAAATCAAAACGAGATGCCAGACTTCTGTCCGCCAGACCGGCAAACCGAGATGTGGCTGAGACCCAGTGTTGCTGGGGGACAAGCCGTCAGCCCAGGGCTGGCTGAGGCTGGGCTGCCCGGTGTGTAAAGGGCTCCATGTGCAAACTGAGAATGAACATTCTGGAGTGTTTTGTTTCCAATACATCAACTTGCATCTCAACTCCAGTAATAAAACTGGGGCTGGTGTTTCAAGTGTCCTTTTATTCATCTTGTGTTTCTGGCAGTTCATCCTACTGTATCTGGCCAAAGTACCAGACTGTGATGGACTGGGACAAAAGGGTCCACCTCGTAAGAGCCTCCTCCTGACGGGCAGGAGCTGGAGTCCATGGCCCCAGAGGCCAGCTGGCGTCCTCCATCACACCATTTCCTACGCGCAGGCTCACTTGTCAGAGTCCACGTCAGCATGACGGGGGCATGTGTGTGTCAGCCTATGCAGTGACCTTGCTGGGGGGAGACGCAACCCTAGGGTCCGCGCTAAACACAGCAAAGGCGGTGGCGGCGCTGGAGGAGTGACGGCTGTCTCGCACCAAGCCCTGGGCAATGGGACATCCCCATCCTCAGTGCTGACGCCTGTCATCAGCATCAGTGCACAGGGGCGAACCCGAGGCAGAGGTGAGTGCCGGGTATCCCTAGGGAGGAAGGATAGGGCGGGAGGAGCGGCCCGTACCTGTCTGAGGGCCAGCAGGTGCTGCTCCTGCTGCTGCAGGTTCCACTGGCTCTGCTGGATGAGCTCGTCCATGGACGGGGTGCCCTGGGCGGGTGTGACGGGTGCAGCAGGGGCCAGCGGGGGCTGGGGCAGGGGAGGCAGGGTCGCAGTCGGTTCCAGCTCCGGGGCCTGCTGCTTGCAGATGACTGGCAGGAGAGGAGGAGGGGCAGCCCCTGTGAGGGGGCGGCGGGGGTCCAGGTATCCCCTTGGCAGCCACTTGGGCAGCTCCCCTCCATACACTCACCCCTCAGAAGAGGACCCCTGCGACCTGTCCCAGCTACATTTGACCTGTCTCACAGGGCCTGGCCCTGGGCCCCTTCCACTCGCCCTCTCCTCGGAGACCTTTGGGATGGTCATCTCTCCACTCTCCAGCTAACACCATCTGGCCTTGCCTGCGGTTCTTTGGCCCAGAAGCCCAAAGCCACCCCCTTCCACCCTCGCCTGGGCCTGAATAGTCCCTCCACAAGGGGGTCCTCACTTGCTGTCCTCCAGTCTACTCTTCCCTTCCCAGATATCAAAGCTGCCAAGCCTCTGGAGGGCCAACCAGCAAGCCCACACACCTGCAGCCCCGTGGAAGGAGTGCGTCAGCGACCCAACACACGTGGTGGCCTCCCCACACTGGGCCCCTCGCCTGCCCTTCCACAGACTCTACTCTTCTGCGTTCAGGGGTCGATCCAGATTGAGGCAGTGTAGGCTGCCCCATCCTGCTGGCAGAAGACAGGATGGGCAAGTGCATGCCCCGAACCTTGCCAGATAAGACAGGAAGGGAGGACGTGGGGAAGCGTCCCTGGACAGATGGCTTCCCCCTCTGCCTTTGGGCCTCATCTGGTCTGAACACGATCATGCTCTGCTGGAGCCCTTCTGAGGCCCACCGCCAGGGGGCCCAGCCAAAGAAAGACAGTGTGGTGCAGAGTGCTGCCCAGGGCCCACCACAGGGCGCCTAGGTCTGCGGTGGGCCTTCTGGCCCTTGCACCCAAGGCCACCCCATGGGATCGCCCGGGCGTGCCGTCTGGGTCGCGCCCCACACTGCTTCAGCAAATGTGTCCCATTGCTCTCTTTCACTTTCTATCTTTACTGGCTCCGTCTATCAGCATGTAGTCACTGCGGAGTTTTCAATCTTTACAAACCCCCTTCAGCCTGTGGCTCTCCATCCAACAATGTGACAGCCAAGGTTCATCTTCAGTTCTTCTCCCCTTTATCTCAACCCACAGAGACCTGGGCTCTGCCTGCCCACCCCACCCCCAAAGCAACTGCAGCCATTCCCACTCAGCCAGATGGCCCCATCTTGGCTCCTTGTTGCACGTGGTCGGTGTGGCTGTCCCCTTCCCTCTTCTGTCTGACTCTTTACATGCTGGATGCCTGGACTGTGAACTAAACTCTCTTCTCTGAGCAAGCCTCCAGGGGAACATGATATATTCCTGTGGCTGCAGTGACAATCTGCACTCTATGACAGGGTGCCTCCAACCCTTGGTCGGTGAGGAACCCAGCCGCACGGCAGCAGGTGAGCAGTGAGCAAGCGAAGCTTCATCTGTATTTACAGCTGCTCCCCATCATTCCCATTATCTCCTGAGCTTCGCCTCCTGTCAGATCAGCGGCAGCATTAGATTCTTACAGGAGCATGAGCTCTACTGTGAACCACACATGTGAGGGATCCAAGTTGCGAGCTCCTTATGAGAATAATCTAATGCCTGATGATCTAATTATGGTGAGTTGTGCTAATTATTTCATTATATATCACAATGTAATAATAATACAAATAAAGTGCACAAGTATAAGGCACTTGAATCTTCCCAAACCAGTCCCCCCCTGCCCCTACCGTCTGTAGAAACACTGTCTTCCATGAATCTGGTCCCTGATGCCATAAAGTTTGGGGACCACTGCTCTATAAGCCCTAAATCTATCAGTGGCATCCTGGATTCCTCAGGCTTTAGGTCTAACCTTAGACCAAACAGCCACTATTTTCTGCAGATGCCTCAAACAGGTATGGTTTCCTCTCAGCCTAGGCCCCACCCCTTCCAAAGCCCCACTCCTGATCCATGGCTGGCACAGCCACGCCACTTACCCAAGCCAGAAGTGAAGTTCGTGCACCTTTCTCTCCCTTGCACCCCACGCTAACCAGCTGCCCCACGTAGTCAAGTCACCCTCCTAGACCACACACCCCTCTGTGTGCTGCCATCACTGCCACGACTCTGCCTTGACTCGCATCACCCCAGGAATTGGCTTCCCCACGCCCAGTCCTGACCCCTTTCCTCTTCTCTACCCCATGGCCGTAGTGCTGCTGATCTAAGTGGGGTCCAAGGGGCCAGCCCCAGGTGACACCGAGACAAGCAGAGAAATAGCAGCGGAGTGTTTGGGCACTTTCACAGCAGTCTGCTGTTTCATGGTTTACAATTTTTTTTGGCTGTGCCGTGCAACTTGCAGGATCTTAGCCCCCTGTCCAGGGACTGAACCTGGGCCCTGGCATTGAAAGCACCCAGGTCCTAACCACTAGACCACCAGGGAACTCTAATACAAGTTCACATTTTTATTGTACTTTGCAAAACTGTACTTTCTGCAACAGATTGGAAAAAAAAAACAAAACCAGTCCTTTACTGGAGTCTGTAGGGTGTAACTCCTGAGCAGGCCCGGGACTCAGTCTTCTCAAAACACCAGGCTGGCTACATAGAGGCTAGCCCTGCTCCAGAACACAGTACCAAAACCCTCCTAGAGTTTCCCCAGAGCTTCCAGAATTTCTTAAGTCCTTTTCAAGCCAGCCATCCCTGCTCTGCACCCTCACTTCTGGCCACTCCAAGAATCACTCGTTCTCTGGGCTTTGGGAACCCTGAGCTTCTGTTCCCACTACTCCTCAACCCCTCCTAAGGTTCCATCTTCTGTCTGAACGCTCTTGTCTCCTCAGTTTCTACTTGGTTAACTCTGTCACAGACTTTAATGTCAACAGAGATACTGTTACCTGCAGAAAGGATTCCCTGAGCCTCCATCTTCACCTGCTAGAAGCACCCCAAGCTCCCCACAATATGGCACCAAGTCCCAAGCCACCTCTGACTGCTGATGTTCCAGAGTGGGAGTGGGCTCCCCTTGAAGGAGAAGCATCTTTCGCCTCATGGTCACTCGAACCCAAACACAGTCCTCCCTTGCCCAGTTATATCACCCACATCAATAGCCAACTGGCATTTAAGTTCATGTATTCTACACCCTAACCCTAGCTGTCCCCAGGCCCACTTTCTCTACTCAACTCACTGACTTAATCCAGACCTTATCAACAGCTGCCGGCCTCACTGGTCCCAGTCTCCACTCATGCTCCCTCCAGCCTGTCCGCCACATAGGCCACACAAACCCAACCCACCTCTTCCTTGTTTCAGCCTCTCTCGTGGTTCCCTACTGCCTATACCAGGGGTTTCAAACCTGATGGGCTGAGAGTAAGGAATGATTTGCTCCAGAAACACATAGGTAAGTGGGTACATTTTGCCTACAATTTCAGGCAACAGATCTCCCCTAATCACATCTAAACAGCTAATCACACCTAATCACATCTAATCCAACCTAAACAGGCAAGACTTCCTTGGTGGTCCAGTGGCTAAGAATCAACCTTCCAATGCAGGGGATGTGGGTTCGATTCCCAGTCAAGAACTGATATCCCATATGACACAGGCAACTCAAGTTCTCACAACACAACTACTGAGTTCCTGAGCTCTGGAGCCCACGGACCACAGCTAAATAAACAATAAAACAAGCAAAAAACCTCAACAGGCACCAGGAGAACCCCTGAACAAAGGGAGAAAACCCAAACTTTCCCCCTGGAAACTTTCCCACTCCAGAACAAACGCTTCTCCTGTCTACACATGTCTAGGTGCCATGCTGGATCTCTTACACTTTGGTTTCTCTCTTGGCTCTCAAAACACACTGTGCCTGTTCAAGCCACTGTACTTTTGCCGTAAGAACACCTACTACACGCTACCTATTAGGCACAATAATGTCCCAAACAAGGTCTGGTTGGCCTCAAGGAGCTTGTAGTCCAGGGAGCATTCACCTTTCAACGACCAACTGCTTGGCAATCTAAAACATAACGGTATCTAGAAGCTAGGGATTTGCTATTGAACAAGACAGAAGTGAGCTCAGGGACTATATCTATCTGGTGTCTATATTTGTCATTCATAGGCTAGTTGTGATAACAAATTCCATCTTAAACTCTTTAAGGGCAAGGCCGGGTTCCTGAAGCACAAACCAGTGAACATAAACAGTGGCCAAGTAGTAAAGTCCACAGGAAAACTCGTTTTGATCTGGACTGCAACCACCAGAAATGCACAAAAACCTTGCTGGACGCCCCAGAGAGCCGGTGTTTGTCCGGAGGGTCCCACTCAGCCTGGCTTCTATCACTTCCTCTCTGTAAAACACTGAAGCACTCTGCTTGGTGATATCAGTCATGTTTGCAAAACAACAGGAATCCCTGATTCCGAGCACAGAAGGAAGATCAATAACCTCGTTCTCCACGACACTCGGGCTCTGCAGCCTCAGGGCTGCAAGACTCCAGGAACAGCGGAAAGGGTCGTACATGCCGAACTAATCCATTTTCACAAAGAAATAGCATGCGACCCCAAATAAGGCGTTTGGGGGCCCCAAATAGGGCTCTACCAGAGCCCGAGATGGAATCGGAGAAAGGAAGGGCTAGAGGGGGCGGCCTGAGAGCTGGAGAGGACTCACGCTGCTGCTGCTCCAGCGCCAACTTGCACTTGTAGTAACTGTAGAACTCGCCTCCGAACAGAAAAGAGAATTTCGGGTTGTCCTTCTGCTTCTCCATCGTCATCTTTTCAAACTCGGGCCCGTTCCGAGCCACGAACTGGGCCAGCTTGTCGATGACATTTCGGAGCTCCTGGTCTGGAGGACGCAGAAAAGGCCACACGGGGCGTCAGCGAGGACCGCCCAAATCCGAGGGCCCTGGTTTCCCAGCCCGCGTCCGCCGGTCGGGGTCCCTAGGGGTGGGCCCCAGAGAGGCCGCCCTTGTACGGGTCCCGATAGGGGCCAGAAGCGCGCAGGGAATGCGAGGACCCGCGGGAGAGGCCGCGGGCAAACCCCGGAGGCCGAGCCCCGCCCCTTCCTAGGCTCGGAGACCCCGGGAGGCGGGGAGGGTCAGCTGGGGATCCCGGGGAGAGATCAACGGGCCTCGAGTGCGGACTGGGCCTCACCGTCTGGCGGCAGCGGCATCTCCATGGCTCCGGCCGTGGGGAACGTCCTCCGGCGCCTCACGATCGCCCACCAGGGCCGTCTGCGGAAGCCGGCCGGAAGTGGCGCGAGGGAGTCTTTTACGGCTGGCCTCGCGCGCAGCTTCCTCCCTCCACTTACGGCCGTCGCCAGGAAACCCCGGAAGTGAGGGCACGGGGCGGGCGGGAAGAAACTGCGCGTGGCTGGGCTCGCGGGAGAGGCTAGCGTTGCGCTCTTGCGGTGGCTCTTCGGCGCATGTGCAGAGTGAGCTCCTGTTGCGCGACGCCGGGCAATGGCTGGAATGGCGCAGACGACCGTTAGCCCCTGGCGGGCTGTCCGCGTTGCAATCCTAGGGCTTGACTGGCCGCGTTCTCTGCGGGAATAGGGAGCCTGGGGGATTCCTGCCCATATCAGGGCCTCTTTTCTCCTCGCGGGGCGACGGTGAGGAAAATACGAGGTGAGGTACGTCCGGGAGGCTCCTGGACGCGGCTCCTGTCACATCCCCCCTGGGCCCTCCCGGAGGTAGAAGCCGAACCGAGAAGCTATGGGCTTCGCAGGGATGGAACTGGCTTGTTGAGGTTCAAGAGATCCTTCAATTCGGTTTCTTCTCCTCGACCCAGCGGTTTGATAAGATTTTAAGGCGAGGGAAACCCCTACCCTCACCTCCGCCAGCCTCCGAGTGCGCCCCTTTGGGGCTCCCCTGGCTTCTGTGCAGTCGTTTAAGCAGCGGTGATCGAGCAAGGGCCCAAGACCTGCGGGTGCTGGGCCCTCTACACCGCGCGTCCGGAGGCCGCGGTGCCATCCTGAAAGATGCAGTTACAGTGCTTCCAAAACTATGATGTTAATGTATGCCAATTGTGGGGAAAGGTAACAAGCAGCAGTATGCGTTAAGAGACATGTAAACTGGGGACTTGCCCGGTAACCTGACGCTCTTGAGATAGCTTTGTTCACATTAATACTTGCTTGATTATACGGTATCTTTTTTTGTGGAAATGGATGTCTCTGTGTTTTAGATACGTTTCTTTTTTGTTGTTTCGTAATTTCTCCCATCTGACGCTTATGATTTGTCTCCTGTACACGAGATATTACCTTAGACTAGAAGCCGGCAAGCTTTCTATAAAGGGCCAGATAGCAAGTATTTTATAGACTCTGATGGCCAAGAGCCAAAAACGAGGCTTTTATGTAGGTGCTTATATAACCAAAGATAAAAACGTCCAGAATACTTGTTGGTGGAATTTAAAACTTAATAATTGAGTACAGTTTTTAAAATATAGGTCTAATGAGAAGAATGCAGTGCTCGTTGAAGATTCAAGCCAGTCTTTGTTGTCCTCAGTTGATTGCAAATGTTCACCTGTAAAGACCATCCTTGGTTCACAGAAAGGCAGGTTGGATGTAACTTGTGGATGAAACAATGTATAAGTCCAACCTAATCTCTGCTCTCATGAGCCCACTGCTAAGATAGGCAGACCCCATAAATAAGTAAACAAATGTATCATGTCAAAGGTGTTACTGAGAAAACCAAAGGGTGTGAAGACTATGATAAGGGAGAAGGGCAGTGTCTACGTTGATACGGTTATCTGAGAGGGCCCCTGGGAGGTGAGGTTTGATTGAGATCCCCACCCCGGAACCAGCTATGTGAACACTCTGGGCAGAGGGACTATCACGGGGATGTTCTGTGTCGTATAATGCTCAGAAATCTGGATAGTGTGATTGCTCTGTATCAGTCAAGATCTGTGTCAAGTAGCTTTAACCCGGGGTTTCTCTAGTGGTCCAGTGGTTAAGAGTCCATCTTGCACTGCAGGGGACGCCGGTTAAATCCCTGATCTGGGAAGCTCCTCCGTGCTGTGGGGCGGCTGCGTCCCTGTGTCGCGACTACTGTGTCCACAGGCACTGGGACCTGTGCTCCACAAGAGAAGCCACCACCAGGAGAAATCTGTGCACAACAGTGAAGACCCAGTGTAGCCAAAAAGAAATTTAACCTGTGATCCACCACGATTGGACTAGAGAGATAGCCCTGTTGCACACGTGTATTTTCGTGAGATGAAAATACACAGCACTTAACCAGATTCTTAACAGGATCTCTGAACCAAACAAATTGTATCCTTTTTTCTTTTGTTGGCTGCACCATGGCATGTGGGATCTTAGTTCCCCTACCAGGGACTGAACCCATGCCCCTGGAGTGGAAGTGCAGTCATAACCACAGGACCACCAGGGAAGTTCCCATGTGGTCAGTCTTTAATGACTGCATAGGACAATGTGGTGTGGATTTACCATACCTTAGTGAAGCCAATCTCCGGAGTCTCTTGGGTTGGTTGTGCTTTTAAACCACTGTTAAAAATTTTAGCGTGTACACAGGTGTTGAGGTCAGAGGGTTTGCACTTTCAATGCTGATGTTGCTCAGCTACTCACCAAAAAGGTTGTATACCCTTGACCACTATATCATACATTCATCTCATAGTGTTTAAAATGCTGTTTGAGACTGAAAATTTAAGCATCACAAAGCCTTCCCCAGGCTTACTTCAGTGGGCCAAATCAGAATCCACTTGTCAGGAGAAAGCAGGAGAGAGACAGTTGCTAGAAGTCGAGGCTGCTGCACAGAGATGATCTTCAAGGACCCAGAAACAGAACTCTTGAAGTAAACAAGTAAAGCGCACACTCCTTGGTGAGATGAACTTGCTGAGGGGAGTCATGTAACAAAAAGGCAAGAATTTAAGACCCATATGCATGCCCATTTTGGTCCTGCAAATGTGCTGGGAGGAATTTATCCTAGATCAGAAGCATGTGCAACATTGTGCAATACAAACTTATCACATTAAAATAGTACTTAAGGTGCAGCAATAGGGCTTGGTTAATTGTAGCACATCCTCTAATACCATATAGAGTAGACACAGAACCAGGGAAATGTTACTAAAACGCAGCTTACAAAATATTATGGGCAATATGCCAGTTTTGAGGAAAGTACATATATCCTTCTTAGAGGCAACTGCTATGTCTAGCTTCATGTGTACCTTTTCAGAGATAAATTGTTCACAAGCACCTTTATATGTATATAAAACAAGTTGTTTTCTCTGTCCCCTTCTTTTTGACCTTTGTATAGTTAATCTTTTGGCTTTAATATTTTTTTTCCAAACTTAAAAAATTATATATAGACTATAAAAGTTGTTATTTAAAAAAGTAGTGGCTGACTGAGGAAATCTAGGCCCATGTAGATCCATGGTTTCAATAAAGCCAAAGCTTTGTGTGGCTATAGCCTCATCTTCTGCAATAACTGAACGCTATGTGGTCAACAAGCTGAAGCCACGGCAGGAGGAATGCCTTGTGGGAACTGAGATCCTTTTGTGTCCTAGACAATGAGCACTCCTTGGGCCTGATTGCCTGTCACCAAACGGACTTCTGGTCACAAAAGAGCTGCCCTGGGGTGACAAAGGAGGATTCCAGTGGCTGGGAGAGGACATCTCTGAAGAGGGGCTCCAGTTCTTGTGTCCGAGCAAGGAGGCCGTCCCTGAAGCTGGCTCTTTGCCCGACTCCCAGACTGTGACACCATGCGTGGCCCTGCAGCAGATAGCTGCAAAGCTGCTTGTGTCACCTGGACATCAGGGCTCCTCCAGGGTCTTCCTGTCGCGGGGGCCCAGGGGAGTGAAAGCAAAGGAGAGATCTTTGAGTGTGTGAGGCAAAGGTGACAAAACAAAGCCGCTCACTATACTGAGGCTGTTTCGCAGGGCAGAGGACCCTGGGCTTGGAGTCTGACACTCGGATTCCAGCCCTGTTCAGTGGGCCAAGCCTGACTTTCTCTGTTGCCATTTCCCTCTGTAAAATGGACTAATATCTGCCTCTTGGGTTCTGATAGTTAAATGAGACATAGGTATTAAAAAATGCGTGAATAAAATATTCTATGAATTGAAAGTGCATGTCAACACATGCCCATGTGCCCCTCAAATAACCCTGCACTTTAGCATTTTCTCCCCCACCTCTAACACAGCACCTGTGTGCTCCTTAGTCACACATCTAGGAATTGAGCTGAGTGCTTAGAGGGCAGGAGGCTTATGTATCTGTTTCCTGCTTTTGGCACCACCTAAGCACTCAGTAAATCACTGAACAGAAGGATGTAGGCAATTGTTTTAGAAGAAACCTACCTGTCTATTGCGATGAAAGGAAACTCTCTGTTGGCAGTGGTTTCTGAGTGATATGGGGGGAAGTGGGATTGGAGGCAGACTGCAGTAGCTGTGTGATCCTGGACAAGTTACTTACCCCCTCTGGGCCCGATTTTCACCTGAGGCAAGGCCAAGGGTAGCCCTTTGAGGGTTGTGTATGAAAAGCCCACGTGTATCAGGTACTCAGTGTGATCTGTTGTTCCTTCACACAGATGTGCATAAGCTCAGCTGTTGCAACATTCTTGGATTTTCCGTGTTACTCTGTTCAATAAAGGCATGTCATTAACTGTGATGCTGTGATTTCTGGTTTTATCCTACTGTCTCACAAATCTGTGAATCACACATCTAAATCTGGGCTCAGAAAAATAAAAAGGTTGCAATATACCTGGATGTGGGGACCAAGCTGGTGTGCTCTTTCGGCCTCTTACACGTTTTGTGGCTGGACACACTGATGACAGAGTGACTCAGAAGGGGCCCTTCATCGACAAACTGGGACCAATCTTAATTCCCTGGAGACCATCATTTATTTTTGGTAAATGCCATCCAAGAATATACACAGTATCATTCCCGCAGAACAGTCTACAGCATGAAAAGTCTTGAAAACACGGTGACATAGAGAGTTCACAATTTTCAGATTCTTCAATAATTTAATGTTCTCTGCCCTAAGGCTGTTAGACCTTAAGGGATCCAGGTCTTGTTATGTCCCAGTGATAACACAGGACCTGCTGTACGATGCGTGCTAAATACGCAGCAAAATTCAGAAACTCCAGGTGCTTCTTCATTTGAACCTGTTTGGCTTCTCTCCTTTGTAACGGGTTTGATTTTTCCCAAATAATTAATGACTTAAAATAAGGTGCTTAAAAATTCCACACTGAGTCTCAAGATAGTGAACAAACACTATTTAAAAATGCCCTCTGAGCCTCAGTTTCCCCCCTTCAGTAAAATGAAGGGATTGGGTTTGAGTTAGTTTTGCAGGCCACACCACGGATGGGTTAACTAAATTTGCTGTTACAGACCCCCGCAGGGAGGAGGGTGAAGGAACCCAACTGCAAATGTGGATGTGAGAGGAGGAGGAGTGGCTGAGCCAGGGCAGCAAGTGGCTGGAAAACCGACCTTCATGAGGTCAACGTCCACTCTGAACTTTCAAGTCTCAAAAGTATGTCTTTGTCGTCTGATCTGATCGAATATGATTGTCTCATTCCAGTGTATGTACTCACTGTAGATTTATGTACAGAACTAAATATCCGTTTATTCATTTATAAACCGTAATGAAACCAGTCAGGTATTTCCCCTCACCAGCAGATCTTGCTTTGGAAAAACAAATACACAAATTTCAGAAACCTCAGAAATTTCATTAAACCTGCAGAAAAGCATAATTCATTTTGGAGTTCAATTTTATGTTCAAGGAATCAGTTCCTATCATAAAGACAATTACTGTAATCTCTTTGCCATGCAAAATTATCCCCATTTATTGTGGACCAACTGCAGGTCCAACTACTGCCTCTGATGAAGGCACTCGGCAAGTTCACAAATAACATCCTTGAGGACGGCCCCTTCCTGTTGCGCACAGCGAAGTCTCAGAACTTG
This sequence comes from Muntiacus reevesi, assembly GCF_963930625.1. Taxonomy (NCBI): domain Eukaryota; kingdom Metazoa; phylum Chordata; class Mammalia; order Artiodactyla; family Cervidae; genus Muntiacus; species Muntiacus reevesi. Next base: position 185,346,613 of record NC_089249.1, on the reverse strand, counting down.
GGGCCAAAGTAAGTAAAAAGCAAGCCAACATCAAATGGTTCTCCTGAGGCCACTGGTACTAAACTCAAGCCAGAAGGTGACCTCATGACCTCTCCAGGAGCTGCCCATCCATGAGCGACAAAATGTAACCTCTATGTACAAAGTTCCAACTATCAAAAACAAACAGGACTTGAACATAAGCTACGGTTGGCACTTCCTCTCGGAGCAGAGAACCATCTCACATGTCAGAAGGTAAAAGGTAACCTGAGGTCCCATCTGCTGATCAAACCAAGTGCCTGTTCAAGAGGGTAGGCGCAGGGCAGAGGAAGAAGGCAGCCAGCAGTCAAGGGAGGGTCCCCTCTGAGGCCACAATCTCTTGTGATGCCAGTGTCCTGACCTGGACCTCAGCACACGGGTTACCCTTGGAGCTCACATAATCTTCCTGGTGATGTGATTCTGCTAAAACCCAAACTTCTTGACCAAAGACTGATTTGGCAAACCAAGTCCTAGCCTGGTGCTTGCCCCTTCCCTGGGACGTGATTCAGATCCTGACGGAAACACCGCTAGAGCAGCTAACGGAATCAGAGTGCCAAGCTCTGTGACACAAAAGTATGGAGATGACATTCTTGATTCATCTCACTTTCAGAGGTTGTGGTCACTAGAAAAGCACTTCAGAACACTTCATTCCTTCCTACTAGATGCAGACATATGTCGAGACAGGCATCGCCAGCAACCTTTCTTATTTTTAAACGTTTAAAAACCAAAGGGGCTTCCAACCATAAGCCAATCTGCATGCATCCTGCATCCCCTAAGAGGGGGATGAGGGGTGGGGGACCAAGGCGAAAAACAGACAACTGCAAAATATGCCCTAGAAAAATGCAAGATCCTCATAAAACCAACATCTCCTCACCAGATATCCTGTTAAGCACAGTGTTGAAGGCTCGTGAGAAAACAAAGTGAGTACTGTAGTTTAGCTTGGAATGCTGAACATGATTTCGAATGATTCTTCTTGCTGCTCCGAGAGGAGAGTCGTTCCATTCCAGCAAAGGAAGAGAGTCGGGAGTCAGCAGCCACCCTTCCCTTTCGGTCGGCACACCAACTCTGACTTGTGGGTGAGAGAATTAGGCTCTAAGGATTCAATGCTAATTGCAATTGCTCTGCACTGAGGAATGTTGGCCAGAATTGCAAACCGTCATGGGGCTGACCCAGAGCTGAGTCCACCTTTGTGGCTGGAGATGTTTTCATAACTCTTGCACTCCTCTGCTCCACACCTGCTTCGGTCCTGCGCCTGCCTGACAGTGGCCAGTCACAAAGCACCACCCTAGAGTCCTTTCCTCGCCACCCTCCCTGCAAAGCACATCTCGCCCGCTGAGGTCTGTGTCCTTTCCAGAGAGGGTCCTGGCTGGAAAGCAGAATAAGAACTCTGAAGAACAGACTTGGGGAAGTAAGTCTACACAGAAAGGTAAAAACCTAGCCAAGGTTTCCAGAGTGACGCTGCCCTCAGAAGACAAGGCTCCCGGAAGAAAGGGCGTGAAACACCGGAGCTCAGGGTGGTGGTCCCCACGGTCTTCTGCTGGTTCCGCACCATCCCCCCTTGGCTGGGTTGTACATTCACTGGTTGTCAGGAGTTTCTGATGCTGCTGGGGGCGGGGATGGAGGAGAGGACTGGCAGAACATCCTGCCCAGCTCGCGAGGCTCTACACGTCGTATCGGTTCAAAGTGTATGAGTTTGGGTAGGTGGGCCGGCCGTACTGGAAGTGATCTGTCAAGATGTTGTTGCGGCCGTACTGGTAGTCGCTGTGCGGGGGGAAGAGCGTGCCGTTGTGGGGCTTCTCCAAGGCGTTCCGGGGGTGCTCCTTACTGTTCAGGTCCCCCGTCGTGACGGGAAGGAGGTGCTTCCGGGCTTGCTGGTTCGCGTCATACTTGGTCTGCAAAGTCAAGAACAGTGACGCCATCAGCTGCATGCCTGGGGTGCACGCAGAGGACACAGCGGGGCTCGGGATTCATGGCCAAGAGGCCTTCAAGGTGACACAAGTCACCCCAAATGGAGCTGGAGCACGCCCAGTGCACAGTTAACGGAGCAGCCCTCCCTGCCAGCCATCCCACAGCTTCACAGGGGAATACACAGAACCTTCTCGAGGAAGGAGTGAAATTCCCAATAGAGCCTCAGTAGAACTGAGAGCCAAAACAGAGTGAGGCGTGAGCCTGGGGCATCTATGAGGGAAAGTGGAAGCCCAGGATGGAGGGAGTGGAGCCAAGACCATAAGCCAGACAGTGGCAAAGCTGGGAGCTGGAACCCCTGCCTCTTGGTTCCTGCTGAGGCCCCATCCTTTCCACCAACGCTCGGTGCCTCCTTGGGTGTCAAAAGACAGCCTTCCCCAGCCCAGACTCACTTTGTTGTACAGAAAGACTCCGAGGATGGCCGTCATCATGCCCAGGACGTTGGTGCTGGTGACGGGGTTCCGCAGCATGATGAGGGACACCGTGATGACCATGATCCTCTTGGTGGCATTGGCGACCGAGTAGCTCAGAGGGCTGATGAGGTTGAGGATGCTGAAGGCGATGACATTCTGGGCAAAGTTACAGAAGCCGCTGACAGCCAGGAGCAGAAGCGTCCAAGGCCACTGGGCCACAGAGGTCTGCAGTGATGGGGAAACGAGAACAGCACTGCGGTCAGAGCAGCTCGCCTGCCCTGGTGGGAGTGGTGACATACAGTGGCTTCTCGGGGGTCACACTCCCAGGAGGGGAACAGACCCAGGCAGCTCATCGTGTGATACCAGGTGCTTTATACGTACTGTCTGTCCTTCACAACTCTGCATGGCACCGCAATAGTAATCACCACCCATTCCTGCCAAGGCAGTGGAGGTTCGAGGGGGACATCAGGTACTTAAGGGGTGCAGAGTATGACACGGACCAGAGCTTTCCCCTGTCCCTGGGCAGAGAGGGTCAGGGCTCTGGGTTAGCAGAGCAGGGTCTACATACTGGACATCACCTGTCTGAGCTGCTGTGACAAAGTACCACAGGCTAGAGGGGTTACAAAAAACAGATGTTGATTTCTCACAGTTCCGTGGGCTAAAGTCTAAGATAAAGGCGCTAGCAGATTCCACATCTGGTGTGCGCCCTCCTGGTGCAGTGGCCCTCACTGGGTCCTCACAGGGCAGAAGTGGCAAGGGAACACTGGGGTTTCTCTCTTTAAAAGTAATTTTATTTATATGTTTATTGGCTGTGCTAGCTCTGCATTACTGCACGGGCTTTCCTCTACTTGCAGGGAGAAAGCGCTACTTTCTAGTTGCAGTACACGGGTCTCATTGTGGTGGCCCCTCGTGGTGGAGCGCAGGCTCTAGGGCTTGTGGGCTCTGGAGCACAGGCTCAACAGCTGTGGTGCCCAGTATTAGTCGCTCCATGGCATATGGTCCTCCTGGACCGGGGGTCAAACTCCCATCTCCTGCGCTGGTGGGCAGATTCTTTATGCTTAGCCACCAGGGAAGCTCTGGGGCCTCTTAGAAGGGCACAAATCCCATTCATCATGGGCCCACCCTCGTGACCTAATCACCTCCAAAAAGCCCTGTCTCCAAGCACCATCATGTTGTAAGGTTTAGGTTTCAACATATGAATTTTAGGAGGACACAGACATAGTAGACATTCTGCATTGTATCAAATGGGGAGGTCCTGGGGTGGCAGCCCCTGGGTGTGTGAAGACTCCCCCCACAAGGCTGGGAACCCAAGGCTCTGGTCTGCCCCATCACTGGGAGCCCCCAGGCAGGCTGCCCAACCTCTCTGGCTTCATCTCTGCAAGACTGATTTTGATGAGTCTGTATAACACTGCTGCTGTGAGGACCACATGCAATCATGGTTTTGAAAGTGCTTTAAAACAATCCCAAGCCAAACGAACAGAAAATGATGGTATCATCAAAACTTTAGTTGCCGATGTCCCTGGTTGTCCAGTGGTTAAGAATGCAAGTGCAGGGTACACAAGTTCAATCTCTGGTCCAGGGAGATTCCACATGCTGCAGAGCAACCGAAGCCCACATGCTCTAGAGCCAGTGCTCTGCAACAAGAGCACCCATCAGGGTGAGAAGCTCGGCATGCCGCAACTAGAGAAAGTCTGCATGCGGCAACAAAGACCCAGCACGGTCAAAAATAAAATAAATACAAATTTTAAAGAACAAAATTTTACCATCTGACCCTTGCCAGAATGAAGCGACCATAATAAAGTGGGCCTAGAAGTAAAAACTAAGATCATAGCACCCAGTCCCATAACTTCATGGCAAATAGATGGGGAAAGAATGGAAACAGTAACAGACTATTTTCTTGGGCTCCAAAATCACTGCAGAAGGTGACCAGAGCAATGAGGTTTCTTCCTTGGAAGAAAAGCTATGACAAACCTACACAGCATAGTAAAAAGCAGAGACAGCACTTTGCGAACACAGGTCCATATAGTCAAAGCTATGGTTTTTCCAGTAGTCATGTATGGATGTGAGAATTGGACCACAAAGAAAGCTGAGCACTGAAGAACTGATGCTTTCAAACTGTGGTGTTGGAGAAGACTCTTGAGAGTTCCATGAACTGCAAGGTGATCTAACCAGTCCATCCTAAAGGAGATCAATCCTGAATATTCATTAGAAGGACTGATGTTGAAGCTGAAGCTCCAATACTTTGGCCACCTGATGGGAAGACTCAATTCATCAGAAAACACTCTGATGCTGGGAAAGACTGAAGGCAGAAGGAGAAGAGGGCAACAGAGGATGAGATGGTTGGATGGCATCACCAACTCAATGGACATGAGTTTGAGCAGACTCCAGGAGATGAAGGACAGGGAAGCCTGGTGTGCTGCAGTCCATGGGGTCACAAAGAATCAGACAAAACTGACTGGCTGAACACCATAAACCCCAACTAGCAAACATTAGGACCACAAACTCCTCAAAGAGCCTGGGCTGATCTCAGGCCAGCTCCCAGGCTGCTCTGGCCTCCCATGGGAGGACACAGCTGGATCTCTCAGGACAGTGGTGTCTAGTGGCCTTGCCAGGAAGGGAGCTGCAGCAGTCCTTGGGCAGCGGTCTGATTCTATCTCCAGCACCCTCTGATAGGGAGGGATCACATAGTCCTCTTAAAAGTAAGGGAGATCCAAGTAGGGACCTGCTCAGAATTGCCTTCAGGGCGAGCTGGCCTGTTCTCCCAGGAATTCTTCCCTGAAGTGACCCACAGGGACTTACAAGCTATTTTTACAAGGCAGACTGCTTGCAAAGATATCTTCCAGAAAAGCAACCCATCCAACCCAGCTTTTTAAAAGAACTGACATACAAAAAAGTTGAGTGTTTCTTCCTTCTGGTGGATAGTTCCATGTGTTTTAACACACATATATTGATTTGTGTAGCCACCACCACCATCAGAGTTCAGAACAGCTCCGTCACCCCATGACACTCTCCAGGGCTTCTCTATGCGCCCTCCCTCCCCCAACCTAGGCAACCACCTAGGTGTTCTCCATGATAGGTTTGTCTTTTGGAGACGGTCCTCTAACTGGAAAGATGCAGCATGGAACCTTCTCAGACAGGTTTCTTTGATTCAGCATAATGCCTGTGACCCCCACCCAAGTTGTTGTAAGGGATGACAGTTGGTACCCTTGTCATTGCTGAGAAATGTTCTGCTGTACAAACACATCAGGTTCTTTCTCCATTCACCTGCTGAAGGACATCTGGGTTGTTTCCAATATTCTGTGATCATAAACAGAGTTGCTATCAATGTTGTGCACAGGCTTCTGCGTGAACCTGAGTTTCATTTCTCTAGAGCAGACACCCAGGAGACTGCTGGGACATATGGTCAGTGTATGTTTAACTTCAGAAGAAACTCCCAGATGTTTTCCAGAGTGGCTGCACCATTTTGCAGCTGCTCCAACAACAGGAAGGTTCCAGTTGCGCCCCATCCTTGACAAACATGGTACTGTCAGTACTTTTCATTGGAGCTATTCTATTAGATACAAAGCGGCATCTCCTCATGGTTTTAATCTGCTTTTCCCTAATGACTAATGATGTTGAACATATTTCACATGTGTACAATCTCAATGGTGAAATTCAAGTCTTTGGCCTATTTTTAAACTACTCAAGTTTTAAGAGTTCTTTATATATCCTGAACACAAGTTCTCTGTCAATATCTCACTGGCAAGTATTATTTTCCCCAGTCTGTAGCCTGTCTTTCTTTAGTAGTGTTTTGGAAAGCAAAAGCCTTTAACTTTGACGAAGCCCCCTTTAGCAAATTTTTTTTTTTTAATGGACTGTGCTTTTGGTGTAACGTCTATAAACTATTTCCAAGTCATGAAGATGTCTCCTCTGTTTTTTCTTCTAAAGGTTACCATTTTTGCTCTTGTATTCAGGTCTAGAATACCTTATGAGTTAAATTTTGTATGACGTGTGAGGCTGACGTCAAGGCTCAGATCTTGCATATGGATGTTCATGTGCTCCAACACCATTTGTTAAAAAACTATCCTTTCTCCACGGAGTTGCCTTTGAACCTTTGTGAAAAATCAGTCCACCCATATCTGTGAGTATAATTTCAAGCTGCCTATCTGCTCACTGATGGATGTCTTTCTCCACCAATATCCGTACCTTTATACTAAAGTCTTAAAATTATGTAATGTGATTCCTCCAACTCTGGTCTTCTTTCCCAAACTTATTTAGCTATTTCAGTTCTCTTGCCAGCCAATGTAAAATTTCCGATCAGCTTTTCTATATTAAAAAAAACTTTAATATATATATATATAGGTATCTATCTACCTCCAAATATATACACACAGGGGGATAATTTCTCAACTTTTTTCATTAATGCTTTTGCCCAGCAGAAAAATTAAAGTTAAAATTTAAGTAATGATTTACAGTTGAATATAAGAAGTATAAGATTTTGTTGAGTAGAAAGAATTTTATTTCATCCTTTCAAATCTATTTCTTTATCTTGTTTTATTGCTCTGGCTGTAGTGTTAAGTATCATGGGGAATGGGCCTGTTGAGAGTGAACATCTTTACCTTATTCCTGAATTTAGGGGAAAAAACTTTCAATTTCTCATCATTATGTTAGCTATATATGCCTTTGATCAAGCTGAGGTAGTTTCCTTCTATTTCTAGTGTGTTGACTTTTTAAAACTCATGACTGGATGCTGGATTTTGTCAAATGCCTTTTCTGCATGAGTTGGCATAACTATGTGTTTTTTATCAGGCTATTACAGTAGATTACATTGATTGATTTCAAAGTACTGAAATAGCCTTGCATTTTTTATTTAAATCTCACTTTTTCATAGTGTAGTATGTTAACATATCCCTGCATTTGATTTATTCTAATATTTTATTAAGGACTTTTGCCTCCATGCTCACAAGGGATATTGTTCCTTTTTGTGGTTTGTTAATATGAACCAAAAGTGTTCTTTTCCTCTTCTGTTTTCCACAGGAAATTGTGCAGAACTGGTGTTTATTTTTCCTTAAATGTTTGGTAGAAATTACCCATAAAACCATCTGGGCCTGATGACTTCTTTTTAGAAGGCTTTAAACTATGAATTCAATTTCTTTAACAGTTATAAGATTCAGGTTATCTTTTTCGTCTGGAGTGGGTACATTTTGACAGTGTGTGGTTTATGAGGAATGAGTCTATTTCAGTTGTCGTTGATTTTATGTATGTAGAGTTGTCAGTAGTATTTTTATGGTTTTAAGTTCTGTGAGTTCTGCAGTACTGTTACCTTTTTCATTCCTGATTATTTATACTGTCTTATCCCTCTATCTTTTTTGGAAGGGTCAGTTTTGCTTCACTTAAAATTTTTTTTCTTTTCCCTTGAGACTTCCTCTTTGGTTCATGGATTATTTAGAAATGTGCTGTTTGGTTTCCAAGTGTTCGGAGATTTTCCTGTTACCTCTTTGTTATTTACTTTTAATTTTATTACGATCAGAGCATATACTTTGTATATTTCCAACCCTTTTCTTAAGGTTTTTTTTTTTATGACATACAACATGATCTATTTTGGTGAATTTCCACATGTACACTTGAAAAGATGTCTATTCTGCTGCTGCTGCTGCTGGGTAACATACTCTATAAATGTCAATGAGATTTCCAGTTGGTTGATAGTGGTGTTCAGTTCTTTACTCCTGATCGTCTATAGATCCATTGATTTTGGAAATTCTGTATCTGCTGGATATACAATTACGTGTTAACGTTTCTTTAGTTTTAGTACTTTACGAATGTTATTCTACTTTATGGTTTCTGATGAGAAACCCACAGTTATCCAAATTGCTGTTCTCCTATAAATAATGCATCCTTTTTCTGTTTTCAAGCTTTTTTTGTCTTTGAATCTTTTTCTTTCTGTGGTTCAAACTAGATACCTTCTGCTGATATATCTTCAAGTTACGGACTTCCCTCTGTCATCTCCATTCTGCTACTGAGTTCATCCAATACCATCCAGTGAGTCTAAGTTGTTTCTTCCATCCTGAAATTTCCACTTGGTTCTATCTTCTATTCTTCCCATTTGTGTCAAGAACATTCTTGGAGCATGATTATAAATAATTGCTTTAAAGGCTTTGTCCAATAATTTCAACATCTGGGTCATCCCAGTACTGGCATCTGTTGACTGTCTTTTCTCATAAGACTTGAAATTTTTCTGTTTCTTTGTATCCCCAGTAATTCTGGATTATATCCTGGACATTTAGAATATTATAAGACTCTAGGTCCCATGGAGAATATTGATATTTGGTTTTAGCAGACTCAGCTAGGTTCAGGCTACAAGCTTGACCAGCCTCCACTGGGTAGCGGTTCCAACACCAGTTCTGTTTTCAAAGCCTTTTCAGTGGACACAGCTCTGTCCCAGGTGTGCTCTACCAGTAACCAGTCTTGGTCCTGGGTAGTAGACTATATACTGTCTTTGTATGCTGTTAGGATCAGATCCTCACATGTGCAGCTCAGGATTTTGTTGTTTTATTTTTAAAATGGTAATTTTGTCTTTCCAACTTTAACTGAATTTCAGATTTCTGCTTGCTTTTCCATTTTGGCCCCACCTTTTTTTCTTTTTGGTCGCACTGCACGGCATGCAGGATTTAGTTCTGTAACCAGGGATTGAACCCACGTCCGTGGAAGTGCAGTCTTAACCACTGGAACACCAGGGTAGTCTCTTTTATGGTATGTTATGAGATCATTTCCCCCAGGTTCCTTCTTTCCATGTCTCCTTGGTATTTTCTGGTTTCTGAGGTCTCCCTCTTTCAATCATTCAGTCAGAAAGCTGGACTTAATAACCCGACTCTGATTCCTTCCTACAAATGCACCTCCATCTGGGGCCAAGCAGTGGGAGGATGAAGAAAAGAAAAAAAAAAATGCAACAGGGGCTAATCCTATCCTGCGACTGAAGAGGGAGGTTGCCCACCTCAGCATCTTAGGTGCCTATGGGACCTTGCTGCCACCACCAAATGGGACTGCTGGGGGCCTGGGACGTGAGAGGACAAAGGAAAAGGAAACAGAAAACAGAGGATTCCCCCTATGCTCTCAGAGCATCATGAATCTCCTTCCCCCCCTCAGCAAGCTAGTAAAGAGGGCTTTTCACTCTCTTCCTCCCCCAGTGCCCACTTCTGTGTTTCCAGATGCTTTAAGTCCAGGCTGAAGATACAGGAGGCAAAAGAAAGCAAACCCACAGCTGGCTCAGTGGTACTTTGTAATCTGGTTTTCTCCACCAGCCTGCCTGTTCCATTTACTTTTTAGTTCTCAAATACTGGCTTCACCCATCCTGTTCAAGCTTTAAAACTGGGCCACCTGCTTCAGAGTCTGGAAATTCATACCTGGCTACAGTTGAGCTGTTGGCAGCAGGTCTGGAACTGTCTGGGAACATGTCTGGGAACTGCCTGCTGCTATAGCCTTTGATTCCTGGAAACATGGTGATTAGCAGGTCCAGATGATGCTCTCCAGCCTGAGCTTTCTCCCTTCCTTATGGAGCACAGCACCAGGACAAACCTAACTGACCTGGCTGCTGTGGGAAGACGCAGGGAAGGGTCAGGGAGCCCCGCTAGGAACCCCACTTTCAGGAGGCAGCACTGTGGAATACTGTGTGCTGTTAGGGCTACTGTGAAAATGTACAAGGGCCCCATCAAGGTAAAAAATATATGGCTTCAGGGCTTTCCTGATGGTCCAGTGGTTAAAAGTCCACCTGCCAATGCAAGGGACAGAGGTTCAGCCCCTGGTTCAGGAAGATGCCACGACTGTGGGGCAACTAAGTCCATACGCCACAACTACGGGGTGTGCATGCCAGGGCCCGTGCGCTGGCAACTACTAAAGCCTGCATACCTTAGAGCCATGCCCTGCAGCAAGAGAAGCCACTGCAGTGAGAAGCCTGCACACCACAAGTAGAGAGCAATCCCTGGTCACTGCAGCCAGAGAATGCCTGCATCTAGCGACGAAGACCCAGCCCAATCAAAACTTAAAAAACAAAAAAACGACCTTGACGAGAAAAAAGAGGTTACCAATAGCAAGACAAGTAAGTTTATCACTAAAAGAAAACCAAGAAACGTCCTAAATGCAAGAGAAAGCAAAGAGAGCAGCGAGAGAGCAGAGCAAAATCTACGTGTAGCTGTTTGTGAGTGCGCACAGAGACACCGATGAGTTAGCACGCTGTGACAGCACTGACGCCACACCTAGAGGCCACAGAGCAGCCAGCAAAAGGAAAAGGAAAGACCCGACAGGTCAGAGTGGGATGATCCCAGAATGCGTTACTGGTGAAAACCTTTTCTAAATATCTAAAATATCTAAAGAGTCACTATTTGTATAAGCAGGGTGGAGAAATGAACACACTTGGCTCTCAGTACCTGTGGGGGATTGGTTCCAGAAGTCCCCAGATCTGAGGATGCGCAAGTCTCTCATATAATAAGACGGCGTACTGCAGGGACTTCCCTGGTGGTCCAGTGGCTGAGACTCTGTGCTCCAAACGCAGGGGGCCCAGGTTCGATCCCTGGTTAGGGAACTAGATCCCATATACCACAGCTAATCATAAAAAAATCCCAAGTGCTGCTAAGACCTGGCGCAGCCAAATAAATTAATTAATTTAAAATTTTAGTTAAAATAAAATGGTATAGTACAATTTATACTCAGCCCTCTCTATCTACAGCTTTCACATTTACAGATTTAACCAACCCTGGATTGAAATTTTGATCCTTGGTTAAAAATCTGTGGATACTGAGGGCTGACTATATATAGAAATTTGCTTATGTTTATGGGAAAAAACACACACACACTAAGAGGGTAAACCAAGATCATAAAAATGGCTATTTACAGGGGTGGGGGGAGGAGGCAACAGAAACTGAAGCCAAGACTCCTTTGAATAAACCCTGCCATATCATTTGGAAACATAAAGGTGTGACATACACTATGTGGGGTAGGAGTGGGATTGCCTAAAAATTGAAAACAAATGAAGTAAAGGAACCCAAACGTACATGAAGTTGGTGACAGAGGCACATTGTGAAAACAACTATTTCAAGTACCCTTGGAACACAATATTCCAGTTCAAGTGCCCTTGGAACACAATATTCCAGTTGTCCATCTGTAATGAAGGCTGCTCTAAGGACAGTCTACCTGCAGCTGTCTCACAGGGACTCACTCTGAAGCAACTATCCGTGTGTGCAGTTCAATCATGTATGAATAGCTCCGGTGTGTGTGAATGAGAAATGCTGTGAGAAGTCAAGTGTACCAAAAAAAGATGCAAATAAAAAAGTCAAAGCAATAATAAATCCTGCAGTATTACACTGGAATGAGAATGAACTGGGATAAACTCTCCCCTATGCCACCAAATGCGTCTTAGTTTTCCACTACAAAGGCTTAAAGACGAGGACCCAACAGAAGGGAGGACACACAGCACTCAGCAGGTGTCTGAACACCACTCTCTCTGTGGAAAGCAACCTGGGTTCCTGAAGGAGCTCTGGGATGGGAGGTGCACAGATGAGGAAAGACCTCCTGGGGGACCAGAAGCTTCCAAAGGCTGATAGGTGCTCTCAGGAGGACAGGGAGCCAACAGGAAGGACTCTATCGGCCCAAGCAAAGATAATCTGAATATTAAAAAATTATGTGTACACCTGACAAGCATGAGTTCACAGGAATACAAAACAATAAAAGAACCCTCCTTCACCTGAAAAAAACAAAACCTTAACTCACTAGTTAACACTGAAGTAAGCTCTAACTCTTTACTCTGAAAACTCATAACTGAAAAGGCGAGAGAGGCAGTAAATTGCTTTTTGTGCACTGTACTTCCAGGTAATAAACTAGTTCTGGTTGATCTGATTGATGGCAAGTTCGTCACAGAAACATGACAGCTGATCAACAAGGAAGCGAAGTTAGAACATGGAGCCAGTTTCCTCACCCTGAAACCAGAGATAACCGCCACTGCACCCATAGATGGTGGTAAAGATTAAAGACCATTGTCAAGAATCCAGTCAGGGACTTCCCTGGTGGTCCAGTGGTTAAGAATCTGCCTGCCAATGCAGGGAACACAGGTTTGATCCCTGGTCCAGGAAAATTCCACATGCTGTGGAGCAACTAAGCCCGTGAGCTGCAACTACTGAGCCCACGCACGTAGAACTTGTGCTCTGCAACAAGAGAAGCCACTGCAATGAGAAGTCTGGGCTGCACTGAAGAGCAGCCCCGCTCGGTCCAACTAGACAAAGCCCAAGCAGCAACGAACACCCAGCGAAGCAAAAAATAAATTCTAAAAGTTAAAAAAAAAATTGATACACCGATCTTTAAAAAAAGAATCCAGTCAGACCTCATTAAGCCCTACTTTGACTCCATCCAACTCAGACCTGGAAGAGTCATGCCCAGCTCCTTATCACTGTTGCTTGCATTAGTTTCTAGTACATTCTCTGGAGGCTGGTCCTGTAGGTGGTGTGTGGGAAGATGCTCTTTCCTGGGCTCAGCTCAGAGAGCTCTGGGTACATCTGGAGTCAATGGAAGTCCGCACAGAGATGACGCCAAGAAGGGACTCGAGCAGTGCAAGCAGTTTCAAAAAGGCCAAGTGAGACCGGAATGAGACTGAGGGTGAGACAGCCGCCTGTGCTGCCGCTTCTTCTTCCTTGAATGCACTGGCACGGATGCAGTAGTTACCAGCAGCTGGGATCTAGCACGACTGAGAAGGAAATACACAAGAAGCCGACTTCCTTGACTGCATGCAATGTGAATCATTGAAGAGCTGAGAGCTAAAAGGGCTGGCGGTCAGAAGCCCGATGCCCCAGTCAACACAGAGGCGTAATTCCCTGACAAAGCACCTACTTCGGAACCAGCTAAGAAAAGGGCATGTTCTTGGCACAGGCCAACTCACCAGGTCGCTGCTAACCAGGAAAGCCGAGAGATCTACCAGGACCCACGTGGGGATCATAAAAAAGACGGCATGGCAGCCCAAGATGTTCAGCAGCCGGAGATGGTGGATCCTTGAATCTCTTAAAACCTAAAGAGAGAAAACCTCTTTAAAGGCTGGTTGTAACTATAAGTGGCAAGAGGGGCTCCGCTTACCCAGGCCCCAAACATGGTGACCGCACATTATTCCTGGTATCTGACCTTGACTGCCAAACCTACAAGCGCACCTATGACGAGACACACTGCCCATGACTAAAACAAGCACAGTGTTTCATATGCAAAGGACCGAGAAAAGAAAAACAGAAACAGCAGCACTCAACTGCTGGTGAAGCTACAGTGAAACAGGCACTCTGAGATGGTACTGGTTAATGTCTAAATTGGCACACGGTTCCAGAAAACAAGTAGGCAAAGTGTATCAAGAGCTGTAAATATCTCGTACCCTCTGACCCAAGAGTGGTAAACTCATCAAAAGGAAGTAACCTGAGAAACAGAAAAATGTTTAACACAAAGATGGTCATAAATTGTACTATTTGTAGGGAATAGTTGGAAATAATCTGCAGCTGCAAAAGGGAAACCAACTGTGTTAATTATGGTACCTGAAAAGAATGTGATTATTATGAGTTAGCGATAATTTTTAATGATATGGGAAAATGCGATGTTAAAATAATGAGCAAAGCAAAACTTCAAAAGTATGTATAATATTGCAACTCTAAAAACCATGCAGGAAAAAACCCCTAGCATTAACAGTAGTTCTCGTTAGGGAACAGTACTGTGACTTTCCTCAAGAAAGAGGAAACCCTGAGCCAGGGGGCAGGTCTCAGTTGAGTCTTGGTCCCCAGCACCTACTACGGCGTCTGTCACACAATAGGTACTCAATAAATTTTCTGATTTCTTTTCACTGTGCTTTTCTCTATTTTTTCACATTGAGTGTAAGTCAACTTCCTAATAATAATAATAATAATAATAATAATAAAGCTATTTAAAAAACAAAACAATAGAAACCAGTAGAAGGGTGACAGGATGTTTTTTGTTCCAACACTGAAGAAATCTTTACCTGGCTACTTTTTTAGATGCCACCCGCACACCCCAGAAACAGCAGGTGCATCCTGGGCAGCACCCCAATACCTTTTTGGAGAAAATATTCTGAAGCGAGAAGCACAGTGTGGCAGCAAGGGCGCTGACAAGCCCCCACATGTCGAAGGACAGCTCGGTGACGGTGGCCAGCAGGACGCCGCTAATGATGGGGATGAGTGACAGGTACACCTGTAAGAGGATGGCAGGAGTGGCTGACAGGCCAGGGTTGAGCTGGGCCGCCTAACACTGATGCCCGGGAGAAAGCCTTGACTGCTCTCTCTTCCCTCCCCAGGGGGACACCACCTACCACTTTGGATGCCAGTGTCAGCTGTGACAGTAATACTCTGGGGAGTGGGGGGGAGGCAGATGGTTCTCAGAGTACCTGAGGGCAGAGCTGTGTCACTGTGGGCCCCCCCGCACCCCCATTAAGAGCCACAAACCAAGGCTGGTCCTAATAGGATCTACCCAGCTGCCGCCACCAACACACCAGGATCTGAAACTTTAAGCCTCTGATGGGCTTCCCGGGTCCCTCTTATTTTGCACTCTTCCAACATGCAGTTATCCCTGGTGAGGACACTCCCCCTACACCTTCTCCAGCTGGAGACCTCCTTTCCCTTCAGGGGTCAGTTCACAAAGGCCAAGAACTCCCCCTGACCCATGCTCCCTAGACACAGTCAGGGTCCCCAGCTGTGTGTTTGGGAGCGGTGCTCTCCACCCACCAGAGCACCCTTTACATCGTCTGCGTCCCTGCACTCCTTGAGGGCAGCTCTTTGTTCACGGCGCTATGCTGGTGCCCGGCCCTTAGCAGGCACCCAGCAACTGCTGGCTACAAGAACGAGGAGTGAGTGCTGTGACCAGGGTCTTCCAGAAGGTTCAAGCATTTCCGGGCCTGGAAAGTCCCAGAGCTCTCACGGCTAAATAGGCTCCCAACTTCCAGAGAAATGGGGTCCATACCCAACATGTGGCTTTCCTTACTCCTGGCTCATCCTTCCCCTACAGAGGATCCTCATAAAGCACTTTGGGGACTTCCCTGGTTGAGACTCTGCCCCCAATGCAGGGGGCTAGGGTTTGATCTCCATTCAGGGAACTAAGAATGGAGAACAGCCAAAACAAATAAATAGATTAAAAAAAACAAAACACGAAAAACACTTCAGAGATTTTGGGAGGAGGTGCTGAGGCACCCCACCCCATCCCCACATACACAGGGTGAGTAAGAGCTCTGAATTCCAGAATTCCTGCTCCCTCACTACTGGCTGGCCCTCAGGTTCTTCCTTTTGAAGTATCATTGCTTTCCCTGAGATGAAATGATCACCAACCTGATCTGGAAAGGGTGGGGCCACACTTACTCTATCATCATCATTAGTCTCCTGCCTAAGCCATTCCCCCGTCTCTCCTCCCTGTGAAAGGTTCTGGCTCCCTGCCCAAGCCAGGAACAATGACCCTATCAGGAAGCCTGATAAACACAGTGTGATACTGAGAGAAGCAAGCCACACACCTCCTGGTCAACTCCGACCTGTGGAGACCAGTCACATCTGCCACCACCCTGGGGGTGGGCTGCAGGGCACACCAGATCTGGCAGGGGACAAGACTGACTGAAAGAAAACACCAGCCGGGGTGGCCCCATTTCTATAAGCTAATCCAGGGCCCCGCCATTCTAAGTTACATAAAATACAGGACGCCAGAAACCAACCACACAGAAAAGAGGCGCTCTGTCCAGCATGAAATGGATTCCAGCTGGGACAACAGGAATCCCACTTCCACTTAAGGACACAGGGCAAGGCTGTCTCTGGCTGAAGCCACAGCTTCTCTCACTCCAAGCCAGGAAATACCCTGGCTTGGCACCTCAAACAGACCCTGGATTGTGCCCAGAGCATCTTCCCCATGCAGCCCTGGGCTCTGTGGGCTGCTCTCGCTTCCATCTCCAGACATTCACAATTCCTGGCTGTTTTTATTTCTAAGACTTTGCTGGGCTTTGCCAACATCAGATTCCTCTGACTAGTTTCTCACTTCTGACCCCAGAAATCCGGAGCCTGACCGCTATCTTTTGCAAAGATGTAAAACTCTGTCAGAGTTCCGTTCCAGCAAGGAGTCAGATATTCCAACCCTCATTCCACTGGGGGGGGGGGGGGTGGTCTGGTCAAGGTGGGACCAAGTTATCCAAGTTGCCTACCAGCAACCCCAGGTTGGGAATTCAAACAGGGAGGACCGCTGGATCTGAGACGGGCGGCAGCATCCTGAGACCATACATCAGAAACAACTCAGGAACACACACCCCACATGCTCAGGAACACTGCCCTGGGGGTGATTCCGGAATGTTAGCAGCAAAAGAGCCACCAGAGGTCTAGAAGATGACTTCCTTATTTGACAGGAAGCCAGGCAGCCTGCAGACCAGGAACCTGGACCACGTCACCAGCTCAGCAACATCTGGGAAGCCTTTGGGGCCCCCACCGGCCCAGAACCCTCCTAGGTTACCTTGGTGCTCTGTTTCTCCTTCATGATGATCCGGGACAGGAGGACCACCCAGATGGGCATGGTGGCCTTGACTGCAAAGAGAGGGTAGGGGCATTCAGGGAGCTGCGCTAGTCCCAGAACCCACTCTGGGACCTGTCCCAACCCCACTGGGGTGGAGGGGTAGGAAGGCTTGGCTGCGACTCAAGTCACTTCAGCTCTTCTTTACCTGTGGGCCCTCCCTGAACCCAACAGTTTTGATCTGTTGGGGTTTTTTTGAGCAAAAGTGGGTTTTGCTCACTTCCCAGCTTTCTTCTCAGTCCCTTCCCTCCCGGAGAGCCCTGCGCGTGTCCCTCTCTTCCTAAAAGCTTTGGCGGCCTCCAGCGCCTTCTGGACTGAAACGGACTTCTCAGCCCGACATTCCAGGCCGTCGAGGGCACCCCAGCCGGCGCACTCCTACCCAAGCGTCAAAGCCCCAGGTGGCGTGCGCCAGCCGCCGCCCCCTAGGCCAGCCTCAGCACCCACCAGTGTGCGCGTAGGACACGGGCACCTTCCATATGCTGACGTGAGCGGACACTGATGCGAAGTACTTGCCGAAGGCGAGCGGCAGCACGTAGCGCGGGTAGAAGCGCGGCGGTAGCAGCGGGCCAGACGACTGATGCGGACCGGGCCCAGGGCCAGAGACGGGCGGCGCCGGGGGCACGCGCCAGGCGCGGAGCAGAGGCGGGAGTCCCGCGCACAGCGCCAGGATGTGGCACAGCGACACGGTCACGGGGAATGGGAAGGCGCTCAGGATCACCTTGTTGACCACATTGCCGCCCGCGCTCAGCGCGTACCACAGCAGGCACAACGCTGCCACCCGCGCGCCCTCGCGCGCCCCTCCGCCGCCGCCGCCGCCGGCTCCCGAGCCCCCGGCGCCCGCGCCCACTCCCACCGCCGCCGCCGCCGCCGCCATCCTACCCGAGCGGCCGCCCCTTCCCGCCCGTCCGACGGCCCGACGCCGGGCGGGGGCGGGGCCGGACGGGGGTGGGAGCGTCAGCCAACGCTGCTGCCTATTAGCCACCGTCGCTTCCGTCACCGCCACGCGCCGGCCGACGCGCCCGCCACCACGTAGCGAACGTAGGCCCCGCCTTCCTTTGGGTGGACTTCCGGAAGGGCGGGGTCTGTCCCGGAAGCGGAAGGAAAGGGGACCGTGAGCCCAGTAGGGCTCTGAGAGTAGTGGGCTGGCCTGAGCGAGCGTAGACTGGATCCCGGAGCACAGGCAGGAGGGGCGGGAGGGAGCGGTAGGACCCCGCTATGTCGGTGTCTGTGAGCGGGCGATCGAGCTCGCGGGTCAAACCTCGATATCCGGGCTACATTGGCGCCCTCCAGCCAGATTCCTGATGGTCGGCGGCGGAAGACAAAGAAAGGTAAAAGACCAGACCTTTCGGGGAGAGAAACCGAATGGTGAAAACCTCTTCATGGGCTAAATTCTTTCTGCAAACCGAGAGCGAACTCCCGTGGCTGCACTCCAACTGAGGGGCCAGCCCAGAGCGCCCTGGAGCACGTCTGAAAATGCGCTGTGGTATTACTGTCTTCATTTCACCGACTGATGGACCGAAGCCCAGAGAAGGGAAGCGACGTGGCATGGGTCTTGGCATGGGTCTTCTGGCCAGTTTGGGAGTCGCAGTAATGGCAGCCTCCTCGGGCACCTGTCTCTAGGGATCTGCAGGAGGGAGGGGCGTGGTGCTGGCCCCTACTGCCGATGCTCAAGGACCGGTTGGGATAAAGCAGCCCAAAGCCGCAACGGAGGAAAACAAAGCGGTGTTTTCAGCAAGATGATCTTACACTGCAGGACTTTGAAATATCATGTACTTCCAACTTTGGGGGTGATAGGGAGTGTTAAAATTTTTTTTCTACTGTATCTTTACTTGGCAAATTAAAAGTGGCAACCCAACTTGATCCGCAAAATGTTGGTGGGAAGTCACAGCCTAACCTTGTGTTCCCAAAGTCAGGCAGTATCTGTACCCTAGGGCTTACTAGATACTCAGACACAGGAGAGGTGGTGCCTGCAGGGGGTGAAGGAGCAGTGACCTCCCTCACAGCCCAGGTCTGAGAAAAGGAGATGCTCATGGGGTGCCAACCTGCACCTTAATAGCTTCCAGCTGTGCCTCTGACCCTTTGTTGGTCTCAGCTGGTCTCACCCACATGTCAGCTGGCCACATTAGAGGTAAGAAAACAAGCACAGTGGACTAAGGAAACTAGTTATTCCACAGCACACATGGTCCTGATGACAAGCTCTCACCACCCCACCCCACCCGCTAAATTTGGACAATTTAATCCTCACAGCTTTGGGGTATCACTTATATCTCCCAAATGGGGACAGGTGTATAGGAGGAAAGTGATTAGTCCAGGTCCATACAGGTGGTAGATGGCAGGGGCAGAGTTTAACCTTAGACTGCCCCTCCAAGCTACTTCACCCACTTCTCAGAGAGGGTATGCCCTGCACCAGGACTATGTCAGAATTCCCCAAGGCTCTGAAACTGTAGCTCTGCACTGATTGCATGTTTCTGGACCTCCTGATTTGCCTGGTGGGGCTGCTCCTCTAAAGAGGGAGTTGCTTCCTCACCTGTGAAATCAAGTAAATATGGTCAAGATGACCTATTCCAGAGTGAAAAAAACAGGAAGCCAAAGCTTATGGTTTCAGAGACGAGGGAGAAGAATTAAAAGATCATCACTTTATAGTCAAGGAAGAACTACAAATATTTCAGGGGGTAAGACAAGGTCACTTGAGACCTGGGTTGTAGAGCCTGCTTGGGAGGGTAAAGTTCTCTCTAGGGAAAGTGAGGTCTGGAATGGAGACAGATGTGGCCTCTCTGACTCTGTCACCCAGAGTTAGCAGGTGACTCTGGAGGTGGGAGAGGCACTGTGGCCCTGAATGAATGAAAGGCAAGGTGGAGGTCAGTCTCCATGCAGAAGGCTAATAGGCTGGACTTGGTTACTTTGCCCTGCCCACCTCCCCACAGCCTGGCTAGCGATGGGGCCTGAACCTTGGACATGGGGTCCAGGTTGTCTTGGCTAATCCAGAATCCAGAAAGGATGAATGAGGCTATAAAGGACCAAATTAAAAAACAATTCTCAGACTGGTTTGTGCAAATGTTTTTTTTTTTTTTTTTATTTCCACATTTATATCACAAGGTGTCCACTTACTGGACCAAATAGCAAAGTTGCTCCCTTCTGCGTCCTGAGAACACAGAAGTCTAGGTACTGTACATTCACTAAGGCTCCTTGTTTTTGCAAATCGCGTTTATGACAAATAACCATAAGGCAAACGAATCTAAAGGAATGGTTATGAGTGTTTCCAGCATACAGACAGGTCTCTTCTCGCCCAACAGTACAGCTTACACACCAGTAGCACCCGCGGTTACTTTTGTGTTTTGAGGGGAAGGGAACTCTAGAAAGGTGAACTTTTCTAGATATGTGTGGGAAGGGGAAACTGAAGAGGGAAGAACAAAAGGCAAGTTATTTGTCTGGTGGTCAGATGGAAGAGGGGGCAAAATAAACTTTAGAAAACAAATTTTTGCAGCATTTCTTTAAAAAGTGGGCTGTAACTGAAACCAGATACAAATGTGTGGACACCCAGGGAGCATGGGTCGAACTGGTTAGCCAGCTGGCCTGCCTGATGCCAGCAGCTCACTACAGCTGAGGCACCATGATGGGAAAGCTGGCCAGGTGGGGTGCAAACCGAGGCCGCAGTGTTGCCCACTGCCTCAAACACTTAGGGCCATGTTAAAAAACAGAAAATGCAAAGAGATGAGATGCGTGCTTCTGTCGCTGTGTTAAAGGTAACCTCTCCCACAGGTTTTCTGTGCCTGCCTGCAACTGAGGTCCCAGCTCACCAGGGCTGGGAAGCACCCACACCTCTTCTGGGGTGGGAGACTAACGCTTTTTATAGCTGGTTTGCTATAGAGTTCTGAACTCACTTTGCTGGCCTTCCTTCCACGCGGTCCTTCCTTTGCAATTTTGTTAGTAAACTGGTAGCAGCATTTCACAAAAGGAGAATTTAGAGGGATGAGTGCAGAGAGACCTAGAGACTCTCGCCCCCTCCCTCCCGCCCCGGGCCGGACCCCCGGATTCCCAACCACTGGAGGCGGCGGGCCCTGGCGCCCGTCCTCCATGGCTGACTGCAAGGTGGGAATGCACTTAGAGCCCGAGGGGCCGGTCAGTCCAAGCAGACATAAGGCAGAATGTTCAACCGCCCGTCGTCGCCGTGCGGGTCGAGCGATATGCACTGCGTCCAGTCATACCAGTTACCCTGTGTGTCCTGACACCCGTTCACCCCTGGCCACTGGTGGGCCTGGATTCTGTCCAGATCGTCCTGGGTGACCTCGCGGCTCAGCCCGGGGAAGTCCGTGGGCGGGCCATGAGGCACCAGCACGTGCGGCTTCCGGGCCCCGCGCCGAGTGCTCTCCTCCTGTTTCAGGTACTCAGACATGAAGTGGTGAGCGCCCGGGGTCTGTGCGCCTGACGACGAGAGCAGGCTGCTCTGCCGGCTCAGGTAGGACTGGATGATCTCATTGCGCGACAGTTCCTTCCAGTTCGTCTGCTCAAAAGGGCTCTGGAGGCTGGCCTTGGCCTCGGGCTTGTCCAGCTCTGTCCTGGGCTGCTCCGTGTGCACGGGGCTATCGGCCCGCACTGGCTCTTTCTGGGTCAGAGGTTTGATCTGTCTCGTCATGGGGTCAAAAGTGAGCTTCCGCTCTTTTAACCGGACAGGCTTGACACCGGCCTCAGCCACCTGCCCGTCCAAGTTAACCGTGTAGTCACGAGGCCGGTACCTCTTCTTCTTTTTGCTGTCCGACCCACCGGAGGAGGCAGCATCGCTGTCCGCCTTGGAGGAGTCTGGGGAGAAGCCTGCCCGGGGCAGGAGGGGCTCGGCGGGCGGCAGCCCCGCCTTGCAGCCTGACCCTGCGAGCCGCTGGTGGCCCTCTGGCTGCTCTAGCCAGCGCACAGGGCTCTCTGCGCTGGGCAGCAGCTCGAGTCGCCGCACGGGGGGCGTGGACGGCTGGGCCAACGGAAGCGGTGATGGCACCTGGGTGGCATCCAGCGACTGGGGCCGAGGTGATGGGCTGGGCAGGGAGCCCTTGTACGTGTATGGGCTCCGCTGCCGGGCAAAGGAGCCCTCGTGCCGTGAGTTCCGGGAACCGAGAGAGCAGCGAGGTGGCCCCTTGGGGTGGGGGGGCCCTGGAGTCTCGTCCACCCTGTCCAACTGCTGCAGCACCACAGCCTTCGTCTGCAAGCAGGGCCCAGGGGGCTTGCCCAGGCCCGGGGAGCTGGTGTGCGGCCTCACGGCATTGACGGGGATCTTGCCGCTGTGCTTGTCGTTCTCGCCGTGCTCCAGGCGGTTGCCCTCAGGGCCCACATGCCCACTGCTGTCCAGGGGGCTGGGGAAGCTCTCGGGGCTCCCGCTGATCCCATTGGTGGGGAGGGGGGATGAGTTGGGTACCAGGGAGTCGTGGCTCGCCTTGGAGACCTTGGGAGGTGGCCCCGGGTGACCGAGGTCACGCTGGTCTCCCCGGCGCTTGCGGCTGCCCAACCTGTCCAGCCGCTGCCCGCACAGCCTCGGCATGTCATTGCGGTACTTCAGGTCGTGGACGCTTTTGGGCGGGCCCGCCGCCCCTGCCTCTGGCCGGCAGTTATGGGCACCGCCGTTGGCCGAGCCGGTGGCAGCCGCCAGCCCCCGCAGCGCAGCCTCATTCTGGTGCACGGGCTCGATGAGCTTCTGCCAGCTCCGCAGCAGCTTCTTAGCCCGCTTGGCGAGCTCCTCGTTCTTCGTCTTCTTGCGGACGTCGTTGATGAGCTTCCCAAGGCGGGTTTCCTACAGCCAGAGAGACACAATGACATGCTTTTAGGACAGGGACACCGCATGAAAAGGGAGCTGGGACAGAAATGGAGCTTCCCATGGAGCTGGGGGAAGGGCTCCGTATCTTTGAAATGACCCCACAGGCCCCCTAAACCACCAGTCTCCCAGACACAAAACCTATGAAGTTGTTGGGTCCCTCATGACATTTAAATTCTCAGACCCAAGTCCTCAGATCTTATAGTCCATGGGACAGACAGGGCATTCTCAGAATCATCTCACGGGCTCCCAACTCCTGAAGGCTGCGGATCACTCAAGGCCACTGCAAGGACACTTTGCTAGGGGAGATTTCTAGGTGAGAGTACATTGTGGCAAAGGCAACAACATGCGGGACCTTAAGCCAGTATCACTCACTGGAGCCTCTGCTGCGCGCTGCGGAGTGTGCAGGGCCCCCTGCAGAGAGAGGGGCCTGACTCTGAACTAAAGCCTCTCGTATTTCCTGCAGTGCCCGTGGGAAGCATGTGCTGTGGGCTAGTACAGTGCAGGCCAGAAGGGCATGCCCCCTCACTCCTCCCTTTAAGACCTCGCTGGGCCAGTGAGCAAAGTCTCTGAGGCTCCAAGAAGTCGAGAAAGCCCAGGGCTGGGGCAGCCCAGGCCCCACCCTCACTGCCGCCCCAGGGCTCAGACTGGGACACTCACCTCCAGTGCCTCTTTGGTAATGGGGTATTTCTCCAGGCTGGAGATGACTTCCTGCACCGCCACCATGTTCCGGATCTGTAAAACAAGAGCCACTGTCAGACCCCAGGCACTTCTCCCTGTGCCGGCCTGCTCCAGGACTCTCCCTTTCCCAGGAGCCAGTGGAGCCAGCATCACCAGAGACCCACCTCCGGCCGCCTCCGACCTGCTCCCAGGGGCCAACATGGCACTGAGTGCGCACCCTCCCATCTGCCTGCTCTAGTGCATGGTGAACAGGTGACTATGAGTCTGTCTACGGACACACCCATCTGCCCAAGTGGCTGCCACACAATTGAAATTCACATTTATGAAACAAGATTCACTCTTGATGTGGGAAATGCACTCAAATCTGCCATCTGACGGGAGGTTGAAGGATTTATTGAATAAAATGAACCACATTTAAAACAGCCGTGCATAGTAATCTAATCAATTTAGTTGCATTAACAGGATCTTTACAGAGTTCATCTAAAGACATCACAAGGAGAGCAGAAGTCACAAGGTGGGATAAGACCAGTGCCGCGGGGCCCCACAGGTCTGTATGCCTACAGAGAACGCGGGCCAGGAGGCACAAATAGGGACGGTGCAGCAGTGCTCAGCTCTCCCGGTCATCAGGCGAGGCAGACTGAACCCACACGTGGCTCCACTGAACACGCATCAGACTGCTGGAAACGGCACCTGACAGCGCCAGTGGTTCCGGGGTGTGGCCACTCTGGGGAGCACTGGGCTGAGTCTGGTCAAATCAAGCACCGTGTGTCTCGTGACCACGCAGATCTATACCTCAGATGGCACGTGCTATGAGCCAGGCCCTGTTCCACCAAGGTCTGTTTCCATACAGCACTACTCCATTGAATTATCACAACCTCAAGGGGAAGGTACTATTATTACCATTCCATTTTACAAATATGATGTAAAAGAGTGGGTCATGTGGTCATATGTTATAACGACACCACTGTCGTTCAAAAGTTGAAGGAACACACTAAGAAATTCAAGAGCTCTAGAAATGAGCACACTGCAGCTTCAGTACATCAACAGGATGAACTTCAAACCACGGTGGACGAAAAGTCACGGGAGATACACACTGTTGATTCCAATTACACTAAGCATCACAGCATACTCAAAAGTTAATATGAAACCCAGATCTAAATGTGAAAGCAAAAACTCTTAAGGCTTCTAGGATAAACAGGAGACTATCTTTGCAACCTTGGGGTAGACAAAGATTTTTTTGGAGTCCCAAGGCAGTGATGTCTAAGAAAATACCCTGACAAACCAGGCAGTGAGGCTGGTCCCACAGGAACAAGGCCAGCCGCTCCCTGTCCCAGCCCTGGGGTTCTGGCCCTGACAAGGTCCTAGGCTTGCCACATGGCCTCTCTCCACCCCAGTGACCTCACCCTGGTATATTTAGAGCCCTGGGTCCCTAAGCACTCCTGAACCAGCAGTCCCCACAGAGTAAGCCCAGTGGCACAGAGTGTCCTTGTCCTTGGCAGACACTGTCCTGCTGCCAGATAGGAGGGGGGAGGCAGAACACCTGAGCAACCCTCGGGGTTGGAGTAAGCTGGCGCTGTAGACCCTCACACAGCCAGAGACCCTCCTGGAAGCTGCACAGGGTGGGGCTGGGATAAGGCCTGTGGACCCCACTGTCACAGGTGAGGATCCAAAGAGGCTTTTGGCTTTGAGGAGGTGCTCAGGCTCTCGGCCCTGTGGAAAGCACTGTGTCTGCTGCCTTCCTCAAGTTCAGGACCACCCTGAGGGCTCATCCTTCTGGCTCTGCTGCACTCTGCTCCAGCCATGCTAGCAAGGGCTCTGAGCATTGTGTGGGGAGCATTATCTGGGCATTCTGGAGGTAGTCAGGCCCTTGGCACCAGGAAGCAGAACAAGTTCTGCCCTCACCACAGCTAACAGACAGGAGTCCTGGGCTCTATGCAGTGCGAGTTTGGGCCTCCAGCCTCAGATCCAGCAGATAGTGATAGCCCAGCAGCCTGTGACCCTTGCCTCCACCCTCAACGAGAGGGCCCTATGCACAGCAGAGATGCCAAGGCTCAGATATAGCCAAGGGGAGGCTTCTAGCCAGGCTCCGGGCCTGTAAAAACCTAGTACAGGACCGCTGGGGCAGGGAGGGAGGTAGGTGTCAGGTAAAAGGCAGGCCGGGGTGCCGGTGGTGAGAGCAGTATCTAAGCTGGGCCTTGGAGGGCGGACGCAGAAGCCCCAACACCTCCAGAGACAGTGAGATGGCATCAAAGCCCTGGGGAGGGAAGAGAGGTCCAGAGCAGAGACCTTGGCGTGAGCCAGGATGCCAGCAGGAAGAACAGACCTGGGGAAAGTAGGCTGACTATACAACTGCCATCCATTAACTTCACCCACTACCCTAACAGACCACCCTGTTTTTAGGTCCTTCCTGGCACCTGTCTGTCCAAAAATATATTCACCCACAATCATAGAAGAGACAGCATGCCATTGTTGTGCAGGGAGGAAGCCTCTGAGCCACTCCCAGACGCTGCCCCCAAGGGGGGGCTTTGGCCAGACAGCCTAAAGGTCAATCACAGCCAGCCTCCTGCTCAGGAAGAGCCTGGCGCATGCAGGGCCTTTGGATCTCTCCCCTGCAATTCATTCCCAGCGAGTGAAACCAAAACAAAACTAGCAAACAAAAACCCACCTCTCAAAACTACTTGCCAAACAGCTTTCCCAAAAGGAGCAGAATTCACATGTGAGGGACATCTGAACACTTGCAGCCTCATCTTTTCATTAGGACTCCTTCAATAGCTACAGAATAATCTTTATTTCCTTAATAATGAGTGAAGCCAAGTGTCACCTCCCCTTTCTACTAATGTCGACTTCTCCTGTAAATTGTTCATTGTCCCAGTCCACATATTTTCATTATTTGATTGGCCTCGTTATTGCAAGTAAACACCCTTCCAGGTGATGGTGTCTGCCCCTGTGCACGCAGATCCCTAAATGTCCTCAAGGAGGCACCGAGGAGGCAGTGGCAGGAGCAGGGAGGGCTCCCCTGCTAAGGCAAGGAGCAGGCGAGCTGGGCCAGGCAGCAGCGCGGCACTCTGAGGAGCAGAGACAGGGCCGGAAATCCGTGGGAAGTCGGTAGGCAGCCCCGGACGAGGCCCAGGTGAACACAGTCACTTGGTGACCATGGGTGGAACTGACTCCACTATCGTGCCAAGGGCTTGCAGATTTTAGACTCATGATTCACAAGGGACAATTGGGTATCCACAGTCAGAGAGGAAAGTGAAACAATATCCATCCCAGGCAGAAAAGAGGGGAAGCAGACCCCTAAACTGGGCTCCTGCCAGCCAGGCTCAGGGAGGGGAGAGAAAGAACCCTTCTCAAACATGTCCCCATTTACACCTCAGGGACGCCCCGGGGCACATGCTGGCAAGCGAGGAGGGGACCCTCCTTACCACCAACCCAGACCCCAGGGTTCTTATGCAGACCTCCCATCAGGAGAGGACCAGGAACATGGGGGAAGCAGCAAGGCCTCACTCTGGAGAGCCACTCATCAAGTGCTAGGTCATAACTGCAGCGTGTCTAACCCACAACATTTGCTGCTCGACTCACAGTGAATAAGCAGGAGGAAGGGACACTGGATGCCCACAAGTGACAGGACCTGACTGACAGGACCGAGGGCGGGCGGCAGCCCTCCGAAGCAGTGGGGGTGAGAGTTCAGACCACCTAGTGCAGGATGTCACTATCCCCTCAGCACACGTCTGAGAGCTGTTCTGCGGCTGGGTCACTGCTCTGCGTCTGGATCCATGTGCAGAGGTGGGGCCAGCCCAAGGGGGCAGGTCCACCACTCATCAGCCTCCTCCTAGCAGTAATTCAGGGCACAGGCAGGTAAACCTCAGGCCCTGAGCAATTACCTCCCTGCGGGGGATTTCCAGCCCTGATGTGAAACAAGGAACTGAGACTTCTCTGGCGTCTATCCCCGCTCACTGCTCCCTTTCCTCCACGCATCAACGGTTCCCACTCCACTCGAAATCCCCAGTCTCTTGGCAGTGCAGCTAGACATGTGCAGCCCTGGTGGCCAAGGGGAAACCCTGTAGTCCCCAAGTTCAAGAACTGCTGAGACCCAAAGGCAGTAGTGAGCTAAGGCAGTAAGTCTTTTCAGCCTGACTCTCACAGGACCACTCCTTGTCGGCTTCCTGCAGGCACCAAAGTCTCTAGTTTCTCTTTCTTGAAACTCCACTTTACAGATAACCAGGAAGCTAACAGAGGTCCAGTGCTCACCACGCAGCTGGAAGATGGAGGAGATTGGCTTTACACTAGCCTGGTACAGCGCCTGCCCATCACACACAGCCCAGCTGGTGCTTTACTGGGGGGCCTCCCAGATACCACCAGGCTGGTGACAGCACCCCACCCACATACTCTCATCGACCTGCCACAGTGGGAAAATGGACAGGTTACAGAGTTCCTTGTAGCCACACAGGGTTGGCTTCATGCCCAGAGCACCAATGGATGGTCTCTGGGCTGCCTCTGTCTCCTCCTAGGGTGCTCTAGAGATGGAGAGATCTCCAACAGTAGGGCCTTCAGCCCATCCCCAATGCTTGCCCTGAGCTGCAGACCACTTGGTAAATAAATGACAATGGCACTGGAGTCTCCCCTCCAGGCCCTGGAAATGGCACACACAGAGGTGGGACCCACCCCGCCTGTCTAGCCAGCCTGTGACCACACTGTGGCCCTGCGTCTATGCAGCACAGCCCACACCAACTCCTTCAGGGGGCTTAAAGCCCACCAGGTCAGTGGTAAAAGCAAGTTCACTTTAAAACCAGCCATGTGGAAGTCACATTTTTGTTTTGTTTTTTTAAAGCAGAATAGTCTAGACTAGAATTTACAAAAACCAATTAGCTCAAAAGGCTTTGGAACTGTTCATCAGCAAGCAAGCTGTCCTTCCAAACCCAAACACGACACAGATGGCACCCAGAAGCACGCAAACCTCGAGCTTCTCGACGTGCTGCGCATTCTAAGGTCATCCAGGCTGAGTCACCATGCCCTGCCAGCCCCATGGCAGGTGTCAGTCGTGTCTGCTGAGGCTGTGCGCGCAGGTGAAAGGGGCTTTGCCAGCGAGTGTGTGTCTGTGATTTGGTCACAGCCTCACTCTTCAGCCACACCAAGTCTTCCTGCTTCTGATGAACTTTACACGTTCCCAAAACGTGACTCAAACTGCCTCTACAAGTCAGTGAAAGAGCTGAGCCTGGTGGTGAGCAGCGTGTGTCCCACCGCACCTCCACAAGTGAGGGAAAGTCGATGAGCCTTGAGTTTACCCCTCAGCTCTGCAAGGTGCAGCCTCCTGGCTCCGCTCTGCCTAGCTCTGTGCCACAGCCAGGCAGGCGCCAGGGGAACCTCCCTCAGGCACATGCCCTGTCAGCGCCCTGCCTGGCTTTCAAAGGCGCCTTCCTCTGCCAGGACCCCATGGGAACCTCACACCCACAGGAGCTAAGTCGCTCTCATTCACGGCTGCTGAGAGGAAGGACGACACCGGGGCGGGGGCCGCGTCTCAGCCGCAGTCACCAAGTTCACCGCTTGCAAAAGCACTTCCTCATCAGCGGGCCTGTCTGCTCCCCGGGGCGCCCGCCGCTGGAGGGTGGCCGCCGCCTGCGTGGCCCTGCCTGCTATGCGCTCACAGCCCGCAGAGCGCCCGGGGCCAGAGCAGCCGACTGCAGCTGCGACTTGGCGCAGGCA
Organism: Muntiacus reevesi; assembly: GCF_963930625.1. NCBI lineage: Eukaryota > Metazoa > Chordata > Mammalia > Artiodactyla > Cervidae > Muntiacus > Muntiacus reevesi. The sequence continues at coordinate 185,317,510 of NC_089249.1, read as the reverse complement.
GCCAGCACCTCCTGAGCACCTCCTGAGCAGCCCAGGAAGAGGAAGCCCAGGGCCGCTACCATGAGCGGCAGTCAACCAGGGGACCTCTGTGAAAGGCTTGCGGAGGTGAGAGAGGCTTGCAGACAAAGTGGGGGGAAGAGGGGGAAGCCAGCACTTCTCTCCACAGTGCTGGCCCTCAAGCTGTCCCCTTCTCTCATCTGTCCCAGCAGCTCTTCCCAACAAAACCACAAGCTTCAAGTCTCCTGACCTCTGAATCAGATCAACGCACAATTCCTGTTATAATTTGGCCCTTTCAGACAGCATAAGAGCTCTCAATGTGTTGTATCTGGGAGTTGGTGCATTCCTACAGTTTGCAGTTGCAAAGTCAGAAAGCCAAGCAGAGTGTTTTCTATCTGCATCCATGCTCGAAGAAGGGTCCGGTTGTCAGTGCCTGTGACAACATACAGTACACCAGGTGGGTTCCTCCCTCCCAGCCGTGCTCTCGTGGAAACAGCCAGTAAGAATATCAGCTGTGTAAGACGAAACGTCCGAAGCCCGTGGGAGGGGCACACACAGTGCTCGGCCCACATACACCCAGAATACTGGCAATCCAAAATGAGAACGAGCCAGCTTTTTAGGAAGTGATGGGGCCAACCTCCAAGAGAATGCTGAGGGAAACAGTGAGGTGACAGCACTCCCGTGCTGCCAGTGAAAACCTCCTGGTGCTTGGGCTGGGCAGAGAAGCAGCCGGGCCGGACCTGGCTTTCAGTGCCGGCCCAACCAAGGCTTGAAGCAAGACCAGCCACTAACCTGAGCCCGGCCTCCTTCCAGGAGTCAGGAAGCCTGTGCGGAATGTTGGTAAATTCACAGATCACCTGGATGCTGAATGGCACGCTGACCACCCTCTAGGGAGACTGTGCCAACGGGTGGTCAGGCCAAGGCCGCCCTGTCCACTGCCCGCCAGGCTATTCTGTGGCTTCTAAGATCCCTTCAAGGCAGCACAGTGCCCCATGTGGCGTCAAGAGTCTGCCAGTCTGCTCACCTGAGCTGCTATGGGGGCTGAGAACAGGGGAGAGCCTAGAATGTCCCTCAACAAGGCACCAAACACAGGCCAGGGAGAGAAGAGGAAGGGCTGGTTGTGGCCCAGTGTGAGGCATGGGTAGAAACAGCCGAAGGCAAGGACAGAAGCAACAGGTGAGGCACTGCAACTGAGGCGGAACTGAGCAGCCAGGAACACCAAGGTGGCAACACCCAGCAGGCTCCTGCAGGACATCCAAAGGACTACGGAGGAGAAAGCCAAGGCCATACCCCTTCTCAGAGGGGCTCAAGCCCAAACCAGCCCGCGAACCTAAGGCTGACAAAGCTTGATGGGTAAAAGTGAGCACAGCGCTGATGAGCAGGCTGCCTGTGCTAAGCAGTGAAGGTGAGTCAGACATGCGACAGACATGCAGGGTCTGCTGGCCCTCACCTTCCTGGGTAACCCACATGGGGTCACCATGTCTGTTCTGAGCTGGGTGGGTGAGAAGAGTAAGAGGAACTGCCAGTGCCACAGTGGATACGTCACTTGGCAAGTCACAGGGTTAGGTATGGAGGAGCCCTCGTCTGCTTCCACAGAACAGGAATCTGAGATCTGCAAACTCACCAGGCCCTAAAGGCAACTGAGGGTTGGGTGCGCCTGTCCTACGTGACACAACAGCCATCAGGCAGGACGTGGCCTAATGGGCTGCACCACACATTCCAGGGCAGAAAGCAGGAGCCAACACTGCACATGGGCGGTGAGCAGAGAGCTCTGGGCCCACCCACCTACCCACTCAGTCATTCCCTCGGCCACGAAGTGGGAGGATGACAGAAGTGTCCTACAGGCTCCTGGGAGGGGAACAGGAGACACACACGAACACCCGGGACCTAGCCTGACTGGCTCACAGTAAGCGCTCAAGAAAGGGGATCACCACGGAGCCGTTATGGGACTACACTTGAGAGGGATCAGGTTCAAGGCCACCTTTCCCCCACCTGCTGCCCTGGGCTTTGTGTGGAGCCAGAAAACCAGCAGTGGGTGTGGGGACTTTCTCAGTGAGCATTCCTGCAACAGTCACTGTGGAGAAAACCAAGGACATCATCATGTGGAACAGGAAGGGAAGTCTGTGCATGGTATCAAACATCATGTAAGGATGAACATTCATACACCAGGACCCAACAAATCCTACTTTGGGGTAGGGGCCAACAGAAACCTGAGAATGGTCAGGGCAGCTGTATTTATTCAGAACAGTCCCATCTGAAAACCATCCACGTGGCCACCAACACTAAACAGATTACCAAGTCATGATCTAGCTGTTCAGTGTCAAATGAAGACAGTACTGCTATACATAACATCGAAGATAAAACCTCAAAACAAGTCGAATGAAAAAACCACACACAAAAGAATACGTCTGCTTTGGACTGGAAGCTCAAAAGCTGGCAAAATTTGTCCTTGGTGACAGAAGTCAGGGAAGTCAGGAGTGGGGAGACACTAGGAGAGGGAAGAATGGCTTCTGGGGAGAAGCTGTATTCCATGACCTGGGTGGGGGTTACTGGGGTATGTTCACTTCACAAACATGCACTGAGATATAAACTTAGAACTTATGTACTTTTCTGTGTATATGCTATACTTTTAGGAAAAACTGGTCTGAGAAGCCATCCCATCCTAGAAACAGATGCCAGAGCTACTGGGGTTGAAGAGGCTGGAGAGGTACTAGCAATCCAGCCCCTTGCCCCCCGATATGGTGGGCAAAGACCCTTTGAGGGTCCCATAGAACAAGGTCTGAGAACTTGGACCAGGAGCCCAGGCTACCTCTGAGATACCCAGCATGTGGTATGCTTCACAGCTCACAGAGAAAGGTGTCCACACCGCTCTTACTCTGGACAGAGGCCAGTCTGGGGAAAACAAGGGCAATCTGAAGGTTCTACAGAAGGAGCATTGAGCAGGTCAGTGTTCCCAGGAAGGAGCAAGCTCTTAAGTTACTGAAGAGAGGCGGGCAGGCAGCGACCACTGCCAGGGCATCACCAGCTAGCACCCTGGGTGGGTGGGTGGAACTCTGCCTCCTACCACTTAGGTTTTCTCTTAAGATCACAGACCTCCAGGGGAGGTGTTATGCCACTTTCCCAACAAGGAAGCCAGGGTGCCTGTTATACACCTGGCCACAGTTTCAATACTAACCTAACCTTCTAATCCCGTGCAGTTAGCCCATGTCTGCCTCCAAGCAATGGGCCACCAGCAAGTCGTATTGATGCCAAGGACAGGAAGAGACAGCTGGTTCAAGGGAGGACAGTGGAACGAATCAGATAAGGATAATCCTGCAAGCCTACACCAGGAATGAAGATAGCAAACAAAGACTAGAAATTAAAGTGGGGAAGGCAGATTAACATTCAAAAATCAATGTAATCTGCCATATTAAGAAGCCAAAAAGGAAAAGCCTTATGATCATTTCAACAGATGTAGAAAAAAAAAATTGACAAAATTGAACATCCATTCCTGATGAAAACTCTCATCAAGCTAGGAACAGAAGAGAACTTCCTCAGCCTAATAATACCCACAGCTAACATCATACTTGGTGGTGAAGAGCTGAATGTTTTCCCCCTAGGAACAGGTACAAAAACAAGGATGTGTGCTTACCACTTCTACTCATTTTTGTCAGGAGATTCCACCTAGTACAATTAAGGCAAGGGAAAGAAAAGGAAGAAAGAAAAAGAGGGAGGGAGGGAGGAAGAAAAATCCATCTAGACTGAAAAACAAGTCAAGCTGTCTTTATTCATAAATAACAGAACAGTCTACATGGAAAATCTTACAAATTCTACAAAATAAGTTGAGTTTAACAAGGTTGCAACATATAAGTTCCATGTAAAATTCTATTATATTTCTATACACAAGCAACAAACATTCAGAAATTGAAAAATTTTAAGCCAATTCCATTTACAACAGCAATTAAAAGTATGAAGAACTTACAGATAAATTTGACAAAAGACCTCAACATTGAAAAGTACAAAACAGGGCTGAGAGACATTAAGAGGGGCATCAGTTAATGGAAAGATGGCTGTTGTTTGGTTGCTAAGTCATGCCTGACTCTTGTGACCCCATGGACTGAAGCCTGCCAGGCTCTTCTGTCCATGGGATTTCCAAAGCAAGAATATTGGGGTGGGCTGCCATTTCCTACTCCAGGGGATCTTCCTGACCCAGGGATCCAACATGTGTCTCCAGCATCAGCAGGCAGATTATTTACCACTGAGCCACCAGTGAAGCCCAAAGGAAAGATATATCAAGATAACAGCTTGGAAGAGTTGATATTGTTAAGATGTCAGCTCTGCCCCCAAACTGATATATAGATTCAATGCAATTCCAAATGGAATTCCAGCAGGGTCTTTGGGAGAGATTGACAATTTGATTCTAAAATTTATACGGAAACACAAAGTTCCTAGAAAGGTAACAAACTTGGAAAAAAAAGACAATTGGAAGCCCATATTAGAAGAATGGTACTGGTGCAAAGACAAACTGAACATTATCAATGGAACAGAATAGCCCTTTAAAAACTCACACATGGGCAGCTAGCTGATTCTTAACAAAGGTGGTAAGGCAAGTCAGTAGTGAATGAATAATCTTTCAACAAACAATACTGGAATAACTGGGTAGCCACAGACAAAAAACAACACTGAAAGAAAACATCAAACTCTTGACCTCTATCTCACAAGATACATAAAAATTAACACAAAATAGATCATAAACCTAAGAGTTAAACTACAGAATGTCTTCTTCTTTTCTACAAAAGAAAACATAGGAGGAAAATCTTAGCAACCTTGTGTTTAAAACGCAAAGACTTTAGTAATAATACACAAAAAGCACAAACTACAGAGAAAACAAACTGAATTTCGTCAAAATTGAAAATATTTGCTCCTCAAAAGATGACACTGTTATGAAAATGAAAAGGTAAGCCACAGATTGGGAAAAAAGATACACAAATCATGTATCTAAGAAAGGACTTGTCTCTAGAATACATAAACACCTCTTTCAATTCAATAATTACACAAACAACCCAAGGGGGGGGGGAATGGGCAAATGATGTGAACAGATATTCAAATCTTTCACCAAAGAGATATGCGTGACAAACACAAATACTTCAAGAGATACTCAACCTTACTAGTCATAGTGAAAATCGCTCAGTTGTGTCCAATTCTTTGCAATCCCATGGACTATGCAGTTCATGGAATTCAGGCCAGAATACTGGAGTGGGTAGCCTTCCCCTTCTCCTGGGGATCTTCCCAACCCAGGGATTGAACCCAGGTCTCCTGCATTGCAGGTGGATTCTTTACCAGCTAGCCACAGGAGAAGCCCAAGAATAGCCTATCCCTTCTCCAGCAGATCTTCCTTACAAATTCAGATTAAAACCATCATAAGATATCACTATATACCTATTAAAATAGCCAAAGTTAAAAAGACTGACCATACTAAGTGATCACCAAAGTGTGGGACAACTGATACTCTCATACACTGCTGGTGGGGTGGCAGTATAAAATGATATAATCATTCAGAATACATTCTGACAGATTATTAAGCAACCCAAAAGTCCATCAACACATGTATGATAAACTGTAGGATACTCATAAAATAAAACATTACTTAGCAACAAGAAAAGAACTATTGATATACACAACATGCATGAATCTCAAAATAAGTAGGAAAGAACAAACAGCCCAGATCAAAAAAAAAAAAAAAAAAGAGTACACGATTTCACAGAATTCTAGAAAAGCCAGATTAACCTACAATGACAATAGATTAGCAGTTGCCTAGGGATGGGGGTGGGAGAAGGCAATGGCATCCCACTCCAGTACGCTTGCCTAGAAAATCCCATGGACGGAGGAGTCTGGTGGCTGCAGCCCATGGGGTCGCTAAGAGTCGGACACGACTGAGTGACTTTACTTTCACTTTTCACTTTCATGCACTGGAGAAGGAAATGGCAACCCACTCCAGAGTTCTTGCCTGGAGAATCCTAGGGACGGGGGAGCCTGGTGGGCTGCCGTCTATGGGGTCGCACAGAGTCGGACACAACTGAAGTGACTTAGCAGCAGCAGCAGGGATGAGGGTGGGCTGAAGGCAAGATTACAATGGGACAAGAAAAAACTTTTGGAAATATGTTTAGTACCATGATTGTGGTGATGAGTTCTCAAGTGTATTCACAGATCAAAATATATCCAATTGGGCACTTAAAGTGTGCACAGTTTATTATATGTCAACTATACCTCAATAAATTTGTAGAACGACTATGGAGGCAGATGACAGATGTTAACAGGTCCTAGAAGAAGGAGGAGGGGGCAGGAGGCAAGAGAAGGAAGGCTTCTTTGTTGGAGGTTAGGCATTAGATACCCCACTCGGCCTCAGCTCCCCCTGGGGTGCAGGGAGTGGCATAAAGTCCCTTCTCCCTTCAGGAAAATGAAGGCTGTCATGCCCAGGCCTCCCAGGGGTATCATAAGCACTGCGTGACAAAGGCTCAGGTGTATAACGCACTCCTCATAACAGACTGGGCTCCAGCAGGCCTCATCTCAATCTACTCGAGCTGTGCCCCCTCCCCCATCCCACACATTCTGCTTGCCCTGCAACACCTGTGCATCAACAGACTGCACAGCCTAACTGTGGGCCTGGAAAAGGTGATTCCTGGCTTTCCTGTAGGAAATGCACTGTGGCTGGGGCTGGGTGGCAGGGTCTTACAGGTTGTGACATGACAGGCTCACTAGCTCCCGAGGACTGAGCTTCAGGACATGTGCTCTCCTCAGCCTGCCTGTAGGGTTTTGTCATCCTTCAATTGGAGACCCTGGAGAGGGAGCCAACCTCCTATCCTCACATGGGAAAGGCCAGTGGCCACAAACATCTACAGAACGTCTTAGGTAAACAGCAGTCTCTTCTCTTTGCAAACAGTTGGTGTGAGCGATAACCTATTTCCATCCTCCTGACAAGAAAACAGCCTCCGAGCATCTGACAGCTTCTTTCTCCCCCTCACTCTTCAGTTTTCTCCAATGTATTAAGCTCCTGGGCCTGAAAATGTCTGAAATCCTGCCCTCCCCCAAGACAGCTGAGCTAGACACTTACTACTCTCAAGTGTGAGTGAATGAAGGACAGATGGATAAATGAAGTCCCATCTTACTGTCCAATTGCTGGGCACTGTGTTAAGCCAATATTATAAACATCTCAGGGGTCTCCCTCTGTAGCAAGCTGGGACCTGCAATCACCAAGTTAGCATCTGGAAAGCAAACAGGCCTTTCCTGTTGCCAGCTGTTACCTGCACCAGCCGCCCCACAAGGGTCATGGGGAGTAGGGAGGTGACTCTCAGTGCTGCTCACACACAGCCCCATGGAAGACAAGGGAAAAAACACTGTGTCTGGGTGGCCAGCAGAGGGAAGGCTGAGACAAGAGCAGCAGCAGGCTATGACCAGGGTGGCCATGTTTGGTCAGTAGGACCCAATGGCTTTGGGGAGAGTCTTCTATTTTCAACACAGTGGTCCTAGAAGTTACCACAATGACAAAGATTTTTTCCAAATTACTTTGGCCACCATGAAATGATTCCAAAGGATTACATAAGCAGGGGGAAGGAAAGCCAGGTGAGATTTTTTCAAAGGCAATATTAAAGCAATGGGGAAGTCAAACACCACAATCCGGCATGCTAATACAGTGACAGTATGATCTGCGAGGTGGTGGCATTGCCTGGCATGCAGATGAACGGAAGGTTGCTGGTAAAAGATTAGGGCACAGGGGAGGACCTCGACGGCTCCCAAGGCCATCTACTACCAAAAGTCAAATCAACTGCTTCCTCCCAACCTTGCCTGATGGAGACCCTCAGGAAAGCCTGACCACTCAACAGTCATCCCCACTGGGCTGGTGTGGACCCCATCAGCACCGTCTGCTTCACCCCAAGCCACCGGCATCCCACAGGGGAAAGGGGGCAAAACTGATCCCGAGGATGAGAGCCAGCCCCATGGCTGAATGTCAGAGAACAGCCCTGCAGCGAGACATGACATCCTGGTCACCAAGCATCCAAGGCAAGGTGGGAGCCAGTTCCAGGAGAAGTGCCACAACAGCTCTTCCTTGCTTTAAATGTACCAGGCGAAGAACACTGAGGAGAACTGGGAACACAGAAGACTTCGCTTTTTACTGTATTTCCCTCCGTATATCATTTTTCTATTAATATTTTCTATTTTAAACTAATTTTTAAAAACTTTTTTAAAAAGTTTATTTCTTCCCTTTTCTGTAGCCACCATTACAGGTGGATACCAAACATAACTGACCATGGCAACTAGTTGAGGAAACAGCACAAGTTTTCACTAAAATTTACATTAACACTGAAAAGGAAATTAAGAGAGAGCTCTACCTGGGCATTCCAGGTGGCACTAGTGGTAAAGAACCTGCTTGCCAATGCAGGAGACTGAAGAGATGCAGGTTCAATCCCCAGGTCAGGAAGATCCCCTGGAGGAGGCCAAGGCAACCCACTCCAGTATCCTTGCCTGGAGAATCCCATGGACAGAGGAGCTTGGCAGGCTCTAGTCCATTGGGTCGCAAAGAGTCGGACATGATTGAGCATGCAGGCTATCAATGCACCAAAAATGCTCTGCCCAGGCAAGTTTTCACCAAAGCCGAGGACCTTTCAGCCCTGCCTTGCCTCATCTCTTGGACCCTGGGCAGATCCTGACATCCCTCTACATTCAAGCCCTCTACATCCTCCTCTCGGAGCTCTTCAAGGCACAGTTTCAGACCCTTTCCTTCTCACCACACTTCTCCACTGCCTGAGCAGTCCCACCCCCAGGCAGCTCCACAGCTGCATCTGGGGCCCAGGCCTCACCTCTGGATGCACTTAGCGGCACTTCTGCATCTGACAGGTAATGAGGCTTTCTAAGGACCACTGGCTGACTCCACTGTTTGCCACCCTCAGAAGTGGGCGAGGACCCTTGGTGCAGGCAAACCTCCCTTTCTCTCACCTCCAAATAAACCCACTCACACTAGCCCCATTAGGCATGTCTTTTTAAAAAATGTATTTATTTTTAATTGAAGGATAACTGCTATACAATACTGTGTTGGTTTCTGCCATCCATCAACATGAATCAGCCACAGGTATACATATGTCCCCTCCCTCTCAAACCTCCCTCCCACCTTACACTCCATTCCACTCCTCTAGGTTGTCACAGACCACTGGGTTTAGCGCCCTGCGTCACACAGCAAATTCCCACTGGCTATCTGTTTTACATATGGTAGTGTGTGTGTTTCAATGCTACTCTCCCAATTCGCCCCACCCTCTCCTTCCTGCCATGTGTCCACAAGTCTGTTCTGCATCTCCACTGCTACCCTGCAAATAGGTTCATCAGCACCATATTTCTAGATTCCATATATATACATTAATAGACAATAGTACTTGTTTTTCTCTTTCTTACTTACTCCACTCTGTATAATAGGCTCCAGGTTCATCCACCTCATTAGAATTGACCCAAATGCGTTCCTTTTTATGGTCGAGTAATGTATGGGCCACAACTTCTTTATCCATTCATCTGTCAATAGACATCTTGGATTGCTTCCATGTCCTAGTTATTGTAAATAGTGCTGGGATAAATGCTGGGATAAATACTGGGGTACATGTGTCATTTTCAAATATGGTTTCCTTAGGATATATGCCCAGTAGTGGGATTGTTGGATCATATGGTAGTTTTATTCCTAGTTTTTTAAGGAATCTCAGTACTGGCTGTATCAATTTACATTCCCACCAACAAGGCAAGAAGGTATCCTTATCCTTTTCTCTACACCCTCTCCAGCATTTGTTTGATGATGGTCATTCTGACTAGTATGAGGCAATACCTCACTGTAGTTTTGATGTGCATTTCTCTAATAATGAGTGATACTGAGCATCTTTTCATGTGTTTATTAGCCATCTGTACATCTTCTTTGGAGAAATGGTCATTTAGGTTTTCTGCTCATTTTTTGACTGGGTTGTTCGTTTTTCTGGTATTGAGTTGTATGAGCTACTTGTGCATTTTGGAAATTAATCCTGTGTCAGTTGTTTCATCTGCTATTATTTCCCCCCATTCTCAGGGTTGTCTTTTCACCTTGTTTATAGTTTCCTTTGCTGTGCAAAAGCTTTTAAGTTTAATTAGGTCCCACTTGTTTATTTTTGTGTTTATTTCCATTATTATAGGAGGTGGGTTTTTGCTGTGATTTATGTCAAGTAGTGTATTGCCTATGTATTCCTCTAAGAGCTTTATAGTTTCTGGCCTTTCATTTAACTCTTTAATCCATTTTGAGTTTATTTTTGTGTATGGTGTAAGAAGATGTTCTAGTTACATTCTTTTACATGGAGCTGTCCAGTTTTCCTAGCACCACTTACTGAAGAGGCTATCTTTTCTCCACATCTAAGGCATGTCTTCTTTGGATCCTGATTTCAACCCTGGTACGGTGGACCTGAGCTCACCTCCTAGCCAACTTGTGACAGTTGCTTTGTCTGAGCATGCCTATATCCAGCCCCATAACTTTTTACCCAGACTGACTAGGCTCCATGATGAGGACCTGAGGCTTGATGTGCCCAAGCTCCTCACCCTCAGTTCTGGAGTTTTCCTCCACCCACTCTGGTCTTCCTTTCCTCTGAGAGCATCTTCTAGGCCACCACCTTCATCATTCTTGAACCCCAACAGTCCCAGGAGGCAGATAACAACATCATGGCTCAGGTCTGACCTCAGAGGCCAAGTTCTGCCTTAGCCCTCAAGCCCCAACCAGCCTGAGCCACGGCAATGTTTCTCTGGGTGACTTTCCTGCTCTTATCCAGTGTCTGCAACAATTATATAGTTGAAACCGCATCACAGATAGCTGGTTTTTCTTTTCTTCATTGAACACTTCTTCCTGTTGCTACTTACGCTTCATAATGATCCTAACAGCTAAACGTCCCATTAATGCATCATAATTTCCTTGACTTTTCTTCTCTGCTGGGCATCCCAACTCCTTCTGGGTTCTCCTACTGCAACCAATGTTGTAAAGATCATCTTCACAACTTCCTTATCTCATTTTTCCCTCAGAAATAAATTCAGGTGTTCAACTCTGCCCTAGGGGTCCACATACTTTTATGGCAACTGGTACTGCCTCAACTGGTTTTCACTCTCACCTTGGGCAATGCAATGACCCCACTACAAAGAGGAGGAAGAAAGCAGAGCCAAATCTGTTGTACCCTGCACGGGGTCCTGAAGAGGCAGGCCCAGCTGTCTGGCAGACTGGACTCAGATGTCAGGGCTGTTATCTTATCCTGCCTTTGTCATGTATTCCATGATTCCACCAGCAGGAAGGGAGAGAGCACCCAGTGCACACAACCCTCGAGGACCGGCACTAAGGCTGCTCTGCCCCACCCCCCAACTCCGAGGCTGCTGAGAAGACAGGTGAGGATCAACAGGACTGTCACTATACCTGGGGAGGTCGGCTGAGATAGAAGCAAACATGGCATTAATCTTGCTGAAACCTAGAGCAATTTTTACAGCTCAGTGGTGAGATTATCAAGAGTGACTGAGATCTGCCAGGAGAACATGGCCAGAAGACAGAGTTGCCACTTCCAAGGAGAAAGGTGCCCTGCACACAGAGAGGGAATGGCTGTCTCCAACATCAGGAAAACCTTGGACGTGGGCGCCAACACCATTCAGGCTGCACACTGAAAAATAGCTGCAGCTCACAGAGAGAAGACACCAGAATTCACTCAGTGGCTACGTGTTTACCAGGAAAGTCAAGATGGGTTTGTGCTGAGGAGGAACTCAGGGAGCAGGGAGAGCTGGAAGGACTTACATTCATGGCAGGGAAGAAAGAAGACTGACAAGGAAACAGGACAAAGTGACTGTATGCAAAGCTATGAAGAAAATCACCAACACGACATACCAGAGGAAGGCTTCCTCCCAAGCCCTGGGCCAGGAGAGATGGTCACCTCAGCCTGGAGTCCCAGAGAGAACCTGGGGCAGCAAAGGGTCTGTAGCAGAATGCTGGCCCCAAACCATCTTCAGAATAGCTGGCCTCCAAGACACTCCAACCAAGAGAACCATCCCAGGAGTCAGCTGCAAAGGCACCGATGCCTCTTGGACAAGGAGCCTGAAGCCTGCAGCCCAGATCCAAGCAGGACAAGGGGAGGGTCTCAACCCCAGTGTGTGCTGCATTCAGCTCACGCCAGCCAGCACTCAGGAACCTTGGGAGCCAGCTGTTACACACAGCCACTGTTAACACATGCAATGATCAATCACTTGGGGTACAGTGGATGAGACTCTGTCTGCCAACGCAGGGGACATGGGTTTCATCCCTGGTCCAGGAAGATTCCACATGCCTTAGAACAACTAAGCCCATGTGCCACAGCTACCGAAGCCTGTGCGTACAGAGCCCGAGCTCCTCAACAAGAGAAGCCACTGCAGGGAGAAGCCTGTGCACTACAATGAAGACCCAGCACAACCAAAAATAAAATAAGTAATTTTTTAAAGAAATGCTATGATAAGGGAGTGGTTTGGACTGCCGGCTGAAGGCTGCTGTGGGCAGGCAGTTATCTCCTGCCTGGCAGCATTCTAAATTTTCTAGAAAAGCCACATAGCTGGATTTTTGTAGGAAACCTCCATCTGTATTTTTTGTGGCTAATTAAAGTTTTAAAAATACTGTACTAGGAGATGTCACAACCCTTGGGCTCTACCCAGCTCACAAATCACCTCTACTTATGCTCAGTGTCAGGGAGACAGCAGACACTAACAGCGATAAAATTGCACAAGAAGCCCTGTGTGTCGGGTGGACACGACGTGTATCAACTCAGTGAATCCTCAAAACAACCCCGGGAGATAGGTATTACTACTACCTCTCATCTTCTGCATAAGCACAGTGAAACTCCAAGATGTTAGGTAACTCGCCCAAGGCCACACAGTCACAGAGCCAGATCAAGTCCAGGCAGTGTGGCTCAAGTTGGTGCTTGTAAGCTTTATGTTTCTAGTTCCTGAAAAACAAAGGCACCAACATGCATAAGAGAGACAGCGTCTAAGGGAGTAGGTAGGAATGAGTTCAGAGCTCCTCTGACAAACATTCTGGTGAAAACAGATATCAGCAAGGATGAATGCCACCTCTGTGTTACTTCTGTTGCCGTATTCCTGGGGTCTGGGGTGACTGCTATCCTAGATCACTTGAGTTCCTATCTGTTTTATAGCACATGTCCTGGATTTAACATTTTTTAAACAAAGTTTTAGAATTTTAATAAGACTAGCTTTTAAGTGGAATCTTTATTGCTTCTTAATAAACCATTTATGGTTAAAAAAATTTGTAATGTAATTTACTTTTAGCATTCCCTTTTACTTCTCAAGGGATATCTTCATTTGGATAGCTTTTTTTTAAAAAATTGATGTCTAGTTGATTTATAATGTGTTAGTTTCAGGTATTCAGCAAAGTGATTCAGCGTTAACATGGCTAAAAGAGACAAATATAATATGATATCCCTTATATGTGGAATCTAAAAAGTGATGCAAATGAATTTATTTACATAATAAAAACAATTCACAGACATAGAAAACAAACTTACGGTTACCAAAGGGGAAAAGAGGAGGGATAAATTAGAGTTTGGGATTCATATACACTATGACATAAAACAGGCAAGCAGCAAGAACCTACTGTATGGCATAGGGAACTATACTCAGTCTCCTGTAATAATCTATAGTAGAAAAGAATCTGAAAAGGGACGCATGTGTGTGTAAAATTGAATATATATATAACTAAATCACTTTGCTGTACACTTGAAACTAACAACACCATAAACTAACTATACCTCAATTTTTTTTAAGTGTAACAATTTTTTAAATTTGAAAACAAAGGTGATGTAATACTCTTTTCCCCACAGTTACTATTATTTGGGGCTTCCTAGGTGGCGCTAGTGGTAAGGAATCCACCTGCCAATGTAGGAGATGTGGGTTAGATCCTTGAGCTGGGAAGATCCCCTGGAGAAGGAAATGGCACCCCACTCCAGTATTCTTGCCTGGGGAATTCTACGGACAGAGGAGCCTGGCAGGCTATAGTCCATGGGGCAGCAAAGAGTTGGACACAACTGAGCACAGCCATTATTGTTTGGGTTTTCAAGCTTGTTCATGACTACCATATCTTGGCCATGTCTACTACTGCAGCATGTCTTCCCAACTTCACATTTGGTGACATCATGCTAGTAGCTTGAAATCAGACACAGTCAAAGTATTTATACCATGGAAACTGGCAAACACTACAAATCAGGGCCTGATTTATCCTCAGGTTGGTGGCCTCTGTAAAGTCCTGAGCCGTATCCAGACCAATTTCGTAAAGAGTTTTAAAAGTTTCATTTTATATATTTTTTATTGGGGTAAAATTCACATAACATAAAATCAACCATGTAAATAAAGTTTTACTGGAATACAGCCATATTTGTTTGTTTACAAATTATCTATGGCTGCTTCTGTGGTATGCATAAAGGCGGAGCTGTGACAGAGACAGTATGAGCTACAAAGCTGAACTGAAAATATTTACTATCTGGTCCAGAAAGAGCTCGCCAGCCCCTGGGATTTAGACTTAAGAAAATACTGATTATGCAGATTAAACTTCAAAGTGTGCCATGCCAATAGGAATAGCACAAACAACTGAGGAAATATTCTTCCAGTATTTGAAAACTATTATCTGATTTTGCAAAGATATTACTTCACTTACTAACGTAACAATTATCAGTCAATGTTCATGTCAAAATTAAACTCATAAGTTGACTATAGATACAAAACTTCAACAACAACAACAAAAAAGGAAAGCAGTCTGAAAGAAACAACTGGCTACAAAATAAAGTGTTGCTTCGTGATTACTTGTAAATTGTCTGCTACCTATCCTTTCCATCAGTATAATCATGTATGTACATATACGGCATTTTTCCTGGAAAGCCAGCTGTCAAACATGTATAAGCACACCACACAGAGTAAGTTAGAGTTCTCTATTACTTCAAAGTGCTTAAAATAAACCCTGAATGAAACTAAAATCCATTTGCATTACTATAATTCAGCATCACAGATAAATGAAAAGAGGAAAGAGCCTGCATTCTTTAGATGCTACCTCTTATAAATTATGGTGTACTTAAAAAATGGTTCTAAGTTTTATCATCTCTGCAAGCAAACTGAACTTCTCCATGGTGATTATCAGTGTCAAGGAAAAACAAAAAAATCCAGCTAACATATAAAAGTTGTGTTCAAGGACACAGTGCTCCCTTTCAGGAACATCAATAATGTTACCGGGAGAGTCAATAAAGTTCAATATTTAGCACATCCCCTAACACTTTACACTTTATTTTTCTCAAAACTATACTGAAGGAATGAACTGCTCGTCCCCCCATTCCCAGTTCCAGTTTCCCAGTGCCCTGCCTGGACACCCTATTTCCTATGTGTGCTGTGAAATGACAAGAGTCTGTAGGCAGGCAGTGTGACAGCAGGGAGGGGAGGGAGCTCTTTACAAAGGTTGGCCAAGAGAAGCCTGAAGGAATCTGAGGTAATATCTAGGGAGGGGACCTACACAGCCATGAATGAGGGAGAGGGAAGTATAAATGAGACGAGAAAGGAAAGAAGCACAAACAACCTGTCATGTTATTGTTCAGTCGCTAAGTCATGTCCAAGACTGTGCAACTCCCTGGACTGCAGCATACCAGGCTACCCTGTCCTTCACTATCTCCTCAAGTTTGCTTGAGTCGGTGATGCTATCTAACCATCTCACCCTCTGTCGCCCCCTTCTCCTCCAGCCTGCAATGTTTCCCAGAATCAGGGTCTTTTGCAAGGAGTCGGCTCTTTGCATCAAGTAGCCAGCCAAAGTATTGATGCTTCAGCATCAGTCCTTCCACTCAAATTCAGCGTTGACTGGTTTGATCTCCCTGCTGTCCAAGGGACTCTCAAGAGTCTTCTCCAGCACCACAACTTGAAAGCAACAATTCTTCATGACAATAAGGAGAGGGGATGCCTGTTCTAATCACAGAGGATCTTAAGCCAATGGTGAGATCTGATATCAGTTTGGAAGGGGCAAGACGGAGAAAAGATGATGAAAGGAGAATATACATTTTGGTAGTAGAGTCACCAAAGTCATGCGTAGGACTTACAGCTGGATTGGGTGCATTAAGGTAGAGAAAAGCAGGGAGCACAGATGACCCCAGGGCCTGAACAGAGCCACAGCTACAGCGGCGTTGACTACACTGAGAAAAACTTCATACACATCCTCTCTGTCCTGGTGGGCTGGACTCCTGTGCTTTGAGAGCATGAGAAGCATGACAGGTGGACTTCACTGGGGTAAGGAGTTGCACACTCCTGTGCCGAACCTCCCAAAAAAGCACGAGAGAAAACAACCCTCTTCTCTCCGCTGGTTGCAGTACACAGAGGCCCCACGATCCACTCCACATCTTGATTGCTCTCAATAGTTCGAGTGCTCTTCAGGCTAAATCAACCTTTTTCTTTTTTCTTTTTTTTTTTTTTACTGTTTAATTGAAAAAACAACAGAGCATAGGAAAAGCAAAAACAAAAACCATTCCTACTGCCCCAATACAAATGCCTCCCATTTTATCCTAAGGTCTAGTTTTTGTGACTTTCCTAGTTGTGTGATGCTGACCAAAAAAAAAAAAAAGCTCCTTTTCTTCATCATGGCAAAGCTTGTCCATTTTTCTGCAGTCTTCAGGATTAATCTTCACAGCTCTATGCTATCTGACCCAGTGGATCCACCATGTTTCCTAAGCCTCTCTCACGCCATTTAATTAATGATATGAACAATTAATATTGGATAAATATATTCACTAACATTGTTATTAAAAATGATCATGTATCTGTAAATAAATTTCCAAGAGTTAAAAAACGTCTATATCAAAGGACACGACCAAAGCTACACCTCCTGCCACGTAAGTATTTCTCAAAAGGGAAGAAGTATGAAGTACGAAGCTCTCCTGGGTCCTGCCAGCGAGGTTGGGTAGGATGAGGGGGAAAAGAGTAGGAGATATAAAATAGCAACAGGACAGTTTAACGCCCAGTCTCGATTACCTGCCAATGCTATTTCACCTACATATTTGCGTATAAGGTATACATTTTTCAATTATTCCTCACATCAATATTTCCCTATCTGGTGATGTTTCTGGGAGGTTGTGATTGTTAGCTCTGAGTAAGTTCTCCACATTGAAAGAATACTGCTTCGTAAAGGTGATTTTACACACACAGAAATCTGCATTTTGATCCCTTCCCTCCCGTGGTCTGCACTGCAATATAGGATTCAGAGAAGTTCAGGCAAGTGGTAAGTCCGGTTGGGAGTTCCATCCCAAGTACTTCTAAAGAAGTGTGTCTTTCAGTCTACAAACCTGAGATTTTGTTCTACAATCAATTTCTTCCTACTTCCCCCAAGGGAGCTTTCAGAAATGTGCAAAATTATGCAATGTTGTCTGGTAACTGCTCACACTAAAACGAAGACTATCTTTGGGAAAAAATACCATCTGTGAAAACCAAAGTTAAATATCTACAAACTCATCCAGGAGGAAAACTGGCCCCATCCCCACCCCTCAAGAAAAGCAGGGAGGGGGGTGTACTTGCATGTGTTCAGTGTCTCTGATGTACACAGCAACTTCCCTTTGGGCGTTATTTACCCTTTGGTAGGGTAGGGTCTGTCCTCACTTTATTATCAGAGGACAGAAAGTCTGACAGACTGTCCGCAATATCTGCTGCGATTTGTCTAAAGACAAGCATCTCAGAAACAGAGCTATACAGATTTGAACCCAGGTCTAACTCCAAAACCCCTGCATATGAAATACTTTTCTTTCCTTCTATCTGCCCATCCGTTCATCTTTTTCATTTGGGGGGAGGCTCAGACAATTTTGCACCCATCAATCTGTATTTAAGAAAAGGAAAGAAGGCTCTCTTCTCCAAAAGACAAGACCTCGGGAATGGCGCTAACAGGGCTCAGAGATACCAGAAAAACCAGTGGGTGTGACGGGGAGGAGTCAGGACTTGAGGGTTGCTAGGAGGGGAAGGGGGCTGTGCTCTGCACCCCCAATCTACCCCACGCCCCATGTGGACAAACACAACAAAGGCCTCAGTTCTTACCCAAAATACAAGAGATGAGGCCCAGAAGCACACTAATTGAGGTAGGCATTAAAATTAAACAAATTTTAAAGCGAGTTCCTTGGTGGTACCACCCATGTCAGGCAGGTGCTCCTGAGCCACACGTGGCTGGGGTTGCCACACGGGACTGGTGGGTAAAGACCATCTCCATCAGCACCAGTGCTCTGCCAGGAAAGAGCTCCGCAAGGATTCTCGCTGCCGCCTCCCCTCCTTGCAGTGGGTACAGTGGCCTCCGGGAAAAAGAAAGGCTCTGAGGTCAGTTGTGCGGTGGCCAGCTACTTACCCTGGCTAAGCCTGAGTCTCATCTGTTAAATGGGGATATTACCTATCACAGAGTGAGCATACAATGAGTTGCTACTGTCCTGCTTCTGTTACAGTCCAAAGATAAAGTCCTTACAAAGATATAACCCTTACAAAGATGACATCAAAAGACACTGAATACTTGGATTTGTTAAGTAGGGTTGCTTACTAGACTGAATGAGATTCCCGCCAGGCTGAACTCCACCTGCAGGTCTATTACCCACTAACAGTATTAAAAGTCCGCTCTCTGCTCCTTCCAGCTGCAAGGCCTCAGGTAAGGACAGGCTCCCTCGCTCTTTTCCTCATCTTTAAGAGAAACAGCAGCAGCTCCCGCCCTCCTCTAGGTGACTAAGCCCAAGTCAGACATTGCACCAGGCACCTAACACGCTCAACCCCTCAGGACAACACCACCAGGTGATGGCACCAACAGCCACATATCACAGGTAGAGAGACTGAGGACCAGAGGCTTTAGGTGATTCACCCTGAGGCCACTCAGGCAGAAGCAACTGAGGAGGACCTGGAGCCACTGCTCTCCCAGCACAGCAGGGGTTCAGTGTTCAGTGTTCCTCCCTCTTTCAGGGGGAGTCCAAAGGAGGGAGGAGGTATGTGCACTCCTGGCATGGCGGGAGTCTGGGACTGAGGGATCATCACACCACAGAGGAGGCTAGGCAAGTGCTGCAAAGCTGCCCACCTCCCTGCCTGTCCTGTTTCCAGCCTCCCTAAAACTGAGTGACACACACAAGACACGCTCAATGCCTGAGTACTGACCATGCCACTATGGCTCGAAGGGAACCGATGCACCACAGGAGGACCCCAAAGGGCTGAGGTCTGGAGAGGGCCAGTCATCACAGGATAGGGCCGTCCTTCGGGGAACCAGCCATCCCAACCCCAATGCTTGTGAGCCAAGCAGCTGCTCTGCCCAGTCCCCACCAAACCTGAACTCTCTCTACCCTGAACCCAGCTTGATGCTGCCAGATTAGGCAATGCACGTGCTCATCCACAGCCTGAAATCGGAGATGGACCCACAGTAAACTGGTCTTCAGCCCTAACAGAATGAACTATATGCAACAGCAAGAAAGGGACCAAAGCAGAAGGGGATACATGCACACCAGACAGGTTAAAGGTGGGGAAGATCAGACCAGGATGCCAGGAACAGAAGACAGTGCTCCTTGAAGAGCTGGCAAGGGCCTTGTGGGAAGAAAGTTGCACCTTGAGCCCAGAGAAACAGGTAGGAAGGAAAGAGAATGGAGGGCAGACTATCCAGGTGGGGGTGCAACAGCAGGTCAGGAGCGGATGAGCAGTTGAGAGAGGTTGGAGCAGGGCAGGAGAGAGGATGCCAGAGACTAGGACACACTGTGCTCAGCTGACTCTCTTGGTTGCAAGTGACAGAAAGATCAGGTCAAATAAATGGACTTTACCAAGAAAAGACACCACCAACTCACCTAGGGCCAACTGAGCCCCAGCAACTTATTCCTCCCCATCCCTCTGGGCCAGTCTTACTCCTGGGCAGGCTGTCCTCATGCAGCAGACCCTAGCAGCAACCTGTTGACATCCTTCTCATTTAAGTCTCCCCCAAGTACCCCAACAAAGTATTAAAATTTTCGAACGGTCATAGGTCCGCCCCTGAACCAATCACTGGCTGGGAAAAATGTAGCCCCATGACTGGCTAGACCTCAATCACTAAGCATCCTAAGGACACCCACCAAGGGATGGAACCTGGGTGAGCTGCCCACCAACAAGTCTGTGAACTGTCAGCTACCACCCACCCATCAAGACCCACCAGGATGCTTCAGGTCAGGGACCACACCCCACTGTCAGTAGAGGATGTCCCACTTGGACAGCCAAGGAAAACTAAGGCTGCAAACCTAACTTGATCCAAAACTACATGGCGAACAGCAGAGTCATGATCCCAATTCAGTTCTGCCCAACTCTAAAGCCCAAGTTTTCCACCTGGAGAAAGATTGCCTTCTTCACTATGTCACCTACAGAGCTCCCACGCTACCCAGTCAGCCACATGGCCCCAACAGAAAGAGTGAAACATCCCAGTCTGTTTTTGAACACTCACTCTGGGGTTGGCACAGAGACAAGATCTGAATGCAGGAGACTGGCTGGGAAGAGCCTACATCTCCCTAGAGATCCCATTCACAGGAATGGGGCGACTGAGGGAGGCAGCCAGCAGAGCAGTGGACTGTGGCACCACCAACAAACAGCACAGCCGAGGTCAGTAGTTGGCTGGCCTGCAAGCTCCCAGGGCTCACTGGAAACCATAGTGAGACATCTGGGGAAAGTCTTAAAGGCCAGACAGGGGTCCTCAAAGAAAAGTCAAATATTCAAAGGCAAGAAGGTACAGTGAGCAGGAGGTCTGGAGAGAGCAGCAAGGCCAGTGCAGTATGGTCCAGGGGGCCAACCACAGCAACCACTCAGCATTAGGCCTCAGGCTTCCTTCATTCCCAAGCAGCTGCATTCAGCACTGAGCCTGCGGTGTCACTAAGGACAGCATGATGACCCAGGGAGACGGCCTCAAGTGACAAGCATCAGTAATGCATCCTCATGCCCAAGGCCAGCTCATCTCACAAAGCAGATGATGCCACTTCCTATTTCCTGACTTGGAGGAGCCCACCACCAACAGGACAGAAAACCATGCCAATTATACTCCTGACAAACGAGCATCATCCGCAGGGCGAAAGGCAGACACTTACTCCCCTAACTCTGAGTGGGGCCGACAAGCAGGTTCACCAGTAACCCAAAGACAGTCCCTAGCTCCCGGCCCAGACCGGTGTCTCACTGTTTCTGCCCTGCCACATGGGAGGGCTACAGCAGTCAAGGGACACCTGCTGCTTCTGTCTGCACAGCAGACCCTGCTTCTTCTGCAAGCTCCTCCCCTACTTCCTCTGGAGACTACCATTTTCTCCCACCCCCAAGCCAAGTCAGAGTGATTCTTCAGGAGTTTTCAAACTGAAAGTGAATCCATCCTTGACCGAGCCTTCAAGAGTTCAAATCCCAGAGCTGCTACGTTTCTCACCACGTGGAACAAGTCTATCCACATAACACACATATGCATGTGGTGTCGAGGACAAAAAAACAGAACAGTTTCCTTCTCAGTTCTCCCACTCTAATTTTAATCCCTAATAGTATTTTGACTTGGTGGTGCAAGGAGAAAGGTTACAAACAAATGTAGGATGAGCTCACGTCACTCAGGAGGGTGATGGTGAGAAGTGAGGCTCCTGCATGCAGCAGCAGCTTTGGCTTGCTGACCAGCCTTCAAAGGGAGAACTTTAAATGCTTAAGAATAAGAAGCTTCTTTAAAATAGAAGTGAAAGTGAAATGTCCATTCACAAACCTCTCTGCCCCCAGACACGCCTCAATCGTAACATGTGGCCCACATTTGCCACTGCCCAGCTGCCAGCATCCAGACAAGGGGGAGTAGACATCACCAACTTTGGGTGCTTGTCAGAGCTCCCCAGACACATAGGAAAGGGAAAATAAAGGGCCATGAAAGACCACCTGACCCGATCTCAGCTAACCTAAGGGAAAGAAACCAAACTCTGAAAATCAAGTAGGTACCAGCTTCTGTTAAGCAAGGGAAGGGGACAGTTAAGAGGAAATGGGCACAACAATCAGTTCTGACCAGACCTCCCAGGAACCATCCATGCTCTAAGCCTGTTCTGTGAGGCTGGAGGGCTCGGCTCCTGCTTGGTCACAGGCACTGCCTCCTCCTCCCCAGCCTCACCCAGGCAGTTACTGCAGCACCAGGGGAGGTGACGGCGCGTGCAGAAACAGAGCATAAGCAGGGCCATGCTAAGGCTCTCCTGGACTCCCAAAGGGCTCCTGAGCCCAGGATGGGGTCAAAAGCTGCAACCAAGCACCTGTGCTAATACAAGGAACCCAAGTGTGACTACAGGCAAATCAGAGTCTGCAGTTCAGCCAGAACGAGGGGTACTTAAGAGCCCCATGCTGCCATCTGATGCCATGCAAACCACCCGTTGCTTACTCCAGAACTCACATTTCAGTTATGTCCATTCTGTCACCTAGACCCAATCCCAGGCCCAGCACAACACCCAACTACTTGAAGGTGTGATCATATCAAAATTTTAATGTTTAAAGAGGTGACTATCTCAGCACCTCAAAGGCATCACCCAGGGGTCACTACCAGGTAACTCCAAGCCTATTCTCCCATGAACAGTGCCCTAATGTTTCTTGGGGGCACCTCCTCTACTCTGGGTCAGTCTGGGTGGAATAACACCATGTCCTGATTTAGGGGTGAACCAATCAACACAGTCTGCTAATTCAATCAAAGTCCAGACAAATTCAATCAAAGCACCAGGAAACGTCTGCTCAGCTTTCTGGGGAAGAAGTACCTTCCTCTTCTGCCCTGGATGATGGTCCGTAACAGTGATTCCCAAAGCTACAGGGGCTGGGGAGACGATACCCACTGTGCAAAGGCAACACAACAGAAAGCAAAAGAGAGAGATGAAGTAAAGTCAGGGTGTCACCTGAGAAGAGATCCACTTCTGGGCCTCTGTGCAACACAAGCCAATGCAGAAGTAGTAAAGGTGCTTTGCCTGCAACTATCTAACTGAATGCTTGAAGGAAACAATGTGAAATAATTAGCAGAAAGGGTATAAAACCATTGTTCCTATTTTGCATACCTCCACATCAGTGTCACTCACCCCTCCCACCCCCGCAGCACTAAAAAGCTGGCTTGCCAACTATCTGCCTGGCACAGATGCCAAGGCACACCAAGGGGGTAAAAAAAAAAAACCAACAAAAGCTGGGACGTGTTCCCTGGAAATGGCTTTCAAGAAGGACTGGCCTTAAGGACACAGGTAGCTATGCTGGGGATCACCCTGTGGCCACCAGCCCACTACTCACCCCAAGCTGGACCAGGGACCTGATGGCAGAGGGGTCCAGAGAGCTAAGCTGGAATAGGGGAGGGGGAATATCCAAGTAAGGCATCATAGGGACAAGGGGAACATAGCCCACAGGTGTGTGCCAGGAGAGCCAAGGCCAGCTTAGCAAGTCAGGTGCTCTGCAGAGCCAAGTGTGACCGGGGTGTGGGTAGGGGGCGCAGATGAAGGTACAAGCAGGAGAGCAGGGCCACCAGCACCTGGAAGAGGACAGCCAGGTCACCAATGGCCTCTCGGTGTTAGCCATGGTCACGTGCAGTCGAACTCTCCATCAGTAACTCTCCCGACTCCACCACAGAACCCCCCAGACAGAACTAGGGCCAGCCACCTACAAAATCACTTTGCACACAGTGGACAAGTGACTAGAGTCTCCAATAGCAGCCACCAGGCTGATCTACTATGAGGTGTGGTCTGGAAAAAGCATCACCCACTTTCTGGCCCTGAAGAATGAAATTTGGGGGGGGGGGGGGTCCGAAAGGGTTTGGTTTGTCAATGATCAAACAAGGCCAAAGAGTCTCTAGGTGGCATCTGATCAGTGTCTCCAGGGATCACAGATAGACAGGGATCTAAGATCAAGAGCAACTTTCTCTGTCAGGGGTGAAAAATGCCAGCCAAGAAACGAAAAGTGAAAAACACCTTTTCCTCAGCCGATTCAAGAGAAAGCAGAGTATTCAGGTACAACATTCCTCCTGAACAAGCATAAAAATGCTGTACAGAAGAATCCAGCCTAAGGATCCAAATCTAGGCAGGAGAGCAGAGTGCCTGTCCTGTACCCACTACCCTCTCCCAAGTGACATGGGAGGCAGCAGCAGGTGGGTGAGGACTGGGTGGGCAGGTTCCAACCCCAGCGCCATCCCTTCTAGCAGCGTGTCCACTGAGTCCCAGTCTCCACACTGGTACCTGCCTCACCAGGTTGCTGTATTGCTGTATAGGTTAAATGTGCAAAGTGCTGGCATCCTGTACCTGCTCAGTAAGTGCTGACCGCTGGTTCTGAAGACCAGCCCTTTCACAGGAACATCATCAAGCATCTGGGCACCCACTCGCCAAAGAAGTTCTTTCTGGATACTTGGGGAATAACTCTTGCTCTGTTACCAAGGAACTTGCCATCCTACGGGAACGGATCTAGTCTCAGCAGGAATGTAGGATTTTTAAGTTCTGTTAGGTGCCTGAAGGAGACCCTCTTGGATTAAAGCAGGTTTCTAGAAAAGGGAGAGCAGTAGGGATGACAGGAGGCCCCAGCCAGAGGCAGCGCAAAGGTCCGATACAAGGTGCCACACACAAACAGGTAAAGTCGGCTTGCAAGTTTCCGTAGATGCTGTTTTGATGACAAGCTATACCTTTACTTCAAAACATTATTGGATTAGGAGTAGCTTCCGTCCTTGAATTTTTTCAAAACAAAACAGTACAACTGCCATCATGTAGAAGTTCCTGAATGTTTCTGATCATAAAAATCGAACTTGATACCCCAAAAGGTTAAGAGCCAGTAGGCAAGAAGATTTTTAGAGGGGAAAGGTTGCAGGAACTGGGAAGAAAATGGAAAGGCAAAGCTTAACGTTTAAAAACACTTCACATTTAAGGTAAACCTCAGAAGATGCACTGGACTTCAACTTTCATTCTGGGCACTGCTTATGTAACAGGTTGTTAGGCCCACTGGCTTCTGAGACAACCAGCACCGGGTTTGGGCACAGAGCTTTCCCACATCCACCTCTGTGACACTGGAAAGATCACTTAACCTCTGCTCTTCCCTAAAATGAAGACAGAGCATCCATGTGTAAGAGTGGTTCAGAGAACTACCCAGGATGCAAAGCACACTACACATCCCTGGCACACAGTAAGTGCTAGTAAATGGGAGCTCTTCGTTTTATAGTTGCCAATGGACGAATCCAGGAAACTCTGTTGCAGTCCCAGGAGCATTTGAAGGCTTTTAACCCCACCCACCTGGCTGGGGCACATCATCTGACATGACCCTTCGTTTTAACAGGCTCCATACATAATCACAGAACCTCCAGGAACTCACAGGTCAAGAGTCTGAGTCTTGACCAAGGGCCCAATCCTGTCTGACACCCTCCTGGCATGCTGGCCCTGGACTCTTGAGCCAGCTCTGATGATCATCAAGAGCTCCCCCAAGGAAGGGAGGTAGGGAGCACCTACCTCCCAGGAACTCCTGCCTTCTGAGTCCTAAGTTTGCCTCCAGAAGCCACAGAGAGCCAACCTAAACGTGTACTGTAAACCAGCCTCCAGGCCCTTCACCAGCCCTCTTCCTATCCCATTGCTGAGAGGGTAAACTGTTCGATGACTTGCCAGTAATTCCTCCAAACTCTCCATTCCCCTCAGGTCAGAGACAAACCAAGAAATGACTTCCTTTTCCTTCTGAAAACACAAATGATGGAGGAAAAAATGACTCTACAAAGTCATTTTATGTTCTTAAGAATTCTGAACCATCTCTGAATAAGACACATGAAGAATTGTTCCATTTGGATCTAAGAGCTGCAGCCCTGTGAGGCTGCCCAACCCCTGACCATCCATGCGCACACTATGCATGCTCCAGGTCCAGGCAGGGTAGTGGCTGGGTATCCCCAGTTCTGCATCCTCCACGGCCAACACCGTAAACACTCACTAGAAATATTTACTCAACAGTTGAGCCACCTTTTCCAGTTTTATCATGTATCTCCATAAATAGCGTGTGTCAAGTTGGTGATTGAAATGTAGGTGTATTGCCTCCCAAGAACTGGCATTCATTCAGAGTATACTTTTAAATCCAGCATGCGGAATACTGGTAGGCCCTCCTTATGCAGGAAATGCTCTCCAATTCGTGGAATCCCTGTGTCAATACCTGCTCAGTCTGGAGAATGAAAAGGAGCAGTGGAAGAAGGGGGCTCTAAGTGTGGACACTCACAAGGCCGGACTGAAAATGCTACTGACTACGCAGCCAGCCACTGAGTCACAAACTCAGGCACCCAACCTGACAACCAGCTAAGTGGGCCCCACAGGCACCAGGCAGACTCAGGACAGTCACCACCAGGAATAAATAGAAAAAGCACGACTTCTGCTGAGACAGAGCCCCCAGCTTCCAGAAAGCTGTTTACAGTGGAGGGGTGGCAGGAGACCACTGGATGCAGTCACTGAGAGGTTATGATGGGTTAAAATCAGTGCTGGATAAACCAGAACTCCATCTGAGAAGACAGACACATAGACAAATTGAGGCAAAGTGAGCAGAGAGCTCCTCCTTCACAGAATGCCAAGTTTGGCCCCTTGGAGGGCATGGCCCACCACTCGAAGCGGTGTTGTGAGTTCAAGTGACCACAGTGTCTGTTTATACCTGTTATCAGGACAAATGCCTCTCCCCTAAGCGGACCTGAACTGTTTTCCAAGCCTCTGTGACCTGCAGCTAGGACAACATCCCCTGATGAGAGCCACCTCTGAGGACCTCCGTGAAGACAGAAAGTAAAGTCCACCTTCTTCTGAGGAAGAGGGCGAGTCACAACAAGGACTTACACCTGCCTGACAACCAACACTGTCACCTGTCCACTGCCCAAAGTCATAAAATGCCACACTGCTGGCCTCACACATCCTGGCCACAATAGAAAGAGCAAAGACAGGAAGGCTACGGAATTTGGGCCACCGCTGTGATCAGGAAGAGTCCACATGTTTAGACTTTATATGTTCTAATATATTAATGAGAATTGGAACTAACAGCCTTCCATTTCAGAACTTACAAGATTCCTCTTTCCTGCAGGATCAATGGTGTTTTATAAAAACACCAGAAGTGCTGTAATCTTGAAGCAAAAAAGAAAGCTGGAACACCAGACTCATGACAAGCTCCACATCAGCTGGCAGTTACCACATCACAGTGTGGACTGGCCCAGGATTCTGTTCCCCTGACAGAAACCTTCAGATGTTTCCGGGACAGGTTGTCTAATGTCATCAACCTGTTGGATCTATCACAGGTAAATCGAACCCAAGTTGTAATCTCTTATAAACCTGTGTGGGAGAGAAGACACGCCCACATCTTTTCTTACCAGCTCAAGAACACTGCCCTCATGGCCTCTTCTGAAGTCATCTCTCCACATTTGAGATCACTACAGTACATTTAAAGTTGGAAGCATTATCGCTTAATAACTCTGGGTAAGTCCCTAACTTTAGGGCAGTCACCTCACATTAAGTGAGTAGGAAACAAAGGCATTTTGTCCTCTCCAGGCCAATGAAGACACTAAACAGCACCCACTGTCATGATGTCGGCTTCACCCACAGAAAGGGGAGACTGGCTATGCACCCCACGTCCCTTTACAGGCTGTTAGAAGAAAGCAGGAGACTGCTGAAGTGCTGCACAAAGTCAGGTAAAGCACACATCTCTGTGCAGAAGTGTGTTAGTATTTGTTATTCAGAAAATTCACACAATAGATCCTGCATTAAAAGACAAAACTTCTAGAACAACAATTCATGTTAGCCTCTGATGCCCAGGTCCAGAATCTGAACCTGGATCTAGTTTATGGGGCAAATACACCAGTCCCCAGATCCAGGTTGTAGATGAGGAACCCACAGCCCAAGAAGCTCACTGGTATCCTCACCTTCCAATTCCTAGGTGGGAAAACGATCTTTTCCATGTGTCCCTCTGCAGAGGCCCCTTGGTCGCCTCCCCTTGGCACCTGAAGTCTGCAGAATACTGAGGAAGAAATGCAGTTCTGAGATTTCCTGCTGGAGAACCCAAGAAGGAGTCTAGGGTTCAGTAGTTTAACCAGCACTTAGAAAGTATGCCTATCACTTCTGCTCTAGACAGAGCAGAGAGAGAAACAAACTCCTCCTGAAGGTTGTCCTCTGGTCTGGAAGACAAAGCCTGAACTCTGGCAAAATAAGGAGTGTCCAATACAAATGGAAATCTAATCACTTGCTGATGAGGAACCCAATCATTTGCTGATATTTTGAGTGGACTGACTCTAGATTTCTGGGCTGGAAGAAGACAGTCCTCCTTAACTTTATCCATAACAAAACAAGATTAACAAAGGCACACAGTGCACTTCGGAAAGGTTTTCAACACCTTGGGCTGCCATACAACGGTAACAGTAAGGCTTTCACTGTTACAAAAAACTTTTAGTTGCTTTCGGAAAAGGAGTGTACAGAATTTATTACTGAGATGGTAAAAATTATTAAATCAAAGTCTGATGCTATAGATATTCAAGTACTCCACAGTCTAGAATTTAGAGCAAAGAACTTTCCTCTTAAGAACCCCCTTTGTCAGGGAGATGATCAGAAAATGTTACTTTGTTACTTCCCTAACTTTTTAGATACTTGTGGATATTAGGTCAGCTGCCTGAGTTGACTTTTCAAGCAAAAGTTAAGTCTGTTATCAAAATTGCATGCCCATGAAGGTAAGCATTAATGACACAATTCTCTGTAGCTTCTCTCAGAAGAGGTTTAATTTTAGTGTTGGCTCTTCAACGCTGTCCCCATTTTTATTTTCCAGGAGCATCTTAAATATGTGTCAACTAACTATGCAGAAGTGGAGTTCCTGCTTGGGTAAGGCAGAGAAGAGCAGCTGTGCGCTGGCAATGCCTTGATGAAGCCACCTAGCTCTCACCTGAGCCCAGTTCAATCAAGAGAAACTGCAGAAATATGGTCACAGCATCTCTGCCAGCAACCTATTCCTCCATGGCTCTGAGTTTCTCTGTGGAGTTTGCTCCAAGCCACACTCCTGTCAAATGGCTTGTAACAATACTCAAGAACATCACTGACAACAGCAGCATTTAAAGGAGTCACTTTCTCATCACTCATATTCAGAGACAATACCCTGATTTCATTCACTACATCAGTAAGACTCTAAGTCATCCCAGATAAGCCACGTGAAATGTGCACTCCATAATACGTAACACAACCATGGGCTTGGCCCCTCTTCCTCCTGTTCTCCTAGGAACGCTTTAGAGTCTTACAAAACACTAGAACCCCTGAGGTCACCACCCCACCTAATCTACAACATGGTGATTGCCTGTTAAAGCGCCTCCAGATCCCAAAGCTCTCCTAGGTGGTATTAGGATCAGTGCTAATATCTCAGCAACCATTCAGAATCTCTGGAAGGCAAACAAGCACATGGAACTCAAGAAATTACACTCTGAGGTGAAAGTCACCAAGGCTACATTTTTCATTTCACTTGTTTTATCCTCTAATTTTTCAGTCCTGGGAACTGCTGCAGCACCAGTTACTGCAAAAATTCTGCAAGGTTTTATATAGCTTGTGCCTACTCCACCCCCAAAGTCATAACAAAAATGTATACAACATTTGTTAAAGACAAATACCACCAAGCCTATCTTCATGGGGCCTGAAGACCAGGAATGACAGAATTACTTATGATACAGAAATCAGTCTTACAAAGATCACAACTCCTCTCTTTCTATCAAATTTGTACAATCCAACCATGAATTATCCCCAGAGTGCTGGCTAAAACCTACTGCTAAAAGTAGTCAATAAAACTCACGTAAAGAAAAAGCAAAACTCCCCACAGTGACAGAAACCTAAGTTACCTGGCCAAGCCGAAGATGGTTTATTTCTTCCATCCCCAGCACATTAAAAAGTGGTTTCAATGGCCACTTCCTGGTCTCCCAGGAAATGCAGGGGCTCACTTCATACCTGGATGCTACAGCATCTTGCCATTGCTGAACCTGCTCTGGCCACAAGGGAAAATGACCCCTATCACGGACAACCACTCAAGAGAAAATATGAGAATAGGATGAGTCTTTCCCAACACACACGGTGGGGGGCAGGGGAGATCCCTCCACAAACAGCAGCCTCGGTGGAGCAGCACCTGAGAAAGCGACACCCTGGGGTTAACCCTGACTGTCTAGGTCACAAACCAGCAGGCTAGGGCCCCACGTAGGGGGCAGACGAAGGAGGGCTCTGGGTGGAATGGGAGAGCACACAATCACCTCTAATTCACTACCGAAAAGCGGGACTCTGCCTTGGTCTGAGACGCAAAGAGGACTTAGGCCCAGAAAGATAACAGGAAGAATCCCACTCTCCACAAGATCATCTTCCGTCAGCAGCGACCCCAAGAGAGACCCAACGAAGGCAAGTCCACTCTCAGAACCGAAAGGGACTCTCCACGCGCCTTGGGCACCCGGCTAGGTGTAAAGGAGGCCCGGGGGGCTCCCTCCGAAGCCAGGAAGGTGCTTCCAGCCGGGAGGTAAGGTAAAGACTTCCCTCATCACCCAGAAGGCCGAGACACCGGGGGCACGGGTTCCCCGAGTCCTACCCCGGACACCAGTTGATCACAGCCTTTCCCCCTCCCCTCCCCCCCGGCCGGGAGGGCTTCCCGGGGGTCGCGGGTCCTTCGGTAAGGGCGAGGCGGGCGAGCTCCGTCGGGAACAGCAAGGGTCGTAGAATTAGAGAGGATGAGGGGGAAAAACTCTAGTCTCAGCTCCCATCTGCTCCCTTCGCCCAGGCCGCACGAAAGCCTCGGCCTCACGTACCGAGCGCAGCCGGGCTGCCCGACCAGCCCCCGGCCCGGGCCCGGGGTAAGAGAGACCTGGATGGCAGCGGCCCTCAGGGGCAGCTGAGTGTCCGGGGGGTCCTTCGGAGCCCGGTGGACGAGGAGCACTAGGGAGGGGGAGGGTCCTGGGCCCACGCGGCCTCCACCTCGACCTGTGTGAGAAGCACTTACGTTGCTCTGGGGGTCGATGGCCTGCAGCAGCCGGTCCCTGATCTGCTGCGGAGACGGCGGAGCCGCTGTCATTGCCTGGGCGAGGCGGGGGGGGAGCGGCCGGGCCAGCGGGCGGGCAGGCTGAGGCGGGGGACCGGGGTCACTCACTCGCCGGCCTCCGGGAGCGGAGCCTCATGTTCCCCGCGGCGCCGGGGAAAGAGGGGGCGCGCGGGGTGACGGAGAGGTGAGCCGGGGCCGGGGCTCAGGCCCGGGGCGCCGCCACCACCAGAGGAGGAGGAGGAGCCGCCGGAGCCGTCGCCGCTGCTGCCGCCGCCTCGAGAACCAAACTCCAGTGAGCTACCCCCGCGCGAAGCACTCTGGGTAACCCGCGCCGCACGCAGCGTCGGCGCCACGCTGAGGAGGTTGGGAGATAGGGCGGGCAGAGACGCCGAGTCTGGGCGGGGCCACTTGCAGACCACGCCCCTAGGCTCCACGCATGCGCGCGCAGGCGCAGTCGCCCCACCTCTGTTCCGCCCCGCCGCTTGGCCAAGGGAGCCGTTGGGAGGCGGTTGGGCGGGGCAACGGCCGCCGCCTGGAGGCCCCGCCCCCACCCAAGCCGGGAGGTTGAGGTGGTGGCGGCCGGAGGTTTCCGACGGAAACGCTAAATGAGCGCCGAGTCCTTGAACCCTGGCGCTCTAGGCGGACGCCCTCAGGGCAGTGGGGCGGAGGGGGCAGATGAAGGGCCCCACTCCTAGGGCAGAAAAGCTTTCCCCATTCTGACGAAGAGGACGGGAGTCGCGGGCGGGAGAAGCTGCCAAGTTCGCTGAGCCCCAGGGTCCTTCCCAGCTCCTCTGCGTTCGGGGAGGCCAGGAGGCAGAACGTCAACGTTGTAATTCTGTGCGCTGAAGTGTCAACTGAGAAGCGCTGTGGAACAGCGCCGCCCTCGCCCCTCCAGAGGGGGTGGGTGCGAGTCCGGGGTCTGCAGCGCCTCGGGCTACGATCCCCAAAACATGAGACAGCAAAGTGTCTCACGGAGGAGCCGCTACCGCAGCTAGGAAAGCCCGGAGGCCAGCTGCATGAGTTGACACCAACGTTGCAAACCTGTGTCCACCCCGGCGTTTCTCAACCTGGGCACCAGTAACATTTGGGGCTGGATCTGTTGTAGGGCCTGTCCGTTGCGATGCAAGACGTTCGGCAGCATCCCTGGTCTCTACCCACGAGATGCCAGTAACACCCTTTTCCTGCAGGGGACCAAAAAGGTCCCCAGTCACTGCCAGAGGTCCCCTGGATGGTACCCCTGTTGAGAATCACTGTTTTAAAAGACCCTTCCACCCTGCTTTGCATGGTGGTGCGGGAAAACAAACACCCTTACAAAGGAGGAAACTGAGGCCCAAGATCACCCAGAGATATGGGTCAAACCCAAAACTGTTAAATGTCGAGTCTAAGGGCTTCTCCCCGCCCCTCGCCCCCTCACTGCCTTCTTTCATTGCCGGCTCTGTCCGTGGAAGCGCTTGTTAAATATACGATAATGCGAAGGAGTAAAAAAGGCAGGCTCAGTGGATCATTAGCCGCAGCCTCGAGAGAAATAACTTTTCTCCTTGTTACAGGAAGCCCTACATTTAAAACAGGAGCGAGGCAGCTGATGAGAACCACATGCGCGCCTCGTCTCTGTGCTACACCTGTTAGTCTTGCATTTGTCATACTTCTGGGAAGCATTTTTATTTGCAAAAAACGGCTGCTTCCCCACGTGGTTGTGGTTGCCTGCTCCTGCACGTGTGAAAAGTTTTACATCACACTTGTAGGAAAAAATACGGGCAAATTACCTCTCTTTAATTTATTCACTCTCCCTCCTAGAATGAGGTGCTTTGTGTACACGTGTCCAGGTTGGAAACCAGACCATTTGGAGATACTTTTTATCTCACTACAGATAAGCAAAAGAAACAAGCCCTCCCCCTAGTATATTCCAGTTCTGCCTCTATTTTTAACTTCAGACTTGTTTTTTAAATCAAGGGTCCCTTAGAAATAAGCTGCTTTACACCCCCCCCCCCCCCAGCATGATTCAGATTGTTTAAGAAAAAATCTGGAAAGCACTCCATCGACCTGCTCTTAGTAAGCTAAGAACATTAAGATGACTGTGAGCTCTGTTAAGGGTACTGATTCTGTGTCCCCAGTAGATAAAACTGCATGTGGATGTGCTAAATCACTTCAGTTGTGTCCAACTCTTTGCCACCCTATGGACGGTAGCCCACCAGGCTCCTCTGTCCAAGGGAGTTTCCAGGCAAGAATACTGGAGTGGGTTGCCATGCCAGTCCTCCTCCAGAGACTCTTCCCAACCCAGGGATTGAACTTGTGTCTCTTATATAAGTCTCCTGCATTGGCAGGCGGGTTCTTTTACCACTAGCGCCATCTGGCAAGGCCAGTACATAGAACTGAAAGTACATAGAAGTGAAAGTTGCTCAGTTGAGTCCAACTCTTTACAACCCCATGGACTGTACAGTCTATGGAATTCTCCAGGTCAGAATACTGGAGTGGGTAGCCTTTCCCTTCCCAACCCAGGGATCGAACCCAGGTCTCCCACATTGCAGGCAGATTCTTTACCAGCTGAGCCACAAAGGAAGCCCAAGAATACTGGAGTGGGTGGCCTATCCTTTTCTCCAGCAGATCTTCCCAACCCAGGAATCAAACCGGGGTCTCCTGCATTGCAGGCAGATTCTTTACCAATTGAGCTATCAGAAAAGCCCAGTAGATAAAAGAGTGCTTATTAAATACATGTGAAGTATAAGTGAATGAATGTCTCATCCAGATACATGGTCGTTGTATACACACACCCAGACATATTTATACAGATCTGTCACACAGTGGAGGATCAAATATTTAATAAATGAAGTATTGCATTAAATATAAATACACATGAGGATGAACATGGGCACACACAGATGTATGGAGAATATGTAGTTACCCATTTTAAACATTTATTTGGCTGCGACTGGTCTTAGTTGTGGTACTCAGGATCTTTTGTTACTGTGAGCGGGCTTCTTTTGTGGCGTGGGGGTGAGGGCTTAGGTGCTCTGCACATGTGGGATCTTAGTTTCCCGACCAGGAATCAAACCTGCATGCCCTGCATTGCAAGGCAGATTCTTAACCAATGGACCACCAGGGAAGTCCCCTGTGGAGCTAGTTTTGAAGCCAAGGCCTAAAAACGGGTAGGGGCTGATTAATACAATACCATAATCGCACCGTCCAGGCAAAGTGCAGAAGCAGAGAGAGGGGCATTCTGAAGTACCATGATTGACATGGACGCAGCGCTTCCATACATTCATACCCTCTGACTCAGGATTTTGCAACTTTTAGAAATGTATCCAGAGGAAGCAGTCAGATACAGATAAATGTGTCAGTACAAGGAAGATCAGTGCAGCATCGTTTATAAGGGCAAAAGATTGGAAGCCACCTATGTGTCCAGTAATAAGGTGGTATATAGATAAACTGGGAGTCATTTCATGAAAACAGGATGGTTATGGACTGGAAGAGATCAGAGGATCCTGTAATTCCATTTGGGTGGTGGTCTTGTCTTATGGATGTGTGCTACATGTAGAAATTCACCAAGTTGTGTGTCATTATGAACTTTCCAAATTACTAAGTAAAAGGACATAGAGTTAGCTAGATCATGTAGCCATTATAAACCAATACTGAATAATATGGAAAAATGCTTCTAATTTAATGTTAAATGATAAAATGCAACATATAAACTATATATCTTAAAATCTAGTTTTATTAAGATATGCAATATATGCTTACACACATAATTCATAGAAAAAACACTGGAAGGAAAGAAACCAAAGCACTTATCTCTCACAGGTGCTTTTTATGCTGACAATTTTGCCTGAAGTTCCACATTTTCTGTAATGAATATGGGATGCCTCCTGATGACCTTGTCCACGCTGGTGGTATTGTGACCTCTAGTAGCCTCTAGTTCTCACTTGCTGACTCAAATACTGCTAGTCTATAATCATAATCTCCAAAATCCTGAGGACAGATCTACTGTCAGGCTGACTGATGGGTGTCAACCTAAGTCCTAACAGTTTATTTTTTCCCTATGGCCCCAGTTTTGTATTATTCTTAGTAATCAAGAGAATGACAACAGGGAGTAATTAATATTTATTGAGTACTTCCTATGTGTCAGGTTCCACTCTGAGGGCTTGACATGAGGACCCTGATGAAGCCCTTTGGACAGTCAGACCCTTGTTAGACTCTTCTCTCCTTGACTCTGTGTGGAGGTCTGCAACTCACTTCGGTCTAGGGGACGCAGTGGAAGCCACACTGTCTGATCCAGAGTAAAGCTTTAAGAAGGCCTGAGTTACTACACAACTCAGCGATTCTACTCCTTCGACCACCACAGGAAAAATGAAAACGTAACGTTGGCACAGACTTGTACAGGTAAATGTCTATAATAGTTCTATCCTTAATAGGTGCAACACGCAAACACCAAATGCCCATCCACTGATGACTGGATAAATGAAGTAGATGGCTATATGCTGGAATATTATTCAATCATAAAAAGAAGTGGAAAGAGGGCAGTCTAGGGGTAGGGGAGCGGGCAGTACAAACCACTGGGTATAAGACAGGCTACAAGGAGGTGTTGTACAACACAGGGAATATAGCTAATAATTTTGTAAAAGGAAAGGAACCTTTAAAAATTGTCTAATTTTTTTAATCTTGTTAAAATAGTGTGTAATCTATTGAAATGCTCAAACAATCTAATCTTTTGATTGTGATGATCTAATCATCTGTTAGATTGGATTAGAGGCTATTCTTTTGTTTACTATAGTTTCCTGTTCTCTCAATTACTCTCAGGAGCAAAGAAACAAAATCAGTCACTCCACTAATTCTCCAGTGAATTGTTTTATTTTAGTGTCTACAAAAGTAAAATAAGAAGTTCAGTGAAGGAACTGCAGGATAAAGGATTTGTAGCTTCCATTCATGACTGGCCTTTCCTACTCCAGGCAGCTGTAACATAGGGTTTGAATCTTACTGTTCCGCTGCTCTAAAAATGCAGTGGTCTCATAGTTCATCTCGCCTAAGCCCTTGGCCTCCTGAGCTCCTCCTGCCACACACCACACATCACACGCTGACTCACGCCACACACGTGCATTTCCCACGTTCCTGGCCAGCCTTAGTTCTCGCCATCACTAAGTGGGTTTTCTCCACTCCTGTCTGTCATGCTGGTCAGCTAGTTCTCCAGTAGGGTGACTTGGCTCCTCAGAAGACCTGGTCAGAGTCATGTGGCTGAACTGGGAGTGAGAAATGGAGTTGTCCTGCCGTATCAGTAAACAAGGGGGTCACAGTCGTCAGTGACTTTCTGAACCCTAAGGGCAACCAGGAAAGAAAACAATACCTGTGACCCTGCAGCCATGAGGCAGCACTGGGGAACCTGGAATGTAAAGAAACACAGGACACTGGCCCCAGATAGCTGAGATACATATTCAGTTCAGTCACTCAGTCAGGTCTGACTCTTTGCAAACCCATGGACTGCAGCATGCCAGGCTTCCCTGAGATACTTATAGAAGGCATGGTTTCAGTGAGCCCAGACTCTTGCATCTTCCCCTACATAGAAAAGCACTAAATTCCTTCACTTGAGATGGCTGGTTTCCTTTACTTAACAATAATCTCTTTAAGTTCAGGCTATCTGCCCTTTGTTGTGCAACTTCATAACCTGGCTCCTCCCCTTGCTTCCCTGGAGCTGCTCTCTCAGGGTTACTTGAGATGCTATCTCCCAGGCTTTAAGCCCTAAAACCTCCCACTGAATAAAACATAACTGTCAACTTTCAGGTTGTGACTGTTTTTTAAGTTGAGAGGAGCAACATGATGACTGTGGTCCAGAGCTCAGGGTTCCCAGACTCATGGGGAAACACAGGAACCTAATCAGGTACAAGCCATTTCCCTAAAGAGCAGATGAAGGTCACGGGATTGATGTGGAAAATCAAATGAGGAGACTCACCTCAGGGGGTGAGGCGGGCAAATGGAAGCTGACGGAAGCCAGGAGGAAAGATCCCCAATGGAACTTCTCAGAAATATACACACAGAAACACACGCACAGGACCAGGTCATTTATCAAAATTTCTTCAGGCCTTTCCTGAACCTTCCATGCGTTTTTCAGGGTCGCTGAGGCACACAGACTCCCAAGTGAAAGTACAATTTTGATGCAAAGTGGTCAAACCTGGGATCACCCATCCCCCACCCCCACCCACCATCCAGGCAACTCTAGTCTACTTGCCTTAAAGCAGAACTGGATTATTGCATCAGATGGCCCCGACAAGAATCTCTTATCTCAATGCAACTTTCAGGGGGAAAGGTCAGCAGACAAGCGCAAGCAGGTTCCATTGGAAGGGTCTGACCTACCCAAGCCTATATGATTTGAGATCTTGCTTGCCCTGAGAACGTCCGGATC
The DNA here is from genome assembly GCF_963930625.1 of Muntiacus reevesi. NCBI lineage: Eukaryota > Metazoa > Chordata > Mammalia > Artiodactyla > Cervidae > Muntiacus > Muntiacus reevesi. The sequence continues at coordinate 185,280,132 of NC_089249.1, read as the reverse complement.
TCTGCCTACCACTCAGGCTCACGGGTGATGACTGCAGAAAAGGATGGAGGTTCTAATAAGCTCTGTTTGCATCTTTTCCTTTTTAACCTCAAAACGCAGTGCTGGTTTTCCTCATGTTTCCTGGATGCTCGGATGTTTACTTCTTTGTGGGTTTTCTTTTCTTTCCTGATTACACGAGTAATAGATATTTGCAGTACAGACAATTGGTCAAGTACAGCAAAATATGAGAAAGACTTAAAAATCATCTCCTGATGGGTACACGGAATCTCTGCACTGGTCTACTTCTGTGTGCATTTGAAATTTTCCATGAGTTTAAGACAAAAAAAGGGAAAAAAAGAAACCACTCACCTAGGCCCATGTGTTTGTGTGGTTTTGTGTGTGGCAAATGCAAGTTGCATAGTTAAGAGATGGTGGTGTCTGCAAAACCAAAAATTTTTACTGTTGGACAGAGTAACACCCCATGCCTCAGGTCCCTGTAGATTCAATGTGATATGTCCTGTCCGAATCTTTTACAAAACCCATGGACGGTAGCGCTTCTGTCCATGGAATTTCCCAGGCAAGAATATTGAAGTGAGTTGCTGTTTCCTCCTCCAGAGGAGCTTCCCGACCCAGGGACTGAACCTGCGTCTCTTGCATTGGCAGGCAGATTCTTTACCACTGAGCCACCTGGGAAGCCAGCCCCCAAGATAGGCCTGTCCTAATCCCTGGAACCTGTAAATAGTGTTTGATGTCCAGGGAGAATTAAGATTGCAGATGGAAGGAAGGGGGCTTCCCAGGTGGCGCTAGTGGTAAAGAATCCGCCTACAGATGCAGGAGACATGAGAGATGCAGGTTCAATCCCTGGGATTGGGAAGATGAGGAGGGAATGGAGGAGGAGGAGGGAATGGCAACCCACTCCAGTATTCTTGCCTGGAGACTCTCATGGACAGAGGAGCCTGGTGGGCTACAGTCCATGGGATTGCAAAGAACCGGACATGACTGAAGTGACTTTGTACACATGCCTGAAAGGAAGGTTGTTACTCTGCTGACCTTAAGATGGAAAGATGTTCCTGGTGTAGCCACAACAGTCTTAAATGGGGAAGAGGGGAGGAGGAGTCAGAATGAGAGAGAAGGCATCATGAGAAAGATCAGACCAGCCCCTGCTGGCTGGGATGACAGAGAAAGGGGCCATAAACAAGGATGCAGAGAGCCTCTAGAAGCTGGAAAAGGAAAGGAAACAGATTCTCCCCTACAGCCTCCAGAAAGAACCAGCTCTGCCAACACCTTGATTTTAGCCCAGCAAGACTCATTTTGGACTTCTAACAACATTCAGAAAACTAAGATCATGGCATCAGGTCCCATCACTTCATGGCAAATAGATGGGGAAACAGTGGCAGACTTTATTTTTTTGGGCTCCAAAATCACTGCAGATGGTGATTGCAGCCATGAAACTAAAAGATGACGCTTTCTCCTTGTAAGAAAAGTTATGACCAACCTAGACAGCATATTAAAGAACAGAGACATTTCTTTGCCAACAAAGGTCCGTCTAGTTAGGGCTATGGTTTTTCCAGTAGTCATGTATGGATGTCAGAGTTGGACCATAAAGAAAGCTAAGTGCCGAAGAATTGATGCTTTTGAACCGTGGTGTTGGAGAAGACTCTTGAGAGTCCCTTGGACTGCAAGGAGATCCAACCAGTCCATCCTAAAGGAAATCAGTCCTGAATGTTCACTGGAAGGACTGATGTTGAAGCTGAAACTCCAATACTCTGGCCACCTGATGTGAAAAGCTGACTCACTGGAAAAGACCCTGATGCTGGGAAAGATTGAAGGCAGGAGGAGAAGGGGACAACAGGATGAGATGTCTGGATGGCATCACCAACTCGATGGACATGGGTTTGAGTAAACTCCGGGAGTTGGCGATGGACAAGGAGGCCTGGTGTGCTGCAGTTCATGGGGATGCAAAGAGTCGGACATGACTGAGTGACTGAACTGAACCCCCAAAACTGTGAGATAATAAATGTGCTGCTTTAGGGCTTCCCTGGTGGTTCAGGGTAGAGTCTGTCTGCCAATGCAGGAGGCATGGGTTTGATCCCTGATCCAGGAGGATCCCACACACCGGAGAGCAGCTGAGCCTGTGCACCACAACTACTGAGGCCTGTGCTCAGTAAGTGCGAGGTGATAACCTCACTGTAGTTTTGATTTGCATTTCTCTAACAATAAGCAATATTGAGCATTTTTTTCCCATGTATTTATTAGCCATCTGGATATCTCCTTTGGAGAAAAGTCTGTTAAGTAAATCTTCTACCCATTTTTTGATTGGGTTGTTGGTCAACACACAGGAAAAAAAAACCCAATCAAAAATTTCTTAAAAAAAAAAATTTTTTTTAATGCCTCAAAGCATACTATTGGCCAAGTAGATGAACTAATAGCTGTTGAGTATCTCCTACAGCCCAGACCCTTGACCATCTATTATGGACTGAATTGTGCCCCTGTCCATATTCATGTTAAAGCTGTAAACGTGAATTGAACTGTATGTGGAGACAAACCCTTTAAAGAGGGAAGTAACATTAAAAGAGGTCATAAGGGTGGGCCCCTGATCTAATATGGCTGGTGCCCTTATAAGAAGCACACATAGAGGAAAGGCCATGTTAGGACACAGCAAGAACATGGCAATCTGCAAGCTGAGGAAAGAGGCCTCACTGGGAATAACACTACTGACATCTTGGTCTTGGACCTGCAGTCTCCAAAAGCTATGAGGAAAAGAAATGTCTGTTGTTGACGCCACTCAGTCTGTGACGTTTTGTTATGGCAGTGAGAGGAGACAAAGACCTCATTTCAATCAAGCCTCACAAAACCCTGTGGGGAATGTCTTTTAATAAATGTACTGGACTTCCCTGCTGGTTAAGAACCTGCCTGCTAGTTCTGGGGTCAATGGTTTGATCCCTGGTCTGGGAAGATTGTACATGCCATGGGGCAAGGCTTTGTGTCACAGCCACTGAAGGTCAAGTGTCTAGAGCCAGTAAGAGAAGTTCCCACAATGAGAAGCCCACTCCCCTCAGCTAGAGAAAAGACTGCGTGCAGTAACGAAAACCAAATACAGACAGGTATTAAAATGATTACTTAAAATGTACTGGCCCTAATGAAATGACCACGTCATTTCACTGAGCGCCTGCCCCACATCAGGCAGGTCACAGACACGTGTCAAAGCTCTTTCCGTGGCTGTCTCCGTATCACAGACAGGGACGTGGGGGCACAGGGGAGCGAAGACGCGGCCCCAAGTCGTGGTCTGTCACTGCCGGAGCCCGGGGCTCAGCCAGCTCTCCACCGCGCTTTCCACTGCAACCTTCCTTACCACCTTTTTTCTGACTCACATAATAAACTCCAACTACATGCAGCATGCTTTACTCCCCCTAAAATAACTTCTACAACCTTTCCAGCACAGTCGCTCTTGTGGCCCATGTGTACAAAGTCACTTCGGTCATGTCTGACTCTTTGTGGCCCCCATGGACTGTAGCCTGCCAGGCTCCTCTGTCCGTGGGGATTCTCCAGGCAAGAATACTGGAGTAGGTTGCCCTTTCCTCCTCCTCCTTCCAGACCCAGGGACTGAACCCATGTCTCTTACGCCTCCTGTAATGGCAGGTGGGTTCTTTACCTCTAGCGCCACCTGGAAGCCCATCTCTACCACTAACAGCCACTGACACTAATGCAAACTAGACACAAACGAGGAAGATCCATTCATAATACCTCCTTTTGGCTTTTAATTGTCCAGTCCAGGGACTAGCAACCTTTCTGTAAATGGTCAGCCAGTGAACATGTTCAGTTCTGTAGGTCAGATGGTCTCTGTCTCAAGGACTCAATTCTGTCCTTGCAGTCTGAAAGCATCCACTGATGATACACAAGCAAATGGGTGCGACAAAGTTCCCATAAAACTTAATGGATGAAAAACATGAATTTCCTTTCCATTTGCGTCTTGATTTGCTTTTCAACTACTTAAAAACATACCATTCCACCTCCTGGACCATGAAGAGACAGGTGGCGGGCAGCAAAAGGACAGGAGGGAAGCCAGATGTGGGAAGCAGCCTGCCAGGCCCTGGTCCAACCCCAAACCAACCAACTGATCAGAAAGAAAGCCATGGAGCCAGACACTGATGAACTCTTGCTGTTTTCTTACTGAAAAATGTAGATTTTGAATTTCCAGTTTGCTACAGATCCTTTCGCCCAATTTCTCATCCAGGAACACCTGCTATTAACCAGACTCTTTTCCAGGAACTCTCAAGTGCCAAAAACGGGCTTGAAGGGGATAAAGTGCCTTCCTCTGCATAATGAAAATCAAGGGAATGGTGAAAACAACTCCCAAAGTAGAATTTACATCTTTTCCTTAAAATATTTATGTTTTATTTTTATTATTTATTTGGCTATGCTGGGCTTTAGTTGAAGCATGTGGGATCTAGCTCCCTGACCGGGGATCAAACCCAGGCCCCCTGCGCTGGGAGCATGGAGTCTTAGCCACTGGACCACCAGGGAAGTCCCCCCCCACACACATTTTTTTTTTAATAGCATGACTTTTGCTTTATACACAAACAGCACATGTCTTGCATCAACATACAAAAACATCAGGTAGTTTGTCAAATCTTTCGTGAACTCAGATTTGGTTAAGAAGGAGCTAATGAAAATGCTTGACATGAACAGGAAATGTCTCCCTGGCTTTTCAAATCTAACCACTTCAGAGGAAAGCCAATCTCATTATCACATCTCCTGCAGCTGCTTAAGAGGAATCCCAGGGAGCCCGGCAACATCTTCTCCCCTAACTATCCAAGGAAGTAAAACTGGGTCTGCTCTGTGAACCACATCACTTGAAAATGGTCAGGTCCATTTTCCAGCAGGTTTGCAAGTATCTTTATTAACATATAGACCACAAGGCATGCAGATGACTTCACCAGAGTCACTTTGGGAGGAAGGGGCACCTTGAGACTCTCCATCACTCCTCAGCTCAGGTGTCAGCGAATCTGTCCTGTAAATGGGCAAGATTGGCAATATTTTCAGCTCTGTGGGTCAGTCTCTGTTGCAACTCTGCCATTGAAGCAGGAAAGCAGCCATTGACAGCGCATACCCAAAGGGGCGTGGCTGGATACCAATAAAACTTTATTAATAAAAACAAGCAGTGAGCCAGACTTGGCTGGTGGGCCAGTTTTCAAGTTCTGCTCTAGAGCATCTGGAACTGCAGTGCAATGAGAAATCCACAGAAAGGAGAGATGGAATTCACCCCTAAGATGGCAAGGGTGGACAAGCAAAATGGGATATCCAATATGAACCCCAAAGTTTGCAGCCAGAGCTGCTGTTGCAAATTTCTACCTTCTTTTCAATCTTCATATGTGTGGCTTCTCACTTTAGGCAGCAGCTCAATGTGACATACTCCAGGGCAAGCAATGGCATTTATTTATTACTTAGATGGTGGTTAAGATCCCAAAAAAAGGCAATCCCAAACAATGCTCAAACTACCGCACAACTGCATTCATCTCACATGCTAGCAAAGTAATGCTCAAAATTCTCCAAGCCAGGCTTTAAAAGTACATGAACCGTGAACTTCTAGATGTTCAAGCTGGATTTAGAAAAGGCAGAGGAACCAGAGATCAAATTGCCAACATTCGCTGGATCACTGAAAAAGCAAGAGAGTTCCAGAAAAATATCTACTTCTGCTTTATTGAATATGCCAAAGCCTTTGACTGTGTGGATCAAAACAAACTGTGGAAAATTCTGAAAGAGATGCGAATACCAGACCACCTGACCTGCCTCCTGAGAAATCTGTATGCAGGTCAAGAAGCAACAGTTAGAACTGGATATGGAACAACAGACTGGTTCCAAATAGGAAAAGGAGTACATCAAGGCTGTATATTGTCACCCTGCTTATTTAACTTATATGCAGAGTACATCATGAGAAATGCTGGGCCGGATGAAGCACAAGCTGGAATGAAGACTGCCAGGAGAAATACCAACAACCTCAGATATGCAGAGGACACCACCCTTAATGGCAGAAAGCAAAGAACTGAAGAGCCTTTTGATGAAAGTAAAAGAGGATAGTGAAAAAGTTGGGTTAAAACTCAACATTCAGAAAATTAGATCATGGCATCTGGTCCCATCATGGCAAATAAATGCAGAAACAGTAGCAGACTTTATTTTTTTGGGCTCCAAAATCACTGCAGATGGTGATTGGAGCCATGAAATTGAAAGATGTTTGCTCCTTGGAAGAAACGTTATGACCAACCTAGACAGCATATTAAAAAACAGAGACATTACTTTGCCAACAAAGGTCTGTCTAGTCAAGGCTATGGTTTTTCCAATAGTCATGAATGGATGTCAGAGTTGGACTATAAAGAAAGCTAAGTGCCAAAGAATTAATGTTTTTGAATCGTGGTGTTGGAGAAGACTCTTGAGAGTCCCTTGGACTGCAAGGAGAGCCAACCAGTCCATCCTTAAGCAAATCAGTCCTGAATATTCATTGGAAGGACTGACGTTGAAGCTGAAACTCCAATACTTTGGCCACCTGATGTGAGGAACTGACTCATTGGAAAAGTCCCTGATGCTGGGAAAGATTGAAGGCAGGAGAAGGAGACGACAGAGGATGAGATGGCTGGATGGCATCACCAACTAAATGGACGTGAGTCTGAGTAAACTCTGGGAGTTGGTGATAGGGAGGCCTGGCGTGCTGCGATCCATGGGGTTGCAAAAAGTCGGACATTACTGAGCGACTGAACCAAAGATCGTTAACTATCAAGGCTAAGGTGGAAAGCCAGCTGGTATGAAGTCAGCTGCTGTTGCCTGAGACAGTTATCTGGGTGGAGCTGAAAACCTCATCCTTGCTCCCAGCTTAAGCAAATTTAATCTGCTTAAGTGCCAGACACTGCTCCCAGTCACAAATGACAGGGACTTAGAACCAAGTTCTTTGGTATGTATGTTAAGCATTATGTATGTATGCATAAACAATACATACCATAGGAGCAAATGAACATTAACAAAAGACAAGAAGTAAGGTGTCTAAGATGCATTTCTAGGGGTGGGGGCGGTTCTTAGCCTAAAACTGTTAAAATGTTTGTGTTTTTTTTGTGTGTGTGTGTGTGTGTTTTTATATGAAAGTTTCTACAATAAATTTAGTCATTTTACCATCCTATCTTTTTTTGATATCAGGTTTTTTTTTAATTGAAGTATAGTGAATTTACAATGTTGTGTTAGTTTCAAGCGTACAGCAAAGTGATTTCATTATATATATGTGTGTGTTTGTGTGTGTATTCTTTTTTCAGACTCTTTTCCATTATAAGTTATTACAAGATATGGAGTGGAAACTCTTTTTTAAAGTGACTCCAGAAAACCACTAGGGATGATACACTGAGATGTCCACTGCTGTGTTATTTATAACAGTCAAAAACTAAAGACAACTCAAGTCTCCATCAGCTGGGAACCAGCTAAATTAATTATGGTATGTCCACACTTGGCTTACTTACAATTAATAAGAATGATATTATAGGGGGAAAAAAATGGAGAAATGTGGTCGTATCATTAGGTGAGGAAAGCAGGCCAGAAGATACACAGATCCCGTTTATGTAGAGAAAAGGTATCTACCACACCCAATGCACACGTGTGGAAAAGGAGTCAGAAGGATGTGTACCCAAAGTGATACTCTCTGGGCGAAAGTGATTATGGGTGATTTTTTCCCTTATAGCAAAGCTGTACTTCATAATTTTTCTACAATGAATGGGCATTGGTAGTAAGAAACTTTAAAGGAAAATAAAACGAACAAAAGCTCCAGCGGTGGCGCCTGGCAGCGGAACCTTCCCGGGTGCTCTGGGAACAACCAGTGAGGGAGCCAGCTGAGGTCGACAGTGGTGACCACAGGAGCATTTATAACCTCGGACACAGTACAGTTCAAAGTGCACGTGAGAGGGCAAGGTGAGAGAGAGGTTTATCGAAGCACCACGGGAATTAAAAACCAGAATGATGAGACCTCTCTGGCAGCCCAGAAAATATGAAGGAAGTGCTGAAATGAAAACAGCAGAGGCTCAGAGATACAGAAAACAAAATTATGGCCACCAAGGGGGAAAGGAATTAATGAGGAGTTTGGGATTAAAATACACGCTACTATAGACAAAAGAGATAAACAACAAGGCCCTGTTGTATAGCACAGAGAACTACATAATGGAAAAGAATCAGAAAAAAGAATATATAGATATGTATATAACTGAATCACGTTGCTATCTACCTGTAACATTAGAAATCAACTATATTTCAATTTAAAAAAAAGAAACCAGCAGAACCCAAACTGCCTTATCCACTGTAGAAACTACCAGTATGTATAAGGAAAATGCTAGAAAAGGAATGGGAAGACATGAAAAGGTTTCCCATGCTGGGCGTTGCTTCCAATTTTTTAAAATCACGTGAGTGCTCTTTTCACAGTCTGTGTGGGGACTGTATGAATGAATGAAGGCAAGAAGAGAGAAAATTCAGGCAGTGAGGACACACGAGTCCTGAGTGCTGACTGGGTGCCACCCAGTCAAGCATATGGGCCCACCTTCAGGTTGACCGAACCTTACAACAAACCTAGGAGGCTTGACTCTCAGCCCATTTTTTTTTTTGGTCACACCACTTGACTTGGGGGATCCTCGTTTCCCAACTAGGGATTGAACCTGGGAGCACAGTGGTGAACGTGCAAAATCTTAACCACTAGACCACCAAGAAACTTCTCCCCCTTTTTTCTTCCCCCAAGCCCATTTTAAAGATGTGAAAACTCTTTAAAATGGCTTAAGGGAAGGCTTACAGGGAAGAAGCAATCAGTCAAGGAAGAAGGCGCTTACAGGGAGGCTTTTATGGAAGAAGCAATCAGTCAAGGCCCCATTAGCAAGACACAGAGATTGGATTTGAACCCACATCTACCAGACTCAGAACACAAGCACTTGCATGCTGTAGGACCCTATGCACCCTAAACTCAAACTCAGGTAACCTTTAGTGCTAACGTGGTTTCTTGAAAAGCTTCCTAAAGATACACATCCACGAGTTGCCACTTTAAAAATGTACAAAAGCCTTTGATGTGCATCCCCCAAAGCTCCATTGCTTATAAGAACTGAACAATGAGATAATAGTTCTCCAGAGAAAAATACAACTATTGAAGCAAAATCTCAATGACCGCATTCTCTTCTCTGAGTTCGATTCATCTCCGCAATGCACAAATGCCTCGCTTCATTGAAACCTCAGCTCTGGGTCTGAATAAGGCAGAGAGGTTTCCTCGCACCATTCATATGGCTTGAGGACTGACCAGCCAAGATCTTGGCACGTCTGTTCCTGCTGACAAGGACACCAGTTTGGGTGAAGCTCAATTCAGCAGCCTCATTCCCCGCAACTTACAAACCATGGGATGATGCTCAACCTGGATTTGATCAGGAAATAAATTACAGAAGCAATGAAGTATTGGGATGGCCAAAAAGTTTGTTTAGGTTCTTCTGTAAGATGTTATGGAGAAACCCGAAAGAAATTTTGGCCAACCCAACAGAATGAATTAGCTAAGCAACAGGATAAGTGATTGCGAACCTGGCCTAGAAAAACCCCTCCATTATCTCTCACTCGTTCTATTCTTTCAGGTGCAGCCCATCAAAATCTTGATTGCCCAATTCTTGCCCAACATATACTGAACAAAATCTGAAAAGGAATATCTAACAATGCTTCTTCTCTAACTTTTTGAAAGCCTCCATAATAAGACAAACCCTAGGTGTTTCCCACAATGTAATATGCAATAACTCAAACTGAAAGTCAACTTCTATAGTAGAAATTAACACATTTTAAATCAACTCTACTTCAATAAAATAACTTTTAAACAGCCCAATAACAGTAACAAAAAAATGATGAGTAAAATAAGAAAGTCAACTTCTTGGTTAAAAAAATGTATAAACAAAAGGCCCTTTTTAGAAATGAGCTTTATTTTCAATTCTACTTAGTTCTAAAAGCCTGCATATTTATTTTTTCCTCCTACCAGGTTACCTACAAGCTTGGATTTCACACATCACAACAAATAAACCAAACACCTATAGGATCCGGGTGCTCACCACCAGACGGCCATGTTGGTGACTAAATTCAGACTCGGATTCAAAGAAGCTTCTGTGCAAAATGGTGTATTTCCTCAAACGAGGCTTATTGTTTGTCAATCTTGAAATCATCCACTTAAAAAGCAGACCCCAAAACCCAAGCTTTCAGAACTGGATCCCAGTACCACCACATAAATCACTCTCCTTCTAAAAACTCTACAATTAATGGTCCCCAAAAGTTACTTTAATAGAGGACTTCCAGGCAAGGCAAAGTTTCTCATAAAACCCCCATCCGCCCTGCCAACTGCTCTGCACCTCTCTTCCATGGGAACCCATAATACTTCACCCTCAAAGTCCTGGGGCAACCTTAGTGGCACGGGGTGGCCGAGCACAGCCCACTGTGATGGGGAAGGAATCTGGACACTGAACCAGCAACAATGGACTTGCTCAGTCATCACAAACACAGCCCAATAAGAGGCTGCATCAAACTGAAAAGCCAACCTTTCTGCCTCAGATCCCTGGATAAGAAAGATTTCTACGAATCTGTATAACTCGAACCAAAAAAGGATGGTTGTTAAAAATAAACCAAAAAAGACACAGAAACAGGTTTCCAGGGAAAGCCTGGTAGAAGAGAGATTCTGCTCTGATTAAATAGCTTCTTTTATCTTTGGGGAATGCAACATTGTCCCAGCCCTTTACAGACACTCTCCTCAGACTCTTTAAGTAGACAGCATGTCAAGGCAGCGATCAAAGCAAAAACATCTTTGAAAAGAAAACAGTGATGTGGCTGGGAAACCATGTGCATCTTGGCGAACATTTTTTCCACCCACCACAAGCTTGGACTTTCTGGGAAGGTCACTCGGTTTCTGGTCAGGAACATTCTTGAAGTTGTCAGGAACGGAGGAAGAGAGACTCTGAGAAGGTGTATTCTTGGTTCTGCATCTGGAGCTCAGGAACCAAACAGCCTGGAAAAATTAGAGGGCAAACCTCCATGAGGATGGGAAGCTGTAGCCTTGAAAACACTGTCAGGAAATACTTTCTGTTTACCATTACTAAGGGCTTCCCAGGTGGCACCAGCAGTAAAGAACCCACTTGCCAATGCAGGAGACTCAGAGAGGCAGGTTCAATCCCTGGGTTGGGAAGATGCCCTAGAGTAGGAAATACCAACCCACTTCAGTACTCTTGCCTGGAAAATTCCATGGACAGAGGAGCCTGATGGGCTACAGTCCATGGGACTGCAAAGAGTCAGATACATACTATTACTAAGATTATTTTACACCACTTTCTGATTTTACAAGTAACTTTATTACACAACAGTGTAAACACACTTAACACTCCTCAACTGTACACTTTAAAAAAAGTAACTCTTCTAAAAAGTATCTACATTTTATTTTAGCCCATGCTCTATCACTGCAAGTCAGTGGTGACTTTCATAAATGAAAAATACCTTTGAGTAAACAATTATTAGAGAACTGTTAACTGAAAAACTCTGGAACAGGAGAGGCCTAGAAACTGTGTAAATGTTCATGAAGTTCGGGAATGGGTATATAGGTTATGACACGACACAGGCCTACAGGGGAAAACTACGGAGTTGTTAAAAATAAACACAGTTGACTCTTGAACAACACAGGTTTGAACATGTACCAGACCACTTATACGTGGATTTTTTTTTCCCCAATAGTAAATACCGCAGTACTATAGGATCTAAGGTTTGGTTGACAGGACTGTTCAACAGTAAATACTGCACTACTACATGATCCAAAGTTGGTTGACTGGATTTTTTTCAACAGTAAACACTGCAGTACTACACGATCCAAGCTTGGCTGACTCTGGATTTTTTTCAGCTGTAAATATTGCAGTACTACACAATCCAAGGTTGGCTGAATCTGTGGATGCAGGACTACGGATATGGAGGGCCAACTGTAAACTTATACTTGGATTTTCAACTTCGAGGAGACTTGACTTCCCTAACCCTTGTGCTGTCAATTAATAGTATAAGGGAATTCTCTGTATTTTCTTTGCAACATTTCTATAAACCTAACTCTTTCCAAGATAAAAAGGTTATTTGAAAAACCAACAACAGATGGGGCAGGAACAACTGGGTCACACCACAGACAAATGCAAGAAGCTGGATCCCTACCTCACACCACACACAAAAGTCAACTCAAAATGGATCACAGACCTAATTATTAAAACTATAAAACATCTACGAGAAACTTTTAGGTGAAAGTCCTTGTGACCTTGGGTTCAAAAGTGAAGTGAAAGTTGTATCTGACTCTTGGTGACCCATGGACTGTAGGCTCCTCTGGCCTGCCTCTGTCCATGGAATTCTCCAGGCAAGAATACTGGAGTAGGCTGCCATTCCCTTCTCTAGGGGAACCTTCCTGACCCAGGGATCGAACCAGTCCCACCACTGCAGGTGGACTCTTTACCGTCTGAGCCACCAGGGAAGCCTTGGATGAGGCAATGACCTTGAGGTTATAACATAAAAAGTACCAGCGACAAAAGAAACAGACACACTGGACTTCATCAAATTTGTCGAATTTGCGCTTCAGATGACACATCAAGAAACAGAAAAGACGGTCCACCAAATGGGAGGAAATACTTTCAAATCATTTACCTGATAAGGAACTGGTATCCAGAATGCAAAAAGAGCCCCTACAATTACAACTTTAGTAATAATCCAACTAAAAACTGGCAAAAGATCTAAACAGACATTTCACCAAAGAAGATATACAAATGGCCAACAGTTCAATGTCATTAACTTGTAAATCATTACAAGTTAATTACAATTACATTAACTTGTAAATCAACCTTCACATCCATTAGGAAGGCTATAATCAAAAAGATTGACAATAACAGGCATTAGCAAGGTCATGCAGAAACTGGAACCATCAGACACTGCTAGTGGGAAGGTAAATTGCTGAGCCACTTTGAAAAAGAGTCTGGCGGTTCCTCAAAAGGATAAATATAGTTACCATATGATCCAGCAATTCCACTCCTGGATATAAATCAGAGATCTGAAAACTTAAGTCCGCATAAACACTTGTACACAAATGTTTGTATCAGCATTATTCAAAATAGCCAAAAAGTGGGAACATCTCAAATATCCGCCAACTGATGTGCAAATTGTGGCATATCAATACAATGGACTATTATTCAGTCAAAGAAATAGTGAAACACACTACAAGAAGGAAGAACGTAGAAGACACTATGCTAAATGAAGGCAGCCAGACACAAAAAAGCCATATATGACTCCATCAGTGTGAAATATGCATGACAGGCAAATCCATTAGAGACAGAAAGGAGATCAGTGGCTGCTTAAGGGTGGGAAAAGGCCGAATGGGAAGGAACTGCTTAATGGGTAGTGGGTGTCCCTTGGGGTGGATGAAAACATTCTAGAATTTAAAGGTGACCACTGCATAACCACATGAAAACACTACAAAATACTGAATTGTGAAGACTGACTTCCACGTTTTACTTAAAATCTCTTTCCATGGTTTGACACTTTCTGTTTCTCCCTATCTTCCCCTGCCCATAATTTTTTACAAATATTTCAACATAAAGAAGAGTTAAAAGGACAGTTCAGCAAATACCCACAAACACACGACCTACATTCTGCCATTAACACGTCACTTTACCATGTATCCATCCATTTATCTACCCAATTATCCATCTACATAATTGTGGATATGTTTCAGAGGTGCAGATATCAGTGTCTTTGGTCTCTAAACATTCAGACACCTTTCTCCGTGTGAAGTGAAGTGAAGTGAAGTCACTCAGTCATGTCTGACTCTCTGTGACCCCATGGACTGTAGCCCACCAGGCTCCTCCGTCCGTGGGGTTTTTCAGGTGAGAGTACTGGAGCAGTTGCCATTGCCTTTTCCATCTCTCCCTGTATTTCAAGCATTTTGTTGTTGTTGTTCAGTCACTAAGTCATGTCTGACTCTTTGTCACCCCATGGACTGCAGCACTTCAGGTTTCCCTGACCTTCACTATCTCCTGGAGTTAGCGCACTCATGTCCATTGAGTCGATGATGCCATCCAACCATCTCATACTCTGTTGCCCCCTTCTCCTGCTCTCAGTCTTTCCCAACATCAGGGTCTTTTCCAATGAGTCAGCTTTTCGCATCAGGCGGCCAAAGTATTGGAGCTTCAGCTTCAGCATCAGTCCTTCCAATGAAAATCAGTGTTGATTCAGGCTTTTTAGGACTTTTAAAAAATTTCTGAGCTCGGCTCCAACAATTACAAAAGTGAGTGTACAGAATGGTGAACCATCCCCTTGGACCCGCTGGCTTCCACAGCATGGTTACCTCAGTGGACAGGCTGGACTAGATCCTTCTGATTCCTCACTGGCAGTTACTTCCCTCACTCACTCATTCAGCATTTATTCAGTGTTACTGTGTGTAAGTCACAATGCCAGAGTGTGATACTAGCGTGTACCTACAGGAACCTATCTTCTTTATTTTCTAAACATTTTCCTGAGTGTGTGTGTGTGGCTGGGAATAGGGAGGCAGAATTCCCTGACAGTCCTGTGGTTAGGACTCTACACTCTCACTCCCAAAGGCCCAGGTTCTATCCTTGGTTGGGGAACTAAGATCCCACAAACCATGCAGCATGGCCAAAAAGAAGAAAAGAAAATTCTGTGTAGACATGTTATCAGTGATGGTGTCATCACCATTGGTCATATGAGTATCTTTTCAGCTACCTGACTCTTCTGTTCTTGGAGATTTAGGTGATTTCCACTTTTTAAAAACCTGAAAAAGCTAGTTGCTGCCTCTCTGACAGAGCCCTTTCAAGAGAGAAGCGTCCCTCACTCAGAGCACAGGCTGAAAGAGTTGGCCTAGGTCAGGGATCTATAAAGTCACAATCAAAATCAGGATCCGGGGCTACTGGCTAAGCTAGCCTTGGGCTGAGCTGAGAGGTTACGAAGCCTGAGGCTACCATCCTGATGGTCACAAGCCAGCAGACAAGTAGTGAAGAAAGCTGGTCAGATAAGAAAGGATGATGAAGCCAAGGACAGAGAAAATGATGAGAACACACCGAGTTCTCCTCTGCCCCAGAGCCTCTGCCCAGGCCACTTCTGGCACTACTATGCCTCTCTCCAGCTCTGCAAATGGCAGATTTCCTCTCGTTCTTTAGGTCTTGATTTCAATGGCATCTTCTTAGCCTCTCCTTGACCATCCTAAACTGGGAGCCTCCCCCTTCAATTCTATACCTTGCAATTGATTTTTTTCCTATTTTCTTGCTATGCCCCTGCTATTCTGTGCATTCACTGAGAGAAAGATGTTAGTCGCTCAGTTGTGTCTGACTCTTTAGGACCCCATGGGCTGTAGCCCGGCAGGCTCCTCCATCTGTGGGATTTTCCAGGCAAGAATACTGGAGTGGGTTGCCATTTCCTTCTCCAGTGTATCTTCCGGATCCACAGTTTGAACCTGGGTCTCCTGCATTGCAGGCAGATTCTTGACCGTTTGAGCAACCAGTGCGTTCACTGAAGATAGGGACTATGGCTGTTTCGGTCTCAAATGTAATCCTGGAGCACAGCCCTCGACAGCCAGTTGTGAATAAATACTAACAAATGAATGAAGGAGAAGCTTCCCAACACTTCTACTTTCTGTGAGGACTTAGTTATACTCCCTGCACTCCTGCAAATTCCTTGATCTCTTCATGAGCCCTCTTTGTACCTAGGTAGTCCTCATCCAAACTCCCCAAAGGGGCCTTTCTAGGCATATTTTTGGGCTTCTCTGGTGGCTCAGACACTAGAGAATACGCCTGCAATGCAGGAGATCCGGATTTGATCCCTGGGTCAGGAAGATCCCCTGGAAAAGGGTATTGCAACTCACTCCAGTGTTCTTATCTGGAGAATTCCATGGACAGAGGAACCTAGCAGGCTACAGTCCATGGGGTTGCAAAGAGTCAGACACAACTGAACGACTAATATTTGTCAGGCGCCCTTTACAGTCCTCTTTCTGGGCTCTAAAATACTTTCCAGTGGCACAGAAACCCCTGCTCGCCTGACCTCCTAAATCCAAGAATCATCCCCTTAAACAGCCACTTGGCTGACACAAGGACCACCCAGCAACCCCAAGTTCAGCGTCTCAATGACTCAAGACAGCCAACTTTTCATTCTCTTCCTCTTTAGAGAAAGGACACAGGGATGGGCCCAGCATGCCCTAGAACCCCTGATTCTCTTGCTTTTTTTCCCCCTGAGTCTGTTTACTATGCCTCTCATAATTCATTAACAGCAGTATTGGAATTATGGCCCTGACACTGAAAGGAAAACCAATCCAACTGGATATTTTTCATCTAATGAGAACATATAAATAGGCATAAAAAACAAATAAATTCTGAATACACTTCTGCTGGCTTCCAGCAGGGTGGGAGCAAAACCCAGCAGCAAACTGGTCTCTCAAGCTATATTTTCCACTTTGGCCAATGCCAAGCATAGGCTAAGCAAAACAGCTGGCAAGAGGTGATGGAGCCACAGGCTCCAGGGAAGTCATCTCTTGGCAGCTCCCGCCGAGGCACCGGGTGCAGCCAGGACTTAGAGAATACCATGCTCTAATCAAAGCTTCAGCCTGGACTGCAGGGACATAGTTAAACTCCTGTAGACCCCAGTTCCCTCTCAAGCATAGAGAGTTACTTTGAAAGCAGAAAGCATGACACAAAAGTGAAGACTGGGTGGACACAGAACGACCATCAGGAGGATCATTCTAGAGAACGACACTGGGAACAATGATGACGGAGGAGACAGGCGGGCTGGACTTACACGATCATGCAGAACATCATGAAGACATTCCACAGGGCAATGAAGATTCGAAAGTATCTGAGGCTCAGCAGGAACTCCCGGATGTTGTCACCTGGGAAGTCAGAAAGCATTTTCACAAGCAGTGCTCACACTTCTGTTTTCACCACTGCACTGTACTTCTGAGGTCCCTGCCCGCCCCACACCCACTGCCCCCGTATTCCAGCAGCAGCATGGCTTTTCCTTTGGGCCACCTCTGTTCCCCAACCCTGAATACTCAGGCTATAGCTGCCACTGACCAACCCAGAGAGGACCAAGCCCCCAGCCTCTGAGTGGCTCAGGGAAAAGCACGTGACCCAAATCCGTCCATGAGAGCTGGCCCTGGGACTTTGGCCCCAACTACTGGGAAAGAGGCACTTGCTTTCTCCCAGGGTTGCTGGGCTGTGACAATGGAAGCCCAGTTCTCTAAGGCAGGGGTTGGAAAACCATGGCTGGTCCACAGGCCAAAACTGGCCTCTGCTAGCCCAGGAGTGAAATTTTTTTTTTTTTAGATTAAAAAAAAAAAAAAGAATCAACCAAGCATTTAGTGAGACACAAGAAATTACATGAAATTCAAATTTTAATGCCTGTAAATAAAACTTTATTAAAATACAGCCATGTCTATTCATTTACATACTGTCCATGGAAGCTTCCAAATCACAGAGGTGAACTATTGCACCAGAGACTGATGGCCCACAAAGCCTAAACTATTTATGATCTGGCCCTCCACAGAAAAAATGTGGGTCAAGGGTCATCTTTGTCAACACAAGCCAGCCTGACAGTAAAACCAACCCAGGAGGAAGAAGAGCTGCGGAAGGTCACGTGATACAGGTCTGCTTTAAGCCTTGAACCCACATGTGTCTGAAGACCATTCTACCATTGGATGTTTCAATTCACTTTATACATTTTGAGTTCTGAGCTGGTTTCCAGTATTTACAACTGAAGTGATAGTGTTAGTTGCTCAGTCGTGTCCAACTGTTTGACTCCATGAACTGTAGCCTGCCAGGCTCCTCTGTCCATAGAATTCTCTAGGCAAGAATACTGGAGTGGGTAGCCAGTCCCTTCTCCAGGGGATCTTCCCGACCCAGGGATTGAAGCCTGGCCTCCTGCATTGTAGATGGATTCTTTACTATCTGAGCCACCAGGGAAGCCCCTTACAACTGAAAAAGCATAGCAATTCAGGCAAGTAAAATGAGAGTTCTGCTTTGGTGATGACTTACTCTAGTATACACTGATGCCAAGGAATAGAAACCACTCCAAGGAGAGGGAATTTGGTACATGAAGACTCCAGAGGAACTTTCCTAGTGGTCCAAGGATTAAGAATCTGCCTTCCAATACAGGAGATGCAGCTTAGATCCCTGGTTGGGGCAAGAAGATCCCACATGCCTCAGG
This sequence comes from Muntiacus reevesi, assembly GCF_963930625.1. NCBI lineage: Eukaryota > Metazoa > Chordata > Mammalia > Artiodactyla > Cervidae > Muntiacus > Muntiacus reevesi. The sequence goes on along the minus strand of NC_089249.1, from coordinate 185,261,913 downwards.
GCAACTAAGGCCGTGTGCTGCAACTACTGAGCCCACACACCACAACTAGAGAGAAGCCTGCTCACCACAATGAAAGATCCCACATGCCACAATGAAGATCTTGTGTGCCACAGCTAAGACCTGACACAACCAAAAAACAAATATTAGGGAAAAAAAAAAAGATTCCAGAGATCTGGGTTCCAGAACCTTCCTCTGGGGTTTTGAGTTGATTGCCCAGCCTCTTAAGGCCTCCAGAATGAGATGAACGGATCCAGATGAGGTGCTCTACAAGGATGGCACCCCAAGTGCCATCCACAGACGAGGGCTGTCTAGGAAGAATGGAATACCCGTGGGAGCCCAGAAACTTCCAGAGCAACCCAACATGATGGCCACTTGGCGCTGCTGCACCATCCAAGCACAAAAGCAGCACAAGGTCTTGCTCAACATAGTTTAGACAAGTCCAGCACTGTCCAAAGGGGTTTCCCTGGTGGCTCAGCGGTAAAGAACCTACCCGCAATACAGGAGACGTAGGTTTGATCCCTGGGTGGGGAAGATGCCCTGGAGGAGGGCATGGCAACTCACTCTAGTATTCTTGTCTGGAAAATCCCATGAACAGAGGAGCCTGGTGGGTTGCAGTCCATGGGGTTGCAAAGAGTCGGACCCGACTGAGCAACTGAACAACAGTATTGTCCAAGTCACGTGGTTAGTGACATGTGACACAGCCTCTGTAGTGTTGGCCCAGCACGGACTGCAAATGTCAGAGACAGGTCCATCCCCAGGACGTCTGCAAGGCACTGCTTGGTGAGGTCCTTCTCTGAGCCCAGGATCATAAAACTGGCCTCTCTTCCTCTCAACAAAGGCTGACTAAAGACCACTAGTTCAGGGGGTACAGGGAGGAATGAGATGGGTATCCCCACCCCAAGGAGCTCACAGGGAGGACAAATACTAAACAAGTAACCACGTAACTGATTATTCACTGTGAGTGCTGTGGGAGCTATAATGGGGTACCCAACCTGGCATGTGTCAGGAGGGAAAGGGGTCAGAAGAAGTCTCAATGAGAAAGTGCATAAGCTTGGACGTTAAATAAGGGCTGACGTTTACTGCCCTTCCGCGCAGGCGACCTGGGCCTGGTGTGCCCCAGTTTCTTCCAGGATAAACGGGGACGACGTGGGACTGGGGAGGCCGCTGCACAGTGCCCGTTATAGAGGATGCTCTCGATAAACGCAGTCACTATGGTATCAGGGGTCAGCCAAGCAGACGATGGAGAGAGAGGAGCATCCTCTGCAGGGGCAACAGCACACAGAGTCCTAGCTTGAAGAAGCCTTGCAAGAAGTCCCCAGTCAGAGAAAAGTCACTGTTCTGACCATCCTTGTCATCAATGCTCCTGCTACCTCCAAGCTAGAATAGTGCCTTCCACATAGTGGGTAAGCAACGTACACAACTGCTGAATGAATGCATGCATATATGAACAAATGAACAGATGGATAGTCTAGTGATTTGAGAGGACAATCTCTGGAGACAGAAAAACCCAGGCTCAAATCCTCATGCTGTCACTGATTTGCTGGGTGGCCACAAAAAAGTTGAGCTATATTTCTGAGCCTCAGTTTCCTCATCTGTAACACAGGAAAATTCTCCTTACCTTTTAGAAACAGAGGTGGAATGAAATACCTGTAGGAAGAACCTAACAAGGCAACCACCACCAGGCAAGCCGCTGAGAAAGGAGAGCTGTCAGACTGTCTGTTCAGTCACAGCTCCTCAGGGTTCTTGTTGTCCCCATGCAATGCTCCATCATAGCACCCACGACCTTGGCTGCAATGCCACCTCCTCAGAGGGCCTTCCCTCCACACAAGTAAGCCGGAGCAGCAACCCCATTGCTGTCCTCCCCTGACATCTTCTCCTTCACTGTCTGCTCTTTGTTGAGGAACTATTTGTCCCACTCTGTGCAACTACAACCCGAAGGCAGGAATTACATGTCTTGTTCCCTCCTGTGTTCCCAGCATCCAGCACAGTAGCTAGTACATAACAAGAACTCAATAAATGCTAGGTGAATGAGCAGATGAATGGATACAATAGTCAGGTACAGGTCCCATTAGACTCAAATAGTTATATGAGTCAATTTAGCTGCAAGTATCGGAGAAGGCAATGGCACCCCACTCCAGTACTCTTGCCTGGAAAATTCCATGGACGGAGGAGCCTGGTAGGCTATAGTCCATGGGTTCGTGAAGAGTCAGACACAACTGAGCGGCTTCACTTTCACTTTTCATTGAAGAAGGAAATGGCAGCCCACTCTAGTATTCTTGCCTGGAGATCCCAGGGATGGGAGCCTGGTGGGCTGCCATCTATGGGGTCACACAGAGTTGGACATGACTGACGTAACTTAGCAGCAGCAGCTGCAAGTATACATTCAAGGGCCAACAGGGGCCAGGCGGGTAAAAGGCTATAAAGATAAGGGGGCGGAGGCTGGGATAAGCTAGAGTCCACAGGCCCCACTTCGATGGGGTCTTGGTTCTCAACTCCCATTCAACAGATGCCAAAAGGTCTCTTGAACTCCAAGTTGTAGAATGTTCTGATTTACATCTGAATTTTTACATGACATCTCCTGGTTCATTTGAAAGCTAATCTAATTGAACATTAAATTAATCTAATTGAAAATTAAACAGGTCTATAGCATTTTGAACCCACTCCAATATTCTTGCCTGGAGAATCCATGAACAGAGAACCTGTGGGGGCCCTGTGGGGGGGGGGGGGGCTCTGGTTCATGAGGCTGCAAAGAGCTGAACACAGCTGAACGACTAAACAATAACAACAGCATTCTGAAGATAATACCTATTTGTGAGTATATTCATTCATTCACACTGGAATACTGGAACTTCAAGCAGGCAAGGAAGCCAAAACAAGTTGGAGCCTCTTTTCTGGAGCTTAAGATCAAGTGTGAGAAGCAGATATTAGCCAGATGATAGCACACACTGAAGAAAAGTCTAACTGTAAAAAGTGATATGAGTGCTGACCTATGCAAGGAGGCCTGGTAAGAGAAACAAGTGGATGACAAAGGTGGGTAGAAGGAACAGCACAAACTCGGGGCACCCCCCCACCACACACACTTAAAACTGATGAGAAAAAATTGTCCTCTCCGAAATGTACCAATTTCAGAGTCCTGAAAGGAGGCCTTACCTGTGCTGGGCTCCCTCGACTCCTCCCCAAAGCCCTGCGTGTCCTTCTTTTTCCTACAAAGAGAAGCGGACAGCGTCTATTTTCAATAGGACAAACACATCACTTGGTCCCCAGGCCCTGATCCCCAGCTCAGAGGAGAGTTCTAGCCCTACCGCTGGTTTGCTGTGACTTCGAGCAGTTCAGTGATCCTCCCTGGACCACCACTTGCCCTGCCAATCACAGCTATGACTACAGCCATCGACGGGGTGGAGGCGGTGGTCCGAGGGTGCCAGATGCGGGGCTGAGGATACACGTTAGGGCTAAGAGATTCTCGGCGGACGGGCCTGAGGCTCTCATGGGTGCGAGCAGAGGGATACTGGGGGAACTGGAGAGTCTGGATTTCTAGTCGCGGTGGCACAGAGTCATAGAAGGACGGACCCGAATGGAGGCGGAACTAGAGGCCGGGACTTGGGGGCGGGGCCGGGGTCGTAGGGCAGGCTCACGCTCGCAGGGGCGGGGCTACAGTTCCCCCGGTGGGAGCCACGGTCCAACGCGGCCTACTCACAGCTTAAAGTTGAGCACCGCCCCAGCGTTCATCAATAGCGTCCTGCAGAGGAAGAATACGGTTACCTAGACCGCCCCCCACAGTACAGGGCCCTCACGTCCCATCCGCTGATCCTCCTAATTACCCAAACAGCAGGATGTCTCCGATCATCGTTACGGCCGGAGAGTCCGTCAGAACAGGAAGCGGAAACCTCGGGTAGGGAGGGGAGAGACACATGAGCCAACCAATCTGGAAGCAACTCTGGAGACGGCTGAGCCAATCAAAGGCCAAGGCGGGCAGAGTCCCGCCTTCTACAGGCCAAGCCCCTTAAAGGAAGAGCCAGCGCCGCTCCTTGCTTGGAAAGTGTTAGTGAAAGTGATAGTCGCTCAGTCGTGTCCAACTCTTTGCGACCCCATGGACTGTAGCCCCTCAGGCGCCTCTGTCCATGGACTTCTCCAGGCAAGAATACTGGAGTGGATTGCCATTCCCTTCTTCCGGGAATCTTTCCAACCCTGGGCTCGAACCCACACGTCGCGCATTGCAGGCAGATTCTTCACCGTCTGAGCCCCCAGGCTTTGAACGTAACCAAGAAAGGGCGGGGCGAGAACGTGACGTCACCCAACGGGGGAGGAGCCATATGAGGGCCGGATTGGGTCATGGATTGGAAGCCGCTCGCCTCTGAGTGAGTGACCAGCGCTCCAGACCACTAGCGCAGCAGAAGGAAAAGCTGCTGCGCTAGGCTTTCAAAGGATGCGGCCTCTGGAAAAATGGGATCTTTTGATCATTAAACTGCATAGAGGAATGGATGCCGATTCAGTGGGCTCTCCCTGACATATACATCCCGACTGTTGGGTTCCAAAAGGGCCTCCTCCTGGGCCGCACGGAAGGCAAGAGCCCCACTAGCCGGGGGCACTGCCGGGGGCGGGGGTTCCTACTGAACGGTTCCTTCGGAGGACGTGATTCCTCGCGGGGGACAGAAGTTATGACTTAGAGCTGGAATCATGACAGATCGATAGAGGACGAGGGATCTCGTCCCCAAAAAGACCCTATTGGGAACGGGAGTATGGGGTTCATAATTGATCCGGTTCCACGGGGGTTTGGAGGTTCGATCCAAGGGCTCCATAGAGGACGTGGGTTCTAACCGAGCCCCACAGGAGTGGGGTCCTGAATGATCCGTCCCGCCTGAGGGGGCTCCTTGAGGAACAGATATCGCCCCCCTCCGAGGATAGATTCCGTGTCCAACTCAAACTCCACAGCGACCCCACACCCGGCATCATCCACCCACCCCACTCTCCCGGGCTGGGCTGTATCGGGTCATGATGGCCCGAGGGACAGAGTGTGGGACGCTGGACCGACCGAGATCCATGGGACTGGACCCCGCCTGGAGGCCCAGCGGTCGCTCCTCCTCTCCCGCGGGGGCCGGGTTGGGGCGGCGCCTGGCTGGCGGGGGCGGGTCCAGCGGCGGGGGCGCAGTCACCAGCGACGGGACGCACCGGGCCGGGGGCTGGGGTGGGACCCGGTGGGCGCCATGGAGCTGCTCTCGGCGCTGAGCCTGGGCGAGCTTGCGCTCAGCTTCTCGCGGGTGCCCCTCTTCCCTGTTTTCGACCTTAGCTATTTCATCGTCTCCATCCTCTACCTCAAGTATGAGCCAGGTGAGCCAGGGCCGGGGTGCTGGAGAGGGCTGGCATTGCGGGGCGGGAGACGGGAGGAAACCCAGGGGTCTGGAGGAGGGGAAAGGCCTGGATCGTGGGGAAACAGTCCCAGGGGCCGGTTCGGGGAAGCCAGCAGGTTCTGGTATCGTGGGGGCAGGCAGAGGGGACAGATGTGAGCGAGGGCAAGGAGAGAAGCCCCGGGGATTGTGGGACTGGGGGAGGGGAAGCAGATGCAGGAGAGGAACGTGATTGTCCAGAGGAGTGGGGAACAGGTGCTGGGGAGGATGCGGGGAGAGAGGTCAGGAATCCTGTCAGGAGAGGGTCGCATGAACTTGGGCGAGGGGCTAGGTCGTGGTGAGGGTGCAGGCGGGGGTCGGCTCTGCTGGCCAGGTCACAAGTCCTGGCTGCCTGCAACCATGACCTCTCTCCTTGCCCTTGGCGCCGGGAGCCAAAGCCGCAGCTGAGTGTCTATATAAGGGCCGGCAGTGCTGGGGGCTGTGATCAGGTTCAGAGAAAGTGACACCGATGCCGCTTCCCTGCTGTGGCTCTGGGGCAACCTCTTCTCCCTTTGCCTGGTCCGAGGCTGTGCTGGATCTCGGAGCCCGGCGGGAATTCTTCCAGCTCTGGCCGGATCCTTTCCACTTATTGAGCAGGACCGGCCCTAGGGCAGGGTAATTTGGGGTCAGCCTCCTCCCACCAGCTCCAGACCCTCTTGGAGAATCGCTGCGGGAAAACCCAGAGTCTTGGATTTTTTTTTTTCAGTAAGGGTAAATGGCCTCCTTAGAATGCAGTCTATTTTTATACAAGGCTTAGGGAGTGTTTCTTATTCATCTCCTATTTTAATAACTCTAGCACAACAGCAAACTAAAGGGACAATAGAATTTTAGCTTTAGAAAAAAGACCTGAAACTTTGTGATCCTTTCTCCCACTTAGATGTAAATTACTCTTGTATCCTCTCAGAAATAGCTTGTTTTTTTTAAAGATGATAAAGATAGGTGCTAGTGTACATTAAAGAGAAAAATCAAATTGAAAAGCCTAAAGGAAAAAAGAGATAATTACAGTAGATGTTGTGGCCGCCTTCCAGACCTCCCTTCTCTGCATTTATACCCCTGTAGTTATGGATGTAAATGCAGTCTTATGCAAATAGGATCATCCTCTCCCTGCCTAGTGTTTAGCTCGTCCACATGCCAGAGCCTATTTCTTTGTAAGTGCTTTTGGAAAGCAGTTACTTTGCAAAGCAAAATAAGCTTTGTATTGTCTTAACCCGAACACAGGACTGTATTTCCTGTCTGCAGATGAATTCCTGGTGGCTCATACCAGGTCTCTTGGGCAAGTACAGAACCTAGCACACATTGGGAAATCTAGAATTGTGGAGGGCAGGAGCCTGGTAGTGATGTAGGACACAAGTGTCTGGAAGGAAAGTGGTCTCTGGGCTGACTGGGAGCACGCAGGAGGGGTTGAGACATTCCTGCTGGAGTCACAGAGTAAATCTCCTGGACTTGAAGTGCTGGAGCCTGAAGGTTCTTGAAGGTTGAGAGAGTGCCTTAGAGGCTCCTGGGGGCCCTCCTTCCCCTATCTCATCTCTACTCCAGGCCAGTTGAATCCTGGGATAGAGACCTGGCATGCTCAGGTTTCAAGCTCTCCTCCCCTAGGGATGCTGAGGAAATAGAGGCTAAGCTAATTTACATATACAATCAACCTGTGATCCCATAGCTGTTAGATGACAGCCTTGGGATTCCAACCCAGGGCTGCTTGACCCCAAGAATCACTACAGTTGTTCTGGAGGACTTGCCTACCCTTAGAAAAGGGAGGCATTGGGCTTAGCTGTTAGCCCCCCAGTTTGGTGTTTCTGCTAAGCCTCTGTAAAGGTTTCTTCTCAGAGTCTCTGTGCTGTTTGCAGGGCCAGCTAGAGAATGCATGGGCCCCTAGGAATTTTGTGAACCTGAAAGTCAATAGTCTTAAGGAATAATCTTCAAAGTGGAAGTCAGTTCTGCCTTTAAAAGCAATGAGTAAACACCAGGGAGGTTATTTTGCTTACATGAGCGTCAGTTTGCTCATCTGTAAAATGGACTCATTGGTACAATAATCTGGGTTCCCTTACCTGGCTCTTGTGAAGGTCTGTTGAGAACTTGGTCAGTAGCCAGGTCTAAGGCACTTGTGAGAGGTAGTAGAACGATTTGTAAGGCGTGGGGCAATGTGTTCCCTGGGGTGCAGGCATTTTCTGGGTCAGGCTTTCATGAGGATCCTGAATGAGGAAGAAGCACAACGTGTGGTCCTCAGGTGAACAGCATCTGTGACCCCTGGGTTAAGAAATGCAGGCTCCCCACTCAGACCTACTGAAACAAGACTCTGCATTTGAATAGGATCCCTGCAAGTGTACTAACATTTGAGAAATGATGGACTAAAAGAACCTGGAGCTCCTCAATAGGGCAGGGAGGGCCAAATCTGACTCACCTTTAAGATGCCTCCTCTACGCAAGAAGAGAAGAAGGTGTGGTTGCTGGCTGCATGATTGAAGGAATGAGTGGATGAATGATTGAATGATAATCAATGGCTACTTTAAGACCTGATCCATGCAAAGAGCCTCCCAGACTAGAGGTTCTCAAGTATGACTACATATTAGAGTCACCTGGAGAGCTTTGAAGATTCTTGTTGTCCAGGGAGTACCACTTCATCCTGAAAATCAGAACTGCAGGGGATGGTACCCCCATTAATATTTTTTAAAGTTCCCCAGATGAGATCCAGTTTTCTGCACCAGTGTTTCCTAACCTCAACACCAGTGACAGAGCCAGACCATCCTCTGTGGTGGGGGCCATCCTGTGAGTTTCAGGATGTTTCACAGCATCTCTAGCCTGACCCACTCTAGTGGCCTCTAGGCCAGGAGCACACCCCAATTGTGACAACCAAAAATGTCCCCAGATGTTGCCAGTGTCAGTTAACTGGCACATTAACAGTGCCAGTTAAGAATCATAAATCTAGACTGAGTCTTAAACTCCCGTGCTTTCAAGGGCCTGGCAGGTCACATATGGAAAGTAGTAAGACAGCCAGGTGAAGACAGTCCCCGGTGAGATCCAGCCAAGTGCATCGCCACCTGATTGGGGCTGGAACTAGCAGAACTAATTTTTCAAGGGAAGCTAGAAATGTGATTTGCAGCTTCCTACATTTATATGTACAATGTCACGAACCTCCATCCATAGTTCATCAGGCTCTCTGTCTATCAGATCTAGTCTCTTAAATCTATTTCTCACTTCCACTGTATAGTCATAAGGGATTTGATTTAGGTCATACCTGAGTGGTCTAGTGGTTTTCCCTACTTTCTTCAGTTTAAATCTGAATTTGGCAATAAGGAGTTCATGATCTGAGCCACAGTCAGCTCCTGGTCTTGTTTTGGCTGACTGTATAGAGCTTCTCCATCTTTGGCTGAAAAGGATATAATCAATCTGATTTTGGTGTTGACCATCTGGTGATGTCCTTGTGTAGAGTCTTCTCTTATGTTGTTGGAAGAGGGTGTTTGCTATGACCAGTGCGTTCTCTTGGCAAAACTCTATTAGCCTTTACCCTGCTTCATTCCGTACTCCAAGGCCAAATTTGCCTGTTGCTCCAGGTGTTTCTTGACTTCCTACTTTTGCATTCCAGTCCCCTATAATGAAAAGGACATCTTTTTTGGGTGTTAGTTCTAAAAGGTCTTGTAGGTCTTCATAGAACCGTTCAACTTCAGCTTCTTCAGCATTACTGCTTGGGGCATAGGCTTGGATTACCGTGATATTGAATGGTTTGCCTTGGAAACGAACAGAGATCATTCTGTCGTTTTTGAGATTGCATCCAAGTACTGCATTTCAGACTCTTCTGTTGACTATGATGGCTACTCCATTTCTTCTAAGGAATTCCTGCCCACAGTAGTAGATATAATGGTCATCTGAGTTAAATTCACCCATTCTAGTCCATTTTAGTTCGCTGATTCCTAGACTGTCGACATTCACTCTTGCCATCTCCTGTTTGACCACTTCCAATTTGCCTTGATTCATGGAGCTAACATTCCAGGTTCCATATATGCAATGTTGCTCTTTACAGCATCAGACCTTGCTTCTATCACCAGTCACATCCATAACTGGGTATTGTTTTTGCCTTGGCTCCATCCCTTCATTCTTTCTGGAGTTATTTCTCCATTGATCTTCATTAGCATATTGGGCACCTACCGACCTGGGGGAGTTCCTCTTTCAGTATCCTATCATTTTGCCTTCTCGTACTGTTCATGGGGTTCTCAAGGCAAGAATACTGAAGTGGTTTGCCATTCCCTTCTCCAGTGGACCACATTCTGTCAGACCTCTACACCATGTGGGTGACTCCACACGGCATGGCTTAGTTTCGTTGAGTTAGACAGGACCGTGGTCCTGTGATCTGATTGGCTAGTTTTCTGTGATTATGGTTTTAGTGTGTCTGCCCTCTGATGCCCTCTGGCAACACCTACCGTCTCACTTGGGTTTCTCTTACCTTGGACGTGGGGTATCTCTTCATGGCTGCCCCAGCAAAGCGCAGCCGCTGCTCCTTACCTTGATGGAGGGGTATCTTCTCACGGCCGCCCCTCCTGACCTTGAACGTGGAGTAGTTCCTCTCAGCCCTCCTGCGCCCGGCAGCAGCCGCTCCTTGGAACTGGGTTGCTCCTCTCCGCTGCCGCCCCCGTCCTCAGGCGTGTGGTAGCTCCTCTCGGCCGCCGCTCCTGAGCTGTCGCAGCCTGACGCTCTTGGTTGCTACCCCGACCCTGGGCGAGGGGTAACTCCTCACGGCCGCGCTTCTGCGCGGTCCGGTTTCACTTTCACTCTTGATGAAAGTGAGAGAGGAGAGTGAAAAAGTTGGCTTAAAGCTTAACATTCAGAAAACTAAGATCATGGCATCTGGTCCGATCACCTCATGGGAAATAGATGGGGAGATAGTGGAAACAGTGTCAGACTTTATTTTTGGGGGCTCCAAAATCACTGCAGATGGTGATTGCAGCCATGAAATTGAAAGACGCTTACTCCTTGGAAGGAAAGTTAAGACCAACCTAGACAGCATATTAAAAAGCAGAGACATTACTTTGCCAACAAAGGTCTGTCTAGTCAAGGCTATGGTTTTTTCCCGTGGTCATGTATGGATGTGAGAGTTGGACTGTGAAGAAAGCTGAGCGCCAAAGAATTGATGCTTTTGAAATGTGGTGTTGGAGAAGACTCTTGAGAGTCCCTTGGACTGCAATGAGGTCCAACCAGTCCATCCTAAAGGAGATCAGTCCTGGGTGTTCATTGGAAGGACTGATGCTGAAGCTGAAACTCCAGTACTTTGGCCACCTCAGGTGAAGAGTTGACTCATTGGGAAAGACCCTGATGCTGGGAGGGATTGGGGGCAGGAGGAGGAGGGGTCGACAGAGGATGAGATGGCTGGATGGCATCACCGACTCGATGGGCATGAGTTTTGAGTCAACTCCGGGAGTTGGTGATGGACAGGGAGGCCTGGCATGCTGCAATTCATGGGGTCGCAAAGAGTCAGACACGACTGAGCAACTGAGCTGAACTGATGTTTATATGTTGGCTGTTTGAACATCCATTCTTTTTTTTTTAATTAATAGACAATTTTTTAGAGCAGTTTTAGATCCACAGCAAAAAACTGAAAGTAGTTTTCCATATAGGCTGACTACCTCCTCCACACACAGCCACCCCTACCATTAATGTTCTGCACCAGAGGGGAGCATTTGTTATAGCCAATGAACAAACATTATTGTCAACATCATTATTGTCCTATTACCATTATTGTATTGCATTATCAACATCATTATCAACTGGTCTGTAGTTGACATAAGGGTTCCTTCGTGTTGTACATTTCATGGATTTTGACAAGCATATAGTGACATGTATCCATCATTAAGGGGCCTCGCTGCTGGCTCAGTGGTAAAGAATCTGCCTGCCAATGCAGAAGAAGTGGGTTCGATGCCTGGATCAGGAAGATCCCCGGAGAAGGAAATAGCCACCCACCCCAGTATTCTTGCCTGTAAAATTCCATGGACAGAGGAGCCTGGCAGGCCACAGTTTATGGAGTTTCAAAGTCAGACAATACTTTCTGTGACTAAAATAAAAACATCCATCATTGTAGTATTGTACAGAATAGTCTCACTAACCTAAAAATCCCACAAGCTCTGCCTATTCATCTCTCCTGCCTCTTCTCCCCAAATCCCTGACAGTGTCTGATCTTTTTACTGTCTCTATACTTCTGCCTTTCCCAGAATGTCACAGATTTGGAGTTATACACTATGTAGTCTTTTCAGACTGGCTTCTTTCACTTAGCAATATGCATTTAAAGCTCCTCTGTGTCTTTCTGTGGCTTGATAACCCATTACTTTTTAGTGTTGAATAATACTCCATGGTATGACTATTCCACGGTTTCATTATTCACCTATCGAAGGACATCTTCATTGCAGGTTGAGCATTTAAAAATTACTGGGAGAGCCCAAGAGAATCAAAAGTGAGGAAGAAAGCTGAGCTCCAGGCTTGGGAGAGGGAGACTTCCTTAGAGAAAGTCTGTGAGTGCACCTCCAATGTTTGGACCTCACACTAAATAGCACAGAGTGGTAGCGGTACTAAGAGTGCCCTGTGGGGACTCAGTGGTTGAGACTCCTTGCTACCAATGCAGGTGGCCTGGATTCAATCCCTGGTCCAGGGACTAGATCCTGCATGCTGCAACTAAGACCTGGTACAGCAAAAAAAAAAAAAAAAAAAAACACTGGGGAATCTTCTAGCACTTACCAGCCATCCACAGACAGGACACTAACCCCCAGAGAAGGAATGTGTGGAGCCCATCACAGGTCAGATCTAGGGTCAGAATCGGTGCTTCTTCCTTAGGCAGATCTGATTTGTAGTATAAGTCCATCCACTAAAATTTCCACCCACAGGTACTTTCCATTTCAGCTCAGTTCCAGAAATAACCCTCATGTAATTGCTAAGCACTAAGCTTAATTTCTTTTCATCTTTCACAGATGAAATAAGTAATAACCCTTTGAAGTGAGTAATAGCCCTGGGTGAGGGTGACCGCCTCACCCAGGTTTGCCCAAGACAGACATCCAAAGCCCCAGAACCCTCTCAGCCCATGGCAGCAGCGACAGTTGGTTGCTCTAGACAGCATCCCCATTCTACAGATGACTAACTTGAGGCCCAGATGGGGAGTGAGCAGCCAGAGCTCACATTGAGAGGGAGTGCTTTGGTGGCAAACCTGAAATTGAAACCCACATTCTCCTGCTTCCTGGTGCTGCTCTAAGACCCAGCAAAAGAAATCAGAATGAAGCATGGCAAAGGGAAAGAGCCAGGGGGATAGTTTATCCACCACTGCCTTGCTGTGGATCCTCAGGGCAGACTGTCCCCGCCAGCCCCAGGCTTCTCATGTGGTAATGGGGAGACTCATCCTGTCTTTCTAGGGTTGCTGGGAAAGTAATGATAATGATAAAAAGCTCACAGACATAGAAAACAAAATTGTGATTGCCCAAGCAGAAAGGGGAAGTATAAAATAGGGGTATGGGAGTAACAGGTACTTATAGTTGTTGTGGTTTAGTCGCTAAGTCATGTCTGACTCTTTTGCCACCCTGTGGACAGGCTCTGTCCATGAGATTTCCCAGGCAAGAATACTGGAGTGGGTTGCCATTTCCTTCTCGAGGTGATCTTCCCCACCCAGAGATCGAACTTGTGTCTCTTGCATCTCCTGCATTGGCAGGCAGATTCTTTACTGCTGAGCCACCAGGGAAACCACAGATACATATTACTATATATAAAATAAGCAGTAAGGATTTACTGTATAGCACAGGGAACTACATTCAATATTTGATGATAATCTATACTGGAACAGAATCTGAAGAAGTATGTGTGTGTGTGTGTGTATATATATATATATATATATATATATATATATATATGTATACTGAATCACTTTGCTATATATCTTTTTTTTTATCTTTATTTTTTTTCCATTTATTTTTATTAGTTGGAGGCTAATTACTTTACAATATTGTAGTGGTTTTTGCCATACATTGACATGAATCAGTCATGAATTTACATATGTTCCCCATCCTGATCCCCCCTCCCGCCTCCCTCCCCATCCCATCCCTCTGGGTCTTCCCAGTGCACCAGCCCTGAGCACTGGTCTCATGCATCCAACCTGGGCTGGTGATCTGTTTTACCTTTGATATTATACTTGTTTCAATGCTGAAATTAACATGATATTGTAAATCAACACACTATACTTCAATTTTATTTATTATATTTTTGGCCACACTACATGGCTTGTAAGATCTTAGTTCCCTGATCTAGGCCCTTGGTAGAGAAAGCACAGGCTCCTAACCACTGGACTGCCAAAGGAATGCCCTTTAACTTTTTATAAAAAGCATAATGATGATAATCAACATAGCACTGAATCATAGGCATAACTCGGTGAAGGGAATGCTCTCATTCTCCCTTCCACAAAAGAGGAAACAGGCTGGAGGTGAGAGGGGGTGGTGCTGGTCATTTGCCGGAAGCTACTGCCGAGTGAGCTGCAGAGGCAAACCCCAGATGTGTGACTTTTCTACCAGGCTTCTCCCATAGTGAGGAGCCTACGGAGTTCCTGCAAAACCCAAGCTTCCCACACCCCTACCCCACTCTCCCAGGCCTTATCGTCCCAGCAGGCAAAGGAAAGATCCTGGAAAGAATTCAACCCCTGGGGGTTATTTTTAGTTGCAGTGGCATCCATTTCTGCAAAACATGGGGGCCTCACCTGACCTGGCCCCTATAGGACCCACCAGCTGCTCCCAAGGATTAACTCTCAGCTGGCAGTGTTTTAAATAGATGCCCAGAGGAGGGAAGAGGGCACTGGGCTTCATAATGGAGGAGCTTAGTAGATGCAGAGAGGGTATACTTTGGGCTTGTGACTTCAGGGTGAGATGGAGGAGGGAAAATTTGATTCCAACCCCTGATAGGAGTTAGGCAAAGAAGGGATTAGGGTTCCCACCTGACAGAAGGAAAGAGGTGGGAAAAAAAGATAGTTTGTCCAAGAACATGTGGTTAGTCAGTGGAGGTGTAAAGAGAAAGGGAAGTGTGTTGCTGATTTAATCTGAAACGACTTTTATAAGGCAGGTTTCTGATTATGGTATGTATTAATATATGCCAGAAAATGGATAAATAACTGTGATCTGTTCCTATGATGGAATACAGTACAGCAGTGAAAATGAATATTCCCCTTGAAAATACTGAGCTCAGTTAAAGAAGCCAGATGCAAAGGGCCATATTATATGAGCCCATCTATATGGAATGTGGGGCTTCCCCAGTGGCTCAGTGGTAAAGAATCCACCTGCAGTGCAGGAGACTCAAGTTCGATACCTGGGTTGGGAAAATCCCCAGGAGAAGGGAATGGCAATCCACTCCAGTATCCTTGTCTGGAGAATCCCATGGACAAGGAGTCTGGCGGGCTACAGTCCATGGGGTTGCAAAGAGTTGGACACGACTGAAGCAACAGAGCAGGCACGCATATGGCATGTGTAAGTTCAAGAACCATCTTCATCACTTGAAAAGGAAACTCCGGTCCCCATTAGCAGTCGTTCCCCATCCCCTCCTCAGTCCCTGCCAACCACTAATCTGCTTTCTGTCTCTGTGGATTTTCCTTTTCTGGATATTCCATATCAGTGGGATCACACAATGTGTGTCGTGTTGTGGCTTCTTTCACTTAGCGTGTTTTCAGGATTCACCCCTGTTGGAGCACCTGTCAATGCTTCATTTCTTTTTAAGGCTGCATAGTATTCCGTTATGTGGACGGACCACATTTAGTTTGTTCGTTCATCTGTTGATGGACATTTGGGTGGTTTTCACCTTTTGGCAATTGTGAAGAATGCTTCTGTGAACATGACCTTTTAAGAGTCCTCTAGAACCTGCTGGTGGGTTACTGTGGATAAAAGAGCGTAGTGCTCCACCCTAGGCTGTGAGACCTCCTGTTCCTGGATCCCCATTCACAACCATTGGGGAGGGGGCAGGCAGTGAGGGCCCCCCCAGGGGGCTTGGTATGATAAGGCAGGAGAGCACCCCAAGTCCTTCTTGCTTATCAACTTTTAGGGGGACCCTTGTTTTTTTCTAGTTTTGATGATGAAATATTTCAAACATACAGAATATGTATGACACAGATACCTCTGTGTTCGCTACACTTACCAGATGTGAACATAGATTTGCTTCAGATCTTTTTTTTTTTTTTTTTAAGAAATAGTGACAGAGCCAGTCCCCTCCCTTCCCCCCTTTCCCTCTCTGGGTATGTTGTTATTGTTCAGTCGCTGAGTCGTGTCTGACTCATTGCGACCCCATGGACTGCAGCACGCCAGGCTTCCCTATCCTCCACCATCTCCCAGAGTTTGCTCAAACTCTTGTCCATTCAGTCAGTGATGCTATCCACCCATCTCATCCTCTGTTACCCACTTCTCCTCTTGCCTTCAGTCTTTCCCAGCACCAGGGTCTTTTCCAGTGAGTCCGCTGTTTGCATCAGGTGGCCAAAGTATTGGAGCTTCGACTTCAGCATCAGTCCTTCCAATGAATATTCAGGGTTGATGTCCTTTAGGATTCAGTGGTTTGATCTTGCTGTCCAAGGGACTCTCAAGAGTCTTCTAGATATGATCACTGCCCTAAAATCAGCCTATATTATTCCCATGCCTGTATGTATACCTTCACCAATGTACATATATCTATGAACTGCATGGAGCAGTTTGTGTTGTTTTACATATATATTATATGTAGAACATACAGAAACATATCATTTTGCAACCTAGCTTTTTCATTTAGCAGCAGCCTTACGGGATTTATCAGTGTTGATGCATCTAGAGCAGGGGTTCTCAGCCAGAAGATCTGTCCTCTGGGGATGTTTGGCAGTATCTGGAAACATTTTTGGTTGTCACAACCAGGGTGAGGTGGTGGTTTGGTACCCACCACACTAGAAGTGTCTGACTCTTTGCGACCCTATAGATGATAGCCCGCCAGGCTCCTCCGTCCATGGAATTTCCCAGGCAGGGATACTGGAGTGAGTTGCCATCTCCTTCTTCAGACTGGGGGTGAGCTATTAGTGTCCAATGAGACAAGGCCAGGGATGCTCCTTGACATCCGTGGTCCCCACCACAGCAGAGAGTGATCCAGCCTCACACGTCAGCACCGCTGAGGGTGAGGAGCTCAGATCTGGATCTGGTGTGTTGTTGGTGTTTGTTTTGGCCATGTCTCACGGCTTGCACGACCTTAGTTTCCCAGCTTGGGATTGGGGTCCTAACCACTGGACCAGCAGGGACTCCCCTAACTCTGGTTCATTTTTGTTTTTAAGGTTTATTCATTTATCTATTTTGGGCTGCACTGAATCTTTGTTGCTGCAGGCAAGCTTTCTCTAATTGCAGCGAGCAGGGAGGCTACTCTTCACTGAGGTGTTGGGCTTCTCACTGTGGGGGCTTCTCTTGTTGCAGAACCCAGGCTCTAGGCGTGCAGGACCCATAGCTGTGGCACACAGGCTTAGTTCCCCCGTGGCATGTGGAAGCTTCTCAGACCGGGAATCGAACCCTTGCCCCCTGCATTGGCAGGTGAATTCTTAACAATTGGACCACCAGGGAAGCTCCTAGTTCACTTAAAAATGACTACTCTGTCATTCCACTTTGTGTGACTCTGTGTTCACTCACTCAGTCGTGTCTGACTCTTTGCTGCCCCGTGGACTGTAGCCCGCCGGGCTCCTCTGTCCATGGGATCTCCAGGCAAGAATACTGGAGTGGGTTACCATTTCTTCCTCCAGGGAGAGGGGTGTCTTCCTGACCCAGGGATCAAACCCGTGTCTCTTGTGTCTCCTTCCTCAGCAGGTGGATTCTGTACCACTAGAACCACCCGGGCAGCCCCCTGTGTGACTCACCCCTCACCAAGAAACAGACTCTGCTTTTCTCCTCCTGCCTGCGTGGCAGTGAAATGCACCCCCCACCCCTACCCCACGTCTCTTTGTTCACATGCATGAGTTTCTCTCTTGGGCAAATAGTGAGGAATGGAATTGCTGGGGCCAAGTGACTCACAGGTGACTCATTTCCTCCGTGTTGCCAAACTGCTTCTCAGCTGGTTCCGCCTATTGATCCTCCCAACTGTGTATGTCCAAGGGAAACTTGGGCTTCTTTCCTCTCAAGGAGGGGCCGATGTTCCTCCTCCCCAACCTTCTCTCTGAGATTGACTGATCTGAAAAGAAGGCAGCTCCTTCTATAGAGTAGAGTGAACTTCATGTTTCTTTCCCCAACATGAGCTTAGAACACTGGACATAGGACCCAGGAAAGAGGCTTGGATGTTGACAGTGTGTTGTTCCACTTTTGTGTGTGTATGTGTGTGTTTTTAAGATATTTTTGATGTGGACCAATTTTTAAGTCTTTATTGAACTTGTTACAATATTGCTTCTGTTTTTTATGCTTTGGTTTCTTGGCTGAGAGGCATGTGGGATCTTAGATTGTGGACCAGGGATCGAACCCACACCCCCTGCATTGGAAGGAGAAGGCTTAACCACTGGGCCACCAGGGAAGTTCCCTGGACACTGTATCTTGTGCCGAGTGTCCCTTAGCTCTTAGCTTCCCTCTCTCCCCTTCCCACCTTCTCCCACGCGCTCCCTTTTCCTGGATCATCTTCTCTATTCCACCCTTCATCCTCTAGGAAATCCTTGCTCATTGTTCAGATCTCAGCTTAAGCACCACTACCTAAATGAAGTCTGACTTCCTCAGTTAAGACAGTTGCTGAATTAAACCCTTCAAAGTACCATGTGCCTCCCCCTTATGAGTTTTAACCTCCATTTGTGGGATTATTTAACCATTTTGCTTCCCTACCACACTATGGACCCCACACAGGTAACCCCTGAACCAACTCTTGCTTATGGCTACTTCTCTGGTGCCTAGCAAGAGCCTGGTACATGGTCAGAACTCATAAATCCTCACTGAAGCCGGGGTGATCTTGAGAAAGCCACTCAAGATCTGTTGCCTCATCTGTCAGGTTCTATGTTAGTTTTCTAGGGATGCCATGATGAATGACCACAAACTAGAGGGCTTGAAACAACAGACATTTGTTCTTTCCATATTCTGAAGGCTAGAGTCCAAAGTCAAAGTGTCTGGGTCCTTCTAGAAGCTTCAGGAGCGGAACCATTTGTGCTTCTCTCCTAGTTTCTGGTGTCTTCCAGCCATCCTTGGCATTCTTTGGCTTGTACACACATCACTCCAATCTTTGCCTCTGACCTCATATGGCTTTAAAAAAAATTATTTTATTATTCTTATTTTATTTATTTTTTGGTCATGTGGCATGTAGGATCTTGGTTTCCTGATCAAGGATCAAACCTGCATCCCGTGCATTGGAAGCATGGAGTTTTAACCACTAGACCTTCAAGGAATCCCCCCTCATCTGGCTTTTTGTATAAATTTCCTTTGGCTGCCATAATGAAGCACCATGAGCTGGGTGGCTTACAACAGAAATGTATTGTCTCGCAATTCTGGAAGCTAGAAATCCAAAATTAGGGTGTCAGCAGGGTCATGCTCTCTCTGATGGTTCTAGGAAGGAAGCTTAGGAGAAGCTTCTGGAGGTGGCTAGCGTCCTTGAAGTTCCATGAGTTGCAGCTGCATCACTGCAGTCTCTGCCTCCTTTATACAGCCTCCTCCTCTGTGATCCATCTCCTCTTATCAGGAACACCAGATGCTGTATTAAGGCCCACATAATGATTTCATCTTGAATTAATTACATCTGCAAAGACCATATTTCCAAATAAGGCCCCATTCACAGATACCAGGGGTTAGGACTTAAACATATCTGTTTGTGAGTTTAACTCCCAACACCTTCTTATCTGTGTCTATGCCTCCTTTTCTGCTTTTTACAAGAACACTCATTGGATTCAGGACAAACCCAGATGTTCCTGCTATGATCTCATCTTGAGATCCTTACCTTAATCACATCTGCAAAGACCCTGTTTCAAATGAGGTCACTTTCTGAGGTCCTGATGGACATGAACTTGAGGGGGGAGGGGCGTGCTGTTCCCTCCTGTAACTCTGTAGATAGGGGTATCGACCCCTAGGTTACCTGGGGTGGAAAGCTGGGCTCTGAGTCTGAAGCCTTGAGGATGCTATGAAGGTATGTAGCTGCCTAGGATACAACAGTAATTCAATTAAAACAAGGAACTCAGTAAGTGAAGAGAGCAGGGGAAGGTGTTGTTATAATGTAACCAAAAGTGCCCAACATAACTGCAATGCTTGAGTGTTCAGTCCACATTTGCTAGAATGTAAGCTCCAGGAGGTCAGGAGTTCCTTCACTCACAATTATTACTAGCTACCGTGTATCAGGCACGGTGCCCAGCATGGAGGAAGGGAGGAGGCTGGGATGGAGGGTTTGGAACCAGCAGCAGATAAGATGGATAAGGTCCTTGTACTCACCGAAGGATTAAGATCAAGTCAGCCTGTTGGGGTGCTTCCCAGGTGATGCTAGGGATAAAGAACCTGCCTGCCAATGCAGGAGATATAAGAGATATGAGTTCAATCCCTGGGTCAGGAAGAATCCCTGGAGGAGGGCACAGCAACCCACTCCAGTATTCTTGCCTGGAGAATTCTATGGAGAGAGGAGCCTGGTGGGCTATGGCCTGTAGAGTCGCACAAAGTTGGACGTGACTGAGTAACTTAGCATGCATGCATGCAACTTGTTGAGTGTATCAGTAGTATACAGTTATTTATATCAAGAGGCCAAGTTTCAGATTTGTCAGTTTTTAAATTTTTATTTATTTTTATTTCTCTGGCTGCAATGGGTCTTCGTTGCAGCCTGCAGGCTTCTCCAGTGGCAGCTCATGGGCTTCTCTCGAGTTGTAACCTGCAGGCTCAGTAGTCGCAACACACAGGCTTAGCTGCTTCCAGGCATGTGGGATCTTAGTTCCCTGACCAGGGATTGAACCCTCATCCCCTGCTTTGGAAGACAGATTCTTAAACACTGGACCACCAGGGAAGTCTTAGATTTGACAATTTAGAGACAAAAGTCATCCAATCTCTAGAAATAAAAAGAAACTTACCCTTCAAACTCCCCAGAGCTGGACTGATTATATCTTTTGATTAGTCTTTTGATTAACAGACCATGTATTGTAACCTTGTTATCTGACATCCACAATGAGTGGAGTTTTCATTGGATGTAAGTAAACTATTTAAAGAGAGCTACTGGGGAATACTCCTCAGCCATAAAAAAGAATGAAATAAATGCCATTTTCAGCAATATGGATGAACCTAGAGATTATCATACTAAGTGAAGTAAGGCAGAATGAGAAAGACAAATACCATATGATATCACTTATACATGGAATCTAAAATATGACACAGATAAATTTATCTACAAAACAGGAAAAGACACCCATAGAGAACAGACTTGTGGTTGCTGGGGTGGTGGGGGAGGGAAGGGATGAGAATTTGGGATAAACAGATGCAAACTGTAGTAGGATGGATATGTATATATATACACATACGTATATATATATATATAGGATGTATATATGTATACAGCAAATATGGAAAACTCAGCAGTGGCCACAGGACTGGAAAAGGTCAGTTTTCATTCCAATCCCAAAGAAAGGCAATGCCAAAGAATGTTCAATCTACCGCACAATTGCACTCTTCTCACACACTAGTAAAGTAATGCTTAAAATTCTCCAAGCCAGGCCTCAGCAATACGTGAACCATGAACTTCCAGATGTATAAAATGGTTTTAGAAAAGACAGAGGAACCGAAGATCAAATTGCCAACATCCACTGGATCATCAAAAAGGCAAGAGAGTTCCAGAAAAACATCTATTTCTGCTTTATTGACTATGCCAAAGCCTTTGACTGTGTGGACCACAATAAACTGTGGAAAATTCTGAAAGAGATGGGCATACCAGACCACCTGACCTGCCTCCTGAGAAACCTGTATGCAGGTCAGGAAGCAACAGTTAGAACTGGACATGGAACAACAGACTGGTTCCAAATAGGAAAAGGAATACGTCAAGGCTGTATATTGTCACCCTGCTTATTTAACTTATATGCAGAGTACATCATGAGAAATGCTGGGCTGGAAGAAGCACAAGCTGGAATCAAGATTGCTGGGAGAAATATCAATAACCTCAGATATGCAGATGACACCACCCTTATGGCAGAAAGTGAAGAACTAAAGAGCCTCTTGATGAAAGTGAATGATGAGAGTGAAAAAGTTGTCTTAAAGCCCAACATTCAGGAGACTAAGATCATGGCATCTGGTCCCATCACTTCATGGCAAATAGATGGGGAGACATTGGAAACAGCAGCTGACTTTATTTTTTTGGACTCCAAAATCACTGCAGATAGTGATTGCAGCCATGAAATTAAAAGACACTTACTCCTTGGAAGGAAAGTTATGACCAACCTAGACAGATATTAAAAAGCAGAGACTTCACTTGGCCAATAAAAGTCTGTCTAGTCCGTCTAGTCATAGTCTGTCCAGCTATAGTTTTTCCAGTGGTCATGTATGGATGTGAGAGTTGGACTATAAAGAAAGGAAAAGCGCCGAAGAATTGATGCTTTTGAACTATGGTGTTGGAGAAGACTCTTGAGAGTCCCTTGGACTGCACGGAGATCTAACCAGTCCATCCTAAAGGATATCAGTCCTGCATGTTCATTGGAAGGACTGATGTTGAAGCTGAAACTCCAGTACTTTGGCCACCTCAGGCGAAGAGCTGACTCATTGGAAAAGACCCTGATGCGGGGAAGGATTGAGGGTAGGAGGAGAAGGGGACGACGGAGGATGAGACGGTTGGATGGCATCATCGACTCGATGGACATGGATTTGGGTGTACTCGGGGAGTTGGTGATAGACAGGGAGGCCTGGTGTGCTGTGGTTCATGGGGTCACAAAGAGTCAGACACGACTAACCGACTGAACTGAAGCTGAACTGAATATAGGATGGATAAACAAGGTCCTACTATATAGCACAGGCAACTATATTCAGCATCTTATGTCAAACCACAATGGGAAAGGATATGAAAAGGAATGTATATGTATGCATAACTGAATCACTTTCCTGTACAGCAGAAATTAGCACAACCTTATAAATCAACTATACTTCAATAAATTTTAAAACAAAATTTACAAAATAAATAATATTGATAGTCATTGGTACCACCTCTGGCTGTGAGAACTAAGTAACTGTGTCTTACAACTTCATTCTAAATTCATCCTCTGGAAAATGAAGCTGCAGGGAGGGAAGGAATCAAGATGATGAACTAAGTTGTCACACCAGAAGACACCCGAGTTCCAAGTTGGCGGGGGGTGGGGGGTGACTAGAATATTATAACAATAACAGGATAAAGACAAAACTGAACTATTTCAAAAGATTTGCATGACTTTCAGTGGGTAGTACAAATTGTACAGTTTGACTAATAGACATCAATCTTGTACCTCTAGTGGTTTTGTAAATGTGTTTTTAAGGAACTAGACACCCCCCCCACCTTCATTTTAATTTGGGATCTTAAAATAGCTTTCATCTTGAAAAAGTTCAAGACTCATAAGTAATTGATTATTTGTTGTGCCTATGCCACACAGCTTGCAGGATCTTAGTTCCCCTACCTGGGATTGAACCCTCCAGTGAAAGCACGAAGTCCAACAGCTATGCTGTGCTAAGTCACTTCAGCTGTGTCTGACTCTACGACCCTACGGACCGTAGCCCAGACTCCTCTGTCCGTGGGACTCTCCAGGCAAGAATACTGGAGTGGGTTGCTGTGCCCTTCTCCAGGGGATCCCCCTGAGCCAAGCATCAAACCCAGGTCTTCTGCACCGGCAGGTGGCCTCTTTACCACTAGCGCCACCTGGGAAGCCCCTCTAACTGCTGTACCACCAGGGAATTTCCAGAAGTTGCAAAAATGAAGCAACGAGTTTCCAGCTTCATCCAATGACATCTTACCTAATGATAGCTCATTATGAAAAAAAACAAACAAACCAACCTGAAAGTTGGGACTTCCCTGGAGGTCCAGTGGTTAAGAATCTGTCTTCCTATGCAGAGCATGCAGGTTCAATCCCTGGTCAGGGAACTAAGGTCCTACATGCCACAGGGCAATTAAGCCTCTGCCCCACAGCTAACCCCACTGGCTAACCACAATGAAAGATCCTGTGTACAAAACTGTGATCAGACACAACCAAATAAATATTAAAAAATAAAAAAACTGGAGATTGACACCAGTAACACCTACTATAGACTTTATTCAGCTGTTTTTCCTTGCACTTTAAAAAAATACAGTCCTTTGAAATTTTATCACATGTGTAGATTTGAGTAACCACCACCACAGTCAGGATATAGAATGGTTCTGACACCCCAGGAAAACTTCCTTGTGAAAAGAAAGTGGAAGTCGCTCAGTTGTGTCTCCAGGCCAGAATACTGGAGTGGGTAGCCTTTCTTCCCAACCCAGGGATCGAACCCATGTCTGCCACATTGTATGCAGATTCTTTACCAGCTGAGCCACAGGGGAAGCCCAAGAATACTGCAGTGGATAGCCTATCCCTTCTTCAGCAGATCTTCCTGACCCAGGAATCAAACCAGGGTCTCCTGCATTGCAGGCAGATTCTTTACCTACTGAGCTATCAGGGAAGCCCTCTATAATTAGATCTTCCTTAGAAGCCTAACCCCTGGTAACCACTGATCTGCTCTCTGCCACTCATCACCATGGTTTTTATCCCATGGAGAATGTTACATAAATGGAATCAGACAGTTCATAACCAAGATTGGCAGTTTTCACTGGACATTATACTCTTGAGATCTGTTGAGATAGTTTTTGCATCCCTGGTTCATTTCATTCCTGTTTCATTATTGTATAGTATTCCATGGTACAGATATACCAGGGTTTGTTTATCCATTCACCCATTGAAGCCATTTAAGTTGTTTACAAATAAAAACTGCTATGAACATTTGTATGAATGACCTCGGAGAAGGCAATGGCACCCCACTCCAGTACTCTTGCCTGGAAAATCCCATGGACAGAGGAGCCTGGTGGGCTGCAGTCCATGGGATCGCAAAAAGTCAGACACAACTGAGGGACTTCACTTTCACTTTTCACTTTCATGCATTGGAGAAGGAAATGGTAACCCACTCCAGTGTTCTTGCCGGGAGAATCCCAGGGACAGGGGAGCCTGGTGGGCTGCCATCTATGGGGTCGCACCGAGTTGGACACCACTGAAGGGACTTAGCAGCAGCAGCAGCTATGTGAATACCAGATTCTCCTTTTTGAACAAAATCTTATGCCAAAGTCTGAGATGAAGCAGTAAATGAAATTGTGCTCCATTTCAACTCCAGCATACCCACTTGATTTCTCCTTGGCTCCTGCAAACCCTCATAGTTCCCAGGAACACAGTTTGAAAACCATTGCTCTTGGGAGCCCAACCTCTCAGCTGTGGATGGAAGGTTTGGGGTTATCAGGGCTGTAGGATGTTAGGACATGGACCAGCTCATTCCCCTATCTCTGTGGTGCTCGACTATGCTGCACAGAGGAATCACTCAAGAGCATTAAAAAATCCACAAGCCTAGCCACACCCCAGACCCACCAACTGAGACATGGCTGGGGCAGAGGGATCAGGTGTTTGTAAAGTCCCCAGGTAATCCTGATGTGCATCAAGGTGGAAACTAATGCACTGAGCCATCTTCCTTAGGGGTGGGGTCCCTATTTCTATTTGCTAAGTAAGTCCATTGTTTCACATGTTCTTTCTTGGGTTGAATAAGAAGACTCAGTTAGTATCATTTGTGTATGTGTGTATCTTCAGCTATGGGCTTCCCTGGTGGCTCAGTGGTAAAGAATCCACCTGCAATGAAGGAGACATGGATTCTATCCCTAAGTCAGGAAGATCCCTTGGAGAAGGAAATGGCAACTCACTCCAGTATTCTTGCCTGGGAAATCCCACGGACAGAGGAGTCTGGTGGGCTTACGGTCCATGGGATCACAAAAAGACCTGGAGGCGACTGAGTGACCAAACAACAAAGCAACAATCTTCAGTTGCAGAAACTGTGAAATATAGTACATCTTTTCTTTGCTGGCCTTTTATTTTTTTTAACAGCTTTATGGAGATATAATTCTTGTACCACCCAATACACCCATTTAAACCATCCCATTCACTGGTTTTGAGTATATTCACAGAATTGTGCAACCATCACCTCTCAAAGAAACCCAGATCCTTGAGCTCTTACCTTCC
Organism: Muntiacus reevesi; assembly: GCF_963930625.1. Classification (NCBI taxonomy): domain Eukaryota; kingdom Metazoa; phylum Chordata; class Mammalia; order Artiodactyla; family Cervidae; genus Muntiacus; species Muntiacus reevesi. Next base: position 185,236,378 of record NC_089249.1, on the reverse strand, counting down.
CATCTCCCCTATCCCCTCTATCTCTAAGCAACCACTAGCTACTTTCTCATATTCAATGTGAAAAAATTGTGTGAAGTACCAATAGAGTGGAGTCCACAGGGTAGTGGAAGTCCTCAGGAGTGACTGGCTTAGTAGAGCAAGGAAGCCTTCCTGGAGGAAGTGGCATGTGTGCTTGGATGGTTTTGCTTATGTCTTTGTTCCTTCTATGCTGCTAATAGGGTTGGCTCTCTCTCCCTCCCCACTCTGTCAGTATAATTCTATATTCAAGGACTCCCTTATCTGGCTTTGCTCATTGCTTTTTCTGCACCCTTCCAAACACATGGGCATGCCTGCACTGTCCGTCTTGGTACCAGTATCTTGTGACTTCCCTCTGCCCTGATGTCACTCTCCCAATAAGACAAGACTTAGAAGCAGGACATCAGATTGTCCTTTCAAATTTCTTCTGTACCTTCCTATCTGGGGCCAGTCAAAGCAAATAAACTTTCTCCATAAGAGCACAACTCAACAAAAGAAGAACAACCCAGTTTTTAAAAAAATGCACAAAGGACTTGAATAGACATTTCTGCAAAGAAGATATTGGAATGACCAATAAGGACCTTCCCTGGTGGTCCAGTGGCTAAGACTCTGTGCTCCCAATGCAGGGGGTCTGGATTCAATCCCTGGTAAGGGAGCTAGATCCACAGGCTGCAACTAAGACCCAGTACAGCCAAATAAATAAGTTAAAATATTTAAAACAATGGTGGTGCAAAGAAAAAAAGAAGACGAATAAGCATTTGAAAAAAGTGCTCAGTATCACCAGCCATTCAGTTCAGTTCAGTTCAGTCACTCAGTCATGTCCGACTCTTTGCAACCCCATGAATCGTAGCACGCCAGGCCTCCCTGTTCATCACCAACTCCAGGAGTTCACCCAAACTCATGCCCATTGAGTTGGTGATGCCATTCAGCCATCTCATCCTCTGTTGTCCCTTTCTCCTCCTGCCCCCAATCCCTCCCAGCATCACGGTCTTTTCCAATGAGTCAACTCTTCACATGAGGTGGCCAAAGTATTGGAGTTTCAGCTTCAGCATCAGTCCTTCCAATGAACACCCAGAACCGATCTCCTTTAGGATGGACTGGTTGGATCTCCTTGCAGTCCAAGGGACTCTCAAGAGTCTTCTCCAACACCACAGATCAAAAGCATCAATTTTTCAGCGCTCAGCTTTCTTCACAGTCCAACACTCACATCCGTACATGACCACTGGAAAAACCATAGCTTTGACCAGACGGACCTTTGTTGGCAAAGTAATGTCTCTGCTTTTTAATATGTTATCTAGGTTGGGCATAACTTTCCTTCCAAGGAGTAAGTGTCTTTTAATTGCATGGCTGGAATCACCATCTGCAGTGATTTTGGAGCCCCCAAAAATAAAGTCTGGCACTCTTTCCACTGTCTCCCCATCTATTTCCCATGAAGTGATGGAACCAGATGCCATGATCTTAGTTTTCAGAATGTTGAGCTTTAAGCCAACTTTTTCACTCTCCTCTTTCACTTTCATCAAGAGGCTTTTTAGTTCCTCTTCACTTTCTGCCATAAGGGTGGTGTCATCTGCATATCTGAGGTTATTGATATTTCTCCCGGCAATCTTGATTCCGGCTTGTGCTTCTTCCAGTTCAGCGTTTCTCATGATGTACTCTGCATATAAGTTAAATAAGCAGGGTGACAATATACAGCCTTGATGTATTTCTTTTCCTATTTGGAAGCAGTCTGTTGTTTCATGTCCAGTTCTAACTGTTGCTTCCTGACCTGCATATACAAATAGCTGAGAAAGGAAGAGAAGCGAAAAGCAAAGGAGAAAGGAAAGCTATTCCCATTTGAATGCAGAGTTCCAAAGAATAGCAAGGCAAGATAAGAAAGCCTTCCTCAGCGATCAATGCAAAGAAATAGAGGAAAACAACAGAATGGGAAAGACTAGAGATCTCTTCAAGAAAATTAGAGATACCAAGGGAACATTTCATGCAAAGATGGGTTCAATAAAGGACAGAAATGGTATGGACCTAACAGAAACAGAAGATATTAAGAAGAGGTGGCAAGAATACACAGAAGAACTGTACAAAAAAGGTCTTCATGACCCAGATAATCACGATGGTGTGATCACTCACCAGGTATCCTGGAATGTGAGGTCAAGTGGGCCTTAGGAAGCATCACTACGAGCAAAGCTAGTGGAGGTGATGGAATTCCAGTTGAGCTATTTCAAATCCTGAAAGAGGATGCTGTGAAAGTGCTGCACTCAACATGCCAGCAAATTTAGAAAACTCAGCAGTGGCCACAGGACTGGAAAAGATCAGTTTTCATTCCAATCCTAAAGAAAGGCAATCCCAAAGAATGCTCAAACTACCACACAATTGCACTCATCTCACACACTAGTAAAGTAATGCTGAAAATTCTTCAAGCCAGGCTTCAGCAATACGTGAACCGTGAGCTTCCAGATGTTCAAGCTGGTTTTGGAAAAGGCAGAGGAACCAGAGATCAAATTGCCAACATCCGCTGGATCATCAAAAAAGCAAGAGTCCCAGAAAAACATCTATTTCTACTTTATTGACTATGCCAAAGCCTTTGACTGTGTAGATCACAATAAACTGTGGAAAATTCTGAAAGAGATGGGCATACCAGACCACCAGTCATTAGGGAAATGCAAATCAAAACCACAATGAGATACCACCTCACACCCATCAGGATAGCCAGTCCTAAAAAACAAAACAGTAAGTGTTACCGAGGAGGTGGAGAAGTTAAAACCCTTGTGCATTGTTGGTGGGAATGTAAAATGGCATGGTTGCTGTGGAGAACAGTGGGAAAAGTTTCTCAAAAAGCTAAAAATGAAATTAACCTTTGATCTGGCAAATCCACATCTGGAATTATACCTCAAAGAATTGAAAGCAGGAACTCACAGATATTTGTATGCTCTTGTTCTTAGCTGCCATATTCATAATAGCTAAAGGTTGTAAGCAACCCAAATGTCCACTGAAAGATGAATGGATATGCAGAATGTGGTAGACACATTCAATGAAATATTATTCATCCTTAAAAAGGAAGAAAAATCTGACACATCCCATGACATGGATGACCCTTGAGGATTTTATGCAAAATGAAAGGATCCAGTCACAAAAATGGCAGATGCTGTATGATTCCACTTACTTGAGATCTCTAGAATAGTCAAGTTCAGAGAGATGGAAAGAAGAGTGGTGGGCGTCAGGGCCTGGGATGAAGGGAGAATGGGGAGTTAATGTTTGATGGGCCAGAGTTTCAGTTTTGTGAGGTGAAAAAGCTATAAATATGAATGATGGGGATGGTTGTGCAATAACATAGGTGTGCTTAATGGTACCGACCCGTACCCTTAAAATGGTTAAAATGGCACATTTTATGTATATTTTACTGCACCCACTTTTTTTTTCTTTTAAATAAGGAAAGACCAAAGGTACAGGTGTAGGCTTATGGGGATCTTGGCATCCGCCCAAGGCAGGAGGAGCTGCGTCAGACGTTCTCAGATGCATGTTGCCCTCTTCAAGCTTTAGTCTCCTCATAATTCCCTGGTGGTCCAATGGTTAAGACTGCATGCTTCCACTGCAGGGGGCATAGATTCAATCCCTGGTCAGGGAATTAAGATCTCATGAGCCAAGAGGCATGGCCAAGCAAAACAAAACAAGTTTCAGTCTCCTTGGCCAGGATAATAAGACCTTGGCTGCAGTCATCAATGAGGATTTAATGAGTCCTTCCTATAAGTACTAAAACCCAGTGTCTGAGAGGGCTTTCTTGATAGTTCAGCGGTAAAGAATCTGCCTGAGATGCCAGAGGCCTGGGTTTGGTCCCTGGGTCAGAAAGATCCCTTGTTGAAGAAAATGGCAGCCCACTGCAGTATTCTTGACTGGAAAATCCCATGGACAGAGGAGCCTGATGGGCTACAGTCTGTGGGATCACAAGAGTCAGACACAACATCACCACCTCTGACCCAGGAATGCTTGCTAAATATGAAAGTGAAAGTGAAGGTCGCTCAGTCGTGTCCGACTCTTTGCAAGCCTATGGACTTTAGAGTCTATGGAATTCTCCAGGCCAGAACACTGGAGTGGGTAGCCTTTCCCTTCTCCAGGGGGTCTTCCCAACCCAGGGATCAAACCCAGGTCTCCCGCATTGTAGGTGGATTCTTTACCAACTGAGCTATAAGGGAAGACCTGCTAAATATGATTTGTTTTAATTATCATCCTCTCTGAGCTCAGAGGAAAGAGCCCCAACCTGGTTCTGCCTTCTCTCTGTGTGATCTCGGACACATGTACAGTCTCTCTGAGCCTTGGTTCTTCCTCTGTAAATGGATGAACTGCAGGGCTTTGGGCGGACAGTCTGGGAAGGCGGCTGAATTAGGATGGGCTGGTCAGAGGGCATGATGGTGAAGCATGCCCTCAGCGCCTTGGTGATGGTGGGGACACCCCGTGCCCGTCAGGAGCAGTTGAGCTGTCCCGGCACCACCCCATGGCATCCTGGCTGTGTGCCATGCTGCACTGCTTTGGGAGTTACATCCTGGCTGATCTGCTCCTTGGGGAGCCCGTGATCGACTACTTCAGCAACAACTCCAGCATCCTGCTGGCCTCAGCGGTCTGGTGAGCATCACGGGTCTGGCGGGATGTGGGGGAGCAGAGCCGACGGGCAGGGCGATCCCACCACCCGGGAGGTGGGAGGAACTAGGACCCATCAGCCAAACCTCCACACTTAGCCCTGACTCACCACCCTCTCCGCCCAGCTGTCCTGAGTCTGGACACAAGCCGGGACCCCCAGGGTCTGTCTCCCCGCTGATGCTTGGCATTCTCTCCCCAAAGGTACTTGATTTTCTTCTGCCCACTGGACCTCTTTTACAAGTGTGTATGCTTCCTGCCAGTGAAGCTCGTCTTTGTGGCCATGAAGGAGGTGGTGAGAGTTCGCAAGATCGCCGTGGGCATCCATCACGCCCATCACCACTACCACCACGGGTGGTTCATCATGATCGCCACCGGGTGGGTCAAAGGTAAGCAGGACCGTGACCAGGACAAAGGGAGGTCACCCCACCTGAGAGCCGCTTCTCAGTGGCCGTTATCAACCATCTGAGCCAATCGCATATGGGAGCGAGGATTCCATATGCCTTGGGGCCAAAAAACCAGAACTTAAACAATAGAAGCAATATTGTGACAAATTCAGAAGAGATTTTTTTTAAAAAGTAAATAGGACAATGAAACAAGGATAGCTAATGCCTCTGGAGAAAGATTTCTCAACTGCGGCCCTACTCACTTGCAGGGCTGGACCTTTCTCTGTGTGGAGGATGTCCTGTGCATTGTAGGGTGTTGAGCACATCCCTGGCCTCCACCTACGAGGATGCCTGTAGCACCTAGCACCAGAGCAACAACCAGAAATGTCCCCAGGCGTTGTCAAGGGCCTCACAGAGAGGAAATCATACCCCTGTTATGGCCCTTTCGTCAGCCCAGTAAAGCCTACAGACCTTTTTATGTTTTCTTAAGTGCATGACATAAAATATATAGGAGAATAAAGGAAACCTATTATTTTAAAGTAGTTATAAAGTGTGTAAAATTAGGCTTTAATAGTTTTATTTCTGTTTGTTATTGCTGTTCGTTGTTTAGTCACTCAGTCGTGTCTGACCCTTTTCTGATCCCATGGACCATAACCCACCAGGCTCCTCTGTCCATGGGATTCCCCAGGCAAGACTACTGGAGTGGTTTGCCATTTCATTCTCCAGGGGACCTTCCCAATCTAGGGATCAAACTTGTATGTCCTGCATTGACTGGTGGATTCTTTACCACTGAGCCACATGGGAAGCCTTTATGCATATTTACTAGTGATTAAATAGCAGACCTTCCACTGACTTCTAATAAGTCTCATGCTCTTGAAGCAGTGTTGAGCACAAATGGTATTTGAAACCATCTACAACAATGAGAATGTGAAAAGAAAAAAAATCCATGAGTTTTGTTGATGACAGTCATAGACTTGCAAATCCTGCCAAGGTAATTGCCTCCCTTCATGATAAATGGAAAGGCTGTGTTTCAGTGAAGGATGTGAAAATGAAAATGTAATTCTGTTTCCTCTCTGGGTTCATAGACTCTAGGTTAAGATCCCCAGTCCAGGGTAAGTTTTGAGTTGAGCTCATTGTGCATCTTACTTGACTCTTCTTTAGCAGAAAGTTAGGGAAGGGGGATCGGGATGGTGAATACATGTAACTCCATGGCTGATTCATGTCAATGTATGACAAAACCCACTGAAATGTTGTGAAGTAATTAGCCTCCAACTAATAAAAAAAAAAAAAAGTTAGCATCGTCCCTTTCTACTGAGGAAGGAAATGAAATTACTTGCCCAAGGTCATGTGGCTACAGGGGCACAGATGGGGTTTGACACCAGGTCCTCTGAATTCAACATTCACATTCGTAACTATTTTGAAGCCCTCCTTTTCCCCCTCCTCTATCTATGCTAACAGGTAGACCAAGATAAACATTAAGACTAAAAAGAAAAGTTACTAAAATTACATAGGGACAGTTTTTAATGGTGGATCAATCCACTAAGACAATATAACCATTTTAAACATCAGTTCAGCTCAGTTCAGTCACTCAGTCATGTCTGACTCCTTGCGACCCCCATGAATCACAGCACGCCAGGCCTCCCTGTCCATCACCAGCTCCTGGAGTCTACTCAAACTCATGCCCATCGAGTCGGTGATGCCATCCAGCCATCTCATCCTCTGTCGTCCCCTTCTCCTCCTGCCCCCAATCCCTCCCAGTATCAGGGTCTTTTCCAATGAGTCAACTCTTCACATGAGGTGGCCAAAGTATTGGAGTTTCAGTTTCAGCATCAGTCCCATATGCGCCTAAAAACAGAGCACCAAAATCCATAAAGCAAAAATTGAGGAAAGTTGAAGGAGAAATAGACAGTTCAATAGTAACAGTTGCAGAGGTGGGCCAGGGAGTGACAAGAAGGCAGGGAAAGAAGGCTTGAGCAGGTGCTAAATACCACTAAGCTCTGTATTCCTGTTTCCTGCCCACCAACGTGGGTACTCCCAAATGCCCAGGAGTACCCTCCAGCGAGCCAGGGTCCTAAGGCACACCTGACGCTGAGGGCTGGGTCACGCTCTGGCGGGGGCTGTCCTGTGTGTTACAGGATGCTGAGCAGCACCCCTGGCTTCAACTGACAAGTTGCCAGTAGCAGCTCCCTCCCCGGTGGCGAAATAAAAAATGTCTACAAATATTGCCAAATGCCTCTCTGGGGCAAAGACACCCCAGAAGCAAACTCAGTGGGCACAACCACACCTTCAATGAGTGTCTAAGCCTCTTTAGCCAATACATTTGCAGTCAGTGGGAAGATTCTTCTAGAAATTCAACCAAAAATCTTGATATGGGTCTCCTTATTGTCTCTCTAGGAAGCCTGTACTAAAGAGAAAATTCCCCAGGGGTAAAACATGCCTTCCAGAGGGCAAGTGGCTCAAGAAAGGTTGAAAGCTCAGAACCCAAGGGGAGGAGAGAGAGGCTGGGGGTGGGAAGCCCTCTGGAAGCCTCTTGTACAGTTCAAGGTCCTGGATTGAAAACATGAGGGCAGACAGTCCAGATTTGATCAAGACATATCTTGCAGGTGGGATGTGACCCCCACTACTTCATGCTGGTTTTGCTCTGAATATGCCTTGTGACCCTTGGGAAGACTGTCCGTTCTTGGCCTCAGTTTCCCCACCTGCAACACCTTAGACTCAACATTCCTCTGGAGAAGACTCCAGCAACTTCTTGCTTGGGAATTCAGCCAAGAAGAATGGGAAGCTGGGGGTGGCAGGCTTGTTCAGAAGTACCCTGTCCCATAGGCTCTGGTGTCACTCTCATGTCCAACCTTGAGCAGCTGCTCCGAGGGGTCTGGAAGCCAGAAACCAACGAGATTCTGCACATGTCCTTGTGAGTATCCCATCCTCCCCACCCCCTGGGCCTGACCCTGGGTTGGATACTCTGGTAACTGAGAAGCCTTGGTCCCCTGATTCTCCTTCCAGAAGCTTCCAGAGGCCAAGGCTGGGGGACCTCAGAGGCGGAGCCTTGACACTACTGAGGGGTTAGGCAGGGCTTCAGGGAGATAAGACACTCCTTCATCACCCATGAAATGGGTTTTGAAGATTGAGTAGGAGTTTTCTGGCAAAGGAGACTCTGGACAGAGGCCAGTGCATCTGCCAACTATCAAGTCAGAAAAGATTCTGCCTGGTTCTTCAGGGCCAGGGTATAGATTTTGGGTGGGAAGTGAGGGTGTGGTGGGGAGTGTGGCTGGGGTTAGGTGGAAAACAAAGGGACCAGATGGTCATATACAGGACTCAACCCAGGACCCCATGAGGCATTTAGTCTAATAAATTTTTTTTTAATATCCCAGAAATTTATTTAATGTTTGCTTGATACATTTTATATAGAAAGGTTGGAACTATTCACTTTGGGTGCCTCTGGTAAGTCTCATGGAGGCACTAAACTACAAAGGGGTGCCAATCTGGAGATATCAGAAATGGAAACCATAAGCCCAATTTATGTCTCGTCTTGAAGATCTGTCTCTAGTGAAATCAGGCCACTCCCTTAAAAAATGCTCAAGGTGTTGGAGCTACTGTGTTTAAACAGCTAACATTTAGGAAGGCACTTCATGTTTTGGTCTGTTGGAACATTTAAATACTTAGAAATAAAAAATATTCGGCTTTGAAGTTTTCAATACTGGAAAACTTTTACATCTAGGGTTTACAGCCAGGAAGGCTGCTTTGTGTTCCTTAAACTGGACTCTGTTTCCCACAAAGTTAACCTTCAGCTTTGGCTCCCATTTCTTCCGCATCGTCATCTCCATCCACTTCTGCGTTTTCTCTCGCAAGCCTCTCCAGCTGCCTTGGAAGTTCAGTCTCATCGGTATCTGTGACCACTTTGGGCTCCATCTGAACACTGAAGACTCCCCTCTTTTCCGCAGTTTTTTCTCTTGTAACAGCCATAGCTTGATTGAGGACAGAGAAGCCTTCTGTTCTCTCCAGGGTGGTTGTAGTCATTACCTACCGAGGAGGAGGAGGAGCTATCAGATTAATCCTGATGGGCATGGTTTCTGTAGAACAGTTCAAACCTGCTCTCAGAGCTTCTTTTACGGCATCGATGCCTTCATAGCCATAACAAGCCACTTCAATATCTGCTCAAATTTTGACAGCCTGTGGGGTCAAACACCTATTAATCTTGTTAATGAGTACTTCCCGTTCATCTTCATTCAAATCTAAGCTATCCAAAATAGATGGATCTGAGATTTCGTGCTTATTAAATGCATCATAGGCACCATATCCAGGTCTCTTGTACTTGTCATCGAAGATCCAGGCTGTCCTCTGGAACAGGCTTTCCAGTTTCTCATCCTTGGTGTATTCTAAGACTTCAGCAACATGACGAAGAATGCTGTAAACAGTTTTGGATTTGGTAAATTTATCTTCACATGTGATTGCTTCCTCTGGTGAAACTCTTCTTTTTGACAAATCAGTATATCCTTTTTCTTTGTCCACTCTAATAACAACCACACATTCATTCCTGCCAATTCGGATGAGTTTGTCTATAGAACGGATACGCCTTCTCGACAACTCACTCAGAAGAATCATGTCTTCGATGTTGTTGTATTCCAGCAAGCTGACATAAGCGCCCATTTCAGCAATGGACCTTACATTCACCATCACTACATCTTCCACCTCAGGAAATTTGTGTTGATAAAATCTACAACTTAGACCCGGCATTCTGAGGTATGTGTGTGAAGCCCACACCAGGGTCCCACGCCACGCTCTTCAGTCAATCAGCCCTCAGCAGCCACCAACTCTCCGCAGCATCAGTCTAATACATTTTTAAAAGACCTGAAAGGATCAGGCTAGTTGAATTTTCTTCCATAAAGCTATTGCCATTAAAATATGACAACATTAAAAGACTCACCTATATGCCAATGATATTTTTGAACTGTGGTGGTGGAGAACACTCTTGAGAATCCCTTGGACTTCAGGGAGATCAAACCAGTCCTAAATCAGAAAGGAAATCAACCCTGAATATTCACTGGAAGGACTGATGTTGACGCTGAAGCACCAATACTTTGGCCACCTGATGTGAAGAGCTGACTCACTGGAAAGACCCTGATGCTGGGAAAGATTGAAGGCAGGAGGAGAAGGGGATGACACAGGATGAGATGGTTGGATGGCATCACTGACTCAATGGACATGAGTTTGAGCAAACTCCGGGAGATAGTGAAGCGCAGAGGAGCCGGGCATGCTGCAGCAGTCCATGGGATTGCAAAGGGTCGGACACAATTTAGCAACTGAACATCAATAACATGTGCCAGTGAAAACAACCTCCCATGTCATATGTTGCAAAACATGGCATTGTCTCATTTTATCCTCATGAGAGGTGTGTTCACACACTTAACTCATGGGCAACTCAGAATACTGGAAGCCTATTCTTCAAAGAAGAAAAGGAAAATCAATAATAATTGTGTGTCATAATCCCACATTCCAGGGGAGTGCATTGTTCAGGAGTCCCCAAGACCACTCTCAGGTGCAATGATTTGCTAGGAAGAGGCATAGAACTTGGCCAAGCTGTTATACTTAGGGTTATGGTTTATTAGAGTAAAAGGGAACAGATTAAAACTGGCACAGGCAAAAGGCACAAGTGATAGCATCCAGGAAGAGACCAGGTGCAAGCTTCCAATCATCCCCTCTCCAAGGAGCTGTGTGAACAGCACCTATTGCTCCCAGTATCCATGTGTGACTGTATGTATTTAAGATTGGCACCCAGTAGTGTTCCCCCAAGCCCTGGTCTTCAGGGGTTTTCCTGGAGCTTGGTCACATGGACCTAACTGACATCCTGGATGGCCAACCTCAGTCTCCAGTCCCTCCAGAGGTTCAGCTGATACCATGCGGCCCTAGACCCCACCCGAAATCACATCGTTATCATCTGGTGTGACCCAGAGTCCCCAGGTGAACAAAGACATTCCTATCAGGCAGAACTTTGTGGTTACCTCTCAGGAGCAGGCCAGAGGAGAGAGCTCTCTTTGCACCAAGTTAACTCTTTACTGCACAGGGAGGTACTGTCTCGTCCTTGTCACATGGGCATCTTCCCACCGTGCACCCCGGAGAAGCTGGGGTGGGAGCTGGGCACAGCAGGGGTGGGTGGAGAAGGGACTCTGGGCCAGAGGAACAAAGCCCTGGGCCATCTAGACCCTCCGGATAACCAGAGCCACCCCATCCAGCCCCACCAAGGCCAGCCTGTACGGAGCCATCCTCTTCACCCTCCAGCAGACCCGCTGGCTCCCAGTGTCCAAAGCCAGCCTCATCTTCATCTTCACCATGTTCATGGTATCGTGTAAGGTAAGTCCTCCCATCCTGGCTAATGCTGACCCATGCTTCCTGGGCTGAGGATGGGAAACTTGGGCTGATAGCCTTGGGGTGTCTGGGGAAAGGACAGCCCTAAAGTCGAGGTGGTTGGGGGTGGGGAGGAGCTTGTCAGTAGCTTCATGCCTGAGAGGAAGGTGTGAGAAGATCAATGTCCAGCAGGAGGGGGTGAGAGTGAGCAGAATAAGGTCTTCCAGGCAGAAGACCCCATAAGGCCAAGATGGAAGCAGGAGAGTATGGAGTCTGTTTGGAGTATGGGGGCTCTGTGCCTTGGACATGGAGAGTGGGCTGGATTAGGAATGGTGCTGGTCTAACCCTCAGGCCTTGAGTTGGAGTCACTTCCTACCTAGGAAAGATCTTTTGGGGCCACACACCATTCCCTGCCCCGTGGAGCTGGGGAACTTCATTGCTGGCTCCCTGGGAGGGGACCACACTGAATAGAGGAAGGGAGTGAGTGACCCCAGACCAAGCATAGCTCCTCTCTGAGCCCAGGTGTGCATGTGGTGGGTGGGAATATTCCTGGGGAAAAGGCAACCAACTGTTCCGGTGTGGCTGGGATTTTAAGCACCAAAATCTTTGCATCCTGGAAAAGGCAGGATAGTCGATCACCTTCCTGGGGTTGCATGCCACCAGAAATCTGAGTCTAGGCTCCCTCTGCCCTTGACCTGCTGATCTCTCTCTATCTCCCCACCCCAATCTGCTTCTGCCTCTTCCTCCTGCTGGCTCTCTCGCTGTCTCCTGTCCCTCTGTCATCCCACCTCAGGTGTTCCTGACGGCCACCCACTCCCACAGTTCCCCCTTTGATGTCCTGGAAGCCTACGTCTGCCCCGTGCTGTTTGGGTCGGCCTCAGGGGGCAACCATCACCATAACAACCACGGTGGATCCCAGGGTGGCAGCGGGCCAGGCTCCCCACACTCACCCCTGCCCACCAAGTCCAAGGAGGAGCTGAGTGAGGGCTCCAGGAAGAAGAAGACCAAGAAGGCGGATTAGGGGGCAACCCAGGGGGTCTTCAGGGCACCAGGGAGAAGACCCAGACCCAGGACCTGGGCTCAGTTCTCCCCTCTTCAGGCCTTTGCTTCCCTGTCTGCAAACTGGGGCCATCAGCCCACCCTCCGGGCCTGGTGTGGGGGGTTAAATGAGTTATGGGGGGTGAAGGGCATTTGTAAGAATGGGAGTCCCTTTCTCCTTCTGCCAGGTCCGCACAGAGTTACAGCTTTGGGGGAGCGGTCCACAGAATCCCAGCAATAGCTCCAACCGGTAACCCTGGCAGTTATGTTCTTGGTCCTGTTATTCCCTCTCTAAAATGACACCTTGACTCTGAAAGAATTTCAAGCCATGTTGAGGCTCATCCATTTGATGGGTGTTTACTCTCTGCTGTAAGGTAGCTGCTGTGATTTCCACGTCTCTTCCTGTCAACTTCTCCTGGGCATCCCTGGGCAAGCTGCCACCTGCTCTGAGCCCTGCGTGTCCATCAGTATAGGGGCCCCTCACCCCATTCTGTATACAAGGGCTGATGTGAGTCTGGACCTGACAAACCAGCTTTGTAAGCTCAGAAGCACAATGCAGTCAGGAGGTGAGGCCTTGATGGAGGAGGTTCATCGTGCTTAAAAAACAGTTTTGTGTTTTAGATATTTTGTGTTTGTGGTTTGGAGAACCCCACAAGTTACCTGGAACAAAGGAGGCCTTCAGTAGCTGTGTCTAGGCCAGACTTGAGAGCGTGGAGGTGTAGGGGAGGCTTGTTCTGATCCTTGGCTTCAGGTTTCCCCCTAAACCAAAGAAATGCAGTTGGCCAGGCGGGAGTTCCAAGATCTGGCTCTAGTCCAGGGACTTTAAGCACTCACTGTTGGACTCCAGAAGCTCCATGAGACCTCCCTCAGTGCTGGCATCCTCATTGCCGCTCGCTCAGTCATTCAACAAACACTTGCCTACTATGTGCCAAACCTTTTGCTGCTACTGAACAGGCTGGGAACTTGATTCAGGGTGAGCAAGGGGGATGGGAGCTGAGCGCCCCTCCTGGCCACCTTCACCTCAGCCTAGGTCACCAGGGTATTCGAGAGGGGTAGGTGGGTTGGGTATGGCCAGTCTCAGGTGGGATTTGGGCCCAGAATTGGCCAGCTTGGGACTGTTCTTTGTATGTGGGTGCTCAGCGCATGCTCAGGGCATCAGCCTGTGGCTGTGTCACATAGGCCTTGGGTTGTTGGGGTCCCAGGTTTTGCCCAATTACTGGGAAAGTGCCTTGATCTGGTGATGCCCGGGAGCTTGGTGGGTCCTGAGGCTGTAGGGCCCCCAAATTCCTCCTCTTGCATGTCTGTCGAGGCTCAGCGTGAAGGATCAGCAAATAAATTTGTTGTTAAAGAATCCTGATGGCTTGTTTGATTCATTCTTGCTCTTTGGGCCTCAGGGCACAATGGGAGTCTGTAAACTTAGAGACACATGGAATTTCTAGGAGAATGAAGCTCATGCTGGCCCTTAGTCACCAGGGGGAGATGGAGGCAGTGGGTGAAGTCTGTGGGATTTTGGATTAGGTAGACTTGGGTTTAATCCTCACTGTGCCATTTGTAGGTCATCGGGCTTCCCCTTCTCTAAGCCTGTTTGCTGCTTGGGAAAAAGAGGATGATGACTATCACTACCCTTCAAAATAGGTTGGACGATTAATGGGATTAATGGTTGGGATTTGAGGCTAAGACTCTGTGCAAAACCCAGTTAATGAAAGTCAAGCCACAGACTAGGAAAAAATCTTTGAAAATCACACACCTGATAACAGGAGTGGATCCTGGATATATGAAGAATTCTTAAGCCTCACTAACAAGGAAACCACTCAATTTTAAAAGGAGCAAAGGATTTGGGTGGACATTTTGCCATAAAGAATACACAGGATGGCATAGAGATAAACACATGAAAGATGCTCAACATCCTTGGCCATCAGGTAAACGGGTGGAAAGATACCACTTCACAACCCCTAGAGGACTAAAATTAGGGAGATGGGCCACAGTAAGTGTTAGCAAGAATATGGAGCAACTGGAACTCTCATACATGGCAGGTGGGAATATAAAATGGTGCAACCACTTTGGAAGACACTTTGGCAGTTTCTTAAAAAGTAAAGTTAAGAAAGTTTGGCAGTTTCTTTAAAAATTACTGTTTAACCCAGACATTCCACTCTTAGGTATTTGTCCAACAGAAATTAAAATATGGGTCCACACAAAGACATGGACATGAATATTCATAGCAGCTTTTGAGTAATAACCTCAAACTGGAAACAACAAACAAAGTTCCATCAAAAGGTGAATGGGGACTTCCCTGGTGGTGCAGCGGTTAAGACTCCATGCTTCTGATGCAGGGGGCTTGGGTGTGCTCCCTGATAGGGGGACTAAGAACTCACATGCCACGCAATGTGGCCAAAAAGAAAAAGAAACAAACTGAATGAATAGTGTCCAGTAATAAAAAGGAACAAACAATAACGTGAATGAACCTCAAATGCATTGTGATGGGGGAAAAAGCTGTACCAGAAAGTATGCTTATGGGATGATTCCCTTCATAAAAAATTATAGAAAAGGCAAATTCATCTATAATAACATCTAGTCGGTGGGTGCTTGGGGAGAGAGAGAGAGATGGGGGTGGGGGTGGGAGGGATGGCAATGAAGTAGAAGAAAACTCCAGGTGATGGAGGTCTTAACTTTCCTGATTATGGTGATGGTTTCACGGAGCTATATACCAGGCCTGTGTGTGTGCGTGCGAAGTTGCTTCAGTCGTGTCTGACTCTTTGTGACCCCATGGACTGTAGCCTGTCAGGCTCCTCTGTCCATGGGATTCTCTAGGCAAGAATACTGGAGTGGGTGACCATGCTCTTCTCCAGGGGATCTTCCCAACCCAGGGAACGAATCCCTGGGTCTCTTGAGTCTCCTTGCATGAGCAGTCGAATTCTTTACCGCTGAGCCACCTGGGAAGACCTACTGTGCAGTTAGCTATACATCAATTGCATTTCAATAAAGCTGGAAAACAAACTTAAATAAGAAAAAAAACTTGATAACAAATGGACAAAAGATTTGAACAGTTCACCAAAGAGAATAGATGTGTGACATTAGTGTCCTTAGAAAAGAGGACGTTAGAACTCAGACATGCTCAGAGAAAAGACCATGTGAGGCCATAGGAGAAGATGGCCACCTACAGGGAATGGAGAGGGGTCTCAGAAGAAACCGAATGTGCTGCTGACACCTTGATGTCTAGCTGCCAGAACTGTCAGAAAATAAATTTATGTTAAGTCACCGTATCTATAGGACTGATGCTGAAGCTCCAATACTTTGGTCACCTAATGCTAAGAGCCAACTCACTGAAAAAGACCCTGAAGCTGGGAAAGATTGAAGGCAGGAGGAGAAGGGGACAATAGAGGATAAGATGGTTGGATGGCATCACTAACTCGCTGGACATGAGTTTGAGCAAGTTCTGGGAGTTGGTGATGGACAGGGAAGACTGGAGTGCTGCCGTCCATGGGGTCGCAAAGAGTTGGACATGACTGAGCAACTGAACTATGTTCAGTGTTCAGAACTGTGAATAGCGTTCTGTTATGTCAGCCCTAGCAAACGAATACAACACTGTTTAGAGTGAGTAAAATAAAAATAACTCAAAATGCCAGATGCTGGTAAGGATTTGGAGTCACTGGAATGCTCATGCACTGCTAGTGGAAGACAGTTAGAAGACAGTAGTTTCATATAAAAGTTAACATATGACACAGCAATCCCATTTCCAAGTAAAGCAAAAACTCAAATTCACACAAGAAATATTTATAGTGGCTGGTTTTGGTAATAACCAAAACCTGGAAATATCCCAAATGCCCTTCAGATGGTGAGTGGGTGAACAGCATACAATGACTCCATCGTACAATGGAAAACTACTCAGCCAAGAAAAGGAATGGATTTTTGACACATGCAGCAATGTGGATGAATCACATATGCATTTGTTCACTGAAAGAAGTCAGACTCAGGCTACATCCTGTGTGCTCACTTTGTAGGATGTTATGTTGTTATTGTTCAGTCGCTAAGTTGTGTCTGAGTCTCTGTGACTCCATAGACTGTAACCTGTCAGGCTCTCCTGTGCTTGGGATTTGCCAAGCAAGAATACTGGAGTGGGTAGCCATTTCCTTCTCCAGGGGGACTTCCCGACCCAGGGATCGAACCTGCAACTCTTGTGTCTCCTGAATCGGCAGGCAGATTCTTTACCACTGAGTCCCCTGGGAAGCCCCCTGGGATGCTATAGGAAAGGCAAAAACATAGAGACAGAAAACAGATCGGTGAGTACCAGGGTCTAGGAGTGGGAGGAGAGATTGTCATCAAAGGGACCAGGGGAGTTTCAGGGGGAGAGGGGGGCAGAACTGTTCTGATTCTTGATCATGGTCAAAACTCACAGGACCTATGCTGAGAATTCTACTTAATCAAAAAGAAAAGGAAAGCCAGAATAGGCTCTGAAGCTTCTCAGACCTGTTCTTATCCCGTCTTTCCACCTTCAAGGATGTGTGGCTTTGGGCATGTGAACCCCCTTCTCAGACCCTCAGTTTCTTCCTAGGACTACCAGCAGGAGCCACCAAAGTTGGATCACAAAGCCAGCTCTGTAGAGTCCCCAGAGAGAGTCTGCTCTGGCTCATCTAGCACCTGCCGGCTGCTGGTAGAAAGCCAGCTCCCTGCAGTCCAGCTCGAATGTTCTGGGATCTCATTTTATGAGAGAACAGATTGTACCAAAATAGCCTCTAGGCCTATTTTGGGAAGGGGATGGGCAAGCCACCGGCTGGCTGGGGGTTGATTGACTGGGCAAGCTGACTCTGCCATCTGGGGTAGTGCGGGAACTCCGATGGCCGGCTCTCAAGTCCAGAGTAATTTTAGCAGCAGGAGTCAGGCTCCATGGTTTCTTTGGTCTTGAGAGAAAAGTTCTTTTATTGCTATTACTATTATTCTGTGTGTGCTCAGTTGCTCAGTCAAGTCCAACTTTTTGCAACCCTTTGGACTGTAGCCCACCAGGCTCCTCTGTCCATGGGATTCTCCAGGCAAGAATACTGGAGTGGGTTGCCATTTCCTGCTCCAGGGGATCTTCCCAACCCAAGCATCAAACCCACGGCTCCTGTGGCTCCTGCATTGGCAGGCAGGTTCTTTACCACTAGCGCCACCTGGGAAGCCTCCATCACTATTACCATTATTATCATATTATCAAATTAATATAAAATCCACAACATGGTATTATTATTATTGTAAAATGCACAACATGGTATTATTATTGTAAATACACAACATGGTTTTATTATTATTGTAAAATACACAACATGTTTTTTTTAATTATTGCTGTAAAATACACAGCATGGTACTGTTATTATTATTGTAAAATGCACAACATGGTATTATCATTATTGTAAAATACACAACATGAAATTTGTTATCTTAACCTTTTTTTTTTTTTTTTTTGCTGCACTGGGCAGTTTTGGGGATCTTATACCCTCAGCATGAAAGCCCGGATCACAAGGGAATTCCCACCATCTTAATCATTTTTAAGTACACAGCTCAGTGGCATTAAGTACATCCACATTGCCATGCAACCATCACCATTGTCCATCTCCAGAAATTGCTCACCTTCTCACGCTGAAACTCTATACTCATTAAGCACAAACATCCCATTTCCCACGCCCAGCCCTGGCACCCACCGTTCTACTTTCTTTCTCTAAGACACTGGGTGTTCTAGGGACCTCACAGAAGTGGGCTCATACAGTATTTGTCCTTTGGTGACTGGTTTATTTTACTTAGTATGATGTCTTCGAGGTTCATCCATGTTGTAGCATGGGTCAGACTTTCCTGCCTTTCTCAGGGTAAATATTATTCCTTTGTATGGACATACCTGGTGGCTCAGTAGTAAAGAATCCACCTGCAATACAGGAGACGTAGGAGACATGGGTTCAATCCCTGGGTTGGGAAGATCCCCTGGAGCAGGAAATGGCAACCCACTCCAGTACTCTTGCCTTGGAGAATCCCCAAGGACAGAGGAGAATCAGACACTACTGAACACGCACATGGACATACCACGTTTTCCTTATCCACTCATCCACTGATGAAAACTATGGGCTGCTTTTACCTTTTGGCTATTGTGAAAAAGTACTGAAACATTGGTGGACAAATACCTCTTAGGTTTTTGTTGTTCAGCCGCTAAGTAGTATCTGACTCTTTTCAACCCCATAAACTGCAGCACACCAGGCTTCCCTGTCCATCACCAACTCCCAATGCTTACTCAAACTCATGTCCAAAGAGTTGGTGATGCCATCCAACCATCTCATCCTCTGTTGTCCCCTTCTCCTGCCTTCTGTCTGTCCCAGCATCAGGGTTTTCCCAATGAGTTGGCTCCTTGCATCAGGTGGCCAAAGTATTGGAGCTTCAGCTTCAGCATCAGTCCTTCCAAAGAATATTTAGGGTTGATTTCCTTTAGGATTGACTGGTTTGATCTCCTTGCAGTCCAAGGGATTATCAAGAATGCTCTCCAGTGCCACAGTTCGAAAGCATAAGTTTCTCAGCGCTCAGCCTTCTTTATGGTCCAATTCTCACATCTGTACGTGACTACTGGAAAAAAAATCATAGCTTTGAGTAATATGGAAAGTAAAACTTTGTAATAAGTAAAGTAATTACTTATTACTTAGTAATAAGTAAATAAGCTTTGCTTGTCAGCAAAGTGATGTTTCTTTGAGACCCTGCTTTCCATTAAGAGGAAGATTGTTGTCGTGAAAACAATGGGGTGGATGCAGAGCCACTGGGTACCAGAGTCCAGTTCTACAAAGAAAGAGAACAGTGGCCACATTCCAAGGGCTTTATTTCTTGGTACCACACCTTTTGGCTAGAAATGTACATGCCTTTTTTTGGGGGGGTGGGTGGTCATTGCAGCAATCCAAGATGAGTGTATGAACTTCCTGTGGCTACTCTAACAAACTACCACAAACTTGGTCAGTTGGAACAACAAGAAATTATTGTCTCACAGTTCTGGAGGCCAGAAATCTGAAGTCTGGGCGTGCTGTTTCTGAAGGCTCTGGGGGAAGATGCTCTTTGCCTCTTTCAGCTTCTGCGGCTTCTTGGCTTGCCACCACCATCGCTCATATCTGTATCTCCATTTTACCTGTTCTTTTCTCTGTCTCTTTCCCTTTTTTTTTAAAGGACACTTCCCGATACAACAGTATCATCAAAGATCATTGATCATAGATCAGCATGAAGAGTATAATAACAATCAAAAAGCCGGAAATAGTACAACAATTACCAAAATGTGACAGACATGAAGTGAGCAAATGCTGTTGTTAAAATGGTGCTGCTCAACTTGCTCGAAACAAGGTCACCACAGGTCTTCAATTTGTTAAAAAAAAAAAACCCAAAAAACACTCAGCCACACACAGTACATTGTACTTTTCTCCAGTAGGGAGAAACCTGCAAAATCTTGTCTGTTAAACCATGAAGTGATACCTCTACTCACTCTTCACCTAAGAAAGAATCAAAAGAATATTTATCAAGCAAACTACATTAGGTGTTTGCACCTCCAACAGATGTTAGGTGGCATGAACAGGGGTTCAGTCTCAGAGAAACTTATTAAAAATGTGACCTGAGGCCAATGAATTTATCTCTTTTTTAAAAAATGTGTTAGTTTTTAATTTAATGCTTAATTTTTTAAAATAATTTTTGGCTGCACTGGGTCCTCACTGCTTTGAGCAGGCTTTCTCTAGCTGTGGCAAGTGGGGGCTACTCTCTAGTTGCAGTGTGCGGGCTTCTCACTGCAGCTTCTCTTGTTGCAGAGCGCAGGCTCTAGGACCCGAGGGCTTCAGTAGTTGCAGCACACAGCCTCAGGAGTTGTGGCTCATGGGCTTAGTTGCTCCTTGGCATATGGGATCTTTCCAGACCAGGGATCAAACCTGTGTCCCCTGCACTGGCAGGTGGATTCTCATCCACTGTGCCACCAGAAGTGTACCTCTTGAAATTCAAGCGTCTTGCCTCTACAGTGGGCTATATTAAGAATTAACTAAGGGTGATGAGGCTGTGGTCTCATCCTAAGGCTTGACTGGAGAAGAATCTGCTTTCCAAGTTGACATGGTTGTTGGCAGAGTTTTGTTTCTTGTGGTCTGTTGGATTGAGGACCTCAGTTTTTTACTGCCTGTTGGCAGGAAGTTGCCCTCAGTTTCTCAGCCATGGGAGTCTCATCAATCCAGCAAAATTCATCAAAGCCAGCATCTTTCCTGTTAGCAAAGTGGAAGTTACAGTTTTTTTTTTTTTTAAATTGAGGTGAAATTCACATAACACAGTGGTTCCTTAGTTTTAACTAACCACTTTAAAGTAAGCAGTTCAGTGGCACTTAGTATAATCACAATGCTTTATACCCATCATTTCTATTTAGTCACAAGACATTTTCATCCCTCTAAAAGGAAACCTCATACCCATTAGCAGTCATTCCACATACCTAATTCTGCAGCCCTAGGCAACCACCAATCTGCTTTTCACCTCCATGGATTTGCCTGTTTTATAAATGGAATCACACAATATGTGCCCTTTTGTGTTTGGTTTCTTTCACTTAGGATAATGTTTTTACAATGTTTTTCGCTTCATCCACATTGTAATGTAGATTGGAACTTTATTGCTCTTTATGGCTGAGTAATATTACACATATTGTTTATCTGTTCATCCATTGATGAACATTTGGATTGTTTCCACCTTTTGCCTATTGTAGACAGTGCTGCTATAAAGATTAGTTTGAATACCTGTTTTCAGAATTTGGGTTATGTACCTTTGAGTGGAATTTCTGGGTCATAGATTTTTACAGCCTAATCTTGGAAGTGACATTTCATCACTTCTCATCCCCACTTTAAGTGTACCACTTGATCAGTTTTGAAAAATAATGCAGTCATGTAATTACTGCCATAATTAAGATATGGAACATTTTCAACATCTACAAAGTTTTCTTCAGTATTCTTTTGCATATAT
Organism: Muntiacus reevesi; assembly: GCF_963930625.1. Lineage (NCBI taxonomy): Eukaryota > Metazoa > Chordata > Mammalia > Artiodactyla > Cervidae > Muntiacus > Muntiacus reevesi. Next base: position 185,215,010 of record NC_089249.1, on the reverse strand, counting down.
GCCAAGAAGTGGAAGTTCTGATGCATATGTGGGCTCATGTCCAACTTTTTGCGACCCTATGGACTATAACCCACCAGGCTCCTCTGTCCATCAAATTTTTCAGGAAAGAAAACTGGAGTGGACTGCCATTTCCTACTCCAGGGGATCTTCCCGACCCAGGGATCGAATCTGTGTCTCTTGTGTCTCCTGAATTGGCAGGCGGATTCTTTAACACTGGGACACCAGGAAAGCACTCATATGAAAGTTCCAGATCGTATGGTAATTCTATATTTAAAAATTTGAAGAATCACATCCAATCACTTTTGTTGTATTATGTTCATCCAAAGAAAATTCCAAGAACCCTAGAATCAAGGGTGGGAATTATACAAAATCATGGGCACCTTTGCAGGGACCCACTGGGGTCCCTTTAGAAGCTATTCACTATTTCTCATAAGCAAATGCAAACCACAGTTAGACCTAGAATCTTCTGCTAAGCACTTGAAACATGCCAAGCACATAAGCAGGTATTTTCTAAACAGTATGTTTTTTGAAGTGACTTACATTCTAAGGGGAAAAAAATCAGGTTCAGTGGCTAAGTGACTCAACATCAGTCACATAGACACGACGGTGGGGGCAGAATTGAAATCCACACCTATCTCATCCGAAGAGAGCGGCTTTGTCCTCTTCCCGACTCTCAGTCCCTTTAGGGAAGCATGAAATACACACACAGGAGAGTTTGGCAGAGTCTGATGCTGAGCAAGTGCTTAGCCAAGATAAGGCTATTATCAACAGTTACCACTGACGTGGGTGGTTATAACTGTGTTTACTTTGCACTTTCTGGTTGGTACCTGCCTGGAGGTATCTGGGAAAAGTCCCAGCTTAATTAGCGAAGGATACAAGCACCTAATTGAGCCCGCAGAAGCCAGCTAAGAGGTAAAAGTGAAGGCACCAAGACAAGATGTTTGGCAGGCCTGAGAATGAGTTCTGAGAGTAAATGCTTTTCACCTGCTGTTAAGTGAAAACGTTGGACCAGGTCAAGGGTAGGTAAACTATATCACAAGCCAAATTCCGCCCACTGCCTGTGTTTGTCAATAAAGTTTTATTGGCACAGAGCCATACTCATTTGTTTACACATTGTTATGGCCGCTCTGGAGCTATAACAGCAGAGTGGAGTAATTTCAAAAGAGACCGCCCTGCACAGCTGCAAATATGGACTCTTTAGCCTTTTGAAGGAAAAGTTTGACAGCCCTGGACTGGATGATTTTTAAGACTCTAAATCCAAAACTCTGATAATTAATAGAAAAAATAAACAATACAATTAACTAGGTAAAACCAAAGCAGGTTTTATCAAACTCTGTGGCACCCCACAAACGGGCATCTCAAGTATTGAGTATCCCTCAAGTATTCACATTTCCCAAGTAAAAATCTACCATAATTAGGTTGCTGCTGTAACAAATTATCACAGACTGGGCTCCTTAAGCAATGTTTATTTCTCACAATTCTGGAGGCTGGGAAGTCCAAGATCAGGTTGTCAGCAGATCCATTGTCTAGTGAGGGCTCTCTTCCTAGTTTGTGAATAGCTGTGTTCTTGTATTTTCACATGGCAAAGAGAGACACTTCCATGTCCTCTCCCTGCCTCTTGTTTGTAGAAAAAACTTAGTCTTCTAGGCCTTCCCCAAGTTCCAAAGAACACATTTAATCAGAAAAGCGAGAAAATGCAGAACCAAAGAAAAACAGTCAAGCAAGACAAGATAGTGATGTGTATGTGTCTGACTCTCTGTGACCCTATGGACTATAGCCCATCAGGCTCCTCTCTCCATGGAATTTTCAAGGCAAGAATACTAGAGTGGATTGCCATTTCCTTCTCCATGGGATCTTCCCAACCCAGGAATCAAACCTGTGCCTCTTGTGTCTCCTGCACTGGCAGGTGGATTCTTTACCTCTGTGCCACCTGGGAAGCCCAAAAAAGTCAGAGACTTTCAGTTCATTCTCAAGGATTATAGATAATATTCTGAGCCATGTTCTTGAGCTATTTTGCAGATACTGAAACCCCCATTCAGGAGGAAGGAGTTAACTGTATGTTGACCCCAAACATAGACCCACAGATCAGTTGGAACCAAAAGGTTGATCATGTTGACTTGTGATTATTTCACCACCAGTCACTCAGAAGAATGCCTGTGAACTGATCATGTACGCCGAAACCCTCTTCCTCATCTCATCCTTAAAAACCTCTCCCTGAAAGACATTGGAGAGTTTGGGTCTTTTGAGCATTAGCTGCCCAGACTCCTCACTTGGTGACTGCAATAAACACAGCACTTTCCTTTGACACAACTTGGTGTCAGTAGAATGACTACACTATGTGCTGGTAAACATACTCAAGTTTGGTTTGGTAAGAGCGCACCAGTGCACCAACCCCCCCACCCAAAAAAAAACAACCCCCAAATGGAGAGAATTCTGAAGATGAGATGCAAAATCATGCTTGGAACATAACTGGGGGAGGCTGCAGGAATCTCTCAAGTATTGGAAATGTTCTATTTCTTAAGCTAGTTTAGAGTTACCAGATTTTGTAACCTTAGTTACCTGAACTAAGAATGGATGTTACATTTGTTTAATGACAGGAGTGGAAAGAGAGGACAATTGTCTCATGCTAAGTGAAAATTATATGAAATTCAAATTTCATGTGCCCAGAAATAAAATCTTATTGGTACACATTCATGACCATCTGTTTATGTATTGTTTGTGGCTGCTTTCAAACAACAATGAGAGAGCTGAATAGTTGAGCCAAAGGCTGATCTGCAAAACTGAAAATATTTACTCTCTGGACTTCAAGAAAGTGTCTATTTTGTTAGTTTTTATATCTAAATTTGTTGTATCTTATATATCATATTGAACCTCTCCAAACTGTGCAGTTTCTTGAACATGCTATGTTGTCTCTCACCCCAGGGCAATTGCACGTGGCACCCTCAAGGAGAGAATACTTCTTTGTTTATTCGAGCGTCTGGTGGCTCCATTCCTCAGCTGGGGCTGCTTTACTCCAATTCCTGCCTCCATCATCATATTGACTGCTCCTCTGTGTTTATATCGTCTCATCTTTCTCCTACACAGATACTTGTCATTGGATTTAGACGCCATCTGGGTAATCCAGGATGGTGTTGTCTTGAGATCCGTAACTTAATTACATCTGCAAAGACTCTTTTGCCAACTAAGGTCACATTCACATGTTCCGGCAGTTAGGGCATGAATATATCTTTCTGGCAGTCCCCATTTAACCCAATAGGCTTGGTTACATTAAAATTTTTGATCCGTCTGAATGGACCTCCTATGAATATTGTAGCATTGGTCACTTGGAAAATATCGGTTCCCTGAACTATGCAGAGGTTATCATGCTTTCTTATTCAACAACAGAAAGCTACATTCGTTAAGATCACCACCATTCTGTTGCAAGAAAAAAAGCCTTTTAAAAATGTCAGAAAGTGGTCACACAGTGGAAAACATGGAATTTCCAAAATTTTGATTTCCCTTGAAAGCTTGTATCTTATCATTGGCAACAGAACTGACAGCTGTTTTCCTTGAAGTAACAGGCTCCTTTTGTTCATGTTTGAGAAAAAGTCTGCCAAACAGCCAAGTCTGAATCAGAGTTTGTCAGATATTTCAAATAAAAATGGTGTTCCCTGAAAAAGGATGCCATGTGGATGCCAAAATTTATTTAAGTGCTTTTCTTCTAGAGATGATCATTGAACTTAATGCTCAATAGGATGGCTTTTTGTGTATTTCCCATTTTGTCACACAAAATATTAAAGAGACATGGACTCACCTGTTGTGCAGTGAACTGTGTGCCCCTAAAAGGTGTATTGAAGTCCTAACCTTCAGTATCTAAGAAAGTGACCTTATTTAGAGACAGAGTCTTTGCAGATGTCATTGAGTTAAAACGAGGCCACCAGGCTAGACCCTAATACGGTAAGACTGGTGTCCTTATAGGAAGAGGAAAGCTACATTTAATGTCTGAACTCAGACATTAAAGAGGAAAAGGCAAGGTGACGATGGAGCCAGAAACTGGAGTGATGTGTGTGCAAGCTGACAATGGGTCACCAAGGATTGACAGCCATCACAAATGCTGGAAAAGACAAGGAAGACTCTTTCCCTAGAGCCTTGGGAGAAAGTGTGGTCCCTGCTAATGCCTTGATTTTGGACTTCTGTCCTCCAGAAGCCTAAGGGAATAAACCTGTGTTGTTCTAAGCCCTTCAGGCAGGCCCAGGACACTAATCCATCATCCAAATATGCTGAGTAGATAGAAACTGATGGAGAAGAAAGTGAAAGCGTTAGTCCCTCTGTTGAGTCTGACCCTTTGCCATCCCATGGACTGTAGCCCATCAGGCTCCTCTCTCCAAGGAATTCTCCAGGCAAGAAGACTGGTGTGGGTAGATATTCCTTCCCTCAGGGAATCTTCCTGACCCAGGGATCAAACCTGGGTCTCCTGCTTTGCAGGCAGACTCTTTACCATCTGACCTACCAGCGAAGCCATTTACGTGACATTCTCCAAAAGAACTTAGCTTTAAAAAAAATAATAATATGCGCCATTTTAAAAGTCTTTATTGAATTTGTTACCTCATTACTTCTGTTGTTTACGTTCTGGTTTTCTGGCCATGAGGCACGTCAGATCTTAGTTGCCTGACCAGGGATCTGAACCCACTCTCCCTACTTTGAAAAGTGAAGTCTTAACCCCTGGAACACCAGGGAAGTCTCCAAGAGAACTTATCTTGACAGAGGAATGGGAAATGCCAGGAGTTGGGGAGAGATGTCCAAACAGACAGCCTAAGGGAGTTTGTTGTTGTTCAGTTGTTCAGTCATGTCCAACTCTCCATGACCCCATGGACTGCAGCACACTAGGCTTTCCTATCCATCACCAACTCCTGGAGCTTTCCCAAACTTATGCCCATTGAACTGATGATGCCATCCAACAATCTCATCCTCTGTTGTCCCTTTCTCCTCTCGCTTTCAATCTTTCCCAGAATCAGGGTCTTTTCCAATGAGTCAGCTCTTCACATCAGGTGGCTAAATGGAGCTTCAGCATCAATCCTTCCAAATGAATGAACATGAAGGGTTGATTTCCTTTAGGATTAACTTGCTCGATCTCCTTGCTGTCCAAGGGACTCTCATGAATCTTCTCCAACACCACAGTTTGAAGGCATCAATTCTTTGGCGCTCAGTCTTCTTTATGGGCCAACTCGCCAATCCATACATGACTACTGGAAAAACCATAGCTTTGACTACACAGACCTTAGTCAGCAAAGTAATGTCTCTGTTTTTTAAAATGCTGTCTAGGTTTGTCATAGCTTTTCTTTCAAGGAGCAAGCGTCTTTTAATTTCATGGCTGAGGTCACTGTCTGCGGTGATTTTGGAGCCCAAGAAAATAAAGTCTGTCACTGTTTCCATTGTTTCCCCACCTCTTTGCCATGAAGTGATGGGACCAGATGCCGTGATCTTTGTTTTTTGAATGTTGAGTTTAAAGTCAGCTTTTTAACTCTCCTCTCTGACTCTCATCAAGAGGCTCTTTAGCTCTTCACTTTGTACCAAGGAGTTTGAGGGAATGATAAAGCTAGTTGGGTCAGTGTCCGGATTGTGGCCACGGTAGTATTAATGTGCACATGTGCCAAAGTCTGCTAACCTGCACATTGAAGAGTCAATTCAACCATACATGAATTATGAAGTGGTATGAGAAAGTGAATGAAGGGGAAAAATATACTCAAGGGTTGAAATCTTCTTAAGTTAATAATTTTTACTATTTCATCAAGCTTCAGCGATAAAATCAAGTGACAATGGCTCCCCCAACCCCTTTTTCTGCACAGGTGCTGTGATGAACAGTATCACGACTTCTAGTACGTTTGGTGCTGTTGCTGATTTCTGCTAAGGCACCAGCGTGATGCCTGAGTACCTTCAGGGTAAATGTCAGCCCACAGAGGAAGGTAAATGATGTAGCGTTAACGTCATGGTTGGGGGTCTGACATTGTGGGTCCTAGAAATGATCTGGGGGACCTCAGGGGCGTGCGGAGCACATTTGGAGAAGTGATTTCTAGCACCTGGGAGGCATGGATAACCTTCCTGTTTTGCATATGAGGAAACTAACATTTGGAGAGGTGAAGTCATTTGCCCAGAGGGACAGGAAAAGGCTTAAACGCTGGACTGCTGGACACAGAGCAGGTGTAACTGTCCAGGGAGCTGGACATTTGGTGCTTGTAAAACTTAGGGGCATGAGGCCTTGAATAGCTGAGGACAGCTGAATTATATTTAGTATCATTAGTATAACAGTATACTATGATATAGTATAGGTCTATATGGAATTTGATTTACTATGTACTATAAACAGCACAAGAACATTAGTGTACTGTGAAAAAATGAAAGTGTTAGTCGCTCTGATCTTCCTGACCTGGGGATCGAACCTGGGTTTCCTGCATTACAGGCAGATTTTTTACCATCTGAGCCACCAGGGAAGCCCACTGATGTATTATATGCCATTTAACTTACTATGTACTATAACAGCATATAATAAATGAATATGCTATATATAGTTTGATTATGTACCATAATAGCATATGGTGAACATAGTATATGTCATTTAATTTAATGTGATACCATGTGCTATCACACAGCATACAAAATATATGTCATTTAATTTACTACACACTATAGCATAACATACAGTAAATTAATATGCTGTATATAATTTACTAAACTGCATACATTCATCATATACAACATGTTAAACATGAGTGAGTGCTAAATCACTTCAGTCACATCCGACTCTGTGCGACCCTATGGACTGTAGCCTGTCAGGCTCCTCTGTCCATGGGATTCTTTAGGAAAGAATACTGGAGTGGGTTGCTATGTCCTCCTGCAGGGGATCTTCCCAACCCAGGGATCAAACCCGTGTCTCTTATGTCTGTTGCATTGGCAGGTGGGTTCTTTACCAGTTGCATCACCAGGGAAGCCCATAACATACTATATAGAGAGTAATAAATACATATATTTCTTTAAAAAAATGTAGCCTTGTTACAGAACATTTGGAGAAAGAAAAATAACCCTTAATTCCAGATGCAGGTTGTATTTTATTCTATTTCTTGTCATTCCACCTCCCCTTTGTACATCTAGCTGTTTCTTTAAAAAATAAAAAAAGCGTAATATGTACCAAATTGTACCTCCACTTCTGGCCCTGGGTCTTTTCACCCAATATTTAATCCTAAGATGTTGTCCATGATGCTGCACAGCTGCACTGTCCAATTTGGTAGCTCACAGCCATTTAAATTTAAATGGATGACACTTGCATAAAACTGACAATTTCCTTTCTCCGTGGAACTAACTCTGTTTCAAGCACTCAATTGCCACGTGTGGTAGGTGTCTGCCTGTATTGGGGAGCACAGACAGAGAACATTTCCATCATCTCAGGAAATTCTATGGGGGCAGCACTGCTCCAAAAGCTTTCTAACCAACATTTTAAAAAATTTTTTTGTCTGCACAGGATGGAGGATCTTAGTTCCCTGAGATGGAACCCGTGCTCCTTGGAGTGGAAGTACAGAATCTTAAATACTGAACCTCCAGGAAAGTCTCCTAACCAGCATTTTAAAATAAAGACTGTCTCTGCGATAAAAGATGCAAAGATTTCAAAGGGTGAGCAGTGTCCCTGTCTCCTACCCAACCCCAACTTTTGTCTCTCTCCCCAGACACCACCATGGCCTCTTGCTATCCTCCCTTTAAAAAATATTCTTTCCCTATGTGAGCATGTAAGGGCTTCCCTAGTGGCTCAGTCAGTAAAGAATCTGTCTGCAATGCATGAGACCTGGGTTTGATCTCTGGGTCGGGAAGATCCCCTGGAGGAGGGCATGGCCACCCACTCCAGTATTCTTGCCTGGCAAATCCCATGGATAGAGGAGCCTGGCAGGCTACAGTCCACAGGGCTGCAAAGAGTCAGGCAAGATTGAGCAACTAAGCACGGCATATATGAGCATGCATATATATATGTGTCTCCATCTTCTCTCTATATATTTTTTAAAATTTTGCTTTGGCTGTGCTGGGCACACGGGCTTCATTGTGGCATACGGCTTCTCTAATTGCAACATGTGGGCTTACTTGTCCCGTGACACGTGGGATCTTAATTCCCTGGCTAGGGATTGAACCCACGTGCCCTGCATTGAAAAGCAGGTTCTTAAGCACTGGACCACCACAAGTCCCTGTGTCTTCTTTTTTAAAAATACCTGCTGTTTTGTACCTTGTTGTCCCCACTATGTCTATTGAGAATTGTTCCTTGTTAGTACTATAGAGCTCCCTCTGAAAGCTCTAGGGGAGGATGTTTCCTTGGCTCCTCCAGCCTCTGGGGGCGTCAGCATTCCTTGGGTTGTGACTGCATCACTTCAGTCTTTTTGTCTCTGTCTTCACTGGGCCTTCTCCTCTTTATCCCTCCCACATCCCATTCTGCCTTTCTCTCTTAAAAAAAATTTTTTTTTAAAATATAGTAGCAGAGAACAGAGGCTCCTCTCTGGCTGTGGTGCATGGGCTTCTCCTTGAGGTGGCTTCTCTAGCTGTGGACCACAAGCTAGGGCACATGGGCTCAGTACTTGCAGCTCCCAGGCGCTAGAGCGTGGGCTCAGTAGTTGTAGCGCCGGGACTCAGTGGCTCGCAGCATGTGGAATCTTCCTGGACCAGGGATCAGACCTGTATCCCCTGCATTGGCAGGCAGATTCTTATCCTCTGCGCCAGCAGGGAAGTCCTTTGCCTTTCTCTTACAAGGACACTTATTGGATTTAGAGCCCATCCTAATATCGGAGATGATCTCACTCCAGATTCTTAATTACATCTGCAAAGACCCTTTTCTCAAATAAGTTCACAGTCCCATGTTCAAGGGGTGAGGACTTGGACACACCTTTTTTGGGGGGATTCTATTCAGTCTTCTCCCATGAGTCTGTGATACATAGAGTGACTGATGAGGTCAAAGAGGCAAGTAGGGTCTTTTCTTAAGAAGACTAGCTTTTACTCTAAATGTTGGGGGAAGAGACTGAATAGTTTTCAACCAGAGATTAGCCACCAACTGGCTGAGACGTGGAAACAGACTTCAGTGGATCAAGGTGGAGACAGGAAGATGAGTGCAGAGGTGATGGTAGAGCCTGGACTAGGTGGAAGGCTCCTGAAGGGTCGAACTGGGGACAAAGGGGAGGAATTGAGAATGACTCTGGGTTTGGGGCCTGAAGAGTTAAGTGAGTGAATGACCATTAATGAGATGGAGAAGGCTGCGGGCCAGTCAGATGGGCCAGGAGGGAGGTATTGGTCATCACCCCCATACTGCAGCTGAGTCTCAGAGAAGGAAGGGTTTGGCCAAAGTCATGCGTGTGTGCTTAGTCACTCAGTCTTGTCCCATTCTTTGTGACCCTTTGGGCTGAAGCCCACCAGGCTCCATGGGATTTCCTAGGCAAGAAAACTGTAATGGGTTGCCATTTCCTCCTCCAAGGTATCTTCTTGACCCAGGGATTGAACCCGTGTCTCTGGTGTCTCCTGCATTGCAAGCAGGTTCTTTATTCACTAAGTCATATATATATATATATTTTATATAGCACTAACTGAATTAACCGGAGAAGGCAATGGCACTGCACTCCAGTACTCTTGCCTGGAAAATCCCATGGACAGAGGAGCCTGGTGGGCTGCAGTCCATGGGGTCATGAAGAGTCGGACACGACTGAGTGACTTCACTTTCACTTCTCACTTTCATGCACTGGAGAAGGAAATGGCAACCCACTCCAGTTTTCTTGCCTGGAGAATCCCAGGGATGGGGGAGCCTGGTGGGCTGCCGTCTATGGGGTCTCACAGAGTCGGACATGACTGAGGCGACTTAGCAGCAGCAGCAACTGAATTAACCACCTTGTGTGTTCTCCAAACCCATGTACAGTGGGTTGAATTATGTCTCTTCATAAACTTGTTGATTCAAGTCCTAATCTTTGTCACCTGTGACTATGATCTTACTTGGAAATGGGGTCTTTGCAGATGTTAATCAAGTTAAGAAGAGGTCATAAATGGATTAGGGTAGACCATGTCCTTGTAAGGAAAGGGAAAGTTGGACACAGGTGCATAGGAAGAACATCATGTGATGATTGAGGCAGAGGTTGGGTGATGCAGCCCCAAGCCAAGGAATGCCATGGAAGCTGGACGAGGCAAGGAAGGACTTCCAGCATCTAGAAATGGAAAAGAATATATTTCTGAGAACTTTCATGGTGGCCCAGTGGCTAAGATTGTACACTCCCAATGCAAGGGGTCTGGGTTTGATCCCTGGTCAGGGAACTAGCTCCCACATGCAACTAAAGGTCTAGCATGACCCTGCATGCTGTGACTGAGACCCAGTGCAACCAAGTTAATTAAATAAATAATAAGCATATATATTTTAAAAAAAGAACCGATTTCTGTTGTTTTAAGCCACCTTGTCTGTGGGACTTTGTTATAACATCTCCAGGAATCCAGTTCACCAGGCTTTGTCCAGGGGGCTCCATCATGATGTGACCTGGAGCAGCAAGCTCCATGGCTCAGTCTGCTGGCACTGCTACAACATGACAGACTGAGTGGTTTAAACAACAGACATTTGTTTCTCAGAGTGTGGAGGCAGAAAGCCCAAGAACAAGGTGCTGATCAGATTTGGTGTCTGATGATACCCCAGTTCCTGACTTGCAGACAGTTGCCTTTTTACTGTGTTCTCACATGACCTTGCTTCTCTGTCTTTCTCTTAGAAGGACACTAATCTTATTATGAGGGGCCTACACTTTTGACCCAATCATGTAAACCTAATCACCTCCCAAAGGTTCCTAATCACCTCCAAACACTATCACAAGACAGTTAATTTTATGTGTCAACTTAACTGGAGGGTTGACCCAGCTAGCTGGAGAAAGGGATGTGTCCATGGAGGTGTTGTCAAAAGAGATAAGCATTTGAACTGCTGAACTGAGTAAACCAGATGGCCCCTGCCAACACACTCGCATCTTTCCAATCAGCTGAGGCCTTGTTCAGGTCAGTTCAGTCGTTCAGGTGTGTCCGACTCTGTGACCACACGGACTACAGCATACTAGGCCTCCCTGTCCATCACCAACTCCCAGAGCTTGCTCAAACTCATGTCCATCGAGTTGGTGATGCCATCCAACCATCTCATCCTCTATCATCCCCTTCTCCTGGCTTTCAATCTTTCCCAGCATCAGGGTCTTTTCCAATGAGTCAGTTCTTTACATCAGGTGGCCAAAGTATTGGAGTTTCAGCTTCAGGATCAGTCCTCCCAATGAATATTCAGGACTGATTTCCTTTAGGATGGACTGGCTGGATCTGCTTGCTGTCCAAGGGACTCTCAAGAGTCTTCTCCAACACTACAGTTCAAAAGCATCAATTCTTCAGCACTTAGCTTTCTTTATAGTCCAACTCTCACATCCATACATGACTACTGGAAAAACCATAGCCTTGACTAGATGGACCTTTGTTGGCAGAGTAACGTCTCTGCTTTTTAATATGCTATTTAGGTTGGTCATAGCTTTTCTTCCAAGGAGTATACATCTTTTAATTTCATGACTGCAGTCACCATCTGCAGTGATTTTGGAACCCCCCAAAAATAAAGGCTCTCACTATTTCCATTGTTTCCCCATCTATTTGCCATGAAGTGATGGGACCAGATGCCATGATCTTAGTTTTCTGAATGTTGAGTTTTAAGCCAACTTTTTAACTCTCCTCTTTCACTTTAAGTAGAGCAAAAAGATAGAGGAAGGGCAAATTCACTCTCCCTGCTTAAACTGAAATATCCATCTTTTCCTGCCCTTAGACATTAGTACATCTGACTTTTTTTCTTTTTTTCTTTTGGCTACATCATGTAGCATGCAGGATCTTACTTCCCTGACTAGGGATTCAACCTGTGCCTCCCGCATTGGGAGTATGGAGTCAACCACTGGACCACTAGGGAAGTTCCTGATTCTTGAATAATTTGTTATGATAGCCTCAGCAAACTAATATACCCACTGAACAAAATCCTAAAGGGACCTTCTCTCCACACCATGACCCTGGAACAAAATTGCAACTAGATAAGTGAATGACAGACTTGTTCCGTCTGAATGCATACATGGGCACTTGTCCGTGGGCAGTTACACATTTTTTTTTTTTTTTTTTTTTTTAATATTATTTTATTAGTTGGAGGCCAATCACTTTACAACATTTCAGTGGGTTTTGTCATACATTGACATGAATCAGCCATATAGTTACATGTATTCCCCATCCCGATCCCCCCTCCCACCTCCCTCCCCACCCGACTCCTCAGGGTCCTCCCAGTGCACCAGGCCCGAGCACCTGACTCATGTATCCCACCTGGGCTGGTGGTCCGTTTCACCATAGATAATATACATGCTGTTCTTTCAAAACATCCCACCCTCACGTTCTCCCCCAGAGTTCAAAAGTCTGTTCTGTATTTCTGTGTCTCTTTTTCTGTTTTGCATATAGGGTTATCGCCACCATCTATCTAAATTCCGTATATATGTGTTAGTATACTGTAATGTTCTTTATCTTTCTGACTTACTTCACTCTGTATAATGGGCTCCAGTTTCATCCATCTCATTAGAACTGATTCAAATGAATTCTTTTTAACGGCTGAGTAATATTCCATGGTGTATATGTACCACAGCTTCCTTATCCATTCATCTGCTGATGGGCATCTAGGTTGCTTCCATGTCCTGGCTATTATAAACAGTGCTGCGATGAACATTGGGGTGCACGTGTCTCTTTCAGATCTGGATTCCTCAGTGTGTATGCCCAGAAGTGGTATTGCTGGGTCATATGGCAGTTCTATTTCCAGTTTTTTAAGAAATCTCCACACTGTTTTCCATAGTGGCTGTACTAGTTTGCATTCCCACCAACAGTGTAAGAGGGTTCCCTTTTCTCCACACCCTCTCCAGCATTTATTGCTTGTAGACTTTTGGATAGCAGCCATCCTGACTGGCGTGTAATGGTACCTCATTGTGGTTTTGATTTGCATTTCTCTGACTAAACTATAAAACACTGATGAAAGAAATCAAAGAGGACACAAACAGTTGGAGAAACATACCGTGTTCATGGATTGGAAGAATCAATATTGTCAAAATGGCTATTCTACCCAAAGCAATCTATAGATTCAATGCAATCCCTATCAAGCTACCAACAGTATTTTTCACAGAATTAGAACAAATAATTTCACAATTTGTATGGAAATACAAAAAACCTCGAATAGCCAAAGTAATCTTGAGAAAGAAGAATGGAACTGGAGGAATCAACCTGCCTGACTTCAGACTCTACTACAAAGCCACAGTCATCAAGACAGTATGGTACTGGCACAAAGACAGAAATATAGATCAATGGAACAGAATAGAAAGCCCAGAGATAAATCCACGAACCTATGGACAGCTTATCTTTGACAAAGGAGGCAAGGATATACAATGGAAAAAAGACAATCTCTTTAACAAGTGGTGCTGGGAAAACTGGTTAACCACTTGTAAAAGAATGAAACTAGAACACTTCCTAACACCATACACAAAAATAAACTCAAAATGGATTAAAGATCTAAATGTAAGACCAGAAACTATAAAACTCCTAGAGGAGAACATAGGCAAAACACTCTCCGACATAAATCACAGCAAGATCTTCTATGACCCACCTCCCAGAATATTGGAAATAAAAGCAAAAATAAACAAATGGGACTTAATGAAAATTAAAAGCTTTTGCACAACAAAGGAAACTATAAGTAAGGTGAAAAGACAGCCCTCAGATTGGGAGAAAATAATAACAAATGAGGAAACAGACAAAGGATTAATCTCAAAAATATACAAGCAACTCCTGAAGCTCAATTCCAGAAAAATAAACGACCCAATCAAAAAATGGGCCAAAGAACTAAACAGACATTTCTCCAAAGAAGACATACAGATGGCTAACAAACACATGAAAAGATGCTCACATTTTTTTTTTTAAACAAACATTCCAGACTGTTTCCTGAAGGGATGAACATTTTTCAAAACCCTATAAAGCAAAGGCTTTTGTTTGTCTATCTTTTGGATTTTTAAAAAAATTTTTAAATTACAGAAGTAGTACAATATGGATAGGTGAATTACTTTGCCGGGAGCCCAAAATAAGAAATCCAAAACAATTAAAAAGGAAAAATGCAAACTATAGGGAATCCCCTGGGGTCCAGTATTTAGGACTCAGCACTTTCACTGCCGAGAGTGTGGATTCAATCCCTCACTGGAGAATTAAGATCCCACAAGCTGCATGGTGTGGCCAAAAATTAAAATGAAATGACATAGCATCACACAAAATAAAAAGAACCTGTTATTTAAAAAGGACTTCCCTGGTGGCTCAGATGATGAAGAATCTGCCAGCAATGCAGGAAACAAAGGTTCAATCTCCAGATTGGGAAGAGTTTTTTTAAAAAAAATGCAAAGTATAGAGAAGAGTATGAAGTAAAAGGAGAGTGAGACTTACTTCCTCTCATCCGTAACATGCCTTCCCAGAGGTAACCACTATGAACAGCCCTTTTATTATGCACATATGAACATATGTGAGGCTTCCCAGGTGGTGCCAAGGTAAAGAATCCGCCTGTCAATGTAGGAGACCTAAGAGACTTGGGTTCAATTCCTGGGTTGGGAAGGTCCCCTGGAGGAGGGTGTGGCAACCCACTCCAGTATTCTTGTCTGGAGAATCCCATGGACAAAGGAGCCTGGTGGGCTACAGTCCATAGGGTCACAAAGAGTCAGACATGACTGAACTGACTTAGTATGCATACATGAACATATATGGAGAAAAAGCTTCTATTTTGACCAAAATGGACTCATACAACATGTACCCTTTGGCACCTTGCTTTTGTCACATAAAAATATAACATGGACACCTTCTCAGGGCAAAGCCTTGAAGACCTAGTTCATTCATTTTCATGGCTGCATAGAATTTTATCAAGTGAACGAGTTATACTTTATTTATGCAGTTTCCTGAGATGGATGGCTACATTGTTTCTAACTTTCCATATTACAACTTAAGTTGAGCAGTGGAACCAGACTACCTGGGTTCAAATCCCATCTCTGTCCATTTTAAGTTGGTTGTATTAGTTATTCACTGCTGTGTAACTACCGTCCCCCCAAACACAACAGCTTAAAACAACAAATACTAGTTATCCACAGTTTTAGGAGCAGAAATGTGGGACTTGAGCTCAGTAGTTTAGGCCTGGGTTCTCTTATGAGGCTGCAATCAGATGTCAGTCAGGGCTATAGTCCTGGAAGGCTTAAGTGGTACTGGAGTGTGTGTGTGTGTGTGTGTGTGTTTGATAGTCGCTCAGTCGTGTCCAGCTCTTTGTGAATCCACGGTTGTGATCTCCTTGCAGCCCGAGGGACTCTCAAGAGTCTTCTCAAGCACCACAGTTCAAAAGCATCAATTCTTCAGTGCTCAGCTTTCTTAATGGTCCAACTCTTTCACCCATACATGACTACTGGAAAAACCATAGCTTTGACTATACTTACTTTGTCGGCAAAGTAATATCTCTTATCTTTGTTGGCAAAGTAATGCTTTTTGATACACTGTCTAGATTTGTCACAACTTTTCTTCCAAGGAGCAAATGTCTTTTAATTTCATGGCTGAGGTTACCTTCCGCAGGGATTTTCAAAGTCAAAGGGAAGCTGCTCACTCGTGTCTAACTCTTTATGACCCCATGGACTGTAGCCCACCAGGCTCCTCCATCCTTGGGATTTCCCAGGCAAGAGTACTGGAGTGGGTTGCCATTTCCTTCTCCAGGGGATCTTCCTCACCCAGGGATTGAACCTGGGTCTCCCTCATTGCAGGCAGACTCTTTACTGTCTGAGCCACAAGAGAAGCTAAAGCTAGCACAAGAGCCGGGGTCGTTTGGGGGGACATGCAGTGGCAGTGGAAACTCACGAGGTGAAGAAAGGGGCAGGAAGGCGATCACCTGGAGCCAGATCCACCCACCCCGCCTGCGGCAAGGACGGCTGATAGCCCACACTCGGTCCAAGAGGGGTGCAGTGCACTGCGGCAGTGGCAGCGGCGCGGAGGAGCGAGGGGGAGATCCCAAAATAAAGTCTGTCACTGATTCTACTGTTTCCCCATCTCTGTCATGAAGTGATGGGACTGGATGCCATGATCTTTGTTTTCTGAATGTTGAGCTTTAAGCCATCTTTTTCACTCTCCTCTTTCACCTTCATCAAGAGGCTCTTTAATTCTTGTTCACTTTCTGCCATAAGAGTGGTGTCATCTGCATATCTGAGGTTATTGATATTTCTCCCGGCAATCTTGATTCCAGCTTGTGCTTCATACAACCCAGTATTTTACACGATGTACTCGGCATATAAGTTAAATAAGCAGGGTGACAGTATACAGCCTTGATGCACTCCTTTCCCAATTTGGAGCCAGTCTGCTGTTCCATGTCCAGTTCTAACTGTTGCTTCTTGACCTACATGCACATTTCTCAGGAGGCAGTAAGGTGGTCTGGTATTCCCATCTCTTTAAGAATTTCCCACAGCTTGTTGTGACCCACACAATCAAAGGCTCTAGCATGGTCAATGAAGCAGAAGTAGATGTTTTTCTGGAATTCTCTTATTTTTCTATGATCCAGTGGATGTTGGTAATCTGACTCCTGGTTCCTCTGCCATTTCTAAATCCAGCTTGTACACATGCACATACTGTTACCTCTGCTTTATTCTATTCAGTAGAAGCTAGTCATTAAGTGCAACCCACACTCAAGGGGAGGAGAGTTCGTTTCTACTTTTTGAGGGGATGACCATCAGGGAATTTACAGTCAGATTTAAAAACCACCGCACTGTGCATCTGGCCATGTTATTTCGCCTTCCTTTTCTCTACTTCTCCTGCTGAAAATGGAGATAAAATCTAGCATCTGATTGTTGAATAGGCTAGTAAGAGTGACAGGTTAGTATCTGTCACTAGGCACACACTCAGGGAGTGACAACTGTTTTACATGCCTGGGATATGTCCGTTCTGCATGTGAGTGTCACGTTCCTAGCAAATTATGTTGTTGGTTTAAGAATGGTTGAATCTCACTAGGGAATGGGAGAAGAAATTTGCAGGTGAAATGACTGACAAGAGATTAATGCCAAATAGCTCACAGAGTTCAATCTTAAAAAAAAAGAAACAATTCAAACCTCCCCCCCCCCAAAAAAAAAATGGGCAGACGATCTAAATAGACATTTCTCTGGGACTTCTCTGGTGGCTCCATGCAAGAGACCACAATTTAGAGACCACCTGCAATTCTGGAGACGAATGTTCAGTCCTTGCATCAGGAAGATCCCCTCGTAGGAGGGGATGGTAACCCACTCTAGTATTCTTGCCAAAGGAAATCTGCTATAGTCCATAGGGTCACAAGAGAGTTGGACAGGACTTAGGGACTAAATAACACCAACATGGCAATTCTATGTTTAACTCTTTGATGAACTGTCACAGCAGCTAAAACATTTTACATTCCCTTCTAGCAGAGCTCCAAGTTTTCCATATGCTCATCCACACTTGTGATTTTCTACTTTTTTGATTACAACTGTCCCAGGGGTTGGGAGGTGGTGTTGCACTGTGATTTTGATTTGCAAATAAATGCCATTTTTAAGTAATTAGGACAATCAAAATCAATGCAAACAAAAATCCACGATGAACAAATTATCAGACTCTTAATGAAAACAGGATTCTGCATTTGTACACTCGTTTCACTCACCTCACTGTTTTCTGTTTGTTGGTTTGTTTTGTTTTGGCTTTTTTTTTAGGGGGGGGGGGTGTCACACTGCCCCGTTTGTGGGATCTTAGTTCCCCCACCAGGATCTAACCTGGGCTCACAGCAGTGAAAGTGCAGAGTCTTAACCACTGGACCACGGGGGAATTCCCCCCTCTCCGTATTTTAAATTGTGATATTTAATTCATGTGAGTATTTCTGCACTGATTTTGATTTCCTAAAAAAAACATTGCATGGAAATATTTTTATCCTTTTACGACTATTTTAAAAAGTATTATTTATCTCTACTGCTTTGTTCTTTTGACGTCCCCGTCGCCAGGGGCCAGCCAGCATCTCATGCGTTCCCAGCACACTCCGCACCCAGTTCAAGTTCACGAGGCAGGCCCAGCTGTGACCTCCAGGGAGCGCTGCTGCTCTGCTCAAGCTCAGCCCAGCACCTTCTACGCTAAACGCTTGATTCAGTTTTTTGACGTCTCCCAGACCAGATTCCTCCTCTGTAAGATGGAAATGATAATGTTAGGCTTGCGGGATGGCTGAGCAGCCTTGGACATGCCCTCCCCAGGACCCAGTTCCTACTCAGTACACAGTGATAATCATGACTATTTCCTCAAAGTGCAGATAGAAGCATATTTTACAATTTTACTACAGAGAATTTGAAAACTTCATAAAAGTAGGCAGAGTGGTATAATGAGTTCCCAGCCCCAGCCCTGACCACCATCACCCCCTGGCCAACTCTACTCCATGTACCTCACCTAGGATTATTATTTCAAGGCAAATCCCAGTCCTTCTGTAAAGCTTATCATTCTGTAAATATTTTATTTTGAGTCTCTAAAAGATAAAGACTTGAGGTGAAGAGGGGTGGGGGGACAAACCACATTACTATTATCATGCTTTAAAACCTTTGCCAAGAATTTTTTAATACACAGATTCCAATATAGCGGAAAAGGAGGGGGGTGCCTCTCAGTTGCATCAGTCTCTTGTCAAGAGAACTTGGGCAAACTGTTGAATTTCTCTGGTTTACTTTCCTCATCAGGCAACCAGGGTAGCATGTACCTTAGGGCGCGTGTGACCCAGCTACCAAGCCCACGCGCTGCAACTACTGAAGCCCACAGTCTAGAGCCTGTGCTCCACAATAAGAGAAGTCACGACAATGAGAAGCCCGCACACCACAACTAGAGAGTGGCCCTCACTTATTGAAACTGGAGAAAGCCCTCATGCAATAACAAAAACCAAGCATAGCCAAAAGTAAATTTTTTAAGAAAAGAAAGCAGGGTAGCAAACTGAAGTCCTCAGGTCACTGGGAATATTGGTGACAGTATGTGTATTAAACCTGCAACTTCGGAGTCCCTTGAAATACATTAATATGATTATGTACATATGTAGAAAACAAACTTGTGGTTCAGTTAAGTTCAGTTGCTCAGTCGTGTCCAACTCTTTGCAACCCCATGGACTGCAGCATGCTGGGCTTCCCCATCCATCACCAACTCCCAATGCTCACTCAAACTCATGTCCGTAGAGTCAGTGATGCCATCCAACCATCTCATCCTCTGTCGTCCCCTTCTCCTCCTGCCTTCAATCTTTCCCAGCATCAGGGTTTTTTCAAATGAGTCAGTTCTTCACGTAGGGTGGCCAAAGTATTAGAGTTTCAACTTCAGCATCCATCCTTCCAATGAACATTCAGGACTGATTTCCTTTAGGATGGACTGGTTGGATCTCCTTGCAGTCCAAGGGACTCTCAAGAGTCTTCTCCAACACCACAGTTCAAAAGCGTCAATTCTTCTGCACTCTCCTTTCTTTATAGTCCAACTCTCACATCCATACATGACCACTGGAAAAACCATAGCTTTGACTAGATGAACCTTTGTTGGCAAAGTAATGTCTCTGCTTTTTAATATGCTGTCTAGGCTGGTCATAACTTTCCTGCCAAGGAGTAAGCGTCTTTTAATTTCATAGCTGCAGTCACCATCTGCAGTGATTTTGGAGCCCAAAAAAATAAAGGTTTTCACTATTTCCATTGCTTCCCCACCTATTTGCCATGAAGTGATGGGACTGGATGCCATGATCTTAGTTTTCTGAATGTTGAGTTTTAAGCCAACTTTTCACTCTCCTCTTTCACTTTCATCAAGAAGCTCTTTAGTTCTTCACTTTCTGCCATAAGGGTGGTGTCATCTGCATATCTGAGGTTACTGATATTTCTCCTGGTAATCTTCATTCCAGCTTGTGCTTCATCCAGCCCAGTGTTTCTCATGATGTACTCTGCATATAAGTTAAATAAGCAAGGTGACAATATACAGCCTTGACGTACTCCTTTCCCTATTTGGAACCAGTCTGTTGTTCCATGTCCAGTTCTAAATGTTGCTTCCTGACCTGCATACAAGTTTCTCAGGAGGCAGGTCAGGTGGTCTGGTATTCTCATCTCTTTAAGAATTTTCCAGTTTGTTGTGATCCACACAGTCAAAGGCTTTAGTGTAGTCAATAAAGCAGAAGTAGATGTTTTTCTGGAACTCTCTTGCTTTTTTGATGATCCAACTGATGTTGGCAATTTGATTTCTGGTTCCTCTGCCTTTCTGAATCCAGCTTGAACATCTGGAAGTTCACGGTTCACATACTGTTGAAGCCTGGCTTGGAGAATTTTGAGCATTACTTTACTAGTGTGCGAGAGGAGTACAATTGTGTGGTAGCTTGAGCATTCTTTGGAATTGCCTTTCTTTGGGATTGGAATGAAAACAGACCTTTTCCAGTCCTGTGGCCACTGCTGAGTTTTCCAAATTTGCTGGCATATTGAGTGCAGCACTTTCACAGCATCATCTTTTAGGATTTGAAATAGCTCAACTGGAATTCTATTGCTGCCACTAGTTTTGTTCGTAGTGATGCTTCCTAAGGCTCACTTGACTTCGCATTCCAGGATGTCAGGCTCTAGGAGAGTGATCACACCATCGTGATTATCTGGGTCATGAAGATCTTATTTGTATAGTTCTGTGTATTCTTGCCACCTCTTCTTAATATCTTCTGCTTCTGCTAGGTCCATACCATTTCTGTCCTTTATTGTGCCCATCTTTGCATGAAATGTTCCCTCAGTGTCTCTAATTTTCTTGAAGATATTTCCCATTCTATTGTTTTCCTCTATTTCTTTGCATTGATCGCTGAGGAAGACTTTCTTATCTCTCCTTGGCTATTCTTTGGAACTCTGCATTCAAATGGGTATATCTTTCTTTTTCTCCTTTGCCTTTCACTTCTCTTCTTTTCACAGCTATTTGTAAGGCCTCCTCAGACAGCCATTTTGCTTTTTTGCATTTCTTTTTCTTGGGGATGGTCTTGATCCCTGTCTCCTGTACAATGTTACGAACCTCTGTCCAAAGTTCATCAGGCACTCTGTCTATCAGATCTAGTCACTTAAATGTATTTCTCACTTCTACTTTATAATCATTAGGGATTTGATTTATGTCATACCTGAGTGATCTAGTGATTTTCCTTGCTTTCTTCAATTTAAGTCTTAATTTGGCAATAAGGAGTTCATGATCTGAGCCACAGTCAGCTCTCAGTCTTGTTTTTGCTGACTGTATAGAGCTTTTCCATCTTTGGCTACAAAGAATATAATCAATCTGATATTGGTATTGAGCATCTGGTGATGTTCATGTGTAGAGTCTTCTTTGTGTTCTTGGAAGGTGTTTGCTGTGACCAGTGCGTTCTCTTGGCAGAACTGTTAGCCTTTGACCTGTTTTGTTTCCTATTCCAAGGCCAAATTTTCCTGTTACTCCAGGTATCTCTTGACTTCCTCCTTTTGCATTCTTGTCCCTTATAATGAAAAGGACATCTGTCTTGGGTGTTAGTTCAAGAAGGTCTTGTAGGTCTTCATAGAACCATTCAATTTCAACTTCTTCAGCATTACTGGTTGGGGCATAGGCTTGGATTACCGTGATATTGAATGGTTTGCCTAGGAAACAAACAGAGATCATTCTGTCCTTTCTGAGATTGCATCCAAGTACTGCATTTCTGACTCTTTAGTTGACTATGATGGCTACTTCATTTCTTCTAAGGAATTCTTGCCCACAGTAGTAGATATAATGGTCATCTGAGTTAAATTCACCCATTCCAGTCCATTTTAGCCCGCTGATTCCTAAAATGTTGATGTTCACTCTCGCTGTCTCCTGTTTGACCACATCCAATTTGCCTTGATTCATGGACCTAACATTTCAGGTTCCTATGCAATATTGCTCTTTACAGCATCGGACTTCACTTCCATCACCAGTCATATCCACAACTGGGCATTGTTTTTGCTTTTTCTCAGCCTCTTCATTCTTTCTGGAGTTATTTCTCCACTGATCTCCAGTAGCATATTGGGCACCTACTGACCTGGGAAGTTCATCTTTCAGTGTCCTATCTTTTTGCCTTTTCATACTGTTCATGGGTTACCAGGTAACTTGTGGTTGCCAGAGTAGAAAATGGGGTGAGGGTGTGTGAAACGGGAGATTGACATACACACACTGTAATAGTGTTTAGTTGCTAAGTTTTGTCTGACTCTTGTGACCCCATGGGCTGGAGCCCACTAGGCTCCTCTGTTCATGGAATTTCCCAGGCAAGAATATTGGAGTGGGTTGCCATTTCCTCCTCCAGGGGGTCTTCCTAAGCCAGGGCTCGAACCCATGTCTTCTGCATTGCAGGCTGATTCTTTTCTACTGACTCACTAGGGGAGCCCAACACACTACTGTAGATAAAATAGATAGTTAATAAGAATCTACTGTATAGCACAAGGAAATCTACCTGTGCTCTGTAATGACCTATACAGAAAAAGAATCTTAAAAAGAGTGGCTTTACGTATATATGTATATATAAAACTGATTCACTTTGCTCTACAGAAGTAACTAACACAACATTGTAAATCAACTATGCCCCAATAAATATTTAAAAAATAAAAGACAAAAAATAATTTAAAAAAATAATATGACTATGGTAACATGAGCTTCCCAGGTGGCACAGTGGTAAAGAATCTGCCTGCCAGAGCAGAAGACGCAAGAGATGTGTGTTTGATCCCTGGGTTGGGAAGATCCCCTGGAGAAAGGAATGGCTACCCACTCCAGTATTCTTGCCTGGAGAATCCCAAGGACAGAGGAGCCTGGAGGGCTACAGTCCATGGGGTCGCAAGGGTCAGACACAACAGTGATTGAGCAAGCACGCCTGCGACATGAGTATAGGAACAGAATGGAGGGCTGGGTCTCAACCCGGAGCAGGAGGTGAGGACTCTACCACACAGCGTGTACTTGGCCAGGTCAGAAACATTTTTGAGAGGGGTGGTGATACTGGCATCCAGTATGTGGAGGCCAAGGATGCTGTTCAATGCACCACAGTGCACAGAATGGCTCCCCAATGAAGAATGATCTGGCTCCAAAGTCTGCAGAGCCAAGGCTGAGAAACCGTGTTCCAGAGACTTGGAGTTCATTAGCTCTTGCTGAAACATTGACAATTGGAGCCTTTGATTTCTGACTCTGCCACTAGTTGGGTGGACGTGGTAGTAGTAAAAATATTGCAGAAAGGGGAACCCCTTCTAGAGCCTGAGAGTGGGCTCTTGTCTAACACTTGGGAATGAATTGTCAAGGAGATACACATGCTGACAAAGCAAGAGAATTTATTGGAAAGGAGCACCCTGGAGGAGAGCAGGAGGGTAAGGAAAAGTTGAAGGACTTCTCTGCCATGTGGCTCCCACTTGCGAGTTTTATGGTGATGGAATTAGTTTGGCGGTTGTCTCTGGCCAACATTCTGACCCAATGTCCTTCCTGGTGGTGCATGCATTACTCAGCCAAGATGGCTTCCAGCAAGGTGGATTCTGGGAGGTTGGTGGTGTCTCCTTTTGACCTTTCCCAAATTCTTCCAGTTGGTGGTGGCTTGTTAGTTCCATGTTCCTTACCAGGACCTCCTGTCACAAAATAACTCACACATATGGTTACTATAGTGCCTGGCCAGGGTGGGCGGTTTCAGTCAGTGCTTCCCCTAGCAAAAACAGCCATTAACAGGACTTCCCCTGTGGTCCAGTGGCTAAGATTCCTTGTCCCTAATGGGGGAGGGGAGGGAAGGGGCTGGAGTTTGACCCCTGGTCAGGGAACTAGATCCCACATGCCGCAACCAAGAGTTCAGGTGCTACAACTAAAAATCCTGCATGCCACAATGAAGATCAAAGAGTTCGTGTGCCACAACCAAATAAAAAAATAAAAATAAAAATAGCAATTGATCATAACCAACATTTCATGGGGTCTTTGTATGAACCAGGCATGGTGTTAGCCTCACAGTCTCTGTAAGTACATTCCATTCTCTCACCCACCAGGAAGGTGGTTGAGAAATTTAAGCCCAAGGAGGCCAAGTGGCCTGAACAAGGGGCTACATCTCTTTGGACCTCATTTCCTTCTTTGGCAGCCTTCCCTGGTGACTCAGACAATAAAGAATCTGCCGGCAATGCAGGATATCCAGGTTTAATTCCTGGGTTGGGAAGGTCACCTGGAGAAAGGGCATGGCAACCCACTCCAGTATTCTTGCCTGGAGAATCCCATGGACAGAGGAGCCTGGCAGGCTACAGTCCATGGAGTCACAAAGAGTCGGACATGACTGAGCAATGAATACACACACTTCTCTTAGGTGGGACGGGATTATGATGTGTGCCTCCTGAGGCTGTTGGGAGGATTGCCCTACTCAAAGCGCATCTACTAGGATGAGCCCATTAGCCGGCACACAATAGTTAACCACCAAGTCTGGCTAAGTGCCCAGCCTAGCCAGGGTTGGAGAGCCAAACAATTTCATTATCCCAGTTGCTAGGAGAATTGGCAGAGAGAGACCTGTGAAATGCCTAAAACAAAAGTTACTAGGATTGCTGGGGGCATGACTTTCAGGCAATGCTGAGCCCAGGAAACTTTCTTACTTCCCCAGAAGATTCTAAATTGGCCCTGTCACCTCCAGTAGGAGCTGGAGGAAGGCTGGAGCCCCCAAGGAAAACCTCCGTCCTTCCTGGGGAATCCAGGCTTGCTTAGTTGCCCGCTTAGGTGACCAATAGAAGTTGAGAAAGATGGATAATTGTGGATGAACTGACTGACTGGACAGTTATGGACTCAGCACCTACTATGTGCCAGGCACGCTGACCTTGGAAGACACGGACATCACGTTCTTGCAAAGAGGGACATACAATAAACAAAGAAGAAACATCAGCTGGTGGTGAGTACTGTGCAGAGAATTAAAATAGGGTGATGGTGCGGGGAATAATTGGAAAGATCAAGGAGTAATGGAATGGTTAGAGAGAGCCTCTCAGGAAATGGCATTAAGCTGGAATGTGAATAACTTGAAAAGGTACAGCATGGGAGTTCAAGAATGGCATATGCAAAGGCCCTAAGACTGAGATAAATTAGCCAGCATTAGACTGGAGGAGAAGGGGACAACAGAGGATGAGATGGTTGGATGGCATCACCGAACCAAGGGACTTAAGTTTGAGCAAGCTCCAGGAGTTGGTGATAGGGAAGACTAGTGTGCTGCAGTCCATGGGGTCACAGAGAGTTGGATGTGACTGAGTGACTCAACTGAACTGAAACCAGCTTCCCAGGTGGCTCAGTGGTAAAGAATCTCCTTGTCAATGCAGGAGATGCAATAGATGTGGGTTCAATCCCTGGGTCAGAAAGATGCCCTGGAGAGGGAAATGGCAACCCATTCCAGTATTCTTGCCTGGAGAATTCCATGGACAGAGGAGTCTGGCAGGGTTACAGTCCATGGGCTCACGAAGAGTTGGACACGACTGAGCAACTAACACTGTAACTTTTTGCTGTGATAAACTGTCATGGTGAGTGAAACAGCACTTGTGAATTCTGTGAGTCCTCCTAGGGAATCCTCCAAACCTAGGGTGGTCCTGGGGACCCCTGAACAGCAAAGCATTTCCAGATGGACAAAGCAGGGAAGGGAAGTTGGGGCAGAGAAGAAAAAGATGAGCAGAAGTTCAGGCTGTTAG
Organism: Muntiacus reevesi; assembly: GCF_963930625.1. NCBI lineage: Eukaryota > Metazoa > Chordata > Mammalia > Artiodactyla > Cervidae > Muntiacus > Muntiacus reevesi. The sequence continues at coordinate 185,189,301 of NC_089249.1, read as the reverse complement.
GTGAAACTATTTCTCGAGTGCCTGTATGTAAAGTGGGCCTTTTAAAATATATATACGAACAAGTGGAAAAGCATATCATATTTTTATTTTTTCTTTTATTTTTTGATTGCACGTGTGGGTTGTGGGATCTTTGATCCCCAACCAGGGATCGACCCGGAGCCCCCTGCATTAGGAGCATGGAGCATTAACCACTGGACCACCAAGGAAGTCCCTTTTTCTTTATTTTTTTGATTGGAGTATCATTGCTTTACAATGCTGTGTTAGTTTCTGCTGTAGATGAAGTGAATCAGTCATACGTATGCACACAAACCCTCCCTCCTGAGCCTTCCTCCTGCTTCTCCTTTCCACCCCTCTAGGTCATTGCAGAGCAGTGAGCTGAGCTGAGGTGGGTACTTACATGCCTCTCTCCCAAATGCCTTGTTCACATTTTGTTCCTCATGGAACTTTGGGTATTTATTTTGATTATCAGGCACGTTGTGCTTTCTTCCTGCCTTCCTTGCTTCCTTCCTTCCTGAGATGAGAGCTTCCTCTTCTCACCCTAGCCCACCTGTGAGTGGTTCTCACTCCCATTTCACAGAGGATGGCAGCTAATGTCCCAGGAGAGAGGCTGCTGCTGGCTTAAGTCCTTCAGGAAGTCAGTAGAGGAGTCAGCATTCCAAGCAAACCCATGGACACCAAGGTATCCATTCCTCCAACCTGTGGTCCGTCAACCCTGAGAGGTGGGTGAGGCAGGACTGAGGTCACCAAAGCATCCCCAATAAGGTCAAATCCTGAGAAAGTCTTTTCCTGCTCATGTTTTTTTTTTTTAATTTTTTCCCCAGGCTTTATTGAAATACAATCAACATATAACATTGTATAAGTTTAGGGTGTATCACATCCATATGATGCACTTATTCACTACAGGATGGCTACCCACGGTAGCATTAGCTAGCGTGTGTCACATAATTAGCATTTCATTTTTGTGGTGAGGACTTTTAACTCTCTTAGGAACCTTCAGGTTTTAACACAACATTGCATAGTATTGTTAACTGGAATCGTCATGCTACACATTAGATCCTTGGACTGACTCATAATTGGAAGCTTGTACCCATTGGCCAGCATCTCCCCATTTCCCCACCTTACAGTCCCTGGCAACCACCATTCTACTCTCTGTTCTGAGTTGGGCTTCTTTTGTTTGGTTGTTTGCGCTGGCTCTTTTTTGCAGCACGTGGGCTCCTCTTGTTGGACAGCACAGGCTCCAGGGCACACAGGATCAGTAGTTGTGACACATGGGCTTAGTTTCCCAGCAGCATGTGGGGTCAGTTCCCTAACCAGGGATCCAACCTGGATTATCAGCCACTGGACCACCAGGGAAGTCTCTGAGTTGGGCTCCTTTCTCGTCTCACATGTAAGTGAAGTCTTGCAGCAGTTATCTTCCCCTGACTTGGTTCACTCCGTGTAATGCCCTCAAGCTCCATCCATGCTGTTTCAAACGGTGTATTTGGTTATTTCAAACAGCACATCTCAGTTTTTTTCTTTTTTTTTTTTTGACCTTGACCGGCATATGGGATGTTACTCAATCAGGGATGGAACTTGCACCCCTTGCATTGGAAGCGTGGAGTCTTAACCACCAGACCATGAGCGAAATCTGTCAGTTTCAGGTGGGTAGGTCCTTAACTGCCCCTCCGGAGACTTGCTAATCTCCCTTCTTCTCGGGGAGAGCAGGCCTCAGGTTCCACACCTCCTGCAGGCAAGGAGATTCAGCTAGAGTTGATTTAAAGTTGGTGTCCCAGTTTCTCAGCACTGCTAACATTTGGGGACAGATAGTTCCCGTGGAGACCCTGTCCCGTGCCTTGTGGGGTGATGGGCAGCATCCTTGGGCCCTACCTTCTTGATGCCTAGAGCTTCTCCTCCCCCAGTCATGACAACCAAAAATGTCTCCAGACTTTGCAAGTGTCCCCTAGGGGGGACCAAATGGCCCCCCGTTGAGGACTGCTGGCTATAATACTACACCTTGTGCCTTTACTACACTGGAGGATGCAGTGAGCACAGGATGGGATGGGGGGTTCCCCTGACTTTGTCTTTCTTGCCTGCTCAACCAGGGCTTGGCACCGCTCCCAGTATCTCACAGCCTCCCACTGCACACCTGGGCCTGGGCTCAATTTTCATGGAACCCCAAGGGACCGGGGTGTTCAGAAGGCTGGTTGGCCCCTGGGCTCCAAAGCTGAGCGCCAGGAAACCGCAGTTACTGTGGCTACCGGTGAGCTCCCGGGGTGAGGAGCTATTAGTTGAGGGGAAAAGGCTTGGGTGCCTGGCGGAGTCAACATCCAGGGGATGTCGGCTGGGAGGCCACTGTCCAACATCTCCCCCCATTAGCTTTCGCAGACCAAGTGAAACAGTAAAGAGCTACTGGTTCATCTCCCCAGGGGCCCTGGAGGTGACAGAGGCTGAAGGTAGTCAAGAAACCTGAGGGTGAGACAGGTACCACTGCAGATGGCCCTGCCCGGCTGGCCTTCCAGGAAGGCCATCTGGCCTCTGGTGTGAGGTGTCTGAGGCCCCGGCCCTTTCCTGGGGAAAGATTGTCCAGGTGGGTGGACAGCATGAACGACAGCCCCCTCAGCCCAGGCACCCGCCGGCGACTTCTCCAGGGTCAGGCAGGCCCCCTCCCAGCGCCTACATCCAGAAGCGTGGCCATCTTCATCAGCTCTACGGTCTCAGGTAAGGGACAGGGCCGGACTGGGAGCTCGGGGGGTGCCAGGGCCAATGGGCATGGCTCATAGCGTCCTCTAGGAGACCTGGACGTGAACACAGTCTGGCCAGTAACCCACACACATAGGGACTGGTGAGGGAGAGCCTCCCTGACCCTTTGCTTCCTCCTCCATGAGCCAGCCTCAGGGCCTAACTTGAGAGAGTTGTGAGTGGCAAATGATACTGCAACCAATATTAATGATGAATGTCCTGCTGCTGCTGCTGCTGCTAAGTCGCTTCAGTCGTGTCCAACTCTGTGCAACCCCACAGACGACAGCCCAGCAGGCTCCACCGTCCATGGGATTCTCCAGGCAGGAACACTGGAGTGGATTGCCATTTCCTTCTCCAATGCATGAAAGTGAAAACTGAAAGTGAAGTTGCTCTGTCGTGCCCGACTCTTCTCAATTCCATGGACTGCAGCCCACCAGGCTACTCCGTCCATGGGATTTTCCAGGCAAGAGTACTGGAATGGGTTGCCATTGCCTTCTCCAGATGAATGTTCTAAGCTAGGCTTAAAAAGTGCCCGAGTCTTCCCATAGCTACAAAGCTCTGTATAACAGGATCCGGTTCACTCCCCAACTTTATCTGATGTAACTCTCACCTCACCTACACATTGTAGCCACACTGGGCTCCAATAGGTCCTGGAACTTACAAAGCCCCAAGCCCCATAAGCTGCAGTTATTCAACCTATCTGTTTATCTAACGCCTGACTCCTCCAACCAGGCTATAAGCTCCATGAAGGCAAAGAGTTCACAGTGTGTGCTGGCAAGTGTTTAATAACCTGTTCTCCAAAAATTAAAATAAAAACCCCTAATTTATACTGTCTGCCAATTTCTATGGTGTAGATTCTTCCACCATGGTCAATTTCAAGCTGCCCTGGGTGACCTCATAAATACAGAGTCAGATATGTTGGGTAGCTCACCATCCTAATGCAAAATCAATAGCTGTAAACAAACTCAAGAGCAGAATCCATGGCCAAGGGTAGTAAAATAATTCAGAAGTGATGAGGTTTGAGTATTTGCAATCTCTGTTTTTACTATAAAGTGTTTCATCCTAAGTTCAGATAGTTTAGTTTTTCACGTTGTTGTTATTTAGTTAAGTCATGTCTGACTCTTTTGTGATCCCATGGACTGTAGCTGGTCAGGCTCCTCCATCCATGGGATTTTCCAGGCAAGAATACTGGAGCGGGTTGCCATTTCCTTCTCCAGGGTATTTTCCTGACCCAGGGATTGAACCCGAGTCTCCTGCATTAGCACATGGGTTCTTCACCACTGAGCCAACTGAGAAGTTAATTTTTCAGTCGCTGTTTTAACAAAATTCCTGATGATTTAGCAATCAGCTCTCCCAGGACAGTAGGGGCCGGCTTCAGCATACTGCATTGTCTACATATGTATTGTTTGCCATTGTATCCTTGATGCTTTTTTTTTTTTTTTTTGGTGATTTTTGTTTTGTGGAATCTTGGGACTTCCCAGGCAGTGCTGGTGATAAAGAATCTGCTTGCCACTACAGGAGACATAAGAGATTCGGACTCAATCCCTGGGTTGGGAAGATCCCTTGGAGGAGGAAATGGCAACCCACATCAGTATTCTTGCCTGGAGAATCCCATAGACAGAGGAGCCTGGCTAGCTACAGTCCATGGGGTCACAAAGAGTCGGACTTGACCAAAGCAACTTAGCATGCATGCAAACTGCATCTTAGTTCCCTGACCAGGGATCGAAACTGTGACCCCCTGCAGTGGAAGTTGGGAGTCTTAACCACTGGACCACCAGGGATCCTTTTCAGTGTTTGGACATAAAGTAACTTCACAGTGGATATTTTATGGACAATTATAAATAACCTGTGGAATTCATAGGACACGTACAGGAAGGGAGTAGGAGACAGATCCGAGACTGGCATTCAGGTCAGTGCCTATGCTGGGACCCAGGCAGCTTCTTTGTACTACTGGCTTTGGGAGTCCTTTCATGGACACTAAAGTGACCTTCCCCTGGCTACGTGGAGAAAACAAATAAGTCTTGAATGCTTACCTTATAGTAAGGTGCAGCCTCATTGGTTCCATGAACATTTATTGAGTACTTGTGTTGAGTGCTGAGAAATTCGCAATGACCTAGACAGTGCAGAGGTTTTTGACTTTGGGGAGCTTGTAGCCCTGCAGAGTAGACGCACCACCCCCTTTTTATGGAGGGGGACAACAAGGATGCTTGGCACAAGGCCATACAATGAAGGCAAGTGGTAGAAAATAATCTTAGAATCCAGATTTGCCCTAGGCAGGGCTGCCAGATTAATCAAAAATAAGAAACCAAACCACCACCTTAACCAACAAAACCAGGACACATAGCTCAATTTGCATTTGAAATAAATAACCAGTGATCTTTTAGTATAAGATAGTGTGCAGACGGGCTTCTCTGACGGCTCAGCAGTAAAGACTCTGGATGCAATGAAGACTGCCTGCAGTGTAGGAGACATGGAGTTGATCCCTGGGTCAGGAAAATCCCCTGGAGAAGGAAATAGTGAACCACTCCAGTATTCTTGCCTGGGAAATCCCATGGGCAGAAGAGCCTGGCAGTCTACGGGGTCACAAAGAGTCAGACACGACTGAGTGAGTAAACCCCCACCACCAGTGTGCAGAGAGGGACATACTTATGCAAACAAGTGATTTGTGTTACAAATTGAACAGGGCTTATCAGAAATGCAAATTCTGGAGTTCAGGGAGTGGGCTGCGCTTATGCGATCGGGTTTCTCATTGCTTCTCTGAAATGCAAATCAATCCTGTATTTTATCTGGCAACCCCAACCAAAGGTGAACAACCCTACAGGTTAGCTGGGTCTGAGGGGTTTCCTGGGATGTGGGATTTTTAGCACTAACACTGGGAAAGTCCCAGGCATAGTTGATCTTTCTGGCATGCCTCCTATTTTTTGTAGCTTTCGATTCATCATGAAGGGTCCTGGCCTCTGTAAGAGTTGTTGTTGTTCAGACATCAAGTCGTGTCCGACTCTTTGCAACCCCATGGACTGCAGCATGCCAGGCCTCCCTGTCCCTCTCCATCTCCTGGAGTTTGCCCAAGTTCATGTTCATTGAGTCAGGGATGGATCCATCCAACCATCTCATCCTCTGTCACCCTTTTGTCCTTCTTGATCTTTCCCAGCATCAGGGTCTTTTCCAGTGAGTCAGCTCTTCACCTCAGGAGGCCAAAGTATTGGAGCTTCAGCTTCAGCATCAGTCCTTCCAATGAGTATTCAGTGTTGATTCCCTTTAGGATTGACTGGTTTGATATCCTTGCAGTCCAAGGGACTCTCAAAAGTCTTCTCCAGCCCAATTCAAATGCATTAATTCTTCGGCGCTCAGCCTTCTTTATGGTCCAACTCTCACATCTGTACATGATTACTGGAAAGAACATAACCTTGACTGTATGGACCTTTGTTGGCAAAGTGGTAAAGAACCCACCTGCCAGTGCAGGATATGTAAGAGACTAAGGTTCCTTCCCTGGGTTGGGAAGATCTGCTGAAGAGGGGAATGGCAACCCACTCCAGTGTTCTTGCTTGGAGAATCACCATGGACAGAGGAGCCTGGCAGGCTAGGCTATACAGTCCATAGGGTCACACAGACTCAGACACAACTAAAGTGACTGAGCTCACACTCTAGGTTTGTCATAGCTTTCCTTTGGAAGAGTACATGAGGCTAAAAGCAGAGCTGTGAGGCAGGGACGAGTTCTGAGTTTTTCCAGTTCCTAGCCTCCGTGCCGTTCCTTGCAGATATGGACGCAGAGAGGGAAGCCCTACAGAGCACCGCGTACCCTGAAGTGCAGACCTTCTGCCAGAAGCATGGCCTGATGTTCGAGGTAACTGCCCACCCACCCCTCACTGTCTCAGCGACCTGGGCAGTCACACGGGCTCCTTGCTCAGAGGGTCTCCACACCTGAATGACAGATGAAAGTCTTCTGAAAAAGGCAGGCAGAGAGGTCGTGGCCATGGGCATGGCAATCAACCCAGGTGGTGTGGCAAAGGACTAGGAGTGGATGCCTTGCAACTCTGCTCCTTGGGCATGTCACTTTTATTTTTTTTAAATAAGATTTACTTTCTTTTTCTTTTTGGCTGTGCTGGGTCTTCGTTGCTGTCTGTGGACTTTCTCTAGCTGCAGAGAGCAGGGGCTACTCTTTGTTACTCCCAATACAGGGGACCCAGGTTCGATCCCTGGTCAGGGAATTAGACCCCACATGCTGCAACTAAGAGCTCACATGCCACACCTAGACCTAGCACAGCCAAATAAGTAAATAAGAATAAATCCTTTTAAAAAATGATGGTGGGGGGCTGTGGGTGTGATGGATATGCAGGCTTCTCATTGCGGTGGCTTCTCCTGCTGTGGAGCATGGGCTCTAGGACATGTGGGCTCAGTAGTTGTGGTTCCCAGGCTCTAGAGCACTGGCTCAGTAGTTCTGGAGCAAGGGATGAGTTGCTCTGTGGCAGGTGGGATCTTCCTGGATCAGGGGTCAAACTTGTATCTCCTGCATTGGCAGGCTGATTCTTTGCCACTGAGCCACCAGGGAAGCCTTGCATGTCACTTTCATTGTTGTTTTGTCCTGTCCTCCAGCCCTCACTACACCGGAACAGCTTTAGGAAGTGTCTAAGAGGGTTGTGGGCTATTTGGGTGGGTATGCATGTAAGACGTGCACCAGCTGGGCAGTCATCATGGGCCCTAGATAGAGTGCACCTATCCCAGGGTGGAGCTGTAGATGCCGGCATGTTCCCAAGCGGAAACTGATAAACCATCTTTGGAGTCTCAGCCTTAGTTGATGCTATCTCCTTGCCATTTATAAGTCATCCGGGGAGTCTAGCCACTGGACCACCAGGAAATTCCGTCTACATTACTAAGAAAGAGGCAACGCTGTGGTGGGAATTCGCCTCTGCCCTCCACTGATCATGAGACATGATTCAATGGCAGAGACACTATAAAGGAAGACATAGGTGCTGAGCACTGATGAAACGTCCCGTGTGCATCCCTTTAATGTGTGACTAAGGCAATAAACATCCTCAAGATGCAGGCTGGGAAACAGTGACCTGGAAAGATGAAGTTTCTTGTGCGGGCCCAGTTGCTGATCCTTTTTCCTTTTCCCTTTCCTCCTCTAGCCACATCCAGTACTGTAGTCCTTTTACCCCATGCTGTAGTTTATTAGGAATTTTATGTCCTTCTCTCTGGACAAAAGAATTGAGGGAGACATGGCCTATTCTGAGTCCCACCCACTCTCTTCTCATCCCAGCTTTCTGGCCGGTCAGCTTCACTGCTTGAATTAAACGGTTCTACTCCGCCCCACCTCCGGCCAGTAGGCCAAAAAGAACCACAAGCATGCAGTTGCCCAGGAGACTTTGCCACGTCTGATTTTGGCCAAGCAAAAACCCTACTTTGCAAAGAAAGCTCTGTGAACAAGTGTGGACATGTCCTCGTTTAAAAAGGAACAGTTTGAAAATGCCCAAGTTCTTTTAAAATGTTTTAAAATATTTCTAAGTAAACATTTGAGTCTGGAATTTAAATTTGCAGGAAAATTGCCTTTAGGATAGAGCCTCCGTATGCCCCCCACCCACCCACTTTTTCCCCTGTTGTGACCATCTTCTATTACCTGAGCATGTTTGTTATGACTAAGAAATGGACATTGGTACATTGCCTTTAAGCAACCGCCAGACTTTTTGACTCTAGCTGTTTGTGTCTCCTTTCTGGCTAGAGAACTGTGTTACATTTAGAAGGCCAAGGGGCTCTGTTACATTCAGTTGTCCCAGCTCCCCAGTCTCCTGTAGCTGGGACAGCTTCTTTTGTCCTGTACGAAGGTCTTCTCCTTGGTACTCATGAGCAGCACAGTTGTGGGGAAAATTGCCTGGGAGTCCTGTGGCATACCTCCAGTTTGGATCTGTCTGATATTTTTCTCATGATTACACTGGGATTATGGGTGTCATTCAAGCTCTTTTAATCCAGACATCCCTCTTTGAGGAAAGGTTGTCAAGTTGCTGAAAGAGGGCCTTCTCTGGTGGTCCAGGGGCTAAGACTCCGAGCTCCCAAGGCAGCGGGCCAGGGTTGGATATCTGGCCAGGAACTAAGATCTGGCTTGCTGCATAGCGCAGCCAAAAGTAAAAAATGACTGAAAGAAACTTTATGCCTTTATCAAAAGGAATGGAAAAGCATCACCCATACAAACCTTCCTGACAAACTCATGCTTGTAATTTCCAGGTGGTTGACCTGCGGTGGGGTATTCAGGACACCAAGGCCACTGACCTCATGACCACGGAACTGTGCTTGGAGGAGCTCGACCAGTGTCGGAAAACATCCATAGGGCCAGCTTTTGTTGTGAGTCTCTTGGGAAGGACAGATTACCTCTTAGTCCTCATTCTAGCACCAGGATATGGCTCCATTTCTAGATCAAACCCATCAGTGGAGGGAAGTAGGTGGCATTTCTGCTATCACCCTCAATCTTCATAGCCTGCCCATGGCAGACATTGCTAATTGATCACAGCACCCATTTTTCTGTAGAGCTAACTGGAATCCAGACAGTAGCAGTCAAGTGGAAGCAGCAGGTGAGTGGGAGAGCAGAGTGCTGAAGCCCAAAGGAATCTTAGAATTTGCTCTGAGCGTTCCCACATCATCAGCTTTGTTTGGGGAACTTTGAGACCCTAGAAAACCATAAAGAACGTGAAAATCTACAGGGTATGCAAATTTTTTTTCTCCCGTGTGCCCTGTGTTATTGGGATCAGTCTCTGTGGCCCTTTTTTGAGCCTGCCTCAGGAGCTAGCTTCTTCTGACCCTAGGCAAGACCAACCAGGGTCTTCTCTCCTCCCCAACTAAACTCTCTCTGATACCAGAACAATCTCCAGCTCCCAATTAATGGTTTAAGTTATAATCACCAAAAGATATTCCAAAATTTTGATTTATTACATCACCAAGTTACAAATATACCAAGAACTAGAAAATTCTGGCTCATAAATCCTAGAGCGGGGGGTCAACAAACCACAGTCCATGGGGCAAATCCAGCCTTTTACTTGTTTTTGTAAACGAACCTTTATTGGCACACAGCCACACTCATTCATTTACATACCACCCTAGGCTGCTTCCAGTTTCAATGGCAGAGCTGAGCAGTTGCCACAGAGACCATCTGTCCATCAGCCCTGAAAATATTGGTTATTAGGCCCTTGATGGAAAGTTTGCCTAAACCTGTCCTAGAAAGTAAAGAGAGAAAAAGTCAAGAAAGTATCTTTGCCCAATACATCTTAATCAAAAACAAGCTTTGAGCAGCTCCCCAAAAAAATTTCTCCTGGAGATAAGAATATAGCAATTAAAAGAAGGTGGTCCCCATTATAAAAGCAGTTTTCTAGAGAAATAAAGACAAGTACACAAAGCCCATTTGGCCTTAAAATTGCCCTGCCCAGTGGGCCTGCATGCGTGCGAAGTCGCTTCAGTTGTGTCCGACTCTTTGCAAACATATGGATTGTAGCCCAGCAAGTTCCTTGTCCATGGGATTCTCCAGGTAAGAATACTGGAGTGTGTTGCTGTGACCCGCCCCTCCCCCAGGGGATCTTCCCAACCTAGGGGTCGAACCCGAGTCTTTTACGTCTCCTGCCTTGGCAGGCAGACTCGTTACCACTAATGCCACTTGGGAAGCCCTCTGCCCAGTGGAGTAGCCACGAACCACATGTGGTGATTCAAGTGCATTAAAATCAGGCAGAATTAAAATTTCAGTTCCTCGGTTGCACCAGCCGCATGCCGGTGGCTCAGTGGCCACACGTCTCAAGTGGCCACCGTGTTGGACAGCATGGGTATGAGCACTTCCAGGGTTGCTGAAAGTTTTAGTGTTGCTTTAGACATTACATCTCCTTAAAGAAAAACTAAGATCTGGGTGGCAGATGTGAAAAGCTTTACTATGTATTAAGTGTTATCTGTACAGTAACCACTCTGTTTTCATTCTTCCCTCCTATAGTTTTCTTTGTAGGATGACATTGATTTTTCTTTCTTTCCTATTTTGTTGAGCTGTAAGTGACATCCAGCACTGTGTGGGTTTGAAGTATACAGCATAATGACTTGATTTACACATATTGTGAAATGATTATTAAATAATATTAGTTGACACCCAGCTGCTCATACAGATATGAAAAAGGTAAATAGTTTCCCTAGTGATGAGAATGTCTAGGGTTTACTTTCTTAGCAGTTGTCAAATATACCCTACAGTAATGTTAACTGCAGTCGCCATGTAGTACATAACATCCCCAGGACTTACTTATCTTATGACTGGAAGTTTGAATCACTTGATTTCATTTCTTTATATTTTATTGAATTCTTTATTATTTTTACTTTATGGGTGATTTACAAGTTGTGTTGGTTTCAAGTGTATGGCTAAGTGATTCAGTTACATACATCCTTAATGACTCAGCAGGTAAAGAATTCATCTGCAATGCAGGAGACACAGGTGACTCAGGTTTGATCCCTGGGTGGGGAAGACTCCCTGGAGCCTCGAGGAAGTGGCAACTCATTCCAGTATTCTTGCCTGAAAAATCCCACGGACAGAGGAGCTTGGCATCAAGACGACTGAAGCAACTGAGTGTGAATGCATAGATATGTGTATACTTTTTCAGATTCTTTTCCCTTAAAAAGTTGTTGCAAAGTAATGAGTATAGCTCCCTGCCTTAATTATTATTGCTTTAAAATACAGTCTAATATTTTAAAGGCTCTACCCTCTGAGTTGCTTTCCTGGTGACTCAGTGGTAAAGAATCTGCCTGCCAATGCAAGAGATGTGGGTTTGATCCATAAGTTTGGAAGATCCCCTGGAGAAGGAAATGGCAACCTACTCCAGTATGCTTGCCTGGGAAGTCCCATGGATAGAGAAGCCTGGAGGGCTACAGTCCATGGGGTCACAAAGAACCGGACACAACTGAGTGATTAAGCAACAACCAAATCCTCTGACTTACGTATCTCCTTTGTGAATTTTCCCCCAAGTCTTCTGCTTTTGCTGATGGTTGAGACTGATGATTGATCATTTTGTTGAGTTTCAAAGAAAAAAAGAAAAGAAAAAAGTTTTGTAAAGAAAAAAGGGAGATGGGGAGAAAAGGAACTCCAGGAGGACTTCAATTTTGCAACCCAAATTGCAGGCAGCCAAAAGCGCAACGCAGCTTCCAGGTGGCATGGGGGAGGGTGGACAGGAGGGAGGGTGATTTCAGAGCTTTCCCCAGGCCTGAAAGGCCCAAGGACCTTGCAGATCCTTCCAGGAGGGTTCCTTGGGCCGCAAGCTGACCTTTAGCTACTTCCTGTGTTCCTCCCGAAACAGGTATCTCCCCTCTAACTCTTGAGAGTCACAGCTTCATTCTTCAGTGGCTCTGGTTTAGGGGGCTTTCCACAAAACTCACAGCTGCAGTGGAGGCCCTTGGAGAGGCACCTCTCTGGTAAATAAGTCATTAGGCAGTGCGGCAGGGGACGGCTCCCCATGGCACTTCCTTCTAGAAGCTCTGGGTCTCTCGGGCCACCTGCAGCTCCAGCATCTCCAGAGAGTTGCTCCTGGTGGTGGCAACCTGAGCTTCTTTCAAGCTCCTCCCATTCCCGTTGCTCTGGTCCCACAGACAGAGCGCCTTGGATCTTCTGCCTCCTTCCAGAGAGCTTGTGGTTGGCTGGCTACATCTTTTCCAACTCCTCTTGCTTGTCCAAAGCTCTTCCTTCAAGAAAGGCAGTTGGAGAGTGGAATCCTCTTCAACACCTTGTTGTTACCAAACCAAACTTGGCTCCACATGCCCATGCAGAGTAAAACCAATCTCCCAACATCGAGTTGTCATGAAGGAAAGCACAGCATTGACTGCAGGTGCCAAGCAAGGAGTCCAGGGCAGCTGGTGCTCCAAACCCCTGAACTCCCAGACGACTTTCAGAAAAGCATTTTTAAAGGCCAGGTGAGGGAGTAGAGTTGCAGGGTATGGGACCAACTCGCACGATCCTCTGATTGGTTGATGGTGAGGTAACAGGGTGGTATCACAGGGGTTAATGTTACCAGTCCTAAGGTGCCATAGGTCTGGAGGCTATGTGTTCATGATCCTCACGAAGTGAATTTCTTCCATTTGGTGAGGGTTTTCTTATTGGGCTTCCCTGGTGGCTTAGACAGTAAAGAATCCACCTGCAATGCAGTAGACTTGGGTTTAGTCCCTGAGTTGGGAAGAGCCCTTGGAAAAGGGAATGGCAACCCACTCCAGTATTCTTGCCTGGAGAATCCCATGGACAGAGGAGCCTGGTGGGCTACAGTCCATAGGGTTGCAAAGAGTTGGACACAACTGAGCGACTCACACTTTCTTTTTTTTTCAAGACAACTCAGGAAATGTGCATCAGATACTGTTTTCTATGTATTTCAGGAAGGAGCTAAAGGTGAGGCTATGGGGGCGGGGTCTGTCCCCTAGGGTCCGGCTCCATTACACCATCATCACAGATTCCAGTGATCCAGGTTTCCCAGGTGCACACCCCCTGGAATATTCTGGTATGTCCCAGTGAAGAAGGGAGTGTTGACTGCTTCCATTTTACATAATGAAGAAACTCAAGACTTTGGGTCCACTGTCCTAGGCCTTCTCCAGCCCAATTCTCTTGAGTTCCAGTTTGCACCTTCTTCAAGCATGCTGAGGGTGGAAAGAAGGCCTCCTATATTCTTGCAATAAGACCAAAACCTTAGGGTCTCCGCAAGACCTGCAAAAGTGTCCCAGGGGATGGCCTCATCTCCCTTTACTGCCCCTTCTTTGTTGGTCCTGTAGACCCTGTCTTTCCCACACAGTGTATCCGGGGGCCTCTGGATGTACTGTTCCCTTGCAGGCCCCCTGCCAGGGGCATTCCTCCCCGTATCTTATTCTGTAGCTTGATCCTCACTCCCTCAGGGGAGTTTCTCTGACTCCACGGCCCTCGTGTGACCTAATTTGCCTTTTCCTCTTAGGATGATGACAGCTGAAATACTGACACTGGTGCAATTCTCAGACTGAAGCCTGTTTCTCCTGTTAAGACTCTGAGGTCCAGGAAGGCAGGGGCCCAACACTGTTTGGTCACTGCTTTCTGCTAGCAGCTGTCATGAGTTTGCCTCAATATATATATTCGGGGAAGATCTTCTACTGGGAAGATATTCTGCATTGGAATCTCACCATCTCCCTTTCCAGATTGGCTCTTTTTTAAAAAATTGTTAATTAGTTTAGTTTTGGCTGCTCTGGGTCTTTGTTGCTGCACGAGGGCTTTCTCTAGTTGCAGCGAGCAGGGGCTACTCTCTGATTCTAGTGCACTGGCTTCTCATCGCAGTGGCTTCTCTTATCACAGAGCACGGTCTCTAGGGCATGAGGGTTTCAGTAGTTGCGACCCGTGGGCTCAGTAGTTGTGGTACGCAGTCTTAGTTGCCAGGAGGCATGTGGAATCTTCCCAAACCAGGGATCAAACCCACGTCTCCTGCATTGCCAGGCGAATTCTTTACCATTGAGCCACCAGGGAAGCCTGGAAGGACTTGTTACTTGCAATAAGTCAGGAAAACACCAGAGAATTTTTCCAAAGCACTGTCTCCCTGAACAGCAAAATTGAGAAAATTTTAAGCCAAGGGGGCATGCATATTCATGAAGTGATTTGAGCAGAGGTGAATTCAGCCTAGAATTGGGACCAAGGTCCACAGTGTCCAAGCTTTGGTCTATTGAAGTCAGGAGGGTCTACACTATCACCCTATATTCCACCTGGGTAGGAGTCTTAGTTCCTGCAGAACTCAAAGATATTTTATATGTATATCCTTTGAAGAGGCACTAGGAGTCTGTTTTATCACTGTGTTGCAAGAAGGGGAACACTTTCCAGGGCCCAAGAGCAGGCTCCTGTCCAATACTCAGAAATGAATTGTCCGAGGAGACATACATGCTGACAAGGCAAGAGACTTTATTGGGAAAGTATGCCCGGGCAGAGAGCAGTAGCATAAGGGAAGCCAGGAGAGCTGCTCTGCCACGTGGCTCCCAGCCCCTGGTATTATGGCAACTGGCTTGGTTGCTGGATTGTCTCTGGCCAATTACTCTGACTCCGGGTCCTTCCTGATGGTGCACGCATCGCATCAGCCAAGGTGGATCCCAGCGAGAAGGATCCTGGGAGGTTGGTAGGGTGTATGAACTAGACTCTCTTTTGTGTTGTTTAGTTGCTAAGACATGTCTGATGTTTTTGCGACCCCATGGACTGTAGTCCTCCAGGCTCCTGTGTCCATGGGATTCTCCAGGCAAGAATACTGGAGTGGGTAGCCTTTCCCTTCTCCAGGGGATCTTCCGCAACCAGGGATGGAACCGCATCTCTTGTATTGCAGGCAGGTTCTTTACCGCTGAACCACCTTTTGACATTTGCCTTCTCAAGGGATTCTGCATCCCTTACCAGGACCCCCTGTTAACTCATGCAGGTGGTCACTATTGGGCCTGGCTAGGGTGGGTGGCTTTAGTCAGTGGTTCCCCATAACATATGGACTATTGGATTGTTTCTTGACTGCTTTTCGTTTATTCCTGCATTGTCTCACTTCCCTTAAGATAATGAATTACTTAGATGTGTTCAAGGGCAAGCATTGAGGCCAGGCTTCAATCGCAAAATGGCTTAGGCCAAAATGGTTTCTCTTATGTCAAGAAAGCCATTACTGGTTCTCTTTCTCTGGGGACCCCTAATCGATCTGCTTACATTAATCTAATTATCTCTGTGGAACAACCACCAGGCTCATTTTAAGGGCTCGGCATGCCTCACCCAGGGTCACTCAGCGAAGTGCCTAAGCCAAGACTTGAACCCAATGCCACCCCTCTCCACCCCTCTCTCCTCTAGGCCCTCGTGGGTGACCAGTACGGCCCCTGCCCCGTCCCCACGCGGATCGAGGAAAAGGAGTGGGAGGCGCTGAAGGCTCAGCTGACCGCCAGGCCCCGCGACCTGGAGCTGGTGGCACAGCGCTTCTGGAGGGACGAGAACGCGGTGCCCCCCGCCTACCTGCTGCAGGCCCTGGGCCCTGGGGAGGCCTCTGGGCCCGAGGAGGCCGCCCTGATCTCTGCACTGCGCTCCGGAGCCCAGGAAGCCCTCAGGCTGGGGCTCATCAGTCAGGAGCAGTGGCACCGCTACTACCGGTCAGGTGAGGCTGCTAAGACCCCCCTGGGGGTCCCCGGGAAACGCCCAGGTGTTCAAAATGCACATCACGTTTTGTCCAGACTCCACTGCCTGCATTTCTATAAGTGCCAAACCAGCCTAGCTCCCGGAGGCCCAGTTCTGAGAAAGATTGTTTTTCTGATCCAAGAGAGTGTAGTCACCTCCTGGTTAATTTCAGCCTCTTAGGGTTCTTCTCTCCTGGCTCCTTTCCTTCTTTCAGGCAGGCTCCTGACTTTGGGGGACTTGTCCTAGGATGACCACCATCCCCATAAACCTGGGACCAAGACCCTCCCAGGATTCAGGGTTTTTAGGGCCAAACCCAGGACAGTTCTGGGAAAACTGTAAGGGTAGGTCACCCTGGGCTAGCTGAGCCGGCGGCTACTGAGGAAATTGTCCTTCATCAATGTACCTGTCTCTGAAAACTGAAGTACAGGAAGAAGGAGTCTATTTTGCCCAAGGAGGGGAGTAGAATTTCCCCACTGTGCTGAGTCCATCACCTAGCTCCCTGCTGGTCCCTTACCTCTCACCTTGAGCCTCGTCCTTTGCCGCTTCCATCCTCCACACCGGGCTAGCAGAAAGGCGTTTCTAAAAAGGCAGTGAGATCAAACCATTGCCCCATTGCTTGCTGATTCAGGAAAGAAATAGGTTCTTTCAGTAAGAAACAGGTTCTCATTATTTACGGATTAGTAACGTCAGTTTGCGCTTTATTAGTATGATAATTTACGTCACCCACATTATTTTTATATAATTTTATTTATTATTTTGGCTGTGCTGAGTCTTCTCCCTTGCTGCGCAGGCTTGCTCTGGTTGCAGAGAGTGGGGGCAACTCTTCAGTTGCAGTGCACCAGCTTCTCATTGCGGTGGCTTCTCTTGTTGCAAAGCAGAGGCTCTCGGACGTGAGCGCTTCAGTAATTGCCGTGTGGGCTCAGTAGTTACGCTTCCCGGGTTCTAAAGCACACATGCAATAGGTGTGGTGCACTAGCTTAGCTGCTCTGTGGCATCTGGGATCTGCCTGGATCAGGGATCAAACCCGTGTTGCCTACAGTGGCAGACAGATTCTTTACCACTAAGTCACCAGGGAAGCCCTCACATTATTAAATATATGAATTTATACTATCCAAACTAATAACTATATGAATTCATGTTATCCATGCTACTAAATATATGAATTTATGTTATAAAATATTAAATATATTGATTTATATTAACCACACTATAAAATATATAAATTCATTTGATCAACGTATTAAATATATTGATTTATTTAAAGGTATTGAATGTAGTCATTTATACTAATAGTATTTTATTAAAATATATTGACTGATATTTATCATATATATAGTCATTCTAGTAGTGACATATCCAATTTTTAAAAATTTTATTTGAGGATAATTTTAGATTAACAAAAAAGTTACAACATTATAAAGCTACAAAGATGGTGTAGATTTCTTGTACTCATGTAAGAGTAACATTTTATATGATCGAGGTACATTTACCAGAACTCAGAAATGAACATCAACATTTACTACCTGTACATGACTAGTAACTAGACTCCAGACTTTATTTGGATTTCTACAGTTCTCCCATCAATGTCTTTCTGTCCCAGGATTCACACTGCATTTCATCCTTTGTCTCCTTAGGCTACTCTGGTCTGCAACAGTTTTTCATGACTGTTTTGAGGCTTACTGGTCAGGCCTTTCATAGAATGTCCCTCAGTCTGGGCTTGGCTGGTACTTTCTCATGGTTTGACTGGGATTATAGGTGTGGGGGAGGAAGACCACAGAGCTGAAATTCCCTCCCCATCCCATCATGTCAGGAGTCCCTGAGGCCCTCCTGACTTCATAGGTGATGCTAACCTTGACTCTTTGGTTAAGACTAGTAATGACAGACCAATTTTGAATACACCTTTTGTGTGTATAATAATGTTAAGTCCACTGTTTATTGAGCACTTACTATGTCACTATAGCTTGCTCTATGACACAAAGCCAAGTGTGCCAGTTGTACTCAGAGAGATATCTGCCACTGAGGTCATACTCAGCTTCTGGGCTCTGTACTTTGGGATGGGCCCAGATTAACATCTCAGCCCTGCCCCTTTCCACCTGCATTGACTTCTGGCAGGCCTGGAGCCTCTGTTTCTTCATTTGTAAAACAGAACTAGTCAGAAGTAGTACCTAGGGGAGTCGTTATGGAGATCTGAAAGGTCCTGTCTCAGCCGTGATCTGATTCAACAATAAGATCACTAAGCAATCGTGTCAAACCTCACCCATTAGTAAGTCCCATCTGAAAGAACGAATAGAAATTCCTAGACATCAGCAGAAAGACAAATGGGTGTGGAGGTCAGGGGTATGTCATAGACAGTGCCTTTAGACCATATTATTTTTCAAGCACCCTGCTAAACTTTCTTTAAAAAAATTTTTTTTTCTTAAAAAAATTTTTTTTCTTAAAAAATTTTTCTTAAAAAAATTTTTATCTTGAAGTAGAGTTTCACAGGAAATTGAAAAAAAAGAGGAAGAGGTTTCATGTATCCTTTACCAGATTTCCCCAAAAGTAACATCTTGCATAACTAGGGTGCAGTATTATAACCAGAAAGTGGACATTGTTAGAATACAGAGAGACTAGCAGAAACCGTTTGTGCATGTGTGTGTATGAACCTTTTCTTTCTCTGCAATTTTATCACCTGTATAGCTTCAAGTAACCACCATGGTTGATATACAAGGGTCCCTCCCACTGCCATATAGAGCTACACTCACCCCTCCCCACAGACCCCAGCCTTGGCAGGCGCTAACCCAACTCCATCTCATTTATTTTGTTTCTACCATGTCACAGAAGATAAAATCACAGACCGTAACCTTTTGTTCCTTCAGCATAATATGCTCATCTTTTCACAAGCATTATTTCATAGAAAGTCCTCATAGCAGCCCTTTCAATTTTGGGATTAGTACTCATGTTAAAGGGAGAAAACAGAGACTCAGAGAGGTGCAGCAATTTTTCCCAAGGTCACACAGCCTGTTGCTAGCAGACAGATGGTCTTGGATTGGTTCATGCCAAAATGTGTCCAAGAAGGATCCTGTTTAAAGACTGTGAGTTGCCTTCGTCTCTGATCTCCATTCATGAGACTAAGGGGGTTGTGGGGTCAGACCAAGGAAGACTTTTGAGTGGCTCTTGTGTTTGGCTCTGAGACTGATTCTTGTCTCCAAGGGCCTGACTCACTCAGCTGCAGAGATCTGGGAGCCTCTGATGAGCCCAAGGCAGCTTCAAAAATAACTCAAACCTGATTGCTATTTCAAAACAAAGGTCTCCAAGGAGAAGTCAGTGTGGGCTCTTGGCTCTAGAAGATACAGGTCCTCAGGGCAGCTGCTGCATGCTCTGGGACAGGGGTCAGCAAACCATGGCCTAAGGGCCAAACCCAGCCCACTGCTTGTTTTCATAAATAAAGTTTTATTCGAACACACTCAAGCACACTAGTTTGTAAGTTACCTACGGCGGCTTTCACATAGCATGAAATTAACCTTTTTGAAATGAACAATTCCTGCACACCAGTGTTTGAGCTTTTGTTCTCAGTTCTTTTGGGGCCATACTTAAGAGCTATATAAACTCCATATTTAACTATTTTGAGTTTGATGGCATTGTTTTATGATGAGACTGCTTCACACACACACTGCTTCACAACCATCTGTGTGTGGCCTACACCAAGGTATCTTTGATTTTGTTGTTGTTGTTGTTCAGTTGCTAAGTCATGTCCGACTATTTGCAGTCCCATGGGCTGCAGCGTGTCAGGCTCCTCTGTCCTTCACTATCTCACAGAGTTTGCTCAGATTCATGTCCCTTGAGTTGGTGATGCTATCTAACCATCTCATCCTGTGATGCCCCATTTTTGCCTTCAGTTTTTCCCAGCATCAGAGTCTTTTCCAAAGAGTCAGCTCTTTGTGAATAGTGGCTAAATCAATGCCACTCTTGGTGTGGCCTCTGCACCCCAGTCTCAGCATCACCTGGGAGCTTGTTGGAAATTCAAACCATGGGCCCTACCCTGACATGCAGAATCAGAACTTCTGGAGGGTCCAGCCATGTCGGTTTTTGTGAGGCCCCAAGTGACTCTGGCAAACTGTGGCCTCAAGCCAAACCTGGCCCACTGCTTGTTTTTATGAATAAAGTTTTGTTGGAACACACTGGAGCCCACTCCTTTGCATGTTGTCTATAGTTATGCCAAGTGACTCTGGCCCACATTAAGCCTGAATTCCAGTGTTCCCATTCCTGGAATGTGTCTCCCAATTGTCCCCATTTGAGCCAGCTGATGCCATAACACTGACCACACTCTCTTTTACTTTTGCAGTCATTGAGTGGGAAATAGAACGGGCCTTGCTGAACTCAACAGTTGGGGATCACGGGGCAACCGTCTTCCTGAGACAGATCCAAGACCTCAATAAGCACATCCTGGAAGACTGTGCCTTCAAAATGGTGGACCGTCTTGCAGACGGTTGCCTGGACACGGATGCCCAGAACCTTCTCAGCAACCTCAAGGAGCGCATTGCTGACCGGCAGCTTGGAGTTCTCAAGGCCCACCACCTAGCGTGGAGCCGAGACCTGGTGAACCCCAAAAACAAGGCTCATGCCCGATACCTGAAGGAGCTGGGGGAACAGTTTGTGGCCAGGGCTAACCATCAGGTTCTTGAGTGCCTCCGGGAGCTGGAGGCGGGCAGGCAGGAGTTGGCGTGGCTCTACCAGGAGATCCGCCACCACCTGGGACTCAGTGCTGAGGTCAACCGGACCTTCTGTGGGCGCCAGGAGCTCCTGACCCAGCTGGGGCAGCGACTGCGACAGAGTGATGGCCACCCCCACCCACCCCTGGTGCTTTTTGGACCCCCCGGCATCGGAAAGACGGCTCTGATGTGCAAGCTGGCTGAGCAAATGCCGGGGCTGCTCGGCCGCAAGACAGTGACCATTCTGCGGCTTCTGGGGACGTCACAGATGAGCTCTGAGGCCCGAGGCCTGCTCCAGAGCATCTGCTTCCAGGTGTGCCTGGCCTATGGGCTACCCCTGCCCCCTGCCCAGGTCCTAGAGGCCCATACCAGGGTGGTCCAGTTTTTCCACATCCTCCTCCACACCGTCTCCTGCCGAAACTTTGAGTCCCTCGTGATCCTGCTGGATTCAGTGGATGAGGTGGACTCTGTCCACTGTGCTAGGAGGATCCCCTGGGTGCCTCCCAAATGTCCTCCGAGGGTCCACCTCATCGTCTCGGCCTGCTCTGGACAGCGGGGGGCTTTAGACACCATGCGGCAGGTGCTCACGGACCGAGGGGCTTACTGGGAGGTGAAACCCCTCTCCGGAAACCAAGGGCAGGAGATGATCCAGCTCCTGCTGGCCGCCTCGAGGAGGACACTGAGTCCGGTGCAGAGGGACATGCTCTGGGCCAGCCTCCCAGAGTGTGGACACCCCGGGCGGCTGAGGCTGGCTTTCGAAGAGGCCCGGAAGTGGGCGTCCTTCACTGTGCCAGCCCCGCTGGCCTCCACTGCTAAGGAGGCGATGCAACAGCTGTGTGCTCGCCTGGAGCAGACACACGGGCGGCTCCTGGTGGCCCACGTGCTGGGCTACATTGAGTCTTCCCGGTGAGTCTCTGCTGTGCTCACTCTGTTTTGAGCTGAGATAGTACGCGTGCATTCTTCTCCAAGGGCTGCCGTAACAAATCACAACCTGGGTGCCTTAGAACAGTGGAAGTATATTCTCTCACGATTCTGAGGGTCAGAGTCTGAAATCGAAGTGTCAGCAGAATCACACTCCTTCTGGAGGCTCTGAAGGAGAATCTGTTCTAGGCATTTTCCTTCATTTCTGGTGTTGCTGATCATGCTCAACGTTCCTTGGCTTGTAGAAGCATCACTCCAGTCTCCACTTCTGTCATCTTGTGGTTCCATCCCTGTGTGTCTCTCTGTCTGAATTTCCCTCTTTTCTTGGAAGGACATCACTCATTGGATTAGGGTCCACTTCTGTCCAGTATTGTTAGTGACTGGGGTTCTTGTCTTTCTCAATCAATAGAAATAGATCAGAGGCCAGACAAGAAATTCAGGCAAGGCTTTACTGGTACCTCTGCTGTGAACACAGGCTTCCCAGGTGGCACTGGTGGTAAAGAACTTGCCTGCCAGTGGAAGATGCAAGAGACATGGGCTCCATCCCTGGGTCAGGAAGATCCCCTGGAGGAGGGCATGACAATCCACTCCAGTATTCTTGGACAGAGGAGCCTGGTGGGTTATAGTCCATGATGTTGCAAAGATTCGGACACGACTGAAGCAATTTAGCATGCATGCATTGTTGCAGCAGAGGGGGAGGGAGAACAAATAGCAAATTCCTTTGCTTGCTTGCTCCCAGTGAGCTGGTTCCTTATTCGGGTGAAGGTAGGGGTCGGGCTGGAGGGGTAGCTTAGGTGGTTTGTCCACCCCTTTGGTGGTGTGGTAGGCAGGGGGCATATGAAACACCCTGCTTTTGCTCCCAGCTCTTCAGAAGTGGCAGTTGGGTTTTTGGTCTCTTTCTGTCCTATCCATAATTTCCCCAATGGTGCATGTGTGAAGCTATTTTCAGTTCTTTACAGTTTGTTTGTATTCTGTTGTTCGAGGAGAGCTTTGTCCGGGCGCAAGCACTGCAGAAAAGGGCCCCAGGTCCCAGGTCCCAGGTCCCAGCCTGCCTCAGTGGGACCTCATCTTGACCACTTCCCCAAAGACTGGTTTCAAATAAGGTCTTATTCACAGGGTCCCCATGGGCATGAATTTTGAGGAACACTTTTCAGCCCAGTATTAGTCATATCATAAAGTTCCCTCTTTGGACGTGTACAGTTTGGCATTGAGTACATTCACAGTGCTGTGCTACCACTAACCATGAGGAATGGTTCCTCACCCTACAAGGGAGACCCTGTCCCCGTCAGCAGTCACCCCTCATCCTCCTCTCCCAGTCCCTGCCAGCCATTAATCTGCTTTCCACCTCCATGCATTGGTCTAGGTTATCTCTCTTTCCTTCTGTCTATGTATCTGTCTATGTAGCATCACCAATTCAATGGACATGGACTTGGGTGAACTTCGGAAGATGGTTAGGGACAGGGAGGGCTGGCATGCTGCAGTCCACAGGTCTGCAAAGAGTTGCAAAGTGTCAGATGACTTAGTGACTGAACAACTACAACAATACATGTCTATCTATCACCTGTCAGGGCTTCCCAGGTGGCACTAGTGGTAAAGAACCCTCCTGGCGATGCAGCAGATGTAAGAGGCAGGGGTTCAATCCCTGGGTTGGGAAGATCCCCTGGAGAAGGGAATAGTAACCCACTCCAGTATTCTTGGCTGGAGAATCCCATGGACAGAGGAACCTGGTGGGCTACAATCCATGGGGTCACAAAGAGTCAGACATGCCTAAAGTGACAACAGAGCACATCACATCATCTCTCATCTATCATGCTGCTGACCCCTAGTGGTTGGAGGCTAGGAATTCTACTAGCATCCTAGATGATCTGACCCTCAGCATCACAGTGGGAAGCTGTGAAACTCTGTGTTAGGCATGCATTGTAGCCTTTTCACACACACTCTGCACAGAGTGGATAGCTGAGTATCCGTTGTATATGGCTGCTGAAAGAAATAATGAGATTATACTTGCAAATAGACATCACTGGCCAAGGTCCCTCGGCCAGCATCAAATGCAGGGTGGTGTGATCTCACACACAGAGCCTGTCTGCAGCACAGGAAAGGAAGGTCCCATGTTGGGGGGCAGGTGAGGTGCCTGCTTTGGGTCCACATTGTCAAGAGATGTCTTTGGGGAGGAGAAGGGCTCTTAACCTAGTGGTTCAGCTGTGACCTTAGGCACATCCCCCAGGGCACATCTCTAGCACCGTCCGATAGAATATTGGCAATGAGGGCAATGCTTTATATCTCGTTGTCCAAAGTGGTAACCACGAGCCACGTGTGGCAAATAAACACTTGAAAGGCAGCTTATCCATCCCAGAAACCGGATTTTAAATTTCATTAATTTTTAACTTTCAATGACTGTGTGTGGCTGGTGACGACTATACTGAACATTGTAGCCCTAGATTCGAGGAGACACAACATCTTCAAGAGCAGGGATGGAATTGAATTCCTCTTCCCTTGGCCATCCAGGACCATGAATACGCAAACCTCAATTTCCCCATCTGACAAACGGAAGAAGGCCCCCTCCTGCACAATTCCAGCTCTTGAGGGCACCTTATCAGAGGGGCTCACATGCTCCAAGAATGATCTCTCCCCTGCCACTTACCTTGTCTTTCTCCTTCCTGTGACTTGGCTTATCTTCTTCCTAGCAACTGGTGTTACTGTTTGTGTGTGTGTGTGTGTTTTCTCGGTTGTTTTCTATGTGGCTCTCTGCACTAGAAGATAAGCTTCGTGGGCCCCTAGCTCTCTGTCCTCCAGGGGGCAGCACAGAGATGATACTCCATGAACAGGGGTTAAGCAAAAGTGCCCATGCTTTACTGATGTCAGTGGCCTTCCAGGATGCAGCCCTCTACTTCTCTGAGAATGAATGGACTGGCCAGGTCCCTACCCAGAGGAATGTGATGCCAGAGAAGTGTGGGGCTGTGCTTCCCTTGGATATCCAGCTTGAAAGCCTCTTGGGATGTTCCATTTTTTTGATCTGGTGGACAAGCCATTCATTGTGCCCGAAACCACAAAGAGAGAATCCAAACCTGGTTTGTATTGAGAGTATCCTGAAGATTGAGAAAGAAGATTTTATTGTTTGTTTGTTTGTTTATTTTCCTTATGGCTGCACCTCGAGATACATGGCTTCCCTCATAGCTCAGTTGGTAAAGAATCTGCCTGCAATACAGGACACCCCAGGTTCAATTCCTCGGTCAGGGAGATCAGCTGGAGAAGGGATAGGCTACCCACTCCAGTATTCTTGGGCTTCCCTTGTGGCTCAGCTAGTAAAGAATCCGTCTGCAATGTGGGAGACCTGGATTTGATCCCTGGGTCAGGAAGATCCCCTGGAGAAGAGAAAGGCTACCCCCTCCAGTATTCTGGCCTGGAGAATTCCATGGACTGTATGTATAGTCCATGAGGTCTCAAAGAGTTGAACGTGACTGAGCGACCCTCACTTTCACTTTCGAGGTATGTGGCATCTTAATTTCCAAACCAGGGATCAGAGCTGTGCCCCTGCATTGGAAGTACAGAGTTTTAACCACTGGACTGCCAGGGAAATCCCAGAAGATTCTATTCTGAAAGAGGAAATGTTTGAGGAAACACTGGACCACCCCGTGTAAACCCCCATGTTGTGGCTCCCAGGAATATTGGTTTGGAAAGACCTGTCAAGAGGAGAAAAGCAGATTAGGGAGAGGGCCGGGCTACCCCAACGGGGAAACTGTGGAGAACACCTCCAGTGACATAGCTGTGATGGTCAAAGATGAGATTGTCTCAGTGGAAGAGATCTCAGAGAATACTGATGTTAATACGTACCTCGATTGACAACAGAAAATTACAAGTGAGCAGGTATTCTGTATGTGTAAAGAATGTGGAAAGTGTTTCCAGCAAAATGAAGACTAATCGATATCAGGGAATTAAAAACACACACACATAGGTGTTTGTATTCCTTGTAAGCAGAAGCCAGCCTCCCTCTCTCATCTGCTTTGAAATGAACTCTACTTGTTCTCCAACCCAGAGGAAATTTGTGGCAAGTCTCTTAGTTTTTCCAGGCAAACGCTTGCTATTTGAAGCTATTATGAAGTCCACTCCAGTCCGATGCTTGTCGTGTTTAAAGCCACTTCCTTTTTCAGGCAAGAGCACATGGGGGTGGTTTATGCATTATTTTCCTAAGTTACATCTCTTCCTGTGCTACTCGACTCATCTGAGATTGGGGGAGGGATGGTTCAGGGTTCTGTAGGTGTGAGAAAGAAGGAAAGACCAGGAAATGCCTTACTTGATGGGAACAGCTGGACCCAGGTGTGAGTATCAGCTAGCCGTGGCACTGTCCAAATGCAGATCTCCATGGGGAGCCCTTCAGTGATGGGCAGGATGCCACAGAGCTGGTCACATCTGTCCCTCCCTTGGCTTCTGCATTCTCCAATGCAGGAGACACAGGCGAGCTCCCATGTCCATTCCTCCTTTCCACAGGCATGGGCTCTCAGAGGCGGAGCTAAAGGATGTCCTGTCCTTGGATGACGAGGTCCTGCAGAGCGTGTACCAAGACTGGACCCCACCCAGCAAAGAGCTTCTGCGTTTCCCACCCCTGCTGTGGGTGAGGCTTCGTCGAGATCTGGGTAACTGCCTGGCCAGGCGGCCCGTGGATGGCTTCACCCTTCTGGCCATTGCCCACAGGTGAGTCGAGCGGGTTGGTGACACTGTCTGGGTGGGACTCCAAGAGCAAGGACTCACTGATTGAGTTCCTCTTTGTTCCAAATCCTCTTCATTCCCCATTCCCAGGGAATCAAGTCCACTTAGCACAGCATTCAAGGGTCTCCCCACCATGAGCTCTAACACAGGTAACTTGTTTGTTATCATGATTAGTCACCCCACGCGTCTTGTGGGCTCCTAGCTCCCTGGCCAGGAATAGAATTTGACCCCTCCGCAGTGAAATTGCAGAGTCCTAACCACTGGACTACCAGGAAGCTCCCACAATGAACTACTTCTTTAAATTGAGGAGAAATTCACTTGAAATTCATCATTTGAAAGCGAACAGTCCAGTGGCATTTAGCATATTCACATGTGGTACAACTATCACCTCTTGTCTACTTCCAGAACATCGCCATGGCCCTAAAAGGTATCCCATCCCCTCCTCCCCCAGCCCCTGGCAACCACGAGTCTGCTTTCTGTCTCTCTGGATTTGCCTGTTCTGGACTTTTCACATGGATGTGATCACACACAGTGTGGTCTATTGCGTCTGGCTTATCTCACTCAGCATAGTATTTCCATGGTTTATCCACGTTACAGCATGAGCTAGTGCATCATTCCTTGTTATGGTTGAATAATACTCCTTTTCAGGCATGGATCACACTTTATTTATTCACTCACTCGTTGAGGGACATGTGGTTGTTTCTACCTTTTGGTGATTGTGACTAGTGCTGCTGTGAATATGCATGTACAAGTTTTTATTTGAACACCTGCTTTTCCATTCTTTGGGGGGTATATACTCTGGAGTGAAATTTCTGGATCATATAGTGACTTGTTTTATGTTTAATTATTGAGGAACCCAAATTTTCTGATTTTAAATTGGAAATCCCATGGACAGAATCTGGAGGGTTATAGTCCATGGGTTCCTGAGAGTCAGACACGACTTAGCAACTAAACCACCACCATAGTTAATTCACAGTTTTGTGTTAGTTTCAAGAATACAGCAAAGTGATTCAAATATATACATATTATTATCATATATTATATATGTTATATATATAAATTAGTACTTATATCTAAATTATCTTGTATATTATTATATTATATAAGTTATTTGTATATAAATGATCTTATATATTATTATATATTATTTATATTTATATATTTAATCTTATATATTAATATATTTTTATACATATTAGTATATTCTTGTATACATTCTTTTTCAGATTCTTTTCCATTATAGATTATTATAAGATACAATTCCCAGTGCTATACAGTAGGTCTTGTTGTTTACCAAATATTTCTTTTTTAAAGTAAAATCATTTAAGGACAAAGGTAAGATGGGTTGATTTAGAGACAAATGGTAGGTAACAAATAGTGCAGGTGGTCAGCTGAGCCAGCAAGCATCTAGAAGGAGTTTAGGATGAACTGGCATGGGGGAATCACTTCCTGGGAGTGGTGGCCAGTCGTCACCTCTGAGCTCACCCTGAGCCCCAGGCCCATCAGCCCGTGTCTCCTCTCTGCAGACAGCTGGCCGAGGTGGTCCGAGAGCGCTACCTGTCTGGGCCTGAGAAGGCCAAGAGTCATGGCGTCTTGGCTGACTTCTTCTCAGGGGCCTGGAGCCAGGGCATCAAAAAACTCATCACTCTGCCACTTGTGGGAAAACCCCTGAACCTGGACCGCAAGGTGAGGTGTCCGGGGACCCCTGCTCCCCACTCCCAGCCTCCACACTTCTGTGCCCACAAGGCACGTGCCTCCTTCCAATCCTTATTTCCACCCCAGATGCCCTCTACCTACTTTCCTTCTTTCCTCACAAAGGACGAAAAGTCCCCAAACATTATCTGAAGGATGGGGAGCAGCAGAGGAGGAATTTACGCTCCACTAACTTTCCAGATGAAAAAACAAAATCACAACGTTTAAAAGCTTGTCTCCAAAGTCGGGGCATCCCAGAATTTTAATTCCTTGTACTCTGATTGATCCTGAAACACAGCAGTTTCCTCCTTTTGTGTGTGTTTGGGGGGGGGGAGGTGTGGACGTGTGTGTGTGTGTGTGTGTGTGTGGGTGGGGTGGGGTGGGTGTGTAAGGGAGTAGGGGGGAGGTGGGTTGATGTTTTCCTTGTGAATCTCCTGATACAATTCAATTTTCTGTCATTGATTCCCCCAAAGTGTTACTCATTTTAAAAATAGCACTTATTTCGTTTCCCACATAGAAGAGTTGTGTGTAATTGTTGGAGATCACAGAGAGGATCAAACAGTAAAATAAAAGCTAAACTCACAAGTCCCAGCTCTGAGAAGAGCTGCTCCCACACTTCCAGTCACTAGTCACATATTTCCTTCCAGTCTTTCTTTTGTACCCAGGAGCTGTAAGACTTGGGTCCTTAGCTTACAAGTTGCCATCTCTCTCTCTCTCTCTCTCTCTTTTTTTGCCTTTCAAATACCTCGAGACCCAGCTCAAATGCCTCTTCCTTCAGTAAGTCTTCCATAATTTCCTTCCTTTTGCTTACTTGTTCTTCTTCTTCTTCTTTTTTTTTTTTTTGCCATGCCACGCAGCTTATGGGATCTAGTTCCCAAATCAATGATCAAACCCATGTCCCCTGCAGTGGAAGCGCAGAGTCCTCACCACTGGACTGCCAGGGATTTCCCTTGACTACTTGCTCTTCACTCCACGCTCCCTTCACTCGGAGGCAGAACTCAGACTGTTTATTTATTTACTTTATTTTTGTCTGTGCTGAGTCTTCGTTGCTGCAAGCAGTCTTTCTCTAGTTTCGGAGCGTGGGCTCTAGGCGTATGGGCTTCAGTAGTTGCAGCACTCAAGCTTAGTTGCTCCTCTGCACGTGGGATCTTCCCAGACCAGGGATTGAACCCGTGTTCCCTGAATGGGCAGGCAGATTCTTAACCACTGGATCACCAGGCAAGTCCAGAACTCAGACTTTTTAAAAGACGCTTTTAGTTTCAAATTCATTTTAGAGTCACAGACTAGTTGCCATGAGTGTAAGAGTTCCCGTGGACACTTCTTTTAGATTCCCCTATTGTTAACATTTTCCCTAAACATAGCACAGTGACTACAACTAGGGAATACACTTTTAAGTCTTTTATTATAGTTCGATTTTTCTTTTTCATTTCCCCTCCTGGACAGGGAAGCAGCCAGAGGCAGGGCCAGGCCTGATTCTTTCTCCTCTGGTTTCTCATAGATCCCCTCCTGTGTGCCCAGAGCTCCTGCAGGCTCAGCCTCGTCTCTTTAGGATGCAGTTTGCCCCCTTCCTGGTCTCATAGCCTCAGGACCTCCCGCTCCAGTCCATCTTCCCCAGCAACGCTTCTGACCATCCAATCTGATCATGTCTCTCCTCTAGCACCTCCCATGGCTCCCCAGTCTCCAGTCCAATCTCCGCAGCCTAAAGTTCAGTGCTTTTGTGATCTATTATCGACAACCTCCCTAGTCTCATCCCAACCATGATCCTTCACTCTGCCTTATAATTCAGCCTTCCCAAACTCTGATCCTGCTCTCTCCCACCACTGGGCCTTTGCACACAATGCTCCCTTGCTCTGAAATGCCATCACTTCCAATGTATTTTGCCAGACAGGCTCCTACTTACCCTGTGAGACCCAGTTTTGATGCCCCTTGGATTCCCGGAGCCCCAGACCCCTCCTGTCCCAGCCCAGCCTGTGTGGGTATGTGAGGGTGTCTCCATCTGAAATCGTGTCACTGTCCCTCCAGCATCACCTGGCACCTGGCCTGGCCCGTGTTTGTAGAGTGAATGAAAGAGTTTGTGTCTTAGTGGCCTGGCTGCCAGCTCTCTCCTCCTCTGCAGGTGGCCCCTCAGCCCCTGTGGTTCTCAGACATGGTTGCAAACGTGAGGAAGCTGAAGGAGTTACCCTACCACCTTCTCCATGCGGGCCGTATCGAGGAGCTGAAGCAGGAGGTTCTGGGTAAGGTCTCGGAGGGGTTGCCTGTGTCCCCGACCCTCTGGTGCTCCCACTTTCCGGAGCCTGACAAGACGGAAGGGTGAAGGTTAAAATCTCTGGCTCCTTTTCAGGCACTAGTTCTCACCAGGGGCGGTTCTGCACCATCACCACCCCCACCTACACACACACCAAGGGACCCTAGGTGATGTCTGGAGATATTTTGGTTGCAGCTGGCATCTAGGGCTAGTTGATGGTATAGAGGATGAGTAACTGTCTTAGAATGAGAGAGACCCTGTCTACCTATCTGTCAATCTATCATCTACCGTCTCTATTTATCTACCATCTAGTATCTAGTATCTATCGCCTATCTATCTGCATCTATCTGTAATCTGCCATATCTATCATGTCTTTCTCTATATATATATATATAAATATAAAATCTCATCTAGCATATATATCTCTCTCTACCATCTGTATCTATCATCTTTTTATTTATCTAATCAATATCTATCATAACTATCTATCAACCTACCAACCTACCTATATTTCTATCTCTCTACCATTTATATCTAGCATCTTTATATCTGTCTATCCATCCATCTATCTATTTGCCTATCAATCTATTATCTCTGTTTGTGTGTGTGTGTGTGGGCTCCATTGCTCAGCTGTGTCCAACTCTTTGCAGCCCCATGGACTATAGCCCGACAGGCTCCTCTGTTCATGGAATTTTCCAGGCAGGAATACTGGAGCAGGTTGCCATTTCCTACCCCAGGGGATCTACCCGACCATCTACCATCTATGTGTCTATCTGTCTGTCCATCATCTATCTGTCCATCCATCTTTCTATTTATCTATCCGTCTCTCTCTTTCCCCATCCATCCATCCATCCATCTCTTCATTCCTATCATTCTCAACCGGGGATGACTCTGCTTCCTAAGGGACACTTGACAATATGCATGTTTCCAACTGTCATCACTTGGGAGGCGTCACTGGCCTCTAGTGGGTGGAGACCAGGGACACTGCTCTCCACACCCTACCCGAAGGCCCCACCACAGAATACGACCCAGCCCCAAATGTCATTGAGGCTGAGAGTGAGAACCTCTATCTCACCTCCCAGGATGCGCTGAAAGAAGCTGCAGGCTCCCCACAGCACCCCCTTCTCCCCACAGGCAGCATGAGCTGGATTTCCTGCCGGGGCCTCTCTGGGGGCATCGAGGGTCTGTTGGAGGACTTCGCCCTGTGCGCCCCACACATGGACTGTCCTGAGGTCAGCCTGCTCCGGGAGGCTCTCCAGCTGTGCCGCCCGGCCGTGGAGCTCCGAGGCATGGGTGAGTGGTGCTGAGACGGGGATGGGGGAGGCGTGGTCCACTCTGCACCGACTTCTGGAAGCCCAGTCTCCTCACTCAGCGACTCACACACCTTTCCTGTTACAGCTGAGGGGCTTCTAGCTCCAGCTTCTAGAACTTTGAATTGAATCTAGGAGAGTTTAGGAGTAAAAACTACCAAGGCAGTGCCCTTCCTCTCACCTCAGTCCAGCAATTAATTCTATTTTAGAAATTTTTTAAAGTTTATTTTTATTTTTTTGGCCTTGCCACGCAGCCTGTGGGATCTTAGTTCCCAGACCAAGGATCAAACCCAGGCCCTCAGCGGTGAGATCACAGAGTCCTAACCACTGGACTGCCAGGGAATTCCTCCAGCATCTTATTCTAGAAAAGGCCACATGGGAAATATTTTAGACAAAATCGAGGAAATAGTGTTGATGCTTAGTATAGACAGATAGTGCTCAGGCGTGTCTGACTCTTTGCAACCCCATGGACTGTAGCCCACCAGGCTCCTCTGTCCATGGGATTTCCCAGGCAAGAATACTGGAGTGGGTAGCCATTTCCTACTCCAGGGGATCTTCCGGAACCAGGGATCAAACCCACATATCCTACATTGGCAGGCGGTTCTTTACCATTAGCGCCACCTGGGAAGCCCATGACACTTAATATAACAAGGGAGAAAACATGTTCCCACAGATTTTTTTTTTCTAATTGGTGAAACTCATAGAATGATAATAACCGAGCCCAACTTTCCGTAAGTTAGGTCTGTTCATGAGAAAGAAGGGGAATTCTTGATCAGGCAGATAACATTTAGGGCTCAGTTAGGGTTCAAAGTTGGTATTTCCTGTCATCCCACTAATTACAAATGTCAATTTAAAAACATCGATGGGTTTACAAAAACTGTTCTTAGCGCACGCTCTGGCCTAGAGTTTGAAGGATCTCTTGTGTCCTCAGGTGATACTCTGTCCAGGATGGAATTTCGTTTGTTTGTACTTTTTTAAAAGTGTGGCAAAATGCCCATAACATAAAATGAACCATTTTAATTGTCCAGGTCAGCAGCATTAAGTCCATTCACGCCGTTGCACAACCATCAACCCCATTCATCTCCGTAATTTGTTCGTCCTCTCAAACTGAACCTCCGTCCTCATTAAACACTCACTCCTTTTTCCCCCTCCCTAAGCCCCTGGCACTCACCCTTCTACTTTCTATCTCTAGGAATTTGACCATTCTAGGACTCCATGTAAGTGGGCTCATGCAATAGTTGTCCTTTTTGTGACTTATGTCACTTAACATAAAGTCCTCAATGCATCCATGTCAGAATATCCTTCCTTTTTAAGGCCGAATATTGTTCCATTGTGTGTGCGTGTGTGCTAAGTCACTTCAGTTGTGTCCAAGTCTTTGTGACCCTATAGACTGTAGCCCGCCAGGCTCCTCTGTCCATGGGATTCTCCAGGCGAGAACACTGGAGTGGGTTGCCATGCCCTCCTCCAGGGGGATCTTCCTGACCTAGGGATCCAACCTGCGTCTCTTGCGTTCCATTGTGTAGATGGACTGTACTTTGATCATCCATTAACTCTTCAATGGACTCGAGTTGTTTCTACCTTTTGTCGATTGAAAGTAAGGCTGCTGTGAACTTCAGTTCCGTTCAGTTCAGTCACCCAGTCCTGTCCAACTTTGTGATCCCGTGGACTGCAGCACGCCAGGCTCCCCTGTCCACCACCATCTCCCGGGGTTTGCTCAAACTCATATCCATCGAGTCAGTGACACCATCCAACCATCTCATCCTCTGTCATTGCTGTGACTATGGGGGTACAAATATCTCCTTGAAACCCTGCTTTCAGTTCTTTTGGATATATACCTGGATGTGGAATTGCTCAGTCATTTGGTAATTTTGTGTTTAATTTCTGAGGAACTGCCAGATCTTTTCCCATAATGGCTGTGCCATTTTACATTCCTACCAATAGCACATAAAGGTGCTAGTTTCTCTATATCCTCTACAACACTTGTTATTTTTTGATTAAAAAAAAAAAAAAAGACATCCTGTTGAGTGTGAAGTGGCCAGGATTTTTTTTTCTTTCCCCTGCTGCGTTCAGTCTTATTTGTGGCACTCAGGATCTTTGCTGAGGCTCGAGGGCTTCTCTCTAGTTGCATTGCAGAGGTTCAGTAGTTGTGGCCCGTGGGCTTAGCTGCCTGATGGTGTGTGGGATCTTATGTCCCCAACCAGGGGTTGAACCTGAGTCCTGTCCTGTGCATTGCAAGCAGGATTCTTAACCCCGGGACCACCAGGGAAGCCCCCATGATGGTTTTTATCATACATTTCCCAACTGGATTTTTTGTTTGTTTTTGTCTGGCCACACTGCATAGTTTGTGGGATCTTGGTTCCCCAACCACAGATACCTGGACCCCGGCACTGAAAGCGCCCAAGTCCTAACCACTGGACCATCAGGGAATTCCCACCCCAGTCGGTTTTGATTTGAGGGTTTTTATAAGTGATTTTATAAGGATGCTTAATTCCCATATTCCTTCCATGGTTCATTCATACCTGACAACTGCTGCTTGTCTGAGAAGGCTATCACTGAGGCTGGACACCCCTGGCCCCCCGCACTCCTGCATATTCCATTGCTACATGCTGCTTCCACATATCTGAACTCTTTAGTTATTATTTTCTCTGACTCTCTTTTGCATCATCTATCTGCCCCTCTGCTATGCTAAGTTGCTTCATTCATGTCTGACTCTTTGCACCCCTATGGGCTGTAGCCCGCCAGGCTCCTCTGTCCGTGGGATTCTCCAGGTAAGAGTCTGTCTGCCCCTGCTGCCTGCCAAATGCCCACCCCTATCACACAGATCAGTCCAAGTGCATGGATATTGGTCCCACCGTGCTGATTTAAAGCTGGGCTCTGGCGTTTACTGGCCGTGTGATCTTCAAGTCCCTTTCTGCCTTGTCACCTCCCCCACTCTCACCCCTCCCCCTGCCTTGAGGTCTTCAGTTTTCCCATCTGCAAAATGGGTGTGTTGGTGAACCCTCCCACCTAGGGCTGCTGGGAGAAGTTTGCAAGTCAATTCATGCAGAGCCTGTCCCCATGGCGCCTTCCGAGGAGCCTTTTATAGTCATGTGACAGCACTGAGATTGTTGACCTGAATGGCCGTGGAGGAGCCATTTCTGCCCCGAGCCTCTGCTTTCGTCATCTGCAAAATGTTGGATGGCGCTAAAGTGGTGTCTAGGGTCCCACCCAAGTGGATGATAATTTTGCCTTCCTCTTGCATTCATGTTCACCAGTGGATTTAAACCTCGAAGGGAGTGATTTCCCAGGAACATAGCCTTGGGCCAGTTTAAGAAAAGATTTCAAAGCCCAAACCACAGTATGTTCTTTGCAGCGCTCCTTGACTGACAGCCTGTGGCTGCCCAGCGCAAGGAGAAGGTGCAGAGAGAAATGTCGCCACCAGATGGTGCGGCTGAGCAACCAGGCCCTCTCACAACATTCCAGTCCTTTCCAGCAAGCTAGCTCCTAGAAACCTGTCCGTATTATGGATTTTTCCCGTTGCCTCAGGCTCCAGGATGACTTGGCATGGTGCCATTCCTGTTTGTTTTTATTTAAAAGACTGATATTTTGTTCATCATGGACCTGGGAGCATGCTTTTGATTTTCTTAAAAAAAACAACAACACTGCATTAAAATAGTGTTTATCTTGACAGTTAAGTTTGTTAGCACCACTTTAACATCTACACCCGAGGTGAGTGGGGCACTTGCTCCTGTTCCTGGCCTTACCCGATTTCACCCACCAGCCAACCCAGGCACAGGGCAGGGCCACGCTTGCCCCAGGCCCCACAGTTCGTGTGACCTTGTGTAAGTTGCGTGTGTGCTAAATTGCTTCAGCCCAGCTCTTTTGCGGCCCCATCAGCTGTAGCCCAGCAGGCTCCTCTGGCCATGGGGATTCTCCAGGCAAGAATACTGAAGTGGGTTGCTGCTTCTGAACCTCACCATGTCTCAGTTTTCCGCGTTATACACTTGGGGTGATAGTGATGATACATCTAAACTGCCTCCTCCCCAAGATATAGTTACTTTAAAAAAATATATTTACTTATTTGGCTACATCAGGTCTTGGTTGCTGCACATGGGCTTTTCTCGTCGCCGTATGTGGGCTCTCTAACTGGCATGCAGTCAGGAGCTGCCACACACAGGCTCTCTGGTTCTGGTGTTTGGGCTCTAGCCGGGAGAGCTCAGTAGTTGCAGTACATGGGCTTAGTTGCTTTGAGGCATGTGGGATCTGAGTTCCCCAACCAGAGATGGAACCCCTGTTCTGTCCTGTTCATTGCAGACTCTTAACCACTAGACCACTAGGGATGTCCCAAGACAGTTACTTCTTAATCCCCGGTGGTTGTCGCTAAGTCATATTTGACTCTTGGCGACCCTAGGGACTATAGCCCGCCAGGCTCCTCTGTCCATGAGATTCTCCAGGCAAGAGTACTGGAGTGGGCTGCCATTTCCTTCTCTAATCCCTAGAATCTATGACTATTACTTTATATGGCGAAAGACAATGTGATTAAGGTTCTTAGGACGGAGAGTTTATCTTGGATCCTCTGATCAGGCCCAAAATGCAATCACAAATGTCCTTATAAGAAGGCAGAATGAGATTTGAAACTAAAAAAAAAAAAAGGGGAAATGCAGAGACACTATGATGAGAAGGCCATGTCAAGACAGAGGCAGAAATTGGGTTGATGCCATACACGCTGTTGGTGGGAATATTAATTGGTGCAGCCACTGTGGAAAACAGTATGGAGGTTTCTCAAGAAAACTAAAAAACAGAACTACCTTCTGACCCAGTAATTCCATTCCAGGGTAAACAAAACAAAACAAAAACACTAAAAGATACATGAGCCCCAGTGATCATAGCAGCATTATTTACAATTGCCCAGATATGAAAGAAATCTAAAATGTCTGGACAGATGAATGAATAAAGAAGATTTGGTACATATATTCAATGGATTACTGCTCAGTCATAAAAAAGAATGAAAATTTGCCATTTGCAGCAACATGGATGGACTTATAGGGGATTCTGCCAAACGAAATAAACCAGACAGAGAAAGACAAATACTGTATGATATCACATATGTGGAATCTAAAAAATAGAAAAAACTAGTGAATATAATAAAAAAGGAACATACTCACAAGAATAAGCTAGTGGTTACCAGTGGGCGAGGGAATGGTGAAGTGAAAGTCACACAGCCACGTCCGAGTCTTTGCGACCCCAAGGACTATACAGTCCGTGGAATTCTCCAGGCCAGAATACTGGAGT
This sequence comes from Muntiacus reevesi, assembly GCF_963930625.1. Classification (NCBI taxonomy): domain Eukaryota; kingdom Metazoa; phylum Chordata; class Mammalia; order Artiodactyla; family Cervidae; genus Muntiacus; species Muntiacus reevesi. Next base: position 185,152,626 of record NC_089249.1, on the reverse strand, counting down.
GGTATTCTCCAGTAGCCGTTCCCTTCTCCAGGGGATCCTCCCACCCCAGGGATCAAACACAGATCTCCTGCATTGCATGCAGATTCTTTACCAGTTGAGTCACTAGGAAAGCCCTAGAGGGAATGGAGGGGGCAAAATAGGAGTGAGGGAGTAAGATAGACTACAGGGATGTATTGTACAACATGGGTAATATAGCCAATGTCTTGTAATCACTGTAGATAGAGTGTAACCTTTTAAAATTGCATTAAAAATTTAAAAAAAAAAAAAGAGAAATTGAGGACTTCCCTGGTAGTACAGTGGATAAGAATCCTCCTTCCAATGCAGGGCACATGGGTTCAGTCCTTGGTTGGGGAAGATCCCACATGCCACAGAGCAACTAACCCCACGAACCACAACTTCCATAGCCCTGGCACCTGGAGGCTGCTCTGCCGCAAGAGAACCACCCCCAGGAGAAGCCCGTGCACTGCAACAAAGAGTCGCCCCTGTTTGCTGCAACTAGAAAACGCCCACAGCAGCCAAGACCCAATGCAGCCAAAATAAAGAAATAAATATGTTAAATAATAATTTTTTTTAAAAGGAAATTAAAGTGATGTGGCCATAAGCCAAAGATGCCTGGAGTCCCCAGAAGCTGAAAGAGGCAGGGAAGGATGCTCCCCCAAAACCCCTGGAGGGCGTGCAGCCTTGCCCACACCTTGATTTCAGACTTCTGGCCCCCAGAACTGTGAGAGAAGAAGGTTCTGTTGCTTGAAGCCCCCCAAGTCGTCTTGTTTACAGCAGCCACAGGACACTAACCCACTCAGTAACCATGAACTGCTGGTGAAATGATCCTAAGCATTGGTTGGGTGCCTGGGTTTCCCTGTTGGCTCAGATGGTAAAGAATCTGCCTGCAATGTAGGAGCCGGGGTTCAATCCCTGGGTCAGGAAGATCCCCTGAAGAAGGGAATGGCAACCCACTCCAGTATTCTTACTTGGAGAATTCCAAGGAGCTCCCATGGGGTCACAAAGAGTAGGACACGACTGAGTGACTAACACACTTGGCATTCAGACCATAGCCATGAACAAGACAGGCATTGTCTTTCTTTTCAGGAAACCCAAGGTCTAGGGTAGGAGGTGGGGATCCACTTGGTGCACTTGAAGTAGGGGCGAGTGGGTGGAGAGAACAGAAAAGGAGGCAGAAGCGGGGAGGGCTCCGCCTGGGGAAGCAGTGTCCCTCCCCTTAACCAGCACCCCCTCTGTTGCAGAGAGAAGCGTCCTGTACACGGAACTCCTGGCCAGACTCCACTTCTTCACCGCTTCGCATCCCAGGCTGGTGGGACAGTTGTGCCAACAGGCGCAGAGCTGGTTCCGGCTGTGCCCTCATGCTGTGCTGGTGCCCCTCGGAGGATTCCTCCAGCCCCCTGGGGGGCCCCTCCGGGCAGCCCTCACCGGCTGTCACAAAGGTGGGTCTCCCCAGCACAGTCCCTGTCTGCCTGGGGCAGTGGCTGCTCTCTGAGGCTCCCCTCTGCCAGTTGGCACCCCAAGGGTGCCAGCTGGGCCTGGCCCTGCTGTCTCATGCTGACTTGACTCCATCTGTCCCCCAGGGACTGTAGATGACTAGTGTAAATACTGCTAATGAGCCCAGAGCAAGCGGATGCTGACTGCCTCTGGGGTCTCGTCACTAAGAGTTCGGTGCCCATCTTACCATGGCATCTGTGATTTTACAGCCTCATGCCAGTAAGTGTGGAAACTAAAGGCTGGCTCCTGACTGGCCCCTGAAAGGCTGGTGGGACTTATAGGTTCTCCATGGGACACCAGAATGTCAGAGGATGAGAGGATTTCATTCTCTCCATCCATTTGTCACCCATCTTTCCATCCATCCACCCATCCTCCCTTCTCTTCCTTCCATCTGTCTGCCTTTCCGTCCATCCAAACTCCCTCCCTCTCTTCCTTCCTTCTAACCACTCAGCTATCCATCTCTCTTTCCATTCATCCATCCATCCCTCCATCCACCCTTCCTTCCTTTCATCTATCCATCTGTTTGTCCTCCCATCCTTCCTTCCCTGCTTCCTTCCTTCTTTCCTTCCCACCCATCCACCCATCCATCCACCATCAGTTGTCGATATTTCCAATGGTCATCCTTCTTTTCACCATTCTGTCCACACCACTTACCTTCCATTTTCCCCAAATTGCCACCTTCTATCCGCTCACATACCCCTCCTCCCATCCAGACACTCAGCCATTCATCAACTCACCCACCAAATCTATCAGATTCATCTGCCCTTCTAGTACCCATCCATTCACTAACCCCCTCATCCACCCAGTCATCTACCTGTCCGATTACCCACCAGCCCACCACCACTCATCCATCCTTTCACCTGCCCACTCACAGTCTCACATTAATCATGAGGCTACTGAATACAAATACCTTGTTGTTCAAATGCCAGCCACTACAACTTGTGTGTTTTCTGTGCCACAGGCTCTTGTAGGGAAAGCTACACTCTCAAGGCACAGAGCTTCAAAAATAGAAATTCTAAGAGACACTTGATACAATGCATGGGAAAAATGGATTAGGGACAGCTACTATAATACTGTGTTGAGAAGGATTCTGAGACTGAATCTAGTTTCACAGGAAAGAATGTACGTTTATTATGATACTGACTCTGTAACAAAAGCCAACATAGCAATGGCTAAAATAAAAAACTTCCTTTCTCTCACACACAATGGTCCAGGCATAAACAATGGTAATATGGTGTCTCCAGGTTGTCAGGGACTCAGACATTTTCAAACTCCTTGCTCTGCCATTTTCAATGTGAGGTTTCCATTTAATGGCCCCAAATAGCTGCTCCAGCCCTTACCATCACAGTGGAATTCCAGCCAGGGGAAGAGGGAAGAAGTAGATGGCCATCCCCTTCCCTTCAAGGACACAGCCTTGAAGCAGAACTTACCACTTTTGCTCCTGTTTCACTGTGAGAACATGGCCATCTTTGACTAAAAGGGAGCCTGGGAAATATGGTTTTAGTCTGGGTAACTACATACTCAATGAAACCTGTGGGCTGTGGATTTTATTACTAAAAGAAGCATGATATCAATAGAAGGGCCACTGTTGAGGGTGGGGCAGATCACAGAGTGTGGTGATTGATTGGTGATGTCTGTCAAAGCATAGGGAAAGGCAGTCACAACTCAGAAGTTTTTTGGTTTTTCTCATCTCAGTAAATGTTTTGTGTTTTAGACCCCGTGTGCCAGTTGCATGAGCTCTAGTCATGTTGCCAGGTGGTGCTGATGGTAAAGAATCTGCCTGCCAATGCAGGAGACATAAGAAACATGGGTTTGATCCCTGGGTCGGGAAGATCCCCCTGGAGGAGAACATGGCAATCCACTCCAGGATTCTTGCCTGAAGAATCCCACGGACAGAGAAGCCTGATGGGTTATAGCCCACAGAGTCACAGAGAGTCGGACACAACTGAAGCAATTTAACACATACACACACACGACATGTTGAGGTTGAGAAACTTCCTAACCACTCTGGGCTTCAGTTTCTTCATTTTAATTTATTTATGGACGTACCATGTGGCTTGTAGGATCTTAGTTTCCTAACCAGGGTTTGAACCTGCATCCTCGGCAATGAAAGTGTAGAGTCCTAACCACTGGGTCCCCAGGGAATTCCCAGTTTCTTCCTTTTTTAAGTTGAAAAATTTGAGTTCACATTTCCAAGATCACACAGTGAGTGAGTGATCACAATTTTTTTTTAAAAAAAGGAAGGAAAGAAAAGAAAAACCCCACCTCCTCATATCCTGTCCCAATGAAGTGGAAACACAATCCTGGATTCTCACACCTGGACTGGCTCTGACTTTAACACCTCCTCACCATCTTGACTTTCCTGGTGGCTCAGCAGTAGAGAACCCGCCTGCCAATACAGGAGACACAAGAGATGCGGGTTTGACCCCTGGGTTGGGAAGATCCCCTGGGAAAGGGAATGGTAACCCACTCCAGTATTCCTGCCTAGAAAATCCCATGGACAGAGGAGCCTGGTGGGCTAGTCTATGGGGACAGGGTCGGACACAACTGAGTGTCTGAACACATGAGCATCCCAGTTGTAACAACAAGAAATGTCTCTAGACATTTCCCAGTGTGCTTTGGGCGTGTGGGGCAGAATCACCCCTGGGTAGGAATCGCTGAACTAGAGACACTTATGACTGGACAGTGGTTTAGTCCATCTTCTTGCCTCAGAGCAGCATAAACAGTACAGCTCAGAGTCTGCATCTGGCATCTGACAGTGCTGCCTTTGGAATCCCAGCTCTGCCACTTCTAGATGTGTGACTCTGGACAAGGAACTGACTCTGTGCCTCAATTTCCTTATCTGTGAAGTGGGGGAGTATTTCGTGGCTGAGTTCTCAGACCCATGAGCTCTCGTTTCTGTGTGGCTGCAGGCATCACTGCCATGGCGTGGAGCCCGGAAGAGAAGCTGCTTCTGGTTGGCACCCAGGAGGGCATGGTGGCTGTGTGGGACATGGAGGAACAGCAGGTGATCCACATCCTACCTGGACACACAGGTGAGGCTTGGAAAATGGGGTTGGTGATCAGGCTCCTCCGAAAGTCCTACAGTGATCAGTCAGTCGCCAGGGTCCATTTACCACCAATTCACTTCTCTGTATCAAAACTGTGGTCTTTGTTCCTGTATCAGTTAGCTATAGCTGTGTAACAAAACACCCCAAACAAGAATGCAGGTCAGAACAGCCACTATGGAGAATAGTATGGAAGTTCCCCAAAAAACTGAAGATTGTTGCCGTATGATCCAGCAATCCTATACCTGGGCATATATTTGTACCATAATTTGAAAAGATACCTGCCTCCCTATGTTCATAGCAGCAGTATTTAAAATAGCCAAGACTTGGAAGCAACCATCAATGGATTAATAGATAAAGACGTGATATATATATATATATATATATATAATATATATGAATATTAGCCATAAAAAGAATGAAATAATGCCATTTGCAGCTACACAGATGGACCTAGAGATTATCACACTAGTGAGTCAGAAAAAGAAAAATTCCATGTGATGTCACTCATATGTAGAATCTAAAATATGATATAAATGAACTTATCTACCAAACAGAAACAGACTCACAGACAAAGAGAACAGACTTGTGATTGCCAAGGGTGGGGGGTTGGGAAAGGGATGGATGGGAGTTTGGGGTGAGGAGATGCAAACTTGTATGTACAGAAAAACAACAAGGTTCTATTGTATAGCATAGGAAGTATATTTAATGTCCTGTGATAAACCATAATGGGAAAGAGTATGAAAAAGAAAAATGTGAAGTCAAAATCACCCCAAACACAGTAGCTTCAAACAATAGCTGCTTATTTAGCTCACCTCTGTGAGTGGGCAATTCCCTGGTGGCTCAAAGGGTAAAGAATCTGCCTGCAATGCAGGAGACCTGGGCTTGATCCCTGGGTCAGGAAGATCCCCTGGAGAAGGGAATGGCACCCCACTCCAGTAGAATCCCATGGACAGAGAGGCCTGGTGGGGCTACAGTCCACGGGGTCGCAGAGAGTCGGACACAACTGATCGAGTGACATACACACACAGTGTGAGTGGGCACTCCAGCCCCATGGCAAACACTGATGTGCTTTCTGAGTCTATAGATTTGTGCTTTTTGGACATTTCATATAAATGAAATTGTATACTCTGTGATCTTTTGCATCAGCTTTCTTTCACTCCACATAATACCTTTGCAGTTCATTTGTATTGTTACAAGTATAGATAGTTGGTTCGTTTGCATTGCTGAATCATATTCCCTTGTATGCAAGCAACAGGTTTTCAACCATTCATCACTTGAAGGACATTTGCATTGTTCCCAATTTGGGGCTGTTGTGAATAATACTACTCTGATTCATTGTATCTTCATCTTTATAATGTTTAAATGCACTAAAAATATTTCATTTGTCTTAATAGATCATGTTCCAGAATTTATTAAATTTTTTAAATTATTTAAACATTTTGTGGCTATTTAGGCTATTTCTAGTTATCTGCTCTTTGGATAATACTGGGATGAATCTGTTTTATTTCCAGTGAGTGGACTCTTGACTTGGAAGGTATGAACATTCCTATAGGTTTTGAGAAGTGTCATCATATTGCTTTCCAAACAGGCTGCAATAGATTAAAACACTCCCTAACCCCAAAGTTCCCAGCATTAGATACTTTAATTTTATTCTTTTTGGCTAAGGGTTTGCAGCGGAGTAGGTACTGACAGAGTATTGACAAATGAGTCTCTTTATTTTATTATTTTCATCAGGATGGCTATTTTCCCAGAGGATGATTCAGTCTCTGTACAATATCTGACTCATGGTGACCTTGATTCATTTTTTAAAGTCTTCAAACTCTTATTATCTGTAATCAGAAAAAGTCAGTGATCAATTTACTTAAAAAACTGAAAACACTGTATGTGTGTGTGTGTTAGTTACTCAGTCGTGTCCAACTCTTTGTGACCCCATGGACTGTAGCCCCACGAGGCTCTTCTGTTCATAGATTTCTCCAGGAAAGAATACTGGAGTGGGTTGCCATTCTGTTTTCCAGAGTATCTTCCCGACGCAGGGATCGAACCTGGGTCTCCTGCGTTGCAGGCAGATTCTTTACCGTCTGAGCCACCAGGAAAGCCCTGAAAACACTGTAGACCTGTGTAATAGGAAAAGCAAAAGTTTCCCATCACATGGTAGGGTGCTAGAGGTCTTTTGTACTGGCTTCTGAGAGTCAACTGTGAAATTTTCAAGAATTTGGTGAGGTGATTGTCAAACACAGTCATTGTTTTTCTTTAAAAACATTTTTATTGAAGTCTAGTTGATTTACAAAGATGTGTTAATTTCTGCTGTACGGCAGAGTGACTCAGTCATACACATATATGCCTTCTTTTTTATATTCTTTTCCATTATGGTTTTTCCCAGGAAGTTGAAAATCATTTCATGTGCTCTACAGTAGGACCTTGTTGTTTATCCATTCTGAATGTAATAGTTTGCATCTACTAATCCCAAACTCCAAGTCCATTCCTTCCCTACTCCTTTTCTTCCTTGGCAGTCTGTTCTCTATGTTCAAACAGCCATTCTTAAACATCACATTATAGAAACAGACAATCAATTCTACTGAAACAAGGTAATAAATGCTTAAAACTCATCATTTTCTAAATATTTCACAACACTCTATTCTTTTCTCTCTTGGTTATTCTATCTGTGTGATATGTATGGTTATATATAGACATACAAACTTGTGCAACCTGCGTTGTTTTTTTTTTTTCCTCTTTCCGTATCATGTATGTATCTCTAGTTCATTTTTATTTATTTTATTTTTGGCTGTGTTGGGTCATTGTTGCTGCTCGTGGGCTTTCTCCAGCTGTGGCAAGCAGGGACTAATCTGCATTGCGATACACAGGCTCTTCACCGTGGTGGCATCTCTTGTGGCAGAGCACAGGTTCTAGGATGTGAGGGCTTTAATAGCTGTGACGTGTGGGCTCAGCTGCACTGGGACATGTGGAATCTTCCTGGACCAGGGACTGAACTCATGTTTTCTGCATTGGCAGGTGAATTCTTAACCACTAGACAACCAAAGAGGTCCTCTAATTCATTTTAACAGCGATATAATGGCCTGTGTATGGGAAGTATTATAAAGTGTTATCATTCATAAAAATTTTGGTTCAAAAATACCCCAATCTCAAGAAATTAAAATCACTCCAAATACTGGTGTCATGTGAATTCTAAAACAAAATTCCCTTCCTTTACTCTCCCTTGATATTTCAATGTTCCCCCAGAAGTGACACCAGTGCACACAGTCTGTTATATGCCATAAGCAATTTTTTCTCTAGGCTTATGCAGACATAGCTCTGTCTTTTGAGCTCTTCTCAAAAATCACATCATGCTGCTTTATACACTGGACTGCAGCTGGCTTTTGTCACAATGTATGTGTTAGTTCAGAAAAACAAGATCATGGCATCTGGTCCCATCACCTCATGGGAAACAGATGGGGAGACAGTGGAAACAGTGTCAGACTTTATTTTTTGGGGCTCCAAAATCACTGCAGATGCTGACGGCGGCCATGAAATTAAAAGACACTTACTCCTTGGAAGGAAAGTTATGACCAACCTAGATAGCATATTAAAAAGCAGAGACATTACTTTGCCAACAAAGGTCCATCTCGTCAAGGCTATGGTTTTTCCAGTGGTCATGTATGGATGTGAGGGTACAACTGTGAAGAAAGCTGAGCGCCGAAAAATTGATGCTTTTGAGCTATGGTGTTGGAGAAGATTCTTGAGAGTCCCTTGAACTGCAAGGAGATCCAACCAGTCCATCCTAAAGGAGATAAGTCCTGGGTGTTCATTGGAAGGACTAATGCTGAAGCTGAAACTCCAACACTTTGGCCACCTCATGTGAAGAGTTGACTCATTGGAAAAGATCCTGATGCTGGGAGGGATTGGGGGCAGGAGGAGAAGGGGACGACAGAGGACGAGATGGTTGGATGGCATCACCGACTCGATGGGCATGAGTTTGAGTAAACTCAAGGAGTTGGTGATGGACAGGGAGACCTGGCGTGCTGCAATTCATGGGGTCACAAAGAGTCGGACACAACTGAGCGACTGAACTGAACTGAACTGATGTGTGTTAGTCGCTCAGTCATGTCTGACTCTTTGCAACCCCATGGACTGTAGCCCACCAGGTTTCTCTGTTCATGGAATTCTCCAGGCAAGAATACTGGAGTGGGTTGCCATCCCCTTCTCCAGGGGAATCTTCCTGGCCCAGGGATTGAACCCAGGTCTCCTGCATTGCAGGCAGATTCTTTACCATCTGAGTCACGAAGGAAGCCCAATAGATTGTATCAATGTTTTGTAGAGATTGAGAGTCTGGGCTCCTGGCTGAGATCCTGGCTCAGTTACTTATCAGCCATGTGGCTTTGCATAAGTTACCATACTGGGCTATGACTCAGTTTCCTCATCTATACAATGTGAAAATGAAAGTCACTCAGTCATGCCCGACTCTTTTTGACCCCATGGACTATACAGTCCATGGAATTCTCCAGGCCAGAATACTGGAGTGGGTAGCCATTCCCTTCTCCAGTGGATCTTCCTGACCCAGGAATCGAACCAGGGTCTCTCGCATTGCAGGTGGATTCTTTACCACCTGAGTCACAAGGGAAGCCCAATGGGATAATAATAATATCTCAAAGAGTTGCTATGAGATTAAAGGAGTTTAATGCATGTACTCCAATTCAGTTCAGTTCAGTCACTCAGTCATGTCCGACTCTTTGTGACCCCATGAATTGCAGCATGCCAGGCCTCCCTATCTATCACCAACTCCCGGAGTTTACTCAAACTCATGCCCATCGAGTCGATGATGCCATTCAGCCATCTCATCCTCTGTCATCCCCTTCTCCTCCTGCCCCCAATCCCTCCCAGCATCAGGGTCTTGTCCAATGAGTCAACTCTTCGCATGAGGTGGTCAAAGTATTGGAGTTGCAGCTTCAGCGTCAGTCCTTCCAAAGCACTCAGTAAATATTGGCTATTGTAGTAAGAATGACTATTATGGTCAGTGCATATGTCTGTGTGTGTGTGTGTGTGTGTGTGTGTGTGTGCGCGCGCTCAGTCGCTTCAGTCATGTCCAACTCTTTGCAACCCCATAGACTGTAGACCACCAGGCCCCTCTGTCCATGGGATTTTCCCAGCAAGAATACTGTTGTGGGTTGCCTTTTCCTTCTCCAGGGCATATATATGTAGCTCCTTCCTTCTTATTATTTTTAATTCCTGCATAATATTCTTTACGTGAGTATACCATATTACTTGAGCTTCCCTGGTGGCTCAGATGGCAAAGAATCTGCCTGCAGTGCAGGAGACCTGGCTTTGATCCCTGGGTGGGGAAGATCTCCTGCAGAAGGGAATGACTATCCACTCCAGTATTCTTGCCTGGAGAATTCCATGGACTGAGGAGACTGGTGGGCTACAGTCCATGGGGTCCCAAAAAGTCAGACGTGACTGAGCAATTAACACACAACATATTATTTAACCAACTCCCTTTTCATAGGTAGTTTTGAGTTTTTTAAATATTTATTTTTTAACTTATTTATTTTGCTGCGTCAGGTCTCAGTTGTGGCACACAAGATGTTTGATCTTCATTGCAGCATGTGGGATCTGGTTCCTGGACAAGGGATTGAATCCTGGCCCCCTGCACTGGGAGCAAGGAGTCTTAGCCACGGACCACCAGGGGAGTTCCAGAATGGGCTTTTCAGTTTTATATTTCCAGTGGAAAAAGAGAATTGTCTTCTTTCAGGCTGCAGTTAAAGAGGAAAGATTAAACAAGAAAAACCTTGACAACGAGGTTCTCTTTTGGAGACAGTTTAACCAGGACCCTGAAGTTTTGGGACTGGATCAGCCCTTTAAAGAGACCCCAAAATCTGATCGACTTCAGTCTGTGTGACTGCACATGTTTCTCCCTTTGGGTGTTTTCTTTAATAAAGATTAGAATGGCTTCTGTGACCTCAGGGTACCCCCTCCATCCATTTTGAACATTAAACATATACATTTATTTATCTGACTGCACTGGGTGGGATTTTTAGCATGTGGGGTCTAATTCTCTGACCAGGGATTGATTGAACCCGAGCCCCCAGTTTTGGGAGATTGGAGTCTTAGCCACTGGGCCACCAGGAAAGTCCCCAGTATTTTTGTTTGTTTGTTTGTTTTACTTGGACAATCTTGCAATTAAAGTCGTTATCCATCTTCACACACCTATGCTATTACTTCTGTAAGACACCATTTCCAGAAGTGGGATTTCTTAGTCAAATCAAAACACTTTTCATGTTTTCTCTCTTTTTATTAGCTTTTTATACTAAAAAAACTGTAGACTCAGAAAAAGTTGTTGAAATAGTACAAAGAGTTCTCATGTACATTTTATATACCTTCCCAGACTAGCAATGCCTTATATAACTATAGTATATTATCAAAACCAAGAGGTTGCACATTTTAACTTTAAAAAAATGTCACCAAGTTTTACATCTTTGCAACTTTTTATAAACTTATACTCTTATTAGTGAGGTATAAAAATAACTGATTTCTTGTATCTCTGCCAGCACTCCAGCAATCAATCCATGAAATTTTTGCCAGTACAATGGATAATAATACTATTGGTATTTCATGATGGATTTTTGTGATTACTAGTAAGGTTGAGTATCACTTTCAAATGCTTATTGTCCACTTGTACTGTTTCTGTAAATTTCTTGTTTATATTCTTTGTCCAGTTTGTGAGTAAGTTATTTGCATTTTTCTTGCTTATTTGTAAGAACTATCTGTTTATCAGGGAGGGTCTTCACTTATCTGTTAAAGACTGCAAATATTGTCTCCCAGTGTGTGATATCTTTCAAGTTTATCCTTCTGAAATTTTACACTTTTATGCAATCCAATCGGTCAATTTTTCCCCTTTATGTCTTCCAAATTTCATGTTTTTCTTAGAAAAATATCTCTCCACAAATATGAAATTTTCTATAATCTCACTTTGGTTTTTTTGTTAGTTTATTAACTTTAAACACTCCCTAGATGATGAACTTTTATACATTTAAATGATCTGTTTATTAGAGAGTCAACACTTGGGCAAATGATTTAATCCCAACCAGTTGTTTCATTCAGTTTAGCTTTGCCACATTCCATTATGGTTTTGATGTTTTCACTTATGTATTTATTTATTTTTGGCTGTATTGGGTCTTCATCGGTGCACGGGCTTTTTCTCTCATTGCGGTGAGCGGGGGCTACTCTTAGGGCAGAGCACGGGCTGAAAGCTCACAGGCTTCAGGGGTTGTGGTGCCAGGACTCCGTAGTTGCAGCTCACGGGCTCTAGAGTGAGGCTTCAGTAGTTGTGACTCACAGGGTTAGTTGCTCTGTGACATGTGGAATTCTCCTGGACCAGGGATCAAACCTGTGTCCCCTGCGTTGGCAGGCAGACCCTTAACCTCTGGACCACCAGAAAAGCCCCCACATTCCATTATTTGTAATTCAGACGTGTTCTAATCTATACATCTCTTCTTTGGTAAACCAGGGATTTCCAAGCTGGTAGATGTCTTGGTAGTTGGAAGGTCGAAATGTTCCCAGCTAATATACTCTCCTCCACCCTGGTCTGTTGCAGGAGAGGTGAGGTGTGTGGAAGTGTTTGCCCAAGGGACACTTGCCATCTCTTCTTCGAAAGACCACACCTTGCGCTTGTGGGACTTACTCTCTGGCCAGGAGAAATTGACCATTTGGGATGGAGGTTCAAAAGATCCCACTGAATCTCAGACCTGGAGCCTTCATGTGGATGAAGCAAAGAAGGTTGTGTATTCAGCTTCAGGCTCAAAGGTAACAAATACCTGCCCTGTTTGCAAAGGAAGGCTGAGACCAGAGCATTCAAAGATAGCATATTGTGTTTATAAGGAGGTGTTCCCCAAAATGAGACAGAAGTACACAAGCACTTGAGAGGGCGCCATAAGGGACTTCAAAACTTAGAGTTTTGAAGATTAGATAACTTGATAGTTCTTTCTGACCTTAAGATTTGAGACCTTTAATAGTATTTAATACAGTCATTTTTAGCGCTATAAATTTCCCTCTGAGTACTGCTTTACCTACATCTTACAAACTTTGATATGTTGTGTTATTTATGTTCAGTTCTAACCTGACCTGCATACAGATTTCTCAGGAGGCAGGTCAGGTGGTCTGGTATTCCCATTTCTTTAAGAATTTTCCACAGTTTGTTGGTACATAGTAAGCATCAAATAATTAGCAGCTATTAATTGTTCTACAATAAAGCAATAAAAGTAATTGGTACTTGTTAACATTAAGTAATATTGGTAGCTTATAAGCTATGCTGTCCAATATGGTGACCACCAGCTATATGTTGCTATCGAGTGCTTGAAATGTGGCTATTCCAAATTGAGATGTGCTGTACACAAAGGCCTCCTCAGACTACCATTTTGCCTTTCTGAATTTTTTTTCCTTGGGGATGGTCTTGATCCCTGTCTCCTGTACAATGTCATGAAACTCCATCCATAGTTCATCAGGCACTCTATCAGACATTTCTCACTTCCACTGTATAATCATAGGGATTTGATTTAGGTCATACCTGAATGGTCTAGTGGTTTTCCCTACTTTCTTCCATTTAAGTTTGAATTTGGCAATAAGGAGTTTGTGGTCTGAGCCATAGTCAGCTCCCAGTCTTGTTTTTACTGACTATGTAGTGTTTCTCCATCTCTGGCTGCAAAGACTATAATCAATCTGATTTCAGTATTGACCATCCGGTGATGTCCATGTGTAGAGTCCTCTCTTGTGTTGTTGAAAGAGGGTGTTTGCTATGACCAGTGTGTTCTCTTGGCAAAACTCTATTATCCTTTGCCCTGCTTCATTCTGTACTCCAAGGCCAAATTTGCCTGTTACTCCAGCTGTTTCTTGACTTCCCACTTTTGCATTCCAGTCCCCTATAAAGAAAAGGACATCTTTTTTGGGTGTTAGTTTTAGAAGGTCTTATAGGTCTTCAAAGAACCATTCAACTTCAGCTTCTTCAGCATTACTGGTTGGGGCATAGACTTGGATTACTGTGATATTGAATGGTTTGCCTTGGAAACGAACAGAGATCATTCTGTCATTTTTGAGACTGCATCCAAGTACTGCATTTCAGACTCTTTTGTTGACTATGATGGCTACCCCATCTCTTCTAAGGGATTCTTGCCCACAGTAGTAAATATAATGGTCATCTGAGTTAAATTCACCCATTCCAGTCCATTTTAGTTCACTGATTCCTAAAATGTCAATGTTCACTCTTGCCATCTCCTGTTTGACCACTTCCAATTTACCTTGATTCATGGACCTAACATTCCAGGTTCCTATACAATATTGCTCTTTAAAGCATTGGACTTTACTTCCATCACCAGTCACATCCACAATAGTGTGTTGTTTTTGCTTTGGCTCTGTCTTTGCATTCTTTCTGGAGTTATTTCTCCACTGATTTCCAGTAGCATATTGGGCACCTAATGACCTGGGGAGTTCATCTTTCAGTGTCCTACCCTTTTTGCCTTTTCATACTGTTCATGGGGTTCTCAAGAATACTGAAGTGGTTGGTTATTCATTCCCTTCTCCAGTGGACCACATTTTGTCAGAACTCTCCACCATGACCCGTCCGTCTTGGGTGGCCCTACACGGCATGGCTCATAGTTTCATTGAGTCAGACAAGGCTGTGGTCCATGTGATCAGACTGGTTAGTTTCCTGTGATTGTGGTTTTCAGTCTGTCTGCCCTCTGATGGAGAAGGGCAAGAGGCTTATGGAAGCTTCTTGATGGGAGAGACCAATTGAGGGGGAAATTGGGTCTTATTCTAATGGGCAGGGCCATGTTCAGTAAATCTTTAATCCAATTTTCTGTTGTTGGGTGGGGCTGTGTTCCCTCCTTGTTATTTACCTGGGGCCAAACTATGGTGGAGGTAATGAAGATCATGGCGACCTCCTTCAAAAGATCCCATGTATACACTGCTACACTCAGTGCCTCCAGCCCTGCAGCAGGCCACCGCTGACCCATGCCTCTGCTGGAGACTCCTGGGCACTTACGACCAAGTCTGGGTCAGTCTCTTGTGGGGTCACTGCTCCTTTCTCCTTGATCCTGTTGCACAAGGCTCTCTTTGTGACCACCAAGAGTTTGCTTCCCAGTCCTGTGTGAGTTCTGGCGGCTCTATGGTGGGTTAACGGCAACCTCCTCGAGGACGGCCTATGCCTTACCCAGGTCTACTACACCCAGAGCCTCTGCTCCTGCGGCAGTCCACTTAGAGTCCAAATTAGAGATACGAAATTAGAGATACCAAGGGAACATTTCATGCAGAGATGGGCACAATAGAGGACAGAAATGGTATGGACATAACAGAAGCAGAAGATATTAAGAAGAGGTGGCAAAAATACACAGAAGAACAATACAAAAAAGATCTTCACAACTCAGATAATCATGATGGTGTAATCACCAACCTCGAGCCGGACATCCTGGAATGCGCAGTCAAGTAGGCCTTAGGAAGCATCTCTACGAACAAAGCTAGTGGAGGTGATGAATTCCAGCTGAGCTATTTCAAATCCTAAAAGATGATGCTGTGAAAGTGCTGCACTCAATATGCCAGCAAATTTGGAAAATCAGCAGTGGCCACAGGACTGGAAAAGGTCAATTTTCGTTCCAATCCCAAAGAAAGGCAATGCCAAAGAATGCTCAAACTACTGCACAATTGCACTCATCTCACAGGCTTGTAAAATAATGCTCAAAATTCTCCAAGCCAGGCTTTAACAGTACGTGAACCGTGAACTTCCAGATGTTCAAGGTGGATTTAGAAAAGGCAGAGGAATCAGAGATCAAATTGCCAACATTCGTTGGATCATCGAAAAAGCAAGACAATTCCAGAAAAACGTCTATTTCTGCTTTATTGACTATGCCAAAGTCTTTGACTGTGTGGACCACAACAAACAGTGGAAAATTCTTAAAGAAATGGGAATACCAGACCACATGACCTGCCTCTTGAGAAATCTGTATGCAGGTCAGGAAGCAACAGTTATAAGTGGACATGAAACAACAGACTGGTTCCAAATTGGGAAAGGAGTATGTCAAGGCTGTATATTGTCACCCTGCTTATTTAACTTATATGCAGAGTACATCAGGAGAAATGCTGGGCTGGAAGAAGCACAAGCTGGAATCAAGATTGCTGGGAGAAATATCAATAACCTCAGATATGCAAATGACACCACCCTTATGGCAGAAAGCTAAGAAGAACTGAAGAGCCTCTTGATGAAAGTGAAAGAGGAGAGTGAAAAAGTTGGCTTAAAATTCAACATTCAGAAAACTAAGATCATGGCATCTGGTCCCACCACTTCATGGCAAATAGATGGGGAGACAGTGGAAACAGCAGCTGACTTTATTTTTTTGGGCTCCAAAATCACTGCAGATGGTGATTGCAGCCATGAAATTAAAAGACGCTTACTCCTTGGAAGAAAAGTTATGACCAACCTAGACAGCATATTAAAAAGCAGAGACATTACTTTGTCAACACAAGTCCATCTAGTCAAGGCTATGGTTTTTCCAGTAATCATGTATGGATGTGAGAGTTGAACTATAAAGAAAGCTGAGCACTGAAGAATTGATGCTTTTGAACTGTGGTGTTGGAGAAGACTCTTAGAATCCCTTGGACTGCAAGGATATCCAACCAGTCCATCCTAAAGGAAATCAGTCCTGAATGTTCATTGGAAGGACTGATGTTGAAGCTGAAACTCCAATACTCTGGCCACCTGATGGGAAGAGCTGACTCATTTGAAAAGACCCTGATGCTAGGAGGGATTGGGGGCAGGAGGAAGAGGGGACAACAGAGGAGATGGTTGGATGGCATCACCGACTCAATGGACATGAGTTTGAGTAAACTCCTGGAGTTGGCGATGGACAGGGAGGCCTGGCGAGCTGCAGTCCGTGGGGTCACAGAGAGTCGGACATGACTGAGCGACTGAACTGAACTGTACGCGACGGGCTCCCCAGGTGGCGCTGGTGGTAAAGAATCCCCAGCCAATGCGGGAGGTTTAATTCCTACATCAGGAAGATAGGCTGGAGGAGGAAATGACACCCCACTCCAGTATTCTTGCTGAGAGAATCCCATGGACAGAGAAGCCTGGCGGGCTACAGTCCATGGGGTTGCAGAGTCAGACGTGACTGAGCGTCTGAGCATACAGGCACAGTAAGCATAAAACACACATTGGATTTCAAAGACTCAGTATCATAAAATATAATGTAAAATATTTCAACAATAATTTTGAATTGATTATATGTTGAAATGACAACATTTGAATATATTGGGTTAAAAAAGTATTTCATTGAAATTGATATCTCTTGTTTCTTTTTTTTACCTTTTTAAATGTGGCTTATAAAAAATTTAAAATCATGTGTGGCTTACATTGTACTTTTATTGGACAGTGTAGGCTTAACTATTACAGAGGTGTGGGTTGTTTTCAAAACTGATTATAGAAATCAGCTATGTTATCAGCAAAAGTTGGGAAAATACAGCAAAGAAATAATATATAATACATAACTTCAAACCTAACCCCATTATCATAATTTTGCTTTTTGTGGTGCGCATGTGTGTATATATGTGCATGTGTGTATGAAAGAAAATGGGGATAAAACCATATATACAGTTTTATAAAATGATCTTTGTCCACAACCTTAAAAATTCTTCAAAATCAGCATGTTTAGTGATTTCATAGGATTGCATTGCATGGCTGTGCTGTAGTTTATTTAACTAATCCCTTAATACTGGACATATAGGTTGCTTCCAGTTCTTTACATGTTCAAATAGCTGAGGTAACTTTCCTTATATATATTTACATATGTATGTATCTTTCTGTGTGTCTTTTCCTAGTCCTTTAGTGTAAATCCCACAAGTAGAATTAATAGAATTATTTAAATGATTACTTTTGATGAAAAGGTACTTTAGGGGGTAAGGTTAAGGATGAAACTTCTCTAATTATTCATCGGTAATTACTTGGAATGAACATATATGCATGTGGCATGACTGTTTTTCTATTTTTTAAAACTGTATTTTGGAGCAATTTTATTTATTTATTTTTAAAAGCATGTATTTGAGAAGTAATACCCCTTTTTTCCCTAAAAAATATATATTTATTTGTTTTTGGTTGTGTTGGGTCTTAGTTGCAGCTTGCAGGATCTTGTGTTGTGGCTTGCGGGCCTCTCTTTAGCTGGGTGCCTGGGTTCCAGAGCGTGTGGGCTCTCTAGTTGAGACACATGGGCTTTGTTGCCCCATGGCATATGGGATCTTAGTTCCCTGACCAGGGATCAAACCTGTGTCCCCTGCATTGAAAGGTGGATTCTTAACTGCTGGGCCACCAGGGAACTCCCAGCAGTTTTAGATTTGTGGAAAAACTACAGAGATAGTAGAGAGGGTTCCTGTATGGCCTTGTTCCAGCTTTCTCCAATGCCAACATCTTATATAACAAGTGTACATTCATCAAAGCTAAACATTAACATGGACAATTACCATCAATTCAACTCCACACTTCATTTGGATTTTATCAGTTTTTCCACAAATGTTCTTTTGCCATTCCAGAATCCATTCCAGGATCCCTTCCACTTCCCCACTCCTTTTTTCTTTTCAATTAAATTAAAAAATTTTTGCCGTTTACTTCTTTTTAAATTTATTTACTTATTTTTGGTTACAGTAGGTCTTCATTGCTGTGCCCAGGCTTTGCAGAACCTACTCTTTGTTGCAGTACATGGGCTTCTCATTGCAGTGACTTCTCTTTTGCAGAGCACAGGCTTAGGCACGCGGGCTT
Source organism: Muntiacus reevesi (assembly GCF_963930625.1). Taxonomy (NCBI): domain Eukaryota; kingdom Metazoa; phylum Chordata; class Mammalia; order Artiodactyla; family Cervidae; genus Muntiacus; species Muntiacus reevesi. The sequence goes on along the minus strand of NC_089249.1, from coordinate 185,134,299 downwards.
TAGTTATTTCAACATATGGGCTCAGTAGTTGTGGTACACGGGCTTAGTGGGATAGGACCCATGTTCTCTGCATTGGAAAGTGGATTTTTATCCACTGTACCTCCAGGGAAGTCCTTCCCTCCTTTTTCTTTAAACTGATGGAGTGTTGACAATAAAATGTATAAACTCTAAAAAAGAGCAGGTTTTAATATAGTCAATATTTTGTAATAACTATAAATGGATGGCATCACAATTCAATGGACATGAGTTTGAGCAAACTCCGGGAGATTGTGAAGGACAGGGAAGCCTGGCGTGCTGCAGTCCATGGGGTTGCAAAGAGTCGGACACGTTTGAGCAACTGAACAAAAACAAATAAATGGAAAGGAACCGTTAAAATTTGTACAAAGATAAAAAGATTTTAATTACAATGACCAAAATAGAACAGGTCTTGCATTTGACTCTGGCAAACTTGCAGTCTAGGTCTCCCTCTGACATGGCTCTGTCTTTTCATCATTCTGTTAGATCAGTGCTTGGAACCTGGAAACTGCAGAGCTGATTTTCCATATCCTGGGGGATGCCTCTGACCCCTGGGTATGCATGGCAGTGCTGGCTTCCCAGGCCACACTGCTGACTGTGTCCCAGGGTGGCATGATCGGTCTGTGGAGCTCAGCCACCGGAGCATTGCACAGGAAGCAACATTTGTCCAGCGTCAAAGAAGATACACTTGCCTGTGGGGTCTCAGTCCAGAAACAAGGAAGGATGGTTACCGGGTCCATCACAGGCTCCATCTCCTTGGTAAGCAACTAATGTTGACTGAGTCAACATTAATTCAGCTCCAAAGTGTTCAGATGACCTAGAAGTTGGGAAAAACCATCTCACTTTTGATCTTTTTTTTTTTAACCTTTTATTTCATATTAAGATTATACCTGATTAACAATTCTGTGATAGTTTCAGGCGGACAGCAAAGGATTCAGTCATATATATATATGTGTATCCATTCTCCTCCAAATCCCCTCCCATCCAGGCTGCCACATAACATTGAGCAGAGCTCCCTGGGCTATACTGTAGGTCCTTGTTGGTTATCCATTTAAATATAGCAGTAGGTACATGTCAGTCTCAAATTCCCTGACTATCACTTCCCTACATCCTCCCCGCAATCATAAATTCCTTTTCTAAATCTGTGCGTCCATTTCTGTTTTGTAAATAAGTTCATTTGTATCATTTCTTTTTAGATTCCCCATATAAAGGATGTCATATAGGTCCATCCATGTGCTGCAGATGGCATTATTTCATCACCTTTGATCTTTTAATGAATGACACTTGACTTCTTCATTCTAGGGGTTTGCAATTCAGCAGAGTCCAGGAAACATCTCTTGGTGTCTCCTGGGGGCTGGCCAATGTGCAACTGTTGATCCTCAGTCTTTCTGCAGATGCTCTGGGAGAAAGTATAGAACATGTATCAGAACTGTCCCTGATGAGGGGATAGGACTTGGGTTTCTATCTACCAGCTCCATCAATGGTTAGGTGAGGGCTGCTCCCAGGAGCATTAACACAGGGGCCAAGTGTATGAGGGAATGAGGTCAGAAAGAACAACCTCCCAGGGCAGAGTTGCAGGAGTGCAGTGAGCACCCTTTAGGAACAGAGGAGTACATTGAGGGGATATGGATGGGGCACCAAGATTGAGTTATATCAGAGGTGCAGGTGGAGGGACAAGGGCACCTCGTCATGCCCTAGGGGGCTGTAGAGCTAAGAGTCTAACCACACCGTCAGTCTGGGGAGGAACTCAGTCTAGGGAGGGAGCCAGGCTCTCCAACGACTTACAGTCATACTAAGAGGAACAGAGTCTGTTTTCAGTAGAGGTAGAAATAGCCTGTTCTTGCTTGGGTGAAGGGACAAATGTTTCTGATAGAGACATTCTTGGAAGGTTCCTCTCCAGGGAGGCAGCCTCAGAAGAAGAAAGGATTACTAAGATGAATAAGCAAAGATGGAGGGAATAGGGGGTTGCGTGGTGAGGTGGTAGGAACACGCTTGGTGTTATAGAGAAAAGAGGAGTGGAAATAGATCACAGAGGGTTTTGCATGTCCTTTTGAGGAGGTGGGAGTTTCAGGAAGGGAGAAATATGGCCACTAAAGAATCGTCCCATAACCAACAAGGACCTACTTTACAGCACCGGGAACTCCGCTCAATGTACAGTAGCTGGTTGGGAGGGAAGCTTCGGGGGGAATGGGTACATGTATACGGATGGCTGAGTCCTTTTGCTGTCCACCTGAAACTATACAACATTGTTAATTGGCTGTGTTGTTGTTGTTCAGCCGACCAGTCTTATCTGACTCTTTGCTACCCCACTGACTGCAGCACACCAGGCTTCCCTGTGCCTTACCATCTCCCGAAGTTTGCCCAAGTTCATGTCCATTGCATTGGTGATGCCATGCTGCCATCTCATCCTCTGACGCCTTCTCCTTCTCTGCTCAATCTTTTCCAGCACCAGGGACTTTTCCAATGGGTCAGCTGTTCGTATCAGGTGACCAAAATACTGAAGCTTCAACTTCAGCATCAGTATAGTACATTGGCTATACTCCAATGCAAAATAAAAGGTTTAAAAAAATAATCACCCCCAAACTCCAGATTTCTGGACCTCATGCCTCATAGCCTCCTTGAGCAATCAAGGCACCAAATGTGATCATGAAGATAATCTCAGTCCTTTTATTAGGTCTTCTGATTGCTTCCCATCACTCTTTCAGTCACTGATTGTTTTCATTAATATCCTGCAGCCTAGCAAGGAACATGAACTCTAGGGTCAGACCCACTGGGTTTGAAAATCTCAGTCCTGAATGTAAATTGGTGCAGCCACTATGGAAAACAGTATAGAGGTTCCTTAAAAAACTAAAACTAGAATTGCCATATGATGCAGCAATGCCATTCCTGGGCGTAAATCCAGAGAAAACTCCAATTCAAAAAGATACATGAACCCCAATATTCATTGCAGCACTATTTACAATAGTCAAGACATGGAAGCAACCTAAATGTCCTTCAGACAGATGAATGGATAAAGAAGATGTGGTACATATACACAATGAAATACTATTCAGCCATACAAAAAGAATGGAATAATGCCATTTGCAGCCACATGGATGGACCTAGAGATTATCTCACTAAACGAAGTAAGCCAAAAAGAGAAAGACAAATACCATATGATATCACTTATATGTGGAATCTAAAATATGATACAAATGAATTTATTTAAAAAACAGAAACAAACTCACAGATAGATAAAAACTTTTGGTCACCAAAAGGGGAAAGAGGATGGGGGGTAGAGATAAATTAAGAGTTTGAAATTAACAGATACAAGCTACTATATATAAAATAGATAAACAACAAGGCCTTGCTTTATAGCATAGGGAACTATATTCAATAACCTGTAATAAACTATAATGGAAAAGAATATATATATTCAATCACTTTGTCATATACCAGAAATTGACACAATGTTGTAAATTCACTATACTTCAATAAGCAAACAAACAAAGACAAACCAGAAAAAAAAAGGAAAATCCCAGTTCTACCTTTACCGAGTTGTACGCTTGGGCTACTCAGCCCTTCTTTGAGCTTTAGTTTCCTCATCTGTAAAATGGGGGCAAACATGGAAACTATATCCAGGGCACTAAAAGGGATGAACAGGTGGGCACCTCTTCAGGCTTCCAATCGGCCGGGGTAGGGTGGGGGCAGTAGGATAACACTGGAGTAAACTGAAAATACGGTGTTAGTTAAGTTCAGATTTCTCCCTGTGTAACTCATCTGTGATGCCCCATTCCAGTCCTCTCAATTCAGAAGGCTATTCTGTCGGTCCCTAGGCTACTGATGGTAATGCCCTCGGTTAGGAATGCCTATGGTGCTCGCCTGTGCACACACCACTCATTGGGGGCTCTAATGCATTTCTCCCCCGGAGCCCCTATTTATGACTGGGTCAGCTCTTGTGGCTCTTTTTTTAATGATCATGGGATGCACTTCAGCTAAAAACCATCAGAGAACTTTAAGGAAGGTAGATAGCATGCCTGAGGGCCACACAATTTTGAGGGTGGGGATGCCAAGCCTTTTGTGAATCCAACCTTTATTAGAAAATTTAAAACATATGGGGAGGAGTTAGGATGTGGGAAGGTGAAGGCACTGTCACCCAAGTGGTCACTAATCTAGGTTCCCAGAGTTTTCTGAAAGAGGTGCCTTCATGGGTGGGCAGCCTGGTTCCTTATCTAGTGGTTTTGCTAGCAGCTGCCAACTTGTTTATTGAAGATGGATGTCTTTGGAAATGGATGCCTCAGCAATCAAAAAGCTTGATGTCAGGCACTTATATTACAGTTGCGCATCAGTGACCCTGCAGCTAGTTGAGTCTATTTTTTTTTTCCCAGTCCCTCTCTCCCCACACCCGCATACTTGGTGTCTGCGTTGACGCTCCTGGGAGCAGCCTCTACCCAATCTGAAAGAGAGGTGGGGGGGGGGGGTAGAACCCCACCCAGCTCTTGATCCCTAAGTGGGGGCAACTCTAATGCAAACTCTGCTCTCTCTCTCGGAGCATCCCCAGCAGGACTCACGTACATTTGCCTGCATTGGTACCTGCTTGTTGAGCCACACTGATTGGCTTTGACTCCTTGTCTCAATTCTCCACTCTATACCAGAATTTGCTAGGATCAACCCCCAAATAAACTAGTCACACTCAAATACTACTGTCAGTGTCTTTTTCTGGCAGAACTCAAACTGAATCTCTAGAAACATGTATATTGGGGCAGAAAACTGTTGGCATGACTGGACGATAATCCCCAGCACCCCCAAAAAGCTGGTGATCAGGCTGAAGAGAGATCAATTCTGCTCTTTAGAAGGATGGTAACTGGGTTGTAAGAACTAGGGGTCTCTAGAATCTCACTAGTGTTCAGATCCTAGCCCTGCTGGGGAGAAAGTCTTGATCCTACTTTCAAAACATTTGAAGACAGTGGTAAAATCAACTTAAACTAAAGAAGCAGTCAAGGCCACTTAAAGTACAGATTAAATTGATCCAGACCCCTCCACTAGAGGCTCAAAGGAAGTATCTTCTTTCTAAGGTTAAATATTATTTAGGTTCTACTCTCCTTTTAGAGGGGCTTCCCAGGTGGTGCTAGCAGTAAAGAACCCGTCTGCCAATGTAGGAGATGCAGGAGATGTGGGTTTGATCCCTGGGTTGGGAAGATTCCCTAGAGAAGGAAATGGCATCCCACTCCAGTATTCTTGCCTGGGAAATCCCACGGACAGAGGAACCTGGAGGGCCACAGTCCATAGGGTTACAAAAAGTTGGACATGACTGAGCAACTGAACACTCATACATGTATAAAATAAATAACTGGCAGGAGCCCACTGTATAACACAGGGAGCTCTGCTCAATGTTCTGTGGTGACCGAAATGGGAAGGACATCTAAAAAAAGAGTGGATATACGCGTGCGCGCGTGCTAAGTCGCTTTAGTCATGTCTGACTCTGTGCGACTCTTTGGACTGTAGCCCTCCAGGCTCCTCTGTCCATGGGATTCTCCTTTCAAGAGTACTGGAGTGGATTGCCATGCCCTCCTGCAAGGGATCTTCCCAGCCCAGGGATGGAACCTGTGTCTCCTGCGGCTCCTTCATTGTAGGCGGATTCTTTACCGCTGAGCCACGGGGAAGCCCTCTATGTACACGCATGGCTGATTCACTTAGCCGCACTGTGTGTTCATAGAAACTAATACAACGCTGATTGAGAGGTTGGGATCGACATATATACACTATTATATATAAGATAGATAACCAACGAGAACCTTCAAAAGACTCTCATTCACAGTGAAATATCTATGGAAAAGAATTACTCATCCTACTGTCCCCATTTCCCTCAAAATTAAAGCACAAATTGTAAAAAGAAAAAGAAGAAAGAAAAATTGATCTTTGTGGCTGAGTAGGCACTCCCATCTTGGAGGAGAGCTGGCTACTGTGTCAGGCAGACGCACACTGCCCCTTAGGGAGGGAGAAGGCCCAAACTAACACACAGAGAGAATTTTATGTTTAATTTTTTCTTGTCCTGCCTTTAAATAAAAATTGTATTTCATCAACAACCATTGCAGAAATTAACTTCCTCCTGCCCCTGCTTCAGGCAAAAACAACCAAAAATAAACCCAAACCTTCCTCTAAGAGCTGAACAAAATTTCATCTCTGCAACTCGGGGATGGGGAGCACCGGACTGCCCTATTCCAGCTGCAATCTATCTTTCGATCTTACTTATGATCTCTGAGCTCTTTGGGGGGCAGAAAACTAGAGTGCTGTGATAGTCGCAGGGTCCCTGAGTTGGTTACAACAATAACATCAACAGTAATAATAACACTCCCACTTTGGGAGGGTTGATTAGAGACAGAAGGCTCCATCCCATGCAAGTCTTACCCCACGATAGCCCCGTGAGCCACTCCTAGGGTCATCGCCCACTTACCAGATGAGGAAACTGAGGCAGCCTGGGGCTGAAGGAATTTCCTTAGGATCACAGAGCTGGTGAGTGGCAGAGCCTTGAGTCACACACAAGCCCTTGACCCTAAACCCTTAACCTGGTGGAAATGCTTGATGGGCATCCTTGATTCTGCACAGGTTTCCTCCGAAGGAGACAGCCTGCTGGAAAAGCTTCCGGAAGCTGTGGGGTTCCTGGTGGTCTCTGAAGATGAGTCTCTTCTCGCTGCAGGTAGCCTTTAGCTCTCATTTGGAGTCATGAGGCGGCAACTCCGGATTTCGTTGGAAGTGGAGAGGAGCCCGGGGAAACGGGGAAGCGGGTTGGCAAATTCTTTCTGCACAGGGCCTCATAGCTGTCATAATTATCCAACACTGTCTTGGTAGTGCAAAACCCACCATGGATGATATTTCAAGTGAGTATGGCTGTGTGCCAATAAAATTTGCATGGATGCAGAGAGACTGCCCTGGAGGCCCAGTGGTTGAGACTCCACACTTCTAATATAGAGGGCAGGGGCTCAATCCCTCATCAGGGAATTAAGATCCCATATGCTATGCAGCGTGGCCAAAGAGTTAGAAAAAACACTTTCACGAATGCTGGAATTTGAATTTTATACCATTGTCATGTGCTATGAAATAGTAATCTTCTTTTAGTTTTTTCAAGGATGGAAAAAACTTAAAAACTACTAGCTCACATATAAAAATAGATGACCAGCCAATCTTTGCCCATGGACTGTAGTTTGTCAACCCCTGTTCTGGATAAATCTCTGAAACTTTCTGGAATTCTGTTCCCTTATCTCTGAAGTGAGAGTGATTATTCCTGCCTGAGAGTTACAGGGATAGAGAGGCATGGGGTGAGAGGATAGAGTACACTCAGCCCACACAACCCCTGATTTTAGGAGCTTCCAGGCTAGCAGGAAATATAAGTGATTAGGTAGCCACAAGAAAGACTGGTTGGTGCCATGTTCAGGTAAGAATCAGGGGTTAATAGGAACATATGACTTAGACTGAAGCAATCAGGGAAGGCTTTCTGGTAGAGGTGACAAACAGGTGCTCCATATCCTGATTTTATTTTTAAAGAAAAAAATTTTAAAGTAGTTTTAGGTTCACAGCCAAACTGAGCAAAAGGCACAGAGAGGTCCAGGTACCTGCTTGCTCCCACTCACACATAGCCTCCCCCATTTTCAACATCACCCACCGGAGCGGCGCGTTTGTTGCAACTGATGAAGTGACACTGACATCCTCATGCAAAGTCCACGGCTCACATTATGCTTCACTCTTGGTGTTGTATATTCTGTGGGTTTGGACAAATGGGTAATGATGTGTATCCATCATTGTAGCATCATACAGATCACTTTCACTGTCCTTGAAAGTGAAAGTGTATTCGCTCAGTCTGTCTGACTCTTTGCAACCCAGGAACTGTAGCCCGCCAGGCTCCTCTGTTCATGGAATGCCCCAGCAAGAATACTGAAGTGGGTAGCCCTTCCCTTCTCCAGGGGATCTTACCAACCTGGATCAAACCCGGGTCTCCCACATTGCAGGCAGATTCTTTACCGTCTGAGCCACCTTAGATCACTCTAATTTTTTTTTAAATGTTCATTTCTAGTTTTTCATTTGGCTGTATCACGTCTTAGTTGCGGCATGTGGGATCTTCCTTCCATCATGTGAGGTCTTTTATTACCGTCATGGACTCTCTAGCTGTGGCGCATGGGCTTAGTTGCTCTGCGTCATGTGGGATCTTAGTTTCCCGACAAGGGATTGAACCCTCGTCCCCTGCATTGCAACGTGGAGTCCCAACCACTGGACAATCAGGGAAGTCCCAGTCCAATTTTTAAAGATTAATCAATTCATTTATTTGGCTGCCCTGGGTCTTAGTTGTGACAGGCGGCACCTTTGATCATTGTCGCATGTGGGATCGTTAGTTGCAGCCTGTGAACTGTTAGTTGCATCGTGTGGGATCTAGTTCTCTGACCAGGGACAGAACCCAGGCCCCTGCTTAGGGAGCATGGAGTCTTAGCCACTGGACCACCAGGGAAATCCTTCAGTCTGATTTTTACAAAGCCATTTCCAGGGGCCACGACACTTTAGACCAATGCTGTCCAGTAATGAAAACTACAAATGTGAACCACATTTGTATTGTGTATGTTCTCGTGATCCCATTTAAAAAGGTAAAGAGAAATAAGTGGCATTTCTGTTATTAACATGTCTTATTTAATGCAATAGACTCCCAAACCCAACATGAAATCAGCATGACTTTAACGGGGGTCTACCCCTCCAGATTGTCACAGAGCCTCAGTTTGCGTTCCCAAGTCACCCAGCTATCCCACTGGCTATTTATTTTACATACGATAGCATATATGTGTCCCTGCTCTCCTCTCCTCTCTCCCATCGCCCCCATCCCGCAACCTCATGTCTGTAAATCTCTTCTCTATGTCTGCATCTCCACTGCTGCACTGCAAATAGGTTCATCAGTACTGAAAGGCAGATTCTTAACCACTGGACCACTAGGGAGGTCCCTGTTGCTGTTTTGCTAAACCTGCCCCTTCCTTCCTCTCCTTCACCTCCTCTTCCTTCTGCTCCAGCCACACTGGCTTCCATGCTTCTCTCAAACACAGCAGGCCTCTCCTTCCTTCTGGGTGTCTCATGCTATTCCCCTACTTCCAGTGCCCGCCACCTCTTCATCTCTCTAAAAGCAATGCGAATGTCCTACAACAAATTACCACTCAAGCATTGGTGGTTAAAACAACAGAATATCTTCATTCATGGTCCTAGTGTCAGGAAGTCCAAAATCAAGGCATTGGTAGGACTGTCACCCTCCAAATTCTTCTGAGAAGTATCCTTTTTTTCTTTTAAGCTGTTGTTTCTTCTTCACTTGTTTTTTGCCTCTTCCAGCTTCTGCCAGGATTCCTTGGCTTATGGCCACATCTCTCCAGTCTCTGCCTCCATCTTCACATTCCCTTCTCTGGTTTGTGTGTCTCTGAGTCCTGTTTTTCTCATGGCATCCAGCCCCTGACTTCATTGCCCTTAACACATTTTCTTTTCCTTCCTTCCTCCTGCCCTTCCACCCCTCCTTCCATCTTCAAAACGTATTTACCATGTGCCCAGCTTTTTTCTGGGAGACCACGAGCAACCCAAACAGGCAGAACCAGCTCTCTGAAAACTCATAGCCTTGTGATAATAAATAACTTCACAGTTTTCTATGAGGTTATTGATCATTGTTGTGCTCACCCTTCCCCAACTGTAGGCTCTATGAGGATGAGGCCTAGTCTATCTTTTTCACTACTGTAAGCTTTCCACCTGCATATAGTAGTTGCTCAAAAAAAAATCTTAATTGATTGAATTCAATTACTCTTAAACTCCTCAAGGAGTGAAAGGTATAATCTTGGTCTCTGCTGTTCTAGGTTTTGGAAGGTCCGTGAGGATATTTTTGGAAGATGCACAGGGGTTTCATCGATTCATGGCCACTGACCTTGAACATGAAGATGTGGTAGAGACAGCCATTTTTGGTCCTGAAAACAATCTGATTGTCACTGGGTCCCGGGATGCACTCATTCAGGTGAGGGGGAGATGCGTGGCCCATCATCCTCACCTCCACCTCTGGAAGAGAAAGTATGATTCTTTTTCTAAACAAAAATATTTATTTATTTGGCTGTTCCAGGTGTTAGTTGCAGTATGTGGAATCTTGTAGTTGTGACATGCAAATTCTTAGTTGTGGCACATCGGATCTCCAGGTCCCTGAATTGAGAGCAAGGAGTCTTAGACACCAGATTACGAGGGAAGTCCCAAAGTATGGTTCTTTAGGGGTCATTTGGCTTCAAAATACAGAAACCCACAAAAACTAGTGCAAGAACAACAGGGCAGGCCATTGGACAGACTTGGGGAGGTGGTCTTCTGGGACTCAGAGACAGACCTAGGGGGAATTATTAAAACATTCAACAAAAGAGAGAACATTCCTGCTAAACCTAAAATACTGGGAAGGTTTTGACTTTCAGAGGAGCAGGGCTGGGGAGATGGGGAAAAAATTCCTATTAAGCTCAAAGTTCTCCAAGCGGGGGAGAGGAGCATGTGATACAGTAGCAGTAACATTCTGGTCTTAGGACCTCTTTGGATTTTTAAAGGTTATTGAGAACCTTCAAGGGGCTTTCATGTATGTGGACTATATCAACATGATTCATATATTTTTAACAAATGATCTATTTTGAAATAGTTTTAGGTTTTACAGAAGAGTTGTGATGAGAGCCCAGATAGTACTTATATATATATGTGTGTGTGTGTGTGTTAGGAACTCAGTCATCCAACTCTGTGCGACCCCATGGACTATGGCCCATCAGGCTCCTCTGTCCATGGGATTCTCCAGGCAAGAATACTGTAGTGGATTGCCATGCCCTTCTCCAGGAGATCTTCCTGACCCAGGGATTGAACCCGGATCTCCCACATTTCAGGCAGATTCTTTACCACCTGAGCCACCAGGGAAGCCCCATAAATATATATATATATATATATATATATGTATATGTATATATATATATATATATGACTTTCTGAGGAGCAGGATTGGACATATTTATATATACGTACATATATATGTACATATATGTTTATGTATGTACATATACAAATGATCACACACACACATATATATATGAGTACTCTCTGGGTCTCTTCGCAACTCTTCCTTAAAACATAAAACTATACGTATCAACTCTTCATACAGCTATCTTCAGGGTTAACATCTTATATCACATTGATCTCATTATCAAAACCAAGATATTAACATTGGGACAGTATCATTTGGGACAAAACTCATCTACAGACCTTGATCCTATTTCACCAGTTTTTCCACAAATGTCATTTTTCAGATCCTGTATTGCATTAAGTATCTATTGATACTTGCCATGTTAAAATTTTAAATGCCAAAATCTAAAAATACTTCTCCATTAAGTCCTCAACATGACATATGAATATAATAACATGCTTTTGTGAAAACAATTGTTATTTTCTGAAACACACACAAAAAATCATGAAAAGTGTTATCATTTCATATTTTGGCAAATCTCTTTCTTGTCTGGCTTCATAGAAGACAATCAGATTCTCATATTTGATGCTACATTCTTCCATCTGTTGTGATAACATATTCCATAGTCTCTCGAAGACTCTACTGCTCATTTACGAGAGGAAGAATGTGTAAAAAGACAAATGACCTCTTAAATTACTGCAAAAATAATTGTGTTTCTGTAGAACTCCCTGAAACTCCCCTTTTGCAGAACCACCTGGAGGGCAACTTCCAGGGGTTCCCCAGAACACACTTTAAGAACTGCCACTGTAGCTGATTGATGAGATGGAGGGAAGTTTGAGGGGGTGAGGAAATGTGAGGGCCCTTGAACTCCAGCCTGAAAGTTTATCTTAGGCAGACAAGTGAACTTCAGAATATTCCTAAACTACAGCAGCATAAGGAAGAAGTCAGCCCTGCCCCTCCTCTTCCATCCGCAGGTGTGGAGTCTGTCAGCGCAGGGGACTCTGCTGGATGTCTTGGATAGTGTCGGGGCCCCGGTGAGCCTGCTGGCCCGGGCTGGGGCCTTGGTGGCGTCTGCTTCCCGTCAGTCGTCATCTTTTAAAGTCTGGGACCTCACCTGCACTCAGAAGCCGAGGGCCTCTAACCCGTTCCTGGACCGCACTGGCCTCACGGCAGTGTCACACAATGGCAGCTATGTGTACTTCCCTAAAACTGGGGACAAAAACAAAGTCAGCATTTGGGACTTGGCAGAAGGTTTGTAAGATTTAAGCACAGCCATTTGTGTGGGTAAGAACTGAAGCTCCTGTCTTGGTCTCTTTGGGTTGTCATAATAAAACACCATAGACAGGAAGAGGAGAAGCTTAAAGAACAGACACTCATTTCTCATGGATCTGGAGGCTAGAAAGCCTGAGATCAAGGCACTGGCAGATCAATGTCTGTCGAGAGCCCACTGATCGGTTTGCAGATGGCCACCTTCTCACTGTGCCCTCCGATGGCAGAGAGCAGAGAAAGAAGCAAGCTCTAGAGTCTCTTCTTAAAAGGGCACTAATTCCATTAATGGGGACCCCACCCTCATGATCTAATCACCTTCCAAAGGTCCCACCTCCTAACACCATCACATTAGGGGGTTAGGACTTCAACACATATTTGGGGGTAGGACCCAAACATTCAGTGTGTGACACCCCACTCCAGTTGGGTTAAAAGTGGCTGATAGAAGACAGGACTTGATTTTATAAATTTCTAGCTTGTAGTCATCGATTATTCGATTGTCAATTCCTGTTTTAGTTGAGGCTTCCCTGGAGGCAGGGTTCCTGATGGGGACATTTGCACAAGTGGTATATAGACGGGAACTCCCAGGAGGAGAGAGTAAGGAAGTAGGCTGGGTGGAGCAGCACTGAACATGGGGCTGATCTCAGCCTGACTCCACAAGGAGCCCGGGGACATGAATTGCACTTCACAGCTGTCCCATCTTGAAGCAAAGGGACCTGCCTTTTTACTCCCGTAGCAGGCAGTCACGGTCCATCCTAGGTGGTGGGCTCAGCCCCCAGGCATTTCTAAATGAGGTGCTTCCTTCACTCAACAGCCATGAGGTCTTGGATCTGGGCATGGCAGCAGTAATACCTGCTCAATCCCCACTAGGTGGGTGGAGGCATAGAAATTCCTGTTGTTCAGTCACCAAGTCACAGCCACTGAATCGGTGATGCCATCCAAGCTTCTCATCCTCTGTCGTCCTTTTCTCCTCCTGCCTTCAGTCTTCCACCTGGCTAATCATAAAATGAGAAAAGAGATTCACTCTCTAGTTCGTGTCTGGATAGGACGGACAATGGTTTAGTGCTAGTCTTGGGGCCAGACTCTGGGAGTTAACAGTGAGCAAGACAGATGAAGTTGCAGATTTTGAGGTGCTTGCCTGCCCGTCATGGGGGAGAGCAGGATGTGAAGAAACAGAGTAAGGTGGTGGGCAAGGAGATAGGAGTCAGTAAACCACAGCCCAGGGGCCAAATCCAGACATACATTTGTTTCCACATTGTTTGTGGCCGCCTTAGGGCTGTGTCAGCAGAGTTAAGTGTTGACAGCAGAAAGCATACAGGGCAAAAATATTTACTCTCCTACCCTTTTACAGAGGGTGGCAAAAGGAAACATTGGGATGAGAGGTTCTAAAGACCAGAGAGAGGCATGTATATTGGTTCTGAGAAATCTTCAGAGGGTCTGAGGCAGGGCAGTGAGATGTTGTGATTTTCATATTTTAAAGCTTGGATGATTGGTGGGCAGGAGTGAAAGCAGGGAGACTGGCAATAGCCAAATTGAAGGGTAACAAAAGCATTTTTTAAAATCCTTAAAAGATGGGAACCAGTGTCCCTGTGATCCATTCGTGATGCGGTCTTCTCTCTATGACAGGTGAGGAGCAAGATGCACTGGACACCTCCAACGAGGTCAGGTGTCTGGAAGTCGCTGAGCAGGCCAATCTCCTTTTCACTGGCCTCGTTTCAGGGGTTGTCCTGGTGTTCCCCCTGAATTCCAGACAAGACGTGATGTGTATCCCTCCTCCAGAAGCCCGGAAAGCTGTCAACTGCATGGCTCTTAGTAAGGACGAGGGCCACCTGGCCATTGCCTATGACAGCACCGTCCTGGTGCTGGACATCAGCCCAGGGGACCCCTGTCCAGTCATCGATGGGCCAGTATACACCTTCTATACCCAACTGCCTGACACCATAGCCAGTGTGGCCGTTCTGGCTGACTATCGCGTCATCTACGGCATGATCAACGGCGACCTCTTCCTTTACGAGTGTGTGAATTCCAAGGTGTTCCCTCTGGAGGCCCACGGGAGCCGAGTCACCTGTGTGGAGGTCAGCCACAAAGAGCAGGTGGCGGTCAGCGGGTCCGAGGAAGCCCTGCTGTGTCTCTGGGACCTGCAGGTGTGCAAGTGGAAATTCGAGATGAGCTACATGGTGGGTAGCCTGCCACAGGATGTGCACGTCCTGGCATTAGAAAACGGATGCTGGGCATCATGTATTAAGGGTACACTATATGCGGCCAACGGGGGTCGTGACTAGTATGAGTCAAGTGAGAGAGGTCCTCACCTCCAGAGGAGAGTCTTAGGGGATGCCAAAAAACTTGACCATCCAGAGAAATAATGGTTTAGTTCAATGTTTAAAAAAATCAAAGTAAACGCGAAAAATACACACAAAATAAAATATCAACATTTACTTATTTTCAAATATTTTATGTATGTATTTATGTTTGGCTGTGCTGGGTCTTCACTGCTGCACGGGCTTTTCTCTGGTTGCAGCGAGTATGGGCTACTCTCTAGCTGAGGTGCCCAGGCTTCTCATTGTGGTGGCTTCTCTAGTTGCAATGAATGGCGCGACTCTACTTTTAGATGCCCAGGCTTCTCATTTCTGTGGTTTCTCTTGTTGCAGAGCACAGGCTCTAAGCACACGGGCTTCAGTAGTTGCAGCATGCAGGATCAGTAGTTGTGGCGCACAGGTTTAGGGGCTCCATGGCATGTGGAATCTTCCCGGACCAGGGGTTGAACCTGGGTCCTCTGCATTGGCAGGTGAATTCCCACCCACTGTGTCACCAAGGAAGTCCAGGATCATGTGTTTTCCAGTGAGTTCCCTTCTTCTGTTCTAGGATTCCTAATTTCATTTAGCATATAGCTTTTAACTAAATACAATCAGAGCTAACACTTGTATAACCAAGATCATTTAAGAAATTAAATCCTATAATTCCTGTTCTCCAATGCAAAATGTCACTAATCCCCTCAAACCAATCTCTTTGAAGATGTATTTTGGGCCAAGGAATATCGATGCTGTGCATCTCTCCAGGTTTTAACTTGTTCCGTCTCCCAAGAAGGAGCTTCCCAGGTGGTGCTAGTGTTAAAGTACCTGCCTGCCAATTCAGGAGACATAAGAGATGCAGGTTCAGTCACTGGTTCAGGAAGATCCCCTGGAGGAGGGCATGGCAACCCACTCTGGTACTCTTGCCTAGAGAATCTCATGGACAGAGGAGCCTGGTGGGCTACAGTCCATAGGGTCCCAAAGAGACAGAGATGACTGAAGCAACTTTGCACACATGCATCACCCAAGAGGTGTTTACAAGTCTGACTTCTTATACAAGTGCCTTGGGGCTGGACTCCTAGGTGTCTTTCAGTTCTGAAATCAAGATCACATTGTCTTTTTCTACAGAATTCTTACTGTATAGGAGTCCAATGTGCTTGCTTCTCCAAGGATGACAAGTATGTCTATGCAGGCTTGAAAGATCGCTCCATAATTGTCTGGAGTGTGCTGGATGGTGAGTCATTTTGCTTTGAGGGTAGGACTGAGCTTAGATCTGGAGACAAAAGACCCTGTTCTGGATCCTTGCCTTTAGAGGACTCTGCTCTGACCTCTTCTCATTGGGTCCATCTGCTTGGGGGGTAGGTATCTGCAGCCTCAGGGAACAGGCCCAACTGGAGCTATACCTCTTCTTCCAGAACCTATACTCTGGGAACCTGGAACTCCAGAACACCCTCCCCACCTGCCCCAGGAGCCCTCTTTAGGGCCTCTGTGGACCTCTTTCCCAGGTCTATCCTTCTGAAAGTGGGTTGTGCCTTGAGTGTGCACACCCCCAGGCTGGGAGGGTGATTGTGGAATGGTATGCATGGAGTTTGGATTTGTGAGCTGGGTGGGGATTCACATGTATGTATCTGAGGCCCCCTAGGGATGTAGGAAGGAGCTGGATGTGGGAAGAGAAGGGGGACGTCACAGACAGCTGGGGTCTCCCACACCGTTATATTCAGACATGGAACTGAAGAGCCTGAGAGTCCTCAACCCAAACCTGACCTTCCAGGTGTTCTGAAGGTATATCAACCAATGTAGAAGGATGGAATATATTTAATTTAATATAATAGTTTATTAACTGAATTTACAGTGTTTACATATTGTATCTTACAGACGGACGTTGACCTTCATTCATTCTCTTTTCTCAGGCCCTGTAAATGTTTGGGGAACCTTGTTTAAGATCAACCACTTTGAAAACTCCACATTTCTCATTCTGTTTAACATCACACTAAGGACATATTAACAGAAGTTAACATTTCTTGTGTACTGGATACTGTCACCAAGTCATTTCATTATCTCAGTTCACACCTGCCTTTTATAAAATTTGAGGCTCTGAGAGATGGAGTGGGCTGTGGTTTGAAGCTGGTCTACCTGTTCCCCATGGGTACCTTTGTCACATTCTCCCATGGAGAAAGAAACCCTTATGACACTGGCAGGGAGGGGTAGGATTTATCACTATCCCCATTTGACAAATGAAGAAGCTTAAGTTCAGAGTGATCAAGGAATTTTCTCAAGGTCATAAAGCAAGTAAGTGGCTGAATGAATAGCAGATAGAGTTGAATATATTGTAGTCAAATACATTATAATTGAAAACTGTGGTTGAATCTGTATAATTGAATAGTTATACTCTAATACATTGCAATTGAATACCTTGAATTCTAAAACAGTATAATAAAGATGCCTGGCACAATGTCACAGATGGCTCAGAAGCTAAGATCTGAGGACTGTGGCCTTAAAAGTCCATCCTGCACATGTTCACAACCTCTCTTCCCACTTCTTCTCCAATAATAATATTGACTGAATTCACTCTGGGATGAAACTGATACTTAGCACTTGACATGCATAACATATCCAAATCTTCAGAATTCCCCTAAGCAGGTAGGCTCAGTTATCATTCTCATATTGTGGATGAAGCAAGAGGGACTAAGAATTTTGCTGTCATGCCTAAGCCAGTAAGGGGGATCGAAGAAATTTGACCCCATGCAGCTAACTCTCAAATGTGTGAGATTGGATCTCTGTGGCTGCATTTTTACCATGTGTACCCATCTCTCCACTTCCCCCGACAGGCACACTGTTGGCTGTCCAGTTTGTCCACGCCGTGGTGAACAGGATCATCCCAACCTCCAACGGCTTCATCGCCCCCTCCAGACATGGCTATCTCATCCGCGAGCGTTTCCAGTGCCCTTCATCAAGAATCTCACAACAGGACCCTCTCAAGAACTTCAAGAAAGCAGTGTGGATGGTCAAATCCAGGCAGAGAGAAGAGTTGGCAGCTGCTGCAGGAGCCCTCCAGGACTTGAGATCAAAGAGTGCCCAGGGAAATGAATCCAAATCAAACAAACGCTCACAAGTCTGCCTGCTGGTGTAAACCCCGCCCTATGGCGCCAAATTAGTTAGTCCCATTCAGTCTAACTGAAGCAAAAAGAACGTATGTGTTGAGATATATCTGGACTCGAAGCCTCCAGTTACGTGACTCAGATCTTGTTTCCTACCATCTTTCCATTGTTTTCTCTCCTCAGCTCTATTCTCAGGTCCGCCCGCAGATTAGCATCATGACAGTCAAGTTCAGCAGAAAAGTAGGTCTCTTTCCAACAGCTTGAACCAAAGCACCCTGGTTCTAAATCTGTTAGCCCCAATTAGTTCACACACCCATCCCAGAACACAAAGCTATCTTTGAGGAAAATGCAGCACTCTGCTTGGCGGTCCTGACCCCACGTCCATCCAGACTGAGGTTGGAGTCAACACCACCCGACTCTGAGGACTGAGAAGGGGAGAGGCTACTCCCCAGGGTAACTGGGGTGCTAGTCAAGATGGGGACAGATGGATATGAGACCAACCAAACCACAAACGTGGACCATAGGGCCTTATAGTTTATAAAGCACCAGGTGCTATGGTCTGATCCTTATCACAGTCCATACTTCAGAGAGGGCAGGAGTTTCTGCTTCCATTTTACAGATAAGGAAACAGCCTTGCCGAGTTAGCTGTGATTTGCTCAAGATCATGAGCCTGAGGTGCGAGAGAACTCTGAGAAATTAGAATCCAGAGCCTTCCTGTCGCAACTGTTGTTGGGACCACCTCACTCTAATTTTAGACCCAGAAGCACAACCATCAGTTCCATGGGTGGCACATTCAAATGCCCACAGGGACCAACAAGTAATCAAGATGGTTGCTGTGTGCTGGGGTGACCAGCAGATTATGATGGTGACAATGCAAACATGGAGGGCATTGCTCTGTCTTGGCATGAGACACGGGAACCTTGAGTCTACCCCAGAATGACCCTGGGGAGAGCAGCCCACTGGTGCCAGAGCTTCCTGCTGTCACAAGTAAAGTCACAAACCTGGATTTTTATGAGAAATGTCCTCATTTTAACCAAGTTGGCAATTGGTTCAAATTTGCACTTATAGGTACACCTGGCTCAGATCTCTAGTTCATCGTGACCCAACCTGGCGTCAAAACAGTAAATTTGTTATCATTCTTCCATCTATACTCCTTGGCTCTCAAACTCTGAGGCTAGAGATGCTTTTTATCTTAAAAACTGGAGGCTCTTGGAAGCAAATGGATAAAGCTGCCAACATCTTCCTACCATGCTTTTGGATGATCTCTGCCTTGTGCAAGTTCAAAAGTTTGACTGTTTTCTGCTCCACTTAAATGGCTTTTTCTTTTTTTGCCTGCAGCCTTCTAAAAGCCCCTACTTGCTTCTGGGGCTTTTGCTGTAAGGATAGCAGAGTCCAAACCTTCAAGGTGCTATTCCATCCTATCCTCCTCCCCCACCTCCAGTTGAATTCCAAACAGCAAAAAAAAACAGCCTTAGAAATAGAGACTTTTGAGCTGGATGTGACCTGACCAATGGGCTCATTCAGCCATTTTTAAAACTAGTGTTCCAAGGAGGGCTTTGACAGTTCTGCAAATGTTACTTAGCATCAAATTCCATTTAAAAATGTTTCATAGCTGCAATTTAAAAATACACATTGGGCAGCAGTTTTTAAGGTGTTGGAAATAACTAACATAGGATTTTCCTGCCATCTCCATTTAACTTAGAGGGGAGGGGAGCCCTTGAAAAAAAAAAAAAAGCTACTCTTTGCACCATGTCTCTGTGAATCAGGGGTTTATCCAATGCATAAATAAGATTTAGCTACAACTTCTCGTTTAAAATATGAGTGTCCATCTCAACAGCCTCAGTGAGAATCAATTGCTTCATATGTAAACACTACTTTGACCATAGGAAAGAATTTTTTTACTAATAAAATGCTACTTTGAATTGTTGCTTACCGTGGTATTTCTGTGGAGAGTTTTCATTTATGAAAGCGTTTGGTTGCCATGAATGTTTGACAAGCACAGTGCTTTGTAGTGGAGTGACTTGCTTGAGGTTCCCCAGCTGTGGTAGACCCAGGGTGATAGCATGGTTATTGTGCCAACAGGACTGTATTAACATACTGTCCAAACCGAGACACTTTTTGAGAGTGAAAGGGAGTGATCCAAATAATTACTCCAGGACAACTACAATAAGCTGGCTGTCCCAGGACAATTGGAATATATAGCTCCTCTAGTTACAGCAGGGATTAATTTATATTAAAATCCAGAGAGTCCTTTTAAAAATGAAACGTGACATATAACATTGTATTAGCTTCAGGTGTACAACATAATGATTTGATATGTGTATATATTATGAAATGATCACAAGAAGTGTAGTTAATATTCAACACTGGGCTTCCCGGTGGATCAGTAGTAAAGAATCCACCCGTCAATGCAGGAGATGCAGGAGGTGTGATCTCTGGGTCGGGAAGATCCCCAGAGGAGGAAATGGCAACCCATTCCAGTATTCTTGCCTGGAAAAATGCCAAGGACAGAGGACCCTCGTGGGCTACAGTCCATGGAATTGCAGAGATTCAGACACGACTGAGTGACCACCTAGACACACACATAGTTGACTTACAATAGTGTCTTTATTTCAGGCGTACAGCAAAGTGATTCAGTTATATATAGTGGGTTGGCCAAAAGGTTCATTTGGGATGTTATGGGAGAATCTGAATGAACCTTTTGGCCAACCCATTACATATGTCTGTGTGTGTGTGTGTGTATTCTTTTTCAGATTTGTTTCCCTTATAGATTATAAAATAATGAGTTTAGTCCCCTGTGCTACACAGTAGGTCCTTGTTGGATACCTATTTTATATATATTAATAGTAGTACGTATATGTTAATCACAAACTGTGGGCGAATTTCTGTTTTGTATATAAGTTCATTGGTATCTTTTTTTTAGGTTTCTCATATAAGCAATATCATATATTTGCCTTTTTTTCTGTCTGGCTTACTTCACTTAGTATGATAATCTCTAGGTTCATCTATGTTGCTGCAAATGACATTCTTTTCATTCTTTTCTTGGTAAGAACTTTTAAGACCTATTGTCCTAGCAACTTTCAAATATACAACTCAGTTCAGTTCAGTTCAGTCACTCAGTCGTGTCTGATTTTCTGCGACCCCATGGACTGCAGCACATCAGGATTCCCTGTCCATCAACAACTCCCGGAGTTTACTCATGTCCATTGAGTCGGTGATGCCATCCAACCATCTCATCCTCTGTCATCCCCTTCTCCTCCTGCCTTCAATCTTTCCCAGCATCAGGGTCTTTTCAAATAAGTCAGTTCTTCACATCAGATGACCAAAGTACTGAAGTTTCAGCTTCAGCATCAGTCCTTCCAATGAATATTCAGGACTGATTTCCTTGAGGATGGACCGGTTGGATCTCCTTGCAGTCCAAGGGACTCTCAAGAGTCTTCTCCAATCCACAGTTCAAAAGCATCAATTCTTCGGCACTTAGCTTTCTTTACAGTCCAACTCTCACTTCCATACATGACTACTGGAAAAACCATAGCTTTGACTAGACAGATCTTTGTTGGCAAAGTAATGTCTCTGCTTTTTACTATGCTGTCTAGGTTGCTCATAACTTTTTCCCCAAGGAGCAAGTGTCTTTTAATTTCATGGCTGCAGTGATTTTGGAGCCCCCAAAATAAAGTCTTCCACTGTTTCCCCATCTATCTGCCATGAAGTGATGGGACCAGATGCCATGATCTTAGTTTTCTGAATGTGAGTTTTAAGCCAACTTTTTCACTCTCCTCTTTCACTTTCATCAAGAGGCTCTTTAGTTCTTCTTCACTTTCTGCCATAAGTGTGGTATCATCTGCATATCTGAGGTTATTGGTATTTCTCCTGGCAATTCTGAATCTAGCAAATACACAACACTGTATTATTAACTATAGTCACCAGATTGTACATGACACCTTCAGGACTTATTTATCATAAGTTATTTTTGGTGAGAAGTCAGCTTCCTTATTAGATGGTTACACAAATAATAATACATTATCATGGCAAGCAAATCAAATAGAACAGAGGCTATAAGGTAAAAATCAGAAAGTAGGGTGATCATGGTGACTCTGTATACAAGACTTTCCAGTAGTCATGTATGGATGTGAGAGTTGAGCTACAAAGAAAGCTGAGTGCTAAAGAATTGATGCTTTTGAACTGTGGTCATGGAGAACACTTTTGAGGGTCCCTTGGACTGTAAGGAGATCCAACCAGTCCATCCTCAAGGAAATCAGTCCTGAATATTCATTGGAAGGAATGATGCTGAAGCTGAAACTCCAATATTTTGGCCACCTGATGCAAAGAACTGACTCCTTGGAAAAGACCCTGATGCTGGGAAAGATTGAAGGCAGGAGGAGAAGCAGATGACAGAGGATGAGGTAGCTGGATGGCATCACCGACTCAACGGACATGAGTTTGAGTAAACTCCAGGAGTTGGCAATGGACAGGAAGGCCGGGCATGCTGCAGTCCATGGGGTTGGAGAGTTGGACATGACTGAGTGACTGAACTGAACTGATGCCACTTACAAGCAAAAGCCCCATGTTATGATAACCTTCCAGTCACTGACAAATCGGGACATCTGGTCACCTAAACAGCTCTTAATTCCCCAATTCCTGCCCCCTAGAGTTGTACCTTTTGACCAACTTCACCCGTTTCACCCAACCCTACCCCCCGTCTCTGGCAGCCACCAACCTGCTTTCTGTATCTATGAGTTTGAGGGGGGTTATTTTTTAAATTTGTTTTTAAAATATTTATTTATTGGGTTGTGCCAGGTCTTACTTGTGACATGCAGGATCTTTAGTTATGGCATGAGAACTCTTAGTTGTGGCATGTGGGATCTAATTCCCTGACCATGGATTGAACCTGGGTCCCCTTCACTGGGAGTGCCAAATCTTAGCCACTGGACTTCCAGGGAAGTCCCTGGGTGGGGTTTAGTTAATTTAAAAATTTTAACTTTAGAAGTCTAGAGATTTTTTTTAAATTTGCTTAACTCTATGTGAAAACATTCAAACCCACAGCAAAGTTGCAATATTGAAGACAACGAACATGTATTTATTGAGATTCCCCGATTGCCCTATTGCTGCCAATCTCCCGCTAAACCAATTCAAAGTGATGCTGGGACTAGGGTGAGAAGAGTGGAAGGAGCACTCAGACACAAAGTTACAGAGGCACCAAAAATAGTCAACCATCAAAACAGACCTTGGGTCACCATAACTTTTAAATCAAAATGAATAAAAATGCATGTTGAACGAAATACCAACATTTTCAAAAAAACTGGATTCTGATTCCGTACTTGCACAGACTCCTCACCCTAATTCTGGCCCTGGTGATATCAAGACACTTCAGTGCTTATGTAAGGAGGCACCTTTAAGGAATAAGGTCATTCTTCTACATAACTGCACACGCCTGCCAAAACTAACAATAGGCATTCCTAATTTTTCTAATTAGTCCTATAACATTCCTAATTAGCTGTTTCTTCAAACTAGGAGGCAATCAAGATTTGTTCACCCACTGCACTGCATTCATTTGCTTTGTCTCTAGTCTCATAGATATTGTAGACCAGGACTTAGCAAGCCACAGTCTGCATGTTTGTTTTTGTAAATAAAGTTTTATTGAAACACAGCCATGCCTGTTCATTCGCATATTACCTATGGCTGTTTTCATGCTATAGTGACAGAGAATGTATGAAGCCAGAGTGAAAGATACTTACAGTCTGGCTCTTTGTACTTATTTATACTGTATACTTTAATACTGTGTGTATTAAACAGGTATACAATAAACATATATAGTTATATTGTTATAACATTTATAATACTTTTATTATATAGTTATTTTATTTGTTTAAAATATAAAATAGTGAGACTTCCATGGTGATCCAGTGGCTAAGGCTCCATGTTCCCAATGCAGAGGGTCTGGGTTTGATCCCTGGTCAAGGAACTAGAGCCCACATGCAGCAACTAAACAGTTTGCATGTTGCAACAAAGGTCAAAGATCCCACACGCCACAACTAAGACCTGGCACAGCCAAACAAATAACTTTTAAATGTGTATATATATATATATATTACATATATATGTATATATATAAAATATTTACAATCTGCAACCCTGGTCTTAAATGATTAGATTTAGAGCAAACATTTTCTTAAACAGTCTATTTTTAGAGCAGTTTAGATTCACAGCAAAATTGAGTGGGAGGCACAGAGATTTCTCACATACCCCTTCCACCCACACATGTGTCATTTCCTCCATTATCAACATCCCCCACCAAAGCAGCCTATTTGTCACACTTGAAGAACCTACATAGACACCTCATCATCACACGTAAACGGATTTGACAAGACTACTTCATAGGGATTAGTGAGCTATCACTAATTAGTGATATTAGTGAGCTATCACTGAGTAACAAATCACCACAAACTTCGCTGCTGAAAAAAGCAGCCTTTTATTCTCTCACAGTGTCTGTGGATCAGGAATCTAGGCATAATGTGGCTGGGTTCTCTGTTCAGGGCCCTACGAGTTGCCGCTGGGGCTGGGACCTCATGGACAGGCTCAGAGCCCTGATCCATGCTCCTTTCCAGCTGAGCTCTTGGCAGCTGTAGGCCTGCGGCTCTTGGCTCCCAGAGGCCGCCTCTTTCCATAAGCAGATCATGACGTGGACTGGTTCCTCCTTCAAGGCCAACAGAATCACACATCTCTGCTGCTTCAAGACTGACTTCCAGACTCTTTTAAAGAGTGCCCCTGGGACTTCCCTGGTGGTTCAGCAGTTAAGACTTCTCCTTCCAAGACACAGATGTAAAGAACAGACTTTTGGACTCAGTGGGAGAAGAGGGTGAGATGATTTGAGAGAATAGCACTGAAACATATACATTACCACATGCAAAATTGAGAACCAGTGCGGGTTTCATGTGTCACACAGGGCACCCAAAGGCGGGCTCTGTGATAACCTGCAGAGATAGGGTGGGGAGGGAGGTGGGAGGAGGTTCAACATGGAGGGGACACACGTGTGCCTATGGCTGATTCATACTGATGTATGGCAAAAACCATCACAATATTGTAAAGTAATTATCCTCCAATTAAAATAAATAAATAAACTAAAAAACAACAACAAAAAAGACTTCTCTTTCCATTGCAGGGAGGTGATCCCTGGATTCAGGAAACTAAGATCTTATGTGCCTTGTGGCCAAAAAAATCACATCATAAAACAATAGAAGCAATATTATAAAAAATTCAATCAAGACTTTTAAAAATGGCCCAAATAATTTTTAAAATCTTAAAAATTTTTTGTTTTTGGTTAAGTAATATGAATTTATTGAAAAAGAATCATGTATAAGTAGACCTTGGAGTTCAAACCTTTATTGTTCACAGGACAGTTTAACACAGATCAGTCTCTTAGTTGTGTCCAACTATTTGCAACCCCATGGACTGTAGCACGCCAAGCTTCCCTGTTCATCACCAAGTCCTGGAGCTTGTTCAAACTCATGTCCATTGAGTTGGTGATGCCATTCTACCATCTCAACCTCTGTATCCTCTTTGCCTCCTGCTTTCAATCTTTCCCAGCATCAGGGTCTTTTCAAATGAGTCAGTTCTTTGCATCAGGTGGCCAAAGTATTGGAACTTCAGCTTCAGCATCAGTCCTTCCAATGAATATTCAGGACTGATTTCTTTTAGGATGGACTGGTTTGTTCTCCTTGCAGTCCAGAGGACTCTCAAGAGTCTTCTTCAGCACCGCAATTCAAAAGCATCAATTCTTCGGTGCTCAGCTTTGTTTATGGTCCAACTCTCACATCCATACATGGCTACTGGAGAAATCACAGCTTTTAGCTTTGACTAAATGGATCTTGGTCAGCAAAGTAATGTCTCTGCTTTTTAATATGTTGTCTAGGTCGGTCATAGCTTTGTTTTTTAAATTTTCATAGAAAACAAATTTATGGTTACCAAAGGGGAAGGGGGAGAGGGATAAATGAAGACAATGGGATTAATATATACACACCACTACATACAAAATAGATTACCAAGGACTCACTGTATAGAAAAAAGAACTATGCTCATTATTTTGTAATAACCTATAAGGGAAAAGAATCTGAAAATTATATATATGTGTGTGTGTGTGTGCAATTATACACACGTACACAAATATATATATATATCTGACACACTGTGCTATACACTTGGAACCAACATGCCATTGTAAATCAAGTATATTTCAATAAAACAAGAAAATAAATACTATTCTGTCTTTCATATTATAGCAAAGAGATAAACCAAGTCTTATTTCCAGGAGCTTTCCCTTGAGTGATACAGTTATAAACAGGAAACATGAGCCCAAGCATCCACTGAATGAAGAACAGTCAAATTTTCTGGTAAAGAGATGCTCTTTTAAGATTTTTTTTTAAATCTTTAAAATTTTTTTTAAATTAAAAAATAAAGGGTACCCTTGATTAGGTCAGGTCTACCTACATAATCTGCTTTCTGATGAATTCAAAATCAACTTCATTTGGAATCTTAAGCACTCTGAGAATTCCCTTCACCTTCACCGTGTAGACATAGACACACTGTAGGTGTGACATCCATGATGTTCCCAGGACCACCTATACTCCAGGAAGGAAGACAAGGCAGGATGCGTACACCAGGGCATGGGAATCTCTGGCAGCCTTGGAAAGTTCTGCGGCAGACTGCGATTCCCAGCTTCAGCGGGTTTGATCCTAATGTTTGCCACCTGGGAAGACTGAGCTAGTTCAGAATATACAGCATTTTGGATCTTCTTAATTTTGCCAAGATACTGTCCAACAAAAGATCTACCTAAGAACCTTACTTTAATGTCATTAAATTAGACAAATGATAAGGAAATTTGTGTTCCAAATTTATTTAAGCTGTCTACCCAAACTGTCACCTCTAAGGTTTTCCATTTTTTCTAATTTTTAAAAAACTTTTTATTTTCATATAAAACCATTTTAACTTTTTATATTGATGTACAGTCAATTTAAAATGTTGCACTAGTTTCAGGAGTATACAGCAAATTGATTCACACATATATGTGTATAAATACATATATATATTCTTTTTTAGATTATTTTCCATTATAGGTTCATATAATATATTGAATATATTTCCCTGTAGGGAAATACAGTAGGGGCTATACAGTAGGCCCTTGTTGTTTATCTATAAGGTTTTTAATTTAATCTGTGTAGATGAGAATAGTAAAGAAAAAGATTAGCTTAGCAACTTTGTATGCTTTATAAAAATAAGAATGAAAAGATGTACATGTACTGCTGCCTACATATTGAACACACGCACAGACACACACACACATACACATACATATATTCATGCATCCTTCAGAACTCACATACATGCCAAGGTGGCATTGAGTTGTGGTTGCCTGTTCTCCAGTTGAGTGAGGGCTTCCTCTGACCCTAAGAGACCTACTAAAAGAATAGAAAACTTAAGGTGATCCTTGTGGGAGGGGGAGCAATGTATAAGGTCTCTGGGGCTTATCAGAAGCCAACGTGTGCCATTGATTTTCAGGGGAGGGACTGCCCCCAGGAGGTGCTGTTGCGGTAGCCTCAGAATGTGGTTCAGTAGGCCTCAGCTTCTGTTCAGAAAGAAACGCAATGAAACGGAGCAGAATACCTTTGTGGGCTAGGAGCTATGAACCCTCAAACTTCCTTTCTCCTCACCCCCACATCCACCCTGTGCCACGTCCTCTCTGCTTTACCTTCTAAATATCACTCCCTTTCACCACCTTCTCTCCACCTCTACACTTCTCCTACTCTGGTCTCAACCACCATCATCCTTTGCCTGTCTAAACAATGACACAGCCTCCCTGCACCCTCCCTGGCTCCCCTCCAATCACTTCCCTGCAGAATAGTCAGAGCATTTGCTTCCAACTTCCAAGCTGCTGAAACAGTTCCTTTTGTAGAACCCATTCACAGTTTCTACCAGCGCTAAATGCCAAGTTCAAAAGCCTTAATTCATCTCATAAGAAAGAGTGGCCTGCCTTCTCTGTTCCGTCTACTCTTATCCTGCTCTCTCTCTCTGTCTCTCCCTTCCATTCCTCTGAAATCTAAGAACACTGGTTGCTTTTTTTTAAGTTCTTTAAATATGCCACACTTGTTCCCACCACAGGGCCTTTGCACAGCCATTCCTTCTGATTTTCACAGTTCAGTTCAGTTCAGTCACTCAGTCGTGTCCAACTCTTTGTGACCCCATGAACCGCAGCATGCCAGGCCCCTCTGTCCAACACCAACTCCTGGAGTTTACTCAAACTCATCTCCAATGAGTCGGTGATGCCATTTAACCATCTCATCCTCTGTCGTCCCCTTCTCCTCCTGCCTTCAATCTTTCCCAACATCAGGGTCTTTTCAAATGAGTCAGCTCTTTGCATCAGGTGACCAAAATATTGGAGTTTCAGCTTCAACATCAGTTCTTCCAACGAACACTCAGGACTGATTTTCACAGTGGGCATTTCTACATGGCATTCAGAACACAACTAGAATATCACTACCTCTGGGAGGCCTTTCTCACCCCCTGACTGGGTTAAGTCTATGTGGTGTCAGAAGGTATTTTCCAAAAATGGTCATGCAATTATTTCCTATCTCCCCATTCTATTCCTGGGGCTTCCCAGGTGGCTCAGTGGTAAAGAATCTCCCTGCCAATGCAGGAGATCCAGGTTCTATTCCTGAGTTGGGAAGATCCCTTGGAGAAGGAAATGACAATTCACTCCAGTATTCTTGCCTGGAGAATTCCACGGACAGAGGAGCCTGGTGGGCTACAGTCCATGGGGTTGCAAAGACTGAGCACATAGGCATGGATGCATGCTATTTCAGAACCTGGCCACTCCCCAGGTTCTGGAGTTTGCTGTCTCTCCACTTAAATTTGGGAGGGATTTTTGATTCTCTGTAACTTGCAAAGGTAGATCAGAAAAGGGTATAAGGCTTCCACCTGGCTCAGTTGTTCCTCTCTGTGTGATTGGGCTTGGAACCTAGCTGCCATACTGTGAGGAAGCTCAGGCTACACGAGGAGGCCACATGTGGGTCATTCTGGCAACAGCCACTGGCCTCAACCTACAGCCAGAAGCAACTGAGAGACATGTGAGTGAGTAAACCTTCAAAGGATTCTAGCCTCAGCCTTCCAACCACCCAGCTGACACAGAGGGGCCAGGAATGAGCTGTCCCTTCCAAGCCTGCCTAAATTGCAGGTTGGAGAACAAAATAAATGTTCTTATCATTGTAAACCTCTAAATCTGGAGATGGTTTATAACACAGCCAGAGTAACTGGAACAGAATGACTATTATAGTTGTAACTTCCCTTTGAAGTATCTGTCACAGTTGAAACTTGACATTTGTGTATGTGATTGATTTTTATCCTTCCTGAAAGACTGATGACACTCTGGGGTAAAAGCCTTGTTGGTTTTGTTCACCATTCTACTCCTGCTGCTGGAAATCCCTACAGTCATGTCTGACTCTTTGTGACCTCATGGACTGTAGCCTGCCAGTCTGCTCTGTCCATGGGATTCTCCAGGCAAGAATACTGGAGTGGGTGGCCATGCCCTCCTCCAGGGGATCTTCCCTACCCAGGGATCGACTTTGCATCTCTTACGTCTCCTGCATTGGCAGCCGGGTTCTTTACCACTAGCGCTACCTGGGAAGTCCAATTCTACTTCTAGAAAGTGAATTTGCTCAGTCGTGTCCAACTCTTTGCGACCCCATGGACTGTAGCCTACCAGGCTCCTCCATCCATGGGATTTTCCAGGCAAGAGTACTGGAGTGGGTTGCCATTTCCTTCTCCAGGGGATCTTCCCCACCCAGGGATTGAACCCGGGTCTCCTTCTTTGTAGGCAGACGCTTTACCGTCTGAGCCACCAGGGAAGTCCCAATTTTACTCCTGACCCCTGACAAATGATGCACTTGTTGCCAATATATTCTTAGCTTTCCTGCATCTCTTCACAAATAGAGATACCAAATGAAGATAATGTACAAGAGACTGTGGGATGGCAGAGGAGAAGTCGGGTAGTTTCTTGAGAGAGAGGATATTTGAGTTGTATTTTGCAGGCTATATAGGATGCTTTTGTGTAATGAAGAGATAGAATAGGGCTTCTGGCTGATGCATGGGGTCAGGGAGCAGCCAGGCTAAGCAGGCATTGACAGGAATTTCTGCACAGATAGAAGGCAGCTTACTTGGGTGGAAAAATGTAAGAAAAGTTTCATAAGGAGTAGGTTTTTATTGCCTTCAATGCTGCATGTAGGTGCTCAGATTTAACTCATAAGAAATAGGAAGACCTTGGAGATTTGGAAGCAGTTGTGGAATGATCTCAGTTCTTGATGGCACTGAGACTGGAAAAACTGGTTAAGAGGCTCCCAAACTGGTCCAGTGGGGAAGTGATGGGAACAGGATTAGAGAAGTGAGGAGAGGAGGATCAGGACTAAGTCAAAAGCAATTTAGCAGGGACTTCCCTGGTGTTTCAAAGGCTAACACTCTGCACTCGCAACACAGTGGCCATGGGTTCAATCCCTGGTCAGGGAGTTAGATCCCACAAGCCACAGCTAAGAGTTTGCATGCTACAGTTAAGATCCCACATGCTGCAATTAAAACTGAGCACAGCAAAATAAATTAATAAAAATTTTTTAAAAAGCATTTTGGCAAAACTTCACTGCAGGGCCATGTATTCGGGTGCGGTGTGTCCATACCTCAGTTGTTATATCAACCCTAGAAAGCAGGGGTCCAGAACACTATTTCAGTAAATATATCAGGCTGTGTAGATCTTAGCATCTGTAGAAGCTATTCATCCCGCCGTCGAAGCGCAAAAATAGCCAGAGGTGCCCAGTAAACGAGTGGGCATTCCAGTGTTCCAGTAAACCTTAATTTTACAGACACCGAAGCTTGAATTTCATAGAATTTTCACGTGGCACGGAATAATCTTCACTATAGGAGTTTTCCCAACTTTTAAAATTGTAAAAAGCATTCTCAGTTTACTTGTGGGGCCGGACAAAAGCAGAGGGCAGGCCTTGCTTGCCCGCCGGTGGTATTTTAAGCGTTAGCATTTCAGTTTTATGGGTAAGATCCTACAGCCAATTCCTCAAGGAACTTTGCAGTCCCAGCCGCCGCCAGGCCACGCCCCCTAGGGCGGAGCCAGCGCATGCGCGGCCGACCTCGGGCGGGGGGGGGGCGGGGCGGGCCGCGGCTCCGAGTTCCAACATGGCGCACGCTGGCGGCGGCGGCGGCGTCGGTCCTGCGGGCCGGGGGCTGAGCGGTGCCCGCTGGGGTCGCTCGGGCTCCGGGGGCCACGAGAAACTGCCGGTGCACGTGAGTGGTGCCCCAGCCCTCCCTGGGGAACCCCGTCTTCCAGTCCCCAGAGGTTGGCGCCCCCTACCAGGGCCCCGCCCGACCCTGGCCCTGCCTCGGCCTCCGCTCCGCTGGGCCCTGGACCCGCGACTCCCTGCCTCCGCCCCTCGGAGCCCGGCCTGTCCCCCATCCTGCCAGGGACCCCCGGCCCCTTCCCCTTCTGCGCCAACTGCGGCCCACCAGGACCCTCCCCCTCCCCGCAGGTGGAAGACGCCCTCACCTACCTGGACCAGGTGAAGATCCGCTTCGGCAGCGATCCTGCCACTTACAATGGCTTCCTGGAAATCATGAAGGAGTTCAAGAGCCAGAGGTACCTGCGGGGCCCCTGCCCAGGGGGACGTCCCAGGTGGACGCCCTGGGCCGCAGTGGGCCTGAGCGGTGGGAGCCACCAACCCCCGCTGCCCCTCAACAGGGTGACCTTGCGCAGGTTGTGACTTCTCGGAGCCCCAGTTCCTTCTTCCAAAAAACGGGACGGAAGGGTACCTTCCTTGTGAAGCTATTGTGGGGATTCCTGGAAGGAGGGCAGGGATGGAGTGAGGCGAGTGAGGCTGTCAAGCAAGCACAGGGTGGGATCCTGTCTTTACTCAGAATGTTGGGTTTTTTTAAGATAAATTTTGTTCGTCGGGAGTTTTTTAAAATTTAGATTTTTCCCCCCCAAGCACTACATGAAAATGTTACTTATCCTGATTAAGGAATGTTTTGGCACTCTCTCCCCCTCGAAGCTTAATCCCCAAGGTGAGTGCCTTACTTGCTTCGCCCTCATCCCAGGCCTACTTGAGAAATAACGCACATAAAATGCTTAGTAAGGAACCTGGCACTTAGAAGGCATTTAAAACACATTAGCTGTTTTCACAGGCACAGAATCAGGGGGGTTAGAGATATATCGGGGACCTCCCGATCTCCTATCTTGTTTGACAGGGGGCTTGCTGAGACTTAGAGTGGGCCAGGGGTTCACCCAGATTCACGTTAGGCGCAGAGATGGGACCAGGACTCCATCCCTTCTGACTTAGATTCATGAATATCACATCCACACTGTGCTGCTTGCCCCACTGAGGAAAAAATAACGACAGGACTCACCTGGTTTCCTTCCACAAGCCCGATGCTAAGACCTTGGCCCTGACTGCAGCCCTGAGGGAGAGCCCTATCTCCTCTCTTCTTGATCTGTTATGCAGTTTCCATACTTGCAGGGCCTTTGACATTTGTGCATTACCGTCAGTTACTGGGAACAACTCCTGTGTCACAGCAGATCGCTAATTCGTATGAAGTGAATTTATCTCCCCGTTTAGAGGACTTGGCCTCCTCCTTCACGTCTTGGAGCTCAGGGTGTGTGGCTGGCTCTCCTGACATTTTCAGAACCTAGCTCACGTGCTTGCAGTTTTTTGGGAGCTCTGCTGTGTGCCTGTTGGTTTTTGCTGGGAAGATACAGGGAGCCCAGGCCTGGCTGCCTTGGTGGTGGACCACCATCTGCAGTCACACAGAACACATTTTAGGGTGCTTCGTTGTCTGTTGAGCAGCCTGTGTCCTGGGACGGTTATGAGAGTCAGAAGTTAGCTCGGGTCCCAGTTTGCCCCCTAAGACGCTCCTGCCCAGCCCTGGTCTTCTCTGTTCCAGCATTGATACTCCTGGCGTCATCCGACGAGTGTCGCAGCTCTTCCATGAACACCCTGACCTCATTGTTGGATTCAACGCTTTCCTTCCTCTCGGCTACAGAATAGACATTCCCAAGAATGGCAAGTTAAACATACAGTCGCCTCTGTCGAACCAGGTATGCAGTGGTGTGAGTGATCGGGCCTTAGCACCACCCACTCTGGCACTGGGGTACTCAGGCCAGGCAGTGTGTTCTCATGTGTTTCCTTGGCAGGGAAGCAGTGAAGGGCCGATCTTCTTGAAATGCTTCTAGCACAAATCAAAATAAATGGAAGCACCTTCCCCAGCATCCTCTGCATCCCAAATTGATCTGTTCGGCAGATTTAAATCAAGAGTGGGTGTGTCTGTATGTGTCAGGGAGGCATTCTCCAAACACAGTTTTATGTCCGTTCACAGTCAGAGACACGGATGGACCTAGAGTCTGTCATGCAGAGTGAAGGAAGTCAGAAAGAAAAATCAGAATCGTATATTAGCGCATGTATTAACCTGTGGGATCTAGAAAAATAGGACAGACGAACCTAGTTCCAGGGCAGCAGTAGAGACGCAGACGTAGAAGACGGACATGTGGACACAGTGGGGGAGGGAAGGTGGGGTGACTTGGGAGATTCGGTTTGGCATAAATACACTACCATGTGTAAAATAGATAGCTACTGGGAACTATGGTATATGGCACGGGGTGCTCAGCTGAGTGCTCTGTGATGACCGAGGGATGGGATGGGGTGGGGGTAGGAGGGAGGTCTAAGAGGGAGGGGATATAGGTGTGTGTGTGTGTATATATATATCTGATTTGCTTGACTGTACAGCAGAGACTTAACATTGTAAAGCAGCTGTACTTTGATTAAAAAAGATAACGGCAGTCGCAGCCACCAAGGTCTGGGTTTGAGGCTCTTCCTCAGAGCACTAGGCAGGCCGTACTTGTACTAGGCCCGTGAGCCCTCTGATCACCCCTGGCACCACACAAAATAAAGCGGTGGAGATGCATGTGTGACCAGCCATCTTTATTATTGGTGTGCTTCACTCCCCTGCAGGCAGAACCATGGACTCAGCTCAGGCTTGTGGTCCCTTCTTTCTTAAGTGACAGGTGGCAGCCTCTTCTGTCTCTGCAGTCCCTTCTTGTTTGAGCTCACCAGACCCCCGAGAAAAAGACTGTTTGAGCTTTACTTTTATGAGGTAGCCACTGTCTTTTTTTTCTCTCCTCGGTCCTGTTGCCATTTAGAGTATAACACTTTGCTGGTGGCGTTGCTGGCCAGGGCATTGTGGATGTTCAGCGGCATCCCTGGCCTCCACCCGTAGGCCCTCACCCAGTCGAGGCAGCCAAAAACAGATCTCCAGACAGAGCCACATGTCTCCTGGGAGCAGAATCACAGCATTGAGAAGCCCTGGTGTGACTGAACCAGCTCTTTCAACCACCTCCTCCTCCATCTCTGCCCCAGGGGTTTTTGCAGGGAAGCTAAAAATCTACTCTGAAGCATTTTGTAGGTTTCTCCTCTGTTGAAGGAGATTGCAGTTTCCTATCAATTAGGGAGTCAGGATTTGAAAAGAGAGCAGTGCGAGGCAACTTGGCAGTGGCAGGTCCCTCTCTGAGGGGGGCTAGCGCACACATTCTGCCTTTTCTCTATGCAAGGCAGGCTTGTCAGCACGTCAGCACCAGAGCAAGTCATCTCATTAAAGCTGAGGAGTGCGCCTCACTTTTAAAAAGGTACTTGGAAGCCTGGGGCCAAAAAAGCTTCCATTTCATGTTTGCAAATGAAGCCCCAGGATCCAGAGGTAGCGTTTGTGCCTCCAGATGATAAAAGCCTTGGCGGGGATTAACCTTCAGAACAGTCCCGGCTAGGGGAGAAAAGCGAGCTGTTTGCAGCTATGTGTGCAGGGGCACTTTGCTGAATCCGAGGCACTGTGTAAACACTGGGTGTTGAGGAAAGAACCGGTGACATGCGGAATTTGCCTTTCTCTAGCCCTGTGGGAGTAACTGCTCCCGAGGCCAGATCTTCACACGAGCCTCTCCTTCTCTTAAATAGCTGCAGGGCTCCTGCTGCTCCCCAAGTAACTTCGAGACCTGTTGGAGAGATAAGGAGAACAGACCGGTCTTGTCTGCCCCCGGGGTAGATTTCGTGACTGCAGGTCTATTAATTCTGAGGAGGAGTTTGATGAGAACGTTCCCTTATTAGCTGCTTACCAGGGCTTTTCGGTCTTGCTGCAGCTTAGGAGCCCCCGTGTGTGGGGCTGCTCCCTCAGCCGGAGAGGTCCGTGCCCTTCATTCCCTCCGGTCGCCCACTGCCGTCTTGGTTTCACATCATGGTTGTGGACGTGCCGTGTTTCCAGCCCTGCTTCCCGCCAGGCCCAAACCAGATGTCTTCTGAGCTTTCTAGAGTTCTTTTCAAGTCAGTGGTAGCCTGAGAACTTTCCAGGGCTCCCGGCTTATTAGTGCCCTGGTGATTTTTTTTTTTTACTGGTTTTTCTGGCTTCACTGTTTTGAAGTACCTTTGTGTGTGTGTATGTGTGCGCGTGTGCATGTGCACATGTGAATATTTTCCATTCTTCATCCCGTCATGAATCCCGTAGACTATAGACAAGGAGAGAATAGTTCTTAAGTGCTGAGGAAGAGAAGTAAGTGTTAACCTGTGGGGAGCCTTTTGTCAAGGTTTCTCAGCCTTGCCACTGGGGCCAGATTGTTGTCCGTGGGGCCCGTCCCATGCTCTGCGGGGTGGTGAACAGCATCACTGGACTCCACCCCCCCGATGCCGGTAGCCGCCCACCACCCCCCCAGCCAAGTAGGACAACCTTAAATGTCTCTTGACATTGCCAGGTGTCCCCTGGGTTGGGAACAGAATCTCCCCGGCTGAGACACTGGCCTAAGGGAAGGATAAACAGACATGTGCCATGATGTGGGCACCGTGCCCAGGGGCCAGTGACCACAGCAGGAAGACCATCCCCTGGCTGTGGGCTTTGGAATCCACACCTTTTTGGTTCTGGTTGACTTTAGTTATAACGTCACCTCTTCAGAGAGGCCCCCCCCCATTCCCATCCCCAAGTCATTTTCACAGCATCCTGTTTTACGTATTTCAAAATAGCATAGCAAAGCGAAGAAATAAAAAAATGTGGTATTTCCTGTTGGTTTGCCTTCCCTGGCAGATGGGGTCCTCCAGATCAGGCCTGTCTTGTTCACAACTGTCCCCGTTCTGGGACACCTGAGGGGTGATTCCCCAGGCGTTAGAAGAGCAATAAATCTTGGCTGCCAGTTCTGTTCAGGACAGACCCTGCCTCTCGGGGGCGGCTCCTTTGTACTTGTCCAAGATCACGTCTACTTAGATGAACTTAGAGATAGACCTTGAGGTGCAGTTTGTAGTTTAGTGCCCCCTTTACATTCAAAGGCTGCCTTCCCTCTGTGAAAGGTCTTTCAAAGTTCATTCCGTCCCTGGGAGGCCACCTCTCGGGTTTATGTCTTCGTCACCCATGGAGTAGAGGGAGGCCACCTCCTCCGTGCCAGGCACTGGGGTTTGTTCAGATTCTTGACTCTCCGACCCTTGCCTGGTTAAGGTGGGGACTCACGTGAGACACGTGTGGATGGATGTGAGATGTGGGAGGGAGTTCAGCACCACGAGTGAAAGACAGCAGAAGCCAGGCCTGGGGAGGTGCCGTGGGCAGAGGTGGGGGAGCAGGGGCCACGCCTGTGTCTTCTGGGGGCGGCTCTGTGGTCAGGGCGTGAAGGCCTGAGGTGGGAACGAGTGGGTGTGCTGAGAAAGCAGGAAGTCAGTGGGGTCGGGACCTGAAGCAGAGGCTGTAGGGGAGAGAGCCAGGAGCGTGAGAAGCCACGGGAGAGTTCTGGAAAGGCCCCTCCAACTGCCATGCCAGATGTGGACTGGGGGGGCAAGAGAAGATCTGGGAGGCTAGAGGGGGCCCTGTGTGAGCCAGATGGAGGGGAGGGTATTGTGGACCAGGGGTGAGGTGTCAATGAAAGGGAGCGATCCGGGTGATGGCAGGATGCAGCACCTGCTGAGATGAGCAGTGGGGCGGGGCGGAGGGGGCCACTGTCCCCTGTTGGGGTGTCCCCTTGAGGAGTCTCTTCAGTGCCAGGTGGGGCTGTGTGTGCACACTCAGATGGGCCAGTCGGCCGCGTACGGTGGCTCCTTAGTGTCTGGGAGGCATTTCTGCTGTGCCTGGTCAAGGCCACCCACCGCAGGCAGAGAACACAAAAGCCTGGATTGTTCCAGAAAGTTTAGACCAGGGGTTGGCAAACTGTGGTCAACAGAAAGAGCCAGCTTATGTTTGTATGGCTGATAGCTTCTACATTTTTCAGATTACAGTAAAAAAATGTTTTTAAATTGTGGTAATGTTTACATAACATAAAATTCATCATTATAATCATTTCAGTGTGTCCAGTGTAGTGGCTTTTCAGTGTATTTGCAATACTGTGCAGCCATCACTAATTCCAGAACATTTTTGTTACCCCAGAAAGAAACATGTACCTCCTCAGCCCCATCCCCCACCCCGCCCAGCCCCTGGCAGCCACTGATCTGCTTTCTGTCTCTATAGGTTTTCCTCTTCTGAATACTTCATATAAATGCAATCATGCACTGTATGTCTTTTTATGTCTGGGCTTCCTTCTCTCAGCATTGTGTTTTTGAAGG
Source organism: Muntiacus reevesi (assembly GCF_963930625.1). Taxonomy (NCBI): domain Eukaryota; kingdom Metazoa; phylum Chordata; class Mammalia; order Artiodactyla; family Cervidae; genus Muntiacus; species Muntiacus reevesi. The sequence goes on along the minus strand of NC_089249.1, from coordinate 185,097,032 downwards.
TCATCCATGTTATATTGGGACTTCCCTGGTGGCTCAGCGGTAAAGAATTCGCTGGAAATGCAGGAGACCCGGGCTTGATCCCTGAGTCGGGAAGATTCCCTGGCGAAGGGAATGGCAACCCACTGCAGTATTCTTGCCTGGAGAATCCCATGGACAGAGGAGCCTGGCAGGCTACAGTCCATGGGCTCATAGAGACTTGGACACAGCTTTAGCAACTCACAACAACGGCAACATGTGGTACCAGCACTTCCTTCCTTTTTAAGGCTGAATGATATTCCACTGCATAAATGGAGCACGTTTTGTTCATTCATTCTTCACTTGATGGACACTAGGGTTGTTTCCACCTTTTGGCAGTTGTGAACAGCGCTGCTGTGAACAAACACATGTAAGGATTTGTTTGAACACTTGTTTTTGGTTCTTTGGGTAGATACCTAGGAGTGGAATTGCTCAGTCACCTGGTGACCATGTTTAACTTACTGAAGAATCACTGGGCTGTTTGCCACAGTGGTTGGACCTTTACCGCCTGACCTTTTTTGTGGAGCCCTGGTCTGCAGGGGTGGTTCTTCATCTTCTCACAGTAACTTACTTCAGAGAACTGGAGGAGGCACGTGGTGCTTAAAAATGCCCCCTTATACTAGTGGGAAAGGAAACCATCCTGGGCTTCAAGGCTGCTCCCTCCCCCCGCCCCTGACAAGCCTGTACGCCGCAGATCTCTGTGAGTTTAAGTGAGAGGTGATCAGGAGGAGCACCCCAAAGTGATAGAGAACCAGTTCCAGCGCCGGGAGAAACAGTGACTGCTCGGTCTCCTGTGTCTCTGTTTTCCTTGGCTCAGACTTCCTGGAGTTGCCTCTGCACCCACCTGAACCCCAAATTCACCCCCACTCGAACCCCAGATTCGTATCTCAAAGTTCTGACCCTCTGTATCTCAGAATATGACTGTATATGGAGATAGGATCTTTACAGAGATGATTTAGGTAAAATGGGGCCATTAGGATGAGCCTTGACGCAGGCTGACTTCTCTCCTTATAAGGAAGAAATGTGGGCATTTGGAGTGACCTCAGGGATATATGCTCACAGAGGGACAGTCCTGTGAGGACGCAGTAGGAAGGAGGGGCAGGTGTCCAGGCAAGAGGCCTTGGGAGATTCCAACCCTACTGCCCCCTTGAGCTTGGCCCTCCAGCGTCCAGAACTGTGGGGAATAAGTGCCTGTTGCTGGAGCTGCCCAGCCTCTGGTGTTTGTCATGGCAACCCTGGTGCACCGGTAGACCCACTCAGGTGCTGGAGGGGGCGCCTGCTGGAGGCAGCGGCAGTGTGCCTGGAGGCCCCTGGGGTCCAGGGTCAGCTGCAGGTGCCAGGGGAGTTCACCCAATCATCCCCAGCCGTGGATGAAGCCCACTCTCTTCTAAGCACTGCACCAGGCACTGGAGATACAGCCATGTCCAAAATAGAATCCCTGCTCCCCTGGAGTCTCCCTGCAGCTCAGGGCTGGACAGACAGTAAAATAAGTAAAATGTGTCATCTGTAGGAAAGTGGTATGTGCCGTGGAGAAAAAGCAAGCGAGAAAGGGGCTCAAAGTGCTAGGAGATGAGGTCTAGAAGATTCCTGAAAGGGGTTGTGTACGCAAAGACCTCAAGCCAAACCAGAGGGATCCTGACCTGCCCGAGACCCAGGCGGGGACCTGCAGGAAGCCAAGGGTCAGTCCTGACGGTCCAGCTGTGGTCAGTGGCAGAGCGAGGCCATTCTCAGGTGGTTGTTCAGTTGCTAAGTCGTGTACGACTCTTTCCAACCCCATGGACTGCAGCACGCCAGACTTTCGTATCCTCCCCTATCTCCTGGAGTTTGCTCAGGTTCCTGTCCATTGAGTTGATGATGCCATCCAACCATCTCATCCTGTGCCACCCTCTTCTTTTGCCTTCAGTCTTGCCATCCTCAGGACCACACATGAAATTCCAGTCTAAAAACAGAAACATCACCTCCTTTGTGGGGTGGTCCTGTTCCGCTGTCCCACTGTGAATTAGGATTCCAGCTTCTGGGAAAGAGAGACGTGTGTCTGTCTTTTATTTGTATTTATGTTGACAGAAAAGCATGTAAATGGAGAGCCTGCTTGATGCCTGCTCAGTGTCCATCACTCTTCTCTCATGTAACTTGCACCGGGCTTAGCACCAGAAGCCCCATGGCCCTGGGCAACCTGGATAGTGGGCCTCCGTCACCTGCAGGGTCCCAGTCTCCTGCCTGCTGACAGCAAGTAGCTTTCACACCTGAAAACAGTCTTGCTGAAATAGACTGGCCAGAGGGTGGGAAGACTTTGTTATAAACGGCCCCCAATTCTGCTCCGAAAAGGATTGAACAATCCACTCTTTGTAGTTTTCTGGAGAATGCTAATTTTTCAAAGTGTGGAGTGTGCATCCTGGTTTCATGGTCTCTGAGTCTGTTAGAAGGATCGGGCAGAGGTGAGTTGGTGAGAGCCAGGAATGCACAGGCGCTCCGAAGGCTGAGGGCGACTCAGCATCTCTGTGTCTGCGTGCCCCGTCTCCGCTTCCCTCTCTCCAGGCCCCCAGAAGTAAACTTTTTCTGTATCGAAGGAAAAAACTCAGCCCTGTGCTGAGTTTTGCCTGCTCTTTCAGTGGCTCAAGTCTAGTGTTTCTCACAGTCTGCTGCGTGTGTCGGGCCCGACAGTAACTCACTGTCGCACTGTTGTCAGGAGAATTCGCACAACCACAGCGACTGCGCAGAGAACGTGAAGCAACAGGTGCTGTACAAGGAGGACAAACCCCAGGTGCCCTTGGAGTCCGATTCCGTGGAGTTCAACAACGCCATCAGCTACGTGAACAAAATCAAGACCCGCTTTCTGGACCACCCGGAAATCTACAGGTCCTTCCTGGAGATACTGCACACCTACCAGGTGAGACTTCGGTCGCGCTTTGCTCTGGGTGTGGGTGGCGCCGTCCAGTGTCCGGTGCAGCAGGAGCATTCGGTTCTCTTCGTGAATTCCTGTAAAATTCTGATCAGCTCTCTCTTTTTTTTTCCTGTGTTAATTTTATTTTCTACTGTGGTAGAATATATATGTAAAACTTAACCATTTTTAAGTGTACACTTCAGTGGTATCAAGTACTGTACAGTCACACTGTTGTGCAACCATCACCATCATGCATTTCCAGAACTTTTTCATCATCCTGAATTGAAATTGTGTCCCCACTTAACTCTTGTGACTCCCTCTTCCTCCCTCCCCCAGCCCCTGGCACCCGCCCTTCTACTTTCTGTCCCTGGATCTGACTCTGCTGGGGGCCTCCTGCGAGTGGCATCATATTTGTGCTTTTGACTGGCTTGTTTCATTTAGCGTGATGCCCTTAAGGTCCGTCCGCGTTGTACCGTGTTTCAGAATGGCCTTCTTTTTGAGGCAGAATATTAGCATTGTGTGGCTTGGCCTCGTTTTCTTTCTCCCTTCATCCATCAGCAGACACTTGGGTCGCTTCCGCCGGACGGCCGCTGGGATCAGGAGTGTGCCTGTCGGTGTTCTGTGCGGCTTTGCTTTCAGTTTGCTCCCTGAGGCACCTCTGCACCCTCTTTGGGAAACACATTAGAGGATTAAAGAACCCCCCAAGAAGACAGTTTTCCTTTTACAGAATGGCTTAGTTATCATTTAGACAATAGAACTACCCTTCATTTATGCTGATTACAACTGGGCCTTGCGCCAGGTACTGGATCAACAGAGATGAATGGTCGCTGTTGCCTAGAGTTCAGTTTAGGGCTGTGCGAAGGAGAGGTGTATCAGTGTTGAAGGTTGCTGACCCCATGAGGGGTCAGGCTGAATTTCTTCTAATATTTAGTTACTTACTTTGGCCGCATTGGGACTTAGTCGTGGTACTCGGTCTTCACGGCACCATGTAGGTCTATCACTGCGGCACACAGACTCCAGTTTGGCATGCAGGCTTGGTTAACTCTGCGGCAGGTGGGATCTTAGTTCCCAGATGAGGGACCAGACCTGCGTCCCCTGCATCACAAAGGGGATTCTTAACCACTGGATCACCAGGGAAGTCCCTCAGGTTGAATCTTAACAAAACAAATCAGTCAGAACCATCAGGTGAAAGACGGAGTCTCTTGGAGCCGGGCAGACTGTGCAAAGGCCCAGGGCAGAGCGGGCAGCTGGCTTCAGGGAAATTGGCAGGGAGTACAGGCAGGCCGTGGGAGATAGATGGGGAGACAGTGGAAACAGTGTCGGACTTTAGTTTTAGGGGTTCCAAAATCACTGCAGATGTGATTGCAGCCATGAAATTAAAAGACGCTTACTCCTTGGAAGGAAAGTTATGACCAACCAGATAGCATATTAAAAAGCAGAAACATTACTTTGCCAACAAAGGTCTCTCTAGTCAAGGCTATGGTTTTTCCAGCGGTCATGTATGGATGTGAGAGTTGGCTATTAAGAAAGCTGAGTGCGGAAGAATTGATGCTTTTGAACTGTGGTGTTGGAGAAGACTCTTGAGAGTCCCTTGGACTACAAGGAGATCCAACCAGTCCATCCTAAAGGAGATCAGTCCTGAATATGCATTGGAAGGACTGATGCTGAAGCTGAAACTCCAATACTTTGGCCACCTCACGTGAAGAGTTGACTCATTGGAAAAGACCCTGATGCTAGGAGGGATTGGGGGCAGGAGGAGAAGGGGACGACAGAGGATGAGATGGCTGGATGGCATCACTGACTCGATGGACATGAGTTTGAGTAAACTCCGGGAGTTGGTGATGGACAGGGAGGCCTGGCGTGCTGCGATTCATGGGGTCGCAAAGAGTCGGACGTGACTGAGCGACTGAGCTGAATTGACTGACAGGCAGGCCAGTGGCAAGGGGCATCAGTGTCATGCAAGGAGTTCAGACATCATCTTTGCCCAGACGTGGACTCTCTGCTGCTTTTTGTTTTTCTTGTTTTTCTAAGCAACAGAGCCCATTTTTTAAAAAAAAATGTTTATTTTCATTTATTTATTTGGCCGCACCCTGTCTTAGATCTTTGTTGTAGCATGTAGTTGTGATATAGACTTTTTAGTTGCAGTTTGTGGGATCTAGTTCCCTGACCAGCGATTGAACCCTGGGCCCCTGCCTTGGGAGCACGGAGTCTTGGTAATTGGACCACCAGAAAAGTCTTGAGGACCCACTTTTAAAAGTGAAATCTTGTGCACAACCTTAATAAGAGAAGTGAAGAAGTGAGATTGCTTTTAGCGTAAATGTTGGTGATGAGATTGGCAGTATTTGCTTCCTGTAAGCCCAGTGGCGCTATTTTGATGGCCTGAGCACGTGCGGGGACTGGTGCTGGTGACGTGTGGCCCTGTCAGCCTCACGTCCAGCGGCTGCTGCGCCTTGCACAGCATTAAGAACTTCCTGCTTCTCAGAGAGAAGTGGTTGCACGTGGCAGCTCTGAACACCAGTCTGTTTGTAACCATGGGGGTTTATGGGTCCTTCACAGATTCTGCAGGGTCCGAACATCTCAGGGACAAGAAGGATCATTAGAGGGAAGGCCAGGAGGTATCTGTTCCGTTGATGGGAATTGAGCAGAGAAGTTAGACTGACTTAACCAAGGCTATAGCGAAGGGCTGCAGGTTGATCTGGAGAAAACGTGAGGGGAAAGGTACAGCTCAGCTTTCTCCAGCCGCAGCCACAGGGGTCACTTGGAGATGCAGCCGCCTGGGCCTCCCCTCCAGGTTCTGCCAGGCACCTGCTTTTCCAGCAGGCACCCTGGCAGCAGGAGCCATCCATTTCTTCAAGAGGAACTGGCAGTGTGAATTTCTATGTGAGTTATCCTGATTTTAGAACATTGGCTCAGATTTTTTTTTTAATTTATTTAATTTTGGCCGCCCGGTTCTTCGTTGCTCTTCAGACTTTCTTGAGTTTCGGTGAGCGGGGGCTGCTCTTCCTTGCGGAGCACGGGCTTTAGGGTGCTTGGGTTTCAGTAGCTGCGGGCTGCGGGCATAGTTGCCCCACGGCATGTGGGATCTTCCTGGACCAGGGATCGAACCTGTGTTCCCTGCATTGGCATGCAGATTCTTAACCACTGGACCACCAGGGAAGTCTGGATTTGAATTTTTTTAAGACATTGTGAGGCCAGAGTGGCTCTAGAGTAAATTTAGCCACGTTACTTGTTTTTTTTAATCTGTCGAGCCTCGATTCAGACCTTAGCTGTGACCCCTGCCCTTCAAAGCCCTTTTGCTCACCACCCTGAACCTTGGGGTTCTGATCCGTAAACTAGCTATAAAGTGGTGGTGCTGACCCGATTAAACGTGGTTCACTGAGGTCACAGTGCCTGCCTCAGGTCATTGGGGGCGTAGGTTCCCTTACACAGCTTCATACATGTGTCGTGTGCCTGGAGAGGCACAGCCAGCTCTGCCCTGATGTCCCCAGGGTGACTGCAGTCTGCACGTACGCCCCAGCCACAGGGCTTATGGGAAACAGGGTCAGGGCACGAGCTTCCAAAACTGTGTCAGCCAGACACTAACAAAAAAGGTACTGGGCCTTTCCAGGTGGTCCAGGGGTTGAGAGTCTGCCTGCCAGTGCAGGGGACACAGGTTCGACCCCTGGTCCGGGAAGATCTTACATGCCTCAGGGCAGTTAAGCCTGGGTGCCACACCTACCGAGCCCACACGCCTCAGAAGCCTGCATGGTCCACAACAAGAGAAGCCACTGCCGTGAAAAACCCGAGTGCTGAAACTAGAGAGGAGCCCCTGCTCGCAGGAGCTAGAGGAAGCACATGCACAGCAACGAAGACCCAGCACAGCAAAAAAAAAAAAAATATATATATATATATATATATATACACACACACACATATAGGGACCTACAGAAACCGGTAGCACCATTGTACACTTGTTAGATGGCTAAGCGTGATGTGAATATTGCAACAGTCAACCTTGGAGAGGGCCTGAGGCTCACCTGTGGACATGGGTGTGGAAAGGTTGCAGCCTACAGGTCACTGTGAGGTACCAGGAGGAAGTTTCCTAAAATGCGATGGGATGATGTCGCCCCAGATTGGAAGGGTGACTCCTAACAGCCGAGGGAGGGTGTGTGCGTGTCGGGTGTCATGGGTTTCCCACATGGCTTGGCTCAGCCGGGTATGCTTCTCCACATTCACCCCTTGTTAGTCCTGGACGAAATTCTGTCTTAGTAGCAAATGAAGAATCCATACCATGCTCAAATCACTCTTTAGTATTTGTCCCAAACAAATGTCTGTTTAAAACAGGCCTTAGAGCATAGCTGACTCTTTCTGTGGGGAAATTTGCAGGAGGTGCATCCCTCCGTTAGAGAGTGTGCGCCCGTCACATGGTCGTAGATGGTGCTAGACTTCCCTCTGCCAGGGGCACCAGGTTTTCTTTCCACCTCATAATGAGAGCGCCCAGTTCCCCACACCCTGCACAGACATCACCAGTCACTTACCCAGTCTGATGAGCAAAACTGCTGTGACTGTGTTGTGGGTGCTCAATCATGTCCGACTCCTGGTGATCCCATGGACTGTAGCCCACCAGGCTCCTCTGTCCATAGAATTCTCCAGGCAAGAATACTGAAGTTGGGTTGCCATTTCCTCCTCTAGGGAATCTTCCTGACCCAGGTATTGAACCCTAGCCTCTTGAGTCTCCTGCATTGGCAGGCGGGTTCTTTACCATGGAGCCACCTGCTTGTGATGCTGTTTTATTTATTATTTATTTTTTTGTGATGCTGTTTTATTTATTATTTATTTTTTTGTGATGCTGTTTTAAATTGTATTTATTCAAACATCACTTAGTCTGATCACTGTTTTATCTGCATAGGAATGATTTGTATTTGTTCTCTGAGCTGAAGTGATCTTTGCCTGTTTTTTCCTTTGGCCTTCAAGTGTCCCGGTAACTTGGGGCAGGGTAGGGTGGAGGCAGTTTTTTCTCCCTCCTAACGAGGTGCTCCGCGTGCCAGGATTGGGAAGGTACCTTTCCTCGTGGGGTGAAGTGGGCCTGGAGGGGAGGGCGAGCTGAGGGCTCCCATTCCTCGTCTCTCCCCTCTGCAGCTCTGGGGTGGAGGATGTTGAAGCCTTGTCGTGCTGCTTGCTCACTCATATTCCATGTGTAAAGTTGATAGGGACTAACTTTTTTTTAATTCACTCTTCTTTTCTTTTTGTCTACTGGGTTTGTTTTTTTAGTTTTTATTTTAATTGAAGGATAATTGCTTTATAGAATTTTGTTGTTTTCTGCCGAATGTCAACACGAATCAGCCATGGGTTTATATATGTCCCCTCCCTCTTGAACCTCCCAACGCTGTGCAAAGGCTTTCTCTAGTTGTGTCGAGTGGAGGCTACTCTCTAAAAGCGGTATGCTGGCTTCTCATCGTGGTGGCTCCTCTTGTCGCGGAGCAATCTCTAGGCGCGCGAGCTTCAGCGGTTGTGGTGCACAGACCTCATGTAGGATCTTGCCCAGTCAGGGGTCAAACCAGTCACCTGCATTGGCAGGCGGATTCTTAACCACAGTGCCAACAAGGGAGTCCAAGGACTGACTTCTGACAGCCGACTTGCGTTCTCCTCACCTCTTCCTGCCCTCCCAACCTGCGACCCTTCTGGTCTTCATCTTGTTGTCTTAAGCTCCAGGTCAAGCCATCTCCCTTCTGGGGTCTTGGTGACCCTGGGAGAGCAAGTCCCATAACCTGCAGGTTCCTTCCTGTCCTTCTTCACCCTCTGCCCCTTCCAGACCCAGCGCTAGCTCCTCATTTCCCCTGCCCAGCGGGACGAGTCCCCTTGCTCTTGGGAGCCGCGTGGATTCGCCATTGACCTTGCCCTTCCGCAGCCTCTGCGCAGCAGTGCTGCTTGAGGGCTGGGGCCAGGTCCTTCCGTGACCGTGCTTCTCCCGCATTGCCTCCACACTCCCAGCTCTGACCCCTTCCATGGCTGGGGCCCAGGCCAAGTTGCGCAGCAGGGTCAAGATGCAAGCACACGGGGCTATTCTCCAGAGCGGTGGAAGGGGAGTGGTTGGGGGTAACCCAGGAGTCAGCTAGGCAGCAGGCTGGACCCTCTCCCTTGGTGGCAGCAGTCAGGGGCTCTGCCCACCGAGCCTGTCTTTCGTGAATCATCCCTCTCTCCCCCACAGTGGGATGCTGGAATGTCCCGGCCTAGGGTGTCTCCTGGGTCCTTGGCTAACGACTCCTTTTCCTTTTCCTGAAAATCCACAGAAGGAGCAGCTGAGCACGAAGGGCCGTCCCTTCCGAGGCATGTCTGAAGAGGAGGTGTTCACTGAGGTGGCCAACCTCTTCCGCGGCCAGGAGGACCTGCTCTCCGAGTTTGGCCAGTTCCTGCCTGAAGCCAAGCGCTCCCTGGTGAGTACGGAGCACCCACCCCCGTCTGGGGCCACGTTCTTGGCCAGAGCCCCACGCCTCAGTGCAGCCTTCAGGCCAGGCCAGGTTTATCCACTCCCCAGAGACACTGGCTTTCCCCTGAAGCCACACCCAGTGCAGCAACCCATGGGCCCCGCGTGCAGGCTCCACGCCCTCACTGACCTGGAGCAGGTCCTCCACAGGGCTTCTCTGGATTGAGAGTGGCGGGTGCTGAGGGCCGGTTTGGGGGGCAGAGCGTCTTCTAATGGAGACCTGCCCGTAACCGGGGCCTGTGGTGCAGGAGGGCTCAGGCTCACTTCCTGCCTGTGCGGAGGGACCGAGTGGACGTGGGCTGAGACTCAGCCGTGACTGGGGCGGGGGCATAGAACTGGGAGCGGCAGAGGGGCCTGGGATGGGGAGTTTGGGAGTGCAGACTGCACTGTCAGCCTTTCTGTCTCTGCTGTGGCCTGAGGCCTGCCAAGCTGCCTTTTCCATTTCCTTCTCTTCTTTTTCTTTTCTTGCGAACTTAACAGCTTTCAGAAAAAAATTGAAGGAAAACTCATGTAACATAACATTCACCATTTTAAAATGTACAGTTCAGTGGTGTTTAGGGTATTCATAGTGTTGTGCAACCATCACCTCTGTCTAGTTGCAGAACATCCCCAGCACCCCAAAAGGAAACATCCCCGTTAGCAGTCACTCCCCATCCTCTCCTCCTGAGACCCTGACAGCCTCCAGTCTGCTTTCTGTCTCTGTGGATTTGCCTGTTCTGGACATTTCGTGTGTTGATAGATGAAATCATATGACATGTGGCCTTTGATTGGCACGTGGCTTCTTTCACTCAGCCTCATGTTTATAAGCTTCATCCGTGATGTGTCAGAACTTCATCACTTGTGTGGCCGAATAGTAATTCCATTGTGTGGATGGATCACAGTCTGTTCATCTGTTCATCCATTGATGGACACTTGGGTTGTTGCCCTTTGGTCACTGGCTAGCGCTGCTGTGAACACACATGTACAAGGTTTTGCTTGAACACATGTTTTTGGTTCTTTGTCTGTACCTAGGAGTGAAATTGCTGAGTCTTATGGTAACTGTATGTTTAACTTTTGAGAAACTGCCAGACTGTTTTCCACAGTGGCTGGACCATTTTCTGTTCTCACTAGCAGTATACTTGGGTTTCAGTTTTCCACATCATCACCAATGCTCAAGATTTCCTTTATTTTTTTAAAAAGATAGTCTTTGAGTTGGCGTGAAATGGTATCTCGTTATGATTGTGATTTGCATTTCCCTGCTGACTCATGATACTGAGCATTTCATGTGCTTACTGGCCATCTGTTTACCTTTGGAGAACTGTCTATTCAGGTACTTTGCACAGTCTTCCGTTTGTCTCCTGGTTGTTGGGTTTTAAGAGTTCTTTATATACTCTTGTCAATAGTCCCTTATCAGATATTTTCCTCTATTCTGTAGGTTGTCTGCACTTTTTTGTTAGTATCCTTTGGTCAAGTCCAGTTACCTATTTTTTTTCTTTCGTCGCCCATTCTTTCACTGTCAAATCTGTTGCTAATTCTGAGGTCATGAAGGTTTGCCTTTAAGTTTTTTTCTAATACTTGTTTAGTTTTAGCTCTAGTGTTTGGGGCAGTGATCCAGTTTGACTTAATGTTTGTATATGGTGTGAGGTAGGGGTCCAGTCTGGTTTGTTGAGGGAATTGTTCTCTTCCCATTGTATAGTCTTGGCACGCTTGTCAGAAATCAGATGACCAGTATTATGGGTTTATTTCTGGACTCTCACTTCTAATCCGTTGATCTCCATGTCTGCCTTTGGCCAGCACCACATCATCTTGATTACTGTTGCTTTGTAGTAAGTTTCAAATCAGGACGCATGAGTCCCCCAGTTTGGTTCTTCAGGATTGTTCTGGCTAGTCAGGGCCCCTTGCAGTTCTAAATGAATTTAAAGATTGGATTTTCCATTCTAGCAAAAAAGGCTATTGGGAGTTTGAAAGTGATTGCATTGAATCTTCCAACTGTTCGGGGGAGTATTGCCTTCCTAACAAGATTAAGTCCTCTACCCACAAATACACAGCATTTCTCCCTTTATTTAAATGTTTAATTTCTCTCAGCAGTGTTTCATAGTTTTTTTTCCCACTGTATAAGTCTTGACCCCTTTGATTAAATTTATTTCCAAATACTTTATCCTTTTTGTTGTCATGGAAGTTTTTTGCATATAACCTGATTGATTGTTTTTGTCCGGCTGGGTCTTCTTGCTGCTCGTGCTTTTCCCCAGATGTGGAGAGTGGGGGCCACTCGAGTTGTGCGCGGGCTTCTCCTTGTGGAGGCTTCTCCTTCAGAGCACAGGCTCTAGGCACACCGGCTTCAGTAGTTACGGCATGTAGGCTCAGTAGTTTAGACTCTGGCTCTCGAGCACAGGCTTGATAGTTGTGGTCGACGGGCGTAGTTGCTCCGAGGCATGTGGGATCTTCCCGCATCAGGAAACAATTCTTTACCACTGAGCCACCAGGGAAGTCCTGCAGTTGTTCTCTTAATTTCACTTCTGGATTAGTCATTGCTCATATACAGAAACAGCACTGCTTTTTTGTGTTGATTTTGTATCCTGCAACTTTGCTAAACCCGTTTATTTGCTTTGATGGTTTTTGTGGATTCCCTAGGATTTGCTAATTATATAGTTTTTCCAGTTTGTGTGCTTTTGTTTCCTTCTTTGGCCCAGTTGCTCTGATAGAACTTCCAGTATTGTGTGGACTAGAAGTGGTGAGAGCAGGTGTCCATGTCTCGCTCCTGATCTTAGAGGAAAAGCTTCCGTCTTTCACCACGAGTGTGATGTGAGCTGGGGGCTTTTCGTAAGCAGCTTCAGGCTGAGGAAGCCCCCTCTATTCGAAGGTTGATGAGCGTTCCGTTTCCTCTCTTTGCTCTTTCTCTTTGCCCTTGATGACAGCTTGGGCGGTGAGCACACCAGAGTCCCCCTCCCAGCCTCCTGCATCACCACCGCTTCTCCCGGGTCTGCTTCTTGAGTGAGGGTGCAGTGGGGGCATGGGGCTTCAGGACAGCAGGTCTCGAAGGAAGGGGCTCACAGGGCAACAGCGGTCTGAGTTTGGATGCCATTCAGGATTCTTGGTTGAGCAAGTGGACTTCTGGTGTGCGATCTGGGGCTCATCCCCATGTTACTGTCTCCAGGACACAGAGCACCATCCCTGAGTAGAGTTTCCACACAGAAACACTTCCTGACTGAGCCAGAGAAGCTGGCTCTGTGCCACAGCCCGTCTGTGGGGCTGATGTCAAGTCCGGGAGCTGTGACCAGTTCTGCCCACCCTCTTGGAGTCTCAGGTGTCCTGGGGGGCTGGACTGAGCCCAGTGAGCACACAGCCCGGGCCTCCTTGGGCTCTGGGTGCGGCAGGGGGCCTTGAGCTGGCCATGTCACCTCCCAGGCTTCATTGCCTTCTCTCTTAATGTGGAACTGACTACCCCTCCTGCTTAGGCTGGGACTGAGGTATTGTCCTTCAAGTGCTTCTCGCAGGGCCCAGCTTATACTCAATGCTTTGGAACAAGCCGCTATGGTTGTGCTGGAAAATCCAGCCTAGAATCCAGGCTGGTCATCCCATCTCCAGCACCAGTCTACTGCCTGGCCTGCCAGAAGCTCTTGAGAAATGCCTCGGCAGGTGGGGGAAACAAAGCCCCTGTCTGGACCCCCCAGGGACAGAGAACTCACATCTGCACTGGGCCTCTCAGCCCGGCTACCTCCTCATGGCCCTACCCTCGAGTCTGACTTGCTTCTTTAAGTCCACTGTCTGCCCCGTGTATCTCTCTGAACTTCAGAATCCCGACTTGTTTGTCTCTCTGTGTTTCCAAATAATGCCCTTCGCAGCCGCAGCTTCATTGCCATCTTCCTTCTCTGCGTGTTCTTGCTCATCGGAGACCTCCCTAACTGGCTCATGACCAATCCTCCTCACTGGCTCCCGGGGCCACGTGGCCGAGGAGCAGAGGGATCTCAGCACCTCCTTCCCACTGCATACCCTTCTGTTGGCTCAGCCCAAGGTTGAGGGCACTTGGGCCTCTGTGTCCAGGGAACTCGAGCTGCATCGTGTCCCCTGCTTTGAAGCCTTTGTTGCTCCCTCGTATACTTGGTGGATAGTCTTTGGGTGTCATCCTCTTGGATCTGGGTCTGGAATCTCAGCTGTAACCTTGGTGTTGGCAGTTCTCTTCCTGAACCATTCCTGCAGGGATGTGTGTCCAGCGGCATCCTCCAGTGGCCTTCCCAGAGCCATCACTGTCAGCGCCATGTGGTCCAGGTGCAGCCCACCCTTGTGGCTTCAGGAATGAAAGGCCTTCCTGAGTCCCTGGCCATCTTTCACCGTTCTGGAGGACATGCCCTGCTCAGGGAGGCTTGAGAGCGTAGCCCCCACTTAGATAGGAGGTAGTGGGTGCAGCACCAGAATAGGGGCTCTGATGACACACCTGGTCCATGTCCGCTTTGTCCCCTCCTCTCTGCAGGAGCCTGGCAGGTCACCTCCTCATCCCTCAACTCCCTCATCTAAGAAATGTGATGAGAATGTCTGTCTCTAGGCCAGTTGAAAGCTTTTAAGCAAACTGTCTGGCCCTGGTGAGGCCAGGGTTGCAAAGCAGGGTCCTGCCTTGGTGGAGCAGCCCTCAGACCTGCCTCAGGGGTGGGTGGGGGCCCCGTCTGCTGGAGTTGTGGGGACAGTGCACAGAGGACGCTTGGTAACTAGTCACACTGGCCATCTACGCAGCTCACGTGAACTCTGCAGGCCCTGGTTCCTGAGTTCCCTTGTTGCCTCTCTGTGAGGGGTGAGTGGAGCCTCCTGTTCTCTGAGGGCTGTGGTCGCAGCACCCCCTGGCGGACACAGCGTGGCATTTCCCAAGCTGGGCTCTGACAAAGCCCACCCTGGAAAGAAAAGCATCTCCCTCAGAAAAGCACCTACTCAGTTTCTCTAGATGGTATTTGTTATCAGTCCAGCAGTGTTTTTTTAAGTGTACATTGGATGATTAGAGCTGTTTGTGCTTTTTAAAAGATTTCATGAACTTTTAAAAATTATTAAAATGCTCGTATGTATATATAATTCATCTTATAAGATGATCTTGCATTTACGTTTCTAATAAAACGGCAGGAGAAAGAAACCAAAGGTAAAATTGGATATTGTCCTAATTAAACTCGACTATCTGGCCTAGATCAGGGCTCAGCAGTTTTTCTGTTAAGGGCCAAACAGTGAGTTTCTTAGGCTTTGCAGACCGCAGTCTGTGTGGCAAAGGCGCAGCCCTGCGGTGGAGGCGGGAAGGCAACCACAGGCCTTACGTCGGCTGGTGGGCCTGGCTGTGTGCCAGTGAGACTTCACTGACAAGCACAGACTGAGCCAGCCCCTATCTAAATGGTTTCTGGGGGCCTTCTGCCTCAGACGTTTGCACATTGGGGCATTGAGCTGAAGCATAAGAACTGTCTGAACTGTTAGGTGAAGGTTGGTGATAACTGAGCTTGCTTTCCAGCTGGGTGACCTTGACTGGGCGTGCAGTGGGTGTCCCCCTCACCCCCCATTCCGCCCACCCCCAAGTCCTATTATTACCCATCCCCCTCTGAGAAGCGGTGTTTGCACCAGTTCCGGGACCTACAGCAGATACCAGTTGAGAATTTTTTACTTTAGGTTCTTGGAGTAGTTTTGAATCTTTGGATAACTACTCCTCCAAAGAATTAATCCCCTAAGGGACAGGGACAGGCTTTGTTATTGTTCAGTCGGTAAGTTGTGTTTGATTCTTTGCGACCCCGTGGACTATATAGCATGCCAGGCTCCTCTGTCCTCTGCTGTATCCCAGAGTTTGCTCAAATTCATGTCCATTGAGTCGGTGATGCTTCCAACCATCTCATCCTCTTCTGTTGCCCCCTTCTACTTTTGCCTTTAGTCTTTCCCAGCATCAGGGACTTTTTCAATGAGTCAGCTCTTTGCATCAGGTGGCCAGAGTACTGGAGATTCAGCTTTAGCATTAGTCCTTCCAATGAGTATTCAGAGTTGGTTTCCTTTAGGATTAACTGCTTTGACCGCCTTCCTGTCCAAGGGACTCTCAAGAGTCTTCTCCAGCACCACAGTTCGAAAGCATCCATTCTTCGGCACTCAACCTTCTTATCTCACATCTGTACATGACTGCTGGAAAAACCATAGCTTTGACTATATCTGTAGTTAAGTAATAGATCTTTATCATTGTAATTATTTATATAAAAATAGTGCATGCTCAT
Organism: Muntiacus reevesi; assembly: GCF_963930625.1. NCBI lineage: Eukaryota > Metazoa > Chordata > Mammalia > Artiodactyla > Cervidae > Muntiacus > Muntiacus reevesi. Next base: position 185,081,476 of record NC_089249.1, on the reverse strand, counting down.
AGGAAAAAAGCATTAATGAGAGCATCAAGTATGAAAAGTAAATTTCCCTCCTTGCCTCAGTTTCCCAGTCATTCTCCTCAGAATTAAACTTAGAAATGCCTTATATATCTGTCGAGAAACCTCTTGAGTGCAAACAGATGTTTATCCTTTAAAAAGAAAAAAGGCATGCTGTTTGTTCGGGCATGCCCCTAGGGGTTTTTTCTGTTTGGAATAACGGTGTATCAGATATGCCTGTCCCTAGCAGCAACACAGAGCTGATTCATAGCTGAAGTTTGCCTCTGTTTTGTTTGGAGGCACCACAATTTATCCACGCAGCCCACCCTTCATGTGGTGTCTCTGCATAAAGGCCCTATGGTGGGTAGGGGTGATGGCGCTGTGCCTCTGCAGCCCAGCCCTGTAGAAGAGCTGCGATCTGTCCACCTTCTCCCTTGCCTGCTTGGACTTCCATACAGATAACAAATGCTGCTAGATTCCTCCAGAACCATTCTTCATAAATATTGCCAGCACCCTGACCTGCTAATAAGTGCTTGGTGCAGAGAACCAGCAATGAGAGGCCCCCCCCCCGCCCCCGCCCATGATGACTTTGCCTCCAAGATGCATTTTCTCATTCATAGGAAAGAACACAGACTTGGCTGGAAGGCCCCCAAGTGACCTGGCAGCCATCAGCCGCATCCTCTTGCTGCCAGGGCTTTGCATATACTGGTCGTCTCACCTGAAATGCTTTCCTTCCTGCAGTGCACCCAGACACAGGCAGACACCCTGTCAGTGGTCTGCTGGGTGAGTCCCGCACCAAGGCCCAACTTCAGTGTCTCCCCGCTGAGTCCTCCCTCACTTGTCAGGACCCTCATCCATCGAGGCCTTCCTTGAGCCTTCTCCCAGCCTCACGGAGTGCAGCTGTGGTGAGCTGGGTACACAGGTCTTTCCTGCAGTAAACGTGAGCATCTTGAGAGCCAGGCTCAGCTCGCATTAGGACCAGGCCCCTGGCCCGGGGCAGACAGTGCTCTTTGGGGTCGTGAGCTGAGTCTCAGCTGATTCCGCGTGCTCAGATACAGTGAGAACCAGCCCTGGTGGGTCCGGCTGTGTCTCACCAGCACTGACCACCTCCTGTGTTTGTGTCTTTAGTTCACAGGAAATGGGCCATGCGAAATGAACAGTGTTCAAAAGAGCGAGCACGAGAAGAACCTGGAGCACAGCAAAAAGCGCTCCCGGCCCTCCCTCCTCCGTCCCGTGTCTGCACCAGCAAAGGTAACCATCAGCTGTGCACATAGACGTGTGTGTCGACTCTCAGCAGCCTGGCCTTCTCTGTAGGTGACCTGGGGAGCAACGTGCGGAGGCCCTGAGCAACAGGCTGGGGCAGGAGGCTGAGTCCAGGCCCTAGTCCAGCTTGAAATTCACTGTCTGTGGGAGCTTGGGAAGACAGCTCACCTCTAAGGTGGCTGTTCACCTGTTTCCCTTGGCTTACAAGAGTGTGAGATGTGGTGTCATCTCCTCCCGCATAAACTGGATACACTGCTCAGCCTGCTGCTTTTCACCTTCACAACTCTCTCATGGTCAGGACGCTCATGTACAGTTGTGCAGGTTGGTCACTGCACAAGGTGCCCTGCTAAGGGGTGAGAGGCTCTGACGTTCCTCTCCTGTTGTGCTCCTCACCTGTGATGGTGATTTTCTTATTCCATCATCCCTTGTGTATTTGCTAGTTGGCTTTCTACAGGAAGGGAGAGCTTTTTCTCCATCTCTGTCTGTTTAATGTGTGTCTTTACAGACTCGGGTTCTAATCTGTGACTATCGTGTTCTTTTATGTTTTTTGTCTTGTTTTGCTTTGTTTTTCTGGGCTGCACCTTGCAGCGTGCAGAATCTTAGTTGTCAGGCCGCGCATCGAACCCATGCCCCTTGAAATGGAACCACAGTATAATCTGTGACTATCATTGTCTCTCTTGACTCTAAATTGCCTCAGATCTAGCCAGTGGGGCGGGCCCCTTTAGGCTGGCTCTTGTGTCCTTTTGACACATGCCCATCATTCTTCAGGCATTTGGGAGATGGTTTGGTAGTATCCTCGATGTCTCAGGACTGTGGTCAAGTTCAGGTGCAAGTCCAGCCTAGAGAGAACAATCTTCACAGCAACTTAAAACCCAAATTTCCCCAGGATCTTCTCATTGCCACTCCCCTTCCCCATACCCCCCAGTCACAGTCACAGCCCATGGGAGGAGCTGGCAGGAGAAGAGGTCTCTGATACTATATCTAAGGGCATGACTCCCTTGCTATTCTTACTCTGTGATGCCCCTGCCTGATAGCAGAAGCACTAAATTGCTGAGATGTAGATCCCAGATTGTGGGCAGGGTGGCCATGTGACTTCCACTCTGCACTCGGTCCTGGAGGCTGAGGTGGCTGGTCCTGAGAAGTCCATCCATGGGGGTCCTGATGACGGTTCCTGTCAGGAGCGCTCCGTGTTGGCAATGTTGTGACTCACAAAGGTGGACACAGGCCACCTGTGAGATGCACAGAGCATCCATGGCGGGGGCTCTCTCTCCGCAGAAGAAGATGAAACTCCGTGGCACCAAAGACCTGTCCATCGCCACCGTGGGCAAGTACGGCACTCTGCAGGAGTTCTCTTTCTTCGACAAGGTGAGCGGCGAGACCAGTGACCTCCGGGCCTTGCCTGGTCCAGGCTGGCCTCTCCCAGCTCAGATCTGAGCAGTCCAAGTGAGGAGGCGGCGGCAGGTGACCGGTGGTGGGCAGTGGGCGCCGGTGGCAAAACACGTGGGAAAGGCTGAGCTCAGAACCCATGCCACATCTGGGGACACACATCTGCCGCTCAGAAGCTGTATGGCTTCTCTGAAGCAGGGGTGGTCCAGGGGCTTCCTGCCCAGAGTCAGTGGGCAGAGCCAGTGAGATGGCTCTGGGCACGCACTGTCTGAGTGGAGAGCAGTCCCCTGCAGACCACAGCCACCATCTAGAGCCTGTGTTCGTGGCTCCGTGTGCACCTGGTGAGGTAGACCAGGTGGGCTCAGGGGCGGGGCGTGGCCCACAGGGCCCCTGACTGCCTCTCCCTGCAGGTGCGCCGGGTGCTGAAGAGCCAGGAGGTCTATGAGAACTTCCTCCGCTGCATCGCCCTCTTCAACCAGGAGCTGGTGTCCGGCTCTGAGCTCCTCCAGCTGGTTGGCCCATTCCTAGGGTGAGTGGTACTTCTCCCCTCTTGCATTTTGTTCCGCAAATGCCTTTCACCCATCTTTTGGCTGTTGTATTTGGAAAACAGTATATCCGTTTTTTTCCAATGTTTTTCTTTTAAGTTGGAATTGTTACAGATATCACAATAGATTCACCAGCAGTTGTGAGAAAGAACACAGAACTTGTGGGGAGCATTCCCCCATGGTAACATCTGTAGTCAGTGTCACAAGCAGGATGTTGACTTTGAGACGACCCACCCGTCTTTTCATGTTCCCATTTTATGTGTGTGTATATGTACAGTTCTATTACCTGTGAAGGCTGGTGTGTCCCCTGCCACTGTGCAGGTTCGGAGCAGCCTCGGAACCACAGGAATCCTGGTGTTGGATTTGATACTCAGATCCACATCCCTCCTGTCCCCAGGCCCCTGGCAACCCCTCAAACCTGTGCTGCTTCTCTAAAGCTTACATGGCAAGGGAATTAGGTAGAGTCATACATTGTGTGTTGTGTAACCTTTCAGGATCAGCTTTTTTCACTTGGCATAATTCCCTGGAGATTCATTATGCTTTTTAAAATTCTATCAGAAATTACCAGGAAGAATGAAATGACTGGTCAGCATCCCTGGTGCCCCAAGAGAAGTGCTGGTAGCAGATCAGTGACCCACTTCCATCACATGCTGCAGCCCTGTGTGAGCCACCCCCGGCCGGCAGCTTCCGAGGGGATGGAGCTGGTCTGGAGGTGCTGTGTGTGGGAAGGGGCGTGTGCCGGCTGCCAGTGTGCTTCCTGCTCACCAGCTTGGTCACGTCCAGCCTGGGTCCGAGCCCCGTCAGCCTCAGTTTCCATGCTGTCAAAAGGGAATTATCAGTATACCTACACAGTTTGTCGAAAAGCTCCAAGTGAGCTTTGCCTGAAGACTGTTAGCATCTCACACACGGTGAGTTCTCCCTACACATGACGTGCTTTAGTCACTAAGTCGTGTCCAACTCTCTGTGACCCCGTGGACTGTAGCCACCAGGTTCCTCCCTCCATGGAATGCTCCAGGCAAGAATACTGGAGTGGGTAGCCATTCCCTTCTCCAGGGGAATCTGCCCGACCCAGGAATCGAACCCAGGTCACCTCCTGCATTGCAGGCAGATTCTTTACCGTCTGAGTCACCAGGGGAGCCTGCCTGTTTAGGCCCCAAGACAACTGTAGGGGCAGCCGGGCTCTGGGGGCAGCTACCTGGGCCTTCCTAATAATTAAAAAGGTATTTAAACTTTTTCTTTTTCACATAAAATAGAACCCGGGTCCAGGAAACCACATAACTGAAGAATGGCTTGGTAAAATCATTTTTAGGCAAATTTCCTTGTACCCATAACCCGTGTCACAAATGGACCTTCGCCAACCTCCAGGAGCCATCCATGTGCCATGTCACTCATGCTCCCTCCCTTGGCTTAAGAGTGACCACCTCTCTGCACTGATCACGATGCAGCCAACCCGGGCCGACACCACCAGGCACACAGCTGAGGCTCAGGCTCCGAGCATAAAACTGGTCTGGACTTTGTGTTCTAGTATGTCTGTAGATCTCTCTTCATGTCTAGGTTCTCCCTCCAGGTTTATTCTTTCCCATGTCTGCATTGGCATCCCTGTGGCATGGGTGCACTTTGCCAAATGCATCTTCATGGTGCCCCCACATCCCTCTGTCCGTCAGGAGGCAAAGGTCTCCCCTCTTTCTGTGGTTTATTCTTCTGTTTATTCACTCACTGCAAGTTGCAGAAGAGAGCATCTCAATAGCATTTATTACAGTGTCAGCGTCTGCTTTCCTTTCTCATCAGGACCAGTTAGAAACTGAAAAGAGGACCAGTTTTTTTTAGCCTTCTGTGAACTCAAGAATGTAAATGCATGCGCTGTATCTCAATACATTTTACAGCTGAGGAAACTGAGGCCTGAGTGGATATCTCTCTCTTTCCCCGGGGCAAGCTTTCATAAAAGAGGCATTGTGTTGTGGTGGGCGAGCTCAGGGGGATCAGACCTGGAAGCTGGCCCTTCACTCCCATTCAAGTACTAACCAGACCTGACCCTGCTTAGCTTCTGAGATCAGACAACATCGGGCGTGTTCATGGTGGTGTGGCCATAGACTGGCCCTTCACTCATCACCCCCTCTTCTCTAGACCTGGAAGCCGGCCCTTCACTCACCCCCTCTTCCCTAGACCTGGAAGCCGGCCCTTCACTCACCCCCTCTTCTCTAGACCTGGAAGCCGGCCCTTCACTCACCCCCTCTTCTCTAGACCTGGAAGCCGGCCCTTCACTCACCCCCTCTTCTCTAGACATGGAAGCCGGCCCTTCACTCACCCCCTCTTCTCTAGACCTGGAAGCCGGCCCTTCACTCACCCCCTCTTCTCTAGACCTGGAAGCCGGCCCTTCACTCACCCCCTCTTCTTTAGACCTGGAAGCCAGCCCTTCACTCACCCTCTCTTCTCTAGACCTGAGTGTGGCTGCTGAGTTTCACGTCAGTGGCACCACACTATAAGGCTGGGCTACAGCCTTCTCTCTTCCTTTTTTAAACTCAGCAATTCTTAGACCCACACAATCATTTTTAGTGACTGCATAGTGTTCTGTTACTTGTATGTATCGTGAGTTTCTCAGCAGGGTCTGTTTCGATGGACATTTGCCTCGGTTTCTCCCTGTGGTCGGTGCCGAGGTCACGCACTTGGACTGGGATACTCAGAGGTCCAGTTAAGAGTCATCAGGAGGTGCTTTTCTGGTGGTTCTGAGAAGGCGCACACATAAGGCTGGTCCTTTCCGTTGGGTTAACTTTCTGGGCCCGCTGAAGATCTGTTAACACTCTGGAAAGCCGCCCAGAAGAGGATGGCAGCATCACACAAGGCTCAGCTAAAATGTGGCTGGTTCTTTTTTTCTTTTCTTTTTTCAGTTTTGTTTATTTTTGGCTGTGCTGGGTCATTGTAGCTGGGCGGGCTTTTCTCCAGTTGCAGTGCGCAGGGACCACTCTAGCTGTGGTGCGCAAGCTTTCCATTTCAGGGCCTCCTCCTCCTGAGGAGCACAGGCTCTAGGGCGGTCAGGCTTCAGTGGTCGCGGCGTGCGGGCGCAGTGGTCGCGGCGTGCGGGCGCAGTAGCTGCGGCATGCGGGTGCAGTAGTTTGTGGGCACAGTCACAGCAAGCGGGCACAGTAGTGTGTGGGCGCAGTAGTTGCGGCGTGCGGGCACAGTAGTTGTGTGCGGGCGCAGTAGCTGTGGCGTGCGGGCGCAGTAGTTGGGGTGTATGGGCTTTGTTGCTCAGCAGCCTATGGGATCCTCCTAGATTCAGGGACTGCAGCCACGTCTCCTGCATTGGCAGGCAGGTTCTTCACACACTGAGCCACCAAGGAAGCCCCCTGCGTGCCCATCTTGCTCTGATGCCCAGCTGAGTTACTGTTCGTGTGGCATCCCTCCCCCAGGAGGCCTCTCTCTGCATGTGTGACCTGCTTTCTGGGTTTGCACATCATGGGCGGCCGAGTGCAGTGGTCCAGAGAGCTGCTCCCTAGTGACAGTGTGGCTGGAGTTGGGGGGGGTGTCGCCCCCCTTCAGAGTGGTTTATTCCGCCGTAACCTTGGACACCCTTTGCTCTGACGTTGTCGTCTTCCTTGCCTGCATTTCCATTGGCCTATGGGCTTTTCTCGTGAGCCAAGCTGGGGCTGGGGGAGGCGGTCCTTAAAGGTGGGCTACAGCAGACGGCCTTCTCGGAGCACACAGTTAAGGAGCGGAGACTGCTTGACTTAGTCACCAGGGAGAATCACCACACCGACTGTCAACATATCCACACCCTTTCTATAGAATTTGATATTCATTTAAACAATCCAGATGACACTGGGAGTCACTTGCCTTAAAATCTTCCCATCGACATGCACGACCATTCTGTTATGATTCCTGAGAATTTGTCCAGGGAGAGGGTCTCTCTCATGAGGGAGGAGGGCTCTGGGGCAGGGAAGCAGACTTTTTCTGTCAAGGACCAAGGGTCATGACCACCCAGCTTCTGACATCATCATCCACAAGCAAATATGCACAAGGAAATACTAAGCAAATGGATGTGACTGTCTACCGGTGAAACTGTCTGCAGATAGGCCTGGGCAGGTTGACTAGTTTGCCAGCCCGTGGCCTGGTGCTCAGCCCCTTCCAGTCAAGGACATCGCTGACTCCAGCTTCTGCCAGCCTGGGTCAGTCTTATCTGGGGTGTTTCAAGGACCTCCCACGAGTGGTGGAGCCTGGTTGCTGACAGGGATGGCGGGGGGTAGCAGTCACACACACGATGACTTTACCATCTTGGATGCTGGCTCCACCTCTCACCCCTCCTCTCTGAAGCTGGTTCTGACCGTTGTTAGCTACATGCATCAGCACGAAGCCACTCTGATCTCTCTGGACCATCCCCAGAAGGCCCTCAGGAGGCTGACATACCATTTGTCTTTTTTTCTTAAATTAATTTTTTAGGGGCTGTGCTGGGTCTTCACTGCTGAGCTCAGGCTTTCTCTAGTTGCAGCAGGTGGGGGCTCCTCCCTAGTTGCAGTGCTTGGGATTCTCATTGCGGTGGTTTCTCTTGTTGCGGAGCATGGGATCTAGGGCCCAAGAGCTCAGTAGTTGCTCTGCAGTGCGTGGCATCTTCCCAGAGCAAGGATCAAACCCACATGCCCTGCTTTGGTAGGTGGCCTGCCAACCACTGGACCACCAGGAGAGTCCATAAGAGTGCTTTCTCAATTGAAGTGTAGCTGATTTACAATCTTGTGTTAGTTTCTGTTGTATACCAAGGTGATTCAGTTACCATATATATTTTTTTCTCAGATTCTTTTCTATTACAGGTTATTACAGTTTACTGAATGTGGTTCCCTGTGCTATACAGTAATACCTTGTCGTTCATCCATTTTATATATAGTAGTGTGCATCTGCTAATCTCAAGATTCTGATTAATCCCTTCCTCCCCGCATCCCATTTGTCTATTTCTGAAGGAAATTTCCAGAACTCTTTGCACAGTTCAAGTCCTTCCTGGGGGTGAAAGAGCTGTCCTTCGCCCCACCCATGAATGACAGATCTGGGGACGGAATAAGCCGGGAGATCGACTATGCCTCGTGCAAACGCATCGGATCCAGCTACCGGGCGCTCCCCAAAACCTACCAGCAGCCCAAGTGCAGCGGGAGGACAGCCATCTGCAAAGAGGTAGCATCCCCGGGGGCTCCATCAGCTTGCGTGGTGCCTGTGTCCTGCCCCTCCACAAAACCCCCATCACCTGTTCTGGACAGATGGAAGGGTGTTGATCCACTCGGGTATTGAGTGGTAGATGGTCCTGGGATGTAGCAAAACAAAATGCCTAGGCAGAGATGATGGTTTCTTACCCTGCAGGTGGCCCTGCAAGCCACAGAGCACACGCTGCCAGCACATAGGTTTTGGCTTATCCACCATCATTCAGACTGAGATTTATCTGCCGTGAGCCCGCTCCGTTCCAGGTTCACTGCCCTCAGCGAGTTTCTCTTTAGCTTGACCACTGGACGCTTGTTAGTAGACAGTCTTACTGCATTTCCAGAATTCAAGAGTGCCTGCTCGATTCCAGGATATGTAGTCTGAGAGTCAGCAGAGCATGGCCCGTGAACCAAATCTGGTTCACAGCCTGTGTTTGTAAGTAGAGCTTTCTTGGCACACAGATGGGCCCGTTTGTTTCCATACTGTCTGCAGCTGCTTTACTGGAACAAAGGCAGAGTTGAGTCCAGGCGTGTGCGGGTGCAGGCACGTATGCTCAGACCCTCAGTCGTACCCGACTGCGACCCTATGGACTCTAGCCTGCCAGGCTTCTCTATCCATGGGATTTTCCAGGCAAGAATACTGCAGTGGGTTGCTATTTCCTTTTCCAAGGGAGCTTCCTGACCTGAGGATTGAATGCACATCTCCTGCATTGCAGGTGGCTTCACCGAGCCATCGGGGAAGTCCCTTTACCTTGCAGATACTGTGGGTTTGGTTCCAGACCACTGCAATAAAGCAAATACCACAGTAAAGCCAGTCACATAAATTTTTGGTTTCGCAGTGCTTATGGAAGTTATGTTTATGCTATATTGTGGTCTATAATATTAAATGTGCTATCAGTTCAGTTCAGTTCAGTCGCTCAGTCGTGTCCAACTCTTTGAACTGCAGCACGCCAGGCCTCCCTGTCCATCACCAACTCCCGGAGTTTGCCCAAACTCGTGTCCATTGAGTTGGTGACACTGCCATCCAACCATCTCATCCTCTGTCACCTTCTCCTCCTGCCCTCAATCTTTCCCAGCATCAGGGTCTTTTCAAATGAGTCAGCTCTTCGCCTGAGGTGGCCAGATTATTGGAGTTTCAGCTTCAACATCTGTCCTTCCAATGAACACCCAGGACTGATCTCCTTTAGGATGGACTGGTTGGATCTCCTTGCAGTCCAAGGGACTCTCAAGAATCTTCTCCAGCACCACAGTTCAAAAGCATAGTGTTATATTGAAAACAACAGCAACAGTATACACCTTAATTTAAAATATTTATGTCTCTAAAGCACGCTAACCATCCGAGCCTTCAGTGAGCTGCTGATCACTGGTCCTGATAACACATACAGTAACAGTTAAAAAAGTTTGAAATACCGTGGGAATCACCAGAATGTGACATAGAGACCCAAAGTGAGCAAATACTTTTGGAAAAATGGCCCTGATGGAATCACTCGATGCAGGATTGCTGCAAACCTTCACAATTTTTTTTTTTTAAAGTAACATCTGTGAATCACAATAAAAGGCTATTTCCCTGTAGACCCAACAGTGACCTGCACAACCTAAAATATTTACTACCTAGCTCTTTATAGAGAAAGTTTCCCAACCCCAAAGTAGTAGATTTGTTCATTTGATCAAAGTCACATTTTCTCTTAAAATCACTTTTAAATTAATGTTACTGTTAGTATGATTTGCTCTTCCCTTGTGGCTCAGTGGTAAAGAATCCGCCTGCCAATGCAGGAGACGCGAGTTCGATCCCTGGGCCAGGAAGATCCCCTGGAGGAGGAAATGGAAATCCACTCCAATATTCTTGCCTGGCAAATCCCATGGACAGAGAGGATCCTGGCGGGCTACAGTCCATGAGGTCACAAAAGAGTCGGACGCGACTTAGCAACTAAAACAGCAACAAAATTAGTGAACTGGAGTGAAGTGAAGGTCACTCAGGAGCGTCACACTCTGTGTGACCCCATGGACTGTATTCTCCAGGTCAGGATACTGGAGTGGGCAGCCTTTCCCTTCTCCAGGGGATCTTCCCAACCCAGGGATCGAAAGTATTTCCTGCAGAATCAGAATTGTTCCTTATCCTTGGCACTTCTTTGCTGGACCACACAATAAAGCCCTCTGGCCACAGGGCCCCTGCCTCTCCAGTCACGGCGTTTCCTCTTGGCGCAGGTGCTGAATGACACCTGGGTGTCCTTCCCCTCCTGGTCTGAGGACTCCACCTTCGTCAGCTCCAAGAAGACGCCCTACGAGGAGCAGCTGCACCGCTGTGAGGATGAGCGCTTCGAGGTGCGTCTGGCACCTCGGGCCCCCGGGGGGCCCCCTCCTCGTCCCTGCCTTCCCTCCGGTCCCCTCTGTGTGTCCCCCACCCCACGGGACGCACCCCGATCCCCCTGAGGTCGGCCAGTCTCCTCTAGAGTGTCGGCGATCCCAGTGCCTTCCAGCAGTGGGCTGCTCCCGAAAGCCTCCCTTCTCTGCCTTGCTGGCCTCCAGGCTGGCTCCGCGATGGTGCCTTTTTTTTTTTTTTTAAGTGTGCGTGTATTTCATTGACTACAGTTCAGTTCAGTCGCTCAGTCGTGTCCAACTCTTTGCTACAGTTAGGGTCACTTAAGTTAATTTTTGTAACAAAAATTTTTTACTGAGAGCATTGTAGATTCACATGCAGCTTAAAAAATAACAGAGTGCTCTGGGTACCTTTGCCCCGGTGGGAGTGGCTTGTTAATCTCTGAGGCAGTGTCACAGCTGGGCTATGGACCTTGACCCAGCCCATGGTCTTATTCACATCTCCCTAGTTGCACTTGTATTCATGTGTGTGTGGGGTCGGGGGGAGCGGGGAGGATCTTGTGCATAAGTGTTTGTCTTGTGTGTGTGTGTCTAGCTCTGGATTCTCTCCCCTGTGGAGGTCCGTGTCCCCAGCACCAGCCAAGGCCCCAAACCGTCACCCCACCAGTAGCATCTCTCACATGTTCCTGTAGAGCCCCTCTCAGATCTCAGCAGCCGCCAGCCAGTCCTCTGCCTGGTTCACTCTGTCCTAAATGGAAGCATTCAAGTGGCCTGTGACTTTGGGGATTGGCTGCCCCTCCCCCAGCACATATTTTGGGGAGTCACCTGCAGGCTGCATATACTCTGCATCCCTTCATCACTGATGAAGGTAACGTGCATTCAGTGCCTGTGAAGAGGGCCAGGCCAGGACCCGTCCACCTCCTCAGAGGGGTCCAGCAGCGTGGAGGTCCAGGTAGCACAGAGGCCCGGATCTGTAACCAGCCATGCTCGCTCCAGTCCCTGGGCCTGCATCCATCACCCCTTCCCAGCCCTGTCCCAGCATCCCTTCTACTGGCCCAGGCTCATCCCTGGGGGATGAGCTGACCCGCTGACCTCTTTCTGCCTTCCTGTCCATAGTTAGACGTTGTCCTGGAGACCAACCTGGCCACGATCCGGGTGTTGGAGAGCGTCCAGAAGAAGCTGTCCCGCATGGCACCGGAAGACCAGGAGAAGTTCCGGCTGGACGACTGTCTGGGGGGCACGTCAGAAGTGATCCAACGCCGCGCCATCCACCGCATTTACGGCGACAAGGCCCCAGAGATCATCGAGAGCCTCAAGAAGAACCCTGTCACTGCCGTCCCCGTCGTCCTAAAAAGGTGCCCTCATGCTTCTCACCACACCGCCCAGGGGCTCATTACTGCTGTTTGTCACAGGTGTAATCGTGAGGGGGGCCTTGGGGACTCAGGCTGGTTGATTGTATTTTGGTCTTCCTTTCTCTCCCTGTTACATCCCCAAGAGGCAAGTATAGCTGTTAGTGATTATTCGTGTCCGTCTCAAACATTCCATTCTGCACATGATCATATCCAATCATTATCTTAAAGCAGAAACAGGACCGTCATATGTCGTGGCTTGCCCTTTATTTAATCATGCATTTTGGGAACCTCCTTGTGCTGTGAACAGTTACTGGTTAAGTGGCTGCCCTGGGTGCTGGGGCGCAGATGTGAGTGAGCCCGACACAGTCCCGTCTAGCAGGGAGCCCCGCGGCTGAGCCCGCAGCTCCAGAGAGTGCAGGCCGGGACAGCGAGGAGCTTCAGGACAGTGATGTTTGAATAACCGTTAAGACCGGCCGTAGCGAGGTCCCCACAGCCGTTCCCACCGCCTCCTTCATCCAGCACAGAGCCCAGCCCCCGTGCCTGGAGCGGGCCGCCCCGGGCTTGGAACGGGTCAGTGGGTCTGCGGTGGAAGACAGGTGTGCTGGGCCGTCCCCGTGCTGAGCCTGCTCGCCCTACAGGCTGAAGGCCAAGGAGGAGGAGTGGCGGGAGGCCCAGCAGGGCTTCAACAAGATCTGGCGGGAGCAGTATGAGAAGGCGTACCTCAAGTCTCTGGACCACCAGGCCGTGAACTTCAAGCAGAACGACACCAAGGCCCTTCGCTCCAAGAGCCTGCTCAACGAGATCGAGAGCGTCTATGACGAGGTGAGGCCCCTCAGCCGGGGCCTGGCTCTCCCGACCTCCACAGCCCTCTCAGGGCTGCGGGGGGGATAGGAGGGCTGTTCCCACCCGCCTCTGGCTGACCCAGGAAGGCGCCCTGCGGTCAGCAGAGGGCAGGCTCCTCAGCTCCCCGCCCCCTCCTGGACCTTCCTTCAGGTGACTGGGGCCGGCAGCTTTCCTTTGCTGCTGCTCGCCGTGGGCCACGGACTGTTAGAGCCTTCGGGAGGAGCGTCCCATCTATCCCTTACTTGCAGGCCTTACTGTATAGTACTGATACTGTCCCAGTTTTAGCAGTGGGGAAACTGAGGCGCAGGAGCTGGCCCCTTGCCCGGCCTGGCCGCAGCAGACGAGGGCGCCGCGTGCCGCCAGCGCACTGCCCTCCTAGTGCACTGCCCGGCTTTGGTGTGGTCCGGCTCACGGGGCCTGAGTGAGACCGGCCAGGCCCTGGGCTCGAGGAGCTGGGCTTTGAACAGTGCCCGCAGGGAGAGTTCCTAGCGGGAGCCCGAGGCAGGAATCCTGGCGGGGGGTGGCCCGCTGGGCGTTGGCTGTCGGGGAAGGAGGGGCCGCTGCTCGGTGCCGGAGCCCAGGCCAGGGAGCGGAGTCCCTGACCGAGTACCCCTGGCCAGGCCACTTCCTCCCCTCTCTCCCACACATGATCCGGAGCAGCGAGCAGTGGGGGTCTCACCTCCAGGCTCTCGAGGACCCGCTGGGAGGCTCATCCTGCCCAGAGCTCGTGTTCCTCCACACGGCCATGGAGACCACCGAGGGTGCTGGCCGCAGACCACCTTCCCTCCTGCCTCCCTGCCGCGCTCAGCACCCTCTGCCCAGCCCCAGGGTCCACCCTGTCACCTGGCCTCTGCACTTCAGGCTGCAGATCCTTGAGGCCTGAAACTCCAGCCTTCCCCCAGAAAGGGTGGCGCAGCCCCTTCCGCCCCGCTGCCATCAGCAGAGTCCCGCAGGGCCTTCCCTGGGGTCTGAGGGAGAGGGCCGGGCCTGTGAACGCAACCTGTGCGGTTCCTTCGTGCTTGGGGCAGTAAGACCCTTCTCCTGTCACGTGGCTCGCAGAGGCCAGCCTGTGTTACGAGCTCCGGAACTTGGCCAGAAGATTTTGAAGGGCATTTATGACATACACAGGGTGGGGCCTCGGAAGCAGCAGGATGAAGGTCACACTGAAGAGCCGGGAGCAGAGCTGAGCTGCAGCGCCCGTACCCACCTCTGCCTGCCGGGACCCACTCAGACTCCACCCTTCCCGCCAGTGAGGAGGGCGGGAGGTCTCTGGGTGCTGCAGATTTCACAGTCGATATGAAGCACATGAGTTGCCCATCCCAGAAAGTGAAATCCCTGGCGAGGGGGCAGCCTAAGAGGCCTTGCCCCTATTTCCCTTCGGGCCCTCGTTCCAAGGGCATCTGGGTAACCCCTCAGGGCCACTGTTGAGAGCGCCACGGAGGGCCAGGCCTGCCCTCAGGGCATCCCGCTCACAGGGACAGCGTCCATGCTTGCTTCTTCCCGGAACCTGGTGTGCCTGCGTCTGTTGTCTCATGCAGGGGACCAGCGTCTCCAGGAGAGGGTACGATGTGGGGCAGCTTATGCACCGCTGCGTAGTACTGAGATTGTGTTCGGGTTTGCTGGAAGGAGAGTTGTTGACTGGATAAAGGTAGCAGGGAAGGATGAGCCCAAGGATGAGGTTTTCCAGGGAGAAAGAGCCAAGGCGCGTGTGAAGGTCTCGTGCACGGCAGGACAAGCTGAGCACCCCCACAGCATCAGAGGAGTGGGGTGGTGTGCCAGGGCCAGGGTCCTCTCCTGAGTCGTGTACGAAGGCCTGGGGCGGAGGAAGTGGGGCAGCTCGGGCTGATGGCGCTCCTGTGTGGCTCTAGACTCGGTGTGGGGGGTTGTAGAGTGGGCTGGTAGACGGGAACGAGCAGTTGGGTGGCCTGTGCTGGCGCCTGGTAATGGGAGCCCCGTGGAGGGCTCGTAGCAGGTGGGGAGTGGACAGCGGCGGGAGACGTGAGGGTGGTGTCAGCCAGGTGGGCAAGGCTGGAGGGGCAGGAACTGGAGGGGGAGCAGTCGCAGGTCTTCTAGGGCCTGGCTGAGTGTGAGTGAATGATGGTGTCAGAGGCCCGTGCTGCGCTGAGACTTCCTCATCCCCCGGGCAGCCTGGGGCAGCTGAAACTGAATGATCAGATGGTGCTGCCCTCATCCTCCCGGTCACGGCACCGTTGGAGGCCTTGGTGGTGGGAATGTGGCCTCCGTTTGGCCCCCGAGTGGGGGGTCTCCATGCGGGTCTCCTGTCCAACGGCCGCTCTGTCTCCCCAGCACCAGGAGCAGCACTCGGAGGGCCGCAGTGCCCCCTCCAGCGAGCCGCACCTCATCTTCGTGTACGAGGACAGGCAGATCCTGGAGGACGCAGCCGCCCTCATCAGCTACTACGTGAAGCGGCAGCCAGCCATCCAGAAGGAGGACCAGGGCACCATCCACCAGCTGGTGCACCAGTTCGTGCCCAGCCTCTTCTTCTCCCAGCAGCTGGACCTGGGCGCATCCGAGGACTCCGCCGACGAGGGCCGGGCCAGCCCCCCGGGGCAGGCTGCAGACCCTGGCGGCGACCGGAAGAAGCCGGCGCCCGGGCCGCAGAGCAGCCCCCCAGAGGAGAAGGGGGCCGCAGGCGAGGCGCCGGCCCCGGAGCCGAAGCCGCCGCAGCACAAGCCCCTGGACGACGTCTACAGCCTCTTCTTTGCCAACAACAACTGGTACTTCTTCCTGCGCCTCCATCAGACGCTGTGCTCCAGGCTGTTGAAAATCTACCGCCAGGCGCAGAAGCAGCTTCTGGAGTACCGCACAGAGAAGGAGCGGGAGAAGCTGCTGTGCGAGGGCCGCCGTGAGAAGGGCAATGACCCTGCCATGGAGCTGCGGCTGAAGCAGCCGAGTGAGCCCCAGGGCCCGCCCGCTGGGCGCCGGGAGGGGCGGCGGCTGCCCTGAGGAAGCCTGGGCCGGGAGGTGGGCAGCGTGTGTGAGCCAGACCCGCAGTGACCGGCTGCCGCCCGCAGGTGAAGTGGAGCTGGAGGAGTACTACCCGGCCTTCCTGGACATGGTGCGGAGCCTGCTGGAGGGCAGCATCGACCCCACGCAGTACGAGGACACGCTGCGCGAGATGTTCACCATCCACGCCTACGTGGGCTTCACCATGGACAAGCT
The DNA here is from genome assembly GCF_963930625.1 of Muntiacus reevesi. Taxonomy (NCBI): domain Eukaryota; kingdom Metazoa; phylum Chordata; class Mammalia; order Artiodactyla; family Cervidae; genus Muntiacus; species Muntiacus reevesi. The sequence goes on along the minus strand of NC_089249.1, from coordinate 185,065,420 downwards.
GGTGCAGAGCATCGCCCGGCAGGTGAGTGGGCAGGCTGCCCCGCCGGGCTCTTTCCTTCACTCCTGTGCTATGGTTGACCCCGTGGTTGGCAACTTTTCTTCATTCTCAGTTAAGGTGGAATTCATGTAATGTAAAATCCAGCATTCTTAACTGAATCTTTCAATGGAACTTAGTACAATTATAATGTGCAGTTGTTATCTGCCTAGCTCTAGAACATTCCCGTCATCCCCCGAGGAAATATCGTCACCACCGGCAGTCATTTCCCATCCTTCCTCTCCCAGCCCTTTTCTGTCTCTCTGCACATGCCTGTTTGCACATTTTGTATACACGGACTCGTGCAACATCGTGGCCTTTGGCGTCTAGCTTCTTTCACTCAGCATTGTGTTTTCAAGGTTCATACACATTGTAGCATGTGGCAGTACTTTTTCTGCGTATTTATTAATTTGGCTGCATCGGGTCTTAGGTGTGGTACACAGGCTCTTCACTGAGTCTCCTGGATTCTCTCTAGTTGTGGAGCCTGGGCCGAGCTGCTCTGAGGCTTGTGTGATCTTAGTTCCCCAGCAAGGGATCAAACCCACGTCCCCTGAATTGCACGGCAGATTGTTAACCCTGGACCACCATGGAAGTCCCAAAACGTTACTCTTTTTTATGCCCAAATGGCATTTCATTGTGTGGATGGACTGCATTCTGTTGGATGCTTCCACTCATCCATTGATGGACGCTTGGGTTGCGTCTACCTCTTGGCAGTGATGACCAGTGCTGCTGTGGGCACGTGTGTGTGCGAGGAGATGTCAGCGCTCCTGTTGACAAACCTTTCGTGAGGGGAGTTTAGCAACTTGTAAAGAGCCTTAGCTCACTTCTGAGGGGACTGACAGTGATGTGCCTCAGCATCGCCCACAGCTGAACATCAGCAAGAGGAGATTGGTCACAGAATAAACAGCAGAGCCCCAGGCGAGTCCAGTGTGGTCCTGGACCGTGGGTCCTGCTTGGTGAATACTCAGGCTGTTTAACTTGACTTTGGTTTCCTGGTTGTCAAGTGAGGCTGTTCATTGCAAAGTGGCAAAGAAGTGAGGAAAGAATCATGTCATTCCTCTGCCACTCAGATGCAGTCAGTAGAAACATTTTTAACTCGTTATTAACGGGGGGATTTTTGCAGAAACTAACACCCGCAATTTGCTATGTAAGCGATACTGAAACTTTTCCAGTCAGTAGCATTTGAGCAGCGAAAGATGTATTAATACGTGTCCGGCATGTGTGGGCTGCAACTCACTGCACAGAGACGACTCTGCTGCATCTGACCCTGCATCCTCAGCTGTTTCCAGTACTTGTCTCTTCATAAACTCAAGGTTTTAAGTATGTTTATAGGTGTTAAAGAAATTAATTACGTTTGTAACTGAACATTGTTGCTGTTTAGTCGCTAGGTCATGTCCGACTCTTTGCGACCCCCTGGGCTGTAGCCCACCAGGCTCCTCTGTCCATGGGATTTCCCAGACAAGAATACTGGAGTGGGTTGCCATTTCCTTCTTCAGGGGATCTTGCCAACCCAGGGATCAAACCTGCGTCTCCTGCATTGGCAGGCGGCTTCTTTAGCACTGAGCCACCAGGGAAGCCCTGTAACTGAATGTTGGGGAAGGATGATCTTTTGCCATCACAGTGATTTTCAGTGATTACCATGCCCCTTTGGGCACTTTTTTTCTGTACATTTCTCATACCCGGGCAGAGTTTGCTGGTCTGGTATGATCTGGTCTGCTTTGACTTAGTTTGCTCCAGTCTGGGCTGGTTTGTGTGGTCTGGGCTTGTTTGGTCTGGTGCACACCCGGCGTGGAGGCCGCCCTGCACAGCCTGTTGGATGCTGACCTTCGCCCCCTCCCACGTGGACTTGGCCACGACCCCTCTGAGTGAGACGGGGGCTATGGCTTCCCGCTCCATGGGGGCTCGCGCCCGGCACCAACCAGCCCTTGTGCCCGCAGCTGCACCACCTCGTGAGCGATGACGTCTGTCTGAAGGTAGTGGAGCTCTACCTGAACGAGAAGAAGCGGGGCGCCGCTGGCGGGAATCTGTCCTCCCGCTGCGTCCGTGCTGCCCGGGAGACCAGCTACCAGTGGAAGGCTGAGCGGTGCATGGCCGACGAGAACTGCTTCAAGGTGAGCGGCCGGCCGGGGGAGGGGGAGGCGCCCACCCCAGGTGAGGTGGGCACCCAGCAGTGGTCCCTCAAGAAAGGATGAGGCTTGGAGGCTGGGGAGTGGGGGGCATTGATGACCTTGCGCCCTCATCCTGTGCCAGCCTGGGCTGTTCTCGCAGCTTCAGGCTGTTTGTCCCCTGCCCTCCCCCAGGTGATGTTCCTCCAGCGCAAAGGGCAAGTAATCATGACCATCGAGCTCCTGGACACCGAGGAAGCCCAGACGGAGGACCCCGTGGAGGTCCAGGTGGGGACCGCAGCCCTGCACTCTTAAGCCGCGCGTGCCTCGGGGACCAGGGGCAGCCATGGGCAGCATCCGCCATGTGGCTCCTGCCGGCCACGCACAGGCCACAGAACATCCACCAGGGTGCCTCTGTGCTGGCTGAACACTGGCCGTGGAGCCCCAGGAGGAGGTGGGCTCTCTGGGTGTTCCCTCAGAGACCAGGGCTATGTCCCAGGGCAGGCGGCCACGTGGGAGCCGGTCTGGCCTCTGCCAAAACCCTGGTTCCTCCCACCTCCTGCTGGTGCCAGGCCATCTCCGTGGTACCCGTGGCCAGCCCAGTCACTCAGACCCCATGGTATGTGACTGCTGCGCGCCTGGTGCCTGACGTTCGAGCTCTGGGTGTCCCACATCACAGGAGAAAACTCTCCTGGCCCACACTGACTGCACCTTCCCCCTGGTGCCCTTGAGCCAGGAAACGGGGCCTGGAAGCCTCCAGCTGCCTTCACAGAGCTGGGGACGCCGCCCACCCCAGCCACCAGGGCGCCCCTCACAGCGTCCTTCACAGGACACACTTTCCATAACACGTGAGGGTGCGGGCCTGCACACTGCCTCTTCCAGAAGTTTCCAACAAATGTGTGTGCGTTAAGCTTGAGTCTGAAAGAGCCTCCTGCTTTAACAGGGTGGTGAGCAGATGAAGGGTCCCTTGGGTGCTGCAGGCCGTGCCCATCCTGGACTTGGTGGCCCCTGTGAGCCCTGCCATCTACTCACCCCCAACTCCTCCCTGTCTCTCCCGCTTCCTTCCTGCTGCTTGTGTCCCGGTGTCCCTTCCCGTCCACCCATCCCCCAGACCCCACTCTTTCTCTGTCGGGGGCCTCCCATTCCCCATGTGAACTTACCACATGGCAGATACAGTGAAGCAGTTACACAGCAGGGACTTACACACTTTTAAGCGTGAGGCTCCTTAAGCCATCTGAATTGCAGCCTGGGTGTACGTGTCCCACCCCAGCTGAGCCCTAGGCACTGCCATCTGTGGTCTCAAGCACGCATCCGGGTCCACCTGGAGCTTCGGGAGGGATGCACATGAAGGCCCCGGGAGCCTCTGATGCCATGGGCCGTCTCTCCCTCTGTCCCCCCAGCACCTGGCTCGGTACGTGGAGCAATATGTGGGAGCGGAGGGCGCCTCCAGCTCGCCCACCGAGGGCTTCCTCCTGAAGCCCGTGTTCCTGCAGAGGTGAGAGGGCCCGGGGCCCCAGGGAGCCTCTCCCATTGTCACCAGCGCCCGGCGGGCCTGGGTGTGAGTTCACACGGGATCCAAGGGGTCGGGCGGTGGTTGCCGTTGCCTCGGTTTGCATTTCTCCAACCCTGGGAGGTCAGGCGTCCTCCCAGTGTCTGGGCTGTGGGGACCTCCTAGCCTGCGATCCGCCTCTCGCCCCCAGGAACCTCAAGAAGTTCCGCCGGTGGCAGTGTGAGCAGGTGCGCGCGCTCCGCGGCGAGGCCAAGAGTTCCTGGAGGCGGCTGGTCGGGGTGGAGAGCGCCTGCAACGTGGACTGCCGCTTCAAGCTCAGCACCCACAAGATGCTGTTCATCGTGAACTCCGAGGACTACATGTACCGCCGAGGGACGCTGTGCCGGGCCAAGCAGGTGTCCTTCCCTGCCCGAGCCTTGAGAGCCTGGGGTCCAGCCCACAGCTGTTTGGGGGTGTCTGGACCCCTGAGGTCCAGCCCATGGCCTTTTGGGGTGCCTGGGACCCCAAGATGCACTCCATGGCACTCTGGGGTATGAGATCTGATCCACGGCCTTCTGGGGGGTGTGGGCCCTGAGTTCTGATCTGCGGCCTTCTGGGGTATGTGGGCCCCTGAGATCTGGTCCACGGCCTTCTGGGGTGTGTGGGCCCTGGGACCCAGCCGCGGCTCTGGGGGGTGTGGGCCCTGGGACCCAGCCGCGGCTCTGGGGTGTGTGGGCCCTGGGACCCAGCCGCGGCTCTGGGGTGTGTGGGCCCTGGGACCCAGCCGCGGCTCTGGGGTGTGTGGGCCCTGGGACCCAGCCGCGGCTCTGGGGTGTGTGGGCCCTGGGACCCAGCCGCGGCTCTGGGGTGTGTGGGCCCTGGGACCCAGCCGCGGCTCTGGGGTGTGTGGGCCCTGGGACCCAGCCGCGGCTCTGGGGTGTGTGGGCCCTGGGACCCAGCCGCGGCTCTGGGGTGTGTGGGCCCTGGGACCCAGCCGCGGCTCTGGGGTGTGTGGGCCCTGGGACCCAGCCGCGGCTCTGGGGTGTGTGGGCCCTGGGACCCAGCCGCGGCTCTGGGGTGTGTGGGCCCTGGGACCCAGCCACGGCTCTGGGGCGCCAGGCTGTGCTCACCGCTCCCCCCCCCCCCCACCGGCAGGTGCAGCCCCTGGTCCTTCTGCGCCACCACCAGCACTTTGAGGAGTGGCACAGCCGCTGGCTGGAGGACAACGTGACAGTGGAGGCAGCCAGTCTTGTGCAGGACTGGCTGATGGGTGAGGAGGACGAGGACATGGTCCCCTGCAAGACGCTCTGCGAGACGGTGCATGTGCACGGCCTGCCCGTGAACCGCTACCGCGTGCAGTACAGCCGCCGCCCCGCCTCCCCCTGACGCCCCCGCGCGGGCCCCTCCACAGCGCACTGCATGGTGCGCGTGCTTCCTCGGCCTGCGCGTCCCTCGGGCGTCTTCATCAACAATGTGAGGGGCGCAGAGCGTCCCCCAGCCTTGCTGCTACGGGCTGAGCTCCGGAGGAGGGCGGGCGGCGGCGGCTCTCAGCCCCACGCTTCATCCCTCTTGGCTTCCCCACTCCCCTCTGGGCCCGTCCTGTGCCAAACCTGACACCCCTCGCACTTAAACTCTGGGGGTTTGGTCCCCGCAGGCGGGTGCGGGGAGGATGAGTGCACTGGCCCAGGCACAAGTGAGCATGCTCACAGGTCTGTGGGGCCGCTGCTGCCACGCGTGCCAAACCCCCAGGCCTGGGGCCGCAGGCCTCTCCTGCACGTGGTGAGAGTCAGCGAAGAGCCGCGCCAGGCCTCACGTTGGGAGGGAGCAGCCTTTGAGAACCCCCGGGCTCCTGAGGAATCGGGCCTAGGTGGACTTGCTTGAAAAGCATGTCCTTCCCGAGGGGCTCTGAGAGCTGCTAGAAACATTCCCCAAGCTGGACACCTGCATCTGATGGTTTGGGCATTGGCTTGGCCCAGCCGGCGCTGGGGGTCCTCCACCACTTTGAAAATAGACAAGCCCTCTTAGCCCAACTCTTGGGGTCCCTCTTGGATGTCCAGATGTGGAGTTGGGTGGGCGGCACCAGGACTGCCCAGAAGACCCTGCTGTGGGAAAAAGAGGCTCAAACCCTGTGTTGATGCAACAGTCGGACTCTGTGCCCTAAGGGGAGGGGCCCCTCCTGACGCATCTGCTGAGCTCGAGGGCCCCCTCCCTGGGAGGGCCCCGGGGTGCAGTTGCGTACCTAAGATGGACATTCTAAAAGTATATATATGCACACACCTATTTATTCCTCTGTGCTCATAGTGTTGTAACTTCTACAACGGCCAAGTGCCACAGCTTCTCTGGGGGTGACTGCCCTCCTTGTGGAATTCCGCATACCCACCCCAGCGCCTCCATTCCTGCGGCCACCACCCCAGAGTGGGCACGGGTATGAGGGGCGGAGGGCTTTCTGTGCCAAGAATGCCAAGTAGTTGGGGCCAGGGAGCAGCCCTTTGAACCATGAGACGCTCTGCCCAGGCCCCTGGCCCCATCAGACACAGGCGGGCTCCCCCGACACGCGATCCCGGTGGCACCGCCGAGCAGCTGCCGCCTCCAGCCGCAGCGCTCACCTTCCTGCAGCTGAGCTGTGCCAGACCCAAGGTTCCGGAAATTCTAGGAGTTACCTGGGGACTCTAGGTTTGCCAAGCCTTAGACTCCAGGCCTGGGCAATTTCCAGGCCAACCTGCCCCGCCCGGGTGTCTCCTCGCCCATGTTTTCTCAAGTGTAATTCATGCACTTTGTACGCATCCTTGTTTTATAAGAAGGACACCCACCAGAATTCCTGACCCAGACCCTCCCAGCAGCCGTCCTCCTCAGGAGCCCGCAGCCCCCCACCTGTGGCTGCGCCCAGGCCTGGGGTGCAGGCCAGACCCCACCGAGCCCCCACCCTGCATGCTTCTAGGGAGCATCTCTTCCATTTCTGAAGAAATTTCTGTTCTGGGGCTTGTACTTCCTTTGCAGCTGTTTTGAATGTAGTTTTCCTTTTCTATTTATTTGCACATTAAAGTTAAATACTGACCTAAAGCTGTGAGGTTCAGTCAGTCATTTCCTGTGAGCAAATCTTGGGGTGACCTCTTGCTGCCAGGGGAGCTGACCTGACCACAGGGCGTGCGCCTGGGAATCCTCACACCCTGAAGGGCTTGGTAACCCACTCTAGTATTCTTGCCTGGGAAATCCCATGGATGGAGGGGAGCCTGGTGGGCTACAGTCCATGGGGTCACAAAGAATCAGACACGATTGAAGCGACTTGGCGCATGTGCACGCATACTGTGGCCGCCTGATGCAAAGAGCCGACTCATTGGACGACCCTGATGCTGGGAGAGATTGAGGGCAGAAGGGGTCCACAGAGGGTGAGATGGTCGGATGACGTCATCAACTCAACATGAGGTTGAGCAAACTCCGGGAGATAATGAAGGACAGGGAAGCCTGGTGACCTGCAGTCCATGGGATCACAGCGAGTCAAACATGACTGAGTGACTGAACAACATTCAGTATTTGTCCTTTCGTGACTGGCTGGCTTCACTCAGCACAGTGTCTCTGAAGTCCATCCATGATGTAGCCTGTGTCAGAATTTCCTTCCTTTTACAGCTACTATTATGCCTATTTTTAAGCATAAAATTTTAAGCATAAAAATTTAAGTTTTTATGGAAAGTGATGCACAGTGCAGAAAGTTCCAGCAGCACGAAAAAGTACACGGAGAAAAGTAGGCATCCAAGTCTCTCTGAAGGCAGCTGCCCCCAGCACCCCCCAGGAGGTGCCTCCATGTGGCTCGTCTCCCTGGGACAGCCGCCCTGAACCATCACGTGCTGTGTCTGGGGGCCCTCTTCTGTGGTCCAGGGCCGTTTCCATGGTGACTAGTGAGTGGAGGGGGAGTTATTTATGGGCACCTCCTACACTCGCCCCGCTGCCGGAAATTTCCCGGTAGACGTCTTCCTGAGCGTGTGTATCTGCCATAAATTTCTAGACACGGAACTCCTGAGTCAAACCACCCTCCTCAGGGCGGGGAAGAGCCGCCCCGGCCTCCTCCAGCTTCCCCTGAGCAGGCTTCCTGCTCTCTCCTGGAGGGGCGGCAGGGGGTCCCCGCCCCCATTTTCCTGTGCCGTGAGAGTATCCCCATCATGTGTGCTGTGAGACGCAGGCATGGGGCTGAATGTGTCACTGGCATTGAAGGAAACTGCTCAGAAATAAGGGTGAGGCTCCTAGCTGTGACCCCTGCTCCTGCTGAAGCTCCCCAGGCCTCAGTGTCCGACCCCCCAACCCTGGGACTGGGGGCAAGGACATCGGCATCTCAGCCTCCAGCTTCACTGACTCTATCATGGACTGCTTGGTCATTTCCTGGCTGGTCCCCATGTCCCCAGCTGTGTGGCTAGATTAGGGCTCGCCATCCCAGGACACCGTCTCATCCAATCCCCGCTCCAACCCCGAGTTCATTTCTTCTTCCCTCAGCCCCCGGTTCCCTCAGGATCCCCCTGCTCCCCGACCTTGCCCCCACCGCTGTGGCCCAGCCCTGACCACATGGAGACCAAGAACCCCGAGGGCGGGTCGGCCCCATGGTAGGAAGGCATACCCCCTTCTGAGGTCTGGAGGGGGGATCTTATTCAGTAGAGAGGAGTACCCTGCCCTCTGGGCGGGACATGGAGAGGTGTCTGGGGTGAGGGCCCGAAGGGAAGGGGGCTCGGGGTGCTGTCTGGGCTAGCTGGCACCCCCTCCAGCTCAGGCCTGGCTGTAGCCCCAGGTGCAGGGTGGGCCCAGGACAGGAGAAGAAGGGGCTTTGAGAAGAGGAAGCAGGCCCCTCCCAGACAAAGCCACCGCTGGGCTCCCCCAAGACCCCCCAGAACAGTACATGGTCAGCACTGGGGGCTCTGGCTGAAGACCAAAGCCTCCTCCATAGTTACCCTCAGCAGACCCCAGGCTCACCATGCCTTCCCCTCTCTACATCTTCCTCTGCATCTGCCTGGGGGCCTGTGCTGGGTTAAGCAGCATGAAGTCGGGCAGCCCCCACAGAGGGCCAGGGGCATTTATGGGGGGTTTGCTCCCCTCTTCTGACCTCTGACCTGGTGTCCTGCCTGCCAGAGCTGGGGGTGGGGATTTGGAAGGAGACGGCTTCAGGAGGGGCCAAGATTGGGGGGGGGGGGAGATGTGATGCAGAGGGCTGGTTCCAAGAGCGGGGCGGGACATGGTTCCAGAGGGCTGGAACCAAAATGTGACCGGCCAGCAAGAAGTGGCACTTGGCCCCCGGGGGCTTCCTAGGCTGGGCCGGGGCTGGAGGTGGGGGCTGCCGCCTGACACCACCTCCTCCTCCCCTACAGCCGAGTGACCCCAGCTGTCCGATCTCCTTAGGCCAGGCCTGGGGCCACCCACCCACTCGTGAGGACAGGGGCTGGCTTATCTCACACGGCCCTGTTAACTCCTCCGCGGGTACGCAGGAAGTTGGGGGTGGGGGTCCAGCCAGGCAGGAAGCCCGAGGTCAGCCGGCCACAACCCAGAGAAGCGAGCACCCAGCCTCGCCAACATGTGGGTATTCTTGCTGCTGTGGCCTCTGGCCCTGGGGTTCAGCCTGGGTGACACCCAGACCCCCATCGGCTATGAGGAGGTGGGGAGCGCGGCAGAAGGCGATGGTGAGTGACCTTGGGCCCTGTCTTGGGACTGAGAGGGAGGTCGCCCAGAGCCAGCAAATGAAAGACAGCGAACTGGAGTTGGGGGGGGGGTCTTCCAGCCCAGCCTGGAGTCCACAGGGTCTGGGGGTGTCCGTGTCCAGCTCTGTCTTGGGGGCTCCTGAGAACTGGGGCCCCTCTAGTTTCTCAGGAGGTAGCACTATCCAGTTGGGGAACCAGATGAGGGGTCGGTGGGTGGGGTGTGGGGGTGGTGATGCTTCTATCCCCTTCCCTCTGGATCTCTCTCCCCCCAGACAGCACACCGAGGCCCCACCCCCGCGGCTTCCCCGGCCAGCCCTGTGCCAACGACAGCAACACTCTGGAGCTCCCTGCCAACTCTCGGGCCCTGCTGCTGGGCTGGGTGCCCACGAGGCTGGTGCCTGCACTCTACGGGCTGGCCCTGGCAGTGGGGCTGCCCGCCAACAGCCTGGCGCTGTGGGTGCTGGCCACGCAGGTGCCCCGACTGCCCTCCACCGTGATGCTGATGAACCTGGCGGCCGCTGACCTGCTGCTGGCGCTGGCGCTGCCACCACGGATCGCCTACCACCTGCGGGGCCAGCGCTGGCCCTTCGGCGAGGCTGCCTGCCGCCTGGACACAGCCGCGCTCTACGGCCACCTGTACGGCTCCCTGTTGCTGCTGGCCGCCGTCAGCCTGGACCGCTACCTGGCCGTAGTGCACCCTCTGCGGGCCCGCACCCTGCGAGGCCAGCGCCTGGCCGGCGGGCTCTGCGTCACAGCCTGGCTGGCGGCAGCTGCCCTGGCGATGCCCCTGGCGCTGCAGCAGCAGACCTTCCGGCTGGCACGCTCCGACCATGTGCTGTGCCACGACATGCTGCCCACCGGCGCCCAGGCCTCCTACTGGCGGCCCGCCTTCATCTGCCTGGCGGGGTTCGGCTGCTTCCTGCCGCTGCTGGCCATGGTGCTGAGCTACGGGGTCACTCTACGCACGCTGGCGGCTGGGGGCCGGCGCTACAGCCACGCACTGCGGCTGACCGCGCTGGTGCTGGCCTCCGCCATGGCCCTCTTCGCGCCCAGCAACGTGCTGCTGCTGCTGCACTTCTCAAACCCCGGCCCTGACGCCTGGGGGGACCTGTATGCCGCCTACGTGCCCAGCCTGGCGCTCAGCACCCTCAACAGCTGTGTGGACCCCTTCATCTATTATTTCGTGTCTGCCGAGTTCAGGAGCAAGGTGCAGGAGGGCTTACTCCGCCGGGCACCTGGCACCACCACGGCCTCCAGGGAGCGGGGCAGCCGGGCGACGGGGACCCGGTCCTCCTCGCTCGTGTAACAGGCCCGTCACAGGCTGGATGAACAGGAAAGGGAGTCGTTCTGTGTTGAATAGGGTCCCCTCCAGATTCACACCCATTGGGAACCTCCCAAGGTGAGCTTATTCGGAAACAGGGTCTTGGCAGGTGTGATTAGCTAGAATGAGGTCACACTGGAGTACAGGGTGGGCCCTAAATCTGATGTGACCGATCTCCTTACAAGAGGAGGATGCAGAGACACACGGGAAGAAGGCCACTTGACAGCGGAGGCAGAGGTGGGGTGATGTGGCCACAAGCCGCAGACTGCTGGCAGCGACTACAAGCAGCCAGGAGAGCAGCCTGGGATAGTTTCCCCCGAAGCCCCTGGAGGGAGCCAGCACTGCCTACACCTTAATCTCAGACTTCTGTCCAGAACTGCCAGAGAATAAACTTCTGTTGTTTGAAGTCACCTGGTTTGTGGTACTGAGTTATGGAAGGCCCAGGAAAAGATGGGGATTCAATGTAGGTTCCTGGGTCTGACCAGTTCCCCTGTGACCGAGTCCAAGGTAGGGATGAAGTGAGGCTGATGCTGCCTTAAGGCCTGCTGTAGGACCCCACCCAGGAGGAGGCCTGGGCCCCCGACACCCCTGGGGGCCAAGGCAGCTGAGAGCCCTGTTGGCTGTCCTTCTCATTCCCAGAAGCCAGGCCCTGGCTTGGGGATGGGCTTTATGGCTCTGAGCCTCCCTCCTCAGCCCCCCAAAGCCTGGTGCAACCCATCATTGGGAGCCACGGGGCTCAGCCTCCATGATCCTGGTTACCCGACATCACCTCCTGCTCCTCACCTGTGGTCTGATCCCTCTTCCATCAGCTCCCCTGTGGAGCGGGTGGGTGGGACAACAAGAGGATTTAGGGTGTGCACCCAGGTTCAGGGGGCTTCAGCTTTGCAAATCCCACCCCCAACCACTTGAAGGCTGGTTTGAATCGAGTTGGGGGACACCACGTGCGGAGGGGTGACCGTAGCCCCAGACACACACACACACACACATACCCTGCTGCTCCCCACCCGGACGGGCAGCACGGAGCACAGTGTCGGGAGCCCCTGAGGCATCAACTGTGGGGTAAGTAAGCCATGCCCAGAGGCAGGGGGCACGGGCACCACTTCTGGGCTCCCCACTGAGTTCATGTGAGGTCTGGGGAAGAGTGCCCAGCCCCAGGACACACACACACACATGCTTGCCCACATAAGAGGGAGCCTGGGGCCATGTGAGTAAGGCCAATGTCACTAACCTGGTGTGATGACGTACTGGAGTATCCCAAGATGCTACCACTGGGGGAAGTTGGGTACCTGAGACCTCTCTCTGTTGCTATGTTGTTGTTGTTTAGTCGCCCAGTCGTGTCCCACTCTTTGCCACCCCGTGGACTGTAGCCTGCCAGGATTCTCTGTCCATGGGATTTCCCAGGCAAGAACACTGGAGTGGGTTGCCATTTACTTCTCCAGGGGATCTTCCTGACCCAAGGATAGAACCTACATCTCCTGTATTGACAGGCAAGTTCTAAGCCCCCATATTGGAATGATTCTTTACAAATGCACTGAATTTATGATTATCTTAGGGTTCAGGTGTTCCAAAGCCTCGTCCCCATCCTCCTTGGAAAGGCTGGGCTGTGGATGAAGGAATGGAAGCAAAGGGCCAGATGAGAGCTGGCTTCAGCCCTTGGAGCTGCCCCTCAGCCTCCCCAGCCCACAGGAGGGTCAAGCCTGCCAGGGACTTGAAGGAAATGAGCTTTTATTACACCAGCGGCCTCCATGGCAAGTGGGCCACAGGGCCTTGGCCAAGGGAACTGTAACCTTGTAGGCTGGTGGGGGTCAGGGATCAGCGCTGCATGACGGGGCCCCACAGGCTGGGCCGCCCCCTCAGGGTCTCTGTGCTGTCCCGAGATGAGCTGTGTGGGCTGAAATAAATACCACCGTGGAGGGAGAAGACAGGCCAACACAGGGGAGGAGCAGCTCGGAGGCAGGCCTGCGCACACGGCTTCAGTTGGTCCGGAGCTGGAACACCCTCCCAGGTTGCTAGTGGGGGTGACAATCCTCCAGATCGGGCCCCGGGAGAGCAGGGGTTCAAGGGGCGGTGAGGTCCAGAAGCAGGAAGATGAAAGTGCATCTTCTTAGAGCCCAGAACTTCCCCACAGAGCCTGGTGCCATCCAGACCAAACATTCAGGGGGCCCCTGAGGCTAGATGGGGCTGCAGGGACTATGAAAGACCTGGGGCAATTTGGGGTTCGGGTCCTGGGGCTCAGCAGCTTGGGTGGCCCAAAGGGAGGCTGGGACTTCTGCATTTTGGAGAAGAGGGGCTTGTTTTGTTTCCAAGCTGCCGACGTTGTGTCCGAGACTTGGCCAGAGTCGTGTCCCCTCAGAAACAGGCCTTTGGCCACTAGTCCTTCCCAGAGACATCCCCTCTCTGGGGAGCAGCGCGTCAGGCTGTGGGAGCTCCTCCAGCTACCCAGCCTGTGGGCCACGGAGCGGAGTGCCTGGGGCTTCAGCTGCAGCTGGGGAGGAGGGGGGAAGGGGCCTCCAGTCACCCCACTGACCGTCCTCCCTGTTGAGGTGGGGGCTGGGCCCCCGGGAGGCCCACCATCCATCAGGGTAGGTCTCTGCCAGTCCACTTATCGGGTTCAATTGGAAGCAGGGGTCACCTAGGGTGGGGTCTACCAATCCCTAGACGGTCGAGTCTCTCGGCCCTCTTCCGGCAGGTAGAAATCACAGCCTGATCACGTCTTCCAGCTTGGAGTTTTAGGAGGAGAAGCCACTCTGGCTGATAGGAGAGAAGGAAAGACGCTGGTGGGCGGCCAGGCCTTGGGGGAGGGGTGCGGACCGTTCCTGTGCATTGGCCTCCAAGTGCACTCAGGACGGCTGCTTCCACCCACCAAGACAGGAGCACCCCCCAGAATACAGATGGGGGTACATGTTCCAGCCAGGCCCCGCACAGTGGCGGGACGGGGTGCTCACTTTTGCTAAGAATGAGCGTAGCTTGCATGGGACCACCGTTCAAATCGAGAACGTATTTGTGGAACTCAATCAGCTATGAAAAGGAAGGAACTACTGATCCGACACCAACCACAGATAATGTTGTGTCAGTAGCTCACTTTTCTCACTCAATCGGGTGAGAAAAAGCCAATCTCGAAGGGTTACGTACCCCATGATTCTGTTTACAAAGCAGCCCTGAAGTGACAAAATTATAGGGTGGGAGGACAGATGAATGGCTCGGGGGAAAGCAAGGTGGGTGTGGCCATAAAACAGCAGCTAGGGGGATCCTTGAGGTGATGGGCTGTCCAGTAGCTTGACTGCAGTCATGATTCCAAAAAGCTACAAGTGCTGAGAGGGCTTTCCCTCATAGCTCAGTTGGTAAAGAATCTGCCTGCAATGCAGGAGACCCTGGAATCTGGGTCGGGAAAATCCTCCAGAGAAAGGGTAGGCTACCCACTCCAGTATTCTTGGACTTCCCTTGTGGCTCAGCTGGTAAAGAATCCGTCTGCAATGCAGGAGACCTGGGTTCAATCCCTGGGTTGGGAAGATCCCCTGGAGAAGGGAAAGGCTACCCATTCCAGTATTCTGGCCTGGAGAATTCCATGGACTGTATAGTCCATGGGGTGGCAAAGAGTTGGACATGACGGAGCGACTTTCACTTTCACATGTGAGGGAACTGCAGACTCAACGTCCACTGAATACACATAGATGTGGTGAAATACGAGCGAGAAGGGTAGGCTGTACTGATATCAGTTTCCTTTACAGCCCCCATGCTGTAACTAAAACCCAATTACCCAAAGAGATGATTAAAAAAAATTTTTTTTAAGAAATTTGATTAGGAAGGAGAAAAGAGAGAGAGGGTGTGTGAAGAGGAAGGGGGAAGAAAAGAGGGCATGGAAGGGAAAATGAAACAAAAATACTGCAGCAGTAACCCTAAACCCAACTCTACCAGTAATTACATGTGTGTGAACTAAACCTGGTGCCTAGTGCAAGATGGTACCCCCTTAAGTCTCCAGGACTTTGGTGAGGGCTGGTAGAAAAGTTTTCCTACTGGTTTGCTGAGTGGGGATATAAACCAGCCTTTGCCACCAGCATGGGGTGGAGAGACCCTTACCACCCAGGAAGGCAGGGCTCTGAGGCTTGCCGGTGCAGCCAGCCTCCAGGACCTGGCACGTACGTAAGCTGATAGATCAACCTGCTGTTTAAACCACTTGAGTTGAGCTGGCTCAAACCAAAAGATTTGCCTCCTCCAGGAAGCCCCTTCCCAGCCTCCCTGCACAGAGCTCTCTGGTCTCCTGACCTTTCCTCCATCCTTTCCTCAGGGGGACAAAGCTTCTCTCCCTGACCAAACCCCAGTTTGGGCTCCTCTGAGCTCTTTTTCACCTTGGTCTCAAATTCCAGGCTTCCGTGTTCATCTTGACACTGTCCAGCTGGAGCAAGAATCTGGCTAATACGTCAATTTAGCCAGAACCCCATATCCTCCTTATTGATCCCTCTTGATACCTGATTGGGTTCTTCATCCTCCCCCGCCCCTCCCCATCTCTCATGATCTCTCAATCTACCTGGCCTGTCATCAGCAAGAATAAGGTTCAGTCTCTTTAGCCAGAATATCCCCCCTCCACTCCCTATTGTTTCCTCTCAGTAATTTTCCATCCACCAACTCCCCTTCCCCACTCCTTGGCTATGCTTACTATGCTTAGTTGCTCAGTAACGTCGGACTCTTTGCAACCCCACGGACTGCAGCCTACCAGACTGCTCTGTCCATGGGATTTTCCTGGCAAGAATACTAGAGTGGGTTGCCATGCCCTCCTTCAAGGGATCTTCCCAACACAGGGATCAAACCTAGGTCTCCCACATTGCAGGCGGATTCTTCATCAGCTGAGCCACCAAGGAAGCCCAAGAATACTGGAGTGCATAGCCTATCCCTTCTCCAGGGGATCTTCTCGACCCAGGAATCGAACCAGGGTCTCCTGCATTGCAGGCAGACTCTTTACCTGTTGGGCTACCAGGGAAGGGATCCTTGGCTATAAATTCCGCCCCCACCTTTTTTTTTTTTTAGGTGTGTGTGCTTAGTTGCTTTGCTTAGTCGAGTCCAATTCTTCTTGACCCCATGGACTGTAGCCCGCCAGGCTCCTCTGTCCATGGGATTCTCCAGGCAAGAATACTGGAGTGGGCTGCCATTCCCTTCTCCAGGGGATCTTCCCGACTCAGGGATTGAACCCAGGTCTTCTGCATTGTACAATTTCAACCCCACTGCAAGACTCCATAGCGCCCCCTCTTGAAAAAAAACATTCCTTGCCTCATGAATAACATTTAAAAGGCAGAGGGGGTCTCAGGGACAGATCTGTCCTGAAGTCCAGTCCTTGGGAGGGCTTCTTAAGCTCACCCTACACATACGGGCTGCTCTCTGATGTGCACTGAGTGGATGCAGGGCAAGGGAGAACAGGTTATCCACCTCATCCCCCAAAACCTTGCAGGTCAACCCTCCATCAGTAGCTCCCACTTCCTGCCGGGTTCCACGTGGAGGAAGACTGGGGGCAGATCCAGCTCTCACCTGTCCTCTGCTTCCTTATCCAAGTCCACCAACTCATGGCCAGCTGCCAGGTGCCCGGTGTCCAGGGGACCCAAGTCATACTCGTAGCTGTACAAGGCCAAGGCTGGTGTCGGCTGCTCTGGAAGGAAGGACTGAGTCAGTAGGGAAGGCACTGGAGGGAGAGGATCTGAATGGCCAGGGGGCTCGAGGAAAGATGTGTGGCCCAGAGCAACAGACAGGAGGTGAGGTCTCAAGGTGGGGAAGGGGACACAGAAATCAGAGATGGGGAGACTCAGAAAAGCACCAGGTTGGGATGGGGCTGGAGAGAGACTGACCAAGACGGAGGAGATGCAAAGGGTTCTTGTGGCAGATGCAAAGGGTTCTTGTTGCTAAGACTCTTTTGCAACCCCATGGACTGTAGCCCGCCATGAGATTTTCCAGGCAAGAATACTGGAGTGGGTTACCATTTCCTCCTCCAGGGGATCTTCCCCACCCACGGATCAAAAACGAGTCTCAATCATTGCAGGTAAACTCTGTCGCTGAGCCACCAAGGAAGCCCAGTGCAAACTGACCCAGACGCAAAGAGGTGATGAGAGGAGGTGGCATGATGGAGAAGATGGAGCCCCCGAGGCCGGCCGTGGGTTGGGTCCTCACCAAGCGCGCAGCGGCCAGGGGCCGCGGGCTCCAATCTCACGCGGCGGCGGCAGGCGGCCTCCTGCAGGTGGCAGGCGCTGGCGTAGACTACGCCGTCGGAGCCGCACACCGGGTCCCCGCTGATGCGGCAGGCGCGGGCGCAGCCACAGCGTGTAACTGTCACCCCCTCCTCCGGAACGGCCACAGGACCTCGCTCTTCCGGGGACCAGCCTGGCGGGCGAGACGAAGTTGTCAGGGCCCTGGGAACTCCAAGCTCCCCACTTGGCCCTCGCCTCTCCCGGGCCTGGGATGGAGAAGTCCCTAGGGGCCAGAACCACGCTCCACAGAGTGGAGACAGTGCCCAGGAAGCCCTGAGCCCTGACCTGGTGGAATTTCACGCGAGTATTTGCCTAGTATTTACGAAAACAACATTTAAAAGTAAAACTTTTTAACTAAATGCAACCTAAATTCATTTCAAGAAGTTTGGAAAATAAAGAAAAGGGTTCCGAGGAACTCCACTCCGCCCTTCGCCGCCGCCAGTCTGCGCTCACAGCTTGGGTCCCTGGATCCTGACACCCTCTGGCTTGTGGGGGAGGGGAGGCAAGGGCTCCCCTCCGGGCCTCCGGCTTCTACGCCCGCCCCTCCCACCCCGCTAGACCCCGCCCCTCCCACCTCGCTAGACCCCGCCCCTCCCACTCCGCTAGACTCCGCCCCTCCCACGATGGGCCCCGCCCCCATCCAGCTAGGACCCCGCCCCCTTCCGCTGCTCCCTCCCGCCCCTCTATTCCTTGCTTCCTCCACCCAGCCTGCGCATTCCAACCGACCGCATCGGCTCAGGACGCGCGCCCTCGACCGAGCCGGGCCTTGCTCCTTTTACCACGCTGCACGCTCCTCTGCCTGACGACTCCCTCCAAATGGGCAGCCCTCCCCCAGGCCCACGGGTCGTGTTGGGGTGGCGGGTGCTCGGAAGGAGCAGTGGCCTCGCGCACTCACCGGGGCCCTGGGCCAGAGCGCGCTCCACTTCGTTGCACGCAGGCCCCGCGCACAGCTCCCGGGCAAGCGGGCTGCGAGCGCTGACATTGTAGAAGCGCGTGGCCTCGAAGGCTGCGGGACCAAGGGAGAAGGGTGACCAGGTGACGGGTGACAGGGTGAGGGGCCGAGCTGGGGTTGCGGGTGGCGGACGTGGGCCTACCAGGCTCATAATAGTCGTACACCAAGATGGGCAGCGCCGACGTCCTGCCCACGACGTGCTCCCGGAGCGCCCGGAACTGCACGCACGTCAAACACCGGCTGGGGATCTGCGGGGGCAGCGAGCAGGCTCAGGCTTGGCTGGGCCCACTAGGGCTGGAGACTTGAGCTTTGGCCTCTGTGCTCTATGATGCCCCAAAGTGTGAACCCAGAACTGGTTGATTGCGGGGTGCCCCGGAGGCGTGAAACAGAAACCCGATCTTATTTCGATTTTGTGGGTCCTTCCACCCACGTGGAGAGTGTCTCAGCTGGTCTTTCATCTCCCACACTCACCATGGCAGGTGCGCGTCCTCTGTGTGTGTGTTTGTGTGTGTGTGTGTGTGTACATTCACAATCTTGTGCAACCACTGTCTGTAGAACTTTTCCATCTAGAAAAATGGTACAGATGAAACTGTTTGCAGGGCAGGAATAGAGATGCAGAGGTAGAGAACGGACATGTGGACACAGGGGGGGAAGAGGAGGGTTGGACGAATTGGAAGATCAGGATCGACATAAATACACTACATAAATACACGTCTATAGCAGATACTAGTGGGAAGCTAATGTATAATATAGCACAGGAAGCTCAGCTCAGTGCTCTGGAGTGACCTAGAGGGGTGGGATGGGGGCAAGGTGGGAGGGAGGTCCATGAGGGAGGGGATATATGTATACAGGACAGCTGATTTACTTCCTTGTACAGCAGAAACCAACACAACAGTTATCCTCCAGAAAAGAAGAATAAAAAAACGGCATCCACACTTGAACCCACTGCTTATCCCCCCAACCCTGGAAACCACCAATCTGCTTTCTGTCTGTTCATCTCCACGTGTTTTTGAGATTCAGAAAGTCAGTGCTTCATTTTGATGCCTGAATACTATTCCACAGCCCTCCTAACTTTTTCCACCAAAGCGAGCTGGCTGGGGCACAGAGCAGGCAGCTGTGCCAACTCTGCATGAATTGACTCTTCCAGTTTCTTTTTCTTGGTATGAGAGCACTGCCAGAACCATTAACAGGCCATGGCGGCTATGCCCTCGCCAGTGCGACTGCTGTGGAGGCCTCCGCCCACCGCTATCCCAGCCCACAGTACCTCATCAAAGTAGAAGAGCACTCTGCGGCCAGCCAGCTCATACCTCTTCAGTGCCACGTGCTTGTCAAGGAGCAGCTGGCAAGGAAGCCAGAGTCAGGATCTGCCCAGCCCCTCTGCCCCCAATACTCTTGTCCTCCAATCTCCAAGGGCCCAAGGTGGGCTGGAACCATGCGGAGCTGAGGCCCTAGAGGCTGAGGAGTTCGCCTACAGGCATCCAACAAGTGCCCATGGGCTGGGCCAGGGGGTGGCAGCCAGCACCCCTGAGAGGGCATTCAAGGCTGGGTATCACTGTCCTGAGTGCCCGCCTCCACAGTCTTCCCTGCCACAGTCTCTCCCGATCAAGTCTCAGTCCCAGGCCAAGTCCCCGAGGCACCTACTGAGCCCTGCCACCTGCTCCTGCTTCACCTGCACCATTCACCCCCACCCCCATGCAGGGCGCTCCACCCTCCCCACACTGCCGACCTCCTCGGCAAGGCTGCTCTCCTTCTTGGTGACCATCTGCCCCACATGCAAAATGGGGCTAGTCTCTCTTTAAGCAAAGGGTGCTGGCAAGTCTCTGGAAGCACTCTCTGGCACCCCAAGTCATCCCCAAAATGCAAGCATCCTCGGTCTCATGGGTAACAGCACAGATGGCCCAGTGAGTGACACCTTCCGGGAGAGACCCAACCCCTCCCCACCTGCCCCTCCGCAGATGGCCAGTCTCAGAGCACCAACTTTGCCGGGAGAAAGTAAGGCAAAAACAAAAACACAACCCCACTTTATGAAGGGCTAGGAATCTGCAACCAGGGCAGGTCCACAGCCGCTGCCCAGCCCCTGCCCACCAGCGCCCCCTCACCTGCTCCAGGCTCTCGACGTCCGCCCGGAACCCTGACAGTAGGGGCACCTCCAGGACCGCCATGTTGGAGGACCCTGCATGCAGCCACCTGTCAATGAAAGGAGAGAAAGAGGGGCCCTTGAACTCAAGCCCCTCAGTGGAATTCATGGTCCGCTCTGTCCCCACAGCTCTCCAGCCTGCCCTGGGTCTGGCTGGCAGCCCATCTGCACAGACACCCTTGGCAGGGTCATTGGTCATTCCATTTCACAGTTGAAACACTGAAACCATAAGGGAAAGGTCTTGCCAAGTGTTCTTGGCCTGACCCAGGTCCACCCTAAAGGAAATCAACCCTAAATATTCATTGGAAGGACTGATGCTAAAGCTGAAGCTCCAATACTTTGGCCACCTGATGCAAACAGCTGACTCACTGGAAAAGACCCTGATGCTGGGAAAGATTGAGGGCAAGAGGAGAAAGGGGTGACAGAGGTTGAGATGGTTGGATGGCATCACCGACTCAATGGACATGAGTTTGAGCAAAGTCTGAAGGGTATCGACTGGGTGGCGCAGTGGTAAGTATTCTGCCTGCCCATGCAGGAGACGCAGGAAGTACGGGTTTGATCCCTGGGTCAAGAAAATCCCCTGGAGAAGGGAAAGTCAACCCACTCCAGTATTCTTGCCTGGAGAATCCCATGGACAGAGGAGCCTGGTGGGCTACAGTCCATGGGGTCGCAAAGAGTCGGACACGACTGAGCGACTGAGCAACAACCACCTCTGGTGTGGGAAACAGCTCTGTGGGGCTGAGGGAGCCAGGCTGCTCCCCAGGGCCAGCCCTGTTTCCCCTTCTGTGACATGGGGGAGGCAGTGGGTGAATACCGCCTCTAGGGCCTGCTACATGCCAGACCCTTCCTGTGCCGGGCACTGGTGACAGGGAGGCTGATACTCAGTGAGGGGCCTGCAGACTGCGGGTACAAGGGGGCGGGGTGCCCAGAGCCCCCAGGACGGGCAGAGGAGGCGTCTGTGGAGGCCGGGCCTAAGAGATGCCGGGCCAGCCGGCACATGGTTACTTTCTTCCCGTCTGAGAAGGAGCAGAGGTGTCCCCAGCGGACGTGCCAGGCCCAGGCCCGCTGCTTCGTGTTCCTCCACCCAATTAGATGGTGGTCACAGCCCTGCTGAGTGGTCTCACTGCCACTCAAGTCTCACTGCCAACCAGAAATGGTTGGGGGACCCGCTGCTCTGGGGCTTGGGCCCAGTTGGGCTTGTTCTTCAGAACCTCCCAAGTTGCGGGCAGCCTTGGACACGTGAGGGTTAAGGGTCAAGGTTAAGGACGGCACCTGGGCAGCTCTGACAGGAGTCAGCTCCATGGCTGCCAACCACCTACCAACCACCTACCAACCACCTACCAACCACCTACCGACCACCTTTGGGTCCCCCCAGCATTGCCATGGCAATGAGCATCCTTTGTGGCAGTTGCATGCACCCCCTCCTCCTGAGGACCCTCGGCGAACTGGTTCTAG
Source organism: Muntiacus reevesi (assembly GCF_963930625.1). Classification (NCBI taxonomy): domain Eukaryota; kingdom Metazoa; phylum Chordata; class Mammalia; order Artiodactyla; family Cervidae; genus Muntiacus; species Muntiacus reevesi. The sequence goes on along the minus strand of NC_089249.1, from coordinate 185,044,028 downwards.
GGTCACACCTGGGGTGGGTGGGTCATGTAAGGGCCACAAACAGCCGTCCCTCCCAGGCCCATCTGCCACTGCAGTCTGTGCACCCATTCAGAAGCACTCATTTCAGAAATCATCTGTACTGTAAGCTTTTGATTGCAAAGGGATCCATTTCAAAGACATTCATCTTGAATAAAGATACTGACAGCTACTAACAAAACAACTGGTAAGGAAACAGGCTGCCCCCACCCATGAATATCTCTCTTTCAGAAAGCCCTGGGTAGGGACTTCCCTGATGGTCCAGTGGTTAAGACTCTGCGCTTCCACTGCAGGGGGCACAGGTTCAATCCCTGGTCAGTATGTGGGACAGCCAAAATGACATAGCCCTGGGTATTTAAATAACTGAGTACTTGGGTCACCCTGCCTTCCCCTTCCTGCACCTCAATTACCATTCTTATATTTTAAACTCACAATAAAGAGTGAATCCACAAAACCCTAGGCACACCCCTCCCCTCAGATTTCAATAAAGGTAGAACCTCAAGTCCACGACTTCTCTCTCTTTCTTGCCGGTGATCTCACTGTGTGACCCCCAGGAGGGTCGAGTACCCTCCAGGACCTGTGAGTAAGAAATCTCATCGTTCTTAGTTTCCTGATGGGTGTTGCTGAGGTGTGTCTTGTAATCAGAATAAGGACCACGGGGGCTGGTCAGCCACAACTTTGGCTCTAGTCGGGGAAACATCTATGGGGCCAGGTAAGTCCCCCAGAGGTTCCTAGCTGAGAGCATCACCCTACAAAACATCACCCAGGTGGGGGTGCCAGCCGGCGGGGCAGGAGCCTCACCTGGTGCAGACCTCCAGGGTCACCTGGTACTCCTGGTGATGCTGGTCTGCTGCTGGGTCATCATCATCAGCTGAGGAGGCAGGGGAGGGGGGCCGCTGCTGCTCAGCCTCAGGCTCCTGGAGGTTCACAAGCAGCTGGAAGGATGGCTTGGCCACCGGGTCGGGCACATTGTAGGTGACATCAATCTGGGGGGTGGGGGAGGGCAGAGGCTTAGGGGCCATGGGGGTGGAGAGGGGAAAGACAGGGGCAGGAGAAGGTGGGGGACAGCTAGAACGATGAGGTCGGTGATACTGATGACAGTTCTGGGCATGGTCATCATTCCCTTTAATCCCGAGGGTGTAGGTACAACCATCATCCTATTCTTCCATGTCTCAAGCCCAGGTCTGTCTGCATACTGGGCTCCTGATCTCCTATTATCCACTGTGTTGTCTGGGCTCCATTTTTCAGATGGAGAAGGTGAGGCTACAAGGGTCTCCTGGCTGATTTGCCCTCTGACCACTGGCCAAAGCTCAGGAGACCAGTCTGTCCCACAATGAAATCCTGAGTCTGATGACTAAGGGGCCTCAGGGAGGGCCAGGCTGAGTCCGGGCCGGGCATCTGCATTCAGACCTTGGCTGGGAGAATAACCTTGAGCCACCAGGCAAGTCCCACAGTGGAGGGTGAAGCAGGGGGCTCTGCTCAGGGTCAGAGACCACCAAACGGAGAACCAGATGCAGTTTCACCCAAGGGGACACACTGCCATCTACCTTGGGTTCTGCCTGGGGCAGTGGTGGTGTGGTTTAGTCGCTAAGTCATGGCCGACTCTTTTGCTCCCAGGTGGACTGCAGCCCGCCAGGCTCTGCTGTCCATGGGATTCTCCAGGCAAGAATACTGGAGTGGGCTGTCATTTCTTTCTCCATAGTGGTGACATTTCAGGGGGCTGACAGGCTGTCTCAGGGTGGTTCTCACACACACAGCCACCCCACTCAGCCTGGCCAGATACTGAGCCCTCCAGGGTCCCCTGGGAGCACTCCCCTTACCCCGAAGACTCACCTGCATCAGACAGCAGCCTTCACCCTTGGCGCTCACAAACAGCCCCGTGGGGAGGCTGGGGATCTGGGGAGAGAAGATGCTACTGTTCCCCTCCGTCCACCTGCAGACACACCCGGACAGACAGGCAGCGAGGAGGGGCCACTCTTGCTGCCCTGCCCCCCAACCCCGGTCCTGGGAACACGCACCGCGGCCATCTGCAGAAGCTTCTGGTTGCCCCTGTGCAGCTCGAAGGTCTCCTGGTAGTCCAAGTTGGTGGAGGCCAGGGAGACGGTGAGGTTGACGCTGCCCGCGTAGGACAAGATGGCGTACTCTGCCAGGGCCTGCAGAGCCACGCAGGTGTCCTGGGGGACAGAGCCGGAAGTCAGCCCCAGAAGGGGGTCAGCCACAGTGCCTCCACCCTTTGCCGGAGGTCTGACCCAAACTGGGGGTTCCATGGACCCTCACTGAGGCCAGGGACTCCTGTGGCTGGAATGGAGAGCAGATCCGGTGTAGACACCCACAGAGCTGGGGACCCCAGGCAGCTGGGGGGGCATCTCCACTGAAGGAGGGGCGGTCCCTATCCCAGAGCCTGGCGCATCCATCCCTCAGCCCCATCCTCCCATCCTCTCTTGGACTTCATGCTCGCAGAGGTGCAGGTAAGGAGCCATCCTAAGGCTAGATGCACCGGGAAACTTCCTAGAGGGCTCTGAGTCCCGGGCCTAGGCCACCCAGACCTCAGCCCCTCCCTCTGGCTCTGCCTGGCGCACCTGAGTAGAAGAGAAGCCCCCGAGGGCATTCCGCTGCTGGGACAGCCACTTCACCACAGGCAGGGCGGTGGCCACGTCTCCCAGGAGGGTATAGGTCAGCAGGGCATAAGCTGTCATTTCCACCTCGGCCGAGACCACTGCAACGGAAGAGGCCAGCTGGGACCCAGGACCCAGTGCCCAAAGCAGGCACTAGAGGTGGGGTGGCCAGTACCTGTCTGATAGACCCCGTCACTGAAGCTTAGGAACGCATCCTTGTCCACATCCCGGGAACCCGTCAAGCTCCAGTGGGTCACCCCATCTGCAAGGCCAGAACAGATCGAGGTTGGACCCCAGTGGGAGAGGGTACCAGGGAAAGATGGCGGAGACAGTAAGGGCCTTGGGGCTACATCTCAGATCTGCAACTACAGGGCCAAATCCAGCCCCTCCTGTGCCCCTGGTTGCTCAGTCACCGCAGTTGCATCCGACTCTTTGCGACCCCATGGACTGCGGCCCGCCAGCCTCCTCTGTCCATGGGATTCTCCAGGCAAGAACACTGGAGTGGGTTGCCATGCTCTCCTCCAGGGGATCTTCCTGACCCAGGGATCGAACCCACATCTCCTGCGTCTCTGGCACTGCAGGCAGATATTTTACCACTGAGCCCACCAGGGAAGCCCTGGCAGACATTACCAATCCCTGGCTGCTTTTATGAACTCCCAACAGACATCATTAATCAATGGCTACTCTTCTGCATCCCTGGCAGACATCCTTAATCAATGGTCTCCCTTCTGGCTGGGGCCCTGATGCAGGCCTGGGTTATCCTCCCTTGGGCCCCAGGAAGTCACTCACTATTTCCAAAGACACCAAGGATTCTAAGCTCATGTGAGGTATAAAAAGCCCTCAAACCACAGAAAAATCAGCCCTCCCAGCCTCAGATCTTGACACCATCATTCAATTGGGTGGTTTTAGAATTTTGCTTTTTAAGTAATTTTTCTTTTTTTTTTCTTCTTCTTAAGCAGAGAAGGTGAATGGAGGCTTGAGCCCAGTGCAGCTGCTGGGCAAGGCCACGGGGCAGGGGGAGGGGACTGAGTTTGGAGACATTCCAAGAAGTCACAGCTCGGTGACTTGGGTTTCCCAAACACAATGGGGAGTCATTCTGTAGTTGGGGAGATGGACACCACCAGATGGAAGAGGCTTTCTGAGGCTCACCCAGCAATGGGGGCAGGGTGGGGTCCGGCTGCAGCCCTCCCCTGCCTCTGGCACTCTGCCTGGGGATGGTTTCTAGGAGGCCTGGGAGATCTTATACCAGGGATCCCTGAGCACTCTTCTTCCCAGTGGGGGCTGGGGTAGCATCCTCTGTTTCATTAGGGAAGAAAATGATGCTCAGGCTCAAGCCAACTTATCAAATGAAGTCACTAATAGAGGCGATAATGAATGAGTTATGAATGAGTAAGGGCTTCCCTGGTGGTTCAGACGGTAAAGAATCAGTCTGCAATGCAGGAGACCCACGTTCGATCCCTGGGTCAAGAAGATCCCCTGGAGAAGAGAAAGGCAACCCACTCTAGCATTTTTGCCTGGAGAATCCCATGGACAGAGGAGCCTGGCGGGATACAGTCCATGCAGTAGCAAAGAGCCAGACACCACTGAGTGACTCATACACACCCAAGGCCTTCCCTGGTGGCTCCGTGGTAAAGAATCTGCCTCCCAATGCCAGAGACGCGGGTTCTATCTTTGTGTGGGGAAGACCCCCAGAGAAGGAAATGGTAAGCCACTCCAGTAGTCTTGCCTGGGAAATCCCCTGAACAGAGAAGCCTGGTGGGCTACAGCCCAAGTGTTAGCAAAAGAGTCGGACACGAAACTTAGCAACTAAACAACAACAACAAATAAATGAGTAAACAAAACAGAGTGAGCCAAGGATGCCTCCTTAGTTCCAAGCACGTGTCCATGAGCTGTTTCCTGGGGCCTGCTGGGCTGGCGCCATGCTGCGTCTACTGGGCTGGTGGGCAAGGGCACCTACCCTGGGTGATGGCCAGGCTGCGGAGTTTTCGCAGGGCGGCGGGGGCTGCAGGGCTGCGGAGCAGGGTCAGCGCGTAGGCAGTCAGGGCGCTGCTGTAGGGGTCCGTAACCAGGGACGCGCTGGACTCCAGGAAGTGTCTGGCTTTGGCAATGGCCCCCCTCTCCTCCTGCAGGGTGGGGTGGGGGTGGGGTGGGACGCGGAGCCCCGGGAGGCTGCTCAGCCTTCACCGTGCAGACCGCCCTCCCGAAAGTCCCAGGGGCATGCCCGAGGAAACCACTGGATGGCCTGCAGCCCCTCACTTTGTATACATGATTGCCTATAGCCCCAGCTTTCAAAACCCCATTCTCTTTCTTTCATTAATATGTTGGTGACAGCTTTTTCCAAATGAAGACTTCAGCACCATCGTTCAACTCAGACACTCAGGAGGAAGCAGGGAGAGCCCTGGCTGCCCTGCCCCATACCACTCGCTCATCAGGCTAAGACCTCCCAGTTCAGGCCCACCTCATCCTCCAAGCCTCACCTCAATTGTCACCTCCTCCAGGAAGCCCACCAACCCTGATCATGCTCCTGCCCCACAGTGTGAGTGGCTGGAGGACAGAAACCAAGTCCATTGTCCAGTGATGGCCTTAGTTCAGAGAACCTGCCCAGTAATACAGGTTAAATGGAAAACTGAGTGACTCAAAACATTCATGAATTTAAGGACTTCCCTGGTGGCCCAGTGGCTAAGACTCCACATTCCCAATGCAGGGGGCCTGGGTTTGATCCCTGGTCAGGGAACTAGGTCCCACATGCTGCAATGAAGAGTTTCAATGCAGCAATTAGAGATCCCAAATGTTGCAAAGAGGATTGAAGATCCTGCATGCCACAAACTAAGACCCAGTGCGGCCAAATAAATAAGTAAATACTGTTTGTTTGTTTGTTTGTTTTTTAAAGTAGACATTTCTTGTCTTGTGGATCTGGAGGCCAGAAGTCTGAGGTCAATGTGTTGGCAAGGTCGGTTCCTTCTGAGGGCCACAAGGACAAGATCTGCTCCAGGCCTCTCTCCTGGCTTGGAGCCGGCCGTCTTCTCCCTGTATCTTCACAGCATCTTCCTTCTGTGAGGGTCTCTGCGTCCTGATGTCCTCCTTTTCCCAGGCTGCCAGTCACACTGGATCAGTACCCACCCTAAAGTCCGCGTTTTAACATGACTACCTCCATAAAGGCCTTGTCTGCAAATACAATCACATTCTGGAGTCTTGGGGCTGGATCTGTATCTCCCCTTCACAGGTTTGTATCTTGAAGCCTAACCCCCAGTGGTTGTGGCAGGGGTGGAGGGGTGGGCCGGTGCTTTGGGAGATTATTAGGTTTAGATGAGATCAAGAGAGTGGAGCTTCCCTGGTGGCTCAGCTGGTAAAGAGTCCGTCTGCAATGCAGGCAACCCCGGTTCGATTCCTGGGTCAGGAAGAATACCCACTCCAGTATTCTTGCCTGGAGATTCCCATGAATTAACACACACACGAGAGGGTGAAGCCCCGATAATCAATTAGACTGCTTAAAGAGAGACCACAGTGGTCTCTCTCTCCTCCTCTCCCCTCAACCCCATCCCACCTCTCTTCATGGTCATGCACCAAGAAAAGGCCACATGAAGACACAGAGAGAAGATGACTGACTACAAGTCGGGAAGAGACCCCTCATTAAGAACTGAACTGAAAAAAAAAAGAACTGAATCAACCAGAACACTGACCTTGGACTTTCCAGTCTCTAGAACCATCAGAAATAAATGTCTCCTAGGACATAGAAGCAATCTAAATGTCCACTTAGAGAGGAATGGATAAAGAAGATGTGGTACATATATACAATGGAATATCACTCAGCCTTAAAAAGGAACAAAAGTGTGCCGTTTGCAGACATGTGGATTTACCTAGAGACTGTCACACAAAATGGGGTAAGTCAGAAAGACAAAAGCAAATACTGTATGTTAACACATATATGTGGAATCTAGAAAAATGGTGCAGATGAACCTATTTGCAAAGCAGAAAAAGACACAGTGTAGAGAACAAATGAATGGACACCAAGGGGGGATGAATTGGGAGGTTGGGATTGACATATATATACTATTATGTATAAAATAGATAACTAACGAGAACCTACTGTATAGCACAGGGAACTTCACTCAAGGCTCTGGTGACCTAGATAGTGAAGTCGCTCAGTCATGTCTGACTCTTTGCGACCCCATGGACTGTAGCCTACCATGCTCCTCTGTCCATGGGATTTTCCAGGCAAGAGTACTGGAGTGGGTTGCCATTTCCTTCTCCAGGAGATCTTCCCGACCCAGGGATCGAACCCAGGTCTCCTGCATTGTAGGCAGATGCTTTACCATCTGTGCCACCAGGGAAGACCTAAATGGGAAAGAAATTCAAAAAAGAGGGGATATATGTACATGTGGGTTTCCCAGTTGGCGCTAGTGGTAAAGAGCCAACCTGCCAATGCAGGAGATGTGGGCTCGATCCCTGGGTCACGAAGATTCCCTGGAGTAGGGCATGGCAACCCACTCTAGTGTTCTTGCCTGGAGAATCCCATGGACAGAGGAACCTACAGTCCATGGGGTCGGAATCAGACACAACTGAAGCGACTTAGCACGCATGCGTATGTATGTGTAAGCTGATTTGCTTTGCGGTTCAGTGGAAACTAGCATAGCACTGTAAAGCAACTACACTCCAATAACAATTTTCTTAAAAAGAAATAAAGGTCTGTTGTTTAAGCCCCTGGTCTGTGGTATTTTGTGACAGCAGCCTGAGTCGACTTAGGGGATTGGGGTTTCGGGCAACCCAATCCAACCGCTTAACACATGGCAAGTGAGGGGCCCTCTGGGCAAAGCATGTGGGACACGGAGGGTCTTAGGTCCCAGCAAACTCTAGACACAGCAGTTACAAATCTGCATCGTGAGGTGGAAAAATCTGAGAAGCGCCACAAAGGACAATTCATCATCAGAGGTTTTAGAATTGGCACAGATGTGAGGAATGGTGGAATCCCTAGCCTGGCAGCTGAGCTCTGTCTATCCTGGGAAGATCCCTCTGTAGGGGACATGCCACTTCCACTTGGGACAGCCTCACAGAAGTGACAACAACCCTTGAGTTCCTTGGGACATCTAAGCCCTGTTGGGTCCATTACTAACTGTACCCAAAGGTTCTAGACCTTTCTCCCCCAAAGCATTCATAAGTTAAAAAAAAATTTTTTTTTAATTTTTTGGCTGCACTGAACGACATGTGGGATCTTAGTTCCCAACCAAAGATCAAACCCAAGACCCTGCATTGGGAGCACGGAGTCTTTAACTACAGGACCGCCAGGGAAGTCCCATTCAACATTTTGTACCGGGCTTCCTAAAGCCAGCCTACAGGTCCAGGATAATGATTGAGACTCAAATGATTCTCCAAATGGGGGCTGGGGGCTATGGACAGTCCTGGGAAGGCTCAAACTCAGGGACACACGCGTGTCCCTTATGACTACCGCCAGAATCTCTCATGCATCTGCTTAGGTCACAAGAAGTGGTAAGGTCACAATAAGTGCTCAGGTCACAAGAACTGTGACCATTGGAAAGCATGAAAATGTCCCATTAATGAACAGAAGGAGGACAGCAAGGAAGAAATAGAAGCTGAAGATGGCCAGCCTGCCTGGCAAGGGAAACTGCTCGCTTGTTCCTCCAGCCCAGCATCTCCCGGGCACCCTGCACTTACCTCCGAGGCTGGGTCCACTTCCAAGAGCGCAGCCACCACGTAGGCTGTCAGTGGGACTGTGCCGTGGATCCCACCCTGTAAAAGGATTTGTGGGTCTCACCCCAACCAGAAGGAACAGCCTCCTAACCCCACTGGCTGCAGACAAACCCGGGGAGCAAGCAGCACAAGGCCAGAGCTCCCAGAGGAGGCTGAGAGGCTGCTGACCTGAATGTCCTTGTTCAGAATCCTGCCCACTGCCGGGAAGGAGCCATCTGCCTGCTGCTGCTGGACAATCCAGTCCTTGGCAGCTTCCAGCTCCAGAGGGTCGATGAAGATGAAGCTGCGAGCCTGGGCAAAGGACTTCAGGACAAAGGCCGTGAGCCTGAAACAGGATGGGGTACAGGCTGAGAGAGCCACAGGCTGGGCTGTCCCAAAACAAAGTCACCTCCCATGTGCCCCTTGAGGGACTGTGGTACACTCCCCACATCACCCAAGACTCTGCTTCCTCCTCTGTAAGACACAAAGGCCCAGTCTGCACTGTTGTGAGCACTTGATGGAAGTGTGTGGGCACCCAGCAGGGCCTGATGATCCAGCCTATCTTCCCTGTTAACTCCCTCCCACCTGGGAAGCACCTTTTTCTGAGCCAGTCAAGTCCCCCATCACCACCATGCATGAAAGACCTTCCTTATTGCTTCTCCATAACCATTCCCCAAGAGAGTCCCAGTTTTACTGAAAGATCCCAGGGAAAACCAGCAACCAGGTACCCTGGACACTTGGGCTCCTCTGTAGCCCTAATCAGCCACAGCCATGAGTATTTCAGTCCACAGGTCTGCAAATGGCTTTGGTATGGGCACATGAGGCAATGCCCGGAGCAGCTGCAGCCATTTTGCTACCACAAGGAGAGCAGCCACTGGGCTGAGGAGGTCCACAGGGACAAAGGAAAGAACTAGCAGCCCAAGTGCATTGTCAGGCTGCCAGACTGGCCAGTCCTGGAGACTCCTCAGCTCTGCGGTGTGAACTGATGTTCAGAATTCCTTTTTCAGTTATTTTTACGTTGTTTGCAGCTGAAAACATCCCACAAACCCATTCAGTCACTCAGTTACCCAAGTCCTGAATGCAGAGTGCTCCTACTTCCTTTCTTTACAGGATGAAGTCTTAACTTGTTGTCTTCTCAGTGTTCACTGAGAAGTCTTCTCAATGTGCAACCCAGGGGTGTCTTCTCAGAGGAAGCCTCCCAGCACTTCCACTAGCACTTAGCACTTCCACTCTTGGGTGAGCTGGCTGCTTCTAGACTCCCAGGCCCTCCCTCTGTCTACCCGTATCACTGCAACCTGCCCTTTGTTCACCCCATCCTCCAGCCCAACTGTTGCTAGTGCACCCTGAATGGGAGATGATGGGGCTGGGGGATGAATGAATGAAAAAATGAACTCAGAAGAACCACCGGATGGAAACCAGGGAGCCAAGAGGGACAAACAGCAGAACTGTCAGCAAGGGAAATGCCCCAACTCAAGATGAAAGAGTAATCCATCCTCTTCAAAATCAAGTGGTTCCCCTACTTCACACTCATCAGGATGGCTACTATAAAACAAAAACAAAACAATGGAAAATAGCAAGTACTGGTGAAGATGCAGGGAAATTGGAACCTTTGTGCACTGCTGGTGGGAATGGAAAATAGTACAGCCAGTGTGGAAAACAATATGGTGATTCCTAAAATAAAATTGAACATAGAATTATCATGTTGTTGTTGTCAAGTCACTGGAATCCATTTTGGTTAAAAGAGTCATGTGTGTATTGGGAAGGGCCCTGGGTCAGGACAGATGTGGGAAATGAAGCAAGATCAGCCAGAGGAAAACAAACACCTGGAAAAATGACTCCCATGTAAGTGACTTAAATCACTTCTCTGGCACACTTCCCATCAAGGAGGATGCCCGCATCCTTCTCTGGGTGTGTATTTCTACTTTGATTCTGCTCTAAATAAACCGCTTCTTTGTTCTCTTTGCACATACTGTGGTTCCAATAAACTATGCCTGCTTTACAAACTCTCTTTGTGGAATTCTTTCTCCAAAGAAGATGAGGACTGAGGTCCTCTCACCTGCCAACATCAGTATATCCATACAATAGAACATTATTCAGCCTTGAAAAAGAAAGAAATTCTGAAAAATGCTAAAATATGGATGAACATTGAGGACATTATGCTGAGTGGGATAAGCCAATCACAAAAAGGCAGGTACTGCACGATTTCACTTATATGAGGCACTTAGGGTAGCCAGAATCACAGAGACAGAAAGTAGGATGGTGGCTTCCAGGGTCCGGGGGTAGGGGAGAACGGGGGGTTAGCATTTAATAGGTATCAGTCAGTTACTCAGTTGTGTCTGACTCTTTGCGACCCATGGACTACAGCATGCCAGGCCTCCCTGTCCATCATCAACTCCCGGAGCTTGCTTAAAACTCATGTCCATCAAGTCGGTAATGCCATCCAACCACCTCATTCTCTGTTATCCCCTTCTCTTCCTGCCTTCAATCTTTCCCAGCATCAGGGTCTTTTCCAGTGAGTCAGTTCTTCGCATCAGGTGGCCAAAGTATTGGAGCTTCAGCTTCAGCATCAGTCATTCCAATGAATATTCAGGACTGATCTCCTTTAGGATGGACTGGTTGGATCTCTTTGCAGTCCAAGGGACTCTCAAGAGTCTTCTCCAACATCACAGTTCAAAAGCAACACTTCTTTGGTGCTCAGCTTTCTTTATGATCCAACCCTCACATCCATACATAACTACTGGAAAACCATAGCTTTGACTAGATAGACCTTTGTCAGCAAAGTAATGTCTCTGTTTTTTAAAATGCTGTGTAGGTTGGTCATAGCTTTTCTTTCAAGGAGAAAGTATCTTTTAATTTCATGGATGCAGTCACCATCTGCAATGATTTTGGAGCCCAAGAAAATAAAGTCTGTCACTGTTTCCATTGTATCCCCATCTATTGGTCATGAAGTGATAGGACTGGAAGCCAAGATCTTAGTTTTTTTAATGTTGATTTTTAACAGGTACAGAGTTTCAGATTTACAAGATGAAAAATGAGTTATGAGGATGGATGGTGGTGATGGCTGCACAACAATATGAATGTATTTAATACCACTGAACTGCACACTTAAAATGGTTAAAATGGTAAATTTTATGTTATATATATTTTAACACAATAAAAAAAAAGAAAGAAAATCAAGTGACTCTAGGCTCTGCCTCTGCAAATTGTCAAAATCTGAAATATTAACTGAAAAATGTACTCCAGACCTACGAATCAGTTTGTCTTGGTCACTCTCTTTCCCAGATACCCCAAATCCATCCTCTTCCTTATACTCCCACGGCCCCTGTGTCAGCCTGGCACCTTGTGGCTCCCACCGCCCCCACCAGCCCGATCTTGTCCATCACATGCTCTGTACGCAGCAGTCAGAGGGAAATTTCAAACACTGCAGGATCCAGATGGAACTTAGGTGCCCCTGCGCTGGAAATTGTGAAATTCCCACATTCTGCTACACTGTTCTCCTTACTTTTCCATCTTAAATCACAAATAGGGATTAAAAAAAAAAAAAACTGTGGTACATGCAGACAACTGAATATTATTCAGTAATAAAAAGAAAGGAGCTATCAAGCCAGGATAAGACATAGAGAAAATGTAAGTGCATATTCCTAAGGGAAAGAAGCAATCTGGAAAAGGTTGCATTCCAACTCTGTGACATTCTGGAAAAGGCAAAACTACAGAACTAGTAAAAGGGTCAGTGGTGGCCAGGGACTGGGAGTAGGAAGGGATGACTATGCAGAGTCCATGGGATTTTTAGGGCAGAAAATTATTCTGTATGGCACCTTAATGGGGGGTAGGTGACAGTGTACATTTGTCCAAACCCATAAGCTATGTGACACAAAGGCTGAACCCTAATGTAAACAATAGACCTCAGTTAACAATAATGTAGCAATACTGGTCCATCAATGATAACAAATGTACGTCATTAATGCAAGATGTTAATACTGGGGGAAACTGCATCTAGGGAAGATGGAAAGTATGGGAACTCATTCTATCTACTAAAATTTTGCTATGAGTCTAGAACTGTCCTAAAAAATTAAGTTTATTCATTCAATATGCACATAGCCCAGCAAGACTCAGGTTATAGCCACGCTCTGCGCCAAGGCCTCTTGCTCCCTCTGGAAGAAAACCCAAACTCCTCTCTTGCCCAGCCTGGCCCTGCCACCCTCTCCCTCCCGTGTGACAGGCCACTTTCCTCCTTGCCTGTGCTGCCAGCCACACTGGTCTCCTTCTCTGGCTCAAACTTGTCAGGGTTGCCTCAGGGCCTTTGCACAGGCTGTTCACACTGCCTGGAATCCTCTCCCCTTGGATTGTCAGACAGCTGTCCCTCATCTCCTTTGGAAAAACCTTTCCTGACCACCCCATACAATTGTGTACCTCATCATACCCTATCCCCTCAACAAATTTTATTTGCTTTATAGATATGAGAAATTATATACCCGATGTAGTAGCTTTAAAATATATCCACAGATGCCTTGCTTCTTCTCCTTTCAAGCAGTGGGATGGTATAGGCTGCACCTAGTGACTGGATTCTAAAGAATAGAATGTGGTGGGGGTGACAGGATGACTCAGGGAACCAGATGATAAAAGGCATGTGGCACCCTCCTTACTTTCTCTCTGTGACTTTTATTTCAGGGGAAGTCAGCTGCCATGTTGTAAGGACATGCAAGCAGCCCTATGGAATGGTCTTCAGTGAGACACTCAGGCCCCCTGTCAACAGCCATGGGAGAGAACCAACTTGGAAACAAATGCTCCAGCCCTAGTCAAGCCTTTTGATGACGACAGCCCCAGCCAATACCATGACTGCAACCATGGGAGGGATCATGAGCCAGCAATGCCAGCTAATTCCTGAATTCCTGACCCACAAAACTGAGACAATAAATATTTGTTGTTTTAAATGGCTACGTTTTGGAGGTAACTTGTTACACAGCAGTAGCTAACTATTACATCTCATGAAGGGTCTCTCTTTCTTAGAGGCAGGGACCGTGCCTTTCTTTTTCCCTTGGAACTAGAACAATAGCCTGACAAATATTAAACACTTGAATGAACAAACGAATAAATGAATGAATGTACATTGGATGCACAGGAACCTATCTGTAACAGATTGTGAGTTTAAAGGAAGTTGGACTGGATCCTGGAGTTCCCACCCAAGTATTTAGGTGGTGGTGGTTTAGTTGCTAAGTCATGTCCAAGTCTTGCGACCCCATGGACTGTAGCCTGCCAGGATCCTCTATCCATGAGATTCTCCAGGTAAGAATACTGGAGTGCATTGCCATTTCCTTCTCCAGAGGATCTTCCCAACCTGGGAATCAAACCCAGGTCTCCTGAATTGCAGGCAGATGCTTTACTGACTGAGCTATGAGGGAAGCCCTAAGTATTTAGGCAGTGGCGTTAACAAGGCATCCAACCCCATGGGTACCTGCACTGTAATAAGCATGCCTACACCCTTATCCCATTGCCTCCTAGATCCAGTCTTATGGTTCAAAAAACTGAGCATCTGGTCTAAGGTCACACAGTTCACAAAAGACTGAGACTGGGTTTGCTGGGCTCCAGGGTGGATGACTCGCGTATTGCTGTTACCAATGTCCTGTGCATCCTGAAAATTTGATCTATGAGGAGGTTTCACAAGGCCAAGGAGGAGAGGCAAACTGCTGGGTGTCACGTTTCCATGACCACAGTGGAATTCATCTTCTCTTGTTCAGTGTGTGTGAGAGCTATGGGAAGGCATACACAGATCACAGCTCACTATTTCTGACCGGTGGAGGCCTCTTGGAACTGTCAGGACTTGGCCAGCTTTCAGAGAGTGACTCAATGACTTTAGCCGTCCCCGAGAGTGGGTGGGGGCCTCTGCTTGCTAGGGCATGGCTGTGGCCGTGCCTCAAGGCCTGTCAGCAAGGCAGGGCCCTGGGACAGAAATGGGACAGACTTCTGGGGACTCGGGGGCTGAGCAGGTCGCCAAGGCTGGGCCCCTCTGGAGCCGAGGGAGTGACTCTGCACTGCATGTGGGCTCCGCCAGCAGTGTCCCTGTGGCGCTGGCCCTGGGCACCGCTGCCGTGCAGTGGACGCTGTCGACCTAAGGACCAGATGCTTTCCATGCCCACAGGCGCTGCAGGTGCCATCCAGGCGTGGTGCTGAGAAGGAGGCCCCACTAGACACAGAAAGTTGGGGGTACCCTACTTCCTCAGCAAGCCCCAAAGTGGAGGAGGCAAGTCCCTGATGATGCCAAGCACTGCCTAGGGAATAAGACATAGGTGGACACAGGTCCTCCCTGCCCTGGCTGATCCCGAAAGCCCGAGGAAGCCACTCGCAAGGGCAATCAGACCCCAAATGCTCCTCCTGAACACTCCAACCCACCCTCAAGGCAGTGGTCTGGCCTCTCTTGCTCAGGGTCACCCTATTCCTGGGTTCAGTGGCCTCTGAGGAGGCTCAGAGAACCCAGGACTCACCCACAAGGGGCCAGAGAGCAGGGGTTCGGTTCCTGGGCACTGTGGCAACAAGAGCAGAAGGAGTAATGGTAACAGCCACTGTTTCCAGCTTACCACATGCAGGCCAGGCAGAACCCCCCACCATCCAAACCAAACCTCTAACCCCCAGGGGCTAGGACGATGGCTGTCTCCATTTTCCACACAGGCTCCTCATCACCCTGAAGTGAAAGTGACGTGAAAGTCGCTCAGTCCTGTCTGACTCTTTGCCACCCCACGGACTATACAGTCCATGGAATTCTCCAGGCCAGAATACTTGGAGTGGGTAGCCTTTCCCTTCTGCAGGGGATCTTCCCAACCCAGGGATCAAACCCAGGCAGATTCCTTACCAGCTGAGCCACAAGGGAAGCCCATCACCCTAAGGATTGAGAAATAGAATATTTCCTGCCACATCAGTTAACAAGGATGTCACAGTCATCAGCGTCTGCAGCCCTCCCAACGTGAGCTGGTGAGCCCTAAGGGAACTCAGAAAGGAGAAGAATACTGGCCACCAAGCAGCCATCAAACTGTAGCCACTCCCTATGGTGAGCCCCGAGGAAAGAAAGCTCAGGATGTGGAAGCAGGATACTGGCACTGAGGCGCATGTGAAAGAAACTGTTTCGGTGAGCCCAGATTCTTGTATCTTCCCACCCACAGGAGAGCACTAAACTCCTTAACCTGGGTTATTTGGTTCTCTTTCATTAATAATAATCTTTTAATGTTCAGACACCTGCCCTTTGTTACAAAACTTCTATATAACCCGGCTCCTCCCCTCGCCTCCATGGAGCAGTTCTCTCAGGGTTACCTGAGGCGTCTCCCGGGCCTGAAGTCCTAAAAGTTTCTCCCAAGTAAAACATGACGCTCAACCTTTAGGTTGCATGTACTTTGTCAGTCGACAGGATCAAGCCCCAGGGGTCCTGGCTATGCTGTGTTGGACGTGAGACTGTGGCTTCACGTGGGGGAACCTCAGTAGCCGTGCCTGGGGGATGAGGACTCACCACATACTCCCCGACTCATCCCGCTCTCCAAAAGCACTATAGGAGCCGTCCTGGTGCTTGTAGGTCAACTGTCTCTGGTAGCCTGTGGGGCAAGAGGGGACAGTACTCTGGTGAATGGCTGGCTGACCAACATTTTACCCCGGGGCCCCCAAAACAATACCACACCCACATGGGCGGGGGTCCCTGAAACTCCCACATCTGAGGTCCTTGAAATTGTTTCACCACACAACTGGGGTTCTTGAAACTGCCCCACAGCTACAGCTGGGGTCCTTGAAACTATCCCACATTCACAGCGGGGGGGATTGAAACCTCTACTTTATTCCTCTTTTGTTTCCTGATATCATCCCTTTATGACTCCTGGTCACACACTGGCCTTCAGTCATGCCTGGTGGGGTGGGACAGTGACATGCATTATCTCTAGGCAGGGCCCTTTGCCACACACCCTCACCCGCCCCAGGGCCTGAAGAGGTTGTTGCTCTATCCACTGGAGCCAGACCTTGGTTCGCTCAGATCAGCAGGGGATTGAGGAGGACAAGAAGGAGGGAAGTCAGGGGGGCTGGGGCCTCCAAAGCAGGGCCAGGCAGTTGGTCTTACTGCCTGTGAGGGCAGCAGGGGCCATGAGAGGAGGGTGAGGGGAGGAGGGGAGGGGAGTGAGGGGGCAGATGTAGTGGGTGGATTGTCGGGTCTGGAGAGGAAGCAGACACTGGGGAGGTGGGGACAGTCGAGGCGACCATGATCGTGGGCTTGGAGCGGGTGGTGGTGACAGGCAGGGAGGGGTTCTGCAGTAGAGCCAGAGCGACCTTAACTGAACAAGATGTGAAGAAAAGAAAGAAGGATGCAGAGGGCACCAAATGCAGTGGCCTGACCAGCAGGACGCACTGATTCATGTCCATGGAGCCAGGGGAAGACGGAGCAGGAGCTCAGACCTGGGTGGACAGTATCACCTCCAATTCACATCCACCTGGAACCTCAAAATGTGACCTTATGGGGAATGAGGTTCTTTACAGGTGGAATTACATTTCCGAATCAGGCTGGGCCCTAAACCCAATGACTGGTGTCCTCAGAGAAAAGAGAGGGGAACGACACACAAGGCCTTGTGAAGATGGAGGCGGAGGTGTGGCGATGTGTGAGCAGACGAAGAGAATCCCGCCAGGATAGAGTCCTGGGATAGCTGCTCCCTCAGGGCCTCCTGACACAGTCAGCATTGCTGACACCTTGATTTCAGTCCTCCAGCCTCCTGAATCACGAAGGAACTGAGAAGTGGAATATTTCCTGCCGTATCAGTAACGAGGATGCTGTAGTCATCAGCCACTGCAGACCTCCAGTGTGAGCTGGTGAGCACTAGGAGCACTCAGGAAGGAGAAGAATATCTGCCATCTGAATCGAGTCTACCACCAGCTTGCCACTGCTCCCTGCAGTGAGCCCCAAGGGAGCTCAGGATGTGAAAAACTGGATATTGGCCCCAAAGAGTTGAGGTGCACATCAAAGGGATGATTTCAGCAGCCCAGACTCTTGCATCTTCCCATACAGAGAAAAGCGCTGAATTCCTTAACTTGGAATATCTGGTTTACTTTAACAATAATCTTTTGATGTTCAGACTACCCGCCCTTTGTTGTAAAACTTCTATATAACCTGGCGCTGCCCCTTGCCTCCTGGGAGCAGTTCTCTCAGGATTACTTGAGATGCTGTCTCCCAGGCCTGACGTCCTAAAAATTCCCACCAAGTAAAACATAACTCTCAACTTTAAGGTTGTGAATATTTTTCAAGTGGACAGAATAAAGTCCTATGGATCTACCCCACTCAGGTTGTGGTACTTTGTTATGGCAGCCCCAGGAAACTAACACCAGAAATTTGGTGGAAAACCAGGATGTGGGGGTTGATTTGGGGCTTGTTGAGTCTGAAAAGGCAACTGGGCTGTTGGGCACCAGATCTGGCTGTCTGGGTAGAGGGGAGGTCCAGGCTGTCGCTCGCCCCTATAGGTCACCACACTCTGGATGGCAGTCAAGGACCTGAGTCCGGATGGGTTCACTGAGGTCCGCCTGGCCCCGGGGAGTCCAGTGCTCACCCACATCCTAGACTTTCACAGCCCGCCAACTTGAGCCCTGCCCCTCTCCCTCCACCATGGACCAAGCAGAATTAAGGTCCGGGTAGTCTGTGATCAGCCTTCACAAAGCCAGACCTTCAGCCCATGGCAACCTCTGACTTCTCTTTCCATCTGAGAGTTGCACGTTTATTTTATTTTTTTGGCTGTGCCCCATGCAGCATGTGGGATCTTAGTTCCCTAACCAGGGATTGAACCCATGCCCCTGCAGCAGAATGGACATGCCCCATGTCCAGTCTTAACTACTGGACCACCAGGGGCATCCCTCAGAGAGCTATACATTCTTCATCATAAGTTTTTCCTTTCTCATCCATGAGGACAGATGGTTTAGATCATCAGGACTGCCTTTGGAACATAATAACTGGGAACCACAACAGGCCAGGAGACAGGGACTCCAGATTTGTCTTAGGAATTGAGATTTTTCACATGCCTCTGTTTCCCCATCTCACAGGGGCCAGCATCATCTGAGCCAGGCGTTCTCGAATCCTTTTCGGTAAACTTCCGTGATTGTGACGGTGGTTCCTCCTCTCTCTCTGGCTTGGTCTAGTGCCCTGCTTGCCCCTTGTGCCCCACTCCAGAGGAGCCTGGGGTCTGAGAAGCCCCCACAACTTGCCCCTGTGAGGTCTTGGGCGCCTCTTCACTCCCAGGAGGCTCACTTTGCTCATCTGGGAAATGAGGACCATTAGCATGGGGGCTGCAAGGAGGGAACCTCAGGGCAGCAAGGATGGAGCTGCACACGCCTGGCATGAGGCAGATGCCAGCTTCAGAGCTGGGTTCAGCCTCCTCCATGCTCTCCTTTCACTTTGGCTCCAGTGTAAGGCTAGAAGCGGAGCCCAGGAGGCCTCAGAATTTTGGTATCAACTGACTTAACTCCCTTGTTACAAGGGAAGGAAACAAAGGCACTGAGAAAAGCAGGTCCTACCCAGGGACAGAGAATGGGAATCTCTGACAGAGCTGAGATCCCATCTCCAGCCTTCCCTCCCCCCCCTCCCTGTGGGGTCTAGATGTGCAAAGAGAGTAAATCAGGGCCCTCAGAAGCCCTGTACCCCACCCCCAAACAGGACTGTTCCTTGCCCTAAGGACTTGATTCGTGGCAATGGAAGATGTCCAGTGCTGTGTTATTTATTTATGAAGATGTTCAGTGTTGTTTATCTGTGAAGATGTTCAGTGTTGTGTTATTTAACTGTGAAGATGATCAGTGCTGTGTTATTTATTTCTAAAGAAGTACATTGGTGCTTTGTTTATTTCTGAAGTTCAGTACTGGTGGTTTACTTCTGAAGATGTTCAATGCTGTATTATTTAGGGGGAAAAACTGGAAATAAACTCAGTATGCCCAAGAGGAGAGTTCAGTATGTTGTGTTCCATTAATGCATATGACGGAAAAAAAAAATGTAGCCTCCAAAGTGATTACAAACTGAACCCATCCTAAGACCCAACGGTTTCACCCCACAGAAATTTGGATGAGTTTTCACCAAGTAGGCAAAGAGGACAATTAATGACAGCACCATTCTAAAAGCCCTGAATTGCAAATTGCTCCAAAGTCCATCAGCAGACATGCCGACTGCTATCTCCACATAGCAATGGAGGTGAATGGACGACAGCTCCCCAAAGCCCAGTGGATGAATCTTATGCACACAGGACAGGGTTGAGGGGAGGCATGCCATAGGATGCTGTGTTATGAGACAGCAAGAATGGCAAAGCTAACCTGTGCTCCTGGAGGGTAGAGGAGTCAACACAGAGCCAGCATGAAGGGAAGCTTATAGGGATTTATTTTTTTCCCAAATGTTTTTATAATGCTATTATATTGCTCTGGTTGTTCAGAAAAATTTACATTTTTAGAAGATGCTGTTCCTCTCCCCATGGCTGATTGCCAGCAATCAGATCACTTTCCTAACAGGTGCAGATGCCAGGCTCCTACTGACAGGGGCCAGAACAGGCCACCCAGACTGGCCTCTTTCAACCTCTTTCCCTTCTTCCCATCCTCTGCACATGGCGTGTGGGCTGCGCCGGGTACAGCCGAGGCTCCCTCCATCCCAGTACTCTCCACCCAGGCAGCCGCCCCCAGTACCTTGTACCAGGTAGTCGGTGGTCTCCCTCTCCACCTCAGGGCTGAGCTGTCGGGTTTTCTGGAGGTACTTCAAGACAAAGACGTTAGGTGCAAAATGAATCATATTCTGCTCTCCGCAGCCAAAGGGAAGCCGGAGGAGGTTGCTGAGATGGTTCAGAGTCGGCCCCATGACGTCTCCTGGTGAGAAGGAAGAGGAAGAATGGGCTGAGGACTGGCCTCATTCAATGCCCTGGCATTGCCTAGGGACAACTTTCCTCCGAGGGAGCCCACCCATGGCCTAACACTAGCCTCCCATTATCTGATTGCCAGTACTGCCCTTTGGGACTGGGATGCATCCTTGCCCATCCAGCCTGCTTGATCTCTTGGCCATGGTGGACACTTGCTGGCCCTTATCTTACACGCTTCCCTCCATGTTCTTTAGTTGTAACTCAGGTGCTCTTTCTACCTTTTCATCATGTTATTATTAGTAAATGCTTTCTCCTTTCTAGATTTTTAAATAGGTGCAATTAAGACTATACATTTTCCTCTTGGTACAACTTTGGCTGCATCCCTCAAACGTTAAGATGTCAATCCAGTCATTTGACTCCATTCTACATATTGTTTCTAACTTCCAATATGAAATGTGGTTTTCTCTTTAACCATGAATATTTGGGTTTTTAATAAAGTTTTCTTACATGTGCGGTATTGTTGGTGTGTTTTCAAAGGTTCTTTTTTCCTGTTATTTCTGACTTACTGTGCTCTCATCTCTTCAGTACTCTGTCTTCCTCTCTCTGACCTTGATGCCCCCAAATATTGCTGATACACTTTCTGGATTCCCTGCTAATTGCACCTCCCTTCCTTGACCTTCCCTTCTGCCCCACTGAGGCTGTCACTGCTTCTGCAGTCTCCTCCTATGGCGGGGCCCACCTGGCTCCTCTCTCATCACCTTTCTCTGGGTTTTCCAGCTTCTTCTCTACACTTCCATCCCGCTGTGCTGAAGGCACTGACTGACACAGAGTCTCCCGCCTTCACTCCTCTCCATCCCTGCCTGTCTGTCTTCTCCCCTATACCCATCACCTCAAGCTGGGCCACTCATCCCCAAGGCCACATCCGAACTGATTTCATGCTTCAGAAATCAGAAACTCCCACATTCTCTGATCCGGTGACAACCAGCAACCTGCCCCAGGCCCCAGGGCTTCCATCCTCTGATGTCAGAGAGACCCAAGCCCCCTCCTTCATGTCTGTCTGCCTCTTCTTGGCCTTTCATGCTCTCCCCGCCCTTTCAATTTCCAGCACTAGATGGATCACATAGTCCCCACTTTCCACTCCTGTGCCTGGGCTACAGGAGGCAATCCAGTGCTCAAGAAGTCCCTGGCCGCAGCCTCTTACCCCGGCTCAGTAAGCTCTCTAAGCATTTGAAATGGTCCTGCCCCTCTCACCTGGACCCCCAGAGCCCCTACCCTCCACCCCATACCTGGCTAACTTCACCTGGCCTTTCAGCCTGCTTGTATATCACCCCAGACACACCGCCCTCATGAAGTTCACTACCCACCCCTCGGGGTCACCCCACAGAGGGCCAGGACCTGCCTCCTCAGCCAGCCTTGAGCCCCCAAAGGGTGGGCTTGGGGGCCTCTCTGAGTCTGGCCCCAGCACCCAGCACAGAGAAGGCACTGGAAGTTGCTTGCCGGTCAGGTGAGTGGGTGTGTGGCTAAAGGCCCCAAATGCGCATGCCCCCAGCCAAACCCAGAATGAGAATGAACCTGAAGTGACACTTGCCCCCATCCTCCCCAAGCCAGGCTGCAGGGCAGACACACCTATGATGGAGGCGGCTGCGCGCTCAGACCCGGGGATGGCGCTGTGCGGGACCCCCAGGGTGAAGGCTTCGCTGTAGCTCTCATCTGCTTCCACCTTCCTCCAGATGCGGAACTCGCCCACAGAACCCCAGCCAGTGGAGAAACCGATGAACTGGACCTCTGGCGGTTTGGGGAGGGTCCAGGCCATGATGACAGATTCATTGGATGGCTCTGGACCATGGCCAACCTGGAAAAAGAGGCCAAGGCTGCTGGGTGCTGGCAGGAAGCATGAAGCTGGGTTCAGGCATGGTCAGAGGCCTTGGCCGCATTCACAGGGTGGGGTGGGATTCTCACGGCATCAGCAGTGAGAGAAACTAGAAACCACACTGTTCATTAAACACCCAACAGAGACACAAGTGGGCATCTGCAGGTTCCAAAGTCATTGGGCTCCCTGGAACCTTTGCATATGTCGTTCCCTCTGCTTGAAACATCCTCTGCTTCAATCTGCCTGGCGAACTCCTATGCATACTTCAAAACACCACCTGGCTATACCCCTCCTCCAGGAAGCTGTTAACACATACTTCTTTTCTCTCCTTTGCTTGGCCCAGAAAGTGTCCACAGTCCTCATCTTACCTGCTCATACCCACATCCTTTCTCCCTGGCCTCCCAGATTCCTAGGTACCTCCTCGGCCACAGCTCTCACTAGTTTTGGGGAAGCAACGCCAGGCAGACTGTAAGCAACTTGAAGGCTGCCTTGTGTTTCCTCCTCCCATCACATCCCACGGATCAGGAAGCAACAAGTGTCAGAGGACCAGATGGTTCCCATGCCCGCCCCAGGCAAACCCAGTCATGCCTGGATGAGCCCGCTGTGCCAGCTGATCCAGAATGTTCTGAATTCATCCCAGGAGAGGATCTTGGCCGTGGGTGTGCTGGCCACCGGCTCACCCATCTTGCTGGTGGAGATCCAGGACCTAGTGTTCTGGTGCCCTCCCAGAACAATCTCGATCATGCCCGCTGTGTCCTGGGGCCCTGGGGACAAGGCCACGCGGGCATCGTTGTGGGCTCGCACGGCCACGTCGAAACGGGTGAGGCGCAGTGGCCGCTGCACATACTGGAACTCGTACTTGTTGGGCGTGGAGATGTGGACTCTCTCTGGATAGAGGGAAGGAGATGAGGTGTTCAGGGGGCACCAGAAGCATCCTTCCATCCTCCCCCTGCCCATGCCCAGAGATGAGCATCAGGACCTCAGGGGACCTGTCTCAGTGTGGCTCCCCACGAAGCTGCAGGAAGCATGGTGGAATGGAGCTGGTTTGATGACCTCTTTGTCAATAGAACACAAAAGATGAAACACTCACAGAGATAAATCCTACAAAAGATGGGCAAGACCCATATGCTGGGAATTGCAAAATGCTGCTGAAACTAAAGATACAAATCAATGGAGAGCTAGACTGTGTTCGTGGGTCAGAAGATAATATTGTGAAGATGTTAATTAACCTCTCAAACTGATCTGTAAATTCAATGCAATCCTAATCAAAATCCCAGCAGGGTCGTTTGAAGAAATTGCAAAGCTGATTTCAGAATTTATGTGGAAACTCAAAGGATCCAGAAAAGTCAAAATAACTTTGATAAACAAGAAGGACTCACACCATCTGACAATGAGACTTACTCTAAAGCTACAGCAATCACAAGAGTGCAGCATCGGTGTCAATACTGACAAATACTCAGTGGAATAGAAGAGGGAGTCCAAAAATGGACCCATACATGTATAAACAACTGATTTTCAACAAAGGTGCAAAAGCAACTCAACAGCAAAAGTCCTCAACAAATGATGTTAAAACAATGAAGTCTCAGGTGAAGAAAAAGGAACTCTGATCCATAGCAAGAGTTAACTTGAAATGGATTATTTTACAAATGTAAAGCCAAAACTATAAAATTTTGGGAAGAAAATGTAGGATTGAGCAAAGATTTCATAGATACAACAAGCAGAAATAATCCATAAAAGGAAAAAGTGATAAGCATCATTAAAATGAAAAACTTCTGCTCTTTAAAAAACACTATTAAGATAATGAAAAAACAAGGTATAGACTGGGAGAAATATTTTTGCAAAGCATTCATCTGATAAAGGACTTGGACCCAGAATACATTTTTAAATACTCTCAAAAACCAAATACAAATAAATAATTCAACTTTTAAAAAGCTAAAAGATCTGATCAGACACTTCACCCCCGCAAAAAATACTGATAGCAAATAAGCATATGAAAAGGTGCTTAATATCATGAGTTATGATGGAAATGCAAATTAAAACCATAGTGAGATACCACTAGACACCTATTAGAATGACTAAAATTAAACAGACCATACTAAGTGTCGGTTAGAATGGGGCAGAATGGGCTTATCCAGTGCCTGTGGGAACGCAAAATAGTGCTATCATTTTGGGAAATAGTTTGACAGCTTCTTTAAAAGTTAAAAACATACCTACTATATGCGTTAGCTATTCCACTCCTAGGTATCGACTCAAGAGAAAGGAAAACACATTACTCATACAAAGACTTGGGCACAAATTTTCATAGTAGCTCATATGAAATAGTCCCAAACCAGAAATAACTCAAATATCCTTCAACAGGTGAGCAGATAAACAAAGTGTTATACATACATCCAATGGAATCCTGCCGAGACTTAAAATGACTGAATTACTGATACACACAACATGGTCAAATCTCAAAATTCTTTTGTTGAGTAAAAGAAGCCAGACAAAAAGGAGAACATTCTGTATGATTCCACTTACATAAAATTCTAAAAAGTACAAAGTAATCTATAGAGACAGAAAGCAGACCAGTGGTTCTCTGGAGACAAGAGTGGAGAGGAATGAGGAATTTCCAAGGGGCATGACTTTAGGGTTAATAAAAATCTTCATTATTTTAATTGTGGTGATGGCTTCACAGATGTTTCTCAACATTGATCAAACTACGCTTAAAATACGTCTAATTTAGTGTATGTCAATTATATCTCAATAAACATGTTAAAAATGTTACTGATCTTACTTTGAATACAAATATATTCAGTTTAGTGTGGATTAAAATATAAAAAAATACAAACAATATGCAAATGTCCAGTAATGTTTCAAAATGTTCCATAATGATCAAATTATGGGACAGTCATTTAATAGACCATTATGAAGCTGTTTTGAAGTGCTGTTTATATAAAGACTTTATAAACAATACAATAACAAGGAAAAGTGCTGAGGATATATTAAGTGAAAAAGGCAAGACATAAAACTATATGCCTCATGAATCACAACTATGCTAAAACAAACAATAATCAATCCTAGGAAAGTGAATATAACAAAATGTTTTTGTATGTGAACTAAAGGAGACAGTTTTGTATTTCTATTTTTATAAATTTTCTCTAGTACATAGGTATTGCTTTTTCCTTTCCCAATTTTAAAAATTGTGATAAAACACACATAATGCAAAATTTACCATCTTAAACCATTTTTAAGTGTACAGGTCAGTGGCACTAAATGCATTCACATTGTTTAAACATCATTAGCATCCACCCCAAGAACTCTTTTCATCTTGTAAAACTAAAGCTCTGTATCCATTAAACAATAAATTTAAAAAAAACCCAACAACAACAAAAAACAATAAATCTCCATTTTCCTCTCCCCCAGCTCCTGAAAACCACTACCCTACTTTCTGTCTCTAGAATCTTGACTACTCTAGGGGGATCATATAAGTGGAATCATACAGTATTTGTGCACATGCATTTTTTAAGATTTATTATGGGGACCATTTTAAAAAGTCTTTATTGAATTTGTTACAGTATTGCTACCATTATAAGTTCTGGTTTCTTGTCTGCAAGGCATGTGGGACCTTAGCTCTCTGACCAGGGATTGAACCTGCACTGCCTGCATTGGAAGGCGAAGTCTGTCCTAATCACTGAACTGCCAGGGAAGTCCTCATGCACTGGCTTTTAAAAATGTTTTTAATTTAAAATTTACTGAGATAATTACAGATTCATACATGACTCTGCGTGTGTGCCTGCTAAGGTGCTTCATTGTGTCCAACTCTTTGCAACCTATGGACTGTAGCCCTCCAGGTTCCTCTGTTCATGGGATTCTCCAGGCAAGAATACTGGAGTGGGTTGCCATGCCCTCCTCCAGAGGATCTTCCAGACCCAGGCATCAAACCTTATGACTTCTGCATTGGCAGGTAGGTTCTTTACCCCTAGTACCACCTTGAAAGCCCATATGTGGCTCTAAGAATTAACAAAGAGAAATCTTTGACCCAGTTTCCCCAAAGGTAACATCTCGCAAAATTCTAGTATACCACCATTACTAGGATACTGGTACTCTTAGAATCCCGTGATCTCATTCAGATTTCTCCAATTCTATTTGTGTGGGATCCCTCTTGTTACGCTTTTATCACTATACTCACATCCTTTCTCCCCACCCCCACAACCACTAATATCACCACCATCTCTAAAATTTTGTCATTTGGAAAATGTTATAGAAAGAATCTTTTATGTATTCTTTTAGGATTGATTCTTTTTTTTTTTTTTTTTTACTCAATCCCCTTCATTTTAGTTGCTGCATATTATCAATAGTTTTTTCCTTTTTATCTCTGGTTCATATTCTGACATACGGACAGATCACAATTTGCTTAACTGTTCACCCACGGAAGGACATCTAGGCTGTCTTCAGTTCGTGCTGTGCTTATGTTTAGTCGCTCAGGCATATCTGACTGTGTTACCCCATGGGCTATAGCCCACGGCTCCTCTGCCCACGGGATTCTCCAGGCAAGAACACTGGAGTGGGTTGCCATACCCTCCTCCAGGGGTTCTTCCTAACCCAGGGATCAAAGCCAGGTCTGCTGCACTGCAGGTGGAATCTTTACCGTCTGAGATACCAGCTGATATGAACATTTGTATACAGGTTTTTGTATGAATGTAAGTCTTCGTTTCTCTGAAGAAATGCCTAATAGTATAATTACTAGTGAGTATGCCGACAGCATGCTGTTTTTTTTAAGTCCTCAAACTGTCCTAAGAAACCACAGTGGCTGTACCATTTTACATTCCCACCGGCAGTGTATGAAAGATCCAACTCGTCCACATCCTGGCCACCTTCTCATGTTGTCATTACTTTTTATTTTACTCATTCTGATACGTGTGCCCTGATAACCTATTGCCTTTCAATTTGCATTTCTCTAAGGGCTTCCCTGGTGGCTCAGTGGTAATGAGTGGGTCACCGGCCAATGCAGGAGACATGGGTTTGATCCCTGATCCAGGGAGATCCCACATGCCGTGGAGCAACTAAGCCTGTGCCTCACTGAGGGTAACAGGCAGGAAGGCTAGGGGTACCCAAGAGGAGGAAATAGGTTGCAAGTGTCAGATGTTTTTTTCTCTCTAAGTGGCAGGAAGAAACAAACTACAAGTGTCAGACTTTTTTCCTTCCCTATACAAAATTAAAAGGAGGTTCCTTTTAAAAGTCTGTGTTGTCAGGATGACACTTGGATCCACCTGAACTTAACTTTTCTCAAACCTTGAGCTAACCAATTTTTTCTTATGGAAGTGTTTTTCTTAAGTTGCGTTAATGAACTATGTACTTACCTTAGACTCTGCCTTTCTTCAAGTTGGTTCTGCCTAAGACTCAGAACCGATAATGGCTCAACAAACCAGTATGTTTTACTCATGGAAATTTTCTCTTAAGCTATGTTAATGAAACTATGTATGTGCTTGGAAACCTGCCTTTCTTCAAGATTCATGTCAATTGCTTTATGGCCCGGGATGATTCACCTTGTGCCAAGGTTATCTCAAAATTCATGTTGTGGGTGAGGGGTCTAGTGCAGCTGAGTTTTGACACATTTCCTTCCTTTAATTAGCAGCTTTCGAATAGGTATATAACTTCTTGCTATAAACTAGCAAGGGGGCACTCTTTCTGCCCCCTTCTGATGTCTGTGTCAGGAGCTTTATCTCTTTTACACTTTAATAAAACTTTATTACACAAAAGCTCTGAGCAATCAACCCTCGACACTGGCCCTGGATCAAATTCCTCTCCCTCGGAAGGCCAAGGATCCCGGCGTCGCTCACGGCTCATAGCAGCAAGCTTTCACCACAGCTACTGAGCCCTGCTCTGGAGCCCGTGAGCCGCAGCTACTAAAGCTCCCATACTCTAGAGCCTGTGCTCCGCAACAGGAGAGGCCACCGCCATGAAAAGCCCGCACATCACAACTAGAGAGTAGCCCCTGCTCGCCACAACCAGAGAAAAGCCCACTCAGCAATGCAGACTCAGCACAGCTAAAAATAAAGTGAAAGGCACTCAGTCGTGTCCAACTCTTTGCAACCCCATGGACTGTAGAGCCTGTGGAACTCTCCAGGCCAGAATACTGGAGTGGGTAGCCTTTCCCCTCTCCGGGGTATCTTCCCAACCCAGGGATTGAACCCAGGTCTCCCACATTGCAGGTGGATTCTTTACCAGCTGAGCCACAAGGACGTCCCCCAAAACAAAGACATACAATTATTTACAAAATCATTTGAGTATATATGTGATGTCTTGCTATTTGCTGAACAAAGGGGAGGGGGGATGTCAAAAGGAAGCCTGGGTCCAGAGTGTGGCAACAGGGAGGTGGTACGCCTAGGGGTTGGCGTCACCTGGGGATTCCATCTCAGATCCTCTGCTCTGCCTCTTGGCAAAACGTGCCAGATGAGCATCCAGTGCCAGGCCCAGCCCAGCTCCAAACTGGAGGGCTCTCTGAGGAGGGGTTGGATGGGGTGGGGTCAGACCCTCCCATGGGCAGCTCAGTCTCACCTTCCTCCCAGCACTGACATGACCCCACCAAGGCAGAGGTGTGGAAGCGTCTTTCTCTGGACACTCCACTCCCTGGGCATTCCATACCCACTTCCAGATCATGGGCAGGCCTAATGTCAATTTCAGGGGACCAGGGTGGACCCCAGATCTCACACTTCCTGGAACCTATCTTAATTTCCCCCACCCTCCTCTGCTACCCCTGGGTTCTGGGTCACCCTCCCAGCTTTCCCATGATGTGACTCTAGACCTCCCTTCCCCAGACCGTCAGTTCCTCACTCGGGACTCCAAATTCCACAGCCCCTTCTGCTGAGGGCAATCTCTTTTCTCGTTGGCACCTGCAGTCAACCATCATGATGTGCTTACTTCCTGCCTGGCAGAAGCCCAGTCCTCACCCTGGCTTACATCTGTCCCTAGCTGGGACATTTCAGTGGCTTTGCTGTGGTGTCCCCAGCCCCGAGGCAGGACAGGTGTCCACTCGGCGGCAACGAAGTTGCAACAGTGTAGGTGTAAGTCTTTGGCAGGGTGGGCGTGGGGGACTCACCATTGGGACAGAAGAAAGCGCTGTAGGTGTATGATCGGGGGGCTCCTTCAGGCTGAAACAGAGAAACGGGGAGAACTGAACACCAGTGGAGGCAGTCACTGCACGGGCCGCTGTCCCACGGCCGCAGACTCGGAGCTGCTGAGTCTGGACCCCACAGGACGATGCCACGAGTGCACGGAGATTGACCCGGCCTCCTACCTCCTGTGTCCAGATGGGGAAACTGAGGCTCACTTCCCTTTCCCTGGGCTCTAGTCAAACTCACCAACCACGCCTAGAGTTAGCAGGCTTCTCACACCCCTACCCCACCCTCCTGACCACTCCTTCCACCCAGATCCCAGCCCGGCTTCTCCCTCTGGGTAAAGAACACAATGACTCAAAGGCTGCCAGGATCCACGGCCCCATCTGACCTCCAAGAGCATTGAGAATGGGGCACCCCGGTCTGCCAAGGGCGGGGGTCTCTGTCCCACCATCCAGTGCCCCCTCTGCCTCCCGTCCCTCACGGTCCTGCTCCCACCCGCTCCACGATGCCACCCAGTAGGCAGTTGCTTGTTCTCTTCACAGGGAGCACTCGTGACCCTCCGTCATGGTCCAGCGGTTGAGAATCCGCCTGCCAATGCAGGAGACACAGTTTGATCTCTGATCTGGGAAGATTACACAGGCTAAGCCATGCACCATAACTCCTGAGCCGGCACTCTGGAGCCCATACACGGCGACAAGAGAAGCTACCGAATGAGAAGCCCGACCACTGCAACTAGAGAAAGCCCGCGCGCAGCAACAAAGACCCAGCACAGCCAAAAATAAATAATTTTTTTTTTAAAAAGGGGAGCTCACTTGAAATTTAATGGGATACACCTTGTGGGGTTTCACCTGACCCGTGGGATTCTAACTTTTCCAGGTCTCCTTTAGCAGTGTCAGCAAATTGATGACCTGGAGCCACTTGAGGTCAGACCTTAAAGGGTTAAACTTTGACCATTGCTGCCAGACAGCCTCCTGGGGTCCCGATTTCTCCCACTGTGATGGGTCAACTCCAGACATCTGATCAAATGTTACTTCTGGGCGTGCCTGTGAGGGCATCTCTTAAAGGAGCCAGCATTTGAATGGATGGACTGGGATGCAAATGGCCCTCCCCAGTGTGGGTAACCCCCAAACACTCCACTGAGGGCCCGAATACAACAAGAGGCGGAAGAGGGATGAATTCTCTCTCTGCCAGACAGTTTTTTAGTTGGGGCATTGATCTTCTCTGCCCTTGACACTCCTGGTTTGCAGGCCTTCAAAATTGCAGACTATGGATTTCTCAGCCTCCATGATTGATTTCTCAGCCTCCATGACCATGTAAGCTTCACAGGTGGTCCTGGTGGTAAAGAACCCGCCTGCCAATGCACACGATGTAAGAGACACGGGTTCGATCCCTGGGTCAGGAAGATCCCCTGGAGGAGGACATGGCAACCCACTCCAGTATTCTTGCCTGGACAATCCCATGGACAGAGAAGCCTGGTGGGTTACAGTCCATGGGGTGGCAAAGAGTAGGATACAACTGAAGCAACTTAGCACACATGACCGTGTAAGCCAGTTGCTTATAATAAATCTCTTTCTAGAAAGAGATTTATGTCCAATTGGCTCTGTTTCTCCAGAGAACCCTAATACACCCACTGCTTGCTGGGTGACCCAGGGCCACTCACTTAACCTCTCTGGGCCTCTACTTGCCATCATTGGAAGGATTGATGCTGAAGCTGAAACTCCAATACTTTTGGCCACCAGATGTGAAGAACTGACTCATTGGAAAAGACCCTGGTGAAGGGAAAAATTGAGGGCGGGAGGAGAAGGGGACGACAGAGGATGAGATGGTTGGATGGCATCACCGACTCAATGGACATGAGTTTGAATAAACTCCGGGAGTTGGTGATGGACAGGGAAGCCTGGCGTGCTGCAGTCCATGGCATCGCAAAGAGTCGGACATGACTGAGCGACTGAACTGAGCTGAACTGAAGATGGAGGTGATGACGGCATTGACCCCGATGTGAGGGTTAGGTGTACTTCAGACAGGGCTGGCGTCTTCTCAGTGCTACTGAACAGTTGGTTCTTGTTAGATCTTCTCATTGCCCTCCCTCCACCCCTGCCCCCAGGCCTCTGCAGATGCTGTAGAGACGGCCATCATCCATCCAGGGTCTGTACTGATGAGTCCAGGAGGCACCTGTCTGGATCACGTCCACTTCCCACTATCAACCCGCCTCACCCACACAAGCCACAACCAGAGGTCCCCGCTGAGCAACTAGTTGACAAATCTTCAGCGAAACGGCCCATGGTTGGCACCAAGAAGCCAAGCACACCCTTGTGGATGACACTGAGCCGTCATCAGCTGGACTGTCATCTCCCACCCAGCACACCTGACATGGAGTCTACAGGCTACCTGCTCGGCCAAGGCTCCAAGGGGAGCCCCCAAGGGTCTGCTTGGGCCTCAGCAATCCCCTTACCAGTCTATCAACTCAGTCTCTTGCTGGAAAAGAGGCTGTCACTGGACAGGGCCTGGCCATTGTAAACCCATGATAGCTATACAGTCATAAAAATGATTCATAACTCAGATGTCTATCGATGGGTGAACAGATACAGTGGAACATTACACAACCATGAAAAGGGACGAGGCACTGATACGCGCTACAATATAGGACTTATATGTGGGGAAAGAGCGTAGTCAGTAGGGCTAATACGAATATGAAAAACAGTAGACTATAGATAGGGCTTCCCTGGTGGCTTAGCAGTAAAGAATCCACCTGCAATGTGGGAGACTACCTGCAACGCAGGAGACGTGGGAAGATCCCCTGGAGGAGGAAGTGGCAACCCACTCCAGGATGCTTGCCTGGGAAATCCCATGGGACAGAGGAGCCTGGAGGGCTACAGTCTGTGGGGTTGCAAGAGTCAGACACGACTGAGCGACTAAACTATCACCACAATGTAAGCAGACCTCAAAAACATCATGCTAAGTGAAAGAAGCCAGAGAGGAAAGCCCTCAGAGTATATGATTGCATTTACACTCAATGTTCAGAACATGCAAATCCCGAGACAGCCTCTGAACCCTTCCTCTGGTGCTGAGCATGGCCTCTGACCATCCAGGGTCTCCTGGACACACCCCCACCCCAGCATAGCCTTTGAAATAGCCAGGGGGGCTGCTCCTGGCCACTCAGCCCTATGTCTTCTTCCAGCTCAACTCAGAGGGGCCTCTGGTGCCAGCCTCTTGCCTTCATGCTGCCCTGGCTTTTAGTTGATCCTGGGTTCCAATCTCCATTGCCTCTGTGCTCGAGCCAGCTGCCAGTCAGGTTCCAAAACAAGGTCCTTGAGAAATGTCACTATTATTATCTCTGGCAGGACTTTTCTGCAACCTTATAGCACATAACAGTGCTTCATTCTTATCTGTTCTAGGGATTTATCTATTCTGGACATTTCATATGTATGGGATCATACACTATGCAATCTTTTGTGTCTGGCTTCTTTCAGTCAGCATAATGTTTTCAAGGTTCATCTACACTAGAGCACAAATCAGTGCTTCGTTCCTTTTCATGACTGAGTAATATTCCATGATGTTGGGAAACTGTATCCCCTTGCACCATGTTTATTCATTCATCAGCTGATGGACATTTCCTAAAATGGAAAAGGCATCCCCGGCTTGTGTCCAGGATCCCCCAGTTGACCATTGTAAATGCCTGGATGACAGCGGCTCCCATTTCTGTAGCACTCAGGCCAGGAACCCAAGAGATGCCTTCCACACACACTCTCATTTAACTGCCCAGCAGTTCCCATTTGAACTCTAGGCTCTCTCCAGACCCCAACTCTGGCCAAAAGGGTAGACCCCCTTTCACTCCTGTAACGCCCGCGAGGCTCTCCTCATGGCTCTGAATTATGTCGGCCTTCTTTTCGATTCTGTGAACTCCATTGAGATATGGTGGGGTGATCGAAGGCTCTCCAGCAAAATTTCGAAAGGTCATAATCCCCTGAGCCACTGGGGAGCTGGGTGGGATGGCAGTGGCGCCTCTTCCACTTGACACAACGCTCGTGATGGTGTAGCCATCACTTCCTCCCTACCACGTGCCTCTCGGGAATGGCCTTTCTGTTGTATTCGGCCTCCAGCCTGGTCGGTGGCATGTGACATCTGGTCAGGGTCCATCGCGTAACAGAGTGAGTGAACCATCGCCCAGAGTTCCACGGTGGGACAAGATGGGAGAAGCCTCACACCCAGCACTTCCTGTTTCATCAGTCTATTTCTCTAGTTCATGCTTCAGTCTTTGCACTGACATTTCAGGTCTTCTGATGCCTATATCATACCTCCCGTCTCCTAGAGCTGAGTGTACATAGCTGGACCAGTGGATGCTGCAGACACTGGAAACAGCTGAGCAGTGCGAGTGGGAGGAACAGGAGAATCCTTCTCTGTGCATCTTAGAAACTCCTCTTGCAGAGGAAAGGGACAAGAGCTCCAGGCCTCCAGGTCGGGCTGGCTGCTCTGGGGGCGGCTCGCTGCCTCCTCGGATGGAGGGAGGGCAGGCTGTGGCTGAGGAGTGTGCACAGGGCTTTGCAGTGGGTCACGAGGGATTTCTGCATTTCCTGTTGAGGCCATCCCACTCCCGCTGGCTCGTGGAGGTTGTATGCCTCATCCGATGACACACTGGTCCCTGAGGACTCCATCACGTCATGTCAACAAAGCTGCAGCAATGACCCGTCCGCCTCCGGGAGTTCTGCCCAGCTCGCATGTGACTCCTGGTGCTGATGGAAACCATTTGCGCTCAACTCCACCAGGACTGCAGCTGGGAGGGAGGGCAGCTGTTTGCAGCTGGGCCACTGGGGAGGGGCAAACACTCGGGGCTTCAGCCCTTCAGCGGGGCTGCCGCGTGCTCTCCAAGCAGCAGTAAACAGGAGTCTGACCAGAGCTCTGGGCTCTAAAGCATCCGAGCAGCCCCAGAAAAGATGGGGCATCATTGTTCCAGCATTGTGAGATGCCGTGTGCATTCTCTAACCTCCCCCACGCTGTGGGGTGAGTGTGAGCACCCAATCCCACAGAGCAGACTGGGAATCAGAAGGCATTCAATGAGCCCCAAGCACAAGTGGCAGATCCCAGATGCACAGTTGAGAGGGGAGGCAAGGCAGGGGGGTGGTGGTGGCCTAGGCGCCTCGGCTGAAGGCTGTGTCCTTCCCACAAGGGCATTCCAAGGACAGCCGTCCAAATGCCGGCTCTCAGTCTCTACAACTGTTTATGACAAACGGGCAGCCAGGAGACAGAGGCACGCCACCCTCCACGGCGATCCACCCCAGGGGTCAGGACACTTCCCTGCAGCCTTTGCGAGCCCCACATCCCTGCACCAAAGCCTCTTCTGCCACTTGGAGAGGGGATGGCTGCCATGGTCCTTCAACCCCAGGCCCCAGAGCAGGACTGGTGGGCACTACCCTGGCCCTGGCTCAGGGAAGGCCCACACAG
Organism: Muntiacus reevesi; assembly: GCF_963930625.1. Lineage (NCBI taxonomy): Eukaryota > Metazoa > Chordata > Mammalia > Artiodactyla > Cervidae > Muntiacus > Muntiacus reevesi. Next base: position 185,009,476 of record NC_089249.1, on the reverse strand, counting down.
CCCAGCCCCCACCTCACTGGGGAGTGAATCAGGCCCTGGCCAAGTGCTTCGAGCAAGGACATGGGCTTACCTCGACCATCACACTGCGCCGGATGTGGTCCCTTCCGATGGGGACCCTTCTATCAGCGTAATTCTCCTCTGGGGGTCTGACCGACTTCCCATCCCGGCAGCAGCTCGTTTCTCTGTAAGCCAGAGCTTTGGCTGCGGAGATTTGAGTACTTGGTGCTGGTTCTCAAAACAGGACCCCATCCGGTGCTCTTCTGTCCCCCACTCTTGTCCCAGGCTTCCCAGGTATGCATGCATGCATATGAGTGCGCGTGATGCATGTTGCATATATGTGAGTGCATATATATGCATGAGTGCACATGTGTGCAAGTGTTGAATGCATGTGTATGCTACTTTGGTAGGGCATTCTAAGAGCCTGGCTTCCCCAGATGTGGCCCCCTACCTCTTGATCACTCCCTCTGGACTGATCCCAGTAGCTCCCCGAGTAGCTCTCTTGTCCCTCGACCTCATGTTCTGCCCTACTGACCCTTCCCCCATGCCTGGATTCAGCACCTGGGCCCCTTGGTGTCCTGGAGAGGGAGATGTCCCAATAAGCACGTGGACCTCACCTGTGATGTTGCTGAGGCCCAGGTCGCCAAAGGACAGAACCACCCAGGTGGGCTCCGTCTCCCCAGAGGCCACACACGTCTTCTTGGTCAGATGGCGTTTGCCAGGATGTCCGACAAACTGGATGCCCTTGGGAACTGATATCTTCATGTAGACCTGGGGAGGGTGGCAAGCAACCATGGTACCCAGAATCTGCACACCCTCCCAGCACGCCTCACTGCCCACTGCATTCCATCCACCCTGGAAGCCTTCTCTCCAAACCACGCTCCCCATGAGAAACCCCCTTTGCATTTCTTATCAGAACCAACTACTTGGGCTTCCATGGTGGTCCAGTGGTTAAGAATCTGCCTTACAATGCAAGGGACACCAGTTGGATTCCTGGTCTGGGAAGATCCCACATGAAGCGGAGCAATTAAGCCCACGTGCTGCAGTTACTGGGCCCACCTCCAGCAACTACTGATGCCTTCGTGCTCTAGAGCCTGTACTCTGCAATGAGAGGCCACCACCATGAGAAGCCCGCATCCTGCAACTAGAGAGTAGCCCCTGCTCTTCCCAACTAGAGAAAGCTCACATGCAGCAATGAAGATCCAGCACAACCAAAAATAAACAAATGTTAAAAAAAAAAAAGAACCAACTCCTCCACATTGTCCTCCTAGGAGCCCCCTGCTTCCCTCAATCCCCAACACCCTCCTTGGTCCAGCTCCACTTGGAGACCAAGGTCGATTCAAGGGCTGCTTATCTACCTCAAATCCTCCCCAGCCAAGGGATAAGAGAAGCCACTCCACATGCAGGCCTCGCAAAGCACTTCCTCTGACCCTCTCTCCAACCATGGAGGTCCACTGCATTATAACAGAGCTTGGTGTACACGTGTACACACGTGCGTGCGTATATGTGTGTGCCATGCATGCACGCATCTCCGTGTGCACATCTACCTATGGAGCAGGCATGGCACTGTGAGACACGAGTGCACTTGTGTGAGGCACGTGTCTCTGCATATGTGTGCAAGTATAACTATCTACACGTGTGTGTGCACACCACCTATCTATGTGCATGTTGTGTGTACATGTGTTCATACCCCTCGATCTACAACATGCTCTTTGCTTCCCATCTAATTGTCCAACAGTGGGTTCAGGCACCCTCCTAGGAACTCAAGAGACAGGTCTGAGCAAGACACATGAGTGAGGCCTGAGCCTTAGAGGCTCACTGCACCTAAGTCACACACAAGGTCAAATGTGTACAAGGAAGATTTACAGCAGCACGTGTGACAGAGGGTTTGAATACTGCTTATGGGCAGGCCCAGCCGGACCTGAGTGAGAACGGTTGGTCCATTCGGGGGCTCCCCCATCCCCCTCAAGACATCATTCTCCAGAAAGTTCTTCCAGGGAGGAAAGAAGAAATCCAAGCATCAAGTACTGATGTGATCCATTTTCTGGGTCCTGGGAGGAACCAATGGTCTAGGCTGAGGGGTGGGATCAGCCTGTTTTCCTGGAACCTCCAGACCAGCACATGGGAAGTGTGTGTGTTAGTTGCTCAGGCGTGTCTGACTCTTTGTGACCCCATGGACTGTAACCCACCAGGGTCCTCTGTCCACGGGGCTCTCCTGGTCCTAAAATTGAACACGTGGACACACCTGTTGCCCAGCAAGGATGCCTTCTTCCAGCCAACAAGCCAGCCACCAGGGCATGATCAGAGCTGAAATGGGCACCTGGGGGCCTGCCTGCAGTCCAGGAGAGAGCTTCCGTCAGGGGCCACCCTGTGATTAGGAACCAGCCTACACTTACTCCAGCTTTTTGAAACTGGAATCCTGCTCCTCCCAACCACATGTGCTCAGCCACCCAGTTGTGTCCAGCTCTCTATCTTTGAGACCCCATGGACTGTAGCCCGCCAGGCTCCTCTGTCCATGGGAGTCTCCAGGAAAGAATACTGGAGTGGGTTGCCATGTCCTTCTTCCCGACACAGGGGTTGAACTGCGTCTCCTGCATCTCATCTCCTGCCTTAGCAGGCAGATTTTTTACCACTGAGCAGTGCGAAGCCCCCTCCCAATGATAAACTACATAAAAAGGATGAATGAAGGCTTCCCTGGTGGTCCAGTGGTTAAGAATCTGCCTTGCAATGCAAAGGACACCAGGTCTATCCCTGGTCCAGGAAGATCCCATATGCTGCTGGGCATTCAGCCTCTGTACCACAACTACTCAACCCACTCACCTAGACCCTATGCTTTGCAACAGGAGTGGCTGCCACAGGGAGAAGCCTGCACATTGCAGTTAGAGAGTAGTTCCCACTGGCCATAACGAGAGAAAGCCTGCATACAACAGTGAAGATTCAGCACAGCCAAAAAAAAAAAAAAAAATAGATGAATGATAAAGGTCTGGGTTTGGGGGCCCTGCTCCCGGCTTATTGCCCTGAGCCCTTCACCTGTCTTCCTTGGCCCCCTCCGGGCCACCCACAGCCACTGCTGTGGTTGCTGCTGCAGCGGTTCTCACTCAGACTAACGCACAAGCCTCCTCCTTCTTTCCTGCTTTCCCAACCAGAGCCTAAAATCCAGCCAGACTGTGTCACAGGCAGCTCTTGGGACAGACCAACCTGCCTTCTGCCCCTGTCACTTGCGTATACTGTTCCCTCTCGCAGGGATGCCCTTCCAGGCCCAACGCCCAGCTTAAACATCGCCCCAAGACTTCTCTGCATTCAGAGAAGCCAACCCTTCCCAGGGTTTTCTTGATTCCCTGTAGGCATATATATTTTTTTTTTTTTTTTGGCTATAGCACACAGCATAGGCTTGAGAGATCTCAGTTCCTGGACCAGGGATCAAACCTGGGCCTCCTGCAGTGGGAGCATAGAGTCCTAACCACTGGACCACTGGGCAATTCCCGACACCTAATGCTAACACAGATCTGCCCCTCAGTCCCTGGGGGACCTTGAACATAATGCTTCTCTGAGCTTCCTATACGGGAATGATACCAGTAGGGACAAGGTAAGTGATTAAATAGTTAATCCCACTAGGGGACTGTAAGCAAAAAAAATACGGGAGATCCCGTAAGCTAACAATTAAGAAAGTAGGGTTGCTTAACCACAAAACCAAGCAGACTCGCTTAGCCGCAAAAGCAGGCAACAGAAGCACAAGACACGCCCCCAAACAATAAAACATGTGGCCTGAAACCCACATCCTGCCCATCGAGCTCACTAAGTCAGGATATGCTCTCCGCACACATGAAAAAACAACAATCTGTGGACCCAGCTCGACCATGTAGGGACAAGAAAACTCCCCTGCCCAGCCTGAAGGAGGAGCTGATGATGGAAGCATGACGTTTACTTAAGGACAACAAAGACTTCTTCACCCCCTTCCCACTTTTCCTTTGATTACACAACTGGAGCCCAGTAAGTCCCTGGGGCATGGCACTCTCTGGTCTGCCTGCTTGTCAGCCTCACAAGCATCCTATTCCAATAAGTCACTTCTTATCTATCACTTCACCTCTCACTGAATTCTTTCTGCACTGAGACATAAAGGGCTATGCTACTGGAGCTCCTCAGAGTCCCCACAATGACATCAAACCATTTCAGTTCCATCACAGTTCCTCCTTTCTCAGCCCATTTGTGCACTGGATAACAATACAGGTAAAACCATCCACCCAGCGCCGGACACAGAGGTGTGTGCCTAAGAAAACTGAGTCAGCAGTGTCAGAAGTCCAGGTTGAGCTCAGGCAGACATCATGTCCTGTCATTCGGGTCTTCAGATTCCTGCACAAAGCCTGACAAACCTCGGAGACCTGGGTGATTGCTTTTGAGTGAATGAATTAGAATCACTAACATTTTACACCTGGGAATTCCTTTCTGGTAGCCTCTGGGTGTTCCATTTCTATTCTAGACCTGTGCTGACCGTTTTTTTTCCAACTTGGAATTTTCTTTCCATTAAAGACCCAAGAGAGGAGAAATTTCTATGTGACAGTACATGATGTGTGGTTGTTCCGTAGAGTCAAATAAGCATCAGAAAGCCAAATGCAAATACCAGGCTCAAAACTGGGCCACGCCCGGCAGAGGGCATGGGAGGGGTCCTTAACTGGCCTCGAGGTTATTATAAGGCATTCCAGGCAGTAAGTTCTTGGGTTGATTTAACTATTCAGTGGAGGTATAGCATTTACAAAGGAAAAAAGGAACAAAGGATTTCATGTAAGTTCAAGGTCACCCTGTGAGCCAAGACTCAGAGACTCAGAACAATGTTGTCCCCACTCTGGACCAGGCTCAGAAATGGCTCTGACACAGCATCTATGATCAGACTCACAAAGGAGCCTGAAACCTGCTCCCTCCCCCCACCCCAGAGCAGCCTGTGCGGGCAGTGGGCATGGGGAGCAGGCAAGTAGATCTCTCACAGCCAGATCAGGAAACAGAGGCAAGGCAGCCTAGTGAATGGAAACACCAAGCTGAAGTCCAGAGGGTCTTCTGGAGACAGGGAGGCAAGGATGTGGTGAAACTGTAGCTGAGGTATGGGAGTTCCGCCCGCCTCCCACTCAGGACTTCCATCCCCAGCAGTCTTGACGCCTTTCAGGTGGCAAATTCCAATCACTTCAGAAAGCCTTGTTTTTCAGGAAAAGTGGGTAGTGGTTGGATAAAACCTCTTGGTTTCTGGTGACCTTGGCCTGGGGCTGCAACTCACATCTCTGCCCTTGGTGGGGAATGTGTCAGTAGCCTTGGGAGGCCCCATTCACATGGGTAGGGCCAGCATGAGGTCAGCTGCCTCCCTGGACTGGCTAGGGTGAGGCTGAGACCTACAGCCTCACCTCCATGCTGACTTGCTGAGAGCAGGCTTGCTCCCCAGCTGGACCCTAGGCCCTGCCCCCAACTCACTCGTCCATCCAACTGTAGCTTCAGCTCCCAATCCCCATCCCTGCGGGTTGCCCCTAACCCTGGGAGCCCCCCTCCCCTCTCTTCCTCCCACTCACCAGCCGATGTCCAGGCTGAGATGGTAAGCGAAGGATTACAGAGGTGGAGGAGGACGCCCCCGCCCTCTTGTAGCCACACTGAGGCTCAGCCCCCAAACGCTGCTTCCCTATCCCGCCTCCAACTGATCCTGGTCCTCAAGACTCCCTCCACATTGTCTGCCATCTCTCCTCATCATCAGGGTCTGAAACCACCAAGCCCACCTCCTTGGGTTAGTGGTTATGGGTTGAATTGTGTCCCTCCAGTAAGATATGTTGAAGTCCAGGCACTTCCCTGGTGGTCAAGTGGCTAAGACTCTGCTCCCAATGCAGGGGGCCTGGGTTCGATCCCTGATCAGGGAATTAGATTTCCACATGCTGCACTAAGAGATCCTGCATGCCAAAACTAAAGAATCCACATGTGTGTGTGCGCTCAGTCACGTCTGATTCTTTGCAACCCCATGGACTGTAGCCCTCCAGGCTCCCCTGTCCATGGGATTCTTCAGGCAAGAATTCTGGAGTGGGTTGACATTTCTTCCTCCAGGGGATCTTCCCAACCCAGGGATAGAACCCGAGTCTCTGATGTCTCTTGCATTGGGAGGCAGATTCTTTATCACTGAGCCACCAGGGAAGCCCAAAGAACCCAAACGCCACAACAGAAAGATCCCTCACATTGCAACTAAGGCCTGGCACAGCCAAATAAATAAATTTTTTTTTAAAGTATGTTGAAGTACTAACCTTGGTACCTGTAAATGTGACCTCATTAGGAACTATGGTCTCAGCAGATGTCATCAAGTTCCAAGGAGGTCACTGCATCAAGCCTGCAATGTGGGAGACCAAGGTTCGATCCCTGGAATGGGACGATCCTCTGGAGGAGGGAATGGCAACCCACTCCAGTATTTTTGCCTGAAGAATTCCATGGACAGAGGAGCTTGGCAGGCTACAGGCCAGGGGATTAAAGAGAGTTGGATACAACTGGGTGACTAACACTTTCACTTTTTCTAATCCAACAAGACAAGGGCTCTTCTAAGAGGAAATCTGGACACAGAGTCTGTGCAGAGAAGGATGATGCAAAGATACACAGAGAGAAGAAGCCCATGGGAAGACTGAGGCAGAGACTGGAACAAGGCTGCCACAAGCAAAGAGAACGCCACAGATTGTGGGCAGCTCCCAGAAGCCAGGAGAGAGGTCAGGGACAGACCATCCCTCAGAGCCTCCTTCTGGAGGAAGCCAGCCCTGTCCATACTTTGACCTTGGACTCCAGCCTCCAGAACTGTGAGAGAATACATTTCCCTTGTTTTAAGCCGCCCAGTTTCTGCTACTTTGTTACAGTGGCCACAAGAAGCTGATATAGTAGCCTTTCCACCTCCTCTGAGAAGGAGTCACCTCCCCTCCCACTGTACTGCACCCTGCAAGGCCTAGGACCCCAAGAGTTGGAATAGCACCAACAAGGTCCATGGGACAATCACCATTCTTAGCAGCTATGTGGACCGACCCACTTACCCCTTTAACCACCGTTAAGACTCCTGTCTGCTTGACATTTGTAGAAACTGACATACCAACAGGTGGAATAACATGGACAAGGTCAATCAGTTTTTTTTTCAGTAGAAATTGAGATTCAGAGTGCCTGCCCTGGGGCCCACCAGGATTCCTCACTTCTGTGCTGGGGTCGGCACATGTGTGCATGCTAAGTCGCTTCAGTCAAGTCCAACTCTTTATGACCCTATATACCGCCCCCTACAGGCTCCTCTGTCCATGCGGATTCTCCAGGCAAGAATACTGGAGCGGGTTTGCCATGCCCTCTTCCAGGGATCTTCTTCCCAACCCAGGGATTGAACCCATGTCTGTTATATCTCCTGCACTGGCAGATGGGTTCGTTATCACTGGCCCCACCTGGGAGGCCCACAACCTGACCTAAATCCAATCCATCACCTGTTTCTGTGAGGCCAGGGAGCTAAGAATGGTTTTTACGTTGTTTTTTTTTTTTAAATGATTAGAATGAAAAAGGGAAGCTTTAAAAAAAATAATAATAATGATATTGGGACCTCCCTCGTGGTCCAGTGTTTAAGAATCCACCTGATTTCCAGGTGGCACTGGTGGGAAAGAATCCTCCTGCCAATGCAGGAGATGCCAGAGACATAGGTTCAGTCCCTGGGTGGGGAAGATCCCCTGGAGTAGGAAATGGCAACCCATTCCAGTGTTCTTGCCTGGAAAACTCCATGGACAGAGAAGCCTGGTGAGCTACAGTCCATGGGGCCACAGAGTCAGCCATAAGTGAGCACACATACATACATGCATGTTGCAATGCAGGGGACGCGGCTTCTACCCCTGGTCAGGAACCTAAGATCCCATATGCTGAGGAGTAGCTAAGCCCACAACTATAGAGTCCATCCGCTGCAGTGAAAGATCCCACATAATGCAGTGAAGACCCTGCATATGGCAACTAAGACCCAGCATAGCCAAATCAATAAATTAAAAAGAATTACATTCTGTGATGCATGAAAATTAAATGAAACTCAAATTTCAAGTATCCAGAAATAAAGATTTATGGGAACACGGCCAGGCCGATTCATGGGCGTGTTATCTGTGACTGCCTTCCCGCACAACGGCCAAGGGTAGCAACTGCAACACAGACCCTCTGGCTGGCAAAGATTGAAATATTTACTATCTAGCCCTTTACAGAGAAGGTTTGCTGACCCCTGACTCCATGTCATTACATATGACACTCATCCACCCAAAGCCCCGAGGGGCCCAGAGTCAAGGACAGTGGCTCCATCTCATCTGTCAACCTCCAGCCCCGCCATGCACTCCCACCCACAACCTCCCCAGGTTTAGACGGCGGGTGAAGCAGTACTTGATCCATCCAGCCCTGGTTTTGCTAATGTTACAGATGCTAACCTCACAGCCCCCCTAGATGACTGCACCTCCCCCAGCCTACCCAACATCACAGGTACTGTGACCCTCAAACCCATCCCCCTCCACAACTCTCCCTGCCTCCTGACATCAAGGATGCCGCCCCCTTCCCGCCTCCCCCGCCAGCTGGTAATGGGAAAGGCTGTTTACAGAGGACGGGTCTGGTACCTCAGCACAGGTGTCCATGTAGTTGTAGATGCTGAGTGGGATCTTGGCCTGTTCTCCACGGACCACATAGGGGGGCAGCGTGAAGTCTACGAAGAAAGGCTTGAAGGTCTTCAGCAGAGTGGGCTCAGCAATGCCCAGGCCCCTCCCGGGGGACAGACCCACCGCCTCGCCCACCCAGCTGGTGATGGAGTCGGGGACCTGCACGCTGAGTGTCTCCTCGCCAGACGGATCACTGTGGAAAGAAGGGCAACCATGAGCTGTTATCCGGGGCTGTGAGGCAGTAGTCCAGCGGGATCTGAGAAATCCAGCAACATGGCCTTGGGTTTCAGGGAGATGCCTGGCTGTTCCTCTCTCCTCTTCCTGAACTCTCCATCCCCTTCCCAGAAGCTTGACCCAGCCTCACTGGGTGTGCGCTGCAGCATCTGGGCATCCATCCTTGCCTCTGTGAGGGTCACAGGTTGTCACCATGGCAACAATTCAAGCTCAGCATCTTCCATCTGGAAAAATTTTCATCAGCTCCGGATGGTCTTAGCCAACTGCTCTGTGCACACCGAGTGCCAAACCAGTCAGCCAGCCACCCACCCCGGGGAACATCCACACTCCCTGGCCTGGCTTCCCTGTCCCATCCACTCCTGTGGAGCCCTGCTCCCGGTCTGTGTGATTTTTCAAGCCTGCCGAGGCCACAACTGCACCTGGGATTAAGGAGAGCAAATCAGTAATCAAAGTCTCCCCAAAAAGGGAAGCACTGGATGTGATGGCTTCACTGGTAAATTCTATTCAACGTTTAAAGAACTTTTGTGCACTGCTGGTGGGAATGTCAAATGGGGCAACCATGGTGAAAAACCATATGGTGGTTTCTCAAAATATTAAATACAGAATTACCATAAGATCCAGCAACTCCACTTCCGGGCGTGTACCCCAAAGAATTGAAAACAGGGTCTCAAAGAAATATTTGCACACCAATATTCAAAGAAGGATTATTCCTAATAACCAAAAGGTGGAAGCAACCTACGTGTCAACCAAAGGCTGAATGGATACACAAAATGTGATCCGTCCAGCGACTTCCTTGATGGTCCAGCGGTCAAGATTCTGAGCTTCCACTGTGGGGAGCCTGGGTTCCATACCCAGTTGGAGAACTAAGATCCCACAAGGTGCACAGTGAGACCATTAAAAAAAAAATTTTTTTTTAAAGGGATCCATCCATACAGTGGAATGTTATTCAGCCTTAAGAAGAAAGGAAATTCTGATACATGCCACAGTGTGGATGCACTTTGAGAACATCAAGCTAAGTGAAATGAGCCAGACACAAAACAACAGATGTTGTATGATTCCAAGTATATGAGGCCCCTAGAGCAGTAAGATTCACAGGGACAAAAAGCAGAGTGGCTTCCAGGGCCTGGAAGGAGGGAGGGGTGGGAATTAGTATTTAATGGGCACATCATTTCAGCTTTGCACGATGAGAAGCGTTTTGGGGATGGGTGGTGGTAATGGTAGCACAATGATATAAATGCTCTTAACGCCACTGGGCTGCACACCTAAAAACAATTAAGATGGTAAATTTTATGTTAATGTTATTTTACAAATTTTAAAAATTAGGAAAAAAAAGAGCTAACTAATCCTTGCCTGGGCCCAGCAAGAAGCTCCTCCTTAGTCTCAGATCCACACTCTCCGACTCACCCTTGCTCAAGCCAACAGCGGGAGAGAGAGCCCCTCCAATGCCAAGTGCCTCCCAGCAACGCTCTGGGGCTCTCCACGCCTACCATCACAGCCCACTCGGCCTTCACACTCCCTGCCTCCTCCTCTTAGCCCCTCTGCCTCTCCGGAGCCCCAACTCTTGCCCACATGGGGCCCACCTCCTGGACTCCTTTAGCCCTTTCTTGTTATCCTGTGGGATTCAGCTTGGGCTCCACCTGCCCTGGGAGTCTCTCCAGCTTCCCTGAAGGGTCCCTGCACTTCCTCCCAAGCCCCGCTCCCAGCCCTCCATGAGAACACTGGCCCTCCTGAAGCATGAAGGCTTTAAGGGCATAAAACATAAATTCTATGAGTGAGGGGACGCTCTCTGCCTTGTTCAGGTGCCATTCTTGGCACCAAAACACTACTCACTGCCTAACACAGCACCCTGCACACAGAAAATAGATACGTTTCTACTTTCTGTACATCTCTGATGATGGACAGAGAGCACATCTTAAACATGGACTCCCATTACAAAATGCAATAACCCAGCACCTGGGCTTCCCTGGTGGTCCAATGGGTAAGAATCCGCCTGCCAATTTCAGAGAACATAGGTTCGAGCCCTATGTCGGGAAGATCCCTAGTTCGGGAAGATCCCACAGGCCATGGGGCAACTAAGCTCGTGTATCACAACTATTGAGCCCGAGCACTTGGACCCTGCATTGTGCAACAAGAGAAGCGGTCACAACGAGAAGCCTGCACTGCAACTAGAGAGTAACCCTCTTGCAGCAACAGAGACCCAGCCAAAAATAAATAATAATAATAAAAATTAAAAAAAAAAAAAAAATCAGCATCTGTCCTGACCAGCAGGGAAGATTGCCCATAATGGGGACACACACATCAGTGAGGGCTGCCTGAGAAACCCCCGATGTGCGCTTGGTCCTGAGCTAAGCATGTGCCTTGGCATCTCATGCTGAGAAGGGGACCCCAGCTCAGCAGTAGGTCCACCCACTGGCCCCTGAGGTCTGAACTTTCATGCCTAACTGGTTTCCCAGGGCAGGTCACCACTACCTTCTGACTCTAAGCATCGAAAGAAAATGCTTAGTGTCACTGGTGTTCTGACACTAAACACTGAAAGAAAAAAACCAATTGCAACTGGCAAGAATTTGGCAGAGCGCTGCTGCTTCAAGGCAAGTGGAAAGAGAAAACAATGTAGAAAGGAAATGTGCTGAGAAAAGCAGCCTGTTTGGCGGGCAGGAGCCCAAGTCCCCTGAGGAGTGAGTGGGGAGGGGGGGGTAGGTGGGTGGAACTGAGTTCATGTTTCAGGGAACTGTAATCATTTTAATGAGCTCGTTATATAAACACAGTGGATAGAGTTACCCCAAGAGGGAGTTGTAAGAGGCACGAAGCCCTCGCATTTCATATTTCATGGGCAGATGTCCGAGGCTGCACTGGGATTTGGGGCTGACTTCATAGCTTTGCGTTTTATGTGTTAGAAAAGGATGCCCAATGGCTTACTCAGATGTTGGTGTCCACTCTCCAGGCAAACCCACTGGGAACAATCTTTCACGAGTGCCTTGAGTCAGCCCACAAAGGCAGTGAAGGAAAGAAATCTTACTGTACCTGATGTTGAGACAGTGCCAAACCCACGTTTCAGGGAAGAACGTCCTTTTCCTCTTCTCTGCTCTACGAAAATTTTTTTAAAAAGAAATGATTAAAGTTCCATAACTTTAATTCTGTTACTTGGTAAGCTAACATTCTACTTGATTAGGCTATAATATGTTCATTCTCTCACCCAACACGTCAATATGCTACATGGTTTATTTAATTCTCTTACCTGGAAAGGTTAGCATTCTACTTTACAAGGACATGACGTGTTAATTCTTTCACCTGGCAGAATTTTAGTCCACATTCTACTTGATTACAGTTAGAAAAGTGAGGCATCGAAGGCTTGGCAGAGTCTTGCTAAAATGACAGTGGCGCCTCACACACTGAACTTGGAAGGTAAGAAAGGCCACAGGGACCACTTCGTGTCCTCTCCTTTGTTAACATCCCTCCCTGGGTTTGCCACGTTTTTCTGCATCACTACATGAAACTCTTCCCTCTCCCCCACTTCCTCTGTGCTTTCATTTTTTAGTTTCTTTTTTTTTTTAAACTAAAGGATACTTGATGCTGTGTACATTTAGATTCTGGTGTACATCAAGTGATTCAATTATATATGTGTGTGCGTGTATTCTTTTTCACATGCTTTCATTCTTGGTTTATCCTCAGAAGCCTCAGAGCCCATATTCCTCAGGGACTGTCCTATTCTTTAAAAAATAATATTAATAAGCCCTACTTGACATTTGGCAAATCTTCTCAAGATTAAAAATGCTCATAATCCCTTTCAACTTGCCTCTCTGAGAGATGAACACTGAAATTAACCACAGACCCATGTGCAAAGACAGTGTGGTTAACTGCACCACTGTGAGAATTAACTAACAGCCAGAATCTTCATCAATAGGGCATTTGCTTAACCAAATGATAGTACATTTACACAACAGAATATTACATGTCAGTGAAAAGGGGTGAGGTAGGCACATATGTACTGATATGGAACAGTCTCTAAGGTTTATTGTTGACTTAAAAAAGGAAGGTAGAGAACAGTATTATAGTATCCTCTCATTGTGTGTGGGTTTTTTTAAAGTCCTGTGTATATACTTTGGAAAAGACCCTGATGCTGGGAAAGACGGAAAGCAAAAGGAGAAGAGGGCAGCAGAGCATAAGACGGTTGGATAGCATCACTGACTAAATGGACAGGAACTTGAGCAAACTTCAGGAGATAGCGGAGGACAGGGAAGCCTGGTGTGCTGCAGTCCATGGGGTTGCAGAGAGTCACGATTTAGTGACTGAAAAACAAATTTACACAGAAAATTTCTAGAAGGATAGTTAAGGAATTAGTAACCATTTTTGCCTCTTAGAAGGGAAAGGAGGATATACCCTTTCATACTCTTTGAAAAAGGAATACACCCTTTGTATATATGAAAGGATACACCCTTTCATGCTCTTTAAAAAAAGTTTAACCACATGCATAAAAAAAATACCTTGTCTTCAGAATAAGGATGCATTGTGTGTGTTAGTCATGTCTGACTCTTTGCGACCCCATGGACTATGCCTGGCCAGGCTCCTCTGTCCACAGGATTCTCCAGGCAAGAATACTAGAGCGGGCTGCCATTCCCTTCTCCAGGAAGGATGCATTATCCAACTACAACAAGGCACAGACACTCGCTTTTTAAGGCCTTTATTAAGAAGGACACTACATAATGATCAAAGGATCAATCCAAGAAGAAGATATAACAATTATAAATATATATGCACCCAACATAGGAGCACCGCAATATGTACGGCAAACGCTAATAAGTATGAAAGAGGAAATTAATAGTAACACAATAATAGTGGGAGACTTTAATACCCCACTCACAACTATGGATAGATCAACTAAACAGAAAATCAATAAGGAAACACAAACCTTAAATGATACAATGGACCAGCTAGACCTAGTTGATATCTATAGGACATTTCACCCCAAAACAATCAACTTCACCTTTTTCTCAAGCGCACACGGAACCTTTCCAGAATAGATCACATCCTGGGCCATAAATCTGGTCTTGGAAAATTCAAAAAAATTGAAATCATTCCAGTCATCTTTTCTGACCACAGTGCAGTAAGATTAGATCTCAATTACAGGGAAAAAATTGTTAAAAATTCAAACATATGGAGGCTAAATAACACGCTTCTGAATAACCAACAAATCATAGAAGAAATCAAAAAAGAAATCAAAATATGTATAGAAACGAATAAAAATGAAAGCACAACAACCCAAAACCTATGGGACACTGTAAAAGCAGTGCTAAGGGGAAGGTTCATAGCATTACAGGCTTACATCAAGAAACAAGAAAAAAGCCAAATAAATAACCTAACTCTACACCTAAAGCAATTAGAGAAGGAAGAAATGAAGAACCCCAGGGTTAGCAGAAGGAAAGAAATCTTAAAAATTAGGGCAGAAATAAATGCAAAAGAAACTAAAGAGACCATAGCAAAAATCAACAAAGCTAAAAGCTGGTTTTTTGAAAAAATAAACAAAATTGACAAACCATTAGCGAGACTCATTAAGAAACAAAGAGAGAAGAACCAAATTAACAAAATAAGAAATGAAAAGGGTGAGATCACAACAGACAACACTGAAATCCAAAGGATCATAAGAGACTACTACCAGCAGCTCTATGCCAATAAAATGGACAACTTGGATGAAATGGACAAATTCTTAGAAAAGTATAACTTTCCAAAACTGAACCAGGAAGAAATAGAAGATCTTAACAGAACCATCACAAGCAAGGAAATCGAAACTGTAATCAAAAATCTTCCAGCAAACAAAAGCCCATGACCAGATGGCTTCACAGCTGAATTCTACCAAAAATTTAGAGAAGAGCTAACACCTATCTTACTCAAACTCTTCCAGAAAATTGCAGATGAAGGTAAACTTCCAAACTCATTCTATGAGGCCACCATCACCCTAATTCCAAAACCAGACAAAGATGCCACAAAAAAAGAAAACTACAGGCCAATATCACTGATGAACATAGATGCAAAAATCCTTAACAAAATTCTAGCAAACAGAATCCAACAACATATTAAAAAAATCATACACCATGACCAAGTGGGCTTTATCCCAGGAATGCAAGGATTCTTTAATATCCGCAAATCGATCAACGTAATACACCACATTAACAAATTGGAAGATAAAAACCATATGATTATCTCAATAGATGCAGAGAAAGCCTTTGACAAAATTCAACACTCATTTATGATTAAAACTCTCCAGAAAGCAGGAATAGAAGGAACATACCTCAACATAATATTATGCCTTTCTGCACTGGAATTTACAATTGCCTCTGTGGTTTGGAGTTTAGAGGCTGCTTGCAGACCCACTCCAGGCCAAGTTCTCGGGAGGCATGCACATGGGAGACTCCAGGATGCCAGAGAAGTGTCTGGCTGAGGGATGCCCAGGAGCCAATATTCCACCCCCCTCACTCAACCACATTTTGGAAATGCCTTCGCGTGGCTCCACCATACCGTAGGGGGAGCCTGATCTGTCCATGCCATGATGTGGAGTTTGAAAACTAGGACCCTCGTGGGGTTATCACACTCCTGCTAAATATGTGACTCGGGCAGGAAGAAGCTGGAGGGTGCAGGTACCCAGGAACTGCAGAGGAGGCTAGGGGATTGGGAAGGCTCAATCCTTCCCAAGGATTTGGGATTGGGGCAGAAAGGGTTTGAAGGAAGAAGACTATCATGGATAGCCAACCACCCTCCCCAGGGCAGATCCTCTGGGGCACTTCTGGCTCAGAACAAGGACTGAGGAGTCTGCAGGCCACCCTCAAGGTCTCCAAAGTGACCCAGTTACTGAGGCACTGATGACCACCAGACCCCATCCCTGGCCCACTTGGTTCTGGGCCTCTCATTGGATAAGCTGGCAAGAGAGGGTGCATCCAAGGCCTGCCTCGCCTTTCCCAGCTTCTGCACCCTTACATCCAGAGGGGGAGAGAGGGGGCAAGGTCTGCAAAACACCCTCTCCCTTCCCTAGTTGGCTGGCTGCGACCTGGAGCTGTGGAGCTAGTGGGGGAGGCAGAGAGAACAAAGAAGGTGGGAAAGAAGACAGTGAGTGATGGAGGAACATAAGAGGGGTACAAAGGGAGAGACGTGAGAGAAGAGGAAACATCACCTCCCAAGAAACAAAGCTTTCCATGAGACAACGGACAAAGTCACAAATCCCAGGGGCAGATGGGAACTCTTTTCTCTCAGTAATTGATAAGTTAGCAAACAGACAAGAAAACGAACATGAGCAAGGATATGGAGGATTTGGGTACCACCATCAAAAGTGCACATAGAGACTCCTGTACCCAGTGACAGGGGTTTGGATATTCTTTTCAAGTAGATGTGAGCATTTACAAAAACTGACCATATAGCCAGTCTCTAAAACAAAAACCAGGCAATGGATGCCATACAGATCATGTTTGTGGGCCACAAGGGATATCATACAGACAATGTTCGTTGGCCACACTGCCCATCTGACCCACATTTATGAAACACATAAAGGTAGGAATTTTTTAAATTACTTGAAAATTGAAAACATATCTGAGCAAGTCACAACTCAAAAAGGTAACTCTTCCACAAGTTACAACCTATTTGGAACCCAGCAATAATGGAAACACTTCCTAGCACAATTTAGATGCAGCCAAAGCAATCCTCTGAGGAAAATTCATAACCTTCAAAAGGCTTAAATGTTTGAGCTAAAAGAAAAAAGGCTGAAAAACTAATTACTTTGGTGTCTAACTTCAAAAGATAAAGAGTCAGAGGGGAAAGGGAAAGAGAGAGGAAGCAAAGGAAGGAGGGAATGGTGGCAGGGAGAAAGGGGAGTAGAAAGAAGTTTCTAAGCAGAGTCTTGGAATGACAGGACCAGACTCCAACTACCCACCCTGCCCCAATTCTTCTGTCCCCAGGCAGAGCTACTCCCCTGTTACACCTTCTTCTCTCTTCTGCACCCCCAAACCCCCAACCTCAAGCACGTGGCTGGGGGCGAGAACTGGGGGGGAGAAGAGTCAAAGTGCTTAGTGCTCCAACCTGCTGGGCCAGTAGGGATTCTGGACCCCTGGGGACACTGGACAATGTCTGAAGACGGTTTGGGTTGTCACACCCAGAAGAAGGGGGGTGTTATTGGCATCTGGTTGGTGGAGATCAAGGATGCTGCTCCGTACTCTATGGCACACAGGATGGTCCCACCACAGAAAACGACCCAGCCTCAAATGTCAACATGAGTTTAGACAACCCTGCTCAAGGCGATGGCAATTACCTGGGGGGCTGTCTGGAGGATACCGCTGCCATCAGGCTCCCTGTGTGGGGCTGGAAGGCGGGGACAGCCTCATCAGTGTACAAGCCGCCATCCTGCCGGTGGTTTAGGCTCACAAGGTCTGTCATCACCACCAGTCCTGTTTCCTAGGCAACAGACAATGCCCAGACCCAGTGGGGAAGTGGATATGGCGGCTCCAGAAGCCACTGGCCCAACACCACTGCTGCGTGGCCCTGGGGGAGTCAGTCCTCTCTCTAGGCTTGGTGACACGGACTAAGAGGGACCTGAGACCAGGTGACCATCCAGGGCACAACAGAGTTGGGGTCAGAATGTCTGCGGCCTAGGCTCAAAAGGCCACATCTCTTAGGATTCTATTTATATGAACTGTCTAAAACCATGGGCAGATCAGTGGTTGCCAAGGGCTGGGGGAGGGTGGATAGGGTGTGACTGTTGATGGGGACGGGATCTTCTTTCGGGGTGATGAAGATGTTCTGGAGCTAGACAGAGGTGCTGGCTTGCACAACACTGTGAATGTACTAAATGCCGCTGAATTGTTCACTTTAAGATGGGTTAATTGTGGCTTCCCTGGCAGTCCAGTGGTTAAGACTCTGTGCTTCCAATGCAGTGCAGCACAGGTCTGAACCCTGGTCAGGGAACTAAGATTCCATGTGATGCCCAGCACAGCCAAAAAATAAAGAAAGAATAAATTTTTTTAAACGGGTTAAATGTCTGCTATGTGAATTTCACCTCAATTTAAAAAAAATCAATTGGTACAGTGCCTAACCAGACCCAGAACCAATGACTGTGAGTTTCAATTATTACTGTTGTAATATATATATGTATTTAATGGGCTTCCCAGGTAGCTCAGCGGTAAAGAATCCACCAGCAATGCAGGAGATGCCATTTGATCTCTGGGTTGGGAAGATCCCCTTGAAGAGGGCATGGCAACCCACTCCAGTGTTCTTTCCTGGAGAATTCCATGGACAGAGGGGCCTGGTGACGTACAGTCTACAGGGTTGCAAAGACTCAGACATAACTACAGCAACTGAGCAAACAGCATGCACACATTTGACATAGCAGAATGTTAACTGTGGCACCACGGTGGTGGATCTACAGGTGTTTACGAACTTACTCAACTTTTTATATTTTTGAAAAATTTCCATAATAAAAATGGGAGGAAAGGGATGTCTTTTTTTCCTTTTTGGCTGTGCCATGCAGTTTGCGGGATCTTAGTTCCCCAACCAGGAATTAAACCTGGGCCCTCGGCAGTGAAAGTTTGGAGTCCTAACCACTGGACCACCAAGGAATTCCCAAGGATGCCTTTTAAATGATTTAAAAATGGGGATGAAAAGTGCCCTCATGCATTCAAGTGGAGACCACCAGAATGCTCATGTGGGCTGAAATGATGCTTGGGTATACTGCACGCCCAGCAGCTCCCCGGTCCCTGGAGCCAGGAAGGAAGGGGATGGATGTGAGCTATAAGTGTCAGCAAGGGTAAGGCTGCCATCTGACAACCCAGCACCCACACACATCGTGAAGGTTTGCATGCATGCTAAGTCTGCTTCTGTCGTGTCCGACTCTGCAGCCCTGTGGACTGTGGCCTGCTAGGCTCCTCTGTGCATGGATTTCCCAGGGAAGAAAACTTGAGTTGGTTGCCATTTCCTCCTCCTGGAGATCTTCCCGATCCAGGGATCAAACCCACATCTCCATGTGTCCTGCACTGGCAGGCGGGTTCTTTACCACTCGTGCCACCTGGGAAGCCCTTGTGAAGGTTTTCCTTCCACCAAAGCACTTTCAAGGTCATGGCTCCAGAACGATGTTCTAGTTTGCTCCAGAACAAAGCTGAAGTTATCAATGAACACTCATTCTGTTCTCATCTGTTTTGCAA
Source organism: Muntiacus reevesi (assembly GCF_963930625.1). NCBI lineage: Eukaryota > Metazoa > Chordata > Mammalia > Artiodactyla > Cervidae > Muntiacus > Muntiacus reevesi. The sequence goes on along the minus strand of NC_089249.1, from coordinate 184,990,428 downwards.
ATTGGGAAGGTCTGCCTCCAAGCTTCCACTGGGGAGAATCAAAAAGATTCTGCAGCACTCAGAGTTTGGAAACTTCCACCCTGACCCAGCTCTGTACCCCGAGACCCTTTGTTTCAGAGGAAGAAGAGCTCAGAAGGGGACGATGGGGTTCAAGACCACCTCTCCTTACAGCGAAGGCAAACCCGGAATCCTTGGTGATGCCCCAGGGCCAGAGGAAGACAGAGGAGCGCCGGCGCCGTCGGGCCGTGAGCCCAGTCCACCAGAAGGGTCCATCCTCCCTGGACACCCCAAAGATATCAGAAACATCATAATCTTCCAATTCCCGGAAAACCTACAGGCAAAGGGCAACAGGGACTGGTCAAATGAGGGTTTCTTTTCAACCCCAACTGTTCTGGCACACTCCCATCTCAATCTCTTCTCACATGGATCACTGGGAGCCAATCTTAGAGGAGACAGGAGTTGTGGCATTAACCCATTTTAAAGATAGGCAAACTGGGGCTGAAGAGGTGGGACCCAGACAATGTCCCATTGGATTTGACTCCAAGATCTTTCAACTATACCCAAGCAACAACAGAGTGGGGTTTGCTGAGAATGAACCCAGCAGAGAGAGAGTATTTGGGTTTATATGGATTGTGTTCAGTTAATGAAGAGGAAGAGACCTCCATGCAGGTGCCAGAATGCAGCATCTGAGGGCCCCAGTTCACCTGGGCGGGAGTCAGCCGAAACCCAGACCTGAGCAGGTAAACGCTCTTGTCAACTGCAGCAACACACACACAGCTGCCCCTTGCAGCCTTGAGCCGCAGGTCGACGACTTCCCCAGGTTGGGTCTCATTTGCTGAATATGTCAGTGAAACCTGGACCCAAACACAGCAGAAGAATCAGGAACTTGGCCAAACTCCAGACCCACCCACCCTTTCCACCCTCCAAGGAGAGTCAGGACCCTGGCTTTGCCACCCCGGTGAGGACAAGGGTGGAGGGTTGGGTGACAAGAACTAGGTCGGTACAACTGCTACATTCTGTGCAGAAGATGGGCGTGGGGAGGGGTGGGGAGACAGGTGGCGGCAGAGGACATGTTGCAGCCAGTTTTGGAAGGTACATGGTCAGGGCACAGGGGGCTGAACCAGGTTTGGGGGACCAAAGTGGTGTCTCTTAGGTCTGGAGCCCAGCAGGGACAGAGAACAGCTGCCCACTTGTCCTGTGTGTATGAATGCAATCCCATCTGGGTGACTTCTGGAGGATCTCCCAGTCAAGATGCAACTTAGATTTCCTTTATTCCTGAAGGTAGGACAGTCCTTACAAGTCCTGCCTGTCACATCACCTGGAGTCTGACTGGTGACTGCCCACAGTCCATCCCAGCCTCGACACCCTGGAGCCTCCAGCCCCCGATGAAACTTACCTGTCCTCCTCTCCCTCCCCCAGTTTGGTTCCCAGTACTCTACCTGGTTTTCAAAGAAGGTCTCCACAGTAAACTGGAGGCTGTCGGCCACCCCTTCTCCATTCTCTCTGACGTAGAAGACCAGCAGGCGGCCAAGGGGGACCATGCTGGGGGTCACGGCCAGCTGGAGAGAGGTCATGCACACGCTGACCTCTGTTGCTGGGGCTGGAGGAGGCTCTAAGATAAGTGAGGAGGGACATGAAAATGCAGCATCTTACAGTAGGACCAGCAATGTCCCAGTTGCCCGGCTTTACCACGGGGGTTACCATGGGGTGTAGCATGAGGAGGTGCCACCCCAGGCCAGGCCCAGGGCAAGTACTCCATGGAAACTCATGTTCCCTATTATTTCACCCAGAAAGGATGAAAAACCTAAGAGGATGTGGGTGCACAATGTCAAATGCCCTGATCAGGCCAGTGGTTTTCAGCCAGGGCAATGCTGATCGCCAGAGGACATTTGGTCATTTTTGTTGTCACAGCTTGGGGATTTTAATGGCATCTAGTGGGTAGGAGCCAGGGATGCTATTAAACACCCTAAAATGCACAGAACAGCTCCACAGAGAATAACCTGGCCCCAAACATAGTAGGTCTGAGGGTAAGAAAGTGACTTAGAATCAGAGAGACTCTGTCTGCCTGTCTATCTATCATCTGTCTATGCACCCAACCATCCATTCACCCATCTGTGACTTTATCTATCCATTCATCTATCCATTTATCTATTGATGCTTCTATTTATCTATCCATGAAACTATTCATCCATGACTATCCATCCATAAATTTATCTATTGATTCTATTTATCTATCAATGAAACTATTCACCTATCCATGACTATCCATTCATCTATCAATTTATCTATTGATGATTCTATACATGAATCTACTTATCTACTTACCTACTTATCCATCCAAGGGGTCAGAAAGAGCAACTTTCACTTTTACTTTCACTTTTTCATCCATCCATGACTCTATCATCCATCTATCTATCAATTTATCTATTGATGATTCTATACATGCATCTATTTATCTACTTATCCATCCATGGGGTCAGAAAGAGCAACTTTCACTTTTTCATCCATCCATAACTCTATCATTCATCTGTCTATCAATTGATCTATTGATGGTTCTATCTATGAATCTATCATCATCTATCTCAGTGATTCTTACCCAGGAGTCACTTTCCCCCCTAGAAACATTGGCAATATCAGGAGACATTTCAGGTTGTCATACTGCGTGTAGGTGGATTGCCACTGGCATCTAACGGGTGGAGATCAGGGATGTTGCTTAGCACCCTAGAGTGCACAGCATGGCCCCCACCATAAAGAATACCCTGCAAGTGTCCATGGTCCTTAGTTTGGGGATCCTGCTTTGGGCAGAGAGGCTGTGAAGAGGAGAGGGATGGGAAGAACCAGGGGAGAAGATGGGTCTTGTGAGGAGCATGTGGCATCAAGGAAAGTGGGGAGAAGGACTCCTTGATGGGCAATCAGTCTGGGCAAAAGCAGAAACAGAAGGCAGCATGGCATAGTGTGGACCTGCTCAGGGGCCCAGCCCATGGCAGCCTCAAGAGAAGCTGCCTCCAGCAGCTGGTCACTGCTTGCCCTCCTGGTCCCAGTCCAGCCTTGCCTGGGGTGTGTGCCCTTCGCCCTGAAGCAGGGCGGATGCTTCTGCTTCATGCCTGGATGCATTCTGGACGCATTCTGCTTACCATGCCTTGCTGGGATGCCCATCCCAGTCTCAATGGTTCAGAAGGAAGAACAGGAACCTCCAGCCTGGGGATGAGCTCACCTGTCTCAGAAAGGTGCATTAGGCGGATGGGTTTCTCCAGGGCTGCCCGCTTGCTTCTCTGCTGGGTGATGTGGGCAGGCTGCTGGCCTGAGAGCACAATGTTGCCCCTCGCAGCCACCTCGTAGTACAGGGTGAAATTGCAGGGACACGTGGACTTCACAGGGAAATAGGCATCCTCCCCAACCTGTGGGAGACATGCAAACATGGGGGGTCCTGCCTGGCACCCACAGAACAGCACCAACGTCACAGCTCACCCGAGGGAGAAGGCCACTCTGGGGCCACAAGGAGGCCAGGAGAGCTGGGAAGGAGCTCTGGCCTTAGAGCAGAACACTCAGTATCTGTCCCTGGCTGTGACTACATCATCACAGCCACCCCAGCTGACGCTCTGAAAATGGAACTGTGGTGTGGGTGAAATGTCATAAGGGCATAATGAAATGTCATAATGTCCTCTCAGGGAGGACAGTGTAGTAAGTAGCTGAACCTAGCCTCCAAAGAGGTCTGGCCTTTGGCCACTGCTCCTGGGGCTGATCTCGAAGGCCTTGAAATGTTCTGCCTGATGAGTCTTTGTTTATCTAGGGTCTGGGACCACACCAGATACTAACAACATAATTTATGGTGGGGGCCTTGGGGCACACTATATAAGTTTGACCTATGGAAGGATTAAGACTGGGGCCAGCCAGGCAGATAGTCAGCCATGTCTATATGACTGACCCCCAACAAAAACCCTGGACACTGAGGCTCAGGTGAGCACCCTTGGTGGGCAGTACACCATGCGTGTAGGCACACCTCATTACTGGCAAAGTAACACTGTCCTCGACTCTGTGGGGAGAGGACAACTGGAAGTTCACATTCAGAACTCATCTGGCCCCTGCCTTAGGATCCTCTTGCCTTGCCTGATCTTAATCTGTATCATTCACTGTATTAAACTGTAACTGTGAGTATGACAGCTTTCAGAGATTCTGTGAGTCCCTCTAGAGACTAAAGAAACTGAAGGTGATTTGAGGACCCTCAAATTCAGCAACTGGTGTCAGGTAGGGGGATGATCTCGGGGACTATTCCTTAACTTCACAGGTGCAAGTGCTGGCAGTGGGCTGAAACTTCTCACTGATACTGAATATTTCTCACTGAAACTATACACTGATGAGCCAGGTTCTATCATAATCCCCAAGTTTCCAGAGGGGGGAAACTGAAGCTTGGTCCATTCTCAACATTAGTGAGTTGTAGGAAGAGGATTCAAACCCCAAAGGGCAGAAGCCAGAGTCCCAAGCTTAACCTCCAAGCTGCCCTCATTCTTTGTGTTACAGCCAAAGTCTCCCAAGTCCTGTGACCTCCCCGAGAACTTAGAGTATGACCATATCCAACACTGAGGCAACAAGCTGCATTAGAAGTCTTCCTCTGGGTCTTTGCCCCAGAGATTCCCTCATATGCTCTATGATTTACAATTCATGACTTTTCCCAAACATCTGGGCCACTCTGAATGCTCAGAGGAGGGGTGGTGAGTGGTGAGTATCATTCTTGCTGTGGGTCCTTGAATAAGTCATTTCACCTCTCTGATTGATCCTCAGTTTCCCCATCTGTAACATAAGGTTATATCTCCTGGAGAGAAGGTCCTGAGGATCCAATGAGATGATAAATGCATTAATGAATATATTATTCTCAACAGAACAGGTTCTGTTGTAACCACTGTGAGTGGTTAATAAATAAAAGACAACACACAGAACGGGAGAAAATACTTTCATGTCCTATATCTGATAAGGGTGGATATCCAAAACATATAAATTATTCTCACAAAAACAAAAAGCAAACAACATTTAAAAAATTTAAAACACTAGGAGAAGCTAGAGAGAGGATATAGAGGGACTCTCTGCACTCTATGAGCAACTCTTCTGTAAGTCTAAAATTATTTTAAAATTTAAAAAGAAAAAAAGGAAGTATGATGGTAACTGATTATAACATAGTGGATACTTTTTCAGAAGTATATAAGACAGCGGAAGTGAGAAATAGATTTAAGGGACTAGATCTGATAGACAGAGTGCCTGATGAACTATGGACGGAAGTTCGTGACATTGTACAGGAGACAGCGAGCAAGACCATCCCCACGAAAAAGAAATGCAAAAAAGCAAACTGGCTGTCTGAGGAGGCCTTACAAATAGTTGTGAGAAGAGAAGTGAAAAGCAAAGGAGAAAAGGAAAGATATACCCATTTGAATGCAGAGTTCCAAAGAATAGCAAGGAGAGATAAGAAAGCCTCCCCAGTGATCAATGCAAAGAAATAGAGGAAAACAATAGAATGGGAAAGACTAGAGATCTCTTCAAGAAAATGAGAGATACCAAGGAAACTTTTCATGCAAAAGATAGGCTCAATAAAGGACAAAAATGGTATGGACTTGACAGAAGCAGAAGATATTAAGAAGAGGTAGCAAGAATACACAGAAGAACTGTACAAAAAAGATCTTCACGACCCAGATATTCATGATGGTGTGATTACTCACCTAGAGCCAGATATCCTGGAATGTGAAGTCAAGTGGGCCTTAGAAAGCATCACTATGAACAAAGCTAGTGGAGGCAATGGAATTCTAGTTGAGCTATTTCAAATCCTAAAAGATGATGCTGCGAAAGTGCTGCACTTAATATTTCATCAAATTTGGAGAACTCAGCAGGGGCCACAGGACTGGAAAAGGTCAGTTTTCATTCCAATCCCAAAGAAAGGCAAAGCCAAAGAATACTCAAACTACTGCACAATTGCACTCATCTCACACGCTAGCAAAGTAATGTTCAAAATTCTCCAAGCCAGGCTTCAGCAATACGTGAATCATGAACTTCCAGATGTTCAAGCTGGTTTTAGAAAAGGCAGAGGAACCAGAGATCAAACTGCCAACATCCGCTGGATCATTGAAAAGCAAGAGAGTTCGAGAAAAACATCTATTTCTGCTTTATTGACTACTCCAAATCTTTTGACTGTGTGAATCACAATAAACTGTGGAAAATTCTGAAAGAGATGGGCATACCAGACCACCTGATCTGCCTCTTGAGAAACCTGTATGCGGGTCAGGAAACAACAGTTATAACTGGACATGGAACAACAGACTGGTTCCAAATAGGAAAAGGAGTATGTCAAGGCTGTATATTGTCACCCTGCTTATTTAACTTATATGCAGAGTACATCATGAGAAACACTGGGCTGGATGAAGCACAGGCTGGAATCAAGATTGCTGGGAGAAATATCAATAACTTCAGATATGCAGATGACACCACCCTTATGGCAAAAAGTGAAGAACTAAAGAGCCTCTTGATGAAAGTGAAAGAGGAGAGTGAAAAAGTTTGCTTAAAGTTCAACATTCAGAAAACTAAGATCATGGCATCCAGTCCCATCACTTCATGGCAAATAGATGGGGAAACAATGAAAATAGTGAGAACCTTTATTTTGGGGGGCTCCAAAATCACTGCAGATGGTGATTGCAGCCATGAAATTAAAAGACGCTTGCTCCTTGGAAGAAAAGTTATGAACTACCTAGTCAGCATATTAAAAAGCAGAGACATTACTTTGTCAACAAAGGTCCGTCTAGTCAAGGCTATGGTTTTTCCAGTGGTCATGTATGGATGTGAGAGTTGGACTATAAAGAAAGCTGAGTGCAGAAGAATTGATGCTTTTGAACTGTGGTATTGGAGAAGACTCTTGAGAGTCCCTTGGCCTGCAAGAAGACCCAACCAGTTCATCCCAAAGGTGTTCATTGGAAGTCCTGGGTGTTCATTGGAAGGACTGATGTTGAAGCTGAAACTCTAATACTTTGGCCACCTGATGCAAAGAGCTGACTCATTGGAAAAGACCATGATGCTGGGAAAGATTGAGGGCAGGAGGTGAAGGGGACGACAGAGGATGAGATGGTTGGATGGCATCACTGACTCAATGGACATGAGTTTGGGTAAACTCCGGAAGTTGGTGATGGACAGGGAGGCCTGGCATGCTACAGTTCATGGGGTCACAAATAGTCGGACACAACTGAGCAACTGAACTGAGCTGAACTGAAGACGATATGCACTCTAAAAACAATCACACAACTAAAATACTGGTGGAGAAAGTTCTTTACAGAGGAACACCACCTAGTAAGTGCAAAAGGGCTGCAAGAATCATAATAAATGCATAAATCAGAATCTTTATATGAAGCCCCAAAGTGATAACTATTACAGCAAGAATCATCAAAGATGCTAAAGGCGGGACTTCCTTGGCAGTCCAATAGTTAAGACTGTGCGCATCCACTGCAGGAGGCAAGGATTTGATCCCTGGAAGGGGATCTAAGATCCTGCATGCCATAAGGCACAACCCACTCCAAAAAAAGATGAAAAAAGCATTGGGCAAAATGTTGCTGAGGGTCAGAACACTGTGGCAGGGGCCTCAGAGTGTCACCCAGATTATTTATTAGCCTCGTCTGCAGAAGGAAAGAGCTGGTAGGAACTAGACTGGAACCAAGGATAAGATCAGCTTCAGCAAGGGTGGGGCTGCCCAAAACTGCTTTCTGATAGAATGTGACAAAAGTAGCATGTACATAGTAATATTACCAAAACAATGCTTCAACCTGAATCTCATTCAGAATGTGGGATAATCTACAAGACCACAGGCTTGGATTCTTTACAAAAGTCACAGTGATGAAAAGGTTCCAGCTCAGGAGTGATTACAGACACAGAAGAGCAAATGCAACATATAAATTGATCCTGAATAAAATACGTGCACACACACACACACACAGGCAAATACACACAAGCATGTATACACATGCACACTCACACATGGGTGCATATGACTATTCAGACAAGCATGGGTGTGAATCCACACTATAGACAAACTATATCTTGAGGACACCTTTGAAAATCTGACGATTGCCGGTGAATTAAATAACATGATTGAGTTAATACAATTTTCTTAGATAGAATGACTGAAAAAGAAAGTCTTTATTTTTAAGACTCAAGAATTTAAGAGGGAAGTATCAAGATATCTGCAACTTACTTTCAAATGCTGCAGGCAAAAAAAGTGGAGAGAAATGGATGAATGGATGAGTGAATGGATGGGTAGATGGATGGGTAAGTAGAAGATGGGTGGATGGATGGATGGGTGGGTGGGAAGATGAAAGGATGGGTGGATGGGTGGACAGATGGATAGATGGGTGAGCAGATGGATGGATGGATAGGTGGGTGAGTGGATGGGTGGGTAGAAAAATGGAGCAAAATATCAACTCATAAATCTAGGTGGAGGGCACATGGTTATTACACTATTTTTTCTATTTCTCTCTAAATTTGTAAATATCTTCCTTATAATGACACCCAAACAAAAGTCCGCTCCAGTTTGAGACACTGGAAAAAAAACAAGGAAAGAGCACAAACTTTTTTCTTCTTCTCATGAACTAACCCTACAGCGTCAGAGTCGCCCTGAAAAACTGGGGTGACAGCCCCCGTTTGCAGAGCCACTCCTCGCTGCGCATCCCTCGGTGCTGGAGGAAAGGAAGAGGACCCGACACAGCCTGGGTTGGACCAAGCGCAGCCACTCGTGCCTCAAGTTCACACTCAGGGCCCCTCCGTGACCGTCTGGGACAGGGGGAGTGGGTGCCTGCTGATCCGACTCAGGCAAGACAGAGGTGTCCCTCCCAGGGAGCAGTCTGAGCAGCCCTGCCAAGTCCTTACCTACTGGGAACATGGGTCCCGGCAGCTGGGACACAGGACTCCTTCCCGCCCACACGGGAAGGCAGCCAACGCCAGCCTCCATGCTGCACCGCTGGTTGAACGGCATTAAAACCAGAACAGCGTGTTCAGCCAAGTTGGGCATGATCTCAGTGGAGTTTCTTATTCTCATAACCCCCACAGAGGACCACCCAGCCCTGACGCACAGGCAGCCCCAACTCCTCAGTTCCTCGGAGCTGCATCCCAGGGACCCTTTGAAGACTTAGGTCTCGGCAGCACCCCTAGGGTGGGAGTGTCAGAGGTTTACGGGGCTGGTAGGGTCTGGGAGCCCCATCATCAAGTGGCTTCCACAAGAGACAGTACCAGCAAGCCTGTCACCACCCACGGCAGCTAGACTCAGCCCTCGGTGCTCTCAATTAGGAGCATTAACAGTGTGCTTTATAAAACATGCGTGCAGGCGTGTGTGCATGCTAAGTCGTTTAAGTCTTGTCCGACTCTTTGTGACCCCATGGACTGTAGCCCACCAGGCTCCTCGGTCCATGGGATTCTCCAGGCAAGAATACTGGAGTGGGTTGCCATTTTCTTCTCTGGGGGATCGTCCCGACCCAGAGATCTAAGCCAGGTCTCCTGCACTGCAGGCAGATTCTCTGCGGTCTGAGCCACCAGGGAAACCCTATCACTTCTATTATACATGGACTCTAAAAGCTAAAACAAATGAATGAACATGACAAAACAGAAACACACTCATATAAATTTAGTGGTTACCAGTGCGGAGAGCGAAGGCAGGAGAAGCGCACATGCATGCTGCTTGCTTCCTGGGCGCCCGCCTGCCTGGGGAAGGGCGCACCTGAAAGCCTTACCTGCAGGGGACGGGAGGGCGGCTGCAGCTGCAGGTAACACTGGCTGGGGGAGTACCAGCTGCTGAGGGACAGGTAGCTGGGCAGGTACTGGGCCCCCACGGGCTTCCCACTGAGCGCCGTCACCTTGGTCTGAAGAAGACAGGGTGCTCGGTCAAGGCTGGGAGGCTTGGTGTAGGAAGGGGGGTCCTGGGGATGCTTCGACCTGCCCTGCTCTGCAGCAAGACCCTCTCACGTTCCCGTTTCCTTCTGGAGAACCCCCTCCCCAGTTCTCAGAGAATGGGGTCCTGTGTGGCGAGCTTGTTCTTTCCCATCTCCATAGGAAGCAAGTGTCAAAGACTGGTCACAGGGTGTTGGGGGCTGGCTCAGTCAGGGGTGGGTGGCCCACGTGGCCACTGAGAGGCAGCTCCATCACAGGCATATTAAGGACCCCCATGTCCTGGGCTTGCCGGCAGCCCCAGGGGCTTCTCGGAGGGTATAGCCTGCTTCGGAAGTGAGCACAGAGGAGATGGCGGTCAGGAGAGGGGTTAGCCAGCTGGACTGCATCCCTGGGGCTCTGGATGCAGCTCCACCTGGAGCTCTCAGATCCCTCTCTGAACACCCCAGGGACTGGCAGTTGTACTACTTTTGCTCCTTTGAGAATTTAAACCTGCTGCCTTCACTTGCTGCTGGAAGAATGCAGTTAACACAAGAAGATGCCAGAAGCAGGGTATGGGGCAGAGGGGCTCTAAGACCTCTGTGTGATACAGAATAAAGAAGCTGGCCTGACTTCATCCCAGTTAGTGGGAGATAGCCTCTAAACCCCTGGGGTTCCCCAAGAGATGGGAGTGTCTTTGTTATTCACACCGGGTCCTGATAATGTGTGCTAAGGAGCGATGTAGGGCGGGGACAGCCAAGCCAGAAAGACCGATCATGGGATTAGAGGGTAGGGGCTTTGAACCACGTGATGTGGTATCAAGTTGGCCTCAGGAGAGGGGAGATGGCTAGAGACTGAGTTCAGTCACGGGGCCAATGATAAATCAATCAAGACTATGTAATGAGATCCCAATAAAAGCTGTGGACCCTGAAGGTGAGTGAGCATCCAGATTGACACTTTCTGTGTGTGTTGTCGGGAGGGTGAGGTGTCCCAGCTTCAGAGGGAGAGCACAAAAAGCTATAAATTTGGGACCCTCCAGCTCTCGTCCTATACATGTGTGTATCTCTCTTTGGTTGGTCCTAATTTGTATCATTTTGCTATATAAAAAATATATCTGCACATAGAGAAAGTTGCTAAGAGAATAGACCTTGTGTGCCCAGCCCCTCAGCTGTGTCTGACTCTTTGTGGCCCCATGAACTGTAGCCCGCCAGACTCCTCTGTCCATGGGATTCTCCAGGCAAGAATACTGGAGTGGGTTGCCATTTCCTCCTCCAGGGGACCTTCCCCACCCAGGGATTGAACCTGCATCTCTTGTGTCTCCTGCATTGGCAGCCAGGTTCTTCACCACTAGCACTATCACAGATCTTATAAGTTCTCATCACAAGTGAAAAAAAAGTGTAACTTTGTATGGCAATTGGACACACTGCGGTGTCATTTCAAAGTACATACATACATTGAATCATTACATTGAATGCCTGCAATGACTATATGTCAATCATATATATAGAGAGAGACATATATATGTCAACTAAAAGTAAAGTTTAAAATTCATCATTCTTTTTAAGAAAATAATTAAAGACCTTTTCTTAGGCAGTATTTGGTCACAGAAATAGGCTGTCTTTCCATAAAAGTGATATTTTGGAGAAATGCTGATTTTTGGTTATGTATCTATGAGAGACGAAATTATTCAGCTAATTCTAGTATTTGGAGTCATTTGGGGGCTTTGCTGCTACCTAATTCTCAAAAGACTAATGGAAATTAAGGGGTGTCTTTCAATCATTAAAAAATCTGTATTTGTTAGGTCCTGGGGTAGCTGGAACCCCAAAATTTGTAGCCAGTTGGTTAAAACTGTTGGTGGCCTGGAGACCTCTGGCTGTTAAAAAATCTTTAAGGACGTGTTGCCCACAGCGGACACAGTGATCACAAGTGTTCTTGGCTCCCACCTACACATTTATTCTCAGCTGCCCCTGTCTGCACCACCCCAGTGTCCGTGAGGCCACCACGCCCACCATCAGCCTTAGACACAAGGCTGGGGCATCCTCTCTATTACTCCTGCTCCTCCCCGCACCCCCGAGAAGGGGACACCAGATCCTGCCAATTCTACCTCCACAGCTCCATCACTGCCTCCCACCTGCCCACCTGTGACCTCACACAGACACGCCCCCTACTATGGAAACTGGAGTAGAGTGTGTGTGTGTGTGTGTGTGTGTGTGTTCAGTCATGTCCAACTCTTTGCAGTCCCGAGGACTGTAGCCAGCCACACTCCTCTGTCCATAGGATTTCCCAGGCAAGCATACTGGAGTGAGTTGCCATTCCCTCCTCCAGGGGATCTTCCTGACCCAGGGATTGAACCCTTGTGTCTCCTGCATAGGCAGGCAGATTCTTTACCACTGCCCAATTTGGGAAGACCTCTGGAGTCGCGAGAGGTTATAAAAATCAGACCATTCACTCCACCTGACACTGGACTGCCTTCTGGGTGAACCCTAAGCAACATCCCTTGAGGAAAGGGGAAGCCCCACCAGCTCCCTCCTCTGTATCTTCCTGCAATGTCTCGGCCAGCTGGGCATTGCAGAACCCAATTATACTACAATTGCAGTTCTCTGGGCCTCTGCATATGTTGTTCCACCCTCCGGGAAGCAGCCTGGCTGAACCTCCCCCTGGTCAGGAGTCCACCTGGGAAGATCCTTTGGGGGCAGCCAGACACCCTGACCCCTTCTCAGCATCCTGCCTCACTCTGGGGTGTTTGGTTTAATCTGACCCCCTGGCCGGCTTTCCCATCAGACTGTGAACTCACTCAGGACAGGGGCAGGACCTAGGGCCACTGACCCAGTGCCTGAGCATGGCCTGGAGGAGGAACCAAAACCATGTCTGCTGGCTGAACGACAAGGGTCTAGGTGACTCACCCACCTCCAGCCACACATGCTGGGCTGACATAGGGATGGAGGGGATTTCAAACTCCACCAGCCCACCCTGTGACACAGACTCCATGGTGTAGATGTTGTCCTTCGGCGTCAGTTCTGCCCTGATCTGAACGGTCACTCCCTCCGCCGGGCTACCATCTGGGTAGGACAGCTCCACCTGGAATGGGTCACCAAGGGGTCAATATGGTTAGGCTTGTGACACTCCCCAAACTGATCTACAGACTCGACCCAATCCCCCGGCAGAATCCTGGCCAGCTCCCTTGTGGCAATCGACAATTTGATGCTAAAATTCACAGGAAATTGTAAGGGGCCCCAAATAGCCAAAGCAATCCTGTTAATGAATCAAGAACTCGTACATCCAATTTCAAAACTTACTACAAAGGTGAAGTAGTGAAGACATGCACTTGACGGAACTCATATGAGGACAGGTATGAAAACTAATGAATTAGAACTGACAGCCCAGAAATAAGTCCACCCATCTATAGTCAATTGATTAAAGATAAAAAAAAAAGATCAAAATATGGTGAAGGGGAATTCCCTGGCATGTTCAGTGGTTAGGACTCCTCCCTCTCACTGCAGGGGGCATGTGTTCGATTCCTGGTCAGGGAACTAAAATTCCGCATGGCACATGGCACTGCAAATGAAAAGGATTACAGTCAATTGATTTTTGACAAGGGTGCCAAGACCATTCAATGGAAAAACAATTTCTTCAACGAGGGACAACTGGGTCTCCAGAGGCAAAAGAAGGAAGCTGAACCCCTACCTCACACCATATGCCAAAATTAACTCAAAATGAATCAGAGACCTAAATGTAATGGTTAAATCTACAAAATACTTAGAAGATAACACAGGGGAAAGCTTTTATGACCTTGGACTTGGCAAAAAAGTCACAAGGCACAAATCACCAGCCATTTACCTGGTGCCACAGCCAGGAAGGAACAGGGCAAGCAATGCAGTAGAAACAGTTCCATGTGACTCTTAGACCTCACTCATTCAGGCAGATAGAAAAGGCAGTCAGAGTGAGAGGTTCAAAAGACATGGATGTTGTGAAGAAATATGATCAGTGGTTCCTGAAAGATCCTGGAGCACCTCTCAACTGTTTATGTATCTGGTGATGGGGTGACCAGTTCTAATCTTGTTTTTCTTCTTTTTTAATGTGGACCATTTTTAGTCTTTATGGAATTTGTTACAGTATTGTTTCTGTTTCCTGTTTTGGTTTTGGCCACAAGGCATGTGAAATCTTAGCTCCCCAACCAGGGATTGAATCCTCACCCCCTGCATTTGAAGGCGAAGTTTTAACCACTGGACTGCCAGGGTATTCCCAGCTCCATTCTTTAATGTAGATACGAAATGAGTGCTAAGTCGCTTCAGTTGTGTCCGACTCTTTGAGACCCTATGGATTATAGCCAGCCAGGCTCCTCTGTCCATGGGGATTCTCCAGGTGAGAATACTGGAGTGGGTTGCCATGCCCTCTTCCAGGGGATCTTCCCGACCCAGGGATTGAATCCATGTGTCTTAGGTCTCCTGCATTGGCAGGTGGGTTCTTTACCACTCATGCCACCTGGGAAGCCCCTAATGCAGAGAGTGGATAATTTCTTGGGTGTAGGGGAAATGCGCCCCTTTCACTGAAGGGACAGCCCCAAGTCCATTCATACATATTCTGTATGGTACCTTAGCTGGGACCCTCAAATCCAGGGGCACACAAGCCATGTCTCTGTATGTGGGACAGAGATCTGGGGGTGGGGGCTGAGAACTCATCATGGAGGAGAGAAGGGAGGCCCCAGAGCCGAGCAGGAGGAGCAGGAACAGCATGAAGACAGACCTCTAGGATCCTGTGGGTGACCCACGGGATGGAAAATGGAAGAGCAGTGTGGGGGCTGGGCAGAGGCAAGGGTCACCCTGGGGTAACACAAGGCTCCATAGGTCTTGCCCTCCTTTCCCCCCAAATTCCAACTGAAACCAGACGCCCCAGCTCAGCAATTAGGATAAGCATCTCGAATCTCTAGTCATCTCAAATTTTGCTATATAGAAAAATGGTATAGTGGGTGGGAAGGAGACAGGGGCTTGTTCTAAATGCCACTCCCCACAAGAAAGCTGAATCAGACTGTCTCAGAGACAGGAATCTGCCTTTTATGGACCTAGTAGTTAAGTCATCCAGACATAAAGTCAACTCAGTTAAGGAAGGCAATACCATCATGGAACTGATTTAATAAGCGGACACATAGCATCTGGTTTAGCGCTCAAGGTTCCGAATTGTCTAACTATGCTCAGCAAAGCAGCCCCTTAATCCCAAGAGGGCAAAAGTTGTTGGGTTTCAACCACATCACGGCTGCAGGGCCCATGGAATGCACTGCAGGGGTTACACAGTGGTCCTCAGGCAGGAGTTGGGGTGGGAGGCAGCACAGAGCCTGTGACCTTGACAGGCCCTGCTGGGCACCATGCCTGGGGCTTACCTTCCCCACGTAGGACAGCCCTGGCTTAAACTGTTTCCTTGTGTCCTTGGAGTACCGGATGTCCACCAGCTGCCTCTGGACCGGAGTGGAGTCATCAAAGGCCACCTGATGGCTCCCATCCGCAGCGGTCACCATGGCCCAGATGCTGATGGTGCCCCGGAAGTGCTCAGGGACGTCGGCCGGAATCATGTCCTTCACGCAGATGTTGAAGTCCTGGGAGCCAAGGATCTGGAGGGAGGAGACACACAGGTCATGCTCAGCCAGAGCCGAGTGGCTTTGAGAGATGACTCACAAACACACAGCTCAAGTAGGTGCCCCTCTGGCCGCTTGGAGGACCAGGGGGACTCGATGCGGAGGACCAGCACTCGATGACCCATCCATTCTATGCTATGCTATGCATTCTATGCTATTCTATGCTATGCATCACTGCATGGAGGGTGAACCTCCGGCTGGATATGCACTGTTTTTTAGGAGGACAGAGGTCGGCTCTTCAGGCAGAAGCTAAAACAACCCCTCGGGCCAGACTGCAAGGTGGGGACTTGAACCTGATCAGCCACACGCTGGAGGACTGGCTCCCCTCTCACGCCAGGGTACAGAACCCCCTCAATCAACTCCTCTCTCAGGACTGCTCCCAGGGGCAAATAATCCATGTCCATAAAGAGCTGTGGAGCGAATTACTCAGTAAAGAGAACGTTAAGACAAGAGCTACTGGGGCAGCTTCTAGGGAGAATGGCTAGGATAACAAGGGCATGAGCACCAGGCACAGAGAAGGTGAGAGGCCAGAGTGTCCACTCCACAGAAGAGGAACCACTGGGACAGAGAAAGAGGACACATCCTGGGGGCAAAGAGACGAGGAAGTTGGTTTGGGTGGAGGTAGAGAGGAGGTGGGGATGACATGACTCAGAGCCCCACAATCTCCAGGACTGCTTGTATATGTTACATAGCGGCATGCACACAGTGGAATCTTAAGTTGAAGAAGAAAAATAAAAACCAGATTATGAAATTTTACAAAAAAAAAAAAAAAGAAATTTTACATGCAAGGGGATGTGAAATCATGTAGCCACTTTGGGAAAAAAAAAAATCTGGGAGTTCCTCAAACAACTAAACGTAGTCACCACTCAGAGACTGAACATACAGATGGAGACTAATTGGAAAAGACCCTGATCCTGTGAAAGATTGAGGGCAGGAGAAGGGAGCAACAGAGGATGAGATGGTTGGAGAGCATCACCAACTCAATGGACATGAGTTTGAGCAAACTCTGGGAGACAGTAAAGGACAGAGAAAACCTGGAGTGCTACAGTCTACGGGGTTGCAAAGAGTTGGACATGACTCAGCGACTGAACAGGTATAGAAAAAAAGACCTTTGACTCAAGGTCTGCAGGCACCAGTGTAGGAAGCCAACCCATTACAGTCGGCTCTCCATACCCACAAGTTCCACACCCACAGATTCAACCATCTTCGAAGAGTTTCTGTCTGAGGCTGGTTGAATCCTGGGATGCAGAATTCGCAGACATAGGAGAGCCCAGCTGTATCTATAAGTCAGACTTGTAAGAAGTCAGACATCTATCTCTATAGCAACCCAACAATAACTCCTATGACGATCAGCCCCAAATGGCCAGGACCTAATAACTGACTATTTCCCTGATTTTTGCCCCCACTTCCATCTTAGAAACAATTGTTGTTGTTCAGTCACTAAGTCGTGTCTCACTCTTCGCGACCCCATGGACTGCAGCACACCAGGCTTCCCTGTCCTTCACCATCTCCCAGAGTTTGCTCAAACTCATGTCCATTGAGTCGGTGAGCCATCCAACCATCTCGCCTTCTGTCATCTCCTTCTCCTCCTGCCTTCAATCTTTCCCAGCATCAGGGTCTTTTCTAATGAGTCGACTCTTCACATCAAGTGGCCAAAGTATTGGCGCTTCAGCTTCAGCATCAGCCTTTCCAATGAATATTCAGGGTTGATTTCCTTTAAGATTGACTGGTTTGATTTCCCTGCAGTCCAAGCAACAATTGGAAAAAGTCAAATATGCACCCCTCACCAATTATATTGGATGCCTGCTTCTAGTTACCCACCCATGACTTCCACATGCCAATAGCCTCCCATCATGGCACACCAGAAGCCTTTTCCCTTTTTCACTATAAAGTTTTCCCACTTCTCCACCTGCCTTTTGAGTCTCTGCCAAACACAGGTGATGGTGGCTGACTCCCTTGCTGCAAGCTATGAATAAATAGCCTTTGTTTGTTCTTATTCAGGTGATCATATTTAATTCAAACCATAGAACTCAGGAATTCCACATCCAAGAGATATATCACACAAAAATATACATGAATGTTCCCAGCATTATCCATTAAAAGTCAAGAAGAAGCAATAACTCGTGGGACTTCCCTGGTGGTCCAGTGGTTAAGACTCTGTGCATCCACTCCAGGGGTGTGAATAGTGCCTTCTATATGGATATCTGAATTGCATGGTATGTGAATTATGTCTAAATAAAACTTATCCTCTACCTTTACCTCCAAGAACATCCTAAGAAGAAAGACATCAAAATAGCAATAGTGGCTATGTCTGCCTATCAGAGGATAAGTCAACTTTATTCTTTTTTATATGTTCTAGCCTCTATGTTCAGCCTGTAAGAATTTTATCATCAGGAAAATTCCCACCATACAAACTGTTCTGGAAAGTAAAGTAAAATGGGTGATGACAGAGCCGAAGCCAAGAGTAGGCGCTGTGGGAAGGGACCCACTTGGCGACAGCTCGAGGTTCCTGCTCCTCACCTTGGTGGTCCTAAGGATGGGGCGCCCCACCTCCTGGCTGTAGTACCCCACACCATTCACAGTCATGTTGACGGTTAAAGTCCCCGAGACAGGTTTCCCAAAGGTATACCTGGAACAAAAGGACAAAGAGTAGTAAGTTTCACAAGCAGGTGCCCAGAGGATAGTGGGGAGGGGTCAATCTCAAAAAGGCCCTGAGATCCTCTACACCAAGCCTCATGTTGGACAGAAAAAGAGACCAAGGGTCAGAGAGGAACTCTGGACCCAAAGAAGCAGGGTATGTGAGACAACTGTTGAGATGGGGCACACGTTGGAGTAAGGCAGAACAGAGGATTGAGCAACCATGGGTAACAGGAAGGCCTGGCTAGGCTTAAGTGCCCAAGGAGTTCAACTTTGAGCCAGGGATCTGATTTCTTTGAGCTTCGGTTTCCTCACTGGGAGAATGAGAATAAACCATCTTCTCAGGAATGTAGGTGAAAGACTTAAATGCATGTATGTCATGCCTGATGCAGAGTGGAGACAATTGCTTACTGGGACACAGGAGCAAGATGGGAGCAAAACTGAAAAAAAAAAATACCGCCCAGAAATTTTATAGCATTTTCTGGACTATAAAATGGGAGTGTATCCAGCGCGCCCTTGGAGTTTTTCGGGGAAGAAGCGCAAGGGAGACGTTTCAGCCAGAACCTCCGGCAGGTGGCAGAGCTGGGGCGGGAACACGGGCCTCGTAGAGAGCCCTCCCAGGGGACAGAAAGGAATAGCGCCTCTTGACACCCTCTGGTTGACCCTCACGTCGAGCTCTGTCAACAGCCTGGTCATTCGGGTCTCAAAGAGTCGGACACGACTGAGCGACTGAACAACAAGCGCTCAAAAAAATATCCCTCTGGGGTCAGCGCACTCGCCGTGGATACTGTCTGCGGAGCAAAGCGGCGTTGCTGAAGGGGTGTGCCCTGGAGAGGGGCGTGTCTTAGGGGGGCGTGTCCTGGGGCGGGGCTGCCCTACGGAGGGGACTCTTCTAGGGGAGCGGCAAGTACCGGGGGAAGCGTGCCCGGGAGGCGGGGCCGGGGTGTCCTGGGTGGGGCAGGCCCCGGGGGAGGGGCGGGCCCTGGGGAGGGGCGGGCCGACGGTAGGAAGGCCTCGCAGACCGTGGCCGCCTCTTGCTCACCTGGCTTGCACCGTGCCGGTTTCACACGTGTCCAGGTCCCGGATATAAGCGGGTGGGTCAATAAGGAGCTCAAACTTCGGCAGCACTGAAGGGAGAGAGCAGAGAGGAAGGAGGCAGGGTGGCTTCCACCACCCGGGTGGCTCCAGAAGGGTGCTGGAGGTGTGGGAGGGAAAACGGCAAACTGAACCCCAGGGCCTCACTGCTGACACCAAGGGAATCCACACTACGCCTTGCTGAGTACCGCAGCTCTCTGAGGATTCTGTGGGCCACGTCTATTTTCCATCTTTGAGGGACCAACAGGCTGTTTTTCTCAGGGGACCATATCTCATCAATTTTAGGCCATCTGCATTGAGTGTAGCCAATTCCAGCCCATCCCAGGGCTGCAGAAGTAGCCAGGCTTCTGGACCAGTTATGGGCATCCTAGGGGTGCTGTGGCTGGAGACAGTCCCTCTTTGCTGCCCTGGGCACACCCACCCATTTCATCACCTTGCACAGCCCACAGAGACACGGACACCAGGGAGCAGAACAGAGGAAACATGAAGACTCTGGTCCTAAGAGCTTGTTACATGAGCCTGTAAATCCCTTTTCTTTTGCTCACTGAGTCTCTATCAGGCTTCTGTTGCTTGCAACTTATAACCCTCTCCCCTATGGCTTTTCCTTTCAAGACCTTCTTCACGAAAGGAAGAGAAACCCCTGACCCCATAAGGGAGAATTTTAGCACAGAAGCAGAGTATGTGACTCTGATCCAGGTCCACTCCCCAGCTCTTGTTCCTTGAGCATCTTCCTTAATGACTCTCTCAGCCTCAGTCACTCCATCTGTAAAATGGAGATACCTCATAGGTTCAGGATGAGGATGAAAAAAGAAAAGGAAATGACAGGCTTAAAAAGGAAAGCCATTCTGACACATGCTGCAACATGGATGGAACTTGAGGCATTATGCTCCATGAAATAAGTCACTCACAAAAGGACAAATATTATCATTCTACTTATATGAGGTCATATATTTTACCATGATTTATTTTGAAAGGACATGACAGGGACTTCTCTGGGGGTCCAGTGATTAAGACTGTGCTTCAAAGGCTGGAGGTGAGGTTTCAATCCCTGGTTGGTGAACAAAGATCCCACATGCCATGTGGCGTGGCCAAAAAAAGTTATAAGGAGGACATGAGAGGGGCTTCCCTGGTGGCTCAGTGGTAAAGAATCCGCCTGCCAGTGCAGGGGACACAGGTTCAATCTCTGATCCGCGAAGATCCCACATGCCGTGGAGCAGCTAAGCTCACGTGCTACAACTACTGAGCCTGTGCTCTAGAGTCTGGGAGCCACAACTACTGAGCTCACGTCCTGCAACTACTGAAGCCCATGTGCCCTAGAGCCCATGTTTAGCAAGAAGCAAAGCCACCACAATGAGAAGCCCATGCATTGCAGCTAGAGAGTAGCCCCTGCTCATCTCAAACAGAGAAAAGCCGGCATGCAGCAACAAAGACCCAGCACAGCCACAAATAAATAATAGATAAAAAAGACACAGCAAAGACCCAGCCTTCCACTTCATGCCTGGCCCTCCTGAGCCCCCAGTAAATGAGGCTCCTGCCACCTTCTTCCTTATTATCTGTGTCGCCACTGGGACTGTGGTTCCCCCAGGTCTGAAATCTTAAGATCCTAAGATTCTCCAACTTACCATACTTCTGAACTTCAAAGGACCTGTTGTACACGTGGCCTTGCATTTCGACAAAAACGAACCATTCTCCGAGTACCGGCTGGTCAGACAAGGGGAAGGTCATGTTGGTGATGCCTGTGTGAAGAGAGACTCCCCCTCATCCTGGGGCAATTGTGTGGGCAGAGAGCCCAGCATCTGGTGGTGAGGTGCCCTGGGGACCTGGCCTCTCCCCCTCCCCGCACGGCCCCTCAGGGAAGCTCAAGGCCACCCTGAGGCTGGCAAGGGTTTGGCAGAGCCAGCACCTCCTCCATAGACTAAGTTGGGGAAACAGGGAGAGGCCGCACTTAGGGTTCCAGGGGGAGCCCTGAGGCCAAAGCCAAGTGCAGGCCGTGAGCCAAGTGAGCCAGGAAACAGGTCCTCCCAGCTCCTCCACTCTGCTCCCCACCCAAGTCATTCCCTCTGGGACAGAGAATCACACAAGCCCTGTCCCTACTCGGCAACCTTCCCCAGGCATCTAAGAATCAAGAAGAGGGACATGGAGAGGGGTCAAGGCCAGGCCAGAGGACCTGGAGGCATGCATGATGCTGCACCAACCACCAGGACCCACCATGTCGGCTGGGTCCATACTCTGCGTTTGACTCAGAGGACTCGGGGGTCTGCCATGTTTATGCATCTCCCAGGTCGAGGGGCACAGCTGTCCACAGTCTCCCCAGATCCCTGCTACAGCTCTCCTGTCATGGGACTCCACTTTCGTTAGGGCCAAAGCACAAAAGGAGATGTCAGTTACACGGCCCTCATGGTTCCATGCGTGCTTGCCTGCTTGGCACTCAATCGTGTCTGACTCTTTTGCGACCCCGTGGACTGAAGCCCACCAGGCTCCTCTGACCATAGAATTTCCCCGGCAAGAATACTGGGGTGGGTTGCCATTTCCTTCTCCAGGGGATCACTGTCATAGAGAAGGAAGAAAAATGCCAGTTCCTCAGCCAAAGCAAAGCCTTCTGACTCCTAGCTGAAAAAGCAATGTCTTGTGTTGGGTGGAGAGTGAAGACGAGAGCTCTGTAGTGGGAAGAAGGTGGGGTGCCAACAAACAAGGCTCTGATATTCCAGAAAGGTCTCAATTTATGGGAGGAGCCTCAGTTGGGATTCCGGAGACAGAAAAATGGGCAGAGGGTCCCATGCTCCAGGAAAGGAGTGGCAGGTGTCGAGGCAGAGCACATCCTATTTTCCTGGAAGCTTTATCACATCTGCCACCCAAAGGTGCAGCCCCCAAACCCCGGAAGGAATGAGAAGAGAGACTTACCACAACACAAGGGCTCCAAGTGTCTCCATTCCATCATCCGCGAGCCTCGGGGGTCCTGC
Source organism: Muntiacus reevesi (assembly GCF_963930625.1). Lineage (NCBI taxonomy): Eukaryota > Metazoa > Chordata > Mammalia > Artiodactyla > Cervidae > Muntiacus > Muntiacus reevesi. The sequence continues at coordinate 184,968,234 of NC_089249.1, read as the reverse complement.
AAGATGACACACACAATAAGCTCAGGACAGCCCACGTGTGCCCGGCATGCACGAGGACCTTCCAAGCCCCCTCTCTAGGACAAGACAGGCATCAAGGCAGGCCCCAAGATTAGCTATTTATGATGAGCAAACGGAAGCTCGGGGCATAGAAGGGACATGTCTGAAGACAAGAGGGCAGAAGAGGTCATCCTGACTCCCCATTTAGGGAGGTGCTTGAAAATCAACAAAGACATGGGCAGACACATACTCAGTTTACCCCAGGGGTGAGTCAGGGACAGGGCTGGACCCGGTCTCAGCCTGTGGGGTACCGGGGCAGGCAGGGATCAACCCAGAGGCGGGGTAGTACACACAGACAGACCAGGTCTTGCAGACAGCAGGCTGTCCCCAAGCCAGAGCTGCAGAGAGGCAGGACACTCACCAGGACATAAGCTTCCAGCTGCAAATGAGACAGACAGAGGCCGTAAGCAAACCCTCCTAAAAGACCTCAGCTGTCTGTGCATGCTGAGTGTTCATCCCTTGGGACAGGCTCAGGTGCTGTAATGGCTTGAATGGTACCCCCAACTCCTCCCCAAATTCATATGTGATGTCCTCAACCTCAATTCTCAGAACACGTCTATATTTGGAGATGGGTCTTTATGGTGGTGATTTCAAGGCCCCTACCATAAGTCCTGGGCTCTCCTGGCGGCTCAGTGGTAAAGAATCCACATGCCAATGCAGGAGATGTAGGTTCAATCGCTGGATGGGGAAGGAAATAGCAACCCACTCCAGGATTCTTGCCTGGAAAATCCCACGGACAGAGGAGGCTGTCGGGCTACAGTCCATGGGGTCACAAAGGGTAGGACACAACTGAGTGACTAAACAACAAAGCATAGGTCCCAATCCGATAAGACCTGTGTCATAAGAAAGGAGAATCTGAAAACAGATGGGAATGAAGGGAAGACAAAATAAAGAGGAAGAGAGAAGACATCCAGTGACAAGCCTAGGAGGGAGGCCTGCAACAGGTTCTCCCCTCATGGTCCTTGTTCTTGTTGGTCAGCCACTCAGTCATGTCTCACTCTCTGCAGCCCCATGGTCTGCAGCAACCAGGCTTCCCTGTCCTTCACCATCTCCCAGAGTTTGCTCCAATTCATGTCCATTGGGTCAGTGATGCCATCCAACCATCTCATCCTCTGCTGCCCTCTTCTCCTGCCTTCAATCTTTCCCAGCATCAGGGTCTTTTCCAATGAGCTGGCTCTTTGTATCAGGAGACCAAAGTATCGGAGCTTTAGCTGCAGCATCAGTCCTTCCAATGAGTATTCAGGGTTGATTTCCTTTAGGATGGACTGGTTTGATCTTGCAGTTCAAGGGACTCTCCAGAGTCTTCTCCAGCACAATTCGAAAGCGTCAGTTCTGCGCTCAGCCTTCTTTACATCCAGTTCTCCCATCACATGGTTCTTGGAAGGAATCAATTCTACTCATACCCTGATCTTAGACGTCTAGCCTCCAGAACTGGGAAAGAATGCATTTCCGCCCTTTAAGTCACCCAGCAAGCTCACGCAGTTGCCAATGGCAATGAGGGTTGGCTGAGCTCCATTTCGTGGTCTCCGTGTTCCTTGCTCCCGATCACAGCCCTGCCATCCCTCACAGACTCCTCCTCCACACCCTAAGGAGGACGACTCCTCCAAGCAGCCCTCGCATGTGGCAACTGGCTTGTTTTTAGTGACTCATGCCAGGTTCCTTGAAGGCCTGGGATCCACGCTTTTTATCTCTGATCCTCCAGCACCAGCCTGGGGCCTGGCTTCCAGCTGGTGCCCATCAGTGCCAAACTGAACAGTCCACACTGACTCCAGGGAAGGACAACTGCTTGCACACCTGTGCCTCCTGATCCCAATGACATGTTCTGCTGGGTTCCACGCGTGGCTGACTCTGTGCATGTGGATACAGCCCCATCAGCTCAGGGGTGTCCATACTGAATCCAGAGGCACCAGGAAACTTTGCAGTTTGAATTCAATGTCCTGTGATTTATCCTTCTTGGACTTCACCCATTTCAGGCCCTCAACCAGCCTCCAGCGGAACACAGGCAGCTGCCGGTACGGAGGACCACTGGCCTCTGCGGGGACCTCTGGAGGAAGCACTTCCACTAATGCCCTTGCCTCTCTCTGTCACACAGACCTCCCTCCTGGCTCCCCCAGCAGATGTGGAGCCCCGGGAAGAAACCAAGAATGCAGGTAGAAATTGGAAGAGGCAGGAGGAAAGGCAAATTTTGGATGATGGCCCTGGCCAGGCTGGACCCTCATGGGTGAGTTCCAGGCACATAGTTTTAGAAGAAGATCTCACCTTTTCGCTGGTGGGCCTCAGGTCTGGGGTGACGGTGAAGATACTGATGAGCACTGGAAGAAAGAAGAGAGGTGTGTGGCAGCTCCCATCCATGGCCAGCCCTCCCACCCCGACCCGCGCTGGCCGCCCACCTCGGTGCTTGGGTCTGTACACCGGCTTGTCGGTCTGAATGAATACGGAGGCTCCCCGGCTGTCCACGGTCACTGAAGTTTGGTTGTGGAAGAGGGGGCCCTCCTCTACCCGCCAGTCACGGCCCCACACCTTCAGGAGGGCCTGGCCCCGGAGGCCCGTGGGCACCTGCAGGCAGAGCATGGAGCTTTGGGCAGGGAGTGTCGCCCTGGAAGGGATCCAGGTATTGAGAAAGCAGCGTGGAAGTCTAAGTCAGGGGTGACTCTAAGTCACCCAGGGTGACTGTTCCCCCCAAGGAACATGTGGCAGTTTTTGGAGACATTTTTGGGTGTCATAGTTGCAGGGAGCCGGTGCTACTGGAGTCTGGTGGGTGAAGGTCAGGGATGCTGTTCAAGACCCTGAGATGCAGAAGACGGCCCCACAGCAAGGAATGATCAGGCCCCAAATGTCAGCAGTGCCAAGAGTGAGAAATGCTGGTCTACCCTAACATGGCAGACCTTCTCTCCTGGCACTGCAAGCTTGCAAAAATATTCTTAGCCCTGTAGAACTCCAAGGGCTAATGTAGAACATCTTACCCAAATACGGCCCTCGCTGGTGAATTGGGAAAAAGTGGCGATGGAGACCCCAGCCCCTTCATATACATGTATACTGACTCTTTGCGACCCCATGGACTGTAACCTGCCAGGCTCCTGGAAATAGGTTGCCATTTCCTTCTCCAGGGGATCTTCCCGACCTAGGGATCAAACCCATGTCACCTGCATTGGCAGGCAGATTCTTTACCACTGAGCCACCTGGGAAGCTTCATGTGTATCAATACGTCGTACATGCACATATATTTTTATGTGCCATATATATAAATATATATGACGTATGGCCTCTGCTTTGCCTCACTGTAAGCACTGCACACACATTATCCAATCCCATTCATATGAAATGTCCAGGACAGGCTAATCCATAGAGACAGAAAGCAGATCAGTGGGTACCAGGGGCTGGAGGGAGCTGGGAAGTGGTGACAGCTAATGGGGATGGGGCTTCCTTTTAGGGTGACAAAATAGTTCCCTACTCTGGAACTAGATAGGGGTGGGGCTTGCACAACACTGTGCTGTGCTAAATGCCACTGAACTGTCCACGTTAAGATGGTTAAAGTGGGGGGAGGGGGGAATTCCTGGATGGTCCGGGGGTTAGAACTTGGTGCTGGCACTGCCAAGGGCCCGGGTTCAATCTCTGGTCCAGAAACTAAGATCCCACAAGTCTCACAGCATGCCCAAAAATAAACTTTTAAAAATAATAACTAGTTAAAGTGGTTTAAAATATTATTTTTTGCCACCTAGGCAGATAAAACAACAACAATAACAAAGCCCCACTGCAGTCTTAAGGATTTGCCCAGGAGTTCGCACTTTTCTTGGGCAAAATTTCTAGGGATGGAAGCCACCCTATATAATGCCTTTTTTTTTTTTTTAAGTGATGAGCAGAACACCCGTGCATGTAACCTATAGAAGCTCCTTTTGTGATTAAAGCAAACAAAAGTCACAGCTCCCCGGGTGTGACCAAGCGTCTTGTCTGTGATGCTATGACCATCCCTGGGCACCCTCTGGGTGGACAGTCAGCGGTCAGCAGTCCACACAGTGAGCCACATGAACCACCAGTTCCTAAGACCATCCAAACGTGGGGTGTTCCTCTTGCGGTTGTCAGCAGCCCCCCGTGTGGTCCCTCAAAGGGTGAAAAGGCCCTTGTCACCATCGCTGGGAACCCCCCAGGGTACTGCTGTATTATCGGACCATCCTCAGGTCAGTGTGCCCATCTGGGGATTCGGGCGGGGTGTGGCAGGGCCTTCTGCATTCCTCCAGAGCCTTTCTCAGGCTGTTCCTCTTGTCTGCTGCGAACATCATCTGAGAGACCCTCCCGGCCCGTCCACCTGCCACCCTCAGGAGGGCGCACCTCAGGACTCTGGGGTCCCTCCTAACTGCAGTGGATCTTCAGGACCAACCTGAGGATAATCCTCTTGCTCTCACCCCCAAATCCTTACCTGCTTCTGTTTCTGGAAACCTCTCAGCATTGGCCAAAGACCCTCATGAAATGAGGGAAAATCCTCAGGCCACCCAGGGGAGTGGGCATGGACAGGTAGGAGGGAGCTGGTGGGTGAGGTCGGGGGTCTGTGTGCCAACAGGTGGTTTGGAGGTCCAGGGACCAAGAAGCTGCCCCTGAGAACAGAAAGGATCAAATGTGACCCTTGGGGACATACAGTGAACCTGCCCCAGGCCTCGAAAGCCACAGAGAAGCCATTTCCAATTAAAATCCCAGCTTTAAGTGGCAGGTGTCCCTGGTGGCTCAGACAATAAAGAATCTGGCTGCAATGCAGGAGACCCAAGTTCAATCTCTGGGTCGGGAAGATGCCCTGGAGAAGGCAATGGCAACCCACTCCAGTATTCTTGCCTGGAGAATTCCATGGACAGAGGAGCCAGTTTATGGGGTCACAGAGAGTCGGACACGACTGAGTGACTAACACTTTCACTACCGGGTCCTTCACCTGCCAACCACCAGAGGTCTTTCTAGAATGTTCTAAACTGAGTTGATTCCCCTTCCCCGCCCGTGACCTCCATCATTCACATTCACTCCTTTAGCATCAGTGACAGCCAAGGACTTGGGGCTGAGATCCAAGCAGGGGAGACGGCCAGGCAAAGCTGGTGCTGTGCCTCCAGCTGAGGGTGAAGGTGGGGGGACCTGGGGTCTGGCTAAAGCAAGCTCCCTGAGATTGGCTACCCACAGCCTGAGGAGGGCTGTGTGGAGGAGCCAGTTCTACCGCAGGCCTGTCCAGCACCCAGATTAACGCCCAGCACCCCGCCCCTCCAGGCCAGGGAGGCCACTGGGGCTCTGGGTGTGGGTCCCAGACTCCCGGATTCCGTGGGCATCCAAAAATCATCCTGGGAGAGAAGGCACCAGATGCTCTGGACCCTCTGAGTTTCCAACACATCACAGTGCAGATGGGTGATCACGACTATAAGGACATGACACACGACACTCATGGACGGTGGTGACAGGTGACAGGGTTCCTCTCTGAGATGGAAACCTCCTAATGCAGGGGAATCCGGGTCGTGGCCATTTCCACAGACTGGAGATCCAACTCCCACTATTTATTGGGGCTCCTAGCTGACTCCACTCCAGGCCACTGGCTGCCTTACTTTGCCTTTTTCCTGTCCCAGGACCTTTGCACTGGCTGTTCCCTCCACCTAGAATGCCCTTCCCTGCATGTTACTTCCTGCCAGTTTCAGCTCATAGGGGCCCTCCCGCCATACAAAATGTGATTCTAGATTCTACCCTACTCCTCAGCATCCTCTCTCCCTGACATATTTTAAAATAAAACAGGACACTTGCTAGTCTCTGAAGTGATCACGTTTATGTAATTGGGGGCTTACTGTCTGACCCACCCCTTCACCCACCACCAGTGAGGCCAGAGGCTGAGAGCAAGGAATGAGTCCAACTTCGTGCTTGGGATTTAATGGGTCTTGGTTACACAGATGCATGGGTAAGTCTGAAAAACTGGAATAAAACATCACGAGGTTTTAGGCATGTTCGCCGGAAAGTCCCATTACAGAGCTCTTATCGCCATCCTCACCACACAGGTGAGAGGATGAGGCACAGACTGGGCAGGGCCTGCCCTTGGCAGCCAACGGTGACACTGGGTCCCACAGCTCTGGTTTCTAAAACGTGTACCTGGAAGCACTCAGGTCCCCGAGGCAGGCAGGGCTGGGGAGTGGGTGGGGCAGTGGGTGGACGGGGCGGGTCCAACACCCACGAGAGCAGCTTCTCTCATGTCTGATACCCACACAGTGCTTCCACAGAGCAGACTTTCTCAGCCTCAGGACTACTGATGCTTAGGACTGAGTCATCCTCTGCAGGGGTGGGGATAGGAGCGTCCTGTCCCTCTAAGGTGCTGAGCAGCACCTCTGGCTTCCACCCAGGATCTAGCCTGTGAACAGTGCCTTCTTATGTGCCATTTGTTGGGCAGTCAGGGACAGCATGTAATCTTAACCCTGTCGGGACAGTCTTGCTTACTTTCTTTTTTTCTGATGAGTAATATGCTTTACTAAGGGGCTTCCCCGGTGGCGCTAGCGGTAAAGAACCCGCCTGCCAATGCAGCAGTTGTGACAGACTCGGGTTCAGTCCCTGGGTTGGGAAGATCCCCTGGAGGAGGGTATGGCAACCCACTCCAGTATTCTTGCCTGGAGACTCTCATGGACGGAGGAGCCTGGTGGGATATGGTCCATAGCATCACAAAGAGTTGGACACAACTGAATCAACTTAGCACGCACACATGCTTTATTAAAAGTACTTCTCTAAATAAAATATACAAGCCTTCCTTTTTTTCCTAAGTAGTCTGTCTCAGTGGATATGACAGCCCCACTTGCTGATTCAAAAGAAGCAGATCTGCTCACAGGAAGCCAGCAAGGGCGGCTCTAGCCTATTTATCCTGAGTTTTCCAAATGCTGACATCTGGCTGGTTCATTCTCAGTGGAGGGGCCGTCCTGTGCATTTTAGAATGTTGAGCAGCATCCCTGGTTTCTACCCATTAGAAGCCAGTAGCAACCCCCATTCCTGCTCCCCAAGCTGTGAAAACCAAAATTGTCTTACGACAATGCAAGCCTCACCCCCGCCACCTGGAGGGAACTCTAGAGAAAGAATTCTATTCTAACATTGACAATAGGGCAGGAAGACCACTGCTCCATGGCAATGAGACACTAATGATGCATCCCATACCTCGGAAGAGGAATCGCCCAGGACTTCGTTATAACAACTGGGGAAGGGCACAGGGGAGGGGACATTATAATTTAGAACAAGTCTCTATTTAGCCCATCCTTTCAGGGACTCCTTGAAGCATCTGGTAAGCGTTAAGGATGAGCTAACCCAGAAAATGCCGACAATTTCAAGGCTTACAATCGCCTTGAAATTCAAGGACTCGAGTTAAAAAGTCCATGTCAGAGAATGACCTACATGCAGTTTGATATGTCAAGTAATTTTAAAATAATAATATTCAGTGTGAACAAGGCTGCAGGAAATCTGATCTCTAATGTATAGCCGGTGATGCCGTGCCCGGGCACTGCTGAGTCTTCTAAGACAAAACAGGATCCAGCAAGAGTCTTGGATCCTGATCTGATAGTTCTTCTTTCAGGGTGTTCAGTCTAAGGCAGGCATCCAGAAGGTTAATATAGCTTCATGCACAAATATGCTCTCAACTTTTGGATTACATTATCAAAATCCTGAAAACAAGAAAAAATCTAACCATGTACAACTGTGTATGTGAGGGCGGGGGGTGTTAGTAAATTAGTATATAAAAGAGATGCAGTGGGATGCTGTTTACAATAGGAGGCAAATTATAATTATAGAGATGTGGAAACATGGAAGTATATTTATGCAACGTGTTGAGAGAAAATAGCAGGAAAGACCACAAGAGACCCTTTAATTGCAACTATGAAAGAAAATGTCTTTATGTGGACAAAGATTTATGGGAAACATAAAAAAGTGAAAAGTAGGAGGCATGAGATTATGGGTGAGTTTTCTCCTTTTCTAATCTTTCTTTCCCTTTGTTATTAATTTTTAACATCACCATTAATGATTTTTCTCACAACACATGCAACTTCTCTTGTTCCATTCCAACTCAATTCTTTATTCCCGAGGTAGGGCTTCCGATTTTAAAATTTCACAGGCTTACCTTGAGTTTGATGGTTCCTTTATCTAAAATATGAAAATAAAATGAAAACAGTTACATCAGGAGCTGTGTTTTTATGCCTCCCTGAGATGCAGCCTTACAAACAAGGGTTTTCTCAACCCAGAGGGATTTTCTGTGGACAAACACACACCCTGGGTCATGCTGGTCTGGCCTGGGTTGGGTTGGGATTGGCAGAAATGAGAGGTTTCCTCCAAGCTGGCGAGTACTGAAGACCAGGGGAGATGGACAAAGCCGAGCTATTCAGGGGAAGGTTGGCCAGCCTGCATACTTAATTCATTTCACCCCTGGCCCTTGCCCAAGGTAAGCTGTGAAGTGAGCAAAGAGAAAACTCCATGGGAGAGGACCAAGGAGAAGGGTGGAGAGAGAGGAGTCTGAGGTCCCCAGTGGACCTTACTCCAATGCATCTAACTAGTCTCCCATCAACCTCTCTCTTCTACCCGAATGATTCATTTGTTGTCTGACACTTGCCTGGGCGCTTTGGCCTCTAGGACTAGCAGGAATCTACTGGTTTTGCCTTCCAGTGTCCATTCTCTGCTTTCTTGGAGGAGCCAACTGTCCAGCTCCTAGTGGGGCTCTGCTCATCTCTCCTGAGGCTCTGTGCAAATCTACACAAGATTTCCCCTTAGTCATAGTGATTTGTTTAGGGTTGAGCATATGGCCTAAAATGGGCTGATCAGCATGGTCCAGCTGGTCACAGGGATTGGGTCTGAGTTGAGCACATGACCCAACATGGGCCAATCAGTATAGACTTTCCCTCTGGTCACAGGGATTGGTTCAGGACTGAGTACATGACCCAACATGGGCCAATTAGAGGGAATCCTGGGACTTTCCCCCAAGATTCTGGAACTGCTAGTCCCCCGGAGCTTTGGGGAGACACAGGTACATCCAGAGATGGAGCTGGGAGGCTGGACCACTGATGCCACAGGACTTTTCCAGTGAAGAGCCCATAAACTCTCTGTTGCTGAAAAAGTATTAGTCACTCAGTTGTGTCTGACTCTTTACAATCCCATAGACTGTAGCCCACCAGGCTCCTCTGGTTGCTACCACGGTAAAGAATCTGCCTGCAATGCAGGAGACCCAGGTTGGATCCCTGGGTCAGGAAGATCCCCTGGAAAAGGGAATGGCAACCCACTCCAGTATTCTTGCCTGGAGACTTCCATGGACAGAAGAGCCTGCAGGGCTACAGTCCATGACGTTGCAAAGAGTCAGACACTCTGTTGCTGAAGCCAACCTGATTTGGGTTTCAGGACTGGCCCATGGAGTCAGGATGGCCTGCACTCCTTCCCTCCTCCCCTGGGGGACAGGGGCTGCCTTATTGGCCTTGGAGACCTGACATCCTCTCTCGGTATCTCCTGTGGCCGCACCTCATTCTGTGTGATGAATGAGTTACCTGCTCAGCTAGACTTTAGGCCCTGAGGCTGGGACCTGCTCTCCACACCTCTGTCCAGGAGGCCAGCACCACTGTTATCTGCAGTTTATGGAGGAAAGTGGAGGAGCAACTGACTGAGGGGCCTAAACTCAACTCAGTGGCAGGCTGGCTGTGAGCCCAGGTCTGAATCTAACTCCTCAGGGGTGCTAGAAGCTCAACAAAAGGTCTGAAAAGGTCACAAGGTTCCCTCTGGGCCCACTCTCCACCTCCAGCCAAAGCTGACTTGAAAGGGTGCCCAACTCTACCCAGATGGGCACCCACTGAACCTGAGCTGCTGAGGAACAAGCACCCTGATTTTCCAGACTGAACAGGGGACTGGCCCTCCTAGGCCTTACTCTCTCCATTTGTAAAGTGGTGAGAAGACAACCTGCCCTCCTCCCCCTGACGGCATTCCAGGTGAAGAGTTGGAAGAAGCCGACACTACCCGATCCCTTATTAAGACCATTCTGCAGAGGGAGAAGAAGGCCCGTTCAGGGACCTACCCTGGATGGCTCCCTGACTCTGTGCCACCGCCTTGCCCAGGGCCACCAGCTGAGCCTGGACCATGACTTCCCTGGGGGAGTTAAAGATGGTCACACTGATGGCTTCCTCCACTCCGGAACGGAAGACGGAGGGTGCGGCGATCAAATAGCCCCTGCAGAAGAGGAGAACATCAGTGAAGGCCAAAGGCTTCTGACCCATTCCTAGCCTCAGGGTCACCTGGCTGAATCGGGGTGCAACCTGGGTGGACTCCTGCCTAAGCCTGACCACACCCTGACGGCACAGTCACTTTATGACTGTGTCCCCTACCAACCTGTGAACCCCTGAAGGCTTGTTCACCTCTGAAGTCTCCCCCAGTAGGTAAGAATCCACTTTCTCTGGATCTACCTAGCACCACACTCCCTCTTTGATCTCGACATTTTAGCCTCTGGACTTTTTTTCTCAGCTTCTTCTGCCACAGGACCTTTGTACATGCCGCACCCACAAACTAAAATACTCTCCCCCGGAGGCTCAGTAACTGGCAGGATCCCACAGGGTCAAAACCACCCCATGAGAAGTGGTAACATCTCCCACGTACAGAGTCAGAAATTAAGCACCAGAGAAGCCAAATCACGTGCCTGAGTCAGTGAGAGATTAGGATACAAAACCAGGAAGCTCTAGAACGTGGTGGAAGGAAGCGAGGAGCCACTTGCAACACTAATTTTAAGAATAAGACCCTAAACACAAACTAAATGGCCTAAACCAGGAAAAGCACTGTGAACAGCGAAATCAAAACAGTTCTCTCTTTCTGAAAACTCAAATTTGACTGAGGACTTTTCTGGAAGAAAGGTGTCCTTAGCCTGTTTTCCAGATGGGAAAGCTAACATTGCAGAAGGAGAAGGAACACCCACCAGATCGCACAGCCAGGCGGGCTCTCTTAGGGCACCTGACCTGGAGGCCTAGGTCCTCCCCACCTCCTTGTTATTTTGCAGCATTTGCTGGAAAATTACAGAGGCTCATCCAAAACCACATGACCCGCTCATGATGCAATGACAAATGCTGAGAGCCTGGCAGCACAATTCCAATGGTGCAGAACTATAGACAGCGGGGACTCACCTGGTGATCCAATGATTAACAATCTGCTGTCCAATGCAGGGAACGTGGATTCGATCCCTGGCTGGGGAACTAGGATCCCACATGCCCTGGGGCACCTAATTAGAGAAACCTGCCATTTGCCACATCTAGAAAAACCTGCATGTTGCAATGAAGCTCCTGCCTGCTGCTAAGCAGCTATACTCCAATATAAGTTAAAAAACAAAAATAAAAAACCCTACAGGTACCAGAAGGAAACAGGAAAAAAGGGAAAAACAGTGGGCCAAACATTGAGATCAGGAGAGATTTTTTTATTTCTCAAAATCCTTTTCGGGAAAAAAAACCTCAGGCCCACACACAGAAAGAGGCAATTAGATTCTTACCACACACCACATGGACTTCCCTGGTAGCTCAGACAGTAAGGAATCTGCCTGCAATGCAAGAGACCTGGGTTCGATTCCTGGGTGGGGAAGATCCCCTGGAGGAGGGCATGGCAACCCGCTCCAGTATTCTTGTCTGAAGAATTCCATGAACAGAGGAGCCTGGCGGGCTACAGGCCATAGGGTTGCAAAGAGCTGGACACGACTGGGCAAACTCTTTCACATACCACACGCTAAAAGGTTCATGGAGACACACCATGTACTATAGGACTCCAGACCTGATACGTGTGTGCAAAGACCCTAGTTCCATGGGTGCACTGCCCCAGCAGTGGATGGACCTAGTAATGACCCTGGGGTCCCATGATCCGTTTGACCTCAGCACCAAGAAGTACCTGCAATGACTGGGTTCTTGTGTGCAGAGGGTTTGGCCTCAGCCATGCACAGAGCATGCCCTGCTCCTGTGGATGGAACTGCACCAACTGGAGCATGCAGTGCCCCTGGGTTTCATGGATGTTTTGTCCAGATCCAGCACTGACAGTCATGTCTACTGACCCCACATCCCATATGTTCTATCTGACGCCAGCACCTCTCAGAGCATGCAGTGATACTGGGACGGACAGGGACTGTCTCGAGCGAGCCTGGGAAGACCCTGGCTTCATATGTGATGTGCAGCGTCTGGTTCCAGCATTGACCAGTGGGTGCAATGACCCTGGAGCCCTTGTGCAGGGTCTGGCCTCAGCAGTGCACAAGAGCACGTGATGGTCCTGAGTCATGATCCCGAGTACGGTACAGTTATGTGCCGTCTGGAGCAGAGTCACCCCAGGTACGTGTTGTGGACTATCGAACTCCAGTGCGGACCAGCACCTGTGTGCCCTGTCCCACTGCCATCTGCGAATACGGCTGCCTTTCAGGACTTAGTATGTCCAGCTCCCAGATGATTCCCAGGCACTCCCACATAGCACCTGCTGAGTGTGGAAGAGCACTTGGGCAATTTGCCTGTCCATTTTCCTTGGGATTTCTTTTTTTTAATATTTATTATCTATTTATTTGGGTTGGGTCTTAATTATGGCACTCAGGATCTAGTTCCATGACCAGGGATCAAACCCAGACCCCTTGCATTGGGAGCATGGACTCTTAGCCACTGGACCACCAGGGAAGTCCTTCCTTGCACACTTCTAAAGCCTTTATCCAGATCTGAGTTAGCATCTTCACCCAAAGGTACAGAGAACCTGATGGAACTAGATTAAATTTCCCTGCACCTCAGGAGTTGCAACTGATGAAGTGTTTGCCAGTCAATCCCTATCTCCCTGATATATGCTCTGACAGCTGGGCTGATCCTGACTTCTCATCCATTGCTCTTGGAAGGTCCCATCCTAAGAAAGCTGGTATTTGGCAAAGTGTAGACAGGACGGGTCTTACAACAATATGCAAACCCACAGAGCTTTCTGGCACCAGGCATTCCTCACACAAAAATCACATGGATCAGAGAAGCAGATATCTGGGGCTATTCCTAAAATGGGATCCTTCAGGCTGGTGGGTCACATCTCTGGCTTATAGCCAGAATTAATCTGGAACCCCAGGTTGGTCATTGCATGTCTCCCACGGGGTTCCATTCCTCTCACAGTAGGTAAGACCCGCACCGCGCCCCCCACCCAGGGAAACTTTAGTCGGAGGCGAACATTCCTGAGAATGGTTTAAAGCGCTGCATCTCGGGGACTCTGAACTTGGTCCTTAGAAGGCGGAGCCTCTCGTGGAGGGCAGGGTCATGCTTTGGGGTGGAGGGCTGTCCTGTGCATGGTAACATCCTGGCCTTCAACCCAGTAGATCCCAACAGCATCCCTCGCTCTCGATGGTGGTGGTGGTGGTTTGGTCAGTAAGTCACATCCGACTCTTGCAATCCCATAGACTGTGGCCTGCCAGGCTCCCCTGTCCTTGCGATTTCCCAGGCAAGAATACTGGAGTGGGTAGCAATTTCCTTCTCCAGGGGATCTTCCTCACCCAGGGATTGAACCTGGGTCTCCCAGGTGGCGCTAGCGGTAAAGAACCTGCTTGCCTAATGCAGGAGACGTAAGAGATGTGGGTTCCATGTCTGGGCTGGGAAGATTCCCTGGAGGAGGGCATGGCAACCCACTCCAGTGTTCTCGCCTGGAGAATCCCCCTGGACAGAGGAGGCTGGTGGGCAGCAGTTCATGGGGCTGCCAAGAGTCGAATAGGACTGAAGCGACTTAGCACACACGCACACTCCTGCGTTTCAGGCTGATTCTTTACTGACTCAGGCAGGTACTAACGAAGCCCTCCCTCTTGATGTGACAACCCAAAATACCCCCTGGACATTGCTGAATGACCCCAGGGAGACAAAAATCGCCCCTCAGCTGGAAACAGCTATCCTAAGGGAGCAAGCTTTGAAAGCATCAGGTCAAAAGTTTGCTGGGTTCCAATTTCACGGGGCCAAGGGGAGGTAATCCCAAGGCTCGAATTGCAGTTTGGTGTCTTACTTTTCAAAGCCTTGAATCAGAGGAGGAGCACTGGAGGTGCCCCCGCCCACCTCGGCTCACTGTTGACCTGTTTTCTGGGAACTCCTATACAAGGACTGTTTGAACAAGGCTCATAAAGGCAGGGCTGGACTAAAGGCTGAGCCTGGGCAGCTGGAGGCAGGCCCCCTGAGCCCACAACCCCCGCAGGGCTCACCCAAACTTGGCAGGTCTGGGACTATTCCCTGTGAAGCCAACTCATGGGAAATTCTCCTGAGCAGCTAGTGAATTCCCCTCCTCACTGTGTCAGCTCACCAGAAGCTCTGTAAGCAAACTTCAAGAAAAATGTGGAAGCAAAACAAACACTTCCTCCCCCAGCGCCACGCCCTCCCAAGGAAAACGAACGGTAGGTCTCTCCTTCCATTTCTCACGCACCTCTTACCTTCAAGCCACGGATAACTTGAAATCGCCACCCAAGAAGCCAGCCCTGGTCACACCAAGGGGGCGAGGTGAGATAGGGGTGGCCTCTCTGCCTTAGCTCTGGGGAGTCCCAGGACCTTCCCGGGGGCCGCTTCTGAAGTCTCAGACTGCCCCTTTTCCAGTCCTACTCGTGGGGCTGGGGGGGGGGGGGGGGGTCAAGACTCAGGTCCCGCCCAGCTTGGAGGCTGTGTGGCCTTGGACAGGTCGCTGAACCTCTCTGAGCCAGACCCCGCATCCCCCACCCCGAGAAGGCAGCCAGCTTTCTCTCACCCCGGGACTACTCACGAGGTCTGGGGCTGCTCAGCGCGCACGCCGTCCCGCGGCGACAGCAGCAGCAGCAAGAGCCGGAGCAGCGGCCCGAGCTGGGCGCCCCACATTTTCCGGCTCCGCTGGGGCGCCGCGCCGGGGGAGGGGGCCTGGCCGGGGCCAGGCCAGGGCCGGGGTCCGAGTGCCGCCGTCCCCGCTTCGCCGCCGGGGGCCCTTTGTTCGCAGCCCCCGCGCAGTGCGCCTGGCGCCATGCGCCCCCACTCAGCGCCCGGCCAGGCTGGGGCAGCCGGCGATCAGCCCCCTCCCCGGACCCGCCTCGTCCCCAGGCCCGCCCCTGCCCGGACCCGCCCCGCTCACCCCCTCCCGGGCTCCGGCCCCGCCCCCTCTCCGGACCCATCCGCCCACCCACTGACTCTCCCCCAATCTCTCCTGGGACCGACCCCGCCCTCTGCCCGGATGCACCCCAAGACCTGGCCCAATCCGTCCCCCTCATCGGACCTGACCTGTCCTGCTCTTCGCACCCCCCAGCTCAGCCCCGTACTCTCTCCGGACGCGCCCACTCCCTGGATCTCTCCGTTTCTCCTGCCTCCCCGCATCCCCCCACCCCAGGGACCTGCCCCGCCTCGCCCCACCCGGGGACCGCCGTGTCTCCGCGCCGCTTACACCCCACTCCCTGCAGGGCCCCCCACCTGCCCCAGCCTTGACCGGGCAACCTGTGCAGTGCGCACACAGCAGGGGCTGAGCTCTTTGGGGAAACTGAAGCGGGCCAAGGGACGAAACTTCCAGACTCGCAGCTGCCTCTAGACATCAGACTGTTGGTCCTCACTTCTGCCCTCTTCCCACCTCCTCCCTCCATCCACAGATCCCCTAGGCCAGGCCTCTCCCTCTCTGAACCTCACCTTCCCCTCTGGCAAACAGCAGGGGTGAGCGGGGACCCCCTCCCTCTCTGAAAGTTGCAGTTCCCTCTGCCTGGGGGCAGTTCCCGTTTATACCGTACCCAAGATCGGTACTCCTGTCTCGCTTCACCCTGCAAACTTTTCGGGTGGTCTCTCTAAGGGCGACTCCTGCAGCTATCAGGGCCTTGCTTCTAG
This sequence comes from Muntiacus reevesi, assembly GCF_963930625.1. Lineage (NCBI taxonomy): Eukaryota > Metazoa > Chordata > Mammalia > Artiodactyla > Cervidae > Muntiacus > Muntiacus reevesi. Next base: position 184,952,395 of record NC_089249.1, on the reverse strand, counting down.
TATGCTAGAACTGACCACGTGACCCTCCTGTCCCAAATCCTCCAGGCTCTCTGGAAGCCCAAACTGGGGGTTGCCCTGGTGGCTCCCACCTCACCCTAGTTCCTGGCTGCCCCGTGCCACCCTGGCTGACCCCAGCTACTTGCCTTTATTAAACTCTTTCCCTCTGTCTCCTCCTTTGCCTGCCTGACTCCCGCTGCTTCCAGAAACTTCCCTTGCACCCTCCCTGTCCCCCAGGCATAGTGGGTCCTCCAGGCAGTCTCTCCCACCAACCCATTCCACAAGCCCTGGTCACCCAGTGAGCACCAAGGGGGGCAGGCAGTGGGGGCTTCAGGAGAGATAGGACCTGCTGCCGCAGACAGTGGAAGGGGCTGTGCAGGGGCCAGGATGGACTGGAGGGCAACAAGGGCCGCAGCAATGCTGAGAGACCAGGAGGAGTTGCCCGCCTCCTGACCCAGCCACGCTGGCACCAAGCAGGGCTGTCTAGTGGAATCCTTTTAATTCACGTCTGCCCACCCCTCCACACCTCCCCCTGCGTGCGTGCTAAGCCACTTCAGTCGTGTCCGACTCTTTGCCACCCTATGGACTGTAGCCTGCAAGGCTCTTCTGTCCCTGGGATTTCCCAGGCAAGAACACTGGAGCAGGGTAGTCATGCCCTCCTCTGGGGGATCTTGCTGACCCAGAGATTGAACCAGAGTCTCCTGCGACTCCTGCATTGCAGGTGGGTTCTTTAGCACAGAGCCATCCAGGAAAGCCCGCACCTTCCCTTTCTCCTCCATAAACCAGGCTCAGCTCCCCAGTCTTGAGGCCAGCCTCCTGCCCCTCTGCTTTCCCCCTCCTCCATTGGGCTCTGGTCACACACGCCTCCATGGTTGCATGGACCCCAAACTCACTACCACCACCACCCCACACCCAGCCTAGGTGCCAGCTGTCCCTTCTTCCTGGGATGTTCTTCCTCCTGGCATCCCATAGCTGCCTGTCCTCCTTCCACCTTCAGGGATACCTCTACCTGCCCCCGTTCCCAGCCTGCCTGTCTCCTAAGGCCTCAGATTTCAGGTACTGCCTATACAGGTCCCCAAAAGCCTAGTTGAGTTCACTGATCTCGCTGAATCTGCCCTCACTTGGCAAGAGACGCTATACCCCACCTGGCTACTTTCCCTGGCAGCCAAACCAGCTCCCCCTCTCCGCTGCCACCCAATCTTAGCTAACAGATTTCTCTTTCTTGGTTTTTTCTCTCTTTTTTGGGCCACACCACCTGACTTTTAGGATCTTAGTTTCCCAATCAGGGAATATGCCCACAGCAGTGAAAGTGCAGAGTCCTAACCACTGGAAAGCCAGGGAATCCCCTCACTTTCTTATTATTCAGATAAGCTGATCATGCCCTCCTGAGGGAAGCAGGGGCACCCCACCCTCTTGTTACTACAAAGCCTGCCTCCCACAGCCTCTGGTGGTCCACTCAGCTCCAAGTGTAACCCCCCTGTGGTCCTGCATAACCGGCTGTGCCTTCCCCACCCCGCCCAGAGCTGTACGTAACTAACAGACTGCTCTCCGTCTCACCTGTTCAGAGTTGGGTGTTTTGTGTTTGGCTGTCTGTACTATTTAGCATGAGGCATCCTCTGTCGGCAGAGACATCACTTTGCCGACAAAGGTCCATAGAGTCAAAGCTGTGGTTTTTCCAGTAGTCATGTACAGTTGTGAGAGTTGGACCATAGAGAAGGCTGAGCGCCAAATTGATGCTTTCAAATTGTGGTGCTGGAGAAGACTCTTGAGAGTCCCTTGGACAGCAAGGACATCAAACCAGTCAATCCTAAAGGAAATCAACCCTGAATAGTCATTGGAAGGACTGATGCCAAAGCTGAAGCTCCACTACTTTGGCCACCTGGTGAGAAGAACCAACTTATTGGAAAAGACGGTGATGCTGGGAAAGGTTGAAGGCAAAAGGAGCAGAGGGCAGCAGAGGATGAGATGGTTGGATGGTATCACTGACTCAATGGACGTGAGTCTGAGCAAACTCTGGGAGATGGTGAAGGACACGGAAGCCTGGCGTGCTACAGTCCATGGGATCGCAAAGAGGTGGACACGACTTGGCGACTGAACAACAACATCAATCCTTCCTTCACTAATGGGGTGGACAGGAAGGGAACAGCAGACCACCGTGCCCTCAACATCGCTCTGTGGTGCCCAGTACAGAAGCCAGGATCTTATTATCCCAGTGAACCTGCTTTCCTGTCTGTCTCCTCTGGGGCCTGAGCACCACTCGCTGCTGGATGCTGGGCCCCTGGTTGGGAGTGGGCATCAGTACACACATGTGACAGCCTCCCTGTCCCCGTGAGCTGCAGTGGGGCGCTGAGAAGAGTCCCACACTGATACATTTCCAGCACTTGTGTGAGCCACTGGGTAACAGACCCACGCGTGCTGCAGTCCATGGTTTGCAAAGAGTTGGACACAACAGAGCGACTGAACAACAGCTACTAAAAATTAAGCTATACCAACTTTCTATTAAAAATCCATATTAAAAATAAAAGTGACAAGTGTGCAAAAGTTATCAGTTCTTCATTATTATTTCGCTACATCATACTATTCTCTGTGCTCTTGGGAGTATCCCTGACCTTAGAATCTTTTGGTGAAAAGACTCTCGAGTGATGATTTGTGTCTTCCCACGTAGTGACTTCCTGCTGGCAGCTTGAAGCTGGCCTTGGGGGGAGTACAGTCACTTCTGCCCTAAAGCTTGTTTTGAAAACAAAAATTTGTTCCAACACAATGGATACATAAGGGAAAGATTTGAACATAATTTGATGGAATGCGGTATTGCTAATGCAGGATTTGGTCTGCGAGACCACAGCCACAGGGGAATATACAAACCACACACACACACACACACACACACACCCTCAACATCTACACTGCCTGAGCTGTGAGGAGCCAGCCTGCCCACCCCCGTCTGGAATGACAACGTCCCATTTCATCTCAGAAACTACCTCCTCCTAGGACTGCACAGTGACCCACAGTCTGCAGCCTTCCCACATCACATCCACACACACACCTCAGATCTTTTCCAAAAGGTCAAGTGCCACATGCGCTGTTAGTTAATCCACATCATTTCCCAGGCATGTAATGTGTGTACAATGGTGCTATCAGTAACTGCCTGTCTTTTTTCAATGTGTCGCTGATACAGTTTTTGAGGGTGGCGTCCTGCCTCCTTTTTCTCATGAACCCTGTGGTTGGTGTGACGAACGTGGTCATTTTCAAGCATGTGTCAAGGCAGAACTGGCTGCGTTTACCCCACTGGAAGAGATCGTTAAATAGGTCCCAGTGCACCAGTGATGAGTGGCGTGGCGGTCTGGGTGTGGGTGTGGGTGGGAGGACAAGGTAGACGGTTCAGTTGTAAGAAATGTTTTGTTCTTCCAGAGAGCCAGCAGGTCCTGGGCCCACCGAACACCCAGCAGTCAGGACATGGCATCTGATGAGCTCACCGCTGGCAGAAGATAGGGGCTCAGCCCCGATGGCCAGTCCCTCCAAGCCAGAGGGGGATCAGGGCAGGAGTGGCTGTGGTGAGTGACAGTGGCTGCCCAGGAGGACACAGCCATGTCATCACCTGTGGTGTGGCCAGTGATGTTAATGAAGCTGAAACTGCATGTGACCCTTGACCCTGCTGGAAGGGCATGGATGCTTCAAGGTCACCCGGCCAGGAGCTTTCACAGTTGTATTATTCAGGGGCAGTGGATAATGAGAAGCAGCCTGTGTGCCCATCCAGGGGATGAAGGACAAACCGATGAAGGAAGGAGGGGTCGTGGGTGATTCCCACATATCAGGCAAGATCCGGTATGGGGTCAGGGGAGAACAGTAACCAGGGAGAGGGATGCAGGAAGGCGATTTCAACAGGACCCAAGCAGTTTCATCTCCCGCTGCCTGGGGAGCAGGAGCCTGGAGGAGAGGGAAGTGTGACTGGGGGGATCTTCCCGCACCTGTGTGATGTCATTCACCCTGTGTCTTCTATGCCCCCAGCGTGTGGGGACTAGGGGTGCTGGCTCGACAGAGAAGCAGAGACCTCTCCATATGGTTACTGTGAGCCCCCTCCCAGGGCGGACTTTGAAGAAGGATCCCCAAAAAGATATACAAATGGCAGACAAGTGCATGAAAAGATATTTTAAAAGTGGGTTGTCATGATGTAAAATCTGTAAATTTATGAAGAATCATTGATCTGTATGCTGAAAACAGGTAAATTTGATGGTGTGTCAATGATATCTCAATAGAGAAATGATGGCATATGGAAATACATGCAAATATACTTGCTTGCATATATATTTCCGAAAAGCAAACAATGTGCTTTGGGAATGCCCACAATGGCAGCTCTTGGCTTTCTTTTTCTCTCTCTCTCTCTGACTTTGTATTTTCAGCATCTCACAGAAGCCCAAAACAGCTCAATTCCACTTTGCAGTTGAATTAATAAAGATCAGTAACGTGAAGGTGGATTTCACGCATCTGACCTTAACATGCTCAGTCCAGAGCTCAGCAGAGGTCAAGGCAAACGCTAAGGACGAGATCTCTGCCATGCAGGTTCCTCAAAGCCAGCTCCACATGATGCTGCTTATGTGCATGCCATGTCCTGCTCTTCTGCATCATGAAAATGTCCAAGCAATTTCACAGCAGTGGAGAGGGCAGATGCACGTCAGCAGAGGGCTTTCCAGTTGTCATTTGCAGTTCCAGTCCACAGCAGAAGTGAATGCTGTTTGCTGCAACAACCACTTCTGGGGTCTTAATTAGTGTCCTGGAGCTGCTGTAATATAAGACCACAGACCAGGTGGCTTAAACAACAAGAACTTATTCCCTCACAGTTCAGGCAGTCTGAAATATGAAAATAAAAGTGTTGGCACGGTTGGTTCCTTCTGGAAACTGTGAGGGAGAATATATTCCTTGCCTCTCTTCCAGATTTTAGTGGCTGTTGGCAATCTTTGGCATACCTGGGCTTGTTGATATATTGCTCCAATTGTTCCATCCTAGGGTCCTTGAACTGTTTGGTGTGTGTGCTCAGCCACCTCAGTCGTGTTCAGCTCTTTGTGACCCTATGGACTGTAGCCCACCAGGCTCCTCTGTCACTGGGATTCTCCAGGCAAGAATACTAGAATAGGTTGCCATACCCTCCTCCAGGGGACCTTCCATCCTGGGGACCAAACCCACATCTCTCACGCCTTCTGCATTGGCAGATGGGTTCTTTCCCAGTGTCATCTGGGAATCCCTTTGGATTCTTAGATCAATAGAAATTAAGAGGCCAGGCAAGACTGCAGTACAAGGAAGTGAGAACAGGAAACAGGTGCTGAAATTTCCTTGGTTGTCCAATGGTTAAGGATCACCTTGCTATGCAGGAAATGCAGGTTCAATCCCTGGTTGGGGAGCTAGGCTCCCACGTGCCTCAGGGCATCTAAGCCCATGTGCCTCCGCTAGAGAGTTCATGTACCGCAAAGAAAGATCCTGAGTGCAGCAATTAAGACCCGATGAAGACAAATAAATAAATATATATTTATTTTAATTTTAAGAAGAAAGAAACTGATGCTTTTGCTCACTCTCTGAGATGGGAGTTGAGATAGTTCCTTAAATGGGGTGAGGGTGGGGGCAGATCAGTAGATTGGGCAGGAGGTGTAGCTCAGGTGGCTGCCCACCCCCTTCTTGGTGCTGGGCGCAGGGCTCATGTGCAGTACTCTGCTTTTGCCCCAGCACCTCAGAAGAGGCAATTGGTTTGTAGCCTTTTTTATCTTATTGTGCATGTGCTGTGCTGTGATAAGTTGCTTTAGTCATGTCCGACTCTTTGCGACCCCACAGACTGTAGCCTGCCGGACTCTGGGCTGTGGAATTTTCCAGGCAAGAATATGAGAGTGGATTGCTATTTCCTCCTCCAGGGGATCTTCCCAACCCAGGGATTGAACCTGAGTCTCTTGCACTGGCGGGAGGATTCTTTACCACTGCACCACCTGGGAAGTCAATAGGAAGTCTCCAGATTTCCCTCTTTTTATAAGAGCACCAGTCTTATTGGATCGAGGGCCCACCCTAATCCAGTATGACCTCATTGTAATTAATACATTTGCAAAGACCCAGATGCATTTGGATTTATGACTCAAATAAGATCGTATTCTGAGATTCTGGGTGGACATGAATTATAGGCGGATCCTATTCATCCTAATACAGGGACCTGTCAGCAAATAATCTAAAGTGATTTCTGAGGCACTGCCTAGGAAGGGAATAATAGCTATATAAGTTGAAATCTGTGCCTAAGTCCAGTTCATCACTTCCTTGGCCTAAGTTAGGTTTAGCCCCACTGGGTCATTCTGATAGCCTCAGAGTCCAGATCACAGCAAGTGAAGGGCTGGGTCTGGGTGGGAACTTGGACTCAGACCTAGGGGTCCCAACCCAGCTCCACATCTGGGGCAGTGCTGATCAATCTGGACTTGGTTTTCCTTGTCCGTCACACAGGGATAGTCATAACCCCACCCTCTTACATGCTGCTAGGACTCAGCAAGATGATGGTGTGTGCAGAAAGCTCAGCTCTGGGCCTTGTTCAGGGACCGCACCCAGGAAACCAGAGCTGTTTCTGGGCTCCTCTCCCCTGCGCACCCACTTCCTAGGTCTCCCTCCAAAACCTGGAATCCAGAGAATGTGGGCCTCATGCCAGCAGCAGTATCTCATCCTGGCTAATGATGACTGCAGTCATGAGCTGCAGCCCAAGAGGGGTGCTGGGGTTCAGTGAGCACTCCTGCAGAGAAGAGGGTCCCATTGAACCTTGTGGCCTGAGAAGGCTTCCCGCTCACCCCCTCCCAGTTCCCTGTGCCACCCTGGGCTCCACTAGAAGGTTCTAGAGTCCATCCAAATTGGGAGTAGGTTTTGTCTGCACTGTGAATGCCTGTGGTACCATGGCAAGTCTAGCTCGGCTTTTCTCTGTCCTCTTTCTGCCCACAAACATGAACAAAACAAGGATTCCCTCCCCCTCAGGACTAAGGTCAAGACCAAGGTCATCTCCTGCTGCTCCAGCCTCCACCAGGCCAGGTCCCACCACCCAACCTTTGCTCAGGCCATGTCCACAGAGTGCAGGCCCTTCCTCCAGCTCTCTGCATGGCCATCTCCTCCTGGCTAGTCTCTAAGTGTCAGCTTAAACATCATCTCTTCCAAGGGGACCTCCCAACCTGAAAGGACCCTCTAGTCTTGTTCTATCCTAAGGCCTTGTTACCAGGTGGATATCTGCAATATCCAGAGACATAAAAATCACTATTTTAACCATTCTTAAAGTGCCATTTAGTACATTCACAGTCACCTCTATCTAGTTCCAGAACATCTTGTCACTCTGAAAAGAGACCCTGTGTGCATTAAGCAGTCATACTCCATTCCCGCCCCACCCCACCCCCCAGCCCTTGGCAACCATGAATCTGCTTTTCTATTTCTGTAGATTTGTTACTTAGTCAAAACTCACTCTGCTTGCCACATAAGCCAGTAAGTCGGGAGACAAGGTGTTGAGGCAAGTAATAACAACTTTATTCAGAAAACCAGCAGACAGAGAAGATGGCAGACTAATGTCTCAAAATAACCATCTCACTGAGGTCTGGATGCCAGTTTCTTTCACAGAACACAGAGGGGGGAGCAGTGAGGAAGTAAAGTAAAAAAAGACATTAATCTTGCAAATATCTCCTGGACTGGCCAGGTTTGGGGAGGGGATGTGTTCATTTCTTTCTTCCAGCCATTCACAGGTGAACAGAATCAGAATGTTTCCCTGAACAAAGACACTTTAGTTTAACATTCAGACAGAGAGGAAGGTTTCTCCAGGCAGGAGAAAGGATACTGTCTACTATGTGTAGACAGTATCCTTTTAGTGAACAAAAGCAATGGGAAGCAAAGGTTAAAGTACCAGATCCAACCTGAAGTCAGGTTTTGTTCTTCCCTATAACAGATTTGCCTGTTCTGGATATTTCATATAAATGGAATCACAGACTATGTGACCTTCGATGTGTAGCTTCTTTCACTTAGAATGATGTCTTTAAGATTCATCCATGCTGTAACATGAATCAAGTCTTTGTTCTTTTTTATGGCTGAGTAATACTCCACTATATGGATATGCCATGATTTGTTTATCCATCCACATGTTAGTGAACATTTGGGTTGTTTACACCTTTTGACAAAGGTGAATGTTCATAGTTTGGCTATGAACACTCATGTGCAAGGTTGTTTTTTTTTACACCTGTTTTCAATCCTTTGAGCCTATACCTAGTAGTGGAATAGCTGGATCGTGAGATAATTCTGTTTTACTTTCTGAGACCACCAAACTGTTTTCTACAGCAGCCACACCAATTTGCAGTCCCACCAACAGTGCACAAGGATTGCAATTTCTCCACATCCCTGACAACACTTATTAATGTCAAACTTTTTGATTCTGGTCATCCTGGTAGGTGTGAAGACGTATATCATTGTGGTTTTGATTTGCATTTCCCTGATAACTCAGATTTTGTCTAAAGAGTGGGGAGGCAAAGGGAGAGTGCCAAGCATGAATGTGAACATCTAGCTGTGGTTTTTAAGAGAATCCAATGGGGACTTCCCCAATGGTCCAGTGATTAAGACTCTGTGCTTCCACTGTAGGGGACACGATTTCAAACCCTGGTCAGGGAACTGAGATCCTGCGTGCTGCGTGGTGTGACCAAAAAAAGAAAGAGAGAGGTGGCTCTGATAAGAGGAAGGACTTTTGAGATTCAAGAGAGAGAGCAGAGAGACCAACATAGGGCTTTGCAACATTTTGCATCTCACCAAATGTACCCAAGTTCTGGCCAGGATTTGGTGGGACATGCAGGAGGCAGAGAGAAGGACAAGCCTGCCTAGTCTGAACTTCTGCCACTCACCAGCCGGGTAATTTCATGGACCATCCTGGAGGACAGATTCTGACCCTACAGGGTTTGTTGAATGGATTGACCAGACAACACAATGTGACCGTGTCCAGCCCACAGTTGGTTGTACACTCATGTGCATCCCCTCTGTGCCCGCTCACATCTCCTGTAGCCCCTCAGCCCAGAACAGGATGGGCATCCCATTGTCAGAAAATGGCTTCAGTTGCAAGCCACCTGCTTTTCCAAAGCCGGTGAAGGATAGGGAGCTATTTCCTGAGAAGAAGAGTGGGCCAGGTGCAGCATCTCAGTGCTGGGCAGCAAACCTTTCAGAGCTCCCACTTAGACTCAAGAAAGAGAAGGTCTAACTGTAGAAAGCCAGTGAGGGCAATTCTAAGACTTTATTCCAGGATTTCTCTGCCGCAGCACTGCTGACGTTTGGAGCCAGATTATTCTTTGCCATGCAGGGGAGCTGTCTATGCTATTCTTGGGCTTCTGTGGTAGCTCAGGCGGTAAAGAATCCACCTGTAATGCAGGAAACCTGGGTTCGATCTCTGGGTTGAGAAGATCCCCTGGAGGAGGGCGTGGCAACCCACTCCAATATTCTCTCCTGGAGAATCCCCATGGACAGAGGAGCCTGGTGGGCTACAGTCCATAGGGTGACAAAGATTTGGACACAATCGAGTGACCAAGCACAAGCAAACCCAGCCAATAAAACCATCCCCAGCTGAGAATCACTGGTTTAGAAGATCCCAAGTTTTTCACTTTGCAAACCAAATTCTTGGTATATGCATAAAATACCCATTTCCCAAGAAAACCATGTTTGGAAAGATGCCATCATACTATGAGTTCTATCAAGTAATGATTCATAGCCCATTTTTATCAGCTGTCACTCACGAAGATAATCAGTGGTATAGACTATCTACTAATAAACTGAGACAAGTAATGGGAACAGAGATGTGCCCTTTGTCACCCACCATGGAGATAACTAGTTCAGGCAGGATCATAATAGATGTTAATGATGATGATAGGAGGGTGAAAGGAACAGGTGATTGGTGTAGATACAAAAGATTTGCCCACAGAATACCTGCCAGTGACAAAAAGGGACACAGGGCCTGTGGTGGAGACCCTTGGTATCAAAGTGTGAAATTAGGAGGCATAAGACCACCCTCACTTCTGACACCAAGTGCAAATGGCATCACTGACTCAACAGATGTGAGTTTGAGCAGGTTACAGGGGTTGGTGATGGACAGGGAAGCCTGGTGTGTTGCAGTTCATGGGGTCACCAAGAGTTGGATACAACTGAGCAACTGTACTGAACGAAGACCTCCCTCAGGTTCAATCATTTTCTAGAAGGATTCACAGAACTGACTGAAAGTTGTTATATATGACAGTGAAAAGATATAGGCTAAAATCAGCCAAGAGCAGAGAAGAGTCTAGAAGAAATCCAGGCACGGGCTTCCAGAACTTCCCCCACCCAGTGCAATCAGCAAAGAGTTATGTTCCTGGCAATGTGTGACAACACACATGGTGTTCTGCCAACCAGAGATGCTCGCTCAAAACTCAATAACCAGAGTTTTCATTGGAGGTCCAAGGTCAACTGCCAATGTGCCTGACCTTTAGTCTCCAGGCCATCTGAGAGTCACCCTGAGATCACACAGCCCGAGATCCCCATCGTAAATTAGATTATTTGGTGTGACCCAAGTTTCCAGGTAAACAAACACACTCTTCTCAGGCAGGATATCCCAGAGGTTTAGAGGGCATGTTCCAAGAGCCAATAGCAAAGTGCAGACTCTCTTTGAATCCGGTTCAATTCTTTACTACACACAAGATAACACCCAGTGAAGGGACCAGATGACAGGGGAGTCTCCTGATGTGGTGTTCTAAGAAGAATACGTCATTGATTCTGTGGTTCTGCCAAGAATACGGGGGCCTGACTCTGGACATAGGGTCTACTGATAGCTCCAGGTTGAGAGTCATCTACAGACCGAAAGGTGTGTGTTCTTTTTTTCCCAGCAACTTTATTGAGATATAATTCACACACCATACAATTTGACCATTTAAAGTGTCCAATTCAGTGGTGTTTTTAGTACATACACATATATACTATAGTATATACACATATATATATGTACTCCCCCAGTGGCTCGGCAGTAAAAATGCCTGCAATGTAGGAGATGCAGATGTGGGCTCAGTCCCTGGGTTGGGAAGATCCCCTGGAGGAGGACATGGCAACCCACTCAAGTATTCTTGCCTGGAGAATTCCATGGACAGGGAAGCCTGATGGCTACAGTCCAGTGGGTTGTGAAGAGTTGGACACAACTAGTGACTGAGCATGCAGGCACACGTGTTTGTGTAAGTGTCATCATAGGCATTTACAGAACATTTTCGTGAGCTCAAAAAGAAATCCCATAGCCTCTAGCTATCATACCACCCTCCATCCTCTTCCCACCCTAAGCAACCACTCATCTGTCTTCTGTCACTATTAAAACTCTATTCTTTAGGACTTCCTTGGAGGTCTAGTGGTTAAGGATCCATCTGCCAATGCAGAGGACATGAGTTTGATCCCTGGTGGGGGAGGATCCCACGTGCTGCAAAGCAACTAAACCCTTGAGATGCAGTTCCTGAGCCTGAAAGCTGTGATTAGTGAAGCCTGCAAGCCTGGAGCTGACGCTTCACGAGAGAAACCACCACAATGAGAAGCCCACACACCACAATCAGAGAGTAGCCCACCCTTGCCGTAACTGGAGAGAGCCCACATGCAGCAACCAAGACGCAGCGCACCAAAAAAATAAATTAAAAAAAAATTTTTTAACTCTATTCTTTTAAACCGTCAGGACCATGAAGGAAAAAAGACTGAGAAGTGTTCAGTGTTCTAATTAGAGGGTCAGCTGGAGTCCAAATGACCCCTGGAGAGTGCCGAGTGGCACCTCCCTAGTGTAATGGGGGGTTCACGCAGTGGCAAGTGGGTTTTGTAGGAGGGTGTCCTTGTGTGTGGGATAGTGTCAGGTGAGTGGGTAGCATATTTGTCAACCGCTCAGGGATGATTCAGAAAATAAATCACTATGATGAGTGCAGCTCTGGAAAGCAAGGGACCGAGGGCAAACATGATCAAATGTCCACCTTCAGGGAATCCATCTGAAAGAAGTTTCTTTGGTTCTTTGCCATTTTTCTGTAATTCTGAAATTATTTCAAAAGAAATTATGAAAAAAATTTAAATTTTATTTAATTACTTTATGTTATTGAAAAATTTAAAAATCATTTAAATTTTTATTTTTAATTATTAAAAATATTTTTTAAAAATGTGACCACATATTTACCAAATATATTAATGTTACTTTTTCTCTCTTTCATTTTTCACATACATTTGCAATCATTGCAAGTTGTATTACTACCATATAGTATTTCTTGTTTTCATTTTTTTTTTAATTTATAGATTTTTTTGGGGGGGGGGATCAGCTTTAAGTTTCCAGGAAAGTAGACTAGAAAGTTCACAGTTCCCCTTGCAACAATTTCCCCTATTATTAACATCTTGCACTGGGGTGGTACATTTGTTAACAATTGATGAATATGAATATTGATGTATTATTACTTAAGTCTGCAGTTTATAGTAGGGTGGTGTACATTCTATTTTCAGAAAATGTGTGCTGAGTCGCTCAGTCATGTCTTACTCTTTGCCATCCCATGGACTGTAGCCTACCAGGCTCCTCTTTCCATAGAATTTTCTAAGCAAGATTACTGGAATAGGTTGCCATTCCCTCCTCTAGAGAATCTTCCCAACCCAGGGATCAAACCCAAGTTTCTTGCATTTCCTGCATTGGCAGGTGGATTCTTTACCACTTCACCACCTGGGAAATCCATTCTATGTGCTTTAACAGATGTATGATGTCATATATCCACAATTGCATGATCCTAAGATTAGTCTATTCTTTTTCAATCATAAAAAGAAAGAGAAAGAGAGGGAAAGAGGGAAGAAAAAGGGGAAGGAAGAAAATCTAGGTCAGTCTCCTGGTCTTTCCCCTTCTTGCCTTCACCCCAGCCATCATCCTCTCCTGCCCGCTGTCAAAAGGTGAGCTCCACAACAGAGGGGACAGGAGGGTGGTGTGACTTGGTCACACTGCCCATCAGTCGTGTTGCATTCCAGAATACGATCTGGGACAGGCACCCCTGGCCCACCCCTTCCTGAGTCTTCAGTCCCCAGAGGTCCCTCAGCCTAGGACCCCGCTTGGCAGACTAACTATCCATTTTATTTTAGAAATGATGCTAAAATCACAAGCAACAAAAGAAAACAGGTTAAAACTTTTGTGCATCAAAAACTATCAAGAAGGACTTCCCTGGCAGTCCAATGGTTAAGACTCCACTTGCAATGCAGGGGGCACATGTTTGATGCCTAGTCAGGGAACTAAGATCCCACATATCATGTAGTGCAGCGTGGGGAGTGAGCTATCAAGAAAGTAAAAAGACAACACGAAACGGAATGAAATAGTTGCAGACAGTATAGCTGATGAGGGATCAATACCAGAATATATATATATTAAAAAAAAAAAAACCCTTATAACTCAGCCTTAAAAGGACAAACAACCTAACTGAAAAATAGGCAAAGGGCTTGAATAGACATTTCTTCAAAGATGATACACAAATGACCAATTAGCACATGACAAGTTGCCCTAAATCTCTAGTCATCAAATAAATGAAAATCAGAACCACAACAAGATACCTTCTCGAACCTGTCAGGATGGCTACTATCAAAGCAGCAGAAACTAACAAGTGTTGAGGAGGACATGGGGAAACTGGAATACCTGTACACTGCTGGTGGGAATTTAAAATTGTGCGGTAGCTGTGGAAAATAGTCTGGCAATTCCTCAATAAGATAAATACAGAATTAGCATATGATTCAGCAATTCTACTTGTATATACATATATATGGGCTTCCCACGTAGCTCTAGCGGTAAAGAATCCGCCTGCAAACGCAGGAGACAAGAGACGAGGGTTTGATCCCTGGGTTGGGAAGTTCCCTTGGAGAAGGGCATGGAAACCCACTCCACTATTCTTGCCTGGAGAATCCCCATGGACAGAGGAGCCTGGGGGGCTACAGTTCATAAGGTCTCAAAGACTGAAGAGATTTAGCATGCATACATATATGTATATATATATGTATGTGTCTATATATGTATATATATGTATGTATATAAATATATACCTGAGAGATTTGATAATATGGACTCAGATAATTGTACAAACACAACCACAACAGCACCAGTCACAATTGCCAAAAGGTGGAAACAGGCCAAATGTCCATCAATGAATAATGAAATGATGAATGAATAAACAAAATGTGGTCCATTCATACAATGGAATATTACTCAGCCATAAAAAGGGATGATGCACTGACACATGCTACTCCCTGGATGAACTTGAAAAACATCATGCTGAGAGGAGGAAGTCAGACACAGACAGACAGACAATGTGTGATTCTATTTATGTGAAATATCCAGAACAGACAAATCCACAGTCACTGTTTATATTATTAGTTGTGGATAATTAATCATAATATAGGGTCCTAGGTCCTGTATTTGGAGAGGTAAATGGCAGCCCACTCCTGTATTCTTGCCTGAAAAATTCCATGGACCGTGGAGCCTGATGGGCTACAGTCTATGGGATCGCAAAGAGTCGGACACGATTGAGCAACTTCATTATACTAGGGTCCTCATATCTGCTGTCACCCTTTAACTAAAGAGTCTTAGCTTGTTGAGGGGAAAGATGTACTTTATGAACAAACTTCTATAGCACATTTTGTGGGGTGCTTTATTGGCATGACCAATAAAATCTAATATTTTCATGACTTTTGATAGCTATTTGTTGGATGTTAAAAGAGAACTATGGAAAGTTTTCTTCTCTTTGCTGTCACATTAAAATAAATTATTAAAAATTATTTAAAAAATTCCACAGAGATGACAGAAAGCAGGGTAGTGGCTTGGAGTGGGGGTGGGGGTGAGGCTGCTGTGGGAGGGGACAAGAAGTAACTGCTCGTGGGCATGGGGTCTCTTTTTGGAGTGAAGTGTGTGTTAGTCGCTCAGTCGTGTCCGACTCTTGGCAACCCCAGGGACTGTAGCCCGCCAGGCTCCTCTGTCCTTGGGGATTCTCCAGGCAAGAATACTGGAGTGGGTTGCCAAGTCCTCCTCTAGGGGATCTTCCCGACTGAGGGATTGAACCCAGGTCTCCTGCATTGCAGGCAGTTTACCATCTGAGCCACTAGGGAAGCCCTTTATGGGGTGATAGAAACATTCTAACATGGGCTCTGGTGGGGATTGCCTAACTCTGGGGATATATTATAAACCATTAAATTGGACCTTTAAAAATGGGTGAATTGTAGACTTTCTTGGTGGTCCAGTGCCTAAGACTCTGCATCCCCAAGGCGGGGACCTGGAGTTCCATCCCTGGTCAGGGAACTAGATCCCACAAGCCACAACTAAAGATCTGCCTGACACAATTAAAAGAAAAAAAAAAAAAAACCAACATGCCGCAACAAAGATCAAGGATCCCCCATGCCACAGCTAAGACCTGGCACAGCCAAAATAAATAAATAAATAAATATTTTTTTAAACTCCATTTTTTAAAAAATGGGTGAAATGTATGAAATCTCTCACTAAAGCAGTTACTCAAGAAAATGAAGCTCCGTATAGCCTTCTAATTCTCTGTATATTCATTCTATTAATGTTTGAGAGTTTGATATTGAAATTCCCACTAAAAATCATCAGTTATCTACTTAAAAAATAATTGTACCATATGAAACCTAGTTCTGTACTTCCAAGTCTCCTGGAAATGTGTCATCATGCTTTCATAATTTAAAAAAACAAAAATAAGCCCCAGACATGATCTGCCGAGTGTGGCTGGCAGACAGGGTCTGGCGCTGGTGGCCACCCTCTGGCCCTACGTGCCTCTTGGGCAGCAACCTGAAGCCCCAGATGGCGCTGCTGAATTTGCTTTGAAAATTTGGATCTAAAAGTCTATCCTGGCTCTGCGTCCCTGTGCTGGGAATGGCTTCTGTCCACGCCCACTCCCACTCCTGGCCCCCGCCACGGGAGACTGCAGTTTTTCTCCATCGTGCTGTTCCCAGAGTGACAGGCTGTGCTTGCTTCAGCGGGGAAATAGGCTGAGATTTCAGCATCACTGGAACCTGGACAGGCCACAGGAGATGGTCTGCGCCGGGCAGGAGAGCTGGCTCTGGGCCAGCAGGGCTCCACAGACCCAGGAGACCCTTAGGAAGTGGAAACCCCAGGGCAGGAGAAGGGATTTCCTCTCTAGCTCCGGTCATGCGTCGGGCAGGGGGTGGGAGACCTCCACTCACAGAGCCTGGGCACCTTTTCCCCCCCACACCGCTGGGCGCCCTGCCAGGGCGGGGTGAGGGGGAGTGAGGTAGGCAAGCACACCCTGACCTTGGCAACAGCGACAGATGCCCTGGGGAGGGGGTCATGCTGGAAATTTGATTGCTGGCTGCTTTCAGGATTCAAGGGAAGTTATTGCTAGTGGGTACAGGGGCGGGGTAGTGAAAAAACGTTCTAGAATCAGACAGAGGTGAGAGTTGTACAACATCTTGAATATACTAAATGAAACTGAATTGTTCCCTTTAAAACGGCTACTTTTATGGTGTGTGTGAATCTCATCTCCATTAAAAGAAAAGAGAAGGGACTTCCCTGGTGTTCCAGTGGTTAAGAATCCACCACACAGTATTCAGAGAAGGCCAGTTTAGAGATTTTATTTCCTGTGGGTATCCTTTAATAAAGAAGGAAAAGTATATCTTTAGAGTACATGCAAAACAGAAGTATCTGATTAGAAATTATTTTGAAAAAAAAAAGTGAAAGTCGCTCAGTCGTGTCTGACTCTTCGCAACCCCACGGACTAGTCCATGGACTTCTCCAGGCCAGAATACTGGAGTCGGTAGCCTTTCCCTTCTCCAGGGGATCTTCCCAACCCAAGGGTCAAACCCAGGCCTCCCACATTGCAGGCGGATTCTTTACCAGCTGAGCCACCAGGGAAGCCCAAGAATACTGGAGTGGGTAGCCTGTCCCTTCTCCAGCGGATCTTCCCGACCCAAGGAACTGAACCAGGGTCTCCTGCATTGCAGGTGGATTCTTTACCAAATGAGCTATCAAAGAAAAAAAAATCTGGCCTGCAATGCAGGGGATGCGGGTTCAAACCTTGGTCGGGGAACTAAGAGCTCACGTTCTTTGCAGCAGCTAAGCCCACTCGACATGACGACAGCCTGTGCACTATGGTCTCTATAAAACAATGAAAAATCCCGTGTGATGCAAGGAAGAGGCTCATGCTGCAAACAGGACCCAATGCAGCCAAACAATGTTTTCTTAAAAGCAGAGAAGAGAAAGAAAGAGAAGAGAGAAAGAAAAAGAGAAAAGAAGAGAAAGAAAAAGAAAAAAAAATGCATTTTGCTGCTGAGGAACCCAGAAGACTCAGCGTGGCCAGGATTTTAGAGGGTCTTGATTTTAAAAAATAAAAAATTCACATTTTGAGATACAGTAAAGTCATTCTGCCTTATGCGTAAGTTAACTTGAATTTTATGCTAAATAAACTAGCTTGTCCGTGGCCTATCATAGATACACTGTGTGCGTGCTCAGTTTCTCTGTCGTGCCCGACTCTTTGCGAACTCGTGGACTCTAGCCTGCCAGGCTCCTCTGTCTATGCGATTCTCCAGACAAGAATACTGGAGTGGAGTGCCATTACCTCCTCCAGGGGACCTTCCCCACCCAGGGACTGAACCCTCATCTCCTTCTTCTCCCACATTGGCAGGCAGAGTCTTTACCACTAGTGTTTCCTGGGAAGCTCAAATACATTGTACATCTGCTTTATTTATTTAAGGAAAGGCCATGTTGACCAGAAGTAAAGAATGTCCACAATAGAAAATCAAGATTGAATGCCCCTTCTCCTGGAATGACAATGCTAGTCCTCCTTTGATGATAAGACTCCTTTCCTGGGTGCCAGGCCCTGCTGACTCGCTGTGTACGAGCTAGTCTGTCCTTTATTTTGAGCCACTAAAGAAATGTAACCCTGACTTGTTTAATGTTTTGTTTTTGATGGTTAATAAAGCATTTTTATTAACCAGCTAGTTACTGCCATTGGAAGTTACATGGATTTTATTTTTTTTTTCCATTTATTTTTATTAGTTGGAGGCTAATTACTTTACAATATTGTAGTGGTTTTTGCCATACATTGACATGAATCAACCATGGATTTACATGTATTCCCCATCCCAATCCCACCTCCCACCTCCCTCTCTACCTGATCCCTCTGGGTCTTCCCAATGCACCAGGCCCAAACACTTGTCTCATGCATCCAACCTGGGCTGGTGATCTGTTTCACCCTAGATAATATACATGTTTCGATGCTGATCTCTCGAAACATCCCACCCTTGCCTTCTAAGCCCACAGAGTCCAAAAGTCTTTGTTTAATGTTTTCTGTTCTCTCAAGATATAAAAACTGTGCTGAAAACCCTGCCTCTCCCGAGCAGCTTCTCAGAGTAATCTGGAAAGATGACTTCTGGGCTAGTCCTTAGTCTGGCTCAAATAAAACTCTTTCCTGTTCTTATTATGCACAGAGCAGACGTTCAGTGGAACAAGTGAATTTTGGAGCCAGGCGTAAGTTCAAATTCTGACTCTTGCATTTACCAGCTGTGTAACCTGGGAGAAGCTGAGTCTTTTAATTACCTCGGCTGTCAAGTGGAGATCACAACACTTCCTTTCAGACCAATTTGGGGATTAAAACTCAATTTGCAGATTCAACTCACTGGGACCTTGTCTGGCATGTAGAATGCACTTGATAGAAAGGAATCATGTTCACCCAGTGGAACACAATCCCTGAGGCAATGAAAAGGAAAGATATAGTGACACATGCAATGACATGGACAAATCTCAGGATAATAATGCTGATTGAAAGAAGATAAAGAGTACATATTATAAAGTTCTGCTTATAGAAAACTATAGAAAATGCAAACTACAGTGACCAAAGTGGCTGCTTGAGAAAGAAGGGGAGGGACAGGCAGGAGGGATTTGGAAATATTCTGTTATTTCCTACTTATTATAATGTAACAAGAAATATATACCTGTTCTTCACCCCCAGTTTCAGGAACATAGCTCCTAAAACCACTGTTACTTCCTAAGTGATAAGAGCAACAGGAGCATATTTTGTTAAAATATTTGGTTTCAGTCCCATTTTTGAAATAGAGAAGTGTCTTTTATTGTTTATACCGTTTTCTTTAAAAGAGAATAATGTCAGATTTTTAAAAATTCTGTTTGTATATTTCTGGCTGTGCTGAGTCTTCATTGCTGCACGCCAGGCTTTCTCTAGTTCTGGGGTGGGGAGCTTTGCTTCTCGTTGGACGGCTTCTCTAGGTGCGGAGCACAGGCTCTAGGCTTCAGTAGTTACGGCTCTCGGCTCTAGGGCGCAGGCTCAGTAGCGTAGTGCTCGGGCTTGGTTGCTCTGTGCGCTGTAGTTGTGGCGGATGGGCTTAACTGCTCTGTGGCATGTGGAATCTCCCCGGACCAGGAATTGAACCCGTGTCTCCTGCATTGGCAGGTGGATCCTTATCCACTGGACCACTAGGGAAATCCTAAAATAATACTTTTTCAAGCACACCTGAATTTCAGGTACTGAGATGACCTCTGGAAAGCACGTGAGGGTGAGGGCTGGTTGCCTGGAAAATGAACCACGTGATTAGAGAGTTGGATCTTTCGGTTCCACCCGCTCTGACCTCCAGGGAGAGCAGAAGTACTGGCGATTGACACTGAATCACTAAAATCCAACGATTAGTCAATCGTGCCTATGTCATGGAGCCTCCATAGAAACCCAGAAGGGCAGGGCTCAGAGAGCTCCTGGGTTGGTGAACAGGTGGAGGTGCTGGAAGGGTGATGTGTCTGGAGAGAGCATGGAAGCGCCACGCACCTTCCCGCAAACCTGGCCCTGTGCGTCTCCTCTGTCTGGTTGTCCCTGAGTCCTGTACTTTATTAGAAACAAACAAACAAACAAAAAAACAGTAACAACAAGGAATGTTCTTTCCTGAGTTCTATGAGCCAGTCTAGCAAACTGTTGAAGCCAAGAAAGGGATCTTTGAAATCCATGATGTATAACTGGTCTTTCAGAAGTCCTGGAGGCCCCGCCTTGACCCTGGCATGGAAAATGGGGACAGTCTTGTGGGACTGACTGCTCTTCTGTGGGGTTTACACTAACTCCAGGGCATTAGTGTTGAATCATACTGAGGACAGGCTGGTGGTGGCCAAGGGGAAGGGGGTGGGGGGTGGTGTGGAACAGGAGGTTGAAGTTAGCAGATGTAAGCTTTTTAAAAAAATATGTATTTATTTATTTCGCTGCACCAGATCTCAGTTGTGGCATGTAGGATCTTCTTTTTATTTTTTTTTTTTCAGTTGCCTCGTGTGGGATCTAGTTTCGTGATCAGAGATCGAATCTGGGCACCCTGAATTGGAAGCATGATATCTTAGCCACTGGACCACCAGGGAGGTCCTGGATATAAATTTGCATTTATCAGATGGATAAACAATAAAGTCCTACTCGACAGCATAGGGAACTATATTCAATATCCTATGATAAACCGTAATGGAAAAGAATGTTTTAAAATGTACGTATGTTCCCTGCAGGCTCAGCAGTAACGAATCTGCCTGCAGAAACACAGGTTTGATCCGTTTGCTGGGAAGACCCCCTGGAGAAGGAAATGGCAATTCATTCCAGTATTCTTGCCTGAACAATCCCATGGACAGAGGATCCTGGTGGGCTACAGCCCAGAGGGTCACAGAGAGTCAGACACAATTTAGTGAACACACACATATGTTTAACTGAATAACTTAGCTGTACAGTAGTAGTTAACACAACATTGTAAATCAACTATACCTCAATAAAGATACAATTAAAAAAAACACAGCTTACTTCTAAAAAAATAATAGCAAAAGAATTGTTAGTGCGGAAAACCCCTATGTTTGGTGTCAGAAGTGCTGTGTGAATAGAGGACAGAAAACAGGAGTTTTCTTTTAGGTCCTCAGGGACTTCGAGGGGTGATGGTTGTGTTCACTATCTTGACTGTGGTTACAGGTCCATGGGCCGGTGTATGTATCAACACTTGGCTAGTTAAGGGCTTCCCTGGTTGTCCAGCGGTGAAGAATCCGCCTGCCAATGCAGGAGACACGATTTGATCATGACTTGGTCCAGGAAGATCCCACTCTCTCTGGGGCCACTGAGCCCATGCACCTCAACTACTGAGCCTGTGTTCTCGAGCCTGGGGGCCGCAGCCAGTGAGCCCGCATGCCCTAGAGAAGCCCCTGCAGTGAGAAGCGCGTACACCACAGCCAGAGAGTAGCCCCCACTCCCTGCAGCTAGAGAAAAGTCCTCAAAGCAACAAAGATCCAGTGCAGCAAAAAATAATAATAATTAAAAAATTAAATGGCTAATTAAAAAAACAACAACAGCTAAATTCTTCACATAGGTGCCATATGTCAGGTATACCTCAAACAATCTGCTTATAAAAATAGAAACATACTTTTTTGGATGTTTAGAACGCACATAATTTTATTTGTTGCTGTTTCATTTTCTGCTTAAGTTTTTAAAATTACTCTCATACAATTTTTAAAGGCCATACTCTGTTTAGTGATTAGAAAATATTAGCTATATTCCGTTACATTTTTAAAACAGGGAACTCTTCCCTGGTGGGTCGGTAGTTAAGACTCTACACTTCTACCACACTTCTACTACAGGTGGCATGGGTTTGATTCCTGGTCAGGGAACTAAGATCTCACATGCTGCACAGCCACAGTCAAAAATAAAAATTAAAAATACATTAAAAATGGAGACGCAGGAGAATGGGGTGCAGGGCCAAGACTTTGCAAGGAAGCAGAAGCATCTCAGAGCTAGCAGGACAAAGGGGTCTGCAGTGTACATTTGGATTCCGTCCACTTTGGGTTTGGGAGAATCCAGCTGCCCAGATGCTCCTCTGAGCACAGAAAGGTCACACACGGTCCTGTCGACAGGAAGGAGCTCCTGCCCACTCCAAGTAGCATGAGGAAATGGTGAGGGGATGTGTCCAGTTGCCATCTTGGGGTGGAGGGACCCAGAGATAAAGCCAGGCTCCTCTCCTGGCCCAACAGGGTCCATCCCATCTTCCCGGAGCTGGGAGGGCGGTGGCGGGCAGGCAGGCCCCAGGCAGGCCACATCTGGCCCATCAGTTCTCAGGTCAGCTGTGGCAGAATCCATGTGGCCCTGAGGGCCTGCAGGGATGTCACCTGCACTTCTGAGCACCCATTGCAGCCTCACTGCTCCAGACTTGACAGCAGGAATGTCTGGTTGGATGGCCCCAGAATCACTTCCTGGAAACTCGAGTTTGCCGGGTTTTCATCTTCAGAGCAAAAGACACACCCTTCATCATCATCAGACGCTAGACTATCTCCCTTGGGGCCTGAACACAGCCACACTGTCACGGGGTAGACACCTGGCATCCCCCTGCAGGCCACCTGTGTCGGGGGGGCCCATACTGATGCACTGTCTATACCCCTGCGGCTCCTTCTCACCTTTCACGTACTGTCCAAGAGCTTTAGCATTGTTGTGGGTTCATTAACAAGATGGCACCAGTCAGGTTCGCTCGCCCCACCCTCTCACACACTCTCGCGCTCTGTTTTGTAAACAATGACTTTGCACGATAATGCCGTGGCTGAGATCACTTATAGCACTGCACATGCGTGGCACAGGGTACTCGCTTGGTCACAAGCTACTTTGTGTGGTATGCCTGTATGCACTTCACCATGAAAGCGCTGGCTGCTGCTGCACTGGGCTTGCAACATCATGGCTGTGTTATATGAGGTTATGTTATGGCTACATTACAGCTACATTATGGTTATGTTAGGGCTTCCCTTGTAGCTCAGTTGGTAAAGAATCTGCCTGCAATCCAGGAGACCCGGGTTCGATTCCTAGGTTGGGAAGATTCTCTGGAGAAGGAAATGGCAACCCACTCCAGTATTCTTGCCTGGAGAATCCCGTGGACAGAGGAGCCTGGCGGGCTACAGTCCACGGGGTTGCAAGAGTCGGACACGACTTACTGACTAAGCCAGCACAACCATGGTTATGTTACGGCTGCTGAGTCAGCTAGGAGAGAGGCTGTGTTATGGCTGCCGTGCCGTATCTGCAGTTCCTACAGCTCCTCAAGTCCCCTTCCAGCCTCTTAGTTTGTGCCTTGCCTACCCTGGGTTCAGCGAATAGTGTGACCATCAAGACAATGGGCGTCATGAACAGGATCAGCAATGCAGTTGCTAAGGCCCTCCTGGGGGACACCCCCAACCGGGTGACCATGCCTCCGCATGAGTCCCTGTAACATGTACTGTGTTCACCCGCCCCCCTGACCTGGGGGCTGTCTACACCCATTTACATCACCCAGGGCTATACATCTTTAGGAAGACCGCCATGCAGGGGCACTGCATCTGTCCTGCGAGGAGTTGAGGGTACCACCTGCAGCCCTTCTTACCAGCACCAGAGCCCTTGGCATGGCCCAAGGTCAGACTCCTCTAGGCACCAGCATCTAGGTGGTCGGCACCTTTGTCTGTCCCCTGGACTTCGACCTGGGCTTAGTCATTCATTCTTGGAAGCTCCTGAGAAGTGAGAGCAGGAACCCGCCTCAGATGGCATCCCTGCTCTGAAGTTTGATGGAGGCAAAAACTGAGGGCCAGCCCCACCTGGGCATCCTGGCTGGTTCTCCCTTCTGGGCAAACAGGCTGGAAATAAAAGTGCCACTGTGAATGCCCTGGCCCTGCCAGTCAGGCTGTTTCTGTCCCGGGGAAGATGCCAGCTCAGTGCCAGGAATGTTCTGGACACACCCTGGGCCAGGAAGGAACTAAAGAGTCATCAGTCCACCAGCAGTTCCAAGTACCCACTCCTCGGTGGGTGAACTCACCTCACTGTGCAGGAGACTGAGTCTGTAGCGGGCCGAGCCTGAGATAGCCCCTGGGCCAACAGCAACTCTGATGCAATCGCCAGTTGGGGGGACAGAGACATGGCCCCTTGGGTGAAGTGGGCAGGTGCAGACAGCTTCCAGATGAGGTAGACGGGGTAGACAGTCCCCAAGTGAGGTGGACAGGGGAAGACAGCCCCCAGGTGAGGTGGACAGAGTAGACAGTTCCCCAGGTGAGGTGACAGGGGTAGACAGCCCCCAGGTGAGATGGGCAGAGCTAGACAGTCCCTAAGTGAGGTTAGACCGTCCCAGATGAGGTGAATATGTGCAGACAGTCCCTAGGTAAGGTAACTGATCCTTCCCATTCTTCCCTTCTCTCATCAAGTACTGTGGACTCCACTTACCAGGCCAGAGAGTCAAGTGTTCAAAGATGCACCAGGTTAATCCACCTTTCAGCAGCTCACAATATTTAGGAAGATCTGTCTTGACAGGTGAGTTCCAGAGCCTCAGAGAGCAGAGCTCACATCCCAGGGCACCAGTGGGGACCAAACCCAGATGTAAAGCCAGCCCAAGCCCAGCGTGGAGTCCGTGGTCTGAAGAGAACACACTTTCTGTGATGCAGTGGTGGCTTCCCAGGTTTGACATAGGCAGCCTGGGAGCAGGACGGACCAGCTCCCCAGCGGGCCGCTTTGCAGGAAATAGTTCATTGCTCTTTCGTGGAAACCTTCTGAGGCTCCCTCAGCATCCTGGCTCCCGAAGCCCGTGGCCCACCCGACCCTGAACACTCACCCTCCCACTGCCCCGTGAGCCAGATGGTTCGTGCTTGCCTCCCGCAGCCGGTCCCGATGTACCCGCCTCGTCTCCAGGGGGTTTCAGCTACAGGGCTAGGCCTTGCTCTGAGGCTGCCTCTGTCTGCCTGCCTCCTAAGTTGCTTCAGTTGTGTCTGACTCTTTGCGACCCCAAGGACTGTAGCCTGCCAGGTTTCTCTGTCCACAAAAGTCTCCAGGCAGGAAAATTTGAATGGGTTGCCATGCCCTCCACCAGGGGTCTGGGGGTCAAACTCACTTCTCCTGCATTGGCAGGCGGCTTCTTTACCACTAGGGCCCCCTGGGAAGGCCCTGCTACCTCTATATAGAAATATAATTCACATCCTAGATAGTTCACCCAACAGGAGAGCTACATTAAAAGAATGAAATTAGAACATTCTCTAACATAAAAACAAACTCAAAATGGATTAAAGACCTAAATGTAAGACCAGATACTACAAAACTCCTAGAGGAAAATATAGGCACAACAGTGTTTGACATGGATTGCAGCAAGATCTTTTGGGGCCCTTCTCCTAGAGTAATGGGAATGAAAACAAACATAAACAAAGGGGACCTAATTAAACTTAAAAGCTTTTGCACAACAAAGGAATCCATAAACAAAATGAAAAGACAACTGACAGAATGAGAGAAACTGTTTGCAAATGATGCGACCAACAAAGGACTGATCTTCAAAATACACAAACAGCTCATCAGTTCAGTTCAGTCGCTCAGTCATCTCTGACTCTTTGCAACCCCATGGACTGCAGCACACCAGGCCTCCCTGTCCATCACCAACTCCCAGAGCTTGCTCAAACTCATGTCCATCGAGTTGGTGATACCATCCCACCATCTCATCCTCTGTCATCCCTTTTTCCTCTTGCCTTCAGTTTTTCCCAGCATCAGGGTCTTTTATAATGAGTCAGCTCTTTGCATCAGGTGGCCAAAGTATTGCGGCTTCAGCTTCAGCATCATTCTTTCCAGTGAATATTCAGGACTGATTTCCTTTAATTGACTGGTTTGGTCTCCTTGCAGTCCAAGGGACTCTCAAGAGTCTTCTCCAAAACCACAGGTAAAAAGCATCAATTCTTCATCACTCAGTTTTCTTTATGGTCCTACTCTCACATCCATACATGACTACTGGAAAAACCATTGCTTTGACTATATATAGGGCCCTTTGTTGGCAAAGCAATGTTTCTGCTTTTTAATACACTGTCTAGGTTTCTCATAGCTTTACTTCCAAGGAGCAAGCATTTTTTAATTTCATGGCTTCAGTCACCATCTACAGTGATTTTGGAACCCAAGAAATAAAGTCTGTCACTGTTTCCATTGTATCCCCATCTATTTGCCATGAAGTGAAGGGACCAGATGTCATGATCTTCGCTTTTTGAATGTTGAGTTTTAGGCCAGCTTTTTCACTCTCTTCTTTCACCTTCATCAAGAGGCTCTTTAGTTCCTTTTTACTTTCTTCCATAAGGGTGGTGTCATCTACATATCTGAGGTTATTGATATTTCTCCCAGCAGTCTTGATTCCAGCTTGTGCTTTATCCAGCCTGGCATTTTGCATGTTGTACTCTGCATATGAGTTAAATAAGCAGGATGATGATATACAGCCTTGACGTACTCCTTTCCCAATTTGGAACCAGTCTGTTGTTTCACGTTAGGTTCTAACAGTTGCTTCTTGACCTGCATACAGATTTCTCAGGAGGCAGGTAAGGTGGTCTTGTATTCCCATCTCTTGAAGAATTTTCCACAGTTTGTTGTGATCCACACAGTCAAATCCACACAACTGCAGCAAGATCTTTTGGGGTCTGTCTCCCAGAGTAATGGAAATGAAAACAAACATAAACAAAGGGGACCAAATTAAACTTAAAACCTTTTGCACAGCAAAGGAAACCATAAACAAAATGAAAAGACAACCAACAGAATGAGAGAAAATGTTTGCAAATGATGTGACCAACAAGGGATTGATCTTCAAAACACACAAACAGCTTATCAGTTCAGTTCAGTCGCTCAGTCATCTCTGACTCTTTGTGATCCCATGGACTGCAGCATGCCAGGTTTCCCTGTCCATCAAAGGCTTTAGCGTAGTCGGTGAAGCAGAAGTAGATGTTTCTCTGGAACTCTCTTGCTTTTTCGGTGATCCAACGGATGTTGGTAATTTGATCTCTGGCTTATCTGCCTTTTCTAAATCCAGCTTGAACATCTGGAAGTGCTCAGTTCATATACTATTGAAGCCTAGCTTGGAGAATTTTGAACATTACTTTGCTAGAGTGTGAAATGAGTGCAATTGTGCGGTAGTTTGAATATTCTTTGGCATTGCCTTTCTTTGGGATTGGAATGAAAACGGACCTTTTCCAGTCCTGTGGCCACTTCTGAGTTTTCCAAATTTGCTCGCATATTGAGTGCAGCACTTTAACAGCATCATCTTTTAGGATTTGAAATAGCTCAGCTGGAATTCCGTCACATCCACTAGCTTTGTTCATAGTGATGCTTTCTAAGGCCCACTTGACTTCACACTCTAGGATGTCTGGCTCTAGTTGAATGATCACACCATCATGATTATCTGGGTCATGAAGATCTTTTTTGTATAGTTTTTCTGTGTATTCTTGACACCTCTTCTTAATATCTTCCACTTTTGTTAGGTCCATACCATTTCTGTCCTTTATTGATGCCCATCTTTGCATGAAATGTTCCCTTTTTATCTCTTAACTTTCTTGAAGAGATCTCTAGTCTTTCCCATTCTATTTTTCCCCCTATTTCTTTGCATTGACCACTTAGGAAGGCTTTCTTTTTTATCCTTGCTCTTTTTTGAAACTCTGCATTCACATGGATACATCTTTCCTTTTCTCCTTTGCCTTTTGCTTCTCTTCTTTTCTCAGCTATTTGTGAGGCCTCCTCAGACAACTATTTTGCCTTTTTGCATTTCTTTTTCTTGGGGATGATTTTGATCACCGCCTGCTGTACAATGTCATGAACATCCATCCATTTTTCTTCAGGCACTCTGTCTATCAGATCTAATCCCTTGAATCTATTTGTCACTTCCACTTAGTAAGGGATTTGATTTAGGTCATACCTGAATGGTCTAGTGGCTTTCCCTACTTTCTTCAATTTAAGTATGAATTTGGCAATAAGGAGTTCATGATCTGAGCCACAGTCAGCTCCTGGTCTTTTTTTTCTGCTGACATATAGAGCTTCTCCATCTTCAGCTGCAAAGAATATAATCATTCTGATTTTGGTATTGACCATCTGGTGATTTCCATGTGTAGAGTCATGTCTTGTGTTGTTGGAAGAGGGTGTTTGCTATGAGCAGTGCATTCTCTTGGCAAAGCTCTATTAGCCTTTGCCTTCCTTCATTTTGCACTCCAAGGCCAAACTTCCTGTTAATCCAGGGATCTTTGACTTCCTACTTTTGCATTCCAGTCTCCTCTGATGAAAAGGACATCTTTTTTTTTTTTTAATTTTTTTATTTTTCAGTGGGTTTTGTCATACATTGATATGAATCAGCCATAGAGTTACACGTATTCCCCATCCCGATCCCCCCTCCCACCTCCCTCTCCACCCGACCCCTCTGGGTCTTCCCAGCCCACCAGGCCCGAGCACTTGACTCATGCATCCCACCTGGGCTGGTGATCTGTTTCACCATAGATAGTATACACGCTGTTCTTTCGAAACATCCCACCCTCCCCTTCTCCCACATAGTTCAAAAGTCTGTTCTGTACTTCTGCGTCTCTTTTTCTGTTTTGCATATAGGGCCATCATTACCATCTTTCTAAATTCCATATACATGTGTTAGTATACTGTAATGTTCTTTATCTTTCTGGCTTACTTCACTCTGTATAATGGGCTCCAGTTTCATCCATCTCATTAGAACTGATTCAAATGAATTCTTTTTAACAGCTGAGTAATATTCCATGGTGTATATGTACCACAGCTTCCTTATCCATTCATCTGCTGATGGGCATCTAGGTTGCTTCCATGTCCTGGCTATTATAAACAGTGCTGCGATGAACATTGGGGTGCACGTGTCTCTTTCAGATCTGGATTCCTCAGTGTGTATGCCCAGAAGTGGTATTGCTGGGTCATATGGCAGTTCTATTTCCAGTTTTTTAAGAAATCTCCACACTGTTTTCCATAGTGGCTGTACTAGTTTGCATTCCCACCAACAGTGTAAGAGGGTTCCCTTTTCTCCACACCCTCTCCAGCATTTATTGCTTGTAGACTTTTGGATAGCAGCCATCCTGACTGGCGTGTAATGGTACCTCATTGAGGTTTTGATTTGCATTTCTCTGATAATGAGTGATGTGGAGCATCTTTTCATGTGTTTGTTAGTCATCTGTATGTCTTCTTTGGAGAAATGTCTGTTTAGTTCTTTGGCCCATTTTTTGATTGGGTCATTTATTTTTCTGGAATTGAGCTTCAGGAGTTGCTTGTATATTTTTGAGATTAATCCTTTGTCTGTTTCCTCATTTGCTATTATTTTCTCCCAATCTGAGGGCTGTCTTTTCACCTTACTTATAGTTTCCTTTGTTGTGCAAAAGCTTTTAATTTTCATTATGTCCCATTTGTTTATTTTTGCTTTTATTTCCAATATTCTGGGAGGTGGGTCATAGATGATCCTGCTGTGATATATGTCAGAGAGTGTTTTGCCTATGTTCTCCTCTAGGAGTTTTATAGTTTCTGGTCTTACATTTAGATGTTTAATCCATTTTGAGTTTATTTTTGTGTATGGTGTTAGAAAGTGTTCTAGTTTCATTCTTTTACAAGTGGTTGACCAGTTTTCCCAGCACCACTTGTTAAAGAGATTGTCTTTTTTCCATTGTATATCCTTGCCTCCTTTGTCAAAGATAAGGTGTCCATAGGTTCGTGGATTTATCTCTGGGCTTTCTATTCTGTTCCATTGATCTATATTTCTGTCTTTGTGCCAGTCCCATACTGTCTTGATGACTGTGGCTTTGTAGTAGAGTCTGAAGTCAGGCAGGTTGATTCCTCCAGTTCCATTCTTCTTTCTCAAGATTACTTTGGCTATTCGAGGCTTTTTGTATTTCCATACAAATTGTGAAATTATTTGTTCTAGTTCTGTGAAAAATACCGTTGGTAGCTTGATAGGGATTGCATTGAATCTATAGATTGCTTTGGGTAGAATAGCCATTTTGACAATATTGATTCTTCCAATCCATGAACACGGTGTGTTTCTCCATCTGTTTGTGAAAAGGATATCTTTTTTAGTTGTTTTTTAGATGTTAGTTCTAGGTCTTGTAGGTCTTCATAGAACCGTTCAACTTCAGCTTCTTCAACATTAATGGTTGGGGCATAGACTTAGATTACTGTGATATTGAATGGTTTGCCTTGGAAATGAACAGAGATCATTCTCTTGTTTTTGAGATTGCATCCAAGTACTGCATTTCAGACTCCTTTATTGACTATAAGGGCTACACCATTTCTTCTAAGGGATTCTTGCCCACAGTAGTAGGTATAATGGTTTTCTGAATTAAATTTGCCCATTCTGGTCCATTTTAGTTCACTGATTCCTAAAATGCTGATGTTCATTCTTGCCATCTCCTGTGTGACCACTTCCAATTTACCTTGATTCATGGACCTAATATTCCAGGGTCCTACAAAATATTGTTCTTTACAACCTTGGACTTTACTTCCATCACCGGTCACTTCCACAACTGGGTATTGTTTTCACTCTGACTCAGCCTCTTCATTCTTTCTGGAGCTATTTCTCTGCTCTTCTCCAGTAGCATATTGGGTATCCACTGACCTGGGGAGTTCATCTTTCAGTGTCATATCTTTTTCCCTTTTCATACAAACCAATCAAAAATTGGGCAAAAAAAAAAAAAAAAATTGGGCAGAAGATCTAAATAGACATTTCTCCAAAAAAGACATACAGATGGCCAAAAGGCACATGAAAAGATGTTGGACATGGCTAATTATTATAGAAATACAAATCAAAACCACAGTGAGTTATCACCTCACACTGATCAGAAAGGACAGCTTCACAAAATCTACCAATAATAAATGCTGGAGATGCTGGAGAAGAAAAGGAACACTCTACTCTATTGGTAGGAATGTAAATCGGCACCCACTATGGAGAACAGTATCAGGCTCCTTAAAAAACTAAAGATAGAGCTACGTACGAACTAGCCATCCCATTCCTTGGCATATGTCTGTAGAAAACTGTAATTTGAAAAGGTACATGCACCCCAATGTTCACAGCGGCAGTATTTCCAATAGCCAAGACATGGAAGCAACCGAAATGTCCATCAACTGATGAATGGACAAAGAAGATATGGTATAGTTATGCAATGGAGTATTGTTCAGCCACAGAAAAGAGTGAAATAATGTCATTTGCCACAATATGGATGGATCTAAAGATGATCATACTAAATGACATCAGGTAAAGACAAGTATCATAGCATATTGCTTACATGTGGAATCTTTTAAAAATGATACAGGACTTCCCTGGTGGTCTATTAATGCAGAACCCACCGGCCAATGCAGGGGACATGGATTTGATCCCCAGTCCAGAGAGATTTCACACACCACAGGGCAACTAAGCCCTCACGCCACAACTTCTGAGCCTGTGCTCCAGAGCCCAAAAGCAAGAATAACTGAAGCCTGAGTGCCTACAGCCCGTGTCCCACACCAGAGAAGGCCCCGCAGTGAGGAGCCCGGGGACCACGGTGAAGAGAAGCCCACTCTCGTCACAGCTAGTGAGACTGCCAGCAGCAAGGAAGACCCAAAAACCAATAAACAAAAATTTTTTAAATGGTACAAATAAACTGATGTACAAAACAGAAATACAGTAGATTCACAGACATAGAAAGCAAACCTATAGTTACTAAAAGGGAAAGGGAAGAGGGAGTCTGGGATTAACATATACACACTGCTGTATATAAAATAGATATATTTTATATAGATAACCCACAAGTACATACTGCATGGTACAGGGAAGTATACTCAATATTTTATAATAACCTATAAAGGGAAAGAACCTGAAAAAAAAGAAAAAGATGCATGTGTGTATGTAAAACTGAATCATTCTGCTGTACACCAACACAACATTGTGAATCTACTACACTTCAACAAAAATAAACATTTTTAATTAAACTTTTTATTTTGTATTGGAGTATATCCGATTAATGGGCTTCCCCTGTGGTTTTTAACTGGTAAAGAATACGCCTGCAACGTGGGAGACCTGGATTTGATCCCTGGGTTGGGAAGATCCCCTGGAGAAGGGAACGGATACCCATTCCAGTATTCTGGCCAGGGGAATTCCACGGATTGTATAGTCCACGAGGTCGCAAAGAGTCAGACACGACTGAGCACACACACATAGCCGAGTAACCACATTGTGATAGTTTCAGGTGGACAGCCAAGGGACTCAGCCATCCCTACACATGTATCCACTCTCCCCCAAGTCTCCTCCCATCCAGGCTGCCACGTAACATTGAGCAGAGTTCCTTGTGCTATCCGGTAGGTCCTTGTTGGTTATCCACTTTATTTATTTTTTAATCTTTTTACTTTGTATTGGGGTACAGCTGATTAGCAAACAGTGTTGTGATAGTTTCAGGCGGATGGCAAAGGGACCCAGACATACATATACATGCATCCATTCTCCCCCAAACTCCCCTCCCATCCAGGTTGCCACATGACATTGAGCAGAGTTCCATGTGCTATAGAGTAGGTCCTTGTAATAAAACTTTTTTAAAGAGGAAGTTCACTCATTCCAAATGTACAACTCAATGGTTTTTTTGTATTTTACAGAGTTATGCAGTCATCGCCTTAACCTACTTTCAGGACATCTCCATCATCTCAAAAGGAGACCTCTGTCCCTGTCATTCATTCTCCAATTCCACTACAGCCCCTGGAAACCACTAATCTGCTGTCTCTATAGAGTTGCCTGCTCTGAGTATTTCCTGTAAAAGGAATCATGCAACTCGTGGGCTCTGGGGTCTGGTTTCTCTCACTCAGCATCACATTATCAAGGTTCCTTTCTGAGGTACCCTTCACAGCTTATCTGAGTTGGTGGAGTAAGCCAACCATGGTTCTGCTGAGGACCCCAAGGGGCCCCACAGTCTCTGACATGAAAAAAAAGACTACCACCATCAATAAGAGCATTAATAATAATAATGGTTGGAGCTTCCCTTGCAGTCCAGTGGTTAAGCTACCACCCTTCCTCCGTAGGGCACACAGGGGTCAATCCCTGTTCAGGGAACTAAGATCCCGTTTGCGGTATGGTGCAGCCAATCAGTAAATACTAAAACCTTCCTAAATAATAATAATGGGAGGCCTTTGTGACTGTGGTTGAACTGCACATACCGGTTATGAATCACGTCCTTTTTCTTTCTTCTCACAACCGCTTTGAACGAGGATGAGTTATCCCCAGTCCTCAGATGAGGAGGCCATATCTGGGGGACCCTGGCAGCCCAGTGTCAGAACCAGGATCCCACCACCCGCCTCCCTCCTTCCCCCACACCCCTCAGCAACATGTCTCTCTTCAGCCGCCTGCTCACACGCTCAGCTTGGAAGGCTGTTTGCAGCAGCCTTTCATGGCCAACCTCTTCCTGGGAGTGTGGAGGCATGCAACCCTCTGTACTCACAAGGGAGAAGGAAATGGCAGCCCACTCCAGCAGTCTTGCCTGGGAGCTCCCATGGACAGAGGAGCCTCGAGAGCTACAGTCCATGGGGTTGCAAAGACTGAGCAACTAGGCACGTACTTGCAAGGATTCCCTGGGGTGGCAACCTTGAGTCTGGGCACAAGATAAAGAATTTGACTCTTTTGTTCTCATCAGAAAAAAAAAGAAAGATAAAGAAGGAGGTATTTTTCAGGGGGATGTACCAATCCGTGAGCCTCTTCATTTCTTTTATAATCCTCGACTGGTGTTAGTGCGTGGACTAAACTCTGCATCTCCTGTCGTAGCTTAAGTCAGCTGCTGATCATTCACTAAATCATAATAGCATAGGTCAGTTCCTAAGTTAAATCTAGACTGCTTCCATTAAGACACAAATCTCTAAGAGAAAAATCTCTTTTTTACTATGAAACCATAAAGGATCTGTTTTATAATATTGAGATTAATTTACTGTTATGAAAATTTCATCAGTTTAAAAAAAAAGTAAGTGCTGGGACTTCTCTGGTGGCCCAGTGATTAAGAATTTGCTTTGCAATGCAGGGGACGGGAGTTCAGCCGCTGGTGGGGGGACTAAGATTCCACATGCCCACATGCTGCTCTTAACCCCCACGTGACACAGCAAAGACCCTGCATGCCTAAACTAAGACCTGATGCAGTCAAATAAATAAATAGTCAGTGCCGTGAAAATCAGAGGGAAAAAGAGCTTGGCCACTGTGAGTGAGTTGAAGTGTGTCCTCCGGCCAAAAATTATATCCTAGTCCTAATTCTTGTCCTGGAACCCGTGAACATGATCTTCTTTGGAAATAGGGTCTTTGGTCTCAGGTGTCACCTGAATGCCTCGCTGTCAAAGGAGATGCAGGAAGACAGGAGATGCAGAGACATTGCTCAGGGCTGTGGGGGGCGGGAGGCGGAAAAGCGTCATAGGAAAGTGCTCACGAACAAAGATCAGGATGTGACCCAAATCACTTTTCCCCTGTGTGACTTCCCTCTGGTGATTCGATCACTGGCAGTTAAAAAGGATAGCACATAAACGACCCTGATGCTGGGAAAGATTGAGGGCAGAAGGACAAGAGGGTGACGGAGGATGAGCTGGTTGGATGGCATCACTGACTCAATGGACAAGAGTTTGAGCAAACTCAGGGAGATAGTGAAGCACAGGGAAGCGTGGTGTACTACATACAGTTCACGGGGTCGAAAAGAGTCAGACACGACTTAGCGACTGAACAACAACAAATTCAAAGGTCATCATGTAATTTGACAAGTCATTTTGCATAAAATATCTTCAGAATTCTTGAAGACATGTCCTGCTCTGCTTTGGAATTGCAGAATCATTGCAAATTGCTTTGGCTCAGGCACTGCTGGGGCCCCCCTTGCACCTCCACAGATCTGCGCCCCCACCCTGTTCGTCCCTAACGCCAAATCTGCGCACGTTGATCCCCACGGCCTCGTGTTCCCGGGCCTCTCAAGGCAGCTCTGGGAGGCAGATGCAGAGGCGGCCGTGTGACTGCACAAATTGCTGGCGCGTGGCCAAGTCAGCTCTGGACCCAAAGGCCAGAAGCTTCTAGCTCTTCGGGGGCAAATGTGGTGCTGACAGGAAAATGTTTGTTTGGTTTGTAAGTTGAGCTGGCCCACTGTGGAAGGGATGATAAAGATGGAAACCCATGTGGTCATGATGTGGTCAAGGCTCTGAACTTGGCTTTGATGGGCAACGCCACAGGCGTGATCCTAAGGGGGCTCAGCAGAGAGTTGACGGACGTGACCTGCGACCCTTTCCCGTTCTGAAATCATCAGACATCTGCTGAGTGAGCTGTTTGGGAACTGGTCCCAGGCCAATGTCATGGAGGGAGCAGAGTATGGGGCGGGGGTGGTGGGTGGGGGGGGCAGATAATCTCCAGGGCCCTTTTCATCAGGAACACACATGAGTCATTTTTAATCAATCAAAAAGAGGAAACGAGACCAAATGCAGTTAATGAAGGCTCGAGTGCCACGCTGTGAAGAACTTCCAGGAGTTGGACAGGCAACAGTGAAACCTTGGAGACAGCTTAAAGGGCCATCAGGAGGGAGGATGGTTAAGTAATCAAGGTCCCCACCACACAATGCGATATCAGTAAGTTGAGAAAAAAGAGCAAAGGAAAGCTACATATGCTGACATGGAAAGATACATGACATAGGGTTCAATGCAAGAAAAACCTGCGAAATAGTCTGTATTTGTTTCCTATGCCTGCTGTAACAAATTACCACCAGTCTGGCGGCCTAAAACCACACATACTTATTATATTACAGTCTTGGAGACTGGAAATCTGAAAACAGTGTCTTCAGGCTAAGTCAAGGTATGAGCAGGGGCTGAGTCCTTAGAAAGACTCAAGGGGAGAATCTTTGTCCTTGACTTTCTGAGTCTCTTAGGCTGCCTGTGTTTCTGGCCATTTGAACCCTTCCCAGATCGCTTCCAACTCTTGCTTCTCACATCTTCTCTTTCTGTGGGAGACTACCCTCTGCTTCCCTCTGATAAGGATACTTGCCTGTGATTACCTTTAGGACATACCTGCAAATCTAGAATTATCTCACCATCGTCTCAAAATCTTTAACATAATCACACTGGAAAGTCCATTTCATCATAAACCTGATATTTACAGGTTCTGGGGATTAGGACATGAACACCTCTGCAACGAGGGAGAGTATTATTCAGCCTTGAGGGTGGCAGAAATTGTGTTCTGGTTCTATGAATGTATCACAGTTTATTATGCGTCATAACATAAGGTATCACTCAGGGATCGAGGCGGGAAACAGTAGTCACTTGAGGTCTTTTAACAGAAAGGGCTTTATTTATTTATTTATTTTTAAATTGTTTATTTTATTTATTAGACACACAGCATGTGGGATCTTAGTTCCCCAACCAGGGATTGAACCCATGCTCCCTCCATTGGGAGCTCAGAGTCTTAACCACTGGACCACCAGGGAATCCCCAGAAAGGGCTTTAATACAGGAAATTCACAACGGCTTGACTCTGCAATTGGAGCATGAAAGCGGCCACAGACAATATAGAAATGAAAGAGAGTGGTTGTGTGCCAATAAAACTTTATTTATAAAAACAGGCTGCAGGCTAGATTTGGCCCTGGGGGCTTTAGTCTGCCATCTCTGGGTGATATCACAGCAGACGGCGCAAGCAAATGGCATAGTCCTCACTCCTCTGCTCCAAACGCCCTGAAGGCTCCTGGTCTGGCCATAGCACTCTTGCCCAGGGTCTTTGCACTGGCTGTTCCCTCTACCTGGAACATACTTCACCTGGATACTCCCATGGCAAAACTCACCACCTACTCAGTAACAGATACAATTGCTGTTCTGATTCCTTGATCTCCTCACCCTTGTTGTTGTTATTGTTGTTTTTACCTTTTCCGGATATGATCAGCTCTGTGTATCTGAGGATGTGGGACCCACCAATAAAGAGGGCTTACTGTACTACACCATTTTATATAAGGGACTTGAGCATCTGCAGATTTTGGTACCCGTGGTGGTCCTAAAAGCAATCCCTCTTGGATACTGAGGAACAACTGTGCAGGAATACTTAATTTTATTGTACTTTGAAGATATTGCACAAGACTTTTCACAGATTGGAGGTCTGTGGCCACTTTGCATCGAGCAAGTCTACTGAAACCATTTTTCCAACAGCATTTGCTCACTTCATGTTCTGTGCTTAGTTGCTCAGTCACGTCCAACTCTTTGTGACCCCATGGACTGTAGCCCACCAGGATCCTCTGTCCATGAGATTCTCCAGGCAAAAGTACTGGAGTGGGTTGCCACGCTCTCCTCTAGGGATCTTCCCAACCCAGGGATCGAACCTAGGTTTCCCACATTGCAAGTGGATTCTTTACTGTTTGAACCACCAGAGAAGCCCTGGAAGTCCCACTGAGATATAACCACTTCATGTTATATTTTGGTAATTCTTGCAATATTTCACACTTCTTCATCATGGTTATATTTGCTTATGGGGATCTGTGATCAATGATCTTTGATGTTACTACCACAGCTCACTGGAAGCTCAGATGATTGTGAGCTTTTTTAAACAATAGGGTATTTTTAAGTTAGGGTACATACACTGTTTTTTAGACATCATGCCACTGTACTCTTTATTTTTAAAATAAATGGCATTCAATGCTTTTATTCATATTTTTGAAGTTTGTGTGAAATTTATAACTTGAAGGTGATGTAAGGTTTATTTTTGAAACTTACACAATCAAGGTTGAGTAACAAGTGTATGAGTAGAACTTTTTTCCTTTCCAAATATAACTCAAAACAGCTTTTATCCCAGTTTATTTTTCTGTTTACTGGATGCATTTATGGAAGGCACACAAGTATTTTGTTTTCTATTTTAACAACTTAAATGTAGATAAGACATATAAATCTATTTCTGTTAATTAAGGAAACTGGCAGATTTTCAAATATTGCTACAAATTACTATTAGGGTTTCCCTGGTGACTCAGATGATAAAGAATCTGCCTGCAACTCAGGAGACTGGGTTCGATCCCTGAGTCAGGAAGGTCTCCTGGAGAAGTAATGGCTACCTACTCCAGTATTCCTGCCTGGAGAATTCCATGGACAGAGGAGCCTGGCGGGCTACAGTCCATGAGGTTGCAAAGAGTCAGATACGACTGAGCAACCAACAATTGCACTTTTCACTTTCACTATTAGACCAGATACTATGGGTACTTTGAGAAAGCCTCTTTTTAGGCCAAAAGAGTAATTTTTTTTTTTTTTTTGAGAAGAAGAGGAACAAGTGTTTTTTTTAATTGAAATAATAGTTGATTTACAATGTTGTTTTAATTTCTGCTGTACAGTAAAGTGACTCAGTTAACATATATATAGTTGTTCAGTCTGTAAGTCATGTCCGACTCTTTGCAACCCCATGGACTGGAGTCCGCTAGGCTCCTCTGTCCATGGGATTTCCCAGGCAAGGATACTGGGGTGGGCTGCCATTCTCTTCTCCAGGGTAATTATTTTGATGTCTTCTTATACTCAGTTAACTAAAGGCTGGCAACATGCAGAAAACTTGGGCTTAAAAAAATTGCTTTGCTGTTTCGAAATACACTATAATCATGTCCAGGCTATTATCTAAACCAGGGGTCTATTTCCTATAGGCCAAATCTGATCTGCCGCTTGTTTTTGTAAATAGCTTGGTTTCCATAGTGCTTGAGCTACAACAGCAGAATTGAGTAATGATGACAGACACCGTGTGACCACAAAGCCCAAGATATGAACAGGCTACTGTACAGCGCCTACATGACTTTCATGGGTACTGGGAAACCAAAAAATTTCGCTTGACTTGCTTTATTGTGATATTTGCTTTATTGCGGGGGTCGGCAACCAAACTCACAGTTTCTCCAAGGTATGCCTGCGCTTATTCCCCCTCTGATGTCCTATATAACTTATTGTGCTTATCATGTCTTGGTGATGTCCCCTCACTAGAGGATAAACCCCACTAGAGCAGGAATCTTTGGATCAACTCTCTGCACACTTGATTGAATGAATGATAGTTCTGTGTGTGTGTGTGTGTGTGAATGCACATGTGTACGAGTGTGCATAGAGATATAAACACATATCAGGAAAGAGCCACACCAAACTGTTGGAGAGAAACTAGGGAGAGATTCTCATTTCTCATCTCACATATTTTTTGCAACAAGCATATTTTCTGTTTTAAAACACAAGAAAAGACAGGAATGTTTCCCAAAGGCATAGCATTTCTTTATAAGAGCTTGGAACCAATAGAAGATGTACAAAGGCAAAGCACTGGATTTGGGTGTACCTTTTAGGGACGATAAAAACAGGATTTCTGAGGTGAAAATGGAAAAAATAAGCAGGGTCTCTTTGTAATCTTTTTTTTTTTTTTTTAGCTTTTTTTTTCCTTTTGAACATTTTATTTTGTATTGGGAGTATAGCTGTTTAACAATGTTGTGATGTTTTCTGATGTTTTTAGGTGAACAATGAAGGGACTTAGCCATACATATACATGTATCCATTCTCCCCCAAACTCCACCCGGTCCAGTCTTTCACATAGCACTGAGCAGAGTTCCCTGTGCCATCTTGGTGAACTGTTTTTGGTGTTAGAGTTCATGTGGTGATGAAGCCTTGGATTAAAAAAGCCCTGATGAATCACACGGGCAGATTTCAGCACGGCAAGTGGGAGGAAAGGGCATTTCTGGAAGTCCACTTCTTTGTCCGTGGCAGGGGTGTGCGCTCCAGAGTAGGGGTTGACCCTTGCAACCAGGGAGCAGTGTGCAGGGGCACCTAACAGATCCGGGGCTTCAGGAGCACTCGGCTTTTACCTGCTAGGTCAGTATCCTGGGGCTGTGTGGCAAAGTAGTGTTAAACAACAGGAATTTCTTCTCTGACAGTTCTGGAGGCCAGAAGTCTGAAATAAAGGTGCAGGCAGGGCCATGCTCTCTCTGAAGGTGCTAGGGCAGTGTCTAGCTTCTGGGGGCTCCGGGTGTCCTTGGCTCGTGACTGCATCACCCCCATCTCTGCCTCTATCTTCACACAGCTTCCTCCTTCTACATCTTCATGCTGGCTTCCCTCTCTGCTTGTCTCTTGTGTCCCAACTCCCCCTTCTTATATGGACATCAGTCATTTTAGACCCAGACCTTCCCTAAGGATCTCATCTTAACCCACTTAAATCTGCAAAGACTCTGTTTCCAAATAAGGCCATGTGGTGACGTGGTGGGCGTTAGGGTTCCAGCTTTTTTTTTTTTTTCTTTTTCACGGCTGTGCTGAGTCTTTGTCGCAGCTCGCAGGCAGCTGCTGCAATGAGCAGGGGCTACTCTCTAGTTGTGGTGTGCTGTTTCTCATGGAGTGGTTTCTCTTGTTGCAGAGCACGGGCTACAGGGTAAGCAGGCTGCAGTAGTTGCAGCCCTCGGGCTCGGTAGCTATGGCTCTTGGACTCGAGAGCGCGGGCCCCAGCAGCTGTGGTGCATGGGCTTAATTGCTC
This sequence comes from Muntiacus reevesi, assembly GCF_963930625.1. Lineage (NCBI taxonomy): Eukaryota > Metazoa > Chordata > Mammalia > Artiodactyla > Cervidae > Muntiacus > Muntiacus reevesi. The sequence goes on along the minus strand of NC_089249.1, from coordinate 184,912,178 downwards.
TGTGGCATGTGGGAATCTTCCTGGACCAGGGATCGAACAAGTGTCTCCAGCATTGACAGGTGGATTCTTAACCACTGGACCACCAGAGAAGCCCCCAGCATATCTTTTTTTAGGGGACACAATTCAACTGGGAACAGAGGCCGTGTCTTTCTCACAAGGCAGCAAGAGATAATATGTGTCTGTCCGTCTCTCGGGGAAGGCTGAGGGCTGTGTGTGCTGGGCCTGCCACATGGAATCTCTTCCTACAGTCTCAGATGCTGGAGCTACACTAACCTCTCTTCTCTACCTCCTAGTAGCCTCTGATCATGTGAACTAACCCACTGCAGTCAGGAGACAGAACAGGCTTCCACTGTTAATAAATTGTTTGTGAAAGTATCATGCCCGTCACATTTGCGTAATATCATGCTTATCAGAAGGGCGCCTGTGATGGCTCTAGGATGATTACTGGAGGGAGAAAACAGCAGTCTCCAAGAGTCTTATTTTGCTAATATGTTAAAAGTGAGAGAAGGGAATTCCCTGGGGAGTCCAGTGGTTAGGACTTGGCGCTTTCACTGCCAGGGCCTGGGTTCAAACCCTGATTGGGGAACTAAGATCCCGCAAGCCTTTTTCAACAAGGGAGGGCACCCCCTCCCCCCACAAAAGGAGAAGAAAATGAATCCTCCCCACGTATGAACCAGAACATTCTGACTCAGCACAGTTCAATTCAGTCGCTCAGTCATGTCAGACTCTTTTTGACCCCATGGACAGCAGCACGTCAGGCTTCCCTGTCCATCATCAACTCCTGGAGCTTACTTAAACTCATGCCCATCACATTGGTGATGCCATCCAACCATCTCATCATCTGTCATCCCTTTCTCCTTCTGCCTTAAACCTTTCCCAACATCAGGGTCTTTTCCATTGAGTCAGTTCTTTGCATCAGGTGGTTAAAGTATTGGAGCTTCAGCATCAGTCCTTCCAATCAATATTCAGGACTGATTTCCTTTAGTATCGACTGTTGGATCTCCTTCAGGAGAAGGAAAGAGAATCACAAAGGAAGAGGAAAGATGAGAGCTATGGATCCCCTGTGTTGGGGATTAGTGATATGCTAGTATCTGCCTGGGCTTCCCCAGTGGCTCAGCAGTAAAGAATTCGTCTGCAATTCAGGAGCCACAGAAGACACAGGTTTGATCCGTGGGTTGGAAAGATGCCCTGGAGGAGGGTATGGCAACCCACTCCAGTATTCTTGCCTGGAGAATCCCATGGACAGAGGAGCCTGGCAGGTTACAGTCCATGGGGTCACAAAGATCCGAACACCACTGAAGTGACTTAGCATGCACACACACACGATTTGCCTGAGCACCAGCCAAACCCCACCTGGGTCCGCAGTGAGGGCATCCCAACCTGAGTTCTGCATCCACCACGGCGGTGCTCACTGTACCAGGAAAACTCCTAATTTCTCAGGGTCGACGGTTCACTGAACTAATCCTCAGGACATGAGTTCTCAGCGATCACTGAGGGGGGCTTCCGGAACTCCCTGGAACCCAATCAGTTCCAATTAACCAGAAAAGGCAGGAATGTGGGCTGTGGATGGAGCGGGGTGAAAGGGTTTCTCAGCAGGAGAGCAAGCCTGGTCCACAGGCCGCCTCATGGAAACAGGCGCGGGTGCTGCCACAACCAGAGGAGGAAGGAAAGGAACCCAGGTCTCATGGTCAATGGGGTCTCCCTGTTCGATGGGGCTGCCAGGCCATGGGATCAAGCAACACCACCCTTTAGAGTTAATTTGATCATTTAAAAACCACATTTCAGTAAGCTAGACAGAAGGACAGATACTGCATGATTCCACTTATATGAGGTCCCTGAAATAGGCAAATCCATACAGATGGAAAGTAGAATCAAGATTCACAGGGTCCTGGGGCTTGCGGGGGAGGGTGGGGGCATGGGAAGTCAAGTTTTTGGTGAGCAGAGAGTTTATAATGGGGTTGATGAAAAACTCTTGCATATAGATAGTGGTGATGATTATAACTTCTCCAGGGGATCTTCCCAACCCAGGGATTGAACCTGGGTCTCCTGTGTTGCGGGCAGATTCTTTACCATCTGAGCCACCAGGGAAGCCCTATATAACATGATGAATGCATTTAATGCCCCTTCCAAATGTCAAAAATGATCACTGTTTTGTTATGTGTAGAGTCTATCACACTGAGTTTATTCAAGGCAAAGAAAACAAACAAACAAACTGGATGCTTTCTGCACAGAAGCCAGAGTCCTTGAAAGGAGCCATCACAGTCCCTGTTAGCAGGGAAGCAATGCGTGTTCCAGGGAAACCCAACTGTCCATCTCTTGCCAAAACTTGGCCTCTGTTCACAGGTGCCAAATAGAAACACAGAGACAGAGTTTTGGGTGAAGTAGAAAGAGTAGCTTTTAAGGCTTTGCCAGGTAAAGGCGGCTACAGGGAGCTGATGCCCTCAAGACTGTGTGACCCACCGTGAGGGAGGAGTACACAGTTATATAGTGTTCAAGGAGCAGGGTGTGAGCAGCCCCGGGACAATTCTGTGACTGGTTGGCATCAAGGTGAAGTCTTAGGCATCATCAACCTTCTGGTTTCAACCAGCATAGGGTCTATCTTGAGCCTCCTAGGTAGCCAATGCAGGAGACACAAGAGATGCAGGTTAGATCACTGGTTTGGGAAGATCCCCTGGAGAAGGCAATGGCAACTCACTCCAGTATTCTTGCCTGGAAAATCCCATGGACAGAGGAGTCTGGCAGGCTATACAGTCCACGGGGCCGCAAAAGAGGACACAACTTAGCTACTAAACAAAAACAAGAGGGTCTATGTTTTTGTGGTCGGCAGTTTTGACCTGGTGGGGGTCTGCTTCCTGTAAAAACAAGCTAGGGACGTTCGTCAGTCCTTTATATCTTTCGAGGACTTCCCTGGTGGCTCAGATGGTAAAGTGTCTGCCTACAACGCAGGAGACCTGGCTTTGATCCCTGGGTCTGGAAGATCCCCTGGAGAAGGAAATGGCAACCCACTCTAGTATTCTTGCCTGGGAAATTCCATGGACAGAGGAGCCTGGTGGACTACAGTCCATGGGGTTGCAAAGAGTTGGACACGACTGAGTGACTTCACTTTCACTTTATATCTTTCAGGGAACTGGAAGTTCGGTGATTTTGTTATGTGACAGAATTACAGTCTAAACTGTTAACAGTTCTCCAGCCCAACAGCTCTTCTTTGTCTTTACGTCTTCGCATCTCCCAATCATTCACTCTCCAGTCAGCACTTCACTTCAAAAGTAAAGGACACAGGGGTTTGTCGAGATCCAAGTTCACTGTCATTCCTTGGGGTCGAGTGGAGTCTGTGATTCACCTGTGGAAACCCGTCCCAGCCCCTGGCTGTGGCAGGTCCTAGGAAAGGAGTGTCTGAACTTCAGTTGTGGCAGGTGAGACGATCCAGGTTCAGATTATCTGGCCTTGTTCTGATAACGGCCCATGGAGCTCTCACCAGTCACATCAAGTCATTCTCACGCGCCTGGGTCTACTTCTCCCCACCTTGTCTGGTTCACTCCAGCAGCTACACTTGGCAGCCACAGCTCCTGCCTTGAATCGAGGTAGCCAAGGGAGAAGTTTGAAAGCTGCATATTGTCCAGACTCACTAAACAACCTTAGGCCAGAGGACCCCCACCCCCAATCTGAGCAGTGAGGGTGAAGCAGGAGATAGCTGTGGCCCCAGGCCAAACAAAGGTCCGTATAGTCAGAGCTATGATTTTTCCAGTAGCCATGTATGGACGTGAGAGTTGAACCATAACGAAGGCTGAGCAACGAAGAATTGACACTTCTGAACTGTGGTGCTAGAGAAGACTCTTGAGAGTCCCTTGGACAGCAAGGAGATCAAACCTGTCAATACTAAAGGAAATCAACCCTGAATACTCATTGGAAGGACTGATGCTGAAGCTGATGCTCCAATACTTTGGCCACCTGATGCAAAGACCTGACTCATTGGAAAAGACCACGATGCTGGGAAAGATTGAAGGCAGGAGGAGAAGGGGACGACAGAGGATGAGATAGTTGGATGGCATCACCGACCTGATGGACATGAGTTTGAGCAAACTCAGGGAGTTAGTGAAGGACAGGGAAGCCTGGTGTGCTATAGTCCATGGGGTCACAAAGTGTCAGACACGACTGAATAGCAACAATAGGCTGAACAGTTTCTCCCCTGTGAACAGAAACTCCATAATAGCAGGATGATGGAGGACTGGGCCCTGCCCAGATAAAAGACCACATGTTCCTCATTCTTAAAGTTAAGGAGACCTCTCCCATACACATGCACAGAAGACCCTGGAGGTCAAAAAGGGATGGAACATCACCTCACACTAAGTGATGTCAACTACCTATAAGCCTCTTCACTAGAATTCATCTTGGCTAAGAGATGCATGTGCATATATGGAAGGATCCTGAGATATATCAAATACAGACTCAGGGCCAGGCAAATCAAAATGATTGGCCAAAGGGAACCTCAAAGAAATGCCCCATAACAGTAAATCAAACTATCACAAGGGTGTGACTCAATGACTCTCCTGAGCCCGCCTGTGTGTCTGCCCACACACACTGTACTCATTTTTTCCTCCTAAAAAATACTTTACTTTGTTTCACTACTTCCTATCTTCGTGGAAATTCTTTTCTGCAAAGCCGAGAAGCCAGGGCCCTTGTCACTGACCCCTGGTCCAGTGGCTAGGATTCAGTGGTCTCACTGCCACGACCTGACCTCAATCTCTGGCTGGGAACCGAAGCTTTCTTCAAGCTGCTGCAGGCCCCCCTGAGATCAAGGGTCAGCTCAGGAGGCAGAAATGGTCCCTGACACCCTCTTCTCCCCATGTGTCTGATTGGACCCTGTATTAGTCTCCTAGGGCTGTTGCCACAAACAGCTACACACTTGGTGGCTTCAAACAACAGAAACTTATTCTCGTGCAGTTGTGGAGGTCACAAGTCTGAAATCAAGGTGTCAGCAACTCATGGTTACCGAAGGGGAAGGGGGTGGGGAGGGATGAACGAAGAGACTGGGACTAGCAGATGAAGCTACTATACCTACAACAGATAAACAACAAGGACTTACTGTATAGCATAGGGAAATATATTCAGTACCTTGTAATAACCAATTAATGGGAAATAATATTGAAAAGGAATATATTATACATATATATACAATATATGTACATTTCTATTTGAATCACTTTGCCATACACTAGAAACTAACACAACATTGGAAATAAACTATACATATTTAAACTGCTTATTTATTTTTGGCTACGCTGGGTCTTCGTTTTTGTGCACGGGCTTTCTCTAGCTGTGCTAAGTGGGGGCTACTATTCGTTTCCATTCTCCCATTGCGACGGCGTCTCTTGTGGCAGAACACAGGCTCTGGAGCACAGACTCAGGCTCCGCAGCACGCAGGCTTAGTTGCCCCACGGCATGTGCGATCTTCCCAGACCCGGGATCAAACCCATATCCCCTGCTTTGGCAGGCAGATTCTTAACCACTGGGCCACCAGCGAAGTCCTATACATTTCTTTTTTCATTTAAAAAAGGAAAAAAGAAACAAGAAAGATGTCAGCAGGACCATGTACCCTCCAATGTCTATAGCAGAGGTGTCTTCTTGCTTCTTCAAGCTTCTGGGAGCTCTCAGCATTCCTTGGCTTGTGGCTGTATCACTCCAGTTTCTGCCTCCGTCTTCACAAATTTCTTTCTCTGTCTCAAATCTCCCCTCTGTCTTTCTTTTGTAAGGACACTTGTCATCAGCTTTAGGGCTCACCCAGATCTTGAGATTCCTCACTTTATTACATCTGCAAAGACTGTTTTCCAAATAAATTCACAGTCACGGGTTCCAGGGGTCAGGATTCGGAGGTAACTTGGGGTGGGGGCGCAAATTTTACCCTACTATGGCACTCAAGCACATTCTCCATGAGGACCAGGTGTCTGCCTGAGTCTCATTGGTCCTTTGGGCAAATCTCGTTCTTTTAATGTCTCTTCCAGGTAGTACCCCAAACAGACTCAACCTTCTCAGGATGCGGAATTCTCTTTGAGGACCAACAACCCCAGAATTGAAACCTCCATCATGGGACTTCGCTGGTGGTCCAGTGGTTAGGACATGCTTCTACCACAGTGGGCACAGGTTTCATCCCTGGTCAGGGAACTGAAATGCCTCATGCCACTCGGCAGAGCCAAACAACAAACAAACAAACAAAACTCCACCACAGTTCACCACCACTTGAATGTTCCACGTGACATAGTCAGACAGACCACACAAGGCCTGGTGACCATCCAGGGTGCAGAGCTGAGAGTTTCCAGGAGAGAGTTGGGTCTGACAACCCACCCCTACAATTCCGGTGCAACAGGAAAACGTGAAACAAAGCCAGGAAGAGAGATGACATTTGACACAAAAAGATGCCCATGCTATTGCAGATGGCATATCACCAGGGTGCATTTCCACTTCATTTTTGTCTGAAATTTGAATGGAATCATATGCTCCAGAATATGAATTGTGCTTGTCTCTGCTGCTGGTGACAGTTTTTGATGATTTGCAACTCTCCTTTGGATGATCTCAATTTTCTACAATGAAACTATCAAAAGAAGTCTGAGATGTAAGAAATACTAAAACACGAATACAATGTGAGCATCAAGACTTTCTTTTTTAAAGCGTGAAAAGACATGAACAATTTCATCTGAATTGATGGGTGATGACCGCAGCAGGACGCAATTGGCCGGGGGACTGAAAAAGTGGACGCTTTCGAGCTGGGGACTTGCTGCCCCCTAGAGTCCATCGGGAGGACTTCAGCACCAGGACCAGAAAAGGGAAGATGGAAGGGCATGGAAGTCAGGCAGAGAGGCTGTGTCAGCACGTGCTCTGACTCCTGCAGGCCCCCTTCCTCGTCTCCTCCTTGAACATCTGGCCTGACAGTGGTCCTTCGGGGTGCTTTCCTCCCCCACCCCCAGTCACGGGCAGGGGAGCTGTCCACTTTGGGTCCCCTGCCAGCTCCCCAACTGATCTGAGTGCCATCCCTCAAGAGCACTGCTACCCAGCTGAGGACACTGTAGGGACAGGATGCTCCAGCTCACCTCCAGAGAGGTGCCCGGTCCAGAGTGGGCACCTCAAAGATAACTGGAGGCACAGGTGACCTCAGGACTGCATCTCTGGGGCCTCTTCCTTCCGGTCTCATCTCTGTCCACCTCAGCCCATTCTGTGCAGACTAGAGGTTACAACATATGGTTCAGCAATTACACTTCTGGGTACTCATCTGAAGGAAACAAAATTACTAATTCCAAAAGATATCTGCGGACTTCCCTGGTGGTCCAGTGGTTCAGAATCCGCCTGCCAATGTGGAGGACATGGGTTTGATCCCTGGTCTGGGAAGATCTCACACGCCATGGAGCCACCAAGCCCGTATTCCACAATTACTGAGCCCTCACTCCACAAGAGAAACCACCACAATGAGAAGCCAGAGCACTGCAACTAGAGAAAGTCTGCATGTAGCAGCTAAGACTCAGCACAGCCAAAAATAAATCAATAAAAATTTTTTTTAAGAAAATAGTTTTTAAAAAAGATAGTTGCACCCTCATTTTCACTGCAGCATTACTTACAGTAGCCAACACAGAAGCAACCTAAGTGTCCATGGATAAAGAAAATGGAAGAAGGAAAAAAAAAAAAAAAAAGAAAATGGAAGATATGTATGTATGCAATGGAATATTATTTTGTTATAAAAAAGGAGGAAATCTTGCCATCTGTGACAATATGGGTGGACCTTGATGGCAATAATGAAACGAAATAAATCAGGGGAAGGCAAGTACCAAATGATCTCTTGTAGAGGTGGAATCTTTTAAAAAATGGACAAAGGATCTGAATAGATATATGCCATGGACTGAATATCATGTTCACCCTAAATTCACAGTCTGAAATTAAAATATCCAAAGGGATGATATCAGGAGGTTGAGAAGCTGGGAAGTGATTAAGTCATGAGGATGGAATCCCCATGAATGAGACTGTAAGAAAAGACACCAGAGAGTAGGTGATCTCTTCTCTTTCTCCTTCCTGCCACGTGAGGATACAGCTAAAAGGTGTGTGTGTGCGCGCACACACATGCGCTTGGTTGTGTCCAGCTCTTGGCAACTTCATGAACTGCAACCTGCCAGGATCCTCAGTATACAGGATTTTCCAGGCAAAAATACTGGAGTGGGTTGCCATTTCCTTCTCCAGGGGATCTTCCCAATCCAGGGATTGAACCTGAGTCTCCTGCTTTGGAAGGTGGATTCTTTACCACTGTGCCACCTGGGAAAAGATGGCCATCTGTAAATCAGGAAGAAGGTCTTCACCAAGAACCTAACCATGATCTCAGAATTCCTCAGCCTCTAAAACTGTGAAAAATAAGTTTGCTGTTTAAGCACTCAATTCAGTTCAGTTCAGTCACTCAGTTGTGTCTGACTCTTTGCAACCCCATGCACTGCAGCATACCAGCCTTGCCTACTCCCAGAGCTGGCTCAAATTCATGTCCATCGAGTTAGTGATGCCATCCAACCATCTCATCCTCTGTCATCACCTTCTCCTCCCAACTTCAGACTTTCTCAGCATCAGGGTCTTTCCCCAACGAGTCAGTTCTTCACATCAGGTGGCCAAAGTATTGGAGTTTCAGCTTCAGCATCAGTCCTTCCCATGAATATTCAGGACTGATTTCCTTTAGGATTGACTGGTTTGATCTCCTTGCAGTCCAAGGGACTCTCAAGAGTCTTCTTCAGCACCACAGTTCAAAAGCATCAACTCTTTGGCACTCAGCTTTCTTTATGGTCCAACTCTCATGTCCATACATGACTACTAGATAAGCTCTTGGTTTAGCACTCAGTTTACAGTAGATTCATTACAGCAGCACAAACTAAGACAACATTTTTCCAAATAAGATATACAAATGGTCAGTATGCATTTGAAAAGATTCTCAACATCACAAATCATTAAGGAAATACAAATCAAGCCCACAATGAGATACCATTTTAGTATATCCACAGATTTGTGCAACCATCACCATAATCAATTTTAAAGTTTTTCATCACCTCACGAAGAATCATCATACTTTAGCATTCAACCATATCCCCCTTTAATAATACACTTTATTTATTTTGGGGAGGGGGTGCTTTCCAGGTGCCTCAGTGGTACAGAATCCTGCCCACTAGGAGACACAGTTTCCATCCTTAAGTCAGGAAGATCCTCTAGAGGAGGAAATAGCAACCCATTCCAGTAGGCTTACCAGGAAAATTCCACGGACAGAGGAGCCTGGTGGGCTGCAGTCCATGGGGTTGCAAAGAGTTGGACACGACTGAGCACACACACACTTTTTAATTTTTGAAATTTTTTTATTGGGGGATAATTGCTTTACAATGTTATGTCAGTTTCTGCTATACAACAATGCGAATCTTGTCCATGTATACATATATCCCCTCCCTCTTGAGCCTCCCTCCTTTCCCCTAATTATACAGTTTAAATGGATGAATTATGTGGTGCGTGGATACATCTCAATAAACGTGTTAAAAAAAAAAAAACCTTCTAGGTGAAAGGTCAAAAAAGTTAATAATAGACTCACTCTTACGTTCTCACCCCCAAGTTAAAGTGTTGCTACTCCCTGACCTTACCTTCCTTTTTGAAAGTAACCATGAATTTGTGTGTGGCAACTGTTGTCTTGCTTTTTGTCAGCTCCACTACCTGTATATGGAGCCCCCATGATCTTTTTTCATTTTGAAAAACCTGAGCGTCACCCAAACAAGGTCTAGTTACATTCCCTTCCAGCTGCCCATGTTGCTACTGAGAATTCAGACACCAGGACTTTCATTTCTGTTTCTTCTTTCTCTGCAGGTTTGAAAGTCTTTCCTTTAATCCTTCGTGTTCTGAAACATATGCTGACTTTGTCCAGTTTGACAGATAGCTTCCAACATGGCCTTTGGGGTGATCAGGTCATGAGGGTGGAGCCCCCATGAGTGGAATTAGTGCCCTCATAAAGGAGACCCCCTTCCACCATGTGAGGACACAGCAAGAAGATGCCGTCTATGAACCAGGAAGCAGCCCTCACCAGATACTGAATCTGCTGGTGCCTTGATCTTGGATTCCTAGAACTGCAAGAAATATACTTTCTGTTGTTTGTAAGTTGCCCAATCTATGGTATTCAGTTATAGCAGCCCAGACGGTCTAAGACAACCTGCTTCCAATTCTTTGCTGTATGTAACTAGGAAGGGAATTGCAAAGGTATTTAATAGAGAAGGCGGGCATGAAACAGCCCTGATTTTCAGGTAGTGATGAGCATGGATTCAGGTGTATAAAGTTAAAAATCCCTCTCTCCTTACTGGAAGAGTCAGAAGGAGCTGGCAAGGAGTTTTGGTGTGATGGCAGATTGGGGAGGTGTTAAGAGGTGCGGGAAGATCTGGGGAGGAAGAAGGTAGGAGTGGAGGGTGGTTGTAACTCCCTTCACAGAGATGGTCACTTCCTTCCCTGTGTGCTCCTAGAGAAGAGCTGTGTCACCACGGTATGTGTGAGTCACTCAGTCGTGTCTGACTCTTGGCCACTCCCCTGAACCGCAGCTGGCCAGGTTTCTCTGACCATGGAATTTTTCGAGCCAAGAATACTGACACTGCTTATTTGCATTAGTTCTTTGTTTTGTGAGTACTCTAACTGCAGGATTTTCAGAGAGAATTTGAGCACCACCTTGGGTTGTGTCGTCTTATCTCCAATTTGCTATGACAATTTACCCTAACCCCTCCTTCTGTAAGTCGTCAACAAACTGATATGAAACCATAGCTTTTCTGATTGTACACCTGTGTTCATTACAAAAAATAAAAGGAAAACGTAGACCAAGAGGGCAGAAGCTTTCTCACGACCTGTCACTCAGACCATCAGCGTTGGCATATTTGATGTTCAATTCTAGTCAGTGTGCTCGTTCTCTAAGAAATCTGGGAAGGCCCTCCCTAGCACAGCACTTTGTCCAACCTCTTGCATGCCTGCCTCTCCAGCACTAGTGAGAAGCTCTTCTTTTGCATGGGAGCAATTCACAAAAAGCAAATCTATTTCTTGGCCCATAAACTTTCATTCAAAAATGGTGACAGCTTTGAGTGCCATAGGAAACAAACTATGTTATTTAACAAGTTAATTTCCTACTTTACTGTTTAGATCAGGGTCAGCAAACTTTTACTATGTCAGATGGAAAGTACTTTAGGCTTTGCAGACCTTAGGGTCTTTACCACATAGACAACTTTGCCATCAGAGTGAAAGCAAACACAGACCATTTGTACAGAAAGGGTGTGACTGCGTTTCAATAAAACTTTACATGCAGTCATGGGAAAAGGCTCAGATTTGGCTTGGAGTCTGTGTAAGTTTGCCTGATGGCCCAGATGGTAAAGAATCCGCCTATGATGCAGGAGACCCAGGTTGGATCCCTGAGTTGGGAAGTTCCCCTGGAGGAGGAAATGGCAACCCACTCCAGTATTCGTGCCTGGGGAATCCATGGACAGAGGACCCCGGCGGGGTCCAGTCCATCAGGTAGCAAAGAGTTGGACACAACTGAGCAACGAACACTTTCACTGCAGTTTGCCAACCCTGGTTCAGATTTCTTCCAGTGATTTGTGCTCATTCTCAGCAGTCATGGGAGAGGAGCAGTCACACAGACCTGCCTTTGTCTTTTCGTTCACAATGAATGAATGATGTTAATGAATGAAGCAGAGAAAGACGGTGTGGCCGGTGGGGTGGGGGTGGGCACAAGGAATGGGCCTGCACCCCCTCTCATCACAGGGGTTATCACACAGAGTGGTTCCAACTCTCGGGGTCACTGGGCAATGTCCAGACACATCTTTGATTGGAAGAATGCTACTGGACACGGCGAATGAAGGACAGGGATGCCACTCAACATCCCTCCGTGTGCAGGATGGCCTCCACTGCAAAAAATGACCTGGCTCCAAACATCAACAATGCTGAGATTGAGACCATAACTTAAACACAAGCATGAGAATTTAGAAAGCCTGTCTGGGGACTTTCCTGGTGGTCCAGTGACTAAGACTCCATGTTCCCAGTGCAGGCAGTCCAAGTTCAATCCCTGGTCAGGCAACTAGATCTCAACATAATGCAATGTAGGAAACCCGGATTCAATCCTTGGGTTGGGAAGATCCCCCTTGGAGAAGGAAATGGCAACCCACTCCAGTATTCTTGCCTGCAGAATCCCATGGACAGAGGAGCCTGATGGGCTACAGTCCGTGGAGTTGCAAAGAATTGGACACCACTGAACAACTAACACTGTTTTACCTAAAGATTCCCACATACTGCAACAAAGATCAAAGATACCACGTGCTGCAACTGAGACCCAGCACAGCTAAATAAATAAATAAAAATAAATATTTTTAAAGAGTCTGTTTGCTTGGGCTCCATTGTTATGACTTCATTGTGGAAATGTGATACATGCAGATGAGAAAGTATTTGACCTAAATGTTAAAAGAACACAAAGATGCAACAAGAATCACAAGCAAGCATTCCTCCCACCTCAAGGTTCCCAGTGACTCCACCCTAGAGACAGCTTCTCTCTCAACACATTTTTGTTTATCTTTTCAGGCTTTTAGAAATTTTAACATTAATCATTCCACACCCTACACGTTATTTTGATTTATTTTCATTTAAAAATTCATGGGAACCAGTCCATGTGATTTCTTTCCACAATGAATAGCTGTTCTTTGAAGAGTTTTCAGTTTAGTTCTTAACACGACAGAACATACTTTACATACCATCTGTTCATTCTGCAGCTCTCTGGGATGCATGTGTGCTAAGCTGCTTCATAGCCCTTGCTAAATTGAGGCATGTGGGACACCACTGCCCATTGTAGACAGTGGGTGGCATAATTTCACAATTGTTTAACAGAGGCTAAAAGATGAAGGGAACTACAGGGAAGATGGACAGTCTAAAAGCTGCTAGAGAAAGGAGGAAGAGCAGAGGGATATTAGACACTTATATCCTGAATACGGGGCCACAGGAGGGCTTGGCCTACGGGCTAGAAGCTTGGACTGTCACTGGTGGAGGTGGGGAAGGCTGCAGGAGGGTTATATATATGAACGTGCTTACTACCATCAAGTGTACCATCCAAGAGCCTTCACTGCGGTCCCGTGGTTAAGAACCTGGCTTTCAATGCAAGGGATGCAAGTTCGATCCTTGGTCAGGAAACGAGGTCCCCCATGTGCCACGGAGCAGCCAAACCTGAACTATAATTTCTTAGCCCACACAAATGGTGGAAAAAAATGGGTCAGGACATGGAGACATTTCTGGGACTCAGATATAGGAGCTCCACGGGAAACTCCAGAGGGCTTCAATGGATTTGGAGATATAAGAATGGAAGGGTTGGGAGTGTGGATGCAAATCGGGAGGTTTAAACCAGCTTGCTGGGAAAAGGTTGTGGGTTTTGTGGGAATGGCTCCTTCATCTGAGTGGGGACACCTGTACCACGACCTATAGCTGTAAATTCACACCCTACTGATGGAGGCCCCAGAGGCCCCCGTGAGGAGGGGAAGTTTTGGCAGGGTTAAGGTGAAAGGGGGACAAAAGAGAGGCTATGTTCACAGGCTTTGGGTTAAAAAGGCCACATTTCTTTAATCTAAAAGCATCATGGGGGGACTTCCCTGGTGGTCCAGTGGCTAAGACTTGGAGCTCCCAACGCAGGGGCCTGGGTTAGACCTCTGGTCAGGGAACTAAGATCCCACATGCCAAGGGGCACCTAAGGCCACGTACTGCAACTACTGAACCTGCGTCCCACAGCGAGAGAGCCCACACAGCCAAAAGTTAAACGGTAAATTTTAAAAATGATAAAAATATTTTTTCAATGATAAAAACTTAAGAATAATGTAAACAAAAAGTAAGTGCCATGGGGATGGATCCTACATCTCACTGGGCACCGCTCCCCGCCCTGGTGTCCCAGCACAGAAGGTGTGTAGACAGGAGGCACGCGGGAACCAGGAAGACTGCCCGGCCTACGTGGGGAGCACGGGAGCCAGGCACGGGCTGGACGCGGTCCCTGTGCCACATTCCTGAGTGGGGTGCAGACGGCAGCTACAAGACCCTGTAGGAGTGCCCCCAGCACGGCCACCAGGGCTCTGGACTGCATGGAGAATCTCCACTTGAGGGCCAACTCCTAACCCGCTGTCGGTCATTCAGCAGAACCACCCGGTGACTGAGGACATGAAGCCATCTTGAGAGTGAAATATAGCTGACTCTTGAGCAGCACTGGGTTAGAGGCTCCACAATCAAAAATCTTCACAGAATTTATGCCTCCGTACCCACAAGTTCTGAAATGTGGATTCTCCCCACCAAGGACTGCATCATGCTACACAGTATTTGAGCTTCCCTGGTGGCTCAGTGGTAAAGAATCCGTCTGCAATGCAGGAGACATGGGTTCAGTCCTTGGGTTCAAAAGGTCCCCTGGAGGAGGAAATGGCAACCCACTCCAGTATTCTTGCCTGGGAAATCCCATGGACAGAGGAGCCTGGTGGGCTGCAGTCCATGGGGTCACAAAAGAGTCAGAAAAGACTCAGCAACTAAACCATCATGTAGTATTTACTACTGAAAAAGATCCATGTATAAGTGACCTGGAGTTCAAACCTACACTGTTCAAGGGTCAACTGGTCATAATGTCTGGGAGGTTCTGAGGCTCAGGACCAGGTTTTCAGAAAAAGCTGGGACAACACGCGCCTTCTTCTGCCCCTTACAGAAAAGCCAAGTTTCCATTGCAAAACAGTTTTATTTGTTAAGTTATCAAATGAGATTACCACACAAAAATAACTACATGGCTAGGCTAAGTACATAAAGTGCTCAAGTTTCAAGAACCTGGGCGGGTCGCGGCAGGTTCCCCGCCCTCGGAACAAGGGACACAGGACATGCTTCCTTCCCCGTGGGGTGCAGTGATGTCCTTGCTTGGGGTGGGGACACACTCTGCATGTGGACTCACAGCTCATCCTGGCCAAAGAGGCTCCTGACCTCTTCCTGAGTTTCCCCGCCAGTGGCCTCCGTGGGATTAAAATACCACCGGCTGAGGGCCTTGGGGCTCTGGGCCTCTTCCCAGACCTCCTGGTTGATTAAGGCTGCCTCTTTACTTGCCTCGGCGGAAAGTTCCAGAACCTGGTCGAAGCTCCTGCATCAACAAGAAGACGATGGAATCTTTTCACCACCCCTACAAGCTTGCCCGAGTGCCTATGAGGCTGCCACATGGGGGAGACAGGTTCAGGGTGACCCTCCTTGGGCTCGTGGGAAAGCGTGGGTGAGTAAGATTTGTCTGAGCAGAACTCAAACAGCAAAGCCTCTAGAACAGGACTGGCCAGGTGTGAAGGAAAAGAGTGGCTTGCTCGACAAATATTTAAGGAGTACCAACACCGTGCCAGGAACCGTCCTAAGGGCGGGAGGCAGAGCCATGAACGGGGCACCGTCCCAGGGATCCCACGACATACACAGCGGTGGGGAAGCGGGCATAAAACATGCTTTCCATTCGTGTGTTTTCCATTCACTCCAGTGACCCTCGTTCCCATTCCCAAATGAGCATGTTTCCCATTCACCCCTGTGACCCTGGTAACCTAGAACCTGTTGGCGTGTCTGATTTCACCCCAGGCACACAGAGTGAGGTGATGGCATAGCAGGTGGTGTTTATCATGAGGACCTTTCAAACTTTTCAGGCACCTTGGGAAGTACATTTGGCATCGTAAAGGAGAAGAAAACTAGATTCTCTTTTGGAAGAGCTGGAGGAAAGCCCAATGATTAGAAAAGTCCCGTGGGTGGGGGCAGGCAGGCAACTTTGTGGGATTGGCCAAGGGCTGTATGGACCTGGGCCCTGGTTACACAAGGGCGCCTGTTTGTGAAAGCCATCGTCACCACCTGTGGCTTTTCTACATGTATTTAGACATTAATAAGAGGTTCCAAGATCTCTCAAAGCCACTGTTCTGAAAAACACATAAAGACCAATCTAAGGGTCCCTGATGTGCTATGTTACCCTGGGGAAGTGACCGCCCCTTTCTATTTTGGCTGCTCAAGAACACACACAGGGGACTTCCCTGGTGGTCTAGTGGTTAAGACTTCACCTTCCAATGCAAGGGGTGTGGATTCAACCCCTGGTTGGGGCGCTAAGATTCCACATGGCTCCCATGCCAAAAAACCAAAAAACATCAAACAGAAGCAATGCTGTAACAAACTCAATAAAGACTTAAAAACCGTCCACATCCAACAACAAAAACAAAAAATTTCTTAGAAAAAGAACATACACCGGGTTTTCTTGGGTTGCAAGAATCTTGCTCTCTCCCTGCCTCGCTGAACCTTTGTACCCTTGGCCCCTGGAAATATCAGAGCTGCCCACCCTCCGGAGCACAGCAAACCCTCCACAGGGCAGCTGCCAACAGCCCCTCTCTGCCCGAAGGGGAGGTGTCAGGGAGGGGTGCTATCTTTTTCTTAAACTATTTTCTGCAATACCTTCGGAGCTCCAGGTCCTTCTTCTGGATCACCTCCCTGAGTTCCCTCATCATGTCAAATGCCTTCACATTGTCTTCTGAGCTGCCAATGCCAAGTGCTCCCAGCAGATGGCGTGTGGTCGTCAATTCCCGCTGCAACTCGTCTGGAGGGAAAAAGGGGTCGTCAACCAGTTTCAAGGCGCCCCAAGCAATGGACACACGAGCTGGGTGGCCACCTAGATTTTTCTCCTTTTGCTGGAATGCTCTCATGTGATGCCAGAATTGTGAAAGGCTTGAAGGAAGAAAGGGCAGTGAAGGAAGACATTCGTGCACGGGCACCGCCTCTGTGCCCCTTTGCCTGAGATCACAGGGGCCTGAGATGATGGGTCAGGTGTGTCTGCCATCCAGGAAGTTACGGAAACATACCTGAAATGGCATACTGGTGTCCTCTCTATAGAAATGAATGCATAAGACAGAGAAGATCTGGGCGAGAAGTAACTTAAGAACAAACCCGTGGTTTCCATTCCCCGGTCCCACCACTTTTGCGCCCGCTCCCCACATCACCCCCATGTAGAAAGCCATCTGCAAGAGCACTGGGTCCCCCACCTGCTCTAGCAAAACCAGCATTTCTGAGTCTGGTACAAGTCCCAACACTACACGCCACAACTGTACGTTATAACACTTGGGGACCCTTATAAGGGTTCTTCTTATCAACACACATCTTTGCCGACAGACTGAACTGTGTCCTCCCCAAAAGCCATGTTCAGGTCTTAATCTCAGGTACCTATGAGGGTGATCTAGCTGGAAATGAGGTCTCCAGAGATGTAACTGAATTAGAACGAGGTCATTAGAGAGGGGCCTAATCCAGCAACTGGTGTTCTTGTAAGAAAGGGGGAGTTTAGATAAGGAGTCTCAGAAACAAGGTCATGTGAAGACAGAGGCAGTGCCGCAACACTGTAATAAAAAACAAAAAACAAAGCCAAAATAAACTTAATAACAATAGGGATTTCCCTGGCGGTCCAGAGGTTCGGAAACCGCCTGCCAACGCAAGGGACATGGGTTTGATCCCTGATCTTCAGTTGCCTCGGGGCAACTAAGCCGTACGCCACAAGTCCTAAAGACTGTGCACCTACAGCTCGTGGTCAGAAACAAGGAGCCCACACACAGAAACGAGAGGAGCCCCCTGCTTCCGACAACTAGAGAAAACCACAAATACCCAGTGCAGCCAAAAAGAAAATAAATCATTAAATATAAAACAAATAAAAGGAACAGCTGGGGAAAAAAGGAGAGAGAGGGGCAGAGTTTGGAGAAATGCTCCACCAGAGAACACCTGCCAGAACACTGAAGCCAGGAGAGAGGCACTCTCCACCAGAGATTCCAGAAGCATCCAACCCCAATGTGGCCCCCTCAACGGGGAGGGAACACTTATCTGTTGTTTTCAGCCACCCCGTTTGTGCTATTTTGTTACAGAAGCCCTAGGAAACTAACAGTCCCCAATCCCAACTCCTCCCAACTGTCTAAGGAATTTATCAGACATGGAGACCGAGAGTTACAAATAAAATTAGAAACCTGGACAGGGATGATGGTTCAACAAGGCTCATTTTTCAAGGTCCTGTGCCATACATATACTATTTCACATTGGAAAAGGCTTGATTTTACATCAGCTTCAAACAAAGCATATGCAAGTGGCTCATGAGAACTCAGCTTAGAAATGACCAAACTCTATGCCATGTGAACCAACAATCTCACTCCCGGGCATTTATCTAGACGAAACTTTAATTCAAAAAGATACTCGCACTCCTACCGTCATAGCAGCACTATTCACAACAGCCAAGACACAGAAGAGACCTAAGTGTCCACCAGCAGGTGAATGAGTAAAGATGACGGACATATACACACAGCGGGATACGACTGCGTCATGAAAAAACATGAACTATGCCACTGCAGCAGCATGGACGGGCCCAGGGTCATCACACTCGGGCAATGAGCCAGGCAAAGACAAACGTCATATGTCACCCACTATGGTGGAATGTAAAAGAAAAATGGGTACAAATGAACTTATCTACAAAAGAGAAACAGGCTCACAGACACAAGAATAGACTGGTGGTTACCAAGCAGCAGTGGGTTGGGAGAGAGATGTAGTGAAGTCTGGGATTCAGTTCAGTTTAGTTCAGTTGCTCAGTCGGGTTCAACTCTTTGTGACCCCATGGACTACAGCAACGCCAGGCTTCCCTATGCAGCACCAACTCCCGGAGCTTGCTCAAACTCACATCTATCGAGTCAGTGATGCCATCCAACCATCTCATCCTCTGTTGTCCCCTTCTCCTCCTGCCTTCAGTCTTTCCCAGTATCAGGGTCTTTTACAATGAGTCAGTTCTTCTCATTAGGTGGCCAAAGTATTGGAGTTTCAGCTTCAGCATCAGTCCTTCCAATGAATATTCAGGACTGATTTCCTTTAGGATTGACTGTTTTGATCTCCTTGCAGTCCAAGGAACTCTCAATAGTCTTCTGCAACACCACAGTTCAAAAGCATCAATTCTTCAGCACTCAGCTTTCTTTATGGCCCAGCTCTCACATCCATACATGACAACTGAAAAAACCATAGCTTTAACTATATGGACCTTTGTCAGCAAAGTAATGTCTCTGGCTTTTTAATATCCCGTGTAGGTTGGTCATAGCTTTTCTTCCAAGGAGCCAAGGTCTTTTAATTTCATGGCCGCAGTTACCATCTGTAGTATTTTGGAGCCCCCCAAAAATAAAGTCTGTCACTGTTTCCATTGTTTCCCCATCTATTTGCCATGAAATGATGGGACTGGATGCCATAATGGTAGGAATGTTGAGTTTTAAACCAACTTTTTCCACTCTTCTCTTTCACTTCCATCAAGAGGCTCTTTAGTTCTTCTTCACTCTCTTCCATAAGGGTGGTGTTGTCTGCGTATCTGAGGTAATTGATATTTCTCCCAGCAATCTTGATTACAGTTTTCACTTCATCCAGCCCGGCATTTCGCACAATGTACTCTGCAGAGAAGTTAAATAAGCAGGGTGACAATACCTTGACGTAACAAAGCCCTCTTTTTCCAACTTGGAACCAGTCTGTTGTTTCATGTCCGGTTCTAACTGTTGCTTCTTGACCTGTGTATAGATTTCTCAGGAGGCAGGTCAGGTGGTCTGGTATTCCTATCTCTTGAAGAATTTTCCAATTTGTTGTGATCCACACAGTCAAAGGCTCTGGCATAGTCAATAAAGTAGAAGTAGATGTTTTTCTGGAACTCTCTTGTTTTTTTGATGATCAAACGGATGTTGGCAATTTGATCTGTTGCTCATCTATCTTTTCTAAATCCAGCTTGAACATCTGGAAATTCAAAGTTTACGTACTGTTGCAGCCTGGCTTGGAGAATTTTGGGCATTACTTTACTAGTGTGTGAGATGGGTGCAATTGTGCAGTAGTTTGAGCATTCTTTGGCATTGCCTTTCTTTGGGACTGGAATGAAAACTGACCTTTTCCAGTCCTGTGGCCACTGCTGAGTTTTCCAAATTTGCTGGCACTGGAGTGCAGTACTTTTACACTTTTGATGATGCAGCACTTTTACATCTTTTAGGATTTGAAATAGCTCAACCAGAATTCCACCACTAGCTTTGTACATAATGATGCTTCCTAAGGCCCACCTGACTTCACATTCCAGGATGTCTAGCTCTAGGTAAGTGATCACACTATCATGGTTATCTCAGTCATGAAGACCTTTTCTGTATAGTTCTTCTGTGTAATTTTGCCACCTCTTCTTAATAACTTCTGTTAGGTCCATACCATTTCTGTCCTTTACTGTGTCCATCTTTACATGAAATGTTCCCTTGGTATCTCTAATTTTCTTGACGAGATCTCTAGTCTTTCCCATTCTATTGTTTTCCTCTATTTCTTTGCAATGATCACTGAGTAAGAAGTTTGGATTAGTAGATGCAAACAAAGCATATATAGAACGATAAAGCAATATGGCCCCGCTGGGGAAGTATATGCAGTATCCTGTGAGTAACCGTAACGGCTGCTAAGTCGTGTCAGTCGCGTCTGACTCTGTGCGACCCCACAGACGGCAGCCCACCAGGCCCCTGTCCCTGGGATTCTCCAGGCAAGAATACTGGAGTGGGCTGCCATTTCCTTCTCCATAACCATGATGGAAGAGAATATAAAAAATGATTTTTTTTTATACACACACACACATATATGTAGAGTTGAACTGGGCTTCCCTGGTGGCTCAGCAGTAAAGAACCTCTCCGCCAAAGCAGGAGACCTAGGTTCGATCACTGGATGGGGAAGATCCCCTGGAGGAAGAAATGGCAACCCACTCCAGTATTCTTGCCTGGAGAATCCCATGGACAGAGGAGCCTGGTGGGCTACAGTCCATGGGGTCACAAAGAGTCAGACATGACCAAGCACACACGCATGGCTGAATCACTTTGCTGCACAGCAGAAATTAACACAACACCAATTCAATTATACTTAAATGAGGAAGGAAGGAAGGAAGGAAGGGAGATAGAAAGTGGGAGAGAAAGGAAGGAAGGAAGGAGGCAAACTCTAGGGCAGCTGAAAACTTGCGTGAGAAAGAGACTTGTTCTAAAGAGAACCGTAGGGTCTTGGATGGTGCTCTTCACACCTGCCAACTTCTTCAAGTGAAGTATTAGATGGGAACGCCCTACGGGAAAGATACCATCTCCGCTCTGCTTAGAAGACAGGACAAGGCAGGGGGTGGTGGCCCTGTGGTTTCCCAGCTGCCAAAGCACCTCACTAGATCTGCCCCAGGTTGAGAGAAGGCAGGTTCCCCAGCATGCCTTTCAGGACGGGAGATCACTGGAGGGTCATCCTACAAACCTGGGTTCAAATCCCAGCGCATCTCTGACTCGGGACCCGACCCTGAGCAAACGTCAGCCTCGCCGGCCCCCCGCATCCTCTGTCATTTGACGGGGGACACATCATCTCCTTGTGAGGAGGCCTGGGACATGACACAGAGGGATAAAGGCACCCAGGACCCAGGAGATGCCAACAAGCGGCAGTGGCTTGTCCCGCCCCTTGCCCAACAGCCGCCCAGCTCTCACCTAGGAAGAGCTGCCTGTCTCCATCCAGGTGGACTGATTTCACGGGCAGCTCATGCCGTGTGGTGTCCAGGGCCGTTGCGAATGTCTTGTACTGTTCCCGAAAGCGGCTGGCCACAGCCTCCAAGGGGCTCAGCATCTCAATCTGCAGGCAGGGAAGGAAGAGCCTATGAGATGAAGCCCTGCGCTCCCCTCCCTGCAAGTTCACAGGACGGCACATGTGAGGTAGATTCAGTACTGTTCTGGGACTTCCCTGGGGGTCCAGAGGTGAAGACTCCACACTTAGAGTGCTTCCACTGCAGGGGATGTGGGTTCAATCCCTGGTTGGGGAATCTCAGATCCCACAGGCTGCACAGTGCAGGCAAAAGTACAAGAAAATAAAAATAAAGAAACTGATTGTTGTTCAGTCGCTAAGTCGTGTCCGAGTCTTTGAAAGCCCCTGGACTGCAGCACTCCAGGCTCCTCTGCCCTCCACTATCTCCCCAAGCTTGCTCAGTTTCCTGTCCATCGAGTCAGTGATGCGGATACCACCATTTAAGAACTGGCCGCACCATTCAGAACATCTGATTAGACAAACCTTAATAAAAAGACGCAGCACTGGCCCTGCCAGGTCTCCCTGGGCAGCTTCCGGGGGGGCGGGCTCTCCCCGGTTCCAGTCGGCCGGGAGCAAGGTGGCCCAGGCCTCCTCACCAGGAACATGTGCTGGCCTTCCAGCATGTTCCAGGGCTGAGCCCTCGACTGGGATCACGGTGGACCCAGGAAGGCTGGGCCCTCCTGTTTCAGAGCATGGAGTTGATAGGCCGCCACCCACCAAGGCCATGCCTGCCAAGCCTTCTTTCCTCATACACGCTGTCTGGGGGTTGTAAGGATTCCTTTGTGTGATTATCTTTTCTTTTTATTCTACTGTGAGGTCCAGGAGGACAGGGACCCCGTTTTCAGCTTGGGGCCAGGCCACAGGGAACACTCACGAGCATGTGCTGGGTGTCACGGGCTGGGCTTGTTCTCACAAACTCCTTGGTTGATACCCCAACCCCCAGCACCTCAGAACGTGACCTGACCTGGAGACTTTACAGAGGTAATCCAGTTAAGGTGGGGTCATTAAGCTGGGCCCTGATCAGTATGACAGGTGTCCTCATTAAAGGGGGCAATGTGGAGACTGACGCTCACGGGGAGAAGGCCAGGTGACAATAAGACCCAGGGAGCAGATGGCCGCTGACAAGCCAAGGACAGAGCCTGGAATATATCCTTCCCTCACAGCCCATGGATGGAACCCACCCTGCTGACACCTTGATCTCAGATGCACAGCCTCCAGAATGAAGGGAGAAATAAGTGTCAGTTGTTTAAGCTGCCACCCCATCTGTTGTCCTTTGTTATGGTGGCCCCAGACACACACTTCCTGGGTGAGGAGCCCCATTTCCTGATCGACACTTCCTAGGTTCCCAGGGTTCACTGGGACCTCCCTTAACATGGACATTCCTGTCCATTCAGCACCAAGCTTGAATCTCCCACCAGCACCCTGGCCCACCTGGGCCGACCAGAGCACGTCTCTTTTTTTTTCTGGCCACACCCCATGGCACGTGGGACCTGTTTCCCAACCAGGGATGGAATGCATGCCCCGGGGCACTGGAAGGTGGAGTGTTAACCAGCAGACCACTGGAGAAGTCCCAGTGCCCATGTGTGCTAAAGAGATAGGCCCATTGGCAGGTTGGTTCTGACACTGTTCTGACATTACCGCCACGTCCTCTGATAAACTGCCACATAGAAATACCCAGTGGTGTCAAAAGCCGAGCACAGAGCTGAAGCCAAGTGAGGAGGGACACTCACAATAAAGGCTCTCTCTGACCCCCCCCGAAGGATGACGCTGCTGGGACACGAGGCTCGGAGGCCGTGGTCACCCCTGACCTGTGCATCCAGGAAGTCCTCCAGCTCCCTCTTCTTCTGACAGAGGAGAAGCCTGCGCTTCAACTCATAAGCCTTCTTCTGGAGTTTCTCTTTCTCTTTACACAATATTTCTAGGTTCTTTTCTGCCTGTTCTTCGAATGCAGACAGGCCATTCTCCATCTGGGAAATGCAAAGCAAAAGTTCAGGCCAGAGAGGACCCTGCCTCCATGGCTGACAGAGGCCACCCTTCCATCTGCAACGCAGAGGAAAAGAGGCTCCATCCTTACCCTCACGGTCAGCAGGGTCAGAAGGAGAGTCTGGGACTCCATCATTTCCATCGCTTGTGACAGATCCTTCAGAAAAGAAAAAGATATTCCCAGTTCCCCAAGAACTGATATAAATCCAGTTCTCTCCCCCTAGGAGAGAAGGGGCAGAACCCTAACCCATATGCACCATCTTCAAACTAGTAATCTGCTGTTTCTTGACTGTGTATCACCAAGCGGGTTCTATTTTCTCACTTCGTCTTTTGGGGCCTCTGTGAAAGGACGAGGGTGCTCTTTGGTCCCTTTCTGGCAGTTGGGTGGTCTAGTGCCAGCTGGACGGCACCCACCAACCCAGTGACCCACCAGAACCAGGACTAGGGGTTCCCCCATGGGTGAGACCACAGCCCAGCCACCTTCCCTGCCATGGTCGGGACCTAGCCTATAGACTGCCTGAGTGTGGCGCCAGAAAACCAGACCCCAATCTCATTTTTCACATGACCCTGAACTTTATCTCCTCCCAGAGGTGTATACTTGGGAAGATGAAACTGTAAATCCTCTAAGAATGTTGTGGTTTTTGTCCTAAAAGACATAGCTGGCTTGTTCGCTCTTGGAGCAAGGCACTGAGGGGCGCCTGGCATAAGGCAGGAGTTGGGACAGACTTAGTCAACC
Organism: Muntiacus reevesi; assembly: GCF_963930625.1. Taxonomy (NCBI): domain Eukaryota; kingdom Metazoa; phylum Chordata; class Mammalia; order Artiodactyla; family Cervidae; genus Muntiacus; species Muntiacus reevesi. The sequence goes on along the minus strand of NC_089249.1, from coordinate 184,887,832 downwards.
TGCAGCAGCAGCTTCCCTCTGATTCCAGACACTCACTGGGCTCTTTTCACTCACGGTGGAAGATGATGACAACTCAGCTTTCTTTGACTTTTTTTTAAATTGCGGAGTCTTTCGGACCACACTTTTATCTAAGATGAAGAAAAGTGTTATCCATAAAGGGAAAGACATAGGCCACCCAATGTTCACTGCAGCACTATTTACAAGAGCCAAGACATGTAAGCAACTAAATGTCCATAGACAGATGAATGGATAAAGAAGATGTGGTACGTATCTGGGGCTTTCCTAGCAGCTCAGATGGTAACGACTCTGCCTGCAATGCAGGCGACCTAGGTGCGATTCCTGGGTTGGAAAGATCCCCTGGAGAAGGAAATGCCAACCCACTCCAGATTTCTTGCCTGGAAAATCCTGTGGACAGAGGAGCTTGGCGGGCTACAGTCCATGGGGTCGCAAAGAGTCAGACGTGACTAAGCGACTAACACTGGTATATATCTACAATGGAATATCATTCGGCTATAAAAAGAAGGAAATAATTCTATTTGCAGCAACATGGGTGGACCTAGAGATTATCATACTAAAGAAGTCAGACAGAGAAAGACAAATATCATATGATATCACTTAATGTGGAATCTGAAAAAAAAAAAAACAACTTATATACAAAATGGAAACAGACCCACTGACAGAGAAAACAAACTTGTGGTTACCAAAGAGGAAAGGTGGGGGGGGATAAATTAGGAAGTTGGAATTAATTAACATTTAAAACAGATACCCAATAAGGACCTACTGTACACAAGGGAACTATACTCAGTATAACAGGGAGGTCTGTATTTTATAATAACATATAAGGAAAAAGAATCTACACAAATACAATCTTTATATATATATATGTATATATATGAATCACTGTGTTATATATCTGAAACTTACACAACCACTGTAAATCAACTATACTTTAAAAAAGCAAGTGTTTCTAAGGTGAGAAGAGCAGACTTCGGAAGACCTCAGGGAGGCACGGCAAGCCCCGTCGGGGAATGGACGGGGACAGTGAAGGACTCACCATGAATGGCCGAGAGATCCAGGTCAGACAAGGCAGTGTCATGCCCATCCAGCAAGGTAGACTGCAGGTTGCCTTTGTTGCCTCCACTGCCATCTACGAGACTCAAGGAGAATTCCGCGAGTCAGCACAGTTAGCAAGATGCTCTACACCTAAGCCTGGAAGCAGGAAACTTTTCTCTACAATACCACCTGCTTCCAAAAGTTGTTTCTTGTAAAGAAGGCTGAAAAACCTTTGGAAATTCCCACCCACCAACTTGAATATATTTTAAAGAAGAACTAGAAAAGAGAGGCATTCTTTATGACCAAAAGACACAAATAAGCCTTTCTGCCTAGTTTAAATAAAAGATGCTGTGTACATATGAACGTATAAAAGATAAATAGACCTAAGACCTACTCTATAGCACAGAGAACTACACTCAATAGTTTGTAATGACCTATAAGGGAAAAGAATTGGAAAAAGAACAGACATAATATAGAACAGACACTTAGTATAGAATAGACATTTAGTATACGTATAACTAAATCACTGGGCTTTACAGTTGAAACTAATACACTGTTAAATCAATTATCCTTCAATAAAAATACAAAAATAGGGAATTCCCTGGCAGTCCAGTGGTGAGGAATCCACGCTCTCACTGCTAGGGCCCTGGGCTTGACCCTGGTTGTAGAACCAAGATCCTGAAAGCTGTGTGGTGCAGTGAAAAATAAATAAAGAAAAACAAAATAAACTTATAAACAAACAAACAAGACGCTTTGCGCAGAGAGTTCTCCAGACAAGAACACTGGAGTGGGTAGCCATTCCCTTCTCCTAGGGGATCTTTCCAACCCAGGGATCGATCCTCGGTCTCCTGCACTGCAGGCAGATTCTGCCATCTGAGTCACCAGAGAAAGCCAAGAGTCCAATAGAATGCAATATACATGTTCTGCCCTCTGCTCTTTTTCTCTCTTTCTCTTGTAGCTTCATTTTTTAGCCTCTATTTAAAAATGTGAAATTACACCTTGTACTGTCTAAAATGGGCATTTGGTGAACTGCAGGTTTCAATTAAACAAGGTTTCCAGAAGGCTGCAGAATGAGCAAATAGTATATAAAATACAGTCATGTTAGCAAGTAAACAGAAAACTCTTCAATGAACAACTATGCAGTTGAGGAAACAAAAGTAAAGTGACAAAAAGTATAGATGGTGGTACCTTTTGTGTTCAAATGTTCATTAGATAAACAAAACTCTATCAAGAGCAGTTGGTTGCTTCCTAGGTGAGGAATGGGAACTAGAGGTAGGAGATGGTGACTTTTTCTGTTTCCACTGGTTGAATGTTCTGTCATCTGCCTGTATAGCATTTCCATTAAAAGTAATTTCCTATCAAGCCATACAGTGGAACTCAAGCAGTCCCTCTAAATTATCATGGCTATGTTTAAATTATAATTCTGTCTTGGCACTACTGACATGGTGGGGGGGGTGTCGTGTAGATCATTCTTTGTGGGACCATCCTGTGTTCTGAGGGTATCAATCTCTGGCCTCTACCCACCAGCATCCCATACCTCCCCCTTCGATAATCCCAGCTGAGAACCCTGAGTTATAAATGTGGCAGGCCCAGTTTTTGGCCCCTCTGACCATGCCAGCTTTCCCAGCCTCACACATGGCCCTCAACCCAACTGTGCGGGAAAAGACTAGAAGGCTGGCTCCAGCTCCATGTGCCTGCTTCTCAGTCGTGCCTGGGTCAAGGAACAGGATAATTTCTGACAAACAGCTGAAACAGGATCAGCAAGTTGCAGCCTGCAGGCCAAATCTGGCCCACTTCCTGTGTTTGTTAATGAAGTTTTATTAAGACACAGACATGCCCATTTGTGTACACATGGTCTGTGGCTATTTTCACGCTGAGAAAGGCAGAGTTAACTGTTTGGTGACAGAGGCTGTCTGGTCTGCAAAGTCTAAAATATTTACCACTGGCTCAGAAAGCTTTGCTGACCCTTGATCTAAACAATAAAGCAGGAAATCTAAGTCGGAAAAGAACATATTTAGTTTTCTCCTATGAGAGTCAAAGTTATTGCCATTTTGAATGAGAGTTTGTGGGCCAAGAAAGCTTTGCTTTTTGTGAATTGCTCTTCTACAAGAGAACACCTGCCCACTACCACTGGTGAGGCAGGCACAGGAGGAGTTGGATGATGTGCTACTTTGGGGAGGAGGCTTCCCCAACTTCTAGAATGAGCACACTGACTAGGACTGAATAGCAAATACACCAATAATAATCCTCTAAAGTAGGTCATGGGTGAGCTTCTGCCCTCCTGGGCTACATTCCCCCTTTTCCTTGGTCACACGGCATGTAGGATCTTAGTTCCCTGACCAGTGATCAAACTCATGCCCCATCCCTCAACTCCCGTGGAAGCACAGTCTTAACCACTGGACCGCTAAGGAAGTCCCCATTACCCATTTTTAAAATAACCAACACATGACATGTCTACAATCAGAAAATGTGAAAGTGTTTCGTATCGCTCTGGTGATAGCTTTTAGGGGACGATCCAACCCAAGATAGTGAGAGGCAGGAGGAGGGTGTGGGCTCATACCCTCTCTGAAAGTCCTGCTCTCAGAGATCTGGTGGGGAAATGGTCACGTGAGCAAGGAACTGGGGCCACAATGGAGCACCATGACGGCCTTGTGGCTCTTCTCTGGGGCCGCCCGGCAAGGAAGGGACCGGCCCCCTCGTTCCTCTGCCATCCCCTGCAGCTCCTCACACATCCCAAATCAGTCTTTATACTGAAACTCTCTGCCTAGTTCCTTTCCTTCATGCTCCCCATGAAGGATGAAGGAAAGGGAGTTTTAACTCAGCATACTTAGAAACAAAATTTACCACCATGCTCATCACCATCTGAGCCTCAGAGCTCTTTCACGCCCTCCCTGCATCTTTACCCACCTTTGCTCTTTTGGAGCTGGCTGGATTTTGTTCCACCTTCAGGCATCGTCCCACCGGCCTTTAATGCATCTGCTGCAGAAGCCTGTTAGGGGAATATGTGACCTTCAGGGGACAAGACACCTTCCATCCTGCCGTCTGCAAAGCCTGCATTTGGTCTTACTTGGAGGCAAGGGGATAGACTCAAGGAGTTCTGACATTTAACCGCATATAAACAGGATGAGGGCTTCCCAGGCAGTGCTAGTGGTGAAGAACCCACCTGCCAATGCAGGAGACATAAGAGATGTGGTTCAGTCCCTGGGTTGGGAAGATTCTCTGGAGGGCATGGCAACCCACTCCAATATTCTTGCCTGGAGGACCCCACTGGCAGAGGAGCCAGGCAGGCTACAATCCATGGGGCAACAGAGAGTGGGACATGAGTGAAGCAGCTTAGCATGAAAGCCCACACAAAGAGGATAAATGTTACTTTTTTCAAAAAGGATACCCTCATATCCATTGAACATAGGAAACAATCAAAAATTTGCTGGCAGTGGTATCTGACATGGCAGATTACAGATGACTGATTTTCTGTATACTTTTTAGTATTGCCCAGTTTTACAGAGAGAATATATTAATTCGGTAGTCAGAAAAAAACAAAGCTTCTGTACAGGTCTTACTCTTCAAAAATTATAAAAAAGCAAGGAACACTTGGGGCTGGCAAGCCATCATAGTAATATAAAAGCAAAAAGAAAACCTTGTAAAGAGTGAAAATATTCTGATGTACAGACACCACTCCTATTCAGCCTCCCAACGGAGATCTGAGAATAAGAAATAAAAGGCAAGCGAGTTGCAAAAGAAAAAAGAAAACTCCCTTCTTGCAGACAGGATACTTCACATTGAAAATCCCAAGAGAGGTTTAGAACCACTGCTAAAATTAGAAAGTAAGTTTAGTAAGTTTGCAGGATACAGGGCCAATATAAAAAGATACTTCTAGCAATGAACAACTTTGCGACCCCATGGACTGTAGCCCACCAGGCTCCTTTGTCCATGGGATTATCCAGGCATGAATACTGAATGGGTTGCCATCTTCTCCGCCAGGGGACCTTCCTGAACCCAGGGATCAAGACTGGGCTTCCTGCATTGCAGGTGGATTCTTTTACCACTAAGCCACCTAGGAAGCCCCCCCGTATGCTGGACACCTAAAACCAATACAATGTTATATGTGAATTATTTCTTAATTTAAAAAATTAATAAAATCTCATCACAGAAAAAAACAAATTAAAGAAAGAAAAGACAGTATCTTGTATAACAGCATTAAAAACCACCAAATACTTAGGTATAAACCTAACCAAACATGGAGAAGATCTGTATGCTGAGAATTACAAAATACTGATGAAGGAAATCTAACAAAAACAAATAAATGGAGAGGAATACCATGTTCATAGATTGAAAGACTTGGGTGTTTTTAGGATGTTATTCTCCCTAAATTGGTACACAGACTCAGTATAATTAAAATTCCAGAACCTTTGGTAGGAAATGGCAATATAAGTCTGAAATTTGTACAGAAAGGCAAAGGAACTAGAAAAACCAGTTTTGGAAAAGAACAGAGTGGGAGAATTCACAGGATCCAACTTTAAGACTTACTACAAAACTATGTAACCTGGGCGGTATATAAATGGCCAAAGGACAGGCACACAGAACAGTGGAAAAGAACAGAGGCTAGAAAAGATGCACACATGTACAGGCAATTACTTTGCAACAGAGGTGATGAGACATACAGTGGGGAAAGGAGAGTCATTTCAACAAATGGCGCTGGATATGAGGACATCTGTACACTTAAAAATGAACTTGAATTCCATCATCACTGCAGATACAAAAATTAATTCAAAATGGATCCCAGACCTAAATATAAAACCTAAAACTTTAAAACTCAGTGGAGAAAACATGGGAGAAAATGTTTGTGATCTGGGCTGAGGCAAAGGTTTCTCAGCTAAGACACCAAAAGCACATTCCGTAAAAGCAGATATTGACAAAGTTCATCGGAAATGAGAACATCTGCTGTTCACAAGACACTTAAGAGAACAGAAAGCCAAGTCACACACTGGAAAAAAAACATTTGCAAATCACCACAAAGGGTTGATATTGAGGACATAGAAAGAACTCTCACAACTCAAGGATGAGAAAAAGAAAAACACCTAATTTTTTTAAATGGGCAAAAGATGTGAAAGGACACATCACCAAAGATATAGGAACGGTCAATAAGTGCATGAAAAGATGCTCAGTATCATCAGCTGTTACGGAGATGCGATTTAAACCCACAGTGAGATGCCCTGTCACACCCACTAGGACAGGGTCGTCTTAAAGCAATCACTCTCCTCTGTGGCTGCAGCCTCCCTGGGTAAGTCAGGCAGTCTCTTACAAAGTCAAACACACAATTCCCTTAGAATTCCCTTCTCGGGAGAGATGCCAACACATCCATGCAGAATCCTGAACAGCGATGTTTAAGGTGGCTTTACTCAGAACTGCCAAAAACGGGAAACAAACCCGATGTCCTTTGCCAGGGAACGGCTGAGCACGCTGTGGCCTGTCCGTGCAGTGGAATATCAGCCAGCAAAGGAACCAGCACTAACTGTACAGGGCAGGCAGGGCGACCTTTACGTGAGAGCGGCCAGTCTACAAGAGGCTGCATCCTGGATGGTGCCTTTAAAAGATCTTCTGGAAAACCTGAGCTACAGGGACAGAAAACAAATCGTGGTTGCCTGGGATGGGGAAGGGCTGGTTCCATCAGAGCACAAGGGGTCTTGGAGGTGACAGACTTCTCCATCTTGACTGTGGTGGGTCTGTGACTCGATGCACTGGTCAAAACTCACAGAACTGTATGCTGAAAAGAGTGATGCTTCCTTTATGGAAACTACACCTTAATTTAAAAGATGAAAAAAAAGAAAACAGAGAAGCTCTTAAAAATCTAAAATACTATATAAGCATGCAGACACATGGGGGTGCTGTAACCAAGCTGGCCAGGGAATTTTAAAATTATGAAGTGTGGACTGTTAGCCCTTGTTGAAAATTACTTCAGTAATGTAAACCACAGACTCTGGGTCCAGATGCATCATTTTAGGTTCATCAGCTGTAAACACGTCACACTCTAGTGTGAGATGTTGACAACAGGGAGGATAGGCATGTGAGGGGGTGGAGTGGGGGTGATGTATGGGAAACCTCTGTACTTTCCACTCAGTTTTGCTTTGACACTCAAATTGCTCTAAAAAAATTAAGTCCATTAAAAAAAAAAAATCACCCCAAGCAGCGTATCAGTTGGCACAAAGGTATCCTTTTCCTTCAGGCCAGGTCTTAAATCATGTTACTTAAGAAAGAACCTGCCATTCACCCTACCAGAATAAAAGAAAGGCAGTAGAAATAAATATTTAACTAAACTTTATCAAATCATATTATTTTTTCCAAATCATAAACAAAGACTTGAAAAATGGGGTAACACAAACCTTATACACACTGGCGGTTGGTACACGCTGAAACAAAACATCACTGGGTAACCTAAGGACTGTTTTCATTAAACATCACACAAAGTGGGTTCTCAGACTGTTCAATGTTTTCTGCTGTCATTTTCAATGGCCTCATCATCCTTGTGGTGTGGCTAGAAGGTAAGTCACTAAGCCCTTCCTGTAACACTGGGCGATTCAGGCACGTCATTTTTCCCTGCAGTCTTTCTCTCACACCCTACAGGTATTCTTTATGACACCAGCCAAGGCCAGGGAACTGTGTGCCAGGCATCAGAAGGAACTGCTTCAGGACAGAATCCAGAAAGGAATTACTGTGTTGAGAGACAGGAATAACTTTATGATTCACTAGAGCTCACAGCTCTGCAAAGGGAATTCTCTAAGTGATCAGCCACCCACAACAGAGATTCATGCCTTGGCACGATGGGCGTGACAGTCCCAAAGGCAAACTGGGCCAAACCCCTGAAATGTTTCCTTTAGGACCAGGCTGTGTCTGGCTGGTGCAACTTGTCTCAGAATTCCAAGTTCAGAACTGTTTCAAATGTACGTTATATGTTACCTTTCTGGGGGCTTTCTTTTCATACTGCAAGTACCGCGACTCCACTATCCTTCCACCTGTAAAAGACACACAGTTGGTTTATAATAAAACCACAGCATGAGGTGTTAACGATCCACCAGGTAAGAAGGATGCCAACACTCCACCCCGAAAGCTGGGCACTATCAGCCCTCCCTGCTCAGCCTTGAGCATGTATGAGACATCTATTGTATGCAAGAACACGTACGAGATACCTCCTGTATACAAGGGCTTCCCAGGTGATTCAGCCATGAAGAACCTGCCTGCCAATGCAGGAGGCGTAGGAGACGTGGATTTGATCCCTGGGTCAGGAAGATTGCCTGGAGAAGGGAATGGCCACCCACTCCAGTATTCTTGCCTGGGAAATCCCATGGACAGAGGAGCCTGGCAGGCTAGTCCCAAGGGTCACAGAGAGCTGGACACAACTGATTGATGGAACGCGCGCACGCGCGCGCACACACACACACACACACTCTGTACACAAGTGCTTGGGCTAGACCCTCTCTCTCTCTCTCTCTCTCTCTCTCTCTCTCTCTCTCTCTCTCACACACACACACACTCTGTACACAAGTGCTTGGGCTAGACTCTCTCTCTCTCTCTCTCTCTCTCTCTCTCTCTCTCTCTCACACACACACACTCTGTACACAAGTGCTTGGGCTAGAGGCGGAGCCACAGAGACCCGAGAAACTATGATCAAGGAAGAGCAAGGGGGCTTCCCTGGCGGCTCAGTGGTAAAGAACCCACCTGCTAATGCAGGACACCGGGTTCAATCCCTGACCCCACATGGCTTGGAGAACTAAGCTGGGGCGCCGAGCCTGTGCTCTGAAGCCCGGGAACCACAGCTACTGAAGCCCCCAGCACCCTACAGCCTGCATTCGGCAAGAGAAGCCACTGCAGCGACAAGCCTGACACTGTAACTAGAGCGTAGCCCCCGCGCACCGAAACTAGAGAAGAGCCCATGCAGCATCGAAGATACAGCACAGCCAGAAATAAATAGGCAAATAAAATTACTTTTTTAAAAAAGGAAGAGCAGGAATATGTGCCAACGGTAAGAACAGAAAGTGGACTCATGGCAGGGCAGGGAAAGGAATAAAGAGCTTCCAAGGTGGCCACCTAGGAATTCCCTGGTGGTGCAGTAGTTAGGACTCCGGGTTCAATACCTGCTTGGGGGAACTGAGAGCCCACAAACCCTGCCACATGGCCAGAAAAAGGCAAAGATGGCCACCTGTTTACTTTCTCCTCCCGCCCCAACTTGCTCTGTGTGCTGTGACCCCCAATTGCCCTTCTCCCACCCAAGCCCGCCTATGACCCAACCATGGTACTGCCTGTTACATCCCCCAAACCCACTCCTAGCTCAGGACTGCTCCCCTGAGACTCACTCAGTACCAACACCCTTCTGGAACACAGCCATATTCGCTGGTCAAAGTCCAGCCCCACGTCCCCTTCCTCACCTGACCCTGGGACACTGAAGGTGGATGGAGGAAACCCACATGTCCCCTCCATCCTCCAGGGGCTCTCACTGCACACCCAGTGCTCACCCCCAGTTCTCTGCTCCGACCGTCCACCTCCTACCCCGGGCCGTCCCTTCGGTCAGCCGGTGACACCTTCCCTACTTCACCGGGAAGACAAAAGCAGTCCCAGGAGGCCCGCCCAAGTGGGCATCCAGCTGCCTCCCAACCTCAGGGCCATACCCTGGGCTCCCCCGTGTGATGGAACTTCTGTGCTTGGGGGTAAAGCAAACCCCCAGCTCTGGGTGCTGGGGCCCAGCCCTTACCCAGTTAGGAAACTGCCCTGGCAAACCCACTCCCCCAGCACTGCCCTGTATCGCCCCACTTCCTCTCTCCAAGGGTCACACTGTTCATTCTCCCTCCACTCCAACCCCCGTCCCCTCCCACTTCTCTGCTCCCCTTTACTATGCTGGCTCCTCCTCCTTTCCTCCCTGCTTCCCTGGAATCCCCCCACTCCCCAGTCTGGCCCTCACAATCACAAGGCCACCAAAGAAATTCCTTCCGGCCAACCCCCTGAGGTGTCCGAGCTCCGAAGCCCAGTGGGCCGCTCTCAGTGCTCGTTCTGAGGCAGCAGCAGTGGGCAGCACGCTGGCCGCACCCTCCTCTCTGACGCACTGTGTCCTCCAGGCTCACCGCCCTGCAGCAGCTACAACAGGCTGTCCTGTGGGTCCCGTGTCCCCTGTTCCTCAAGCTAGCAGGCTGGAGGCAGAGCTGGTGGTCGCCCCAGGCAGGCCCCAGGCAGGGAAGAGCCGTGCCTGCAGGGAGAGTGGGCTCAGTCAGTCAGGCAGGCAGGACGCACCGAGGGTCCAGGTCAGAACAGGCAGGGTCCAGGGCGGAGAATCAAGCCACACGTGGGCTCAGCCGCCAGGTGTCTGGCAAGGGACTGGGGCGAAGGACACCCCTAGTTTCAGGTGGAGATCATAATGTGCCGGGTCTAATACCATCAACAAAGGATTTGACTCATCTAGGAAGGAGATTCTGGGTTCCCTGCACAATTGAAAAACAGCTTCAAGTTGCTGGAAAATAGAATGCACCTGCTTGTTCTCAACAGTGATGGGTTTTCCAAACAAGCAATGTTATAAGGAAGGATATAATTTGTGTCCAAGAACTAGACCATGTGTAAACAGGACAGATGTTACAGACCAGGTAACATAAACCTCCAGTCACTGGGGAACTAGAATTCTGCTCCAAATTCTCTGACAGCCACACTGATGCAGGGCATAAAAATACTTCAGTCTAACAGAGGTTTGAGCTGCAACGTGGGAGAACCTTGGGTCTACCACCCAAACTGGGTACTGCCAAGAGTCAAGGGCTGTTGACGGTGACCCCAGACACACAGGTGGACTTCAGACACGTGGGTACCCCCAAGAGACTGACACACTTATTCAGAAACAAACTGTGATGTTTTATAACAAATTCAGCTCAGACTCTCCTCACCCACTCTCACCAGTGGGTGTCCCTGGCACAACCCGAGACCCACATGGCCAGAAAGGCCCACTGCCCTAAGCAACCCCCACCAGGGCCTGCTGCACCCTTGGCTGCAGGGCTGGGTGACCAAACTCTGGGTCCCCAAAGGTGTGACTAGAAAGAAGGAAAGTCCCAGCTCTCCTGCTCTGACCTGTTTTTTCCTTTTTCCCCAGAAGCACTTACTGTGGGGCGGTGGGGGGGGGGGGGAGATCACTTTTTTTTTGGCCAAGCCTGCAACATGTAGGATCTTAGTTCCCTGATCAGTGCCCACTGCATTGGCAGTTCCACAGAAGTCCAAAACTCACTTAATTTCAGTGAATTCCATTTCAAAAGATAGATTCTCCAATGTTACTCACCTTGTGTCCTTCCTTTGCTCCTAGCACCCCTAGCAGTACTGGGGCCCACGGCAGGAGGCTTCCTAAAAGAGAGGAACGGGAGAAGGGAGGTCTTGTTAATGCAGGTGGATAAAAAGCTCTGGGAAGCCACCCCGGAGGCTGGGCTTCCTTGGGACAGCCTTGTCCCAGCACCCACCCCTCGTGCCCACCTCTGCAAGGTGGGGCTACCTCCACGGGACGAGGGATTCTGGGTCCCAGCCTTGTCACCTGGGGAGAACACCTAAGAAGAGCAAGCTTTTCTTTGCTGGCTGGGCCATGTGGCATGCGGGACCTCAGTCCCCCCACCAGGGATTGAACCCAAGCCCCCTGTGACTCAGGTGTGGAGTTTTAACTGCTGGACCGCCAGGGAAGGCCCAAGATCAAGCATTTTTGCCGAGTCTGAACGATCTCAACTTCACTGATTCATCAGACGTTTGTGTGCCAACTGTATACCACTGAGGATACATGGTAAATAGTAGTCTAGGTTTCTCCTCTGAGAGGGATAACCAGCAATTTCCTATCAGGCAAGTGTGAAGAGGGAACGCCCAAGACCGGTAAAGGGGTGGGGGTTGGGGGTGAGTGACAAGTACCATTCATTAACTCACATACGTGACGAAGGACATTCCCAGACAGGGATCATCAAGGTCAAGGGCTCAGGAGCCCTTGAGGAGAGGGCACAGAGAATGATGTGGAAACTGGAATCGGTAAGACCCAGTGTCTCAGGAGTAAAGAATCTACCTGCCAATGGAGGAAACGTGGGATTGACCCCTGAGTCAGGAAGACCCTCTGGAGGAGGAAATGACAACCCGCTTCAGTACTCTTGCCTGGGACAATCTCATGGACGGGAGGCCTGGAGTCGCAAAAGAGTTGGACACAACTCAGCAACTAAACAATAAGAGCCCTATGGCTTAGCTGGAGAAGACTGAATTTAAGGAGGCGGTGAGGGATGACAAAAACACTGCATCCCAAGAGCGAGGCGGGCAGGAGGTACTTGATAAATATTGTCAGCTAACCCTAACCCTAACTCAGGAGTGCTTGCTGAAGGGCAAGTTTGACCCTAGGAGACATTTGGCAGTGTCTGAACACCCGTGATGGTCACAACAGAAGGGACTGCTATCAGCCTAGTGGGAGAGACCAATGCTCAACACCCCGCAATGCACAGGACTGCGCCTATCACAGAGATGACCCTGCTCCAGATGTCAACACTACCAAGGTTGGGGGACCCCTGAGGTGGTGAAGGAGTGATTGGCAGCGTGGGAGGCAAGTCTGCTGCAAAACTCCTGTCAAAAAATTACGAACCCTGATGGGAGTCAGGGGGAGAATGAATACATGTTTGTGTATGGCTAGTCCCTTCGCTGTTCGCCTGAAACTATCACAACACTGTTAATCGGCTATACCTCAAGACAAAATTAAAAAAAAAAAAATGAACCCTGAATATTCTTCAACCCTAAAAAGGAAAGAAGTACTGATACGTGTTGAAGCAAATAAATCTCAAAAATGTTGTCCTGAGTCAAAGAAGCCAGGCACTTAACATCACGCGTTGCATGATTCCATTGATAGTAAATATCCAGAACAGGCTAATCCATAGAGACGGAAAGCAGAGTGCTCAAGAGAGAAGGATACCTATATATGTATGTAATTATGCCTGATTTGAGTTGATGTATGGCAGAGACCACTACAGCGGGATGCCAGGCAGGAGTCTGGCCGCTGTCAATCCTCCTGACGTCACAAGACAGGCTCCACTGGTGACAGTGGGGCTGGGCCCCTTGTTCAGCTCAGGGTGGCCACCTTCCTGGTTACAGGTCCTGATCCAAGGTGAGACCCAGGCCGGGGGACCTCCAAGCCACAGTGGGGAGAGGCAACTTAACAAATGCTGGCTGGGTGCCAGGTGCTCTGCCCCTTCATGGAGTGTTCCTAACCCCGCAGACACCTAATTGTTGGCCTGCTTTCTCTCTGTCTTCCAGGCAAGGACCTGGGATTTATACAGGCCACTCCTAGGGAGTCTCAGAGCTGGAAAGAGACAGAGTAAAGATTCCCTCTGGGCTACTCAGGTGGTGCTAGTGGTAAAGAACCTGCCTGTTGATGCAGGAGATAGAAGAGACGAGGGCTTGATCCCTGGGTCGGGAAAATCCCCTGGAGGAGGGCATGGCAACACACTCCAGTATTCTTGCCTGGGGAATCGCATGGACAGAGGAGCCTGGCAGGCTACAGTCCACAGAGTCTCAAAAGACTCGGACATGACTGAAGAGACTTAGACAGACAGACACACACACACGGATTCCCTCTGGAGTCTGTGCCAGGGCTCTGGAGACAAAGCAAAGGGACTTAGGCCAAACCTGCAGGGACCTGGAGGGTTGGGGAAAGGGGGGCACTACACCTGTGCCAGCCTCAAGTGCTTCCCCCAAACTTCAGAGAGGCTAATGTCAACCTCACAGTTAGGACAAGGGGCCATGGAATAAACACAAGTGATTTATTTCAGGCGGCCCGCTAAATTTTCATGTGCACAGGCACAATAAACCTTGGTGGAATAAACAAAGCCTTGTGAGACATGGAGTATTTCCTGTCATATCAATAAACAAGGACATCCCGGTCATCAATGATTCCAGTCCTCCAGGGCACTCAGGAAGGAGACAAATACATAGGCAACCCAGCAGCCATTAGGCCACAACAACTCCACATGGGGAGCCCTGAAGAACTCAGTGCAGGATCCTGGCCCTAGACAGCTGAGATGAATACGAAAGGAATGATTTCAGTGAGCCTAGAATCTTGCATCTTTCCCTACATATAAAAGCACTAGATTCCTTAATTTGAGACACCTGGTTTTCTTTAATTCACAATAATCTCTTGACGTTCAGGCTATCTGCCCTTTGTTACCAACTGTTGAGTCCTGCCCCCCAGGCCACTGGAGGCCTTGCACCAAGACCACAGACACGAAGCCCAGAACCAAGGTCACCTCTGAAACTGACGGAGCCCCTTTGTAACCACTGTAAAAGCCCACCTGCTATGATCATCACCAGCAGGGTTCTAGATCCCGAATTAGGCACAAAAAATTAGGTACAGCCCACAGCTGTGCCCTAACCAATCACCTAACGCCAACCTTCCAGCAGGAATTTTCTTGGTCTTGAGGCTATAAAACTTGGCTATTAATCCATGAAACCTGTCAACCCACTTGCTGCATTTGCAGCGCCCTCATTATCTCTGCTCTTTGCTCTTAATAAACTCACTCCCTTCTGAAATGCTCTCTGTCTGGAAACTCTTTTCCAACTGGAGCTCAGACTGCCTCAACACAAATTTTCATATTATTTGACTCCTCCCTGTCCCTTCAGAGCAGTTTTCTCACGGTTACCTGAGATGCTGCCTCCCAGGCTTAAGTCCTAAACATTTCCGCTGAATAAAACATAACTCTCAACTTCCAGGTTGTGACTATTTTTTAACTTGACACCCGGAATCACACCTGGCAAGAGGGAAGTATTCCACATCTGTCTCTTGCTGTGTGAGCCTGGGCAAATGGTCTTTCCTCCCGAAGCTTCCATCGTCTCATTTGTAAATGAGGAACACAGGATTTAAAAAAAAAAATGTAGATGAAAGGAGATATTTCAGCGGTTCAACAGCTGTCCATTACAAAAAAGATAATTGGAAGAACTACGGATCACATTTAGTAGCGAGGCACGGCTCTAAACCACACACTAGGCGGCGGCGTCATCAGCCAGGTTTCTCCAGGGAGGAAAGCGAGGCACAGAGAGGTTAAGTCACTCGCCAGAGGACGCTCCGGATGGAAACTTCTGACCAGGGACTCGAACTCGTCCTCGGGTCCTGCGCCCACGCTCCCCAGCATGCACAAGGCCGCGTCCCACCTCCCAGAACCCGCGCAGCTCGGTGGTTCTTGGAGGGGCTCAGATTCGAACTCACCCCGAAGACATTTACCTCCCCAGCTTCGCGGCCCCTCAGTCCCCAGACCTCGACTACAGCCCTCCAGCTAACACCCACAAACCCAGGTCCGCACAACTTACGCAGCGCCCCGCCCCAAGGTATCCGCCATTTTCCCGCCTTCCACTCAAAGGCCGGCCTTTCAAGTCGAACCCCCCGCCCTCTCCCGGACCAGGCCATATCGCGACGCCGCAAGAGGGGTGACCATGAGTAGAGCGGCGGCCTCCTGCGCGCGCGTCTCTCTGGCCTCCCCTCACACTTGGTTTCGCCCACAAGCGGCAGGGGGCGGGGGCACGGGCAAGAAGTCGGAAGCGAGGGGCGGAGATTCGTGGCCCTCCGCCCCCTGGCGCTTTTGCGTCACGCCCCCCGATCCCGCCCCTCCGGAACCCGGAAGCCGGAGCGCGCGGGGGAGCGGCGGGCGCGGCGGGGCGGAGCGGCCAGACTAGCAGCGGGCTGGCGGCCGGGCGGGGACCTGGCCCGGGACCGGCGGCGCGCGGCGGCCGAGGCCCAGGTGAGTGCCTGGCGGTCGCGGGTTCAATATTCTACCTCGAAGCTCGCACCGGCGGGCTGCCTTCCCGAGAAAGACGGGACTAAGGGTTAGTGGGGAGGGGTCTCGCGAAGGCAGGGGTCGAGGGGGCGGGAACGAGCTTGAGGGTCTTGGAGAGTTTGCAGGAGGCGGAATGGGAACAGGACGTTAAAGGAGAAAGTTGATGTGATGGGCCTGGTGAGAGAGTTTTTGGGCGGGTGTGAGGGCAGATCTTGTGGCTTTGATCAGCTTCTCTGAAGAGGACGTGGCTTAAGTGGTAGTTGGGGGGTCGCAGGAAACGGGGCTGGGAGAGAGAACGGCAAGGAGGCGGGGTTGAGAGGCCCAGGCTGGGGGTTGAGAGGAGCGAGGCCGGTGGGGGAACAGCCGGGGTGCGTTGGGAGGAAGAGGTATAGGACGGCCTGGGGGCGTCTGCTTACGGTGAAGAGGTAGACGGATGGTGCCTGAGGGAGGGCAGCGCCTGCGACTGACTGGGTGCTCAGTGTGAGGTGCTGTGGACCCACTGGTGCCGTGGCCGCCGGTACGAGGGGAAATGGGGGATGGGAGAGGAGGCAGAAAAGGGGTAGAAGCCATGGCGAAAACCGAGGTCTGGTTCAGGGAGAGACAGGGGAGGAGGGGGAGGACAGGACTAGAGTGGCCCGGTTCAGATGTTGGCGTGCACCCCATGGAGATTTGGGGAGGGGACGCGTCTTCCCCTCTTGATTCAGCTTATTACTGGCATCACCCGCCAGCTGCTGGGTGACCCAGGCTAGTCCCAGCGCCTTCTGAGCGATATTCAGAACTTGAAAACTCAGCACACTCCTTCTAAGACTGGACTGGCTGGAGCCTGGGGATTCTAGGGAGCAAGGAAGGAGCTCTTGGGCCCCCGCTTTGGGGCCGGAACTGGGTTTCAGAGGCGAGGGGGTGGGTGTGCACACACCCACATGTGCTAGGCTGTCACCACCTCCTCCCAGTTGCATCCTTGGACTTAAATGGGTAAAATGACATACAGGAAATCTGTTCCCCAGCGGCCAAGAGCTCAACCCGGGACAGGCACAGCCTCTGGTGGGCGCTCTGTAGACCAGCAATCTTTAAGGGGAAGCCTCTCCCACACCTCTGTCTGAGGTGGGAGATGCTGGGGGACATTGTGCCTTACAGTTGAAGGGTACCAGCTCCTACCTCCCTGAGGTATGTCCTGGTCTTGGAGTCCCCAGACTCTCAAGGCCTCCGGGAGCATGGAAGGTGACATGGCCAGCTGGAAAAGTTGTCTGATGGGCCTGGCTCTGGCAAGGGCCTTGCACTAAACAGTTTGGTTTGTTTTTTTGTTTTTTTTAAATCTGACTGCATCACACAGCATGTGGCATCTTAGTTCCCCAACCAGAGATTGAACCCAGGTCCCCTGCATCAGGAGCTCAGAGTCCCAAGCACTGGACCACCAGGGAAGTCCCTGCACTAGATGGTTTTGATCAGCATTAATTTCTTTTCTTTCCCAGCCCTGGGGATCCTTGTCTGGAATCTACTAGAAGGGCTAGAGAGCCTGGATTTATAGCATGTTCAGGACAGGAGTCTGGATAGCTTGAATGTGAAGAAGGCCATGGAAAGATAACCACCCCGTTCACTTCCAAAATGTTCTGGCGCTTAGGGAACCTTTGTAAGCAAGACTCTCAGCCTTGTTTCCCCAGAACACATGATTAGAGCCCACAGTCATGCCTCCTGCAGGTTTTGCGTTTGGACTTGCCCTGGCCGGGACTCCCCCGCCACCCCACCGCCCCGTCCCCCCTGCCCTCGCCCTCTTCCTTCATGAACTGGACCAGAATCTTCTGGTTCCAAAGCCCTGCTATTGTCTCCTTCCTGTACGAGGAGTGTGGCTAGGCACATTCTCATGGAGGGTCCTGTGTTGGGGGTCCTAACCTCCAATCAAATCTGTTTGTCTTTCTCCACCTGCAAAATGAGTGGATTGGCCTAGTCAGTGTTTCTCAACTTGGAAACCCAAACCTTGGCTTCTCCAGCACGCAGCCTCCTCTAATTTTATGCAGCCTGACAGATGAATCCCCACTGCAATAATCCCTCTTTTCCATCCTACAGTTTATATCTCAAAATGATTATTGTATTGCATTCCCTTATCTTCCATGTAGAAAATTGCAGTGCCAAACGTGCTTTCACACGTCGTACCTGTTCCCAGGGTTTCAGCTGCATCCTTCTGGCTGAAAATCCCTGGGCGAGACCCTCTGTTTGTTGAGTCCAGGCCTGTGACTCAGAGAAGCAGGTGGGGACTTGGGAATCTCCCTTTTCTATTTCACTGTAGGATCCCCAGGGGAGGGGGGCTTGTTAACGTACTGCTTCCCATTCCTTGTCTTCCTGAAGTCGTGTGTCTTGGGTGGGTCCAGAGTTCAGTAAAGCAAGGGCTGATTGTGTCAGACACTGTGAACTGAGTGCCAGGGATGAGGATAGGCCCTCATGCCCTGATGGAGGGACATTCTAGTGGGCTACCCTCACCCACAGGCGTGATGGAGTTCACAGTAACTGGTCAGTTCAGTAGCAGAGATGACACAAGAAGTTGTGGGGACAGAATCAGGAATGACCAGCTCAAGCTTCAGGGCATGGGGGATTCCAGTAGGTTTCCTCGGAAGAGGTGACTGGCTGCAAGCCAAGCCTTGAAGGATATGGAGGTGTTGAACCAAGCCGGAAGAGGGAACCACATAAGTGTGTCCCTGTGTGGCTCTTCATTGAACATCTGCTGTGATAGACACTTTCATACCCAGTTCTCTTACTCTGCCAGGCATCAGCAGGGAGACTGTGGTTCCCGTTTACTAGATAGAGTGAGGCTATAAACTGAGGCTCAGGAAGGTGATGACTTCAGAGATGGCTCCCTGTGCTTTCCAGAAGCGTGAAGGATCATTAGAAAGCTCAGTTTGCTAAAGACCAAATTATTGGAACAGTGTCTTGACTGCAACACCATTGACATCTGGGGCCAGGTCATCTGTTGCTGTGGGGGCCACCCTGGGCCTTATAGGATGTGGAGCAGCAGCCCTAGCCTTCACACACAAGATGCCAGTGGTACATACCCACCTCAAGTTGTGACAACCAGAAGTGTCTCCAGACATGGTTTGTGTGTCCCCCCCAGGGACAAGAGGTCTCTAGTAAAAGCTGGCTCCTGCCACCAGGCCTACCGTCACCTCAGTGACTCTTTGGTGTTTGTTGGACTCCCAGCAAATTGCTGCCAAGAGCAGGCATGGGGAAAAGAGGCCAGCTACTGAATTCTGCCGTCCCCTCAGTTCTTAATCTGGAGTCCTGATAAAAAGGAGACACCACTGGGACTGGACCAAGGGGGAGTTAGGGAACGTGCCCTGAGAATGTTGCACGGAGGAGGAAGAGGAGGTGAGCCGGAGCACTTGTCATTCGCTGGCACAGCAAATGCCATTGCCTTTCTCTTCTTTGTCTTCCCACTGACCTGGATTTCTGCAGGCACCGTCCTTGTCTCAGAACAAATGGTTGCTTTTCTTCCGAGATTAGAGGTATTCGATTCTCTTCTCAGAGAGCTCCTTTGGAGGCAGTCCCAGATCACTGTGGCTCTCGAAGCCACGTTATCTTCTCCCGTTTGCCCTCCTGGCTCCAGACACAGGTCCATCCTCAAGCACAGGCTGTCTAACTTTTGCTCTCTGTGCATCCCCCTCTGCTTGCTCCCCGACCTTGACACTGCTGCTTTAACTCCGGGGGCAGAAAGGGCACATTCTGGGGCCATCCGACCCCTTCTGAAGGCCGCCCTCCCCCCAGCCCCCATCCACCGGCCCTTTGTGCGGCCAGCATCCCCAGTCAACTGTGCCAGGCAGCCCCTGCTCGGCCTCCCCGCCGAGCAAGACAGGCCCTTCTCTCTGCCCTCGTCCCGGAGACGGAGGAACAGAACAAAGGGCTCTGTCTGAGCGCGGCCGGGGCCCCCAGCAAGCCAACCCACTGCCGGCTGCAGCTCAGAGACCCCCACTTCACCTCGTTGCCTGTTTCATTTTGGCCCCCAAAGGGCTCCAGAGATTAGGCACGTCTCAAAAACGCAGCCGATGAGTTTGGGTTCTACTCATTTCCTTGTTGAGACTCTGAGCCTGAGTCCTGATGATAAATAAAGTAGTGATTCAAGGGTTCAGCCTGTGGCTTAGTCGGAGCAATGAATAAGCTGCCCTGGTCTGAGTCATTCGTTTACATCCCAGCTCTGCCCTGTTTCTTGAGGTTGTGTGTGTAAGAGGGAAGCCAGCTCCAAGTGTTTCATGACTGTCACTGCCGGCTGTGAGGGTTTCCTGGGGCCACCGCAGCAAAGTACTACAGCTGGGTAGCTTAAGCAACAGAAGCATATTGTCTTGTGGATCTGGGGGCCAGAAGTCCAGATCAAGGTGTGAGCAAGGTTGGGTCCTTCCAGGGGCCACGAGCAAAGGATGCACACAGGCCTCTCTCCTCAGCCTGTCAATCGCCATCTTTTCTCTGAGTCTTCACTGCATCTGTGCGAGTCCATGTCCAGTTGCCCCTTCGGATCAGTGCCCATCCTAGTGACCTCATTTTAACTGAATCACCTCTTTAAAAACCCTGTCTCCAAGTACAGACACATTCTGAGGTCCTTGGAACAGTAGGACTTCGATACAATGAATTGTGGGGGGCAGGTGCATGCTCAGTGGTGTCTGACTCTTTGTGACCACATGGAGTGCAGCCATCCAGGCTCCTCTGTCCATGGGATTTTCCTGGCAGGAGTACTGGAGTGGGTTGCCATTTCTTCTTCCAGGGATCTTCCCAAGCCAGGATTCGAACCCAAGTCTCCTGCATTACAGGCAGGTTCTTTACCTCTGAGCCACTAGGGAAACCTTATGGGGGCCAGCAGAGGGTTGGCGGGGGACAGAGTTCAGGACACTGGGTAGGAGATGTTTCATTTTTTGTGAAATTAATTTAGTAAGGGAAATTTCATTTAATAAGGGAATTTTTGATAGATAATCATCCAGATAGAGAAAAGTTCATTCAGTTTTGTCTCATTCACTGAAATAAACACTGTAGGGGAGATGGGCAGGTTGGCCACGTCACCTTGGGAAGTGCCCTCTTAGGGAATTTTCCAGCTCTTGCACATGTCCTTATACTTGGAGTGACTACAGAGAGGCAAGAACATGACTCAGGGGGAGCAGAGCGTGTGGGACTTTTATTAGGGATGTGTTTAGAGCCAGACCTGGGAGACAGTGTGTGCCCACCCAGGGGCTAGCCAAGGTTTATAACTGAGGTATATGGGGGCCCCTCTCCTCAGTTTTGCCAGAATCAAGAGGGGGAGTCTAGAATCAACTCCATTCATGAAACAAAGTGACTTTGGGGCCAGCTGCTTCCACAGGTGATGAGACAAAAGAAGTTTTTGGAAGACTTTAAAATCATTCCACAAGAAATGTCGCCAAGCCTGGACCAGATTTGGCGATCTCAGGTGTGCCAAGCATCAGGAGTAGCCCTGGTCTCTCTGCCCAAGCACAGGTGTCTGGCTGGCAGTCATGCCCACTGAAGTCAGATTCCCAGCCTGGTGAGGGCTGTGAAGTGCCTGGCACTGGGCAGACTTGGAACCTGGGCCTAGCCTGAAGTGGCTGTTGAAGAGGAAGACGTGGAGCTCTGGTGTGGTCATCTCCTCCAAGGCCACTGCTGCTGCTGCTTCCTCGCAAATGGGGTGAACATAGCATCAGCATCAGGACCATGAGGGCTTTGCCAGGATCTTCCCACTCATCTCTCAGAGCGTCTCCATTCCATGCAAGGGTAGACAGAACCTGGGGAGCCGAGCGGAGAAGACTTGGAGATTTTTGCATCTCAGATCCCATGGGTGCACCCAGGGGCTTTCATTTCCTGGCGAGTGTGCCAGGGTCCAAGGCCACTGCTTGGGAAGATGGCCAGAGTCCTTGGCTGTCATGTGGAAATGCTGTTTATCAGAACGGTGACACAGAGGACTTCCTTGGTCGCCCAGTGGTGATGATCCCCCACTGCCAATGCAAGGGGCGCGAGTTCAGTCCCTGGTTGGGAAACCATTTTCTGGCATGCCACATGATGCACACAAAAACAGGTGGCACACGGTGTTAAGAGCATAGTGGCCTGCCCCATAGACCCTCAGGGAGCTGGTCCCTTTCCTCCTGGTGGTCCCCAGGGAGTCTGCCCCTGGATTAGCAGGAAGAGGAGAGGATGAAGGTAGGGGGGCTAAGGAACACGTGTCTGAAAGTGGAAAGAGTGACTTGAACAGGGACAGGTGACTCTAGGCGCCAGCAGCTCGGGCAGCTCTCTCTAGCTCCCTCCTTCTCTGTCTTGTGTGGTCAGGTGAACACGGACTTGGAATCACACGAGCATCTTTCATGCCTTTGAGGCCCTGGAGAGACCCTAAAGTGTGCAAACTTTTGTTTTCTGATTTATTCAAAGCATCTTTTCTCAGCCTTGGCGTTGGTGCTGACCGGGGCTGGATTGTAGTCTGTGGTGGGACCTTGTTGCCCGTCATCATGTTCAACAGTGTCCCCAGCCTTCACCCACCAGTTGTGAGTAGCACCCCCTCCCAGTTGTGACAACCAGAACTGTCTCCATACATGTCAGGTGTCCCCTCGGAGGAGAGTCACGCCCCCCACTCCCCACCATGGCAGACCTAGCATTGCAACCCCCAGAGCCCTACCCTGAGGGTCTGCAAAAGGGAAAAAAAGGTGTTAGTTGCCCAGCTGTGTCCAACTCTGCGACCCCATGGACTATAGCCCCCCAGGCTTCTCTCTCTATAGGATTCTCCAGGCAAGAATACTGGAGTGGGTTGCCATGCCCTCCTCCAGGGGCTCTGCCTGACCCAGGGTTTGAACCTGGGATTCCTACATTGCAGGCAGATTCTTTACCCTCTGAGCCACCAGGGATGCTGGCTCTGAACTGCCTGTAAAAACCAAGCGGGCTTCCCTTGTTCTCTGGGGGCTGCTCGGCCTGGCCTCAGGCAGGGCCTTTGTGTGTTGGCTCCGCAGCTCTGCCCGTATTAGGTTCTCAAGGTGGCTTTCCATTTGGGCGCAATGACAGATGCACTGTGTGATTGGAGGGTAGGGGTCACAAAGGGCCCCCCTCTGCCTGCCCAGACCCGCTTCCCAGAAGACTTCCTGAGTCTTTACCAGTCCACTGGTCTATAGGAAAGAACCCAGATGCCAGCCCCCGACAGGGCCTTGCAGGTCTGCCTTGCCCTTGTAATCAGAACCCACCAGACCCGTGGACCTAACCCAGGCCACCCTCAGTCCCCCTGACCTGTCACACCTGCAGGGACTGCCCAGTACCCCTCCCCCCTCCCCCCGGTCTGCCTGCCATGCTAGGTCTGGCTGATCCTTTCCTGATGTGTCACTATGTCTTCGTCCTTTCTGCCTCCAACCCCCCAGGGCTCCCTATCAGCCTTGCAGGAAAATCTAGACTCCTTCCCACATTCACAAAGCCCTGTGGGATTTGACCTTCCTGACCCCGGCCCCTCCCCCTCCAGCCTCGGCCCTGCCAGCCACACTGGTCCCCTTGTTCGGAGGCCAGCCCGGGCTGCCCCTGCCCTTGGAGCTCACCGCCCTCGCCTCGGCTGCCATCGCCACGCTCAGGCCATCCATCCCCTCGCGCTGCGCAGGCCTAGGCAGCTGTCTCCTCTGCGCACTCCCCTGCGCCGCTCCCCGGCTGGTCCAAAGTGACCACCCGGCTCTGGTCAGTTTCCATCCCCGTGGCAGCACCGCTGACATCCAGGACCAGATCACTGCTGTGGGGGACGTCCCGCGGGTTGCAGGGTGTTGAGCAGCGTCCCAGGTCTCCACCCACCAGATGCCAGAAGTCTCTCCCCTCCCCCCAGTGGTGACAACCAAAAATGTCTCCAGCCTTTGCCAAGTGTCCCGTGGGGTGGGGCAGGATCACCCCCTCACCCGCCCCACGGCTGAGAGCTGCTGCTTGCACACACTGCGCTTTTTCTTTTCGGAAGCACCGTTACTGTTGGAAAAACCTCTTCACTAGTGGGTTGGTCTGTCAGGTTGCCTGAAGGCCAGACCTCATCGCCACATTCTCACTCCCTATTTTACCAGCTGCCTGGCCCAGCCCGGTGGGGTGGGCAGCAGAGAGACACTTGTTGACTGGGTGGATTTTGAAAGAAGACATCCTCTTTGGGGATATAGCACAGGCTCCAAGAAGGATCGGCCTCGGGGAGAGATGCATGGACCAGGTTGCCCCAGCATGGGCCTGGGAGAAAGAGCTTTTTCTAGGACTCAGACTGGTTGGGCCAGTCTGGAAGACCAAGGGACGAGTTAAGAGAGAAAGGGACAGTCACGAGAGGGTGTTTGGGAGCGGCTTCTCTGGGGGTTTTCAAATTAAGCAGAAGAGAGGTGGTGGTCCTTCCTGATCACGGCTTCTCTTGGGGACTCGGCACCTTGTGCACACAACACCCTGGACCTATGTCCTGGGGCTTCTGTAAATTGGCACCACAAGCTTGCATGACTTAAATGATAGAAATTGATTCCCTTGAAGTTCTGGAGGCCAGAAGTCCAAAACTGGAGCATGAGCAGGTCCATGACTGTCTGCAGAGACCCCGGGGGCGGGGGGGTGGGGGACCCTTCTTTGCCCCTTCCAGCTTCTGGGGGCTCCATGTCCTGTGGCCACATTCCCCCACCCCTAAGTTAAATTAAGCCCTAATCAGTCTTACAACTCTCAGCCGCCAAGAGTGAGAAACATGCTTCTTTTGTAGCTGTTTCTCGGCAGGTCCATCTTACCAATAACTTCATGTCATCGTTTCCTTAAAAACAAAATCCCAGCAGGCTCAAGGAAACACGCCTGGAAAAGTGGAAACTCGCTGCCTCCAAAACAGCATCCTAACTGATGCTGCTGTAACTCTGGCCTCCTCCTTTTAGCTTGAGGATGATTTCATCCAGTAAACATGTGGCTTCAAATTATGGCCTTATATAAACGAAGCAGCTAAGCTACACTTTCTAGAGGCCCCCATCCGCCTCATTTTCCAGTCAATTCCGAATCTTTCGCCAAGCCGATAGGCAGAATCTGGGCTTTTTCATGCACGAGGCCTCGGCCGGACTAGAGAGAACAGCTCTTTCACATTTGTCACTGGCCCCCAGGGCTGGACTTTGGGTCGCCTCCTCCTCTTCCCGGCACCTCCTTTCTCTGAGAAAGGCCCTGTACTGAGGCTCACATCTCCTCAGAGCATGGAAGGGACACTGGTACAGTGTTTGCTAAAACTTTTTCATTTTTCACCATTCAGACGATTCGGCGGGAATTCTTGTTATTGTGCCCCGAAGACTGGCTGTTAGTTAAGAGGGAGTGAATTCCCAGTGTTCTGCAGCCACCACCTGTGTCGAGTTCCAGAACATTTCCATCACCCCTAAAGTAAACCTGATACCCATCAGCAGTCAGTCCCGATCCCCTCTTCCCCAGCCTCCTGCAACCACTCATCTACCTTCTGTCTCTATGGATTTGCCTGTTCTGGACATTTCATTATCAATGGGATCATCCTTGGTATCTGGCTTCTTTGACTCAGCATGATTTTTTGGAGGTTTGTCCACCTTGTAGTTTGCCTTAGAGTGTCATTCCTTTTTTATGGCTGCATAATATTCCACTGGGTGATTGGACTGCATTTTGTTTATCCACTTATCCTTTTTTTTTTTTTTAATTTAATTCAAGTTTTATATTTTCGACTTTACCAGATCTTCATTGCTGCCCACGGGCTTTCTCTAGTTGCAGCGAGCAAGAGCTACTCTTTGTTGCAGTGCAAGGGCTTCTCCTTGCGGTGGCTTCTCTTGTTGCAGGGCATGGCCTCTAGGCACGTGAGCTTCAGTAATTGTGGCTTGCAGATGCTAGAGTGCAGGCTCAGTAATTTTGGCGCACGGCCTGAGTTGCTACACTGCATGTGGGATCTTCCCGAACCAGGGCTCAAACCCATGTCCCCTGCATAGTAGGAGGTTTCTCAACCACTGGGCCACCAGGGGAGTCCCTCTACTCATCCTTCGATAGGCATTTCAAGTCCACCTTTGGCTCTTTCATCAGGAATGTTAGAGTCTGCAGTGTGACTTAGATTTAGTGATGAGCACATAATTGTCCACCGTGTTCCAGGTAGATAGATCCTCTCAGTTCAGGGATGGGTTTTCCTTCCTGTTCACACTGCGTGCGCTTCCATGAGCTTTGGTCAGAAGGCAGAACAGGCTTTTAACTTGGGGGCATTGGGAACGGTGGTTTGAATCAAAGACAGACATAGGTTTTTGGGACCTGCCATGCCCGACACACAGCCACAGTGTACAGTTGCTGCTTTGCTGAGCTATCCCTCCTGGGGACCTGGGGCCCCCAGTTCCTCAGCCCCAGACCTGCTTCCTTTCATTCCAGACACAGTCTGGGGCTTCCTGGGTGCAGGTTTCACATGCACTTGGGACAAGACCTTAAGCTACAGTGTGACTGGCTTCCAGGTCTCAGGCTTTGTTTAGACCCTGTGCGGAAGGCATGCTTAGAAGCCAGAGAACTCAGCTGAGTGCCTCAGTGAGCTGATGTCCCCTGCTTAAGGACATCCCCCGAAGCTGTGGTCATCAGAGCACAGCACCACACAGCTATCAACAGCCCAGGGGCAGACCCACGCGTGTGTAACGTAACTTCACTTATCTTCTTTAACAAAGAAGCACCCTGGTCAGGGGAGAGGCTGATTCTTTAAGAAAAAGCAGGAAAACACTTGTTTCATTCTTTGAAGCTCGTCTGGATCTTCCTTTCACCTCCCACACCGTACTGGGTTGATTGGTGTCCCCCTAAATTTATGTCCCACCCAGAACCTTGGAATGTGACTTTGATTAAAAATCAGGTCTTAGGACTCCCCTGGTGGCCCGTTGGTTAAGAATCCGCCTTCCAATGCAGAGAACGCAGGTTTGGGTAACTGAAATCCCACATGGCGCGGGGCAGCTGAGCCCAAGGGCCTCAGCTACTGAGCCACTCCGTGCTCTGGAGCTCAAGCCACGACTAGGGAGAAGCCCACACACTGGAACGAAAGGTCTCGCGTGCCACAGTGAAGATCCTGCATGCCGCAACTGAGACCCGATGCAGCCAAAAGTGAATAGACAAATAAATATTAAAAAATAATAAGGTCTTGGCAGATGTAATTAAAGATCTTGTGGTGGCTGCATCCTGAATCCAGTATCTGATGTCTTCATAAGAGGGGAGGACCCAGAGACAGAGAAGGCCTCCGAAGAAATCGGAGTGATGCACCTACCAGCCGAGGAGGGGCGAGGGTCGCCAGAAGCCAGGAGAGACACAGGAAGGTTTCTCCCTCAGGATCTCCAGAAGGAGCCAGCGCTGCCCACGCCTTGATTTTTAGGCTCATTCAGAAAGGCAAGACAATACATCTTTCTTGGTTTAAGCCACCTGGTTTACAGTCCTTGGTTAGAGTAGCCCTAGGAAATTGTCACACCCTCCAGTATAACTTCCAGATGAATAAAGACTTAAATGTGGCAAGTAAGTCCAGGGAGGGAGAGGAAGACAGCATGTGGTTCCACGCTCATCAAATCTGGGAGAAGAGTAGGCTGCCGACATCATGGAAGAAACGACCCACAGATGTGTCTGCTCAGAAAATGTGGTATCTGGATCAAAAAACAGCATACACAGAAGTAAATTGGTATGTGCTTCCCTGGTGGGTCAGCGATAAAGAATCCGCCTGCCAGTGCAGAAGACACAGGTTCGATCCCTGGTCCAGGAAGATCCCACGTGCCATGGAGCAGCTAAGCCCGTGCACCACAGCTATCGAGCCTGCAGTCTAGAGCCCAGAAGCCACAACTACTGAGCCTACTTGCCCTGGAGCCCTGCTCCACAACCAGAGAAACCACCGCAGTGAGAAGCCCGCGCACTGCAACTAGAGAGCAGAGAAGAGCCTGCACAGCAGTGAAGACCCAGCACAGATAAAACATAAGTTTTTTTTTTTTTTAAGTAAATTGGCATGAATTAAGTTCATCAGACATCGCGAAGACATCATACTCTTGCTATACAAAGAGTTTCTCCAGAACAGTAAGCTGGGTAGGCATGGTTCATTGGAGGGGAAATGGGCGGCTGACATTAAACAGCTTCCAGAAACAGAAAAATCGTTTCTGAAGAATACACTTAATTCTCCAAAAACCCAGCCTGACAGAGGATTAAATGTGACAAAACACTCTTTTGTGCCCACAGAGAGCCACAGGTTGAGAAAAATATTAATCCTCGATGCCAGTGAGGCTGCTCCGGGCCGAGCTATCTCTTGGGGGGGCGGGCCTCTCCGAAAGTCACTTGGGAAGAGGGAGTCGGGGGCCTTCAAAGTGAGGCTGTAAAGGGGATCAGATCAGCCAAGTGTTCAGGTTAAAATGGTACCACCTAGAGAATTGGGGGTGCTGGATCTACGAGGGTACACTGCATTGGGAGCAGAGCTTCCTAGAGTCTGCTGGAGGGGTCTGAGGGACATCCCAGCCCAAGAATGCGGACAGGGGACAGGGATGGCACTGGAAGGAGGCAGCGGGGTGGAGCCTGCCTCTGTCTGAGTGGAGGGGAGGGCGGGATGCCAGCCCCTGGCAGTGGCCTGGTCAGTGTTTCTCGGGCTTGTAGCCCAGCCTGTGGGAACCAGACTTCCCACTATGGGCTGGGGGCTTCGGGCAGCTTTTCCATGACTGATGGGGTCCTGCAAGGTCTGTCCTGTGAGCCTGAGCCTGGCTGAATGAGACGTAGCCAGAGCATGTCCAGGAACTGCTTCCTGGTGGCCACTGACCTACCGAAGAGGGGCTCTGCCTCATGGGGGTTGACGGCCAGGAGCAGAGGGCTGGCCGGAGGGAGGCCCCAAGGAGCTCTGTGCTGGGACACTCACATCTAGACCAGTATTGCAAGGGGCTCCCTTGCAGTGGCCTGGGGGATGGAGGCAGGGGTCCCTCAGGGGTCCTTCCGACCTCCTGGTGAAAAGAGAAGCTGTTCTGGGGACAGCAGACAGGATGTGGTCAGTGGGAGGAGCAGGGAGCAAACACCCTCCGGTGTTTGGGGCAAGAGGTGGGGTGGGCAGCCCTGGGCAGCTTAGCCACTGAAGGGGGAGTAGAGCAGTGGATGGGCCCCAGGGGTCAGTCCAGGTGCCACCTGGTCCCTGGGGCTGCCGAGCGAGTGGGCAGGACCAGGAAAGGCGTGACTGGCAGGAGCTTGGTAGCATCTTTGGGGAGGGCAGCTGTGGTTTCAACTCTGTAGGGGGATGGCAGATGGAGGTGTGGAGGGGGGGACAGTAGGGGTTGCGGTGGGGGGTGATGGCAGACCAAGGAGGGGGAAGGAGCAGGAAGGGCTGGCTTCAAGCTGCGTGGAAGTGAGGAGGGAGCTCGGAACTGGACCCTTGCTAGAGAAGAACTGACTAGTGTCTCTGGTTTTTCAGGCAAAGGAGTTATTTCATTGGGAGGAGGGAAGGGAGCCCCTCTGTGAGGAGAGTGTGGGCTCAGGTGAAGCTTGTTGGGTGCTGGGAGGGCCCCACAGGCAGGTGCAGGGGGCATTTTCTCAGGATGCAGATGTGATGGGGCCTGGAGGGGCAGCTGCTTCAGGGTGGATCAGGCGGGCCCTGTGGGGACTCCTGCAAGGGGCCCCAGCTGACGTCTGCCCTGCCCCACCCCTTCTTTTTGGCCCGCCTCTTCCCCCCTGCAGCTCCAGCGGTCAGCAGGCGCCTTGAGCAAGCCTTATCTACTTCCTCCTGGCCTGGGGGTGGGGTGCACATCAGCTGGGCCTGTGGCTGTCCCCACAACCTCCAGCCTCTGAGCATGGGGTCTCCTGCACCTCTCAGCAAGGGGCCCAGAGCAGTAAAAGTCCCCCGTGGGGCTCCAGTGGTGCCTGATGGTCAGGCAGCCCTGGCGGATGTGGGCCACACAGCCCTCAGACTATCCCAGCATCATCCAGACCCTTGTCAGCCCAGGTGACAGAGGCCCTGGGAGGAGTGAGATGACATGATTGGGCCCTGGTGGCTGCTCGCTCAGCCCGGTGTCTGCTGGGAGTAGAGAACAGATGCACCCACGTGACCTTTCTGTCACTTGCAGCCAAGCTGCTTGAGCCTGAGACCATCCAAAGCCCCCCGCCCTTGCCCCATCCTCCTCGATCCCCTGGAAGTGTGATGCACGTGAGTCACATTTCCACAAGTGTGCGTCACAGGGGCAGGCTCTGCCTGAAGCCCTGGGTCGTGTGTCTACACTCACATGAGTGTGGGTGTATTCAGATGAAACTCTGTTCGTACTCCTTTCTCTCTGTTTGTGTGTGCGCAGGTGTGAGCACGGTTGTATGAGAGTGCGTATTGATGCCTGTGTGTCCGCGTCTGCACAGATAGGCTCACATTTGTGCTCGTTGTGTGTTCTCGACCACACACATGCATTCACATGACCGTGATTAAGGTGCAGATCTACAATTTGCATTCTTACCTGTCTCACCTGGCTCAGAAGTGCACAGATACCCACCTCCCACAGCCTCGTGCTGCCCAGGAACATCCCGAGATCAGCTCTCATTGTTTCTGGGGGACAGTCAAGTGGGCGAGACCTCTGAACATGGACAAGCTCATAGATCCGAGCCGTTTTCCTTGCGGTGGCATCCGAGGAGCTTGGTGACAGGGCTCAAGAATTGGGCATTTTGGAAAGAAAGCAAGAAGTTCCAAAAAGTTGCATTCCTAGGGAGCTGAGCCCTTTCATAGTTTCACATGCTTTTTTAAAAACAGTGCTTTTTTTTTTCTAACTTTTTATTTTATACTGGCGTATGGCCGATTAACAAGCAATGTTACCATAGTTTCACGTGAACAGCGGAGGGGCTCAGCCATACATTAACAGCTTTTTGTAATATTTATTTTGTATTTAATTATTTGGCTGGGCCAGGTCTTAGTCGCCATGTGGGATCTAGTTCCTCAACCAGGGATCAAACCCAGGCCCCTGCATTGGGGTGGGGGGCTGGCACGGAGTAGAGAGCTCGGAGTCCTAGCTGCCAGACCACCACGATGTCCCTAAACCGCCTTGTTGGCTATACAGTTACACCCTGTACACTGCAAATGGCACTAATTTGAAGTGTGTAATCGGATGAGTTGTGACACACACAAGCACCCAGGAGCCCACAACTACCGCCAAGATAAAGAGCACATCCATTGCCCGAAAGGTCTCCCCAGCTCCTTTGTCCTCCCACCCTGTCACCCTCCCTCAAGCAGCCAACAGTCAGCAGTCTGTAGATTAGTTTGCATTTTCTAAAATTTCTGTACAGTTGACCCTTGAACAATGTGGGGTTTGAGGATGCAGACCTCCATACACACATGCAGTCAAAATCAATGTATCACTTTACAGTTACACACAGCACTCCACCCTGGGATTCAGCCAACCACAGGTCGTGTTGTACTAAAGTCCATAATGTGCGTGTGCTTCCCAGGGGGCTCAGTGGTAAAGAATCTCCCTGCCAATGCAGGAGACACAGGTTCCATCCCTGAGTCAGGAAGATACCCTGGAGGAGGGCATGGTAGCCCACTCCAGTGGTCTTGCCTGGGAAATCCCATGGACAGAGGAGCCTGGCGGGCAACAGTCCATGGGTTCACAAAGAGTCGGACACGACTGAGAGACTAAACATGCAAAGTACATATATAGTGAAAAAAATCTGCATATAAGTGGACCCACGGGGTTCAAACCCATGTTGTTCAAGGGTCAGGAGTATGCAATCATGTATATACACTGCCTTGAAATTTTTATTGAGGTGAAATTCACATCACATTAAATTAACATACAACGTTCATATAACATTAAAGTGAACAATTCATTGATATTTAGCATGTTCATAATGCTACGCAGCCGTCACCTCTGTGTGGCTCCAGAACTTTTCCATCACCCCAAAAGGAAACTGCGTCCACCAGCAGTTTCTCCCCTTTCCCCCACCTCGCTCCCCAGCCCCTGGCAACCACTAGTCTGTGGTTTTGCCCATTTCTATGGATTTACCCATTCTGGATATTTCCTAATAGACGGATCCTGTAACACGTAGCCTTTGCTGTCTGGCTTTTCTCATCCAGCGTGATGTTTTCGGGGTTCATCCACACTGTAGCAAGGACCATTCCACTCTTTCATCAGCTGATGGAAATTTGGGTTTTTCCCACCTTTTGGCTAATAGGGTTGTTGTGAACGCATGTGTACAAGTATCTGTTTGGATACCTGTCTTTAAGTCCTTGGGGTTCATACCTAGGAGTGGAATTTTGGGGTATGTGTATATTCTTTTTCATCTTCGGTCTTGCACTCAGCACTCAGATTCCAAGATGGTTCTGTGTGGTTCTGTGCTGTTGTGCAGGACAGAGGTTGGTCCATTCTCACTGCTGAGTCGTGTCCCATCGTGTGGCCGGTTTATTCGTCCATTCACCAGTTTGTCTGCATTCAGGTCGTCTTTAGTCTGGGGCTTTTAGAAACAATGTCAGTAAGACCATTTATGCACAGTTGTGTATGAACATCTGCTTTGTGTCTCTGGAGTAGCTCCTAGGAGTGGTTCCATCGCTAGGAGTGGGTCACCTGCTAGGCATACATTAACTTTTAAGGAAACTGCCAAAGTGTTTCTATCATTTCATCATTTTTCTGCAGGATACTGTGGCATTTTGAGAAAAGATGCTTAGCAATGTGCACATCCATTTATCTGCTAATTCTGCATGAGTTAACTGACCCCAAGGAAATTCTCAGAGTTCTACACAATGTTGTGTGTCCAGGAGCTCAGAAACCATGTTTCAGAGCATATTTCATGACATGGAAACATGTTCATTTGTCCCAACAAATTCCATTAAGAGCAATTCAGGCTTTATTAAAACGTGTAACATCTGTTGAATATTAAGCTGGAAGGAAATATACGAAAGTTCCTTAATAATTTGGGGGGAAGTTTGGGAAATTAAATGTTCCCGTCTACTCCAGCCTTCCTGCTGGTTGCCACTACCTACCTACCTATTTGTGGCCGCTTCATTATGTCTAGTTTGTTCAGCCTCACCTGTCACCTGCCCTCCCAGCAACACTGTGGGACTCAGTTTCCCAGAGTCCAGATCATCACAGCCTCTGGTGACCCCTCATGTCCGCAGGGCTGAGTCATGCAGAGGTCAGCCTACTGTTTCTACAAAGGACTGGGGAAAATGTATGTTCAACTTTCCAGGCCTTAAAGTTACTAATCTCTGTCATAGTTATGTTGTTATAACAAAGGCAGATGTAGACAGTATGTACATGAAAGGGCAGAGCTTCATTCCAGTGAAACTTTTTTTTTTTTTTTTTTACAAAAATAGACAGTGGGCCTACCACAGTCCTCCCTCCTTTGCCTTTTTGTTGAATGAATCCCTCTTCATCCTTTAGAGCCCCTCTTAGATGGTACCACTTCCCTAAAGCCTTCTCTGGCTCTCAGGGACAGTAGTTTCTCACGCTCATGGTTGCTAACCTCTCACATTTGTTTGCATATCAGCATCTCCCACTGGGCTTTGAGCCAAGGTCTGGTTCATCTTTGTATCTGCAGCCACACTCGGATGGCACACAGCGAGCCCCACGTGACCCACGCTGCGTTTCTGCCTCTCACTCCAAGATACAAAAGTGAGCTGTTGCCAACATTGACTGTCTTTTCTCCTCTCTCAAAATGTCTTCAGGAGCAGATGTTTTTTTCTAAATAGGCTTTTTCTGCTGGGGTCATTCTTTAAAATACATATCTGACTGCACCAGGTGTTAGTTGAAGCACACCTTTTGTTGTGGCGCGTGGGCTCCAGAGCCTGTGGGCTTAGCTGCATGTGGGACCTTCGTTCCTGGACCAGGGATCGAACCCGCATCCCCTTCCTTGCGAGGTGGATTCATAACCACTGGACGACCGAGGAAGTCATTTTAGGTTTCCAGAAAAGTTGCAGAGACCAAACAGGGAGTCCCCTGAACCCCTCACTCACGCTGCCTGAATGTGAACACCTCACACCACCAGGGCACGTTTGTATGACTAGGAAACCAACAGCAGCAGACTGCTGTCCACCAACCATCTGACGGTATTCAGACATCACCGGTTCTTCCACTCCTGTCTTCTCTCCAGCCATGACCCTGTGCAGACAACCCCGGCACATGCAGTCATCACAGCTCCCCAGTTTCCTCTGGCTGGGGCAGCTCCTCAGTCTTTCGCAGCCTTGGGGAGAATTGACCAGAGCTCCTGTAGGAGGCCTCCGATCTGGGTCTGCCTGATGTTCCCGTCATGATGGGAATGGAGTTGAGTTGTGAGTTCTAGAAGTAAATGTCCACTGGAGAGTTCTCTGGAGCAAGTTTTGCGGGGGGCACTCCCTTCATCCTCCTCAGTGGGGTTTCGAGGTCCCCGAGTTTCTGGGCAAGGTCAGTCTTGCTCATCCCACCCTTCCTCTTTCTGCCCCTCTTGTGTTTGGGGGACATAACGAAGGCATGTGGGGCCAAGTCTTCATCTGCTTTGGAACTTGCCAGGAGAGGTTTTGTCAGAGAGGAGAGGCCAGGAAGGACTGAGCTGAGAGATGGCTGTGGCCGCTGGACTTGAGGGTTGAGGGGCTGGTGGGGAGGGATGCGGCCTGGGAACTGAACAGACTCCAGGGGAAGGGTTTGATTTTGGGGGGGCGGGGCCTGGTGATGTTGCTTGGCGGGAGCCATGAATCTGAAGTCAGGGCCACGTTTAAGGACAGACGAGACTCCTTGACCTTTCTGGGTTTTCAGGAGAGCCCATGGATGCAGGCCGTGGGCCTGAGGCCGTCTGTCCGGAGGTGGATGTCAGTGTTGCACCCCCCTCCGCCCTCCACCCCCTCTGACGGTGCCACCCCCTCCCTTCCAGCTCCAGGACGTGCGCCCCGAGCCCGGGAGGCATGCTGAGGCCAGGCTGCCGGCAGGATGAGTGTGAACGAGGCGGGCAGCGCCGGCCGCCGGGGGCAGGCGGCCTACCACCTACACATCTACCCGCAGCTGGCCTCCAGCGAGAGCCAAGCCCCGCAGCTGGCCTCCTGCCGCGTGCCGGCCACCAAGGACAGCACCACGTCCGACGTCATCCAGGACGCCGTCGCCCGCCTGCAGCTGGACGGCAGCAAGCGCTATGTGCTGGTGGAGGTCAAGGAGACGGGTGGGGAGGAGTGGGTGCTGGATGCCAGCGACTCGCCCGTGCACCGCGTGCTGCTGTGGCCGCGGCGGGCCCACGACGAGCACCCGCGGGAGGATGGCTACTACTTCCTGCTGCAGGAGCGCGACCCCGACGGGACCATCAAGTACTTGCACATGCAGCTTGCATCCCAGGCGACGGCCACTCGGCGCCTGGTGGAGCGCGGCCTCCTGCCCCGGCCACAGGCGGACTTTGACGACCTGTGCAACCTCCCCGAGCTGACGGAGGAGAACCTCCTGAAGAACCTCAGGCACCGCTTCCTGCAGCAAAAGATCTACACGTACGCCGGCAGCATCCTCGTAGCCGTCAACCCCTTCAAGTTCCTCCCCATCTACAACCCGAAGTACGTGAAGATGTATGAGAACCAGCAGCTGGGTAAACTGGAGCCTCATGTGTTCGCGCTGGCCGACGTGGCCTACTACGCCATGCTCCGGAAGCACGTCAACCAGTGCATCGTCATCTCGGGCGAGAGCGGCTCGGGCAAGACGCAGAGCACCAACTTCCTGATCCACTGCCTCACCGCCCTGAGCCAGAAGGGCTACGCCAGTGGTGTCGAGAGGACCATCCTCGGCGCTGGCCCCGTGCTGGAGGTGAGTGGGGGCTGGTCGGTGGGAGGGGGCCTTCACATGCAGACTCCATGAACATTCAGATACGGGGCGGCAGCGTCCATGGAGACGGCAGTTACAATCACAATTCCTCAGAAATAGGAGATTCAGCATGCCCTGGGCAGGGCCACACGGGTAGGCACCAGGGTCCATTGGAAGCAGCGAGAACCAAAGGAGGGTGTAGGCAGGAGTCTGTATCATGGTTTTCATGGAAAATCTCCAGTGAGTCAGGGCAAACAGGCTTGGGATTCGCTGGTGTGAATAATTTCAGAGTTTGGGGGCATAAGGACTGGCCTAGTTGAATGGTCTCCCCTGGGGTGATTCAGGGCCTGGGGAGAGCAGCCTCGAGGGTGAAAACATAATAACAGGTGGGGGGTTGGGGGGGGCCGGTGTGGGCTCTGAAATGGTTGGTTTGTGTTTGGAAAACATGCTCGTAGAAGGGTCCTTTCTTCTCTCTAGGAATCCCCCCGGGGTCAGCCAGGCCCCAGGTGTCAAAGCCTCGGATATAGAAAACAACAAGTCCTGATCGATGCCTCAGTGTCCTCTTAATGTACTTCTGATGTCTGGAGGGATGGCACTCCGCATGCTGGGTCCCAGAAGGAAAAGGGTGGCGGGTCCAAACTGAATAGTTTCTGGCAGGGTGTTTCTGGTGGGGGTGGGGCTGTGGGGTAGAAAGAAGCCAGCGAGGTGAGTGCAGGCCTGGTGGCTGGGGACAAACTAGAAGAGGGGGCCACCTCGCACCCCAGCCTCCTGCTCCTTTTCCCATGTCCCCATCGGCCAGACACCGCAGGAGTCATGGCTCTGTCACTGTGGATGAGCCTCTGGACACAGGGGCAGTGGAAGTGGTTCCAATGGCCCTCACCCTTGGAGTCTTCGGACAAGATGTTGCCACATCCCAGAACGTAGCTTAACTGTCGTCTCCTGGTGAGAGCCAGGGCCTCATGGGCGCCCAGGGGTGTGCACCTCTGGGTTTGAAGTCTGAGACCCTGCTTTCTTTCTTTCTGTTTTTAATAAGATTTTACAACGATTAAATAATTTCGAGTATAAAATTTAACCTTAAACAGTTAAATGTTATTAAATATAGCAACATTTTGGGTTGATCCAAAAGTTCGTTTGAGTTTTTCCGACATTACAGAAAAAAGGCAACAAATCGTGCTATGTCTTTGAGCAGTTTTAGATTTATAGGAATACTGAACAGGTGGTCCAGAGAGTGGCCATATTCTCCCACCACCCCCCACCACACACACACACTTCCCCTTGTCATTAATGTGTTGTGTTGGCCTGGTGTATTTGTTTACTATTGGTGAGCCAATACTGACACAGTATTATTAACTACAGTCCACGGTGTGCATTAGGAGCCACTCAGCATTGCACATGCTGCGAGTTTGCACAGATGCACAAGGTCATGTGTCCACCATGAGGATCATACAGATAGCTGCACTACCCTGGAAGTCCCTCATGTTCTGCCTGTTCGTCCCCCTACCGTCCTTCAGCTCCTGGAAACCACTGATCCTGTTAGCGTCTCTGTGTGTGTGTGTGTGTGCACACGTGCACACGCATGTGCACACACCTCGTCATAGCTGACTCCTTGTGACCCCAGGGACTGTCACGCACAGGCTCCGGTGTCCATGGGATTCTCCAGGCAAGAATACTGAATTAGGTTGCCACTTCCTCCTCCAGGGGCTCTTCCTGACCCTGGGACTGAGTCCACGTCTTTGTGTCTCCTGCATTGGCATGCGGGTTCTTTACCACTGCGCCTCCTGGGACGCCCCACTGTCTGCATAGTTTAGCCTCTTCCAGGATGCTAGATGGCCGGAATCATGCCATCTGTCGTCTTCTCAGACCAGCGTCTCTGGCCTAGTACTAAACACTGGTCCGAAGGCCCCTCTGCATCTTTTCTTGGTTCAAGACCTCGTGTCTCCATGTTGCCAAGTGATGACCCCTGGGTGTGCCAGTCTGGCCATCCTTAGAACCCTAGAGCCCCACCCACCCTGAGCGCTGACCTCCGGCTTCTAAATAGCCAGAATTCAGTGAAATACCATCGAGACTGCGCCTGCTGAGTACGTTTCAGTTCCTCTTCCTCTCTGACGATCTCTGAGATCATCAACCAGAAACTAGCTGGGGCCGTCCAGCCGGGCCCCATGCCAGCACACATGGCCTGTTTCTGTCTCCTAACACATAACGTAAAGATTCCTTGGCTTTTTTTTTTTTTTTTTTGCGCAAGCGTGTTTTAAAAACTCCCGAGTGATCTGGCCACAGAATGGACACTTTTCTCTTCAACTGTGTTCCCTGCATGCGTTCCCTCCTCTCATCCATTCCTTCTGCAAATCTTCACGTGCAGGCGCTAATCTCAGCACTGGGCTGTGCAGTGTCCAAAACCGACACAAAGGCCTGCCCACAGGGAGCTATGGGCTAGTGGCAAGGAGGCAGGCAGAGAAAGAAACAGTGGGTCTCGAGTGTGAGCTATGTATGAGCCAATAAGAACAAGTAGGCAATCCAATGGGTAAGACTCTGTGCTTCCAGTGTAGAGGGCATGGGTTCAATCCTTGATTGGGAAGCTAAGATCCCACATGCTGCGTGGCATAGGCAAAAGCAAACAAACAAAAAAACAGAGAGTGAAGTGAGTCAGAAAAAGAAAAACAAATATTGTCCATTAACACGTGTGTAGAATCTATAAGGATGGTACCAATGAATCTATTTGCAGGGCAGCAGTGGAGATGCAGAGAACAGACTTGTGAACACAGTTGGGGATGGAGAGAGTGAGATGAATTGGGAGAGTAGCATGGAAGCATATGTTACCACACGTACAATAGATAGTGGGAATTTGCCGCATGATGCAGACGGCTCTGCGACCACCTACAGGGGTGGGATGGGGGGGGGAGGTGGGAGGGAGTTTCAAGAGGGAGAGGACGTGTGTTTACCTGTGGCTGATTCATGGTGACGGATGGCAGAAACCAGCACAGTTTTGTAAAGCAGTTATTCTCCAATTAAAAGCGGACACATTTTTTAATAAAAAGAACAGTGGTAGGCTCAAGGAATAACAGGTAGGGAGACGAGGCGAGAAGGTGATGTGAGCCAGGCCTGGAAAGAGGACACAGCCAGAGCAAAGTCCGGGAGGCTTGGACCGTGTCCGGCATGTGGAAGCAAAGTCAGGGGTCCTGGAGGGCATGGGAAGGGGCCAGAGTGGAGTGAGAAGGGGCAGAGCAGAAGGTGGTGGGGACAGGGTGGGTGACAGGTCATTCAAGACCTTGCAGGATTGCGGGGTGGGTCCTGTGTGTTATGGGAGCTATGGAGGGTATACTAGATTAAAAAAATTATAATAATTATTTATTTACTTGGTTGTGCCACTCTTGACGTGGGCTCCTGGTTCCCCAACCAGGGATCGAACCTAAGGCCCCCGCATTGGAGGTGCAGAGTCTCAGCCACTGGGCCCCACTGTGCTCCCAGCAGTGGCTGGATAACATGGTGCAGACACTCAGTGACTTTAGAACTGGGGACAGGAACAAGAGAGCAGACCCAGCATTTCCTGAGCATGGTGATTTGCCAAGTGGACCATTCACCCCTAACAGAACCAGGCAGGCAGGGGGGTGGGCCACACCAAGGTGTGATGAGGACGCCAAGCCCCAAGTTTCAGCGCAGCACAGCAGGGGAGCAGGATGGACACTGCGGCTCAGCCTTCTTTCAAGATGAGGAGCATCTCGGGCACCAGAACGAGGTTCCTAGTGCCACCGTCACAAAGCATCACAGGCTCGTTGGCGTCAGAGAGGAATTCCCTCCCTCCCTCACTTCTGGAGGCCTGGAGTCTGAAGCTAAGTGTGGGCAGAGCCTCACTCCCTCCAAAGGCTCTAGGAAAGAACGCTTCCGTGCCTCTTGCAGCTTCCGGGGCTCAGGGCAGGCGCTCCTGGGCTCGTGGCCACATCGCTATAATCCCAGTCTCTGTCATCACACCGCCTTCTCTTCCTCTAAAGACGCCAGTCATCAGGTTTAGGACCGGCCCCAATCCAGGATGACCTCATCCTAACTAATGACGTCAGCAGAGACCCACTGCCATATAAGGCCACGTTCACAGGTTCTGGTGTCAGGATGATATATACAAGCCTTCCGTGGGGGCACATAAGTCAGTCCGCAGCAACGCCCTGCCAAGGGACAGCTGACTGTGTCTCATGCCTTCTTCCCCAGGGGCCATCCTGGGGACCCCTCCTTCCTCTGCTGGCCTCCACGCTCCTCCCCTGCTGTTGCCCCGGAGGATTCTGGCCCTTTCTTTGAGGGCTGTTAGTCACCTCCACGGCGGGTGTCTGCACCTGGTGAGTCAGATGCCTCTGACCTCGCCCGGCTGCGTCCCTCGAGCCTCAAGGGTGGAGCCAGCGAGGCTAAATTTCTCCAGGGGTTTCAGGAGCTGCTGGAGGGAGGAGCCCGTGCCAGCTTCCAAAACAGGCTTGAGCCAAAGGCACGTCATGGCCTTAAATGTGCTTCCTGAGGCAACCGTTTGGGAAGGGAGAAGGTGGTTTTAGTTTTGAGCTGGGCTGTGCCCCAGAGCACCGCTGACATCTGGGGCTGGGCCACTCCGGGCTGGGGCCATCCTGCGCATTGCAGGGTGATGAGCTGCCCCCCTGACCTCCAGCCGCCTGTTGCCAACAGCACCCCATCCACCCAGTGGCAACAACCGCAAAATGTCCCCAGACATCACCAAGTGTCTCCTGGGAGCCGAGTCTCCTCTGGGTGAGAATAGCTGCCTCAGTCACAGCTGGTGCTCCCAGGAGACCCAGGCACTGTTCCTTTCAAGTGTTGATGGCTTAGAATTGTCCGTCAGTCAGTCCCAATCATTCTGGGCTAACTTGAGAGTCACTTTTTTTTTCCTAATGCAATACTTGATATGTAGTTTTCCTTTCTTTTTGGCCCTGCCTGGTCTTTGTTGTTGCTCAGGCTTTTCTCTAGATGTGGCGAGCAGAGGCTAGTCTAGTTGTGGCATGCAGGCTTCTCACTGCAGTGGCTTCTTTGCTTGTGGAGCTTGGGCTCCAGCGTGCAGGGAATTCAGTAGTTGTGGCACACGGGCTCAGCAGTTTCGGTCCCAGGCTCTAGAGCGCAGTTTCAGTAGCTGTGGTACACGGGTTTAGTTGCTCCGAGGCATGTGAAATCCTCCCAGATCAGGGGTTGAACCTATGTTCCCTGCTTCGGCATGCAGATTCTCTACCACTGAGCCACCAGGGAAGCCTGAGAGTTGCTAATAAGAGGTATAATTAGCTGTCAAGCCGTCAGGCCCACGGGGTGTCAGGCTTCAGGTGCCACAGTCATCATCACATCTCTGAGGACTCACAGCAGCTCTGCTTATTTTAAAGACAAGAAAACAGAGCCCCAGAGAGGCGTGCTGGTGTGTAAATGTCCTGGGGCTGCCATCCCAGGGCTCTTAAAACAATAGGAATGTATTCTTTCACATTTCTTGGGGCTAGAAGTTTGGACAGGATTGGCCGCTCCTGAAGGCCCCCATGGAGAGTCCTTCCCACACCTCTCTCCTGGTTTGTGGTGGCTGCCTTTTTGGTGTTCCTTGGCTTGTGGCCACATCACTCCAGGCTCCGCCTCTGTTTCTATATGGTCTTCTCCCCATCTCTCTCTATCTTGAATCTCCTTTCTCTCTCTCTTTTTGCTAACAAATAAGTATTAATTTTCTTTATTTATTTTAATTTTTAAAATTTAACTGTGTAAGGATTTTAGTTAGAGGGTAATTACTTTACAGTGTTGTGTTGGTTTCTGCCGTCCATCAACATGAATCGGCCATATGCATGTGTCCCCTCGCTCTTGAAGCTCCCTCCCCCTCCCACCCCTCTAGGTTGTCACAGAGCCCTGTTTGGGTTCCCCGAGCCGTACAGCACGCTCCCGCTGGCTGCCTGTTTTACAGGTGGTAGTGTGTGTGTTTCCGTGCTGCTCTCTCAAGTCGTCCCACCCTCTCCTTCCCCCGCTGTGTCCACAGGTCTGTTCTCTGTGTCTGCGTCTCCTTTGCTGCCCTGCAGGTACGATCATCAGTACTCTCTCTCTAGATTCCATATGTATGCATTAATACATGATATTTGTGTTTCTCTTTCTGACTTACTTCACTCTGTTTAATAGGCACTAGGTTCATCCACCTCATTGGAACTGACTCAAATACATTCCTTTTTATAGCCAAGTGATACTTCATTGTATATGTATCACAGCTTCCAAAAGTACAGAATGCTTTGCGAATTTACATGTCATCCCTGCACAAGAGCCATGCTGACCTCTGCATCGTCACAATTGCAGTGTATGTGATGCGGAAGCAAGCACTCCTCTCTCTTATAAGGGCACTGGTCCCACCCTGTGTCAGACAGTCTTACCTCCAGATCCTTCCCTTCATTCCACCTGCTGCTTAGTCACTCAGTCTTTTGTCCGTCTCTTGTGTCCACACGGACTGTAGCCCTCGAGGCTCCTTTGTCCATGGGAGTCTCCAGGCAAGAACACTGGAGTGGGTTGCCATGCCCTTCTCCAGGCGATCTTCCTGACCCAGGGATTGAACCTGTGTCTCCTGCATTGGCAGGTAGATTCTTTACCACTGGGCCACCAGGGAAACCCATTAATTCCATCTGCAGAGACCCTATTTCCAAAGAAGGTCCCACTCCCAGGCTCCAGGGATAAGGAGTTGGGCATATCTTTCCGAGGGATGCGAGTCCACCCAGTACAGTCTGGGTGCCCCAGGCCACACCGCAGGCAGCCACAGCCGGATCACGCTTAACACCCAGCCTGAGCCTGAGTACCCCTCTGCATCTTCGTGAAAAAGATTTCCTCTCTCAGCTTGACTGGGGCCACAGAAAGCCGATTGGGACTTTTTGTCAGCTCCCTGAAAGGAGAAGTTGAGTTGTTTTGAGGTTTGGGTGTCGCTGGGCGCCCCCCCGGGCGCGGGCTGCAAACTTGCAATTCTGACCAGAAAACAGGAAGGGGGCATTGTGGAAAGCCGGTTCCAATCAGCTGATCTGCCTGCCTGCCACAGTTAACTGTTACTGTCACCATTTCACACGGCGTCGCTCAGCTTCCCTGCAGCCGCCCCATGAACCGCCCCCGGAAACACGGCATTCACGCAGGGCCGTTGTTCCAGCTCAGAAATACTGAAGGTGCAGAAGGCAGGCTAGCCAGGCGGTGCAGTCAGGGGCCCGTGACCCACACCGTGTGCCCTCTGAGAACCTGGCGACTCTGTGTTGCAGCCCTGGCACTGGCCACGGGTCTGGCCGCACATGCCAAGGATGTGCCCCTCTGCCTTGGCATCAGGGCTGCAGGTGGGGGCGGTGCTCAGGCTCGGATTCTCTTTGTCCTTACTGAACTGTAACACTCGCCACTAATATTCGCCAACGCGCATGGGGTTTTAATTTTGAAAGCAGAAATGAAACGAGGATCCTTGCCAGCTGGACTCTTCCCAAAGGGCCAGAAGCTGGGTTTTCAGTGCCTCCATGCAGCCACTGTGGCCTGGCCCACACAGAGCGGGAAGGCTGGGAGACTGCACCCGAGCTGTTGGGGGAAGGCCAGCGACAGGACAGTGGGGCTGTCGGAGCTTTCTGCTGCCCCTGACCCCCCCACCCCCGGGGACCCTAAAAGGGCATGTCCTGGGACTGTACCAGCCTGGGTCCTGAGCACCAACCCCCACTGAGGGCCCCACAGACCCAAAACCACCTGACTCCAGACTCCTCCAGCCTCCCTCCCACCCACCCCATCAGCCACTGTTGGCCTGTCCCCTGGCAGCACCTGCCAGCTACCTGGACATGTCATCCGGAATCAGCATGTCCCCCATCATTCACCTTGACCTTTCCTCATAGGGATACCTGCGCAAACCATGTCCTTCCCTCCCATAGGGCAAGGATGGGCCAGTCCTTGCCCATCATTGGGGACACATGGGCAGAGCCACTCAGCTGAAGTGAGAGATGGTTCCAGAGCCAGGGGTATGCCTCTGCACTTAGATTTTTCTGTTTAAGAGCTTTGTTAAGATATAATTCACCCATTTCCAATAAAAAATTCACTGTTTTTTTTAGCATGTTCCCAGTGTCATACCACCTTCACCTCTGTCTAGTACCAGAACATTTCCGTCACCCCAAAGGAAACCCCATCAGCAATCACTCCCCATTCCCCCTCCTCCAGCCCCTGACAACCACTGATCTGCTTTCTGGCTCTGCGAGTTGGCCTGTTCTAGACGTGTCGTGGGGTCATACAAGTTGTGATCTTTGTGTCTGATTCCTTGCACTCAGCTTGGTTTTTTCCCAGGTTTATCTGTGCTTCGCTGGAGGCTCCGATGGTTAAGAATCCACCTGCAATGCAAGAGACGCAGGTTCAATCCTTGGGTCAGAAAGAGCCCCTGGAGGAGGGCCCTCCAGTACTCTTGCCTGGAGAATCCCATGGACAGAGTAGTGGCCTGCAGTCCATGGGGTCACAAAGAATCAGACACAGTTGAGCGATAAATACACACACATCCATGCTGTAGCGTGTGTCAGTGCTTCATTCCTTTCTCTGGCTGAGTAACAGTTTCCTCTACAGAGAAGACCACATTTTGTTTATCTTTCACCAGCTTTCTCAGCATTTCACTCCTTTGTCTGGCCAACTCTGCAGTTGAATTTTCTCCTGGACTCTGGGCCCCCTCCCAGCCCCAGCCAGGCCAGCATCCCTCTCCACCCAAAACAGGAGGGTCGAGGGTACGAGGCAGACATGGAGGTGATCCCACTGGAGACTCTCGGGGTTGACTGAACCAAGCCTGGGAAAAGAGCAGAGCACTGGCCAGCAGCCTGCTCCAGGTATGCAGGCCTCGGGGGCATGCCGAGGGCCGGATGGGTGCCTGCAGACACACCTAGGACTGTCCATCTGTGTCACCCATCTGCATGGGCCTGCCACATCTGCTAAGAGCCTGGTGTCCAGAAGGCATCTGGCATTTGGGAGCAGTGGGGAGTGAATGTGTGGGGCAGGCCACCAGGGGCCTCGGAAAGCAGGCCAGGGT
This sequence comes from Muntiacus reevesi, assembly GCF_963930625.1. Classification (NCBI taxonomy): domain Eukaryota; kingdom Metazoa; phylum Chordata; class Mammalia; order Artiodactyla; family Cervidae; genus Muntiacus; species Muntiacus reevesi. Next base: position 184,843,343 of record NC_089249.1, on the reverse strand, counting down.
TCTTGAGCCGAGGCATCCGATCAAAGTAGACAGTCCAAGGGGAGGAAGAGGCTGGGTCGGAGATGGCTGCGTGTGCTGCCTGTGGCTTCTCCCAGGATACTAGTGAGGACTGTGGTCTGGGGGGCGGGCTTCATCCAAGGGATGTGCCAGGAACACAGAGCCCCCTGGACCCCAGCGCTTGTCGAGCCTTAGAGGTTGTCCAGTCACGTGGGGACCTGCGGCAAGCTGGGCCACCTCCTGGTCTTGCTTGTTAACTACGGGAGGAGGTGAGTTTGCCAGGAAGATTGAATGTTGAGAAAGGGGCATGTGGCCACGGACAGGTCTCTGGGGACTATTCTGGGGGCATGGGCCACAGCATAGAGGACACTCAGGATCGGGACAGAAGGAGGGAAATCACTGGTGTTGTGTGCTGCGCACCGCCCCTCCCAAACCCACAGAGGGGCCAGGACATTCAAAGCAAAAGGGTGTCGGGGCTGGGAGCCTTTATCTGGTGTGTGTCTGTCTGTGTCCAGGATCATAGGAACCCAGAGGCTAGATTGTGTCTCCTGTATGTGAATACAAAGGCATTTGGGGGTGTTTCCGCGATCTGATGGGGAACGTCAGGTGTCAGCAGGCAGCTAACTGGATGGGGAGGTGGTGGAATTAGGATCGGGAGAGTCTAGGGCAGCAACCTGGGGCACTCCAGGGTGAGATGTGCCAGCTAGATGTCCCCTGACCCCAGCCAGTGGTCAAGGCTTGGCTGGTACCAGGCTGGCCTTGAAGCTCAGTGGCTAGAATGTCAGCAACGTGAACATCAGGGTCAGCAGTCTACGTGGGGGAAGAAGGAGAGTGAGACCCGGCCAGGGTGGACACCTGGAAGGGTGGACGTGACCGGGAGACAGGCAGGGAACCTGGGAGGGGGTGCCGTGGGGCCAGCAGGCTGAGCCACTCGAGAGCCTGCGAGGGAGGCCTGGGCAGGATGGCCCCTGGGAACGAGCAATCGAACGTCTGGGGGCTTCTGTCCCCCCGCGTGGCCTCCCCAGGATGTTGAAAGAAGTCACCGAGGGGCCCTGGGTTGGCAGAGCGGGCTGAGGGAGGGCAGGAGCGGAAGCCACAACCCAGGGTCTAGGGGGACAGCAGCAGGGCCTGTCCCACGGAAAATGAGAGAGGGTGAAGGAGGCCTCATGCAGGGTCAGCCTCACGCCTCACAGATGGAAACACCGAGGGGCCTAGGCTGCACTTCTGCACCGTTGACATCGGGGATGGGGACCATCCCATGCTGTGTCAGCTGTTGAGCAGCATCCCTGGCCTCCCACCAGATTCCAATGGCACCCCCTCCCTAGGTCAGAACAATCATAAACGTCCCCATACATCACCAAGCGTCCCCTGAGGGGCAGAATCACCACATTTGAGAAGTTCTAGGCCAACTGCAGGCAAAGATTGATTTCAGTGTTAACAGATGTCCAGTGCCCAGATGGGTTGAGATTTGGGGAGGCTCTGTGACATTGTGCCATTGTGGTTACACATCACCCCAATTCTGTTCAGTTCTATCTCATCAGCTCAGCACGGGGCGGCTGGCGGGCGGGGATGCTGTTTCCGGCTGGCGATCTGCTTCGTTCCTGGGAACAGGCGGCTGGCGCTGCTTCCCGCCTTGTGGCCAGCCACAACCAGGAGAACTGCCCACCCGTCACCAGAAACCTCGTTTCTTTTTTTTTTGGCCACACTGGGTCTTCATTGCTGCACGCGCGCTTTCTCTAGCTGAGGCAGGCGGGGCTGCTCTCTAGTTGCAGTGCACGGGCTGCTCATTGCAGTGGCCTCGTCGCAGGGCACGGGCTCAGTAGCTGTGGCACACGAGCTTAGTTGCTTCGAGGCATGTGGGATCTTCCCAGACCAGGGATCGAACCTGTTGCCCCTGGATTTGCAGGCTGATTCTTAACCACTGGACCACCAGGGAAGCCCCTCCTCCCATCTCCCTCACCAATAGCAAAGCTCATTCAGATGCGAGGGTTGGGTTTTCCATCCAAGTTTGTGCTTAGGGCAAAGTTTTCAAACGTTATTTGAAAAGCTGCTCATCAATGCAAAAAAAAAAAAATGCAGTCACCCATGTGGTGACCCCCCCCCCCCCAGAGCTGAGAAGTCACGCTCCCTGCAGGCTTTCTTTCAGGCAAATGTCTTGAAAGAACTTTAGCAGATTTCTGGTGCATTTCATGCTGGTTTCTCTGGACTGGAATTTTGCCACCCCCACTATCCCTGTCCTCCTGGGAGTAACTTTCTGAACCTCACGCCAGGCGCTGACTGTGGTTCACCTCTTCTTTAAGCAACTCCCCAACAGGAAACAAACCAAGACTGCCATGGTGGTTTTCACTGCTGGAGAGCACGCAAGGTTATCTGCACCGCCGCCCCGCCCCTCTCCTTGGCAGAATTGTGACGTATTCTATTGTAGCTTTTGGTTTCACCTCATGTACTTGGCATTTTTCATATGTTGCTTCACTTTTTTAGTATCATTTTCCTTATCTGAGGTATAATTTCTTTTTGTGTGTACCAGGGCTTGGCAGACTAGAGCCCACAGGTTAAATCTGCCTGCTTCTACACATAAAGTATTATTGGCACACAGCTATGCCTGCTCATGTATGTATCACCCGTGGCATCTCTCAAAAGAGTTGTGACAGAGACATCCTATGGTCCCCTAATGATGACTGTTGCACATCTGACCCTTTATAAGAACGGTTTGCTGACTCCCTCACACTTTGTGCACATGGAACATTCTAGAATATTCCAGTTACTTTCTCTGTGCACGCATCTGACTTCTGCTCTGTTCTCCCTTCCCAGATATAAGGAAGCCAAGTTCCCACCCTGGTTCCAGATGATCCCTATCACCCACCTGAAATCTTTCTGCCTTGGTCTGTGCCATCTATATATTCATATATCCACTAACGTACATCTACCCACAGAGGAGTCTGAAACCCATCTTTGAGGGGTCAGAAAGGAAGGGCTTGCATGTAGGTGTCCCAGAAGCTCATCTCGTAAGTTCACCCTTCAGCTCTCACTGTCCTTCTCCAGTGCGCTGTGTCCCACAGGCAGCTGGGCTCACTTGTGCGGCCAGAGTGTTTGAGGTCTGGCTGAGCGCGGTGGGGGCCGTGCGGGGCCCCCTCCCGATCTTGCATTTCACGGAGGGGCCCTTGAAGGGTTTCCAGCCACACCCTGGACCCTGAGTCCACCTGCATTCTGCCTGCAGGGCAGTACCATCTGCCAGGCACAGTGGGATGAAAACAGCAAGCAAGACCCCAGGGCCTCCCAGCCCTGCCCTTCCCCCCGCCAGCCCCTGGGCCCTCCACGAGCTGCTGGGAGAGCCAGCGTGAACTCACTGAGGCTGGTGGGGCCAGGCCAGGGCCACACACTGAGGGCCACAGCACCCCGGAGGAAGCTAGCATCGGGGTCCCGGATGTGTGCCCAGAAGGAGGCCCTGGAGTTGACGGCACGCAGATAGTTTAGCCAGAGAGATGAGCCTGGGGACAAGCGTCCCGTCACCCGGGCTTGGGGGTGGCTGTGTTCCCAGCCCTGGTGCTTAGTACATATCAGCAGGCGAGGGTGCTCCCGGCTCTCCACAAGGATGTCACAAGATGCGGGAAATGGCAGGAGCCACAAAAAAGAACCACTTGGTTGGAAGGAGGGAACTGAAGCAGAACGCCCAGCTGAGAAATGAGGCCACACCAGAGCAGGAGGGGGTACAGAAAGATGAGGGGTTGTCTTTGGGGGTGTGGAGAGGATCAAGGTGCCCTACAGCTGTGATTGCCTATGACTTTTTGTCAGGGGGCCCCTGGAAGTGTTAGGGGACAGCCACTTGGAAGACATGGTCCATGGGCACTCTCCCCCCTCCCATGCCTCGCAGACCTGCAAGGCTGCCTCTCTGGCTTGCTGCCTAAGAGTGCAGAGCCCTGACGCCTTGCATTCATCTGAGGCTATTTTAGACCAAAGTGAAAGTTATATTTTGGGGAACATTGAGCCTAAGAGAAGAGTGAAATTATGGGTGTATTTTAAGCACCCAGAAAGGCCTCCTTGGAATTTGCAAAAAGAGTTGATTAAAAGGCAAAGCATAGCTCCGGGCCCGGGACACCCCTGCCACAGCCACCGCCCTTTCCGAACATTCTGGGCACTTTTCTATACCAGGGCTGGTGGACTGTTGGGAGGGGAGGCGCAGTGAAAGTGTCTATCCACCATCCATCAGCCCATCAGCTACATCTGGCTCACTCTTTGGGGCGTGGGTGCGGCCAGGCATCAGGTAACCACAGGGCCTGGCAGCCAATTTGTTTCCTGGTAGTTATCCAGGATGGAGCAGCTTCAGGGCCCTGTCCCCAGCATCACTGGGGAGTTTCCCTCTGGAAGTTGGCTTCTCTGTCATTCAGCCACTGCTGGCCGCAGCCAGCTCCCAAGGCCAGGCCCAGCAACACCTCAGTTCCCTGAGGCCCATGGAAGTGACCTGTCTTTTGGAAAGGCCAGGAGGTCAAACTCAAGGCTCTCGGTCCACCACCCAGACGCTGATCATTCCTCTGACCCCAGCTCGTAACTGTTGACCGACTCCTCTCGGGTGCAGGGGGCAGTGGCCGCCCTCTGGCAACGGTCAGGTGCCTGGGCCTGAAGTCTCCCATGGTGTGAGCTGTCGGGAAGTGTTCAACGGGATCCTCACCCGTTTAAGGGAGAGTAAGTCACAGCCACCTATGAGAATTTACAAAGTTCCACTGAGCCCTTCCTGAGGGCCCAGGGATCTCTAGGACAGCCGATTCTTTTAAATTGAAGTTTGTGTGGTGGCTCAGATGGTGTAAAGATTCTGCCTGCAATGAAGGAGACCTGGATTTAAACCCTGGGTGGAGAAGATGCCCTGGAGAGGGGAATGGCAACCCACTTTAGTATCCTCGCCTGGAGAATCCCGTGGACAGAGGAGCCTGGCAGGCCACAGTCCATGGGGTCACAAGGAGTCAGACATGACTGAGTGACTAACACTTCCAGTGTCTTTCGTAGCTAATTTACACTGTCGTGCCAAGCTCTGCTGGTGCAGCAAAGTGACTCAGCTGTACACATACAGACTTTTTTTTTTAATTAAAGAATAATTACCTTACAGAATTTTGTTGTCCTCTGCCAGACATCAACAAGAATCAGCCATAGGTATATATATATTCCCTCCCATTTGAACCTCCCCCCCATCTCCCTCCCCACCCCACCCCTCTAGGTTAATACACAGCCCCTGTTTGATTTCCCTGAGTCTGCAGCAAATTCCATCAGCTTTATATTTTACATATGGTAACGTAAGTTTCCATGTTACTCTCTCCATACATGTTACCCTCTCCTTTTCTTTTTTAAAACGTTTATTTTCGGTTGCACTGGGTCTTCATTGCTGCATTTGCGTGCTCTCTAGTTGTGGCGAGTGGGAACTACTCTTCGTTCCGAGTGCAGGCTCTAGGAGTGTGGGCTCAGTGGTGGCGGCTCACGGACCTAGTTCTTAATGTTCTTTCCTGTTAGGGTTTATCACAGGCTATTGAATATGGTCCATGCTAAACAGTGGGACCTTGTTGTTTATCTGTTGTATGTATAATAGCTTGCATCTGCTAATTCCAAACTCCCAGTCCTTCCCTCCCCGACCCCACATCCCCTTGGCATGCATAAGTCTGTTCCCTGTGTCTGTGAATCTGTTTCTGTTTTGTAGATGGATTCATTGGTGCCATATTTTAGACTCCACGTATAAATACCACGTTTAGATACCACGTGATATCATGTGGTATTTGTCTTTCTCTTTCTGGCTCACTTCGTTTAGTATGATCATCTCTAGTTGCGTCCACATTGCTGCAAGTGACATTAAGTCACTTGTTTTCGTGGCTGAGTAGTGTTCCATGGTTTATATGTACCATATCTTCTATATTCATTCTTCCGTCGATGGACTTGTCGGTTGTTTCCATGTCTTGGCTATTGTGAATAGTGCTGCGGTGAACATAGGGGTGCATGAATCTTTTTGAATTACAGTTTTGTCCAAGGATATGCAAAGCAGCCAGTTTTTTAATTTCTTAACAGAGTCTAAGGCTCATTTCTCAGCCAAGGGCGATTCTACCACCAGGGGACATTTGAAAACATCTGGAGATTTTTTTTCTTTAATATTTATTTATTTGGCCACATCAGGTCCTAATTTTGGCACGCAGGATCAGTTGCTCCTCTCATGCGGTATCTTAGTTCCCTGACCAGGGATCGAACCTGAGTTCCCCACATTGCAAGGCAGAGTCTTAACCACTGGACTGCCAGGGAAGTCCCTAGAGATGTTTTTTTGTTGACCAAGGGTGCTGCTGAACATCCTGCGATTCACAGAACAGCCCTTCTGCGAAGAATGATATGTCCCCAAAAGCCTGTATCAGCCGAGGCCAAGACACCTGCTCTGGTTTAGGGGCCTTTAGGATGTGGGGTTGGAAATCAGGCCTGAGGTTCTGGACGGAGTCTTTCAGGGGGCCGTGTGGATCCAGGAGCCACTGCCTGGACAGAATGCTTGGTGGAGGTATGAATGTTGGCGAGGTTGGGGGCGGAGGGGTGGTGGGGAGACAAGGTGACAAGGACGTGCAGCCCGGGAGGAGCGTCCAGTTCTGCCAGAGTGCCTGGACCGGTTCTTCCCCCTCAGCACGTGACTGCACCCCTCCCCACAGAATCCACCACCTCCAGGTCCTCTGGGCAAAGAGCTGACTCTTCAGGAAGCCCAACTCATAGATGTGATGTGACCTACAGCAAGCCGACCTCTCCCCTCTGCCTGCTGCTCTCCCCTGTCCCAGGGCCTTTGCACCTGCCGCACCCCCCTGCACCATCATCTAGCTAGGTCCGCCCCCAAGGCTTCCTGGGAGAGGCAGAGGAGAGCTCCCGAGGCCAGCAGGGTCCTAGCACGGCAGCAGCACAGTGTGACTCCTAGCCCCACCCCCGAGGCTCCGCGAGGCCCTCTGGTGCTCGGGGCCCATTATTTTCTGCAGCAGCTCGTGAAACCCAGCTGCCCCAGATTGCAGCTGTGGCAGAGCAGGGAGGAAGCAAGCACGGTGATGCGGTCATGGCAACGCTGAGGCTGGGGGGACGCCTCATGAGGATCCAAGCCCTCCTGTGCACTGGTGGCCTTCGATGCCCATTCCAAAGCTGCCCCTTAAAGAAGATGGGAGGGACTTCACTGGTGGTCCAGTGGTTAAGAACCTGCATTCTTAGCCTGCATTAAGTTTCGATCCCTGGTCGGGGAACTAAAATCCCATGTGCCACGGAGCAGGTGAGCCCGCACACCATAACTACAAGCCAGTGAAGCCAAATAAATATTTGAAAAAAGTTTAAAAAGATGGGAGACACTGGGGAGAGGCCCCTATGAGAGAAGCAAAGGCCTGTGATGAAAGGTCAAAGGGAAGTTCACACCAATCCAAAAGAGGTGACTAGAAGCACTTTACCCCTGAGCATGGGGGACATCGAAGGGCCTTGGTTGCAGTGGTCCGGCCGGACTCCAGTTCACACCAGCCGTGGCTCCCCCAGACCCAAGGAAGATGGAAAGACCCTCTAAGGCAGGCCCGGCTGTTACTCCTACTGCCCCTTTCCAAAGCAGAGTGGACACAATGGAGATTACTCAGCCATAAAGAGGAATGCCAACTCGATGCGCAGGAGTTTGAGCAAGCTCCAGGAGATGGTGAAGAGCAGGGAATCCTGGCATGTTGCAGTCCTCGGGGTTGCAGAGTCAGACACAACGGAGTGGCTGAATGGCAGCAACCAGAGAGGAGTGAAACGCTGACACACGCTACACTGTGGACGAGCCTCGTGCTGAGTGAGAGGAGCCAGACACACAGGGCCACGTGCTCGCGATCCCACCCACATGAAGCGTCTGCAACAGGCAGATCCAAGGAGACGGAGAGCAGATGAGTGGTTGCCAGGGGCTAGGGGAGTGGGACTGCGGAGTGAGTGCTTACAGGCGCAGGGTTTCCTCTGGGGTAATGAAATGTTCTGGAACTCGATAGAGGTGACGGTTGCCCAACATAGCAAACCTGCCAAATGCCACCAAATCGTACATTAAAACGGTAAATTTTAGCACAGTTAAAACCCCGAATATTCATTGGAAGAACTGAAGCTTAAATACTTTGGCCACCTTATGTGAAGAGCCGACTCACTGGAAAAGACCCTGCTGCTGGGAAAGATTGAGGGCAGGAGGAGAAGGGGGTAACAGGTTGAGATGGTTGGATAACATCACTGACTCAATCAATGGACTGAGCAAACTCTAGGAGATGGTGAAGGACAGGGAAGCCAGGTGTGCTGCAGTCCACAGGGTGGCAAAGAATCGGACACGACTGAGCGACCAGAACATACACAGCTGGAATGCTCCCCATTCCCAGGTCCCACCACGGGCTTCCGGCGGCTCAGTGGTAAAGAATCGGTCTGCCAGTGCAGGAGACGTGGGAGACACAGGTTCACTCCCTAGGTTGGGAAGACTCCCTGGAAAAGGAAATGGCAACCCACTCCCATATTCTTGCCTGAGAAATCCCATGGACAGAGGAGCCTGGCGGGCTACAGTCCATGGGGTCACAAAGAGTCGGACACGACTGAGCAACTAAACAGCAACAGGTCCCGCCACATCAGCCTCTTGGATTCCTTGCCGTCAATCTCGTACTTAGCAGGCACAAGCGCAGCCGTCCCAGAGCTGGTCCTGTTGGCTCCTGCCTCTGGGGTGGCCCCGGTGCACCCGAGCTCCGTCTCCCGGGGCCCCACGCAAGCCCCTGACCCAGCAACAGGACACAGGACAGCTTAGACCTGAGCCCCACGCAAGCCTCTGATCCAGCAACAGGACATAGGACGGGCTTGAACTTAGACCTGAGCACCATTAGGTAAAACTTCTCCAGCAAGCGTGGAAAGTGCTCCAAAATGTTTCATCCAGCTGCTTATCTTGAACATCACCATTTCCACCCAGAGAATGTTTCACTTCAATGCAAATTGGCGAAACCCTCCCCCATGACTGAAGGATAATAAAATCGACTAGAGCAGGTTTGCAGTGACGGTTGCTGTGGAATGTCTCCTGGATTCGGCAGTTTACACTTAAGCCCTGGCATAGTAGTTTACCCCAGGGACCTGTAAACTGGTTCCGTAAAGGGCCACGTTAATTAGCATTTCCAGATTTCACAGCCACTCAGCCTGCAGCTACTCACCCTGCATCATAGAGCGAAAGCAGCCGCAGACAGGGCATAAATGAACAGTGGGACCGTTTGTCAATAAGACGTCATTTACAAAAACAGGCAGTGGGAGAGGAGCATCAGAGGTACCAGGTTGGGGGCTTCCCCAGTGGCCAAGACTCCAGGCTCTCGATGCAGGGGCCTTCGTTCGATCCCTGGTTGGGGGACTAAAGATCCCACATACCACAAGAAGATCTGGTGCAGCCAAATAAATACTTTTTTAAAAAAAGAACAAATACCCAGATTGAAGGACATCCTAAAATATATTCATCCCATCCTCCTTAAGACTGTTAAGGTGTCAAAAATAAGTCTGAGATACTTGATGTGGGAGGACTGAATGTAACGTGATGAAAATGAAAATCGCTCAGTCATGTCCAGCTCTTTGTGACCCCATGGACTATATAGTCCATGGAATTCTCCAGGCCAGAATACTGGAGTGGGTAGCCATTTCCTTCTCCAGGGGAACTTCCCAAGCCAGGAATTGGACCCAGATCTCCCACTTTGCAGGCCGATTCTTTACCAACTGAGCTACAGGGAAGCCCATTTAGCATATGATACTGGGATAGAAAACGGCAATAGGGGGGAAATGAGGACATCTGAATGAATGCAAACTTAGTTTAGTAATAATGCATCAGTCAGTATCTGGCTTCCCTGGTGGCTCAGCTTTAAAGAACCTGCCTGCAATTCAGGAGATGCAGGAGACCCGAGTTCAGTCTCTTGGTTGAGAAAATCCGACTTCCCAACCCACTCCAGTATTCTTGCCTGGAGAATCCCATGGACAGAGGAGCCTGGTGGGCTACAGTCCCTGGGGTCGCGAAGAGTCAGACACGACTGATCTCACATGTGTGATCAATCAGCATTGGTTTGTTCATTTTTTATGACAAATGTGCTGTCATAATATTGACAGTAGGAGAAACTGAATGTGCGGCACTTGGGAATCCTCTGTGATATTCTTAGAACGTACTAGTAAATCTAAAACTATTTTAAAAATTAAAAGGTTGTTAAGAGGAAAAAGAAAGATGTCGAGCCAGATTTGGGCTGTATGTGTGGAGGGAAGGGCGTCCATAGACCATCCCCCACAGGCCACATCTGTCACACGGACAGGCTACCACCATGTCCATGAGATGTGCAGAGCAGATCTCAGGTAAGATCTGACTCCGAAGTTGGGTGAACTTCGACCTGACACTTCTCCACCCTCTCCCACTTCCCCATTGCCATCCGCTGAGCCATCATCAGTGGCCTTTGGTGCTTTCCTCTGCTGCCTGCATGCTCGCTGTCGCCATATCCTGTCGTCTCTTCCTCTGAAATGTCCCCTACCAGCGCCCAGGCTCGGCTGGTGGCCCCAGTGGTGTGTGCAGGTGCCACTGTCCAGCAGTCAGGGTGGTGTCCAGGGTACCGGCTTCCCGAAGGGCCCCCGTCACGACTGGGGCCAAGCCACTGAACTCAGTCTGCTAAACAGCCCCTTACCTTCCAGGGCTGTGAGGAGTCAAAGCTGGAAGGCGGCTCTGGATAGTGATTTTTTTTCTCCTGCACCTGTTCTACATCACCCGGGGGCCTGGTTTCTGCTCACTTTCCCTCCTTCTTACTGCGCCTGGCTGAACAAGGCTACCAAGTAGAAGCATGCGGGGAACTGGACCCGTCTGGGGTTGGGGTCGGGAGAGGCTGCTTTCAGTGAAACCCTGCACTATGAAAGTTTTCCATCTCTCGGGGATAAGCGGTAGGAAACAATCTGATTAAGTATGAGTGCTAAGTTGCTTCCGTCGTGTCCCACTCTTTGCGACCCTATAGACTGTAGCCTGTCAGGCTCCTCTGTCCATGGGATTCTCCAGGCAAGAAAACTCGAGTGGGTCACCATTTCCTTCTTCAGGGGATCTTCCTGACACAGGGATCGAACCTGAGTCTACTGTGTCTCCTGCATTGCAGGCAGATTCTTTACCGCTGAGCCACTGGGGGAGTCCCCCGATTAAGTATACTGAGCACAAAGCTCTTTGCTCTTTCCTGCTTCTGATTATCAAGACCTTTATTCTAGATGCTCAGGAAAGTGGGAAGGGTGTAAGTCAGTGTCCTCTTGCTTTATTTCTCCCTAGAGAGCCTTCACTTGCTTAGTAAACCCTAGAGCAGGAGTTCTCACCTTTCTAGGGATCACAACACCCTCGGGCTCTGGTTTAAAAATTTAGATTCCCTAGCCTTTCCAGAAATCCTGCAGGTCCGGAATGGGCCCAAGTCTGCATCTTTAACAAGTCCCTACAGCCCATACTTGGATTCTGAACTTTTCCTCTCCCTTATCGCAACCTACCAGAGCAGCAAGGTAGAGGTGACTCATGGGGAAAGGCAGAGGAATCTTGACAGTTTCTCTTTCCCCACTGTTGTAAGGGGGGGAGCCCCAGGGAGACAGCTTTGCTCACCCCAGGTATGGAGGGTGGACCCAAGGGTCGCCCCTGGTGGGGGGAAGGGATCCTCCCCTGCCCCCTCCCTGTCCCCGAGGGTTTGGAGAGAAGCTATGGGGCCTGTAGGGAGAGTGGAGGGATGCTCTCAGACTCTAGTCTCTCCCTCCAGCTCACCCTTGGGAGCTCACCTTTCCTCACAAGGGCACCTTTGCTGCATGGAAAGTATTAAGAGAGTCCTTACTGTTCTCAGCAGCAGCACCGGGCAGCTTGAGATTTGTGAAAATGTTAGTTGCTTGGTCCTGTCTTACTCTTTGTGACCCCATGGACTGTAGCCCGCCAGTCTCCTCTGTCCATGGAATTCTCCAGGCAAGAATACTGGAGTAGGTTGCCATATCCTTCTCCAGGGTATCTTCCAGATCCAAGGATCGAACCCAGGTCTCCCACATTGCAAAAAGATTCTTTACCACATGAGCTACCAGGGAAGTCCTAATTTGTACAGAAATTCATACAGGGAAGCAAAGGAAATTTGCCATTTCCTTTTCCCCTGGAGTAGGAAATGGCAACTCACTCCGGTATTCTCACCTGGGAAATCCCGTGGACAGAGGAGGCTGGTAGGCTACAGTCCGCGGGGTTGCAGAAGAGTTGGACACAACTGAGTGACTAGCACACACACACACAGGGAAGCAAACATCATCCTAAAAGGAAACCTTCCATCGTGAGCCACCACCCACTTACAGAACAAGCCCTCCACTCACACCTCCCCCTGCTCAGCTCAGCCTAAGTGTGACTCCTTCCAGCCCACCAGGCCTGGTGGGTCCTCCTTCCCAGATCATCCCACCACACAAATGCAAAATAAATCAGTTGCAAAGTGAGGTTGAAAAATCTTGCAAAAGGTGCGTGATTGCAGGAAGTCATCAAAAGTGACCCGGAGAATTGCTCTGACCTCCAGTTACTCAGCCACACCCGTGAGCGGCAGATGGGAAAGAGAGCCAAGGATGGGAGCCTGCGCCTCCGGAGGGAATGAGTCCATTGTGTTGCTGACTTTATATAGGTGCACTCTGCCTAAAGGGAGTTTTCAGCTGGGTTCACCAGGCGAAGTTCAACTCCATGCTTTATGAACAGGACACACCCAAACCAAAGTAGTTCAGGAAGCTAAAAATAAAGGGACAGGCAGGTAGATAGAAACGGGATAGAACACAGCTGCAATTTTGATATGTAAAAGGGAGAGCTGAGGCCTCTGAACATTGTATGATGAAGCAGACTCACCATCATGCCAAAATCATCAGTTTACTCTCAAGATATAATCGTTGTCAATATCTATGCATCACAACACAGCAGCTGCTTATAGAAAGCAGAAATTATAAAAGATACCAGGAGAAGTAGATGAAAACATAAGCTTCCTTGAGTAGACAGCAAATAGACAGGGCAGTAAGATGCCCAGACCTCACATTTAGGCAGATCTTTTGGTGATATCACAAACCCTTCACTCCATGATGAGAATAAATCTTAAGTATTTGTGGAAGTTCAGTTCAGTTCAGTTCAGTCGCTCAGTCCTGTCTGACTCTTTGCGACCCCATGAATCGCAGCACGCCAGGCCTCCCTGTCCTTTACCAACTCCCGGAGTTCACTCAAACTCATGTCCATTGAGTCGGTGTTGCCATCCAGCCATGTCATCCTCTATCGTCCTCTTCTGCTCCTGCCCCCAATCCCTCCCAGCATCAGGGTCTTTTCCAGTGAGTCAACTCTTCGCGTGAGGTAGCCAAAGTATTGAAGTTTCAGCCTCAGCATCAGTCCTTCCAATGAACACCCAGGACTGATCTCCTTTAGGATGGACTGGTTGGATCTCCTTGCAGTCCAAGGGACTCTCGAGAGTCTTCTCCAACACCACAGTTCAAAAGCATCAATTTTTCGGCACTCAGCTTTCTTCACAGTCATCCCTATATCAAGTCACAGAGAAAGCGTCTTAGAGCTTCCAAAAGTAGAAATATTATCATCAGTTCTCCTTATAATACCATAAAACTAGAATTAATTTTTAAGGCCCTTTCATATGGAAATTTGTTTTAAAGGAAAAGTAACCTCTGTTAACTCTTAGATGAAGGGGGAATCTATAAAGCAAAGTTGGTGGTAGTTTAGTCGCTCAGTCGTGTCTGACTCTTTGCGACCCCATGGACTGTAGCCCGCCAGGCTCCTGTCTATGGGATTCCCCAGTTAAGGATACTGGAGTGGGTTGCCATTTCCTTCTCTCAGGGATCTTGCTGACCCAGGGATCGAACCTGCATCTCCTGTGTCTCCTGCATTGGCAGGCAGATTCTCTATTGCTGAGTCATCAGGGGAGCCCATAAACCAAAATTACAGATATTCTAAAAACCATTAATTGAAACTGTATAGTATCAGAATCCATGGGAAGTATTTAAGCAGTAACAGCAGGACAGTTCGTAGCCATAAATACTTTATATCCATAAATAGGAATAAATGAAAGTAAATTAATTAACATCCCAACTCAAAAACCTGAGAAAAAGAACCAAGTATACCGCAAAGAGAGTGAAGCATTAGTTGCTCAGTCATGTCTTACTCTGTGACCCCATGGACTATAGCCTGCAGGCTCCACTGTCCATGGAATTCTCCAGGCACGCATACTGGAGTGGGTAGCCTTTCCCTTCTCCAGGGGACCTTCCCGACCCAGGGATCAAACCCAGGTCTCCTGCACTGCAGGTGGATTCTTTACCGTCTGAGCCACCAGGGAAGCTCAAAGAGAATGATTTGGGTGTCAAATGGATAAAAGATGAGCCCTTGGGAATTCATCAATTCCTCCAGTATTTTTGGTGCAGTAAGAACCAAGCAAGACCCTCGCCCATCAAAGCTTAACTTGTTCTTTATTCTTTCTGTAATCTAGCACGTGGTTTCATTTATAACCTAAACCAAAATTTAGTGAAATATGAGGTACAATAACTTGTTTCATACTGGGTTTCTTTTTTTTCCCCTAAGATTCCATAACCCCGCCTCCCCACCTCCCACTCCCTGGCACAGGTCACCATGAAACTTCAGTCGCTGGTAGGAGTCTGTCCATTTCAAAGGGCCTTGTCCTGGGCCCAGTAACCCTTGGTGTGTTTTCCAGCGTTTCTGTTCTCACCTGTGGCTGGGTAAGAGTGACAAAGTCTGTTAGGAGCTGGGGGCACAGAGCCGGAGTCAGTGTCCTGTCCCGGCGGCACTCGACTCTCTTTACATGCCTGCCATCTGTCCATCCGTCCGTCCAGCCAGCAGCTGGCTAGAGGGAGCCTGCTGGGTATCCCAAGCCCCGTGGGCAACAGGGAAAGAACAGAACCCAAGCTAAAGTTGTCAGCCGGGCCCTAGAAACCCTCTACTTCCTCATCTGTGAGTCAAGGAGCATGAGGTTGGGGGTGATCCCTCTACTTCCTGCTCTGCACCCACAGGCCCAGTGAGCCTGCAGCTGTCACCTGCGTGGGCTGACCTGGTAATTGGGGGTCCAATCTTCTGCCCCACAGCCACCACCTCTCACCATCATTGCTACCCACTTCCCATCGTCATCCCTTTTCTCAGCCATGCCACACAGCACGTGGGATCTTAGTTCCCAGACCAGGGATCAAACCCTCGACTTTTTGCGCGGGGAGTACAGACTGCCAGGGAAGTCTCCCTCTGTCATCGTGTCCTCACCCTCCCTGGCTCCGTCTCCCTCCACCCGTTCCCCGCACTGCAGCAGCGCTGTGGGAGTGACATTCGCCTTGCTTCTCCTTCCCCACCTCCCACCCCATCCACTCCCATGCCCCAGGAGCAGGCTTTCGCGTCCCCTCCCACGCAGCCCCTCTGAGCCTGTGACTCCGCTGGCCCCTTCTGCCCTCCATACTTCCCGGTCCCACTTCTCTGTGTCCTTGCTAGGTCTTTGCCAGGAAAGCAGTCAGCTTAGGTGACTCAGGCCGTCTCGTGCGCATCTTGCAGGTCAGAGTGTTGACGTCTTCTCCCTGCCTCAGCACCGCCCTGGCCCCTTTCGGAAGAAAGAGGCGTTTAACCAAGAGCCCCAGTACGGTGGCTGACATACCTTTCCTGTAAAGGGTCCAGGTGTCAGTATTTTCTCTGCCGGACCAGTCTCCCCCAGCACGACTCAACTGCCATACTCTAGAAGCAGGCACAGACCACCTGTAAATAGACGTGAATGTGCGCCAGCAGAACCTTATCCATGGTTGTTGAAAGTTGAATTTCCTATCACTTTCATGTGTGGGGACGTACTCTTTTGATTTTTCCAAGTGTTTAAAAATGTAACAACTGGGACTTCCCTGGCTATCCAGTGGTTAAGACTTCATACCTCCAGTGCTGCGGACACAGGTTCAATCCCTGGTTGGGGAACTAAGATCCCACATGCCAAGCAGTGTGGCAAAAAAAAAAAAAAATGTGACTACCATTTTTAGCTCGCACACCACACAGAAGCAGGTGGCTGGCCGTAATTTGCTGACCCTGGTAAAGGCTCATATCTAAGCCTGACCCCCCACCCATTCCTGAGCATTACATAGGCATCCTCCCCATGGCCACATGCATTTGTGTACAGGTCACCTGTGACTGCTTCACGCTCCACCAGCAACCCCAAATACTTATTAGCTGGCCCTTCAGAGGATAAGCTGGCCCGTGCCTGGTTCACACAGAGGGTTACCTTTTGTCCTCGAACAACCTGAGAAGGCAGGGGTTTACCCCTTCGTTTTACAGAAGAGGAACTTGAAACTCGTGAGCAGCAAACTAATTTGTCCCTCCTGGCACAGCCCCCCAGCCTGGGACCACAAGGACCCGCTGGAATTCCCTGTTGACGTGGAGCTGTTCTTCTGGGCTCCTCACCAGAGGTAGCCCTCCACCCCGCACACACCCAGGGGCGTTATTTTCCCTGCATTTCCATACAGGAAAGCCCCAGGCTGACTGGATGCCCCCCCGGGGCTGTTTGCTCTGTAGACTCAGCTGAGCCCATTTCCTGGGCGCCCGGGTCCAGGGGCTGTGGGATGCCTCCCAGGTCTCCTTCTGCGGACATGACAGCCGCTTGTGTCCCCAGACAGACACAATCATGTGGAAAGTTACACCTGGAACTTGGAGAGCACTTGGGCAAACAATTGGAGTTCCAGGGCTGGTTCCCAGTCACTCCCGGGTACTGCTCTCTGCACCCCCAACCACGGCTAGAACAAGAGGGCGAGTGGAAGCCAGTCTGTCTTTTAGCCCCACCTTTAGGCTTCACGGTAGCCTAGTATTTGCTTGAGTTATCTTACCGTCCGCAGCCTCTCCTGGCACCACCGACCACTCCTCTGTCTTGGTGTGTGACCTGGACCGGACATAAGAGATTTGGAAATCCTGTGTGGAGTGGCTCGTGGTCTCAGGGTGGGGAACAGAGGCTCTGCCTGACCTGGCATTGCAGGGGGCGGGGCAACGTCAAGGTCACGAGAGGCAGTGGGCAGCCTCCAGGAAGTCCAGGGGCGGTGACGTCCCAGCCACAGCCAAGGTGAACGCGTGGAATGTCCCTGTCGGAGCCCCAGCAGGGAGGAGATCTCTGAGACTAGAATGGGGCCAGGCCCACGGCTGCCAACCAGTACATTGTTGTCAAGTGAATAAATGAAACCACGTGTATAAAAGCACCATGTACACTTGGGAAGGGGCCGGAGGGAGGAGTCCCCATGGCTAGATCAGGAAACAGAAAGCCAGCCCCACAACCAAGATGAATTCTCTACAGCAATCGAAGACAGTCACAGGTATATCTGGGGGGCAGTGGAGTTACCCCAGTTCAGGATACATCTGCCTGGCTGGAAGGACCACCACCCTGCAAGGGTGAGGCTGGGGAACTTCTCTCCAGGGGAAATCCTCGCCCCCCCACCCCCGCCCTGACTTGAGACTCACCTATCAACACAGGAGACAGCAAACATGCTTGCCTTGGTGATCTCATTCCATGGGGCTTTTCACTTTTGAAATCTGAAAGCAAAACAGTTTGTCTAATGCAATCCGTCAAAGCTTGTCCGGTTTTCATGTGGGATGTACAGAGGCCAGATGTGAACTTGGGGCTGGGGAATCTGGTTGCCAGACCTTGGGTGAGGTGTCTCTAGCCAGGGCAAGCAGACACCCCAAAAAGTCCCAGGTCTACTTGCCTGGCTCCCAGCACCAAGAGCCAGTCTGGACCAGGGTCTGAGGGGCAACAGTCAGGGCGTGGGCTCACAGTAGAGGCCCTGGGTTCCAGCCCACAGCCACGTCACCCACCTGTTCTTGGACTTCAAGGAGGTCAGATGACCTCTCTGCTCCTGTTTCCTCATCAGAAACAGGGAAGGCCAGGTCTGTCCTTTAGAGGAATTCAAGCAAAAGAAAGAGTCATAAGCCCGTAGCAAGCCTGGCGTGTGGCTGGCACATACCACAGGCGATTCTTTAACATTACATCGCCATTCTTGCTAAAATATTGACCATGCATTCCAACAGAGAGAAGACCCACCCTCTTGAGATAGCAAACGCACTTTCTAGAAATTTCTGACTACGTAGGCTGCTCAACCTTCGATATCTTTGGTTTAAAAATCCTCGTTCAGAGCATTTCCCTGACAGTCCAGTGGTTAAGGCTCCATACTTCCACTGCAGGGGTCATGTGTTCAATCCCTGGTCGGGGAACTGTTCATAAGATCCCACATGCTGGGCAGCATGGCCAAAAATTTGGAGAAAAAAAAAATTAATAAAAAAACCTTTTTGAACCTCGCAAAAGAAGAACCTCAAAGACAAGAGCAGTTAGAAGACAGCCAGACTTCCCCCAGCTGACGGCATCCCTGGCAGGGGCGGGGGTGGGTGCCTGGGGAGAAGGTCAGAGAAGCCAAGGCTGCTCCTGCTTCGTTCACATGACTGGAGGAGGGGTTGAATTAATGGATCCTCTCTTTATGGTTTTTTTCCTTTTATTGGATAAACTTTTAACATGGTTCTGTATGTTTTTTTCAAAGCATATACTTTATATTAGAAGCATGTCTTTTATGGGACTTCCCTGGTGGTCCAGTGGTTAAGACTCCACGCCCCCAACAGCGGGGCACGGGTTCGATCCCTGGTCAGGGAACTAAGATCCCGCATGCAGCATGGCATGGCCAAAAGAAAAGACATAAAGGAGGGGAAAAACAGGAAAAAGAAACATGTCTTGTATATTATAAAGGGGGGAGAAGCAGCATTTCTGAGAAAGTAGAGTCCTCTCCCAAATAACGTTTTACCAGGACTCTGGATCGTGTGGCATGCCGGGAAGACAGCAGGAGCGTGTGGCCACCCCTGCCCCAGAGCCAGCTCACATCGCATCACTGCTGGCACCCGGGTCCCACTTCCTCCCTCCCCTTTATCTCCAGCCCCACATGATCCATCGGGCACACCAGCCACCCTTGTACTTGGAAGCCTTGCACACCCCTGGCCGGCCCTGGGAACAGCTACACAATAGCTCCCCTCGCTTCGGGTGCCAGGCCAGCATTTCCTCCTCCTCCTCCGACGGACGTATAATAGCACCAACCGGATATTTTTAGATCAGCTTTGAAAAGTCGCAGTGTGTTGAGACCACATACCAGACGCATGAGGTCACCGCGCTGGTAATCGCAGAACCAGAGAGCTGGTCCCAAAGACATCCCCTCTGGTCCCCAGGACGCTCGGCCTGGATGTTTCCTTAAAACTCACCAGAGACTTGTCCCACATTCATAAGGGACCACCGTGGCTCCTCTGGGTGGAAATATGCATTTCTTGAGTGTCTCTGTGGCAGGCCTTGAACCCAGCCACCGCTGCGACTCAGGACTTGCCCCTGGAGGGATGTCACTCAGGGTCAGGCACCCCCCTCGCCATCTGTTTGTAGTTAGGACAGGCAGCACTTTGCATGCTCGCTCGTGGGAGCTCATTTTATCACAAAGCAGGCTTGTCCTCAGCTCAGACACCACCCTGCGGTCGGGAAGGAAAGGAGGAGACGGATCTGCCGTCTGCTTCTCCCAGAGTCATGGCTCAAGAGCCCGTGAGGTTTACCCCAAAGGCTGAACATAAGGGAAACAGGAGATTAAAACCTGGATAGACAGTTTTCTTCACCAGGGGGTCCATCAGGGCCTACAACACACGCGGGGGCCTTTATTACAGGAGGGAGCCCCAGACAACCTACTCCTCCAAATACCTTTTACTTTCATCTCTGCTTCTCAACCCCCAGCAATTCGGCTCTTGCTGGGGACTTTTTTTTTCTTATTTATTTGACTGCATCACAGCAGAGGATGGGGTGATTAGATAGCATCACCAAGTTGATGGACATGAATCTGAGCAAATTCCAGGAGATAGTGAAGGACAGGGAAGCCTGGTGTGCTGCCATCCATGGGGTTGCAAAGAGTCAGACACAACTTAGCAACTGAATAACAAATCAGGTCTTAGTTGCATCATGTGGAGTCTTTCACTGCGGCACACGGGCTTCAGTAGTTGTGGCACGTAAGCTCCAGAACCCTCAGGCTCAGTAGTTGCGGGGTGCAGGCTTAGCTGCTCTGAGGCATGTGGGATCTCAGATCCCCGACCTGGGATTAAACACCACGCCCCCTGCAGTGCAAGGCAGATTCTTAACTCCTGGACCACCAGGCAAGTCCCTATGGGGATTTCTGGGGTTGTCCCACATGCTGCCGGCCTCTGGTGGGTAGAGACCAGGGATGACCTCGGTACCCTGGGGATTGACCCCACCCCAGGCGTCAGCAGCGCTGAGGCCAGGAACCCTGCACTGGGTTCCACAGACGCTCAGGAGAGCAGAGCAGATGGAGGCCCGGGCCCCAGCAGCTAGCCTAGAGCTCAGTCACACGCATCCGGACCCTGTGAAGACAAGGGGGCTCTGTGGCCGCTGTCGGACTCTGGAAAGTGCCTCGTCAGGCTAGATTCCACCACCACAAGGCCAGGTGAAGACCATCCCCTCAGAGTGCCCCCCTACCCTGCACGTTCGTCTCTCAGTCATGTCTGCCTCTTGGGGACCCCGTGGTCTGTAGGCCGCCAGGCTCCTCTGTCCATGGAATTTCCCAGGCAAGAAGACTGGAGTGGGTTGCCATTCCCTCCACTAGGGGATCTTGCCGACCCAGGGATTGAACCCTGGCCTCCTGCATTGCAGGCAGATTCTTTGCAGTCTGAGCCCTGAAGGTACCCCCTTTGCAACTGGGCCTGGTTTCCTTCCTGGGACCTCCTCTCCCTCAATCACTCCGCCCCTGCTTGGCAGTCTGGCAGTTGGTTCAGGTTTTACAGCGAGGCCTGGATCTGGGTTCTGGGGTCTAGAGCCCCAGGGGCAGCAGGGCAGGAAGTCACGCATCCCTTGACCTCATCAGCCGGGAGCATGACCGGTGCATTAGCCCAACGGGGGCTGCTGCCCTGATTGCAAACTCCACTGAATGGAGTCATTTTCTGAGGAAGTGTCCCTGGCCTTCCAGCAGATGCTTTTCTGTGGGGCTTCTGCCTCCAGGCGTGGAGTCAGAAGCTCTGATAAATGATGGACCTGCCTCCATCCTGCCTGCAGAATGAGGGCTTGAAGAAAATCCAAACTCCTCGGTGACTCCCTGAGAGCCTGGCCGCCTCTCTCCACCCTGCCCCTGCCCCCCACCTCCCCAGACCTGCAGATACACACCCCACCGCACAGCAAACCTTGGCAGTGGCCTTCCCACCTCCTCCTAGCTGTGGCCTCCTCAAACAGGAACAGCGTGAGCCTGACACCTTTCTTGCTACTGCCAAGCTTCCCTTTCCTCGTGCGACACCCCCGCCCCCATCCCATCTCTGTGTCTCTTCCCTCCTCTGCCCAGCCCCCCACCCTCACTTCTTTGGGCCTGTCACTCCCTGAAACAGGGACCACCACTCCCCAGGTACTTCTCCTGCCCCACGTTCCCCCAAGACTCCCCCGAACCCTCCCCTTGTCTGGGTACCACGGGGGAAAGAAGTAATCTCAGGAACCTGAGTGAGGGACAGAGGGTGTTCTCTTATTTTCATCTGGCTGGTGGTCACGTGGGAGACCCCCGGGGGCAGTGCCAGCCATGGGCTCTGAGCACTGCGCACACTTCCTCTGTGTATTGGGAATGAAGCCCTGATTCATACCACAACGTGGATGGACCCCGGAAGCATCAAGCCAAATGAGAGAAGCCAGACGCGAAAGGCCACCTAGTGTGTGCCCCCACTTAATGTGAAATGTCCAGACTAGGCAAATAAATCCCGAGTGACAGAAAGCAGATTGGTGGTTACCAGGGGCTGGGGGAGGAGGGCTGGGGAGTAACTGCTGAGGAGGATGGGTCTCCTTTTGGGGCGATAGAAATGTTCCGAAGCTAAACAGAGGTGATGGTTGGACAGCATTGTGAATGTACTGCATGCCACTGAAGTGTTCACTTTTGAAACTTAGTTTTATGTTATGTCACTTTGACCCTAATTAAAAAAAAATAATTGTTGTCAACCAGCTTGTCATGCCATGGTATTGCAAGACCCTCCAGGAGGGGATGTGTCCTGACGTCTGCTCCCTCACAATCAGGCTGGCGGCTGGCCTGAAGCCGGTATCAACCCAGCGCCTAGCAAACTCCTTTTGGAAAATAAATATTCTGGATAGTAAATATTTTATGGCTTTGCAGGCCAGATGGTCTCTGCCATAGCTCCCTACCATCACAGCACAAAGACAGTGGTAGATGATCAGTAAATGAACAGGCCTGGCCGTGTGCCAGGACACTTCATTTGTGGATGCTGAAACTTGAATAGGATTTTTACATGGCAGGAAATATTACTCTTCTTGGGTTTTGGGGGTTTTTTTTTAAACCATTTACAAATGTAAAAACCACTCTTGGCTCATAGTCAGTACAAAAACATACAGTGGACTGGATTTGACCACAGGCCAGAGTTTGCTACGTGAACAGTTATTACTGAAAAAAATTCCTACAGTTGGTATTTCCAATGTCCAGGACTTAGAACTTGAGCCCCGCCTACACCTCAACACAGAGGTAAAGAGCAAGCCCATGAGATGTGTGGGAAGCTCCTGTGGCTCTGCTGAAGAATCTGCCTGCCAGTGTGGGAGCCGCAGGAGATGTGGGTTCGATCCCTGTGTCTGGCAGATCCCCCGGAGGAGGAAATGGCAACCCACTCCAGTATGCTTGCCTGAAGAATCCCATGGACAGAGGAGCCTGGTGGGCTACAGTCCATAGGGACAGAGTCAGACGCGACTGAGCATGCACGCACACACTTGGGATGCCTGGGGCTCCCCAGCTGTGTGTTTTCCAGGTATCACCTGGAGTCTGTGAGTGGCTTCCAGTGAACTGTGGTCCACAACACCCTGAGGGAGCCTCCAGGCTAAGGCCTGTAGAAATTTCATCCTCACAATCTGAAAACTGCTTTTGTTTTCCTCGCAGGCTTTTGGAAATGCTAAAACAGCCCACAACAACAATTCCAGCCGATTTGGGAAATTCATCCAGGTCAACTACCTGGAGAGCGGCATTGTGAGAGGGTGAGTCAGCTGGTGCCCACGCTCTGAACTCCACCGTTGTTCTGGGGTCCTAGGCTTCCCTGCAGTGGGGACCCAGCAGGGAACTGAATGCTGAAATCATGATCTTGCAGGCATTTGTGAATCATGCAGGGAAATGAGTATGATTTTCAGTCATTGATATGAAAGTCTGAGAGGTGGCAGGAAGTGTGGGGGGGGGGGGTAGCACCATCATAACCAAACCTGCCTGCCACAGGGCATCACTTAGGACATTGAGGCACCCACTAAGTTAAGTACAACGAGCGAGAGTTCCTAGCATGATGGAATTTGCCAAGAGCAGGCGAGAGGACACACCAGCCTATTTCCTGATCTTGATGTTTCTAATTCTGTGGGTCTAGGGAGAGATGATGTGGACTCTGGCATTTGCCAGATGTGACCCTTTAGCTGGAAGGAGACATGATGCTAGGTAGCAAAGTAAGGCCATTGTCCAGGGAAGTGCTGAAAGTAGATGGAGAGAGGAAGGGACGGGATGTAGATTGATGGATGGGATTCCAGGATGGGTGGATGGATAGAAGGGTGGGTAGATTCATAGATGGATGGATGATGGTTGGGTAGGTTCATGGATGGATGGATGGATGATGGATGGGTAGCAGGTTCATGAATGGATGGCTAGAAGAATGGATGGGTAGATTTTTAGATGGATGGATGATGGTTGGATAGGTTCATGGATGGATGGATGGGTGATGGATGGGTAGCAGGTTCATGGATGGATGGCTAGAAGGATGGATGGTAGGTTTTAAGATGGATGGGTGATGGATGGGTAGATTCATGGATAGATGGATAGAAGGATGGGTGCATAGATTCATGGATGAATGGATGGATGGAATCATTGGTAGAGAATAAATGAGAGGATGGATATATAGACTGATGGATGTGGATGGATGGATAGATTGACTGATGGATAGTAGGTTCATGGATGGCTGGATAGATTCATAGATGGATGGATGATGGATGGATAGGTTCATGGATAAATGGATAGAAGGATGGATGGGTAGGTTCATGAATGGATGGAGGGGTGGGTTGATTCATGGATGGATGGATGGGATCATTGGTGGATTCATAAATGAGTGTATAGACTGATGGATGGTTTGGATGGCTAGATGGATGAGGAGATAAATGAGTTCATAGGTGGTAGCTGGATTGTGAGGATGACTGCCAGGCAGAAGTTAAAACAGATTTACATTTTGTGCCAGAAATATGAGTTCCTTAGTGAAGGTACAGTTACTTCAACTGAATGTGCAACTTTGAAATTGTGTTCCAAAAAAAACACAAAAAAGAAATTGTGTTTATTTGTTTTCTATGCAATGTTATGCTAATAAAAATACCTGGCAGCCTTATGCAATGAGTTAATGTTACAAGGAATTATCTATTTGGTCATAATGTGATTTCCACAGTTAATACTGTAGAATTTTTTTTCCTCTAAAATGTACCTTCTGGGTAGTTTCAAGTAGTTAAAAAAAATATAATTGTGACTTAATACTGCATAGTGTTTTCTATTTTTTTTTTTTAACATGCAAAGGTCTTATGAGCCATAAAACTATTTCACATGCGGGGAAGACATTTTGGCAGGATCCATTGCCCGGTGACTTAAAGGAACCCTTCCCGCTCCACATTCTGGTGTGAGGGTCCACAGTGGTGGTGGGATTTGCAAAGACTCCAGGTGATACTCTGAGCAGTAGAATAAGAATCCTTAAATGTTAGACGCAGGGAGATCTAAGCAACAGGCCCATGGAGGCCACAGGAAGGTTCATGTATTTTGGGAAGGGAGAGGTCCTCCAGGAGAATTGATTTCAAAGTATCTGGGTTCTTCTGTCCATCTAAATCTGACTGGGACTTGCCCACTGGTCCAGTGGTTTTAAGACTGTTCGCTTCCACTGCAGGGGGATGGGTCCAATCCCCAGTTAGGGAACTAAGATCCTACATGCCTCATGGTATGGTCAAAAAATAAACCTATAGCTAACTGATGATCATTTCAGTTGATGGTGCATGTTCAAAACAAGGACAGAAATGTTTTCTTCCCAAATCCTTCAGCCTCTGGCTTCTTTCCTGTTTCCCTGTGCCCAGGCTCTTAAGTGATGTAGGGAGAGAGACCCTCACTAAAGGCAACATCTCCTCTGGCCCCTCAGCCCCTCAGGGACCCTCAAGAGTGGGCAGTTCTCCCCATGGCCCCCGCCCCCCGTGGGCCGTCCAGTGGTCCCTTCCCAACTGCTGCTGGGCCCAGCTTGGTCTCTGCATGGGCAGAGCCACTCTCCTGCCCCCACTTGCCCCACAGGTCTCAGCCCTTTCTCCAGAAAGACCTTCACTCCTTATTCTATTCTATCCCACTCTTCTGTGCTTCGAGGCTTATGGGATCTTAATTCCCCAACCAGGGGTTGAACCCAGGCCACAGCAGTGAAATCACAGAGTCCTAACCAGTGGACTGCCAGGGACTTCCCCCTCACTCCTTATTTTAAATCTGGTTTTCTCCCATGGGTCCATATTGCATCTGCCACATTGCAGTGCCTCTGACTAGCAGGGGAAACCCATGGTATCTTACTAAGTAGAAGATGCAGAAACAAACTGTTTTTAGTTCTAGCGGTTCCCTTGGGAGCAGAGACACCAAGAGGCTGCCTCACGTTTTCCTGGGGCCCGCCCGGACTGGCTCTGAGGCCAGAAGCCAGAGCCTTTGCTGCCAGTGGGGGCGTCGATGCCCCTGTCCTCCCCGCAGATCACTCCTTCCTGTGCTCTCCATTTCATGTCCCATGGCTGCTGAAACAGAGTATCACAAACCAATCGGCACACAACAGTAAGGTTTATTCTCTCATGGTTCTGGAGGCCAGAAGTCCAAGATCAAGGTGTGGGAAGGGCCATGCTCCCTCCAGAGGCTCTAGGCGAGGATCCCTCCTGGCCTCTTCCAGCTTCCGGGGTCCCCAGGCTCCCTTGGCTTGTAGCCACATCACCCCAGTCTTTGCTTCAGTCTCCACGCGGTCTTCTCCCCTGAATTTCTCTATGATCTCCTCTTCTGTCTTCTGGGATACTTGTCCTTGGATTCAGGGCCCATCTGGACCATGGAGGAGGATCTCATCTCTAGGAAAAAAGGTGAGAGTGTTAGTCGCTCAGTTGTGTCCAATTCTTGCGACCCATGGACTGTAGTGTGCCTGGCTCTTCTGTCCATGGGATTTCCCAGTCAAGAACACCGGAGTGGGTTGCCATTTACTTCTCCAGAAGATCTTTCCCACCCAGGGATCAAACCCGGGTCTCCCACACTGCAGGCAGATTCTTTAGCGGCTGAGCCACCAAGGACGCCCCATCTCTAGATCTTTCACTTAATTTCATCTGCAAAGGTGTTTTTTCAGAATCACAGTCACACGTTCCAGGTGGACGTGTCTTCTGGGGGCCACCATTTGGCCCAGCACATCAGCAGGGCTGGCTCTCAGCTAACCAGCCAGTCTGCCCTGCCCTCCTTGTCTCTTGTCAGGCTCAGGGCAGCTGTGGTCCTGGGTCGCTGGATCTCATAGATCAGCTGCAGAGTCCTATCTATGGCCTCGGATTCAGGAAAGGAGGTCCTCCCTCAGCCCTTGACGGTGGCCTGCCCACGCTGGGTGGAAGGAGATGCACTTCCCGTCTAGGGAGTGGCTGCCACCAGCTCGCAGGGAGCAGGCCCAGACCCGGTTCTGCTTTTGGGCAGGTGACACTTTTCAGTGCCACTTTCCGACGAGGCCAAGGGTCAAGGACAGTCCACGCCTCCCCCCAGTTCCTCAACTTGCAGGGCCTCGTGTTCCTGTGGGCTCAAGGGCTCACTGCGGAGGGGATCCCTGGCCGTGTGCAAGATCACCCCTGTAGGGGCCCAGGCTTCCCCAGTAATCACCAAAGGCTGTGGCCCGTCAGATTACAGCTCGGTGCCCCTGAGGGGTCACTGTCCTTGCCCATGTGGCGAGAGAGCACAGAGAATTGGCCACAGATTGAGATGGAAACGTGAGTCTAGGACCAGAGGGAGCCTCCCTGCCCAGGAAAACAAAACTGCTGAGAACTACAAGTTACTGGTCAGAGGAAGGAGTGGAAGAAAATAGGAGTTTGAAAGAAGAGAGGCCACGTGCTTGCTGAGCCTTTGGAAACCTACCCGTGTGGCGTGTGTGCGCTTGCACAAGGCTGCCGTCCTGGGGATAGTCTAGAAGCATTCAGCAGGCCTGGGACCAGGGCCCTGATCCCGCACCTCAAACCCCAGCTCCCTCTTCTGTGTTACAGAATGGACTCAGATGAGGGTGACCTGCAGAGCTATATAGCTCACATACTTGGTGAGAGCAGATCCCATGAGAGTCAGGTCCCCACCAGGCCACCCCCGTCCTGTGGGGTCCTGGACAGCAAGTTAACACCTCATCCATCAGTGGGAGCCACGTTGCCCCTCCCGGAGGGCATTAAATCCAGTGTATTTAATCTCAGCAAAATGGTGCCTAGAACCTCGCAGTAGAGCCCCAAGAAATGTCTGATGTCTCTGTTAGCATTGAGGGTGCAGCTGGGTGAGTACCTCCTTCCTGCCCCAGGACCAACACAGCCTCAGGGACCCGGGCCCAGCCAGTGTCCGTCCAGTGATAAACCGATAAACAAAATGTATGTCTAGACATGTAGACTATTATGCCAGTTTGCTCAGTCGTATCTGAGTTTTTGCCACCCCATGGATAATCTACCAGCCTCCTCTGTCTGTGGGATTCTTCAGGCGAGAATACTGGAGTGGGTTGCCATTTCCTCCTCCAGGGAATCTTCCTCACCCAGGGATTGAACCCATGCCTCCTGCATTGGCAGGCAGATTCTTTACCACTGAGCTCCCTGGGAAGCCCTGTAGACTCTTACTTAGCCATAAAGAAGAATGAAAGTTCTGATACATGCTCCCAAGTGACTGAATCTCAGAACCATTGAGTTGAGTGAAAAAAGGCACATTCAGTATCCAGCTGACCCTTGAACAATGCAGAGGTTAGTCAGAAATCTGCAGATGACTTCGAGTCGGCCCTGTATATCCGAGGTTCCTCCAGTTCCACAGTTACAGTTCCTTCATATCTGTGGTTCCACATCCGTGGATTCAACCAACCGCAGATCATGTAGGACTATGGCATTTGCTATTGAGAAAAATATCCACCTATAAGTGGATCCACAGTTCAGACTTGTGTTATTCAAGAGTTAGCTATACATACTAAATGAGTGTTTTGGGTTTTTTTTTGTTTGTTTTAATTCTAGAAAATCCAAAGTAATCTTTAGCGGTGTTGGTGCATGGCTGCTGGGGGTGGTGGCAGGGAGGTGTGACGGAGGACCCAAGGAGTCTTCTCGGGGTCATGGGTGTGTTAGTTGTCTTGGTCACAGTGATGGACTCAGGGATTTACATGTGTGACAGCTCGTGCAGTCATACATGTTATATGTGTTTTGCATCAGCTATTCCTACTAAAGCTGGTTTTGAAAATTATATGGAGATTGTGGAAGGACCCAGTGAAAAATTCATCTGGGTGCATGCTTTTGAGTATGTATAGTTGATCATATATCAATCATCAGTAAAGATGTTTTAAGAAGAATAGAAAGTGAATCCATTGTCTTGTATATTGATTTTCAATTGGAGAAACACTTCATGGCTGGGGAGATGGTGGAAGCAGGGTTCAACCTTCCAGCCTTATTCGTGAGTACATGGGTCTTAATCATTTCAATTCCTGCCACCTGGGGGGCCGTCCCGAGTGATGCCAGGTTGGGCTTCCATACAACTGTCAGCCCACATCTGGTGTGTAGGGCAGAAGTGGCCAGCCCAGGTCCCTTATTTTTATAGATGGTAGTAGTAGGGTGAGGTGCATTTACGACAATAGTATTTACCTTAAGAATGAAATCGTATTTACGACATTTAGGTTGCTTGTTTACAACACTCAGCGCTATCACCCTTTTGTGCCTATGCTTACCTTGGGTCCAAGGTTGTTAATCCGCAGCTGGCTTTACCACAGTCATGAATCATTCTTGTTCTTCCGGGACACAACATTAACATGTAACACTTGGTTCTTCTTTTTCTGCTTGATGACAGAGCGGTTGTCGAAAAGTACCTGCTTGAAAAGTCTCGCCTGGTCTCTCAGGAGAAGGATGAGAGGTAGGGGGATATTTCCTTGATGATCCCTGATATGTGCCTTCTTCCCTATGAAGGAGAGAAGCAGATGTCCTGAGATGGGGAATATCTACGGGAGGCCCTGATGGATCTCCTGGGAGCGTGAGCTTTGCCACCTTCTGCTTCTTTCTATGCCTCCCTGGGGCTTTTCCCTGGAGTAGGTGTTCGGGTGTCTGCTGAAATATGGTCAGATTAGCAGCATCTCTGGTCCGCCAGTGAGTGAGAGATGCCCACCCCCTGAGGAATCTATTCACTGGAGAAGCTTGTGGTTTGATTTTTGCAATTTTTTTTTTTTAAATCATAAGAATCGACTTATTGTCTCCAGTTTGTACATAATTGAGGTGCTTTTTCCTCCCTGGCCTGGTCTCCAAAGCAATATTAGTAGTGGTTTGAAGAGTAGCTATCGCTCGGCCTCCAAAAACAACTTTTTTCTCCTAATTTTGACCTACAGGAACTACCACGTGTTTTATTATTTGTTACTTGGCGTCAGCGAGGAAGAGCGTCGGGAATTTCAGCTCAAGCAGCCTGAAGATTATTTCTACCTCAACCAGGTAAACAGCCTCGAGCCCCAACCACAAACGCGGCCTCTGTTCCCCACGGGCTGTTTACGCTCTGCCAGGGGGTCAGAGGCCGTCCGCCTTGGCCCTCTCCAGCCCCCAAACCAGCTCCAAGGAGGCCCAGAGCGGGGCGGCATAAAGGAGCCCATTCATTCCCTGCCTCCCCGGCCCTGTCCCATCGGTTCCAGCCAAAATCATCCTCACACACCACCCTCCCCAGCCCAGAAGTACCCAGAGCCCCGCCGACTTTGTTTTTCAGCATAACTTGAAGATCGAAGATGGAGAGGACCTGAAGCATGACTTTGAAAGACTCAAGCAGGCCATGGAGATGGTGGGCTTCCTTCCTGCCACCAAGAAGCAGTAAGTGGGTGGGCCCAGCCAGGCACCTCCCCCTGCCTGGAGTTACCAGTCACTCAGAGATCTGACCTCCCCCTAGTAGGAACCTCACTAAGGAGAGTAGCCCAAGGAGTGACAGAGGACTGTCATCATTAGCCCCTGGGAGATGCCAGTTAAAACCACAGGGTGGGACTTCCCTGGTGGTCCAGGGGCTGACTCTGCACGCTCCCATGGCAGGGGACCCCAGTTTGGTCCCTGGTTGGGGAACTAGATCCCACATGCTGCTACGAAGACCAAGTGCAGCCAACTAAATAAATACATATTTAAAAAAAAAAAAAAAAACAGGGCTTTTCAAAGGTCATTCATCATTTAAAAATTCTTTTTTTTTTTTTCGACCGCACCCTCGCAGCTCATGAGATCTTAGTTCCCAGACCAGAAATCGAACCTGGGCCCTCAGCAGTGAAAGCATGGAGTTTTAACCACTGGACCACCAGGGAATTCCTCTGTCATTTAAAAGTCTTAATTTCTTCATTAACAGACTAATTAACAGATTTTGTTAATTAGCAGAAAAGCTACACTATCTCAATAGAGGTAGGAAAAAAAATCTAATAAAAGAAAATTTACTCAGGTATATTTACCCAAAACAGAAAAAAAGCCACAAGGCTCTTGCCCAACAGTGTGGGTATGCTTCACATTACGGAGCCATACACTTGAAAACGGCCAAGAAAGTCAATTTTATATGATGTGTCTTAGACCACAATTAAAAATTATTTTAATTCTTCAAAACCACTCGGAGCATTCTCCACACCTTCCTGGGTGACCAGGACACCCAGAGGGGACGCCTCTCCCCGGCGTGCTGCCAGGAGGGCGCCATGAGGCCAACCCCTGTGGACAGCCGTTGGGCAGCTTTTACTGCAGATGCGTGTACACACCCAGACGCGTACATGCGCTTGGCCAGAGACACACGCAGGAATGCACAGAGCAGCCTCGTCTCTAACAGCCCCCAGCCCCGGGAAACCCTCCCAAATGCCTGCCAGCCAGCGGTTAAATAAATCAACACATTACAAGATATCCCTGCAGGAGTCGGCACACCTTCCGGGGATGGATAGCAAATGTTTTTCAGCTTCGTGGGCCACACAATCTCTGTGGCATGTTCTTTGCATTCTGTTTTCTTAACGACCCTTTAAAAGCATAAGAACCGTCCTCAGCTCAGGGGCTAATGCAGAAAAAGGCCCCAGTTGGCCAGGTACCAACCCTGCACAGCTGTGGTTCTCACTGGGGTCCTGATTGTGCTCCCAGGGGACAGTTGGCCTTGCCTGATGACGCTTTTGAGTGTCACACTGCAGGTGTGGTCGAGGGACCAGGTGGGTAGAAGCCAGGTACCAGCAGTGCCAAGGCTGAGAAGTGGCAGCGTTAAGAATAAAGACTGTGGGAACTTCCCTTGGTGTCCAGTGGTTAGGACTCCACTGCAAGGGATGCAGTTTCTGTCCCTGATCAGGGAAGTGACATCCCACATGCCATGCAGCTTGGCTAGAACAAAAGAAAAATACATAAGTAAATCTTTAAAAAAAAGAAAAAAAAAAAGAACAATGCTACATGCAGTAACACACATGACTCCCCCACCTTACACCTTTTCAATCACAGGCCCAATATAAGTACACGTGATTTCACCAAAGTCACATTCACAGATGGTGTTAGATGTCAGGACAGCAGTTTCTCTTTGGGAGCTAGGGAGGATCCAGGACCTGAAATGTTGTTCTGTTTTTTGGTCTGAGTGTCAGTCACAAGCATCTCTACAGTTTGTGACACTTCATCAAACTCAACACTTGGGGACGGAATTCCCTGGTGGTCCAGTGGTTAAGATTCCACACTTCAGATGCCTGGAGTGCAGGTTCGATCCCTGGTAGGGTGACTAAAATCCCATATGCCTCACAGCGTGGCTGAAAAAGAAACCAACAACTACACTTGGGGACCTGTGTGCTTTTTTTTTTTTTTTTTGATATGCATGTGATGCCTCCATAAGAAAATTGTTAAGCTCCCCCAACACCACTACCACCAAAAAAACAATAGAACTATATGCCTCCAAAGTCCTGTTTCACAGAGAGTCCCCAGCGGAGGAGTGGACATCTTTCGGATTTTGCGTGTTCTGGCTGGAATGGCTGGTTTTACAGACACAGCCCAGGTCGCTGGAAATTTGAGCCCAGTTCACTGGAGGCTTCTGGTGCCTCGAGACTGGGGAAGTGCTGCAACCTTGGCTCCTTCTCTCCCCCAGGATTTTTTCCATCCTCTCAGCCATCCTGTACCTAGGCAACATCACTTACAAGAAGAGAGCCACGGGCCGAGATGAAGGCTTGGAAGTTGGGCCCCCCGAGGCGCTGGACACACTGTCGCAGCTCCTGAAGGTACTGTCCCTTGTCCTCAGCCACAGTGGCCGCCCACCGAGACCCACACTTCCTGCCCTGGCTGAGCTCCTGTCAGCTGGGGCCTGTCTGCCTGCTTCCTCCCCCGCTGTCTCGGCCGTGTCCCTTCCTCATTTCTTTTCTTTTTTTGATGGAGCTATGATTGACATGCGACATGATTTTAGCTGCAGATAGACAGCATAAATGATTCAGTATCTGTATTATATGTTGCCAAATGGCCACCACAAGAAGTCTAGTTAATGCTTGTCACCCTCGGGGGCTATGGGATTGTTTTTCTCTTACGATGAGAACTTCTAAGATCTACTCTGTCAGCAGCTTTCATTTATGCAGTACGGTCACATTAGCCACTATCTCCATGCTGTGCACTGCATTCTCATGACATTTTATAACCGAAAGTTTGTGCCTTTGAACCCCCTTCACACATTTCACCCCTCCTCCATTCCTGGCAGTCACCAGTCTGTTCTCTGTATCTATGACTTTGGGAGGTTTGAGGGTTGTTATTTTCTTGTTGTTTTTTTTTTTAATTCCACATATAAGGGAGATCATACAATATGTCTTTGTCAGACATATCCCTTAACATAACACCCTCAAGGTCTATCCCCTCCTCATTTCCTTTTTTTTTAATTGAAATATAGTTGATTTACAATGTTGTGTTACTTTCAAGTGTACAATAAAATGATTCAGTTCTACATATATTCTTTTTTAGATTATTTTTCATTATAGGACATTGAATATAGTTCCCTGTGCTATATGCTATGCAGTTGATTATTTATAATAATGTATATACTTTAATACATTAAATACATGTTTTTAATGTATTAAAGTATATACATTATTATACATCTAATACATGTCTAGATCTGATAGACAGAGTGCCTGATGAACTATGGACAGAGGCTCATGACATTGTATAGGAGACAGGGATTAAGACCATCCCCATGGAAAAAAAATGCAAAAAAGCAAAATGGCTGTCTGAGGAGGCCTTACAAATAGCTGTGAAAAGAAGAGAAGTGAAAAAAGCAAAGGAGAAAAGAAAAGATATACCCATCTGAATGCAGAGTTCCAAAGAATAGCAAGGAGAGATAAGAAAGCCTTCCTCAGTGATCAGTGCAAAGAAGCAGAGGTAAACAGCAGAATGGGGAAAGACTCAAGAAAATTAGAGATACCAAGGGAACATTTCATGCAAAGATGGGCTCAATAAAACAAAAATGGTATGGACCTAACAGAAGCAGAAGATATTAAGAGGTGGCAAGAATACACAGAAGAACTGCACAAAAAAGATCTTCATGACGTAGATAATCAGGATGGTGTGGTCACTCACCTAGAGCCAGACATCCTGGAATGTGAAGTCAAGTGGGCCTTAGGAAGCATCACTACGAACAAAGCCAGTGGAGGTGATGGAATTCCAGTTGAGCTATTTCAAATCCTAAATGATGATGCTGTGAAAGTGCTGCACTCAATATGCCAGCAAATTTGGAAAACTCAGCAGTGGCCACAGGACTGGAAAAGGTCAGTTTTCATTCCAGTCCCAAAGAAAGGCAATCCCAAAGAGTGCTCAAACTACCGCACAATTGCACTCATCTCACATGCTAGTAAAGTAATGCTCAAAATTCTCCAAGCCAGGCTTCAGCAATATGTGAACCGTGAACTTCCAAATGATCAAGCTGGTTTTAGAAAAGGCAGAGGAACCAGAGATCAAATTGCCAACATCCGCTGGATCATCGAAAAAGCAAGAGAGTTCCAGAAAAACATCTATTTCTGCTTTATTGACTATGCCAAAGCCTTTGACTATGTAGATCACAATAAACTGTGGAAAGTTCTGAAAGAGATAGGCATACCAGACCATCTGACCTGTCTCTTGAGAAACCTATATGCAGGTCAGGAAGAAACAGTTAGAACTAGACATGGAACAACAGACTGGTTCCAAATAGGGAAAGGAGTACATCAAGGCTGTAGATTGTCACCCACCCTGCTTATTTAACTTCTATGCAGAGTACCTCATGAGAAACGCTGAGCTGGATGAAGCACAAGCTGGAATCAAGATTGCCAGGAGAAATATCAATAACCTCAGATATGCAGATGACACCACCCTTATGGCAGAAAGTGAAGAGGAACTAAAAAGTCTCTTGATGAAAGTGAAGGAGGAGAGTGAAAAAGTTGGCTTAAAGCTTAACATTCAGAAAACTAGGATCATGACATCTGGTCCCATCACTTCATGGGAAATAGATGGGGAAACAATGGGAACAGTGTCACACTTTATTTTTTGGGGCTCCAAAATCACTGCAGATGGTGACTGCAGCCATGAAATTAAAAGATGCTTACTTCTTGGAAGGAAAGTTATGACCAACCTGGATAGCATATTTAAAAGCAGAGACATTACTTTGCCAACAAAGGTCCATCTAGTCAAGGCTATGATTTTTCCAGTAGTCATGTATGGATGTGAGAGTTGGATGGTGAAGAAAGCTGAGCACCGAAGAATTGATCCTTCTGAACTGTGGTGTTGGAGAAGACTCTTGAGAGTCCCTTGGAGTGCAAGAAGATCCAACCGGTCCATCCTAAAGGAGATCAGTCCTGAATATTCATTGGACGGACTGATGTTGAAGCTGAAACTCCAATACTTTGGCCACCTGATGCGAAGAGTTGCCTCGTTGGAAAAGACCCTAATGCTGGGAAGGATTGGGGTCAGGAGGAGAAGGGGACAACAGAGGATAAGATGACTGGATGGCATCACCGACTCGATGGACATGGGTTTGGGTGGACTCCGGGAATTGCTGATGGACAGGGAGGCCTGGCGTGCTGCGGTTCATGGGGTCAAAGAGTTGGACACGAGTGAGCGACTGAACTGAACTGATATACTTTAATCCTAAGCTCCTAATTATGCCTCCCCTTACGCTTGCCCCCTTGGTAACTGTAAGTTTACTTTCTGTGTCTGTGGATCTGTTGTATCTCTGTTTTGTACATAAGTACATTTGTATCATTTTTTAAAGATTCTGCATATAAGCGATATCATACGGTATTTGTCTTTGTCTGACTTACTTCACTTAACATAATACCCTCAAGGACCATCCCTTCTTCATCTCCTTTTATTTTTTTTAATTGAAATATAGTCATTTTACAATGTTGTGTTGCTTTTAGGTGTAGAACAACATGATTCAGTTTTATATATATGCTTTTATAAGTTACTACGAGATATTGAGTATAGTTCCCTGTGCTATACACTATATAGCTGATTGTCTGTTTTATATATGTGTGTATACTTTAATCCCAAGCTCCTAATTTATCCTTCCCTCTACCCTTTCCCCTTTGATAACCATAAGTTTGCTTCCTATGTCTGTGATTCTATTTCTGTTTTGTAAATAAGTTCATTGGTATCGTTTTTTAAAGAGTCCACATATAAGCGATATAATGTGGTATTTGTCTTTATCTGTCTGACTTACTTCACTTAGTATGATCATCTCTAGGTCTCTCCTTATTGCTGCAAATGGCATTATTTCGTCCTTTTTACGGCAGAGTAGTATTCCATGAATATCCATACCACATTTCCTTCATCCGTTTTCATCTGTTGATGGACATTTAGGTTGTTCCGTGTCTTGGCTGTTGTAAATAGTGCCCCTGTGAACATTGGGGTGCAGGTATCTTTTTGCCCCATCTTCCTTCTGGGAAGGGCCAGCTCCATCTCAGCCTTTTGAACGGCCCATCGAAGTTTTTTATATATTTATATAACTGAATCAGTCTGCTGTATACCTGAAACTAACATAACGTTGTAAATCAATTACTATTTTTTTTTAAAAATCATCATTTGATCAGCAAGGTCATTTTGTAGTTGGACCATCCTCTTGTCTACTGGTCCTCAACCCCGGGAGCACTGGGCAATGTCTGGAGTCATTTGGAGGGGGTACCCGTGTCTTCTGGTGGGTACGGGATGCTATTTAACAGAATGCACAGGACCGCCCCCACAACAAAGAAGTAGCATTAGTCACTCAGTCCTGTCTGACTCTTCATGACCCCATGGACTGTAGGCCACCAGGCTCCTCTGTCCATGGGATTCTCCAGGCCAGAATACTGGAGTGGGTTGCGATTCCCTTCTCCAGGGGATCTTCCCAACCCAGGGATCAAACCTGGGTCTCCCTAGTTGCAGGCAGATTCTTTACCATCTGAGCCACTGGGGAAGCTGAAAGAAGGAGCCAGCCCCAAATGCATGTGATGCCGAAGCTATTTTCTGGACGTGTGTTCCATTTGTGGCTCTTTAAAATGCACCTGCATGCAGGAGCCCCAGCTCCTGTTGTGCTCAGGGGAATGAGTGAGTACATCTGCCACGAGATGGAGACAGTCCCCTGGCCCAACTCTTGACTGCCCATGGACAGGGCTTGGCAGTCAGGGAGGAGCAGTCTCCTCTCTTCGCCCTTGCACCCAGACCAGGAACCACGCCAGCAGCGACAGCTATAAACACAGGTGGCACCTGGGCCAGAGGGCTGCAGTGACACCCAGGCCTGTGTGACCACAGTCTAGGCCATCGAGCAAGCCTGTGGGTATGAACATTCTGAGGCACACCAGTGTCCCACACACTGTGGGTTGGCAGCCCTGAGGGTGGGCTCTGGGCCCACTTCCTGGCCCAGCTCCCGGGGGGTCCTTCTTCTGCCCTCCTCAGGCCTTGCCTCAGTGACACACGGATCTAGTCAACAAGCTCTCCAGCTTTTCTCTTCTCTGTTGTTTTTTTTTCTTTTTAAGTTTTTATTTATTGCATACAGTCGGCTTACAGTGTTGTGTTTCTGGTATAAAGTGATTCGTGTATGTGTGTATATGAATATATATCTGCATATGGGCTTCCCTGGGGGCTCAGCTGGTAAAGAATCCACCTACAATGCAGGAGACCCTGGTTCGATTCCTGGGTCAGGAAGATTCCCTGGAGAAGGAATAGGTTACCCACTCCAGTATTTTGGGGTTGCCCTGGTGGCTCAGACGGTAAAGGATCTGCCAGCAATGTGAGAGACCTAGGGTCGATCCCTGGGTCAGGAAGATCCCCTGGAGGAGGGCATGGCAACCCACTCCAGTATTCTTGCCTGGAGAGTCCCCATGGACAGAGGAGCCTGGTGGGCTACAGTCCATGGGGTCACAAAAGATTCAGACACGACTTAGTGAGTGAACAACGGCAGCAACAACATATGTGCATGTGTTCTGTTTTAAACTCTTTTCCATTATAGGTTCTTACAGGATATTAAATACAGTTCCCTGTGCTATACAGTAGGACCTCGTTGTTTATATATTTTATATAGATTAAATGTATCTGTTAATCCTAAACTTCTAATTTGTCCCTCCCCACCCCTCTTCCTCCTTAACCTTGAAACAGGTGAAGCGAGAAATCTTAGTGGAAGTTCTGACCAAAAGAAAAACAGTGACCTCCAACGACAAACTCATCCTTCCCTATAGTCTAAGCGAGGTGAGTGCTGCCCTGGGTTCTCATGGGGTGCGCAGGCCCAAAAATATGGGTGCTCAGGGTGGGGATAGGGAGAGCCTTCAGAAATAGCTGGCATGGGTGGTCATTTTCCTGCCCCTAATTTGACTTCCCTCATGGCTCGAATGGTAAAGAATCCACCTGCCAATCCAGGAGACACAGGAGGCGCTGGTTCAATCCCTGGGTCAGAAAGATCCCCTGGAGAAGGATATGGTAACCCACTCCAGTATTCTTGCCTGGGAAATTCCATGGACAGAGGAGCCTGTCGGGCTACAATCCTTGAGGTCGCAAAAGAGTCGGCCACAACTGAGCATTTAACAGCAGTTTGACAGAGGAGAACCTTGGAAACTCAAACCAGCCTGTACAGCTCAAGGGGCAGAGCTAGAGCCAAATGTGATGGTGTCTGTGTCGGGCTGTCTAGTGGGCACTCTGGTTCTTACCAGCAGAGGACGGCCACCTGCAGCTTGCAAGCCAAACCCAGCCCACTTCCTGCTTCTGTCAATAAAACTTTATTGGCACTTGACCACAACCATTCATGCACATGAGGATCTGCTGCAGTGGCAGAGCTGTCCCGCAAAGCTGATCATGTTGACTCACGGGCCCTTGCCCAAGAAAGCTTGCTGACCCCTGGGTTAGAGCGTGGCCTTTCCAGCCGTTGTGCAGGTCGCTGCATGTTGATAAGATGCCTCTCTAGCCTTTGCCCCAGTCTCAGTGTTTTTCTGTGGCATGTTTTTCTTTTTTTACACCTCTCAACTTGCAGGTTGGGGAGTATCAGGAAAGTACCTAGCCACGAGGGCATGGGGGGATTTTTAGCGCATGGGAGAAGCTGCTCAAGCATCTAAAATGGACACCTAGACAGTTGGAGCCCCTGTGGGCAAAGGTGCTCAGCCGTGGTACGTGACAGGTGCCACAGGCCACTAGAGCCCACACACAGCTGCTCCCCGGCGGCACTGAGCTGAGCCAGCGAGATAAAGGCCAGGGACAGGGCAGCATCCTACACAGCTCCATTTCCACAAAACCGGAGTAACTTGTTATCTAGATCTTGATAGCAGGCTGAGTAAGTCCTGTCGCAACTTAGATCTGAGAGCATACAGACAAGGAATTTCTTGTAGGTAAATTAGACCCCAATGAGCCTTTTTTAAAAATTGTAAAGATCAATCACTGCTTTTAGGCACACAGTGGCCTGGCCCATGGTGCTTCCAGAACTGCAGGGGTTGAACCCAGCCCAGCCTCCTGGTGTATTTCCCCACAGTGCCCTCCCTGAGCCCATGTGCCCATCCCAGCAGTCCCCAGTGTCCTGAGGAGCAGGCCGTCCCACGAGAAAGACTTGGCCAAACCACAGGCTGCCAGGTCAGGGCTTCATGCCCCGGTGTGCAAGGGCGTCTGCTGGCAGGACAGCGGGCAAAGTGAGAAGGGGAGGTATCAGAGGAGCTGAGTGGTGCAAGTCGCCACCTCAACCTCCCGGCGCACGCACCTCGGGGGCCCACCCGGCCAAGGTGTCACCCCCACCCCCGCCCCGCACTCTCTGCCCGCAGGCCATCACCGCCCGTGACTCCATGGCCAAGTCCCTCTACAGTGCGCTGTTCGACTGGATCGTGCTGCGGATCAACCACGCTCTCCTCAACAAGAAGGACATGGAGGAGTCTGTCTCGGTGAGGGCCACACCTCCCCGGCTGGCACCCTGTGACCCCGGCTGCAGTCGGTCAGGCATGAGGCCGGTTTCTCCCCTCAGCAGCCCCAGGGAGCCAACAGGATGCGGTTCTCAGGGCCCAGTGCAGAGAAAATAGGGGACTCTGGGACTTCCCTGGCAGCCCAGTGGTTAAGACTGTCTGCTTTCACTGCTGGGGGCATGGGTTCAATGCTGGTTGGGGAGCTAAGATCCTGCATGCCACACCGTGCAGCCCCAAACAGAAGTCAAAAACACAGGGCTTTTGGTTTAATATTACAGGTTGTATCTACTCAATGTTATGTGCCAGCCTGGATGGGAGGGGGGTTGAGGAGAGAAGGACAGAGGTGTATGTATGGCTGAGTCCCTTCACTGTTCACTTGAAACTATCACAACATTGTTAATTGGCTGTACCCCAATACAAAATAAAAACTTTCAAGTTTGAAAAAAAATAGGTTCTAAGACCCTTACCATCGGACAGATTGCTCCCAAAGAAGTGCCCACCAGTAATTACCATTCTCGCCATCTCCCCCAGTGCCTGTCTATCGGAGTCCTCGACATCTTTGGGTTTGAAGACTTTGAGAGGAACAGTTTTGAGCAGTTCTGCATCAACTATGCCAACGAGCAGCTCCAGTATTACTTCAACCAGCACATTTTCAAGCTAGAGCAGGTAAGGAAATACCGGCTTAATTCATTCATCCAGTCCTAGGAGGAAGGGAATGAGCCAGAACCGGGATCCCCATGGGGACCTGGTTTGTCATCAAACCTGCCCCAGAATTTTTCTCTGCCCAAAAGGGAGTCCGGGAACATTCCCACCAGCCCCGGATGAGGCAAAAGGCAGGGATATTTGTACTTTCTCTCTGCTCAGATGTGAAAGTTGATTCAACGGGAGACAAGTTGAGTTCCCTTATAAGGATTTGCTTTAGTCAACAATGAAGATATCCCATGTTACAGGTGTTTTCACTTCAAAATAACCAGCCTTCTTTACCCAAGTATTGTCTTTCCCATGATGGATTCTGATGAGGAAAGAAAACCAATGGGTTTACACAGGTATATATGTAAAGGTGCAAGTGTTAGTCCTCCAGTCATGTCTGATTCTTTGGGACCCCATGGACTGTAGCCCACCAGGCTCTTCTGTCCATAGAACTCTCCAGGCAAGAATTCTAGAGTGGGTTGCCATTCCCTTTTCCAGGGGATCTTCCCAAACCCAGGTCTCCTGCATTTGCAAGCAGATTATTTACTACCTGAGCTGCCAAAGAAGCCCCTATATTTAGCAAATATTTAGCTAATTTTACTATTATGTCTTTTAGCTGAAACTCATTTCTCACTTGAAATGTGGCTGGTCCAAACTGAGTTGAGTAGGAAGAGCAAAAGACATAGCGGATTGCAAAGACATAGCGTAGGGGGAGACAGGCATTTGGGGGACTTCCCTGGCAGTCCAGTGGTTAAGACTGCACACTTCCTGGGCAGCCCTGGGGGGAGGGGGGTTTGGGGAAGAATGGATGTATACATGTATATGCGTGGCTGAGACGCTCTGCTATGCACCTGAAACTGTCACAACATTGTTAATCCACTGTAGTCCAATAAGATAGTTGTTTGATTTTTTTAATGAATGAAGATAATTTACATAATCATTAAAAAAAAATAAGACTGCACACTTCCTCTGCACGGAGTTCAGTCACTTACTCATGTCCAACTCTTTGTGACCCCGTGGACTGCAGCACGCCAGGCCTCCCTGTCCATCACCAACTGCTGAAGCTTGCTCAAACTCATGTCCATTGAGTCCATGATACCATCCAATCATCTCATCCTCTGTCATCCCCTTCTATTCCTGTCTTCAGTCTTTCCCAGCATCAGGGTCTTTTACAGTGAGTCAGTTCTTCCCATCAGGTGGCCAAAGTATTGGAGTTTCAGCTTCAGCATCAGTCCTTCCAATGAATATTCAGGACTGATTTCCTTTAGGATTGACTGGTTGGATCTCCTTGCAGTCCAAGGGACTCTCAAGAGTCTTCTCCAACAGCACAGTTCAGAAGCATCAATTCTTTGGCCCTCAGCTTTCTTTATGGTCCAACTCTTATATCCATACATGACTACTGGAAAAACCATAGCTTTGACTAGATGGACCTTTGTTGGCAAAGTAGTGTTTCTGCTTTTTAATATGCTGTGTAGGTTGATAATAGCTTTTCTTCCAAGAAGCAAGCATCTTTTAATTTCATGGCTACAATCACCATCTGCAGTAAATTGGGAGCCCCAAAAAATAGTCTGTCACTGTTTTCATTGTTTCCCCATATATTTGCCTTGAAGTGATGGGACTGGATC
Source organism: Muntiacus reevesi (assembly GCF_963930625.1). Classification (NCBI taxonomy): domain Eukaryota; kingdom Metazoa; phylum Chordata; class Mammalia; order Artiodactyla; family Cervidae; genus Muntiacus; species Muntiacus reevesi. The sequence goes on along the minus strand of NC_089249.1, from coordinate 184,801,433 downwards.
CCGAGATCTTAGTCTTCTGAATGTTGAGTTTTAAGCCAGCTTTTTCACTCTCCTCTTTCACTTTCATCAAGAGGCTCTTCAATGCTTCTTCAATTTCTGCCATAAGGGGGTGGCGTCATCTGCGTATCTGAGGTTATTGGTATTTCTTCCGGCAATCTTGATTCCAGCTTGTGCTTCATCCATCCTGGCTTTTTGCATGATACCCTCTTGCATATACATTAAATAAGCAGGGTGACAATATACAGCCTTGACATACTCCTTTCCCTGTTTAGAATCAGTCTGTTGTTCCATGTCCAGTTCTAACTGTTGCTTCTTGACCTGCCTATAGATTTCTCAGGAGGCAGGTAAGGTGGTCTGGTAGTCCCATCTCTTTAAGAATTTTCCACGGCTTGTTGTGATCCACACAGTCAAAGGCTTTGTCGTAGTCAAAAAAACAAAGCTAGATGTTTTTTATGGAACTCTTGCTTTTTGATGATCCAACAGATGTTGGCAATTTGATCTCTGGCTCCTCTGCCTTTTCTAAATCCAACCTGAACATCTGGAAGTTCACAGTTCACATACTGTTGAAGCCTGGTTAGAGAATTTTGAGCATTAGTTTGCTAGTGTCCCTGGTGGCTCAGAGGGTAAAGCGTCTGTCTGCAATGCAGGAGACCTGGGTTTGATCCTTGGGTGGGAAAGATCTCCTGGAGAAGGAAATGGCAACCCACTCCAATACTCTTGCCTGGAAAATCCCATGGACGGAGAAGCCTGGTAGGCAATAGTCCATGGGGTCACAAAGAGTCGGACACGGCTGAGTGACTTCACTTCACTTTGCTAGTGTGTGAGATGTGTGCAATTGTGTGGTAGTTTGAACAGTTTTTGGCATTGTCTTTCTTTGGAATTGAAATGAAAACACCTTTTCCAGCCCTGTGGCCACTGCAGAGTATTCCAAATTTGCTGGCATATTGAGTGTATCACTTTAGCAGCAGCATCTTTTAGGATTTGAAATAGCTCAACTAGAATTTCATCACCTCCACTAGCTTTGTTTGTAGTGGTGCTTCCCAAGGCCCACTTGACTTTGCATTCCGGGATATCTGGTTGTAGGTGAGTGATCACACCATCGTGGTTATCTGGGTCATGAAGATCTTTTTGTATAGTTCTTCTGTGTATTCTTGCCACCTCTTCTTAATATCTTCTGCTTCTGTTAGATCCATACCATTTCTGTCCTTTATTGTGCCCATCTTTGCATGAAATGTTCCCTTGGTATCTCTAATTTTGTTGAAGAAATCTCTAGTCTTTCCCATCCTATTGTTTTTCCTCTATTTCTTTGCATTGATCTCTGAGGAAGGCTTTATCTTTCTGTGCTATTCTTTGGAATTCTGCATTCAAATGGGTGTATCTTTCCTTTTCCCCTTTGCCTTTCGCTTCTCTTCTTTTCTCAGCTATTTGTAAGGCCTCCTCAGGCAACCATTTTACCTTTTTGAATTTCTTTTTCTCAGGGATGGTCTTGATCACTGCCTCCTGTACAATGTCGCGAACCTCCCTCCATAGTTCTTCAGGCACTCTATCAGATCTAATCCCTTGAATCTATTTGTCACTTCCACTGTAAGGGATTTGATTTAGGTCATACCTGAATGGTCTCGTGATTTTCCCTACTTTCTTCAATTTAAGTCTTCATCTTGCAATAAGGAGTTCATGATCTGAGCCACAGTCAGCTCCACTGTAGGGAGCACGAGTTCTATCCCTGGTCCAGAAACTAAGATCCTGCATGCCTTGATGCATGGCCAGAAAGTAAAATTGAAAGAAAAGTCATTTTTGTCTCATTGGTACGAGGCCGTGTTTGTAATTTTTTATGTCAGTTAAATCACATGTCATGATGTTGACATACATCATACACCTTGGGTGTACTGGGTTCAATTAACTGTATTGTTTAAGTTAACTTCACCTGCTTTCTTTTCACATTTTTAAACATGGCTGTTAGAAAGTTCAAAGTGACATGAGTCTCTCACACATATGATTGTCGGGACATTGTAGTTCAAGAGCAGGGGCTGCCCAAAATTACTGGCACATGGCCACACCCCTTTGTCTCCTTTCTTGCCACAAGAGCAAAGCTGAGTCATCATGCAGACACCATCTAACTCATAAAGCCTAATTTATTTACCATCTGGCTCTTTACAAAGAAAGTTTGCTGACCCCTGGGTGATTTTAAGTGTGATTTTTAAGCACTCCGGTGTGATGCAGTAAGTCCCCTACATCATGAACGAGTTCTGTTCTGATAGTACGTTCATAAGTCCAACAAAGTTAGCCTAGGCACCAAACTGGGTTTTCCAGGTGGTGCTGTGGTAAAGACTCTTCCTGCCAGTGCAGGAGAGATGCAAGTTCGATCCCTGGGTTGGGATGATCCCCTGGAGGAGGAAATGGCAACCCACTCCAGTTTTCTTGCCTAGAAAATCCCATAGACAAAGGAGCCTGGTGGGGACTATAGTCCATCGGGTCACCAAGAATCAGATAGAACTGAGTGACTGAGCGCACACACACGCCCAGTTAACACATAAACCTGTACTGTTACAGGTTTAGAATAATTTTCACACCAATAATACATAAAAAAACAAATGCAAAAAAGGAAGAAAATATCTTTAATCTTACAGTACTTGGAAAAGTACAGTAGTACAGTACAGCAGCTGGCATACAGGGCTGGCATGAAGTGAATAGGCAAGACTGACTGGAGGAGGGAGGGGAGGTGGGAGGTGATAGAACTGAAGATTGTCAGCAACAGAAGACAAGAGGGCGAGCTGCACAACCACTTACAGAGGGTGCGTGCACATGGCAATGTACACCAGACACGCCAACTCACTTACTTAATTGGACATGTGAGCACACATTCACATCTTTGAAAGTTCACCACTTGAAGGTTCGTATGTAGAGGACTTCCTGAAGATGTTTGAGAATGTGCGTTCCTGTTCCCTGTTGCTAACTGTTTATTTATCAAATAATTTTATGTATTTATTGATGTATTTCTATTGATATATTAATATGCATCCTATGTTATTTGCACGTTTATATATAAATATGTATGTGCATACATAAATAAAACGTTTTTACATAGGATGTATGCTGTGTAGATGTTACTGTGTCCATGAAATGATGAACTTAACAGACACCCCTTGAACCCTGCAGGAGGAGTACCAGAGCGAAGGGATCTCATGGCACAACATCGACTACACAGACAACGTCGGCTGCATCCACCTGATCAGCAAGAAGCCCACCGGCCTCTTCTATCTGCTGGACGAAGAGAGCAAGTGAGTGTCCATGGGCCCGATGCATCCAGTTCTGCAGCCCCGGGGCCTTACTCCAGTCCATTGCATCCCAGAACTTCCAAGTTGCTCAGAGTCATGTGGCTGCAAATCCTGACCCCACATTTGCAATTCACCAGAGAAATATTAACACTCGAAGTAGCTGTGAACTCAGGAACACACCCTCGCCCTCCCAGGAGTCCTTGGGAAAGACTTGTGGGACCTGAATCTAGAAGCTGGGCACAGGCTTGGTGCAGCCTTGCAAAGGGCAGGGAGTGGAATCAGGGCCCCGGATATGAGATTCTCCACCAAGCCTGTCAGCCTTCGTCCACAAGACATGATGAAGGCTGGAGAGGGTATTTTTAAGGTGCTTTATGCTTGGTCACTCAGCCAGAGTTCCTGAAATCGCAGGACAGCCTATAACAGCAGAAATTTATTCTCCCACAGTTCTGGAGACTAGAAGCGCAAAATCAGCCTTGATGGGCCAAAACCAAGGTGTGGGAGGGCCACCCTCCCTCCAAGGAGGAGACTTCTTCGCATCTTCCACCTTCCAGGTGTTCTTGGCTTGTGGCCAAGAGTCTCTGCCTCTGTAGTCACATCATCTTCTGTCCTTCTGCCTCATCTCTTCTAATAAAGACTCCAGTCTACTAGATCAGTCAGTACCCACTCTAATGACCTCATCTTTTTAGGGGAGAGTGGGGACCGCGTCATACAGCTTGTGAGATCTTAGTTGCCACAACCATGGATTGCACAGGAGCCCTCAGTTGTGAAAGTACCGAGCCCTAACCACTGGATTGCCAGTAAAGCCCCCCTAAAGAGCTCATCTTGACTTGACACCATCTAAGGCCACAGTCGCAGGGTCAGTGTGTCAGGGCGTAGACATGCTTCGAGGGTTTGGGTTTCTTTTGACTGTGTCGGGTCCTAGTTGCAGCACGTGAGATCTTTGTCGCATCCTGTGGGGTCTTTTGTTGAGGTGCGCAGACCCTCTAGTTGTGGCTTCAGGACTCAGTAGTTGCAGCACGTAGGCTTAGTTGTTCCCCGGCTCATGGGATCTTTGTTCCCTGTCCAGGGATGGAACCTGCATCTCCTGCATTGCAAGGCGAATTCTTATCCACTGGAAGGTTTTTTTTATCAGCAACTTTTATCAGGCCCCTCGTTTGCTGCCAAAGTCCCCTCAGGCCTGGGGTGGATCGGGCTCACCACCTGCCTCAAACCGAGTCCCATCCAGGACAGACACATCCATTCTCGGTCAGAATCCAGAGAGAAAACCGGCTCAGTTAAGGGAAGGAGCAGGGCACTTGGAAGGGTTAATTGTCCCTCCCACCAAACTCCCCAGAGCCAAATCTGGGAAAGGCATTCAAGGCAGGGCCAGGCTGAGTCTGATCGGATTTGTCTTTGTTTAAAATCTTGCTATTTTAGGGGACCTCTCTAGCAGTCCAGTGGTTAAGACTCTTTGCTTCCAATGCAGGGGGCACAGGTTCGATCCCTGATTGGGGAGCTAAGACCCTACCTGCTTTGGGACACAACCAAATAATAAATAAAAATGGATGCAAAGAAAAAAAGTCCATGGTGAGCAAAAAAAAAAAAGAAAAATCAAGATTTAGAAAAATAAAGTTTTATTGTTTTAGTTCATCATGATTTTAGGGGGGCTTGGGGGGCTTCAAATTGGATTTTCTAAAATAGTGTGTAAAAATGTTATTTATTTCCACAACCGAGTGAATGGGTCTCTTGCTCTCCACACCCTGACCCTGGCAATGATGTGCCTCATAGCTACAGGGTCTCCCCCTCCCACCCTCTGTCAAGCCATGAAACCTGGGCATCAGGGGTTCGGAGGCATACCTTGCTGCCCGTGTTTGCAGTGAGGCAGAGCTCAGGCTGGATGCCAAAGCCAGCTGCGGCATTTCCTTCCTGGGAGGCTGAAATAGCCAGATACAGCGGCTCCCTTAGTCAGGCCTCGATCACCTCCCTGTTTCATCTGTCTCCCAGCCCCTGCCTCTAACAGGGGGGCATGGGCAAGACCCACTGCAAGACACAGCACCCAGGTACAGATGCACCTGAGACCAGCAGTCACCCCTGTCCTGGGATTATTCCAGGAACTGCCCATGATGGGCCCCAGTCACGATCTTGCCTGGACCAGACATTTACATGGACCACCAGGGCTGGGTCACTGGGCTGCTCTGCCTGTTTCAACTTTGCTTCCCAGCTCTGAGGGCATCACTTTGCCCTCAGCCTCGTGCCCAGGCCACCGCAGCCCGAGCACCCGCCCGCCTCCTCCACGGAGGGCCTGCGACCTGCCCATAGCACAGAGCAGGTGAGCGGCTGCAGTCCCTGCAGTTAAAGGTCTCCTGTGCTCTCCCCAGCTTTCCGCACGCCACGAGCCAGACTCTGCTGGCCAAGTTCAAACAGCAGCACGAGGACAACAGATACTTCGTCGGCACCCCGGTCATGGAGCCGGCCTTCATCATCCAGCACTTCGCAGGGAAGGTGAAATATCAGATCAAGGTAGGCAGCTGTCTGTCACCACTGTCAACCAGGTTGCGCTCCACTTGGGGAATGGGAAGGGGACCCCTGGCTGCCCTGGAGGTCCGTTCCCTCAGGCGCTCACTCCCTCCCTCCTCTTTACTGCTTTTGCTGGGCGAGGTTCCAGGGCGCTCAGACCCAGTGTCAAACCCCTGGCTTTGCTTTTGAGGGCCCCATGGGCAGGAACCCCCTCTCTGTCGTGGAGATGGGCCCCGCTCCCCACCCAGTGTGGTCCCTTCCCGAGCTGACCCCAGGGCCTCAGCCGACACTAGCAAGGGACCACCTACCACCCTTCTTACCCATCCTCCCCATGCCAGGACTTCCGAGAGAAGAACATGGACTACATGCGGCCAGACATCGTGGCCCTCCTGCGGGGCAGTGACAGCTCCTACGTCCGGGAGCTCATCGGCATGGACCCCGTGGCCGTGTTCCGCTGGGCGGTGCTCCGGGCCGCCATCCAGGCCATGGCCGTGCTCCGGGAGGCTGGGCGCCTGCGGGCCGAGAGAGCTGAAAAGGCTGCCGGTAGGAGACTCCTGTGTCACTGTCGAGAAAGGGGTGCTCAGAGTCCACTGCAAAGTGTAAAATTTCATCACATTTAGCACATTCCTGAGTTGTGCAACTTCTGTCTTGTTCCCTAAACTTTTCTTTTTCTTTCGCACTAGTGATAAAGAACCTGCCTGCCAGTAGAGGAGATGTAAGCTATACGGGTAGGGTAGATCCCCCTGGAGAAGGGCGTGGCAACCCACTCCAGTATTCTTGCCTGAAGAATTCCTTGGACAGAGGAGCCTGGCGGGCTACAGTCCTTGGGGTCGCAGAGAGTCAGCCACACTGAAACAACTTAGCACGCAATAGTTTATTACAAGATACTGACTGTAGTTCCCAGTGCTACACAGGAGGGCTTTATGGTTACCTTCACATGTAATAGTTTGCATCTGCTAATCCCAAACTCCTGATTTATCCCTCTCCTCATCCTTTCCCCTCAGTAACCATGGGTTTGTTTTCTTTGTCTGTGAGTCTGTTTAGTACAGAAGTTCGTTTGTGTTATTTTTTCTGATGCCGCATGTAAGTGATATCGTATAAAATTTGTCTTTGTCTGACTTAACTGCATTTAGTATGATCGTCTTTAGGTCCACCCCTGTAGCTGCAAACAGCATTGTTGCATTCTTTTTTATGGCTGAGTCATATTTCATTGTATATCTATACCACGTCTTCCCTATCCATTCATCTGTCAATAGATATTTAGGTTGCTTTCATGTCTTGGCTATCATAAATTAGCTCCCAAGCCTTTTGATCATGCAAAACAGAAGGTTTGTAGCGGGATATCTAATTTAAGCTGCTCATCCTCACAAGGCAAGAAGGGGTGTTCCTGTTTTTCTGTGAGAACAGCCTGACAAAGGATCACTCAGCTCCAGATACCAGCCCCAGGGTTCTGTTTTAGGAATGGTGGGGTGTTGATTAAAGGAGGATTGAAAGATTAAAGCCACTACATTGAGACAGTACTGTTTGGGCCAGACAGGGTGGGCAGAGTGGCCTGGCCATGGGGGCGGGCAGCATATGCAAAGGTCCTAGGGCATCTGTTTTAGGAAATAGATGGTGCTGTTTGGGGAGGAAATGGAACATTTCATGGTTCCCTGCTGTGCCCAGATTTGAGTGTCAGCGCCCCCCCCCCCAACCCGGCCCCCTCCGTTTTTTCAAATTGGGTTCAAGTCAGAATCACAGGCTCCGTGGAAAAGTTAAGAAGCCCTTCAGCTCCAAGCAACCCTCTCCTCCAAACTTCATGTGCTCTGTCTCCCCAGCAGGTCTGGACAGCTCTGGTGCCCAAGGTCACCTGGGAGAACTACATAGAGGAGCCAGCACCCCGTCAGAAAAACTCTACCGGTGAGCGAGATCTTGATCTGTCCCAGCCAAAGCCTGTAGGCAGCGGCATTGTTTAAAACGGCGCCAGAAACCCGACACCCTGAACCCAGGTCAGAGTTGACCTGAATAAGGAACCCAGCAGCCGCTTGAATCAGAAACACCCAGAAGCAACGGCATCTGGTGGCCGCATTTCTGCACACAGAGAGGCCAACCTCGTGCCTCATCTGTTTTGGGGGATGTGGGCGTCTCAGTTCACAAAGGCTCGTTTTCAGGGCCGGTTGTGACCGTTGGCGGGCGGGGCTGAGAGGCTGCTGCTCTCTGAGAGCAGCAAGCTTGATTTAAGAGCACTTCCTCCCTCAGCCTGACCAGGGCGTCCCAAACACCGATCTGCTAACTTACTTTACTCAGTCAGAAACACAGATGCGTTGTTGCCGCTCAGATGACACGGGGGTGTTCTGTGGCCACTTAGTGACGGTCAGTGTTCCTCCAGATAACCCTGTTGGTACTGAGTGTAAAAGTGAGCAGGCTTGTGCTTCTAGGAAGGCAGGCTATAAAAGGTCATGCTCGATAGCCATCTGAGGCCAGGACAAAGCCAGGGGAGGGACCCTTCAGGCAGCCTGCGAGAGCCCAGCCAGGCAGGCTACACTGAGACGGGACTCTGGGCCAGACAAGGCAAGCAGTGTGTGCTGACCTGGGGGGACAGCTGGTGTGAAGGCCCTGGGGCAGCGGAGTCCCCAAGCTCTTTCTTGAGACTCCCAAAGGAGTGAGCCCCTAAATTTTGAAACTTGAAAAAGTCGTTTTGTTTTTTGAGCACTTTGTAAGAAAACCCCCCTCAAGAGGTCCATGAAAGCTTACATGTGGAGTTAGAGATAGCTCCTAGGTAAGTGGTCGTGTGCCATTTGTCTGAAGGCAGTGTGTCATTTTCCTCCTTTCCTCCTTTTGATTTTTTTCCCCTAATTGAAGGATAATTGCTTTACAGTGTTGTGTTGGTTTCTGCCAAACATCAAGAGGAATCAGCCATAGGTATACTTGTGTCCCCTCCCTCTTGATAAAGAGATATGTTGTCTTTTTTATTCTTTTTTTTTTAAAAAAAGATGCATTTTTAAATCAGCTTTTTCACCCCAAAGAAGGCAAGAGAGGAAAAAAAAAAGAAAAACACTGCCCCCTATTTCAGAGTGGCCCCTGACCCCCTCGGTCTCCCCAAGGCCTGGCCCTGGGGCTGCAGGTCCCACCCGCAAAAGCACATTTAGTTTATACAGATTCTCCCTTTCAGCTGCTCAATGCTAGATTTCTCATTTGACGGCTCTGAGGAGTTCGATATTAACGCTTTTGAAGACATCATTGCTTTCTATGAAAGCAAGAAGTAAGTAGAAGCAAGGGCCTTGGAACCCGAGACCAGGGAGGCACGCCCCAAGGAGCCATCATCCCAAGGCGCTCAGCGCAGCGTTCAGAGCCAGAAGAGAGGGGATCAGTGAGCCAGGGGGCGCTCTCGCCAGATTTGGCCTGATCAGGGGGGTGTGGGCTGAAGCTAGGGGCTTCACCGTCATCATAGGGAGCTGACTGCTGCGCTGACCGCTCAGGGTGGAGAGGTGACGTGTGACCTCTCTGTTGTCTTTGCTCGGTGCCTCCCTGGAGGGTGAGGGAGCAGAGGTAAGTGCGGCCATCTGGCCCTGGGCATGGTGCATGGAACACAGACAAGGGGCTGCCGATCGGGGTCTTCCCAGGTCAACTGCTCAGAGCTTAAACATGTATTCAGGTAACTGCAATGAAGAAGTGTTTTTTTAATCTTTTTATTTACTTAACCATACCAGTTCTTAGTTGCAACATGTGGGATCTAGTTCCTTGACCAGGGATCAAACCTGGACCCCTTGCATTGGGAGCATGGAGTCTTAGTCCCTGGACCACCAGAGAAGTCCCTTGGAATGAGGAAATTTTTTTTAAAAAGGGAGACAAACCCCCAGATCATCGTGCAGTCATCACTCCCTCATTTCTAGACATTCTGCCCTAGACATTTGCTGTCAAGAAATTGTTCGCGAATGTCCATTTTCAAGGCATTCGATTTTTGTCCCTAAGCCATTGTCATTCTCACACCTAAAACGTCTGCTCAACCCTGAACCCACGGTGACTGAACAGAACACAGTTAATAAGGTTGAATTCTGGGGGGTGAGTATCTTCAGCTGGAGTGTCACCCTTGGGGCTCTGCCGGGCCACGCTGTGATGGGGCTGTACTGGGTGCTGCAAGGAGTGGGGCAGCCTCCCCGGCCCCCACCTCCAGATGCCAGTCAAGCCCCCACCCCAGTCAGAACAACCAAGCATCACCCCAGTTATAATCCTGTGTGAGTTCCACTTCATTCCTCCCAAGGCATTTCTTGAAGCCGACAAGGAGGCAGACATATAGCCACAGAACCATCACGAGAAACCCATCTGCTTCCGACAGAACTCTCCCCGGTCTCCTGTTTTCAGTGGCCCGTGGGTGCTTTCTATAGACTCCAACAGGCTCAAACACGAGGCCTTTTCCAGTGATCCGAGATGCCCTGTTGCAAATTCTGTTCAGCCCCACGTGTCCCCACCCCCTCCCCCACTGCCGGAGGATGGCAGACCCTCCTTGGGGTGGCCGAACCCTGACTTCCCCGTGCAGGAGGGAGTGGTGGCAACCTTCAGCCCTTCCCCAGGTTGCATGTTTTGGCTCCAGTGGCCTGGAGACGGTCCCGACCGTGCCAGGGACCCCAAGGTGGCGGGCCCACTGCTCTAACCCCATCTTCTCTCTGTCACTGCACCCCCTCCCCCCAGCGATTTGCATGACCAAATCATCCGGAGTATCAAAGGATTGCCCTGGCAGGGTGACGACCCCCGTAAGCTTCTCCAGTCCCTCAATCGGCTCCAGAAACCCCGCACCTTCATCCCGTGAGTCCCCCCCAAGGTTGTGGGCACCCCCCTCTCCCCCACAAGTGCAACGAGCGCCTCCCCACCCCAGACACCCTCCCCACCCGACCCCCCCGCCTACAGGGGCTTCCCATAACACTGAATGAGCCGCTGTCCATGCCGCGCTGTCTTGTGGTTCTGTTCTCACGCCAGCCGTCGCTAAGTGGTCCTCGTCATACTCCCCTCCTAGTGTCTGCACCCTGACCCAAATCCTTGCCAGCCCCCCAGTGTCCAGCACAGCTTCCCAGGAACGCTTCTGCCATGAAGCAGCTGATTTTCTGCCCCCAAACCTGCCGAGCAAGGCTTGCTTCCCCCCGCCCCAACCTTTGCCAATATGAGCTTATAAAGAAGCCTCAGAGGCAGGGTGTGCAATCTTGAGGACCTCTGTGCATCCCATGACCCTGCTTTGTGGGTGTGATGCAGTAGAAAGGGCCGGAAGCCACACAGATGAGATTTGGACCCCCCCCTTATCATTGTATGACCTGAGTGCTCTGAGCATTCACCCTCTGTCTGCAAAGCAAGGGGTAGCAGTTTTCATACCCTCCAGCCCAGCAGGCAGCCACCTCAACCTGTGGGCACCAGCAACTGCTTAGGGCTCAGGCCGAGGAAAACAAAGCTTGTGCCTGCAGTGATGCCTGTTTGCAAAGTCATTTTTATGATGCCTCATTCCACCCCACGGCGATAAACGTGAAACATGACACAAAGAACCTCAGAGCCAAGCCTCTGGCAGATCTGCAGGGAACCATTTCCTCAGCAGGTCTTAGAAACTTCCCAGGCTGCAATTTTTTTAAAAAATCTTTTCTTGTCTGCAAGATTCCATTAAGTATCTAAGAATGTGCGGGTGGCCCCCCCCCCGCCGCCGCCTCGGCCAAAAAGATCAGCTTTTGTTTTTAACCTGCTGCCAGTTCAAGTCCTTAGGCCCCCATACACCCAGGCCCTGTCTCAGTTCTTTGAGAGACAGATCCCTGAACCGGCCACCCGGGCAGGGGCCCCAGAAGGGTCTTTGGACTGCTTTGGGTCCCAGCATGTAGCAAGTAGAGCTGGGACACCTGGTAGACCCGGCTGCATGGGGTCCCTCGGAGCCCCCTTTGGGACATCTCACAGTCATTCTGTGAGATCCAGCAGCGCCCCCCAGACACCCAGGGGCCCCTGCCACCTCAGGGGCAGCCGCTGGCCCACGGTCCCTGGCGAGGCGGCGGCCTCGTTGCACTTGTGCCTCCGGACTCTCGCTCTCTCTGTTCTCGCTCCATCTAACCCGCAAGGCGTGGCTTGCTAAACTAACCCAGAGCCAGACACTGTGTTCCTTCTGTTCACAAAACCATTTTTAATATTTTGACAGGAAAAGTAAAGGTATCAAACAAAAGCAGATCATTCCAAAGGTAAACACACACAACACCGCCCAACACCACCTCGCGAGCAGCTGGCTCGCATCGTGTTTCTAGAAAGCGGGGTGGGGCGGGGGCTTTTACCTTCTCGAGCTTCTCTAATTCTTTCTCTTTCCTTCCCTCTCCCTTTTCCCCTCTAAAAAACTGTCTCCTGTTGAAATGACACAGAGGGGTCTTTGTTTGGGTTTTCTAGAAGCAGGACCTGTGGTGTGGTCTCTGCACAAGTGGTGTACAGTGGGGAAGTCCCAGGAGAAACCTGAGGTGGGGGACGTCAGGAAGTGGGCTCAGCCTGACCCCGGGGAACCCAGGAGTGTCAGCTGTACCTCAGAGCTTACCTCACCAAGAGGCGATGGGACCCTCCTATCATATCCCCGCGTTGGGTGTCTTTAGCTGCGAGCCAACTCCAAGAGGGTGGGATGGGCTCGTCAGCGCCTGGGCATCCAGGGAGGAGGCCTGTCAGCCAGGGCGGTCCCGTTGGGAAGGGGGCAGCTGTGCATCGCTGGCAGCCTAGACCCCAGCAGCCAGCCTTGGCTGCACACCCAGGCGCACCCAGGCGCCCTGTCTCATCTCCACGTACAGCGTGCTGAGGGATTCTGAAATTAGAAAGCGAGAGCAGCCGCCCAGTCCACTCAGTCTGGCCAGCAGGTGGGACAGCACTAGCCCCCACCTTGTATCGACAGTGAGGGTTGGCCCACGGGAGGGCCGGCCGGGTGAGCACTCATAGCAACATGGGGTGCTTGGCACGCCTCGAACTGCACAGAGGGAAGCCAGCACTCCGTAGCACTTGGTTTCTGGGCACTCAGGCCACTAGTGGCTGTAATCAGCTCTCTCGGAGGCGGTACCATCCACAGGTTGCAGCTCGGGCTCAGTCCCCTAGTGAGGTCACCACTGCTGCCCGCCAGGCCCCCCTGCCCCAACCCCGTCTCTGACAGCACAGCCCCCAGACTGAGCCTGAGAGCTGCCACCCCAGGGGGCATTGTCCTGGCTCTGGGGCCGCACGAGATGCCTCCCAGTGCACCCTGGGGCTTTGGGAGGGCAGGCCAGACCCTGCGATTCTGTCCTAGAACCTGCTGGACTCCAAGTCCCTGAAGCTGATCATCAGTATGACCCTGCACGACCGTACTACCAAGTCCCTGCTACACCTGCACAAGAAGAAGAAACCGCCCAGCATCAGTGCCCAGTTCCAGGTGGGTGGCCCGGGGGGCGTGGAAGGGGGTGCTGAGCTCTGCCTGGCACTCACGTGGCTGGGCCAAAACTAGCCTAGCACAGGGAGCTTCTCATTATCACCAGGCTTCCTGACCGTAGCACTGTTTGCCATTTGGGGTTGGGTCATTCTCCATGGTGAGGGCCATCCTGTGTGTTGTGGGGCATTGAGCAACATTGCTGGCCTCCACCCACCAGACGCTGGTAGCGTTGTCCAGACATGACTACCAAAACGTCTCCAGATAGTGCCAAGGCTCCCTGGGGGAATACAGTCACCCTTGGTGGAGAACCACCAACTTAAAAGAGTCATGAGGCAGCGTGTGAGTTAATGTGAACACTGAACTGTGTCCTTAGATCACATTTCCCTTCTTTCCCGGGTTGCCAGGAAGCTCAGCGACACTTACTTCTTTTCTCAGTGGGGTCCAATGGCCGGTGAGGGCTTCTCTGGTGGCTCAGTGGTAAAGAATCCACCTGCCAAGGCAGGAGATGCAGGTTGAATCCCTGGGTCAGGAAGGTCCCCTGGAGGCGGAAATGGCAACCCACTCCAGTATTCTTGCCTGGAAAATCCCATGGACAGAGGAGCCTGGTGGGCTACAGTTGATGGGGTCACATGAGTCGGACATGAGTTAGCAACTAAACAACAAATGGCCGCAGACTCTCACCATTAACTTTTCTGTTCCTTCCCATTCTCCACAATCTAAGTCTTTTCCTTCCACTTCAGCTTTTATATATATATATATATATATATATAATTACATCATTTAGGAACTCCCACAATACCCTTTTGTAAATAGCAGGCCAGAGACCAAAATCACTACAACCATGATCCCTTCTGAGGCTGACTTTTTTTTTTTTCAATCAGAGAATTTAATGTATGGTACTGGTTAAACAGGTACTAGAGGACTGAGAAGGCAGAAGGGGAACAGAGAAGGAACATTGAGGTAGTAACCATGGGCAGGAGCTTGTACCTCTAAGGCTGAAGGAACAAAAGAAACAGTTTGGGATTCCTAGAATTTAGGCACTCGGAAGTGAGGCCCTGCAGAGCTCAACCTCTGATAAGAAGGTGGCCGCCAGCTGGTGCTGACATTTCTGTGGGAGCAGGAGGAGACGGGTTCTGTTACTAACCTGGGTTCTTGGCCTCCTTTGACATGTGATTTAAATCCCTAGAAAGAGTTAATCTGGTTCCACCACCTCCCCCCCCCCCCTTTCACCTGATACAGAAACATAGCGGCCCTCAGCCACGGGGACCCACAGCTCCCTTGGGGACCGTCTGGGGTAGCACAGCCTCCTGCTGCAGCCTCCCCTGTTCCCTGTCAGCACAGAGACACCCCTGTTGATGCAGGAAGGTGACCTGGATCCCCTTCCCTTGAGGGACGTGCCCCCAAGGGGGTCCCAGCTCAACACCTTACCTCCTCTCTCTCCTCAGACTTCCCTGAATAAGCTCCTGGAGGCACTGGGGAACGCAGAGCCCTTCTTCATCCGCTGCATCCGCTCCAACGCCGAGAAGGTAAGGGGCTCCCCCATCTCCGGGGTGGTGAAAGCCAAGCCCAGGTCTGGAGACTGGCAGGGAGTGTTACGGTGTGTCTAGGGGTGGGGGAGTGCTGGGAGTCAGGAGGGGTGGTCAGGAGTCCTGGAGGAAGCAAGTGTCCACACAGGTTTCGGGGACTGGAGGAGGCTGGTTCTGCTACCAGCCAGGGATCCTGGCCTCCTTTGACTTGTATTTTAAAAGTGTGCTCTAGCCAGCCAGGAGTGGCAGGGATCAGCAGGAGGCAGCCAGGGCCATCTAGTGACCAGCTAGGAACAGAGAGACATCCTCTGGAACATGGGGGATTTCCCAGTGGCTCAGCGGTAGGGAATCCATCTGCAATGCAAGAGACGCAGGTTCGATCCCTGGGTCGGGAAGATCCCCTGGAGGAAGGCACAGCAACCCACTCCAGTATTCTAGCCTGGAGAAACCCATGGACAGAGGAGCCTGGCGGGCCACAGTCTGGAGGGTCACAAAGAGTCAGACATGACTGAAGCAACTGAGTATGCATGCGTGCACTGGAACATGGAGGGGCCCCAGAGAAATTTGGCTTGAGGACGGACAGGTCAGGTTGCTCTTCAACTGTATCCCCAAAGCAGTCAGCATAGAAAATGTGCCAGATGGGAGAGGCTGAGGTCAGAAAACAGGAGCCCAGAGCCTGCTGCTCATCCTGAACTTTCTGGGAAGACAGCACCAGTGGGGGCCCCAGCAGCCAGTTCAGCCCCTGCTGCCAGGCTTTCCTCACCCCAGAGGTCCACTGGCAATTCTGTGCCCTCGAGAACTTTGCTGGAGCCATTCAGGACTTGGGCTCTCTGCCGGGCACGAGCGGATCTCTGAACAAGGACATCCTCGTGACTCTTCGCCTATGCTGTCTGTCTCTACTCTTCCTGCTTCCGTTCCTCTTCCCTGCTCCTGGGATGTTCCGCTGACCTCCAGAGCCCAGCTTGGCCCTGCCAGGTGCCAAGGCTTCCATCACCAGGCGAGGACCTGGACTCAGGCTCTCTCATCCTCCCTCACCCCATTCCTAGTCCCCCAGGGACGGCAGCTCAGTGGTTCCTGTCCCTGCCCCCACCTTCCACCAGCTGCAGAATCAGACCCACTTTCCCCACCTGTTTGGATTTTACCTCAACATTGGACAACTCAGAAAACACTCCAACACCTGCTCTGGGCAAGAGGCATGCCCACAGCTTATTCTTCGCTGTTGAGCATCTGTCCTGTGTACTTTAGGGTATTGAGTAGCATTCTCTTCAGTCTTGGGGAGCCCACCAAATACCAGAAGCATCTCCAGTCCTGTCATGACATCCTTTGCCTCATGCCTTTCCCTTCCCTCCATCCACTTAAAATAACATGCACCAGCATGGAGTCCAGGCCACTGAGCTCTGGGCTGGAAGCTCACTGAACCCAGCTCGTTTCAGCCTCTCCTCTCCCTCACCCCCAACCCTCCAGCAGCAAGCACTTCCCTGCATACCTGTCCATGGCTTGGGCTCCCCTTTCTCCTCGGGGTCTTCACCTAGCTGCTTGCTGCCCTCCTCCCCTACCTGTCCTCTTAGCTCTCAGGACTTGGTCCAGGGTCCCCTCTCCTGTAACACCTCCCGCGGCCCAGCCATGTGTTCTTTCTGCTGGATCCCCAGTACTCATCCTGATACCTGGCACAGAATATGAGTCCAGCACAGGTTTGGGAAGGGGCCTTTAAGAAATAAATCTTTGCACGAATTTATCTTAAGTTAGTCAGTGAGAAGTAGTATCTGTCTCCCCAACAGCAGGGAACAGAGTAGATCAGATGCCATGTTTCCTAGAAGAGATGAATGCCTCAGGTATCACTGCTGAGCAGCCCTACTTCTTTATTGCAAAAAGCATGACTGGAGCAAAGAAAAAAAAACCAGGTGCCCACAGCTGCCAGGCTGGGAACAATTCCCAGACCAGCCCCGGCCCATGGGTGTGCACTGACTGCATCCGTATCTGTAGTCCAGAGGGATGGCAGTCACGTGGGAATCAGCACCCCCTCCCAGGGCTGCCTGTCCCCAGCCACCTGCAGACGTCTTCCCTGATGGCTCAATCCCGTTTCAGAAAGAGCTGTGTTTCGATGATGAGCTGGTGCTGCAGCAGCTGCGTTACACGGGCATGCTGGAGACCGTGCGGATCCGGAGGTCAGGCTACAGCGCCAAGTACACATTCCAGGTAGGACGCATTCATGCACGCGCATGGCTCTCTGGATACTGGCCACCTCCAGGGAGAACACTTCTCTGGGGCCTGAGCCTGGCAGGTTACTTTCCATCAGGGTTTCTCCACCCTGATACTGATACCTGAGTAGGGAAGATCCCCTGGAGAAGGAAATGGCAATCAACTCCAGTATTCTTGCCTGGGAAATCTCATGAACAGATGAGCCTGGCAGGCTGAAGTCCATGGGGGTCTACAAAAAAGTCAGACACAGCTAAGTGACTAACAACAATAACTGTTGATATTTGTACCGGATCGTTCTTTCTCATAGTAGGTGGGGGTCAGGCGGCGTGTTAAACCAAACAGGGAAGAGGGAGCCACACAAGCAGATCCCTGTGTAACTTGGCCCTTTATTGGGCATTTTCTGTAACAGGCACTTGTTTTTCTTTCTCCAATCTTTATTTTTTTCTTAATATATATATTTTATTGAAGTATAGTTGATTTACAGTGTTTCAGGTACACAGCAAGGTGATTCAGTTATACGTATACACATGTATTATTTTTCTTTTTTTTTTAATTTTTATTTATTTATTTATTTATTTATTTTTTATTTTTTTTATTTTTCATCGGGTTTTGTCATACATTGATACGAATCAGCCATAGAGTTACACATATTCCCCATCCCGATCCCCCCTTCCACCTCCCTCTCCACCCGATTCCTCTGGGTCTTCCCAGTGCACCAGGCCGGAGCACTTGACTCATGCTTCCCACCTGGGCTGGTGATCTGTTTCACCATAGATAATATACATGCTCTTCTTTCGAAACATCCCACCCTCACCTTCTCCCACAGAGTTCAAAAGTCTGTTCTGTACTTCTGTGTCTCTTTTTCTGTTTTGCATATTATTATTTTTCAAATTATTTTCCATTACAGGTTATTACAAGATATGGATTTGTCTCTGTGCTTATAATAGACACTTTTATACCCAGCTCTTTTATTCTGCCAACCAGCTGCAAGGGGGCCCTGGTTCCTATTTTCTCAGTATGGAAACTGAGACCCAAGGAAATGATGACTTCAGGGCTTTCTAGAAACACAGAGACTGGGCTTTCTCGAAACACAGAGACTCACTAGTAACCCCAAATTTGTGAAGACCAAATTTCAACAGATTCTCCACTATGTCACCATTGACAGTTGAGGCTGAGTCATGGCTCTGCGGTGAGGGCCACCCTGTGCACCATTGTGTATTGAGTAGCATCCCTGGCCTCCACCCACAGGATGCCAGGAACACTATTCCCCTGAGTTCTGACAACCCAAGATGTCTCCATTTAACACCAAACATCCCCAGGGGGTAGCATAGCCCAGGTGGAGAATCTTTGGCTTATGTGGGGAGATGGCAGCAGCTGTGCAGGGCTTGAGTGAGCACTGGGCCTGAGCCTAGAGCTGGAAGCGCCTGATCCCCATTCCATGGTTACCTGCATGGCCTCAGGTATGTGGCTGCATTGTGGCATGCCTCCCCTTCTCATCCACAGAGATGGGAATATCATCTTTCTGATCTGCATAAGCAGGAAAGGCACATTACCAAAAAGGGAGAAAATGCTGGTGTGTTTCACTCATGATTGGCTATTAAAAATTCAGGATAACTGTTTACTTGTTTGCTTAAGAAGGGCATACCAGGACTTCTCTGATGGTCCAGAAGACTCCATGCTCCCAATGCAGGGGGCACAGGGTTGATCCCTGATTGGGGACATAGCATCTCATGGCACAGCATAGCCAAAAAAAGGTCAGGGGGCATAACTTGGGAATTTTCCCAGTGGTCCAGTAGTTAGGATGCTGCTCTTCTACTGCAGGGGATGCAGATTCAACCCCTGGTCAGGAAACTTAGATCCCACATGCCATGCAGTGAAAAAAAGGCATACCTGCAGCTACGGTTCAGCCCTCTAATGAATCACAGACTGTGAGCCCCCCAAGGTCAACTTCATCTTCTGGCTCTCCACCAACAACGCCAGCACCCAGCAGGTCCTCGTGATGATCACTCTCCCACCGACTGAAAGATCCAGTGCTCTGTGTCTGCGACAGTCTTTCTTAAGCTTCAGACTATTTCAGAAAGTCCCAGACCTTAGTTTTGTCAACACTATTCACATCAATCCAAGTTTTGGCTTCGGAAATGACTTGCCCAGGGAGTTGCTAGAGCCGTGCTCTCTCTGGTGGCAGAAACCCTCACATAGATTCTCCTTTCTTACACAAAATCACCCAGGATTTCACGGAGCAGTTCCAGGTGCTTCTCCCTAAGAATGCCCAGCCCTGCAGGGAGGTCATCTCTGCCCTGCTGGAGAAGATGGACATAGACAAGAGGAGCTACCAGATCGGCAAGACCAAGGTCAGCAATTGCAGCCCTCGGAGGGCCCTTGTACCCATGTCTTCCACTCCACATGGGGTCCTCTCACAGCCCACACCATTCCCTGGATAATGAGGGCTCTGCTGAGGAAGTACGTTTCTTGGGGTGCAGCACGTTATTTCTTCCCGGAAACCAGAGGGACAGAGTGTGGGGCTCAAGCATCAGTTTCTCAGTTTCTCATTTGTAGGCTAGGAGCCATCATACCAGGGTGTCCAAGGGACTGGTCAGAAACCTTTGTAATGGCGCACAGCTCCCCAGCAAGTTAATCGTGTAGAGTTAGCACCTGACCCAGCAGTTCCCCTCCTAGATATAAACCCAAAAGAACTGAAAACATGTGCAAATGAATCCTAGTACGTGTACATTCATAGCAGCACATTCTAGTCACAACTGCCAAAGGGTAGAAATAGCCCCTGTGTCCATGAACAGATGATGGATAAATAAAACGTGGGCCATTCACATAGTGGAATCTTACTCAGTTCTGATACACGCTTACATGGATGAACCTTGAAAATGTTAACACTGAGTGGAAGAAGCCAGGCACGAAAGGTCCTATAGTGTATGATCCAGTTTATATGAAACATCCAGAACAGGTAAATTGATAAAAACGGAAAGCTGGGGCTTCCCTGGTGGTCCAGTGGTTACGACTCTGCACTTCCAATGCCAGGGATGCAGGTTCAATCCTGGTTCGGGGACTAAGATCCAACATGCTATGTGATGTGACCCCCCCCCAAAAAATTTTAAAAATAAGACACAGCAGATTAGGGGTTGCCAGGGCCTGAGGGAGGGGGATTAGGAAGTGACTACTAACAGATACAGAGTTTCCCTTGGGAGTGATGACATGTTTCATAGCCGGATGCAGGTGACAGCTGCACGATATCATGAAAGTACTAAGTGCCACCAAGTTATTCACTTTAAATGGTTCATTTTATGTTATGGGAATTCTATCTCAACGTGTATTTTTTTTTAAAAGCTCCTCTTGGTCAGGTCAGTAGTCAGTACACCAGCTCGGCCTCGCTCACTGCCAGGTGGGCTGAGCAGACCTGAGGACAGGGGTGCTCGAGGCCTCGCTGACCCGTCCTCTGCCCGCCCCAGGTCTTCCTGAAGGAGACTGAGCGGCAGGCCCTGCAGGAGACACTGCACCGAGAGGTCGTGCGAAAGATCCTGCTGCTGCAGAGCTGGTTCCGGATGGTGCTGGAGCGCAGGCACTTCCTGCAGACGCGGCGGGCGGCCATCATCATCCAGGTGCCCGGGGGGCCCGCGGGGCGGGGCGTGAGGGTGGCTGGGGTCACGCGCACCCAGCCCCTGAACGCCCCCTCCGCTCTCAGGCCTGCTGGCGGTCCTACCGCGTCCGCCGGGCACTGGAGAGGACGCAGGCGGCCGTGTTCCTCCAGGCCGCGTGGAGGGGCTACCGGCAGCGGGCAGCCTACCGGCGCCAGAGACAGAGCATCATCCGCCTCCAGAGCCTCTGCCGGGGGCACCTGCAGCGCAAGAGGTGAGCAGAATGGGACCGAGCACCCCCCCCCAACCCCCCAGAACATTCCACCCACTCAACACTCAAGCGCTACCTGAGATAGCACCTGGCCGGCAGAGCTGTCAGGATGTCCCTGTCTGGATGCAGGGAGGCCGAGGAGGGGCTGGCAGGCGTCTAGCCAGTCTAGGCACACTGGGCCCCAGAGAGACACTCCAGGGCTGGTAGGTGGCACCTATGGCAACCCCAGGTCACCATTGGTGGCACTCAGTCTCTGCCAGAGGACCCCCCCGCCCCCGCCACCGCCCACTGCACCTGCCCACCCCCAGCCACTGAGCAGAACACCGGGACTCAGAGGGTTCAGGCTACCGGGACCAACCCTCAGGGGGCCTCCTTGTCACTCACGGGGAATCCACCCGGCCAGGAACCCCAGAGGAATTCAGAGAGTTCTGAACAGATCCCTCCTGCAACAAACCTAGTGAAGTTCTCTCTGACCCTGATGGCTCAGACGGTAAAGAGTTCCTGCAGTGCAGGAGACCCAGGTTCGATCCCTGGGTCAGGAAGATACCCTAGAGAAAGAAATGACTACCCACTCCAGTATTCTTGCCTGGAGAATCCCACGGACAGAGGAGCCTGGCAGGCTACAGTCCATGGAGTACAGTCCAGAGTTGGACCCGACTGAGCAACCAGCACTTCTCACTTTTTTCACTGAACCCATTAGGCAGCAGTGCCTATGACAATATGAGGCTATTCCCTGTCTCCCCCTTTGCTGACTGAGGATGGGCCCACCTTTCCCAAAGCATCTCTGGGGGCCAGGGTCTCACCCCTTGGCAGAGGGGGAGCCTGGCCCCCCAACCCTGTACCTGCAGGTGGAACAGGGCTCCCCAATGCCCTGGGTGGATTTGCTCCTGAACCCACCTCCTTTCCTCCCCCACCCCACCAGCTTCAGCCAGATGGTGGAGGAGAAGAAGAAGGCTGAAGAGAAGGAGAGGGAAGCTGAGCAAGCCGCGAAGGAGGAAACCACCGAGGCCGAGCTGGCCCAGGTAGCTGGGCCAGAACCTGAGCAGGGCCTAGAACCCTCCACGGAGGGTGAGCCTTTGGACCTAGAGTCCGAGGTATGGCCCAGCGATGGGGCTCCCCCAGCCGAGAGCTGCCAACCTGAGAAGGAGGTCCCGAGTGTGGAGAAGGCGCCCCCAACCCAGAAACACACAGCTGAAGGTCGCGAGAAAGTGCCCCGCAGCCGGGAGAAGCGTGAATCACGGCGACAGCGGGGGCTGGAGCACGTGAAGCTCCAGAACAAGCACATCCAGTCCTGCAAGGACGAGCTCACCCTCAGAGAACTTTCTGGAAAGGCTGTCCCAGGGTCAGAGGAGAGCCTCCCAGAAGACAGAAAGGAGGGCAGGGAAGATGAAAGCCCTTCGGATGCCAGGACTGAGATGGAGATGGCGGCCCCCAAGAAGCAGCCTCATGTGCCCCCACAGGCCATGCCAAGCAGCCCGGACTCGGGAGAAGCCCAGGCCGGGAGCCCCAGGCCCGGCCACGAGGAACGACCCACCAGCCTGGCCCTGGACAGCAGGGTCGCCGTGCCGGGACCCAGTGCCAGCCCAGAGACCCCCAAGGACAAGAGCAAGCCAGGGATCAGCCCCAGGGCCCAGGAAAGGCCCAGCAGTCCTGGAGGCTCCACGCAGATTCAACGGTACCGGGATCCTGACACTGAGCGGCTGGCCAACGCCGTGGAGATGTGGCGGGGCAAGAAGCTGATGACCGCGGGCAGCAGCTCCATGCTGAGTCAGTCCCTGGACCTCAGTGAGCGGCACCGGGCCGTGGGGGCCACCCTCACGCCCACAGAGTAAGCCTGCACCCACCTTTGTCCGAGCGAGGGCTGGGGCTGCTGGGGGAGGGGGGTGGCTGCACAGCCGTGCCCAGCATCATGCATCTCAGAAACACGTGCGGTTCTGTGCCCGAGAGCCGACACCGGGTGGGCAGCAGCCCCAGGGAAGCAGGGCACCCGAGGGAAGATTGGGAAAGACGAAGCCCCTGCCCGAATGATCCCTACTCACACAGGGAGCCTGCAGCCTTGTGGGGGGGCGGGTGGGCCTCAGGTTTAGGTTCCCCCTCCAGCCTGCCTGGACCTCAGTTTCCTCATCAACGGGTGGGGGTGATTGCGCACATACATGTAGAGGTTGAAGGAGGAGCTCTCGACACACCTGGACCCCTTCTTCTTGTTCATTTGTTAAGTTGTGGCCGATTCTTCATGGCCCCATGGACTACACCTCACCAGGCTTCCCTGTCCTTCACCATCTCCCAGAGTTTGCTCGAACTCATGTCCATTGAGTCAGTGATGCCGTCCAACCATCTCATCCTCTGTCGCCCCCTTCTCCTCCTGCCCTCAGTCTTTCCCAGCATCAGGGTCTTTTTCAATGCTTTGACTCTTCACATCACGTGGCCAAAGTATTGGAGCTTCAGTATCAGTCCTTCCAGTGAATATCCAAGGTTGATTTCCTTTAAGATTAACAGGTTTGATCTCCTTGCTGTCCAAGGGACTCTCAGAAGTCTTCTTGAACACCACAGTTAAAAGCATCCATTCTTCAGTGCCAGCGTTCTTTATGGTCCAACTTTCACGTCGATATGTGGCTCCTGGAAAAAACTGTAGACCCTGGACCCCTAGTAAGCTAAATATCAGTGACTCCAAGACCCAGCCCCTTGTCGCAGAGGCTAGCTTCTCCAAAGGAAAGAAGAGGTGGAGAAAGACAAACTGCTAGGACAGGCTTTCTTGGCCTCCGTATGACAGGCCTCTGGGGCTGGCTCCATCTCTGTGGTGGGGGCCATCCCGAACACTGTGAGGTACAGAGCAGCATCCCCGGTTTCCCCCTACCAGATGCAGGAGCACCACCCCTCCCCCAGTCCTGGCAACCCCAAATGTCTCCTGCTCACCCTTGTCAGTAAAAGCCACGTTTCTGTGATCTCACAGGGAGAGGCGCGTTTCCTTTTCCACGAGTGACGTCTCCAAGCTCCTCCTGTCCCCATCCCAGACCAAGACTCAGGTAAAGCTTCAGGCAGCGGTTCCTACCCCTGAGGGTTCGAGCCCACTTCCATCTCAGCTGCCCTGGTACCACCAGAAGCCAACGGTGGATAGAAGGCGCGGCGGCGCGGGGAGAATCCCTGCTTTCCCTCTAGCAAGGCCGCCTGCCTCTGCTCACCCAACCCCGCTCCCCTACAGCCTTCTGCCGAAACAGATGGGGAGCCCATCACAAAGAAGCTGGCCATCCAGAAGAAGAAGTCAGCCGACGCAGCCTCAGGGACAGACGCCAGCCTGTCCCCAGGCTCTGCCGATTCTAAGTAGGTGTAGGCTTTGGGGGTGGGCTTGGGTACACCCAGGGTATCCAGGGCCTTCGGTCCCAGAGCAGTCTAATCTCCTAAGCCAATCCCACTCTTGCTGCTGCTGCTTTTTTTGGCCACTCGGTGTGCGGGCTCCTAGTGCGCTGACCAGGGATTGACTCTGACCCCTCAGCAGTGAAGGTGCCGAGTCCTCACCAGTGGGCTGCCAGGGGATTCCCATAAGCCAGTTGCACTTAGGAAGCGCAGTTGGCCTGGAGAAGGAAGTGGCAACCCACTCCAGTATTCTTGCCTGGAAAAGGCCATGGACAGAGGAGCCTGGCGGGCTGCAGCCCATGGGGTTACATCACTGAGCATGTGTGCACGAGGTGGAGGGAGATGGGTTGGTAGCTATAAACTGGTAGAACTAGAAAAAAAAGAAAAGGAAGCGCAGTTGGGGGGCATTTGCTTAGCATTTCCATAAAGAGAGACCACATGGGACACAGATTGTTGCAGCATCAGGATGAAATGATTCCCAGTGAAGCCTGGAGCCAGCGTGGGTCACCTCCGCTGAGGCCACAGGCAGCATCGCTTTGGCCATTTGTGGAATCATTACCGGGCTTCCCAGGTTGCACCAGTGGTAAAGAACCCCCCTGCTAGTTCAGGAGACATAAGAGACTCAGACTCAGTCCCTGGGTCGGGAAGATCCCGTGGAGGAGGGCGTGGCAACCCACTCCAATATTCTTGCCTCGAGAATCCCATGGGCAGAGGAACCTGGTGGGCTACAGTCCATAGAGTCGCAGAGTGGGACATGACCAGAGCGATTCAGCACGCACGAACGGAATCATTACCAGCTCCCAGCACCCCGATCCCCACGTCAGGGAACCCTCCAGGTCTTTGAATCACAAAGTCTGGGTCGCAGCTTTATCCCCAAAAAGTCCCTGCCACGGAGATGTAGCTGGTTCAGAGAGCAGAGGGGTGGGGCTCTGGGACAGGGGAGCCTTGATCCAAACACTGAATGGAAGCCTGAGGATAGCGAGGAGTGGACTGCAGTGGGAAGAGAGAGCCCCCCCACTCTGGGGAGACCCCCACCGCCAAAACAAAGTGCTGCAAACAGGGCAACTTCAGACAATAGGAATTTACTCTCGTGTTTCTGGAGGCCAGAAGTGTGAAATCAGGGTGTGGGCAGGGCCATGTGTCCCTCCAGAGAATCTCAAAGAGGGACCCCTCCTTGCCTCTTCCAGATTCTGGGGGCTGCAGGCACTCCTTGGCTTGTGGCTGCACCCCCTCCCCCACTCTCAGCCTCCATCTTCACATGACATTCTTCTCCTGTCCCCTGTTTCTTCTCTTTTCTGGCTACTCTGGGTCTTGGTTGCTATGTGCAGGCTCAGTAGTTAGAGTGCATGGGCTTAGTTTTCATGAGGCATGTGGAATCTTAGTTCCCCAACCAGGGATCGAACCTGCGTCCCCTGCATTAGAAGGGAGATTCTTTACCACTGAGCCACCAGGGAAGTCCCTTTCTGTCTCTTATGAAGACAACTTGTTACTGGCTTCAGAGCCCACATGGGTAATCCAGAATGACTCAGAATCTTAAGATCCTTTGTTCAGTGTCTTAGTCCATGCAGGCCGCTGTAAAAAAACACCACAGACTGAGCTGAAGGCTGGAAGTCCAAGATCAAGGTGCCAGCAGATTTGGTATCTGGTTCAGAGAGGCCTTCTCACAGCATCCTCACATGGAGGAAGTGGCAAGGGAGCTCTCTGGGGTCTCTTAAAAGGGCACTAATCCCATTCATGAGGGACCCACCCTTGTGACCTAATTACCTCCCAAACTATCACACCATCCCTAACACCATCACACTGGGAGTTAGGCTTCAGTATACAGATTGGAGAAGGAAATGGCTACCTACTCCAGTATTCTTGCCTGGAGAATCCTATGGATGGAGGAGCCTGGTAGGCTACAGTCCACAGGGTTGCATAGAGTCAGACATGACTGAGTGACTTCACTTTCATTTTCATACAGATTTAGGAGGACACATTCAGTCCATAGCATTTAGTCATATCTGTAAAGACCCTTTTCCCAGATAAGGTCATGCTCATAGGCCCTGAGGGTTAGCACATGAACAAATTTTTGGCAGGTGGTCATCATTCACCCCATCATATATCCAGTATCCATAGTATATGATTTTGGGTTTATTCTTTGAGCCCCCCCCCCCCCCCCCAGTAAAACCCTTGTGCCCATAGAATTATCTTGGGTGAGGGAAGAAAGGGAGGGTTTTTTTCTCTCTTTTGCTGTGCAGGCTCTTTGCTGTGGCACATGACCTTCCCTAGTTGTGGCTTAAGGGCTCCAGAGCATGAGGGCTCAGTAGCTAGAGTGAGTGGGCTCAGCTGCCCTGAGGCACGCAGGATCTTGGTTCCCCACCCAGGGATAGAACCCACATTCCCTGCACCTAAAGGCAGATTCTTAATCACTAGCTCACCAGGGAAGTCCCCACTTTTCTTTACATATGAAAATAGGGTGACACTGTGACATCTGCTCACTATCTCAGTCTTCCACCCAACTTCCCTGTCAGTTCACACAAACCAACCTTATTTTTATTAATTTTTTTTCCAACCTTATTTTTAATGGGATTACCTGCCAGTGGTAGCCAGTGAAAGGGCTATTCCTCATTAACAGCAGGTTGACCCTTCCTCTGGCCTCAAATCTGCCTTCACTTCCTGAGACTTAAGCAGAGCCCCCTGTTTTCTCCTATAGATCCACGTTTAAGAGACTTTTCCTTCACAAGAACAAGGATAAGAAATTCAGCCCAGAGGGTGGAGAAGAGACAGAGAGCGCCATACCCGGGCAAGCCATCCAGGAAGCCGCCACCACGAAGAAGAATCTAGAAGGTTGGTCATTCCAGATTCAGAGATGGAGAGCAGAGCCCCTGGGTCCACTGAGGGTCGTCCCAGGTGGGGACCTGAGTCAGCTGTGGGCTGAGTCCTGGTCACACGGTTTCAGGGCTGGTCCCGATCCCCAGAGGCACTTTCTGGCCACAGAACCCAGTGTGCGGGGCGCGGGGCCCTAGTTCCCCATGCTGGTGACTGCACCCCCGAGGCCGACCCACGTCCTCCTCAGAAACCCACCACGCTTACCAGCCTCTCCTGCCCCCTTCCCCACCCCTCCAGTCCCCTCCAGCCACCAGCACCGTCATGCCACAGGTGAGAAGCACCCCAAGGAGCCGGGAGGCAAAGGGAAAAAGAACCGAAACCTCAAGATTGGCAAAATCACGGTGTCGGAGAAGTGGCGAGAGTCCGTGTTCCGCAAGATCACCAACGCCAACGAGCTCAAGTACCTGGATGAATTCCTGCTCAACAAGGTGGGCGGTCGGGGCCCTGGGCCGGGAACGCTGGGGGCAGGGGTCCCACGCAGAGTGGCTCCAGACCTCCCTGGGGGGCCATTCCCACTTGGTAGTTTTCTGAACCGTTACACCAAAGCTCTTACCATATGGGAACAGAAAGGCCAGGTCCATGGTTCCAACACACAGAAGCTTCTGGAAATCACATGCTTCTGTCTGTGTTTGGCATCTGCTGGTTTTCTGCAAAACCCAGCTAGGATTCCCGTGAGATCACTTGTAGCCTGCAGTCATCCTGTTCTGTGCCCATACTGACATGCCGGCAAATGTGTGTCTTATTACAAGGACTGCACAGAATGAAGCATCTGATTCTGGGACGCAGCCCCACCCTTCACCCACTGAAATCGTCCAGAGTACACAGGCGCATGCACACGTGGGTTGCGCGCCCGGCAGATGCGTTTTATTCTGCAGCTCCTGCCCAGGAAGTTTGACATCTGCCGAATGAAGACACTTGGTGTGCTGTCTCACAGCGCCCCTTGGGGGCAGTTTCCTGCTTTCTCCACGTGAGGAAGCACTGGTGTCCCGAATAACCTTCTAAGCAGAATACCAGACATACACCGAGTGCCGCCAGGCTGTTCCTAGGTCCTGTGGCCCTTCCTCGCCCTACCACGCAGCTGCAGTTGCTTGTGAACAAATTACTTTATTTAGAACACTTTTGGGGACTTCCCTGGTGGTCCAGCCGTTAAGACACTGAGCTCCCAGTGCAGGGGGCCCAGGTCCAATCCCTGCTCAGGGAGCCAGATCCCACAAACCACAATGAAAGCCAGCTTGCATGCCTGCTCGGTCGTGTCCGACTCTGCGACCCCATGGAGAGTAACCCACCAACCTCTGTCAGTGGAATTTCCAGGCAAGAGTAGGTAGCCATTTCCTTCTCCCAGGGATCTTCCCGACTCAGGGATCCAAGCCAATTCTCTTACATTTCCTAAATTGCAGGTGGATTCTTTACCACTGAGCCACCTAGGAAGACCCAAGACCCAGCTCAGGCAAATTAATTAATTAAAAAAAATTTTTACAAGATGCATTCAGTGCAAGGTGATGATTGAGCACTTATTGTGTGTACTAGAGGGGCTTCCGAGGTGGAAAAGTGGTAAAGAGCCCACCTGCCAATGCAGGAGGTGTAAGAGATGAGGGCTGGATCCTTGAGTCAGGAAGATCCCCTGGAAGAGGGCATGGCAACCCATTCCAGTATTCTTGCCTAGAGAATCCCATGGACGGAGGAGCCTGATGGGCTACAGTCCACGGGGTCACAACTGACTTGACTTAGTACACATGTGTGCAGTAAAGGTAAAGAAATCGGGTGTGTTCACACCTCAGTCTCAGGCAGCCCCATAGCCAACAGAGCAGCATTTGAGAGCTTCGGAGGAAGACATCAGGTTGACAGGAACAATAAAGGGTTAAGACACCCTTCAAAGGGGGAGGCATCTTGAAACAATCGGGCTATGTGAGGCAGCCCCAGTCCTGAGGAGTGGCCAGGAGTAAGTGCCTGTGCTGGGCAGCAGGAAGGGCCCCGTTAAACCAGGGTTTCTCAGCCAGGGCTGAGTCTGCCCCTAGGGGACACTTGGTAACATCTGCAGATGGTTTTGGTTCCCAGCACCTATCGAGGGAGGCCAGGATTGCTGCTTGACACCCACAGTAAGTGATCCCAGAGAGGCCAGTGTTGTCAGGAGAGCCCGAATGGTTCCCAGAGGAGCCAGGGAAGGACCTGGGACAGGGCAGAGCGGTGACCACCCAGATGCCTGGCTCCAGGCAACACGGGATCAGCGGGTCTCTCCTTCCCTCTCCAGGTGAATGACCTGCGTTCCCAGAAGACTCCCACTGAAAGCTTATTCATCGAAGCCACCGAGAAGTTCCGAAGCAATCTCAAGACCATGTACTCCGTCCCGGTGTGTGGAACCCCAGCCCCGGGGAGGGGCCCCGAGGCAACCCCCACCCCCTCCCCAGCCCGGGCACTGCCGTCTGTCTGTCCTACGGGAGGGTCACACCCTGGATTCCCACAGAACGGGAAGATCCACGTGGGCTACAAAGACCTCATGGAGAACTACCAGATCGTCGTGAGCAATCTGGCAGCCGAGCGCGGCGAGAAGGACACCAACCTGGTCCTCAACCTCTTCCAGTCACTGCTGGACGAGTTCACCCGCGGGTACACCAAGAATGACTTCGAGCCTCCCAAGGTGGGGGCGGCCGCTCCGGGTGCGGGAGGGCCCCTGTGCCGGCACGTCGCTTTGGGGAGGGGTATCCCCAGGGGGCCCCACACAGACCTGGCCTTTCTGCTCTCTCACAGCAGAGCAAAGCTCAGAAGAAAAAGCGGAAGCAGGAACGCGCTGTGAGTATGTGTGTTCTCGTGTGCGCGCACACTCAGGGAAGCATGTGTTTCCCCACCCCGCCCTAAGGGATCCCCACACTGAGATGCCCCGGGAGGCGCTCCCCCAAGGGGCCCCCGGTGGCCCTGCAGGGGTACGCCTGCCCGCTCAGCCCCCCCCCCCCGCCACCCCAGGTGCTGCAGCACAACGGGCACGTGTTCGTCAGCTACCAAGTGAGCATCCCCCAGTCCTGTGAGCAGTGCCTGTCCTACATCTGGCTTATGGACAAGGCCCTGCTCTGCAGCGGTGAGTGCGCCGCCCCAACCCCCGACCCCCGTACCCCCTGACCCACCCCCAGGTCCCCGGACGCCCAGCCCACACCCTCTGGCCCCCGGCCCGACTGCATCCCCAGCCCCTCACTGGGCACCTGGGGCCTTCACCCCAGCTACAGGACCAGTCTTTTCAGAACACTGCCCCTGGACTTCCTGGTGGCCCAGTGGTTAAGACTCCGCCTTTCCCACGCAGGGGGCACAGGTTTGATCCCTGGTCAGGGCAGTTCCACATACCACAGGATGTGGCCAAAAACAAATACATAGAAAAAAAGAACAGTGCCCCTCACCACGGGGCAGTGGGCCCACCTCACCCACTCCTACCCCACCGCTACTGTCATGCTGGGCCAGAGGTCTGTCCTCAGCTGACGCCAAGGCCTCCCCCAACTCCACAGCCAAGTCCCCCTGGCCCCTATCTGTTCTTGTTGCCCTCACTGCCAGCCCCTCCTCATGTGCCAGGCAAGGCCAGTCAGTCCCCAAGGGACCCTGAGAGACAAGCGCAGCCCAGAATGACCCAGCTGGCCCCCAGTCGGGCAGCCAGGGGGTGACCAAGCCTGGGTGGGAACCCACTCATCCCCTGGAAGCCCAGGCCAGGTCAGACAGGCCTCTAGGGCGTCTGCTTTCCTACCAGAACCAGTCAGGGCTGGCTTTCCTTCCAGACCAGGGTAATTTCTTCTCCCCTCGGCCCATGTGAGGAGCAGCCTGCCACCTCACATCCATAGTAAATGCCCAGGTGGTTGTCACTGTCCTGAGACACCGGGACAGGCAGCTGCGGGACCCCGAGTCCCTGAGGCACTGCTGGTGACCACCCCTCTCCCGCCACCCCCTCCATGACCTCCCTAGTGTGCAAGACCACCTGCCACAAGAAGTGTGTGCACAAGATCCAGACCTGCTCCTTCAAGTGCGGGAGGAAGGTGAGCCCACCAAGGCTGGGGACTTGGCAGAACACCCAAGGAAGGCCGTCCTGAGAGATGTGGAGGAAAGGGTGTGCCGGGTGCAAGGCCAAGACTGGTCACCAGACCGGAGCGCAGAGCTGGTGGCGGGGGGTGGTCCTGCAGCAGAGCACACCCTGGTCCTGTCAGCCCCCGGGGCCCCCCAAAAGCTGGGGTCGGGCTTGTGTGTGCATCTCAGACTCCGGCCCCACTCTCCCCGCCACCAGCGGGAGGGAAACCCCTACCCTGCACCAGGGGAGGTGGGGTCCTCGGTACTGGGTCGTGGCACTTCACTTAGAGACCCCTTGCCAGCGGCCTTTGAGGGACCCCCACCGCCCAGCACCTCTGGCAGGTCTGCAAGGGAAAATGAGGGGCAGGGAGGGACGGAGGCCACAGAGGAGGCTCAGGGGATGACAAGGAAGGCAACCAGCCCAGGCCTGACCCATCCTCACTCCTCATCACAGATGGAACCAGGCGCGGAGTCGGGCCACTTTGGCGTGTGCGTGGACAGCCTGACCAGCGACAAGGTCTCAGTGCCCCTCGTGCTGGAGAAGCTTCTGGAACACGTGGAGATGCACGGCTTGTACACCGAGGGCCTCTACCGCAAGTCGGGTGCCGCCAACCGCACACGGGAGCTCCGGCAGGCACTACAGACAGGCAGGTGCTGGGGGGGGGCGGGGGGGCTTTCCCGGTGGCTCCGACATTAAAGAACCCGCCTGCCGTGCAGGAGACCCGGGTTCAAGCCCTGGGTCAGGAAGATGCCCTGGAGAAGGAAATGACATGTATGCTCGCCTGGGAAACCCCATGGACAGAGGAGCCTGGTGGGCTACAGTCCACAGGGTCGCAAAGAGTCAGGCATGACTGAGCCACTGGACACGCATGTGGGCGGTGGGTGCTGGGGGAGGAAGGGGGTGTAGACGGGTAAGCGTCAAGGGCAGGAGGGCGCCACCTGGGGCTCCAGGCGCAGCCCACCCTCCTTCCTCACACTCACCAGCCTGTGTGCCCACGCTGTAGACCCCATGGCAGTCAAACTGGAGAACTTCCCCATCCACGCCATCACCGGGGTGCTCAAGCAGTGGCTGCGGGAGCTGCCCGAGCCCCTCATGACCTTCGCCCAGTATGGCGACTTCCTCCGTGCCGTCGGTGAGTCCCCGCCACTGTGACGAGGGCAGGGGTCAGGCTTGAGCCTCTGCTATGGCCAGTCAGGGAGGAGGGACCCTTAGCTCCCCAGCTGAGAAAACAAGGCCTTGGCCGGGCCCAGGACCGCGCTGTGGCCCTGCCTCCTTGCCACACACACTGCCCCGGGCCCTACACGGAGGGAGGTTCCAGGCGCCCTGGGGCCCATCGGGTGGGGGCCGCGGGCCGCTGACACCCGGGACCCTCCTAGAGCTCCCAGAGAAGCAGGAGCAGCTGGCTGCCATCTACGCCGTCCTGGAGCACCTGCCAGAAGCCAACCACAACTCCCTGGAGCGGCTCATCTTCCACTTGGTCAAGCAAGTGCCCGTGCCCTAAGTGCCCACTGCCTGGGGGGTGGGGTCCCGGCGAGAACCCCGCCATAGCATTCTCTGGGCTGGTGTGCCCTGCTGGCTCCATGCCAAGGCATGAGCCTATTTCGGGCAGTCCAGCTTTTTCGTGGACCTTTTTCTCCGCCCTGCAGAAGCCAACGTTTCTCACCTCCCACCTGCAGCGGCACTTTCCCCACAGTGACCCCTGAGCCTCTGGAGGGTCTCCCCGCAGTCACCCCCTAACTGCCGCTTGCCACACAGGGTGGCCCTGCTCGAGGATGTGAACCGCATGTCACCCAGCGCACTGGCCATCATCTTCGCACCCTGCCTCCTGCGATGCCCCGACAACTCAGACCCCCTCATCAGCATGAAGGATGTCCTCAAAATCACCACGTGAGTGCCAGGACCGGCCAGTCCCCGCCCCCAACACACACCCAGAGCAACCCAGCCAGGGACCCCACAACTAAACAGGACAGCCCGCTCCAGAATCCTAGGATGGCCTAGCCTTGGTAGCATGTAAATGTGCTCGCAGAGAAAAACCCAGAAGAACATACCCCAGGGGACTTCACACTCACAATTGCAGGGGGCCGGGGTTCGATCCCTGGTCAGAGAACTAGATCCCATGTACTGCACCTGAGACACAGTGCAACCACACACACACACACACACACACACACACACACCCAGGAGGACTTCCCTGATGAATCAATGGATAAAGAATCCACCTGCAATGCAGGAGACACAGCTTCAGTCCCTGGGTGGGGAAGGTCCCCTGGAGAAGGAAATGGCAACCCACTCCAGTGTTCTTGCCTGGGAAATCCCATGGACAGAGGAACCAGGCGGGCTAAGTCCATGGAGTCACAAAGGGTCAGACACGACTTGGCAACCAAACCACTGCCACCACCCCAGGAGGTGTCCTGAGCACTGGGGTCCTGCATGGACTCCATTTGGTCTCTCTACCCTTCCTTCTTTTCTTCTGAAGTCATGGAGAAAGTCATGACTTTCCACAGTCACACTAAACCCAAACTCCTGACAAAGTCCAGATGTGCGCTGGCTGCTGTGATTGGCGAACAGGGCTCTTGTGACAGACAAGGGACAAGAAGCAGCCGGGCCTGGTGGGGGCATCCTGAGGCTGACACATGTCCAGACCCTGGAGGAGACCTGGCAGCATCTCCCCTCCAGCAGCAAGAGCATCACTCCTGAGTTCTTTCGAGGGTGAAAACCCAAAAACAGGGGAGAAATCCCTCACCCCAGTCCAGGGTGAGAGACAGATGGTGTTCCCAGCCTCTGGGAGCAGTGGGAACCGGCAGCAAAAAGGAACAGTTGTCTTAAGGTTCCTTCTTCCCACCAAATGGTCTTCAAAATTCCCAGAAAGTTCTTTAGAAGGATGGATTTCCCTGGCAGTCCAGTGGTTAAGACTTCCAAGCTTCCAACACAAGGGGCTCAGGTTCGATCCCTGGTCAAGAAACTAGGATCTCACATGGTGCACAGTATGGCCAAAAAAATTAAAATGAATGAAAGATAAAGGACTCAAGGGCGTCAACAGACATCCATCACTAAGAGGACACTGTTTAGGCGGTGAGTTGTAAAGTAAGAACTTGTCACCCAGGGTGGTGTCATGAGGCAGGCCTGAGGGCTATGCCTGACCGTGAGTTCCCCCAGGCATAAACAGCAGCTGGCAGGCAGAGAGGAGAGCCCACTGAGGCCCGACTCTACGTGGACAGCCATGTGGCATTGACAGATTTTCCTCCAGCCTGTTCCAGCACATTCCTTGGTACTTGTTTTTTTTAATCTGTGATCATGATAGCAGGAGGCCTGAGTCATGACTGCCTCTCCATCCAAACTAAGTCCATCCCATCCCACCATGCCCTCCCTGCCCTGGTATTGACCATTCCACTGGCCAGCAACCATTCCAGGCTGGCCCTGACCACTGTGTCTTGGGTCACAACTGACTTCTAGAGCCCTTGGGGCCAGCTGCCTACAGCCATGGGGTAGACGGCCCAGCCTCCATGGTACTCTACCTCCTCCTTCAGAGGAGGTGGCGTGTTAAGACCGGGATTCAGGCTCAGAGGTGGAGTGAGCTGCACGAGATCACACGGCGAGTGAACCAGGCCCACAATGGGAGCTGCAGCCTTGCCTGTGGCCCTGCCTGCTCGCAGCCACCATGCCCCTGTCCTGGGCCAGCATCTCCCTAGATGTGGGACCCTCACATTGGCCATCCCTGGCCCCCATCCCAGGCGGTAGCTGAGTAGTCTTCTCCACAGGTGCGTGGAGATGCTGATCAAAGAACAGATGAGGAGGTACAAAGTGAAGATGGAGGAGATCACCCAGCTGGAGGCTGCTGAGAGCATGGCCTTCCGAAGGCTTTCCCTGCTGCGCCAGAATGCTGTGAGCTATACTGGGCGGGGCTTTGGTGGGGCGGAGCTGGTAGGGGCGGGGTTTGGGTGCGGTGGGCGGGGTCTCACCTGTCTGCCCAGCGCACACTTCCAGCACACATCCTTGGCCACAATCAGCCTGACCTGGGGCCTCGTGGCAGCATGGTTAGAGGCCGATTCCTCACCTTGGCCAAAAGACCCGTCCTAGCCCAGCCTCAAGGTCGGCTGTTCCTCTCAGCAGTGGGGGAGAAACCTGTCACCTACTTGGGAGGGCTCTTGGTCATTCTCCAACCACAACCCTGGCTGATTGAGGCCCCGCCCACAGGGAAACACCCACAGCAGAAGAGGCTTGGGGTGGGGGCTGGATAGGGAGATAAGGGGCCAGTCGCGGGCTCCTGTGGGAGGACCCTGTCCTCGTCCCCACGGTCAGATATGGCTGTATGCCATGTAGCACTTAAGCCCTGGTCGTGGCCCTGTGTGGTCACCCTCTCTTCATCTCTCCCCCAGCCATGGCCTCTCAAACTGGGGTTTTCGTCTCCCTATGAGGGGGTCCTGGTATGTACACCTACGGTCCGTCCTCCTCACATGTCTCCTGGTGTGGTGCATGCTGGGCTTCCTTTCGGCCCCTAGGGTCCTCGTAGAATAGGCCGAGCATGTCTTAACCTCCGGAAGTGCATGCTGGGGGAACCTCATTGCCTGCTGATCACCTGTGCTGAAGACAACTAATCAGCCAAGTACTGGCCATTGGGTCCCCGCATGATCCCCAGAGAAGCCTCACTAAGCCTAGACTTCCATGTCAGAACTAATCTCCCCCGGAACTACTCATACCACCCTCTCCCCATCTGCAAGCACTGATCTCCCACCCACCCAGAGGGGCTGGCCAGATATGCTGCATCTCTTTGCAGATTAAGAACCCCAAGACCCGGGGGAGCAACAGCGGTGGCCCGGAGGAGCTGGGGGTGCTGCAGGAGGAGGAAGCAGCCGGCGGCGATGAGGATCGGGAGAAGGAGATCCTAATCGAGCGGATCCAGTCCATCAAAGAGGAGAAGCAAGTATCTCTCTGATCCCTCACCACCCTCAGCTGTCCTGTCTGGTCTCCATCCACTGGCCCCTCCACTAGAGAGGTCTGGCTGTTAGGAGGTTGATGGGCTAGACTTAGCCCTGTGGTCCAGGGTCCATCTCATGGGGCACTGCTGTCCTATAACACAGCTTAGGACTGTTTAAACCCCCCACTTGGCCATCATGGTCCACAGGGAGAGAAGAGGCCACAGGGATGATGCCTGAACCAAAGTTGGCCTCAGCTAGGGTGATCCACCAATTTATTGTCCTGTCAGGGTGGAAGTATAAACAGAGATGCAGTTGACAAATTACGCCAGGAGGTTGGGTGTAGTCCAGGCCACCTGGGCATCCTGTTCTTAGGAATAGGCTGGGGCACTCCAGACAGAAGAAACAGCATGTGCTAAGGTCCTGAGACAGAAACTCCTCACTAGCTGAGTCACAGATGCCTGGTTTCCCTCCAGTCTGACCCTTTGCTCACATGAACTTCACTGAGCCAGGGGCATCTGGGGTGAGGTGTGCTTTGGGAGTTGGGTTGGGGATGCTAGGGGGCAGAGAGTCCCATCTAGGAGCAGAATAACCTACTCTGTCCCCTACTGGCCTGGCACTTTTCCACGGGGCAGTCCTTCACCATGGAGCAGCCTTGGACACTGTGACCCCCTTCATCCCCAGGGAGGACATCACGTACCGGCTGCCAGAGCTGGACCCTCGGGGCTCCGACGAGGAGAACCTGGACTCAGAGACATCGGCCAGCACTGAGAGCCTGTTGGAAGAGCGGGCCGGGCGGGGGGCCTCGGAAGGTCAGTATTAAGGTAGCGTCTGCTTTTTTCCTTCCCGTGTCCACACCCAGCAGGCCCCCGGGCGAGGGTCCATCTGCTGGTCATGAAGCTGCAGTAACCCTGCCATCTGTCTCTCAAAAGGGCCCCCCGCGCCTGCTCTCCCCTGCCCCGGCGCGCCTACCCCGAGCCCCCTCCCCGAGGCGGCCGCCCCTCCTCGACGAAGGCCGTCGTCCTTCATGACGGTCAGAGTGAAGACCCCCCGGCGGACCCCGATCATGCCCACGGCCAACATCAAGCTTCCACCTGGCCTGCCCTCCTATCTCCCTGGCCGGGCGCCTGGTACCCAGGAAGCTGCCGCCACGGTGAGGCGCCGAGAGCCACCGGCCCGCCGCCCAGACCAGGTACACTCTGTGTATATCACGCCAGGCACTCACCTGCCCACTCAGGGCCCTCAGGAGCCCCTGGACAAGGATGACCGGCCGCCTGGGGCCAAGCGGAGGTATTCGGACCCCCCAACCTACTGCCTGCCCTCTTCCTCGGGCCAGGCCAATGGCTGAGGGCCCTGAGCTGCCAGCATCCGCACGTCCAAGGACGGCCCAGTCCCCGAGCTGGGCACCGGAGCTCCAGAGCCAACATTCAGCGGTCTGAGAAAGATCCAGAGTGGAAAGCTCCGAGAGTGATGTGAGGTGGGCACTGGCTCCAAGTGAGTTCAGGCGGGGAGAGGCCGGCCGAGGCCTGGCCGCCCTTGTGAGCCCCCAGGTCACACGGAGGCACCCGATCACAGCACCGAATCATAGTGGGCAGCCCAGCATCTCCCAACTCCCCTTTTGTACGTTTTCAAGGTCACTGTTTCTTTGTGCGTGGTTTACATAAGTTTAAACTGTAACAGCCTTAACAGAAGACCAAATTGTTTTTTTATATGTGTATGTACAAACTTTTATATTAACGCCCTGCATCTCCCTTATAACCTGAATGTGAGTCTTCAGAGCAAACCCACACAGCCGCCAAGCTTCGGAGGCTCAGACCCACGCTGAGGGACAGCTGAGGGGGCTGAGGGCTAGGACTCTGCATGAGGGGTTTGGACACTTGTGGCCCCTGACTGCCCCGTACTGCAGCCTGGCTGGTGGCTATCTGGCCCATTCAAGGGAACAGTGGAGCCTTCCGTGGTGATCAAGACTGTTGGCTAGAGCCAGGACACAAGATGGTAGGCGGACTCCACTCCAGGCACCACAGACCTCACATTATTCCAGGGATACTCGAATGTGGCCGTCACTCCTCGGTCTGTTGTGCCCCGAACAGAGAAGCCCACCTTGGCACTGCCCGCCCCATGTGGCAGAACAGGAGCCCACAACTCAGGACCGTTCATGGGTGGAGAGGGCAAGGCCTGGGATTGTATGTCTCTGCAAATCTACAGTGACAGTCTGGGCATCTGGCATCTGCAGAAGTGGGGATTCCCCTCTTAGGCTCAGCCCACTCTCACAACACCCAGACACACAGCGCCAGGTCTGGGACGAGAGACACCCACAGGCCATGTGAAATAAAGAAAAAGTGCCTAAGAGGTGTCTGCGTGCAGTTCCTACTCAGACAGGCTCCAGGTTGGCGGGTGGGGGTCAGACATGCAGCCTCAGCCAAAAATGGTGATGGTGCAGGGCAAGGATTGAGCCCCTTTGTCTGGGAGGACTTCCATCGTTCCTCCAGCCAACTCCTTTTGGAATTTCACACAAGCAAGGTGGGCTTATTTTTTGGCTGTGCCATGCAGGTTATAGGATCCTAGTTCCCTGACTAGGGATCAAACCCGCACCCCCTGCAGTGGAAGCTCGACCAGTGGAAGCAGGCAGCTCATGGCAGAGCCACATTGAGGAGAGCCTGCTGTCCTGGAAGCTGCCTCCTGTCACACATAGCCTCTCCCCAGCAGGGGCTTAAATGTCAGCTGAAGGGGTCATCTGCCTTGGGTGGGGGGTGGGGAGTCAGTCCTGGTGGACCCACTAGAGCCTGAAGCAACAGCACCACCACCATTACCTGGGGGAAGCTGGAAGCTCCCAGGTTGCAACCAGATCAGCAGTTGTGGGAACTGGTTGGCAGATGGGGTTTGTAGGAGTGGGGGAGTTAGAGACCGTGACAAACCTGAGTTTAGGTGGCACATGCTGAAGAGGTGGCAGTCTAGTCCAAGGCCATGCAGCTGGGATGGGGAGGCCTGGGATTCAGACCCTGCCCTCTCTGGCTCATGCATGTGTGGATGTGTGCTCAGTCATGTCTCACTCTCTGCCACCCCATGGACTGTAGCCCACCAGGCTCCTCTGTCCATGGAATTTCCCAGGCAAGCATACTGGAGTGGGTTGCCATTTCCTTCGCCAGGGTAATCTTCCTGACCCGGGGGTCGAACCCGCGTCTCCTGTGTCTCCTGCACTGACAGGTGGATTCTTTATCACTGAGCCACTTGGGAAGCCCTGTCTGGCTCTAGAGCCGCCCCCACCCCCACCCCATCAATAACCTGGGTTTGAGTTTGGACTCATCCACGGTACTTATAGGGCACCAAGGCCACTGATGTGGCCTGAATACAGGTAACCTGAAGGATGGGGAGATAGTTGAGGGATGTGCGCCAGGCTTCAGCCCCTCTTAATGTCCTCATCCTCACTCGGAGGGCCCACAGAGGGAGACTCGAACAAGGTGCCTTGACTTCTTGAGAACGCGGGTGGGGTTCTGTCCACGGGGTTCTGGGCGTTGAGGGTGACCCAGCCACACCTCATGCTCCCAGGTTTAGCTCATGTCACTGCCAGACTAACCGTTTCCCAAGAGCAGAAACAGGTCCGGAAAAAGTTAAGAAACACATGGCTACGACGGGAGGTGGAGTCAGGGTCAGGGCTGGGACCGGAAATAATAGCCCCTAAGTCTTGGATTCCGAAGTCCCACGTCAGGGCCTCTCCTCGTGAATTCAGAGAAGACTGCCTGGATGCAGAAAGGCTCAGAGTGGTAAAAACTCAGGAAGAAGTGGAGAGAGGGGTAGGAATTTTGAGGTGGGGGAAGTAATGAGCACTTCACGCTTTGCATGTGGGTCTTCTGGCACCGAATGACCTGATCCTTTCAACCTTTCCGGAAGGGTCAAGATGCTCGCAAGAATTAGCGAGCGATTCATACCGGAGTAAATGCAGACGGGATGGTGTCTCGCATTGAAACAAGACATTACTTCCGCCACCCTAAACAAGAATGGGACAGCAAACAAACAGTGCACTTCCGACCGGAAGGAGGCCACGGAAGGCACTTCCGCCATCTCTTAAGATGGCGCCGGCGGAAGGGGCGGAGTACCACCGGGTGG
The DNA here is from genome assembly GCF_963930625.1 of Muntiacus reevesi. Taxonomy (NCBI): domain Eukaryota; kingdom Metazoa; phylum Chordata; class Mammalia; order Artiodactyla; family Cervidae; genus Muntiacus; species Muntiacus reevesi. Next base: position 184,761,435 of record NC_089249.1, on the reverse strand, counting down.
TGATGGCAGCGTCGAGGCTGGAGCTGAACCTGGTTCGGTTGCTGTGCCGCTGCGAGGCGATGGCAGCGGAGAAACGGGACCCGGACGAGTGGCGTCTAGAAAAGGTAGGGAATCCCGTGTCTCCTCGTAAACCCCGAATCCAGGAGAGTGGTACCCGCAGCTAGAGGCCACCGGGCCCGACTCCCCCGCCCCGCCAGCCAGCCTGGCCACGCCCCTTCCGGTTGGTTCCGGCCACGTCCGCCTGCTGCTCTCCCGCCTTCTCCCTAGGGCTCAGCTGGTACCGCCTCCTGATACTTGGCTCCTCCTGTTTCAACCCCGCCCCCATCCTGGCCTCGCCCCTTGTTGGCTCTGATCTCTGAGCAGGATGTAGGGGTTGGGGGAGGACTGGGCTGACACCCCACTTTTTGTCCCCAGTATGTGGGAGCTCTCGAGGACATGCTACAGGCCCTGAAAGCACAGGCGAGGTGAGTGCAGGCGGCCACAGTGGTTCAAAATTGAGTCTCCTACTGGAGACAAGGTCTCCAGTTCCCGCTAAGAACCTCCCCTCAACTGGGCACAATAGGCTTTGCTTTTCCTCTTCTCCCCTTCCAGCAAACCGGCTTCCGAGGTGCTCAATGAATATTCTCGGAAGGTAGATTTTCTGAAAGGGATGCTGCAGGCAGAGAAACTGGTAAGCAGGGGCACCTCTGCCTGGTCAGCCTTCATGCTCACCTGGGGCCTGCCCCTCTGGTGACTGCTCTCTTCCTGCTTCTGCAGACCTCCTCCTCAGAGAAGGCACTAGCCAACCAGTTCCTGGCCCCTGGCCGAGTACCAACTACAGCCAGGGAACGGGTACCCGCTACGAAGACAGTGCACCTACAGTCACGGGCTCGGTACACCAGTGAGATGCGGAGTGAGCTGCTAGGCACGGTAGGGCTCCCTCCATAGTCCCCGGGAAGCTTTAGTTGAGGACAAGAATTTGTGCATGGAGGTGGCCAGAACAACAAATACTGTCCGGTGCAGGGACTAGGATACCCAACAGACAGGACCTGGACCATCAGACAAGGCTTCCCAACAGACAGCCATCGTGGCCAGAGCTTTACTAGATGAATAAGAGTTTTGTTACAAGGCAAAAACAGCACATCTACACTTAAAAGCCCCAGAGTTGGCTCAGAGCAAGGTTTGGCCCCTGCCTCACCACACATCAGTGAGTTTTTTTCATCTGTGAAATAGGATGACAGATACCTCTATGAGCACTTTCTGTGGATCTGAAAAATACCTTCAAAATATGAACCCTTGTTTTCAGTTTATAGATGAAGAAACTGAGCCTCAGAGGTCTTGTCCAGGGCCCTGATTGAGGGTGGGGAGTTTCGGAAAGCAGAAAGGACAGGTCTGGGGGCATGGCATGGTTGGTGATTCTGTGCCTCTCCTTTTTTCCCACAGGACTCTAGTGAAGGTGAGACAGCATGAGCAGAACAGGACTCAAGGCCTGGGACAGACATGTGTCCTTAGTGCCCCACATCCCTCGTGCCTAACCTGGCTCCCACAGGGTGTTCACAGCCCAGGGAAACTGTGCCCAGGGGCCTTACCAAGTTATACTTGAAGGGGGTGCCAGGATAGAGGAAGGGGCCCCAGAGTTGGACACTCCAGCCCAAGGGACTAAGGCTGACTAGAGGGAAAGACCTGGGGCCTGGGGGAGCCCGGATGAGGAACACTTCCTAGCAGGGAATGCTTTGAAGCCTGACCTAGAGCCCACCTGCTGTGCAGCAGACAGAATGGGAAATGGCGTTGTGAGTAGCAGACACATCCCGGGCAATGGTCAGGAAACTGGAAAACAGCAAACCAATTCTTCCTTTTTGCCTGCTTGGCTTGTTTTGCTTTCAGAGCCCGAACTGGATGTGAGGAAGAGAACGTGAGTATCTTCAGCCCTTGGGGAGCATTAATTAAATTTAAAAAAAAATAAAAAACACCACTAACCAACAGCCACTTCTGAGGATGCTTTTTCCCAGAAGCCAAAGCAAAAAAAGGAGAAACAGCCCCAAGCAGGGCAGTAGCTGGAACTGTAACCTCTAGGGCCCTTGAAAACATGTTGGTCTCTTCCCTCCTTCCCCCACTCCCTGATCTCATACCCACTGGTCTACCCATCTGTGGGGTCAGTGGGGTGTCAGGGCCCACACCAAGGGATGAGAAGCAGTCAGCAGCCGAGCTAGACCTCGTCCTGCAGCGACACCAGAACCTCCAGGAGAAGCTGGCAGAGGAGATGCTCGGCCTGGCCCGGAGCCTCAAGACCAACACACTGGCTGCCCAGAGTGTCATCAAGAAGGACAACCAGGTATGCGGACTCTGGGAACCCTAGAGCCTCTGGTTTGGGGCATCAAAGAATGCTTCCCAGAAGAAGGTCCCTATAGCTGGGACTTAGCTGGATGACTAGGAGTTTGACAGAAGTAAAAAATGGCATTCCCAGAAGAGGAAACCACACTAGCAAGGGCCGAGAGGTATAGATTTACCCCAATACAGTAGGAAGAGGCGACACTTGGACCCAGTCCTGTTGACACTCTCCCTCCCTCACCCACAGACCCTGTCACACTCACTCAAGATGGCCGACCAGAACCTGGAAAAGCTGAAGACAGAATCCGAGCGGCTGGAACAGCACACGCAGAAGTCCGTCAACTGGCTGCTCTGGGCCATGCTTATAGTCGTCTGCTTCATCTTCATCAGCATGATCCTCTTCATCCGTATCATGCCCAAACTCAAATAAAGACTTGGCCTGGCCTGTGTCACCTGTCCGCTCTCTGCCCTTCACCCAGCCCAGGGATGATGCCCTTTGGGGTTGGCAACATGATGGGAAGGCCCTTGGAGCCCCCTGAGAGCTACAGAGAGTACACGACCAGGGAAGGAAGGAGGTCAGGCAGCTGGGGGAGGTGAGTCAACAAGCCTGCCTCCCATTTCCGCCCCTCCCCCACCCCCACCCCAGGTACCTGCTTCACACTGGACAAGGCAGGGCCCATAGAGGCCCCAAGAACTCCCAATATGATGAAGTCAGAGCCAAACACATTCCTGTGGAGTCGAAGTAAGGTCTGGGGAGGGTGGGGGAGGAGTGGGGCCATGCCTGGAGGTCAGCCCGTAGGAAGGGTTGAAAAGTTGTCTCTTTGAGCTGTGAACAACGCCTGGATTCTTGGCCTCCGGAGGAGATGAATTCAATCCAGAGCCAGTGACAAGGCTTGATCGCTCAGACCTTTTGTGTAATAAAGTTTTATTGAAGTATAAAAGAGAGAAAGCTTCTGACATAGACATCAGAAGGGGGGCAGAAAGAGTGCCCCCTTGCTAGTTTTTAGCAAGAAGTTATATACCTATTAGCAAGCTGCTAATTAGAGAAAAGGAAACGTCTGAAAACTCAGAGTGGCACCAGGCCCCTCACGCACAACATGCGTTTTGAGATAACACTGGCACGAGGTGAGTCATCCCGGGCCATAAAACAATTGACATAGGGACTTTCCTGGTGGTCCAGTGGTTAACATTCTGTGCTTCCAATGCAGGGGGCCAGGTTCAGTCCCTGGTCAGGGAACTAGATTCCACATGCCTCAACTAAGACATGGTGCGACCAAATAAATTCTTAAAAAAAAAAAAAACAAAGAAAACTGACATGAATCTTGTAGAAAGGTAGATTTCCAAGCAAATACATAGTTGCACTAACATAGCTGAAGAGAACATTTCCATGAGTAAAGCATACTGGTTTGTTGAACCATTAAGGGTTCTGAGTCTTAGGCAGAACTTACTTACCGAAAGAGTCTAAAGTAAGTACATAGTTCATTACCATAGCTTAAGAAAAACATTTCCATAAGAAAAACGCATTGGTTAGCTAAAGGTTTGAGAAAAGTTCATTTCAGGTGGAACCAGGTGTCATCATGGCAACACAAAATTTTAAATTAAAAAATTTAATTTAAAAATAAAATTTAAAGAAAACTTGTAATTTTGTATAGAGAAGGGGGAAAAGTCTGACACTTGTAGTTTGTTTCTTCCTGCCACTTAAAAGAGAGGTTAAAAAAATGTCTGACAGTTGCAACCTATTAACTCCATTTGGGGACCCCTAGCCTTTCTGCCTGTTACCCTCTCAGGGTGTCAGTGCTGGGCTTTCCTTGGGATTCAAAGTGATAATTGAGAGACAAGGCTTAGCCCAGCCACAGCCTAAGATCTCAGGACATTGCAGATGCTTCACACAGTCCCTCAGCAAACAAAAGAAAATCAGGGGAGACCCTGCCCTGCCCAGGTCATAGTCTGGGTGGGCGTTGGAGTTGGGACCCTGGAAGGGGTCATGGAGTGTGAGTCCAGAGGAGGTATGGGTCCTGGGTTCTGCTTATCCCTACTCCAGATGTCAAGAGCAAAGTCTGTGAAACGGATGACTGAAGAAGCTTGGTAAGGAAGCGTGGAACAGAAGGTGCCTGTCCCAGACCATCCAAGCAAGAGCACTGTGAAACAAGCATGGAGTTGTCCGTGTGGGCCCCACCCCCACTCCACCAGCATAGGTGTGAAACCACCGCTAGTAGCTTTTAAAATTCTGGTGGCAGTTTTTTAAAGCTTTATGAAAGCTCTAGTGGCAATTTTTTTAAAATAGACCATAAGAAGGAGGCTCATGCTTCTGACTCAGAGATGGTTCAGTATTAGGAAGCATGTTAATAGCCATATTAATGCATCAGGAATCAAAATCATAGGGTGAAACGGTACCTTGTACTGTTCACAGCATCCATTACGCAAAGTCTCAATTAAAAATAATGAGCATTTCCTCACTGAATGGAAAAATCTCAAGTCAAAGGCAGTGTTGAGTTTAATGGGCAAATACTAGAAGTTTTACCATCAAAGTGAAGAAACTAAACTGAGGTGGAGTGGAGGGATACTCAACAGTCCACCCATCTCCTCCAATGATTTAATATTGTCTGGAGGTGCTAGTCAATGCAACTAGACCACAAAAAGAAATTGAAAGAAAAGAATAAAATTATTCATAGATGATAAAATTGTCTATATAAAAAGATCCAAGCAAACTAACTAAAACAGCTATTTCAGTAAGAGAATTTAGTAAACCAGCAAGAGGGTTAATGAATAATTAATTTGCTATATGCAAAAAACAAAGTTGCAAAATATATTGGAAGATCCCATTTATAATAGCAACAGCAAAGATACATTACCTGGTCAAATTAACACCCTTAGTATATAAAAAGCTCCTAAAAGCCAACAAGAAAAAAAAAAAGATTTGCAGGAAATAAACAGGAAAACAAATACAAATGGTTTCTGAATTTTCTCACTCACCAGATTAGGTAAGATTTAAAACTTTGAAAGTACACATCCAGGAAACTGTGATGCCATTGAGGTTGCAAGGGCTGTGGGAAAACCAGTTGATTAGAGCATTATTGGCACAAGCTCACTGGAAAACAACTTGACAATTGATGCTGTTCAGTCGCTAAGTTGTGTTCAGCTCTTTGAGACCCTATGGACTTGAGCACACCAGGCTCCTCTGTTCTCCACTGTCTACCAGAAGTGAAGTGAAGTGAAGTGGCTCAGTGGTGTCCAACTCTGCGACCCCATGGACTGAGGCCTATAGGCTCCTCTGTCCATGGGATTTTCCATCCCAGGCAAGAATGTTGGAGTGGGTTGCCATTTCCTTCTCCAGGAGATCTTCCCAATCCAGGGATTGAACCTGGGTCTCCCGCATTGTAGGCAGACGCTTTACCATCTGAGCCACCAAGGAAGTCAGAACTATCTACCAGTTTGTTCAAATTTATGTCCATTGAGTTGGTGATGTAATGTAACCATCTCATCCTCTGCTACCCTCTTCTTTTGCCTTCAAACTTTCCCAGCTTCAGAGTCTTTTCCAAGTCAGTTCAATCTTTTTGACAATATCTTTCAAAATTAAAATACACAGGTCTCTTTCCCCCGTGGATTCCGGGAAGTTTCACTTCTAGGAATTTATCCTACATAGTCCTCCACAATTTGCCAAAGAAATGTGCACTTGAATCTTTTTTCTATAGTATTGTCCGTAGTGAGGAGAATTTCTCATTGACTTAGAATCTCTCCGAAAGAAGATACAATTAACTGTGGCCTCTGGGAGTAAGGGTGGGTGAGAAATTCACTCTGCGCTACGCTTCTTTTCTATTTGAATTATCTAAACATGCCTCCAGTGCTTATTTAAAGAACTATTTTTCAAATACAACCGCTGAGTAAATAGATAAGTTGGTGCTGTCGTTCAGTCGCTGTCTTATCGGTCTCTCTGCGACCCCATGGACTGCACCACGCCAGGCTCCCCTGTCTCCCGGAGTTTGCTCAGACTTCTGTCCTCTGAGTCGGTGATGCTGTCTAGCCATCTCATCCTCTGCCGAAAGTTCTCCAAATAAACTGAGGGTCAGAAAGGGTGAGTCACCGGCCCCAAACACAGCAGCTAGCTGTCTGCGTCAGTCTCACCGCCAGGGTGGGGGTCCACTTCCCGGTTCCCCAGGCCCGCCCCCTCACCGCCAGCCCCGCCCTATATACCGAGGCCCCGCCCCTGACCCGCGGAGCGACCCAGCCAGTTGACTCCGGCCTGTCGTTGATGCACCACACGGACTTCGGGAGCGGACCTAGAGTCGGAGCCCCAAACGCTGGGACAGGTGACCCAAGACAGGAGTGGTTCGTGCGGCCCGCCACCGGACCGGAGATCCCAAGGGTCTTCTCGGGGGCGCTGTCCGTGGCCTCCGCCTAGCCGTGAGGGAGAGATTGCGGGCCGCGCCGGGGTTAACGCGAGCCAATCCTGGGCTGCGCGGTACGTAACGGATTATTTGCATAGCGCTCTTCCGGGTCACGCACTCGGCGGCGGGCTCTGGGGCTCTCTGAGGCCAATGGCGTGCGTCTATGCAAAGGAGGGCGGAGATGGAGAAAGTGCAGCGTGTGAAGGAGTTGGCCGCTCTGGGAGCCGCCTCCCAGTGAGTCCTCCCACCGTCCCACCTCCAATCATGTCCCCCTGCTGTGTCCACAGTCCGCCCGCCGACCATCCCCGCCACGCGCGGGTCGCGACTCTCCCCGGAGGACCCGCACACCGGCCCGGGGACGCCGGAGCGGCGCCGCCCCCAAGCCGATGCCCGCCCGAGAGCCCCCCCAGACCCATGGCTCCCGGGGGAATCTGCAGACCCGTCCGCCTGGCCCTGGTCCTGGTCCTCCGGTGAGTCTGAAAGGGAGACGGGTTCCCAGGCCGAGCCCAAGCATAGAATTCATTCCCCCCTGTTTAAGGGATGACGGCTAACCCTCGTTAACTCCAAACCATGATTCCTGCGCCTGCTGCAGCGACTGGTGTCTAGAGGCCCCAAACCCAGCGCTCCCCCAACTGTGTGCCAGCCAACTGTGTGCCAACCCCAGCCCGGAGCCCGCAGGACAAAGCCCAAGAAGATTGTATTTGAGGATGAACTCCCCTCCCGGGCCCGCCTGGGCACCAAGAAGTCTACTAGAGCCGTCCGCGAGAGACATATGCCTAGGCCCCACCCCGTGCCTGACTATGAGCTGTGAGTGATTCCTAATTTCTTGGAACAGGAAAGGGGCACTGAGACTGAGGCTTTGACAAGTGAATAAGAGTTTGGTGGTTTAGTCGCCAAATCGTGTCCAACTCCTAGGACCCCATGGACTGTAGCCTGCCAGGCTCCTCTGTCCATGGTATTCTCCAGGCAAGAATAATGGAGTGGGTTGCCATTTCCTTCTCCAGGGGATCTTCCTGACCCAGAAATCGAACCTGGGTCTCCTGCAATGTAGGCAGATTCTTTACCAACTGAGCTACAAGGGAAGAGTAAGTGTTTACCAAATAGTAAAAAGAGAAGAAGGGCATTTGGGGCAGGGAGCCCAACAGAGTCAAAGAAAAGCAAATTACACTGATTGTGGAAGAGTTCTTTCCACTCATACTCTGACCCCCTTTCAACCTGGTAGTAAGTACCCACCAGTGAGCACTGAGAAGGATCGGAACCGCTATGCTGCAGTGTTTCAGGACCAGTACCCAGAGTTCTTGGAGCTCCAGCAGGAGGTGGGATCAGCACAGGCAAAGCTCCAGCAGCTGGAGGCCCTGCTGAACTCACTGCCCCAACCCCGAAGCCAGGTCAGCACCCAGGTGGAAACCCTCACCCTACATCCCTTGCAAGTGGCCTAAGCCTGGCCTCTTAGCCCAGTGGATTCAGATCTCTGCGCCTCTTCCTCCTCCAGGCTGGGCGGGCACCACATCACATGGGCCAAGGTCAGCCCTTGACAAGGTCCACCTTGTCTGAACCTCAGTTTCCCCATCCCTCCTTGGGTCCTGTGCTCCCTGAGCACCCACTTCCTTCTCCCCTGGCAGAAGGAGGCCCATGTTGCTGCCCGTGTCTGGAGGGAATTTGAGAAGAAGCAGATGGTGAGTCATGCCTCTTGAGTCCTACAGCCTGGCCTTTGCACCCCCCCCTCCACATACTCACACTCCCATGAGTCTGGGCACTTGTGCCCAGTTTCATGGAAAGAAAACTGAGGTTCAGAGAGGAAAAGACAAAAGCTCAAGCAGCTTGAGAGGCATAGGCCAGACTGCCACAAAGACTTCCCTGGATCTCACCCTGCTCAGGACCCCAGCTTCTTGGACAAGCAGGCTCGCTGCCATTACCTGAAGGGCAAACTAAGGCACCTCAAGTCACAGATCCAGAAATTCGACGACCAAGGAGACAGCGAGGGCTCTGTGTACTTCTGAGCGTCCTGGCAAACAGAGGGAACCATCAGAGTGGGGGGCCCTACCCTGCCCTTCCTTCTCTTCTTCCCTCCTGATCTTTGCTGTTACTGCTGCCGCACCTGGGGTAGCCATAGCCATGCCTGATTTTAAATGCCTTCGCCTTTGAGGCCTAGATCTGATGGCCCCTCTTCCAGCAAGACTTCCCAGAACCTGCAGGACCTCCATGGAGACCCCACATCCCAGTCCATCCCCTAGAAGCAGGTCCCACTCCCCATCCCTGTGGAATAAACATTTATTAAATACCTACTGCCACTTAAAACTCCTGATTTCACTCTTTGTCACCAAAAAATTGTTCTTCCATTTTCCCAAGGGAAAAAAAAATTAAGGATCTGAGAAAGGGACTTGGCGGGGTCTCTGGGTGGACTGTGAACCCTAGTCTGTCCAGGGGGCTCCCTGGCCTCCAAGAGTCTCCAAGAGTAGGAAGCTGAGGGGCCAACTGCTACCGTCACCTCCTCACCCAGGAGGGTTCCCCAATGTCCACCCCATGCCAGGCTCTGGGTAGCGTGGATGGAGCACAGGTAGGACCAGGCTCCATGTGAAACCCAATGATGGTAGCCCAGCTTTCTTTGAGCCTTGGCCTCCCAGAGGACACGGACAGTTAGGCAGGCTGCAGGCAAGGAAGGCAGGGCCAGCCACTGGGTCACAGAGAGGCCTCAGCCTCAGGATCAGTCCTCAGGGAACACGTGTCCTCAGGAAGAGAGCCCAGTGTGATAGAGCAAGGACAGAGGGCTGGACCCCGACGGGTGTCCTGACAACCAGGGAGGTTCAAGATGTCTTTTCCCTGCAGAAGAGGATTGGGTTTTGTAGGAGCTCAGCAATCAGGCCTGGACAAGCATCCAAGTCTCTGACCGACTAGAAGCAGGACAGACACCACGGTCTTGGTCAGTCCACAGATGTCCTGTGAATCTGAGAAACAGCGCATTGCTGTCCAGCCTGGCTGGAGTGGACAGACGTTCACTTATCCACAGGACCTCTCAGAAAACACCTGCCCAGGGCAGAAACCAGCCCAGCTGCCAGTGGAAGAGCTTCATCCCATTCCAACCTCAGTCCCCTTCTGGGGACAGGGCACACCCAAGAGACTTTCATTCACTTGTTCCCGACTTCCCAGATGTCCTCCGAGATGGACATGGGGAAATGTCCATCAAAATGTTCCAATGGGGAACATTTTGGAGGGCTGAGGCTGCTTTATGGCTAAGCCCTGGCCCACCCTACAGGGTGAAACCTAGGTTCTCCCCTGTTTTCAAAGGAGCGTTTGATAAATTTGTCTTCACTTGACAAGCCTTCAGTCAGGGCCAAAAGGTGTCACCCACCACCACCATCTAGGCCCTTTCTACCCATCCCCTAGAGCCACGGTCCTGCCATAAATTCCATAGATGCCTTTCCCACTATAGAACTGGGCCACAACCTTCTGAGGCCAGGATGGCAAGCCCCCTGGTGCCCTCCATCACCCCATATCACCTCAATTAAGTCCACATTTCAAGGTCTGACCTTAGAGGTCTCCATCTTCTAAATGCCAGTTTCTAAAAGTTTTTTTAATTACATGTGACAAAACAATTTTAAACACTCGGGCACAAAAGGGGACGTCTCATGGAACTAAAACACCCAAGGGTTTCAGATATGGCTTGATCCAGGGGCTCCAAAAGTATCCTGGGAAATTGGTCTCCTTTTTGGCTCTGCTTTATCCTCCTAATTTCCAATCCTGCCGTTAAATCTCACTGGCCAGCTCTGGGCCACACGCCCTCCCTAAACCAGTCCCTGTGGCCAGCGAAATCAAGGGCTCTATCTGGGCTGAGATCATGTGACAGAACTAGCCCCAAACATCTCTCCCAAGAACACTGGGGCCCAGACACCATGATTAAGGGTTGGCCAAAGAAAACAAAGGGACTTCCCTGCCAATCCAGAGGTTAGGCCTTGGCATGGTTGGGGAACTAACATCTCATAAGCTGTGTGGTGCAGCTAAAAAAAGTAAAACAATCAAGTGCTTAGTTCAGGGTTTGTGTGAATGTACGAGGCTCACTTTCATAGGCCAGAATCTAAATTCAAACCTGAGCCATCTGCTCAGCCCAACTCCTACAGACTCACTGGCTGACCTCTGGCCTCTCCTTCCAGCCTGTTTCTCCACAAAACTATCCCACACAAACAAAGCCTGCAAGTAGGGCTGTTGTTAGGTTGTAGGTGTTCCAGCTGAGCTGGGAGTGGGTCCCCATGGTAGGGTGCCCTCTGTGTCACCCCTCCCCCCACTAAGATGATGGAGACTGTGCAGGTAGGAAACTTCTTTATTATTGGCCTTGATTCATCCATCATGTAGTGTCCAACGTGGATTATGTGTCCAGAGGATCAGTCTGGCACTCATCACCCCTGCCTGGCTGCAGCTGCCCCTCCAGTCCAGACGCCAGGACTTTGTCCATCACACCAGAGAAGCCACACCCTCACGAGTTCAATCTTGGGGCACCAAGAGACAAGGCTGTCCTGGGATTGGACCCTCTGTCTCGCCCCTCATCTTGATCAGGGTTTCTGGGGAAGACTTGACTGGAGTCTAGACAAATCAGTCTCTTTTTGGTTTCACTGATCATTTAGAAAACAGAAAAGACAAACATTTCACAGTCTTTAAAAAATAGGAGTCTGAGGAGGGAAGCCAGGGTCCTCTGTCCAGGGGAGGCTCCCCCCAAGAGGCCTGAGCATCCGTGTCCCTTGAGGTCTGCAGACCTGGCCCTGTCTGGTCACTGGCCTGAGCCGTAGGGCCAGTTGAAGGTACTTCCTGACAGCAGCATGTCTCGGATCAGCGTCTCGATGGGCGTCTTTCCCACCAGGCGCATGAAGAATAGCTGGGAGATGAGGGAGGCAGGGACCGCACGCAAGGCAGGGAGCCGCAGCAGCAGGCGCCCAAAGCGCTGGGGCTGTGATGGGTACTGGGCCCGCACGTACTCGGTGAGGGCCACCTGTGCCTTCTCCTGCAGGCTCTCCACATGCGCTGGGTCTGAGAGGCCGCAGGCATCTAAGGGACAAGGGAAAGGTCAGAAGTGGTGGCAAGAGGACACAGGACCCCAGGGCTGACCGGGGCTGGGGACACCACTCAGGGCAGTTGGTACAGAGGAAGGCACTCAAGGGATGAGAGATGGGGCCTAGGGCACAAATGGTGTCTAATATCTAAGGCGGTGTTGGTCCCCAAGAGATATTAAGGTGGCCTCATCTAAGGATGATGACACGGGATGCAAGTAGTGATGTCTCAAGGGTGGAGGGGCCCTGACTAAAGCATTTAACAGGGAGACAAGTTCTAATCAAGCTTAAGGAGGAAGGAATTCCCTGGTGGTCTAGTGGTTAAGACTGCACTTCCACTGCAGGGGCTGCGGGTTCAGTCTCTGGTTGGGGAAGTTCTGCATGCCAGGAGGTGAGGCTGAAAACACCACAAATAAAAAGCTCAAGGGGAAGAGGGGGCTGGCAAGGGGACTTGGGAAGAAAAGTAAAGCCTAAAGAGGGTATTCAGACACACTAAATAGACCTGCCTTGTGAGTGAAGGTGACAGGTGAGAGCCTTATGAATGTCCTGGGTAAATAAAGAGGAGCAAAGCCATATTATTGGATAAAAGCCACCTCCCAGAGTAGCCTGGGTCTGGCTCCCGCATCCTTGGTTCCAGGAGACACCTAGTGGGACCTCCTTGCAAAGTGCAGAGTCTGCTATGCCACCACTCCCTGGAATAAAGCAGGGCTTTGGCGGTGGGAGGGTTACTGAAGACTAGGAAGGAACTAAGATTCCTCCGCCCCTAGGTGGGAGGGGCTTCAAGCCACACCCCCTACCCGATCCAGCTCAGCTGGGGGTGGCCCCTGGAGCGGGGCAGGTTGGGAGCCCTGGGTCAGTGGTCTAGGGTCCTAGGAATTAGGGAGCGAAGGGCCCAGGAGAGCCCAGAACCAGGTGTCAGAGCACCCTTGCCTTTCACAAGTGGAAGGCAGTCCTCCTTAAGTGGTCAGTAACAAGAGGAGCATCCTGATTTGCCAGATGAGGGTCAGAGAGTTTAGGGAGAACAGAAACCAGTAAGTGACGGACAGAGCCAAGTGGGCAGACTTCCCCTCCCGCGGCCCCCCACCTGTCATTCTGCCATCAGTGCCCACTGACCACGATGAACACCTTGATGAGGGGGTGAAGGGTGGGGGTTCTCAGGGAGCCTGAGAATCAAGGAGGGAGGCTGTAGGGCCTTAAGACGTGGAGCTGTGGGGGATCAAAATTCTTAGGAAGGCCTGGAATCAGGGGGTGGGGCCATCACGGTGTCAGACCGCCTGCATTGCCTCCCTCACTGTCCCCCAACAGCGCTGAAGGCACATGCAGGGACGCAAGTCTGGTTAGCTGTAGATCAGGAAGTGGAGAACTAAGGGGGTCAGGGTCAGAAGCTAGGTCTCTCCCCTCCCCCACCCGGCCCCTCCCACGGCCAGAGCCCCCCCATTTCAGGGCGTCTCACCAGGTGTGAAGAGCGCGATGGCCTTGAGGCAGCCATACTCCGCGGAGTCGACCTGCAAACGGCCCAGTTTGTCCACCTGTTCCTGGAAGGCGCGCACCTGGTCCATGAAGGCCACGGCACGCTCAGCGGCCATGGGCGCGGCATGCAGGCCAGCAGCGGCCAGCAGCGGCGCCGTGTGCAGGGGCAGCGCTGCCTGTGCCGCGTTCAGCACGAAGAGCTCGCTCCAGCTGAGGCGCAGCAGCGCCACCTGGTCGGCCACCGGCAGCTCGGGGAAGAAGGGCGCGTGGCGCGCCCACTCCACGGTGCTGAAGAGCAGCCGCGCCGCCAGCTCGCACACGTTGTCGATGCCCAGCACAGCGCCCGCCGCGCCGCTCCCGGCTCCAAAGGCGCCCGCGGCTCCGGCACCGAAGCGCCCGGCCGCCGCGGGGTAGGGCTCGGCACGCAGCAGCTGCGCGATCAGCTCCGACACTGGCTGCCCCGGGAAGAGGTCTCCGCCGGCCACGGCCAGCGCAGAGCCAGGAGGGCTGCCCGAGGAGGCTGCCACGGTGCCGGGTAGCGAGTGCGGAATTCGGCCGCGCTGCACCGCTGTGAAGGGGAGACAGAGATGGGGGGCGGGGAGGCGGGGGGGGGGGGGGGGGGAGAAGCGGGAGGGAGATTGCCAGCCCCGCAAGAAATTCGGAAGGTACAGGAGAGGGAGGGGAGAGGGGACGGGGGAGGGGAGCAGGAATCAGGAGATGGGGAGTGAGGACACAGGAAACCAGAGAGGGGAGAGTGGGGTGTGAGGAAGGGGGGGAGGAATTAGCGGGAAAGTAGGTACCCCGAGTCACGGGGTGGGGCAAGTAGGGAGGAAGAAAGGTTGGAGATAAAATGACCAGGTTACTCATTCCCTCCACTCCAAGCCCCCCAACTCAACCTTTCCCTGAACCCCCAATCCCTACCTCATAGGCACAATGCTTGTTGGGAGGACAGAGGCCAAGTTCTTGCATGCCCCACCTTGCTCCACCCTGTGCCCTCAACCTGAGGTTGAGTCCAGCCACCATCAGACTACTACTTTTAGAGGAGGAAGTTGGGGGGGGGGCGGCGGGAACCATCTCAGGTGGAAATGGGACCACTGGGTGAGGGCTAATTTAAATCACACATATCCCCCTCCCCCTCTTCTGGACTGTGAGCTCCCCTCTGCAGCTAGGGAAGCCAGACCTGTCAATCATATCCTCATCTGTCAATCATAGGAGTCTAAGAGCTGATAATGGGTCTGGGTGGGCAATTATCTTCCTAGGACATGGGCACATAGCCAGCCTACCCCTCAAACAAGTGATCAGTAGGGGCTGGCACTGATCTCTCCTATGGAATTAGGATATTCCTCTACCTCCCAGCCCCACCCTCCAGGTCATGGCCCCCTAGAGCAGCTCTCATCTGCCTGGGCCTCTGCAGTGACCTCAGTGTTAAGGATGAAATCCTGGTCAGTAGTGTTAGTCGCTCAGTCATGTCCGACTCCTTGCAATCCCATGGACTACAGACGGTAAGGCTTCTCTGTCCATGGGATTCTCCATACAAGAATCCTGGAGTGGGTAGCCATTCCCTTCTCCAGGGGATCCTGACCCAGGGATTGAACCCGATCAGCAGCAGGTGCTCAGTAAAACATGAGATTCCATCGGTAGCTTTGCCTGTGAATGGGGAGGACCAATTGCTGACCTTGGCCAGTGCCCCCAGGGATCAGGTAGGTGAGAAGAGGAAAGCTGAGGTGCAAGGAAGAAGGATGGCTGCATGCCAGCCTGGCCTGTGCCACAGTGGGCGGGGTGGAGGGGCTGACTGGGCTGGGTGCCCGGCAGAGACTAATTAATGAGCTTTAATGAGGTGGCATGCACGGTCTCATCACCCCCATGAACTTCTGGTCAACCCACCATGGAGCAGAGCAGAAGGACGAAAGTGGAGCTGAGGGCTAGCAGAGCTGATCAGGGAAGCAGGGTTCAAGCCTTATCCCATGTGATTTGAAGTCTCAGGAACCTGTAGTCTGTCAAATGAGTGTAGCCGGGTTGAGGGCCGACAATGAATCCCAATCAACCTCTGGCTCACTTGGTTCTAAAGCCCACTGCCACCATTCATCCATCACCTGGCCACCTCAGGGACTGTGCATTTGCTATTCCTGCTTCCTGAGAACCCCTTCCCCAGCTCTTCCCATTAAGCCCAGACTGTGTGGGTTCAAATCCCAACCACAATTAGATCGCTCTCTGTACTCTTTCCCCACCCATAAAAGTATGCAGTTGATAATAATCATGACGATGATAACACCAATCACTGAATTAAGTGAGAATGTATCTAACTGGCTTGGAATAGCTTTTGGCACATGAAAGTGAAAGTGAAAGTCGTTCAGTCGTGTCCAACTCTTTGGGACTCCATGGACTACACAGTCCATGGAGCTCTCCAGGCCAGAATACTGGAGTCGGTAGCCTTTCCCTTCTCCAGGGGATCTTCCCAACTCAGGGATCGAACCCAGGTCTCCCACATTGCAGGCAGATTATCTACCCAGTGAGTCACAAGGGAAGCCCAGAATACTGGAGTGGGTAGCCTATCCCTTCTCCAGCAGATATTCCCAACCCAGGAATCGAACCAGGGTCTCAGAGTAAGAACTAAATGGATAGTAACTCAAGCCAAGAAACATTAAGCACCTTCCATGTTTTAGAACCTGGTGTAGGCCCTGGGGATGTGTCAGAAAACAAGACAGACAAAAGTTTCTGACCTTGAGGAGCAGACATTCTGATGGAGGAGCAAGCAAACTATAAAGCAAGATAGATGGCCTGAATAAAGGGGCTGCAAAGGGTAATCAGGAGGGGTTCTCGGAGGAGGTGGTGTTTCAGTAAATCTTAAAAGAAGGTGAGGGAGGAAGCCATGTAGGTGTCTGGGGGAGGTGTTCCAGACAGAGGGAACCACCTGTGCAAAGGCCAAGAGATAGGGCTGTGTTCGGGTCATGATCTGAGATTATTACTTCCACCTCGAGACTTTGAAGATCTGAAGCCTGGATTTGATGTGGATTTTAGGTCAAATTCACAAGTGGAGACAAAATCCAGGTTGCGGGGGTGGGGGTATGGGCAGTCACCCCCAACTTCACATGACCAAAGAGAGTGATCAGATGATCTTAAGAGAAAGACTCTGGCGGCTGTTCCCAGCTTCTTTCACAGAGGCTCAGCAGAGAAGAAACCAACAGTAGAGCAGGAGAGACTCAGCTTTTAGACACAGAAAAGAACTGCCAGCCTGGCTCATAAGAGTCCAGGCAGTGACACGAAGTCCAGCCTTGGGGCCGTCATTGAAATGGGCCAGATTCTGCTCCCTAGCCCAGTGCTTCATGTAGAAGTCTACATATTCCACCTGAATTCTGAGAGTGATCAGAGTTCTAGACCTAGCTGCCCTACGCGGATCCACCCAAGTCCCCAGGGCAAGGACAAGAGGCTGGGCCTCCCTCTGACTCCCAGCACCCCCGGTCAGGCGGAAGGGTGAGCTGCCCTTTGCCTTAGTCAGGTGAGTTCCTGCCTTGGGCAAACACAAGGCAGAGGGTGGAGGGAAAGCAAATCAAAAAAAAAAAAAAAAAAGGTACATCATTGTTCAGAAAGTGGTGGCCAGGCTAGAGGGCAGAGGATTACCGGGGTTAACTTCAGGTTCTCTGCCCCTGAGGCCGGGTTGGGAGAGGTGGTGGGGAGAAAGGTTCTAACATGGGCCGGAGTGGGGGAGCCCCTTGCAGCCCAGTTCTGCCTCAGCCACCAGGCGGCCACAGATAATTGGATTCCTCCAGCCCAGGGCCAGATCGAGGCCCATGGGATCTCAGGATCGGTGGTAACAAGGTTAGCAGGCGCCAGACCCCGCCCTCCATGGCTCCCAGACCCCAAGAGAGGGAGCAAAGGGCAGGCCGCTTATTCACCCCCTGCCTGCCCCACCCCAGCGGGGACTCACCTTCCTTCCTCATGCCCACCCGGAAGCACTTCTTGAGGCGGCAGTATTGGCACTGGTTCCGGTGATGCTGGTCGATCTGGCAGTCACGGTTGGACCTGGGTCACCAAGGGGATCACCATGACACCTACATTCTGGCCTGGGAGCCACCAGGACCACCCCCCATCCCTACCAACAACCTGGGCTGGGCAGGTGACCCCAAAGTGGCACAGAGGTGTGCAAAGAGGAAACAACAATTTGGGGGAGTGGAGACAGATGAAGAGCAGTCTGTGGCAAAGTGGATTAGCATGCCAGGGAGGGTTATGTTGGAACTGGGTTTTGAAGGATGAATACAAGTTCCCCAGGTGACCAGAGGCAGTTCCTGGCAGAATGACAATGATAGCCAAAAGCTTTCCAGTTTCATTTTACTTGGTCCTTGTCAGGCCAGGGGACAGGGTCTTTGTCCCCAGGGCACTGTGAGAACAGAGAAGGAACATGGTCACCGAGCAAGACTTTGTGAGTTGACTTAAGAGACTAGAACCCAGGCCAGTCCTCTATGGGGTCACAGCACCACGGGGCCCCAACATTACTGCCTGACACAAGGCCACCATCAATGTATAAACAAACAAAAGAGTGAATGAATGAATGCCTGTACCCCTCAAAGATGTCAAACCCCTCCTCTAGAAAGACCATCCAACACCTAACGGGGCCCAAGAAGCTTCCTCCAGGCAGTCCTCCGAGATTGCTGGTGCCTCTTCCAGGGATGGGACATGTGGCCCCGCCCTCTGAAGCAATGAGTTCCGTCCAAGGTCAGTTGCAAGGCTGACCTCCTCTGAGCCTTTTGAGGCCCAGGCTGAGGGCTGGAGTCCCAGCTGGGCACCAATAGGGTACTCGGAGCCAGTCACAAAGGAAGAAAAATACTTAACAAAGTTGAAAAGTCAAACACATCCTAGCTGCGGACACCCGAGGCCCGACCCTTGGGCAGCGACTTCTCCACTGAACCTTAGTTTCCCCATCTGTAATCGGGGGGCCAGAGGCCAATTCTATACGGGATGCACTCATTCTGGAGAAAACTGGGAGTGGGGGTGGAGGAGGGTGTCAAGACTTGGGCCCACCTGGGAGTCCCAGTGGCCAATTTTGGAGAGGTGAGGCTCCAGAGGCCTCTGCGTTCTGCAGCACCAGCCTCCGAGCCCCAGGAAGGGGCCCTACTAGGGCAAAGGGAGCTCAGGCAGAACCAGAACAAAGCCCAGCAGGCAGGCAGTGGGAGGGTCCTGGGCAGCCGGGTGGAAACAGCCAGGCCTGGGGCAGGCAGGCAGGGGCCTGGCTCGGGTCCCCCAGACTTCAGGGGTGCCCTGAACCTTCTGCCTCAACTTCCCCAGTTGTAGAGTCAAGACAGATCTTCTGTCCCTCCAGATGCGGAAACAGGAAGTTCTACCTGTTATCCCACCTAAACAGCACATGCTTTGGCAGACCCCACAGTCCAACTCTGCCTTCTCCCTGGGCTTCTGGCTTTCAGTCCAATTTGATCATTGCCCTCTTTTGCTCACACACCTTCTTCCATGGTTCCCCACTACTTTCACTCCAGAATTTCTGACCCACTTGGCTCTAACTTCTCCCATGCCTGAGTGGTCTCACCTTACATCACCCTTACATCACTGATCCCCAAGCCTGCCCACTCAGTGTTTGCTGGAGCCACACCCTCTGCAGGAGTGCCCTTCGCTTCTACCTGCTAAACTCCTCATGTTTCAAGGTCCACCTCCTGTGGCCTTCCTCTGTGACCCTCAGGCAGAGCTCCTTGTTCCTCCTGGGACCCCAGACCATCCCTCCCTCTGGCCCAACCCAGAACCCACAGACTAGGATGCCTGTGTCTCACTCAAACTGGGAGAGGGCTGGGCTTGGAACTGGGGTCTTTTCTAGGGTGCTGGTATCAAACCATCCACGTCAGGCCCTGAGGGGTCTTTGTTGATTCAACCTGAGGCTCAGTGAGAAGCAGTGACTTCTCCCGGTCACACAACACAGACCTTCTGAAGAACCTGCTGGTGGCAAACCAGGCCCCTCTCCCTGGCCTTGGTGCTCCCACTCTAAGGGAGCATCTAGGACCCCCAAACCACCTGAGCCTCTCCCCTGCCCTCCCTAAAGACCCGGCCAGAGAGCACACAGTTATTCCAGCAGCAAGAATGAGGCCAAAGTCTGGTGGCCCAGTTAGCATTGGAGGAGGGAGTAAGCCAGCTTCATGCCATATAGAGCCGCCCCCAACAGGCCAGATCTGGGGCCAAATTCCTGCTTCAGGTACCCAGGACCCCACCCAGTGGCCCTGCCAACAAGCCCTCCATCAGCAGCTCCCCCTGGGGAGGTCCTGACCCAGACCCGCCTGGCCCCCGCCGCCTTCCCAACCCCACAGCTCCCTTGCTAAGCCCCGAGTGGGCAGGGTCTCTCCCTGGGTGACCCAGGGCAGGTGCCAAGAGCTTTCTGGGCCTTAGTTTTGCACATGTGGAAAATGGGACCCTCCAAACTGGCTCTGCAGAGCCCAAGTATGTTCCTGGAGGATGCAGAGTAGGGGTTTGTCAACAGAGCAAAAGGGGACTCAGCAAAAAGTGGTGGGAAAGGGGGTGTCCTGAACTGGACACCCAGTGCCAGCAGCTTCTCCCCTAGACCTAATTCCCCGGGCGGGAACCAGAAAAGCTAGCGAGGTCACACCCAGCCAGTGGGGACTCCAACCTAGGATTGCCCGGGGCTGCTTCTTGGAAACATTCATCCCCACCCAGTCTCAGAACCGACAAAAGTTTCAGGGATTTTCCAGGATCCCAGTTCTGCACCTACTCCTAGCTGGGGGCGGGGGGGCGTAGAGCGGGGTGCGGGGCTGGAGCAGCCAAGATGCGGTCAAATCCAGCCTCCACCTTGGACCTCTCGAAGCAGTTTCCCGTGACCCAGGGCCCAGAGAGCGCCCAGGGGGATTCCCCCTGAGGCGCAGGCCCAACCCCCGAAGCAGAAGCGCCCCCTGCCCCAGGCGAAGGAAGCCGCCCTGTGCCACCTAGTTTCGCTCCAGCCGCCGCCACAGTAGTCAGGGCGACTTTGGAAGTGATATTTGACCCCAAGGGCGCGCCGTATCGATCCGCGCGGCCGCAGACAATGGCCCCCGGACGCTGTGAGCTCCACAGTCCAAGTTCCACGTTCGATCCCCACCGGGTCCCCGGCGCGCCGAGATTCCCAAGGGACGGGATGCCCTGGGATTAGGGACCCACCCCTGACAGCACCCCAACCCCTCGCCGCGCAGAGCTGACCCCTCTCCGGAGAAAAGGAAGGGAGGAAGGAGGAGCGAGTAACTGGGGCGGAAGCCGCCAGGGACCACCTGATGGGGGGGACCTGCACCGATACAGCGCCGACTGTATACACAATCCCAGGAATGTGATGGAGAGGGGGCGAAGGACCTGTGCCCCGATCTCAGACGGGCAGTAGAGAGCCAGGGAAGGTCAGCGCCAGGCCCAAGGTGACCGAGCAGGTCAGAGGCCCGGCCCGGGTGCCGGCGGCGGTGCGCAAAGAGGGGGCTCACCGGCAGGTGTAGCTGAGGTTGCGGCGGATGCTCCGCTTGAAGAAGCTCTTGCAGCCCTCGCAGGTGAATACGCCGTAGTGTTTGCCGCTCGACTTGTCCCCGCACACCACGCAGTCCACCTGCAGCCCCGGCCGCTCCTCGTCGCCTGGCTCAGCGTCGCTGGCGGCACCGGGCGGTGAGGCCGAGTCTTCCTCCGCCGCGCGCGGGTAGCCGCCCGCCTTGTCCACGCCATTCGTGTCGCCGCCGCCCCCGGGGCCGCCCCAGCCGCCGGTCACCATGGCCATAGCCCCCGGGCAGCGGGGCCGGGGCGCCCCCTCCGCGTTTCTCCCTCGGGGCACCCCTCGAGGCCCGGGGGACCCTAACCGGCGCGCATCCGGTCCCGGTGCGCGGGGGTCACCCGGTTGCTCCCCCCAAAAAAGTTTTGCAGCAACTTCCTGCGGCCGGTCCGCGCGCCCGGGCGGAACTGGTCGGGCCGGTTCCAGGTCAACTTTCCCACGCGTGCGCGGGGCCGGGCCCCGGACCGGGGGGGCGCGCTAGAGGTGCTGGCCGGGGGCCCCGGGGACTCGCGCCCCGCCGCCCTGGGGCCCCGGCGGGGGAGCTCGGGCCATGGCCCGACCCAGGCAGCGCAGGGGGTGCCCTCCGGCCTGGCCGCCGCTTGGCCAAGGGCTGCGGCCAACTTAGCGGGCTGCCATCCGAGCGCGGGAGGCCGGGGGGAAAGTTTGGCCGCAAGTTGCGCGGCCGCCCGCGGCGGGGGGGAGGGGCGGCGGGCGTGCGCCGGGGCCGGTCACCGCACCCCCTGAGTCCCCCAGGGCCCCCAGCGACCGCTCGGGGCCTGCAGGACCGCGGGCCGGCGCTTCCCGAGCTGCCGCCCCCGCTGCGGCCGCGCCCGCCCGGCCTGGGCCTGTGCCTGAGCCCGAGCCTCGCTCTCGCCGCCGACCCCGCGCGCCGGCCTCGCGCTGCGGCCGGTTTGACACACAACGTTCCATTCGCGGGGCGGGCGGGGGGCGGGGGCGGGGGCAGGGGCGCGCGCCGCGGGCTGGGGGCGGGCGCTCGTTGCCCCGGCGACGGCCGCCCTTATAAGGACATGGGTGGCCGTGCGCGGCGCCCGGCGCCCGGGCCGGCGGGAGGGGCTAGGGCGGAGCGCGGGGCCGCAAGGCCTGACCCTCCTCCCTCCTCCTCCCTCGCTCACCCCACTCCCACCCCCGTCCTCGCCCGGCTCCAGCCTTAACCCCTGCCGGGCCGCGGCGGGAGCCTGGGCCACTGCTGCCCTCTGCCCTTCCGCAGCCTCGCCAAGATGTCTCTCTAAGGCCCTCCCCTCCACCTCCGGCCTTGGAAGTTGTGTAGCTCAACCGCCCTCGAGGCGCCCCTCGGCACCACCCCCTTGCATTCCCGGCAGAAGCAATAATGGGGGGCCGGTTGCACCGGGGAGCACGCCCCTGCGCAGTACACACACACACACACACAGACACACACACACCACACACCCCCCTGGGGCATTTCTTTGCACAGTTGCATGATGGATTGTATTTGCTTCCTCTTCCAGAAAGTCGCGGCGTCCGACCCCCACCCCACCCTTTCTCCGCTTGGGCTAACACCTGGTGTTCGGAATCTCCGGGGGGGAAGGGATGTTGTGGTCTGCGGCCGGCAGGGGCGCGAGGTCAGGGGGCCCCTCTCCAGAATTTCAGGCTTCTGGGGGCAGGGCGCCCACCCGCCCAGCGAGGCTGGAGGCGACAGGAATGCCCACTACCCCTGCCGGGGGCCTGCCCCGTTTCCCCTTTAATTTCCCTTTCTTTCTGTGCTTCACAGAAACAGCTTGACCAGGGGCCGACTGGACTACAGATGTCTCTTCCAGGCTCCCCAGAGTCTCCCAGCTGCTGCTCGACCTCCATGTCACTGCCCCCAAGACCCAGGGTTAGGACAGCCAGCATATATTAAACACCCTTTGTATGCTCAGGAGAGCAGGCCGCCCTGGGCGAAGAAGCCTGAGCCTCTGCTTCTGAGCCTGTTAACCTTTAACCGGCTGGAAAAGCCCTTCCTGCAGTGACCTTTCACCTTGGAGTCCTGAAGGTCCAGGCCTTATCTCCTGCCCTGCCCTGAGCTAAGCTGGACACTCGGACACGTGGCTGGGCCTCTGAGGGCTGCAGGCAGGAGAAAAGGGTCCTCTGCCCCCACAGGCTCCTACACCCTCCCCTCTCGGGAAGGGTCCTTGAGAAAAGCCACCCCTCTCTCCAGTTGACGTCTGAGGGACATCCTCCCTGGCAAAGGCTGGAGATGTTTGGAGATCTTGCAGCAGTTAAGAGGATACCAAGGTTCTGGAGAAGCCAGGCAATGGATGCCCAGCCCTGGGCCTCTGGGCCTCCTGGGAGGGTGTGGCTGGGTATGAGGGGGGAGGGAGGTTTTAGCAAGTACAGAAAGCAAGAAGCACTAGGGTTAGACACGAGGAAGGACTTTCCAAGGGCCTGACTGGAGTGGAGTTCTCTGCCCCATAACCTGAGTTGGGCTTGAATGGTTAAAGAGGACCCTTTAGGTACTGGCAGTGCAGTGGTTAGGGCTCCGTGCTTCCACTGCAGGGGACATGGGGTCGATCCCTGGTCAGGGAATTAAGATCTCAGATGTCCCAAGTAAAGATATCGCCTGCAGCAACCAAGACCCGGGTCAGCCAAATATTTTTTTTTTTTTAAAGAGAGAGGACCCTTTGGTTCTGCGGCCTGGGAATGGGGGGCGCTAGCTGGGTATTTGGGGTGACGATGGGTGTCTAGGTCCCTGTTCTGAACTTTCTAGGATCCTTGATGGGGGGGAGACGTGGAGGTGGGTGTCTCAGAGATGAGAGCCAGAGACTTGCAAGGAAGAGAAGGCTCAAGGAGTCAGAGGGGGCCCGGAGAAGGGAAGGGACGGGGAACTGGCGTTTGAGGGACACAAGCCTAGGGGAGGGGTCCGGTGGGAGACTGGAAGAAGGTCTGCCACAGATCCCGGAACTTCGAGGTGATCCAACCTTTGGGGGGCCGCCCCGCCTTAGCCCAGGAGCTCTATCCCCCCTGCAGTCCCTGGAGGCCGGGTGGGGGGGTGGTGCTGAGGTCCGGCCCCGCCCCACCTGACCCCTGCCCGCGGCCCCGCGGTGACATTTGACCTTGCAGAGGCCGCGACCAGGGACAAAGAGGCCTGGGCCCATCTGCTGCGGGGCACCCGTGGGAACAGCAAGACCCGGCTCCCGGTGGCCTGGGAACCTGCCCCCGCCCTCCAACGGCGACCTCAGCTCTCGCCCCCACCGCCGGCGTGAACTCCTTCCCCACCTTCCAACAGGTGACCTTGTCTCCTCTCGGCCCTGCCCCCCCCGCCACGGGCAACCTAGTCAGACTCGGGGCTAAGGTCACTCTTAGACGCTTAGGGAGGGAGACGGACGAGAGGGTCGTTACAGTCGGGTCCTCTGCCGGGATAAGGGCGACCTTGCCCGCCTGAGTTTCCCTGCTTTCTGCAAAGCCTGCCTCGGTCCGGAGATTGTGTTTATGGTTCGAAGGTCACCAGCCCCCAGCGCTGGCCCGAGGCTCCTGTGGATCCGGAGGACCAGGTTGAGTCTCGGCGGCTGACTAGCGCCGACCTCAGGTCAGCCTTGCCCTGCCGGCGAGAGGCAGCCGCGCCGCGCACACACCTGCACAGGTGCTGCCTGAAACCCCCCCTCCCCCCGAACCTCACCCCCACCAGGCTGGGAATGAAAATCTATCTAATCCGCGTCTTGAATTTCAGCTGCCACCCAGGAGGGGACAGCTGGCCACTAATCCGAGGCGTCTGGGTCAAGCCTAACCCCCCCTTTCCCAACTCTGCCAGACTCCGCTGGAAGGGCAAGGGGCGTGGGCTATGTAAATAAGATGCTAATCACTTGCCCGCTATTAATCTGACACTGGCACCTCCCAGAGCTCCCATCTCCTGCAGGTAAAACTGGCAACTTCTCAGACTGGCCAGGAGCCATCCAGACGCTCTAGGGCAGTGTACTTCTTTGCCCACCGTTACCAAACCCGAGTTCCTCAACAACAGCTGTATAACCCCCCTGAGATCTCTCTTGCAGAGTTTCTACCCTTTGCCCACCACCCTAAAGCCCTTTACGTTAGGTCCACATTCTTTGAATGCAAGTTCTAAGGCCACTTCTGATTCCCCCTTCTCCCTCCCTCCACTCAGGGAGCAATGCTCTTCCAGCTAATGCTCCACATGCTGAACTGTTCAGGCCTCAGTCTTCCTTCTGGGTTATGGGTATCTTCTTGGCAACATCCTTCAGACCAAACCTAGCATTTCCTTGAGAAGTGGGTGGGCAGAGGAAAGTGTGCCCTGCCCCCAGTGGACACCCTGCCGGGCTTCTGGAGACAGATAGGAAAGAAAGGAAAGGAAAGTGAAGTCGTTCGGTTGTGTCGCAGTCTTTGCGACCTCATTCATGTACTGCAGCCTCCCAGGCTCCTCCGTCCATGGGATTTTCTAGGCAAGAGTACTGGAGTGGGTTGCCGTTTCCTTCTCCAGGGGATCTTCCCAACTCAGGGATTGAACCCGGGTCTTCCGCATTGCAGGCAGACACACTTTACCATCTAAGCCACCAGGGAAGCCCTGGAGACAGATAAGGGTTGGAATTTCAGCTCTGGCTATGTAACCTCACTGAACCCTGAATGCCCCCAGCCAGTCATGGGAATCCTGTCTCCACAGCCCAAGTTGCTTCTTCCATGACCCTTCTGACATGTCTCTTCGCATGCCATATGGTGTCAGACCAAATATACAGAGTCCTTCTCAAGTGCCAGCCCCCTCCCCATCAAACCCCAGACACTCAGGTGTATCAGCCCTCATCACACAGAACATGCCTCAACATGCAAAGTCATGCCACATGACACAGTGTATATCCAGAAGAGTTTATGATGTGACCTGTCACAAGTATCTGGCACGTCCAGACATGGCCAGGTTAGGGCCTAGAGAAAGGTCTCCCCAGGCCGGGAAGGCGGGCAGGGAAGTCTGGACCTCCCCAGGGCCCTTTCGGTGGCTTCTAGCACGGCCAGTTCCTCTGCCTGTCGGGCTTCCATCAGTGTCATCTGCTGTTCCAGCTTCCGCCGTTGCTCTTCCTGCTTCCGGTGGGCACCTCGGAAGGCCATGACCAAGGTGCTGGAGGGAGAAGGAGGCTGAGCCAGGAAACAGTCCCCCATTCCACCCAAGACAGGGGCTATGTACTCCCAGCCCCAGACAGGAAGTCTTTGAGATTGGGTCTTCCGGCGGTCCTAGCATCACTCAGCAGGGGCTGACACACATCAGGGACCAGAGGAAGTGTGGAATGGGTTGAACCTGCCACCCACCTTAGGGGGGGAAGCTGTGGCCCAGAGAGAGCCAGGGATGCCTCTGAGGTTACACAGAGAGACCCACCTGTGAGCTTTGCATAAATCACTGTTCAGCTCAGTACTCTGAGCACGTCTGGCTCGTCCCTTCCGAGCCACCTCTTCTAGCTCTTCCCGCAGAGACTGCAGCTGCTCCCGCAGGCCCAAAGCCCTGGTACAAGGGTGGGGAGAGAGGAACTCACAGACATAGCCACTCCTGTCTGCCTTCCCCACTCCCACCCACCTGCCCAAGATGTTTCCATGTGAATACAACGGTACACCCAGTCCTCCACTGTACGCAACACCCCAGTGGGCTCTCACATATTACCCCCAGCCAGGCCACACACACCCCAGCACAGTACCCAGGCACACACCGAGTGAGTGATGCTGACAGTTCCTGGGTCAATTCTTCTGGGTCCTGCACTTTGCTCACTTGGCCTCCATCAATACCCCTGCAGCCGCCAGGGAGAGCAGGAGGACCCTGAGGGAGGCAGAAGGGAGGGTAGTGACACTGACCTCGGCTGAGAGTGTGTTCAGTCCAATCTAGACACTGAAGTCATCACAGACTGTGGTGGCTACAGTGCCTGCTCTCACAGAGCCCCCAGCCTTATGATACACCCCAATAAGGATACAGTTGTTCCCTAACAAGGGAAATAACTAACAAGAGATCTCATTTTCAGGCAGTTCACGAGGACTTCCTAGAGGAGGTGATGTCTGAGCTCAGACCTATAGGATGTCAAGGACTCAGTTAGATAAACAGGAAAGTGACTGGTGTTCCTGGCAGAGGCGTAGCACTTAGAAAGGCATGGAGATAGAAGAGATGATCAAAGGAGGGTTCCAGAAGGCTCTAACGCTTTAAACAGAGGACAGATATGATTAGACAGTAGGGGCAAGAAGGAAAGCCTCAGGGAGTAAGCTGGAGCCAAAATTTAGGAAAATATGAAGCACGGTGTGGAGCTGCTGGAGTGGGGAATGGGAAGTATGAATAGCCTGGGGGTGGGAAGTAGAAGGGACAGGTGTGAGTGGGAGACACTAAATCCCTTGGGGCTTATTGGGCTCAATACACTCAAAGAAAGAAACTCTGAAGTACAAGTGTGAACTTTCACATGCATTTTTACCATTCAACTCCTTTTTTGGTGCAGAAATGGAAACTGAGGCTCAAAGGAGGCTAGGATTAACCAGGGCCACATATCCAGTAGTATACTGCTATCCCTACCAGGCCAAGGCAGGGTCACTCACCTGGGACCACTCCTCCTCATCTCCGCTGCTCCCACCTCCACTGCTGTCTCCACCACTGCTATTGGCCCCACCGGTCCGAAGCTGTGCCCGCTCCCAGCGCAGCTGCTCCAGCAGGAGCACATGGGCTGGGCCCTGGGCTCGGAGGGCAGCCTCCCGCAGTTCCAGAGCCCGCTTTTCCCGCCGCACCAGCTGTAGCCGCAGCATCAGGTCTGCCAGAGTCTCCTGAGAGACCAAGGAGAGGGTAGAAAATTTGTGCCTTGAAGGTCAACTGTTGAGAAAACCGAGCCTCTAGGAGGTGCCCACTGAGGGCTGCTCAGGCAAGAATCCTAACACTTACCTTGATCTTGCATGATGGGAAATATCCTTCCATAAAAACTACAGCTGTAGAACTAGACATTCAGAGAGAGCAAGTGTCTTAGACAAAGTCAAGTAGCAACTCAATGGTAGTGTCTGGAGTTTCTCCAAATTCAGAACCTCAGCTCTTTCATGTGTGTGATAACTGCTCAGTCATGTCTGACTCTTGCCACCCCACGAACTGTAGCCCGCCAGGCTCTTCTGTCCATGGAATTCTCCAGGCAAGACTACTGGAGTGGGGTGCCATTCCCTTCTCCAGGGGATCTTCCTGACCCATGGATCGAACTTGTGTCTCCTGCATTGGCAGGCAAATTCTTTACCACAGAGAAGCCCCCAGCTCTTTCACGCCAGGTTACAAATTTCAAACAACATCCAGCAAAAGTCTCCCTTACTACCTGGTCCCCTCACAGCATCTCACTCAGACTCAGCAACAGATTTGGTCCCACCAGGAAAGACTGACACAGTGACCACAGCCCATGTGTACCCGTGTGGCCGCCAGGTCCTGCTGGATCTGCATCTTCTCCAGCCGGGGCAGGGCTGGGCCAGGCTGGGTCCCCAGAATTGCCTGCACCATGGCTTCTGCATGGGGCACGGTAGATATGGGCACCCAGGTGGAGCCAGGTTCGGGGGGAATCTTGACCAGAGCACGGCGTTCCTGGAGACGCTGAACATAGCCCAGGAGCTGGGTAGCCACCTCCTGTGATGTGGGCCTATCCACACTGCTGCCTTCGGGACTGCAGAAAACAGAAGAGGCCTGTGTCAACACTGGTCAGCGTGGCTGTACTAACTTCATGGCAATCCTGGGGGGCTTTGTCATCTTCCACCTTACTGACAATGACGGTTCCTTCCTATGCCATCTGTGGTAGGCATGGTCAAACTAACACAGTGGGCACCATAATGTAAACCCATATGGGCAACACCAGCCCACTGATGATCATTCATCAGTGATGAATGATGAATGAATGCCACTGTGCCAATGGACACAGTCACTCACACCATCATGGGGAAGCCATCACGCCAACTCAATGAGCACCATTGCTTACCTGCCAACCCTGTTACGCAGCATTATGACAACCCCTATGGGTACCAGCATCATGCCAACCCCATTAAGCACCATAAGGCCACCTAGTCAGTGGGCACCACCATCCCATCTTCATGCCGCCCTGGTGGGTCCTATACGAACCCCAATGGCTGTCACCACCATGTTGACTTTGCTGGGTAGAAACCAGGCAACTCCAGCAGGCCTAATGCCAAGCATAGGAGCCACGCCAACCCCCAATATAGGGCCAGTGCTGGGAGCCCCATTCTGCAACCAGAGCCCCACTCACTGGCCCACCCAGTCCCCAGGGCTCCCAAGGGTACCTTGGATATGGATCCTGCAGTGTCACTCCATCCATGGCAGCCTTCTCCTGGGCTAGGAGCCTCTGAGCTTCCTTCTCAGCTGCCTCCAAGTCATCCATGAAGGCTTCTTTTCCAACTCCTGAGTCTGCCTCCCGGAGAGTGAGTAAGGCTCCATATGCCTCCTCACAGTGTTCACTGTGGGACGGCAGTTCTGAGCACTCCAGCATACCCATCTTGCTATGTAGGTGACATCCCCACTTGCTCCTGGATCCCTCACTGCTCTTCCTAACCCCAACCCTGGGAGTTTGTAAATTCCTTCAGCACTCTTGGACGAAAATTGCCTTAAGTTAATTTCCATGGCAAGGGCAAATACTTTTCTGAGAGGGCTCCGTCTCTCTCTGGGGATTAAGACTATCCTCTGAGGATGTCCATTTCTTTCCCAGGCAGTGAGTCACGGTGGGGTGCACTGACCTATACTGCAAGGCCAGACGCAGCGCAGTGGCCTCAGCCTCCCGCTGGCCCAGCTGCATGCTGAGGCCCTCACACCGGCCCTTGTACTCCTGGAGCACAGCTGACAGCAGGCGGTTGAAGCATTTGAGCTTCTCAGTTTTCCTGCCTCCAGAGGTGGGGGAAAGGGAAAAGTGAGTGACTTTGAAGGGCAGTTAGGACACCACTGATCTCCACCCTTCCCCATCCCTCCCCCACTCCAGCTCCAGACTGCTGGCTTTATATCCCAGCTGGGAGGCACCAGTGCCCTTATGAGCTCAGCATTTGTGACTCTTACCCTCGGAGTTGCTCCATCTGGGCTTCCATGATGTGCATCTCAGGAGCAAGGGGCTGGGTTGGGAGAGACCCAAGCATCTGGGTGCTGGAATCACTCTGCAGGCGCCGGAGCAGGGGGTGAGCCCGGGAGAAGGGATCCTGTCAAAAAGAGGTGACTTGATTCACCCAGAATTGTCATTGAGAGCCCAGCATCATGGGTTTAGGCTTGAGTCTCATGGCCCCAAACCCTAAGGACCTGAAACAGACCACGGTTTTTAGCTTCACACACTCACCTGTGAGCCCCAGGTCTCTCCGTCAGCCCCAGAGCTGCTGGAACCACTACCCGAGCCACCTGCTTGGTCACAGGAAGGAGGTGGGAAGGGCTCCAGCCTCAGCAGGGAATCCTGCAGCTCCTGGACCTTTGGGGAAATGGGGAATGTAAGGCTGGGGTGGCTCCAACCACCTGCCATTCTTCCCTAAGACCTGTTCTTGGAGCAGTGGCAATAGCACCGGCTGGAAGGTAGGACCCCCCCCCCCCCACACACACACACACACAGATTCTCATCCTGTACAACCTTCTTGTACAACCTTGGGCAAGTCGTTCAGCCATGACTTGTTGGTCAGGCATTCAGTCATGCAGTCCCTGAATCAAGACTTCTCTTTCCAGATGTCCAATGGGTACATGAAAAGATGCTCATCATCACTAATCTTTGCATGCGTGCATGCTCAGTCACTTCAGCCGTGTCTGACTCTTTGTGACCCTATGGACTGTAGCCTGCCAGGCTCCTCTGGCATGAGAGTCCATGGGATTCTCCAGGCAAAAAAAAGAAAAAGTACGGGAGTGGGTTGCCATGCTCTCCTCCAGGGGATCTTCCCGGCCCAGAGGTCGAACCCGTGTCTCCTATGGCTCCTGCATTGCAGGTGGGTTCTTTACTTCTAAGCCACTGGGGAAACCTCACTAATCCTCAGGAAAATGCAAATCAAAGCCACAATGAGATACCACCTTACATCAGATAGAATGGCAAGCATCAAAAAGACAAGAAAAGGACTTCCCTGGCAGTCCAGGGGTTAGGACTCCGCGCTTCCACTGCAGGAGGCACGGGTTCGATCACTGGTTGGGGGAACTAAGATCCTGCATGCCTTGCCGAGTGGTGCAACCAAAAGAAAAAAGAATGCAAGAGATAAGTGTAGGCGAGGATGTAGAGAAAAGAGAACCTTCATGCACTGTTGTTGAGAATGTAAATGGGTGCGATCACTATGGAAAAAAGTATGGCAATTCCTCAAAAAAGTAAAAATAGAATGACTATATGATACAGCAATTCTATTTCTGGGTATTTCTCTGAAGGAAACCAAAATGCTAACTCGAAAAGACATCTGCACCCGCATGTTTGTTGCAGCATTATTCACAAGAGCCAAGACACAGAAGCAACCTAAGTGTCCACCGATGGATGAATGGATAAGATGTGGTAAATATATTTAGAGAATGAAATATTATTCATCTGTAAAAAAGGAATCCTACCATTTGGAACAATATAGAAGGACCTTAGGGTTTCCCCGGTAGCTCAACAGTAAAGAATCTGCCTGCAGTGCAGGAGCCGCAGGAGACGTGGGTTCGATCCCTGGGTTGGGAAGATCCCCTGGAGGAGGAAATGGCAACCCACTCCAGTATTCTTGCCTGGAGAATCCCATGGACAGAGGAGCCTGGTGGGCTACAGTCCATGGGGTCACAAAGAGTCGGACACAACTGAAGTGACTTAGCACGCACGCAGAAGGACCTTAAAGGTACTGTGCTAAGTGAAACAAGCCAGCCAGATAAAGACAAATAGTACATGATCTCACTTATATGTGGAATCTAAAGTAAAACAAGGGAGTTCCCTGGTGATCCAGTGGTTAGGACCCAGTGCTTTCACTGCTGTGGGCTGGGGTTCAACCCCTGGTCGGGACCTGAGATCCACCAAGTCATGCAGCAGGGCACAGATAGATAGATAGACTTAGAATTTTTAAAAACTGAACTCACAGATACAGGGAACACGTTGGTGGTTGGGGGAAGGGGCCAGGGTTGGGGGGAGGGGTCAGGGGGTAAAACTTTTTTTAAAAAGACTTCTCTTTCCCAGCTGAGAAATGGGCTCCGCTCCTTGCGCTGGGCTTCCACAACCCAGGTCTCACCATCTGTGTCCCTCCTGCCCTGACATCACCTGGGCTCTGGACCCAGACATAAAACTGTCCCTTTAATGGCCCCATGTGGGTGGTTCACGGCATCTTGAGCTGATTAAGGCCTAAGTGCTCTGGTCTCCCTTCCTCCAAACCTGCCCCTCCCACAGTCTCCCTATGTCTCACTTCCAGTCTCTAAGGCTCTCAATCCAGGTCTCGTCCTCAGCCCCTCTCGAGCTTTCACATCCCACCTGCCAGCTCCATCTTCAGCATCCCCGCTGAATCTGCCCAGTTCTCACCGTCTCCACAACTTTGCCACCTCCTGGATCTCCAAGATTCCACCTTGGAATCCACAAGCTGTTCCTCACAAAGTCGCCAGAGGGCGCCTGTGAGCACCTGCATCAGGTCTCCACCCTTGCTTGCTCAGAGCCCTCCGTGCCTCCCACCTCACTCAGAGCAAAAGTTCAAATCCTCCTTGAGGCCCACAAGGCCCTCCGGGATCTGCTCCCACCACCTCGGTACCCTTGTCTCCTCCTGCTCAGCCCCACACTGGCCTCCTCACTGTTTCTTGAACACACGAATCGCACTCCAACCTCCAGCCTTTGCATATACTGTTCCTTTTGTCTAAAATGCTCTTCCCCAGTTCCTTACATGGTTCCTCCCTTGCCTCCTTGTGGCCTTTATTCAAGTGTCATTTCTTCGGTGGGCCTCTCTGATCCTCTTAACTAAAGTTGCGAGGGACCTTTGTCTCTTTGGGGTTGCCGACAAAGGTCCAAACAGTCAAAGCTATGATTTTTCCGGTAGTCAATTATGGATATGAGTGTTGGACCATAAAGAAAGCTGAGCGTCAAAGAATTGATGCTTCTGAACTGTGGTGTTGGAGAAGACTCTTGAGAATTCCTTGGACAGCAAGGAGATCAAATCAGTCAATCCTAAAAGAAATCAGCCCTGAATACTCATTGGAAGGATAGATGCCGAAGCTGAAGCTCCAATACTTTGGCCATCTGATACAAAGAGCTGACTCATTGGAAACGACCCTGATGCTGGGAAAGATTGAAGACAGGAGGAGAAGAGGGTGACAGAGGATAAGATGGTTAGATAGCATCACTGACTCAATGGACATAAGTTTGAGCAAACTCTGGGAGATGGCAGAGAAGACAGAGAAGCCTGGCTTGCTGCAGTCCATGGGGTTGCAAAGAGTTGGACACAACTGAGCGACTGAACAACAGCGAGGCAAGTCAAAGCTCCAAGAAATCTTCACAAATGAACAAATGATTCAATGTGTCTTATGCCAGGCCTGCCTCCCTCCCACCAGGCATGCCTGGGTGGCAGGCCTGCCCTGCTCACCTCTCTCTGCAGCATCTCCTTCTCAGCCTGGAAGGCCTTCAGGGAGTTCTGTGTGCGGATCAGCTCATCCTCCCGGCTGCCCAGGGCCAAACGCAGCCAGGCATTCCTTTCAGCCAATCTGGCTGCCTCCCGCTGGCAGCACCCAGCCCCCTCCTGCTCCAAACAGGGCTTTGGTGCCCCCTGGCTTCTGTCCTTTGCATCCGCTGGCCCAGGACAGTTTGGGGGACGGTGGCGCCAGGCAGCAGCAGTTGCTTCCAGAGAGCTCAGCGCTTGCTGAAGAGTCTGAAATACATCAGGTCCAGGGGGGACGCTCTCCTCGTCCTGTGGGGCTACCTCTGGGGCCTGGTGGGTTTCCTCATGGGGCCGCTCCTCAGGGGCTGGGGCTGGTCCCCTGCTAGTGTCCCCATCAACTTCTTTGTCAGTCCTGTGAAGAGGTGAAGGATGGAAATTTCTGGAAATGGGGTCATCTGGGATAGCTAACACACAGAGGGTTTGTAACAAGGCCAGCACTGCATCATACAGGGCCTTGAAAGTCAGGCCACGGGCAATGGGAGCCATGGCATGTGTGTGAGTCGGGGAGGGACATAAAAACCATCTATGGGTGGGAAAGATGTGCCAGGCCTGCAGTGGGGGACACAGACCAAGTGGGCCTTACCTGCTCTCCAAGCCCTGCCCTTTGGCCTCCACCTCAGGGCCCAACAGTTCCAGCTTGGCGCTATCTTGAGATGCCACAGGGCCCGGCTCAGAGCTCCCACTGGCTGCCTCAGCCTCCTCTGAGCTCTCTGCCACAGGGTCCAGCTCACCCTGCAAATGATCCCCAGGACTGAGCTCTGAGCCAGGCAGATCTGGGTGCTGGGGTCTTGCAGGGTTGGGTGTGGCAGGGAGGGGAACACTTACGGGCAGAGCGTGTCTCCCTCGCCGGCTTCGGGGCCGTGTGGCCCTGGCACTCATTGTTATCCAGAAATCAGTGTCTTCTGAATCCTCCTTTATCCTCAACCACTAAAACTACAACCTGACTTCAGCTCAAAGCAAATGACAACCTTAATTTCCTCTTCTGTGAAATGGGCATTGATTTCACTTCTCCAAAAGGATCTTGAGTTATCAATGTGGATTTGGTGCATTTGAATGCCTCCCTTGATGGTCAGCTCACTACCTCTCAAGGTTGCCCTGACCTCTTCCTTCGTTTCTGTCTCCTTTATTTTCCTCTCTCTCTCTGATCCCTTGCCTCCCCTATCTGGGTTTGGGAGGAGGAGTTCAACTGTCCTCTCTCCTCCCCAGGGCTCTCCTGAACCAGAGATTCTAATCCTGGGATTTGGTTCCCTCAGCCCGCTCTACTTCCCTGTTCTCCTGGGGGGTACCTTGGTCAGAAAACCAAGTCCCTGGACATTCTTGGGGTCACTCTGACCACTGCCCGCTCAAGCTTGGGCTGGCCAAGGCCAGCCTGGGAGGGGCCGGGAAACAGGAAGCCTTCTCCCCTGGCCATGTGACTTGCTATTGTGTAGTTTCCTCTTCAAGGACAGGGGCTTCCTCCAGCCCTAGCAACAGGACACATGTCCAGCTCCCGAGATGCCTGTCCCTCCTCGCCTCTGCTTCCAAGGCCACGGCTCCTCCAACTCTGACCCTTAGATTTTATTTCTTGGAAGCTAGAGTGCTCCTCTGGGCTGATGCTCTTCACTTGGCCTCTGACTGTCCCTTAAGCGTCAGAGTTCTCGCTCCACTTCAAGTCACAGACAGACCTGGAGTTGGTCCCCCTGAGCAAGCGATGGTCCCTTCTGAGCCCTAGTTTCTTTGTCTTCCTTCAGTGTCATGGGAGGTTTTTGTTTTGTTTTTTTCAAAACAAAAAAATTTCTTTTGAAATATAGCTGATTTACAATGTTGTATTAGTTTCAGGTATGCAGCCAAGTGTTTTTTATTTTTATTCTTTCTTTTAGAATATTACAAATTCTTTTTTATTCCTTCGCAGGTTCTTTTCATTATAGGATTACAAAATACTGAATATAATTCCCTGTGCCTTTTGTAGGTCCTCGTTGTTTATTGTATATAGTGTGTACCTCTTAATCTCAAAGTCCTAATTTATCTCTCCCCCCACTTCCCCTTTGGTAACTATAAATTTGCTTTCTTATGTCTGTGAGTCTATTTCTGTTTTGTAAATAAGATCATTTGTATCATTTTCCCCAAAATTTAACTGTACATCTTGTATTTTATTTTTAAAATAAAAAAATTTATTTATTTATTTATTTATGGCTATGCTGGGTCTTCATTGCTGCGTCAACTTTTTCCTCGAGTTGTGGTGAGCGGGGATACTCTCTATTTGGGGTATGCGGGCTTCTCATTGCCATGGCTTCTCTTGTGGAGCAGTTTCGAGGCACACAGGCTTCAGTAGTTGCAGCACATGATCTCAGTAGTTGTGGCTCCTGGGCTCCAGAGCACAGGCTCCATAGCTGTGGAGCATGGACTTAGTTGCTCCACAGCATGTGGATCTTCCTGGACCAGAGATCGAACCAATGTCCCCTGCATTGACAGGCAGATTCTTTACCACTGAGCCACCAGGGAAGCCTTGTATCATTTTTTTAGATTCCACATATAAGTGAAATCCCTGGAGAAGGACATGGCAACCGACTCCAGTATTCTTGTCTGGAAAATTCCATAGACAGAGGAGCCTGGCAGGTTACAATCCATGGGGTCACAAAGAGTCAGACACAACTGAGCAACTAAACAGCAGTATAAGTGATATCATATATTTGTCTTTGTCTGACTCGCTTCATGCAGCATGATAATCTCTAGGCCCATCTCTGTTGCTGCAAATTTCTTTCTGTTTTGTGGCTCAGTGATATTCCAGTATATATATATATAGTATATTGTGTATATTGTATATATTGTACACATTGTATATATATACATGTATATGTATATATACCTCTATGTGCTTAGTCACTCAATCGTGTCTGACTCTTTGTGACTCCTTGGACTGTAGCCCGTCAGGCTCCTCTGTCCATGGGCATTCTCCAGGCAAGAATACTGGAGTGGGTTGCCATACCCTCCTCATATACATACATATACACACATATATGTGTATTTATATATATATATAATGTGTGTATATATATGCATATATGTTTGCATATATATACATTTGCACATGGTCAGGCACCATCAGAGAACTGAATCGTAAGGCGCCCTCCTTGTTGCCTGCTGCCTCTCTGACCTCCCCATCTCTGGTTCCTCTGTTTCTCCTCCATAAATGCTGAATTCCTCAGATCCCAGAGATTCCTACATCCTGTTCATTTTCCCTGCATCCACCTCTAAAGGGCCTCTTCCGCATCTCCATCCACAAGCAGAGCTCAAGCCTCTCTCCTCCCCAAGGTGGATGCCAGCCCAGCTCCCTCCCAGGGTTCCCCCGCCTCCACTCCCTTCCCCACCCAGGACCCAGAGACAGAGGTCTCGCTGTTCACCTCCCTGGCTCATACACCCTCCATGGCTCCCCATTGCCCTTGGGAAACATTTCATGCTCTTCAGCCTGGCATTCAAGGTCTTCAATAAAATTATGTATGCGGGTGGCACCAGTGTGTACTCCCGTCTCTAGCTACGATAACTTCTTCCATGAACAGCTGAAGCTCCTCAATTCCCTCACACCCTGGTGCCTTTGGCCATGCCTTAACCTTTGCCTGAAACACCCCTTCCTTCCTCGTGCATTTGATGTAAACTGTGCATAGCCTGGAGTAGCCTGAATCTCTCTGGTTCCACTGACAGACTCTACGAGGCTGAATCTTCCTGCCTCCGTTCCCCCAAAGGTCGTAGCGAGAGAAGTTGGCAATTTTCTGACTTGAGGGTGAACATTAAATTTCTCACTCTTAGCCTCTGTTCCAGCCACATTAAGAGACTTTCACAGCTCCAAAGCTCCTCAAAACCTACAAACTGTTGCCCAGGCGGTTCCTTCTGCCTGGAATGACCTTACCCCTCTTGTTTTTTCAGCAAATTCTCCATCTTTCAAAGTTCATTTTACACAGCCCCTCCGGACTCTCTTTGAACCGGAGTTTAGGTTATGTGGGCAGGTTTAACAGATTTTAACAAGAAACTGAGGCTCAGTTTTTAGGTGGTTATGGAGCTGAAGGGAGAAGTGTGCATGAAGAAAGGAAGGGTGGCTTGAAATAGTTCTGGCTTGGTATTTTTTTAATTTTTGCAAATATCTGTAAAAAAGGGGCTGATTTAAATAATTGGGAGGGGCCTTGGGATCTGGACCACGCCCACCTCTGCCGCAAAATCCCCTCACTGAGGTTCGGTCAAGTCCATCAATCACCAATCAGCCCCTCCTCTTCTAAATCCCGCCCAATTCAGCCCCACTTTGTTTAATCACACGGTAAACTAGGTCTTCTCCATCTTTCTGAGCCTTTCCCATTGTAAGTCTTACTCCACTCTGCCCCGATTTAGCCTATCACGTCAGAAGGGCTGACCACCGTAATCTGAATCGGCCAGAAACATAAAAACTCCTCCTTGTCTCACTTTAGCCAATCGCATCCCAGATCCGGCCCCACTCGACTCCCACTCCAGCCTATCACAATCCAAACCCCGCCTCCTAGCACAGTCTCACCCTATCAGCTTCCAAGGCTCTCCAGCTTCGTCCCATTCATCTCTCCGCTCGGCTTTCGGCCGCTGAACTACAGTTCCCAGTAGGCGTGACGGCCGCGCCGAGCTACTTCCGGCTGCTAAAGATGGCGGCTTCCTAGCGAGTCAGCGGATGAGTAGGAAGGAGGTTCAGGCAACGGTGAGCAGAAGTTGGGTGGTGAACGCGTGCGGGATCCGTCCTTAAAGGCCCACCTTCCTTAGCTGCAGAAATTCAGCCTCTCATTTGCTCTGAGGCTACCGCCTTCAGCTCTAGTTTCTCCTGCAGTCTAGCCTCCATCTCTCTTGCTGCTGCTATGCTTTCCTTCGAGATTATGGGGGCTGCAAGGCGCTCAGAGATCATCCCCAGCAGCCCTCACCCATTGCCTAGACAGACAAAGTGTTCCACTGGCGCCCCGTTTTTCCGCAAAGGAATTGCACACCT
Organism: Muntiacus reevesi; assembly: GCF_963930625.1. NCBI lineage: Eukaryota > Metazoa > Chordata > Mammalia > Artiodactyla > Cervidae > Muntiacus > Muntiacus reevesi. Next base: position 184,723,212 of record NC_089249.1, on the reverse strand, counting down.
CTCCAGTGTGCAGACACCGCCTAAGCAGTCACTACGGAGGGGAGAACCCTAGAAGTTCGTATCCTTTATTCACCAAGACATTTTCAGTTTCAGGTGGCAGAACCCCCAACTCAGTCTGGCTTAAGCAAGAAAGGGAATTTAGGCATAGCTGGATCCGGGCGCTGAGAAGTCTTTCATTTTCTGGGTGAGCATCACTTCAGGCAAGCTCTCTTTCCCCTCTTGGAAGCAAGAGAGGCTCCTAGCAGCTTTGGACTTGTATCCTTCCAGTACTGCAATTCGGATCTGCCCCTCCTTGGCGTGTTCTGGGTCACGTCCTCATCCCTGAGCCATTCACAGTGGCCAGATGAGCACCTTAGCCAAAAGGGGGAGAGGAGGGGTTAGCTCTACGAAAAAAAAGGGGAGGCTGTTATCTCAAGTCAGAGTGGATGCTGGGTTGATAAGTGTAAAAGGTACCCATCCTACAGATGAGGAAACTGAGTCCCTGAGCAGAGTGACTCTTATTGTCAGTAAGAGACTTATGACCTGTTCTGCTCAGTAACCAAATGCTTTTAAAAGCCCTAAGGAAAGGATCCTGGCTTCCCTCATCCCTGCTGCATCCAGCCACTCCGGAACCATGGAGGTGGCAGAGCCCAGTTGTCCCACGGAAGAGGAGGAAGAGGAGGAGGAGGAAGAGGAGCAGTCAGCTGAGCCCAGGCCCCGAACTCGCTCCAACCCCGAGGGGGCTGAGGACCGGGCGCTGGGGGCCCAGACCAGTGTGGGCAGCCGCAGTGAGGGTGAGGGCGAGGCGGCCAGTGCTGATGACGGGGCCACCAACCCTCCAGGAGCCGGTCCCAAGTCGTGGCAGGTGCCTCCACCAGCCCCAGAGATCCAGGTGCGGACCCCAAGGGTCAACTGTCCAGAGAAAGTGGTAAGTGAGAGGCTTGGCCTGTGGCTTTGAGATGTTAGGGAACCTTGGATTAAATGTCATTCTTTAGGATTCACTCTGGAAAACAGTCCCTTTCTATTAGTGTCCTAGGGCAGCTGGGCTTCCCAAGTGGCTCAGTGGTAAAGAATCCACCTGCCAATGCAGGAGACGCTGGTTCAATCCTTGGGTTCGGAAGATCCCTTGGAGAAGGGCATAGCAACTCACTCCAGTGTTCTTACATGGAGAATCCGATGGACAGAGGAGCTTGGAGGGCTACAGTCCATGGGGTCATAAAGAGCTGGACACAACTGAAGTGGATTCAGTAGCCCTGCAGCATGTGGGATCTTAGTTCCTTGACCAGGGGTCAAACCTTTGTCTGCTGCACTGGAAGGCGGATTCTTAACCACTGGACCCCCAGGGAAGTCCCTCAGCTGCCTCCTTCTAGAGTGGACGGCTTGGCTGGGAACTGGGGGTCATCATATAGCCTTCTCCCATGGGGCTTCTTGGAGAGGGCCAGCAGAGTGGCATGGGGGCCCACAGTGACATCCAGTTGCCAAGTACTGCTGGTCACAGCCCTCACTAGCCTCCAAATTTGTTGCAGATCATCTGCCTGGACCTGTCAGAGGAAATGGCGTTGCCAAAGCTTGAGTCATTCAATGGGTGAGAGGGGTTATTTGGGGGCTGGGGTTTGCCACCATGGCTGGGAGGAGCCCAGCCCCCAAAATGCAGGGTTGTCTCTCTGAGACTAACTCCTGGGTCCCGGAGGGATTGGAGAGTAACCGTGATAACTGGTAATGTTACAGCTGCAGCCCACTGGGGTTCTGTTCTCAGCACTTGAGAGCTGTCACACTCCACCCATGTCACAGCCATGACTGGGAAACTCCGAGAAGCAAGGTGACTTGCTTAAGTCCTCCTGGCAAATGGGCAGAGCCAGATTCAGAGCAAGGCCTGGCTGACTCCAAAGTCCTGGCCTGTGAGCAGCTGAGTCTCATTGGGGTCAGGCAGCAGGGCCTGAGCACAAGCCTACCTCCCCTTCTCTGGCATTCCTGATGATCCATGACTGAGCCAAGGTGGGGTGCCTCCTCTGGATCAGATGTGAGGCCCAGGCTGGCCAGAGGGACCCATTCAGTGAGGACAAAAGCTGGAGAGTCAGCTGGGCTGGGTTTGCGGCTGGGCTCTACCACCTGCCTGGCTGCGTGACCTGGGCCTTAACCACCGCCTCACTCTCACCCCAGCTCCAAAACCAACGCCCTCAATGTCTCCCAGAAAATGATCGAGATGTTCGTGCGGACAAAACACAAAATTGACAAGAGCCACGAGTTTGCGCTGGTGGTGGTGAACGATGACACGGCCTGGGTGAGGCTGGGGGCAAGCCTGGTTCCCCGGGGGCCCCCAGGGCTGAGAGCACCTTGCTGAGTTTCAGTCTTCCCTGCAGCTGTCTGGCCTGACCTCTGACCCCCGTGAACTCTGCAGCTGCCTCTACGACCTGGAAACAGCTTCCTGTTCCACCTTCAGTATCCTTTCTATGCAGGGAAGAGAATGGCCCCAGTCCTGAGGGAAAGGGGGGCTTTGAGTCACTGAGGGCCTTCAGGTCATCTGATTCCAGCACCCTCGTTTATGATCTGTGCTGAGGGAAAACTAGCTCAGAGAGGGCAAGTGACTGGAACAGGGTCACATAGCATGCCTCCTGGCAGCCGGCTCAGAGGCACCTGTACTCTCCCAGCCTCTGGAGGAGGGAAGCCACCCACCTCTGTCTACCCATGCACTGCTCTGCTCTCCTTAGCATTCTCACCAGATCTGGAAGGTCTCTTCAGCCTCATGTAAGTCCCCCATGGGGAAATTATTACTCACCTTTGAAGAGAAGAACCCCTTCTGGGTAAAAGCTCCAAACAGCCCAGAAATAGTCCTTTCGGGAGGCCGAAAGGCCTCCTTTCTCAGCCTTACCCCCTGGAACAATTGCTTACTTACCTGTCTGAAAGCATTTTTGCAAAAGAGGTTCTTTTTCACATCTTGCCCTCTATGTTACTTTCTTTTTTTCCTTCTAATTTATTTATGTATGTATTTCTTTTTGGCTGTACTGGGTCTTGGCTTTCTCTAGTTGCAGTGAGCGGGCTTCTCATTGCGGTGGCTTCTCTTGTTCCAGAGCACAGGCTGTAGATGCAGAGGCTTTAGTAGTTGCAGCACGTGGACACAGTAGTTGCAACTTGTGGGCTCTGGAACACAGGCTCTGTAGTTGTGGCACTTGGGTATAGTTGCTCTGTGGCATGTGGGATCTTCCCGGACCAGGGATCCAACCAGTGTCCCTTGTAATGCAAGGCAGATTTTTTAACATCTGGACCACCAAGGAAGTTCCTCTGGGTTATATTCTGACAGCCCAGTGGCCCGCCACTACTTTAACTGCAGGGCCGCAAACTTTTTCTTTAAAGGGCCAGATAGTAAACATTTTTGGCTCTGTGGGTCATGTGGTCACTGTTGTGTTGATCAGACTCTGCCGTTGTAATCCGAGCAAGCTCTGGCTTTGGGGTCGGCAAAACCTCTGATGGGGCAGGAGAGGTCAGGGAGAAAGGTGAAGCTGGGAAGGTGCCGGGGCAGAGGGAACAGCATGGGGAAAGGCTCAGAAGCAACAGTGAACTCGGGAGGGGTCAGGTGGGACCTCATACCCAGTGAGGAGCTGGGCTCTCCTGGGGGCACGAGAAGGGCAGGCCACCAAGGTGTACTCTGACCATCCCCCTTCGTGCTGCACAGCCAGCAGAAGACTGAGCTGCCAGTCACGGAGAACGTGCAGACGATCCCACCGCCGTATGTGGTCCGAACCATCCTGGTCTATAGCCGTCCACCCTGCCAGCCCCAGTTCTCCCTGACAGAGCCCATGAAGGTGAGTGAGACCTGGGAGAAGGATGCCTGCAGCCAGCACGATGGTAGTTAGATACTAGAAGGGACTTCCTGACCACAGGTGCTGGGGTACCTGGAATCAGGTTCCCAGAATCTAGAGATTTGGGGTCATGGGGCCATAGGGTGACCCTAGTCCCAAAGACTACCTTTCTTCCACTGCAGAAAATGTTCCAGTGCCCGTATTTCTTCTTTGATGTTGTTTACATCCACAACGGCACTGACGAGAAGGAGGAAGAAATGAGCTGGAAGGTGAGAAGCCACCAGAGTATGGGCGGCAGGTGGATGTACATGGGAGGTCTCCGAACCCCCCTACCCCAGCCCTAAGGGAAAGGAGGCCCTTTTCACTGAGGGCCGTCAGGGCATCTTATGCTCACCCCCTAGATTATGATCTGTGCTGAGGAAAAGCAGCCTCAGAGAGGGCAAGAAACCAGGCCAGGGTCACACAGCATGTCTCAGGCACAGTGGTACCTGGCAACAGGCTCAGAGGCACCTGTACTCCTATGGGGTGGGGAGAAGGGAAGCCACCTGCCCCTGCCCACTCACACACTGCTCTGCCATTAGCCTTCTTCTTACCATTCCTGGCCCTTCTAGATCATGGTCAGTCAGATTCCAACATCTCCCACTTGTCTGCAGTGAACTAAAGGGGCTGTTGGGACGGTGGCCCAGGAGGATGTAAGGTCCTATCCACCTCATCCCCAACATCCCCTGCTTCTCTCTCTTCCTGCTTATTCTGTCTCTGTGCCCTCTGCTTGGAGCACACTTCCCTCCCTGCCTCCCCAGGCTCTGCTGGTCCTTTACATTCCAGCCCTGAACTAGTCATGGCATCTCGACTTGGCCACTTATCTCTCTGAGCCTCACTTGACCCAACCGTGAGCAGAGGGGGTTGAGCCCAGCTCCTGTTTATATGTCAGTACACAAACTGGAAGACCCTACTCTGAGAAGCCTTCCCTGCTCTTCTGGATAGATCAGCGTCAGGGGGCTGGGGGTCATGTGCTTCTCCAGACTAGGGGCTCCAGCTCTGAGACCCTTGGGGTGGGTGGGTGGCAGGAAATGTTTGCTGAATGTGGGAATAGTTTCTCCCTGGCAAACTCCTCTGCACCCTTCAGAACCCATCCCTGAGATCCCTCCTGAGAGGTCCTCCAAGACAGGGAGGGCTTGGCAGCAGAACATCTGCATGAACAACCCTTCCTTGGCCCCACAGGACATGTTTGCCTTCATGGGAAGCCTGGATACCAAAGGTACCAGTTATAAGTACGAAGTGGCGCTGGCTGGGCCAGCCCTTGAGCTTCACAACTGTATGGCCAAGCTGCTGTCTCATCCACTGCAGCGGCCTTGCCAAAGCCATGCCTCCTATAGCCTGCTGGAGGAGGACGATGAAGCCACTGAGGTTGAGGCCACTGTCTGAACCATCCCTGTGCATCCAGCCTTCTTGTACAATGAAACCCTTGGCACGGAACACTGGTTCTCAGACTGGGCTCGCTAGGACCCCCAGAGGGGGTTCTAGGAAGTATCTGAGGCACCTGGGCAGCCCTGAAGGAACCCTAAGATTCCAGGAAGCATCCCAGGGACTCTGGACACCCAGTCCCCATGTTTCCCAGCTCATATTCCCACTCCTGAGTTTTTCAGTTGTAATTTTTGTTGTGCTTTGTGTGATTTTTGTCATCAGAATAAAAATCTGAGACTCCCTAACCCAAGTCCACTGTTCATTGAAATCTTTTCAGTTGCGAGTGACAGAAAACCCACCCACTGGACTGAAAGGAGAATGGCTAGGTTCTTGTAGATAAGAAGCTAAGGTGTAGCTTTAGGCTTGGCTGTATCCAGGTGCTCTGACATTGCTCTGGGAAGAGCTGAAACACCCTGCATGGTTGGTTTTCATTATGCCCTGCTTTCCTCCCAACCTGTGGAAAGGGGTAACATGGCTGACCACTCTGCAAATCCCAACCCAGGTGAAGTGAGGGCTCTCGCAGCACCCCTTGTGACAGGTCTTGCTTGGGTCAGTCATGGGCCAGAACTGTGGAATGCCCTCATTGGTCAGGCCTCTCTCAAGCCTCTCTGGGAAGAGAGGTTTATAGTTCCATCAGGAAATAGAGTGGATGCTCTCCAGAGGAAGGGAAACAGATAGAACAGGTCCATCACTCAACTTGATCTTCCTGGATAATGAGCAGTTGTGGGGAAAAAAAAAAAACACACCTTACCAGCTAGATTTTCTCAGTTCCATATAAAACGAAAATAGCTTTATCAAGAAACAGCTTTACTTTCCCAGGAGCCTTTACTGGGCACCCGTGTGCCAGGTCCCTCTTTCAACTTAACACCAGCCTGGAGGGGATTATTCTCCCATTCTGCATATGGGGAAACTAACACTCTAAGAGGCCCAGGGCTCCAAAGTAATGGACTTCAGACTCCGCAGGACTGAAAACGGGCGGCGCAGAGCCTCCGCAGGCGGTAGCTATTAACTGAAACGTGACATACTGTGATGGCTGCGTGCGCCTCGGCAGAGGGTTCGGGAAGACTCGGTGCCCTGTGGCACCCCCAGGTCCCGGGGATCGAAGCTCCATCCCCTCCAACAGGGTGTGTTCTTGTTTACACCGTTGTGAGAGGGCACACATGGCAACCTCCACCCTTCCGGGCCCTTATCAGAGGCCCCAGACATCACTTGGCCCTGAGCAAACATCACTTGGCGCTGGGCACTACTTGGTGTCGCGGGCTCGGGCCAGCACTAACGCTCCGACCCTCGATGTGGGCGACGATGCGGCGCCGCTCAGCCTGGCTGGGGTCGCTGCACTGCACCAGGGCGCGGAGAAGACAGCCGAGGGGCGGAGCGGCGCGTGCGCACAAGGGCGCCGCGGGAAGTTGGAAACCGGCAGGCGGCGTGACCAGGTGGCTGCCCCAAGGAGACAGCCGGGGCATGGGCCCGGCTGTTGGTTTGGCGCGGCGGCTGCGGACGGCGCTGCAGGAGGAGGAGTTGCGGTGAGGGCAGGGCCGGAGGTGGGGGGGCCAGGGCTGGGGGTAGGGGGCGAGTGCCACGGTCCACTCTGACCCTCTATCCCTAGGACTGTGGAGGACTTGCTGCGCCGTGGTGCCGACCCCAATCTGGTACTCGAGGATGGCGCGGCGGCCATGCACCTGGCAGCCAGAGCCCAGCACCTGCGGAGTCTGTGTTGCCTCGAGGCCCTGCTGCGCCGAGGCGGGGACCCCAACGCTCGGTGAGGCCGGGTGTGGTCTCGGGGCAGGTCTTCCATGAACGAGAGCTGTCTCCCGAGTACAAGGACCAGCCCTGGGAGTCCTGAAGACGGCGTCCAAGGATGCGGACTCAATCCCCGGGGGCGTACCTTAGGGAATCCGGGGAGGGATCTTGAGGGTCCAAGGCAGAGGCAGGGTACGAGACCCAGGATAGGATATGAGAATGCGCCGGGGTCAAAATGGGAATCAAAGTTTCAGATCCGGCGGTAGAAGCTCTAGAGTCAGAGAGCAGAGGTTTGGGTCCCAGCCCGAGGGCGCAGGTTCGAAGTGTGGCATCTCAGGATGGAGGGCGGAGATGGAGGGCTGATAGCCAGGGCTCCCGGACCCGGAGATGGAGTTGCTTCACTGACCCCCTCCTCCGCTCATGCCCTAGATCGGCCGAGGCACTGACACCGCTGCATGTGGCCGCTGCCTGGGGCTGTCGCCGGGGCCTGGAGCTGCTGCTGAGCCAGGGAGCGGACCCCGCGCTCCGCGACCAGGTGGGGGGCCCCATCGCAGTCTGTAGCAAGGCAAACCCGGAGAGAGGGAAAGAGGAAGGAAAGGAGGAAGAGAGGGAGGGAAGAGGGTGCCCGCTACTGACCGCACCCTTGCAGGACGGACTCCTGCCTCTGGACTTGGCGGAGCAGCAAGGGCACCAGAACTGTGTCCGTGTGCTTCGGGAGCTGGAGACTCGGACCAGGGCCCCAACCCGGACCTGGAAAGGCTCCCGGAAGCCAGAACCCGAGCCAGAGCCTGGAGGTGAGTGGTATCTGGGCGGCTGGGAGTGGTTAACCTCTGATATAACTTTGCAGATCTCTGTGTCTAATGCCCAGGGCTTCACCACCAGGGTCTCTGATCAGTCTCTCAGCCTCTGCCTCACCCCTTCCTCTTTGTGATTGCAGCTGCCTGTTTCTGTTCGATCTGACGTTGCTCTTTCTCTCTCACTTCCTCTTCCCCTCCTTACTGACTCTCCCTCTTACCCCCTGCTCCAGGCCGAGGCCCTTGTGAAAAGGGGCTGGATACCAGCCTCTCCGGTCCTCCTAATGTGATGCTGAACTCTACAACACTGGGCACAGGCAACGGCAAGGACGTGAGCCTGGAGGCTGGCCCTGGACCCCCCGGCCTGCTTGCGCACCCGGAGACTGCTGACACAGATGGTGGATTGGAGTCCCCACTGGGGCGCTGGGACTGCAGCTCGGTGACCTCCTTTGTCACTGCTGTTGAGGCTTCGGGAGCTGAGGATCTAACTGGCCACATCTCCCCCTGGGCTGGTGTCCGACTCTCCCAGAGGGTGCCAAGATCTTTGGGCACCCTACAGCTGGCACATCAACCCCTCATGGAGGACAGGGAGGCAGAACTAAATGCCCATCTGCAGGCCCTGACTCTGACCTTGCCGGATGATCCCCCCTCCCCCAAGTTCTTCCCAGACAGAAGCTCAACCCATAGTCCCCCTTGGGAACCGCTGCCTGGACCTTCTGACACCCATATCCCAAGAGAGGACCAGCTATCCCCCGACAGTGATTTGGCTGCCCTCTGGCTGACAGAGGATGAGGCAAGCGCCACAGGAGGCAGGGACCCCAGCCCCTGTGACCAGTGTCCACCGGACCCTACCATGTCTGACCTGGAGCTGCTGCAAGGGCTCCGGGCGCTTGGCAAGAGCCCAGGTCCCATCACGTCCTTCACCCGGCCACACTACCTCAGACGGCTGAAAGAAGCCCAGGCTGCTCCTGGTGAGTATCCAGAGTTCAAGGAGTCTCCGGGAATCTTCCAAGATCCCTTGGCTCAGAGTGCAACCTACTTCTCCCTTCGTCTCTGGGAACCACCCTTTCCTTTGTCTTTCTTGACCCAGTTTCCCTTCCCAGGCCCAGATTTTTCAGGGCACAGCCCAGAGCTGGCTGAAGCCCTGCGGACAGGCCGTATCCCAGATGCCCAAGCCGATGAAGATGCACTTGTCCAGCAGTTCGAGCGGCCAGACCCCACCAGACGGTGGCGGGAGGGGGTCGTGAAGTCCAGCTTCACATACCTGCTGCTGGACCCCAGGTACTTGGAGCAGGAATGACTCAGAAGTGGGAGCTGGAAAATTCTGAGATTGGTTCTTACCTGCTGTGTCTTTTAATTTATTTTTGGCTACACTGGATCTTCTTTGCTGCAGGCAGCTTTCTCTAGTTGTGGTGAGCCAGGGCTACTCTCCATTGCTGCTCCTCATGGCAGTGAATTCTCTTCTTGTAGAGCACAGGCTCTAGGTACAAGGGCTTCTGTAGTTGAAGCATGCAGGCTCAATAGTTGGGGGCGTGTGGGCTCTAGGGCATGCGGCGTCAGTAGTTGTGGCACGCAAACTCAGTAACTGTGGCTCACAGGCCCTAGAGCTTGTAGGCTTCAGTAGCTGTGGTCCCCAGGATCAGTTGCTTCGCGGCATGTGGAATCTTCTCAGATCAGGAATCAAACCTGTGTTCATGTCCCCTGCACTGGCAGGTAGATTCTTACCCGCTGTATTACCAGGGAAGTCCTGCTGTGTGTCTTTAGGAAGAGAACTGGCCCTCTCTGGTCATCAGTTTCTTTATTAATAAAAGGCAATTGGATCCACTTCAAGCTGCTGAGTGTCCTTGGCAATCAGTTACCCACCCCGCCTTTTATAAAACGGGTCACTGGACATGGGTTCAGTTTGCTCTGTGACTTAAGGACTATCTCTGGGCAGCTCTTGTCACATTTCCCTCTCTGAGCCATCTACTCCATCTAGGAAGACTCAGGACCTGCCAGCCCGAGCCTTCTCACTGACCCTAGCTGAATGCCTTCGGATTTTTGTCCAGGCCATCTTCTACGTGGGCAAGGGAACACGGGCCCGGCCGGACATTCATCTCTGGGAGGCCCTTAACCACCGAAGACGGCCAGGAAAACAGGTATGAGGATAAGTAGCAGGTTTGTGGCAGGGTTGACCCGGCTGGGGCAGGTAGAAGGAATTATGGGGCAAACTCTGACCCTGCCCTGGCTCCCCCCAGGCCTGTCCCAAGGTACGCCGGATTCTGGACATTTGGGCCACTGGTCGTGGCGTTGTTTCCCTGCATTGCTTCCAGCATGTGGTCCCTGCAGAGGCTTACACTCGAGAAGCATGTCTTGTGGATGCTCTAGGTAGGTGTCTGGCTTGTGGGGTAGGAGTGGGCTCACATGAAGGGCACTTGATCTACTGATTCCCTCACCCCTTCCCCATCACAGCTGTCCATTCAGCCAATGAGCAATTACTGAGCACCAACTATGTACCTGCATGTACACATATTTTACTCCATTGGTTTATCCCTGCTTGAGGGCAATACCCAGTGGGTTCCCTGGCACAAACTTCTGCCCGCAGCTCCCAGAGGCTGCCCTCATGACCTTATTCCTAATCTCCCCAGGAATCCAGATGCTGACTAACCAGAAGCAAGGACACTGCTATGGAGTGGTGGCTGACTGGCCCCCCACCCGGCGCCGCCGCTTGGGGGTACATCTGCTGCACCGTGCTCTCCTTGTCTTCCTGGCTGAGGGTGAGCGAGAGCTACGGCCCCAGGACATCTAGGCTTGTGCCTGAGCACTAGGGAATTGGCCATTTAACCTAAGTAGAGATCAGGGTGTTTGAACGTTTCAGCTGCCCCTGCATTGAGAGCAGCGCTGCACACCACCCCCGCCACTGCCCTCCCATCTCCAGCTCCAGAAGGCTGGTAAGGGAGCAGCAAGACAGATCTCCTCCTTGGGGTAAGGGAGGACTTTATTACAGGTGGAACTGCTGGATAGGTAGTGAGCTCCCTGTCATGAGAGGAGAACAAGTCGACCAGAAGTTTCTTTGGAACATGGTGCTTTGACAATGTCAGTGCTTTGGCAGTTTGGTCCTGTCTGAGCAAACAAGTGACCATTTTTATCTCCCTGATACAGAGGACCCACAGTGTAGGTTGTGCTGGGGGTTCCTGAGCTACATGCAGGGAATCTGCCCAGCTCAAGAGTCAAGTTTTGCTGCTTCCCAGCTGTGGGACCTTGGACCAGTAATTTCTCTGTCTGAGCCTCAATTTCCTAAGTTGTACACAATGAGGAAAGTGCAAAATTCTACCTCAGGGGGACATTGAGGGAATCAGATTAAACCGTCATGGGGTAAAGTGTTTGGCTCTGAGCCCTACTGACCCAGAGATGGCCTTGCAGCCCTGGTGGAAAGTTTCTGGTGGAATGGGGTGGGGGGCATACAGGATGTTCCTGAGGGGTGTGTTGTGTGTTGAGGGGTGGGTAGAGCTGGAGATTCATTGGAAGGACTGATGCTGAAGCTGAAACTCCAATACTTTGGCCACCTGATGTGAAGAACTGACTCATTGGAAAAGACCCTGATGTTGGGAATGATTGAAGGCAGGAGAAGGGAATGACAGTGGATGAGATGGTTGAATGGCATCACCGACTCTATGGACGTGAGTTTGAGCAAGCTCTGGGAGTTGGTGATGGACAGGGAAGCCTGGAGTGCTGCAGTCCATGGGGTCACAAAGAGTCGGGACACAACTGAGTGACTGAACTGAACTGAACTGAGAGCTGGAGAAGTCATCGCAGCGTGGGTGTGAGACACCAGCCCTCCTTGGGATCGCTGTGTGACTGAAACCTCCTGGTGTTGCTTCTCTGAATCTGTGTCTTCCATTATAAAATGAGATTAACCTTGACTTTACACAAAGAGCTTCAGTAAATGCCAAGCTGCTATCCTAGGGAGGTGTTGGCCGATCTTTTAAATTTTCCAGAAGTGATCTGCTGCCTCATTGGGTTCATAACCTGCCTGTCATTGTGGCTCTGCCAACAAGGCCCTGCGGGGTGGGGGTGGGGGTGGGGCTAAGCATCCATCTGCCTCCTGGCCTCCACTGCTGAGCCCATGGCTACTCTGGCTGTTGTAATAATTAAGAGTCCCTGCCTCTGGCATGAGCCTGGGCTCTACTTTTTGAACGGAGCTGGTGACAGCTCTGAGTGCCCCTTTCCTCATGTGTAATAATTAAAACAGCATGTCATGTCCCAAGAATACACATAAAGAATCCCAAGACATCCCTCCCCACCCTCCCCCCCAAAAGAGTTCCAGAAGAGATGGAATTTGTCTAACACAGTGTATCCTGACCTCAGCCCTACTGATTTTGAGGTCAAGTTGCTCTTTGCACTGGGGGCTGTCCTGTGTTCTGTAGGGTGTCAGGTAGCATTTCTGGGATTAACACATAAGATGCCAGGAACATCTCCCCCCAAGTTGTGGTCATCAAACATGTCTCCAGAATTTACCGAATGCCAACAGTGCCCCTGTAAAGACCCCAGTTTAAACTAAAGGTGGGCTTGCAAACCAATGGGAAAACAATCAAAGGTGTAGCAACTGAGGTGACAAATCTCTCCTCCCACCACCCACACAAATGACAGGTAAGCCTAGATATACATACATTATTAGAATAAAATATGGGGACTTCAGTGGTGGTCCAGTGGCTAAGACTCCACCCTCCCAATGCAGGGGACCTGGGTTCCATCCCTGGTCAAGGAACTAAATCCCATACGCCTCAACTAAGACCCAGTGCAGCCAAATAAATAAATCAATATTAAAAAAAAATAAAATATAGATGGCCATGGAGCAGGGAAACCCAACGAAATCTGGATTCAGAAAATAGATTCAAAATAAAAATCGTCTTTGTGACAAAAGCAACCCCAAACCGAGTTATAAGATGAAATGGGACAGTAAAGAGGTACTGACTTGCTGTGTGGTGTGGGGTGAAGAGGATTCAATGAACCCATGGGTATCTGGCACTCAGTACAGGGCTTTGCATACAGCTCACACTCCATTATGGCTACACTAATCAGATGCAGTGGCCACTGAGCCTCATCTCAACTTTAGCATCAACCTCAGTTGGTTCTTCTCCTCCTCCTCTCCAGGGACCAGGAGCTCACCCCTTACTGTCTTCTGCTCCAGGAATGCTGCCCAAGCAGGCCTTGTTTTGAGAAGGGAGGTGAGCTCGGAAAGCAAGCCTGGACCACCTTCACCCTCAAGTCTTTGTGGGTCAGCCCTGAAGGGGAGGTACCTGAGTCAATTCAGTCTACACTTGGGGAGACTGAGGCTCAGGGTGGCCCTATGCTGTGGTCACCCAACACAAGGCTCAGATTGTCACTTCTTTTTATTGAATTACAATAAGAGATGTGCAGGTTCGGTGGCTCCAGCCCCCTCCCAAGCCCTCCCCACTTGGGCAACAATAGCTCCCAGCGCCAAGGAATGGGGGGGGTCAGGGGTCTCGGGCATGGTGGCGGGGGTCCCGAGAGTCCCCGCGGGATTCGTGGGTCCTAGAATCAAGCACGCGGACATGGAAGACAGCGGGGTGGCGGCCTGCCTCGGCCCTGGCATTGTGGGGGAGGGGGCTTCTGTACAAGGTCACCCTCCGCGGGGGTCGCTGCTACGGCCCTGAAACAGTGATGGGCCCCACAGGACTAGCAGAGAGCGGTGTGTCCACTTGGCTCCCACGAATGCCGCGTCTTCCGGCCCAGCCGGCCAGGGGGCGTCTCCCTGACCTGACCCCGCCCACCGGAGCGAGTGGCCCGCCCACCTGGTCCGCAATGCAGACCCCTAGCCGGTTCGGGACTCTTCCTCCCGCTCCTCGGCTCACTAAGCGATACCCGGCCAGCTCAGTGGCTACTTCTTTTCCTCTGGGGGCGCAGGCAGGGGCTCGGGCAGGGCCTTGGGCGAAGGCTCGGGCTCCCAGAGCAGGAATTCGTGGAGCAGCGTGTTGACGGTCTCCGGACACTCTAGCATCACCATGTGACTGCCTTCATCGATGAGCTTCAGGAAGGCCAGGAGCAGGATCTGCAGAGGAGGTGGGCTCAGAGCGGCCAGAGCCAGGACCCGGCAGCTCAGGGCCACTCAACCCCTATCTATGCATGGCCTGCAGCATCAGGAAGTCCTTCTTGCAATTCTATATTCCTTCATTTCCGTTCAAGGGGGAGCTAGAGGATGGCCTGTCACCCTCCACGCGTGTTAAGTTGCTTCAGTTTTATCTGACTCTTTGCTACTCTATGGGCTATAGCCCACCAGGCTCGTCTGTTCATGCAATTCTCCAGGCAAGAATACTGGAACAGGTTGCCGAACCCTCCTCCAAGGGATCTTCCTGACCCAGAGATCCAACTGGTGTCTCTTAAGTCTCATGACAGGCAAATTCTTTACCACTAGCACCGCCTATGAAGCTTGGCCTGTCACCCTGCTGGGCCTAATTCGGTATTCATTCATTCTGCCTTTTTTTTTTTTTTCATTCTGCCTTTCTTAAGTGCCTACAATATGTCCAGGGCAGGACTTTTCAACTTGGGCACTCATGGCATTTGGGGTGGGATCATTCTCTGTGATGGGGGCTATAGGATGTTGAACAGCATCCCTGGCTTCAATGCACTGGATACCAGTTGTAGCATCCCACTCCCCTACCAGAGTGTGATAAAAATCTCTCCAGGGAATTCCCTGGTGGTCTAGTGGTCAGGACTCTGCATTCTCACTACTGAGGGCTCAGGTTCAATCCCTGGTTGGGGAACTAATATCCCACAAGTTGCACGGCACGGTCAGAACTAAAATTTAAAATAATAATAAAATTAAAATAAAATCAGACATGGCCAGATATCTCTAGGGAGCAGAGTCACCTCAGTGAGAACTCACTGAGAGTGACAGATGGACAGAGCCTCTCACGCTAAGGCCGGGTTTCTTAGTCCTCACAGGATGGACACTTGGCATCGGGTCATTTTCTGCTGTGGGCCAGTCTTGCTCACTGTAGGTGAACAGCGCCCCTGGCCTCCACCACCAGGTTCCAGAAGCACCTCCCTCACCCACAGTCATGACATGTCTGCAGACAGTTTCAAGTGTCCCCTGGGGGGCGGAATCATCCCTGGTTAAGAACCGATGGTGCAGAGCTCTTCTAAGCACTAAGGATCCCAAGACTGGGGAATCTGATCTAAAGACCCCTATTAGCCCTCTTGCAGGATTATGTTGCCCATCACAAATCCCAACTGTGAAGAGTGCCTTTTTTTGGGGGGGGGGGGTGCCCACACCACATGGTATGTGGGATTCTAGTTCCCCAATGAAGGATCGATCCCATGCCCCCTGCAGTGGAAGTGTGACGGGCTAACCACTGGACCGCCAGGGAAGTCTGGTGAAAAGTGCCTTTTAGCGGGCAGGGGGGACAGCACATAATCCGACCCCCCAGTCCCAGGCAGTCCCACTTTCTGGATTCCACCTTTGACCCTCAATCTAAGCTCTGATGTCCCTGGGGCTGGAGCACAGAGTCCCCTGGGGCTGTGCAGGGGGGATTTGAGGGGTGTGGTGACTGAAGTGCCATACCTCAGCCATGCGCTGGTCTTCCTCCACTGGTACAAACTTGTCGTGCATGCCGTGGACGAGCAAAACCGGCACAGTGAGCTCAGCGTGGTAGACCTCGTCGCCCTCAGGCCAGTACTGGCCGCTCATCATGGCCCGAAGCACAAAGGAAGACACATTGAATGCGTTGCCCTCCTTCAGCAGCTGCTTTTCTTTGGCCCCTTGGCGGGCAAAGCCGGCCCTGGGGGTGGGGGGTAGGGTGGGGAGCACCACTGGAGCCCTCAGGCCATCTCAGCCAGCGGCGGTGCTCCCCATGCCAGCCCCAGTCATACAGCCTTCCCTCCCACCCAACTTGGGGAGATGCTGGGGCAGGGCCGGGCCACTCACTTGAGGAAACTCCACGCCAGACAGGGAGACAAACAGTGCAGGACGCACGTGGGCATGTTGAAGATGGAGCAGAAGCTGGGCTCCAGGGCCGTGGGCCCGCCGCCGTTGATCATGATCACCTTGTGCACCAGGTCTGGGTACTCGTGTGCCAGGAACGTGCAGAAGGAGACTCTGCCCCGAGGGCGGATGGTGGGGAGGGTCGAAAGGCAGTGGTCAGCAGGATGCAAGCAGTGAGAGGATGAATGCCCTCCCCTCACCCAGAGGCAGGTCCTTGAAGGCCAAGATTCTTCCCATGGGGTCCATGAGCACCAAAAGCGGGTGAGGGATGGGAGAGGCAATCCAAACACCCTGAAACTGTGAGACTGTGTTTGTGTATGTGTGTGTGTGTTGAAGGTGGACTTTTTTTTTTTTCTTTTGGAGAAAGGACCCAAACATAGAAATTTTATCAGATCTTCAAAGTCATCATAACCCCCAAAGAGGTAAGAATTACTTATTATCAAGTGTTGGGAAAGCCATTTGATTAAACAAAACCTTTGGCTTCTCAGAGAACGTCACTGTTTCCAGTGTATCCCTTCCCTTTAAATCTGCCTGCAATGCAGGAGACCCCAGTTTAATTGCTGGGTCAGAAAGATCTGCTGGAGAAGGGATAGGCTACCCACTCCTGTACTCTTGGGCTTCCCTGCTGGCTCAGCTGGTGAAGAATCTGCCTGCAATGAGGGAGACCTGGGTTCGATCCCTGAGTTGGGAAGATCCCCTGGAGAAGGGAAAGGCTACCCACTCCAGTATTCTAGCCTGGAGAATTTCATGGACTATATAGTCCATGGGGTCACTAAGAGTTGGACATGACTTAACGACTTTCATTTTCACTTCACCTTCCCTTTAAGGATCTTCTCTTACTGGCCTCTGGGTTTGTCACATCTGCCTGCTTTATGCAAGGTAGAAGGGTGCAGGTACCTCTCCTCATTACCCCGAAAGCAGGGTTTAGGCAAATGATGGCCTGAGGGCTAGCTGTTTGTTTCTGTTGTTAAACTTCACTTTAAAATTCTGTAAGTGTGTAAAATAGCTTATAAATAAAGATTTATTGGAATAAAGCCACACTGAAACAATTATAAATTTGTTTACAATTATGCCTGCTTTCCTTCTATAGTGGTAGGCTTGTGAAGTTTCAACAGAGATCAACCATAAGGCCTGCAAACCTAAAGTATTTACTCTTTGGCCCTTTGAGGAAAAGTTTGCCAACGCCTGCTAAAAAGAGGAACAGGACACAAGCAGGAGTCAAATGGACTTGACTGTGTCTGTGACTCACTGTGTGTCCTTGGGCAAAGTCCTTAACCCCTCTGAGATATCATCTCCACATTTGTGACACAGAAGCCATGCTGACCTCATAGGATTGTTATGGAGTCACAGGGGTTTCCACACATGGGTGCTCATTTAATGGAGGAATCATTATTGTAAGCATCCACTTTGGGGTATGTTTTTATATAAACAAATAGGAGCTATGCTACTTCCTAGTCTGGCCTTCCTTTCTTTTATGTAACATTTCTTTTTCTTGTCTAATTGCATGCGCACAACTGCGAAAACAACGGCTCTCAACCTGGCTGCCTGATTAGACCCTGCCCTTCATCCTGGGTAAAGGACAGAATGGTACCACTTGGCAGGGATCAGGCACCAAGACCCAGAGCCTTCCATGGTGTGGGCTCTCATCTAAATGCCAAGGTGGTATTATCTATCACCCCTTTAAGAGAGAGTACATGCATATTAAGTCACTTCAGCCATGTCTGATTCTTTGCACCCCTATAGACTGTAGCCCCCCAGGCTCCTCTGTCTGGGAGGATTCTCTAGGCAAGAATACCGGAATGGGTTGCCATGCCCTCATCCAAGGGATCTTCCCAAGCCAGGGATTGAACCTGAGTCTCTTACATCTCCTGCATTGGCAGCCAGGTTCTTTACCACTGGTGCCACCTGGGAAGCCCTTAAGGGAGAGTAAATTAAAGTAAACTGTACCCTTTTAAACAAAAATTATGAAATACCAGGTAGTCTTTGCTTAGAGCCCTTGGGCTCTCCAGAGCAACCAATTCTTGAATTTAATAGAAGACAGTAGTTTTCAGCTAGGGGTGATTCTGCCCACCAGAGGACCTTGGCACTATCTACAGGCATTTTTGATTGTCACAATCATCACTAAACCATCGTGCTAGTGGCGTCTAATGGGCAGAGGTCAGGGATGCTCCTAAACATCCTACAGTGCCCAAGAAAGCCACTCACAGGAAAGAATTACCTGACCCCAAATGTCAATAGTTCAGGGATTGAGACACTGCTTTAAAACAATGTGAAACAACAGTGTTGGTGGCAGGAGTCCATGTGTTGTTGTAGATGTTAGTGGGATTTTTCAAGAAGGGAAATCAATATTTTGTGAGTGGGTGTGGTTCCTGCCAGTCCCCGCCCCTCACCCTCATCCCCCCCGCAGCATTTGCTCACCCATAGGAATGCCCAATGAGCACGTTGCGCTTCTTGGCATAGCGCTTGAAGATGGCACGCATGTCCTCCGCCAGTGCATAGAAGGTGTAGGCGGCGGCCACTTGGGGCGCTGAACTGGCCCCATGGCCGGCCAGGTCGGGCGCCACCACCTCGTAACCAAGGCGCACGAAGAAGTCCAGCTGCTCCTTCCAGATGGCCAGGGAGCCGCCGACCCCGTGAATGAAAAAGAGCACCACGTCAGCCTGGGCGCCCTTGCAGCTGGTGATGCGCTTCTCACAGTCAATGTGGATGGTCCGCTTGGGGCGGCGGGCTCGCCGCCGCCGCCCACCACTGCCGCTCCCAGCACCGCCTGGGACCGAGCGACCATCACTGCCCGCTGGGTCCGCCAGCTCGACCTCAAGAGCGGCTGGTGGCTCCCCGGAGCCATTCTGCCCGTGCAGGAGGTCAGCTCGTGGTGCCCGGCCCAGGTTCTCCACCAGTAACCGCCCATTGCGGTACACGGTGATTCTGCGCTGGCAACGGACCAAGCCGGACTGGTCCCCCTGGACGGCGTCTGACAGTGGTGGAGGTGGAGTCGGGGCCGGAGCGGGTCCCGCATGCTTTACCCGCAGCACGCGGCCAGGTTTGACCTCCACAAATGTGTAGCCATCGCTGGACTCCACGCTCTCCAGTGGCCCCACTGCATTGGGTGGTGCGCCCAGCAGGCAGCAAAAGATCCCATCGGTCACGCCGGTCAGCATGGTGTGTCCTGTGAGTGGGTGTGACAGCCAGGTCAGAGGCTGTCTGCATAGGAAGCCCTTCTTGCCCACACTATCCACTCTCTATACCTGGGGTGGGTGAGCTGCACTGGGAGGCCCTGTCTAGGCCCCAGTTTAGGGGTGGTCAGAACCAGGCATGGACTGAGATGTTTTGTCTGGTCAGAGCCTGTGTGGTGGTTAGTCAGCCTAGTCTATCTCAAAGAGAAGGCTGTGGCTATGGCTGACACCAAGAGGCATCCATGGGGAAGGTGGTAGAATTGGGGGTTGCGGGGCTTCCTGGAGGAGGGGACATTGTGGCAAATGTGACCCATCCCTGAGGACCCTCCAGCTCAGGTTTATAACTTATGCCTTCCTAAATCCATTCATTCATTTGTCCATTCATTCACTCATGCACTCTTTTGTTAACTCACTTTCACTAAACCAGCATAAACTGAGGGCTCCACAGATGTCTTAAAAATATGCAGATCCCAACAATGAGCCCCCATCCCAGGCCTCTAAATGTGGTTTCTGAAAGTTGAGGCCCTGGGAGAGGAGTTTCAGGACTGAGCTCCAGAAGGCCTTACCCAGCTCCCCAAGATCATGGATGCAATGGGTCTGTTTTAGAGACCAACAAGCTGAGGCCCAGACACTCTGGGAAGAAGCAGCTCTGTACACACTGGTCAGAACCCTGGGTTCTAGGGAACGTGATACACAGCCTCCAGTGGTGGAGATGAGGATGGAGCCCTGGCTGGGGGCCTCCAGGCCTCCATCCCCGCTCCCTGGGCCATCCCCAGCCCCCACCCCCCGCCGTGGCCATGGCAACTGCAGGCAGTTACATAACTCGAGGGGGATACCCGTGCAGCGCACCCCCATTGTTTAGGCCCTGGGGATGGGACCAACCCCTCCCCGTCCCCATCCTGGGCTCCGCGGGTATAATGAACGCCGAAAATCCAGCCTGCGGTAGCCCATACTTGCTGGTGGAGGGGGAGCAGGCCGCGCCCCCCGCCTCCGGCCGGGTTCCAACCCGGGATTGCGGAGGGGGGCGCAAATGCGCCATGCCAGCCCTCCTCCACAGAGCCAGGCCCTCAGCTCCTGGGTGCCCGTGAGCCCTGTGGCGGGATCGAGGCCATTGGGGCACCGCGGCTTTCTAAGAGCCCGAGGGCGGGCTTTGTGGACACCCCCTCCAAAGTGAAAGATCCAGGGGCCTCAATGTCCCTTTCCCACGGCCCTCTCTCTGCTCACCTCATCGAGGGCCCTGGGACCCGGGGCAGGGCAGAGGGGTCCCGGGCAGAGAAGCCAGCGTCCGCCTGCAGGCGCCGTTTACATGGTGGCGCGGGGTCTGGCCGGGCACCTCTAAGCGGGCGGGGAAGGGCCCGGGGCGGTCAGCGCGGGGACATCCCGCTACCTCCGAGCAAGCCGGCCCTTTAAGCGTCTCCTCGGGCGGGACCGTGAGCCGACTGACTGGCGTCTCGGCCAATCGCAGCTGCGTAGTGACCCGTCCTAGTTAGACTGCCAATCAAACTCGGAAACTCCGGGATTAGGGCGGGCTCTTGGGGCAA
Organism: Muntiacus reevesi; assembly: GCF_963930625.1. Taxonomy (NCBI): domain Eukaryota; kingdom Metazoa; phylum Chordata; class Mammalia; order Artiodactyla; family Cervidae; genus Muntiacus; species Muntiacus reevesi. Next base: position 184,702,740 of record NC_089249.1, on the reverse strand, counting down.
CGGCCCCGCCCCCCTCAGGGGTTTACTGAGGTGGAAGGAGAGATTGGGCCTGGTCCAAGGCCGAGAAGGGGTCGGAACCTGAGGATTTCTGGGCCCCTGGGAGGTAGCAACCGGAGCCCTCCTCGCTGCGAAGAGGATTTCCTCGGCTAGCCTCAGCCTCCGTACTGGCCTGTCTCCTCTAAACGTCGCCCCAATGCCCCTTTCTCTGAGCTCACCTTTCCTTTCTACAATCTCGCAGATCTTTGCAATTTGCAAAGGAAATTGCAAAAGGCAAGGAAACAGGCTCATAAAAGGCACAAGGTCACAAAGTAAGCAGGGGGAGCAGAGATGGAACTTGGAACTACGACTGTGTGACTCCAAGTCCTGCAAATAGTTATTCTTTAAACCATTAAAGAGGTATCTTGGAGCTATTAGGAATTAGTTTCACAGATAGGCCATTTTAACTGCTGGTCAATTTAACTGGTGACTCTGGTCCCAGCTGGAGCCAGAGAGCCCACAGTTCAAAGCCAGCTTCTGCCGTTTGCTGATATATGACCTTGGGCAAGTCCCTTCCCTGAGACTCCATTTATTTCTTTATTAAATTAATTCCCTCTCCCGCATGAGTTTGCTAGGCAGTAAAACACTTAGCGAGGAAAGTGCTCCATACATTATTGACATTATTATTGTACTACTGTCGTATTGTAGTGGTTTGCTAAATGATGATGCAGGTAGGATGGGCTTCAGATGACAAGGGGTTAACCATCCTTTGCCCACTCCTATCCCCTGGAATTTGCTGCCAGAGCTGAATTAGGTTCAGCCACCCACTCTTGTCCACTCAGGGTGCTCCTGGGAGACTACAGTTTTATCCATGCAGAAAAAAAATTCCCCGCCCCCTCCCCAAAGTGGGTGATGCTGCGGAGCGGGGCGGAGCGTTGGACCAGAGGGAGGGACTAGAGTCGGGGAAAGGAGAGTATCTGAAGAGGATTTTTAAAAGATGAACTGGAGAGCACCAAGCAAAGGAGGGAAGGTGTGTGTTTATGTCGAAGGTAGGCTTCAAATGCCTGCCAAATATTTTCCCTGGGGCAATGGGGCGCCATAGAGGGTACGTAAAAAGGGAAAGAGCTCAGGTACGAGTATTAGAAAAATAGAGACTGAACGGGGGCACCACCAAGGGCAAGTCTGCAATCCTGGAGTTCTGCAGATTGAGAGACTGAATGACCACCCCAAGGACATCCAGCCAACTCCAACTCAGACCTCCTGGGCTCCCCGCCAAGGGGTGGAGACTTGGCTGAGGCTAAAGGAAAGCTGCCAGCCAGCTGTGCGCCATCTGCCTTGCTCCCGCTGGGGGTGGGAGACTGAACCAGCCGTTTCCTGAGGCTGCCACCAGCTGCGCCACCGTCGCCCCCGGGCACCCTCTGCAGGGCTACAAGAGAAGGAACTACAATTCCCAGCAGACGTAGGGAAATAATGCTTTGTAGGCATGCGCATGCGGAGAAGGCTCCGTTCGCCTGCCGCCTGCTGGTCGAGAAGAAGAACTACACTCTCGGGCGGGCACGGACGCTCACGCCAGAGGTGCGGTGCGTCTACGTAGAACTACAATGCCCAAGGAAATGTGGGCTCCGCTGTAGAAGAAACTACATTTCCCAGAATCCCTCGTTCCGCAACTGCGGAGCCTATAGGTTGCGGAATAGCTGGAAACTGACGGCGTGCTGCGGCTGAACATGGCTTTCTCGGTCAAATCCGTGGGTTGCCTGTTGGGCCCAGTCAGTAGGTCAGCGGGGCTGCTGGGTGGCAGGTGAGTCTTCATGGGGACAGCTTCTTAAATCTGGGAGTAAAAGCGGAGTCGAGGGCTGCTTGCAGATATTTACCAATCGCATGACCTTCCAGTGCCTTCCGAACTCCTCGAGTACCTTTTCCTTCCAGGCTCCCTCCCGGCATTGGTCTGGAAGCCGAAGCTTGGAAAGGTTGAGCTCCACGCAGAAGTCACACAGCGCCCCCTCTGACCTTTCTCTCCGTCTCTCTGCTCCCTCAGGTGGCTCCAGGGTCCCCGGGCCTGGCTGGGGCTCCCCGACACCTGGAGACTCCCTGCCATGCAGCAGACCAGGGGCAGGACGCGCGGGAACGAGTATCAGCCAAGCAACATCAAGCGCAAGAATAAGCATGGTTGGATCCGGCGCTTGAGCACGCCAAACGGCGTTCAGGTCATTCTTCGCCGCATGCACAAGGGTCGAAAATCGTTGAGCCATTGAGGAGCACGACGTGGCGGCTGGATCTCCCCCATTAAAGCATTTCCCTCGCTTAGCCTGACGCTGTTTTTGTGGAGAGCTGGGGAGCGAATGAACTGAACTGGGGAGCAGGGACTACTGGGACGGACATGAATCCTCCTCTAGGTTTCTGGAAGAGGGAATGGGAAGTCAGACGTTGCCAGAGTGCCTTTTTACGCTCTTGAATTAGGAAGACTTTGGAGCAAGAGTCCACAGATGGTACAGTGAACGCTTTTGTAACCCAGTACACAGCTGTATTCACAACTCGTCCTGCCCTCTCCTGTGAGGCAGATCTAAATATTTCAGAATGCACCTCTCTAAAATAAGGTTCCGTTAATACATATTAACAAAACTTTCCACAGCTTAAAAAAAAAAGTCAACAATTCCTTTATGTTGTTAAAAGTCTAATAAATGTTCAAATTTTCACTTGTCTTATAAAATGTCATAATTCTCACAAATTCTAGGAAGGCTTGTGAGAGGTGGGAGGGGTTTGAACCCTCCACCTGCCCCTTGGGATGGGCGGTGTGACCTGGAGCAAGACCTCAGCCCTCTGAGGTTATTTTGGTTCCTGTAAAAAGGGACTTCCCTGGCAGTTCGAGTGGTTAAGATTCTCCACTTTCCCAACTGCACGGGGGCAGGTTCAATCCTATATGCTGCGTGGCACGGCCAAAAATAAAGTAGATTCATCCTTAAAATGATGCTCATTTCTCCTTTGCTGTGGTGTCGGTGGTGGTTTAGTCGCTAAGTCGTGTCTGACTCTTTGCAACCCCATGGACTATAGCTTGCCAGGCTCCTCTGTCCATGGGATTTTCCAGGCAAGAATACTGGAGTGGGTTGTCATTTCCTTCTCCGTGTTGTTGGAGTAATGATATTCTGTAACTTATTGAGAACTTCCTCAAAAAGTCCTTGTCTCCAGGCTGTCAGGCTGGGGGTGGGGTTTTGTGGGGTTTAATTCACACCCAGGCAATTTGGACCCAGTGCACAGTGGAGGCAGGGCTAGGAGGATGAGCGTGAGGATTGTAGGAGCCCAATAGGAGGTACTGGACTTTGCCTTGGGAAGAAGGCAGTAAGACAAGGCTTCTTCGAGAAGGTGGTCCAAAAGGAGAGATTGGACGAGTCAGGATAAAAGGTGGACGAAGGAGGCCGAAGAGGCCCAAAATTTCCGGGCAAGGAGGCGGGACTGGATCTTTGGGCTACTGGGGAGCCACGGGAAGTGTTTCAGAGATAGTCTATTCCGTCATTTGAAAGATAGTCAAACGACTAGTGTGGGGGAAGTTTAGATATGCTGAAACGTAAAGGTTGGAAATGGCAACCCAGTATTCTTGCCTGGAAAATCCCATGGACGGAGGAACGTGGGGTCGCAAAGAGTCGGACACGACTGAGTGACTTCACTTTCACTTTCAAAGGTTGGAACCCTGGGGAGGAGGATGGGAGTGTTACGGCGGGTGCCCATCCCTCCAGGGCTGCTGTGAGAACCCCACGAACCACCATACGAAAAAGCGTAGCAAATGTTACAGAGCGGTGGGACCTCCGCTGTTGCGGACTACAAATCCCAAGGGGCTTTGAGGACCCGGCCTCCACCCATTTCCGATTTCACCGCTCACAGCTTGCAGGTCTCGGGCGGGGTTTTGCTTTCTCAATGTAACTTGACCACGAAGGAGGAGGCGTGACGACCAATGGGCGCGAGGTTTAGCCGGATCTGGCCAATGGCGGTGCGCAAAGACCGCGTAACTTGGAGGCGGAGCCAGAGGGCAGACCAATGACGGAAGGGCGGTCGCACCATCAGTGTAGGCTGCGCAGTGGCTGGAAGTTACTGTGCGGCGGCGGCTAAGAAGGCGGCTGTGGTGGCGGCGGCGGCGGCTGAGGCGGTGGCTGAGGTGGTGACGGAGGAAACAGAAGATGGTGAGAGTGGCCGGCAGGGCCATATTCCCCCTCCGCTCGACAAAATGGCGCCCCGGGCCCACCCACTTCCAGTATTCCCCGAGGCCCCTCACCGCCCTACCCAGCCCCCTCGGGGCTGGCCCCGCCCCTCCATCTGACCTGTGACCTTCGATCCCCCCGGACCCTGCTGTGAGCTTCCTGCTTACCGCACCCTGGCTCCGTCTTCGACCCCTGACCTTTTTTAGGCTTCCAGGCCCTGACAACTCATTCATTTCCGGGTCGCGGGTCCCCCGGAAATCGCCTGGTGGATGGGGATGGGGTCCCCTAGGTCCCCAAACTCAGGCCTAGTACTCCGCGCCCCGGGTCTGGGCCTTTTCAGTTCGGGAGGGTTTGGAAGACCGGGCTGAGCGTCGGGGCGGGGAGGGGGCTTGACATAGTGACATGCAGGGCTTTGTCGCCGAAGGAAGTGCGACATCGCGAACTGCCCTGGTTCCTCAGAGCCCTAACCCCACCTCCGACATTCCGGCCCCGACCAGCTGGAAGAGGGAGCAACTTTATCTCTCCAATCGCCAGGCCCTTTCCCTGATAAATAGGGGTAGCAGTAGTCCAGACCTCATCGGGTTGTGATAATTTAGGGAACTGACGTCTTAAGGGGCTTGGGACAGTAAACGCTCAGCAGATAAGATGGGTGACTCGGGGATGGTGACTTTCTCTCTCAGCTTTCTCCTCATCTTGAAGTGGAGATGATGCCAGCATGTTGTTGGGAGGTTAAAATCCCCCTTGGGCCACTCAGTCATCCTGGGGTTTGTGTCTGGTAGTTCTGTGGGGTTCAGTCTTTTCACCTGTGAAATGGGACCCAGCCTTAGAGTTGGGCTGAAGTCCCCTCCATTCCCCCCAGTATTTGGCATCCCCAGGGCTGACAGAGGTGATGGAAGCTTTTGTCAGGGCAAATCAAATAGCACTGTTCCTAGACTCAGAGTCCCAGCCCACAAGGTGTAGTCCTTAGGATGCCGTGGGGGATGGGCAAAAAAAGACTTCTTGTCAGGAAGAGTATGGGAAGGTGGTAAGTTGGTTCCTAGCAGGTGGGTCCCCAGGCCTGGGCATTGTCCTCGATTGCTCGCTGCAACCTCACTGCCTACGTTCAGCCCCTAAAGAGGATTCTGTTGGCTCAGCCTCCAGAACGATTTCTGGATCTGTCATCTCCAGGCACTGCCATCTCCCACCTGAACACCTGCTGCAGCCTCCTCCCTGGTCTCCTTGCCTCCATCCTGCCCCACTGGCAGTCTGTAATGCACCAAGAACCAGAGGGTGCTTTTAAAGCTGTCAGTTGGATAATACCACCATCTCGCTTACAAAACATTCTGGGGGCTTCCTGTTGTCACCCCAATGAAACCCACCTCCCCCCTTAGCCTCCAAGGTCCCCCCTGCCTACCTCTGTGACCTCATCTGTACCCACTTCACCCCTCTCCCTGTGAGCTCCAACCACTGTGTCCTTGTTTTCACATCTTCACATTCCAAGTCCCTGCCACCCCAGGGGCTTTGAATCTGTTACTCCTGCCTGGAATGCTCATCCTCCCGGGAATATCATCTGCCAGAGGGCCCCTTCCTGACTGCAGGAGATCCCCATGTCTCTCTTTTCTGCACACCATTTCTTTGCCTCATCTTGCTTTGGTTGGGTCACTGGCAGGCTGCCCGCACAGGGACTGGCACACAGATATTCAGTGAGTGTTTGCTGAAGCAGTGGACAGCTTCTGGGCCCAGGTGTAGCTGGGATTTGTCTGGCTGAGTTGAGGATTTCTCCCTGTCTCTGAGGCTTCATCTTCCTGCTCAGCTAACAGGAAGTACAGGCCATCCCCTGTCTGCATTAATTTATTCAGCACAGACACACTGCTGCTAATAATACTCAGTTGATGCTTCCACCTCAGGGCAGCTCTAGGCAAAGCTGTTTCTCCATATTGTCTTCCTGGAACTCAGAACAACCCTGGTTCACAGCAGGGACAGCCGGGCTGGGAGTTCACATGCCCCAGGTCACATAGCCAGGGAGAGGCATTCAGTGCCGGCCTGGGTCTATGGAGCCTCTCACCACTCTGCCACCCGGCCCATGTGAGCCCTGTCAGGGGCTCAGGGTTGAGCCAACCCTGCCCTCTGCCTCGGGGAGGGGACGGTCCATGAAGGAGCTGGACGTGTAAACAGATGACCTCGCTGGGGTGGGTGTGAGTGTGGGGAGAGGAAAGGGGGAGGGGGATTGAGCTGGCTGGAGAGGTTGGTGGGTGGAGAACGGAGGGGTATGGTTGGAGGGTGGCTGAGGCTGGGGAGGGGTGTGGCAGCAGGCTGGCATGGGCCAAGCCCCATCAGGGCTGTGGAGGGGGACCCCATCCTCTCCTTTCAGGGCTCAGGCCTGCGTCACTGCGTCTGGGCCGTGCCCCCCAGACCAGCTGGCCTCCCCACCCCCTCCCCTCACGTGGCTCCCCGTGGCGCCCTGTCCGCATGGCCACTGGGCTCTCACCACGCGCTCTTTGGTCCCCATCCGTGTCCCCATGCACCGGCTGTTCCCGGGGGCTGGGGGTAGGACTGCTGTGGCTCTCCGCAGTGCCCTAGTGCCTGGCGTGGAGCCCACCGCATGGCTGGGTCCTGAGGAAAGCCTGCCAGATGGATGAAGCAGGTCCCATGGTCTGGAACTGAGCTGAGGCAGGGGTCCTGGGACAGGGGAGGCAGGCGTGAGGGGCTCTGAGCTGACTTCGGGGTAGTAGGTCACTCAGATATGAGGGCCGCCTCCTGGGTGGGAGCGGGAGGCCATCCTGCTGCCATCTTGCCAAGGCCCAGCAGAGGGAGCGGTTGGTCCCACGAGGGGTGATGGGGGAATCCCCCGAGCAGCGGCTTCCCCGAGGGCGCAGCCCCGGGGGTCAGGCTTGGCAGTGGGGCCCCCAAGGGAGGCTTACATGGCCTGCAGGCGCTGAGCCTTGGCTTTTAGGTGGGAAGGGGGGCACTGGTGTCCCGGGAACAGGAGGGGCACACCTGGACTCAGCCAGCTTCCTGTTTCCATTTGGGGCTGGGGGACCTCTGACGAGTGTCCCGTGAGCTTTCTGCCTCAGTTTCCTCGACTGCACGAGGGGCGCCCCCAGCTGGGGAAGGCCCTGGCCCTCCCGGCTGTCCGCCTCCAGGCCTGATGGCAGTGTTGCCCTCCTGCTCTGCGGGACGTCAGTCGCTGCCCCGGCTCTCAGCCGTCACTCCTCCCCAAGGCTCTTGTGCCTCGGTTTTCTGAGGCGGATACAGCTCCCATTGACCTTTATTCCTCACATCTCGTGGCCAGAGACCTGAGCCCCACCCAGAGTCAGGGTCTTCCTCTTCCAGAGCACCCAGCTGGTGCCAGCATGCCAGAGAAAAAGGACTTACCACGAGTTAGGGCCATGGATGAATGCCGTTGCCGGCTCCCTGGCACCTTGCAGACCTAGAGCTTCCGGCCCCAGGCAGTGGGGTGTGAGGGGACAGAGGTGGCCAACCTGCTCCCTTTAGGCTTCTGCCCACCCTCCCCCACCCCCCAAGGCATTCTCCCCTCACAAAGAAGCCTTTGGATGTGGGGACCCCAGGAGCAGCCCCAAAACTGACCCTTGTTCCCACAGTGTTTGACGAAGAGCTCAACCAGGTTTAAAAAGCTAGCACTGACACACTGAAACAGGTTTCTGAGTTTTCACAAGACTTGGAAGCTTGGTTGACCCTGGGCTCTGTCCGGGTCCTATGTGCAGGCAGCCCCTGTGTCCCAGCTGCCCTTTCCTCTTCACCCAGGCTCCTGCTCCCCCAACCTCCATGCACTGTCACGGGTGACTTAGGGCGGACGAGTCTCTCTCTACCCCAGGACTCGTTCAGAGATGCCTAAATGGAGATGAGACCAGGAGTTTTATATTCAACAAGCACAGAGGGCAGGTCTGCAATCGGATGGCCTGGGACCAGCTCCCCACCCCGCAGCTCGCTCCTGACTTAAGTGTCAGTTCCTTTTTGAGCCTCAATTTCCCCGCACCTCTTAGACTTCCCTGATAGCTCAGTTCATAAAGAATCCGCCTGCAATGCAGGAGACCCTGGTTTGATTCCTGGGTTGGGAAGATGTACTGGAGAAGGGATAATCTACCCACTGCAGTATTCTTGGGCTTCCCTTGTGGATCAGATGGTAAAGAATCCGCCTGCAATGCGAGGGACCTGGGTTCAATTCCTGAGTTGGGAAGATTCCCTGGAGAAGGGAAAGGCCACCCACTTCAGTATTCTAGCCTGGAGAATTCTGTGAACTGTATAGTCCATGGGGTCGCAAAGTGATGGGGCTATTGTGAGGACTGGGCAATCCTAGTAACTCAGATGGTAAAGAATCTTCCTGCAATGCGAGAGACCTGGGTTCAACCCCTAGGCCGGTGATCACCTGGAGAAAGGAATGGCTACCCACTCCAGTATTCTTGTCTGGAGAATTCCATGGACAGAGGAGCCTGGTAGGCTACAGTTCGTGGTCTCGTGAAAGAGTCAGCCATGACTGAGCAGCTAACACTTTCACTTTCATGGGAGAATGTGCCCTAACCCCAGGGTTGTTTGCTCCTAAGAGTAGACGCATCAGGTGACCCGCCCAAGGGTGAGTTCTGGAAAACCTGAATGATGGAGCAGAAAGAAGGAAACCGGAAGCTGTCTGGTGGCCCGTCCTGCCACAGGTGCTCTGGGGGAGGCCCAGCCCGCTGCCTGGTTTCTCACTTACCATCTTCCCTGTCTTCCAGGCAGATTTTCTGAAAGGACTGCCTGTCTACAACAAAAGCAATTTTAGTAGATTTCATGCCGACTCTGTGTGCAAAGCCTCGGTGAGTACATAGGCCATAAACTGCCTCGAGGGAAAGGGTCAGGGGTGATGTGCAGCCCGAGGGTCTGAGTCTTGTCTGGAACAGAGGCTGAGCTTCAGGCCCAGCCCCACTCGAATTCCTTGCATGGCTTTTTTTTTTTTTCCTTGCATGGCTTTTAATCCGCCTGGGAGTGAGGGTGCCAAATTGAGGTGTGTGGGGACCGCAGACTCGCCCAGTCTCCTAACCCATGCCTTCCCACCTCTCTTGCAGAACCGACGTCCCTCAGTCTACCTGCCCACCAGGGAGTACCCTTCTGAACAGAGTAAGTGGCCACTGTCCTTCGGTGCTATCCCGGCTAGCGAGGGGAAAGGCCGTGGGGTGGTACAAGAGGGGACCTGTGGGAAGCTGGGCCACTCCCAGCCCTTGGGAGTAGCTGGAAGCCTGCCTTTCCCTGGGACCCTCCTGATCTCCCCACTGGCATAGACAATCTGCCCCCATCGAGTCAGATGGCCCCCGCTGGCTCCGTGACACAGGTCTTGAGCCTTGTACTGTGGGTGGGGGACCCATCCCAGCCTGGGGAGGGCAGCCTGGGGAGGGGCCTGGAGCCCGCAAAACAGGGGGGCTTATGGTTATTTGTTGTGGGCCTGAACCCTGGACCTTTCTCGGCTCGCTCTGTGGTCACTGGGGCTTGGTCACGTGGATCCGTGCTCCTGGGCTGTCTGGGAAAGTAGGAGCTGGCAGGCCGGGGCTTATTCCCTGCCTGAGGGTGGAATCCGAGCTCCGCTGCGGACTCGGCCCCTACCTGGGAAGCTGGGACCCCATTGCGGCAGCCGGCTCGGGCTGCTGGTAGTGGCATGGGCTCAGGTGGGGCTGCTTGGCTACTAGAAGTCTGCTCCTGGGTTGGGGGTGTGACTTGAGTCCCAGGGAGGCCCACCCAGAGCAGTGACACCCAGAGGCCATGTCAGGGCAGGCAGTGCCAGCGTCGCCCACAGCTCGCTCTGTCTCTCCTCCTCAGTCATCGTGACAGAAAAAACAAACATCCTCTTGCGCTACCTACATCAGCAGTGGGACAAAAAGGTAAGGCACGCGGGGTGTGGGCGCGGGCCTCGGGAAGGAACACGGTGCCCAGCAGGGGGCTGCGAGCTGAGGAACACTGGTGGCTGGGAGACTGAGGGTTCGGGTGGGGCCTTGAGGGCTAAGTAGGCGTTTGCCAGATGACCCAGGAGAGGGAAGAATGCTGTAGAGGAGAGAAGGGCTGTGCTGAGGCCGTGGGGCTCTGGTGCTCGGGGACAGGCAGGGGCTTGCCAAGCTGTGCCGAGAGGCCTGGCTCCCCAGAGGGTGTGGGGAGCATGGCCCTGACGGCAGGTGGACATGGGTGCTGTTGCTTGGAATCTTCATTCAATGGTGAAAGGCTCACGTGGTTAAGACACTCAGGCCCTACTGCGATGTTTAGCTGAGGTGAAAAGTCATCTTCCCCACAAGGGGCCATCTTTCTGACAGGATTTTTTTGCTTTCTTGAACATCTGCCTGTGTAGTTTTGCCACGTGGTCAGGTGGTCTTTTTTCTCTAATGCTGACCACTGGACAGTGACCTGCTCTGGGCCAGGTTGAAGGGACCCCATGATGCAGTGACTGCTCAGAACACCCCAGCCCCCGGGCTCCGCAAGCCTTGCTCCCCACCAGTGAGGGAAGGAGCTTTTCCCAAGTCAGCACACTTTGCTTTTCTGTGGCAGTTCAGGGGGCCTCCCCAGGCACCTCCTGAGTGCCCCTTGCCCTCCGGCACAGTGGGTGATTCTCTGTCTGAGAAGTGGACCACGTGGGGAGTCAGACGTCGCGGTGACTCCCTGAAGCGCCTGTCCCAGGCTGGGGTCCCCAGTGACTCGGCAGGGCAGGTTCAGGGGACAGAAAGGTCAGCCCAGGCCCAACTCGGGGCGGCACTGGAGGCCTGGAGCTGCAGAGGCAGCGTCAGACTTAGGTGCTCCCCCACGGGAGGCTCACGGCCGCTCTGCTCCCCTGCCCCCCAGAACGCCGCCAAGAAGAGAGACCAGGAGCAAGTGGATCTAGAGGGCGAGAGCTCGGCGCCGCCCCGCAAGGTTGCGCGGACCGACAGCCCGGACATGCACGAGGACACTTAAGGCACGCCCCCCCCTCAGGCGCCTCCCGTCCCATCCGCGCCTCGCCCACCTGCCTTGTGTAAGCGCCCCCCACCCAACCCCTCCGCCGGCCCGCCCACACCCCTTCCACGCCACTTCCAACCTCATAGGAGCCAATGTATTTATTTTCCTTGAGTTTTTATTTATGCTGTAAAACGTACCAAGCAATGGTTACAGGGGACATCAGACCCAGTAGTGTGATGTTGGTAGATGCTTTAAAACAAAAACAAAAACGTTGTTCCTCACCTCCCCCTGTCCCGTTCCCCTTCCTCCTCTTGCCCCCCAGTTCTCCTCTGGAAAACTGGAGCGTGTCTATGAGGGTCTAGAGCCGGGACCCCGCTGCGGCCGGCCGGCATGGGTGGGGGCCCTTCTCCCAGCACCCACCTCCCGGTCCGGGCCTTAAAGACTTTGCCTTGTCTCGAGTTCCACCGGGACCTATTCTGTGCCCAGACCTTGCTCTGAGCTCGAGTAAGGGGGAGAAGTCAGCCCTTCTGGATCTTTCTCTTAAGTCATTTTATCATGGACTAGTGCGTGCTCCGTGTCCACCCCAATAAAAGGATCTTTCCTACCCGACCTTGCGTCTTTGCTCCGCGTGCCTCGGCGCCAGAGGATGGAGCCCCTGAGAGTCGTCCGTCATCACCAAGAGGAGCCAAGAGGGGCCTCCAGACACGGGCCCCAGAACCAGCTGGATCCTCTGATGGGCCTGCTTGACCATCTCACTGAGTCAAGACCTGCCTGGACCCTCCCCTCGGCCTCACCCGCATCAAAGTGTCCCCAAGGACCAGGACACCCCCCTTCCCCCGCTGGAGAAACGGTCCATGCTGCCAAGGATGGAGTGTGGTGGCCCCATGCCCAGGACATCAGTGAGCAGGGCCACATGCCCACCCGCCATCGTGGAGACAGGTGGCCTGGCCTCCCGCCCTGGCTCAGGAGGCGGCACGCGGAGTGCCAAGGAAAGCCCAACCCCAGTGCCCTCGGGCGGCAGGTTCCTTGGCCAGTCCCGGCCACCAGCTGGGCTGGGTTTGGGGCTGACTCTGGGGAGGTAGGGGGCATTCGGGCTCCAGGCAGAAGGTTCAGGGCCCTGAGCACCAGGGCACAGGGCCAGGGGAATGCCACTTCTTTCCCCCCACCGCCCACCCTGAGTGGGAGCCAGAGTGTTGGAGCTGATTGCTGGGGTGTTGGGGGTGGTGAGGGGTGGAGCTGTGGAGCGAGGAAGACAGCAGGCTGCAGGGAGTGCCCGTCCCGGCGTGTCACCGTGGAGATGCCAGCCTGAGTCAGACTGTTTGGGCTTCACCAGGGGTCTGCTGGGTGGAAGGTTCCAGGCTTTACTGCCCAGCTGTGGGGCCCACCTCTGGGTGCCTCTGCAGCAGTGTTCAGTTCTTCAGCAGTGGTCATAAAGCAGGTGCTTAGGAAAGGCAGGTTTGACCATGGTCATGCCAGGGAGGACCAAGTCCCTGGAGGCCCTCAGACCAGCTCGGAATTGCTAGTCCCAGGGGTTGGCTTGGCCCTGGGGAGGCGCGTGGTGTCACCAGCTGTTGGTGACTGAGTAGATGGCAGGAGTTCAGCTTCAAAGGCCATGGGGCCGGGCAGGTCATGTCCTTCAGCCTGTCCTTCCCCGAGGCTCACCCACACCTCCCTGGCCCCAGGGGGCTGGGTGCCGTCTCCTGCCAGTGCTGTCCATGGTGTGCGTGGGGTCCATGGCCTCTCCATGGCTGCCCCGGCTCAGGCCCCTCAGCCAGCCTCCACCACCCCCCCTGCCTTTGGGGCCCTCCTTGCTCTGCTCCCCACAGACATCACTCTGCCTTCCCACACCTGTGCCTTTGCACGGGCTGCTCTCTGCCCTTAGCGAGCCCTGATGGCTTTTCCGTGGCCTCCCACAGTGCCCCTGCCTCACACTGGCTCCCCCAGCCCTGGGGCAGGGCCTTTCTGACTCTGAGCCTCTGGGTGTAGACCCCCTGAGGCTGCAAGAGGCCACGCCCACCCCATCACACAGTGAAGGGCCCCCCGCTGTGACAGCGTTCTGAGCGCGTCACACAGCAGGGCCATGCCAGTCCTGCCCAATGCTGCCTCTGAACACACCGGCCCCATAACATCGAGGCACCAGGTGCCTTCTGACTCCCAGCCCCGAGTTCTCCTGTAGCCCTTGCCTTCTCAGATGTCAGCCTGGGAGGCAGGTCTGCCAGAAAGGGTGGCCTGGCTCGACCAAGGCTGACTCAGGACCCACACCTACGACCCGACCTGCTGATTCCTGCTGGCACTTTTTTTGAGATTTCTTCCTTTGTCTAGGAGGCTGAAGATGGGACCTGAGGCTCTGCAGCTCCTCCCAGGGGGGGGCCCTAGGCCTGGATTTCTGGAGTTTTCCATACGTTTGGCCTGGAGACCCAGTTCTTAGGCATTCCCCAAGGGTCTCAGGACAGAAGGGGAACCCACTCTGGGCCTGCCAGTTCCCCAAAGAGCTGGCCCCAACTTTGTCATTGGGCCCTGGAAGTCCCCTTTCAGCAACTCCGCCTTTGGGCACTGTTGAAATATACTTTTTATTGCATTTCTGCCGTTTTACAAAAATATGACAAAATAAATTAAAAACAAATAAATAATCGCCTATTCTGTGTGTTTTCTGTTGTTTTTTGGGGGTTTCGTTTCCCCCCCATCCTGGTCGAAAGGAAAACGGCAGATAGAGGGGCCCCAGGCCCCCGGCCCTGCCCCAGGAGGGGGCAGCCAATACTGGGGTACATCGGGCCCGGCCCAAGTGTTTTCTGGGTGGCGGCCGCCGCCCCGTCTGTGATTGATATTGCATATGAAAACAGGAAGGCAGGGCGGGCGGAGCTAATGCCAGCCGCTGGGCCAGCACACGGCCTGAGGACTGGGACTGGAGCTGGGGCTGGGTGAGGGCATCGGGGGCTGGGGGGGCTCGGAGGTGGGAGGCAGCGGCGGCAGCGGGAGGCTGTAGAAGCTGGCGTCCCCCGGCAGGGGCTGGAGGGCAGGCGGGGGCCCGGCGAGGGCGCAGGGCGGGCAGTCGGTGGCAGCAGGAGCCTGGCGGGGGGCGGCGCCCTCGCCCCCGCAGCCCCACGGCCCGTCCCACTGCCAGCAGCCCGCGGGGGGCGTCGGGGGCCGAGGCAGCGGTGTTGGCGGCGGTGGCGGCGGCGCAGGGCTCCGGCTGCGGCGGGTGCGGAGGGCCGGGGCGCCCACAGGGGCCAGCGCTGTCCCTGCGGAGGCGAGAGGGGCCGTTCCGGGGAGATGCCGTCCCCGCCGCTGGGGACCCTGCCCGCGCTCCCTCTGGGCTTTCAGGCACATGGAGGGCCTTATTGCTTCTGATCAGTGACAAGGGGTGGGCTTCTTCGGGGACATCCCCGGCCTATGGGCACTGGGCCCCTCCCCTTCACGGAGAGAGGGCAGTCTGAGGAAGTACCACTGACTTCCGACCTACGTCCCTGGTGCTACAGCTACCGCCTCTTGGGCTCCCTGGGATGGGTGGCTGGACCCCGGGCTCGGATGAGGTGGGAGGGGCGGCAGTGAGGCCTGTGACTCTACTCCACAGACACAGGGCTGCAGCCCTGAACTCCCCTAGTGGGCAGCCTGAGCCCCTCCTTCAAGGAAGGCCTCCAGGAACAGCTTGGGCTGCAGGGTGGGGACTTGCATAGAGGCCTGGGGGTTCTGGTCCCCCAGAGTGAGCTGGGTGTGGGGTCTCATGGGGGCAGGAAAGACTAGGCCAGGTGGTGAAGGGGCCTCCCTCATCTCTCCTGGCACCAGAGCATGGCAGGCGGGCACCCTGGGAAGGGCACTGGGGGACCAGGGACTTTGGCATCCCTCCCCCGGCGGGTGAGGAGGGTCAGGCACAGGGCTCTGGGCTCTCAGGGACCTGGAGAGACTGGGTAGGCTTCGATCAACAGGCTCCATGTACCACACACCCAGGTCCCCAACTGGTACCAGGAAACGGAGCCACCTCTGTCCCCTTCAGCCCCTCTCCCCACGCCTGGACACCCCACCCCTACCCCCAAAGCCCAGCCCAGAGTCCCCGCCCCCGAGTTAAAGCTTGTGACCTGAGCCTTCCTCTTCGGGCCGGGGTGTGTCCGGCTCCTCAGCTGCAGCCTCGTCCGCCAGCCCACTCCGCTGGGCTCGGCAACCGCCACCGCTGAGGGTCCCGTCCTGCCGGGCCTGCCCGCCCGCCCCGTTGGACCCGGCCTCTGCCCGGGCCCCGCCGAAGGGGAAAAGCTTGCCGGCGTGGAAGGCCTTGGGTGGAGAGTGGCTACGCTCTGGGTCCCGCCGGGTCTCAGGTGACTTGAGGAATTTGAAGCTAAGGAAGGCTGGCAGGCGGGTGTCACTGCCAGTGGGCGACTGGGCAGGGGTTGGCCGGGTGGTGAGGTTGGACCCCGGGCCGGCCGGCGAGGAGGACGAGGCCCCGGACGACAGGAACTTGCCCTGCAGCGGGATGATCTGCTTCAGCTTCATGACGTTGTTGGGTGCCAGCAGGGACCCCGGGCGCTTGGGTCGCTCCGGCCCGTGGCCACCTGCCCCACTGCCCTTGGCCTTGGCCGAGGTTTTCTCCGGGGCAGCAGGGTCCAACCCAGAGCCCTCGGCCCGAGCCTCCTCTCGGCCACTGGCGTCTCGCTCCCTCCGGGCGTGGTGTTCCGCGTGGCGCTGTCGCTCCTCCTCCTCCCGCCTCCGCCGCTGCTGTTGCTGGTAGCGGTGCTGGGCCTGGCGCTCATGTCTCTGGGGGCAGAATGGAGCCATTACGGGCGATGGGAGGAGTGAGGGTGTGAGCAGGTGCCCACCCAGGCCTGGGCCCACGCCAGGGCTCTCCTACAGGCATGGGGAGAGATCCACACACTTCTTGGGTTCCAGCAGCATCCCTGGACCCACCCCAGGGCTCTCTGAGAACTGAGAAGAGAGCAAACATTTACGGGCCACCAATTCTGTCCCCGGTCACACGCCAGATGCTGTCTTAGAAATTGGGAGAGTTAAAACAAATATTGGGCCTCAGCAGTTCCCTGCTTTCTGGAGAACTGGGTAGAGACAGCTGTGACTGTCCAGTGGCCAGTAGCCACACATGGCATTGTTAATTAAAAAAAAAATTTGTTTTTGGGCCCCACCACGTGGCCTGCAGGTATCTCAGTTCCCAGACCAGAGACTGAACCCGGGCCATGGCAATGAAAGCACTAAATCCTAACCGCTAGACCAGCAGGGGACTCCCATGGTTTTGTCACTTTAAATAACTGAAATAAGGTAATTCCCTGGCGGTCCAGTGGTTAGGATTCTGTGCTCTCACTGTGGAGGGCCCGGCTTTGATGCCTGGTTGGGGAACTAAGATCCCATAAGCCACGAAGCACAGCCAATAAATAAATAAACAACCAGATAACTGAAGGAAAAGCTCGGTTTCTCAGTAGCACCAGTCCCGTTGCAAGCGCTCCTTGGCCATCTGTAGTAACGAACGGGCTACATGGGCAACCCAGAATAGAACATTTCCATCACTATTTTTGGGGTTTCCCAGGTGGTGCAGCAGTAAACAATCTGCCTGTCAATGCAGGAGACTTCTCATAAGAGACTTGGGTTCGATCCCTTGAGAAGGGAATGGCTACCCACTTTAGTATTCTTGCCTGGAGAATTCCATGAACAGAGGAGCTTTGTGGGCCCCAGTCCATGGGGTCACAAAGAGTTGGACACTGAGCAACTGAGCACACACACACATCATCATGGAGGGCTCCACTGGTTGGTGGCAATGAGCTCCCTGGCCCGCTCTGCAGCTCTCTGGGGAATGTGGCACAGGCTGGGCTTCTAGGAAGCATCAGCTGTGTCCCTAACCCCAAACAGGACACTGCCCAGCAAGCTGGCAGATGACAGTTCATAAGTGCTGGCCTGGTGTGGGATGCTACCAGGACCCCAGAAGAGACCAGGTCCTTTTGAAATGCTAATTATTACCCCAGGCTTCCCTGGTGACTCAGATGGTGAAGAATCTGCCTGCAATGTGGGAGACCTGGGTTTGATCCCTGGGTCGGGAAGATCCCTGGAGGAGGGCATGGCAACCCACTCCAGTATTCTTGTCCAGAATCTCATGGACAGAGGAGCCTGGTGGGCTACAGTTCACGGGGTCACCAAGAGTCGGATACAACTGAGCGACGAACGCCACCATGATCTGCACATCTACCCTCCTAAGGATGTGAGTGCCCAGCCATGTGAGGCGGAGAGGCGAGGGGAGAGAAGCCCCTCGGAGCAGAGATGTAAAGCATGCCAGGCCCTGGCCCACGTACCTTGAAGGCCTCCCGGCGCTGGTACTCCAGCTTGGCCATCTCCTCAGCCACCCAGCCCGGGATGTCGGGGATGGCCACATGGATGAGGTACTTGAGGAGCAGAGCGAAGTGCTGAGGCGACAGAGGAGGAGGCTGCAGGCGTGGGGACAACCCCCCCGGCCCCCACCGCCTGGGTCCCCCACCCGGCCACCGGTCCCACCTCGAGCACCACCACGGACACGATGGCTGCCTCGGGACTGAGCCAGGGGAAGAGGCGCTGCAGCTGCCCACACTGGCCAATTAGATAGCAATTGACCACGATTGCCAGGACGCCCATGACCTCCATCACCTTCTGCGGGGGTGGGAGGGACAAGAGGGGCTCAGGTGGGGTCCCGCCAGCCTCCCCAGCACCCGCTCCCCCTCCGGGCGTCCTGGCTCAGAGCCCTGGGCCCGTCCCCCACCTGCCACTGGCCAATGCTTTCCACCCGCTGCCCAAAGGGCCGCTGGAGCCCCGTGCACAGCTTGAGGGCATCACTGCGGATCTCGATGAGGTTGTTGATGAGGGCGCAGAGGGCAGCCAGGGGGAAGGCGGACGAGAAGAGCACGACATAGCCAAACTGCACAAACATCTCCTGGTAGTCCTGGAACGTGTCCTGTGGGCAGGCACCCGGAGGCTGGGCCTAGGCCCTCCCCCAACCCAGGGCACCGCCTCCCTCAGCCCACCTTCCTCTCGTCTAGCCCGCCTCCTTCAGATTATCCTGCATGGACCCAAGCTCAGCAAGGTTAGCATGTTTCTGATCACATAAGGGTGAGTCGCTCAGTTGCGTCCAACTCTTTGCAATCCCATGGACTGTAGCCATGGGATTCTCTAGGCAAGAAAACTGGAGTGGGTCCCCATTCCCTTCTGCAGGGGATCTTCCCAACCCAGGAATTGAACCCCAGTCTCCTGCATCGCAGGCAGATTATTTACCATCTGAGCCACCAGGGAAGCCCTGATCACATAAAGGGTCCTGTTATTCCTTCCTGTCACTCCCACCCCACCTCCACCCTCAGACTGTGTGCCCTGCCCTTCTGATGCCTCCACGCTCGGGTGCCCTCCTCACCTCATATTTCTTCATGCAGCTCTCGAGCTCCGCCTGGGTGAGCTGAGACGAGTGTTCCTCCTCGGGTGGGTCGATCCAAGATGACCGGTTCTGCCGCCGCTGCTTCCGGGCTGAGTCGCCCGAGCCTGGCTCTGGGTCCGGGCCCCCATCTGGCCCCTGGTCTCGGCCCTCACCTCCGGCCCGGCGGAGCAGGACAGCTGGGGGAGGTTCCCGCTCGGGGCTGCTGGGAGCCCCCTCGGCCTCATCGTCCTCCTCGGCCAGTGTGAACACACCTGGTTCCAGCCCCTTCTCCATCATGGTGGGGCTCCCCTCCTCCAGGAGGGCCTCCTGGCTTGGGCCTGGCCGACGCCGCCCAGCCCCCCGCTCAGCAAAGCTGACCTTCTTCAGTCGGAGCCCGCAGTCCAGGAGGCCGCCCTCCTCGCCTTCCTCATCCTCATCCTCCTCCTCTTCATCCTCCTCCTCCTCCTCTTCGTCCTCCTCCTCTCTGCCCCCCCGGGGCCCATCCCCCACCTCTCCCCCTTCCCCTGCCGGCCGCCGCTCCACTGTGGCCTCCTCTTCCTCCTCAGGTGCCCCGCAGCCCCCACTGAGACACCTGCGGCTCCCCCCACTGCTGCTGCCACCGCCACCCTCTTCAGCCGGGGGCTCGAGGTGGCGGCGTGCGGGGCGCCGGAGGCTCAGGAGGCCAAGCAGGGCACGGGCCAGCTCCCAGGCCGCCCGCAGGCCAAGCTCTCCTCGGCCCAGCCGCCGATACAGGTGGGGCTGCAGAACCTCTCGAACATTCTGAAGGAACTGGCGGGTGATCAGCAGTGTGGCCAGCATCTGGGGGTAGGAAGGGGGCGGAGAGTGGCCTCGTGGGGGGTGGGTGGGGCCCTGGGCACTAGGACAGGCTGTGAGCACCCACCCTCCCAAAGCACACATCCAGTCACAGCCTGAACCCAGTTTGGATGTCCCCAGGCACAGAGGCAACCCCAAACCACAGCTGGGCGGGCCACAGCGCTTCTAGCTGATCACCCGGGCAGGCAATGGCCTCCCATCATGCCGCACCTCCCGGAGCTCGGCTGGTGCCCACAGGGCCTCCAGGGGCTCTTAACACCTGCACGCAGTCGGTGGAGCCCCATCCCTTCAGAGCATGCACCCTCGGCTAGGCGTGAGGCCCCCGGCACAGCCACCTGCCCACCCTGGCAAGGCCCCGAGGGCTCGCCACCACCTGCCCGTACTTTGGCCCGGGCCTCAAGAAGGAGGCCCTGGAGGGAGAGGAGGAGCAGGCGGAACCGCAGGGCCACGAGCGGGACCAGCACCGCCCAAAGCTGCCGCTCGAGGCTCTGGGACAGGGACAGGACGATCAGGAGCTGTGGAGGGACCGATGGACAGGTGGACAGACAGATGGGGGGGGCATGACAGGCAGAGAGAGGACACACAGACAAATGGACAGAGAGGAGAGAAGGATGGAGGAGGAAGGGAGGGGCTGAAGAGCCCATGGACCCCTTGGGCCACGTCTGGCCCCCACAGCCAGCTGCCTTGGGGGGTACTGCTTTAGGCCAGGGTCTCACCTCTTTCAGGCGTTCCATGTCCTTGAGGTAGAAGCCAATGTAGAAGAGGCTCAGGTATGAGTTGACGAACTGGAACTGTGCGAAGCAGGCAGGGGGGTGGTCACCCTTCCATGTCTGTCCCAGGGAACCCCCATGTGTCCCCTGTAGAACCCCTGCCTCGGGACTTCCCCGGTGGTCCAGTAGCTAAGACTTCACGCTCCCAATGCAGGGGGCCTGAGTTCGATCTCTGGTCAGGGAACTAGATCACATGTGCCACAACTAAGACCCGGTACAGCCAAATAAATAAATAATAAAAAAAATAAAAGAAGCCCTGCCAGCTTGCTGGCCACCACTCACCAGGACGACCTTGATGATGAGGTGCTTCTCATAGGCACTCTCTAGCCGATAGTTCTCTGGGGGCCAAGGAGATGAGTGAGAGTGTAGCCCAGACCGTCATGGGCAGCAGGAACCCCATAAGGGAGTGGGGCCCTTCCTCCTGGGGGCTGGGCAGTGGGACCGCCCCTCACAGTGCGTACCCATGTCGTTGAGCCAGACAGCCAGCTTCTTATAGCCCTCGGCGCTTGCGCTGACCAGCAGGGCCAACATGACTTTCGGCAGGAAGCGGGCAAGACGGGGCAGCCCCTTCACGCTCAGCACCAGCTCCTGCAGGGACAAATGGGTTCACAGGTTACCCCGGTCACTGGACTTGGCTCGGGGCACACCTGAACAGGTTGGGGCCGAGGCCAGGGCTAGGGACTGGAGGTCACCTGGAGCTGGAAGCAGCCGAGCATGAGCAGGAACACGCAGGCTAGGCAGGTGAGGCACAAGGGAAGACTCACGAGCATCTGGAAGAGCAGCCGCTTCCAGGGCGGGTAGTAGAACTCCTCAGCCTGAGTCACGGGGCTGATGCGCCGCACGCCCTGGCAGAGGGTGAGGGTGCGGCCGGACACAGGATCAGAGGGGCTGCCTCTGTCCCACCCCCTTCCCAACCCTTCGAACTCCATGTCTATGATGCTTTGTTATCGCGGTTTGTTGCTAAGCTGTGTCTGACTTTGTGACCCCATGGACTGCAGCACGCCAGGCTTCTCAGTCCTTCACCATCTCCCGGAGTTTGTTCAAACTCATGTCCATTGAGTGGTGATGCCATCCAGATATCTCATCCTTGCTACCAGGGTGTGTCCACTTAATGCACCCTCCTAGTCTCTCAAATCCAACTTTCCACACCTCTCCCTTAGGGCATGCAGATCCCCTCACTTGGCAAACCTTCTCAGAAGCTGCAGCCCTACTTCACCTCCTGCTTTGTTCTTATAATGCTACTTGCTCAGTATGTTTTCTCTTTTTTACCCCATTCTCAAAGTCTCTGAACTCAGACTGCCCCGACTGACCCTGAACTGGGGTCGTGGCTCCTCCACAGCTTCCCCGGGTGAGTCCAGTGTTCCCCACTTGTAGGCCAGCTCGGCCCCCCTCCGTTTCCACTCCTCCAAGAACAGCGTTGACCAGACCACGTTGAAGAGGGCAAAGACCACGCAGGACACATCCCGGCTTGTCTGGGGGTGACAGAGGAGGGCTGCAATGTTGGCTGTCCCAGTCCAGGGAGGAAGTTATCTGAGGTGTTCCACCCCCTGTCCAGTCCACACCCGGCACCTGATCAGCCTCTGTGAATGTGTACAGGACTGAGCCGAAGACCGCCGGGTACACCATTGCCGATGTGTAGAAACCCAGCCAGGCAAAGTACATGGCAATCTTCACACCAAAGTAGTCGCAGATCTCATCTGCCGGGGACGAGGAGGGGGCGGACCCAGTCAGCCCTGCCTGCCTCCTGGGACCCCCACCAACCCCCCACTCCAGCCAGGACCACACCTAGAGGCTGGTTTTCACACACAGCCTGCACCCATGACTTCATGAGACGGTTCAGGATGCGCTGCTCGTGGACTGGGAACACCTGCTGGATGATCCCTCGGGCCGCCAGTTCAGGGACTGTTGGGGGACAAGAACGGGTGACCCCACCCGTCTGCCTGTGCTGGGCCTCGCCAGTCCCCCCTCGACTGAAACCCAAGTTATAACTTTTTGCCTGCTCTTAAACTAGCAGACGCTTTTCCCAGGAGAAGCGTTCTTGGTGAAAGAAACATCATTCCTCAAAATTTGGGAGGGGCAGGGGCAGGTGGGATCCCAGTGGGGAAACACGTTTTTAAACAGAGCTACTTGGTTTCAGCTCATTCCTCCAAACGTCTGAGGAATGGTGCAAAGCTGGCATTAGGAGGTGAACTTGCAGCGACTGGTTTTCTGGGGGATACTGAGGCCCAGAGTTCACCACACAATTTGTGGAGTGCTGTCCATGGTCCTGCCCCAACCTCATCGCAGACCCAGAAAAGGGTTTCTCCTGAACCTGCCTCCAAGGAGACAAGCCCCACCCCTTGCCGAGGCCACACCCCTTCAGCTCATTGGTTGAGCTCCTGGCCCCGCCCAACTCCTCGGGAGGCTCTGATTGGTTTCATCTAGGCCCCGCCTTCCTAACCCAGTCCTCTAAGAGCCCCAGCCAACTCCCCACATATGATTGGAAGCTCGGGACCACCTCACTCACTGATTGGCTGGTCCTCCAGAAAGCGCACATTGTGCAGTGCCTCGCCCTGCTTGGCACGAAGGTTCTGCAGCCAGAAGCGGATGATGCTCTGGCGCTCCTGCAGGGGACAGGGCGTGAGCACAGGGAGCAGCCGCCCACGGGCTAGGAATGTGCGCTGGGGGCCAGAGCCGGCCGCACCTGGGAGGTGAAGAAGCGCAGCTCACTCTCCACATTCTCGTAGATGAAGTCCTCCTCGCAGGAGAAGCCGCGGGTGCCCCCGCCAAACTCGGCCTTCACTGCTTTGCGCAGACCCAGCTCGTCGGCCCCTCTGAGTAGGCTGCGGGAAGGGCAGGGGAGGTGGGATCACGGGGAGACCCTGGCTCACCATCCTGGAACTCGGGATGGTGTACCTGGTGGCCGTCTGGGACAAAGGCAGGGTGGCTGGACCTCGCAGTTGGCGCTTGGAAGGGCGGGGAGCTGAGTAGCAGGGTCAGCGAGAGGCCAGGGACAGGGACTCGCCTCTCGTATGTGGCGGTGACGAAGAAGGCGTAGGCGCGTGTGTGGCGATGGTGGCGGACTTGCACGATGAGCTCAGGGATACCCACGCGGATGTGGTTCAGCAGCCATAGCAGCGTGTGGTCATCGGTTGTATCTGCCAAGGGGCACAGTGACCAATGGCTCTTGCCAGGAGTGGCAGGGGAGCTCAGCTCGGGGGAATTCAGTGCGGGCCCTGGGCGGGTGAGCACAGACAGGTACCTGGGAAGGTCATCAACACGTCACAGTTCTCCGTGGGCACCGTCTTCATCCATGCTTTGTGAGACACCAGATACCGACCCACCTGCAGGAGCCGCTTCCCAAAAAGCTTATCTGGGGAGAAGGCGGGGCAGGCTGGGGTCAGGTCAGTCTCAGATGGCCTGGCCTCCAGTCTTAGTCCCTCCAAACCTTGCCGCTGATCACACATTCGCCAGGGCTCCTTGGCACTCAGCTTGGCATTCAAGGTCTTAGGAGCTCTAGCCCTAGCTTGTTTCCTTCCCTCCACGTCCTTGTACCAGCCAGGCCCTTCTCTGGGAATGCCCTTCCCCCAGGTCCTCCCTTACAAATCTTACTCATTCTTGAGGCCCAGCTCCGCCTCCGAAACCACAATCGATGGGGCGCTCACTAGCAGCTCTGAGCGCCTCACCACATTATGTCAGCGTCTCCTCATAGCTGGGTGCGGTTCTTACCCCCATTTCACAGGCGAGGAAACTGAGGCCGAGCATTTAACTCACGCGCCCAAGGTCACAGAGTCCAGAAGGGATTTGAACCCAGGACTGCATGATTCTGTATCCTCTGTGGAGAGGCTGTCTTGAGCGCATCACTGCTCAGCAGCGATCAAGTAGCCCAAGGGGTGACTGGGCTCAGTCCCGCACCGGGGCTCTAGGAGGGGCGTGTCCATATCTCTGCCCTGGGACCCCACACCCGCTGCACCTTTCCAGCCGCGCTCGCCCGGCCGCAGCCGCAGTGCCGGGAAGAGCCGTGCCTCGACTGGACTCCAGGCCCGGGACGGTTGACTCCAATAACCCTCCCCGTAGACCTGCCGCGAGCACCCCAGGCACCTGCAACCGTGTCAGATCCAGGCGCTGCACACGTACCCAGAACTCCGGACGCCGGGGCTGCAGGCTCGCCCTCCGGCGGGGGCCTCTTGCCACGCTCGCCCTCCAGGGACGTGCCCCCAGCGCCGGAGGTGGCTTCCGCCATTGCGAGGGCAGGTCAGGTCAGGGGCTGCGGGCGGCCCAGGCGCCGGGGGGCCGCGGGCTCATGGGGCCAGGGCAGCCACCGAGCGCGCCTAAGGAGGAGACAAAGGCCGCGCCCGCCCGCGCCGGCCGCCGTCCCCGCGCGCCCGAGCGCTGCTTCTCGTCCCCGCCCGCGCGGAACCTCGATTCTCCTTCTCGGCCCCGCGCGCGTCGTTCTCTGGTTCTCGACTCCGCCCGTGTTGTTTTCCGAGTTTCGTTCTCGCCCGCCCACCTCGCTCTCTGGTGTTCGTCCCCGCCCGCGCCGAATGTTCATTCTCCTCCCTGTCCCCGCCCGAATCGTTGCCCCAATCTCGACACCGCCCGCCCTGGGCCTGGATTCTCTGCCTTAAAGCCTTAGTTTCCCCACCGGTTTGGAATCTGAGATGGTCTTGCGGGTAGGTGGTGTGGGTGGGGTTGGGGGGGGTGGGGGCGGCGGGGGTGAGCCTGGTCGCTGGAGATTCCCGGTAGCAATAACTCCAACCACCACGGGGAGAATGAGAATAAGGGTATCATGCCTTAGTACATGCTGTTCCTTACCTAGGACACTTTTCAAGCCCTCTTTGTCCAGTGAACTGCTGCACCCTTCAGGATAAAACGTCCTCAGAGAGGACGCGGTAGAGTTACCAAATTTCAATTCAGTTCAGTTCAGTCTCTCAATTGTGCCCGACTCTGCGACCCCACGGACTGCAGCACGCCAGGCCTCCCTGTCCATCACCAACTCCCGGAGTTTACTCAAACTCATGTCCCTTGAGTCGGTGATGCCATCCAACCATCTCACCCTTTGTCGTCCCCTTCTCCTTGGGCCTTCAATCTTTCCCAGCGTCAGGGTCTTTTTAAAAGAGTCAGCCCTTTGAATCAGGTGGCCAGAGTATTGGAGTTTCAGCTTCAGCATCAGTCCTTCCAGTGAACACCCAGGACTGATCTCCTTTAGGATGGACTGGTTGGATCTCCTCGCAGTCCAAGGGACTCTCAAGAGTCTTCTCCAACACCACAGTTCAAAAGCATCAATTCTTTGGCGCTCAGCTTTCTTTATAGTCCAACTCTTACATCCATACATGACTACTGGAAAAACCATAGCCTTGACTGGATGGACCTTTGTTGGGAAAGTAATGTCTCTGCTTTTAATATGCTATCCAGGTTGGTCATAACTTTCCTTTCAAGGAATAAGTGTCTTTTAATTTCACGCCTGCAGTCACTATCTGCGGTGATTTTGGAGCTCCAAAAAATAAAGTCAGCCACTGTTTCCACTGTTTCTCCATCTACTTGCCATGAATTGATAGGACCGGATGCCATGATCGTTGTTTTCTGAATGTTGAGCTTTAAGCCAACTTTTTCACTCTCCTCTTTCACTTTCATCAAGAGGCTCTTTAGTTCTTCTTCACTTTCTGCCATAAGGTCTGCATATCTGAGGTTATTGATATGTCTCCTGACAATCTTGATTCCAGCTTATGCTTCATCCAGCCCAGCGTTTCTCATGATGTACTTTACATATAAGTTAAATAAGCAGGGTGACCATATACAGCCTTGACGTACTCCTTTTCCTATTTGGAACTAGTCTGTTGTTCCATGTCCATTTCTAACTGTTGCTTCCCGACCTGTATACAGATTTCTCAAAGAGGCAGGTCAGGTGGTCTGGTATTCCCATCTCTTTCAGAATTTTCCACAATTTATTGTGATCCACACAGTCAAAGGCTTTGGCATAGTCAATAAAGCAGAAATAGATGTTTTTCTGGAGCTCTCTTGCTTTTTTGATGATCCAGCGGATGTTGGCAATTTGATCTCTGGTTCCTCTGCCTTTTCCAAGTTTAGCAAGTAAAAATACAGTTCTCCTATTTAAATGTGAATTTCAGGCAAATGAATAAATTTTTAGTATGTCCCAAATATTACATGCTTCCCTGGTCACTCAGATGGTAAAGAAGCTGCCTGCAATGGCCAGAGACCTGGGTTCTATCCCTGGGTTGGGAAGATCCCCTGGAGAAGGGCATGGCAACCCACTCCAGTATTCTTGCCTGGAAAATCCCCATGGACAGAGGAGTCTGGAGGGCTACAGTTCATGGGGTTGCAGAGTCAGACATGACTGAGCGGCTAACACACATACACGGACACACAAACATTGTATGGGTCATAATTATACTGACAGGATAAACCTTGTTCATCTGAAATTTACATTTAACTGGGGGTTCTGGAGAATCCCAGGGATGGGGGAGCCTGGTGGGTTGCCATCTATGGGGTCGCACAGAATCAGACATAACTGAAGTGACTTACAGGGGCTCCTGTATTTTGTCTGTCCTCCAACCCCCTCCATCCTCTGTAGCCTCCTCCATTAGACTGATCGACCACAAGGGCAGGGGCCCAGACTGATTCTCCGTGTTTACACGGTAGGCATTTAATGTGTACTTTTGACAGATGGAACAACTTGGAGAGAGCCAACGTCATCATTCACTCCTCTTCTACACGTGAAAAAAATTTTTTTTGGACTTTTATTTTTGTGGTGGGGTATAACCAGTTAACAATGTTGTGATAGTTTCAGGTGAACAGCGAAGGGACGCAGCCAAACATATACAAGTATCCTTTCTTCCCTAAACTCCCCTCCCATCCAGGGTGCCAGGCAACATTAAGCAGCGTTCCATGTACTATACAGTAGGTCCTAGGTGGTTATCCATATTAAATATAGCAATGTGAACATGTCCCCAAACTCTCTGACAAATTAAAAAACTGAACAGAGCGAGGCGTGGAGCTAATCATTAGAACAGTACTGTTCCAGTCTTCCCTAAGTATAGTTGCGCCACCCGCCCGCTCCATCCGAGAACCAGAGAATTCGCCGCGTGACAGCACCCCGGAGACCCCGCCTATCCAGTGCCTGGAATTCCACCATCAGCGCTTTATTTCACGGGCCGGCGCTGTCCCGGGTTAACCTGAAAATAATCTCCCCTTTCTGGCTTTCGGGGAGCCAGAGACAGACGGGACACACAACTCTGCACGAGGAGACCAGGGCCAGAGTAGCTCAGAGGGGAAAGAGGACTGTGCTGGGGATCCTAGGGAGGCTTCCTAGCGGAGGGGACCTTGGAGCAAGGCGTTGAGGCTGTTTGTCAAAGGAAGGGTATCTGAGGCAGAGGGACGGCGGGAGGGAAGGCTAGGGAAGGGCGAGAAACTGTAGAGTTCCGAGAAAAGAAGTCTTCCCAGAAATTTGGAATAGATTTCCCCAGGGCCAGGGAGTAGGTTACCCGGAGCTCATCCCTCCCGGCCACTGAGATGCTCTTGAAAGTGAAAGGCACTCAGTCGTGTACGACTCTTTGCGATCCCATGAACTGCAGCCCACCAGGCTCCTCTGTCCGTGGGATTCTCCAGGCAAGAATACTGGAGTGGATTGCCACTTCCTTCTCCAGGGGATCTTCCCGACCCAGGGATCGAACCTGGGTCTCCTGCATTTCAGGTAGATTCTTTACTGTCTGAGCAACCAGGGAAGGCCCCGAGATGCTCTTGCTTCGACTCAAACCCTCGCCTTTCTATAATTTCCATTGCCCTGCGCCACTCCTCATTTCCGGTGTCTAGGAACCTGGCCTCTCTAGGATCCTAAAAATTCTGTCTAATGTTGCTGGAGGAACACCATTTCACTGCACTGCAGCGGGCGAGCCCTCGGCTTCTTTCCCTGTCATTAGCCAGTAGAAGCGAAGACCTTCGCTGGATAGGCGGTACGTCTTCTAAGGGGCCCAATGATAATCGACAATTGTTGAGCACTTGACCAGTCACGCCGCAGAGTGGGCGGGACCTCCTGAGAGGACTTGCAGACCCGCACGGCAGGGTGGGCAGGCGGGTAGCCGGTTGTGAATCCATGTGGCGGGGGCTGTGGACCCTGGTATCCCGGGCTGCACGTGGGCCTCACAGGTGGGGTGAGCTGGCGGAGGGCTGTGACAGCGTAGGGCATTGCTTGGGCCCCAAACCCTCTCCCTGGGATCTGGGTCCGGTTCCCTGCGGCAGAACCACCTTTCGCCTCAGTCCAAGCCCCACCCCCGGCTGCAGAGCCCACCGAAATCCAGTCTTCTTCTGGCCTCAGAACCTCCGATCAGTCCATCCCCTAGCCACAAAACGTCCACTTGGGGGCTCGAGCCATCAATCCACCTGCCACTCTGGCGTCAGAGCTTCTCAGATGCACTGACTCTCCTCCTCTCCAGTCCCAGACTGTGCACGCGCCAGGGCAGTGGTTACCCGGCCCCCGGTTCCGGAGCCACTATCTTCGCTCTGAGCTCTGGCCAAGGCCGCTGCGGCATCGCGGTGATCCGAACCAGCGGCCCTGCCAGCGGCCACGCCCTCCGGAGCCTCACGGCGCCGCGGGACTTACCCCCGGCCCGCAAAGCCTGTCTGCGCCTGCTCAGCGACCCCCGCTCTGGGGAGCCTTTGGATCGCGCGTTGGTGCTTTGGTTTCCAGGTACGGGACTTCAGATCCGGAACCTCAAGTAGCTCCTATGACCGTACTTCCTCCTTCCAGGGGTTCGCCCAGGCTGTATCCTGCTGACACCCATCTCTTCAACATACTAGGTCCCCAAAGTTTTACGGGTGAGGATTGCGCGGAGTTCCACGTGCATGGAGGGCCGGCCGTGGTGAGTGGTGTCCTGCAGGCCCTGGGTAAGTGCAGCCTTGGGTTTGAGGTATTGCTACGCCGGTGACCTGGGTAGGGGCCAGGGGCCTCAGGATCTTGAACCTTCCCGCAGGCAGTGTGCCAGGGCTGAGGCCAGCGGAAGCAGGCGAGTTCACCAGGAGGGCGTTCGCCCACGGGAAGCTGAGCTTGACGGAGGTGGAGGGGCTGGCAGATCTGATCCATGCAGAAACCGAGGCGCAGCGGCGACAGGCCCTGAGGCAGCTCGATGGGGAGCTGGGTGACCTCTGCCGCGGCTGGGCCGAGACCCTCACTAAAGCAAGTACACGATTCGCTCAGACCTTGCCGCAGAGACACTACCTAACCTTTTCCTGTGTTAGTGTTTCCTGCCTATGAGCCTCCAATCTGGTCCCTTAAGGTCAGGCTGAACCCGGGCACCCACACTGGGTGAGTTTCTGTATGATCACACTACCCATCTCTCCCTCCCTCAGGCTCTGGCCCATGTAGAGGCCTATATCGATTTTAGTGAGGATGACAACCTGGAGGAAGGCGTCCTGGATCAAGGTGGGTCCACCTGGAGGTGGGAGGTGGAGATATCTGGCATCCAGTGCCCCGAGGTCCTCTTACTCTCTCTCTCTCCTTTCCTCCATCCACAGCTGATAGTGAGGTGCGGAAGCTGGAGGTGGCACTGGGCGTGCACCTTCGAGATGCCAGGCGCGGGCAGAGGCTCCGCTCAGGAGCGCACGTAGTGGTTGCGGGCCCTCCCAACGCCGGCAAAAGCAGCCTGGTGAACCTGCTCAGTGCGTGGGCAGGGGGCGGGGCTCAGGGCAGGGGGCGGGCCTGGGAGCTAAGGTACTGGGCTTTCCGGGGTAGGGAAGGGGCCCGGGAGGTTGAAAACTGTCCGTCCGGGGATGGAGCCTAAGGGAGGGACTCTCTTGTCTCCACCCCGCCCGCTTCCTCTGACCCAACCCCAACCCCCACCCCCAGGCCGGAAGCCTGTGTCTATCGTGTCCCCGGAGCCGGGGACCACCCGAGATGTTCTGGAGACCCCCGTGGACCTGGCCGGGTTCCCGGCGCTACTGAGCGACACTGCGGGGTTGCGGGAAGGCGTGGGGCCTGTGGAACAGGAGGGCGTGCGGCGCGCCCAAAAAAGGTGAGCTGGAGGGAGGTGGGAGCGGGAAACGCGGGCCCTTTGCTGTTTCTACCAGTTGCATTTATCTTTCATTAGTCCTTAATGAGGAAAGGTTACTAAGGTGGGGCCTCAGTTCTTTCGGGAAGGCAGCTTTTTAGGTTTGGCCTTTACCCCGTCCCTGCCCAGTGCACTTCGTTGCGCAGCTCTGGAGTCCATCCTCCATTTTCCCGCCTCCCCAGGCTGGAGCAGGCTGACCTCATTCTGGCCGTGTTGGATGCTTCTGACCTGGCCTCTCCGGCCAGCTGCAACTTCCTGGACACCGTTGTCATCCCGGCAGGAGCCGGGAACCCCAGTGGGAACAGCCAGCGCCTCCTGCTTGTGCTGAATAAATCGGACCTGCTGCCCGCTGGGTGCTCAGACCCCCATCCTGACCTCCCCTCCCACCTGTTGCTGTCTTGCCTGACGGGTGAGGGACTGGACGGCCTCCTAGAAGCACTCAAGAAGGAGCTGGCTGCACTGTAAGCCCCCTTGCCCACTGGGCAACCTCGCTGTGTCCAAGTTTGGGGGCTAAGCCAGTGGCTTTGGGTACAACTGGCCCTGCTAGCTCAGTTTCTGCATCTAAAAACGGGGTATGATCGTTCCCCTCCCCCCCACTTTGAATGTCGAGAGAGACCTTGTCCTTTGTCCCTTCCAGGTGTGGGGACCCGTCCACAGGCCCACTTCTGACACGGTCGAGGCACCAGCACCACCTCCAGGGCTGCCTGGATGCCCTTGGTCAGTACAAGCAGGCCAGAGACTTAGCCCTGGCAGCCGAGGCACTTCGGGTAGCCCGAGGGCATCTGAGTCGTCTCACTGGCGGAGGGGGCACCGAGGAAATTCTGGATATCATCTTCCGGGACTTCTGCGTGGGCAAGTGAGGGGGCAGCTGAAGCTCAGACCCAGGCTGGAGGAGCACCCAGAAGCCTTGGGGTGTCTGGGAACAGCTTAGGCCAAGTGGGGGAACTTGACCCCAAACCACAAAGCCTCTGTTGCTGGTAGTGACTGAACAGCAGCCGGCCAGATTTTGGGGGTTTGGCCCTGAGTGGGGCTGAAGGGAGGTCCTCTGGGGTACAAAATGCTGGGGGAGGAGGAGTGGAGGATCAAGACGGAGGTCGAAAGGTCTCAGAGGTTTTTGTTTTATAGTTTTTAATTTATTTTGCAAATACCAAAGAAAGGTAAAAAATGGGTGATCTAGAAATATTTGAACACCCTCTCCTTGGTTGTTGTATCCTTCCAGAACTTTCTGTGCATGCTTGCATACTTGTGGATATGCCTATAAAATATAATTTTTCTTGTATTTTGTACACAGATTGGTGTTTATTGCTCTGCAAACTGTCCTTCCCCAACACCCACCACCACCACCACCACCCTGCACCACACAGCATGCAGGATCTTAATTCCCCAACCAGGGATTGAACCAGTGCTCCCCCTGCAGTGGAAGCTGGGAATCTTAACCACTGGACCGCCAGGAAAGTCCCAAGCTGTCATGCTTTTTGTGGTATTGATCTTGAAACTTTGCTTCTTTTATCCTCAAAGTGACTTGCAAAATCCCTACTTCCTCTCCAAGCTTAGTCATTAGTCACTCAATGACTATCAGGTACCTACTATGTGGTAGAGTCGCACCCATCATTTGATTGGATCTTCATAACAGCACAATGCAGTGGTTATGTTGTCATAGTTTTATAGATGAGGAAACTGAGGTTCAGAGAAGTGTTTAGTTGCTGAAGGCCCCCAGCTCTGGGATTTGCACATAAGGTTAGATTTCAGTTTGAGTTCACTGTGGACCTGCTGGGTGATAGACTGAGGGCAGGGGGCTGGAAACAGAGGGGAGTAAGCAGGCATCACTCCTGCTCCTGTTGTGTTTTTTTTTAAATTTTCAGTTGTGCTGGGTCTTCATTGCGATGCATGGGCTTTCTCTAGTTGCAGAGCATGGGCTCCAGAGTGTGCTGACTTCAGTAGCTGCAGTGGGCGGACTTAGTTGTCCCTGGGATGTGGCATCTTGGTGCCCGGACCAGGGATCGAACCTTCCTCCCCTGCATTGGAAGGAGGATTCTTAACTACTGGAATACCAGGGAAGTCCCCACTCCTGCCCTTATTAAAGAAGAGACACAGCTCCTTTTGGTGAGGTCGGATGCTTGCTTGCTCTGTCCCTTAGTCGTGTCCAACACTTTGCAACCAATGGACTGTAGCCCTCCAGGTTCCTCTGTCCATGGGATTATCCCAGCAAGAATACTGGAATGGGTTGCCATTGCCTCCATCAGGGGATCTTTCCAACCCAGGGATCAAACCCACGTCTCCTCTGACTCCTGCGTCAGCAGGTGGATTCTTTATCACTGAGTCACCTGGGAAACCTGAGTTCTGAAGGCTGTTGGGCAAACTTACGATGAGGAGACCTGACCTGGTCAGGGATGGATGTGAGGGTAGACATGGAATTTACTCTGACTTCTGAAAGGTGAGAAGAAGACAGAAGAAGCCAGCAAGAACGTCGCAGTCAGATGGCAGGGCATGTGCAAAGTCCCTGAGGTGGGAGTATCACGGTGTGTTTGAGGGGCAGCGAGGTGGCCAGTGTGGCTGGAAGTAGAATGAGTGAGCGCTAGAAGGGAGAAAGAATCCAGGAGAGGAGGGCCTGATAGTGAAGCCTCTGATTATGGGGACTTATGAGGGATCTGGGCTTCTCTGATAGCTCAGTTGGTAAAGAATCTGCCTACAGTGCAGGAGACCTGGGTTCGATCCCTGGGTTGGGAAGATCCCCTGGAGAAGGGAACAGTTACCCACTCCAGTATTCTGGCCTGCAGAATTCCATGGGGGGACTATTGTCCAAGAGGGAGGCTGTGGTCACAAAAAGTTGGACAGGACTGAGCGACTTTCAATTATGGGGGATCTGCTGTTGATTTGAGGAACCAGCAGAGGGCGCTTTGCCCTAACAAGAAAGGTGCCCGACACCAGTGACGTTCCGGCCCCCTAAGGTCCCAGGGATCCAGGCTTCCACACCCACCTGATGGCTTATGAATAGTTAACTCCCCTTTTGCCAGAGGTGGAAATGGAGTCTCAAATAGGGTCAAGCTCTTTTTCAGAATCAGAAAAAAAAAAAATCTCCACCTCCAGTAGTTGAAGATACAAACAAACTCTCAGGTTTCAAGGGACACGAGAGCAGAGACTGGGACATGTCCAGGGCCCATCTCACAACCATAGGGACCCTCTGACCCCATTTCGTCATGGCTTCATTGCAATGTCACTCTCTGTTGGTCTGTTTGCTTGTTTGATAGCTGGGGTCCCCCCTGAATGGGGGACTCCTGAAAGGGAAGGGTCACCCCAGTTCAGTCCGTGGATATTACTATTAGGTCCATTTTGCAGAAAGACAAGAAGCAGCATTGTGGGTGTAGAGAGGGTGGGTGTCCAGATATCCTTTGCGTGGAGAGGGTCTGGAGGGCTCCCAGCAGGGAGGAGTGGTGTCCGGGTGGGGAGGAAGATGCTCTTGGGAAAGGATTCCTCGACCCCGCCCACCTACCCTGTCCCTGGCACATCACGGACTGAGGTCCTTGGCTACAGTCCCTTTTTTCCAAGAAGGGGGAGGCGGTTTGTGGGAAGCAGGCATGGGGATTATTTATAGAGGTCACAGGAAATCCCCAAAGAGTCAGGACCTCACCCAGTGGCTGGACCACAGGATCAGGGAGGGGGTCTGCCAATTGCTCCCCGGCTAAGACTCAACCCCCACCTGGCTCTCAGGGCAGGGCGGGGCCAGCAGAGGGCCTCAGCCTGGAGAAGTAAGAGCTCCAGGATCAGGGCAGGAAAGAGGGAGGGATGGCGTAGGGGAAGTACCCAGGAGGAGCAAGAACTCTGGGGCATCCAGAGGGGCTGCCAGGAGGAGCGATCTCTAGGGCGGGGCCTTGGGGACAGAGGAATTGGCAGGCGGTGAGAACAAAGCATTCATTCTAGTCTGAGGGCACAATACCGATGCAAAGTCTGTGAGTCTTCGGTCAAAGAGTCACATGTCTAGAACAGCGGGAGGCAAAGGCTGCACTGGGTGTGGGGAGGGAGGGCCCAAGAGAGCTGAGGAATTGGGCCTTATTCCCAGGGCACCAAGGAGCCGTGGAGGGGGTGCGAGTGGGAGAGACGCGAGGTCAGGTCCCAGGACGGATGGATCCCTCTGGATCAGCACGGAGGCTACAAAGGAGGCAGAGGCTGAGGCCCAGTGTTGGAGGCCTGACCTGGGACCGGGCTGTGCTGTGCTTAGCCCTCGGTCGTGTCCCACTCTTTGCGACCCCATGAACTACAGACCACCGGGCTGGTTGGGAGGTTGATATCCTGGGATGTTCTGAATGGAAAAGACCAAGCAAGAGCCAGAGACCTGCATCCCTGGGCCCAGAGCATTTAGGATGATGATTGTTTTTTTAATTTATTTATTTTAATTGGAGAATAATTACTTTACAATATTGTGATGTTTTTTCCCGTACATCAACATGAATCGGCCACAGGTATACGTGTGTCCCCCCCATCCTGAATCCCCCTCCCTTGTATTATTTTTATTACATTCATTTCTAGGTGAGTAAATGGAGTCTGAGATCAACAGAGCCAAAATTTGAATGCAAGAGCGTCGGGGTTTGGAACCCAAACTTAGGACCGTCTGCTGTCAGCATCCTCGCTAGGTCTCCTTACTCCTGGCTGCTCAGGCAGTAGGCTCAGGGTCAGGGACGTCCCGGCTTCCTTGGGGCCTCCAGACGGGCCCGTCTGGGCGGCTGGGCCTGGCTGACCCTCCTGCCCTTGCTTGGCGGGGCCCCAGCCGAGTGTTTCCTGCAGCGGCCTGTCTCTCGCCCGGGTTTCCGTATCCAGGAAATATCGCTCCTTTGTCCCTTCTGACCAGCCTGCCCTAAGCGTGGCATTGCCAGCCCTGCCTCCTCGTGACTCATCTCCTCCCTCCAAGGTCCCAGGGGATAGGCTGGGCTGGAGGGATGGAGGACTGGGGACAGACAAGCTGAGACCCTAGATGACAATTTTTAGGCCGTTCTCCCACCGATGACCATTTGCTTTGTTTCCTGGAGTTTTTGCTTCTCAGGGACAAAGTGCTATGAATGGGGCTGCAGAATCAAAGGATTTGTATGTCTTCACTCCCCGCCCCCCGCCCCCACCCCCACCCCCACCCCCACCCCCCCCACCCCCACCCCCACCCCACCCCACCCCACCCCCGGCATTCGACAACTTGTGGGATCTTAGTTCTCTGATTAGGGATTGAACCAGGACCCTTGGCAGTGAAACCAAGGAATCCTAACCACTGGACTGCCAGGGAATTCCCTGCCTTCACTTTTATTAAATATCATCAAACTTATTTCCAAAAGGGCCAGGATGAGATGGGCATTTCTACCAGTCCTAGAGGAAAATGCCCTTTTTTCTACATCTTCACAAGCAGTAGGGATTATGGCTTTTTATCCTTTTCCTTCCCCCCATCCCAGTCTAATTGGTATGATGTGATTTCCCTGGGTCCCTCTAATGTGCAAAATTTCCCTGGTTTCCTAATTATTTAGTGATCAGTGAGTTTAAGTGCTCCCACACTGGACACCGATGGCCTTTCTAACGTCTACCTTCCCACCAAAAAGCCCCCCCAAAAACAAATGCTTGGGACTTTTGTGAAATTGTTCTGGAATAAGGAGTTCCTGACAAGCAGGCTATGGTTCCTCAGTAATTGTCTGTACCTGGGGGAATCTTTGCAAACCTACCAAAAACAAAAAGTGGAAGTCGCTCAGTGGTATCCGACTTTTTGCGACCCCATGGACTGTAGCCTACCAGGCTCCTCCGTCCATGGGATTTTCCAGGCAAGAGTACTGGAGTGGGTTGCCATTTCCACCAGAAACAAAAGCTACAGGTAAATAATCTGCTTTTTCAGAAACTGATTTGTATTTATTTAAGAAATTGCCTTAAATTTTTATTTATTTGTTTATTTACTTCCGACTGCACTGGGTCATGCTCGCTATGCACGGGCTTTCTCGAGTTAGGCAAGCGGGGCCCACTCTGCAGTCTCGGGGTGTGGTGACTTCTCTGGCTGTGGAGCACGGGTTCTGGGGCACTCGGGCTCAGTAGCTGTGGCGAACAGGCTTAGTTGCTCCACAGCATGTGGGATCTTCCCGGACCAGGGATCGAACCTGTGTCCCCTGCCTTAGCAGGCAGATTCTTAACCACGGGGCCACCAAGGAAGCCCCAGAAACTGCTTTTTAAATATAAGTATGTATATGTATAACTGAAATCACTGTGCTGCAAACCTGAAACTTTCACAACATTAAAAATCAACTGTGTGAGATGTGTGTTCAGTTGCTCAATCATGTCCGACTCTTTGCAACCCAATGGATGCAAGGGCTTCTCTGTCCATGGGATGCTGCTGGCAAGACTACCAGAGTGGGTTGCCATTGCTTCCTCCAGAGGATCTTCCCTACCCAGGGATCGAATCCACGTCTTCTGCATTGCAGGCGATTCTTTACTGCTGAGCCACCAGGAGAAGCCCCAGTCAACTATACTACTTAAAAAAAAGAAAAAGAAAGAAACTGCTTTTTCAATTTCTGCTTTAAAAAAAAAGAAAAGAAAAAAACCTGCTATTTTAAAGAAACACTAAAGTCATATTATCGCTGTCATAATGTGGGGCTTTGTAGGCATTTCATATAACCCTTATTGATTATATGATTTTGCCATTTCTCTTCACATACAGAGATGCCTGGAGCTTCCCCATTGGCTCAGTGGTGAAGAATCTGCCTGCAAGGAAAGAGCTGCAGGAGATGCGGGTTTGATCCCTGGGTCAGGAAGGGCCTGGAGAAGGGCCTGGCAAACCTCTTCAGTATTCTTGCCTGGAGAATCCCAAGGACAGAAGAGCCTGGCGGACCACAGTCCATGGGGTATTAAAGAGTCGGACACGACTGAAGTGACTTAGCACGCACATGCGCATGGAGATGCCTGCGTCTTGAGGGAAGCCGGCGTCCACCCATGTAGGTTCCAGGTTGAAGGGTCTTCTGTTCTGGGGATGCTGGGGATGGGGTTTTTCGACTTTCATCTTATTGCTAGTTCTTTGGCCACTCAGAGCCTGGTGGTGCCTTTTCAAAGCAAAAATCACGACTCAGGAGACTTTGAAGGGAGGTTTCGATAACATTTATTTAGTGCTACTAACATTTATACGGGCCACAGGCAGGACTGGGTGTAGGGGAAGAAAGGGTGAAGGGGCAGCCCCCTCCCGGGCTCCGAGGGGACCCCTGGATCAGAGACATTCCCTCTCCAGGGGGGCCTAGAAACTCTCAGGGGAGGACAAAGGTGAATGTCTTCCTGTTCTCACTTCCTCAGACCCGGAGCACTAAAACGCTCTAAACAAGTGGGATAGGATGGGCGCCTTGGCCTGGGTGCACGAAGGGGTGACTTTGGGCAGGGACTAGGCAGAAACTGCGTGTGTGGTGTCGCCTCGTGTCTCTGTGATGTCATCACCTCGTCTCCGTGTGACGCCACCAAGCTGTCCGTGTGATGTCCCTGCATCTGTGACGTCGTCACGGTGTCTAGGAGTGAGGGACGGTGTGGTGTGGGTGTGAGTCTGTGTGAGAGTATTGGGGTATGCAGGGAGGGTGTGGGCGAGGGTGAGCAGAGGACGCCCGCCCAGGGCGCCCACTTTGGCGTGTGTGCGTCCCACGCTGCGGGCGTCTCGCTGCACCGGGCCTCCAGACAGGTGAGTCGGGCCACCCCTCGGTCAGCGGGGTCTGGAGCCTTCTCAGCCACTGGAGCAGGAAGGAGACGAGAATACAACAGTCGGTCAGGCAGACAGCAGGACAAACCTCGCCTGGGCCTGCCTCTTACCCTGGGCCCCTTCTAGCTCCCAAGAACCCTAGGGGTCTTTCCGGTGTTAATCACAAATTGGCACTTGCTGTGGGCACAGCCATCTACCTCTACGAGGATTAAATCATGTGCTACTGCAGCTGCTGACCTCCAACACGCCCTGAAGAAGCTCAGAGGAGAAAGCAGAAACAAAGCACTCTGTGCTCCAGAAGCTGGCAGGACAGGTCTTTAATAGTTATATATTCTCAGGAGCTAATTTTATGAGCCCAATTCTTGTATCTCCTCATATCTAGAAAAGCACTAAAATCCTTCATGGTGACAGCTGTTTCTCGTGACTAG
Source organism: Muntiacus reevesi (assembly GCF_963930625.1). NCBI lineage: Eukaryota > Metazoa > Chordata > Mammalia > Artiodactyla > Cervidae > Muntiacus > Muntiacus reevesi. Next base: position 184,664,573 of record NC_089249.1, on the reverse strand, counting down.
CAAAGCTTTCTACAAAAAAAATATGTGCTTGATCTCATGTACGCCCCTTTTACCAAAATCACATATGTACCATCTTCTCCCTCTTTGGAGCCGTTGCTCAGAGTTACCTGATCTTCTGTCTCCTGGGCTGCAGCCCTCACATGGCCCCAAATAAAACTTAACTTGCATTTAACGTTGTACATTTTTTTAGTCGACACCAGTATCAACTTCCCCTTAGATTTCATCTTGTTGAACCTCTGTGGGACTGAGGTGTGTGCCTGTCCGTTATACCACTGACAAGACTGGGGTTCCAGGAGGCCACCTCCAGGTTTTGCTGCAGTCTGTCTGACTCTCCCCTTTGCTCCCTAAGGCCCTGGGATCCTGGGAGTTTGCCCAAAGTCCCTGCCGCCTCAGTCCCCCCTCCACCCCCACCCCCGACTCCCCAGGCAGGACCTTAGTTTCCCTCTTTAGTCCATACAGAACTGACCTAGAGCCAGCCCCTCACTCACTCCCAGGAAGGTTTTTCTAATGAACCTGCCCCTTTTCACAGGCTTCCCTGGCTCCTCTGCACCCTCAGGACAAAGACAGCTTTTTTTTAAGCCAAATCTTCTGTATCTGGCATTCAAGGCTCCACCCACTCCACCCCCCACTCCCAGACCTCCCCACTGGGGAATCAAAACCTGTCCAAGCATCGCCCAAATTCTCAGAGCCATCCCTTCAACACTACCCTTCCGCCTTGCCTCTGCTGGAGCCGTCCCACTGTCTGGAATGCCCTTCCCCCTCCTTGGCCTGGCAAAGGTTCCCTTGAGGGGTCAGAGGTTGACGCGGAGGCTGTTTCCTGATGGGGGAGGTGGGGGCCTCAGCCAAGTCCTGCTTCCGCTGGCCCCCTCCCTTCCTTCCCCGGCTCTTCCCTGGGGCCCCCACAGCCTCACGTTCGTAGATTCCGAACCCCCCTCCCCCCGCCCCCCCACAACCAGCTCCAGCCTCTGTCCCTCACCAGGATCCACTGGCTTCGAGCCAGCCCTGACAGAGATCAGATTCTTTAACCATTCCTGCCCACCAACCTGGAAGGGAGGGTCGTCCCTGGCCATTTTCTAAGACCCACTGATCACCTGGACCAGGGCTGTCGCCCTCACCATGTTCCCAGGTTCCTGCCTTCACCCCGCAGAACAGCAATCAGACAGAGCCTGTGAACACCTGAGTCAGGTCATGTCCTTTGCTGCTCACAGCCCCTCGCAGGGCTCCCAAAGTCCTCACCACTGCCCCAAGGCCCTGCCTGATCTGTCCTGCCATCACCCTGACCTCACCTCCTCCCACTCCCCGCTCCATCACTCCACTCCAGCCACACCTAACTCCTCACTCAAACTCACCAGGCATGGATGGTCCTGCCTCAGGACCTTTGCACAGGCTGCCTCACTGCCTGGGGCACCCTGCAGGGAATCCCCTCCTGGCTCCTCCCTCACTTTTAGTTCTCTGCTCACATATCACTCCTCAGTGAAGCCTGCCCTTAGCCCCCGGTGGAAAATTCCAACCTCTTCAAGCTCCCTCATCCCTTTTCTGTCTCACTCATTACCAAGGGGCCCTGTCATAGCTCATTCATCTGATTTGTTATCCATCTCCCCCACTAGCCTGGCAGTCATACAGGTGGTGGGAATTTGAATATCTGTGCCTTATTCTTCCCTGTGTTCTTGACACTGAATAGCTGCTCAAGAAATATGGGTTGAACGATAAAATGAATGGTCATAGTGATAGTAGTGAACTTGAATCGACACTTGCTGTCTGCCTGGCTCAGAGTCAGGGCTGAAGTTCCATCTTCAACCTTACACACTGTGACTTTCTCCATCTTCAACCACAGAGCCACGAAACCAACATATACTTAATGTTTGTCTTCACCTCCATTGTGTTTTTTTTAATTATATAAACTGATCTGCAAAGGAAGCTCAGTCTTACTAAGTAGAGGAAAGCTGGAACATTTGGCTTCCCTGGTGGCTCAGATGGTAGAGAATCTGCTTTCAACTCAGGAGACCCGGGTTCGAGCCCTGGGTCAGAAAGATCCCCTGGAGAAGGGAATGGCAACCCACTCCAGTCCTCTTACCTGGAGAATTCCATGGACAGAGGAGCCTGGTGGGCTACAGTCCATGGGGTCGCAAAAACAGTCAAACACAACTGAGCAACTGACGCTTTCAGCACTTTTTGGCACTAATAGAAAACCACATAACAACGTTCAGTTAAAAAGCATGACCTTGTTCTCAAGCCCAGCCATGGCGGAGGCCTGGGTGTTCTCTCCCTCTGTGAGCACAGGCAAGCTGCAAGGATCTGGGGTGCATGGGGGTGACTTAGCAACAGCACAGGCTTTCTGGAGGCCCAGAAGGAATAAGAGTGGAAAAGCAATCAACAGTCCCCACCCCATGGGATGGGTGATTTGAAGCCTGCCTCGAATCTACCTCCCTATTGGGTGCCTGTAAAAATCATTCAGTCATTCACAACTTGTCCAGTGAGTGACTGGATGAACTGGGACTCAAACCCAGAGCTGAAGACCCCAGCCTGCCCGTCCCAGGCCCCTCTCTCACGGGGAGGCAAATCAAGCCGGAGCCCGTGGGCCAGAGGCTCTTCCTGCGATCCTGCAGAGAGAAGCAGGAGGGGCCAGGCTTAAGCACACATTGTTTCCTTGGAGGGGAGGGGCGTGGGGGTGCGTCACTTGGGGTAAACAATGTCAAGAGCTTCCCCATTCTCAGCTGGGACCAGGCACGCTTGGATGATGAGCCTGGCTCCAACCCCGAGTTGCTGACGCATGACCCCGGGCTGATCACTTCCCTGGGGCCTCAGTTCCCTCCTCTGAGAAATGGGGATAATAATAGAACCTCCTTCCTTGCCATGATGGCTTCAGGCCAAGATGGAGAGAGGAAAGCTCTGTTTGTTCAAAAAGCAGGGTCAAACTCTATTCAAAGAGTGAGGGAACCCGTTCTGAAGGGGGGTGAGTTCCCCGTCAGGGGGAGTATGTAAGAAGAGACACGGTGAAGATGGAGCTGGGTGTGGAGATCTCTGGGGAGTTAGTGACAGACTTTTGGAAGTCCTTTGGATCCTATGGGCTTTGTTTAGCACCCTGGGGCTGAAATAGATCTAGCTTGATGATAGCCGCATGGCAAAAGCTTGGACAGCACAGGCTTTGGGGTCAGAGGGATCTGAAAAAAATTCCACACACTTCCCTGAACCTCAGGTCATAAACTGCAAATGGAAAGCCAATCCTTGACTCCTAGTGGGAGCACAGGGTGTTCTAGGGGCCGTGGCCTGAGTCACCTTCCCGGTGACGCACAGGCTGTTGTCCAAAGGGTGACTGGGCCCGGGGAGGAGGGGAGGGGGGCAAAGGCATGGAGCTATGACCTGGTCATGTGCCAGGCACCCTTGATGCTCCCCACTGAGGCTCTGGGTCCCTTGCTCCAGCCAGTCGTGGACAGCACTTTACAGCCGGCAAAGTATTTTCTTGCCCTGAATCTCAGAATGTGTGTGTGCATGCTCAGTTGCTCAGTCACGTCCGACTCTTTTCTGACTCCACGAACTATAGCCAGCCAGGCCCCTCTGTTCACGGAATTTTCCAGACAAGAATACTGGAGTGGGTTACCATCTCCTCCTCCAGGGTATCTTTCCGACCCAGAGACGGAACCTGTATCTCTTGCATCTCCTGCATTGGCAGGCGGGCGCGTTACCATTGCAACATCTGGGAAGATGATTTCAGGGACCCTCACCCCCCCAACATTTCTGTGGAGTTAGAAAGTGTGGCTCAGAAGGGTGGAGGGAGAGGCCCAGGGTCACCCTCAGACACTGTTCTCCCTGCTACCCTTCCTTGGCTACGTTCACTTCTGCTACCCTCGTCTTTGCTCCGGCAGTTCTTGCCACCTGCAGGGACTGTCCCCTTTGCTGTCCCCCAGGTTGGCTCCTGTCCGTCTTCCAGCTCAAAGATCCCTTCCTCACCGAGGCTCTCCCTTGCCTATCTGGAGTCTGATCGCCTAGGTTCACGTCCCAGCTGTGTTACCTGAGGCATGAGGTACACCCCCACCCCCATGCCTCATTTGCTTCTTCCAGAATGTGGGGGTAACAGTAGCTCACTCATGGGTTAAGATTCTGAAGATTAAATGAGTTAAATGGACAGAGTGCTTAGGACTATGCCAAGATTGCAGTCAGCACCCAATCACGGCAGGTTTTTGGTCATTTTTCTTACCCTGCCTCCTCCATTGTCTCTCTGGCCCATTATTCAGAGACTTTCATGAATGAAACTGTATGTGTCTTGGTCACGACTTTGACCCTGGGCCCAGCATGAAGTGTTAGTCACTCAGTCGTTTCCGACTCTTTGCAACCCCATGGACTGTAGCCCACCAGGGTCCTCTGTCCATGAGATTCTCCAGGCAAGAATACTGGAGTGGCTTGCCATTCCCTTCTCCAAGGGATCTGCCTGACCCAGGAACTGAACCTGAGTCTCCCGTATTGCAGGCAGATTCTTTACTATCTGAGCCACCAGGGAAGCCAAAGGTGCCAGCACAGGGCCTGGTATATATAGCAACCGCTCAATTAAGGAACAAACAGTGTGATATGAGCTCCCCCCCACCCCAGTTCTGTACCCAGCCTTGTTCAAACCCTGAGACTGCACCGTCAGCCTGAGACAGTCCAGAGCCTCACCTGGCTGAGACCAAGACGTTGCTGGCAGGGGCCCGCTGGGAATCCAGGATCCTTCTCTTGAATTCCTCCAGGCTAGCTGGGTCTGCCGAAAGAGGGAGGGGTCAGGGCTAACTGGGGGCCTTAGTAGCCCTGCCTCCAGGGCCAGGGATGGGCTGGCAACCCGAGATACAAGGTGGAATCCGCCACCCATCTTGGCCCTGCCCTCTGTCACTCACCGATAGGTGGAGGGTTGGGGGCAGGGGCCACGGGTCTTGGCCCAGGAATCGTCAACTGCGTCAACTGCGACTGTGGGAAGAAGAGTGAAGGGAGGTTGGTGGAGGCCAGTGCCCCCAAACACAAGTCCTGGGGAGTTTCCTGCCTTTCTACACCCTTAGAGACCTGAGTTCCTTCCAGGGCAGAGAAACCGACAGATACCCATGCAAGAAGGACACATACGATGATGGCTATATAATCACCTGCAGCCATCTGCCCTGAAATGACTGGGAGCTCCAGGCACTGAGTTCCCCTTGGCAGCCCCCCAGAGACCCCATTCTGCAGGGATCCTGCCTCGGTCTCCACTACAGCCTCAGTGCCAACCTGACTCCGATCCGTGGCCCCAGTCAAGTCTATCCAGCCAATCCAGCCCTGTTCCAGACTGAAGTTTATCTGCTCTGCAAACCAACTGGACTTCCGTCCTCAAGGCCATCCCTCAAACAACCCTAAATGAATTCCTCCAAACCTGAAATTCAAAACCAGTTATGAACTCAATTACCTAAAATTGGATCCTAACCTGAAAACAGAACCTCCCTTAGAATCAAATCCAATCTCAATGACAAATGTGATCTATTACTTTACATCTAACTCTGACCATAACCCATCCATTAGTCCCAGCCGCTGTGAAAAATCTACTCCACAACTTCATTCCCTGAGCCCCAGTCCTGTATTCCCCTATGACCACCCATAAATACTTTCCCAATACCACACTCAACTCCAACTCAATCTTAGACCTCAGCCTCTACCTGAGTTAGAATTCTAACCAACCTCAGCCCGAGATCAATATCCACCCAGCTTCTACACGAGACCCAACCCTGACCCTCACTGGAACTCTGGTATATCCCTGCTCTAACCCAGGATCACCTAATCCTTCCCTTCAAATATATCCCAACGCCAAGCCAACTCAACCCCAACCAACCACCCTAAACTCAAGTTAGTCTCAACTCCTAACCCATGTTCAATCCCAACCCCAATCTTAATGCCCATGAAGTGCTGAATCTACCCTTAGCCCCAAACTTCTAAGCATCTCTAGCCCCACCAACCGCCTATAGTAACCTAAGCCTCAACTCCAGCCTTAACTCAATGCAATCCCAAAACCACTGAAATCCTTGATTCGTTCTTCACTTGACCTAGATACAATGACCACTCTGCATGCAACCTCTGACCCAACTTTTAACCTTTCCTCATAATCCAAACTCAATCCATATTCCAAATTCAACCTAATTCTAAGACTAATGAAATCCTACTTGAAACCCTTACCTTAACCGAAACCCACTCTAGACACAGGAGTCACCAATCATTCACCTTGACCCAACTCTAGACACAAGTTTAGCACCCACATCAAGCCTTTCCTGTGACCTGCCTTAACCCTCATGCTGACCCCAGGGTCACTTCCAATCCTTAATCCAGCATCCTCTGATCCTTCAACTCAACTCAAATCCATCCTGACCTTGACACCAACACTGAATGAGTCCCTAATTCTAATGCTAAGCCAGTTTTGAGGCCCACCGCCTTCCTAAACTCAACCCCAATCCTTATCTCTTTCTTAATATCATTCCCAATCCAAACTCCACTGCAGTCCTAATGCCAATAAAATCCTGTGTCAATACATGATCATAATCCTAAGGCCATTCTAGACTCATGGACACCCATGTGTGATCCCAGCCTCAAGTCTAAATCCACCCTCAATGTCTCAACTCACCCCAGTCTCAAAGGAATCACAGTTCTAGATTCACCCCTCACTCAACCCGGGACCTGATGGACACCCTACCTCCGACTCCAGTCTTAACCCCATCCCCTTGCTCAGCGCTGATACAAATTTTAAGCTCTGCCTCAATCCTAACATCAGTGAAACTCTCAAGTGAGTCCTAACAAAACCAATCTACAGTGGGAAGCCAACCTCAAAAAGAAGTTAAAAAAAAAAAAAAAGCCAAGTTCAAACCCAAGTTCAACATCACCATCAACTCGGCCTCCAGACCCGTCCCTCCAATGCAACCTGAATCTAGGGCCCCCTACCCACCTTCGTCTTGATGCAGGTGTCCAGGGCTGAGTTGCTGACTGCCAACTGCAACTTGAGGTGCTCAACCTCCCGCTTCTTCTCCTCCAGCTCCTTGGCCAGCCTGTCCCGTTCCTTCTGCAGCGCCACCTTCTCCTCCAGGGCCAGCTGGGTCTGGCGGGCACATTCAGTTTGGAGCTTGACAGCCTGGGCCTGCGCCTCCTTCTCCACCTTCTCCTTGGCTTCCTGACTGGCGCGCAGGCTCTGCTCGACCTCCAGTTTCTGGCGCTGGAGTTTCTCGTTCTCGAGGGTCACGCTGTCGATGCCAGCCCGCAAGCTCCGGGCCAGCTCTTCCACCTTGGAGGTCATGATGGAGGGCAGGCTGTCGCAGGCTCTCTGGATGGAAGGCAGTTCTGAGCCGAGGGGATGGTACAAGTTGAAGCTCAGGGTGCTGAGGGTGCGCGGGATGATGGAGTCCCTCCAGAGGTTTCGCAGATCCGTCTCAAACTTGTTCTTGTCCAGGGGGAGGCAGAAGGCCTGCACCTTCCGCAGCCGGTCCTCAGCCAGCAGCCGCTCCTGCTGTTGCTGGTCGCGGGTTTTGCCGCACTCGGCAAGCTGTTCTTCTGCCACTCGCTTGCCCACTGTCAGACCGTCCTTGTCTTTGGTACACACCAACTTCTCCTTTGCCAGCTCCACTTCCAGTGTCTTGGCTTTCTGGGTCAGCGTGAGGGCCAAAGCTAGGGGTATAGGACCAGAAGACTCAGGAAGGGGGGGAGTTGCCAAGAGACTGGGCGGGGAATCTTCCACCTTGCTCTGCACGGCCCGTAACCCCGACTCTCACCCTCACCCACTCACCATCGCAGCTCTTGTTAGCCTCCTTGAGGTGCTCTTGGCACTGTTTCTCACTCAAGATGATGGCAGCCATGTATCGCTGGTTGTTCATGTAAATCACCTACGGGAATGGGACGCAAGACAGAGGTCGGTGTCCAGCACCTGTGGGACCCCGCGCCCCCAGGCCTGCCCAGACCCTTGCGACGGGGGACCCAGATCTGTCAACCAGGCGGTCTGTGTTGGCACAGTTCACAAGGACAGTAGCTTCTTTACAGGGGATGCTGGTCTGAGCTTCGAAAGTTGTTACAATTATAGACAATGGAATACTACTCAGTCATAAAAAAGAATGAAATTTTGCCATATGTACCAACACGGATGGACTTGAAGGGCATCCGTGACAAAGATCAACACTGTATGGTTATCACCGATAGGCAGAATCTAAAAAATACGACAAACTAGTGAATATAACAAAACAAAAGCAGACTCACAGATACAGACAGCAAACGAGTGGTTACCGGTGGGGAGAAGGAAGAGGGAAGGACCAATACAGGAGCTGGAAACTTTTTTAAAATGGGTTATTATGGGATTACACGAAATCATATGCGTGAAACTTTTGAAAATTGTAAAACATTATAGAATTTAAAGAACCTCTCATTCAAAAAAAAAAAAAAAAAGCTTAAAAAAAATCCCACTCTTTCCCCTACGCATTCTAGTCAACTAGGGGGTAAAAAAAGTTTTATGATTAATACTATTCAGCAATAAAAAGGAATATTTTATACACTGATGCATTGTATAACCTGAAGGATTCTTGTAAACATTTACAGCCAATCAAAAGTAGATATTTAAGGGCTTCCCTGGTGGCTCAGTGGTAAAGAATTCGGCTGCCAATGCAGGGGAGATGGGTTCAATCCCTGGAAGATCCCAAATGCCAAGCGACAACTAAGCCTGCGTGCCACAACCACTGAAGCCTGCGTGCCCGGAGCCTGTACTCTGCAACGAGGGAAAGCGCTGCAACCCGAGAAAGCCTGCATGCAACACCAAAACCCAGCGTGGCCATAAAATAAAGAAGTAAATATCTTAAAAAAAAAAAAAAGCTTTTCAACATGGATGCTAGTATGGGCTGGATTGTTGTCCCCTACCCCAGATTTCCATGTCAAAGTCGTAATCCTCAGGACCTCAGAATGTAAATCTTTTTGGAGAGGATCTTTAAAGAGGAGGTTAAATTAAGATGAGGTCATTGGGTGGGCCTTAATCCACAGTGACTGCGGTTCCTATAAGAGGAAATCTGGACACCCAGACACGCACAGACGTGACCTGAAGACACAGGGGGAAGGCCGCCATCTGCAAGCCCAGGAGAGAGGCATGGAATGGCTCCTTCCCTGGCGGTCCTGTGAGTTAGTCACTCAAGTTGGGTCCAATTCTTTGTGACCCCATGGACTGTAACCTACCAGGCTCCTCTGTCCATGGGATTCTCCACGCAAGAATACTGGAGCGGGTTGCCATGCCCTTCCCCAGCAGATCTTCCCAATCCAAGGATTGAACCTAGGTCTCCCGCATTGTAGTAGCTTTTGAGCTACTTGGGAAGCCCTAGAAGGAAACAATTCTGCCAACGTCTTGATCCTGCGCTTTGTGAAAATAAACTTCTGTTATTTAAGTCACCTGATCTGTGGTACTTTGTTAAGACAGTCCTAGCAAGCTAATACAGGTGACAAGATTATTTCATGGGAAAGATGATTCTTTTCAACAAATGGTGCTGGCACAACTGGACTGGTACATACTAAGGAATAAATTTGGACCCCTAACTCACACCCTGGTGGCTCAGAGGTTAAACTGTCTGCCTGCAGTGCAGGAGAAGACCTGGGTTTGATCCCTGAGTCAGGAAGATCCTCTGGAGAAGGAAATGGCAACCCATTCCAGTATTCTTGCCTGGAGAATCCCATGGAGGGAGGAGCCTGGTAGGCTACAGTCCATGGGGTCACAAAGAGTTGGACATGACTGAACGACTTCACTTCACTTCTAACTCACACCATATACAAAAATTAGCTCAAAACATATCAAAGACCTAAATGTAAGGGCATAAACTAAAAAATTCCACAGAAGAAAACTTATGTGTTAACTCTGCCTGAGTGTGAACTTGGCAGTACTTTCTCTCCTTTTCTTTTTAAAAAATACTTATTCATTTGGCTGTTCCGGGTCTTAGGTGCATCATGTGGGATCCTGTGGGTTTTTTAGGAGCAGCATGTGGGATCTAGTTCCCCTACTAGGGATTGAATCCAGGCCCCCTGCATTGGGAGCTTGGAGTCTTAGCCACTGAACCGCCAGGGAAGTCCCAGCAATGTTTTGTTAGGTATGATACTAAAAGCACAAGCAGCCAAAGAGAAAACAGCTAAATAGGACTTCACCAAGATTAAAAACTTTGGTGCCTCAGGGGACAACATCAAGAAAGGAAAAAAAAAACTCATAGATGGGAAAAATACTTGCAAATCATGTGTCTGATGATGAGACTAGTAACCAGAATATATAAAAGCAAACTCTTTAGAAATTAATAATAAAAATCAAGCCAATTGCAAAACAGACCAAGCATCTGAATAGACATTGTTTCAGAGAAGACATACAAAATGTCAACCAATACATCAAAAAATATTCACCACCTTTAGACATCAGGAAATACAAATAAAAACCATGATAAGATATCGCCTCAGAATGATATAGAATGGCCATAAATAAAACAAAGAAGAAGGAACAAGTGTTGGTGAGGATGTGAAGAAACAGAATTCTTGGTCAGTACTGGTGGAACTGTAAAAATAATGGAGCCACAGTGGAAAAGAGTCTGGCAGTTTTCCAAGAAGCTAAACATAGAATTACACGCTGTTGTTCAGTTGCTCAGTGGTGTCTGACTTTTTGCAATCCCACGGACTGCAGCGTGCCAGACTGCCAGCATGCCCAGCGTGCCCTGTCCTTCACCATCTCCCAGAGTTTGCTCAAACTCATGTCCATTGAGTCAGTGATGCCATCCAACCATCTCATCCTCTATTGTCCCCTTCTCTTCCTACCTTCAACCTTTCCCAGCATCAGAGTCTTTTCCAATGAATTGGCTCTTTGCATCATGTGGCCAAAGTATTGAGGCTTCAGCTTCAGCATCAGTCCATCTAATGAATAATCAGGGTTGATTTCCTTTAGGATTGACCGGTTGGATCTCCTTGCAATCCAAGGAACTCTCAAGAGTCTTCTCCAACACCACAGTTCAAAAGCATCAATTCTTTGGTGCTCAGCCTTCTTTATGGTCCAATGCTCACATCCATACATGACTACTGGAAAAACCATAGCTTTGACTACACAGATCTTTGTTGGCAAAGTAATATCTCTGCCTTTTAATACGCAGTCTAGGTTTGTCATAGCTTTTCCTCCAAGAAGCAAGCGTCTTTTAATTTCATGGCTGCAGTCACCATCTGCAGTGATTTTGGAGCCCAAGAAAATAAAGTCTGTCACTGTTTCCATTGTTTCCCCATCTAATTTCCATAGAATCACACTATGACCCAGCAATTCTATGTCTAGGTATATACATCTGAGAGCAATGGAAGTGTATGTTCACACAGAAACTTGTACACAAATATTCACAGCAGCGGTAGACACAGCACCCATAAAGTAGAAACAACCCAAGTGTTTCATCAGCAGATGAATGGATAAAACATGATCCAGCCGCCCAATGGAATGTTATTCTGCCACAAAAAAGGAATGATGCACTGACACATGTAGTAACGTGGATGAACTTGAAAATATGCTGAGTGTGAGGAGTCAGACACAAGAGGTTATACAGGGCCCCGTTCTATTTAAATGAAATATCCGGAATAAGTAAATCCATAGAAACAGAAAGCAGATTTGCAGCTGCTGGGGGCAGAGGAGGGAAGTGACTGCTGATACAGTTTCTTTTGGGGGTAATGAAAGTTCTAAATCAAACTGATGGTTACCCAACTCTGTGAGTGTACTAAAAATCATTGTTATGTACACTTTTTCTCTTTCATCTATATTTTGTTGTTATGTACACTTTGAATGGGTCAATTACATGACATGTGCATTTTAACTTGACAAAGTTTTTATAAGTAACTTTTCTTTATAAACAAAGGGCGTGCCTTTCAAACTTTGAAACAGAAGCCTCTGTAGAAATATAACAAGGAAAGGTAGGAGAGGGGTGAAGAAGGTTTGCTTTTCTCTTTTTTTTTTGTCCTTCCTCCTTTTGGAAGCTGACCCTGTGCTAATGACCTGGGGGTGGGGGAGAGCAAAAGTAGCTCTGGAGGTACTGCCTTTGTGGTCCAGTGGCTAAGATTCTGCCCTCCCAATGCACGGGGCCAAGGTTTGATCCCTGGTCAGGCAACTAGATCCCACATGCCACAACTAAAGATCATGCAGGCCACAATGAAGATCATGCAGGCCACAATGAAGATCATGCAGGCCACAATGAAGATCAAAAATGCCATGTGCCACAGCTAAGACCCCACACAGCCAAATTAATAAATTAATTTAAAAGAGAAAAAAGGGCTCTGGAAGTGCTGTTTTCAAAAGCTTTAACTACAGAAAGGGAAGATCTAAGGGTGTAAGTTGGATCCAAAGATGAAATGAGAAAGAGGTTTTCTTCTAGTTGAAGGAAGTGGCTCCCCAAAATACAAAAGTTCTGCTTCTGTACAGGTTCCCAGATGCCAAGATGATGAGAATAACATGTACTTAGAACTAATGCAATCTGATGGAGAAGGAAATGACAACCCACTCCAGTATCTTGCCTGGGAAACCTCATGGACAGGGGGGTCTGGCAGGCTACAGTCCACGGGGTTGCAAAGAGTCGGGCTCGACTAAAACTAAACAACAATAGCAAACACAACCTAACAATACAAAAAAGTACCTTCTCTTGTCAGGGAGTGTCTAGGTACATCTTTCTGAAGAAATTCAGGAGTCCCTCCCTCACTTTCTAGCAGCTGTGGCTGCCCTGAACTGAGAGGAAAAGAACTCACCGATTAGTAAACAAGTATAAATAATCTGAAGCATTTTCTGGAGTATTTGTTAGGACATAAAGCCAGGAAGCTCTTAAAGACTATTGGAGTTACGTCAAAAGACACAGGAGCCAGAATGCAGGATTCCTAGTGGCCTATTTCAGAACAATTTGACCATCAAAAAGTTTATTACATATTGTATAGTACCAGAGCTATATTTAATACCCTATAAATAAACTACAATGGAAAAAATAGGAAAAAGAATATATTAATGTATACATATGTGTAACTGAATCACTTTGTTGTACAATAGATATTAACGCAACATGTGAATGAAATGTACTTCAATAAAATAAAAATTTTTAAAGATATTATTACAAATTCTAAATAAAATCCTGGAACTTCTCTGGTGGTCCAGCGGCTAAGATTCACTATCATCCGACAGATGGGGCTGCCGTGCCAAGGGTGGGGGCTCTTCCCCAGCATTAGCACTGACTTTCTGAGGATCCTTGGAGAACATCCTGAGGGGTTCCAGGCCAGAAGAATTTGTCAATTTAAACGGGGAAAAAGGTATGATTTTCAAATTTCAAAGTTGTGAAGACCCAGATTCTTAAATTTCTAATATTCTATGATGGGAGCATCTGGGATTGAAAAATATGCAAGTCTATAACTTTATGATAAAAAAATAAACCAACAAAAAAAGGAACTTCCCCGGTGGCCCAGTGGCTAAGACTCCACACTTCCACTGCAAGGGGTGCAGATTCAATTCCTGGCAAGGGAACTAAGACACCTGGGCAGTCGTGTCCGACTCTTTGTGACCCCACGGACTGTAGCCCTCCAGGCTCCTCTGTCCATGGGATTCTCCAGGCAAAAGTACTGGAGTGAGTTGCCATTTCCTCCTCCAGGGGATCTTCTCCACCCAGGGATCAAACCTGCATTTCTTGCATTGCAGGTGGATTCTTCACCACTGAGCCACCTGGGAAGCCTCAAGATCCCTGTGCAGTGGGACCAAAAAACAAAAAAAAGGAAAACAGAAAAAGAAAAAACAAAACTATAAAACTTTACGATTCTGCAATTCCTAACAGTTCCTGGACCGGAAGGCCATCTGTGTCCTAAAAGATCCAAATGAGCCAATTCCCAGGAACTGAGAAGACCGCCCTGAACTGAGGGGGCTGCCCTGGCCTGGGGGGCTCTTGGGCGGGTACCTGGTCCTGCCCTGAGGTCTGAGGAGGGACTTGCCTCAGACGGGTTCTGAGGGGACACTCACCCCATTCTGCGGGTCTGAGGGGGGCCTGCCCTGTCCTGGGGGTATGAGGGGGAGACACCGCCCTTGACTGGGCAGTTTCAAGGGGGTGGGGCATGCACGTCCTTCCTGCCCAGGGGCAGGGACTGGGTATTTTGAAGCCCCAGAAAAGATGTTTTCTTCCCATTTGGGGCTGTCCCCTGCCCCAAACAGCCCAGAGACCTCCTGTGGGGGAAAGCGAGGCTGTCCCCTCATCCCCCAGAAACTTCCCTTCTCCTGCTCACCCCATCTCTCACCCCATTCCAGCCAAAGCCTGAGGAGGCATCCTTATCCTCAGTGTCTCCCGGGAGCTGGACCGCCCTAGAGGAACTGCATGTGAGGGAAACCCCAGGGGATCTTGTTGAGTGAGTTTGACAGGAGCCGAGGGTGTGAAGTGGGTGACCGTCTCCACAAGACCCAGGGGTAACTATTTCTGCTCACTTGTCTTTCCCTTCGCCAGGGGATCTTCCCAACCCAAGTCTCCCTCATTGCAGGCAGAGTCTTTAAAAGCTGAGCCACTAGGGAAGCGCCGTTTCTGCTCCCCTGCCTCCCCAAAACCACTTCCTCTCTTCGGTTCAGTTCAGTTCAGTTCAGTCGCTCAGTCGTGTCCGACTCTTTGCGACACCATGGACTGCAGCACGTCAGGTTTCCCTGTCCATCACCAATGCCCCAAGCTTAACCAAACTCATGTCCACTGAGTGGGTGATGCCCTCCAACCATCTCATCCTCTGTCGTCCCCTTCTCCTCCTGCCTTCAATCTTTCCCAGCATCAGGGTCTTTTCCAGTGAGTCAGTTCTTCACATCAGGTGGCCATTTCCCCTCTGCAAAAGGGCTTTAAAGCTTCTCCCTACCTCTCAGCATTCAGTGACAAAATAATATTTCCAAAGGAGACATCCAGCCTCGGGCAGACCTGGGCCATTCATACTAATTATGCAGAACTCAACACTCTGTGTGGTTTATTAAGTCAGCTCTTATTTGCAGTTTGTGTATGCTGGCACCTTCTGGGTGCTGTGTACATATTAACTATGTATATAGCGTCTATGTCTGGTAACAGACTGGATGCCCAGTTCAACTTGAATTCCAGATAGACCACAAATCATTTTTTTTCAGTCTAACTATGTCCCAAATACTCTGCAAGAAGATCAAACCAGTCAATCCTAAAGGAAATCAGCTCTGAGTATTCATTGGAAAGATTGATGCTGAAGCTCCAATACTTTGGCCACCTGATGCCAACAGCCAACTCATTGGAAAAGACCCTAATGCTGGGAAAGATTGACAGGAGAAGGAGAAGGGGGCTGCAGAGGATGAGATGGTTAGGTAACATCACTGACTCAAGGGACGTGAGTTTGAGCAAACCCTGGGAGATAGTGAAGGACAGAGGAGCCTGGTGTGCTGCAGTCCATGGGGTTGCAGAGTCAGACACAACTTACTGACTGAACAACAACAACCAAGTCCCAAATATTGCATGAGACATAGGAATAAAATATGCATCACTTCTCTACATCGGCTTGTCATGCAAAATGTCCCCGTCTTCATGGATGAGGAAAGTGAAGCTCAGAGAGGTGAGGTGACCAGCCTGGGGTCCCCACGGTGAGTGTCTAGCCTGTGGTCTTACCCGATCGGCCTGGCACTGGCGGAAGCTGGCATTGATTCGGTCCAAGTCTCGGCGGGCGCTTAGCATCATCTGATTGATTGCATCCCTGGCGCGGGCGGTGAGGTTGAGCTCCTTGGACAGGTTGGCCTGGGAAGCCGTGAGCCCCATCACCTGGCCGTACAGGCCGTCGGCCCGGCGCTCGGTGGCCTGCAGGTTGGACTCAGTACTCACGTGCACGTTGCCATAGACCATGAAGAGGACGAGGCCAAGGATGATGAGGAATTGGATGAGTGAGACGAAGAGGAAAAAATAGCGCAGATAGTACCAGCAGCCCCTGGAGCTGCTCCCGGCCCGTGAATAGGGGCTCCCGTGCTCCGTCGCCAAGCCCATCTCCTCCCAGCGTCTGCCCCTTGTACAAGCGCTGCTCGGCTGGCTGGCCTGCTCAGGGTGGTGGCCGCTGCCCCTTCTAGACCTTGCCACGGCAGGGGGGAGGGGGAAGTGTTTATATTACTCCTCTTAATACTTCCTCTGCCTGGCTCCTTCCTGGCCAGGAGGAAATGGGGGCTGTGGGTTATCACAACACTCCCACCCCGGGCTGTGAAGGGAAGGGGGGAGGGCACCAAGGCACGTCTGGCCTCTCTGATTAACTACGGGTGGGGCACAGGCTGGAGCGGCCAGGCATCCTTGGTTTTACTGAGCCTCAGTTTCCCCTTCTGCCCTTGCTCTGTGCCCGGAGCTGTTCTCAGCTGCGTATGACGTCTTTTCAACATCCCCCTTGTGTGGAAGACACACAGATGCCGGGAGGAGAAAGGACTGTTTTGGGGGGCGGGCGTCAGCTCTCACTCTGGTCATTCACAGAGCTGGCCTTAACTCCCCTTGGAGGGGGCTGGCTACAGATGTGCGCCCACCCCAAGGGATAGTGCTATCACAGCAGCTAAATTGTGCAGAGCGCGTTGCCCGGCGCCAGGCACACACAGCACTCAGTAATTGGCGCAGATCACCGAAGGCTGATCGGTGGACGGCGGTGGCGTGGGCTCCCCAGGCTGTCATCCCACCCAATGCCTGGCTCATGTAGGCACTTAGTAAGTAAAGCAGCTGTGAACTTGGGGCCAGTGTGAGTTCCCATGACGGGCTTCTCACGTCTGAGTCTCAGCCTCCCCTTTGGTGAGATGAGCCATGCAGGGCGCCAGGTCCCAGGGTGGGGGAGGGGGCTGGGAGAAAAGATTTGCCAGTTGCTATTATTACTACCACTTCCTGTTTGAAACCTCCTTTTCGAGCTCTGTGAGATGGTGAATGGGAAGCACAAGATGGTGGGGGTCGAACTTCACTGTGGGAAGGGATTTAGGGACCGAGGAGCAAAGGACTCTGGGTGTGCCCTCCTGCTCAACGCGCCCCCCTCACCCCGAAACAGGCACTCTAGGTAAACCTCCTCTGTAGGTGACACCAGAACCCCTCCCCAAGAGGAGCGTTGAGAGGTCTTCAGTCTTGGGAAGACAGAGTGGGACACAGACCCTAGCCCAATGGGGTCAAGGCTGATAGGAGGGAGGGACGGGGCCAAAGGGAATGAGGCAAGGAGATGGAAAGGGGGCTGGAACCTGGGTGGGTGATGATAACACCGCTGCCGTCCACTGCCTGTGTGGGGGCACAGCAGGGTGAAAGTGGTGGCATGGGGAAGCAGCCCCCTATTAGCCAGGGTAATGGGGTGGGAGAGTTGTTGAGGGGGAGGGGTCCTCCAAGCTGCTGTTCATCACGGAGGCAGGAGTTGGGTGGGGAAGGAAGAGGTCCCAGCGGTGGGCAGGAAACCCCTGTCTGACCTTTGGCCTTTGCAGCTACGCATTGATTCCTGATTCCGGACCCTTCTCAGCCACTCCTGGGAGGGAGGAGAGTTGGGGGCTGCAAGTGATGCCCAACCAGCTATTTCTCTAGGTTGGACAGGCCCACCCAGAATCCCCCGGAGCTGGGTGGGAGGAGGAGACCGTCCCTCTTCACTGATGGGGGCC
This sequence comes from Muntiacus reevesi, assembly GCF_963930625.1. NCBI lineage: Eukaryota > Metazoa > Chordata > Mammalia > Artiodactyla > Cervidae > Muntiacus > Muntiacus reevesi. Next base: position 184,646,986 of record NC_089249.1, on the reverse strand, counting down.
ACGCGGGCAGAGTGAGCACATGGTCTCACTGTAGGCCTCCGGAGGGACGTTCTGGCTGCGCCGCCTCCTGCTGCGTGACCCGGGACAAGTGACTTCTCCCCCTGCGAGCCCCCATCTTCTCCTGTCTAAAGTGGAGCCACCATAATCAGTAGCCTCGGTGCCTGGCACACGGTCAGCCTCAATATAGGGTGGTGTTTGTTAAAGGTGGGGCTGGATCATGTGCAGCCTCTGAGGCTGGGCTGAGGAACCGAGACACACTACTCCAGGTGCTGTTGCCCTGGTCCTGCGGGATCACTGGGGGCAGGGAGCGTGACGGGGAGAGCCTGAGTGACAAGGGTCCAGTTCAGAGCTCGGGCATGGGGACAGTGCCTGGAGGTGTTACAGTCTTGGTATGAACTTCAGATCCTGGCTATTCCTCATCTTATGTTGAAGATGCTGCACATAAGTATGTATGAATATGGTATCTGTTGTCAAGAGAAAAGATAGGCAACCACAAACTCCCAGAAAACTGAAAAGCCACTCTAGAACTGACAGTATCAATGTGTTACAATTTGGAGCAATTGTCACAGTCTAAGAACAAGAGTTTGAAAAATACACACAAATGTCTTTTGGGTCAAGCTCAAAAATAACACTCTTTTTGGCAATTTGGTCTCACAACTTAGATTTGTAATGTTTCTTTTTCAATAAGTTCCCCCCCCCCAACTTGTTTTTCAAAAAGTTGGATTTTTTTTTTTTAATGGAAACAGTAATTATGAAACTTCTTTTTGCTCAACATTATGACTTTGAGATTGCTGATTCCCTTGACCACTGTTTAGGTTTTCAGGACATATATTTTATTATCATAATAATTATCAAGGGGCACTTAGAATGTTTCTAAATTTTTTTGTTTCAGTGAACAGAATAAGATTTGAAATCAAATCTCCACAAGTGAAATTGCTGGGTGCTGAAGCAATAGCATTTTATATTTTGACAGCTGTTATCAATTTGTCCTCCAAAAAGGTAGTTTCCATTGACACCCCTGCCAGCAGTGTCTAAAATTTCTAAAAACAGACTCTTTAAACACTTTCTGCCTGCATTCCTGGACAGAAAATTCCAGAGGGGGGAGGTCCCTGAATTCACATGAGGTCAAATGCATCAAATAATGGGAGAGTTTGGTTTTTTCTTGAAAACCATTTGTCATAGTCACAGGAAATTTTGTGTATGAATTTCTCTGAATTCCCTCGGAGGGTCATCATAAAACCCAACACCATAAAAAAAAAAAAAAAAAAAAAAAAAACCCAACGCCAATTTTAATTTTTTTTCTAAATCAAAAACAGTCCATATGGTTTCATTTGATTGTTTGGTCAGAGATGGGAAAACTGTCCTGAGGAAGTCAATTCCATGTCACTCTGAAGACTGAACTCTGAAGTTCTCAAGGAGAAAAAGGTTTTTTTTTTTTTTTTTTTTTAAAGAGAACTCTCAGAACTTCAGGAAGGTTCAGGAGGAAGTGAAACTTCTGATGGAGAAAACTTTCAGTAAAGTTCAGAAAACCCTCCACATTTTTGCCAACGTCTTCGGGTTTTGGTTAATTGCAAAGGAAATTAAGTTTGCGACTTTGGGCACTGAGAGAGGAGGCAAAGAGAGCCCTTTGGAGGGGAAGAGGCTGTCCTCTTTGGGCCTTCTGGTTGAACACCTGGGACTGGGGGCCAACAAGATCAAGTTGCTGCTGTCCCCAACGCCCTCCACCCAGGTTTTCCCTTTTCATCCTCGCCCCCACCCCTCACGCCGCCCCACTGACTCCTGTTTCTGCAGCCAGGGAGGGATCCCAGGGTGACAATTAACGAGGCGGCCAGGGCAGGGGCCTGAGAGAGGGGACACAGAGACAGAGAGATGGAGACTTGAGTGGTAATTAGACAGGTGGAGACAGGGAAACAGCACAGAGCAAGAGCAGGTCGGGGCGCAGGCCCTGTGGACTGGGAGGGATATGAGGTCTGGGAGGCAGGGCAGCTGGGGGGTTCTTAGTCCTGGCCTGGGATTGGGGTCTGTTCTCTCCCAAATGCCCCCAGTTCTCATCCACTCCCTGTCCCAGGGGACCCACAGCTTCCAGCCTCCCACCTGCCTCTTTTCTCCCAACTCTGACACCAGATCTGATGGTTCCCTTTCTGCTCACACACATCCCGTGGCTCCCCGTTTCCCTGGAGCTGATTTTCAGCGATCTGGCACTTATGACCAAGGTGAGGTTAGCAGAATAAGTGAATAATAATGAAAATGCTTTAGGTTCCGTATACAGCGCTGAGTCCAGCCCTTTGTGTGGATCAGCCCTGGACCCCACAGCTGCACAGTGAAGGGTCTTAAATCCCTGAGGCGGCAGACAGGGCGAGGCCAGTGTCAAGACCTAGCTGACTCCAGAAGGAGAAGCTGTTTCCTGCTCACTTCTGGATTTACGCCAGAGTTGGAGGGGGTGCAGGGGGCGGAGGCGGAGGGTGGGGTGAGGGAGAGCGTGTCTCAGACCCATCCTTCCAGCCTCACAAGTTCTGGGCCTCAGCCAGCAACAACTAGGTCTGAAGACTGGGGCGACTCCTGGCGGTCGGTAGCGGAACAAAACTGTTAAGACTTCGTTTCTCTCCTCAACCTCACCTCCTCCGTTGGCGCGAGGGATGGGGTCCAATTCTCCCTCTAGGTGGACCCTCTCCCAGTAAAGGCCCTTAAAGCCACCTCCAAGGTGGGCGGGAGTGGGAGATTATGAGCAGAACTGCCTGAGGAGGGGATCAGAGTTTCAAGGGCTCCTTACACCAGCCTCTTAAGACATTTTTCAAGACGAATTTTAATTAAAGGCAACACATGCACGTGAGTTTTAAAACGCAAACTCTACAAAAAGAAGGGGACGACAGAGGATGAGATGGTTGGATGGCATCACTGACTCAATGGACTTGAGTTTGAGCAAGCACCGGGAGTCGGTGATGGACAGGGAAGCCTGGTGTGCTGCAGCCCATAGGGTCACAAAGAGTCGGACACGACTGAGCTACTAAACTGGAATAATACAAAGGAACATGAGACTTCCTCCCCGCACTGATATTAGATCCCTGATTCCTTTTCCAGGGGCCACAGCTGTGATTAGGATTTCCTTCAGAGATATTTGGATAAAAGTTTCCCCCAGTCCCGATTTTTAAAAGATGTACACAGACTATAACTCTTCTGCTTGTTACATGACTAGGTCTCCAGCGAAGGTCACTTTTGGCCTTTTTAACAGTTGTACAAGGGGAATTTCCTGGCGGTCCAGTGGGTAGAACTCTGTGCTTTCACTGCTGAGGGCGCCGGTTCAATTCCTGATGGGGGAACTAAGATCTGCAAGTAGAGCAACTTGGCCCAAAACAAAACAGCCAGCGCCCCGGCCCCCCACCGCCCCAGTCCATACAAAGCTGCCGAACAGCATTCCGTGGTGTGGATGTACGCATATTCATTTAAACAGACTCCAGTTGGTGGACACTGAAGGTGTCTCCAATTTTTTGCAATTACCAAGAATGTGGTAATAATAACTTCATTTCTCCTCTCCTCCACCCTTATCTTTAAAAAAGTAAACTGTTTATTTGGAATGTTTTAAATTTACAGAAAATTTGCAGAGATAATACAGAGTCTCTGAATAGCCCTCATACAGCTTCTTCCCTCATTAGCATCTTATATACCATAGTTCATTTGTCAACATTAAGAAATTAATCTTAGTATATTACAATGAACTGAACTCTAGACTTTATTTGATTTCCTCACTAAGTGTTTTCTGTTCCAATATCCAAACCAGGATTCTCCACTGCATTCAGTCCATTATTTTGTATGCGTTTAAATATAGTTGTTGGGAATTTCCTGGCAGTCCAGTGGTTTGGACTCCAAACTTTTACTTCTGAGGGCCTAGGTTCAATCCCTGGTCAGGGAAATAGGATTCTTCAGGCTGTGTGGCCAAAAAAAGTGAAAAGTGAATAAAGTACTCTGCTGGGTTCTTAGTATCCAAGACTATAATTAAAAAGTGACTGTAGATTAAAATGTTCTTGATAAAAAATACGGCTGCAGGAAAACTGCTTGAAGAAGAATTGATGGGTCAAACACTCTTAATTTTGAGAGAGTCTAGAAAATGGCCCTCCCAAGTAGTCGTACCAACAAACCGTTTCACCAGTACTGTGTATAGTCACAGACTTTTAACTTGTTTTTGCTTCTGTCCTTGCCAAACCAGTGGGCAGAAAGTGGTACCATAGGGTTGTTTCAGTCGGCATTTCTTCTTTAGGAGTGAGCCTGGGCACCTTTATCTGCATGCTTCTTGAACTGGTTGCCCATATTCTTTGCCTGTTTTCTGTCAAGTTATTTTTTAAATTTTATTTATTTGGCTGCGCCCGGCCTCAGTCGCAGCATGCAGGATCTTCATTGTGGCACAGGAGCTCTTAGTTGGTGTGTGTGGGATATAGTTCCCCAGCCAGGGATCAAACCCAGGCTCCCCCTTTGGAAGATCCAAGGCTTAGCCATTGGATCACCAGGGAAGTCCCTCTACTGAATTATTTTTTGAAAAATTAATTTAGGGGAGATTCTTACATAATAAAGAAAGTAGTTTATTCCTGAATATGAAACACTATGTGAAATGGATCTTTCTTGTCTTCCAAGGGATTTTCTACCTCGTTGTTTTGGATATAGGAAAGCTTCCGTTAATTCTCTTGGGTTTTCTATATATAGTCATACCACCAAAAGATAATATTAAGTTGAATTGTTTTTGAGGCATTCCTGCCAAAAATGTTAACCTCAAATTAATCATGAGGAAACCACAAAAACCCAGACTCAGACACCACAGAATGACTGGCCTGGGGCTTTAAAAAAAATGCCAGCGTCATGAAAGGCAAAGACAGATTGAGAAATGTTCCAGATTAATACGATGTGTAAGCCAGGGTAATCTTTTGTTATAGAGGGCATTATCAAAATAGTTGGCAAAATCTGATTACAGTCTGGAGATCAGATCCTAAGTGTCCACTGACAGATGAATAGATAAAGAAAATTTAATATATGTATATATATATATATATATATATACATACACACAATGGAATACTGCTTATAATAGGCTCATAAAAAAGAAATGTTGCCATTTGCGGATGGATCTAGAGCGTGTTAACTGAACTAAGTCAGAGAAAGACAAATACTGTATAATCTCACATGAAATTTTTGCTATTTTGATGACCTTTTCAGAATGCTTTTCATTTGATACATTAGCATGGCAAATTTTTTTTTTTTTTTTTAGCATGGAGAATTTTATTAACAGACTTCCCAATACTGAACCATCTTTGCATCTCAGGCCTATGTCCCTTTGTTATGTATTACTTGATTCTCCTAAAATTTCATTTGGGAGCTTTGTACCCTCAAAGGGAGAGAGATCTGGAGTTTTCCTATTGTGCCATTTTTGTCAGGTTCTGGTGTCAAGGATATGCTGGCCCTCACCATTTTACAGACAAGGTAAACTGGGGACGAGACAGGAGAAGCGACCCCTTCAGGTCACTCCCAGATCAGGGCTGGACCCTAAGTCCTCATGTCCGAGGGATGAGGGCAACTCTGGCCTTGTCCTTAGAGGGGACTTAGGTCCCGGCTCTGCACGATCTCGCCTTGCGACCCAATGGACCTCAGTATTCCCGTCTGTAGATAGGTACTAGATGGTCAGAAAGACAGGGTCGTGTCTTCTTTCAGCACAGTTTCAGGGTTGCTGCTGGGTCAAAAGCTGAGCGTGGATGGGTGTCGACTGAGCATCTCATCCAGCTTGGGCACCTCTCTGATTGTCCCTGCAGGGCTCCCAGGGTCTGTCCTCCTGGTCTCGAGCCCCCATCCAGCTGGGGGCCGACTCACCCTCGTGCGCGCCGCGTAGGTCGCCTGCAGCCCCCAGAAGTTCCTGGGCGAGAGCGCGAGCGAGGGCTGGGCCGGGGTCGGGACCCGGAGCGGGTCCGAGGCTGTGAAACTCTGCGCTGGGGGCCCGTCTGGGCTTCCAGGGCTTTACTGCCGGGAGGGGGGAGAGGGGCCGTCAGCACCAGAACCCCCATCCCCAGAGACCCTCCGGCATTCATCTACTCTTCCTGGTATCCCACTCCCCAAAGATTCCAGGCTTCAGGATCCCCCATCCCTTCTCCCCTGGTCTTTTCCAGGACCACTCCTCCGGGACTCCCAGTCTTTTCCCCGGAAGCTCCGCCTCCAGGCCCCCGATCCCTCCCTTGATACTTTTCATTGCAACGTTCACCTCCACTCCTGGCTCCCCTCGGAGCCCCCATATGCGCCGGGCCCCAGGGACCCATGCCTCAAAAATGCCAGCCCCAACGTGGGCATTCCCGCCCCCGTAGAGCCCGCCGCTAGGGTCTCACGCTGAGACCTCACTTGGATCCTCTCCCAAGGCCCCGCCCACATGACCAGCCCCGCCCCGCCCCGAGCCCTGGACCCTTCCCGCCCGCCCTTCACTCACACGTGCTCGCGCAGCGCCGCCTCCCGGGCTGCGCAGGCTTCGCCCTCCGCCTCGGCCGTACGTGCGCGCCGCTGCGCCTCGTCCAGTTGCTGCGCAGATTTAGCGGCCGCCGCCTCCCAGCGCGCCAGGGCTTCTGCGGACGCAAGGCGCGAGATCAGGCTGGAGCCTGGGCTCCTACTCCGCATACACTAACTCCGAGTTTATAGTCTGCATACTGTTTATGTGGTTTGTTGTATTGGAATTAAATTTGTGTGCTGTTTGCATGACCTTTACGTGTTATTTGCATAGTTTTTCAGAGGTTTACATGGCTTTGGGGAGTCTACACGGCGTGTGCGTATTGTTGCGTTTGCATTGTTGTGACATTTGCCTGACCTTTGCATATTATGTGCATTTCTTTCACGAGTTTTCTCGTTGCTTTGCTTTATGTTTACACCTGTCTGTGTCATTTGCCTAGCTAGGAACCGTCTAGGCTCCTCCCACCTCTAGCATGCCCACCCCTTTGCACCCCAACACACCTGTGAGCGCCCCGTTCTCAGCCCCCATCTGGGTCCCCTGCGCCTTGGCCTCTTCCATCTCAGTCTTCAGAGTCATCAGTTGGGTCTGAAGCCGACTCTGCAGAGTGGAGTAGAAATGAGGGGGGACGGGAGAGAAAGTGAATGGGCCCTGCCCTTTCTAGGGGCGACGCCATTTGGGGTCCTGTATTTGTAAAACACAGAAGTGGCCTCTAAAGTCTGGGGTGAAAGGTGCCTGCCTGCAAGGAGATCGTTGCCCAGGTCCACTGACCCTTGGGGCGTCCCAGGTGGCTCAGTGATAAAAGAATCTGCCTGCAGTGTAGGAGGCTCAGAACACGCAAGTTCGATCCCTGGGTGGGGAAGATCCCCAGGAGGAGGAAATGGCAAGCCACTCCAGTATTCCTGCCTGAAGCCTGGTGGGCTACAGTCCATGGGGTCGCAGAGTCGGACACGACTGATGGACTGCACACTGACTCCTGCTCCAGGCCAACGATACAGAAAGGTTTAGTTCTGCCCACCGGCTCTGGTTCTAGTCCTAACTAGATCTAGCTTCCTGGGACTGGGGTTTCAGACCAGCACAAGCAATATGGTGGTTGATGATTGAGTTTCTAGGGTATTGGTCGCCTCTGGAGGACATTCTGCCAAGCAATTGGCTTGGTCTCCTCTGAGAATCTTTCATGGGGGCTGGGGGAGAACCATAATTTGAATCCAGGGCAGGCTGCTCTTAACTTCAGCTGCCCCAGGCCCTTCCCTTAAGCAGGCTGGAAAGGCATAGGGATGAATTTTCAAAAGGCATGAATTTTCCAGAATTCGTATGCTGCCCAACCTCTGCTGGGCCCAGTACACAGGGGTACACAGTAGTTAGTAAATGTGAGTGGTTGGGACTTTGAGGATGGTTCTTCTGCGAGGCCCAGGGTTGAGAAAGAGTTAAGAAAGGGTTAAGAAAGAGTTCGAAGAGGGGTGGCGAGAGGAGAAGGGAGGACCTGGCTGGTACCTCCTCCAAGAGGCCATCTTTAGCTTCGTAATTACAGGTGACACGAATGTCCCTCTCTCAAAATAGGGACACTGGACACTGGCTGGGGGGTGGCTGTTGAGTGGATACTTGGGGGAGGGTTAGCACAGGGCCCTCCCAGGGGTGCTCAGGGGTCTGGGACAGCCTCCACCAGTGATGGGGCAAATAGCAGAGGATAGTGGAGCCTTTAAAAAATTTTTTTTTAAGTTCATTTGTGTAAGATATATTTTTTTAAACTGGGCTACAATTGCCTTACAACGTTGTTAGTTTCTGCTCTACAGCAAATTGAATGAGCTGTGTTAGTGGAACCTTCTCGGTCAGAAGGTGGATACAAGGGTGAACTGGCCCTGTAGGAGTTGGAAGGAATGGTGCTGTTCTCCTTTTCCTCCCTCAGTTGAAGAACGGGGGAAACCAAGGCACCGAGGGGGATTCCTGGGTGTGTGTGTGCGCACCCTCTCCCCATCCTTTTCGGGGTTCCCCAGCCCTCCAGCCTGCCCACCTACCTGGCGGCCCTCACAGGCCCTTAGGGCCTCCTCCAGCTCCCGGCGGACACGCTCGGCCTGCTTCAGCCGCTTCGTCAGGGCCTCCTCGAGCCGGGCAGCCTCTGCCAGTCGGCGCCGAAGTTCCTCCGCTTCAGGTTCGGGGTCTCCAGGCGGCGCCGTGGTGTTGGCGGCCGGCTCTGGGCAGCGCGGTCTCCGCGAGGCCGAGGAGGCCAGATTCCAGGCCAGAAGGGCTGCTCCGGCAGCAACCGCTGCCAGGAATACTGCGGCCCCGCACAGGGCGAACACCCGCCAGGCGCGCCCCGGCTCGGGCTCCGGCCCGGGCTCGGCCATGCCGCTGTCCACAGCTCTGGCCCCAGACGGCCACGAGCATTTAATTGGCACCTTGGGGAGCCAGGGACACCCACGGTTCCGCCCCTCCCGGCGGTGGTTTCGAGTTTATTGGGAGGGGCTGGGCCCACGCCAAGGGTCAGCCCAAGCTACCGGAGCCCAGGACAGGGCTGGGGATCCCGGGTTCCAGTACTGTTTCTGCATCCCGTGTGACCCTCTAAGCCTCAGTTTCCTCCTCTGTACACTGAGGGTGACAGTGGCTCCTGCTGTAGGGCTCTGTAGGAATCACCTGAGCATATCTGCGCAAAGCTCCCCTTTGCACCAGGGGCCCTTGGCAAGGGTCTGGGGGTATACTGCCCCCCATTCTGTTCATGGAGAGACCAAGCCTAGAAGACGGGAGGCTACTCGAAACAACTGAGGTTGGCCTGGCTCGGGCGGCCGCACTTTTTTTGTGCGGGCCAGAGCGCAGACCCAAGGGCAGATGCGTCCCATCTCCCTGCCCGTTCTCCACTAAGCCACCAGGGGGCGACCTTACAATGTGAATCAGACCCAGGCGCGTCTACACCGTTCCCCTGACATTCCGGAGTCAAATCCTCCTCCTCCCTCTCTACCCTCTTTCATTTCCATTTCCCCTTCCTCCACCCTACTCCCCGCTTTTTCTCCTCCTCCTCTATCCTTCCCCACTTCCCATCCTCCCCGCTCTCCTTTCTCCTGCCCCTGCGAGGCCCGCAGCAGCTCTTCAGTGTCATTTCCGGCCCCCTCCAGCCCCGCGCAGTGCTCTTCAGGCCAGCGCCTTCCTATCCCAGGGTTGCCCAGGGACCTTTCCTCCCTCTTTGCCCAACTAACTTCCTTATCAGTGACTTCCCCGTCCGCCAGTATGTCTCTTCCTCTCCGTTCCCCACTAATTCTGACCCCTTTTGGGGAGGGGTGTGTGTGTGTGTGTGTGTGTGTGTTTCTTCACTTCCCGACCCAGGGATCGAACCCGCATCTCATGTATGGCAGGTGGATTCTTTACCGCTGAGCCACCGGGGCATCAGGCTGGGTGAGCCCGGAAAAAGTATTCTTCACCCGCTTTGTTCCCACTGCCACCGCGTGGACCTGGCACACAGCAGCGGTGCAGTAAATGTGAGCTGAGTGAACACTATGAACAAGAATCTGTTCCTTCCTGATAGGCCACCCCCTACCCACCTCCACCCCCCCAGGAAGAAAACAGGCCAGGGACACAGAGCAGCTAGAAGTCACTCCCAGATTCCCGCTGGGGCTGGAATCCCTCCCCGTCCCCCAGGCCCGGCAGCACCCCTCAGGCCTGGTTTCCAACTCCTGGCTGGGTCACAGTCAGCCAGGGAAGAGGGACATTTTCAGGAAGGAGAGAAGTTTATACCCCGGCCATTGGGTGGGAGTTTGGGGGAAGAATTGAGCAGGTCAAACCCATGGTATCAGGCAAATCTGCCTCCTCCATCTGTGAAGCGGTACTCGTAGGGGAGGGGGAGGCGGAGGCGGAGTGCTGTTTCGGGACTTTCCAGTAGCCTAAGCTGGGAGTGGGGGTGACGGATGTAGGGTGGAAGGACTGAAGTCATGTGAAAAGGGCTTCCTGGCAATCAAGAGAACCTGCTAGAAGCAGAGGGCCCTGATGCTGGGAAAGATTGAGGGCAAGAGGAGAAGGGGGTGACAGAGGATGAGATGGTTGGATGGCATCACCGATTCAACGGACCTGAGTTTGAGCAAGCTCCAGGAGATGGTGAAGGACCGGGAAGTCTGGCGTGCTGCAGTCGATGGGATTGCAAAGAGTTGGACACGACTGAACAACTGAAGAACAACCACTGCCTGAGCGGCTGAGAAACCTTGAGCAAGTCCAGTTACTTCTCTGGACGTCAGTTCCCTCATCTGTTAGATGGGGCTGCTGATGCGGGGTAAAATGCCTTAGTCATTGGAAAGGGACACCACAGGAGCTTCTGCAGAGCCCTCCTGTGAGCTGGGGGCCCAGAAGTGATGGAGACCTGAGCCTCACCTTCTAGAGCTGAGATTCTCACTGGAATTGAGTCTGCGCCCCCAGGGGAAATCTGGTAAAGTCTAGAGGCATTCTGTTGTTGTCACAAGCTGGTGGTAAGGTGCTACGGGCATCTGGTAGCAAAGGATGGTACTCAGCATCCCACAGAGCACAGGGCAGCCCCACCACAGAGAATGGTCCAGTCCAGATAGTAAGAGTTCAGAGGCCAAGAAACCCTGCTCTAGAACTTCAGGGTGAGGAGCAGGAGCTCCGAGCAGAGGGCAGAGACGGGCTGAGGCTGTGAGGCAGGAAGGAACTTGACGAATCAATATATAGAGAAATGGTCAGGGTGGGTGGAACAGAGGAAGTTAGGGGATGGGGGGTGTTGTCAGGGGGGCCTGTGGCAGGGATGGGGTTTGGGGACACCTGGGAAGACAGTAGGAGCCGTGGAAGGGGAGTCTAAGATCATCTGGGTTGGGGCTAGAGGGCAGTGCAGAATCCTGGGCAAACACAAGGGGCCTGCCCCTAGTGCTACACACAGAAAGTTGCCTGGACAATAGTTGGCATTCCAGGAGAACTTGGAGGAAGGAAGATAACAAGGGAGGAAGGAAATAGGGGCCATGGGAGGGTCAAGGAGTGGGTTAAAGGGTCTATCAGACAGAGGCCTTCAACTTTGAGCCCCTCCCAAGTTTTATTTTTTTTTCTTCTTCTTCTTCTTTCTTTCTCTTTTGGTAGCGCCGTGTGGTTTGCAGGATCTCAGTTCTCCAATCAGGGATTCAATCTGGGCCGTGGCAGTGAAATCCTGGAATCCTAACTACTAAGCTACCAGGGAACTCCCCATACCTAACCTTCAGTTTTGAGAAGCAGAGAGGCTCTCTGGGGGAGGGGTTCCCAGAGCTGGGTACTGCAGGATGAATAAGAGTTTGGGGACGGAGGTGGCAGGGCAATGTGACAGAGATCTGTCCTGTATCTGCACCTCTAGGTTTAACTCCCAGCCCTGCACTTTCTGCTGGAAGGGATTGGGAATCAGGACAAAGTGTTCCTCATCACAGCCACAGTTTCCTCATGGAACCACTGTCATTAGAAGATGCAGCCAGAAGATAAGAGCAGAAAACTGCAGGCAGGGAGTACTGATGAGGATGTAGGCCCCTGATAGCTCAGTTGGTAAAGAATTCACCTGCAATGCAGGAGACCCTGGTTCGATTCCTGGGTGAGGAAGTTCCCCTGGAGAGGGGATAGGTTACCCACTCCAGTATTCTTGGGCTTCCCTTGTGACTCAGGTGGTAAAGAATCTGCCTGCAATGCGGAAGACCTAGTTTGGAACCTTGGGTTTGGAAGATCTTCTGGAGAAGGGAAACACTACCCACTCCAGTATTCTGGCCTGGAGAAATCCATGGACTATCGGGGTCATGACATGAGTGACAAAGAGTCAGACATGACTGAGCGACTTTCTCTCTCACTTTCAGAGGAGAAGAGGGCTGGAGGGGCTGTGGGGTGGTGCCTGCCTGAACCCCAGAAAACCCAAGGAACATTCTAGAGCACAGGGGCTGAGTTTGGATGCCAATGGGTGTCCACAGAGCAGGCCCCAGGTGCTTGGAGGTGACACAATAACACTCCAAAAACTTGAGAGTACAATTTCCCCCCCCCCCCAAAGGGGTGTTTACTTTTTCTAGCCAAATGACGCCAGAAGAAAGTGACTTTCTAGAAACCGTGTCAGCAAGAAGCGGGTGCCCCACTCTTCACCCCTGAGCCCTCCCCAAGTCTAGGGCAGACTTGGGCCAACTCCCCTACTTCTCCACGCAAGACATCCCTCCAGAGCTGGTCCGTCTTGGACCCCTTAGGTTACCCCATCCCCCCACCCCCCACAACCGTCTTGCCATGTGGTCCCCTTAGAGCTGGCCGAGTCAGGAAGCCTCACAGGGAAGCAGAGAGGGAGCCAGACCAGTCCAGGTTGTGGCCTAAAAAACAAAATAGGGACTCAGGTACTTCCTTGGCTGGTAAAGTCTTTGCACTTCCAATGCAGGGGTTGCGCGTTCGATCCCTGGTCTGGGAATTAAGATCCCACATGTCATGCAGCACGACCAAAAAGCAAAAATTAAAATAAATAATTTTTAAATAGAAAACGAAAAACAAAATACGGGCTCAGAGAAGGGCAGAACACAGGCCCCGCCCTCAGCCCCGCCCCCACAGGACCTCCCTACTCACTGGGTGGTGCTCCCTCCCTTTCCAAGGTCCTTCTCCGTGTCCAGCCCTCGCCCCAAGGACAGGCCACCTCCCCAGACCCTGACCCAGCGCAACTCCCGGTCCCTCCGAGCTTTCTTCTCCCGCGAGCTGCCCCTTCCTTACCAGCCGGCTTCCTGGGATCTCATGGCAGCGGAGCGTTGAGGACCAGGACCGCGACCACAACGAATAGGAAGCTCGAGCAGCTGGACGCGCTGTTTCTGGAGGTCTCACTCTGTCTTCTGGAATAGAGATCGGGGCCACTCAGGCAGCTGCCGGGCCGCCCTAGGCTTCTCCCCTAAGAATCTGCACTCCTCCCCGCCAAATCGCTGGGCAGGAGAGCGAGCAGCGGCCCGCCCCCGGCTGTGTGACAGATGGGACGAGGCTGGGACTTAAACTTGGTTTTTTCCCGAGCCCAGGCGGTCGGGAGTCGGGTGAAAGGGGCGTGCCCCGGGGGATCCTCTCAGACCTTAGTCGCTCCACCTCGGCCAACGCGTCCTTCAGCTTTTAGTTCAATATCTTCAACTCTCCTGGTTGGGGGGTGGGGTACAGGATCAGGGCAGGTCGACACGGTGACCACACCCACTCACCTGACCCCGGCCCAGGACAGGACTCTCCAGGCCCTCGTCGAGCCCCTGCTGGGAAACCTGGAGCCCCACCCCCTCCCCAGCTCCACCCCTCCCTGTCTCCCGACCCAGCCCTGGGACCCTCCCTCCCTACTTCTTTTCAACACCTGACCCCCACCGCCCCCCACCGCGGAACCGGGGCTGTGTTTTTCTCACCCTGAAACTCCGCCACCTGGGCCTGCTCCTTCTTCAGAGAGTCCCTCAGGGTCACCTGGGTCAGAGGGGAGGGTCAGAACCTGGACTCCTGTGCCTGGGTGCTGGACCCCTCCCTGAGCCCCGGGATCAGAGGCGCTCAGATGCACATCCCCTTCATTTCCCCTCCAACCCTCCGCCTGCCCCTCAGTCTTCTACCCTGAAGAATGGGAACAACCTCCCACCCTCATCGGGCCACCCATGAGTGTGATCCTCAAAGTGGGAGTTTTGAGGACCCCCTCCAAGAGAATTTGGAGGTTTCCTATGCCCTAGGAGAAGTTTCCAGATCCACTGGGGGTATTGCACAAAATTTGTTTTTTTAATATTTATTTGGAAAAAAAGTTTTATTTGGTTGGGCTGGGTATTAGTTGCAACATACTGGATCTTTAATTGCTGCAAGTGATCTAGTTCCATGACCAGGGATCAAACCCATGTCCCCTGCATTGGGAGCACAAAGTCTTAGTCACTGGATCACCAAGGAAGTCACTAAAGAACATTAAGAGGTCCTCCTAAAACCAGAAAATGGGGTGGGGTGCGGGTAGGGGAAGATTTCAGAGCCCAACTTAGATGTCTCTGAGCGTTTCAAGGTCCTCCATGTTAGAACAGAAGTGAAAATTTCAAAGGCTCTCAGGATGCAGTGGAAGGAGCTGGGGAGGTCCTCTTCCCAGTCCCTAGAGGGGATTTCTGCTCCCCAAGACTGGCCCAAGTGGAGTTTCTAGGTTCCCATTCAAGCGCCAGTGTTTAGAGATCCTTCATACCCTACAGGGATACTGACACGTGTAATGGGAGTTTTAAAGCTCCCCACACCAGCACCCCAGGGAGAGTTAGAGGTCTTCAAAGCCTGGTGGAGACATCCAGGGGGCAGTCTCAAGGTCCCTCTGGATCTCCACAAAGACCCTGGGAGAGCCTCCCAAGTACCCAAGCCTGTCTAGGGGTTGCGGTGGCTTACCACAGTCTGGTTGCAGGTGGCAGCTTCGGCTTCCTTCTCGTGTAAGACTTCCTGGGCCTGGTCTAGCTGGCGCTGCAGGTGTTGGTTGTCCTCCTGACACTCGGTCTGTGCTCGGAGGCCATCCAGGCAGGCCTCGCTGTTGGCCCTGACAACGAAGAAGATCAGGGACACAAGCAGACTCACCGCCACCAGGAGCAGCAGGAGCGCCAGCCACAGTGGCAGCTTGCGGCGGGTCAGGATGAATTCCTCCAATTTGTCCACCATGGGTACTGGGCTGTAGTGATAAAAAGTGGGTGCCGTAAGGGAACTGCCCTTAGGGAAGTTCCAACAAGAGTTATAGGAGGTCACAGGAACCCCTATGGGCTAGGACTGCCCCCCTGATTAGCATAATAGCGGTGCTGACCAATGAGAAGCTCCAGGAGGATCCTCTGACTTGGAGACACTTGAATGGAGCCTGTGTAGGCAGAGGGCAGCCAGGCTTTCGGTTTAGGTTTCGGGTTTGGTTTCCTTTTTCGTTTTCCTGCAAAAAAATGTGGGTTTCTTTTGCCAAATTCTGGCCTTGGACTTTCTGGGTTGGATGCTGGCCAGTAAGATCCTGTGAGAGGGGACTGGGGCTCCCTGGGACACCCCATGTCAAGTCCTGGCCCTTCTACATGTATCTGAGGGAGACAATTGCACTTACCGAGCACCCGGTGCACGCCAGCTCTGTGTTCGTCTGTACCACAAACGGAAGAGGCAGAGGGAGTTTTCTGGGCCGCAAGTCCCCAGCTGGGAGAAATGAAAGCTGAGACGTGAGTGGTGACTAGGGCGGTGTTGTGTCTGGCTGAGGAGATTGGGTTTTGAAATCAGGGTCTCCGGGTGACCTACCCGGGGTTCACGTAGAATTCCTGATCCCTGCTGGGGGGACCATGGGGAGCCATGGAGGGAGTCAGAGGAGGGACCACGTCCGCTGGGAGGGGTACAAGGGCTGGGTGTATCCACGTGAACAAAGCTGCAGTTCCTGCATTTGGCCACCTGAGGACGCACCAGACAACAAACAACCACCCAGGTCCTTGTCCTGGCTCCAGGCAGGAACTTGCTCTTACTGCCAGCATCTGCCTCTGCCACACGGGGACGTCACATAAACCCTCTGAACAGTAATCGAACATTGCCTTAAGGGACCTTCCCAAGGCAGGCTCTTCCCCCATATCTTCTGTTTTAGCTCCTTTATGAAGTATGGAGATAATAGTATCTAATGCACATTCCTGAGTTGTTTTTACAGGTGTGAAAATGCCACCTCCCTTCCTCCTACCCCAGCCACACACCAAATGGAAGATGTTAACTGCTTGAGGATCAACAGCATGTAGCCCCCAGAACTACTGGTGGAAAAGGATGTTAGCCCCTGTGACCTCACCATCAGTCACTCAGAGGATTGTCCCATACCCTGTGTCCACTCACCCCTCACCTGAGCCTTGAAAATGCTTTTCAGAAAACTTTGGAGGGTTCAGGATTCTTTGGAGGCATAAGATACCTGCCTCGTTGCAGGGTCCTGCAATAAAACTTTCTCTCTTACAAACTCCATAATTTTTTGTATGTTTGTCCTCACTGTGTGTCAGGCACATGGACTTCTGTTAACAGAACCTCACTTTCCTCATCTGTAACGTGGGGCCATTACAGGAGCGGCCTCGTCAGGAGGGGACAATGAGGAGTTTTGAGTAAAGTCCTTTGGCATGCAGCGGGCTCTCAGTGGAGGTGTGGCTGGGCATGTGACTCAGGGCAGAAGGACTGGTGAGAAACGTGGAAATAAGGCTCAGGAGTGAGGAGTACATTTAGAGGAAAGAAAGTCAGATCCATTTGGGACACTTTGAACCCGAAGGACCTGGGTTGGGGGTGTCTAGGGAGAAACCTCCAAAGGGGGTGCGTGACATTCCAGGGAATTCAGGCTGCACTGATCTCCCTTCCATATGACCAAGGGAACCAGAACTTCCAGCTGGAGACTGGCCTGATTACACACTTCCTGTTGCAGGAAGTGACTTCTGGAAGGCAGCTGTGCAATTGTCCAGTGGCTTCTTTAACGACAGCCCACCACTACCCAGATTCTGGGGGCTCAGACATTTGCAGGGCTTGCGGTCAGCTGGATCAGATGGCACGTGGGCCAAAGCCAGGGATGCCGGTCCTCAGGATGACACCCCTCTGCCTAGTTACACTGCTCAAGGCGAAGATCCACTCCAACAACTCAAGTCTACACGTGGACATCATCAGACAGTCTATCTGACATCAGACTATGTTCTTTGTCCCCAAAGATGGAGAAGCTCTATACAGTCAGCAAAAATAAGACCTGGAGCTGACTGTGGCTCAGATCATGACTCGTGATTGCAAAATTCAGGCTTAAATTAAAGCAAGTAGTGGAAACCCACTAGGCCCTTCAGGTATGACCTAAATCCAATCCCTTACAGTGGAGGTGATGAATAGATTCGAATGATTGGATCTGGTAGACAGAGCGCCTGAGGAACTATGGACAGAGGTTTAGAATAATGCAGAGGAGCCACTGACCAAAACCTTTCCGAAGCGAAAAAAGTGCCCGAAGCAACGTGGCTGTCTGTGCTTAGTGACTTGGTCATGTCCAACTCTTTGCGACCCCATGGACTCTAGCCCGCCAGGCTCCCCTGTGCATGGGGATTCTCCAGGCAAATACACTGGAGTGGGTGGCCATGCCCTCCTTCATGGGCTCTTTACAACCCAGGGATCGAACCCTGGTAACCTGCATTGCAGGCAGATTTTACTGTCCGAGTCACCAGGGTTGTCTTAGGAGGCCTGACAAATAGGTGGGGAAAGAAGGAAAGTGAAAGGCAAGGGAGAAGGGAAAGATAAACCCAACTGAATGCAGAGTTTCAGAGAAAACCAAGGAGACATGACAAGGCCTTTTTCAGGAACAATGCAAAGAAATAGAGAAAGACAGTTGAATGGGAAAGACTAGAGAATTCTTCTAAAAATTGGAGATCTCATGGGAACATTTCATGAGCTAAGAGAAACAGAAATAATTAAGAAAAGGTGGCACGAATACACAGAAAAACTATATAAGAAAGATCTTGTGGCCTAGATAACCATGATGCTGATGTCACTCACCTAAAGCCAAACATTCTGTGGTGTGAAGTTAAGTGGGCCTTAGGAAGCATTGCTATAAACAAAGCTGGTGGAGGCGATGGAGTTCCACCTGATCTATTTCAAATCCTAAAAGATGATGCTGTTAAAGTGCTGCTCTCAATATGTCAGCAGATTTGTAAAACTCAGATCTGGAAGAGGTCAATTTTCATTCCAATTTCAAAGAAAGGTAATGCCAAAGAATGTTCTAACTACCATACAATTGTGCTCAATTCACATGCTAGCAAGGTTTTGCTCAAAATCCTTCAGGCTAGGCTTTAGCAGTACATGAACCAAGAACATCCCTTGTATGAGGTGGGTTTCAAAAAGGGAGAGGAATCAGAGGTCAAATGGCCAACATTCTTGGGTTGTGGAGAAAGCAAGGGAGTTCCAGAAAAACATCTACTTTTGCTTCATTGACTATGCGAAAGGCTTTGACTGTGTGGATCACAACAAACTGTGGAAAATTCTGAAAGAGATGAGAGTACGCGACCACCTTGTCTGTTTCCTGAGGAACCTGTATACGGGTCCCAAAGCAAATGTAGAATTGGACCTGGAACCACCGACTGGCTCAAAACTGAGAACGGAGTGAGACATGGCTGTGTGTCGTCACCTGCCTATTTAACTTTACGCCGAGTACCACATGTGAGATGCTGGCTTGGATGATGGTCAACTGAATCAGGATTAGCAGGAGAAACAGCAACAACTTCACACATGCAGAGGACACCACTCTAATGCAGAAAGGGAAGAGGAACTAAAGAGCCTATAGATGAAGATGAAAGAGGAGAATGAAAAAGCTGGCTTGAAACGCAACATTCATAAAACTAAGATCAAGGCATCTGGTCCCATCACTTCATGGAAAATAAAATCAGAAAAAGCATGTGACAGATTTTATTTTGTTGGTTTCCAAAGTCACTGGGGATGGTGACTACAGACATGAAATTAAAAGACATTTGCTCCTTGGAAGAAAAGCTCTGACAAACCTAGGCAGGATATTAAAAAGCAGACACGTCACGTTTCCAACAGAATTCCGCATATTTACAGCTATGGTCTTTTCAGTAGTCATGTGTGGATGGGAGAGTTGGATCATAAAGAAGGCTGAGCACTGAAGAATCGATGCTTTCGAATTGAGGTGATGGAGAAGACTCTTGACAGATCCTTGGACAGAAAGGAGATCAAACCAGTCAATCCTAGAGGAAGCCAACCCTGAATATTCATTGGAAGGACTGATGCTAAAACTCCAATACATTGGGCCCCTGATTGGAAGAGCCAACTCATTGGAAAGACCCTGAGGCTGAGAATGATTGAAGGCAATGGGAGAAGGCGGAAGCAGAGGATGAGTTGGTTAGATGCATCACCGACCCAGTGGACATGACTTTGAGCACACTCTGGAAGATAGTGGAAGACAGAGGAGCCTGGCAAGCTGCAGTCCATGGGGTTGCAAAGCCAGGGACACCACCGAGTGACTGAACAAGGACAATTTCCTAACCCCACCCCCAACTCCATTCAAGCCACTCGGCAGCCAAGTGACCAGGGATGAGGATGGACTTGCTGTGGAGACTGACATGGAGCCCGTGTGTCCCCTGAGTAGGGCCTCCCTCCCAGGCTAGGACTCCGGGTACAAAGACACGGCCCTTGGCAAAGCTGATATGGGAGCTCCACTGGGCTGAATTTTGAACTTCAGGGTCAGCTTAGGACCATGATTTCAGATAGGGGTCAAGATTGTGTGTGTCCAGCCCTGCCTCCCTGCCAGACCTGGGCAAGTGATTTCATCCTAGCCTTAGTTTCCATAGCTGTAAAACGGGGATGAATGTAAGAGAACTTTTTGTGCCCTTCCACATTATGCAACCAAAAAGGGCTGTATTCACCTTATTCTAGTCTCAGCCCTGGAAACAGAAAGTTTCTGGGTTTCCATCAAAGATTTTGATTGGAAAAAGTAATGCATATTCTCGTGAATTTATGCTTTAAAACATTATGTACATATATAATTGGCTGTGCCAGGTCTTATTCGTGGCAGACTGAATCTTTGTTTCGACACACGGAATCTTATTGACTGCCTGTGGGATCTAGTTTCCTGATCAGGGCCAAATCAGGTCCCCCTGCATTGGGAAATGGAGTCTTACCCACTGGATCACTCGGAAAGTCCCAATCTATCTTTTTCTTTCCATTTTTGGCTGTGCCTTTCGGAATGTGGGATCTTAGTTCCCTGACAACAGATGTAAACCATGTCCCCTGCAGTGGAAGTGAGGTGCCTTAACCACCAGACCACACGGATGTCTCAGCTTTCGTTTTATTTGGTTTGCACAAATCCAGCAAAGATAGTCCGGAAACTTTCCATCGACCCCACACCCCATTTCCCCTACTTGGGTCATTCATCTATAAGGTACCTGTCTTGCAATGTATGAACCAATACTGACTGATATCAGTGTTAACTGAAGTCCATGCATTATTCCGATCTCCTCAGTTTTCCTCTAATGTCCCCTCTCTGCCCCCGGATCCGCATGGGACCCTTAGTCCTGATCCCTTTTGAAGCTCCCCTGGGTCAGGCAGATTCTCGGGCTTTCCTGGTCTTGACCTTGAGAGCTTAGAGTCAGGTGTTCTTTGGGTGGTCCTCGGCTGGGATTTGTCTGGTGTTTTTCTCATGGTTGGCTGGGCTTTGGCGAGAAGGACCAGAGAGGCTAAGTGCCTTTCTCATCACACACGTGTGTCCAGGGCACGTGCTATCCCCTGCCTTAGCCTGTGATGCTGATCATGGCCCCCTGGCTGAGGTGGTGTCCGTCGGGTGTCTGCACCATTAAGCGACCTCCTTCCTCCCTTCCTCCTGTGCCTTCGGCAAAGAGGTGACAATTGATAGCCCACCAAAGCCATGGATGCCACACGTCATCCTCTTGAGGGTGAGATATTTGTGTATGTTACTTGATATTCTTCCACCTGGGAGTTTTTTTTCTCCTCTCTTTCATTTATGGTTTTAACCAGTCATGTATTTATATTCCTGTGAACTCATGGATATTGATTTTACATGTGATGATATGTATTTTTCACTCAAACTGTTCCAACTTTGGCTCTTTGTCATTTTTGACAAGCTTCATTCCACTGCAGCATTCTGGGACATTCTCTGCAGTCAGGTAGAAACCATATGCTTATAAGGGGCTCTGTTAACGAAGGCCACCATCACCCACTATTTTAGGAGTAGGGGGCACACTCAGGGAGAGCTTCCTTTCCTTTTCATTGGTCATGTCTCCCAGCTTATGGGATACCAGTTCCTAGACCAGGGATTGAACCCAGGCCACGGGAGCCTGGAATCCGAACCGCTAAGTCATCTGAGAACTCCTTGAGAAGCAGAGAAACTTTGGGGGAGGGGCTCCCAGAGCTGGGTACTGTAGGATGAATAGGAGCTTGGGGGATGGAGGAGGCAGGACAAGGAGACAGAGATCTGTCCCGAGTCTGCACACCCACGTTGGAGTCCCAGCCCTGCCCTTTTTGCTGGAAGGGATTGGGAGCCAGGACAAAGTGGCCCTCGTCACAGCCTCGGTTTCTTCGTGGAACCACTGTCATCAGAAGATGAAACGGGAATGAGATGAGAGAAGCCAGGAGATGAGGGAACAAAACTGTAGGGAGCACTGACAAGGTTCCTTCAGATGCTGTCCGCAGAGAAGAGGGCTGGGGATGCAGTGGGTGGTGCCTGCTGGAACCCCAGAGAGCTTGAGGAACATTCTAGAGCAGGAAAGGCTGGCTGTGGATGTCAATGGATGTCCACCTTTGTCTGCAGGGCAGGCCTCAGATGCTTTGGGAGGTCACACAGTAATGCTCCAACACTTGAGAGTCCAGTGTTCCCCCCAAAAGGGAGGTTTACATTTCGAGTCCAAAGACCCAAGAGGAAAGTGAGTTTCTAAGAGCAGTTGTCAGCAAGATGGAGGTGCTGCAACCTGACTCGCGTGCCATCCCTAGCTGTGGGCGGCCTTGGGCCAGCTCTGCTACTTTCCCACTCAATGCATCCTTTCAGGACTGCTCTGTCTTGGGCCCCTTAGGCTACCCCATTGTCTTTACAATCTGTTGCCATGTGGTCATTTCACGACTGCCCAGGTCCGGAAGCCTCAACCCAGGATTCCGAGCTGGAGTCGGCCCAGTCCTGCTTGTGGCCTAAAAGACAGCAGAATAGGGAGTCAGAGGCGGACGGATCCCGGGCTCTGCCCTCAGCCCCAGCAGACTCTAGAGCCCCTGCCAACACACTGAGTCCTCCCTCCATCCCCGGACTCCTCTCCCCGGTGCCCAGCCTTCTGCCCCGCAAGCAGGCCACCTCCCCAGACCCTGACCCAGCCCCAGTTTCCGGCCCCTCTGAGCTTTCTTCTCCCTGGAGAGGTCCCCTTCATACCCGGCTTTCTGGCATCTCATTTCTTCAGACACTTGCAGATCACGAACAGAGCCGCAGGCAACAGGAGGAACAACAGGAAGTAGGAGCTGGAGCCGTTGTCCTCCGCTGAGGACTCACTCTGTCCTCTGGAATAGAGATCGGTGAACTCAGGATTCGGCCCCTGGGCTCCAGAGGATCTGCGCTTTGCCCTTAAGAATCTGCACTCCTCTCCCACCAAGTCTCTGGGCAGGAGAGTGAGCAGCGGCCACCCCAGGGATGTGGGACAGATGGGACGAGGCTGGACTTCAACTTAGCCCCTGAGCATTGGGTTTTTCTGAGCAGGAGGGACTCGGGAGCCTGGGGGTGGGGCGAAAGGGGCGTGGCCGGGGCGTGGTCTCGCACCTTAGTGTCTCCCAAGCGTCCTGCAGCTGTTGGTTCAAGGTCGCCAACTCTCCTGTTTGCGGGATAGGGTACAGATTCAGGGTCCTCGACACAGTGACCTCGCTAAGCCACCTGACACGCAGCCGGGACCTCACGTGACTGAGCGCGGTGATCATTCATCCTCAGCAGGGAAACCCGGCTCCCGGCCCCCCCACCCCAAATGGAATCTGGGCCCCCTTCCTCACGCCTGATCACAGCCCTGGGACCCTCCCTCCCGACTGCGTTTCAACACCTGCCCTTCGCTGCCCCCCAGCCCACTCCGCGGAGCCCGAGTCATCTGCTTTTCTCACCCTGAAGCTCCTCCACTCGTGCCTGCTCCTTCTTCAGAGAGTCCCTTAGGGTCACCTGGGTCAGAGGGGAGGGTCAGAACCTGGACTCCTGTGCCTGGGTGCTGGACCCCTCCCTGAGCCCCGGGATCAGAGGCGCTCAGATGCACACCCCCTTCATTTCTCCTCCAGCCCTCTGCCTGCCCCTCAGCCTCCCACCTTGAAGAATGGGCACAACCTCCCACCTTCCAGGCACACCCATAAGAGTGTGATCCTCAAAGTGGGAGTTTTGAAGACCCCCAGAAGAGAATTTAGAGGGTCCCCATGCCCAGACTCTAGGAGAAATTTCTAGATGCCCTGGGCTATACATAGCCCAATAAGATTAGGAGTTCCTTCTATAACCAGAAAGAAGGGTCTGGGGGTGGGAAGTGGGGGTGATGATTTCAAAGCCCGAGTTAGGGGTCCACGAGAGATTCAAGGTCCTCCATGTTAGAACAGAAGTGAAAATTTCGAAGGCTCTCAGGAGGCAGTGGAAGGAGCTGGGGAGGTCCTTGTCCCAGCCCCTAGAGGGGATTTCTGCTCCCCAAGATTGCCCCAAAGGGAGTTTCTGGCTCTCCCCATTCAAGCGCCAGAGCTTAGAGACCCTTCATGGCCTAAAAGGATACTGACGCCCATGGTGGGAGTCTTAAGGCTCCCCCCTACACACACCAGCACCCCAGAGAGAGTTTGGAGGTTCCCACACCCTGGTAGTTACAAAGGGACACAGCTTCAAGGTCTATCTCGATCTCCACGAAGACCCTGGGAGAGACCCACGCTCGGGGCCCTCTGGAGCAGGTGCAATGTCTTACCACAGTCTGTTCGCAGGTGGCAGCTTCGGCTTCCTTCTCGTGTAAGACTTCCTGGGCCTGGTGTAGCTGGCGCTGCAGGTGTTGGTTGAGCCCCTGACACTCCGTCTGTGCTCGGAGGCCATCCAGGCAGGCCTCGCTGTTGGCCCTGACAGCGAAGTAGATCAGGGGCGCAAGCAGCCCCGCCGCCACCAGGAGCAGCGGGAGCGCCAGCCACAGCGGCAGCTTGCGGCCACACCGGGCTGACTCACTCGCGTCCTTTCCCTTGTCTGTGGCCATCACGGACTCACTCATGTCCTTCTCCTTGTTGAGCATCACGGACTCGCTCGTGTCCTCCTCGGTGTCCGTGGGCACTGGTCTGCAGGGAGTAGAAGCAGTGCCATCCTGAACCGCGGGGACCTTTATAGGCTAGGCCTGCCCCCTGATTAGCATAAGAGCGGTGCCGACCAATGAGAAGCTCGAGGAGTTTCCTCTGACTTGGAGACACTTGAATGGAGCCTCTTGCAGGCAGAGGGCAGTCAGGCTTTCAGTTTAGGTTTCCGTTTCCTTTTTCCTTTTCCCGGGAAAAAACAGTGAGTTGCTTTTGCCAAGTTGTGGCCTTGGGCGCTCTGGGTTGGATGTTGGCCAGGACGATCCTGTGAGAGGGGAGTGGGGCTCCCTGGGACTCCCCATGTCAAGTCCTGGCTCTTCTCCCACATGGATCTGAGGGGGACAATTGCACTTACTGGGCACCCGGTGCACGCCAGCTCTGTGTCCGTCTGTACCACAAACGCACGAGGCAGAGGGCAGTTTTTGGGCCGCAAGTCCCCAGCTGGGAGAAATGAAGGCTAGAGGTGGTGGTGACTGGAGGCAGGATTGTGTCTGATCTGACTGAGGAGACTGGGTTTTGAACTCAGGGATCTCCTGGTGACCTTGAGGGCTTCACTTAGCGTCTCTGTCCCCTGCCGAGCGGACCATCAGGAGCAATGGAGGGTGTCAGAGGACCGACGAGATCCTGCAGGGAGACGGGAGAAGAGCGGGACTTCCGACACTACTCAGACTGCAGTTGTCCTCCATGGCCACCAGGGGACGCACCAGACAGCAAACAACCACCCAGGCCCTTGTCCTGGCTCCAGGCAGGAACTTGCTCTTACTGCCAGTTTCTGCCTCTACCTCCTGGGAGACTCCACATCAACCCTCTGCAGTGTAACCGAACATTGCCTTAAGGGACCTTCCCAGGGCAGGATCTTCCCCCATATCTTCTGTTTTAGCTCCTTTATGAAGTATGGAGATAATAGTATCTAATGCACGTTCCTGAGTTGTTTTTATAGGTGTGAAAATCCCACCCCCTTCCTCCTACCCCAGCCACACACACAAATGGAAGGTGTCAACTGCTTGAGGATCATGAGCATGTAGCCCCCAGACCTACTGGTGGAAAAAGATTGATACTATTAACCCCTGTGATCTCACCATCAGTCACTCAGAGGATTGTCCGATGCCCTGCATCCACTCGCCCCTCCCCTGGGCTTTGAAAATCCTTTTCAGAAACCTTTGGCTGGTTCAGGATTCCTTGGGGCATATGCTACCTGCCTTCTTGCAGGGCACTGCAATAAAACTTTCTCTCTTACAAACTCCATAATTTTTGTATGTTTGTCCTCACTGTGTGTCAGGCACATGGACTTCTGTTAACAGAACCTCACTTTCCTCATCTGGAACGTGGGGCCATTACAGGAGCGGCCTCGTCAGGAGCGGACAATGAAGAGTTTTGAGAAAAGTGCTTTGGCATGCAGCAGGCTCTCAGTGGAGGTGTGGCTGGGCATGTGACTCGGGACAGAAGGACTGGTGGGAAATGTGGAAATAAGGCCCAGGAGTGAGGAGTACATTTAGAGGAAAGAAAGTCAGATCCATTTGGGACACTTTGAACCCAAAGGACCTGGGTGGGGGGTGTCTAGGGAGAGCCCTCAAAGGGGGTGCGTGACATTCCAGGGAATTCAGGCCGCACTGATCTCCCTTCCATATGACCAAGGGAACCAGAACTTCCAGCTGGAGACTGGCCTGATTACACACTTCCTGTTGCAGGAAGTGACTTCTGGAAGGCAGCTGTGCAATTGTCCAGTGGCTTCTTTAACGACAGCCCACCACTACCCAGATTCTGGGGGCTCAGACATTTGCAGGGCTTGCGGTCAGCTGGATCAGATGGCACGTGGGCCAAAGGCAGGGATGCCGGTCCTCAGGTGACACCCCTCTGCCTAGTTACACTGCTCAAGGCCAAGACCCACTCCAACAACTCAAGTCTACACGTGGACATCATCAGACAGTCTATCTGACATCAGACTATGTCATTTGCCCCCAAAGATGGAGAAGCTCTATACAGTTAGCAAAAATAAGACCTGGAGCTGACTGTGGCTCAGATCATGACTCGTGATTGCAAAATTCAGGCTTAAATTAAAGCAAGTAGTGGAAACCCACTAGGCCCTTCAGGTATGACCTAAATCCAATCCCTTACAGTGGAGGTGATGAATAGATTCGAATGATTGGATCTGGTAGACAGAGCGCCTGAGGAACTATGGACAGAGGTTTATAATAAAGCAGAGGAGTCAGTGACCAAAACCTTTCCGAAGCGAAAAAAGTGCCCGAAGCAACGTGGCTGTCTGAGCTTAGTGACTTGGTCATGTCCGACTAGTTGCGGCCCCATGGACTCTAGCCCACCAGGCTCCTCTGTGCATGGGGATTCTCCAGGCAAGAATACTGGAGTGGGTGGCCATGCCCTCCTTCAGGGACTCTTCACAACCCAGGGATCAAACCCAGGTCCCCTGCATTGCAGGCAGATTTTTACTGTCTGAGCCACCAGGGTTGTCTTAGGAGGCCTGACAAATAGGTGGGGAAAGAAGGAAAGTGAAAGGCAAGGGAGAAGGGAAAGATAAACCCAGCTGAATGCAGTTTGAGAGAACAGCAAGGAGACATGACAAGGCCTTTTCCAGGAAGAATGCAAAGAAACAGAAACAGTCGAATGGGAAAGACTAGAGAATTCTTCTAGAAAATTGGAACATTTCATGAGAAGATGGGCTCAGTGAAGGGCAGAATCAGCAAGGAGCTAAGAGAAACAGAGACGATGAAGAAAAGGTGGCGAGAATATGCAGAAAAACTCTGTAAGACGGGTCTGTGTGACCTAGATAACCATGATGCCGGTGGCACTCACCAAGAGCTGAACATCCTGCAGTGTGAAGTTATGTGGGCCTTAGGAAGCATTGCTATAAGCAAAGCTAGTGGAGGTGATGGAGTTCCACCTGATCTATTTCAAATCCTAAGAGATGATGCTGTTAAAGTGCAGCTCTCAATATGTCAGCAGATTTGTGATACTCAAAGCTGGAAGAGGTCAGTTTTCCTTGCAATGACAAAGAATGGCAATGCCAAAGAATGTTCAAACTACCATACAGTTGTGCTCATTTCAGATGCTGCCAAGGTTTTGCTCAAAATTCTTCAGGCTAGGCTTTAGCAGTACATGAACCAAGAACATGCATTGTATGTGGTGGGTTTCAAAAAGGGAGAGGAACCAGAGGTCAAATGGCCAACATTCTTGGCTTGTGGAGAAAGCAAGGGAGTTCCAGAAAAAAATCTACTTTTGCTTCATTGACTATGCTAAAGGCTTTGACTGTGTGGATCACAACAAACTGTGGAAAATTCTTAAAGAGATGAGAGTACGAAACCACCTTGCCTGTCTCCTGAGGAATCAGTATACAGGTCCCAAAGCAAACTTAGAATTGGACCTGGAACCACCGACTGGCTCAAAACTGAGAAAGGAGTGAGGCATGGCTGTGTGTCCTCACCTGCCTATTTAACTTTATGCAGAGCACAACATGTGAGATGCTGGCCTGGATGAATGGCAAGCTGTATCAGGATTAGCAGGAGAAACAGCAACAACTTCACACAGACAGAGGACACCACTCTAATGCAGAAAGGGGAGATGAACTAAAGAGCCTTCTTGATGAAGATAAAAGAGGAGAATGAAAAAGCTGGTTTGAAACACAAGATTCATAAAAGTAAAATCAAGGCATCTGGTCCCATCACTTCATGGACAATAAAATCAGAAAAAAGCAGGAACTGTGACAGATTTTATTTTCTTGGTTTCCAAAATCACTGAGGATGGGTACTACAGATATGAAATTAAAAGACATTTGCTCCTTGGAAGTAAAGCTCTGACAAACCTAGGCAGGATATTAAAAAGCAGACACGTCACATTTCCAACAGAATTCCGCATATTTACAGCTATGGTCTTTTCAGTAGTCATGTGTGGATGGGAGAGTTGGATCATAAAGAAGGCTGAGCACTGAAGAATCGACGCTTTCGAATTGAGGTGATGGAGAAGACTCTTGACAGATCCTTGGACAGCAAGGAGATCAAACCAGTCAATCCTAGAGGAAGCCAACCCTGAATATTCATTGGAAGGACTGATGCTAAAGCTCCAATACATTGGGCCCCTGATTGGAAGAGCCAACTCATTGGAAAGACCCTGAGGCTGAGAAAGATTGAAGGCAAGGGGAGAAGGCGGAAGCAGAGGATGAGTTGGTCAGATGCATCACCGACCCAGTGGACATGACTTTGAGCACACTCTGGGAGATAGTGGAAGACAGAGGAGCCTGGCAAGCTGCAGTCCATGGGGTTGCAAAGCCAGGGCCACCACCGAGTGACTGAACAACGACAACTTCCTAACCCCACCCCCAACTCCATTCAAGCCACTCGGCAGCCAAGTGACCAGGGATGAGGATGGACTTGCTGTGGAGACTGACATGGAGCCTGTGTGTCCCCTGAGTAGGGCCTCCCTCCCAGGCTAGGACTCCGGGTGCAAAGACACGGCCCTTGGCAAAGCTGATATGGGAGCTCCACTGGGCTGAATTTTGAACTTCAGGGTCAGCTTAGGACCATGATTTCAGATAGGGGTCAAGATTGTGTTTGCCCAGCCCTGCCTCCCTGCCAGACCTGGGCAAGTGATTTCATCCTAGCCTTAGTTTCCATAGCTGTAAAACGGGGATGAATGTAAGGGAACTTTTTGTGCCCTTCCACATTATGCAACCAAAAAGGGCTGTATTCACCTTATTCTAGTCTCAGCCCTGGAAACCAAAAGTTTGTGAGTTTCCCTCAATGATTTCGATGGGAAAAAGTAATGCACATTCTCGTGAATTTATGCTTTAAAGCATTATGTATATACATAATTGGCTGTGCCAGGTCTCATTCGGGGCAGACTGAATCTTTGTTTCGACACACGGAATCTTATTGGCTGCCTCTGGGATCTAGTTTCCTGATCAGGGCCAAATCAGGCCCCCTTTCATTGGGAGAATTGTGTCTTATCCACTGGATCACTCGGAAAGTCCCAATCTATCTTTTTCTTTCCATTTCTGGCTGTGCCTTTCAGAATGTGGGATCTCAGTTCCCTGACAACAGATGTAAACCATGTCCCCTGCAGGGGAAGTGAGGTGCCTTAAGCACCAGACCACACTTATGTCTCAACTTTCATTTTATTTGGTTTGCACAAATCCAGCAAAGATAGTCCGGAAACTTTCCATCGACCCCACACCCCATTTCCCCTACTTGGGTCATTCATCTACAAGGTACCTGTGTTGCAATGTATGAACCAATACTGACTGATAACAGTGTTAACTGAAGTCCATGCATTATTCTGATCTCCTCAGCTTTCCCCTAATGTCCCCTTTCTGCCCCCGGATCCTCATGGGACCCTTAGTCCTGATCCCTCTTGAGGCTCCCCTGGGTCAGGCAGATTTTCGGGCTTTCATGGTCTTGACCTTGAGAGCTTAGAGTCAGGTGTTCTTTAGGTGGTCCTCGGCTGGGATTTGTCTGGTGTTTTTCTCTTGGTTGGACTGGGCTTTGGCGAGAAGGACCGGAGAGAGTAAGTGCCTTTCTCATCACACACGTGTGTCCAGGGCACGTGCTATCCCCTGCCTTATCCTGTGATGCTGATCATGGCCCCCTGGCTGAGGTGGTGTCCGTCGGGTGTCTGCACCATAAAGCGACCTCCTTCTTCCCCTCCACCTGTGCCTTCTGCAAAGAGGTGACGATTGATAGCCCACCAAAGCCATGGATGCCGTACGTCATCCTCTTGAGGGTGAGATATTTGTGTATGTTACTTGATATTCTTCCGCCTGGGAGTTTTTCTTCTCTCTTTCATTTATGGTTTTAACCAGTCATGTATTTATATTCCTGTGAACTCATGGATATTGATTTTACATGTGATGATATGTATTTTTCACTCAAACTGTTCCAACTTTGGCTCTTTGTCATTTTTGACAAGCTTCATTCCACTGCAGCATTCTGGGACATTCTCTGCAGTCAGGTAGAAACCATATGCTTATAAGGGGCTCTGTTAACGAAGGCCACCATCACCCACTATTTTAGGAGCAGGGGGCACACTCAGGGAGAGCTTTCTTTCCTTTTCATGGGTCATGTCTCCCAGCTTTTGGGATACCAGTTCCTAGACCAGGGATTGGACCCAGGCCACGGGAGCCTGGAATCGGAAACCACTAAGTCATCTGAGAACTCCTTGAGAAGCAGAGAAACCTTTCGGGGAGGGGCTCCCAGAGCTGGGTACTGTAGGATGAATAGGAGCTTGGGGGATGGAGGAGGCAGGACAAGGAGATACAGATCTGTCCCGAGTCTGCACACCCCCGTTTGAGTCCCAGTCCTGCCCTTTTTGCTGGAAGGTATTGGGAGCCAGGACAAAGTGGCCCTCGTCACAGCCTCGGTTTCCTCGTGGAACCACTGTCATCAGAAGATGAAACGGGAATGAGATGATAGAAGCCAGGAGATGAGGGAAGAAAACTGCAGGGAGCACTAACGTGGGTCCTTCAGATGCTGTCCGCAGAGAAGAGGGCTGGGGATGCAGTGGGTGGTGCCTGCTGGAACCCCAGAGAGCTTGAGGAACATTCTAGAGCAGGAAAGGCTGGCTGTGGATGTCAATGGATATCCACTTTTGTCTGCAGGGCAGGCCTCAGATGCTTTGGGAGGTCACACAGTAACGCTCCAACACTTGAGAGTCCAGTGTTCCCCCCAAAAGGGAGGTTTACATTTCGAGTCCAAAGACCCAAGAGGAAAGTGAGTTTCTAAGAGCAGTTGTCAGCAAGATGGAGGTGCTGCAACCTGACTCGCGTGCCATCCCTAGCTGTGGGCGGCCTTGGGCCAGCTCTGCTACTTTCCCACTCAATGCATCCTTTCAGGACTGCTCTGTCTTGGGCCCCTTAGGCTACCCCATCGTCCTTACAGTCTGTTGCCGTGTGGTCGTGTCAGGACTGGCCAGGTCCTGAAGCCTCAACCCGGAGATCCGAGCTGGAGTCGGCCCAGTCCTGCTTGTGGCCTAAAGACAGCAGAATAGGGAGTCAGACGCAGAAGGATCCGGTCTCTGCCCACAGCCCCAGCCGACTCTAGAGCCCCAGCAGACTCTAGAGCCCCTGCCAACACACTGAGCCCTCCCTCCGTCTCCAGTGCCCAGCCCTCTGCCCCGCAGGCAGGCCACCTCCCCAGACCCTGACCCAGCCCCAGCTCCCGGCACCTCCGAGCTTTCTTCTCCCAGGAGCTGCCCAATCCTACCGGCCGGCTTTCTGGGATCTCATGTCAGCAGAGCGCTGAGGAACAAGACCGCGATCACAACGAATAGGAAGCTCGAGCAGCTGGCCGCGCTGTTTCTGGAGGTCTCACTCTGTCTTCTGGAATAGAGATCGGGGCCATTCAGGCAGCTGCCGGGCGGCAGGTCAGGCCGCTCTAGGCTTCTCCCCTAAGAATCTGCACTCCTCTCCCACCAAGTCTCTGGGCAGGAGAGTGAGCAGCGGCCACCCCAGGGATGTGGGACAGATGGGACGAGGCTGGACTTAAACTTAGCCCCTGAGCATCCGGGGTTTTTCTGAGCAGAAGGGACTCGGGAGCCTGGGGGTGGGGCGAAATGGGCGTGGCCGGGGCGTGGTCTCGCACCTTAGTCTCTCCCAAGCGTCCTGCAGCTGTTGGTTCAAGGTCGCCAACTCTCCTGTTTGCGGGATAGGGTACAGATTCAGGGTCCTCGACACAGCGATCTCGCTAAGCCACCTGACACGCAGCCGGAACCTCACGTGACTGAGCGCGGTGATCATTCATCCTCAGCAGAGAAACCCGGCTCCCGGCTTCCCCACCCCAAATGGAATCTGGGCCCCCTTCCTCACGCCTGATCACAGCCCTGGGACCTCCCTCCCGACTCCCTTTCAACACCTGCCTTCTCCTGCCTCCCTAGCCCACTCCGCGGAGCCCGGGTCATCTGCTTTTCTCACCCTGAAGCTCCTCCACTCGTGCCTGCTCCTTCTTCAGAGAGTCCCTCAGGGTCACCTGGGTCAGAGGGGAGGGTCAGAACCTGGACTCCTGTGCCTGGGTGCTGGGCCCCTCCCTGAGCCCCGGGATCAGAGGCGCTCAGATGCACACCCCGTTCATTTCCCCTCCAGCCCTCCGCCTGCCCCTCAGCCTCCCACCTTGAAGAATGGGCACAACCTCCCACCTTCCCGGGACACCCATAAGAGTGTGATCCTCAAAGTGGGAGTTTTGAAGTCCCCCAGAAGAGAATTTGGAGGGTCCCCATGCCCAGACTCTAGGAGAAATTTCTAGATGCCCTGGGCTATACATAGCCCAATAAGATTAGGAGTTCCTTCTATAACCAGAAAGAAGGGTCTGGGGGTGGGAAGTGGGGGTGATGATTTCAAATCCCGAGTTAGGGGTCCACGAGAGATTCAAGGTCCTCCATGTTAGAACAGAAGTGAAAATTTCGAAGGCTCTCAGGATGCAGTTGAAAGAGCTGGGGAGGTCCTTGTCCCAGCCCCTAGAGGGGATTTCTGCTCCCCAAGATTGCCCCAAAGGGAGTTTCTGGCTCTCCCCATTCAAGCGCCAGAGCTTAGAGACCCTTCATGCCCTAAAGGGATACTGACGCCCATGATGGGAGTCTTAAGGCTCCCCCCTACACACACCAGCACCCCAGAGAGAGTTTGGAGGTTCCCACACCCTGGTAGTTACAAAGGGACACAGCTTCAAGGTCTATCTCGATCTCCACGAAGACCCTGGGAGAGACCCACGCTCGGGGCCCTCTGGAGCAGGTGCAATGTCTTACCACAGTCTGTTCGCAGGTGGCAGCTTCGGCTTCCTTCTCGTGTAAGACTTCCTGGGCCTGGTGTAGCTGGCGCTGCAGGTGTTGGTTGAGCCCCTGACACTCCGTCTGTGCTCGGAGGCCATCCAGGCAGGCCTCGCTGTTGGCCCTGACAGCGAAGTAGATCAGGGGCGCAAGCAGCCCCGCCGCCACCAGGAGCAGCGGGAGCGCCAGCCACAGCGGCAGCTTGCGGCCACACCGCGCTGACTCACTCGCGTCCTTTCCCTTGTCTGTGGCCATCACGGACTCACTCATGTCCTTTTCCTTGTTGAGCATCACGGACTCGCTCGTGTCCTCCTCGGTGTCCGTGGGCACTGGTCTGCAGGGAGTAGTAGCAGTGCCATCCTGAACCGCTGGGACCTTTATAGGCTAGGCCTGCCCCCTGATTAGCATAAGAGCGGTGCCGACCAATGAGAAGCTCCAGGAGTTTCCTCAGGCTCGGAGACATTTGAATGGAGCCTCTTGCAGGCAGAGGGCAGTCAGGCTTGCTTTCAGTTTAGGTTTCGGTTTCCTTTTTCCTTTTCCCGGGAAAAAACGGTGAGTTGTTTTTGCCAAGTTGTGGCCTTGGACTTTCTGGGTTGGATGCTGGCCGGTAAGATCCTGTGAGAGGGGAGTGGGGCTCCCTGGGATACCCCATGTCAAGTCCTGGTCCTTCTCCTTCTTGTTTCTGAGGGGTACAATTGCAGTTACTGGGCACCCGGTGCACGCCACCTCTGTGTCTGTACCACAAATGGAAGAGGCAGAGGGCGTTTTTTTGGCCTCCAGTTCCCAACTGGGAGAAATGAAGGCTGAGACGTGAGTGTTGACTAGGATAGTGTTGCGTCTGACTGAGGAGACTGAGTTTTGAACTCAGGGATCTCCTGGTAACCTTGCTGGGGTTCACTTAGCGTCTCTGTCCCCTGCCGACCGGATCATCAAGAGCTGTGGAGGGTGTCAGAGGACCGACCAGATCCTGCAGGGAGACGGGAGAAGAGCGGGACCCCCAACACTACTCAGACTGCAGTTGTCCTCTATCGCCACCAGGGGACGCACCAGACAGCAAACAACCACCCAGGCCCTTGTCCTGGCTCCAGGCAGGAACTTGCTCTTAACTGCCAGCATCTGCCTCTACCTCCTCCGGACTCCACATCAACCCTCTGAACAGAACAAGACTCCACGCGGCCTTCCCAGGGCGACTCCTCCCCCATATCTTCTGTTTTAGCTCCTTTATGAAATATGGAGATAATAGTTTCTAATACACATTCCTGAGTTGTTTTTTACAGATGAAAACGCCCCTGCCCTATGGAGTGTCCCAGGGAGCCCCACTCCCCTCTCACAAGGTCTTACTGGCCAGCATCCAATCCAGAAAGCCCCAGTCCAGAATTTGGCAAAAGCAACCCACCGTTTTTTCCGGGGAAAAGGATAAAGGAAACTGAAACCAACACCTAAACCAAAAGCCTGGGCTGCCCCCTGCCTGCACAGGCTGCAAATGAAAAAGCTGCTGCTGCTGCTGCTGTTGCTGCTGCTGCTAAGTCGCTTCAGTCCTTTCCAACTCTGTGACCCCATAGACCGTATATCCCACCAGGCTCCTCTGTCCCTGGGATTCTGCAGGCAAGAACACTGGAGTGGGCTGTCATGTCCTTCTCCAAATGAAAAAGCCCCACCAACCAAATGGAAGATGTTTAGTACTGAGGACCATTAGCGTTTACTCCCAGACCTACTGGTGGGAAAGGGTGGATGATGTTAATCCCTGTGACAGGCACCCTGTGACCTCATCAGCCACTCAGAGAATTGTAAATGAGCTCTAATCTAATTGGCCTAAAAGAAAAAAGTGCTTACAAATCAAACAATTCTAAATACAAGAGAAATTAACCTAAATGAATTTCAGGTTCAGGTGAACTGGGAAATATTCAGTATTAAATACTTGATATTAATCTTTGTTTGTTGATCTACCTAATGTAGACATGTCTAAGAGTATTTAACATTAAGCAAAATATTTTCATTGTATCTAGGTTTAATATAAGTTAAATATTATATCTGTTACAAGTTTGTCAGCAAGGAAATTACCTCAAGTGAAGAAACTTCTAAAAAATGTAAATGAGATATGAGCCTTTAGATAAACTCTATTAAGAATAATTATGCTTTAGGAATGTCTGTTTAAAATTGCCTCTCCAGGTAGAGATAACTTGAACTTTTAAGGGTTGTGCTAAACTAAGTGTTGGAACTCTATTGAATAGCTAAGTCATTTCCAAATAAAATAAGACTTTGAAACATTTACTACAGAACACTAATTTCCTCTCACAGAGAAACTAAAAAGATTTGGGATTTTCAATGAATGATGTTTGTTGTCATCCTAAATGTTCTCTTTAAGAAAGCAAAGGTTTTAGAAATTATCACTGGTATTTATGCTCACCGATGTATAAAGTGCTAATATAAAGTCAGTTCTTGGTTGCTTAAGGGAAGTAGGAAGTGTGTTTTCAGTAAAGAAGTTATGAGGAATGGAATTGCATTTTGTGAAGTGAAAAGAAAGTAAGCCTGACTTATTGGTGGCTTTTTAGGATAGGAGAACACAATAATGGGTACAGAAAATGATAAGGCTTGTGAAAAGTGAACCATGAGGAAAGAGTTTTGTACATGGTTAGGACTAAATTTAAAATAAAGTTAATTAAATTTATCTTTTAAATAAAGTATGCTGGTGCAAAAAGTTAAATTTAGCTTTTCTCTCTGTTAAGAATCTTATCTTCAGATATTGAACTGCCTTTCATAATAGATTGAAGTTTGTTTATCTCTTAAATGATCTGTTCTGAAATCCTTTACTGTTACTTTGGCTATTTCAGTTCAGTTCTGTCACTCAGTCGTGTCCGACTCTTGGCGAACCCACGCCAGGCCTCCCTGTCCATCTCCAACTCCCAGAGTTTACTCAAACTCATGACCATTGAGTCGGTGACACCATCCAACCATCTCATCCTCTGTCGTCCCCTTCACCTCCTGCCTTCAGTCTTTCCCAGCATCAGGGTCTTTTCAAATGAGTCAATTCTTCACATCAGGTGGCCAAAATATTGGAGTTTCAGCTTCATCATCAGTCCTTCCAATGAATATTCAGGACTGATTTCCTTTAGGATGGACTGGTTGGATCTCTTTGCAGTCCAAGGGACTCTCCAGAGTCTTCTCCAACACCACAGTTCAAAAGCATCAATTCTTCGGGCACTCAGCTTTTTTTATAATTCAACTCTTCACATCTCACATCCACATATTTCGGCCAAGTGAATAATTGTTTTTTCACAATGACCTATAATCTTATCTGACTGAGTGTTCTAAACCTTTTTGATATTTGTTGACAAAACTTCCTAAATCATTCTAATGAAGAAGATCTCTAGCTAACTTTGGAATGCTTCAGAGGGCCTCTGAAACATCCCAAAGAGAGATATTACACTAATTAGGTTCATTTTGTATACAGAATTACATGGGGAGTATTGTCAAGTGAGTAATGTCTCAGATTATATTCTATGGTAAATGTTACTAATATAGATATCCTAGAAACTGTATGGTGTTCCTAAAATTCTGATATGTTTGGGTAAGATGTTATCAGGCATAATTCTAGTTACTATCTCAAGATATTGTCATAGCACTAACCAAGTTTTGCAAAAATGCTTTCACTTCAAGAAGATTTATAGACAGGACTTCTGGATAAATACCGGTTTCTGAACTAGGTAAGGATTCTGATGGAAAACTTGATGACTTCAAAAGGTTAACAAAATGACTGAATGAACTGGTGAATATGCTTATAACTGTATTGGTTTCTATCTGAGAAAGTACTGATTTAAATCTGTGTTTTCCAGCTGTTATCTTTCCTGGTGGTTCAGACAGTAAAGCTTCTGCCTATGATGCGGGAGACCCGGGTTCAATCCCTGGGTGGGGAAGATCTCCTGGAGAAGGAAATGGCAACCCACTCCAGTATTCTCGCCTGGAAAATCCCATGGATGGAGGAGCCTGGTGGACTACAGTCCATGGGGTCACAAAGAGTCCTACACGACTGAGCGACTTCACTTTCCAGCTGTAAGGAGAAGAAACCTTCCCCTCAAACTAATTATGACAGTAATTTGGTAAAATTATATTTTATGAACAAATTGAAACATTTATCTTTTCTCTCTGTCTGAACCCTCCAGAGATTGGAAGCTCTTAGTTTCCAGTAACCTTATTAGCTAGGTTAAGAAGGGTATCTAACAAGAACAGAAATCTCAAGGAATTTTAGAGACCTTGAGGAGGGAGGAATTTACTTAGATCTGTTAGGCAAAATCTGTGATAAGCCTTCCATAACCTTTCCCTAGCCCTGAAAGGTTTTATTTTAAAAGTTCAGTTTGAGACTATAAAAGTCTCAGCAAAGCAGTGTGTAATCAATTATGGTTATGTAAATCATCAGGCCAAGTTTATTGAGACCAGACCTATATTACAAACAAGTGTTAATCTGGTTATATTTGGTAAAAATGATGGTGATTTTAGGGGGAAATTTTGGGGTTTCCCTTGTGGCTCAGCTGGTAAAGAATTCACCAGCAATGCGGGAGACCTGGGTTCGAACCCTGGGTTGGGAAAAACCCCCTGGAGAAGGGAAAGGCTACCCACTCCAGTATTCTGACCTGGAGAATTCCATGGACATGGGGTCACAAAGAATCGGACATGACTGAGTCACATTCACTTTCTTTCTATACTTTAGGGAGAAAAGATGTTTCAATGAATGTTAAATTCCAGTTTGTTAATGGAGGTCTGTATCTGCTAAGACTCATTTCCTGGATAGTTCTTAGTTGTTAGAGTGTATTAATGTAAAATTTAATTGAATTATTAAAGGACACTCTAGGGTTGTTTCTGAAGCTATCTCAGTAATCTATCTTTGGATGAAGATCAGATGCTTCATGCATGACCTGCAACCAAGACTGGAAGAAGACATAATTTAAGGAACTGTCTCCAACCTGGATGGAAGGACCTTTCTATCAGTTACTCTTAACAAGCTCATGCCCAGTGAAATTGAAGGGAAGTTGACTCTTGGGTTAACTCCTGCTTCCAAAGGCCCCTTAGGTGGACTGGTCTATAGAGAGGCCTGCTTGAAGGAAAGTTCCAGGGCTCAAAATATCTTGGAGTTAAAACTCCCCTCTGGGTCCTCCCCACAATTCTATGCAAAACAAAGAACTCTCTCACCCAAAGAAAAAAAATGGACATTAAGGTTGATTACTCCCAGCTCCCAGCTGGTCCTGGCCTCTGGCCAATCTCCAGAATTCCTTGCCCCAGCCGTTTAAGAGATAACTACTTCGAACAACCTTGGAAAAGAACAGGCCCCCTTAAGACAGTAGATTTCCACATATATGCCTATATATACCTACTCTTTTCTTGGGTTAGTGCAACAGCTCGCTAATCTGACTGCTGCCCCTTCTGGCCTCGCTAAAGGTGATCTGTTCCTGTAAAGTGCTGGTCTCTTTCTTTTTCCAAACCTCGCCTTCTATAACTCACTTACTCTACACTGCTGACCTCAAACTCACCTTAAAACAATGCTCAAACAGAGGAAACCGCACTACACTAGGACAAGAGAAGACAACATCAGAAGTAGATGTTGTCTACTTGCTCAAAATGCTGCTCTGACTTATATGATCATTTATAATGTTTTCTTGATTCCTTGGACCTCTGCCTATCAGTCAAGTGTTTTCTATCATGGACATGATTCTATGATAGTTTAAAACTCAATCCAATTGTTGGGTTGTGGCCAATTACCTGTGTCTAGTATTTCTGGGTTACCTTGGTGGATTTCTGTTCTCTAGGGCTCTGACTGGATACCGCCTAGGAAATTTCTTTTAGATGAATGTTCAGTCCTGTTCTATCTATTCATGAGGTTACTAGATGGGATCCTCTCACCTGGCCGATTAATAATACCTGCTGTGATGCTGGCCATAGATTTGAGTTTCCTCTTAGGGTCATTTAAACACAATCAGAGTGATGAGCTAAGTCTCAATAAAAACATTTACCTCTCATCTATTAAAAGGAAAACTCCCACGATTATGGGGTGGATCTACATGGTTAACTTTAGGCTACGGTCATCTAAGTTTAAAAGCTCCTCCACGTTGGGAAGGGTTAAACCATACAAAAAAAAGATCAGCTTGGTAATTATGAGAAAAGGCTCGGTACTTTATGAACTATGCCTATTATTACACTTAGAGTGATTGGTATGGAATTCAGGGGATTTGTGGCACTAATGTATGGCCTTGACATCTTCTGAGATGAATATGAAGGTATTGCCTGGGATTGCCATGAATTTAAGGTCGTACATATTAGCAAAGTAGAGGTAATCCGAACCAGTCTACCATTGTTATTGTCAGGCGAGTGTATGCTCCTCGGTTCTGTCTCGTCACAACAAAGATTTGGAGTGACGGACTTTAAAGAGCTTGATGCATCACAGCTCTTGGGTCTTGGACAGACCGTGTTAAAGCTCTTAGACAAATCAGTGCTACAGCTCCGTGTTACAGTTGTATTTTATTTAGAAAATAGCAGGAAAATCCATCCTCAAGGTGTGAGGGCATGCCAACCCAAAGACACGAAGAGAAGAGAGTGTGGGAGCGCGGGAGTGCGCTGGGGAGTGGAGTGGTGGAGGGGGGATGGTGGTGGAGAGAGAGAGACCCCTGGCCCTTGGCTCCTCTTTTTATATGTCTTTTCCTCCCCCCTGGGCTTGTCCTTTGTAAATTGAGCTAGCCAGGAGTGCAGTTTGTTCTACCTGAGGTCCTCACTCCAGTCCTCGGACCTTCCTTCATTCTATTTTCACAGGCTTTTCTCTTCCTTGTCTTTTAGCCACCACCATTTTGGATTCCTGTTTCCTATTCTAACTACCTAACATTCCCCCCTCAAGGAGTGGGAGGCCCAATTCTTTGGGAATAGGGGCGTCGAGGTCTCTGGCTACTTCTTGCTGAACTGGGACGGCGAGGGGTATTGGGCCTTCCCCTCTCGCTAGTCTCAGGCCTCCGAGTCCATATAGTGGTGTCCATCTAAGTGTGAGCGATATTTTCCATGGTCAGCTGTAGTTTTATATATCCTTGT
This sequence comes from Muntiacus reevesi, assembly GCF_963930625.1. Lineage (NCBI taxonomy): Eukaryota > Metazoa > Chordata > Mammalia > Artiodactyla > Cervidae > Muntiacus > Muntiacus reevesi. The sequence goes on along the minus strand of NC_089249.1, from coordinate 184,606,992 downwards.
TGTACTGGCAATGCATGTTGTAGCTTGTTGACCTGAGCAGAGACAAAACGGGTCAGACAGTTAATAATACATGGAGCAATCATAAGCAGCATCAACATGGCGTAACAAGGACTAGTAGGGGCATTAACCAACTCCAAATTCCCATTGCCGGGATGGCTCGAGTCTTTCCTAGTTCAGCAATCAGAAGATCCATCTCCTGTCTGTTTTGGAGTACCATCCCTACCAAGCTGTGTTGACTTTTTAGAGTTATCTTGAGAAATCTTATCTCCAGAAACCAGATTTTTGGGGTGTTCATTAGAATGGCACTCATTTATAGCTCTGAATAGGAATCTGAGATCTCCCAGGGGCTCATAGGTGTACTGAGTGTCCTCTTCTGTTTTCTTCCATGGCTTGACTCATGAGTCCAGGAGTCATGTCCTGGCACCTTGACTGCTGTGGGGATAGAAAATATTACAGGGTAGGGGCCCTTCCATGTGAACTGGAGTTAAGTCTTTGGGGACCCATCTTTCCAGACTTTAATTAGGACTTGAGTCCCTCGAGCATATAGTGGTGACTCCTTAGAATCTTTTGGGTCCTGGTTCACACTCCACAAGTGTATATCCTGTTGGAATTGCCCAATGGCCATGGTATAAGACTGGAGGGTCTGAACCTCTAGATCTAGGAAGAGGTCATTGACATAAACAAAAGATCTTCCATATAGCATCTCATAAGGACTAAGACCAACCTGTTCCTTAGGGGCAATACAGGTGCAGAGGAGAGCTATTGGTAAAGCCTCCTTCCATCCCAGGGAGGTCTCCTGGGTTCTTTTTTATCGCTGATTTTAAGAATTAGTGGGCTCGTTCTACTTTTCCTGAAGACTGAGGCCTCCAGGCCCAATGGAGATAATAAGTAATGCCTAATGCTTTGGAGACCCCTTGGGTGACCTTAGAAGTAAATCATGTCCCGTTGTCACTTTGTAATGACCTGGGCAGACCAAATCTTGGAATGATTTCATGGAGTAGTTTTTTTCACCACCTCCTCAGCCTTCTCAGTCCGGGTGGGAAAGCCTTCAATCCATCCTGTGAATGTATCTATCATGACTAATAGGTATTTATACCCTTGAGAAACTGGCATCTGGGTGAAGTCCAAGTGGCAGGCCTCTCCTGGGTAGGCCCCATGCCGTTAGACAGGCTGGGCCAGCTGGGGTCTTCGAGCTCCTTAGTGGTTATTTAATTGGTAAGTGGGACAAGAGGAGACCACTTGCCTTATAGTCGTTTGGAGGCTTGTTCCTCTGAAGGACCTTTCTAGTAATCTTTGGGGATCTTTTTTCCCCTAAATGAGTGGTGGCATGTAAGGAGTTAACCAACTTCCACTGGAGGTTCCCAAGCAGAAAAAGGAGCCCCTCCTTTTGGAACCACCCCATACGATCTTCTTGAAAGCCCTCACTCTTAGCTTTAAGAGTCTCACCTTCAGTATATGAAGGAATTTCTGGCAAGTTAGTCTGTGGAACTAAGGTGGCAATCCCTATTAGGTCATGGTTCTGTAACGCTGCTCTCTTAGCTGCCTGATCGGCTGCTTGGTTCCCTCGTGCCACTTCTGTGCTCCCTTTCTGGTGTCCTTTACGGTGGGAGACTGAAACCTCAGTGGGCAGATGGACTGCCTCCAAGAGTCTAAGGATTTGATCACCATATTCGATTGGGGACTCTTGGGTGGTCAAGTGGCCCCTTTCTTTCCAAATAGCAACATGTGCACGTAGCACCAGAAAGGCATACTTGGAGTCAGTGTAAATGGCTATTCTTTTTCCTTTTCCCAGCTCTAAAGCTCGAGTCAAGGCTATGAGCTCAGTTAATTGGGCTGAAGTACCTGGTGGCAGAGGCTTAGCCTCTATGATCTCAAAATTGGAGACTACTGCATATCCAGCTCTTCCATCCAAGACAAAGCTGCTTCCATCAGTGTATCAAATTTCCTCAGGATTGGTCAGAGGATCTTCTGACAATCCCTCTCAGGGTTTTGTCCAGTCGTCCAAGGTTTCTAGACAAGAGTGAAAAGGGAGAGAGCCCTTGGGGGTAGGCAGGAGGGTGGCTGGGTTAAGAACCTCACAAGGGGATATAGTGAGGCCTGGATTTTCCATCAGCACTCCTTGATATCTGAGGATTCTTTGATCAGACATCCATAAATGCCCTCTCCCATTTAGGGGTTGTTTCACTTGGTGGCTGGTAAAAATAGTTAGCTTGCCCCCAGAGGAGAATTTTAAAGCATCTTCTATCATGACTGCAATAGCTGCAAGATTTCAAAGACAGAGGGGCCCAGCCTCAGGCGGTTGGGTCGAGCCTCTTGGATAACTAAGCTACAGGCTGGGGCTCAGATCCCAACCTTTGAGTTAACACTCCCAAGGCTATTCCCTCTCTTTCATGGACATAAAGTTGGAATGCTTTTTCTGGATCTGGCAACCTCAAGGCAGGTGCCTGAGTTAAGGCCTGTTTTAGTGTAGCCTCTGCCTTCTTTTGAGGAGCTCCCCACATCAGTGGGATTGAATCATACTGTCCGTTTAAGCTTTCATATAAGGGCTGGGCAATTAGACCATAGTTGGGTATCCAGATTCTACAATACCCAGTTAGCCCCAGGAAAGCTCTCAATTGTTTTCGAGTCGTGGGGGAGGGCAACTGGAGGATTCCTTGTACTCGACCAGAGGACAGCCTCCTGGACCCGTGTGTAACCTGAACTCCCAGGTAAGTGACCTTTGTCTCGACCATCTGTGCCTTAGCACGGGAGACTTTATATCTCCTTTCTGCCAAAAAGTTTAGAACCTGAATTTCATGTTGTTGGGCATTTTTCTCATCTAGAGAGCAGATTAGTAGGTCATCCACATATTGTAATATTTTCCCATTAGGTCCCAAGTCCAGATCTAGGAGATCCCGGCTAAGGGCCTGTCCAAACAAGTGGGGGCTGTCTCTGAACCCCTGAGGTAATACTGTCCAAGTCATCTGTTGGTGTTTTTCTCCTGGGGCCTCCCACTCAAAGGCAAAAAGATATTGGGATTCCTTAGCCAGTGGTATGCAAAAAAATGCATCTTTGAGATCCAAGACTGTAAACCACTTGGCACTGGGTGGGATTTCTCCCAAGATTACATAGGGATTGAGTACTATGAAATGGAGGGGGACTAGAGTTTCATTTATGATCCGGAGATCTTGAACCATTCACCAGGTTCCGTCCTTTTTCTTTACTGAGAGGATTGGGATGTTACATGGTGAATTGGTGGGGACCAATTGTCCACAAGCAAGGAATTTATTTATTAAAGGCTGTAGTCTCTCCAAAGTCTCTCTTCTGAGGGGATATTGTTTTCCATTAGGAAACTGAGTGGGATCTTGGAGAACAATGATGACCGGTTCAGCTTGGTGGGCTTGTCCAAGAATCCCCTTGTCCCACCCCTGGGGGTTAATTTTGTCCTCCTTTAGTTTTTGATCCCTCTCTATTGGAGAGGGAGTAATGGGTTCTTCAGTAGTAACCAGGAGCTGTAGAGCTCTAGGGGCTGAAAAGCTTCCCATCACAAGGGTGGTCCCCGGTTTAGTGAGTATATCTCTTCCCAATAAGGGAGTAGGACACTCAGAGACCATCAGAAACTGGTGGGAAAATATTTGTCCATCCCAGCAACAAAGAAGTGCTTGGGTGAATCTTTTAGTAGTTGTTTTTCCTGTAGCACCCAAAATGGTACAGGTTTAGGAGGAGAAGGCCCCGGAGTAGGAGATCAAGGCAGAGTAGGTAGCCCCTGTGTCAACCAAGAAATTCTCAGGCCTAACTGCCACACCCAGTTGCACCCTTGGCTCCAGCCCCATGATGATTATCTGTGACAGGCGGGCTGGCTGGAGCGGGCCGCTTCAGTTCTGTTGAACCATCGTGAGGGAAGGCTTGGCCCTTGACCTTGAGGCTCTTGGGTCCCCAGGGCAGAGTGCTTCCCAATGTCCCAGTTGATGGCATTTGTGGCAAGCTGCTTTAGGAGACTTGTCAGGGTTTGGACACTCTTAGGCCAATGCCCCGCCTGTCTACAGATTAGGCATTTGCCTCGTGCCTTGTCCTTCAAGGACTCGAGGTGTGCCATAGGGCTTCCCTGGAGGGCGGCCAGCATCTGGGCATGCCTTGTCGCTTTCCTTCTCTCCCTCTCCTGGGCCTTGGCCTCCTTCTCCTGTTCTCTGTTATAAAAGGTATTGGGGGCTGTCTGGACCATCTCATCTAAAGAGGTAGCAGGATCCTGCTGCCATAACTGTTGTAGCTTTACTCTGATGTCTGATGCACATTGGGACAGGAATTTGTCCTTTAAAATCACCTGTCCCTGGTAAGAGTCTAAGTTCAGATTGGTAAACTTTTGGAGGGCCTCTTTTAGCCTTTCCGGTAAGGCAATGGGGTTCTCATTGGGCTCCTGAGTTATTGCTGAGTTTGGGCACAGTCCCACAAGTAATAGGCCTCCTTCTGTTTCCATGGGTGGACTTCCTTAGGGGTGAGTCTTTCTGAAGCTTATCCTACCCAGTACTGCGGCAACCTGAGAGCCAGGCATCCCCGGGTCAGGGTGCAGATCCCCAGGCAGGCTGAGGAGTGACAGCCTCCTGAAGATCGAATCCTTGGGCAGGTCGAGGAGTGACAGCCTCCCAAGAATTGGTTCCCCAAGCAGGTTGAGGCGTGACAACCTTTCGAGGGCCAGATCCCTAAGCAGGTCAGGGCAGTTGACCTCCTGGGACCCCCGGACTGCAGTTGGGCACCCCCAAGGTCTCCAGGGTGACCAGTGCTGGGTAGGTTAAGAGGTTGTAATCTTAACTCATTGCTGGTTTGTCCACCGTGAATGGGAATAGATATCATTATGTAAAGCAATCCAAGCTTGTGCCCTGAGACTGGGAAACAGTGAAACAGTCATAAGCCTTATCCTCTTGCTCTAAAGGATTGTAAGTCACTGATTTCCTCCCCTAGTCCTCCATAAGAGCAGGTTAGGGTGTCTCCAATGGTAAACATTTCATTGTCATAGAACCACTTTAGGTAATAACAGAAGTAATGACAAAGAGTGGGTTATCTGGCCCTGTTAGGGACATTAAGGTATTTTAATAATAGGCTGGGTGGAGAAACGTTGCCTACAAGGAGGCAGGGTCCTAATTGTAGGAGTTAGTAATTGGCTCAAGAACAAATTTGTTAAGAGGCCACAGACCAGATATTCCATAAAAGGGGAGTGGAGATTTGATCCACAAGTATGTTTGTAACTTTAGGAGAAGGGTGGTAAGAGTTTGGGCCCAAACGGCCTGCAGGGCTAACTTCCAAAGTGGAAAATATTATCCCTGGAAGCCCAGTTGCCCTTGAAGGGATGCCAGCAGATGGACTTCTAGCAGGCACTGTGTGCCTGTCGCCCGCCCTAGCGGGTTCACTGAGAGATGCTGGTGCTGCACATGTTGTAGGAAACATGGAAGATGAAGAGCTGAATATCTAGAGGGGTTGGATATTATACAGTACTTCCCTCCCATGGGCCAGCAATTTTCTGGTTGTCCCTCCAGAAGATTGTAGAGGCAACATTGTGGGCCTGGACGGGGCTCAGGAAAAGAGCATGAAACAGGAGGGAAGGGGGCAGAGTACAACCTTTGAAAGAATGACAGCACGGGAGCATAACATAACTCAATTAAAATCAATTATGTCCAAGATGACAAGTCAAATTTAAGTAAACCTTAATGCCCAATCTATAAGCCAAAAGACACACCCTGAGGTGGCAGGACAGCTCCAAGTCACTGTCAAAAGACTGAGGAGTGAGTGGTTCCCCAATGATTGGGATGAGTGGGATCCTCCCACTCATTAGCATATGGATTCACCCCGAAAAACCTAGCCAGGCCCCATTCCATGTCCAGAGCCCTCTGCAATGGCCCACACCCTGCGGAGTGCGCGTCTCTCTGAATCCTAACAAATCCACCTCTTACCTATCGCTTTGTCTCTCACTGAATTTTTGCAATGAGACATCAGAGCCTGAGCTTCATTAGGTCCTGAAGCCGGGCATCCTGGGTTTTGGCTGGGCTCGAGTCCCGGGAGAGAGAGCTGAAGGACAGGAGGAAAAAGCAGTGGGAAAAACGTGCCAAGGAATCCCATTCATAGCCTGCTGGAAAATCTGCTAAAGACCTGACTTTTGCCTTTTACCTCGTTGCAGCCGAGAAAGCAACATGGGTCACCAGCAGCTCTACTGGAGCCATCCGAGAAAATTCGGCCAGGGTTCTTGCTCTTGCCGGGTCTGCTCAAACCGGCATGGTCTGATCCAGAAATATGGCCTCAATATGTGCCGCCAGTGTTTCCGCCAGTATGCTAAGGACATCGGCTTCATTAAGTTGGACTAACTGAACTTCCTTAGATGGCTCATCCAGCACATCAAATTTAGGCGGAAATAATACTAGCTCTTTGTATATAAAATAAAAGTTTTCAAAACTTCAAAAAAAAAAAAAAAAAAAAAAAAAAGACCTGACTTTTGCTCACAGTTTTCATTGGCCTGATCCTTGGCACAAAGAAGATTAAGGACAGAGAACCCCCATCGGCTTGGGTAACAGCTACTGGGGCTCAGCAGATAGAACCTTTGGGACATGCTGAGGAGTGACCTCTCCAGAGTCCCTCAGTTGCGCCCATTGCCACCCGCCTGTTCGTGGAGGGCTCGAGGAAACAAGAAATGAGAGATTGTAAAGGAATTAAGATTTCGTTAGGCATATGTCCCACCAGCCATAGGAGCGAGGACCTCCTACCTTAACCGGAGGTCTTCTGGAATCTGAGACTGAGTCGCGTGAGCTTTCTGCTGAGTTCGTTTTTCGCTGTCCCGGTTTCCCGTACAATGGGCCTCTTGTCCCTTCGTGTTCCGCTTGTACCGTGGGAGCTTTTGCAGAGTTGGGCTCCTGCTGTGAGTGACCTCCTCCTTGCGGGGGCCACACCAAGGTTGTTTCAGCCAGGTTAAACCCGAGTCATGGCACCATAGATGTCAGGCGAGTATATGTTCCTCGGTTCTGTCTCATCACAACAAAGATTTGGAGTGACGGACATTAAAGCCTTTGGCACGTCACAGCTCTTGTGTCTTGGACAGACCATGTTATATAGCTCTCAGAGAAATCAGTGCTACAGCTCCATGTTACAGTTCTATTTTATTTAGAAAATAGCAGGAAAATCCATCCTCAAGGCGTTAGGTCATGCCAACCCAAAGACGCAAAGAGAAGAGCGTGGGGTGGGGTGGGGAGGGTGGGCGCGGGGGGAGAGAGAGAGAGAGAGACCCCTGGCCGTTTGGACCTTCCTTTGTTCTATTTTCGGGGGCTTTTCCCTTCCTTGTCTTTTAGCCACCACCATTTTGGACTCCTGTTTCCTATTCTAACTACCTAACAGTATGATCCCAGTGGGTCAAAGATCTGTATTCTATTGGTATGAACATTTAGCAGCTTTTGTGTGTGTGTGTGTGTGTGTGTGTGTGTGTGTGTGTGTGTCTGCCTTCAACGGAGTTAGAGGATGTAATTGGCCATATCGAAGCCTTAACAACTTTCATAAGCTTTAATGGATAGTAACCAGGCTATTAGCCTATTAAATTCTGAGATCTCTATGATGAGAAAGGCAGTGTTGACAACTGCAAGGCCCTTGAAACCTTACAGTATCTCAGGGAGACATCTGTGCTATAATTCAAACTGAATGCTATATTTTCACACCTGATAAATCCTTTAATGTAACACATTTGATGAATCACATGAAAAATCAGGTTTATGCTTTAAGTGACCCATTCCCTAGTCCTGACTATCTTTTTAAAAAAAAGCTGGTTTGGTATGAGAGGCTCATGGCTAAAATATTTACTTTTAATTCCACTAATGTTATTAACTATACCATTTATATTTTGCTTGTTTCACAAGATTATTATTTCTTGTATTACCAAGTGCATGACTGAGCCTCCAATGAAAATGATGACTAGACCTGAAGCAGTTGATCAAATGTATAGCTTGATATATGATCAATGATTGTAACAGTCTAACTCTAGGTATGAAAAAATGTAATGAGAGGGAATACTTTCCTGGACCATAACTAGAAGACAGGTGTCCAGAGATCTTTGACTATTAAGACCTAGTTTAGTAACAGCACATTGAGTGGCCTATCAACAAAAACCTTCTTCAGAACTGGGAATGAGTCTTCCCAGCAACGCAGGGCAAAATGGTCATGAAATGCCCCCCAAAACATGGTCAGATTTATAACCACAAGGGGGCCAGGTCAACTACAAATTGGCACTTACCAGGAGGATTGCCAACAACTGAACAACAAAAGCATTTGCCTTCTGCCTCTACGGAGACTGAACCCCATGCTGCTCTAGCTGTTGACCTTCAATAATCCCTGAGGGAGTCCAGGGTGGTGTGAGGCACTCTGTGCTTCAGAGAATTTAGCGGGACAGATCTTTAGACAGTTGGATGTTTTTAGGAACAGATTTTATGATCTCAATCCTTGCATCTCCTCATATCTAGAGAAGCACTAAATCTCTTTATGGTGACATCAGATCCTCATGACTCACAAAAACCTTTTGTAAAATGAGTGCTTCACGTCAGGGAGTGTTTAACAGTGGGATTCCTGTGAGCTGCTTCCTATCTCTCCTGAGCCCTCTGTTCCTTATCAGTCCCCATCCTGCAAGAGGAGCAGGCAAGCCCCTCCCAGGACGGAGATCAAAGGGATGGGATGCTTGCATAGGATTTCCTTCAGGCTTTTCTATTTGGTGAAAGAGATTGTTTACGACCCTCTTTTGATATGGATCGCCTTTTGGCCTTATGGCCTCTGTTGCTCCTTGCTTCCTTGGTAACTTGTAAAGTCTGGTCTCTTGATCTTTATCTGAAGAAGCTACCTTGTATTACGGTATATATACCCTTACAGAATTCAATAAAGCACCCTTGTTCCATCAGAGCTTGGGTCCCCGTGTCTTTCTTTCTCTCTCTATATATATCTCTCTCTACTTCTGGCTGATTCCCTGGAGCGCAAAGGCCGGCTGCATAACCCAGGGAATGTTAGCCCCTTTCTTTCTTTCACTTTCTCATTGTCCACTCCGGACCACCAGGTTCCGGTCCATTAAAGGACCCCAGCACTTTATGGGATTGAACTCCCTGTCGGGAGCCGCTGGGACGTGCTCAGACCGTGACAAGGTCACGAGAAGAGAGAGGAACCTGCAAGGCAGCTCTTCCCCTCAGGGTCGCCCCGGGGACCCAGCTTCCCCTTTCTCTTTCTGTCTTACTATTATTGTGCTTTCTACTAAATCTTGGAAATGTAATATGTAGTAATCAGGCCTCCCCGGAATAGCCCAAGCCGAGGGTATGGCTATGGGCAGAAATAAGGAAAAGGCCACAGGCATAGTTTGGCTGCTTGCTTAGAAGATTATAATGCTCTAGATTAGAAAAGAGTAGAGACATTTAGATTCAGAAGTAGATGTACTGCTTCAGTTTACTTGCTCTTTGGTCAAGAGGGTTTTCATTGTTGCTATTTCAGTGCTGCTATTTGTTCACTGTTTCCATTCCCTTAATAAACATAGAATATTACGGGTAATTTTGTAGAATTAGAAAATGTGTGACATAGGATTTCAATAGTATAAAAGATTTATATCAACCAGCCTCGCTGCCATTACCTCACTATTAATAGAGGTGTTTTGCTGCTTCAGAGGTGTTTTGCTGCTTCATAGTTAAAGGTTGTAGACTGAGGTTTTGTGGTCTTAGAGAAAAATATCAAGGTTTTCACATGGTGCTATTCTCAAAAATGTCAAACATGTTTTTCTTTCTTTTTTTTAAGACATGTTTTTCATAACCCTTCCCATGTATTGTTTTATTGTCCAAAGAATTCATACTCTATCTGGAATCTATGGAACATTGTTTTTGTCAGAGTGAAAATGTTAGGCATTGAGGCAAGAACACTATGTACGGGACATTCAAGGAAAAAACCCTGTAATCGAGATTGCTCCAGATGAAGTCACTGGAAAAGATATGAGGGAAAATGTTGACGGAAGTATGAAACCCACATCTGATGTAACATGGGGTGATGGTAAGGGGAAGGCAAGAAAAGCAATTCTATATAATCTGAGCTGTTAAAAAATAAACAGAGTTCTTGCATTGCAACCAGAGTCCGTGCACTTCTTTTCGCTGATGCCACTCATCCCTTGGGTGCTCCTGGACCCGCTGGGGCTGGACCCCTGCAACTCCCTCTTCACCAGAGCCTCATATATTGACTTTCCCCCACTGCAGCTTTGGAGCAGCCCCTCAGAGCTGTCTGAGATGCTGCCTCCTGGGCTGCAGTCCTCATTTTGCCCCAAATAAAGCTTAACTCACAACTCTCAAGTTATACATTTTTTTTTTTTTAGTCGACAACCTGCATACAGGTTTCTCAGGAGGCAGGTAAGGTGGTTTGGTATTCCCATCTCTTTAAGAATTTTCCACCTTTTGTTGTAATCCACACAATCAAAGGCTTTAGAGTAGTCAATGAAGCAGAAGCAGACATTTTTTTAGAATTCTCTCCCTTTTTCTATGATCCAATGGATGTTGGCGATTTGATCTTTGGTTCCTGTGCCTTTTCTAAATCCAACCTAAACAACTGGAAGTTCTTGGTTCATGTACCATTGAAGCCTGGCTTAGAGAATTTTGAGCATTACTTTGCTAACATGTGAAAAGAGTGCAATTGTGCGGTAGTTTGAACATTCTTTGGCATTGACTTTCTTTGGGATTGGAATGAAAACTGACCTTTTCCAGCCCTGGGGCCATGCTGAATTTTCCATATTTGCTGGCATATTGAGTGCAGCACTTTCACAGCATCGTCTTTTAGGATTTGAAATAGCTTAGCTGGAATTCCATCACCTCTACTAGCTTTGTTTGTAGTGATGCTTTCTAAGGTCCACTTGACTTCACATTCCAGGATGTCTGGCTCGAGGAGAGTGATCACACACCATCGTGGTTATCTGGGTCATTAAGATCTATTTTGTACAGTTCTTCTGTGTGTTCTTGCCACCTCTCCTTAACATCTTTTGCTTCTGTTAGGTCCATACCATTTGTCTTTTATTGTGCTCATCTTTGAACTTCAGTAGGTATGGGAAATCCCATGGACAAAGGAGCCTGGTGGGCTGCAGTCCATGAGGTTGTGAAAGAGAGGGACATGACTTGGCCACTAAACAACAGTGGTGACAACAAAGGCATTCAATGGATACGAGGGCTGGCACGTGGCTCAGGGAAAGAGAGGTGGGCAACATGGGAACATGGCCCCAGAGTAAGGAGTACACTTTGAAGAAAGACGATCAGGTCCACTTTGGATACTCTGAACCCGAAGGGCCTGGGCGGGGGGCATCTGGGGAAAGACTTCCAAAGGGGGTTGGACCCTGGAGTCACGTTCCAGGAAACTCAGGCTGCACTGATCTCTCTTCCATATGACCAAGGGAACCAGAGCTTCCTGCTGGAGACTGGCCTGATTACAGACTTCCTGTTGCTGGAAAACAACTGTGTACTTTCCTATGGTTTCTCTAGCTGTAGCCTGACCACCACCCAGATTCTGCTGCAGCAGTCATTTGTGGTGTTTGCGGTCAGCTGGGCCAGATGGTGCGTGGGCTCAAGGCCAGGGGTCGAGGTCTCCAGTTGGACATTCCTCTGCCTAGAAGCCCCTTCATTAAAGCCACTTAGTAACCAAATGACAAGGGATCAGGGATTCTCTTGCTGAGGAGGTCCAGGGGGAGCTTATGTGTCATCAGTAGGGCCTCCCTCCAGGGCTAGGACTCCAGGTGCAAAGATAGAAACCTTGGCAAAGCTAACATTGTGCCCCACTGTGGTGACCTTCAAACTCGGGATTGGGAGGGTCAGCTTGGGACCATGATTTCAGGTAGAGGCCAAAACTGTGTATGTATGCAGCCCCGCCTCCATGTGGGACTCTGAGCAAAAGGAAACAGTTATTCCAGCATTTTACCTGTTTTATTTTTGAAGAATCATTTTATTGTTGTTTGCAGAAATACAGCAAAGATAGTACAAAAACATTCCATAAATCCCATAGTCCATTTTCCCTACTCTATCTTACATTCGTATGGTACATATGTTATAGTTATAGAAGCAGTAGTGATTGATGAGTTTTACTTAAAAATTTTTTTTAAATTTCTTTACTTTTTAAAAAAAATTTCTTTACTTTTTAATTGAAGGATAATTGCTTTACAGAATTTTATTGTTTTCTGTCAAACCTCAACATGAATCAGCCATAGGAAAAATAATTTTTTTTTATATAGACCTTTTTAAAAGCCTTGTTGAATTTGATACATTATTGCTTCTGGTCTCTTTTTAGGTTTTTGGCCACCAGGCCTTTGGGAGGTTAGCTCCCCAATCAGGGATCAAACCCACACTCCCTGCATTGGAAGACAAAGTCTTAACTGCTGGACTGCCAGGGAAGTCCTGATAACTGTATTATTAACTAAAGTCCATGCATTATTCATATCTTCTCAGTTTTTCCCTAATGTCTTTTTCCTGCCCCAGGAACCCCACATGACATTTCGTCCTCATGTCTCTTTAGGCTCCTCTGGGCTCAGACAGTTTCTAAGCCTTTTTTTTTTTTTTTTTAATTAAAAAAATAATTTATTTTAAATGGAAAGATAATTGCTTTATAATATTGTGTTGGTTTCTGCCATATGTCAACTTGAATCAGCCATAGGTATACATATGTCCCCTCCCACTTGAACCTCCCTCCAGCCTCCCTCTGCATCCCACCCCATTGTCACAGAGCAATGGTTTGAGCTCCTGAGTCATACATCAAATTCCCAGGGGCTATCTACTTTACATGTGGTAGTGTATATGTTTCTGTGCTACTCTGCTATTCACCCACCCTCTCCTTCCCCCCAAGCCCCGTCCCGATGTCCACAAGTCTGTTCTCTATGCCTGTTCTCAGGCTTTCTTGGTTTTGATGATTTTGACAGTTTGGAGTCAGGTGTTCTGTAGAGCTGCCTTCACTTGGGAATTTTCCGGTGTTTTTCTCATGGTTGGGCTCAGCTTTGGAGAGAAGGACCATAGAGGATCAGAGTCTTTCTGATCACACGTGTGTGCAGGGTACGTGCTGTGAGTGTGGGTTTCACTGTGGTGTTGACCTTGATCACCTGGGTGTCAGTCGGGGGTCTCCACCATGAAGTTACCTTCTTCTTCTCTGTCTGTTCTGTGCCATCTGGAAGGAAGTCACTATTTAGAGCCCACACCTAAGGGCTCCGCAGGTGGTGCTAGTGGTCAAGAACCCACCTGCCAATGTAGGAAGCGCAAGATGAAGGAGGAAACAGACAGAACAGGCTCCGTCTTGAAAGCAGGACTCCATCTTGGGCCGGATTGTGGACTTTGAGCTATATACCTACCAACTGGAATACCAGACCCCCGGATGGAAGAGCCCCAAGGCTCGTACCTAGACGCTCTGTCGCCTAAAAGAATGCCCTAATTATCTGTGTAACCGAATAGAATCATACATTTTATTATGCTTATTGGGGTATGACCACAGATCTATTGATAACTGTCCACTGTTAACTACCAAGGCTTAAGGCATATGAATCACGGGTTTAAGGCATATGAATCACGAATCACGAGTTAACTTTGATTGTATCTATCTTTTCAGAGAATTTGGGAAGGTGGGTTTGAGCACATACGCTTAGAGGGTATACATATGAGGTTTTCACAAAAACTGGTCGGGGTCCTTGGCTAAGAGGAGACTCTGCCTTGGGCCCACTGGTGTAATAAACTGCACTCTGCTATCTGCATTGTCCTTCTGAGTGAATTTGTTTCCCGGAACTCTTGGCTACAACAAAGAGATATGGGTTTGATCCCTGGGTTGGGATGATCCCCTGGAGGAGGACATTGCAACCCACTCCAGTATTCTTGCCTGGAGAAGCCCATGGACAGAGGAGCCTGGCAGGCTACAGTCCATGGGGTCGCAAAGAGTCAAACACAACTGAAGCGACTTAGCACACAACTAAAGCCTGGGAGTCATATTCCACTTCCTCAGGGGTGGGTCATTTGTGTAAATTGTTTGGGATTCTTCTGCCTTGGGGATTTGTCTCTTCTCCTTCATTTATTTATTTATGAGTCACATGTTTATATTAGTTCCCAGATCAGGAACTGAACCTGGGCTGTCAGCAGTGAAAGCGTGGAGTCCCAATGACTGGAGTGCTGGGAAATCTCTGTGGGTGATTTTTCTTTTCGTGGTTAATATTAGGAGGATAATGTAAGACATTAAAGAAACAGATGTTATAAAGGACAGGAAGGTTATCCACAATCCTGCTTCCTTCACTTAACTGCTTTGTTTCTGTTTATGAAACTGTTGTAGCCACGCGTTCCGGGAAACAAACTCACTCAGAAGGACAATGCAGATAGTGGAGTGCAGTTTATTACACCAGCGGGCCCAAGGCAGAGTCTCCTCTTAGCCAAGGATCCCGACCAGTTTTTGTGAAAACCTTATATACCCTAAGTGTATAAGGTTCCCTTAATCTAGTCTGAACAAAGGAAAAAGAAAGATACGATCAAAGTTGACCCATGATTCGTATGCCTTAAGACTAGGTAATTAACAGTGGACAGTTATCAATAGACCTGTGATCATACCCCAATAAGCATAATAGAATGGTTCTGTTCGGTTACACAGATAATTAGGGTATTCTTTTAGGCAATGGAGAGCCCGGGGGCTCTTCCTTATGGGGCCGGGTTTTCCAGTTGGTATGTCGTTTCCATAGATATAGGGACATATAGCTCAAAGCCCACAGTCAGACCCAAGATGGAGTCCTGCTTTCAAGATAGAGCCTATTCCGTTTCCTCCTTCAAAACTACACAGGTATTTCATTGCATTGACAAGACACCTTTCTTTGGGACACTGAGGTGTTTTCAGTTATGAATGGCCAAGTGTGGGTGGCAGAAGATATTGCCATGCTTATAGGAAGGTGCTGTAAGGTATAGATCGAGCCGAGGCAGAAAAGGAAAGACGACCTCAACAGAAGTAGGTTACCTTTATTCAGGCAAGGAGGGGCGACAGCTGGCCTAACGATCAGGCTGAGTGCCAAGAGGGATCGGGGAGGCTCCAGATTTATAGGGAGGTTTGTGGAAGCGATAAGTGAAATGTTAATCAGGTGGCGTGTTTTGGGTATTCTTTAGTTAAGATGGCATTTATAGTTGGGCAGGGGGTGATAAGTTTCAGATAGATGCAACTGGCCTGGAGCACCAGGGTGGAACTAAAGTTCTGTTTTGTTTTCTCCGAAGTTAGACGATTCAGCAAGGGCCTTTGAGACTATTGTTTTCTTTTCTAGGCCCAAAAGACTCCTTTAGGTGCTGGACCTGGGCGATGCTACTCCCATTTGCAATGACTGGAGAGGGTTTTGGTTGTCACGATAAGTGGGTAATGGGCAGGAAGGCCAGAGGTCCCCAAGTGGCAGGAGGAAATAAACTGCAAGTGGCAGACATCCATCCTGCCTGAGCTATCCAATGTGTTTTTCTTATGGAAATGTTTTTCTTAAGCTATGTTAATGGAAGTATGTATTTGCTTTAGAATTTGCCTTTCTTCAAAATGGTTCCACCTAAGACTAACTTTTTCTTTTCTCAAACCTTGGGCTGATAATGGCTCAACAAACCAGTATTCCTGTCAATTGTTTTATGACTGGGGGATGACACACCTTGAGCCATCCTACCTGTTGTGGGAGAGGGGCCTGGTGAAACTCCCTCAGCCTTGAGGGGTCTCTTATCTGATTCAGTTCAGTTCAGTGGCTCAATCGTGTCTGGCTCTTTGTGACCCCATCAACCGCAGCATGCCAGGCCTCCCTGTCCATCACAAACTCCCAGAGTCCACCCAAACCCATGTCCATTGAATCGGTGATGCCACCCTACCATCCCATCCTCGGTTGTCACCTTCTCCTCCTGCCTTCAATCTTTCCCAGCATCAGGGTCTTTTCAAATGAGTCAGCTCTTCGCATCAGGTGGCCAAAGTATTGGAGATTCAGCTTCAACATCAGTCCTTTCAAAGAACACCCAGGACTGATCTCCTTTAAGATGGACTGGTTGAATCTCCTTGCAGTCCAAGGGACTCTCAAGAGTCTTCTCCAACACCACAGTTCAAAAGCATCAATTCTTCGGCGCTCAGCTTTCTTTTTTCTTTTTCTTTTCTTTTTTTTTTTTTTTTTAGCTTTCTTTATAGTGCAACTCTCACACCCATACATGACCACTGGAAAAACCATAGCCTTGACTAGACAGACCTTTGTTGACAGAGTAATGTCTCTGCTTTTTAATATGCTATCTAGGTTGGTCATAACTTTTCCTTCCAAGGAGTAGGCGTCTTTTAATTTCACGCCTGCAATCACCATCTGCAGTGATTGTGGAGCCTAGATAAATAGAGTCAGCCACTGTTTCCCCATCTATTTCCCATGAAGTGATGGGACTGGATGCCATGATCTTAGTTTTCTGAATGTTGAGCTTTAAGCCAACTTTTTCACACTCCTTTCACTTTCATCAAGAGGCTCTTTAGTTCTTCTTCACTTTCACCCTAATAACTTTCTAACAGAC
This sequence comes from Muntiacus reevesi, assembly GCF_963930625.1. Lineage (NCBI taxonomy): Eukaryota > Metazoa > Chordata > Mammalia > Artiodactyla > Cervidae > Muntiacus > Muntiacus reevesi. Next base: position 184,590,490 of record NC_089249.1, on the reverse strand, counting down.
ATAAAACACCTTGCTAAAAACTAGCAAGGGGGCGCTCTTTCTGTCCCCGCCTGATGTCTGTGTCAGAAGCTTTCCCTGTCTCTATTCTACTTTAACGAAACTTTGCTACCCAAAAAGCTCGAAGTATCAAGCCTCGTCCCTGGTCCTGAAGCTATATCTTCTCCTTTGATCAGGAATCCGACACCGTTCACCCTAAGCTACCAACAAGGGGAGAAGGAAATGCACTGGCATTTAACAAGTGGAGGCCAAGGTTGATGTTCAACATCCTGTAATACACAGGACCTCAGCCCCACCACCACAGCGGATGCTGGGTCTGAACAGTGCTGAGGGTGAGAAGCACTGCGCTGGAAGGTCTTAGGTGCTGCTTAGGCGTCAGTTGTCGTTTAGTTGCTAAGTTGTGTTGTTGTAGCCACGCGTTCTGGGAAACAAACTCACTCAGAAGGACAATGCAGATAGTGGAGTGCAGTTTATTACACCGGCGGGCCCAAGGCAGAGTCTCCTCTTAGCCAAGGACCCCGGCCAGTTTTTGTGAAAACCTTATATACCCTAAGCCTACGTGCCCAAACCTACCTCCCCAAATTCCCTGAAATGAGTCGGAAAAAGGAAAAGAAAGATACAATCAAAGTTAACCCCTGATTTGTATGCCTTAAGCCTTGGTAGTTAACAGTGGACAATTATCAATAGGCCTGTGGTCATACCCCAATAAGTATAACAGAATTTATGATTCTATTCAGTCATACAGATAATTAGGTTATTCTTTCAGGCAACAGAGTGTTGGGGTCCAGCCCCAGCGGGCCCAGGAATCCCCAAGGGATAAGTGGCGTCGGCGAGGAAGAAGACAGACACACACAGAAGGTTGCGTAGAAGAGGCAGCTTTTTTTATTTTTAGGACAGCTCAGATTTTATGGAATGAACGTTACCTCCCCCTTTAGCACCACATATTACATCAGATATTGGTTTTGTGCTTCTGTCAATATTTTTCTTCCCCATGTTTTCCCCTATGTATTCATCTGGAACATTTCTGATTACAGGGTTTTATCTTAAATGTCCCATACATTAATCTTTTTGCCTCAGTGGCCTAACATTTTCATTCTAACAAAACAATGTTCTACAAATCTCAGGTATAGTGTAAATTCTTTGGACAATAAAACAATACATGGGAAGGGTCACAGTAACATGTTTGACATTTCTGAGAATAGTACCATGAGAAAAACCTGATATTTTTCTTTACTTGAAACCACAAAACCTCAATTTACAATGATTAACCATTAAACAGCCAAAACACCTCTAAAGCAGCAAAACACCTCTATTAATAGTGAGATAATGGCAGTGAAGCTGGTTAATATAAATCTTCTATTGAAATCCTATGTACCCCATTTTCTAATTCTACAAAAATGCCCATAATCTTCCATGTTGTTTAAAGAAAGGGAAACAATGAACAAATAGCAGCAAGGAAATAGCAATGATGAAAACCCTCTCAACCAAGGAGCAAGTAAACTGAAGCAGTACATCTACTTCTAAATCTAAATGCCTCTACTCATTTCTATTCTAGAACATTATAATCTTTTAAACAAGCAGCCAAACTATACCTGTGGCCTTTTCTTTTTTGACTTGATGTTTATGGTCGTGTCCTGAGCCAGAGCAATCATGAGCATTTCCAAAAGGCTTGGACTTTTCCAGGGAGGCCTTATTACTACACATTATATTTCCAAAAATTAATAGAAAGCCCAACAACAGTAAGACAGAAAGAAGAAAGGGACATACTGGGCCCCCGGGACAAACTCGAGGGGAAGAGCTGCCTTGAAAGTTCTTCTCTGGTCCCGTGACCTTGTCACCGCCTGGGCACGTCCTGGCGGCTCCCGACAACAGACAGTCTAGATACAAACCCTGGGTCTCTTCCTTCCAGGGAAGGTTTTCTAGTTCGTATGTCGTTTCCATAGATACTGGTCATATGGCTCAAAGTCCACAGTCCGGCCCGAGATGGAGTCCTGCTTTCAACACAGAGCCTGTTCTGTCTCTTTCCTCCTGCAGTGTCCGTCTCTTGACCAGGGTCCTCTCTCCGTAGAATTTCCCAGGCAAAAGTACTGGAGTGGGTTGCCATTTTCTTCTCCGGGGGATCTTTCAGACCCAGGGATCGAATCCCCATCTCCTGGATTGGCAGGAGCCATGACGGAAGCCCTTAGTAGTCAGACCTGACCTTAAATTCTGTCTTGGCTCTGGACCAACTACTTCACCTTGCTGAGACTGTGCTTTCTTATAGAATGGGTGTGATATCAACTCCATCCCCAGTCATGAGAATGAAATAAATCAATATATCAAAATTGTTTAGCTCAGGGGCTTCCCTGGTAGTTATGTATTCACCTTACAATGCAGGGAACGTGAGTTCGATCCCTGGTCAGGGAACTAAAGTCCCACATATGTGGGAACAACTAAATCCACACACCACCAGTGAGCCCACGTGCCACAACTAAGAACCAATGCAGACAAATAAATAAATATATATTTTTTAAGTGTTTAGCTCAATATCCGGTGCCTTCCAACTGCCCTGTGAGAGTTCATCTTTGTCACTGTTTGATGATAAGTTTTGGATTCGGTCGAATTCTTTCCTTTGATTCAGTTCCCAGAAATGGGATCACCGGGTCCCACAGGATGTGTTTCTCCTCGGCTCTTGCTTTCCCTGGAGAAGAAACCAGAATTTAATCTGTTGCCTGCCCCCGAGTGAATTCTTGTCCCTCTGAGCATATCACAGTCGTTCTTGCTTTCCTTCCTGCTCCTTCCAGCTCCTTCCCTGGTTCCCTGTTCCATCAGGCCATCCCTCTTCTGTAAGGCACACCAACTCCAGAGTGTCCTCCACCTGCCATGGACCTTTTCCTGGGTCCACAGTTCGATCAGCACCCTTTTCTCGGTCCCAGGGCTAAGTGTGGGTGTTGAAACCATGTCCCTTGTTGCAAGAGGTCACTGAAAGGATGTGACCACAGGTTGGCCTGCGAGCTGGACCAGCGCAGTTGGAACCTCCATATCCCTTCCTGTATCCTTGGAATGTATATCCTGCACACTTTTTCTTTTTTAAAAGATCGTTTATTTTTTGCCGCACTGGGTCTTTGTTGCTTCGTGTGGGCTTTTCTGTAGTTGTGGCAAGTGGGCCCTACAACAGTTTCTCCGTGAGGTAGCTCCTCTTCTTGCGGAGCATAGGCTCTTGGCACGTGGGCCTCAGTAGTTGCGGCAGGTGGGCCCTAGGGCAAGGGTTCAGCAGCTGCGGTGCACAGGTTTACTTGCTCTGCAGCATGGGGAATCTTCCCAGACCAGGGCTCGAAGCCATGTCCCCTGCATTAGTAAGAGGATTCCCACCCACAGTGACCAGGGAAGCCTCTACCTGCTTTTCTTACTCCAGGTCACTTCTAGACACAATCTTGAGAGAGTAATGCATTTTTGAGACCCTCTGGATGACATATCTGACTGTACCACATTAAAGTCTCTATAAAATCCATGGACAGAGGAGCCTGGTGGGCTGCAATCCGTGGGGTCACAAAGAGGCGGTCACAACTGAGTAGCTGAACACATTCACACACACACACACTGTAAGATTGTGGTGGGTGGGTGCAGAGATCTAATCTCTGCAGCTACCTCTGCTAAGCTCAGATGTAAGTTCCCTTGCTTATCAAGCTTGCCAGCTACCCATCTGGAGTGTAGGTCTACCTCTTCCTCCCATCTCTCCTTACCCTCCATCTTCAAGGACTGGTTTCAGATTTCACTCAAGGAATTCCAGAGGTTAGAAAACAACAATTGGCAAGCCAGCCAGGAGACTGAGGAAATGGGCCTTAGGAAAGAGGCATCTTCCAGGAAATTTCAGATCGGCTGTTGACCTCTTGGTGGGGAGGAGTGGCCCATATGTTAGATGCTTACGGACCTCTGTGTGAATACAGAAATGTCCTGAAAACACCATCTGGTGTAATATATTTGAGGAACCATTCAGAGTGCACTTCAGCAAAGAAGGGAGATGAATGGCTGCCACTAGGGGCTGGCCACTGAGGCCCAACCAGATGCCGAAACTTGAGTCAGAAGTTGGAGGAAGAGCTGAGATTAGAGAAGGATGTGAGGTTGTCCATCACTCTGCTAAGTAAGTAAGTAAAGTCGCTTAGTCGTATCTGATTCTTAGCGACCCCTGTAGCAAAGAATGGACTGTAGCCTACCAGGTTCCTCTGTCCATGGGATTTTCCAGGCAAGAGTACTGGAGTGGGTTGCCATTTCCTTCTCCAGGGGATCTTCCCGACCTAGGGATCGAACCTGGATCTCCAGCATTGGAGACACTTTACCGTCTGAGCCACCAGGGAAGCCCAATCTTGGGGCTAATGGACAAGGTGGTAGAGAACAGGATGCTCAGTTGGAGAACTGAGAATTGAGTGTGCTGCTTTGCAAAGCTAGGAGTGTGCAAGCTGCCTCAGATTAAGGTTGGATCACTTGTGACAAAGCCAAGGTGGGACCCCTGAGAAAGCGAGGAGCATGAAGGGGAGGCTGTTTTGGTTATTGACAGTGAAACAGATGAAGCGCCCTGTGCTTTTGGACCCCTAAGACCAAGGTAAGCAAAAGCACGGGAACAACAAACCCAGCCAGTGGGGCAGCTCCCAGTTTACGAAGTTTTTATGATGAGACAGTACATGCCTGCTGAGCTTACTGATGTCGCAGCTGAGAAAACGGATGAATAGAACCTTATTTACAGTGGACTGCGGAGGCTAGAAAGACATGCTCTCCTGCCTTACCCCTCAGTGTCAGTTCTGCAACAGAAAGAGGTGGTACCTCTGCATCTCCAACGGGAAGAAGATTACTACTTTGCTGCTCGGCAGGAGGAAGGAAGGCTTTCTCCTTGCCTGGCAACAGTCCAACCAATCAGAGACTGTCACAACTCAGCCAATGATGAAGCACTAGACTTTGAAATCTCAGCTTCCTCCAATGGATTCTTCATTTATAACAGCCCTTCCCAACTCCCCCTTCTCCTCCAGGAAAGACCGATTCTCTCCTATGTTCTCCAGACTTGCCTGTGGTTCTCCATAGATTGCATGTCCCCAGTTGCAGTTCTTTGCTGTTCCCAAATAAGCCCATTTTGTTGGTAAAATCACTGGCTGCTTTATTGTTTCAGGTCAATTATTACTTGGTGTCTGAGACGTGGGGTCCAGAGGAAACTCCTGATAACTCTGAGGTTGGTGAGCAAACAGGTGCTGGTACCCACAGAGCCCACCGAACTCCCTGCTTCCTGCCAAGCATTGAGTCTGAGGGTAAGTTTTCTCCTGGATTCAAACTCTGGCCTGTTTGCATTTTGAAACTTTCCAGGGTTTCCAGGCTTTATTCAAGTTTTTTTTTTTGAAGGCTTCATCCTTTCTGTTAAAGGCTTTGCCCTTTCTGTGAGCACTGTGAGTACTCATTTGTCACGTTGGCTTGACTTTTTTCTCCTGGAACTATGCTAGTTCTGTCTAATTCCTTTCGGAACCTGGCTGTTCCTGTTGAAACTGTGCTGTTTAAGAATTTTTCCTTTTGTTCTAGAGAAGAACCTCTACGAAATGGGATTCCAGTCATCTAAATGTTTTTAGGGTGCCCCCAACCCTCCTCCAGGGGCCCCCTCCCTAGTCAGCTATATGCTTAAAAACCACAGTCCCTTTTCATGCCCATTTCTAACTAAATAGACTGACTTAATGAAAAGTAATTTAGAACACCGGTGGCCATTATGGGAAACTTTTTAATTCCTCAGACTTATTTTCTTGAAAGTGAATTGGACAGCCAAGGCTGTAAAACTGTCCAAGCTGAATGGGATGCTTATTTTCATTGGTATTTTTGAGGCTTCCAAATGTTATCAGGAGTCTAAAACAGCTTCTGTGCAAAGTACAATTTCTAAAATAACTGAGGCAAACAAATAATTAAAGACAAGAACTGTGAAGATGCTCTTTGCCCCTCTCTCATCTTCTTTGGTTCCAGATGCCCAGCTGCCATCTTGTGCTCAGGTCCCACCTCAGGTACCATTTTCCTTTTTTTCCCTTGAAACTATTTCCATCTTCTCTATACCCATTCTTCCTATTCTTGGGCTTTCCTGGTGGCTCAGCTGGTAAAAAATCCACCTGCAATGTGGGAGATCTGGTTTTGATCCCTGGGTTGGGAAGATCCCCTGAAGAAAGGATAGGCTACCCACTCCAGTATTCTGGCCTCGAGAATTCCATGGACTGTACGTTACATGGGGTCGCAAAGAGTTGGACACGACTGGGTGACTTTCATTTTTTTTCTATAGCCATTGCTTCCCCATCCTGTCACTAAGCTTCCCCTTTCCCCTAAATCTATCCCCCTCCACTCCCCACCATCAGAATCCACCCCTTTAAAAAAAAAAAAAAAAAAAAGCAAAAGGAAAAAGAATCTGCTCCTTTAAAGCAAAGTCTTCTGAGGATCTAAACAACCCACAAGGTTTTTTTCTGTTCCCTGGACTGTGACTGAATTACAAGCCATAGTTCCCTATGAATTGCAAGAGCTTCCTAAAGCAACTAGGGACATCTGTAGGTTCCTGAAGAGTTTAACCTAGACAGTGTATTAAAAAGCAGATATATCACTTTGCCGAGTGATGACCTATACCGAAAGGTCCGTTTGGTCCAAGCTAGATTATTCCAGTGATCATTTACGGATGTAAGAGTTGGACCAGAAAGAAGGCTGAACGCCGAAGAATTGATGCTTTTGAATTGTCGTGCTGGAGAAGACTCCTGAGAGTCCCTTGGACAGCAGGGAGATCAAACCAGTCAATCCTAAAGGAAATCAACCCTGAATACTCACTGGAAGGATTGATGCTGAAGCTGAAACTCCATTACTTTTGGCCACCTGATGCAAAGAGCTGACTCATTGGAAAAGACCCTGATGCTGGGAAAGACTGAAGGGAGGAGGAGAAGGGGAGGCAGAGGATGAGGTGGTTGGATGATAACACTGACTCAATGGACATGAATCTGAGCAAACTCTGGGAGACAGTGAAGGACAGGGAAGCCTGGCGTTTTGCAGTCTATGGGGTCACAAAGAATTGGACACAGCTTAGCGACTGAGCAACAACAACAACATAGCCACACTCAGAAGTTTTCAGCCCCACCCTTGGTACCCTTGATATTTACAGAGGGCAATGTCTTTGGTTAGGAAGGTCCCTTTGACTTTATAAATTGGGTGTCTCCTTGCTGAGGATACAAGGTTTTTATCTCTCCAATATCAGAAAACATATTGGGGATTGACATCCTATATGTTCAAAGTCTACAGACTCCTACCTGTGAATTCCACCTTGGGAATCAAAGTGTACTCCACCTAGAGTAATCAAAGCAATGTTGAGGGGAAACGCCAACTAGAAACCAGTAAGCCTACCCACTTCCACAAAGACTGGTAACTGTCCAATGATGTAAATTGCCTGGCAGGCATAATGAAATAGGAGAAACTATCCCCAAACTGCCCTGAGCGGGTTATTGTACACTCTGCCCATACTGTTTCCAACAGACTGGTGTGGCAGGTGAAAAGGCCAGATGGCTCATGGCGGGTGACCATGGGCTACTGAGAATTGAGTAAGGTAGTGTCCCCCATCCTTGCTATTGTGCCCCAAATTGCCACCATCTTAGATACCTTGGCTACAGTCCTAGGAGTATGCCATGCTATGCTGGACTTAGCAAATGCTTTTTTTTCAATCTCCCCCTGGCCACTGAGTCACAAGATCAATTTGTCTCCATGTGCGAGGGGCAACAGTGGGCCTTTCAGGCACTTCCCCAAGACTACCTGCACCCCTCACCACATGTCATAGGATGGGAGCCTCAGACCAGCCCCTATTCTCCTTCCCCACATCGCTAAAGTGAGCCCGTTACATTGATAATATGCCTGATAATGTTGTCTTGTGTGCTGCAGGGCCTCTGCAGACTTTAGTGGAACATCTGTGAGGGAGGCAACGATGTGGGTGAACCCACAGGAAACACAAGTCCCATCACCATCTGGGAGCTGTTTGGTTGGGTGAGAGGCACATTGTCCCAGGAGCCATGAATGATGAGGGGCAAGCCTGTCAAACCCCTAATTATGTGAAAGCAGTGCAAGCTTTCATAGGGGTTTGGAGGTTTTGGGGGACTTTTATCCCCCACCTGTTGCAATGCCTCCATCCTTCAAAACAATTGTTTTGTTGAAATATGGTTGATTTACAATATGTTAATTTCTGTTTTTATATAATTTTATTTATCTTTGACTGCACTGGATCTTCGTGGCTTTGTGCAGGCTTTCTCTAGTTGTGGCAAGGGAGGGCTACTCTATGCTGTGATGCTGAGGCTTCTCACTGCGGTGGTTTCTCTTGTTGGGTAGCACAGGCTTTAGGTGTGCAGCCTCAATAGTTGCAGCATGCAGGCTCAGGAGTTGCAGCATGCAGGCTCAGGAGTTGCGGCTTGCAGGCACTAGAGCACAGGCCCAGTAGCTGTGATGCATGTGCTTTGTAGCTCCACGGCATGTGGAATCTTCCCATATCAGGGATTGAACCCGTGTCTCCTGCATTGGCTAGTGGATTCTTACCCATTGCACCACCGGGGAAGTCCTCAGTGTGTTAATTTCTGCTGTACACCAAAGTGACTCAGTTATACACATATATATGTTTCTTTTCATGTTCTTGAACATTCTGCTTTATCACAGGACAGTGAATAGATTTTCTTGTGCTGTGCAGGAAGACCTTGTTGCTTATCCAGCCTGTATATAATAGCGCCTCCATCCTTTATAGCCACTTTAAAGTAAAAAGAGGGCATATGGGGATTGAATTAGAGCAACAAGCTGCCTTTGAGAAGGTGAAAATACTGGTGAAGCAGATTAAAGTTCTGGGCATCTCCTAAGCAGGGCTACCATTTGAGTTAAATGTATCTATGGCTCTGGAAAGTGTGGGCTTTGCACCCTGGCAGAGACAGCAGGAGAGATACCCCTAGGATTTTGGTTCAAGATCTGGAAGGGGGCGAAAACCCAATACATCTCCACAAAGCAATAGCTCCTAACAGTGTACATCACCCTCCTCCTAGTAGAATCTCTCATGAAAAACCATATATCATGGTTTAACTTACTCTCATCTCAAGGGGTGTGTTACGAATTCATTTCATCCACCCACTTCTGCCATGGCTGACTCCCACGTTGACTGAGTGACATTGCTTTGTGCAGCAGAAGACCACCCTGTCGGCCAGCCCACCACCTCTAGAAAGGGGGTCCTGGGCTGATCCTGAAGCTGAAACTCCAATCCTTTGGCCACTTGTTGCAAAGAGTTGACTCATTGAAAAAGACCCTGATGCTGGGAGGGATTGGGGGCAGGAGGAGAAGGGGACGACAGAGGATGAGATGGCTGGATGGCATCACTGACTCCATGGACATGAGTTTGGGTAAACTCCGGGAGTTGGTGATGGACAGGGAGGCCTGGCGTGCTGCGATTCATGGGGTCGCAAAGAGTCGGACACGACTGAGCGACTGAACTGAACTGAACTGAACTGAACCAGGCTTTGTAGAGTATGTAGATCCTCTGAATACTCCCGCCTCTATTCCTGTGGTAGCCCCTATATGCTACATATAGGAATTATACTTAGCATATTCCTACGTATATATGCCTGCTATGTGTAGGGGTCTGTCTGGTCCAGCTACAGGCGGCAGGGATTGCAGCGGCTATTCAGTCCAACAGTGACACCGTGTGGATGGCGGACAAACTGCAGTAGTTTGCGGGGTGATCACTCAGGAGCCCAGGTTGGTTTGCTAACCTTAGGCAGGGAAGCCTGGCCTGACTCAGTCCACGGGGTCGCAAAGGGTCAGTCCTGTCCAACTGACCGACTGAACTCAACTGAACTGCACTGCCAGTTGGACTGTTCTGATGAGATTAACGCTATGGCTTGGACAATGGGAAGCCAAGTGGTGGATGATCGTGAGTAAGCCCTTGTGGGGCGAGGACATTTGGAAAGACATTTGGGTTTGCTTCCAAGAGCCTGCGGCATTTCTCACCGTTTCCCATGCCCCTGGCTCTATTAAGGCACGGACAACCACTGGCAATTGGGGAGCTGATGTCCTGGCCCAGTGTGAGCCCTAGTGGACCCCTCAGTAAATTCAGCGGATTGGACGCATAGGAAGAGCAGCTACCAGAGCGCCTGAATGGGGTGACGTATTGCCAGGGATGCTATATTACCTTGAAATACAGTGACTCGGTTAATACTGTAACAGCGTGTCCTGTGTGTTCTAAATTACTGCCCCCACACCCCTAGCTCCTCCCCAGGCAATGGCCAACGGAATCTGGGACCGTTCACTGGGGTTCCCAGTGAGGGACTGGCAGGGCAAACTGATTACATTGGCCCGCTCCCTCCAAGTGAGGGTCCTAAAGGTTTTGGTTTACGTGGGCACAGCACCTAGGCTAACCCAAGCTTTCCCCTGTGGCTGCCCAAACCAGGCTGCCGCCATCAGAGGATTAGAGAAACAGTAAAGATATACCCTCTTCAAATAGACAGTGACCAGGGGTTGCATTTTAAAGGTCATATTGTGCAAGATTGGGCAAAAACACATGGCATGGAAGGGAGGTTCCCTTTCTCTGAGAAGTCATAGGCAGCAGTGTCGGGAGCCGCCAGGAAGTACCCAGGCCGTGATAAGGTCATGGGATGAGAGAGGAGCCTGCAAGGCAGCTCTTCCCCTCGAAGTTGTCCCGGGGGCCCGGCATGTCCCTTTCCTCCTGTCTCACTGTTGTTGGGCTTTCTACTAATTTTTGGAAATATAATATATAGTAATAAGGCCTCCCTGGAAAAGTCCAAGCCTTTTTAGAAGTGCTCATGATTGCTCTGGCTCAGGACACGACCATAAACATCAAGTCAGAAAAAAAGAAAAGGCCACAGGTATAGTTTGGCTGCTTACTTAAAAGAATATAATGTTCTAGAATAGAAACGAGTAGAGGCATTGAGATTTAGAAGTAGATGTGCTGCTTCAGTTTACTTGCTCCTTGGTTGAGAGGGTTTTCATTATTGGTATTTCTACGCTATTTGTTCATTGTTTCCCTTTCTTTAAACAACATGGGATATTATGGGTATTTTTGTAGAGTTAGGAAATGGGGTACATAGGATTTCAATAGAAGATTTATATTAACCAGCTTCACTGCCATTATCTCACTATTAATAGAGGTGTTTTTGCTGTTTAATAGTTAATCATTGTAAATTGAGGTTTTGTGGTTTCAGGTAAAGAAAAATATCAGATTTTTCTCATGGTGCTATTCTCAGAAATGTCAAACATGTTACTGTGACCCTTCCCATGTGTTGTTTTACTGTCCAAAGAATTTACATTATACCTGAGATTTGTACAACCTTGTTTTGTTAGAATGAAAATGTTAGGCCATTGAGGCAAGAAGATTAATGTACGGGACATTTAAGAAAAAACCCTAAAAAAACAAAAAACAAAAAACAAAACAAACAAACAAAAAAAAGAAAAAACCCTGTAATCAGAAATATTCCAGATGAATACATAGGGAAAAACATGGGGAAGAAAAGTATTGACAGAAGCACAAAACCAAAATCTGATGTAATACGTGGTGCTTAAGGGGGAGGTAACATTCATTCCATAAAATCTGAGCTGTCCTAAAAATAAAAAAAGCTGCCTCTTCTACGCAACCTTCTGTGTGTGTCTGTCTTCTTCCTCGCCCACGCCACTCATCCCTTGGGGATTCCTGGTCCTGCCGGGGCTGGACCTCGGCAAGCAAGGTTGGTGGAAAGGAAGCATGGAATTTTAAGACAGCATATTAAACAACCAACAGGTAAAACCACCTTGTGCTATCCCAGGCTTCATTTCTGTTGCTATTATTTTTTAATTTTAATGTATTTATTTGACTATGCCAGGTAGCTCCTCGGCCAGGGATCGAACTTGAACTCCCTGCGTTGGGAGGGTGGAGTCTTAGCCACTAGACCACTAGGGAAGTCCCTCCCAGGCTTTCATACATTTAAATGATCGGCTCATAGGGCCTGTTGCCCCGTAGGCCAGACTGGGGAGCCCTGATGAGACACCTCACGCTGTAAAGGTCTGGAAGTAATGAGAGACCGCTACAGCCCTGAGTCTCACCATGGATGAGCAAGCTGTGCTGCTGAGATTACCAAACCTCGTGATCTGCTGGACTTTGCAATGGGACATCCCACTGTGGTGCCGAAGAAGACTCTTGAGAGTCCCTTGGACTGCAAGGAGATCAAACCAGTCCATCCTAAAGGAAATCAACCCTGAATATTCATTGGAAGGACTGATGCTGAAGCTGCAGCTCCATTTCTTTGGCTGCTTGATTCCAAGAGTCAACTCATCAGAAAAGACCCAACTCATCAGAAAAGACCCTGGGAAAGATTGAGGGCAGAAGGAGAAGGGGGTGACAGAAGACGAGATGGCTGGATAGCATCACTGGCTCAATGGGTGTGAGCTCTGGGAGACAGTGAAGGACAGGGAATCTGGCATGCTGCAGTTCATGGGGTGGCAAAGAGTCAGAAACGATTGAGCAACTGAAAAACAACAACAAATCCCAACAGCATGTGTGAGTCGCTTCGCATCTCTATGTGAAGTGGGGTTACTTGCTCTCCCCTGGGATCCTGTTGTCCCGCTATTAAATACAAGCTGTGTCGGTGGAAACACCCTGTCCCTGCCTTGGAACAAGCGCCATTGAGAGGGGAGAAGATAGGGGTCCTGATCTGGCATAACCTGCCCCCAGCCCATCTCCTCACGCCTGACTGTGTGCCTCTGCCAGCAAACGTGTATGATTTGTACAACCAGGTCAAGTTCCTAAAGCTGCAGTTACATCAAATATCTAAGGATCACGTCACAATTGTAATTCTTCTAGAAAAAGAGACTTCCCCATGCAAGTTCCTAATAAATAATCTGTTCTGTTTCTCTGTTTTTTTGGCCATGTCACTCAGCCTGTGGGATTTTAGTTCCCTGACTGGGGATTAAACCTGTGCTAGAAGTGTGGAGTCTTAACCACTGGGCCACCAGGGAACTCCCAAATAATCTGTCTTCTTGACTTTAAACTTCTGCTGCTCCTATGGTGTCCAGTCATAGGATGGGACCTGGTGGAAATATATTCCAATGGTGAGCCTACCCATATGCCCAGCAGAGGAATCAATCCAACTGTTGGGTGTGTGGGCAGCTGCCCCTCTACTTCACTGGGATTGCCATGCTGGGTACCAACACTCCAGTGTAGGTATGAATGAATGATGGGACTAGAGCAGTACATGACCTTGCAAAAAACGAACTGAGATGAATGCTTTAATTCGTTTGATATTATCAGTATTGACCCAGAAGCTTGGCCTGGGGCACAAACCATCAGTAACACTGGACAGGAGTGTTTTTCTTCTGTCAATCTGTCAACAAAGGCAGTCCAGCAAACTGCTGACCGGAAGGGTCTTAAAAATACCACCATCAGGACTTCCTGGTGGTCCAGTGGCTAAGACTGCATGCTCCCAATGCAGGGGGCCTGGGTTTGATCCGTGATCAGGAAACTTGAGCTCACATGCCACAACTAAAGACCCTATATGCCACAACAAAGACTGAAGATCTCACATATCAACTAAGACCCAGTGCAGTCAAACAAATAAGAAAATACCACCATCAGAGCCATGGGTGACTATGCCCAGCTCTAGGACAGAGTCACGTGGCTTATTCAGTGTTATGGATATTTGAACACCCAGGCACCCCTATGTCGGAAACAGAAAAAACACTCTCAGTAGAACCAACCAGTTGTACCAGGAATATAGGGAGGATATCTTTGAAACTGTGCAGGCCTTCTGTTATACATAGTAAAAGGCAACAACTGGTCTGGCACTGACTGGTCATGTCACCCACATGTTTACTGGGTAGTCCTAAATAAGATCCAATGGACGTGTGGCAAAATTCCTTGGATGTGACTTTCACCTAGATGGTTGGGCTGCTGCACTCTGGGTAGAGGGGAGGATCCACCCCACGGTCACAAAAGTTGCCAGCCTCGCTCCCCCACCTGCCTTCTCCCAGGTGGACGTGTTCTCTTCTCCACTGGTACGATCATTTGGCTGCTGTCTTTATACCCTCTACTGGCCTGGAAGATGTTGTAGCACACATAGACGCCCCTACTCAATTGACCCAGAAAGCCTTAAATGAGAAGAGCTGTCCTCCAAAATGAGATGGGCTTGGACGTCACTGCTGCCTCCCAGGGAGGCGCCTGGGCCATTATCCAAGCAGGATGCTGTGTGGTCATACCTGCTGAGTCAGCTAATGTAGTATCTTTATTAAAGCACGTGAGGACAGAAGTAAACGCCCTGAATGATCCCCAGCCTCAGGGACTCAACACATCAGTGGTTCGGATCATGGTGATTTCAGGCACACATAGCAATGACCAGTAGCTTGAAGTAAGACCTTAGTTCTCTGACTGGGGATGAACCATACCCGTGATGGTGAGAGCTCCATGTTCTAACCACTAGACTATGAGGGCCCATGGCTAGAGTCTGGGTCCCAGTCTTTGTCTAGCTTGAAAAGAAAAAATTCCCCCAAGGACATGGACGGTAGAGAGGAAAGTAAAGCGTTTGTTAGAAAGCCAGAGTACATGTGGACAGATGAATCATGATTGATTTGCCTCAGAACCATACCCTATAGCATGATAGCCTCTGGGGGCGGGGGGTGGGGATTGACTTGACTTATTGTGGTCTGGTGCCCCTGCCTTTTGGCCCCTGAGAAGCCTTTCCACCCCTGCGGTGTCTCTCTTGCCCCAAGGATGGGAAATATGTGGTGCCTTGGTGTTTATTCAAATAGGGTTGAGCCCCGTCCTGTCCCTGCCATAACTGTTACCTTAAAGTGTCCACAGGAGACAAAGTAGATCTATTTGCTCTGTTCCTATTGTTATTTAAATCTCTTAGTGCCAACAGGGGGCCAGTTGTAAGTATCTAGCCTGGAGCCCACCTGCCTTCTGCTTCAGGAACTGTAAATGGGAGGCTAGCTGTAAATGCCCAGACTGGAACCCATCTTTTTTCTGCTCCAAGAAATATGGACAGGAGGTTAGTTGTAAAGGCCTAACCTGGAGCCCATCCTACCTCAGTGGGGCTCTTGGTGGGGAAAATTGTTACTTATTTTGGGAATCATTATTTTAAGCTATGTTTCCTCTCACACGTGCCTATGTTGTTGCTGAGCTGCCTGACTCCAGTGCAACCAGATAGCCGTCGTTAGCCATCTCCTTGCTAATGAAATCCCTCGCTGAACACTTATTGCAGGGATGAGCCAAATCTGACTCTTTGATGGATCTGTTTCTTTGATTCTGCTTTTGTTTTTCATTGCTTTGGTTATTGCAATCATACATAATGATCTGCCTCAGGGAACCCTGCCCCTCCGCCTGAAGGGATTAACGCATCCCCTCCGTGAGGTTGGCCATTCCAGGAGATATTTGCAAGATAGATTTGCAAGAATATTTGCTAAAAGTCTTTACTTCAATTCTTTCCCCGTCTTTCCTATAAAAGAACCTGCATCCAGACCCCAATAAAATGGCTATTTTGAGACATTCGTTTGCCATCTTCTTGGTCAGCTGGCTTTCAAAAGCCATATTCCTTGCCTCAACACCTTGTCTCTTGGATAATTGGCCTGTTGAGATAAGAGCAGAATGAGCTTGGACTCAGTAACACACTCGGTGTACATTGTGGAAGAGGGGGCTAAGTGAGATGGAAGAGCTGATCATAATGGGTGCAGTGTTGGAAAAGGTCATTGAGAGGACGTGACTGCCAGTTGATCCTTGAGGTGAACCTTGAAAAGTGTGTAATATTTTTAGGTCATTTTTCTTTGTCATTGGATCAGAGCTATACGTTGACTAGTCATGTAAAAGTTTTCTCAGTGGGTTCCCAGGTAAGGTGGGGAACCTTAGAGGAAGCACTTGCCATTTTAGCTCAAGCAGTTTGTACTAGCTGTCCACACACTCAAACCAAAGTAACCAAACTAAACTCACCAAACCAAACCAAACCAGAACTTCACCAGCCAGAAGGCATACTCCAAATCAAATACTCCAAATCCAAAGAGATGCCCAGAAATAAAAAGTCAAATGGCAAAAATACCCCAAGAGGATGGCAAAGAGTTGCCCCGAAGTCAAAAGGCAAATGGCATAAATGCCCCAATTGTGACGTCCCGGCCCCACTAGACCTGTGACCTGGCAGTCAGAGCTAGCGGCCTTTTTTAGTTCTGATAGAGTTTCAAGCAATTTCTTCTTGGTTTCTTGCAAAGAAGTTACTCTATCATTTCCTCTTTTAGAATCTTCTAAATACTACAGTAAGCATTCCACTTAGTCTGTTTGATCTTACAGCTGAATTTTTTTTTTTTTTTAACTGTGCACACAGTTGATATTTTGGAATATCAAAAGAACTCCCAGTCTGGACACTTGAGATTGAGATCTCCTTTAATATAATTTCCCCAATTAAGTAGGTTCTTGCAGGTATAAACTTTGTATGCACATAACCCTGGCAGGAGTGTTAGAGGCTGGCTTCTGATGACCCTGGTTTCTGTTTGAGAGGCTCTCTTTCCCATTTTAAGTTGTATTTGTCATGGATAAAATTTGCTCTTTGCTTCTATCCAGACAAATTCCCCCCTTCTCCCCAGTACCTTTCCACTGGGTGGGTATTCCCCTGGTATCATTGAACCAGGCCCCAGCCAGTACCATTCCTCTGGATGGGTATTCTCTTGGTATCTTTAAACCAGCCTCCCCACCCCTGCCCAGTATCTTTCAACTGGGTAGGTGCCGGGCCAGCCGGAAGATTTCAGCGAGCAACACGACGCGTTCCTTTAGGCTAAGAAATAAAGACACAGAACAGATGTGGTCAAGAGGATCGCTGCAGTCAGCGATGATTCTTTATTTCTCAGGGTTACATTTATACTAAACCAAGAAGAGAATCTTCAGAAGAGAAAATATTTAAAATATTTTTCCATATACATCACTTTGAAATAACAATCACCAGAACTCTCTGATAATGTCAAGGGATAAGAAAGGCATCCCGTTTATCTTAAGGGTGGTCGTGAAAGGCTATCCATCTGCGTCATGTGTGCATTCAAGGCTTGCTAATGTTCTGTTAAGATTTAACTTGGATAATAAATTCCAGAGAGGAGTGGCGGGACAGAGAGCTATGTCTGCGAACAGACCCTTAAGGATCAAGGCAGCTCTCAGAGCCAGCCTTTTGGTTCAGGCCGCTCCCCGCAGGTAGGTATTCCCCTGATATCTTTTAACCAGGCCTCCCCCCAGTATCTTTCAACTGGGTGAGTATTCCTCAGTATCTTTCAAATGAGCCCCATCCAGTTCCTTTCCCCTGGGTGGGTATTCCCCAGTGTATGTCAGGCCCCAATATGGGAGATCTGAGTGTTATAGCCACGCATTCCGGGAAACAAACTCACTCAGAAGGACAATGCAGATAGTGGAGTGCAGTTTACTACACTGGCGGGCCCAAGGCAGAGTCTCCTCTTAGCCAAGGACCCCGGCCAGCATTTGTGAAAATCTTTTATACCCCATGTGTACTTGTCCGAACCCACCAGCCCAAATCCCCTGAGGCTTACAAAGGAAGGGTAAATACAATCACAATAACCCCATCATTCATGTGTTATGTGTTCAAACAGTTAATAATCAATAAGCCCTCGGTTACATTCCGATAGGTACTGTCCGGAGGCAGGGGTGATTAGTGTCTGTTTTCTCTTAGGCAATGAGTAACCTGGATGTGATCTTCAAGATTCCCTTGCCCAGAGGGGGTCTTATCCTTCCATTGTCGTTCCCACAGGCGCTAAGCACAGAGTTCAGAGTTCATTGGAGAGGCGGCCTAGCACGATCAACACGGACAGGCCTGAGATGGAGTCCAGGCCCTATGAATTCCTTCTTCATGAGAACCAGGGGAGACCTGCCTAAATTTGTCTTTACAAAGGTAAAGGAGGTAGATGAGTCTCTTTACAAAGGAGGTAGATGAGCCCAAGGGGCCACTGCTGGCATCAAAGGTACCAAAGCTCCAGTTCCTCCTAGAGTTCAGGTAAAAGAGGAAAGTCAACTCCGGTTTGCTTCGTTGGTTGCCATAACTGCAGACGAATAAAGATGCAGTGAGAGCTGCATGAAATGTTTTATTTGGGGCAAAATGAAGGCTTCGGTCCAGGAGACAGCATCTCAGATAGCTCTATAAAACTGTTCCAAAGAGGTTGGGGTTGGGGGAAGGTCAATATATTTGGCACTTATTTTACAAAAGGTTTTCTGTTAGTCATGAGGAGCTGATGTCACCATGAAGAGATTCAGTGCTTTTCTACATATGAGGAGATGTAAGGATTGGGATCATGAAATCAGTTCCTGAAAATATCTAACTTTCTAAGGATCTGTTCCACCAGTTTCCCTGGAGTGCAAAGTGCCTTCAGGGCATTTCAACAGCTGCAGCAGCAGCAGCTGCATCTGCAGGATTCAGATGGCAAACGCCCTGGGCAAGCACCAATTTGCAGTTGACAAGATTCTGGTGAGAAGAATTGTGGCAGGAAAGAAGGTGGGGTGGGAGAGGACCTCACACATCCCAGCTCTCGGGTAAGTCCTTGGGATGTCTACCAAGTGTGCATTCTTGGCTTTACACAGGAAAGAATTCAAGAGCTAGCCTTAGTAAAGTGAAGGAAGGTTTCCTCAGGGAGATATGCACTCCACAGACAGAGTGTGGGCCATCTCAGAAGGCAAGAAGCCCCAAGGTACGGGGTTGTCAGTTTTTATAAGGATGGGTAATTTCGTAGGCTCATGAGTCAGAGGAGTCTTCCAACTATTTTGGGGAAGGGACAGGAATTTCTAGGAGTTGGGCCACCGCCCATTTCTCCTCCTCTTGTGGTCAGTCTCATAAGAGATTGTCGTTGTGCCTGGTGGGAGTGTCATTTAGCTTGCTGATCTATTACAATGAGCATATAGTGAGGCTCAAGGTCTAGTGGAAGCCGACCCATCCACCACCTTGGACCTAGCTGGTTCTAACCAGTTTATTCTGTGGCTCAATGGCTATGTCATTCTTTTAAAGGTTGTGCCCTGCCCCTTTCCTCTCAGTGTGGAGATCTTACTCATTCTCTCTCTCTTTAGTCGCTAAGCTTTGTCCAACTCTTATGACCACATGGACTATAGCCTGCCAAGATCCTCTGTCCATGGGATTCTCCAGGCAAAAATACTGGAATGGGTTTCCATTTCCTTCTCCAGATCTTACTCATTAGTGAATGCCTAAGACAAACAAAAGTCCATCTAGTCAAGGCTATGGTTTTTCCGGTAGTCATGTATGGATGTGAGAGTTGGACTATAAAGAAAGCTGAGCGCCGAAGAATTGATGCTTTTGAACTATGGTGTTGGAGAAGACTCTTGAGAGTCCCTTGGACTGCAAGGAGATCCAACCAGTCCATCCTAAAGGAGATCAGTCCTGGGTGCTCATTGGAAGGACTGATGTTGAAACTGAAGCTCCAATACTTTGGCCACCTGATCAAACAGCTGACTCATTTGAAAAGACCCTGATGCTGGGAAAGATTGAAGGCAGGAGGAGAAGGGGAGGACAGAGGATGAAATGGTTGGATGGCATCACTGACTCAATGGACATGACTTTGGGTAAACTTCAGGAGTTGGTGAAGGGCAGGGAGGCCTGGTGTGCTGCAGTTCACGGGGTCACAAAGAGTCTGACACGACTGAGCGACTGAACTGAACTTAACTGAAGACAAAACTCTTAAATAAGTTCCCTTGTTTATTAAACCTGCCACCTACCAATCTGGTCCGTATAGTCAAAGCTGTGGTTTTTCCAGTAGTCGTGTATGGATGTGAGAGTTGGGTCATAAAGAAGGCTGAGCACCAAAGAATTGATGCTTTCGAATTGTGGTGCTGAAGGACTCTTAAGAATCTCTTGGACACTAAGGAGATCAAACCAGTCAGTCCTAAAGGAAATCAACCCTGAATACTCATTGGAAGGACTGATGCTGAAGCTGATGTTCCTATACTTTGGCCACCTGATCAGAAGAGCTGACTCATTGGAAAAGACTCTGATTCTGGGAAATGTGGTGACCCAAGGATGAAAGGGTCTTGGAATGCAGGAATGGAAAAACCAGACTCTTATCACCCTTCCCTCCCCTATTTGTAACTATTAATGGAACAGTATAACCTGTCTCCCCTCCTGCCCCACAGGGAGGAGGTATTTGCCTTACTCTTCCTCCCACCCAGTATACATGCCTTATCCAATCAGCAAATGACCCTCAAGACCCCATCCCACTCCTTGTACCCTGGGTATAAAAGTGGACTAAGGACCCCCATTCAACATCGGTTGAATTCAACCGATGTTGAATGGGGGTCGGTTCTCCCTTGAGCTGGCCTGCTGTTCTAACAGCATCTTCCATTCTAATAAACTTTATTTCCTCTCATTCTGTCTCATGTCTGGAAATTCTTTTCCTACCCATCCCCCAACCACGACAGGAAAGATTGAGGGCAAGAGGAGATGGGGATGACAGAGGATGAGATGGTTAGATGGCATCACCAACTCAATGGACATGAGTTTGAGCAAGTTCTGGGAGACAACAGACGCAGGGAAGTCTAGCGTGCTGCAGTCCAAGGGGTCACAAAGAGTTGGACACGACTTAGTGGCTGAACAACTGTAAGGTAAGCTCGGAGAAAGAGCAAGCCAGGCATTCAGGCAGAGAAAGATTTATTACAGGAAGAGAGACAGTGACTGGCTTTAGAGAAAAACCAGTGCACCCTCTGTAGCCAACCGTTCTTATAGCTTATAGATGGGAAATTGTGACCCAAAGGGAGGGGGCCTTAGTTTATCTTTAGCCCGCAGCTGGGGTCTTGTGATCACGTAGCTGGAGGCATCTCACACTTGGGTGGTCACGTAGCCTTGAGAAACTGGCACCAGCAGGGAAAAACATGATATCACCGTAAGGAAAAAAACAGGATGCCAGCAGGGCAGTGTGGCCACTGTGACTTCATCCCTTGTTTGTCAGGCCACCACAATAGGCCAGTTAAAAATAATACATGATGCCTCCAACTAATAAAATAAAATTAAAATAAAATAAAATAATACACGATGAGCCCCCTGTGGACCCTAAAAGCAACCACCACCAATCTGGAGAGTTCTGCCTCTTTCTTTGGTTTGTCCTTGCCTTCTGTGTATGGGGGCCAGCTTCAGATTCCACCTGGGGAACTTCTGAGTTGGGAATCAAATTTCTCCTAAGCAGTGGGAAGAATGGGGCACCTCAAGGGGACACTATAGTCTTGAAATTGTAAGCTGAGAGATTTCAGAAAGTTCTGAGGACTGTTGCAGGCAGTAGAGGTCAACAGTGTACTGTTTTTGAGTCATGGTTTTGACAGTTTACATAGTTCACATCTGCATTATAAGGCGAGTAGTGGGTCATAATGACCCCTCACAGGATTGAGAAAGAAATGTTATCTCTTAAGGAGCTACTGATCTCGGTGAGGCATCAGTGAGCAGTGGCGTGAAGGGAGATTGTTAAGGGAGACCACGAGCCTGCCTTGAGAAGGTCCTCACAAGGAACTGGCGAAGGGCCAGGACCGCCAGGCATGTCTCGATGTTTTGCCCTGAGAAACATTTCCTGCACATAGAGCTTTTACCACTGCATGAGAATAGTGGTGAGAATAACAAGCTGGCCTTGAGGAAAACAGATTGTCTTTTAATCCTGAGAAAATAGAGTCTATGTGTCTCATAAACTTTGTAAATTTGCTGTTATCAGCTTTGTACGTGCTCAAGCTTTGTCTGTGTAACCTTGCTTTTTGTAAGCTATCCCCTTGCTCTCATGTATAAAACAACTCCTTTAGAAGTAAAGTTTTGTCAGTCTCCCAGAGAGGCTGTCTGTGTCCTTTTCTCAGAATCCACTCCGCCGAGCCCGCCACAAGTGGCGCCCAACGTGGGACCTCGAAGTCACGACAAGTTGAACACGGAGAAAGATTCCTACAGAAGGAGGTAAGCAGACAATGGGACACCAGGCAAGTAAGATACCTTTTGTTTCACTTATGCATCATTTTCTGAAGCAATTCGGCACTAACATTTCTGTTGATCAGTTGACTGAGTGTTATCAGCTTGTTTTAGAATACAATCCTTGGTTTCCTGAGGAAGGGACTTTAGATAAACAGGTATGGCAACATGTCCAAAACAAAGTCTTAACTGCATATCGCCAAGATGCTCAAATTCCTCCCCTGTGGTCGGTTACTTAGGCATTGGTTCAGACCGTTATCAAACAACCTGATGGCAAAAGGGCTGATGTAGAAGTAGAAATGGTGCAATCTTTGCATGAATATGAATTAGATGAAAAGGATATGCAAGGTGCTTTACATCATAAGAATGTTCTTTTTAATCAGAAGGGACCCACTGATGTTGGCCATGAGAACAAACAGCCATCTGCTGTTTGTGATTTTTGGCCTCCTAAAACTGAAAGTCATTTTCCCCCACTGCCGAAGGAATTCCCTAGCACGGCTCTTCCGTCAGCTCCTGCTCTAACGCTCCCTTCGCGTGTTTCCCTTGATGCTTTGACCTAATTAAACGCGCATTCCCCATTGTATTTAACCAACCACAACCAGGTCATGTTACTTGGAACCCTGCTGATTTTACTTTAGTTTCTGCTTTCAAAAAAGCATGCACTCTTTATGGGCCCACTTCTCCATACTGTCTTGAATTCCTTCGGAACTGGGCGGATCATTGGCTTCCTGCCGACTTTGCAGCTGTAGGTAAAATGGTTTTGACACCTCAACAATTGTTGCAGTGGTAAATGTGGGTTAATGATGAGGCAAAAGAAATTTTACAGGAACAACAAAGTCATAGAAATCCTGCTCAACTAACTTTTGACATTTTAACAGGAACTGGCACTATGGCTAAGGTAGGGCTCAATCAGAATACTGCCCCACCCAAGGTATATCGGATAAAGGAGGTTTCCTTGCGTGCCTGGGCAAAGATTAACAATGCTCTGTCTGATGGGTCTTTTGTTAAAATATTTCAAGGACCATGGGAAGAATACGCCCAATTTCTAGGAAAACTTAAAGACGTTATAAAGAAATCCATTAAGGATGCTAATTTGCAGCAGAAGTTGCTAAAACAGTTGGCCTTTGACAATGCTAATGAGGATTATCAAAATGTAATCTGGCCAATTCGAGAAACCAGATCTATTATAGATTATATGAAAGTCTGTCGAAACATTGGCTCCATTCAGCATAGGGCTATAGTTGCAACCATGAAAACTCTCGCTGCACAAAAGGTTATAAATTTAAAATGTTTTAATTGCGGGAAGCCCAGCCATATAAAAAAGCAGTGCCATCTCCCCATTAGACCAAGGCAGCCTCCTACTGCTATAAATTTCAAAGAGAAAGGGAAACCTCCCAGACCTTGCCCGCGATGCAAAAAAGGAAATCATTAGCTAAATAAATACAAGTTAAAATATGACAAAGCGGGGAATCCACTATTACAAAAAGAGATTGCCAGTCGGAATATAAAAACGGGGCTACCCTTCAGCCCCGCACACAGAGAAGGGAATCCTCCTAATATTCTTCAGTTGCAGGCAGCTACACAACGTAGTACTTGTGTTGATATTCCTTGTCCTAAAGATACGGAACTTTTGGTAATAAATTCCCCTTATAAAATCAACACTGATTATTATGGCCCGATACCCTCTCAGACCATGGGACTGATTTTAAGTCGCAGCAGCTGTACCATGCAAGTTCTCACGGTCATGACTGGAGTTATTGGTAAAGATGACATAAGGAAAATTTCAATAATGGTTCAAGTCACCCAGAATTTATATTTACAAAAAGGTGATAAGTTTGCTCAATTGCTTCTCTTACCATATATAAAACCACAAAAGACTTCCACTACTACCAGAACGGGGGGTTTCAGAAGCACTAACATTACTTCAGGATTAACTACTTTATTACACGAACTCGAAAAACCCATATTACGACTTAATATTTGGGGAAAAAATTTTGAAGATATGTTAGACACTGGAGCAAATATCTATCTCCATTATACGCCGCTCTGAATGGCCCCCAGAATGGCCCATATGACCAGCTTCTAATAGAAAAATTGATGTAAAAGAAGCTAATTCTTTGACCACTTCTAAAAATGTTTTCTATTTATAAGCTCATGGTTCAGACCAAATTACAGTTTACATTAAACCCTATATTACGGAAGTTCCTATTAATCTTTGGGGCCAAAATTTCTTACAACAAACTAAAGCAAGACTTGTAGTTAATGAACCTTTTTGATCAGGGCCACCGAGTTATCGCCACTACGTCTACAATGGAGATCTAATGAATCTATATGCACTGCCCAGTGGCCCCTGACTGCAGTAAAATTAGCAGCTTTAAAGGATTTAATGAAGGGACAATTGAATTATGGGAGAATTGAACCTTCTTTTTCTCCATAGAATTCTCCTGTATTTGTTATTAAAAAGAAGTCAAGTAAATAGAGAATACTTATTGACCTGCGCAATGTTAATACACCATGGTAACCATGGGAGCATTGCAGCCTGGTCTTCCAAATCCTGCTATGATTCCAAAAAATTGGCCTGTTATCATTATAAATCTTCAAGACTGCTTTTTTACACTGCCTCTTCATGAGGAAAATAGACAACATTTTGCCTTTTCTGTTCCCACGACAAATAATATTTATCCTGTTCAGAGATATCATTGAAAAGTTTTACCTCAAGGTATGAAAAATTCCCCCACCATCTGCCAATATCTTGTTGCCCAAACTTTGCAACCCATGAGGGACACATACCCTAACGCTTATATTATACACTATATGGATGATATTCTGCTGGCCAACACTTCACAGCTCCAGTTAGACAAGATTTTTTCAAACACCGTTCAGCAGTTACAAAATCATGGTTTAATCATATCAGAAGAAAAAATCCAATGTACAGAAGCTTTTAATTATTTAGATTATCTGTTAACAAAAAACAAAGTAAAACCACAAAAAATGTCCATTAGAATGGATTTCATAAAGACTTTAAATGATTTTTCAAAAATTGTTAGGCAACATTAATTGGTTGCGACCTTCCCTGGGCATTCCCACATATGCTTTGCAAAATCTTTTTAAAACCCTAGAAAGACCTTCAGACTTAAATAGTTCTCGCCACCTGACCTCTGAGGTGAAACAGAAATTAAAATTAGTAAAAAAAAACGTATTGCTAAAGCCTTCATTCGTCATGTCCAACCTGATCTTCCAATTTTTTTATATGTTTTTCCCATTATTAGATCTCCTACTGCTGTTATATCACACAAAAAAACCTGTCCATTAGAATGGGTATATCTCCATTCAAAACAGGCCAAGAAAATTGTCTCTTACCTTGAACTTATTGGTACTATTGTCCATCAGGGCCATGCTCATACACAGACATTAACTGGATATAATCCTGATGGTATATGCATCCC
The DNA here is from genome assembly GCF_963930625.1 of Muntiacus reevesi. Taxonomy (NCBI): domain Eukaryota; kingdom Metazoa; phylum Chordata; class Mammalia; order Artiodactyla; family Cervidae; genus Muntiacus; species Muntiacus reevesi. The sequence goes on along the minus strand of NC_089249.1, from coordinate 184,565,106 downwards.
TATTTCAAAGTTAGAATTTAATGCAGCATTACAAAATAACATTATGATACAGATTGCCTTTTCTAATTTCCAAGGGACTTTACTTCCAAATTTGCCTAAAGGTAAACTTTGGGACTTTCTAAAAACAACTCCTTTTGTTGTTAATTCCATCATATCTGAAACCCCTATTCCAGAAGCATCTACCTATTACATAGATGGAAGTAAACAAAGATATTCTGGAATAGTGGGTCCTCAGTGGATGAAACGAATAAAAAGTCCTTTTTCCTCTGTTCGGAGAGCTAAACTTTATGCATTATATCTTCTACTAGAGTGCAAGCCTTCCGCCTTTAATATACTTACAGATTCACTATACATTGCCTCCATGTTTTCTAATTTTGTCACAGCCCCACTTTCTTCTTCCGATTTGGAATTGACTCAATTGTTTTTGTCTGTTCAGACTCTCATTCAATCATGTTTATGCCCTTTCTATATTACACATATCCGTGCTCATTCAGGCCTTCCTGGACCTTTGAAGCTGGAAACAATAAGGTTAATAAATTAATAAATGCTTTCTTCTCCTCTCCAAAAGAAGAACAGGAGCTTCTTCATACCAATGCTAACCGCCTACATGGCCACTATCATATTCCTTTATCTGAGGCACGCAATATTGTGCGGTCTTATTCTGTATGTTCCCCATTACATCAATGGATGTCACCATCAGAAGCTAATCCTCGTGGCCTCCATCCTAATGAATTATGGCAAGCTGATTTTACCCACTTTTCTTTACCCCGTACCTCTCTGCTTTTTGTTGTAATTGACATTCAAGTTTCATTTGGGCTGTTCCTGCCTCTTCTAAGTCAACCAAAGCAACTATCCAGGGTTTATCGGCTTTTTCTTTCTCTCTCTTTTTTTTTTTTTAAGCGCGAACGCAGTCCCCCACTACCACAAATTATGCAGTCGAGTTTCCCACATTTGGGGAAATCGCACATCCAGAATGCAATGGATAAGCCTCGCCCTGGGAAAACCACCTTCATGATCATGGTATCTCCCCTGCCAGGTAAGTATTTTTGTCCGCTTTTTCAATGATGGGCCTACCTCATACCTTGAAAAGTGATACCGGTCCCACTTTTACTTCAAAAGGTTTTGCGACCTTTCTTTTGGATTAGAACATCCTTCATCTTCGTGAAATCCCTTATAACCCCCAGGGGCAAGCCGTTATCAAAAGGGCCCATAAGACCCTTAAATTAACTTTAAATAAATTAAAAGAGGGAACACTCTATACAAAATATGGCTCAAAAGGATATTTACCTCTTACTTTACTTACCATAAATTTTTTGAACGAATCTTCAGAAAAGATGACTAGAGACAAAAGACATTTCTTGAATATGTCCAAGACTAATGTTTCTGAGCAATTTTTGAATTTGGATGTTTGGGTTAAGCGATTCAATAACTGGAAGCCAGGGGTATTAAAGCTCCTAGGCAGAGGATATGGTCTTGTCTCTACAGATGGAGAAGATGTCTAGGCTCCGCAGCGGTATATACGTCCTCAACAACCAAGATCCCTCGGGAACAAAAAAATGGGTGACCCACATCACCAAAAGAATGGCCACAATGTCACTGGAGGAAGAGAAACAACAGAAAAGGAGGAGAACAGCTCCAGCTCAAGCGTACCCCACGTGGGCACAGATAAAGAACGTGACAAGGAAAGCTAAAGATGTACTGAAAGAAACCGGAACCCCTTTAACTCCTGATAAACTTTTCTTGGGTATGCTAGCTGTATTGTCCTGTACATCGGTGGTAAATGCTAATTATACATACTGGATTTCCATTCCTGCTCCGCCTTTGTTGCAATTTGTTGATTGGAATGAACCTAGCCCTCTGGTCTTAACTAATGATAGCCAACACTTCCCTCCTCCATGGTCTAGAGCTGGACCTACTCACCCTGATCAAGAGGGGAAAGCAGTCAATATATCCATAGGGTATAAGCTTTTACCTATTTGCTTCAGTGCAAGTCCTCCTTGCATGTCTATATTTCCTCAATGGTGGGGTTATTCCTATAACAGTGGCATAGGTTTTAGGTTGGGTTTTTTTGCTGCTGCTTCATTTCTGTTAAATCAATCTAAAAAATATTATCATGGGCGAATTTCTAACAGTACAAACGCTTTATTTTTACCTGAGGAACCTCCCTGTGAAGCAATATCCTGGCAAAGAAAACATCAAGGCCTTCCATTATTATGGTCTGACTGCCAGGGAATTATTGGGAAAATATCTCGTTATTTGAATGCTACCTTTATTGATTGGGGACCACATGAAATGTTTGCTAATTGCTCTGAATGGGAAGAGGGAACTTGCAATGGGACAAAAATATTAGATTTAATCATTCTTTGGGGGGACTACGGCATCAACAGAATGATATCCTCAATTGGTATAATGGTGGCCTTTCTCCACCCAGGCCCCATATGATCCACCCTCAACTCGGGCCTAAGAATTGGCACATCTGGAGAATACCTGCCTCTTTACACCAATTTGCTACCCTTATAAGACATGCTCGTATTTCAGATCCCCAAAACTATACTATCACTTATAATGTCACTGGGTTCATTCAAGCATGTGTACACCCCCCTTTTCTGTTTGCTATAGGAAAATTCATCATTATAAACTCCACGCAACTCGTCAATTGCACAAACTGTAAACTCTACACTTGCTTGAACCATAGTTTACCTTTCAATCATAGTAGGGAGGGAATTTTCTTATGAAACAGAAAGCAGAATTATGGATACCTGTTTCTTTTGATGAACCATGGTCTGACTCTATGTTTCTATCATTTTTACTAAAAAGAGTTGTCAAAAGAACTAAACACTTTGTCGGTTAGATTATATTAGGCATTATTAGCCTCATAACAGTCGTGTCTCTTGGCACTGAGTCAGGCATGGCCTTATATAATTCTATCCAAAATCATGAGTTCATCACTTCATGGCATAAAGATTCCCATGAGCTGTGAGCACAACAAGCAAAAATGGATCAGCAAATCCAGGCCCAGTTAGATAAAATATAGGATGCTTTATTATATGTAGGAGATCAAGTAAATCGATTACAATTACAACTCAAACTGAAATGTCTTTGAAACTTTACAAACTTTTGTATTACTAATTTACCCTACAACGCCTCTGAGTACCCTTGGGACACGATTAAAGCTCATTTGCAATTAGAAAAAACTAACATGAGTCTTAATATTGAAAAATTGAAGAAACAAATAAGTGACAGTTATTCTAACTTACCCCCAGAATTATATAGTTTGCAGTTTTATGATGCATTAACCTCCACCTTTTCATCACTAGACCCTCGATCTTGATTTTCGTCTTCTCATATTGTCTCATATGTTCTAATAATTCTCATTATATGTGTTGGTATTATAGGCTTCCAATGCCTCTGGATCAGATCCTCCCAAACCCAAGATACAAAAATAAAAATGATAAAAAATAAATAAATAAATAAAATAAAAATGATAGCTGCAGTCCTAACACTAAAAAAGAAAAGGAGGAAATGTTAAGGGATATTAGGAGCCTGCCTTGAGGAGAAGGTCCTCACAAGGAACTGGCGAAGGGCCAGGACCGCCAGGCATGTCTTGATGTTTTGCCCTGAGAAACATTTCCTGCACATAGAGCTCTTACACTCCATGAGAATAGTACTGAGAATAACAAACTGGCCTTGAGGAAAACAGATTGTCTTTTAATCCTGAGAAAATAGAGTCTATGTGTCTCATAAACTTTGTAAACTTGCAGTTATCAACTTTGTACTTGCTCAAGCTTTATCTGTGTAACCTTGTTTTTTGTAAGCTATCCCCTTGCTTTCATGTGTAAAACGACTCGCCATAGAAGTAAAGTTTTGTTAGTTTCCCAGAGAGGCTGTCCGTGTCCTTTTTTCAGAATCTACTCCGCCGAGCCCTCCACAAGATCTTAATTTTCTGCCCAAGAATTGAACCGGGGTAGCCTGGATGAGAACCAGGAATTCTAGCCACCAGACCAGCAAGGGCTAGAGGCTAGAAGCTCTTTTCCCCTGGATCTTTGCCCCCAGTGAAAAACACATTTATCACGGAGGCAGAAACCATAAACGTAGGTACAAAGTTTATTATTAGAGACGTAGCACAAGTCGGAGAGCACAGAGAAATGGTTTGTTAAGACAGAAGCAAGGCAGAGATGCACGCCCGGAGAGGAAGGGTGTGGGCGCTCCCCTAGTGAGGAGGCGCACAGTAAAGAGCCAGTTATGTCATTCGTATAGGTTAGTTCTTCCGGGTCTCTGCCTTCCTTCAGGCCAATTATCTGGTTTCTTTTAACACACCTGACCTGCCCTGAGACTCCCCACTGGGCGTACTCACACCCCTCAGCCAAGATGGATCTCAAAGTGAACGCTTCTGGGAGAAGCAAGACTCTGACTTTAGACCCACAAGGAGCCTTTCTGCACATGTGCAGTGTCTCCCTTGTCTCCAAAGAGGGAGGAGCAGAGATCCCTTAATCCTTTACTCAAACAGGGTTTGGCCCCTCTTTGTTCTTGCCATGATTATTACCTTGACGATTGCCATGACTACTATTACCATAAAGCGTTTACAAGAGACAAACACTGGCTATTTACCCTGCTTCTGTTGTTACTTCCAGTGTGGAAGGCAAACAGGAGGCTGATTATAATGCCTGAACTGGAGCCCACCTACCTCTTTTTTTTTTCTTCCCACCTACCTCTTATATCAGAAAATGTTAACAGTTCTAAGTGTTCAGCCTAAAGCCCACTTCTTTGTGCCCCATGAAATGCAAACAGGAGACCAGTTATAAATATCTAACTGGAGCCCAGCTATATATTGCATCACTGCCTGGCAGGCACCAGAAGAAAATTGCTCTTTCCTAAGCAGGCATTCCTGTGTTAAGTAGATCTCAGTTCAGTCACTCAGTTGTGTCCGACTCTGCAACCCCATGGACTGCAGCACACCAGGCTCTCCTGTACATCGCCGACTCCTGGAGTTTACTCAAACTCATGTCCATACAGTCGGTGATGCCATCCAACCATCTCATCCTCTGTTGTCCCCTTCTGATCCTTCCAATGAATATGCAGGGCTGATTTCCTTAAAGATGGACTGGTTGGATCTCCTTGCAGTCCAAGGCACTCTCAAGAGTCTTCTCCAACACCACAGTTCAAAAGCATCAATTCTTTAGCGCTCAGCTTTCTTTATAGCCCAACTCTTACATACATACATAACTACTGGAAAAACCATAGTTTTGACTAGATGGACCTTTGTTGGTAAAGTAATGACTCTGTTTTTTAATATGCTGTCTAGGTTGGTCATAGCTTTTCTTCCAAGGAGCAAGCATCATTTAATTTCACAGCTGCAGTCACCATCTGCAGTGATTTTGGAGCCCCCCAAAATAAAGTCTGTCCCTGTTTCCATTGTTTCCCCATCTATTTGCCATGAAGTGATAGGACTTGATCCCATGATCTTAGTTTTCTGAATGTTAAGTTTTAAGCCAACTTTTTCACTCTCCCCTTTCACTTTTATCAAGAGGCTCTTTAGTTCTTTGCTTTCTGCCATAAGGGTGGTGTCATCTGCATATCTGAGGTTATTGATATTTCTCTCTGCAATCTTGATTCCAGCTTGTGCTTCATCCAGCCCAGCATTTCTCACGACATATTCTGCACATAAGTTAAATATACAGCCTTGACATACTCCTTTCCAGATTTGGAACCAGGCTGTTGCTCCATTTCCAGTTCTAACTGTTGCTTCCTGACCTGCATACAGGTTTCTCAAGAGTTAGGTCAGGTGGTCTGGTATTCCCATCTCTGTAAGAACTTTCCAGTTTGTTGTGATCCACACAGTCAAAGGCCTTGGTGTAGATTTAGTTAATCTATAATACAGACGCACGATGCACACTAAAGGCGAGCAGGTAGTCACCCAAACGAGTAAGAGAGTTTTACATTAAAATTTTTCTTATCCTAAGTTAAAAACGATTTTTTTTCATCACAAATATAAAAAACATTTTTTGCTCTCATGTGGCACAAAAAAACAGGCAGTGGACTAATCGATAATACAGTAAAAAGCTGGAACACGCATGCGAGTAGATAATATTCCGTTCCCCAGTTGACCATATTTTCCATCTAAGCGTGTAAAAGCACTTAGCCATTCTAAATACTTTTATACCATCTTAATTAATTATATGTGTGAATAAATCCTCAAGTTACACCAAGATTTCACGGCTCACACTGATCCGTACTTTCCATTATTTACTAATCGTTGTATAACCCATGAGAGTGTCTTTTGGGATGACCTCCGGGAACAAAAATCGCGGATTTTTCATATCTCTCTCGGAAATTTCCGGGAAACACCGATGACAGCAGCTCTGGAGGAAAGGCTGATACCGCACGGAATTCTGGGAAATGTAGTTCTGATTCCCAGCTAGCGAGACATTTCCGGCAGAAGTCGCTGGGCTTGAGGTGAAAGCGAGACAGTTTTCCGCAAACGTCTCCCACAGGCGCACCTGAGGGGCGTGGCTCCTTGTCTCCACAAGATTGACCGGTGGCTTTCACGGCACGCGCATACTGCGTTTCCTGGCGCCCCCCCCCCCGACATCGCAAGGGCGTCTGGGAGTTGTAGTTCAGATTCCTGTCGAACTCCGTAGTCCAGCTGCCGCAGGAAGGTCCGAGGCTGTCTGCCGCCTTCGGTGCCTGTTTTGGAGGATGGATCCGGGGCCTGGGGCCAACGGGATGCCGTTGGCTGGCTTAGCCTGGTCGTCGGCCTCGGCGCCCCCGCCGCGGGGATTCAGTGCGGTGAGCGATGTCAGGGGCCGGGGACGGGAAGGCGGCGGCACGAGGGGCCGGGGGTTGAATGGGGGCAGCAGCGGCTGCGGCCAGGTAATTTCCTGGCTCTGACCCGCGTTCGCGCTGTAGATCTTCTGCACTGTGGAGGGGGCGCCCGCCAGCTTCGGCAAGACGTTCGCGCAGAAATCTGGCTACTTCCTGTGCCTCAATCCTTTGGGCAGCCTGGAGGTAACGAGCTCCCATCCTCGGAATCCCCCGATCTTCCCACTCCCCCTGTCCATTCGCGGAGCATTATGCCAGGGACACGGTCCGTGCGGCTGAGTGATTCTCGCTGTTTCCCCCCGCGCCCCGCCCCCGCCCCCAGAATCCACAGGAGAACGTGGTGGTCGACATCCAGATCCTAGTGGACAAGAGCCCCCTCCCGCCGGGATTCTCACCAGTCTGCGACCCCCTGGACTCGAGTGAGTCCCACGTCGAAGGCAGGGGTGGGGTGTGTGGAGGGGGTGAGGGGCAAGTTCGTTCGTCTCTGCAGGGGAGATCAGGGAGGGAATGGAAGGACCATAGGCGCGCGATTTTTGAGCCTTGGCCGACCCCTCGATGCTCTGGGTAATGGCAGTGTTGGCTGAGGATTGATCTAGGGCGGGATGATGAACCCTGCCCTGCGTAAAAATGTTTCTCTCTTTAGAGTAAGTGTTCAGTTTGTGCGACCTGTTTTATTCCTGTTGCTACTCCACCTCCTTACACTGTAGCCAAGCTGATCCAGGCGCAGTTCTCTTTTCCATTTCCAGGCTTTTGTACAGGGGCTGCTCTCCCAGTTCCCAGCCCTGACTGCTCTGCTTTCTAATCACCAGGCTCTCCCTGCCTCCCATGCCATCCCTGTGTCTTGTCATTTGTATTTGACTGTCAGCATATATCTATTGGTGGGTTTCTCTGGTGGTTCAGTGACAAAGAACCTGCCTGCCAATGCAGGACACGCGGGATCCATCCCTGGTGGGGAAGATCTCCTGGAGGAGGAAATGGCAATCCACTCCAGTATTCTTGCCTGGAGAATCCCATGGACAGAGGAGCCTGGCGGGTTGCAAAGAGTTGGACACGACTGAAGGGACTTAGTATGCATATATATGCAATAGACACCATCTGGCTTGCAAAGTCTGATATATTTACTACCTCATCTGGCTTGCAAAGTCTAATATATTTACTACCTGGCCCTTCACAGAAAAAGTTTGCCAAGTCCTGTACCAATAGATAAATGTTGTTTAGTCGCTAAGTTATGTCCAACTTTTGACGACCCCGTGGACTGTAGCCTGCCAGGCTCCTCCGTCCATGGGATTCTCCAGGTAAGAATACTGGAGTAGGTTGCCATTTCCTCCTTCAGGGGATCTTCCCGACATAGGGATCAAACCCGTGTCTCTTATGTCTCCTGCGGGTTCTTCACCACTGCCACCTGGGAAAGCCCTTACATATATATGCATATATGTAAAAGACATGCTTAGCTCATGAGCTAGACAAAAACAGACTTTGGGTCAGATTTGGCTTATCAGTTGTAGTTTGCTATCTCTGGGTTAGAGGGTTGAGGGAAAGTGAGTTTGGAGGGCCAGCATGGGCACCCAGTTCTATCTGATCCCACAGCTCCCCACCCTCACTGTGGTCCCCATGACCTCCCCATGAGTGCTCCTCCATGTCACCAAAGATAAGTCTGTCCCAATGGCTCCTAAAAGCATCATGGGTTCTCTTCCTATGACTTTACCATTCATGATATAACCACTGCCCCACGCCATACAGATAGCTCCCTTAAACAGCACACTGGAGAGTGATCTGGAGCCATCTTGGGGCCCCTTCCCTGCTTCTTGCCTCTTCTCACCCCCTTGCTCCCCACCCCCCCCCCAACTCCCAGAGGCCTCCGTGTCCAAGAAGAAACGCATGTGTGTGAAGCTGGTGCCCTTGGGGGCCGCGGACACAGCTGTCTTTGACATCCGACTGAGTGGGAAAACCAAGACAGTCCCTGGATACCTGCGAGTAGGGTAGGCCTGCTCCCCCAACTTCCTTCTTTGCCCTCCCAACTCCCTACCTACCCCTCTGACTCTCAGGGACTCCCATGAGTCCCCCCATCCCTCCTGCCACCTCGCTGTGCCTCAGTTTCCACATGTTAAGATGGGGACAGTTGTACTGGGATCTCACTGGGCGGTGGTGAGGAGCTAGTGTGTCTAAAGTGCCTGATATGGTGACTGAACCCGGCAGTGTGTTAGGATGTTGCTGATGGTGTAGGCTGAGACGTGAGGTCACCAGAGCTCGTCTTCCCTCTGGCCGCTGTTCTCATCTCTGGCTGCACGTCAGGCCAGAGCCCCTTCTCTCTCTTCTTCCTCCCCTAGGGATATGGGGGGCTTTGCCATTTGGTGCAGGAAGGCCAAGGCCCCTCGGCCAGTGCCCAAGCCCCGAGCTCTTAGCCGAGATGTGAGGGACCTCTCCCTGGACTCGCCTGGCCAGCCGAGGTGAGTCCTCCGGCTATGGGGCGGGGGGGGGCAGGTTCAGCATGGGGTCTCTGACCTGGGCTGTCCTGCCTCCATCAGCAAGGGTGGCTTCCCGGAGCGGACACTATCCAGACTGGGCTCTCGGGCTTCCACCCTGCGGAGGAGCGACTCCATCTACGAGGCCTCCAACCTCTATGGCATCTCAGGTGAGAGCAGGGTGGGGAGATTGACGCCCTGGGGTGGGGGTGGGGGTAAGACTGGTTCGAGGCTGTACCCCCAGGTAGAGGCCAGGGCAGGGTTGGACCAGCCCTGGGCTTGCCCTGTTCTGTCCAGACTGGGAAGAGCCGAGACCTCTGGGCTGGCCTTCTTGGGGTGGGGTAGGCAACAGGCGGGCTTCAGGTCTCCTCAGCCTCAGCTCCACCCGTCTCATCCGCTTTCCTCAGCCATGGATGGGGTTCCCTTCACGCTGCACCCCCGATTCGAGGGCAAGAGCTGTGGTCCCCTGGTGAGTCCAGGTCCTGGGCAGTCTGGGTCTGTCCCCACCCCTTGAGCTTCTAGTCACCACGATGCAGGGCGTATCAGCATGTGTATCCAGCACAGAGGGGAGTTCCTGCGTGGGAAGAGGCTGGAGGCCAAGGGGTGGGGGCGGGAGGGTCTCCTTCTGGAATGGGGGGTTCAGGAGGGGCAGCTGGATGCTGGGAGGCGAGAGGCAGTGGCAGGAAGGGGAGATGATGTTCAGGCAAATCTTCAGGGGGCCCTTCATGAAGACGGGGGGACGGGGGTTCCAGGTTGGGGGTCCCTGTCCCAGACTGACCTGCCCCTGCCTGCCAGGCCTTCTCTGCCTTTGCTGATCTGACCATCAAATCGCTGGCGGACATTGAGGCGGAGGTGGGTGTGGGAATAGGGAGGGGGCGGAGTTGGGGGGATGCAGGTTACCCTCGGCTCCCCTGGGCCCCCCTTCTGTCCCAGCTGTAACCCACCTTGAGGGCTCCAGATCCCTCATGCCCCAAGCCCATCATTCCTCGGGCGCCTCCCCCCCCCCCCCCCCCCCCGCCAGTGGCTGCTGTCTCACTCTGTACTCTCCCCTCATTCCCCTCCTCAACCCCCAGTACAACTACGGTTTCGTGGTGGAGAAGACGGCAGCTGCCCGTCTGCCTCCAAGCGTCTCTTAGCCCTTCAGCGGTCCCAGGGAGGAGCCGCCACACCTGACACCGCCCACCACCCCCCTGGCCACCCCCAGTCCGCTGACTGGCAGCTGCCCAGCCCATTCCACCTTGGGACCCTTGGCAGTGCAAGGCATGCCGGACCCTCGGCCACCTGGAGGAGCTGCAGCCTGGAGGAGGGAGCGTGACTGGTCCTCTCGGTGATGGGTTCTCCTATCTCCCGGGCCCTAGTGGACAGGGGTGGGGGCTGGACTAAATGAAACCAGTGCCTTCAAGTCCTTTGTGTCAAAACTCTCTGGTGCCTGGAGGCCATGCGGGTGTCCTCCTGGTAATAAACACCACGTTGTCCAGAGGTTGTCTATAATCTCCATCCTGACTGTGTGTCTCTCTGGCTCGTAGGAGCTGGGGTGGATGCACACTGAGCAAGTGGGGGTAAACCTGGAGGGGAGGGGGCATTGTTGCCACTCCCATTCTACAGAGGGGGAAACTGAGGCTCAACAGTGCTTACGCCCTGATTCTGGACCACATTGGGTCCCGCCCCTCCATCATTGCACCTAACAGTTGTAATAGTAACAGCTACGGTTTGTACTGTGAGGACCTTCTCACTAGTATCTGCTGGATAGTATCTCGTTTAGTCCTCCTGAGCCCAGTGGGAAGTCCTGGTTTTGTGGCCATTTCACAGATAGTGAAACTGAGGCAGGAGGTGGCTAAATTCAGAGCTGGGATTCGAACCCAGAGCCTGCTTTCTTAACCATCAAACTGTACTGCTATCTGTATCTCTTTTCCTCTACCGTGTGGCAGACACAAACCATGAATTCTCATGAATCATGATAGTTATCCTCTATAAAGTGGAAGGAACCCTGAATTAGGAAATACTGGTGGCCCTGGGAGACACAAGTAGGTTCCTCTAAGCCTCTGATCACATTTTCTCAACTAATCAATACACAACCTGGTTTTCTGTGCGTCTCAAGACACCTTTAACACGCAGCTGATTTGTTAATGGTGAACTCACAACCACCAGTCCTATAACTCATGTCTGAGCAAAATCATGTCTGACTCTTGCGATCCCCTGGACTGTATCCCACCAGGCTCCTCTGTCCATGGGATTTCCCAGGTAAGAATACTGGAATGGGTTGCCATTTCCTTCACCAGGGGATCTTCAAGACTCAGGGATTGAACCCAGGCCTCCTGCATTGCAGGCAGACTCTTTCCTGACTGAGCCACCACGGAAGCCCCAACAAAGCTCATCTAGCAGTGTGTCCTCCTGGAGGCACATCCCAGCCTTCTTGCACTTGCGGACACTAGACAGCTCTTCAGAACCACACCTGGAGACCTTTTCGAACAGCAAAAATCACCAATGAAAAAGCACAAAAATGAAAAATATGCCACTACCTAGACCTCAGGAACGGTGCCTGTGAGCTGCAATGGGAAGGCAGAGCATCGCCTTGTCCCAGCGCAGCTGCGAACACATACCTCTGGGACTCAAATTTCTCCCTGCACTGGGAATTCCCTGGTGGTCCAGTGGTTAAGACACAGCATTTTCACTGCAGTAGCCACTTTCAGTCTGCGATTGGGGAACTAAGATCCTGCAAGCCATGCAACGTGGCCCAAAAAAAAAAATTTTTTTCCCCCCTTCACTGTATTTGTCCAAATGACCACTAAAGCAGTGCAAGTGTTAATTTGGGAGTCACAGATTTGAGCCAGTAGGAGAACTAGCAAATGCAAACTCTGTGAATAATGAGAGTCAATTCTTTGTGTTAAGAAATAGGCAATGGTGGCTCAGATGGTAAAGAATTTGCCTGCAATGCTGGAGATCTGGTGTTATTTCGATCCCTGGGTCGGGAAGATTTCCTGGAGAAGGGAAAAGCTATTCACTCCAGTTTTTTTGCCTGGAGAATTCCACAGACAGAGGAGCCTGGCAAGCTACAGTCCATGGGGTCACAGAGAGTCAGATACAACTGAGCAACTGACGTCTTTTTGTTAGATGAACCACCCCGGGCTCATACCATCTCTCCCATTCATGTGGCTTCCTTTTCTGTTCTCCCTTCCTCGGGTCCCAGTGGCATCAGGGTGGCCCAGGTGTCGCTGCCGCTGCAGTTAGGAACATTCCCCACATCTCTGCAGCGGGGGAAGGCTGTGGCTTATTTCTCATCCATACCACGCACCCATGGCAGGGCGGCAACAGGCTGCTGGCTGTGAAAAGTGAAAAGTGTGAGTCGCTCAGTCATATCTGACGTTTTGTGACCCCATGGGTAGCTATAGCTCACCAGACTGCCCTGTCCATGGAACTCTCCAGGCAAGAATCCTAGAGTGGGTAGCCATTTCCTCCTCCAGGGGATTTTCCCGGCCCAGGGATTGAACCCCGGTCTCCTGCATTGCAGGTGGATTCTTCACCATCTCAGCCATTTCTCATCCACACCACATGCCCACAGCAGGGTGGCAACAGGCTGCTGGCCATGGTTGCAAGGAAACACACCTGAAGGGGTGGCCAGCATCTCTCCAAGGCAGTGGGGGTGGACCCATGCAGTCAATTAAATGCTCTGGTCTAGAAGCGCCTTGTCAAAGTTCTGCTCACAGCTCATTGGCCAGAAAGGATCACATGGGGGTCCCAAAGGTATGTGCCATTCATCCAGGCACTTGTGGCTAACACCAGTGCCATGGGGAAGCAGAGTGGGGAGACACTGCCCAGCACAGGGGTCTGAGGGAAGAGAGTCCTCTGCCCTGGGGTCTGAGGGAGGAGGTATAGCCCAAAACTGGGACTCTGAGGATGGAGACATGATCTGTCTGGGAGGAGGGAGGGGGAAGGGGGAGACTGCAAAATGTACCCCTCCCCAACACGTCAGCTGCCTTGGGAAAGCTAGGACCCTGGTGCTAAGATATCTCCTGGAATCTCCCCGTTCTGGGCACAGCCAGGCTGCTGTGGCGCCAGCCGTGGAATCTGATCCAGCTGGGAAGCAAAGGCTGTTTGTTCTCCCTGGTTGGGATCTCGGCCACCCTGAAACCAGCCCCAGATCACTTTCCAGGGCATCCGTGTGTGACCAGGGGCCCCCGGATGACCTGGGCTGGCCTTGCGTCCCACTGGACCAGTCATCGTGGCCAGGTCACTGACTCTGCAAAATCACAACCTTCTGAACCCCACAGGGCCTGGCGACAGAGAGCCTCACAAAGGGACCAGAGGATCCCAATGGAGCCTGTCCCCTGGGCCCCCAACTCCTGACTTGGGCCACATTGATCAACACTCTGACTGAGCTTATATCATCTTGAGCTACAGGGGAGGGAGGTTTCCTGGTGGCTCAGGTAGTGAAGTATCCACCTGCAATGCAGGAGACCTGGGTTCAGTCCCTGGACTGGGAAGATCCCCTGGAGAAGGAAATGGCAACCCATTCCAGGATTCTTGCCTGGAGAATCCCATGGACAGAGGAGCCTGGTGGGCTACAGTCCATGGGGTCACAAAGAATTGGACATGACTAAGCAACTATGCACGCACAGGGGAGGGGAATGAAGAGAAGATTTATCCTTTTGCCTTTTGCTCACTCCTGGGTGCTGAGAGCTTGGTAGTTGCAGGGACCTGAGTTCTGAGAGGGAGATTTCTGGAGACAAGCAGTCACAGCTCCAACGCTCACTAGCTGGTCACCCTGAGCAATGGCTTAACCTCTCTATACCTCATTGTGTCCATCTATACAATGGGCATCTCACTGGTCCTCACCTCAAAGGGTAGTTCTGAGGGGGAATTTTTGTGGGGGCGTGTCTCTCCACTGTCCATGTTGACTGTTGCAAAAATACTTCCTGGCTCTGAAAGTCCTTCTCTGCCGGAAGGTTTCTGCAGCCCAAAGTCCATGCGGAGTGGATGGAGGATGCAAGTCCTAGTGGCCTCTGCTAGTGGAAAACCCCACACTATGGAAGTGAAAGTGTTAGCCCTCAGTTGTGCCTGACTCTTTGCAACTCCATGGACTGTAGCCCACCAGTCTCCTCTTGTCTGTGGGATTCTCCAGGCAAGAATCCTGGAGTGGGTTGCCATCCCCTTCCCCAGGGGATCTTCCCAACCCAGGGATCGAACCCAGGTCTCCCACATTGCAGGCAGATTCTTTACCATCTGACCACCAGGGAAACCCAAACCCCACCCTTGTATTTAAATGTTGGTCCCTGCTTCTCTCCCTACCCCAAATCAGAGCCTTGATCTGTGCCAGACTTGAGCATCCCCTTTGGCCCCCTCCCTGCCCAATCCCCCAAGGCTTCTCTCCCATCATTCATTCTGCCTGTTCTTTTTTTAAAAATGTTTTTATTTATACATTTGGCTGAGCCAGGTCTTAGTTTTGGCGTTTGAACTCTTAGTTGTGGCATGTGGGATCTAGTTCCCCGACCATGGATTGAACCCAGGCCTCCTGCACTGGGAGCATGGAGACATAGCCACTGGACCACCAGGCAGTCCCTAGATTTACTTCTAACCAATGGAATACAGTAAGGGTTCTGGGACTTCACTTTTGTAACTAAGTTTAAAATACAAGACTTTAATCTTGTTGCAGGCTCTCTTGCTGTCCTTGATGATACATGCTGCTCTATAAAGAGACCCACATGTGGCAGAACTGAGGGCAGCCTCTGGCCAACAGCCATCAAGGAACCAAGGGCCTCAGTTCCATAGCTCATAGGGAATTGAATCCTGCCGACAACCACAAAGTGAGCTTGAAAGCAGATATTACCCTGGTTGGATCTTGATCACAGTGTGAAGGGGAGGACTCAGGAGAGTCATGCCAGATTCCTGACCCACAGAAACTGTCAGATAAGAAATAGGTATTGTTTTGAGCTGTTGATCTTTAGGGATAATTTGTTATGCAGCAATAAATAACTGATACAAATGATAAGTGTATTTAAATCAGGGAAAGAGAGTGTGCTGGGTTTTCAGGGGCCATTTTTGTCATTCCTGCTCCATTTATCCTAATAAACTCAGTTGGCATCTGAGGTAGTCTTCTGAGTCCGAGGCTCTATTTGCCTTGTACCTAGAACCATCCTGAAGACGGAAGACTCATGAAGTCTTTTAAAATTCTTATTTCACCAAAATATGTTTTAAAGGGTTTGAATAAAGTATTCTTTGATGGGAATGGGCCCCTCATTGCTCTGAGCAATTTCCCTGAAGGTGGCATCTGGCCTTCTGTTCTAAATGTCATCATTCCAAAGGAAGTAAGAAGTAAAGCAGAGAGAGAGGCTTCCCTTGTGGCCCAATGGCTAAGACTCTGCACTCTGGATGCAGGGAGCCAGGCTCAATCCCTAGTCAGGGAACTAGATCCCACATGCTACAACTCAGACCTGGTGAAGACAAATAATTTTTTTTTAAGTAAAGGAGAGAGACCAGGGATTGTATTGAGGGGACAACAGTGGTGACCCCTGTGGGAGTTAGGCAAGGTGTTGGCGGACATCCAAAAATTAATAGTTCTTCTCAATCACAGAGAGCAGAGGTAAGTGCTTTCAATATCCCATTTATGCCTGCCTTTGCAAAAGTGCCTGAAGCTTGAACAGATGCTATCTGTGCCTCCCTCCCCTCCACAGTAGTCTCTGCACGATGAAGGCCACTCACAGCAAACACCTGTGACTCTGCCTGGGGCCTCCTGTGATCACAGGAGCATGTCTAGCTGGTACATAGGGAAGGCCAGGAATGTGACGGGTCAGTTACCCCAGGAACAGATCTCAGGGTGATAAGAGGATAAACATCCCAGCCGCTTCGCCCTGGAGTGGGACCAATTGCCATGTGTGTTCTATGCGTTTCCGTGGGGTCCCCAGTGGGATGGAGTCCTAGTTGCCCTCAGGGCCGTTTGCTCGTTGGTGTCCCCTGCAGGGCTCCAGGGCTTCTGGGGGAAGTTGTTTAGTCACTAACTGGTGTCCAAAATTTGCAACCCCATGGACTGGAGCCTGCCAGCTTCCACTGTCTATGGGATTTCCCAGGCAAGAATACTGGAGTGGGTTGCCATTGCCTTCTCCAGGGGATCTTCCAGACTCAGGGATCGAACCCCAGTTTCCTTCACTGGCAGTTGGATTCTGTCACTTCCCAGATAAACCACATCTCAGCAATCGTGTCAGTCTTTGGTTCTGATGATCCCAAACCAAGGCCACATCTTTGACAGATGCTGTCTACACCTTAAAGTGCACCAAAATGCCAATAGCTACTTGCGTTGGAGAGGAGTCACTGACACTCTTTCTGATTTGGTCCTCAAGAGCTGTGTTATGTGGGAGCTGGGGGAATTTGCCTGATTTTTAAAAATATACTTATTTATTTGGCTGTATCCAGTCTAACTGCCGTACTCGGGCTCTCTTGCTTTGACATGAGGGCCCCGGAGTGAGCAGGCTTAGTAATTGCAGCGCAAGGACCCTCATCCCCTGCATTGCAAGGCAGATGCTCAGCCGCTGGACCACCCGGGCAGTCTCTGGTCCAATTTTTATAAAGAAAGAAACTGAGGTACAGGTCGCATGACTGCTCCCTAAGCCAGGTCTGCAGCAGCTGGCTCTTGGAACACCAGACATTCACTTTTAAAATGTATAGCTCAGTGTCATTTACTTCATGGATCACCTATATCTAGTTCCAGAACATTTCCATCACCCCAAAGGAGACCTTGTCCCTATTAGCCATCACTCTCCATCCCCCACCCCGGCCCCTGGCAACCACTAATCTACACCCTATCGATTTGCCTGTTCAGGACATTTCACATAAATGGGATCACACACCATGTGGCTTCCCATGTCTGGCCTGACGTTTGGTAGGTTTATCCATGCTGTAGCGTGGGTCAGAGCTCCATTCCTTGTCACAGTTCAGTACTATTGCATTGTATGGAATATTCTCGTATGCACCACTTTTTGTTTATTCATTCATCTGTTGATGGACATTTGTGTTGTTTCCATGTTTTGGTGATTATGACTAGAATGAGCACATATATACAGGGATTTGTTTGAACACTTGTTTTCAATTCTTTTGAGCCGCCTTTGCCTTAACTTTTGTCCGTCTACCCTAGTCCTGGCCTTGGGCACGAGGCCTTAGAAGTTCAACTTCTAATTCTCCTGACCAGTCCAGGAGATGAGGCACTCCTCACTCATAGCCACCTGGGGTCCTTCCTCCTCAACTCTCTTCCCCCTCTTCAGAGTCCCCAGGGCCTCCCCCATTCCAGAGAGCTCTCAGAAAACTGGAGTCTCCAATGTTTCCTGGGCATGTGCTCTGTCCTGGATCCTATGTGACGAGGTTATGGGGTTCTAGCCATCACCACTGCTGTGTGGTCTCACATAAGTGGCCTTGCTTCTCTGGCCTCTGTTTCCCCATCAGTGAGTGGGGTTGTCCTAAGAAGTAACTAAAGCCAGGAAGTACATGTCTGCAGTACGAGGCATGTGACATGACATGCTTTTTTTTTTTTTTGCCTGCACTGTCTTGGTTGCGGTGCGCAGGCTCTAGAGCTGGGCGGCTCAGTAGGTGCTGCCTGCAGGCTCTCTAGTTGCCGCTTAGTGGCCCCATGACATGCGGGATCTTAGTTCTCCAACCAGGGATCGAACCTGCATCCCCTGCATAGGAAGGCGGGTTCTTAACCACTGGACCACCAGGGAAGCTTGACATTTGTTCTAACTTTATCCCCTTCCATTGATATTTTCATGCACAACACAAGCCTTTGCTTTTTGGATACCCCCCACGACAGGTGCTGTATCGGAGGAGGAGGTTTGTGTAGGCTCCCAGGGGGCTCAGGAAGGATGTGGCTGAGGGGAGTAGGGCATCCAAGTCTCTAGCTGATCATTGGCTTGGGGACCAGCCTCCCCCAAGGCTGTTGGGCGCTGTCACCTCTCTGCCCATGGGTACAGGTCCTGGGGTCTTCAAGCCACTGTGTGGCTGAGCTTCCTCCACTAGGTGGCCCTAGGTGGCCCAGGAAGGGATGGACAGGCTGGGAGATTGCTGAGGACATTTATCCATTTGGAGTGGGGGCAGGAACCAGGGCATCCCCACACCCTGTGATACTTATATGCATGAAAATTTGTGGGAAATGGATCCCAGACTTGGCTCTACAAGGGGTACACTCTCTGTCCCCCAACTCTTGCCCTCCCCATCCCCACTCCTTCCAGTGCACCCTTCATCCTGGACCTAACTTGGCCATGCAGCATGTTTGGTTGTGGCTCAAGTGACATGGAGATAATGGCATGGAATTTATTTTCAGGTAGTGCAGGACAGGGATGGGGATGGGACCTCTGGAGACCCCTGGGGCTCTGAGTTATCCACCAAGCCCTGTAAGTTCCAAGGGTCCCAGAAATCAGCCATCAACCCACATTTTCTTGCCAACAGGCACCCCAACTAACAGAAGCACAGCTTGACAAGCATTGAGGACCTGCCGTGCACAGGCCCCAGGAATGACTCATGTAGTGTCTCACGGGAGCCCTAGAAGAAGGAACCACTTCTGTTCCCATTTTACAGGCCAGGAAACTGAGCCACAGAGTGGTGAAGCCCTCAGCCACAGGCCCACAGCCAGGAGTCTGGGTCCAGGTCTCCAGGTGCATCCGTGGCCCAGGGCTGCTCTGAGCTCAGCACATGCAGGTTTCAAATGCTCACAGCCCGGAAGGAGTCGCAGAGTCTGAGGCTTGCACTATCAGCAGCATGGAGGCTACAGGACCCAGGTTCGAATCCAAGCTCTGATGCTCAGTACTGGCCATGGGAGCCTTGGTGAGTCACTGTCTCTCTCTGGGCCTCGGTTTCCTCATCTGTAAAATGGATGGAGATGTTTAGAGAACCGCTGTCTAAGCTCTCCCCTCCCCCTCCTGCCTAGAACAGAATTTTATTCATTCTGGGCAGCTGCATTTCCTTGTCTCCTCTATATTGAAGTGTGGCCACATGACTGTTCTGGCCAGTAATGTATAACCAGAAGAGTCCCAAGGCCTCCCAGGAAGACTCCCAAAAGCTCCTGAGTCAGTCCTGGCCTCTGCCTTTCTCTCTGAGTGAGGAGGTGAAGGTTGGACCCCCAGCAGCCATTCTGTGCCATGAGGCAACCTTGAGGACAAAACGCAGAGATGGTGTGAACTGAGAGAGAAATCAAGTTGTACTGCTACTGTGGTTGAGCCTGGAGCTATCTCTACAAGAGTCCTCTTCCTGCTGCCTGACACTTGGTCTCTATCCCTGATCCTTGGGCTCACACCAAGGTGGAGTCCTTCCCTGAACCCCCTGGCCTGTGGCCCAGGATGCTGCGCATCTCATGTGTGACCTCTCCCCAGCGCCCCTCACTGGCAGACAGTGTCCGGTGCACGCGGGATGCAGGCAGGCCGCTCTCCCGGCCTCCTCCCATGACTGCAGGTGCTGTGTCAGTGACCATGGGTCTGAGGGAGTCCCCCAGTTTAGGGAAGGATGAGTAGAGAGTCCAGTGATGAATACCCTGCTGGGGCTGAGCCCTGGAGCCGGCCTTGGAGACTTCAGCAGGGCGGACAGGGTCATCTTCAAAGTGTGGTGGGGACAGTTCATGGAGGCCCCGGCGGGTGGTCCGGGCAGCCTGGAGCAGAGTGTGGGTCAGTGATGCCACCAGGACTAGAGCACCCAAGCCAAGGATGGAAGCAGCTGCTGCACCTGTCTCGATCTCGAAGAGCAGCAGGGCGTAGATGGACAGTGCTGGGGAAGGAAATGGCTCTTATTCAACGTTTGATCCCCAAGCCCTGGAAGAACTCCCCACATGGAAGGCAATTATAGAAAACTATACATTATGATAGGCACATAGACTAACTCATCTAATCCTTCCACACCTGACAAATATGTCATCATCATACCTACTTTACTATGTGTGTAGACACTCGGTCATGTCCAGCTCTTTGTGACCCCATGGATTGTAGCCCACCAGGCTCCTCTGTCCATGAGATTCTCCTGGTAAGAATACTAGAATGGGGTGCCATTTCCTCCTCCCAGGGATCTACCCAACCCAGGGGTCGAACCTGCATCTCCTGTTTGGCAGGCAGATTCTTTACCACTGAGCCACCAGGGAAGCCAGTGTTATGTGTACTTAACCACAACTGAAACAACCCAGATCTCAGACTTTTGGAATCTTTGTGATTGACCTGGAGTGAATGGCAGTCCCTCTCTGACCTCAGCTGGCTTATCTGAACAATAAGACAGTTGGCGACCTGACCTCAAGGACTGGTCCTCTGTGGCCCTATCCAATGTCCAGTTGGCACCTTTTTGGTGGGAACTATCCTGTGCATTGTAGGATATTTAGTAGCTTCTACCCACCAGATAGCAGTATACCCTCCCCCATCTTATCACGAAACCAAAAATGTCTCCAGATATTGATTGCCCAGGGTCCCCTCCGGGGCAGAGTCAGCCTGCATTGAGAGGTTCCGGTCCAGTCCCTAACCCCACCCTGTTCACTGGGCTAGGAGGACTGACCTACTTCCCTGGCATCAGTGATGTACATGGTCCTAAGTCTTGGCCAGTCAGGGTGTTGCTTCCCCTGGTTGTAGTGATTGGTGCGTGGCTATCACATGACCCAAGTTCAGCCAATCAGAGTCAGCCCTGGGACCTCTGCTTGGACTATGAGGATGGGGGAATTTCTTTATGGCAGCAATTAAGGAATTGCCAGTCTGGTGTGCTGCAGTCCCTGGGGTCGAAAATAGTCGGACATGACTTAGCAACTGAACAACGACAAAAAAGGAGAGCAGCTCAGAGTTGGTGGGGGATTTCTCAGCACTTCGTGGGCTGTTTTTAGGCTTTCTCCAGCTCTGCACTCTTGTTTTTGAACATGCCACACTGTATTATCTCTGGCATATTAAAGCGAGGCCAAGGACTTTTTTTTGCTCTAAACATTTTTAAAAGGTCTTTATAATTATTATTTTGGTTCTGGTTAGCAATGAATGAATGACTGGCTGGACATGCTTGGGAATTCTTGCTGAGTGAGGTCACCTAACCTCAAAAAGAATATAAATGGGAGCTGAACAAATTCTTCATTTAATGCTTAATGAGGCTGACATAGTTTTTGTGCCCGTTGTGAGTTTTTGTGTATTTTAGGACAAGAATATTTTATTCTCCAAGTCTCTAACAGTTTTGTCAGCCCCTGAAAAGGCTTGAGGTCATAGGTACTATGTTGAAAGTGCTTACAGATAAAGACTTCTTTCTCAGGGCACAGTGGGTGAAGAGGTGAAGTGAGAAGCAATTTTTTTCTGACCTCATTTGAGTGCCTGGATCCGGCCACACCTGAAACCACTAACCCCTGATCTTTTTGGATAGATGAGTCACTCCATCCACTCTCCTTTTAATAAAAAACCCCACATCCAGAGTATTTTATTAAGTCAAACAACAGGAGTGATGCAGTTAGTTATCCTGTGTGTACAAATTCCCACAATAAACCCTAAGCTCATATTTCATAAATAATCTTTTAAATATATCTTCTAAACTTCTATTTCTCTATTGTGGTACTAAGGGAAAAAATAGTAACAGCAAATCCCTTGTTTTTCAATAAGCTGATTTTTTTTAATTCCAGTAAAACAGGTTGTCTATAGGGCTACCAGAGATCTATGGATGATTTAACACTGACTCTCCAGAATCAGCAACATATTTTTCAAGATTAGAACAAAATATAAGATGTCAACAGTCTCTTCAAAGAAATGTGATGATCTGATTTCTTTACCAGCATGTGTGGGTGATCAAAGAAGAGTTACAAACTAGGGAAGGAAAGATTGTATGTCCTTCTGGCACCCAGGTTATTAGCTTTTACTCTGCTTCATATTTGGGGATTTAAAATTGCATTTCTGGTTTAGGGGGCTTTTTTTTTTTTTCTTAAGCCCTTCTTAAGCTGGATTCTGATATTTGTGATCAAAACAGTTTGTGCTAAGGCCAACCTGTGAAACACTATCTCCAGAAACCAGCAAGGACTGGGAAACAGATGTAGACAAGTGATGAATCACGAGTGTTCTGAAGACAACCACCATTTATGGAATCCCCACTGGGATCAGATGCCAGGCATGGGCACAAGTGTCAGAACCAAGAGTGAAAAAGTTAGGCTGGCTCCAGAGCTGACCCCAATTGTGGGGCCATTACCCTTGGCTGCTCCAACTCAGGGTCCTGTACCCCATGTTCTATCCTGAGCACATACCTGCCAAGTAGACGGAGACCCCACAACAGAAGAGGCCGAGAGCCACATGTCTGAGGAGGCGGCAGTCATAGAGAAACCAGTCAGACCTGGCAGGGAGGGGGGCAGGAAGAAAATGGACTCAGGAGGCAGAACTGGTGGAAGAAGTTTGGGGAGGAGAGGAAGGGAGAATGGTCCAGCTCTGGGGAACTGGAGATCTATGTGAGGACCCAACCATCCACCATGTATCCGTCCCCCTCCCTGCTCAATCATTCTTTACCGCCTGCCACCATTTATTATCCATACATCCATCCTATCCATCTGTATGTATCCAACCATACAGCCATCCATCCATTTAACCGTGCTGTGTTAACCCATCCACCCATTTATTTAAACAGCCACTATCATCCATTATCCATTTGTCATTCACCATCCATCCATCCGTCTACCACCCCTGACCCATCCATCCATCATCTGTCTCCCAGTCACCATTCATCGAGCCAACCATCTATCTGTCCATTCATCCACCCAGTCGTCATCCATTCCATTCCCCTCCCCCATAACCCCCCGATATAGTGAAAGTGAAAATGTTATTCAGTCGTCTCTGACTCTTTGCCACCCCATGGACTGTAGCCCGCCAGGCTCCTCTGCCCATGGAATTTTCCAGGCAAGAATACTGGAGTGGGTTGCCATTTCCTTCTCCAGGGAATCTTCCCAACCTAAGGACTGAACCTGGGTCTTCTGCATTGCAGGCAGATTCTTCACCATCTGAGCCACAAGGGAAAACAACCTACTTATATACATCAGTCCACTAAAACATCCAACATTCATGAAACAGCTGTTGCATATGGACACTTGCTAGGCATCTGACTTCCATTATTTTACTGACCATAAGCTTATTTGGGAATGAGGAAACTGAGGCTAATTTGTTATCAGCTGCAATAGAAACAGAGATTCCCAAGAGCTGTGTGAATTGAGAACATGGTTTTGAACCCAGCCCTGTGCTAAGTTTTTCTGCTGTGTGCACGCTCTTCTCCAGTCCTGTGAGATCAAGAAAAGGAGATTCCATCATTGCTCACCTCCCACCAGTACCCTAGAATTGGTACTCCTCCCTGGTCTTTCTGCCAACTCCCCTCCTGACCCCTTTTCTGCACAGTGGCCAGAGTGAGTTCTTCCAAACCCACTTACGCCAGATCACGCCCCTCCTGGCTCACAGCTTTCTCAGTCAGAGTAAAAATCTAAGATCTTCACCAGAGCACAGGAACCTCTATATAATCCAGTACCTCTTGGACTTCCCTGGTGGTCCAGTAGTCAAGACTCCACACTGCCACTGCAGGGAGTGCGGGTTCTATTCTTGGTCATGGAACTAAGATCATGCAAGTTGTATGGTGTAGCAAAAAAAACCCCAGTACCTCTCACTTCCACTTCCTGGTCCTCATCTCCCATATCTACCCCCACCCCAACCACATCGATCACCTCCAGCCCCCTTTAACACTTCAAGCTCATTCCTGCTCCAGGGCCTTTGCACATGCTGGTCCCTCTGCCTGGATCACAGTCCCTTAGATCTTGTGCCTCCTTTCTTTCTTCAAGTCTCAGTTCAGTCCTCCCTTGATGGTAGGACTCACCCCCATCCCCATGATGGTTGGTCTCACCCCTACCCTTTCCTGCTCCACCACATCACCTCATTTTCTTCCCTTTCCAGCATTCATCACCATTTGACATTATTGATCTGTTTTTCTTCTTCATTATCTGCATCCCCAGGAAGGTGGTCCAGACCCACTTGGGTCCTGCTGAGTCTCCAATACCCAGCGCTGGTCTCAGCCCCCAGCAGGCACCCAACACATATTTGTAAACTGACAGAATGCATGCTTTTCAGCACCCCCTTGAACTAGCAGATAGAGAGTGCATGGTTTGGATGGAATTCAGTGGTGGAAGTGCCCATCTGATCAAATCTATGGAAGCCTGGGCCAGGATCCTGGCTCCCCTCCCCCAGGAGGGCGGGACAGCCAAGTCTTTGGCTCAAGGAACGTCCTCACTCCACATGCAATGTGCCCATCTCCCTGAGCTCAGGTGCCTGACAAGGAACTCTACCCCCACCCCCACACCTACCCCTAGCCAGGGCACAGGTTCCTGGCTCTATCAGCTTTAAGTTCAAATGCAGCCCACTCCCTTCCAATCCTAGCAGCATAGACAGAGCAGCCTCCCCTGTCTGAGACTAAACAGGAGGATGATAAGGGGTACCAGCCGTTCAGGGGGCTTCACTGAGCTAATCACAAGATGTGGGAAGCACCTAGAGCTTAGGGTTCAATTAAATAACAAATGCTATCAACACTGGGGCTAGCTCCAGGCCTACTTTGAGCCTCAGTTTACTCATCTGTGAAATGGGGAGTCGCAGCAGCAGTTGTACCTGCTGTAAATTTTCAGCAAATATAGGAGAGAGGGAGGGATGGATGGACGAAAGGAGGAAGGGAAAGACGGATGAAGGGAGGGAATGAGGGAGGAAAGCTCTCCCCAACGCTGAGGCCCAGAGAAGGGCAGCGGCTCGCCCGGGCCCGTCCAGGCCCCAGCCAGGCAGTGGGGCCGGCCCTCCTACCTGTTAGAGCCCGGTCCCCGCGCCATCTCGGCGCCCAGGTGGCCGCAGAGCGCGGCGAGCAGCAGGCAGGTGAGGCCCAGCACCAGGGCTAGCGCGGAGAGTGCAGCGGCCAGCGGCAGCAGCGCCCCGGCCGCGTCCTCCGGCAGCCGGGCGCCGGCGCCCAGCTCCGGGCCCAGCCCGTCGATTCGCGGTCCTCGAAGCTCCGCGCGGCCCGCCTGCAGCTGGAACAGCAGCTGCGCGCCCAGCGCCGCCAGCACCGCCGCGGGGATGCCCAACAAGACCATCGCGGCCAGCACCCGGCCGCCGTACGACCTGGCCATCGGAGGGGTCCTGCGGGCCTGGGGGACAGCTGGAGAATCAAAGAGATTTTAGTGGGCAGGGCAGTTGAGGGGCGTCTTAGGGCCCTCGGCGGTCCAGAAGGGGGCGGTTTTTGAAAGTTGGAAGGGCCACAGAGAGCTTGGGACGCCAGTCGCGGTGGGGACGAAGAAGCGCTGGGAAAACTTGAGACGAAGTCTCTCTCTGGGGACCCTGTGGGCGCCAGCTCCCGGTCTCGGGGCTCTTGAGGGGCGTGGCCAGCAAGGGGCGGGGCTAATAAGGGGCGGAGACTGTCCCACGTGGGATAAGCGCACAGCGGCTGTGTCCAGGGCCACTAAACTCATTAAAGTGTCCCCCTTTCCCCTCCCGCCGCTCCAAGTGCCTGTTTTATCATTGTTTGGGGGGAAAGAAAAGAAACTTGCACAAATTTTTAAATAATTCACTTTGCTACCCTATCTCTACCTGGCAATTGACTGGGATGTACCCTCTGCTCACCTTTCAAGGCTGTGCAGAGACGTCACCACCTCAGAGAGGCCCTCCTGGACCTCCTCTCCACGCAGCACACCCGTCCTTCACTGCTAGACTTTGTTCTTCCCACGGCACATTTTGAGGGGTTATTATTTATTTCTTTTTTTGCATTTCAAGAAGAATTCTAATGAATCCTACTTCTTACATCTTCCCATACATAGAAAAACAGTATAACCATGAAATTGAAACATCTGTTCTTTGTGAGTAGCAGTAATATTTCATCAAGATTTATCTCTGATTACATGTATTCTTTAACAGCAAAACATGTAAGCTAGTTTCCCCCCACCTCTTCAGAGCAGCTCCTTAGAGCTATCTGAGAGACTTGTCTCCCAGGTTATAGTCGTCAGTAAGACCCTGAATAAAGTTTAACTCACAACTCTCACATTGTGCATTTTTCTTTTAGTTGACAACAAAATAAATACATATTTAAGTGTCTGTGTATATATCTCTGTATATGTATGTATTAATCACAAAAGCATTTAGAGTGGTTATTTCATGTCTACCAGGGCTTGTCAGTATGTCTTCCATGTAATGGACCGGTATGGTGTTCTGTGGGATGTCAAGATATTTGGGGCAAGGAGATCCAACCAGTCCATCCTAAAGGAGATCAGTCCTGGGTGTTCATTGGAAGGACTGATGCTGAAGTTGAAACTCCAGTACTTTGGCCACCTCATGCGAAGAGTTGACTCATTGGAAAAGACCCTGATACTTGGAGGGATTGGGGGCAGGAGGAGAAGGGGACGGCAGAGGATGAAATAGCTGGATGGCATCACCGACTCGATGGACATGAGTTTGAGTAAACTCCAGGAGTTGGTGATGGACAGGGAGGCCTGGCATGCTGCGATTCACGGGGTCGCAAAGAGTCGGACACAAGTGAGCAACTGAACTGAACTGAACTGAAGGTTTATATTATGATAAGGAACAAAAGAACTGACATTGCCTTGAGGCATCAACCATAAAGTTTATACTCTTGTTCCCGCTTGGTAAATGCAAATCTATTCTGATTTTGGTTGCAATGTGAATGAAGAAGAAAGCATTCTCCAAGTCCGTAGTTCCATTATCAGGTGCCTGGTGCTGTGTTAATTTGCTCTAGAAGAGATACCACACTTAGAATTGTGATTTTTTTTTTTTTTATCACCACCTAACTAAATTTGTGACGATCTGTCATTTTTCCATGACTCAACTGGCTTTTGTTAGTGGCCAAACAGGGGTCCTAAGGAGACTAGCCACTGGGTTGGAAGGCATCTATTCCAGGCGGAGCAACTGAGACACTTGTGTGCAGAGCAGGGTTGACTGCTTCAGAAACTGGGGAAAGATTGCCTCCTTGGGCAAAGGAGATTTGGGGCAATTTAGAGGTATGCAGTTTGCAGCCTCATGTCTGCCTAAATGTACCCACCCCCTGTCTCAGAGTTACACCCGTTTCCACCAGTGCTGTTACCTTAGCATAACAAGGACAGTGAGACTGACCATTTAATTGTGACTGCAGCTCTGCAATTCACATGCTTAGCTCCTAGGTTTGGTGTTAAGTCCAAGTATCTGCCTATAACCCCCAGGACATGGAAAATTCCTCCAGAACGCCATAGATGCATCATAATTCTGTATAAATATATATGTATATGTACATATATGTAAGTTCATGGATGTTCTTTTAATTTCTTTCCCCCCTATGCAAGCTGTAAAAAGAAGGTGCATACTCAGTTGTGTCCAACTCTGCAACCCCATGGACTGTAGCCTGCCAGGCCTGTCTGTTCATGGGATTTCCCAGGCAAGGATACTGGAGTGGGATGCCATTGCCTTCTCCATATTTATTTATTTTTAAATTTAAAAAATAGAACTGAAACTTATATGACATAAAATTAACCATTTTAAAGCGAACCACTCAGAGGTCTTTAGCACATACACAATGTTGTGCAACATCGCCTCGATCTAGTTCTGGAATTTCCATTCCCCACTTCAACCTCCATTAGCAGTCACTTTCCATTCCCCCTCTCTCAGCCCCTGGTAGCCACTATTCTACCTTCTGTCTTCTACGGATTTGTCTTTTCTGGACATTTCATATAAAAGAAACCAGACAATATGTGGTCTTTTGTGTCTGGTTTCTCTCCCTGGGCCTAAGATTTTTAAGGCTTATCCATACTGTGGCATGGGTCATTCCTTTTTTATGGCTGAATAATATTTCATTGTATGAATGGACCACATTCACCTTATCATTCATCTGTTGATGGACATCTGGATTGTTTCCATCTTTGGCTGGTTATGAATAGTGCTATGAACAGGTACATGGAACAATTTGATTCCCTGTTTTCATTTCTTTTGGGTCTATACCCAGAGTGGAATGGCTGGATTATAATGATAACTATATTTAAGCTATTGAGGAACTGCCTGTTTTCCACAATGCCAGCACCAGACACCCTGAAACCATTTTACATTCCCACCAATAGTACACCAGGGTTCCAATTTCTTGATATGCACATCAACACTTGTTATTTTGTTTTTTTTATTATAACCATCCTATAGGATGAGAAGGGGTATCTCATTGCGATCTTTGCGGGGAGTGGCTTGAAAGAGCTGACTCTGGGAGCTGCCTTGATTATCAAGGGTTCCTTCAAGGACATAGCTCTCTGTCCCGCCACCCCTCTGAATTTACTATCCAAAGATAAACACAACACTAGTAAGCCTTGAATGCACACAAGACGCAGACAGACAGCCTTTTTACGATTACCCCTAATCTAAATCAGGATGCCATTCCTGTGCTCTGGCACCTAGTGAGAGTTCTAATTATTGTTATCTTAAAGATGATGTACATGGGGAAGAATTTTCTTTGTGATGTCTCCTTCTTGGTTTAAGTATAAATGAAGCTTAGAGAAATAAAGGAGCATCGTTGACTGCAGCGATCCTCTTGACCCCATCTGTCCTGTGTCTTTATTTCTTAGCCTATATGGGGAAGAATTTTCTTTGTGATGTCTCCTTCTTGGTTTAAGTATAAATGAAGCTTAGAGAAATAAAGGAGCATCGTTGACTGCAGCGATCCTCTCGACCCCATCTGTCCTGTGTCTTTATTTCTTAGCCTAAAGGAACGCTTCGTGTTGCTCGCTGAAATCTCCCGGCTGGTCCGGCAGATCTTGATTTGCATTTCCATAATAACCAGGGACATAGTGCGTCCTTGTTGGCCAATGCACTTGTGGGCCGTTTGCATATCTTCTTTGGAGAAGTGTGTCTTCATATCCTTTGTTCATTTGGGTTGTTTTGTCTTTTTGCCTTCCTGCAGCACTTTGCATCTCTGGCAGCACATTGCCGTGCACTTTCCTGCTATCTGTGGCTAGGGGGGTGGGGGTGAGAAGAGCTGCTTCAGGACCGTGGGATGTCTACTTCAAGTGTCCACTGCTGTGTTCCTTTTGTGTCTGGATCTGCATCCAGCACATAGTAGGTCTTCAATAAAGCCTTGCAGGACATGAATGAATGGGTTGCCTTGTACTCTGACTCTGGAATTCTTGTAAAGTTTGAAATATCAAATCTGAAAAAGGTGTCAAAGGTAACACATTCCTGCTACATCCAGAATATAAGGGTAACTGAGGTCAACGTGGCCTGATGCAACCAGGTCCCTGCCTTAATGTATCAGGCCTGAAAGATGGCACAGTCATCATCTAGACTTGACAGAAGAGGAAACTGAGGCACTGAGAGCTTCAGTGACTCCCTGGGTCACACAGTCATCACAGACAGCCTGGCTGTATAAAACCCAGTGCTTTATACTACATTCCAGAAATAGATATATAGATCCCACTGGTTTTGAATGTCCATGTCTTTTTTCCAATTTGGGGAGCCATTTATCTTTTTCAGGTTTCAAATTTTGGGGGTCTTCTGGGAAAAGTTTGTGAGCCTCGAGCCCCCAGCCCAGTGCCTGATGGGCAAAATGACCGCAGGGTCGAGAGTACAGGGTGAACTTTCAGCAACAGGTGGCCTCTCCTCCCCTGGAGATTAGGGGTTAGGGATGAGCATGAAATGAAGCACTTGTCCAGCCCCCAAGCCTCTGCTGCTGCTGCTAAGTCTCTTCAGTTGTGTCCGATTCTGTGCAACCCCATAGAAGGCAGCCCACCAGGCTCCCCTGTCCCTGGGATTCTCCAGGCAAGAACACTGGAGTGGGTTGCCATTTCCTTCTCCAATGCATGAAAGTGAAAAGTGAAAGCGAAGTCGCTCAGCCGTGTCCGACTCTTCACGACCCCATGGACAGCAGCCCACCAGGCTCCTCCTTCCGTGGGATTTTCCAGGCAAGAGTACTGGAGTGGGTTGCCACTGCCTTCTCCCCCCAAGCCTCTAGGGCCTCCCAATCCGAGTCTCAACTCCCTCCCCGCAAACCCTTTCCGGGAGCTGGGAGAAGGTGTGGATTGCATTTATTTGCATGTTTAGCCCCACCCAGAGGACACGTTTCGCCGCCAAGCGGCGCCAGAGACAAAGTGCAGAGATTCGTGCGCGGGGCGAGCTCCAGCTCTGCCTCCTTGGCTGACCTGCCAGGTAGAACCTTATCTTATTGTCATTTCCCAGAAGAAAGGCTTCCCAGGTGGCCCTGGTGCTAAAGAACCCGCTTGCCAGTGCCCGACACTTAAGAGGCCAGGGTTCGATCCCTGGGTAGAGAAGATCCCCTGGAGCATGACAATCCACTCCAGTATTCTTGCTTGGAGTATCCCATGGACAGAGGAGCCTGGAGGGTTACAGTCCATGGGGTCATAAAGAGTCCGACACGACTGAAGGACCTTAGCACAGAAGGGAAAAAGGAGGGAGGGGGGTGGAAGGGGGGGTGGAAAGGTTGTCAGAACCGACTCCATCAGGTCCTGCCCTGCTTCTCTCCGCCATGTCATTACACAACCCCTCGCCCTGACTCACTCCTGGAGGGTGGGCCTCAAATACACCCTCTCTACTCCCCAATTCTAGGCCTTTCTTTCGCATCCGGGTAGCTCAGAGTAGCCCCACCCCTACCGCCCCTCAACTCCTGGGGCAGGGCTCAGAATAAAGACAACTTCCATCCCCAGCCCTGGGGCTCGGCTTTAAACTGGGTCCCCTCCCTCTGAACTGAACTGAACCTCCCTCTTCCTGCGCTTCACAGGTGGTGCTAGTGGTAAAGAATCCGCCTGCCAAAGCAGGAGACGTAACAGTGGGTTTGCTCTCTGGGTTGGAAAGATCCCTTGGGGTAGGAAATGACAACCCACTCCAGTATTCTTGCCTGGAGAATCCCATGGACAGAGGAGCCTGGTGGGCTACAGTCCATGGGGTCGCAAAGAGTCAGACACGACTGAGCCACCGAGGACATCCTTCTTCTTCCTAGACTGCACTGAGAGAGGTTCCCTCCCCTCATCCTGTCCCCCTTTCCCGCCTCGGTGAGGCTTTTCAGAGATTCTGCTTGCTCTGCCAGCCAGCCTTCCACCTTGGGGCTCAGAACGACTTAACCCACTCTGGTCCCGCCCACTACCGGGAGGAGGGGTTTGTCGTTATTCAGTCGCTCAGCAATATCCGACTCTTTGCTAACCCGTGGACTGCAGCCCGCCAGGCTTCCCTGTCCATCCCCACTCCCGGAGCTTGCTCAAACTCAAGTCCATCTAGTTGGTGATGTCATCCAACCATCTCATCCTCTGTCGCTCCCTTCTCGTCCAGCCCTCAATCAGGGGGAGATGAGAGCTCATCAAAGAATCGCTGTCTCCCCCGCTGCACCCCCCTCCCCGCCCCGCATTCTTGTGTTCTTTCCTACAGGGGATTCAGAACAGACCCCCTGCCCCCAGGCCCACCTACCCTTGGGGGTTGGGGGGAGGACTCGTCACAGACCTGCATCTCTCTGTTCCCTCCCACCAAAAGGGTCAGAACAGCCGGCTTCGCCCTCCCCCCGGCCCCGCCCCAACCTTCCTCTTGAGGGTTTCATCATAGAACCCCAGTCCTGTCCATCCCATCTGGGGGTCAGAACAGTCCCGCGGCCGCGCCCTCGGCCTCGCCCTCCTGTCCACAGCTGCCCGCTCTTCCCCGGCCTCGTGCGCCCCGCGCAGCCGGGTCTACGCGGTACTTGCAGCGGCGCAGGGGCTCGGTAAGGCTCCGCGGCGCGGGGTCGTCCAGGTCCTCGGGCTGCAGAAAGCTGCGGTCCAGCACCTCAGCCGCCTCCTGCCAGTTGGCGAAGCAGGCGGGGCCCAGGCGCCGGATCTCGTCGGCCCCGTCGAGCGTCAGCACTTCCCCGCTGGGTTTGAGCACCACGACAGCTGGCAGGCGCTCCACGGAGAACTGGCGCCCAAGGTCCCTGCGGGGCGGGTGGGTCAGTCCGATCGGACCCTCGTCCTGGATCCTGAGCTGAGGAGCCCTCCACCCCTCCTCCTAGTACTTATTGAGCGCCTTCTGTGTGCAACTGGCCCACGCCAGCCTCTGGGAATGCCCAGGAACCCAGAGAGGCCGGGGCCACACTGGCCTCCCGGCTGTGCACCCACCACAGGGCCTTTGCACTGGCCATGTCCTCTACCTTCAGCACTCTCCCCAGACATCTGAGGATTAGGACCCTGTATGCTGCAGACACCTAGCCTTACGTTTCAGTGCCTCTCTCTCTGCTCATGCACGACTCTCAGCACCCAACACACTGCATAGTTTATTTCTCCTGTTGTCGTTTTTTCCCACAGTAGAAAGTAGTTTCACTGGGGCACGGATTGCTGTCTCTATACCCGGGTGTCCCCAGTTCCTGAAACAGTGCGGGGCACAGAGTAGATGCTTGGAAAATGCACATGGAATGAAGGAATAAATATTGATCAATTCCATAAGGAGATATTAAACTGGCTAAGGGTCAGAGAGGGCCTCTCTCAGGAGGTGCCCTTGGAGCTGAGATCTGCAGGATGAGGAAGGGGAGAACAGGGGAAGGTTTTCCCAGGCAGAGGGCTCAGCTGGTGCAAAGGCCTGGACGTCGAGGAGAGATTGGAGTGCAGCCCTGATCATAGTGCAGGGCCATGGGAAGGACTCAATTTTGTTTTCTGGATGAGAGGAAGGCTGTCAGAAGCCATCCACTGGAGGCCCCAGACTTCATCTCCCATTAGGCCAGAATCTTATGCAGTCTTCATAGAGTAAAGAAGGCTGCCAGGGCCAGGCCCATTCATCCACAGTTCTTAATTTGAGTTCTCGGGTGGCCCTTTTGCCGGCCTTCAGGCAGAGAAACATAGTGCTTGCAAAATCCCAAAGGAATAGGTTGCCAGACTTAGCAACTAGAAATAGAGGATACCTTGTGTGAACAAATTTGAATTTCATGTAAACAACAAATAACTTTTTATAAGTATGTCCCTGAATTATGTGGGACATACTTATACTCACAGTTCTCCATTGCTTATGTGAAATTTATATTGAACTGGGTAGCCTGTATTTTGTTTATTTAAAAAAATTGTTTTTAATTTGGCTATGCAGCCTATGGGATCTTAGTTCCCTGACTAGAGATCAAACCCACAACCCCTGCATTGGAAGTTTGGAGTCTTAACCCCTGGACCACCAATGAATTCCCCTGGGTATTCTGTATTTTATCTGGCAGCCTGGTATGTAGGAAGGGTAGAAACTCTGTCTGGATACTTGCCAGAGGGAAGGGTATCCTACTCTTTGTGACCCCATAGACTGTAGCCCACCAGGCTCTTCTGTCCATGGAATTCTCCAGGCGAGAATACTGGAGTGGGTTGCCATTCCCTTCTTCAGGGGATCTTCCCAACCTAGGTATTGAGCCCTTGACTTTGATGTCTCCTGCATTGGCAGGCGGATTCTTTACCACTAGCACCACCTGTTGTTGAGAGGACCCTGCCCCAAACAAAGTCAGTGTTTGGCTGTGATGCCCTTATAGTTGGCATTTCTTGCCCCGCCAGAGGGAGATATTTGCCCTTTGGGGAATGGAGCCTCCTCAGCTGCAGAGGCCTGTGGGAGTGAGCAAGTTTGCAAACTCTGATAATCTTGGCTGGTGGATAAAGGTCTCCATGACCAGAAACTTCGAAGTTTTGTAACAAAACTGATGCGATCAGTAAAATGTCCCCAAATCTGCAACTTACTTTCAAATGGTTCAGCACAAACTTCACAGCAGTGGAGATAAAGCAAATAGAAAAATATGAATAATTTTCATGGGGTTCATTGTGTGCTCCTTCCAACTTTTTGCTATCTTTGAAATTATTCTTTTCTCTCTCTTTTTTTTCTCTTGGATGCTCTGTGCGGCTTGCAGGAAATTTTTCATGATAAAAATGCAGGGCTTAAAAAGAATGTAAGTCTGAGACTCCCCTGGTGGTCCAGTAGTTAAGACTTCATGCTTCCACTGCAGGGAGCATAGGTTTGATCCCTGGTGGGGGAATTAAGATCTTGCATGCCATGTGGTGCAGCCAAAAAATAAAGAATGACAGTCTTATTGCAGAAAAGGGGAAAGTTTTAAAATAGCCACAAATGATCACACTGTTTATCGGGCAGCTTGAACCCAGCCACCTCTCTCTCAGCTCCACTGCTGTCTGAGGATCGCACGCCCACTTATTAGGTGACATTTGGGGCACTGCTAAACATGGTGCCTGCTGGCTTCCCAGGTGGGTGCTGGAGGTAAAGAACCTGCCTGCCAGCGCAGGAGACACACTCGATCCCTGGGTTGATCCCTGGGTCGGGAAGATCCCCTGGAGGAGGGCATGGCAACCCACTACAGTATTCTTGCCTGGAGAATCCCATGGACAGAGGATGGCTATAGCCCATGGTTACAGTCCATGGGGTCACAAAAGAGTCGGACACTACTGAAGTGACTTAACATACATGCATGGTGCCTGCTGGCTTCTTACTCTGGGTGTTCCCTGAACTGGCTGTTTTTTCTCTGAAATCCTCCAAGCCTTTGTGCTGTGTCTGTCCTCTGCCTGGAAACCCTTCCCTTTCCTCACTCTTTACCCTCCTATCTATCCTCTCTGTCTTTGGGGTTCTCTCTTTGAAGCCATTTCCTCTGGGAAACATCCCCCGACTCCCAAATCTCAGCAAGGTCTCCCTGTTCTATTTTCAGAAGACACCCTGGCTTTGGCCTTTGGAACTGCTGCAGTTTGTTATTATGTATTTCTTTGAATGTTTGAGTCTTGGTTTTATGTTTGGCCTGCCTGCTAGGTGGTAAACTCCCCTGCAGCTGGGTGGAACTGGGCATAGGTACCCCTCCCTCCCCCATCTCCACACCTGACTTCTCTGTCCTGATTGGCCCACAGAGGGTGCTTTTATCAACTCCAGATGAAACAGATACACCAATAAACAGATGGTCTTCCTGGGTAGCTCAAATGATAAAGAATCTGCCTGCAACGTGGGAGACTTGGGTTCGATCCCTGAGTTGGGAAGATCCCCTAGAGAGGG
The DNA here is from genome assembly GCF_963930625.1 of Muntiacus reevesi. Taxonomy (NCBI): domain Eukaryota; kingdom Metazoa; phylum Chordata; class Mammalia; order Artiodactyla; family Cervidae; genus Muntiacus; species Muntiacus reevesi. The sequence goes on along the minus strand of NC_089249.1, from coordinate 184,529,870 downwards.
GCATGGCAACCCACTCCAGTATTCTTGCCTGGAGAATTTCATGGACAGAGGAGCCTGGCGGGCTCCAGTCCATGGGATTGCAAAGAGTCAGACATGACTGAGCAACTAACACTTCACTTTCAGCAGAAACAGCCCCTCCTCCAGGAAGCCCTCCCTGACCTCTCCTCTTGTCTCACCTCCTCAGGTCATCCTCAAAGGGCAAGAAGAGCCACTTCTTGGGCATGTCCCTGAGGAACAGGTCTTGCTGCTCCTCCGTCGGGTCCTGGGACACGTACACCAGGGCCAACTGGGCTGCCCGCAGCACGTAGAACTCATCCGTGAGCCGCACGAAGAAGTCCCGGAGGATGGGTGCAAAGGCCTGGCACTCCGGGCAAGACCCAGCACCAAAGAACAGCAGCACCAGCCGGTTTTCCAGTCGGCGGCTGAGCTCAGCCTCTGTGTCCAGCTCATCCTGGTCACTGTTGTTTCGGATTAGGACGCGGCCAGAGAAAAGGGAGGCCATGGCGACTCTGGCTGGGTGCTGGGGACAGGGTGGAAGGACTTCGTGTGACCCTGAGCCTGCTGGCTGGCTGCTGCCCCAGGATTAGGAATCCTTAAGAGGCCGGTGTAGAACGTCAATAATCTGCCTAAACCTCGACCTGATTCTTTGCTGCCTCTGAGGGCAGAGGGCCAGCTGCTCATGGGCTGGTCTCAGGAGACAGCTGCGAAGAAATTAAGAAGCCAGTCAGACTGAGATGCGGGTGTGAAAATATTTTATTCAATTGTGATGTAAAAAGATAAGTGAATCTTACTGAATGCTCTCAGGAATTCAATCTTCATGAATGCATTTGGTAGTCCTAAATCACAAAGGCTCTATTAATTAATTGCTGTGATTTCTAAGTTGTTGTTTGGTCACTCAGTCATGTCTGATTCTTTGTGACCCCGTGGACTGCAACACTCCAGGCTTCCCTGTCCTTCGCTATCTCCTGGAGTGTTCAAACTCATGTCCATTGAGTCGATGATGCCATCCAACCATCTCATCCTCTACCGTCCCGTTCTCCTCCTGCCCTCAATCTTTCCCAGCATCAGGGTCTTTTCCAGTGAGTCAGCTCTTCATGTCAGGTGACCAAGATATTGGAGCTTCAGCTTCAGCATCAGTCCTTCCAATGAATATTCAAGATTTATTTCTTTTAGGATTGATTGGTTTGATCTTCTTGCAATCCAAGGGACTCTCAAGAGTCTTCACATTTCAAAGGTATCAGTTTTTCGGTGCTCAGCCTTCTCTATGATCTAACGCTCACATCCCTACATGACTACTGGAAAAGCCATAACTTTGTACGGACCTTTGTCGGCAAAGTGATGTCTCTGCTTTTTAATATACTGTCTAGGTTTGTCATAGCTTTTCTTCCGAGGAGCAAGTGTCTTTTAATTTCGTGGCTGCAGTCACCATCCACAGTGATTTTGAAGCCCAAAAAATAAAAGTCTGTCCCCATCTGTTTGTCATGTGATGGACTGGATGCCATGATCATAGCTTTTTGAATGTTGAGTTTACTGTGATTTCTAAGTTGAGATGAGTGTAAATGATATTTGAAGCTATCTGCCTGCCATGACCATGAGGTGCTGTGAAATTATCTTAGATTTACACGGGTGACAGAGTCACAGAACTGGCCAATAGCTGCTTTGGTAGCCCATGAGAAAACATGCACAATTCCAGTTAGAAGTTAATAAGAGTCAGCTATATTTTTTCTTCCCTCTCCTGAATTCTGTGTGGACAGCCCACCTTGAGATTCCGCGGTGTCTAAGTGTGAAACTCACCATCATAGTATTTTGCAACCCTCTCCCATCAAGCCCTGGGGACTAGTTTCCCTCTCCTTAATGCCAAGTTGGCTCCTAACTTGCCCCCCACCTTTTTTTAAAGTTTATTCATTAAAAAAATTTTTTTTAATTTATGGGTCTGTTGGGTCTTCACTGCTACTCGCAGGTTTTCTCTGGCTGCAGCGAGCAGGGTCTGCTCTTTGTTGTGGTGTGTGGGCTTCTCATTGTGATGGTTTCTCTTGTTCCAGAGCATGGGCTCTAGAGCACAGGTTCAGCAGTTGTGGCACACAGATTTGGTTACTCCGAAACATGTGGGATCTTCTTGGACAAGGGATCGAACCACTGTCTCCTGCATTGGCAGGCGGATCCTTAACCACTGAATGACCAGGGAAGTCCATTCTTAACTTGCTTTGACCAATAGAATGTGGTGGAAGATGCGAATTCTCAGGATAAGGCTATTCTTGCCTCCCACGCTCTTTTGGAAGGTGGCCTCCTGACATCCTGTGTAAGGAAGCTGATCTAGCCCCAAGGTTGGCAGACGTTTTATGTAAAGGACCAGGGAGTAAATATTTTCCACATTGTAGGCCATATGGTCTCTGCTACAACTTGGAATTCTCTCATTATGTGCTTTCAAAAGCTTCTCTAGATAATATGAAAATGAATTTATGTGTCTGGCTTCCAATAAAACTCTGTTTACAGACATGGAAATTTGAATTTCCTAGAATTTTCATTTGTCATGGGATACCAATCTTTTGACTTTTTTTTTTTTAAACTGTTCAAAAATGTGAAAACCATCCTTTGCCCATAGTGAGCAGGGTTTGGCCTGTGACCCTGTTCTAGCCTACTGGTTCAGAAGCCACATGGAAGACACCTAGATGCCCAGCCAACTGCTAGGACCAACTGCCACACGTGTGCCCTTACAGCCTAGCTGCTAGCAGAATGTAGCAGAGTGACCGAGCCAGGTGAGGCTGGCAGGGGACCATCAGGTGTTACTGACCAGGGTTGGGTTCTTGGCCTCCTTAATCGATAAAAATTGATCAGAGGCCAGACAAGAAGTTCGGGCAAGACTTTACTGGCAACCCTGCTGTAGCAGTGGGGAGAGAGAACAAGTAAGAGTCTGTTGCTTGCTCACTCACTGGGAGGGGGAAAGCTTGTTCCTTATTTGGGGTGAGGCTAAGTATGTGTCCAGAAGTTGGGTAGGAGGGGTGGCTTTGGTGGTGGTGTGTGCAGGTGGCATACCCGATTATTGTTGCTCAGTAACTCAGTCCTGTTCAATTCTTTGCGACCCCATGGACTATAACACGCCAGACTTCCCTGTCCTTCACCATCTCCCAGGGCTTGCTCAAACTCATGGCCATTGAGTCGATGATGCCATCCAGCCATCTCATCCTCTGTCATCCCCTTCTCCTCCTGCCTTCAATCTTTCCTGGCATCAGGGTCTTTTCCAATGAGTCAGTTCATCGTATCAGATGGCCACAGTATTGGAGCTTTAGCTTCAGCATCAATCCTTGTAATGAATATTCAGGATTGACTTCCTTTAGGATTGAGTGGTTTGATCTTGCTGTCCAAGGGACTCTCCAGCGTCTTCTCCAACACCATAGTTCAAAAGCATCAATTCTTCTGCATTCAGCCTTCTTTATGGTTCAACTCTTATATCCATACATGACTACTGGAAAAACCATAGCTTTGACTATACAGACCTTTGTTGGCAAAGTAATGTCTCTGCTTTTTAATACGCTGTCTAGGTTGGTCATAGCTTTTCTTCCAAGGAGCAAGCGTCTTTTAACTTTGTGGCTGCACTCACCATCTGCAGTGATTTTGGAGCCAGAAAAAAATAGTCTGTCACTGTTTCCATTGATTCCGCATCTATTTGCCATGAAGTGATGGGACCTGATGCCATGATCTTCATTTTGTGCATACTGAGTTTTAAGCCAGCTTTTTCACTCTCCTCTTTTACTTTCATCAAGAGGCTCTTTAGTTCCTCTTCACTTTCTACCATAAGTGTGGTGTCATCTGCATATCTGAGGTTATTGATATTTCTCTCGACAATCTTGATTCCAGCTTGTGCTTCATCCAGCCTAGTGTTTCAAACGATGTACTCTTTATATAAGCTATATAAGGGTGACAATATACATTCTTGTACTCCTTTCCCAATTTTGAACCTGTCCATTGTTCCATGTCCAGTTTTAACTGTTGCTTTTTGACCTGCATACAGGTTTCTCAGGAGGCAGATAAGGAGGTCTGGTGTTCCCATCTCTTGAAGAATTTTCCAAAGTTTGTTGTGATCCACACAGTCAAAGGCTTTAGCGTAGTCAATGAAACAGAAGTAGATGTTTTTCTGTAATTCTCGTGCTTTTTATGATCCAACAGATGTTGGCAATTTGATCTTTGGTTCATCTGCCTTTTCTAAATCCAGCTTGAATGTCTGGAAATTCTTGGTTCATGTTCTGTTGAAGCTTGTCTTGGAGAATTTTGAGCATTTCTTTGCTGGCATGTAAAATGAGTGCAACTGTGTGGTAGTTTCAACATTCTTTGGCATTGCCTTTCTTTGGGATTGGAATGAAAACTGATCTTTTCCAGTCCTGTGGAACTCCTGAGTTTTCCATATTTGCTGGCATATTGAGTGCAGCACTTTCACAGCATCATCTTTTAGGATTTGAAATAGCTCAACTGAAATTCCATCACCTCCACTAGCTTTGTTTGTAGTGATGCTTCCTAAGGCCCACTTGACTTATCACTCTAAGATGTCTGACTCTAGGTGAGTGATCACAGCATTGTGATTATCTGGGTCATGAAGATCTTTTTTGTATTATTCTTCTGTATTCTTGCCACGTCTTCTTAATATCTTCTGCTTCTGTTAGGTCCATACCATTTCTGCCCTTTATAGTGCCCATCTTTGCGTGAAATGTTCCCTTGGTATCTCTGATTTTCTTGAAGAGAGTTCTAGTCTTTCCCATTCTGTTGTTTTCCTCTATTTCTTTGCACTGATCACTGAGGAAGGCTTTCTTATCTCTCCTTGCTATTCTTTGGAACTCTGCATTCATATGGGTATATCTTTCCTTTTCTCCTCTGCCTTTTGCTTCTCTTCTTTTCTCAGCAATTTGTAAGGCCTTCTCAGACAGCTGTTTTGCCAATTTGCATTTCTTTTTCTTATAGTTCTACCAGTTTATTGCTACCAACCCACCTCCCTCCACCCTCATGTATGTGTACTCAGTCATGTAACCCCATGAACTGCAGACTTCCAGGCTCCTCTGTCCATGGGAGTCTTCAGGCAAGAGTACTGGAGTGGATTGCCATTTCCTTCTCCATGCATTTCTTTTGCTTGGGGATGGTTTTGATCACTGCCTCCTGTATGAAGTCGCAAACCTCCATCCATAGCTCTTCAGGCACTCTCTCTATCAGATCTAATCCCTTGAATCTATAAGGGACTTGATTTAGGTTTGCCTGAATGGTCTAGTGGTTTTTCCTACTTTCTTCAATTTAATTCTGAATTTTGCAATAAGGAATTCATGTTCTTAGCCACAGTCATATCCAGATCTTGTTTTTGCTGACTATATAGAGCTTCTCCATCTTTGGCTGCAAAGAATATAATCAATCTGATTTTGGTGTTGACCATCTGGTGATGCCCATGTATAGAGTCGTCGCTTGTGTTGTTGGAAGAAGGTGTTTGCTACAACCAGTGCATTCTCTTGGCAAAACTCTGTTAGCTTTTGCCCTACTTCATTTTGTACTCCAAGGCCAAACTTGCCTGTTACTCCAGGGATCTCTTAACTTTCTACTTTTGCATTCTAACCTCCTATAATGAAAAAGACATCTTTTTTTTTTTTTTTTTTTTGGTGTGTGTTCTAGAAGGTCTTGTAGGTCTTCACGGAACTGTTCAACTTCAGCTTCTTTGTCATTAGTGGTTGGGGCATAGACTTGAATTACTGTGATATTGAATGATTAGCTTGGAAACAAACAGATATTCTGTCGTTTTTGAGATTTCACCGAAGTAGTGCATTTTGGACTCTTTTGTTGACTGTGAGGGCTACTCCATCTCTTCTAAGGGATTCCTGCCCACAGTAGTAGATATAATGGTCATCTGAGTTAAATTCACCCATTCCCGTCCATTTTAGGTCACCGACTCCTAAAATGTTGATGATCATTCTTGTCATCTCCCGTTTGACCCCTTCCGATTTCCCTTGACTCATGGACCTAACATTCCACGTTCCAATGCAACATTGTCCTTCACAGCATCAGACTTTCCTTCCATCACTAATCACATCCACAACTGGGTGTTGGTTTTGCCTTGGCTCTGTCTCCTCATTCTTTCTGGAGTTATTTCTCCACTCTTCTCCAGTAGCATATTGGGCACGTACTGACCTAGGGAGTTCATCTTTCAGTGTCATACTTTTTTGCCTTTTCATACTGTTCATGGGGTTCTCCAGGCAAGAATGCTGAAGTGGTTTGTCATTCCCTTCTCCAGTGGACCTCATTTTGTCAGAAGTCTCCATGACCCATCCATCTTGGGTGGCCCTACCCAGCATTGGCTTATAGTTTCACAAGAGTTAGACAAGGCTGTGATCCATGTGATCAGTTTGATTAGTTTTCTGTGATTATGGTTTTCATTCTGTCTGCCCTCTGATGGATGAGGATAAGAAGCTTGTGGAAGCTTTCTGGTGGGAGGGACTGGCTGTGGGGCCATGCTCAGCACATCTTTAATCCAATTTTCTGCGGATAGGTGGGGCTGTGTTCCCTTCCTGTAGTTTGGCCTGAGGTCAAACTATAGTAGGGCTAATGGCAGTAATGACCACCTTCTTCAAAAGGGCTTATGCCAGAATGTGGGGCCTCCCAGGACTGCTGTGGTTAGTGTCCCTGACCCTCAGCAGGCCACTGTCAACCCACACCTCCACCAGAGACTCCTGGACACTCACAGGCAAGTCTGGCTCCTGGTGGGGTCACTGCTCCTTTCCCTGGGTCCTGGTGCACACAAGGTTTTGTTTGCGCCCTCTAAGCGTCTCTGGTGGGTCTGAGATTTGATTTGAAATGCGATTGCACCTCTCCTACCATCTTATTGGGGCTTCTCCTTTGCCCTTGGACACGGTATGTTTTTTTGGTGGGATCCAACAACAATAGCTGTTCAGTAGCTCTTTGCGATTTTGGTGTTCATGCACAAGATGAACTTTTGTTCCTGACACCCTGCTTTTGCTCCAAAATCTTCAGAAGTGGCAGTTGGGGTTTTTTTTGGTCTTTTTGTCCACAGTTTGCAGTTTTTTTGTGTGTGTTTTTTAAAAAATATTTATTTGTGTTTATCTATTTGGTTGCACCAAGTCTTAGCTGTGGCATGCAGGATCTTTAGTTGTGGCATGTGGGATCTAGTTCCTTGATCAGGGATTGAACCCAGGCACCCTGCCTTGGGAGCGTGGAGTTTTAGCTACTGGACCACCATGGTAGACCCATATGCATTAAATTTTAGTCCTTGATCTTCCTCGTAGCTCAGTTGTTAAAGAATCTGCCTGTAATGCAGGAGACCTGGGTTCAATCCCTGAGTTGGGAAGATCCCTTGGAGAAGCAAATGGCAACCCACTCCAGTATTCTTGCCTGGAGAATCCCATGGACAGAGGAGCGTGGTGGACCACAGTCCACAGGGTCGCAAGAGTCAGACACAACTTAGCGACTAAACCACCATGAAAGCAAAACTTGCTCAATCGTGTCTGACTCTTTGCAACCCCATGGACTATATAGTCCATGGAATTCTCTAGGCCAGAATACTGCGTGGGTAGCCTTTCCTTCTCCAAAACCACCATAGCTTCTTTGTATTTTGCTCCTCAAGGAGACATTTGTCCAGGTACGAGCGCTGCAACAAAGGGTTCCAGGTCCCAGGTCCTAGTCTCAGAGATAGCTCATGGCACCCTGAGAAATAGTCGATTACCCTTGTATGAAAGCACTCAGTTTGGAGTGACTTACTACACAGCACTAGGTAACCAGAACACCAGATCCTGAGGACGTTTTCTTGATCTGGGGAAACGTGAGAGACTCTAAAAGAACCTCAGTACTGGCTTTAAATAGCAAAAAAGAAAACCCACGCGATCCTCATTCTCAAGAGTCTCCTTTGCCTTATCAAGGCTTTTGTCACCAGGCCCATACCTGATGGGTCCTCATTAGGCTTTGCTGGTGGCTCTGTGGTTAATTAAGAATCTGCCTGCCAATCCAGGAGACGTGGGTTCAGTCCCTGTGTCAGGAGGACCCCCTGGAGAAGGAAACGGCAACCCACTCCAGCATTCTTGCCTGGAAAATCCCATGGACAGAGGAGCCTGGTGGGCTATGGTCCATGGGGTCGAAGAAGAATCAGATACGGCTTCATTCTGATAGGGATAGAGTGAGATAATTACAAGGTTACAAATCCCACTTGGGGATGATAGGTAGAGAAGGAAGTGCCCAGGCCTTCTGGTGACTAAGCAACGATTGGAACATTTTGAAAGTAAACAAACTTACTTAGGCCAGTATCACAGAAAAAGATACAAGACCCGCTCTTGGTCTTGAGAGGTCTGTAAGATAAAGAACCCTGAAAAACTGCATTCCAGCACTTAGCGTGCACAAGAATATGGGGGAAAGGTGAAAGAAACTAGGGGAAAGGTGACATTATACTGAACCCTGAGATGAATTACCATGTTTTAGTCTATGTTACAGACTTTTTTCTAATATCCATATGATTCTAGGTAGCCCATGAGAGTCCCACTTAGACCATATAGAGTTAAAAGAGGAGCTAATGATGTAAATCTTGACATCTACCCAAGAATGAGGAAGAAAGTGGCATTCTTTCCTCCCCACTTTTTCTTTGTAAAGATGTGTCTGTTTGCTTATTTATTTGTGGCTGTGCAGGGTCACTGCTGGTGGGATGTCTCTAGTTGCGGGGAGAGGGGACTACCTTCTGTGGTGATGTGCGGGCCTCTCATGGTGGTGACTTCTCTTGCTGCAAAGCAAGACTCTGGGAGCTCGTCTTCGGTCGCTGTGGCGCCCGGGCTTAGCTGTTCCAAGGCCTGTGGGGTCTTCCTGGACTAGGGAGCGAACCTGTGTGCCTTGTTTTGGCAGGTGTATCTTTAACCACTGGACCGCTTCACTGGTGGCTCAGACGGTAAAGAATCCCCCTGCGATGCAGGAGACCTGGCTTCGACCCTCCTCCCTTGCTTTGCCTGCCTGCTTGTGTCCTTCACAAGCATCTTACACTATTAAATCCACTTCTTACCTATCATGTTGCCCCTTGTTGAATTCTTTCTGCACCAAGACTAAAGCATCTGAGCTTCAGTAAGTCCTGTGATCAGGTGTGACTTTCAGCTGGGAGATCCTCGATTTGAGTCCCATCTGAGGCATGTGGCTTCAATTCCGTTCAGAAACAATTTCCTGGTCAGATTTTCCTCAGTCTGCCAGAACCGTGGGAAGTCCCAACTTGTTATGAATTCAAGATGTTACTGAGAGCAAAATAATTCTCAACAGTGAATTTTCCCATGATGTTTATGAGGTGTGAAGGAAAATAAAAGGAAGCCTCAGGAAAATGGTGTTGGCAGGCCAGAAGGGGGAGCTCTCATGCAGTACACTCAAGGTCAATGACAGGAAGAACTGTCCTTTACAGGCCCCAACAGAAGAATCATCAGTTACAGGCACCAAGAAGAAAAGATGTACATTGCATCGCCTACAGGAAATTGACTACCCTAGGAACTTTGCCAATGAGAAACTGTCATCACCTGAACTCTCACTTTTCTCCGATGGATTTTCCTAAAACAATGCCTCTCAACTTCCTCCTTTTTCTCTGTAAAATAATGACCCTCTCCTTTAAAAAAATGATTATTTATTCATTTATTTGGTTTTTCCAGTAGTCATGTATGGATGTGAGAGTTGGACTATAAAGAAAACTAAGCGCCGAAGAATTGATGCTTTTGAACTGTGGTGTTGGAGAAAACTCTTAAGAGTCCCTTGGACTGCAAGGAGATCCAACCAGTTCATCTTAAAGGAAATCAGTCCTGAATATTCATTGGAAGGACTGATGCTGAAGCTTAAACTCCAATACTCTGGCCATCTGATGCGAAGAACTGACTCATTTGAAAAGACCCTGATGCTGGGAAAGATTGAAGGTGGGAGGAGAAGGGGACAGCAGAGGATGAGATGGTTGGATAACATCACTGACTCAATGGACATGAGTTTGAGTAAACTCTGGAAGTTGGTGATAGATAGGGAGGCCTGGTGTGCTGCAGTCCATGGGGTCGCAAAGAGTCAGAAACAACTGAGCGACTGAACTGATTTATTTTGGCTGCATTGGGTGTTTGTTGCATCATGGGCTTAATTGTGGTATGTAGAATCTTAGTTCCCCAAGCAGGGATTGAACCCAGTCCCTCTGTATTGAGAGCACAGAGTCTTATCCACTGGACCACCAAGAAGTCCCCTTGTCTGGTTTTTTTTGTTTTTTTTTTAAATCATTGGACTTGCTTATGGTTTTTGCTGTATCTTGCGTGTCCTAAATTGCAATTCCATGCTATTCCCCTATAAGCCCATCTTTGCTGGTAAAATAAATGTTTTATTTTTAAGGTCAACAGAGATGCTGGGCTTGCGTTCTCAGAACAGCCCTATAAAGCCTGCGTGGTTTTATTCCATTTTACAGTGAAGCACAGAACCTGGGAGCAGTCACTCAGTCAATGATATCCGTCAGACTGCACAGCCCATTCCAGCTTGACTAGACCTTTCAGCTATCCCAGAATTTCCAAACTATAGCACCTCCACCCTTTGGGGCCAGATCATTCTAGGGGCTGTCTTGAACATCACAGGACATTTGGCAGCATCCCTGGCCTCCACTCACTAGATGTCATAACAGCCTCCACTCCCACCACAGGTGATTCATTGTAACAATTAGCAATGCCTCCAGGGACTTCCCTGGCTGTCCACAGCTGAAACTCTGAGCTCCTAACACAGGGAGCCCTTTTAGCCCCTGATCAGAGAACTAGATCTCACATGCCACAACTAAGACCCAGCACAGCCATATAAATAAATAAATACATAAATAAATATTTTTAAAAACATCTCTAGGTGTCAGCAAATGTCCAAAGGGGGCAGGATCGCCTCCTAGTTGAGAATCACTGTGCTAATGTGTTACCCTGCTGTTATTGGGCTGACTGGTTGCCCTTACAGAGACATATGCAAGTCCTAACTTCTAGAACCTGTGACTGTGACCTTTTTTTGGAAAAAGAGTCTTTGCAGATGTAATTAAATTAAAATTTCCTGATGCGATCATCCTGGATTATCTAGGTAGGTCCTAAATCCAACAAGTGTCCTTGTAAGAGGCACAAGAGATACACACACAGAGAAGCAATGTGAAGATGGAGGCAGAGATTGGACAAAGGTGGCCACAAGTCAAGGAATGCCTGGAACTGGAGGCAGGAGGTAGATGACCCTCCCCCCCCACCCCAGAGTAAAGGGATCAGGGATTCATTCCCCGTGGACTGAAACTCCAAGACAAAAACAGCAGGACAATTAAAGGAGGAGGCTGGGCCCTGCCCAGACCACATATTTCTTATTCTCGAAGTCAGGAGAACTTCCTGACCACACATGTGCAGAAAGACTCTTCAGAAGTCAAAGAAGGTGATGTGAAAGGATGCTCTACGCCTTTTCAGTAGAATCCCTCTTGGCTAAGAGATGTGTACGCACACATGGGAGGATCCTGAGATAAACCAAACACAGACTGCAAACCAGGAAATCAAAATGACTGGCCAAAGGAAGCCCAGAAGAAATGCCCCCTAAAAGTAATTCAACTACCACAAGGGCGCATCTCAGTGGCTCTTTCTCTCTCTGAGTCTGGCCATGTGCCTATCCACATGTCGGTCAGATCAATCGCTCTGTCGTGTCCAACTCTTTGCGACCCAATGGACTGCAGCACGCCAGGCTTCCCTGTCCGTCACCAACTCCTGGAGTTTGCTCAAACTCATGTCTATCGAGTCGGTGATGCCATCCAACCATCTCATCCTCTGTCAACCCCTTCTCTTCCTGCCTTCAATCTTTCCCAGAATCGGGGTCTTTTCTAAGGAGTCAGTTTTTCACATCAGGTGTCCAAACTTCAGCTTCAGCATCAGTCCTTCCAATGAATATCCACATGTACTGTACTCTTTTTCTCTTAATAAATACCTTGTTTCACGACTTTCCATCTTTGTGGGAACTCTTTTGTGCAAAGCCAAAGGGCCAGGGCCTTGTCACTGACCACCAGTCCACTGGCTAAGATTTGGTGGTCTCCCACTGACCTGGCCTCAATCTCCAGCTGGGAACCCAAGCTCTGCTTCAGGCTGTTGCTCGCTGAGGACACCTGAGGTTAGAACCACCAGAAATTGAAAGAGGCAAGAAAGGACCCCTAGAAATTCCAGACGGAGTGAAGTTGCTAACACTGATTGCTGAGCCCGGCTTCAGGAAGAACTGTGAGACAATACACTCCTGTTATTTTTTTAAATTTTTAAATTTTTTTGCATCTGACATCACATTTATTTTCAGGATAATGAAAGTGTTAATCGCTCAGTCGTGTTTAATGCTTTGCCACCCCATGGACTGTAGCCCACCAAGCTCCTCTGTCCATCGAATTCTCCAGGCAAGAACATTGGAGTCGGTTGCCATTTCCTACTCCACACTACTGTTATTTTAAGCTACTCAGTCTGTAGGATGTTGTTATGGCATCCCCACTAAACTAATCCCTCTACTGTGGTGGGCACTTGAACTTGGCTGAGAGAAACTACTCCCTCCCCCACAGTGCTCATGTTCTATTTATAGCGCAATTCGCATGCTGTGATGGTCCACTTATTTATTTCAACCTATCCTTCACTTCTCTCGTTGTGCCAGAAAGTTCCAATAATTCCCTCTGCTGAGGCCTCCAGACCCCTGTGGTTACCTGGGGAAGGGAGACACCTATCTTTCTGTCTCCCCCACCTACTGTGTGCCTGTTCATCCCCCAGATGAAAAGCCCCCACGAAACTTTGTGCATGGTGCCCTGGGAGGTGATCACCCAGAGGGCAACCAATGTGCCGAGGTGAGAGGTGACCCACCCAAGATCACCCCACTGGAGAGGCTCAGAGCCTGCTTTGACGCTGAAGCTTGAGTTCTGGTCCCCTTGTCCAGGTCTCAGCTTCCCCTTCTGTGAAATGGGGACAGGACTGTTCCTTTACTGGTCATCTGGAACCATGGCGAACTGCTGTTTTTGGAACTGGGAATTATTCAGATCTTAGGAAGGAAAAGCTCCCATGTGTTGTGTGATGTCCCTGGGGGTGTGTGGAAGCCCTTATGTAAAGAGATAAAAAAAAAAAGGGGGCTTCCCAGGTGGCGCTAGTGGTAAAGAACTTGCTTTCCAATGCAGGAAATGTAAGAGACATGGTTCGATCCCTGGGTCCGATGCCTGGGTCAGGAAGATCCCTTGGAGGACGGCATGGCAACTCACTCCATTATTCTTGCCTGGAGTATCCCATGGACAGAGGAGCCTAGTGGGCTACAGTCTATAAGGATGCAAAGAGTTGGACACGACTGAAGCGACTTACCAGCAGCAGCAAGGGTAAAAAAAGAACCCTGCTCACTGAAAACAGCTTGGGTCAGTGCTAGGGAAATGGTCCCTCCACTGGAGTACTGGCACCATCTTAAGAAAAAGGTGGGTCTCCAGAGCCATTAGGATTTGGAGACTGCTGACTGAAGACCCAGAAGAGTGTCTCCAGTAGCCATGGGAGGAGTTAGAAAAGACTGTCATGCAGCATGTGGGATCTTAAGTTGCTCCACCAGGGATGAACCCTGTGGAAGCACAGAATCTTAATAACCACTGGACCACCAGGGAAGTCCCATGTGTACTACTGATATTTAGTCAGGGCTCAGTAAACTTGGAAAGATGGGGGGAGAAGGAGAGAGAAGAAAGTGGATGAAGAATCGGGGAGGAGGGAAGGCCACAGGATGGGAGGAGAAAGGGAAAAGGAGTAGGTGGAGGAGGAGATGGTGAGCAAAGGGGGAGTGGAGGAAGGCTAAGGAAGGGGGCAGAACACTTGAAGAAGGGAAGGAGAATGGGGGAGGCCGATGGGTGGGGGGAATCAGGGCAAGATGGAGAAGAGGGAGAAGTTTTAGGAAGACTGGAAGGGGAACAAGCTCTCTGCCCACATTTGTGAAAGAATGAATCTCAACTCCAGCTAGTGCAACAGTGTCAAGCCTCAGTTTCTTTACCTGCAAAATGGGGTGATCACAATAGCGCTATATGGAAGGAAAAGAGTAGCTGCTGTAGTTTTTGGGCATTGCTGATCCCTAGCTGAGAAAGTCAGGGACCGATGGCTGGCTCCGGGCCTGTCCTCCGGATCTGTCTCCTCGTCCCCAGTTCACCCACCCTAGGCAGCCTGCAGGGACCAATGGCAGCATGCGTGTGGCGGGGAGTGCCTGCCCAGTCCTGTCCTCTAAATGGTGCTGGAAGCAGATGCTGGCTGCCTCCCAAGGAGAGAGCTGAGAAGGTCAGCCAAGCAGGGAAGAAACAAGTAGGGGTGGAATAGGCAGGGGGGCAGACGAAGGGGGAGCTTGGAGAGAGGGTTCCAAGGCAGAAGCCCACACGGGCACAATGCAATCGCAGCAGGCCCCATGAGGCTGCAGAACCAGAAGCCCCAAGGGGAGGTCCTCTGTCTTGGCCTCACTGTCGGTGCCCGCCTCCTGCCTGAGCGTCTGGGAGCCCGCGACTGAGCAGCCAAAGCCTGAGGATCTGTGAACGGCTCCAGGTCAGCCAGGGAACAAGGTGGTGAGCAGTGAGGACAGCACTAGCCCTCACCTGATCAGTTGGAGGGCTTTAGGGTCTCTAGGTGAGCACTTAGGGCTCTGGGATGCAAATAAAGGACTCTGTGGAGCTTCCTGTGGAAGGATGGGGACCTGGTGTGTGGATTTTTTTTCCTCCCTGGGCAGCTGGGGTGTTATTGAGACTAAACTCACAAGATTTGGAGACTCATTCGTATTTGGGATTAGTTGGGTCCCTTTAAGACTGAGATAGGGGTTGGATTCCCTCGTAGATCAGTCTCAGTTGGTGAAGAATCTGCAGTTCAGGAGACCTGGGTTCGATTTCTAGGTCGAGAAGATCCCCTGGAGAAGGAAATGGCAACCCACTCCAGTATTCTTGCCTGGAGAATCCCATGGACAGAGGAGCTTGGCAGGCTACAGTCCATGGGGTCGCAAAGAGTCGGACACGACTGAGCGACTAAACCAACCACCCAGGGGTTGGATATTCTGGGGCCCCTAAGCTGTGAGTTTAGGGTTCCTCAGGTTCCTGGAACGTCTGTTTAAAACCGAAGAAGCATTAAAGATTGGATTTAGAACAAGCTGGGCCAAAACCCAGTACAGGTAGGCCCTGAGTATAAACTGGGACTTTATAGTCCCCGGGCGGTTAGAATTCAGTTTGCCATCTAAGGCTTGGGCCAGGAGCGCCGGGGAGCCACGCCTCTTGGCTGAGGGACGCACAAGTTTTCTAATTACCAGGCTGGGAGGGGAGCTGGGAGCCTGGCGAAGTTTGGTCTTGGAGACCACAGCCGTCCTTGCCAGGGCGTTCTAGCCCCCGGGTCTCGTTGGCAGTCGTCACTCTGGCCAGACACCCCTCTCTATGGTCCCGGCCTCCGGTACGGGGTGAGCCTCTACTGTGCCGCAGGGGGGCTCTAAGTCAGGTCGGAAGAGAGCTTGTCTGGGAGGGCAGGTGGGGCGGGGCCTAGGGTACTAGGTGGGCCCAGGGGGTGGTGACTGCCAAAGCCTGAGGGCGGGGTCGGTAGCCGGGGTGGAACTCAGGCCTGGGAATACCGGCTAAACCCAGGACCGGGGGCGGGGCTTGAGACCCAGGGGTGGGGCCTGACTCAGGGCGGGGCGGGGCCATGGGACTAACCTAGGGGCCGAACCTGGTCTAGAGCTGGCGAGGCTCTGGAACGGTGCTTGGCGCTTACGGGCGGGGCCAGAGGCCCAACCTGGGGGCGGGACCAAGTGAGTGGCGGAGGCGGGTAGAGGCGGGACCTAGAGGAAAGCCGCCCAGGACCAGGGTCTGTGGTGGGGCCAAGGTGGAGCCTAGGCTTGTGGGTAAGTCGTTAAGGTGGAGCTTGGGTTCAGGGTACCGCCGCTCAATCGAGGCATGGGGCGGGGCTCGCCAGTGACTGACGGAACAGAAGACTGTCGGGGGCGCGGAGATACACTAATGATTGGCAGAAAAGCCTGGGCCGGGCTTGAAGCAGGGAGGTCTGGGACGGGGCGGAGCCTGTCCGAGACACGTCCAATCCCAGACATCGGGGTGGGGCCTGGCTCGAAGCGGGAGCGGAGCTCGATCTGGGGGCGGGGTTGGGTCGGTCGTGAGGCGGGGTCCGGGCTGCCCGCGGCCTCAGAGCTCTCCGCCTCCCCAGGATGCGGGCTCCAGGTGCAGGTTCGGCTTCCGTGGCCTCTCTGGCGCTGTTATGGTTGCTCGGACTGCCATGGACCTGGAGTACGGCGGCGGCGCTCGGCGTGTACGTAGGCGGCGGCGGCTGGCGTTTCCTGCGCATCGTCTGCAAAACCGCGAGGCGGGACCTCTTGTGAGTGCAGCCCAGGCCTGAACCAGGGGCTGGGGTCGGGGGCGGGCTGAGGGTCCACGGGGTCGAAGAGAGGGGGGCTGCAAGGGCGGCGTGAAGACTTAGGGGAGAGAGGTTTTGGAGACTGGGAGGCGGGGTTCGGGTGAGGGCGGGGCTAGGGGCGGTGCTGGGACGGAAAAGAGTGGATGGGGGACTCTGAGGGCCCCTGCAGGGGTCTTTAGAGGGAGATGAGTAGGTTTCAATGCCCTTGAGACTGAGTGGGTGACTTCAGGGAGCTGGACGACAGCTTGGGGGTATTAGGACTGCGAGTAGGACTTCCGGAGAGCTGAAACTGATGGAGGGGGAGCTGTGCGTCTTAGGGGGACGGGGGTCTATATGCGGCTTTGGTGACTGGGAGGACTGGGGACTTCAGGGACTCTGGTAGGTCCCTAGGGGGCTGTCAGGGGAACTTTCTCGGGGAAGATGAAAGGGCTTCCTGGGGAACATGTAAAGTGTTTTTAGGGTCTTTGAAGGATGTTTGTCTTCTCAGAGCCTTTTACAGGTTTCTCTGTAGTTAGAATGCTATTTGAGAGTTTGAGATCTGTGCGTGATTTTGGGGGTTGTTCAAGGCCTGCCGAGAGGTTGCTGTGTATTCCAAGGCTTGCTTAGAGGTCTCTGGTGACTATCTCTAGGGAGGGTTCGTAGGCATCCTTGGAAGGCCTCTGGGCTGTCTCTGAGGGCCTTGCACAGAGAAGCTGTTGGGAGTCCTTCTGCGGTGAAATAACTGTTTCTGGGCATTCTACCGGAGCAAGTCTTAGGAACAGCCTCCACGTGGAAGTCCGTGAACACTTGCTATGGGTCTGCCAGCCTTGATGCCCATGAGAAGATGGGAGGACTAACCCATTGCAAAGATAAACTGAGTTCTGTGAGCCACAGGGATGGTGTGGAATTGGGAAAAGTTCCTCTGCTAACTGACTGGTTCTGAACCTTTCAGAACCCGTCCTTTCCTTTCTACACCCTGGTCCCTGCCCCTGGTTTTCTGACATGCGGCTCGGATTGGTGCTCTCTGCTCACACAGTTTCCACGACCTCTACCCGCTGCAGTAGAAAAGACTCAGTCCCTAGCTGTGTCCTTGGGGTTCCGCCATTCTATTGCCTGCCCACTTGCCACTCCCCACGTCTCCATAGGTTCACCCAGCCCCCAGATCAACTTGCCTTATCAGGCTCAGGCTGCTTCCTCTGCCTGGAACATGTACGTGTGCATGCTCTGTCACTCCGTGGTGTCTGATTCTTTGCGACCCCCGGGGCTGTAGCCCACCAGGCTCCTCTGTCCATGGGAGTCCCAGGCAAGAACACTGGAGTGGGTTGCCATTTCCTTCTCCAGGGAATCTTCCTGACCCAGGGATCAAGCCTGAGTTTCCTGTGTCTGGAGGATTCTTTAGCACCAAGCCACCTGGGAAACCGGGCCCTCTTTTTTTTTTTTCCACCTGGTGATGCCTTATGATGTTGCCTCCCTCAGAGGAACCTTTGCTGAATTTTCCTGGGCAGCACTCTCCCCACACCTCCTTGTTGATCTAAGGATCTAGACCACGTGAGCTTTCTGACCTTGTCCCCACCCTCCTGTCTTCTTTGTCACTCTTCCCACTATACTGGCCTCCATGCCATTCCTAAACACGCTCCTATTTATTCAAGCCCCAAGGCCTTTGCACTTGCTGTTCCCTTTGCCCAGATCACGGTTCCCTTGCTCTTTATTTTCATCATGGGTTAAATGTCACCTCCTCAGACAGCCCTCCCCTGACCCTGTGTCTCTGTAGACCCCCCTACCTTCCTGCTTTCTGGGAAAAGAGCCAAGATTGATGCGGGGCTCCCTCTGTGTGAGGCACCCTGGGAATCATGACTTCTTCAAGTCCTCCCAGCCACCCTGGGAGGTCTGTACTGTCTTGTCCCATCTCACAGATGAGCGGATTGAGGCGCAGCATGGTTTGGTCACTTGCCCAAGGTCACACAGCTGGCCAATACAAGGGGCAAGATTTGAACCCAGACAGTGTGACTCCAGAACTTGACTTGTAACCACGAGCAGCATCAGTCACTTACAATTATCTTGTGTGTCTGCTTTCTTGTCTTTTAATTGTGGGGTCTCTTTCCTCCCAGGACTAACCTGTGACCTGGCGGGGGCGGGCAGCACAGACTGTGCCACTGTGGCCCTGGCCTCCTCCCACCAGGGTGGCACCCAGCAAGTGTACAGAATATATTGGGCTATCCGTACCCAGTCCTGTCTACCCTGGAACAGGGTAGGAGCTGAGTCCACTCTGAATCCCTGACACAGAGCTTGGCACACTTTCTGTATGGAGGCAGCTTGGGAGATGGTCGCACTTTCTGGTCTTCATAGCTTTGTATGATCCCTTTGCTTTGAGTGTGGGCTGGGCCTAGTGATTCACTTCTTTTTTTTTAGTTCTCAAATGTTTATTACCAAATTGCTGAAAGCTTTTAAGAGAAAAGATAAGAGGATTTCCTTAAACCTGGAAAAACAAAACACAAAAGAACCAGCAATGTTTTCAACAAAAAATCATACAAAATTATAATCATCATCATCAGTTCATTCAGTCCTATGCAATTAGTTTTTGATCTTCATCTTTTGTTAGCAGTTTTATAAATCTAGTTTTTCTTTAGAGTTCTATAAATCCTTACCCAGTTGATGTTATGATCTGAAAGTTACCATAAACTTGTATCCTAGAGTACTTGTCAGAATCCTTTTTAGAACTTTCTCTGAAGAAGGAACACTCTTGTAGGAACACTTTAGGAAAAGCCTCAGAGTAAAGCAATAACTGTCTGTAAATGTCAAAAGACTTAAAATGCCATGGCTAAAGATCTGATTAGAGTTCATTACAGTGTAGTTGACAGGGAAATTTGGTTATTTCTATGATACATAGCACTCTAAGACAGTAACTAGAATTATGACTAGTAATATTATCAGTTATTATTATTATAAATAGAATATCACTATATGTATTATTATGTTTTATCACAACATTACCAGATACTAAAGTATATTATATTTCTAGGAACATCATATAATTTTAAAAATACTTATATACCTATATAAATACAATATAAAGAAAGCTTAGTATTTTTACTTCTTAATGCTTCTTCACATGTAATTTAACATATCAAATAAGTCTAACTAGTTTAACATCTATATTTTTATGAGAAGAGAGAAAAAATCTTTTGCAATATGCTAGGGGCTCTCTAAAAAAATCCTAAAGTTAGTTTGAGGTCAAAAAGACTTCTTTGAGAATTTCATTTTTGGGAAGTTTGTAAAAAAAATATTAAAAGGTTTAAAAACACTTGCTCATATAGGGTCATAGGACACTGTGAAACAATACTAATGTATTTAACCAAAGTGGCAAAGACTTTACAGGCAAATATAGGTTGCATAGCTAATGATTCACTTCTGATGAACAGAATATAGCAAAAGTAATAGGATATTATTTCTGAGATTAGGTCATCAAAGACTGTGGCTTCCATCTGGGGTGCTCTTTCGTGGGTCTCTTACATGGCAGTCAGTAAGGCAGCTCTCTGGAGAGTTTCACATGAGTGAACTTGGAAGTGGATTCTTTCCCAGCGAAACCTTGAGATGACCACAGGCCCGGCCAACACCTTGATTTAGAGAGAACCAGAGCCAGACCACACAGCTAAAATGCTCCTGAATTCCTGAAACTGTAGGTAATGAATGTTTGTTATTTCCAGTCGGTAACTTTGGGTGTAATTTGTTACACAGCAATAGCTAACTAATGCAGCTTGTCATAATACCCACCACCCACTCCATACCAGTGTTCTAGAGTTCTCACAGTCTTGTAAGGAAGGAATGCTTACTAATCCCATTTGATCATTGATGAGCCAAAGCCCAAAGAGGGCAGGTCATTTGCCTAAAAATGCATAGCCAGGGAGGGGCAGGGCTCTAGAGTCTGTTCTTAGCTGCTGTGTTGTGCTGGAGTAGTGGTGGAGGCTGGCTGCCTTTAGATCTGAGGTTCAAAAATATTTAAGCACCCTGCCCCAGTTCTTCCAGCTCTCCTCTATTTTCATCATGAAATCTGATCACATTCATCCTTGTTTATTTCTTCCTGCCCCGGTGCCCTGGAACTCAGGGTGAAAACAGGAGGGGGCAAAAGGAACAGAGGGACAAGAAGAAGTCTCGGGAAGGGTCCAAAGGCAGACAGTGGCCTCTTTGTCCTCAGAGTGGGGGTGGCTTGTGCTACTGCCAGGCAGGGCGGCCCAGGCATGTAGCTGAAGCCCAGCGCTAGAGTCAACTGCCCGCCCGTGGGTGTGCTCCGGAGAGGGCTGTGAATGCTTGGGTAACGTGAGCATGAGCCCCTGTGGCCTCAGTTCGCATTTCTTTGCTGTGTTGTCTGTGGACAGGAAGCACCCTTGTGGGGGCTGTTTCTTAGGGTTTCCATTGTTACTGTTAACCCGCTGCCCATGGCTGTCACACTAGTGTCCCTTCATGGGGTTTTTGG
Organism: Muntiacus reevesi; assembly: GCF_963930625.1. Taxonomy (NCBI): domain Eukaryota; kingdom Metazoa; phylum Chordata; class Mammalia; order Artiodactyla; family Cervidae; genus Muntiacus; species Muntiacus reevesi. The sequence goes on along the minus strand of NC_089249.1, from coordinate 184,509,038 downwards.
GGTACCCTATTGAATTCAGCACGGAAAAATTGATGCTTTTGAACTGTGGTGTTGGAGAAGACCCTTGAGAGTCCCTTGGACTGCAAGGAGATCCAACCAGTCAATCCTAACGGAGGTCAGTCCTGGGTCTTCATTGGAAGGACTGATACTGAAGCTGAAACTCCAATACTTTGGCCACCTGATGTGAAGAGTTGACTCACTGGAAAAGACCCTGATGCTGGGAGGGATTGGGGGCAGGAGGAGAAGGGGACGACAGAGGATGAGATGGCTGGATGGCATCACCGACTTGATGGGCATGAGTTTGAGTAAACTCCGGGAGTTGGTGATGGACAGGGAGGCCTGGCATGCTGCGGTTCATGGGGTCACAAAGAGTCGGACACGACTGAGCGACTGAACTGAACTGAACTGATTGAATTCATCCATGGGAAGCTCTTAGAGGAGAGCTGGGCATCAAGTAGGTGCTCAGACTTGGTGGTACTGACGGCCTTCAGGCAGCAGTGGGTCCCTCAGGGGTTGGGAACTTGGCGGCCGGAGCCAGAGGAGCTAGCCCGTGAAATATCACCCTCTGGGTCTCCGTTCCTTCGTCCGGAAGAATACACCTTGTACAGCGCCTCTCCTTCAAGAAAACATGAATTGAGCACCTGCTGTGTGCAGCATGGGCACTTGGCCTGCCACGTGGTACATGTTGAATGTTGCCCTCAAGCTTTGGGGCAAGCTCGAGCAGCAGCAGAGGGACTCTGCTAGGGGGCCTGGGTCTGGGTTGTTCGGTCCTCTACTTGTGTGACCTTGGGTATGTTAATTCACCTCTCTGAGCCCCCACCTCATCCACCATCTGACATAGGCATTTTATTTATTTATTTATTTATTTCTGACATGGGCATTTTAGAATGCTACTTTGAAGGGTCGCTGTAAGGTCACTCAATAAACACTGAGGAGGATGCTCATCGTAGCAACTCTATTTATTGGTCAAATGGTTAAGCTATCAGGATTTGACCAGGGAGTTGAGTGTATAAACAGCTAACTTTTGACATTTTACATTTTCAGTTATTTTTTTGTAGTGATTAATATATAACAGGTACAAAATTCAGATGTTAGAGAGAGGTTTGCAGTGAATGTTGCCCTCTCTGGACTGTCTGCAGCCCTGCAGTTCCCCTCCTCAGGGGTGTCTTATGTCTCTTTTCCAAGATATACTTATGTAGGGGCTTCCCTGGTGGTCAAGTGGCTAAGACTCCATGCTCCCAATGCAGGGGGCCTGGATTTGATCCCTGGTCAGGGAACATGCTTCCCTGGGGTCCTACATGCTTCAACTAAGAGTTCATAGGCCACAACTAAAGAACCTGCTTGCTGCAAACAAAACCTGGTGCAGCCAGATAAATAAATACATATTTTTGAAAGAGAAATATATGCAGACCTTTTGTTCTTTATTAAAGGTATTTGGCCGCACCCTGTGACTTGTGGGACCTTTGTTCCTCAACCCAGGGTCAAGCCCATGCCCCTGCCTTGGGAGGCAGAGTCTTAATCACTGAATGCTGGGAAGTCCCAGACCTCTTGTTCTTGGTACTCACCAGTGGCCACACATTCATCATCATTTTCTTCACCTCATGCTTGCTTTCTTCTCTCCACTTACACTTGAAATTTTTACTTTTATTAAAGTCATGCAAGGTTCAAGATTCTAAGCCTTCTACCTCAAGTGGCAGCTGCCTGCTCAACCTTGACCCACATTTTCTCTTCTCTATCAGGAGTGATTCTTACCTCTTGTTTGAATCTCCAAATGGCTTATGTGGCAGTATCTGCATTTTTTCACTTTGAGAGCTGGTCTGTCATCTCCCTCTATGGAAGATGAGGATTCAGCATCCCTTTATCCCCCGTCCTCATTTTCTTTCTGTTCCTGCGCATGTTGTACACATACCCACCACCCCCATACATACCCAGACATACATGTTTTTCCATTCCTTCATTGTCCCAATATTATCACAGTAGATTCTCATCATCTGTTCTACAAAATTGCTGCAAATATTGAATTAGCAAATACTGAACCATTGTTCCTAGGGAAAATACAGGGTTAGGTTCCTGAGAGCCTCTGATCACAACATTTCCATCAACCAATCAATACATAATCTTGTTTTATGTGTGTTCTATTTAAAAACACCTCCTATATATTGTTTATTTATTACAACTGAACTCACTGCCAACAACATTATAACTCATGCCTGAATAAAACTTATCTAATATGTACATCTTCTCCAGAAGGCACATCACAGCCTTCTTGTGCTTAGGAACCCTAGACATCATTTCAGCATTATGCGTAGGACCCCTTTTAAACAGAAAAATCACCAACAAAAATCAAAAAGCTTACAAAAACTGGTGTATGTGGTGTTTAGTAGACTGCCAAAAGGATGCTTATTTATAATTTGAGTGAAACAACTTTATGTATTTTTCTCTGGAGTTATTGATTGCCTTTGTATTTGTTAGTTCTATGTATTTATCTGTACTTCAAGCTCAAACTCCACACATTTGTCTCTCTCTCTTCTTATGTTTATAGTGTCAGATGGGCTTTCAATTTCACCTTTTTGGAGAAATCTCTGTTCTAGCCCCCAATCTGTCCAAACCGTGCAAATTGCCCTTTCCACCTGGTGTGTAACCATCACCCCAGCCTTGCTCCTAGCCATCTTCCTGAGGACTAGCATCACTTTTCTCTGGGGTTGGATACCCTGTTTCCTGAGTTCCTGGTAGCCCTCCTCTTTGATTTGCTCTTTTAGTTAGTTGGAGCACATCTTTATTAGTTTTGGGAGAAATGATGCATGGGAATTTAAGTTTTTGAGACCCCCCGCCCCCCATATATGAAAATATCTTTACTTCCACCCTCACACTTGACTGATGGTCTGGGTATAGACTTCTAGTTTGGATATCATTTTCCTTCAAAATTGAAGGCATTTCTTATTTTCTTCTCCCATCATGGTTATTAGTGAGAAGTCTAAAACCTTCTGGTTCCTGATCCTTTATAGTGGCCTGTATTTTTGTTTTTCTTTCTGGCAGCTTGTGGGATCTTTTCAAGAGAGTGGGCTATTTCCATCCATTGTACGATCTGTTGGTGAGGTTTCAGGTCAAGGAAGTTGTTTTAATGCTGTCACTGGTGATTTCCTCACCTTTCCTTCCTTTGTTCTTAGAACTCCTGTTATTGAGTGCCTGGAACAATGTCTAGCTTGATAACTATTTGTTGAATATGATGTTGAATCTTCTGAACTGATGCTATAATTTTCTTATCTTTTCTCTTTTATTTTCCATCTCTGTCTTTTTATTCTACTTTCTATGATATTTCTTCAAATTACTTATAACCCTTCTATTAATTTTTAATTTATGCTCACATTTAAAATTTTTATTATGATTATCATTTGTTATTAATAAACTCTTTTTATTGATCTTTTAACTATTATTTTTTCTTTTTTATAAAGACTTCATTTTTTATTATCAGTTTTAGGTTTATAGAAATTGAGCAGAAAGTATTATATACTCCCTTCCTCTCCCCTGCAGTTTTCTCTATTTTTAAGATCTTGTATTGGTATAGTACACTTGTCACAATTGATAAGTCATTATTGATACATTACTAAGTCCATATTTTTCACTAGGGTCATGTTGTATGTTGGATATTCTATGGTGCCCTCACATTTAAATTTTCCAGGATCTTTTTTTCTCTTCATTCCCTGAAAACTTTTTTTTATAGCATTCTATTCTTATTTCATGGATGCAGTAAATCTTCTTACATCATCAGGGATATTAATGACTTTATTAGGTTTCTTTTTTCCTGTTTGCACAATCTTTTTTTCCTCAAAGATTTTCTTCTTTGTTTAGTTTAGTCTCCATCATCCCTGTTAGAGGAGATCCCCAGGAGTCTGGTAGTCTTTGGTTATAAAGTCAATTAGAAGCTCTCAGCATGAGTGTGTATAAGGGGTGAGGGATCTTGTCAACTCAGCTTCATGATGAGGGTCACCTGGCCAGGTGGTGCTTTGGGGAGACCTCAGTGCAGTGTCTTTGGATCTTTCCTCTGGGCCTCGTCACATTTTCCCATAGGAAGCTCTTCTGGTCTTCTGCCTGGGGTAGAGAACCCACCTGCAGATCCCAGGAATGCAGAGGGGGAAGAGGGCTGGAAGCTCAGTATCTGGCAGGGGAACGTTAACACCCATTTGCAGGAAGGTGTCCCACCCAGAAACCATCCTGTGGTTGGATGTTCAGTCTCCTCCTGGGTGGCAAAGGGGCCACTTTCTTTTTAAATTTTATTTATTTGTTTATTATTTTTGGCTGTGCTGGGTCTTCCTTGCTGTGTGGGCTTTTCTTTAGTTATAGCAAGTTGGGGGGGCTACTCTCTAGCTGCAGTGTGCGGGCTTCTCATTGCAGTGGCTTCTCTTGTTGCAGAGCACAGGCTCTAGGGCGCGGGCTTCAGTAGTTGCAGCACATGAGCTCAGTAGTTGTGGCTCCTGGGCTCTGGAGTAGTAGTCGCAGCACAGGGGCTCAGTTGTTCCATGGCTCATGGGAATCTTCCTAGACCAGGGATCAAACCCCTGTCTCCTGCACTGGCAGGCAGGTTCTCTACCACTGAGCCAGCAGGGAAGCCCTGATTGCGATACTGACATATCATACATCTTGTTTTCAGGTGGGCAACATAATGATTTGCTATTTGCATAAAAGTTTCTCCTGCTATACAAAAATAGAGCATTCCTGTGAAACTGTTCAGAAGCCAAAAGGATGTAATGCAAAGAAGCAGTTACCTTAGGATGCATCTTGCTAATGGATGCACAGAATAAATTGAGATAAAAGTCAGATGCTCACAGAGTTCAAAGCTATAGTGGCTTGATACTGGGATGCCAAGTGTATTTAGTTCCAGGGTAAGGGGCTTGGTGGTGCCTCTCTCGCTCCTTTGGGTTCATGCTGCCCCTGTAACAGCTCCCTCAAAAACAACACTGGAGGCTGTTTTCACATTTTGCCTTTTACCGTAAAAGCGAAAGTCCTCTTTGGATTTCTTTTGGTTAGCAAAAAGAGGTACTCATTTAGGTCTTTCACATAAGTGAAGAGGCATTAAAGTGAATTTTTGAGAAGTAGAGTGCATTATGTATATTATGAAATGATTACCTTATATATATTGTATCTTGTATATTATGAAATGATTAACCACAGTAAATCTAGTTAACATCCATTACCATACAAAGTGACAAAATTTTTTTTTCTTATAATAAGAACTTCTAAGATCTACTCTCAGCAACTTTCAAATATGCAATGAGGTATTATTAACTATAGTTGCTATGTTGTACATGCATCCTCATGACATTTATTTCACAGAGGGAGATTCTTAATTTTATTTTATTTTTTGGCCATGCCATGTGGTATGTGGGATCTTAGTTCCCTGACCTGGAATGGAATCTGCACCCCCTGCATTGGAAGCACAGAGTCTTAACCATTGGATGTCCAAGGAAATCCCAGAAGGGGTTTCTTAAACAGATTTCTTTCAATCCTGCAGCCCAGGATTCTGCTTTCTCCCACCTCTTATCTGCTGTTTCCAGTTTTCCACAGTGAGGTGATTTGGTCTCTGTGCCCATCTTACCAGTGAGTACACACTTTTTTAAAAAAAAATCCCTTTAGGGACTTTCCTGGTGGTCCAGTGATTAAGACCCCACACTTCCACTGCAGCGGACACGAGTTCAACCCCTCTTCAAGGAACTAAGATCCCACATGCTGTGTGGTGCAGCCACAAATAAAAACAAAACCTAAAACAAAAAAATAAACCCTTTACTAGCTGTTTGGGGGGATGCAGGGAGGTGTGATGACCAGTCAGTGTCTGGGTGCCCAATCAGCTAGCTACCTTTGCTAAGAGATCAGCACTGACTTTTCCCATTTACCTTCAGGGTCCTTCCTCATTCCTCGCAGTGGGGGTGCCATTCTTGTGTGCAGCTTTCTGTTGTAACTTCGAGCTGATGTTCATCTAACCCCTCACCTACTGCAGGATGTTTGGATTCCTTCCTATCTTCTGCTCAGAGCAGAAGGTGGCTTCCCAGGTGGCTCAGTAGTGAAGAATCCACCTGTCAATGCAGGAGCCACAGGAGACCCAGGTTCGATCCTTGGGCCAGGAAGATCTCCTGGAAAAGGGAATGGCTACCCATTCCAGTATTCTTGTCAGGATAATTCCACGGACAGAAGCCTCTGGTGAGCTATAGTCCAGTGGGTCACAGAGTTAGACATGAACTGAGCACACATATCCATCTTCTGCTCACTGGAAGCTACAAATGAATAATGCGCCATCATTCCCCCCATGTGACTTTAATGTGCCAAAATCAATCCATGAGTTAGTGGTGTGATTCAGAGCCATGGAGAGAGATTTCTGAGCCTGCGCTCTTTCTACCCAGTCCTTGCTTCACTCTCTCTTTTCCCCTGTGGGCCTTTGCTCTCTGTAAACCTGCCAATCTCCTTTCTGCCTTCAGGTCTTTGCGCTTGTGGAGCGCTCCATCTGGAATTCTTTCCCTCGAGCTTAACCTATGGCTGATTCCTTCTTATCCTTCAAAGTTCAGTGCAAATGTTGCTTCTTCAGGCAAGGCTCCCCTGTCCCCGTGGGTGAAATCTGGTCCACATCAATCTTGTTTGTTTTTTTCTTAGGAAACATATAAAACTGTCATGGCTTGTGTTTGCTTTCTCCATGATTATTAACTGTAGACCCATGGTGATAGGGCTTACACCTACCTTGGTTACCTTGGTGTCCCCGTTCCTGTCATGATGTCCAACATGTTGCAGTCCTTCATGGAGGTGCGCTGCACATGTGGATCAGCTCCTCTGGGGAGGTGTTCTCTGTGAGGAGGCTTCGGCTGCAAATAGTGGGGATCCCAATTAGAAGTGGCGTCAATAGTAAAGCACATTTACAGCTGCATGCAGTGGGGTATTGGAACATGAGATGGCTTCAGGCTGATCAGTTTGTGTTCAGCATGTTCTATTGACCCAGGTTCCTTCTGCCTTTCTGCACTGGCATCCTTGCTGCAAAGCCTTGGTGTCTCCAGTTGATTATCCTCATGGTCTCAGATTGGCTGCTGTGGCTCCAGCCGTCACATACTGACAACTTTCTCGGACAGAAGAAAGGGAATACGGGACTACCATGTCCCAGGTTGCAGGGGTTGTGAAAGGAGCTATTGTGATGGCAGGGGGTCTGTGAGTTGGGCACTGATGGAGTCAGAGCCAGATTTCCAGAGCTTTGAACACTGAGCAGAAGAGTCTTATGTTGCCAGGGAATGGTTTTGAGTAGGGAAGCACCCCAGCCAGGCTGACCTGCAAAGAGGAGGATGGTGGCTTGGTGAGGAGGATTTGGGGCAGCCAGGCAAGAAGTGCTCTTGTTCCCAGATAGTGGGAATGGAGACACACACCCCTCTCTCCCCTTGAATGGGGCACAGGGGTGAAAGCAGTAAGGAAGACAACCAAAGGTTGGAGATGAAGCAGTGTGTGTTAGTTTCCTGTGGCTTTCAGAACAAAGTAGCACAAACTAGGTGACTTATGGCAACAGAAATTTATTTGTGGAGGCCTGCAGCCTGAGTCTTCCCAGGTGGCACAAGTGGTAAAGAACCCACCTGCCAATGTAGGAGACACAAGAGATAGGGATTCAATTCCTGGGATGGGAAGATCCTCTGGAGAAGGAAGTAGCAAACCAATCCAGTATTCTTGGTTGGGAAGTCCCATGGACGGGGGAGACTGGTGGGCTACAGTCCACGGGGTCACAAAGAGTCAGACTCGACTGAAGCGACTTAGCACGCAGCCACAAAGTCTGAAGTCAAGGTGCGGGTAGGGCCTTCTGGAGGCCCCAGGGAGAATCTGTTCCATGCCTCTCTCCTAGCTTCCAGTGGCTTCCAACAATCCTTGGCAGTTCCTTGGCTTGTGGTTGCATCCCTCAGTCCAGTCTCTGCCTCCACCTTCACATGGCCTTCTTCTCTGTGGCTGTGTCTCCTCTTCTGTCTCTTAGAAGGACACTCGTCATTGGATTTAGCTGTGCTTAGTCGCTCAGTCATGTCTGACTCTGCAACTCCATGGACTGTAGCGCGCCAGGCTCCTCCATCCATGGGGATTCTCCAGGCAAGAATACTGGAGTGGGTTGCCACGCCCTCCTCCGGGAGATCTTCCCAACCCAGGGATTGAACCCAGGTCTCCCGTATTGCCGGTGGATTCTATACCATCTGAGCCACCAGGGAAATCCATTGGATTTAGGGCCTACCCTAAATCCAGGAGGATCTTATCTGAAGATCTTCAACTTTGTTACATCTGCAGAGACGCTTTTTCCACATAAGGACTTATTCACAAGTTTGGAGGGTCAGGACTTGCATGTGTCTTTTGGGGGCCACCGTTCACCCCACTGCGTACAGGGTGGGGCCTGGCCCAGGGTGGAGGTGGGAGACTCGGAGGAGTTTCAGATGTGTGATGTGGGGCCTTGGCCGTGCTGGTGAGATCATCAGGCTCCCGCTAGTCTTCAACGGAGAAAGTAATTGGTTGTACCCAGCCTTGAGGACCTCCTGGGGGCCACACCCCATCTGGGCTTCGGGATGCCAGGGTCACTGTGACGTGCTGTGAATACATCAGGCACTTTTTGTTTCCTCTGGAGCCCACAGCATAGTGAGGGAGAAGAACACTTGAGCAGGAATTAAGGAAATAATTTAAACATCAGAAAGTGACAGGAAGGGGACTTCTCTGGTGGCTCAGCGATGGAAGAGCCAAGCTGCCTGTGTGGGAGACACAGGTTCAGTCCCTGGTCTGGGAAGATCCCACACGCTGTGGAGCGACCAAGCCCGTGCTCCGGGGCCCGGGAGCAGCAGCTACTGAAGCCCTGCCCCTGGAGCCTGTGCTCCCCAAGAGGAGCCAGCGCCACTAGCGTAGCCCCTGCTCACCTCCGCTAGAGAAAAGCCTGAGCAGCAGTGAAGACCCAGCACAGCCAAAAATGAAAATGAATAAATAAAATTTATTTTTAAAAGAGAGAGCAAGTGACACGAAGAATACAGCATGAAGCGGGGAGTCAGGGTTCATGCTTGACTACTTCAGCCAGGGCGGTTGGCAGGGGGCACCCCACACAGGCGCTCAAAGAAGGAGGAACCAACCTTGCAAAGCCTAAGAAGGAAGACCTGCTCCAGGCAGAGGGGCACCAGGTGCAAAGTCTGGAGGCAGAACCCTCCTGGGCAGAGTGATGATAAATCCCTCTTATTCAGTCCTTTTACTTGGTCAGGCACTTAGTACACTTGACAGGTATTAGGCCAAGAGTCCTATTGTTTCCCCATGTACAGAGGCATTGTCACTCTGGGCCTTGCTTCCTGTTTGTAAACGGGGTGATGGCGGTACCTACACTTTGCTGAGCTGCAGAATACTTTAGAGGTTGTGATGCTTAGCCTTCTGATCCCAAGTAAGGAAACTGAGACCCAGAGAGGGCAGGATCTGCCCGGGTGCCACAGTGGGTAGGTGGTACCAAAGCTTCAACTCCAGGCCACTTCTTCTTTCCTCTGGGTTCTGCTGGAGCTCAGAGCTCTGGGACAGACTTGAGGAATCAGTGTTTGCACAAGGCTCTCAGGGGATATCTTGCCCCATCTCCTAGACGCCTTGGGGATTTCTTGTGCTGGCCTCCACTCTTGGAACTTGTTTGTTCCTCTTTCTTCCTTGCAGGGTGGGTATGAGTCAAGTTTGGGAGCCTGCCTCGTGGCTCAGATGGTAAAGAATCTGCCTACAATGCGGGAGACCTGGATTTGAACCTTGGGTTGGGAAGATCCCCTGGGGAAGGAAATGGCAGCCCACTCCAGTGTTCTTGCCTGGAGAATTCCATGGACAGAGGAGCCTTGAGGGCTACAGCCCATAGGATCATAAAGAGTCAGACATGACTGAAGCAGCTGAGCATGGGTCAAGTTGCTGGGCAGATAAAATGCTGATAGTGCATACCTCCCTGAGGACAGGATAGCAGCAGAGTTGATTGAGAATGTAAGACATGTCAGGCCCTGTCCTTAGAAGTCTCCATCCATCTCTTTTATCTGCCAGTGACCTGGGAGGCACAGAATCTTATTGTCTCCATTAACCAGGAAGCCCTATGCAGGATGTACCCACCAGGGTCCTCTATATGAGTGTCCTGGGGCTGCTGTTACAAATTACCACAATCCTGGTAGCTTAAAACAAAAGGAACTTGTCTCAAAGTCCTGGAGACCAGAAGCCAAAATCAGTTTCTGGGGACTCCAGGTGTCTTTGGCTTCTGGCTGCATCACTCCAGTCTCTCCCTCTGTCTCCACAGGGTTTTCTCCCTTGTGTCTCTGTGTCCTCCCTTCTTCTTCTTCTTTTTTAAAATCAATACTTCTTGGCCATGCGCATCACTAGCATGCAGGATCTTAGTTCCCCAACCAGGGATCGAACCCACACCCCCTGCAGTGGAAGTGCACTGTCTTCACCACTGGATCACCAGGGACGTCCCTCTCTCTTCTTATAAAGATACCTGTCAGTGGGTCTAGGGCCCACCTAGGCAATCAGGAAGACCTCATCTCATATTTATCTGTTTCAAAATAAGGTCACAGTCTGAGGTTCCAGGTATACATGAATTTTGGGGACACGTTTCCACAACTACAGTCACATAGAAGAGACTGGGTTGCATTCAGGTCAGCCTGTTGGACATTAGCATTATCCTTACATTCTAGGCCCTATCTCTAGTGCTGGAATGACAGCTCTGGACACAATAGACAGATAGACAGACAGATGGGGTGCCTGCTGTCATGGAAACAGACTTAGGAAACCCAGAAAGGAAGAACTGTGAAACCCACAGCTTCAGATTGTGATGATTGCTCTGAAGGAATAAAACCATATGGAGGTGGGAACTGGGAGTGTATTTACCCACTGTTACCCACTGCTATGTAACAAATTACCCTTGAGCCTCAATGAGGGGCCTAGGGCAGAGTACTCCAGGCAGTGGGAGCTGTGCAAAGGCCCTAGGGTGGGAACCTTTGACTTGCTGAAGATCAGGGAAGGAGGCAAGATCAAGCTGGGGGAATGAAGGGTGAAGAGGTGGTCAGATGCATGGGGCTGGTCCATGCTGGGCTTCCCAGGTCACAGGGAAGGCATTTGATCAACAAAACAATGGGAGCCTTTGGAGAGTTAAAGTATTATTTTTTTAAATTGATTTTTAATTTTTTTTAATTTTTAAAAACTTAGGGAATTCCCTGGGCAGTCAAGTGGTTAGGACTCCATGCTTCCATTGCAGGGCACCCAGGTTTGATCCCTAGTCAAGGATCTAAGATCCTGCAAACCGCATAGTGTGAACAAAAAAATTAAAATTAAAATTTTTTCATTTTTAAAATTGAAACATTTTATATTAAAATATTTTATTTAATTTTAAAATTTTATTTAAAAAAATTATGTATTAAAAATTTTAATCTGGAAAATTCAAGGCTGCAAAAGTAGAAAGAATAATGTAATAAGCCCACGTGGCCAACCCCCCAGCCTTCGTGATCTTCATATGATTGTTTCCTCATCTTCACCCACTTCCTCCTCTGTCTGAATCTCAGTGGCACGTATTTTCATCTGTTAGTTTTCCAGAGTATATCTCTGGAAGGCAAGGACTCCCTTTTTTAACCTTGCCACAGATAGGCTTCACGAGTTTCAATAATTTTTCTTGTAGTAAAATGCGTATAATTTACCATCAGCAACACTGAGTACATTCACAATGTTGTGCAACCATTAGCTCTAATTCCAGAGCATTTCCATCACCCCAAAAGGAAACCCTGTCCCCATTAGCAGTCATTCCCCATTCCCCCTTCCACAGCTCCTAGTAACCACCAGTCTGCTCTGTCTTCATGGATTGTTTTTGAGGTGTAATTTACATATAATAAAATGTACCCATTCTAAGTGTTCAAGTGGGGCTTGGGGTATCACACCCAGGCTACCACCACCATCAAGATATAGAACATTCCTGGGCGCTTCCCTGGTGGTCCAGTGGTTAAAAATCTGCCTTGCAATGCAAAGGATGCCGGTTCAATCCCTGGTCCAGGAAGATCCCACAAGCAGAGGGGCCACATGCACCACAACTGCTGAGCCTGCGCTCTAGAGCCCTTGAGCTGCAACTCCCGGAGCCCACCTGCCCTGGAGCCAGAGCTCCACAGCCAGAGGAGCCACCGCAGTGAGAAGCCTGTATACCTCAGACAGAGAGCGGCCCCTGCTAGCCACAACCAGAGAAATCCCGTGCACAACAGGACCCGGTACAGAAATACATACATAAATAAATATTTGTAAAAGTTGGATTGATCATTTTAAAAGATATGGGACATTCCCATCTCCCCAAGGACCTCTCCTGCCCCTTCGCTGTTAGTGTCCCTGCCCTCTGCCCAGGCCCCACTGATCTGCCTTCTTCCACTCGATCAGGTCAGCTGTCCACAATAGGTGCTCACTGTTTCCAGGACGAGTGATGGAACTGTGCCTTCGTACTGGCTGCCAGGAGGGGACAGGATTCTGGGCTCCATGTTCAGGGATGTGAATACAATCGTTCAACCTCTGTTTACAGAGCACCTACTATGTGCCAGGCTCCTGGTCAGATGCAGAGGGTGTTGCTTCCTCTGGGCCCCCTCACCAGGTTGCTGCAAACAGCGGCTTTGAGAGGGGAACCCTCCAATTGGAGATGTTCACTTACGAGGATCCATTCAGCCACCAAGAGTAACAGGGCAGGCACCCAAAGGGACCTGGTGGGCAGGAACCTGCCCAGGACTCCTTGTCCTCACTCTTCACATCTGTCCCCATTGCTGGCCCCTAGACAGAGAGGCCTTGCCCCAAGACCCTATTCATGTGTGGCTGCCCCTGCCTTTGCCAAGGATCTGCCCAGGGCCTGACCAGCTGCTCCCTTTGGTTGCAAGGTCCAGACCTGGCCTGGGAGCCCCAGACCCTCCTCCCTTCCTCCAAGTGTCCCATGCAATTATTTGTGGCAGGCTCACTATACTCCAAGAGGATGAACCTTGGTCTGTCTCCTCCACTGCTGTTTCTCTTGGGCCTAGAATGAAAAAGACAGAAGCCCTGTCTACCAGGAGCAGGGAGAGACAACTCAGAGGCAAATGGTGAATGAATAAACTGCATTTGGCATTTGTGTCTATACATGTGTGTGTGTGTGTATCTGTGTGTGTTAGTTGCTCAGTCACGTCTGACTCTGTGACCCCATGGACTGCCTTCTGCAGAGGATCTTCCTGACCCGGGGATTGAACCCAGGTCTCCTGCATAGCAGGCAGTTTATCATCTGAGCCACCAGGGAAGCCCTTTAAAGACCTTAAGTCCATGTTAAAAAACAAAGTAGGAGGGGACTTTCCTGGTGGCCAAGTGGTTAAGATGTCACACTTTTACTACAGAGGCTGAGAGTTTGATCCCTGGTGGGGAACTAAGATCCCACATGCTTTGAGGCATGGTCAAAGAACAATAATAATAAAAAGCAGGACAGAGTTCCCTGGTGGCCTAGTGATTAGGAGTCCATGCTTCCACCGCCATGGCCCATGTTCAGTTCCTGCTTGGGAAAGTGACGTCCCACAAACCATGCAACGCAGCCAGAAAACAATGAAGCAGGGACCCGAGAGGGAAGAGGAGGGGGTGATGCAATAACAGATGGGGGTCCAGGAATGGCCACCTGAGAGGGTGGCGTTTGAGCCAAGACCTTACAGAGGTGGGGGAGGAGCCACTTGGATGTTGGGAGAAGAGTGGTCCAGGCAGAGGGCAGAGCCTGTGCAAAGGCCCTGAGGTGGAAGCATGCCAGGTGTGTTCAAGCAACAGCAAGGAGGCTGGAGTGAGTGAGTGAGTGAGGGGGAAATCTGTGGGGAGGATGGAGGGGGAGGAGGGCTGGTCTCCATCACCACTGGGTCTCTCTAGGCCTGGCACACAGGAGGTACTCACCATTTGGGGATGAATGGAATAGTCTGTGCTCCTGTGCTGGCTGCTAGAGAGGGCAGGCACACCAGGTTCTGAGTTCAGGCAAGAACGCAGTTATTCAGTTTCTGTTTACTGAGCGCCTACTACATGCTGGGCTCCTTGGCTGGAGCAGATGTAACTTCCCTGGGTGCTCATAACCCTGGAGAAAACGGACTCCCAACAGGGTGGCCTCACACAGGGGTTTTGATGGTGGTGGTGGGGGGGTGCGGGTAAAGGGGATTAGGGAGGGCTCTTGGGGTGGACAAGAGAACATTCCCTGAGCCCAGCCAGCACCCAGTCCAGACTGGCCCCCTTTGAGAATGTGATGGGGGAGCAGTGGGCCCAAGCCCTGGAAGGCTCCCTGGGGGAGGTGGTGAAAGGAGTCACCAGAGAATGAGCAGGCATGTAGGCCTGTGTATAGCTTAGTGTGCTGGCAGGTGACATGTGTGGAGGTGCTCTAGTTGAGCCAAGTCACAAGGGCCACAGAATCCTGGTCCCTCCCCAGGGGCAGCTAGAGGGGCCTTCCAGGGACTCTCAGGATGTGCAGCTTGACCCAAACAGGAAGTCTCATAAATCTCTCAGAACCCTGACCTCTTGTTTTTAAAAACTGCAGATGCAGGTGGCTGTGTGGATCCATCCTCTCCTCTAACAGACCTTCCCGGCCCACCCAGGACCTTGTCTTCCTCCATTCCCCAGGTCCAGTCTGACCCCAGGGCCTTTGCACTGGCTATGAACCCGGCTTTACACTCACACCACTGCTTTTCACTTCTGAGGCCCTGCACAGGCCTTACCTGCCTGGCTGTCTCCAGGGCCACCGCTACCTCCATTCTGCCCCACGTCACTCTGGCTGAATCATCTGTCACAGCCTGTCATCATCTAGCATGTTCCTCACGCTCATTCATTTATGTAGAGGGGGTTTTTCTCCTGGGAAAACTATGAGCCTTGAAGGGTTGGATCTTGTCGTCTCTGAGCCAAGAATGCCCAGCGTGCAGTAGGTGCTGGTACCAAGAAAAAAAGAAATCCTGAAACAAAACAAACAAAAATAAAGCCAACTAAATCTTCTAATTAAAATATAAATAAAGCCAATTAGATCTTCAAACTGAAAAAAACAAACACAGTAGGCCCTGATACATATCAGCTGCCTTCATGAATTAGGGACAGAGGGAATGAATGAATGAATGAAAATGCTGAGGTCTGTTGTGGATCTGTTGAGTCTGAGGAAGCCACTGCAGGGAATTAAGGAAGCAGCACAGAGGAAGCAGTAGGGACACAAAGGATGGTTCTGATAACCAATTTGACGCTAAAACTGGTGGGACACAATAGCCAGATGAAGCCTCAAGAGGGGCAGAGTCAAGACCACTTGTATTGGTCAGGACAGAGGAAGCTGCTGTGACAAACAGGTCTTCCTTCACTCATCAGTGGCTTAACTCAGTACAAAGTTACCTCTCAGGGCCAGGGGCTCTGGATGGTGGGGCAGGGAGCCGGATAAAGCCAGGCGACCACTTGTTTCTTGAGCTCCTGCACTAGGAAGTTCTGGCTTTCTCGGTTCTGTGATCTAAAAGACATCACTTTTGCTTTAAACAATACAAACAAGTTCAAGTCTCACTCATCTCATGGCCTGGCGTCAGTGATGGCTGCTCATCTCGACAGGGTCATTTGGGAGACTGGCTCCTTCTCCTGGAGTTCTCCTTTCCCCTGGGACCTCTGATCACCTCGTATCCTCTGTCGGAGGGGCAGAGTCGGGGGACAGAGGAACACCTGCCGTTAGGGCCTCTCACTAGCCTGTCTCCTGGCCCCACCTGGGGCAGAGGCAGCTCCACTGCTTAGATGGGGGCACCTGAGCTGAATGACTCAGCCAACTCAGCCTAGTGCCATTCAGAGACTTGGGAGCGGAGCAGCCACCCAGCTCAGGGATGGATCCCAGGGCCCAGTTGAGGCAGGCAGGGCATGAGGAGTCTAGGCTGGAGGCGGTGTGGAGTCAGCATGGGGTACTCTGGATCTCCCAGTAAGGAGAAACGGAGGACTGGGCCCTCGCTTCCTGAGGGTCACCGGGCAAGCTGTGATGGGGAGGACAAGGTGACTCTAATTAACACTGCATGGCCAGCTTTGAGAATCCGCCTCCTTCTGGGCTGGTTGGTAAATAGCCCTTTGCCCTTCCTCTGAGAGACCCGGCAACCCAAGCATCCTCTTCGAACCCTCGTGACCCTTGGGGAACTGGGGTCTCTTCCTCTGCTCTCTCCGTGTGGGGATGCCGAGGCTCGGCGAGGTATCCGGGGCGGGTGGGGCACGCAGTGACACCCTCTCCTCATCCCCCCTTCCAGCGGTCTCTCTGTGCTGATACGCGTGCGCCTGGAGCTGCGGCGGCACCAGCGCGCGCGCCACACCATCCCGCAGATCTTCCAGGCGGTGGCTCAGCGGCAGCCCGAGCGCCTGGCGCTGGTGGACGCGGGCAGCGGCGCGTGCTGGACCTTCGCGCAGCTGGATGCCTACTCCAACGCTGTGGCCAACTTCTTCCTCCGGCTGGGCTTCGCGCCGGGTGACGTGGTGGCCATCTTCATGGAGGGCCGGCCTGAGTTTGTGGGACTTTGGCTGGGCCTGGCCAAGGCAGGTGTGGAGGCCGCGCTGCTCAACGTGAACCTGCGGCGGGAGCCCCTGGCCTTCTGCCTGGGCACCTCAGGCGCCAAAGCCCTGGTCTTCGGAAGGGAGCTGGCAGCGGGTGAGGCCGGGTGTGGGTAGCATCTTCTCGGTGGGGGTCTGGGGCTGCTCAGGGCAGGGAGATGGTGCTTCCCCGGCCCTGGGAGGGGCACCTGTCCATCTTCAACCATGACATGTTTTGGGCCGCAGCGGTGGCGGAGGTGAGTGGGCAGTTGGGAAAGAGCCTGGTCAAGTTCTGTTCTGGTGACGTGGGGCCTGATGGCGTCTTACCGGACACCCAACTCCTGGACCCGGTGCTGAAGGAGACCTCCACAGCCCCCCTGGCACAGCCCCCTGGCAAGGGCATGGATGGTGAGTCCAGGTGGGATCCCCCTGCCCATGCCCATCCTGCCCCCTCGTCCCACCCAGCCCAGCCTCTGGTCCCCAACACCCGCGTCTCTCTCAGATCGACTGTTCTACATCTACACATCGGGGACCACGGGGCTGCCCAAGGCTGCCATCATCGTGCACAGCAGGTGAGGGGCCCGTGGGTGTTGCCCGACCTCCACCCCCCACTGGAGAGCACTCCAGGTCGTCTCTCTAAGGTCTGATCATCCTGCCTCCCCTCCCCCCCGCCCCTGCCCCAGCTCTTTTTGAGGATCTTGTGGGCATCTTGATGTCAACTGGGTAAAACCCACAGCCCGTCTCAGGACCCAGTGCAGTCCTCTGCCCCTCCTCAGCCTCCTCCTGCCCCCATTCCTGCCCCCAACAGCCCTCCTCTCCTCGACGACCATAGGACATCCCAACTCGTGCCAAACCGCCCTGTACTTACCTTGGCCCTTGGATAAAAAGCCTCATTCGTGTTGTGCGCCACCTGCTACTTCTCTGATGTCATTTTCCTCCTCTGCCTCTCTGCTTGCTCTCTCCTGATTCCTCCAACCTGCCAGGTTGCTTCTGACCTCAGGACCTTGCATATGCTCTGCCCTTCACCTGCGTGCTCTTCCCTAGCTCTCCCCACAGCTCCTTCTCCCCAGGTTTCAGTCACATCCCCAGACAGGATACCCGAGCCTCCCTGGCTTTGTCCCCTTTAGCTGCTCTCTGTTGCTCTGTGATATTCCTCATGGCACCAAGCATCATTTCCTTTCTTTCTTGCATGTTCCTCCCCCGCCAGCCTGTAAGGCCCCTAAGAGCTGGGCTGGCTCCGCCTGGGTCCCTGCTGTGTCCTCAGCACCCAGCACGCTCCCCACCCCCCGACTCCCACGCTTTTCTCGGGGACGTGGGCCGCAGCCCCAGCACTCCCTGCCCCGCAGGTACTACCGCATCGCGGCGTTTGGGCACCACTCCTACAGCATGCAGGCAGCAGATGTGCTCTACGACTGTCTGCCCCTGTACCACTCCGCAGGTACCACGGGGCGGCTCGGGCGGGAGAGGGGGCGGGGCGCCGGGGACCCCTCATCGAGCCCCCTCTCTGCAGGGAACATCATGGGCGTGGGTCAGTGTCTCATCTACGGGCTGACGGTGGTCCTGCGCAAGAAGTTTTCGGCTAGCCGCTTCTGGGATGATTGCGTCAAGTACAACTGCACGGTCAGGCCCCGCCCCCGCCCGGTCAGGCCCCGCCCCCGCCCGGTCAGGCCCCGCCCCTCTTTCACCCCTCCCCTCCCCCCACCCGTCCCCCATTACGTTTCTGAATGGCTGCCTTGCAGGGACGTGAGGGGGCTCCGAGGGGGCCATCGGTGCTTTATGCTCTCTGTCCGGCCATAGACTAAACCTTCAACATGTAAGCTCCTTGTATCCTCATGGCTGCTTGGGAGCGGGCAAAGGGCATCACACCCATTTTGCAGGTAGGGAAACTGAGGCTTCTAATGCAGTTGGGATTGTACGGAGACTGCCTGAGCTCCTTAAGATGCTGCCTTCCCCACGCCCTGCGCCGTAAAGGTTTTCCATGCTGGTAGCTGCAGGCAAATGGGTGCCGTCACCGCCCTGGCCTGGTTAAGGCCACAAGGTCCAGGGCTTCCTGGTGGGGTAAGCATGAGGCAGAGGTGGAGGGCATCCACTGTCCTGCAGAGCAGGTAGGGGTTAAGACAAGTCTTTTCCTCTCCTCTGCCCTCCTCAGTGAGAGGAGACACCTGGAAGGGTTCAGTGCCATGGTGGGGGTGGAAATGCAGGTGCTAGTACTTTCCTCCAGGTGGAAGAAGGAGTGAGAAGGGGGTGTGTCCAGAGACTGACAAACTGGGAGGTACTGACCTCACCTTGAACAGGTGGGGCCCAGAGAGGTTCAGCCAGTTGCCTGCATCACACAGTAGGGCAGGGTGGGGGCTCTGGGTTGGCATCCTGGGGGATCCCTCAGGGTGAGAACTGTGACCTGCTCTGCTTCTGAGGATTTTATGTTCTCCTTGGAGTTGGGGGGGTCTTGGGAAAAATTGCTAATCTGAATCTTGAAATAGAAAACAGTCCATTTGACTAACTTAATTATTGAGAGTTGCAAATATAAACGTGGACAGAAATGTTTAGGGGCTTCCCAGGCACCCATCACTCAGCTCCAGAGGAGATCAGATACCCTGTCCTGCCCCCTCCGCCTCCCCACCCATGTCCCTCCTTCAGCCTTGTTGTGAAGCAACTCCAGACAGCAGCCTGTTTCCTGCATAGATACCTCAGTAAAACCTCCAGAAGATGATTGGTTCTTTTCTAATTAAGGTGAAATTTACATAAGATTAGCCACTTTGAAGTGGACACTTTAGTGGTATTTAATCCATTTATAGTGTTGTACAACTAGTCCCTCTATGCAGTTCCAGAAAATTTCCATCACCTCAAAAGGAAATCCTGTCCCCTTTGGCAGTCACTCCCCATTCCCCCTCCCCAGCCCCACGGCAACCACGAATCTTTCTGTCTCTATGGCCTGGCCTGTTCTGGATATTTCTTGTAAATGGGACCTCTCTGTGGGCTTTTGTGTCTGGTGAGGGCTGTTCTTAAAATGAAGATCTGAAAGCAGGGTTTCAAAGAGATATTTGTCCATCCATGTTCATAGCAGATTATTTACAATAGATAAAACATGAAAGCAACCCAAGTGTCCGTCCACAAATGAATGGATAAGCAAAATGGGTCCATCCCTGCGATGGAATATTATTCAGCCTTGAAAAGGAAGGAGATTCTGACACAGGCTACAACATGGATGAATGTTGAGGATATTATGCTAAGTGAAATAGGCCCATCAAAAAAAGACAAATTTCACTTACATTAGGTACTCACAGTAGCTAGAATCATAAACAGAAAATAGGGTGGTGGTTGCCAGGGGCTGGGAGGAGGGAAGAAGGGGGAATTAGCATTTAATGGGGATACAGTTTCAGATTTACAAGAGTTCTGGGGATGGATGGTGGTGATGGCTGCTCAATAATGTAAAGGTGTTTAATACCCCTTTAAAATGGCTACCCAGGTGGCGCAGCAGTAAAGAATTTGCCTGCCAATACAGGAGACACAGACTCGATCCCTGGATTGGGAAGATCCCTTGGAGAAGGAAATGGCAATCCACTCCAGTATTCTTGCCTGGGAAATCCCAAGAACAGAGGAGCCTGGTGGGCTGCAGCCCATAGAGTTGTTAAGAGTCGAACATGCCTGAGGGACTGAGCATGCACACACAAAAATGACTAAGATGGAAAAAGAAAATGCTAAGGTGGTGAATTTTATGTGTATTTTACCACGATAAAAGAAAGAGGGGAAAAAAAGGAGAAAAACCCCACAACCACATAACTGCAGTATCATTATCACAGCCCAAAAGCGACAGGATTTCTCAATCATCAGGAATCTGGACACTGATCCCCAGTGTTTTACCATGTCAAAAATATGGGTTTTGTTTTTTTTTCTTGTTTCTATATATATATTTTTAATTTAAAGTAGATAAGACGCACACATGGCACCTAGTTGATGTTTCTTGTAAGATTCCTTGTCTCTCTCTCATTCTTTCTCCTTTGTCTCCCTCCCTCCCTTTATAATCTATTTATTAAAGAAAGGGAGTTTGCCCTGTGGTGTGTTCCCAGTCTGGGGATTGCTGCGAGGTCCCTTGACATACTCTTGTCACTCTGGTATTTTCTGTGCCTTGGGAGTAGGGTTAAGCACAGCTATTTTTTTTTTAATCCATTTTTAAAAATTGAAGTATAGTTAATCGGCCATGTTGTGTTAGTTTCAGGTGTACCGCAAAGTGATTCAGTTATATATGTCTCTTTTTTTCAGGTTCTTTTCCATTATAGGTTATTACAGGGTATTGAGTATAGTTCCCTGTGCTACACAGTATGTCCTGTTGTTTATTTCATATATATTCATATATATATATTTCATATATAGTATGTGTATCTGCTAATCCCAAAGTCCTAATTTATCCCTTCCCACCCCCGATCCTCCTTCATAACTATTATTTTTCTATGTCTGTGAGTCTGTTTCTGTTTTGTAAATAAGTTCATTTGTATTGGCTTTTTAGATGCGCATGTAAGTGATATATGGTATTTGTCTTTCTCTACCTGACTTACTTCATTTTATATGATACTGTCTAGGTCCATCCATGGTGCTGCACATGGTATCATTTCACTCTTTTTTTATGGCTGAGTAGTATGTTTATTCCATTGTGTATACGTACCATATCCTCTTTATCCACTCATCTGTCATTGGACGTTTAGGTTGCTTCCATGTGAACATTGAGATGCATGTATCTTTTCAAATTAGAGTTTTGTCCAGCTATATGCCTGGAAGTAGGATTTCTGGGTCCTGTGGCAGCTCCGTGTTTAGTTTCTAAGGACCGTCTGTGCTGCTCTCCGCAGTGGAAGCGCAGCGTTTCTCAAGGACAGCGCTGCAGACGCTTGGCGCTGCCTCGTTCTTTGGGGTGGGGGCCATCCTGTGCACAGTAGGATATTTAACAGCAGTTCTGGCCTAAAATCACTGGGTGCCACCAGGACCCCACCTCCCAACTGGGATAATTAAAAATGTCTCCAGACATTGTCAGGTGTCTTCACCATGGTTGAAAACCACTGCTTTAGATATTTGATTGATTCAAGGTCTGCTTTTTTGGTCTGGGGTTCCCTGTGGGTGGTGTCATGGCCTCCTACTGGGAGGCCCACAGTGTCTGATGGTCCCTCTCTTTGTCCTTGACATGCGTATGTTGCATCAGGCTTTGTTCACTGTCTCCAGGACCCTGAAAGGCTTCTGTTCTGTTTCCTTGAAGAGTTATTTCTGGACCACGAGAAAGCATTGAGGGGCTCTATAAGGAGTACAGAGAGTGGAATCCTCAAATGAAAATCACTCAGTCGTGTCCAGCTCTTTGTGACCCCATGGACTGTAGCCTGCCAGGCTCCTCTGTCCATGGAATTCTCCAGGCAAGAATACTGGAGTGGGTAGTCATTCCCTTCTCCAGGGATCTTTCCTACCGAGGGATTGAACCCAGGTCTCCTGCATTGCAGGCAGATTCTTTACCATCTGAACCACTAGGGATACCAGGGAGACTTAAGAAATGCTGCTGGGTTCAGAAATCCCATCTCATGGCTGTTGGGTGGGGGAAACTGCATGGCTGTTTTTCTTTTTTTGCAGTAGTGGGTGCTGGCCCAGAACAACTGCCCAGCTGTCCTCATCAGAGGCAGCAGGCTGTAATCTGCTTTCTTGGCTGCATAAAGCAGGTGGGCAGGCAATAGACAAGTCAACCCATCATCCATCCATGGGTATACAGTTCCTGTGTCTCCCTGTCCCCTTGGGTGTGTACATTTGGTGTTGTAGCAGGGGTCCCAGGTTGACAGTTCACTCCTAGCTTCTGCCCAGATGCTGCCCCACAGGTTGGAGGTCACAGCATGGGGCGCCTGGTGTCTCCCTCTCTGAGCTGACCTGAGTTGTTTTCCCCTTAGCCCTGGATCTGTCCAAAGGTCCAGACCAGAGTAAAGATCAGCCGTTTGACTCTCAGTATGTAGAGCTGGCCTCAGAGCCGCAGAGATGTCATTGTCACCTTCAGCTGCCTCCGTTGTGGTTGCGTTATCCCTTCCCCAGCCTAATTTCTGAAGAGGAGGGTTGAAAGCTGCCGGGGACTACCTATAATGGTCTGGAGGGCAGCTCTGTTCTTAGGCAGGACTTTGTCAGCTGACAGGTAAAACCAAAACCCTAGCCCCAGCCCTAACCTAAACTCTTGGTTTCTTGAGGAAAGGGTATATCAACTTATGGAACTGAGGAGGCCAAATAGTGGACAGCTTCAGGCACACCTTGATCAAGGCGGCGGTGGTGGTGGAGGGGTGGGTGGGTAACTTCCTCCCCACCCTTGCTTCCCCAGGAGGGTTCCCAGCAGCTCCAGTTGAGGAAACAGCCTGTGGGCCCACCAGTCCATTAAAAGTCTCAGGGATGATTCTCATTGGCTGAGTTGCGATCACATGCTTATCCTTGAACCAATCAGTGTCTGAGGATGGACTGGACTCTGATTGGCCAGGCTGTATGACTTGCTCTGCCCTGGAAGCGGGGTGGGCTGGGCCACCAAGAAGGAGCCTGAGGGCAGAGGGAGAGAAACCATCACGGGTCTCTGATCTTGCCTTCCCCAGGCTTGCCTCCTGGTGATCTTCGCCCAACTGTATCTCCTCCCTGGGTCTTAGTGCTTTCATCTTCAATAGGGCGTTTTGGGAAGATTAAACAGATGAGCTCTGTGTTCGACAGACTTTTATTCATCAGAGCCGCACCAAGTCCTGCTCAGCCAGGTGGCATTTGAACTGAGACCTGCCTCTCAGTACGTCAGAGGGAAGAGTGTTCTAGGCAAAGGGCACAGTATGTTCAAAGGCCCTGAGGAAGAGACCCACGTGACAGAGCCAAGTGAGCACAGGAGTTGGCGGGAGACAACGCAGTGAGGAAGGCAGGGTAGTGAGGAAGGCAGGGCTAGATGGAGTTGATCACAGGTCAAATTTTATAATGCATTTTGGTGTGAGTACTTTGAAGCTATAATGATTGCCATGGTGGTTCATTCTGAACCTGTAACTGTTTCATTGAGACTCTGGAGCCAGGATGCCGGATTCAAATCAGATTTTACCTCATTCTCAGCCTTGGTGGGCACTTACTGTCTGTGAGCATCTGTAAAGTGGGGAGGGTAATCATTCAGAAGCCCACCCGGAGATGGGGACTCAAGGGCAACTGGGCTATCTGGGAGATGACCCCAGAGGGTGGGGCCACCGGAAAGGGCCTGCGGAGAGGGGTGGTGAGTAGATGGCTCCCTGGGCCGCTGGGGCTAGGTCTGTGCTGTGACTTCAGGGAAGCCACAAAGAACATGACCTGACAGTTGTCCCACCCCTAGTCAGGGCTGTGGGCGGGCAGCCTGAGCTCAAACAGGGCTCTGAGCAAGTGCATAGGTATAAATGGTCTGGACTGTCCTCTTGCTGTCATAATCTTTAAAGCCGTTTTGCTCCTAGCGCCCAGATGGGAGGAAGGAGGTTGTTGGGTCTGGGGGGCCTCCAGCCCGCGGCAGCCTCCGCCCCCAGGGGGCTCCTCTCTGCCCCAGCGCAGGCGCCCACTGCTCACTGCCCACCCCACCCGCAGGTGGTCCAGTACATCGGGGAGATCTGCCGCTACCTCCTGAAGCAGCCAGTGCGCGAGGCAGAAGGACGGCATCGTGTGCGCCTGGCAGTGGGCAACGGGCTGCGGCCGTCCATCTGGGAGGAGTTCACAGAGCGCTTCAGGGTCCGCCAGATCGGCGAGTTCTATGGGGCCACCGAGTGCAACTGCAGCATCGCCAACATGGACGGGAAGGTGGGTGCGGGTGGGGCGGCCCTCGAGGTCTAGGGGTTTGGGGAGCACTGCTCCCTCTGTCCCGCCGGCCCGGGTTCCCATAGAACAGCCTGGTTTGTGGTGGGCAGCTCGGCCAGGGTCCTGGGCAGCCTTCCTGCCAGCTTGCTCAGTCACCTGACTGTCGCCCCTGAGTTCTGACTCACAGCATGGCTCTGTGCCTCAGCCTTTCAGAGCCCCAATTTGTAGCAATGGAGGTGGCAAGGGAGAGCAGGGCTCTGGGGGATCCAGGGCCAGGAATGGGGTGCTGATCTTCTACTAGGCAAATCACTCAGGCTTCTTGGGTCTCAGTTTCCTCATCAGTAAATGGAATTAACAACTTAGGTTTGTTCTAATCATGGAACATCCTGAACTCAGCATAGCACCCTTTCCCCCTGCAGTATGCTCTCTGAAAACATGCAGACGTTTATGATTAGCAAGTATTATCTGCGGTCTATCCTTGCAGGACCCTTCTTCTCCCTTATCAAGCCTTTCCCACCCAATGTCAGGGACAGAAAAGGAGAAGAATAATAAAGCAAGCTCCCCGGAGGCAGGCATTCTTTTCTGTCTCTTGCTGCTGGGTCCCCAGCGCTGGACGACAAGGCCTGGTCCCCACATGCACTTGGGTTGAATGTGCAGCCCCAGAGTACACTCTTGCCAAACCAGCAGAGGTTGCTGCTGTAACAAACACGCCCAACCGCGTGCAGTGTGCAGACCCACTAGATGGGCATTTCTGCTCATAGAACTGAGCCAGGCAGCATGCCATGCAATGGGCAGAAGCTCTGCCAGTCTCCCTTCATGGCTTCAGAGTCACTCTGGGCACCCACTTCCTGCCAGCCTGGAGGGTTTTAAGGACCAAGAAGTGGTGGCCGACAGGCAGGTCTCCTCATGTGACTGCAAGGGAGGCTGGGAACTGGGAGAGAGGGGGCATGATTCCTGGTGGAGCCTGCACTTCATAACCCCCTCGTTCAGATCATCAAAGGTCACAGAGCTAGTGCTAATTCTAGGCTCTAAGGCAGGAGAGGCAAGATGTCGGGGGTGGGGTCGGGGGAGGCCACACCGTGTCATTGCAGGGCTCCTCGCTGACTGGGTTGGCCCCATCCCAGGTCGGTTCCTGTGGCTTCAACAGCCGCATCCTGCCCCACGTGTACCCCATCAGGCTGGTGAAGGTCAACGAGGACACCATGGAACTACTGCGGGATGCCCAGGGCCTCTGCATCCCCTGCCAGACTGGTGAGCAGGGTCCCGTCCTGTGCCCCTGGGGAGCTGGGGGCCCCACCTCCTGCCTGCCCGGCACAGCCTGAGTACTGCCTCCTCCCCAGGGGAGCCCGGCCTTCTCGTGGGTCAGATCAACCAGCAGGACCCGCTGCGTCGCTTCGATGGCTACATCAGTGAGAGCGCCACGAGCAAGAAGATCGCCCACAGCGTCTTCCGCAAGGGTGACAGCGCCTACCTCTCAGGTGTGCAGATCCCAGGGGCTGGCTGCGGGGATGGTGGGCCACCGTCTCACCTCCCGTCTCCCCTCTGCCAGGTGACGTGCTGGTGATGGATGAGCTGGGCTACATGTACTTCCGGGACCGCAGCGGGGACACCTTCCGCTGGCGTGGGGAGAACGTCTCCACCACTGAGGTGGAAGGCGTGCTAAGTCGCCTGCTGGGCCAGACAGATGTGGCTGTGTATGGAGTGGCTGTGCCAGGCAAGCTGGGGCTCTGGGGGTGGTCCGGGGTCCTGGGGGCAGCCCCAGAGGAGCCCAGCTAGGAGGAACTTGGAGGTACAGGTGCCCTGGTAGGCTAGACCTAAAGCAGTGCACAGCCTGGACAGCTGCACTCAACAGGGTGGCGGCCTGGATCTGGAATTATTCCTCATGCCTGATGCTGAGCTTCAACTTCCTCATCCAGGCAGTGGGCTCATGAAATCAGCTGTGGCTCAAGGTTGCTCAATAAAGTGTCCACTGCCTCAGCGAGCATTATCCCAGGTGCATAGGGCTGGAGATCAGAGGCCAGGGGCCACGACTGGAGAAGGGATCTGGTCTCATGGGGGGGCCAGGGGTGGTATCTCAGCCAAGTCTCTGTCTCTAGGAGTAGAGGGCAAAGCAGGCATGGCAGCCATCGCAGACCCCCACGGCCAGCTGAGCCCCAATGCGCTGTATGAGGAACTGCAGAAGGTCTTGGCGCCCTATGCCCGGCCCATCTTCCTGCGCCTCCTGCCCCAGGTGGACACTACAGGTGCGGCCCCCGCCTCTCCATCCATCCATCTATCAGCTTCTCAACCGTTTACTTACCCGTTCTGGTTCAACCCCTGTGCCTGGTCTAACCTGATGGTCCACGGCCAGCCGGCACTGTGAGCTAAGCCCTTCTCTTGTTGTATTTACACTCTTATTTCTTTCCATTCCTCATTCCTACTCCCACTGGCCATCCTGCAATGTTTGGTGCATTTCTTCATTTTCGGCATTTTTCTGAGGACTAGGAAATTTGAGCGAATCATCTCACACCTTTGAGGTTTCCTATTCTGTAAATCGTATCTTTGACCGATCTTAGTATTGTCTCATTCTTTCTTTGTGATTTACAGGAGTTCCTCCTAATAGTCTAGATGTTAATTCCTTAGCAATTGCAGACATTTTAAATCTCTTCTATTTTGGAATCTGTTAACTTTGTCCATGGTGCCCTTTATTGAAAAGAAGCTTTAATTTTGGTACAAATGTAAAACCCCATCGTCATCATCTCCGCCCCTATTTTTTTAATCTTGAGGTTTGTACTTTTCAAGTTGCTTTCCGTTTTTCTAATGGCCAAGCAGCATAACTTGCGGCATCTTAAGATCAAATCCATATCCCCGGCAGTGAAAGTGCAAGAGTCCCCAAACCAGGGAAGTCCCTGAAGTTTCATTAAAAAGAAAACAAAAAACCTTCCTAATTCTTGAGCACACAGGGATTCTCCCTTGATTTTCTACAAACTCAGATCTTTCACAAAACCCCTCTTTAATTGTCTACTGCAGGGAGTGCAAACTTTTTCTTTAAGGCCCAGATAGTAAATATTTTCAGTTTTGCGGGCCACAGCTTCTGCAGCAGTAATTCACCTCAGCTGTAGGGCAGAAAAGGCAGTAAGTAGTGTGTATGTGTCGGGGGGTGGCTTCCTCAGATGGGGGCTTGAATTTGGCCCGTGGGTGGATCATGGGCCTATAAGTTGCTGACCCCTGACCTCCTGTGTGACCGACCCAGCCTTTTCACCTTCTTGGTCTTGTGTGGGATGGACATGTGACAGGCAGGGAGTATACATGGAGTTTTGGGTCATGCGGGGGGTGGTCAGGGTGGCCTCCCTGGCAGAGGGAGCATGAAGCTGAGATGCAAAGGCCAAGGGGGAATCAGGCGGGCAAAATGGGGAGGAATGCTCCTGGCAGAGGGGACAGCCTATTCAGAGGCCTGGAGGTGCCGGAGAAAAGAGTGAGCTGGGGTGGGGTGAGGTTCCTGGCAGCCCCCTGCCAAGTCCCTCCCCCACTCCCACCCCCACTTCCGGCCCCGCCCCCACAGGCACCTTCAAGATCCAGAAGACCCGGCTGCAGCACGAAGGCTTCGACCCGCGCCTGACCTCGGACCGACTCTTCTTCCTGGACTTGAAGCAGGGCCACTACTTGCCTCTGGACCAGGATGTCTACACCCGCATCTGCTCAGGCGCCTTCGCCCTCTGACACTCCTCTGTCGGCCCGAGACTCCGCGCCAGGCCCAGCGAGCAAGGCGGGCTGCAGCCAGACAGCCCTGCCCTGTCCTGGGGCAGAGAAGCCGGATTGCAGGAGGAGCCCTTGTTTCCGCCTTCTCCTCTCCACCAGCTGGCCGCCCCCGCCTGCCTTCCACTCCCGTGTCTGTTTGTCTGTCTGTCTCCACTCCCTGCTTCTGGGCCTCCCCGCTGTCCCTGACTGCCCCCTTCCTCCATCTCTCCTCCCCTGCCCACTTCCTGCCAAAAGTAGAACAGACATTTCTGGGAGCTGCGGTCTGTGTGGGCCCCACAGCTGTCTTAGGGGCCTCTGCGGGTCCTCCCCACTGGGTGGGAAACCCAGAGTGGGGCCGCTCCACCTCCCTCTTAGCTGTGCCTTATTAACAAACCCCACCCAGCCCAGCCCTCCCTAGGCCGCTGGATTCCAGGACTTTGAAGCCCTGTGGGAGCTCCAGGCAGCCCCTCCGCCTTCCTTGCTGAATGAGGAGCTAGGCATGGTCTGCCTGGACAACCTGGGTTCAAGGGGGCCTCGGCCCGGGGCCCTCCAGGTCAACAGGGTGTCTCTGCCCAGCTGGGCCAATTGCCTTTTGCACTTCCTGTCCCTGCTGGCTCTCCCTCCTCTTGCCTGCCTTTCCTGACGCCCCAGAAACTTCTGGAACTGATTGTGACCACTTGGATGTTGCTCCTGCCAGAGGGGACCTGAAGATGACCCTGAGTGGCTGCTTGGCCCACTGCTCAGATGCTTACCCTGGAGGAGGCCTCTTGGGGACCCCACCTGCCGTGGCTGTTGGCAGCACTCAGGGGAATGGCAGCAGTGGATTTGGGGGAGCCTCCAGGTCAGGGGTGGCCTCAGATGCTCTCAGCGGTTCCTGCCTATTGAATGTTCCCCTGACCTTGCTAGTGACAACTTGGACCCTTGGTTGGTGACATCCCAAGACCACCCCGCCAGGACAGTCCGGACATTCCCATCAGCTTCGTCGGTGGCTCATCCCAGACACCCATCAGTGGGGGTGGTCACCCAGACTGCCGCCCATCCCTCCCTCTGGTAGCACCCTCCGGCAGCTAGAACAGCAAGGCCAGTAGCAAATGACCCTGTGCTGTTTCGCATGGGCCTTTTCAAGCACTGAGGTTTTATTTCCTCATTGAGTTTAAGAAATAAACCTGCAGAGCATCCGGTGCCTGATAGGAGCTCAGTCACTCACCTTTTGTCCCCACGTGGCCCAGAACCCTGTGAGTTTCAGAGAGCAGGCCCCTCCCAGGGACCACATAGTTGGTCACCAGACACGGGCAAGACACACTCGGCCTTCACTGACAGCTCCTGTGGCCTCTCCTCCCCCCCGCAAGGTCCAGAGTCTGGAGACTTGGTGGAGGGGCCATGGATTAGTGTTCTTACCACCTCCCTACAGCCCTGGGTTCTGGCAGGTGCAAAGGATGGCCCAGGACAGACCGTATGTCTCGGCAGGTCTGGGTGCCCCTCTCTGGGGGGCCAGCATGTGTGGCTGTAGCTCTGAGTGAGAGCCACCAAGCCTGCGAGGGTAATTGTCTGAGCTGGGATTTGAACCCAGGACATTGAGCTCCAGAGTTCATCTTCTCAGCTTCCTCCTCCAGAATTACAATGTCTGTCTTATCTTGTCTCCAAAGGAGAAGGAAGAAAATCTTATGAAAATTGCTATGTGCTAGGTGGGGGCACCCAGGGGGTGACTCTGGGGATGGATGGGGGTTGGATGAGTCCTGGACCAGCCTAAGAATGGATGAACTATTGTTGTGGGGTGCTGGTCCTTCACTGCCCACAGTGCAAGGAAGGTGATGCAAGGTAGAGCCTTTGAGATGCCCAGTGAAGGTGAGAAAGATGTGTCATGGTGGGGATGGAGGCCCCTGGTGTGCTGGTAAGCAAATGCATTCTGGGTAACATCCCTTCAGACATCCGACCACCTGCAAAGGTGTCATCCTGTTCCCTGTTGAACAGATGAGGACGCTGAAGGCACAGGGAGGGGAATGAAGTCACGGGGGCTCTGGTGAGGAAGTGGTCTAGTGGGGACGTTTCTCATTGCAGTCTGTCACTCTAGCTGCAACAGTGTAAGTTCTCTCCAGACCAGTAAGAAAATAATCCTGATGACTCAGGTTCCAGCTCTGTGTGTGTCTGCTCTTAAAAATTAATAAATTTTATTTATTAGGGCAGTTTGAGGTTTACAGAAGGTGAAGTTTACAAAAAAGTGAGCAGAAAGTACAGTTCTCATATGCCTTTTGACTGCTGTTTCCACTAGAATTAACATCTGACATTCGTGGGCTACATTTGTTACACCTGATGAGTTAATGTTGATACATTATTA
Source organism: Muntiacus reevesi (assembly GCF_963930625.1). Taxonomy (NCBI): domain Eukaryota; kingdom Metazoa; phylum Chordata; class Mammalia; order Artiodactyla; family Cervidae; genus Muntiacus; species Muntiacus reevesi. The sequence continues at coordinate 184,478,701 of NC_089249.1, read as the reverse complement.
TTAAGCCAAGTCTGCAGTTTACATTAGGGTTACACTCTGTTGTACATTCTGTGGGTTTCAACAAATACATAATGGCTTGCAACCACCATTAGAGTATCACAAAGAATAGTTTCTCTTGCTCTAAAAATCCCATGTTCCATCTCATCACTCCTATCCCAACCTGTGGCAACCACTGATCTTTTTACTGTCTCCCTAGTTTTGCTTTTTCCAGACTCATGGATGGACTTGGAATCAAACTGGGTGTCATCTTTTCTTGGCTTCTTTCATTTGAGGTTTCTCTATGCCTTCTTGTGGCTTGATAGATCTGTATTTTTTTTTTTTTTTTTCATACCAAATTAGAAGCTCCATGACTTGCCCCTGGGGACCCTCAGTAAATCGTGAGGAGAGATGGGAGCTGATGGTGCTCTGCCCCATGCTGCTCCTTTCTGTATGGGCCCTAGAAGAATGTGCAGAGAGAACGCCTGTACTTGTGGGAAGAGAAACGCCCCAGCCTGGTGTTGGCAAGTGTGCAGTGAGAGGCAGGGGCTGAGCGCACAAGGGATCAGGAAGAAGCAGCAGCTGCCCGAGAGGGCATATGAGGAGAGTTAGCGCCAAGAGCTTCCCGAGGATAGGGGGCTGCAGGCTGGGTCCCTGCCCCACACTCTTCTGGCGTCCCCACCACTTCGGGGAAGATTCCAGGCTCTTTGGCTAGCACTGCCGTCCTGCAGGCTGTTTTCCTTGTACCATGAATAATTGTTTCCAGCCTGTGTCTGGCTTCCATGCCTTCATTCCTATTGTTCCTTGTGCCCAAATCACTATTTTTAATTGAGCTAATTATTTAGACCATAAATTCGCCCTTTTAAATTGTGCAACATGGTGGCTTTTAGTATATTCACAAGGTTATGCAACTGTCCCCTATGTCTAATTCCAGAACATTTTCATCACCCCAAAAAACCCTCATATCCATTAGAAGTCACTGCCCATCCTCTGTCCTCAACCTCTGGCAACTGCTACTTTCTGTCTCTGTGGATTTGTCTATTCTAGACACTTCATAGAAATGGAATCACAGTCTGTGGCCTATGGTGTCTGACATTTTTCTCAGCATGTTTTTAGATTCACCAAAGTTGTAGCTCATTCCTTTTTATGGCCAAACAATATACCATTGTATGGGTAGACCACATTTTTTTTTAACCACCAGTGGATGGACGTTGATTTCTTTTTTTTGGGGGGGGGGGGGCTATTGTGAATAATGCTGCTGTGATCATTTGTGTAAGTTTTTGTGTGAACATATGTCCTGAATTCTCTTGGGTGTAAACCTAGGTGTGGAAATGCTAGGTCACATGGTAACTATGTTTAACCTTTTGAGGAACTGCCAGACTGTTTTCCACAGTGACTGTATCACTTTATATTCCCACCAGCAGCAGTGTGTGCGTTCCAGTTTCCCACATCCTTGTCAGCACTTGCTGCTGCTGCTAAGTCGCTTCAGTCCTGTCCGACTCTTAGCGACCCCATGGACTGCAGCCCACCAGGCTCCTCCATCAATGGTATTTTCCAGGCAAGAGTACTGCAGTGGGGTGCCATTGCCTTCTCAGCACTTATTTTCTTTTATTTTGGCTGCACCGCTAGGCATGCAGGATCTTAGTTCCCCAACAAGAGGTCGAAATTGCGCCCCCTGCAGTGCAATCTTAGAGACTTAACCACTGGACTGCCAGGGAAGTTCTGTCTTTTTTATTGTGGTTATTTTAGTGGGTATCCAGTGGTATCTCCTTGTAGTTTTGATTTGCATTTCTTGAGGGCTAATAAGCAGAACATCTTTTCATGTGTTTGTTGTTGTCTAGTTGCTAAGTCCTGTCTGACTCTTTGCCACCCCATGGATTGTAGCCCACCAGGTTCCATGGAATTCTCCAAGCAAGAATACTGGAATGGGTTACCATTTCCTTCTCCAGGGGGATCTTCCCAATCCAGGGATCAAACCTGCATCTCCTGCATTGGTAGGCAGTTTCTTTACCACTGAGCCACCTGGGAAGCCATCTGTATACCTTCTTTGAAAAGAAATGTCTATTCAGATCCTTTGCCCAGTTTTTAACTGGGTTGTCTGTTTAAGTTGGAAGAGTTCTTAATATAATTCTGTATACTAAATCCTTATAAGATATGGTTTGCAAATTTCTCCTATCCTGTGGATTGTCTTTTCACTCTTTTGGTAGCATCCTTTGAAACATAAATATTTTTCATTTTGATGAAGCCCAGTTTATCTATTTGTCTTTTTTCTGGCCACACTAGTTAATGCAGCATTTGGGAACTTAGTTCTGCAACCAGGGACTGAACCTGTGCTCCCTGCATGGAGTCTTAACTGCTGGACTGCCATGGAAGCCGCACTCTTGCTTTTGGAATCAATTTCTAACTGAAGGTCATAAAGATTGATGCATCTATTTTCTAAAAAGAATGTTTTAGTTTTAGCCCTGACATTTAAATTTTTGTATACGGTTTGAGGTGGGGATCTGTTTTAGTTTTTTAGTGCTGAGGTGACAAACACCGCAAACTTGGTGGCTTAACACCAATTATCTTACAGTTCTGAATGTGAGAAGTCAGAACTGGATCTTACTTAGCTAAAATCAAGCTTTGGCAGGGCTGCATTCCTTCTGGAGTTTCTGAGACAATCCACTTCCTTGCCTTTTCCAGCATTTAGAAACTGCCCACATTCCTTGGCTCATGGACTCTTCCTCCATCTTCAAAGCCATCAACAGTGGGTTGAGTCTTTTTCATGCTGTCATTTCTCTGGTCCTCCTCCTTCTGCCTCCTTCTCCCATTTTCAGTGACCCTTGTGATGATATTGTGCTCATCCATGTAATCTCTCCTAAGGACAGGTGATTAGCAACCTAATTCAACCTGCAACCTTCATTTCCCCCTGCCAACTAACCTAACAAATTCAGATTTAGGGAACTACGGTGTGGACACCATTGGGGGACTACTTTTCTGCCTACCACAGGGTTCAACTTCATTCTTTTGCATGTGACTGTCTAATTTTCCCAGCACCAGTTGTTGAAAAGACTATTCTTTTTGTATTCAATGCTTCTGGCACCCTTGTTGAAGAGTCACTGATCACAGACATATGGTTTGTTGTTGTTCTATCTCAGCTCTATTCCATTGATATATATGTCTATCGCATGTCAACACCACAGTTTGATTCCCATAGCTTTGTAGTAGTAAGTTTGAAATCAAGAAGTGTGAGTCCTCCAATTTAGTTCTTCAAGACTGGTTGGCTATTTGGGGCCCCCTGCAATTCCTCATGAATTTTAGAACCAGTTTGTTGATATCTCAAAAAAGGCTCTCAGAATTTTGACAGGGATTACATCGTGTCTACAGACCAATTTGGGGATTGTTGCTATCTTAACGGCTTTCCCATGTGGTTCAGTGGTAAAGAATCTGCCTGCCCATGCAGAAGACGCAGGAGTCACGGCTTTGATCCCTGGGGAAGATTTCCTGGGGAAGGAAATGGTAACCCACTCCAGTATTCCTGCCTGGAAAACCCCATGGACAGAGGAGCCTGGCAGGCTACAGTCCGTAGGGTCAGACACAACTGAGCACAAGCACTCATGCTATCTTAACAATATGAAGTTTCCCAATCCATGAATATGGGATGTTTTTCCATTTATTAACATCATATTTTAAGTTACTTTTTGGCAAAGTTTTATAGTTTTCAGCGTATACGTCTTGTACCTCTTTTGCTAAAATTATTAAGTATTTTATTCTCTTTGCTGCTGTTACAAATGGAACTGTTTTCTTAATTTGCTACTTCTTTGAAAGATGCACTACCTATGCAAATCTCACTGCACTTATGACACTATCCTAAACTCTCAGGTTCTGAGGTTGTCCAGCTGCCCTAACCCACCAGAACTTCTGCCCCTTCCAATTCTCCTTGCTCTTGTTATTCCCTGAATATTATATCTCATCGGGCTTTCCTCATGGCTCAGTCGATAAAGAATCTGCCTGCAATGCAGGGGACCCCGGTTCGATTCCTGGGTCAGGAAGATCCCCTGGAGAAGAAAATAACAACCCACTCCAGTATTCTTGCCTGGAGAATCCCATGGACAGAGGAGCCTGGCAGGCTACAGTCCATGGGGTCGCAAAGATCAGACACGACTTAGCGACTAAACCACCACCATTCTATCTTATCAGCCAAGGCCCACTTGTCTCAGTCTGGGAGCTTCTCCAGGCAAGACCCAGGGGGGAGGAGGTCTCCACAAAGAACATGCAGGAGAAATTCAACACAGCTCCTACACTGTGCCACAGTTCAGGAGGCTGAGAGGACTCTGTGAACAAACCAATACACCCGTCCTTATAAAGTATATACTTTAAAATGCATAATTATACTTTATTTTCTATTTATTTATTTTTTAAACATTTATTTATTTGGCTGTCTCCAGGTCTCTGTTGTAGCACGTGGGATTTAGTTCCCTGACCAGGGATAGAACCCAGGTCCCCTGCATTGGGAGCTGGGTATCTTACCCACTGGACCACTAGGGAAGTCCCATAATTATACTTTAAAGAGAGAAACAACAAATACCAACAAGATAAACGTGCTAATTCAGAAATTTCAAAGTCCACCAAAATGCACGCCCTCCAAGAAATCGGCTCCCTCATTGCTAGCCTCGAAGCTCTGAGCTCCGCTCTCTAGCCCCGCCCTGATATCGGGAAGTAGAGCTCAGCTGCACCTACTCTGCCTGCTCCAGCCCAGGAAAAAGCTCCAAGATCAGGCAAAAAAATCAATGAGCGAATCAGGACCCACTGCCCGGCCCCCGCTGGACGTCATTCGTGGGTCTGCGCATGTGCTACAGGCACCTGGGCAGCAGGACTGGCGTTCACGCAGGCGCACTCGTGCCCGCCGGAAGGGCTTCCACCTCCCTGCCACCGCCGTCGCCATGGCCGCGCCAGCCCCCCGCCTCATCTCCGTCTTCTCGAGCCCGCAGGAGCTGGCTGCGTCGCTGGCCCAACTGGTAGTGCAGCAGGCAGCAAGCTGCCTGGCGGATGCCGGCGCCCGCTTCACGCTCGGCTTGTCCGGCGGCAGCCTTGTCTCCATGCTGGCCCGCGAGCTGCCCGCTGCCGCCGCCCCCGCTGGACCCGCTAGCCTCGCGCGCTGGACGCTGGGCTTCTGCGACGAGCGTCTCGTGCCCTTCGAGCACGCCGAGAGCACGTACGGCCTCTACCGGGTGAGAGCTACGGGGGCCGCCGGGGGTCACGCCGAGAGGGCCGCGCACATCGCCTGGACCCGGCTACGGAGGCCACCGGGGGTCATTTCGAAAAGGCCGCGCCCACCGCCTGAACCGGGCGACGAGAGTTATGCAGGGTAGACACCGTGCCCTCTGCCTGGACCGGAGCTGGGAATGGTCTGCTGGATGCCCTGAGGTTCCATCTGGGTGCACCTCCACTGCCCCCCGGGTGGACCGGTGATACCTTGTTTGTGTGTGTGCTCTGTCGCTAAGTCGTGTGCGATTCAGGTAGCCAAGCAGAGGGAATGACATGAGCAAAGGCATAGAGGCGAAACAGAGTGGTCCATTCCAGGGACTTCGAGAAGGTCAGACGCTGCAGGCTAGTAAGTGCAGAGGCCGAGTTAGGGAAGAGCCAGGTACGCGGGATCTGGTGTGGAAATTGGGCCTCGGTTTCCCCATCTCTAACCTGGCGAATTCTCTTTGATCTCCACTCTGCTTGTGGTGCTGACAACTCCGTGACTGGTTATTTTTGGCCTGGGGCCCCAGACTCCTATAGAATCAGGGGAACCCCCCACCCCCCATTTTATAAGCAGGGAAACTGAGGCCTGGAGGAGCTATGATCTGAGCTGCCCTTCACCCCTCCACTTTGAATCAACTCTTCCTGCCATGGTTGGAGAAGGAAAACCCACCCAGGTGTTGCAGGAAGGGGGACCCCTTCCAGGGCCCGAAACTGGGCTCTTGTCTAACAGTCGGAAAAGAATTGTCCGAGGAGACACATGCTGACAAAGCAAGAGATTTTACTGGAAAGGGCACCCGGGTGGAGAGCAGTAGGTAAGTGAACCCAGGAGAACTGCTCTGCCGCGTGGCTCACAGTCTAGGGTTTTATGGCGATGGGATTAGTTTCCAGGTAGTCTTTGGCCAGTCATTCTAATTCAGTGTCTTTCCTGGTGGCGCATGCATCGCTCAGCCAAGATGGATGCTAGCAAGAGGGATTCTGGGAAGTGGATGGACAGGCAGTGAGTGTCTCCTCTCAACCTTTCCCGAACTCCTCCGGCTGGTGGTGGCTTATTAGTTCCGTATTCCTTATCAGGATCTCCTGCCATAAAACAACTCATGTAAATGGTTACTATGCTGCCTGGCCAGGGTGGGCGGTTTCAATCAGTGTGCTTCCCCTAACACAGGGAGGTGTGGGAGGGGTGGGTTTGGCCAGAAGCCTCAGGTTGCTCAGGTCTTGGGTGTGTTGAGTTCTCTTCACAAAGGAGCTTGAGCTGGTTTTTTTGTTTGTTTGGTAATAAGGAAAGTTTACTGATTACCATGGCTTTATCCACATCATCTCATGAAACCCCACAAGTGCCTATGAGGCGGGGACTGTTAGTACCTGCATTTCATAGATTGAGAAACTGAAGCCAGACAAGGAGAGTCACCTAGTGACCATGGAGGGAGCTGGGGTATGAACCTGCCTGGCGGAACCCCCAGAGAGCACCTGGGACACATTTCAGGGGCAGGGGCCGCTCTCAAGTCTGCTGTCCTGTGTGTCTTCCCCTAGAGCTTAATTTAAAAGTGAGCTCACATTTTTTTACTTTGCCAGACATTGAAAGATTTTTAAAAATTTATTTTTAAAGGTTTTTTTTTTTTTTTGATGTGGACCATTTTTAAAGTTTTTATTGAATTTGTTACAATATTGCTTCTGTTTTATGTTCTGATTTTTTGGTGGTAAGGCATGTGTGATCTTAGCTCCCTGGCCAGGGACAGAACCCATATTCCCTGCGCTGGAAGAGGATGTCTAATTAGGAAAGCCATACTTGCTGAAGTAACAGAATCCTAAAAAACAGTCAAAGAGAAAGTTGGAAGGATATTCTGTGTGTGTGTCCTTGTATGCAGCACTAGGGACAGTTCCCTCATAGGGCTCATAGTGGGGTGGGGCATCAACACACAGGGCAACACGAGTGGAAATCCACTCATAGCCGCCGTGTAATGCAGTTTGGACGAAAGATAACAGTGTGAGATGATGGGGACTTCCCTTGTAGTCCAGTGGCTAAGACTCCATGCTCCCAGTGCCGGGGGGGCAGGACTGGGTTTGATCCCTGGTCAGGGAACTTAGATCCCGCATGCTACAATGAAGATCAAAGATGCCAAGTGCTGCAATTAAGACCCAGTCCAGCCAAATATTTTTTAAAAACAGCGTGAGATGATAAGTGTCAGGGGAGAAGGGAGAGCACCCTTCAGCCAGGGCACTGGGGCGCTCTGAGGAGGTGACATTTAGGCAGCGACTGGGAGGATATGAGGAGCTGGCCACAGGTAAGCTGGAGCAGAGGGTACAGCAGAGGCAAAAGCTATGCGGTGGGAACCGATGTGGGGCGAGGATTTGCTCCTGCCAGTTTCCCCGGGAAGGGAATCATATTAGTTTCCTGGGGCTGTGGTAGCAAAGTACTAAACAATGGGTAGGTTAAAACAACAGGCATTGATTCACAGTTCTGGAGGCCAGAAGGTCAAAATCAAGGTGTCAGCAGTCCCATGCTCCCTCTAGAGGCTCTCAGGGAGGAGGCTTCCTTCTTCCAGCTTCTGGGGGTTCCAGGTGTTTCTTGGCTTGTGACCACATCACTCCAATCTCTGCCTCTGTTTCTACGTCACTTGTTCATCTGCTTCTCTCTTTGTGTCCTCCTCTTGTAAGGACACAAGTCTTTGAATTTAGGGCCTATCCTAATGCCCCATGACCTCATCTACACTAATGACAACTGTAAAGGCCCTTTTTCTAAATAAGGTCACATTCTTTTTTAAAAATTAATTAGTTACTTTTTTTTGGCTGTGCTAGGTCTCTGTTGCTGCATGGGCTTTTCTCTAGTTGTGGCAAGCGGGGGACTACTCTAGTTGCAGTGCACGGGCTATTCTTATTGTCGTGGCTTCTCCTGTTACAGAGTCTGGGCTTCAGTAGTTGTGGCTCCTAGGCTCTAAAGCACGGGCTCAATTGCCCTGCAGCACGTGGGATCACCCCAGATTAGAGATCAAAGCCGTGCCTCCTGCATTGGCAGGCAGATTCTTTACCACTGAGCCACCAGGGGAAGTCCACATTCTGAGATTCCAGATGAACTTGAATTTGGGGGGGGGGGGGTGGTCACTAAGCAACATGGTACAAGGATGCAGAGGCATTCCTCTCCTGGAGGAGGGACCCCGGGCAGTTGGGGTTCTCTGAGCATGAATGGTTCACCCTGTACCATGGGCCTTCTGCTGTCCAGGCTGGGAGGAAGAGCTGGACCCACCTTCCTGGGGATGGTTCCTCAGCACCTGCAGAGTGTTTAGAGAGAACCCACCCGATCAACCAGCAGTTCCAGTTCTAGGAACCTGCCAAACCGATGCCCAGCCTGAGGAGGAGGAAATGACTCTGAGCCTCTAGGGGGAGGGCAGCTACGAAGGGAACTCAGGTGACAGAAATAGGGCATCCGTACTCCCCCCTGACTTCACTCAGTACAGTCCCCAAGGGTGTGTGTAGATAGGGACCTTGGGCAAAGCTGGTCTTTCCAACAATGGATCTGTCTGATCGTGCTCCTCCCCAGCTCACATACCCTCCTTGGCTCCCTGTTACAGAGCCTGCACTCCTCAGGCCAGCATTTGGTGGGGAGTCAGCACCATAAGTTCTGGCTGGTTTATCCCATGTCCTTGGTGCCTTCCCCCTCTGCTCCAAGCACTATATTTTTGTTATTTACCTGCTTTTACTTTGTGGGTCAGCCTGGCATTGCCTTGGCTGAGCTAGGCCCTGCCCAAAAGGAGGCACCAAGGTGGGGGTTGCCAGCATCCATCCCAGAGCAGATCAAAGGCCATGGGGCTCATCTCTGCAGGAAAGGGCTGGAGCCTTCTGCCTTGCAGGACTCCTGACTCCAGATAATTCTGCATTAAACCCACCAATCATAGGCTGGGGTGCTTGCTATGGGCTGAGCATGCTCACCCTATAGTGCAACCCAGAAGAGATATCAGTGCTTACCACAGTTACATATCACACCCCCAAGCAGCAGTTGGGGAAGGTGCAGGCAGAGGTGGCTGCTCAGAGGAGGCAGCTTGAGGGATGTGTAAGAGTTTCCCGGGTAGGATCAAGAGCTGGTGTACCTGCTGAGGCATGGAGGTCAGCAGGACCTCCTGGAGTGCTGAGGGGGGGTGGGGGCTAGGTTTTATCCTGAAGCCCAAAGGACCCTGCACGTTTACAAACAGGATCCTGGTGTGGCCAGACAGGTGCAGGCTGGAGCCAGGAGACCTCCAAACACCAGGGACTTGAAAGACCTCTGGCGGAATGCCGCTGGGATCCTCACTCACACAGGACGTGGGTATAGGACAGTCGTGTCCTAACCTGGAGGATCCAGGTAGTCCCAGGGGTAAGCCCCATGCCCCCACTGACTATGTTTCTGTTGGTGACACTGTGCCTCTGTCCGCTGCAGACCCACCTGCTCTCCAAGCTCCCTATCTTCGACAGCCAGGTGATCACCATCAACCCCGAGCTGCCTGTGGAGGAGGCGGCTGAGGACTATGCCAAGAAGCTGAGACAGGTGAGCCCCTTGGAGCCGCTGCAGGAAGACCTCATCCACCCAGTGGGCTCTCCCAGGGTGATGGAGTAAGCCTTCTGGTGACACTGAGTGGTCATCACTGGCAGAAACTCTCACTGGGGGTGGTCAGGAGACCCAGTCCCACGCTGGGCAGACCCCTTTAGGATCACCCTCTCTCTGAGAGGCCGCAGCCCTGCTCTGGGGGAACCTCCAAAGGCAGCCTCACCCCTGGTAGTAGGCCTGGGTATTCACATCTTGGGGATAACTGCATCCCCAGATTGTCGGGCCATTGAGACAGTGAAATGAATAGAGTTCCTTTTTTTGCAGATGAGGCTGAGCCTTGCTTAATGTGTTACAGCAGCTTGTTTTTCTGACAACTGTTTCTTTGTGTCCTCTGAGCTCTTCCCTCACAGCTTCTCAGGACTGTCTTCTTTCCCCACCCAGGCCTTCCAAGGGGACTCCATCCCGGTTTTTGACCTGCTGATTCTGGGTGTGGGTCCTGATGGCCACACCTGCTCACTCTTCCCAGACCACCCCCTCCTGCAGGTGAGCACACACACGAAGGCCCTGCTCACGTCTGAGCCCTGACCTCTGCCATCTGGGGCTTCCAGAGGGTTGGGAGTTGCCTGCAGCATGGTGTGAGTCAGCCTTGGCCAACAGGCGTGCCCACTGGGGCTTGACCCTTCTGAGCCTCAGATCACCCATCAAAACAGGGGCCTTCAATCAAGTACCACAGGATTAGCAGGGTGGGATGGAAGGATGGCTGGACGGTGCCTGGCCTGTGTGAGTCCTCAGGAAGTCAAGTGATGTTTTCCTGTTTCCACCTTGGGCCTCCCTGCCCCCAGGAGTGGGAGAAAATTGTGGCCCCCATCAGTGACTCCCCGAAACCACCTCCGCAGCGCGTGACCCTCACTCTTCCCGTGCTGAATGCAGCTCGAATGGTCATCTTTGTGGCGACAGGAGAAGGCAAGGCAGCTATTCTGAAGGTAACAGTGAGGGCCCCCTTCCCTAGAAGGTTGTAGGCAGAGAATGTGATCCCAGACACTGTTGTGCTGAAAGCACCAGATCCCCAGGTGTTTCGGTAATTCTTGGGTTGAAGGAGAGATGAAAACTGCAAATACAGGCTACTTAGGGGTTAACAATTATGAATTGAAATTGACAAGATACGGCCAAGCTGGCTCAGAGGTAAATTCATAGCACTTAATGTGTATACATATATATTTCATTATTAACTAGAAAACAATTAAAATAAACCAATCAAGCACTTTAGAATGAGAACAAAGGAAAATAACACAAATCTAAGAAAAGTCAGAGGAAGGAATAAGTGAGATTGAAATCACTGAATTGGCTCATATTCTTAAAAACTTAATGGGAAATAGATCAATAACATAGAGCCATACATAGACAAAGCCATAGCACAGACATAGATCCATAACATAACAACTACCCCTGGCAAAACTGGAGAAAAAATCATATGTAATAGGAATAAGTAAAAAAAAAAAAAGAAAAAAGAGAAAAAAGTAGGAATAAGAAAAAAGGTATAGTTATACATAATATATTAGGAAAATATAAAATTAATGAATTTACATTGGGCTACCCTGGGGGGTCGGTGGTAAAGAATCCTTCTGCCAATGCAGGAGACATGGGGTTCGATCCCTGATCTAGGAAGATCCCACATGCCATGGGGCAGCTAAGCCCGTGCATCACAGCTACTGAGTGTGATCTAGACCCCACAGGCTGCAGCTCCTGAGCCCACATGCCCTAGAGCCCAGCTCCACAGCAAGCGAAGCCACCGCAATGGAAGTGCCTGTCCCACCGCTAGAGAGTAGCCCCCACTCGCCACAACTAGAGAAAAAGCCCACGCAGCAGTTTAGACCCACCACAGCCAAAAATAAACAAATAAAACCACATTTTAAAAATCATAAAATGGATATTAAAAATAAACAAAAAGTACTTTAATTACTATCACTGAAAAGACCCGACAACTATGGAAGAAACTAGACATATTTTTTTTTCTTTTAAAATTTATTTTAAATATCATCTTTGCCACTTACTGTGTGACCTAAGGCAAAAATTATTTAGCCTCTCCTTGCATCATTTTCTCATCTGTAGAATGGAAATACCAAAAGTAACTAACTGTTGTGATTTAGTCACTAAGTCATGCCCAACTCTTGCGACCCCATGGACAGTAGTCCACCAGGCTTCTATAGACATATTTTTAAAGAAACAGTTGTCAGAAAAACAAGCTGCTGTAACACAGTAAGCAAGGCTCAGCCTCATATTTTATAGACTTATTTAAAGATAAATAAGTAACAATTCTTCCAGCAAGTGTTGGGCCCAGATGTCTTCATGAGGGTGGCCAATGTTAGGGTTCAGGGTGTAGACTCCAGCAGACCCAGTGTTCCCGCCAGTGATACCCAGCATGGCCTTAGATGGTCACTGAACCAAACCCCCGCCCCACCAAGCCTTAACTTTCCCATCTGCAAGGTGGGCTGGCAAGGTTCCTCCCCATGGACCTCCTGAGGGTCAGTTAAGGCAGCTCCAACCCACAGTCCACTCGCAGGACTCAGCCTCAGCTTCCCGGCCTGTAAAAAGAGGGGTGAGAAAGAGGCAACCCTGCAGGACTGTGGTCAGAAGTGAGCAAGTTAATGAATCAGAGTGCTTGCAGCAGACCCAGCTGGCAGAGAGTGCTACTTCCCACGCCCGCTGACCCCACCACAGCTAGGGGGACCGAATCCTCCTGACAGCCAAGAAGGCTTTTGACCTTTTGAAGTGGTTGGGAGAAAAAGCAAAAGAGGAGGAGTATTCTTTGGAGTGTGAAAATGTTATAGAATTCAGATTTCAATGTCCACGAATAAAGATCTGTTGGAACCTGGCCACACCCACTTGGCAAAGAGTCATCTGCTGGTACTTTTGCCCTGAAACCGCAGAGCTGAGTAGTTGCAACAGAGGCGGGGTGTGATCTGCAGAGCTGAAATAGTGACTCTCTGGTCTTGGCAGAAAAGGTGTTCTGGAGACTTACCTGGTGGTCTAGTGGCTAAGACTCCATGCTCCCGATGCAGGGGGCGTGGGTTTGATCCATGGTCGGGGAACTACATCCCACGTGCCGCAATTAGACGCCCAGTGCTGTAGCTAAGACCTGGTGCAGCCAAATAAATATTTTTTTAAATGTGTTTAAAAAAAAAAGTGTGCTGACCCCACTGTTAAACAGTCACAGATGATAAAAAGGAAGAGCCCCATCTCTGGTGATTGCTTGAAGCCAGGACATCTGGGAAGGGTGATCTCACCTCCTGAGGGTTGGAGAGGTCTGAGGGGTGCTGGGGTGCAGGGCAACCCCACGCTTCTGCCCTCTCCACACAGCGCATTTTGGAGGACAAGGAGGAGAACCCGCTCCCCGCCGCACTGGTCCAGCCCAGCACTGGGAAACTTTGCTGGTTTCTGGATGAGGCAGCAGCCCGACTCCTGACCGTGCCCTTCGAGAAGCATTCCACTCTGTAACCCGTGCCGAGAGATGCTACCGCTGTGACTATGTGCAGTCCCAGTGGCCTGGGACCTTCTGGGGCTGGGCCCCACTGCTGGCCCACTCCAGGCTTCATTTTTGAAAAGCTGAGTGGTGCCACTGGAAGCCAGTAGGGTCTGGCCACCAGGCCCGCCCAGGGGCTTAGCCTGTGGGCTGTGGCTCTGGGTGACTCGGATATTAAAAGGAGCATCTGTTTGAATTTCCACTGTCTCGTGGTCCTTGGTGGGTGGTGGGACCATCGGTCTCCAGGTGGCGCGCCTGAGTCGTAACAGTCATCCCAGCCTGTGGAGGGCAGGGACGGGCATCTGGCATGAGTGTCCTGGGCCTGCCATAGCCAAGTACCACACGTCAGGTGTCTTAAAACAAGTGCAGGTCACTGTCTCACAGATCACAAGGCCAGAAGCCTGAAATCTAGGTGTCGGGAAGGTTGGATCCTTCTAGAGGCTCTGCAGGAGTCTGTCCCAGGTCTCTCGTGGCTTCTGGTTGTCGCTGGCAGTTCTTGACCTTTCTTGGCTCGTAGACACATCACTCCAGCGTCTGCCTCTCTTGTCACATGGCCTTCTCTGTGTGTCTTTCCGTGTCCTGTCCTTTTCTGTTTTTCTTTTGGTTTGTCCTATTTTTTTCTTTGGCCATGCTCCTAGGTTTATGGCATCTCAGTTCCCAGACCAAGGATTGAACCTGGGCCACAACCGGGGAAGCCCAGCATCCTAACCACTGGGCCACCACTCACTCCCATCCTCTCCTGATAAGGACCCCTGTCCTGGGACATAAGGCCACCCTCAGTCCTAAATCTTGAGAGTTCGTCTCAAGAGCCTTAATTCGTTATGTCTATAAAAATGCTTACTCCAAATAAGATCTCATTCTGAAGTTTCAAGGGTTAGGACATGGACTTCACTTTTTTTTTTAACCTTATTAAAATAACACATAACAGCTTACCATTTTAACCATTTTTGTACAATTCAGTGGTTTCAAATACATTTACATTTTTAAGCAGCCATCACTGCCATCCATCCCCATAACTCTTTTCATCTTGTAAACCTAAAACTCTGTATTTGGGACTTGCCTGGTGGCCCAGTGGCTAAGACTCTGTGCTCCCAATGCAGGGGGCCCGGGTTCAATCGCTGGTCAGGGAGCTAGATCCTACATGCTGCAACTGAGACCCAGTGCAGCCAAATAATTAAATAAAAATAATATATATGTATAAATGTGTGTATATATTTATTTACTTAAAAACTGTATGCTTATTAAATGCTCACTTTCTATCCTCTCCTCTCCCCAGCCCTGGCAAGCACCATTCTGTTTTCTGTCTTGATTTTTTTTTTTTTTAAGTATAGTTGATTTACAATGCTGTATTAATTTCCACTGTACAGTACATTATTCAGTCACACATACATATACATTTTCTATATTCTTTTCCATCCATGGTTTACCGCAGGATATTAAATGTTGTTCTCTGTGCTATCCAAGAGGAACTTATTGCTTATTCTCTGTCTTTATGATTTTGACTGCTCTTAAGTGCTTCATATAATTAAAATCATACAGTATTTGTATTGATGTGATGGGCTTATTTCACTCTGCGTGGTGTTTTCAGGACTCATCCATGTTGTAGTGTGTGTGAACTTCTTCTTTAAAATATGAGCATATCATATTTTAGTTATTTATTCATCAATCAGCAGACACTTGGGTTACTGCTGTGTTTTGCTATTGTGCATAATGCTGCTGTGAACAAGGGTGGACAAATATCTCTTCCAGAGCCTACTCTCAATTCTTCTCAATAGGCATCCAGAAGTGGAATTGCTGGGTCATATGCATATGGTAATTCTATTTTTAAGTTTTGGAGGACCCTCCGTATTGTTTTCCATAGCACTTGTATCATTTTTATATTCCTGCCAACAGTACACAAGGATTCCAGTTTCTCCACATCCTGGCTCACGCTTGTTTTCTGGTTTCTTGATAGTGACCTGTAGACGTTATCCTTTGGGGGGACACAGTTCAACCCTGTCCACACTGACTTGAACTCCCGCTGCAAACCCAGGGCCAGGGTGACTTCTGCAGCTGGCCCTGCTGCAGGTCAGCTCAGAACCTTGAATGCCCGAGGCACTGCTTCTTTGCCTCAGGGCTCCAGCATTTCCCCAGTGTGTCTGCTTATTGCCCACCCGGCTCCAGGGACCAGGGCAAGCTGGTGGGCAAGGGGCATGGGAACTGAAACCTCAAATCCGAAACCACAGAAAGTGAAGTTTCTTTCAACATCTTGTCTGGGTTGATCACTCAGATGTGAGAGTGAGGAAGTGGGACCAATTCTGAACGGAAACCGAGGAAGGTGGAGGAGAGGTTTGGAAGGAAAGCAGCCCAGCCATGACCTTGGGCAACAGCAGGTGTCATGACCCCTGAAGCCATAGGCGGAGGCTGAGAAGTGGAGGGAAAGTGATGAGACAGTTATGAAGACCCCATGTGGAGGGCCCTGCCTGAGGCGTGTCACTTCTGTACCCCTCTGTTCCTGCTCCAGACCTGCCTGTGGCTCCCTTGCATTCACGGGAAACCCATCCTACTCACTCGACCCACAAGCCCTCATGTGGGCCCTGCAATTCCCCACCCTCCTACCTCACATCTAACCCCCATTCACTCTCCTCCAATCCATCCACCTTGCGTTCTTCCTGGAACCAGCCAAGTCCATTCCCACCTCAGGGCCTTTGCATGTGTTGTGCCTGCTGCTCGGTGTTCTTTTTCGTCCAGCTTTTTGCACGGCTTGGCCCTTGTTTCCTTCAGATCTTGGTGCACCATAACTTCCCTGACCCCTCCTTGCCCCTAGCATTTTCTATTTTTTCCTATTCCATGTTTCTCCCTTTTCCATACTGTCTGACAGTTTTGTTGTTGTGCTAACCAATGGTCCATGGGGGCTGGACCGTGTGGTCTGTTTTGCCCATGTCTGCATCCCCTGTCAGGAATGGCACTCAGGCTATTATGGAGTGATGTTGAAAACAAATTCTGGGGAATTGGTGAAGATTACAGTCAGATGCTCTTGGTTTAAGCAAAATGGAGATTTAGCTTTTCCTCTGGAGGGAGGCCACCCAGAACTGGTGGAGCAATGTCATGAACTCTTTGGGGACTCTGCAACTGACATCATAGTTGTGCCATTGTCATCACGTGAGTTTTACCTCGTGGTCCAAAGTAGCTGCGTATGCTCCAGCCATCATGTACATGTTGCATCCACTGGAATTTGATGCTCTCTCCGTCTGAAATCCTGTGAAAACCCCATCTGATCACATTTCAGTCTGAAATGTAGACCTTCCTTCCTCCCTGCCTGCCTTTCTGTCTTTCCTCCATCCCTCCCTTTCTTCTTTCCATTGCCAAACACTGAGGACTGCTTTGTGCCAGGCAGTGGAAAAACAGGTGAAGGGGTAAGGAGACCCAACTATTTCAGCACAATCCTCTGCTGTAGACAGGTAAAGCAGGATCTGAAGGGGCATGTCCCACCTGTCTACAGCAGAACAGTGGCACCCCTAGCACGGACCCCAGGACTGGAGGTGTCAGTCCAGTTCTGTCTTCCCAACCTGGGGCTGAATCCTTTTGGGCCCCAGAATCACCCCGTGTGGGTACAGATGAGGGAATAGGTACATGATTTAGATGCCCTATCCCTGCCTTCTCCCCCCACCCCTGCTCTCCCAACACTAACAGTTGCTCTCATCTGCTGCCAGATGTCTGCCCTTCATCCACCCTCCAAGTCCAGCTAGGTCTTTTTTCTCCACCCGCACCCTGGGGCAGCCCCTACAGAAACCACCAGTTCTGGGGAACTTGGCCCAGGGGAAGCGAGAGGACGCAGGTGCAGGGTGAGGCAGGCGGGGCAGGGGCAGGGCAGAGTGGGGAGCAGGTATCCCACGCGCACATACACACCAGGACTGTGCTCTGGCTTTGGATCCCAGGCGGCTGGTCTTGCAGCATTTGGGCCTCTCAGATCACCTTGCTCCCAGGTGGCCCCTGAGCTGAGGAACCTGGGGCGTTGTGGGAAACAGAGGGGTGTTTGCTTCACTCAGCGGAGCCCAGGAGCCGGCAGCAGGATGGGCGGGCGCCCCTCGAGCCCCCTGGACAAACAGCAGCAGCAGCACCTGAAAGGTGAGTGAGGCGGGAAGGAGCCCGATGTTGGCAGGTGGGATTTAGGGCTGGGTTGTCAGCTACACAGGATGCCCTGTTAATGTGAATTCTAGAAAAGCAATGAAAAAAAAAAAAAAAAAGAAAAGCAATGAATACTTATTTTAGTATCAGTATGTCTCAAATTTTGTATGAGGGCATATTTGTGCTGAAAAAAAGTATTCCTTAGTTACCTGAAATTCAAATTTAATTGGTGTCATGTACTTTTATTTGGTTCAATGTGGTAATCCTACTTGGGGCATGGGTTCAGTTGTGAGGGGGGTGCCCCGAACCTGGCCAGACATGGAATGGTCCTCTCAGGCGGGCAGGGACCAATAGGCCCCTCTGTGTGGACCTCAGGGAGTGAGTCACAGTTCTCCTCTTGAGACAAAGAAGGGCCAGCGTCCTTCACACTCCATACCTACAGCTGAGCACGCCCACTGGGGACATGGGGGGCTCACATAGACCAAGAAACAAGGTCAAGTTATCATTACATGAATGGATTCAATAAGCTACTGTGCAGAGTGTTGAACTTTTTTTCTGTAGTGGCTTAAGCAAGATATTTATTCTCTCTCTTATAGAGGGTTAGAATCCCTGAAGAAGGAAATGGCAATGCCTGGGAAATCCCATGGACAGAGGAGCCTGGCGGGCTCCAGTCCACAGTATTGCAAAAGAGTTGAACGTGACTGACTGACTAAACAACGACATAGAGGGGAACAGTGGAAGGCAGGCTGATAAAAGACAACCCAACTTCTCCATCTCATGATTCTACCATGCGTGGCTTCTGTGCCTGAGGTCACCGCCTGACTCAGAATTGCTGCTAAAGCTCCAGTCATTACATCCGCATTCCAGTCTGCTCAATGGATGTGTTGTAGACACAGTCAAGTGCACACATCTTAGAACAGCTTAAAGAGCTTTAACACTTGTGTAATCACCTCCTAGATCAGGCTACAGGACACGTTTATCACCCCAGAAAGTTCCCTTGTGCTGGGTGAGGTGTTTAAAGATTTTGAGAGTCTCCTCAGGTAAGGGGCACAAGGAAATTTTCAGATGCAATGATCTGTTCTTTACCTGGGATGATTTCACAGGCGTGTACATGTGTCAGAGTCATTAACGTCTGTGATTTATACAATTAAGGTGTGTTGTACATCAGTTATAAATTAAGCCTGAGTCCCTTAACTCCCCTGCCCCCACCAACCCCCCTGTGGATAAAAGCAGATCGTGGAGGGTTAAGGATGAATGGAATTGGAGCCTGTCTTTCAGGGAAGCTTTGGAGTGTGGGTAGGAATCCATAAGTAGATTCTCTGCCTGTTTGGCCTCCACTCCGGCAGTTTGAGAGGACGTGACTCAGCCACCTCACCATCCTCTTGTCCCTACAGGCCAGGTGGACACCCTGCTGAGGAGCTTCTTGCCTTGCTACCGCGGGCAGCTGGCGGCCTCGGTCCTGCGGCAAATCTCCAGAGAGCTGGCCCCCCAGGAGCCAGCCAGATGCCAACTGCTGCAGAACAAAGTGGGTGCCACAAGGGGGAGGGGGTGTGGAGCAGGCAAGGCTGGGAGGCTGTTTGTTTGAGGGGCCCTCTTCACATCCCTGCCCTTGCAGGAGCCATGACCTACGGTGACTATTAATTCATTCATGGAATGCAATAGTGACATTTCAGCCACATGGATGAAGCCACTAGATGAAGCTAGACTTACAGAGTGAAGTAAGTCAGAGAAGGAGAAATATCATATGACATCCCTTGTATGTGGACTCTAAAAAGAAATGATACAAATGAACTTACAAAACAGAAAGAGACTCATAGACTTAGAGAAGGAACTTACGGTTGCCAGGGGGAAAGACGGGGGAGGGGGGGGAAGGGATAGTTGGGGAGTTTGGGCTAACAGGTACACACTGCTTTATTTAAAATGGAAAACCAACAAGGGCCTGCTATATAACACAGGGAACTCTGCTTAATGTTATGTGGCAGACTGGATGGGAGAGGAGTTTGGGGGCAGAAAGGATACAATTAAGAAAAAAAGATTCATCCTTTGAACAAACATTCACCAAGCATCAACTGCCTGCCACATCCCTGGTTGGGTGCTAGGGTGCAGGGTGATGTTAAGTTGCTTCAGTTATGTCCGACTCTTTGCGACTCCATGGACTGTAACCCACCAGACCCCTCTGTCCATGGGACTCTCCAGGCAAAAATTCTGGAGCGGGTTGCCATACTCTCCTTTAGGCATCTTCCCAGCCCAGGGATCGAACCCACAACCCTTATGTCTCCTCCACTGGCAGGCAGGTTCTTCACCACTAGTGCCACCTGGGAAGGCCTACCAGGGATGCTGGGGACACAATAGGAACTGAGAGAGATTTCCCTCTGCCCTATGGGGCTCACAGTCTAACTGGGAGAAACGACGAGTTAGTTATCAAGCTAACGTATCATGGTGCAGGATAACCCCTGATAGGTGCTAGGAAGACAAAATGAAAGGTGCTGTTGAGGGTGGGAAGCTGGGCTGTAGGAAGGCCCTCCTGAGCTGAGATGTAAAGGCTGAGACAGAGCCAGAGCATTCTGGAGCCCACATCAGAAGGTCATTTTGGGAGAGGGCACAGCAAGTACAGAAGCCCTGAAGTTGGAAAAGGTGTGCCTGGCTGAGTGTAGTTCCCAAAGGCACAGCATGCCCGATGGACCCCCAGGCCTTTTCACGTGCCATCCTCCCCACTCCATCCCATCCTTTGGCTGCCACTTCTTCCAAGAAGCCTTCCTTGATTACCATCACACTTGCCTGAGTGTGGCCCCTCCTCTGGAACCCCCGTCCGTCTGCTTCTCCAGCGCAGCTCCAGGGTCACAGGTCTGCCTCCTCCACTTGTCTGCTTTGTAAGGATAGGGTTCAAGTCTTACTTCCCCTTCCCCCTCACTCCTTGTGCCCATGGGGTGCCTGCACCCAGTAGGGGCTCAGGAAGAGTGTGTCAACGGAACAGAAGAGCCTGGAGCTGCCCATTCTCAGCTCCAAACGTCTTCTGAGCTGGACGATGGCGCCCAGGATCTCCATGTGCCCTGCCCTGCTCACCCCATCTTCCCCAGCCTCAGAAGATGACTCTTTGACCATTGAGGAAACCAAGGCGCAGAGAGGCGAAGTGACCTGCCTGAGGTCACACTGCCAGCAGGAGGCAGAGGCGAGATTGGAACCCAGAGCCCACAGTCCTCATGACACTGGGTCATCTGTCCCAGCCAGGGCTCTGAGAGTTCCTCCTGGACACCCCATCTCCTGGCTGTGTCTGCCCTGCGATCGGGGCTCCCTGGTTCTGTGGACACAGACCCCACTCCCACCTGGGATGCCACCTGTCCTGCTTGGGCACCGTGGGGCCTGGGTGTTGCCCCCACCTGCACCTTCCACCACCTGCTGGTCCAGCCACCTGGCCAGGCAGGGCACAGCTGATGTTGGGGTTCAAGCAGCACGGAGGGATTTCCTCTTGCTTCAGTTGGAACATTTTCTTTAACATTTATTTTTATCTATTTGCATTAGGTTATATCATTTCCATAATAACATTTTAAGAATATTGCTGTGAAAAATGTCAGACCTAGGAAGAGGGATGGAGAATCCTTTAACAAACATCTTAGTTCCCACTACTCTACCAAAGAATCAAAACATCACAATTGCTGGTCATTTAGTCATCAAATATTTACCAAGTGCCAGCTATGCACCAGGCAT
Source organism: Muntiacus reevesi (assembly GCF_963930625.1). Classification (NCBI taxonomy): domain Eukaryota; kingdom Metazoa; phylum Chordata; class Mammalia; order Artiodactyla; family Cervidae; genus Muntiacus; species Muntiacus reevesi. The sequence continues at coordinate 184,457,651 of NC_089249.1, read as the reverse complement.
CATGCTGGGGCTCAGTCGTGGGGCAACACAATTCAGGTGGCCAGGTAGTGAGATGAGCAATAAAGAAAACGAAACAAGTTAATGTCCCATCCTGCCTGAGGGAGGGGTCTGTGGACAGAGGCCTGGCCATTTCTCATAAACTTAAAACTAACACCTGTTCCATGATCTAGCAATCCCACCCGTATCAGTTAGCTATGCTGCATAACAATACACTGCAAAATCACTCCTTCAAACAACACACATTTATCTTTAAAAAAATGTTTCAAAATTTATTTTTGGCAGTACTGGGTCTTCCTTGCAATGTGCAGGCTTTCTCTAGTTGCAGCAAGCAAGCAGAGGCTACTCTTAAGTTGCAATGCATGGGCTTCTCATTGCAGTGGCTTTTCTTATTGCAGGGTGGAGGCTATAGGGTGTGTGGGCTCAGTAGTTGTGACTTATGGGCTCCAGAGCGTGTGGTGCCCAGGCTTAGCTGCCCCACGGCATGGAACCTTCCCAGACCAGGGGTCAAACCCAGGTCCCCTGCATTGGCAGGCGGATTCTTTACCCCTGGACCACCAGGGACGTCCCAACATGCATTTATCATCTCAGTTACGGTGGGTCAGGAATCTAGATGGGGCTTTGCTAGGTCCTTTCTTTCAGTTTCTCACAGGCTGCAACCAAGATGTTGGTCAGGGCTGGGGTCTCATCTGAAGCTCAAATGGGGGGGATCCCCTTGCAAGTAAATTGGAGATAACAAAAGTCTCCGCCTCGATTTGTATTTGGAAGTGAGTGCTGTGAGCATGTGTGATAAAGAATAAACCATCACAACAGCAGCTCCCAAGCACCTTGTCCTTGGGGGCACCCAGGTTACAGCACGAGCTGTCCAGGGGATTCGGACACTGGGACACTGTCAGATGCTTCTGACATCTGCCTGCCCATCCTCCCACAGAAGCTACCCCGAGTCCGTGAGCACCGAGGGCCCCTGACCCAGCTGCGGGGTCACCCACCCCAGTGGCAGCCAACCTTCTGTGTTCTGCGTGGGGATGGCCGCTTGGAGTGGTTCAGCCACAGGGAGGTGAGTGAGTGGCTTACAGTCCATTTACCTCTCCATCCCACCCTCCCCAGTGTGGATTTGGGGTCCAGTTCCCAGCATAGCCCCCTTCCTTTCTCCAGTCATCCAATATGAATCAAGGTCATCTGTGTGCTTGGCCCTGGATGGGCAACCATCTCCTGCTCTGCCAGGTGGGTAAACTGAGGCCCAGGTCAGCGTGGGGACTCACTTGTGGTCACCAGCAGAGTGAGGTTGAAACCATGCAAGGCCTTTGCATATCCCACTTGCATCCTGCTTCCCAGCTGGGGAATTCTTGTCTCCCTGGGACTCAGTTTTCACCTCTGTGAAATGGGATGGTGATGGTCTATGCCACATGGGGCTGTGAGGATTTGATGAGATCATCCTCATATAGCACTTCAGACTAACACACAGTGGGTACTGGGGGAAGGGATGGAGGCAGGGAGGTGGGTTAACCCCAGTTAACCCCAAATCTTCCCCTGATCTTACATTGGAATATAGAAGCCACCATTTAGACCTGTCCCAAGACAGTTCTTTGGATGTCCTTTGCAGGAATATGAAAATGGGAACCGTCCCCTGGGCTCCACGACCCTGACGGGGTACACAGTCTTGACTTCCCAACGTGAATATCTCCGCCTGTTGGATGCTCTCTGCCCAGACTCCTCAAGTAAGGCTCCTGGGGACCCCAAGAGCTGGTTTCTCTACTTTTGCACTGCTGATACTGGAGCCAGATCATTGTTTTTGCAGTGAGGGATGCCCTGGGCACCACGGGATGTTAAGTAGTATCCCTGGCCTCCACCCAGCAGATGCCAATAGCACGCTGCACCCCGCATGTGACAACTGAATATAACTCCAGACATTGCCAAGTGTCCTTAGGGGCAGCATTGGCTCTGGGTGAGCACTCTGTCTCTTGGAAGAGAAACACCCACTCTTGTCAGGGTGAAGGAGTTAGGTCACTAAACCAGAATCAAAGCAGCAAAGGGTAAAAATGATAAAAATCTGGTGTCAACAACATATGGAGAGATGGACAGTGGTGGACAGTAAAACTGTACAGACTTGTTAAGAATCTAATTGTTCAGTTTATAGTGTTTCCAGGAGGGTTCTCCTTCCCTCCTTCCTGTCTTTACTCCCTCCCTCCATCCTCCTCCTCTTCCTGCCCCTCCAACCTCTCTTCCCCTCACCTCCCCTTCCTCTCCACTCCTTCTCCTTCTCTCTCTGAATAGGGTAAGGAGCAACGTAAGTGGCTGGCATGCATCTGACTGAGGGCCTGCATCATTTCATTGACTTTGCCCAGGAGGCAGTCCCATCACTAATCACCCCATTTCGTAGAAGGGGACACTGTGGCTGAGGACTACCATACCGTAAGAGACAGAGCCAGAATTACACTCTTTGCTTCACTGCAGAGCTATTCTGCAGCTTAATGATGCAAAGATGTAGCAACAAAAACCATATGCAGAAATGTTGATGATGTTGAAAACACGGGAGTTCACCCAAATACTCATCCTTTGGGGTTGATTAAATAAACTATGGCCTCACCCTTAGGAAGGAAATCTGTGCAGCCTCTGAAGGTATCCCATACATACACAGGAGCCAAAAGGCCAGTTGTACGTCAGAAAACTCCACCCTGTTAAAAAAAAATGTATCCCATACAGCTTTGTGCAGATTTTAAAATCTGGGGTAATGTCCCCCAAACTGTTAACAGTTATTATCATTTCTGGAGGCTGCGATTAAAGGGATGCATGATGAGGAATGTCCACTTCTTTCTGCATTATTGTATTTTACTGCAGTGTGTATATATCACTCTGGAAGTTTGAACAAAACACTGAAGGATTTATGAGATCCCAATTTAATTAATTTGGGGCTTCCCTGGTGTCTCTGTCTGTAAAGAATTTGCCTGCAGTGCAAGAGACCACAGGCAGCCTAGGAGACCTGGGTTTGATCCCTGGGTAGGGAATATCCCCTAGAGAAGGAAATGGCAACCCACTCCAGTATTCTTGCCTGGAAAATTCCATGCACAGAGGAACCTGGTGGGCTACAGTCCATGGGGTCACAAGAGTCAGACACAATTTAGCAACTAAACCACCACTCATTTTTGTCCTCCCAACAGTTCTATGTCATTGGTATCACTTTTTAGCACATTTTACAGATAAGAAAACTGAGGGGTTTTTTAGGGTAATGAAAATCTGTGCAAAGAGATAGAAAATGGTTTGGCCAGGTATGAATCTGGGCCTAGCTCCAGCTCCCTCCAGCAAGCAGGGCTCAGATCACATGCCAGTTCAGACAGTTGTTGGTGGCTGCCCAGGCCGTCGTGTTGAGGAGAATGCTGAGACAGATTATTAATATCTGCCCTGGGCACACCTCCTCCTGGGACTGAGCTGAAATCGGGATCTTCTAAGCATTTCAGTATTGCGAAAATTCCATGGACAGAGGAATCTGGTGGACTACAGCCCACGGGGCGGCAAAGAGTGGGACATGACTTAAGCAATTGAGCTCACACAAGCATTTCATGGTGAATGAAGGGAATGAATGAAGGAAGACGTGAGCTTCTCTGTCTGCTTTCAGGAGACCATACACAGGAAGAGCCTGATCCCCTCTTGGAGATGCCGGTTAGCTCCCCCCTGTTCCTGCAGCATCCCTTCCGCCAGCACCTCTGCTTCTCTGCAGCCACAGGGGAGGCTCAGCGTGCTTGGAGACTAGCCCTGCAAGGTGGCATCCGGCTTCGAGGCACAGGTGGGTCCTGGCAAAGGGCAGGCAGTGGTGGGGTGCAGAATCTGGGGTCAGATGGCTCTGCTCCTGTTGGCTGTGGAATCCTCTCCAAGCCTCAGTTTCCTTATCTATAAAATGGATCGTGGGGAAGGACAGAGGGGAAACAGGCAATAATGCATGGCGAGGCTGTGATGAGGGTGCAGGCCTGTGGGAGCTTAGCCTGGGGATCAGGGAGAGGAAGTCAAAGCTGGAGTCTCAAAAAGATGAGGGACCAGCCAGGTCAAGAAGAGGAACGGAATTGACACATACAGTTGGGCAGGTTGTTGACTGAACAAATGTACCTAACTGGAGAGGCAATTGGAGACTGGCTCGGGACTGGGTGGTGACTGCCTGTAGGGGATGTCTTTCCCTAAATGGCATTGGCATCCACAGGAATTTAAGCCAACTGCAGGAGATAGTGGAGGACAGAGGAATTTGGCATGCTACAGTTCACGAGGTCACAAAGAATCAGACACGACTGAGCACCTGAACAACAAAACATAAAGCTCGCTTATGGGCTGATGATGGTCTTAGGGAGGTGTGCTTCCTGCCGAGGGCAATTCTTTGTGCAAAGGTCTGGAAGTGGTTGACCTAGCTGTTTGAACCTGGTGAGGAGGTGGAGGGCTTCCTCCTGAAGTGATGGGGAGCCAGGCAGCCTGAGGAGAGCAGGGGAGGGATGGGTGGACACTTAGGAGTCGCCCCCTCAGTCCTGCAGCGAAGTCAAGCGCCGGCAGCCCGTGCCTTCCTAGATGCCATACGGCTCTACCGGCAACAACACGGCCAATTTGGCAACGATGACGTGACCCTGGGCTCCGACGCTGAGGTCAGTGCCACATCAGGCCGCACCCGGGACCCCCAGGACCCCTCTCGGCCCACTGAAGCACCCATGGTCACCTCTCCCGCAGGTGCTGACCTCGGTACTGATGCGGGAGCTGCTGCCAGCGCTGCGAGCCCAGACCCTGCCCGGCCTGCGAGGAGCCCGCCGCGCCCGGGCCTGGGCCTGGACCAAGGTAGGCACAGGGTCGAGGAGGTGAAGTAGGGATGCTCGGGAGGCCAAGAGGGGGCAGGAGTCGGACCTGAGTGCCCAGTTTCTCTGCGCGTCTCTCTGTGCCTGTCTGTCCCTCCGTCCCTCTCATCCCCGCCCCGTCTCGGCGGTCTACCGCGCCCCTGACCCTTGTGGGGTCCCTTCGCTGGTCTGAGCAGCTCCTGGATGCCGTCCACGCTGCAGTCCTGGCTGGGGCCTCCGCGGGGCTCCGCGCCTTCCAGCCCGAAAAGGACGAGCTGCTTGCGGCCCTGGAGAAGACAATCCGCCCAGACATGGATCAGATGCTGCGGCTGAGGGCGCGCGTGGCTGCAAGGCTGAAGGGTGCGGTTCGGGGGCGTGGCCTAGAGGGGCGGGGCTTGAGTGGGAGGGGCGGGGCTGGGAGCCCTAGAGAAAGAAGGGGAACTGGTTGGGTGTAAGGGGTGGAGGCCAATGTCTGGAGCCGGGAGACCTAGCAGGGGCAGGGCTAGAAAAGGAAAGGCCGGGCCGAAGTGGGAGAATGGACGTGGTTTTGAGGTTTAGGATGAGGGTGGGGCGAGACAAGGGCCAAGTCAAGAGGAAGGGCGGGGCCACGGGAAGGGGGCGAGCCAGGGATGCAGAGGGTGAGACTCCAGACCCCGACTCGTGGGGAGAGGGGCCGAAGCGTTGGCAGTAGCGGGTCTGACCCGGGTTGGGGGTTGTCTGGTCAGACAGAGGAGATGGCAAAGAGAACTGAGTTGGAATCCGGACTCAGCCTCCCAGTGTGCGACTTTTGAGCTGATCCTCATCGCACTTGAAGCCTCAGTTTTCTGATTTGTAAAATGGTAGAGGAGGATGCTCAGAGTCTGCGCTCCCATCTTCCTCACCCTGTTGAGCAAATAGTCGCACACCTCCCCCCTTCCCTCTCCCATTTGCTGAGCACCTAGAGGAGATCCAGGCCAGTGTCTTCCACTCGCAGCCGAGGTCCAGAGCCCCCTGGAGTCCTGTCTGCGCGGGAAGGTGGATGCACAGCTGCCCCGGATCACGCAGACGCTGCTGAGCACTGTGGAAGCCGAACTCGCGGCGGTGCGGACCCTCCTAACCCAGGGCATGGACCGCCTGTTCCGCCTCCTGCGTGGGAGCTCCTCCAGCACCCAGCTGCGGAAGGAGGTGAGCTCCAGGGGCTCTGGGTTCATCGGGCCTATGGGCAGTGTCTTAACTTTATGGAAGAGTCACGTGAACCTTGCATCTTTCTTGTTTGAAAATCTTTTGAAAATCTCCGAACTTTCACTTTCTTCTAGGCTGCATTTTACTTAGGGTGGGCCACGATGGGCGGGGAGGTGTAAGAGGACAAGATTAGCGATTTACTAACACTGATCTGGAGTCACCTTACCTGAAAACTCTTCCTCTTCCCATTCACTTGTTTGGCCACAGCCCACCCCATCTCCTGAGACAGAATTCTGCTCTATGCAGGTCAGCTCAGTTCTTCTGATATGAAATGAGAGCGTACTATATGCTAAGAAACATTCAACTCATTAAGTGTCTGTTGACCTTTAAAATGAAAAAGCCAGTTATTTTACCAACAAAACACTTTAGGGAGAGAGAGACAGCCTCTACATTGCAATTTGGGACATGCAAGCTAGGGCAAAACCATAGGCAAGTCTAACAAAGCGGAAGAACATTATAGAGAAAAAGGAGGAAGTTGGGAAGGGTGACTTTGAAGGAAAGCAGTAGTTCAGGATGGTGACACTTTCTCATTGGTTGAGTGGTGGTAGTTTCTCACTGGTTGAGGCTGTTGCTGGGTAAGGAGAAAATCTTCCTCCTGTGAGAGTGGTAAAGCAGTAATTTTCTTTTCCCTGTTTGGAGTCTGCAGAGGGCAAGGGGTGGTAGTGCGTGACAGCTCTCCCTTTAGGGTTTAATGGCTTCATTTTATTTTTTTATTTGGCCCAGTCACTCGACTTGTGGGATCTCAGTTCCCTAACCAGGGACTGAACCTGGGCCGTGGCAGTGAAAGTGCCAAATCCCAACCACTAGACTGCCAGGGAACTCCCACGACTTCATTTTAAATGAGGTTTCCAGTACTCTTGACTGGAGAATCCCATTGACAGAGGAGCCTGGTGGGTTACAGTCCATAGGGTCTCAAAGAGTCAGGCAGAACTGAGTGACTAACACTAACACTAACTTTAGTAATCTTCACACCTCCGTTTCATAGTCACCTCCTTCAGAAATTTTTCCTGGCCCTTTCCACAGCTGCAGCTGCTTATGCTTCCCTCCTCATATGAGCATTTACGCACCACTATAGTTGTTTGTTTAAACTCTTGTCTCCTCCAACTTTTGCGTGAGCAATTTGAGGGAAAATACCACTTTGGATTATTCCACTTCTGTAGCCTCAGGATTCAGCACAAAGAGAATGTCAGGTGATGGCATTGGTGAGACGAGTGCTGGGTGTGCCTATTTCCCCTCAGTCTCGCCATCACCACATTATCATTTTTTTCTTTTTTTTAAATTTTTATTTATTTATTTTATCATCTATTTTTATTTGTTGGAGGCTAATTACTTTACAATATTGTAATGGTTTTTGCCATGCATTGACATAAATCAGCCATGGATTTACATGTGTTCCCCTCATTTTTTTCAAGTTTCACCATTTTATGTCCATCACACCATACCTCACCTTTATTGTGGGTTTTTTTTTTTTTTTTTGGTGACAACTGAGTTGGGATGTGTTTCCAGTTGTGTTTCTCCTTCAATGAATGGGCTCTATGGCCCTTGGCCCTGCTTTTCCACTGGTGGTGTTTTTCTCACCTGTCATTGGAATGCAGGTGTACTCATTTGGGGAGATGCCATGGGACCCAGAGCTGATGCAGATTTGCTACCGAGAGGCCAAGAGAAGCCGGGGGCAGCTGGGGCAGCTGGCAGCACCGTTTGGCTTCTTCGGAACACAGAGCCTAGTGTTTGGGGCCCAGGATCTCGCACAGCAGGTAAGGGTTGGTGGGAGGCTGGGAGGAGACGAGGCAAGGATGGCAGCCCCTACCTAACAGGTGCTACATGTGTGCTGAGGAGACCACAATGACCCAGACAGACCTGAGCCTCCCTGGCCGGGCTCCCAGTGTCATGCAGACATGAACTCATGAGTAGGCAGTAACCACATCTGATGGACAGGGCTGTGATGGGGACACCCGAGGTGCTAGGAGAACCCTGAGGGGGCACCTGATCCACCTCCAGGCTGGGGAGATTTTCCAGGAGGAGAGGACTGCCAGACTGGGGCAGCCATGGGAGGAATGGGAATAGGGTATGTCCTGGGTATAATGAACAGTGTGGCTAAGCCCTGGGAGGTGAGAGAGCTTGTCCACCTTTGGGAAAGTAAAGCAATTTAGAGACATTGGGCTGTAGATTTCAAGAGCGGGCAACGATGTGAGAGATATGACAGAGGTGGGGAGGCAGATGAATCAGGGCCTTGAGTAATGGGGCTGCAGGGGCTGGGTTCTTTTCAAGGGCAATGGGAACTATAGCCAGTGCTTGAGCAGGAGAGGGGCATGAGCAAATTCAAAGGTTTTTAGAAAGCCCTGCCTGCCATGGGGAGCAGTGGCTGTTGGTGGCAGGAATGGAAGTAAGGAAGTCTGAACCAGAGCAGGTTGGTGGAGAGAAGCCAGCAGTTTTGAAGGCCAAGGGGATGGGATCTGTTAATGGACATGGTGAGTGAGAGAGACAGAGCTTGAGAAGACCCAGTACTGCTTGACCCAGTTGTTCGGTCTGCATACTGCACAAGAGGGCTCAGTCATGGAGCCTGGACTCTGGACAACTCTCTGCTCCCCATGCTGGGCCTCCTGGCACTGACTGGATGAGGCCCAGGTCCTGAGAGGAAGAGAGTGCTATATTTGTCTTTTTTAAAATTGTATTTTTAAATATTTATTTATTTGGCTGTTTCCAATCTTAGTTGTGGACGCAGGGTCCTTAGTTGCAGCACATGGGAATCTTCAGTTGTGCCATGCAAACTCTTACTTGCATCATGTGAGACCTGGTTCCCTGATCAGGGATCAAACCAGGCCTCCTGCATTGGGAGCTCAGAGTCTTAGCCACTGAACCGCCAAGGAGGTCTCAAGGGTACTGCATCTTGGGACAAGAAGGAGCCTTCGGGGAGGTAGCTGGTCAGGGCAGGATGGATACTGAGAAAGGTTCAACTGAGCAGGCGCAGGGCCCAGAAAGAGCATGGATTTCCAAGGCTCATCTCAGCATCTCCTCCCACAGCTCATGGCTGACGCTGTGACCACCTTCCTACAGCTGGCTGACCAGTGTCTGACCACGACTCTGGACTGCGACCAGGCCACCCAGCAGCTGGAGAAAGTCAGGGGGCGCGTGCTGAAGGTGAGGTCTGTGAGGAGGGCGTGGCAATGGGCCTGACTGTTCAGGTGGCTGGGGGCCCAGCTACTGTGTGTGTCATGCAGAAATTCCAGTCAGATAGCAGCTCGGCGCGGAGGAGGTTCATCCACAGCTGGCTGCTCTGCATCTTCCTGCCCTTCGTGTTGAGCCAGCTGGAGCCGAGCTGCAAAGCGGTGAGCTGATGGGGGACAGGCCCTACAGAACAACCAAGCATCATAGAGCCACCTTGATGCGTAAAGACTTTTGTCCCCTGAGCCCCGAGACTGGGTCAGATGGCTCTTCTGGGCTCCCATAATGTCCTCTGCTTCTCCCATGACAGTGCTCTATGTCTGCCATTTGAGAGCTGGCATGGGGTCCCATGTATCACATATCAGCAGGTGATAGAGGCTTCAGAGAAAGGAGGAAGCGGGGAGGATTGTGCATGGGGGGAGGGTTCTGAGTGGTTAGGGAGGCTGTCTTTGGGAAGATGATGCTTGAGAAGCAGTGAACTAAAGGCATGAGCCATATTCAGGGGAAGGGTGTTCTTTGCCACGTGCATAGGTCCTGAGGGAGATCCGTTTCTGGTATGTCGGAAAACAGTGAGAAGGCGAGTGTGGCTGGAGCTTGGCGAGCAAGGAGGTAGGAGGTAGACAAGGAAAGAGGTCCCAGGCACCTGGCTATACACGGCTTAGGGGCGCTGGAAAGTGGTCTGCAGCAGGGGTCAGGCAGGCGGTGGCTGCGAGGGGACCCAGCAGGAACACCTAAACTGTTCCCACTAGGTGTGATGTGCTTTATTTCACCAATCCCCACAACAACCAAGGGAATAGTGAGTCAAGGAGTCCATTTTAAAGATGAGGAGACTGAGGCCAAGATTTCCCTGGCTAATCAACGGACATGAGTTTGAGTAAACTCTGGGAGTTGGTGATGGACAGGGAAGCCTGGCGTGCTGCAGTCCATGGGGTCGCAAAGAGTCAGACACGACTGAGCGACTGAACTGAACTGAATCAGTGACAAACCTGGGGAAGGAGCCCATTTTAAAGATGAGGAGACTGAGGCCCAGATTTCCCTGGCTAATCAGTGACAAAGCTGGGGCTGGAACCCATGTCACACACAGCCCACTCCCCTAGCTCAGCCACTCACCTGCTTCGGTTCCAGGAGCTGCTTAAGTTTGAGGGGGACGTCCTTGCTATGGGCAGCCCTGCCCTGACTATCGAGGGGATTTACGAGGATGTTGTCCGGGGGTTCCTGCTCCAGAGGATCAATGGAGGTGAGCCCCGCCCACTACAGCTCAGGGGAGCCTGGTGGCTCCTTGCTGTGTCTACTGAGTCCTACCAGAGTCCCCATTGCCTCTCGCTTCCTGTGAACACTAGCCTTTTGACTCAGGGCCAGGATGGGGAAAGAAGGTATCTGGAGTGGGAGAGCCTATAGGAACAGTGATGGAAGCTCCCTGAAGGAGGGGGCACTGGAGTGGGGCTGTGAGGGATGTGTAGGAGTTCTGAGGCTGAAAGGAGGGAGGGAACATTTTAAAACTGGGGATACATATTTACATTTATTCATTCAGTGACTTCTTCCTGTTTTATTCTGAGCTGGCGTTGAGGCCCCAAGTGTACCTGGACTTGGCAGTAGGCCTCTCAGGATTTCCTGGACTGGGAAGAGGCTCCTGAACAGTCTCTTCTCCCTCCAGCCTTGTCGCTTCCTTCTTGACCCAATGCCTGTGACTGCTGAGACGTGTACTCACAGGGTGATGAGCAATGTGTCATGGTCTTTCAGGGAATGCCACAGTTGACATGGAAGGAGAGGGGGCTGGAGGCTGCCAGGGAAGATGTGTAGGGCCTGCATGACAGGCAGAGGTGTTTAGACATTTTGTGGCAGGCAATAGAGAGCCATGGAGAGTGTGTGAGCAGAGGGCCACAGAGGCCAGACTGGAAGTCAGAGAGGAGGCTGAAGACCCGGTCCTGGGAGCAAACGATGGACTTGAGCAGGGGCAGAAACCAAGGGGACAGAGCCCAGGCATGAGGAAGAGGCAGAAATCAGAGGCTGCTGTTGGCCTTGGGTGTTACTGGGTACATGGGATGGACCACAACCCTGGAAATGGTGTGGATAGACTGGAGAGGTGTCCCAAAGGGCCTGGATTTGAAGGACGCAAAGAAGAAAGGGGACTTCCCTGGCAGTCCAGTGGTTAAGAATCTGCCTGCCAGTGCAGGGACACAGGTTTGATCCCCGGTCTGGGAACTAAGATCCCATATGACTCAGGGCAACTAAGCCCATGCACTGCAACTGCTGAAGCCCGTGTGCCCTAGAGCCTGTGCTCTGCAACAAGAGAAGCCACTGCAGTGAGAAGCCTGAGCACTGCAACTGGGGAGGAGCCCCCACCCGCTGCAACTCGAGAAAAGCCCACACAGCAACAAAGACTCAGTGCAGCCGAAAATTTAAAAAAAGATAAATAAAACTCAATGCATATATATGTATATGTATTTTTTTAAAAAAAAGAGTAAGAAGGGATGCAGAAAGAGCAGTCAGAGTTAGCAAAATTCTGGGAGTCAGGAAGTACGGGTGAGAAGAAACTCAGAGAATCTCAGAGGAGAAACTCAGAGATAGCAAAGTTATGGGAGCCAGGAAGTAAGGGTAAGAAGTTTCCTTGTTCTGTGCATGGCCAAACAAAAAGAACCTGGTTATCTTAGAATAGGGGACATTTTAAATGGAAAAAGGCTATCCTGTGGAAACAATTTTTTAGAAAACAAGTTTCTATTCCTAGAGGCTTTACAGGTCATGTGGGTGGGGTATGGTGGGTAGTTGGGGGCGAGGTTTCCATCCTGAATTGATTTGTGATGTCTGAAATGCTGTACTGGAAGGTAGAGTGGGTCGCATTCAGGCTCAGTGAAGGTGTGAAGATTGGCTAGCAATGTCTGCCATGGATACAGATGTGGACATAGGTTGGTATGAGCCATTCCTTTAGGGTTCCTGGTTGAGATACATCCCCCATCCTTTGCCCTCTTGTGGCCTCTCTGGGAAAATTCATGGCAGCCCTGGGATTACGGGGTTTGTCCACATGGGCCCAGGGGTTTCTGTTTTATTTTAGAATTGAAAAAGGCCCTTGGGGCCAGAAACATGTCCTGCATTCTGGATGACTGCTCAGAGGAGCCATGGGACCAGGCAGAAGCAGGTGAGGCCCTCAGAGGCTCTTGGCCCATGCCAGTGAATTGCTGGGGGTCAGGTAGGAGAATCTCCAGGGGGGTTGTGAGTGTGGGTTCTTGGAAGGAGCTGCGTGCACCTTGTCTGTTGACTTGGTCAGGTTGTCCAGGCTCATAGTGAACTAGGGCAATGGGAAGCCACAGAGTGTACCTGAGTGATAGAGGTATCCTCTGACATGCATATGAATTTGTGTCCCATTTCTTCTTGTCAGGACTCTACAGGGCCTCTCCCAGCAGCTACTGGTTCCCAACACTGGTGGGGAAGATAGTGGTGGTGGGAGTTTTGAGTTCACCTTGAACAATGCAAGGAACTGATTTCAGGGCTGGGGCAGCCTGGCCTCCTACTATAGGACCCTACCGCAAGCTCCTTGTTGGAACAGTAAATGCGTGTAGGGCTGAGGCTGTCACTGCTGGTGGTGCGGGGATCCTGAACTCCAGCCCTAAGATGGAAATGTTTTATGAAGAATTCCCTGAAATGGGACAGAAAACAGCTGATCCAACTGGAAGCAGATCAATGGGCAAGATGTTTATAATCTGGGTGCTCAGAACCAGGGTGGATGTAGGGATTCTGGAGTGGCTCACAGCTCCTCAACTTCCTTGGGTATCACTGTTTTGAGAGCTTTGTGAATCCACCCAGCTACATGGCTCCCACGTTCTTTACCCACAGAAACTCTGAGATAATAAATGTAGTTTTCAGTGGCTAACTTTTGGATCCTTTGTTATGTGGCAGTAGCTAACTAATACACATCCCAGCTGATCTGGGACAGCATCTCAGAGACAGTCGGGTTTCTCAGGTAGTTCAGTGGGTAAAGAATCTGCCTGCAATGCAGGAGATGCAGGAGATATGGGTTCAATCCCTGGGTCAGGAAGATCCTCTGGAGGAGCACATGGCAACTCATTCCGGTATTCATGCCTGGGAAATCCCATGGACAGAGGAGCCTGACAGGCTGTAGTCCGTAGGGTTGCAAAGAGTTGGACATGACCGAAGTGACTGAGCTCAGGGTAATTTCTCAACAGATTTAAATGTCTGCTAGTGGAATTTCTGAGTCAAAATACATATACCATTTCAAGGCTTATCACATGACCCCCACACCTTCACCTTACTCCTCTCTGGAAAAGCTGTGCCTTTTAATGAACTCAGAGTCAATTGCTGCAGATAAACTGATGAATATTCACACTCACTGGGATGAATGAAGATTAGACAATTTTTAAATGATTAAAATTATCCTGAAATGTCAGAATATTGGGGGATTTGCAACTAGGATGAGGGATTGTGGATGGGCTTCTTAACCTATTGTTGTTCAGTTGCTCAGTCGTGTCTGATTCTTTGCATGGACTGCATCATGCCAGGCTTTCCTGTCCTTCACCATCTCCCTGAGCTTGCTCAAACTTATATCCATTGAGTCAGTGATGCCATCCAACCATCTCATCCTCTGTTGTCCCCTTCTCCTCCTGCCTTCAACCTTTCCCAGCATCAATTTAACCAGAATCTAATTGATGATGGGGTTTTGCTTCTAGTCTTTTGCACTGATAGTTAATGCCACTGTGAATGACCTTTCATGTACTTTTCATGCAAGCGGGTAAATCCCCCAAGGTGAAATCTCAGGGTTTAGAGCACATATGTTTGTCATTTCAGTAGCAGTTTCCAGAGTGATCTCCATCAGGGTGGTCCCACCTGGTACCCCCTCACCTGGAGGTGAACTATTTCCCCACAGGCTGTCAGCTGACTTGGGATTTCTCAGATCTCCTGGGTGAAAAATGTCTTAGCATCATTTTAATGAACATATCTTATTGGGAACGAGGTGGAGAGTCTTTTCATGTGTTTAGGGGCCTCTCTGTGAAATTCTGTTTCTCTCGGTGGCCCATGTATGTATCTTCTGGGCACTTTTACATTTCTATTAAGCTTTTCTCACTAAGCTTCCATTTCCTAGTATTTGTTATATTCTAGGCACTTGATATGTCCAGATGTTTTGGCATCATTATGATACTTCTCCATTTTACAGATGTAGAAACTGAGGCTCGGAGAGGGACTTGCTCCAGGCAACCAGGCCCCAGCACCGAGGACTAGCCACTATGCCCACTGCCTCCTCCGGGGACATTCCAGCACTGAAGCTCTGCCCACACTTACTGTCATTCTCAACAGATAAATGTCTACTTGTGGAATTTCGGAGTCAAATATATGTACCATTTCAAGGCTTATTATGACCCCTACACCTCCACCTTATTCCTCTCCGGAAAGGCTGTGCCTTTTATTAACACTTCCACCAACAGTATTTGTGCATATTCTCCTTTCCAAACACTGGGACTTTTCATAAAAGAAAGACTGCCAATCTGATAGACACACACAGATTGCATTGTTTTAATTTCTTTGATGACTACATGCATGCATGCTAAGTCACTCAGTTGTGTCTGACTCTTTCTGACCCTTTGGCCTGTAGCCCATCAGGCTCTTCTGTCCATGGGATTCTCCAGGCAGGAATCCTGGAGTGGGTTGCCATTTCCTTCTCCAGGGGATCCTCCCAACCCAGGGATGGAACCCTCATCTCTTATGTCTCCTGCAGTGGGAGAGGGGTTCTTTACTACTAGCATCACCTAAAAATATCTCTACGGACAATTTATATGTGTTTTTATGTTTTGCTTTGTTTTAGTGAGTTGCCTTTTCAGAGCTTTTACCTACTTTTCAGGAGAGTTTATCTTTTTCTTATTGATCTTTAATAACTCTTTATATGTTAAGGATATTAACAGTTTTGTGATACAAGCTATAGATTCCCCCCCCCCCCCCCCCCCCGCCAGCTTGCTGTGTGCCTTTGGGATTGTTTATTTGCTCCAAATCTTAACTTAGTATCAAGTTTCCCAGCTGACAGTAGAGCTTTTACTGGTTTCCCCCTACCTGCCAGAAGCCATCAGTCCACTGGAGGTTGGCAGCTTCTGCATATCACAAGCCTTCCAGCTGCTTCCGGCACCAGTCCCGAGAGGGATTTCCCCAGTGTTTTTCTCAGTTCAGCTTTCAGAGGGAGGACATGCAGACTCCCTGGTTTTCTCCTATTCTGCCCTGGAATGTTCATCCTCCCCCAAGAGAATGAGATTTTCCTTAGCTTTCCCTCCTAAACTTTTGCCTCATGTCCCTTGAGCACATTGAGGACACACAATCTGTGCTCTGAATTTTACCTAACAATATTGAGCCTTGCCCCACCGCTCACGTTAACAGACATCTGAGCATCTTTCTTAAACCAATTTTTTATAACGACACAAAAGTGATCAGGGAAGCCTGGTGTGCTGCCGTTCATGGGGTCGCAAAGAGTGGGGGTCGCAAAGAGTGGGACAGGACTTAGCAACTGAACAACAACAAAAAGTGATTAGAAACACATTAGATTGTGGGGGAAAATAGATTATTGAAAATAATCTTGTAGCAGTTCTAGGAAAACGCCCACCTTGTCTCCAGAGCGTGTGCTCAGCGAGTTCTATCCTCTTGACAATTCTAAGGTCGTTATGACTCTATTTTACATATGGGCAAACTGAGGCTCACACAGCGACCCCCACGCGTGGGCTGGATTTATAGCCAGGTCTGGGGACTCCAGGGCCCATGCTCTTAGTATCCAACAACCCCTGAGAACATCTCTGGGAGATCGAGAACTAAGATGATAAAACCATGTTGCAGCAGAGGAAACTGAGATTCGGATCTCAACCCAGATCCTAACTATCCAGGTCTGCCTCGTGACACAATCGGGGGCTTACACAAATAGAAGTGGGACAGAGAATCGGGTTGATCCCGGCGGGGAGCAATTTCCGAGGCAAGGCAGATTCTAAGCTCTAACACCTTTACTGCACAGACCCACGTTCAGAGCGCTCCAAGTCTATGAGGGGGGGCGGGGGATCCCGAGCCTGCCTATAGGTTGACGTCATTCCTCCTAGGGGGCAGTTGCTGAGGCTACGAGGCACTTTGTGTCTTTAAGACCATTTGGAGGCGGGCCCTAAAGCCTGATTCCGCCTGGAGCTCTCCTCCCCTTTAAGGCGCGCCTCAGGGGCGGGGCCCTGACGTCCCCTTTAAGGCGCGGTCCGCGTCCGCCGGCAGAAAAGCGGCTTAAAGGCGACTCGTGGCGCGATGGCGGCGGCCCCACGCGCGTGCAGGGGACACGGGCGGCCTCTCCCGGTACTGCTGCTGCTGCTGCTGTTGGCGCTGCCGCCTTTGGGGGGCCCGCCCGGAGCCGCCGCCTACTTCCCCGAGGAGCGCTGGAGCCCCGAGTCGCCGCTGCAGGCGCCGCGAGTGCTGATCGCGCTGCTGGCACGCAACGCGGCCCACGCGCTGCCTGCCACGCTGGGCGCCCTCGAGCGGCTGCGGCATCCGCGGGAGCGCACGGCGCTGTGGTGAGCGCGGCGCCCACCGGCTCCGCATCAGGCCTGCTGTCCCCGTCCCGGCGGGTCCACGCCGCGTCCTGCCCTCTGTCTTCGCACTGGGCAGGGCGGACTAGACCCACGCGTGCCTTCTGCTTGCTGTCTCCTTCGGGCGGGCCAGACCCGCGCCGCGCGCGCGCCCTGCCTGCTGTCCCGCATCAGAGAGGACCAAAGCCGCGTGTGCCTTCCTGCCTGCTTTCCTCCGCCGCGTTAGCACCGGCGGAACCGCGCTGAGCCCGCTGGCCCCTTTAGGGTGGGGCGAGCCACTGCTCTGCAGCCTACCGTCTTCCCTGCCCCCACTCCCATTAGGACATATCCGGGATCACCCGTGCCGCGCAGCCCGGGACTAACCCCCTAACCCACTTGGGTGCACTCACAGCTTCAAACATGCGAAGCCTGAGAACCACCCCCCCGCACTGGGGCGTTGCCGTGGCCCACATTGTACTTCTACTAACTGAACGTCTTTTCGCTCCTGCTGCCGTTTTGGTCTCTGAGCCCAGCCTGAATCAGACTTCCTGACTACTGGAGTGGGTGGGTGGGGTGCCTGGCGGATGGCGGAGGGTAAGGGGAGCAGATTCTTCCTGGAAGCGGAATGGGGCAGGGCCAGGAACAAATCTGGCTGGTGACTCATCGCTTCCTACCTCAGTTTTCTCATCTGGAAAGTGGGGATACTAAGCTAACTCTGAGTTGTTTCTGAAGATGAACCAGTTAATGAGTGTGAAGCCCTTGTGCTGGGCATCAGTGACCCGAGTTGTGAATATTATAATAATAATTTTGTTCGATTTTGTTGTTATGACTGTCATCAGTGTTACCTTTGTTGTCAACTAAATAACAATTCATTTGGGAGAATAGCTCTTGACTGATGGCTTCCAAATGTTACTTTTCCCTCCAGTCCAGAGAATCCAAGCACATAGTTGGTGCTTAAGAAATGTTTTTTGAATGAATGAGTGACAACAACCCCACTACTCACAGGAGAGAGTTGAAGAAGGCAGGACCAAACCTTATGATATATATGTATTTTTACTAAATTGTACATATTTAGTAGCGAATATGGTCGTAAGATCTTAGATGCCCTGGAATACTGGCATCATATCTAATGTGTTTTTCCAAAATTATCTTGTGTAGTCCCCTCTGCAACTCAGTGAAGTGGGCCCAGTCCTCACCCCCATGTGTTACAGATAAGGAAACTGGGGCATGCTGGGGGGACGTGTCATGCCCAGGGTCGTGTAGCTGGTGTGAGGCCCAGCGGGTATGTGGCAGCCCTTGCTGCCTTACTGTTGCCTGTCCTGCCTCCGTCTCCCTCATTCCACTCACTGTCCTGCTCTGTCTACAGGGTGGCCACAGACCACAATGCAGACAACACGTCAGCGGTGCTTCGGGAGTGGCTGGTGGCTGTGAAGGGTTTGTACCACTCTGTGGAGTGGCGGCCGTCGGAGGAGCCCAGGTGAGCGCCAGGCCTTGCCCTGATCCCCCTCTCCAGTTGAACCTGGCTGTGTCCCTGCTCACACACCCTCCATGGCTCCCATTGTCCTGAGACAGACATACTCGCCCCCTCCCTTCAGCCCCTGACGTTCCAGTCCAGCTCTGCAGCCTTTAGCACTGGCTCTGGCTACCTACCACCTCCCCTCCTGCTTCCCCAGGGGGCCATAATCCTTCTGTTGGACTTTTACCCCCTCTTTTTATTCCACCTGGAATTCCTTCATTCCCTGGGCTTTGTGGTGGATGCCCGCTGCTTTATTCCTTGTCTCTCTTAGCTCAGTTGTTTACTTTCCCCACGAGCCCTTGGCCGATGTGGACTTCAGTTCCTTTCATTCTTTCGGGCTTTAGTTTTGTACCTACCCACTGCCCAAACCAGATTAGGAGTCTAGGAGGACAGGCTCCCAGTTTTTTCCGACTCCCCCTCCCGCTCAGAGATGGGGGCGTGTCCCTACAAGGCAGTAGAGGCCCCTGTGCCCCTCACCCCTCTCCAAGCTTTCTTCCCCTCTGGGTCTTTGCACACACTGTGTCCCCTACTTGGGACACACCATACCTCCATCCTCCTCTGTTTTCTCCTTGCTTCTTCCCAGCCTTCAGATCTAGCTTACACATCCCCTCCTCCAGGAAGCTCTCTCTGACTACCCCACATTCAGCCAGCTCAAGGCCTCTCTGGGCTCCGACAGTGCCCTGTGCTTCCCCCATCACAGCTGCCTCTCTGCAGGTCCTATCCAGATGAGGAGGGCCCCAAGCACTGGTCTGACTCACGCTACGAGCATGTCATGAAGTTGCGCCAGGCGGCTCTGAAATCAGCCCGGGATATGTGGGCTGATTACATCCTGGTGAGTTTCTCGGCCACCAGCGGGAGGTCTGGGGTCTCCAAGGGAAGGCGGAGCAGTGGGATTCAGAGACCAACCTTAACCCTATTTTACAGAGGGGGAAACTGAGACTCTAAGAGGGGAAGTGAGTTGTCAGAGGTGACACAGCTGGTTAGTGGAGGAGCTGGGTCTTGATCCTAAGCCACCTCGGTTCTTAATCATCAGAAGTGAGTGGGTTTTTATGTCCCTTATGGTTGGACCCTTGCTCATCTCCCCTTTTATCACCATCACCAGTGATCTGATATCTCTGCACAGACCCAGTGATGACCTCTGGGTGATTCCGAGAAGCAGGAGGATGGGGTGGGGGCTGGGGGATGTTGGGTGACACTGAGCTGCTGACCCCTGACTTTCACTTCCCCTTCCTGGGCCCCTGGCAGGAAGGGGCTGGTTGAGGTTTGAATGCAATATTGGGATACATGCCCACAGATCACGAGTCTTCTGTGAACTCCTTCAGCCTGGCCCCTTGACCGGGCGTGGTCCCCTCACTTGGTGCGATGGGCAGTGGGCACCGACCACTGAGCTTAACTCTCTGGAGGTTGAATGTAATGATGCCAGACTAAGTGCCTATGGTGGTTTCCCATCTATGCACCAGACCCCAAGCTTTGATCTTTTCCTTCTCTTTAAAAAAATTTTTTGGCTGCGCTGTGTGCAGGCTACTCTCTAGTTGCGGTGCGTGAGCTCCTCATTGCAGTGGTTTCTCTTGGTGTGGAGCACGGCCTCTTGAACACATGGGCTTAGTAGTTGTGGTACATTGGCTTAGTGGCTCTGTGGCATGTGGGATTGTCCTGGACCAGGGACTGAACCTGTGTCGAACCTGTGTCCCCTGCGTTGGCAGGCAGATTCTTAGCCACTGGACCACCAGGAAAGTCCTGGTCTCTATCTTCTTATTTATTTATTTTTGGCTGCGCTGGGTCTTGG
This sequence comes from Muntiacus reevesi, assembly GCF_963930625.1. NCBI lineage: Eukaryota > Metazoa > Chordata > Mammalia > Artiodactyla > Cervidae > Muntiacus > Muntiacus reevesi. The sequence continues at coordinate 184,437,647 of NC_089249.1, read as the reverse complement.
TTGCTGCATGTAGGCTTTCTCTAGTTGTGGCAAGTGGGAGCTACTTTCCGTTGAGGGGCCCGGGCTTCTCATGGCGGTGGTTTATCTTCTGGGGCACTGGCTCTAGGGTGCACAGGCTTCGGTAGGTGCAGCTCCTGGGCTCTGGGACGCTCAGGCTTTGGTAGCTGCAGTGCTTGGGCTCAGTAGTTTCAGTTCCTGGGCTCTAGAGCCCAGGCTCAATAGCCGTGGTGCCCGGGCTTAGTTGCCACTCGGCATGTGGGATCATCCTGGATCAGGGATCTGACCTGTGTCTCCTGCCCTGGCCAGTGGATGCTTTCCCGCTGAGCCCCCAGGGAAGCGCTGGTCTGTACCTTCTTAATCAGTCAGCATATGTCTATCAGCTGCTCCCCGTGCCCTCCTCGTGCCGGCCTGGGGGACACAGTGACGATCAGCACAAGCTGAGCCCCCGCTTCCCCGGGAGGGTGAACGTGACCAGAAAGCAAACAAAACCGAACGAGGAAGTATCAGAAGGCGGCCCCCGCTCTGAGACACTTGGCAGCGTGATCAGTGTTCGGGGCTCCTGTAACAAGGTGCCAACACTGAGGGGCTTCCCATGCTACAACTTTCTGGTCTCACACTTCCAGAAGCCAGAAGTCTGAAATCTCGGGGAGGGGGCTTCCTTGCCGCTTCCAGCTTCTAGCAGCTTCAGGTGTTCCTTGGCTTGCGGCAGCATCCCTGCAGTCTCTGCTTTTGTGATCACGTGATCTCTTCTAATAAGGTCACCAGTCACTGAATTTAAGGCCCACTCTAATCTAGTGTGGGGCTTCCCCCGTGGCTCAGCGGTGAAAAATCTGCCTGCAGTGCAGGAGCTGCAGGAAACAAAGGTTCGATCACTGCATCGGGAAGATCCCCTGGAGGAGGAGCAACCCACTCCAGGATTCTTGCTGGGAGAGTTCCATGGACAGAGGAGCCTGGTGGGCTACAGTCCACGGGATCGCAGAGTTGGACACGACTGGAGACTGACACTTTCTCTTTCACTAATTTAGTATGAATCCCATCTTTTTTAAAATTGATTATCCTTTTATTTGTTTATTTTATCTTCTTTTCCATTATGGCTTATCACAGGATATTGCATTTAGTTCCCTGTGCTATACAGGAGGACCTTTTTGTTCATCTATCCTATGTATAATGGTTGACATCTGCTAATCCCGTACCCCTCGGCCTCCCTCCCCCACCCCTCATCCCGCTTGGCAACCACACGTCTGTTCTCAGAGTCTGTGAATCTCTTTCTGTCTTATAGAACAGGTTCATTTGTACGGTATTTTAGCTTCTGCTTGTAAGTGACATCACATGGTATTTGCCTTTCTCTTTCTGGCTTACTTCACTTGGTATGACAATCTCTAGTTGCATCCATGTTGCTGCAAATGGCATTATTTCGTTTGTACTATTCCATTGTATACACACACATGTTTTCTTTATCCGTTCATCTGCTGATGGACATGCAGGTTGTTTCCATGTCCTGGCTGTTGTGAATAGTGCTGCTAGGAACATAGAGGTGCATGTGTCTTTTTGAATTACAGTTTTGTCTGGATATATGCCCAGATCTGGGGTTGCTGGATCATATGGTGATTCTATTTTTAGTTTTCTGAGGAGTCTCCACAGTTTTCCATAGTGGCTGCACCAACTTACATTCCCACCAACAGTGTAGGAGGGATGAACTCCATCTTAATTACATCCGCAGAGACCCAGCTTCCAAATAAGGTCGCAGTCCCAGGTACCAGGGGTTGGGGACCTCCCTTAGGAGGGGGCCCTAGCAGAGATCTGAAGGAACAGAGGAGCCGGTCTCAGTGGGAGCTGGGGGTCAGTGTCTGAGGCAGAGCGAACAGAGCAGGAAGCAAGTGTGGGACATTCAGGGACTGGCTAGGAAGCCAGTGTAGCCAGAGTGAACTGGTGGAGGGGCTGGTGCTGAAGTGGTGAGTAGGGGCCGGACTATACAGGCCAAGAGGGAGGGATGTGGCTTTTACTTTGAGGGTAATGGGGAGCCATGGAGGGTGTGTGAGCAGGGGAGGGCTAGGTTCTGATTTCTGATTTTTAGAAGTTCCTCTGGCTGCCATGGGCGTGGGGCCGATGGGGCAGGAATAGGGTCAGCAGGAGGCCAGGGTGGGCGCTGGTTTGGGGCTGTGGCTTCGGGATGTGTTCTGAGGCTGAGAGAACAGTCCCTGCTGGATGTTTGGATGCCAGAAGGACCTCACATCCTGGCGTGAGCCTTGTGGGGAGGACAGAGCCATCTCCTGGGAGGAGGAAGGAGGCAACAGGCTCCTCCTGGGAGCCTGTGACTTGGTGCCTTATCAGACCATTTTATAGATGGGAGAATGGAAGCTTAGAGAAGTGACAGCCTGCTGGGTGGCCTCTCAGAACCAGTGAGGGACAGAGGTGGGACTCAAACCTCCTGGAGCCATCCAGCCCAGGGCCACCTTGTCTGCCTTCATGGGTTTTGCTTTCATGGTTTGAGGTTGGCTGGTTTTCACTTTTTTCCCTCAGCAAACCTGGGTGGAACTCAGGGATCTGGTTCAGAACTCAAAGCAGCTTTTGACACGCTGCTGTATTTTTGTAACTGAGGGCTTTGGTAATCCATATTGGAATGTGAAATCATTTGTTGAGTGTTTTGGGTTTTTTGTTTTTTATATAATTTTATGCATTTATTTGGGGCTTCCCAGATGGTATCGTGGTAAAGAATCTGCCTGCCAATGCAGGAGACTCAAGAGATCCAGGTTCCATCTCTGGGTTGGGAAGATCCCCAAAGGAGTAAATGGCAACATGCTCCAGTATTCTTGTCTGGAAAATTCCACAGACAGAGGAACCTAGTGGGCTTCTGTCCATGGAGTTGCAAAGAGTCAGACATGACTAAGTGACTGAGTACATGTATTTATTTATGTTTTAGTGCTCTGGATTTTCACTGCTGCACGTGGGCTTTCTCTAGTTGTGGCTAGCAGGAGCTCCTCTTCTTTGCGGAGCACAGGCTCGAGGGTGTGCAGGCTCCGTAGTTGTAGCTTACAGGCCCAGTTAAACCATGGCATGTGGAATCTTCCCGGACCAGAGATGTAATCCATTACCGCCTGCATTGACAGGCAGATCCCCATCTACTGTACCACCAGGGAAATCCCTAGTGTTTGAAAATTATTATTAAAAAGCCCTCTTTTTATGGATACTGTGGGTGTTACTTATAAGAAAATACATAAGAAACAGTAAGAATTGGTTTAAGAAAAAAAAACAAACACCATACCTTGTAATGTCACCTCCTAGAGAGACTCACTCTCTGGCTGTGTTTTTTTAATGGAGGTACAAGTCACGTAACATAAAATTAGCCCTTTTCAAGTGTACAAATCAGTGGCATTTAGTACGTTCATCATGTTCTGCAAGCACAGCCTCTGTCTGGTTCCAAAACTAGCTTTCATCACCCTCCGGGGAACCCAGTGCCCACGAGCAGTCACTCCCGACTCTCCCGTCCCTGGTGACCATTGATCTGCCGAAGTTTCTGTGACTTGGCCTGTTCAGGGCGTTTCGTAAACTATGCGTAAACTAAACTGGTTCTGACTTCACTCGGCCTGGGGTTTTCAGCGTTCACCCATGTTGCAGCGTGTGTCCCTGCATCACTCCTCGCCACGGCTGAGTCATGTTCTGTGCATGAAAGGACCACATTCTGTTTTCCTCCGCTGATGGACACGTGGTTGTTCCCACTGTTTGGCTTCTATGGATAACGCCTCTGAACATGGTGTACAAGTGTCCGTCCCAGTCCCCGTTTCCAGTTTCCTCAGTCTGTATCTCTGAGTGAACTCACTGTAACTCGATGTTTCACTTTCTGAGAAACTACCAGACGGTTCTGGCCGTTTTCACTGCGTGTATGCTCCAAGGTCACAGATTCAAATGTCCACAGCGGCTGGGCAGGAAATATAACAGGACCGCATGGTGTGTCCCCAGGGGCAGCCGCCTCCCATCTCCAGCTGCGCCTTACCTTGTGGGAATGCCGTTCCCATGTTACTGGAGAAGGCTGGTGTTCTAGTGTTTGCTGTTTGCAGCAAATGATTCAAGCATTCTCAAAACCCTGCATGGGTAATGGATAGCATGTTCTGTGGACCAGATGCATTAAAAAAAAAAAGAAAAACCAAGAATCAGACCTCCTGACAGCTCTCTGTAATAGACTGTGATCTGTATGTTTTCACATCCCGGTAGAGAGATCCTTACCTGTTTTATGTTGTTTGATTTTCACTTGTCTCGACTCTAACCAGACAATGGGACAGGGCCAGTTTCTGTAGCTGATTCTCCACGGCTAGACTCCTGAGTCGTTCCCAGCTTGTGTGATGAACGACTCTGCCGTATGGCCTTCCGGGGATGACCAGTAAGCGCACACCCCCCGTGATGACCCTGTCTGTGGGTTGGTGAATTTCCTTCCAGGTTGCCACAAACGGGTGATCATCTTTTTACTCCAATATTCAAAGTGTTAAAGGAAAAAAAGAACCTTACGTAAAGATCCTATTTTTACGAATTTTTTGGTTGGTGTTTAACTCACATAGAAAAAAGCATCTTCCTCCTGGCCCCTCCCTGCAGAGGTGGCTTCTGCTCCAACCATCCTCCTTATCAACCAGTGCTTCCCATCTTGTAAGTTCCCATAAATGGAGCCACGTGATGCACCGGCTGTCACTTCCGGGGTCTCTCCAGCACTGTGTGTGGGACCCGCTTGTATTGCTTTGTGTCGTGTGGCCCGTCCCTTCTGGCCGTGTAGTGTATTTCATCATGTGATCGTAACTCTGCTGGTGGCTTAGGTCAGAGCTGTCTGTTGAGAAGCACGGGGGCTTCCAAGGCCGCGTGTGCTACTCAGGGTACCCCAGGCCCCGGGGACGCTGGCCTCGGCCCCAGCTGTTCTAAGCCACAGCCTAGCCCAGGTGGCTCTGATGGCCCACGCGGATGCCACGTTGGGTGTTTTGCAGTTTGTGGACGCCGACAACCTGATCCTCAACCCGGACACACTGACCCTGCTCATCGCAGAGAACAAGACGGTGGTGGCCCCCATGCTGGATTCCCGGGCTGCGTACTCCAACTTCTGGTGTGGGATGACATCCCAGGTCAGGGGGCCTGGGGGTGGTGGGGGCTGAACAGAGCAGGTAGGGGCTGGGTTTGAAATCTAGCTCATTACCATGCTGCCTCATCGTGAGCATTTTATAAACACCATTGTGACAATTCTTAAATTAGGGGATGGGCTGCGATTGTTTCCACCCCACCTGCTGCCCCGGCCGCCAGTACTCTGAGGAAGAAACACAAATACAGAGGGGGGAGAGACTTGCCTATGCAAACATAGCTACGATGTGGTAGTGCCCGGATAGGACTTCAGGCATGGCTGGATCCATGTATTCAGCTAACACTCCTCTTCCTCCTTCCCTTGAGTGACTTCATTTTCAAACTCCTAGGGAATAATTCCAGCAGAATTCAGCTAGTTCCCTCTGATTGAACCTTGTCCAGTCTCCTTTTTGACCTGAACCAATTACTGAAGCCAGAAAAATGCTAGGCTCTGATTGTCCCAGCCCAGAGTTGAGGGTGGGGTTGTAGGGAAAGCCAGAGGGAGTGACAGACAGGTGCTAGAGTAGGGCTGTGCCTCGGGAAGGGGCCAGGTGGCTAGAGCCAGCAAGCTGATCTGTCCTATCTCTTCCTGTCTTTTTGTTTTGAATTGATATATAATTCATAAACTATAAAGTTCACCATTTTAAAAGTGAATAATTCAGTGGTGTCTATATTTTAAAGTATTTGTAGAAGTCTAAATTTATATGCTAACAATTCCAATTTGTAAAGGGTACAAGGAAGAGAGATAACTCCAGATTGCTCCAGAAGCTTGTAGAACTTCTAAAAGATGCCCCCTGACTTTTTGAAGTCCCGCTTCTGGTGTTTTAATTTTAAAATCAAAGAATCTCAAGTGTCTGGTCCCTTTTCAACCTTTTAATTGCCCTCCCCAAATGCTGCCTTTCTGATCAGAAGTATTGATCTGGGTCTGTGAGTAACTATTTCCCTGTTTCTCTACCACTGCCCAGCGACTGAGGTTTGGGGGTTGGAGACTCCTTGGCCCTGCCCAGAGCTCTGCACTCAGGGAATGCCCACTTCAGCCAGAAGCTGACACCTGGTCTTACTCTCCAGGTGTTCTGGGCCTCCCATTGTCCTGGTCCCCAGCCTGCCCTTTAGGGACCCCCACGCAGAACTCTGCCTCCACTCCCCACAGGGCTACTACAAGCGCACGCCTGCCTACATCCCCATCCGCAAGCGGGACCGCCGGGGCTGCTTTGCCGTCCCCATGGTGCACTCGACCTTCCTGATTGACCTGCGGAAGGCGGCATCCAGGAACTTGGCCTTCTACCCTCCGCACCCTGACTACACCTGGTCCTTTGATGACATCATTGTTTTTGCCTTCTCCTGCAAGCAGGCAGGTGAGCCCGCAGGGGATTTGCCATCCTGGGGTGTCTGTCTGGTTCCTTGGGACCAATTCTCAGCCCACAGAAGGCTCCCAGAACCAGCACTGCAGAGTAGATCGATGACTTCAGTGCAGCTGTATCCAGGTGTTCAGGGGCTATCCTCAGGACCCATTCTCTCTCCAGCCCTGGCTCTGCTGGGTGACTTCACTCCCCAGGTCTTTAAGACCTCCTTACTGATATTTCCCTATATTCTTCCAATTATCTATAGTTAAGCATAATTGCTCTGTAGTTGTATACTTAGGGCAAAAAAAGTTTTTTTTAAAGAGAAAGAGAACACTGAATGATGAGTTGTCATTTATTTTAAAGATGGGTCAGCAACTCATGGCCCGTGGGCCAAATCCAGCCCACCATCTGTACTCACTCATATGGACACAAGCTAGAATGTCTTTTGGGTTCTAGGATCCAACTCCCGTGTATGTATGTTGGGGTAATTTCCCATGCCAACCAGCAATTCTAGGACACCAACAAGGTGTCTGATAATTCAGCTCAATTCTATTTCAATTTTGACTCTGTCTACTTGGAGATAGCATCCAATTCCACAGGCTAAGGTCTCAGGCCCACAGAACTGACCCCTCTCCTGCTTCAGATGCTGGTCACAAGTTCAAGTTGTCACCTGTGGTTCTACTGCATACTCAGTTGCTCAATTGTGTCTGACTGTGAGACCTTATGGACTGTACCCTGCCAGGCTCCTCTGTCCATGGGATTCTCCAGGCAAGAATACTGGAGTGGGTTGCCATTTCCTCATCCAGGGGATCTTCCCAACCCAGGGATAGAACTCACATCTCCTGCATACATTGCAGGTGGATTCTTTACCACTGAGCCACCCAGGGAAGCCCACATGCTTTTGACCAAATGGCTATACATCAGAGGTTTCACAGCTTCCTTGGGTTCTGCTAATTTGCAAGAGCAGCTCACAGAACTCAGGAAACTCATTTACTAACTAGGTTACTATTTATTATAAAAGTGTATATAACCCAGGAACAACCTTCAGGAAAGGATGCATGGGGCATGGTGTGGCGAGGGGCGCAGAGCTTCCATGCCCTTTCTGGGCACATTCTGAAGGCAGACTTGAGTTGTTCAGATAGAGCAGTTTGGCCCACAAACCTAAGTATTTACTATCTGGCCCTTTAATGAAGCGCTTCTCTGGTAGCTCAACAATAAAGAATCTGTCTGCAATGCAGGAGCCTCAGGAGATGTAGGTTCGATCCCTGGGTTGGGAAGATCCCCTCGAAGAGAGCATGGCAACCACTCCAGTATTCTTGCCTGGAGAATCCCATGGACAGAGGAGCCTGGAAGACCACAGTCCATGGGGTCACAAAGAGTGAGACACAACTGAAGCGACTTAGCACCCACACACCTTGAATGAAAATCATTTTCGTTGGGATTATCACTTTAAAAAAAGGTATATGCTTGTTATAAAGTTTTAAACCATTCAAAAAAATATTTTAGCTATTCAGAGAAGGACAAACACAGACAGAGGTAATGATATTCATGGTTTGTCCAACTGCATCTCATTTCTGTGCATAAATGTGAGTTTTTACTGTTCACCCACCATTTTGTGGTTTGCTTTGTCGTGGAAGCCTGCGGGCCCTGTCAGTACCCATGCAAGGTGCTTGTTAACAGTTCTGGAGTTTTTTTTGTCTTCTCGTCTGGCATTGTGAACCCCTCTTCTGACCCCAGTTCCCAGATGGAGTGCTGGGGTGGTCTCTGCCAGTTGCTGGGAACAGCTGGACCCATTTACGCCCAGCCCCACGCCGGGCAGTGAGGCTAATGCTGCTGCTAGGAGGCTGCCTCCGAGGCCTTACTGCTCTGTATTCAGTTCTCGTCGTGGTTTCCTTGGCCCCAGAGGTCCAGATGTACGTCTGCAACAAGGAAGTGTACGGCTTTCTGCCGGTGCCACTGCGGTCACACAGCACCCTCCAGGACGAGGCCGAGAGCTTCATGCACGTGCAGCTGGAGGTCATGGGTGAGTCTGTCTGCGCCACCGCGGGAGGGCCAAGTTGCCTCCCTCTCCCCACCATCTCGCATCTATCCGTGAACACTGACTGAGTGTCTGTGGGCATCAGTCTCTTTGCCGGGCACTGAGAATCCAGTGTGAACAGTCGTCCCCACTCTCATGGCTTACAAGCGGCTACGCATGGCATGCTTGGGGAAATCAGGGTGAGCTTTCTGGTGGGGTGGCATTAAGATACAGGGTGAGTTAACTGGAAGGGAGATTGCAGCCGGAGGGAGCAGCATGTGCAGAAGCTGGGCGGATCGAGGGGCTGCGAGCTCAGAAAACAGGCAAGATTGGTGGGGCAGAAGGGGGACAGAGCCAGCAGGCAGGGCCACGGTGGGGGCATCAGACATTGGAATTAGGAGCGGGTCTTGTCCCTGGGGTAGGCAGGAGCCGTGGAGGGTGTTGGAGCATGGAAGGTAGGAGGTTTCACTGATGACCCTGGATGCGCTTGGCTGTGTCAGCCCCCAGACCCACTGTTTGTTTCTTATCTTATCTTATTGGACACTTTCTTTTTTTTTATTTGAATACACTTTGAAAAGGAAACTTTAATATGTATTTTTACTGTGGTTGCAAGCTGCTGTCTCTCTAATACATATACAAATAAATCCATGGACTATTATATTAGCACCTGGACCTCTGGTGAGGTGGGCTGAGTGCACAGGGCTGAGCTGCCGTTGAGGCTGCTTGAGGACGGGGCCTCTGCCCCAGCTGGGGAGCCTCTGAAGCAACCACACAGTGAAGCAATGTCCTCTTCTGTGGGGGCCTGGCCCTGCGCCGAGCACCCGCTTCCCTGTGAAGGCCTGTGAAGCAGCACAGCGATTCCTTCCACTGCACAGAGAGAGGATTGGAGGGCCAGGCCCCTGTCCTGGGGCTCAGCCCCCATCCCTCCATCCATTTCTAGAAGGTTCTATCTATGGCTCTCCCTTGTGGTTGAAGATGGAATGACACCCTGCTCTCTTTTAGAGGGGGCTCTGGGGTCTGCCTGCAATGAGGGAGACCCAGGTTCGATCCTTGGGTCGGGAAGATCCCCTGGAGAAAAGAATGGCTACCCACTCCAGTATTCTTGCCTGGAGAATTCCATGAACAGAGGAGCCTGGCAGGCCACAGTCCACAGGGGTCACAAAGAGTCAGACACAGCTGAGCGACTAACATGTAACACTTTGGGTCTTTTGAGATAACACCTGGAGGCTTCAAGGTCACCAGGGCGAAGACCCCCCCCACACACACACACACCCAAGTGTCTGCCCATGTAGCTGTCCAGGCCCAGCACGGCGGCCCCACCGCAGTCCAAGAGGTGGGTCTCTGCTAATTGCCAACTCCTTTCGGTGACTGGACCCTGAGAAGCTTCTCTGTGGCTACTATTGATGGTCCTAGTTTAAATTTTCACATATATTCTTGTTTCTGGTCAGGAAACCGTTCACTCCGCTGTTATAAACACAACAGAGGCATGCATATTTTCCTGTTTTTTTTGAGGGCTCGAGCAGATCACCCAGGACAGAGAGAAGGAGGGTCTGGAAGCTTACAGTTTACAAGTTCTTGTGAAAACTGTCTTTTCTCTCTACCTGTGTGTGGGTACCTGGTCCCAGGCTATGCATGTGATTTTACATGTGTTCAAAGATCTTTCTTACAATAAAATTTCAAGCTTACAGAAAACCTCGAAGAGATGCCCTCTGTTCATGGGGAATCCAGCAACTTGCTTCCTTCCCTGCCTGCTCATGGAGTGTCTTTCCACTTGGCCCCATACACTTGGCTCATTATGAGTCCTGTTCTTTGAGTTTTAGCACACAGGGCAGTGACGGGTCACGGGTGTGCAGCGTGATGATTGTTTTTATATCCTTTTATATCCAGATGCAGACCAAGCCCTGACCCTCCCCAGTGTCCCCACCGCCCGGCATCCACCAGCTGACAGGCTTTTCCCACTTTGTGCTTCACATCAGTGGAATCACACAGTGTGCGGCTCGGGTGTCTTCCACGCAGCGCCCTGTCTGCGCTGCCGCTGGCTGCTGAGTGTGGCCATGACTCACTCCCTTCCTTACTGCCTAGTATTCCATGTAGATGTTCAGCTGCAGATTTGTTTGCTCTTGGCTGTGTCATATGTCGGTTTACCCATCTTCTCTGGGGCATGTAGGGCATTTCTTGTTTCCCTGCATTGCAGTGTGTACAAGAGAGTTCTAGAAATGCATCTGTGGGTGCAAAGTTAGGAAGTATCTACAAGATTGCTCTCACTTCTTACACCAGTTACAACGTCAGGAGTGCCCAAGAACAGGTTCAGGTTGGATAATCTACTAGAAGTACTCGGAGCTTGCTGCAAGCTGTTATACTCACAATTTATTACAGGAAAAAGACACAAATTACAATCTTGGCAAAGGGAAAAGGTGCGTGGGGCAGCATCCAGGAGAGTTCCAAGCACAGGGACTCCTAGTGTCCGCACTAGCGCATGACAGCATGCGCGGTGCAGTGCCAGCAGGGCTGCTTCCCAAGCCTCTGCGTCGAGGGCTTGTGCTGGGCTCATTCAGGTATGGCTGACTGCCATGTGGCTGACCCCCATCTCCAGTCGCTGTAGAGACTGAGCCAAGACCCCCACCCTACATCACACGGTTGGCATAGATGCCCACTGTGGCCCAAGGCCTGAAAAAACAAAGACATTTCCAAGGTCTTCAACTACCCAGGAGCAGAGAGCAAAGGCCAGACCTGTCTGTGGTCAAGATTAATCCCTCACCCTCTAATAGGTCTAGCAATGTTACAATTTTTTTTTTTTTAAATTTGACTGCATCTGGTGTTAGTTGCAGCCTGCGGGATCTTCCACTGTAGCTCACGGGCTTTGTAGTTGCCCATGTGCCGGCTTAGTTGCCCCGAGCAAATGGGATCTTAGTTTCCCGACTAGGGATTGAAGCCACATCCCCTGCACAGGAAGGCAGATTCTTAGCTATCGGATGACTGGGGAAGTCCCTAGGGGTGTTGCATTTTTATATCACTGTGACGTAGCTGCATTGCCTTGCTCTTTCTGGACCCTAATATGCTCCATTTCCCCAGAACTGATAAGACAGGATAAAGAGATACCTCCACTTCCCACAGGCAGATCCTTCCCACACGTACACCCCACGGAGGCAGGCAGAGACTGAGAGAGAGGGGGAAAGTGATTTGCAGCCAGAGTCTCAGATCCCAAAGCCTTGCCCTTTTGGGTCCCAGGGTCCCCTGAGGATGGCAGGGGGTGGCAGGGAGCTGTGATGGGCCCCGAATAGGAAGAAGCCCAGGGCACAGTGTCGCTAGAGGAGGAGGCCCAGGCTGTGAGGTGGAAGGCTCCGGGTGGACTCTAGGGCTCACCCAGGCCTCTCCCAGACAGAGGGGCCTGTGTCTGCCCTGCTAGCTCACACGGGGCCTTTGTTCTTGGGGAGGTGGATGCCACACTCACCGGCACGCTGGGCTTTTCTGGGCCAGACTGGTAGATACCAGGAGCCTCAGCAGGCTCACAGCCCCCTGTGGATCTGTTCCTTCTATGGGAAACCATCAGGCATAGGCCAAGACAGGGCTCTGGGAATGTGGTCTGAGCACCGCCCACAGCAGCCAGAAGGGGAGTGATCGTGACCACCCTGAGATTTTTAGCACGTCTGGGCTTGTAGGTGGGTCACTGCAGTCACAAGGCCGCCAGCTCGCTGTGTGTCTTCAACCCGTCTACCCTCTGTGTGCGTCTCTGTGTCCAGGTTTCCCATTTTTATAAGGACCCCAATCACACTGATTACATGCCAAGTATATTTGTGTAGTGGCTCAGTCGTGTCTGACACTTTGTGCCCCATGCACTGCAGCTCTGTCCATGGGATTCTCCAGGAAAGAATACTGGAGTGGGTAGCCATTCCCTTCCCCGGGGGATCTTCATGACCCAAGGATCAAACCTGGACCTCCTGCATTGTAGGCAGATTTTTTACCATCTGGGCTACCGGGGAAGCCCATATTGATGAGGGCCCACCACCCTAATGACCTCATTAAAGATCCTATTTGTAAATAAGGTCACCTTCTGAGGTACTGGGGATCAAGATGCCAGTGTATCTTTGCAAGGAGGACACAGTTTAACCCAAAATAACATGTGTGATTTCATGGCATCATCTCATGATATAAACCTCTGAGAGGCTTTTTAGCCCATTTTCAAGATTGAGGGAAGGAGGAGAAGGGGGCGACAGAGGATAAGATGGTTGGATGGCATCCCCAACTCAATAGGCATGAGTTCGAGCAAACTCTGGGAGATAGTGAAGAACAGGGAAGTCTGGTGTGCTGCAGTCCATGGGGTCGCAAAGAGTCGGACACGACTTGGTGACTAAACAACAGTACAGATGAGGAGTGTCATTCCTTTGCTTGGTTTATGAGTTCGTGCCAAGCTCCTTGTTGGGTGCCAGGGAGCCAGTGTGAGTGGGTGGACCTGGTGTCCGTCTGGTGGATCTCACGGGAGATGATCAGAGAAGTGGGACTTAGGGTAGTGGAATGAGGCTTTGACGAAAGCCCAGGTGCTGTGGGGGACTCCAGAGAGGTGCCTGACTCAGCCTGGGGAGGTCAGGAGACTCCTGTTGGTGCATCCCAGCCCCCCCCCCCCCCCCAAGAAGACATCTTAGCTGATAACTCAGGGAAAGGGACGGGGTTTCAGCAGAGGCCCAGAGGTAGGAATAGGGGACGGGTAAGTCTGGAGCAGTGCCAACAGCCAGAGTGTGTAACAGGCAGGGGAGAGAGAGTGGCACCGCTTCTGCGGGCGGGGCTGGGTCAGGCAGGGTCCCAGCATCAGGCTGAGCAGCCCGGTGCCACGGAGCCATGCAGAGGCTGGGGAGGGGGCGTCAGGAGCGAGGCTGGCGCCCTCCGTCTCCATGACCCCCTGGTGACCCCTCGGCTTTGCTGCCCCCCAGTGAAGCACCCACCCTCGGAGCCCTCGCAGTTCATCTCAGTGCCCACCAAGACGCCAGACAAGATGGGCTTTGACGAGGTAGGCGGGGCGTCCCCTCGGGGCGGGGGCCGGGGCCCAGTCTGGAGGGTCCAACAGAGGCTCTGCGCCGCAGGTCTTCATGATCAACCTGAAGCGGCGGCAGGACCGGCGGGAACGCATGCTGCGGGCCCTGGAAGAGCAGGAGATAGCGTGCCGGCTGGTGGAGGCTGTGGACGGCAAGTGAGTTGGACCCTGCTGGGGGAGGGGCGGCGCCACGGGTGGGTGTAGACCACCCTGATGGCCGCCGCGGAGGGGGCGTGGGTCTGCCGCTGGCTGGGTGCTCACAGACCTGCGCTCGGGTGTAGACCACACCCAGGCAGGCCACATCCGGTCCACGATGGGTTGGGGGAGGGTGGGGGAGGGAGGCTCGCTAACTGGTGGGACTGTAGAAAGATGCGGTCTTCCTCTGCCCCCGACCCCTCCCCACTTGCAGAGCCATGAACACCAGCCAGGTGGAGGCTCTGGGCATCCAGATGCTGCCCGGCTACCGGGACCCCTACCATGGGCGGCCCCTCACCAAGGGCGAACTGGGCTGCTTTCTCAGCCACTATAACATCTGGAAGGAGGTATGTCTGGCAGGGGGGCAGGACCCTCCTTAGCCCTTCTTTTTATTAAAAAAAAAAATCTTATTTATTATTATCTTTATTTATTTGGCTGCATCCGGTCCTAATCGCAGCACTCGGAACCTTCCCTTCACGCGGGGGCTTTTCCTTGCAGCTAGGGGATTCTCCAGTTGTGGCGCTCGGCCTCTCTAGTTGTGGCTCGAAGGCTCAGTTGTCCTACCGTGCAGTATCTCAGTTCCCTGATCAGGGATCAAACCTGCGTCCCCTGCGTTGCAAGGCAGATTCTTAAGCACTGGACCACCAGGGAAGTCCCCTCCTCGGGCTTCTTAACAGCTCAGGGAGGGAATCCCCGGCACCCCAGGCAGGCTTCCAAAAGCACTTCAGGACACTCAGCCTCTCTCCTTGGGTGAATGTGGCACCCGAACCCCGGGTGGGGCAGCTGCCATCCTTCCACTGTGCAGATGTGAGTCCTGAGTCTGAGGAGGGCTGAGCCTGACTCTAGAAACAGGTGGGGTCTGAGGCCCGGGACCTCCCAGTGAAGCCTCTTCATAGCCAGCCACTATCAAGTATCTGGAGCCTGGGCACCGTGCTCAGAGCTTACTAGTAGGAGCACCAGCCACGGTGATGCTAACTAACGCACACCCCACACACTGGTACCCCACCAGCCACAGAGGCTCCTCAGACACCCTGGGAGGGAAAGGTTATGATGGGCGAGGATGCCAGATGGGGCTTTGAACCTGGGACCATCCAACTTGAGGCCAGATTTGGTGTTTGAGGCAGTGCATTCCCGCCCAGGTTGCTCTCTTTTTCTGACGTTCATCATGGAAGGTACGGGGCAAAGGTTGCGGTGTCCAGGCATCTGTGGAGCCAGAGGGGATCCAGGTTCAAGTCCAGCCCTGCCTCCGAGCGGGGTGAGCTCTGAGCAAGGAAGGGATTTCCCAATCTGAGCCTCGTTTTCCAAATGAAGAAGACAGAGTCTTCAGTCATGAAGATGATCGAGTTCATTCATTCAGGGAAGATTTGTCAAGTACTGACTGCGTGCCCAGCCTGGTGCTGGTCCAGGGGACACGACAGCCCCCCAAGACACACCCAGCTCCCACAGGGGATTCACAGCCCTGGGAGGTGGGGAGACTGATGATAAACCACAGGGAAATGACTAATATTGAAATAAGTGAGAGGCACCTACAGGAGAGGTCCAGGGTTATGAATCGTCCTCAACTAGCAGTTTTGGGTGATAGTCATGAAGGATCTCTTTAGTTGACGTTGGAACTGAGGCCAGCAGGGTGAGAGGGATCCTGCCTGCTGCTGCATGGGAGAAGGGTGCTCTGTATCAAAGGCATGGCAGGCGCAGGCCCTGGGGTGGAGAGGGGCAGCAGGCTGAGGCTGTGGAATCTGCTTCCCAGTTGTAAGGAGAAGGTTTTGGCCAAGAGGTAGATCTGAACTATTGGTGGTGTGTGTGTGTGTGTCTATTTTGCTTTTTTCCTGGTGCCCCAGACCTCTTAAGCAGAACTGGCTTTGGGGTCAGGCCTGGACTTTATCTCTCCAAGATCTCAGCGGGGCCTCCTCCCTCAGGTTGTGGACCGCGGGCTGCAGAAATCACTCGTGTTTGAGGATGACCTACGCTTCGAGATCTTCTTCAAGAGGCGACTGATGAACCTTATGCGGGATGTGGAGCGGGAGGGTCTGGACTGGGACCTCATGTGAGTCGGGCCTGGGTGGGGCCTGGAGACTAGCTCTGAGGGCCTTTGCAGGTTAATAGGTTGGGTCGACTTGTGGGAGGTTGGCAGGAGGACTCAATACTTGACCTGGAAGTCTGGGGTCTTAGAAGGCTGCCAGCTCTTTCAGGGCTTGGAGACTTGACTGGAGCCTTCCTCTTACTTAGCCAATGTGGCTAAGATTTGACCTGGAAGCCTGTGGATGTGGCTAAAGCACTTGGGGATGTGGCCTGGGTGGGTTTGGTCAGGGCTTGGGAGCAGGGCGGAGCCTTTGGTGCTGAGTGTGGGGTGTGGCCAAGCGACTCTGGGCCTTAGACCAGTACTAGGTGGAGGGTGGCCAGAGTATTTCCAGAACAGTCTCATGTAGGTGGGTTGGTTCATCCCCCTCTGCTTCCCCCTCCCCTGCGCAGAGCCCTGATCCGGGTTCTGAGCCTCAGACTCAGCAGCGTGTCCTTAAAATGAATAGTGATGGGTCCCCTTCACTCCTGACCGCTTCACCTGCACCCTCCACCTTGCCCACCCGTCCCACTGCCCTCTGAACCCAGAGCAGCTTCCTTCTCAGCCCCACTCTCCCCCGTGTGGGCCCTAGACCGCTGTGGGCCTGTTCCCACCCAGTCCAGTCACACGTGCCTCCGCAGTGCTCCCCAGCTCCCCCCACCCCAGGGTCTGACAGCGGCTCAGTGGCTCCCTGGGTTAGCATTCTTGGGCAGGTGAACAGGCGGACGGTGACAGAGCCCCCATTCTGCACCCTAGCTACGTGGGCCGGAAGCGGATGCAGGTGGAGCACCCCGAGAAGGCTGTGCCCCGCGTGAGGAACCTGGTGGAGGCCGACTACTCGTACTGGACCCTGGCCTACGTGATCTCCCTGCAAGGCGCCCGCAAGCTGCTGGCTGCCCGGCCGCTCTCCAAAATGCTGCCGGTGGACGAGTTCTTGCCAGTCATGTTCGACAAGCACCCAGTGTGAGAGGGGGCGGCAGTGGGCCAGGGGAGCTGGGGTCTCGCTGTGCAGCTGGCCTGGGTAGGGGGGCGTGAGGCTTCTCCTCTGCCTTCTCTGCCGCTTCCTTCATGAATCCCCTTCGCCACCCGCTTCTGTCTCCTACTGCCTCTGACCCCCACCCCGCTCCTCCCGCGCAGGTCTGAGTACAAGGCCCACTTCTCCCCTCGGGACCTGCGCGCCTTCTCCGTGGAGCCCCTGCTCATCTACCCCACGCACTACACAGGGGACGACGGGTATGTGAGCGACACGGAGACCTCAGTCGTGTGGAACAACGAGCGCGTCAAGACCGACTGGGACCGCGCCAAGTCCCAGAAGATGCGGGAGCAGCAGGCCCTGAGCCGCGAGGCCAAGAACTCCGACGTGCTCCAGTCCCCGCTGGACAGTGCCGCCCGGGATGAGCTCTGAGAGCTCTGAGGGCCGGTGGCCGTGGAGCCAGGGCAGCGGTCGCTGGCCCGGCCCCACATGCCCACCGGGGACGGCAGGGCCCCTGTGGCCCCTGGCAGACCCCGGAGGGCTCCCTGCACGGGGCAGCGTCCAGCCGGCTCTTGCTCAGCAATCACGTGCACGCAGGCAGCATAGGCGGACTGGGTGGGAACTGTTCATCTCTGGGTGCACCCAACACTTTGATTGGTCACAGGGTGCCAGGTTCCCGCGTTCTGGCAGTGAATGAGGTTTGATTACTCCCTCCAGCAGTGATGGAGTCAGTCATCAAGCGTTATCGATCCTCCATCAAGAATCAGGCGCTAATGATACACATTCACTGTTTCAATTCATGCAAGTATTTATTGAGTGCCTACTGTATGCAAGGCACCATTCCAGGCTCTGGGACAAGTGAGGCAAACTTTCATTTATTTGAACACATACTGAATACCTACTCTGTGCCCGGTACTTGCGACGCAAAAGTTCTTACTGACTCGGTGCATTTATGGGGTGCCTGCTGTGTGCCGGGAGCTGAGTGTGGTGCTAGGGCTAAAGATAATCAAGGTGCATTTCACTCTAATTGGTTTCTTCTCCACACATCCAGAGAGCATCTCCTGCACTAGTGATGCAGATGTTCAGTCAGCATCTGATCCCCCCACAGAGATGGACAAGTCCTTCCATTTCTTCATGCAGCAAGCATTTATTGAGTGCCTGCTGTGTGCCTGACCTCGCGGACTCCCAGTGGGGCTGACTGAGTTTGATTCCTCTCCTGCACCACCCCCGTCACCTGAAATGTGTGTACCTAACACCCCCCCACCACTGCCCAGGAATAGGCAGACTCTTCCCTCAACAGGGAGAGCCACGAGTTTCAGTGACCCCATGTCCTCATGCAAGGCTCCCCTAGACCCAGCCCCCCTGGAGGGGGCAAGGACCCCCTGTCCTCGGTTGCTTGGCCGCCCTGCCCTGCATCTCAGGTGTGGTCTACCTGCTTGATGGCATTCTTTTGTCCAAGCCTCTGGTGGGATCATGTGTTTGGGGCCTCGGATGGGCTCCGCTGCACTGGGGCGCTATCTGTGGCCTGGGCAGGACGTCCCTCAGCACAGCCGGGAGGACTGACCGTGCCTTCAAGCCTGAAACAAATGTCAGAACCGGCCAGCGGTGCCTCGTTCTCTGAGGGGTAGCTAACTGCTGTCCCAGTCGGGTTCTGGATAACTTGCTTATTTTTTTTATTAAATGTTCCTGGTTGGGTTTTCACAAACATCTGTGTTCCCTTCTTGGCCCGATGGTCTGCTCATCGCCTACACACCACCCACTGCTTCAGACCAAGACGTGGGAGGAAAGCAGGTGCTGGCGAGGAGCCAGAGAGGCGGGGGGAGGGTGGAATGAGAGCCTGGGTCCCAGCGCGCCCCGTGAAACTCACCCAGAACAGCGCGGGGAGGACAGCTGGTCAGCCGCACTCTGTCCTGTAGGGTCAGCTGCAGGGCTGTCTCAGGTGACAGAATGAGGAGGGGGCTGTCATAGTTTGGCGTCTGCAGAAAATAGACCCTGAGATGAGGACTTGAGTTATCCAAGAGGGGACCCCCCCCCAAGTAGCCCCCAGGGTGACGTGAAGAGGAGCGGGGAGGAGTCCTGCAGGGGTCGCCAGTGAGCCATTCATTTCTTCAGTTGCTCAGTAGCGTCCGACTCCGGTCACAGGGAGTCATTAACTACAGTAACTGGGGACCAGAGCTGGGGCTGAGCAATGCAGGGCATCGACCCTAGAGTGGTCCCAGCCCCCAGGTGAGGGAGGTGGGGCATTTATCCACCCTCAACGGCATGTACATTTTCTGGGTCAAATACTTACACGTTTTCAAGATTCTTAAGCCCTTAGAGCTTGCAGGGGGCTTTTACAAAATAACAGATGGTGTGTGATCCTACTGAAGAAATGAGAACTTACAGCTAAGCAAACTGAAAAAAGCAAAATTAAATCACACCTCCTCAGAGACAACTTTTTGGTGACAAACCTTTTCAGTCTTAGCCATGTGCATGGTGCAAATATATACATGTTTTGAAAAAGAAGTTTCATATTACATAAACTCTGTTACAACCTGCTTGTATTTTCTCTCACATAACATGTATTTTCTCCCACACAACACATTTTTATTTCAGAAACAGGATCAAATTGTATCCAGGTTTTTTTTTTCCTCCCCCTGCAAGGTTCTTTTTAAGTTTAACAGCATATTGTGGACATTCTAATCAGTGCAGGCACCTACCAGCTCTTTTTGGATTGTTACATATAATAAAAAATACCATTATCAGGATGGACCAGCCAGCATTTACTCAATCATCCTGACTGAAGAATATCACAGTCTGGCAATGAACAGCATTGTACAACACATCTTTCCTACTGGATTTTTTATTTCAGTTGGGTAAATTGATACAGATGAGATTGCTGGGTGAACAGAAATGAACGCTTGATGTTTCAGTAGAGACTACCATATTTACTCTGGTTAAATCCTAACTATTCATCATTTGTCTACCAGGGTGTCCAGTCCCCTCTCATCAAAGACTGCAATCATTTCTCATGTGTTACTGTTGCATGTGATGTTTCCATATCTTATTTTAACTCTTAGGGGTTAAATTAAGATTTTAAAATTTGGTGGGTCACTATTGGATTGGATTGTGTCTCTCCAGGACATTTGGTGATGTCTGGAGATGTTACTGGCTGTCATGACTGGGGGTAGGTGCTATTGGCATCTGGCAGACAGAAGTTAAACACCGTGAAGTGCATGGAGACGGTCCATAACAAAGAATGATTGGGCCCCAAAAGTCCACAGTCACACCCAGTTCCATTCTGCCTCTTGAAGACATGAGCCTCTAGAAGAGACTTCTTTGTGGCATGAGTAAAATTTCCTTGGCTATGAAATGTCTCTGATTCAAATGTAGATTCTTAGGCTCTGTTTCCAAACTGAAGGGGTCAGAATCTTGGAGGTGATGCCGAGGAACCAGAGTTTTATTTGGAGGGCAGCAGAGGATGAGATGGTTAGATAGCATTACCGACTATGAATTTGGGGAATGACATGAATTTGGGGAAACTCTGGGAGATAGTGAAGGACAGGGAAGACTGGCAAGCTGCAGTCTATGGGTTGCAAAGAGTCAGACATGACTTAGCCACTGAACAACAACAGTCCAGTTGCCTATGGGGCTTTCCAGGTGACTCAGTAGGAAAGAACCCACCTGCCAATGCAGGAGGTGCAAGAGACTCAGATTTGATCCTGGGTCGGGAAGATCTGCTGGAGAAGGGAATAGCAACCCGCTCCAGTATTCTTGCTTGGGAAATCCCATGAACAGAGGAGCCTGGTGGGCTATAGTCCATGGGGTCGCAAAGAGTCGAACAAAACTGGGTGACTGAGCACACACATAGGCATCTTGTTATCTAACCTGGAGCTCTCCTTTGCTCTCCGAAGCTGGGAGAACCAGATCCTTCTAGAACATTCCAACAGGACTGGCTCACCAGTGGGAACTGAGGTTCCCCATACTCACAGAAAGGGGGCAGTTGGGAGGTTCTAGAAACCTCCAACTTGGGGCACATACCTTGAATCTGCCTCCATCAGAACTGCTATTCTTTTATTGTTGCTTTTGGTTTTGAGTTTTGGCATGTGGCATACAAGACCCTTAGTTCCCCGACCAAGGGTCAAACCTGTGCCCCTGCTATGAAACCACAGAGTTTTAAGCCCTGGACTGGCAGGGAAGTCCCACGACTGCTTTTCAACGCCTTCCAAACTGGTCACTGAACAAGGGAATTTGAATTCCAAAATATCAGATGTTTCCATGCCCCACTGCCAGCAGTGTGAAGTGAAAGCAAAACCAAGACAACTCCGATTGCTTCTGCCTTCCAACCCTCCACTCCCGCCCGAGGGCACCTCTGGCCCGTGGACCTGAGCGCAGACACTGATGCAGGGACTTCTCGCAGTGTGGCTGCAGCTCTGCAGCCTCTGCCCAGAAAGGAGTTGGGAGGGGGGTGTGTGTGTGTGTGTGCTGATGTCAACCCAGCACTCCCTCTCATTTAATGACTGTCCATTGTGATGGTGGGAAGAATGACTGTGTAATTGCAGACTGCATAATCATAGAAACCATTCTATGTAATTGCAGGATTAAGAACTGAATAATTATAATGCAGTATAACAAATTACAGAATGAAATGTAACCTTATGTAGATCGGGAATCACATAGTCATGTTACACCCTCTAGGAACTGAGTGTGCTTTTCATTACTTTCTCCGAGAGAGCCTGTTGTGTTGGCAGGTGTCAGGACGAAGAGGTGTGTGTAAATGGGGAGAGGGTGGGAATGCGTAGTTTAAGGGGGAGCAGAGGGTTCAGGTGAGAGTGAGGGGTGGGGTGAGTATAAGGAAGGGTGGTGATAAAGTTTGGCCTAAGATTGGGAGAAGTGAGGGGAACCAGGAGGGGAAGTTGAAGAAAAATGGATTAAGTCATGTACCATCCTGGTGGTCCAATAGCTAAGACTCTGAGGTCCCAATTCAGGGGGCCTGTGTTCCCGTCCCTGGTCAGGGAACTAGATCCCACACACTGCAACTGAGAGTTCAAATGCCACAACTAAAGATCCCACCATGCCTCAACTAAGACCCAACTCAGCCAAATAAATTAAAAATAAATATTTTTTTAAAAAATGGATTAAGTGAGGAGTTGGCAAACTATGGTCTAAGGGCCAAATCTGGTCAGCCATGTTTCATTGTTTTTGTTTTTTTTTTTAAACTGGGACTTCCCTCGTTGTTCAATGGTTAAGAATCTGCCTTGCTGTACAGGGGACTCAGGTTCGATCCCTGGTCAGGGAACTAAGATCCCACATGCCCTGGGGATGCTACTGAACCTTCGAGCCACAGCAAGTGGCGCCAGAGGTAAAGAATCTGCCTGCCAATGCAGGAGACACGAGATATGGGCTTGATCCCTGGGTTGGGAAGATTCCCCTGGAGGAGGAGATAGCAACCCAATCCAGTATTCTTGACTGGAAAACCCCCATGGACAAAGGAGCCTGGTGGGGTACAGTCCATGGGGTCACAAAGAATCAGACATGACTGAGCACGCATGCACAGCCAAAAATAAATAAACAAATATTAAAAAATAAAAATAAATGTTTTATTGAGGTGAAACTCGGGTAACAGAAAATTAATCATATCAAAGTGTACAATCTCATAGCATTTACTGTGTTCACATTGCTGTGCCACTATCACCACTAGCCATTTCCAAACATTTTCATCCTCCGAAACTGAAATTCCATCCACAGTAGAGGCTAACTCGCCATTCTCCCACTCCCAGCCCCTGGCACCCACCATTCTGTTTTCTGTTGCTATGAATCTGATGACTCCAGTGACTTCATATAAGTGGAGTTATGTTATAATTGTCACTTTGTATGTAGCTTCTTTCACTCAGCATAGTACCTTCCAGGTTCATCTGTGTTGTAGCAAGAACCAGAATTGCCTTCCTTTAAAAAAAATTACTGACTTATTTAGCTGTTGTAGGTGTTAGTTGCAGCACATGGGATCTTCAGTCTTCATTGAGGCACGTGAGATTTTTTTGTCTTCTTTCTCTTCTTAGTTGCTGCATGTGGGATCTAGTTCCCTGACCCGGGATTGAATTCCACATTATTTGGAGTGTGGAGTCTTAACCACTGGACTGCTGGGGAAGTCTGAAAGTCGCCTTCCTTTTTAAGGCTGAACAATATTGTGATCTGGGTGGCCTTGGCCGGCAGCGGCTTGAAGCAGGATCTCGAAGCAGGATCTCAGCTCACCCAGGCCGCAGCGGTGAGAGCACTGAATCCTAACCACGAGGCTGTGAGGGCCAGTGGCCAGTGACAAGGCCTTGGCTTTTCTGCTTTGTGGAAATGAACTTTTAAAGAGACAGAAAGTGGTGAGACAAGTAAAGTGTCTATCAGGAGGAAAATAAGAGTACGTGTGAATAGACTCAGAGAGGGAATCTCCCCTTTGTGGTAGCTGAGATCATTTATATGGGGCCCTTTCTTCCCGGTTTCCTCTGGCCAATCACTTTGCTTTCCCTGGCTCGGAGCCTGTATTTAGCATAACTGAGGGCCCTCCTCTGTGCTCAAACACATCTCTTAGCCAAGATGGATTTCGGCGCAGAGGCCTATGGGAAGGTTGACACCACCTATGATGCGCTGGCGTGGCCTCCCTTTTGGGCCCCCGGGGAGCCTCTCTGTACGTGTGTAGTTGGAAAGCTCTCCTCAGCCTCAAGAATGGGAACTATGTGGTGTCTTTATCTTTTATTTGGACAGGACTCAGCTCCTCTCTGGCCCTGCCATTGTCTTTATCTTGGAGTATCTGTCCGCAGGGGACAGACTTCAGCTGCTCAGCATGGAGCTCATCTCTCTCCTGCCTCAATTCCACTGCATGTTATGTACAGACCACATTTTGTTTACCTATTCAGACACTTGGATTGCTTCCACCGTCTGGCTATTCTGAATAAAGCTGCTATGAACATAGATGTACAAGTATCTGTTCCATATTTATTTTCAGTTCTTTGGGGTATATACCCAGAAATGTGTTGTTGGATCATATGGTAATTCTGTTTAATTTTTTGAGGAACTCTCATCCAATGTTCCATAGTGGCTACATAAAAAAAATTTTTTTAAGCATTATTTATTTATCAGGTCCCAGTTGCAGCATGCAGGATCCTTGTTGCAGACTCAGTAGTTGTGGCACACAGGCTTCGTTGCCCCATGGCATGGGGGATCTTAGTTCCCCAACCAGGGATCAAATGTCCCCTACATTGGAAGGTGGATTCTCAACCACTGGACCACCAGGGAAGTCCAAATTTCCTTTTTTTTCTCCCCATTTCTTTTTTTAAAAAATTACTTATTTTATTTTTGGCTGTGCTGAGTCTTCATTGCTTCGAGGGCTTTTTTTCCAGTTGCCCTGAGCAGGAGCTCCTCTCTAGCTGCGGTGCGTGGGTTGCTCATTGCGGTGGCCTCTCTTGTTGCAGAGCACAGGCTCCAGGGCCCGAGGGCTTCGGTAGTTGCAGCACACAGGCTCAGAAGTTGTGGCTCACGGGCTTAGTTACTCTGCAGCCTGTGGGATCTTCTGAGATGAGGGATCCAGCCTGTGTCTCCTGCACTGGCAGGTAGATTCTTTACCACTGAGCCAGCAGGGAAGCCCCCCATTTCTTTTTAAAAAAATTATTTATTATTATTCACTTTGGTGAAATTCACATAATATCAAATTAACCAATTAAAGTGTACAATTTAATGACATTTGATACATTCACCAAGTTATGCACCCATCACAGCTATCCAGTTCTGGAACATTCTCGTCACCCCGTGGAAACCCAGTACTCCCCAACGTCCCCTTCCTGCAGCCCCTGGCAGTCTGCTTTCTGTCTCCTCCTCTGGACATTTCATATGAATGGAATCATATCTATGCAGTCTTTTACGCCTCCTTTCTTTCATCACCACGCTGTTTAGGTTCATCCACACTGTAGTATGCATCCCTGCCTCTTTCCTTTTTAAAGCCAAGTAATACTCCACTGTATGGATGGCCTGCACTGTGTTCATCCTCTCATCTGTTGCTGGACATTTGGGGTTGTTTCCAACCCTTGACTATTGTGAGCAATAGAACTAAAGCGGCTTGTTTTTCCGAGCAAAGTTCTATCAGATTCTTTACCATCTGAGCCACCAGGGAAGCTTTTATAGTTTATCATAGGATATTGAATATAGTTCTCTGTGCTTGTAGAAACTTCTGGTTTTGCCCCAATAACATTCTTTTCTCCTATAGAACTTTAACTATGGTTGAGAAAATGGCTGCAAAGAGCACATTTCCTAGCACCCTTTGCAACTAGGTACACACCACAAGGAGGTTCTGGTCGGAGGGCTCCTAATGGAAGTGACGGTCACAGCCTCTTGGTCTTGCCTGAAGGGATGAGATTTGACCTCCTCAGGCCTTCCCTCATTACCACCAGCTGGAGCAGACGTCTTGGACCCTGACGTAGAAGAAGCAAGATGAAAAGATGGTTCCACATGGCATATAGCCCTGGTAATATAATATGATATGATATGAGGGCCCACCTTGGCTCTTATTTTCATTCTCTGATTACCAGAAGTGTGTGCCTCTCCATGTGTTTATCAGCCATCAACTTTTCCATTCAGGAAATTCCTAGACACGCTTTAGCGTATGTTCTATTGGGTGTGGTCTGCCCCTTATTAACTCAGGGTTCTTTACAGATACCACTCTTGTCTTTTCCTTTCTGGCTGTGCGGGGTCTTCGCTGTGGCACGAGGACTGTTTGTTGAGGGGCTCTGGCTTTCTCTAGCCAGACTTGGTTGCCCCACATCATATGGGAGCTTAACTTCCCAGCCAGGGTTGACACCCAAGCTGTCTGCATTGGAAGGTGGATTCTTAACCACTGGGCCACTAGAGAAGTCATGATGCTATTCTTTTTTTGGTCAGGTGTGGTGCACACAGATGCTCCCAATATTTGGCTTGTCATTTCATTCTCTTCACAACGTCTTTGATGAACTGAAATAATTCATTTTAATGAAGTTGAGCTGATCACCGTTTCCTGTATTCTCCTTTCATGCTTGTTTTGTCTCCTTTAAAAAGTTTTCCTGGAGCCAACGTCATAAAGCTATTCTCTTATGCTGACTCCTAAAATCTTTATCATTTTGTTTTTCACTTTTAAACGTTTAATACGCCCAGAGTTGGGTTTTGGATATAGTTTCATGTAGGGACTTCCCAAGTGACTCAGTGGTGAAGAACCCACCTGCCAAACAGGAGACACAGGTTTGATCCTTAGGTTGGGAAGGTCCCCTGAAGAAGGAAATGGCAACCCACTCCAGTATTCTTGCCTGGGAAGTCCCATGGACAGAGGAGCCTGGCAGGCTCCAGTCCATGGGATCACCAAGAGTTGGAAATGACTTAGCAGTTCAACAAGAGTAGTTTCATGTTGGGTAAGTCAGGGTCCTCAAATGTTTTGCTTTTAATTTTTGACTCAGAAACCCCGTTTCTGTTTTTATGAACTTGTAACAGGATTATCTTCCATCTCATTTCTGATGTTGGATTATACTCCATTGTCATTCAGTTCCAATGCGTTTTTTCCAGCAGAGAAAAGCAGACCAAAGTGCCCAAACTCCAGTAAGCCTCAGGATTAGGGTGGGAATTTAAAACCAAAGGGAGTGTGGTCATAGTTAGGGAACCCCCAAGATGGCCCCCAGTGATTGCTGCCTGGTCTTCAAGCCCTCGTGTCTTCTTCTCCCTTTGATGTGAGCTGGACATTGTGACTCCCTCCTAACTGATAGATCATAACAGAAGTAATGGGATGTCACACCCGAGATTAGGTTACAAAGGGCTGGAACGTCTATGTCTCTCTCTGATAAAGCCAGCCGCCATGCTGTGAGCTGTCCTGTGCAGAAGGCCCTGGCACAGAAGTGAGGGGAGCCCCCAGCTAGCGGCCAGCAAGGAGCCATCAGCCTGCCAACAACCACATGAGTGAACTGGAAAGTAGCTCCTCCCACAGTTGAGCTTTCAGATGAAACCACAGCTTTGGCCAACATCTTCATTGTGGCCTGTGTGAGACTTTGAGGAAGAGGCGAATCCCTGACCCAGAGAAACAGTGAGAAGATAAATATTAGTTACTCTTTTTTTTTAAGTATTTATATTTACTTATTTTTCTGTGACAGGTCTTAGCTGCAGCATGCTGGATCTTTTTTAGTTGTGACTTGTGGTATCTTTGGTTACAGCATATGAACTCTTAGTTGCAGCGTGTGGGATCTTGTTCCCTGACCAGGGATCAAACCCGGGCTCTCTGCATTGGGAACTCAGAGTCTTAGCCACTGGACCATAACAGAAGTCCCAATATTTGTTGTTCTAAGTTGGTGCATTTGAAGGCAGTTGTTACATAGTGTTAGATAGCTAATACAGAGGGCATCCCAAGTGGAGCAAGGACAATGAATGTGGCTGATTCTGGGGGCTGTTTACCTGGAAGCCACCATTTGCTTCATGGGCTGGGTAGCCTGGTGGGAGGTAGGAACCAGTACTAAAGGTCTGATTGGTCTACACCATCCCTGGTGATCCATCTCCCTTGTCAGCTTAGGTGTAGGCTTGTGACCCAGTTCTGGCCAATGGTGTGCAAAAGGAGATTTCCAGAAAATTTTCACTGCCTGAGAAAAAGAGATATACACAAATGGAATTTTGGAGCTCTGACACCATCCTGGGGTTGAGAAAAAGGCCATTAAAGACAGAGAAAAGACAGCAAACACTGTCCAACACTGGACCTGTCTAGCCTTCTTTTTAAGGATATGAGCTAGTTTTGTCCATGTGGCTTCTGCTCATACCTCATTGGCCAGAAATGGTCACATGACCATGAGTTACAAGAGAGGCTGGTAAATGTAGCCTTTGGTTAGCTAGCTAGGTCCACAAATGATGCTTCTATCATTGTACTAAAGGAGGGAAGAAAGTGCTGGGGGAGGGGTAACCAGCTACCTCTACCACAAAAATATGTTGTACATTATAAAATAGCCCCCTACAAAGCCACTGCCCACTAAAGGACCAGATTTTTATTGACATCATCTCACCCACACTTTCCTGCTCCCTGCTCCCACCTCCCTGCCTTCCCCACTTCACAAGGCAACCACTGCCCTTGGTTTTTATGCTTCCTTTTTTAATCCTTGATTTTTAAAAATTGTGTTAAAATACATATAACCTACATTTTACCATTTTAACCATTTTTTTAAAAGTGTACAGTTCGGTGGTATTAAATACATTCACAGTGTTGTACACCATCACCACCATTCATCCCCACAAAGATTTCATTTGTAAAACCGATATTCTGTACCTGTTAAACACTAACTCTTCATTCCCCCTTCCCCAGTCCCTGGAAACCACCTCTATATTTTCTGTCTCTGTGATTTTGCTTAGTCTTCAGTACCTCATATTATTAGAATCATACAGTATTTGTCTTTTTGTAACTGGCTTATTTCACCCAGTATAATGTCCTCGAGGTTTATCCAGTTGTAGCATACTGCAGAATTTCTTTCCTTTTTAAGGCTGAATAATACTCCATTGACTGGAGGGATCCTATTTTGCTTATCCATTCTTCTGATGATGGACACTTGAGTTTCTTCCATCTTTTAGCTATTGTAAATAATGCTGCTATGAACATGGGTGTACAAATATCTTTTTGAGACCCTGATTTCTATTCTTCTGGGCATATACCAAGAGGTGGAGTTGCTGGACCATTTGGTAATTCTATTTTTGATTTTTAATTGAAGTATAGATGATTTAGAATGTCTCAGGTATACAGCAAAGTGATTCAGTTATATGTATACTTATATATATATATTCCTTTTTCAGATTCTTTTCAATTATTACAAGATATTGAATATAGTTCCCTGTGTTATACAGTAGGTCCCTGTTATTTATCTTTTTTATATATAGTAGTATGTATCTTTTAATCCCAAATTATCAATTTATACCCTCCTTTCCCCTTTGGTAGCCAAAAGTTTGTTTTCTGTATCTGAGTCTATTTCTCTTTTGTAAATAAATTCATGTTTTCATATTGTAGATTCCACATATATACCATATTGCTGACTATACAGACCATTGTGGGCAAGGTGATGTCTCTGCTTTTTAATACACTGTCTAGGTTTGTCGTATCTTTTCTCCCAAGGAGCAAGCGTCTTTTAATTTCATGGTTGCAGTCACCATCTGCAGTGCTTTTGGAGCCCAAGAAAATAAGGTCTCTCATTGTTTCCACTTTTTCCCCATCTATTTGCCATGAAGTGATGGGACCAGATGCCATGATCTTTGTTTTTTGAATGTTGAGTTTTAAGCCAGCTATCACTCTCCTCTTTCACTTTCACCAAGACGCTCTTTAGTTCCTCTTCATTTTCTACCATTAGGGTGGTGTCATCTGCATATCTGAGATTATTGATATTTCTCCCAGAAATCTTGATTCCAGCTTGTGATTCATCCAGCCTGGCATTTTGCAAGATGTACTCTACATATAATTTAAGTAAGCAGGTTGACAATATACAGCGTTGACATATTCCTTTCCCACTTTTGAACCAGTCCATTGCTCCATGTCCTGTTCTAATTGTTGCTTCTTGACCTGCATACAGGTTTCTCAGGAGGCAGGTAAGGTGGTCTGGTATTCCTATTTCTTGAAGAATTTTCCACAGTTTGTTGTGACCCACACAGTCAAAGGCTTTGGCATAGTCAATGAAGTCGAAATACATGTTTTTCTGGAATTCCCTTGCTTTTTCTATGATGCAACAGATGTTGGCAATTTGATCTCTGATTCCTCTGCCTTTTCTAAATCCAGCTTGTACATCTGGATGTTCTTGGTTCACATACTTTTGAAGCTTAGCTTGAAGGATTTTGAGCATTACTGTGTCAGCATGTGAAATGGGTGCAATTGTGCAGTAGTTTGAACATTCTTTGGCATTGAACATTCTTTGGGATTGGAATGAAAACTGACCTTTTCCAGTCCTGTGGCCACTGCTGAGTTTTCCATATTTGCTGGCATACTGAGTGTAGCACTTCCACAGCATCATCTTTTAGGATTTTAAATAGCTCAGCTGGAATTCCATCACCTGCACTAGCTTTTTTGGCGGTGATGCTTTCTAAGGCCCACTTAACTTTGCACTCCAGGATATCTGGCTCTAGGTGACTGATCACACCATCGTGGTTATCTGGGTCATGAAGATCTTTTTTGTATAGTTCTGTGTATTCTTGCCACCTCTTCTTAATCTCTTCTGCTTCTGTTAAGTCCTTACTATTTCTGTCCTTTATTGTGTCCATCTTTGCGTGAAATGTTCCCTTGGAATCTCTAATTTTCTTAAAGAGATCTCTAGTCTTTCCCATTCTGTTGTTTTCCTCTATTTCTTTGCATTTTTCACTTAAGAAGGCTTTCTTATTTCTCCCTGCTATTCTCTGGAACTCTGCATTCAGTTGGGTATATCTTTCCCTTTTTCCTTTGCCTTTCACTTCTCTTCTTTTCTCAGCTATTTGTAAGGTCTCCTCAGACAATCACTTTGCCTTCTTGTGTTTCTTTTCCTTGGGGATGATTTTGGTCACTACCTCCTATACAATGTCACAAACCTCCATCCATAGTTCTTCAGGCATTCTATCTACCAGATCTAAGCCCTTGAATATATGTCACCTTCACTATATAATCATTAGGAATTTGATTTAGGTCATACCTGAACAGCCTAGTGGTTTTCCCTACTTTCTTCAATTTGAACCTGAATTTTGCAATAAGGCACTGATGATCTGAGCCAGGTCAGCTCACGGTCTTGTTTTTGTTGACTATATAGAGCTTCTCCACCTTTGCCTGCAAAGAATACAATCAATTTGATTTCGGCATTGACCATCTGGTGATGTCCATGTGTAGAGTCGTCTCTTGGAAGAAGTTTTTGGAAGACGATGTTGCTATGACCAGTGCACTCTCTTGGCAGAACTCTGTTAGCCTCTGCCCTGCCTCATTTTGTACTCCATGGCCAAACTTACCCATTACTCCAGGTATCTCTTGACTTCCTGCATTTCAGTCCCCTATGATGAAAAGGACATCTGTTTTTGGTGTTAGTTCTAGAAGGTCTTGTAGGTCTTCATAGAATTGTTCAACTTCAGCTCTTCAACATTAGTGGTTGGGGCATAAACTTGGATTACTGTGATATTAAATGGTTTGCCTTGGAAAGGAACTGAGATCATTCTGTCATTTTTGAGATTGCACCCAAGTACTGCATTTCAGACTCTCTTGTTGACTATGATGGCTACTCCATTTCTTCTAAGGGATTCTTGCCCACAGTAGTAGATATAATGGTCATCTGAGTTAAATTCACCCATTCCCATCCATTTTAGTTCACTGATTCCTAAAATGTGATGGTCACCTTTGCCATCTCCTACTAGACTACATCCAATTTACCTTGATTCATGGACCTAACATTCCAGTTTCCTATACAATATTGTTCTTTACAGCATCAGACTTTACTTTCACCATCAGACACAATCACAACTGGGTGTTGTTTCCGCTTTGACTCAGCCTCTTCATTCTTTCTGTAGTTATTTCTCTGCTCTTCCTCAGTAGAATATTGGGCACCTAACGACCTGGGGAGTCCATCTCTCAATGTCATATCTTTTTGCCTTTTCATACTACTCATGGGATTCTCAAGGCAAGAATACTGAAGTGGTTTGCCATTCCCTTTTCCAGTGGACCAAATTTTGTCAGGCCCTGACTAACAGGGACATGCCTGGCACCCTGGTTGTCCCACTGCTGGTCCTCTTGAGTGTGTAAACCTTCACAGGCTGCTGGGTGTTAGCCCACATGGTGCCCCGGGGCCTGAGCAAAGACCCTGCTGGAGTTGTTGGCTGGAGCCCATCGATGTTGAAGGATGCCCAGGAGCAGAGGGCTCTCTGGCCTCCCCATCATCACTGGCCACATACCGTGTGGTATTTGCTTTCTATTTCTGACTTACTTCACTTGGTATGATAATCTCTAGGTCTATCTATGTCGCTGCAAATGATATTATTTCATTATTTTCATGACTTATTAATATTCCACATTTTCTTTATCCATTTATCTGTTGATGAACACTTAGGTTGCTTCCACGTCTTTTGTTGTTGTTGAGTCACTAAGTCATGTCCGACTCGTTGTGACCCCGTGGACTTCAGCACACCAGGGTTCCCTGTCCTTCACTATCTGCCGGCGTTGGCTCAAACTCATGTCCACTGAGTCAGTAATGCCATCCAACCATCTCATCCTCTGTTACCCCCTGCTCCTCTTGCCCTCAATCTTTTCTAGCATCAGAGTCTTTATCAATTCTTCACATCAGGTGGCCAAACTATTGGAGCTTCAGCTTCAGCACCAGTCCTTTCAATGAATATTCAGGGTTGATTTCCTTTTGGATTGACTGGTTTGATGTCCTTGCAGTCCAAGGGATTCTCAAGTCTTCTCCAACACCACAGTTCAAAGCATCGATTCTTTGGCACCTAGACTTCTTTATGGTCTAACTCTCACATCCACACAAGACTACTAAAAAAGTCATAGCTTTGACTATACAGACCTTTGTCGGCAAAATGATGTCTCTGCTTTTTAATGCGCTGTCTAGATTTGTCATAGCTTTTCTCCCAAAGAACAAGTGTCTTTTAATTTCATGACTGCATCGCCATCTGCAGTGATTTTGGAACCCAAGAAAATGAAATCAGACACTGTTTCCACTTTTTTCCCCATCCATTTGCCATAAAGTGATGGAACTGGATGCCATGGTCTTCGTTTTTTGAGTGTTGAGTTTTAGGCTAGCTTTTTCACTCTCCTCTTTCACCTTCATCAAGAGGCTCCTTGGTTCCTCTTTGCTTTCTGCCATCAGGGTGTTGTCATCTGCATATCTGAGGTTGCTGCTATTTCTCCATGTCTTGACAATTGTAAGCAGTGCTGCTGTGAACATTGGGATGCAGGTATCTTCTTGAATTAGAGTTTTGTTTTTCCAGATATATGCCCAGAAGCAGGATTGCAGGATCATATGGCAACTGTATGTTCAGTTTTTTTTAAAGGAATCTCCATACTCTTCTCCATAGGGGCTACACCAATTTACATTTCATGTTTAATCTTTTGAGGAACACAACAGGTGTATCATTTTGCATTCCCACCTACAGGGCACAGAGGTTGCAACTTCACCACATGGTCACCAATGCTTCTTTTCTGTTTTGTTTTGCGTTTTGATGACAGCCAACATATATAAGGTAGGATTCTCATTTCTTTAACCCTTGCTGTGTGCTGTGTTGAGTTGCACAGCTGTGTCCAACTCTTTGCGACCCTTTGGATTGTAGCCCGCCAGGCTCCTCTGTCCACGTGATTTTTCAGGCAAGAATACTGGAGTGGGTTGCCATTTCCTTCTCGAGGGGATCTGCCCAACTCATGGATCGAACGCATGTCTCCTATATTTCCTGCTTTGCTGATGGATTCTTTATCCACTGAGCCATTGGGGAAGTTTTGTGCTTATCATAGTTTATTAATCACATTTAATTATCCCTAAACAAAATCTCCGTGGGTGTACCTAATAGGTCTTTTCAGCTTTATAAATGTAGTGTCATGCTCTTTGAAACCTTCTAGGGCTTTTTTTTTTTTTTTTTCCACCCATCATCACACTTCTTTCATTTGTCAGAATGAAGAAGCTCACTTCCTAGAGAATGGCAGAAATAAGCCTGTCCTTCATCCATTGGTGTGGAGCCAACTGTGAGACTCACTGCATCGTAGCAAGAAAGTTTATTTCTCACAGTTCAGCAAGCATGAGCCTCAGTCCCCACGCCCCCTGGGTGACACGATGGACCTCACACGCTGAGAGGCAGAGGGCCAAGAGCTGAACACCTTTTGTACAAAGCAGTACCAGCGGGCTTCCCTCTGTCAGGGATGAAACAGTTACGCAGAAGTCATGCTGGGTGGGGGGGTTCCTGGCAGTCCAGTGGTTAAGACTCTGTGCTTCCACTGCAGGGGCATGGGTTCAATCCCTAGTCTGGGAACTAAGATTTTGCATGCCCCATGGCCCAGCTAAGAAGAAAAGAAAGTCATGCTGTGTAGCCTATGTATTTAGTTATGGGAGCTGCTTGGTCTTGGGAGAAGGACAGATCTGCAGCCTGGCACAATCAGCAAAAGCATGCAGGTAGACTTCCCTGGTGGTCCAGTGGCTAAAACACCAAGCTCCCAGTGCAGGGGGCCTGGGTCCAATCCTTAGTCAGGGAACTACATCCCACATGCCACAAGCGTTTGAGTGCCACAACTAAAGATTCCCCATGCCGCAACTAAAAGATCCTGCCTGCCACAACTAAGGAACCAGCATGATGTAACAAAGACCAAAAATCCCTCATGTCATCACAATAGTTACAGATGGAATTCAGTTTGGAAATTTGCACTCCATTCAAACAAGTGGAATAGGTCAGGCCATCATTGTGACCATAGCAGATGGACAACAAGTATTAATAGTACCAGCAAAGGACATTGCTGAAGAAACTGTTATAAGTGAAGAACCACAAAAGACAACATATTGAAATAATTGAAAGCCAGGTGGAGTCTGCAGAAATAGCAGTAAGGAATCTTTTACCCAAATAGATAATTTTTAAAAAACATAAATTTTTAAAAAAGAATTTTAAAAAAGAACTTGCAGGGTGCTCAGAACCTGCAGGCTGCCTCCACAGAGGTCATGCAGACACCTGTGCCTTATCCATTTCATAGCTGTATAATATTCCCCCACTGTGTGAAGATACCATGTCATTGACGCTGCTTCCAATCTTGCCCACATGCAAGACTTTCTTGAGGACAGAGTTACTGAGCTATGGGTTACCCCTGCGGTTTAGCCACTTTTTTATATTTTACCTTTTTTTTTTTTTTTTTTTTGCATGCAGCATGCAGGATGTTAGTCCCCCAATCAGGGATCAAATGCATGCCTCCTGCAGTGGAAGCATAAGAGTCTTAACTGCTGGACCACGAGGGAAGTCGCTTACTTTTAGCCTTTCTGACTGTTACTTGCAGCCAAATGCACTTATCAAACTCACTTCCGTGGGTGGATCCCACAGCCCCTGCCCTGGCCATTCGAATGGAGAAACAACTCCAGGTCTTAGGAGGAAACCTATAGAAGAAACCTCAAGAGGAATCTCCAGACTTTACCGAGGAAACCCTGAGTTGAGTAAGACTCCATTTCTGCTCCCTGGTGGGATGGGGGAATCAACAGAGAAGTCAGACTCAGCTATAGAAAAATGAAGCTTCATTCTTTGCCCATCCAAGTTGATAACATGAGATTCTCACCAGCTACATCAAAAAACAAAACAAAAAAACTTCCAAACAAGGGTAAGTCGGTGGAATCTGACTGCATCCCTGGCATTTGTGTCTTAACTTGTTTGAGCAAAGAGTGAAAGTTGCCCAATATCTTGGGTTCAGATCCTGGCTCCATCCCTTCCGAAGTATCTCCCTTCCCTGGACCTGCTTTCTTCTCTGTAAAATGGAACCATGGTAGTTGTAATGATTTGCATTCGTGGGCGGGAAGTATATTAAACAGTGGCTGCTCATAGTAGGTGCTATGTGATTTTTTTTGCTAATTTAGGAAGGCAAGGAGGTCACCACGCATCTGAGGCTGTGTGCTTTTTCTTCTTTTAATGTCTGCTGTTAATAAAATATTTTTACAGAGACCAAAAAGTCAGAATAGTGCAAAACATCTCAACACCATGCATTCATGACCACTTCTCGTTGGTTTTAAACATTTGTTCCAATATTTACAGAGAAATGGGGACATCTGTGCAGATGCCAGACTGACGGGATGGAATTAAAACAGACAAACAGCATTTTGAGTTCACATTTGCAATCACATGCTAAGAGAAGGTGTGTGGAGGAAGAACCTCCCTGAACTGCGTGGCCAGGTTTCAGGGTCTCAAGGGGCCAGGGCCAGAGGTGGGGTATGAGTTTCCCTGACTGTGTAGCCAGGGATGCCTAGGGACCATCCGCCAGTGACCTGTGCCTTGCACAAGAGTCACTATGGCTGGGCGGGGGGTGGGGGGCAGATGGAGAGGGTCTTACTTGACACTGTCAACTTGATTTGTCTCTTTAAAAAAAAAATAAAAGGCAAAGAGAAAAGCAACACGTGTCAGCAAAAATGACTTTGGTCCTCGACGATTATTAGGAAAGGATGTTCAGGGGACAGCAGGGGTCATGATGTAGAGCAGCTCCGCAGTGAGTTCCCCTCCCTCTCTGCCTGAGCAGCAGAATTAGGGCAACTCTGGGCTGTCTCCCCTCTGCCCCCCGTGTCTCAGTGTTTCCACCTGTAAGATGGACATTGCTGGGGGTGAAGGACAGAAAGGTCTCTGAGGTCCCAGCCGAGAGAGGTCCCAAGGATTTCTAGTTGGCTAAGTCGTTTTTTTTTTTTTTTTTTTTTGCATCTCTGATGAGGGCATGGTGAGGTTTCAGGATGTAGTGCCAGAGAACCAGGATTGGGGGATGCAACTGGGCACCTCCATATTTTAGGTAAATCTTTTGAGGACAGACTGGAGAGAGCAAGGAGGTCCCTCTTCCTTCTAGTTCTTTGTTTTTGCCTTTTCTCTCCTGTCTCTGCAGCCCCATCTCTGAATCGCTCTCTTCATTTCAAAGTTCTGGCTGTTCCCATCCGGGCACGATCTGATCCTCTTGACTTTTTCCTGTCTGTCTGCCCGCCCCTCTTTTCTCTCCTTCCCTCCCTTCTCTTCTTTGGGTCCTTACTGTCTCCTCCCTTTTTAGGGAGGATTGGCTATGTCCCTCAATGTCACCCCCCCACCTCGATCCCACTACAAGCCTATTTTATCCTTTTCCTGATCCATGAAAATCTGGGGCGAGTTCCCCGCATGGAGCAAGGTCCAAATGCAATGCCAGGACCCCACCTGCACTCAGAACCCTGGGCACCCCAGGTGAAATGGTGAAAGCTCAAAGGTATCATCCAATGCTGGGTGGCCCTGAGGAAAGTGCTGCTCCTCTCTGAGCCTTGTCGTTCCCATAGAGGAGCATTCTGATTCCAAACACTTCCAGTCCACTCTGTCCTCTTGAGTCTTTGCCCTGCAGCTCAGCCAGTCTGCTGGGAATACCTCCTGGGTGCCTAGATCTGTGTGGGAGGGGAAGGTTGGTAGCGACAGACACGTGAATGAGTGGGCACACAAACTCCCTGCCTGAGACATCATTCAATTAGACATCCCCTCCCTGACACTCCCCCTGGGCCCAGCCTTTGCTCACTGAAATTGGGGCTCTTGAGGGGCTTCAGAGCCCCATCTTGGGGGGGAAGAGAGCCTTTCACAGATACCCTCAGCCCCATGGCATCAGAGACAGAGGCTGGGACAGGGGCAGATAGAGGAGGGACACTGGCTGGGGAAGTCCTGAGGGGATCAGAGGTTTTCCACAGAAGGGAATATTTGTGATGAGTTTTGAGGGATGACTAGTTCTCTGGGGGAAAGAAGAGGGAGAAAATTTCCCGAACAGTTTTAGCCTGGGAGTCAGAAAACGTCATTTGACAAATACTCCCCGAGGCTCCCTCTGTGTGCCTGGGCCGGTGCTGGGGAACCCTAACACACACACACACACACACACACACACACACACACACACACCCCTAGACCAGAGCACCTCCCAATAAAGTTTTTGGGAAACATCTTGGCTTTCTCTGGCAGAAGCTCAGCTCCCCCTGCCTTTTCCTGCCAGTCATTCAAAAAGTCTTTCAGAGCCTACTCCAAATCACAGATTAATGCCCCTCTGGATGTTGCTCCTCTCCTCATCTCCAAGTCAGCCATCCAACCCACCTCCACCTCTTGGAAGGTCTGAAGTTCAAATCTTCCTCTTGCGCCTCACGCCGGAGACTTCAAGTTCCCCGCAAGACACCTTCTAGCCTGTCCCTTGTCCCTGGGGCAGGGAGGGTGCCCTCCCGCCCCACCATCCTGAATGAGAACTTTCATCCTAATCTCTAATTCTGAACCGTCAGTCATGTGAAACTGCCTGAATTCACACACATTCAAAACACTCAGTCATGTCCGACTCTTTGTGACCCCATGGACTGTAGCCCACGAGGCTCCTCTGTCCATGGAATTTGCCAGGCAAGAATACTAGACTGGGTAGCCATTCCCTTCTCCAGGGTATCTTCCCAACCCAGGGATCGAACCTGGGTCTCCCGCATTGCAGGTGGATTCTTTACAGTTCGAGCCACCAAGGAATTAAGGGGACAAATACTTTCAGGTAAATTAGAAACAAGAGCGGTTTCATCCAAACTCTTTGTTCACAGATGGGAAAACCATTACCATAAATACACAACCCTCAGTTTGCACATGGCCTCCTTAGAGATGCTCAACCCCTGGGCAGTGCACAACCAGGACATCTGTACCAGGGAGCCCTCAGGCTCATCTAAGGCATAGTTTTTAATATATCCTCCAAAATCTTTCCAAGAATTAATCTCAGTGTCCTGAAAGCATTTTGTCCTCCCTCCCATCCCCACCCCTGCCACCACATCAGCCAAAATCTTTCCAAGAATTAGTCTCAGTGTCCTGAAAGCATTTTGTCCTCCCTCCCATCCCCACCCCTGCCACCACATCAGCCACATCAGTCCATTCTTCATGAGGTAGCCAGAGGGAGAGTCAAAACCTGAAATCCAGACTCTCCCCAGATTTAAAATCTCCTGGGGCCTCCCAGGCCTCTAGGGTAAAATCAAAACTCCTCAGGGCTTCTTACCAGATCCCACCTGGTCTGAGACCTCTGCAGGCCTCCCCAACCTCATCAGCATCTCCCACCACCCCTCTGGTTGGCTCAGCTCCAGCCACCTGACCTGGCTATGCTTCAAGTTAGCCCACTTCCGAGCCTTTGCATCTGAAGTTCCCTCTGCCTGGAGCTCTTTTCTCTCCAATGGGTAGTTCCTTTACACTTTTCACCCCTGCAGAAAGCCCTCTGTCACCCTCCCCATCTGAGGTAGTCCCCATCGCTCCAGTAGCCCAGTTAATCCTCTTCTCATCCCTCTGTTTAATTTTTCCCCTAGTACAGCACAATCCTGTATTTATCAATCTGACAGGAAAAAACCCACAGTATACACATACTGGTCCAATGTGAAAAAGCAGATCCTGGGTGAAAAAGCAGATCCTGGGCAAAGACAAGCCATGTCAAACTTTCCCAAAATGTCTCCCAAAATGCCTGTGTGAGCTAAAATGGAGAAATTTGGCTAAACTGCCCCCAAACCCCTGGTGGAGGAAGAGTTTCAGGCAGCTAGAGGCTCCACATGGGGTATCCTGTGGCCTGCGTGTTTAAATGAATGAATGAAATTTTGGGGGAGTAAGCTCCCCAGCAAATTTGTATATTCACAAACACACACACACCCTCAAGCTTCGCTCCCCCAGCAAATTTGTATACACATACACACACACACACACACACACACACACACACACACACACACCCTCAAGCTTCGCTCCCCCAGCAAATTTGTATATATACACACACACACCCCTCAAGCTTCTGGTCTCTTTCCGTTCCGTTCCTTCCTGACTTGAGTATTCTAGGAGAAGAAGTGGTTGGGGCAGGGGACTGGGTCCAGGGAATCCCGTATCTTCACTCTCTTTTGGTGGGAGGTCAAGAGTTCTCAGGTATCTAACTAACCCTGGCGTCCCAAAGGAAAGCAGTGAAGGCAGGAGTTTTGCTTGGCAGCCAGCGGTGGAAGGGGGCACTGGGGCCTTGGCCCTGAACCCCCACAGCTTTGAGGGTTGGGGGCAGTCCCCCGACGGGGGTTAGCAGCAATGGGGAGCTGTGTCGGGGTATCCGATCTCAGCTCACCCTTCAAAGGGGCACACAGGCCAAAGGGAATGGGGAGGGGATGTGGTACTGGAACCCTCGGCATTGTATTAAGCAGCTCTCGGCCTCGGTTTCGCCATCTGTCAAGTGAGTGGGTTGAACTCTATGATATAAGGACTGGATATGTGGTGGGGAAAGGGGGAGGCAAAACCCCGTAGGGAAGTTGGGGCAGCGTGGATGCCCCAGAGCCGACCCCTTGGCCGGGTTTGGGCGCCCGAGAGCGCATGTGCTTTTGAAATCCCATCCTCCCCCCTTCCCTGTTTATTTTTCGCACAAACATCAAAAGGGACTCTGGTCCACCTTGGTGGGGGGCTCTCTAACCACCACCCGAGCCCCTCCAGTCCCCACACCACCCCAGGGGGCGCGTCAGGAAACCCTGCCCCTCGCCCAAGGCCCGCCCCTCAAGGGAGCTGAGAGTTCCATACTTGGCAAATTGGTCTCGGGCCCCAAAGGTTGGGACCCATCTTATGGCTTTTCCAGGGGGCAGGAGGCAGGGCGTCCAGGTAACACATCTCTGGGACCTGGCCTCCTCTATAGGAGCTGCTTTTCATCCCATTCCAGCTCGAAAAGCCCCTAGACGTTGGGGGAGTGGCCTCTAGTAGGGGGGATGTGGCTTCTTCCTTCCTCTTTCCCTGGCGCAAGGCCTCCTGAGGGGGCGGGGCGTTGCCATTCACCTTTCCCCAGAATGGGAAACTAAATCAAAGGTGCAGAGGCAGGATGCCTTCCGTTCAGAGCCGGGAGACTCGCCCTCAGGGAGGTCCAAGCGCGCAGGCACCGCCCCGCCCTGCGCGCTCTGCGCAGGCGCAATGGCGCCTGCCTGCGTGCCCCGCACTAGGGGGCAGGCGCGGCACCGCCCTCCTCGGCGGAGCGCGTGTCCGACTTGAGCTTGACGAATTCCTTGGCCACCTCGTCATTGCTGCGTTGCGACAGGATGCGCAGCACCGTGAGGCCCGTGTCGTCCATGTGGATGCGGCGGCCAAGGGGCAACCAGCAGGCGGCGCTCCCGCGCTGGACCAGCTCGCGCAGCTGCAGCACGGCCAGCCCCACCGTGCGGTCCTCGCGCGCGAAGCAGTAGTCCTTGACGCACACCTGCAGCTCGTAGCACTCAGGGCCAGTGTCAGCGCTTAGCGTGCTGCGGAAGGGCGGAGCGTGAGGACAGATCTCGGCACCCCCCCCCCCGCCAACCACGCCCACCGGTGACTCCTCCTCCCCTACCGGGTCACGCCCACACCCAGGCACTCTGAGGCTGGGCCACGCCCACATTGAGTGATCCTACTTTCATAACCTAGTAAGAAGTACTGATTCATTAGAAAAGACCCTGATGCTGAGAGAGATTGAAGGCAGGAGGAGAAGGGGACGACAGAGGATGAGATGGTTGGATGGCATCACCGACTCGATGGACATGAGTTTGAGTAAGCTCTGGGAGTTGGTGATGGACAGGGAAGCCTGGCGTGCTGCAGTCCATAGGGTCGCAGTCGGAGACGACTGAGATGCTGCACTGAACTGATTTTCATAACCTTCCAAGAGAATAAGCCTGGCTCTGCCCCCGCCCCAGGTGTCTTGCCTCACAACCCCATGCTGGGCCACGGCCACATCAGCTGACTACTCCTCTCCCTAGCATGACCCCTGCCCGTTCTCTCCACCTTTCCTTCTCTCACTCCTCACTCAAGGACGCCCCCATGAAACTACTCCCAGCCCCCAGCCACACCACATCCTCACCCTAAGAGCCCCATGCTCCCACCCCGTGATACCCCACGCACACCCACAGCTGAACTGCTGCCTCCGCCACCCTGACCCAGATGTGACTCCCAGAAGACCCTTTACCAGGCTCCCATCTGAACCCAAGTTCTCCCCTTGACGTGGCCTCTACCCCATGCTCCCTAGCCTACTCCTCTTACCTCCAAGATGCCCTCTCCATATAATCCTGCCCTGATGTCTCACCACGAGTGACTACCCACCCTAGCACTCCTCCCTCTCCTCCGGGTTACAAAGTTCCTGCTGCTGGGTCCTGCCCTGAAGCTGACTAGTCAAGAACTCTCTTCTTTCGGGCTACACCCGCACTGATCCCTTGCATCTCCTTCCCAGGCTGCATTCCTAGCCCTCAACTACTTGGGCCCACCCCCAGGAGATATCTGCCTCTACTAGGCGGTGCTCTTGTTCCCAAGTATTGCTTTAGCTGACCTACCTCTCCAAAGTCCTCTGACCAAGAGCTCTTCTCTGATAGGATTGGCCAGGCTCCTGTCCCTCAGGGGCCCCCTCCCTTCAGCTCTGATGCCCCTTTACCCTGATGCACTCTGTCCCCCCAAGAACACCTCCCCAATGTTACCCTGCCCCAGTGAGGCTCACACATGATCCAAAGATCCGCCAACCCTCACCCTCACTCCAGGTATTCCTTGATCAGACTTATTTATGTTCCCTACAAATCATCTCCTCCTCTAGATCTCTGACACCCCTGACCAAGATTACTCTTGCTTGTTGTGAAGGCCCATCTAGATGTGATCTCAGTCCTACCCACATGACACATATCCCTATGCCCCGGACCAAGCCACATTCCAATCTTGTCCCCCAGAGCAGACTTCTCCAGATGACCTACCCCAATAGCACCAACAAAGCTCATTGCTGACTCCAGGAGGTACACCCCTATGCCCCTCAGTCCCTCAGACCCAAGTTTCTTGCCTCATCATGACCACCCACGCCTCTTCGACCAGAATTTTTAGCCCCAGAAATGCCCCAGGGTCAACATGTTCCTTCTGGCCAGACATCCTCTCTCCTTCATGAGCCCTCATTATGCTATTATATCATACTCACTGTCCCCGACCCCGACCTGTGTGTCCCCCAAGGTGGTCACCTCCATCCTGGTATCACTCCTGCACCAAGGTGCCGCCCTTCCCAGCATCCCCACTTACGATGTGATCCCTCCTGTTCCTGTCCCCAGAAACCACCGGTCCACCAGACATCCCTCCCGCCTAGTGGACTCTGAGGTTCATATAGGATCATGTCCCCTAGTCGTGCTCCCCAAAGCATCCCAGACTTACAACTGAAAGCTCTCATTGTACTTGGGGGCCCAGCTGTTGTTCTTGGATTTGGTCGCAAACTTGCGTTTCTTGTCACTGAGCTGGGGTCCAATGATGTTGACCTCGATGAATGGCCGGAAAATGCCAGAAGTCTGCCACTTGAGATCATTGGCAGCCACCACTGTTGGGGGAATTAGAAGGTAAGACTGTTTAGGGTTCCCCAGTACATAGCTGTGGTTTTCAAAGCCTGGCTGAAAGATTACATTTCCCAGCATGCTTCTGTAGCTAAATATGACCACGTGACTAACTTCCAGCCAATGAGATGTAAGAGGAAGTGACGCAAACAACTTTCAGCCAGGGAAGGCCCTAAAGGCAGCGAGAATGCCCTACACTTTCTCCTTTCCTGGCTGCAGACTGGGAAGCTGATGGGGCTGAGTTCTCTGGGACCTCATAGAAGAGGAAAACACATTAGGGATAAAAATACAGCAAAAGCTGTTTGGAGCCTGGATGCCCACCACTGTGAAGCCCTCACGTCAGTTCTGGGCTGATTGTTCTTGGAGTTACCCCAGAGGAAGATTCACTCCATCTATTAATATCTTGTTTAAGCCATTGTTATTTTAGGTCTTGGATAAAACAGACCAATCTGTGTTCTAACTAGAAAACTAAAACCCACAACGGGAAAGCAGAGCTGGGAGAGAAAGTGGAATGAGTCCTGTAACACTTTTTGTACCTCTTGATCCAGCTGTGTCTGAAGGTGGATACTTCTGAACATTTCAGTTTTATGAAAACATTTTTTTAAATGAAAAAAACAAACCAATTTCTTCCTTAAGCCTGTTTGAGTTTGGTTTCGGTCTTAGAATCTAGTGCATCCTGGCTGAGGCACTCTCCCTCCCACCTCAGGCTACTCACCTTTCACTGTGACCTTGTGTTCCCCAGTTCCTGGATGAGTGAAGAGCTCTACGTGGACGGAGACTTCACCCACAGGGTCTTCCACACCCGAGCCTGGGCGGGGCAGGGGAGGATGCTTGGCGTGAGCTTCATTCTTTCCCACCCACCAGAAAGGACGTGGACTGCCTCCCACCCACCATATGCTGGCGGCATCAGGTCATCAGCCATGACAGGTTGGCACTGAGGGCAGGCTGGGAAGATGGGTGCTGATAAGGAGGCCGGGGATCCTCGGCCTTTCACTGCTTTGTTGTGTGATCTCAGGCACATCTCCTAACTTCTCTGAGCCTAATGTCCTCTTTTTCATTCCCTGTCATCAGACTCACTCTTCATCTTTCACACTATCTTGGCAGCATCTGACACTTTGGCTTTCTGTGCCTCAGTTTCTCCTCTTGACTGCACCAAGGCTACACTCTCCAAGTTTCTCATCTTATAGTTAGTCTCTCCTTCTCACCCTCTTTTTCCATTTCCTACTCCTCTGTTGATCTTCAAACTGTTGGAGCACCCTGTACCTCAGTCTTCAACCCCTTTTTTGTTTTTACTTCCTCGCTAAGTACTGGTATGGTGGAAGACACTGCCTGGTCTGCCTTCAGAATACATCCAGACTCTGGCCCATCTCCACAGCCTCCATCCTGGTTCAGTCCCCATCAACCACGTGACAACCATCTGACACTTTGGGTATGGCTAAATGAACCACAGTTGCCCAATCAGAGCCTTCTCCGGCCATGGCTGCAGTGATTGGCTCAGGGATGGTCATGTGACCGGAGCTAGGCCAATAGGAGTTGTCCCTGGGCCAACTAGGCCACTCTGAA
The DNA here is from genome assembly GCF_963930625.1 of Muntiacus reevesi. Taxonomy (NCBI): domain Eukaryota; kingdom Metazoa; phylum Chordata; class Mammalia; order Artiodactyla; family Cervidae; genus Muntiacus; species Muntiacus reevesi. The sequence goes on along the minus strand of NC_089249.1, from coordinate 184,393,404 downwards.
CTGTTGTAATAGGCTCCTCCCTGTCTCCCTACACTTTCCGCTCAGCTTCTTTCAGTACACCAGCCAGAGAAGTCCCACGTCAGACTGTATCCCTCCTCTGCTCAAAACCCTCCCAAGGCTCTCATTTCACTCTGAAATAATCAGAGCCCTTTCTGTGACCTACAGTCACTCCTGATATGTCCTCACTATTACCTCTCCTGCCGCACCCCCCTCCTATCTCGTCCCTGCCAGCTCTGCTCCTCTAACACTCTGTGCAACATGACCCAGAATTCTCAATTCTGCTGAAGTGACAGCTTGTAGAGATATTTTTTATTTTCTCTGCCATTCCTTTTCCAATGGATCATCTCAAGTTTCCACTGAGAACTGTCCCTACCTCACCTCAGACATTGTGGCTCCATCTCCCACTTTAGGTATGGCTAAATGAACCAGGGCTGCCCAATCAGAGCAGTCCCTGGCCATGGCTGCAGTGATTGGCTCAGGGATGGTCATGTGACCCAACCTGGGCCAATAGGAACTGGCCCCAGGACTTTTGTTATAACTCCTAGGAAAGAGTCTCTCTCTGGTTAAGCTGCTCCAAGGCCCAGTGAAGGGAGAGTCCATCCCACAGAGGTCTCAATAGAGACCATTGACATTGTTGGAGACTCTAGATCCAGCTATTACTGATGGCAATTCAATCCATAGGCTTTCAGTTATAGGCTCACAAATTCTCTAGTCTGCCTGAATCAAGGTAAGGTACTTTTCAATTTCAGACACGACAAGCAGCCTGATTGATTGGTTCTGATGGGGATCACTGAAGGAGCAGTTTCAAAGCCTCTGTCCCCAACCCTCCGTGACTCTTGGGAAGGGCATCCTGTGGGGCCAGGGGACCTGTGACCGCCAGCACCTCCACCAGGCCCCACCCCTGCCCCTCAGGAAGCTTACCACGCCTGGAGCACCCCATGCATGGGGGGAGGAACAGGGGGAAAATTGGGGTGGGGTGGGGTAGGAGAATGGGTCAGTCCAAGGTTGATCGGGTTACCTGGCTCTGTGCGGTTAGTGACCAAGGCTCAGGGGGCAGAAGACCCCCATTGCCCCAGTATTGGGGTGTGCACCCCCTCATCTTTGCCACCCACCCACGGCTGCCTTCCTTGTCATCTCAGGCTCCCATCCCACTTCCGCCAACCAGTCACATGCTCAGCCTCACCCCCCCAACCCCCACCCCAGGCTGATGCTTCATAGCAAGCTCAATCCGGGCCAGACTGAGGGGTGCCAGGGGAGAGTTGGACAGTGGTGGGTGGGGTGAGGGGTCAGATCACGGCCAAAGCTAGTAAGAAGGGGGAGGGGGGCAGTGCTGGGCGCCCCCATCCCATGGTTTGCTGGCTCCAAGGGGAAGTGTCTTTCCCAGGCCTCTCTGTGATTCTCCCACCCCACCCCCATCCCCAGTCCCAGGACCCCTGGAGGGGAAGGTTCCTTGGGCAAGGGGCTTAGTCTCCTTTGAGACAGCTTCCTCATCTATGGAATAACGGATCACCCTGAGGGGCAACCTAAAGGAATGTCTTCTAGAATCCCGAGAAGTGATGGGCACAAAGGCTAGCTCAGAGTTAGAGCCTGAAAAATGCTCGTTTTCTTTGCTCATAAAAGTGACATCAATAAAAATAATAACAATAATAATACAACTAACAATTGCAGCCAGCTAGTACATGTCAGGAACTGCTCTAAATTTAATTCGTCTAGTCCTAAAAATAATCTTATGAATTACGGTCCTTGACTGTTCTCATTTTACAGATGAGAAAACTGAGGCCCAGCCGGTTGCGGGAGGCGCCCACCCACGGAGTGGCACAGCTGGAATCTGAGATGGGCAAGCGCCTGTCTGGCGGACCCGGGATCTGGGTTAAGAGCAGCACCTAGGGAGAAACGGATTCCGACTCGAATCGCTACTCCTTCCCCACGTGGAACCAGCAAGCCGTCCTTCCCCCTGGTCCGCCTAGGCACCCCTGAAGCCAGTCGGGCCTGGGCGGGGCCCCACAGGCCTGGGAGGCGGAAGGACGGGCCTTTTACTAGCCGGGCCAGGAGGGGTGCAGGCACCGGGCACCGGGCGCGGGCGGGCGGGCGGGCGGGGAAGCACGTACCCTTCTCAGGATAAATGTCTTCACTAAGGGTAAACCTAGTCCCTTTTCCACCATGGACTAATCACGGGAGTGGGGAGGTGGAGAAAGGAGGGGAGGGAGGAGGGAGGGGAAAGACGAGCGAGCGAGAGAGAGGCGAGGATGGAGGGCGAGTGTGCGTGGCGGGGAGCAGGGTAGGCGCGGAGACGGGGCGGCGAGTGAGAGGGAGGAGAAACAAGAGAGAGAGAAACGTCAGCTGCAGACGGACAGACAGACAGCCTCCCACTCCGGGGGGACACCAGGAACACTAAAAGCAGCAGCGTGGGCTGGGCACGAAGCTGAGCGCAGAGGTCCGACGCCCAGGGAGGGCCCTAAGCCCTGGGCTGACTCGGGGGGAAGGGGCAGCTGGTGGCCGCAGGGTTTAGCTCCCCTCACCCCAGCCTCCTCTTCCACCGCCGGTACTAAGCCTGGGTAGCGGCCAACCTTCTCGCCCGTGTCTGCACTCTTAGGGCCAATTTGGAAAAGGAGGGGCCCAGGGAGGGGAACTAGGACCCTAGAGTCCTGCCCCCCAGCCCCAGCTGCTGTGTGCGAACTCAGAGATGGACAGGAGACAGAGGCAAGAGAAGAAAGAGAAAGAGAGAATTTGAGAAATAAGAACTCCCTCTCCGTCCGCCCCTCCAGGTCGGGGTCCCTCCCATCTCTGGTGCTGGCCCTCCTTAGCTCCCGACAGTACCGAGGTCCCTCCCCAGGGTACTTTCAACCATTCTTCCAGAGGTCCCTCCCCTGGAGCTGCCAATCATTCATTGGCCACGTGACGTCAGAGATCCCGCCCCTGCCAGGGATGTCAATCACTGTCTCCCGCCGTCACAAGTCCCTCCTGTAAAGCTATCAACCACTCTCTGAAATCAGAGTCGAGGTTCCGCCCCTAACAGCTGTCAATCACTCCCTGGTCCTTGCGGACAGCGGGCCAGTTCTACAGATTTCAATTACATCCTGACCCCCTGACGTCATGGGTTTTCCCAGGAGATGCATTCCTAGCCCACTGCCGTCAGAGGTCCGGCTCCTACAGGCTGCAGATCATTCGTTGGCCCGGTGACATCATGGAGCTCACGTGCGCCCTGGAGCTGTCAATTCTTCCCGGGCTTGTGACGTCACAGAGGAGGTGAGTCCAAAGCGGCCGCCTGGCCGGGGCTTGGGGCTGTGCTGCCCCTATGGGAGGCGGGATTTTCATCGCGCTAACCAGCGGCTCCTTACCCTGGGCTGACTGCGTCTGCACGAATGTCTTGATGAGCAGGTCGGTGGCCTGCGTGTAGAGGGACAGGGCGTAGCGCAGGGACTGCAGGTCTGGGCTCTTCTCCAGGAAAGTTTTCTTGAGGCCCACGCCACCTGCATGGAAGTATTGCTGTGGGGAGCAGGGTAGAGAGAGGTCAGGCTCGGACCCTCGACCTGCCCCTCGGGCTGGGCAGCCCCAACGCCCCTCCCCCACTCTGCTGCCCTCTACTGTGATGCGGGCGGGGTGACAGGGCGGGTCTTCAGAACACCCAGGTCCCAGGACTTCCCTGGTGGCCCAGTGGCCAAGACCCCGCGCTCCCAATGCAAGGGGTGTGGTTTTGATCCCTGGTCAGGGAATTAGGTCCTACACGCCGCAACTAAGAGTTCACTGCTGTAACTAAAGATCCCACATGCTGCCCTGAAGATCTAAGACCCCGCGAGCGGCAAGTAAGACCCAACACACCCAAATAAATAAATATAAATATGAAAACAAACAAACAAAAACCCAGGTCCTGCTACTCCCACCCTTACCCCTGCCCCAAACCCACAGGTGGGCTACCAGCACCCTCAGAATAACACCCATGTCTTGCACCCCCTCCCAGGCCCTTTGCAGCTCTAACCTGCAATCTCCTAACCTTCTTTCCAAAAGTCTTCCCTTGCCTCAGGGCCTTTGCACTTTCTCTGTTTGCTGGTGAGAAGGTCTTCCCAGTCCCCACCCCTAATTTTCCATTTTGCCATGGCTGGCTCCCTGTCTTTCTTTGATTAAGTTTTCCAAGGGTTTTCCTTAACCACCCCTCCTTAATATGTTGCCAACCATATTTCACTGTAATTCTCCATTTCAACAAAACATTTCCTTCTACAAGAAGAGTCTTCACACTTTTTGTTTCATGGAAACCACAGCCCCTCTCATGTCTCCATGTTCTTGCAAGGGCTGGTTCCCTGCCTAAGAATGCTCTATTTTGTTTTGCGTTGTGAATTTCTATTCCTCAAACTCCACCTCCCATGTGCTCTCTTCCAGAAAACACTCCCTGGACTCTCCCATCCTTTCCAATACCCTCTCCTGACCCCACAGAGCTGGGGATGTCCTCCGGGGTCTGCCGCCAGCCAGCCTGGAACTGACAAAGAAGGGTGATCAGGGAGTGTTTATAAATGGAATGGATTAAGGTGGGTTGCAGCCTAGATTCATGTCCACACTAACCACATCCTCTGCTTGCCCCACCTGGGATGGGCAGGGGTGGGGCCTCTCACCTTGATAGTGTCCAGAGCCAGCTCAACAACTGCACACTGCTTCGGGGTCAAGCTCTTGGCTTCTTCTCGTACCATGTGGTCCTGGATGGATGGAGAGAGGGGCCAGATGGGCAGTGCAAACTCTTCCTTGGAGATCTGCCTATCTATAGGTCTCATCTTCGCTAAACTCCAAGGAGTTGGATAAGTGGGTCTTTCTTTTTGTCATTGTGCTCTTAGTGTCTAGCATGTGGCTGACACACAACACATGCTCAATAAACATTTGCTGAATAATTATTTTTACTCTCGATCAAGCTGTATCTGAAACTGAACCTTGCTGTACACTGAGCAAATAAATTGTGCTTAAGCCAGTCTGAATAGGGTTCCTGTCCTTTGAGCCTGCAAAGCATGCCAATATTCTCAGACCTCTTCCCCGGGAAGCCCCCCACCCCAATCTCCTGCCCCCCACCCCGGCCTCACCTTGAGTTTAGATAGCTGACCCAGCTCCTTGGCTGCATTGAAGATCATCTGGGTGCCCTGTAGGTAATAACCGACATAACCCCGGTGAGGGTGGGGTCCTCCTGCTCAGCGCCCAAGCCCCCATTGACACCCTAGCCCTGGACGCCATCTTGGTTCTTGTCCAAAGGCCCTGGACAACCTTGTCCCCAGGTTGCGTCCTGGGGACAGACGTCTGGAGCCCCCAGAAGGTGCTGAAGAGGAGATGGTGATCTTGTCCCCAGAAATCTCAGTGCTGTAGGGGCACCACCCATCCTCCCACCTCCACCGTGGCCCCAGGTTTGTGGCACAGAGAAGAAAACAGGGCAGTGGGAGGGGGAAGCCCAACTTGATGTTTATGGGTATAAGTGGGACTTGCCAGCCCCGGGTCACGGAGCCTTGAGAAAACCATGGGATGGGCTCTGGTGAAACCTACCACCCACCAAGGGCCCATTCCCTCTGTGGGAAAACTTCCCCGGTAATCTGAGGGGGTGGGTAGGGGAATGTTAACCTGAACTTTTAAAGAAAGAATCCTCCCCCTTAACACACACCTCTGGACCCATCTCCCATTCCTCCCCAAACCAGACATCAGCAAGATGACATCCCGCTTATGGCTCCGATGGGCCAGGTGGGCCTGGGTTCAAATCCCAGCTCTGCTGTGTGGTCCTGGGCAAGTCACTGAACCTCTCTGAGCCTTAGTTTTCCCATCTCCAATGGAGGAAATCCTATTCCATTTGTGGCTTAGCTGGGACTAAACATGTCTTTGTTCAGTGTTCACCGTTATTATTACTCGGTATCAAGGCCATGGGCAGTGCTCAGGGAGACGGGGCCCTGGCGTGGAAGCTATATATCCTGCCCCTCGCCCCCCATCATGATGCCGAGTGAACTGAGACATGTCTCAAGCCCTCTCTGGGCCTCAGTTTCCTCCCCTGGCCGCTACACTAGCTTAGGGGATGATGGGGGGGTTGGGGGTGGGCTGAGTATCACTGAGGTTGTGAGCTCTGAATTACTGGTTCTGGGGTGGCCTGGGAGTCCTGGGCAAGGCTAAGCAGGGAGGGGGGCCGTTATCAGCTGGGATATTTGGAATCACATTGCTGCTTTTCCAAGCTGGCCAGCGGGATCTGGTCACCCTGCCACTAGTGGTATTAGCATGATCATCCTGGCTGTGGCTACTCTTCTTAGTCCTTGTCTGTGATTCCCCGAGGCTGTCACAAGGCACAGTTACTCAGGAGCCCAGCCTGGGTCTCAGTTTCCCCTGCCACACCCTCCTCCCCACTTGCCACCCGCCCCTGCCACCCCTCACGAGCAAGCCAGACAGACAGAGGAAGAAGAGACCGACAGACAGGGTCACAGTACACCCCCAGACGGCACGGATCACAGAAGTGGAAAGAGGCATGGGTGGGGTGGGGGGTAGGGGTGAGGGTGGGAGCCAGACAGACAGTGAGAGGCCGGTCTTACATCTGAGTGGCTTGGCAATTTCACCCTGCCCTGTGGAGAGAATCAGGTGAGGGTCAGAGTTTGGGTTGCTGCTGAGAAGATATTCAGTGGGGCTTTCCTGCCCCCCTCAACGCACAGCCCACGAGCTCCCTCCCAGGTTCTGGGTCCAATGCTGGACCCCCTCCCCACCTAGGCACCTTCCCTCAGCCCCTGGTGGGGATTAGGGGTCAGACTCTGAACTGCCGGGAGGCTAGAATCAGCCCATCACCTGGGGACAGGTACCCAGTCCCACAGTCAGCCTGCCCCAAGATGGGGTGCCTTGGGGGGGGGGGGAAGAGAGAGACAGAGCTTGGGGTCTCTCCTTCCTCAACTCCCAAGACCTTACCCCAGCAGGTCTGACCCTAAAAGAAACATCCTAACACAAATATCACAAGTTCACACAATACCCAGACACACACCCAGGCATATCCATGGGTATGCAGAAAGTTTAGGTACACACACACCTGGATCAACATACAAAGACACACACACATGCAAAAGAACTCAAGAGCTAAAACGCACACACGGACTACCCACCACTTGCCCACATGTGCACAATCACACACTCTCCACCCCCACAGGATGCACATACATGGCAGAGTGCCTGGACACACTGGACACACATGGCCTCCAAAGGGCTGATGGGTGAGTTGGAAGCCCCGCAACCCCTGTTCATGAAGTGGAGACAGCTTGTGCGCACACAGGCACGACAGCTCCTGCATGGGCGCACAGCAAGGGCAACTGTCCATGTTCAACCACAGCGCCCATCTCCTCACAACACACACCCGTTAGAGTGAGCAAAACATGTCTCAGTCCAGGGCAGTGCAGTGTCTGGGCCCTTCTAGAGGCCACAGCACTTCAGCTGAGCCCAGGTCTGGGATTAGCCCTTTGGGCAGTGTTGTGAGAGGACAGGGGCTGTCTGTGCACAAACACACCTGCGCCAAGCCATGTCCCTGGGGAACCACTTTGTTCCTGATTCCTGGTTTTGTGGGACTTGGTTAGGGCACCCACCTCCTACCCATGAAACACCCAGCTGACCTCCCTGCCCATGCAAATGGACACACACAGATACACGCGCACCCACACAGCAGAGTTTGGGACCTCAGCACAGGTGAGGCCCTCATTACCTTTTCTAATCCCTTGCCATGTTTTCTCAAGAGGGTGCCCTGCAGAGACAACGTCACAGGGTGATCAACCTAGCAAGCTGTGTGGGGCGGGAACCCAGGGTGATAACACACACTGATGGGGATGGGAAGTAGAGGGCATCTTCACTGCACAGCGGGCTGGTGACAGAGTTGCTGGGGGGGTAATGTGTGTGCCGTAATGACTGACTTAAAAGGTGTGAGAGCCAGAGAGGCAGGGAAGAGAGAGAGAGGGAGAAATAGAAATACAGAGCCAGAGAGAGAAGTCACTGCCAAAATAGAATCCATTTATATTTACTGTATATATGAGGCTCTTGGTTTTTGAGTCAACAGGAAAGTAAATGGGCTCCACGTTCAGACAGACCTGAATTTGAATCCTGGCATATATTTACTATGTGGCTTTGACCAGGTGACTCTTCCTCTTTGAGCCTCAACTTTCCTCATCTGTAAAATGGAAACAATATCTATCTCACTCAAACAGGTGTCATGAAGGTGAGCTGAAACAATAGCTATGAGGTCTGGAATACAGGAAATCCTCAACAAATGTATGTTCCCTTAGCTCTCTACCCACAGATGCATTGTCTGTAGCTGGATATGCTGCCACCATGTGGGTACAGTCAGACTGCAACCACAAGAAGTGAGGAGCCCTAGAAAATTTTTGACAAACCTTGGATTTTATAACAGCCTTGTCTTGCCCAGAAAGAGGACTCCAGAGTGGTTCTAACTGATCTCTGCCCTTTTATGTGTCTACATACTACCACCACCACCAATAATATTAGCTCTAACTTAGCGAACACTGCCTTAGTCAGTCATTGAGTTGAGCACTTGAACACATCATCCTACTTGGTTCTGAAAACAACTCTCAGAGAGCTGCTACAATTAACCTCTTTTTTTTTTTTCCCAAACAAGGAAATGGAGGTTGGGAGGTGAAGTGATTTCCCAAGGTCACAGAGAAAACGGCTGGGCTGAGATTTGATGCCAAGTCTGCCTGACACCAAGGAGTCACAACCTTGTCCCCATCTGGGTGCCTGTCTGGGATTCCTGTGTGTTAGCATGTGTGGTGGGAGTCGGGTGGGCAGGGGTGATGGTGCGGTCTGGCTGATCAGCTAGCTTTGGGAACCGGGGTGGTGAGGGTGTAGTTCATACGGTTACCAACAGTTCAGACTGTAAAAGGGAGGTCAGAGAAGCTCCATTGACTTTGAACAATCTTTTAGCTTCAGGGAGAGACCCAGATAGCCTGGTGACGCCTCAGCATGGCAGTAAGGGTGAATTCTAACTAAATCATGTGAGCAGATGTGAAGGTGGTGGATCCGGGTTTTGGAAGGCGGAAGGCCCCTCCTCCGTACTTCTAACTGGGCGGGGTGGGGCGTGGCCTCCCTCCCTCCCGGCCCCGCCCCTCCCCATGCCCCGCCCCAGACAGACACAGGCACATCTAGGCGGAAGGTGGGACAGTGGGTGGGGGGCCAGTAGGTGAGGAGGGGGCGCCGGGGGGTGGGGTGCAGCCACGCGGTGGGCCGAGTCCAGACACAGAGCGGACGGACAGACAGACGGACAGAGGGGCCTCTACTTACGATCATCTGTCATCCATGATGGGGGCGGGGCGGTGGGGGAGGGGGGAATAAGTCACCGTGAGTCTCCCGGAAAAGCCAGGGAGGGGGCGGAGACGGCACCAAAGGGCGGACCCCGTGTCCCAGCCCAGCCCAGTCCAGGGGAGGAGGGGGGCGGGCTGGCAGCTGGAGGTCCCCAGCTTCCCCCACCATCACTGCCTCTCGGCTGCCCCGGCCTCCCCTCCCACGCCTCCCTCATCCACCCAGAAACTTCCTCCCACTCTATGCTGGGCCATTAACCACAGGCCCTCACTGTCCTTAGGCCCCTCTCCGGGGGAAGCCACACCCAGCCACACCCCTCTGAAGATGACAGTCCCTCCACCCCTACCCAGCAGCCTGACTGCAGATCACTATCTCTGGGCTGCCCCCAGAAGAGTCCCAGAGGCACGGTCCTGGTCTCCAGATGACCACGGACCTCTGCTTGACCTCTGTTAACTTCGGTGCTCTCTATAACCTCTGGCTGACCTCTTGGAACTCTGTTCTGTTGGCCTCTGAGCTTTGAAATCTGGGTATCTCCTTTACTTGCCTCTTGATTGACCTCCACAGCCCCCTGATGAACCCACTGACCTCTATACCCTCTGTGACCCATGGATGATCTTGATGCCCAAGCTGATTTCTCTATTTTCTGGGTAATCTCTGACCTTTAAATAATCACTTGTTCCTCCTATGACCCCTACTTGACCTCTTTGACCCTTAAATAACTGACCCCTGAATGACCTTTTGACCCTTTTATGGCTTTTCACCCATGTGTGACCTCTCTGATTTCCGAGAGGTCCCACTGACCTTCTGGTGGACCCTCACATGGCCCTTGTGCCTGGATGACCTCTAAGCCCCCAGTGCCTGTGACATCAAGCTCTCTGGGCTCTCACAGAAGAAGTGGCCCAGGTGTCCCCTCTGGCCCCCTGCAGGCCTCACCGTCTGGTCAGTGAGGGGTGGCAGGACGATGGTCTTCTCCATGGTGTTCATGACCAGTTTCCATAACTCCTTCAGCACCCGCTTCAGCACCGTCTTCTCACAGATTTTGGCAAAGAGAGTCAGGCTGGGGGCAAGGGAAAGGTCTGAGAAAGGGCCCAGATGGTCCCAACCTGAGGAACCCCTTCCCCTCACCACATGGGCAAGGTGGGAAGGCATGCCATGGACATGCAAGAGGGTCCAGAGCCTGTACACAGACCCCAGGTGGTCTGATGGGGCTGCAATGCGTCATGCCCAGGGGGAAGAGTGAATGGTAGCTGGACAGATCAGTGGGAGCTAGACTGGGAAGGAGCCTCAAAATCTAGGAGGAAGGCCTGGGCCTTAGCAGGAGGGCAATGGGGGAGCTGTGGAGTGTTCAAGAGAGAGAGCCAGATTTTTCTATTTGAACAAATAGAGTGGGGGATGAACTAGAATAGGAAGGTTGGAGAGAAGGGGCTATGGGGGGGCTGGGGCCATGCTCAGGAGAAGAAGGGAATGCTAGGGAACGGGACAACCTTGAGAGGGAAAACAACAGAGTTCATGACTGGCTATACGGGGTTGACACAGGCAATCCGTCATGATCCTTCCAACAACTTAGCCACCCTCCACCAAAGCATCCTTCCCCCAACCCTAATGCTTCCTCTATCAATTTACTGAAAACAATGAAGAGAAAGTGAACCGACTCAATCGACATGAATTTGTGCAAACTCTGGGAGATGGTAAAGGACAGGGAGGCCTGGCGTGCTGCAGTCCATGAGGTCGCGAAGAGCTGGACATGACTTAGTGAGTGAACAGCAGCAACCATCACTCTTCCCTACATCCCTTCTTTCCTTTCTTCCATCCTCCCACCCATACATCCATATACCCATCCTCCAAACAGTTATTCATCCATCCACATATTTACCCAACTCTCCATCCATCCATTTATCCATCTATCCATTCATCCTTTTATCCATATATTCTCCATATAGCTTTCTAAGCATTTTTCTTTTAATCTACTCATCCATCCACCCACCCATCCCTCATGTCTTTTTTTTTTTTAATTTTTATTTATTTATTTGGCTTTAGTTGTAGCACATTGGATCTTTACTCATGGCATGTGGGATCTAGTTCCCTGACCAGGGATCAAACCCCAGGCCTCCTGTGCTGGGCATGCAGAGTCTTAGCCACTGGACCACCAGGGGAGTCCCCCCTCATGTCTTTTACCATCCATTCATCCATACAAATATTGACCCGCTGATCCTTCCAATCATTAACCCACCCATCTTTCCATCTCTTCATGCCTCTGCTCACCCGGCCATCCAAACCATTCAACCACCACCCAGCAAGCATGCCCTGAGTATCCTCTCTAGGCCAGCCCCAAGGTTACCCTCCCTTGTGGACCCAGGCCACCCAGCCTGGCTCACTTGCTATCCAGCAGGTCCATGATGGGTTGTAGCACATTGTCAGCATCCTGGGCCACGCTGCTGCAGGCACTGGCTGGCACATTGCCTGTGCCTTTCACCTGGCTAAGGATGTCACCCATCTGCTTGACACAGTCTTCAATGTGCGGCTGGAAGCTGAGGACAGAGAGGAGGACCTCAGATTAGACTTTCCTGGCCTCTGGAAGAAGGGCAGGATGAGGCTGATCTGTGGACCTTTTATTACCAGCATCAGAGAGCTGCGGCATATAACAGGAGTGGGGTTTAATAGTAGAATTGGGCATCAGGCTAAGATATTTACTTGTGACATTTATTTCATCACATGGTCCTACTCAGGTACTACTGTTAATCATTTTTACCATCTGAGCTTCCCTGGTGGCTCAGACGGTAAAGAATCTGCTGGCAATACAGGAGACCTGGGTTCAATCCCTTGGTCAGGAAGAGCCCCTGGAGAAGGGCATGGCAACCCACTCCAGTATTCCTGCCTGGAGAATTCCGTGGACGGAGGAGCCTGGCAGGCTACAGTCACAAAGAGTCGAACACGACTGAGTGATCAACACTTTCACACTGTTATCATCATCCCCACTTTATAGATGGGTAAACTAACATTCAGAGAAGTTAAACAACTCACCCAAGGCCACACAGTAGTAAGCAGGGAATCTAGGCTTGAACTCAGCTTTGTATAGCTCCTAAGGGCCTGAGGTCTTCGCCACTACATCTGCTGAGTCTCCAGATGCCCCAGGCTGGGGGCTGTCCCCTCCCTTCTGCTCCCAGCTCTGGAGATGCCCCCACCTGGTAGCAAACACCCGGCTGAGCTCATCCAAGACGTTGTTGAGTTTCACCTGTAGCTCCTTCAAGATGTCACTGGCCTCGGCATCCAGCTGAGAAGGGAGAAGGGACGTCATGTCAGGTTCATAGGACATCTGCGTGGATGGGGCATTTTCCCATCCAATTCAGGGGAAAGGGGCTGGAGAGGAAACTGAGGCTCAGACAGTTAAGCTGCTTGCTTGGGTCTGATGAAGTTGCTGAGCTGGAATTCATCAGGTGCGAGCTCTGGGGCCTGCAGGGACACGGGGACAACAGTGACCCCGCCTGGACCCTGGCTCACCTCCTTCCCTCCCATGGCTTCGAACATCTTCTCCAGCTGAACTCTCAGCTGCTGAGTGTTATTCATGAGGATGCAGGGCTGCAGATGGGAAAAGAGGAGGGAGTCAGGGCTTAGGACCTCTCCCCAGGGCCTCCCCCACCCGCCCCCCCACTGCCAGGGACCTCAGATGGTTACAGGGTCAGTGTCTGGAGGAAGCTGGGGTCCCATAAAGTCATCTGAGCATGGAAGACAGCATTTGGGATCAGGTCCCTGGGAGTTCTGGGGGGATCTCTAGAGATCAAGAGGGGGAAGGAAAACTTCCCCTTTGGGTAGGCTGGACCTGATGAGTCCAGAAGGGCTGGACCTCTGGGAGTAGCAGAAAGGGGAATTCCTGTCACACACCAGTATTCTTCTACATGGGCTCAAAACTTTGTAAGCGCACATACATATTCCCTGAGGGCTTCATTTACAACAACCAGAGGATGACACGTTGAAGATGTGTCCCCTCATCTGTAGATCCCCCTGGACTCACAGTCAGACACACAGACACACACACACACAGCGGGACATGCATGCAGACACAGGTATCAGAGCCCAGGGAAGGATGCTCTGGGGTACAGAATGGGGCTGGGGAAAGAGGACAGGGACCCCCGCAGGTCACCACTTTCTCCTTCTCCTTGGAGCAGTAGGAAGCGAAGTCCTTGGAGATGATGTCTGCATACTGGAGGAGCACATTACTGATGGTCTGGGGAGGACACAGAGGGTGGGTGAGACAAGGGGCTGGGGTTAGGTGGGCCAACAAGAACCGTTAGTGAGATCAGGGATGAACTGAATCCTACTAGCGCCTAAGATGGACCACTGGGCTGGGTGAATTCTCCACTCAGGATGACCATCATGACCAAGGGGAGACACCACCAATGGAGATGACTGTCTCACATAGACATAGCTCCTCTTCAGAGCAACCCAGCAGTCATAGTAACCTAACCCCAAGCATAAGCTTAACTCAGTCCCAAATTGAATCCCAATTCCTATCTACAATCCTCAACTTTACCCCAGGTTGAAGTCAATCCAACTGATGGCCCCAACCTTCAAACTCACCCAAACACCTGCTCACATTCTATATAAATCCCAGTACTCACTCCAAACTCAATGCCTTATTGAGTCCCAGTCCTAATAGTAACCCAAAAACTAACCCAAATCTCAATCTCACCCCTAACCCTGACCCCAGGTCTGAATTCAACTCCAACTTTAACTATGACCCTGACCTCAACCCCAACCTCAAACTCAACCCAAACCCTGATGCCAACTTCAACTCCAATCTCAATGACCTCAACCTAACCTCCAACCTTGAATCCCAACCCCAAACTCCAACCACAACTCCAATGTCTATGGCATGACCAATCCCAACAGTGGCATCAACCCCTCCCTACCTTAATGCCAATGATATCAACAACCCCAACCTTTACCTCAATTCCACCTCAACACCAACCCCAACTTTGACCCTATCCCATCCCCCACCTGGACCCCATCCACACTCCCAAACCTTGGCAAAGCGCCTCATGTAGTGCCCCACAATCTGGGGGTCAGGACACTCGAGTTTCTTGATGATCTCAAAGCTCTGATTGAGCTGGGAGAAGACATCCACCACGGAGCAGGAGAACAGGGCATGCTCTGAAGTCTGCTGGAACTGCATCGGAAGGGAGGACGGAGGGAGGAGAGAGGTTAGAACTAGACAGTCCCTGGAGTCCAACCTTCCTGCTTTCCACAGGGAGAGCCAGAATGACCTGGGAGGACAGTGAGATGGATAGTGGGCAAGGTGGACTCAGAGCCAAGACTTAGAGGTGGATGCAGCGGGAGGGGTCAGGCTTGATAAACTCTCATTCATTTGATAGAGGAACAAAAGACCCATCAACACTGTGAGCAAGACAAAGATGAACATGTTTTCCAGAGACTGGCCTCATCCCAAGGGCAGTTTTGCCCCCAAATTGGATCTCAATGGACCCCAGAAGTAGTGAGGCCACTGTGGGCAGACTGGAAGCTTGGTGGTGGATCAGTTTTCTTACCCCATCCTTCTTGTCTCTCTCCAGGGCTCCATGCAAGAAATCTCGGGACACTTCCTCATTCTCGTCCAGCCACTGGATGACAAAAGGCTCAAACCACCTGGAGTGGAGAGCCAAGATGGGGCCCTATCATCTCTTGTCTCCCTAATCCTCTGCTCAGACTCACCTATGGCCTGGGGGGCCACTCCCCAGCCCCCTCCAACTTCACCCTTTAAATGGACTGAATGACCGTTGTCCGAGCAAGGCCCAGACATGTGGGATCCTGGTGGATAAACTGCCTTTGGGCAAGTGGGTTTATTCTCTGAGATCCTGACAGAGCACACAGTAGGTCCTGGTAAACGGTGACCATCCCACTCTCCAACACAGCCCAAGAGTCAAATGTGCTGGGTTCAAATCCTGGCTCTGTTACTAAGTGGACATCACCTTGGGCAAATCCTTCAGTATTTTATCCTCTATTTCTTAATCCACAAAGTAGAAATGACAAGACTCCTGTCTCATAGAATTGGTGAAAGGATTAAAGGAGAAAGGACAAGTGGGACTGTTCAGCATGGTTCCTGGATCTTCTGATCATTAACTGTCTGGCTAGAGAAGTCCATAGTTCAACAGCTAAGAATGGAGAACGCTGGGATTGTACCCCACCTGTGCCTTCCTGATGCCCAGGAAGATCTGAGGTCAACTCTCCCGCCCAGGACCTCAGTCTGGCTGTCTGATGCCCAGGGAACTCGGAGGAGGTCGACTCTCCCATCTGGGACCTCAGTCTGGCTGTCTCCACTACAGTTCTGGCTTGGGCTCAGGACAGGCGACTTACGCAGGATACTCGGGCACTCGGTCCTTAAAGGCAGGCAGCTCAGCCACATACTCATTGTAGAGCCATTTGACCTTGAAGTGGAGGTTCATGTAGTCGGCACTCTTGCACAGGCGATGCTTATCATGCTCTGGTGGGGAAAGCAAGGGGGCAACCTAGCCAGAGGTGTCTACCACTCTCTGCCTTGGCAGTGCCCACTCTGGCCATCACTGAGGTCTGACCTCCAATGAGGAGGCCAGGGAACTCACAGCCTTAGGGGGGACACTGAGGCACAGCTAACTGCTGTTTCCAGGCTGGGTGGTGTGGGGGTTGGGGGTCACTCACCCTCCATTGCATACTTCATATCCTGGGCAAACAGATTCCACATCACTTCAGCGCTGATTTTACCCACGTTCAATTCCTGGGGAAACCTGGTGAAGATCATAAAAGTATGAAGCCTTGGCAGACAGAAGCCAGAGGGCACAGGCTGCTTTGGCCTTCCCAGCCCCAGAGGGTAGTGTGGGACAGGCAAGGGGTCTGGATTCAAGTTCACTCATAGCCACTGACTTGCTAAGTGATTCTGCACTGAGGCCTGCTTCTCTCTGAGCCTCCACCTACCCATCCCTCCATTCATTCATTACCCCACTCATCCATCTACCTACCCATCCATTCACCCACCCATCTGTCTATTCACCCATCCCCCCATCTCACCATCCATCTATTCATTCATTCATTCCTTTACTCACCCAACCATCCATCCACCAATCTATTCATCCATCCACCTATTAATCCATCTGTTAATCCATCCAGCCATCTGTCTATCCATCCATCTATTCATTCACCCATCCATTCATCCACCTGTTTATATATCCATCTATTCATCTATCCATCTCCATTCACCTCCAAACATCCCTTCATCCATCCACCCTTTGGTCCATTCATCCAAAATCCCTTATCTTAACTTAATATTTAAGTAACCAAGAGATGCTGGCACTCCAGAGTCAGGAGTCCTTCTAGCATTCACCATAGGGAGCAAGAAAACACAATAGCTCACTCAGTCAACACAGATGAAAATTCTACAGACATGTAAAGCCACAAACCAAAACTGTGTGCACATTCATACATAATTACCCAATTCACGTCACATATTAAAGTACACGACTATACACAAATAACAATTAAACCCACAGATCACAACCATACACAAAATTATATTCACACGTATAAGAGATAATGCAATGTACATGCAAAAGATTTAGTACAGTATCTAACACACAGAGAATACTCAAGCAACACTACTGTTATTTATGAATCTACAGACACAAAATTATAGCTACATGTACACACTGTTACACACATCAGTGCATAGAAAACACGTCTGACTAGACCAGTGGTTGTGCACATACGCACAATTCTGTTTGCAAATTATGCTGTATTTCATCCATGCACAGGCACATGCACAGTTGCCCTCATATACACATTTCATATATAATTAGATAGGGCTGCCTTTACACACAAGACACAAAATTGTGACGCACGTTCACAACGACCTCCAGATAATTAATTACACAGACGCAAAACTCACTGGTTGAGGCAAGGAGTGTATGAATTTTTGTCTTCCTCAATGATGGACACTATGAGAGTAATCAGCTTGGACCAGAAGTCGAGGTTCTTGATGCTGGGGCCCTGTTCCTCCGGGGGAACTTCCCCTTTCTTGGCCTAGAAAGAACAGTGGGGGTGTTGGTCACAAAGGGTTCAGGGGGAGGGAGCTCAGATAGTTCATTATTGAGGGGCAGGAGGTTAGGGAGGAAGGGCCCTATTGACATGTGTATGATTCAGGTGAGAGATCTTTTTGAAGAGGAATTAAACTCATGTAAACAGGCCTCAATGGTCATGAGTTTGAGCAAACTCGGGAAGATAGTGGAGGACAGGGAAGCCTGGCGTGCAGCAGTCCATGGGGTCGAAAACAGGCAAACACGACTTAGCGACTGAACAGCAGCAAAACAAGCCCCCAGAGAGCTCATGTCCACACAGCTCACGAAGCTTAATCAGACTCATAAAAATAAGTGGAACTGAATTTAGCTGAACAAGCTCAAGCCCACTAAACCGAACAGAATCAAAATAAATGCAAATCAGAACCACTTAGCTTAACAGATGGCAGTTCTCAGAGTTAACTCAGTGGAACGGGGCCAATTACACTGAATGAACAGAATTAAACTTAACAGGATTGAATTAAACTCAGATGAATCCAATTGGATTGAACCTAACCAATGTGCCCAAGATCAACATCAATCTAAATCAGAACAATGGAAATACATCAACTTGAACTCAATCCAACCTAAAGTAATCTAATTCAATTCAACCCAAGTCAACCCAATCCAACTTCACCTACTTATCTCAGCCTAACATACTCAGGCCAATTCAATCCAACTTTGGTCAGTCAATGGAAACGAGAATATTGGTAGTTAAACTCAACTGAAATAAGTCCGACTCAACTATACCTAATCCAACAGCCGAGCTCATCCTAACTCAAGCCAATTCAACCCAGTCAAGAACAATTTCAAATAAACTAAACGGAACTGAATAAGTTTTTACTCAACTCAGTCAAACTTGGTGATGCTCACCTAATTAGCCTAGAGCAATTTTAACTTAAGTCAAGTGGATAGAAATCAACAGATCTAAACTGATTATATTAATAGTTGAAGTAAACCCAACCCAGTTAAGAGCAACTTGATTTCAACTCAAGTCATCTGAATGTAAATGAACAGAATAAAAGAAAATTGAGCTGAATTCAGCTTATGTGTTATATCAGAAGCCCAACCTGATGCAAGGGCTCAGCTCCCACAGCCTCTTGTAATTTCTCCATCCCAGTGCTAATGACTATGGTTGTAAATTTCCAGTTTATACATTTTCCTCCCAATAGAATATAAGCTCCTTGAAACCTCATTGACAATCCTGGGACATTATATGTGTAAACAATGTGTTGAAAGACCTCAAATAAATAAATAAATACTCAAATAAATTGAGTTCAAGACTGAAGTGAAGAAATTCAGTTCAACTCAACATTTATTGCACAGGGACTCTATTGCAGGCACATTGTACTATGCCAGACTTAACCAAGTTTGTAACTCAGACGCTTGAGTCATGTCTGGTTCTTTGCGATCCCGTGGACTGTAGCCTGCCAGGCTCCTCTGTCCATGGGATTTCCCAGGCGAGAATCCTGGAGTGGTTTGCCATTTCCTCCTCCAGGGGATCTTCCCATCCCAGGGTTTGAACCTTTGACTCCTGTGGCTCCTTCATTGGCATGCAGATTCTTTACCACTGAGCCACCTGGGAAGCTCCTAAAACCAAACTGATCGAGCTCCTACTGTGTACCAGATGCTAAGTACTTAACTATACTTTATCTAAAGCTTGCAGCTCATTGAATTTCCTCCTCAATCCTGAGGTGTGGGTTTATGACTCCATTTTACAGGGGAAGATAATGGAGGTTGAGAAGAGTTAAATCACTTGGGAAGTAAGACTCAGACCAGGGTCTAGGTGGAGCCCCGGGGTCCCCTCTGCCTCATCTGGGGTCCTCACCGGGTCAGTCTGGTACTCTCGACTGTAGAGTTCATGACAATTGTTGAAGATGTACTCATAAGTAGAGTTGAGGCAGGCTTTCACACAGTCCTTCACCACCTGGCTGGCTCGGGGTGGGCTCTGGAGTTCTTGTACCTGGAGGGAGGAAAGGAGAAGGGCATGGTTGTGCAAAATTGGGACAAGAGGTTCCCAGAAAGTGGCTACAGGTGGATCTGTGTTTAAGGAAATGATGTAGCAATATGAAAGCACAGGGTCACTGAGAAAGGGCCCTGCTTTCCAGACGAAATGTTCCTTGTTTAGGACCTAAGAGTTCTGGAATATCCTCCTCGGAGAGCTGATGGAACCAGGTCCCCTTACCTACCTTCATCCGAAAGAAGGTGATGCTGGTGAGAAGGTCCACAGTGGATTTGAGGTCCTGGAGTCTCTCTGGACTGCTGGCTGGGAAGTTATTCTATGGAAGGGAGGTGGGGTTATGGAAGAAGGCTAGGGGTTGATGGGAGATCATGTTTTAGGGAAGACACAAGAGCCTCCAAGTTTCAAGAGGTGTGTCAGGGGCAACTGAGAACATCTTGAAGTAACTGGGGGTATCTTCTTGGATGCACTAAACGTGTTGAGCAGGTGCTGCCCACAAATGTATACATGTGTTGGAGGAACACATTCCACATGCTAAGATGGGTCCTCCTATATGCATGCTTGCTGGTAGCAGTCCCCTTCAGGCACACACATGCATGTGGTGAGTGAATCATCATACGTGCACTTCTCACCCGATACATGGAGAGGTCGATCCGCAGGGAGTTGTGCAGCTGGTCCAGGAGCTTCACAAAGCGCTCTTTCTGAGGAGGTAGAGGTGGAGGAGGAGGTTGGGCTAAAGCAGGGACTTGGGGATCAAGGGCACCAGCCAAAGTTGGCTGACATATTGGCTAAGTGGTTGCTATATACTATGCACACCCCATGCACTGTTGAACTGACCCCTCATGACATCCATTTCCATTCAACACAGGAGCAATATTAGGCTCAGAGAGGGGAACTGAATGGTGCAGAGTCACACAGTAAGTGAGGTCCAGACTGGGGATCTGGGAGTCAGGTGAGGTCTGACCAGCACAGGGTCAGGCTCTCCCTTATCTCTAGGCCTCTGCTCCTGGAACTGACCCCAAAGTTGGAGGCGGCGAAGCGGTCGGAGGCAGACACGTTGGTGGAGGCGGTGGTGTGAGCATAATAGGCGTTGATGTTGGCAAGCAGGGTGCTCATGACGGCAGGCACCCCAGGACACATGTATTTGGAAGAGAGGCAGGCAAAGTGGCTGGTAGGAGGGAATGGGAAGCACTGGGTCTGGTGTCCAGGCCCCAGAGTGCCTCTAAGACAGCCCCCCAACCCCTCAAACCATCCCCTTACTCCCTGCTTGATTCTGCCCTCTGAGTTTCTGTCTCTTCTCTGAATTGTCCTATCTCTGCCTCTATCTCCAGCTCTCATCCTTGTCACTCTAGTTTCCACCAATGACACTTCGCTAGCCTCCAGGAAAATTACAGAACCCCGACCACACTCATCTCCTCTCTGGATTCCCCTCCCAAGAGCCCCTTCCACCCCAGATCTGCCAGTATCCTCTTGGTAGCTACCCCTCCCCCGTTTCCTGCACCTCATGTCCACCTCAGCCTGCAGCCTTACGTCATGGCTTGGTAGATGGACTCAACGCCATAGCGCATGGCAAATTCATCTACAATCTCCTGGGCTGTCTCATCATAGTAAACTTTCCAGGCGTCGTCACCCTTGGCATCTGGGATCTTCACGACCCCATTGTTCTGCACATCTGTCACGAAGTGGAACAGGTTCTGCCACCACAAGGGAGAAGGTGTCATCGAGAGTATAAGGGGACACAAAGGGCCAGAGACCCCAGGTAGAAGGTAGCTTAGCTCATTCACTCATCTGTTTACTCACTAATTCATTCATCTCTTTGGTCCATCCACCACCCATTCATCCATCCAACTACCCCAAATTTCAGTTATCCCTCATCCATCCTTCCAACAGTTCAACTACACACCCATCCATCTGTACATCTGTTCATCCACCCATCTACTCACCCATCTATCTTGCTATCCATCTAGTCATTTACCCATCAATACAACTACCCTCAAACCCACCTGTTCACTTATCCACTCTTTCAATAATTCAACCACACATCCATCCATCCCATACATTTACCTACAACTTCACTGTCCATCCAATAATTCATCCTTCCACCCATCAACCGTCAATCCACCCATCTATCACCCACCTGTCTGTGCATCTACACACCCACCCACCTACTCCAAAACTCTCCCATCCATACATCTATACTTCCAGTAGTTGAACCACACATCCATCCACCCACCCTTCCTTCCACCCATTCATCTATCCACTCACCTACCTACCCACCATTCCAACAACCCCCAAATTCACCTATCTACTCAAACTTCCCTCTAACTAATTCAGCCACACATCCATCTATCCCGTCTAACTACCCACAGCTTAATCTTTCCATTTAATAATTTATCAACCCATTCAACCATCCATCACCCATCTATCCACCCAGCAATTTATTCATCCATCCATCTTTCCATCCATCATGTATCTGTCCATCCATCTACTCACCCATCTATCTATCCAACTACCCCCAATTCACCAATTCAACTCATCTGTACTTCCAACAATTCAACCATACATCCATCCACCGATCTTTTCATCTTTTCACACATTTTTTATCCACTCAGCACTCCTTCATCCATTCAATCAACAAACTGAGTTCTCTCCAGGAACCCCCAGGCAGTTAGAAGAGACAAACCTTGGCACAAAGAACCTAACTGTGAGTGTTCAGGGCTGAGACAGATGGAAGACCTGTAGTTTGCTGGTGGGAGTCCATTCCCCTTCCCAGAGGAGGGGGGCCTGAAGGTGGAACTTGATTGATGGGGAGGAGTTTTCTGAGCAGAAAGAATGGCATGGGGGACAGTCTCAGTGGCCCAGAGGAGTGTGGATGGTGTGGTCAGAAAGAGGAAGAAGCAGCTGGGGCAGAAAGGAATGGTGAGTGGAGGGAATGTGGGCGATGAGGGTGACCTTACGGCAGGGTGGAGCAGTGGGCCTCACCTCGTGCAAACAGGTGTACTGGACATGGTACGGAGCCACCTTCTCTTCACCTTTGATCTCCACACTGATGTGTAGCCGGATGGCGCCTGACACAGCAGATTTGTCAGTCCGCTTGTCTGCAGAGCAGAAATGACGGCAGTGTCAGAACTTCCCAACATGGCCCCGCGCTATCTTCACATATGCATAACTGCAGGCCTCCCAGACTCCTTGATAAGGCCTAGGAGGTTCTCCTTAGATTGTCTCCCTAGACTTGTGTCTCTCCCATTGGACTAGAATTCTTAATCCCTGTGTATGCCTTCTAACTAGGATCCCAGATCTTGCTTCCTCTCCCAGATTAAATGCCTTGGTCTGCATCTCCTTCTTTATACTCAGAGCCTTGCTTCTTCCTGAGGCTGAGCTCTCAGATTCTGTGTTCCTCATCAGATCAAGCTCCCCAGAATCTACTTGATTGATCCTCTTAGACAGGATTCCTGGACCTGTGCCTCTTTGCTCAGACTAGTATCCTCAGGTCTTGCTTCCTGCCTCCCCCATCAGAATGGGAGATCTAGATTTCCTCTAACCAAACTAAGAAGTTCCGAGACTCTGCTCACCCCTCTCAGACTGGGGTTCTTCCTCTGCCCTTGGTTTGGGCTCACAGATCCTACTCATCTTCTTGTAGTTCTTGGGTCTACAGCTCCCACTCTCAGATTAGGAATCACCAAATCTACCTCTTCCCTCTTCCCTTATGCTGGATTCTCAAAGTTCAATTCCGCTTCTTAGTTTAGATGCCTGGCTCTGTGCCTCTCTCCTTGCACCAGGATCCTCTGGTCTTGTTTCTGTCTCCCGCATCAGAATGGGATATGGAGGTTCTGTCCCTCCCTCACTCTCCCAAACTGAACTAACAGATGCCTAGGTTCTGCTCATGCTCTCAGCCTGGGTGCTTCCTGCTCCTATCAGACTGGGCTCACAGACTCTGCCTCCTCCTTCATTAGACTGGGCTCCTAGACTAACTGCTCTGGACACTGTCTCTTCCCTCCAGCCGGGATCCCCACTTTGGCTGACTCTCTGGGGCTCCCCCTCTCCTCCCCCCACCACCGATCCCCACCCTTGCTCACCCAGGTTGTACCACACGTCCATCTCGCCACTGAGTGTCCGCACCTCGATGATCGTCTGGCCCAGGAAGTCATCGGATTCCCTCTTGAACCGCTGCTTCACGCGAGATTTGATATCGTCGTCCTCGTCCCAGACGCGCACCTTGATTCGGTCTGAGGAGTTGTGGCATTCACTGCAGAGGGGAGGAGGAGGTCGGGGCAGGGCTCTGGAAGCCCGCCGCCCCTCCACCCCTGCCGCCTTCAGCTGCCCCGACAGGAAGCTCCGTATGGGGGCCCCCAGCCAGACACTTACAAGTGAAAGTTCTCCTCCCACACGGGGTTCAGGTTTCCATAGATGGTTTTTGTCCGTTTCTTGGTCTTCCCGACCTGGACGGTGACATAGGGGTCACTGGATCCCGTCTTGTCCTTTGCCTGCAAACCCTGGGCGCAGACCACTGGAAGACACAAAAAACGAATATAAATGTGGGCTCTAGGAGTAGGCAGGCCAAGAACAGTCACTCCCACGGGCTCCACAGGGAACCCCTGTGACCAATACTGAGGGCTTTGTCCTGGCCCCTAGAGCCGTAAGCATACCCACTGCGCATGCGCCACGTGCTCGCGCTGTAACAACCAGGGGAAACCTCACCCAATGAAGGAGGCGAAGGTGCCCCAGGGTCACCCCTGCGGCAGGTCACTCTCGGGCGTATGCTCTACACTGCCCCCATAAAGTCCCCAGGATTGAGCCGCCAGTTGCCCACAGTATGACCTGACTGGCATCCTCCTCTGAGCTTCTTACCTCCCTGCTCGCAAATTCAGGGAGGGTCTGAACTACTTGTTTCAGTCCTTCCTGCTGGCATCTCCCACTCCATCCAAGTCTCCATCTCCTACTGAGACTTTCTGGGACAACATCACGGATACCCATCTGCCCAGAAATCCTCATCTTGTCATCTGTTTCCCGGGAAATCTCAAGGACGATGAGGAACGGATAAACACTACAATGCACCGGCCCCTGGGAAGGACCTCTCAGGTCTGGGAGCTCAATACTGCCGCCTAGTGGTTGCAGATGTCTACTACATCCACTATGTCGCTTGCTAGGTGGCACCCTGCGCGCATGCTAAATCGCTTGTCGTGTCTGACTGCGACCCTATGGACTGAAGCCCTCCAGGACTGTAGCCCTGCATCCCCTCTGTCCATGGGATTCTCCAGGCAAGAATACTGGAGTGGGTTGCCATGCCCTCCTCTTAGGCGGTCTTCCCGATCCAGGAATCAAACTTGCATCCCTTATGTCTCCTGCATTGACAGGCAGGTTCTTTACCACTAGAGCCACCAGGTAGGACTTATTCCCTCCTGGTGTCACTTCCCAATACTCCTGGGGGCTTCCTGGGTTCCCCTCCCAGGTAAACTGCTTGCCCTCATCTCTTCTTCAGGTCTGGTTCTAAGGTCTACCAACCGAGATACACCCAGATAGTTTCAGGCACACACGTTTGGAGACATCTATGCCCAACTGTGGGCACAAACGCATATACACAGCCACGAGAAAGTCACGGAAACCCTCAGATATGTGTAGCAAAGGGAAGGAAGGAGCGTGGGAGGGAGCACAGGAGGTTAAGATGGGACCCCGTGGCAGCCCCTCCCCCGCTCCGCGGCCTCACCAGTGATGCTGATCTTGGCCGACCACTTGGATGTTCCGTCCAGCACGCTCTGCTTGACCGCCTTCATCTGCTGCGTGTGCGCAGTCTTCGTCACCGCGAAGATCTCCTGGATGAGCTCGAAGATCTCGGGCTTGTTGCGCTCCCGGATCTTCATGCGGTCCTTGAGCACCATGATGATGTTCTGCGTCCTGTCCTCCGCCCCGTGCTTGGAGCTCTTCTCCGCCGCCCCTGCGGACAGGCGCAGACAGGCGACACCTCACACAGTGCACCCCCTCCCAGAAGCGACAGCCCTGATTCTCACTCCAGGGCTTCCTCGTCCGCTGCCACGGATACGGGGTTCAGGTGAGTCACCGCCCCCAGGCTAGAGATACCAGTGCGTGCTCAGTTGTGTCCGACTCTTTGAGGCCCTATGAACTGTAGCCCGCCAGGCTCCTCTCATGGGATTTTCCAGGCAAGAATACTGGAGTGGGTGGCAACCCACATTTTCCTTCTCTAGCGGATCTTCCAGACACAGGGATCAAATCCGAGTCTCCTGCATTGGCAGGCGGATTTTTTTTTTTTTTTTTTTTTTTTTACCACTGAGCTACTTGGGAAGCACTAGAGATAGCAGAGCTCCTACCAGCTCTCTGAATCCTCCCCTAAAGTTCCCACCTCCTGTCTTAGCCCCTCCTGTCCGCGTGAGTCCCCTCCTGCTCTGACCCCAGCCCTCGCCAAGTCCCCTTCTCTGACTCCTCTGCCCAACTCGAGTCCTCTCTGACCTTTGAATTAACCCTAACCATAATCCATTTTTTTCCCCCGTGGAAAACCTCTACCTCCCATTAAGTCCGGCCCCTCGTACAGTTTATTCGCTTCCCAGGTGGCCCTAGGGGTAAAGAAGCCGCCTGTCAAAGCAGGAGACTTAAAAGACGCGGGTTTGATCGTTGGAGAGGGGCATGGCAGCCTACTCCAGTATTCTTAACCTGGAGAATCTTCTTGGACAGAGGAACCTGGCGGGCTGTAGTTCGTGGGGTCGCAGAGTCGGACAGAATTGAGCACGCACGCGCATCCTTCCGTAGTGTACAGTTTAGCTCCTCCCTGAGTCCTGCCCCACCCCTCTAGGACCTCCCGCCCATCTCCCTTCCCAATACTCCCCAACACCACCCAGTGGCATAGCTCCGCCCCGCCCTGCCCCCTCGCCAGAGCCCCGCCCCAGCATGAACAGTTCCTCCCCTGGGTCTCCGCTCCGCTCCGCCCGCGTCCAGCACTCACGCTGCAGACAGTCCGCGTTGAGCAGGTCCTGGCACTTCTCGTGGCACTTGACACCGCACTCGGTACAGCGCATGCCCTGCCGCGCGATGCCCCACAGCAGCCCCTCACACTCGTAGCAGTAGGTGGGTGTGGTGGCCGTCCACACCTCGAAGTTGTGCGGCGTCGTGCACGAGATGGGGTAGATTAAGGCTTGCAGGGTCTTCTTGTAAACGTGATTTTTCTGCGGGAGAAGCGGGGCATGTGACATAGAGCCCTAACCTGGGGGCACTGGCTTCCCTTCCCCCCTGCGCCCCCTCCCCGCCACCTCCACACTGTCGGAATCCACGGTTCTGGTGCATAGACTGCTGCTGTGTTGTCGAATTCTGTAAAGTGAGGAGTGCTTGTCTCTGCCACACCCCACTTCCTTTCCTCCAGGAGCCCCCAGCCCAGTCCACCCTCCAACCTGGGGAAAAGAGCCCCACGCACCAGCTCTTCGTTGTTCAAAGTGCTGGATGCCAAGGCCGAGGTGATGCCTGCTTTTCTGGACTGGACCAGGGACTGGAAACAGGGAAGTCACCAAGGGAGCCAGAAGGGTCCGTTGGCACCCAGGAGTTATCACCGCAAGCAGAATCCACGGTTTGAGGTCACCGATCACCGATTCAGGTCACAGCAGTGTGAGCAAAAATGGCCAAAAAAAAAAAAAAAATTGGGAAGTAACAGAAGCTCCAGGTTAGAAGAGACCCTGGAAAGGGAGCAGCTCCACATCTCTGACTCAACCATCCCTCACCACCATGGACCAGACTGGGGAACTACATTTGGCCATGGTCACCAGCCACAGAACAAAACCACCGGCCACAGCATGAACCAAAGTGGGGAGTCACCTGCTTTCTTCCCCACCAGTGAACTGTAGGACATGGCAAGGCTCCCTCCCCGGAACCCATGTGCTGGGGGTCAGCTGGAAGATTCCAGTGCAGGGTGGGGGCCTGGGGAGGATATTCAAGGGCCTGGGTTGCCATCACTCACCATGGCCTGAAGTGTCCAGGCAGCACACAGAATAGAAATCAGATCGCATTAGTCTCAGAGAATGCCTTGCCAGCCCCTAGCCCCAGGTCTGCCATGGGCAGTTGACCAGGTTGAGCACTGCCTGGGGCAGGGCTGCTCTGCTGGGGGAGGGGAGGGCACAGGCGCTCACCAGGTCGCTCACGAGTGGGATTGGCTTCCTCTTGCGGATGTCCGGCATGCTATCAATGATGATGAGACCACCGCCAGGGCTGCAAGACACCCACCGACGTCAAGGGCCCAGGGAAGTCCCCCTTCCTTCAACAGACATCATCTTAGCCCTGGAGAGGATACCTGATCTCCCCAGGTATTTAGGGCTGAATTATGTCTCCTCAAAAAATACACTGAAGACCTAACCCCCAGTATCTCAGAATGGAAGCTTATTTGGAAACAGAGTCATTGCAGGAGTAATTAGTTCAGGCAAGATTATCCTGGAGTAGGATTCACTCCTAATCCAATATAAGTGATATCTTTATAAGAAGAGAGACACACAAGGAGAAGACGGTGGTGTGATAATAGGGGCAGAGATTGGAGTGACTCGTTTACCACCCAAGGAATACCAGGGACTTCCAGCAACTAACTACCAGAAGCTAGAAAAGCAAGGATTCTCCCCTACAGATGTCAGTATGACTCTTGCCAACACTTTCGTTTTGGAATTCTGGCCTCCAGGAACCACAAGAGGATAAACACTGCTGTTTTAAGGGTCCCGTTTGTGGCAGTTTGTAACGGCAGCCCTAAGAAACAAAGACACTGGGCCTCAACTTCCTGGTCTGAGGAATGGGGAGATGATGCAGTTGCCTACATTTAATGAAGATTCGAATTAAGGCAAATCTAAATAAAAATGTATTTAAGAAATCAATGAAAACGTTATGCTCAAAATTGGAAATACATGTGCATATTTAAAGTCTATCCTGGAAGAAGGGATTTCAAAGCCCATGAGAAGGAGGAAACAGGAAATGGTATATGTGCTATTTCCTCTCTGCAGCTCTGGCATAGCTGGTGAATCGGAATGAGGGCTGTGGCAGATGCTGGACGGCCTGTCCAAATTCACTTTACTGAGAGATGCACTCATCCCAGAGACAATTCAGGTGTGGTTACTCTCCTGAATGTTCCCATTGGCCAATGAGAGTGAGGCCTGCAGCCAATGACCCCAGACAAGCTGTGGGGTGCTATTCATGCACCAGCACTGCCTGAAGGATCAGACAGAGGCTTGGAGACATCTGAACTATGTCTCTGTTTGACTTCTTCCCCTGCCTGGCCCTGCCTGTGAGGGAAGCACTCTTGAGAGCACTTTCTGCATAAATGAAGCACGCAGGAGCCCCACTTTCAGACCCTGCTTCAAGCTCCCCACCTGGGACACTTGCCCAGCTGGGAGTCACAGCTTCTGTCTCCCTGCCTCTGTTTGCAAAGTATGTACAAGGGAAAGTAGTAACCCTCCACCTGTCCTTTAAAATATTAGTGTAATTTACAAACATCTTTCGCATTCTCTAACCTCACTTAATCTCCCCAGGGATTAAGAGTTGAATTGTGTTGGAATGCACAAATGCTGAAAAAGCACCCTGGAAAATCAGTAATTTAAGAAACTAGACATGAAAAATGTTCCATGTAAGAACTAGTGTCATGAAACAGCCAGCAACTGTAGCAATAATCTGAGAGATGTAAAAACAGAATTAGAGCAACAAATTCACTCCAAGGTTGCAGCTGTATCAGGCAGGAAGTGGGTTTCTTCTTTACCTTACATTTTGTCTAGGGGGAAATGGTCTTGAATTATATGAGTGGCTTGGGCAAGACCTCTCTGGACTCAGTTTTCTCATTTGTAAAATAGGGGTAGTGGGCCCCCCATGGGTTCCTTGTGAGGATTTGATGTGTTACTATCTTTGGCTCATGCTGGTCATGAGTGTCTTATGACTGGCTACATTATTTCACTCATGCTCAATCTGTCTCCTGTCTAAATGGAATCTCTCCCTGCTCTGGTTGGGCTGAGGCTATGGTGTGAACCAGCCTCAAGCTCTGGATTCAAAACTTCCTCTTTCTCCCCACCAAGATCCATTACTCACCCGCCTTTGAACCACAGGGACTTGGACATTTCTCCTTCTCCCCGGGCCTGCAGGACAGAGAGATAGAGTCAGTGTTGTTACCCCTTCCCAGGTCAGCACAGGTACCACACCCACAACCATCTCCCCTTTGCACTGGGAGTCAGAAAGCCTGGGTCTTAGCCCTCACTGTGTATCCTTAGGGAGCTCACTGACTTTCCTGGGCCTCAGTTTATCCATCTGTAAAATGAAAGGAGATGCTCTCTGCCACCAACCGCAGTGAACTTTAGTCCCCTTGTCTGTGAAAATGGAGGACTTTTTGAGCATCATCTCAAGCAACAGCTCATGCTCTATAGTCCTGGAATTCTTAGAGGCTGGCTCAACATTCATAAGATCCTATCATTTGATTATCTCACCTGATTATCTGATCTCATGCCCCAGGGCCTTTGCCTAAGCCACACCACCTGACTGTATGCTTTCCCACTTTCATTCTCAACCAACCTCCATCTATCATTTAGGTCTCGGCATAGACCCAAAGCCAACACCTCCTACCATGCAACTAAAGGGTGGCATAATGGGGGAGGCGGGCAGGGCAGGGAGAGTGGTCTGGCACTTTCTCCTGAAAGTTAAGGCATTTTGAATATCACTTCACTTTAAGTATCACCTCCTTCAGTGAGTTTTCCTGATTGTCAGATTAGCTTTATGCCCCTTCTATGAAACCCAGAGGTCCCACTCATGTTTACTTTTTTCTTGGCATATTATTAGTTTCATTACAAGGGTAGCTGCTGCATTTTTCATTTAATTTGCTTACTTAGGGAAAGTTAGTCAATAGCCTTTTCACAGTATATTCTTTGCTACTCTTTGAATCTAGAGCCATGAGAATGTATAGTAAAAGAAAATTCTATTGCACAACTGATAAGAAATTTGACTTGAAACTTTTGTAACTCTGATAATTGATGGTCTGAGACTTTGGGAGTCTGTTTAGGATTTCCTCCTCCTGCCAGCCTCACCCCAGTTTGAAAGGTCGCTGTGGATAACAACACTGCTCTATCCCCAGCCCAGAGAAGGCTGAATGAATAAAGCAGTGAATGAATGGACTCATTCCTGCTGCCCATTAAAACAGTCATCCTGACCCTGACATTAATTCTATTTTTCACCTAATTCCTTTTCCAATACGGATTCGACTTCAGACCTTTCCCTAATCCCAACACTTACACCCAGTGTGACCCCAAGAACTGACCTCTTCCCCTAACACCAAGTCTAACCCTGAACGCTAATGTTTGGCTGCTGCCCTAACCCTTACATCCATTCGTATCTCTGACCTGTATCCCTGTCCATGAACCTGGCCCCTGAACTTGGCCATAGCCACACTCTCAGCTTAATTTTCAGCCCCAGGTTCTAGTTCGCCTCTCCCTCTTTCCCACTTAGAAATCCAAGGCTGCCCTGGGGAGGTTGGACTGGGGCTTGGTGGAGCCAGCAGGTTGAGCTGGAGAGTAGGTAGGCAGGGGTAGGCCCGGGGAGGAGTCAGATTGGGCAGGCGCTGAGCTGGGAATGGTGGGGCTGGAGCCAGGGCAGGCGTGGGTGGGGCTAAGGAAGGGGGAAGTGTGTGGCATGGGCTTGTGTGGGCAGGGCCAGGGAAAGGACCACAGTAGTAGGTTGGGGCTTGGAAGGACTGGGGAAATGGGCGTGGCCAGCCTGGCCAGGGGAGTGGACGAGGCGTGGGCGGGGCCAGCCTGGCCGCGGGTGTGGGCGAGGCGTGGGCGTGGCCAGGCTGCCGCCGTCACTCACCTCCTGCAGCTGCAGCCGCACCTTGTTGAAGGCTCGCAGCCAGTTGGCCTTGGCTCTGGACACGGAGTCCTGACCCTCTTGGCCTTCCTCACCTTCTCGAGGCCTGAAACTGAGGCCGGGGATTCATGATGCTCCAGGGACAGCACCCCGTCCACCCCCACTGTCTGGGTGATGCTGGGCCCGCCATGGCCTCCCGGGCACTTCAGAGACACAGTGACCCGCCCAGGACCCTCCGACCACCCTCAGTTTCCCTCCCCACTTCCCACATGCCCATCTCCTCTCTGACACCTTCAGGCCCCCCTGTGTCCCCCTGCCACCTTCCTGGACCTTCTGCAACTTTGTAATCCTACCTGCCCAAGATTCTTCTGATGCCTTTGTGACCACTCCAACCCTGGAAAGCCCTCCAGCCCCTCACAACCCCCAAGACTCCTTCATGACCCTGCTCAACCCACTCTGACCCCACTGAGCCCTTTCTGACTGCCAAGACCCTCCTATCCCATCCCAGACCCATGACTCTGTGACAGCCCTCCTCCCCATTCTCCAGGTCTACACTGACCCTACCATGACACCAGTGACCCTGTGACCTTGTGATAGCCTCAAGCCCTTCCCTCTACCTCTCCTCAGCCTTGGGGGCCTCAGGCTCCTGCTCAGATGCAGGCGCTTCCTCAGGCACGGCTGGCTCGGGGGCCACCTTGGGTACGTCGGGGGCCTCAGTGGGCATGGCTGGGGTCTTGTCCTCCTTCTCAGGGGCAGCAGGTGGAAGGCTGACACGCTTGAAGTCCTTGGGCTCGGCCACAGCCACCTCCTCTCGCATGGCATAGCCTCGGATGTCATCCGGCACCTCCTCCTCCTCCTCCAGCTCCTCCTCATCTTCAGGTAGCTCCTCCTCCTCCAGGAAGTCCTCCAGGTCTTCATCCAGCTCTTCATCCAGCTCCTCATCCAGCTCGTCCTCATCCTGGTCCCAGCGCGGCGAGTCCTTGTGGTAGCTGACCGAACTGTGGCAGGAGTGGTAGGAGTCCCGGTCCCGCTCGTCCTCCAGCTCAGAGCCCTGCAGACTCTGCTCATCCGGGTCGAAGTCCTCGCTCAGCTGCGAACTGCCTTGGCTCAGCTCCCCTGAGGAGGCGTAGCGGCTGCTGCCTGTGGGGCTAGAGGGTCGGGCCAGGGCTCAGGGACTGGAGCACAGAGCTGCTGCCCGGCCCGGCCCTGGTCACACAGGTTCCCTCACGCGGTCATTCCCTGGGTTGGTCATTCCCTTTATTCCCAGCATTGGGGGAGCACCTCTGGGCACCAGGGAAACACAGCCGTGAACCAAAGAGACAAGACAGCTGTCCTGAGGTCACTGACTATCTTGGGGGTCAGGCAATAAAATCAGATTGATGACAAGATCAGTGCCCTACTGTGTGCCTATCCAAGCACTGTGGAAGCTGTAAAGTGTTCACCCATATATTGAGGACCCCGAATGAGTGTCCCTGCCACAGCCCCCTTGGAGACCTAGTGCTCCTGCAACAAACATGGTTGCCCCTGTCTCCTGATGTCTCCCCTACCCCCGCCTCAGCCTGGTCCTCCCCGTGTTGAGCCCCCTCCATTCATCAGGACTCCCTGCCTCCACTCTTTCCCCAGCTTCCACTCTCAGCTGATCCTTCACCGGGCCCCTCAGCTCCACCTCAAAGACATATGTGTAATGCGTCCACTTCCTTGCATCCTGGGCACCATGTTAGCCCAGGCTCTGCCATCTCCATTAGATGCTGTCTTACTCAATATCCACTTCTCTCCTGGACATTAACATTTTCCATGAGAGTCACAAAGGGGTTTATCGGAATCATAAACCCAATCACAGACCTCCTGTGTTCCAACTCTACCATAAAAGTAAAGTTAGCCACTCAGTCATGTCCAACTGTTTGCGACCCCATGGACTGTAGCCCACCAGGCTCCTCGGCCCATGGGATTCTCCAGGCAAGAGTACTGGAGTGCGTTACCATTTCTTCCTCCTGGGGATCTTCTCGACCCAGGGATCAAACCCAGGACTCCCGCATCGCAGGCAGATTCTCTAAAACCCCATGCCATGCTCTGCAATTTTGTGTGGCCCAGGCCCTCCAACTTCCCCACCCTCAGCTGCCTCCATCCTCCCTTCTCTCCCCCTGCTCCAGCCACACTGACCTCCTGACTGTCCCTCCAACACCCTAAACTGCTCCCACCTCTGGACCAGTGGTAAAGAATCTCCCTGCCAATGCAGGAGATGCAAGAGACACAGATTCGATCCCTGGGTCAAGAAGATCCCTTACAGAAGGAAATGGCAACCCACTCCAGTGTTCTGGCCCGGGAAATCCCATGGACAGAGGAGCCTGGCGGGCGACAGTTCACAGGGTCGCAAAAAGAGCAGAACGCAACTAAACAACTGGACCCTAGCACCTGCTGTGCCCCCCAGGAACATCCTTCCTTGCCTGCTTTATCTGGAAAATTCCTTCGGTGCCCACTGAAATAGCACTTCTTTGGGTGAGCTAAGTCTTCTTCAATGTCTAGTCAGGTCAGACCTACCCTCATCCCCATTATATGCTCCTTATATGCACCCTGGATCACACTCAACATAACTAGGAAAAATATCTGCGTGAGGGCAGACACACAGGCCACCTCTCAGCCCCTTCTAACCGCTCATTCAGACACTTAATAAACAGCGTTCCTTGTCTTAAACACTTCCTCCCTCTCAGTGACTAGGATCCACTTTCTCAACCAGCCCCTGGGATGCTGTAGGAATCAAACAGGGGTTTCTCCCCCTCGCCCTTATCTGCTCAGCTATGTGTGTGTGTGTGACTGCTTTTCATTGCCTGTCCCTGTAGACAGCAAGGACGGGGAAATCCTCAGGTATTATTGGGCTGGGACAGACTCCCAGCTCCCTCTGCTGGTGAATACTCCCAAAGTCCACTCCAGCACATTCCGGGTTGCCAAGTGAGGAGTGCGCCTAGGACTGGGATCTCCACACAGGTCTGGAAATGCTCACCTGTGACACCAGGCACCCTGTAAATCACTCCAGGCTGCAAGAAGGTGGGACCGATGGTCCCCAAGACTCCTCCCACCCCAGCTCTGACATTCGGGACCCAAAACAACTCTGATCCCAGACGCTTCTCCTGGATCCCATTGAGTTAGCCACCAAGAACCTCCCTGTATGATCTGGCCAAGTCTACCTTTAGCTGAGCTGTTTTCTCTGCCTGGAATTCTTCTCCTCTGTCAGACTCCTCATCTATCCTTCAAGGGCTAGCTCCCAGGCACCATCCTCCAGGAAGCCCACCTTGCCCTTTCTCACCACCAGGGCGTCTAGCTGTGTCCCTCCTGTAAGCCAAGCTCTGACCTGCAGGATGGAATGTCTGTTCCTCTGGGGGCATTCAGTTTCCACACGGCAGCAAGACCAGGGTGGCGTGGGATGGTGTCTTGAGCCACTGTCAGGCTGTTTCTGCCTGTGCACCCACTCTCTGCTGTGTGACCTGTTCATGGGGAGCGTGAACAGGGCTCTTCCTTTTCTATTCCCACCCCCCATTCCATCCCAGGAATGCTCACACCAAACAGACTCTCTCTGGGACATACAGACACACCCAGGGCCATAGAAGGACAAGACAAGCCCATGCACACGGAATGGGAGCCGGTCCAGGACCAGCTCCATGCACACCCTGCTTTGAGACCCAGCAAACTCGCTCCTACTCTTTGAGCCTCAGTTTCCCTGTCTGTAAGATGGGCACTCTTCTGCTTTTTTCCTCCAAGAAAAGACTTTCCCACCTACTGAAAGAGCTCATATTTTCTTTATATTTGATATCTTACTCTCTTTTCAACTGTTTCCCATACATTGAAACTTTGTTCCAATAATTGCATGAGTCTGAGCCAGCTTGAATATGCAAGTGAATGATGCTTTACAAATGGTAATGGTTGCAAAAATGAAAGGAGAGGCTGTTAGGGAGACAGGAATGCTTCTGGAGATATTTGGAATAAGGAAGTCACTAATACAAACATAAAGGGATCTAATTCTTTGTTTTCAGGATGGCTCACACACAAAGGCGTTAAATGAAGGATGCTAGAGTAAATCCAGGGCAAGATTAATTCTACTCCCTCTTATATCGCTAAGTGGTTTACCTTGAGTATGTCATTTCATTTCCTTGGACCTAAAAAATAAAGAGGCTGGACTGAATGTTCAATCTTATTTTCTCTTTTTTGAAGTCCAGTTGATTTACGAAGCTGCGTTAATTTCCGCTGTACAGCAAAGTGATTCCGTTATCCATATACATGCTTTTATATCCTTTTTCATTACAGTTTATCAGAAGACATTGAATATAGTTCTCTGTGCCGTACAGTAGGACCTTGTTATTTATTCATTCTCTATATAACAACTTACATCTGCTAAACCAGACTCCCACCCTATCCCTCCCCCAAACCCCTCCCCTTTGGCAACCACAAGTTTCTTCTCTCTGCCTGCAATTCTCTTTCTGTTTTGCAAACAAGTTCATTTGTGTCATGTTTTAGATTTCACAGATAAGTGATATCATATATTAAATATTTGTCTTTCTCTTTCTGAGTTACTTCACTTCTTATGATAATCTCTAGTGGCATCCAAAAATGCTCTGGAAAAAGTTCCTTCTAACACATGTCATCTATAACCTATCTGAACTTTCTATGGTATATGTAAAACATAGGGAAGTTTAACATGAAACTTGTTTAAATACCTGCAAAAAAAATATTGTACCGGATGGTGCTAAAGAGTGAGTAGGGACGATTTCCCTGGTGGTGCAGTGGCTAAGGCGGGAGATGCAGGTTCGATCCCTGGTCTGGGAGGATTCCACATGCAGTGGAGCAATTAAGCCCCTGTGCCACAGATGCTGAGCCCAGGCTCCAGAGCCCACACATCGCAACTACTGAAGCCCTGGCGCCTGCAGCCTGTGCTCTGTGACAAGGGAAACCAATGCAATGAGGAGCCAGAGCACAACTGCAACGGAGAAGCCCCTGCTCGCTGCAAACTAGAGAAAGCCTATGCAAAGCAACGGAGACCCAGCAAATCCAGAAATAAGAAAATCAATAACAGTTTAAAAATAAAAAAAGACTGAGTAGGCAGCTTATCAAGGTTTTCTTCAACTTATGTTTTACCCAAACTCTCTAGAGTGTTGTCCAGTAGAAATATTTTCTGTCCATACTATCCAACATAGCAGCCAAAGTTCATGGCTGTCGAGCACTTGAAAAGCTTCTAGTATGACGGAGGGACTGAAATTTTCTTTTATTTATTATTTAAAATGTGGGCTTCCCTGGTGGCTCAGATGGTAAAGAAAGAATCCACTGCAATGCGGGAGACCTGGGTTCAATCCCTGGGTCCGGAGGATTCCCTGGAGGAGGGCATGGCAACCTACTCCAGTATTCTTGCCTGGAGAATCCCCATGGACAGAGGAGCCTGGCGGGCTACAGTCCATGGGGTCGCAGAGAGGCGGACACGACTGAGCGTCAAAGCACAGTGCACAGCATTTAAAATTTAACTTTAAAAAGCCACTCGGGGCTGCCGTGTTGGACGGCACAACTCTGAAAGCCCATTTACTTTGACGGCACAAAGAGAAATCATTTATGATTTCTTTTCTTACTGCATTCAAAATAAAGTGGAGGGTTTCTCCACATCTCAGCCAGGATGTAAACACTTGTTTGCATCATTAATGTTTTTGTCAAGAGTTGGAGAAGGCTTACCATTCAGGAGGCTGCATAGCTATGTTTAATACCAGGTTTGCCCCTGAATGTTTGAATTCAGGGTTTGCCCCTAAATTTTTTAATTGAAGGATAATTGCTTTACAGAATTTTGTTGCTTTCTTTCAAACATCAACATGAATCAGCCAGAATGTGGTCAACACATAGGTGGTTCTAAGATTCTGCTGGGAGCAGAGAGAACAGACCATCTCCTTGGTGGATGTTCTTGCTGATGATGTAGAAAGAACACCACTTCCGTCCAGCTGTGGGACTTTGGGAGGCTAACATTGTGGGTTCCCAGGTGTCTTTTTTAGGGCTGATAGGCAGTGTGGCATTGTGTTTGTGGTCATGGACTCAGAAGTCTGCCTGACAGGGTTTACATTCTGGCTCAGTCACTTAAAAGCTGTGTGATCTTAAGAAAGTCACTTCATCTCTCTGCTTCATTTTCCACAGCTACCCTGAGACATGTGGGATCTCAGTTCTCCAACCAGGGATTGAACCCGCATCCCCTGCACTGCAAGGTGAATTCCTAACCACTAGACCACCAGGAAAGCCTCAAAAATAAATAAAAAAAAAACAAAACACTAGCACTTAGTAAGTGTTCAATTAACCAGCATTATTTTTCTTGCTTATAGACATGGCAGAACCAAGATCAGGATGAGGCAGGTGCAGCCGAGACCTACAAGTGCAGGTTCGGCTCCTGCTTTTACTTAAAACTGTGTATTTTCCTCAGCATGGATTTTTTTAGAAAATTCACTGAAGTATAACTTACATATAACAAAATTCACTCTTACGAAGATATCTTTTGGTGAATTTTTGGTCATGGGCTATTTTGGCGTTCATTTTGATTTTTTAAAATATTGCATTGACATATTGATCTTGATGACTGAGTGTTTCGGCACCCTCTAAATTTTGTACTTGAGGCAACCTCAAGTGTACCACACTTGCCCCAGCCTAGTCCTGGACCTATGTTACAGGGTTTAGCTCCAACTCTGCTATATCAGAGTCTCACACAAATTGAAGTCCCTGGTGTATGTGTGAGCTGAGCCTAATATCTTATTTATTTACTTATTTATATGTTCTATTTTTAATTTTCTTGGCCACATGCCAAGAGACATTTGGGATCTTAGTTCCCTAACCAGGGATAGAACCCACAACGCCTGCATTAGAAGTGCAGAGTCCTAAATGCTGGACCACCAGGGAAGTCCCTGATCTAATATCTTACAGAGATTTGAGGGGTCCTATTAAGAGAATTGGGCTTCCCAGGTGGTGCTAGTGGTAAAGAACTCGCCTGCCAATGCAGGACTTGTAAGAGATGTGTGTTTGAACCCTGGATCAGGAAGATCCCCTGGAGGAGGGCATGGCAACCCACTCCAGTCTTCTCATCTGGAGAATCCCATGGACAGAGGAGCCTGGCGGGCTACGGTCCAAAAGGTCTCAAAGAGTCGGACACAGACTGAGGCAACTTAGCATGCACATGCATTAATAGAAGTATAGGTTCAACAAGAGAGTAGAGAACACTCAAAATTTTCATCCTGCCCATCTTTTAATGAAGGAAATGTATTCTTTGGGGAGCAAACATTTTAGAAGAAGACCCATGACCAGTAATTCACCAAGCCACTGCTTGCCACCCAGTGGGTTCACCACAAATATTTGTCCTTATGATGATTTACCAACTGTGTGACCTCAGGCAAGTGACTTAACCCCTCTGGGCCTTGATTTCCCATCTCTGAAATGGAGTCAGTAATATCCCCAACCAGAGAATGAAATAAGATGATGAAGGAAAAGTGTTGATCCAGAGCTGGGCGCCCAGTTAGCTCCGAATACTATTATTTGTGTTATTTACCTAACAATCACTACACAGCACTTTCAGGAACTGCCCAAAGTGCTTCACAAACACCCAACCTGTTTAATATCATGCTTGCTGCTGTTCAGTTAAGAAACCAGGACTGGGGCGATCAAGTCAGCAAAGAGGGGAGCAGCAGGCACAAGTTTCAGTCTCATGGGCTCAAGGGCCAACACACTGCACCCGTGTAAGCCAGGGGACCAACCTATGAGGTGGGTCTGGGGACAGCCTAGTTTGAAAGAGCAGTGACGGTGGCTGGACTGAGAAGGGGAAGCTCCTAAGTCACGCCCGGGTGGCCGTGGTAAAGAGCCCGCTTGCCAGTGCAGGCCTTGTAAGAGACGCGTGTTCGGTCCCTGGGTCAGGAAGATCCCCTGGAGGAGGGCATGGCAACCCACTCCAGTCTTCTTGCCTGGAGAATCCCATGGACAGAGGAGCTTGGCAGGCTATGGTCCATAAGGTCTCAAAGAGTCGGACACACGCCCATGCCTGAGTACCAGTGTCCGTGCCTGCTGGTCAGGAACACCGAGTCAGGGCCCACCAGGAAGGCCGAGCAGGACCACCCCAGGACCACGAGCCACCCGCTTGCTGGGAGTCTTTCCAGCATTACTATGTTTCACACCAGCCTCATCCCCTCCCCACCCCTGGTAATGCTCATCTCTTCATCCACTTGCTCGCCTGAGCAGTTAGAGAGTACAACAGGGACCAGGGGCTTTTAACTGGAGTGCCAAGGAGCTCCCATTTTGCACGGGAAACTCTTAGGGGCTTTGTGACTTCCTTCTCCTCCTTCAACTAAAGCAAACTCCTTTTTATCAGGTTTGTGGAGTTTTCTTGGTAAGATTTTGGGTAAAGAAAATTTCTACTGCCTGTAAGAAGGCATGGATGCTGCTTCCTTAGACCCACTTGCCTCCAGCTCCCTCCAGCCTCCTATTCCTCTCTCCACTCCAGGAGACAGAGTTGGACACACACAGACACACAGACACACAGACACACCCCTTCCACTCCACGGTGACTACCTGAGGGCCCGCGGCTCCGAGAACTCCTCATAGCTGTGCATGGAGTCACTGTAGGATTCCCGGGAACCCAGGGGTGGTGGGCGGACGGAATATTGGTGGACTGAGGCATTGGGCTGGGACGTAGTGTAATAGGGTGGCGGGATGCTGTTGCTTGTCTCACTGCGGTAGTCACTGTCGCGATCATCCACTGCACTGTCAGGGTCATCATCTGGAAGAGAGAGGAGGTGAGGGGAGAGAGTGAGGAAGGGAGGCAGAGAGAGAGAGAAAGCACGCAATGGAGGCCAACACAGTGTCTCAGACTTGGGAGGGTCTTCACTGATTGCTAACCCAAGAAGAGGAATCTACCAAAATGAATAAAGGATCTTGGGTCATGTTAATAGAAGTATAGGTTTTAGAATAAAGGAGGTGAAAACTCTGCTTTTCTGTATGTGGGTCAAACTGGACCTAGAGAATGGGGACCAGGGTAGGTCTTACAATGTGAACAGGACTGGAACAAATTGGAAGGTGTCTTTCAGCTCAGATGTGAGAATGGACCAGTCCAGGCGCTCTGAAAATAATATGGGTTTTTCCACCAGGTAATGAGTTTCCCATAATGAAAGTCACCCAAACACTTAGCGGGAAGTTGGAGGGAGATCAGGAAGACAAGGTAGGGTATAAATGCCCTTTAACCTTCAGAGATTTCTTTATATCCTAGGAAGGTGACCCAGACCTGAACTCACATGTATAGGAAGGGGCTCTGAGAAGGTATTGTCTCCCTCAGAAAGGTTAGATTATTGGGTTGGCAACACCATCACAAGCCTAGAAGCTATCACTCAAATGGAACAGGGTGGGGTTGCCAAACTCCAAGTGTTTAGTAAGAATTAAAGGATAATTTAGTTCAGTTTGCTTTCCTTAGTAAACAGAAAACAGATTTTCTTTCTCAGTAAAAAGAAAACAGTCTCAAAGGATGTTAAATTGTGGTGGGAATAGGAGAGACTCAATTTATCTGGAAAGCAATAGTTGAGCTGAAGAAAAGTGAGCTGCCTGCCCCAAATTAACTTGCAGATTGGGTCCCCCATGGGGTACCAGGCTGTGGTATCACCTTACTGGTGATTTTAAACACCAAGAGGGTGGGTTATACTTTTTATTTAAAGATTTTTTTTTTTTAACATGGACCATTTTTCAAGTCTTTATTGAATTTGATACAATATTGCTTCTGGTTGTTTTCAACCTGGAATCTTAGCTCCCCAACTGAACCTGTACTCCCTGCATTGGAAGTGCAGTGTCTTAACCACTGGGCCACCAGGGAAGTCGCTGGCTTATACTTTTTTATGTCTTTAAGCATTTTTGCTCATCTCCTAGATTTTTTTGTGCTTTATTATTTTAACTTTCTAATTCCATTTCCCTCTAATAGAGTCTCTCTCTTTATATTAAAAAAATATGTCAAATTTTTAAAATAGGGTAAACAGTTAAAATATTAGTTTCATCCTTCGCTTAGAACTAGCTGTCTGATTCAGTCCCTATTTGCCTCCAGAAAAACCTTAAATTCATTTTTAGCAACAGTGCTGCCTTTAGCAGCATAGCTCTGGCTTTCCTGAGTAGCTCTGGCTTCCTGATTTCTCATTTGACTTGGGCCAGTGTGACCTGCGAGCTTTTCATCCTGTCCCTGCCGGACGACCATCATCACCTGATGCTCTGTGTGCTGACAGCGCTGGCGTCAGAGGCAGAAACAGATGTGAATTTCCACAACAGATGTATGAGCTTCAGGGTAAAACTGATGGGCCTTCAGGCCTGAAGTGGGGCATCTGAAACTGGGGACAGCGTGGCAGGCTTACCAAACTGCCCCTCTCACCAACTTGTTTTCTACACAGTTATCTGGGTTTGCAGCCTACCAAATTGCCCTTGACCAGGCTGAAATATTTCCAGTCAAATCACATGAGACTCTGTGCATGTTCACCAAACTGATTTTTTTCTGAAAGATTATCAGTTTTAAGGGGAAGATTGCTCTCTGTTGGATTCTTTCTGCTTTTGCCCAGACTCTGCTCTTTACCAAATTGTTTTTGACCAAATTGCCTGCTTCTGGATAAGACATTTTCAGCCACTTTTGTTTTGACAAAATGCTCTGCTTTGGGCCCCATTGTCTTTGCTCTTCTTGACCCAATTATTGTTACAGACTTTTGCTAAATTGGTTTTAATCCAGAATGTCTTTTTTTTTTTTTAACTGTATTGCTTATTTTGTGTGAAACTGCTTGTGACCAAGTCTTCTTGTCTGCCGAATGTCTATTTTGACTAAACTGGCTTCTGATCAACTTGCTTTGACAAATATTTTAGGGTCAAAATACAGTTGACCCTTGAACAATACAACAGCTAGGGATGCCAACCCTCTGGGAAGTCAAAAATCCATGTGTGATTTTATAATTGGCCCTCCATAGTCAGACTTCTGCATTCGTGGATTCAACCTACTGGGATTGTGTAGTACTGTAGTAGTATTTACTGAAAAAAATCCACATATAAGTGGACCTGTGCAGCTCAAAGTCATGTTGCTCAAGGGTCAGATGTATCTGTAAACAGTTTTCCTGATTCCTGGGTCAGGAAGATCTCCTGGAGAAGGGAATGGCAGCCTACTCCAGTGTTCTTGCCTGGAGAACTCCATGGACAGAGAAACCTGGCAGGTTATGGTCCATGGAGTCACAAAGAGTCGACACAACTGAGCAACTACACTTTCCTGATCCTGAAGGGAGGGTGAGGTGGAACTTGTCCATCAGGATGTGGGGATGGGGTGGAGGAGTCTCCAGCTGATGGAGTAGAAATCAGGAGGTAGATACATGCTCAGACTAGAGGACTGGATTTCTTGGTAAAAGGCATGGGGAACAGGGAGCCGTTCCTTAGGGAGAAATCAGTCCTCTAATCTGGGAGAGGTGGCCTGTTTCCTTCTCCTGGGGGCAACTTGGAGGAAGCTGTGTGTGTTGGGGGCAGGGGGGGCTTTGGGAGCTGAGCTCTCCAGAGTGATATCTGCCTGGGGGCTTCTCTGCCCAGCTGCTCTGTCTGAGACCCTCTCCCCTCCCCACCCACCAGCCTCTGAGTGATATTGGGGCTGGAGGAGGGCTCCAGGTGGAGGAGGACGATGGGGAGACAAAAAGAGGAAGGAGTCACAGGAGAGGAGATGAGGTTATACATGGGGAGCGAGGTGGTGGGGGATCACAGTGCCCAGCTGAAGACAGGCAGGTCTCCTGTCTAAATGCCCACTCCTCCCAGCTGAATCCCCCCACCCAAGTAATGGGACCCACTCCCCACGAGACAGATCATGACCCTCAAACAGATGTTAGTGATGGGGGGGCAGGAGGGCACAAGAGTGGTCTTGCCGCTCCTCTGGCCTCAATGCGTCAGCCACAGGCTCCCCACTTCCCTGATCAAAGGGGCGGGGGCCTCATGGTCTCCGAGGCGCCTACCTCCCCGTGGCCACCCAGAACATCAAGCTGAGTACTTACTCTGCTGCTCACCCCAGCCAAAATAATTCCAGTTGCCTACAAAGAGAAGGGGCAGAGATAATAAAAGGGAGCAGACAGAGGGGGAGGCATGGGGAGGGGGGCTCCCCCATC
Source organism: Muntiacus reevesi (assembly GCF_963930625.1). Lineage (NCBI taxonomy): Eukaryota > Metazoa > Chordata > Mammalia > Artiodactyla > Cervidae > Muntiacus > Muntiacus reevesi. The sequence goes on along the minus strand of NC_089249.1, from coordinate 184,350,142 downwards.
CTCCTCATTCTCCCCATCTCCTCCTCCCACCCGGGACCCCATGCCCCTTTGCCCTGAGGATCTTTCCCGAGTATCACTTTAACCTCTGACTTTTGTTATGCCTTCACTCACCATCTTGGGAGGAAGGCAAGATATCCTTATTGTTTGACAAGACCACAGCTCAGCCAGGAAGTGATAAAGAGGCCATTTGGACCCAGGGTTTTCCAACTCTGAAGTCTGGGGTCAGCATGCCTCATTTGTCTCCCCCCACCTCCCCATCCTCCAGATAATGAAGGAAACACTGAACTGGAAATCTTCAGCTTTGAAACATCCCTGTTGTGTGAGTTTTTATTTTAACTATTCTTATTTTATAAGTGAAGAAACAAGGCTCAGAAAGGTAGAGTGAACAGCCTAAAGTCACACAGCCTGAGTGTCAGAACCAGGGAGAGAACTTCACCTTCACTACCTCACCCCCATCTTCTGGTACCTCAGAAAAACAGCTTGGACCAGAATTCTGACTCCTCTGACACTCAGCTGCCTCCTTTGTGAAATAAGGGTGATAAAACAGTCCCAAGAGAACTTGGAGGTAAATGCTGGGAGGTAGGTCTCCATTCTTAAATTGAACCCACCTCTGGCTTCAGGTCAACTGCCCAGGTGCTCTTTGTCATCTGATCCTGCCCCCACCTTGCCTGGCCCTGCTCCCACCACAATCCTTCAATGACCCCATTCACCAGAGAGGGGTTTTATAATTTCTTCAGAGCAATGGTGATCCCTTCCCAGGTGTGGAAATCAAGGGACTTTCTCCATCTCACACCCCAAGTGAGTGTAGGAATGGGGTCCTTCAATTGCAGTCGCTCAGCTCCTCCCTCCACCAATCTCCATCATCACATATCCTGGGCATATGGCAGGTCAGGGTGGGGAGGGGATTGACGACGGATACAGGAGAGACCATGAGAGGGGAGGAGAGGAAGATGGGGAAGCAGATGGAAAAGGAGAAAGAGGTTGAAGGATGGGGTGGGGGCAAAGTGTCATGGGTATGGGTTTTGCCCGGAGACTATAATTTTCACTTCCCCATCTCAGAGGACTTGGAGGGCATTTCAAGGAGAAAGACATCTCCTAGACCTTTGAAGACCTGGTCTGGGGGCATCCGAGTGTCCATAGGGCCAACCAAGGAGGATAAACACTCTTGAAAAGTCCAGCCTTTGATGAAGGAGCAGTATATAGAGGAATACAGTGAGCATCATCATCATTAAGAGATACAGCACTGTGGAAGGAGAAGACAACTCGGAGTCCCTTGGACCTGGATTCAAACCCTGGCTCTGCCTCCTGCCACGTGTGTGACCTTGGCAAGTCACCCCTCCTCTTGACCTCCATTTCTTTATCTAAGAAAATAGGAGCCTATTATACATGTGTTTGGCAGGATTGTCTGTCTGCACCATCTGACTGTGGGCTGCTTGGGGGTGTCTGTGCTGGCCTCATGAAAGTTTGTTGAATGAGTTATAGGTCCTCATCCAGGACCTAAGGAATGGAACTGAAGACTCTGCCAAGTGCTTTTCAACCCTCTAGATGTCCTGCGTTCTTCCAAAAAAAGATCAGAATGCGGGGGACTGTCAGATGCCCTTGTTTCAAAGAGAGGAACTCTAAGGATCAGACAAAGACCCTGGCATGCCGTGGCCACGTGGCAAGGCAAGATTCAAACCCAAGTACCAGATCTTTTCCTCTTTCCACTACACTGTGCCTGGATTCTGTTCACCCTTAGGACCCATATCAGTGGAGGGGAGTGACCCATTCATTACAGAGGACAGTCATGGGGTGGAGGAAGGATGAGAGTTTCAACTGGTGCCCAGGAAGGAACTGAGAAGTACTTACAACACTGATTGCTGGGAACGGGAAGAGGCTTGTCTTGTTCATCCTGGAATGCATACTGAGGGGGAGGGAAGGAGAGAGGGCTTATCTCAGTGGACTGCCAGAAGCCATGGCCCTCTGTTCTCTGCCCTCCTAAGTTCCCTCCCTCTGGAGGAGGATACAGCTGACCACAGAGGAAGAGGAAGAGGGAGACACACAGAAAGACAGTGAGAAACAGATACAGGAAAACAGAAAAAGCAGCACAGACGAGGGGAAAAACCAGAGAGGAGAGAGAGAGAGACGGGAGAACACTGGGGCAGGGAGCTAAAGAAAGAAGGTGAGAGCTGAGTTTGGACAAAAATTACTAACAAGTGAGTGATATCCCCTTTGCCCCCTGCCTCCCACTAGGATATTCTAAACTTGCCTGCTCTTTCTTCCCTGCCCTTGCCTTCTGAAGACTGTCTTCTGGGCCACACTGGGTTTTTGAACTGTGAGAATACAGAGCCCAGAAGAAGGGGGATGGCAGGGAAGTACAGGTATGGGGGCAAGGGCTGGTGGGGAAGGCAATTTTTTAAGAAAATCTGAAAGTGTGACTTGAGGAGTTGAGGGGTGAGGGGCAGAACGGGGGTTTAAGAACTAACGGGGCCTCTGCATCTCCTTGAGAGTATTTAGGATATACAGAACCTGAGTCCATTGATATCATCACGTCCTTGGTGGGCTGTCTGTTCCTTGACGCCATCATTGGTTTGAGACTGGACCACGTGAGTCACAGAATTGAGTCAGGTTACAAAGAGTTAGAGACACAGACAGGGGAAGACAAGTGGAGAGAGAAATAGAGGGTGGAGGACATGGGGAGACAAGGAGACAGAGAGAGGAAGGAAAGAGAGGAAGATGGTGCTAACACTCACCTCATCCTGGTCCCGCATGGCGTTCAGCTGCTCCAGCTTCTTGGCCCAGTAACGGGCCTCCTCTTCGGGGATATCTGGAGGCAGAAGCCTGGCTGTAGGCCTGGGAGCCCCTCCCTGCCCCTCAACCTCCATCCAGTGCGTCCTGCCCGCCTATGGGGCTGGTGTCCAGTGAGTGGGGAGAGAGGACAGGAGAACAGAAACACCTCCTCCACCACGCCACCCAGAGCTGCCTTGGGAATGAATGGAAGATGGGAGAGGAGGCGCATCCTAGCATTTCCAGCATGGGGATGCCATGGATTCTTGGAAGGACGACATGGGAGAACTGAGCTGCTTCCAGGAAAGGTAGAGAGGCTCCTCTGTGTCTCTGCCTTAGCTTATCTCTCCATCTCTCTCTCTCTCTGACTCTCTGTCTCTCTCTGTCTTTCTGCCACTGTCTGTATCTTCTCCGCATCCAGCTCACTTCTGCAGCCTAAAACCTCACCAAGGGCCAGCCAGGACAGCTCCAATCTGAGCCCCGTAGGTTGAAAAGCACTGGCAGCCCACTGGTGACCTGCAGGAGCTGGAATGTGCTCTGTACCCAGGAGACACACATCTCTGCTGACTCTGATCTGGGAGGCTCTTCTGGGGAGGGGGAGCCTCATCCTCAGAATGAAGGGTCATCTGATGAGATCGGGCGCATTCAGGGTGGTATGGCTATAGACATGAAGGGTTATCTGGATCCACCCAGGCCCGGTCATTCTCCTGGGGCTGGGCAAGCGTTCCTCCCCACCCCTCCCCAACCACACTCACCTAAGGGCAGCTCAAAGCGGGTGTCAAGGAGGATGCGGTGGAAGGTGGGATCCTTGGTGCCGCAGATCTCACTGTCCGCCATGATGACCTGAGAGTCCAGGGTCAGCCACTCTCCAGGGCCCTCCTGCGGGTGGTGGGGTGACAGGGGGTGGGGTCCCGCATGAGGCCAGGTGAGTCACACATCTGTGCTCCGGCCAGCAGGCCTCTGATCTCACAGGACATGTCTCTCTCCCTGCATCCCACCCCTACGCCAAGAACAAGGGTCACATCCTCACTTCAGATAAGGAAGCCGAGAAGAAAGGTCACAAATTCCACGCAACATGGTGGGTCTGGGGAACCCAGAGAGAGGGAGCTGCAGAGTCAGGTAGGGGCGGTCCCAGCCTTGCACAGCACTCCTCATCCCTCCTGAGGGCTCAGCTTCAGATAGAAGACCTGATCTTACCACTGTCCTGGGAGGGAACCCCCCGAGTGAATGAACCAGTCCCCCTTGGTTCAGGGAAATGAGCTCTTGAGCAGTGGGGTGCACTCTGAACCTCAGTTTTCTTCATCTCTCAAAGGAGATTGATGCACTGTAGCCCCAGGGAGAGGCTGGCAGTGGTCAGGGGAGCAGTCCAGGGTCCCCGGCCATAGGTCGTGGTTGTCCCAGGTGACCAGGCCTTCCTCACACTTGGGGAGAGGGGTCACTGAGGACATTGTGGTTCAGCCACAGGCTTCCTTTTGGAATCACTGCACCCCTGGACTACTGCACCCCTTTCTTCCATTTCCATTCACTCATTAAAAAATAAACCCTCCTTGGGGCCTGCTCTAAGCCTGGGCCATATCGGGCAATCTCTGAGAAGCCCACAGTCACAGAGTCTGACACAGACACTCCCAGCAACACGAAGTCAAGGGAAGGCCAGACAGGGGGAGGGGAGCTGAGGGATTCGGGGTGGGGGGCGGGCTTCCTGGAGGAGAGGACAATGGAGCTGGGCTTAAGGGTGAGGGAAAGGAGGACCCTTGAAACCCAGAGAACAGCGTATGTGAAAGCTCAAAAGCCATCTGTGGGGCCTGTGAGGAGTGTAGGTTGCGGTGTGGGGGAAATAAGGCTGGCAAAGTTGGTGGATGCTATCTGGGAGGCCTCCCAGGGTGACAGGCAGAGAGGGCAGGATAGGATTCTAGGGGCCAAGTGGAGGGGGGAGGTTTAAGGCCAGGAGGCTGGAGAAGGAGGCCAAGGTTATTTTCTAGTACTTCTTTGGTACTGCTGCAACCTCCCTGCCTGATGCCCATCTGGGCACAAAGTGCTAGTTTCTCACAACATCCCTTCTCCTCTCTCCCGCAGGGATACATTTCTAGTGGGGCTGTGCTGCTAAAGACTATATTTTCCAGATTCCCTTGTAGGTAGGTGGGGCCACATGGCAGTTCTGGCCAATAACATGTAAGTGAAGTGCCTTGAGCAGTTTCCAGTTTGGGTCCTTAATCAGGACTGCAAACCTCCTTCCGTGTGACCTTTCCCTCCCCCTGACTGGAATGCAGATGTAATGGTAATACGTGAGCAGCCGTCTTGGGCCATGAGATGGAAGCCACGTGGGGAGAAAGGCTGGCTGACAAGACGGAAGGACTTTAAGCCTGGTGACTTGGAGCTGCCATAGCCACCCTGAACGCCTACATGAACACTGTCAGGAGATGGAGACAGAGGCCTATCTCGTTGAGACCGCTGGCCTCTGGGCCCCTCCCAGGCACGCTTATCCAACCTTTATCCTACCACTCACTTCATTGGACTGGCGGATGGTCCTCAGGGGGATCCACACAGTGCCCACCATCGTGTCCCAGATGAGACCCTTGTTCCATACCTCCACCGTCAGCCCCAGATCCAGGCGATTAATCTCACTGTTGAGAGGACAGAAAGTCAGTTCAGTAGCATTTGGACACATGACCAGCTGGAATGCAAACCCAGGTCTGAATGCGTGCCAGCCAGGAATGTGACACAGTAGTTCTTGTTTTACAGAGGGGAGACCGAGGCCAGATGGCCAAGTTACATGCCCAGGGTGTCACAGCAGAATCAGGATCCCAGGTTGGGAAAGAAGGAGTGGGGACAAGTATTACATGTACCTTCAATTCACCTGGCCCTTCCTCTAGCCCTCAGACCCTGAGAATGCTGGTTAAGTGAGGAAGAGGCTCCAACGCCCTCCATGGCTCCCTATTACTCCCACGATAAGGGCAATTCATGGTTCTTCCATCCTTCCCAGTGTCATCCCTCTCCAATCATATGGGGACACCCTTAAGCATATGAATGATCCCACCTCTAAGCACGTTCCCTGCAGGAAATGTGCAGATCTGGGGGGAAAATCTTCCTGAATGTCCAATTCACTGAATCTACCAATTTACCAAAGATTCATCATGAGGAATGTTCTCCTTGAATACACCTGGTCATTCAGTAACTGGTTTTAGGGGAAGGTGAGGGCTATTGTTTCCCGCTCCCTTCACCTTCTCCCTAGATTGTAGGACTATCACCTTCCTTCCCTTCTCTAAGTGCCCCCTTGCTCCAGAATCCCAACTCTGGATTCTCCCATGGTCTCCCACAGTCTCCAGCTAGCCTCTGCTCAGGGGTTGAGGGCTGCCCGGGTCCCCATTCCAGCTCTGCCAGATAGAGGCAATACGACACTGAGCAGGTGGCTTTGCTTTTCTGGTCATCTATTCCTTCATCTGTAACATGAGGATTGTGTTAGCACACTCTCTCCCAGGGCTATAAGGCACAACTGATTTAATCAAAGCCTTGGAAGAGGTCACAGCAGATGTTGGCCTTCATCAGAGTAGGTAGGATGTAACAGGAGGTCTTCCTAGAGACTTCCCTGATGGCTCAGACGGTAAAGCGTCTGGCTACAATACGACAGACCTGGGTTCGATCCCTGGGTCAGGAAGATGCTCTGGAGAAGTAAATGGCAACCCACTCAAGTTTTCTTGCCTGGAAAATCCCATGGATGGAGGAGCATGGTAGGCTACAGTCCATCGGATTGTAAAGAGTCGGACACGAATGAGCGACTTCACTTCACTTAATAGGGGGTCTTAAGTGGCTCCAGGTTGAGAAGAGGGTGCAGGTCATGAATTCATTTGGTTATTAGACCAACATTTATTGAACACCTATTGTGTGTCAGCCTCTGTGCTTGGCATGGAGGTCACAGGGGCAGAGACCAATAGGGCCTTACCCTCTTGGAGCTCATAGTCCAGGGGAAGCGGCCAGAAATGTGTCAAATGTCACACAAATGAATAAAATAACAATTGATGGCGAGGCATGACATTACTCTTCAATTACAGTTTGAGGGTGGTGATCTGAGAGGACTGCCCTGAGGAGGTGACACAACTGAGACCCAAAGGACAGGAAGGAGGCAGCTGGGATGGGAGAGGACAGGAGCAAAGGTCCTGCGGGCAGGAACAAGCTGGGCATGTTGGCAGAACGTGCAGAGGTGGGCGTGTCTGGGGCAGGTGGGCCAGGAGAAACGGAGCAAGGTACCGGTGTGAGGTCACAGGAACCGGGTCTCGGGGGGCTGCAGGGAGGGATGAGGGCTTTGTTTCGAGGTTGATGATCCACGAGCCAGGGGCAAGTTTGGAGAGTGACAGGATGTGATTTGCAATTTTAAAAATATCCCCCTGGCTGCCTGGAGGAGAACAGATTGCGGGAGGCGGATGGCAGCAGGAGGCCAGGGTGGAGGCTGGCGGGCAGCGGGGACTTGGCTGGTGGCCTCGGAGACAAAAGGAAGTGACTGGATTTGAGAAGTGCTTCAGAGGCAAAGCTGATGACTGGACAAGGGGCTGAAGGAGGGGAGTCCCAGACGACACCCGAGTGTCCGGCTGTGCCCTGAGGGACCAGCAACAGGCCTGACTGTGCCAGGGGGTGAGGCCGTCACTGCAGACTCACAACATGAAATCCTGCTCCCAGCTGGGCTGGCTGCCTCGGACTGCGATGGTCGTACTTTTGACATTCTGCACCTTCAGGGTCACATAGGTGTTGAATTTCTCTGTGGCGGTGAAAGCAGATGTCAGTTCAGGGACTCAGGGACTCCCCCATGTCCCTTCCCAAGCTCTCAATGACCCAACTATGATCCCCAAGGGTCTGCGAGTTCTTGGGGCCACCCCAGGTCCCATACACTGGGGTGCTTCCGTGCCTCCCATTCCCAGGTCAGCCCCCAGAACCCCACCCCAGCGCCTCAGGGCCCAGCAGGGAGGGGTCTTGGTGCAGGGAGATGGGGGATTTGGGGATGCCTGATCTTTATGCTTAGAAATGACGATGTCCAATATCCACGGACATAAGAAATTTCCTTTGCCTCTCAGCCCCAGTTTTGTTCCCTGTAGCCTAATCTAAGAGTCCCTGCCCTATCTCTTAGGACCCTGGGAAGCATCACTGGCTCAGGGTGAGCCCTATTCCCACTAGGGTTTTCAGGGGATGGTAGGGAAGGTGGCTGGGGGACCCCAGACCAATTCTGATGCTCTATGTGAAGCTCACAGACATACAGCCCAAGTTCCCCATCACTGGCTCAGACACCCTCCCTCACCTCTCTTTGAGACAGACAACACAGGACAGAAGAGGAATAGAGGGCACTTACCTTGGGCACCGTCAAACTTCGCTTTTTTGACTGTGGAAAGAGACAGAAATAGGGAAGGGAGACGGGGAGAGTGGTGGGGAGGAGAGAGACAGAGAGACACAGGAAAATAGAGACATAATGAGAGAGAGAGGAGAGAGATACAGAAAGAGAGAGAGAAGAGAAAAGCAAAAAACACGGAGCAAAAGAGGCAGATAAAGAGACCAGATTTTAAAAAAAGATAATATTAAAGACAGAGGTGAAATCAGAGACAGAGGCAGAGACAACGAGAGGAAGAGAAATAAGGAGAGGAGGGAGGCAGGGATGAGTGGGAGAGAGAGAAGCCATCAGACAGATGAGCACAGGCAGACCTGTGATGGAAGGAAGTTTGGCCCTTGGGAATACTCTCTGTCCCACCCTCCTCCCCATCAAACGTTCCCAAAGCTCCCTCCCTCCAGTGGTGGCTTTACTCCAATTGAACAAAGATTCAAAAGAAAAGAGCTCCTACAGGAAGTCCTCCAGGATTGCTTCAGAAGGAGCTGGGGAGTTGGGGAGAAGGAGATAGAGGAGGAAGGAGAATCAATCTCCAGTGACTCCCGTCCCCCAGTTAGATTAGTGAGACTTCTCCCCTAACTGTTCAGCTCAGTCTGTCCTGCCAGATGCTCCCAGAGTTTAGAGTCCAACACTCAAAAGGGATTGGGAGAGGTGAGAAAAATCAACCCAGAGAGCTGAATCTGCAGTATACATAGAGACATCCCAGTCCTGGCCAGGTAGGTTATTAGTTTGTCCAGCCCTACTTGACTGTGAAAGGTGCAAGCCAGATATACCTCAGGGTCCCAGGGGGTTCAGTCTCTTCATATTTCACGTTACCCCACAGCCCCAAGTGATTCAAAGCAATTTCATTCATTACGGACTTTCTTACAGGATATTCAACTTTCACTTTCAATATCTCCCAAATTCTGCCTCTGCCCTCAGTGTATTTCTCTACCATTACTCTCTACTCCCACCCAAAAGCTGCTGCCAAACTGAGGCCTCGCTCCTGGTTTCTATATTTCCTTTTCCCTTTAAACTTTTCAAGAGGCTATTTTTGTTTGAGTAAGCAATCATGCATATTTTACAAAATCCCAAGCAACCCAAAGATTATACGATGAAAATGAGGCTCTTTCTACCCCAGCTCTCACTCTCCTCCCAGGATGCAATCAACATTAGCAGTTCCTCATGGGACTGGAGACAGATAGTCCATGCATCAGCAATTGTGTGCACGTGTGCGCTATTTCCTACACAAATGGTAGCATTTTATACCCTCTGCATGTCTTGAAGAGTGTGTGCAAGTAAGTTAAAGGATAAATTCCTAGAATCAGAATTGCATTTCTATTCTTTCTCCTTTTTTTTTTTTTTTTGAGAGTCAAGTTCAACCTTTTTCCCTGTAAGTACAATGGCCTCCCATCTGGGATTCAATCTCCCATAGGGATTTCATTTCTCTGTCCTCATCACTTGAATTTCTTTCTCAAAGAAGTACCTGAATGGAGCCAGTGAAAAAATTCCCATCAAGGGCTGGGGAAGTAGAGTGGCTCTAAACATTAGTCAGTAAATACTACTTGTTCCCATCGCAGACAGACTGTGGGGGTGAGAACTGATGCCCAGAAGCACTGAGCGAGCTCCCCAGAGTTGAAGAGCAGAAGAGGGAATGAGTGCCTTTCTATACCAACACCACCATCACCCTAAGACCCAGTGTGGAGTCAGGTGGAGCTGTATTCAGACTATGGTGCTGTGTGGCTCTGAGCAAATGAACTCCCCTCTCTGAGCTTCCATCTCTGTCTCTTTCTTCCACATCCAAAATCTTCCCACTTGAGGCACATAACTGCACATGCAAAGTTCTCTCTCCCACAAGGTCCCTCCCCCGTCCCACATGCCTCTTCTCATACCCTCGGCCCCACCCAGACTACAGAGAGTCCCCCCACCTAGCCCCTCATCCCTGGGACTGAGTGAGGCTTAGGGGCACTTAAGACTGTCCGCTGCAGGAGCTCCAGGCCTCCCTCCTGGGGGAGCTTCAGCGGGCAAATCTCATGACTCTGTAAAGGGGGAGGAGGGTGCGTGGGGAGGATGGGGAGGGAGAAGGATGGGAGAGACAGACAGGCTCAGAAAGGCACACGCAGAGGCATCAACAGGAGAGAAAGGAAAAGGGGAGGGGGAGAAGTGAGGGGCGATAATAAGACACTAGAGTCAGACAGACAGAGACACAGAGAGACAGAAAGGGACACACAGATTTCCACTAGGGAGGGCAGGCAGGGGAGATGCTGCAGAGGAGAGGCAGGATTAGGAAAGAAAAGCTGGGGGCAGGTACCAGAGGGAGGTAGGTGCCTGGCCCTGGGGGATCAGAGGGGCTCACTGGTGTCTGACCCAACCTGGGCCCCAGTCTGCAGTTATGCGCCTCTTTATTTTACAGATGAGGGCAGGTCTCAGAAGGGAAGCAAGTTGTCCAAGGCCTGTCCTTCATCCTCTCCTCCAGGAAGGTCTCTCCCTGTCTCCCTCCTTCCAATTCTGTGTCTCTCCACTGCTGTCATCTTTCTGTCTGTCTTCTTCCCTTTCTCCCTCTGTCTGTCTCTCTGGTTCCTAGTCCTCAGTCTCTCTCCCTTCCCTCCTCCCTAATCCTCTCTAGGCCAGGGGGCATAGGGCTCAGTTGGGGTCCACTGGCAGTGGGAGATTGTCAGAGAGCTTTAGCTCTAACATCAAGCCCCCAGGCCCCTTCAGAAAATCCAGGATGAGGACATCACTGTTCATCATGGGGACTCAGAGGGAGGAGGGTCAGACTCAGGGTGGGAGATGGAGTTCAGAGAAGAATGGAGAATCAGAGACGGGGGTTCAGAGTAGGAAGCTCATGGTGGGGGAATAGGGTATTAGGTCAGGAGGAGGAAGGTAGGGGACTAAGGGATGGGGGCTCAGAGAGCTGGGGGAGGCTCACGAAGGGGGAGAGGGATGGAGGGGCGGGTAGCCTGGGGGAGGGGCTCTGTAGGAGAGGGCTTGGAGGCAGAGGCTCGTAGAGAGAGTCACGGCTCTCTCCCCATCTCTCTTCCCCGTCAGCAAGCGAACCGAGTCACTGTCATCACATCTCCGCCCCGCCGCCTTCCTCCTGCCCGCGGTATCGGGGTCACCAGGGCGGAAGCGCCGCCCCTCCTTCCCGAGCTCCTGGTCACAAGTACCGGGCTATTTATAACGTGGGCGCCGAGGGCGTGAGCTACGCGACCGCGGGGAGTGCTGAGTGGGGGAGGTGCCCACTGACGGGCGGGCTGGAGATACCGCGTCACGGCCAGGTCAGCAGCCTGCAGACTCCTCGGTCCCTGCCCGCCCCACCCGCCGGCGCTCATCGGCGCTGACTGATTAATGTGGTTGCGGGGGCAGAGCCGGTGGAGGTGGGAGCGGGGCATTGGCACTGACAGGCTCTGGGCCTCAGTTTCTGCATCTAGAAAATGGCCCTACTTAATCGGTTTCTTCTCCTCCTCTTCCCTTCGTCCTTCCTCTTCTGCCTTCTCCCCTTTCTTTTTCGTTATTAGCACTAGCATTATTATACTGTTGTTCCTATTATTATTACCGTCACTAGTATCTTTATTATTTGGTTGAATTTTAAGTGTACCCCCTGGCCTGGATGACTCTAGATTCTAATTGAGATAGTCTCCAGTCCTTGGGGTCCATTAACCTGCCAGGCCTGGTGGTGGGAGTGGAGGAATAGAGAGTTCCAGCCATCAATGGAAGCGGCTAGAAGCCCACCCACAGGAGGTTCTTCCCTGATAGCTTAGTTGGTAAAGAATCCACCTGCAATGCAGGAGACCCTGGTTTGATCCCTAGGTTGGGAAGATCCCCTGGGGAAGGGAAAGGCTACCCACTCCAGTATTCTGAGCAGGAGAACTCCATGGACTGTATAGTCCATGGGGTCGCAAAGAGTCAGACATGACTGAGCGACTTTCACTTTCCAAAAGGGCACCCACAGGAGGTGCTTATTGGGTGTCAGAAGACACTATAAGTAGTAGATGGGAAGCATAGAGAATTCAAAACTATATTCTAGGAAGTCTGGTATTTAATATGTGATGTCTGTAGCAGACATGGGCTTTGTGATGAGGACATCGGTCCCTCTGACTTGGCATCTGGGAGAGAGTAAAGGAGGACTCTCATCATCAATGGACAGAAATAAGCCAGAACCCAATTGAAGCCATAGGTGAAAAAAACACACCAAGAACCTTGACAGATAGTGTTGTTTACCAAGTACCACTTAGAACTATGTCTGGCATATAGTAGGTGCTTATTAAATACTGTTCATTGAAAGAATGACGTCATTGCCTCCCCCAGCAGTCCAGCACTGAGAGAGGGTCCCGCGACGCAGAACTGTGCTGTCCACGGTGCTGAAACCGATGGCTCCTCTCTGAACTATCCGCGGTGCTGAACTTTTCATCCCTACCCAAGTACCTCCAAAGAATTGGTACTTCTTTTGCCCTCCCTGTGTATCACTGAGCCATCCTCAGGCCTGAGAACGCAGTGAATTCTCAGGAAATGTCCTACACTCACGAAGCTTTTAGTCCCCATTAATAAAAACACCATCATTGATTTTTCCTGCCTTTGGCTCACACTTATTGAAACTTTCCACAAGTCATGCATCATGCCAGTATCTCTGCATGCCTCATTTGACTGGAGAGTTCCAGTAAATCTAGGCAGTGGACACTATTAGTGTGCCCATTTTACAGATAGTCACACTGAGGAATGAAAAAGATATGGGGCTTTCCAGGAAGTGATGGATTTGGGGATTCAAACCCAGGCCTTCTGGACTCAGGATGTCCTGGTCAGCACCTCACAGATAAGTTAATAAATCTAAAAATAAAATAAATTCACAGAGGAAACCCATTGTATGCAGAAGGAAAGTGAGGTGCAAGAGAGGCAAATAGCTAAGATTGCAGCCCTGAAGATGAATCAGAGTCAAAACCAGAGACATCCTAAAATGGTGGTAAAAACAAAGACCCAGATGCAGTTCCCCCACCCCCTGGCTGGATGGTATCAGAAACAGAGCAGCGAGAGGCAGAGGGATTTGGGAAGGCTTCCAGGGAGAGAGGCAGGGGAACAGTCATGATGAATGGGGAAATCATGATGTGTCTGTTTACTGAGTGGACGAAGGAAAGGATGAACCTGAGACAGATTCTCACCCCATGACAAGGACTTAGGTGTCTCCAGGTCCTGAAGGCTGAGGGTAGCCTCGACCTTCACCCTTCACTCCTAGTAGACTGTGGAGACAGGCAGCTATACCTCTGATTCTGTGGCACCAGGCAAGTTATTGAACTTGCATGAGCCTCAGTTTTCCTCATCTGTAAAATGGGTTGCTCTGAGGATTAAAGTGGGCAATGGGCATAAAAGTCCTCAAAACTATGCCTGTGGAATGCTGGATAGATGGAACTTGTTGTAGATATCATTATTAGTTGTGAGGCAAACTCATCTTCAAATGCATTGCTAACTTATATGCAATATTAAGTCATATGCATACCCACTGAATATGCAAAATATTCAGTCATCAAACATTTATGAAGCCTTTTAAACATTGAGTGGCCTAGCAAAATGCCATGAGGCATATAGGGAGGTCTGGAACCAAAGCACTACCGTCATGTTTTTGCATATGCCCTCCACCATGCAAGATCTCTCTTCTGCTCAGTTTCCCCTCATCTTCTGAGACACAGGCAAATGGCAATGATAGGAATGGGGTAGGCTTGCCAGAGGAAAAGGGCCATGGAAACCCTTCTCCTTAGCTCCCCGTCTCTCCCAATCTGACTCCGCCAGCATGAGGCCAGGAGTAAGGTTGGATTCCAAGAGCCAGGATCACTGCCTGGCACATAGTGGGTACTCAATGCTTGCTGAGTAAATATATGAATAAATTAACAAAGGAGTTAAGTGGCACTTGCTATTAGCAGCCTCAGGACTCTGCCAAGACTTAGAAAGTGAATTAAGGTTGGGAGGGGCAATGGGGCTCTACAAAGAAATGAGAGTGGGCAGAGGCAAGGTCTGTACAGGGTAGTCTCCCATATGTAAGTTCAGGATATGCACATAAGAATTGCATTGTGTGTGCTTGAATGTGTATTTCCTCATGTTGCCAGGGCAGGCAAGTGAGTGTACATGAGTGTGTGTGTGTACATGTGTGGTGGGATAATTATACATGTGCACCATCTGAGTGCAGGTGAGGGTCTGGACATGTGTGCTGGGGAGTGGGGTGTGACTGTATGTGGGACATGCTGGTGTGAGATTAGGTATGTGCAGGCTTTTGAATGATACATTAAATACAAACATATGTTGGGTGTGTGTGTGTGTGTGTGTGTACACACTATGCAGTTGTATAGCATGTATATTTTTGTTTACTTGCAAACATGTGCAGACTCCTCTGAAGCTATATATGTGTGTGTGTGTGTGTGTGTGTGTGTGTGTGTGTGTGCGCATCATCAGCCACCTGTTCAAAGTGACAGTTTTGAATGTCCAGGGAAGGGTTATCATGTGTGTACATATATGGCCTTGGCATGTACTTTTGTGTACATATGTGTCTTGTGATTGTGTACATTGTGATTTGGGGGCCTAACAGGTATACATAGGTACATGCCTGAGTGTTAGGGCATGAGTTGATATTTAGGTGACGTGGATACTGTAAACATGCATCAAACACGTATGGATATATTTCTGTGTGTGTGTGTGTGTGTGTGTAAGTGTAGATACACATGCCTGTATCATGGGGACCATGTCTGTGGCACAGACTGTGTCCAGTGTATATGTATGTGTGTGTCAACAGGCATATGAATCTGCACATGTGTCCATGAATGTGCAGTCACAGGTACGTGGTCTTCATAGAGACTTGGTGAATCCTAAGCACTTCTGTTCACACAAGGGAGGCAAGCCTGGGCGTGAGTGTACAGGCCCCAGTGTATGCCGGTGTGGGCAAACATGGGTGGGTCCCTGGGTCAGGGGCAGGTATTTCCTCAGCTCTAAGGGTGAACTCAGATCCCAAGGAAAGCCCTCCTAGCGCTGACTCTCCCCCTCCCCCTCAGTCTTCAAGACGCCCCACTCTGGGCATCACCCCCACTCCTTTCAGCAGTTCTCTCTCTCCCTGCTGCTCCGTCACCCCCACCACACACACACACACACACACACACACACACACAGAGCTTCTCCCAGCATCAACTGTTCTCTTTACACCTCAGGGCTCCGCTTCCCACCTCATCCCCTTTCTTACTCCTCCCAGCGAGCCCCCTCTGCTCTGCTGATGACTCCTTCCCTGTAAGTTCCACAAAGTCATCCAACACAATTCTTTCTCACCCCTCTTACTGCCTCCGCTTCACACCACCCCTGTAGGCAAGACTCCAGTTTGCATCAGAGTTAAGGGTGAGATTTCAGAGAAGAGATGGGGCTAGGGGACAGAGAAGAGAGAGCTTGGAGGAGTCAGCCAGGAATCCACATTGACCCCCTCCTCCAGGGCTATCCCCTCTCTCAAGCGTTAGGCAGTTCAGAGGAGGGGGGAGGGGCCAGTAGGGGGGTTGGATGTTCACCTCCCCCTCCCTTGGGGCCTAGACTGAGGGATGCATGGGGGTCTGCTCCACCTCTCGACTCTCGTAACTCCGTAGGCTAAGGGCTGAACGAGTTGACTTTTGATTTTACTGGCCCTTCGCCCACCACCAGCCCCGCCCGTCAGGAATGAGATCAAGGAAAGGAGGCACCTGTCCCTTTAAGAACACCCGCGTCCACGCCGGCCCAGCCCCGCGCGAGCAGCACACGGGAAGCCACCGCGGCGGGGAGCGGGCGGGCGGGGCCGGGTTTGTGAATGGAGAGTCACAGCACAGGGGGAGGGGCGAGGGGGAGGGGCGGCGGGGGCGGTTCCCGGCTCCCGGGCCTTCCCACCAGGGTCCAGAAGGCCGGGTTCATCCTTCTCTCTCTCTCTTCCTCTCTAGATTTCTCTCTCTCATTCTCTTACACACACACACACACACACACACACACACACACACACACACACACATCACACTCCGGGCTGCCTAAGGTGTCCTGAAGCCTGCCGTCTCAGGCTTGGCCAATACACCTCTACTTGCACCTCAGCCTTCTGGAAGGGAGTAGGAGTGAGGGGAGGTGGACCTCAGTACTTAAAACCCAAGGTTGAGATCTCCATAAGCCTTGAACCCTGGTTGGGCCACCACCCCTGCCGCCAAGGTCCCCTGCTGAGAACTCAGGAGTGCCCCAGGCGGCTTGGTCCAGGTGGGTTGGCTTCTCCCCCACCCTGCCTCAGGGGTGCGGCGGCGGGTGGCGGCGGGGAGGGAAGGAGTCATGCCCCTCCGGAATCTCTCACTCCACCCACCCAAACGCAGAGCGTGGGCCTGGGCGTGGGCCTCGGTGCAGATGGCGTTCTGGCCCCAAAATAGCTCCACCCCACCTCTCCCTCCCTCCCTCCCTCCAGCGCAAAGTGGGTGAGGTGAGGGTGGGCCGTGAGGGGTGCAGGGGGGTACTGCACTTCGAAGGGGTCGGCTCCCTGCGGAGAAGATCGGATAGGTGTTTGTTCGGTGTGGTCAACGAGGGCGGAGAGGGTGAGGCCCTCAGGCGACTCCCCCAGCCCCCACTAGTGAAACCAAAGAGTTAACTGGAAAAGCGCCTCCAGACCCCTCCATCACAGCTCTCTTAGGATGCTGGAAGGGGTCTCCCCGGCCTCCTCCCCGAGTCCTCTCCTCTCCCAGGGTGAGGAGTACCTAGAGCTCACCGGTGGTCCTAACAGTCAAGCCCCTCTTCCCAAATCTTACACGCCCAGGGCTTGGAGACCGCTCCCCCTGCACTCCTCTCCGAATTCCGAGGCGGGTCCGCAGCCCAGCCCACAGGACAAGACTCCTTCCAAGGACCCTGCAGGATTCATTCGAACTACCCAGCTCCTTCCACACGAACCCGCTAATAACTTGTTCAACACAGACAACCCAGACTAGACCGTTTCCAGATGGAGCCCCGAACCCCTGCCCGCGTCCACACGGGCCTCCGCGTCCAGCCGTGTCCACGCGACCCCAGCAGCGGCAACCAGGACCCCCTGAGAGCCCAGCTGTGTCTACACGGATCACCTTCTCAGGCACCCCCTCAGAAGTCCAGCCGCGTGGACGCGGGTCACCCCCTCAGGAGCCCAGCCGCATCCACACGGACCCCGAGCCCCGTTCGGGTCCACATCGGCTCCCCGTCCCGCTGCCTCGCCGCCTACCTCCAACGCAAAGCAGAGACATGTCTCCAGAGTCGCCGGCGGGCCGGCTCCGTCAGCTCAGGTTTCGCTGCCGCTGGGGTGGGGCATGGCGGGGGCTGCAGCCCGCGCTCGCTCGGCTCACGCCGGGGCCCGGCCTCCGCCGCCGGCCATCTTGGTTCAGCACCGGGGGCGCGGACAGCTCCTGACGCGGTGCTGATGCGAGCCCGGCGGGCGGAGCCCCGGACGCCTGACGGGGCGCGGGCGCAGCGGGCTCGCGGGGTGGGGGTGGGGCTTAAAGGGCCGGGGCGGGGGCGGGGGCGTGGGGCGGCCACCGCGCGGCTTCCCTTCGGATGCTACGTGCTTTCGTTTCTCCTTCAGCTCTCAACCTCCAGACCTTGGCTGTCTCTCTGCTCTTTCTGAGTGTCTCTATTTCTCTGTCTCGTTGCATCTGTTTCTCTGCCTCCCTCTCTGGGTCTCTCTGTTCTTCTCTCTGGCTCCCGGTCTCTCTCGGTAATGTCTCCCTCTGTATCTCTGCCACGTCCTATTTAGGTCTCCCTCTGTGTCCCTGTTTTGCTCAGCCTGTGGATCTTTGCACACACTTGGACTGGATTCCATCCTTCACTCCCTTGTGTAACTGGCAACTCCTATTCATCCATCAATGCCCAGTTTGAATATACCCTTCTCCAGAAAGCCTTACCTAATTCCCCCAAACTGAGCCCTGACTCCACCTTTCTGGACTCCCCTGGATTCCAACTCTTCCTCTGGTTGGGCCCTGACCCCGGCATAGCTCTGCTCACCATCCCTCTCCACACATCTGACCCGGCAGCTCCAAGTGAGCTGGTGGCCAGCAAACCTGTTCACTCTGTAACACCAGTACTTAGAACAGTCCCAGAGGCTGAGCCCCTGAGAGTCCCCAGCCCCCAGCATACATGAAGGACCTTCATCAACACTAGATGTCTATGGAGTTAGTGAAGCCTGTGTTCAAAACCCAACTCTGTCTGTAATCACCAGCAAGACCTCACACAAGTCACGTGACCACTCTGCCTCAGTTTCCCTGCCTGTAAACCAGAGGTAACAGGAACTCCTTCACAGAGTTGCAGGATATGTTGTATAAGTTAACACCTGAAAGCACTTGGAATAGTCATGTATAACATTAACCATTGTTGTGATTCTCATTGCTTTAACATTTTTTATTCCATATCCATTAACCGTAAGGAAGGAATTTGTTGTTGTTCAGTCACTCAGTCGTGTCTGACTCTTTGTGACCCCATGGACTGAAGCACGCCAGGCTTCCTTGACCTTCACCATCTCTCAGAGCATGCTCAAACTCATGTCCATTGAGTCGGTGATGCCATCCAACCATCTTGTCCTATATCATCCCCTTCTCCTGCCTTCAATCTTTCCCAGCATCAGGGTCTTTGCTAATGAGTCAATGCTTCGAATCAGGTGGGCAAAGTATTGGAGCTTCAGCTTCAGTCCTTCCAATGAATAGTCAGGGTTGATTTCCTTTAACATTGACTGGTTTGATCTCCTTGCAGTCCAAGGGACTCTCAAAAGTCTCCTCCAACACCAGAGCCCAAAAGCATCAATTCTTCAACATTCAACCTTCTTTTTGGTCCAAATCTCACATCAATCAATACATTACAACTGGAAAAACCTAAGCTTTGACTATATGGACTTTTGTTGGCAAAGTGATGTCTCTGCTTTTTAATACGCTGTCTAGGTTTGTCATAGCTTTTCTTCCAAGGAGCAAGCATAACGAATAAGGAGCAGCAATGACAGGTGCTTGAATACAGAACAGTATCATCACAATGCAAGATCCTGTGGGCCACTGTCCCTCCCCAATCTATCGTCTCATCTCTGAAGGATGAACTATGTTGAATTTTGTTTTTCATTCTCCTACTTTTCCTCATAGTTTTAGCACATATTTATCATGGTTTAGGTTTGTATATTTTTGGACTTGACACAACTAGAATAAAACTCACATTCTCACAACTTTGTTTTGAGTGTGTGTGTGTGTGCAACGTGATTTTACTGATACTCATCTGAGTTTCTGTGGTTAGCTGTAGAGCATGCATTTTCACTGCTGTATAGTATTCCCTGACTTATTACATTTTATTAAAGTATTTGTTTATTTAATTATATGGAATGCAGGATCTTAGTTCTCCAACCAGGGATTGAACCCATCCCCCCTGCAGTGGAAGCAAGGAGCCTTAATCACTGGATTGCTGGAGAAGTTCCTGAATCAGCACATCTTTGATTATCTATTTTCCAGTTGGTGAACTTTAAGGTTATTTCCCCACTGGGATTATCACAAGCAGAGCTTTTATAACCATTCTCAGAAATGTAGGCTGGTACACGTGAGTAGTGATAGCTTGATCATAAAACGCCTACATACTTGGCTTCATGAAATAATATTCAACTTGTTTTGATGTGGCTTCAGCAATTTACATTGCAATAGCATCGTATAAGCATCTGACTGTTCCACATCCTTGCCAACACTTTGAGTTGTCTGGGTTTTTGAGTTGTTCCAAAATAGAAAGGGTGAAATGGTACCTCATTTTGGTCTTGATTCGCTTTCCGATTGCTCATAAAGTAGAACACTTCATGTGATTTTTTGGTTTCTTATTAGGGTGAAATGCCTGTTGAAGTCTTTTATCTATTTAAAAAATATGATGGTCTTTTCCTATTGATTTGTAGTTATGAATCTTTTGTTGGTTTCATGTGGTGTAAAAATCTCCAACTTCGTGGCTTGTTTTTATTCTATTCATGGTGTCATTTTCTCAACAGAAGCTCTTAATTTTTAAAATAACCTTTTTATTTTGGAAAGATGTTGGATGTATAAAAAAGCTGCAGAAGTACACAGCTCTAAAAAGCACAGAGCATTTTTGTATACTTTTCAGCCAGCCTCCACTAATATTAACATCTTACATATGGTTACAAGGTTACTCAGTCGCTCAGTCGTGTCTGACTCTCTGTACCTCATGGACTGCAGCTTACCAGGCTCCTCTGTCCATGGAATTTTCCAGGCAAGAATACTGGAGTGGGTTGCTGTTTCCTACTCTAGGGGATCTTCCCGACCCAGGGATCGAACTTGTGTCTCTTGCGTCTCCTGCTTTGGCAGGCAGATTCTTTACCACTGTGCCACCTGGGAAGCCCTACAAGATACATATGTCAAAACTAAAACATCAACATTGGCATTTATTATTCACTTATTGTTAACTAAGTTGCAAACTTTACATCGCACTTGTTTTTCCACTAGTAGTCTCTGGCCCAGGATCCAATCCAGGCTCCTGTGTTGCATTTACTCATCTTATCTCCTTGGTCTCCTCCTGGCTGTGAGCTTCTTTAGTCTTCCCTCATGTTTCACAGCCTTGATAATTTTGAAGAGCGCTGGTCAGGGATTTTGCTGAAAGCCCCCTGATTTGGGCTCATCGAATATCTTCTCATGACTAGACTGGGGTTATCCGGTTTGGGAGGAAGATCGCAGAGCTGGGGTTCCCTCCACGTCATTTCATACCAGAGGTCCCTGGTGTCCACATGACGTCACAGAGGAGGTTAATTTTGATCACCTGGGTAAGGGGTTATCTGCCAAGTGCATCCGCTCTCAGGTTATCATTTCCTCCTTTCCCTGCTCTCTCATTTGTAATCAAATCACTGAGCCCAGCCCACACTCATGGGGAGAGAATTCTCCTCCTGAGTGGAAGTTTCTAAGAAGCTCTTAATTTTAAATTCCTTTATCTTATTGTCATAAAATAAACAACAAAATTTACCATTTACATATACTAAAGTGGACAGGTCAGCGGCATTTAGTATATTCACAATGTCATGTATGCACTACTCAGTTCAGTTCAGTTCAGTTGCTCAGTCGTGTCCGACTCTTTGTGACCCCATGGACTGCAGCATGCCAGGCCTCCCTGTCCATCACCAACTCCCGGAGTCCACCCAAACCCATGTCCATCGAGTCAGTGATGCCATCCAGCCATCTCATCCTCTGTCATCCCCTTCTCCTCCCACCTTCAATCTTTCCCAGCATCAGGGTCTTTTCAAATGAGTCAGCTCTTCGCATCAGATGGCCAAGTATTGGAGTTTCAACTTCAGCATCAGTCCTTCCAATGAATATTCAGGACTGACTGATCTCCTTTAGGATGGATTGGTTGGATCTCCTTGCAGTGCAAGGGACTCTCAAGAGGCTTCTCCAACACCACAGTTTGAAAGCATCAATTCTTTGGCGCCCAGCTTTCTTTATAGTCCAGCTCTCACACCCATACATGACTACTGGAAAAACCAATACTACTTCTATCTAGAACTAAAACATTTCCATCACCCCAAAAGGAAACCCCATCCCCATTAGCAGTCACTCCCTATTCCCCTCTCTTGTGAGGCCCTGGCAACCATTAATCTGTTTTCTGTCTCTATGGATTTAATTTTAAATTCTTCCACTTGATCGATATTTACCTTTACAGTAAGCACACTGTCTCTCTTTTTTTTTTTTTTTTTTTGAGGCATAATCAACATGTAACATTATATTAGTTTCAGATGTACAACATAATGATTTGATATTTGCACACATTTTGAAATGCTCATCATGTGGAGTCTAGTTAACATCCATCACTATACATAGTGACAGATTTCTTTTCTTGTGATGAACAGACATTATGTCTTGTTTAAGGAATTCTTTCCTGTCCCAGGAGCAGAAAGATATTTTCATTGCATCTTCTATATCCTAAGTCTTGTCATTTACAGTCAAGTCTTGATCTCTCTTGGAACTGATTTGGGAGTGTCGAGTAAGATAAAGTTCAATTGTATACATTTTTTTCCATGTGGATAATCAATTGTCCCAACACTCTTTAATGAAACGGTCACAAAGCACGTTTCTGTGTAAGCGTGGACTTCCTAGCGGACACAGAGCACCCAGAGAACACAGCGCTGCAGGGTATCTGTCCCACCTGGACCCCACCTGGGGGTCTGTTCTGGCTCTTTCCTCTGTCCTGGGACCACCCACCCCTGCTACAGAACTTTATACTTGTCCTTGATATCTGCTAATAATGCCATTCTTTCATCTTCAGAGTATCCGGATTCTTCTTCTTTTTCTCTCAGCTTGTTGGGTTCTGCAGAGAAATCCAGTTGAGGCTTTGGTTGAAACTGTGTTGAATCTATAAACCAAACAAGGGAAGAATCTTTTCTCATATTGACTCATCCGAAGTGTGAATACAGGTCTTTCCATTTGTCTATCTTTCAATAAAGCTGACAGCTTCCTCCATAAATCTTCCATGTCTTTGTTTTTCAGATTTACTTCTAGGTAGTTTGTATATTTGATGCTATGAATAAATGGCCTTTTTAGGTTACTATTTTTTTTTTTACCTGTCAGTCACAGGAGTTTAAAATGCAATTGGCTCTAGTATCTAAGACAGTTTATTGACCTGTAAATCCAAGAAATAGATCTGCAGATTCTTTGAGATTTTCATTGTACACAAAGATGTCATCTGTAAATAAAGACACTTTCTTTTCCAGTCCTTTGGCCTTTCATTCCTTTTTCCTGGCCTATCATACAGGTCAGGTACTCCAGGACAGTCTCAGACACCATGGTAACAGGCATCCTTCCCTTGTTCTGCATTTGAAAGCAAACATTTCAACATTTACCATTAAATATGATATCTGCTATGGGTTTTTAATAGAAAATCAAATAAAGGAGATCTACTTCTATTTCCAGTGTGTTAAAATGTTTTTCTTTTTTTTTTAAGAAAAAAAAGATTTTTCTTTATCATGAACAGGTGGTGAATTTTAGCAACTGCATTTCCTGCATCAGTCAGGATAACTATGTAACTCTTCACCTTTAATATGTTAGTGTGAATTATGTTCTCTTAATATGTTTGATACCCACTGGTCTCTCTTATTCTCTCTCTCTCACCCATCCCTCATCTCTGTCCTTTTGCCAAAGACCCTGATAAATTGATCACTCAGATCCAATTAATTTTTAAGCCCCGGCAACAACTTGGCTCATTCCAAAGCTATTTATCTGAGCTATCTCATCTCTCCACTTCATTATGCGCTGCTGTCTTTCTCTTGCCCTCTCTCCTTTGTGGTTCCTCTCTCCCTGACTCTCCTCACTGTGCGTCTACATTCATGTCTTTTGCAAACCCCCTTGCACTCTTTAGCTATCTCTCCTTCCATCTCTCACGTAGCTTCCGATGTCTCACTTTCTCTCCACCATCCTATGAAATCCACAGATAAAAATCATTGAAAGAGAGGTGATGAGAGATAGCTCACAGACTGGTGAAAAGTACAACACATATAGACACACGTATCTGTGAAGAGTGCACCCGCCCCCCCAAATCCACCAAATGCACACACACACATCCCTCCCAGCCATCCAAGCTCCTGGACGTCCCCAGAGACTCTGCTCTTACTAAAACTTTCCAATTCCTGGTGCCAAGAGGAGCTGTGGAGACGTTTGGGCTTTGGATAAGAAAATTCCTCCTCCACAGCATCTGCTGAGCTCAGCTTTCTAATGGGGAATGAACAGAGCTGCTTCTAGAATCCCCACACAGGGCAACACTATTTGGTCTTCAGACAAATTTCCAGTCCTTATTGGGTACATGTGATGTTTCTGGCACTGAGCGAAGCTTCATGGAGGAGACAGATATGAATCAGATGTCAATCAGTTTGTTCAGCAAACATTTCTTGGCACCATCTGGATGCTGGAAACTACTCTTGTCAACAGGTTCCAACAAGTGACATGGTCCCTAACACAAGAGTTGGAAACAAAAATAAGCATGCACAGAGAAATTCGAGGAAAACAGGGAGGGTTCCATGATAGAGAGAAATGGTGGAGGAGAAGGTAACTGCCTCCTCCTGGTGGAGGCACATGAGTTGAGACCCGAAGAAGGAGAAGGAGACAGGCATGGGGAGAGTTGGGGGCGGGGGGGTCCTAGACAGATGCAAAGCGGAGCAGATGCAAAGGCCCTGGAGTGTGACTCTGTCTGGTGTGCTGGGGGAATACCAAGGAGGCTGGTGTGGTGGAGCAGAGCGAGAGAGGTGGGAGGTGAGCAAGGATCATAAAGAGCCTAGAGGATATGGGGAGGAGTCTGAGATGCAGAGAGCGAGACTGAGACAGGGAGACTGAGTGAGAGGGAGAGATGAGACCTTGGCCCTGGGGGCAGAACACAGACCCAGCAGGACCAGAGACTCCATGGGCATCTTGTGACCACCAAGGGTTCATCTTCACCCACAAACCCCATGCCAGACCTCTCTCTGATGCCCTGACTGCCCAGGTTGGCGGGGGTGGGGGGGGTCGTGGGGGGGTGGGGGAGGTGGTGACTGCACCGTGCTGAGCTCAGGGTCATTTTAAGAATCTCTGATTTATCCTTTTAAGGATCTCTCTGAGGCTGCTCAGGGGAGCATGGATGTTCACGGCAGGAATGTAAGTGGTGGAAGGCCAGGGAAGGAGCTGGGAAGGAGCTGGCAGGACCCAAAGGAGTGCCGGGCAGGTTTGGGTTCATTCTGAAGTCTGAACCTACCGAACAATTGGATGGGCTGGACATGTGGGGTGAAGGAAGAGAAGTGATGAGAATGAGTCCAGGCTTTGGGACCTGGGGAGCGGAATGATGGTGCAGCCATTCATCTGCCATGCTGATGAAGAAGTTGATCTCAGGGTGAGAAACTGGGACCTGTGCTTCAGACTGGCTGCATGTGAGACGCTTACAAGGCACCCAGTGAGAATATCCAGTACAGTTGGATATTTGAGTCTGAAGTTCAGGGGAGAGGTTGGGCTGCTGATGCAAATGGGAGAGACATCCACATGAGATGGGGTGCAGCCACTGGGGGCCAGAGCGTGGACAGAGGGGAAAGGGCTGCCTGGCTTCCGGGACCAGAAGCAAGACATCAAACTCAGGGTTCCACCATCCACCTGTTTGTCTATTTGTGACTCCAGTCCCTATAATCAGGGTAGCAAGCAATGGAATGTGTGGGGGACATGGAATTCAGAGCCCTTGGGACTGTCCTATGGGACAAAGCCTCCTGTTCCTCTGACAGTTCTGCTATCAAAGGCCTTGTCCTGGGGCAGGGTGGGAGTGGGGGAGTACTGGAATAGATGAAGTAGGACATAGTCCTGAGGCCAAGTTTCTCATAATTATTTCTCATAATTGGAGAGGACAAGAGAGCTCACGTGGTTCCTGAAGGCCTACTGTGCGCTTGGCAATGTGCTGGGTGCCTGACACATCCTATTTTCCTTAATCCTCTACAACCCGAGGTGGGTGTAATACTGTGCTCATTTCTCAGACTGAGTTCCTGAGAGACTGGGGAGACAAGGCTGGGATATAAAGTATTAACTCTCGGAATAGGCTGTTTATGCAACACAGATGTCCATGTAATCACTCATTCATTCGAAAAACACAGCCTGGATCCACATCCATGTCCATGCCACGTCCACGGCCGGGGGAGGGGGTGGATCCTGCCTGGAGTCCGGGAGAAGGATGGGGGGCCACAGAACCCAATCTCTGCAGTCAGTGCTGGGAGATGACTAAGGGTTAAGGAGGCTCTGATTGGTATACTGGGAAAGGTGACCTGGAAGAGAGGAAGCTGGAGAGTGAAGAGATCTCCCTAAGCACTGTAGAATTGGAGGAAGGGCATTCCTAGCAGAGAGCATAGCAAATATTATGTCAATAACCTCAGATATGCAGATGACACCATCCTTATGGCAGAAAGCAAAGAAAAACTAAAGAGCCTTTTGATGAAAGTTCAGTTCAGTTCAGTTCAGTTCATTCACTCAATCATGTCCAACTCTTTGCAGTCCCATGGACTGCAGCAGACCAGGCTTCCCTGTCCATCACCAACTCCCGGAGTTTGCTCAAATTCATGTCCATTGAGTCGGTGATACCATCCAACCATCTCATCCTCTGTCATTGCCTTCTCCTCCTGCCTTCAATTTTTCCCAGCACCAGGGTCTTTTCCAGTGAGTCAGCTCTTCGAATCAGGTAGCCAAAGTATTGGAGCTTCAGCTTCAGCATCAGTCCTTCCAATGAATATTCAGGACTGATTTCTTTTAGGATTAACTGATTTGATCTCCTTGCTCTCAAGGAACTTTCAAGAGTCTTCTCCAACACCACAGTTCAAAAGCAATTTGAACTTTCAAAAGAAAGTGAAAGAGGAGAGTGAACAAGTTTGCTTAAAACTCAACATTCAAAAAACGAAGATCCTGGCATCTGGTCCCATCACTTCATGGAAAATAGATGGGGAAACAATGGAAACAGTGGAAGACTAATTTGGGGGCTCCAAAATCACTGCAGATGGTGACTGCAGCCATGAAATTAAAAGCCGCTTGCTCCTTGGAAGGAAAGCTATGACCAACCTAGACAGCACAGTAAGAAGTAGAGACATTGAGGACAAAGGTCCGTCGGCAAAAGGCGGACGCCCTCCCTCATAGCTCATCCTATTACTCCTTTATGCCTTGGTTATGAGCTATGAGGGATTGGCCTGGGCAGGCTGACAATACAAGACAACGACTGAATTGGCCAAGAGGATGAGGCCTCGAAAGGGGCAAAGTCAAGGGACTGGTCGGAATAGGATGGCGGGCAGGGCTCCGGCCTCAGAGGCGGGGCTCAGTCTAAAGTCCCCCAGAGTGACCAGCAGGGGGCAGCACTGGGCCAATGGCTGGTGCCCACGGCAGGGGGGTCACCTGGAGAGAGGTACCAGCTCGAGAGGAGTTAATTTATTTAGCATGTTCCTTCAGTGTGCAGGTGCTGGGCAAAACTCTACAAATGTTCACTGCTTTAATCCCCAAATTGATTATATGGGCAGGGACACAGAACAAAAATTTTACGTCACATACCCACATTCACACAGCAAGAACTGGCAGAGTTGGGGTTTGAAGCCAGGGAGTTCAGCTGCAGCCCTTAACACCTACACTCCCAAATCCTCTAAAATGATAGTTTGTGTTTGTTTGTATTTTAAAGCAAGGGCTCCCTCTCAACAATTACTGAGCTCTTCCTGCTTACCTTTCTTCTTTTTTTAAAATTAGTTCGAGGCTAATTACTTCACAACATTTCAGTGGGTTTTGTCATACATTGACGTGAATCAGCCATGGAGTTACACGTATTCCCCATCCCGATCCCCACTCCCACCTCCCTCTCCACCCGATTCCTCTGGGTCTTCCCAGTGCACCAGGCCTGAGCACTTGACTCATGCATCTCACCTGGGCTGGTGATCTGTTTCACCATAGATAATATACATGCTGTTCTTTCGAAACATCCCACCCTCACCTTCTCCCACAGAGTTCAAAAGTCCGTTCTGTACTTCTGTGTCTCTTTTTCTGTTTTGCATATAGGGTTATCATTAGCATCTTTCTAAATTCCATATATATGTGTTAGTATACTGTAATGTTCTTTATCTTTCTGGCTTACTTCACTCTGTATAATGGGCTCCAGTTTCATCCATCTCATTAGAACTGATTCAAATGAATTCTTTTTAATGGCTGAGTAATATTCCATGGTGTATATGTACCACAGCTTCCTTATCCATTCGTCTGCTGATGGGCATCTAGGTTGCTTCCATGTCCTGGCTATTATAAACAGTGCTGCGATGAACATTGGGGTGCACGTGTCTCTTTCAGATCTGGATTCCTCAGTGTGTATGCCCAGAAGTGGTATTGCTGGGTCATATGGCAGTTCTATTTCCAGTTTTTTAAGAAATCTCCACACTGTTTCCCATAGTGGCTGTACTAGTTTGCCTTTCTTATGCGCCACTTCCCAGGTGCATACAATCATTCCCATTCCCCAGATGTGTACAAACATTCCATTACTCCTTTATGCCTTGGTTCCCTTAAGCCGAGGCATGAAGGAGCAACTCCTGGAGTCGAGATGCTTCTATGTCCAAAGTGAAAATCTCAAGAGTCTGTGGGGCTCATCCACCCTTGGGCCTGGATCCAGCTCAGGGAAGGAACCAGCAGGAGCCCAAAGCCTCTGCCTTTTCCAGTCTGCAGGCCCCTGCTGCCACCACCGCCCCAGTCAAGGCCCTCGACATGCCCCAACTCAGAGGTGCACCCTTATTCCGGCCACCCTTCCGAGACCTGCTTCCCCACCCCAGACTGGCTGGAGACCCCATGGACTTCCGCCCAGCCAAGGGAGAGGCTGAGAACACTCCACAAAGGGACTTCAGTGATGTTCTCTTTGACAGGTGGGAAACTGATGGAAATGCCAAGATATTTGCCCAAACTGCCGACAGTAGGAGGTACAGCTGGACCTGAAGCCATGCCTCTAAGACTACCATTAAGGCACTGTCAGGCAGATCTGTATGAGTCTGGGTGCCCAGGGCACCTAAGAACGCCAGAGAATCCTTTGAAAATGTTTGAGACCCAGATGCATAAACACTTGAGCTCTAGAATGCAAAAGGGGAACACAAAGCCCAAATGAACCCATGTTTTACTATGTTTAACAACAGGATGTCAATTTTTTTGTGGTTAAAATCGATCCATCTGGAAAGAGGCTTGGGTTGGGAATGCTCTCCCTGAGAAGACCCCAAGCAGATCGCTGGCAGTTGTCTACTTTAGAGAGCTGCCTGTGGCCAGTAGATTTCCAAAGCAAAATGATAAATTACAAGAATAATTAACCCCGATGCGCATTTAGCACGTGGAGCGTCTGCTTCGAGTTGGGAGTGTTTTAACTCCTTTAATCCCAACAGCGCCCCTACTGGGTGCAGTTGTTTTGATACAGGTTCAAGCGACGGGGAAACTGAGGCACAGAGAAGTCAAAGAGCTGAGGAGGGACACAGCTAGGGTTTGAGCCTCACCAGACCCCCTCATGTGGTCGGCACCCTTGACCCCTGTGTTGTCGTCAGCCTGTGTTTCACAGCGGCGTCTTCAGTGGAACGGGAGATGCAGATACCGTGGTGACCGTTTGGTTTGGAAAGGGTATGGATGTCGGGACACGGCGCAGTTTGGGCTTCCAGATCTGGACGATGGTGGGAAACTAGGTCAGGACTCCTCTATGTCCCCTCCAATCCCCGTTCTCCTCCCCTGACTGCACGCCACCCAAGGCAGGTCGCCTCCCGCCCAGGACCTGGACGTCAGACAGGATGCAGCCCCGCCCCTGACCACGCCCTGGTGGCCGGCGCTGATTGGATCCGGGTGCCTCTTCGTGCACGGTTATTGGCTCCCAGTCTTCCCTTCTCCTCTAGCACCTCCCTCCAGACTGTGGCTCAGTAAGACGTCTTTAATTCCTCTGACACACCTCACGTGCAGGCTCCTGCACGCACTGTTCCCATTGCCGGAAACGCCTCTTCCTCTCTCCCGTATAGGCTGCTTTCCCTCCCCTTCTTAGCTGAGATGTCCCCTCCCCTGGGAAACCCCCGATGCCCAAGGCTGGTTGGAGTCCACCCCTTGGGCCTTCGGCATCTTCTGTTCTTATACCAGTTTTCTTGTCTGTTTCCCAACCAGGCAGCAAGTCCTTTAGAAGCTAGGGCTGGGGCTCAGAAAACATTGTCTCCCCATTGCCCAGAAGCATACAGAAGGAGCTCAAGCAATATATGTCAGACTTCCCTGGTGGACCAGTGGTTACGAATCCGCCTGCCAACGCAGGGGACACGGGTTTGATCCCTGGTCTGGGAAGATTCCACATGCCAGCAGAGCAACCAAGCCCAGTGCACCTCAACTACTGAAGCTCGAGGGATTTCGAGCCCTCGTGCGGCAGCTACTGAAGCCTGTGGTACCCTAGAACATGTGCTCTGCAACAAGACAAGCCAATGCAATGGCAAGCTGGCACACCATTAGAGCAGCCCCCGTTTCCACAACTAAAGAAAGGCTGCGTGCAGCAGCAAAGATCCAGCGTGGCCAAAAATAAATAAATAAATTTTAAAAAGAAATAAATATCGACTGGTATAATTAATGAATTAATCTGGTACCAAAGATTCAGGAGCTCTCCACCCTTGTGAAACAGAAACAAACCCTGTGGGGCCTTCCCAGTGACAAACATCTGTGTTCTCCACTTCTTGCTTATAGAAAAAGCTTTTAGTCACTTAGGCCTTCTGTGAGAGCAGACTCAAGCAATTGATGATTGGAGAAGTGGAAAATCAGGGACAAAAATGAAGTAGTCAAGCAGGAAAGTAATAGCAAATTAAATAATAGGTCCACCAGAAAAAAGAGTCACAAAACGCCTAATTTCTCCTTGAGGTTACCCCTCTATGAATAGCCTTCTGACACATATTCTTATGTTGTTTTGGCAGAAACCAGGACCCCACCAGATGGAAACTGCTGACCACAAACATATAGAGCCTAAACTGGTTGGAGGGAGAAGATTGATCACCCTGTTAACTCACCACCAACCAATCAGAAAAATGTCCATGGCGTGGTCATACACCCTGTGACCCTCACCCCTGATGCTGCTTTTAAAAACCTTTTCCTGGAAGCCATCAGAGGTTTGACATCTTTGGCACTCCTAGCTACTTTTTCTCCTTGCTTGGCATTGTGCAAAGGAATGCTGCACATTCCTTCACCACAAACTGGTATCAGTTAACTGGCTTTGCAGGGCATTGGTGAGAGGTCCTGAGTTCAGTTTGGTAACACTTTGGGGAGCACTGAGCTAGAAGATCCTGAGGTCAGGACCAAGATTCCCCCGCTACTGGTCTGGCATTCAATACACGTGTGTGGAGTGGGGGGGGGGGGGGGCGGGGTGCTGGTCTTTTGTGAGGATGACGTGGAACACAGTACGTGCTCCATGGTGACTCATGGTTCCCCTTCAGGATCCTCTGCAGCTCCCAGGGATCCGAGCCACTCCAGCCTGGCACCTCCCTCCCTACTCATCCTCTATCTAGGGACCACATTGAGGTAGGATTCAGAGTGGTCCGAGGGGGAGGAAGGGGTGGGCATTCATGTCTGTGAGCCTCTGTTAGGTGTCCAAAGTGGGGGCTGACTTGTCCAGTCCCCCATGGGGACGAGCTTGGTGGGACCCTGAGCTGATAAGAGGAGAAAGGAGGGAATCACCATTTCTGGGGGCATCTTTGCACTAATTGGGGAATTTGGGGGAGTGGCTGAGAGATCGCCCACCCAGAGAGGACCTGGATTATAAACAAGAGGCAGCCTCCCTCCCCCATTCCACCCACCCCCACCCCCCATCCTGGTGACTTTATGAAATAAACTCATTGCAAGCAAGTGCCTATCCCTGTCAGGTCACTCCTAGCCTCCTCTTTCCTTTTGACTCCATAGTGTGGGGTTTAAGAGGGCTTCCTTGGTGGCTCAGACAGTAAAGAATTCTTCTACTATGCAGGAGACTTCCTTGGGTCGGGAAGATCCACTGGAGAAGGGAATAGCTACCCACTCCAGTATTCTTGCCTAGAGAATCCTATGACCAGAGGAGCCATGGGCTACAGTAAAAAGGATCGCAAAGAGTCAGGCATGACTGGGAGACTCAGCACACACACACACACACACACACACACACTCACGTTGTCTTGGTTTCATTTAACCCATGCAATATATTTCAAAGCAAAAACATTTAGCATCAACTCTCGGCTCTGCAGGAGGGAACTGAAGCCACATCCTCCTCTCAGGAGACCCCTGCTGGTCTCCTGAAGAACTTCTATGTTCCTCCATTTGGGGTGATACCAGCCCCTCCCTCCCCTTTCAGCCCATCCATGACCCTTTGGGGAGTCTGTGTCTGGTTCTGTCTCTCCTAGCTCCTTTCAGCCAGGCTGAGGTGAGGTTGCCACAGAGGATTTGGCTGAGGGTGTTTGCTGAATTAATGAATACATGATCTGCCTGAGGAACTCAAGTGCATTCTTCAAAAACCCAGCTTCAATGTCCCTTTTCCCAGGATACCTTCCCTGTCTCCCCATACAGAGCCTTCACTGCCCGCCTCTGGACTCATCCAGGTCCAGGTACATCCTCTAGCCCAGCCCTGGCCCCACAGCTAGGGGGCATCTGTGGCCAGCTCTTCCTCCTGCAGACTGGGGTCTCCTTGGGGACCTCTTGGAGGCAAAGGCAATTTGTCAGGAAGTGTTTACTGAGAGGATGAATGAATGCCTCTTGCAGGGCCTGGAGTCACATACCCTGGGTTCACATCCCCGCTGGAATGCTAGATACTGGATCTGCCCCTTAACTCTCTGAATTCTTTTTTCTCCTTTATTAAAGGCATTTACTCAGAGCTTGGGGCCAAGTTGTTGCAAGAATGAAATGAAACTGACATATAAGCATACAAGCCTCAGGCTCCCTCCCGTTCCAGATTCAGAGTGATTTGCACCAAGGACCAGTAATTTTGTTCCCTTCACAGCACCCAGAGCTAGAGTGTTGTCAACGCAAGTGCTTAATGAGTGTTGATGAACACGGTTGGTGATAGGCATGGGGGAAGAAGGGGGAAAAGGCAAATATTAAAATAGCTGCCATAAAAAAGAATAAAATAATGACATTTGCAATAACATGGATAGAAATAGAGATTATCATACTAACTGGAGTAAGGCAGAAAGAGACGGATAAATACCATATGATCCTAGTTGTATGTGGAATCTGAAATATGACATGAATGAGCTTATCTAAGAAACAGACTCACAGACTTGGAGAACAGACGTGTGGTTGCCAAGCGGGGGGAGGGGCGGGGGAGGGACGGACTGGGAGTTTGGGGATTAGCAGATGTGAGCTATTATCTATAGAATGGATAAACAGAGTCTTACTGTACAGCACAGGGAATAATCTTAAATATCCTGTGATAAACCATAATGGAAAAGAACATGAAAAAGGATGTGTGTGTGTGTGTGTATGTGTGTGTGTGTGTGTGTAACTGGATTGCTTTGCTGCACACCAGAAACTAACACAATATTGTAAATAAACTATATTTCAAAAAATAAATTATAAACAAAACAAAAAGGCTGAAACCTGAGTGTTGGTTGGACATGGGGGACATTTCCTCCCTCATAGCCTACTTGAGAAAACAGCCTGACCATTTCTTAGCCCATGACTCAGCCATTCCACCCCTAGGCATTCACTGGGGGGAGAAAAGTGGATAGTCACCGAGAGACATGTACAAGTATGCTCAAAACAGCTTTATCCACAATTGCTCCAGACTGGAAACAACCCATATGCTTACCAGTGAGGAAAATGGAGGAATCGTGAAAAATTGGTACCCAGTGGTTACAATAAGAAAGGAAAAAAATCTAATTGTTTGCAAGGATGTGGAGCCTTGGGAACCCCTGCACACTGCCAGTGGGAATGTACAATTTAGCAGCTGCTGTGGAAAACAGCCTGGCAGTTCTTCAAAAGCTAAATATAGACTCACCATATGACCCAGCAATTCCACTCCTAGGTACAGACCCAAGAGAACTGAAAGCAACGTTCAAGAAAACCTTGCACATGAATCTTTACAGCCGCACCGTTTGCAAGAGTGGAAAGGTAGTAACAACCCAAATGTCCACCAACAGATGAATGGACAAGCTGAATGTGGTGGGTCCACAGGAAGGAATAAAGTGGTCATATATGATACAACATGGATGCGCCTTGAAAACATTATGCTGAGTGAAGAAAGCCAGAGAGAAATGGTTTCGTATTGTATGAAATGTTCAGAATAGGACAATTGACAGGGACAGAAAACAGATTATGGTTGCCAGTGGCTGGGAGGGAAGGGGTTGGGGAAGACTGCTAAAGAGTATGGGGTCTTAAAAAAATAAAAAGAGTATGGGGTCTTTTAAATATTTTGGAGCTAGATGTTAGTGAGGGTCATACTACATTGTGAGTGTCCTAAATACCCTGAATTATACACTTTAAATGGTTAAGTAATAAGTGCATTCTTAGTCACTCAGTTGTGTCTGACTCTTTTTGACCCTTTGGACTGTAGCCCACAGGGCTCTTCTGTCCACGGGATTTTTGAGGCAAGAATACTGGAATGGGTTGCCATTTTCTTCCTCTAGGGGATATTCCCGACCCAGGGATTGAACCTGCATCTCCTGTGTTTCCTACATTGCAGGGAGATTCTTTATCTGCTGGGCCATCACGGAAGCCCCTAAAATGATAAGTAATAAGTTATATTTATTTGATCACAATATAAAAAGAAAGAAAAGATACTTGGGAATTCTACAGAACCATGAAAAGACAAATGCCTGCTCCACACACATGAGGAGCAAGAGAAGCCAGAACCAAGAGTGGATACCCTGTGCAATCCCTTCTATGAGAAGTTCAAACTCAGGTAAAATTCACCATAGTGATGACAGTCAGATAAGTGGTCACCTTGAGGGAGCGGAGAATGAACTGGCATATCCAAGGTGGTGCAGCAGGGGCTGGAAATGTCCTAAATCCTGACCTCCATCAACCTCCACTCCTAACACTTGTGAACTTGACCATGTCTATGTTCAACCTCAATAAAAGTGTTAAAAAGAGAAACGAATTGCCAGGGAAAGGAAACTAGAGCATCCAGCAGTCCTGTTGGTAGAGGGTTTTCCATTTCCCCCACAATTTCATCACCTGATCCCTCTGGGAACTGATGACCTGAAAACAGGCATGGAGCTGGGTGTGGACAAAAGCAGGAGGGCAGTGACTGGAGTCTCTTGCCTGGGATTTCAGAAATGGTCCCCAGACGCTTCTTTCATCTCTTGGGAGATGCTTCCCCAACTCTTCACACTAGGGTCTCCAGACTTAGAGACACTCTGGGACAGGAAAACCTCAGGACTCCAGAATAGTCAGAACATCAGGTCCCAGATGCCTTGGCAACTCAGAGCCCTTTAAGACCCACTAGAATGAACACTTAGGCTTCCCTGGTAGCTCAGCTGGTAAAGAATCCACCTGCAATGCAGGAAACCCTGGTTCGATTCCTAGGTAGGGAAGATCCACTGGAAAAGGGATAGGCTACCCACTCCAGTATTCTTGGGCTTCCCTGCTGGCTCAGCTGGTAAAGAATCTGCCTGCAATGCAGGAGACCTGGGTTTGATCCCTGGGTTGGGAAGATCCCCTGGAGAAGGGAACGGCTACCCACTCCAGTATTGTGGCCTGGAGAATTCCATGGATTATTCCATAGGGTTGCAAAGAGTCAGACAGGACTTAGTGACTCCCACTTTCACTTTCAGAATGAACACTACCTATCATAATTCACAGTCCTGGGCAGAAGAGAGAGCATAGACTTCAAGCAGAAGGTCCCAGGTTCTAGTCCTGACCCAATCAATCAATACACGAGTGAATGGTGGATGAAGGAGTTTTTCACTCCCATTTCATACCCTTTCATGCACTTCCCAGATGCTTGGCTTCGTCTTGCAAAAAAACTGGGATCCCAGAGAAACCTCAGCCTGGTCTGGCCTCCAACAATCTCCTATCCTGCTGGGGGAGATAGAACCTGACTCCCACTTTCATTACTGTTGAGAGCAATAATAGAAGAGATCACAGGCAGCCAGCAAACAGGGAAGGGAGCCAACGGGAGGGACTGGGATAGAGGAAGGATGCCAGGGCCATAAAGGGAGAGGAAGTAGAGCACTCATTCGTTAGACAGACGGCGCGTGGCCAGCGACTGTTATACACTGACCAGGGAGGAAGTTGGACTGAATAGATAATGAAGGGCAGTGGGAGGTTAATCTTTCTTGGCAGATCTTTTCATTTGTCTTGATTCATCTTGTATACCTCCAAAGATGGGAGGCTCACTCCTGAGGGATGCAACCCAGCCCTTCCTAGGCATGATCATCAGTCAAGAAGTTTGATGGAACATGATTTTTCAAGTAGTGGCCACCATGAATCAAAAGGCTGAATGCAATTGACTGGGGAAGGCGGGTTACCCATGTGAACCAGGCAGCCAGTCTCTGTCGCAGGCTGGATCTGGAATCAGACCCACCTGAATCTCTCCTCTACCTCCTATGGGCCTGGTAACTTCATCTCTCCAAGTCTATTTCCCCTCCATTCCTCTGAAATGACTGTGCCCACAGCCTACTCCATAAGTACCAACTTCATAGATTCATGCATATCTTCAATGAGCTAAGGCAGCAAAATGCCTGGCAAACTGTAGATGCAGAATAACTGTGGTATCCTGCTCCAGATCCAGAGTGCTCTGGAATCTGTCTCAACTTCACATGTACTTTCCTAATCTCTAAACTCTGCACATGCTCTAACTTATGCCTTAATTATCCCATAACCCACACCTGGCAAACTCCTACACATCCCTCAAAGCCCTAAAAGTTACCCTTCTTTTCTCTGTTTAAGCTCTGACCTAGGGAACCGGGACCATCTAGAACCTGGTTCAGATTGGACTCACTGAGATGTGATGTGAGTTTCTGGAGGGCAGAGATTCCAATCGGCAAGTAGTAGGCACGCAGTCAGAACTTGCTGGATAAATGAGTAAGAGAATGAATGAGTGAATGAATGAATGAAGCAGTAGCATTTGGGAGAGGCGCCCAAAGCGGAGATTCAAGACTCCGCTAACCCTTCCGAGCCTGTATCCGCACTTCCCACTGCCGCAGAGGGCGCGAGGGGGCAGATAATCAGCGAGGAGGGGCTTCCGGGAGGGGTCTTCAGCCCTTCCGGTCCGGCCCCTTTAAGGGGCGGGGACAGCAGGGCGGGCGCTAGGAGCGTCAGGGCGGCGCTAAGATGGCGGCGACGGTCGCAGGGTCCGGGGCGGCCGAGGTCCCTAGCTCGCTGCTGCTCGTAGTAGGCGGCGAGTGCGGGTGCCGGGGGCTGCTTGCCTACGTGCTGGAAGAGCTTGAACGAGGTCGGACCGGTCCGGGACCGCGGTGTCGGGGAGGCGGGAGCGGCCGCGCATCTCGGCCTGAGAGCCGGAGGATGGAGCGTCGGGGCGGGGGCCGGCCAGATCGGGGGGCGGGGGTGGCCCGGGCCCCTATCCTCTTACCGTTAGACGCAGGGCGCA
The DNA here is from genome assembly GCF_963930625.1 of Muntiacus reevesi. Classification (NCBI taxonomy): domain Eukaryota; kingdom Metazoa; phylum Chordata; class Mammalia; order Artiodactyla; family Cervidae; genus Muntiacus; species Muntiacus reevesi. The sequence goes on along the minus strand of NC_089249.1, from coordinate 184,313,043 downwards.
GGCAGAGTCTGTGGGCGCCCGCGGAGGAAGCAGCGTTCGGGGTCGGGCTCAGTTGCTCCGCCTCGAGCGTGGTGCAGACCGGGGAGGGGACACGGGCCCCGACTTTGGGGGCCCACGCGATTGGGCAGCATGGGCAACGGCTCCGCTTCCCGCCCTCCGGGCGCGCCTCGATTCCCCGGCTCTTAGTAGCCTGGACGTCCTGGAGGGAGGAGCAGGGATGGGGAGGTTGGGCCCGGAGCCCCGGGGGCCACTTTCCGTAGCTGCATGAGGAACTGCTAATTGGGGTGTGGGTGGGTGCGGCCTGCTTAGGGGATTTGGCACCTGAATATGTGAATCATAGATGCACCTGCAAGATTCACCTGCAAGCACTTGGCACGGTGGGACCGGCGGGCGTGGTGCACCCCACACCGTGCTGCTTGGAGGGCATTCATCCGTCGTCCTGCTTCTCTCAGATCGTCAGCGCCTGTCCTCCATGGCCAGTAAAATGGGATGGCAGCGCACATCTCATGGGTTTGGGGAATGTCACCCCACAGGGCATCGAGGATAGGGCGGGAACCTCTGGCAGGTTCAGTCCTGCCCTCTCAGGACTAATGGTCTGGTGGGGAGGGGGGCAGGGAGATAGATCAAGTTTTAAGCTCAGATGGTTTCAGGACTGTTCAGAGGAAGATGCCAAGGGCTGAGAGGACCTGAAGGACAGGAAGGCAGGGAGAGGGGCCTCTGGGCAGTGGGAACAAAAGCTTAGAGGTGGAACCTGTGTGTGGCAGGGCTGAGGATCAGTGAAACCAGTGGTGGGGGTGGGAGGATACTGAAGGGGACAAGATGACTGTCTAGGAGGTGGGGACTTTCTTGCTGAGGTCCTAAGTCTTCTTTGTAAAGTGCCCGAGTTTTTGGGTTCCTTGATGGTGGATGCAGTGAGATCCAAAGGCACACTGGATGGTTCTGAATCTCCTGGCCTTCATGTGCAGGGGTAGGTTGGGGGAAGAGGGGGCTGTGGTGGCCCTCGCCTGCCCTCTGCTAGTTATTGAAATATTCTGGGAGCCGAGGAGCCCAGCTGATTTTCTATCTTCCTTTCCTGCCCACCCCACCAGGCATCCGGTCTTGGGACATTGACCCTGGCGTCTGCAGCCTCGATGAGCAGCTCAAGGTCTTTGTGTCCCGGCACTCAGCCACCTTCTCGAGCATTGTGAAAGGTGAGGCTGTGAAAGGTGACCCTGCGTGCCCCTGCTCCCCTTCTGTCTACTTGGTGAGCGCCAGCTGTGTGCGTCAGGGATGGCTGTAAACAACAGCAATAATACAGCTGAGATCCACGAGGAAGAGCAGGGGCAGGCCCTGAGCTAGCACTCACTCCCTCAGTCCTCACCAACTCACGAGGTCAGAACTTGCGTTTTTGTTCCCATGTGATGAGTGAGGCTGTGTGGTGTGGGGGGCAGGGAGACCTCTGAGGAGGGTCTTTCTGGATGAGAAGCAGCTGGTGGGGAGGGTGGAGGGAAACACCCAAGCAAAAGGACAAGACATTTGGAAAGTGAGGGGCGGTGGCTTGTGGGCTGGGCCTGGCAGGGACCGGGTGTGGTTTATGGCTGTGATTCTTGCACAGGGCCAGGTACAGGGTAAGTGTTCAGTAGATGGGAGCTGAGAAAGCAAGCTCGAGGAGGGGGTTGGGACCCTTGGGCAGCCTGGGGATTCTGGGGCGACTGGGGTGAACGGAGTAGCTGCTGGGCGGGGCCTGGGTGTTGCCTAGCTAGCCCCTGCTCAGCTGGCCTGTTGAGTCACCTCCAGGCTGCTTCAGGAGGGGAAGGAAGTGTCCGTCACCTCATTGTCCCAGCCGTTCCTGGTGGCTTCCTGACCCTCACTGTATCGGATTGGGGAGGGGTGGAAATCCCGTCCATGCTGTGTGACCTTGGCGGCCACTTCCCCTCTCTGTGCCTTAATTTCCCTGCCTGAATGGGGCAATATCCGCACATGATAAGAAGCCTGTGATAAGCTGATAAAGGATAACCAGCAGTGGAGGTTCCTCGAAACACATCTGGACTCTCGGGGGACAGACAAGGGTTCAGATCCCAGAATCAGCCCGACTCCCCTCTCCATGACCCATGAGGCCTCCCTGCCCTCTACTCCCTCTCGCTGCCCCCCTCTGTAGCCCCTTCCTGATCCTCAGACCCCGAGAGCTCAGTCCTGCCTCAGGGCCTTTGCCCATGTTGTACCCTTTTCCTGGTATACCCTCCTTAGCCTTCCCTGGGCTCAGGCTCCTTGATTATAAAGAAGGGTGATGATGCTGCCCCCCACAGGGCTGACAGCTGCAGTTAGGTTCTGCCAGCAGCGGAGGCCTGGTCCCTGCTGTCTCCAGCGTGGGGCCCGCCAAGGCGGTTTCCTGTTCTTGCCTCATCCTGACCTGCAGCTCTATCTCATGTCTGTTAATCTCTGGGTGACCCCCAGGCTGGAGGTCCTGGGAAACAAGGGCCCTGGAGGGGCTCCTGGCCACCTAGGATCACCCAGTGAGGCGGGATTTGACCCTGGCGCGTGTGGCTCAGCCCTAAACTCAAAAGAGCCCGGTTCTCCCACAGGCCAGCGGAGCCTGCACCACCGTGGTGACACCCTGGAGACGCTGGTCCTCCTGAATCCATCAGACAAATCCCTGTGTGACGAGGTGGGAAAGGGAAGGCTTCTGGGGGGAACGGGCTGCTGGGACCGGGGCCATCCCCTGGCCCCACCCTCTGGGGGTCCCTGACTTCATCTGCCTGAAATTCTCCCTGACAGCCAGCAGCAACAAAGCCTCCCCTGGTGACTCCAGCCTCGATTTAGTCCCTTCTCAGAGCTGCTGATGGGAGTAGGTGGAGTCAGAAAAGGCTGGAGCATGGGAGGATTGAATGGGATAGGGAAGGGCTGGAGTGTTGGAGGGCAGAACCCAACTGGTGTTTCTGGGTCTCATGTGTTCCCTTGGGCTGGGCCCTGCCAGTTGTCTGAACTGATAATTCTAGCTTGTGCACATCTGCACTCTTCTCTCAGCTTCCTATGAGATAGAGCCCCCTAGAGAGCCTTGTACAGGTTGATGCCTATGATCAAAAATGCCCAGTTTTGCTTCCTGAGGAGACTCTGGCGGAAACAGCCAGACACAGTCCCCTCTTCCCTAGGGCACCTGGGCTGAGCCAGAGGGAAATGTGGGCTTGGGAGGCCCAGGAAGACTTGGAGGGGGCACTGGAGCTGGGCTTTGTAGAATGAGCAGGAGTTGGCAGGGAGGTGGGGATCAGCTCCAGGAGGAGGCCCACAGGCTGCATCCCGGCTTCTAGTTTAGTACTAGCCAGGCCACTTGGGGCACAGATTGTTACATTTTGGTTACTAAACCATGTCTGACTCTTTGGTGACCCCATGGACTGTAGCCCACCAGGCTCCTCTGTCCCTGGGATTTCCCAGGCAAGAATATCGGCGTGGGTTACCCTGTCCTTCTCCAGGGCATCTTCCCGACCCAGGGATCAAGCCCGTGTCTCCTGCATTGGCAGGCAGGTTCTTTACCCCAAGCCACCAGAGAAGCCCTGGTAGGACAAGAGTGGGCTGGTTGTACATAGATTTGGGGCTGGGGACCACCCCAGAGAGGGGTGCTGGCTATCTCACTGCATGGAATAGGGCCTTGAATGCTCTCCCCGTCCCTCAGCTCCGGAACCTTCTGCTAGACCCTGCCTCTCACAAGCTGCTGGTGCTGGCTGGGCCCTGCCTGGAGGAGACAGGGGAGCTGCTGCTCCAGACCGGGGGCTTCTCACCCCGCCACTTCCTCCAGGTCCTGGGGGACAAAGAGGTGAGCTGCCCCCTCGCCATCCTGCCTCTGAAGTCTGACTCATCCCCACTGGGCTGAGCCGCCCAGGTGACCTGCTGTCCCCCCACCCCGAGCATCGTCCCTTCTTCTCTGTAGGGGATGGTGACAACATGTACTGTCAGGCTCAGTCCCATGGCCCACTGCAAGGTGAGGGCCTTTAGATCAGATGTTGCAAAGGCTTCAGGTGGCACCCCAGATTCTGGAGCCCACCTGGGACACAACTGGATGGGGGTCCTCTCTGATCCCTTAGTCTGAGTGGGGCAAATGAGCAGAAAACTCTGGGAAACCATGTTTTCTGTACTGGAGTGAGTGATGTACTGATGGTAAGATAAAGGCCAATAGACTGAGGTGGGGGTGGGGACGTGTGTAGAGAGTCTCCCTGGAGGAAAATGTGCTCTAGGGTGTGAGAACGCGAGTGCAAAGGCCCTGGGGCAGGGAGAGTGAGAAGGTGGGGGAGAGCGGGAGGGGAATAGGTGGTGAGACAGGCCCATGGGCCCTCCTGGGCTGTAGGGAGAGCTCGGTTTTGTCCCGAGGGTGATAAAGGCAGGCAAAGGGGCTTAGCTTTCCCAAGGGGCTGGGTGTTGCCTGGCTCCAGGTGACCCCTTAACCATTCCCCCTTCTTCAGATCCGGGATCTCCTGGCCTCCACACCCCAGCCTGCAGAGCCGCCCAAGCTCACCATCACCTGCCCGACCTTTGGTGACTGGGCCCGGCTGGCCCCCGAAGTGCCCGGCCTGCAGGGCGTGCTCCAGCTGCGGTTGAACCCTCCAGTGCAGCTGCCGGCTTCCGAGGGCCTGCGCGAGTTCCTGGAGTACGTGGCCGAGTCGCTGGAGCCGCCCTCCCCCTTCGAGCTGCTCGAACCTCCGGCCTCCGTGGGCTTCCTCAGGCTCGCCCGGCCCTGCTGCTACATCTTCCCCGGCGGCCTCGGGGACGCCGCCTTCTTCGCCGTCAATGGCTTCACCGTGCTGGTCAATGGCGGCTCCAACCCCAAGTCGAGCTTCTGGAAGCTGGTGCGGCACCTGGACCGGGTGGACGCTGTGCTGGTGACGCACGCGGGCGCCGACAGCCTCCCGGGCCTCAACAGTCTGCTGCGGCGCAAGCTGGCGGAGCGCGATGAGGCGGCAGCTGGCGGGGGCTCCGGGGACGACCGACTGCGCCGGCTGATCTCCCCCAACCTGGGCGTCGTGTTTCTCAACGCCCGCGCAGCTGCCTCGCGCCTGGTGCGTGGGGAGGATGAGGCCGAACTGGCCCTGAGCCTCCTGAGCCAGCTGGGCATCACCCCTATGCCCCTGAACCGAGGGCCGCTGCCTGCGGAGCCCACCGTGCTCTTCCAGAAGATGGGCGTGGGCCGGCTGGACATGTATGTGTTGCACCCGCCCTCAGCCACCACCAACCACACCCTGGCATCCGTGTGTGCTCTGCTGGTGTGGCATCCCGCGGGCCCCTCCGAGAAGGTGGTGCGCGTGCTGTTCCCCGGCTGCACGCCCCCCGCACGCCTCCTGGATGGCCTGGTCCGCCTGCAGCACCTGGGGTTCCTGCGGGAGCCGGTGGTGACGCCCCAGGACCTGGCGGGGCCTCGGCGAGCTGAGAGCAAGGAGAGCGTGGCCTCCCGGGACAGCTTGAGGAGAGAGGGCCGAACGGTGGTGCCCTCCAGGCCCACCCAGGAGCGCCCGGGGGTGGTCCGGAAGGAATCCCCACGGACTGAGGCCCCTCGCAGGGCTGAGAAAGAAGCCCGGCCCTCCCGGGAGGTGAAGAAGGACCCCAGACCCGGCGCCCCTCGCACCCAAGCCCGGGAGGTGCGCCGGGCAGGCTCTGCTGCGGTCAGTGGCAAGAACGTGGGTGCCCAGGTGGCTCCCAAGCCCCGCAGAGCACCCAACGCACCCCGCCCAGGGGTCCCACCAGCTGAGAATGGGCCCCGCAGCCCCCCCAGCTTCCGGAGCGGAGAGGCCAGCCCCCCGACAGAGACCTGCGGCTCCCCGGCCCCCCAGCTCGTGGCCACGCCCAGCCAAGAGAGCAGCCTGGATTTGGGGCTCAGCCCGGCAGGGGAGGAAGGCGGCAGCTTAGAGGAGAAAACCCTGGAGCTGCTGTTGGCCTCCAGCACCCCCCAGCCGTGCACGCCCTCGCCCGCCGGAGCCCAGCAGGGCCCAACAGAGAGCAGCGGGCCGCTGTCGCTGAGCCCCCTGCGGGGTGGGGAGCCCGGGCCCGATGCCTCCCCCACGGTGACCACGCCCTCGCTGCCCGCGGAGGTGGGCTCCCCGCACTCCACGGAGGTGGACGAGTCCCTGTCCGTCTCCTTCGAGCAGGTGCTCCCGCCGCCAGCTGCCGCCGCGGGTGAAGCCGGGCTCAGCCTCCCGCTCTGCGGCCCCCGGGTGCGGCGCTCGGCCTCCCCGCACGACGTGGATCTGTGCCTGGTGTCGCCCTGTGAGTTTGAGCACCGCAAGGCCGTGCCCATGGCGCCAGCCCCCGTGTCCCCCGGCAGCTCCAATGACAGCAGCGCCCGGTCGCAGGAGCGGGCGGGCGCCCCCGGAGGAGCCGAGGAGACACCGCCCACATCCGTCAGCGAGTCCCTGCCCACCCTGTCTGACTCGGACCCCCTGCCGGCTGCCCCTGGCACTGCCGACTCAGACGAGGACACGGAGGGCTTCGGGGTCCCCCGCCGTGACCCGCTGCCTGACCCCCTCAAGGTCCCCCCACCGCTGCCCACCCCGCCTAGTATCTGCATGGTGGACCCGGAGATGCTGCCTCCCGAGCAGGCCCGGCTGAAAGAAGGCGGCGGCCGTACCCGGAAGCCCCTTAGCCGCCCCAGCTCCGGCACGACTGCCCCCAAAGCCACTCCAGTGACTGCTGCCAAAACCAAGGGGCTGGCCAGTGGGGACAGGGCCAGTCGGCCACTCAGCGCCCGCAGCGAGCCCAGTGATAAAGGAAATCGGGCACCCCTGTCCAGAAAGCCCTCGGTCCCCAAGACAACCACTCGAGGTCCATCCGGTAAGTACCTGTGGGCCGGAATCCTGCAGTGGGTTTCCTATTTGCAGTGTGGTCTCAGCCACACCCACCGCCCTCTCTGGGCCTGTTTCTCCTATAAAATGGAAGCTCTGGCCTGACTGTCTTAAGCACTTGCAGTTCTGAGGTGCTTGAGCAGTATCGTCAGTGGAGACTTCATCCCAGTGAGTACATCTGTGGTGGTGATGTTTCCAGTAGCCACTTGAAGCAGAAAGAAACCAGTGAAATTAATTTCAATGGTACATTTTTATGAAACCCCTTTGTGTCCAGGGTCCCAAAACCACCTCCAGGTTTGATGACTGGGTAGGAAGATGCAGTGTGTGGTCATACTTATAAATGTATTACAACAAAAGGATACAAAGGAGGATCAGCAAAGGGACGAGGCGTGGGGAAGTCTGGGAAACCAGGCATAGCTTCTGGAACCTTTGTTGTGCAGTTGCTAAGGCATGTCCGACTCTGCGACCTTACGAACTGCAGCACGCCAGGCTTCTCTGTCCTTCACCATCTCCTGGAATTTGCTCAAACTCTAGTCCGTTTTGTCGGTGATGCCATCCAGCCATCTCACCCTCTGTCGCCCTCTTCTCAATTTTTCCCAGCATCAGGGTCTTTTCTAATGAGTAGACTCTTCATATCCAGTGGCCACAAGTATTGAAGCTTTAGTTTCAGCATCAGTCCTTCCAATGAATGTTCAGGACCGATTTCCTTTAGGATTGACTGGTTTGATCTCCTTATTGTCCAAGGGACTCTCAAGAGTCTTCTCCAGCACATAGTTCGAACCCTAGTGGAATTACACATCACATCCTCGAGTCCCTGATCTCCGAGCTGTGACGACACGTGTGACATGCCGCCTTCCAGGGAAGCTTCTTAGAGACTCAGAGCCCAGGCGCTGAGTCTACTGGCGCTGGGCGTGCAGGCACTTGCTGCCTCACACGCTCACTGAAAAGGCTTCCTGGGTCCAAATCTTGGACACCAGCTGGGGGGCCCAGTATTCCCCTGCGTGTTAACAGTGTCTTCCTGAGAGAGAATCCCATTCCACAGGTGAAAGGCTCAGCCCCACGAGCAGCCTCCACTCCGGGTCCAGTCCCATGCAGACTGTTACCTGTGCTGCTCACTGGCTGCAGGTCAGAGGCGCCCAGGACCCCTTCCTTCCGTTTGTTAATAGGCCAGAGCAGCTGACAGAACTCAGGAAAACCCATGTACTTACTAGATGACCATTTTATTATAAAAGGCTCTTAAAGAATACAGATCAACAAGCAGATGAAGAGAGGAGATACGACACAAGGGATTTTCTGTTCTCACAAGCCTTGGAGCCCTGTGTGGTAGCACAGAATGTTCTGGTTCCCTGAGGTGGGAAGCTCTGAAAAAGGGCTAGAAAGCTTGAGGCTTTTATGGAGGCTTTATTACATAGTAACGGTTGACTAAATCATTGGCCAATGGCAGTTGGTTCAGCCTCAAGCCCCTCCCCTCCTCAAAAATCAGGGGCAGGACTGAAAGTTCTGACCCTCTAATCACATGATTGGTTCTCCTGACAACCAACCCCCACCCTGGCCTGGGATCCAAAGTTACCTTCCTTACCATAAACCCAGTTGTGATGGAAGAGAGCTTCTGAGGAATAACAAGACACCCATTTTACCTCTCTGGCCCTAAAATATTTTTTGGAAATGAAGACCAAAGAGCAAATATAGCAAAAGATGCTCGCATTGCTCTTATTGACCAGAAAATTCCAAGAGTTTGAGAACTGTGAGTCAGGAACTACGGATAAAGACCAAGTACATCTGAGCAAGCTCCGGGAGTTGGTGATGGACAGGGAAGCCTGGCATGCTGCAATCCATGGGGTTGCAAAGAGCCAGACATGACTGAGCAACTGAGCTGATATCTGAGAATGACCAAATATATTTATTTCTCATAAATCAAAATATTACAGTCTACCTCCTGGTGGAACAGATCCCTTATGGCAAATCACACCCTGTTTTTGTGGATGGAAAATGATTAATCAAAAGTAGTGGGAAAATGTGGGTCCTTGTTATAGACTTACATTTGGGGTCACATTTATAGAACAGATAAAACAATAGTACCAACACAAATAGGCCTGACATTTGGAGAAATCAGTGTGGGATAAGGATTGATTTAAAGAAACGTCATTGCTGCTTGTACCTTACATTCAATTTGTACAGAACTATTTGGCACAGAAATCAGCTGGTGATTAGCTAGATCCTGTTCCTCCTCAGGCTGGTCATTTTCCACAACTGTTACATCCTTAGGAGACTCAACTCAGGCCCTCGATACATTTGATCATCAAAATGCAGTGTTACTGGGGAAGCCAGTGGCTTCCACTGGCTCAGCAGTAAAGAATCTGCCCGCAGTGCAGGAGACGCAGGAGGTAAGGGTTCTCACCCTGCTTTGGGAAGATCCCCTGGAGGAGGAAATGGCAACCTGCGCCAGTATATTCTTGCCTGGAGAATCCCGTGGACAGAGGAACCTGGGGGCTACAGTCTGTCTGTCCATAGAGTTGGGAAGAGTCAGACAGGACTGAGTGAGCGCACACACAAGCAGGGTTCCCATAAACTCATTTACATGAGGTAGTTGACTCTTACCAATGCCAGGGTTATACCATATCAAAGTATGGCCAGGGTACAACTCAGTTTCATTACAGAACAAATCAGTGAGAACTATGGAGGTATTCACTTCGCCTTCCCAACCACATCTGCCTTTGCCCATGTACCAAATGTTACTAAGGATAGAGGTTGTAACGACTGACCATGATTCAGTTAGCTCTGAGTTCCAGGGTAACCAGGGACAACACTGCAGGCTTGTACTGAGGCTGTGTTTTACCACAGGGCCCACCTCTCCTATAAGGAGAACATAAATGGCATTTAGGTTATTCCTGTCCCTACTGGCTGTGCCACGGAGTGTATTTTATTTCTAGCTTTCCTGGAGGCGAGAGCAGTCTGGGTGCATCTGTGTAAATCGTTAATGCTTCTAGAGAACTTCCCTAAGCTTGAAGAGCCATAGCATTGCCATGGGTGTGTGTGCCCTGAGCCTCAGTAGCTAGAATGGAGGGCCACTTGCCCCCTGGCCGCTTCGGCCTCTGTTCATATGAAAACAGTCAAGAGGCCTTGGGCTTGTTAGGTCAGGGTACAGGCCCCTTCCCAGCGCTGGGATCTAGCGTATCCAGCATTACTGGCTGAATCTGCCTGACCCACTTTGCTAGTAGCTCATTCGCTTTCCCTGGTCCAGGAAGATCCCCCTGGAGTAGGAAATGGCAACCTGCTCACTCCAGTAGTCTTGCCTGGAAAATCCCAGGGACAGAGGAGCCTGGCAGGCTACCATCCATGGGATCACGAAGCGTTGAACACAGCTGAGCAAGCACACAGACATACACACACAGAGAATCCATGGGATCACGAAGAGCTGGACACAACTGAGCAAACACATGCAGACACACATTCTCTCTCTTTCTCTCCCTCTCTCTCCCCCCCTCTCTCTCCCCCCCCCCCCCTTTTCTCTCCCTCTCTCTCTCTCTCTCTCTCCCCCTCCAGGCTGGCTCCCATGCTTCGCCTTCCACCTAGAAGAGAACTGCCCCTCATCTGCCTATTCTAGTTCATCTTTTTCCTCTGAGTGCTGCTCCTCATTAATAGCAAATCCCACTCGTCCTCAGATCCCCACTAGCACCTGTTTACCCTCAGACTCTTTCTGGCTTGTGGGCCAGAATTGTTGAATCCACCAGGGACGCTGATGCTATTGCATACTAGTGGCCTGGGTGCAACTTAGGATGCATGTTTTGCACCCCACAATTTTGGATCCCCCAGACTAGAGTTAGATGCATGGTATGCACACCTGGAAGTAGTTTAATTTAGTTGGAGCATGCCATGAGACTTCGCTCAGCCTACCTTGTCTCTGGTGGGGTTGTTGCCTTAAGGAACTTGAGCCATCAAGAGATGCCCACTGCTTTAATCCCATCAGGGACCCACTGTTTCTCCCTCCTTTTGATGAATAGTTTTCTATCTGCAAAAACAGGGTGTCATGTGCTTGCACATGGCACACTCTCAGGTGTGTGTGCGTGCTAAGTCACTTCAGTTGTATCCGACTCTGTGACCCCATGGACTGTAGCCCACCAGACTCCTCTCTTCATGGCATTCTCCAGGCAAGAATACTGGCGTGGTTTGCCATGCCCACCTCCAGGGGATCTTCCCGACACAGGGATCTAACCCATGTCTCTTACATCTGCTGCATCAGCAGGCAGGTTCTTTACTACTAGCGTCACCTGGAGAAGCCCTATGTTGGGCATACTGCCATTGTATTTTGACCATCATAACTAGGGACGTTTCTAAGCAATTGATGATCAAGATCTGTAGTTCCACAGTGATTACATAGACCAGTCTGGTGGGAGCCATACACCACACGGTTTGCAGTTCCAGAGGAAACGGTTCCCAAATGTTGTCCTTTGTGTAGTAGACGTAGCCTGAAAAATAGAGGAGTCAGAGATAGAGGCACATCGCTTGACTTCCATTTAGTCATGAACAGTTTTCTTGCTCATTAATATATCTTAGGACCAGAATGTCTCCCAGAGTGACACCATTCAGGTTTGCGGCTGCTGCGCCATCTTGTCAGGTCCCCACATCAGGGCTGGTCTCAGCAAACTAGCTTCAGCCTGCCGGGCATCTGGCATGCTTCTGCTAAGAGATCATATTATTCTGCTCTAAGCCTCTCTCCAGGTATTAATAAAATGTTGGGTTTCCCTCATTGCATAACCCGCTTATTCATCCCTTTACCCTCAGAGGTTATTTCTCCTTTCTCCTTTCCATTTGGCATTTCTCTTTTGCCCACACTTTTGCACCCTTGGAAGGGACATTAGTTTGGCTAGTACACCGGTCTGTCTTGCTGCCAGGAAGCTAGGCTAGCTAACCCAAACCTCCTCCCCGCCAGGATTGCACAAGGACAGAACCGGTGGGCTTTCACAACTTCTAGACAACACAAGAGCATTCACTGTCAGCCCCAGCATTGCCAGAGGGGATGAGGGCACATTCCACCCCATCAGGCCCTTAGGAATTCTGACAAAGATTAAAGGTGTAGTTACAGTTTCCTGTTTAGGAGTCGGCTGTGCTGCTGGCACCTGCAGTTGCATTCCTGGTTCTGGGACTACTGCATCAAGTAACTGGGGACGGGGCGGGTTGCTATAGTGTGGGGAAGATGTACCAGCATCCATGCCTACTCCCCTATACCCTCCCGAAAAGTGGAGGAAGCTGTTCAGTGGGGACCCTCCTTTAGCCCCCTCATGTTGAGTGTGAACACACACTCGGGAACGCGAGTAAGCCAGCCTCTCAAGCCTTTATCATCTCTCCTGGTTTTAGACAGCAAATGTTCCAGCCACTCAGTCAAATTTTCTATTAAACCATTACTCAGAGGATGATACGCAACATCTCTGATGTGAAATCTCTTGCCCCACCGTTGGACAACATGGACTAAAAAAGTACATCTCTTTGTCTGTCTGAAGGAATGTAACTCGGTGGCTCAAACTTACAGTGTTTTCTGTTCCAATCCAATAGTATTTTGAGCATTTGCTTCGGACCTTCAGGTATGCAAACCTGTTCCTGTTGGGACTCATTTATAGCCCCCAGGGTTACTGGCCTTGGTCCACTGTAACCCACTTGCCAGCTCCATCTCCCGGGGCATTTCCCCTAGAGCCATCTGCAGTTTCTCTCTCTTGTTGACAGAGTTCTCACCTGCATTTTTGTGCCTCCCAGGGCGCCAGAGGACTAAATCTAGGTTTGGCTCCCTCCTCCTCATTGCTGAGAATCTGCCTGCAATGAGGGAAACCTGAGTTCAATCCCTGGGTTAGGAAGTTCCCCTGGAGAAGGGGATGGCTACCCACTCCAGTATTCTTGCCTGGAGAATCCCATGGATAGAGGAGCCTGGCGGGCTACAGTCCATAGGTCGCAAAGCGTCAGACACAGTTGAACAACTAACACTTTCACTACTGAATTGCTGCAGCCCTCCTCCTGTGCTGACTCATTCTTGGACCCCCAGAACATCTGCTTTGTGGTTCAGTGACCTTCCAGATCTAGAAGGAGTTCTTCTGTTGGATGTTGACATGTCCTACTTGACCACGCCCTTTAAATTCCCAGAGTGCTTTCCACAGGCCCGTGCCCCTTGCAGACATCCCTTGTATAGCCCAGGTTTCCATTGCCTGTCTACCTGACCACGCCGCCAGGAGTCAGTAAAAACACACAGAGGCTTTACCATTGCTCAATTTTTCCACCACTGCTAGGAAAACAGCATGCATTTCAGCCCACTGAACCGATTTGTTCTTGCTGCCTTCAATCACAGCCTGGCCATCTCCTGGTCTTAATGGAGTCACTTGCCAAACAGGGTATTATCAATTCATCTTAAAACTGCCGTCCATAAAGCAAGCGCACTCTGTGATGCATTTGAGAGCCGTCCACAGGGCTTGTCCTCAGGCCAGTTGGTTCCAGCAGCTCCTCAGGTGGCTCCAGAGTCGTTCCTGGAGGAAAAGAGGCTATGTGCTCAGGATACAGTGGGTGCCTGCCTGCTTTCCCCGGGCAGCCCGCAGCCCTCTGAACCACTTGCGTTTTATGATGGAGCTCTTAGGACTTTCCTGGTGGTCCAGTGGTTAGGACTTCACGGTGCTACTGCAGGGGACCCAGGTTTGCTCCCTGGTCAGGAAACTAAGATCCTGCAGGCTGTGCAGTGTGGCGCAAAAAAAAAAAATAACTATTACAGACCTCTCCTGGGCACTCTGTTCCTCGTTAGTGTTTCTGTGACATCACCCAAGATATGGGCCCCTCGGGTTTCATCATTGTTTTAGGTCTGTCAATCATCAAGGCTATTTCAGTGAATGCCCAATCACAGGCTACTAATTGTCTCTCAACTACCTTGTTCAGACTGCAGCATCTTGGAATTTTGTGGTCCAAAATCCCAACGGTCATTGCTAGAAGGCACTCGTGGACTTTTGCCAGAAGCTCCAGTCTTCAGGATATGGTGGCGGACACTCCCCAAATCATATGAGTTGGGGGGTCAGCAAGGCCCAAAGGCCAAGTTGAGAGGGCTGCCGCCATTTGTAATTCAGACGCAACCTGCTCTTGTTTGGGTCCCCAACTCAGATAGAGCTGTCTTTCGAGTGGTCTTACAGATCAGCACTAACACGGTTCCCAGATGAAAACCCAAAGCAACCATTCCAATGCTGGGATTCTTGTTCAGTCCCAGGGACGGTAGTGACAGCAGTTTATTTTTAGTCTTTGGGGGACTACCCCAGGTGGCTCCTGCCCAGGTTCTCCCTGAAAATTTAACTGTCTGGGCCCACCTGGGGACTGGTGCTGGGTTTACTAACACGCCCCGGTTGGTCAGTGAACGTGAGTTTGAGCAAACTCCAGGAGATGGTGAAGGACAGGGAAGCCTGGTGTGCCGCAGTCCATGGGGTCGCAAAGAGTCGGACACGACTGAGCGACTGAACAAGTTGGTCACGTGTGTCCCATTGCGTTCAGATCAGCCCTCGCTGCTGTTTGGTTTCCACTACCACCAAGAGCCATCAGCAGAGTGTGTGAGCACGCTGGGGGTCTGCATCGAGGCCACGTCGCTTCTGAGCAGAGTATGACGGCGAGTTCAGGGATCCCTTAGCAGTGCAGAAAAAGAATGTTGGGATCCTTCCCCCGTGAAGGCCAGTTGCTGCTGGCCCTCTCCTGAGGTCAAGACAGAGAAGAGCAGCGGCGACATGAGTTGCTGAGTAGCAGCCTCCTGGCATTTTCTGTGTGGTTGAGACCGTGTCCAAACTGCTGAGCCAGTGGGCAGTACCGCTTGGTTTCAGCCTCGATAGTCTGCAGTTAGTTTCCACAAACATCTGCCTTTTTCAGGCCACACAGGGCTATATGGTATAGTGAATTCATTGGTACCGGCACTCCGGCTTCTGGTCTATGACGAATTAAAGCAGTCAACTCTTTTTGTTCCCCAGGCATTCTAGATCATTCTGCGTTAGCCACCTGTGTGCACTCAGGTTCCCATCTAGTGTCCCCAATTAAAACTGGCCAGAGGGCAGACTTAGCAGGCCTCTGCTGTACAGTATTAAGTGGGGAAGACAACCCCGAGTCAGACACAACCTCCATCATAGTTATATATTCATGTAAAGATGTGACCACCTCACACAAAATCTGTTCATACACCCCAGTTTTCATTCACATGTTCACCTTGATCCCATCAAAGTTTCATCTCCATTCATCCCAGTCTCACCTAAACTGCCCTCTCAGACTGTACCAACCAGGGTGGGAATCGCAGTGTGTTGGGCTCGTGTATCCCGGAGTCCTGGGGAAGGCCTCTCTCCTCTTCTGGCCATTTTATCCACACCTGCATATACCTGTGAGCTTCCCAGCTGGCACTAGTGTAAAGGACCCGCCTGCCGGTGCAGGAGACATGAGGCCCCTGGGTTGGGAAGATCCCCTGGAGGGGGAAATGGCAACCCACTCCAGTATTCTCTTCCTGGAGAATCCTGTGGACAGAGGAGCCCGACGGGCTACAGTCCCTGGGGTCTCAAGAAGTCGGGCACAATTGAGTGACCTAGCACACACGCATTTGCATAAGGCCTTGGCTCCCTGCCCAGGCGTGGGACCAGAGGACCCTGGCCCCTGCTTCAGTCTTTATCTTGATTAATCAGTGAGCACCTGGGGATCCCTAGTCGGGTTTCTTATTTAATTTTTTGCTTCCAGCTTTCGAAACTCTTCCAAACTAGAGTAAATCATGGACTTCTTTGGGGCCTTTTAATGTTGGGGTCCACACTGGTCCACTCCATCTGGGAGTGATGCATCAGTTGCTGAAAACTCGGCCTCTGGGCCCCGGTGCCAAATTGAATCTTGGAGACAGAGTTTTGGATGAAGTAGGAAAGAGGCCTGTTACCGCTTTGCCAGGCACAAGGGGATGTGTGGGTTTGTACCCCTGAAAACCTGTCTCCCAACCCAGGGGATTTGATGAGGACTTTAATAGCTGAGGCTCCAGGGCACAGCTGCTGATAAGTTAGGGTGTGTGCCGGGCCTGCTCACCTGTAATCTGGTCTCAGGTCGTCTCTCGCTTTCTTTTTTTTAATTTATTTTTCTGGCTGTGCTAGGTCTTGGTTGCTGCGCACGGGCTTTCTCTAGTTGCGATGGGCAGGCTTCTCATTGCAATGGCTCCTCTGGTTGGGGAGCGTGGGCTCTAGGCTTGTGGGCTTCAGTAGTTGCCACGCACTGGCTTAGTAGTTGTGGCTTGCAGGCCCTAGGGCACATGGGCTTTAGTGGCTGCGGCGCATGAACACAGTAGTTGCAGCTAGCGAGCTCTAAAGCACAGGCTCCAGAGTTGTGACGCAGGGGCTTAGTTGCTCCGGGGCATGTGGAATCTTCCCTGGCCAGGAGTCAATCCTGTGTCTCTGCATTGGCAGGCAGATTCTTAACCACTGGACCACCAGGAAAGTCCTTCAGGTAATCTCCGAATGAGCATCCTTTAATTCCTTTAATCTGGTGGTGGTCTCTGGAATGAAGAATGCTGACGTCTTCCATTTGTTGGTTTTAGTTCTGTAAAGAGCTCCGAGTAGCCCTTGAGGTAGAACCAGGTTTCTTGGCTGCTTCTCCTTGTGCCTCCCCTCCCACCCCTGATTTAGCACCTGCTTGAATCTGCCCTTTGGACCTCAGGGAACATCTGTCTTGGAGGATGGAGTCTGTTCCCTACAAATAAGGAGGGACACAGCGGCTTCTGTACCCAGGAGCCCCACGGGGTCCCGCTTGATTTCACATCGACATCTGTTTCAACTCCATCCTTGCTTCATTCATTCCTCATTTCAACAGCCGTCTGAAGACTCCCACTCCGCTTGGTTGAGTCCCTTGACTCTCCTTTGTCTCTCCCCATTTTCTAAATTAATATTCTTGGTGTCATAGGGGAAGCTGAGATAGCAGATCTGATAAGGCTTCTAGAACAGTTTTGTAAACTGGGGAGTAATGTTCCATGGGGTGCCCATGCAATAAGGGTCCCTTAATCACAGCATTGACCAAAACGTGGGTAACAGGCATCTTCAGTGGGTGAACGTCCCAGTTCTAAAACCAGGCCTGCGTGGCTTGCACAGGAAGCATCTCACCTGCTTCATCTGGGGTATCCCGCTCGGCATTTAGAGCCAGTTGGGCAGTCCCCCTTCTCAGGATAGACACCCTTTTCAGTGTCTTTTATCCAGTTGACCAGGCTGGCTGTTCCTTCGGGAATAACCTCCTGTGTGTCTGGGACAGTCTGTGATTGTTCAGTAGTGAGCTACGGATCCTGCATCCACCCAAATGTGTTCTTCCACTCCAAAGCCTTCAAAACCAAAAACACAGCCGCCAAAGACACAGATGCTTCGGGAAACCGGTGATACCAGTCCACAAAGTGAGTCGGTTTCTTCACACTCTATCGCTTGGTTTTAGTTGTTTCTTGGTTTTGCCCTCCCCCAACATTAACTACCTTCTTGGTGACTAGAGAGAGACCTTAGAGGTACTTTCTGTTGCCCCTACATAATTTGGGGCAGCTTTGAGGCTAATGGCCAAAGCTTGGATCTTTTCTAAGTCTGAATTTGTTGCAGGATCAAGGCCTGAGTGCGCACTTTCTAAAAATTTCATTTTGGCTTTTACAGATAACGTTACTGTTAAAATCTTGGCTTTTTCTGCCCACTGAAGCCAAATTAAACAAAAAATTCAGAGGCAGAGTTTGGAGGAAATAGAAAGGTGGCTTTACTCCTCAGCCTGCAGAGTGGGAGAATGCAGTAGGCTCGTGCCTCGAGAACTGTGGCCCCCCTTCCGTGAGGAATCTGGGGGGTTATACAAGATGAGAGCATGCAGTCTGGGGTAGGTGATGAGGAACAAAGGTGCAAGATTCTTCTTTCTCTTGCATTGTTTCAAAAACAGCCACAGGCTGGCGTCAGGTTACCTGGTAACTGGTCCCTGGTCTTCTGTGTATTGTACTGCGGCCTTCTGTAATGCGAAAAGAGAAGAACCACACGGGGTAGTTTTCGAAGAGAGCACTGGATACAAGATGTAATTAGCGGAGTCAAAGGATAATAGGTGCAAAATGTAGCTCACGCCAAGTTAGGGGGCAGAAAAGCAGACTTACACACTGCAGATGGAGAATAGTTAAAGTAAAAACTGGGAGTGATCAAGCCTGCTCACTGATCTGTTTATCTTCTTTGTTCTCAAGAAAGAAAAGCTCATTCCTCTCTTTCCCTTTTCACTGCAGCAATAACCAAGAAACGCTGCTTGTAATTTTGCATCTCTTTATACATCCAGTGAGCCAGCTGCTTGGAAGTTGGCTCTGCTGTCATGTCTAGGTCCTGCTGGTAACAGTTACCTCTAGGAACTGATTGCAGTGCAGCTGTGGTTTCATTGTGGTTGACTAGGTAGCCATGCGGGGACCAGAGTTTCTTCATTCCCCATCTTTTTGTCCTTACTCTTCAAAAAACATGTTTCTGTCAGCCGGGGCCATTCTAGTGAATCCCACTCCTGACACCACCCAAAAAGGGGTCCTGTTCCCAGGTCCAGTGTGTGGGTTTCCCCACCGTAACGAGCTTGGATGCCAGCAGGCTATCCAGGAATTCAGCTCAATCCTGCCACTGTCTACCCAGAGATGGAATCGCACGCCATTCAGTCTCACAGCCGGCTGCAGACTGGAGGTTCTGATGGCCTCTGCAGTTCAGGATGCCAGTCGCAAGTGCAGTTTGTTACCTGTGCTTCTGACTGACTCGCTGCAAGAGGTTCCCATGGCCCCTCCTTGGGTTTGGTTAATTCGATAGCACAGCTCACAGAACACGGGAAAGACAGGTTTACTCACTAGATTACCAATTTATTATGAATAAAAGGCTATTAAACGATGCACATCAACAACCAGATGAAGAGATACGTAGAATGAGGTCCCAAACCTGGAATCTGATGTCCTTGTGGAGCTTGGAGTTCACACAGCAGCATGCAGAAGCCTTCTGGTTCCCTGACGTGGGAAAGGGCCAGAAAGCTGTCCTTTGGGGCTTTTATGGAGGCTTCATTACACAGTTGTGATTGACTAAATCATTGGCCAGTGGCATTGATTCAACCTCAAGTCCCTCTGCCTTCCATCAAAATCAAAGAACAGGATTGAAAGTTTCAACTTTTTAATCACATGCTTGGCTCTCCTGGGAGCCAGCCCCCACCCTGGGGTGGGGCCCAAAGTCACCTTCATTAGCCGAAACCCAGTTGTGATGGAAAGGGTTTGTTTTGAATAACAAGACACTCACTTCACTGTTAGGACCCTGAAGTGGTTTCAGGAACTGAGGACTAGAAACCAACCATTGTGACAAGAGATAACTCACATTGCTCTTACAGAGCAGAAAGTTTCAAGGGCTGTAAGAGGTGAGAGGCAGAACTGTGGATAAAGGCCAGATACATCTGCAAATGATCAAATTATATATATGTATAATAAATCAGATGTGGCATGCACCAAAATCTCAGACGCCCGCCCCCACCAGAAAGGAGCATCAGGTGGGCAGCGTGAACTGCCTTGCTGCACAAGCAGTGTGGGCACGCTGAGCCACTCTCACCATTTGGGAGACGGTAGGGACCCTTCGGAAATTCAAGTTCCCAGAAGGTAGCCAGGGGCCAACTTGTCAGTTTCCAAGGATAGCAGTCTCAGGCTTCATGTACTTTTTCTTTGCAGTTTTTGAAAATTGTGATAAAATTAATGTAACATAAAATTAACTGCCTTAAACGGTTTTTAAGTGCACAGTTCAGTAGCATGAAGCATAGTAGACTCCTGTTGTTGCACGACTGTCACCACCATCCGTCTCCGGAACTCCTTTCATCTTGTGAAACTGGAAACTCTGTCCGCATGAAATACTCAGTCCCCGTTCCTCCCAGCCCATGGCAACCACCATTCTGCTTTGCATCTCGTGGGGCCTCATGTAAGGGGCCTCATATAGTATTGGGTTTTCTTGTAACTGGTTTCTTCCACTTGGCATATTGTCCTCATGCTTTATCCATATTGTAGCATATGTCAGAACTTCCTTTTTAAGACTGAAAAATATTCCATCATGTGGCTGGACCACGTATCCGTTCATCCATTGATGGACACCTGAGTTGCTTCCGCCTTTTGGCTGCCGTGAAGCTGGACGTACAGATACCTCTCTGAGGCCCCTGGTTTCGATTCTACAGTGTACATACTCAGAAGTGGGGTTGCTGGATCTTATGGTGAGTTGATTTTTATTTTCTTGAGGAACTGCCATCCTGATTTTCCACAGCAGCTGTACCATTTTAGAATCCACCAATAATGCACAAGGGTTCCAGTCTCTCCACATCCTTGCTATCACTCGTTGTTTTATAGCTCCTTGATAGTAGCCATCCTAACGGGTGTGAGGTGGTATCTGGTGGTGGTTTTGATTTGCATTTTGCTAATGATTAGTGATGTTGAGCACCATTTTATGTGCCTGTGGGACATTTGTATATCTTTAGGGAAGCGTCCTTTGCCCATTTTTGAGTCAGGTTGTCTTTTTGTGGTTAGGTTGTGTGTTCTCTGTATATTCTGATATTCACCCCTTATCAGATGCGTGATTTGTGAATATTTTCTTCCATTCTGTGGGTTGCCTTTTTACTCTGTTGCTAGTGTCCTTTGATGCACAAAAATTGTTTTTAACTTTCGTAAAGCCCAGTTTTTCTCTTTTCTCTTTTGTTAACTGTGCTGTAGGTGTCATTGTCAAGCCCAGTGTCATGAAGCTTTTGCCTTACGTTTTCTTCTAAGAATTTTATAGCTTTAACTCTTATATTTTGCTGTTTGATCAGTTTTGAGTTAATTTTTGGATACGTGTGTGTGTGTGTGTGTGTGTGTGTGTGTGTGTGTTTTAGTTGCTCAGTCGTGTCCCAGGCTGCAGCCCACAGACTGTAGCCTGCTAGGCTTCCCTGTCTGTGGGATTCTCCAGGCAAGAGTACTGGCATGGATTGCCATCCCCTCTCCGGAGGCTCTTCCTCACGCAGGGACTGAACGCAGGTCCCCTGCCCTGCAGGCAGGTTTTTACTGTTTGAGCTACAGGGACGTCCCAGTTTTTAGATACAGTGCTAAATAAACATTGAACTTCATTCCTTTACGTGTTGATACCCAGTTTCCCAGGACCATTTGCTGAAAAGACTGTCCTTCCCCCCACTGAACATTCTTGGCACCCCTGTCGCAAATCATTTGACCATATATGTGACAGTTTATCATCTATTCTATTCCATTGATCCATAGGTCTGTCTTAATATTCTTACCATATTGCCTTGATTACTATAGCTTCATAGTAGTTTCAGAAATCAGGAAATGTGAGTCCAATTTTGTTGGACTCCAATTTTGTTCTTCCTTTTCAAGGTTACCTTGGCTATCTGGGATCCTATGAGATTCCACCTCATTTTAGAATGTAAATTTTTATGTCTGCCAAAAAAAAATCCTGTAGTGTTGGCATCCTAACAGTATTATCTTCCAATCCATGGACATGGAACATCTTTCTGCTAATTTATGTTCTCTTTAGTTTCTTTCAGTACTGTTTTGTAGTTTTCATGTACAAATATTTTACCTTCTTTGTAAGTTAATTCCCAATTATTTCATTCTTTTTCTGCTATTGTAAAGGTTATTGTTTTCTTAATGTTCTTTTTGAATTGTTCATTGTTAGTGTATGGAAATGCAGTTGCTTTTTGTGTGTTAATTTTGTGTCCAGCTATTTTCTAAATTCATCTAACAGGAATCTTTTTTCTTCAAAATTATTCATTTATTTTTGACTGTGCTGGGTAATTGTTGCTGCGCAGGCTTTTCTCTGGTTGCATTGCGGCAAGCAGGGGCTACCTCCATTTGTGGTGGACAGGCTTCTCACTGCAGTGGCTTCTCCTGTTGCGGAGCGCAGGCTCTCGGATGCCCAGACTTCAGTAGTTGCGGCACATGGGCTCAGCACTTGGAGATTCTGGGATCTGGAGCACAGGATCCGTAGCTGTGGTGCATGGGCTTAGTTGCTCCAAGGCGTGTGGGATCTTCCCAGACCAGGGATTGAATCCGTGTCTCCTGCACTGGCAAGCTAACAGGTTTCTTTCTTGTGTGTGAAATCTTTAGGATTTTCTACACATAACATCATATCATATGTGGACAGAGATAACTTTATTTTTCCATTCTAATGTGGTTACCTTTTAATTCTTTCTCTTGCCTAATTGTTCTGGCTAGGATTCCTACATTGCCTTGACTCGGAGTGGCTTGTTGCTGTTCAGTCGCTCAGTCGTGTCCGACTCCTTGTGACCCCATGGACTGCAGCACACCAGATTTCCCTGTCCATCACCATCTCCTGGAGCTTGCTCAAACTCATGTCCATAGAGTTGGTGATGCCATCCAACTATCTCGTCCTCTGTCATCCCCTTCTGCCTTCAATCTTTCCCAGCATCAGGCTCTTTTCTAATGAGTCAGCTCTTTGCTTCAGGTGGCCAAAGTATTGGAGCTTCAGCTTCAGCATCAGTCCTTCTAATGAATACTCAGGATTGATTTCCTTTAGGATGGACTGGTTGGATCTCCTTGTAGTCCAAGGGACTCTCAAGAGTCTTCTCCAACACCACAGCTCAAGAGCATCAGTTCTTTGGCAGCTCAAGAGCATCAGTTCAGCCTACCTTATGGTCCAGCTCTCACATCCATACATGACTACTGGAAAAACCATAGCTTTGACTATACTAACCTTTGTTGGCAAAGTAATGTCTCTGTTTTTTAATATGCTGTCTAGGTTGGTCAAGGAGCAAATGTCTTTTAATTTCATGGCTGCAGTCACCATCTGCAGTGATTTTGAACCCCAAAAAATAAAGTCTGCCACTGTTTTCATTGTTCCCGCACCTATTTGCCATGAAATGATGGGACCGGGTGCTGTGATCTTCATTTTTTGAATGTTGAGTTTTAAGCTGGCTTTTTCACTCTCCTATTTCACCTTCATCAAGAGGCTGTTTAGTTTCTCTTCTCTTTCTGCCATAAGGGTGGTGATATCTGCATATCTGAGGTTATTGGTATTTCTCCCAGCAATCTTGATTCCAGTTGTGCTTCATCCAGCCCAGCGTTTCATGTGATGTACTCTTCATATAAGTTTAAATAAGTAGGGTGACAGTATACAGCCTTGATGTTACTCCTTTCCCAATTTTGAACCAGTCCATTGTTCCAACTCTGGTTCTAACTCTTGATTCTTGACCTGCACAGAGATTTCTCAGGAGGCAGATAAGGTGGTCTGGTATTCCCATCTCTGTAAAAATTTTCCAGTTTGTTGTGATCCACACAAAGGCTTTAGCATAGTCAGTGAAGCAGAAGTAGATGTTTTTCTGGAATTCTCTTGCTTTTTCTATGATCCAACAGATGCTTGCAATTTAATCTCTGGTTCCTCTGCTTTTTTCTAAATCCAATTTGATCATCTGGAAGTTCTTGGTTCACATACTATTCTCCAAGGCTTGGAGAGTTTTGAGCATTACTTTGCTCGCATGGGAAATGAGTACAGTTGTGTGGTAATTTGAGCATTCTTTGGCATTGCCCTTCTTTGGGATTGGAATGAAAACTGATCTTTTCCAGTCCTGTGGCCATTGCTGAGTTTTCCAAATTTGCTGGCGTATTGAGTGCAGCACTTTCACAGCATCATCTTTTAGGATTTGAAATAGCTCAACTGGAATTCCATCACCTCCACTAGCTTTGTAGTGATGCTTCCTAAGGCCCACTTGACTTCATGCTCCAGGATGTCTGGCTCTAGATGAGTGATCATACCATTGTGGTTATCTGGGTCGTGAAGATCTTCTGTGTATTCGAGCCACCTCTTGTAATGCCTTCTGCTTCTGTTAGGTCATACCATTTCTGTCCTTTATTGTGCCCATCTTTGCATGAAATGTTCTCTTGGTGTCTCTAATTTTCTTGAAGAGATACCTAGTCTTTCCCATTCTATTGTTTTCCTCTGTTTCTTTGCATTGTTCACTTAGGAAGGCGTTCTTATCTCTCCTTGTTACTCTTTGGAACTCTGCATTCAAATGAGTATATCTTTCCTTTCCTCCTTTGCCTTTCACTTCTTTTCTCGGCTGTTTATAAGTCCTCCTCAGATGACCACTTGGCCTTTTTGCTTTTCTTTTTCTTGGGGATGGTTTTGATCACTGCCTCCTGTACAGTGTTACAAACCTCCATCCATAGTTTTTCAGGCACTCAATCAGATCATATCCCTTGAATCTATTTGTCACTTCCACTGTATAATCATAAGGGATTTAATTTAGGTCATACTTGAATGGTCTGGTGGTTTTCCATGCTTTCTTCAATTTAAATCTCAATTTGGCAATAAGGAGATCATGATCTGAGCCATAGTCAGCTCCTGATCTTGTTTTTGCTGGCTGTATGGAGCGAAAGTGGCTAAAGCAGACATTCTGGCCTTTTTCCTGACCTTAGAGGAAAACCTTTCAGTCTTTCTCCACTGAGTATCTGTGAACTGTGTGGGTTTTTCAGTATATGGCTTTTACTATGTTAAGGTGGTTTCCTTTTAATCCTAGTTTGTTGAGTATGTTTATCATGAAGGAGTGTCAGTCCAGGTTTGATGCATGATATAGGGTGCTCGGGGCTGGGTGCTCTGGGGTGACCCAGAGGGATGGGATGTGAAGGGAGGTGGGAGGGGGGCTCAGGATGGGGAACGCATGTACACCCACGGCGGATTCATGTCAATGTATGGCAAAACCAATACAATGTTGTAAAAAAATTTTAAGAAAGTGTGTTGGATTTTGTCAAATACCTTTTCTGCACTAACTGAGATGGTCATGTGGATTTTTTTCCTTCCTTCTGTTAATGTGTTACACTGATTTTTATATGTCAAACTAGTTATTCCTGCATCCCAGGAATAGCCCCCTTGGTCATGGTGTATAATTCTTTTAATATGCTGCTGAGTTCAACTTGCTAGTGTCTTGTTGAGGGATTTTGCATCAATGTTTGAGAGGTATTGGTCAGTAGTTTTCTTTTTTCGTAATATCTTTGTGTGATCTTAGTATCAGGGCAGTATTGGCCTCCACATGTTGTCAGAATGAATTGGAAAGTATTTCCTGCTCTTCAGGTTTTGGGGAAAGTTTGAGGATTGGTTCTTCTTTAAATGTTTGGTAGAAACTCAGTGAAGCCCAGGAGGTGTTTGATTATTGATTATCTCTTTATTAGTTTTAATTCTGTCCACATTTTACGAGTCAATCTAGGTAGGTTTTATGTTTCTAGGAATTTATACATCACTTCTAAGTTATCCAGTTTCTTGGTATATAATTGTTCATAGTTTTCTCACAATGCTTTTTATTTATTTACCTTTTTAAACTTTTTATTTCTATAGGATTGGCAGTAACGTCCCCACTTTCATATCTGATGTTACTAATTTGAGTCTTCTTTTTCTTTCTTAGTCAGTGTAGCTGAAGATTTGTCGATTTTGTTGATCTTTTCAAGAACCAACTTTTGGTTTTGCTTTTTTCTTCTGTGATGTTTTTCTATTCCCTGTTCTTAAAATCCCTGCTCTAGTCTTTATTATTTCCTCCCTCTGCTGGCTTTGGGTTTAGTTGTAATGTTAGGTTGTTGATCTGAGATATTAATAACAGCATTTGTACCTTTAAACCTCCCTTAATCTCTTTATCACTGTGTCTTTATTGTTGGACTGTTTGATTATATTGTGTCTCAGTGTGGTTCTCTTTGAGTTTATCCTATTTGGAGTTCATCGAGTTCCTCAGATGTTTCTATTCATGTCTTTCATTAAATATGGGAAGATTTTGGTCATTATTTCTTGAAATAATCTCCCCGCCCCTTTCTCTCTCTTTTTCTTCTGAGATATCCATAATGTTGGTCATCTTGATAGTATCCGATAGGTCCCTTAGGTTCTGTTCATTTACTGCAATTATTTTTCTTTCTGTTCCTCAGACTCGATCATTTCCATTGTTCTGTTATCAAGACCACTGATTCTTCTGCTTGTTTAAACCTTGAGTTGAATCTCTCTAGAGAATTTTCCATTTTAGTTATTATTCTTCCCAGCTCTAGAATTTCTTTTCATTTACTTTTATGTTTTCTCTCTCCTTATTGATATTTGTGCTTTGTCCATACATTGCTTTTCTTGATTTTTTTCCCCACATCTTCCTTTAGTTCTTTGAGTATCTTTAGGACAGTTTTTAAAAGTGTTTGTCTGGTGATCTGCCCTTTCGTCTTCCTTAAGGACGGTTTCTGTTAATTTTTTTTCCCTTTGACTGGACCATACTTCCCTGTTTGTTTGTGTGGCTTGTGATTTTTTATAATTGAAAACTGTACACTTGAATCTAACAAATGTGATGATTCTGGAGAGCCAAAATCTCTTCCCCAGTGTTTGCTGTGGCTCTTTTGTTTGATTATTGTGGGCTGTCTCTGTGCTGAAGATCAGTCTGAGGTATAAATTTAAGGTGTTGTTATGCCTTTTCTGATCCTGTACCTTTCCCTGGGCATCCGTGGTTCCTTTCTAAATTCCCCTGTCTCTGCTTTTAAGTGTCCTAGTCCTTGACTGTCTGGCTCCCAAAAGGGGAAAAAGAGAAAAAATGAAGGGGGAAGAAAGAATTTAAAATGTGCAGTTCTTGAACCCCGTGTAAGTAGCTCCAAACCTACAGGGTGGGGCTGGCAGCACAGCTGTCTAGAAGGGGAGACAGATTCCTGGAGCTTCCTGCTCTGCCATCATCCCGGAATCCTGCTGTGTTCGTTCTTGCCTGCATACTACTATATCACAACAATAGTGCAGCATGTAACCAGCATTAAAAATTACTAGATAGTTCCCTTTTCTCTTCTCCACACTACGTCTTGGGCGCCTAGTATGTATTTTGCACTCCCAGCACATCTTGGCTCACACCGTGTTCCAGCGCTCAGTGGCCAATGCATCAGTCAGAGCAGGTCTGCAGTCACCTGGAAGGCTGGTGAGGAAGCAGCCACAACAATGGCAGTAATGACAGCTCCAGCTCAGGTTCACTGAGTGCTTTCTCTGTTGTTGTTATTTAGTCCCTAAGTCTTGTCCAAGTCTCTGCAACCCGATGAACTGCAACACACCAGGCTTCCCTGTCCTTTACTACCTCCCAGAGTTTGCACAAACTCATGTTCAATGAGTCGGTGATGCTATCCAACCATCTCATCCTCTGTTCCCTACTTCTCCTCCTGCCCTTAATCTTTCCCAGCATCAGGGTCTAAAGTATTGGAGTGTCAGCTTTAGCATCAGTCCTTCCAACGAATATTCAGGGTTGATTTCCTTTAGGATTGACTCGTTTGACCTGCTTGCTGTCCAAGGGACTTTCAAGAGTCTTCTCCAACACCATAATTTGAAAGCATTACTTTCTTGGTGTTTCCTTATGGTCCAGCTGTCACATCCACATATGACTACTGGGAAAACTATAGCTTTGACTATATGGACCTTTGTCAGCAAAGTGATGTCTCTGCTTTTTAATACGCTGTCTAGATTTGTCATAGCTTTCCTTCCAAGGAGCAAGAATCTTTTAATTTCATGGCTGCAGTCCTCGTCCACAGTGATTTTGGAGCCCAAGAAAATAGTCTGTCATTGTTTCCACTTTTTCCCTTCTACTTGCCATGAAGTGATGGGACCAGATGCCATGATCTTAATTTTTTTATGTTGAGTTGCAAGCCAGCTTTTTCACTCTCTTTTATGCTCATCAAGAAGCTTTTCAGTTCGTTTTCTACCATTAGAGTGGTATCATCTGTATATCTGAGCTTATTGATATTTCTCCTGGCAGTCTTGATTCCTGCTGCCCCCTGGCTTCTGTCCCCATTCCCCTTGTCTTCTCTTGGCCGTTCTGCCTCTCGTGTTCCCGTCTGCCTCTCACCTTCCACAGCTCTGATTGCGTTCCCTTCCTGGCGCACCACTGTTCCCAGTCATAAGTGAGGGATGCTACTTACTGAAAGCTGGGGGTTTCCTTCATTCTGCAAATGCTCCCCCCGCCTCACCCCCGCACCATGCAGCAGCCCTCTGGTCCCACGCCCTGGTCTGGGCAGTGTTTAGGTTCTTGAGATGATCAGGCATCTAACAGACTTACTATGCCCAGGAGCCGGCTGCATCCTCAAGCAGTTGGTGGGTTCACTGGCCCGGGAGTGATGGCCCTGTCCCCCTCGCACCGGGCTCTGGGTTCCGGGTGTAGACAAGGCCCTGGTGCAGCTGCCCCAGCCTGCATCTCCTTTCCTCAACTCTTTCCTTCCCACACCCACTCTGGCTGCACATCAGCCCTGAAGGCAGGGATTGTTACTTGTTCTGGTCCCTGCTGTGTCCCCAGGATGGGTGCGGTGCCCAGGAGTAATTGAAAAACAACAGATAAACTCCCCACGAGTAATTAAACATGGATGCTGCTGCAGAGCGTTCCAGATATGCTGCTTTAGGGGCGCAAGGTCCAAAACCCCCTCTTTCAGGGAGCCCTCCCTGAATACCCCTCCCCTCAGGTGCTGGGGACATCTGTGTCCTGGGACTGGCCAGGGTGTGCCCTTGAGGGTTGACTGGGGTGTATGCAGGATTCATCCAGTTACTGCACTTGCCAGGAGGACTTACTACCGTGAAGTGGTGAGATCACACCTCCTGCCAGGGAGGGAGCCATTCGGAGAGGAGCAGGTGGAGCTGGGAGCCTCGTCCTGGGCCCTGGGTCTCCAACCGTCCCTTGTTCCCTGGAGCTCACAACTGGTCCCATCCCTCTCGCCCACAGGGCCAGCTGGCAGCCGGTCAGCAGGGGCGGCGGCCCCACTGGGCTCCCCTGTCTACCTGGACCTGGCCTACCTGCCCAGCGGAGGCAGTGCCCGCCTGGTGGACGAGGAGTTCTTCCGGCGGGTGCGAGCGCTCTGCTACGTCATCAGCGGCCAGGACCAGCACAAGGAGGAGGGCATGCGGGCCGTCCTGGACGCGCTCCTGGCTGGCAAGCAGCAGTGGGACCGGCAGCTCCAGGTGTGTGATGAGCGGGGCGTCGGACAGTCCCCCTGACAGCACAGGTCACTGGGGCAGTTTCAGGCTCCTGGCGCTGGGCAGGGCAGCGCTTCCGGTGTCTTCCTGCCGAACCCAGAGTCCTGCGAGGCTGGTGTGACCTTCACCCACATCCAGAGAGGGAGTGGGGCTCGGAGAAGCTGAATCCCTGTCCCCAAGGCCAGGCAGCAGTGAGGGCAAGTGCCGGCCCCGCCCGGCTCTCGGGACTGCTCCTGTCCCCGCCACTCCCTCGTCTGCAGCTCCCCTGGGTGAGGTTGCCGGGTGGGGCTGCTGGATCGCCTCACCTGAGCCCCGGCATTGAGTCTCCCCAGCGTTATGAGAATCAGCCGGGGGAGTGGATGGGGTGTGTGGTGTCTACGCATGTTGACCACTGACCCTTGAAGGCTGGGGTTGTCCTCATGAGAATCCTTGAAATACAGCCTCGAAGCACGAGGTGAATTTGGGCAGACAGAGCCTCCAGGACCTGGCCGCCCACCCGTTGCGAGTGTGCTGACAGCCGGTCGCGCACCCGGGTCACAGAGCGGCTGGGAGGGAGTGCTCCGACCGGAGGCAGGAGCACGCTGTGTTCAGGGAGCTGGCCAGAGGTCCGGACAAGTGAAACGGGACATAGCAGGGGAGTGGGGCGGGTGGGGAGCACAGAGAGGAGTCGCAGAGGAGTGGTCTGGTCTCCTGGGCTGTGGAAGGCACCTGGGGTGCCATGGGAAAGAAAAGGGACTTTGGGGCAGGCTGGCCGCCAGCTGCAGACACCTCGGCGGACAACGGAGGCAGCGCAAACGTGGTCAGAGAAGAGGGGCTTCTACTGCCTTGGGGCTGGGCCGGGAGGGCAGAGGGTGCGCCCCCTCACCGTTGGTCCATCTGTCCCACCCGCAGGTGACCCTGATCCCCACCTTTGATTCGGTGGCGATGCACGAGTGGTACGAGGAGACTCACACCCGGCACCAGGCGCTGGGCATCACGGTGCTGGGCAGCAACAGCACCGTGTCTATGCAGGACGAGGCCTTCCCCGCCTGCAAGGTGGAGTTCTAGCCCACCCCCGCACCCCCCAGCATCTGCCACTGTCCTGGGATGTACCTGCGTCAGAAATAAACCAGGTACCGACTCAGCTGTGGCCTCGTTCCTTCTGCCGGCAGGAGACTCAGCAGCGCTCCAGTCATTGCTGCCATGGGGTGGTCCCCAGTTTGGGGAGGGACAGCTTCTGCGGAATCCCCAGTAGCATCCAGGTCAGATGTGCTCTGGCCCCCGTGTCACAGATGGAAACCCAGGCCCAGGGGAGGCAGTACCTCCCAGGTCAGTGGAGCTGGCTGCCGACATCAGCCCTCCAGCCCAGCAGCTGTGACTGGGGGTCCCCCGTTTTAGAGACAGGAAGGCAGCTGCCAAACCCCAGCCGCACAATCCAGGTGGTGGCCAAGGTGAGATCTGAACCCTGCCTCTCTGCTCCCGAGCCGTTCCACCAGAGTCATCCTCTGTTCCTAGGGATAATTGACACTCATGGCAGGACAGTCTTTCATTCTGCAGCAGGCTCTCAACTCATGATTGACCGGGACATTTTTGCAGACACTAATGCCCATGGCCAGCATTTTTATTTTGACCGGCCAAAATTTTATTCTGTTATTTCACTAACACTGTGTGGGTTATTACATTCAATAGTTACACCTGACACACCTGTGAAGTCTTCTCCGCACCGTGAGTTTCATTTTCACTTCCGTGTCAGAATCAGTCACTAAAGTTTCTTGTCTTTTCATTGGTCTGACATTCACATCGTCTGAGTCGGAACTACCTTCTGAAGAACTGCACCTTTGGAGACACTACTGTGTATTTCACTCGAACAGTCAGAGCAGGTATCTGCATAAAATTCACTGAAAAATTCTCCACTCAGAAAATTTAGCAATATATCATTTTTGAAAAATTTATGGTAACAAACTTGTGTTTATAAAATACACAAGGTTGGAACTAACGGAGGAAAACGTGAATGATGACAATCGTAAGTTGTATAATGAACCCTTGATCAGTTTTAAGCTCTAACAACTTTTCCTGGTGTTTTTAATTGTATTACTGTTTAAATATTGATACGTTTTTGGTCAATAATGTTCAGGTAACAAAAGATGTATTAATATGTCTCCAGTCAGCAATGTGTTTTTTTTTTTTTTAGCCATGTGTTTAAAATACAGTCTGAAACCTAAAAGCTACAAAACCCCAATCTCCCAATGAACCCCCCTCCCTAAACTCTGTTCTGCACTTCTAGGAACACCTAGATTTAATTTTCAGTAAGATGCCATCTGCACTGGATTGGATGGCGACCTAAAAAAAATGTACAAGTGCTAACCCCTCAATACCTACCTTCTTTCCTGTAAGGAGACTTCTTAGTCTGGGGTCTGAAGAAGGGTTACTTTTTATACATGAGGCCGTGTCACCCAGACTTTTCATCTTGGACGCTTGTTGAGTACAGGTGCTGCCTCCTTGTTCTCATTTCATCTTTTTCCAGGGAGGTTTTCATATATTTATTTTTAATTAGTTCAAATTTTTTATTTAGATGTTTATCTTTTTCTCATTCAGACATCATAATTCTTTTTTTTTCCTAAATAGGGACAATAGACTTGTTAAAATTTTCAATCATTAAAAAATGCATAACATAAAATTTGCCATTTTAACCACTAATAAACTCTTGCGTTGTAAATTTTTTTTTCCCAGATTTGCCTTTCAGTTTTGTTTAGGAGCAGTTTTGCTGTAAATGTTTTATTTTTATGATTTTCAAACCTCAGTTCTTTAAATGTCCCTCGTTTGTGCTTTCAGAGGTCCTTCCACAGTTGGCACAAATTCTCCCAAGGTTGGGTTTTTTTTTTCTGGTTATTTTTACCCACGTAGGGCTTATTTTGGGATGAAGGGAGAGGTAGGGATTGCCCCAACCTGGACAGTTCAGTTTTCAATGCAGTGTACAGATTTAAAACACTCCTTCCTCCCTGAAAAAGACGCCAAATGTGGTGTTGTTTATTTCCAAATCTGTACTAATCCATCGCCAGCTTTTCTGGCCATCTCCTTACTTTCTCCGGTGTAGATCTGTGTGCCTCAGTAGCTCATCAGGCAGGTTCTTTCTCCTTAATTTTACTTTTTGCCTCCATAAAACGTTGTTTTTACAGTCTCATTCCTCTTGGAGCTCTAGAATCTCCACAGAGGGGGCCCAAACACATGCTTGAGAAAAGCTGTCTGCTTCTGCTTCTGACCAGATAGTGGGCTAGAGCCCTAATAAAAACAACTAAAATTGCTGGGTGAAAATGAGTTAAGTGTTGGTTAATGTATCAGTGAGCACCCAGAAAATGAGGAACAGTCTGAGGCCAGAATAGTGCAGACAGAAACCCCAGGAGGGAAGAAGGAAGCAGCTTTTCTGTTACACAAGGCGGTCTTCCATCTTCTTTTCATGGACCTTCAAGATGGTCTGTCTGATAAGCAGAGACCTCAAAGCATGAAGTAGACATCAAAATAAGATCTTTCCAAAGACGGAAAGCAAACTTAGGTGGTTGACATGGTTTAAAGCAGTCCAGGATGCTGGAGACCCTGGGGGAGCTTTCAGCTAATCTAAAGAGTTCTCCCAGTCACATCCCAGGACATGTGAGCCAGCATCAGAATTCACAGCCTGTGAATGCCAGTGGCACAGACCTGGTGTCTTTAATCCTGGTGTCTTTGCTGTGTTCAGTCCTGAAAAGTGAACAAAGTGCAAGAGACAGTGATATTTGCAGAAGAGCCAAATAGAACTAAGAAATGAAAAAGCAAATAATTGGGTTGGATCAACAGTGAAACTGTAGGTAGCTGAAGAGAAAATAGGTGAACTGGAAGATGGAACTGAATGAGTTTCCTAAACAGGGGAAAGAAAAAAGGGGATTGAGACAGAGGAGATAGCAGAGGCAAATTCTGAAGGGGATAATAGTGGAGAATTTTCCAGAAGTAATGAAAGGTGTCAATTCACTCGTATTCAGAAATCCGGCCAAATCCCAAGCAGGATATATAAAAAGACAACTTGGCAAACTAGACAGCGTATTAAAAAGCAGAGACATCACTTCGTTGACAAAGATCCATATAGTCAAAGCTATGGTTTTTCCAGTAGTCATGTATGGATGTGAGAGTTGGACCATAAAGAAAGCTGAGCACCAAAGAATTGATTTCGAATTGTGGTGCTGGGGAAGACTCTTGAGAGTCCCTTGGACAACAAGGAGACCCAACCAGTCCATCCTAAAAGAAATCATCCCTGAATATTCATTGGAAGGACTGATGCTAAAGCTGCAGCTCCTATATTTTGGCCACCTGATGTGGAGAGTGGACTCATTGGACAAGACTCTGATGCTGGGGAAGATTGAGGGCAGGAGGAGAAGGAGACGACAGAGGATGAGCTGGTTGGATGGCACCATCAACTCAGTGGACATGAGTTTAAGCAAACTCAGGGAGATAGTGAAGGACAGGGAGGCCTGGTGTGCTGCAGCCCATGGGGTTGTGAAGAATCAGACATGACTGAGCGACTGAACAGTGCAGAAAACCACAGTCAACAAGAAAAGCAAGAATAGTAGATGGAGAGACAGCTCCTCAGGCCCACAGCATGAAACTCAGGACCCGGTCGGGTACCGTCTTTAGCAACTCAGAAGTTCTCATTCAACAGAAGCATCTTTGGAGGGTGAGAGGAATGAAGACCCTTGTTGAGTGAAATCCTGAGGGAATTTTTGCCAGGTAGAAAATGATCCAAGTGGAAGAGCTGACTTGCACAAGGAAACAGCAAAGAAGTTTGAATAACAGCTAAAGTGTCATCCTCGTTAACAAGAATTATGGTATCCAATATGTAGGATGAAAAATTGCATTTAGGCAACAGTGGCAAATAGGTAAAAACTGAATGGAGTAAGCTTTTAAAATCTTCACATGTTTGAGGGGAGAGTAACATACCATTTAGTTGAGCAAAGTAGCAGTATTAATAGAGTAAATACTGGGTGAACAGAACTATTGTATAACTTCCAGATTAGTAGAGGGGAGAAATTAGACTAAAAAAAAAAAGAAAATCCCAAATTCTTCCATAAGGAAACAGGTACAAATAGAAAGCACAAGATAATGAAAATACATACATAAAAATTTACCAGTAATTAAGTAAGTGCAGACGGACAGAAAACTCCAGTTAAAAGATAGATTTTTTTCAGACTGTATTTTTTAGTTCAGTTTTTGTGCTACTTGCAAGAAACATCTAAACATGAAGATGCTGAAATTTTAAAAGTAAATGATGGGGGGGGGGGAGAGAATAAACCTGACAAATACGAAAGAAAAAAATTAAAGCTGATATATCCACACTAACAAAGTTTTATTTTTGGTGTATTACTAGAAATAAGGGCTTTCCCAGGTGGCTCACTGGGTAAAGAACATGCCTGCCAATGCAAGAGACAAGGGTTCAATCCCTGGGTTGGGAAGATCTCCCCTGGAGGAGGGCGTGGCAGCGCACTCCAGTATTCTTTTCTGGAGAATCCCCACGGACAGAGGAGCCTGGTGGGCTACAGTCCATAGGGTCACAAAGAGCTGGACATAACTGAAGCAGCTTAGCACAGACACGCTAGAAAAAAGGACTATCAAGTGAAAGCTTTTAACTCATCAAAAAGATGCAACAGTTCTAAATTTGTATGCATCTAATCTAATAACAGGGCCTCAAAATAAAGCTATGAACCACCAGAGGGAGTAAGTTTATCTTTAAAAAAAAAAAAATCTAGGGGCTTCTCTGGCAGTCTAGTGGTTAAGACTCTTTAATAAGACCTTAAGCTTCCACCACAGGGGGTGCAGGTTCAATCCCTGGTTGGGGAACTAACATTCCACATGCCATGCAGCAACGCCAAAAAAAATTTTTTTTTTAATCGATTAGTAGGTTTTCTAATAGTGATCTATCCTTACGTTCCTAGAAAGAACTCCACCTGGATTATATTTCCTTTATTATATTTTTATTTCAGTAAGTTGTGTATGTGTTGTGGGGAGCGGGGAGGGGTCTGGGCTTTTGCCGTCAACACTTGGCGGATCTTGCCCTGCCCTTCAGATTTCCCACGCTGCTGTGTTTCTCATCACCCTCACTCAGCAGCCCAGCATGATGGAGCTTCCCCCACCTAGACCCTCGGGCGGCCAGACAGGAAAGGGATGCGGCAAATCAGGCACCAGCTCCTATGGATTTCCAGCAGGAAGTTATGTGCCACTTCCAGTCTCGTCTCATTGGCCAAAGCAAGTCACAAAACTGCCCAATACAGGAGCTGAAAGATACATACTCCTCTCTTGTACCTAGAAGGAGGAGAATCAGAAATAGTGATGGAAATCAACCAATAGCCACTGACAAGTCCCCGCAAAGAGAGAGTTTTGTTCTGGCAGGCAGGTTTGTCAAGCTTGTTCTATTAAAATAATAATCTTTTTTTTTTTTGGTGGTGTGGGCCATAGAGTCTGTCCAGATCTCAATTCTGCTGTTACAGCTGAACAAATGGAAATAAATAGCTGCATTCCAATAAAATCTTGTTTACAAAAAGAAACCAGTGGGCTGGATTCAGCTTACAAAGGCTGTGATTTACCAACACCTGGTGTCGGGCATTACTCTGACTTCCCATCTTACCTCTTATAACAGTTAGGGACCTGGAGTTCCCCACCCCCTCCTCCTCTCTCCTCTCTGTCTCTTCTTCCTCCCTCCCCACCCCAGTCTCTCCTGACAGCTGTCTGGCCCCGCCTCTACAGAGCATGCACTAAAAATACCCTGGCAACAGCCTGAGCACCTGGGGGCCCTGGAGCCTATCGCAGGAGCCAGATGTGTGACCCGTGTGTGACCTTGTCCTGGGCACCCACCCTGGGCACCGCCTGCTCATCGGCAGCCCCTCCCCGATACTTGCCCAGAGCCTGAGCCACAACCGCCCCCTGATTTCTCGGTGTTGCTCCAGCGTCCAGATCACGCCTCCAGGCCTTTGCACCCAAGGTGTCCCCTCCCTGGAATGCCACCGTCCAGCCTTGCATCAGTCAACGCATACTGCCTGCTGCCCCGTCGGGGAGCAGTGACAAGTAGGGGAGCCAGACACATAGGAGGGGACAGCACCCCACGATGCCGGGCCAGTTGGTTGGCACTGGGTGCCAGAGGAGTCCCCCACACCTAGGGGTGGGGAGAAACTTTAAGGATGCAAAGGATTAAGCCAGTATTAGGGGACGACCAAGAGCAAGGGTGGCGGAGGAACCTGCAGAAGCAGAGGCTTGGCCTTTTTGAGGAACCGAGAGGAGACAAAATTGAAGCTTCAAGAACACTGGGAGGCTGGGGGTGGGGCCATCCCTACAGCTTCATGGACACCCCACTGAGCAGATGGGACTTGCCCTTCAAAGGACCGGGTGTCAGAAGAGACCAGCCAAGCTGGGGAGCTGTGAGCAGGCCAGGATTGGCATATAGAGTTGGCAGTGTTTCCAGACGGGCTTGGGGCGGGGCTAGGGGGACCTGGTCCCTGGTGGGCGTGGCCAGGGCACTTAGCTGGAAAGATGTGGACTCTCGGGAGGCCATGATGGAGGCGGGAGGGCTAGCCTTTCTCTGAGAGAGCAACATAAAACCTCTCATCTTCCAGGCCCACCACCTAGGGATCCTTCTCCAGGAAGCCCTCCCTGCTCTCCTTCTGGTCCCCACCCCCAGCCCAAGGCCTCCTCTGGCTCTTCCTGACCCACTCCCATGTAAACGCCACCCTGGATTTCCCGGTGTTCCAGTGGTCCAGAATCTGTCTGCCAATGCAGGGGACATGGGTTCGATTCCTGGTCTGGGAAGATTCCACACAGCATGGGGCAGCTAAGCCCACGTGCCACAACTGCTGGAGCCCTCTCTGCCACAAGAGAAGCCACCTCAATGAGAAACCCTCACACCACAACTAGAGAGTGGCCCCACTCACCTCAACTAGAGAAAGCAATGAAGACCCAGCACAATCAAAAGTAGATAGATCAGTTTAAAACACCACCCTGCCCACCAGTAAGTCACTCTTGTGCTGCCTTCTGATCTGTAACCAGGGTTGCTGAGGGGCAGGACATGGCTGGCAACCTCCCTGTATAGCATGTGCCTTTTCCCTTCCTGACATTCAGTAGGTGCTCAGGAAATGTTGGTTGTGTTCCAGCTTGGCAGCACTGGGAATGTGACCTGGGGAATATTACTTAAGCTCTCCGGACCCCACACCTTCATCCCACACCCAGTCACAGAAAATTGGCATGAACCTCCAGGTACCCTCCAACTGTATTGGTGGTGACCAGACACCTGAGTTTCCTTCCCCAACCCCAGACAGGCCTGTTCTGCATCCTGTCCTCCCCATCCTCACAACATCTCCTGGGATCCAAGGTCAGGACCGGTGGCAGCTTAGGCCTCAGTGCACCTGGGTCAAGCCCTGCCTCTGACATGTCTCCGTGTGTGACTTCAGACAGCAGCCTCTTGTCTGTCAGCTTTGGTCCCTTCACCTGTAAAACAAAAATCAAAGCCTTCTCCCCACCTTGCCCCTGGCCCAGGGGAAGCCATGTATGGGGTATGAATGAAGTTCAGACACCACCTAGCCGGTGTGGGTGGTGCCAGAGCCCCCACGGACCTCCCAGCTTCTGATAGGAGGGCGCCAAGCCTAACACAATGCCCCAGCCCTGAGGAGTTATCTCAGAGCTGAAAGCAAGCCAGACCAGAGCTACCATGCAGGAACTGAGAGCTAAGTCACCAGGCAGATGGGGAACTGAGAACTCCAGGATGAGGGAACAGCAGAAGCAAAGGCTCTGAGGTGAGACCAATTTTGCAGAACTGCCGTGAGAGGGGCAAGGCCAGACTGTGCCGGCCTTGGGGGCTTAGGGATGGGAGTGGGGAGGGGATGGTGTAGGGTCTTCACTGAGGGTGCTGGGCACTGCGGCAGGTTTTGGAGCTAGAGAATTCAGCGAATGGAGAGGGGATGGTAGGAGCCAGGTTTCTTCTTATTGGAGAGCCGTCCCTCAGCCAGGAACAGAGATTTGAATGAAGGACTCACAGGCGCTGGATGAATCTCATTTTATGAGCACTCACTTGAGGGCGACCGGAGCCTCTCAGGTTTACGACAGGACAACATTCCTAAGGATGGTTCTCCCCACGCCTGGGACCAGATCCTGAGGTTGCCTGGATCAGGCTATAGACTCGCTGTGTAGCCTGCAGGAGTCTTCTCTGAGCCTCAGTTTTCCCATCTGTAAAATGAGGATCAATATGTGCCGCTCACAGGCTTGTAGGAGGAATCAGAAGAGTCCTTCTCAGTGCTTGTCACCCATTTGGAGCTAAGTAACCTATACAGACCCTTCCCACCGAGTCTCAGGTGGAAGGAACCGGATCTATCGCTTTAAATTATGCAAATGAATGCGGGTAGTGGGGCGGGGAGATTAAAAAAAGGAGCCGCTCCCCCAGACAATCGGCACGCTGGGCTGGTGGAACTGGCCGCCTGAATGGCCCAATGGCTGGCCGCGCGCACTCGCAGCCCGCCCCGCCTCCCAGGCCGCCGCGGAGGTGGGGACTCTCCCGGCCACGCCCCGGAGGCGGGGCCATCCGGCGGCCGCGCCGCAGCCGCGGAGGGAGGGGTGGGGCGGGCTCGGGTATCAGCTACCGAGCCGCAGGTGGCGGCGGGCGCGGGGCTTGGCCCGAGCTCGGGAGGTGAGTGCTGTTCCCTGAAACACCCCGAACCCCCCTGGCCCGCGCAGCACCCCGTGCGCACCGCGCCTGGCAGCCCGGCGGCTCCAGGGTCAAAGGCGCGGCGGGATGTGAGGGACGGAGAACAGAGGGTGGGGGGCTGCGCGGTGGGTACCCGATCCTTCCTCCACCTCCCGCGTGATAACCGGGGATCCGCGGAGGGAGATAGAGACCCCTCCTAAATCCTCCATCTCCTGGCCTAGAAGTGGAGCGTGCAGCGGGGCGGCTATGAATCGAGACCCCTCCCCAAAATCCCTTTATTCTAAGCCTGGATCTGGATCTAGGTTCCAGAGCTGCAAAGATGAGCTTGCCGCTCTCCCTCGAGCCTGGGACCCAAGACAGATGAAATGAAGACCACCCCCAATTTCCCTCTTCCCAGCTCTGGCCTGTAGATCGCCCCACGCCCCCACCCCGGGCCCTGAGACCAACATGAGGAACCCCTTCCTCTGAACCCCTTCCTCTGTGAACCCCTGTCTAGGCCTGTATGAGGAGCTGGGGGTCCCCTGGTCCCTCCTCTAGAGTGTGTTTTCCTAGCTCCCTACCACAAGGATGGGGTAATGGAGGGGCATTTCACTGGGATCCTCATTTCAGCAGGGACCCCAAGATTGGAATTCTGGGAAGGGTCAGATGGAGTCCCTTGCCTGGCAGGGCCAGGCTGGGCCAGGCTTGGAAAGACCTGGAGCATGGACTCAGTGGTGGTCCCTGCTTCAGTGGGAGATGGGCAGTGAGCATCTGTTCCCAGGGATTAAAATAAATCGAGGTAAATTAGGATCTTGCTGGAGGCTGACTGAAAGTGGGGTGCGGAGGAGGGTTGGGGGGTGGGCGGCCCCTCCATCTGCCTCAGATCCCAGAATTCGCCTGCCTCATCTGCAGTAGGTACCAAGAGGTAGCTTCCGATGGACCTGCCTCATTGGTGACCTTGGACAGATGACAGACCTCCCTGAGCCTTTATTTTTAATTTTTTTTAAATTTGAAAGTGGGGTTGAGGCTTCAAAGCTTGTACTCTACTGATTCTGAAACCCACCTACTTCATCTTTTGCTAAATTGTGACTCCACCCTTTTGCTAAAGATGGTGGTCGGAGGAGAGAGAGCGATATGTTTGGAGGTCCCTCCATATCCCTTGCTGGCCTCAGAGCCTCAGTTTACTGCACTGCAAAATGGGCAGACTGTCACTCTCTGGCATTGCTGGAAGAGTTGCTTTGCCAGACAATAAAATGTATTACCAAGCTGCTATCATCAGAACAGGGGCTCCTCCACCCTCGTCACGCTGGCGGGACTGCCCGGGGCATATCCTGACCCACATACCTTCACCCACGCCAGGGGCAAGCCAGTACCTAGATAGGATCCTGGGTAGGACGAGATGGGAGGCACTGGGCCAGTCTGTCCCCTGTCTCTTGGGGCTCTGTCCCTCTGGTGGGGGTGGAAGTCCAGAGTTCCCAGGTTCAAATCCAGCTTTCCTGTGAGTGGCTTTGACCCTTTGCACCTTGGTGT
The DNA here is from genome assembly GCF_963930625.1 of Muntiacus reevesi. NCBI lineage: Eukaryota > Metazoa > Chordata > Mammalia > Artiodactyla > Cervidae > Muntiacus > Muntiacus reevesi. The sequence goes on along the minus strand of NC_089249.1, from coordinate 184,273,105 downwards.
GTTCTTCTGTGAAATGGGCTGAATTCCCCTTGGAAGATCAGAGCAGACTGGCAGAATGGGAGTGCTGTAAATGCAGACATTGTAATACTATAGTCATTATCATACAGTGTTATAATCATTACCATATTGTAATTATAATACTAATTTCAATATTAATGAGCATAAACAGGGTCAACAGCTGATTCAGGTCAGGGCAGGATAGGAAAGGAGGAAATCTGCAAGGGTATTACCTGCTGTGTTTCCAGAGCTCAGTAGTCAGTTGGTGCTCAATAGGTGTTGGCCAAGGAAAGTGATGGAGAGAGAGGAGACAGCAGGGAAGACTGAAAAATTCCTGAGCAGAAGCTCAGAGGCTATTCATGACCCAGTTACTGTATGACATGGGGCCACTGCCTCAGTTGCCTCACTGGGGGTGATGGTTGAGTCGAGACCCCACCTCCAGGTGCCACTGTGAGAATCAAGCCAGACTGGTAAATGGGCACAACCCCAGTGGCCAGCCCTAGAGGGGAGCAAGTACATGACAGAGCTGGTCCTTGAAACAGCATAGCCAAGAGGCCGGTCACAGGAAAAGAAGAGAAAGACCCCGAACTGGCCCTACTGTGAGCAAACTGGAGTCAAAGGGAGAGCGAAATGATAGATCCTGTTTTGCAGAAGCCTAGAGGCCCAGAGAGGTCAGGGGCAGCCCAAGGCCACCTACTGAGAGGTCAGGAGTTCCAGACAACCCGTCAGGAATGGGAGCCCTGCCTTCTTTGCTGACTTGGTTCCTGTCTTGTTTTATCTGCTCCCGGACCTGCTCAAATGCTGAACTGGCGAGAAATCCCAGGGTTTTGGGAATTGATGCTGGGGAGGCTGGATCTTCAGGCAGCGCCAGGAGCTTGTGTCAGCCATCTCTGGGAAGGACTCTGTTCCCCACCTCCAGCAGCCAGAGGATGGGGGCATCCGGGTCAGCTGACAGCCTGCTATGTGACCTTGGGCAAGGACCTGTCCATCTCTGGGCTTTTCCCTGGCACTGAGGAGGCTGGGAGACCTGGGTTCGCACAGGGCTGACTTCTCCATCAGACACAGTGACCACCATGTCTCAGGCACAACCTTGGGGTCCGCAAAGGTGTTTTAACTTCTTTTTAAAATCAGAAGGGGAAAAAAAACCAGGCTTTGGGGTCAAAGAAAACATTTAATGTATGGTATTAATATATTCGTTTCTATGTCAAATGTAGTTGTAAAAATAGTTCAAACTCTTTTTTCAGTGGAGGAAGGGACCCTGAAAGCAAAAATGCCTCAGGCCCATGGAAGTCCTCATGCAGCCCTGGGTTTGAGTCTTGGTGCTCCCATTCACAGGCTGTGCAACCTTGGGCACGTGGACTCCCCCCTCTGAGTCTTGGGTTCCCCGCCCCCACCCAGTGAAGCCGGCATCACTGGCCCACCTAAGAATGGTGAGATGTGGAATGTTTAGTCTACATGGTTGGTGCTCAGATTTGTGGGTACTATTATTTGACAGTTGCTATCAAGATTATATTTGGTCACTAATAATAGCCCCAAGGTGGGGGCCTCAGCTTTCCACCCAGCACCTGCGCAGTTCTAGGGAGGTCCCAGGGGTGCTGGTCTGGCGGGGGAGGTGAGCTGGCGGTTGGGCCATGGGCGGGGCGGGGTGAGCTTCCTGTCCCCAAGGCACAGGGGCCCCAGCTAACGGAAGTGGCAGGGGCCACGTGGTTATCTCCTGGTCCCCGTCCTGTCTCGGGGCTCTGTTCCCACTCGCTGTCCGGTGAGTTTGAGCCCAGGCCAGGAGGCCCCCACTGCTCCTCCTTTCCCCTCTTGGGGACAGAAGGGAGACCCTCCTACCTGGCCCGGGGTTCGAGAGAAACAGTGGGTGTCACTTCCTGGGCCTGCGCAGGGTCACCCTTTGCTCTGCCACTGTGCTCCCCCACTTTACACCCCCGAGTGGCAGGATGGATGGCAGGGCGGTCGCGGGAATATGGTGAGCCAGAGCCCCATGTGGTAGTTTCCATCAGGGGTTCTTCAGCAGACAGGTCATAGTGACCTGGGGACAGTCAGTGACCTCTCTGTGGTTCAGTTTCCTCATCTGTAAAGTTGATATTGAGCCCCACGTTGTGGTTGTGAAGGTTGAATGCATGTGTGGTGCCTGAAAAGAGCTGGACACAGCGTCACACTCATTGGTGTTCAGTGTATGTAACGGGGAGGGGCAATCTAATGGGAGCTGTAAAAACAGTCGCAAAGATTCTTGGTTTCAGGGGAACTTGGGCTCTCTGCCTCTTAGGATCTTCTAGACCTGTACTGTCTAACGGAACTTCATCTGTGCTATCTAGTACAGTGGCCACCAGCCTTGTGTGGCTACGAGCCCTGGAAACAAGGCTGGCACAACTGAGGAAATAGGAGGCTAATTGTATTTAATTTTATTTAGTTTAAAATTAAGTTGCAAAAAATAAAATAAAATAAAATTAAGTTGCCACATGGGGGCTAGTGGTTCCCATTATCAGTTAGCATAGCGCCAAGGGATTTGGAGATCCTCAGGGTCTAGGTCATGGCCAAAACCTAAGAAATGAGACGGGAATTTAGGGCTTTTCCCTCTTGGGATGTCAGCTTTGTATGTCTTCAGTTAGATTAGGTTTCCTCATGGGCTACACTGGGGCCTGGAATTTCTCAGGGGTCCCAGCGCCACCCAACACAGGGTGGTGGTTAAGAGTGTTTGTTGAATAAAATAATTGTTTGCTTGGTGAACTCCTATACATGCTTTAAAACCCCAACTCCCATGCCCTCTCCTTTAGTTCAAGTCCCCCAGCCAAATCATCTCATGGACCTTGTTATTGTCCTGGCCAGGTAGGCACATGGTGGGTGCTGGGTGACTTATAGAAGTCACCCAGGAGGCTAACTGATAATGGGTCAAATTAAACTCAAAATTAGAAAACTGCAGCTTAGAGAGGGGCAGCCTTGCCCAAGGTCCTTGCTCAGTCCTTTCTAGTGAGGCCCAGGGAGCGTTCGCATCCCTGCGGTCACCAGCCCCGTCTCTGCTGCTGCTGTGCCTCCTGGGCTCCCAGCTGCTGCTGAACTGCCCTCGGGGTCATGAATTATGGATGAGGCTTGTGGGCTCCAATGACAAGCCCAACCTCGACAACATGCCAAGGACACCAAGTGTCCCTCCCTTGCCTGGTGACTTGGCTCATCCCCTTCTCCTGGGAGGCCTGGGGTCCTCCAGTAAGATCTCTTCTAGGCATTTCCTCCTGTTTTGCAGATGGGGAAACTGAGGCACGGAGCTGGACAGTGACTCAGATACCTACCAGGTGAACACGCTGGCTTCCAGGGGGCAGGGTCAGGACTCATGGACCCACCAGTGTCAGCCAGGTCACTCGCCACCGGTTCAATGGCGAGGGTTGAACTTTCTATCCCAGGAATGCGCATGGCATGGGGACTGTTGTAGAGGGATCCAGGAGACCTTGAAGGAACTTAGGGCCACTTGAAGGACCCCAACTCCCACAGAGCCGATCACAGTCCCAGTGTCCACCTCTCATCTGACCCTTTTCCGACAGGAGCTGCCCAGAGTGGAGCCGAGTGCTCACAGGACTCAGCTGACCCAAGTGCAAATCCACTGTCATTCCCTGGCTGTGTGACCTTGGCAAGTAGCTTGAGGGGATTCAGTTTTTCTGTCTCTGAAATGGCCCAGAGCTTTTCTACCCATCCCCCACCATGAACTCCTCTTCATGCTTAAAAACCCCACCCCCATACCCCCTCCTCTAGTCTAGGCTCCCCCAGCCCCTATCCCTTCATTTAGTTCAGCTCTGACCCCACAGGGCTGGGGGTATCTGTATCCAACTCTGTCCCCCTAGACTGGGAGCTACTTGGGGACCATGCCCAAAGCTGAATCACTCCAGGGACCCTGGCATACTCTCAGCTTTGGGGCTTTTGGTTCCTCCTCCATCCTCTTTCTCCTTCCTCCACAAGGAGAGAAGTTGGAATTTCCCCTCCTTAGGCCCTAGCCAGCTGTGACTACAACTCAAATTTGCCTCTCTCTTTGGACAGGCACAAGATAGGAACCCTCAGGGGTCTCCACAGAGGCCATCAAAATGTCGTATTTTGGGGAGTATTTTTGGGTAAGTAAGATTCACTCTTATTTTGGTGGGGTGTCCTGGAAGGGCTGTGGGGGCTCTTATGGAAATGGAGAAACCTGGTGGCTTGTGGGCAGAGTCTTGGGCAGATGGAGGGTTTGCAGGGGGTAGAAGTTAAAGTGGGAGGAGTCAGGCTGGGTTTGAATCTGTAGCCCCAGATGTCATAGGCCTTGTGGTCTTGGGCACGTCACAGCTTGAACAGGGTGACTGAGGCCCAGAGTAGGAATCTCTTACCCGAAGTTGCCCAGCGAGAAGTATAGTCAGGTCTCAAACCCAGGGCTGGGCCAAACTTCCAGGATCATTCCAGCCAGGGAATTTCCACATCTTCCCCATTCTGGAGAGTTGGGGGGTTTTCTTGACTTGACCCCTAGGGACCTGCTCACCTGTCTGCTCTCCAGACTGGGGACTTGACTCAAGGAGCCAAGTGAGACAGATTTGTTTTTACTCATTCACTCCTTCCCTCCCTCTCTGTCACCACCCCACACCCAGCCCACTCTGGGAGATGTTGGAGCCCCCAGGAGACTCCCTCCCAATCCTGACCCTGAGGAACCCCCAATCTGGGGGACACAGAGCTAATAAGACCCCTCTAGTCCTACTGAGTCAGGATTGAGCCCAACCTTGGGTGTGCCAGAGAATGAGCAAGGAGGCAGAGCTGTGTTTGCCATGGGCTTTGAAGGCTGATTTTTCAGGATGCCAGAAAGGCATTCTGGGCAGGGGGAACAACCTGGGCAGAAATAAAGAGGTGTGACACGGGGTGGCCAGTGGAGGGCACAAGGACTCCTCTTGCAGAGCCAGGCTAATGGGGAGGCACAGAGGATGAGTGAACAGGAGAATAGGGTAGGACCCAGGGCAGAAAGCCCCTTCCTCCGTTGCAGGCCCAAAGCTTGCAGAGAGGAAGCCCGTTGCTAGGCAACGAGTTGCCCCTGGCAACAGGCCTTTCTCCCTCCCCAGCTGGGGCTCCTCTTACTAGCATTTGCTTTCTTAAAGGGGCAGCACCCCCTTGCCACCTGCGGGCGGAGGGTAGGGGGGTGGGAGGGATGGGGGGAGGGCTGGACCTCCACCTTCTTTCCAAGGGTCACGGTCCCTGGATTTGCCTCTGAATGGCTGTGTGACTCCATCCGAGGGCTGCCCCTCTCTGAGCCCACTTTGTGTAAGGGGGTTTGGCCATTTGAGAATCAGTTGTTGCCCACATTTTGCAGTCCTGATACATGCACCTACATGTATTTTAAACTCTTTTTAATTGTGTGAGGCAGGCAAGTTCACTGCAGAAAATTCAGACTAGCAAAGAGAAAATGGTAGCCACCCCCAACCCCTCCCTCCAAAGATAGCCTGGTAGAGTGGGTAAGAGCTTTGAGTTTGGGATTTGAATTGGGCTCTTCTGGGAGCATTTGGGCAAATGACTTTGCATCTTGAAGCCTCAGTTTCTCCATCTGGGAAAGGGGAATGGAGCTCCTACTTCCCCAGGGCTCAGGGAGCACCCCGGAATGTCCGTTTCTCTTTTGTTTGTTTATTTATCTGTTTATTGGCTGTGTCTGATCTTAGTTGCAGCATGTGGGATCTTTCGTTGTGGTGCACGGCCTGTTTAGTTGTGGCCTCAGTAATTGCAGTTCACAGGATCCAGGGCATGCAGGCTTTAGTAGTTGTGGCAGGCAGGCTTAGTTGCTCAGGGGCGTGTGGGATCTTAGTTCTCTGCCCAGGAATCGAACCTATGTCCCCTGCATTGCATGTCGGATTCTTAACCACTGTGAGGGAAGTCCCCTGTCTATTTCTTTTAATTAATGTTTCTTTTAATCTATTGTTAGTATTGCTGGCTCTTTTCTGGGTGATCCTGGGGCCCTGACTGATCTGAAGGAGGCTCCATTCGGGAGAGATCAAGTCAGACAAGGATTCCCCAGTCTTGTTGGGTCAAGGCAGGGTTGGTGGCATGGAGGACAGTGGGGAGCCCACGGGGGAAGTGTGAGCAGGAGAGAGACATTATCAAGCTGTATTAGAAAGATCTCTTGGGCTTCCTTGGTGGCTCAGTGGTAAAGGATCCGCCTGCCAGTACAGGAGACACAGGTTCGATCCCTGATCCAGGAAAAGCCCACTTACTGCAGAGCAACTTACCCCATGTGCCACAACTATTGAGCCTGTGCTCCAGAGCCCGGGAGCCGCAACTACTGAGACCATCTGCTGCAACAATTGGAGCCCTCGTGCCCTTAAGCCCTTGCTCCCCGACAAGAGAAGTCACTGCAATGAGGAGCCTGCACACTGCAACTAGAGAAGAGCTTGCACACCAGCAACGATGCAGCACAGCCAAAAAGAAATAAATAAATTAAAAAAAAAAAAAAAAACACAGAGAGAAACATCTCTCTGGGCCTGGCTTGAGAGCAAGACTGGTGTCCAGAGGTTCCGATAGGAGACATAGGCTCAAGACAGCCCCTCCCAGGACCCTCGGCTGCTAGCCCAGCCCGAGGGAGTCAGACACTGCTGGGGGTTTGCCAGGTCTGGGAAACAGGCCAGCAGTTGGCTCTGAGTCAGCTCCAGATGCTGGCCTGGGCAGCAGTGCCTGGTGCGGCCTCACCCGAGGATCCCCTGGGCAGGGTGGGCAGGGGGCTGCTGGGCTTGTTTGCTGAGGCCTCACCACTGTGCTTCCCAGGTGGCGCCAGTGTGGTAAAGCACCTGCCTACTGATGCAGGAGGCGCAAGAGATGTGGGTTCGATCCCTGGGTCAGGAGGAGGGTCAGGGTCAGCCCCTGGAGGAGGGCATGGCAACCCACTCCAGTATTCTTGCCTGGGAAGTCCCACGGTGAGAGGAGCCTGGTGGGCTACAGTCCATGGGGCCGCAAAGAGTGGGGCATGACAGTAACTAACCTCGTGACTTATTCAACAAGGAGGGCTGCCTTTGGGGCTTTAGAGGACCATGATGTGAATCATCCCATATGAGAGGTAGATGACTCCCTGCTCCCATCTTAATGAGGAGCCACTATAGGTTCGGAGAGAGACATGACTGATCTGGATTGCACAGTGTAGCCCTAGCCCCACCTCAAACCGTGGTGACCCCAGAACCGGGAGAAAAGGGGTTCTGTGCAGGGCATCAGCAGACACCAGGGTAGAGGCTCTGTTCCCACCAGCACCGGGCAACAGCAAAATAACTCGTCCCTCCATTCAACAAATGCAAATTCCCTTTCTGTGCCCCACCCTGCACTGGACATTGCTGGGTCCTGAGAGAGTATCAGACCCACATCCTGCTTTGTGGGGTCCTCAGAGAGAATTTTCATGTTGAAGAGAACAGAAAATAAGGCTACAGTGACTTAAGCAACAGGGGTAGTATTAATTCATAAACTTGAAGAGTTGTGCAATAGTGTGGCTTTCAGGGTTGGTTTGGTCCAGCATCTCTACTCAAGATGCTTTTTTTTTTTTTTAAAGACTTCGTAACCAAGACCTTTGTTGCAGCACACAGGCTCCAGAGTGCCTGGGCTCTGTAGCTGTGGCACATGGGCTTCGCTTCGCCGTGACATGTGGGATCTGAGGTCCCTGACCAGGGATCGAACCCACATCCGTTGCATTGGAAGGTGAATTCTTAACCACTGGACCCCTAGGAAAGTCCCTCAACACGCTTTTTATTCAGACCCTCAAGTTCAGCATCTTTGCAAAATTCATGGTTTCTGTTTGGTTTCCAGGATCTCCTGTGACCATATAATCTCTCATTTATGGACAGATACAAAGCGAAAAACAGAGGGGAAGAGACCAAAGAGAAAGGAGCAGAGGTAGAGAGATACGTACACACACTCACAGAAAGACAGACAGACAGTGAGAGAGGAAGATAAGAGTGAATGAGACTGCCTCTCTCTCAACTATGGTACGAGGATCCCAGGGTCTCTTCTAATTAGGCCAAATTAAGGTCCATAAGCCAGTCCTTAGGACCGGGGGAAATGCAGCTGGTGATTGGCTCAGGCCAGAACCAATGCCTACAGCCAAGAGGATGGACTTCTGCCAGTTAGCTCTTCAACCCAGGCCCCTGTTGCTAGGCGTCCTTGATGTCCTCTCCATCCCCTTTCTCAATCTCCATCCTCACCCCCTGCAGGGAGAGAAAAACCATGGCTTTGAGGTCCTGTACCACAGCGTGAAGCAGGGGCCCATCTCCACCAAGGAGCTGGCAGACTTCATCCGGGAGAGGTGAGGTTCCCCAAGCCCCATCCATCCCCGTGGCCAAGACCTGAAGTCCACTCAGCCATGCCCATCTTGTACTTCCACCCAGGCTCTGCCCCATTTTCCTCATTCCCATCCCACCCTGACAGGGCACCACATTCTGCCAGAAAGAGTCCTGATCCCTGGGGTCTCCAAGAATCAAATGAGCTTGAAGACCCGACCTACTGACAGTTCTCAACACTGTCAGCCCTGTGCCCCGTTTCAAACAATAATCACCAGACTTCTAAGCCCTCCTCTTGTAGAGATGATAATATGACCTACTTACAAGGAGAAATTTGAAAACTCAATCTCGGGCCCTGAGTACAATAAAAGAAAATACATGTATGATGAAATAATCTATATTTCAGCTTGTAAATGCTCCAATGTCCCAGAAAACACAATAAACTCAAATTGCGAGCAACCTCTGCTCCCCAACCACTCAGCAGCTGAATGCCCGTTGAATCCAGGCAGAGAGTCCAAAGGATTATTAACCAGGTTTTTCCTCTCTGAGGCTGTCATGCAGACCTGTCACAGCCATGCCGTTTCATGAGACTTTAGACCCTGGATCCATCCACTATTGTCTGTGGTACCCCATGGGTGCCTCTGTCAAAAAATACCCCAGTGGGTAACTAGTTTTAACTGGGCACATGGCTACCCCAAACAAAACAATTCTATTAGGATGAAAATGTGAGTGGATATTAGGTAGGCATTTAGCAGTGTCTGTCTAGAGGGAATGAAGAAATCTGAGTTTATCTTCTGCAATTAAATGAGACAAGGCACATGAAACATTGATACTATGTGCTCAAAATTTTGTTTACTTGCTCTTGCTGCTGCTGCTACTACTACTGCTGTTAGTAACATTTTATTTAAGGATGAAAACCTCTCTGGTGAATTTCCCAAACATCGTCCCCTGCCAGGGGGCTGTATAATTCTCCTGGAGGCCTCTGCTCAGATGTTTGAGATGGGGAAGCTGAGGCCCAGGGGTATGGGGCCTGTCCCAAGGTGCCAGGACCCTCCCCATCCTTTCCATGTCCTCCTACCCAGGGCCACCATCGAGGAGACCTACTCGAAGGCGATGGCAAAACTTTCCAAGCTGGCCAGCAACGGGACCCCCATGGGGTGAGTGGGCCGTGGGTGAGGCAGGAGTCGCCGAGGGTGTGGGGGTCCCTGGGGGCAACAGGAGGCTGCCTTTGGGTGTACATCTCTTCACACTTGTGATATGTGGGGCAGGGAGTCATCCCCTGTTTATGGGCTAATTGGACAGAGGAATATGAATGTATATCTAGGTGGCTCAGTGGTAAAGGGGCTTCCCAGTGGCACTAGTGGTAAAGAATCTGCCTGCAACGCAGGAAACTTGGGTTCAGTCCCTGGGTTGGGAAGATCCCCTGAAGAAGGAAATGGCAACCCATTCCAGTGTCTTGCCTGGGAAATCCCATGGACAGAGGAGCCTGATGGACTATTGTCCGTGGGATCGCAAGAGATGGACACAACTGAGCATGCATGTACAGTAGTAGAGAACCTGCCTGCTAATGCAGGAGACACAGGTTTGATCCCTGGGTCAGGAAGATCCCCTGGTGAAGGAAATGGCTACCCACTGCAGTATTCTTGCCTGAGAAATCCCATGGACAGAGGAGCCTGGCAAGCTATAATTCATTCATTCATCCAGTGGATATTTACCGAGCCCATCCTGGGTGCCAGACCTTGTTCGAGGCACCAGGGGGCCCAGGGGCAATCAAAACAGATCAAGGCTCCAGTCGCCTTCATGCCCTGCTCATAGGGTGTGCGTCTGGGATATGTGACAGTTGTTAACCACAAACACGAACAAAGTCCTTTCCCAGAGAGAACAGTGCTAGGAAGAGAATGAAATAGGAGCATTAGAAGGGGGGTACTATATCTGGAGATGAGATCTCAGTAATGAGAAAGAATCAGCCGTGGGACAGAGACCCAGGGAGGTGGCTCAGCTAGTGCAAAGGCCCTGAGGCAGCAGCACACTTGTACATGTTCAAGGAAGAGCAAAGAGGCAGGCCTGGCTGCAGGGCCGGGGCACCGTGGAGATGAGGTGGAGGAGAAAGAGAGGGCAAGGGGAGTATCAGGCTGGGCCTGGAGTCCAGAGAGAGGACGGCAGGCGTCAGCCTAGGTTTAAATTCCTGCTCTGATGTTCATTTGCTGAGGGGCCTTGGGTGAGTGATGGGGCCTCCCATGCCTCAGTTTCCCTATCTGCTGCAGGCCCACCTTGCATGATTGCAGTGGGGATTAAATGAGTTCATATATGTTCATGTTTAGCAGGGCCCAGAACACACGAGGTATCTGAGCCAAAGCCAGCCATGCGGGGTGAGGGGTCCCTTGCCGAGGGGTTGGGGTTGGGCCTGCTGGGCCCTGGGTGTGACCCCCACCTCTCTGTTTCCAGGACCTTTGCCCCGCTCTGGGAGGTCTTCCGAGTCTCCTCAGACAAGTTGGCGCTCTGCCACCTGGAGCTGACGCGGAAGCTTCAGGATCTCATCAAGGATGTGCTCCGCCACGGGGAGGAGCAGCTCAAGGCGCACAAGAAGGTGGGCGCCGCGGGGCCGGCGGGTGGGGAACGGCTGTGGCTCCTAGGATCCCAGGACTTCTGGGGCCTTGGGACCCCAGCCCCTGGTGTGTGCCCCTGAGGGTTCTGTTCATTCCACGACATCAAACTCAGAATCTCACAGACCCGAGCTTTGTTGAATTTCAGACTCTCAGAATTCTAAGAGCAGGGGGTCTGCAAACTGCAGCCAGTGGGCGATGGCTAGACCATCACCTCGAGCTGTGAGTAGTTTTTCTACTTTTAAGGGATTGGGGGGAAAAAATCAGAAGAAGGATATTTTATGATGTGTGATTGTTACAGGACATTTAGACTTTAATGCCAGTAAATAAAGTTGTGTTGGCCACAGCCATGCCCATTCACCTTCAGATCTTCTGTGGCTGGCTTATTTGAACTGCAATGGCTGAGTTTGATGTCAGATTTACCACCTGATCCTTCACACCAAAAGTCTGCTGACCCCTGATCTAGAGCGTTAGAAGCTACAGATCTTATGTGACATTTCTAGACTCTTTTTTTTTTTTTTTGGCCCAAACTTTATTTTTTAAATGAAGTTGTTTTAAATATATTTTTAATTGGAGGATAATTGCTTTGCAATGTTGTGTTGGTTTCTCCCATATAACAACATGGGCTTCCCGGGTGGCTTAGATGGTAAAAAATCCACCTGCAGTGCAGGAGACCTGGGTTCGATCCCTGGGTCAGGAAGATCCCCTGGAGAAGAGAATAGCTACCCACTCCAATATTCTTGCCTGGAGAATTCCATGGACAGAGGACCCTAACTGCATGGGGTCACAAAGAGTCAGACACAACTGAGTGACTAACACACATAAATATGTATTCCCTCCTTCTTGAACCTCCCTCCCACGCCCTCCCCATCCCACCCCTCTATGTCATCACAGACTGCCGGGCTTCTAGACTCTTAACAAAACTAAAATCCTGGAAGAGCCAGACCTTAGACTCTCAAGATTCCAAAATATTTGAAGCTTATAAATCTAGAGTCATAGAGGGTTTGCATTTACACAGCCCTCGAATCTGCAGTTTTTAACCCCCATTAAAGAAGAGAGTTGTAGTACTTCATACTGTACACTTAAAAATGGTTAAGATGGCTCTTTCCCGGCTGGAACCATGGGGGGTGCAGAAGAGAAGAAAAAGAAGATTCCTGCTGTGCCAGAAACCCTTAAGAAAAAGCGAAAGAATTCCGCAGAGCTTAAGGTCAAGCGTCTGAGAAAGAAGTTTGCCCAAAAGATGCTTCGAAAGGCAAGGAGGAAGCTTATTTATGAAAAAGCTAAGCATTACCACAAGGAATACAGGCAGATGTACAGAACTGAAATTCGAATGGCCAGGATGGCACGAAAAGCCGGCAACTTCTATGTACCCGCGGAACCCAAATTGGCATTTGTCATCAGGTTCAGAGGTATCAACGGTGTGAGCCCAAAGGTTGGAAAGGTGCTGCAGCTCCTTTGCCTCTGGCAGATCTTCAATGGCACCTTTGTGAAGCTCAACAAGGCATCAATTAACATGCTGAGAATTGTGAAGCCATACATTGCATGGGGGTACCCAAATCTGAAGTCTGTAAATGAATTGATCTACAAGAGTGGTTATGGCAAAATCAACAAAAAGCGAATTGCCCTGACAGACAACACATTGATTGCTCGATCTCTTGGGAAATATGGAATCATCTGCATAGAGGATCTGATTCATGAGATCTATACCGTTGGAAAACGTTTCAAAGAAGCAAACAACTTCCTGTGGCCCTTTAAATTGTCTTCTCCACGAGGTGGAATGAAGAAAAAGACCACCCATTTTGTAGAACGTGGATATGCTGGCAACAGGGAAGACCAGATCAACAGGCTTATTAGAAGGATGAACTAAGGTATCTACCAGGATTATTTTTGTAATCTGGTCTGTTAATAAACAATTAAAACAAACAAACAAACAAATAAAATGGTTAAGATGGCAAATTTTACGTTATATGTATTTTACCACAATTTTCTTTAAAAAATTAAAGAACAAGGAAGTTTTCTCTGGACTGATATGGAACAATCTTGAGAATGAATTATTAAGTGGAAAAAGCAGTCAGTTAAACAGTATGGCCTGTCACCATTTGTCATTAAAAAATGGGCATATTCGCTGATCTTCATGCTAGTTATTTCAGGAAATGTATCATGGTAATAATAGGAGGTTTGGGATTTCCTTGTGTGGTCCAGTGGGTAAGACTCTGTGTTTCTAATGCAGGGGGTGTGGGTTCGATCCCTGGTTGGGGAACTAAGATCCCACATGTCTGCCTTGCAGTTGGGAAAAAGAAAAAAAAAAAAAAAAAGACTTTATAGTTAAAAAAAAAAAAAGGTGGGAGTGGGGGAAGGTTTTTACCTGAGCTCACTCCTTAAAACTTTCTGAAATATGAATTATGTGTAAATATTACCTATTTAAAGAGTTAAAATTTTTGAAATTCATAGAATTCTCAGAAAAAAAGAATTCTGTAGGAGCTGGAACCCCACAGGTTTGGGAGGCGGGAATTTCATGGGTCTGCTCAGGTCCTGCACCCAGCAGGGCCTTCAGGGGGTCCTTATGCTCGTCCCCACACCCACAGTGCAAAGAGGAAGCGGTGGGCACGCTGGATGCCATACAGGTCCTCACGGGGGTCAGCCAGCTCCTGCCCAAGTCTCGCGAGAACTACCTGAACCGCTGCATGGACCAGGAGCGGCTGCGGAGGGAGAGCACCAGCCAGAAGGAGATGGACAAGGTGGGCGCGCAGCTGCAGGTCCCCGGCCACCCCCGGCGCACGGATCCGAGGGGTTTGCCGAGAGGTGGCGGGGCTGCCTGATGGCAGAGTGGAAACGCAGCACAGAGCCATGGTCATCGAACCTGCGTGAACCACACCCTGGGCACCCCAAGGAGTCTAGTGCTGGGGGACGGGGCCAGGGGAAGTGCCCCGAGGGTCCCCTTCCCAACCCCCTGCCCTCACTGTGCCTCCTAGGCAGAGACCAAGACCCGGAAGGCAGCAGAGAGCCTGCGGCGTTTGGTGGAGAAATACAACTCAGCCCGTTCTGACTTTGAGCAGAAGATGCTGGACTCAGCTCTGGTAGGAACCGGGCCCTGGAGACCTACACATTCCTGAACCCAGGATGCAGTGGGCCTCAGAAATCCAGAACCTTTCAAACCCTCGACTCCCAGAAGCCTTAGAATCACAGGCTAAAACTGTACAATTCTAGAGCCAGTTAGCTATTGTTGTTGTTGTTGATGTTGTTATTATTTCAAAGACCAAATCAGTTCTGTGCCTTAATTTCACCATTAGTAAAATGGGGACAGTAATACTACCTGCCTCATAGACTTGTGAAGATTAAATGAGTTGTCATATATGAAATTTTCAGACTAGTACCAGGTGCATAGAAACCACTCTATGATGTATTATTATTATTATTATTGATGAGGTTTTTGAACAAGAAGGGGCAGGATTTAGAAGCCAAGAGTCTCCTGACATGTCATGGTGACTGAAAAGCCTGGATTCCTGGTCTAGCCTCTGTCTGTCACCAGCCTTTGGCAAGGCACTGCACCTCTCCAGGTCTCTGTCTAATCAAAGGTTTAAAAAGCAGATTGGGAGCTCAGGATTAAGAATTAGATTTTTTTTTCTTCTGATTTTGCAGTGATAGAAAGTTGCAAGCAACAGAAATCTTCATTCAAACTGACAAGTAGCCTTACAGGCTCAGGGAACTGAAAAGTTCAGGGTGGGGCTGAGCTTCAGGCATGGCTGGATCCAGATGCCCAAATGGTGTTGGCAGGAAGCTGTGCCTCTTTGCTTCTCAAATCTGTTTTTCTCCCTGAGGGCTTTATTCCCAGGCAGACACACCCTCCTCAATGTGTGTGTGTGTGTGTGTGTGTGTGTGTGTGTGTGTAGCAAAGTAGCCCCCAGCAGCGGCCCCATTTATCTGCCAACTCATTGACTCAGGATATGAAAGTGTTTTTTCTATGATTCCAGCAGAAGTCCCAGAGCTCTTACCCAAATCAATCACTGAGGCCATGGGGTTGGGACATTCTGATTGGTCAGGTGGGGTCACTAGCCACACCTTCCCATTTTGCTCCTCCCCTCCTGCCTCAGCGCTTCCAAGCCATGGAAGAGACCCACCTGCGGCAAATGAAGGCGCTGATGGGCTCTTACGCCCACTCAGTGGAGGACACCCACGTGCAAATTGGGCAGGTGAGTGGGACTGGGGGTGGGGAATGAGGCTGGGGTGCTGGGCAAGAAGGCCCTGCCTGGTTACAAGCTCCATCCTCCTGACCCAGGTGCATGAGGAGTTTAAGCAGAATGTAGAAAACGTCAGTGTGGAGATGCTGCTGAGGAAGTTTGCAGAGAGCAAAGGCACAGGCCGGGAGAAGCCTGGTGAGTCGGGGGCATCTATGGGAGTTGGGCTGTGGAGCCACAGCTATGAGGAAGGAAGGGGATTCAAGAGCCTAGAGAATGAACCTCCCTGGGCCTCATTTTCCTCACCAGAAAAATGGGGTTAAAAAAATAAAAAGAAAAATGGATTGATGGAACTTCCCTGGTGGTCCAGAGGTTAAGACTTCTTCCAGTGCAAGGGGTGCAGATTCAGTTCCTGGTCAGGGAACTCCCACGTGCCTTGCAGCCAAAAATCCAAAACATAAAACAGAAACAGTATTGTAACAAATTCAATAAAAGACTTAAAAAATAGTCCACATTTAAAAAAATAATCTTTAAAAAGAATGGACTGAAGACAAATCTAACTCAGCAACCTACAGAGGAAGAGAACTTGATGCCTAATCTTACAGATAGATCGCTTACCACTAGATACCAGAGGGGCCTTGAATGCCAGGGTCAGCCTTTCGGATGTTTCCCTGAGGGCCCAAGGGAGCCACTGAAGATTGTTGAGCAAGAGGCCCATTTGAAAATGTCCCAGATACAGGGTCAAGGAAGAATTGAGAGCAAAAGTTTTAGGGTCACATCTGGGTTTGTGTCTTTCCTTTGTCACTCACTGTGTCACCTTGGACATCTGTCTTGCTTTCTCTGAGTCTTAGTTTCCTCTTCTGTAAAGTAGGGATGATAGCCCCCAACTAATGGCGTCGTGAAAGTTCACTGTTATTGTTGTTCAATCACTAAGTTATGTCCGACTCTTTGCCACCCAATGAATTGCAGCACACCAGGCTTCCCTGTCCTTCACTGAGTTTGCTCAAACTCAGAGGACATCATTGAGTCAGTGATGCCATCCAGCCATCTCCTCCTCTGTTGGCCCCTTCTCCTCTTGCCCTCAGTCTTTCCCAGCATCAGGGTCTTTTCCAGGGAGTCAGCTCTTTGCATCACGTGGCCAAAAGTATTGGAGCTTCAGCATCAGTCCTTCCAATGAATATTCAGCATTCACTAATTTGATGCAAATAAAGGGCAAAATGTGTGCCTGGCACACATTAGGCACTTTAGCAAATGCTGTTTACATCCTTAGGTCTAGACAACCACTAGGGTCTGTCTTTTCTCCCTCCCGTCTCTATAGCTCAGCACCAGCTCAGGCTACCTCTCATTGTGTGAATCTCCATTCTTGTCTTTCACTGGCTCCAGATTTCTCATGCCCTGCTCCTGCTCACATAACCTCTATGGCTTCCCATCACCCTTGGGAGAGAGTCCCAGGTCCTCATCCTGGGACTTAAGGCTCAGCCCACTGCACTGACATTTATGATCCATCCTCTGACCCACCCAAGTTCTACCCAGAAATTCTGGAAGTAGAAGTAGCTCAGGCAGTCCCTCCAGTCCATCCCAAGGTGGCAGCCATCCAAGGCAAGACTAAGAACCCTTGGCCCATTCCACTCATGACTGTCTCAGAGACTGGTTCAGCATCTTGGCTCATGCCTTGGATCCTGGCTCACCTTAAGCTCAGGTCCAGGTGCCACTGTGTGGCCAAAGGTATGTTGCTGAGTTTCTCAATTTCTTCTGTCTCAGGGCCTTTGGACTTTGAGGCGTACAGAGCGGCTACCCTGCAGGAAGGCAAGTACGTCTGGGCCTGGATGCCCAGGCTGGACCACAGGGATGAGGGAGGCAGATCTGAGTGGGAAGGGGACCCCCACCCAGGGCTCATCTGCACCCCTTCGTCTGTTCTCAGCAATGAAACGTTTGCGTGGAGCCAAGGCCTTTCGCCTCCCAGGACTGAGCCGGCGGGAGCGGGAGCCACCTACAGCTGTGTGAGGATGCACCCCCAGCCCCAGCCCTGGCCCAGGCTACCCCAGGATCCCTCCTCACTCCTAGGCTCTCCCGGAAGTCCCCTGCTTAGGGTAGCCCAGGAGAATTTCTATTCCAGGCTAGCCCAGGATCCCCTCTACCCAGGCCAGCCCAGAAGCACTTCTGTCCAGACTGGCTCAGTATTACCAATGCCCAAGCTAGTCCAGGGGGCTACCCAAATGGTACTAGTGGCAAAGAACCTGCCTTCCAATGCAGGAGACTTAAGAGACATGGGCTCAGCCCCTGGGTGGGGAAGATTCCCTGGAGGAGGGGATGGCAACCCAGTCCAGTATTCTTGCCTGGAGAATCCCATGGACAGAGGAGCCTGGAGGGCTACAGTCCATGGGGTCACAAAGAGTTGGACACGAGCGAAGTGACTTAGCACACACAGAAGCTCGTCCTGAATTCTCCTTTTGCCAAGACTAGACTAGGGGTGGCCTGTTCCAGACCCACCCAGGATTACCCCTGCCCTGGCTGGCCTGGGATTTCTCCCTGGCAGGGCTAGACTTGCTGTTTCCCCCATCTCATCTAGCCTGGTAATTCTACCTTTGTCAAGATGAGCCCAAGAGGCTCTCTGCCCAAACTAGTACCAAATTCTTCCCTATACCCGTGGTCTCCCTGGCTAGCCCAGGGTTAGCCTTGCCCAGGCTAGCCCAGGATTCTTCTCTTTGGCAAGGCTGGCCCCGTTATTTCCCTGCCAAGGTGAGCCCTACATTCAGACTGATTTCCAAGTCCCTCCCCTTCCAAGCTGTTTGAGAATGCCCCGTACTCAGCTAACTCAGACTCACTGGCCCCAGCCCCAAGCTAGCTCCAAGGTTGCACCACCTGCAGGGCTGGCCCAGGACCACAGAGCCGCCCAGGGACTGCCGGCAGGTTCCGCATGTGGTGTTGGGGGCGGAGGGAAGGGCCAGCAGAGGTGGGCGAGCAGACACTGACATCTCCTTCTCATCCCCAGAGATCCCCTGGAACCTGATTTAGGGGTGAGTGCCATGGGAGGGGCCGGGCCACGCTGCCCAGTGGGAGGGGTCCAGTCCCGCCTTGCTCCCCACTCCCATGCCTGGAAACCACGCCTGGAGCTCAAGGGGCTAGAGGTCACACAGCTTAGGGACCAGGTTCCTGTCGCATACGGGCTGCAAACCCCCATGGACAATGTGGGAGGGACCAATATCCTCCCTGCGCTTCAATTTGCCCCTCAGGATGGGTAGTGGCGTGCTGTCTTCCTCTAAGAACCTGCCCGCACACTGCGGGAAACTAGTTACTGCCATTGAGGTTCTTTTTCGATCTGAGTCAGGGCCCAGAGGTGGGAGGCGGGCATGGCAGGGTGAGATGGGAGGTTTGGTCCCGGAGAGCCTAACGCATTGCTTGCTTGTCCCCCCGCCAGACTTGTCCAGAGGTGGATGAGGAAGGTTTCACCATCAGGCCTGATGTCACCCAGAACAATATCCTCCTGGTGCCCTCTGGGGGCAGTTGTTGGCACAGCAAGGACAAAGCTCCATCCACAGGGGTCCACCCACCATTAGCAACCCTCTCTGCGTACATGCTTGGTGGAGCCTCCAGTTGTGAAGCAAGCAGATTCAGATGCAGACACTCACCCTGAGGGATCAGAGCTGAGCAAGAGAGAGAGAGGGGAGGGCTTGGTTATCCCAGAGCAGGGAGCAAAAGGGGCTTCCTGGAAGAGGTGGTCATGTGTTGGGCTTTAGCAGCTGAATAGTTTACTAATTAGGTCAGGGCATGCTTATATGGGGGGCTTCTCAGGTGGCGCTAGTGGTAAAGAAACCGCCTGCCAACGGAGGAGATGCGGGTTTGATCCCTGGGTCAGGAAGATCCCCTGGAGGAGGAAATGGCTACCCACTCCAGTATTTTTACCTGGGAAATCCCATGGCCCAGGAGCCTGCTGGGCTACAGTCCACAAGGCTTTGAAGAGTCAGACATGACTGAATGACCGAGCACACACCCATGCTTGTATGAAGGCTTGTGGGGAGAGGAGGACGGTGGTGTGGCAAGGGTGGCGAGTGATGAGAGAGGAAATGGTGCAGCGCCTCAAAGGGGTACGGGCAGGAAGGGACGGATTTGAGGGCCGACTGGCGGGGACACCAGTGTTGGCGCCTTGACTGCAGTGCACGCACAGAGCCCACCCACCTCTCGTCCAGCGACTCCGACTTTGATGACGAGGAGCCCCGCAAGATCTACGTGCACATCAAGCCTGCCTCAGCCCGGGCCCCGCCCTGCAGCCCCAAGGCAGCTGCGGCCCAGCTCAAGGCCACAGCCGGCAGCCTCATCCTCCCGCCTGGCCCCGGGGTGAGGCATGGGGAGATGCCATGCGTGGGGCAGGGGGCGCTGGCTGAATGCCCCCCCGACCTGATGCCACCCCTTTGTCCACAGGGCACCATGAAACGCCATTCTTCACGTGAGTAGTCTGTTGAGGGGTCTTCAGTTTGACAAGAGGCGTGTGGAAGGGAGTCTGGGCCTGGAATGTGGGTGTGGGTTTGAGTCCCAGCTCTGCTGTGTGTGACTTGGGGCAAGCTGCTTGCCCTCTCTGATCTCACTCTCCTTTAATGACCTGGGGTCATTTGTTACAAGAATTAAATGAGAGCCCAAGGGGACCGCTGAGGCCAGGAGAGAAGCCAAACACGAGACAAGTTGGCTCAGGTTCAAACCCCTCTCTGCCTGATCTGCTGGTCGCTTTGGGCGGCTGACTGGCAGCCCCAAGCCTCGGTCTCCTGGTCTGTGGGGCGGGAAGCCGTGCAGGCCTGGCGACGGGAAGGCTCAGGAGGTCCATCTCTCACAGGGGACCCTGCCGGGAGACCACAGAGGCCTCAATCTGCCCCCAGGGCCAGCAGGTGGGTGCCATGGGGGTGGGGCATTGGGCCCACACGGGCGGGCAGGTGGGCGGCCCGTCCCTGACCCCACCTCTTCCTCCTCATCCCCTGCTGCCTCCCCAGGTCTCTGAGTCCCCTTCTTTCACCCTGGCAGGGAGTTAAGGATGTGCCATTTTGGGGGGACTTAGTCATTGGTTTGGTGAACATTTATTCGGTGCTTGTGTGTACTCCTGCTGTTCTGGGTTCCAAAGATAAATGATAGATAGATCCTCCTCGGAGCCACATTCTAGTGGCTCAGGTTTTTTAAGTAGTAAGTACGTTAGAGCATACCTGATGCTTCGAAGTGCTGTGAAGAAACGAAAACAGGGAGTGTGACGGGAAGTAGGAGTGAGTGCCTTTAGTTGGGGCCCTGGTGGAGGGGTAGCAGGAGAGGGGGGAGGGCCTTGAGCTGACTCCCGAAGAGGAGCAGGATGTGGCTGTTGGGATATTTGGGGGAACAGAGCTCAAGACCAAAATCAGGGTATGCCAAGGTCCTGAAGTGGAAGGGAGGAAGCGTGGAGGTGATAGAACGCACCCCGCCTGTCCGATCCGTGTCCCCAGCTGTGCGGAGAAGCTGCAATCGGATGAGCAGGTTTCCAAGAACCTCTTTGGGCCTACCCTAGAGTCCGCCTTGGATCATGAAGATTTTACAGGTGATGGGGGTGGGGCTTCGGGGCATGGGCGTGGCCACAGGAGGGTGGGTGGGGCCACTACAAGAGTAGGAGGCTCGGATAGGCAGGACGGTGGGATGGGTTGGAGGGAGGAGGTGGGGATCCTTTGTGGGTCAAAGGGAGGGTGGGCGAGGCCACAGCCGGAATGGGCGGAGCCGGCTAGAAGGTGCGGCCTTTGTGGGAGTGGGATGACAATAGTGGATGGGCGGGGCATCAGTAGAGATGGACAAGGCCTGCTGAGGAGGACAAGACATTGAATGGGGGCGGACCATCCTCAGCATGGGCGTGGCCTGCGGGAGGATTGACAGGACTCCGTATGAGTGGGGTCTGGAGCTGGCGGCCCCTTCCCTCCCCCAGGCTCTAGCAGCCTCGGCTTCACCTCCAGCCCCTCGCCTTTCTCCTCCTCGTCTCCCGAGAACGTGGAGGACTCCGGACTGGACTCACCATCCCACGCCGCACCGGGTCCCTCCCCGGATTCCTGGGTCCCACGCCCGGGCACCCCACAGAGCCCACCTACTTGTAGGGTGTCACCCCCAGAATCGAGGGGCACACAGTCCCTGCTGCCATCAGACTCGCCACAGCCCCTTGCAGCGTCCCCGAGCCCCTGGGGGCCGGAGGCTGTGGCTGGAGGAGGTGAGTCCCTCTACCCCTGGTCTGAGAGTTTTCTGAGCCCTGGGGGATGAGAGAGTTCCTAATGTGACCAGGGCCTGAACAGGGTCTTGAGAGATACAGCCGGGATGCAGGCAGGCAGAAACCCTAATCCCTGCAGGGACATTAATGAGATGGATGTTGAACAAGGCAGGAGGTGACAGGTGCCTAGTGACAGCCCTGGAGGGAGGGACTGTGAGCAGAGAGGGTGAAACCTGCTGGGGTTACAGGCTCTCTGACCACTTGGTCGCTGAGGATGGGAGGTGACCAGGAAGGTGAGTCCAGGTAAGTGGTGATGGGGTGACAGTGGGGAGAAGCCGCCGATGGACATGGGGCCCAGAGAAAAGAGGAATCAGGGCAGAGGGCCTGAGAGCAACTGAAAAGAGAAGGAGGGGCAGAAAGAGCAGGAAGGATGGGACGGAATAAGCTGGGGTGGGGGTGTGTCAAGGCTGGGAGGGAGGAGGGGATTGGGTGTGGGTTGGCTTCTGGGGCCTCAGAGGGAGTTCGGGCTGTGGCCACGTGAGATTCCCAGCAATGGAGGTAGACGGTACCGTCCTTGGTGTAAAGAAAGAGCCTGGTTGGAACTGGTTCAAGGGAGGGCTCAGAGGAGTGAGTGTAGACCACAAGTGTAGACAGATGAAGTCATCAGAGGTTTATTGTAGAATTAAGGTTCTCAACTGGACTGGTTCTGCCCCCTTATTCCCCGGGCACACTTGGCAACGGCATCACTGATGCTTGATTGTCACCACTTGGGGGCAGGGTACACCTGACGTTTGCGGGGTGGAGGCCAGGGAGGAAGACAGCCCCACCATAGCAAAGGCTCTGACCCTGTTGTGAACCTTGGGATAGACAGCATAGTCTGGGGTGTAGGTGGGCAAGTAAGCGTTTATAGATGGAGCAAAGCAGGAATGCTAGGGAAGCAGGGGAGCAAGGGGAACTGAGGTGTTACACCGAGATTAAATTAGAAGGGTGTGACTCGGACACTGGCCAGGGTGAAGACCCTCTCAGAGAGGATGAAGGTCGTAGAATTGCCAAATGTTGGATAAAAGGTCTCTGCCAAATCCCCCCACCTGCACCAGTGTGCCTGCCTTCTGAACATCCAGCACTTGTTTGCATACCTCCAGCAATGGGGAGCTCACCCCTTATTGAGCCAGCAGTCTCGTGTCTGGGAGACTCGGAGTTGCATATGGTGTCTCCAGTCCTGTCCAGCACCTTCTCTGCAGCCCTAGGACTTCTGACCATCAGGGGGTTTCCCCCTGTAAGCCTGATTCTCAGACTGGGGCTGAATTCTTCTGCCGAGAGGCCCAGACAGCAGCTGAGCCGTGTCTGTTCTTATGCTTGTTCCCCAGACTTGATGCCTGTACCTGCTGACCTTGCAGTCAGGGAGGGTCTGGCAGCCCCATCTCGGAGACCGCGATCCAGGAAGGCATCCTGTCCCCTCATGCGCAGCAATGGGGACCTGGTAGGGTCGGGGGGAGCAGGAGTTGGGCTGCGGGGGTTGCCTCCAGGGTCGGCATCAGGGCACTTCTGCCAGGGTGTTCACAGGCCGGCTCATCTTCTTCCCTTCCAGTCTCGTTCTCTGAGCCCCTCCCCACTGGGCTCTTCAGCTCCCAGCTCCATCCCTGAGCGGCCTGGCTTCTCGTCCCAGACAGGACATGGTACGTGGGTCCTCCCTGGGCTTCAGGTTCACCTTCTCCAGTCCGGGTGGGTGGCCAAGTGATACAATGGAGGCTTTGTCACAGAGGGCGGGGGTTCCGGAGCCTGGGACCTGTGCTCACTCTGTCTGTCGCCCATTCCCTCCCTGCCACCCCAGGAGTCTCCCGGGGTCCCAGCCCTGTGGTCCTGGGCTCCCAGGATGCCCTGCCCGTGGCCACTGCCTTCACTGAGTACGTCCACGCCTACTTCCGTGGCCACAGCCCCAGGTACACAGGGGTGGGGCAGATGGTGACAAGCAAACAGGGCTTCCTGGGAGCTGTGCATCTGGGTTCCAGCAGGGCCAGCGTCCAGGGGGGTTTCATGATCTGCTTTACCATGGAACAGCCTTGAACATGGAGCTGAACAACTAGGCCCATCCTGAGAGCAATAGGAACCACAGAGGCATTTGAACAGGGCTAAGGCATTGATGTGGGCTTCCCAGGTGGCTCAGTGGTAAAGAATCCACCTGCCAAGCAGGAGATTCAGGTTCCCTGTGTCGGGAAGATCCCCTGGAGAAGGAAATGGCAACTCACTCCAGTATTCTTGCCTGGAAAATCCCATGGACAGAGGAGCCTGGCGGGCTACAGTCCATGGGGATGCAAAGAGTCGGACACGACTTAATGACTGAGCAGGTGCACGCACACGGGCAGGCAGACAAGGCACTGATGTCGCCCTGGTTTAGAGGAGCTCCTCCGAGGCTGCTGTGGGCATCAAACAGAAGGGAGCAAGACCAGAGGCCAGCCACAGAGCAGGAAAGGGAAGGGTGAATTGAGGGGCCAGGGATAATCTGGGGGGCGTGCCCAGCTGAAGACACCATAAGATCAAGCCGCAAGGAGAAGGAGAGTATCAGACCCAAAACTCAAGCTGAGGAGTGAATATTTTGCTTTGAACTTCCTGGTGGCCTAAGGGGAAAAGAGAAGTGGGGAAGGGAGTGTCCCTGTCTCCTTCAGCTCATTGTGGATTCTTCCTGGTGTCCAGATTGCTGTCCAGGCAGGGACACAAGGGGAGGCAGCTGGGGCTGGGATGCCGCCGTGGTCAGGGCCTTGCTGATTCTGATGGACCTGGTGAGCCTCAGGCTACAGTGGAGCTAGGAGCGAGGGGAGGATGAGGGGCCTGGTAGAGCCCTAAGCCAATGCCCAGTTTCTTCAACTCCCCCCACCAGCTGCCTGGCTCGAGTAACTGGGGAGCTGACCATGACCTTCCCTGCCGGCATCGTGCGTGTGTTCAGTGGGACGCCACCCCCTCCCGTCCTCAGCTTCCGCCTCGTGCATACAACCCCCATTGAGCACTTCCAGCCCAATGCTGACCTGCTCTTCAGGTACCGTTAGAGGAAGGGGTGCAAAGCTAGGTGGTACCAGGGGCTGGTGGAGGCCAGACGCTCCCCGGCTCTGAATTTCTGTTCTGCCTCCTGGAATTTGCTGTGTGACCTTGGGCAAGTCACTCTCCCTTCTCTGAAATTCACTTTCCTTCCCTCTTTTGCTTCCCACCACCCCCCTTTCCTGGGAGTTACACTTTACTGGTCCCAAGGTTAGCCTGGGAATCTGCATCTTTAGGAAGCCTTTGGTGTAGGCATCTCCCAAGGGTTGGGATGATTATTCTTGGTCTCTGCAGTGACCCTTCCCAGAGTGACCCGGAGACCAAAGACTTCTGGCTCAACATGGCGACTCTGACTGAGACTCTGCAGCGCCAGGCAGAGCAGAATCCAGCTGCCTCCTACTACAATGTGGTGCTTCTGCGGTACCAGGTAGGCCAGGTGGATGGGGTGGGGCAGAGTGGGCATAGAGAGGATGGTGGGTGGGGGCAGGGTGAGCAGGCAGCTCTCACTGGTGAGAGCAATGAGAGCAGGGTGAGCTGCGGGAGGCAGGCAGGGTGGGCAGTGTAAGGGGGCCAGGACTTTGCTGGTGCAGACGGCTACATTTTGCAAATTAGAAGGGGCCTTTTCCCAGGGCCTGTCCCCAAGACCATGTTGGAATGAGGCACTCTACTGCCCTCTGCTGGACATGCCATGTAATACAACCTCTCATCAACAAAGAGCTCCCTTGGGGTATGGATCGGGAGCCCCTTGGGTGTCACAGGCAGTCCAGAATCAGGTCATTTGAATGGTGGGTGGCATGGCAGGGGCGGCGTGGCTGGATAGTGTGCAGTGTGGCAGGACAGGGCAGCTCAAGCCACATCCTGTCTCCCGTTCTTGCTCCCCCTAGTTCTCCCGCCCCGGTCCCCAGTCCATGCCTCTGCAGCTGAGCGCCCACTGGCAGTGTGGGCCGACCCTCACTCAGGTCTCGGTGGAGTACAGCTACCAACCCGGTGCCACAGCTGTGTCCACGCCGCTCACCAATGTCCAGATCCTGCTGCCCGTGGGGGAACCTGTGACCAATGTCCGCCTGCAGCCGGCTGCCACCTGGTAAGGGCGAGCGGGAGGCGGGGGAGGCTCAGAACCTAGTAGACTTCCCTCCAATGCAGCATCTGATGGGTCCACCATAGGCCTGATCATTCACTGTGGGCTCCCCTTGCTCTGGGGCTTCCCAAAGGGGCTTGGGGTTAAAGAATCCATCCACCAGTGCAAGGAGACGCAGGAGACATGGATTCGGTCCCTGGGTCAGGAAGATCCCCTGGAGGAGGAAATGGCAGCCCACTCCAGTATTCTTGCCTGGAGAATCCCCATGGACAGGGGAGCCTGCGGGCTACAGTCCATGGGGTCACAAAGCGTCAGAGAGGACTGGAGCGACTGAGCGCGCATGCACGTGCCTTGCTTGGAGCTAAGGGCAATATCATTAACAAAAGTAATGTCTGACACCAAAAGCTTCCTACACGTCAGGCTCGTTCTACATCTCTGCATACACTCACTGGCTCGGGGCTTTTAGCAATCCCCTGAGGGGTGGACCACCATCACCCCCACTTATGGAGGGGGAGCTGAGGTATACCGAGGCAAAGTCACTTACTGGAGGTCACACCAGGATGTGAACCAGCCGCCCACTCGTGGCCCCGGGCTTTGAGTCACTGCACAACATCGCCTTTGTTTTGTACAAAAGGTAGAACCTACAACCAAGAAACCAAATTTATAGGACCGAATGCATCACCTAAAAGTGCTGCAAGGCTGAGGAGCCTTCGGGAACCAGCTGCTCCACACCCCTGCCCCCATCTTCACACATGGGGAAACGGAGGCCAGCAAGGGGACCTGGCTTTCTCAGGTCATGTTGCCAAGAGGCAGCTGAGCTGGGACCCTGGGCTCTGAATGTCTTTTCTGGGAAAGACCTGACCTGATCTCTTGATGCCAGGAACCTGGAGGAGAAGCGGCTCCTATGGAAGCTTCCAGATGTGTCTGAGGCAGGGGGTGAGTTATGGTTGTACATAAGGGCTTGGGGGTCTCGAATGGGAAAGGCTTATTTAAACTAGGGGAGAGGGAATGCCCTGGCAGTCTAGTGGCTAGGACTCCACACTTTCACTGCTCAGGGCGGGGGTTTGATTCCTGGTTGGGGAACTAAGATCCAGTAAGCCATGGGAGGCAGCTACAAATGTTTTATAAGTAAACTAGGGGAGAACTAGGGATGTGCTGGAGGCAGGGAAGTGTAGGCATCAAGGAAAGCTTAAAAGGGCTTTGACAAAGTGGGAAGCGAGGGCATCCCAGGGCATGGGCGCAGGAAGTGCAAAGGCCCTGAGGCAGAATTCTTTGCAAACCACACACAACCCCAGCAGGACCGCAGGGAAGGGTGCAGGACACCGGAAGGGAACAGAGCCGCAGATCAAAGGGCTTGGGTGTAGGGTGAAGAGGAACCCAGGTCAAGGAGGGCTGGAGTCAGGGAAAGGGCACCGCTGACCTCAGGCCTCCCCAGGCTCTGGCCGCCTGTCTGCCAGCTGGGAGCCATGCTCTGGGCCCAGCACGCCCAGCCCTGTGGCTGCTCAGTTCACCAGCGAGGGGGCCACTCTGTCCGGCGTGGACCTGGAGCTGGTGGGGAGTGGCTACCGCATGTCACTGGTAAAGAGGAGATTCGCCACAGGTACGCCCTGCTGCTGCGCACCCCGGAGCCAGGGCCAGGCCCGGCTCTGAGTCCCACTCATCGCTTCTGCTAGGATGCAGGGGGAGGGGAGACACTTAGGGTGTTGGGAAAAGACAGGTGGGTGTTGGGGCCTGGAGACCCAAGATGGGGGGTACGGGTGGAGAGATGGGTGGTCAGAGCCCCAGTGAAAGGGATCAAGAAGTATCCTCTATGGGACTTCCCTGACGGTCCAATGGTTAAGACGCCATGCTTCCCCTGCAAGCGGCATGGATTCGAGCCCTAGTCAGAGAACACATGCTCAGAGCAGCCAAAAAAGAAAGAAAAACAGAAGTGTCCCCTGGCTGGCTGGCGTCCTTGCAAGAACCCAAGGCAGGGAGCCGGAAGCCCCACTGGTGCATCCACCCCCACCCCCATCCCATGCTTCTGTCCCCACAAGCGGCTGCTGGGCTCCATGGGACAGTGGGAACAGTGAGTTACAGGCGTGTTTGGGAGAGCTTAGGGGAATCCCTTCTCCCCTCACCACTCTATCTCCACAGGGAAGTACCTGGTGAGCTGTTAAGCCCGCAGAAGCTGACCAGTGTTGCTGGCCCCAGCTCTGCACTGTATCCTGGTGCTCGCTGACTGCTTCCTGCCCTCCTGCTGGACCCGGGGGCTCCCCATCTGGCCTCCCCTGAGGCCCTGACTCCATGCAGAGGATCCCCATACTCAACTTGGCTGAGCCTGAGATCCACTCCTGCTCACGCCAACTCCCATGCAGGTCCTCGACCTTTTGATGTTCTTTACATAAACACTCTATTTTCTAATAAAATAAATAACAAGACTTTTCCTGCACCAGGAAGTTTCCTTCACATTTTCAGAGAGGAGAGGAAGAAAAGACGGATGGGTAGGAGAGATCTAAAATTCCTAATGATCTTACCACCACCCCTCCACCCTTATCTAGCCAGTGCAGGGTGATATTGAGGGGGAAAAAGCCAGATATGAACACCCCCAGCCCCATGGATACCTCCAGTCCTGTGGGCTGGTGAAAGAGAACAGACTAGAGGAACCTAGAATGGGATGCCAGAAAGACTTCCTAAGCAGAGGGTATTATAAACGGGGCTTTGAGGTTTGAGTAGATGTTTTCAGGCTAGCGTGGACACGCCAAGCAGAATCATATGAGTTGGCATCCCAAGGGGTAGACACAGGAGGTACAAAGACCTCGAGGCAGGATTCCTTTGCAAACCACACACAACCCTGTGGGACCAAAGGAAAACGGTGCAAAAAGCAATTAGTGTGAGGAAGCGAATAGCCCACAAACACTGACTGAGGACTTACAGTCACCTAGGACTTACAGCCACCTACAGCTATGAGCAAGACAAAGCTCTTGAAAGCCGTGAGGCTGTGAAGCTGAAAAGACAGGGTTTAGAGCCAGTGGCTGTGTGACTGAGCCAATAACTTGAGCTCCCCAGGCCTCATCTGTAACCTAGCTCATTAGGTGCTTGTGAGGAGGTCACACACTTTGAAGAGTGCCTAGTATAGAGTAAGTACTCCAGAAGTCCTGGTATTCTCTTATTTACTGGGGGTCCCTGGGTGGAAGGTAGGGACCTAAGAGCAGGTGGGCAAGGGGTGGCCTGAGGGAGGGCCAGGACAAGTGAGGTAGCCAGCATACTGTGGTGGGGAGCAGGTCTGAGCTTGATGGAAAGTCCTGGGTCCTGGTGGACATGTGGGGATCCTGGGTACATGACTCAAGGCCATGGAGATCCCAGGGATCGCACCAGCGCACATACTTTGCTGCCTCCAACAGGACTTTAGAGCCAGTGCTGGTGGATCCTTCCCCTCACAGGCCCTCGGCTCCTCAGCTACAAGTTCATAGCCCACACTTACCCTAGGTTCCCTGAGTTCATGAGCCCCACAAATATGCTAGATCAAATGTCAGAGCCTATGGGATTGTCCCCTCCCTCCAAGTCTTTGCACATGTGCATACATGAGTATGCGCATTCTCAGTGACTTTGAGCCCTCCGAAACAGTCCCTTTGCTACCCCTGTATGGCTGAAAGGCTAGGGTGCCACGTCCACGCTGTGGACCAGAGCATGAGGAAACACTGGTGTTTATCACAGCTCTGAGCATTTGCTGGGTTTGGGTTCTGGCCCATCTGATAAGAAGCAGGAAAAATGCTACCTCCTGGTGGTTTTCATTTGCTTTCCTTGGGTCACAAGTGAGGCTGGGCAACCTTTAAATCACATCAGGCATTTCTGGGTACGACCTCGTAAGTGCCCGGACATCCAGAAGCGGTGTGACAGGTGCCTATGTGGGAGGGTGAGTCCCAGGAGGGAAGGTGGGATCCCCATTCAACTGGACAATCTCAGGCAGGCAGCCCAGTCATTTGATGGTTTACAGTGCCCTGGGCTCCTACACCTTGGAGGCCTCCAGATACAAAGCAATTAGGTGACCAGCCAGAGGCCACCCCAGTAGCTGAATGGCCTGAGATATATTATTTTTTAACTGAGGTGACATTCACATAACAGAAAATTAATGATTTAAACAATTCAGGGACTTTCCTGATGGTCCAGCAGCTTAAACACAGCACTCCCAATGCAGGGGCCTGAGAACTAGATCCCACATATCACAGTGAAAAGATCCCTCCTGCAGCCAAATGAATAGATAAAATAATATATATTTTTAAATACAAAAGAATTTAGTGCCATATAGCACAACCACTATGTTGTCAACTGTCCCCTCTAGTTCTAGAATATTCCGATCACCCCAAAAGGAAACCCATTCCCATTAGCTGCCACTCCCCATTCCCTCCAGGCCCTGGTACCTACTAATCTGCTTTCTGACTCTAGAGACTTGCCTGTTCTGGACATTTCATATACGTGGGTTCATACATGATGTGGTCTTTCCAGCCTGGCTTCTTTCACTCAGCATAGTTTTCACTGTAGCATGTGTCACTGCTTTCTTCTTTGTTATGGTTGAATAATATTCCAGATTGTTTTCATCCACTCATCTTTTTATCGACACAGGTTGTCTCCACCTTTTGGTGATTGCCTTGTGCTACTATAAACATGGTGCACACTTTTTTGAACACCTGTTTTTTTTTTATTTTTGGGGGGGTGGATACCTAGGAGTGGAATTAAATTCCTGGGTCACATGATAATTCTAGTCTGTATTTGAAACCAAACCCTCCAGTTCCACGGTTCTACCCTGAAAGGTTTTGAATCCACGCTGGCTGTGATAGACTCCAACTTCCTACCAGGCGGGACCTCAGTTTTCACGTTGCCAGCCGGTCTGGGTGAGCCTGGTCAGCTCCCAGGGCCTGCATATTTGGGGAGGGGGGATTGGGATGCACAGGAAGGGGGCCCTTGCCTGATGTGGAGGGGGATGGGCAGAGGCACACCCACCAGATCTGCTGTCTGATCAAGCTCTCCTACCCGGCTCTTGTGGAGAAGGAAATGGCAACCCACTCCAGTATTCTTGCCTGGAGAATCTCCTGGACTGAGGGACATGGGGGACAGCTGTCCAGGGGGTCACAAACAGTCGGACAGGACTAAAGCTAAAGTGACTGAGCACGCGCACACACACTGGGCTTGTGAACGCAGGAAACCCGAGGGAGCCCCATCCAGTAAAAAAGGAACTTTAAATTAGGAAACTTCAACGGTTTCCAAAGTTCCGAGGTTTGCCATCGTGAGAAAGTGCAGGAGCCAGGGTTTCTGTGGCCCGAAAGTGTTAGTCGCTCAGTCCTGTCCGACTCTTTGCGACCCCACGGACCGAAGCCCACCAGGCTCCTCTGTCCAAGAACTTCTCCAGGCAAGAATACCAGAGTGGGTTCCCTTCTCCAGGAGATCTTCCCGACCCAGGGATCTGAGGACTGAAATGCCCCATCTGAGGCAGACATTTAATGTCATCGCTCTTCAACGCCCGCAGAGTAGCTCATGGAGTTGCTCTGTGCTGACCTTGCTCCCCAGCTCTGTCCCAGCGGGACGAGCCCGGGTGTAGTTCCTCCACTTTACAGATGAGGCAGCTGAAGTGCAGCCAGGACCTGCTCCTTTTCCTCCTAGGGAGGAAATCGCGATGGGGGAGGAAGCAGAGGATGGCCTGAACCACCACCTGGCTTACACCTCTGGACCTGGAGCTCTCCTCCGCAACCCGACTCCTCTAATGTGCCAACACCAGAAAGTTCCAGACACTCAAACGCAGCACAGGCAGGGTTCGAATCTTGGCCAGCCCCAACTCAAGAATCTTCCCATCTGACTTGCAACTTTGCGAATGCCAGCACCTGGACGTCTGGGGGCTCCGGATAGTTTATGGGCTTCTGAAATATTGTAACCCCTTGAAGAACCACTGGGATCAACTCACCTCCTTGCTCCCCCCCACCCCCCACCCCACCCCCGACACACACACCCTCTTAATAATTTCTTCATCGAACACACGTTGGTCCAATCCTGGGGCCCTGTGCCAGGGATAGAAAGGCGCCTCTTGCACATCTACAGCCTCGGGGTGGTCACTCTCTGGCTGTGGGCGGGACCCAAATGGGGTCTGGAGCCGGGATAGGGTCGGGGGAGGCTAGAAGCCGCGGGGTTGGCGCGATCCCGCCAGTGGAGGGGAAGGGGCGGGGCCGGGGAAGAAGGTCGGGGCGGGAGGGAAGTGGGGCGGGGCCGGGGAAGAAGGGCGGGACCGGGGAGGGAAGAGGGGCGGGGCGGGGAGGGAAGAGGGGCGGGGCCTGGAAGGAGGGGCGGGGCCGGCCGGAAAACTTAGACCCGGCCGTCCAGGGACGCGCCCAGCTGGTGTGGGGGGTCCCGCGGGAGGCCAGCGGGAAGGCGTGAAGCCTGGGAGGGCGGGGCCTCGCGCTCAAGTGAAACTCTTCCTCCTGCTCCGGAGCAGGATAAGGGGTCGAAGGCTGGACGCTTGTCTGGGGGTAAGTACTGGGTCCCCTGGGGATCTAGTGGAACTCTGGTGGAGGGGCGGAGTCGGGACTCTAGGGAAACCTGGGCTGGTCCCTGGGTTCGGGGTATCCGCTGCGTGTACCCTGAAGTGTGGTGGTGGTTTAGTCGCTAAGTCGTGACCAACTCTTGCGATCCCATGGGGGCAGGGAGATCGTGGAGCCCCGGGTCTCAATAACACTGTTGCCCTTACCCATCGGTAATAGTAGTCGCCCGCGGCCCACGGCCGACTCAGTCCTGGCCCCGAAGGAAGCCTCACTCACGCCTGGGGAATGGGGGGACCCCGAGGCCCCTGACCCTGTAACTGTCCCGTTGCAGCCGCAGTGCACACAGTGAAGTCACCCTGGACCCCCGCCTCCCGCCTTCCTCCTAGGATAGAGTGGGAACCGAACGAAGAGTGGAGTGCGCTTTGTACACACTGGCTGTTACTATTACTGTTATCGTTATTGTTGAGATTGTTAGCACGCTGATTGGGAGGGTCTGGGCAGAAACAGCAACAGCCTTGCCAGGCGCTGCATCAGGTTCCCGCGCGGGACTCCAGGGCACAGTTTCCTTTGGGATTCATTCAGGTCCCGGCTCAGCCCGTGCCTGGCTATATAGCTTGCTTCTGATTGCTCCTGCTCTCTGAATGCACCTCAGTGTCCCCTCTGGGGCAGCAAAATAACCCAGCTTCCACGAGGATGCCTGAGCAGGTTAGCTTGCAAAAGCTTTTATGGTGGGGGTGCTTCTGGCCACTGAAAGACCTCAAGCAAGTGACTGTATGTCTCTGAACCTTGACTTCCCTGTATGTCAAGTGGAACTCGTGATGTGGAACTGTGGTGAAGCTGAAATAAGTGCAACAGCCAAACTGTGGGGCCACAGAAAGCCAGCCATCCCCATGAGTATATTAGTAATTATAATTATTATATTGCATCATTAGCTATCTTTATGGCTTCTCCACCAACTTTCCCTCTGGGCCAGATTTTTTTTTTATGGCCACTTTTCAGATGGCGAAACTGAGGACCTGTTCCCCTTCCCCCCCCAGCCCTCTACCCCGACCTTTCCTGCCCCCTCTCCCTACCCCAACTCTTATCCTCTATCCCTTGGGCCAGGGCCTCCTTGTCCAAATCTGGAATTCAGGACCCAGGGGAAGTTTGCTGGATTTGGGACTGGCCCTGGGGCCACATGGGCTTCCACTGGTGGCTCAGATGGTGACGAATCCACCTGCAATGTAGGAGACTTGTTTTGATCCCTGGGTTGGGAAGATCTGCTGGAGAAGGGAATGGCTATCCACTCCAGCACTCTTGCCTGGAGAATCCCATGGACAGAGGAGCCTGGTGGGCTACAGTCCATGGGGTCGCAAAGAGTCGGACACGACTGAGCGACTAGCCACACACTTCCAACTGGGGCCGCAGCTTTCTCCCACAGTCTTGTCTGTTCCCAAGGTGACCACCAGCACTGGCAGTATAATGGCAGTATAATGGTGAGTATAGCTGCCTTCCCAGGTGGCCACCATGCCAGACAGGTCTGAAGAGTCCGGAGGAAGAGGTGTGGCCCCTGCGTCAGGCCACTGGGCCCCCACCTCTTAGCTGCCTGTGTGATCAGCTCATGTTTGCACAGCCCAGCCCAGACACCCTCCCTTCCCCTCTCCCTCACCCCAGAGTGTGAAGATTGATCCCTAACAACAGAGTGTGACGATTGATCCTCTGGGTGTGGGGGAGGGGCCTTGGAGCTTCTCTGCTCCAAGCCAGAGCTTGGGGAATCCAGACAAGCCAGCTTGGCCCCGGGACCCTAGGACTGGGCTGGGTTAGCCGAAGGGGAGGAGATAAGGTGTCACTGAGTCTTCTCTTCCTGCCAATGGCCTCTGAGGCTCAGAGTGGGGCAATAGCTTGCCCTCCAACCCCCATGACCCCACCCCAGGAGGACGCACACTGTGGTCTCTCCACCTGATGGGAATCTGGTTCAGCTTGATTTACCCGCATGATAGGGAAGCTGAGCTGAGCTGAAGTCGCTCAGTCGTGTCTTACTCTTTGCAACCCCATGGACTGTAGCCCCCCAGGCTCCTTGGTCCGTGGGATTTTCCGGGCATGAATACTGGAGTGGATTGCCATTTCCTTCTCCAGGGGATCTTCCCAACCCAGGGATAGAACCTGGGCCTCCCGCATTGTAGGCAGACGCTTTACCGTCTGAGCTACCAGGGAAGCCCAAGGGAAACTCACTACCAACATCACAAACTAAAGGAGATCCCACCAGGTGGTGGTTAAAGGCAGGGGCTGGGCTACCACTTAACCTCCCTTGAATGAGTTCCTTGAGCTCTCTGTGTTTCAGTTCCCCTAGCAAACAAAATGAGGCTAACATAGCCCTACCCCAGCACAAGTGTGCAATGTAGGTGGAAAGGCTGCCTGCAAGACCTAGCATATTAACTCTATCTTTGATTATGTTCTCATTCATGACATTTATTGATCGTTGGTGTGCAAGAAATTAACAAGGCCTGGAAAAGGGCCCTGACTCAGTTTGGGGGTCCTTCAGGAGGTTCCCTGGGGTTCAATTTCCACATCAGCCCTGGATCATGGGAAGAATTGAAGCTTTGACCCGTGATGCATGGTCTGCCTCCCCCAGCCTCAGTTTCCCCATTGAAGAAATGAGCCCAGAGATGCCCTTTGTGGCTTATCCGGGAGCAGGCCTGGCATTTAATCAGGGGCCTATGTCCTCAGAATCCTTCCTGGACTCATCCCAGATACCCTGGGCAGTTTCTGCGGTAGGTGAGGGCTGGCTCATTCAATGAGTCATCCATTAGGAGCCCTGGGACCTGAAAACAGGACTCAAGGGTCTAAAGGGCATGTGTCACCCGGCCCCCTCCCAACCTTTCTTCCACACCCAGGGGTTCACTAGAGTGAATGTTGGGCGTATATTTGCATAAAACCCACTCACACACCTGGGAACCTTCTGAAGGAAGGTGTAAGTAATGTCAGTTCATAATGAGCCATTCTTAGAAATTATCTTTACTGGGCTTTCGCTCCTTTTTATTCCTGTTTACAAAAGCAACCCATGGTTCTTGTAAAAAGGGGCCAGCCTATCATTGCTGGAAGGCCAAACTGGTACGAACCAGTGAGGGGTCACCTACAGGTCCAGGTGGTCAGTGTTCAAATTCCAGCAGCCTGGCCTCTGGTAGGTGGGTTTCCTCTCTGTGCCCACCTGACCCCCCACCCCCAGGAATTAGGACCTGGGGCCTCCTTGGGAGGCTCACTGAGAGCTACAGAGGCCCATCCACAGGCCAGTGATTCACACCCTTTCCTGCAAGCACCCCCGACTCCCATCCTTGGCGTTTTCTCCCCAGAACTTGCCCTTTCCTGGAAAATTGTCTCACTCGCTATTTCTGTCCCATATTAGCCCGTCGCCTCCCCGGGAACAGTGGTTTGTCTTCCTTGACTTGGCTGGGTGCCCAGGACCTAGAGCCAGGCGTGGTATACACTGGGTGTGCAGCTCAGAGCCCTGATCAGTGTGCGTCGTATCGATAGCTGGTGCTACTACTGATATTGTTACTGTTGGCAATATGTTGGCATTTCATAAATGTGTGTGTGACTTGGAGGAAAAGTCACCGCTTGGCCCTCTAGCCTCTCCCAGGGCTCGGGGGGTTATATATACAAATTGGGTTCTCCTGTCACACCAGAATGTTTCAGGTCCCCATCCCCATCCAGATGCCAGCTGAGGGTCGGTGGGGAGAGTCATGTTCCTGACTTAAAAATGGAGCCCCAGGGACTGGGCTGTTTGGGAGCACCCTGGAGCTGAAGGACAGGAAGTAGAGCAGGTGGCTGTGTGTCTGACAGGTCTGGAGAAGGACCCAGGACTCACCCTCTTCAAACCTCAGTTCTCTCATCTGGAAATTGGGAGTCTCGTGTGGGAAATCACCTCGCCATGACCTCCCAGTTGGCATCAGGCGTGCCCTCACCATCTGTGAAGCAGTGCTGGGTGGCGATGAGGGGCTGGCCCAGACCCCCAAGGATGTTAACCTGGGTTGTGCGGCATTCTCACTTCCCCACATGTCTCAGGGCTTTGCTGGTGGCTCAGATGGCAAAGGATCTGCCTGCAATGTGGGGTACCTGGTTTCAATCCCTGTGTTGGGAAGATCCCCTAGAGGAGGGCATGGCTACCCACTCCAGTATTCTTACCTGGAGCATCTTCATGGACAGAGGAGCCTAGCGGGCCACAGTCCATGGGGTCGCAAAGAGTCGGACACAAATAAGTGGCTAAGCACACGTGTCTCAGCCTCTCCGTCTTACTGGCCTCCCAAGGGACAAGGACAAGAAGGGGATGAGGAAACCAGAGGTGCCTGGAGCCACACATGCCCAGACCTTGGAGACCTTGGCTGTCGCTTGGGGGTGTAGACAGAGGATGGGGGGCTAGAGCACTGTTACCAGCCGGGGTTCCTAATTGATTCTGCTGAGTGATTGTCCTCTTCAGCACATCTAGTGTCTCATGAATATTCAATGAGTTATTAACAGGAAGTACTGTGTGTATATATATGCAATGAATCAAGACTGTTCAGTAAGCATGTCTCTTGGTGACTCGGGGCTGTCTAGTGGCTGGTCCATATCGTATTCATTATGATAATGTGCATATTCATTATGATAATATGCATGTTCATTAGGGCTTCCCTGGTGGCTCAGTTGGTAAATAACCCACTGAATGCAGGAGATCCAGGTTTGATCCCTGGATAGGGGAGATCCCCTGGAGAAGGAAATGGCAGCCCACTCCAGTATTCTTGCCTGGAGAATCCCATGGATAGGGGAGCCTGATGGGCTGCAAGTCCTTGGGGTCGCAAACAGTCGAACATGATTGTGATAATGTGCATATTCATTAATGCATCACAAATGCACCTTGCAACTATTAATTGTTGCCTTATAACTATCTCATGTATTATAAATACTGAATGCCTCCTGTATAGTTAGTGGGTCATTCATATTTAGCACTTCTTGCTCATTAAATACATCGTGAATATATTTCAGTGCCAGGAATATGTGGCCCTTTCACATATCAAGAAGGAGTCAGGGATATTCAGTGCCTCTTGGTCATGCCCCCTTGGCTGCATGGTTGGGCTTGCTGATTTACCAGGACTGAATCACCTGCATCCTCTAAGGTCTTGAGTAGGGAACGGTGACAGCTGCTGTCTGCCACGGGGCTAGGCTGAAATGACACACAAGGAAATAGCCAATACGTGAATCATCATTGGTATTTTTGCCCATGCAAGGAACAGCAGCGAGTGTCACCTGGGGGCTGAGCTGTGAGGACCAAGGTGCTGGGCTCCATTTCTGGGACTCCATGTTGGCTGGGGAAATAACCAGGAAAGAAGCGAGTAGATTTGTCCAGCGGTGCTGAGAGCAGCAGAGGAAAGTGGAGCCGGGGTGGGGCGGTTTAGCTGGGAGGCTGGGGCCTCTCT
The DNA here is from genome assembly GCF_963930625.1 of Muntiacus reevesi. Taxonomy (NCBI): domain Eukaryota; kingdom Metazoa; phylum Chordata; class Mammalia; order Artiodactyla; family Cervidae; genus Muntiacus; species Muntiacus reevesi. The sequence goes on along the minus strand of NC_089249.1, from coordinate 184,235,845 downwards.
GAGGGGATAATGTTGGATGGAGGCCTGAAGATCATGGAGAACCAGGGGGAAGCGCAGGAGGGAAGGATGTCTGAAGTGGAAGGTGCAAAGGCCCTGTGGAAGGGTTCAGCCTGGGTGTTTGAGTGCATGTGTGTTAGTCGCTTGGTTGTCCCACTCTTCGTGGCCCCATGGACTGTAGCCCACCAGGCTCCTCTGTCCATGGGATTCTCCAGGCAAGAATACTGGAGTGGGTTGCCATTTCCTTCTCCAGGGGATCTTCCCGGCCCAGGGATCGAACCTTGTTCTTGAGAGGGTAACAGGCAGGAAGGCCAGGGGTCTCCAAACAGAGGAAATAGGCTGCAAGTGTCAGACATTTTTATCTCTCTTAAGCAGCAGGAGGAAACAGACTAGCGATATTTTTTTCCTTCTCTATACAAATTTAAAAGGAGGTTTCTCTTAAAATACTGTGTTGCCATAATGATACCTGGTTTCACCTGAAGCTAATTATTCTCAAACCTGGAGTTAACCAATGCATTTTTCTTATGGAAATATTTGTCTTAAGCTATGTTAATGTGCTATGCATTTACCCCGACTCAGGTTCAGCCTAATGGCTCAGAAGCTACTTGACAAACCAGTTTGTTATACTCAGACATTGTTCCCCTAATCTATGTAAACAAAACTATTTGTATGGTAATCTGCCTTTCTACGAGATTCAAGTCAATCATTTTATGGCCCGGAATGAATTGTCCGTGCCAAGATTATCCCAAAATACATCTTATGGATGAGGGGCCTGATGCCATTCTGAGTTTTAAGACATTCCTTTCTTTCATTAACAGACTGCTAGTGACTATATATAGGAGAAGGCAATGGCAACCCACTCCAGCGTTCTTGCCTGGAGAAGCCCAGGGATGGCGGAGCCTGGTGGGCTGCCGTCTGTGGGGTCACACAGAGTCAGACACGGCTGAAGTGACTTAGCAGCAGCAGCAGCAGTAACTATATAACATCCAGCTGAAGACTAGCAGAGGAGCACTCTTTCTGCCCCCTTCTGATGCCTATGTCAGAAGCTTTCTCTATCTCCTTTATACTTTAATAAAACTTTATTACACAAAAGCTCTGAGCGATCAAGCCTCATCTCTGGCCCCGGATTGAATTCTTCTCCTCCAGAGGCCAAGAATCCCGGTGTGTTTTCGTGGTTCGACAACAACCTTTCATCTTGGGGGCTCGTCCGGGATCCTTCAGGACAAGGTAAGGATGCTTGGAGCTCTAGTTCTTTGTTCTCCTAGCGAACACGTTTTCTGCTGTACTTTACTAACTCCACTGTGTGCTTGCGTGAATGAATGAAACGCCCTGTGCGAAGCAAGTGAGGAGCCCTGCTCTGCGGTTCCACAGTGATCTCATACGGCTTATGGCAGAAACCTGTCGGAGGTTTACACCGACCTGCCAGTGCCAAAAGGCACCCAATGCCTCCTTCAGGGACCAACCAGAAATGGGCAAAGCATGTGGACCGAACTCTCCTTTCTCGGTCAAACTTTTCAGTCTCTTTGACCACTTCATGACTCCTTGGGAATTAGAAGTACTAACCTAATCTATCAGATCATAGACTTTCAAGGGACTTGTGATCTATGCTGTTACTGTGTACTGTGGCCCAGGTCCCAAACTTGCATTGGTAGTCAGGAAGCGTCCAGACTCACTAGGACTCGAAAGTTCAGAAGCTAGATGGAGCTCTAACTTCAAGAGCGTCTCTGAGGTGTGGTGACACTTGGAAGGAACATCTCAGTTCTGTGTTCGTATAGGTCTTATTGCAGTCAGGAATATAGTCAGGGTCGTGCACAGGCACTCAGGTGATTAATGTTTCCTCCAACGGTCTTGACTTGGGAGGCATTCTGGAAGATTACTCTGATTGCACTCTGGGTGGCATCAGAGGCAAGCAGGTTTTAATGGTGAGGAGCTGGACGTCAGCCAGGGATGCCATCAGGTCTATCCCTGGTGCATCCCCACCCCATCTCGGTGGTAGAAGCTGGAGGGACAAGTGTGACGCCTATGTCATTGAGGGACAGACTAAGTCTGACCAGGAAAGAAAAGCTTTGGTGTAAAATCTGTCTACACCCCCATCTAGAGCAGGGAGGGATGCCTCCGGTAGAAAGATGGCACTGGTAGCTTTTTTTCTGTCTTATAGATGGGAGCTAACAATTCCGGCCTCACTCCTTTGAACTGTATCCTGAAAAACTAGGATAGATTTGATCCCCAGGGCTTAAAGAAGACACACCTGGTCTTCCTATGTGATACTGCATGGCTGTGGTACCCACTGGAGGACAGCAAATGGTGGCCAGTTGGAGGGTCTCTTAAGAATAATACTGTTTTACAATTAGACTGGTTCTGTAGAAAACAAGGGAAATGGGTAGAAGTAGCATATGTGTTGCCCTTTTTCTCTCTGCGAAATATGCCAGACTTATGTCCTAAGGGTGTAGATTTGGGTGTGAAACCTTCAGCTCCCTCCTGTCCTCCTACTTTGCCCCCGTATCCGGGGCTCCCAACTGAGCAAACTGAAAGTCAGAGAACCCCCCCCAAGAAGGGTTGCCTTGGTCTCAGTGAAAACCCAAACTGATATTCCAACTGCCCACGTAGAGGTCCAAACAACCCCTGTCTCAGTACGACCTCAGACTACTCTGGTTTCAGTAGAAACTCAGACCATCGGAGTAAGAGATGAGATGGAGGACAGGAGACAAAGAGGTAAAAATGTCTGACACTTGCAGCCTGTTTCCTCCGTTTGGAGACCCCTGGCCTTCCTGCCTGTTAGTCAGTCTCCTGCACTGCAGGTGGATTTTTTACCGTCGGAGCCACCAGGGGTTGTGTTGGCTGCAGCGGAGGAGAGGGGGCAGAGGTCATGGAGCAGGGGGAAGAAGGGGATTGAGAGTTCCCAAGCGGGGGGGGGGGGGGGGGGGGCGGGCACTATTGATTCCGTGGACGTGAATTTGAGCAAACTCCGGGAGATGGTGAAGGACAGGGAACCCTGGTGTGCTGCAGTCCATGGGGTCACAAAGATCTAGACATGACTGAGCGACTGAACAGCAAGAGGCAGAGGTTTATGGGTCTCAGTCAGTGGAAACAAGAGGCTTTGCTGTGTGCAGTACAAGAAGCAGGCTCTGGGTGATGGTGAAGTTGCCACGGTGCATGGAAGGCAAACAGCCCCCAGCAGGATTGGCTGGTATTGCAGTGGGGGATTGGGTGATGGGCCTTGAGAGTCAGCCTGGACATCACTGCTATCACTGTCTACACAGTGGCACTCTGAGCTAGAGGGAGGAGGCCCTGCCAAGTGCGAGCAATAGGCTGATGTGTTCATCCATCAAATACCTGATGGATCTTCCTGCTTTACCTGCCATTGCGTGCCACAGTCTCTTACCCAGACACTGCGCCTGGGTCACCTGCTGCCCCATAACGTCCCCTTGTGAAAGGCTCAGAGACTTCTCACATTTTCTTCTGCCTGGTCCATCCTACTCTTTCCCCCACATCCAGGTTTCTTTTTCTTTTTTTTGGCCATGCTGCGCTGGATCTTAATTCCCTGACAGGATCTTAATTCCCTGACAAGGGATTGAACCCATGCCCCCTGCAGTGGAAGCACAGCCTCTGAACCACTATACCTCCAGGGAAGTCTCAGGTTCTAAATTCTGATTACTTCCTTCATCCTATTTGCTGAACTCACCCGCATCCCTGTACCCCACCAGCCAACTCCTATCCAGGTTCCCAAATTCTTGCTGCCCTGACCTCTAACTCGGGCCCTGATTGCACTTCCCTCCTCAGCAGCCACAGGGAATATCTTCAAAGCATAGCTCAGTCTCCTCTCTCCCCTGCTCACACACCCTCCATGGCCCACTGTTTCCTAGTATGCCCCATTTCCTGCTCCTCCCCCTGCCATCCTCGGGGTCATCTCCCTCCTCCTTCTCTGCTTCAACCACACCACCTCCTGTCTCTCCCTTCAACAGCCTAAAGTTGTGCCTCCCTCAGGGCCTTGGCACTTGCTGTGCCCTCTGCCTAGAAGGCCCTTCTCCCAGGGCTCTGCCCACGTGATTTCCCTTCATCCTTCAGGGCATCCCAGGCTGGTCAGGTCCCTTCCCTGCCACGGATCCCTTTGTCTTTGGCAGCATTTAACACAGTTGCAACTAAAAGAACCACCTCATGTGCTGATATCATAAGAGAGGGGCTGACTTGGGCATGGCTGTGTCCCCAGCACCTTGCGCATAGTAGGTACACAGTAAATACTCTGTGACCCACAAGTCAGAGCAACAAGTAAAACCACTGGATTACTGCCTTTTCCTAGATTCACTCCCAGTCCCCCGCCCCCTGCTCCCTCCCCCAGGATGGCTGAGCAGTGCCCACCTGCTCACCAGGTTCTCCGTCCTACATCAGATGTTTAGCACATGGTTCCTCGTGACAGATTCTGGAAGGACGTCCAGGTGGGAAATATAGGGTTCCCACCCATCCGGATTCTGCGTTCCAATCCTGCATTATGCTGAGCCTCATTATCCCCATCTGTAAGCAGGGGTTCTGGGGGCATTAAAGGATCCAGGACCACGAGTCAAGGTCATTGAATTTGTCACTGCATAGTCAGTGTGTGCCAGGCCCTCTGCTACTTAATATAGAAAGTGACCCATTGTGTGTTTATAGGGCAAGGAGCAGTCTCAGTACTTCCCTATGCTAACAAGGAAATAGATGCCCCAGAGGAAGTGCCTCACCAAGGTCAATTCTGAGCAAAGAGGGACCCTTCAACAAGGAATCGGGCCTCTCTGCTCACATACCTTTCATGGCTCTCCCATACCCCCAGGAAAGAACCCCATTACTCAGTTTGGCATTCAAGGTCTTTATGGGATCTGGCCCCACCTCTTAGCCTCAGAAATCAACCCCTCTCCAAATTCTGCTTTTCAACAAAATAAACCACGTGATTCCTTGAATAGTCTTTGTTTTCTTTCTCTTCCTCGCTTTTGCATTCACCCTCCTATCTGAACTCCCTTGGTGCACTCATATGCATCCTTCAAAACCTCAGCCTCAATACCCAGATCCATTCTTCTGGTTCAGACCTGAAACCACAGGTGTCTGGATTTGTCTCCCCCAGTCTGAGAGCTTCTGGAGGGCCAGGCCCAGGGTTGAGTCTTCTCAGTTCTTCCAGAATCTGTTTGTTGAATGAATGAATGTTTCATATGTGTGCTTTGGGGTAACAGACTACGACACCCTTCTCAGGACTGACGAACTTTGAGACATAGTGGGTTTCTGTGGCAATGCAAGTCACCCACTGGGCCCCCTTAGGATGACTCTCTGAGCTTCACTTCCCCAGCTATGAAGTGAGGGTGGGGATTCTCCCAGAGTTATTCAGACCCCACAGACTTCAGAGTGAGCAGCTATTTTGGCTTCCACAAGTCCAGTCCTTCCCAGTCTGGAGAGGGTAGACAGCAGAATTTTGGGGTGGGGTGGAGGGTCAGAGAATTGAAAGCAGGCCTGAGAAGAACTTCTCACCAACCACCCAGCTCACCAACAAAGTTCCCAGAGTTGCTGCATAGCTGCTTGGAGGAAGTAATGCCAAGGGGCTTCCCATCCTTGGCAACACTGGGCCCCTAAGCCCCAGCCTTTCCCTAGGTCGGTGTGAGGTCATTATCTCTTTAGAAAGTAAGGCCTATAAGGGGAGATTGGGGACCACCCGGGGTACTGCCCACTGAGACACCCAGCAAGGTATTCTGGATCAGTGAATCCCCAGCACTCTCAGCCTGACTGAAAGGGGGCCCCAGGGATTCTTTTTATGCCAATCTGGATGTGGGATGTTGTGAGTTTGGAAATATTTCCTGCTTGAAGTTTCAAGGGGCCATGAGTTAGCATTGGGGGTGACCTTGGTGGATGAAAAAGAGAAGGGGAACTGGGGTGCATTAATAGAGGTCTAGTGTAGGGAGCTTCCCTGGTGGCTCAGAGGGTAAAGCGTCTGCCTGCAATGTGGGAGACCCGGGTTTGATCCCTGGGTTGGGAAGATCTCCTGGAGAAGGAAATGGCAACCCACTCCAATATTCTTGCCTGGAGAATCCCATGGACAGAGAAGCCTGGTGGGCTACAGTCCATGGGGTTGCAAAGAGTCGGACACGACTGAGTGACTTCATTTCACTTTAGTGTAGGGAGAAGAGGGGAATGAACCTCCATCCCCTCCCCCACCCCCAACTTGAACTCTCAGATCCCAGTCAGGAGACTCACAGGGACTGGGAGAATGGAGTCTCTGTAAGCTCCCTCCATTTTAAGAAGAGATCTGGCAAGAAAAAGTTCGGAATGCATGTAGCCAACAAAGTGAGTGTTTCGTATGCAAAGAGTTCTTACAAATAAACAAGAAAGAAAGTGCAAGAAAAAGAACAAGCATTCATGGAATTAATTAGAACCAGATGACCACCCTCAAGAGGTTCTCTTTTGCCCAGACACCCTGATCCCTGTAATATGAGCCATTTAGTCATTCTATCCCTTCTCACCCCTTCCCCCTTCCCAATGCCCAGGTTTGGCTGAATTGTTCTTGTTTACTGGCTAAGTTGTGTCTGACTCTTTTCTGACCCCATAGACAGTAGCCTGTCAGGCTCCTCTATCCATGCAATTTCCCAGGCAAGAATACTGGAGTGGGTTGCCATTTTCTCCTCCAGGGGATCTTCGTGACCCAAGGATCGAACCCCTTTCTCCTGCATTGCAGGTGGGTTCTTTATCACTGAGTCACCAGGGAAGCCTGCTGAGTTGTAGATATTCCTATTTTGCTGAATTATTTTTCTTTGTTTTGGGAACTAAACACATTCCCAGCTAAGGAATCCTTGGCCATTTAGGTTTGATTTCCTATTTAAATAGAAATAAACACTAATAAATCTCAAATACGCCATCCAGGGAGTTTATCTAAACCTATATCAAGGTTCTGTGTTCAGCCCTCATTCCCCTCTTTGAATCCTTCCTCCTTTTCAATTCTCTGTTCCGTTCCTATGTTTATTTAAATAAGACCAGGATTTCTCAATCCTGACAATGTTGATGTTTGGAACTGTATCATTCTCTGTCATGGGGGCTGTCCTGTGACCTGTAGGATGTTCATTTAAGCAGCATCCCTGGCCTCCACCCACTCCATGCCATTAGCAACCCCATATCTCTACCCTCCCCCAATCATGACAACCAGAAATGTCCCCAGACCTTGCCCAGTAAGTAGCCCCTGGAAGCAGAATAATCCCTGGTTGAAAACTGATTTAGACTGTAAATGAATTCACCCTCTGAATGAGGGTGTCTGAGTTAGAAGTTGGGGTCCCATGTCTTCCAGCATCTGTGGGTCTCTGGCCACCAATGTCACCAAAGAGAACATTGTGACATCTCTTGTCTGATTTTTGGTGACTTGGGCTTTCTACTGCAGCTCCTGAGTTTTTTCCCCATCCTTGGAGCTCAGGGATCTGCCAGGTTTGCCTGAAACCTCCTTTCTTGTGGTCCACTCTGAACTCAGGCTTCTCTTCAGCTCAGGAAAATGTCCTTGGATTTGTTCATTCTTGCATCACATTTGTCAGTTCACAAGATTGTGATATGTCCTTTTATTGTATTTTATTTTATTTTTGTTTTTGTTTTTGTTTTGTGATATGTCCTTTTAGGACACACAGACCTGCCCTCCAGATGATGAAACCACCCCCTCTCAGGCTGGCAGGCAAGCTGGGGACACAGCAATAAGACAGGCTCTGTGCCACGAGCAGAGAGGGTCCCTAGCTACTCAGACTCCACTGACTCATTCCCACCTCCGGGCCTTTGCACTTGCTGTTACCTTCCCTGGTATCCTCCTGCCCTCCCCGCACTACTCACCCCCCCCACCCCCCGCCAAACACACCGACCTCACCCATGCTGGCTCCTCTGTGCCATTCACATTCCATTTAAATGTCATCTAGACCTCAAAATCCACGCTCACACACACACCGGACCCCATTTCCTCCCATGTCATTTCACTGAGGTTTTTATTTAATGTTTATTCCCCCTGGAGAGTGGGTCCCAGAGTGGCAGAGGTGTTGAGGTATCCCATGCCTACTCACCACTGGGTCCTCAGCTGCCAGGAGGTGCCTGGCACATAGGAGAAGCACAGTAAATATTGGCTTGAATGAATGCATAAAGTCATTCTGAGAGTCTATATATATGTTTGTATATGTGGCCACACTGTGTGATTTCCAGGATCTTAGTTCTCCAGCTGGGATTGAATCTGCATGCTTTGCAGTGGAAGTGAGTGGTCCTAACCACTGGACCACCAGGGAAGTCCCAACAGTCAATATTTTTTCAGAATCTTTGGCATTTGAACATTCATTTATTCATTCAGTACTCATTTACTGAACACCTACTATGCACGAAGCACAGTTCTAGGGGCTGGGGATAAAAAGGTGAACAAGACATTTCATGGAGCTCATGTTCTGGTGGAGAAGATGGATGAAAAGCAGTGCCTTTTTAAAGTTTTATCATGTATTTTAGGAGATGAAAGGGGCTTCCCTGGTAGCTCAGTTGGTAAAGAATCTGCCTGCAATGCAGGAGACCCTGGTTCAATTCCTGGGTCAGGAAGATCCCCTGGAGAAGGAATAGGCTACCCACTCCAGTATTCTTGGGCTTCCTTGGTGGCTCAGCTGGTAAAGAATCTGCCTGCAGTGTGGGAGACCTGGGTTCGATCCCTGGGTTGGGAAGATCCCCTGGAAAAGGGAACGGCTACCCACTCCAGTATTCTGGTCTGGAGAATTCCACGGACTGTATAGTCCATGGGGTCCCAAAGAGTGGGATATGACTGAGCAACTTTCATTTCACCTCAGAAGGTGAAAAGTGCTCTGGAAGACATAAAAAGGGGGCTAAGGTGGAGGATCAGGGCTGCCAGTGAGATGATGTGTCCTGAGGAGGTGTTCCTGAGACAGGGACATTTGAACAAAGACAGGAAGGGGCTCCCGAAAGAGGGACGTGTGGAAATCTGGGGAATCAGGCAGAGGAAACAACCTGTGCAGAAGTCCTGAGGCAGGACCATTTTTGAGGTCCTCAGCATGTTTGAGGTTAAAATCCCAATCACATTCTTACATAGGGTTAATTCCCATTTAAGGCTGAAGCTCAGAGAGGTCAAGCTTCTTTCCCAAAGCCACACAGTAGAACCTGTAGAGTGGAGTCTGAGCCCTTTCTTGGGGACATACCTGGTCAGAGAGTCCTTGGCTTGGCTAGGCAGTGTGCAGAGATAATGATGGGCACACTGGGAAACGACCTCATGGATCAGGGAAGGAAGCCTGTCCCCAGCACCAGCATCCTTTTGTAGCTCTAGATAAAATGGGAAACTCCTGCTCTTAGGGAAGAGCTGGTTGAAGTTGCTTAGAGCTGGAGGGGCCCAGGAGAATCCACTGACTGCCCTATGGTGTTTCAGGTGCCAAAGGGGAGAACGAGGACACCCCAGACCAGCACGGACTTCCTGAAGCAATCTGAGGTAAATGCTGAGGTTCACATATTCATTCAACAAACACTGGTTGAATGCCCACTAGGTACCAGGTGCCAGGCGCTCCCTTCACACCTGCACAACCCAGGGACTTGGGGATTGCTCACATGTCCCCTTTATAACTGAGGATACTAAGGACCTAGGTATGAAGGGCACACAGCCAGGGAGGGATGGAATTGGGATTGAAACCCAGGAATTTGGCTCCAGGGAGTACCTTTCTGAGATAAGCCAGTAAGCGTTTAATGGATCGGTAGGTCCTGCCTTGGGTCTAATTTAGCATTTTCATGCTGTTGATTTGCACATTTAGGGCTGGAACACAGCACAGATACCACCTTTTCAGACAAAAGGACATCATGGGAGTTCAGGGAAGCCTGGGGAAAGGATCTGAACAGGAGACCAAGGGCTCTGCATAGATATGGGAAAGGAAATCTTCTAGGAGGAGGGGTTTTGACAGATGAACAAGTGTTTGCCAGAGAGAAACTAAGTGAACTTACTTTTATTCATAAATTATTCATTCAGACACTCCTTGCTTCCCCTGTGCGTCTGCCTCATGCTGGGCAATGCCAGGACGCTCAAGAAGCCCTCAGCTTAAGAAATCAAAGTCAGATACAGACACCCTCATGGGACCATGACTGAGCCAGAGAGGACCATGGGGCCAGAGGTGGTCTCAGAACTCTTCCTGAGGGGTCAAAGAGGGCTTCCTGGAGAATGGATCATTTGAGATGGGCTTTAAAGGAAGAACAGGAGTTTGCCAAAGAAGATAGCATTGTTTGAGACGTGCTGAGCCTGAGGGGTCTGTGAAGAGCCAGGGCCCATATTCAACTCAGTGTGTTAGTCCCTCAGTCATGTCTAATTCCTTGTGACCCCATGAACTATAGCCCACCAGGCTCTGCTGATCATGGGATTCTCCAGGCAAGAATGCGGGAGTGGATTGCCATTCCCTTCTCCAGGAGATCTCCCTGACCCAGGAATCAAACCTGGGTTTCCTGCTTTGCAGGAGATTCCTTACCAACTGAGCCATCAGGAAAGCCCATGCTCAGCTCACAGGACCATTAAAAATAGTCATGGGACTTCCCTGGAGGGCCAGGAGTTAAGACTCTGTGCTTCCACCACAGTGGGGCACAGGTTCGATCCCTGGTGGGGGAACTAAGATCCCACATACAGTGCCCTGCCACCAAAATGTAGAATGAGTGATGGTTATATCAGAAGCTCAGAGCTTCCTGGAGGGGCAAGTGAAAAGGGATCCGGGAAAGATCCCAGCAGCTTTCAACTACTAAAAGGGGAGTTCTCTGTCTCTTTCTCTGGGAGGCTCCTGAGCCATCTCTGAGGCTGGAACATAAAGAGGTCCAGTTTGGATGTCGAGGATTCTGGGCACACTGCATCTGGGAGGCTCCCCTTGGCATCTCCATGCCTGTTTTCTCTGTAAATATTGATCCCCAGCAGGCCCTGGGCAACAGTCAGAGCCAAATGGGGTACTGGAGTGGGTGGGGGGCAGGGAGTCTCTGGGGGTAAGTTTCAGCATTTTACCGACTTGAGCAACTGTAAGGCTGCAACCAGGTGCTGGGGTCCACAGGTAGCTCGGGAAAAGCGCATGGCCCATCTGCCTCCTCCAGCGAGTGTTACTGTCTGCAGGGGTCTCCTCGGACCACTCCGGAACTCCGGTGGACCACAATGAAGTGTTCCCGTCCCCTGCGGAAAGAGGCGGCCGTGGCTCTGCTCCTAGCCACCTTCCTCCTCCTCTTCTTCAGTCTGCACCAGTCACCACCCAGCTGCCCCCGCCTGAAGGAGCCGCCGCGCGCCCCCAAGGCTGCGGACCGGCCCTCCCCGCCCTTCCGGCCCCCGCCCGCCCCCTGCCAGCCCAACACCTCCATGGCGGCCCTGCCGGACTTCGCGGGGCAGCCGCAGCACATCCGCGACTTCCTGCTCTACAAACACTGCCGCGACTTCGCGTTGCTGCAGGAAGTGCCGCCCGACAAGTGTGCGGACCCTGTCTTCCTGCTGTTGGTGATCAAGTCCTCGCCCAGCAACTACGAGCGCCGGGAGCTGGTGCGGCGCACGTGGGGCCGGGAGCGCCAGATTCTCGGCGCCCGGCTGCGCCGCCTCTTCCTCCTGGGCACCGACTCCAACGCGCTGGAGGCGCGCAAGGTCAACCGGCTGTTGGCCATGGAGGCGCGGACGCACGGGGACATCCTGCAGTGGGATTTCCACGACTCGTTCTTCAACCTCACGCTGAAGCAGGTTGCCTGGGGGTGGGGAGCGGCGGGGGGGCGGGGTGACACCTCCTTGGGGCCACCTGTCCTTCCTGCCCAAAGTTGCTACCATCTCCTCCGAGGGGTACTGGAGACCCCCTCTACCGTCCTCATAGTGATCTGAAGTCTTCTTTATCCAGGAAAGGCAGGGAGAAAGGACAGGGTGGTGTGAGCCTGCAAGCCTGGCTCTCCAAGCCTTGATGACCTGGGTTCAAACGTCTTATTTGCTGTTTGCCCTACGTGATCATTCACTTCTCTGTGCCTCAGTTCCCTCATCAAGGAAATGGGGTATTAATTGAACTCATTCACCTCTGAGGGCTACAGTGAGGACTACATGAGGTTTTATTTATTTATTTATTTGGTGGTGCAGCATGCAGCATCTTAATTTCCTCCATCTGGGATCAAACCTGTGCCCCCTGAGGTAGAAGCTTGGAGTCTTAACCACTGGATCGCCAGGGAAGGCCCTGAGATATTATAAAGTACCTGGGCCAGTGCCAGGTAGAGTTTCCAAGGTGGAGCTAGTGGTAAAGAACTCGCCTGCCAATGCAGGAAATGCAAGAGACCTGGCTTCAATCCCTGGGTCAGGAAGATCCCTTGGAGGAGGGCATGGCAACTCACTCCAGTATTCTTGCCAGAGAAATCCCACAGACCGAGGAGCTGGTGGGCTGTAGTCCATGGGGTCGCAAAGAGTTGGACACGACTGAAGTGACTTCCCACGGTGGGACGGAGCACATTTTGTTTCTTTGTTCTGGTCTGTCTCCCCCTAAGGCTCAGGTCTGTGCAGTAGATATTCAACAAAGACCTTTCTGATGAAGAGAAACCGTGAGAAGTAGAGGTTATCTTGCCCATGCTCAGAGACGGAATGAAAGGCTCCAAGGACCCAACCAGCCTGGGGGGTGGGAGGGGTGGAGCAAGCTGAGTAGAGATCCAAGTTGAAAGGGGCCCAGTGCAGATTCCTGCCCATAGTAAGTATAGACAGGTCTGGGTTCAAGACCTTGAACAATAGACCATCTCTGTTGTGTGAACTTACTCAAGGCACTTTCTCTGGAGAGCCTCTATTTTCTCATCTGTAAATGGGGTTGAAGACCACACCAGCCTCCTAAAATTGTTTTAAGGATTCAAGGTAGGGCAGAAACTGAGCAAGCACTGGCATGCAGCTTTAGTTGTTATGAAGGTAACTAAAGCCAAGGACCCAGAACCTCTCAATATGCCACGTTCTTAATGCAAAACATAAAAGCCTGTGATGAACATCAACTTGACAAACATGAATCCAGTGTCTCCGAAGTGTTGACCCCTTCCTGGGTGCTGATGGCATATAGGAGAGACACAGCTCCCACCCAGGGGGAGTCCAGAGTCTGGTGGGGGAAGTACTGAAGCGCTAGTCACTCAGTCACGTCTGACTCTTTGCAACTCCGTGGACTGAAGCCTGCCAGGCTCCTCTGTCCGTGGAATTCTCCAGGCAAGGATACTGAGGTAGGTAGTCATTAACTTCTCCAGGGGATCTTCCAGACCCAGGGATTGAGCCTGGGTCTTCTGCATGGCAGGCAGATTCATCATCTGAGCCATGCTAGGGGAAGTAGATGTTATATAAGAACCATACAAGTAATTCTGTGATGGCAGTGCTTGACAAGGCAGAGTCAGAAAGAATAGCAGTAAGTGTAAATGAGACAATTTTCAAGCACTTCTTGGTACGTCATTTCTGAAGATCCTCAACACTCCAGGAGGTAGGTCCTATGACAAGTCCTGTCTGGGAGGTTGGAAACTGAGGCACCGAGAGGGGCTGTTGGTTGCAAAGATCACCCCACAGAGTGAATTGCTGAGCCCAGGTTAGCCTGACTGGGGGTCACTGGGGGGTGGCCGATAGGGACCCAAAGCCAGGGGCCCAGGCATCAAGCCCGCAGGCCCTGTCTACCCACCGCCCCCCCTTGCAGGTGCTCTTCCTACAGTGGCAGAGGACACGGTGCACCAATGCCAGCTTTCTGCTCAATGGGGATGATGACGTCTTTGCCCACACAGACAACATGGTCGCCTACCTGCAGAGCCACAACCCTGACCACCACCTCTTTGTGGGGCACCTGATCCACAATGTGGGCCCCATCCGGGTTCCATGGAGCAAGTACTACGTGCCAAAGGTGGTCATGGAGGGGGAGCACTACCCCCCCTACTGCGGGGGTGGTGGCTTCCTGCTGTCACGCTTCACGGCCACCGCCCTGCGCCACGCCTCCCACGCCCTGGACCTCTTCCCCATCGATGATGTCTTCCTGGGCATGTGCCTGAAGCGGGAGGGCCTGGAGCCCGCCTCACACAGTGGTATCCGCACAGGAGGCGTTCAGTCCCCTTCCAGCCGCCTGTCCTCCTTTGACCCCTGCTTCTACCGAGACCTCCTGCTGGTGCACCGCTTCCTGCCCTACGAGATGCTGCTCATGTGGGACGCGCTGAGCCAGCCCAACCTCACCTGTGGCAGGCAGAGACAGGTCTACTGAGGTGGTGTCAATGCCCCCAGCCTTGAGGCTACTATCTCCATCCCTATGGAAAAGGCAGCAGCTTCCATCCAGGAAGCTGAGACCTTTGTCCTCCTAAGTAGATGCAGCTAGGAGGGTACCAGGGAGGGCTTGATGAGGGAATCATCTGGCCAGCGAGCCCCTACACATCCTTGAAAACCTACCTGGTGCTGCCTAGACCATGTTCCATCCTCCCTAGATTCTCAACTGGAGGGACCGTCTCTTTCCATGACTGCTAAGGGCAGAAGCACTTCTGCTCAGGTCCCAGCTACTGCTGCTACATCCATTCCTTTTCAATGTCCCACCTCCTAGCCCTGACTTTCATCACGGGCTGAACTCTAAACAGTGGCCAGCGTCTTCTTGGTCATGAACCTGCTGTGGTAGGTGAGTTCTGGCCATGGTTCGAGACCAGTTGAGAACTTCTGGGTCCACGCATAGCTGAAGGGAGAAGGACTTTTCAGCTGGGGAGAGGTCACTGTTCTCCATGCCTCCCCAGATCTTGGATCCCTCAGATGGTGGGAGGGGCCAGAGAGGCTGTGAATGTGACTGCCTCCTCCCTGCTTGTGGCGTCAATCGCTCTAATGCTGGGAACGTTGAGCAGAGGAGGGAGGCGGCTATCTCTCAGGCTATGGGAGCTCAGAGTTCCTGGTGTCCCTGGCAGGGCCCAGCACCCACATCTGTGCTCCCCAAGATTTCAGGGAAGAGTAATGGGGCCAGGGGGGTTCTCACTGGGTCCAAGTCCTGCATACACACTCACGTTTGTGCCCAGAGAAGGGGGATATTCAGGTATTTGGGGCACCTAAGTTCTCAGACTGGCCCCCACCCCAGTGTGTCTGTCCCATTGGGGAGATCCAAGTGAAGTGGTGACCCCCCACCCTGCTACCCTCAAACAGGTGTCTGAAACGGGCTTCACAGGGATTGGGACGGTGGCAAGGGGGGGTCTCACTGCAGAGAGCAGATCCTCAGGGAATAAAATGTTTTGCAAAAGAATTTGAGGTCGAGGTCTTTTTTTTTTTTCACAGTGATTTACAAGTTTTAAATCAGATCAGTCTACATTCACGCTTAAAATCTTATTTCCAGAAGAAAATATACACCAGTAAAAATAGGGCATGGATGAAGAAGAAGCTTCAGAGCTTTTTTTTTCCCCCTAAATCTGGATTTTATTTTATTATTTATTTATATATAGTTTTTTTTTTTTTTTTTTATTAATTTATTTGGCTGCACCAAGTCTTAGTTGCAGCATGTGGGATCTAGTTCCCTGACCAGGGATCGAACCTGGACCCCCTGCATTGGGAGCTCAGAGTCTTAACCACTGGGCCAGCAGGGAAGTCCGCTACAGAGCTTTTATCAGGTACATCTCACGTCATCCCCCCACCTGCTCACACACCCTCCATGGCTCCCTATTGCCTTCAGCTCATATTGTTGCAGGAAGAGGAACTTCTTCCAGGGCCTGAGAGTGAGCTCTTGTCTAACATTTGGAACTGTCCGAGGAGACACACGTGCTGACAAAGCAAGAGACTATTGGGAAAGGGCACCTGGGTGGAGAGCAGGAGGGTAAGGGAATGCTGGAGAACTGCTCTGCCACGTGGCTTGCAGTCTTGAGTTTTGTGGCGATGGGGTTACTTTCCAGGTTGTCTTTGACCAATGACTCTGACTCAGAGTCCTTCCTGGTGGTGCACGCCTTGCTCAGCCAAGGTGGATGCCAGCGAGGATTCTGGGAGGTGGTTGGACACATGATATCTTTTAACCTTTATCAAATTCTTCTGGTTGGTGGTGGCTTATTAGTTCCGTGTTCCTTACAAGGACCTCCTGTCATAAAATAACTCACGCAAATGTTACTATGGTGCCTGGCCAGGAAGGGCAGTTTCAGCCAGTGTGCTTCCCCTAACAATATTACCTCCCCGGACTGATTCTCACTGCCAGTTCAGTGGCAGGCTCAGGAAAGAGACACAATGGAGAGACTGCTCCTGGCTGCATGGGACACTGGACCCACCTGCTTCTAGCCAGGCTCCTTGTGAATCCCACCACCCACCCTACCTCTCTTCACTGGGTTCACCTCCTCCCACTGGGACTACAGTTCTGACCCCTTCCTTGGGTCTCTTCTCTTTTGTTTTTTCAATTTCATTTTATTTATTTTTGGCTGCACTGGGTCTTTATTACTGCACAAGGGCTTTCTCTAGTGGTAGCGAGCAGGGGCTCCTCTTCTTTGTGGAGCACAGGCTTTAGGCGCATGGGCTTCAGTAGTTGCCCTGCATGGGTTCAGCAGTGATGGCATGCATGTCAGTAGTTGGGGCACACAGGCTTAGTTGCTCCACGGCATGTGAGATCTTCCTGGATGAGGGATCAAACCCATGTCCACTGCATTGGCAGGCAGGTTCTTAATCACTGGACCACCCAGGAAGCTCCCCTTCTGTCTCTTCTTTAAGTATTTATTGTGCAGATAATGTATGCTGCGCACCTTGCCCTGTGTTCCTCTTCCAGCCCCCTGGGAAAGGTCAGGGGTCACTGACCCACCTTATAGTGAGAAAACAAACCTGTGAACAATAAAGAGGAAGTTACCAGAAGTGGTAAGAACTTTGAGGAGAATGAAAATGAGGTAAAGGAAATCAGTCCTGAATATTCATTGGAAGGACTGATGCTGATGCTGAAACTCCAATACTTTGGCCACCTGATGCAAAGAACTCAGTCATTGGAAAAGACCCTGATGCTGGGAAAGGTTGAAGGTGGAGGAGAAGGGGATGACAGAGGATGAGATGGTTGGATGGCATCACCAACTAGGTGGACATGAGTTTGAGTGAGCTCCGGGAGTTGGTGATGGAAGCCTGACATGCTGCAGTCCATGAGGTCGCAGAGTCAGACAGGACTGAGCAACTGAACTGAACTGAACTCCCAAGAATAGGTGGAACAACCCTCCCACTGATTAGCATATGAAATTACCCAGCCTATAAAAACCAACCATGCCAAATTTCAAGGCTGTGTGCTCTTTGCAATGGCCCACACTCTGTCTGCAGTGTGCTTCTCTCTGTATATGATTAAATTCACTTCTTAAGATCTCTTTGTCTCTCGCTGAATTCTTTCTGTGATGAGACATCAACAACCTGAGCTTCATTAGGTTCTGAAACCATTTGGCTATGTTTAAGTCCCAGTCATGTGTGTCCAAGTCCCAAGCAGGGTTTTGGCTGGGTTTGAGTCCCAGAAGACAGAATGAGCTCTGTTCATTTTCAAGGCAAACCATTCAATATCACGGTAATCCAAGTCTATGCCCTGACCAGTAATGCTGAAGAAGCTGAAGCTGAACGGTTCTATGAAGACCTACAAGACCTTCTAGAATTAACATCCCAAAAAGATGTCCTTTTTGTTATAGGGGACTGGAATGCAAAAGTAGGAAGTCAAGAAACACCTGGAGTAACAGGCAAATTTGGCCTTGGAGTACAAAATGAAGCAGGGCAAAGCTTAATAGAGTTCTGCCAAGAGAATGCACTGGTCATAGCAAGCACTCTCTTCCAATGACATAAGAGAAGACTCTACACATGGACATCACTGGATGGTCAACACCGAAATCAGATTGATTATATTCTTTGCAGCCAAAGATGGAGAAGCTCTATACAGTCAGCAAAAACAAGACCGGAAGCTGACTGTGGCTCAGATCACGAAATCCTTACTGCAAAATTCAGACTTAAATTGAAGAAAGTAGGGAAAACCACTAGACCATTCAGGTATAACCTAAATCAAATCCCTAAGGATTATGCAGTGGAAGTGAGAAATAGATTTAAGGGACTAGATCTGATAGAGAGAGTGCCTGAAGAACTATAGACAGAGGTTCATGACATTGTACAGGAGACAGGGAGCATGACCATCCCCAAGAAAAAGGAATGCCAAAAAGCAAAATGGCTGTTGGAGGAGGCCTTACAAATAGCTGTGAAAAGAAGAGAAGCCAAAAGCAAAGGAGAAAAGGAAAGATATACCCATCTGAATGCAGAGTTCCAAAGAATAGCAAGGAGAGATAAGAAAGCCTTCCTCAGTGATCAATGCAAAGAAATAGAGGAAAACACAGAATGGGAAAGACTAGAGATCTCTTCAAAAAAAATTAGAGATACCAAGGGAACATTTCATGAAAGATGGGCTGAATAAAGGACAGAAATGGTATGGACCCAACAGAAACAGAAGATATTAAGAAGAGGTGGCAAGAATACACAGAAAAACTGTACAAAAAAGATCTTCATGACCCAGATAATCACAATGGTGTGATCACTCACCTAGAGCCTGACATCCTGGAATGTGAAGTCAAGTGGGCCTTAGGAAGCATCATTACAAACAAAGCTAGTGGATGTGATAGAATTCCAGTTGAGCTATTTCAAATTCTAAAAGATGATGCTGTGAAAGTGCTGCACTCAATATGCCAGCAAATTTGGAAAACTCAGCATTGGCCACAGGACTGGAAAAGGTCATTTTTCATTCCAATCCCTAAGAAAGGCAATGCCAAAGAATGCTCAAATTACCACACAGTTACACTCATATCACATGCTAGTAAAGTAATACTCAAAGTCTCCTAGCCAGGCTTCAACCATACGTGAACCGTGAACTTTCAGATGTTCAAGCTGGTTTTAGAAAAGACAGAGGAACCAGAGATCAAATTGCCAACATCTACTGGATCACCGAAAAAGCAAGAGAGTTCCAGAAAAACATCTATTTCTGCTTTATTGACTATGCCAAAGCCTTCGACTGTGTGAATCACAATAAACTGTGGAAAATTCTGAAAAAGATGGGAATACTAGACCACCTGTCCTGCCTCTTGAGAAATCTGTATGCAGGTCAGGAAGCAACAGTTAGAACTGGACGTGGAACAACAAACTGGTTCCAAATAGGAAAAGGAGTATGTCAAGGTCGTATATTGTCACCCTGCTTATTTAACTTATATGCAGAGTACATCATGAGAAATGCTGGGCTGGATGAAGCACAATCTGGAATCAAGATTGCCGGGAGAAATATCAATACCCTCAGATATGCAGATGACACCACCCTTAAGGCAGAAAGTGAAGAAAAACTAAAAGCCCTCTTGATGAAAGTGAAAGAGGAGAGTGAAAAAGTTGGCTTAAAGCTCAACATTCAGAAAACAAAGATCATGGCATCTGGTCCCATCACTTCATGGCAAATAGATGGGGAAACAGTGGAAACAGTGGCAGACTTTACTTTGGGGGGCTCCAAAATCACTGCAGATGGTGACTATAGCCATGAAATTAAAAGACTCTTACTCCTTGGAAGGAAAGTGATGACCAACCTAGATAGCATATTAAAGAGCAGAGACATTACTTTGTCAACAAAGGTCCGTCTAGTCAAGGCTATGGTTTTTCCAGTGGTCATGTATGGATGTGAGAGTTGGACTATAAAGAAAGCTGAGTGCCAAAGAATTGATGCTTTTGAACTGTGGTGTTGGAGAAGACTCTTGAGAGTCCCTTGGACTACAAGGAGATCCAACCAGTCCATCCTAAAGGAAATCAGTCCTAAATGTTCATTGGAAGGACTGATGCTGAAGCTGAAACTCCAATACTTTGGCCACCTGATGCGAAGAGCTGACTTAATGGAAAAAATCCTGATCCTGGGAAAGATTGAAGGCAGGAAGAGAAGGGGACAACAGAGCATGAGATGGTTGGATGGCATCACCAACTAGATGGACATGAGTTTGAGTAATCTCTGGGAGTTGGTGATGGACAGGGACTGAGCGACTAAAACTGACTGAGTCCCAGCCACGTGGGTTCAAGTCCCAAGCAGGGTTTTTACTGGGTTCAATTCCCAGCCACGTGAGTTTGAGTCCAAAACTGGGTTTTGGCTGGGTTTGAGCCCCAGCACATGGGTTCAAGTCCCAATCTGCGGTTAACGGTTTCAGCTGGCACCCTAGGTGGGACGGTGATAAGGTAAGAAAAGGTTTAGAGTCAAGTCTTGGTCCTAAAGAGGTCCCAAGATACCAAGCCTGGCCAGGTATACTGAGGAAGACGCTCTGCTGTTGTCTGCTTGTGACTGACAGGTCAACCCCGTATGTTTATGTGTATCCAAAGCAGGTCCGAAACAGAATTAAAATGTTTTCTTTGAGGTTTTTCTCCTGTATTTTTTTGTTCTTGCTCATTTCTGCTCTGATTCTCCTGTTAACCCCAGAAGATTACTTTTATTCCCTTCCCTCTAACCCTTACAAGTGTTGACCCTTTATTCCCGACTTATAGCTAAACCACCTCCAGCTCATTGGCAACACCTCTGGGGAAGTCTTTGTGCCATTTCTTTGCGACAACTTTCGGGCACTAACAACCGGTTGGGAGACTCCCTTGGAAGGGATAACATCTGAAATTATAAGTGCAAATCTTGATCAAATTGTGTGGTGGATTTTGACTTAAGGGTAAAATTTTGCATAGAACGGGAGTTAGAGACATCATCTCTGGTTTGGGTGTGAAAATGGATCAGGCAGCAACTATTCCAACCAATACCCCTCTGGGTCTTATCCTCCAGGATTGGAAAAGATTCAGGCTACTGAGATTAAAAACAATGAAGCTATGTAATCATGTTTGGCTACGGTATGAGCTAGGAAGCCAAGAAAAATGGTCTTTAAATGGGTCCTTGAGTTTTGATACTATATTGCAGTTAGATTTATATTGTAGAAGGAAATTTAAATGGAGTGAGTTTCCATATGTTCAAATTTTTTTCTTCCACATGTTAAAATTTTCTCGGCCTTGTATTTAGACAATGAGACCCAAAAGGAATTTAAGGTGTGTCTAGCTCTGAGGGATAAGTAAGGAGACAAAAGACATTTTAACTGACCTACTCTATGGAGCCATCCAAACGTTAAATCATCTGCAAGGAAGTGCCAGAGCTACTCCTCACCTACAGAGAGGAACCATTGTCTCAAGGGAAGACACAGCTAGGGATGAAAAGAGGCCCCACCCATATTCTGAAACCTCTTCTTTGTAGCCTGAGTTACCCAAGGGGCGCATCCTTAGCTCAGCTAGCCTGGCAATGATATAAGTTACCTACCAGCTGTCCCTACAGTTTTGCCTCTGAAAGAAGTTCCTAGTGGAAGTTTGGAAACAGTAAGAGTCTACATACCTTTCTCAATATCTGATCTAACTATGGCAGAGGACAAGTTGGGAAGCTTTTCTGAGGATCCTAAACATTTTACAAAAAAAGCTCAGGCAGTGTATGTTCCTCGGTTCTGTCTCATCACAACAAAGATTTGGAGTGACGGACACTAAAGCCCTTGGTGCATCACAGCTCTCAGGTCTTGGACAAACCGTGTTATAGCTCTTAGACAAACCAGTGTTACAGCTCTGTTTTATTTAGAAGTTAGCAGGAGAATCCATCCTTGAAGCGTGAGGGCATGCCGACCCAAAGACGCGAAGAGAAGAGAGTGGAGGAGTGTGCCAGCATGCAGGAGAGAAAAAGAGAGGGAGAGAAAGAAAAAGAGTGCAGGCACACGGGGGAGAGAGAGAGAGACAGAGAGAGAGACAGAGAGAGAGAGACCTTTGGCTCATCTTTTTATGTTTCTTTCTTCCCCCTGGGCCTGCCCTATGCAAATTGGGCTTAGTCAGGAGTGCTGTTCTACCTGAAGTCCTCACTCCGGTCCTCGGACTTTCCTTTGACCTTCTTTTGTTCTATTTTCACGGGCTTTTCCCTTCCTTGTCTTTTAGCCACCGCCATTTTGGACTCCAGTTTTCTATTCTAACTACCTAACAAGGAAAATCCCGTGGATGGAGGAGTGTGGTAGGCTATATAGACCATGGGGTCGCAAAGAGTCGGACACGACTGAGCGACTTCACTTTCTTTAACAAGAATATATTCGACTAGTAAGATCTTTTGATCTCACCTGGAAAGACTTAAAGATTTTACTATCCCATTGCTGCACCCCTGAGGAAATCAGTTCAGTTCACTCGCTCAGTCGCGTCCGACTCTTTGCGACCCCATGGACTGCAGCACGCCAGGCCTCCCTGTCCATCACTAACTCCCAGAGCTCACTCAAACCCATGTCCAGTGAGTTGGTGATGCCATCCAACCATCTCATCCTCTGTCGTCCCCTTCTCCTCTGCCCTCAATCTTTCCCAGCATCAGGATCTTTTCCAATGACTGAGTTCTTCACATCAGGTGGCCAAAGTATTGGAGTTTCAGCTTCAGCATCAGTCCTTTCAATGAATATTCAGGACTGATTTCCTTTAGGATTGACTGGTTGATCTCCTTGCAGTCCAGGTGACTCTCAAGACTCTTCTCCAACACCATAGTTCAAACTCATCAATTCTTTGGCGCTCAGCTTACTTTATAGTCCAACTCTCACATCCATACATGACTACTGGAAAAACCACAGCTTTGAGGAAAAGTTGCATTGGCAGCTAGAGCCCATGCAGACCAGCTGGCAGCCAGCCCAACAGAGCCATGCAGTGCACGGGTGGGAAATGATGCTGTCCTTGAGGCAAACCGGGAATTACAAGCTGAATTCTACTGATAGAGATAGACAGGATCATATGATTAACTGCTTAATAGAGGGTATTGTTGACTAAAAAAGAAGTACAACTTGAGAGCTGTGAGTTAAGCTTTATTTGGGGCAAAATGAGGACTGCAGCCTGGAAAGCAGCATCTCAGATAGCTCTGAGAGACTGCTCCAAAGCAGCAGTGGGGGAAAGTCAATATATAAGGTTTTGGTGAAGGGGGAGTTCAATACCATGAAACACTCAATTTACAAAAAGTTCTTTGTTAGTCATGAGGATCTGATCTAAATCCCATGAAGGGATTTAGTGCTTCTCTAGATATGAGGAGATGCAAGGATTGAGATCATAACATCTGTTCCTAAAAACATCCAACTATCTAAAGACCTGCCCCACCAGATTCCCGGGAGCACAGAGTGCCTTACTCCACCCTGAACTCCCTCAGGGGTTGTTGAAGGTTAACAGCTATAGCAGAATAAGGTTTAATCTCCATAGAGACAGATGGCAAATGCCTTTGTTGTTCAGTCCTTGGCAGTGCTCTTGGTAAGTGCCAATTTGTAGTTGACAGTATGAAGAAACTTACAGTAAAACCTGTTAATTTTGAAAAGGTGAATGAGGTCCAACAGGGACAGGATGAAAATCCTGCAGTCTTCCAAAGGAGATTAGTGGAGACTTTGAGGAAGTGTACAAATATGGATCTATCCCCTGAGGGACAGACCCTTTTGGCTATGCACTTCATAGTCCAGTCTGTCCCAGACATCAGGCACAAAATTCAGAAAGCAACTGCTGGTCTTCAAACTCTAATGAATGATTTATTCCAATTGACTTTGGTTTTTGATAATAAGGATAAGACTGAAAAGGCTGAATGCACCCAGAGAAATGTGCAAGGGACCCAACTGATTGCAATGGCTTTGTCTGCTCAAAGACCACCAACTAGGAGACAGCGCTTTCTAGGCCAATCTGGTGCTGGCAGACCTCAAGGCCCATGGGTACCCATACAAGGCCAGTGAATCCTGTGTAGACAAAAGGGACACTGGAGGAAGGACTGAGGTTGATGTGTCCTTTGCAAGCAGCCAGGGCATTGGCAGAGAGAATGTCCTAGATGGCAGAGAACAGTGGGGGCCCCTCAGTCATTGATGGTTTTGCAATCAGAAAACCAATGGGACCCAAGGCCAAAAGTGGCTCTGCCTAGAGACACTGTCTACGTAGCTAATGTCCAGCCTCAAGTGATCATTGATGTGGCCAGCCACTTGATAGAATGTCTTATAGACACTGGTGCAGCCTTCTCAGTCTTAACCCAAAGGATTGGAAACCATAGCAATCGTAAGGAATATGTAATGGGATTGTTGTAGTCACGCGTTCCGGGAAACAAACTCACTCAGAAGGACAGTGCAGATCGTGGAGTGCAGTTTATTATACCGGTGGGCCCAAGGCAGAGTCTCCTCTTAGCCAAGGACCCCGAACAGTTTTTGTGAAAACCTTATATACCCTAAGTGTACTTGCTCAAACCTACCTCCCCAAATTCCTTGAAACTAGTCTGGACAAGGTAAAAGAGAGATACGATCAAACTTAACCCATGATTCATGTGTCACAAGACTGGATAAATAGTGGCCATTTATCAATAGGACTGTGGTCATATCCCGATAAACATAATGGAATTTACGACTTTGTTCTGTTACAGAGATAATTAGCATATTCTTTTAGGCAACGGAGAGTCCAAGTACAAGTCCTGAGGCTCTTTTATCTGGGGGTCTGGTTTCCTGTTGGTATGCCATTTCTATAGACACCGGGCACAAAGTCCAGAGTCCATTGGGAGGGTGACCATGCATGTAGCCTGATGTTTGCAGCCTGGCCTAAATGGAGTCCAGCTCTGTCCGTTTCCTCCTTCAAGATTGTCAGGGAAGAAACAGGGACACAATTTTCTGGAGCCTGTCTTGTGCAATGCTAATGGTCAGCTGTTTTTACATTGATTTCTGTTTGTGCCTGATTGTCCCATCCCTTTGATGGGAAGGGATCTATTAACTAAGTTAGGGGCTGAAGGAAAGCTACACGGCTCAAAGTACCCTGTAGTTAAAACTCCCCTCCAGGTCCTCCCCTCCATTCTATACAGAATAAAGAACTTTCTCCCCCAAAGAAGGGGACGGACATTAAGATTGACTAGGTTCAGCTCCCAGCTGATCCCAGTCTCCTGCCAGTCTCAGGAATTTCTTGCCCCAGTTGCTTAAAACTAACTAATCAAAAATAATCTTGAGGAAAGACAGACCCCCTCAAAACAATGTATCTCTGCATTTATATGTTTTCTATATACACCTGCTCTCTTCTTGACCTAGCACAGCAGCTCACTAATCTGACTGCTGCCCCTTCTTTCCTCACTAAAGCTGATCTGTTCATGTAAAGGGCCGGTCTCTTTCTTTTTCTGAACCTCATCTTCTCTAGTTCCTTTACCTTATAGGGGCGACTCTGTTTCTGGAAGGGCAAAGGAACCACCCTCATTGCCCAATGATTTTAACAGAAAACAGGAAGGGACAGATTGAAGCTGAAGTTGAGATAGAAGGTTTAATAGGCCCTGGAATGTGGAATATTGAGGTTCCAGGTCTGGCCAAAGAGGTTCAGCCAATGGTTTCTATACAAGACCCTCAAGAAATGGCTTCTGCTCACTGTGGGGGACATGAGTCTCAGAACCCCAGGTCTGAAGTTGGAAAGGAAAATCACCAGACCAAGAAGCAAAGAAAGCAGCTGACACATCAACTGATAAAATACAGGCAGTTTTAAAAGTCCTAGGCTTGACAGAGGAAATGCCACAACCTTGCTACACCAAGGAAGAAGACGACTGGGCTAAAAATAGAGGGTTAGATGAAAAGATTATGTTTCCACAAGCTCAGCAATGGAAAGTAATCACGGCTTTATATGAAACTACACACTTTGGATCTGAAGCTCTTTGGAATTTACTACAAAGATTGTTTGTGGGTTAAGGAATGAAAATGGTGGTGGCCCAGATTACCAAATCATGTGACACAGGTTTACAGAACAATCCTGGAACAATGCCACCCCCTCCTCCATTATTTAGATCCATTCAACATCAAGGAAACAGCATGGAGAACTGGTAAATTGATTTTACTCAGGTGCCCCAAGTCCAGAGAATACAAATATTTATTGGTCTAGGTAGAGACATTGACTGGATGGGTGGAGACTTTTCCCAGACAGATAGAAAAGGCAGGAGTAACAAAGAACTTGATTAAAAGGATAATCCCACCTTTAAGATTACCTCAATATATACAAAATGGTAAGGAACCTCTCCCGGATTTAGGAACGATTTTTGAAAAGTGGTTTGGTTCTCAAGATCATGGCTGAAATTCTGGAACAGGACTATGAGGTCTGTGGGTCTGCATGTTCATATGTGTCTGTGTGTGTATTATAGATGTATAAGTGAGTAAGTGTTAGTCGCTCAGTCGTGCCCAACCCTGCAACCCCATGGACTGCAGCCCACCAGGCTCCTGTGTCCATGAGATTCTCCAGGCAAGGATGCTGAAGTGGGCTGCCATTTCCTTCTCTGAGGGATCATCCTGACCCAGTTATCGAACCCAGGTCTCCTGTTCTGCAGGCGGATCCTTTGCCGACTGAGCTACAAGTGAAGCATCATTAATAGATGTATGATATTGCCAAAAGTTAATTCATAAAACAGTTTTATTTAATTGACTTAAAGGAAATTAAATACTCATGTAAATACTCAAAAATCCAAAATAATCTGGCCAGAATGAATTTCAGGCTCATGTTACCTGAAAAATGTTCAGGACAAAACTGCTATCTGGTATTGAAAGTGGTTTAAGCTTTTTGGTGTGATTAATATAGGCAAAGAGTTACACATGACCAGGATTTTCTAAGATTGGATTAAATTTAGTTGGGTAAATGAATTTTCTTAAGAATGGCCTAAGACAGACTGTATTTGGTTTCTCCCTCTGAAGTCTTCTTGAAATGCTGCTTTTGACAAATAAATTGAGGTGAATTTCTTTGCTGTAAGTGATTTGTATTTGCTTTTGAGATCTTTATAACTTCAGATAGGGAATAAGTATTGCCTCCCAGTGACTTATGATCTTATCTGACTAAAAACTAACTTTGGGATGTTTTAGACGGCTCCTGAGTTATCTTTTTTTTTTTTTTTTTAATTTAATTTAATTTTATTTTATTAGTTGGAGGTCAATCACTTCACAACATTTCAGTGGGTTTTGTCATACTCCTGAGTTATCTTAAAGAGGAATATTTAACTAGGGTTATTTGGTATGTTATGTTAAATGTGATCATTTCTAATTCTGGTTATTGTAACCAAACTTTATGTTACACTGTAATCAGATATTTGACCATGTCTTTTGAGTCTTCTGTCATTTATAGATATTTCTGTACACCGATGCTGGTACAAATATGCTTCATCAATCAAAAAGATACATAAGAAGACTAAGAAACCAGTTAACAGCAGTTCTACATCAAGATAATGGCTATATAGGGATTTCTACTCAGCCTCGAAGCAATTTACAGAAGGTAGACCTTCACCCTTCTGCTTCCCATAGGAATGTGGGAGTAAAACCTCTGAGGAATGTTCAGTTCAGTTCAGTTAGGTCGCTCTGTCGTGTCTGACTCTTTGCGACCCCATGAATTACAGCACACCAGGCCTCCCTGTTCATCACCAACTTCCGGAGTTTACTCAAACCCATGTCCATCGAATTGGTGATGCCATCCAACCATCTCATCCTCTGCTGTCCCCTTCTCTTCCTGCCCCCAATCCCTCCCAGCATCAGGGTCTTTTCTAATGAGTCCGCTCTTCGCATCAGGTGGCCAAAGTACTGGAGCTTCAGCTTTAGCATCAGTCCTTCCAATGAACACCCAGGACTGATCTCCTTTAGGATGGACTGGTTGGATCTCCTTGCAGTCCAAGGGACTCTCAAGAGTCTTCTCCAACACCACAGTTCAAAAGCATCAATTTTTCGGCGCTCAGTTTTCTTTATAGTCCAACTCTCACATCCATACATGACTACTGGAAAAACCATAGCCTTGACTAAACAGACCGTTGTTGGCAAAGTAATGTCTCTGCTTTTTAATATGCTATCTAGGTTGGTTATCACTTTCCTTCCAAGGAGCAAGCATCTTTTAATTTAATGGCTGCAGTCACCATCCACAGTGATTTTGGAGCCCAAAAAAATAAAGTCTGCCACTGTTTCCACTGTCTCCCCATCTATTTCCCGTGAAGTGATGGGACCAGATGCCATGATCTTTGTTTTCTGAATGTTGAGCTTTAAGCCAACTTTTTCACTCTCCTCTTTCACTTTCATCAAGAGGTTTTTTCGTTCACCTTCACTTTATGCCATAAGGGTGGTGTCATCTGCATGTCTGAGGTTATTGATATTTCTCCTGGCAATCTTGATTCCAGCTTGTGCTTGCTCCAGCCCAGCGTTTCTCATGATGTACTCTGTATATAAGTTAAATAAGCAGGGTGACAATATACAGCCTTGACGTACTCCTTTTCCTATTTGGAACCAGTCTGTTGTGCCATGTCCAGTTCTAACTGTTGCTTCCTGACCTGCATACAGGTTTCTCAAGAGGCAGGTCAGGTGGCCTGGTATTCCCATCTCTTTCAGAATTTTCCACAGTTTATTGTGATCCACACAGTCAAAGGCTTTGGCATAGTCAATAAAGCAGAAATAGATGTTTTTCTGGAACTCTCTTGCTTTTTCGATGATCCAATGGATGTTGACAATTTGATCTCTGGTTCCTCTGCCTTTTCTAAAACCAGCTTGAACATCTGGAAGTTCATGGTTCACGTGTTGCTGAAGCCTGGCTTGGAGAATTTTGAGCATTACTTTACTAGCGTGTGAGAAGAGTGCAATTGTGCAGTAGTTTGAGCATTCTTTGGGATTCCCTTTCTTAGGGATTGGAATGAAAACTGACCTTTTCCAGTCCTGTGGCCACTGCTGAGTTTTCCAAATTTGCTGGAAATTTGGAAAATTTGAATATTGCATTTCAATTGAAAATTGAAAATTTGCATACTGAGTGCAGCACTTTCACAGCATCATCTTTCAGGCTTTGAAATAGCTCAACTGGAATTCCATCACCTCCACTAGCTTTGTTAGTAGTGATGCTTTCTAACACCCACTTTGTTATAGCCATGCTCTCCGAAAAACAAAATCACCCAGAAAGACAATGCAGATAGTGGAGTGCAGTTTACTACACTGGCGGGCCCAAGTCTCCTCTTAGCCAAGGACCCCAGTCAGCATTTGTGAAAATCTTTTATACCCCATGTGTACGTGTCCAAACCCACCACCCCAAATCCCCTGAGGCTTACAAAGGAAGGGTAAATACAATCACAATAACCCCATCATTCACATGTTATGTGTTCAAACAGTTAATAATCAATAAGCCCGCGGTTACATTCCAACCAGTTAATAACCAATAAGCCTGTGGTTACATTCCATAGATACTGTCCGGAGGCAGGGGTGATCAGTGTCTGTTTTCTCTTAGGTGATGAGTAACCTGGATACATCTTCAAGGTTCCCCTGTCCGGAGGGGGTCTTATCCTTCCATTGTCGTTCCCACAGGCACTAAGCAGAGAGTTCAGAGTCCACTGGAGAGGTGGCCGAGCATGATCAGCACGGACAGGCCTCAGATGGAGTCCAGGCCCTATGAATTCCTTCTTCATTCCCCCCTCTTGATGCTCTTAACTCATATTAAGAGCATCATTCATAGGGATATATTGCACCCTGGGTCTCCAACTGCAAATTAGGGAGAATGACATCAACCTTCGGGTTACAAAGTTCATAATACATTGTAAAATTCAGGGTCCACAAAGTAGAACTATCAAGGCAACTATAACAGTTGTAAATATAGTTTTCCACCAATCGCTCTTCACCCAAGATGGGACCGAAGTCCAGAAAGGAATGTTCTCATTTGACATTGCTTTTACCTGGTTTTTCATGTCATCTAAAGTAGTCAATACATTGTCAGACAAGTCAGGAATGTATACACAACATTCAACCTTAATTATAGCACAGGTCCCTCCTTGAGCAGCTGTGAGTATGTCCAAAGCCATTTTATTATGAATTACTGCTTTTCTCATTTAGATTTGCTCTTCATTTACAGCTTGGATGGCTTCTGTTCTATCTAGGAGGGCCTGTTTGTGAAATTAGTCAAAGCCTCTACTTTAATCATAATATATTTGTTGTCCCTACAGAGGGTACGAAAAAGGCAGCAGTATACTCATACCATTGAAACACAGATCTTGTCCACCTAGCATGTAAATAAGGTCGATTTACTGGGGCTTGTTGTAGGTTAGGCTTTTGCTACACTGGCATTTATATCAAATGCAACCCCATGACCCAAATCTATTGACTGTAGGTCTTACACCAAGAGAGCAAGGAGAGGTTATGATTGACAAGAGAGAGGAAAGTCTCTTTGTCATCCCAGAAAAGAGCAGAGTGGTTTAAAATCTGCTTGGCGGAGCGGTGACACCCACCAAGGAAGTCCATCCATCACTGACAGAGGCATAGTCCTACATACCCAGAAGTTGTAGGTGTTGTGCAAGTCCACGTAGGAATGTGCCCCTGAGGTGAAAACGTTGTCCTGAGTTTAGAGAGAAGTTAAATTCAAAATCACGTTGATGAGGCCAAGCAGCAGGAGTTGATTTTGCGGCTTCATCCTGAGGGGGCTTGTCCGGGATCTTCTTTTCCTTCTTCTTGAGGATGGTCTTAGTCTCTCGAGGATCAATGTGGTCCCTCTGTGCAGTCCACTCAGCGTTTTCTGGGTCTGCGTGGTATGCTCTCTTCACCCTCGTATGATGGATCAAGGGACAATACCTGCAACTTTAACTGCAGTAGGGGTAGTTAGAATAACATAAGGGCCCTTTCACCAAGGGGCTAGCAAATCATGTTCCCAATCTTTGACCCATACTTGGTCACCAAGTGTAAACTCATGAATCTGTTCCCCAAGGGGGAACGGCACCCTTTCTTGTACAAACTTAGTTACCCGATTTATTACCTTACCCAGTTCCATCTGCTGTGAAATCCTATCCCCCCTTACCTGAGGAAAATTTGTTGACACCTGTTTTATTATGGGAGGGGGCCTCCCATACACAATTTCATATGGAGAATAGCCTTGGGACTGTGGGGTCATCCTGAGTCTGAGCAGAGCCGTCGGAAGCAAGTCCACCCAGGAGCAGTCAGTCTCTCTGATCCACTTGGAGAGTCTCTTTAAGTGTCCGGTTGGTTCATTCCACCATCTCAGAACTCTGGGCCTATATGCAGTGTGCAGTTTCCATTTGATGTTTAAAGTTTTGCTTACTTGTTGTACTAAATCAGCTATAAAAGCCGGGCCATTGTCTGATCCAATGCTGGGAGGGAACCCAAACCTGGGAACCATTTCCCTAAGCAGGCACCGGGCTACTTCTGATGCTCTTTCAGTCCAGGTAGGAAAAGCTTTTATCCATCTCGGGAATGTACATACCATGACCAGCAGATAATGGTAGTGTCGGTGAGGTTTCATTTCGGTGAAGTCCACTCCCAGGTGTTCAAGGGGCAGCGTGCCTTTCAGTTGAATACCTGGAGGTTTTTGTCTGAATACCCGAGAGGCAGCATTAACCTGTGAGCCAGCAGCATGGCCTAGGTGGGTCGCTTGGTGTGTTTGGCTTACTAGAGTGTGTGCCAGCTCCTCCAATACCAATAATTTGCCACTTGGCAATTTCCACCATCCCTTTTCAGTCTTGATGGCCCCTTCCACTTTGGCTAACCTGACAGCAGTTGTCCTTGTTTTATCAGGCTAGTGCCATCAGTATATAGGACCCAATTAGGGTCTGGAACCTTGAGCCCTCCTTTAAAACAAACCCCAGATACCTTACCTCCTCAATGTAGATCTGTGCCTTCTTCTTCAACACCCGGTAACCTGCTTCCATCAACAGCTGGAGCAGTGCATTTGTCCCTTTTCAGCATTTTTCCTTGGTCTCAGGCAGCCAGCAGCAGGTCATCCCCATATTGTAGGAGCTGACATCCATATTCTTCCGGATGGAATGAGTCCAGGTCACAAGGCAAGGCTTCCCCAAAGATGGCTGGGAAGTTTTTAAACCCTTGTGGGGGAGTCCAGATGAGCTGTTGTTTGGTGCTCCTGACTGGATCTTCCCATTCAAAGGCAAAGATGGGCTGTGACGCTGGGCCGAGGCGTATGCAGAAGGCATCCTTGAGATCTAGGCAAGTGTAAACTTTAGTCCTCGGCGGGAGGAGGCTAAGTAAGGTATAGGGGTTTGGAACAGTGGGGTATAAAGTCACAGTAGCCTGGCTGACTAGCCTGAGATCTTGTACAGGCCTATAGTCCTGTCCTCCTTCCTTTTTGACTGGTAGGATTGGCGTATTCCAAGCCGACTGGCACTCTACTAGAATGCCTGCTTGTTTCAATCTATTGATGTGGGGCAGTGTGCTCGCTCAGGCCTCTATCCGTAGCGGGTACTGGCACTTTCTAACCGGGATGGTGCCTGGTTTGAGTTCTATTATCACTGGGGTGTGATGTTTAGCCAGCCTGGGGGGAGGGGGGGTTGTCTTCCACCCAGACTTCAGGGAATAATTGAGTTAGCTCTCTCTCATGCTCTTCAGGCCCACCTGGTTCTTCTTTCAGAGGCTCATGCAACCTCCACTCATCTTGGGGTGGTATTGAGAGAGAGGGCAAATAAGTCATAGTGCCCATCCAGAAGGTGGGCCTCTCCTCAGGGGAGAAAGTCACTTGTGCTCCTAGTTTGGAGAGCAAGTGTCTTCCCAACAGAGGTACTGGGCACTCAGGAATGTAGAGGAATTTATGAATCACTTGGTGCCCCCCATCTGACATTTTCTGGGCTGGCAAAACAATTTAATCATCTCTTGTCCCGATACCCCAGTTACAGCGATAGTCTTTTCGGACAGTGGTGCCACAGATTTTGTTACTACCGACAGTTCTGCTCCTGTATCCACCATGAAGTCAATGTTTTGGTCCCCCACTTTTAAGGCCACCATGGGCTCTCTGGGACCTGATATCTCTGAGCCCTGGCAGCCCTAGTTAATTTCCAAGTCAGCAAGCCCCACAACTGCGGGAGCTTCATCTTCCTTCCTTGCCTTAGGGCATTCATTCTTCCAGTGGCCAAAAGCTCAGGCACACTGGTTTGGCTGTAACGGGGCCCGGGGCCTCCCTTGGGGCCAGTTGAGGGACTGTCCTGTCCCTGAGGCAGATGAGGTTTTCTGGAGGGTCCGAGATAGACTTTCCCAGAGCAGCAGCTAGCACTGTAAGTCTCTTGTCTGTTCTCTTTTATTCCCTCCGGCTCTCTGGCAGAGCGCGGTCTCTGCTTAATTCCAGCGTCTCCCTCCCCTTCCTGTCAGTACTCACCGGGAGAGGCGGGTATAGCTTGGGCGGTTCGGTTGGAGCCGGATCCTGGAAGTGTTGGCCAGAGGCTTCTGTCACCGGGATCGGAGCCTGCCCAAACGGCGGCTCTACGAACTCCGGGAAACCTGGCGGAAGAGCAGCGGCTGCTGCAGGAACTTCACCTGGCCCTGGATCGGGCATTAAGGCTGGTGAAGCACTGGGAGGCAGGCGCATCATTATCCAGCATGGGGGAGGGGTCAGGTCATCCCCGTCCAAATCCTGTAGAATTTCCTTTTTTATCATCAGTCGATTTTTGTGCCATTAATATTTTTCCCTTTCCCTTCTGGATGCAGAACCTTGTGCAAATAGGAGGGTCTCAAGCTAACCCTAGCCATGAGTCAATAGATGGATATTGATCCAGGTGTCCTGGCTCTCCAGTGACTACTGTGTAGATTGCTTCCACTAGTTTTAAGTTCACGGTGTTCTCTGGTGGCCATCCTGCTCCCATAGGGGTCCATTCGACCTCACAGAGTATGTGGAGGTGGTTAGGCTTCATCTTCACCCCACAGTCTCCTCCTAATACCTTCTTTAAATTTTTAATCATGCACTCCAATACAGTTGCCTTAGATTCACTTTCCCCCATCTTGCTTACCTTCTCGGACCTTCTTCTACTTTTCCTTTTCGTTCTGCCTACGAAGTTCTCAGTACCCTATGTACTTCTCATATTTCCACTCAGTGACACTTAAATTGCCATTCTGCCTCCTTCCTAATTGGGGTGAGAAGAGCTTTACCTGCCAGATCCCAGAGGGAGAAGAGGGATCGGCGTGTCTTCACCTGCCGGTCAGCATAGCTGAACCAAAACATCACATGGTCCAAGACTGTTTCTCCCTTAAAGTCTGTTCTGCCTTGGTGGGCTTGATCAGGTGCGGATGAAAACACAGATGGGTTGAATATCCCCTGTCCCAGGCCATCTCCGGAAAAGCCAATTCATGCTCACTTCTGTATCCGCCTCCTTCTAGCCCAACAAATCCGAGGGGGTCAAGAATTTCACAGCAGATGGGACACCTCCTGGGGGAGGGCAGAATATGAGCATACAAGGACCAGTTTCTTATTCTAAAAATCCCCTGGCAATCGCTTGGTAATAATTTTCCCCAAGACGGTGTGGACACACCTCCTAAATGACTTTCACAAATTTCCTTCCTAAACCCTAGCACGCTCGTCGACCTGTGTACCAAGCAATTGCTGCCTGCCTATTCCAGGCTCCTGTGGGGCCCTGCTCCTTCTAGTCCCTCCCAGGGGGGTGATCAGGCCCCCTCTTCCACCCTGCCGGGTGGGTTCCTCCTCACCTGAGCGCTCAGTTCCCCTGCTGCCGTCCACTACCTGCTGATGTGAAAGGTCCGGGCGTCGAGAAGCAGAATTCTTCCAAAGGGGCGAGGCGCCTTCTCCCCTCTAGGAGATTCAAGCCACAAAGCCTCGGGGTGGCCTCAAATGAGACCTGTCTCCTCAAAGTGAGGAGTTTCCCAGCCCATGAACCAAATGTTATAGCCACACTCTCTGGGAAACAAACTCATTCAGAAGGGCAATGCAGATAGTGGAGTGCAGTTTACTACACTGGCGGGCCCAAGGCAGAGTCTCCTCTTAGCCAAGGACCCCGGCCAGCATTTGTGAAAATCTTTTATACCCCATGTGTCCGTGTCCAAACCCACCACTCCAAATCCCTTGAGGCTTACAAAGGAAGGGTAAATACAATCACAATAACCCCATCATTTACGTGTTATGTGTTCAAACAGTTAATAATAAGACCGCGGTTACATTCCAACCAGTTAATAACCGATAAGCCTGTGGTTACATTCCATAGATACTGTCCGGAGGCAGGGGTGATCAGTGTCTGTTTTTTCTTAGGTGATGAGTAACCTGGATGCAATCTTCAAGGTTCCCCTGTCCGGAGGGGATCTTATCCTTCCATTGTCATTCCCACAGGCACTAAGCAGAGAGTTCAGAGTCCACTGGAGAGGTGGCCGAGCATGATCAGCATGGACAGGCCTCAGATGGAGTCAAGACCCTATGAATTCCTTCTTCAGCTTGACTTCACATTCCAGGATGTCTGGCTCTAGGTGAGTGATCACACCATTGTAATTATCTGGGTCGTGAAGATCTTTTTTGTACAGTTCTTCTGTGAATTCTTGCCACCTCTTCTTGATATCTTCTGCTTCTGTTAGGTCCATATGATTTCTGTCCTTTATCGAACCCATCTTTGTGTGAAATATTCCCTTGATACCTCTAATTTTCTTGAAGGGATCTCTAGTCTTTCCCATTCTGTTGTTTTCCTCTATTTCTTTGCATTGATCACTGAGGAAGGCTTTCTAATCTCTCCTTGCTATTTTTTGGAACTCTGCATTCAAATGGGTATATCCTTTTCTCCTTTGCTTTTGACGTCTCTTCTTTTCACAGCTATTTGTAAGGCCTCCTCAGACAACCATTTTGCCTTTTTGCATTTCTTGAAATAGGAGGGAAAGGGGCAGGGCATAGGGCAAGGACACAACATAAAATGATTAGAGTTAAATGCGACCAAGATGGCAGATAAGACTAGACCTCACTAGAAAAGACTGATGCTCACTCAGCAAGTGCAGTGACAGACCCAGAGGTGCCCTGACAGTTCCAAGGCACTGTCAAAATACCAAGGAGTAGAAGGTGGCTGAAATCCTGGAGATCTCCACCCCTTCCCCAAAATAGTTGGAATACCCCTCCCACTGATTAGCATGTGAAATCACCCAGCCTATAAAAACCAACCACGCAGAATTTCAGGCCTGTTTTCTCCTCTGTGATGGCCCACGCTCTGTCTGGAGTGTGCTCCTCTCTGTATATGAATAAATCCACTTCTTACCTATCACTTTGTCTCTCACCGAATTCTTTCTGCGATGAGACATCAAGAACCTGAGCTTCATTAGGTTCTGAAACCAGGTACTGTGGGTTTTGACTGTGTTTGAGCCCCAACAGTGTGGGTTCAAGCCTCAAGCAGGGTTTTGGCTTTGTTCGAATCCCAGTCACATGAGTTCAAGTCCCAAACTGGGTTTTGGCTGGGTTTGAGTCCCAGCACTGGAGAAGGCAATGGCAATCCACTCCAGTACTCTTGCCTGGAAAATCCCATGGATGGAGGAGCCTGGTGGGCTGCCATCTATGGGGTCGCACAGAGTCAGACATGACTTAGCAGCAACAGAGTCCCAGCACATGAGTTCAAGTCCCAGTCTGTGGTTAATGGTTTCAGTTGGACACACAGAAATGGGTCAGGAGGTCAGGGGGCTGGATCTGCAGAAATGGGGTCTGAAGACAGAAGCTATGGCCTCGGGGAGAACTGGGAGGAAGGATGTTCCAGACACAGGGCACAGCATATACAAAGGCCCTAAAATGAGATGATCTGGGAGTGAAGGAGGAAACAGAACAGGCTCTATCTTGAAAGCGGGACTCCATCTTGGGCTGAACTGTGGACTTTGAGCTCTATGCCTAGTATCTATGGAAATGACATACCAACTGGAGAACCAGATCCAACTGGGAAACCAGGCCCCTGGAAGGAAGAGCCCCAGGGCTCTCCGTCACCTAAAAGAATACCCCAATTATCTGTGTAACCAAATAGAATCATACATTCTATTATGCTTATTGGGGTATGACCACAGGCCTATTGATAATTGTCCACTATTAACTACCTAGGCTTAAGGCATATGGTCAAGTTAACTTTGATTGTATCTTTCTTTTTCCTTTGTTCAGACTAGTTTCGGGGAACCTTATACACTTAGGGTATATAAGGTTTTCACAAAAACTGTTCGGGGTCCTTGGCTAAAAGGAGATTTTGCCTTGGGCCCGCCGGTGTAATAAACTGCACCCTTCTGAGTGAATTTGTTTCCCAGAACGCAGTTGTAACAGGAGCATTTGAATTGCAGCCAGGAAGCTGTGGTTTGAGCTGGGTGAGTAAGGAGGAAACGGAATAGATCATAGACAAGTCACATGGGACCTTGTGGGCTGAAGAGAGAGGGTAGTTTTGAGGGTTATGGTACCTTCAGAGCAAGGACATTACATGATTGATTTTTTTTGCAGGGGGGTGGGCTGTGCTGGGCCTTTGTCGCCGCACGTGGCCTTTCTCTAGCTGCGGTGAGCGGGGGCTCTCTCTGGCTGTGGTGTGCAGGCTTCCCATTGCCGTGGCCTCGCCTGTTTGGGAGCACGGGCTCTAGATCACACAGGCTCAGTGGTCACAGGCTTAGTCATCCCACTTGTTCCTTCCTGGAGCAAGGATCAAACCCGCGTCCCCTGCACTGGCAGGAGGATTCTTAACCATTGGACCACCAGGGAAGCTTGTGGCATGATTGGTTTTAAGAAGCACTGTTGGTATAGCCATGCTCTCCAGGAAACAAACTGTGAAGGAAAAATTCAAAACGACTCCATTTTAGCTAGCACTGCCATTCTGAGTGAAAACCCCTCCCGAGAAGAAGAAAAAAACTTTTTCAAACCAACCAATCAGAAGGAGCCAAGTTGCCCTCCACCCCTAGGCAATCTAAGAAGGGCGAGAAAGTCTGTCACCCCACCCTCACCCCACCAAGACTTCCCGCTTCCCCTGCTGCACAGTATGAATTAGCCAACCCCCCTAAGCTTCCCTTCCCGCTCCCCCTGCTATACAGTATAAAAAAGATTCGCCGCTTTCACTCGGGGCTCCTTCACCATTGTGTGAAGAGAGTCCCTGCTCGAGCTTGCAATAAAGTTCCTCACTGCTTTTGCATCGATCCGCGGCTCCTGTGGTGTTCGGTGGGATTCCCCGATCCAGGTACAATACAAACTCACTCAAGAAGGACAATGCAGATGGTGGAGTGCAGTTTATTACACCGGCGGGCCCAAGGCAGAGTCTCCTCTTAGCCAAGGACCCCGACCAGCATTTGTGAAAATCTTTTATACCCCATGTGAAAATCTTTTATACCCCACCACCCCAATTCCCTTGAGACTTACATAAACAAAGGAAGGATAAATACAACTACAATAACCCCATCATTCACGTGTTATGTGTTCAAACAGTTAATAATCAATAAGCCTGTGATTACTTCCCGATAGATACGAAAAAAATTTATGACCTGTCCGGAGACAGGGGTGATTACGGTATGTTTCCTGTTAG
Organism: Muntiacus reevesi; assembly: GCF_963930625.1. NCBI lineage: Eukaryota > Metazoa > Chordata > Mammalia > Artiodactyla > Cervidae > Muntiacus > Muntiacus reevesi. Next base: position 184,197,683 of record NC_089249.1, on the reverse strand, counting down.
GCAATGAGTAACCTGGATGTGATCTTCTAAGATTCCCCTGCCCAGAGGGGTTCTTATCTTTTCATTGTCATTCCCATAAACGCTAAGCACAGAGTTCAGAGTCCACTGGAGAGGTGGCGGCCCACGACCAGCACAGACAGGCCTGAGATGGAGTCCAGGCAGGCCCTATGAATTCCTTCTTCACGGTGACTGCTGTGGAGACTGTTGGAAAGGAAGGTGGAGGCTGAGACAGCATCCAAGCCAGAGGATACAGGCCTGGATGAGTCAGGGGCTGCAGGGGTTTCTACCAGCTAGATCTGACCTCATCCTGCCACTGCTCAAACACCTTCTGTGGCTCCCCATTGCCCTTGGGAAAGCCACAAAATCCTGCGGCATTGGATTGAACAGTGTCTCACAAAATTTCCCATCCACCTGGAAACTCAGAATATGGTCTTATTTGAACATAGAGTCTTTGCAGATGTCATTAAGGTAAGGCTCAGATAAAACCTAGGTGGGAGATAGACCCCAGGTTGATCATTTACAATCGCTACCCTTCGTTTGCATTTCCTGAGGCAAGAGATAGATGGACTCCAGTTGAAGAATTTATAATCAGCAGCCTGTTTGCTCTCCAAAGTAGAAGTAACAACAGAAACAGGGTTAAGAGCTAGTCTTTGTCTCTTGTAAACATTTTCAAGGAAATAATCATGGCAAGGACAATAACCTTGACAATAACCAACAGGTTATATCAATAACCTCAGATAAGCAGATAACATCACCTTAATGACAGAAAGTGAAGAGGAATTAAAGAGCCTCTTGATGAAGGTGAAAGAGGAGAGTGAAAAAGCTGGCTTGAAGCTCAACATTCAATAACTATCATGTAAACATTTTCAAGGAAATAATCATGGCAAGGACAATAACCTTGACAATAACCAACAGGTTATATCCATAACCTCAGATAAGCAGATAACATCACCTTAATGACAGAAAGTGAAGAGGAATTAAAGAGCCTCTTGATGAAGGTGAAAGAGGAGAGTGAAAAAGCTGGCTTGAAGCTCAACATTCAATAACTATCATGTAAACATTTTCAAGGAAATAATCATGGCAAGGACAATAACCTTGACAATAACCAACAGGTTATATCCATAACCTCAGATAAGCAGATAACATCACCTTAATGACAGAAAGTGAAGAGGAATTAAAGAGCCTCTTGATGAAGGTGAAAGAGGAGAGTGAAAAAGCTGGCTTGAAGCTCAACATTCAATAAACTATGATCGTGGCATCCGGTCCCATCACTTGATGGCAAATAGATGGGGAAACAATGGGAACAGTAACAGACTTTATTTTCTTGGGCTCCAAGATCACTGTGGATGGTGACTGCAGCCATGAAATTAAAAGACACTTGCTCCTTGGAAGAAAAGCCATAACGAACCTCAGCTCAGTTTGAAGAAGGAATTCATAGGGCCTGGACTCCATCTTAGGCCTGTCCATGCTGACCATGCTCAGCCACCTCTCCAATGGAATCTGAACTCTATGTTTAGTGCCTATGGAAACGACAACAGAAGGATAAGACCCCCTCCAGACAGGGAAGTCTTGAAGATTGTAACCAGGTTATTCATTGCCTAAGAGAACACAGACACTAATCACCCCTTCCTCCAGACAGGCCATAAATTTTTCTGTACCTGTTGGAGTGTAACCTCATGCTTATTGATTATTCGCTAACTGTTTAACTGTCTGAGCATATGGCACATGAGTGATGGGGTTATTGGGATTGTATTTACCCTTCCTTAGTTTATGTAAGTCTCAAGCAATTTGGGGTGGTGGGATTGGACACGTACACATGGGGTATGAAAGATTTTCACAAATGCTGGTACTTGGCTAAAAGGAGACTGCCTTGGGCCCACCAGTGTAATAAACTGCACTCCACTATCTGCATTGTCCTTCTGAGTGAGTTTGTTTCCCGGAACGCATGGCTACAACATATGGTGCGTTGGCCGGGAAACTCCTCACTTTGAGGAGACAGGTCTCATTTGAGGCCACCCCGAGCCTTTGTGGCTTGAATCTCCTAGAGGGGGGAAGGTGCCTAGCCCCTCTGGAAGAATTCAGCCTTTCAGCGCCTGGTTTCATCGCTATGGCAGGTAGTGAACGGCAGTAGGGAACTGAGCGCTCAGGTGAGGAGGAGCCCGCCGGTAGGGTGGAAGAGGGGCCCTGATCACCCCCCTGGGAGGGACCAGAGGGAGCCGCATAGGAAACTGGTTTAGGTTGGCGACAACAGCTGCTTGGCATTCAGATCGACGGCCATGCCAGGGATGAAGAAAGGGAACTTAGGGTTTTAGAAAGCCAGTCAGAAAAAAAAAAAAAGAAAGAAAGCCAGTCAGGAGGTGTGTCCACGCCGTCTTAGGAAACGTGCCCGGTGGTCGCCGCAGGGTTTAGAAAGAGAATATCGAATTCTGCATGCGCGTATTCTGCCCTCCTCCAGGAGGTACCCATCTGCTGTGTGACCCATCATCTCCCCTGCCAGTGGAAACAGGTAGATTGGCTTCTCGGGAAGGCCCTGGGACGTGGGAATCCAGAGGTAAGAAACTGGGAGGAAGCGAATCTAAAACTAAGGCCACTGTATTGGAGAATATGATTAAGAATTTTAAGAAAGGGTTTGATGGAGACTACAGGAGGAAAATGACACCCGGCCGGCTCCGCACCCTTTGTGAAGTCGAATGGCCTTCAACGGGGGTTGGCTGGCCACCAGAGGGAACTATGGACTTAAATCTCATAAAGGCAGTCTACACTATAGTTACGGGAAAGCCTGGACACTCCGACCAGTTTCCGTACATAGACTCTTGGCTGAGAATAGCCCAAGACCCCCCCAAATGGGCCCATTTTTATGCTCATGGCGGGGAAGGAAAAATCTTGATGGCCCAAAAGGTAACCAAGGATGAGGAGGAAATTTTACAGGACCCTGAAGGAGATGAACTTCCCCCACCGCCGTATTGGATGATGATCCCGCCAGCTAGTATCACCGCGGCCACCGGAGGCCCAACCGGAGGAACCAGCCCGAGACCGGTAAGCCTCCGGACTCCTCAGCAGTACTGACAGCTCCACAGGTTGTAAAGCCACCCCCCCCCACCACCCCCGGCAGACTTCAGCCTCAACTGGAGGGACAATGAGCCCCCCCGCCCCGGCCTCTACCACCCAGGATGCTGCCACTACATTCCCTAAACTCTACCCTCCACTCCCGGTAAGTACTCCGGGACAAGCGAGAGGAACCACTGGAATTAAACAAAGCCTCCGCTCTGCCAAAGAGCCAGAGGAAAGAATACCCTTGCAGATGCCTCTTAGAGAAGTCCAGCAACCTCCAATGATAGGGGAAGACGATGACTATCACCAAACTCCTGTAGCCTATTACTATCAGCCCTTTTCATCAACCGATATACTTAACTGGCAAAAACACACTCCCTCTTACTCAGTGGAACCCCAGGGCATGACTAGACTAATGGAAACTATTTTCCGCACCCATCGACCAACCTGGGACGAATACTATGCAATTACTAGCATCCCTCTTCAGTACAGAGGAGAGATATAGGATCCACACTGAGGTGAGGAAATGGTTACAGGAGATGGTTCCTGAGGGCACTGCTAACCCAGAGAGGGGGATAGAGCAAGCTTTCCCCACAGACAAACCTAATTGGGATTATGATACAGAGGAGGGAAAAATCCAATTAGACAGATACCGGACAGCGATTATGAAAGGATTTAAAGGGGGAGCCCAGAGGCCAATGGACATGTCAAAACTGGCCGGAATAGTTCAGAAGGAGAACGAGTCACCTTCTGAATTTTATGAGACTTTGTGAGGCCTACAGACTCTATACACCCATAGATCTAGAAGCTATGGGCTCCCAGATTGTTATCAATTCGGCATTTATCTCACAAGCATTTCCTGACATAAAACAAAAGCTTCAAAAGACTGAGGGAGTTCTATCCACTTCTAGTTCTCAGCTGATTGAAATAGCAGATAAGAAAAAAAAAAAAAGAAAAGAAAGAAATAGCAGATAAGGTGTTCTGGAATAGGGACACGGAAATAGAAAAGAAACACAAGAAAAGGTATAAAGACAAGCAGAGGGGAACAGACGAGAGGTTTGCAAAGTTGGCTGCTCCGCTTGGAAAGTCTTCCAAAGACTTTTCCACCGCCAAAGGAAAGAAGCCCCCCAGCTTCAAGGTCAGGACAGCCCTCCGACCAGTCCCAACGGAGGCCTCGGGCTCCATTACAGCCAAATCAATGCACCCGATGCCATGGATTCGGTATTGGAAGATTGAGTGCCCAGAAGGAAGAAGGGAGAATAAACTCCTCCCAGTTGCAGAACTCACTAATATGGAGACTGAATAGGGATGCCGGGGTTCAAAGACATCAAGTCCCCGAGAGCCCATGGTAACTTTAAAAATTAGGGACCAAGATATTGACTTTATGGTGGACACCGGAGCAGAATTGTCCGTGGTAACTAAGCCTGTGGTGCCACTGTCTAAAAGGACCCCCGCTGTAACTGGGGTTTCGGGAGAAGAAATGGTTAAGTTGTTTTGCCAAACCAGGAAATGTCAGATGGGGAGGGGGGGTCATCAAGTGACTCATGAGTTCCTCTATATCCCTGAGTGCCCAGTACCCCTGCTGGGGAGAGACTTACTCTCCAAGCTGGGAGCACAAGTGACTTTCTCTCCTGAAGAGAGGCCCACATTTTGGGTGGGCACAACAACCTACTTACTCTCCCTCTCTGTGCCCCCTCAAGACGAATAGAGGTTACATGAGTCTCCTGGAGATAGACAAGACAAGGCAACAGAGTTGGAGGCTAACTCAGCTGTTACCTGAGGTCTGGGCTAAAGATAATCCCCCTGGGCTAGCTAGACACCAAGCCCCTACAATAATAGAACTCAAACCAGGCACGACCCCAGTGAGAAAGCATCAATACCCATAGAAGCCCAGATCGGGATTCTGCCTCACATCAATAGGCTAAAGCAGGCAGGCATCCTGGTGGAATGTCAATCAGCCTGGAACACACCAATCTTGCCAGTAAAGAAAGAAGGAGGACAAGACTATGGGCCCCTACAGGATCTCAGGTTGGTCATTCAGGACACTGTAACTCTGCACCTGACTCTCTCAAACCCCTATACCTTGCTTAGCCTCCTCTCACCTAAGACAAGGATCTTTACTTGCTTACACCTCAAAGATGCCTTTTTCTGTACACGCCTAGCACCTGCGTCACAACCCATCTTTGCCTTTGAATGGGAGGACCCCATTGGAGGCAACAAGCAGCAGCTCACCTGGACTGGCCTCCTGCAAGGATTCAAAAACGCACCAACCATCTTTGGAGTAGCCTTGGCCTTGGACCTGGAAGCTTTCCAGTCTGAAAGGTATGGATGTTGGCTTCTGCAATATGTGGATGACCTATTGCTGGCCGCTGAGACCTGGGAAGAATGCTGGGAAGGGACCCAAGCGCTCCTCCAATTGCTGGCAGAGGCAGAATACTGAGTGTCAAGGAAAAAAGCACAAATCTGCAAGGAGGAGGTAAGGTATTTGGGGTTTGTCTTAAAGGAAGGCACAAGGCTGCTAGACTAATCTAGAAAAGAAGTAATTCCGAGGCTCCCCATGCCTAAGACTCGGCGGCAAGTCAGGGAGTTCCTAGGGGCCACAGGATTCTGCAGGATTTGGATTCCAAGGCATTCTCATATAGCCCAGCCCCTATTTGAGCTCCTGACAGGGCCTGAAGAGAATCCAGTAAACTGGACTGAGAAACAGCAGGAAGCCTTTGAGGAGCTAGGACTAGCAATCACCTCCCCCCACCCCCGCCACCCCGCCTTGGGATTGCCAGACCTTACCAAACCATTCATATTATATGTGACCGAGAAAGACAAAACAGCCATGGGGGTTTGACTCAAACCTTGGGAACGTGGGACAGGCCAATAGCCTGTCTTTCTTTTATATATATATATTTTTTTTAGTTCTACCAGTTTATTGCTACCAACCCATCTCCCTCCACTCTCGTGCACATATGCTCAGTCATGTAATCGTGTGGACTTCAGCCCGCCAGACTCCTCTGTCCATGGATTTTTCCAGGCAAGAATACTGGAGTGGGTTGCCACTTCCTTCTCCGATAGCTTATCTTTCAAAGTGACTTGATAATGTTGCCACCTGTTGGCCTGGCTGTCTGCAGGGGGTGGGCACGGTGGCCTTACTGGTACGTGAAGTCACAAATCTGACTTTCGGCCAGGACCTGATCGTAAAAGCCCCACAGGAAGTCAACACCCTCCTTCGAGGAGACCCCCACAAATGGCTGTCAAATTCCTGGATTATTCAATACCAGGGACTGCTATGTGAAAACCCCAACCTCTGTATTGAGACTTGCCAGGGTTTAAACCCAGCAACGCTTCTCCCAAGGGGAGAAGGTGGACCTACCCACGATTGCAAGGAAGTCTTAGAGGAGGTCTATGCTAGCCGTCCAGACTTCCGAGACAGGACAATTTCAAATTCTGACTGGACTCTGTATACTGATGGCACCAGCCCAATGAAGCTAGGACAGCGACTGTCAGGCTATGCTGTAGTTACAGAGAGGACTGTTATAGAGGCCGGCCCCTTGCCACAGCACTGATCAGCCCAACGAACTGAGTTATGGGCCTTAGTCCAGGCACTGCAATTGTCAAGGCATAATTAAGTGAACATCTACACCGACTCCCGGTATGCTTTCACTACACTCCACATACATGGAGCCCTATGCTGGGACAGAGGCCTTCTAACGGCCAATGGAAAGGACATTAAGAATAAGGAGGAGATCCTGACTCTGCTAGACGCTGTCTGGAGCCCCACGGAGGTAGCAGTCATGCACTGCCGTGGGCACCAGAAGGAAGACACCCCAGAGGCTCGAGGAAAGAGGCTGGCTGATGAGACCGCCAGACGAGCAGCCGAGACAGAAAGGAATCCGGGGAAATCCCCATGAGGACATTTGTCCTACCTGAGCTACCCGAGCTGGCCCTAGACTCCCTGACATACACCGCGAGAGGCTCAAATCCAGCTAGCTGAAGCAGAGGGAGCCCCCAAAACAGAGAACGGATGGTGGGAACTGCCAGGTGGTAAGCTACTAGTGCCCGAAGAGATGGCCCCCTCTCTGGTGAGCCCAGCTCATCGTATGACTCACCTAGGACATGACAAATTGGAGGAATTGATCCGAAGGTATTTTCTGGTTCCTTGCCTCTCTTCTCTATGTAGAACGGAATCTCAAAATTGCAACGCCTGCTCTCAGATTAACGCCATTCCAGGGTGCAGACCAAAACCCCCAGGTATCCAACTAAAAGGTACCCTTCTCTTCGAACACCTGGAAGTGGACTTCGCTGAGATGAAGCCATATCGCCATCTTCGTTACCTGTTGGCCTTGGAATGTACATTCTCGGGATGGGTGGAGGCCTTCCCCACCGGAACTGAAAGAGCGTCAGAAGTGGCTCAGAGCCTGCTTAGGGAAATAGCCCCTCGATTTGGATTCCCCACCAGCATAGGATCAGGTAACGGCCCAGCCTTCATATTGCATCTGATACAACAAGTAAGGAAGGCCATGAATATAAAATGGAAGTTACACACTGTCTACTGGCCTCAGAGCTCTGGAATGGTGGAACAAACTAACCAGACACTAAAGGAGATGCTTTCTAAGTGGATTATAGAGACTGACTGTTCCTGGGTGGATTTACTTCCCATGGCCTTGCTCAAACTCAGGATGACCCCCACGGTCTCACAACTACTCTCCCTACGAAATTGTATATGGGAGGCCTCCTCCCATAATAAGACAAGTATCAACTGATATACTTCAGGTAAGAGGAGACGGGATATCACACCAGATGGAACAACTAGGTAAGATAATTAACCAAGTAACTAGGTTTGTGCAAGAAAGAATACCGTTCCCCTTGGGGGAGCAAATGCATGAGTCTATACCAGGGGACCAGGTATGGGTGAAAGACTGGAAACATGACTCACTAGCCGCCCCCCCCCCATGGAAAGGTCCATATACTGTTGTTTTAACCACCCCTACTGCAGTTAATGTTGCAGGTATTGCCCCTTGGATCCATCACACCAGAGCAAAGAAGGCGTACCACGCTGACCTGGAAGACGCCGAGTGGACCACCCAGAAGGACCCCACCGACCCACGGAAAACCAGGATCATTCTGAAGAGGAAGAAGAAAACGAGGTCCTGGACGAGTCCTCTCTAGTATGGAGCTGGGTAAACGATTCCTTCTACTCGGCCTCACCAATGCAATTCTGAACCTGACCACTATTCCTGGACAGGACAACGTCTTCATTTCATGGACACATTCTTACGCGAACTTCCACAACTCCTCCAACTGTTGGATATGCGGGGCTATGCCCCTGTCAGTAATGGACGCACTCCCCTGGTGGGTATCGCCACTCTGTTATGGGGACTTTATACCACTATGCTCCTTCTTGGAACAACAGAAAAGAACTTTCCTTTCTCTTGCCAATCATAACCTTTCTTTGCTCTCCTCGTGTAAGAAAAAGCCATCAATGGGTCAGGGACATAGGGTTACATTTAACATGAACACTAGTCTTATGGAGGTAACAAGGGTTTATACCTCATATATGAAAAATACAAAAGAGGGACGGGCCTCCTGGTACCTTGAGCAATACTATCAGGTCTGGGATGAATATTTCTGGATGACTCCTGAGAAAGGACAGTTGATTACTCCAGCTACTATTTGCTGAGAACAAAAAGAACACAAAGTTGGATTTGGAGACCACTCCCTAGACCCAAAAGAACTAAAATATATGGGTTTTTTGTCCTCTGAACAATGTAAACAAATCTTGGAAGTTATCTATCACCCCAATCAGTCTGTTCAGTGGCCTGGTTCTGACTGGAAATATAATCCCAGAATCTGTTGGGTAGCCCCCAATGGGACCCAGTGGCTCTGTGGGCTTAATTTATGGCCATGGTTACCAGTTGGCTGGGTGCGGCATTGCACATTAGGATTTGCTTTCACCCATGGCAGTATTAAGCCTAGCCTACACCAGCCTCCAGTAAACCTGCCTTATCTGCATGCAAGATGGACACGATCCGTATTCCAATGGTTTGACTATCTTGCTGCCTTGTTTGTACCCTCGGTAGGTACAACAGATATCATGGTTAAGGTAGAGGCCTTAACTAATTTCACTAAACAGTCCCTCTTAGACAGTACAAAAGGCATTCAAGCCTTGAACGAAGAACAAATTCAGATGAGGAAGGCAGTAATTCAAAATAAGATGGCATTAGACATACTCAAAGCAACCCAGGAGGGGACTTGCACCATAATTAAAGCCGAATGTTGTGTATACATCCCTGACCTGTCTGGAAATGTATCTACTGCTTTGGAGGATATGCAAAATCAAGTGAAAGCCATGTCTGATGAAAATATTCCCTTTTGGACTTCGGTCCTATCCTGGATAAAGGGAGACTGGTGGAAAACTATTGTTACTGTTGTCATAATCGTTCTAATCATACTGCTTTGTTGGCCGTGCTTCTTACAATGTCTTATGAATTTTGTAACCCAAAGGTTGATAGCGTTCTCTCATGTGAGTGGCCGGAGGGCTAAGGTACAATATACCGCAATAAATGATGCTCGTTATGGAAAGTAGGAGCATCAAGATGGGGGATGAAGAACGAATTCAAAGGGCCTGGACTCCATCTCAGGCCTGTCCATGCTGACCATGCTCAGCCACCTCTCCAATGGACTCTGAACTCTGCGTTTAGTGTCTATGGAAATGACAACAGAAGGATAAGACCCCCTCCGGACAGGGGAACCTTGAAGATCGTATCCTGGTTACTCATCGCCTAAGAGAACACAGACACTAATCACCCCTTCCTCCAGACAGGCCATAAATTTTTCTGTACCTGTCAGAGTGTAACCTCATGCTTATTGATTATTGGCTAATTGTTTAACTGTCTGAGCATATGGCACATGAGTGATGGGGTTATTGGGATCGTATTTATCCTTCCTTAGTTTATGTAAGTCTCAAGAAATTTGGGGTGGTGGGATTGGACACGTACACATGGGGTATAAAAGATTTTCACAAATGCTGGTCCTTGGCTAAAAGGAGACTGCCTTGGGCCCACCGGTGTAATAAACTGCACTCCACTATCTGCATTGTCCTTCTGAGTGAGTTTGTTTCCCAGAATGCGTGGCTACAAGTTCAGTTGCTCAGTCGTGTCGCACTCTTTGTGACCTCATGAATCACAGCATGCCAGGCCTCTCTGTCCACCACCAACTCCCGAAGTTTATCCAAACTCATGTCCATCGAGTCGGTGATGCCATCCAGCCATCTCATCCTCTGTCGTCCCCTTCTCCTCCTGCCCCCAATCCCTCCCAGCATCAGGGTCTTTTTCAATGAGTCAACTCTTCACATGAGGTGGCCAAAGTATTTGAGTGTCAGCTTCAGCATCAGTCCTTCCAGTGAACACCCACGACTGATCTCCTTTAGGATGGACTGGTTGGATCTCCTTGTAGTCCAAGGGACTCTCAAGAGTCTTCTCCAACACCACAGTTCAAAAGCATCAATTCTTCGGTGCACAGCTTCCTTCACAGTCCAACTCTCACATCCATACATGACCAGTGGAAAAACCATAGCCTTGACTAGATGGACCTTTGTTGGCAAAGTAATGTCTCTGCTTTTTACTATGCTATCTAGGTTGGTCATAACTTTCCTTCCAAGGAGTAAGCGTCTTTTAATTTTATTGCTGCAATCACCATCTGCAGTGATTTTAGAGCCTCCCCAAAAAATAAAGTCTGACACTGTTTCCCCATCTATTTCCCATGAAGTGATGTGACCAGATGCCATGATCTTAGTTTTCTGAATGTGGAGCTTTACCTAGACAGTGTATTAAAAAGCAGAGATATTACTTTGCCTACCAAAGTATGAATAGTCAAAGCTGTTGTTTTCCCAGTAGTCATGTACAGATGTGAGAACTGGACAGTAAAAATGACTTGATGCCGAAGGATTGATGCCTTTGAACTGTGGTGCTGAAGAACACTTGAGAGTCCCTTGGACTGCAAGGAGATGAAACCAGTCAATCCTAAAGGAAATCAACCCTGAATATTCACTGGAAGGACTGATGTTGAAACAGAAGCTCCAATACTTTGGCACCTGATGCTAAGAGAGCCAGTTCCTAGGCAGGTGGATAAGAAGTACGGGGTCCCCGAGGAGGAAAAGGGGGTCTGGAATTCTGGAGGAGGAAAGGACAAACTTTTTTTTCTACATTCCTTAGTAAGGATTTATCCTGCTTGAGGACATGTTTCTCCTTCCTGAAAACCTTCTGACTAATCCTGTTATCTTAAAGTGTATATTACGGGAGTGGGTCTAGTAAGATCTTCACAACCTTGAGGCATTCTTTTGATTTATTGTAATAACCAATTAAAAAGTATATAATTCCCTTGCTATTCTAGGAAACGGAGCACTCTTCATCCCCCTTCTGATGTCTATGTCAGAAGCTTTCTCTGTTCCTTTTTCACTTTAATAAAACTCTGCTACACAGAAGCTCTGGAGTGATCAAGTCTGGTTCCTGGTCCCAAGGCTAAATCTTCTTCTTCAGAGATCACGAATCCGACATCATTCACTGTAAGCTATCAACGCGAAGGGCCATGTGGAAAAGACTGTGGAAGGTGAGAATTCTACCACTGAACCACCCATGCACCTGGAAAAGACTGTGATGCTGAGAAAGATTGAAGGCAGGAGAAGGGGATGACAGAGGATGAGATGGTTGGATGGCATCACCAACTCAATTGACCTGGGTTTGAGTAAACATGGGTTTGAGTCAAAAGTCAGAGGATAATTCCAAGTTGTAATAAATCTTGCTCCTCCCAGAAGCCTTCACGTGGAGATCCGTCTGGCTAAGAGGTGCATGTGCATCCCAGAGGAGGGTCCTGAGACAAATAACCAGGGGAGGGACAAAGCAAGACGAATGGCCTGAGTGAAAACAAAGACCCTAAGAACTTCCTCCTTATAAAGGATTTAAACTTCCCAAAAGTGCAACTCTCTCTGAGCTCACCTGTGTGCCTTTTCACATGTACTTTTCAATAAACTTCTTACTTTACTCTACACCTTCTGCCTCCTCGCCTGAACTCGTTCTTGACTAGGCAGGCAAGGACTAGGGATTCTAGCCCTAACTGCTGGCTCCTGTGGCCCAGTGGTTAGGACTCCCAGTCTGGGAAACTAAGACCTTGCTTCCAGTTACACCTTGCTGCTGTTTGCTGAAAGCTGCTGTTGAGCGCTGCGCATGTCCGAAATCAAGATCATGTTGGCTTAGGGTGAACTCTGAATCCAACGAGAGTGTTTTTATAAGAGACCGAATTGAAAACCCAGAGTGACACGGGAAAGAAGGATGATGTGAAGACGGGGGCAGAGCTTGGAGAGATGCACTGACAAGGCAAGGATTGCCAGGAGCTGGGGATGACTTCCCTGATGGCCCAGTGGCTAAGACTTCAAGCTCTCAATGTAGGGCGTCTGGGTTCGACCCCTGGTCAGGGAACTAGATCCCACATGCTGCAACTAAGAGTTCACATGCTGCAACTGAGGCCCGGTGCAGCAAAAAAAAAAAAGATGGCCAGTAGCCACCAAAAATTGAGAGAGGCAGGGGACAGAATCTTCCTGAGGGCCTTTCAGAAAGAACCAACCTTGCCAACATCTTGATTTCTGGCCTCCAGAACTGGGAGGGTATGTTTCTACTATTTTAAGCCACCCAATCTGTGGCCATTACAGCAGCCTTAGGAAACGAATATACATGTGAATAGATCACATAGTCAAATATCATTTTTTTCCCCAAGAGGGTCAAATCATATAATTTCCATCTCGGGATTAAGGGAGGATGCAAGTGAAAAGAATGGTGAGTGTTAGACCAATAAGTACCCACTGTGACACATGGAAAAAAACCATAAAAAGATACGTGCACCCCAGTGTTCATTGTAGAACTGTTTACAATAGTCAGGACATGGAAGCAACCTAAATATCATCAACAGAAGAATGGATAAAGAAGATGTGCTACATATATACAATGAAATATTACTTAGCCATACGAAGTAATGAAATTGTGCGATTTGCAGAGATGTGGATGGACCTAAAGATTGTCATACAGAGTTAAGTAAGTCAGAAAGAGAAAAACAAATATTGTATAATATCATTTACATGTGGAATCTAGAAAAATGATGCAGATGAACTTATCCGCAAAACAGGAACAAAGACACAATGTAGAGAACAAATGTGTGGGTACCAAAGAGGGAAGCGAGGGCAGGATGAATTGGGAAATTGGGATCAACATATACATACACTTATGTATAAAATCGATAACTAACAAGAACCTACTGTATGGCACAGGGAGCTCTGTGGTGACCTCAATGGGAAGGAAATCCAAAGAGGGGATATACATATAGCTGAGTTACTTTGCTCTACAGAAACTAATACAACATTGTAAAGCAACTGCACCCCAAAATGTTTTTTTAAGAATCTATCCACCATGAGGGGACTCCCCTGGTAGTCCAGTGCCTAAGACCCCATGCTTCTACTGCAGGGGGCACAGTTTCAATCCTTAGTCGGGGAGTTAAGGTCCCACATGCCATGCAGCATCGTCAAAAAAAAAAAAAAGAAAGCCCACTGTGACTCATTCACACATTCATGTATTGTGTCCACTGATAAGTGGATCTTTTTTTTTTTTTTTTTTAATATTTATTCATTTATTTGGCTGCACCAGGTCTTGGTTGCAGCATGTGGGATCTAGTTCCCTGACCAGGGATCAAACCTGGGCCCCCTGCATTGGGAGCTCAGAGTCTTAACCACTGGGCCAGCAGGGAAGTCCCTGATAAGTGGATCTTAAATGAGTTTAAGGCTTGAGACATGACAGAGACCTGGATTCAAAAAACTTGGCTGCTCCCTCCGTGTCTGAACTAGGCAAACAGCCAGCTCCCTTGGCCTCAGTTTCCCCACTGTGTATTGTGATGACTCTCCAATTGTTATTAAGTTTCTAGAAGTGTTGGTGTGTCTGCAGCTGTCAGGGGAAAACCCCAAATGAGGGCTGACCTTGGCTTGTCCCTTTTTCTTGTGAGAAAATGCAACGTTGCTTCAGATTCTGCAGGCATCTTATTTATTTACTATTGAGGAGACAACAAGAAGGGTGTTAAAGGCAGGGAGCGGGGCACCTGGGGCTCCTCTGAGGTGAGAACATTTGAGAAGAGTGTCTGGCATCTTTGCAAAACCAAGGATACTCCAAGCCAGATTTGGGGTCTGGTGTTCTCCCTAGTTGGTCCCCCAGAGGACAGGGGGCCTGGGTGAGGTGGTGAGCACCTTGTCCTAGGAGGTAATCAACAACATCCCCCTAGATGTGGGGCTTCATGGTGCTGTGTGACATCAGGAGTTCACCAGACTGGACCCCCGTGGGTCTCAGGCTCCCCCAAGGCCACGCTCCAAGAGGATTCAGTGGGGACAGAGGGTCAGCAGGTCTTGCCGGGTGCAGCCGCTGAGGCAGCAGTGGCGGGCAGGGTTGATGGCAGTTGCCCGGCGCTGGTGGTGATGGCGAGAAGCCTGGGGCAGGGGTTGTGGGGCCAGAACCAGCACTGGGTCCCCACTGGCCATCAACCCATGGAGGAGATGTTGTCCTTCCAGCCACCGTAGGAGATCACCTGGGAACAGGGAGGAATTCAGCATAGAGGGAGGAACCCGAGAGGACCCCACCCACACTGCCCCCATGGCAGCCAGACATGCATCATGCACACAAATAGTAAGCATTTATTAAGTGCCTACTCTATACAAGGCCCCAGACTGAATCACCCCATCCAGACGTGTACATTCTCAATCCATGCCCACACTCAAGTCCCCAGCTGTGCACACTCCCACGTGCCACCTACAGTACGAAGGCACAGAGGCTTCACAGCAGAAGACAGTAAGGGTGGCATGTGATGCGTTCATGTACACACTGGAGGAGAGCCACTTGCTCTCGTAGCCCCTTCCAGTTCCCTGCCCCCACCACGTGCATCTCGGCACACCTATCTGCATCTGCCATCTGCACCCAGACTGCACACAGACTCACACACATAGGATGCCTGTGACTGATGTCGGGCATAATACCCTCTGCCCCAGGGCCAGGTCTACCTTGAGGAGAGCTGGGCGCTGACCCAGATCAAGCAATTTAAGGGGGCACCAGGAACACTCAACAGTCAAGATCACTCCTATTATAACTGAATATTTTACTAGTAAAATTAACGCAAAAATTCCTGAAGAGCAAAATGTTGAAGTTGTAAATAAAGATAGGATCGGATCTGACCTTGCACTTGTTAAGATTCTACCTGGCTTCACACTGATTCCCTTGCCAGGCAGGGGTTCCTCCCCGTAGACTCGCACACGCCAGAGCAGGAAGCCAGAACATGCACGCAAATCCGTCTGCAGACACCTGCACCTCTACGCCCGCCCCTACTCACGGTTGCCGCCAGCCACAGGTCGCCCGTCCTCGGAAGACCATCGCGGGCCGCCGCACAGCCGCACGAGCGCGCGCACGAAGTGGTGACCACACAGTTTCTCAGGCGCCTCCTGCGTGGCTGCAGGACTGAGGGCGATCGCAAGGGCCGGGCCCAGCAGCACCAGAGCCCAGGTGAGCGGACGACGGTCCATGGCGGTGAGCGGCACCAGGCCCCAGCGGGGATCCCCCTTATAGGCACCCAGCCTGCCCCAGCTGGGAGCCTTGGAAAGGGACACAGCCTTCCCAAAGGACGATGGCTCAGGGAGGTCAAGGGCGGGGTCAGGGCAAGCCTAGTGGAACCTCTGATAGTTGAGTTTTCTCATTTTTATGATGTGAGTTCCTGACATCCTTGGATTGCTCAGGCATCAGCTTCAACCGTGGCTCCCTGATAAATATGACTAAACAGCAGGACCACCCCTTCCCACGTTTGTTTCATTTATTTTTTTCCACGTTTGTTTTAGACATCTTGACTGATTTCAGTCTCTTTCCATTGGGGCCACTTGGACTTTTTAGCTTTGTTTTTGTTTTTGTTCTTCTCTTCTTATGCTTTAAACTCCAACCCTTGTTAAATTCATCAGTAAGAGTGAGCCCACGAAGCTTTAGGCTCCCATGCTTGACCCCAGTGAAAGCAGGAACCCAGGCCAACGCTGCTTTTTCTGCAAGAACCTGGCCCCAGGTGTGCTGGGTCATTTCCAGGTGTGCCGTGTGATTTATAAGTAATAAATCTTGATTTTTCCAAACTTTCCTGATGGTTATTGCTGAAAGGCTCTTGCAATCGTAATAACTCCCAGGGCCAGACCAACCACCACATTGATTATTGACAGGCTGTGTGTGTGCATGCTAAGTCGCTTCAGTCATGACCAACTCTTTGTGACCCCATGGACCATAGCCCGGATTCTTCAGGCATGAATACTGGAGTGGGTTGCCATGCCCTTCTCCAAGGGATCTTCCTGACCCAGGGATGGAACCCATGTCTCTTATATCTTCTGCATTGGCAAGCAGGTTCTTTACCACTAGCATCACCTGGGAAACCCACTGACAGCCTGAGAGCCACACAAAATGGCCATGGTCTGTCTTCCTGGGTGTATCTTTCCCAGGGGGACCATTGAAGAGTTTTTTTTTTTAACTACTTTAAAGAGAAGAAATAAACTTAGATATAATAATTCCCTGGGATGGTGCTGGTGAGCATACAACCAACTGAGACCAAAGACATTCAGAATCTTGTTATCCTTATTACTGTACAAATAAGGAAACTGAGGCTCAGAGAGGGGATCCCGTACTTGCCCAAGGTCACAAGAGGCTGGGAGTGTTTGTTGGTTCTGCCTCCACATCAGGGTCTCCTTGGGTTGGACAGGGGCTGGAGGCCTCTATTGGGTGTCAGTTTAACCGAGGAGGGAAATTAAGGCACAGAGGTTACTCAATCCAGTGCAAGGGAGACCCTGAGCTGAAAACCGTGTGTTGCAGCCCCCTACCACTTTTTATCAAAGCAGACTATGACAGTAGGTACAGAGATCTCTGTCTGTCTCTCCCAAGCTCCCTGGTCCTTCTCCGAGTCTCTTCCTGTGTCTCTGTCTCCGTCACTCTCCAAATCTTTCCATTAGTCCTGAGGAGCAGAGGGCTGCCGTGGCCCCCAGTAATGTTGGACCTATCTCCATAGCCTAACCCTCCCAATAGGGCCTTGCCCTCTGATCTCCCCCAGAGCAGCCTGTTCCCTCCACCCCCAAGAGCCTGTAATCAGCTCCCCAGGACAGAGCCAAGGCCAGCAGCTGGGGTACAGGGGAGGGCTTCTGTCCTTGAGGGCCTCACCCTCCTGTCCCTCCTCCCCCAGCATGTCCTGAGGCTCCCACTGTGGCCCCCAGGGGGTCTCTAGCCCCCAACTCTGATCACATTTCTCCCTGGCTCACACATCCCCAAGAATTCCCATTGCCCAAGTCCAGCAACAAACCATCCTTCCCACTGAATTTCTTTATTCATTCAATGAACACTCCCAGAGTCCTCTTTGTGCCCACCCCAGCCCAGCTCCCTAAGGAGCCTTCAGGTCAGAGGAGACAGAGCTGGATATAGACGCCCCCCAGCCCTAGAGCTGGAAGTATAGGGCTGAATGGGAGTAGTGGGAGAATCCCAGGGAAGGCTGCAAGGAGGTGATAGCTGGGGCTTTGAGAGATGAATAAGAGTTTTCCAGGGAGGCAAAAGTGGCAGAAAAAGCTTGCAGGCAGGTATGAAGGAGTGGTGGGGGTGGAGCCTGCACTAGATGCCTTCCCACAAGCTTCCAGAAGTTGACTCTGTACCAAGGGCCAACACTATTGCCTAGACAGAGGATGGAACTGAAGCCAGAGAAAGGAAGCAGCTCGCCCACCATCACACAGCAAGTAAGTGGCAGAGCTGTGGGCTCCAACAGCCCGTGCTCTTAACCCCTGTACTCCGAGCCTCTTCCTCTCGCCATGCCGTTTCCTCTGCCAAAGATGCCTTTCCACCCTTCAATTGATGAAAAGCTCCTGTTAGGCTCCATTGTCCACTATATGATCCTCTGGTCCAGAGAGAAAGGGCCCTAGTTTACAGAAGCCCTGGAACACTCAGGTTCAGAGCCTGGGGACCTCAGCCTCTCCTGGTCTCTTACACAGTTCCAGTCACACAGGCTCCCCTTCAAAGAGTGGATTTTTCAGCCTGGACAGTTGCTCTTGTCCTTGGCTTCCTCCAGTTAAAGAGGGAGACAGGACTAGAAGCCTGAGATGACATATTTTTTTTTAATTTTTTTTTATTAGTTGGAGGCTAATTACTTCACAACATTTCAGTGGGTTTTGTCATACATTGACATGAATCAGCCATAGAGTTACACGTATTCCCCATCCCGATCCCCTTTCCCACCTCCCTCTCCACCCGATTCCTCTGGGTCTTCCCAGTGCACCAGGCCCGAGCACTTGTGAGATGACATATTTAAAGCTACATAATGGCTCCTCCGAAAATGAGAACATGAAGCTGCAGGCTAGACCGTGAGAGGTTGGGAAGATGAAAGGTCCTTAAATGTGGTCCCTTGATTCTGGGGAGTGGACGGAGCTCATTAGACCCCATCATGACATCTGTCTTGAATCTTTCCAAGTTCAAAAAGCCCTGTTGCCCTTCCAACCAGGGTTGCTCCCCCATGTGCAATGTCAGGCACCCTATGAGGGGTCTCTGTGAAGCAAGAGGACCAGAAAGGAGCAGGTTCCTGCTCAAGGTCACACGGCAAGTTCATGGAGACCAGAGCCTAGAGGTCTGTGTGCAGGAGATATGAAAAATGACAGAGAGTGGTGTTCTCCCTCTAGACAAGCAGGGAAGGTGAGAGTCTCATGCCTCTGGACACTATCCCCGGGTTCCACTCCACAGTGCATCCAGCTGGGGGCCCAGGGCACTGAAGGATGGCCGGTCTTGAGGGTTAGGGGCCCAGCACAGCTTCATGAGCTCATGAACCTGAGGGGTGGAAAAGAGACAACAGGGTCACATGGGAGTGGCAGAAAGGACATGACTCCTGTTCACAGTTTTAAAATATAAACTAGACTCCATCCCGCTCTTGCTCCAAAGCCTCCCATGGCTCCCTATGGGTCTTAGAAAAAAATTTCATCCCCTCCCGTCTCCCTCCCTCTACCACCCCCTCCATCACCTCCTCTCGTGTTCCATGCAGCCACATCTGCCCCCATCTCATTTTTCAAATACACCAAACTCGTTTCCACCTCAGGGCCTTTGCCGCTGCTGTGTGCTCCACTGAAAATGCTCTCTCCCTTCCTCCCTCAGGCACCACCCCCTCTAGGAAGCTGCTCCGGACTATACCTCCCTCATCTCTTTCTAGACATTGGTCACCACCAGAATGTTCTTGTTAGCTTCTGGTGGTTACAAGGAGGAGGGGTATTATCTGTTCTGTCCTCCACTGGGTCCCCAGCACCCAGCACAAAGCCCAGCGCACAGTCAGAGCTCAATAAATGTCTGTGGCCTGAGCAAATTAATTTGTGAATGACCAACCACATGCCAGACACTTCCACAAAAGCTCTGATGAGAAACGGTAAGAATCATTTATTGAGCACTGACTGTATGCTAGGCTCCAAGATGAGCACTGAAGACGTGTTAGCAAACTGGTCTTCCCCCACCCTATAAGGCATAGTTATTCCCATTTCGGAGACAGGTAAATTGAGGCTCGGAAAGTGTTTATGCTTTACCATACAGTGAGAGAGCAGCAAAGCAGAGGCCAGAAATCCCCTTCAGCCTCACTCCCTGATCCCTACTCTCAACCAAGAGATATCTTGGGTGGAGAGTAATTCAGAGGGATCAGCAGGCTTGCTCAAGACACCGCGGTGAATCTACAAAGTGGGAAACTGAGGCAGATCCTCCAGAGCTCACCTCACTAGGACAGGCAGGAGGTGCAGGCAGCCTCTGGCCCTCGGCCAGCAGCTCCAGGAGGCGGCAGAGGGCTGGAACATCTCTCTCACATCCCATCATCCGCAGGAACTCCTGGAGCCAAGGGAGAGGGCCCGAGGTGGGGGAGGAGTCAACCGGCATGGAGCCGGCGGGGGGGGGGGGGGGGGCGCCCTTTATCGTGGGGGTCAGCCACAGTGAAGGGAGGAAGGGGAGCACCCACCCGTGGTGAGGGAAGGGGGCCCTCCTAACGGGGAGGAGGAGTTGTCTGTGACGGATGCGGAAGGCAGCTGCCTGTGACTGGAGGGGAGGGGCGGGAGGTATCAGTCACAGTGAAAAGAGGTCCTGCTGGAGCACCCAAGGCTGGGACCGGGTGACCCTCAGCATAGAGGACAGGGGTTGGCCTGAGAGGGAAGAGGGTTTGGGGAACTGAGGGGTGCCGACTCACGGCTGAGGGGCTACAGTTCTTGTCACTGTAGGTGAAGAGCTCGTACAGGACCACCCCGAAGCTCCAGACATCCGACTGGCGCGAGAAGATGTTGTCCGAGAGGGACTCGGGGGCGTACCTGGAGGGGGCCAGGGCGGTCTTGGGACGCGACAGCAAGGCAGAGGGCAGGAAAGGGAGCAGCCCTGGACTGTGGTGGCTGGTCCCGGTAGGTGGCTATGAGAAAGCCAGCCCCAGCCAGTTCTGAGGCCTCAGCTTCCCTGGCTGTGGGGTGGGAGGATGCTCCAAGGCTGTGGGGTGCCGGGGCGGGGCCGGGGCGGGGCCAGAGCAAGAGAAGGCGCGTGATCGGGGAGGAGCCAGGGCTACGGGGGCGTGGCCACAGCAGGCCCAGCCCCGCGGGAGGCAGGGCGGAACAGAAACGCCCCCGAGGCGGAGCGGCCCGGGTAGTGCGGAGGGAGGGTGGGGCTGGGAGGAGGTCCCTACCAGAAGATGGGGCTCTGGCCTGGCTCGCGGACCACGTAGTAGTCTTTGTCGAGAGGCAGCAGCTTGGCGAGGCCGAAGTCGGCGATCTTGACGTGCGTCTCGCTCTCCACCAGGATGTTCCGGGCCGCCAGGTCGCGGTGCACGCAGCGGCAGGAGCCCAGGTATTCCATGCCCTACGGGCGGGCATGGGGTGCGAACCCCCAGGATGACTCCGTAGGAGCCCCAAGTCTGACCTGGAATCCTACAGCAGCCCCAACCCAGATCCCAAGCCTAACCCTACCCCTGACCCATCTTGCACTCCAGTCTTCACCTTCTTATTGGTTTGGACCTACTAGAAGTGTTAGTCGCTCAGTCGTGTCCGACTCTTTGCGACCCCATGGACTGTAGCCTACCAGGCTCCTCTGTCCATGGGATTCTCCAGGCAAGAATACTGGAGTGGGTGGCCATGCCCTCCTCCAGGGGATCTTCCCGACCCAGGGATGGAACCCAGGTCTCCCGCACTGCAGGCAGATTCTTTACCGTTTGAGCCACAAGAGAAGTCCCCGACCTTAGCCCTAACCCAACCGCATTTCCAGCCTGACCTAGACCCCAAACTTCCACCCTCAGCCTTCCTGGCGAATCCATGCAGACCCTGCCCATCGAGCCAGCTCTGTGGACGCGGCAGGTCCACGGTCGCCCCGCCCTCCTCCGCCCCGCACCTTGCAGATCTGGGAGGCGTAGAGGAGCAGGCGGCCAGCGTCCAGGCGGGTGCGGTGCCGCTGCAGGAAGTCGCGCAAGCAGCCGCTGGGCAGATACTCCATGACCAACCGCAGGCTCTGGCGGCCTAGGAGTGGCGGGGGAGGCAGGGAGGGGTCACCACGGCGCCTAACTTCGTCTCCTCCCTCTCCCCATTCTTCTTCCCCGATCAGAGTGGGACCGTGTGTCCCCTCCGGGCTTCAGTATTGCTTTCTATAAAATGGGAACAGCAACAGTGACACGTATCGCTAGTCAATTTGAGTACTTTCTATAATATACATTAATTCTTTTTAACCTCATAACGACCCGTTTTTTTCAGGTGGGGAAACTGACGATGCCAAGGTAGTCTTAGGCTTCCCCGGTGGCTCCGCCGTAAAGAATCAGCCTGCAATGCAGGAGACTTGCAGGAGATACCGGTTCGATCCCTGGATGGGGAAGATCCCCTGGAGTAGGAAATGGCAACCCACTCCGGTATTCTTGCCTGGAGAATCCCACGGACAGAGGAGCCTGGGGGGCTACAGTCCAGGAGGGGGGTCACAAATGAGTCGGACAAGACTGAGCAACTAAACCAACAAGGCAGATCTGGATAAACAAGATCAGTCAGTAGCGCGCCTGCTGGCGTTCTGAGACCACCTGAAGTGGTCGTGCAGGATGAGGGCGTGTAATTTGCAGAGCAGTTCACCTGGGCCATAGCTGACACCCCGGTACTTGACGATGAAGTCGCTGTGGAGGGCTTTGAGGATCTGGATCTCCCGCTGGAAATCCCTCTGCTGTTCTGGCCCGCTGTGCTGCAGCTGCTTCACGGCCACCAGGGCCCCTGTGTTGTCGCCCAGCGGGTCATAGCGGCACAGCTCCACGCTGCCGAAGTTGCCCTGGGGGACAATGGCGCTGGTGTCCACATGCATGAGTGCTACCCCACCCACCCCAGCCTAACCCACCTCACCTTGCCCAGCTGTGAGATGTACTTGAGGTGTCTCTCCTCAAAGATGGTAGGGTCCTGGCATGCATAGAGCTGGGTGCCATTCCAGAGCCCATCACGGGGCGCCAGGGTGCCAGGTGTGGGGTCTGAGAGGAGCTCATAATCTGGGGGGCAGAGGCAGTGAGTGAGCAATGTACTGGGCCCTGGGCCCCCGCTCCTAAGCTAACTTGCTGTGTGACCTCCATCTGCATGCTCACCCTCTCTGTGCATTATGGCAGAGCCACTGCAAGCCAAGAGGTACTTTGTAGGGCTGGGAAAAGGTGCTTCTTGGCAAAGGCAGCCCTCTTATGCAGTGTACATGCTGCACACAGACAGAAAGGCATTTCCCAGACTTCACTGCCATGGGGTGATAGGGGAGAGAGACGTACTGGAAGCTCATTTAGGCCTGGCCCGTGAAAACCTAGAGTGGGACCGTCTATACTCTCTCTCCTGTTTGCAGAGAATCCAATAGGGGCCTCAGGTCATGGGATGGGTGGAACCACAAAGAGAGAGTTTCTTGCTGACTTGGACACACCCACTGAATGAGAACTACACATCCATCATGTGTGACCTTGAACTGAAGGGCTTGTCTGTTACAACAGCTGTTGAAGCTCATACTGACTGTAGGTCATCGATCAGTCCAACCTTGTCTGGCACGCAGGGCAGGCTCCACATACAAATCTCACTCTTCTATGGGGTCCAATATGACATCCCCGTCCTGCCCACCCTGCCTGGCCCCAGTGGGCACCTGAAGTGATGAGGCTGTTCAGGTCACGGATGACAGCGCGGAAAGAAGGCCTCTGGCCTGGCTCATAGGCCATGCACTGTTGGATCAGCAGGGCCAGCTCCATCCACTTGGGGGCAGGCAATTGATGCCGTTCCTGGTAAAACTGGAGCTTCTAAAGGCAGGATGAAGGGTTGGTTACCCCCAGTGAGCCCTCAGAGGTACCCCCGAGACCCACCCATCCTCCCCAAGCTGGACTTCATTCTGCCCTTCCATCAGATGAGAGCTCTCGAAGCCAATGCTGGCGCTCTGACCTTGGCAGGCTCCAGGGCGCTGATTGGCACTGTGACACCACTGAACACCTCCCAGACCGTGGCTCCAAAGCCCCACTTGTCAGCTTCCAAGCCAAGTGTTCGGGCCTCCTGGAGACATTCAGGGGCCACCCAGGGGATCCTGTCAGTGAGCACTGGTGCAGGAGGCAAGGATGGGATCAGGGATCCACTTTCTTGCCCCACTAGGTCCCTCCCTCCTTCACCCCTCAGCACTTACTCTCCAGGCTTAGCACAGTGGGGCTGACACCCGGGTCGCTCAGCTTGATGAAAGGCAGGTTCCCGTCAGTCCCCTCACGAGCCAAGAGCACCTTCCGGGCTGACACATTGCCATGAGGGAGACCTTTGTCTTCCTAAGCGGTCCAAGCACCGGGACGTGCCGGGGGTTGGGGTGGGGGGAATGAACATGCTGGTTGGTGAACTCCTACACATCCTTCAAAGCCCACCCCGTACTGCTCAGGCCATACTTCAACATCTTTCCTAGACTACTGGCAGCACACCTCCTGTGTCCCTCCTCTTCTTGAACACTGCTCCTTCATCCCATGGCTTCTTACTCCCTTCAGGCTGGCACTCAAGACCCCCTTGAAATCCAACTCTTGGCCACTCTTCCCATGGGCTTCTCTCTCCCACATCCCCACTCTGGTCTCCTGCCAGGAGAACAGACCTGATACGCCCCTGGACAAGCAACACATCTTCTAAGCTGCAGCCTTTGCCCAGGCTTTTCTCTCAGCCTGACATGCTTTCCTTCCTTTTTTTTTTTCTTAATGAACTTCTACTCAATCTCCAAGACCCCAATTTTACTGTTCTTTCTTCTGGGGAAGCCTCCCCCCGGGGCCAGCCTCGTTGCTCACCAGTCCCCTCAACTTCCATGAATGATCAGCTGTCTCCTGCTCTTACACCTCTGAGCCTGTATGTATGCTGTTCCCTCAGTCTCAAATGCCCTCCACTTGCCCTCCACCCTTGCCAAACTGCTATCCATATGACAGAGCCCACTCTCAAAGCCCCGTCCACTCTGTGAAAGGAGGATGGAGCAGGCAGAGGAGCACTCACCAGGTAGTTGAGGGCATAGGCCAGCTGTTTGATCACCTGTAGCTTCCAGCTGGCTGGCACTAGGTGGCCACACTTGCGTAGATATGTGTCCAGCGCTCCCAGGCGTACAAATTCCTGAACCATGATACCTGTGGAAGTAGGAAGGGGCAGGGTTGGGAGGTAGGACTGGATTGTATTCAACAGGCTCTGTCCCCAACCCCAGCTTCAAGGGTTGCTTGAACTCTCAGCTCTGACTTTTCCCTCCCCTATTCCTCCATTCTTAACCAACTCACCTCTCTGCTTCCCCACTTCCCATCTCAGAACCACTTGCCTCTAATGCCTGGAAGGTGTCGAGTTCTCTCCATGACTCACTCCCAACCCTTTGCAAGGTCTGTGATTCTGACTGGAACACCCCTCTTCTTTCACTTCCCTAATGTCTATTTATTCTTGCCTTTTCAGCTTAGAATGTATCCTTACCTACTCAGAATCACTGCTTGACCTCCAGAGGTTAGCAGCCTCTGATCAACCACAATGACCTGTGCTGCCCCACCACACACAATCGTTTATCATCCTGCTCAGCCTGCCATGTTCTATGCTATGCACCAAGCTCCTGGCACGTGTTGGGCTCCCAGTAAACAGCTGCTGAGCTAAGCTGATGGAGACAAGGCTTGCAGAGGCAGCATGAACCTTGCAAAGCTGCAGAGATGGTACACAATAGATCAGAATCCATGTCTGCCTGACTTGAGATAATTCTGGGGGCTTAAGTATTGGTGGGAGCCTGGAGTTGCTTAGTCAAAGAGTGATGATGGAGGGACATGAGTACAGGATGATAGACCCTGGTGGAATGGAACCCCAGCCAGGGTAGGCTCTAAGTGTGTACTGCTATTGCTGCCATAGGTGGGCTCAGTGAGGCAGGGCAGAGATGGGGAGTGTCTCTCACTGTCTCCAGCCATGCACACGCCACGGAGCAATATGAGATGCTGGTATGACACTTGGCTCATCAAGCTCGCTGCTTCCAGGAATGACTGGGGAGGAAAGAATGGAGAGAACATGTGTGGGTTTCTTCCACTCCTGGGTCAGACCAAAGAACCCCAAACTTGCTGCTCACAAACATGCCTCAGGAGACCTGACCGCCAGCTTCCTTTGGCCTTGGAGTCCACCATTAATATACACAGCACTCCGTATCATGATTTTTTTGATGGAGGCAGGAAGTCCCCACTGTAGTCTACCTTGAGTCACTCACCTTCTGGCTCAAAGCTTCCTCTTTGTTGTCCAGCCCCTGAAGATACCTCCACCCACATCATTCTTTCTTCTCCTTTCCTCATTCCTCTCTGACCCACTGTTCTCCTTGCTATTCCTTAAACATGCCAGACTTGGCCCTGCCTCAGGCCTTTTGCACTGGCTGTTCCCTCTGTCTAGTATACTCCACCTGTTTGCATCTAAATTCCTCACCCTTCTATATTTCATGGAGATGCTGTGGCTACATATCTGCTATTTTAAGGCCCTGTGTGTGTTCTCTTTGTTTTGGTTTTGGGTTTCTTTTCTAGGTTTTGTTTTTTTTTTTTTTTTTTTTTTTTTGCTTCCCCAATCAGAGATTGAACCTGCACCTGCTGCTATGGGAGCATGGAGCCTTAACCACTGGACCACCAGGGAAGTCTGACCCTGTGTGTTTTTAAATTTCTCTGAATCCACAACCCCCTCTCCAGCTAGGCCCTAACCCAGAAGGTCTGGTCCCACCCTGCTCACCTCCATGCAATTCTTGTGCTTGGCATCCATCACTTTGAGTAGCACCTCTGTCTCTCTGGCCTCCCCATCCACAATCTCATGGTGACAGCCCCGATAAATCTTGGTGAAGGACCCGTGACCTAGGTTCTCATGCTGGAGAGTGAAGAGGCAACATGAAAGGCCAGTAACAGGGCTCCCATGGGATCCTGTCCCTTAGCTATGGCCCAAGCAAGGCATAGGTAATGGATCAATTTTACAGATGATGAAACAGAGGCACAAAGAGATTATATCACACGACTGAGGCCACACAGCAGAGACAGATGCAGACCTGGTCTCTGGATCCCAACTGAAGTTTGTTTCCCCCATTTCCTGGGGCCCCTTACCCACTGCAGGCTGTCAGCAGGGATCTTGTGAAACGTCATCTGACTCAGCTGGCATTGGAATTGGGGCTGAACAGGGGATGATGTGGGTGGGTTGCAACCTCTCCGGACCACAATCAGATTGGACTTTTCTATGGGGAGTGGAAAGAGGAAGAAAACTAGAGGTCAAAGGTGAAAGGTCCTCAAAGGATTGCTCACGCCCTGTCTCAGTGTGGGGACGTCCTTGGTGGCTCAGATGATAAAGAATCTGCCTGCAATGAGGGAGATCCGGGTTTGATCGCTGGGTCAGGAAGATCCCCTGGAGAAGGGAATGGCAACCCATTCTGGTATTCTTGCCTGGAGAATGGACAGAGAAGCCTGGTGGGCTACAGTCCGTGGAGTCACAAAGAGCCAGACACAACTGAGTGACAAATACTAAACTGTCTCAGCATGGGGTCTTCTGCAGAAGCCAAGTCTAAGATGAGGGTTCCAGGGCACACGGTTTATTTGAAAGGAAACTCCAGGAAGTCCCAGTGAGGGGAGGGAGAGTGAGAACAAGATGGAAGGAACTCTGTAGGTGGTATAAATGAGCAGGTCATGCTGTGGGCAGCCTGGTCTCAAGTCCTATTAGGGATTCTGGGAAAATCTGGAGAACTCACACCTGAAAGCTGTCCCATCCCAGGGGTCTGTCTGAGAGCAAAATTCACCCAGAGCAAGAGGCAAGAGATGAACAGAGGCTAAGTGCTTGTGACATCACTCAGATCCAGCTGTGCCTGGATTCAGCCATCCCTGGAAGCAGCCTCTATCCCACAAGCCCTAGATCACCTTTTTTCCCTCCTAGACTACTTTGACCAGCAGTCTTTGTCACTTGCCACTCAAGAGCTGGAACAGATCACAGAAAGGCAGGGTCCCAGATTGCCTACTCAGCTTGGGAGAGAAGGCAGGCTCACCTTTAGGTCTGGGGTTGCAGCAGAAGGTGAGGTACAGCTCAACCCCATCCACGTGCAACCCACCATTCCAACAGGCTGCCAGGAGCTCACGAAGACTGCTGTGGGGACGGCCAAGGCCAGCCAGGGAGAAGGTTCCTGTGGCGTCGCACCGGATGAGGCAGCCCTTATAATCTGGGCCCAGGGGGGTCTGCAAAGAGGAGTGAGTGGTCTCTGAGTGGAAGTGGGCGGCAGGCACTCTTCCCTCAAATCTCCAAGTCTTTGCATATTCTGTTCCCTCCACTGGGAATGCCTTTTCCCTCCCCTACTTCAGGAAGCCATGCTGACTCATATTTCAGTTCTCAGCTCAAATATCATCTCCTCCAGGAAGCCCTCCTTGCCCTCCTGGCCCCTGCAGGCAGACTGACCAGGACACAAACAGTTAGGAGGTAGCTGTCGAAATCCTGGGGACTGCGGCGGAGGACGTAGGAGCCGGGAAGCGAGCCCCCAGTCTTGAGTTTGTTGATGGCAAAATCCAGGCTGTGGGGAAAGGTGGAAGAGAATTGAGAGTCGAAGATGGTGAGAAACAGATGGAGGCAGAGAAACCAAACTAAATCTGAGCTCTAATCTTGGTCTCTCCGAAGCCCTGGGAACCTCACAAGGTAACATTCCCTCACTCCCTCCCATGTGTAAAATGAGCCGAAAGCTGGGCTTCTGCCTAGGGGATTAAAGAGGAAGCCACAGGCGAAGCCCCACACCTGGGCACCTCCAGCATCCCTAGGAAATGGTTCTGGGGCCTCAAGGAGCCAAAGGGAGGGAAGCGGCTGCAGAAATGAGACTGCAGACTCACTGAGCGCCAGCTTTGCACCTGGTGCTGTTGAAGGGCTCCTGAGAGGCAAGGACACGGACGCACCGAGAAGGGGAGTGCCAGAGACTTGGTCCCCAGTGAGTCCTTACGTGATGGGGCCGTGGCACTGCTCAGCCACCTCCTCCAGCAGCCGCGGCGGCGCCACCTCCTTGCAGAAGTAGTGCCGCGAGTCCGTGGTCAGCCGGAAGTAGCCATCCACGAGCGCCACGAAGGACAACGCTGCGGGAAGCCCCGGGAACTCGGCCTCCTGTGAGGACCGGTGTCAGGGCCCGCCGCGGTCCGAGGGTGACAATCCCGCGTCCCCGCCGTCAGGGACGGAGAAGGTAGGAAGGGAGGGGGTTCCAGCACCCACCAGGATCTGATTGTCTGTCCTGGTGATGGTGACCAGGCGATGCTCCGCAGCCGGGCCAATGCACGGCGCCTGCTTGATGCTGATATCCACGATTTCTGGAAAGTCGCAGAAGGGCTGGAGGACCTGTGAAGATGCGGGAGGGCTGAAGCTGGGGGTCCCGCCCCCTCCGCGCACCTAGTCCTTTTTGGAAGCCTGGACCCCACCAGTCCATACTCATGAGGCCCGCTCCTCCCAGCCTCACCGAGTCCCATCCCTCTCCAGTCAAGCCCCCACCAAGCCCTGCCTCCTTCTGTCCACACCATCCCTCTCAACTCCCTCCCCTGCTCATCCCAAATATCCGCCCCCTCACCTCTGTCAAACCCCGAGTCCTTCCCTCGGCCGGTCCCCCACCCCGCCCCAGGTCCCGCCCTCACTTAACTCCCCTTTCTCTCCCGGTGTCTCAGTCCAGCCGGGAGCCTCGCCCAGCCCCAGGCCTGCCTCTTCGCTCCACCTGCAGCTAGCCCCATTCCGAGCCCCGCACACCCACTAGCCCCTCCCTCTACGCACCGCCCTTTTCCTTCCCGCTTCCTCGCTCAGCCCCACCCACACCTCACTCGCCCCTCCTCCCCGAACCCCCTCGCTGTCCCGCCTCTCCCTCGGCCCCGCCCCCAATCCCCGCCCACGACCCTGCCCTCCCCTTGGCCCCCGCTCAGCGCCCCCCCACGCCCCGCACCTCGTGTTCTCCTGGGCTCCAGGCGATGCCAGTGCCGCCAGCCACACGGAGCAGCCCCGGCGTATCCTGCCCACCAGCAGCGCCGGGGAGACCCACGCGGAAGGTCTCGGCGGCCCGGTCTGGATCCAGCCGCTCGAGGTCCATGATGTACTTGACCATGAGCGAGTGCCTGTCAGCCTGGCAGGCCGCCACGCGGCGCAAGGCCCGGCGCACCGTCCTTCGGATGCGCCTCCGAGTCACGAAGCTCAGGCCCTGGATGAGGTCGCGCAGGCCAGGGGGCAGGCAGACCTTGTAGCTGCAAGTGGGCCGAATGGGGCCCTCAGTGTGGGGCGGGGTGTCCGCCCCGGAGGACCGAGGCGGCACATCAACCCAACCCCTAGGTGCGGGGCTGGAGTGTGGCCTCAGTAGGGGGGTCACACAACATACACAGAAACACGCCCAGGGACAGGCATGGGGGTAGGGAGGGCCTCCATGGGACAGACAGGGACCCACATAGTCCTTTTAGCTGCCTGAGGTCTGGCTATGGAGTCTCAGGGGGTCTGGGTTCAAGGGGAGGGGGTGGGTCCCAGGAACACAGTGTAGGCTTGGAGGTGGGGCGCCGGACTCGTGACGCCCTGGTGGAGCCATGCTGGTTCGCTCCCAGGTAGAGGCTGGGCGCCACAGCCTGGAAGCCCTCACCTGACTGTCTTCAGCAACTCCTCGGGCCGCTGAGCCTGCTCGAGGGCCATCCGGGCCAGGTCCAGAACAGCCAAGCTGAGGCACTCACCCTGTTCCTTTAGGCTGAGGCCTACCGAGAGGCGGCCGCTCACCAGGTCATGGCGGTGCTAGGAGCCAGTCACAGCCCGATCATGAGCCCTGATGTGGTCAATAGACCCCCAACCCTGGGCCGACCTCCACCCTGGGGCTGCCACTCTGAGCCCCGCCCACCCAGCTAGCCCCTCACTCTTCATACCGCCCAATTCATTCCCACCTCCTCACTCAGCCCTACTCACAGGAGAATCAGCCAAAGCTGCCCAAACGAGCCCTGACATTGCCCTATGTACCCCCACCCCTGAGCTGATCCCCACGCAGACACCTACCTGAGCAAAGAGGTGCTCCAGGACTGGCAGATCCAAGATGGCACTGGTCAAGTCCTTTCGTAGCCCAAATCGGTGGCACTTCTCTAGTCCAAACCAGTTGGGAAAATAAAAGCTGTGGGGGAGGGGAGAACTCTGGAGTAGGGGATATGATGAGGGGGGGACTGTGCCAAGACCTCACAGAACCCAGGTTATACCCTTGACTTGCTGTGTGATGTTGGACAAGTGGACCACCCTCTCTGACATTAGTCTTCTCATATGTGAAATGAGCAATGCTCATGCCCTCCTTGAGGCACCCACCAGGAGGTGCAGGGAGATGATGATCCAAGGGTTTCTGTGGTTTTAAACTCCCATTTCCCAAGCCCTCAGCAAAAGGCATGCCCTCCTGGTATCATTTAACCCACATTTGTGGGGGCGGAGGGGAGACCCTTCCTACCGGAGTCTGTAGACAAGGACCTGGGTACCCGTGTCCTCCACGGAGAAGATGTGGCTCGGGGGGAACCAGCAGGACAGGTCTTCCAAAGCCAGAGCAAAGAGGGAGTGGTACACGGGCAGGATGCCTGAGGGGACACTCGCATCAGTTCCCTCTCAAATCTCCCCATCTGTCCCCTGCAGGCCTGCCAAGTTATTCTCATGCAGCCCTACAGGCGCTTTCTCACCTTCAGCTCTGACATCATGTCCCACCCCTGCCATGGACTCAGCCTGCTTCTCA
This sequence comes from Muntiacus reevesi, assembly GCF_963930625.1. NCBI lineage: Eukaryota > Metazoa > Chordata > Mammalia > Artiodactyla > Cervidae > Muntiacus > Muntiacus reevesi. Next base: position 184,166,379 of record NC_089249.1, on the reverse strand, counting down.
GGGCTCCCTGCCTCTCTCTCCAGGGTATCTCTTTCCACTTAACAGTTTACCTCGAGGGATGACCATCTGTTTCTTCTAATAGACTATCATGCCTCTGAGTCTATGCACAGGCATAGAATGCCCTGTGCACCCTCCTCCCTTACCAAACTCCTACTCATCCCTCAAAGCCCCAGATCCAATGCTGACTCTGCTTGACAGCTATTCCAGCTCCCAATCTGTGTTCCACACAACCCTAACCCTCCTTCTGACCAAGCCTTCTTGGGACGCACTTACCACTGGCCTTAGCAGCGCAAACACACAGGTCTTCAGCTGAGTGGTCCCCAAAGGAGAAGGACAGGCACTGTGGGGGTCCAGGGCCCCGAGGGGGCAGCAGCACGTGCAGGGCACCAGCCTCTGAAGAGGAGAGGCTGCAGGAGCGCTGAGAAATCAGGGGTGTCTCCTCACTTGGAGGTGCCATGAGTGCAGCCTGCCTGAACACAGAAAAAGGTAGCCCCTCAGCTGCGATCACAGGACAAGTTTGCAGACCTTCTGAGGTAGGGGTGGGGTGGGTGAAAGAAATACAACTGAGTGAGGTAGGGATGAAACCAGAGAAATAAGGAGGAGAGAGGGACAGAAAGAGAAGGACAGATATGGGCAGAGGCAGAGAGAGGGAGCTGAGTGTGCAAGGTGGGTGAGGAGCCATACCACCCCCGGTGAGGGCTGTGCTGGGAAGCTGGAAGACATTCACACAAATTTGTGTAAACTCACACTTCAGACTCTGGGTGCCCAGGGCAAACATCTCTAGTCAACCTCCAGTCTCCACATATACCCACTCTCCAGTCCCTTCTCCAGACAGGCATGATTAATCAATCAATCACAGATATAGGGATTTGCTAATCAGCAAGCAGATAGTTATTGGCCTGGGCAAGTGTGCATGCTCAGTTGTGACTGATTCTTTGCGACCCCATGTAGCCCTCCAGGCTCTTCTGTCCATGGGATTCTTCAGGCAAGAATACTGGAGTGGGTTGCGATTCCCTCCTCCAGGGGATATTCCTGGCATGTGGATTGAACTCAGGACTCCTGCAGCTCCTGCACTGGCCGACGCCACCTATGAAGCCCATTGGCCTGTGCACACAGGTGTTTAAGGAAATAGAAGTGACCATCCCTCCTTGTGAAGCTGGAGGATTCTAGCACTTCTGAGGCCGGGGAAAGAAGCTTTTGCAGCTGGAATGGCAACCCACCCCAGTACTCTTGCCTGGAAGAGCCCATGGACGGAGAAGCCTGGTCCATGGGGTCACATAGAGTCGGACACAATGGAGCGACTTCACCTAGTGCATGCCTTGGGGGCTGATCCAGACATCAGACTCAGTCATCATCAGAGTCAATCAACAGAGATCTCTGCCTCTGTCTCCGCTGATCCCTGCATCTCTGTTCCATTAGTTCCCCAGAATAGGAAGTCCTCCCTGGGTTAGGTCCAGGAAGAAACCACCCACATTATTTCCAGGAGTTCTACACCAGTCACCTTCCAGCTCTCTCTCACCCTGGTGGACCCAGAGCTCAGGACCCTGGGCTGAGTAGAGGAAGGAATTGGGTTTCACATGCCATGAGGAAAAGGAGGAAGACAAAGAAGATCTACTTAAATTGACCCAAATGAAGAAGATACAAAGAGAATATTGGTAAAAAACTATGTTCCAGGGACTTCCCTGGCAGTCCAGCGGTGAAGACTGCGCTTCCAATGCAGGGGATGTGTGTTTGATCCCTAGTGGGAGAACTAAGATTCCACATGCCGCTGGATGTGGCCAAAAAATGTAAAACAAAAAACAAACAACAACAAAAACTATGTTTCACAATAATAGTGGGAGTGGGTGGAGAGTGTTAATGAGATTTTAACACACTCGGAATATAAGCCTGGGACTGGGGATCGGTGAAAACCTCAGGCTGTGGGTTCAAATCCCAGCCCCACCATATCCTGGCCTTGTGATTCCAGCAGGGCTCCCACAGTTGGGACAGAGTTTTCTCAGCTATGAAATGTGCTGACTCCCACCTGCTTCAGCGAGGTAGTTTACTGACTCCAGCCCGACCTGTCAACATGTTTAAAAGTTAGAGTATTGGCCCCTCAGTTGTGTCTGACTCTCACCACCCCATGGACTGTAGCCCACCAGGCTCCTCAGTCCATGGAATTCTCCAGCAAAAATACTGGAGTGGGTAGCCATTCCCTTCTCCAGGGGAATCCTCCGAACCCAGGGATTGAACCGAGTTCTCCTGCATTGTAGGCAGATTCTTTACCTTCTGAGTCACCAGGAAAGCTCATTAATATATTCGCTGCTGCCGCTAAGGCGTTTCAGTTGTGTCCGACTCTGTGCGACCCCACAGACTGCAGCCCACCAGGCTCCGCCATCCATGGGATTTTCCAGGCAAGAGTACTGGAGTGGGGTGCCATTGCCTTCTCCAATCAACACATTTAATCCCCACTAGATGATACAAACCCTTGGTGACATGCTCAGCAAGCACTTGACAAATGTCAGCCAAACCAGACGGGAAGGTCCCTTAGGACAGTGGTTTGAGGCTTACCATCAGGGACGTAGGACATAGGGAAGAGAGAACTTTCCCCTAGGGACACTCCAGTGTTACCAGCTCCCAGACCAGGAATTGGAACTTTCCCCACCCCACCCTACTCTGTCACTTCTCACAGAGATGCCCAAAACCTTATTTCTAACAGTCGCCCTGATCTTTGCACCTTTACGTAAACAGAATCACAAAGCAGTGTCTTTTGTTTAAAATAAATCTTTAAAACATGATTTTTTAAATATCGAAAGTAAAAATAGGAAGTCTATTTGGCGCCCAGAGAAACGTCCCTGTTTTAACATCAAAAGTCCCACATGCCCAGGAGGGAAGGTTGGTTGGTCACCGTGCTCGGGCCTCGGAACCTGGGGCATAGGAGTCGCGAAGTGCAGCCCCAGAGCTTGGAGCTCTGGGCGCATGCGCAAGGACTCCTTCAGGTCCGGGAAGCTGGGAATTCGAGGCCTCGTGCTCCGGACGAAGTTGAAGCCCAGGGGGGAAGCGCTTTGCCGGAGGCCGCACCGCCAGCTGTCCCAGCTTATGTCAGAAGGCTTTTCTCTGAGACCTAGAAGGCACACTTGCCTTTGTCCCCGCGGCGGCCGTCCGCACAGTCTCCCCCCACCCCCACCTCCGACCCGAGCCAAGGGGCTCCATCAGCTCTTACCTGGAGGTGACCGCCCTGGGCCAGCGACGGGAGGGCAGAGCCGGGCAGCAGCCGGAGGAAAGTCCCACTCGCTCCTTCCTGTGTGGGCCCCTCGGCTTCCTGAGCGGCTGTCACTTACCGAAAGTCATGGCCCTGTGGGGGCCGGGGCCGGGGAGGGGCAGAAAGTCCCGGAAGCCTCTGCCACAGCCGTGCTCCTCAGGCTGCTGAAGACCCTGGACCTCAGGGGGGCAGTGACAGCGGAGAGAAGGGCCCAGGGCACCCCGAGGGGTCTCAGCAGGCTCCGGGACTCAGCCTCCGTGGGGCGCTGGCAACCCTCTGGCTTCCTCCGGCCTCAGTTTACCCATTTGTGGCGTGTGTCGGGGGGAGGAGAGGGTGGGCACCCAGAGGAACTGATTTCACACCTAAGGAAGGGAACTGGTCTGGATCTGTCCAGGAAGGAGGCAGGAAAGTTGCCCCAAACAAAAGTGAAGTTCTCCTTTACAGTATTTTTCCAATGAGACCCTGGAAGGTATGGCGGTCCCTTTTTGTGCTCCATGCCCCAACCCCAGCCCTATAATCTGTGAAAACCAGACAGACTGGGTCACCTCACTGTCTGGTCTGGCAGGGAGGCAATTAATCATGGATAACCAAGAAAACCAAGATGATGGGACAGGCACAGGCTGAGGCTGAAGGGCGGGGATGAAGGGCGGGGAGCTTGGGGGACAGGCGGGGGCGCGTTCTGTGTAAAGGACATGATGGATCAAGCAGGATGTGAAGCAAGACAAAGACGACTCCTGGTGAACATCGCAGGGGCAGAGACCCAGAGGTGAGAGTGAGTAGAGCTATTTAAGGCTCAGAGGGCTTGACTGGATGCAGTGGGGAGGGAGGGGGATGGTTTGGCAGCCAGCAGGAGTCAGCTCACAGAGCCAGGTCTGATTGGGGTTTTTTAACACACCTGAGGCTGTCATGTGTGGAGGAGGCAGGAGGCCAGGGCAGTGCTCTTAGTAGGATACAAACCCCAGAAAGTAGAGCTTTGGGATACATTTTATTTTTTTAAATTAATTTATTTTTTATTGAAGGATATGGAGTAAATTTTAGAGTACATTTTCATCTCTGTGCTCCCCTGGTGGCTCGGATGGTAAAGAATCTCCCTGCATACAGGAGACCAGGGTTTGATCCCTGGATCTGGAAGATCTGGAGAACCACTCCAGTATTCTTGCCTGGAGAATTCCACGGGAAGAGGAGCCTGGTGGGCTACTGTCCCAAAGAGTCAGACACGACTGAGTAACCAGCACTTCATTTTCATCTCTGTAATCCCATCTCAAGCTGTGGCACAAAAGTGGTTTTGGTACATATTTTGTTGACTTCAACTGAGTCACCCACAGACACTTACTGGGCACATCTGGTGTATAGGGCATTGGGGACACACAGCAGGGTACAGCGCAGATCCAGTCTCTGCCTGGTGGAGCCAAGAGGGAAGATGAAAATAAATTAGTATCCAGTCAGGGTTTCAGTGGCCCTCGGTGCCAGGCTTCTAGGAGAGACATCAAGTCTGGGAGGGTTTCCTGGAGGAAGTGACTTTGATATACTGAAACCCAAGGACAAGTAGGATTAACCAGTGATCCGGAGGCGTGGAGAGTCCTGGCAGAAGAACAGCCCAGGCAAAGACTGAGAAGCTGGGTAAGGTCACAGTGTTCCTGAGGACAGGGTGGCAGGGGAAATTGTACTGAGACTTGTTTGTTGGCATCAGTGGGGCCTTTGTGGGCTTTGTGGGTGGAGAGGGAAGAGATATGAGTTGTGTCCTCACTGCAGCAGGAGCCAGAGCAGGCTTGTGGCAGGAAGTGCTGCATGGGACTTAGCCAGAGTATTTTTCTTTCACTTCCGGGATGGCTTCAGCAGAGAAGAATGCAAAGAGTGAGTTTCTAGGCCACTGACAACTCTCACAGTGTGAGGGTCACTGTGGTATACTGAGAATGAGCAGAAGGGAGACAGAGTGAGGACAGAGGCACTGTCAGTCTCAGAGAGGGCCATGTGAAGTCTGCATGAGGTGATCCCAAGGGGCACAGCCCAGCATTTGCCCATAAGTTGGATATTTTGTTGATGCAAACATCCTAAATTTTCTCCTGGCATAAAACCCACAAATACAAAGAATAAACAAATGGAACTGGAGACAAAGGTAAACTCATGTCATGGATAAAATATCTCCATAGTATGAACAATGCCTGCATGCATGTGTGCTAAGTTGCGTTAGGCATGACCAATTCTTTGCAACCTTATAACCTGCCAGGCTCATTGGTCCGTGGGATTCTCCAGGCAAGAATACTGGAGTGGGTTGCCATGTCCTCCTCCACGATATCTTCCCAATCCAGGGATCAAATCCATGTCTCTTTGTCTCCTGTATTGGCAGGAGGGTTCTTTACCATTTGCATCACCTGGGAAGCTCAAGCAACAATTAGAAGACAATTAAAAAAATATTCCAGTGACTTAGCAGGATATGAATCCATAGATCACAGAAAATGAAGTACAAATGGCCTTTAAACCCAGAAAAAGATGCTTAATCTCACTCATAATAGGAGAAATGCAAATTAAAAGTAGAGTTGACCCTCGAATAACAAGGGGTTGAACTGTGATGGTCCACTGATACACAGATTTTTTTCAATAGCTATGTACCACAGTACTGCACATTCTGCAGTTGGTTGAATCAGTGGGACTTCGGATATGCAGGGCCGTATATAATGTTATCCATGAATTTTTGACTGCACAGTGGTCAGCACTCCTAATCCCTCTGAGTTGTTCAAGGATCAACAGTATAGTGAAACCATGCTTATTTTAATGGACTCAGGAAATGATGAAATTCAACACCTACTCATGATTTTTTAAAAAGTCTAACACACTATGTGCAAATGGGAATTTCCTCAATCTGATAAGGAGTACCTACCAAAAGAAGTCTATAAGTAATATTATACTTAATGTAAAAGATTAAATTGTGTGCTTCTGAGACTGGGAACAAGACAAGAATGTCTATTCAGCATTGTTCTAGCGTTCATAACCAATGCAATGAGGCAACAAAAATAAATAAAAGACTTAAAGATTGAAAAGGAGGAGGTAAATTTGTCCCTGTTTACAGATGATATGATTGCTATAAGTAATCCAGAGAAATCTATGACAACTACTGGAACTAATAAGTGAATTTATTAGTTCAAAGTTCACAGCTTAAAAAGTTAATGTATAAAATTCAGTTGAATTTTTTAAATACTAGCAAGAAACAATTGAAAATGAAAAAAAAATTTAAATGCCATTTGCAACAGCACCAAAAAAGATAAAATACCTAGAAATAAATGTAACAAAAGACTGTTTTACTAAAAGTTACTGATATTGCTGAGAGAAGCTCATGAATACATAAACAAATGCAAAGAAATACCATGTTCATGGATCAGAAGACTAAGTGTCATTAAGACATTAGTTCTCCCCAAACTGGTCTATGTGAAAGTCTCTCGGTCATGTCTGACTCTTTGCAGTCCCATGGACTATACAGTCCATGGAATTCTCCAGGTCAGAATACTGGAGTGGGTAGCCTTTCCCTTTTCCAGGGTATCTCCCCAACCCAGGGATCAAACCTAGGTCTCCCACATTGCAGGCGGATTATTTAGCAGCTGAACCACAAGGGAGTAGGTCGCTTACCCCTTCTCCAGGGGATCTTCCCAACCCAAGAATCGAACCAGGGACTCCTGCATTGCAGGCAGATTCTTTAACAACTGAGCTATCAGGGAAACTGGTCTATAGGATCAATGTAATTACAATCTAAATTCAGCAGATTTTTTTTTTTTAAGAAACTGGCATTGACTTTAAAATTCATATAGAATTATGAAGGGCCAAGCTGATTTTTTAAAAGAAGATAAAATCAGAATAATTATTCCACCTAACTTCTAGGCTTATTATAGAGCTAGAATAAGAAGACAGTTTGGTATTGGTGAAAAGATAGACAGGTAGATCAATAAAACAGAATAGACTAGAGCAATAGACCCATATAAATATAGCCAGTTGACTGTGGACACAGATGCTAAGGCAATTAAAGGAGAAAGGAAAATTCTTTTCAACAAATAGTATCAGAACAACTAGACAGCATATGAAAAATAACATTAACCCTTACCTTATATCATACACAAAATTAACTCAATATGCATCACAGAGACTTGAATGTATAACCTAAAACTCTAAGACATCCAGAAAAAAGTAGAAGAAAAAAATTTTGCAAACTGGTAGGGAAAATTGTCTTAGCTAGAAAATTAATAAGTTAGACTTCATCATTTTGCTCTTCAAAAGACACCATCAAGAAAACAGAAAGGTAATACATAGATCAGGAGAAAATATTTGCAATGCATGTATTAAATAAACAAAATACCTGCATCCAGAATATATAAATAATTCTTACAACTCAGTAATAAAACAAACAACTCAATAAGAAATTGGGCAACAGATTTGAATAGACACTTCACCAAAGAGGATATATGCGTGGCCAACGAACATGTGAGAAGATACTCAATATCACTAGCCTGGGAAGTACAAATCCAAACCACATGAAGATACCATCTCACACCCACAAAATGGGAACAGTTAAAAAGACAATAGCAAGTGTTGACAGCGCACTTCTGGTGAAAACGAAAAGTGATACAGCCACCGTGGAAAACAGTTTGGCAGTTTCTTAAAGCAAAACATAGAATTACAATCTGACTCAGTCACTCCACTCTTAGGTATTTAGCAAAAATAGAATGGATGTCCCTGCAAGGCCTTGTATACCAGCATTCATTGCAACTTTATTTGTCATAGTCCTAAACTGAAAACAACCAAAAAGTTCATCAGCAGGTGAATGAATGAACAAGCTGGTCCAGCCATCCAGGGCAATATGACTCAGCAATAAAAGGGAATAAACTACTGATAAACACCCCACCATGGAACAATTGCTGAACTATCCTGCTGAGTGAAAGAAGCCGAGCACGAAGCTTCCATATAAAATTCTGAACCTTGCAAACTCATCTTAGTGATGGAAAGCAGATCAGGGTTACCTGGGAATGAAAGCATGGCATTGCAGGTATTTTCTCTCAATCTATGTCTTGCCTTTCTGTTTTCTCAGTGGTGTCTTTTGAAGAGCAAAATGATGAAGTCTGATTTATCAATGTTATCTAGCTAAGACAACTTTGCAAAAATTTTTCTTCTGTTTTTTTTCTGGATGTCTTATAGTTTTAGGTTATATATTCAGGGATCAAACTCACACTCTTGGCAATCAAATTGTGGCATCCTAACCACTGGACCAGCAGGGATCCCCTCACTTCCCTTGTTGGGGACTAAGATCCCACAAGCCATGTGGTGTGACCAAAAAAGAAAAAGTGGAAATGACCCAGCCCTGTGGAAGGGAGCAGACAAAGCTGAAGAAATTGGTCTGAAACCCAGCAAATCTCCTTCTAGCAAATGAGACTTCCAAGAATGATACCTTTACAGCATTATTTAGTCTTCAAAATCACTCTTATGACAGCAATCTGTTGGAAATAACCTAGATGTTCAGCCACAGGGGGTTCATTGAATAACCTATTGCCATTCTCAGCATTGAATATTATGCAGCTATGCAAAAGAATAAGGTAGCTTAATGCTGACAGTGTGGGAAGACCTCCCAGATGCTGCAGCCAGTGCAGCAGGTAGGAATCTAAAGTGCTCGGCACACAGTTTGGAAAAAAGAAACTAGAGACAGAATTAAAGTTTTAAAGATAGGACTGGGAGACTCAAGACCTCTAGGATCAAGAGCCCTGTTCCTCAGAGGGACAACACTTTTATTTAGTGTCTTGGCAAGCAGAAAGTATCTGTTGTACTACGATAAAATCAGCCTCCTGTGTCCCCAGTCACGTCTCCCATTTTATTGATCACTTTGAACTATCTTTGTTATTTTCTTGTACAAGGGGTATCAGCCAGCTGGAGGTCATAGACCCGCATATACCTTGGGAAAATATCTTGGTGTGTGTACAAGCAGCGTTTTGAATTTTCTCTGACCCAGTGTTCCAAGGTCCACACTATGTTTTTCCTTGGCTTAGCAGGGCATGATGACCCCAACTAATCAACCCGATGTACTTTTGTTTAGATTATACTGTATTGCTATGTTTTGCTTTTATTCTTTTCCCATGGTGATTTTCTCATGGCTTGGCCAGAGCAATAGGCAGCTGATTGTTAACCCCTGCATGTCCCTCTTTTTGTTTTTGTAGCAGAAAATATGTTGATCTCGCAACTTCTTTCTTCACTAGTTATCAGAGGGCTAGCGTGCATCTGAGGACTAAACAGATTATAGTGAAACAGCAAAACATAGCTAGCGTTCAGATGAGAACACCTCCGATACCTTTGATCCACTCGAGAGGATTTAACGAGTTAAGGCCTTCTGCTATCCCTTCAAGTATATCCGTACATGGTAATAGTCTAAGAGAAGCATGCTGTATGCCAGTAATTCTTGCTTGTAGCTTTTTAATACTAGAGTAAGGTTGTCGGTCGTATGGCCCTGCAAGTGCCGTCTAACATTTCCCCAGGTGTGTTCAGATTGGTTATATTCCTAAGGGGTTACACAGAAAGTAGTAATGTTCCAGTGACACTTTATTTATTTATTTTTTTTTAATTTTTTTTATTTTTCAGTGGGTTTTGTCATACATTGATATGAATCAGCCATAGAGTTACACGAATTCCCCATCCCAGTCTCCCATCCCAACCAGTGACACTTTAAATGTATTTTTAATTTAAGATTTTGTACTTCTCCTAAGAGTAGCACTGCATTTTCTAAATCCACCAACCTGTTGTTAATCTCCTCATCTATATGAATTTGGGCTCCCCAAGAGTAACTGGTGTTTTTACGCCACTCCTGCACAAAAGTGGTAGTTGGTACCATCTGATGGAGAGCTACTCCCCCCACTGCCGCTGTGGTGGTGATAGCAATAATGCCCATTATGGCGGCAATAAGGAACCCAATGAAACGCTTGGATCTTTTCAGAATGGTATTTAGTACTGTGAGCAAAGTATGCATGTCAGGGGAGAGTTCCCAAGACCTACTTTGAGTTACTGGCAGCCAAACTCCTAAACGTCTGTGCAAAATCACATGGGAACGATTAGAGTTAAATAATGAACTGTTCAAGCAGGTATATGGCTTACAATCCTGGCGGGTCAGATTCCTTTCTGTCTGATTAATAGTTATAGTGCCAATCATAATTACATATGGATCCCTAACACCTGCTTGAGTATAAAATGTCCAATTTGTTGATGTATTGAATGACAGAGTATAATTCGTGGAATAAGAATAATTTACACCCCAAATTTGATATTTTTTCAGGCTTATGGCCAACTTCCATACTTCTGTTTGAGCCCTACCTAATTTGAGCTGTGGCTATGGCGGAGACATGCTAGATAATGGGATAGTCTGCATGTGCAGTAATGTTAGTGTGATTGTATTCAGACACATGCCAATGCAATTTCTTGTAAGGATTGCAGGATGAGTTATGGTATGAGCAATTAGAGACTGCATACCCCTTAGGGGACCAGTCCCAGACAATTCCATAGGAGCCATTAAGTAAGATCACCCCCTCAGTCCCGCGACAATTACCCCAGCATATTTGGTCTTGTCGGTCTGCCCATACGCGTCTGTTCTCACGCAAGAGTCTATCTGGCTTAGATTATCTTGATTAGTCTCTTGATATCCAAAGCTCAATCCAGAAGGTAAATGCAGTTGAACCTTAGTGTGATTTCTGTTTAAAGAATTTACAGAGAGCCAAGCCTGCATTGATAAATGAAGACAACCCTGACCAGCACCCAAGCAAAAAGGCCAAGTGTCAAAACCCAAAGTATTGTTAAAGGGGGTCTCCTCTTCTTTTTTATGAATGGGCAAATGCTTGTCTTCTGGACCAGGGATCCAGGAAGAGTTATTGACATAAACAGGGATAGATCCTTCACCCCAATTAACAGGCCTTAGCAATGGGGGATTTGGTACATAGATAGGACCAATAGGTACATTAGCAAAGAATAGGCATATTCTTTGCTTCTGCCAAAGCCAAGGGTATATACTCACTGCGATATCAGGGCAAACATAGCCATGGTCAGGTTGCCTGGAGTCACTGGTTGTTTCTACTTGGTTTTACTCTATGAACTGGAATCCACACAGGTTCTAGACCTCCTCCTGGGGAGATATAAGCAAGCCTTCTTCCCCATGTAATTAACTTCCCCGGTGACCAAGCATTTGTTAGTGGATCTTGCTACCAAATCACAGACTTAGTTGTATTTGTGAATGTAGCCTGAAAATGTCATTCAGCTGCAGTTTCCACAGTTTGTGCTGAAATAGTCAAAAAATTGAGGGTAAAGAAAGCTTTACTCAATATTGTTTCTTGTCCTATGGCATGTCCCCCTTTTTTTGTTTCTGTATTATATGTTTAAGTGATTGATTAGCCCCCTCCACTATGGCCTGTCCTTGTGGATTATAGGGAGTGTCAGTAGAATGTTTTATAGACCAAATTTTAAGAAATTGTTGGAATGCTCTACTGGTATAAGCAGGGCCATTATCAGTTTTTATAGTTTTTGGTAGTTTTATAACAGCAAAACAAGCATATAAATGTCTTTGTACATGTTTTGTAGTCTCATTGGATTGAGTAGTGGTCCATATATCAATAGTCACATGTACATAAGAGAGCTTACCAAAGGAAGATATATGAGTTACATCCATTATAACTATGGATTTTATATGGAACTGTATACCATCATTATATCAGTGTCTCAGTCACACATTTGTGACTACACACACATAATGTAGGGGACAACACCTTTTGAAACAGATAATATAGAATACAATATCAGTTCAGTTCAGTCGCTCAGTCGTGTCCAACTCTTTGCGACCCCATGAACCACAGCACACCAGGCCTCCCTGCCCATCACCAGCTCCCTGAGTTTACCCAAACTCATGTCCATTGAGTCGGTGATGCCATCTAACCATCTCATCCTCTGTCGTCCCCTTCTCCTTATAGTTAGGAGTAATAGTAAAATCATAAGTAAGAACTTAAGTCAAGAACTTTCATTTGATATAGCCCAGTGACATCTTTACATCATCTGACTTAGTTTGTTAAAGGACTATAGCTTGTTAATTTCCTGGTTGTAGATCCTGGAGCATCTGATCTTTATTTAAAGACTGCTTACTGAGATAAGCTTTAGAAACAAACTTAAGAGTGTCCTTTTTAGTAACTTAATTAAACCTCTTAGCAATGTAACATAACCACAAGGAACTATATTAGAAGTGAGTCTTAGTAAATACAGACCTTGTTAACAAAACTAGAACTTAATATTCAGTGAAACATAATAGATACCATAGGCCTGGCAATGGTTGGGTGGATTTTTCTTTTAGAGCTCCCCAGTATACTCTTTAAGATTTTTGTACATGTCTGGAGACAGTCTTTTCTACAATCTACAACTTCTACAACAGCCTGGTTGAGGCTGTTCAGAACCCAAATGTCTCCAGTTTCTGGAGGGATGAGGCAGAGAGAAAAGAAAAATGTTTTTATTCTACCCACAGGTGTAAATCACTAAATTGTTTTAAACCATCAGTGACTTGAGGAGAAGAGCTTTTTTATATTTGAAAACAAAGATTAGAAACCAGTAATATGTCAGACAAAAAGTCATGAAAATTGTAGTCATATTTAGCTGTCTGTTCAATCTCACATAGCCAACCCCTCTGTCTTGCGATCCTTGCCCGATGACCAAGGACGTCAGTAAAAATGATAGTCTCCGAGAAGTTTTTTGTCAGTGTCTGTACGACCTGTCCAGCAAAGTGGGTGCCCCAATCACTCGAGATTGTAGAAAACACATTTTAACCTTTTTTTTTTTTTCTCTATTGTAATATATTAACCCTGAAGTCAGGAAAGGCTTTATTTTATCAAATAAAGTTGAGGTTTGTCAGGGAGCCGGGAAAAGCCAAGCAACTTTTGGACTTCCCGTAGCCCTGACTGGTTTATAGTCATTGTTTATCTATTTTAAATTTCCTGACGAGGGGTTAATTTTGTAGAAGTAGAACAAGCTTTGTCTATGTGTGCCATAGTCTCCATAGATCATTGTGAAATATCACTCATTCATTTTATCAAAGTAACAAAAGATTTTAAAAGCAAGTATGAATCACTTAAAGACAAAGAACTTTACATAGTCTGTTATCAAAAGCCATATTCCAAAAAAACCTTGTTCTTTTAATAGGAAGAGAAAACCAAATTCCACATTGGTGCCAGCTTATATTCACTGTGAAAAAAAATAGTTATTTACTTAGTCCAAGTAACAATAAGACTTCAAAAGCAGTTTAATGTCTTAAGAAACTTGCACCATGCACAAAACTCTTCTTTCATTTGCCACAAACCTTTTTTTACAGTTTTGTATTCATCACTTCATTTATTTCTTTAGAGAATAGCCACCTGTAAATTTAGACTTACCTTTTTTTAATAGACTGTAATTTCATTTTTAATACCTTTTTAATTAAAAACATAAATTATTTTCTTTAAGCAACCATGAACTGCTGACAAATTTAGCTTACATTAAACCTAGGCACATTAAAAGTATTACATAATGTTGATGACTCAAGACATGTCTTAATTAGATTAGCAAACATTAATGTTAGATATATAATATTGAATATTTTTCAGTTCACATGAACCTGAATTTAAATAGAGCTCATTTATAAATTAACCTCATATTATCCAAAAACAAAGACACACACTGAGACACAGATAAATCTAGACAGACAGACAGAGACCTCATAGTTTTCCGCTTGAAATTTAAAATGTCTCTTCGCCTCTTCTTTTTTTTTTTTCACCTCTTCTTTTTCTCTTGTTTTGAGTTCTACCAATTTGTTCATGGCTGTGTATCCCAAGGACATAAGAGTTAACTTTAGGTTTTTACCCAGGCCTGTTTTTGTTTCTCAGGCAGAATTGGAGCTCCAAGAAAGTATTTTAGTAAGCCAACTTTTTCCTAATTGCATGTGCAAGAAGAATTGGTTTTGTAATTTCAAAAAAGATTTTATTTTAGCCAGTTTTCTCTGGAGTTTAAAGAATATCATGGCTAATCAGTGTCAAAAATGTCATCTCTTTTTTTTGGTAGTCATAGTTTCATAGCTAAAAATTAAACCAGAGAATGTTCAAATTGGCTCTGATGACAGGGGTAGCCTGACTGGTAAGATGTTGTCCCAGCAGGGATTGTCTCTCTGGGGAGGTGAGGTCTATCTCTTAAAGTAAAGAAAGCCTGTCCTTTAACTTCTATTTTCTCCCAGGCTCTTAAGCAGTATCACCTCACCTGTTCTATAACCTGATCTTCCATAAACTCTTGATCTTGAGTTCTCCCCCAATTTCCATTGCCTATCAATTGATCTAAAGAGATGGGGATCTGCCTGACTTGGTTATGAGCCGCCATAATCAAGCAGGAACCCTCAGCTATTCCCTACGCTAATAACCCTGCACTATTCCCAAGGTAAAAGAACTTACTTCATAGTTCTGAACAGCTTGCTTAAGTTCCTTTAGTATTTAGAAGGGAATCTAGGTACAACCTCATACACCCCATTAGGATTATTAAGATCTGCCCCAGGAGATTTCCGTTCATGTATTGTCACTGGAAATGCCCTAGTCACCTCCAAGTCACCATAACCTTCAAGTCACTCTCCTGTCAAGCCCACCAAATACCTTTCTGGAGGGGTGACAGAACTGCCGTCTGTCGTAAGGAAGGAAAAGCTTGAGATGTTTCAGTGGTTAAGACTGGAGAGGGAGGAAGAGGAGGCAGAGGAAGTTGTCTTCCCTAAACAAAGGCGAAGAAGAAACTGCAGCTTTGAGAGCCTCCTGAGTTTTTTGCCCTACCCCCTCGGGCTCTAGCATATTCAGACCATTCCTTTGTTGGGGTTTCACATTCATCCTCACGCCCTTCTGAGTTTTCTGGGGTCTGGAAAGGTTCTAAAATGGGTTTTATCAGTGCCCAGGTGACCAGATGGATACAGGCAAGGGCACTCACTCCCTTGCAAAGAAGTTTCTCTAATTCACTACCTATCTTCTCCCATGTTCCTAAATCTAAAGTACCAAGAGAAGGGAACCATGAGCAGTGTTTCTCAATGGTTTGTAAAAGTTCCAGTAACCTGCCCTCACTTAATTTTGTTCCCTCTGCTTTGAAACGCTGCCTTAAGAGGCATATATATGGCCAGTATTGTTCTGAGCTTTCTGAATTTCCCATGCTTAACACTGGTTTCAATGCCTGAGAGAGTGTTACTTACCCAAAAGAAGAGTTTCAGAGGTCTCACCCCATTCTTACTCAGGACCGTGTGCAGATATTTCAACTTTAGCTTCGCTCTCTGCGATCCTTTGCTTTTGAGCCCGACTTTGGGCGCCACTTGCTGCAGCCAGTGCAGCAGGTGGGGATCCAAAGTAATCCACGCACAGTTTGGAAAAAAGAAACTAGAGACAGAATTAAAGTTTTAAAGATGGGCCTGGGAGACTCAAGACCTCTAGGATCAAAAGCTCTGTTCCCTGGAGCGACATCATTTTTATTTATTGTCTTGGCAAGCAGAAAATATCTGTTGTGCTACGATAAAATCAGCCTCCTGTGTCCCCAGTCACGTCTCCCATTTTACTGATTACTTTGAACTATCTTTGTTATTTTCTTGTACAAGGGATATCACCCAGCTGGAGGTCATAGACCAGCATATGCTTTGGGAAAACATCTTGGTGTGTGCACAAGCAGCGGTTTGAATTTGCGCTGACCCAGTGTTCCAAGGTCCACACTATGTTTTTCCTTGGCTTAGCAGGGCATGATGACCCCAACTAATCAACCCGATGTACTTTTGTTTAGATTATACTGTGTTGCTATATTTTGCTTTTATTCTTAAAAGAATAAATTGGAATTCTATTCCAATTTCCATAAAAATCATGGTGATTTTCTCATGGCTTAACCAGAGCAACAGAAGGCTGATTATTAACCCTTGCACCCAGATACTCTGTGAAGGTAAAAGCAAGGTGCAGAAAGTCTGGGTAGGAGGCTTCTGTTTGTATAGAAAGAGAGGAGACAATGAGGATTTCCTCGTACTGGCAAGGACTCTGCAGGGAAACATAAAAAACTTGTTCACATGGTGTCTGCTGAGGCGGGGAACTGGGGAGCCACGAGAAGGGAAAGAGGGAGACAGTTTATGCTGTTTATCTTTTTGTGCCTGTTGAGTTTTGTATCTGTGGTGCTCAGACGCTCAGTCGTGTTTGACTCTTTGCAACTCCGTAGACTGTCGTCCGCTAGGCTCCTCTGTCCGTGGAATTCTCCCAGCAAAAATACCAGGGTGGGTTGCCACTTCCTCCTCCAGCGTATCTTCCTGACCCAGGGATCAAACCCTCAGCTCTTGTGTTACTTGCATTGGCAGGCAGATTCTTTACCACTAGCGCCACCTGGGAAGCTTGTATCTGTTAATAGTGTTTAAAAGTTAAGGGCTTCTCCGATGGCTCAGTGGTAAGGAGACAGAGGTTCAATCCCTGATCTGGGAAGATCTCCCGTGCCACAGGGTGACTAAGCCCATGTTCCGCAACTATTGAGCCTGCGCTCTAGAGCCCGGCAGCCGTGACTGCTGAGCCCACGGGCCGCAGCTGCAGAAGCCTACTCGCCCTAGAGCCCGTGCTCCACAAGAGAAGCCTCCACAGTGAGGCCCGAGCACCGCAGCTAGAGTAGCTCCCGCTCGCCACAGCTAAAGAAAAGCCTGCACAGCAATGAAGACCCAGCACAGCCAAGAGTAAATAAAATGATAAAAGTTAAGTGTTGATCAAAAAAGGAAGTATAGTTAATTACACAGATTGTGGGGGGCGGAGAACGGGAATTCCTGGAGCTGCTGTTCAGATCTTGACCGTGAACCAGACCAATCATTGGTGGTAAGACCAACAAACACTTCTCAAGCGATCACCAGTACATCAGATGCCCACTGCGGGTAATTCAGTTAATCCTTGAAACAACCTCAGAGGTGTGAACTGTGATACCCGTATACAGAGGGGAAAAGTGAGGCTGGGGGCGGTTTAGTGACAAGAAGAAAGAGCCCCTAGCTTGCTTTGCTTCTCTTTCTCACAATGCCCTAGGAGTCCCCCCAAATAATATGAGAAATGAAAATAAGGATCTGGCCCCTGGGTGTGTGTGTGGGGTGGGGGGGGGCAGATAGCTGCACAGAGACCAGCCTTCCTTACTTAATTTTTCTCCCTAACCTGCACGTCACACTCTGCTGGTACATATCTTTCTTCTTTATCTTGTTTTTGGCCATTTCCCCCATTGCTATGTCAGCTCCGTTCTACCTGGAGCTTTTGGTTGTCGTGGTCACGGCTGTGTCCCCGGTTCCCAATATACAGTAGGTACTGATGAATGAATGAATGATGAATGAATGAACTCAGAGGAGGAAGCTTAGGAAGGTTGAGAGCAGGGACAATTGGGGACAGGAGAGGAGCGGGGAACGAGGCTAGGGCAAGGATGGGGTGGCACCTGGGGTACGGGGGAGCAGGTGGCTTGCAGACATCTGGGGGACAAAAGGACAGGAGCAGAACTCTGGCCAGCAGAGCCCTGGAAGGATGGAGGTGCTGAGATGGAGAAGGAAGTGGTCAGGATGGCGGAGCTCCAAATGTGACAGCAAGGACAGCCCAGGAGGGGCAACTTGATAATGCAAGCCGAGGATTGCCTGAGAAGCCTGGATTAGCAAACTGGTCCAGGGCACTCAGGGGCGTCCTCTTGAACCAGGAACTTGGCTGCACCTAATTCAATGATGGTGACAGAAACGGAGCAACGCCTGGCTTGAGATCTCTGGTCCAGGACCAGCTTATCCGGTCGGATTCCTGCTTGGGCCCAGGTGGGGGCAGCCAGGAGGGGTGCGTAGGGGCAAGAGGGTGGGTCAGGGGCGCAGTGGGAACCGTGACAGCACTTGCCAGGCAGGTGCTGTGCTGTGCCTAGTCGCTCAGTCGTGTCCAGCCCTTTGCGACCTTGAGGACTGCAGCTCGCCAGGCTCCTCTGTCCATGGGGTTTCTCCAGGGAAGAATACTGGAGTGGGTTGCCATGCCCTCCTGCAGGGCATCTTCCCAACCCAGGGATCGAACCTAGGTTTCCTGCATGCAGGCAGATTCTTTACCATCTGAGCCACCAGGGAAGCCCAAGAATACTGGAGTGGGTAGGCTATCCCTTCTCCAGGGGATCTTTCAGACCCAATAGTTGAACCAGGGTATCCTGTTTTGCAGGCGGATTCTTTGCCAGCTGAGCTAGCAGAGAAGCCAGGTAGGGCCAAAATGTAAAAACAAACAAACAAAAAAACACTTTTAGAATACACACACACACACACACACACACACACCCAAGTGTTCGTCCCTCTTAGCTGCAAGGGTCTTCCTGACCCAGGCTTTGGCGACAGTAGCACCAGGTCCCAAGGCCAGGGCTCTTCCTATCACCCTCCCTCTCCACTTCACCCTCCTCTCCTCTCCCTTCTGTTCCCGTCCTTCCTACTGCCCCTCCTCTGGATCCTCTCCTGCCCTCGCAGGATTCATTTTGTGCACCAGGCTCTAAGACTTCTTTCCACTGCCTGTTCCTTCCTCGAAGCCTGGGGAAACTGAGACCCAGAGCACTGAGTTCACACACAGTAGGAGGGGTACAGTCAGCAAAGACAGACAGCCCCTACCACCCCAGTACAGACAATTATACACCTTTCAAACCGCGCGGTGGTTTCCCTGATGGCTCAGTTATAAAGGATCCACCTGCCAAGGCAGGAGACACAGAGATGCGGGTTTGATCCCTGGGTCGGAAAGACTCTCTGGAGGAGAAAATGGCTTCCCTTGTAGCTCAGTTGGTAAAGAATCTGCTTGCAGCGCAGGAGACCTGAGTTCTATCCCTGGGTTGGGAAGATCCCCTGGAGAAAGGAATGGCTGGCTACCCACTCCAGTATTCTTGCCTGGAAAATCCCATGGGCAGAGGAGCCTGGCGGGCTACAGTTCATGTGGTCACAAAAGAGTTGGATACAACTGAGGACGCACGCACCAGACTTCCCAACAACCCTACAAGCTGGGAACCATAATTAGCCTCATCTTGCAGATGGGGAAACTGAGGCCCAGAGTAGTAATGCCCAGGAAATTTGCTTACTCTACATCAGTGTCCTAGGCTATTTGGCCTCAGCCTGGCAGACAGGCAAAGGCTCTTCTGCTATCTAGTGGACACTCATGGCAGCACCGTTCTAATGGAGTCACTTCTCACCTGCCAGTGGGCCCAGGGAGGGGCCAGTCAGGAAGGTGCAAGCCTAATGCTCTGACCACCTTTTCTCTGTCATGTTCTTCCCCTTCCAAGCATTCAAATGTTCACACCTTAAGTGTCCGCCTGAAAGGCATCGACTGACTAGTCTCCCTCCTGGACCCTTCAGCAGAGAAAGACCCCAAAAGGTGAGTGGGGGAGGGGGGTGACATTAATTCGATACATACCAAAAATTAAAGACCATGGATAAAGGTAATTCTGTAATTATAAAAAAACAGCATGCATGTATATTTCTCCTTTTGTCTCAACTGATTTTAAAAAGCAGTTGTATAAAAACTGTTAATTTTATTTGGGGACTTATAACATGTAGAAAGGTAATATATTTGTCAATAAGAGCACAAAGGAGATGAGACAAACAAAGCTGTGTTGAAATCGGGAAATAACACCAGGTAGTAATGTTACCCAAAGTGGGGTCTGGCTGTTCACCGCTCAAAAGCCAATAAAAAGGCATGTCGGTGGAAAGTTAAGTTTGCTTTATTTTGGATGCTGGCAACTGGGGTGCAGGGGAGGTGGACTCCTTCCAAAGGCTGACACCCCCCACACACCCACTGACAATCAGTGGGCAAGAGGTTTTGTAGACAGAGGGAAGGGGCTACATGCAGAAATAGCACAGCCAGCTCTGATGGCCATCTTCAAATTGGTCACTCGGTGGTCTGCAGCATCACCCTGACTGCTTCCTTACAGTTAATCTTCAGTTCCAGGGTCAGTTTGTTCCCAAGTCCTTGAGGCCGGTTCTCGGAATTGTAACAGCTTAGCTTATGTCATGGCTACCGTCTGGTTATCATGTAGCTCACTTCTTCCACCTGGTAGGGATTTCAGTATCTTAAAGATGGCACACAGCATACTGCTCAGAATATTATTTACAACCCATGAAGAGGAACTAGAAGTCCTTGACTATGTCTAATGACTAAACTGTTACTGTTTGGTCTTGTTGAACTGTTGCCCTTTGTCTCTGCATTGTCTCACTTCTCTGATTAAACTTATTCTTTGGCTAAAATTTTTTGTCACAGATGAAAGGCAGGTGGAGAACATGGATCCTGTTCCATTCTGGTAACTCTAATTGACAAAAACAAAGGAATCAAACCAGAAATTCAAAAAGAGAAAACCAATATAACAACTCTGGATATTTGCCCTCCTTTATTTTTTTGGATTCTTTATCAGACATATAACTGCACGTAATCATTATAGCAATGTATTATTTGTTCTGTAACACACGTGGATGCAATATGTAAAACAATAATAGCATAATAATAACAAAATAGCATGGGCTTCCCTGGTGGCTCAGATGGTAAAGAATCTGCCTGCAGTGCAGGCGACCCGGCCGGGTTCCATCCCTGGGTCGGGAAGATCAGCTGGAGAAGGGAATACAAACTCCAGTATTCTTGCCTAGAGAATTTTATAGACAGAGGGGCCTTGTGGGATACACAGTCCAGGGGGTCAAAAAGAGTCAGAACTGAGTGACTTTCACACATAATAATAGGACAAAATGGGGAAGAGGAAATGAGATATGTAAGATCAACATTTCTATATATGTCCTTAAAATTTAGGCAGCATAGAGACTTCCCAGATGGTCTAGTGGGTAAGTCTTCGTGCTCCAAATGCAGGGGCCCAGCTTTGATCCCCAGATGAGAAACTAGATCCCACATGCATGATGCAACTTAGAGTTAGCATACTGCATCTGAGACCCAGTGCAGCCAAAATAAATAAATATTTTTTTAAAAAATTTAAGACAGCAAAAATCCAAGGAGATTCTAAGTTGAAATGCATATGGTAAGCCCTAGAACAGTCACTAAGGAAATAACTCAAAATATATACCGAAGAAAATCATTAAAGGAAGTAAAATGTTACATTGGAAAATAGTTGCTTCATGCAACAGTAAGCAGTAAAGAAATAAACAAGTGGGACTACATCAAACTGAAAAGTTTCTGCACAGTAAAAGAAACCATCAACAAAATGAAAAGACAAGCTACAGAATGGGGGAAAATATTTGCAAACTCTATATCTGATAAGGGGTTAATATTCAAAATACATAAAGAAACTCAAAACCCAAACAATATGATTTTTTTAAATGGGCAGAAGAACCAAATAGAAATTTTTTTCAAAGAAGACGTCCTAATGGCCATCAGGTACAGTGCATGAAAAGATGTTTAAAGTCACTAGTCATGGGACAGATGCAAATCAAAACCACAATGAAATATCACTTCACACCTGTTAAAATGCCATCAAAAAGACAAGAGTGGGACATCCCTAGTGGTCCAGCAGTTAAGTTTCTGAGCTTCTACTGCAGGGGCTGCAGCTCTCATCCCTGGTACGGGAACTAAGATCCCTCACGCCCTGTGCGTGCGCTTAGCCGCTCAGTCGTGTCCGACTCTTGCAACCCCGTAGACTACAGTCTGTGGAGCGTGCCAGGCTCCTCTGTCCCTGGGACTGTCCAGGCAAGAATACTGGAGTGGATTTCGCTTACCTTCTCCAGGGAATCTTCCTGACCCAGGAATTGAGCCCAGGTCTCCTTCATTGCAGGCAGATTCTTTACTAACTGAGCTGAGGGAAGCCCCCCTCATGCCCTACATGGCAGAAAGAAAGAAAAAAAGACAAGAGAACAGTTGGTGTTTCAAACACAGAAGAGAAAAGAACCCTGCCAAACTGTTGGCAGAAATGTAAATTGATGAAGCCACCTATGGAAAGCAGCTTGGAGGTTCCTTTAAAAAATTAAAATTAGAACTACTATGTGTGCTAAGTCGCTTCAGTTATGTTCGGTTTTGCAAACTTGTGGACGATAGCCCAACAGCCTCCTCTGTCCATGGGATTCTTCAGGCAAGAAAACTGGAGTGGGTTGCCATGTCCTCCTCCAGGGGACCTTCCCCACCCAGGAATCCAACCCATGTCTCCTACAGCTTCTGCATTGGCAGGCGGGTTCTTTATCACTAGCACCACCTGGGAAGACCCCTATGATCCAGCAATTCCACCGATGTATATTTATCTGGAGGAAACAATAACACCCACTCAAAAAGATATCTGCACTCTCATATTCACTGCATATGAAGTAGCATACATCTATGCTGTATCAAGGTGGCTGGCATCCTGTCATATCACTTACATCTTAACCACTGAACTACCATTGGAACAGCCCACATGTATTCTATAGAACAGATGGAATGGTTGGTTCTCTGTCATCAGCTAATGCTTTGCGTTAGTAATAAATATGTGAGGCCTTTTCCGGGGGGAAAAATGGGCAGGACTTCCCTGGCAGTCCAGTGATTAAGAGTCCACCTGCCAGTGCAGGGAACACAGGTTCGATACCTGCTCCAGGAAGATTCCATATACTGTGGAGCAGCTAACCCCGTGCACTGCTAAGCCCACACGCTGTGACTGGTGAAGCCCGCGTGCCCCAGAGCCCAGGCTTCAAAAACAGAGAAGCCAGTACACTGAGAAGCCTACGCACCACAACAAGAGACCAGCGGCCCCTCAGTGCAACTGGAGGAGGCCTACAGAGCAAGGAAGAGCCAGCACAGTCATAAACACACAGACAAGATAAACGCTTTAAAAATGGGCGATGAAATTGAATAGACATTTCTCCGAAGAAGATATAGGTAGGGTCAATAAGTGCAGGAAAAGATGCCCAAAGGCAATATTGCTTTTCAGCGAAAAGCAAATCAAAACTACAATGAAATACCACTTCACACCACTAGGATGGTTATAACAAGAGAAAAATAATAAAAAGCACCAGTGAAGATGTGGAGGATTTGAAACTCTCACACATTGCTGATGGGAATGTCAAATGATACAGGCATTTTTTAAACCACTCTGGCAGTTAAACACAGAATTACCAAGGGACTCGGCAATTCCACCACTGGCAATATCCAAGAGAAATGAAAACATACCCTGGCACAAGGATTTGCATGGAAATGTCATTATTTCCTTATCCACAATAGCCAAAAAGTAGAAACCACACAAGTGTTCATCAGCTGAAGAATGGATAAACAAAATACATCTATGCAATAGAATATTGCTCGGCTGTAAAAAGAAGGATCAAAGTATTGATCCATGATATAATGTCAATGAACCTTGAAAACATCATGCTAACCGAAAAAAGCCAATCACAAAAGATTGTGTGATTCCAATTCCCCAGGTGGCGCAGTGGAAAAGAATCTGCCTGCCAATTCAGGACATACTGGAGACGAGACAGACAGGTTCAATCCCTGGGTCAGGAAGATCCCCTGGAGGAGGAAATGGCAACCTACCACAATATTCTTGGCTGGAAAATTTTAGGGACAGAGGAGATTGGCGGACTACAGTCCATGGGGCCCCAAAGAGTTGGACATGACTGAGAGACTGAACATGCATGCCATTATGTAGAATGTCTAGAATAGGGAAATCCATGGTGGTGTAAAGTAGATTCCTACAGCCTAGGGCTGGGGAATGGGGAGGGAATGGCAAGCTACTCCTAAGAGTAAGGGGCTTCTTTCAGGAGGGAAGATGGAAATGTTCTCAATTTTATGGTGATGTTACACACCTGTGTATATATGCTGCTGCTGCTAAGTCACTTCAGTCGTGTCCGACTCTGTGCGAACCCACAGATGGCAGCCCACCAGGCTCCTCTGTCCCTGGTATTCTCCAGGCAAGAATACTGGAGTGGGTTGCCATTTCCTTCTCCAATGCATGCATGCATGCTAAGTCGCTTCAGTCGTGTCTGACTCTGTGAGACCCTATAGACAGCAGCCCACCAGCCTCCTCCATCCACAGAATTCTCTAGGCAAGAATACTGGAGTGGGTTGCCACTTCCTTCTCTAGTGTGTATATGTGTGTGTGTGTGTGTGTGTGTGTATAAATGTAGTTTAAAAAAAAACATTGAATTGTACAATTTACATGTGTGAATTGTATGGCATGTGAGCTATATTGCTTGTTTAACTGACATTCCCCTTTATAAAAAAAACTGTGGCTGTGCTGGGTCTTTGTTGTGGCCCTCAGGGTTTCTTCCTGTTGCAGAGCACAGAGCTCCAGAGCAAGGGGGCATGTGGGTTTATGTGCGCCATCCCATGTGGGATCTCAGTTCTTTGACCCGGAATCAAACCCACCTCCCATGCATTGGAAGGCAGATTCTCAACCACTGGACCACCAGGGAATTCCCTGTGAACCATATCTTAATTAAACTTATTAATTTTTAATTAATAAAATAAAAATTCTAATTGGGCTCAGCTGTCACCTCCTCCAACACCTCTCTCTCCTAATATAAATCCTCCAGTTTATCCTCTTTCATGTCTCTTTTCACAGCCTGACTTCATGAGTTCTTTCCTTTTCCATTCTGGATCTCCCCTCCAGAGGAGCCATTTTTTTGCCTAAACAAATTGCTAAGCCCGAAGCTTCCAAAGGTGCGGCTCCCCCTTGATCATTTTTAGCACCCCCACAACCCCCCGCCCCAGCCCCAAGCCCTATTCTGCCCCAGGATCTGTACTAGAAACAAGCAGATGGGGTTTGAATATCTGCTACTATGAAACACAAATCAGATCCTCCCATAATAATAAATACTATTCCATTGCTTAATGAATGTTCAGTGTGTTTGCTAAGTGTGTCTGACTCTGCGATTCCATGGACTGTAGCCCATCAGGCTCCTCTGTCCATGGGATTTCCCAGGCAAGAATACCGGAGTGGGGTGCCATTTCCTTTTCCATGGTATCTTCCTGGCCCAGGGATGGAATCCGCTGATTGGCAGGATTCTTTACCACTGAGACACCAGGAAAGACTTTAATGAACGTTAGCATTTGTAAACTGCTCTGAACCTGGCCTTTCACATGAGTTGAGTGTGAATGAGTGTTATGTGCTCAGTCCTATCCAACCCTTTGCGACCTCATGGACCGTAGCCAGCCAGGCTCCACTCTTCACGGAATTTTCCAGGCAAGGATATTGCAGTGGGTTGCTATTTCCTGCTCCAAGGGATCTTCCGGACCCAGGGATCTAACCTGTGTCTCTTGGTGGGTGGATACTTGACCGCTGCGCCATCCGGGAAGCCAGTATGGTAACATTACTAGGGGAAAAAAACACCTGTACTATTCCCATTTTGGGCTTCCCTGGCGGTTCAGACGGTAAAGAATACGTCTGCAATGCGGGACACCTGGGTTCGATCACTGAACTGGGAAGATCCCCTGGAGGAGGGCATGGCAACCCACTCCAGTATTCTTGCCTGGAGAATCCCCATGGACAGAGGAGCCTGGCGGGCCCATGTGGTAGCAAAGAGTCGAACACGACTGAGTGACTAAGCACACATTCCCATTTTATAGAAGAGAACGCTCAGGTCCTGGAGCCTCATCACCGGGACGATGATGCACACAGTATGGATATAAAGGCAGGAACCTGGAACCGGCCTCCGAGACCGCCCGTTGTACCTACAACTCCCGGCATGCCGCGCGCGCCGACGCTCCCTTACGCCTCGCTTGAACAGGAGGGCTAGTCGCGCTGCGTCTCGGGAGTTGTAGTGTCGCCGCAAAGGGAGGCCGGGCTGTGAGAGGTTGGTGGATCTGGAGTCAACGAAGAAGCAAATCTTATAGAGCTCGGGGCTGAGGAGCCAATGGGCTCGCGGCATCGAAAGGGAGGGACTTCCGGCCGCGAAATCAAGGTGAGCGGCTGCGCGAGGGCGGCCACTTCCTTTTCGAGGGTGGCGGCGGTCGTGGGTAGATCGCCATGAAGGCCTCAGGGACGGTAAGGCGGGCGCGGTGGGGCAAGGAGTCAGAGAACGCGACGCGGACAGAATCGAGGGCTGCGGGAGGAGACATGGGACACGCGGGGAGTGCGCGTTCCGGTTTGGGCCAGTGCGCCGAGGTCCCCAGTTGCGGCCAACATGGCGGCCACTGCGGGAGCCGCGTGGGGAGGCCAGAGCGTGGCCCGGGCCGGCTCGGGAATCGCGGGGGCCGGGGAGTCCGAGTCTCCTTTCAACAGGAAGAGACAAATTGAGCGGTGTGGAAACACGCGCCACGGGACCTCATCGACCTTCCGAGCCTCAGTTTCTCCGTTTGGGAAGTGAATATGGTGCCAAGGGTGGGGGTTAGCGGGCCATAGTGTTCTTTTTCTCTTGGCATGCCTGTAACAGAAAATAGAAGGAAACTAGTGTAATTAGGGGCTGACATGGGGAGTGGGAGTCTTAACCGCTGTGACAGGTGCTGGGCAAAATCCGCGTTAGTGCTCAGAGATGGAAGAGTAGACCCCGCGGAGAAGCATTTTGGGTGGGTCATGCTCAGCTTTCCAGCTCCATTTTGCACACTGGAAAGGGGTCCGACCGCATCGGCCCCTTCCTGAATGGGTGGTCTGCGAGGCCGTTGAGTCAGATTGAGAGGTTAAAGTAAGAATCGAGTTTGTGATGTTTGGGGTGGTTTTCTATTGACATTAATAGTAAAATGGTGACGAGCCATTTTGTGGTGGTGGCGCCTTTCTCCTGTACCCCAGGATTTGAACGTGGCAGATATCGTGCCCGTTGCATCTGTACAAACGGGGAGCTTCTGCTTGAGAGTCCAAATCTCTTGGACTGCAACTGGGAAACTGAGGCAGCTGCAAGTCATGACCCACGTCTGGGGAACCCAGAGCTGGGCAGGGAACTGGATTCTTGTCCTGATTCTCTCTGGAGTTGACTGTGAGATTCCTGGCTGGCCACTGTCTCTGGGGTCCCGAATTTTCATTTTGACAAGTTGTGAGCTGGATAGATGCGGTGTTGGAGGAACGAGGCAGCCCCACCGTTCTGTGCCTAGCTAACGTAAAGGGGGAGAGGGGCTGAGAGCCTCACCCAGCTTTCCTGAGCCAGGGCAAAGGGCATTCAGGCACCTGGGTTAATCCTCCCCACTCTCACTTCTTTTTATGTGGAAGGCTCGGACGGTGGAATGACCCACAGTCACCCAGATATCACAGGAGGGCCCTGGGGTGGGACTTGACCTTCTCCATCCCCTGATCCAGTTGTCAACAGGCTTGGGGAAGGGCGCAGAGTGAGTCTCCGCAGTTGCCTCTAGACTTTGGGTGCTGGTCCCCACCTCAACCGCTGTTTCTTTTTTAGCTTCGAGAGTATAAGGTGGTGGGGCGCTGCCTGCCGACCCCCAAATGCCATACGCCGCCCCTCTATCGCATGAGGATTTTTGCGCCTAATCATGTTGTTGCCAAGTCCCGCTTCTGGTACTTTGTGTCTCAGTTGAAGAAGATGAAGAAATCCTCGGGGGAAATCGTCTACTGTGGACAGGTATGCGGTATTCGAAGCTGGGCGGGATCGGGGTGAATTTACACTTTCCCATGGGGCATCTGTCACCCTCCAGAGCTAGCAGACTTTACAGCCCCTGATCCTGATCCTTTGTCTTCACGCCCTACATCAGGATGAAATAGGTGGTTTGGTGGCCTTTTCCTAATAAAAACCCTGGGCCTCATCTGTAAAGTGTGGGGCGTGGCGCTGTACTCTGCACAGTGAGGCTGCCTTGGGTAACTGATGGTTTTTTGGCCCAGATGGTCCCAAGAGAATTATTGGTTGGTTGGGGGGAGTCAGAAGCTGTGTCGGTCCCCATGGGGGGGGGGGAGCATCCCAGCCTGGACTGCCCTGCATCCCTGCGGTTACCGTGGGGATTTCCCTCAGACAGCAGATGTCCCCGCGGGTGCCTGAAGGTGCAGGGACTGGGAGACCGGCAAGAGAGGTCCAGAGGCTGGACCATCCTTCGTAGCATTGGGGGCAGAGATTCAGGGATGGTGGGGGGCCCTGGTCGGGGCCCACTTGCTATTCTAGCCTCAGCCGGTCTCCTCTCCTTGACAGGTGTTCGAGAAATCTCCCCTGCGAGTGAAGAACTTCGGCATCTGGCTACGCTATGACTCCCGCAGTGGCACGCACAACATGTACCGGGAGTACCGGGACCTGACGACCGCCGGCGCCGTCACCCAGTGCTGTAAGCCGCCGGGTCTCCTTCAGACTCAGCAGGGCAGGCACCTTCCCTGTCAGACAGAGGCGTGCCAAATGCGAGAGGCTTCTCGGGGCTCGGGGGCAGTCCTCAGGGATGGAGGCGGGGGAGTGGCGAGGATGCCCCAAGCATGCCTGTTCCTGGAAACTGGCAGTGGGTGGGCTCGGGCTGGGGGTGGGTGGAGAGGAGGGGGTCTGGTCATTCCTGAGCTGGTTCACCACCACCAACTGCATCTGGAACCTTCCTCTTGAGGTTTAAGGTCAGCCATTACGTAGATACAGCTGCCACCGGGAAACCTAGTCCAGCCCCTCTCCGGGGATGGGACCCAGCATTAGCAACCCTGGGTGCTCCCAGCATGTGTCACCTGCCAGGACCAGAATCCAAGCACCTAAACCCAAGAACTGCTGTTTCTTGTAGCAGTGGTTTAAACAGAGGTGCAAACAGCAAATGTTACCTCGTCGCCTTTGTGGAGCTGTAGCCGTGCCCCTCAAAGTGAATTTGGAGGTTCTACACACTTGGTAGCCAGTGCCTGCTGGGACCAGATGCTGTGTCTGTTTGGTCCCCGAGTGCCCTCCTTCCCCACCCATGATGGGAAAATGTGTACATTCACCCTGCCCCCTCCTGATCTCTGCAGACCGAGACATGGGTGCCCGGCACCGAGCCCGGGCCCACTCAATCCAGATCATGAAGGTGGAGGAGATTGCAGCCAGCAAGTGCCGCCGACCAGCAGTCAAGCAGTTCCACGTGAGTGCCCTCAGGGCCCTGCGGGGCAGGCTGGGCTGAGGGGGCTCTGTTGGAACACCAGACTGGTCTGGCAGCGCCCCCAGCCTTGGGAGATGCAATAAGGCAGCGGGTTTGACGCAGGAGCCCAGTGGGGGGTGGCCACACCTCAGTGGTCCCTGGGAGACAAAGTTAAGAGCCTTCCACCATCACCACCCCCACTACCTCCCTTTTCTTATCACAGGACTCCAAGATCAAGTTCCCACTGCCGCACCGCGTCCTCCGTCGCCAGCACAAGCCACGCTTCACCACCAAGAGGCCCAACACCTTCTTTTAGGTGCAGGCCCTCTGTCCCCGGGTCTGCCCAAATAAAACTTAATGGGAAAACCAAGTGCCCAGATACACTTCTTGTTTTCTTTACACACCCTGCAGAACTCAAAAGGGTGCAGCCAAGCTGTGAGTGCTCTGGGAGGGGTCCTCCTCTCCTTGAGTAGGGCCCCCACACTGGATTCTCCAAAGAGGAGGGTGGTCTAGGAACGGTGAGCCCCTCCCCACTCCCAGCTCTCTTTCCATTCAGTGCCATCAAGACAGCTCTCCTGTGGGCCTTGGGGTGTGCTGTAGGCCACAGGTTTGGCCCCAGATCTGTCTTGCCTGCCTTGTTATACATGTTTCTCAGCTCTGTGCCACTCCCCCTCATTTCTTGGTGGTAAAATGACAGCTGGCTGCACGCTGCTGCGGGGAAAGCCTATGGGTTTGGTTCTATTCCAGGTGTGGTCTTCCCTACCTAGCCTCCAGCCCTGTTGTAGATCCTCAGAGCAGGCACAAGGGGGCACCCAAGAGGGCTGTGAGCCTGCTGTGCTGGCTTGTTTCCCCTCCACCAGCTGGGGGCCCATTGAATGAAGCTGCCCTAATCCCACCTAGGAGGCCAAGGTCTCTCAGTGGGCATCTTGTACTTGAGGCCTGGGGAATTCCAGGCATGAAGCTAATCCCACCCTAAGCTCCTCAACCAGAGACCGAGGCACAGCTAAGAATTCAGTTCTTGGTGTTGTCACCTTGGACAGTCCAGGCCCTTTGTACCTTGGTGTCACCCTCAGAAGCTCAGACTAGATTCATTCAGCTGCTTTGGGGAGCCAGTGTTCTGCAGGCGCTGGATACACAGGTCAGTAGGAGCCTGCCTTGTCTTCCAGAGAGCCGTGGATGGGGAAGAAGCTGGGGCACAGAGAGCTAGTGTGGGGCGGGGGCTGGGAGGAGAATGGTCCTGGGCAAGGGCACAGCCTCCACTCCCCGACCTGTGCGAGGAGGGGTTTAGTTGGCGTGGTGATCTTGGGTGGTTTCCAGAAAAGCAACTCACTTCAAACCCACCTGTTCTTGGAGAGGTTCCCGGGGCAGGGCTCAGGCATGGCTAGCCATTCTCATGGGAAAGACAGGCTCCGGGTCCTCAGTGACCCGCTTTGCCTGTTCCAGCCCCTGGGACTTCCCAGGTGACACCAGCGGTAAAGAACCTGCCTGCACGTGGAGATATGTGAGAGACACAGATTCAATCCCTGGGTCGAACAATCCCCTGGAGGAGGGCGTAGCAACCCACTCCAGTCTTCTTGCCTGGAGGATCCCATGGACAGAGGAGCCTGGCAAGCTACAGTCCATGGGTCACTAAGTCACAAAACCTGTGACTGAGCTCACACAGACCAGCACCTGTGGCTCTTCCCTGCCTCCTTGCACTTGCTGAGCGCTCTGCCTAGACGACTGCACAGACCACTGCCTCCCTGGGGATTGTAGACCGTACAATGATTGGTTCACAGCACCGTCCCACACCAGACTGAGGGCAGGGACCACAGGTGTCACTGTGAGCCCAGGAGGAGTTAAAAAAAAATCTGAGACAGGGTTGTGATGGAAATGAACACCCTTCTACCTTCATCTGCACCACGCGTGTAAGCCCTGATTGGCAGTGCTGGGCCAAATTTTTTATATTAATGCCAAAATGCCTGCCACTAACATACTAATTAACATCACTTAATAAGAGGACTATTTTCCTTCAGCCTTGCCAACACCATGGGTGAACAAGCTACTGGCTGAAAATAAACCTTAGGATTTGCTTTTCCTTATGTGAAAAGCATTCTGCCCTGAAAATAATCACTCATAGGAAAAAAACCTTAGGAACTTGAATCATTCCTCTCATGGGCTGCTGGGTTGGTATGGTATGGGCATTCCTTAGTGGTGCAGTGGTTGGGATTGCAGTGCTTACACTGCCGGGGCCTGGGTTTGATTCCTGGTCAGGAACTAAAGATCTTGAAAGCCTTGTGATGTGACCAAAAAAAAAAAAGCTCAGGTATGTGGAGCAAAAGGCTGAAAAAAATTTCCCCACATACATTAGAAATACTTTTTCCTCAGGGCACTTCGTCCTGGTGTTTAAGACATTTGTCTGGCCAAATTTTTCTTGAATATCTGCCTAGGTGATTTAATTAACTCTGTGAACCCTGGCAGAAATTCCTGGTTACCCTAAAGATTTCTCCTTTCTCAGGCATCCCCATATCTAGGTGCCACCCAGATAAAGTTTGGCAGCTTCTTTTTCACTTAAGGATGGGCATGTGATCTTAGCAGTAGTGATGCATACATTTCCGGGAAATAATCTGGCTGGGATGTAGGGACAATGGCTGATCCTCCACCAGTTGTTTGGCCGTGAAGCTCCCGATGCCTGTTACTGGGGCAGGTCACAGCCCACTCTGAGCCTTAGTTTTTTCCTGTATAAAGTAGAAATGGTGATCCCTTAGGTCTCAGGTGGGGGCTTCAGATGAGCTAGAGGTTGAGAGGCCAGAAATGTCAGGTGGGAGAATAGACCCCCAGGAAAGTGGAAGGCCAGAGATGGCCCCACAAAAGCCCCCCATGCACCCCCATCCCCGCCTTGAAGCTCTGCCAAAATTTCATCCACATTACAGCCTGGGAACTTGGAGAGGGCGTTGCCCCGAGCCAGCTGGGCAGTGGAGTCAGTCTCATAGAGGAGGCCTTGAACCAAGAGATGAGTGAGCCCTCAGCTTGCTAACACACCTGTTTGTACACCCATCCTGCAGTCTACTCATCGCGTAACCTTGTGCACAGACACCCCCTGCCACGTAACCGCCCACCTGGCGATTACCCCACAAAGCGTGCATAGAGCAGTCACCCAGAAGCTGGCTGAGATGAGGCCCACTGAAGCGAACCCTCCAGTCTCCAGTGGTAGTCGTGCCAGGACCAACCAGCACAAAGGCTCGGAGCTAGAAGAAATGGGCCCTTCTGTGTGGGCCTGTGGAGCAAGACTGGCCGCTTGGATTGCTGCCTCCCCTCAGTGGTCAGCTTGGGCCCAGGGACAAGTCTTTTCCCAGGCCCACGCGCCCAGCCCGAAGGTGGGCAGGAATCTGCTCCCCACAAGCCCTTAGGTGCTGAGGCACTCCCAGGACCCGCCCCAGGCTTTTCCAGGTGCTGGCTGTCCCAGACTGGACAGGCTGGGAGCCCTGCAGGAGGGCCGCACCTCCCTGACCCACCCTGCACCTCATTTCTGAGTCGGGCAAGGCAAGCGGGGGCCTCGGGTGACCCATGGTAGATCCTGAAACCCAGAGAGACTGGGAATCACAGAATCAGAATCCTCAGGACTTGGAATCAGGGAATCTTATAGACAATGACAGTCACTGGGGGTAATAATGGTTTGCTTTTACTGAATGCAGGATTGGATGTTCCAGGACATACCCAGCAGGCCATGCTGGAGCAGCTAGAACAGCTCACAACCTCTCATCTCTGACCCCTGCCCTGTCTCCAGGGAGACATGAGAACACTGGGGATACCCAGGCAGCAGGCAGGAGTGGTGGCAGCAGATATCCCCTCAGCACCCCCGACATCCTTGCCCCTTTTGCTTAGACCACTGCTGCTGGGCTCTCGGGGACTGCCCTGCTCCTCTCCCCCATCCAGGGGGATTCCTCGGGTCCTGCCTGCCCTCCTCCCATCCCATAATTGGAGTCATACAGTCCAGGAAGGCATACCAGCTTCCCCTCCCTCTTCCCTGCCCTCCACACTTCCTCCCCACCCCACCACCACCACCCTGCAGGGCTTCCAACTCTGAGCCTACCATCCAGGAAATCCAAAACATGTTCTGAATCTACCCATTTTTCCCCACCCTCAACCCCTGCCTTGGACCCGGTGGGTTTTCCAGAACCTGTGGTGATTTAGTCGTTAAGTCATGCCCAGCTCTTATGGCCCCATGGACTGTAGCCTGCCAGGCTCTTCTGTCCATGGGATTTCCCAAGCAAGCATGCTGGGGTGGGTTGCCAGTTCCTTCTCCAGAGGTCTTCCTGACCCAGGGATCGAACCCAGATCTCCTGCTTTGCAGGTGGACTCTTCATCAACTGACCCATCAGGGACACTAGGTCCC
The DNA here is from genome assembly GCF_963930625.1 of Muntiacus reevesi. Classification (NCBI taxonomy): domain Eukaryota; kingdom Metazoa; phylum Chordata; class Mammalia; order Artiodactyla; family Cervidae; genus Muntiacus; species Muntiacus reevesi. The sequence continues at coordinate 184,132,853 of NC_089249.1, read as the reverse complement.
TCATTTGCTCCAGACTCTCCAATTGCTCCCACCCAGTGCCCTCAGAATAAAATCCAGACCCCCTCCAAGGCTCCCGGTCTACAGTGATCCTCCCTGTCCTGCTCTTTCCAACCTCAGGGCCCTGCCCCCAGCTCTCCAAACCTGGCTCACTCTCTGCTGCAGGGTCCCCCTCTGAGGCCTCACATTAAGTGTCCCCCACCTCCATCCCCCAGGCTGTCTCCATCTCTGACCTTGCTCTTGTCATGTTAGCTTCTGAAATGGGTATTCATCTGCTGGCTTGATCAGAGCCCTGAGGCCACGAGCAGGGCATGTCCACCTGGATCTTGTTGTGAGCCCAGTGGCTGGTGCAGGGCCCTGCACACAGTAGGTGCTTAATGAAAGGGACTCAGACCAAGTGTTAGTCTGCAGCCTGGACCCTCCTTCCACCAGGGTAGGAGAAGAGAGGGGAGACAGGACAGCTTTTGCCCTAACTGCATCAATCTGCATATATTTGCATTTTCTTGCTTGGCTTTGCGGGGAATCTTCCTGCATTTCCCTTTCCCAACAAGTTTTCGAGGAGGATGCAGCAGAGAAGGGAAAGGAGGAGGAAGGCGGTGTCCTCTGCACCCTTCTGGCAAAGGCGAAGGGTGCATCAGTTCAGTTCAGTCGCTCAGTCATGTCGGACTCTTTGCGACCCCATGGACTGCAGCACGCCAGGCCTCCCTGTCCATCATCAACTCCCGGAGTTTACTCAAATTCATATCCATTAAGTCAGTGATGCCATCCAACCGACTCATCCTCTGTCGTCCCTTCTCCTCCCGCCTTCAACAGGAGGCTCTTTAGTTCTTCTTCGCTTTCTGCCATAAAGTGAAGGGTGCATACCAGCAGACAATAGATGCCCGAGTGGAGCCGCGGCATTGCATCTCCAGGGAGAAGTGGGTCTACTCTGCAACCCTGCGCAGAGACAGAATAAGACAGTACCGGGTCAAACGTGAGGCTGCCTGGCGGTCACTGGACCCAGCTTGGGTGATGTGACCAGAGGAGGCCACCAGGGGGCGGCAGAGGCCGAGGAGGGTCCCAGTGCCCTAGGAGGACAGATTCCCAGATCCCTCCCGCTTATGGAGGAGGGAATCCAGCTTTTGTAACTCCAGCTAGGACTCAAACCCAGCGGTCAGAACTCCAGATGACAAAGTGTGGGTTTCTTGAGGGCATGACCCGAGACAAGCGACTCCCCCTTCCTCGGTACCTCTGATCCCATTTGTGGGACATGCCAGACACCACTTCCCCGGGTAGTCATGCCCCTCCATTTTGGGGAACATGATCATGGACAGCCCCTCTGCCATGACCGCCACTTTACACTTAGAGTCTGGCACAGCATAGACTCTCAATGCATGTTTGGTGAAGGAACCAACGAATAAACGAAGCAAGGAATGAATGAGATACTTGTTCTGTGCCAGGCTTGTGTTATACAGGTTTAGTTTGTTCCTCTGAGGCAAGGGCTATTTTATGCTCATTTACAGATGGGGAATCTGAGGCCCAGAGAGACACCGAGTCTTTCTCAAATATGGATGTATTCAGAACTTGAAGGAACCTGCTGCCTTCCACTCCACTTAGCCTGAGGGCCGGGTTTGGTGATGCCCTCCTGCTAGGCTCTAGAGAAAGGGAGAGGGTCAAAGTGCCACTTGAGGGAGGGGTTGAAGCAGAGCGAATTTCCCTATGGGACCCTGCAACCCTGAAAATAAACCCCAGTTCCGTGGGTGAGTGAGCTCCCCACAGCTCAGGGTACAAAAGCACAACGGGGATCTGAGCGCTGGGCCACCGCTCCCAGCTGTGTGGCCTTGCCTGAGTGACAGGTCAACTTTGAACCTCAGTTTCCCCACCTGTCCAAGGGCGACGTTAACAGCTTATGGTCAGCGGAAAGTGCCCCACAAAGCAGGGGGCAAGGCGGCATTTGGGAGCCTCCCCGCACCCCCCCGGCAGCCACCTGAGTGTCCTGTCCTGGCCCATCTGGCGGAGTACAGGGCGGAAAGGGTGCGGGTCCTGCCCGCCCCAGCTCTGGGGGCGGAGTCTCGCTGACCCGCAGCCCAATAAATACGCGGCCCGCCGCCGGGAGCTGCCCCCTTAGGCCCCACCGAGCCCTCCTGCTGTCAGCCCTGAGCACAGCTCCCAAGGAGGCGGCCAGACGTCCGCGCGGGGGACGTGCCGCTTGCACCGGGCGCCTGGACGGAGCGAGCGGCCAGGCGGACGGACAAACGGACGCGAAGACGAAGAGGGGTGACAGGGCGGCAGACGACCTGCAGCGAGGAGCCAGAGATTCCTCGCCCAGGGAGCCCTGGGCCGCCGGGGAGCACAGGGGACAGGCGCGCGGTGTCGCTGCCGCCGCTGAGCATCCTACCTGCGCGCTGTCTTGCCTCCTCGGCCGCTGCCAACTTCCCTCAGACACGCCGGGTGGCTGGAAGGGGCTGAGGACGCGCCTGTCCCCTCCCGCACACCTCATGGCCGCCGTCGAGGCAAAGGAGCGGTCCACGTTCGGAACCTGGGACTACGGGGTCTTCGCCCTTATGCTGCTGGTGTCCACCGGCATCGGGCTGTGGGTCGGGGTAGCGCGAGGCGGGCAGCGCAGCGCCGAGGACTTCTTCACCGGGGGCCGGCGCCTGTCCGCCCTGCCGGTGGGCCTCTCGCTGGCCGCCAGCTTCATGTCGGCCGTCCAGGTGCTGGGGGTGCCCGCCGAGGCCTACCGCTATGGCCTCAAGTTCCTCTGGATGTGCCTGGGACAGCTGCTCAACTCTCTGCTCACTGCCCTGCTCTTCCTGCCGGTCTTCTACCGCCTGGGCCTCACCAGCACCTACGAGGTACTGCGCAGGGGCCCGGGGGGCTGAGGACCTGCCTGACTGGGAACGCGGGGACGTGGCAGGGGAGGCCCTAAGGCTCTGAACCGTGGTGCAGGGGGCCGCAGGCGGGCTGCGGGAGCCTCCGAGCTGGACAGGTGGGGAGGGTTCTGGCAAGAAGCCGCAGGCAGTGAGGCCGGGGCAGGAAGGAGGAAGAGGAGCCAGCGTCCTGGTTCTCTTTGGTGGAAACTCGCTCAGGTCGGAGCCAGGCTCGGCCAGGGGCGCGCTCACCTGTGGACAGGCACACCCCGGTCCCCCCAGGCCTGGGCTTGCGTCCACCTGAATGATCCCCTGGTGGCAGACTCCGTATTCGAAATCCGACTTCCCCGCAGCACGCCTCCTACCTTTCTTTTCGCACGGGGTTGCCTCTCCGCTCGGGTTTCCCAGACGTCAAACTGGCGTTATTACAAGACCTCGCTCCGGGGCAGGGAGCACAAAGATTAAAATCTTGACCGGTCGTACAGTAGGCAGCCAGTCACAGGCACTGTCTGCATCTTGCGAAAGTTGACTCAGAGCGGCGGCAGCCCCGGGGGAACGATCAGACATGAGTGGGAGCGTGTGGGACCACTGTGTACACGCTTGATGGTGCAGTCCTATGGGCACACGCCGAATGCACAGGCGCAGGGATGGCGCGTGTGCACAAGTGTGTGCAGATAGATTGGAAAGGGTGCTTGGCGGAAGCCCTCCGCCCCCTTCCCCCCCGTGGGCACGAGTGTGGAGTTGGCCTCCGGTGGGCGGGCAGAAGCCAGGAGGGCGGGTGAAGGACCCAGAAGCCTCGGGCCCCTGGATGGGGACTCTCCAGCTGACCACGGGCCCTCGGCTCCTCCTTGTAGTACCTGGAGATGCGCTTCAGCCGCGCCGTGCGGCTCTGCGGGACTCTGCAGTACCTCGTGGCTACAGTGAGTGGCCTCGGCCCCGCGCTCGCGCCCAGGGTCCAGCTCGCGTCAAATATCGGACGGTCACGCCCACAACCCCGCCCCCACCCCACGACCCCACTCCCACTCTGCAGAGCCTTGTCCAGGCCCCGCCCACAATCCTTCTGGCCCCGCCCCAGGAGGCCCTATTTGCAAGTCTGGCCCGCCGGCCCCTCGCAGACCTTCTGCCTGACCCCACCCCAATCCCGCATGGCCCGGCCCATCTGCCCTCAGTCAAGTACCCCAGCCGTCCTCCTCCCCCTAGCTCCTTCTTGATACCCTCTTCGCACAGGTGCCCCCAGCCTCCCTGCCCTTGCCCTCTATCCGCAGATGCTGTACACGGGCATAGTGATCTACGCCCCCGCGCTCATCCTGAACCAAGGTTTGAATGGGCGGGGGTGGGGAGGGTGACCGCGGGAAGGAGCAAAGGCTTAGAGATTGGCCGGGGTGAGGGGAGGGACAGTTCTAGGAGAGAAGAATCCTACTTCACTCCCCGCAAGGCCCCAGGACAGTGAAAGCCAAGCTTTCCGCCTGCAAATTGACCTAACAGGAGGGTCTCCTTGCAGTGACAGGGTTGGACATCTGGGCGTCGCTCCTGTCTACCGGAATCATCTGCACCTTCTACACTACTGTGGTGAATGTCCCTCTAACCCCACCCCACGTGGGGCTGCATGCCCACTGAGTGGGAGAGACCCTGAGCAGGCCCGTTCACTTCCCCACCTTCCCTTTCTCCAGAGGAAGACGGTGTCCCCACTGGGCCTATTTCCTCATCTTTATTATGAAAAGTGACTTGAAAGGCTTATTGCTGAAAGCCCAGGGATATGGCACGGCTGGATCTAGGGGCTGCAGGAGAGCCCTCTGTGTTCTGTCCGTCTGTTAAGAACCTCGTTAGCTCTGGGCTTCCATCCCTTTGGGCTGCATTCTAGCAGAAAGTGAGTTCCTGTTTCAGGATGGACTGCCTGAAGTCCCAGGAGGGTTCTGGCTGGCTGGCACTGGTGTTCGGTGAAGGATGAGCCATTCGCAGAGGTGTGGGGAGCTAGGATGTTCTGTTGGCTATTCCTGGAGTTGGGGGCAGGGTTAGTCTCACCTGAATGGCCTGGAAGTGCGGAAGGGGCTTCTCCAAAGGAAACCGAGAAGCTGCCCAGGGAAGGCAAAGATGTGAAGGCTGGATGGGTAAAAACAACAGCTAATAATACCAGTAGTAGTAATAATGATAATAATAGTGGCAGCCATCACTCACTGAACACTTGTATGTGCCAGATGCTCTTCCAAATATTTTTCTTGTATTAATTAATTTATTCCTTGCAATGATACCCTGAAGAAGGTACTATTATCAACCCCATTTTACAGATGAGGAAACTGAGGCAGAGAAGACCATTGGTCCCAGCCACTACTGGAGGCCAGGCCAAATCCCCGCCAGGTCCCCCACCTGACTCCTCCGCCCTTCCACCTCCTCTCTGCGCTACAGCCCGCAGACAGATCCCCGTCTGACACCCTCTCTGCCTCTCTGTCGCACCTTGCAGGGCGGCATGAAGGCTGTGATCTGGACAGACGTATTTCAGGTCCTAGTGATGCTGAGTGGTTTCTGGGTTGTCCTGGCTCGTGGAGCTGTGCTTGTGGGTGGACCTGGGCAAGTACTCGAGCTTGCCAAGAACCACTCCCGGATCAACCTGATGGAGTACGTGAAAATGTAGAGGGAGATATGGCCAAATGATGGAGCTGGCATCTCTGCCCTGGGAGAAGCCAACCAATGCCGCCTCCCCGGAAGCCCTTCCTGCTCCCCTCCCCAGACAGAAAACCTAGACAAAACCCTAGCTTCCCCTCTCTGGGGACTGAAGGCTCTCTGTGATCCCAGTTAGGCACAGAAAAAAATGTTTTTTGAATACATGTGGATAACTCAATAAACCCATGAACTTTTAATCTGGCAAACTCCTATTCACACTTCAAAACCTAGCCCCAAATGTCCCTTTAAGACCCATCAGGTCCAGAATAGGCATCTGGGGCAACCTGGGGGGGAGAAGTCAGTGTAGCATTCCCACATGGCTGACTGGCCCCGTCCTCATCCAGCTTTGACCTGGACCCGAGGAGCCGCTACACGTTCTGGACTTTTGTCGTGGGTGGCACATTGGTGTGGCTCTCCATGTACGGGGTGAATCAAGCCCAGGTGCAGCGCTACGTGGCCTGTCGCACAGAGAGGCAAGCCAAGCTGTGAGTATTTGGCAGGGTGCCTCTGGGATGTGCTGTCCCCTTCCTCCACCCCGAGACCATCTCTCCCCTCCAGGGCTGTGCTCATCAACCAGCTGGGCCTGTTCCTGATTGTGTCCAGTGCTGCTGCCTGTGGCATCGTCATGTTCACATTCTACCTTGACTGTGACCCTCTCCTGGGGGGGCGTATCTCTGCCCCAGACCAGGTGAGTCTGGTCCAGGCTCCTAGGCCACTCGTATCCACCCACCCCCACTGGGAACCCCTGAGTGAGTCTCTGGGAGTGAGGGTGGAAAAATATTCCTAGTGGAGAGATAGCCTGTGCAAATGTCCAGAGGCAGGAAAGAACTCAACACAGAGGAGGATCTGGGAGGTGATGCAATGTTATGGGGAGGGGAGGGGCATTTCAGACTCCCTGAGGGATATCAAGGAGGCCATGGGAACACAGTCCAGCATGAAATGATGGCACTGCCAGTAACGACCAGCTCTCATGTCCCAAGTACCTGCACTGTGCCTCACGCCCCTTCATGAACATGAACACGCCCCTTTCAACATGTGACGAGGCCAAGACTGCCCTGGCCCTTGATTTACAAATGAGAAACTGAGGCAGGATATCAGAAGTAAAGCAACCACCTGAGGTCCACAGGCAAGACAGGGCTAGCACCAAGGCCAGGACCCAGACGTGCTCACCCCGGGGGTGTGCTCTGGCCATGGGATTCAGAGTCCATGGGGTCGGATCCCAGACTGCCTCTGTAACCTCAAGCAAGGAGTGACCCTCTTTGGCCTCACTAGCTTCATCAGTGAAGTGGGAATGACCCAAGATCACAGAGTCAGTCGAGAAGCACGTGCTGAGTGCCCACTGTCAGCCTGGTCGGTACTGGGTGTTGGGAATGTGCAGTGTGAGGACAGATAGAGGCCTCACCCTCGGGGCCTTGCTGTCCTGGAGGTTGACCCCTGACTCCCTTCAGTACATGCCCCTGCTGGTGCTGGACATCTTTGAGGACCTGCCTGGAGTCCCCGGGCTCTTTCTGGCCTGTGCCTACAGTGGGACCCTCAGGTGAGTGACCCTGCTTTCTCACTTGGCCACATCTCAGCCCCTGGGGCCTCGTTGTAATGTTCTGAGCCCGTCCAGCATTTACTGCTCAGCCCCCAGTAAGTGGGGTCCAGTGGAAGGCATACCCTGGGCACAAGGACCCCAGATCCGGGATCTTTACCCCTTACTGACTCTCGATTCCTTCCCCTTCTTCTTTCTGTCCTCCCTCCCTCCCTCAAACAAATGCTTGTTGAGCGCCTATGGGGCAGGTACTGCTGTTCTAAATATTGGGGCACAGCTGTGACCAAGCAGTCCCCCACTCCTGCCCTCAGGGGCCTCAGGCTCTGACAGTTTCAGATCTCCCCTGACTTCTGTTCGCATCGCTGCTCCTGCTGTGACCAGAGTCTATATGGCTGTTCTCTGCACCCCATCACTGCTTTGTAATGAGGCCGTGTGTCATTAATGTTCTCAGTCATGGGTGTCCTTTCTCCCGTGAGGGTGTCTCAGGTCTGTGGGGAGAGTGGGGAGGTGGACCTCTCCTCTACTTTTGAGGGATTCTACTGCCCAGGCCTCTGCCCTTGGCTTGGGTTGGGTCCTGGCAGGCCAGTTGGTGTGGGTAGCTGGGGGCCTCCTCTAGCAGGTAAGTCCCGGGGGCAAGAGGTGGCCAGTCCCTTGATGTGGCCTGAGGACACCCCCCTCCTTTGTACTCCCCTCTTCCAGCACTGCATCCACCAGCATCAATGCCATGGCCGCCGTCACTGTGGAGGACCTCATCAAGCCTCGGCTGCCGAGCCTGGCCCCTCGGAGACTGGTCATCATCTCCAAGGGGCTCTGTGAGTTGGGGGAACCTGGGTGGGGGGCCGGGGAAGCCTCTCCCCACTGACAGAGCCATCCCCATCCGCTACAGCGCTCATCTACGGCTCAGCTTGTCTCACCGTGGCGGCTCTGTCGTCCCTGCTGGGGGGCGGCGTCCTCCAGGTAGGAACCCCCCCCCACTGCCTCCAATCTTCCCAAGAGCTGAGGCCTCACCCACTTTGAGGCTCAGAGAAGGCTGTGCATGTCGATGGCAGAACTGAGTTCTGACACGCCACCAGCAGGATGGCCGCAGCCTGGCCTGAGACAGGGATGCTGGGAGGTGGGAATAGTGACCTGGGGGCAAGAAGGGCCTCCTCCTGGCATGGTCATGGAACCAGATTTGTCAAGAGAGAGAATCTGCATCTCTGGGAGAGAGCTGAGAATAGGGCATCCCTTCCCCTTTAGAGAAACTGAGGCATAGAGGAGTCTCAAGACCCCCAGTGGAGTTCCCCAGGTCTTCCTTTCCCAGCGGGTAAACTGAGGCTAGGAAAGGTGGGACGACCTTGCCTTCAGTCCCACTCCCACCCACTCTCCCAGGGCTCCTTCACTGTCATGGGGGTCATCAGCGGCCCTCTCCTCGGAGCCTTCATCCTGGGGATGTTCGTCCCCACTGGCAACACACCGGTGAGTATTAATACACGGGTGAGGGACTAGGAGTGCGAGGGGTCAACCTCGACCCCCGCTGACACTGGGTCCCTCACCAGGGCGTCCTGTCGGGGCTGGCAGTGGGCTTGGCGCTGTCGCTGTGGGTGGCCGTGGGCGCCACTCTGTACCCGCCCAGCGCTCAGTCCATGGGGGTCCTTCCGTCATCAGCCGCCGGCTGTGCTGTGCCCTCAGTCAACGCCTCTGTTCTCCTGGACCCTCTTCTCACCGCCAACGCCTCGGGCAGGGTCTCCAGGTAAACTCTGAGCGGGGAAGCGTGGCCAGAGAGTGTGTGGTTGGAGCGATCCTGAAGCTGAGTCCCTATTGGGAAGGAGAAGGTGCGGGTGGGGCTTGGGAAGCGGGGAGTAGGGCATTCCCCGCAGAGGAAAAAGTGCAAACTCTCTGAGGCCAGGGTTCAGGTAGTACATGCCAACTGTGGTGAAGTTAGAGTGGATTTAATGGCAGAAGAAAGGATACGCGAGATGAGGTTCAACCAGAGAAATCGGATTCTTTTTAAACTGTGATATCATTTACAGGCCATAAAATTAGCCATTTAACAGCAGTTTTTAGTATATTCACCAGGTTATCCAATCATCACCACTATCTCAAGAACATTTTCATTACCTCAAAAACAAAAAAGACAAAAGCCCCAAACCATGTACAATTTAACAGTCACTGCCCGTTTCCACCTCCCTCTAGCCCCGGGCTTCCCCGATGGCTCAGCTGGTAAAGAATCCACCTGCAGTGCGGAAGACATGGGTTCCATCCCTGGGTTGGGAAGATCCCCTGGAGGAGGGAATGTCTGCCTACTCCAGTATTCTGGCCTGGAGAATTCCATGGTCTGTATAATCCATGGGGTCACAAATGGTTGGACAGAATTGAGCGACTTTCACTTCCAGCCCCAGGCCACCACTAATCTACTTTCTGTTGCTATGGACTTGCCTGCTCAGGACATTTCGTATAAACGGAATTGTGCAACATGACCTGTTGGGTCCAGCTCCCTTCACTCAGAATGATGTTTTGTGTGTGTGTGTAGTAAAGTTTTATTAAAGTATAAAGGAGATAGAGAAAGCTTCTGACATAGGATCAGAAGGGGGCAGAAAGAGTACCCCCCTGCTAGTCTACAGCTGCATATTATATAGTCACTAGCAGTCTGTTAACGAAAAGAAAGGAATGTCTTAAAACTCAGAATGGGACAAGGCCCCTCATCCATAAATTGCATTTTGTGTTAATCCTGGCACCAGATGATTCATCCCAGGCCATAAAACGATTGCCTTGAATCTTGTAGAAGGGCAGATTACCATACAAATAGTTTTGTTTACATAGATTAGGGGAACAATATCTGAGTATAACATACTGGTTTGTGAAGTAGGTTCTGAGCTATTTGGCAGAACCGACTTGAAGACAGAGTCTGGGGTAAATGCATAGCACATTAACATAGCTTAAGACAAACATTTCCATAAGAAAAAATGCATTGGTTAACTCAAGGTTTGAGAATAGTTAGCATCAGGTGAAACCAGGTGTTATGGCAACACAGTATTTTAAGAGAAATCTCCTTTTAAATTTGTATTGAGAAGGAAAAATAGCACTAGTTTCTTTCCTCCTGCCGCTTAAGAGAGATAAAAATGTCTGACACTTGCAGCCTATTTCCTCCATTTGGAGACCCCTGGCCTTCCTGTCTGTTACCCTCTCAGTATTCGATATACAATAGTCACTCCAAAATGCTTGTTGATAATTATATCTTATTCCAAAAAGTATTAATCCTATGGACAAAATCCACTGGGTCAATTTTGGTATAGAGCTTTGGACTAGAAAGGCACTTTAAACAAAACCACATCAATTTTTTAGCCAACAAAGAAATCTTTTCACGTATCACTGACATATATATTCCTCCAGATTCTACTTAGACATTTCTAGTGATGGGTAAATCACTCCTTAAGAAGACAGTCTACTCCATTTTGACATCTCTTAAGCATTAAAATAATTAAATTTGGACGTCTTATAACTTCTACTCATCAACCCAAATTTTGCCTTCTTAATTGACACAGTGCAGTTCTTCATTCTATATGTAAACCACCCTGTAAATACTTGAAGCCAATAACTGTGACCTCTCTCTCCATCTAAAGCTTGTTTTCATCCCTAAAAAGCATTTTTCCCATGTCAAACAGCCAAAAATATTTCCAACAATTTAATGGTTGACTTCATAAACAAACTTGAAGTCAATCTAGTCACTCTCCAGGAGAATATCTGAGAGTGCTGCACCTTGAAGAAAATAAAATTTCAGGTACAATATAGTCAGTTAGAAGTAAAGTAGAGCTACCAATGGTGTTGCTCTGGATTTCTATACAGTTAAAGACTGAGTTACCTACTATAAAAGCTAAAATATTGAAACCATGCTAAAGAATTCCTCACATCTTTTACTTCATTCAGGTTGGCATTCTACTAAATTTGGTGATCTGTGCAACTAATAAGAATGTTTAAGAGTGACCAACAGTAGTAATTCACATCCCTTAACATCTCTAAATTGCTGAACAAAGAAATCTGCTTCTTGAATTCTTAAGAACAAGTCTTTAAGAAAAGTACAAATTCTTCTATTTTCAGGAGGCATTAAGTATGTTTTCCTCTATGTCTGTGCTAAAAAACAACTTATTATTGATTACAACTATACTTGAACTTTCTGCACAGTTTCAGAAAGGTGAATATAAAATATGCCTTCTTATACAGTGTGCAAATTGCCTTTAGAAAGATGGATGTTTTAAGAATATGACTATTTCCCAAAAAGGAATAAATAGAGAAGAGTAAATTTTCAGTGATTTAGTTATTTAGACTAAATCACAAGATTAAGAAGTTACTAATAAAGAAGGAAGCTGAACTATAAGTAGAAATGATAGTTACTAGGAGAGTATGGTCTATCTGTTAGAGATAGTGATAATATTGGGAGTACTGATGGTGTATATTACTGTTCAGCTTACACATTGCACCTGTGTTTCCAGAAAAGGGATTAAATGGGTGCTAAAATGCAACTTGTGCACCCCATGTTAAGACTTGCAACCCTAGAATGGAAGGCACCTTAACAGCGGCATCACTTTAAAATTCACCTGGGCAGAAGGGGCACTATTCTGTAACGGTGACCTTAAACAAGTAGACCATCAGTTATTTCCCCAGCAAATATTATTTATTTGGGATCAGCAAATAATTGTAATTTGGAGTCTGTAACCACTCCAAGCCCACATGCAAATCTCCATACGGCAAGCCGGGTAGAATGCTTTTAACAGAACGATGTTTTTAAGGTTTATCCACACTTTAGTGTGTCTTGGTGCTTCATTCCTTTTATGACTTCAGAGTATTTCACTGAATGAATGGACCAATTTTGTTGATCCTTCATCAGTTGATGGACATTTGGGTAGTTTCTAGTTTTTGGTGATTGTGATAATGCTGCTATGAACATTTGTGTCCAAGTGCTGGTGTGGACATACATTTTCTTTTTTCTTGGTATATACCTAGGAGTAGAATTGCTGGGTCATATGGTAATTCTACATTTAGCTTTTAAGAAACCACCAGATTATTTTGCATAACCACTGCATCATTTTACATTCCTACCAGAAATGTATAAAGATTACAACTTCTCCACACCCTTGACAATACTTATTATTACCCCCTTCTTTTTTCTGAATTCTAACCATCATACTGGGTATGAAATACTACTCATTGTGGTTTTGATTTGCGTTTCCCTAATGACTAATGGTGTCAACAGTCTTTTCATGTGCTTGTTGGCCATGCTTATATCTTCTTTGAACAAATGTCTTCTCAAATCCCTTGCTCATTTTTAAACCGGGTCATTTGTCTTTTCATATTGAGTTCTAATTTATATGTTCTTTGTATGTTTATTCTTGATATTAGATCTTTATCAGATGTATGAGTTGCAAATATCTTCTCCCATTCTGTGGGTTTTCTTTTCGTTCTGTTGACAGTATCCTTTGATACATAAAAGTTTTCCAATTGGATAAAGTCCAATTTATCCTTTTTTTTTTTCTTTTTTACTGGAGTGGGTTTCCATTTCCTGCTCCAGGGGATCTTCCTGACCCAGGGATCAAACCTGCGTCTCCTGCACTGGGAGGTGGGTTCTTTACCACTGAGCCACCAGGGAAGCCCTGTATGTTTGTTTTGTTTGGCCATGCTGTGCTGCTTGCGGGATCTTAGTTCCCTGACTAGGGGTTGGACACAGGCCCTCAGTAGTTAAAGCGTGGAATCCTAACCACTGGACCGTCAGGGAATTACCTCTGTTTTCTTTGGCTGCTTGAGCTTTTGGTGTCATATCTAAGAAAGTGTTGCGAAACCCGTGGTCATAAAGATTCATACCTGTTTTCTTCTTAGAGCTTAATTTGGTTTGATTCTGAGGGTGATAGGAAGAAGCAAGAGGCAACCTGGGTTACATTTTATTTGTATGTGTTCAGTCGTGTCTGACTTTTTGCAACTGTAGTGGGCTGTAGTGTGCCATGGAATTTTCCAGGCAGGAACACTGGAGTGGGCTGCCGTTTTCTCCTCCAGGGGATCTTCCTGACCCAGGGGGAAGAAACCCACATCTTTTGCACCTCCTGCACTGGCAGGCAGATTCTTCACTGCTCCACCTAGGAAGCCCTGAGTTACATTTTAGTGATATTCCTCTGCTTGTGTGTAGACAATGCCTGAAGGTGTTGGTGGGATAACAAGAAGGAAGGCAAGTTGGCATACGCCCATACAAGCAATCACGAAGGACTGGGCTGGGTTGTGAGAGTGTAGACAGGAGGAAGCAAATGGAATGGATTTTTAGATTCATGCTCATCTCTCTCTCTCTCTCTTAGCCTGGAAATGGACCCTGATCAGCAGACCTTAGCTGACAACTTCTACGCCATTTCCTATCTCTATTATGGTGCCTTGGGCACACTGTGCACTGTGCTATGTGGAGCCCTTGTCAGCTGCCTGACGGGTGAGGAGGGCATATGACATCCTTAGAGGTCACCCTGTCCGCCTTCTGCCTCTAGGACCCACAGGGAGGGGAAGGAGGGCCCTCTGTCAGTCGAGCGGCCACTGTATACTAGCCACATCCGCACCCTTGTTGCTGCAGTCCCTCCACCTTGTGTGACTTGTCCTATTTTGCAAAGGCAGGAACTGAGGCATCTCCTCTCCACCTCTCTATTCCCTCTTCAACCCCAAAGATAATGCCTTTGCTGGAGGTTGGCGGGCGGGGGGCGAGGGGAGGGAGGGGAGGGAGGGGAGGGAGGGGAGGGCGGAGGCGTCGCAAGACGCTGTCCTTGGTGCTGAAATATCTTTTCCCCGAAGTCTTGGCAACTCCACACCTGTCTGGGAGTTCTGAATCCTGTGAAGTGGAAAGAGATTAAAAGAAAACAATAGTGATAAGAGTACCTATTCCCTCTCCCTGAGTCTCAGACTTTCCATTCACCAAGGCTGTACTGAGTCCTTCCCCAAGTTGGCCAATATTCTAGACACTGGGGACACAGCAGCAAATGGAACCATGTGCTGGGCCCTCCTGGCCACCCACTGTTGTCTATTACAACCTCTCACTGTGTAGATGAGAAAGTGAGGCCCAGAGAGGGGCAGAGACTTGCCAGTGTCCCCACTGGGTCACTGTCAGATCTGGGTTTGGAAGCCACCAGAGATCTCTCTTTTCTTCCCCAGGGCTTGGTCTCCAGTTCTCCCGCCACCCTCACTAAATAGCTCCACTTTCTCTCTGCCCCCTCAGGCCCCACCAAGCGTGGTGCCCTGGGTCCCGGTCTGCTCTGGTGGGACCTCATGCGGCAGACAGCATCAGTGGCCCCCAAGGAAGAGGTGGCCGCCCTGGATGACAGTTTGATGAAGGTCAGTCTCAGGGTTGGGATCCCAGAGCAGGGGGAGGGGCAGTGAAGTGGCTTCAGGTGCTCTGTTTGTGGCCTTAACTCAGGGAAGTGACATGGTGAGTCACCGTCTTCGTCTTTCTCAACTTCGCCTTACTGCCAGTGGGAAGGCTCAGCTGGGAGCTAGTGCATCTTCAACACTTTCTATTACTCACTTTAACAAGGACTGAGCAGACTTTCATACTGTTCATTTTCATTGTATCTGTTTTTACAATTACCTCCAATCTATGGCAAGTGAAACTGGCTTGCCTTTCAGTTATTGATATAAAGTCTCTCCTGAAAATAAAATTGCTTAATTCAAAAGTGAGTCAACTTAGAAAAAATCTTACATAAGAAACATGACAGGGGGTAGATCAACATTGACCAGAACCATGTGGTTGCTATGGGAATGCCCCGAGTTTGGGAAACACTGTCCCTGGGGGATCTGATCCAGGTCTGCTTCTACTTTGGATTCCCTGTTTCATTCCATTATTTATTAAGCACTTGCTGTGTACCCAGACATGCTCTGGCAGGAGCAGAAGAAAGCTAAACCAAGAAAGGAATAGGATCTAAGCAGGTGGTGAGTATTAGGAAGAAAATAAAACAGGATATGGTAATGGATGAGGTGACATTATTATTGTCCAGAATGAGAAGGAGACAACTACTGGGAGATCTGAGGGAAGGGCATTCTTGGTGGAGGGCACAGCAGGTGCAAAGGCCCTGAGGTCAGAACAGATGCAATGGTGAGAGCAGGGATTTGGGATCTGAAGTGTTTTAAAGCTTCCTCCCGCTGCTGTGGGGAAATAATTTATTTTCTTGAAGAACAGATAGAGTCAGAGAGAGGAGAGGGGCAGGCATCCATGGACACATGGATGGGCTGGACCATAGGTGACATGGCCGTGGGGGAGAGAAGTGGATGGAAGTTTTGGAGGCAGAAGGGACAGGACTTGCCAAGGTGATATCGTGCCACTCTTCCCAGGCTCTGTCCTCCCAGATCTTCTGTCCACATCTGGAGACTATCTGAGTTGACACAGCACAAGTGAGGTCTCTGACAGGGGCTTTCTTCTCCCCTCCCCCCAGGGTGCTGAGGAGTTGCCCCCTGGAGCCAAGAGGCCTCCTGACTTTCTGCCCACTGATGAGGACCATCTGCTCTACCTGGGTCAGAAGGAGGTGAATGGAGCTGGTTCCAGGACACCCGGCAGTGAACACAACAAAGGTCTTGACCTGCAGGAGACAGACCTCTGAACCAGCTGGGGGCTGACCACCCGGGATGGGACCTCAGGGGGGCCCATCCCAGGCCATGGGCCAATGACCTTGGGCTCTGATTGGTTAGGTCACATCATATGCAAATAAACCTGGGGCTGCACAACCCCACCCTATGGGAAGAGGTGAAGCCCTGCCTCCAGAAGATCATTTTATCCTGCCTCCTGCTTCCAGCCAGCCCCGAGTCTTAGATACTATACCCCTGCCCATTCTCCCAAAATACAGCCAGGGTTTTCTCTACCTATAAGAGAAAGAGGTTGGAGTCCCCTCTGGACAACATAGAAAACCCCCAAGCCCAACATTGGAGTCTGAGAAAGACCCCAGGTCTTCCCTGGGAGGTATCTGAACCTTAGCATTGATTTTGGAGGTCCTCAGGCCCAAATCCCTGTAACCCACTTCATAGGTCGGGCAACTGAGGCTTGCAAAGGGTCATTGACTCGGCCAAGGTCACAGAACAAAACAGAGATTCATTGAGAGTTGGAGACCAACTCTCCCTCCTTCATCTCCTCCCTGTTTTCCTCCATTTGGCCTCTGATCTTGGGAGCAGAAAGACAGGAGAAATGAGAAATAAGGTTGTCAGCCTTCCTCCTGTGCTTGGACACTTTTATGCATCTCATCCATTAAGGACCATGGACCAACTTTACAGAGGAAGAAACTGAGGCTCAGCAACTCCAGTCAGGGAAGGGACAGGCCTGGGCGCTGCATGATGCTGAGGTTCCATCGATGACATGTCACCGGGGTACAGAGTAAGATGGGCCAGGTGAGCACACGTACCAGAGACGCATCTGACCGTCTAACCCCTGGTTGGAGTCTTCATCCACACACATCAAATAAATGGACTCTTGATGTTCTGTCCTCTCTGAAAAATCATTCTGGCTATCACCTTATATCTCTGCAGTCAGATCTGAGTGTAAATCTCTGTATCTCTTGTCCCGAGCCTGCGAAGAATAAGCCTGAGTATTTAAAAGCATCAGAACAAGACGATCACTCCTGTACCAGAGTGCATTATACTGTCCTTCCAGACATATAGTTCCTTTCCCCTCCTGACTCACTCCGAAGCCTCCCCTCCTCACTGCCTTTTTCACCCCATCCATGCATCAGTTGCTAGGGTTTCTGAGAGCTGCCTGTACCCACCTCTATCCGTGCATCTGATATTGTTCCCATGGCCTCCAGGGAAACATGCTCTGCTCACTTAGAAGTTGGGGCCCCTGTACTAGGTTCAATATGGTACCCTCAAAATTCATGTCTACCTGGAAAACTCAGAATGTGAACTCCATTGAAAATAGGGTCTTGGCAGGTATCCTTAATTGAATTAAGATAAGGTCATACTGGATTGGGATGGGCCCTGAATCCAATGATTGTGTACTTATTAGAAGAGGAGAAAAGATACAGACCCACAGGGAGAAAATCATGAGGACACAGAGGCAGAGATTAATGTACGTACAAGCCAAAGGATGCCAAGGATTGCTGAGCCACCAGAAGCTGGGAGAGCGGTATGGGAGGGATTCTCTCTTAGAGCCTTCAGAAGAAGCATGGCCCTGCCAGCATCTTGATTCCACACTTCAGGCATCCAGTACTGCTTAAAAAATAATAATAGTTTCTATTGTTTAAGTTGTGGCAGCCTCAGGAAATGAATACATCCCTCCTGATCTCTCAGAGGCCTGAAGCTCTCTGCAGGGTGTTTTATGGATATCTTTAGATGTGGACTTAAAAGTGACCATCAGAAATTTAAAATCCATGGCTGAATAAAGTGGGACAGACTTTGGACTCATTGGTGGTCCTTCCTCAAAGCAGAGCCTAGATTTGGGGAGGGGCAGTGGTTGGGGTCAAGGCTGCCTGGTGCAGGCAGAACAAGCTGATCTGGCTGCTGGTTTAGACATCCAGCCATGTTGTCCTGGGTATCAGTGGTTCATCCCTTAGTATTGCTGAGTAATAATACTCCACTGTATGGATGGACCACAGTTTGTTCATTCATTCACTCACGTTCATATTACTTCCAGCTTTTGGCTATTGCAAATAAAGTTGCTAAGAACATTAGTGTACAAGTTTTCTAACATACACTTGAATTTCTCTTGGGTTAGTTCCTAAGAATGAAATGGCTGGATCCAATGGTAGGTGAATGTTTATTTAAGAAACTGTTGGGACTTCCTTGGTGGTTCAGTGGTAAAGAATCAACTGCCAATGCAGGAGACACAAGTTCGATCCCTGGCCTAGGAAGATTCCACATGCCATGGGGTGACTAAGCCCGTGCACCACAACTAGTGAAGCTGGCCATCCTAGAGTCGGAGCTCTGCAACAAGAGAAGCCACCGAAATGAGGAGCCCACACACGGCAACAAAGAGTAGCCGCTGCTCGCCACAATTAGAGAAAGCCCAAGTGCAGCAACAAAGACCCAGCACAGCCAAATTAATCCATTTATTTTACCTGTCAAACTGTTTTCCAAAGCTGTTGATTCATTTTACATCACAAACAAATGTATGAGCTTCAACTGCCCAAAATACTTGACAGAACATACTTTGGTCCATCCTTTTAATTTTGCCCATTCCAGTGCCTGTGAGGGAGTATTTCATGGTGGCATTGATTTATATTTCTCTGATAACCGAAGATGTTGAACATCTTTTCACATGCTTGTTATTTATCCAAGTAGTTTTGGCCAAGTGTTGTTCAAACTTTTGCCTATTTTTTTTTCTTTTGCACAACTTTCAGTTAGATTTTTTATTTTCTTATTGCTCCAAAAATTATTTTCATATTCTGGATACAAGTTCTTCACCGGTTATGTTTTCTTCCAACTTGTGTCTTGCCTCTTCAGTTGCTTAAGATTGCCTTTGAAAGATAAGAATTGTAGCTTTGTTTGACCAAAAATTATCTTTTTTTCCCCTTTTTTCCTCTCTGTGGCAAAACTTACACATAAAAGTCATGATTTTAACCATTTTCAAGGGTATAGTTCAGTGGCATTAAGTACATTTAGATCATTGTACCATCACCACCATCCATCTCTAGAACTTTTTACTCATCTGAAACTCTGTAACCATGGATGCTAATTCCCCATTCTCCTCTCTGCTCAGCACCTGGTAGCCACTATTATATTTTCTCTGTCTATGAGTTTGACTATTCTAGGAGTTCATTTAAGTGGAATAATATGTTCTTTGGCCTTTTGTATCTGGCTTATTTCATTTAGAATAATGTCTTCAAGGTTCATTCATACTGTAGCAAGTGTCAGAATTTCCTCCCATTTAAAGGCTGATTAATATTCAATGGTATACATATATACGTTTCCTTTATATGTATATATATATATACCATTTACCATATTTTATCACCCATTCATCCATCAGTGGACATCTGGCTTGTTTCCATCTTTTAGCTATTGTGAATAATACTGCTGTGACATTAATAGCAAAATATCTTGTCAATATTTGCTTTCATTTCTTTGGGTTTTTTACCCAGAAATAGAGAACTGAGGGCTTCCCTGGTGGCTCATTGGTAAAGAATCTGCTTGCAATGCAGGAAACCCTAGTTCAATCCTTGAGTCAGGAAGATCCCCTGGAGGAGGAAACAGTAACCCATTCTGGTATTCTTGCTTGGGAAATCCCATGGACAGAGGAGCCTGCTGGGCTACAGTCCATGGATTTGCAAGAGTCACACATGACTTAACAACTAAACCACCACCACCACCAGAAAACTGGATCATACTGTAGTTCTGTTTAATTTTTTAAATACAGTTTTCATTCCTATTTTAAATACTGTTTACATTCCTATCAAATATTAACAGACATAAAAGGAAAAATTGCCAGTAACACAATAATAGTAAGGAATTTTAACACCCCACTTACATCACCTGACATGTCATCCATGTAGAAAATTAATAAGAAAAATCAGCCTTTAGATATGTGGAATCTAAAAAATGAAGCAAGTGAATGAATATAACAAAACAGATAGAGACTCGTGTATATAGAAAACAAGCTAGTGCTTACTAGTGGGGAGAGGGAAGGCGGGAAGGGTAAGATAGCAGTGGAGGATTAAGAGGTACAGACTAATATGTATACAATAAATAAGCTACAAGGATACACCACAAGGATATAACCAATATTTTATAGCAACTCTAAATGGAATATAATCTATAAAAATTTTGAATCACCATGTTGTACACCTGAAACCAATATAATACTATAAATCAACCATACCTCAATAAGAAAAAAGGAAGTAACGCAACTGATTTGGGGATGTTGATTTATGTTCTGCAATGTTGTATTTTGGAACTCTGATGAATTCATTTATGAGTTCTAACAGATTTTTTACAGAATTTTCCCTGTTTTCTACATATGAGATCATGTCATCCACCAAAAGAGATAATATTATTTTTTCTTTTTCAATTTGGATGTCTTTGATCTCTTTTTCATGCCTAATTGCTTCCGTTAGAACTTCCTATACTATGCTGAAAAAAGTAGCAAAAGCAGACATTCTTGTCTTAATCCTGATCTTAGGGGAAAAGCTTTCAGTCTATCACCACTGAGTATGATGTGAGCTATGGAGTTTTCATATGTGGTCTTTATTATGTTAAGGTAGTTTCTTTCTATTCTTGGCTTGTTGAGTGTTTTTATTAAAAAAAAAAAATTGTTGATTTCTGGCAAACGCTTTTTTTCCCTGCACCAGTTGAGACAGTCATGTCAGGTTTTTTTTTTTGTTGTTGTTGTTATTCATTAATGTGGGATATTATATTGATACTTTCTTATGTTGGACTATCTTTGTACTCCAAAAATAAGCCCTGCTTGGTCATGCTATTTAACCTTTGTCATGTACTGCTGAATTCAGTTTGCTAGTATTTTGCTGAGAATTTTTGCATCAATGTTTATAAGAGATACTGGTCTATACTATTCCTTTTCTATAGTATTCTTCTCTGGCTTTGGTATCAGGGTAATGCTTTTTTTTTTTTTTTTTTTGAGGTTGATGTCTGTTGTGTTCAATCTATGAAATTTTTGCTTAATTTAAGATCACTAAGGCCTTCTTCTTAATTTCCTTCTGGAAACTACATTTGGTTTTGTTTTTTTAATATTTATTTAAAATATTTTGGCTGCATTGGGTCTTAACTGTAGCATGCAGGGTCTTTTTGTGGTGTGGTGGCCTAGTTACCCCACAGCCTGTGGGATTCTAGTTCTCCAACTAAGGATGGAACCCATGTCTTCTGCACTGGAAGGCAGATTCTTAACCAGTGGACTACCAGGGAAGTCCCTACATTGTTTGGAGTTAAAATTTTGTATGAAAAGTATTTCTATTTCTAATCCCAAGTGAACTACCTTGGTTTTTTTATTTTTTAAACAAATGGGGGAAAAATGTATGGAATTATTTCTGGACTCTCTGTTATGACCCACTAGTCTACTTCTCCATCCCAGGGTTTTGCATCCTGAGCATTACTAATATATGTGGCTAGACCATTCTCTGTGGCAAGGACTGTCCTGTGCATCGTAGGACACTCAGCAGCATCCTTGCCCTTCACCAGATGCTCAGAGCACATCATTACCCCCCTAGTCTTGACAACTAAAAATGTCTCCAGACATTGCCCAATATCCCCCGGGGGGTACAAAACCGCCCCTGGGTGAGAGCCTCTGGTGTGTCTGTACCAGTGCCACCTGTCTTAATTAGCAGAGCTTCATAGTAAGCCTCAGCAGAGATCAGGGGCTCTGAGCCTCTGAATGACACTACTCAACCCTAGTCCAAGAAAATGGGCCAGTGTGGGTGAGGAACACATCAGGGTCAGAAAAGCCATTGACGTTAAAGGCAATAAAAAGACAATCCAGGTGGCCATATTGAGAACCTGGAATCCAGGACATGGTACTTTTCTGTACATGGTACAGAAAACTAAGCAGGTGATAAAAAGATCAGGGTGGGACTGTCCAGGACTCCAGATGACAGGAAGAAAAAGCAAGTTGCCCAGCAATATCAATAATCAGGTCTCACTTAGATTAAAAGAAGAGAGAGTTTGTGCCAGGATTTCTCAGCCTTGGCACAGTTGACATTTGGGGTTGAAGAATCCTATGGATTGTAGGGTGTTGAGCAGCACCTCTATAATGAAAAGGACATCTTTTTTGGGTGTTAATTCTAGAAAGTCTTGTAGGTCTTCATAAAACTGTTCAACTTCAGCTTCTTCAGTGTTACTGGTCAGGGCATAGATTTGAATTACTGTGATATTGAATGGTTTGCCTTGGAAATGAACAGAGAGCATTCTGTCATTTTTGAGATTGCATCCAAGTACTGCATTTGAAACTCTTTTGTTGACTATGATGGCTACTCCATTTCTTCTAAGGAATTCCTGCCCACAGTAGTAGATATAATGGTCATCTGAGTTAAATTCACCCATTCCAGTCCATCTTAGTTCACTGATTCCTAGAATGTCCTCTTGCCATCTCCTGTTTGACCACTTCCAATTTGCCTTGATTCATGGACCTAACATTCCAGGTTCCTATGCAATATTGCTCTTTACAGCATTGAACCTTGCTTCTATCACCAGTCACATCCACAACTGGGTGTTGCTTTTGCTTTGGCTCCATCCTTTCTTTCTTTCTGGAGTTACTTCTCCACTGATCTCCAGTAGCATATTGGGCACCTACTGACCTGGGGAGTTCATCTTTCAGTGTCCTATCTTTTTGCCATTTCATACTGTTCATGGGGTTCTCCAGGCAAGAATACTGAAATGGTTTGTCATTCCCTTCTCCAGTGGACCACGTTCTGTCAGACCACTCCACCATGACCCGTCCGTCTTGGGTGGCCCTATAAGGAGTATATCAAGGCTGTATATTGTCCCCCTGCTTATTTAACTTATATGCAGAGTACATCATGAGAAATGCTGGGCTGGAAGAAGCACAAGCTCAAGTCAAGATTGCCAGGAGATTTATCAATAACCTCAGATATGCAGATAACACCACCCTTATGGCAGAAAGTGAAGAAGAACTAAAGAGCCTCTTGATGAAAGTGAAAGAGGAGAGTGAAAAAGTTGGCTTAAAGCTCAACATTCAGAAAACTAAGATCATGGCATCTGGTCCCATCACTTCATGGCAAATAGATGGGGAAACATTGACTGACTTTATTTTTCTGGGCTCCAAAATCACTGCAGATGATGACTGCAGCCATGAAATTCAAAGACGCTTACTCCTTGGAAGAAAATGTATGACCAACTTAGACAGCATATTAAAAAGCAGAGACATTACTTTGCCAACAAAGGTCTGCCTAGTCAAGGCTGTGGTTTTTCCAGTGGTCATGTATGGATGTGAGAGTTGGACTATAAAGAAAGCTGAGTGCTGAAGAATTGATGCTTTCGAACTGTGGTGTTGGAGAAGACTCTTGAGAGTCCCTTGGACTACAAGGAGATCCAACCAGTCCATCCTAAAGGAGATCAGTCCTGAGTGTTCATTGGAAGGACTGATGTTGAAGCTGAAACTCCAATACTTTGGCCACCTGATATGAAGAGCTGACTCATTGGAAAAGACCCTGATGCTGGGAAAGATTGAGGGCAGGAGGAGAAGGGGATGACAGAGGATGAGATGGCTGGATGGCATCACTGACTCGATGGACATGGGTTTGGGTGGACTCCGGGAGTTGGTGATGGACAGGGAGGCCTGGCGATTCATGGGGTCACAAAGAGTCGGACACGACTGAGCGGCTGAACTGAACTGAGCAGCACCTCTGGTCTAAAGGCCAATGGCATCCTCCCCCCAGCCCCTGGCCAGCTGTGACAATCAAAGATGTCTTCAGGCATCACCAGTGTCTGGGGGGAGCACAGAGTCATTGCTGGTTAAGCATGACTATTCTATGCCCCAAAGCCCCAAGATGATACATCTAAGGATGTCCTCCGTATCATATATTTGATTTTTAAAGTGATTATTATTTTTCTGGTTGCTCTAGCTCTTCTTTGCTACCTGAAGGCTTTTTCTTATCTCAGTGAGCAGGGGCTGCTCTTTCTTGCAGTGCACAGACTTCTCACTGTGGCGGCTTCTTTGGTTGCAGAGCATAGGCTCTTGGGACACACGCTTCAGTAGTAGCAGCTCATGGGCTTTTGTTGCCCACGACATGTGGAATCTTCCTGACCAGGGGTCGAACCTGAGTCCCTTGCATTGACAGGAGGATTCTTATCTATTGTACGACCAGGGAAGTTCCCAAAGAAATCCATTTTTATAATCAGAAGAATATTTTGAAATGCTTCACATTTGAGCATACACTATGGGCAAAGCAGTTTACTTATGCTAGAGAGATTGATGTTTGGGACTTCCCTGGTGGTCCAGGGGTTGAGAATCCATCTTCCAATGTGGGAGACATGGTTTTGATCCCTGGTAGGGGAATAAAGCTCCCACGTGCCACAGGGCAGCTACGTCTGTGCTCCACAACTAGAGAGAAGCAACTGAGAACTGATTCAGTCAAATAAATAAACAAATAAATAATTTTTTTTAAGTATTGATGTTTATTTGACAGTGACTCAGTGGTAAGCATGTTTTTTGGTAATTGTTTTACTGATTTATTTTATAAATTTTATAAATTATATATACATTTTATAAATCAATAAACTATATTTTAGAGAAGTTTTAGGTTTAGGGAAAATTTGAGCAGAAAGTTCAGAGAGGTTCCATATATCCGTCTACCCCCACCAATGGTTTCCCCTATATTTAACTTTCATTAAAACAATTGATTGTGCCAACATTACAATTGCTGAGTGAATATTGATGTATTATTACTAACTCTGAAGTCCACATTTCACATTAAGCTTCTCTCTGTGTTGTGCATTTATTTCATGCATTTGATAAATGCATCATGTCATGTCTCTCTTATCACAGTATCACACAGAATAGTTTTGCTGCCCTAATAAATCCTGTGTGTTCCATCCATTAATATGTTGGACTTGCTGTCAGCACCTTCGTCAGGTTCCATCCATTTTCTTTTCTTTTCTTTTTTTTTTTTTGTTAAACAGTGAAATACATTTTATTTTTTTTTAATTGGGTATTCGTTGCTATGCATGGACTTTTCTCTCATTGTGGCGAGCAGGGGCTACTCTCTAGTTGCAATACTCAGGCTTCTCATTGTCGTGGCTTCTCTTGTTGCAGAGCACGGGCTCTAGAGTGCGCGGGCTTCGGTAGTTGCGGCACATGGGCTCACTAGTTGTGCTGCAACCTGGCTTTAGCAGCTCTGTGCAAGCGGCATTTTCCTAGATCAGGAACTGAACTCATGTCCCCTGGATTGGCAGGTGGATTCTTACCCACTGAGCCACCAGGGAAGTCCTTTAGGACTTGCTCCAGGAGATGAAGGAGGAAGTTGACTAGCAGTCACCAGCTGTGGCAAGGTGGGATTCTCTCCAGAAGACTTTTCTCAAAGGGAGTGGCTTCCATTCTTTTTTCGGGGGGGGGGGGGGCCTGGCTGAGCAGCTTGCAGGACATCTTAAGTTCCCTGACCAGGGATCGAACCTGCATCCCCTCTGCCCCGAGCTGGAGCCCGAGGTGGCAGGCGCCCTGGAAGGCCTCGAGGCCCCGGCGCTCCCGCTCGGAATGCAGGCCCAGGCCCAGGCAGCATGGGCGGCGCGGCGGCTGGGAATCTCTATCCATTTTTGTTTGCTTATTCTTTCTGATTTTCTGTAGATGACTGTGTCATCTGGTTTCAGTTTTTTTTTTTCTTATCTTTCTTTTCTTATCTTATTGCGTTGACCAGCACCTCTGCATCAGTGTTAAGTATTAGCGATGACTGCAGCCATGCCTCGTTTGGGAATATGTTACCTCTTCTGTTTTACCACACAACACAATGAGGATGTTTTCTTTCTAGTAATGACCTTGGATCAAACTAATTTCTTCCTATTCCCTATTTACTAAAAAATTTTTTAAAAGATTGGAAGGGGTTGCTGAATGTTATCCAGTGTTTTTCCAGCATGGTGAGATGATCATTTGGTATTTTTCTCTTTTCATCTCTCCACATGAGGTTTTCTGAGGCTGAACTTCTCTTGTTTCCTTGGAGTAAAACCCTGCATGCCCCTGGTACGTTGTCCTTTAAAGAGCAGCTGAACTCAATTTGCTAATATTTTATTTAGCATTTTTGCATGCACCCAGGCTCCTGACCCCTTCCTGGCATCTCCATTGCCTGCAGTTGAGCTGATTCCCACAGGGTGTAGGGGCGGAGGTACAGGGTACATGCTCGGAACATCTGCATGAGTTCAACCGGGTGACTTTAAGCTAGCAGCTCCCTAGCCTCCCTCAGAGTGCTACTCCTCCTCCCAGGCATCCTGATGCACTCTGAAACCCTAGGAAGCATCCTAGATTTCTGCTCCTCCTCACTCTCTATACCCCATCCCCCAGTCTTATTGACTCGTTCTCCTAAATGATGGAAGGGGCAGGTCCCACAGCACCCTGCGTCCCCTACACACACACACACACACACACACACACACCCCAGAGGGCTGAAGGCGTGTCTCAGTCTTCCTTGCTGATCTTGGCATCTGCCACTGAGGCCAAGACAGAGGTCCCAAATTCTTGTTTTGGTGCAGTGGGAGAGCTGTCAAAAAGCCAGCCTTAGCAGAGACAGGACCTGGGGCAGGAAGCAGGTAAGTTTCCACTGGCATGGCCCCACCTACCTCTCCCCGGGGCACTGCACCTTCAGGTTCAGCTGGTTCCAGGTGCACCTGGGCACAACAGTGAGAGGATGGAGGCTCCACCCTTAAACCGTCCTCCCCGGGCCAGGTCTCAGGCTGTGGGCAGGCCCTGGGATGCCGCCCCCCATCAGCAGCTCCTCAGGAGGCGGCTCACCTCACCACACCACTCACAGGGCCGAATCGTGAAGAAATCTGCTTATGCAGTCTGCTGCCCCTGTCTGAGTCATGGACGTTACTTTCTCCAAATCCTGATCTCACATGGAATCACTCAAGGAACAAGTCTAACTGACAATAGCCCCAGCCACGCAGAACCCCTACATGATGAAGAAAAGATCTAAAGAGGGAAAGGTTTTCTTTTCCCTTAAAAAAAAGCTGAGCACTGGGCCACGCTATTCATACTACCATGAAATTTACTATTTTCCTTTACGAGTAAAGCACAGAAATGTTTCCTGGGAAGTAATTATAAATCCTATTCATCTTTTGATTAAAAAATTTTTGAATTTTTTGGTTACCTTTTATCACATCATATTAAGGATAAAGAGCCAAGTTGTTCTGGAAGTCTTGTTATGACAATCTGAAGCCCCCCCACCACCTCCAGTTCCCATGTTTGATGAAATCAAGAAAAAGAACCCAATGAGAAATACAAACCTCTCTCTCACCCACTCCCAGCGCCCACTGGTATGCTGCTTCCTGTCATTCAGACTGAACCAGCCAGGCCCTCTGTCTCTCCTTCCAGGGCTCCATCCTCTACCCTGCCTCCCCGCCACCCCAGAGGGCTCTAACACCCACCTCTTTCCCCAGCTCACACACTCCCCATAGCTCGCTATTGCCTCGGAACAAAATCCATCTGGTGACAAAATCCACCTGACGCCCTGCCCTCCCTCCTTCTTCCCCTCTTCACCTCTGCTCCTAGAGAGACAAGGAGGACTCAATGTTCAAATCTTGACTTTGGTGTTTACCAGCTAAAGCGATTGGGCAGCTCAGTTTTCCGGAAGCTTCAGTTTTCCAGTCCATAAATGTGGGTGTGAGTTCCAAAGATTGTGTGTAAGCACTGCCCTTTGCTGGAGGCGCTTCCAGGGAGACCACAGGGTCTGAGGGGACCCCAGCCCGCGGCTGCTGGTACAGGCGCATGTTTGATGTAGGGGAAGAGGCACCAGACTGACTGCTATCGGGGCAAAGTGGAAACACACCCGGGGTGTGCAAGGACAGCAGGGAGCCCAGAGATCGCATCTACTGGGGAGAAGGGTCAACCCCAGAAAGCAAACAGTGGCTTCGTGTCCTCAAGGGGGCTGGTCACGGGTTAACGCCTGATCCCCACCCCAGTCCATTCGGTCACTGACATCTACACAGAGGTGCAGCATATTTGCTGAATTCAGCGCTTGTTCAAACATTTGTTTTCAAGACCAGATGCCTGGAGAGGCCTCACATGCCCTTTAGCCAGGGTCGGATCGCACAGCTGGGCTGGACGAGGAGTGAAGCACCCGGCCAGGGCTGCCCAAGGCTGCACGTGGCTGGACCCACGGGCTTCTCTCCAGGCCTGAGACTTGGGGCCAGGACTCCTGCGGTGAGTGAACACGCATCGCTCGGAGCTCCGGACTCAGCAACTCCAGCCCTCACCATAAAAAGAATGAAGTGCTAAGAGACACTACGAAGTGGATGAGCCTTTACGCATCGCGCTCTGTGAAAGAAGCCAACCACAGAGACTCACAGGGTGTGTGATTCATTCATTTGCAAGGCACTGGGGTTTCAATGGTGGAACTCTCCACTCCCATTCATACGAAATGTCCAGAACAGGCAAATCCATAGAGACAGATAGCAGGGTGGGGGTCGCCAGGGGCTGCAAAAGAGGGAAAAGACTGCTATTGGAGCCTGGGTCTCTTCAGGCTGATGAAAATATGCTGGAATCAGATAGGGGTGGGGGTCACGTAACATCATGGATGTATTAAATGCCACTGAGTTTTACACTGTAATTGGTGAACTTGATGTTGTGTGAATTTCATCTCAATAAAGAAAAATAAATAAGTAATTTGATACAGACAGAAAGTAGAACGGGGGGTTGCCAGGGGCTATGAGGGAAGAAACAGGGAGTTAGTGTTTAATGGGGACAGAGTTTCAGTCTGGGATGATTAATAATATCTATGGATGGATGGATGGTGGTGATAGTTTTGCACAATATGAATGCCCTTAATGTGTCACTGAACTGTACACTGAAAAATGGTTAAAGTGACAAATTCCACGTGATGGACTCATGCATGCATGCTAAGTCGCTTCAGTCATGTCCAACTCTTTGAGATTCCATGGTCTGTAGCCCACCAGGCTCCTCTGTCCATGGGATTCTCCAAGTAAGGATACTGGATTGGGTTGCCATGCCCTCCTCCAGGGGATCTTCCCAACCCAGCGATGGAACCCACATCTCCTGCAGCTCCTGCATTGGCAAGTGGGTTCTTTACCACTAGCGCCACTTGGGAAGTCCATGTTATATACATTTTACCCCAAGTTAAGAAACGAATTTAGAGTTTTCAACGGTCAGATTCCTAGAATTTGGGGGTTTTAGGGGTAAAGGCCTTTTGCTCGGAACCACAGCAGGCAGTACCAGTTGTCTGTGACACCCTCTCCCAGTGCCCGCTGGTCCTGCCACGAGCTCTGGTTGGATGATGCTGTATGAGTTGGGTTATTGGCTCCTCATGACCAGGAAGACACACCCTGCGACCTGTGAGCTTCTGAGCCAGAGTTCAAAACCAGGCTTGTTTTTATATTTGACTTCTAGCTAAGGGGCTTCCTAGGTGGCGGTAGTGGTAAAGTATCTGCCTGCCAATGCGGGAGACATAAGAGACGTGGGTTAGATCCCTGGGTCGGGGAGATTCCCTGGAGAAGGGAATGGCAACCCACTCCAGTATTCTTGTCTGGAGAATCCTATGAACAGAGGAGCCTGGCAGGCTACAGTTCATGGGATTGCAAAGAGCTGGACACAATTGAAGCAACTGAGGATTCCTGTATTATCTATCTACTGGTGTGTAACAAATGACCCCAAAACTTAGCAACTGAAAATAACATTTATTTCAGCATTTCTGTGGGTCAGGAATCTGGGAGTGGTTTATCTGGCATTGAACTTAAACATAAAATAGCCAGTTATTTTACCAAGAAAATGGGTTTATTCAGGAGTAGCAGAGAACTGCAACTCTGGACAAGCTTACCATGACAAATACTAAAGACAAGTCCAGGCAACAAAGGAGAGGGATGTTATTTTTAGAGAAAGGGAGGAATTTGGGAGGGGTGGCTTTGAAGGACAGTCCACTGGAGGACAGCAAGAGTTCAGGGGAGTGATGGTTTCTGGTTGGCTGAGTTGTGACCCTTCTCACGGTCTGGGCTGTGACTGGGCAGGAAGAAAACGTTCTTCCTCCTGTTGGGGTAGTAAAGTAGAGAAAATTTCCTGCTGGGAATGCAAGGTTGGTCTCTTCCCGTTGGCACCTGTAATTGACATCAAGTGGTAATGCAAGAGAGCCCCGCTCTGGCTTCCTGGCTCCATTTAAAGTGAAATTTCCTTTACTCAGTTTCACGCAGGGTATTTGGGCCTTAAGGTCTCTTGTGAGGCTGCAATCAGGGCTGGGGTCAGCTCAAGGCTCCACTGAGGTCAGAGATCTACTTCCATGCTCACTGCCTCCACAAGGCTGCCTCTTGACCCAGCAGCTGGCTTCCACCAGGGTAAGTGTTCCAAGAGAGGACACCCAAGACGGAAGTCATCGTCCATTTTTTTTTTTTTTTTTTCTTAAACACATGGATGTATTTTTCTTGGATAACAAAAAGTCCAGAATCCAGAACTAGGCAGATACAGGTGCCCTTTCACCTGCCCCACAATACCACAGACTTTTTCTTTTTTGGCTCTGCCACCTTTAGTGAGTCCTCTTTATCCCCAGGCTTGTTGCCTTCTGACTGCAAAATGACTGCTGCACGCCCAGCTATCACACCTACATTCAAGACAAAAAGAATGGGGAAGGGGGCGCCAGTTGCATCTCCCCTTTATCGGGATAGGAAAAGCTTTCCTCGAAATCCCCACAGCATAGATGGCCTCCTTTACTGCAAAGGAGGCTAGGAATTCGGGGTGTAGTAATTCATAGTCCTAGAAACCTAATCTTGGAAGTGATATCTCATCCCTTTTGTTGTGTGATATTTATTAAAAACAAGTCAAGGGACTTCCCTGGGGGTCCAGTGGCTGAGGGTCCCCCTTCCAGGGCAGGGAACACAGGCTCAGTGCCTGGTTGGGGAATAAGATCCTGGTGTGGGGAAGCGGTTGGACCATTGAGATGCGACTGCTGAGCCTGCACACTCTGGAACCAGCGTGCCATGACCAGAGAGTCCTTGCGCCACAACAAAAGACCTCACACGACACGACTAAGACCCGATGCAGTAGATGAAAATATTAAAAGAAAAAAAAAAAAAGGCAAGTCAAGGGACTTCCCGGTGGTCTAGTGATTAGGACTCTGGACTTCCACGGCAGGGGGCTCAGGTTTGATACTTCCAGGAAACTAAGACCCTGCAAGCTGCATGGTGCCGCAGGGAAAAACTAAAGAGCAACAAAGAGCAGTAAGTCCAGCCCGCTCCAAACGGAGGGATTTATGCAAAGGCATAACATCCTGAGTGGTGGGGGATCAATGGGAACCATCTTGAGAGCTTGCCGTCATGAGCCCCAAAGCCAGGAGCCTAGCTGACCAAATCCAGGCAAAGAAAACATGTCCCAGTTCAGCTGGGGGTCTGTGCTAGAGATCTAAGCTGCTTTTTCTTTCTTCTGGTCAGACTGTTCTGCTTGACCTGCAGTATCATCTTATGCAGCAGGAAGTGTTTGCCAAAAGCATAGACTCCCCCGGGGCGGCTACAACAAGGAAATCAAGACAGGCAAATGACGTTGAAACGGGTATGTGGGACCTCCAGAGCAGAAGCTGGATCTCTGGAGAAGCAGTAATACAGAGGGTTTCTCGGCTGGCTCCATGCTAAAGGATCCGCCTGCCGATCCCAGAGACACAGGTTTGGTCCCTTGTCCGGGAAGATCCCACATGACTCAGCGCCGCAACTAGCGAGCCTTGCCCCGGGAACCACAGCTACTGAAGCCCGCGTGCTCTAGAGCCCATGCTCCACGGCAGGAGAAGCCACCGCAATGCGGGGCCCGAGCACTCAACTAGACTGCAGCCCGCGCTTGCCGCAACTAGAGAGTAAGTCTGTGCAGCAACAGAGACCCTAGCACAGCCACAAATAAGGAGTTATTTTATTAAAGAAAGAAACAGCAATCCAGAAAAGGAGAGGCTTGAATGGGAACACAAGTACTGTTTGCCTCAGCAGACATGTCACACATCTATCTCTTAACGAGAAAGCTTTTCTGAACGGGCTGGCCAAGGCGTCTCTAAGAGGAATGCATTGATTATTGTAGGGAAGATAACCCAAATATTTGTCTCCATTCTTGATGGGCTGGGTTTGCTGATACAGTAGTAATGACCTCAGCAGAAGCCTTTTGTTGATCTTAGATCAAGTTCTAGTTTTTTACCAAATGACATTTGGGATTAAGTAGGTGAGGAAAGTGTACCTAGAAGGAGGAGCCTGAGGAATGAAACCTACTCTATTTGTTTTTTCAGACTGCTGTAACAGAGTTCCACAAGTTGGGTGGCTTAAACCTGCAGCTATTTCTTGCGTTGGCCAAAAAGTTCGTTTGGGTTTTTTCCGTAAGATGCTACGGGAAAGCCCCAGCAAACTTCCCGGCCAATCCAACATTCTGACTTTCTCAGTCTGAAATCAAGGTGTCAGCAGGTTGGATCCTTCTGGGAACTGAGAGAGAAAACTGTTCTGGGCCTCTCTCCTAGCGTTTGAGGTGGCTGCCAGCAGTCCTTGGAGTTCCTTGACTTATAACAGCATCACTCCAATCTCTGCTCCATCCTCACAAGGCCGTCTCCCTCTGTGTGTCTGTGAGCATATTTTCCTCTTCTCATAAGGACACCATCATTAGGGCCCATCCTAATCAACTATGACCTCAATACAATATGATCATATCTGCGAAGAGCCTATTTCCAAATAAGGTCACATCTCCAGGTGCCAGGGGTTAAGATCTGAACAGGTTCTTTGGGGAGAAACAATTCAACCCTCAACATCCACCTTCTGAATCATTCAAAGGAATAGTTATTACATTTTTGTCAGCAGAATCAGGTGGGGAGTGAAGGCGCAGCAATCCCAGCTGTTGTCCAGAAGAGTAGCTGTGGTCTGTGAAACACACACAAGAGAGTTGTTTTCCTACTTAAGTGGCAGAAGAAAACCGTGGAGATCTGTAGTGCAGGATGATGAGGAAGAGCATACTGGGAAAACTTTGAGCCATTTAATATAGGGTGTCAAAATATGAAAAGAGGCAAGACGAATAGGGTGAAGACTAAAAACGAGCTGTGAAATCAGAAAATTAATCCTGTCTTTTTGGGTGGAGCTGTCCAAAGTTGCAGTCATCAGCTTAATCCAATGGTTACAGAGTGGGGGGTAAGGGGCACCGATGTTTAAAATAGCCAGTTATTTTACTAGAGAAATGAGTTTATTCAGGAAAGGCAGTTCAGTTCAGTTCAGTCGCTCAGTTGTGTCCAACTCTTTGGAACCCCATGGACTACAGCATGCTAGGCTTTCCTGTCCATCACCAACTCCCGGAGCTTGCTCAGACTCATGTCCATCGAGTCGGTGATGCCATCCAACCATCTCATCCTCAGTTGTCCCCTTCTCCTGCCTTCAATCTTTCCCAGCATCAGGGTCTTTTCCAATGAGTCAGCTCTTCGCATCAGGTGGCCAAAGTATTGGAGTTTCAGCTTCAGCATCAGTCCCACCAATGAATAGTCAGGACTGATCTCCTTTAGAATTGACTGGTTTGATCTCTTTGCAGTTCAAGGGACTCTCAAGAGTTTTCTTCAACACCACAGTTCAAAAGCACCAATTCTTGAGCGCTCAGCTTTCTTTATGGTCCAACTCTCACGTCATACATGACGACTGGAAAAACCATAGCTTTGACTAAATGGACCTTTGTAGGCAAAGTGACATCTCAGCTTTTTAATATGCTGTCTAGGTTGGTCATAGCTTTTCTTTCAAGGAGCAAGCGTCTTTTAATTTCATGGCTACTGTCACCACCTGCAGTGATTTTGGAGTCCAAGAAAATTTCAAGAATCCTCAATTTAAGGTCTCCCAATGGAATGGATATCCACTGGTCAGGATAAGAGGACATAGGGTTTATAATTGGAAAACACAGATCCTCCCATCTGCACCAGTCTTACTTTTGCGCTTGTTATTTACAGAGCCTGATGAACCTATTTCCATCGAGACTCAAGGGCAGATCTCCTCTAATGGCTTTTTTAGAACACTGTCTCGTGAGGTTTCAGGTGATGCTTGGACCACTTGCATGGTCACTATGGAAAGCAGCTTGCGTGTGTTAGTTAGTGATAATGTGTGAATGTCCTCTGAGTTTCCTGCAGTATTTAGTCACATTAGCCTGTGATAGGGTAGACTTCAGGACTGGGAGTAGAACCATCAAATGCACGACAGTCCACTGTTTACTCACAATGAGATAACTTTCAGGTCCTTGAGGGGTTTGATTTTTCAGGCCGACAAAGGCTACTGGCAAGTTTAAATCTTGGAATTTGGAAGATTTCTGAGATCTTTGCTATGTCTTCTTTTAGAATTCCATTAATTGAAGTCACAATATCCTGGCTATTTTAGGCTAAGAGAAATCTATCAGGAAATGAATTCCACCTGTTTCTTTTTACTTTTGTGGTGCCTGCCGGCTGTTGCTATTTAGTCGCTCAGTGGTGTCCAACTCTTTGTGACCCCATGGATTGTAGCCCATCAGGCTCCTCTGTCCATGGGATTTCTCAGGCAAGAATACTGGAGTGGGTTGCCATTTCCGTCTCTAGGGGATCTTCCCAACCCAGGGATTGAACCCACATCTCCTGCTTCACATGCAGATTCTTTACCACTGAGCCACCTGGGAAGCCCCTAGGAAGCTTTAAGCCATATTAGTGGCCTACCTTACATTTCTTTTTCTTTTTAAATGTAATTGGCTATGCCAGGTCTTAGTTGTGGCACATGGCATCTTGAGGCATGCACTCTTAGTTGCAGCATGTGGGATCTAGTTCCCCGACCAGGGATTGAACTGGTTCCCCTTCATTGGGAGCACAGAATCTTCGCTACTGAACCACCATGAAAGTCCACTTATTTCTAATGGACATCACAGCTCTATAAGATTGTTCCTCAGTCGAGATAATTTTTTTTAATATTATTTATTTTTATTTTTGCCTGCCCCGGGTCTTCGTTGCTGTGTGAGGGCTTTGTCTCCTTGCAGCGAGCGAGGGCCCCTCTTCGTGTGGTGCTCGGGACTCTCAGGGCAGTGGCTGGCTTCTCTTGTGGAGCCAAAGGGCTCAGTCGTTGGGACACTTGGGCTTAGCTGCTCCATGGCATGTGGGATCTTCCTGGAGGAGAGATAGAAACCAAGACCCCTGCATCTGCAGGCGGATTCTTAACCACTGGACTCCCAGGGATAATTCTTTAATACAGGGGGACAATTGTGAATTCTCCTCTGGGGAGGGGAGAAGGAGGACCAGGTTTATAGTGTCATGGTGATGGAGAGTCACACATGAAGGGGAAAGCAGGAATATGTCAATATGTCTCAAGAGCTGAGAAATGCTGTTTTTTGTCTGAAGCACAGTCTGCAAGAATGGGGTCCAGTAAATTGAGCGGAGACCCCGGAACCCAGTAGCTGAAGCTCCGGCAAATTCTGCTGCTGCTTCTCTAGCTCTTATGCAGGGTTACAGAATCCAATGAACTGCTGAAAAAATAAACAGTGGTGCGGGGCGACTCCCATGTGACTGAGTCAAGAACCCCACTGCTCTCTCCAGCCCTTTCACTGAACAACAACAACAAAACACAAAAGAATTTGTGGATCTAGAATGCAAGAAGCAAATACTCTTTTTTTAATCAGGTAAAGACACACAATGTGTTTTTATTGATGTCTACATCAGTGAAACAAAGTATTCACTGCAAGGTACAAACTTTTTTAGCTTGAAAAGTACAAAATCTTCTTATATTTGAACATAAAATATCTTGCTGAATTTGAAAAGTATGTTTTAAAGTGCAATTCATTAATCATCAGTTATTTTGAGACTATGGAACAAAGAAAAGTTATGTTAATTGGGGCTGCTTAAACTGTATCTTTTGCAGATGTTTTTTCTTAAAAATTCCTTTACACTTTTACAGTCATAATTAGATATAAAATGATCAATAGATTTTATACTATATTTATTTTCTGGACATTATTATTTCCTTTATCAATGTAACCAGAAAGTTGTTCTATTGAGTATTAAAAATTACTCCTCTTGTGGGTTCACTGTTCACACTATTGTTGGGGAACATTTTACTGCCTAAAACCTTTTATAATTCAGCTCTAGGGTCTAGGCTTTTTGTTTTGCTTTGTTTAGACTGAGAATTTTCACACCTATTTCTAGTTTCTTAAGAGTTTCTGTTAGGAATGTGTGTTTGTTGTTGTTTAGTTGCTGAGTTGTGGTTGATTCTTTTGCCGTCTGTAGCCCACTAGGCTCCAAAACAAAAACTTTTGAAACTGCTTTTTATTTTTTATTATTATTATTTTTTAGTTCTAACAGTTTATTGCTACCAACCCATCTCCCTCCACCCTCATGCACACATGCTCAGTCATGTAATCCCATGGACTTCAGCCCGCCAGACTCCTCTGTCCATGGATTTTTCCAGGCAAGAATACTGGAGTGGGTTGCCATTTCCTTCTCCAGAAACTGCTTTTTAAAAAGTAATCTTTGTGCTTCCAAGTGGCTGTGCTTCCTTTAACCTGAGACATATACAACGACCATACATTGAAAGATATTTATCTTAGCATATTTTACTTCAATACAATGAACAGAGGAATATGACTCTCTTTTTGATTTGTCACTTTTTAAACTAATCCTAAATTTGGTAAATGAAAAATCTCTAACAGTTTGAAATTAATTAAAATATGGAGAATTCTAGACAAGTTTGATATTCCTGTTGTCCTTGTTTCTTTAGGTGAAGGAACACATACCTGTGTTACCTAAAGGCAATTTCAGGAGGCCCAAAGGGAGTTGATGCAGAAAAGACATCTTGAGGGTTGTGTTCAGGTAGGACATAGATGGACATAGATGGGCTCCAGGTTGGCCATCTACAATCAGCCACCTTCCCCTTGGCATTCCCTCAGATGTGATACGGGTGGGCTCCAGTTGAAGAATTTACAAGAATTTACAAGAATTACAACAAAAACAGTGTAATAGCCAGTCTTTGTCTCTTATCTTAAGGGAATAATCACGGCATGGACAAAGGAAAAAACCCTGTCTGCTAAGGGAGATGCTACACCTGTGCAGAAAGGCTCCTTGAGTCAAAAGTCAGGATAATTCCAGGCCATAATGAGTCTTGCTCCTCCCAGAAGCCTTCATTTCAAGCTCCATCTTGGCAAGAGTGCACATGGGCACCCCAGGGGAGGGTCCTGAGACAAATTAACCCGCAGGGACAAACAAGGTGATGGCCTGAGGGAAGACAGATGGAGAAAACAGCCCCTTTATAAAGGATTTAAACTTCCCAAAGACACAGCTCTCTCTCTGAGCTTACCCATGCCCCTTTCCATTCCACATGTACTTTTCTTTTCAATAAACTTTTTTACATTATTCTTTACGTTCTACCTCCTCGACTGAATTCGTTCTTGGCTAGGCAGGAAAAGACTAGGGACTCTAGGCCTAATTGCTGGCTCCTGTGGTCCAGTGGTTAGCACTCCTGGTCTGGGAAACCAAGCCCCTGCTTCCAGCTGCTGCTCACCGCTGCGACCATGTCCAGAATCAGTGTTACTCTGAGTCTGGGAAAGGTAAAACCATGACAGTGGCTGGAGAAAAGATATAAGTCATATAGGTAAGAAACTATTTTCACAGCAATAAACAATGGCTAGCAGGGATTTTTTTTTTTTAAGTGGGATTTCTCTGGTGGTCCAGTGGCTAAGACTCTGAGCTCTGAATGTAGGTGGCCCAGGTTTGATCTCCGGTCAGGGAAATAGATCTCACTTGCCCCAACTAAGACCTGACGCAGTTAACTAAATAAAATTGTTTAACAAATTTTTAAAAAGTAAAGGATCCTTTCAAAAAACAATTTGGGAACATTTCAAAAAACATGAGAGTTAACAAAAATTGAGGGACCAAAGACACTGTCCGCTCAACTTAACAGCAAGTAAAGTCATTCTACAGGAAAACCAAGACCCAAATTTGAATTTTCCTCACTGTGTACATTATTCATGTAACAATTTGCAGTGCAGGATTTGCTAATATATCTCTGTATGTGAGTGTTTAGGCACTACGGATATAAGAAAATACAAACATATAACCGTGAAATAGAATTTATCATTGTATCAAATAAAACCTTGTGAATCATAATCTGCCAGCAGACATCTGTAACTCACTCAACAAGGGACACAACTTCCAGCCAAGGTTAGAATCATTTTTTGTATGACTTCCTGACTCTGAGTCCCAGGAGACCAGGGACTATCTCATTCACTGCTGTGTTCCCAACACAGGCCTACAGTAGATCCTCAATATTTACTTGAAAACGTGAGCATCTCAGAGCTATAGAATGTCAGAACAACAGAAGTCAAGAGCCCTCAGGGTTGGGAGACATGCCCTCTAGCCTTGGAGGTGGCAGAAATCACCTTGCAGAAGACTTCGCTTGTTCTGGAACGATTCACTTGAACTGCACCCCCTGAGTTATGTCAATAGACCTAAGAGGCTCCCTGTCCTCAGGAAGGTGTGACAAGTCTGGCTCTTTTTTAAAAATTTTTTTAAAAAAATTATTATATTTTTTAAAAAACCTGGCTCTTTACCAGCAGAAGCTTAATTAGGTGTTGCCTTTGGCACCTCCACACCCCACCCAATACTGAACAAGGATAAATGTTTATGCTGAGCCCCTTCTTGTTGGTGACAAATATCACATCAGGTTCCATCAGGTTCTATCACAACCGGTTCCATCTTCCGGATATCATAACCAAAGGGAGATGGAAAAGAAACACTTAAACCAACAAAGCAAGTTGATGCGACCCATGAAATAAAAACAGGGCTGGGGGTGGGGAACCACTACTTGGAGAGGTCCGAGGTCTTTCTCAGAGAGCGATATTTGAGCCAAGGCCTGAAGGAAGTGAGGGAGTAGTCCATGGGCAAAGCTGAGGGCAGAGGGAACAGCACAGGCGAATTCCCTGAGGCAGGACTGTGCTTGGCTTTTCGGAGAAAGGAGGCTGGTGTGGCTGGAGCTGAGAGAGAATAAAAGAGGCGGCAGATGAGATGGGAAGGTGGGGTGAGTCCTGCAGGGCAGTAGGGAACCATCTGAGGCTAGTGAGCAAGGGAGATATACAATCCCACTTAGGTCCCAGCAATGTCACTGGTGTTGCTTTTTGAAGAATGGACTCTGTGGTCCTGCCTAAATCGTCCTGTCTAAACCCCTAAATCCCTGCCCTGCTTCCCCTGTATAGCTAGACCCAGTATAATAATTTTCAGACCCCTAGTGCTACCGTTTTAATAGATGAGGACACTGCAGAAAATCTTGTATAGGTGCCTACGACAAACTGCGCCCCGTCCCAAACCTAATTGCTGAATAAGATCAAAGAGAAAGGTGTGTGCGGGGGCGATGGAGCGCAATCCCAGAGTCACTAGAAATTTTGAGTCCTTCCATTACATTCTGCTCAAATTCCATTCCTGGTCTGTAAGCTGTTTCCTCAACCTGGAGGGCGCAGTGTTTTCGTTTCTCTATCCCTTTCTTCCGCTCCCTACCGCTTAAGCTTCGCAGTAGGGAGGCAGACAGTGAGGAGCAGGAGAGCGGCTTCCAAGCACAAAGCAATGGCAAAGGGCCTAGGAGGCTTCCACAAGCGAAGCGCTTATACCGGCCACGCGGGGACCGCGGTTTCTGGCGCGCCCTGGCGGCCAAGCAACTCTGGACTGACGCCGCCAGACCCCCGTGTGAAACCGAGGACGCCGTTTTTCTTCTGGGCAACGGCCATCTTGGTAAGGACAGTGGTCCAGTTTGTAGTTT
The DNA here is from genome assembly GCF_963930625.1 of Muntiacus reevesi. Lineage (NCBI taxonomy): Eukaryota > Metazoa > Chordata > Mammalia > Artiodactyla > Cervidae > Muntiacus > Muntiacus reevesi. The sequence continues at coordinate 184,093,490 of NC_089249.1, read as the reverse complement.
CTGCTCCCCTCTCCTGACTAGTTAGTATATGAAGTGAGCGGAAGAGATGAGGATTTATAAAATATTCGCTTCTTGCAGACAAAAACAAATAGCGAACGCCCTCGACTTGGACTGGAGATCAACGCAGCATTTCCTCTACCAAGATGGCGACAAAGCCCAGACGTAATCAGCACGCGCCGCCTAGGAGGGGGTCTCCATGCGCAAGCCCCGCGGTGACGTCACGGGGGTGCGACCGGGCCGGCGCCGGGGGAAGGAGGTAGGAGCGACAGCGGCGCGGGCGGAGCCGGGGGGCGGGGTGCGGGTGAGCCCCGCGGGGTAGCAGGACCTGAGACCACCTCCCCGGGAGGGCTGGAGGTGGGGTTCTCAGAGACGGATGCTCTTCCGACCTCCAGTCTCCTGGGTTCCCGCGGGGGCTATCCCCATTTCCCGGAGCGGACGATTGAGATCCAGCGGGACAGCGTCGTGTTCGAAGCTACTTAGTTCTGGTAGTGCTCCTGAGCAGCTTACAGGCTTGGGGGTGAGAGAGCTGGGTACGGACGTCCGTGGCCTCATGCAATAGGATCAGGGCTGGAGAGTGGGACGACGGGCTGGAGGAGCCTAGAAGGGGTAGCTGGAGGATTTCTTGGAGGAGGCGGCGTTGAGTTTCATGTTTTATTCTATGTCTTACTTTCACATCTAATCAGCCACGTGGGTCTTGATTCCCTCCTAAGTGTACTCCCTGCTTTAACCAAAACCACTCATTAGACCCCCTCCTGCTTGAGTTTCATGCTTTTGTCTCAGTCCTCCGTTCACCATCTCAGCAGCCCCAGAGGGCTCTGAGGTCCTAGGAGGGCTGGGAGGTCCTCCGCACCTTCCCATTACCCTGGAATAGATATCCGCTCTACCCAGCCTGCCTCCCCCCGACCACTGGGGGCTTGGGTTTCCCCACACCCTTAGGTTTTTCCTTTGATGTCTCCTCCAGGAAACACTTTTGACACTCTCTGGGTCAGAAGCTCCCTCCCGACTTCTCCTGGCACCTGCATGGTCCCATCGCAGCTTTGATCTGGAATTAACACTCCTGTTGTCTATATCCCACCCAGCCTGGGAATCCCGTTTAATCTGGAAGCCCATCGGCACTGCCTCTTTCCCCAGCATCCCACTGATAGTAGGTGCTGCAGTGCATGTTTCAGTTCAGTTCAGTCGCTCAGTCATGTCCGACTCTTTGCGACCCCATGAACCACAGCACGCCAGGCCTCCCTGTCCATCCAGCAGTGCATGTTTACTGAATGACAAAGTGTGTGTGTGTTTATTAAACAGAAGAAAAGCTGTCTGTTTTAATCAGCTCTGGCTGCCATAACAAAATACCACTGACTGGGTGGCTTAAACAGCAGAAATGTATTTGCTCACAGTTGTGGAGGCTGGGAAGTCTAAGATCAAGTTGTCAATCAGTTTGGTTCCTGGTGCAGGCTTCTTCCTGAATTGCTGCAGATGGCCACCTCACTGTGTTCTCACATGGTGAAGAGAGCAAGTTCTGGTGTCTTTTTCTTCTTAAAGGGGCACCAGCTCTGTTAGATTAGGACCCCACTCTTACGACCTCATTTACCCATTATCATCTCCTCAGATATCTTGTCTCTGAATACAGTCACATTGAGGGTTAGTCAGTCACAAAATCAACATGTAAATTTTGGAGGGACATAACTATTTCAGTCTTGGCCTGAAGGAGGTGGTCAAAAAAGCCCTTTTCAGGCTTTGGGATGGAATCAGAGTCTTAAGCACCAGGGGGAGGGGAGGGGATCCCCCATCTGAGTTGCTGTGAGTGGGCAGGGTTTTAACAGGAGGAGGGAGGCGGGTGTATCAGGTGACGGCACAGCTAGAGAAAAGGCTCAGAGGCTGGGAGGAAAGTGAGGGGGAAGAGAAATGAGAAGCTGAGTTTGGACACAACACAGAGTGTGAAGCAAATACTGAGGGCACCCTGGAAATAAATGCTTGTTTATTCATTTGCTCAAAATATTTTTGAGCCCCCATTGTACAGGACACTGATGAAGGCTGTCCCAGCCCTGCCCTTGCGGACCTCTCAGCCTAGTGGGGGAGATGGTTGTTGTTCAGTTGCTCAGTTGTGTCTGACTCTTTTTGAGTCCCCATGGACTGCAGCAGGCTAGGCTCCTCTGTTCTTCACTATTCCCTGGAGTTTGCTCAGATTCATGGCCACTGAGTCAGTGATGATATCCAACCATCTCATCCTCTGCCACCCTCTTTTCCCCTTGCCTTCAGTGTCTCCCAGCATCAGGGTGTTTTCCAGTGAATATACTCTTCGCATCAGGTGGCCAAAGTGTTGGAGCTTCAGCGTCAGTCCTTCAAATGAATATTCAGGGTTGATTTCCTTTAGGATTGACTGGTTTGATCCCCTTGCAGTCCAAGGGACTCTAAAGAGTTCTCCAGCACCTCAATTCGAAAGCATCAGTTCTTTGGCAGTCAGCCTTCTTTACGGTCCAACTCTCACATCCATAACATGACTACCGGAAAAACCTTAGCTTTGACTATGTGGACCTTTGTCAACAAAGTAATGTCTCTGCTTTTTAATACACTATCTAGGTTTGTCATAGCTTTTCTTCCAAGGAGCAAGCATCTTTTAATTTCATTTGTTCAATAATCCTGTAAATGAACATAAGATAGCAACCCAAACAAGTACCTCAAGAGAAAGTTTGTCATCTGAGAGTCAAGGGGAGTTTCCAGATAGGGTTCCTGAAGGTGGCAACACTTTTGCATTGGGCCCCGGAAGTTTCAGTTGGAATTAACTGGGTAAAAAGAGGAACAAATGTGGAGGGCACAGCAAGTGCAAAGGCCCTGAGGTAGGAACCTGCATAGTAGGTTTGAAAAAAGGCAAGGCAACTGGTGTGGCTGCTGTTGAGAGGGTGAGGGGGAAATGGGGGCGTTTGCTCTACTGAAACTGACCCCCACCGACTTCTTAGTGCTCTCCTGGGGAGTCCAGGGAGGTTTTCTGGTGGGCACATTGTAGATGCTCAGTAATGAATGTTTGATTTAGGGGGCTCAGGAGCAGGATGGGGATCAGGCTGGCATATTCAGCCCTTTCGTGGCAGGTTTTACAGCCTGTGCATAGAGGGACTGTAATCAACCCTACTTCTCAGATGAGGAAGCTGAGGCTCAAGGGGAGCATGTCAGCTGCAACTGCAGAACCAGGACTCAACCCTGAGTCTCCTGGGTCCACTGATCTCCCCAACTGTGCCCTGCTCTTCCCTGTGGGACTCGGTCCCCCATCTCAGCCTGGAGGGCCTACCTCTGTGTCAGGGCATCAGCGGCCTCAAGACCTGGTCTGCCTTGCTGTTCCCTGAAGGGCCAGCTGGCAGCCTGGGGTGAGGCAAGGATTGGGCCAAGTTGGGACTGAGTGGCTGGGCCTGGGTTGGAATCTGGGCCCATCCACTAAGCCACGGGGTGACCTTGAGCATGTCACCCTGTCACAGCCTCAGGTTCTTCATCCGTAAAATGGAAGAAAAGTACCTGGCTTTGCTGCTGTCAGGGGGTGACAGAATGTAGACTGCAACATCAGTCAGTCAGCGTTCCGGTTATTGCCCAGCTCCATCTGACTCCAAGCCTCTGGCTCTGCCCACAGCACCATCCTAATTCCCTCAGTATTGACTGCCACCCTCAGCCCTCGCCCACCCACGTGACAGCATGAATCAGAATATGTTCATGACCTGCTCAGAGCTGCCTAAAAGTTCTCTGGTGCCCAGAGAATAAAATCCTTGTTCTTCATTACCCCCAAGATCCTGATCCATCAGCCTCTCACTTCCCTGTCCCCTCCCCTCCCTCCCTCCCTGCAGCACTCCATGCCCCCTCCTCCCTCCCAGTTTCTCTCTCCCCCTCCCCTCCCCCTCTCTCCTCCCCACCTCCCCTCCCCCCTCTCACCTCCCCACCTCCCCTCCCCCCTCTCACCTCCCCACCTCCCCTCTCCCTCTCTCCCTTCTCCCACCTCCCCTCCCCCTCTCTCCTCCCCACCTCCCCTCCCCCTCTCTCCTCCCCACCTCCCCTCCCCCCCCCCCTTCTCCCACCTCCTCACTCACCCTACTGGCCTCAGTGGCTTCCATGCTTTCTCTAGTGCATGACTTTCCTGCCACAGGGTCTTTGCACATCCTGGGCCCTCTGTCCAGGCGTCTCAGCCCTTCATTCCCACAGGGCTGCTTCCAGTCCATCTTTCAGGTCTCAGCTTGGCCATCACCTGCCAGGGTTGTGAGAATTCACTAAGACACTGTGTGTAAAACACTGCAACTGCTGCAAATGGGAGCTGATGTTAAGAGTTTCCAGAGGGGCTCAAGGTGGATTTCCCCTCCTCCATAAGCCACACAGCTAGGAGGTGGGTGGGGGTGGGTTGCCTGGTGGTCCTGAGTCAGGATGGACCCCACATTCTCTCCCCTTCTTTCTTGGTTGCTGGGCCTACTTCTCCAAGATTCACTGAGGGACTGAGCTGGAAATTCTCAGTGGGGAGAGAATAACTCAGGAATGAGGAACACCAGCCCATTTCCCAGATGAGGAAAATTGAGGCCCGGAGAGCTAAAGGCTTGTGCCATGACCTGGCAGTGCTTGTGTCAGCACTCTGGGGGAGGCTGCTCTTAATTTCTTGGTTTCCCTTCCTCCCCTGAAAGGCAGGCTTTGGAGGTGAGGCCCCAGGCTCAGGCCTGTGCAGCTTGGCTAGGTACCCTGACTTCCCATCTTCAAAAGGGAATAAGGATGACCCCCGTGTTTAAGACTTTGTGCTGTGCCAATGTGCTGAGTCGCTCAGTCGTGTCTGACTCTTTGCGACCCAATGGACTGTATCCCGCCAGGCTCCTCTGTCCATGGGATTCTCCAGGCAAGAATCCTGGAGTGGGTTGCCATGCCCTCCCCTAGGGAATCTTCCTGACCCAGGGATCGAACCACATCTCCTGCATCTCCTGCGTTGCAGTCAGGTTCTTTATTCACTGAGCCACCAAGGAAGCCGGTTTAAGACTTTGGGAGCATTCAGTGAGGTTGGGCCAGATAAAATGTTTAGTAGGGGGCTGGGTGTGGGGGGGTAGCACTTCCCATTTGAGTGTATCATGATTACCCCAGCACCCAGCGTGGGGCTCACACCGAGCAGGCGCCCGCCCTGGACAGCAGCTTTGTAGTTGTTGTAACCTCTCCTGGCTGTGTGAGCCTGGGCCGGGTCACTGGGAGTTCAGGGCAACTGCTTACCCAGGGGCAGGGCATTCAGTTGTGGGATCAGAGGAGTGTGGCCTCAGAGGTGGCAGAGTGGGAGGGTCGTCACAGACTGACCCACAGGGGTCTATAGCAACATGACTTGTAAGAGCCGAAAAGTGGAAACCACCCACAGGTCCACCATCGTGGACAGATGGCTAAACATAATGTGGTCCGTCCATACAGTGGAATATTATCCAGACACAAAAAAGGATCGAAACACTAGCACATGCACAAACGTGGACAAACCCGAAACATGGTGCTAAGTGAAAGAAATGCAGAAGAGGCAAATCCACAGAGAGTAGATTAGTGGTTGCTGGGGGAGGGGGTTGTGGAGTGATAGCTAATGGGGTCAGGTCTCCTTTTGGGGATGATGGAAATGTTCTGGAACTAAAAAGAGGTGATGGTTACACCGTATTGTGAATGTGCTAAATACCACTGACTTGTGCACTTTAAGATGGTTCCTTGTGTATTACGTGAACTTCACCTCAGATTTTTTAAAAAGAGATTAGTGAGTCTGAAGCCCTGGTTTTATAGACGAAGCCAGAGGCCCCAAGGGGGTCACGGCTGCACAGGTGTGTGAGGCTGTGGATGGCGGATGCCCTTGACTTGCTGTTCCCTGCCCTCGTCTCACAGCCTGCTGAGGGATGCCCAAGAAGTTCCAGGGCGAGAACACCAAGTCGGCAGCGGCCCGGGCACGGAGGGCTGAGGCCAAGGCAGCAGCTGATGCCAAGAAGCAGAAGGAGCTGGAAGATGCGTACTGGAAGGATGAGGACAAACACGTCATGAGGAAGGAGCAGCGCAAGGTGAGTCGCCCACCTGTGGGCGAGGCAGGGTGGGCAGAGAAGCGGAAGGTGGCGAGAAGCCCCGGGTTTTCGGCCTGAAGGATGAGGCGGCATTGGACATGGAGCACGGGCAAGGAGGGAGACAGCAGCAGAGGCAAAGGCTTGTGCAGAGTCCCTGAGGAGGCCGGGGTTTGGCACGTTTAGGGAATCACAAGCCCTCCCTGGGTTTCTCTCCTTTATGTGATGCCAAGATTAGACGAGACTGGCAGTGCCTCACCCCTGCGCATGCAGGGACACCTGGCAGCACCTGGCGGCGGAGGGGCTCCTGGCGTGGGCGGGCCAAGCTGCAGGAGGGTGCTCCCACCCAGTGGTCCCACTTCCGACCTGCTGACGCGGCTCTTCTGGGTGTTTATAAAACCACCAGAGGGCAGGGATAGTCGACTCTCTTCTGCTGGGCCACAGTGCCTGGCACACCGTGGGTGCTTCATTGATGAGAGGTTCAGGGCTGACGCTGACCCACTTGGTCCAGTAGGTGGCGCCAGAAACCATTCTGAGCCGCTTCTCCTCGCCTGGGCGGGTCCCAGGATCCAGCCGGGCTGACCCAGGTTCTAGCATAGCAGTGGGGACACACCATCCGTGCATGCCCAGTTCTGGGAGAGCCTCGGTACCTTTGTGAGTTTTTCCCATTGTCTTTTTGCGTAGGGAAAGACAGATCCTGCCTTGTTGGTTTTTTTTTTTTTTTTTTAATTTTGGAAAGAATCATGAAAGAAAGGAAAGTGAAGTCGCTCAGTCGTGTCTGACTCTTTATGACCCCATGGACTGTAGCCCGCCAGACTCGTCCATCCATGGGATTTTCCAGGCAAGAGTACTGGAGTGGGTTGCCATTTCCTTCTCCTCTGCCTTGTTTTTAGTAGGAATTGAATATCACTGATTCCCTTCCCCCTCAACCCCTCCTCCCCCCAGTCTCCCCTCCCCGCTGCTATATTCTGGGTCCATGGACATCTTTCAATTTTTTCTTTTTTTTGGGCAGCTCGCAGGATCTTTGTTGCCCGACCAGGGATCGAACTCGTGTCTCCTGCAGTGGGAGTGCATAGTCCCACTAAACTGCCAGGGAAGCCCCTGTCTTTTTTGACTGTCAACATTTTGACAATACAGGAAAGTTAAAACCCAAAAGAAAAACGAGTGTCAAGGATCTGTTACCTAGACAGAAAAGCCAGAGACCTTTCCACAGTCCCAGAGGCAGCAGTCCAGCCCAGCCCAGCCCAGCCCAGCCCCGCTCCTCAGGCCTGCATGTTGGGCTTCCCATCCTCCGGGTGAGGAAACCGGGGCACAGACCAGACAGGAAGCCCAGGTCACGGGGCTGTGAGTGGGGGCTGCAGCCGGGCGGGGGTCTGCCTTCAGGTTTGCAGTGAGTGTCCTTGCCCCAGGGGCGTGGCCCAGGGAGCACCTGCCCGTCCCATCACCTGTGCACACCCTGGAAGGACGCACAGGCGGAGGTCAGACAGGCAGTAGGGACCAGACAGGCTCTCAAGGCCACTCGACCTGTGGCTGTAGCACAGGCCACCGAACACAGATAGAGCACAGCTTAATCAAAACAGGCCACAGTTTGCCAACCCCTGGTCTCCAGAACATTCCCAGCCCCCATGCCCCTCCCAGACAGACCCCTTCCTGAGCGGTTTTTATTTTTTTGCTGCAGCAGCAAAAGTGCTGAAACCTAACCACTAGACCACCAGGGAACTCTCCCCCCTGAGTATTTTACATGGAGCCTCTGATGGTTCTTCTTCCTCACTGGCTGATTTTCTGGGTTCTGTTTATCCCTCTTCCTGCTGATGGGTGAGGGGGCCCACAGTCTCCACAGCACACCTGGTCCCTCTTTCTTATGTGACAGTTGCTTTAAAAAGATATTGTTTCTATGAAAAGAAAATTCGTGTTTGTTCTAGAGCACTAAAAAAACCCAGCACCCCCCCAACCATGTGATACCAAAGGCTTTTCTCACTCGATGCAGTACCCTACAGGCCATGTCCTCCGTTAAATGGGATCTTGCAGCCAGATTTCTCCCTGCTGCCAGGCGTCAGCCTCAAGCTGGGCCATAATTCATCGCCCCGCCCGGAGGGTAGCATTTTGTCTCCATTTGTTCCATATTAAGCAACTCGGCAATGAGCACGTGACTCTCTGGGTTCCATCTCGATTATTTATGAGGCTCATTTTTGATGGCTCCGGAATATTCCACCAGTGGCCTCATCCTTCACCCGTCACCAGATGCTGCCAATTGTTAATTGCCCTTTGTAAAAAACTGCAAGTGACTTTTTCAGAAAAACTCTGCTGAATGTCAGAGTGTAAATGCTCATGTTCCTGCCTCAGTCCCATGTCCCAAGAGACTCACGGCCACAGTCTGCATGTCCTTATTGGGTTCTTGGAGCCTTCTGGAATTCATTCATACATTCGTCCAGCACACTTTTACTTAAGCACCTACTGTGTACTGGGCCAGGGCCTGCCTCCGGGATGAACCAGATGATTGAAAGACTAGAAACAGGGATTTGTGGGACACGGGAAAGAGCCATGCAGTAGGGCAGGTGGATAGGGAGCCAGGACCTCAGGATGAGCCAGAGTTAACCAGGAGAGGAGGCTGGCAGTGGCATTCCAAGTGGGGAGAACATCTAGTGCAAAGGCCCTGAGGCAGGGTTGTGTTGCGGACAGGGTAAACATGGGCTGTACATGCACCACGCAGCGGTCAAGGAGCCTCACGAGGACCAATGGGGAAACCAGTGGGGAAACTCCGACTCAGAGCACAGTGGCCCTACCCCAGGCACCTGACCTCAGATGTGGAGCCCAGCAGCTGTGTCCAAACAGCCTTGACCTTTAAACCTTCCTCCTTTCCTATCAGTCAGGCGGGTTGGAAGGCAGAGGCCCGGTCCTTAGGAACCCCTCTTCTGGGGCCCTTAGCCCTGTCACAGGGGGCACACACAGACCATCTCCAAGGCACGGAGGGTGGGTGGCAGAGTTGCAGGCAGTGGGTGGGCAGACGGGGATGCCTGCAGCGCAGGGCTCTGTGGGGGTGCTGGGTGGGCGGCAGCAGAATATCTCAAGCCTGTGGCCACACCGCGCTACACATGAACCAGAACCTCGTGTTGTCCCTGGAGCAGTGGAGGGCCAGCAGCCAAGAACAAGTACTGTAGGCTACACGTCTCCTCGACCAGCTGGCATCAGAGCCTTCCCGGGGAGCCAGCGTGGGATCAGTCCCAGCCTCTGTGACACCCAGCGGGGAACACTTCAGCAGTGCCTCCCCAAGGCCTGCTGGCCCATAAAATAACCACTGCCCCAGCTGGCAGATGGGTTCCGACCCTCGAGTGGCTCCTGTCGCCTTTGTAATCCAGTACAAACCCTTCCCCATGCCCCTGAGGCTCCCCGTGGTCCCAGCTGTGCTCTCCCCACCTCTTTTCCCTTCACACTTCCCCTCCTCACTCTAACTTCTTGCCGTCCCTGTCACGCTAGGTGTTTCCTGCCTCAGGACCTTTGGACCTGCCATGGAAGAATGGACTAAGGACTAAGCCACTAAGGACTCTCCTCTTCCCCAGCCTAGGCATCACTTTTTCTTCTGGAGCCCCCCACCCCACTGCCTTGCCTAAGGTTCCCACAGACATGTAGGATGGGAGCCCCCAGGCAGGCCCATGGTGCTCCGTGTCCTTACGACTAGCATGGGGTCTAACACACAGCAGAGTCCCCATCACATGGGTTGGGATGCCACTGGGGCAGGGTCCATGCCTGACTCTCCATCCCTCAGGAGGAGAAGGAGAAGCGGCGCCTGGAGCAGCTGGAGCGCAAGAAGGAGACGCAGCGGCTGCTGGAGGAGGAAGACTCAAAGCTCAAAGGTGGCAAGGCCCCCCGGGTGGCCGCCTCCAGCAAGGTCACCCGCGCGCAGATTGAGGAGACTCTCCGCCGAGACCATCAGCACAAGGAAACCCCTGACCCAGGTGGGGCACGGGCCCACGCTGGAGCTGCCCTTTTACCTGAGAAACGAGAGGCAGTGGGTCCACCCCCTGGACTGAGTCCGGAGGACCGCCTCACCTCCAGGGAAGCTGTGTGGACTCCGCAAGGTGTAGGGTGGCCGGGTGGGGCCTCGGCAGGCCTGGCTCTGAACACAGACGGTAGAGGCACACACGTGTGTAATGATTTACGCCGCGCCTGACCCTAGCCTGTGCTCTCCCGGGTACCCAAGGCTGATGTGGTGCCCCGAGGCGAGGAGGCAGCAGCGGCTTATGAGGTGTCTCCTGAGTGGTGGGCTGCAGGGAAGTCAGTCAGGGGGCTGGGGGACAGAACTGGCCCACCCCGGTAGGTAGGACTTGCGGAGGGGGGTCGCGTTTGCATCCTCAGTCCTCTGCCTGCCTCCCTTTCTCCCCTCCGTTCTCTCATCTCCATGGAGCTCAGCATCTCTGCTCATGTCTCTCTTTCTGGTACATCTCTGTTCCCCGGCCGCTCCCACCCGCAGCCGAGAAAGCCAAAAGCCACTTGGAGGTGCCGTTGGAGGAGAACGTGAACCGCCGCGTGCTGGAGGAGGGCAGCGTGGAGGCGCGCACCATCGAGGACGCTATCGCTGTGCTCAGGTACCCGGCAGAGCCTAGGCCTTGGGGGCGGGGCTTGGGGCGGGGCGGGGCTTGAACCTCGGGTGGGGCTAGGCCCCGGGGCGGGGCGCACCACGCCCCAGCCCCCCTGACGCCTGCGTCCTCGCCTGCGTCTTCACCAGCGTGACGGAGGAGGCGGTGGACAGACACCCGGAGCGCCGCATGCGGGCGGCCTTCACTGCCTTTGAGGAGGCGCAGCTGCCGCGGCTTAAGCAAGAAAATCCCAATATGCGGCTGTCGCAGCTGAAGCAGATGCTCAAAAAGGAGTGGCTGCGTTCCCCGGATAACCCCATGAACCAGCGGGCGGTGCCCTTCAACACCCCCAAGTGAGCCTGGAACTGGAGGAGCCGCCCGGGCAGGCGATCAGGGTCGCAGCCCCACACGCCCTCCCGCTGGGCCAGCTCCAAGGGCTACAGAGATATCTGGGGCCATGGCGTGTGTCCTAGGGGCTCGGTGGCATCACTGGCCACATCTCCCGCTACAGGTCCCAGCTGCAGTGACACCCCTGCCCTTCTTGCGCGCACCAGAATCCTGGGCCTGAGTGCCCAATAAAGGTGGCCGGTGAGGCAGAGTGTGCACTTGAACTCTACGTGGGTATGGGTCGAATACGTGAGTGGGTGGTGGGAGGAGAGCTGGAATGAGGGGGCCACCAGAGAAGATGGGGGCCCCCAAAGCGCTCCTGTCCTAACAGGCTAGGTGAGATAGTGTAGAGCAGACAGTGCTCTGCTTCTGCCTGGGCCAGTGGTCCAGTGAGAGGCCTATACCATCGTCCCCTGGAAGCTTTGCTGGGTTGCTGCAAAGGGGTAGTTCAGAGAGGCTGAGGCACTGGCTCCAGGTCACACAGTACTGCAGAGGTAGAACCAGAGGAGAGTTGGAGGCAAGTTGTTGGCATCCTGAGACTCTGGCCCCGAATCAGCAGCCAGGTCACATACTGTGTTGGGGTCAGGAGATGCAGGCTGCTCTGCTGTTATTCCAACCAGGGAGGCATCTGGGTCGAGTCCTGGGCAGGCTTTCTGGTGGAGGGTTTCTTTAGAGCAGGCGTTTGTGGGAAATGAGTCAGATTCCATTGCAGAGGCAGGGCACTGGGTAGGCAAGGCCCTGGAAGCTGGAGTGGGCAGGTGGATCTGGGTAGGAATGAGTCGGAGGCTGAATGTCTGGGAAGGGCTGGGTGAGATCTCAACGTGATTCTGGCTTCCTAAAGCTTAGTTGACCTCAGGGAGCCAGTGGAGAGGAAGGGCAGCTGGGAGATGGGCCCAAGTGTGTGGGGCAGGGTCCAAGCATTTATCATGTCACTGCTGTGGGCTCCCACCCAAGTGACTACCTCTCTGCACTCACAAGCCTGCCTCTGCACCTCTGGCCCCCATCCCCTCACCCTCTGCCACCCTCCAGCTCCAGCCCCATCATCTGCTTGTTCTCAACTTCTCCAGCACAGCAGGTTTGTTGTCCTTCATGGCCTACATGCTTAGTTCTTCCTGCCAAGAATGCTTTGTCTCCCAGACATCAAGTCTCAGATGCAGATTTTTACAGATGGCCCCAACTGTGTGGGGTCATGGCTGAGCCAAAGGGAGCCAGGCTCTGCCCGGAAGTAGAGGGGTAAACGGCTTCGTCGGGGGAGGGTCTTGAAGGATGGGAGTTCTCCACGCTGATAAGGGACAGAAAAGGGTGAAGAAAACACACATGCAAAGGCCTGGAGTCACAACTCCTATTCTACAGAGTTGTTATTGGTTAGTCACTCAGTCGTGTCTGATTCTTTGCAACTCCCTGGACTATAACCCACCAGGCTCCTCTGTCCATGGGATTTCTCAGGCAAGAATACTGTAATGGGTTGCCATTTCCTTCTCCACGGGATTTTCCTGACCCAAGGGTCGAACCTGGGTCTTCTGCATTGGTAGGCAGGTTCTTTACCAACTGAGCCACAAGGGAAGTCCCTGTGATACCCATTTCCAGAGGGGAAAATTGAGACACAGGGCTTCCTAGTTCAACGGGGTTGGGGGGGGGGGGGGCTGCCTTTAATAATCAAGTACAGCTGAAGTGCAGTATAGCAGGTACCTGAAACAATAGTAGCTGATAACTACTATTATCAACTACTGATATACTACTATTATCAACTACTATTATTTATAACTACATAAAAACTAACCAACATACATATTGAGCATTGGCTTAGTTTGGGGATTTCCCCAGGAGCCAACGCTGAGATAGGACTAGAGGCATGTGAGGGGTCCAGGAAGGACCTTGGGAAGATCTCATAGGGTTTGAGGGAAGGAGCCATTCGGAGAAGAATCTGGAGGGGAGCGTTGGGGGTGGGGGGTGTCAGGGACTGGACCAGCTGTGAGAAACATCCTCTGGATGCTAGACCCTGGCCTAGCACATGGTAAGATTGCTGGGAGAAATATCAATAACCTCAGATACGAAGATGACACCACCCTTATGGCAGAAAGCCAAAAGGAACTAAAGAGCCTCTTCATGAAAGTGAAAAAGAGTGAAAAACCTGGCTTAAAACTCAGCATTCAAAAAAAAAAAAACAAAAAATCAGCATTCAAAAAACTAAGATCATGGCATGCGGCCCCATCACTTCATGGCAAATAGATGGGGATACAATGGAAACTATGAGAGAGTTTATTTTCTTGGGCTCCAAAAATCACTGCAAATATTGACTGCAGCCATGAAATTAAAAGACGCTTACTCCTTGGAAGAAAAGCTATGACAAACTTAGCATATTAAAAAAGCAGAGATATTACTTTGCCTACAAAGGTCCATATAGCCAAAGCTATGGTTTTTTCAATAGTCATGTGTGGAAGTGAGATTTGGACCATAAAGAAGGCTCAGCACCAAAAACCTGATGCTTTTGAACTGTGGTGTTGGATAAGGCGCTTGAGTCCCTTGGACAGCAGGGAGATGAAACCAGTTCATCCTAAAGGAAATAAATCCTGTAAAGTCATTGGAAGGACTGACACTGAAGCTGAAGCTCCAATACTTTGGCCACACGATGACGATGCAAAGAACTGACTCATTGGAAAAGACCCTGATGGTGGGAAAGACTGAAGGCAGGAGGAGACGGGGACAACAGAGGATGAGATGGTTGGATGGCATCACCAACTCAATGGACAAGAGTTTGAGCAAGGTCTGGGAGATGGTGATGGACAGGGAAGCCTGGCATGCTGCAGTCCATTGGGTTGCAAAGACTCAGACATGACTGAGCGATTGAACAATAAATGTCATTTTACTGAGCCCTGGGGCCAGTCCCCTGTTACATTGATCCTCTTTCTAGATGGAAAAACTAAGGCGCCTGCCTGTGTCACATACTCAAAGCACTCAGTCAGCAGTGTGGAGGTGGGGCCCAGAATTGGGGCTCCGGGTATCAGCTGAGTAACAGAGAAGCCCAGATGGCTCCCCACAAAGGGAGGCCTCTGCCTCTTACCTCTGGGGGCCTTAGACCAAGGAATTAATGGGTCTAAGCTTGTTTCCTCCTTTATAAAATAGGACTGAAAACAGTATCTAAGCCTAGGCCATCTCGAGAATCAAGGAGATGGTGCCTAGGAAGGGCAGATCCTGAAAGGAGCCTCCTGCGCGGCCAGGTTTGGGGTATTTGTTGTGGCCAGGGATTAGGGAAGGTCTGGAACCAGTGATGAGTAATCGGAGGGAAGAAGCAAGCTGAGCCTGCAGGGCCTTGGATGCCAAGGGTGGGATGAGTGGGGCTTTACCCCAGGGCGACGGAGAGCCACAGTGGATGTGTGAGCAGAGTAGAAAGTACCAGAGCTGTGCGTGGCAAGCCCTGCTGGGGACTTGGAGGGGAATGGCTGGTAGGTCAGAGAGTGAAGGTAAAACTCAGGACAGAAGCTAGGAGGACTGCCTTCATTCCTAAGACACAAAGACGACGGTAACAACGACTGTTTCAAAGAAAACTTCCATCTTCTGGTCCCACCCCCGCGGAATCCCAGGCTCGCGCATGCGCGCAGGCAACAGGGAATCCCCGGCTTCGCCGCAGTGCGCGGGAGGGGGCGTGAGACGGGAGTTCCGTGCGCTCCCAGCCCTCTCCGCGCGTTGCCAGGACGACCGGGCGGGGCCGCGGGGACGCCGGACACTCACTGCGCTTGCGCGGGGGTTGTCTCAACAGGGCCAGGGCTTTCCCGTCGCGCGCGAGTCGGAGAGGGAAAAGCCGCGCACGGCGCGCATGCGTCGACCCCCGCCCGACCCCCGCCCTGTGGGCCAGGGAATCCTCACCTGCCGCACTGCGCACTGGGGGCGGGGCGGGGAAACCGGCTCAAACTGGAGTGGGGTTTGCTGAGGCGTGGGCGGGGGAGGGAGCGAGCGTGGGGTCTTCCCCAGGTTCCCGCTCTCGCCGTCGTCTTGGCAACCGGGCGCGCGGGCCGCAGTGCGGGGGCGGCGGCAGCCTCGGGGAAACCGAGTGGTTCTGCGCCTGCGTGGGGCTCCGCGCCTGCGGCCGGGGTTCCCCTTCGTGCTCCTGGGGGAGATCGATTGGGGGGGGTCGGTGTGTGGGGCTGATTGGAGAAGGTGGGTGCCAGGGAAGAGAATGAACGCGGAGAGGGCCTGGGGGACGGGGGAGGATGGTGGTGGAAAGAGGAGGCGGAGTGGGTGCCCGAGAAGGTAGGGGGCGCGGGAAAGGGTAGAGGTGGTGGGGAGAGGGGTACTGGGTGAGGTCGGAGGAGGGATTAATGAGGAAGATAGTAGAGGAAAGGGAACAACAGAGAAGGGAGGAGGAATGGGGAGCAGCTAAAGGACACGGGCAGTATGAGGGAAACAAAGAGAAGCTTATGATGGGAACACGGAAGGGTATAGGGGTGGCTAGGGGGAGGATACGAACACCTTCAGGACACCACCGCCCCCCGCCCCGCCAACCTGCAAACCCTAGGTTTGCTGAGCAAGGAAATCTGGATCTAAGATTTCCAGATTTAGAAGAAGAAGAAGAAAAGGTATAGGACACACCAGTTAAACTTCCAGTTAAGCAATGGAATAATTTTTATTCTAAGTGTGTCCCATTCCGTGCACCGTTTTTACTGGCAGCTCTAATTTTGGTCGGACCACTCCCTTCTCCTCCCGGCCAACCCCATCCCCTGCCTGTCCCTTGAGTCTTTCTGAAAGCCACTGGGACCTCTCAGATCAGATGATTCCTTTGTTTCTTATCTCCCTGGGTGCCCCACAGCCCTGCACACGGGTGCCCTCCCCTGCCATCTCCCATCCTGGCTTTGAACACCACCCTGAGGTAGAGTCCTAGCCAGGCAATACAATGCGCAAAGGCTTGGCACCTCCACCGCCTTCTCTCTTTGTCTCTCTGTGTGGCTGTCTCTGTCTTTCTCAACCCCTAAAGCCCCTCCAAACTGTCTGCCATGGTCCTGACCCTGCTGAGATGATATAATGTCTCTCCCTATCCCAGCTGCCATCACCTCCTTCTCCCGGAACCTCTAGGACTCGTTACTCTCAAGCCTGAGACCCAGGAACCTCCTACACCAGGCTTCCCCTCAATCTCTGGGCACACAAGCATATAGTAGATACGCAGAAAAATTTTGGAGGGTAATTTTATGGAGGCAAATCCTGGGGGTAGTATTTGATTCTTCAACACAGAGAGCTGCATTTTTCCTACGTTAGAGGCACACACTCCGTGTCCGAGCTTTTGTACCCTCCAACAAAGTAATTTGCCTTTTATCCTCCTCCTTGGTTTTGAAAACAAGTAAGATAATAAAACATTATAGGAAAGCTAATAACAGAAAAGGTCAGTCCCTGGCCCTAGGCTGCCCCTCGATGCCTCCCCCTATCCCCACTTCTCATCTTTGCCCTTCGTATTTATTTGCCATCCGAACACTCAGTCGAACCTCCTGCCTGGCTTCTGCCCAACAGGCCAAAAACTCGGCCCCATGGATCATTTTTCCCAGGGGCATGTTATTCTGGAAACCCGCAGTCCTCAGAAGGGAAACATTTGAGCCCCTGACTGTGTTTATAGTTTCAGTGTCCTAGGCAACGCCCCTGCAGAATCAGATCCTGGATCTTTTGTGCCATGTCCTAGGGGTGCTTTCTGGGGGTGGGTCACTGGGCAGAGGGTGATGCCATTCCTTTATTTGGAGCTGGTTAACTCCTGGGGTGGTCTTAAGTCAGAGTTGGACCTCTCCACTCATCAGCCAGGCCCAAGTGGAACTGGGTCCCCATTCTCCCGATCCCCATTTCTGGGGAAGCCAAAGGTGAGTAAGTGAACCGACGACCGCTTCCACTAGGGATCGAGGACAGCAAACTAGGCTGATGTGCCCAGATAAGGAAGGCCTCTAGGCAGGAGGTGACATTGGACCGGGCTTCTGAAAGACAATAGGGAGTGAGGCGAGCTGGGAAAGGGTGATCCTGGCAGAAGGAGCAGCAATGCAAAGGCCCCAAGGCTGGACAGGGTGACAGCTGAAAAGCTGAGGTTAGACCAGACCATGTGGGCCTTGCAAGGGGGGAGGAATGAGGATCATCCTTTCGGTTCAAGGAGGTGGCCAGTAATGTGGGGCAGGATGTGACCAGTCACATGGTTGACGATGGGATTCTGTGACTGCATCAGAGAAGGGACAGTGGGGTGACACCAGGGACACATGAGCTGCGGGACTGAGGGGGCATTCCGGGGCTTCTGCAGGGCAATTGTGGGGTTCAAGGGCGGGGGACACCCCAGAAGATGCGTGTCCTGTCACCAGCGGCTCCGGACTGTCCCTCACAGGGGCCTCAGCATCCCCCCACGGGCTGGAAGTCACTCCCTGAGAGGTGCTGGGGGAGGCCCCTCCTTTGTGGAGTCCCCGCGGTTCCCGCAGCCCTCCCCCTCTCTGCCCACACAATGCAGACCCCGGAGGCCCCCCGCCGCTTTGTTCTCTTTCACTCCATACATGGCCACGGTCACGCTGGCGGCTCCCTCTGAGCGCGGCTTACACACACATAATGGGAAGGGGGAGGAAAGCGTTCGCTGTCGCCTCCCCCTCCCCATTCGCCTCCGCGGGCCGCCTCCCCCAGCCCCTCCCGCACCGCGGGATCCCCGCCTCAGGACCTCTCCCGGGAGCACAGTACCTTTCACGAGTCGCTCCCGGCCCGGGAGGTGGGGGGAGGGTTGGAGACGGAGGGGGGGGTGGAGGGGGAGGGCTATTTTTAGAATGAATGGAAGAAAAGAGGGGGGGGACGAAAAAAGGGATGTAGGCTCGTAGGAACCTTCTGGCTCCCAAGAGGAAATTGCCCACACCCCCGGCCCAGGTGGAAGGTGGGTGCGGGTTCAGAGACGGGGCGGGCGGAGCTGCGGGGGCAGCGGACGAAGGTAGTGGTCTTTGGGAGGGCGCCACGCTTCCGGGAGGTAAGGGGAAAGTTGGAGACCAGCAAAACGTAGCCGGCAGCCCTACAGATTCCCGAGAGCTGGAGGGACCCCAGAGGCGGGCCCTGTCCAGTCCAGATACTCCGAGAAACAGACTCGGAGAGGGGCTTGGGCAGCGCCAAGGTCATCGGAGGATTGAGCCCTAGGCTCAATACCCCATCCCCTAGTGACCCAGACCCGGTAGCCGCATTGTTCTCATTTGGCAGTGACCTTCACAAACCCTGCCATCCAGGCCTCTTTCACGTTCGGCGGGGTCCCGGCATCATGCATTTAAGAGGGCTGGTCTCAGGGTATCACGACGCAACAGTAATATGAAGAAGTTTACTGTGGTTAGTTTTCTGGACATCCCGGGTCTCCCCTCCCTCGCTGGGACCTTCCAGCCCGGGCAGCATCACCAGCTGCCCCAAGCCCCCTATTCCCCCTGGAGCCCCCGGGTCCCACTCAGGGTTCGTGGACGGGGGCGCTTAATAGCCTTCCTCTGTTGCCCTGGCCTCTGCTCCTTCCCCCGATCCCGGGAGCGGTCCCCGGGGGTGGGGTGGGGGGGCGCGGACAGCTGTCTTCTGTGCTGCTGGGTCGCTGGGCCCGGGCCAGGGGCTCCCCCCGCCCTGGGTCTCAGTTTCCCCACCTAAAAAATGAGCGCCGCGGGCCAGCGGCGGCAGAGGGTCCTCTCAGCTCTTGGAACCTGGTCGGAGATTTGCTGGCACGCCCCTGCGGGGAGGGGGCTTGCGCGAGACGGGGATTCCCGCCCCCCACTTCTAGAGCAGCGTGGCGGGGGAGGGGGCGCGCGGTGGCAGCCGCCGGTTGCCTCTCCCTCGGCGCGGTCGGCGCCCCCTCCCCGGGCGGCGGGGCGGGGCCCGGAACGGCGGGGAGGGGGTCAGCTCTGCGGCGGCGCGCACACTCCCTCCCGGCTCACACGCCCTTGCCCGGCCGGGCACTTGTCTTCGCGCTCGGGCCAGGCGCTGGGGCTCCAGCTGCCGCGGCCGACTCCGGCCGGTGAGTAGGCAGTAGAGGGGTGGGTTACAGGGTGGAGGTCTCCGCGGCGCTCGCCGTCTCCTCGGTGGGAGTATCGGCCAGGGTTTGCCCGACTCGGAGAATTCAAAGCGGGAGCTGCGGAAGGGAAGGAAACCCCCTTCCATCCCTCTCCCCACTCAACAGCAAGCCCCGAGTCAGCTCCAGGGCCCCCAACCCTGGAGAAGGGGGCTTCCGCTCCCGGGATTTGGGATGCGGAGACAGCCTCCCACGGAGGTGAGGGTGGAGACGTGCGGACCCTCCCGCGCGGCCCTCAGCGTGCTGGGAAGCGGGAGGACTGGCCCCACTGCCCC
Source organism: Muntiacus reevesi (assembly GCF_963930625.1). NCBI lineage: Eukaryota > Metazoa > Chordata > Mammalia > Artiodactyla > Cervidae > Muntiacus > Muntiacus reevesi. The sequence goes on along the minus strand of NC_089249.1, from coordinate 184,074,220 downwards.
CTCCCCACCTCCTCCCCCCTCCCCCCGGTCTTTCTCTCCCAGTCTGTGGCAGGGATTCCCCCGGCCGGCCTTGCTGCGGAGTAGAAGGAAACCCCACCTGCCAGCCTACTGTGCGTTTGAGCGCCTGCTCTTTGGAGCTCGCGGCTCTTCTCTCTTCTTCTCTGACCCCCACCCCCGCGGACAGGGAGCGAGGCCGAGAGAGGGTTAGCACTTAGCCAAGGTCACGCAGCTGGGCAGGAGCAGAGCGGGGGGTTTGTGGCTCACTAACCTTAGAAGCCAGCGGGTGGTGTCAGCTCTAAGGTCCTCCGCTGCCTGCGTTTAACCACAGGTGTGAGGGCCCTCTCTGGGGGCCCTGGAAAGGAAGGAGGGTTTCTGTCACTCTCCCCAGTTCTCTCTGCCCTGCCAGAGGCCCCGATGGGACTGAATGGAGAACCCCCCACCTCCCCACCCCACACCCCCGACCTGGCTCCTTCCTTTTGGCTTCCAGGTCTCTCCTGCCTCCTAACCCCCCTCCCCAAGCCAGCCCAAGAACTGGAAGGAAACCCTTGGGGGTGGGGGGAATTCCAGATGGGCAAGCCAAGCATTGTGAGCCTATAGAACAATTTCCACTCTGATCACTCACCTGCTATTGACCTTCTACAATTCTCTGCCCTCCCAAGGGCCAGGGTCAACTTCAAAAGGTCCCCTGGCTAGAACAGGCTGCACCAGAGCCATGAACCTGGCCATGAGCCCCCACCCCAGACCTCTGGCAAAAGAAAGGGCGGCTGTGATGTTCACGGCCGGCCGAGTTTTCCCTTCAGTCCCGTTCTGAGGTCTCCCCAACCCTGCGGCACCATGGGACCATCATGTGTCCCCTTCTGCCCTCTCCTCCAGGGCGGGATGAGGGTACTATGCTCACATGGGGCTTCTGGAGACAGCGAATTCCGTGAGGGAGCCCCAGTCCCCAGGGCAGCTGCAGACCCGGGAGAATTAAGGGGCAGCCAAGAATAGAGCTGGTCAAGCTGGTGATTCCTTGACTCCTTTATCCTCACACCAGCCCATGCCAGCCTCACCCACCCAACTCTTCCTGTGGTGGAGGAATTGGTGGGGGTGTGGTGGGGGGGCATGGGAGAGGAAGACAGGGACCAGCACAAAGAAAGGGAGACAGAGGGTGTCAGGGGAAGGAGGGGGGCCTCCAGGGAGGGGGTCTAGTGTGTGGGGGGGTGTATCTACAGGGGTTCAAAGAGGGGTCCACAGAAGGAAACAGGCCCCCACCTGGACAGACAGTGCCACCACTGGTCACAGGTTACCCTGAAACTTACACGGTAAAACTCAGCTTGTCAGAGCACAGATCTGTTCTAAAGACCATTGTATCTGGGAGCTGTCTGCACCCTGCCCTCCTGGGACCCTGGCTCCACCCCACAACCCGTGTCTGGTCTTTACAGGTTGACGGGTTGGGCGTGGGGCTGGGGGGCAAGAAAAGTGGCCACAGCCCCCTGCCAGCCAAGTGGTCGTCCAGTGGGACTAAAGCAGACAGCCCCTTTCATCGCGTCTCATCAGGAAGACCCCTGCACTCCAGGGTGAGTGAGTCACAAGTTCAGGTCACCTTTAGGAGTAGGGGGGTGGGTCAGGAGTTGGATAGAAAAACTGGTGACTTCAAAGTGCCAACCTTTGAAATAATACTGCTAATATAATGATAATAATAATTATTGTCATGACTGTGTGTTCTAGTGTCCCCTCTGGAGAGTCACTGTCCATTTTCTCAGGTCACTGGTGGTGGGGAACCTGCTCAGAGAGTCTTGAGTGATCCACCCAGAGTCACGAAGCCAGAAGGAGGGAGTTGAACTGAGTTGAGGTAGCTCTAAAACCCCTGTAGTTTCCACCATCCAGATCCTGTGACATCACTCCCTAGAGACAACCCTCAGGGAGCAGCTCCTCTGATCCGTTTTTCTCCTATGAATATTGACTGACATTCTGGGCTTGGCAGTGAGCTGCCTGTGTGGCGGGGACCAGGTGCCATTGTCAAATGTGTGGGGTCATTTCATCAGTCAGCAAAGACTAAGCAGTTATGATATGCCAGGCCCAGGGCTGGGCACTGGGAACACAGTGAGGAAAACAGAACACAGAGATGTGTTAGAGAATGACTGAGAGGTCGGAGAGGCTTCCATAGTTGGACCTCTCCAGGGAGCTGACCCTGAGCTGAGACACAAGAGAGGAGGTGTAGCCAGTCAGGCAAGAGCCAGGAGAGCAGCATACCAGGCAGAGGGAACAGCATGTGCAAAGGTCCTGAGGCAGAAACGAGCTTGGCGTGTTTGAGGAACAGTGAAGAGACTGGTGTGGCTGGAACAGAATAAGCAAGCGGGAGAGAGGAGGAGGAGGAGGGTGGGGGTTTCTGCAGGCAGGGGCTGTGGTGAAGGAGTGGACTGCAGAACAGTGGGGAGCTGTGGATGGTGTGTGAGCTGGGGAGAGGTATATTATGATTTATGATTTTCAAAAGCCCCTGTGGCTGCCGTGGAGAACAAGGACTACTGGGGCAGGAGTGGAAGTGATAGAAGGCCAGAGGGGAGGCCAAACGGACATCTGAGTAGTCAGTTTGGCTGGGACCAGGTCAGGGCTGCAGAGATGCAGAAAAGTGGGCAGATTCTGGACTGAGCTGGGCATGGAAGATTAACTCTTTGGGGCCAGTTTTCTGCCTGATGCTGAGGGACCACGGGGAGAGAAAAAGGGGTTCATTGTGCCTGGGGGGAATCTAGGAAGGCATCCTGGAGGAGGTGTGCTTGCTCTTTGAGCTGCTCTTTTTTTTTTTTTTTTAATTATTTATTTGGCTGTGCCAGGTCTTAGTTGTGGCACTTGGGGTTGTTGTTCTTTGTTGTGGCATGCAAACTCTTAGTTGTAGCATGTGGGATCTAGTTCCCTGACCAGAGATCAAACTCGGGCCCCCTGCAGTAGGATCGAGGAATCTCAGCCCCTGGACCACCAGGGAAGTCCCTGTTGTTGTTCAGTTGCTCAGTCACGTCTGATTCTCTGCGACCCAGTGGACTGCAGCATGCCAGGCTTGCCTGTCCTTCGCTATCTCCCGGAGTTTGCTCAAACTCATGTCCTTTGAGTCGATGGTGCCGTCCAACCAGCTCATCCTCCATTGCGCCTTCTCCTCCTGCCCTCAGTCTGTCCCAGCACTGGACTACCAGGGAAATCCCTGAGTTGGGTCTTGAAGGGAGTTTGCCAATGGCCAGCTGGAGCCATGCTGGGGATCTAATCATACAGATGCTGTGAGGGCCACATGGAGCCGATGAGCGCTCAGAATTAGCAGCAGCATAATCATATTTTAGCAAGGAAAGATCCCTTCTGGGACCTGGCAGAGACTGGGCTGGAGCCCAAGAGGCCAGGAAGGAGCTTTTGAAATGGTTCAGATCAGGACTTCCCTGGTCATCCAGTGGTTAAGACTCCGAGCTTCCACTGCAGGGGGCACAGGTTTGAGCCATGGTTGAGAACTAAGATCCTGCATGCTGTGAGGTGTGCCCGCCACCAAAAAAAAGACCAGGTCATGATCAGGCCAGTAGCAATGGGGAACATCCAGTCAGCCATCACAGTATTTGTGGCACATTTATTTGGGATTAGCTCCCTAACTCCTCCCCTTGCCCTTGGAGGGTCCTCGTTGGCCTGTTCAGGAAACTGAGGCTCAGAGAGGGACAGCCCCTTGTCCATGACCATGCTAAGAGTTTTGGGGGGCAGTCATAACAAATGTCTACAACCGTGGTTGGCTTAAAACAACAGAAATGTGTTCTGTCGCATTTTGGAGGCCAACGGCCTGAAATCCAGACATGGTAGGGCCACATTCCCTCTGGAGGCTCCCAGAGAGGTCTCTTCCAGCCTCTGGTGGCTCCAGATATTCCATCGATCGTGGCTGTCTCACTCCAGTCTCTGTCTTCACATAGCCTCTGCCCTGTGTGCATGTCTGTATCTTCACGTGGTCTTATAAGAACTCCAGTCATGGGATTAGCACCCACCCTAATGCAGTATGTGAAAGTGAAAAGTGTTAGTCGCTCAGTCATGTCCAAGTCTTTGCAACCCCATGGACTAATGTAGCCCATCAGGCTCCTCTGTTCATGGAATTCTCCAGGCAAGAATACTGGAGTGGGTAGCCATTCCCGACCCAGGAATTGAACCCAGGGCTCCCCCATTGCAGTCAGATTCTTTATTGTCTGAGCCACCAGGAAGACCTCATCTTAATTTAACTACATCTGCAAAGACCAATAATGTGATCAAATAAGATCCTGTTCTGACATCCTGGACGAGCTGGAATTAGGGGGAAGGATACTGGTCAAATCAAAACAACCATACAGCGGGGCATCATGCTTCAGAATCAAGCCTTGTGTCGAGGCAGGGGCTGTAGGGATGGGGACAGAAGGGTGGGCTAGAATGAATTCAGAGGAAATCATGGACTGGTCTGTCAGATGTGGGGGACTCTGGGGAGGAAGAGTTAGTCTGGAGCCTTCGAACTTGAGAGTGGCAAGGGCGGGAGGGCAGGCTAGAGTCTGGAGCAAGGATGCAGCTACCAGCTGAATAAGCAAGACAGCCCCAGGGCAGGTCCCCTGGTGGGTATGGAGGGTCTCCCTGCTGCTCACGGGAACTCTGTGCTAATGACAGAGCCTTCTCTGCCTGTGTGCCACCCCCAGGCTCCCATCTCCTCCTCCAGAGTAGGGACCGAGGGCTCCTCGGTGGGCTGCCTGTGGTAAGTAACAGAGGAGGCCAGGCACAGTCCCTTCCCATCCCTCCCTGCCATCATCTCCCCTGTGAGCCATCTGCAAGCGCCAGTTTTATTTATTGATTGATTCAATATCTTATCTTGCCCACTGGCCTGAAACCCTGCGTTTGGGGGATATTGTGTGTCTTCGTCATCACAGTAGCCCTGAAGACAGGAGGTGCTCAGTAAATACTGATAGAATGAATGAAACTTCTGGGGGTGGGGTCTCCCTGAATACTGAAGAGCCCAGGAACAAGCCCTCTGGAATGCCTCCCCACCTCCACAGTTGCCAGGACACTGGGGGGCTAGACCCTTCATGACTTCCTTTCTGCTCAGAGTCCTGCACACAGTCCCGAGAGTGGGACCCCTGCTTGCCTCTGTGACTCCCCCCACCCCGCTTACTCCTTCACTGTAGCCCCACCGTTCTCCCTTCTCTTCCTCCATCACATCCTTCTCAGTAGTCTCACCTCAGTGCCTTTGCCCTTGCAGTGCCTTCCTCTGGGTGTACCCTTCTTCAGCTTTTCTAGGGCTGGCTTCTTGGCCCACTTTCAAATGTTCTTTCTTTCAAGAGGCCACCCCAGAACACCCTAGTTAAAGGCTCCCACCTCTGTTCTCGTTTTTCTCAACTTCACTGGATTCTTTTCCAATGCTTTTTTTTTTTTTTTTTAAGCTTGCCTATTTTTTTTAAGTTAATTTATTTGGCTGTGCTGTGTCTTAGGTGTGGCACATGGGATGTTCGTTGCAGCATGCGGAATGTTTAATTGGGGCATGCAGGGTCTTTTACTTGTGGCATGTGAATCTAGTTCCCTGACTAGGGATCAAACCCTGGTCCCCTGCACTGGGAGCTTGAAGTCTTAACCACTGTACCACCAGGGAAGTCCCTTCCATGCTTTTGGGTGGAAGCCTTACTAGTCCTTTACTTGTAAAGGTTGTTCCCTTCCTCGAGAAGATGAACTCCAAGAGGGGAAGATTTATACCGGTCTCAGGCTCTGCATCCTCCGCACCACACTTGGAGAAGAAACTCAGTGGATGTGTGAATGAATGAATGAATGTGTGGATAAATGAATGAATGAGAGAGTGAGTGAATATCTTCCCCACTCTGCCATTCCCACACTCACAGGGGATTCAGGGTCTCGCCTCCTTTGAGGCAGTCATTGGTTAGACCCAGGATGGGTCTGAGACTTCTGCGAATATGCAGCTTGGGGGCAGGATGGAGAGGTGGCCTGTCTGCCTCAGCTCAGGCCACTGCCTCTGCCTCTGGGTGCTTCAGTTTCTGTGAGGTTCTCCCAGGTCTCCTGCTCCCAGACCCACAGCCACCGTCCTGAACTTGTGGTCCACACCTCAGGGCCCTGGAGGAGGGGCTTCGAGTTTAGCCTCTACCTCCTCACCAGTCTGTAGGTCATTTCCTGGGGCCTGAGTCCTGAGGGTCTCCCAGCTGAAGTTCATGCTCCTTGAGTCTCCTCCAGCTAACTGTGGGCTGCTGAGATGCTCTGGAATGGAAACTCAGCTATATCCCACTCAGTGTCTGCTGAGTTGCTTCAGTTGTGTCTGACTCTTTGTGACCCCCACCCCCACCCCGGGCTGTAGCCTGACAGGCTCCTCTGTCCATGGGATTCTCCAGGCAAGAACACTGGAGTGGGTTGCTATGCCCTCCTCCAGGGGATCTTCCTGACCCAGGGGTTGAACATGCGTCTTACATCTCCTGCATTGACAGGCAGGTTCTTTACGACTTGTGTCACCTGGGAAGCCCAGAGCACTACCTTTATTCACCCCTGACCTCTGTCCACCCATGCCAGCCTTGTCTCAGAGGTGTGAGATTAAAGCAGACAACTGGGCCAACTTGGCAGGAGGTGATCGGTCACCAGATTGACTGTCCTAGATGCAGCTCCGTGAAGGAATTTCCTGATCCCTTGGGGCATGTGAGCCCAAAGTAAATACGGAGTCTGCAGGGTCTGGTAGGATGGGAGGACTGGAGGGGCCTCTGCAGTCTGTGGTCGATGCTCTTGTGAATTACTGGATGTTTACACAGTGGACTTGAATTCAGAAAGCATTCCGATACTGCAGCAGCTTCCCAGATGGCGCAGTGATAAGAATCCACCTGCCAGTGCAGGAGACACGGGTTCAATCCCTGGGTGGGGAAGATCCCCTGGAGTAGGAAATAGCAACCTGCTCCAGTATTCTTGCCTGGAGAAGCCCAGGGACAGAGGATCCTGGTGTGCTGCAGTCTGGGGCATGGCAAAAGAGCCGGACACGACTGAGCACACACGCCTGGTGCTGCCGGGGCATGACAGCAGCCTGTGCAAGCCTGGGGCAATCCGCAGTCACGGCGAGAATGCTCTGTGTGGGGCAGGGACCCATATGGGGGCAGGCACAGGCGTCAGGGGCCAGGGCATTGACTGCGACACAGGGATGTGTGCCAGACCCCGAGGGAGCTGTGGGTGGCTCCATCACTGTTGTGCTTCAGAAAGAGGCCCCAGTGGCTCAGGCAAGGGAACAGCAAGTGCAAAGGCCTGGAGTGAGCTGAGGAGTCTGAGGAGGCCTGGGAAGTGGGGCTGGTAAGTGGATGGAGGGAGGCAGGATGAAGCATGTTTGAGAATGCATCCCTTTACGGTTCCCAAACCTCAGTCGTGGAGCCCCTGTGGACACAACAGGGCCTGGGGTCCCCAGGCCTCTGCTTCCCAACTAGCATAGACCATGGCTAGGCCTTCCTCAGAGTGCTCCCAGCAGGCTGGGATCAAGGACAGGCTCTGGTGATGAGGGACTAGGAGTCTCATCTGTTGACCCCCCCACCCATCACCTGGTTCCACTCACCCTCACCTCCATCACTGACCCCTGGGAATAGCCCTGCCCAAGCCACTGTCCACTCATTCATTCATTCAGCCCAGCTATTTTCTGGGCACCGCAGAAAGAACAGACAGCTGCCCGAGGCAGTGATGAGCAGCCAGATGTTTCTGATCTGGCCCAAAGTTCAGGACCAAGAGGAAAATAGATGGGGGACTGGGAGAGAGAAGGGGGCACTGCTGCCTCCAGGAGCCCTCAGGCCGGGGAGGACAGAGTCAGGTTCAGTCACCCAGGTGACAGGGTGGGGATAGGGTGAGGCTGAGGTGGTGAGGCTGCCTGAGAAAGGAGGAGGTAAGGGCTCTCCACCTTCCAGTCCCCAAGGCTCCTCTGAGCTTCCGTGAACATTGAATGAGTGTTGCCCAAGGTCATCCTCAGTACCAGGGGAAAGGGGCAGCATTTAGGGGACCCAAAAAATAATCTCTTGTTGGCCTGCCATCCTGGCATTGGCTTGGGGAGTCTAGGACTGGGGGAGGGGGCTAAATCCGAGTGGATTCTCTCCTGTCAAAGAAGATGGCCTTTGCCCCAGCAAGCACCCTCCACCCCCAGCCCTGAAAGCCCCCACGCCCAGCTCCAAGGCACTTTCTACTTGCTATCATCTTGTTTCCCCACTCCAAGACCGCCCACCCCCCCCACCCCCCCCACCCCACCCCACACACACAGAGTGGACGTTTGACGAGGTCGTTTCAGGAGGGAGGTGGCCAGTCACTGTGCAAAGTTGTCACCCCCGCAAGTGCGTGCTGTGATCAGCCCCCAGGTGCGCAAATGCTGAAAGGTGGCTGGAGTTTGGGGACCTGATTTTGGAAAACGGGTGGTTAGGAGTTCTCGAGGACGGGAGTTTTCGCTTCGCCATAGTCCTCTCCATCGCGCGGGGCAGGAGGGTGAGTTTGAGGACCAGCCGCGCGCTGAGGGGCGAAGGGGGCGCCTGGGAATGAGGGATCTTTAAATGAAGGCGGGGCTTGCGGGGTCGCCGGGGGCGGTGCCAACCCGGGCTCGGCCAATCGGCCGCGCCGCTGGCGTCGCACCGCCCCCTCCTCTCCCGGCCCGGGCGGGAGCTCGCCCCCCCGGCCGGGCCCGTGTACAGGGCGGCGGGGGATGCGAGCGCTGCCGCTGCCCCCGGCCCCACCGCCCCGGGGCCTCGCGCCTGCCCGCTGCTGCCCGCCCCGTCCGCAGCCCCGGCCCCGGCTCCGGCCCCGACCTGGAGGTCCGTGGCCGCGTGGGTCCCTCTCCCTTCCAGCCTCGTCCGGCCGCCCGAGCCGCGTCCCGCAGGTACTGAGCGGTATGGACAGGGGTACCCAGGGAGACATGTCCCGGAGTGTGATGCCGTTTGGGGCAGGGGCCAGGAGGGAGGATGTCCGTGGGGTCCGCAACAGAGAGGACATGGCAGTGGGGGACTGTGTGTATGTGCACTGCCCGAGTGAGTCGATTCACGGATCCCCATCCTGGAGGGGGAGGGTACTGGGTTCACTTTGGCGGGGGCAGAGCACTGAGTCTCCCAACTCCATAGATACGGTGGGGGAGCTCTCGGGGTGGAGGCAGTGACCCAGGACTGGCTTGGGAATGCGAGGAACGAGACCCTCACCACTGGCCCTTGTGTCCAGCCGTTAGGGGCAGCATGGCAGGGTTCGTAAAACTGGCCCCCTAGCTCTCCCAGGACAGAGGTCGGGTACCCAGCACAGCGCACCGTTCTGGCTGTCCTGGAGGGTGGGGCCTCAGATGTGAGTGCTGGAGGCTGGGGGTGAGCCAGAGATGCTGATAGAGACGCATCAGAGTGGAGGGCACTGGGGAGAGCAGGCTAGGGCAGGCTAATTGCACCCGGATGGGTGGTGAAGGGGAGAATGCGTAAGGGATGGGGCAGTCAGCCAACGACTTGCTGCACCCACTCTCCAACAGCCCATAGGGTGGGAGGACAAATGGATCCTGTCCGCCCAGCAGAGCTGGGGCCTGAAGAGTGATGGTGGAGGAGTGTTTTGGGGTCCTTCCCTACCCTCCACAGGGACACACAGCCCACAACTTGCCCACAAAACCTACAAGATTCTGCCATGTGCTGCTCTGTCCACAGTTCCTGGGAGCAGTGAGGTGGGCATTTTGCCCCAAGGAGGCTCTGCCTTTGAGAGTAATGGGCAGGGGGTACTTTCTCCTGATCCAGCTCTGAGGGACAGGTTGCGGTGTTGGGCAGTGGCACCACAACGTACCCATGACTGTGTGCTAGGCATTTTCCATGTGAGATCTCATTTCTTTCTGGTCACCGACCCTGCTGGGTTGGCACTAAGATGCCCCGTTACTAAAGAAGTAGCTGAGAAAGTGGCAGTGACCTCGTCCTGGCTGGAACACCCAAAGGTCCCTCTGTAATCAACCCATCATTTGTAAAAGGGCTCACTCAAGGGCCTTTGCTGTCTGGTCATTTTCTTTCTCTTCCTGTTGGGTGGGAAAGTTCAGAGGAGCTGGCCTCCTTGGTCCCTGCTGCTTGCACACTTTCTTCTCTGCTTCAAGAGCCTTCCGGGGTTCCCCCTGCCCCGCTTGGCCTACAGGTTTCGCACAGTATCTCTTGAAATGGTGCAGAAGGCAGGTCTGCTCATCTCCTTACCCCAGCATTCAGGGAACAGAGGTCTTGTGCCCCAGACATGTGAGACAATTTTAGAAATTCCAAGAACCTTCAAAACCAAATACAGCCCACAGGGTGTTTCTCCCTTTTTAGAAGAAGTCCTTGAAGAACTCGGGGCCTTCACCCAGAAAAACACACCCTTTCATGGACATCGAAACCTTGGGTGGGGTTTTATAGGAGTTTCTGGTTCTTTGGGAAAACTCTGAGGATCCTGGGGACCCCACTTTTAGGCCCAGGTTGCAATGAGGGAGGGGAAGGTGAACCTGGGGAGGAGTGGGGTCTCTTGTCCCCAAGACCCTCTGGTCCCACCCAGTCTTTAGATTATGGGCCGGCCCCTTCCTCCGTGAGATCTCTGGCAGGCCTCTCTGTCCTTCCATTTCCTGTGAGGTCGTGGGAGGTGTCAGATGGCCACCACTCCTGTGCCCCGAGCTTTGTGGTCCCTCAAGGGCTGCGCCAGACTGGCTCCCTTTCTGAGTAGTCGCTGGTCAAGAGGGATCCAGGCAGGTCCTGCCACCCCCAGACTACACTAACTTAGCCCCTGCCCCTCCTGGCTGTGTGACCTCGGGCAACATGCTGAACCTCTCTGAGTCTTGTCTCCCATCTGTAAAATGTGAGTAAGAATGCCACCTGCCTCGCTGAGTAGCCGTAGGGATTAAATGCAGTAATTCTGATCAAGGTCTTGGTCCGCCAGGAAAATCCCACGAACGGAGCTTGGCGGGCCACAGTCCACGGGGTCGCAAAAGAGACACGACCGAGCGACCAAGTCGCAAATAACCGCATGAGCGTGATGGGCCCCAGGAAGGCCCTCCAGGCCTCCGCCCTCCTGGAAGTCACCTGCTGCCTATCCGCATGCCCCACCCCACTCCGTTTCTGCCCAGGGCATGTCAGGACGCGACTGCCAGGCGAGGAGGAGCATGGCCGCCGCGTGGCTGAATTTGGCCTGTGTGTTAGGTGGCTGAGTCACATCCCCAAATTGCATCTTCATCGGTGCATTTCAGAAGGTCGTTTGCAGCGCCCCCACCCCCTCCCAGTCCTGTCTGCCAGGCCATCCCCTCTCCTGCCTGCTTTCCTCAAGCCCTGGGCAGGGGCCCTTCTGCACCTTCAGGAGGGGAGGTAGGAGGGCTGTCTGAGGTCTCTTTGTCTCTTGGGGAAGAGCAGGTCTGGGGCTGCGGCGTGTGTCCTGGGGGCAGGCTCTTAGCCCCACCTAGCAGCTCACGCCCTTCAGGTGGCAAGCAGGGACCGCAGAAGACAGTAGAAGACACCCCAGAAGATAGTGGCAGCTGAGTGCTTGTGAGGACAGAGATCAGGGCCAAGATCAGCCTTATAAACTGTGAAGTGCTGGGCCTGCAGGCGATCAGCCCGTACAAACTGTAATGTCCTGGGCCCACGGGGGGCCAGCTCCTATAAACTGTGAAGTGTCAGGTCACAGGTGGCCACAGCCTGGTGGGGAGGATGGATGGAAGCGGGACATGCCCTAAGCCTCATGATTCTCGGGTTCTTCCTGTATGCTGGCACCCTCGTCTGGGGACATGTACTGCCTGGGGGCGGGGTGGACGTGGACACAGGTAGTCCTGCAGGGCATGCGGTGCTTGGTGCCCTGGCCAAGGTCATCCGTGTCTCGCCTGGCAACCTTGCTCATCGTGGTGTGTCCTGGTGTGACATTGTCTGAGTCTCTCACCCCCAGGAGTGTGGTTTCAGGGCCAGGGAGGTGTCTTGTCTCTGTACGCAGCCCCCTCTCCCAAGCCCCCGGCACATGCTAGCTTAGCCTTTCCCAAGAGGACAGCACTGGACCCACAGCCCACTGCCGCCTGGCTTCTTGGGAGAATCCCACAAGGCAGCCTGATGCGGAATCTGCCTTGTAAGGAGACAGACCCTTCACCGCACAGTGAAGGGAAACTGGTGCCTCAGTTTCCCCATCTGTACAACAGGCCAAATCCTAGGACCCCTTTTTGGGGGATGTTGTGAGAATTAAGGAAAAAACTCTGTGTGAAGGACAGAGCCTGGCATGTAGTGGGTGTTCGTAAACACAGGCTGTGGTGGCAGCTAGGGGTGCCCGTGGGGGTGAGGAGTGAGGGAGTGGGCTAGGGTGGAGCGGTGGATGATCTGGCAAGGTTGGACTCCAGGCAGGACCATCCTGTGCATGTCACCGTCTTCAAGGTCCTTGCTCCTGCATGTGGCACACGGGGCCTGGCCCCAGGCAGGCGCAGAATCTGAGGGTGTCAGAGCATATCAGCCTGTCTGCTTCTCGGTAGCCAGTTTCCTTTGTGGGGAAACTGAGGCTGGCCCAAGGCCGCAGGACCAGACCAAGATGCTGGGATCTTTTTGTTTTTTTGACTGCATCACATGGCTTACAGGGTTTTTAGTTCCCTAACCAGGGATTGAACCCATTCCTCAGCAGTGAGAGCACAGAGTCCTAATGCCTGGACCTCCAGGGAATTCCCTGGGATCTTTTTCTTTTTTAAATTTTATGTCTTTATTTTTAGCCACACCTTGGCTTGTGGGGTCTTAGTTCCTTGACCAGGGATTGAACCCGGGCCCTCAGCAGTGAAAGCACAGAGTCCTAACCACTGGACTGCCAGGGCATTCCTCAATTCTGGGATCTTAGAATTAAATCCTGGATTGTTCCTTTGGTCCTGGAATCCAGGCAGGAGGGAGCTGAGGGTCTCATAGCCATAGTCACAGTCCCTAATATCTCCCTGGCCATACCCTTTGACTGTGTAAGTATGTTCAGGCCTTTGGACAACTCTACGTGGTAGTGGTAGGGAATTGGAGGCTCAGTAGAGTGATATTAATTTGTCCAAGGTTCCAGAAGTCAGCAGACAAGCCTGGGTTGGAACCATCTCCTGACGGCTGACTTGTTCAGTCGCTAAGTCGTACCCGACTCTCTGCAACTGCATGGACTGCAGCACGCCAGGCTTCCCTGTCCTCCACTATCCCCTAGAGTTTTTCTAAAAGTATGTCCATTGAGTCAGTGATGCCATCCAACCATTACATCCTCTGTTGCCCCCCCTTCTCCTCCTGCCTTCAGTCTTTCCTAGCATCAGAGTCTTTTCCAATGAGTTGGTTCTTCGCATCAGGTGGCCAAGGTATTGGACCTTCAGCTTCAGCATCAGTCCTTCCAATGAATATTCAGAACTGATTTCCTTTAGGATTGACTGGTTTGATCTCCTTGCTGTCAAAGGGACTCTCAAGAGTCTTCTCTAACACCATAATTCAAAAGCATCAGTTCTTCAATGCTCAGCCTTCGTTATGGTTCAACTCTCATATCCCTACATGACTACTGGAAAAACCATAGCTTTGACTATATGAACCTTTGTCAGCAAAGTAATGTCTCTGCTTTTTAATACACTGTCTTGGTTTGTCACAGCTTTCCTTCCAAGGAGAAGTGTCTTTTAATTTCATGGCTTTAGTCACCATTCACAGTGCTTTTGGGGCCCAAGAAAATATTAATAAAATCTATCACTGTTTCCACGTTCCCCCCTTCTTTTTACCATGAAGTGATGGGACCAGATGCCATGATCTTAGGTTTTTTTTTTTCTTTTGGTCTTAGTTTTTTGAATGTTGAGTTTCAAGTCAGCTTTTTCACTCTCCTTTTTCACCTTCATCAAGAGGCTTTTCAGTTCCTCTTCACTTTCTGCCATTAGAGTGGTATCATCTGCATATCTGAGGTTGTCATTATTTCTCCTGGCAGTCTTGATTCCAGCTTGCGAGTCATCCAGTCCAGCATTTCTCATGATGTGCTCTGCATATAAGTTAAATAAGCCCGGTGACAATATACAGCCTTGACGGACTCCTCTCGCAATTTCAAACCAGTCCATGTCTGGTTCTAACTGTTGCTTCTTGACCTGCATACAGGTTTCTCAGAAGACAGGGATGCTACAGTAAAGTGGTCTTATCTTAAGACCACCTTAAGGTGGTTCCAGACGGCTCATTTAGGTGGCCTCTAATCCTCCCAGGCAAACCAGCCGGCAGAATCCCATCTTGAGGCTTTCAGAGGTGTTTACTGAGTGTCGCCTGTGTTTATTGCTTTAGCATCCATTGCTTTAGGTACTTGGAAACACAGAAAAGTCATTGGGCAAAGATCTGGTAGGGAGGTGTCCCAGGCAGAGGGTGCAGCAGGCGCCTCAGAGTGTGCAAGGGCCCTGAAGCAGGACCAAGCTTGTTGGAACCTGGTGATGGGGAGGTCAGTGTGGCTGAAAGGGAGTGGCTCTGGGAAAGTGAGAAGGATAAGGTGGGTAGGAGCCAGACGATAGAGGCCTCCTGGCCACAGTGAGGAGTTTTTATCCAATCGTGCTGGCGAGCCACGGGGAGGTTTGTTTTTGTTTTATATCTATTTACTTATTTTTAGCTGCATTGGGTCTTAGTTGCGGCGTTTGGGCTCTTCGTTGTGGGCCACAGACTTCTTTGTAGTTGTGACATGTGGGCTCTGTAGGCTCTGTAGTCGCAGTGTGCAGGCTTAGTTGCCCTGCAACGTATGGGATCTTTGTTTCCCCAACCAGGGATCGAACCCACATCCCCTGCATTGGGAAGCCGATTCTTAACCACTGGACCCCCAGGACGTCCTGTGTGGAGGTTTTGAGCCAAGGAGGGGCATAGGCTGGCTCGGTTTCTGGGGTGAGGGTCAGTTGGCCAGGGCCTGACATGACCGTGTTCCCTGTGCCTTGCAGGTCAGCGCGGGAGCCCGGTGGCTGAGCCATGCCAGGCCCCAGGCGGCCGGCAGCAAGCCCAACGCCAGCACCCACATAGTCATGAACAGCCACAGACACAGTGGCTGCGAGGGACGGCCGCTAGGTGGCGGGCTGGGTGCCCCGGGCCGAGATCCTCTGGACCCCGAGGCCGGCCACCCCCCGCAGCCTCCAAATGGCCCAGGCATCCAGGTGGTGGTGGCCAAGAGCGAGCCGGCGCAGCCCTCGCCTGGCAGCCCCCGGGGGCAGCCCCAGGACCAGGAAGAGGAGGAAGATGAGGAAGAAGATGAGGCGGTCAGACAAAGGGGCTCAAGGAAGCCCCCCAGCGTTGGCCACCGCCTGGGCCACCGGCGGGCGCTCTTTGAGAAGCGGAAGCGCCTCAGTGACTATGCCCTAATCTTTGGCATGTTCGGCATCGTTGTCATGGTGACAGAGACGGAGCTGTCCTGGGGGGTCTACACCAAGGTAGGCATGGCCCTTCCCCCTGGCACCCCAGGGAGGCCCTGCTGGTCCCACTTGGCTCCCCGAGACCCCCTTGGGCCTGGGGTCTGGGACCACATCGGCCCTAGGAGAGGGGGGCGGGGGATGCTGAGGGGACCCTGGAGGTGGGAAGGTGGGGGGCACCCAGGGCCTCCTGTTGTTTCCACCCCCTGAGGGCAGCAGGAAGGCCTCAGGTGGGGCCTGAAGTCTCCAGCCCCTTCCCTGCATCTTGCACCATGGGGCTGCGCTTTCGCTGCAGGTGGGAAGGGGGCTGCTTCCGGGTCAGGCCCGGAGGAGTCAGGGGTGCACCAGAGAAGAGCTGCTTTGAGGAGCAGGGAAGGAACTTTGCTCCTTTCGAGGGCCAGCTGGGCCAGGTTATGAGCCTGGTTGTGGGTCCCCAAGTGGATACGGAGGGAGATGAGAGCCAAGTCAGCCTGTAAACTGTGGTGTGCTGCGTCTGCTCCAGGCCTGGTTTTATAAACTATGAAGTGCTGTGCCCATGTGAGACCTGGCCTTATAAACCGAAGTGCCACCTTGCTGTGCGCCAAGCCTAAGGAGTAAGGACCGGAGCTTCATTTCCCGAGCGAAGTGACCAGGTCGGGGGGTCAGGAGGGCTGCCCACTCCACAGTGTCTGTCCTGCCCTCTGCTCTCTCTTTGCCCAGGAATCCCTGTACTCATTTGCACTCAAATGCCTCATCAGCCTCTCCACGGTCATCCTGCTGGGCCTAGTCATCCTCTACCATGCCCGAGAGATCCAGGTCAGTGCTCAGGGGGCTTAGGACAGCTCCCCGCTCTGCACCCCAGAGCCCCCCACACCAGCCACCTTCATGCGTGCATGTTCAGTTGTGTCCAACTCTTTGTGACCCTTTGGGCTGTAGCCTGCCAGGCTCCTCTGTCCATGGGATTCTCCAGGCAAGAATACTGGAGTGGGTTGCCATTTCCTCCTCCAGGGGATCTTCCCAACCCAGGGATTAAACCGTGTCTTTTGGCATCTCCTGCATTGGCATGCAGGTTCTTTACCACTAGCGCCAGCTGGGAAGCCCCCAGGACCTGGGAACCCTCTAAAACATAGAAGGATCAATAGCCGCTTTATAAAAGCGGAGGGGGGGGGGGGGAGGAAGATCTCCATGGAAACACACTGTTTAGATCACTCTTAATTTCTTGGAATGCCTATCATCATTTTAATTTTCATCGATAATTTGGTAAAGAAGACGAAACAGTGAGAGAGCAGGCAGTGGGCTGGGGATCTGAGGTGCACGTGGATTGCTTTTGCAGCCCTGGGGTCTTCTGAGGTTTTGCAGCCACGGAGTCCAGTGTCTGTGGCACCAGGCTCCTTCTCCTGGTCCACTGGACCTGTGTTTGAAAGATTTCTCATGTGCCAGGGATTCTCCTATTTCAGGGGTTGATCAAAAGCTGGTCAGGTCCCTGGAGAACCAAGTTCAGGGCTTGAAAGGCAGGTGTTACCACAACAGGCCAGCATCAGGGCCTGGGGACACCAAAGGGGGTCAGATCTGGCTTCTGACTCTGGCCTTTGATGACCCCTGACCTCAAGGAGCCACAGCCTGGCAGGAGGTGGGTGTAGGAAAATCCTACCTAGGTTGTACTGTATGCAGACCTGTCAAAGGACACCCAGAGTCTGGTACACGGGAGGGGTCCTCAGTCTGGCTAGGGGTTGGGGTAGGAGGATGGTGACCCTTGAAGTAAAGGAAGCAATTCTAAAGGGACAGCTGGGAACAGCAGCCTGGCAGTTCCTCAAACAGTTAAACATGGAGTTACCATATGACCCAGCAATTCCACCCCAAGTTACACACTTGGAGAAACAACTACATCCACATAAAAACGTGTACCCACATGTTCAGAGCAGCATTATTCACAATTGCCTAAAGGTGGAAACCCCCCAAATGTCCGTTGACTGATGTATGGATAAACAAACGGTGGTCCAGCCATACAATGCCATACTATTCAGCGAAACAGAAAAGAAGGAAGTGCTGTATGTTTGCACACCACAGCCGAGTGTCTTACACAGCAGAAGTATATTTTCTCGTGGGGCTTCCCTGATGGCTTAGACAGTAAAGAATCCGCCTGCAATGCAGGAGACCTGGGTTCAATCCCTGGGTTGGGAAGATCCCCTGGAGAAGGAAATGGCAGCCCACTCCAGTATGCTTGCCTGGGAAATCCCATGGACAGAGGAGTCTGGCGGGCTACAGTCCACGGGGTCATAAAGAGTCAGACATCACTGAGTGACTGACACACACATGTATTCTGTCACATCTCTGGAGGTTGGAAGGCCAAGGTCAGGTGCTGGCAGGGTTGGTTTCTCCTGAGGCTCTCTCCTTGACTTGCAGGAAGCTACCTCCTCATTGTGACCCTACATGGCCTTTCCTCTATGTGCATATACCCCTCTATGCACATACACCCCTGTATATACCCTTCTTATAAGGACACCAGTCCTGTAGGATGGGGGCCCAACCCCTATGACCTCATTTAATCTTTATATTTTTAAAGGCCCTATTTCCAAATACAGTCATATTGAGGGCTAGGCCCTTAGCAGTTGAATATTGAGTGGACAAAGTTCAGTCCATAACTCTCCATCCTCTGGCCCACCTCCCAAATCCATGTCCTTCTCCCATGCAAAATGCATCAATCCCAGCAGCCCCCAAAGTCTTAACTCATTCCAGCATCAACTCAAAGTCCAAAATCTCCTTTAAATATCATCTAGGGGCTTCCCCAGTGGTCCAGTGGTTAAGAATCCACACTTGTACTTCAGGGGCCCAGGTTTGATCCCAGGTCAGGGAAGTAAGATCCCATATACTGTGCCATACGGCCAAAGGAAAAAAGAAAGAAAGATTATATTTACATGTGTGTGTTGTGTTACTCGGCTGTGTCTGACTCTTTGCAACCCCATGGACTATATAGCCCGCCAGGATCCTCTGTCCATGGGATTATCCCAGCAAGAATACTGGAGTGGGTTGCAGTTTCCTACTCCAGGGGATCTTCCCGACCCAGGGATCAAACTCGCGTCTCTTGCATCTCCTAGATTGGCAGGCTAAGTATCATCTAAAACAGACATGGGTGAGACTTGAGGTACAATTCCTCTGGAGACAAAGTGTTCCTCCAGCTGTGAATCAGATAAGTTGTGTGCTTCCAAAGTACCGTGGTGGGCCTTGCATAGGATAGACGTTCCCATCCCCGAAGCCGAAAAATGTGCAAGGGGAGGAGTGACAGGTCCTAAACTTGTCTCAGACCTGCCCAGGCAAATTCCACGGGGTGTGAAGCTTGGAGAATGATGCTCATTGGCTCAGCGCCCCACCTTCCAGGCCTCCTGAGGCGGCAGCATTGCCTCCTTCACCCTAGTCGGTGGCCTTTTGTGACTGCCTTCTTTTACTCAGCATGATGTCTTCACGGAGTAGCATGCCCGTGCTGCACTCCTCTTCATGGCTGGGACACGTTCCACGTGTGGAAGGACCACATTCTGTTTCTCTCTGCATCCCTGGATGGACATTGGGTAGTTTCTACGTTGGGCGCCTGTGAACAGTGCTACTGTCATTGCACGTACACAGGATGTGTTTGAGCAACTGTTCTCATCTCTCTCGCCCATTTACCTAGGAATGGGAGGGCTGGGTCATTGGTAACTCTGTGTTTGGCTTTTGGGGGAACACCTGTGCCCTGTTTAGCTTGACTTGTGGCCGACCCTGAGCACTAGGGGGTTTCGCCTGTGAGGCCATGTTTGTTGTAAGAGTGGATGCGGTTTGGGGCTGGGATCTCCCTCCGTGGCCTGGGCACGTGTCCAGCATCCACTGCGTCCTGCCCGCCTGATCTCCGCAGCTGTTCATGGTGGACAACGGGGCGGATGACTGGCGCATCGCCATGACGTGCGAGCGCGTGTTCCTCATCTCCCTGGAGCTGGCGGTGTGCGCCATCCACCCAGTGCCCGGCCACTACCGCTTCACGTGGACGGCACGGCTGGCCTTCACGTACGCGCCGTCGGCGGCCGAGGCCGACGTGGATGTGCTGCTGTCGGTGCCTATGTTCCTGCGCCTCTACCTGCTGGGCCGCGTCATGCTACTGCACAGTAAGATCTTCACGGACGCCTCCAGCCGCAGCATCGGAGCCCTCAACAAGATCACCTTCAACACCCGCTTCGTCATGAAGACGCTGATGACCATCTGCCCGGGCACTGTGCTCCTGGTCTTCAGCATCTCCTCCTGGATCATCGCTGCCTGGACCGTTCGGGTCTGCGAGAGGTGCGCCCCTGACCCCTGGGCCCTGACCCCCCCCCCCCAACCCTCAGGCCCACCCACGATCTTAGTGACCCCAGGGCTCCCCCAGCCGCCACTCTGACCCTGCTGAACCCCATACCCACCCATGGCTCCATCCCCGTGACCCCTGATCCTGCTGACCCCTCCCCCCAGTTCCTGGCCTCAGCGACTGTCTCACATGCAGCTTCCTCATCCCTGGGACTCCAGCCCCGTG
This sequence comes from Muntiacus reevesi, assembly GCF_963930625.1. Taxonomy (NCBI): domain Eukaryota; kingdom Metazoa; phylum Chordata; class Mammalia; order Artiodactyla; family Cervidae; genus Muntiacus; species Muntiacus reevesi. The sequence goes on along the minus strand of NC_089249.1, from coordinate 184,054,415 downwards.
TCCCCAGCCACCCCCAGCTCCTACCCTGACCCCCATCCCTCCAGGACCCCATCCCTCTTCCCGCTTCCCCTCCCTCCAGGGGCCCCTCCACTGGCCCCGTCTCTGGCCCAGGGTGGTGGAGGCAGCAGGAACAAGGGCCCCCTCCATCCACCTGCATCTCCCACAATTTAACCTGCTCTCCTTCTCCCCTCTGCCCACCCTGCCGGACTGTAGGGAAAACATGTGAGTCCTACCCTCAGCCGAGCTCTGTGTGCAAAGCTGCCAGCTGTCCTGCCCGCCAGGAATTTAAGATCAGCTGCCACCGGGGGAGGGGGCGGAAAGGGGAGGCGGGTGTCTGGGACCCGCCCAGAGCCCACGGGCCATGGGGAGAGCTTGTCCCAGTGCCACCAGCCAGGTGGGTCTGGGTCACTCTCGGGCCTGGTGCCCTGGGCATCCCTAGGGTCCTTGCCACCAAGAAGGGGGCAGCAGAAGGGAGCAGAGGGAAGAAGAGTTTAGCTCTGGTGCCTGGTTGAGGCAGCTGGCCCCAGGGGGCAGGGACAGCTCCTTCAGTGGGTCTGGGATGAACAAGCACAGTCCCAGCTTTTCAGACCCCCAAACAGGGGTTTGTTCTGAATGGCCTTGGACGGTGCAGGGCCATCCAGCCAACTTACAGATGAGAACAATGAGGCTCTGAGGAGCTAAAGGGACACCCTGAGGGCCCAATGCCTGCTTCCCTCCCCCGGGGCTTCGTGGAGAGGGAACGGTCCCCCTGGATCTCTCAGGGCAGGGAAATGCCTTGTCTGGGAGGGGGTCTCTCTTGCCTCTTGATGAGCTGGGTAGGGGCTGTAATGGGTGGTGCTGGCACTGGGCTTCCTGGAAGGTCCCTGGGCCAGACCTGTCCCCAGAACCCCAATCCTCACCCCTTCAGTTGTCCCCTCCCCCACCCCGCCTCCGCCTGATGAGGGGCTCCGGGCCAAGAGGGCCCAGCTCTTCCCGTCCCCAAGGCTGAGGGTCACATGAGGGCTCCTTATTCCCCTGATGTGCCTGCGTGCCAGCTCCCACAGACCCGAGGGCTGGGCGCTGGGGAGTGGGAGAGGGTGCAGGCATGGCTGAGGTCCAGGCTGGGTCACTGCAGGGGCGCCTGGTGAGGGCAGGGCACGGGGCAAGGCCAGGGGCAGCCAATCCTAAATTCTGAGCCCTGAGACCCCGCTTGACGCCCCCTTGCCCGCCTCGCTCACCCCCGTGGCTCTGTCCCACCCCACCTCCCGCATGCCCCCGACTCCCTGGTCCAGGGTGACCCGGTAGCCCCCACCAGAGCTGCAGCTGGGCCTGGAGCCTCCGTGCCCACGGCCGACGGCTGATAGGTTCCCGGCTCCTCCTGCCTCCTGGGTGTGGGGTGCTGGTCTCTGGAGAAGTGGAAGCTGGTGCAGCTTCAGGCTCAGGTGCCACAGTGAAAGACGAGGCTCTGTACCTGGTACCCCTCACCCAGCAGGCAGCCTGGAAGCCCAGGCTGAACGGAAAGGCCTCCATCCCTCCTTCCCACCTTTTGGGTTTCCATCTCCTCCTTGTCTTTTTAAATTTTTTTTGGTCATGCCCCTTGGCATGTGGGATCTTAGTCCCCTGAACAGGGATTGAACCTGTGTGCCATGCTTTGGAAGCTCGGAGTCCTAACCACTGGACCTTCAGGGAGGCCTCCATCTCCTCCTTATCTTGAGCCCCTGACCCCAGCCCCCTCTGCCTGGAACAGCCCTCCCCAGCAGCTCCCCCTGCCCAGCCTCTGTGGCCCAAAAGGAGAGGGGTCATCTGGGAAGGGCTTCCTGACCTCCCTGAGCTGCAGGGGTTTTGCAGGCAGGGGACTGGGCTGGAGCAAAGCTTTGAACCACCCCCAGATCCAGAGCACCAGTCCCTCAGCCTCTGTGGTCAGGCTGACCATAGATAGCACCAGTTCATATCTTGTGCGGCCAGGGTCTCAGTCTTGGCTTTGCCTGGGAAAAATCATGTCCCTTTGCAAGGCCTTGGAATCTGTCCTCTTGAATAAAAGTTGAGTCCCAGGTCTCTCTCCAGAGCTAAACATGCTGCTGCCTTTCCGTCCTAACACCAGAAGATTCTCAGGCCTGAAGCTGGAGCAATTGCCCTCCACGTGTTGACTGTCCTAGGACTCCCATCCCCAGGGCTTGCTCCTCCAGGCTTCTGTCCCCCTGTGGAGTCCTCCTCCCTCCTCAGGGCCTTGCTGATTAGGGAAGTTCTTCCTGGTGTATGACTTGAACCCTTGCCTCTACTTCCTGCCGCTTCTGGTGCCCATGGCCACCCGTGTTTGCATCTGTCTGTGTGTCTGTCTTTGGGAGGGGAATCGTGTGCTTATGCGTGGACACATGTGGACGCTCCCTCACCTGGACCCCTTACTGCCCCATAATGAGCAGCTTGGTGGTCAGGGGAATGGAGGGTGTTGGAAGGGATGCTGGGAGGAAGGTATGGGTGCCCTCTGCCCTGTGGTAGCCTCAGGAGGACCATGGGGCTGTCCGGGGTACTAACCATCGCCCCACACTGCCCTACAGCAATGCTTTGGACACTTTGAGCCTCCAGCGTGGTCAGCTTCCTGCAGTCAAGGCCCCCGTGCAGCCAGGTGGACCCAGGGCCCTGCCTTCCTGGCACTGCCCCTGGGGCTGTGATGAAGGCAGAGGGACCAGTGTGGACTGACTGAATCTCCCTGGCTCCCCTTCAGGTACCATGATAAGCAGGAAGTGACCAGCAACTTCCTGGGGGCCATGTGGCTCATCTCCATCACCTTCCTCTCCATCGGCTATGGCGACATGGTGCCCCACACCTACTGCGGGAAGGGCGTGTGCCTGCTCACCGGCATCATGGTAAGGGCGAGGGCCCCTGCATGTCCCCACTAATGGGAGCTCACCCCATTTCGAGCTGGGCCTGCTCTGAGTTCCTCCCTGTGTCAGCCCTCCATTGCCCCCTTCCATCTGATGCGACATGAAATCCACCCCTTTAGGTTTCCAGGGGACATCTCTTCTGGCTCCTTCCAGCCTGAGTCATACAGCGTCTTCTGTGCCCGCCAGGCCAGATGCTGTGGTCCACTCTGAACCAAGAGTCACCATTACCCCTTTATGCCCCACAGCCCACCTAACTCACGGTCCTTGGATCCAGGGCGAGGGACTTGATGCTTCTGTGCCTTGGTTTCCCTGGCTGTAACCAGTGCCCACTCCCTCTGCTTCTTGCAAGGACTCAGTCCCTTCATTTTTGTGAAATGCCTAAAGCCATGAATGCCTCATATACCCAGTCAATACCCCCTGACCCTGCCATCACAACCCAGTTCCCCATCCTTGCCTAACACTCAGGGTGTGCTGAGCATCCCTCTGAGCCCCTCGGGTGTGAAGTTTATCTCATGTGACTCTGTGGGCCCAGGCAGCACCCTGTCTTCCCTAAAGTCTTCCTAAGTCTGTCTGCTTGTGTGGGTAACCTTTGACATCTGGCGCCTTGTCTTTACCATGATTCGATCATTAGGTTCCCTGCCCATCCCTTCCTTCTGGAACCTTCTTTCTCTCCAAGCTCCTTTGATCTCCATCAGTGCTTTTCCATGTTTTGAATTATGACTTATTTGATATATGGTCGGGCACACCTATCCCTAGCCCCCAGTTGACATGTTCATTTTGATGCCAGAACTTGGCCTCTGTGTACTGATTTCAAGTCAAATCTTGACGATAGAGTTTGGGGTGAAATACAAAAGAATAGCTTTATTGCTTTGCCAGACAAAAGGGGACCCAGCAGGCTTGTGCCCCTCAAAACTGTGTGTCCCAAGCCGGGACGATTTGGTGAAGGGTTTCATGGCAGTGGCTCCAGGGTGGAGTTTTCCCTGGTGGTTCAGGCGATGAAGAATCTGCCTGCAATGCGGGAGACCCGGGTTCGATCTCTGGATCAGGAAGGTCCCCTGGAGAAGGGAATGGCTACCCACTCCAGTATTCTTGCCTGGAGAACTCCATGGACAGAGGAGCCTGGTGGGCTACAGTCCACGGGGTCGCAATGAGTCGGACATAACTTAGCAACTGAACAACAACAAATTTAATTTGCTGGGGGTGGAGTGCTGGAGTAGATTGTGAAATAACAAAGAAACATGCATAATGCCTTTTAACTAAGAGAGGGCTGGGTCAGCCTAGCCTGTAGAAGCAAGAACCCAGTGGGGGCCAGAGGAGGATGTGTACCCCCAGCTTGTGTCCAAAAAGAAAGAGACAAGGGGCAAAGAGGGGAGAGAGCCGTGGGCCTGGGGAGATGGTGCAGCATGAGACAGTCAACGTGGACCCAGTGGAAACACAGCCCCTCCTCCTGCGGGAGGAAAGAAAACCATGGTGGGGATGATGACGGACTTTTGTACGGACAAATGCATTTCTCTACAAAGGAAAATAAGTGGCCTGGGGAGACCATGGGGGGAATTAGGTTGGCTTCCTTTGGCTTGTTTGTGTTAATTTTTTCACAAATTGAAATTGAGCAGGACCCTGTGGGCACAGAAACCTTTCAGACAGTTGCTGATCAGGGGAGGGGATACGGCCCTCAGGAGAGGAGCAGCCCGGAAACCACAGTGCCGCCTTGGGCCAGGGTCCCAGCTCTGCCTCAGGATACACATCATAGTAGCTTTGAGCTCTTCTACAGAACTAAAACCTTCAACCAATGGAAGATGATGAAATACTTGGTGAAACAGTCTTCATTCCAGAGAGAAGGTCAGTTTGATAACCACAAGAACCACAGAAGCTTGTCCAGAGACCACCTGAGGCCAGGTTAAAGGAATGCACACACTCTTGAGCCTTATCAGCAGCTCCCCCCTGGAACCACTGCTATGAAGAAAAGTGAGAATGTCAGTCTCTCCGTCGTGTCCAACTCTGTGTGACCCCCTGGACTGTAGCCTGCCAGGCTCCTCTGTCCATAGAGTTCTCCAGACAAGAATACTGGAGTGGGTAGCCATTCCCTTCTCTAGGGGATCTTCCTGATGCAGGGATCAAACCCGCATCTCCTGCATTGGCAGGCAAGTTCTTTACTACTGAGCCACCAGGGAAGAACTCAAATGAACTTTACAAATAAAAAAAACAAAGCATTCAGATAAGATGACTTTAAACCCAGAACACCCACAGTGAAACAGGAAAGCCATGTTCTCTCCACTGGGATGAGCCTCCTTCCAGAAAATCAGTTTGGTATTTAGCCTGCAGCTCACTCCTGGCCCTCGCCTCCAGCAAATGCAGGAGTGTTTATACCCAGAGATATTTCTTGCTCTTCTGTTACCACATAGCCAGGGGTCACATGAAGCAACACCTTGGTCTTTCAAGCCACTTTCTGTTTCTTATTCTCCTGTTACTGTCTCCTCTTCCATCCTTGTCCAAGTGTGTCTCCTCCCTGTCACTGTTCCATGGCCCACCCCCTTCTAATATGTTATAAAACACACATTTGTTCATCCTTGAACTTCAAGGCATCCCAGCATGGCCTCCTCTAAACTCAGAGTCTTTTGCTGGATGTGGCATCTGTGCTGTTGTGTGGCACATTGGCCATCAGCCCATCTTTTTCCTGGCTGCATAGTATTCCACATGGAGGTTCCCAATATGTTCTGGGCCCCAGTTGACTGGGATTTTTGTTTTTAAATTTTTATTGAAGTATAGTTGATTTACAGTGTTGTGCCAATCTCTGCTTATAGAAAATGACCCAGTTATACACATAAAACATCCTTTTTATTACATATTCTTTTCCATTGTGGTTTATCACAGGATACCGAATGTAGTCTCCTGTGCTATATTAGTAGGGCCTTGTTGTTTATCCATTCTATATATAATAGTTTATATTTGCTAACGCCACACTTCCACTCCCTCCCTTCCACTTCCCTCTCCCAGCTGACAGTCACACGTTTGTTCTCTATGTCTGAGTCTGTTTCTGTTCTGCAGATGGGTGCATTTGTGCCACGGTTTAGATTCCACATGTAAATCATACCATGTGGTTTTTGTCTTTCTCTTTTTTACTTACTTCACTTAGTATGATAATATCTAGTTTCACCCATGTTGCTGCAAGAGGCCTTGTTTTATTCTTTTTTATAGCTGAGTAGTATTCCATTGTATGTATGTACCGCATCCTCTGTATCCATTCATCTGTCAGTGGATATCTAGATGTTTCCACTTCTTAGCTATTGTGAACAGTGCTGCTTTGAATACAGCGGTGCATGTACCTTTATGAATTGTAGTTTTGTCTGGGTATATATGCCCAGGAGTGGAATTGCTGGATTGTATGGTAATTCCATTTTCTGTTTTCTGAGGAGCCTCCACACTGTCTTCCATAGTGACTGAACCAATGTACATTCCCATCAATGGTGTAGGAGGGTTTCCTTTTTTTCCACACCCTTTCCAGTATTTGTTGTTTATAGACCTTTTAATGGTGGTCATTCTGACAGGTGTGAGGAGGTACCTCATTATAGTTTTGATTTGCATTTCTCTCACAGTTGCTGATGTTGGGCATCTTTTCATGTGCCTATTGGCCATCTGTATGTCTTCTCTGGAGAAATATCTATTAATGTGTTCTCATTTTTCAACTGGGCTGGTTTTTGCTGTTGAGTTGTATGAGTTGTCAGTGTATTTTGGAAACTAAGCCCTTGTCTGTTACATCATTTGTAAATATTTTCTCCCATTTCGTAAGTTGTCTTTTCTTTCTTTCTTTTTTTTGGTGTGTGTGTGTTTGTGTGTGTGTGTGTGTGTGTGTGTGTGTGTGTGTGTGTGGTTTCCTTTGCTCTGCAAAAGCTTTAAGTTTGACTAGTTCCCATTTGTTTATTTTTATTTCTATTGCTTTGGGAGACTGACCTAAGAAAACATTGGTACGATTTATGTCAGAGAATGTTTTAGACAGGGCTTTTCTTGAACACAGACTCCTGAGTCTTCCCAAGCCCCATATCCTGGCCAGAAATGCATGGTGGGATCTCCTCAAGGGCTGACTTTGTGCCCACCCTTCCCTGTAAATGTTTGCTTCCATCTGTAAGAAAAACTAGCCACTCCCCTGGTCCCCAGGGGCTGGGTTTGGGTCTCTTCCTTCCTTTCATCCTGTATGCATCACCCACAGGAGGAAGCAGTGGGCGGGTGAGGTGCCAGAGAGAGCCTTGGTACAGTCAGGGAGCCACCTTCCAGCCCCTCAGCGGCCCCCCTCAGCGGCCCCCCTCAGCGGCCCCTGCCGCCTCCTCCCTGGCCACTCCTGGGCTGACGACAGCTGGATGTCCTGTGTTCCCAGGATCCCGATTCTCAACGGCTGAATGCCCCCTTTCTCTCCCTCCTCCATCACTTTTCACTGTCCCCCCTACTCCTGCCTGGCAGCCTCGCCCTCCTCCTTGGGTCCTCCCTCCTGCCCTTCTGCCTCTCAAGTGGCTGCCAAGTGGACAAGCAAGTCCCCTCTGGCCTCCTTCCCTCACTGGGGGACTGGCTGCCATTCAGGACATACTGGGGAGGGTGGTTGCTAAGAGCAGGAGCCCCATCACAGGGGAGACAACCCCTCCTTTTATTTCCCCGCATCCTGGGACCTACACTTTGCCTCTTCTGTCCTGAAAACGCCCCACCATGATCGGCTGACCTGATCTTCTTTCTCACCACCCTTCTGACCCTACCAGTTAGCTGCATTACCGGTCAGCAACATGTCAGCTGGGTCTCTGTCTCCATCATGTAGACCCCAAAGCCTGGATGGAAATTCTTCCCATCCTCTCACCTCCATGGGCATCAGCCGCAAATGCGCATGTAGATTCTGCCTGCGTCTTGTCCTCTTTCTTATCTTTGAGCCTCACTTTTCCCCTCTGCCCAAGAGGGATAAGAGTGGTCCTGCCTCCTGGGGTTGTTGGGAATCAAACGGACTGATGTATGGCACAGACTCCCTGGACATTCAGTGGTGTTAAGCAAGGGGGGTTTAGAGTCAGTGAACTCAGAAGATGAGATTTGCCAACGCTGCAGGTTTGGAGGGCAAAGGTGAGGGGGGAACCAGGAAGGCGTCCTGGAGGAGGGAGGGGGTCCTACTTGCGACCCGTATGAGGTGGACTCTGACATGCCCCCTCGCCTTCTTCTTGCAGGGGGCTGGCTGCACGGCACTCGTGGTGGCTGTGGTGGCCCGGAAGCTGGAGCTCACCAAGGCAGAGAAACACGTGCACAACTTCATGATGGACACTCAGCTCACCAAGCGGGTACGGACCCCAGCCCCTCACGGCCATATCTCCTCCTGGTCCTCCGGGCGGGCTCTCCCCACCGTACTTCTGCACGTGCGCCCCTGGGTCTCGCCCTGCTGCCTGTGTGTGCCCAGAGAGCCCTGAGCTGCGCCGCCGTGTGAACGCCTTTGAGCTGTGCAGAGTCGTGGCTGCGGCCACAGCTGTCCACTTCACGCTCGGTCACAGCCCAGCCGCGGGCCGCTCAGCAAGAGGCAGGGCCGTCATCACCAGGCAGCCAGGTGCAGCTTATAAGCTGTATGACCTCAGCAGGTGGGTCTCTCTGAGCCTGTTTCCTTACATATAAAGTGAGAGAGATCCCACCATGTGGAGATTCACCCAGTTAATATTAGCAAGATGTATAGAAAGGGTCTGGCCTGTGGTGATGTTTGTCAGGCATGCGTGCATGCCCACACACAGAGTATAGCTGTGGCTGGCTAAACATGGCCCTGCCTTACAGCCCCAGGACCCCAGAGGGACACTTCCGTCCCAGTTTCTGGGAGTTTCTGGAAGCTTCCAGAAGTTTCCAGAGCCTTCCCTAGTTTTGTGCCTACTTGGGGCTTCCCAGGTGGCTCAGTGGTAAAGAATTCACCTGTCCATGCAATAGATGTAGGTTTGATCCCTGGGCTGGGAAGATCCCCTGGAGGAGGAAATGGCAACCCACTCCAATATTCTTGCCTGAAAAATCCCATGGACAGAGGAGCCTGGCAGGCTAGAGTCTATGGGGTCACAGAGAGTCGGACACAGCTGAGTAGCTGAGCAGCAGCAGCAACAGCAGCAAGGACATGTTCTTTCTCTGGCCTCAGGTAAAAAATGCCGCTGCTAACGTTCTCAGGGAGACGTGGCTCATCTACAAACACACCAGGCTGGTGAAAAAGCCAGACCAGGCCCGGGTTCGGAAACACCAGCGTAAGTTCCTCCAAGCCATCCATCAGTAAGTCCAGCACCTTTCCCACTCGCGTTTCTGTGTCCACCGGGCACAGAGGCAGCCCTGGCTCGCGGGGAGGAGGCTGCAGACTAGGCCAGACAGCTCGCCATGGCCACATACATCATGACCATTCCCCTTCTGGGTGGTCAGTTGGTTGGGGCCTATGGCTTCTGTGCTGGGTGGGATAGTGGGACCAGCACTTCTCCAGGACAATCACCTCTGATAAATCATGCAGACCACCCAACATAAGTGGCAGGAAGCATATTTTCTTCTCTGGAATAGCCAAAATGCCTTTCCCCTTGGGCACTAAAGCAATTTCCCCTTTTTGCTTTGCCTTCCAGGAAGCTCAGAATTAAATTTGCGGCCTGATTTGTATGATCATGTGGGGTAATCAGAGATTACTTAATTTTCTCTGTTGTCCCTTTTTCCTGAGAATTATTTAATCAACTAGTTCTCATGTTGACTGCTCACTGGAGTCACCCAGGGAGTGCTTTTTAAAATCCCATAGGCCATACCGAATGCCAATTACAGTAGAGTCTGGGATACAGCCTGAGCTCAAGTTTAAGCTCCTCAGGGGAATTCAATGTTCAGCCAGAGTTGGCAGACTTCTTCTGTAAAGGACCAGATATTAATTATCTCAGACTTTGTGAGCCAGAATGTCTCTGTTGCGACTACTCAGCTCTGCTGTTGTAGCAAAGACAGCAAGGTGAATGGGTGTGACTATGCGCCAATAAAACTTTGTTTTCTAAAACAAACAGCTGCCTGGAATTTGGCCTATAAACCATAATATGCCAATCACTGTCCACAAGAAATATTATGTGAGTAACATACATAGTTTAAAATTTTCTAGTACCCACATTTTAAAAAGGTGAAAAGAAACAAGTGAAATTAATTTTAATATATTTATTCAACCTAATATATGAAAATCATTATCAGTTACTAATATGTGATTAATATAGAAATCATTAACATTTTAGAAAGTTTTTGATACTAAATCTTTGCAGTCTGGTGGATATTTTACACTATGACCTGTTTTTATTCAGACAAGTCACATTTCACTAGCTACATATAGGAGGTATGGGACAGTGCACAGTCTAGAATTTAAACAGGTCCAAATTCTGTGGGATCCAGCACTCAACAATAAATTAGAGTTGAGTCACATAGAACCTGATTTAAAATTGTCAAGCATTTTAAGGCACTTCTCAGAATGAGCCTATGCATCCCCAGCTCTTACATTCTGGAAAACCTCATTCACAATTGGGCTTCCCTGGGAAAATCAGATGGATTCTTGCCCTAAGAACTCCTCAACCAGACTCGGGGGCTGATGAATCAGAGAGTGGGGCAAACAGTGTTAGGTAGGGTCTGAGCTAGTACAACAGGAAGGCAATCAAGTCAGCCATAAGGAACAGAGGTGGGAAGCAACGCTGCCAACGCCCATGTGAGCAGGAGAGCCAGGCAGCTTGCTGTGGGGAGACTCCAGGTCATGGCTAGTGTGGGCAGCGACTGGGCCACCATGGCATAGCGGAGCGAGTCCGTAGAAGACCAGACCATGAGCGAGGAGGCCCAGCTAGCTCACTTTAACTCCTTAAATCCTGTTTACTCATTTTGCCTCTTTTTAAAGAACAACTTTATTAAAGTATAATCAACATACAGTCAACTGCAGCTGTTTAGAGTGCACAGTTTGATCAGTATTAACGTATGTGTACCCCCATGAAACTGTCACCACAGTCAAAATAATGAACAGATTTATTGCCCTAGAAGTCTTCTTGAGCCCTGATAATCCTTGTCTTTTAACTAGAGACTTTAGTCCGTTAACGTTTATTGTGTTTACTGTACCATCCTTGTTTTTTAGCTAGAGTTTAATCCATTGTGTTTACTGTTATGATTGAATTAATTTCTCATGGTAACAATCTCTACTTCACAAGACTGTAGGGAGGTCTAAATGGAGTGATATGCAAAAATGCCTGGCATAGTTCATGGCACAGAGCAAGTATTCAGTAACACATGGTACCCCCAACCTCTGCTTCCATAATCACCTACGAAGCAGGGGAAGAAATCAGTGCCCCACATACTCGGATCACTGTGCCCAGGTGTTTGTCCTATGTCCTCACAAGACCCTACAGCCCTGCTTGTTGACCCTTCAAAGGTTGTTTACTGACCACAGGGTCCCAGTCTGGTCTCTGCCACCTAACTTCGGGGCCTGAGCAAGTGACTATGCTACTTCAAGCTTCATTTTCTTATCTGTAAAGTGGAAGCAGTGGTGACATCCCTTTTCTCCAGGAATGGAGTGTGAATGAAACACAATTGAGGTGACCAGATGACTTGCCTGAGCCTGCCTACCACATAGTATTTTCTGAAAATGAGAACTGGTGTTGTTGTTGGCATCCTCAAAATGTTCATTTGGTTAAGCCACAAGAATTTCCTCCACCAGCTGGTGTGCCAGGCATGGGGGGCACAGACATGTCTCTGCTCCGGACCTTGCTCTAAGGGATATCCCTGAAAGTTCTCTGGGAGAAGTGGGAGGGTAGGAATTGAGGACAGCTAGGTCAGTGGAGAAGGCACCTGCTCTATGAGTTCCCTGTGTTCTTTTGCTCTGGGGCAGGATTATCTCACTCACCTTTAGGTCCCCCTGCAGCCCCCCAAATAGTGGCCTTATAAGAACAGCTGATGAAATCAAGCACATTTGAACTAGGGCCTGAAAGATGGATGGGATTTGGGTAGGAAACCAAGAGGTGGGCATGCATGCTAAGGAGTGTGCACAGTTTGGACAAGGGTGGGAGGTGGGAGCACAGTGCCCAGCAGATGAGAAGTGCCACCAGCAGGTGTGAGGGAGCCATGGCATCTTCTTGAGCTGGAGAGTCCCCACGACGGGAGTGCGGTGTGAGCAGCCAGTGGAAAGGAAGACATGGTCTCAGAGGGGACAGACACCACAAGCTGGGTGGTTCAAAACAGAATTTGTGATCGCACCACTCTGGAGGCCAGAAGTCCACAATCAAGGTGTTGGCAGGACCATTCTCCCTCTGAGGACATTAGGGGAAGATCTGTCGTAGGCGTCTCTCCTAGCTGTTGGCAGCCCCAGGCGCTCCTTGGCTCACAGAAGCATTGCTCCGATCCTGCATCTTCATATGTTCTCCCTGTGTCTTCACATCATTCTCCTTCCCTGTATGTGTGTCCAAATTTCCCCCCTTTTATAAGGATACCAGTATACCAGTTATCTTAACCGATTAAATCTGGAAAGACTCCATTTCCAAACAGTCACATTGTGAGGTGCTGGAGGCTAGGACTTCAGTATGTCTTTTGCGGAGACACCATTCAACCTGTAACAGGAAGTTTCCAGAGATGCCAAGAATGACTTCCCCAGGGCCGGCATGTCTGTGGCTCCTTAGCAAGCCTCCATTTCCTCTCCAAGGCACCCCCAGACTTCCAGTGTTGGGGTTGCCTGTATCTGCCTCCACTTCTCCAGACCGAGAAGTGGGTCCTCCCAGGGGTCCTGACAACACCCAGGATGGGTGGGACCCAAGGGTCCTCTCCAAGCATCTGTCACATATAAGATGTGCAGGGCTTGAATTTGGACCAGTGAGGAGGAAAAACAGAGTCCTGCCTGAAATGGTCTCCTTGGGCTGGCTTAGCTACAGAAGGGGTGGAGAGAAGGGGTGATGACAAACCCCCACGCCTGCATAGGGAGCCGTCCACAGGGCCAAGGTCTCAGAGGCTGAGTGGCAGGCAGTGCAGGCTCAAGTCCTGGTAGGAGGCTAGTAGGCGCCGGCTTTGCCCGCTCTGAGCCTCGGTTTCCCCCTCAGGAAATGTGTGGGCACAGTTTTCTGGACTAAATGCCATCTCCAGGGCCGGGAGCTCGGTACAGGCTGGCATACAGCGCGGCTGCAGGGCTGAAGGCAGCTGCATTTGGTGGGAGGGCGCTGCTGGAGAGAGGAAGCAGAGAGCGGCTGCATCCCTGAGGGCTGGCACCACCCCCTCAGAGGCTGGACCTCTCCCAAGAGCAAGGGCGGTTGCCCCTCTGCTGTCTAGGGCCCCCAGCCTGGCCCTGGGGTGCCGCCCATGGGAGGTGGGCCGGGTTGGGTACGGGCCGCCCAGCTGTGCTGAGATTAAAATTGCCTTGTGGTTTCTCTCTGCTCCGCCGGGTCCCACCAGAGCGCAGAAGTAAGTCTCTTCCCTGGGGGCTGGTGCATGTGTGCTGAACCATCCCCCAGGCCCTGCTGCCCCCGCATGCCAGGAGGGGATGGGCTGCAAGGGGACCTCCAGCTTGCCCCTCATGCCCCGACTGCACACCCCACAAGGTGGCTCTGGGTGGGGTGAGTTGCATGGAAGACCCCTGACCCCACTGCAGCCTCTGCACAACCCCACCTGCCCACCTGTCCCCCAGGCTCCGAAGTGTGAAGATTGAGCAAGGGAAGCTGAATGACCAGACCAACACACTCGCAGACCTGGCCAAGGTGAGGAGGGCAGGGCAAGGTGGGGCAGCCCCGGGGGCCAGAAGGGGTTGGTTGGGCCTTCAGGGGAGGCTCAGTCATGTCCGATTCTTTTGTGACCCCAGGGACTGTAGCCTGCCAGGCTCCTCTGTCCATGGGATTCTCCAGGCAAGAATACTGGAGTGGGTTGCCATTCCCTTCTCCAGGGTATCTTCCCAACCGAGGGATCTAACCTGGGTCTCCTGCATTGCAGGCAGATTCTTTACCGTCTGAGCCACCAGGGAAGCCTGGAGTGGGGGAAGAGGAGGGGGAGGGGAGGAGGGGGGAGGGGAGGAGGGGAGGGGTGCTCAGTAAAGAACCAGGCCCAGCTCCTGCCAGGGAGGAAGGAGCAGTGCTGGTGCCCATGGTACAGTCCAGGGATGCGGGGCAGGGAGCATCCACTGTAAACATGAGCCGTGTCTGCAAGGGTCCACTGTGACCAGAGGCTCCAGTTGTTAGAGAGATGCCAGAAATCTATATCTGTGTGTCAAATCTTTACTTTGGAATGTTGGTGGCTATTTTACACTTTTAATTAATAGCTCTAATAAGAATATGTAATTAGTGGGCTAAACTGGTGAAGTGGTACGTTCATATTTAGAAATGTCAGCTACATACAGGCTCTAAAGTTTAAAAGAAAAACAAATTTCTTTTGCTGTGAATATAAGTTCAAATTATAGACTTCCCAAGCGGCTCAGTGGTAAAAAGAATCCATTTGGAAATTCAGGAGACACAGGTTTAATCCCTGGGTGGGAAAGATCCCCTGAAGAAGGAAATGGATACCCACTCTAGCATTCTTGCCTGGAGAATCCCATGGACAGAGGAGCCTGGCGGACTATAGGCCATGCAGTCGCAAAGAGTCAGACGTGACTTGGCGACTAAATAAGCAAGACAGCAGAGCCTCAGGAGAAAGCTTATTTGTATAGCAATTAAATATCTTTGAGGAGATTAAAGTTAATTGCCAGAGCTCTGTAAGATCAGTTTGTGTTAGAAATGGATCTGTTTGTTAGTTCTAACTTCAGGTCCCATCCGATTTCTAGCTTTCTGTTCTTCCATTAGAAGATATGTCAACTGCCTCAACTTCAGGTGGGCAAGCTCTTAGAATATTTGTCACGCTCTTCTCAGCTCCCATCTGCCCTTCCACAAATAGTTCACGTATGAACTTTGCTAACAGGCTACATCTCCTAATCAATTAATAGATCTGAGCCTAATTTAATATTATCCTTAGAAAATGTGAAGTTCTCTTCTATTTTACTAGTCACACTCATCACATTTTGGACTCACTCTCTTCATCATTAGCAAGAGAATGCAATTTAAGGGAGTTTCCTAGTAGCCTAGTGGTTAGGATTCCAGGCTTTCACTGCTGTGACCCCAGATTCAATCCTTGGTCAGAGAACTGAGATCACGCAAGCCATGCAGTATGGCCAAAATTAAAAAAAGAATGCAATTTAATTTAATACTAACTTACATAAACTTAATTTGGAAGGGAATGTTACAGAGGAAAAAGCATTCTAGAAGCCTGAAGAAATGATTCAGTTGGTAGTAGAAAGATCATAATCCTAAGAGCATGTAGAAGTCCTTGGCCAACTAATTTGATGAGAATGAGATAACAGTTCCAAATATATATATTAAATGCCTTTGAAAAACTCGGGTATATTATAGTCTGGATTATCCATTATCACACTTACTTCATGAGTATAGATGATTAAAATGTGAACTGCTAAAAGTTATTTAAACCTATAATTATAGCAGTATGCTCTTCTCAAAATACATTTAAGGAAGGCTTCTTTGAAGTGAGTCTTTCACTGGATTGGATGATATGGTTTCCAATTTTTTTTTAAAAATTTAACGAGGTTAAAATGTTTTCCAGTATTAAATTTTAATGCTTTCCAAGGTTGCTGATTTAATTTGTATCTCTCCCACAAAAACAAAATATATATTCTAATAAAAACTTAAACCTCAAAAAAAAGAAAAAAGCTTAAACCTCAGAGAGGGCCAAAAAGAACCATCCAGCGGCTGTTCGTTCAGTTGCTCAGTCATGTCCAGCTCTTTGTGACTCCATGGACTGCAGCCTGCCAGCCGCCTCTGTCCACAGAATTCTCCAGGCAAGAATACCTGAAGGGGTTGCCATTTTCTTCTTCCTTCGGAGGGCTGAATGCCTCCAGATGTTACTCCCTGGCCTTGGGGACTGTGTGGTCCCTTGAAGCAGGCTGGGATGAGGGTCTGTGGCCCTAGGAAGGCATTTGTTCACCCTGGGATGGGATTTGCTTACCACTAACAGTAAAGAGTGGAAGGCACAGCCCAGGTAAAGATTCGGGGCTGAGAGGCTGTGGGTACAGTGCAGAAAGAAGGTGTTGTGGCGTGGATGAGCAATCTCCCTCCCACAGAGCATGGCCAGGGAGGGTGGGGTGACACAAGCCCGAGCCCCAGAACGGGTGGTGAGCTGCGGACCGCCCCTGGAGGGCGGGTGGAGGTGGGGGAAGGAGGGTCTAGTCTGCAGGGAGCTGGGCTGAGAATGGAACCACGGTCTAGCGCCACCTGGTGGCTACAGCGACATCTGCACCGAGGGCTGTCCGTGTGTGTCCCGCCTCCCGCCCCCACGACTCCCCCGCTCATCTCTCTGGACACCCCCGCTTGCTGGGTTGTGAGAAGCGGCCGAGGTGGCAGGGACGCCCCACCACCTGGTGTAACAGTGACTGTTGTGGAGGTCGTGTCCCCTGGTCTGTGATGGAGTCAGATGCTTGGGGCGATCACCTCTCCCCGGAGCTCCCATCCCCTTCCCAGTCTAATGTGGGAAGTGGGGGACAGTTCACCTAGCCTCCTCCCCCTCGACCGTGTTCCCAACCTGGAGCAACGTCAGTCCAGAATCACCCAAGACCAGCCTCTGATTTTACGCATCATGTGGCTAGTTCATCCCCTCAGGGCAACTCTGGTCACACTCACTGGGCCCTGGGCCTTCCCCTGGACCTTCCCTGCTGGCCCCAAGCCTGGCATTCAAGACCTGTGTCGCGCCTCACCTGTTCTCCCACCACTCCCTGGGGTCCACCCAAGGGACCTTCGGCTGGGCCGGAAGAGCCGCCCCTCACTTAGGTCCAGTTAGTGGGTCGCCGCCCAACCGGGGCTGCCCTGCCGTCCCTGGGCCCATCCCTCCCTCTCTCACCTGCTTTCTCCTCTCTCTCCCGCCTCTCTGTCCGGCAGACCCAGAATGTCATGTATGACCTCATGTCCGAGCTGCACGCCCAGCACGAGGAGCTTGAGGCCCGCCTGGCTGCCCTCGAAAGCCGCCTGGATGCGCTGGGCACCTCCCTGCAGGCCCTGCCTGGCCTCATCGCCCAAGCCATACGCCCGCCCCCGCCCGCCCTGCCGCCCTGGCCTGGCTCCGGCCCCCTAGACCAGGTGGCTCGGAGTCCCCCCCACTGGTGGCCGCCCGTGGCCCCTTCAGACTGCGGGTGACAGCCCTGCCTGCCACCGGACCCCTCAATTTTGGCCATCGTGTGGCCGCCACTTCCACGCCATCCAAGAAGCCCTGTACAGTGGCGCCTCTTGGAGTTCAAGGAGCCGAAGCTGAGTTGGGCTGAGTGGACTGGGGCCCGAACCACTGCACCCCACCCAGACTGTTCGGGCAGAGAGTAGGGCCAGACGGCAGGCGAGGGCAGATCTGCCTCCTCCCTGCTTGGCGCTGGGGGAGCTTGGAGCTTCCTCTGGCCCCCCGATTCCCCGGTACGCCCCTCCCCCACCCTCGGCTCTCTCCAGGCCCCGGGTGGGTGTGGGGCAACCAGGAGAGGGGTCCTTGCCGGTTCCAAATAAAGCAGGGCCCGCCCACTTGCTGCCTGTTGTGTGTGGCTGGTGGAGACTCGTATCACAACATGGGCAGTGGACACCCGGGCCCTGGGGATTCCAGACCGGATGTGGGGGTCAAGGTGAGCCAGCCCATCCTGGCCCAGTGGTCTCTCGGGCCTGGACGCCACACCTCCCTGCGGACATCTGCACCTGTCCCACCTGGTACCCACAGAGGGATCATGCAGGGAGCAGGGCCCAGCCCTGGCCCGCAGGGAAGTGAATAGTCAGGACGCCCCTCCAGCTCGCTTTGCCAGAGGACCCTGTACGGGTCAGGCTCCAGTGGGACTGTAGGTCATGGTCCAGAGGGGGAAGTGACGTGAGTGAGGAGGGCCATTCCCTTTTTGATGAACATGGATTGAGCACCTGCTGTATACAGCCAATATAATGACGACTCTTCCCCAGAGCCTGACCAGGGTAGGATGGGGAGACTCAGAGAAGTGAAACCACCTGCCTGGGGCTACAGAGTGAAGAGAGCTGAGCCAGGATTTAAACTCAGAGGTCCGTAGGCCAAGGGGAAGAATGCACTCGATGGAGGTCACTCCATGGGGAGGGGACTGCTGTGATCCTGGGCTGAGAGAGGCCTCTCTGGAGCAGAATGGAGGGGAAGGTCTCAGACAAGTAGAATCAGAAAGGTCCTTCCAGGCCTTGGGCTCAGAGCGCTGGAGTCAGGTGGGGAGGCAGGCTGTTGGCAGATGCTGGGCCCTGTGGAGAGAGAGGCTACTCTGGATCCAGCTGAGAGCCCAGGCTCTGGAAGCCTCTGATAAGGCCGTGGGCCACCTGCCTGGGGGTGATAGGTGGGACACAAGAACAAGAAGGATCCGGGGAGGTGTCGGTGGGCTGAGGCCAGACGTGGGTTCGAGTCCTGAGCCAGCCGCCGCTGGGTGCCTATGGGCAGCGGCTGCGTTTCTGGGGGGCCTCAGTTTCCCCTTCTGTAAGACCAGGTGCTGAAAACAGGGCACAGTGCTCACCCTTGGGGACACCCAGTCTGCTGGAGGAGGCACTGCAGTGAACCCACCGCAGTCACAAACACAGCGGCCAGAGCCACATAGAATTAAGTCCAGAGCATGTTTCCGAGGAGGTGACATTTGGGCATGGAGACCTGGAGAAGGGCGTTCCTAGCAGCAACCGCCGGCGCAAAGGCCAAGAAGCGAGACCCAAGCTTGGTGTGTTTGGGGAACAACCAGATGAAGGCAGGAAGGCCGGGGAGGAGCTGGGGCCGCGCCGGGTCCAAAGGTGCCGGGCAGGGGACGAATGTGTCCACTAGACAGACCCCGGGTGGTTGCCTCCGCTCCGCGCCAGCCACATCCGCCCCCGCCCGCCTCTGACTCAACGGCGCCTACCCTGCAAAAACAGAACCCGCCCCGCCCTGGGGGGTAGCAAAGTCAAACGCGCGGACACGCGGGCGGCACGTCCCCGGAGGCCCGAGCGCGTCACGAGGGCGGACACGGAGGACCAGGAAGTCAGCCAAGTACGCGCCGGCCCGGGCCCGGTGGCGTCCACACAGGTTCGCAGAAGCAGGAGAAAGCTCGGGAGGGGTGTCCGGCGCGGCGAAGACCAGCACCGAGACCAGAGAGGTCGGCAGACGCGGCCCAGCAGCGCGCCGGGCGGAGCCGCGCGGGTACAGCCTCCCCGCCGCGCGCCCTAGCCCCAGCCATGCGTCCGGGGGGCGTGCGCAGCTTCGCGCTGGAGCTGGCGCGGGGCCCGGACGACGCGTACCGCGGCGGGGAGCGCCTGTGCGGCCGGGTGCTGCTGGAGGTGGCGGCGCCGCTGCGGGTGCTAGCGCTCGAGGTGGCGGCGCGCGGCGGGGCGGTCACGCACTGGCTCGAGGGCCGAAGCGTGGGTGTCAACGCCGTGTCCAGCGACTACGCGGCCGCCGAGACGTACCTGCGACGGCGGCAGCTGCTGCTCCGAGGTGAGCTGCTCATCTCCCCCACCCCCGAGCCAGAATCCCGGTCAGCGACGCCTCTTCTGAGGTCTGCTAGGACTCCCTTGACCTAGAGGATATGCGGTGCAAACATGCACCACCACCACCACCACCCACCCCACCCCCCCGCCCCCGTATGGAGTCTGGGATGTTACCAATCGCTTACCCTCCGGATACAGCAGTGAGGAATCAAATCTGCCGGACACAGTTTTGGTTCACCCAAAAAGTATAGTTTTACTGCTTTGCCAGGCAAAGGGAGACACACCTGGCTTCTACCTTGAAAAACGATGTCTCCACCCAGAAAACTAGATGAGGGGTTTTATCACAGTGGTTCAACACTGGGGGTCTTTGATGACATTAAGGTGTGAGCAGGGCTTGCACGCCCTTAATCTCATCTCAGGTGGTCTCCTAATCTTTGTGAGCTTCTCAGTTTCCTGTTATCTTGTTTCGGGTGGTTTCTTGGCTTCTCCCTTGACTAGCAACTGTTCAAATCCACCCTATGAAACTCAGGAAAGGTTATGGGGCTGGAGTCAAGAAATGGGGTCAGAAAGGCCTCTGTGCTTGGGACCCCACAGGACCCCGTTGGTTTCAGGGGATCCCTTGGTGGAGCTAGGAGATCCTCCTCTCTGAACTCCAGGATGCCTCGTTAGCCCCAGGCCTGGGGGCTCTGATTCCCCAAGAAGGCCCACGTCTCAACCCCGGCTAGTGCCCCTTACCAGTGTTTACATGAAGGGTTGTTTGCTGGATTGGGGATTTTGGTGGTGGTTGCAGGTAAGGGGTGGGAATACATCCCAGGCAGGGAGAAGACTTGGGGTAGGGTCAGATCAGGTTAGGAGTCTTGGACATGTCCCTGCTTGTTCTGAGCCTCCGTCCTCCTCCCTTAGGCCATACGGCCAGTTGAGAGCGAAAGCGGTGGGGGGGCAGGGACAAAAAGAGTAAGTCTGTGCTCTAGCACCTGCTGAGTGACTGAAGAGGGTGTTGGCCTCCCTCGGCTGCCCTGGCCACTTCTTCAGGGAAGGCAGACCTCACCATACCCATCTGCAAGATGGGTAGAAACAGGATGCAGCTCAAATCTGGCTCCCTGGCCACAGCACCCTTGCTTCCGGCCCTGCACACACTAGATGCTTTGCCTACAGACGTACTGCTTTGTCCAAACAGCCGCCAGCTGTGGGAGGCTCTCGCCTGATGCGCTGTGGAAACCAAAGTGTAGCTGGCATGGAATGAAGCACGAAGGGGCCCTGTAGGCACTTCCCTTTCCTTGAGACTCAGGGACATCGGAGCTGGTCTCACCCTCCAGCCCTCCTGCTCCCACTCACTGGTAGCCTCCTTAAGATACCGGAGGAGTGAAGCAGAGTTGCTGTGACTTCCGCTGAGTCCCTGCTCGTCTCTGGGGGAACCCATCTGTGAAATGGACTGAGGACCCTGGCTCAGAATGAACCTTCCCAGGATTACCCTGGCGGTCCAGTGGTTAAAACTCTTGAGCTTCCATCGCAGGGGGCGTGGGTTCGATATCTGGTAGCTGGTCACGAAACTAAGATCCCACAAGTCTTGTGTGACCAATAAGAAAGCATGAGCCATCCCGTCCCCTCAAGGTCACTCTATTCCCTGCCTCCTCCTGGGCCTGTGGCTTCCTGTCTTCTTTCTAGGCTTCGCTTGGCCCTGGGAGAAGGTCCTAGTGCCTTATTTCAGCCCCGGAGCCCTTCACCAGGCTGATCACTGAGTGGACAGCCTCTACCCCTCTCCACCGGTTTGTCCTGACCTCTATCACTGACTGGGTGTGTCAATTATGGCCGCCTCCCCCTGGGGGTGTCTTGGCCTCAGCTGGGGTTCCAGCCAGGCTGAGCCAGACTCAGAAGGCATGGCCAAGGTAGGGGGTTTTAAGACTTCCTAAAGGAAATCAGCCCTGAATATTCATTGGGAGGACTGATGCTGAAGCTGAAGCTCTGATACTTTGGCCACTTGATGGGAAAAGCCAATTCATTGGAAAAGACCCTGATGCTGGGGAAGGTTGAGGGCAGGAGGAGAAGAGGGCAACAGAGGATGAGATGATTGCATGACATGAGTTTCAGCAAACTCTGGGAAATAGTGAAGGACAGGGAAGCCTGGTGTCCTGCAGTTCATGGGGTCGCAAAACGTTGGATACGACTTGGGGACTGAATAAGGTAGGGGGTTCAAGCAGCAATGTATGACCCTACCACCAGAGGGCGCAGGCGCTTCGCGCATCGCGTACAAGCAGCTTCCAACTTGGAAACCCTACTTAAAGTTCTTCTCTGTGGAAACTGAGGTCCAGAGAGTGGTTACCGTCCCGAAGGCATACCGCAGCCCTGAACCCGGGGATTCCATGAGCTTCCCCGGCACTTGGCTCTGTCTGTGAGGGGACGAGCTGGGTCAAAAGAGCAAAGAGAAGTTTGCGGAGGCAGGGAGGGTGGGAATGGGGGGTGGAGAGGGCAGAAGCTGAAAGTTTGGAAAGGAACGTGGGGCAAAAGCGCAGAGGTGCCGCTGAGTGAGGCAGGGTGTCAGAGGCGGGCGGGTGAGTCGGGAGAGAGGCTCTGGGAGGGATCGAGTAGGGCTACGCCGCGATTCGTGCACAACTCTCTGAGGTCGGGACTGATCTTCTGGCTCTACAAACGCGGAAACTGAGGCTCCGGGATGTCATTAAACCAGGTCACCCAGCTGAGCGGGTTTCAAATTAGGTGGGGGCAGCAGGCGCCCAGTGTTGGAAGGCCCCAACCACTTCTTCCTCCCTCCCCCATTGCACGGGGTGGAGGTGGAGTGGGCGGGCCGAGCTGAGGCCCGAGGTAGTTAGTCCTAGACTCTCGGGGACCTGGCCGTTCCTTCCAGCTCCGGCTGGACATGCGCCGAGTCACGTCTGCAAGTGGCGGCCGGTAGATGATTAAGCCGGCGGCAGAACGCTCTTGCTAGGTGACCTGGCCTCGGTTTTTCCTGTTCGCCCCTGCAGTCTGAGAGATACTTGTTCTGTGCCGCGATGCTTGTCTCATCCCAGAGTCCCAGAGAGTAGCAAGGGTAGAAGGCCGCCAGTCGCAAACCGAGGCTTTTGTTATTTTGCGCCAAGCCTGGGCAAGGCCACGCCTCTTGCCGCGCCATTGGCGTATTCCCTTCCGGGGGCGGGACCTGCGTCTCGCCCCGCCCCTCCCGCCGTATAAATGCGGCGCCGGCGCAGGCTGTGAGGAGTCTTTGGCCCGACCTTCGAGTGCGCCTGCGTGCGCCTGGTGGGCTCGCGCCCGGGGCTGCTGCCGTCGAGCCGCCGCGCCGCGGGTTCGAAGCCAGGGGCCGCGCGCCACGAGTTCGTATCCCCGCGGCGATGCTGTTCGACAAGGTGAAGGCATTCGTAGTGCTACTGGATGGTGCAGGCGCGGGCTCTGAGCCCGTGTTCAGCGGCGGCCAGGCGGTGGCCGGCCGAGTGCTTCTGGAGCTAGCGGGCCCAGCGCGAGTGAGCTCCCTGAAGCTGCGCGCGCGGGGTCGCGCCCATGTGCACTGGACCGAGTCGCGCAGCGCGGGCTCGAGCACGGCGTACACGCAGAGCTACAGCGAGCGCGTGGAGGTTGTGAGCCACCGTGCCACGCTGCTCGCGCCAGGTACCAGCCGGGGGACCCCTGCGCTGCGCTTGCTCTGTGCTCCGGGAGCCCCTTCGCAGCCACTGAGCCTCCCCCTCTTACTCCCACCTGCAGGCACTGGAGAGACCACAACGCTGCCTCCTGGGCGTCATGAATTCCCATTCAGCTTCCAGCTGCCACCGTAAGTCGAGCGGGGTGCAGGATTGTGGGGGAGCCTCTAAGTGTCCCTAAGTCCGCAGCCTCTTCCAGGCTTGGGACTCCACTGCTCGGTATCTGGGGGCCACTGAGACCCCAGATTGTCTCCCTGGGAGGCCCCCCAGAGTGTCTCCTGTCTCTCATCCCCCAGAGCCTTTGGGGATCTCCCACCTGGGTGTCTCTGGGTCTTACCTTCTTTCCCCGCCCCCCCTTCCCCATCCCAGGACGCTAGTGACTTCCTTTGAAGGCAAACACGGCAGTGTCAGATACTGCATCAAAGCCACCCTCCACCGGCCCTGGGTCCCTGCCCGTCGGACGAGGAAGGTGTTTACTGTCATTGAGCCCGTGGACATCAACACACCGGCTCTCCTGGTGAGTGGCTGCCCTTGGTGGGTTGGGGGCGCTGCAGGCAAGGTCCTGGCTACATGGTGATTGCTGCTCATTTCTCCGTTCACAAAGTGGGGGTCACAGCTGAGCCCGGGCAGGGAGGGAGGCAGGCCAGGGAATGCCAGTGGGGCTAGGTGCGAGAACCAGCTGCACCAGTTTGCTCTGTGGCTCTGTGTGAGTGTCTCACCCTCTCTGAGCCTCCCACGCATCCCTCGTCTGTGAAAGGGGGCGCAGTCAGAGCTTACAATAATAATGGCTTACCGAACACTCATTAACACGCTGAGTGCCAGCTTGTTCACTTGTTCTTAGCTTGATGAGATGGGTCACATTCCTGTATCCATTTTGCAAACAGACTGTTAGAAACCAGGATGCTAGGCCCTGCCCCAACTCTTCCTTCAGCTGAGGGTGGTTTAGAAGCTCCACAGGGTCTGTGGTTGGTACAATGGGACCCGTTTCACATCCTTTTCCTCCCCTCGACCCCCGACCAGGCCCCTCAAGCCGGAGCTCGGGAAAAGATCGCCCGATCCTGGTACAGTAACCATGGCCTTGTCTCCCTCTCAGCCAAGATCGACCGCAAGGGCTACACTCCAGGTAACAGGTGGGAGGGCCTGGATTGGGAAGAAGACCAGCGTCAGGGGTGCAGGTGGGGAAACTGAGGCCCTGTGGTTCCACCTAACAGGTGAAGTGATCCCTGTCTTCGCTGAGATCGACAACGGCTCCACGCGCCCCGTGCTGCCTCGGGCAGCCGTGGTCCAGACCCAGACCTTCATGGCGCGAGGTGCCCGCAAACAGAAGCGAACCGTGGTGGCTAGTCTCTCGGGGGAGCCTGTGGGCCCCGGGCGGCGGGCACTGTGGCAGGGCCGGGCTCTGCGGATCCCTCCCGTGGGTCCTTCCATCTTGCACTGTCGCGTGTTACACGTGGACTACGCCCTCAAGGTAGAGTATCCTCCGAGGTTGGAGTGGTTGCATTTGCTGTGTCCCTGATGCTGGGAAAGATTGAGGGCAGGAGGAAAAGAGGGAGACAGAGAATGAGATGGTTGGATGAGATCACTGACTAAATGGACATGAGTTTGAGCAAACTCAGGGAGATAGTGAAGGACTGGGAAGCCTGGCATGCTGCAGTCCATGGGGTCACAGAGTTGGATACAACTTAGTTACTGAATGACAGCAACAACCAGCCTGGGGTCCCCCTCCCTCCTTGAGGCTAGAGCTGGGACCGCTGGGCCTCCTCCTGCAAGAAGGAGCGCGTGGCCAAGGCTGCCCGGGTGGCTGGTCTTCTATATCGTGGCACTTCCTTCCAGGTCTGCGTGGATATCCCGGGCTCATCCAAGCTGCTCTTGGAGCTCCCACTGGTCATCGGCACCATCCCCCTGCACCCTTTCGGCAGCCGCTCATCCAGCGTGGGCAGCCATGCCAGCTTCCTGATGGACTGGGGGCTGGGGGTCCTGCCAGAGCGGCCTGAAGGTGAACTCTCCCTCCTGCTGTGGGTGGGCATGGGTGGGAGAGAGGCGAGGGCCTGGCTGACTCTCTTCCTCTCCAGCCTCGCTGGCTGCCCCCATCTCTAGAAGTGCTCCGGAACAATCATGTTGGCAACCGGAGTCCCCCCCAAGAATCCCAATCCAAGGGCACACAGCCCAGTAGCCCCAGAACTGGCACACGCCAGCTCCACCTGGCCATTGCCCCCAATTCTGGGGCTCCCCTCCTCCTCCCCCAGCCTCACCCACCCTGTCTCTCAATTCTAGCCCCTCCCGAGTACTCCGAGGTGGTACCCGACGAGGAGGTGGCAGCCATGGAGCAGAGCCTCTTGCCACTACTGCAGGACCCTGACGTGAGCATGGAAGGCCCCTTCTTTGCCTACATCCAGGAGTTCCGCTACCGCCCACCGCCCCTGTACTCCGAGGTGAGCTTGGGGGCTCGAGAAGCCCCTGTGCCTCTCCAAGGCCCTGGGAGCCAAGAGGAGGGGAAGGAACCACAGGTGGATCCACAGTAATGAGAGAACTCCTAGGGACTTCCCTGGTGGTTCAGGGAGGAATCCACCTTCCAAGATGGGACGAGGGCTCGATCCCTGGTCGGGCCAGTAGGATCCCACATACTGTGAGGCAGTCAAGCCTATGCACCCCCAACTGCTGAGTCCTCGAGCCTCTACTTGAGAGCCCGAGTGCTGCAAACTGCAGAGCCCACACGCTCTGAAGCCTGCACCATCTCAACTAGAGAGAAGCCTGTGGGCAGCAATTAAGACCCGATGCAGTCAAAACTAAATTTCTTCTATTTTAAAGTGATAGCGCATCTTCTACATCCTGTTCAGGGCCTGAACCCACTTTGCATCTCAATCTATTCCTAAGTGTTGCTCCCTAACCTAGTGTGAGAGTGGAGATCAGGAGGATGGTGGGGGGGAGGTGTTTCTGAGCCTCCAGGGCCTCCTAAGACTTGATGGGATCATTTCTGGCAGGAGGATCCAAACCCACCCTCTGAGGCCAGGAGGCCCCGCTGCATGACCTGCTGAGTGTCAAGTGGAAACGTCAAAGAATAAGGTGTTTACACATGCTTCCAGCCGCCATGGACATAGCAAGGAGTGGCTAGATGAAGAACAGACTGGGCTGACTACATTGAAGTTGGGGAAACTGAGTCTCAGAACAAAACAGGGCCATTCCAACATCACACAGAGGAAGAGCCAGTCTGGAGTCTTGACATATCTGGACTGGTCCTCATAAGGTACCAGATACCCACGGTAGGATCTGTCTGAGAAACCATTCAACCTGTCTATGTCAGCCTGTGTTCCCTCAGAAGCCTCCAGTCTGGGAGTGACAGAACCAAACATAAATACTTCCAGACCCACAGGACCAGAGGAAAGGACCCAGAGCTGGGAGAGTCCAAAGAGGAAGCGGAGAAGGCTTCCTGGGGAAAGGGCATTTTAGCTAAGACTTTGATGTGTGGGTAAGAGCTTGGTAGGCAGGCAAGGGAGAGGAAATGTCGAAGAAGGTCCGAGCTGACTGATGTTTGGAAACCATCCCCTTCATCTTTGGAGTGGGGCTCAGAGAGCAAATGCCTCAGTCGAGGCCATACTGCAAGGTCCGGGAGGCAAGAGGGCCAGGAATGAGGCATTCAGAAAAGCAGGTCATCAGGGCTGTGTGGGGCTGATGGTGGCAGGTGCAGCGACTCCAGCCTTAAAACCTTTGACAACCAGAGACTCCTGTCCCAGACTGGAGTGCCTGGGCCCCTCCTCCCGCTCCAGGACATGAGCACTGCCTGGGTACTGCATGGCTTGAAAAACACAGGTTCGAAGGACAGACAAGACCGGCTACCTAACTTGCAGAATGAAGACGTGGGGCCACTTGATCAAGAATTGAGGATTTCAAGACAGGGACAGCAGAGCATTAAACCAGGCAGTGGGGACAGAGGTCAGCCTGGGGGGCAGAGAAGGCCCACAGGATGCTTCTGAATTCCCCCTGTGTCCCAGAGGGACGAAATATGATGGGGCAGCTGGACAAGCCTCCAAGTGCAGAGACCCGGCTGAGGCAGGGCCCCCGCCTGGGACTCCACCTTTCTGATAAGCCTTAAGTTGTTCTCTTTTGTACATTTTTTTAAAAAATAAAAATCACAGAGGAAGAGCTTGGGCTTAGTGGTTTATTGCCCCCGGTGCTGAGGAAGTTGGGTGGCCTTGACTACCATCTTGGGTCTGGATTGCAGATGAAATTCCAGGCCGAGGAGAGTTGAGGGGCCCATTGACCAGAAAGTGAAGGTGAGGCCTGAGGGCACAGAGGGAGACCGACACCACATCTCTCCCCTTAGTGTAGTTGCAAGCTGGGAGCAAAGCTGGTGGAGGCCTCATCTGTCTCCACAGAATGGAGCTGAGCAGGTGGGAGGGAGGCCAGATGCAGGAGGATCCTGCCTGTCTGTGGAGTCTGGGCCGTTTTTGCTTCTGTTGTCATTGTTGAGTCACTCAGTCTTGTTTGACTCTTTGCAACCCCATGGACTGTAGCCCGCCAGGCTCCTCTCTCTGTCCATGGGATTTCCCAGGCAAGCATACTGGAGTGGGTTGCCATTTCCTTCTCCAGGGCCTCTTCCTGACCCAGGGATCGAACCCACTTTTATTGAGATTCAATTCATTTGCTGTTTGTAAGTGTGCTTATCATTTAGGACCTTTCCAATATTTTGCCACCATCACCTGTAATTCCCAATTATGCTCATCAGTCCCAAAGGAGACCCTGTCCCCGCGAGCTGTCACTCCCCATTCCTCCTCCCTCAGCCCCAGGCAAACACTCATCTGCTTTCTTTGGTCTCTGAATTTGCCTGTTCTGGACATTTCATGTAGATGAGCTCATCGAATATGTGGCCTTTTTTGTCTGGCTTCTTTCACTCAGCATGAAGTTCAGCCACTTTTATTAAAACAGGAATCCATGCTTCCATCCTTTTGATGGCCAAATAATATTCCATTGTGTAGATGCACCAAGTTTTATTTATCCACCCAGCCCCTGTTGATGGACGTTTGGGTCATTCCCACCCCATGATAATTGGGACTCAGGTAGCTGTGGTTGTCTTTTGCAGGGTTCGTTTGAGCACCCATAGAGCTGTAGGTTAGCTAGCAGCCCAGAGTGGCCACGGGTGGGGCTGAGGGGCAGGATTGAGGACCGGGGGGGCCCTGGAGCAGGACACTGGGAGCTCAGTGCTCAGGCTTTGCTCTCTGTGATGATGGGTTCAGAAGTCACTTGCTTCTGAACCTCAGTTTCCCCATCTGAGACTCTAGGACACTTCCTCCTCACATTAATCACTCTCCTCCCTGGTCTAAATTTAGGCCCTGATTCCCAACATCTCCTAGTCTTGGGGTTCACCCAGTCTTCCCAGTCCAGCAGTATTGGCCCTGGGTAGCTGATTGGCCATCAAGCTTGGAACTTGTCAGACTTGGGGTTCCTGGGGGCCCAGTGGCAGCGGGGAGATGTTCCTACAGCACAGTTACCCAGATCCCCAAATGGCAGCCTCAGGTGGGGCTGAGTTCCCCATCAGCTGGATTTTGGAAGACGCCAGATCGCAGTTTCCAGATTCACATTCCCAAACTAAGAAGTCTAAGGTGTTTATTGCAACAGTGGATGTGGGTACACTTCTATGAAACGTTCCCCCAGGGGGCTTGGGAGGACAAGCTACCTCATGTCCCCAGGACTCCTACGTCTGCAACTCTCTGGAACCTGATCCCTAAAGGAGGTGGATTTTCTGATTCGGATAAATGACAAGCAGCATGGAGCTAGGCCAGGCAGTTCAGAATTCAGGGAACTCCCTGGATGTTGAACGGGGCCCACAGAGTATAGAGGAGTGTGGCCAAATGTTCTTCTGAAATAAAATCCCTCCCCTCCTTGGTCCTCTAAGACCACTACCCACCTCTCCCTCCAGTTTCCCCCTCCATCCCTGGCTGCTACTCAAACACCCCAAGCTGACTCCCACTTCAGGGGCTTCACACATGCTGATCCTTCTGCTAAAAAGCTGTTCCCTATAGCTGGCCCCTCTTTACACTGTAGCCTTAAATTTCAGGGATAGCCCAACCTAAAGTCACCACTCCTCATCATTCCCTCCCCCATCTCCCTCACCTATGTTTTCTTTGCCTTCATCAGTCTCTGAAATTTGTACTTAGGTACTCACTTGTTTTGGCTGAGACCTTGAGAGCCGGGCTAAGTCAAGGGTGTGTCTGGGGACCCAGCACGCAGCAGGTATGAGTGCCTGGAGGGGATTCCCCATCTACTCTGGTGTAAACAAAGACTCTCATGGGGGTAGGAGGGTCACTGCTTCACATTTATTCCCAGGACCCCCGAGAATCAGAACTGTCACCAGTTTAGAGTCGAGGCCAGGTCTCTCTCTGTCTCTCACTGCTATCTTTCTCTCTGCTTCTGCCTCTCACACCATCTTTGCCTCCCCCATCTCCGCCTCTTCCTGTTGCTCTCCCACTGGCTCTTATCGTCTCTGTCTGACTTACCATCTCTGCATCTCTATCTCTCTCACTGTCTCTCTGCCTCTCTTGGTCACCATCTGTCTCTCTCTGTCTCTGACCCTTTCACCATCTCTCTCCTGCCCTGGCCGGGCCAGGCCCGGGGCATGGGGTGGCAGGCAGGCAGGGCGCCTGCTGCTTGTTTTCCGCCCTCACTGGCAGCAGGCCCAGCCGGGCTGCCGTTCAGGAATCCTCCAGCCGCCCTGCTCCAGCCACCAGGCCCGGCCACCACCAGCCTCTCCTCCGGCACATTCTGTCCCGAGCAGGCAGTACTGGGGGCGGGCGGGCAGGGGCCATGTTCCTGCCCAGCTCCAATTACAGGACAACCCGTCCTGGTGGCCCTGCTCCCCACCAGCGCTGCCCCCTGACGCCTCCCCTCCTTGCTCTGGGCTTAGATCTTGAATGGGGCCCCCCTCCAGCTAGTCCCCGCCTCAGGAACTCTGCACCTGCCAAGGCTTCCATCTGGAGCTCCCTCTCCCCAGATGGCCCCAGGACCTTCTCCCTTGTAGACCTTCCAGTCCCTTGGCCAGAGCACCTCCTTAGTTCCCTTACCCCGCTCTGATGCATTTGCTTTCCGATCTTTGCCCTTCCCAGAGTTATATATTTATATGTTTAGGGTTTTTGTTTTTTGGCTTTGCCATATGGCATGTGGGATCTTAATTCCCTGATCGGGGATCAAACCCACACCCTCTTCATTGAAAGCACGGACTCTTAACCACGGGACCACCAGGGAAGTCCCATATCTGTTGATTTACCTGTCTGTTACCCCAGGACCCCACTATATCCGCAGTGCCAGGCACACAAATTACGGCTTGGTGACTATTTTAGAGTTGATGTCGTCAGCCTGAATTCTGGCTCATACACAGGACTCCTCATCTCAGCCTGCCTGACCCACCCCGGCCCCTGCCTCCTCCCGCCCCTGCTCTTTCCCACCCCACCCCTCACACACCAGGAATCTCCCAGTTCTCCGGCTGTTGCCCAGGGAATTCCCATACTGCCAGAGACAACTGTTTGCAACGAGGGGGTAGGTCTGTCTGTCCTTTAGGCCCACTGGGCTTTGCACACGGGGGCAGTCACGAGGCACACACACACACACACACACACAAGCAGAGACACACAAACAGGCCCGCGAACTCGAGCACACGCATCTGGGAAACCACTAACACGGACCCTCCAACACGTGCCCGCTAACACCTGTGCAAACAGGTCTGCCAGCAGTGACCACACTCACCCCAGCGCTGGGCACCCACGGTCCTGCTTGAGGGTGTGTGGGGTGTTCACGTGTGGAGTCCCTCAACTCTGAGGAGGCTATGGCTTCTTTGCAGGGGGGACAGGATGTGGGATTTGAGTCCACGCCAGGGTACACTCCATCTTGTCCACACACACCTCTGCCCTTGCCTCCCTGGCCCAGGAGTCACCCCCCCACACACCTTGTTTTGATGTTCGGGGAAGGCCAGGAAAGTCCCCAGAAAGCATCGGGCCGGGCAAGGGGCCCAGGAGGAAGTGGTGACTCAGCTGGCGGCCATCAGCGCCCGCCGCGCTGTGCTGCCCCATCTCAAGGGAATCAGAGAACAAGAAAGGATGGGGGCAGGGGGCGCATGGTAAACAGGGCCTCTAATGGTGTGTGCGGTGGGAGGGCGGTGCCTGGATGGCCCCTCGGCGCTCTGCATCTCAGCCGTGCTGAGTCCAATTCACAGGTAGAAAAACTGAGGAAAAGAGAACGGGTGACTTGGCCCAAGGCTCCCCAGGCAGGATGCAGCAGGCATCCTGGGACTCAGGGGACCCCTGAGTCCTTGGCAGCATGTTCCTGAGGGCATCTACTCTCCCTGCATACATTCTGGTGGGCAGAAGGAGCCAGGTCCACTTCCCGCTTCCAGATGCAGACAGGTGACCAGGTCTGGCCAATTAGAGGTTTTTGTCACCACGGACTCAGATTGGTTCAGGGATGGGTGTGTGAATGTGGCTGGGCCAATCACTGTGGGGCTTTGGAGTCTCCCTGGAAGTGACGGCAGGGGCCCTCTTTACCAATCATGACAAGGACAGCAGAACAGTCTGGAGGACCACAAACTCCCTCCCACCCTGTGAAGTCAGGGTGGGGCCAGATAGGAAGGATAAGGGCTGGAGCGTCTTGGGAGGGCTAGAAGCAGGGGAGGACATTGGAGTCGGGGCTTTGATGGGTGAAGAGGAGTTTGCCAGGGCGCTCGAGAAGAACATCCCAGGCAGAGGGCACAGCCTGTGCAGCCCTAGCAGACAAGAGAGAGCCAAGCATGTCCTTAGCCATTATGGTGGCTTAGGGACAGCTGTAGTTGTATTTGTTTATTTGCTCCTGGGCTGGGTCTTTCCCCAACCCCCAGAAGGTGAGACCAGGTCTGCTTTATCAGCTGCTGAAGCCTCATTAATGTTTGTGATGGGGAGGGCACTCCTTGGGGGGCACAGAGGGATGGGATGGGGAGAGTGAGTGGTGAATGGGAGGATTGGATTCATGGGGCAGGAGAGCCTGGGATTGCGTGGGGGTGGCCCTAGAAGCCAGGAGGCTCCAGACAGGAAGGGGCAATTCCCTGTCTGTGAATCCTGGACCTCCAGGGATGGTGCTCTAGTGGGCGGCAGGTTAGAGCTCTGGGTCTGGGCTGCAGGCACTCTCTTCCTTCCTGTGTGACCCTGGGCTAGTGACAGCACCTCTCTGAACCTGTTTCCTCACCTGGCGTCTGATCTCACTGGAGGTCAGGGTCAGTACTGGGGTACAGAGCGGGTGCAGGATCTGCGGGGCTGGATGGGGGAGGGTTGCTGAAGCAGTGGGGGAGGGGCTGGGCCTGTCCAGAACATTCCATCAGCAGTTCCCAGCCACTTTGAAAACAGGAAGCCAGCTCTCAAGGGAGCCCCCAGCAGTGTTTCCTGAGCCTCCTAGTGACGCAGGCTGGGGGTGTGCACACGCACATGTGTGTACACAGGCGGCGGGGAGATGGGTGGAGCCACAGCGTGTGCAGCAGGTGCGTGTGCTTGTGTGCCTGTCTCGTCTGTGGCATCGCTCGGAGGCGTGTCCCACACGTGTGCCAAGCTGTGTGTACTCGAATGCGATCTGCACCTCAGCCAATGTGGGAAGCAGATGTGGGCTGATGGCTGCATTTGTGAGTCTGGGTCCAGGTGTCAGGCGTGGGTGTCTATCAGCAGTGGGTACTGGTGTGCCCTGGAAAGCGCTAATTTGTACTGGAGGGTACTGGCTTGTGCAGGCTTGTGTCAATATAGCCAGGCAGATAGGAGCCTATTTAGTCCAGGCCTCTGAGTCCCCAGGCAAGTCCTGATTCAGCTGTCAGTGGTCTCCCTAGATACCATCTCTTCCCTGCTCCAAACTCAAGGCCCGGCATAGCCCGTGTGATGCCTTCACTCTCCTTTCCTTCTATCTCCCACTCACACATCAGCTCCTGGCCTACCTGCCTCCTTGCTGTTCCTATAGGCTACCAAATATGTTGCTGCCTCAGGGCCTTTGCACATGCTAATGCCAGCTACTTCCTTCCCTGCCTCCCCTTCTTTCCAATGTCAGGACACTGGCCTTGGGCAAGACTCCCCCTCTCCTGATTCTCAACTATCTCCCTCTCCTCCCCCAATTCCCCACTTTGACCACTTCCCTCTGCATCCTAGGATGAGTGGCCTCCCTCTGTAAACCTCAGTTTATTCTCCTGTAACTTGGGGCCATCTTGGTGTGGCCTCACTCACTCATTGAGAAAGTGAAGAAGCCTGGATTCAAATTTGGACTGGCCAGATCCCAGAGGCTTTGTCCTTGCCCATATTAAGTGAGAAAAACAGCTGAGGGTTGGGGACAGTCTAGGTCACTCACTCACAGGGGCCAAGTGGGGCCAAACTGGGGCCTTCCGTGGGTCATATTCCTGGGATGTCTTTTTCTTGCTGACAAACTTCTACTCATCCTTTAAAACCCCATCTCCAATATCCCTTGGCTCTGACCTAGTTCTGACCTCATGGACTAAGGGCATTTGTCTCTGACCATGTCTATCCCCCCAGACAGGTCAGGGCTGAGGCCTCTCAGGAGGTGAGCATCACCCAGACAGGTATGCAGGACCATGTTTCTCGCATGCCGACTTCCTGGAGCTGGCTCAGGTCCCCAAGCCATGCCTGACTCCCCGGCCTCCTGCTGGCTTATCACCCTCAGGACCTGCCAAACTCAATAGTTTAGAAGAGCAGGCAAAACTTTTCCATTCCACCAAGAGGTCTCTGTGTTCTGGAAATTCCCCTTCCAGAAGATGCCTGGAAGAGGCCTCTAGCCCCTCTGGCCTTGGTTCACATCCGCTCCCTGCCAGGCTGATTCATTTGAGAGATGAACCCAAGACAGTCCAAGACACAGGCAATGTGGTGTCCCCGGGGCAGCCTTGGGAGCTAAGAAGCAAGGCTCAGGTAGCATGCCCTATGCACCTTCCCCAAAGCCCCTGAGGTCCAGGGTGGCCCCGTCCCCACAACCTCCATCACAACAGACTTAGTTAGTCCCACCTCAGGGCCTTTGCACTTGCTGTTCCTCCTGCCTGGATAGCCCTTCCCTCACTCCTCACAAGACCTTCCCTTTCTCCTTGAGGTCTAAGTTCAAACATCCCTTCCGCAGAAGCCCTGGCCTCCCCGATCAAACCTGCCCTGCCTCTTTCTCTCTGTTAGCCCTTCTTTTGTGCTTCTGACAATTCACAATTACAGTGTATTTGAGGGTTCGTGGTTGTCCTCCACCTCCCTCTGTACTGGGACCTCTGAGAGGGCAGGGCTGTATTATGCGGCAAGTGTCCAGTGAACATGCGGTAACAAAGGAGAATGCAAGAACCCAGAGGATGTCTGCTTAAGGGAGAGTCTCCCCCCTAGCCTCTACATCCCTGCTGCCTCCCTCTCCCAGAGCTTGCTTGGTGTTTGGGGGGGGGAGGGGAGGTGGGGGGAGCAGTCACTCACACTGGCCTCTTAAAAAACCCTCCCCATTATGATCCAGAGCCCCCTTTCCTTCCAGACTCCAGGCCCAGAAAGGTCCATATTTTGGCTTCCTCAGCTCATAGCATGAGTGGGAAATCCAAGGTCAGCAGAGGTCCGGCATCGAGGCTGAGCAGGCCCCTCCTCTCCTCACTCACACTCTAGCCATAGCTCCCTATCCCCCTCCAGAGGAATCCAGCTCTTCAGCTCAGGGTTCAAGGTCCTGCCTGAGTGTGCCAAGATCCTTTGTTTTTCCTCTTCCTATTTCTCAGTCACCCTTTAGATCTCCTCTTGGTTGCATTTCCCAGTGTTTTCTTTTTAATTTTTCTTTATCTATTTTTGGCTGCACTGGGTCTTCATTGCTCTGCACAAGATTTCTCTAGCTGCAACAAGAGGAGGCTGCTCTCTAGTTGCGCATGTGGGTTTATCGTTGCAGTGGCTTCTCTTGCTGCAGAGCACTGTCTCTAGAACGTGGGGGCTTCCGTAGTTGTGGGGCATGGGCTTAGTTGCCAAGAGGCATGTGAAATCTTCCCAGATCAGGGATGGTTGGTAGGCAGATTCTTAAACGCTGGACCACCAGAGAAGTCCCACGTGTCAGTACTGACTGTTCACACAGTCTCGGGATACACTGACTAATGTCAGAGGCCAAATATTCACTGCACCCAGCATGTCAGCACATCAGGCTGAATTCTACTCATACTTGCAATGGTATATGAACATTACAGACCACTGCACTTGTATTTTGCACAATATATGAACATCAGAAACTGTTGAGCTCATTGTTGGCTCAGTATATGAACGTCATATACTGCTGACCCCTAACAGGATAGTATAGGGAACTGCAACTGCTTGGGAGCTTAGATCAAAAGTTGACAAGCTTTTTCTATTAATGGCCAGATTATAAATTTTCTCAGTTCTGCCAGTCATACAGCATCTCTTGCAACTAGTCAATTCAGCTCTCTTGAAATCAGCCACAAACAACACTCAAATGAGTGAATGTGATTGTAAAACTTTATTTATGCAAATTAAAATTTGAATTCCATGTAGTTTTTTTTTGTTTGGTTGGTTTTTTATTTGGCTGCACTGGGTCTTAGCTCTGGCCCATGTGGGATCCAGTCCCCTGACCAGGGATTGAACCCAGGCCGCCTGCATTGGGAGCTCAGAGTCTTAGCCACTGGACCACCAGAGAAGTCCCCTCGCGTAATTTTCATGGGTCACGTGTCTTCTTTTGGTATGTTTTCAATCATGGAAAAGTGTTGAAGCCCTTTCTAGGTCTGGTCAGTGCTGCAGTTTGCCCGCCCCTGGATGAGGTACAGGAGAGGTGTCCCTAGATGGGTAACGAAGTATCAAAATTCATTGTTTACAGAGTATCAGAGCTCTGTTTAAAGTGCTTCCAGGTCTCCAGCTAAGAAACATTAGGGCAGGCTGATGACTAACAGTGTCTGATCATCTACAAGTAACAGGTATCAGGACTTCATGTTTACAAAGTATCAGTACAAAATGAGCAAGGATGGCTAATGAGGCGTCAGGATCTGCCTTTAAGTTGGACCCAGCCACCAGCCTTGGTACTGATGGAGTGCTGGCCAGATGGAGCGCTGCTGCCCATTCTCAGAATACTGTTTACCAAATATCCAGTGACAGGGGCTGGCCGCAGGGTATCGAGTCACGGGGCAATCACACTGAGACCCGGGCACTGTGACAACAATGCTAGACACCAGCTGTTTACAGTGACATGAGACCGGCTGTTTACAGGAGACCAGCCGCCCTGCTTCCGGATACAGGAATCCAGATGGTGGGAGAGGCTCCTCCTGTTTGCAGAGAGTCCTGGTCTAGGGACACCTCTCCTGTGCCAGGAGCCAGAGTGAGAAAAGTGCCTCCAACCCAGGCAAGGTGGGGCTTTGGCTCATTCAAACACCCTCTCCCCACCTCCTCCCCCACTCCCGCCCCTGTCCTCAGGCTAGGCTCTTTGGAGGGAAGAATTGAGTGAGTACTAAGGCACTGGTCTCATTGTCCCACTTGAATTCTCCTTCTGCCCATCCTTGGCTGTGCCATCAATTAACCTCTCTGGACCTCCATTTACTTATCTGTAAAATGGGCACAATGATGGATCAGGGTTCCATCAAGGTACAAGATACCCAGTTAACTTTAAATTTCAGATAAATTTTTTTTTTAATTTTAGTATTGTTGTTGTTCAGTCTCCAAGTCTTGTCTGAATCTTTGTGACCCCAGACTGCAACACACTGGCCTCCCTGTCCCTCACCATATCCTGGAGTTTGCCCAAGTTCATGTCATTGAATCAGTGATACCATCCAACAATCTCACCCTCTGTTGTCCCCTTCTCCTCCTGCCTTCAATCTTTCCCAGCATCAGGGTGTTGTCCAATGAGTCAGCTGTTTGCATCAAGTAGCCAAAGTATTAGAGCTTCAGCTTCAGTATCAGTCCTTCCAATGAGTATTCAGGGTTGATTTCCTTTCAGATTGACTGATTTGATCTCCTTGGTGTCCAAGGGGCTCTCAAGAGTCTTCTCTAGCACCAGAGTTCAAAAACATCAATTTTGATATAAATATAGACAATGCAATATTTGGGGTTATACTTTAAAAAAAAAAGTGTCAGTTGTTTATCTGAAATTTGAAGTTAACTGAGTGCCTAGATGTTTATTTGCTAAATCTGACCCCTAACTCCCTTTTTCAGCCTTGCCATGTGACTGGCGGGATCTTAGTTGCCCAACCAGGGACTGAACCAGGGACCCAGCGGTGAAAGTCCCGAGTCCCAACTGCTGGGCTCCCTGACCTCCCTTTGATGAAGCCTAAACCACTGGAGTTTGTGAACATCCTGAGGGGATGCCAGGCCAGAAACAGGGAAAGTAGTACCACTGATGGTTCACCATCCTTGTCTCTGCGAGGCACTCGGGGAATGGATCTGTTTTGATGATTGACTAATAAATACATCATCTGTCTCTGAGGACCAGAGCCTGGGTGACAAGAATAGCTCCATTATTCAGGAGTCTCACTAGAATTATCTGCAAGAGGCTCTGGACCACAGGCGTCCACAGGAGGGTTGGGGGTCCAAGTTGTGTCCGAATCTTTGCGGCTGCATGAACCGCAGCACGCCAGACCTCCCTGTCCCTCGCCATCTCCCAGAGCCCAAATTTCTTCATTCACCATGTCCCCCAGAAGCCAGAGTCTGGCCTGGTGCCTTGCAGGGCTCAGGAAAGAGTTACTGAATGAATGGAAGATGGGATTCAATAAGTAGTTATCAAATTCAATGATTGATCCCATCACTCTTTATTGGATACTTACTATTTGCCAAGTACCCCAATCCTTGCCTGCCCAGGACTCCTCATAAACAAAGAGATGGATAAGTGCAAAATTACAACTTGGACCGGAACTGCCAAGGGAATACACCACCCCCCCCCCCCAAGTGCTAGGACCACCAGCACAGACTCCAGAAGGGCTTCCGGGAGGGCCTGACAGAGACCTGGAAAGGGAGATATATAGGTATAAACAGAGGGAAAAGAGTTGGAGGCAGAGCGCACAGCGTGTGCAAAGGTCCCGGAGTGGGCGGGAACGTGATGATTTCAAGGGTTCTTTTCATGCCACCCGCTGTTCCTTTTGACAATTTGCAGACTCCCACAGAGAGTCAGTAAGGCTAGCTTTAGGATCACCAAGGTTGAGAGGCAAGTTGGGCAGGACATTGTGTCCTGAATCGCCCACATGGAAAAGGGTGAAAGCCCCAGAACAAACTCAGCCCTGGCGAGGCCAAGACCAAAGCACCCTGCGCTGCCTCTGCCCTGGGATTTCCAGAGTCGTCTGCCTTCCGGGCATACTCTGCTCTCCCGTGATGTCCTGGCCACCTCAGAAGACGCAGGAGGGATGGGATGGGGACACAGGCTGCTAAGTGGGGTCAGGAGGGAGAGAGAAGAGCTTCAGGGTGTCCAGCTGGGAGGTCTCGGAGACAAGAACCAGGGCTGGGGGGCGACAATAGCAACCCCTATAACAGTAACAGTAGCTGTTGGCACCTGTGAGTGCCAACAGCCACCCCAAAACCACCAGGATTAGGAATATAAATTGATGTAGCCACATAGAGAACAGTATGAAGCTTCCTTAAAAACAAACAAACAAAAAAAAAACCCCAAATCACAGAGCTACCATATGGCCCGGGCTTCCCAGGTGGTGCTAGTGGTAAAGAACCCGCCTGCCAATGCAGGAGAGGTAAGAGATGCGGATTTGAACCCTGGGTTGAGAAGATCTCCTGGAGGAGGGCGTGGAAACCCACTCCAGTGTTCTTGCCTGGTGGGGTACAGTCCATAGAGTCTGAATCAGACATGACTGAAGCGACTTAGCAAGCGCGCTCACACACCATATGACCCAGTAACCCCACTCCTGAGTACGTATTTGGAAAAGATGAAAGCTAACTTGAAAACACACATGCACCCTAATGTTCTCAGCAGCGCTGTTAACAACAGCCAAGACATGGAAACATCCCAAGTGACTGTCCAGAAACGACTGGTGTAAGAAGATACACACACAGTGGACTCAACCATAAAAAAGAATGAAATATTGCCATTTGCAGCAACAAGGATGGGCCTGGATAATATTGTGCTCAGTAAAGTAAGTCAGACAAAGAAAGGCAAATATTATATGGTATCACTTATATGCAGAATATAAAAAATAATACAAATGAGTCTACATACAAATCAGAAACATACTCACAGACATAGAAAACAAATTTATAGTTACCAAAAGGGAAAGGGAGGGTGGGAGTGATATATGAGAAGTATAGGACTTTATGATATAAATAGATAAGCTATAATAGGTAAGCAATAAGGATTTACTGTATAGTATAAAAAACTATAGGGCTTCCCAGGTGGAGCTAGTAGAAAAAATCCACCTGCCAATGCAGGAGATGTGGGTTCTATCCCTGGGTTGGGAAGATCCCCTGGAGGAGGAGATGGAAAACTGATCCAGTATTCTTGCCAGGAAAATTCCATGGACAGAGGAGCCTTGTGGGCTACAGTCCATGGGGCCACAGAGTCTGCAAATGACTTGAGCATGCATGCACAAGGAAGTATATTCAATGTCTTCTAATAACATATAATGGAAAACAGTCTGAAATATACATATATAACTGCATCACTTTGTGGTACACCTGAAACTAACACGTTATTGTAAATCAACTATACCTTTTAAAAAAGCCCCATCAGCTGGAAACAGGATCCAGAGGAAGAAACAGCTGATTGAGGACTTCTAGTTGACCCCAGGATGCAGCAGATTTTAGTTTGGGTTGCTATGACAAAAATGCCACAGGTTGGGGAGCTTAAACAATAGACATTTATTTCTCAGTCTGAGAGGCTGGGGACTCCAAGATCGAGGTACCAGCAGATCTGGAGTCTGGTGAAAACCCACTGCCTTCTTGTTGCATCCTCACATGGCAGAAAGCCCAGACAAAACAGGCTCGCTCAGGTCTCAGAAGGGCACTGATCCCATCAGTGGGAGTTGCACCCTCAGGGCCCGATTACCTCCCAGAGGCTCATGTCCTTATAGCAACACTCTGGGGATCAGGACTTCAGTTTATGGATTTGGGGGGCATATATCCCTGGTGGCTCAGGCAGTCAAGAATCTGCCTGCAATGTGGGAGACCTGCATTCAATCCCTGGGTTGGAAAGATCCCCTGGAGAAGGGAATGACAACCGACTCCAATATTCTTGCCTGGAGAATTCCATGGACAGAGGAACTTGGTGGGGTACAGTTCATGGGGTCGCAAAGAGTCAGACATGACTGAGCGGCTAACACACGTGTATGTGGGATATAAACATTCAGTGTATAGCAACACCGACTTTTCCTTTTTTAAAAATTATTTTAAATTTTATTTTTATGAACTTATTTGGCTGCACCAGGTCTTAGTAGCAACACTGGGGTCTTAGTCCCGTGACCTGGGATGGAACCCAGGCCCCCTGCATTGGGAGCCTGGAGTCTTAGCCACTGGGCCAGCAGAGAAGTCCCTCCACCTTTCCCTTTAATCATCTTTTTTTCCTTTTGGTCACATCACACAGCATGCAAGATCTTAGTTCCCTGTCCAGGGATCAAGCCTGTAACTCCTTCAATGGAAGCAAGGTGTCTTAACCCCTGGACCACGAAGGAAGTCTCTTAATTTTCACTTTTGAGATGAGGAGATGAAAACCCAACATCCAGGGCCAGAACTGAGGCCACAGGACACACTGAGGCAGTTGTCTCTAGCCTCAGTAGTACTGGCTGTAAAATGGGACTTTGGCCAACTGTGGCTGTCTGCAGGCAGACCCCTCACCCCAGGCCCTGGACTCACTCTGGGCTTAGCCAAGGGGGATTGTGGCATGAGAAGTCCCCATCTCCCTGCAGTTGAATCTTTAGCTCTGACTCTCTGTATCCAGTGGGAAAAGATGAATGAGCTCACTCAGGACTCATCACTTATTGTATACCTGCAGTCAGGGAGGAGTTGGTTATAAAAAGGGCCCACTGGAACTTTTGGGGTTGTGGAAATATATCCAGATCGACAGTTCCAAGACTATGCATTTGTCGAAACTCATCTAACTGTACTCTCCGGTATGTGAATTATAACCTAACAAAGCAGACCTTAAAAGTAGGTATATGATGGGCTTCCCTGGTAGCTCAGTGGTAAAGAATCCACCTGCCAAGGCAGGAGACACAGGTTCGATCCCTGATCTGAGAAGATCCCACAGGCCGCAGAGCAGCTAAGCCCTGCACCATGACTCCTGAGCCTGTGCCCTAGAGCCGGGAGCCACAAGAGAGGCATTGCAACAAAGAAGAGCCCCTGCTTGCCACAGCTAGGAAAAAACCCAATGTGGCAACGAAGGCCCAACACGGCCAAGAATTAATAGAATTTTAAAAAATAGGTATATATTTTATTTTGAGACTTTGGGGATGGGGGACAGGGTTGGGGGGATAAGGCAACATAAGAACAAAAATCTAAATGCATTATACAAAGTCCCCTGTTTTGGAAGTCTGTGTAAGGAAGAAAAGTGATATCTTACTATATCTCTTGTAACAGTATTTTTATTTTATTTTATTTTATTTATGGACCACACTGAGTGGCTTGCAGGTCCCTAGTTACCTGCACCCTCAGCAGTGAAAGACTGGAGTCCCAAGAGCTGGACCACCAGGGAATTTCCTAACAATCTTTATTTTAAAGTCTCTTTTGTCTGACATGAGTATTGCTACTTCAACTTTCTTTTGATTTCCATTTGCATGGAATACCTTTTCCATTCTCTCACTTTCAATCTGTATGTGTCTCTAGATCTGAAGAGGCTCTCTAACAGACAGCATACATATGGGTCTCGTTTTTGTATCTCTTCTGACAGTCTGTGTCTTTTGATTGGCACATTTAATCTGCTGTACATTTAAGGTAATTATTGATGTGTATGTTCTTATTGTCATT
Source organism: Muntiacus reevesi (assembly GCF_963930625.1). NCBI lineage: Eukaryota > Metazoa > Chordata > Mammalia > Artiodactyla > Cervidae > Muntiacus > Muntiacus reevesi. Next base: position 184,012,569 of record NC_089249.1, on the reverse strand, counting down.
TTGTTAATCATTTTGGATTTGTTTCTGTAGGTCTTTTTTCTTCCTTTCCTCTTTTGTTCTTTTCTCTTGTGATTTGATGACTATCTTCCATGTTATGCTTGGATTCCTTTTTCTTTTCTGTGTGTATATCTATTCTAGATTTTTTCATTTGTGGTTACCATGAGGTTGTGATACAGCAGTCTCTATGTTTCCATGATTGTTTTAAACTTCTGGTCTCTTTATTTCAAATGCGTTTCCAGTATCCTGAATTTGTACTCCACTTCTTACTATAGTAAGAATCACAAGCAAGCAAATATTCTCTTTCTCCCTTCAAAATAAAAGACATCTGGGATTTCCCTGGTGGCCCAGTGGCTACACGTTCCCAGTGCAAGGGGTCTGAGTCTGATTCCTGACCAGGGAACTAGATCCCACATGCCACAACTAAAGATCCCACAGGCCACAACTAAGACCTAGTGTAGCCAAATAAATAAATAATTTTTTTTAAATCTGTCTTTTAAGCTATGTCAATAAAAACGTGCTATATATGAAGCATGTGTGAAAGACAAGTGAGCACATCATAATATAAAGACAGAAAAAAGGTTAAAAAGCAATCCTTTTGGAAATAGAGACGTTATAACTGTCACGGCTGCCCTGAGACGCTGCCTCAGTTTTCTCATCTGTACTATGGGGGTAATGATCCCCATCTGCTGTGTGGGGCTGTTGTGGGGATCAGGAGGGTTGGGGGTGATGCAGTAGGTGCCATCAGGATAGGAAAAATAAAGTCTGGGTTGGATTGAGTATCTTTCTGATGCATTTATTTATTTTATACTAATGAAAGTCAACTTAAAGTCTAGCTCACAAATCTCAGCATTGCCCGACTGCTCAGGCTGTTAGTCTACAGGCCCTGCGAGGTCAGGGCCACCCTGATGAGGCAGCAGCAGTGTCCCAGCCTCACCCCAGCACACAGCTGCCCCTTGACCAAGGTCTAGTCCTGGGGCTGCTGCTATTCTAGAACAATCCTGGGGGTGGTGAGGAGCCCCAGGCTGGTGTCCTGGGATCCTGGAGTCTCTGGGTCACCAGGAGCTGGACTCAGGGTGACCAGAGGGGGAGCTCCTGGCCTGGCAAGGGGACCTGGGGAGGCGGCTCTGGGGACTCAGCAGTGTGGCTGGCAGGGTGGGGGAGGGGTTTCACAGGTCAGGGCAAGGCGGCCAGGCCCAGGTTAGGCCCAGTGTGTGTAATTCTGACCTCATCAGAAAGTCCAGCCTATCAACCATTCTCTGGAGGTTCAACAAGAACTCACCCGTCTCTCCAGCTCAGACTGGAGGTCCCAGGGGAGAGGCAAGGGTTGCAGGGAGATCAGACAGCGGACTCAATAGACCTGCAGGACAGAGAGTGAAAGACAGAGGGAGACATAGAGACAAGAGAGAGAGAGGGATACAGAAAAAGAGGGAGCGCCTTTCAATCAACACAGGGGTCGCGGGTTCGATCCCTGGTGGGGGACTCAAGATTCCCAAATGCCATGGTGTTTACCACAGCTAGAGAGAAACCCTCGCACCACAGTGAAGAGCCTGCCTGCCTCAACTAAGGCCCAATGCAGTCAGATAAATTAATATTAAATAAAAAAACTCTGTAATGACCTATGTGGGAAAAGAATCTAGAAAAAGAGTGGATATAAGCATACGTATTGGAAGGGCTGATGCTGAAGCTGAAGCTCCAATACTTTGGCCACCTGATGCAAACAGCTGACTCATTGCAAAAGACCCTGATGCAGGGAGGGATTGAAGACAGAAGGAAAAGAGGGCGACAGAGGATGAGATAGTTGGATGGCCTCACTGATTCAATGGACATGAATTTGGACAAACTCCAGGAGATGATGAGGGACGGGGAGGCCCGGTGTGTTGCAGCCCATGGGGTCACAAAGTCAGACACAACTTGGTCTGACAACAATAATAATAATAGCTGATTCACTTTACTGTACAGCAAGAAACTAACATTTTAAATCAACTCTACATCAATAAAAATTTTTTTAAAAAGAAAGAGAGATAGGGAGAGAGAGACACAGAAAGAGTGAGACAAAGATAGTGAGAGACAGAGACACACACAGAGATAAGATGAGAGAGACAGGAAGAGAGATATGGATGAGACACAGGGAAAGAGAGAAATGGGAGACAGAGAGATAAGGAGAGACAGAGAAATGGAAACAGAGAAGCAGAGAGAGTGAGAGAAAAGATGGTGGAGAGACAGGAAAAAAACAGACACCAAGAAGAGAGACAGAGAAACAGTAGGAAAGACAGGGGGTGGGGAGAGAGATTTGGGGGCATTGATCCCACCCTCCCGCATCTGGCCTGCGGACCCCTCCCCACCCACAACCAGGCTGGTGTCCCTTTGACACAGAGATGGGGAAACCGAGGTCCCCAGCTCGTGACATAGGCTAGAACCCTCAGGACAGAGAGGTGCAGGTAGGACCCCAAAGGCTTGGGGGCAAGGAATGAAAGGGACCCTAGTTTTGGTGAGTTTCAGGCTTGTCCTGTAAGAAGAATTTCACATCTTGGATGAGGGGCATGACCTTGGGATAAACAGGAACCTTACAAGGTCACGGCAGGAGTGGGTAGTGTCATGGACGTGGGGAGAGTGTAGCTTGGGTCACTGTGGCTCTGGGGATGGCCCTCGGGTCACTGTGCATTCTTAACTGCAGGGCATATTTGAAAGTTTCCATGACACAGAGCATTTTTAAATGACCTCTGGACTCCTGAAGCTGATCCCAGGCCTGATGTCCAGGATCAAGGAAAATCTCAGTTCTTCCTGGAGACTGGCCCAGAGGCACCAGAGTGGGGGATGCCGAGAAAATTCTGAGAATGACCCAGGCCTGAGATGGAGGCGCCAGACAGCCTAGAGGGGGTGGCTGGGAATTCTGTTCCTGGCATCCCCCCACCCCCGCTGTGGCCATTGCAAAAACACACGATGCACACTCCCACACCTGCTGGCAGAATGACCTGAGCAGCGCACTGGGGAGGCACTTGCAACAGACAGAGTGGCTCCCCCACCTCCCATCAGCTGCCTCCCTGGGAGATGCTGGAAGAGAAGCTGGAACTAGGGAAGGAGGGGAAGGGAGAAGTGATGGCCTAAGGTTTCAGGGGACTTGGGGACTCATCTCATTATCTGAGACAGGTACTGGAGCTGGCCTTATCATCGAGTGTTAGGCGCTCAGTTGTGTCCGACTCTTTGGAACCCCATTGACTGTAGCCCATGGGATTCTCCAGTTAAGAATACTGGAGTGGGTTGCCATTTCCTTCTCCAGGTGATCTTCCCGACCCAGGGATCAAACCCAGGCCACCGCACTGCAGATTCTTTATCATCTAAGCCACCATTATCATTGATGTTCCTGAGAAAATGGGCTAGAATCAAAAAGATCAGATTTGGAGAAACCCATCATTTCAACAGGAAAAATTTCTGAACCATGGCTTCCAATGAGAGCAAGAACAGAAAGACAGATAGGCCAGAAGCTTAAAATGAGCTTGACATGCATCTCAAACCGGGCAGGAAAATTAGCCAGCCATGTGAAAGTGGGCCCATCTGAACAGAACAAAACAAAATTCAGAAAAGAAACAGACAGAAATAAAAAATAGCATGTATGAAAACAACCCTCAAAGTGAAAATAAGTATGCAGTGGGAAAACAAAATCAGATGGAGGACTCCCTGCACCAGGAAAGAGTAAGAAATGAAACAATTGGTGTTCTCAGCCCTTCAGGGAAACAGAGACAGCTGTACTGAGATTCTAAGAAAGTGACAGGGATAGTGGGTGTACCATATTCATGGACAGTGAGGTTGGGGCTCAACATGCTGATTCTCCCCATCTGAAGTTTTAACAGCCCCAGTCAAAGTCACAACAGTACTGTGACTCTCCCCTGGAACTTAATGAGTCAAATTTTTATCTAGAAGAACAGAGAGTTGCAAGGATGCTTCTACAGAAGAACAGGGTGGTGTTACCTGCCCTACCAGATACTGAGAACCATTACAGAGCCTATAATTGAGTAAGAGGGATATTGGCACAGGGAGAGACACATTGACCAATGGATTGGAATTAAATGCCTTCATACAGCCAATGCAGGTCAGAGATTTTGTTCCAAAGTGGAGAAAGTCTGTCCTAGTAGTGGGGAGGGGAGCGTTTCTCATAAAAGAATCTGGGAAGTGAGAGTCCAATGAAGTTGGATCCTTACATCACACAAAACTCAGTTTCATGTGGGTGAAGGGACAATATGGGAAAAAAAGAGCTTGAATAAAGCTTGAGTGTCTTGGTAGGAAATATAGGTGAAGTTCAGTAAAGAAAGATTTCCATAAAGAGCACCAAGGCACTCTGGGTGTATGTTACTCACTCAGCTGTTTCTGAGTCTTTTGCTACCCCAAGGACTACAGCCCACCAAGCTCCTCTGTCCATGGGATTTCCCAGGCAAGAATACTGGGGTGGGTTGCCATGCCCTTCTCCAGGGGATCTTCCTGACCCAGGGATCAAACCCAGGTCTTCTGCATTGCAGGCGGATTCTTTACCATCTGAGCCACCAGGGAAGCCCAAGACATTGTATGCTATACAACAAAATATTGATCAGCTTGTACATATTAAGATCAAGACTCTATGTTAATCAAAGTTACTTTGAAGAAAGTAAAGAGACAAATTGTAAACAAGGGCTAGATATCTGCAATACATTCAACTGACAGAGGAATAGTATCAAACATATATAGGGAACTCCGATGACTAATCATAGAAATGGTTCCCAGGTGATGCTAGTAGTAAAGAACCTGCCTGCCAATTCAGGAGACACAGGAGACATGAGTTCAATCCTTGAGTTGAGAAGATCCCCTGGAGGAGGAAATGGCAACCCACTGCAGTATTCTTTTTTTTTTTTTTTCCACTGCAGTATTCTTGCCTCAAGAATCCCTTGGACACAGGAGTCTGGTAGGTTACAGTTTATAGGGTTACAAAGAGTTGGACACAATTGAAGTGACTTAGCATGCATGCATGCCTGATTCATCAAAAATAGTAGGAAGAAGCCAAGGAAGAAACCAATGTGGTGAGATGTTCAGAATCAATAGGAGATAAGGAAGATGTAAACTGAAACTCCAGTGAGATGCTGTTTGATTGACAAAAGCAACAAAACCAGTTTTTCCCAAGTCACAGATTCACAAGAAACTCAGACTTTCCAACACTTTAGGAAACCATCTGGAGTTTCTACAACCCTGAAATGCACATTTGGGCATGCCTCCCTACTCCTGGCCAGAATTCCCCAGGGGTAGGCACCGCTGTCTCAGGGCTGGGAGACCTGTGGGAAGACAGGGAGCAAATTATTTGGATGAGGGGAAGTGCGGGAGCTTCCTGGGGAGAATCTGTCCAAGGCCTCTCTCCTGGCCTCTGACTGGCTGGCAGCAACGCTTAGCATCCCTTGGCTTATAGCAGCGTCATTCCAGGCGCTGCCTCTGTCTTCATATGGATGTCTCTTCTGTCTCTTTGCCCTCCTTCCTCTCATTTTATTGGGACACTTGTCATTAGATTTAGGATCCATCCTAATCCAGGATGAGCTCATCTCAAGTTCCTTACCTTAATTATATCTGTGCTCAGTTGCATCTGACACTTTGAGACCCTGTGGACTGTAGCCCACCAGGCTCCTCTGTCCATGGGATTTTCCTAGCAAGAATACTGGAATGAGGAGAAGCCACTGCGATGAGAAGCCCAGGTGCTGCAACTAGAGAGAAGTCCATGCAGAGTAACGAAGGTCCGGTGTAGCCAAAAAATATGTAAGTGCATAATTTTTTTAAAAAGATCAACCTGGGCTAGGGTGACCCTAAATCCAATGACAGGTGTCCTCGTAAGGGAGAGAAAAGGAGAAGACAGAGAGACAGAGGAGAAGATGGAAACAGAGGCTGGAAGGATACGGCTGCAAGCCAAGGAATGCCAAGGGTTACTGGTGGCCACCAGCAGCCGGGAGAGAGGCAAGGGGTAGATTCTCCGTCAGAACTCCCAGAAGAAAGCATCCCCCACTCCAGCCCACACCTTGGTTTCAGACTTCTGGCCTCCTGAACTGTCAGAGAATACATCGTTATTGCATTAAGAACCAGGTTTAGAGCCACCACAGGGAGCTCAAACATCGCCCCAGAGGATTGTGGGATGATGTTTAAACGAGTGAATGCCTGGTACACAGGCTGGAATGCATGTAATAGATGCTCACCGGGAAAATACAATACGCTAATGCAGCAAAGCATGAAGTACGCGATAGTTGTTGATTGAATGAGTGATCGAGGCTAAATGAGGATGAGGGGTCAGTGCACCCCCAGGCTCCTGACCCCTGACCACCTGGCAGCACCCTGCCTCTCTGAGCCAGTAGGTTATGGGTCCCCTTAGCTCAGACACTCTCCTGTAGGCAGCGGTCTAGCCAAGCTCCCAGGCTGCAGCAGGCAGTTGGAGCCGGCTGACATTTGCAAACTGAAACCCAGGCAGGTCTGAGGCTCTGGCCACCCACTTGTGCAACCAGCTGCTGCTGCTTCCTCCGCATGAGAAAGATCCCTGGTGAGGCTCCTCGGTGGAAGGGCAGGGAGCCTGGAGGGGGCGGACTCTGTTCCCAGGGGACAGCACCTCCGTGCCTCAGTTTCCCCATCTGCAACTGGGCCGCATGGGAGGGTGTGTGGGGCAGGGGAGGGGATTGCAGGCTCCAGGCAAGGGAGACTGGACCTGGGGATGCTTCTCTTCACATCTCTGAACCTCTATTTTTCCAGTTGTGAAGGAGCGAGAAATACCCTGCCGCCAGAGTGAGCGCACGCGGTCACGTCTTTACCTTGGAAACAAAATCAAGTCCTCTGCTCTTGCCCCTTGAGACTCTCCCAGGGCGCCTGATTGCTTTTTTTTTTTTTTTTTTTCGCTGCACTGTGTGGCATGCACAACCTTAGTTCCCTGATCAGGGATTGAACCTATGTCCACTGCATTGGAAGAAGGGAGTCTTAACCACTGGGGCCAGAGAAGTCTCCACCGATCGTTTCTAAGGCAAAGACCATCACCTTGGGACTCCCTGGCAGTCCAGTGGTTAAGATTCTGAGCTTCCGAGGCAGGGGGCGCAGGTTTGATCCTTGGTGGAGGAACTAAGATCCCACATGCTGTGCGTGCGGTGTGGCCAAAAAAAGGGGGGAAAAAAAGACCAGCAACCTCCCCATGGCCCTCAAGGTCCCATGAGGTCCAGCCCTGCTGCCCTTCCCCCATCATCTGACTCCACAGCCTCCTTGTCCACAGGCTCATTCCCAGGTTGGAGTCTTTGCCTCTGCCTGGAACCTTCTCACCACATTTCCTGCTCTCTCCTTCCCCTCATTCAGACCTAGACCCCAATGTCACCTCTTCCAGGAGACCCTCCGTGACTGTTCATTCTGGAAAGACCCTCCCTCTGGTCCTGTGTCCCATTTTACCTGTAGTGTTCATCTCTCTCCCTTCCTCCAGAGCCTGAGTCCCACAAGAGCATGGGTGTGTCCACTGTCCCCAGCTGTGTCCCCAGCTACCAGCCCAGGGCCTGACAGTAGGCATCTGAGTTGTGAGCTCATTGGCCTGACACTGCTGCAAAGAAAATCGAGATTCCTGAAGGTAGGAGAGGAAGAAAGGGCAGGTGGGCAGGAGTTGAGCCAAGATCTGAAGGAGGTTCAGAAAACACTTCGGTGACTCCAGGAAGATGGTCCCGGGTGGAGGCACTGCATGTGCAAAGTCCCCGAGGCACAAAAATGCCAGACTTATTGGAGGGGTTTTGAGGAGGCCGGGTGTGACCAGAGCTTCTCTGGTGGCTCAGCGATAGAGAATCTGCTTAGACCTGCATAGGTTCGATCCCTGGGTCGGGAAGATCCCCTGGAGGAGGGCATGACACCACTCCAGTATCCTTGCCTGGAGAATCCCACGGACAGAAGAGCCTGGTAGGTTATAGTCCATGGGATTGGAAAGAGTGGGACATGACTGAGCGACTACACAAAGTGACTCAATCAAGGTTAAGAGGAGAAAGGAAGTGGGAGCAGCAAGACCAGCAGGGCCTTGTGGTCTCAAGGAAGACTTCGGCTTTTACCTTGAGGGAGGTGGGAGTCACGGAGGTTCTGAAGAAAGGAAGGATGCGTCTGACTCAGGTCACCACACAGGCAAGAGACTACAGCGGAAGACGGCAGGAGCGGGGAGGACAGGGATGCCTGCGCTGGTCCTGTCGGTGATGGGGCTGGACTAGGTGGGGAGGAGGGGGCGATTCTGGAGCAACTTTGCTGGTGCACGGGGGTGAGGGATGAAGAGTCGAGGATGCCTGCTTGGTCCCATTTCACGGACGGGGAACTGAGGAGGCTCTTGATCTGAGTAAAGGAGAGGCTGAAAGGATCAGCAGGAAGTCAAGAGGCAACGGAGTCTGGGAGGGAGCCTTACACACCACCCTCCTCTCCCAACCAAGTGCACCAGCTTCCTTCTGACGCAACTACTCTCTTTCGGGCCCTGATTTTATCTCTATAATTTCAAACCTTGTCAGAGGAGGAGGTTTACCATTCACAGCTGAAGACAGGCCTGACCCAGCTTCATATAGATTCGCTTACTTCCCCAACAACCCTGAAACAAGGGCACCATTCCCATTTTACAGATGGGCAAACTGAGGTTCTGAGAAGCAAAATGGTGCTCCAAGTCAATGAGTGACAGAGGCTAGATGTGAAGCCTAACTTGGCCCTGGGATCACACTCTATCTGAGTTGGAGTGGGGGTAGGCTGCAGACGGGCTCGTGTGTGCTTCTGGCTTAGTTGTGTCCGACTCTTTGTGACCCCCTGGACTGTAGCCCACCAGGCTCCTCTGTCCATGGAATTTTCCAGGCAAGAATAGCAGAGTGCATTGCCATTTCCTCCTCCAGGGGATCCTCCCAACCCAGAGATGGAAACTGTGTCCCCTGCATCTCCTGCCTTGGCAGGCAGATTCTTTACCACTGCGCCATGTGGGAGGCCCAGGGGTGCAGACACACACCATCAAATGTCCTTCCCTCCCTGGAATGTGTTATTCACTTCAGGCTTCAGATGCAGGCTACAGTGGGAGCCCCTGGGGGTGGGGGTGGGGGACGCTCAGAATTCCAGCTTCAGTGTTCAGGCCCACGCTTCTACGGTTCCGGGATGCATGTAAATCACGTGTTTGTTTACTCATTTGCTCACCGGGCCACAGTCAGGTGCCTGCCTTATGTGGGTGAGTGTTCAAGGCCCCAGCTTGAGAGAGTCCCGGCTCATCACAGATACCCCCACAGGGGTACCTATGGTTCCACAGGGTCAAGGCCAGCCCAGAGGGACATACTCAGAGCTGGGGGTCCCCAGGGGTTTGGGAGGCAGTGGGAGATGCTTCCAGAAGACGGGACCCTCAGTCTGAAAAGTGGCTCCCTCCCTGCCCCACCCCCGCACGCACCATGATGAAAGCCAGGAATAGTGGGAACCCTGTGGGGCCCACCTCAGACCCCACCCTCTGGTCCCCACTTCCTGCTGGCACTAGGCAGCTGCCAGTGCCTCTGGGACACAGCCTGGGCCCTCGGCCAGGTCTGCCGCCGGGAAACCAGCTCTGGGAGGTGGGAGTGGCACTGCCTGGCCTGTCTGGGTGGAACCAGGGCGATCACCATTTACGGGGCAGGCCAGGGGCAGGGGTGAAGAGGGGGAGTGGGAGGGGGGACTGGGGGGCTGCCTGAGAGCCACAGACCCTGGAGGCTGGACAAGGATGACCAGTGACGGCGCTGGAGCTGGCGGCTCTGGACGAGTCTTCATGATACAGGCCTGTAGTCAGTCACTCAGTCGTGTCCGAGTCTATGCAGCCCCACAGATTGTAGCCCACCAGGCTCCTCTGTTATGGGATTCTCCAGGCAAGAATACTGGAGTGCATAGCCATTCCCTTCTCCAGGGGGGTTTTCTCGACCCAGGGATCTAACCCAGGTCTCCCTCGTTTACCATCTGAGCCACCTGGGAAGCCCTATACAAGCCTCAGTTTCCCCATCTAAACGAATCATGGGGGAGGGGGAACCAATGTGTCTCAAGACTGTGGGTTTTGATCTGTTGTACTTTCGGGGGTTAGAGAGAGACTCTTACGCTGTTTGGGTTTTCCAGGCAGCAAGTGAGGGCCCCAAACTGCCTGGATCCTCACCCTGAGGCCACAGTGGGGCCGGCTTCAGGGAGGTTTGATTGGACCTTGTCTCACGGAAATGTGGGCTTAAGACACTGGTCAGGCCTGGGCTGAGCCGGCCGATGCAAGCCTAGTCTAGGGGATCTGGAGGAGGGTTTAGGGAAAGATAGAGACCGTGAGAGATACAGAGAGACAGTGAGAACCAGGGAAGTGAGGTTGAGAGAAATAGACAGGGAGAGATGAGACAGACGAGAAAGGGAGGAACTTTCCTTGTGGTCCAGTGGCTAAAACTCTGGAACCCTGATGTGGGGCGGGGGGACCGGGTTGGATCCCTGGTCAGGGAACTAGATCCCACGTGGCAACTAAGAAAAAAGAAGGAAGAGGAGGAGAAGGGCAAGAAACAGCAGAGCTGGGGAGACAGAGTCAAAAAGAGAGAGGGAGGTGGGCAGTTAGGGAGACACAGGTGCCCCCACCTGGCCCTCTGGGTGGAATTAATCTCCATGTGCTTTTGAACAAACCATGACTTTCATATTATTGAGGATGAGGTTAGGGACAGCTTCCTAAGGTGTGTGCTTCCAGAGCCAGGCACCCTCTTCACCTCTCACAACACCCAAGGAGGGGGTGTGTGTGGGTGTGAGAGAGAGAGAGAGAGAGAGTCGCTCAGTTGTGTCCCACTCTTTGCAGCCCCATGGGCTGTAGCCCACCAGGCTCCTCTGTCCCTGGGATTTCCCAGGCAAGAATACTAGAGTAGGGTAGCCATTCCTTTCTCCAGGGGATTTTCTTGACCCAGGGATCGAACGAGAGTCTCTGGCATTGCAGGAAGATTCTTTACCATCTGAACCAGTAACTACCCCCATCCCACCGATGGGGAAACGGACGCTGGAGAGCCCCAAGCTTCACAGCTTGCTGGCGGCAGAGCAGAACTCGCTCAGGACCTGTAAGACGTTTTTCCGTCTGTTGTGAGACACTCCATCCCTCCCGCCTCCCACCTGAAAGCAAACCCAGGCTGGTAAAGAAACCCGCCCCGCCCCTCCTCCCTGGCCCGCCGGTCCCCCCTCCCCACCCTCCCGGCCCAGCTCGCCCGTCCAGAGAGTATTTTTCTTCTCTGCCCCTGGCTGTTAAGGTTTCATCCGGACCCGCCTTGCCCGCAGGCGGTTCCCGCCCGCCAGGGTCAGCGCAGGGCAGGGACCGAAGCCAGAAGCAGCTTTGGGTAGGTGACCTCCGCCATCACCCCAACCCGGGGACCTCGCAGGTTCCCTCCTGCTCCCTCCGTATCGTGGTTTCCCCACCTGGAAAGTTGTGGGCCCCCACGCCTGGCCATGGGGGAGCGGCGCTCGGTGTGGCCAAGGGGCGGATGCCTGCGGGCGGGGTTTCCCGCGTGGCTGCCAAGGTTCCGAGCGCTCCGTTATTAAGCACTGATGGAAGCTGCCCGGTGTCTGCCAGGAGGCCTCCCAGTGCGGAGATAGGGTTGGACGGCTGCTGCCCCAACCGGAATTGATGGGGGTGGTGGTGGGGAGGTCAGCGCTGGCCAGAGGGAGAGGCTGCCCAGCGCAAGGATGGGAAGAGACACCTGCAAGTGTGTGTGTGTGTGTGTGTGTGTGTGTGTGTATCAGTTGTGTCCAACACTCTGCAACCCCATGGACTGCGCATGGCTCCTCTGCGCATGGGATTCCCCAGGCAAGAATTCTGGTGAGGGTTGCCATTTCCTTCTCCAGGGTATCCTCCTCACCTAGGGATCCAACCTGCTTCTCCAGCTTCTCCTTCATTGGCAGGTGGAATCTTTACCACTGAGCTACCTGGGAAGCCCGTGCCTGCAAGAGGGGGCGTCAAAGACAAGGAGAATTCTTAGACATGAACCTAAAGCTCAAGGGACCAAAGGAAAACACATAAATTGGACTCCGTGAAATTTAAGAGTTTTCTTTGACAATAGACACTTAAGGAGAGGGAAAAGCCAACCCATGGAATAGGAGAAAAGATTTGCAAACCATACACCTGACAAGAGATTAACATGCAGAATGTACAAAGAACACTCATAACTCGATAGTAAAAAGAGAATCCAGTGAAAACTGGGCAAAAGACTTGAATGGACATTTCTCCAGAGAAGATGTACAAATGGCAATATGCACATGAAAAGATGCTCAGCGTCATTACTCCTCGGGGAAATGCAAATCAAGTCCTCTGAGATACCACTTCACACTCACTAGGATGACCAGACTCAAAAAAAAAAAAAAAAAAAAACCAACTTGGAAATAATAGGTGTTGATGAGAATGTGGGGAAATAAGGAGCCCTCACACACTTCTGATGGGGATGAAAAATGTGCAGGCACTTTGGAAACCAATCTGGCAGTTTCTTAATCATTTAAACATAGAATTACAATGTGATCAAATAATTCTACTCCTAGGCATTTACCAAGAGAATTGAAAACAGGTATTCACACCAACCCTTTTTCACAATGTTCATAGCAGCATTAGTTGCAGTTGCCAAAAGGTGGAAATAACCCACGTGTCCATCAGTAGATGAATGGATAAACAAAATACAGCCCATCCATACAATGGAATATTACTCAACCATAAAAAAAAAATGAAGTGGGGAATTCCCTGGCAGTTGGTTAGGATTCCAAGCTCTCACTGCTGGCCTGGATTCAATCCCAGGTCTGGGAATTAAGATCTCACAAACCTTGCAGTACAGGTAAAAAAACAAAACAAAACAAACAAAAAAAAAAAAACAGGACTGAAGTTCTGATATGCACTACAACATGGATGAACCTCAAGAACACCAAGCTGAGTTTCTTTAACAAAAGAACAGACACAAAGGGCACATATTATATGATCCCATTTATATGAAATGTCCAGGCAAATCCATAGAGACAGAAAGCAGATCAGTGGTGGCCTGGAGCTGGGGGAGGGGGAATGAGGATGACTGATCATGGGGATAGGGTTTTCTTTTGGGGGTGATGGGAATGCTCTGGAAATAGATAGTAATAATGGTTCCATAACATTGTGTATGCCACTGAATTTTTCACTTTAAAAGCATAAGGGGACTTCCCTGGTGGTACAGTGGATAGGAATCCACCTGCCAATGCAGGGGACGCAGGTTCGATCCCTGGTCTGGGAAGATTCCACATGCCTCAGAGCAGCTATGCCTGTGAGCCACAACTACCAAGCCCACAGTCTGGAGCCCTCAAGCCTGAAATGTCCACCTGGCAAAGCTACTGTAGCCTGCGCATCTAGAGCCCTCGCTCTGCTGCAGAGAAGCCACTGCAGTGAGCAGCCCATGTAGGGGAACAGAGAGCAGCTCCCACTTGCTGCAACTAGAGAAAGCCTTCACACAGCAACAAAGACCCAGCACAGCTAAAAAAAAATCAATCAATAAAACGGTGAGGGAATCCCCAGGGTCCAGTGGTTAGGGCTCTGTGCTTCCACTGCGGGGGGCATGGGTTCAATCCCGGGTTGGGCAATTAAGATCTCCCATACCTCGAGGCCGAAAAATAAATTAAAAAATAAATTTTAAGAAGTGAAAGGAGGTTAGACATCCCTGGTGCTACAGTGGATAAAGAACATGCCTGCTGATGCTGGGGACATGGGTTCGATCTTCCTGCTCCAGGAAGATTCTGCATGCCGCAAGCAACAAAATCCTCTGAGCTGCAACTACTGAAGCCCGTGTGCCTAGAGCCTGTGCTCTGCAACGAGGGAAGCAATTGCAATGAGAACCTGGGCGCCACGGTGAAGAGCAGCCTCTGAGCACTGCAGCTCTTAGTGAAAGGGTGAATAGTGTGGTATGTGGGTACAGTCTTTAAAAAAAAAAAAAAAGATGAATGGACAAAGATGCACAGTTAGGGGAAGGGCATTTCATTTCAGGCCAAGGGCCTGGCATCTGCAGGCTGAGGGCAGGGTCACATAACAGGCCAGGCCAGGGCTGGCTGTTCTCTGTCACCTCCTGCACTCCAGAGATCCCTGATATCCCAGCCCCATCCTGGCTCAAGGGAAGAGGCACAGACAACATCTCTTTATGACCAAACTACCCAGAGGCTGCTGGAGCAACAGAAGATGCAGATTATCTGGGGAGGTAAACTGAGGCAGCCTGTCTTCCTGATGGAAACGTGCATCTTGACTCATGGGGGGATGAGTCTCTTTGTCTCTTGAGACCCTCCACCTCTCCTGCTTCAGAACCTCCCCACCAACCCCCTACAAACTTAAAAATAAAAACTCTGAGGTCCCAGGCCGCTGGAGGCTGTGACCTCTATCCTCACCCTCACCTATTCCCCACCAACCATATCTGCCACAGGGCCTTTGCTCCTGTTGTCTGGCCTCTCTTCACCATTTGGCCCCAGCACCACCTCTTCCAGGAAGCCCTCCCTCACTTCTGTTCCTCACACTTTCACTTGTCACTTACCCAGGTTTATTGCAACTCTCTTTGTGATGATTAGATTAGCTTCTGTCCTCCCAACCCAACCAGGAGCCCCTCGTGACTGGACCAAATCTGACCTGTGCAGAACAGGAACTGGTATACAGCAGGTGCTTGATACTGATTTTTTGAGTCAAGGAAGGAAGGAAACTGTGAAACAGGTTCTACCACAGTCTCGATTCCTGGAACTGCTGGGAGGAGCTAAGGGAGAACCTCAGCTCTGCTAAGTAGGATTGCCCAACCCATGGAGGTAGGGCCCTCAAGCCAGTGCCCTGAACCCTCTCCTATTATACAGATGAGCAAGTAGAGGCCCAGAGAGGAACTTCTTATGGGTCATTTTCTAACAGCAGAAAAAGAGCTCAAAATGCCTTTAACAACAAGAAAAACCAGAATTTTGGGCTTCAGGCGTGGCTGGACCCAGGAACTAGGACGCCATCTCTCTGTGGTGCTGTCCTCTCTGCAAGCTTCTCTTTCAGGCATGTTCAGCCTTCCCCCAACAGAAGCAGGTGTTCATCTTCTCCATTCATTTCAGCAGGAATTTCCAGTGATGCTCCACAGATAGCAAACTCCTAACTCCATGGACCCAGGAGGTGAGTTTGCCAACTCCAAGGCCACCTAAGTGGGCGCTGTGCTGTTGATGGGTCCAGTACTGGGTCCCGTGCTGGGACAGCCAGCATGGGGGCATTTAGCTCCCTGAAGGTTCCACGGTGTACATGTGTAGGTTGGGTGAGGGAGAGGGGGACTCTGGACTTGAAGTGGGTAGCTCAGAGCCTCTGGGGGTCGGGTCATTCTGGTCTTTCTCATGAGGCTGCTGACCCAGCATCCCTCCATCCTGTCCACTTGGTCCTGCCACTGTCCGGGCCTCCTCCTCAGGCTGCAGCCCGGCCCTCAGGAATGAGGAGGGCTGATCTTTAGGGGAGGGTTTATCTAGAGGAGCGCGCAGGTTGAGTACTTGGACCAAGACTTCTGTTTCCCCATCCAGATGGGGAAACAGAAGACCCCAAAGAGGAAGGCCAGGACGTCTTGATTCTCGACCCTACTGGCTGCCAGACCTTCTTCAGCCAGAGGTCTCATCTTCTTTTGCCACAAAATTCAGTGGTTCTGAGTTTTAATCTCCACCCTGTCCCTGTTTGAAACCGGAAAGAGTGTGTTTTGCAAACTCTCTGGGAGGTGGGAGGGGGCTGGGCGGACTGGCGGACTGGGCGTGGGAGACACGGCCGCTGCCGCCACCTGGTGGCCGTGGAGGGAGTCAGCACCAACTCGTTGAAGAATGAGGGAAGGTCTGGCGGGGAAGGTTGAGGAAGCAGTGTTTTCAGGGTGTGTCTGGGGAGTCAAAGTTCTGCTGCGGGTGTTCGGGTGTTCGATGTTAGGATGAGC
This sequence comes from Muntiacus reevesi, assembly GCF_963930625.1. Lineage (NCBI taxonomy): Eukaryota > Metazoa > Chordata > Mammalia > Artiodactyla > Cervidae > Muntiacus > Muntiacus reevesi. Next base: position 183,996,682 of record NC_089249.1, on the reverse strand, counting down.
GAAGAATCCCAGGTCTCCGCCTGAGCCCTGGACAGAGGAATGGGGTTGGGGGCAACCAAACCTCCTCCTGTTACTTATTTATGAAGTCTTAGACACCCCCGCCCCAGCAGCTTGTGAGGTCTACATGATCATCACCCTTGTTTTATTTATTTTTTAATCTTTGGAGTTTAGGTAAATTTTATTCTAAATGGGATAAGACAACTGGATAGTAACAAAAGCAGTTAAGTATTAAACTTAATCACTGATTCAGTAAGTTTAAAATCCTACCTTTTTGTTTTATTTTTTTTAATCCTATCTTTTTAAAAACCACTCAATGATTTTTAATATTTAATACAATCAAACCTAGTGAAAGCTCTTTTTATCTAAACCTTTAAAATGACTGGAAAACTAAAACTTAATTCCCATTCATGACTGCATTGCACTCTCTAATTCAATAATCTGTGTCTTCCTAAAGATGTTGTGGCTTGTAGCAAGGTAGTTTCTTCCTCTCCACCCTAAGTTTACTCAATTTTCTCCTTTGTTTTCAGTTTTTCATTTTCTCCTACAATAACTTCATATTTCTCTTTCATTTTTTTCCAGTTCTAGGCAAAGCAGCTCTATTTCTGGATTTTCTGGGGTAGCAGCTCCCGAGTGATGCTTTAAAAGCAATCCAAAGCACTGTGAGGTTTCTCTGGTTCTTCGTGTATGTCCAGCACCCCCAACTTTTCCAAGCACCTCTGGAACTGCTCAGCAGTTTTCTAATGAGATATAGTGACAGCAGCAGTGACCTCCCCATTTCATTATTTTTTTATTTTATGTTTTCACCCCCACTTTACCGGCGAGGCATCTGCGGCAAAGGAGGGGCCATCACCTCCCTCAGGGTATTTAGCCTTCTTTTCCCCACATCTGGATCGTCCAAGCCTGAGACCCTGCAGTGCAACAGAGAATTCTGCACCCAGATTCCGCATTCAGACAGGACGCCCAGCCCAGGATCTGGGATCAGCCTGAGCCTCTTTGGGCCCCGCTTCAGTCTATCCCGCACACCCCCTCAACAGGCCAACTACAGTGCCCTAATCCATGGATGCCAGGCCCTGGCTCTGGGCAGCAACTTCCATTTCAAGGCGGTTTTTAAGGTTCCCACCATAGGATTGTGGCAGCTGCTGCTGGGCAGAGTCAGCGTCTATGGAGGGCAGTGGCTCCAAAGTCTGGGGAGTCAGGATGGAGTCTGAGTCACTCAGCCTAGATTAGAGTCTTGCGTGTGCTGTTTGGCCCCAGGCCAGCCACTAGCCCTCTCTGAACCTCACTGAGGTTCACTGAAATAGGTCAGTAAGACAGCCATGTCACTCAGGGTGGCCACGGGGATTCAGGGCATCACGTGAGTGTCTGGAAAGAACAGGCTGAGTATGCAGTAAACACTTAATAACCAGCCGTCATGGTGGCAGTCGTCAATCTTCTCTGTACGAGGAGGCAGATGTTCCTGTTTCTCCCTGGGAACCGAACCTGGGGGTCTGCCTTAGGTCCCCCAGGAGCAGCACTGGGAATCTAGCCGCCTGGGCAAAGCTGTCCTCCACACTGTCCTGCCAGCCTGGCCCCAAAGTCCCAGTCTCAGGACATCCTTGCATCTGTTTCCTGTCCTTCAAGAGCAGCTCTGTGTCCAGGGCTGGCTTAGAGGCACGCAGAGGCAGCTCCATCTTCTCCTTGAGAGGCCCAAGTGTGCCCATGTCAGCTCCCTCGCCTTTTTCCCGGGATATATTCACCATCAGGGCCTCTTGTGGAGACACCTCCTCTGGGAAGTCTGCTGGGCTGGTCCACTGCCAAACCTGGAGAGGGAGGGTAGGGTCAAGGCTGTGGGAGGGGCCTTATTTCTCATCTGCACAAGGATGGAGTGGACCAGGTCCTTTCTGGCTAAATTCTTTAAAATCTTGAAGCCAATTCAAGGATCAATAGGAAGGGCTCCCCATTTCTCTTTGGAAAACTCTCTCTTCCTCTGATGAGCGATGTGGTTGGGCAGGGCAGTAGCCCCAGGCTGGTTGTTGCCATCAGCATGTGATCCTGGCCCAGTCAACCAGAGCATTCCAGCCCCCTGGTTCCAGTGATAGGCTCACGGATGGGCATATGACCCAAAGCTGGGCCAATCAGTGATGGTGCAGAATTTTGCAGCAGTTAATGGGTAAAAGGGATACCCTGTTTCCACAAGAGGAAGGCTGAACCCACCTGGAAAAGAAGCCTGCAGGGAAGCTAGCACCCCAAAGAGATGGAGTCCTACTTCCTGGATCCAGCCATGCCTGAAGCCCACAACCTTAGAATTTTTTTCCATCAGTTATGTTGTGAAGTCACTTGAGTTCTGTTTCTGCTACTAGGAAATGATCCACATGAGGGTCACTCTGGGTTTCTATTTGCTTGTCTATAAAATAGGGTAGGGTTTTTTGTGGTTTTTTTTTTTTTTTTTTTTTAAGTCCTTGCATCAATGGTTTGGAAAGAATAAAATGAGTTAATGCATGGCCATTACTCTTGAGAGCCCTAATCCAGATATGGGCCCAATAAAGAAGACCTGGAATTAGAAAGAGGGGCCCTTACCTGCTTCCCCTGGCTGCCAGAGAACTTGATGGCAGTGCTGGCACCAGGTGTGGGCAGGGGTGGGCACAGGTGCCTTGCAGCCCTGGGGAGAGAGGGGGACTGGTCAGTGCTTCTGTTTATTCTCATGTTTCAATTGTTCTGACTTATTTTTTTCATCTCCATTAGGTTACAGTAAGGGGAGTGAAGATGCAGTGAAGTGGTCAGAGGAGAGGGAAACTGACAGACCCAGGTTGAAATTCCAGCACTGTTGGATGCCCTGGGCCTGACTCTCTGGGCCTCAGTTTCCTCATCTTGAAAGTGGACATAAAAACCTATTTTGGGGTTAACAATTACTATTATTCATACTATCACTATTACAGATCATCTCAGGGGAGGGGGTGCAAGTTACCTGTTCAAGCTGCGGTACCCAAAGATTCCCAGGAGAAGGATGCTCACGAAACTCCCCAAAGATGCGAGGAAGATGGACCAGTCGGACAACTCAGAAACCTGGACTTCTAGGAGCAGAAGAGCTTGGGCTGAGGGAGACACACCTCCTGCCTCTCACTGAGGAGGGAACTGGGAGGGGCGGGCCCTCCATCAACTCACTGCTGACCCTGACACAACACGAGCCCCTCTGAGCCTCAGTTTCCTCCTCTGGGAAGTGGGGCCCTGTGACTATGGGATAAAGCCCTGGCACACGTTATTAAGTGCTCAGGGCACGGTAGCTCCAATCACCTGCAGCGGGGCTTGTGTGGTTGCTCCCCTGGACCCAGACCTGCCCACCACACACCTAATCTGACTCACTGCTTCTCTTACAACCAGATTTCACTGCGAGGACAACAGGTAGGGACTATGGCAAGAGCAGGGGTCATTCGGTCACCAAATCTCCCACTTCCACATGCCCCAAGACAACAGAGCCCGCCGACTTCCTTATGTTTGTGATGAGAGATGTTCATTCACATTCATTCATTCCCTCAGTAAATACCCACCTCTGCTCCCTCCCTATCCCCAATAGCTCCAAGGATGGAGGAGGCAGAGCCCAGAAAGACACCTCCACATGCTCCCAAGGTGTCAGGCCAAGTAGGCGGGGCAATCACAGCTGGAGGGGAAGCGGATGCCCCAGAAGGAAGCCTGGAAGGCTTCCTGAAGGAAAGAGCTTTTGAGCTGAGTAATGAAGGGTGAATAGGAGTTTGGCAAGGAGATCAACCATTCTAGGCAGAGGCCTGCAAGGGCAAGAACATGGGAGTATGAGAAAAGGTTTATGGGAGGAAGATACAGCAGAGGAAGCTGGTGAAGGAGGTGGGAGCAGGTCAGCCTGTGACTGGCTCCTGAGGGAGATTCATGGGGAGCAATGGAGATTTGGAGGGTCAGGGCAGATATGTTTGTTGATGTGGGATGTGGGGCAATGCATGCTCGGTAAATACAGGGTCCACGCCCCACCCTGCTCCACTCAGGCTTCCCTTGTGGCTCAGATGGTAAAGAATCTGCCCGCAATGCAGGACACCCATGTCTGATCCCTGGGTCGGGAAGATCCCCTGGAGGAGGAAGTGGTAACCCCCTCCAGTATTCTTGCCTGGAGAAGCCCATGGACAGAGGAGCCCAGTGGGTTACAGTCCACGGGGTCACAAAGAGTCGGACACGACTGAGCGTCTGTCACTCACTCACCGATGGTGAAACGCAGGGGCTGGCTCCAGGCGCCCCGCCACTTGGCCGTGTCTGCGCGGACCCGCACCTGGTAAGCCGTGCCAGCCCGCAGGCCTTGGAGGGTGACCTGGGTCTCTGTGGGTTTCACGTGCAGCTCTGTGGACGGGAGGCAGCCGTGAGCCCCTGGACCCCTTTTATTCTGGGCTCCACCCTGGGAGGTGAGGATGGGGGTGGGGGCTCATGGTCATTTTGTGGAAAACTCTTCCCTAAATGCACCCATTCACCTCAAGTTTATTTGGAAAAAAACATTCTTCATCAAAATATTCAGCAAATGATGCTGTTTTTCTCAAATTCTGACCAGTTCACCCTTCCCTCACTTCTAGCCCGCTCTCTGCCAGCCGCATGTGCCTTCTCCTCAGAGCTCCCTATAGGCATCAGGTTCCATCGTCAACCTCTGGGCCTTTGCACTGGCTGATTCCCTGGCCTGCTTTACCCTTTCCCCAGATGGCTGCATCTGGGGCTGCATGGTTTCCTCCCTCACCTCTTTCCCATCTTTCAGGTCAGGGTCAGGGTTACCTTTGTCTGAGTTGCTCCCCCTCCCCAGGGTCCCTACCACCTCAGCACACAGTAGGACCTCAACAAGTGTTTGTGGAATGGGCTGACTTAAAAAATAAAGCACCTTATAAAAATCTTTAAAATGAGAATACAATTGGTGGTGGTTGTCCAGAAGAAAAAATTTCCTAGAACCCTAAATCCATATTCTTTGTAAATACCCAAGAGGAATATTCTTCAAAAGAAATTTCAGGGAAGTCGGTACATTTGGCCAAATGGGCAACTGGTGCATGAATCTTCAGCAATTTGGCTTTTGGCAAATTGGTTTTCAGCAAACGGGGCTGTTTCTGGCTGTGCCGGAATATGTCACCAACTCCCATTAGGCTTCATTTATCCCCTCTAAGGGGCTTCCCAGGTGGGTAAAGAATCTACCTGTTGGAGATGCAGGAGATTCGGGTTCCATCCCTGGGTCGGGAAGATCCCCTGGAGAAGGAAATGGCAACCCACCCCAGTATTCTTGCCTGGAGAATCCCATGGACAGAGGAGCCTGGCGGGCTACGGCCCACGGGGTCACAAAGAGTCGGACATGACCGAGCGACTGACAGTGCATGCACGAATGCACACACTCCCTCTAAGCATCATAGGATGACCAAACTGGTGGCAGGATGTCCATGTCTGAATCGGGAGGGCCCCTATCCCCCCCATCCCCCCATCCCCCCTCCCTCCCCCGGGCATCAGGCCTTGCCCTGTGCTGAGATTGTGCAGAGAAGGCAGGAAGTAAACCCATGGTCTTGCTGGCCTGGCCTGTGGCTGCAGGAGATGGATGGCTGAGGCTGTATCTGCAAGACTGTGTTAACCAGTGGGAGAATGATGCTCCCAGTGCAGGAAATGACAGGAAGATCCAGCGATGGTGAGACCTGCCCTGCACATCCTCATTTCTTTCCCTCTTATGGGGCAGGAAGGGGCACCTGAGTTCAAATCCAGGCTTGCGTAAACTTTGGGCAGGTGAATCCCTCTGCAGGCCTCAGTTTCCCCACCTGTGGGATGGGGACAGTCATTCCTGCTCCATGGGAGTTGCCGTCAGGGCCAATCAAATGATGAGTCCAACTCTATCATTTTATGGGTGGGGAAACCAAGGCCCAGAGAGGGACAGTGAGGCGCCAGGGTCACACAGCAAGGCAGACTCAAGCCCAGACCCCTTCCTCCCCCAGCCAGGCCTGTGCTGCCTCACCTACCAGATACTTGGTTGCTATCCTCCTCCTGGCAGTACACAACGTACTCCTTCAGGACGCCAGGGCAGGTGCTCAGCAGAGATGGTGTCCAGTCCACAGACACCGAATCCTGGCTGAGTATCTTCACCGACACGTGCTGTGGGCTTCCGGCCTCTGAGGCTGCAATCACACCACTGCCATGGTCATTTCCAAGGGTGCTGGCTCAGCATGTTCTGCCTGCCCAGCTGGTACTGTCCAGAGGCCCAGGGAACCATGACCACCAAGTCAAGTGGGCCTGGGTTCAAATCCTGGCTGCACTACTCTGGTATCATCACTTCTCTCTGAGCCTCAGTTTTCTTACCTATAAAATGGGGGCAGTGCCTCTTGGGGTGTCTTAGAAGTCGATTGACTTGACTTTTTTTTTGGCCTCTCCATGAGGCATGTGGGATCTTAGTTCCCTGACCAGGGATTGAACCTGCACCCCCTGCAGTAGAAGCAAATCGTAACCACTGAACCACCAGGGATGTCCTGACTGAGCTGACTTCTAAGTGTCTGGCTTTTGGTCAGCACCTGATGGGCAGTAGGTGCCTCTAAATGGTATTCCCCATTCCTTATACCCAAGGACCACTGCTGAATCCCCAGAGGAGAACACCCCGCAGGTTTGGGCCACTCACCATTGCCTCCAAAATGGTAGGTGGACAAGACTGTAGACCATGAGGTTGGCTTCTCTGGGTGTGCAGAGGCAAAGATGGAGATGCGGTAACATGCCTTCTGTTCCAATGCCCCAGATTCTTGGCTCCAGCTATGAGTTGCTGGAAGGATTAGCAAAGGCCAGGCCAGTAAATAGATTGTGTCCCCACCTTTGCACTGGTGCAATCTGCCAGAAACTTTTAGAGCACTCCTACTCATGCCTCAAAACCCTTGCACCAATGTCCCCTCCTCCAGGACTCCTCCAGGATTCCTTCCTTTTGCCCTCTCCCAAAGGATCCCCACCTTCTCCAGCACAGCTCTCACTCCATGGTGCCAGGGGTGTTTGTGTCCAGCCTGTCTCCCCTGGCTGGAAGCTCTTGGAGGGCCAGGCTAAGACTGAGGATTTTGGGGGACCCAGCCAAGACCAGGGCAGAGAGGCTGCCTGGGCCATTCAGCACCCCCTCTTTCCCTCCAGAGGCCTCATTAATTTGCCACTAGCATATTGTTAGTTGCCACCTTTCCTGGCACCAGTGAGTGTTTAACAAACACCCTGGGACGTGAGACTCATTTCCTGCCAGGGTGCAACCTGCCCAGGGCTGAGCCCTGGCAAACCAGGATTGCAGCAGGAAACTCCAGACTTCCGCGCAGGTAGGAGGGTCTGACAGGTGTTGGCCTGTCCCCACTTCTGTGTGACCTTGAGCAAGTAGAAAGACCTCTCTGGGCCTCAGATACCCCATGTGGAGGATGCCTACAGGTTTGAGTTGACCGGGAGCTCTAATGGAGGATGCAGGGTAACCAAAACTACGGTACCCATTCCAGCAGCGTCCGGGTCCTGGGGTGCCGTCACGATGCAGGTGGCAAGGTTCTCCTCCTGGCCCTGGAGCTGCCACTCAACGCAGTACCTCATCCCCTGGGCCCGGGCTGGCCAACGTATGGTGGTCCCGTTGGCTCCAGCCGTGATATTCAGAAGCCCTGGTTCTGGAAGAAAACAAGGGAGGCACATCAGACTAGCGATCTTATGCCCCGCCCCCACCCTCCCACCCAAGGCTCTGAGAGCCCCATCCCACTCTCTCGACAAACTCTAACCCCCAGGGGCCGGCAGTGTTTGTATCTGACTGTCTCCCCACGCTGGGGGCTGCCGAGCTGGGGTCTGAGCACCAAGGGGACAGCAGCGGCCGTCTGAATGAATCGAGTCCTCCCCCAGCCTGACCACGGGTTCTCTGCCAAGATGCCCACCATCAGAGCTCCCTATGCTACCACTTCTAGCCGGCCAGGCTGGTAAGCGACGCTCCAGCAGATGCCTGGCCGCCCACCACCCGCCTCGCCCTGCGGCCGTGGGTGGCTGTGGTGGGGGAGGGGCGTCCTCGTTGGACCAGCGCTGCGAGGACGCACCCACTCAGCCCTCTTGGGCTCATCTCTGCCGCTCCCTACAGCAAGGGTATCTGCACCAACCTGAGAGGTGGGTACTGCTTCCAGTTCTAGAGAGAACAGCTATCATTTATTGAGTTCTGACTGTATGCACCAGGCCAGGGCTGTTTTACGGTCACCATGATCAATGATATAAATCATATCAATATCATGCCACATCATATCAAATCATATCAATGATATAAAAACTGAGGCTCAAAGACAGAGAGCCACCAGCCCAAGGTCACATAGCAAGGCCATGGCCCAAACCAGACCAGGAGCTGACAGACTCCCTGACGTGCCACCCCAGCAAGTGGCTGCCTCTGTCTGAGCCTCAGTCGTCCCATCTCTGAAATGGGCATCATCGTAACCACCCTGCTGGGTGCTCAGTAGGATCAGGACTAAGGTGAAGCAAGCAGGGCACTTATCTCGGGCATGAAATTTAAGGAGGTGTCAAGGAATTCAGTCATCAGTATCAATGCTCTTTTAATGCAATATTTTTTTTTAAATAGAAATGAATGGAAAAATATGTACTGAGTACCATTCAGGATTGCCAAATAATGGAAACAGCTTAAATGTTCATCAGAAGAAAAACAGATAAATGAAATGTGGCCCATCCACACAGCGAAATATTACTCAGCCATAAAAAAGGATGAAGCATGACATGTGATACAATGTGGTTGAATCCTGGAGACATCAGGCTGAGTGAAAGAAACCAGACACAAAAGATCACAAAGCATATGATCAGTTTCTATGAAAAAGTCCAGGGAAATCCACAGAGACAGAAAGGAGATTAATGATAATCAGAGGCTGGGGGAGGGGATGGGAAGTCACTGCTAGTGGGGACAGGGTCTCATTTGGGGGTGATGAAATGTCCTGGAACTAGATGAGGTGATGGTTGTATAACACTGTGAATGTGATCAGTGCACCAAATTGTGCTTGTTAAAATGGTTCATTTTGATATGTGAACCTTCCCTCAATAAAATATTTGTGTATATGCATACACATAGATCTTGATTTTTTAAATTTTAGATTTATTTTTTATTGGGGTAATGTTGGTTTATAATAGTATATGTTTCATGAGTACAACATTATATTTCAACTTCTGAATAGCCTACTGTGTGCTCACCGTAGAAAATTTAGTTTCCATCTATCACCGTAGAGTTGATCCTCTTTACCCCTCCCCTCCTCCACCTCTTCCCCTCTGGTAACCGCTACTCTTTTCTTTCTGCCTACGTGTTTGTTTTGGTTTGCCCATTTATTTATTTAGTTAATCAGTTAGTTTGTTTGGTTTGTTGGTTGGTTTTTATATTCCACAGCTGAGAGAAATTATAGTGTATCTGTCTTTCTCCATCTGACTTATTTCACTAAGGATCATATCCTCAAGGTCCATACGTGTTGTCACAAATGCCAGCATTTCATTCTTTTTTATGGCTGAGCAGTTTTCCATTGTATACATGCACCACATCTTTTTGCTTCATTGACGGTTATTTAGGATGTTCCCATATCTTGGCTATTGTGAATAACACTGCCATGAACATAGGGGTGCATATATTGTTTCCTATTACATTTTTCTTTGCTCTGGATAAATACACAGAAGCAGAATTGCTGAATCATATAGCGCAAAGATGGGAAAGAATCTGCCTGCAATGTAGGAGGCCTGAGTTTGACCCCTGGGTTGGGAAGATCCCCTGGAGAAGGGACTAAATACCCACTCCAGTATTTTTGTCTGGAAAATTCCATGGACAGAGGAGCCTGGCAGGTCCATGGGGTCGCAAAGAGTCAGACACGACTGAGCGACTAACACTTTCACTTTTCACGGTAGTCCTAGTCTTAATCTTTTGAGGAATCTGCCTTCTGTTTTCCCTAGTGGCTGCCCCAACTTACATTCCTGCCAATAGTGTGCAAGGATTCCTTTTCATCCACATCATCACCATTGATTTTTCATTATATGTAAATATATGTATATATTTAATATATGTATGTGCATGCGTGCATGCTAAGTCGTTTCAGTTGTGTCCAGCTCTGTGACCCTATGGACCATAGCCTGCCAGGCTCTTCTGTCCATGGGATTATCCAGGCAAGGATACTGGAGTGGGTTGCCATGCAGTCCTCTGGGGGGATCTTCCCGACTCAGGGATGGAAACTGCGTTGGCAAGCAGGTTCTTTACCACTAGCGCCACCTGGAAAGCCCTTAATATACGTATGCCTGTATATAAAGTGAGCAAATTGCCTAGATTTTAAATGAAGACAGGATCAACCCTGTTCTTGTACAACCCAGCCTCACTTGACACCCTGATCCTGCCCCTGGTCCCAATAAAACATTATTTACAAAAACAAATGTTTGACCTGAGCTGTAGTTTGCCCGTGAGATTATTTTTTGAACTATTACATTATAACACTATGCCTTTTTAAACACACTATGCATTTTTGATTACTAACTTTTGATGCACTCCTAAATTAGACACCCCCTTAAATTTTTGTGCTTCGCTTGCCTCACCTAGTCTAGCTGAGGTTCAGAGTATGTGCTCAGCTCCAAGGGGCCCTCCCACCACCCAGCCAAAGGCACCTGAGTGGGTGCAGGCAGGAATGTGCCATGTCTGATTGGGGCCAAGGCCAAAGCGATTCCGGGAAACGACGGCCAGATCATAGGCAGCACCCGAGAGGACGAGCTTTTTCTTCAGGCGCAGAGTCCTCTTGGCCTTGGTCTTACATGGGCAGGACAGCATGTGCAGGTGGACGTGGTAGGTCGCCTCCACGCCAGAGTCGGGCCCAAGGCAGCCTTCCGGAAGCTCCAGCTGGGGCAGCTGTGAGTGTGAGAGATGGTTTTTTGGGGACCTGCCCATGCTCTTTGTCCCCATGTCCCCAGGAATCAGCCCGTGAGCACAGACTCATCCACAGGCCCACATGATGACTTGAGCAAAAATTTACAAACTAGTAAACCTCAGGGCTGGCAACACTGTTGGGAAACTGACACATTCACTGATCATTGGTTTTGGGGGAAGAATAATTTGGAAAAAGCCACTGAAAGCCAGGGGGGAAAAAAGTTTCCATCTTTGAACCCAGTTACCTCAAGTCTGGAAATTTTTTCTAAGAAAAAGAATTCAAATTATAGGAAACCTAGGAAGAGAAGGAGCTTCCCTATAACTTTACTGTGACAGGTCACTGGGGATCTGGCTGAATCAATTATGGTGAAATCGGGGGTTGGAACCTATGTTTTTGTCCCTGACTCAGGCAGGAAACTTTTCCTCTGTGCCTTAGTTTCCTTCTCTGTAAAATAGGTACATTTGACTATACTTAATGAGTTCTTTGGGGGCCTTCGAAGAGATTATCTCCCATCCAGACCAACACAGCCAAGTACTTCCTGGCCTCCCAGCGTCCACCCGAGCCCCCCACAATTTATTCTCCTGATGGCCACCAGAGGGAGCCTGTGAACACCTGAGTCCAGCCATATTCCTCCGCTCACACACCTCCCGCGGCTCCCCGTTACCTTCAGATTTCAACCTACAGTCTTTACGGCCTCAATCACCTTCACAGTTCATCTCCCTGAGTTTTACACACTTCCACTGTAGCCTCTTGTTTCCTTCTCTCTCTCCCCAGGCTAACCCACAGCCCAGTGACAACCCTGTTACCTGCTCACTCAAGGTCACCTGCCTCCTCCCATCTGGGCGAAGACGCTCTACTGAGAAGTTCATCGCAGCCTGGGGAGGGGTTTCTGCAATGAGACAGCAAGACGGTGACACTGGGGGTGGTTCCCTCGCTGACAACCTCCCGCAGACCCTGGATGGAGACATGGGACCTTTTCCCTCCCTCCCATGAAACACAGGATTCCGTGGGTTACATAGTTTTCAGAATCTGCAAACACGGAGATCCACTTCATGAGGGTGGATATACTTGATGCAATTGGCTAAAAATAGTTCAAACGGTCAATTTGATATAATGTCCTTTTTTTTAATACTATAGATTTTTTTTTTTTAATCTGGAAGCAGCTACTGGAGTTGTTTCCCAGCAGATACACTCTTGCGCGGGCAAGAGGAAGCTCCAGTTCAAAGGGTGGGGGCCAAATATTGACAGTTACCCCATCTCCCCCTTCCACCCCCCACCTTGGGCTACATCTCCCCTCTGGAACTGCCCAGGCTCCAGCGCCCTGTGTTTGAGAAAATCCATCTTCACAACACAGCCACTTGCACCCATCAACTCCTTGTTCAGCTTTCAGAGGACAAAACCCACCAAACTAATTGGAAGGAGAGAAGGATCGAGAAATGTCTTCTTTTTAGATTGTGGGTTGGCTGCATTCTACAAAGTGGAACTCGCTCACTGCCCTGTCACCTGGCACCAGTTTCCCCTAATTTCTCCCGCCACCTTATTTCTTTTTTTTTTTTTTTAATGTAATCCCGTGGACTTCAGCCCGCCAGACTCCTCTGTCCATGGATTTTTCCAGGCAAGAATACTGGAGTGGGTTGCCATTTCCTTCTTCACCGCCACCTTATTTCTAACACCCATCACCTTATTTCTAATCCCACTACCATCTTTTGGATGCCTGTCTCCCTTCCTGGGGCCCAGGGTTTTCTCACCAGGGGGGATGCACACAGGGCTGCTCCAACTGCTCCAGGGACCTCCGGGGACCCCTGGTCCCATACGCCGCCGCAGCTGGAATTCCTGGGCCATGTCCATCTCCAAGGGGCAGAGGCATGACTCTGAGGAGAAGCAGAACAAACTTCAGGCCAAGGGGCTGTCCCACAGCTAGGAGTACCCGGAGCTTGGGATGGTCACTTAGCCATGATGTACATATTAAGCGCCAACTGTATGTGCACTTATTGAGCATCAACTGTGTCCATGCAATTATTGAGAATTAACTGCGTGCCAGACCCTGGGGACAAGGACAGTCAGAATAGGCCAGGTCCTGTGTTCTGGGGCCTCAAGGGTCACCCACTTCCTACACTGTCTGGGGTTCAAGTCTTAGCAATATCATTCCTTGGGATGTGACCTTGGCCAATGGCTTCTCAAGCCCAAGCCTGTGTTTCCTCCCCTGTGAAATGGGAATCACCCAATATTGAACTACAAAGAGGCACACACAAGTCTGCAAAGAATTCAGCACTGGGCCTAAGACACAGTCGGGGCTTCTCCAGTGGCTCTGCAGTAAAGAATCTGCCTACAATGCAGGAATTGCAGGAGACGCACGCAGTTTTGATCCCTGCATTGGGAAGATCCCATGGAGGAGGGCTTGGCAGTCCACCCAGTGTTCTTGCCTGGAGAATCCCATGGACAGAGGAGCCTGGTGGGCTACAGTCCATAGGGTCGCAGAGTCAGACACAACTGAAGTGACTTAGCACAGCACACAGTGGGTGCCTAATTAATGCTAACTTGCTGCTGCTGTCATTGTTCATTATTATTCTCACCAAAGCCAGCATCATCCTGACGTCCACAGTCACCCTAAAATGAGATCATATTTATACATGATTTTACATTTGGTGTTGAAAATATTAGTTAACTCTTTTGAAATCTTCAACAATTATTTTGCTAAATGCCACGTAGAACCCTGGATTGAATCTGGGAACAGCAAGAGGACATCCTCAGAAAAGCAAATGAAGGACTTCCACGGTGATCCAGTGCTTAGGAACCCGCCTTCTAACTCAGGGGATGCAGGTTCAATCCCTGGTTTGTGTGAGCATGGGCAGTCATAATCAGATCTTCAAATCAGAGACAGACCCCGAAGGCTAAATATGGGGCAAGAGTGGAGGCCAGGTGGAAGGAGTGATAGATGCAGAGACTGCAAAGCTGACGGGGGAAATGTGAAGGTGCCCTGTGCCCTGTGCAAACTGCTGATCTCGGAATAAACTCACCAGCTTCCACGGGCTGCCAGGTGCTCGGTGCCGGAACTGCACCTCGGCACCGTCCTGGCGGGCTGGGGTCTCCCACTCCATAAGCAGCTTCCCTGCTGACTTGGACACCTTGATGTTTCCTGGGGGAGGGTCGTATTTAACTGGAAGCAGAGGTGGGGGGTGGGGAAAGGAAGCAGGGGCATGTGTGAGTTGTTGGTCCTGAAAATCCCAGAAAACCTGCACATGATCCTCCTGGTCCAGAGAAGCCCCCAAGGCCCACCCTAGCAAGTTCCATCTACGCCGGGATTGCATGAGTCAAAGAGTCAAGATTTATACACAGGATCCTGTTAGTAAAAATATCTTTAAAATATTAATACTCATTGCTGGCAAAGCTATGGTGAGACATACTTCTGTAAATTGCTGATGAGAGGGTAATTAACTGGTTCTATGTTTCTGGAGGACTATTGGGGAACTCATGCTAACTTTTAGAATTCATTTCAGGGAGTGAAATGAGCCTGACTTAAGGAGAGACATCTGTCACCCTTCCTGTCTTTTGGTCATATGGTGTTTGATTCTACCGGAGGGCCTTGGCACTTGCTGCCTGGACCACACTTCTCTATGTTTATTCCTGCTGGACCTTTTTCATCCTTCAAAGGCTCAGCTTGAGCCAAGGGCCTTCCTGATCTGCCAGCAGTATCTCATCCTGCGTAATGGTCATGACTTGTTCATCACCCTACTTGAATCTGGGCTCCATGAAGCAGGGATAGGGCTGGGATTAGGGTGAGGAGAGTGAGGCAGGGTTGTACAAATACAGGGTCAGATCCTCTTTTTATTTAAATTCTTGATATTTTGTTCATCATGGCTTTTTTTTTTTTTTTGCATCAATATTGATTTTTTTAAACATTGCATCATGATACTGTTTATCTTGACTACTGAGGTTTTTGCCACCGCCCCCCCCTTAAATTTTGTGGCCAAGGAGGGTGCCTCATTCACCCCTTCCTCGTCCCAGCCCTGGGCTCTGACCTCCTTTGGCCTTGTCTGTGTCCTTTATGAGTGAGCAAGGCACACAGTGGCAGCTCAATACATCTAAACCAAGGATGTGTTGTTGATTAACAAAAACAGATTTTAAAGACCCAGCAGGATCTTGGGAGCATTACAGTATCAAGGAGAAACCAGAAGCTACCTAAATGTCCAGCGGTAGGGGATCAGTCAGGGGGCCATGAAGACTCTTCCAAGTCACAGGGCAGTGTTGGATGGGAAAACAGCTGGCACCGTCCAACCCCTTGCCTGGGGCCCAGAATCCCCCCCAGGTCTTGGCCTGGGCACCAGAAGCTTCTCTGGGTGAGGAGAGTGTAGTGGTGAGGAGAACAGGGTGCTGACCTGATCTGTAGAGGTTCAGGGTAATGTTGGGGGACTTCTCTGTCCGGTTGGCAGCCCGGGATTCCACCCAGAGGGTGACATTGTGGAGCACGGATATGCCATCCTGGTCGGAGAACTGCAGCGTGGTGGCCGAGCCTGTGGCAAAGTAGCAACAGCGGCCTGACTTGAGGCTGCGGGAAGGAAGGCATGGTGCTGAGTCAGCGGCCGCAGTGGATGCCGTACATCACACCCCATTGTCCTTTCCTGCCCCTTTCAGCCCTCCTCCCCAGCCTGCGGGCTTCTCGGGGATCAGCCTGGGACTAAGGGTTTTGGAGGACCCCAGAATCTCCTAACAAGGCCTGTCACGAAGGAAGGAAGAAATGAATGGGTGGATGAGTGAATAGTAGTATGAATAAGTGAGAGGGCGAGGATGAAGGACAGAGGGGTCCTAACTGCCGCCCAAACTGGGTACCCACCCGTGCTGAGTGCCCACAACAGGGAGCCCCAGCCGAGGCCCAGGAAGGGGCACAGACCCTGCGAGCAGAGGCGGGGATCACGCAGCAGAGGGTAGCATCCTCACCAGCATCTGAGGAAGTGACTGACTCCAGCTGCAGGGCCCTCGTACTCCCAGGAACATTCATAACCAGCGCTGCTGAATACCCTGTAGCAGCTCAGGTCCCGGGGGCCTGAAGCTGAGCCTGGAGGTTTGAGAACAGGCTACAGTGTCAGGGAGGGGGTGTCCCCACACTGACACAACTCAGCGAGGCATCTTTGTGACGCTTATGTAACCCAGCCTGACCTCAGCTTAAACGCGCTGTGGCTTCCAGCGCCTTCCACTGCCCTTCCCACCTGTCTCCTGCCATCTCCCCTGCACTTCCTGCTCCAGCCACTTCAGCCTCCTCCCTGGTGTGCAAACATATCAGACTCACTCCTACCTCGGGGCCTTTGCAAGCGCTGTGCCCTCTGCCTGAAACGCTCTTGCCCCTGATCGTCACATTCCAATTTCTCCTTCAGAGTCACCGCCTCAAACACTAGGTTATTTGAAGCGGCCCCTTCTCTCTCCACCTCCCGTTCTGCTCTGTTTATTTCATAGCACATCATTATACACAGGATATGCATTAGTGTGACCGTTGTCCACCGCGGCACTAGGCTGGGACCCCAGGAGGACAGCGGGGTTCGCAGCCGACTCCCTCACATCCAGGACCGTGTCTGCACATAGTAACTGTTCAGTAAATATCTCTTGAACAAAAGAACAGACGAAATGTCTGCCCAGGGGCAGATTAGTTAATTTGTTATAAGCATCAGCGTTCCAGCAATGCTTGCTTCAGGGGAGGCAAAATGTGTAACAGCTGCGTGACCCCACATGCTGACCAGTCAGGACAGACACATACAGTCCTGTGACTCTGTTAAGGAGCAAAGCTTACAGAGGTGGATGGCTGCACTGAGTTTGATGAGGACAGGCTGTCAGGATGTCAGGTCAGGGCTCCCAAGGCCCCAGTCTTTGGCTGAGCAGGAAGGAGTTAAGGGAGGGGCTGCTAGGGATGGCTCAGTCAGAATCCAGCACCAGCCTTCCCTCCCACGATGGGGAACTGCCCAGACCTGAGTCTGCATCTGGGTATGGTGGGTTCTGAAAACAGCATCCGATGGTACTGCAGGCTTCAGCTGCAAAGGCAATGAAGAGATAATGACAGTCTCAGCATTTCACTGCAGAGGGAGAGGCGCTCACCCAGGGATCATTCACACACCTGTCTGCTTTCCCATCTATGCACCCCCCATCCATCCATACACCTTTCTATCCATCCATCCATCCTCCCATCCACTTAGTTATCTATCCAGCCATCTATCTGTCTTTCCATTTACCCGCACATCCATTCACCCATCCATCCATCCACTCATCTATCCATTTACTCATCCATCCACTCATCTGCCCATCCAGTCATCCATCCCTTCACCCATCTGCTTCCCAGACTGCTCCTCTAAAGCAACTCAGGGTCCTCTGCCCCCTCCCTTTTGCTGGTCTCTAGGCCTGCCTGACCTCCAAAAGTCCCGAAACCTTGCTGATCTCCAGTTTACAGAGAGGGAAACTGAGGCACAAGAAACTTATCCAACTTTAAGTTTATGCAACAGCAGAGTTGGGATGACAGTCCAAACTTGGCTCTTAGAAAGGGCTGAGTCCTTTCCCATTGGATTCCACAAGATGGAGAGAGAGTATGTATGTTACACACACTAGATACATATCTATTATACACGTACTTGCTCTTTATCCCTTCCTTAGCTACGCCTCACTAAACTCTGGGAAGTGGGAAAGATTCAGAGATTTAGCCCACTCCACCCTGGTGGCTCAGCTGGTAAAGAATCTGCCTGCAATTCAGGAGACCCTGGTTCGATTTCTGGATCAGGAAGATACCCTGGAGGAGGGCACGGCAACCCCCTCCAATATTCTTGCCTAGAGAATCCCCAGCGGCAGAAGAGCCTGGTGGGCCACAGTCCCTGGGGTCACAAAGGGTTGGACACAACGGAGTGACTAAGCGCAAAGTACAGAAGACAAAATCAAGACCGGGGAGGAAATGCCCAAGTCTGACATCAGAAGCCATAATCACTGACGTCCCATTTGACAGAGGGGAAGACCGAGGCAGACATAGGACCAACCCTGGACCCCAGTCCACAGTTCCCCACATACACACAGCCCCACCACCCCCAGTCAGAAGAGGTGGATTGTCAGGGTAGGGACTCACCGCCCTGTCTGTGGAGCAAGAAGAGAAGGAGGGCAGCCAGCCTGAGCACCCACTGCCCCATCCGGTCCTGGAAGACCTCAGCAGTCGCAGAGGAACTTCTGTGCTGCCGGTGCGGCCCCAGCCACCAGGTCCTTCCTCACCTAGGAGCACGCTGAAGCTAACAAAGAAAGACTAAGGAGATTAAAAGAAAAAAAAGGTTATGAGACCTGGCCCCTCCCAGGGCAAGTCAAAGTGAAAGAGAAACCCAGGAAGTCAGCTTGGGGGTGGTGGCCTCATCTAGGCCACAAACCCCCCTGAGCCCTAGACCCTGAGCTAGACCCCCTGAGGGTCTGGGGTCTTCTCTGCTGGCTCCAGGTGAGAGCCCCGTGGGTGGCCTGGGGCTCTGTGTACTTGGCTAGGTCTCCAGCCCTCTCTTGCAGAAGGCAATGGCGCCCCACGCCAGTGATCTTGCCTGGAGAATCCCAGGGATGGGGGACCCTGGTGGGCTGCCGTCTCTGGGGTCGCACAGAGTCGGACACGACTGAAGCGACTTGGCAGCAGCAGTCAGCCCTCTCTGGCCCACTTCTGAGATCCAGGAGCTAAATGAGAGGCCAGGGGCCTTTGGACATCCGAGTTCACTCTCCTGACAAATTGTTATGAAGTGCTTTCTGTAGGCTGGACACCCCCAAAGGGTCCACCTCATCGCTTCCCAAACTCAAACCTCAGGGCACCCTGAGTCCCGTGTCCGAAGAATTTCCTTTAGATTCAACTTAGTCTGTTCTCTGTGTCTGTCTCTCGGCCAGAGATGGGGAGGTTGGGGACGGGGGTGAGGGGGGATGGAGTTGTCTCAGTTTCTGATCTTCTCTCTCCACTGTCAACAAAGGTCCAAAATGTCCACGGAAAAGAGCAGATCCATGCTACAAAAAGTGGATAGCACCCCCAAAGCAACATCCTGAATGGAAAAAGTCAGACCCAGCAGCCCACACGTTGTACAATTCTGTGTATATAAAACGTCCAGAACAGGTAAATACACAGAGACAGAAGGTAGAATAGTTATTGCCAGGGGCTGGGGGAGGGGATGAGGAGTGGCTGTCCATGGGGATGGGGTTGCCTTCGGGGATGCTGGAAATGTTTTGGAACTAAATAGAGGTGATCATTGTACAATACAGTGAATATTCTAAGTGCCACTGAATTGTATATATTAACACAGTTCATTATATATTGTGTGATTTTCACCTAAAAAAAAAGCTGTTCTCAGAACCCAGGTGGACAAAAAACAGGATAAGGGTCTCTCCTGGGGAAAAGCACCTGGGGAAACTGAGGCCTGGAGTGGGTGGGAGGAAGCACTTTTTCTGAGAGCAGTTCCGAAAGGCAGCTGGGCCGGCCAGGGTCAGGCGCCCAGCAGGCCATGAAGTCAGAGCCACTGGAACAAAGAGGCAGTGTTCCAGGCCTGGCACAGTGGGGACGGGGACCCTGTGATCCTACACAGAACAGCCTTCACTGGCAGCAGGGCCCAGGCCAGGCCACGGGCAGAGCAGCTCTGAGGTCTGGGGAGGGGCGGAGACAGAGAGAGAAATGAGAGACACAAAGAAAGAGAAATGTAAAGATGGAAGAGACCATTGGAGATGGGGTAAATCAATGGGCCCCCTCTCATTGATCCTGAGACTCTTACCCCAGGTGCACCATTTCACAGATGGAAAAACTGAGTCTAGAGACACTCAGCCTACTCAGGGCCCTGGCTAGAGGTAAAGACATAGATGCAAACCCTGAGGCAGAGCCCCCTACACAGTGGGGCTGAGCTTCCTTAAGCAAGGCTCATGCCCTAGGGCTACCTCCTAGCCCCAAGAAAGTCAGGCCTCCCAAGCTTCAGCTTCCTCATCTGCAAATGGGCTAGAGTGAGGATAAACGGGGCTTCCCCCGGGGCTCAGCGGTAAAAAATCCACCTGCAATACAGGAGACACAAGAGATGCGGGTTCCTTCCCTGGGTCAGGAAGATGCCCTGGAAAAGGAAGTATATTCTTGCTTGGAAAATCCCACGGACAAAGGACCTTGATGGGCTGCAGTCACAAGAGTCAGACAGGACTGTGTGACTGAGCCCAAGGATAAACAAGGGTTGTTGCCCACCAGACAGCCAGTACGATTTGTCATTCTTCGGGGGCTCTCAGTGACCTCTGCTCTTATCACACCTCTTTCCCATCCCCCCAAAGTTAGAGCAGCCACTGAAAAAACATCAAGTGGGTGAAGCAGAGCTGGACACAGATGCTCCCAGCTCCTTGGGGGTTAGGGCTGGCTGCAGGGAGGCGTAGAGGTTGGGGGACTCTGAGCGGGACCAGAGAAGGCTGCCCAGAGAAGGGAAGTCTTAAACTGGCTTTGCAAGAGTTAAAGGGCATTCCCAACAGAGGTCAAAGGAGAGGCAAAAGTCTGGGGGACATGCTTTGGGGAACACCAAGATGAACTGGCAGGTCTGGGACTCCATGTGAGAGATGAAGATGGTAGAGTGGACCATAGCCTTGACTGCTGGGCTGAAGGGCTGGACTTTTCCCCAAGGAACTATGGCAGCAGTATGAGCAGGATTCCAGCCATGTGTGAGGTGTCATTTCTACCCTTATTGAGGTCACAGCTGGAGGCTCACCCTGAGGTACACCGCAGCCCACCTTCCCCGTGTCAAATCTTTGTACACCCACCTCTCTTGGCCTGCCTGCCACCTACTTCAGGAAGCCCTCCCGGCTGCCCCAGAAGCAAAACTGAGATAGGTCCCCAGGGCCGTCCCACTTTCAGATGCCCCACAAACTGAGGAGGGGCAGGAAGGACAGGGTCATAGGCCCCCCGCCCCCCGCCCAGGAAATGGTAACAGAGGAACCACAGAACTTCCCCACCCCCTCAGCTTCCGTCTTCTGTGGAGAGGGTGGGTAGTGACCTTTAGCCTGAGAAGAGCTGAGCTTCCCTCCCTGCGGTCAAGAGATCTGATGCCCTTGAGGGGTATCTGAGGAGGATCTTGAGGGATGAGTAGGAGTTGGCAAGGAAATGATCCATTAGCTCATTTAACAAACACATTTATTAATAAGAACATTTTTTCACCAATAAGAGCATTTTTCATTCACTCAGCCAGGACTTTCTGATGCCTCCAGAGGATCATTTGAAGATGTTTTAAAGGATACAAAGTGGTGACCATTTTGTAAGGTATAGAATATTGAACTAATATATATTATACTATATATATATGTTATATACTGATACAATACTGTAGGTCAACACTTATTCAATTTTTAAAAAACATTTGTTTAATTTATCTGGCTGTCCGGGGTCTTAGTGGGCTTCTCCCTGGCAGACTACAGTCTATGGTGTCACAAAGAGCTATTTAGCAGACACAGGTGGCACTAGTGGTGAAGAACCTGCCTGCCAATGCAGGAGACCCAAGGGATGCGGGTTTCATCCCTGGGTCGGGAAGATCCCCTGGGGGAGGAAATGGCAACCCACTCCAGGATTCTTGCCTGGAGAATCCCATGGACAGGAGCCTGGCGGGCTGCAGTCCCTGGGGTTGCAGAGTCAGACACGACTGAGTGGCTAAGCGCAGCACGTGGTCGGTCTTAGCAGTGGCATGTGTGTGCGTGCTATGTCACGTCAGTCGTGTCTGGCTCTTTATGACTCTATGGACTGTAGACCACCAGGCTCCTCTGTCCATGGGATTCTCCAGGCAAGAACCCTGGAGTGGGTCGCCATTTCCTCCTCCAGGGAATCTGCCCAGCCCAGGGACGGAACCCGAATCCCTTGAGTCTCCTGCATTGGCAGGCAGGTTCTTCACCACTAGTGCCACCTGGCGAAGTGGCGGCATGTGGGGTCTTTTCTCAGTTGTAGCATGTGAACTCTAAGCTGCACGTGAGATCTAGCTCCCTGACCAAGGATCAAATCTGGCCGCCCTGCACTGGGAGCATAGAGTCTTAGCCTGGAACCACCAGGGAAGTCCCTTATTCAATTAAAAAAATACATACAAACATACAAAGTGTGTGTGTTGGTTGCTCAGTCATGTCTGACTCTTTGCGACCCCATGGGCTGTAGACCCCAGGCTCCTCTGTCCATGGGATTCTCCAGGCAAGAATACTGGAGTGGGTAGCCATTCCCTTCTCCAGGGGATCTTCCTGACCCAGGGATCAAATCTGGGTCTCCTGCATTGCAGGCAGATTCTTCACCTTCTGAACCACCAGGGATGCCCATTTACATACATATTATTCACTCCCTGATGTCCCTCATGGAGACATTTGAGGAGGGTTTTGATGAATGTGTATAAGATTGCAAGAAAAAAAAAATGTCCACTCAATAAATGATCTCTGATGTTTCTCAAAAAGAATTTGAAGTGGATTTTGAAGAATAGGTGTTCACTGTGGAAAAATTGCATTCAGTCAGTTCATCAGTCTGTCAGTCAACAAATGCTCCCTGTTGCCCATTGAAGTGGTCTTTGGGGAAGGAGTTTTGTGAAGGACTTCTTCAGAGGGATCAAGGACATTAAGACCTCTCTGGTGGCCTCCCCTCTACTAGCTCCTCATCTGTCCACCCAACAACCTCTGGTACGTGAAAGTAACAGGTAGGAAAGCCAGAGGTCCCCAAGTGGCAGGAGGAAATAAACTGCAAGTGGCAGACATTTTTTTCCTTCTCTACACAAAATTAAAAGACACTTCTTTTAATTATGTATTGATAACACCTGGTTCTGCCTTGACCTAACCAAAGCGTTTTTCTTACAGAGATGTTTTTCTTAAGCTATGTTAATGAAACTATGTATTTGTTTTGGAATCTGCCTTTCTTTATCCGCCTAAGACTAGCTCTTTTAACTCTTCTCAAATCTTGGGCTGATAATGGCTCAACAAGCCAGTATTCCTGTCAATTGTTTTATGGCGGGGGCGGGGTGGGGGGGGGGATGACATGTCTCCTGCCATCCTATCTTGAAAATGCATATTGTGGGAGGGGTCCTGGTGAAACTCCCTCAGCCTTGAGGTGCCTCTCTTATCTGATCAATACTTTTCTATCAGACATAAAACACCTTGCTAAAAGCTATCAAGGGCACACTCTTTCTGTCCACTTCTGATGTCTATGTCAGAAGTTTTCCCTATCTCCATTATACTTTAATAAAATTTGGTTACACAAAAAGCTTCAAGTAGTCAAGCCTCATCTCTGACCCCGGATGGAAATCCTCTCCTCCGGAGGTCACGAAACCTGGTGTAACACACAGCTCGAAGCAACCTTTCATACACGGAACCTCTCCTCCTCCGGATTCCGGCCAAATCCCAGGGAAGATACTGATTGGCTGAGTTTGAGTCATATCTCCATCTTGAACCAATCACAGTGGCAGGATGCAAGATTCTAGGTCATATGTCCACCCCAGCCTGGACTACAGTAGAACTTTTAGGCAGAACTAGCCAGAGAGAGAAAGTTGACTATTTTAGAGCATGAGTTTATGATTACCTGGGTGTATGCAAGCTGCAACTGAAGCCCATTTAGTGTAGGGTTGTCAGATAAAATACGTGACCCCCAGTTAAACTAGAACCTTAGATAAATGAAAGTAAGAAGTGAAAGTCACGTCCAACTCTTTGGGACCCCATGGACTATACAGTCCATGGAATTCTCTAAGCCAGAATACTGGAGTGGGTAGCCTTTCTCTTCTCTAGGGTATCTTCCCAACCCAGGGATGGAACCCAGGTCTCCCACATTGCAGGTGGATTCTTTACCAGCTGAGCCACAAGGGAAGCCCAAGCATACTAGAGTGGGTGACCTGTCACTTCTCCAGCAGATCTTCCTGACCCAGGAATCAAACTGGGGTCTCCCACATTGCAGGCAGACTCTTTATCAACTGAGTTATCAGGGAATCGGATAATTAATAGAGAGATTTTTGCATACTTACATCCCAATTATTGTGGAGAGTTGTTTATCTGAATAAATATTTTTTTTAAATTTTTTTATTTTTCAGTGGGTTTTGTCATACATTGATATGAATGTTTACCTGAATAAATATTTATTGCTTATATGAAATGAAATGTAATCAGGTGTCTGTTTGAGTTTGGTAGAACTGCCATAACAAAGTATCACAGTCTGAGTGATTTCAACAACAGAAATTTTCTTCCTTACAGTTCTAGAGGCTAGAAGTCTAAGATCAGGTGTTTGATTTCTTCCAGGGTCTCTTTCCATATCTTGAAAATGGCATCTTTTCCTCCTGTCTTCACACTGTCTTCCCTCATACATTTGTATACTAATCTCTTCTGTCTGAGCCCCCAGGGAAGCCCCTAACCTCCTCTTCTTATAAAAATATCAGCCATATTGGATTAGGATCCACCCATACGACCTCATTTTACTTTAATTACTTCTTCAAAGGCCTTGATTCCAAATACATTCAGAGGTACTGGGGGATGAGGATTTCAACTTACGAATTTGGGGAGAACACAAATCAACCCCTAACAGTGACTGCTTCGGAAAACAGTTTGGTAGTTTTTTTAAATATTTAAAAGCAGGGTTACCAAGCATGCATGCTGAGTCCCTTTAGTTGTTCCTGACTCTTTGCGACTCTATGGACCGTAGCCCACCAGGCTCCTCTGTCCATAGGATTCTCCAGGCAAGAATACTGGAGTGGATTGCCATGCCCTCCTCCAGGGGATCTTCCTGACCTGGGGATCAAATCTGCATCTCTTATATCTCCTGCATTGGCAGGCAGGTTCTTTATCACTAGCACCACCTTGGAAGCACAAGTGACTATAGGACCCAGGAATTCCACTTCTAGGTATATACCCAAGAGAACTGAAAGCATATCCATGTCCACACAAAAACTTGTAACACAGGTAATACATGAATGTTCACAGTAGCACTCTTCACAAGAAGCAAAAAGTAGAATAACTCAAATATCCATTAATGGATAAATGAATAAACAAAGCACTATCCATGCAATGGAATATTATTCATCCCTAAAAAGGAAAGAAGTGGCATTTGCTGCAATGTGAATGAATCTTGACAACAACGTGCTGAGTGAAAGAAGTCAGACATAAGAGACAACACATTGTATGACTCTATTTAGGTGAAATGTCCGGAAAGGCAAATTCACAGAGAAAGAAAACTGATTGGTGTTTACCAGGGGCTGAGGGGAGGGAGAGTGGGAGGTGACAGTTCACTAGTATAGGGGTTCTTTTGGGGTTGATGAAAGTGTTGTGGAGTTAGATAGTGGTGCTGATTGCACAACTCTGTGAATATGTCTAAAAACCACAGAATTGTACACTTTAAAAAGATAAATTTTAGGGTAGGTAAATTACATGCCAATTTCAACACATGTATGAGAAAAACAAATTTTGTCTTGGAGTCCTGTATTTTTTTTCTTTAACAGGCTTCCCCGGTGGCTCAGTGGTAAAGAATCCACCTGGCAATGCAGGAGACTTGGGTTTGATCCCTGGGTCAAGAAGATCCGCTGGAGAAGGAAACGGGAACCCACTCCAGTGTTCTGGTCCGGGAAATTCCATGGACAGAGGAGCCTGGCGGACTATAGTCCATAGGGTTGCAAATTGTCGGACACAACTTAGCTACTAAACAACAACGTATATTTTTATGTGCTCAGTCTGGCTACCATAACTTGGTGGGATCTTACAGTACCTCACAGGCGATTAGCCAGGTCGCCTCCAACCTGAGAATGTACCGTCATGTCAGGCAGAACATTAAGGTAAAAGAAGTTACCTGCAGCTGCAGAGACAGTGGGAGTTCCAGGGAAAGAGAGAATGTAGATGCCACCTTGGGACTTTAGGCTTTTTCCAGCCTCCCTTTCCCTTCTGCAAAGTCAGGTTGAGCAGTTACCATCACATACCTATGAGGGGAGGTCCTCATGAAGCATTTAGCTGGGTGTTCAGTTGACACTCAGCAAAGGCAGTCATCATCAAAAAAGGAACTGATAACTACAGTGGCTGCTTATTCTTCTAAATAAAGTTTTATTGGGACAAGGGCCAGAATTGGAGTGAGGCAAGCAGTCAGGGTCATGGAAGAGCAGAGTCTGATCCTGTATTTAAAATATTGATGTCTAGTTCATCATGCATTTTTGCATTAGCTTTGATTCTTTACACTATTGTTTTTAAAATGTTGTGTATCTTAAGGATTTTCTTGTGTGTGTGAGCCCTTTTTAAATTTTGCAAAGCGGTGAATACCGCACCCGCCTCACCCTTGTGTGCCCCAGGCACATGGATCCTGAGCCTCAGTTTCCTCATTTGCAAAATGGGGATAATTCTCTCTTCTAGGAAGATGTGTTGAAAGGTGTTTACTTCTAGGCTCTAGGGGCGGGGCGGGGCCTGGAAGGGCGGGGCAGGCTCTCACGAAAGGGGCGGGCTTTTCATAACCGGCTCCTCGAGAGGGGCGGGGTCAGGCCTCGTCAGCTGACCTGTTTGGCCAATGGCGCGGGGTGGCGGGGCCTGGCTGGCCAAGGCGGGGCCGGGCGCCGGCCGGCAGTGCGGACTAGCCCGCGATGGACGAGCCGAGCCTCCTGCGGCGCCGTGGGCTCCAGGTGAGGCCCCGTGAGAGCGGGCAGAGGTCGCTGATGGAGTGAACCTGCCTGGGTGCGGGATCGGGGCTTGGACGGACCGGGGGGAAGCCGAGGCAGAGGGAGGGGCGCGCTCCGGGGGCTCCCGCTTCTGCACTCACATCTCCAAGTGCTTTTCGCTAGGTGAGAGGAGGGTATGCCCATTTGCCATATGGAGAAACTGAGGCTCCTTGGGGGAAAGGCGCTGAGGGTTTCGCCTTCTCCACCAGGAGCTCTAATAATACGAGCAACGACAGCCTTTGAGCGCTCATCTATGTTCATGTCGTTGGTGGTGTTAATCCTTTTACTAGTGATGTGTTGTATTGATCTTTTTACTAGGGATGGAGTAATATTAATTAATGGTATTAATTAATGTGTATTAATACGTGCTTCGTGCCTTCGCAGCGCCATCGCACCCCTGTCTCAGCTCACCCATAAGGCAAGATGGGGAGGCTGGGACTGTCAGGCAGCCCTTTCATCAGACAAGGAAACTGAGGCTCCAGTCTAAGAAAGTCACAATCCCGAGGTCGCCCAGCGGCATGTAATTTGCCCACCCTTAATCAGGTCTCTGGTGCACCAGCCACTGCCAGCTGGCTGTGTGGCCTGGGGAGTGGGGGCAGGGGCGGTGGGAGGCACTCTTGGCGTTTCTGGACTTCAGTTTTCCCATTCACTATAAGGGCCCTCCTCTTCTGACCCCTGGGTTCGGATTTGTGCTGATGAGGCAGCGCCACGAGGAGATAAGAAAAAAGGTATCATAGCTAGCAGAGGATGACCTCGGACGGCAACTCCTTTGATCTGTCTGGACCTCAGTGTACCCCGTCTGTTCAATGGGAATTTAGACAATCTAGCCCTTTCCCTCGAGCTTAGACCACACATGTAGAAGCCAAGTGGGGAAACTGGGATTCATCATTTACCCAACAAACCTTTATTGAGTGCCTCCTGTAGTCTTCTGGTTCCAAGAGGCAGTGGTGGTGGTGAGGGGTGTTCACCCCTGGAACTGCCCTCCTGGATCTCCCAGCTTGTAGGGGGAGATGAATACCTGAGCAGCAGGGATCCCGCCGAGGGGTCAGGTGCCATGGGGCACCCTCAGGCACCCCTGGAGAAGGTACCTGAACTGATGGTTGCCAGTGGCTTTGGGACAGAGAAGGCAGCCCCTGGTGGCAGGGCAGGGGGTTGGTGTTTGGGGAATGAATGAGGCTGAGAGAAGCCAGGAAGGACAGGGGTGGGGAAATGGGCACTGAAGCCGAGGAGAATGGGGAAAGGCAGGCCTTGAACCTGGCTGCCAGACCGTGAACTTGTCTGAAGGTGAAGGGGGTGCGGTCACCTGGATTTGGGTTGGGGATCAGGGAGGGTGTGGGTTGAGCTGCAAGGCAGAGATCCTGATGGCATGGGGAAGGAGGGGCAGAGAAGGGCAGGGGTCATTGCTGAGGCAAGAGCGGGGTGGGGTGGGGGGCCTGAGCATAGACAAAGGGGTGCAGCTGGACTAGTGAGCAGCACTGGGGAACCAGGCCCCTCCCGGAGCCCCAGATAGATTTCAGCCCCGCCCGCAGCCTCCTAAAATAGAGTAACTGCCTTCGGGTAGGCGAATGGGGGTGCAACTGACGTCAGAAAGAGGGGGCCTGTTCCATGGGGAGGAGGTACCCATTCTCTGAGGATGAATCCCACGTTACAAATGGGGAAACTAAGGCTCACAGAATCATAGGCTCTGTCCAGGTGTCCCAGTGGGTAACAGAGTCAGGATCTGAACCCACACAGACCTGGCTGGCCATCCAGACCAACCCCACATTGGCAGGACTCCATCCAAGGAGGTGGAGGGACGAGTAGGGATTGCCCAGATGAGTGAGGGCAACCTGAGTGGAGGGAACAGCATGTGGAAATGCTCAGAGGTGTGCAGACATGTGTGTTTATGGGGCAGCCAGAGGCCGTTTCTTAGCACTGAACCTGGGCGTGTGAGATGGACTCATCTACTTCCAGGGCTTCTGGCGCTGATGTTGAAGAGGTTAGACTTTCTCCCCAGGGTGATTAGGAGCTGGGGAAGGTGCTGGAGCAGGGCAGGTCATGTCAGATCTGAGAGCTTTGAAGGATTCCTCTGGAGCAGGTGGGGGTCTAAAAAAGAGCTAGAAACAAGGAAAGCATCTACAGTAAAGGACAAAGTAGGAGATATAATGAAAATATTTAAAAAAAAATAACAATAGAAGTGTAAATAACTGCTCACATTATGGGGCACCTACAAATGCTAAATGCTAAGAAGGCAATGGCACCCCACTCCAGTACTCTTTCCTGGCAAATCCCATGGATGGAGGAGCCTGGTAGGCTGCAGTCCATGGGGTCGCTAAGAGTCGGACACGACTGAGCGACTTCACTCTCACTTTGCACTTTCATGCATTGGAGAGGGAAATGGCAAGCCACTCCAGTGTTCTTGCCTGGAGAATCCCAGGGACGTCAGAGCCTGGTGTGTGTTGCACAGGGTCGGACATGACTGAAGCGACTTAGCAGCAGCAGCAGCAAGCATGCATTTAAGTCTCCAACAGCCCAGGGGATTATTAGCTTTATTTATCAGAGGGGGAAACTGAGGCTCAGAGAGGGAAAGTAATAGCCAGAAAGCCAGAACTGAAATTCTAACTGGTCTGGCACATGAGAGTGCAAAGATGTTGAGGGCTTTGATTTGGGGCATCAGTCACACACTCCTTTAACTGGAGCCCTGAGCGCCTTGCGCCGCCCTCCCCCCCCCCCCTCCTGCAATCAGGGGGCAGCCTGCTGATCAGAGTCAATCATTTATCCTAAGGCTAATCTTTGCCACAGGTCAAAGAGTCAATTCATAAAAGTCTGGAAAAGTCAAGAGCTGATTGGCCAGTCCACACAATACACAGAGGTGTCCTGGCTAATCTGACTGTGGCAATGCAGGGTATGCTGTTGGCTGAGTGGTTTTGTTGTTGTTTAGTTGATAAGTGTGTCCAGCTCTTTGCAAGTCCATAGACTGTAGCCCAACAGCCTCCTCTGTCCGTGAGATTTCCCAGACAAGAATACTGGAGTGGGTTGCTCTTTCCTTCTTCAGGGGATCTTCCCCACCCAGGGATCAAGCCTTTGTCTCCTGCATTGGTGGGCAGATTCTTCACCGCTAAGTCAGCAGGGAAGCCTGACTGAATACTAGGAGGTCATAAATAGGACCTGGGCTTGGCGCGCGGGCCACCAGTTTGCCTTGGCTGTGGTAAAGGGAAGAGGAGACTGGCCCTTTCTGGTTTGGGTTAAGCTCAGCCTTCTGTGTAGCGATTGTCGGCACCAGTTAACATAAGCTGTTATTACTAGGATTACTACCACTATTATTCTATCATTATTTTCATTTCCCATTTGGCCCTTTGCTTCACAAATGACAGAATTTTATAACACCAGATCCCCAAGCAGAGCATGCGGGGATAGAGAAATTGGCCAGTCTGTGTCTGGACTTTGTCTCTGCTGCTGCTGGGGAAGCTCCCTGGAAGGACCATCTGGCATTCTCATGGCCCAGTTCCAACTATTCTCCTCCTCCAGGAAGTCCTCTGGCTGATGCCATGTGGTCCCTACTGATCTCTCTCTCTCTCTCTACTCCAGCTGCTGTCTTCCCATGGGACTTGGTGCCCACTGGGCTGAGTCCCACCTCCACCCTACTGTTTCCCACCAGCCTGCTGGTCCAACTTGAAGACCCCTCCAGGCAGTCTTTTGGCTCCCCACTCCTTCCAGCCCCTTCTCTTCCTCTGGGTCCTTGCTAGTGCCTCCAGTGTGGGGGTGTCCATGTCTTCCCCTGTCTCCTTCAGACTGGGGATTCCTCCAGGTGGAGCTGAGACTTCTGGTGAAGAGGCAGCATCACCCAGCCCAGAACAGGATACCATAAATATTATCTTTAAAGGGCGGTTCCAGGGGGTTGGACCCCCCCCCCACCTCCACCCCCTTTCTAGGCAAGAACCACTCCCTGAGGAACAGCTGGCAAAGAGGAGGCTGAAGGCAGAAGCAGATGGTGCAGGGAGCAGAGGGTCCGGGGGTGGTTCCGGGAGAGTTCCATGTGGGCCCAGCATTCCACTGAGCCTTTGCAGGGGGCTACTGACCTTCCCTCATCTCTCTTTGCCACTTTACATCTTTTTGTATTTTGGAAGTAAATTAAAATTTGTGGATTAATTGTGAGTTATCAACCTCACAAAATAATTGTCTTGGCTTCCTTTTATCAAAGCCTCCCCCAGCATCAGGCCCTGAGCCTGCTGCTTGACTCCTTCAGGGCCCCATGTAACTGGACCATTTCCAAACAAGGAAACTGAGGCTCAGAGGGATGAAGTTGTTTGGTGGCGATCATACAGTCCAGATTGGGGAGCCAGACTGGGAACCAAGGACTGTCAGGATTTTAGAAGGAAATGGCTGGGATGGGGTGTGTGTGTGTGTGTGTGTGTGTGTGTGTACCCGTGTGGGCACAGCAAAAATCCCTGAGCTCAGATCCCAGCTCCTCTCTGTTTTGTGGGTTAGTAGGGGAAGGAGGAAGCTGGCATAAGAACTCATAACTGGAGGGGGCCAGCGGAGCCCCTAATGGTGGTGGGTCTGGGGCCGGCTGCCCTGCATTCAAGCAAACAAGGAGACCTCAGGTTGGCAGGTGAGCCTCCTCCCATCTTGAAGGGCTCTGACTTGATTTTCTGAGCTCACAGTAGTTGGGGTCCAGCCTCGGGGCTTCGCCCCACCCCCACAGATCCATCTCTTCCTCTGCCTGGAGACCCTGGCGATCCCTCCCAGCCCTGTCATCTCCGCGCCCAGCAGCTTCCGGCCCCCTCCAATTGGCTGCGGGGGCTGATGACGTCATTGTTGCCATGACGAACGCCCAACTCTAGATGTGGGCAGCCCTGAACCCACCAAGATAAAAATAGTTGTGCATCCTCGACGCTACCGCCCCAGCGTGTGTGTTTGTGTGTGGTGTCCAGAGACCTGGATTCCCGACCCTACCTCAGTCAAGAAATGTGGGCAGCTGCTGCCCTCCGCGCCTCAGTTACCCTGCCTGTGAAAAGGCCGCTGCTCCTGGTGCGTAGTAGCGACTTGGTGAATGTGAGTAAATTTTAGCTAGTATTGCGATAGTCTGCGACGGCCCTTGCTAAGTTCAAAAATAACACAACAATAACACGCGACGGTAATAATTTCTGATCCCCAGACCTCGCTTTACGTCATCTCCACATTACACATGGGGAAACCAAAGCCCAGGGGGTACCAACCACTTGGCTCAGGGGCCCACGGACAGCAAAGAAGAGGGAACAGATCTGGACCCAGGTCTGAGTGTCCTCGGATTCTAGCTCGTGCTACACAGCCTTTTGAGAAAAAGTCCTCTTGGGCAAACCACGTTTGAGGGTAGACTCTGGGATCACAGTGGACCCCAAGCATAGGGATTTCTTGTATACGGTAAGGACACCCAGGATTGGTGCAGATCAGCTTGCTGAGTCATGCACCTTCAGTAGGGTTTGTGCCCCCAGCCCCCATTGATGACCAGGACCCAAACCTGCCTGGATTTTGCAGAGGGTAAGCAGAAATGGCTTTCAGATCTGAGAGGGCACAGGGTAAGGATGATGCAGGAATCTCCCTTTCTTCAATTGTTTTCATTTGCTAAGTTGTGTCTGACTCTTTGCAACCCCGTGGGCTGCAGCACACCAGGCTTCCCTGTCCTTTGCTATCCCCTGGAGTTTGCTTAAATTTATGTCCATTGAGACAGTGATGCTATCTAATCATCTCATCATCCTCTGCCACTCTCTTCTCCTCTTGCCCTCAGTCTTTCCCAGCATCATGGTCTTTTCCAGTGAGTCAGCTCTTCGCATCAGGTGGCCAGAGTATTGGAGCTTCAGCTTCCTCATCAGTCCTACCAATGAATATTCACAGGTTGATTTCCTTTAGGACTGACTGATTTGATCTCCTTAAAGTCCAAGAGACTCTCAAGAGTCTTTTCCAGCACAACTTGAAAGCATCAGTTCTTCGGCTCTCAGTCTGCTTTCCTCAATAGAATATTAGTATTAATATTTAGCCACTACTGATATAGTTCTTGGTAAAATCAACTAATTTATTTTAAATAATGAAGTTATTTTTAATGTAAGGAGTCTGAGAGGGCTTCCTGGAGGAAAGGGTGTTTGAACTGAGACCTGAGGGATGAACTTCAATTAACTAGCACCAGAAGGGAGGGAAAGTGGTCCTAACAGAGGATACAGCTGGTGCAAAGGCCCTGAGGCAGGGCTGAGTTCAGTGTATGGGGTGAGCAGAAAAGAGGCATTGGTTGGAACAGGGTGAACAAGGGGCCAGCTGGGTGAGTGGAAGGCTAGGGAAGTGAGGGGTTTGTCTCCCTAGGAATGACTCCTGTTTTCTTTTCAGAAGGAGCTGAGCCTACCACGCCGGGGACGTGGGTGAGTTCACCTGGGGCCAGTTGGCTGGGTGGAGCCCTATGGTCCTGGGCACAGATATTTCAGCGGCAGCATCTGAATTGTGAATTTAGTTAATAATTACTACAAAGCTCTCACCTTGATCCTGCCCTGCCCCCTTTCCCCCCTGGTTTTTGCAAAGTACTTCACAGGCACCTCACCACAGGCTGGGAGGTGAGGTGCAAATCATGTCAGTTTGCAAACAGGAACCTGAAGTGCATAAGTGTTGCATCACTGGCTCAAAAGCACCCAACTTGAAAGGGTGGTATCCGGGGTCCAGACTATAGAATTCCAATCTGGTGTCCTGGAATTGCCTCCCATGACAAAGCTCACTGTATTTCAGGGAACATCAGTGGAAAATCATACAATTTGGGGTCACATTAATGTTCCTGGTGGCTGGCATTGTGAGATCCCTCAAACTCCAAGAAGATTTGTTAAGTGCCTTCACTGGTTTGTTGATGTTTAGTCGCCAAGTCATGTTCCACTCTCTGTGACCACCTGGACAGTAGCCCACTAGGCTCCTCTGTCCATAGGGTTTCTCAGACAAGAATACTGGAGCGGGTGGCCATGCCCTTCTCCAGGGGATCTTCCTGACCCAGGGACTGAATCTGCATCTCTTGGGTCTCTTGCATTGGCAGGCAGATTCTTTATCACTGGGCCACCTGGGGAGCCCCCAGGTTTACACAGGTTTATGGGGGCTTCTCTGGTAGCTCAGTTGGTAAAGAATTCGCATGCAATGCAGGAGACTGCCTGCAATAGAGGAGACACAGGATTGATCCCTGGGTCAGGAAGATCCCCTGGAGAAGGGAATGGCTACCCACTCCATTATTCTTGCCTGGGAAATCCCATGGTCAGAGAGCCTGGTGGGCTACAGTCCATGGGGTCACAAAGAGTTGGACACAAGTGAAGCCGCTTAGGACACTTAGCAGCACCAGGGGGAAAAGCAAAGCCCAGGAAGGGGAGGCGTTTGCCTTGAGCTGGTGGTCTGGGGAAGTGTGATGGCAAACACTCCCTCTTCGGAGGCTTGGAAGCTGTGTTTGCCAGAGCTGAGGGTGGGAATTCCCTTGCGCCTCGGTGAAATCGGTCCCTCAGCAAACTTCTTTTGAGTATCTACTGTGTACTAGGTTCTGTTCCAGGCAAAGGAGACAGGGTGAGAAGTCAATGCTGAACCCTGTCATGCAGCTTGCACTCTCTTGGGCAAAATGAAGTGATGTTCTATAGCGTGTGTGTGTATGTGTGTGTGTGTGTGTGTATGTGTGTGTGTGCGCGCGCGCGCTTAGTCATGTCTGATTCTTTGTGACCCCGTGGACTATAGCCTCCCAGCTTCCTCTGTCCATGGGATTTTTCAGGCAAGAATACTGGAGCGTGTTTCCATTTCCTCCTCCAGGGGATCTTCCTGACCCAGCGATTGAACCCCTTGTCTCTTGGTCTCTTGCATTGGCAGGCAGATACTTTACCACTGTGCCAACTGGGAAGGGATGTTACACAGGGGAGAGATCAGAGGCACACAGGAGGGGGCTGGAGGGTGGCTTTAGAGGAAGTGACATTTGAGACTAGACCTGGAAGAGAAAAGGGTAGGGGGAAGAGCATTCCAGGTAGAGAGAACTGCCTGGTCGGAGGTCCTGAGAAACAGCATGGAGATAGGAGTGGAGAGAGGAAAAGGGGTAGATCCTGGGGGCTGGATGTGAGTTTGAAGTCTGGTGGTGGGGCTGGTGTCAGAGTGGCCTCCAAGTCCAGACCCTCTCTGGTTGGACGGAGGGCAGTGCAGCGGGTGGGGAGGGACCTGCGGGCCCCGGTAGGGGCGGGGCTTGGACGCCGCCGGGAAGGCCGGCACTGTCCCCAGCCTTTGCCCAGGCTGGGGGCAGGGTGGTGGGCGGTGAATCAGTCCAAACTGCAGAGGGCAAAGTCCGGGACCTCGGCGCAGGACCAGGACAAACGCTCCCTGAAGGTTGTCTACTCGTAGCCACCTGCGGTGTGCCTGACTCGTTCTAACCAGGATTTCTAGCGGGCTGCGACCGGACACAGACAACCCCAGACTTTCGGGAGTCTGGGCTGGGCAGGAGGGAGGGTGGGGCTCGGAGCGCCGGGGGCCCACTTGTATTAGGGAGGCTGGTGGGGCTGAATTCGGATATGAATGAGGGCGATGACGGTCCTGGCAGAGGGAACCCAGGGAAGCAAAGGCCCGGAGGCGTGGTCGGGGCCTCCGGTGTGCCGGGAGATGCTGACACCGGCTGCGGGTGGCTAGGGACGTGGGGCTGAGCCCCCGCGCCGGTGGCCAGTGGGGGGATAGGGGCGAGACACGCTCAATCCCGGGTGGAGAGACATCCCCCGCCCCGCCCACACCTCCCCCCCCCCCCCCCAGCCCTCCTACCCCCGAGCGCAGGGCTGGGCGAGCGCCGGGTCTCAGCCGGGAAGGGGTGGAGCCAGTTGATGGAGCAATGAACCCGCTTGAGAAGGCAGTGACCGCCCTTCCTTTACGATGTGCAGCTCAGTGACTCGAAGCCCGGCACCCTCGCCAGCCCTTCCTGGGAGAAGGTGGCACCGGTGCCTCCTGCCTCCGGCAATCCGATCTTTCCTGCCAGGCTGGGCCTGCGCGTAGGTGCAGGGCTCGGAGCCCCGCCCCTGGGCGGAGAGAGCCCGCCCTCCCCGCCCCCCGCAGCCCAGCCCCCACTCCGCGTCCGCCTCGCCTGCTAGGCGTGCTGTCTTGGCGTCCTGTCTGTCCGTCCGATTGCGACACGATCAGGGCGGCCACGAAGGGGGCATCAGTACTCGGTCGCGGTCGCCTAGACGCGGCCTCGGCATGAAGTCCCGCAGGGACAAGCTGCACATCCCGGCGTTGACCCTCGAGTGAGTGCTTGACCCTGGAAGGGGACAGGGAGGGGAAGAGGGGCAGGCTGACAATCATCCTTCCTCCGCGTCTCTGTTCAAGTCGCCCCGAATCGCACCACCGCCTCCGGGGAGCCCTCCCGGGTCATCGGTCTGGCCCCGCCCTCGTGGCCTACGGTAGACCCGGTACCCCCAGCCTCAGGTCCCTTCTCCCTAAGGGAACCACACCCTGGTCCCGTCTCCAGCCACAGCAGGGGCCGTTACCAGGTTCACCGTCCCCGGCCTCTTTCTTTGCAGTCTGTCTCCAAGCAGCCAGAGCCCGTCCTTGCTGAGTCCCAGCAGCCCCTGCAGCCCCTGCAGCCCCTCGCTGGGCCTGCACCCCTGGAGGTAAGTGACAGCGCCCGCGGGCGGGGCGCAGACATTGCTCTGGCACCCCAGAGACTTGGAGGCCGCCCAGATCCAGCTCCCTCCCCCAAGGTACTGTGGGCTGGTGACATGGACTCTCTGGGCCTCAGTTTACCCCTCCATAAAATGACACTGTGAGCCACACTAGGACCATGATGGGAAAATTCCATATTCAGTCAGAGCCAGCAGGTCCCCCTTCTGGCAGATGGCCAGGGCGAGGCCAGAACTTGAGCTGTTGCCCAAGGACTTCCTCAGGACAGGTGCTGGGTTCCCAGCCTATTCAGGGCCTTGATGAATTGGCCTGGCCTCCTGGGCTGTGACCCAGCAGAAGCTGGCCTGAAAACTCCTCCCTCTGAATGGACACACACACTCACTCACTCACTCACTCACCCACCCCTAAGACTGAGAGTCCGCCTCTGGAGCCCTGGCACTGAACGTAACCAGGCAGAGTGGCATAGGGAGAAAAGAACCGGCTTGACTGAGCACCGGCTCCCCAACAAACGCCTGCTTTCCCTCCACAACCTCGGGAGAGAAGCGCCCTTTCTGATCCAGAGGAGACTGAGGTTCAGAGAGCAGACATCAGTTCTCCTGGTTCATTATGTCCAGGGGCTAAATGTCAGGATCAGCTTTGCCATCAGAGTCTGTTAAGACTCTGAACTCCCCTCTGTAACTGGAGAAGTGGGTATCTCAGGGTCTTGCCCCTGTACAGGAAAGAACATCAAGGTTACAGTGGGCTCCTCGCACGGCTTGGGCAAAATTTAGGGAGGTGACAGAGGTACAGGTCAGTGATGTCTAGAATTTGATGGCCTATCAACCATTTACACCTTAGTAGGAATGAGCTGCTCGGACTCTTTCCCTGGGCCTTCAATGGAGAGAAGAGAGAACACTTTGGAGCCCACACAAGGTGGTGGGCAACAGGCAGACACCTTCATTAAGTAGGCATCGACTGTGTGCCAGGTGCTAAGGGCATAGCTGTGAACAAGAGGAGCACAGTTTCTTCCTCATGGGACTCTCAGGCACTTCTCAGGCAGTAGGCAATGAACAAGGGGGTGGGCAAACAAGACACATTCAGAGGGAGACCTCTTAATGTGGTCTTTGAACCAAGGCCTGAGCAGGGCTGGGGGAAGGAAGGCACCAAACAGAGAGAACTGCACATGCAGAGGTCCTGAGGCAGTACCAAGATTTTTTATTTTATTATTTATTTATTTATGGCCACGCTCCCCGCACTATGTGGGATCTTAGTTCCCCAACCAGGGATCTAACCCACACTCCCTGCAGTAGAAGCACATAGTCTTAACAACTGGACCACTAGGGAAGTCTCAGGACCAAGATTTTTATAGCCGCTGTGGCCACCTTGGGGGAAGAAACGTTGGCTGGGGGACAGGAGATAGGAATGGAGGTGACGTAGGCAAGGAAGTGGCTAGGGCAACATCCAGGTAGGAGACGGTGTGGTCTGGACCATGCTGGGGTGCCTCAATGGAAGGCATAGATGGTGTCGCCCCCTGTTTAGCAGAGGAGGAGATTACAGCTTAGGACCTCTGAGTGTGTTGTGCAGGGGCACCTTGGGAGAGAGTATCAGGCCAGATCTGACTCTTGAGTCTTTGGCCTCAACCCCAGCTGAGGACCGGATGAGGGGAGGGACCTGTTGAAAGCAGATAAGCCAGTTTTACCAGGAGGAGACGGAGGCAGAGAGTTTGGGGCCCAAGCTGAATCCGCTGGTCCCCTTTCTCGCCACCAGGGGGCAGCAGAGCCACATTGCCTTGGGCCAGGCAAAGAACTGGGTCCCGGTCTCCTCTGCTCTGAGCACTTTAGGAATAAGCCCACACTTGTCCCCTCAGCCTCCAAAGCCCTATGGGTCCAGCCCACAGTGTGCCAGTAACTGTGTAAATAGGAAGGTGTTAGGTGGACACAGTGATGCACCCCTCCACCCCCGCCCATCCCTCTCTCTCCGGAGCTCACCTCATGTGGCTTCTTGAACTGTCAGAGTATACGCTGGTCCAGCCTCAGGGCCTTTGCATTTGCTGCCCGCCCCCCCCTCCCCCACCCCAGAGCTCCATTTTCTCTATTTACTCCTTTATTCATCTCAGATAGGAAGTCTTTCCTGACCAACCCTCCCCGTCCCTGCCCCACCATAAGGTCCCGAAGCCCCACTTACATTCATGTTGTGCATCCTGATCCCACCGTGTCATGCGATGTGGTGGGCCTTAGTTACAACAATCAGGCTCCTGGTTGATGCAAATCGTTCATTGCAGTGCACAGGTTTCTCTCTAGCTGTGGCACTTGGGCTCAGGATGTGAGCTCAGTAGTTGGGGCGGGGTCAGTTGCCCCGCAACATGTGGGATCCCAGTTCCCCAACCAGGGATCGAAGCCGTGTCCCCTACATTAGATGGCAGATTCTCAACCATTGGACCACCAGGCAAGTCCCTCTGCGTTTTCTTGTGTGATTATTGAGTTGTTTTTTTTCACCCAAAGGTTTGGGAGCCCCTTGAGGGCCTGACTTCATCTGTCCTGGTCATCCTATAGCCTCAGGCACAGCCTGGTAGACAGCAGGTGCTCAGTTAATGCTTGGGGCACAAATAGGAAGCGGCTGGGAGGGCCCCACCTGTTTTGGGGTGCAGGGAACAGATCGAAGGGAAGGTCTTGAGTTGGGTCCTTATGGCCAAGGGGACAACAAAAAGGCTGTTGCAAGCAGGAACTGCATTGTCAGAGGAGGGTTCCCTCTGGCCTTGGATACTAAGGACAGGAAGATTTTGGATTTTCTATTGAGGGTACTAGGAACCCCGCAAGGTACGGGGCTTGGAGGGGTATGGACAGCTCATGGGCAGGTGGAAGGGGCTGCGATGGTCTGACCAATGTGGGGTCAGGAATGGGGGTCTGTATGTCCACCGAGGGCTTTCCTGTTTACACAGTTACTGGCACAGGCAGAGAGAGGCAAAGCCCTAGGCACAAAGTTAGGATCCGAGCTCTAGGAAAGGGATTAACCCGGGAGTGCGGATTTGCTGTAAAATGAGGAGGGTGTGTGAGCAGGGGAGGACCTTGCGCCGGTGGGCAGTGGGCTGGTGCTGGAGATTGCTGGCTCAGCTAGCCTTTCACGGGAGATCTTTGCCATGGCCATGGGTCCCCATGGGCTACAGACCAGCTGTAGCCTGGTCTGCAGAGGAGGAAACTGAGGCCAGATGGGCGTGGGAGAAGCAGCTGCTGGGGATGCCAGCATCGTGGGTGTAATGGGAGGCAGACAGGCGGTGCAGGCTGGGAATGATGGGTAGCTCCTTTCCTAACTGTGTGCAGAAGTGTCCCTGGCACATGTGGTGGGGGGAGGGGGAGGAGCTTGTGGATACAGCATGCTAGTGTATGGTGCATGAGACCATGACTTCATCCCCACTTGAGTTCCTAGACCTATGGGACCCGAATTCTTCCCAGGCAGGAGGCTCTGTTCCCTGTACGTGGCTCTGGCTAAATACCTGAGGATCCTGGGTGACCTCTCTTATCCTCATCTCTTCATCTGACCCCTTAACAGCACCTCTTCTTCAGCCTCAGAATACATCCAGAATTTACCCACTTCACTCTATGGCCCCACCCTGGTCCAACCCTCAGTATCCCCCTCCCAGGCCCTGTTACAGCTCCTCACTAGCCTGCTGCCACTTTCCACTCCTGCCCCAACAGCTCCTGTTCCCCATGGCAGACATGAGGGAGGATGTTTTACATCACACCCTTCCTCTGCTCACACATCCTCCATGGCTCCCTATTGCCCTGCAGTAAAACTGCCATCCTCCCTGCAGTCCATAAGGCCTGTATGGAGAGTCTTGCTGGTATCTTCCTCTCAGCCCTGCCCCAGGGCCTTTGCATGAGCTGTGCTATCTGCCTGAGATGCTTTTTCTCCATGACTGGCCCCACTGCCTTCTCTGTGTGTGACTGGCTGCAGTATCACCTCAGAGAGGCTAAAGTTGTCCTTTACCAGAGCTACCCCTGTTTTTCGCCTTTCTTGACTTCAGAAATTAACTTTTCATGTAATTGTTTCCTGTATACTCTTTCTGCCTCCCCTACCAGACTGGGGACCCTGGCTGCAGGGATTATTTGTGTCCTGCATCCCCAGTGTTCAGTACAAAGGGTAGGTGCTCATTGTTTCTTTGAGTGAACGAGTGGCTAGGTATGGGTTGTTTGAGCCTCAGTCTAGAGGGCCTGGGGAGACACTCAGCAATATCTGGGTCACCTGAAGGTGACCCTGGGCTTGGAGGGAGCATGGTGGGGAGTCTGAGAGAGACTTGAGAAGCAAAATCAGTGGCATGGTGGATGCGCAGGGTTAGGGCTAGGTACCAGGCAGCAATGCCCTCTGTATGCCTCGGTTTTCTCAGATGTGGAGTCAGGCTCCAGGTCAGTCCTGCCTGGGCTAGTTCCCAAAGTGTTGTATGGCCTGTGGAGGGTTCACCTTCAGGGTGACACTGTCCCTGATTTCCTTGGGGGGGAGCTGTCATGAAAGAAGGAAGCATTAACTCACAGTCTACTGTGTGACACATTACATAATGAAGATGATCTGTACCCCAGCTCTGTACCAGGCACTTTCTTTGCCTCTGATTTCATTGTTATTCAGTCGCTAAGTCCTGTCCGACTCTTTGGGACCTCATGGACTGTAGTCCACCAGGCTCCTCTGTCCTCCACTGTCTCCCAGAGTTTGCTCAAATTCATGTCCAATTGAGTTGGTGATGGTATCTAACCATCTCATACTCTGCCGGCCCCTTCTCCTTTGGCCTTCAGTCTTTCCCAGCATCAGGGTCTTTTCCAGTGAGTCAGCTCTTTTATTGCATTTTCACAAACGGACATGTGTAGATGGGGAAACAGAGGCCTGGAAGTTTACCTAATGCTAACATTTATCAAATGTTTACCAAGCACTCTTGGAGACACAGAGTAATCTTCGTGTCAGCCCCACATTCCTCCCATTTTACAGTTGAGAACACTGAGGCTTGAGAAGTTAAATCAGGTGTCTGATTCCCGATAGTAGCCAGACTGATGGCCTTTCCTGTCATACAGACAGGAAGAGTATGTCAGGGGCGCTGACTCAGTTTGCTAAACACGCCCACTACTGGAAGATGCTGGGACAACGAAGCCCCAGCCAGGGGAAGACAGAGCCGGACAGACACAAGAGAAGTCTTCCTGGAGGAGGGGGACCCTGGATTTTGCCAGACAGGAAAGGCATTCCAGAGGAAAGCCAGCGTGGGCGCAGTAGCATGAGCTGAACCAGGCCACTGGATGGGTCTGAGTGCCACACTCTCAAAGGGCTTAACGCCTAAAGAGTGGGTAGAGGGAGAAGCGGTCGTATTTACATTTTAATGGAAGAGAGCCAAGTTCCAAATCCTTGCA
Source organism: Muntiacus reevesi (assembly GCF_963930625.1). Taxonomy (NCBI): domain Eukaryota; kingdom Metazoa; phylum Chordata; class Mammalia; order Artiodactyla; family Cervidae; genus Muntiacus; species Muntiacus reevesi. The sequence continues at coordinate 183,955,231 of NC_089249.1, read as the reverse complement.
TCCAGGTACCGCCAACGCCCCGCCCCCGCCGCCTGCAACCTTGGCAACGACCCGCCCCTCCGCCCGCGGCCCTGGCAACGTCCCGCCCCTCCGCCCGCGGCCATGGCAACACCGCGCCCACTCGCCAGCACGCGAGTCCGCCGGCCTTGCTTCCGCGTCGCTCACCCCTCCCAGCCAGGCCAGGCCCCGCCCCCGCGCGGTCCTGGGCGGGGTTCCCGGCCTCGCTCCCCGGCGCGCGCTTCCTCCTCTCCCCATACCCCCAGCCCCGCGGCGTGCCCCCCGCCCCTCACAGTGGGGCTCCGGGAGCAGTTTCCACGGTGAAGGTTCGCGCCCCGCCGCCGCTGGTTGCGCTCCCGGGCCTCTCGGGCCTCTAGCGGCGGCGGCGGCACAAAGGGAAGAAGCATGTCCGACCCCAGCTACTGGACGGCGGTGGCGGCGCCCGGCCACCGGAGCCGCCTGGCCAAGGGCGCATTGCTGCAGCGCTCCAAGAGGTAGGGGCTTCGCGCGGACTTACCGAGTGGCGCGGCGGCCGACCGAGCAGACACGAGTTGCCGAAAGTGCGTCTCGGCAGCGTGGCGAAGGCCCCAGTGTGCGGCGGTAGGGGGAAGTGGGAGGATGCTTTGGGATCTAGGTATCCCCTGGGGTCCCAGGTACCCTCCTCTCACCGCTCCTTACCCAGACTGGAGTGTCTGTCCGCCAGGATCAGCTCAGGTGGCGACAGAGGCTTTAGGGATTTGGTACTTAATCAGGATTCGAACCTGGGTCAGTCCTCTGGCCAGACCTGGGGAGGACCTTCTTGGAAAAACTGAGGCTCTTTGGTCCTTGGGGCCCAGTCAGCGGAAACGTTGGTTCAGAAGTAAATATTTGCTGCAAGAGGCTGGTGTGCATGTCGGTTATCAGGGAGGAAAAAATCACTCTGTTCTATACAAAGCAAAGTGGAGTCTCCGTTTCTCCTGAGAAGCAGAGAAGCTAAGTGAGGGCTGTGAGCCCTGCTGGACCTGCGTGGAAATTCCAGCTCAGCCAATGTCAGGGTATGTGGCCTCAGGCAGTTCCTTAACCTCTCTGCTTAAGTGTCTCACCAGTGCTTGGTCTAGGCATTCCCAGGGGGAACACAGGCAAAGGCTGAGTAATGGGACCAGCTGCTGAAGGATCTTGAATGCCCAGTTCAGGGTTCAGGCTCTTCTTCCAGAACCTGGGGATGCAGAAGGCTCATGGGCATCTCAGGGACCAGGTGCCAGAAACTGACCTCAGGCGCCTCTTTTCTGATCTACTTCTCACTCTGCTGAACCACAAGGGTGATTATTGGAAAACTAGGCAGCTTCTTGGGGTCCTGCGCCTTCTCCAGGAAGGACTGAGCAAACAGTTGGTGTTCAACAGATGCTCAGGAATTGAACAGAGGATGCCCAGTTCCCTTTTGAGAGCTCAGATGTAGCTGTTTTTGAAAAGGCCCTGCCTGAGAGCAAGAGGGAGGAGGCCAAGTATTTTTCCCAAATGCTGTTGGAAGTGAAAAATGATGCGTCGGGATGAAGAGTCCGGTGAGGCGTTGGAAGAGGATGTGGGCTGTGGAGTGTGTGTGTGTGTTGGGGTGGGGGGTTGACAGGAAGTTTTGCAGGAACCTGTGGGTTTCACTTTTGCTTCTGCACCTCAGACTAGAGGACAATCTCTGTGGCTGGTGACATCCGTGGCCTCAATTTTCCAGGCTGGGAAATGGGTGTAGCTGGTCTCTCCTTCCTCTGGGCTTATTGGTATTGGTGAATGTTGGTGATTTCTCTGGCGAGTCATTGCCTTCTCTCCCACTATGCACCAAGCCCTGTGAGCAATGTCGGGAGAAAGATGACAGTGTACGTACCCGCCACAGTTTACCCTGTGCCCCGCCCAGAGCTGAGTACTGTGTATGCACCTTGCAAGGTATACAGACGGGGACGCTGAGGCTCCGAGGGGCAGTGGCGTGTACAGCAGTGGGTATGCTGAACCCCTCCTGCCTGTGCATTCAGTCTCCTGAGTGGGTTGTTGACCTCCCCTTCCGTGGCCTGTGTTGTGCCTTCTGCCTGGGACACCGTTCCTGGCCCTGTGAGGCCCCAGCGTTTCATCTCTCCCTCTCTACGCAGTTCCGCGAGGCCGGGCTGCGTTGGCAGCTCTGGCTGCGTGGGCTGATGCACTTGTCGGCGAGCAGAGCCGTTGCCAGGCGACTGCCAGGGTTGTGGGGGGGAACCATGTTGCTCCCAACTTCCCTTTGCCAGGGCGGAGGCTGGGGCCAGGGCCCAGGTGGGAGAAACTGGGCAAGGGCAGGAGGGAGGGGCCTGAGCCAGGGATCTGGTGGCCAGGAAGGAGCTGGGATGAAGGGAGGAAAACATGTGAGCCAAAGCTTGGCAGAACCAGATGCAACTGTGCATGATGCCAGCTTTAGGGTTTCCAAGGGTCAAATTGGCATTTTAGGGGGACCTCGGGGGAGGGGATTGGCCAGGAGATTGAAGCAGTGGTCCTGGGAAGAGATGCTGAATGTGGAGTAGGGGGTCTGCCTCCACCCTCTGTGGGTTCCAGGATCCTGTCCACCCTCTGTCTTGTTTGCCAGTGTTCCTGGCAAAGCGCTGGGAGTGGGATTGTGAACACAGAAGCTGGAGAAGCAGGGCCAGGGGCTCCCAGGCTGAACTCAGGGCCATGGGGGAGTCCACCTGGGGAGCAGAGAGGGCATAGTCATGCCCCCGAAGCTGCCGCCCAGGGGCTCCTGGTTGGGCATGTGGTTCTCTGAGCCAGGAGGCCCGGGTCTGACCTTATCCCCACCTCCCCCAATAGCTGCCGCAGCGGGAACCGCAAGAGCCTGGTGGTAGGAACACCCTCACCCACTCTTTCCCGGCCCCTGTCGCCACTGTCCATCCCAACAGGTGTGTGCGGGGGGCAAGCGGGGTGGGGTTGGAGGTGTCCTGTCTCCACTCCCACTGACTCAGTTTCCCCACCTCCTCCTCAGCAGGCAGCAGCCCCTTAGATAGTCCTCGGAATTTCTCAGCTGCCTCTGCCATCAACTTCCCTTTCGCGCGGAGGTGAGTGGTTGCCTCTCTTAGGGGATGGTGGCTGATACCATGGGCAAGGGGCCGGGCAGGGGCCTGCACTTGGTGGCTGGACCTGCCTCCTCATCAGCCTTTTCCCCCTCCCCTGGCCTCTGCCCTGCGGTGGTCCCCCCTCTGGCTCCCGCCCCTGGCAAACTCATGCATGCATGACCTCCTACAGCCACATCGCACGCACAGACAGGTAATTTCTAGGAGCCCTTGGGGTGGGGGCGGGGGTGGCATGGCCCGGTCCAGGAATCTCTCACTCACTGAAAGTTACTAATTCACCTAACAAGAGCTGGCGGAGGAGCTGTTGTGTGCCAGGCATTTAAATGTCACTTATTCATTCAACAACGTTTATTGCATTCCTGCTGGGTGCCATGCCCTCCGCTGGGGGACTGAGGAATGGGAGGCTGGACTTTGGCCCTCAGGGCATCCTCAGGCTGGTGGGAGTGACCAGCATGTACCCTACCCGCTGCAACTCCGAGAGCAGCTTTGATGGCAGCTGGCATCAGGGAGGACTTCCTGGAGGAGGTGTCTGGAGAACAAGGAGAAAAGCACAGTGGACTTGCTCACCCTGTATTCCTGTTCTTGGCCTTTGCAGAAGGTTCTTGCCCCGGCGGGGCCTGGGCCTGCCAGCCATAGTGCCTACCCTTGGTCCCCACAAACCGCAGGGGCCATGCCTCCCTTCCAACGTCTCATTCTCCTCCCCAGGGCCGACGGCAGAAGATGGTCCCTCGCGTCGCTCCCATCTTCTGGCTATGGAACCAACACGCCCAGCTCAACTCTCTCGGTACCCAAAGTCCTACCTTGGCAGGCAGACCAGGGAGTGCCAGGTTGGGGGTGGGGGAGACGCATCTTTGTTTTGTTTTGGTTATTTTAAGGTGTTGAATAGTTGTCTAGTCAGCAAAACATCCTGGCTGCCCCCCTCTGTGCTCCATTTTGAGCAATGTGGGGGTCCCTGAAAGGACCCAGCCTTGGCCCAAAGGGCTGCTGGTCGGGTATACACAGATATCTGTATCCTTGTGTGGTCAGGGAAGGTCTGGTCAGGGGGGTCTTGGAGTTGCAAGGGAGCAGCGAGGGCTTCCTGGAGGAAGGGACATCAAAGCTGGAGTTTTGAAGGTTGCACAGGAGAGAGGCAGGAAAGTTACCATGATGACCAATAGACTGGGCCTTGAGAGTTAGGATAATGCTGGGGTCCTGGCTGTGGTGCTGACCGTGAACCCATGGCCCTGATACCCCCTCCTGCCAGTCGAGCTCATCCTCTCGGGAGCGCCTCCACCAGCTTCCTTTCCAGCCGACACCGGACGAACTCTGCTTCCTGTCCAAGCATTTCCGCAGCTCAGACAGTGTGGCTGATGAGGAGGGCGGCCACCGCTCACCTCGCCTCCGCCCCCGCTCCCGCAGCCTCAGGTGGGCCTCCACCTCTAACCCCAACCCCAGCCCTTCCCCGGGCTGGCCCCTCCTCCACCTCTGGTCCTGACCCCGTCTGAGCCTGGCCTCTGCCCCTGGGCCCTCAGTCCTGGCTCAGCCACCCTTCCTTGGGCTGTTTTGGGTCCCATGTCTTAAGCCAGTTGTCACCTCCTTCAGCCCTGGACGCACCACAGGGACCTTCGACAATGAGATCGTAATGATGAATCATGTGTACCGGGAGAGATTCCCCAAGGTGGGCAGCACCTGGTGGCCGGACCAGCCCCAGCTCCGCTCTTTGTTGCTGTCCCTCCATGGCACGCGCTGTCTTCGTGGTTGTGTCCTGCCCCCATCTGTGCGTTTCTGTTTCTCCCTGCACCCCCCCACCCCCTCTCGCATCTGTACACATCGCTTCTTCCCCTCCAATCCTTGGACCCCATCGTCACATCTTCTCTCTCGCCCACCCCCATCTGCACACGTTGCTCCCAGGCCCCGTCCAATGACCAAGTCACCCCGTCTCCCCCCCCGTCCCCCACTTCTGCCCAGGCCACAGCACAGATGGAGGGCCGTCTGCAGGAGTTCCTGGCCGCCTTCTCGCCCGGCGCCCGGCTGGCACTGGCTGATGGCGTCCTGGGTTTCATCCACCACCAAATCATCGAGCTGGCCCGCGACTGCCTGGCCAAGTCTGGAGAGGCGCTTGTCACCTCCCGCTACTTCCTGGAGATGCAGGAGAAGCTGGAGCGGCTACTGCAGGATGTGCGTGGTGAGGGGGTGGGAGTGGGCATGGGGTGTCGGGGTCCCCAGGCAGGACAGGGCGGGACCAGGGGCTGGTGTGTGATGCTACCACCCATCTGCTCCCAGGCCCACGAGCGCTCAGACAGTGAGGAAGTTGGCTTCATTGTCCAGCTCGTCCGGAAGCTGCTGATCATCATTTCGCGGCCAGCAAGGCTTCTCGAGTGCCTGGTGAGTGTCTTGGCACATGGCCGGGTGCAAGGCTCAGACCAGGCCCTCAGCAGTGCTGCTGAGATGAAAAAGAGATAGTCCCCATCATGTAGGGCTTTGAGAGGAACACTGGGGGCTGCCAGACTCGGGGGGGCTTCCCAGAAGAGGGACCAGGAGCTAGGATCCCGGGGGTGAGTTGGAGCCACTGGTGAGAAGGCTTCAGACAGAGGGAGGGGGTTGTGCAAAGGCCTGAAGGTGAGACCAGGCTTGACTGACCAATCCCCCTGCATCCCCAGGAGTTTGACCCCGAGGAGTTTTACCACCTGCTGGAGGCTGCCGAGGGCCAGGCCCGAGAGGGCCAGGGCATCAAGACTGACCTGCCACAATACATCATTGGGCAGCTGGGCCTGGCTAAGGATCCGCTCCAGGGTGAGCTGGAGTGGGGGTGGGGCCGAAAGAGGAAACTGGGGTGACAATGGGGAGGAGCCAGGGTTCCAGCCTATGTCCATGTGACTCCAGAGTGCCACACTGTCCTTCCCCTCTGTTTTGCCCTGTCCTCAGCCCCTGCAGGGCACATTTTGGGTAAAGTGCTCAGGATTCCAGGGTAAGGTGGCCTCAAGTTGGACCCCCTGACCTGCCAGCTGCCTTGAAGCCTTAGCGTCCTCAAATGCTAAATCGAGTTGGGCCAGGGAGCCAGGGAACCACCCTGAGCAGTGGCATTCTCTTGTCATGTGAATTCCAAAGCACTTTCCCAGTTTCTTCTGACTGTGGCCTGGGAAGTGGGACACAGAGTCAGACAAGGCAATCCATGGGCACAGCTGAAATGGTCAGGAACCTCCCCCAAACAGTCAGGACAGGGGAAAAGACATGGTGCTGGGGGAAGCATTGAACTTGAACCTGGCCTGGTCTCGGGGTGATCAGGGGAGCTCTGGGAAAAGGTTATATTCACACTGGGGCCTGGAGGATGAAGTGACCAGATGCAGATTTGGGGTAGAGAGGAAGTGCACCAGGCAGTGGGAATGGTGCAGGCAAAGGTCGTGAGATGGGTGTGTGTCCGGCCTTTTGGAAGAGCCGCGAGGAAGGGGTGTGGCTGAGGAAGGAGGGGTGACAGGGTCAGCAGGACCCGGCCACAGTGGCCGGCATCCACAGGGACCAGGCTGCCATTGTCCCATTTAAAGTTCGAGAGACTGAGGCTCTATGCCGTTGAGCTAGATTCAGGTCCAGGTGTGCCCAAGACCAAATCATGCTCAGACTAGCCGTCTGGCTAGTCTCCTGCTCCGCAGGCGGTGCTGTGGCGGGGGCAGGGCCTCCGGTGTCAGAGGAAACGGGAAGTGGCCAGGCAGGCAGGTGGCAGCTGAGGCTGAGTGCAGATCACCTGCCCAGCGCTGCAGGGGGCCCTCTGAGAGCGGGAGGGGCTGCATCCAAACCCGGGCCTTGCTCACCCGAGGCTGTGCTGCCCTGTCTCAGCCTTGCTCTGTGACCACAAGACACTGTCTTCATGGTCACCGTCACCACTGATGTTCACCAGCCGCTCACTCTCACTCAAGACTGCCCCTGCTAAACCCCAGCTGAGGCTGGAAACTAAGGGGGCTCCCCCGGGCCCTGCCCTGAGCTGAGGAGCGTGTCAGCCGCCACCTAGAGGGCCTGTGTCACAGCGGGTGTTCATGGCCCCGAGACTTGGAGCCAGGATTCAAGATAGCTGGAGCAATCAGAGCCTGGGCTTCCCACTAGCCCTTCTAGAAGGTTCCTCAGTCATTGCTCAGTCCAGCCTCCTGGATTTGACCAAAACCTGGACGCAGTAGGGACTCAACAACAGGGTCATGGGAGCTGGTCAGGGGAGGCACTCTCTCCCCAGCCCAAGATGAGCCCTGGAGACTCAGAAAGTCTCTGACTGGTGAAGGGGCCGGGCTCAGAAACCCCGTCTGAGGCTCCTCCCACATTTTACAGAGATGGTGCCTCTGAGTCACCTTGATGACAGTGGAGGACAGCCACCAGCGCCCGAGGACGCCCCCGAGGTAGGACAGCATGGAGCCTGGCGCCCCCACCTGTCTTGTTCTTTTGATGGTAGACCCGGTGGCCCTGAGAGGGGCTAGGTTTGCCATTTGCCGAGGTTTTGTATATAGTAGGTGCTTAATGAATGCCTGTGACTTTGGGGGAAGGTGGGGGCAGGTGAGATAGCCCTGCTGGGGAGGTTGGGCAGGGCAGGGTTGGAGGGGGCCCTGGAAAGTGGGGTTTTGCAGGCTGTGTAGGAGTTTTCTGGTAGGAGGGCATGCATGGCTTCAGCTAAAATCTCAAACTTGGAGGGTGAGTTTGAGAAGTATGTACAGGAAAAGTAGCATTAGGTGCCAGTTAGGACTTGGGGGCAGGAAGAACACAGCCTGCTCTGAGCTGGGGCAGGACCCTGACCCCTGTTGCCCTCCCCCCACCCCAGAGTCGTGCCCTGGTTGGCCCTTCACGGAGGAAGCCATGTGAGAGCGACTTCGAGACTATCAAACTCATTAGCAATGGGGCCTATGGGTGAGTCCTCGGGCCCCCCGTAGACCCATTTCTCAGATGCCCTTGGGGATGACTGAAGCCCACACAGCCCTGAGTATGTAGACAGAGAAATAGCCAGAGGGAAGTAAAGGCACAGCCCAGCAGGGACATGGCTTGGCAGGGTTCATCCACGATCTTGGTCCTTACTCGCCCCAGAGTAGGGTTCGGGAACTTGGGGGCTGAGCAAGTGATGGCAGTCGTGTGCAGTGAGCATTATTTAAATGCTACTTTGAAAGATTTGCTTTGGTGGAGGTGGTAGGGAGGAATCCCTCATAGCATAAGACTGTCATGTGGGGGAGGGCGGAGGGGGGAATTACAGAGGGGGCTTATGTGTCCATGCTTAAGTGTCAGTACCGCAGTGGGGAGTCTCTGAGTCAGAGAGCTCCATCAGGTGGAAACAGCTTGGGGTTTTCATAGCCCCAGCGTTTACCTTATCTGAGGGTATGCAAAACCGACAGACTCTAAATGGCTAAAAATCTGCTTATTTGAGTTATAATGAACACAATTTGAGTTTGTGCCAGCGAGGCTTCTGAGCTAACGGGTCTCAGTTAGCTGTGAAGAAATAAACAACCTAGGAGCCATCTTTGACTCTTGATATGACACCAGGGAGTGTGGCTTAAACCCTCGGAGTGGCTGCCTGGGGGGAGCGCGCAGGCCGAGGCATGGCATGTGGGGTTCTGGACGCAGGTCATGTCCCGGTGCCTGCCGGAGCTCCGGCAACCCCCACCCCCGCTCCAACCCCACCCCAGGGCCGTCTACCTGGTGCGGCACCGGGAAACAAGGCAGCGTTTTGCCATCAAGAAGATCAACAAGCAGAACCTGATGCTGCGCAACCAGATCCAGCAGGTCTTCGTGGAGCGCGACATCCTCACCTTTGCCGAGAACCCGTTTGTGGTCAGCATGTTCTGCTCGTTCGAGACCCGGCGCCACCTGTGCATGGTCATGGAGTATGTGGAAGGTGTGGTCACGAGGGCTTGCATGCCTCCAGCAATGGGGAGCTCACCCCTTATCCAGGAGACAGTCTAGAGTCTGCTCTGCCCTCCATGGGGTCCCAGTCTGCCTTGGTGAGAGGAAGGGCTCAGTCTGCAGTAGGGGACCCAGCAGTGGGGTTGGAGATGGGGAAGCCCAAAGACGAGTGTGAAGGCAGAACCCTAGGGTATAGGGTAGGGGTAGGATGGACAGCCTAGGCAGAGGGGACTGGTGGGCGGAAGCTTGGAGGCTAGAATAAAAGCAAGCGAGGGCAGGAGGCGTGGGTTGGAAGGACTAGGATGGTTGGAGGCCAGGCTGAGGAGCTGTAGGATCAGGAAAGAATAGTGTCTTCAGGTAATGGCAGGAACAAGCATTTACCAAGGTAGGTGCCAGGCAAGGAGAAGGAGCGTGCATTTAGGCGGCACCAGCTCTGTCCGAGGGAAGGGACCGTGCACTTGGCAAAGCTGCTGCCCTGCCCAGGGCAGATCAGAAAGTCGGTTCTGCACACCCGCCCGCCCCACCAGCTCCCCACCCCAACTCAGGACCGACTAGGGACACTGCAGGAGGTGGGGAGGGCAGGGAGGCACAAGTCTAGGCACAGCTGCAGAGCCAGGCATCTCTGCGAGCATGTCCGCGCTTCTGCAGGTGGTGACTGCGCCACGCTCCTGAAGAACATGGGCCCGCTGCCTGTGGACATGGCCCGCATGTACTTCGCCGAGACGGTGCTGGCCCTGGAATACCTGCACAACTATGGCATCGTCCACCGTGACCTCAAGCCTGACAAGTGAGTGACGGGGCCTCTGGGGGCGGGGCCTCAGAGTGGGTCTGGGGCTGCTCTGAAGCACCTTTATCTGGATCCCGCTGGCATCATGGGGCCCCAGCGGCGAGCAGATAATTAATAGACGCCTGCTGTGTGCACTTATGGAGGTGCTCTGGCAAAGAGGGTGCCCAGACCAGACAGAGGAAAAGACCATGTGCTCAGGGCACTGCTACAATGTAACGGAAGTGAACTTGATTGTCTGAGGCACCAGCTGTTTAGAAAGAGCAGGGCCATGCACTTTGTAAAACCTCATGTGTGAAGAAAGGGACTGTGCACGTCTTGAACATCTGCAGTGTGTTAGTGTAGGGAAGAGACTCTCAGGCTGTTTATTTTATTCTAGCACCTAGTAAGCATCTGTTGAGTGCCAGGTCCTCTGTGAGTGACTAGAAAACAGGAGTGTGAGTGTGAATAACCCCTCAGGCTTTGTAACCCCTCAATAATTTTCAAAGCACTCGCTTCCTGCTTTAATTGAGCACCTTATGTGTGCAGAGGAGAGGGCTGCTCTTATATCAAGTAGCCTCTGGACATCAGGCAGGACATGTGAGCGCTCAGGTACTTGTGTGTGGAGACGTGAACATAAGCATCAAGAGTCTGCATGTTTCAGGACTTACTTTCCTGGTGGCCCAGTGGTGAAGACACGGCACTTCCAGTGCAGGTTACACAGGTTCAGTCGCTGGGTGGGGAGCTAAGATCCCACGTGGCGTGCTGCACAGTGTGGCCCATAATTAATGAATTAAGAGAGTCTGCATGTTTTCAGGCCATCTTTCATTTTGCGAGTGGCCTAGAAAACAAAGCACGTGTTTGGCACTTGCTGTCTACCTTGGGCCTGAGCTGTGACTTTAAGGAGCCCAGATGCCAGTGTAACTGGCTCCTCACACACTGATGACTTTTGAGTTTATAAAGCACATTTTTTGCTGGTGTATATTCACTGGGCACCAGCTGTGTAGAGGTGATCAGAGCACCTCTGCTTAATGACTGTGTTATGAAGCAAGGACTGTGTGTCAGGCCCTGAACACTGCAACTGTCCTTTTATATGAAGTTTTTCTGTTGAGGTCGGCATGGAGTGAACACCTGCTGTATACCAGGACAGGGGTCCTTTTCTCCAACGAAGGTACTTGCCGCGTGGAGTTGTGAACTGGAGCCTCAAGAGCCCTGCATGCTTTCAGGGCATCTTGTAGTTTGCCAGAGGCTTAGAACAGCGGTCCCCAGCATTTTTGGCACCAGGGAACCGTTTCATGGAAAATAATTTTCCCACGGACCAGGGTGGCACAGAATGGTTCTGGGATGATTGCAGTGCGTTACATGTATTATACACTTTATTTCTATTACTATATCAGTTCCACCTCAGGTCATCAGGCATTAGATCCCGGAGGTTGGGGACCCCTGACTTAGGAAACAAGCAGACGTGTAGTTGGCACCTGTTGTATGCCTGGGCCTCCGTGCTGCATGTGCTATCACTGCTTGCTGTGCACCCGTCAGGCCTCTTTGCGCTCATCCTGGACTGGGCTCTTCCAAGCGTTCCCGAGGCAGAATCGGCCCCTCCCGTGCTCACTACCCTTATCTGCAAAACGGGATGGGAAGGGGTCCAGCCCCAGAGGGTTCAGGGAGGGATAGGCCCCCACAATTGGTGCCGGAGAAAAATAATTTTTTCTTTGCAGTCCAGAAAATTTCAAGTACACCCCAAGTTAAGAGAAGGTGCACTCATTTGCTAAGGCTGCCCTAACTAAGGGGTTAAACAACAAGAAATTTATTCTCGGGACTTGCCTGGCTGTCCACTGGTTAAGACTGCGCTTCCACTACAGTGGGCGTGGGTTCAATCCCTTATTAGTGAACTAAGGTCCCACATGCTGCACAGCGTGGCCAAAAATAAATTAATTATTTTAAATTAAAAAAAAAAAATAAATTTATTCTCTCAGTTCTGGAGGCTAGAAGTTCAAGATCAAAGGGTCAGCTCCCTTCGAAGGTACCAGGGAAGGATGTATTCCAGGGGTCTCTCCTGGCTTCTGGTAGTGCCTAGGCTGTGGCGGCATAATTCTAACCTTCGCATGGTGTCCCCCACTGTGTGCAAGTCGGCGTCCAAATCCCCGCTTTTTATAAGGACTCCAGTTCTGTTGGATTAGTGGCCACCTGGTGGCTCCGCAGGTAAAGAGTCTGCCTGCAGTGCAACAGCTGTGGGAGACGCAGGTTCAATCCCTGGGTGAGGAAGATCCCCTGGAGGAGGGCATGGCAACCCACTCCAGTCTTCTTGCCTGGAGGATCCCCTTGGACAGAGGAGCCTGGCGGGCTACAGCCCCTGGGGTCGCAAAGAGCTGGGCACAACTGAGCGACTAAGCGTAGCACCCACAGCGTGCTCCAGAGTGACCTCATCTTAACCAGTGACGCTCGCAGTGACCCCATCCCCAGACAAGGTCACACCACAGTTCCTGGGGGCTAGGAGCTCCGTGTGTGAAGGTGGGGGATACACAGTTCCGTCCATCACGGAAGGAGATGCAGCGCCCCTCCCCCACAGCTCCCACCGGTCATCCAGTCCCACTTCCTCCCAGGCCCCTCGGTCCTCCCCACTCCCTCGGTCCTCCCGGCTGGGCGAGTTGGAGCAAACTCCAGGCATTGTCTCATTTTCTCTGTGACGAGGAAACAGATTCTTAAATACACATGCAGTCAACATTCAAGAAATGAACTTTTTAAAAAAGATTTATTTGTTTATTATTTATTTATTTGGCTGCACTGGTCTTAGTTGCAGTTTGTGGGATCTAGTTCCTTTAGCAGGAATTGAACCTGGGCACCTTGCATTGGGAGCGTGGAGTCTCACCCATCAGACCACCAGGGAAGTCCCGGGAAATGAACGTTTTTGAGGCAGGGACATGCCCATAGGAGCTCAGGAAACATCGCCCCTTAGCAGAGGGCGACCAAAGGTCTGCTACGAGGCCTTGGTTTTTGGAGGGAGTTGGCTTAGCTGGTAGTTACACCAAAGTGTTTCTTCCACAGCTGGTATACACAGTAGTTGCTTAAGAAGCATCATTTAAAAAACCAAAAACCGGCAGAGGCACGGAATGGGCACACAGAATTGTTTCTTTCTAGAGTTGAGGTACCCAACTTTCTCCTGAGACAACTTGGATACAGACAGTGAATTCTCCAGAAATTTATTTATTTATTTTAAAATATTTTTTAAAATAATTTTATTTATTTATTTATTTTGGCTGTGCTGGATCTTGGTTGCTGCGTGGGCTTTGCTCCAGTTGTGGCAAGCGGAGGCTGCTCTCTAGCTGCGGTGCTCAAGCTTGTCCTTGTGGTGGCTCCCTGTTGCGGAGCACAGATTCTAGGGCTCACGGCCTGCAGCAGCTGCGGCTCCTGGGCTTAGCTGCTCCACGTCATGTGAGATCTTCCTGGACCAGGGATCAAACCTGTGTCTCCTGCACTGGCAGGCAGATTCTTTACCACTGAGCCACCAGGGAAGCCCCTGTTTATTTATTTGTCATTTTATTTATTTATTTTTGGCTGTACCATGTGGTATGCGCAATCTCAGCGCCCAGGCCAGGGATTGAACCCATGCCCTTTGCCCTGTGAGCACAGAGTTTTAACCACTGGGCCACTGGGGAAGTCCTGCAGATATTTATTTTTAAATGTGCAGGTGTACCCAGGAGGTGCATGAAAACATGACTTTATAAAGCTGATGCGTGTGATTTTTATCCCTTAAAATATTTATGTATTTAAACTTGCAAGAGAATGTGAACAGCAGCGTACATGATAGGTATGTGATTTTTAAACAACTGGTGCACCCATGAGGGGCTCAAATATTTCTGTATATAGGAGCTGCTAAAGACATGTTCACTTCACAGTAAGTGTTTCCACAATATCTAGTTTGTTAAAAATAATGGCTGTAGGTACAAAAATATGCTGTAGCTCTCCTGCTAGGAGGTATTCAGGAGACATTTCATTGCCCAGTGGGGAAATGCCATGATTCTTAGGAACTTAATTTTTGCACAGCAAAGTATACAGTAGGTGCTCAACAGTAATACCCGATGCACCCGGAAGGCGCACAGAAATGTTTGCCAAATTCGTAATGTTCCCCAAGAACCTCTTGTTTCTTTCTGTAATGTAATCAGGCATAGGACGTGCGTTCTGATCCATGGTGGGGTTGGGCCACCTTGGATGGGATGAAGTTCGTGATGGGGGGGTGGCAGGAGCAGCCAAGTACCCCCCAGCCCTGAGCCCCCACCCACCTGCCCACAGCCTGCTCATCACCTCGCTTGGCCACATCAAGCTCACTGACTTCGGCCTGTCTAAGATTGGGCTCATGAGTATGGCCACCAACCTCTACGAAGGCCACATCGAGAAAGACACCCGGGAGTTCGTGGACAAGCAGGTGGGCAGCGCTGCCTTCCCCTGCCCAAAGCCCAACCGCGGGCCGTGGGGAGACTCTGCAGCATGAGGGAGCATATCAACCATGCCCGTAATTCTGCCCACCCCTCCTTCCCCGGCTGGGAGCCATCCTCCGTTTCCCTGTCCCACCCGGCCCAGGTTTGCGGAACGCCTGAGTACATCGCCCCCGAGGTGATCTTCCGCCAGGGCTACGGGAAGCCAGTGGACTGGTGGGCCATGGGCGTCGTCCTCTATGAATTCCTGGTGGGCTGCGTGCCCTTCTTCGGCGATACCCCCGAGGAACTCTTTGGCCAGGTGGTCAGTGGTGCGTTCCCCACCCCGTAGCCCAGGTTTAATCCCCACTCTGGCTCTGCCTGTGTCGGGGAGGGGAGCAGCCCCATGTGTGGATGGATTGGGCACCTTTGGCATGCCAGGCCCTGGCTGAGCATTGGAGATACAGCCAAGGGCAAGATGGACAGTAAGGGAGATAAATAAGCCAACTAAGGAGGGACTCGCCTTGTGGTCCAGTGGTTAAGACTCCACCTTCCTGTGCGGGGGTGGGGGGGAGGGTTCGATGCCTCTCGGGGAACCAAGATCCTGAATGCCCCCTGGTGTGGCCCCCCCAAAAAAACTGTAGAACAATCAGAGGCAAAAATGCAGAGGAGGAAAAGAAGCAGGAAGGGAGGGCGCGGGGTGGCAGGTGTGGGAGGTTAGTCACTCAGTCATGTCTGACTCTTTTGCGACCCTATGGATTGAAGGGCTCCTCTGTCCATGGGATTTTCCCAGGCAAGAATACTGGAGTAGGTTGCCGTTTCCTCCTCCAGGGCTCTTCCCAAGCCAGGGATTGAACCTCGGTCTCCTGGGTCTCCTGCATTGCAGTTGGGGGAAGCCCCAGGTGTGGGGTAGAGGAGCTGTATTAAAAGAGTCACAGAGAACATTGGGGTGACACGTGAGCAAAGTTTTAAAGGAACAAGAGGGAGCCACAGAGATGGAGGAAAGGAAGGTGCTCAAGGCAGAGAGCATGGCCAGAGCAAAGGCTGTGAGGGACCAAAGCTGGAATGCTGAAGGAGGAGAGCAGGCTGACGGCTTGGAGCGCAGAAAGCAGAAGTGCTAGTAGATGCTAGGAAGCACTAGCCCCGCTTCCTCACTCCCTCCTCTCACTTCAGACGAGATCATGTGGCCAGAGGGAGAGGAGGCCCTCCCAGCCGATGCCCAGGACCTTATCACCAGGCTGCTCCGACAGAGCCCACTCGACCGCCTGGGCACTGGTATGTCGGTGTGGGTGGGCTGGAGGCTGGAGTAAGCACGAGCTCTATTTGAGAGGCTGCATAGAGGAGGGGGACTTGAAGCTGGGGTTTTGAAGGATGCGTATAAGCTCAATAGGAACTTGCATAAGACTTTGAAAGCAGCTGGGTCGAGTGCAGACCGGGGCACTGAGGCTGTGTGTGGGAGCCCACCAGGTCACCATGGGCTGTGTCCTAAGTTCCCCAAGGACCAGCGCAGTGGATCCCACTCTCCAGGTTTCCCCAGCCACCAAAATGGGGATAAAAGGATTATTTAATACTGATGCAGCCACCCAGTATGTGGCCACTACGGATCACTTTCGGGATGAAACTTGGCCACTGGAGAGGACCACGAGGGCTGAGTTCGGGGAACAGGATACATTTGTGCAGTCAGCTCTGCTCCTTGGGGTAGAAACATGTGGAAAGGGGCCCCAGAAGGAATCTCTCCTGAGGTGCTGGTGTTTCTCTGGGTGTCAGGACCTCAGGATCCAGCTGAGGGAAGATCAGGGCCTAGGTTCTAGCCTTAGCTTGATTCCCCTCCGGGCTCTTAAATGATGGCTATTTTCCCCTCCCATCTTTGTGGCTCTGCCCTGGCCAAGTTTGGGTTCATAACCGTCCCGGGGGGCCGTGGGGGTTGCGGACCAGCAGGGCTCAGCCGGCCGTGTCTGCAGGAGGCACCCATGAGGTCAAGCAACACCCGTTCTTCTGGACGCTGGACTGGGCCGGGCTTCTGCGTCACAAGGCCGAGTTCGTGCCGCAGCTTGAAGCAGAGGACGACACCAGCTACTTCGACAGTAAGCGGGGACCCAGGAGACAGGCTCTGCTGTCCCACCCTCTCCGAGGGCGGTAAGGGGTCTCTGCCGGGGTCCCCATCCCAGCTCAATGCCTCGCCCTGGGCCTGGAGCTGCTGACTTCCTGAGCTTTCCAGTACTCTGCGCATGTGTGTGAGAATGCCCCCCCCCCCCCCAGACACCCCTGCTAGGGTTTCCTTTGCACCTGAGCTCAGGTACTGCAGCACCCCCTCGGGTTGCGGGAGGGAACACCAAACTACTTAGGGTGGCAGACCGTTTCCTGGGATCCCCCAGCCGGTTTGGCCTCCTGAGTCTCAGCTGTGACCAGGCATGGAACCTTGCCTGTCACACAGGAGGGTGGGCTGCCTTGCTCAGCTTGGGTGGAGGGGGTCCCCTCAAGCACTTCAGATGGGCTCAGACAAATCTCCCTCTCCCTACATGGGGCTCTGGCCAATCCGAGTAAATGCCCTTGGCTTCCAGCGCCTCCTCCAGAACTGGATGTGTGACCTGGAGCATGTCAGAGGTCCTCTCTGAACATCTGTTTCCTTTTCTGTAAAATGAGGAACATCTTTTATGTTTGAGCTGCGCAGCATTACCCAGCTCTAGGGGACCCATCTCAAGAGTGAGGAAACTGAGACAGGAATTCCCATCCACGGCCCCACAACTTTTAGGGACACACCTGGGATTTATTCCCAGACACTAAATCTGCCAGGGCTTCCCTGATGGCTCACAGGTAGAAAATCCGCCTGCCAATTCAGGAGGTGTCGGTTTGATCCCTGGGTGGGGAAGATCCCCTGGAGGAGGGCACAACAACCCACTCCTGTACTCTTGCCTGGGAAATCCCATGGACAGAGGAGCCTGGCAGGCTACAGTCCATGGGGTCGTAAAGAGTCGGACACGAATGAGCAACTAAATCTGCCGCCCAAGCCTCCTCTGTCTTTAAACGTACCGGGCAGCGTCCCATCTTGGTGCCTGTGCCCTGACAGTGTCTGCCCGCCCGGGAGCCCCCCCACATCACCCCCACAGCCCTGCGTCCACGCCAGGCCTCAGGTGGGCGATGCCTTTCCCCGCTGCAGCCCGCTCGGAACGGTACCGCCACCTGGGCTCTGAAGATGACGAGACTAATGATGAGGAGTCATCTGCAGAGATCCCCCAGTTCTCGTCCTGTTCCCACCGCTTCAGCAAGGTGAGCCTGGGATCCTGGGTGTAGCTGGCACTCAGGAAACAGGGCAAGATGTTTGTTTGGAGTTGTTTTGATTCTTTTGGCTGCGTCAGGTCTGAGTTGCGGCATGTGGAATATTCATTGCAACCTGTGGGCTTTATCTCTAGTTGAGGCGCACAGGCTCAGCAGCTCCAGGGCTTTGCTGCCCTGAGGCATATGGAGGCTTAGTTCCCCGACTTGGGAATCAAATCTATGCCCCCTGCATTGCAAGTCAGATTCTTAACCACTGGACCATCAGGGAAGTCCCTGCTTGGGCTTTTTTTTTTTTAATTTTTGTTTTCATTGCAGTGAAATACATATAACATAAACTATTTTAACTGTTTTAAACTGTACAATCCGGTGACATTTAGTACATTCGCAGTGTTGTGCAACCATCACAACATTTATCTGGTTCCAGAACATTTCCATCATGCCCAAAGGGCAACGTTGTACCTGTCTGCAGTCACTCCTTATTTCCCCCTCCCTCACCCCCACAACCAGTACTCTGCTTTCTGTTTCTGCAGGTAACATTTGCATTTGTAACATCTGCATTTACCTGCTCTGCACATATCACATACATGATATGTGCATGTGACACACATCACGTGTCGCCCAGTCCAGCGTCCAGAAGAACGGGTGCTACTTGACTTAATGGGTGCCTCCTGCAGACGCTGGCTGAGCCCTGCTGGTCCCCACCTGCCACGACTCCGTGGGCCAGTTATGAACCCAAACTTGGCCAGCGCAGAACCACAAAATGGGAGGAGAAAACCAGCCATTGTTTAAGAGCCCCGAGGGGAACCAAGCTAGGGCTAGAACCTAGGCCCTGATCTTCCCTCAGCTGGATCCTAAGATCCCGACACCCGGAGAAACCCCGGCACCTCAGGAGGGATTCCTTCCGGGGCCCATTTCCACATGTTTCTACTCCATACATTCTGTGGGCTTTTGTGTCTGGCTGCTGCTTTTATTTTTAATATTTATTTATTTGGCTATGTGGGCTCTTAGTTGCAATGTGTGGGATCTAGTTCCCTGACCAGGGACCAAATCTGCGCCCCCTGCATTAGGAGCTCAGAGTCTTAGCCACTGGACCTCCAGCCAAGTCCCTGGCTTTTTTTGTTTTGTTTTTTTTTGTGCTTCCCTGCATGGCTGGTAGGATCTTAGATCTCCGACCAGGGATTGAACCCAGCAGCAATGAGAACTCGGAGCCCTAACCACTGAATCACTAGGGAATTGCCTGTTTCTGGCTTCTTAAGACTGATCTACGCGATAGCATGTCAGTACTTCACTCCTTGTTATGGCTGAGTAATATTCCACTTTGTGACTGGACCACAGTTTTGTTTATCCACTCATCAGTTGACGAACCATCTTGTTTTTTTCCACTTTGAGGCAATTGTGAATAGACCTGCCATGCTGGGTGTTATTTTATAGCATCATCAGTTTCACTTAAGTTCCTTCCTTTGTTTATAATTGGATCAAAAAACCTCCACAGTGACTTCCCTGGCAGTGCAGTGGTTAAGACTCCAAGCTTCCACTGCAGGGGGCATGGGTTCAGTCCCTGGTGGGGGAACTAAGAGCCTGCATGCCATGCATCATGACCAAAAAAACCCCCCAAAACCTGCACTGCTTATGGGCCTGGGCCCCACGGGCGGGAAACTTCAGCTGTGGCCCGTTGGTAACCAGGCCTGTCAAGCCTCAGTCTCTCCATCTGTACAGTAGGCTAAAGACACTGTTTCTTTAAAGAAGTGGTGAGAAAGGATTTGAGGAAATGACTCAGAAGCATCGGGCATGTAGGAAGCACTCAACCAAGCCATCCCCCAGGGATGCGGTTGTTGTGACTGTTATTTTTAATTGCTTCCCAGGTCTATAGCAGCTCTGAGTTCCTGGCCGCCCAGCCCACCCCAACCTTTGCTGAACGGAGCTTCAGCGAGGACCGGGAGGAAGGGTGGGAACGCAGCAACGAGGGGGACTACGGGCGGCGGCTGAGCACCACCGAGGTCCGGTAGGTGGGCTGGGGAGTGGAGCCACCAAGCCTAACATTGGAAAGAGCTGCCCAGTGGCCCAGCAGCAAAGGGTCAAGCACATTGGCCAGCCTGTCAGACCCCTGCCAGCCTGGCCTCTATCATCACTCCCTGTGGATTTGCGTTCCTAACCACACTGAAGGTCAAGGCAGCCACGCACCGTCACGCTGGTCGGCTTTTGCTTGCTTCCTCTGCCCAGAATGCCCTTTGCTCCTGCTCACGAAGCCTCGTTCATCTGTCAGGGTCCAGACTCAACACGAATGATCAATGTCTGCTTGAGGAGGGGCATTGGAAGCTGGGTTTTAAAAGATGAATAGGAGTTTTCTGTGCAGTCACAGAGGATGGAGCACTCACTTTGTCTTTACAGATTACCTCTGACTCTAGGCTGAGGGTTAAGATGCAGCCACTAGGGGAGACTGGGTGCTCTGGGGTGAGGGCATCTGGCAAGTGTGACGCAGGCTATTCCCCACTACAGGCTGAAATCCTGCACATCTTCTGGTTCATCTTGCCACTCATCCTCCTCCCAGCCTGAGCGGGGCCCTAGCCCATCTCTCCTGAACACCATCAGCCTGGACACGATGCCCAAGTTTGCCTTCTCATCAGAGGATGAGGGAGCTGGCCCCGGTCCTGTGGGCCCCAAAAGGCCCGTCTTCATTCTGGGGGAGCCCGATGCTCCCCCAGAAGCCACCCCAGTGATACCCAAGCCCTCCAGCCTTTCTGGTAAGTAGAATCCAGGATGGGAGGGATAGTCTTATGGCAAATTTCCCACAGGAGGGACTATTTAAGATGGGTTTTGAAGGATGAGTAGGAGTTCTCCAGAGAGAACAGTCATTGGCTAACAAAGGCCTCAGCCTAGGGATGATACCCTCAGCTTCAGTGGATCATGAGAGAGGAATTGAACTGGGGGGCTCTGAGAGTGGGAGTAGGGATCTAACTGGAGTGAGGGGAAGGCTTTGTGAAGGAGGGGACCTGAAGAATGGAGCTTCCCAGGGAGAGCAGTGCAGGAAGGGTGTGCAAGAAAAGGGAACGGCCTGTGTAACAGCCAGGAGACTGGATTGTGTGCACGACGACCAGGAAGGAAGGGGCTTTGCCTTCTGAGGGCAGAAGGGCCACATGGTAAGCTGGAGGGTGGGGCAGACTAACCCCCGACCCTGTTGTCCCTCGCAGCTGACACTGCCGCCCTCAGCCATGCGCGCCTGCGAAGCAACAGCACCGGTGCACGACACTCCACGCCACGGGCCCTGGATGCTGGCCGGGGCCGCCGCCTTGGGAGCCCGAGGGACTCTGCCCCAGAGAAATCCAGGACCTCCCCCAGCGGAGGCCGCGTGCCCAAGTCAGCCTCAGTGTCCGCCCTGTCACTCATCATCACAGCAGGTAACACCCATGGCCCAGCCTTGTCTTGGCGTGCCTGCCTACGTCCATTTTTAACCACAGGGTGGAGGTAGTTTTGGCCAGAGGTGGCTGGCAGGGGTCCTTCCAGGTGACGTGGGGGCTGCGGTTGAGGGCTGAACCCAGGAGAGGGGAAGCAGCAGGGGAGGGGACTGGCATTCTTGGCAGTGGGCACTGCATGTGCCAAGACTCGAAGGTGTCTGGGGGCATTGCAGCAGCAGCAAAGCTGCCAGAGTGATCAGGGTGGGAATTTCCCTGATGGTCCAGTGATTAAGACTCTGTGCTCCCACTAGAGGGGGCATGGTTCCATCCTTGGTCAGGTCAGGGAACTAAGATCCTATAGGCTGCGTGGTGTGATCAAAAACCAAAAACATTAAACAGCGATCAATGTGGAGGGGGAGGGGAAGGTGGCTTGTGAGAGGCCCCCCAAGGCAGTGACCCCTTCCCTGAACCTTGTCCCTGCAGATGATGGCAGCGGTGGCCCCCTCATGAGCCCCCTGTCCCCACGCTCACTGTCCTCTAACCCATCGTCCCGCGACTCCTCTCCAAGCCGAGACCCTTCCCCTGTGTGTGGCAGCCTGCGGCCCCCCATCGTCATCCACAGCTCAGGCAAGAAGTACGGCTTCAACCTGCGGGCGATCCGCGTCTACATGGGCGACAGTGACGTCTACACTGTGCACCACGTGGTGTGGGTGAGTTGGCCTTGGGATGGGCAGGAACGACCGGACCTGGTTGGAGTCCGGCGCTGCCCTGGTGCGGGGGCTTCCCTTGCGGAGCTGTGTTTGTTAGTCTGGGAAAGCGGAGAAACCAGGCAGTGTGGAAGCATCAGCTTGCTGGGGGCCCAAGGCTGACTCAGCTGGGCTGGGGTCTCTGTCTGTGGGGCCCGGACTACTGACCCCCCCGCTACCCCCACCCCAGAGTGTGGAGGAAGGAAGCCCCGCCCAGGAGGCGGGCCTGCGAGCTGGGGACCTGATCACCCACATCAACGGGGAGTCCGTCCTGGGATTGGTGCACATGGATGTCGTGGAGCTGTTGCTGAAGGTGCAGCCCTTTTCCCCCCACCACTCCCACCCCCCGCCCCCCGCCCCGGCCTCCCCATGGGGCTCCGAGCCCCTACCCCTGGTCCATCCTCAGAGCACCCTGATCTCCGCACCCTGCTCCTATAACCCCCATCCCCTCCTTTGTCTCAGCTGCAGATTCTGTGTGGTTCTCCCCCTCCAACCACAGCATTCCACTTGGGCCCTGCATTCCTCCTCCCCTCTGCTTCCTTCTTCTCTTTTTCTTTCTTCTTTTTTTTTTTTTTTTGACCAAGTGGCATGCGGGATCTTAGTTCCCTGAACAAGGATCACACCCGCACCCCCTGCAGTGGAATTGCAAGTCCTAATCACTGGACAGCCAGGAGAGTCCCGGCTTCCTTCTTTAGCCCCCTTATATCACCCCTCATAGCCACTCTTCCAGGAAGCCCCCTGGGGGCCCCACTCCTGACCCTCCCTCTGGCCCACTTGACCCTGGAAGGTGGTATCTGTGCCATATTTGCCTCTGGTCTCCTCGAGGGCTGAGGCCCAGAGTGAGGCACAAGTGAGGAGGCAGGCCGCTGGTTGGATAGCTCCTGGGACCAGTGGGTGAGTCGGTGGCTCATTGGATGGATGGACAGATGGCACACATCCATCTTTGGCCCAGTGAGTGGGGAGGCCATTAGTTGAAAAATGGGTGGTTAGGATCCAGGGCTTTTGATGGACGAGTAGGTGGGTGGAGGGCTCACTGGCTAGGAAGCACACTGGCGACCCTTCACCATCCTTCCTGCAGAGCGGCAACAAGATCGCCCTTCGGACCACAGCGCTGGAGAACACGTCCATCAAGGTGGGCCCCGCCCGGAAGAACGTGACCAAGGGCCGCATGGCGCGCAGGAGCAAGCGGAGCCGCCGGCGGGAGACGCAGGACCGGTGAGCGGTGGGGGGCTAATGCGGGACGCAGGACCGGTGAGCAGGGGGCCGGCTCCCACGGGGGCTGATGCAGGAAGCAGGACCGGTGAACCCGGTGAGTGGTGGGCCGGCCCCCGTGGGGGCTGATGCTGGACGCAGGACCGGTGAGCAGGGGGCCGGCCCCCGCTGGGGCTGACATGGGATGCACTGCATGCTTGGGCAGTCCTGGCCACAGGGGTGGGACTTGTGAAGAATCTGGGTTTCTAACCCCTAGGCGGAAATCGCTCTTCAAGAAGATCTCAAAACAGTCGTCCGTGCTGCACACCAGCCGCAGCTTCTCCTCCGGCCTCCACCAGTCCCTGTCGTCCAGCGAAAGCCTCCCAGGCTCCCCCACACACAGCCTGTCCCCCAGCCCCACCACACCCTGCCGCAGCCCGGCTCCCGATGCCCCAGCAGGTGGGTGCACCCCCCAGGACCACCCTGGGAAGAAGGGCCACACAGGGCTGCAGTGGTTGGCCCAGGGAGGGGAGCGAACAGAGTTGGAAGGATGGAGTGACATGATGAATGACAGCCTCAAAGGCAGCCTGGGGTGGGCAGGGCAGGTGTAAGGGCAGGGAAGGGTGTGTCCAGCAGAAGGGAACATCATAAGCAAAGGATATCTAGACAAGAGGGATGTGAAAGCTAGAGGAGGCTAGGGAGAGGGGATTGGGGGATGGATCAAGCCAAAGAGCTGAACTTAAATTGGGGGGGAGGGGAGAATAGGGAGCCACAGAGAGTGAGCGAGAGAGGATATGGAAGGATAGTTCTAGAGCAGGAAAGGATGGTGACTTCATCCAACCCTGAGGTTCCCCAGTCTGTGAGAGACAGCCGGAGATGGACACCCCTATTTCCACTGGGTTAACATCAGTCTGGAGGGAGAGAGAGACAGGCTGGGGCAATCCCCAGAGAAGGAAGGTATCCTAGAGGAGAGCCACAGA
Organism: Muntiacus reevesi; assembly: GCF_963930625.1. Lineage (NCBI taxonomy): Eukaryota > Metazoa > Chordata > Mammalia > Artiodactyla > Cervidae > Muntiacus > Muntiacus reevesi. The sequence continues at coordinate 183,931,574 of NC_089249.1, read as the reverse complement.
GCTGCTCTCCCAGGAAGCCCGCCCTGCCTTCTGAGGAACCCACTGCTACCTCTTCCTCTAGCCTACCCTGACCTCAAGGGGCTGGGGGTATCTGGGCCATCTTTGCCCTCCTTAGACTGGACATCCTCTGAGGCTGAGGCCTAGGGGTGGAGAGTGGGTACAGGCAGAGGCAGGGCCCTATTGGATAACTTCTGAACCAGTGGGTAGATGGCTCATGGGATGGACGGATGGACAATGGACAGGTACCTTTAGCCAAGTGATTTGGTGGAACATTTAGATAAGAAGTGGGTGAAAAGGTGCTAGGGCTTTGATGAATGAATAGGAGTTTACCAGATCTAAGCCAAAGGCAGAACCTGTGCAAACAAAGGGAAGACCAGGCCTGATAGGTGACCACATGCCTGGAAGTGATATGGGCTTTGCAGTCAGTCCCAGGGCCCCACCTCAAGGCTGGGACATTGAGACTGGTGGCCTGACCCTCCCCTGTCACCCACAGACACAGCGTCTCCACCCAGCATATCCCCAAGCTCCAGCAGCCCTGCATCTCCAGCTGCCGCTGGCCACACCCGCCCCAGCTCCCTGCACGGCCTGGCCGCCAAGCTCGGGCCACCTCGCCCCAAAGCCGGCCGCCGCAAGTCCACCAGCAGCATCCCGCCCTCCCCACTGGCCTGCCCACCTGTGTCCGCACCCCCACCCCGCTCACCCTCACCCCTGCCAGGGCACCCACCCGTGCCTGCCCGATCCCCAAGGCTGCGCCGAGGCCAGTCAGCTGACAAGCTGGGTACAGGTGAGCGACTGGACGGGGATCTGGGGCGCCGCAGCCGCGGGCCGGACTCTGAGCTGGTGATCATGCGACGGCTGCATCTGTCTGAGCGCCGAGACTCCTTCAAGAAGCAGGAGGCCGTGCAGGAGGTGAGCTTTGATGAGCCACTGGAAGAAGCCACTGGGCCACCCACCTTGGTGCCGCAAATTGCCGTGGAGGGCGCTGAGGCTGTGTCAGGAGCCCTTGGACCCTCTGGGAAAGACTAATCTACCTGGCTTCCCCCTGGCCTGGCAGTCAGTGCATTTTCCGTGGAATGTGTTTTCCATAAACTGACACCCGGATGGAGAGTGAGCCACCAACCTTTGACACCTGAAAGAAGAGAAGCCATCGCGGTTCTTGCCAGAAGGCGTAGACAGTGCCTCCTTCGTGTTTTGGAGCTGGTCAATCAGGGCCCCTAGGGGGAGGAATGGGAGACTAGGGTGGCATTGTAAATAGCGGCAAATCCCTGCAACTAATTTATTACTTTTTATAAGCGATAGTCAGACTGAGTCGCCACCCTTAAGGCGGCTGCCCGGGTCTTGCCCCAGGCACCTGGGACCCATTTGTAAACCCTGCCCACATGGGCTGAGAAGGAAGCACTTTGGACAAGTCAACACGTGTTCGTGTTTTATGGTTTTTCTGTTCTTTTAAAGTTTTTTGTGTGTGTGTTACTCGATCCCATCCCTGACTCAAGACCCATGCATTTGAAGGGATGCAGCCTAGTTTATCAGTCCAGGCCCAGTTTGGATGACTTGGAGAGTCTGTAAACAATTCCCCTCCACCACAAAACAAAGTAGTTCTGATGATGGACTGGATTCTGCAGGCTCCTTCCCACCATCATGGCCTCCATCTCTCGGCCAGCCTTGCTAGAGTCTGCCTCCAGTCCTATAGGCTTAGGGGTTGTGGGAACTGGGGCTTTGATGTATGAGTAGAAGTTCACCAAATATAGACAGAGGAGTCATCCACCTCACAGGCAGACACTGTGCCCCAGGAGGCAGAGGCCTCAAAGGGCACTGCCAGTAGGGGAAGAATGTCCACCCTGGACACAAGGTTTTTTGGTATTTGATGCCTGCCAGGGTGAGAACTTGACCATGATGTGTCTGAAACACCCCTGGGAAGTGCCCTCAGTATGTCAGAGCCTTGCTGGGATGAAATCTGAATAAGAAAATCCAACTGGGGGGCAGTGAGGCCCCAGTTGAAATCTTGGCTTCACTGGCTCCGGGAAAATGGCTTCCCCACTCTGTGCCTCAGTTTCCTTGTGTTTACAAAACTAATACTATATTTATTAAGCACCTACTGTATGCCAAGCGCTTTTACTTGTGGCTTCTCCCTCAGTCAGCCTTGAGAAGGCTGGAGGTAGTGTTGTCCTCCCCATAACTAAGGCCTGGCAAGGGGTGGAGACATGCCCCACGCTTTCCTGGTAAGAGTCATGCAGCCAGCCCCTGTCCTGGGCATTGTCAAGGGAGCTGTGGAGAATCTGTTGTCAGATATAGCAGACTCCAACTCCAACCCTCTCCCCTGAAATGCTGTGTGGCCCACCGGGCATCTCAGAGCCTCCATTTTCATTGGGAAATGGCTGACATGATGGCTGTGTCCCACATGATGAGGGCACTTTGCAGGCTCTGTAGCCCACTCTGCGTTCCTTCCGGAGACACCCACACAGCACTGCCTGGTGTTGGAGCTAGATCAAGGCTGTGCATGACTTTTGCTCCCGCCTTCCATCCTGGAGCTGACAGTGAATAAAAGCTCACATTTACAAAGAGGAGGTCCGATGTCTGGATTTCTGAGGGGCTGAGAAAAGGGTAAGGGAAGAGTGGGGTGGGGGTGGGATGAAAATAGACCCTTGGCTCAAAGTCGCCTGAAGTGGGTTTTGAAGGCTGCTGGGAGTTCACCATTGAGATCCTTCTTGATGCCTTCTCTGATCCAGAGCTCCTGCTACCCTCTCCCGATTGAGTACCTATCATGGGCTCTGCCCCTAAAAGCTTCATACAGACACCGTCTGGGCCTTGAAGCTGTGATAATAAACAAACAAACCATCTTTGTGACCTTTTTATACTGGTCTTCGCTTGGACTGTGCCTTAAAATTCCCTGCACCGCGTCGGAACCCAGCCTGAGCGCGTTCAGGTTACTTCTAAAGTATTCGGAAAGGTGGGAAGCTTTGGCCACGCCCCTTGTTTCCGAGTGTCTTCGGCTATTTCCGGAAGCAGCCGAACGCCTGTGGGCCGGCATTCCGGTAGTTCTCCCCGTCCGCGAGTTAGTTCAGTGGTTTCTAGACGCTCTGGGCTACCATGGAAACCCCGGCTTTGAAGCCTGATCCCTTCTCGGCCCTCAGCTTGTTTCCTGAAAAGCTCAGCTTTCTGTGGCGACTCCCTTCCCCCTAAATGCCACCTTCAGTTCCTTGAGCTCAGGGCCACCTCACTTGCTCTCGGGAGCCGTCCCTGCGTCGGCAGTTTTCGGAAGTTGGGTAGTCGCCTCTGGATCTAAGTTCTCAGGGCCTCATTTGGGGCCAAGCACACTTGGTTCTTTCCAGTAAGTTTCCGAAGTTTCGGGGCCCAGCCTGGTGCGGGTTCGGCTGGAGAGCGTTCGGCCTTTTCCGGAATCTCGGGCATCTCAGTACAGCCGAGCTTAGCCGAGTCCAGCCTCCGAATGACTCATCTGACCCGAATATGCTCGGCTGTTTCCGGAAATGATCGGCTGTCTCGGGGCACGTTCCCCCAACGTTAACCTCCAGTCCCGCGGGAGTACGTTCGGCTCTTCCCGGAAGCACTCGGGCGTCCTCTGGCCCAGCCTCGGCTCCAGTTCACCCGCCCGACCCGAATGCACTCGGCCGTTTCCGCCGGGGGGCGGGCCCGACCATTCGGAACCGCGGCGGCAGCGGCGGAGGCGGGGATCCCGCGGCTGCGGCGACGGCGGCCGCGGTGAAGCCACGGGTCTGGCTCGGTTCGGCGTGACGGTGGCCGCGGCGGCAGCGGTGGCGGCCACGACCAGGTAAGTGCGAACTGTCCGCGTGGCAGGCCAGGTTGGGGGTGCGCTCAGATGCGGGGCGCCCAGGCAGAGTGTGGGGCCGCGGTGGAAGCCGGAACGCGAGCAGGGCTGCATCGGGCCCTGCGGGAACTGGGGGCCGCAGGGAGCGGGAGGCCTCGGGCTCGACCTGGCTCTGGTGCAGCCTGCCCTGGAAGATGAGGGTGGAACAACGAACTGTAGGCAGAAATAAGGGGTTGGAGCCGCGGCCCTGAATTGAGGGAGGCCCTGCCGGGAGTGGGGCGTCGAGCAGTAAAGAGGGGGCGCCCAGGCATTGTGTGGGGCATAGTGGGGTGGTGGGGTGCAAGACGGTGGAGGGTAGACTGCGCTTCCGGCCCCCGAGCTGGGCTTCGGGGTCCACACAGGCCCGAGTCCGCGTCTGCACACGCGTGAGCGCGCAGGCCCTGCGTCCCCCACCAAGCCCCCAGCCAGGCCTGGCCCCTCCACCCCGCCTCTTGGATTCGGGGAGCGCTGGTTCCCAGGCGCGCACACCGGGGCGTGTGCAAACGTGTGCACGGCGGGGCGCGGAGGCGGGCAGGCAAGCGGATTCAGGTGGTTTTCTGGACGTCCCTGTCGCTGGGCCTCAGTTTCCCCACCTGTAGAATGGGGGCCCAGGGGCCAGGGAGCGGACAAGTTGGGTCGTTCTGTAATGTGGCGCTTGTGCCCAGTACGTGAACACGTCTTGTGGTTCCCCGTGGTCGACGGATAAAGCCTGACCCCCTACCTGGCACCCAAGGCCCTGCATGGCCTGTGGCTTTCTTAAGACCACCCTGAACTCTTGACAAGCATTTCTTGCTGTCAAGCCTTTGCCTGTATTAGTCCTGACCAGTACTCCTCCTGTCCTCTGTGAGGACCCACCTTTTGGAAAAGCTCCATCCCCCCCGCCCCTCCCCCCCCCCCCCCCCCCCAGTCTCCCAGGAAGATCCAACCTGCAGGGCCATGATTGAGAATGTGTCTGTGCTGGGCTGTGTCTCGCGAGATTGGTGATCCTTGGGGGTGATCATTGCCCCTGCATAGAGCAGCCACCCCCTTGGCAGCTGCAGTGCCCTCCTTCTTTCTACCCTTTCCCAGCTCCATGTCTGTTCTGGGGCTAAGGTCCTCTTGGCCTCCCACCAACCCTCTTCTGTTTTAAGTACCTACTGTGGGCCTGAAGCTGAGACATGTCAGGGACGCCCCTGCCCCGTTCTCTCCTCCCCCTGCAGAGATCAGAGATCCACTTGCTTGGACTCACAGATTATGACATCTGCTTGGACTTCATTCCCTATCCCTTTTGGCCTCTACTGCCTCTTACTGTGCTCAGCCATCCCAGCCCCTGCTCAGGGCTCCACAGCACACTGAGCATCATCACCCATTACACCCTTCACATTACGCCCTGAGCATTCAGGGTTTAACTGGCCATTTAGGATGGATGCATCCTGGGCCTTGTGAAACTGGGCAGCTCTGAGCTTTTCAGTCCTGGCTTCCTGGCCCATTGAATGGTCCAACAAAGACCTGCCTACTCTGAGCCTTAGTTTCCCCATCTCTAACAGGGGCGAAGAAGAGCTTGTTTACTGAACTTGCAGTATGCCCAGGGCAGATTCTTGGGAGCTCTGCCCGCAACAACCCCAAGGGAGGGCTATTCACCCATTTTACAGCTGGGGAAACGGAGGCCCAGAGAGGGGCAGGGACTGACCCAAGGATACCCAGTTAGTCAGGGGATTCCAACCTGGGATTTGGGTTCAGCTCTGAGTTGAGGGTGGCAGGAGTTCAAACCGACTCATGCTGCCCCGCCCCTCTTCCCCCTAGGTCGGTGTCCCGAGCCGAGCATGGTGACAGACTTTGCCCTCGGCCCCCTCGCCTGGCGCAGCTGGAAGAGCCGCCAGCCTCGGGAGCCGATGGCCCCCCACGTGAGGGAGTGAGCGACCTGGCCCCGCCCTACGGATTGAGGGGGGACGCAGCAGCTGAGTGACCTGAGATCAGGCTGCCGACCCCCTCCCACCAGTTGACGAATGGTGGAACAAGCAACGAGGGACCCTTGTTAGGGTCGTAAAATAATGGTGGGAAGCAAAGCGTGAGCATCCGCAGTGGTCACCAGTAACTTCTTGGCGGAAATCGAAGCCTGAGTCCCCAAGCCCACCCCTCGGACCCTCCCGGCCCCCCACCCCGGGCTGATGGGGCCACTGGGGCCCCAAGCAGCCACCTGACCATCCAGACCCCACCCTGCCAGCCATGGCTGGCCCTGAGGGCTTCCAGTACCGTGCGTTGTACCCGTTCCGCCGGGAGCGGCCGGAGGACCTGGAGCTGCTTCCGGGTGATGTGCTGGTGGTGAGCAGGGCCGCCCTGCAGGCGCTGGGCGTGGCCGAGGGCAACGAGCGCTGCCCGCAGAGCGTCGGCTGGATGCCTGGCCTCAACGAGCGTACCCGGCAACGCGGCGATTTCCCTGGCACCTATGTGGAGTTCCTGGGGCCTGTGGCCCTGGCCCGGCCTGGCCCTCGCCCACGAGGCCCCCGCCCACTGCCCGCCCGGCCCCGAGACGGGCCCCCTGAGCCAGGTGAGCAGCAGATTGGGCCCCAGTCAGGGACGAGGGAAAGCGGGAGTGCCCTCAGACCCTCAGTTTCCTCTTCCTTCCCATGAGGTGCATCTCCCCGGAGAGGAGGGATAAGGCTATCTGATTGGTTGGCAGGTATCAATCACACTGCGAGGGAGGGCTGGGTGCAGTTCGTGGCTGGGCACCCAGAGGCGGACACACTGGCCCCGCCCTGCTCTAGGGCGGGGCTTCTCGTTCAAGAGGTGTGAAGAAGGTGATTAAGTGATGACAGATGCCAAGAGAAAGAAGCCTCTCGGAGAGTAGGGGGAGAAGGCAGCAGGCATAGCAAAGACAAAGGCCCTGAGGGAATGTCACAGCAGGTTCAGAGAACCAGCCCTGACAGGTGGAGCAGAGTGAGGAAGGGGCCCGGTTGGATTTCATGGGATTGATATTGAGACAATAGGGAGTGTCCAGTAAGATTCAGAGGCTCAATGTAACTTCATTTTGTGGTTTGCAGATGGAATCCCTTGAGAAACCCGCCCCCCACCCTTTGTTGTAACCCTGGTTTTCTGATTTCCAGAACGATGGGAGCCAAAAAGCCCAAAGGTGGGCTACTCAGTCGAGGCACAGTGGCATGTGAGGATGCGCCATCCCTTTCAGAGACCCTCGGCCACCCCTCACTCCAAAGAGCATGCTGGGAGTGGAGAACCAGGGCACTGAACACACGTTGTGACTGCACGCCAGGCTGTGTGCTGGGCAGGGAAACTGAGGCACCAGTTGTAGGAAGGAGGCTGACGAGTGCTAAGCACCCAGCATGGTCTGCTTTGACACCCGGTGGCCCAGCGTGGCCCCGTGTACACATAACGAGAGCAAGGTGCCAGAGAGTCAAACCACTCGCTCGGGGAGTCGCCCAGTGAAGGCCAAAGCCTTGAGGGGCACCGCGGCCCCACCCGATGGCCCGCCCGGGTCTGTGCCCAAGGGACTCTGAGGCCCAAAGAGGGTCAGCCCAGAGCCCCCACAGCGTGGAGTGGGATGGCGGGGTGCCAAGGTGGCATGCTGCAGGCTTGGACTTTGCAGCATCTGGTGTCTCCAGGGCCTGTGCCTGCGTCCCGCCTCAGCCTGGAGGAGCAGGAGGCGGCCCCATCCGGGCTCCCCGCCAGAGTCTGCCTCTCCCCCTGGTAACAGCCGCCTCCCTCCTCTGCTTGGCCTGGGTCCAGCCACCACACACATCCCCACTCCCAGGCGGCCACCCAGCTCCGCCCTCCCAATCTCCCAGGGCCACGTGACATGGGCTAGGGCCAGCCCTCTCCAGGCCTCGGTCTCCTCATCTGGAAGTGGGGGGTATTGGTCCTTTTGTTCAAGCCCAGACCCTCCGAGGACCACTAGGCACCACGCTGCAGCTGCCCGCCTTCCCTCCACGCAGCTCCGCGCGGGGAGCCGTGTGCCGAGCCTTGGTGTCACCAGGGCCCCCTCCGGCCTGTGCATCTAGGGGAGGTTGCTCTTTTCCTGAACCTCGGCTTCTCATCTGTAAAATGGGGGTGACACCTATTCTAATGGGACCTCCCTCCCTGCATTGCAGACAGGCAAATTTCAGAGTGGCGTTTTGGAACTGTGGCCCCCTTACCAGCTGGACGTCACCCACCTCCCCTTGTTTGCTCTTTTTTTTTTTTTTTTTTTGCATTTTTGACACAGCTGGGCCTTTCTGCAGCTCAGGCACCACCTGGCCCATCACTCAGGGAGGCCCCACAGGCCCTGGCTTGCCCCTGCTGTGTGCCAGGGCGTCCCCGCCAAGGGCCAAAGCTGCATCAAATGGTGGCTGTGCCGGCAGAGAGCGCCTGAACACAAAAGGTTGGGTGGGGCGAGACGTGGGGCCAGGAGGGGGCTGGGACAGGGAAGGGGGTGAGCATTTTTAAAAGGGGGGACTTTTTTTTAAAAAAACAAAATGACTTAGAAAAAGGAGAAATTTGCTTGGGATGAGATGTCCTGACCCCACTGAGATATTTTCCTTTTATTCTTTTCACCTGCTTTGTTGTTCCTGCTAAGAAAGGAGGGATGATGCCATTGACCAGTTGCTCAGTTGCAGGATCTGAGGCACAGAGAGGGTAGGTCCTGTGCCGGAGGTTGCCCAGCAGGCAGTGGCAGAGTCCTAACCCTGCCGCATGAGTTCCTGTGGCTGCTGGGATGAACTACCACACACCAGTGGTAGTTCAAACAATGGGAGCATGTTCTCTCACAGTTCTAGAGACCAGAAGCCTAAGACCAAGGTGTGGGCAGGACTGCACCCTCTCCAGAGACCTTAAGGGAGCAGCTTTCCTTGCTTCTTCCAGCTTTTAGGGGTTCCAGGCATACCTTGGTTTATTGCTACATCATCCCAATCTCTGCCTCTCTCTTCAGATGGCCTTCTCTTATAAAGACACCAGTCCTTGGGTTTAGGACCCTTAATCCAAGATGGTCTCATCATGAAACCCTTATCTTAATTATACCTGAGAGATTAGGAAGTGGACATCCCATGTGGTTGACACTGGTCAGCCCACTCCACCTCATGTCTGAAGTTGTGTGAACTGATATTTTAACCCAGAACATTGTTTCCCACCAACTCAGCCCTCCCAGCTCCACCAGCTGGGCCTTCTGTCTCCCCCAGGGTGGTGGTCCAGATGCCAGGCCCTTGGGCTGAGATGCAGCAGGCAAAGATGGGGCTGGGGTCCTTCTAGGGACCCTGCCAACACTGTGTCCCCTCCTGCCAGGCCTTACACTCCCTGACCTGCCCGAGCAGTTCTCCCCCCCTGATGTGGCTCCCCCTATCCTGGTGAAGCTGGTGGAGGCCATTGAACGGACAGGTGAGCCTTGACCTGGCTGCAGCCCCTGGATTCTGCTTGCTTACCTCTGGGGATGGGCAACTCCTCCTCTTCCCTGGGCTCAGGTTGCATGGAGAGGCTGAGTCTGGATGCTCTGGGTCTCCATGTTGAGCTGGGGGAGGAGTAACTCCCTAGGGAACGTGGACCCCTTCATAGCATGTGCCATGCCCCTGCTACCATTTCCCTCCCTCACCTCTGGGAGGTTGAGCAGCCACCCCAGACCCCACATGGGGTGGAGGCAGCATTTAAGAGCTGGCCTTGGCACCTAGGGTGGCCCTGACCTACCCCATCCCTTCCCCCCAGGGCTGGACAGCTACAGGCCTGAGCCACCCGCCGTGCGCACAGGTGAGAGCAAGCTTCAGTGGGTGAGAGTGGGAAAGGAGCCTGCCCTGGACGGATGTGTCCCCTCTCTGCGCCCGCCTTGGACCGAGGTATTCCCCTTGCACCTGCAGACTGGTCCCTGAGTGATGTGGAGCAGTGGGATGCAGCAGCCCTGTCAGATGCTGTGAAAGGCTTCCTGCTGGCGCTGCCGGCGCCCCTCGTTACACCCGAGGCCGCAGCCGAGGCACACCGAGCCCTGCGGGGTAAATCTGGCGGGAAGCCCGGGCTGGGGAAGGCATTGGGGCAGGCGGGCGCAGGCCCTGACTCACCCTCCCCCTGGCCATCTGTCCGCAGAGGCTGCGGGGCCCGTGGGGCCGGCGCTGGAGCCCCCGACGCTGCCACTGCACCACGCGCTCACGCTGCGCTTCCTGCTCCAGCACCTGGGTCGGGTGGCCGGGCGCGCCCCAGCCTCGGGCCCTGCGGTCCGTGCCCTGGGCGCCACCTTCGGGCCGCTGCTGCTGCGCGCGCCGCCGCCGCCCTCTCCGCCACCAGGGGGCGCGCCCGATGGGTGAGAGGCCGATGCCAGGGGGCGGGGCTGAGTCGGGGCAGAAAGGGGTGGGGCTCTAGAGGAAGGTGTGGCTGGAGACGTAGCCAGGGTGGGGTCTAGAAAGGAGAGGGGAGTGTGGATGAGGGCCCCATGGGGAAGAGGCCAGAGCTGTCGTGATGGGCGGGCTAGGGAAGATAACTGGGGGTGAGACTTGAGCTCCAAGAAGACTCCATCAGGGCTTGGGACAAGGCGAAGGGGCTTGGACCAGAGAGCCGGCAAGTGGATTGTGTCTGTACCTCTTCTCTGCATCCCCACCCCACGTGCTGGACTCCTGGTGTTTGTTGTATGAGCACCTACCCATCGCTTGCTGCATATACAGAAACAGTGGTGGGTCTCCCACGCCTGCCCGCAGCATCTGCTCTTCTCCCACTCGCGTGTGCACACGTACACCCTGCCATGTGTGCAAGCACACACCAGGCCCTGTGCACACCAGCACTCACCACACTCCCCTTCCCCCAGGACCGAGCCCACCCCCGACTTTCCTGCGCTGCTGGTGGAGAAGCTGCTTCAGGAACATCTGGAGGAGCAGGAGGTGGCCCCTCCAGGTGACCCCCACCCCCTTGGATTAGTTCTTATTGTTGGGGATGAGAATGCCGACTCGGGGCCCTGCCAGTATCAGTAGGCTCGGTTGCCAGGGGAGCTCGCCCTGGTGTACAGTTGGTGCTCAATGCGTATTTGTTTTCCTGTCCCCCAGCACTGCCACCAAAACCCCCCAAGACAAAGCCAGCCCCCACAGGCCTGGCCAATGGGGGCAGCCCGCCCTCCCTGCAGGATGCCGAGTGGTACTGGGGTGACATCTCCAGGTAGGACTGCGGGGCAGGGCCGCAGAACCCGAGGGGCCGGGTCTCCCAGTGGGCCGCCCCCATCCCGGCTGTTTCCACAGGGAGGAGGTAAATGAGAAACTGCGGGACACACCTGATGGCACCTTCCTGGTTCGAGATGCCTCCAGCAAGATCCAGGGAGAGTACACGCTGACCCTCAGGTGGGGGCCTGTCCCTTCAGGGAGACCAGGGGTGAGGGGTGGGAGGGAAGACACTCAGGTCAGAGGACTGGGGGTCGCACAGGCAGTGGGACACGTATTGGATCTGCTGCTGGGCGCTGACCCCTCTCTCACCCACCCCTAGGAAAGGCGGAAACAATAAGCTGATCAAGGTCTTCCACCGAGACGGGCACTATGGCTTCTCAGAGCCGCTCACCTTCTGCTCCGTCGTGGACCTCATCACCCACTACCGCCATGAGTCCCTGGCCCAGTACAACGCCAAGCTGGACACACGGCTTCTCTACCCAGTGTCCAAGTACCAACAGGTCGGGGGCTGGGGTGGGTGCTGGGGGTGGGGGTTGGTGGTGCCCGGCTGGCACTGGGCCTCAGTTTCCCAGGTAGCTTGCCTGATGGCCCCGGGTATTCCCAGGACCAGATCGTCAAGGAGGACAGCGTGGAGGCGGTGGGTGCCCAGCTCAAGGTCTACCACCAGCAGTACCAGGACAAGAGCCGCGAGTACGACCAACTCTACGAGGAGTATACGCGCACCTCCCAGGTACCACGGGCAAACACACCCCGAGGAGGCCTAGGCACGGAGGGCAGTGCTAAGGTCACAGTGCTAGACGTCCACTTCTAGGTCACAGAGCAGGCTCTTAGCACCAGGCACTGCCCTGGAAACATAGAAATCCACACGGTGGTGGTTTAGTTGCTAAGTCGTGTCCAACTTTTGTGATCCCATGGACTGTATAGCCTGCCAGGCTCCTCTGTCCATGGGATTCTCCAGGAACGAATACTGGAGTGGGTTGCCATTTCCTTCTCCAGAAGATCTTCCTGACCCAGGAATTGAATCTGTGACTCCTGCATTGCAGACAGATTCTTTACCAACTGAGCTATGAGGGAAGCCCAGAAATCAATATATGTGATTCTAAAAAAACGAACAAAAACACAGATGAGGAGGTAGCACGCAGCCTCGCGAGTGGCTCAGCCAGGGGAGAAGTCTTGGTTGAGTCTCTGGGTCAGTCTCCCACCTGGAAACTGGAGCCATGTGTTTCAGTTCCTTTCCTTCTCCATCCCCTTCAACCTGGATGTTATCAAAATGATGGTTAACCACCTCACCAAGAGTTGCCTAAGACAAAGAGTCAGGAGGTCGTGGAAAAGAGCACTGTCTTTTAAAGACCGGCAAGTGGGGAAAGGTTTTATCACTCCAGGACTATGTCAAACTTCGTAAGTTGAGATGCGACTTACTCAGATTGAAGTCCCATCTCCATCAGGGAGTGTCTCTGTCTCCCCTGTAGGCTCTGAGCAGTCTCTCTTGTCTCCTTTCTAGAGATGGGTCACCTGAGGTTCTGAGTGGACAGGACAGCTGTCTGGGATCAGTTAGGAGCGTCATCACCTTGGAAATGGCTTAGGCCTCCTGAGCCTCAGTTTCCCCATTAACAATTCTGACTTTACATATGAAAGGGGCTTGGTGCAGCCTCTACCCTGAGAAGGAGCCACACAAATTGTAGCAACCAGATTTATCATTAATTCTCAGCAGTGCTCACACACCCTGTTGTTTTGTAAGATGCCCAAAGGAGAGTCTAAAAGAAGAGTGGGTTGGGGTATGTGGGCTTTGAAGGCTGAATAGGAGTTCGTTTGGTGCAGCTGGAGCTGGAGGAACAGTGCACCTGGTGGAGGGACCAGCTTGAGCAATGTCTCCATATCAGAGTTGGGATCTGCCTTTACCTCTCATGAGGGACTTGCCGGGAGTCCCAGGAGGTGCTCAAACTTACCCCCTCTTCCAGGAACTGCAGATGAAGCGCACAGCCATCGAAGCCTTCAATGAGACCATCAAGATCTTTGAAGAGCAGGGCCAGACGCAGGAGAAGTGCAGCAAGGAATATCTGGAGCGCTTCCGACGTGAGGGCAATGAGAAAGAAATGCAGAGGTGAGTCCAGTTCCTCTTCTCTGCCCTACCGCACCCTGATCCAACACAGCACAAGTGGGGAGAGAAAGGAAACAGAGTGGGCTGCCTGGGTTCCAGGGGGCAGAGAGGGCCAGTTGAAATGGACTTTGAAGGATGAATAGGAGTTTGCCAGAAAGAGAACTAAGGGAAGCAGCCTGTCCAGAGGCCTAGAGACTGGGAGCCAGTCTGAGGCCTCTGAGCCACTCCTCCCACAGGATCCTGCTAAACTCAGAGCGGCTCAAGTCCCGCATTGCCGAGATCCATGAGAGCCGCACAAAGCTGGAGCAGGAGCTGCGGGCACAGGCCTCTGACAACCGGGAGATCGACAAGCGCATGAACAGCCTCAAGCCAGACCTCATGCAGCTGCGCAAGATCCGAGACCAGTACCTGGTGTGAGTGCCCGGCTCTGCGCTTGCCTGTGGGCGCCCCCCGCCCCGCCCCGCTAATGCGGGGGCCTCTGGCGCGGTGACCTTTGCATGTATCTCACTCACTTTCTCCTCCAGGTAGTCCCAGCTATCTCCCTACCCCCTCGTCTGTCCACCAGTCCCCTTCCCTCTCGATCAGGCCCCTCCTGGCCCGCTCAGAAGGGCTCTTGGACTACCCTGGTGATCCAGTGGTTAAGACTCTGTGCTTCCATGGCAGGGAGCACGGGTTTGATCCCTGGTCGAGGAACTAAGCCTGGTGCTGCCAAAACAAGGGCTCCCGAACAGCAGCTTCATTCAGCCTCAGCTGTGGGACGGGAGCATTGCTGTCACACGGCTGAGTCACTGGGAGCCCCCGCCGCGATCCACTCCATGAATGCCAACTCCGTGACCCGGCATGCAGTGCCCAGCCTGAGCCCAGGGTCCCGCTTCTGCCTGCTGACCTACGGAGGCTTCCCCCTCCCACCTGGGCCTCTGATGCTTCCGTGCACCTCGTGTGTGCTGGGCACCGGGCATGCATGAGCTCACTTGGTCCTCTGAGATACCGTCCGTTCCCTTTTGCAGGTGGGGGAAACTGAGGTTCAGAACAGACAGCTGCCGTGTGCAAAGGCACACTAGTGTGCAGCCCCCTGGACTGAGCCTGCGATGCTGATAACACCTTGTACCCTGGCAGTCTGGGGTCTCAAAAAGTGTGAACAGAAACATAAATGGGCGCGGTGGTTCCCTGGCAGAGCCTGGGGAATCCACCAGTGTTGAAGCTGTCCTTGCCCTGGCCAAGGCTGACCCCTTGTGGCAGCCGGGGGTACTGCACCCAGAACCTACTCTGGTCAGCCCTTGCCTCCAGCCTGGCTGCCCAGGACCACAGAGGGCTTGCCTTTCCTACGCTGCAGCGTCTGTTCCCCTCCCAGCCAAGCAGCAGGAGCCCACCTTTCCTCTTCCCTCCAGGTGGCTCACTCAGAAAGGTGCCCGGCAGAAGAAAATCAACGAATGGTTGGGGATCAAGAACGAGACTGAGGAGTGAGTGACCGCTTCGGGCGGGGGGTGGAGGGGTGTTCTTAGAGGAGGGGCCGTTTTGTGTGGGTTTTGCAGGGTGAGCAGGAGTTCACCAGGGAAGGAGCGCTCTCCAGGTGACGGGGGCCTTGGAGGCTGGTGAGTAAGTAAGTGACCAGGGCTCCTCCCTGCCTCCCCCACAGCCAGTACTCACTGATGGAGGACGAGGATGACCTCCCCCACCACGAGGAACGCACATGGTATGTAGGCAAGATCAACCGCACCCAAGCTGAGGAAATGCTGAGTGGCAAGCGGGACGGTACCTTCCTCATCCGTGAGAGCAGCCAGCGGGGTTGCTACGCCTGTTCTGTGGTGTGAGTGCCTGGCCAGGGAACCGAGAACGGCTGAGTGTTGGGAGGGGGATCTGCCCATTCCTTCTGAGGGCTCTCATTGAGCACCACCTGTATGTTCGGCCTTGGGAGACAGCGAGGGAGAAGCCCTGGGTTCTCGGGGACAGGGGAGGAAGCTGGGGCCGGATCAAAGCAGGAGACGGCAAGGCTGGGGCCGGGTTGGCAGCCAGCACCCAGGAGATGGGGAAGTAGGGGCCCCAGGTGGGGTCCCCTGAGAGGAGCCTGGGGCGAAGTTGGGAAAACCTGCGAGGGCGGGAGTCCTTCTGACCCAGCCTGTGGCCCGGCCCCGCAGGGTGGACGGCGATACGAAGCACTGCGTCATCTACCGCACGGCCACGGGCTTCGGCTTTGCGGAGCCCTACAACCTGTACGGGTCCCTGAAGGAGCTGGTGCTGCACTACCAGCACGCCTCCCTGGTGCAGCACAACGACGCGCTCACTGTCACGCTCGCTCATCCCGTGCGCGCCCCCGGCCCTGGGCCGCCGCCCGCGGCGCGCTGAGGCGCGCTGAGTGCGGAGCAGGAGCGCCGGCCGGCCAGAGCGGAGCCGCGCCCTACGCCCCTGGCCGGAGGCTGGGCTGGCACCGCGTCCGAGTCTGTCTTTCTGATCCGTCTCTCTCCTTTGTGAATCTCTCCAGGTGTATCTGTTTTTCTCTCTCTGCAGCGCTGTCTCTGTCTTCCTCTGGGTCAGTCTCTCTCTCCATCTTTCTGTCCTCCCGTCACTCTGTCTCTTTCTAGCTCCATCTGTCCGTCCTCGCTCTCTCCCCCTCCCTGTCTCTGTGTATCCGTGCTGGGGGTCCCGTCTCCCCACCTCCACACCCCCTGCCCCCACAATCACTGCCCTCCAACGGCTCTGGCACCCACAGCCTTGTGCCCTGTCCCCCACCGGCCTCCGGGGGTCCCCAGAGCCCCAGCTGGCTGCACCTGCCGTGTTTACAGAGGCCCCTGGGCTGCGTGGCCCCCGCCAGGTGCCCCGATTTTTAAGCCATAGACCTGGGGTCAGGGCAGGAAGGAACTTCGCTTGGCCACTTCCAAGAACCTCAGCCGTGACGTCTGGGGCCAGGCGGGACCTGCCCCATAGACCCCAACTTCCCCTTCAGACCCTGAAGTGAAACCCGGCCCTGGGTTGTCCCCACCATGGGGCTGCTGTCAAGAAGTACCCCTGAAAAAGAAGATAATTAAAAATAAACTCACAGGCTGACCCCAGGCCTCCCAGGAACTGAGGCCACCAGCACCTCTGGGGCAGCCAGCACATAACGCTGCCCACAGCACCCTAGTCAACACAGACTCAAGGCTTCTTCTCCATCATGTTGGGCTCTGATTTTATTTTTCCTTAAGTATACCTAAAGCCCTCTTTTCTCTCCTCTTTTGGGACAAGAGCCCTGATTTTCTATGCCACCCACGGACCCCACCCCCCTTTTCCTGCCTGTCTGGCTAGGCTGGCAGGCGGGTTTTGTATGGTACGTTGATACTGATACGGATATAAAACATTGAACTCGATGGATGCTTCTGTTTTCAGTGACAGGCTTCTTTAGCTCTGGGCTGCCAAATAAAGGCTGCCAACCCCTGCCTCCTCCCCCACCTCCCTCCCCATCACAGTTTGGATTGCTCACGTCCAGAGAAATTTAGAGACCTGCCTGAGGTCACCCAGCAGAGAGGCTCAGACCCCAACCTCTGCTGCAGGGACCCTAGACCATGGCTCCCAGGTTTGATTTTGACTTCCGACACTCAGCCACCATCCCTGGCCCCAGAAAATCGCCACCCCTCTAATGTGCAGCTTCCTCACAGCCAGGCAGAAAAGACTGTCATACCCTCTCCCGTGTCCTGGATCCCCTGTGTCAGCCCCTCTGCTGTTCTTCCACTGACCCCCTCTCCACGCCTGCCCAGTGAAGCCTGCCGTGGCTCTAGAGACACGGAACTGGGTCCTCATGGTGTCACTGACCAGGACTCATTCACCATTCCCTGCCGTCCTCCCCAGGGTCCCTGTCTCTCAACCCTCCCCTCACACACCCCCAGGGCTGGAACCTCCTCTCCTCCCCAGCCTACCACACCTGTCAGGACCCAAGGGACTAGGACAGCCCCCAGGGGATGAAGGAGCCGCTGTCTGGTCCATCTCTCCCCTGGGCGCTTAGAGGGACAGGAATTCCCTTCCTTGGCCCCAAAGCTGTAGCCCTCCCCAAGCACTGACCCCACCTAAGTGACCAGTCAGGCGGCACCCTCTAAATAACTCCAGCCCAGACTCTGCCCCCACTGAGGTCTTCACCCACGGCGCGAGTGGAAGCAGGGTAAAGCTCACCTTCTCAGTCCCGTGAGCCCCACCGGGTGGAGCCTGAGCACAGAAGAGAACGTCCCACATAGCCTCTAGCTGGTCTCCACACTCAGCTGTGTCTCCTTGGGAACATCATCTCCCGTCTCCAATCCCATTTTCTCTTACCAAGTAGGGCCAACAGTCTCTACTGCTGCCGCCACTGGGCATCTCTGAGGATTTCATGGTCAAATGAGTGAGGTTACCTTTAGGAATTCCTCCAAATACGGCTGGTGCTTAATACCCACCGGAAAAATTGTAGCAATTATATTTATTGCTATTTTTTCAGCCCAGTACAGGACGGAGTACAGATTAAGTTCCCCAAAGCCGTGTGGCTTAGCCTTGCAGAGGTTTCACAAAGGAAAGGGGTTCTGTGAAGGGTTCAAAAGAATGAGGTGGGATCGTCCAGCTATGGGGACTCAGGGGAATCCCAGCTCCGGAACCTGCTGCTATTTGAACGTGGCCATGTGGACTGGGGTTTCCCCAGAACTGGAGGGGGACATGGGCTGTAGAGCTGGGGGCCGGACTGATTTCCAGGCAAGAGTGGGGAGCGTTTCCTTCCGTGGGGCCCAAATCTTTGCCTTGCAAAGTCTGAATGTGTCGGTTACTTCCCCAACACTCCCACCCTCCAAGCCTTTATCTAGGTTATTCTCTGCCTACTTTAGCTGTCCTGCAAACACCTTCCACCCTGCCCCCAGCCTGGGGCAATGCTCCCTCTGTTCTGAGCCTTCATGATAACTAGTCCGTAAACCTCACTTCTCCTACTGTATAGAAGAAGAAGTTGGGGCTTCATCACCTGAGGTGTCCAGCACAGGCCTGGAGCAAACCTGGGTCTGCCTGATTCCCCTGGATTTGGGGTCTACAGGGCTAGTCCCGCATCCCGTGTATCAATATATTGTACAGGCTTCAGGTAATGACTGCTCCAACCCAGGCTTCTCTTCTACCAAAGGAGCTGGCAGAGGGCAGGGATGCACCCCTCCTCAAGCCCGGGAGAGAAGCAAGAAGGGACACCAGCTTTCTCTTCTCACCCCCCAGCCAGGGATGGGGGTGCCCCTCCCTGCACCGGCTTCTGCTTTCTGGCCCTGCTGTGGTCAAGCCTGAGTCAGCTCCACGGGACGCCGTCAGGGTTGGGGAGCCTGAGAGGGGGAGGGGTGAAGCTTGGGAATGAGAGGGGCCTGGCTGCCCACGGCGGGGCAAGAGGTCACCTCCCATGGGAACACAGGGTAGGGAGGTCGGAGAGTCGGACCCAGGGGGTGGGGGCGGGGCGGGACTGCTCTAACGGCCCCCAGAAGGCTCCGTGGGCGCATAGAGACCTCCTCTCTCTCTCGATCTCTCTGTTTCTCTGTCTCTAAGCCCCGACTTCACCTCTGCTCAAAGTGCTCAGCCTCAGCTTCACAGGACTGGGCCGGGCTGATTGCGGGGAAGGGCTGGGGGAGACGGAAGGGCAGCGCGTTGTTCAGGTGACTGGGGGCCCAGCACCTGGCGGGGGGTGGGGGTGGGGGGATGGGGCTGGGGTGGGGCTGGGATGGGAAGAAAGGCCCGGAGAGAAAAGTAGAGATACCCAGAGGCACCAGCCCGGGCCCCCGAGGGGCGTGGGCACCGGGAGGCGGGTCCCGCCTGGGGGCCGGGCCACCGCCGAGTTAAAGGCGGCTTCTTCCCGGGGCCACTGCTCCCCGCCGTCGCGCCTTCGCCGCCGCTGTGATGGCCTCGTCGCCGCTCCTGCTCCTGCCGCTCCTGCTGCTGCTGCTGCCGCCGGAGGTCCCCGCCGCAACGCGGTGGTCCTCGCTGGAAGCACTCCCCGAGGGGGCGGCCCCCTGCCAGGTAGCTTCGGCGGCGCAGCGGGCGGGCCAGCGGGGACCCGCGCCCCGGGCGGGGACCGGCCGCTCCTCTCCTCCCACCGCCCTCCACTTCTACGGGGACCACCGGGGTCCGGAGAGGATGCTACCCGGGGGGAGGGGGTGGCGACCCCCTCCCCAACCCCACCCTTCAGTCCGGCACTTTGGCCATACTTTCTTTTCCCTTTCGCTTTCCTATCTGGAGTCCAAGTCCCTCAGCTGTCCCCCACCCCATCCTCCCGCAACCCCCTCCTCCCCTCACGGTGCATTGAGCACCAACTGTGTACATATGGAGCGAGAATCAGACTCTCCTGTCTTAGGCCAGGGGAAGGAAGCCCAGACCAGCTGAGCTGCCGGCCCCTGGCCACGGGCACTCATCGAGGGTGCGTTTCGTTCCGGGAAGAGCGCGCGTTTTTCTGGTCCGGAGTAAGCAGATGCCCCGGAGGCTAAACCACTTGCTCACAGACACGAGCGCCCGCCACCCCTCAGCTGGAGACGGAAGTCAGCACCTATTAGGCGCCGCCTCCGCAGTAGCCTTGGGAGGAGTTCAGTGGACTGGTGGATAGGAAGAGTAAATAAGGAGTCAGTGCGGTGTGCGGCCTTGCTCAGCCCGGGGCCGCGGCTCGAGGGGATGAAGGGGCCACAGGGGAGCACGCGGGGGTGATGCGCACCGCCGGAAGGCAGGGCTGGCTGCGGAGACCTAGACGGGTGAAGGCCGGGAATTCTTCCACCCTGTCGCCCCCTGGGTGAGAAGTTTCACTTCTCCTGGAGGAAAGCAAACTTTGTGCCTCCATTAACTGCCTACGGTTTGCAAATCTGTGTCACATCAATCTTGCAATCTGATCTTTAGGAAGATTTAGGCTTTGGGTGAAGCCTCAGCATCAGACTCCCACCTGGCAAGGAGGGGAAGGAGTGTGAGATGGAGCACCTGCTGTCTGCAGCTTCCTTCCTGCAAGAGAGTTTAACTTGACTCACACCGCTTCCCCCCGTGCAGGTCGGTGAGCTGTGCCTGCAGGCATCGCCCCAGAAGCCTCAAGTTCCCCTGGTCAACGTGAGCCTCTACTACGAGGCGCTGTGCCCTGGCTGCCGGATGTTCCTGATCCGAGAGCTCTTCCCGACGTGGCTGATGGTGTGGGAAATCCTCAACGTCACCTTGGTGCCCTATGGGAACGCTCAGGTGCCTGGGGACCAGGGAAACGGAGTCACGTGGCCACGGGAAGGTGGTCTGGGGGAGGGGGCAGCCAACTCTCACCTCGTTGCTTTTCAGGAAAGAAACGTCAGTGGCAAGTGGGAGTTCTCGTGCCAGCATGGTGAGCGGGAGTGCAAGCTTAACAAAGTGGAGGTGAGCAGCTCCCCTCTCCCCCAGTTCCCAAGGGAGGGGCACAGAGGCTGGGGCCACTTCCCTGATAAGGGAGGTGCAATCGTGACTCAGAAGGGATTGCAAACAGCTCTGCCCCTTGCCTGTGAGCCTCCTTTTAATCATGTCTTTGTTCTCCACTTGATTGGTGGACACCTCGTGGTTATTCCTGGGGTGGTCCTTGGGGTGGAGGGTCCTCTGAGCCACTCACATCCTTGCCTGCCTGCCCCCACCCCCAGGCCTGCCTGCTGGACCAGCTGGAGCCGAAAACGGCCTTCCTGACCATTGTCTGCCTAGAGGAAATGACTGACATGGAGCAAAATCTGAAGCCAGTGAGTAACACCCCTCATTCGGCCTGGGTTGGGGGGCCTTGGCCTCCCTGCATCCAGACAGACCCAGGCTCAAGTCCTGGCCCCACTACCACTCTCTGTGCAGTCCCAGGAATACAATGTCCTTTCTCAAAGATTCAGTCTCTGAATGGAGAGAACCAAGATCTTCTGCGGGCCTGCCTGGTAAATCAGGGAGGGCTTCCTGGACGAGGTGCCTCTGAGCTGGGCTTAGTTGAACAGGAACATACAGGGACACAGACAGTGATCCTTCTCTAGGGTATGGAGATGACACACCTGGCCCACCTCCCTCCCTGGAGGATTACGAAAAAGAACTCCCAAAAGGGTGACTCATCTACCCTGATTGTTTATTTATTCATCAAGCATCTGGGCCACCCAAGAGACCTGAAGCCTCCCTGAGACACCTCCAAGCCCTGCAGAGTCATAGTGTGGCTGGGGGTGTGCAAAGGAGGAGGGAACACTCAGGAGACTCAGAGGAAGGAGGAGGAAAAGTGTTCCCGGCAGAGGGAACAGCAAGTACGGATGCTCTGGGGAAAATAAGACCCTGCAGAGCTGGAGCTGCAGGTCTGGTCTTATGGGAGACAGCCTGAGCAGAAGCAGCCTGAGTCCCTGCCCTGGGGGCCTCCATGCAGACATGTATTAAGCACTTGCTGCATCCCTGGAAACCAGACTGTCTCCTGTTATCAGTGAGGAAGCAGAAACTGGACTTGGGGGAGTAGGGTTGCTAGAAGGATGACTGTTGGGGAGATAACAGGGAGGAAGCTGAGGCAATGCCCCTGCTGACCAGCTCCCATCTGCCGTCAGTGCCTGCAGATCTATGCGCCAAAGGTGTCCCCGGATTCCATCATGGAGTGTGCTCTGGGGGACCGTGGCACGCAGCTCTTGCACATCAATGCTCAGCTCACGGATGCTCTGCGGCCACCCCACACATACGTGCCCTGGGTCGTCGTCAATGGGGTAAGAACTCTTGGGGCCCCCAGGCAGGAGCCAGGCTGATGGGCATGTACATTGATCTGGGAGGCAGGAGGCAAGGGCCAGACTGGGGGCCTGTGGAGCTTTTAACCCCCTGTCTTGCTTGTTCAGGAACACATGAAGGAAGAGGAACATCTCCTACACCTTGTCTGCCGGTTGTACCAGGTAAGCCAGGCAGGGAATGGAGGGATCTGGCTGGTGGGGGTGGGATAGGGTCTCCTTTCAGCACCCTAACTCACGGCCACCTTCTCCAGGGCCAGAAGCCAGATGTCTGCCAACCCACAGCTGACCTGTCCAAGCAAGTCCACTTCAAGTGACTGACAGCCAGTGTCCTGGGAGGGAGCTGGTGCAGGAAGAACGAAATCACACCTGTCCTTGTTTTTTGATCCCTGACTCATTAAAGCCACTACTTCTACCTATTCTATGAAGCCCAGACTCAAAATTCTGCCCCAGGATCAAGAATCTTGCCTCAAAAAAAAAAAAAAAAAAAAAGAATCTTGCCTCACTGTGAATGGTGCTACATCAAAACTCACTTAATAAACACTTCTGGATTTTGTGATTCAGCAAATCTCCTTTTTTCAGATCTGCACAATGCTGGGACCCCTGAGAATCTCCCTGTCCTGGGGATGAAGAGCCAGACAGATATCCCTAGTCCCATGGGGGCAGGGATGGGCCAGAGAGGGAGGCACCAGTACTAGAGGAGCCCAGAGGAGAAGTGAAGGTTCTTCATAGGAAGGAGGGACATTAGGGCTTGGGTTTTGAAGGGTGACTAGGAGTTCATTAGGCAGAAGCTATATCTGTTACATCAACACACATCCCTAGCTACTCTTTTTCACTGCCCCACACTAGGTGTTATGGGTTAAGCCAAAAGGTGGTAATTGGAGTCATGCAAGGCCACAGGTGGGGCAGTGACCTGGAGAGTTTGAAAGAATATGTTCACTGGGGAGAAGTCATGGAGTTCCAGGGAAGGGGGACAAGTGTGAAAAGACCCAGACAGCAACACGATCTGGAGTGCCAGGCTGAGGCATCTAAGAACAACAGGGCATGTTATAGGAAAAGTTTCAAAGAAGGGGAAAAAGTCATGGTTCTCATGGTGGTGTAAAATGAATACATGTTAAAGACTAATGATTTCTTGGTTTATGAGGGGCAACTGGTCAGATATTCAAAGAACAACAGGCTTATAGATCAGGAATATTGAAATGATTGGGCAAACCTGACTCACAGGGGCAGAGCAATGATCAGCTTTACCTTTTTTGGTGCCCAGTTTTATGATGTTTTTATAATTTTAATGCAGTTGACCCTTGAACAACACAGGATTGAACTGTGTGGGTCCACTTCTACACAGATTTTGTAAAATAATTTTATTTACTTTTGGCTGAGCTGGATCTTCGTTGCTGCATGCAGGCTTTCTCCAGTTGCGGCGAGCTGGGGTCTACTCTTCACTGCAGTACATGGGCCTCTCATTGCAGTGGCTTCTCCTGTTGCCACGCACAGGCTTGAAGGCGTTTGGGCTTCATTACGGCTCACAGACTCTAGAGCACAGGCTTGTCGCTGTGGCGCACGGGCTTAGCTGCTGCTCAGCATGTGGGATCTTATAGACCAGAGATGGAATCGGTGTCCATACATTGCAAGGTGGACTCTTAACCACTGAACCACTAGGGAAACACCCTACACAGATTTTTTCCCCCCAATAAATATAGTCCTACATGATCTGCTTCCTCTTCCAACAACACAAGAGAAGACTCTACACGTAGACATCACCAGATGGTCAACACCGAAATCAGATTGATTATATTCTTTGCAGCCAAAGATGGAGAAGCTCTATACAGTCAGGAAAAACAAGACCGGGAGCTGACTGTGGCTCAGATCATGAACTCCTTATTGCCAAATTCAGACAAATTGAAGGGAGTAAGGAAAACCACTAGACCATTCAAGTATGACCTAAATCAAATCCCTTATGATTATACAGTGGAAGTGAGAAATAGATTTAAGGGACTAGATCTGATAGAGAGAGTGCCTGAAGAACTATGGATGGAGGTTTGTGACATTTTACAGGAGACAGGGATCAAGACCATCCCATAGAAAAGAAATGCAAAAAAGCAAAATAGTTGTCTGAGGAGGCCTTACAAATAGCTGTGAAAAGAAGAGAAGCAAAAAGCAAAGGAGAAAAGGAAAGATATTCCCATTTGAATGCAGAGTTCCAAAGAATAACAAGGAGAGATAATAAAGCCTTCCTCAGGGATCAATGCCAAGAAATAGAGGGAAACAACAGATTGGGAAAGACTAGAGATCTCTTCAAGAAAATTAGAGATACCAAGGGAACATATAATGCAAAGATGGGTTCTATAAAGGACAGAAATGGTATGAATCTAACAGAAGCAGAAGATATTAAGAAGAGGTGGCAAGAATATACAGAAGAACTGTACAAAAAAGATCTTCAAGACCCAGATAATCACAATGGTGTGATCACTCACCTAGAGCCAGGCATCCTGGAATGTGAAGTCAGGTGTGCTTTAGGAAGCACCGCTATGAACAAAGCTAGTGGAGGTGATGGAATTCCAGTTGAGCTATTTCAAATCTTGAAAGATTATGCTCTGAAAGTGCTGTACTCAGTATGCCAGCAAATTTGGAAAACTCAGCAGTGGACACAGGACTGGAAAAGGTCAGTTTTCATTCCAATCCCAAAGAAAGGCAATGCCAAAGAATGCTCAAACTACCACACAATTGCACTCATCTCACACACTAGTAAAGTAATGCTCAAAATTCTCCAAGCCAGGCTTCAGCAATATGTGAACCGTGAACTTCTAGATGTTCAAGCTGGTTTTAGAAAAGGCAGAGGAACCAGAGATCAAATTGTCAACATCCATTGGACCATAGAAAAAGCAAGAGAGTTCCAGAAAAACATCTATTTCTGCTTCATTGACTATGCCAAAGCCTTTGACTGTGTGGATCACAATAAACTGTGGAAAATTCTTAAAGAGATGGGAATTACAGACCATCTGACCTGTTGAGAAACCTGTATGCAGGTCAGGAAGCAACAGTTACAACTGGACATGGAACAACAGACTGGTTCCAAATAGGAAAAGGAGTACGTCAAGACTGTATATTGTCACCCTGCTTATTTAACTTATATGCAGAGTACATCATGAGAAATGCTGGGCTGGAGGAAGCACAAGCTGGAATAAAGATTGCCGGGAGAAATATCGATAACCTCAGATATGCAGATGACACCACCCTTATGGCAGAAAGTGAAGAGCAACTAAAGAGCCTCTTGATGAAAGTGAAAGAGGAGAGTGAAAAAGTTTGCTTAAAGTTCAACATTCAGAAAACTAAGATCATGGCATCTGGTCCCATCACTTCATGGGAAATAGATGGGGGAACAGTGGAAACAGTGGCTGACTTTATTTTTTTGGGCTCCAAAATCACTGCAGATGGTGATAGCAGCCATGACATTAAAAGACGCTTGCTCCTTGAAAGGAAAGTTATGACCAATCTAGA
This sequence comes from Muntiacus reevesi, assembly GCF_963930625.1. Classification (NCBI taxonomy): domain Eukaryota; kingdom Metazoa; phylum Chordata; class Mammalia; order Artiodactyla; family Cervidae; genus Muntiacus; species Muntiacus reevesi. The sequence goes on along the minus strand of NC_089249.1, from coordinate 183,906,407 downwards.
CAGCATATTAAAAAGCAGAGATATTACTTTGCCAACAAAAGTCCGTCTAGTCAAGGCTATGGTTTTTCCAGTAGTCATGTATGGATGTGAGAGTTGGATGGTGAAGAAAGCTGAGCGCTGAAGAATTGATGCTTTTGAACTGTGGTGTTGGAGAAGACTCTTGAGAGTCCCTTGAACTGCAAGGAGATCAACCAGTCCATCCCAAAGGAGATGAGTCCTGGGTGTTCATTGGAAGGGGTGATGCTGAAGCTGAAACTCCAATACTTTGGCCACCTCATGCAAAGAGTTGACTCAGTGGAGAAGACCCTAATGCTGGGAAGCATTGGGGCAGGAGGAGAAAAGGTCCACAGAGGATGAGATGGCTGGGTGGCATCACCGACTCGATGGACATGGGTTTGAGTAAACTCCGGGAATTGGTCATGGACAGGGAGGCCTGGCGTGCTGTGATTCATGGAGTCTCAAAGAGTCGGACACAACTGAGCGACTGAACTGAACTGACTGAACTGCCATGATCTGCAGTTGGTGTGTGTGGTCAGAATGGTTAAAATTTACTTGCTTAGCAACTTTTACATGCAACAGTACAGCACTCTTAACTATAGTCACCATGCTGTACCTTAGATCCTCAGGACTTTTGGTAAAAGTTTGTACCATTTGACCAACATCGCCCCATTCCTCACCCCATCCCGTATCTCCTGAAAACTGACATTCTTCTGTTTCTGTGAGTTTGGCTATTTTAACTTTCACACATAAGTGAAATCATGCAGATTTTAATCGTTCTCTGTCTGGCTAATTTCTCTTAGCGTAACACCTACCAGCTTCATCCACGGTGCCACACGTAGCAGGATTTCCTTCTGTTTTTTTATGACTAAATAATATGTGAGCTGTCCCTTTTGTTAAGAATACTCTCAAAGAAAGACCTTCCTTGCCAGGTCTCATTGAATTTGCCCTGATTATTTTACAGAGGTACAACAAGGGTTCAGCTTGCTTTACTGGAAGTTTCCATGAGGAATCTCAAAGTGGACTTTCAAAAGCCTCTATCCTTTGCTAACTGAAGATAAGAACCCGGGCTTCACCAGTTTTATCTATGCCTTTCGGTGAATTGGCTCTTCTTTGACGTCCCCGAAACATGCCAAGAATCTTGGTTGGCCTGGCTGGATCTGTAAGGCTTACCCTGCAAGCTAGGGACTTTCCTGAGAGGGTTTTGTAGCGCTCGCTCCCAAAAGTCTGACTTAATCTCTTGACACTGGTTGGTGAAATCCTATCTGGGGGTGGTCTCTCTTCCAGAAAGTGGAGCTTAATTCCACCCTGAGAGTGGGCTGGATCTGGGGACTCAATTCCAAGGAAGGGAAGGTGAGAAATGGTGACTCAACAGTGGAGCGGAAGCAGCTGGCAGGCAGCCCCTGAGCCGCTGGTCCAGGTGAGGGCCACGTGCTTCAGGCGAGCATCTCCAGGAGTAAGCCGTGCAGTATCACGCGCTTTCACAAGGACACCACCTTTGTGAACCCCGATCTAACCACGAGAAAACACCACCTGAACCCAGTTGGAGGGACATTCTACCAAATGCCCCACCGATCCTCTTCAAAGGTGTCATGGTCATAAAAAACAAGAAAAAAACCCTGAAAGACAAGGAAAAAAACCGGAAAGATCACAGACCCGAGGAGCCTAAGGAGAGGGATAACTAAACTCAATGTGGTGAGATCATGGCCAAGTTTACATTTGAACAAATAACTGGAGTTTGGACTGAAGTCTGTGCTGTGGTTGCCTAATATCAGTAAATGCCCCTTCAGGAATCTGCCACATAGAAATGTTTCACAGAGCTAAAAACTACAACCTGCTAGTGAATATAACAAAAAAGAGGTAGACTCCCAGATATAGAGAACAAAATAATGACTACAATTGGAGAGGGGTGGAGGGGCAATATAGAGGTAAGGAATTAAGAGGTACAGACTCTCAGGTATAAAATATGCTACAAAGGGGCTTCCCTGGTGGCTCAGTGGGTAGAGAATCTGCCTGCAGTGCAGGAGATGGAAGCAGATGAAAGTTCAACCCCTGGGTAGAGAAGATCCCCTGGAGGCTGGCCTGGCAACCCACTCCAGTATTCTTGCCTGGAGAATCCCATGGACAGAGGAGGCTGGCGGGCAACAGTCCATGGAATCTGAAAGAGTCAGATAAGGACTGAGTGACTAAACCATCACCAGGCATGCAGACAGAGTTTATAGCTTCATAAAGTTCAGCTGTGAGTCAAGAGGACACAGCATAGAAGAAGTAAAATTTAGAATTTGATTTTGGGAAACTTGTCCAAAACATCAAAGATTTGAACACTTGGTTAAATAAGTTCATAGATTACTATGCAACCATTCTTAGTTACCTGTTTAACCAAAGTGACAGTAAAAGATCTTAAATACAGTAAGTTACATAATAAAAGAAAAACTTCCAGGTCTTATAACTTTGAGATGACTCGGTTTTCCTAATTAGAGATTCAATAAAGACAACATTTTGATAAAAATAGAATCTTCATTTTCAATATGGATTATTTAACAGATAAAGAAAAGTCTTTTACAGTAATCCAAGAAAATGTCCTTTTAGCAGAGAAAGAAAATCAAATTTGTGTTTTTCATAGTCACACTGTTGATATTAAAGCTCATTGTAGATAACTAACAAGGCCTTACTGTATAGCACAAGGAACTATACTCAATATCTTGTAATAACCCACAGTGGAGAAGAATCTAAAAAAGAATAGAGGATATATATGTATAACTGAATCACTTTGCTATATATCTGAAGCTAATGCAACATTGTAAATCAACTACATTTTAATAAAAATTAAAAAAAATAAAGCTCGTTGTTAAAAGTCTTGTAGTAATCCATTTATTTTTTCACCAGTTTGACCACACTAGATAAGATTTCTTCTTTCTTCCTCTTCCACTTTCTAAATCCATTTAGGTTTTCCTCTTTTTTATTTTCCTCTTTTGTATTTTGAAACAATCATTAAATACTTTTAAACAAGGATAGAATCACTGTTCTTTTTCCTTCTTAGGAATGGGCCTTCACACTTCCCTGATCCTTCAGACTTCAGAATCAGCCTGCCAGTGCAGAGGACGAGGGTTCAATCCCCGGCCAGGGAAGATTCCACATGCCACAGAGCAACTAAACCCCTGAACCACAATTACTGAACCTGCACTCCAGAGCCTGGGAGCGGCAACTGCTGAAGCCCCCGTGCCCTAGAGCCTGTGCGCACAGCAACGGAGACCCAGAGCAGACAAAAATCAAATTGATTTTTAAAATATTTTTTAAAAAAGAATGATCCTTCATACCTCATAACAAAAACACATCTTATGTATATTTCACATACAAGGTTATTTCTGTGCCTTTATTATTGCTAGTAGTTCCATTTACTTTTGTGTTATTTAGTCACTAAGTTGTGTCTGACTCTTTGCGACCCCTGGACTTCGGCATACCAAACTTCCTCGCCCTTAGATATCAACCAGAATTTGCTTAAACTCATGTCTTCTTCTTCTTCTTTTTTTTTTTTTTTACTTACCTTCATTATGGGCTTCTGTGGTGGCTCAGCTGGTAGAGAATCCACCTGCAATGCAGGAGACCTGGGTTCAATCCCCAGGTTGGGAAGATCCCCTGGAGAAGGGATAGGCTAACCACTCCAGTGTTCTGGCCTGGAGCTTTCCATGGACTGTATAGTAATTAGTAACTCTAATTTCCAATGAAAACTAGGAAGCAAGCAATTGTAAACTGTCTGTGGCCATACCAACATTTATACTAATGTCTATCCCAGTATTCTGCAGTAGACTCACAAAATTATGAATATATCACTTAATAATTTGTAGAGGCATACGCTTCCTTATAATACAATTTTTTGAAGTGGCAAAGGACACGTTAGTAATCTAAACATCATTAGTGCCTCTGTAAAAATTCAGAAGCCAAGGAGATAAGCTTCTGTTTAGTAATTAATATTATATATAGTATTTTCCCTTATTTGAAAATGATCTAGATATTCAAAGAATATCCATCATTTCTTAACTTAGTGTAACTCCAAGGTTTCAAGTTTCCATAATGATTCTGGAAGCTATTTTTTTATATGCAAATGATTATGTATTTTTTACTTTAAAAGCAGTTCAGGATTTTACCGTGCAGGGAAATAATAGCCATTATTTTGTAATAACTTTAAATGGAGAATATAACCTATAACAATATTGAATCACTATTTTGTACACCTGAAACTAATATGTTGGGTAGACTGCAAAGTTCATTTGGGTTTTTCCACAAACTGCTGCTGCTAAGTCACTTCAGTCGTGTCCGACTCTGTGCGACCCCATAGACGGCACCCACCAGGCTCCGCTGTCCCTGGGATTCTCCAGGCAAGAACTCTGGAGTGGGTTGCCATTTCCTTCTCCAGTGCCTGAAAGTGAAAAGTGAAAGTGAAGTTGCTCAGTCGTGTCCGACTCTTAGAGACCCCATGGACTGCAGCCTACCAGGCTCCTCCGTCCGTGGGATTTTCCAGGCAAGAGTACTGGAGTGGGGTGCCATTGCCTTCTCCGTCTGGAAGATATTTTAAAGTACACATTTTGTAACACGTAATTATTGCTGAAAAGCTCACTTATAAACATGTATCTCACTTATATGTATTACTTGTTTTCTAACAATTATACTTGTGAAATTTTCATGAGTTGTTAAATAGCTAGCCATGACCTTACGCTGTTTTTCTTGTTGATAAATCAGGCAAGTGTCAAAAATCACAGAAGCAAAGAATGTAAAAAGTTAAATAAATGACTTCCTTTATATTATTTTTTAATTGACGGATTCCTTTTGGATCTGCAGGATCCCCGTTGCTGGGCGCGGGCTTTCTCTAGGTGCGGTGAGTGGGGGCTACTCTTCGCTGCAGGGCCGGGTTTCTGACTGCGGCGGCTTCTCTTGCTGCAGATCACAGGCGCTAGGGGACTGGCTCCGTAGCTGTGGCACGCAGGCTGGGTTGCTCCCCAGCAAGAGGATCTTCCCGGACCAGGGATCGAACCCCTGTCCCCTGCACTGGCAGGCGGATTCTTCTTCACTGCGCCACCAGGGAAGTCCAGGCTTCTGTTATTTTAAAATTTACTGCTGATATATGTCAAGCCACTCACTTTTATCATCTGTTTTACCCTTAAGTTGAGTTTATGGTTTTAAAATCTTAAACATTTAGCCAAGACAACAAAATTTGTTTGACTAATCAATTTAGGTAAGTACCTTTTTTTTAAGTCAACTAAATAGAGCTCTTTTACAATTTGTAGCAATACTTCCTAGAGGTAGAAAGATATTACATACATGTAACATAGATATACAGACAAACAATCCTAGAGACAGAAGCAAACAGAGTTTGTAGCTTTTATTTTTAAAGTTTAGCCGTGAAGCAGGTATAAGAATTTTAAACTCATTATTTAAGAAAAAACAGTTGGATGCAAATTGTGTTTCTGGCAGATGGAACAAGTTTACTAATATTTGTGAAGAAGGCTTTATTGAAATAATTTTATTGATTTCCTTGTGGCCATGCTGAATCTTCGTTGCTGCAAGGGCTTTTCTCTAGTTGCAGAGAGTGGTGGCTGCTCTTGAGCTGATTCTCTAGTAGACTCGCAGGCTTCTCTTTGTGGAGAAGTGGTGGACATGGGCTTAGTTGCTCCAAGGCAGGTGGGATCTTCCTCAACCAAGGATTCAACTCATGTCTCCTGCATTGTCAGAGGGATTCTTTACCATTGAGCCATGAGGGAAGCCCTTGAAGAAAGGTTTTTAAAACTTTTTTGCCTGCCAGTGTGTTTCCAAATAGCCCTCTGATATATAATACCATTTTAGCTTAGGAGAGAAGGTCTTGATTATCCTTCCAATCAGACTCTGAATATATCTCCAATTAAGCCAATTTCTCCAAATAAGCCATAGACTTGCTTAAAAAAAAAAAATCCTTTCAATATCTGGTTTCAGCTCAGACAAACAGTAAATTTTCCCAAGAGTACTGAACTCATTTTTTTCTACTTTTTTTAAACCAAAAGCATACTTATTTCAAGTGATTCAAAATCAGTCAGTCTACTGTGACTAAACCATGGGTGCATGAAGTAAAGTGAAAGTGTTAACCACTCAGTCCTGTCTGACTCTTTGTGACCCCATGGGCTGTAACACCACCAGGCTTCTCAACCCATGGAATTCTCCAGGCCAGAATACTATAATGGGTAGCTATTCCTTTCTCCAGGGAATCTTCTCAACCCAGGATCAAACTCAGGCCTCCCACATTTCAAGCAGATTCTTTCCCATCTGAGCCACCAGAGAAGCCTTCTCAAGAATGCATGAGATTTTCTCAAAGAGTGCAAAAAATGGTGCCCTCTCAAATCCAGCAAGTACACTAAATCACTTCAGTCTTGTCCAGTTCTTTGGGACCCACGGACTGTAGCCCACCAGGGTCCTCTGTCCAGGGGATTCTCCAGGCAAGAATACTGGAGTGGGTTGCCATGCCCTCCTCCAGGCGATCTTCCCGGCCCAGGGATCGAACCCACATCTCTGATGTTTCCTGCATTGGCAGGCGGGTTCTTTACTACTAGTGTCACCTGGGAAGCCCTTTCAAGATCCAGACCCTATCTCAAAGAGAGAAAGACTTAGACAACTTCCCTCAGAGGCTGGCAACAGGGCCCAGTGGTCGGTAGGACCCTAGCCACAAATGGGGTGCAATATACATTTGTGTGTGGCCATCAGCATATTCTCAAGGTTCTCACCTGAGGGTCTGACACTCTGCACCAAACATGCCGGCGTGTCCTGGCAGACAGAAAGCCAAGCCAAGCTCTCAGCACCCAACAGGAGACGAAGAGGAAATAGCTGTCCCTGGGAGGGAAGGAGTCAACAAGGCAGTACCCCACACAAAATTTACAAGAGTTCTGGGAATTTTCTCGTGATCCAGTGGTTAGGAGGACTCAGAGCTTCCACTGCCAGGGGCACAGTTTCCATCCATGGTCAAAGAACTAAGATCCTGCTTTCCTGCTTTCCTTACAGAACGGCCAAAAAAAGAAAAACAGTTCACAAGAGTTAACTACCCAAAGAACTAATCCTTACAAATGCTTTTCTCTGGCCAATCCACCCGGAAAGAAAAGGATAAGGAAAAATCGTTTAGCATCCTCTCTCTGAGAGGTACCACAGACAGCAATTAGGGAGACAGACATGGTAAGGATTCTAGCTTCTGCTCCAGTCTGGTCCTCGGATCTCTAAGTTGCAGACCCAGAAGTCAGTTGCGTCCCTGCCAACGCTAGCCCGTTCTTATCTCTAGAACCATCAGGGATGCAGAATTTTCCTCCATCTTCTATGTCTCCAGCTGAAACTGACATACAAGACAGCTTAACAGGGGGAAAAGCCACAAAATGTATTTATGTGTATGTGGGAATCTTTGCCAAAAAAGAAAATGAAGACCAAAAGGCTTGTTATATACTAGGCGGAACAGAGGAACAAGTACAGAAAAGCTATTGAAATACCTGGGGAGACAAGGAAGGTAAGTTATTTCAAAAGACCTGTTGGTATGGATTTTTCTCACGGAAAAAAATCTTCTGAGAAAAATCTGACTCTGTCTCTGAGGATGAAAGGTTTCTTCCAGTTCAGGGAAGAAAACTTTCCCGTGGGAAGTTTATTTCTTGATTTCAGGAAGGGAAAGGAAATTCCCAGAGCCCTTTTTGCATCTTGCTGTTATATTAATGCCTTGAACTCAAAATAATCAATCTGCTAGAGTAGCATATTGGTGGGGAGGGGGGTGGCATGTTCTGAATTCTTTCAACAGAAACACCCAAAATCACTGGTCTAGACATCAAAAGCTGTTCCTCCTGATGGGTGCTAAATTCTTTTGACATTTTAACCTTTAAAAAAAAACTTTGTCCACACCATATGTGTTCTTAGTTCCCTGACCAGGGATCATACCCGACCCCTCTGGAGTGGAAGTACAGAATCTTAACCACTGAATGGTCAAAGAAGTCCCTGACTAGTCCCTGGCCACTAAATCCTTAATGGATGTTCCATTTCTTTTCAACCAGAAATCAGTAATCCATTGACAGGGCATGCCAACTGCTCAGATAAAGCCAAATTCCCAATCCCTGATGACATCGTGTGTGTGCATGCTGTCGTTTCAGTCGTGTCCGACTCTTTGAGACCCTATGGACTGTAGGCCGCTAAGCTCCTCTGTTTATGGGGTTCTCCAGGCAAGAACGCTGGAGTGGGTTGCCACGCCCTCCTCCAGGGGATCTTCCCCACCCAGGGATTGAACCCATGTCTCTGGTGTCTCCTGCACTGGCAGATGGGCTCTTTACCACTGGCGTCACCTGGGAAGCCCTGCCGACAATGTCATCCATCAGCTCAGACTGCAGTATTCTTTGGTGGTTCAGATGGTAAGGAATCCGCCTGCAATGTGGGAGACCAGGGTTTGATCTCCGGGTTGGGATGATCTCCTGGAAAAGGGAACGGCTTACCCACTCCAGTATTCTGGCCTGGAGAATTCCATGAACAGAGGACCCTGGCAGGCTATATAGTCCATGGGGTCACAAAGAGCGACTTTCACTTTCACTTCACTTTCAGCTCAGACTGGGACTTGAACCCATGGGGCTGGGACTGGAACACAGCCAAAACCCAGTCTTCCAACTGAGATCACAACACCCGGTTTCAGGACCTAATGAAGTTCAGGTTCTTGATGTCTCATCGCAGAAAGAATTCAGTGAGAGACAAAATGATAGGTAAGAAGTGGATTTATTTAGAAAGAAACACATTCCACAGACAAGCGTGTGGGCTGTTGCAGAGGCAGAGTGTGGCCTCAAAACGTGGTGTGGTAAGCTTTTATGGGCTGGGTAATTACATAAGCTAATGAGCAGGATTATTCCACCTATTTGGGAAGGGGCAGAGATTTCCAGGACTTGGGCTGCTACGTCTTGATATTTGATGGTCAGCCTTGGAACTGTCATGGCGTGTGCGAGTGCATCTCTTAGCTTGTTGATGTGTTAGAGTGAGCGTATACTGAGGCTCGAGGTCTCGTGGAAGTTGACTTCTCCACCATCTTGAACCCATTTGGTTCTTATCGGTTTATGTTGTATCCTTGGGCTTTCTCATTCTTTCAAAGAGTGTGCCCTGTCTCCTCCCATCCTGTTTCGTTTTTCCCTCAGAGATTTTACTCCCATATTCTTACGAGAAGCAGAAGGACAATGGTCGTATCTTCTGTAACTGCTTCAAGGCTGAACAGGGGTGTGGACCCTCCTGTCAGCAAGTAAAAATCTCCAGATACCTGACCTAGGGGCCCCGGTTCAGGACAGCTCCTTGTTTTAATCCGTATGGACTGGAACCCCCACATAGCCAGCGTCTTCATGTGCAACTGATGCCACTATGTCGCAATAAAACCCGGGCTCTGTTCACCGATGCTGAATACGAATATGGAGACAAGAGTTTTCAAGAAGTAGAAAGGAGTAGGTTTATTACTTTGCAAGGCAAAGGGGGACCACAGCAAGCTAATGCTTTCAAGAGCATGCCCCACCTCCTGGGATGTTAGAAGAGGCCTTAGAGTTTTAGGATGGAAAATAAGGCTGAAGGGAAGTATCAGAGTTGCTGTGGTCTTATATTCTCCTCCTCCTGGGGCCACTGAGATCTCGAGGACTGGCATCATGTGATTCCAAGACAGGTTCTGGTGGCCCTAGAGGTCATCCCCCTGTAACATTCTTTCTGGAACGAAGAATGCTCCCAGAGGAAAGGAGGGTTACAGAGTGTTGTCTTGGGAGGATAAACAACAAGTGTAGCTAGATGGCAATCATTTTCAGAGTGCAGTTAAGCAAGAAAGAGAGGGAGAACAGACATCTGTAGGTTAAATGGGTGGAGAGAACAAGGACTGGATAAGCGCTAACGTAACAGGGTCCTTCAATTAGTATTTGCTGCAGCTAATACTTCCTTAGCCTTCTTAAGAATCTTCTGGGTGATGAAGCACTTTCTGTAACAGCACCAGAGTACAAAAATATCTATAAATGACAAAAGATTTAAAAGCCATGGTTAAATATATGGTTACAAGTGTAATTGTAAAGAATCCGCCTGCAATGTGAGAGACCTGGGTTCGATCCCTGGATTGGGAAGATCCCCTGGAGAAGGGCATGGCAACCCACTCCAGTATTCTTGCCTGGAGAATCCCTATGGACAGAGGAACCTGGCGGGCTACAGTCCATGTGGTCGCAGAGAGTTGGACATGACTGAGCGACTTAAGCACACAGCATACAGTGTAACTGATAAAAAAAATCTTGGTTACAATAACAATTTACATTGCATTACATTACAATAATATTTAACATAACATACAAAGTATGTGTGTGTTAAATATATCTCTTTGAGATATCTCAGGGACCCTCTAAAGCTGGAAATCAGAACTTTAATTAAAATTAATTAAAATTTGGTATTCCAGGCATTTGTCAAAAGTGTTTTGTTTTTTTTTTTGTCAAAAAGTTTTAAAACTTGTCAAATCAGACTATAGGTCACTGTGAGACAACACTTATTCCTTAACCAAAGTTACAAAAGATCTCACAAGCAAATACAAATCAATTAAAGGCTGAGAAACTCACACAATCTGTTGTGAAAAGCAGCATTTCAAGACTATTTCGGAGGGAGAATCCAAATCCAGTTTTGTCCTAGCCCATTCCCAACAAAATCCATTTACCCAACTAAATTTAATCCAGTCTTAGAAAAGCCTGATCATGCATAATTCTTGTCAGTATCTTTTCATTCTTCACACCTTTTTTTTTTTTTTAACTAAAAACACATATCTTATTTTCCTTAAAAGTTTCCATGTTGAGTTACTTTTCTTGCTGACAAATGTTCAATAGATATAATTAGATCTAGTAAACCTAGATACAACAGAAGCATTATACTTAACATTGATGACTCTAAAGACATGTCTGTATTAATCATCCAACAAGTTTAAGCCACCTTCAATATCAGATATCAATTTTACCCTGAATATTTTCCAGATAACATGAACTTGAAATCTATTCTGGCCAGATTATTTTGTATTTCTGAATATTTATATGTGTTTAACTTCCTCTAAGTCAATCAGGTAGAGCCGTTTTATGAATTAACTTTTGGCAGTACTGTATTATATGTCTATAACACACTCAGACACACATGAACACACAAGTAAACACAGAGGCATCACAGTTCCTATTCCAAAATTTTAGCCATGATCTTGGGGACTTGAACCATTTTCCAAAAATAGTTCTTAAATCTGGAGAGGGTCATTTACAGCCTCTATTTTTTGTGCAATGCCACTCAGTAATTGAGATACATTAGCAGAGTTATCTGGAATAAAAGCACAATATTCTGTCTTTGCAGTAAATTCCAAAGAGCTTCACATCCATCATGGATGATTTCAGGTAAAGCCTTGATTACTTTCCATCACTGAGTTTGTGGGATCATAATCTTTTCATCTAACATATACCATATCTGTTGACTTATTAATCCCCTATTTTTAGCCCAATCTTCTTCCTTCATGTAACAGAGTTGTGGCATTTCCTCTATCAAGTCTGGGATGTGTAAAACTTCTTTTATTTTATCTGTTGGTATACACGCTGCTTTCTTTGCTTCTTGGTCAACGTGAGCAAGAACCCCTTAGGAGAAATGGAGTAGCCATCATAGTCAACAAAAGAGTCTGAAATGCAGTACTTGGATGCAATCTCAAAAACGACAGAATGATCTCTGTTTGTTTCCAAGGCAAATCATCAATATCAGCGTAATCCAAACCTACGCTCCAACCAGTTGCACTGAAGAAGGTGAAGTTGAACGGTTCTAAGAAGACCTACAAGACCTTCTAGAACTAATATGAAAAAAAAAAAAAAGATGTCCTTTTCATCATAGGGGGCTGGAATGCAAAAGTAGGAACTCAAGAGATACCTGGAGTAACAGGCAAATTTGGCCTTGGAGTACAAAATGAAGCAGAGCTAAGACTAACAGAGTTTTGCCAAGAGAACACACTGGTCATAGCAAACACCCTCTTCCAACAACACAAGGGAAGACTCTACAGAGGGACATCACCAGATGGTCAATACTGAAATCAGATTGATTATATTCTTTGCAGCCAAAGATGGAGAAGCTCTATACCATCAGCAAAAACAAGACCGGGAGCTGACTGTGGCTCAGATCATGAACTCCTTATCGAAAAATTCAGACTTAAATTGAAGAGAGTAGGGAAAACCACCAGATCATTCAGGTATGACCTAAATCAAATCCCTTAGGATTCTACAGGGGAAGTGACAAATAGATTTAAGGGATTAGATCTGATAGAGAGAACTCCTGAAGAACTATGGACAGAGGTTTGTGACATTGTTCAGGAGGTGGTTTGACCAAAATCATCCAAGAAAAAGAAATGCAACAAGACAAATAGTTGTCTGAGGAGGCCTTACAAATAGCTGAGAAAAGAAGAGAAGCAAAAGGCAAAGGAGAAAAGGAAAGATATACCCATCTGAATGCAGAGTTCCAAAGAAAAGCAAGGAGAGATTAGAAAGCCTTCTTCAGTGATCAATGCAAAGAAACAGGGAAACAATAGAATGGGAAAGACTAGAGATCTCTTCAAGAAAATTAGAGATACCAAGGGAACATATCATGCAAAGATTGGTTCGATAAAGGACAGAAATGGTATGGACCTAACAGAAGCAGAAGCTATTAAGAAGAGGTGGTAAGAATACACAGAAGAACGATACAACAAAGATCTTCATGACCCAGATAATCACGATGGTGTGATCACTCACCTAGAGTCAGACATCCTGGAATGTGAAGTCAAGTGGCCCTTAGGAAGCATCACTACGAACAAAGCTAGTGGAGGTGATGGAATTCCAGTTGAGCTATTTCAAGTCCTCAAAGATGATGCTGTGAAGAGTGCTGCACTCAATATGCCAGCAAATTTGGAAAACTCAGCATTGGCCACAGGACTGGAAAAGGTCAGTTTTCATTCTAATCCCAAAGGCAATGCCAGAGAATGTTCAGACTACCTCACAACTGCACTCATCTCACAAGCTAGCAAAGTAATGCTCAAAATCCTCCAAGCCAGGTTTCAACAGTATGTGAACCATGAACTTCCAGGTGTTCAAGCTGGTTTTAGAAAAGGCAGAGGAACCAGAGATCAAATTGCCAACATCCACTAGATCATCGAAAAAGCAAGAGAGTTCCAGAAAAACATCTATTTTTGCTTTATTGACTTTGCCAAATCCTTTGACTGTGTTGATCACAACAAGCTGTGGTAAACTCTGAAAGAGATGGGAATTCCAGACCACCTAACCTGCCTCCTGAGAAACCTGTATGCAGGTCAAGAAGCAACAGTTAGAACTGGACATGGGAAAAGAGACTGGTTTCAAATTGGGAAAGGATGTATATTGTCACCCTGCTTATTTAACTTATATGCAGAGTACCTCATGAGAAACGCCAGACTGGAAGAAGCACAAGCTGGAATAAAGATTGCCAGGAGAAATATCAATAACCTCAAATAAGCAGATGACACCACCCTTATGGCAGAAAGTGAAGAGGAACTGAAGAGCTTCTTGATGAAAGTGAAAGAGAAGAGTGAAAAAGCTGGCTTAAAATTCAACAATCAAAAAACGAAGACCATGACAACTGGTTCATTCATTTCATGGCAAATAAATAAGGAAACAATGGAATTAGTGAGAGATTTTAATTTTCTGGGCTCCAAAATTACTGCATATGGTGACTGCAGTCATGAAATTAAAAAACACTTGCTCCTTGGAAGAAAAACTATAATCAACCTAAACAGCATATTAAAAAGCAGAGATGTTACTTTGCCAACAAAGGTCCATCTAGTCAGAGCTATGGTTTTTCTACTAGTCATGTGTGGATGTGAAAGCTGGACTATAAAGAAAGCTGAGCACTGAAGAATTGATGCTTTTGAACTGCGGTGTTGGAGAAGACTCCTGAGAGTCCCTTGGACTGCAAGGTGACCAAATCAGTCACTCCTAAAGGAAATCAGTTCTGAACATTCATTGGAAGGACTGATGTTGAAGCTGAAACTCCAATACTTTGGTCACCTGATGTGAAGAACTGACTCATTGGAAAAGACCCTGATGCAGGGAAAGATTGAAGGCAGGTGGAGAAGGAGACGACAGAGGATGAGATGGTTGGATGGCATCACTGACTTGATGGACATGAGTTTGAGCAAATTCCGGGAGTTGGTGATGAACAGGGAAGCCTGGCATGCTGCAGTTCATGGGGTCCAAAGAGTCAGACACGACTAAGCAACTGAACTGAACTGAACTGAACCACCTTAATGGCAGAAAGCAAAGAGGAACTAAAGAGCCTCTTGATGAAGGTGAAAAAAGAGAGTGTAAAAGCTGGCTTAAAACTCAGCTTTCAGAAAACGAAGATCATGGCATCTGGTCCCATCACTTCTTGGCAAATAGATGGGGAAATATTAATTTCTTGGACTCCAAAGTCACTGCAGATGATGACTGTAGCCATGAAATTAAAAGATCCTTGCTACTTGGAAGAAAAGCTATACAAACCTAGATAGCATATTAAAAACGCAGATGTCACTTTGCCTACAGAAGCCTGTCTAGTCAAAGCTATGGTTTTTCCAGTAGTCATGTATGGATATGAGAGTTGGACCATAAATAAGCCTGAGTGCCAAAGAATTGATGATTTCAAACTGTGGTGCTAGACAATACTCTTGAGAGTCCCTTGGACAGCAAGATCAAACCAGTCAATCCTAAAGGAAATCAACCCTGAATATACATTGGAAGGACTGATGTTAAAGCTGAAGCTCCAATACTTTGGCCACATGATGCTAAGAGCCGACTCACTGGAAAAGACCCTGATGCTGGGTAAGATTGAGTGCAGGAGGAAAAGGGGGCAACAGAGGATGAGATGGTGGTATGGCATCACTGACTTAATGGACATGAGTCTGAGAAAACTCAGGGAGATAGCAAAGGATAGGGAAGCCTGGTGTGCTGCAGTCCATGGGGTCACAAAGAGTCAGACACGACTTAGCAACTGAACAACAGCAAATTTTATTTGGTGGGAATGTTAAGGATTCCAAGGGCAAGAGACAGTATCTCAATAACCCTGGAAAACTGCTCCAAGCAAGCAGAAGAGAGAATCAAGCTATTACAAGTTTGCAACAAAGGAGGCAGGCAGTCTGAACATCAAAGATTATTGTTAAGTAAGGAAAACCAGATATCAAGTTAAGGAATTTAGTGTTCTATGTAAGAGAAGATAAAAGAGTTTGGAGTTACTGAAGTCTTTAAATGTATCTCAGTTATCTGGGGCCAGCATCCAGCATTTTTACAGCAGTATTCTTCTCTGTTTGAAATCCCTTAGGTCACACCAGAGGGCTGTAATCATTGATGACTGTGACATCCTTAAGTTTCTCATGTAGGGAGTGGTGCCTCTTGTTCACATGACTCAGAAATTTACCGTTGCTATCTGCCGGAGTGGCTCAGAAATTCACATTTTTAGGGGGGAGGGGACACGGACTCTCAGATAGCTGTAACATTTCTTTCCCATCGACATGGCAGGAAATATTTCATTTCACATGCATCTGATACTTGGGGGAGACTGGGCTATGAAATCACTTCATGGGAAATAGATGGGGAAACAGTGCAAGCAGTGTCAACTTTATTTTTTGGGGGTCCAAAATCACTGCAGATGGTGATTGCAGCCATGAAATTAAAAGACGCTTACCCCTTGGAAGGAAAGTTATGACCAACCTAGACAGCATATTAAAAAACAGAGACATTACTTTGCCAACAAAGATCCTATGATTTTTCTAGTGGTCATGTATGGATGTGAGAGTTGGACGGTGAAGAAAGCTGAGTGCCGAAGAATTGATGCTTTTGATCTGTGGTGTTGGCGAAGACTCTTGAGAGTCCCTTGGACTGCAAGGAGATCCAACCAGTCCATCCTAAAGGAGATCAGGCCTGGGTGTTCATTGGAAGGACTGATGTTGAAGCTGAAACTCCAATACTTTGGCCACCTCATGCAAAGAGTTGACTCATTGGAAAAGACCCTGATGCAGGGAGGGATTGGGGGCAGGAGGAGAAGGGGACGACAGAGGATGAGATGGTTGGATGGCATCACCAACTCGATGGAAATGAGTTTGAGTAATCTCCTAGAGTTGGTGATGGACAGGGAGGCCTGGCATGCTGTGATTCATGGGGTCGCAAAGAGTCAGACACGACTGAGCAACTGAACTGAACTGAAAGGTATTATCCCTCAGAGGAGGAAGGATCCATGTTTGCATACTTCCTCAAAGCCTCCACTAATCTCCTTTGGAAGACTGCAGGATTTTTATGCTCTCCCTGTGGGACCTCTTTCACCTTTTCATAATTGACAGGCTTTACTGTTTCTTCATACCCTCTATTAAACAGTTAATCACATGATCCCATCTATCAAAAGAATTCATCTGGTAATTTCACTGTGGCTCTTAGGGCTTCCTTTGTGGCTCAGCTGGTAAAGAATCCACCTGCAATGCGGGAGACTTGGGTTTGATCCCTGAGTCAGGAAGATCCCCTGGAGGTGGAAAAGGCTACCCACTTCAGCACTCTGGCCTGGAGAATCCCATGGACTGTGCAGTCCATGGGGTTGCAAAGAGTCGGACATGAAAACTGAGTGCCCTTCCCTTTCACTGCCTGAAGGACAGCTCCATTCCCACTGGTGTTCTGCACTTCCCTGTTGGGTTGGGCTGCCAGCTGGTCCTCGTGGGCTCCAGCCACCGGTACTCCTGGCTTCACCGTTGTGGTGGTGGGACAGTAAGATCTGTAAGTCTTCCCAGGTGAGATCAAAAGCTCTCAATAGTCGGGTAAACCCCTGTGTTAAAAAGTCCAGGGTCCTCAGAAAAACTTGCCAGTTTGTCTTCCTCCATCTTTAGATCCGACATTGAGAAAGGTACATGGGCTCTTATTCTTCTTTGATTTCCATCAGGAACTCTGAGAGGCAAAACCGTAGTGGCAGCTGGTGGGTAACGCAAACTGCTGCAAGTGCTCGCTGGGCTGAGGATGGCCCCGTGGGTAACCCAGGGTACAAAGAAGAGGTTCCTGAATGTGGGTGGGGCCTCTTTTCATCCCCAGCTGTGTCTTCCCTTCGGCCAAAAGCCTTGGCTGGAGGAGGGTCTCCTGTCTGAGGGGCGGCCTCTGTCGGAGCCACAGCGGCTGCTGGTATGGTGGCTTCTTCTGGGGCAACAGCCACTCCCAGAAGGCAGGGAGTAGCTCCTCTTTGCTTGCATGGCCCCATTGGGTAAATTAAAATGTCTTTCATGTCCTTACTAGAATTCTCCCCGTGAGCTACACACGTCTTAAATTCCTTTGGGGTCTCATCATCTAAACACAAGGCTATGAAAATTTGAATGTACAGAAGCTCACTCCATTTAGGTTTCTTTTTACAACATAAATCTAACAGCAATATAGTATTGTAACTCAGGGATCCATTTAATTTAATTCAGATACCATTATATCTACTACTGTGGGCAAGAATCCCTTAGAAGAAATAGAGTAGCCCTCACAGTCAACAAGAGTCCAAAATACAGTGCTTGGATGCAGTCTCAAAAATGCCAGAATGAACTTGGTTCGTTTCCAAGGCAAACCATTCAATATCACAGTAATCCAAGTCTATGCCCCAACCAGTAATGGTGAAGAAACTGAACGGTTCTATGAGGACCTACAAGATCTTCTAGAACTAATATGAAAAAAAAAAAAAGATGTCTTTTTCATCATAGGGGGCTGGAATGCAAAAGTAGGAACTCAAGAGATACCTGGAGTAACAGGCAAATTTGGCCTTGGAGTACAAAATGAAGCAGGGCTAAGACTAACAGAGTTTTGCCAAGAGAATGCACTGGTCATAGCAAACACCCTCTTCCAACAACACAAGGGAAGACTCTACACATGGGCATCACCAGATGGTCAATACTGAAATCAGATTGATTATATTCTTTGCAGCCAAAGATGGAGAAGTTCTATACCATCAGCAAAAACAAGACCGAGAGCTGACTCTTTGTCAGATCATGAACTCCTTATCGAAAAATTCAGACTTAAATTGAAGAGAGTAGGGAAAACCACCAGATCATTCAGGTTTGACCTAAATCAAATCCCTTAGGATTCTACAGGGGAAGTGACAAATAAATTCAAGGGATTAGATCTGATAGAACTCCTGAAGAACTGTGAATGGAGGTTTGTGACATTGTTCAGGAGGCGGTTTGACCAAAATCATCCAAGAAAAAGAAATGCAACAAGACAAATAGTTGTCTGAGGAGGCCTTACAAATAGCTGAGAAAAGCAGAGAAGTGAGAGGCAAAGGAGAAAAGGAAAGATATACCCATCTGAATGCAGAGTTCCAAAGAAAAGCAAGGAGAGATTAGAAAGCCTTCCTCAGTGATCAATGTAAAGAAATAGAGGAAAACAATAGAATGGGAAAGACTAGAGATCTCTTCAAGAAAATTAGAGATACCAAGGGAATACTTCATGCAAAGATGAGCAGAATGAAGGACAGAAATGATATGGACCTGATTTTGGACTTGTGCACAGTAAACAGCAGTTTGAGGCAAGCAGAAGCAAGGTGTACCTGGAAGCAAGGTTTTAGTTTCGCAGATCTGGAGTCTTAACCACTGGACCACAAGGGCGAGCAGCTAGGACTAGCATCCCTAGTCCTTTCCTCCCTAGTCAAGAATGAATTCGGGCAAGGAGGAAGAAGGTAAAGCGTAAAGTAAAAAGTTTATCGAAAAGAAAATTATATGCGGTAAGTCACACAGACAAGCTCAGAGAGTTGTGGCTTTGGGAAGTTAAAATGGTATATAAGGGGGCAGTCCTCCAGATCTTTGTCTTCACTCAGGCCAATTGTCTTGCTCTGTCCCCACTCTGGTTAATTTGTCTCAAGACCCTCCCCTGGGGTGCACAGGCACACCCTAGCCAAGATGGATCTCCAAGTGAGAGTTTCTGGGAGGAGCAAGACGCAATATGGTTTGGAATTATCCTCTGACTTTTGACTCCAAGGAGCCTTTCTGCACAGGTGTAGTGCCTCCCTTATCCTTTACTGTGAGGGGTTTTCTCATCCCTCTCTTTGTCCTTGCCATGATTATTCCCATGAGATGTTTACAAGAGACAAAGACTGGCTATTGACCCTGTTTCTGTGGTTAGTTCCATTTCAGAGAGCAAACAGGAGGCTGGCTGTAAACTCCTCAACTTGAGTCCACCTGTCTGTTGCTTCAGGAAATGCATGGAGGAGGCTGGCTGACGGTAATGTCCGAACGGGAGCTCATCTATTTCCAACCTCAGACCTAACAGAAGTAGAGGAGGTGGCAAGAATACACAGCAAAACTGTACACAGCAAAAAGGTCTCAATAACCTGGATAACCATGCTAGTGTGATCACTCACCTAGAGCCAAACATCCTGGAATGCAAGTCAAGTGGGCCTTAGGAAGCATCACTACGAACAAAGCTAGTGGAGGTGATGGGATTCCAGTTGAGCTATTTCAAATCCTAAAAGATGATGCTGTGAAAGTGCTGCAACACGTTTGGAAAACTCAGCAGTGGCCACAGGACTGGAAAAGGTCAGTTTTCATTCCAATCCCAAAGGAGAGCAATGCCAAAGAATGTTCAAACTACTGCACAATTGGACTCATTTCACAGGTTGGCAAAGTAGTGCTCAAAATCCTTCAAGTTAGGCTTCAACAGTATGTGAACCAAGAACTTCCATATGTTCAAGTTGGATTTAGAAAAGGCTGAGAAACCAGAGATCAAATTGCCAACATCCACTGGATCGTAGAAAAAGCAAGGGAATTCCAGAAAAACATCTACTTCTGCTTCATTGACTATGCGAAAGACTTTGACTGTGTGGATAACAACAAACTGTGGAAATTAGAGAGATGGGAATTCCAGACCACCTGACCTGCCTCTTGAGAAACCTGTAGGCAGGTCAAGAAGCAACGGTTAGAACTGGACATGAAACAATGGACTGGTTCCAAACTGGGAAAGGAGTATGTCAAGGCTGTATACTGTCACCTTGCTTATTTAACTTATACGCAGAGTACATAATGTGAAATGCTGGCAGGATGAATCTCAAGCTGGAATCAAAATTGCTTGGAGAAATATCAGTAACCTCAGATATGCAGATGACACCACCCTTAGGGCAGAAAGTGAAGAGAAACTGAAAAGCCTCCTGATGAAGGTGAAAGAAGAGAGTGAAAAAGCTGCCACAAAACTCAACTTTCAGAAAACAAAGATCATGGCATCCAGTCCCAACACTTCATGGCAAATAGACAGGGAAAAAATGAAAACAGTGACAGACTTTATTTTCTTGGGCTTCAAAATCACTGCAGACAGTGATTACAGTCACTAAACTAAAAGATGCTTTTTCCTTGGAAGAAAAATTATGACAAACCTAGACAGCATATTAAAAAGCAGAGACCACACAAAGTCAAAGTTACGATTTCTCCAGCAGTGTATGGATGTGAGAGTTGAAACCATAGAGAAAGCTGAGCCCCGAAGAATTGGTGCTTTCGAACAGTGATGCTGGAGAAGACTCTTGAGAATTCCTTGGACAGCAAGGAGATCAAACCAGTAAATCCTAAAGGAAATCAACCCTGAATACTCATTGGAAGGACTATGCTGAAGTTGAAGCTCCAATACTTTGGCCACCTCATGCAAAGAGCTGACTCATTGGAAAAGACTGATGCTGGGAAAAATTGAGGGCAGGAGGAAAAGGGGGCAACAGCGGATGAGGTGGTTGGATGACATCATCAACAAAATGGACATGAGTCTGAGCATGAAGGAAGAGACAGAACAGGCTCTGTCTTGAAAGCAGGCCTCCACCTTGGGCCAGACTGTGGACTTTGAGCCCTATGCCCAGTATTTATGGAAATGACATACCAATTGGAGAACCATGCCCCTGGAAGGAAGAGCCCCATCGCCTAGAAGAATACCCTAATCATCTGTGTAACCGAATAGAATCATACATTCTATTATGCTTATTGGGGTATGACCACAGGTCTATTGATAACTGTCCACTGTTAACTACCTAAGCTTAAGGCATATGAATCACAGGTTAACTTTGACTGTATCTTTTTTTTTCCCTTTGTTCAGTCTAGTTTCAGGGAATTTGGGGAGGTGGGTTTGGACAGGTACACATAAGGTATATACAGTTTTCACAAAAACTGGGCGGGGTCCTTGGCTAAGAGGAGACTCTGCCTTGGGCCCGCTGGTGTAATAAACTGCACTCCACTATCTGCATTGTCCTTCTGAGTGAATTTGTTTCCCGGAACATGTGGCTACAGCAAGCAGACTCCGGGAGATGGTGAAGGACAAGGAAGCCTAGCGTACTGCAATCCATGGGTTGGCAAAGAGTCGGGCACGACGGAGCAGCTGAACGACAACAACAAAGAGTTGGCACTTGTAAGAGTCAGAGGGAGAGGAGCAAAAGCAAGAACAGTCCACCTTGGCGGTCACACAGGTGTTCTGGGGTTAACAGAAGGAAGAAAGTAGGGGGCAGGAGTGAACAAGAAAGCAAGACCGTAGGAGAACAACCTAAGAGTCAAGGAGAAGAGTGTAGATATTAACAATTCTGTCCTAGACCTGCTGTTGGATGTGTAGACTAAGAAAAACAGTCACAGCCTGAAAGTAGAGAGTTATTTTATTTTGTGGGAATGTTAAGAACTCCAAGACCAAGAGATAGTATCTCAGTAGCCCTGTAAAATTGCTCCAAGCAGGCAGGAGAGGGAGTCAGGCTATTTACAAGTTTGCAACAATGGGGGCAAGCAGCCTGATCATCAAAGATTATTGTTAAATAAGGAAAACCAGATATCAAGTTAAGGAATTTAGAGTTCTATGCAAGGAAAGATGCAAGAGTCTGGGATTATTGACGTCAATCCTTTCATATGTATCTCAGCTATCTGGGGCCAGCATCCTGCATTTTTAAAGCAGTATTCTTCTCTTCTTGAATTCCCTTAGGTCACACTGAAGGGCTGTAGTCTTGATGACTGTGACGTCCTCAAGTTCTTTATATAAGGAGCTTGCCCTTGTCCACATGGCTCAGAAATTCAGAATATTGGATAGCTGTGGCATTTCTTGCCCAACGGCAGGAAATATTTTACAGATGTGCAAAAGCATATGGATTTTACCCACCAGGTTAAAAGTGAGCAGATGTTATCTGCCCCAAGAGTTCTTTTCCCATGTACTCATGTGCATGTGTGGATGTGCCCGTGCGTGTGCACGCACACACACGTTTCCACCCTCTCTGAAACTATGAGTTTAAATCTAGATCATCACTGAAACCCTCATTGTAGTGAAGGTTACCTTGGCAACGTGTCCATTGCTTTTTTTGATGTTTATTATACGTGTGTGCATATTTAGTCGCTCAGTTGCATCTGACTCTTTGCAATCTCATGGACTGTAGCCCACCAGGCTCTTCTATTCAAGGCATTCTCCAGGCAAGAATGCTGGAGTTGGGAAGCCATTCCCTTCTCCAGGGGAAATTCCTGACCCAGGGATTGAATCCACGTCACCTACATTGCAGGTAGATTCTTTACTGTTTGAGCCGCCAGGAAAGCCCTGGTGGCTTTATTGTACTATAAATTCTCTGTTTTGAGTTTTGTAACTTTGTAGTATTTGAGATTCCTTTGTGGCTCAGCTGATAAAGAATCTGCCTGCAATGCAGGAGACCTGGGTTTGATCCCTGGGTTGGGAAGATCCCCTGGAGAAGGGAAAGGCTACCCACTCCAGTATTCTGCCCTGGAGTCCCAAAGAGTCGATACGACTGAGCGACTTTCACTAGTCATTAGTATTTGAGATAATGTTGTATTAGTATTTTGTTGTGTAGAGTAAAGTAATTGTATTGAATAAACCTAGAATTAGAGTTGGGGGCGGGGTGGGGAAATGAGCAGACAACCGTAAAAGGTCCTCTCCCATATACTTGGCTC
Organism: Muntiacus reevesi; assembly: GCF_963930625.1. Lineage (NCBI taxonomy): Eukaryota > Metazoa > Chordata > Mammalia > Artiodactyla > Cervidae > Muntiacus > Muntiacus reevesi. Next base: position 183,883,486 of record NC_089249.1, on the reverse strand, counting down.
ATGGTTTCCCAAGGGCCTCTACAGGACCAAGGCCTAACTCTAAACCTCTTCTTACCTTTTCACCGTCCCTTTGTGGTTGCCAGCTAAAACCATTCACTTCAGACTGAGACTTGAACCCATGTGCCAGGACTTGAACTCAGCCAAAATCCTGCTTGGGACTTAAACCCAAGGGGCTGGGACGCAGACCCAGCCAAAACCCACAGTGCCTGGTTTCAGGACCTAATGAAGCTCAGGTTCTTGATGTCTTACTGCAGAAAGAAGTCAGTGAGAGACAAAGTGATAGGTAAGAAGTGGCTCTACCCAGAGAGAAACACTCCACAGACAGACTGTAGGCCGTCTCAGAAGGCAAGAGTGAGAAACACTCCGCCGACAAGAGTGTGGGATGCAGAAGGTGAGTGCAGCCTCAAGTGTACTGTGGTTAGCTTTTATGGGTTGGGTGATTTCATAAACTAATAAACAGGAGGGTTATTTCAACTATTTTGGGGAAGTGGGCAGAAATTTCTAGGAATTGGGCCACTGCCCACGTTCTGATCTTTGGTTTGCCTTAGAACTGTCATGGTGCCTGTGGCTGCGTCGCTTAGCTTGCTCACTATGAGCATATACTGAGGCTCAAGGTCTAGTAGGAGTTGTCTTGTCCACCATCTTGAACCCATTTGGTTCTAATCAGTTTATGTTGTATCCTTGGGCTATGTCATTCTTTCAAAGGTTGTGCTATGCCTCCTTTCCTCCTGTTTCAAAGGCATCAAAATCATATTTAGAGGAAGGAAAACAGAAATGAGAAAAATAGAGAAACAGCAAAATTCTCTTACTTATTTGGAGTTGCCAGGGCTTCAGCTACCATGAAATGTACTTTCCCGTGGATAAAGTTTTCTGACTCTGTTTTGTGAATCATAACTTGACTTTTTCCCCCCTCTTTAAACCATTCTGAAGGTTTTCCACCAAAATTCAGTAAAATCTGGAGCCTGGAATACCAGAATGAGGTACTTGACAGTAATAGGAAATGTTTGAAGGATCATCTTTCCCAAAAAGTTAAAATCACACCTCTCATACAGATATAAAAATGAGCATGTGCTAGAAACTACTGTCAACTCGTTATTAATAAAGGGAACTTTTCAGGCATTAAAACCATTTCTGAGAAGTTCCAAAAAGGAGACAGAAAAGGAAGTGTAAAATGAACGCTCAAATAAAAGAAAAAAAAAAAAATGGGGTGAGAGTCTTTTTACTTGGCAGAATTCATTTGCATGTCTATAAGTAAGAATTACTTTTTGGTGTTCTCAGTTATAACCACAGGGTTTATAAATTATCTCTCAGAATCAAAATAAAAAACTGAAGCGTGTCCTCTAACAAAGAGCAAACAAAACAAAACAAAAACATTTCTTTTGTAAAGAGTAAAGCAGTTTAGTTTTTGTAGACCATACAATCTTTGTTGCACTACTACAATGGTAGCTGAGCGTAGACAATTAAAAAAACAAATGGGCATGACTGTGTTCCAATATATCTTTATTTAGGGATTCGAAAATCGGAATTTCATACAATTCTCACACGTCCCAGAACAGTACCTGGATTTTTTTCATCGACCAATCAAAAAAATTAAGAACATTCTTAGCTCTTGAACCTCACCAAAACAGGTGGTGACAGAATTCGGCCCACAGGCTCCAGACACCCTGCTCCTGTAAGTAATGCAGATTTCCACTGAAACTCAGATTTTCCCCTACAGGAACATAGGAGGTAATATGGTGATATAATTATCACTGCAGCAACTCAAAGTTGCTGTCAAATTTCTTAAAGCACGTCATGTGCCCAGAACAGTGCGTAGCGTTTTAAGTAGTATTATTGTGGAACTTAGGTCAGACGCCCAGCAGTAGTCAGGACCAAGGTCAACGTCCAGACAACGATCCGCGCAGCCTGCGCGCGCAGCAGAACTGATCCCGGCAGCCTGCGCGCGCAGCAGAACTGGAGCCCCGCCTCCACGTCCCCGAATCTCTGCGGGATTGGATTTCCGCCCCGGTAGCCATCACTTTTCAGGAATTGCCGGAGAATCTGGAAATCTGGAAGACAATTTACACGGGAGAACTCGGTAACTGCCGTAGATTGGCCATCTCAATGCGGGAGGCAGGACAACAGCTTGCGATTTTTCCAGCCTGAAGTCAGTGATTGGTCAGTGAAGTTGGCGGTCAAATAAGAGTGTGACGACGGCTACACACAGGCCAGAGCAGAAAGGGGCGGGGAAACAAAGGTGGAACGACAGTAATTGGCGTGCGCGGTGTGACGCGAAGCCTTGTGTGATTGGTTCGTAAGGCGCAGAAGGATGTGTGAGGCTTCGAAGCAGCCGGCGATTGACTGGAGCGATTTGGGGCGGGCATACAAATCACGAAGGCAGTGTTCGATTGGGTACTATCGCGCGGGGCGGGTAACCGGGACTCGGCGGCGACTTGGGATTGGCCGGCATGGGCGGGGCGGCCCGCTGTGCCGGTTCCTGTGTCCGGCGGACGATGCCGTCCGGCGGCTGGCGCTGGCTGCGCGGCCTTTGGGCTGCCGGTCAGCCCCTGTTCCAAGGCCGTGCGTTGCTCGTCACCAACACCCTGGGATGCGGCGTTCTCATGGCGGCCGGGGATGGGGCGCGCCAGTCCTGGGAGATTCGCGCCCGGCCCGGCCAGAAGTTCGACCCACGGCGCTCAGGTAAGGGGACCGGTGCTGCTGGCTTTTCACCCCTGGAGCTCTTTGCCCCCAACTTCAGATCCGGAGACCTGTGAACCGGACCTGAGCTCCCGTGACCTCAGTTCCTGGCAAGACCCTTGACCTCAGCGTGCACCCTAGACACCCCCTCCCCGTTCTCCGCGTCCCTTCCCCCTCGAGTCTTCATCTCATCCCCAATACGTAGGGTTCTGTCCGCTGCCGTCCTTACGGTCAGGTCCTCGCCCACCCCCTGATCTGCTACCCTCTCTCTTGCAGTGACAAGACTTAGCATTGAGCACGATATGCTGCACCCGGGGTAGTCAAAGGCACAGCGTCTGGCTGCCAGCCAGCCTTGGGTCGCACCCTGGTCCCACACTTCCCTATCAGCTGTGCCTCTGTTTCCTCCTTCGGAAAGCGGGGCGATGATAGTACCCTTTGATAGGGTAGTGAGGGAATGAGGGAAGAAGATGCAAAAGCACCTCTTGGAATGGTGCCTGGCGGTGGAGCTGGTAATGAAAGAATATTTGGTTCGGCCCTGGGGGGGTGTCCGGCTTACCCAGGTCTTAGCCAGGGAGGGAGTGGATTGGGGGGGGAAGGTTGCTGGCCTAACGTGCCCCCCTTAACTCTTGGACTGTCCACAGTGAGCATGTTTGCTGTCGGCTGCAGCATGGGCCCCTTCCTGCACTATTGGTATCTCTGGCTGGACCGCCTGCTCCCTGCATCCGGCTTCCCTGGCCTCCCAAACGTCCTCAAGAAGGTCCTCATTGACCAACTGGTGGCCTCTCCTATGCTTGGCGTCTGGTACTTCTTGGGTAAGGAGTTCTGTGAACTTGGGCTTGTTCCCTCCTGGATCAGGGGGTTGGGGGTGGGGGTAGAGCCAGTTTTGTGTTCAGAATGTGGAGACGTGTTATCGATGTACCTCCTGTGTGGGTGGTCCGGGACGGGAGGCTGGGGTACAGTGGTGACAGGACAGACCCCATGGAGTCAGGTGTGAATGGCAGAATCACAAACAGTGGTGCTATGTGTAGGAAGGATGAAGACAGTGTCTGATGGGGCTGCCCTGGATGATGGTTGGGAGAACTTCTCCAAGGAGAAGATGCTGAGATGAGACATAAAGAAGGAGCCAGCGGGCCGGAGGGGGTGAGGGGCAGAGGGGGAGGACAGCTGGTGCGGGGCAGAGGGGGAGGACAGCTGGTGCAAAGGCCCTGAGGCTGGAGGAAGGTGAGGCGAGACTGAGGTTGACCAGGCACAATCATCCTAACCCTTGGCTCTGGAGAGCTGTTCATTCCTTGCCACCCAGGGTCAGTTTCATTTCATTATCTGTAAAGGTAAAGGAAGGTACCGGACTGGTAATAAAACCGCCTCAGCAAGGGTGTGTCACCACCCGGCAGGGTACCAGTGTATACAGGACAGACCTCTCACTTCTTGTTTACCCGTTTCAGCCTCCCTGCTGTGCCCCACTTCCCACTGCAAGGCCTTTAAATGTCCCGGTTCCTCTGCTTGGGACACTGTTCCGCTGCCTGGGGTGGTGGTTAGTCGCTCAGCTGTGTCCGACTCTTTGTGACCCTGTGGACTGTAGCCTGCCAGGCTCCTCCCCATGGTATTTTTCAAGCAATACTGGAGTAGGTTTCCATTTCCTCCTCCAGGGGATCTTCCTGACCCAGGGATCAAACCCGAGTCTCCTGTGTCTCCTACACTGCAGGTGGCTTCGTCACCCGCTGAGCCATCGGGGAAGCTGTGTTCCTCAGGGGTCCTACCCTACCCGCTCTACCACTGTACTCCATACTCCCCAGCCCCTGACACTCTCATTTCTTGGTTTCCTTCCTAGGCCTTGGCTGCCTGGAGGGCCAGACCCTGGACGACAGCTGTCAGGAGCTGCGGGACAAGTTCTGGGAATTCTACAAGGTGGGCATGCCTGCCCAGGCCCCGCCTATCCCTTCACCTCCACCCCCTTTCATCTTGCTTCCGACACTCCTTTCAGGCCCCACCCAAGTCCCTTCTGGCTCCGCCCCTCACTACATTCCGCCCCTCCCCATAGGCTGACTGGTGCGTGTGGCCTGCTGCGCAGCTGGTGAATTTCCTATTCGTGCCCCCCCAGTTCCGAGTCACCTACATCAACGGCCTGACGCTAGGGTGGGACACCTACCTCTCCTACTTGAAATACCGGGTGAGTGCAGTGGGCACCCAGGGGGCTTCTGGGGGGGGGGGGGGGGGCGCGTGTGAGAGCCCCAAATGTCAGTACAGCTACCCTTCAGGGTGAGGGCTGCCTGTGCCGGTGACAGTCTGCCTGCACCCCATGGTGGGCGGGCAGGTTGCTGATCACCAACGAGGTGAGGACCAAGCCCGCCTCTGTCCAGCGAGGAGGGTTCAGTGGGGTGCCTAGGCGGATGAACAGCACATGTAACCAGATTCTCTTGTGCGGTCAGATCCCAGGCCCCCTGACACCCCCAGGCTGTGTGGCCCTGGGCACCGTGCAGACTGAGCCCCCAGATGCCAGACAGCAAGGCAAGACTGACTGAGCCTCCGCCGACCAGCCACCTGGGCAGGAAGGGGAACCGACTCCTAGGCCAAGTCCTAGCCGCACCCTGACTCCTGGGCATCTGCTTGGGCTGCCCCTGCCAAGCCCACTGCCAGGCCTCAGTTCCTCCCTCTGGAACACAACCATGAAGATGGACAGTTGTACCTCAGCCTTTCTGGGACAGCTTCAAGTGACTCATGATGGGCCATCCTCAGCTCTGGGTCTCAGTCAGCCAGCTAGCACCAAGCCCTCAACACTACTGTAGGCTGGGCGCTGGGACCAAAGTGGGGGATATCACCCATCCGTTGGGAGCCGGGCCCCAGAATTTGGAGCCTCCAGTCTCATCCTCTAGTCACAGACTGTGGAAGTACCATTAAATTCTCTTGGTAATTGAAAATATTGTGGATGAACAGAGCCAGCATTATCAGGCTGGCGCTCATAGGGACATTGTGTCATCCATTCACTTTATTGGGTGTGTGTAGTGTTGTCATGACATCTCCTGGGGGGCTGGGGGGGGGCATGTTTGACACTCATGACGTCAGAACAGGTCTGGTGGGGAGTGGTATCCCAGGGTGGTGCATATCTGCAGCAGCCCCCCCACCCTGCTCCCATAAAGGGTACAACCTTGGGGGCCAAGAGCCAGGTGGGCCATTTCCTGGCTCTGACCCACCCAGTGGTCCACGTTGAGATGCCTGCAGCCACCTGGACCCACCATGCCACAGCCAGGAGGCTGGCTGCCTCCCATCACCCGACCAGCCTGCCCTGGGGTGTCATCTGGCCCCCTCTTCAAAACTGATAACTGTTGATGGGGGTGTATTTATAAAAAGGTGGGATCTGGAGGGAAGAGTGAGCGGTGAGTTCACGGGGCCACGACACGCCACTGCAGAGCGAGAACAGGGCTGTATGTACAGGGTGGGACGCGGAGGAGGGGGGTGCCCAAGCCCCTGGGGGACATCTCCAATAAATAAATAAATAGCTACGATAATAAATAGGGTGATGGGCTAAATCGGGGCAGGGGACTCACGCCCACAGCCAGTAGGGGCCCTGGCTCAGGCCCAGGGGGCGGGCAGGGGCGGGGCCAGGATGGGGCGGGACAGGGCAGCGCTCAGCAGGCGCAGTCCTGATGCGGAGGCGCCTGCTGATCCGTGAGCTGTGGGCCCTGCTTGGCGCCCGTGACTGCAGGATCGGCCGTGTCCAATGACTCAGACATCTTCTCGCAGATGACATCCACAAGGCGCTCAAAGGTCTGTTTGACATTAATGTTGTCCTTGGCGCTTGCCTCAAAGAACTCGAACCCTGTGGTCGGGGAAGGGAGGGGTAAGGACGCTGGACCCCCCACGCCCAGACACACTTTCCTGAGGATAGGTAACACCTGGAGTTTCCCAGTGCCAGATGCATGTTAAAGGCATGGACAAGTCCCATGGCGAAGCAACAGTGGGCTGAGTCAGCCTTTATTTCCTAGACTCCTTTCTTCACCCTAAAACCCTCTTCTCATTGTCCCCAGAGCCCCTGCACAGAACAAGGGGATGCCCAAGCCCCTGGGGGACATCTCCAGTAAATAAACAGCTATGATAATAAATAGGGTGATGGGCTAATTCCCTGCTCCCACCATCCAGCCCAGCCCCGGTCCTGGCAGCATCTGACACAGATCCAGGCCTTTCCTGCTCACACACACTCCGTGGCTTCCTGCTGCCCTCTGAAGAGTCTGACACCCCAGTGTGTAGTTCAGGTCCTGCATGATCAACCATATTTCCTCCAAGTGATCCCTGTTTTCCAGTCATGTAAAACTATTTGCCAAAAAGATCTTTCCCACATCTGGTCACGCTGTTTCTTCTGTCTGAAAGATCACCGTTTTTCTTCAAATACCAGTTCCAGTGCCCCACTTCCAGGAAGCCTTACCTATGCCAGGCAGAGCCTGGCTCCTTGCTTGTTCCACCAGCCCAGATCCCTCCCTCTCTCACAAATCTGGAGGCCTCTCAGGGGCCCAGCAACACCCAGCACTAGTCTGCACAGTGACAGTATCAGAATGAATCACTAACTTCTTGCAGAGTGAACTCCTAAACATCCCTCAAGACCCACCTGAAATGGCCCCTGATCAAAGGCCAGCTCGCACAGAGTATGAGTTATTGGGATTCAAGTCCAGGTTGCATCGTGGCTTAGCTGTGAGACCTTGGGTGTGTGTCTTCCCCTTTCAGGGCCTCAGTGTCCCTTTCCTGGCCTGTGATGTCCAGCGTCACTTGGTACTCACCTAGGTGGTCCGCCAGTTGTCGACCACGTTCCGATGACACAACCCGCTCGTCCTCCATGTCACACTTGTTCCCTACCAGCAGCACCTGGGCATTGTCCCATGAGTAGGTCTTGATCTGGGTTGACCTGGAGGAGGTGGTGACAGAGGAAGGTTAGGGCTTGGAGAATCTGAGCACCACCACCCTCCCCCATCTCCTTGTCACTCATCCTACTCAAGCCCCCCACCACCCATTAATTCTCTACTTTTAATATTTATTTCTTTGGCTGTGCTAGGTCTTAGCTGCGGCACCCAGGATCTTTGATCTTCCTTGCAGGATGTGGAATCTAGTTCCCTGACTAGGGATGGAACCTGGGCCTCCTGCCCTGGGAGTGCAAAGTCTTGGCCACTGGAAAGTGAAAGTGTTAGTCGCTTAGTCATGTCTGACTCTTAGTGACCCCATGGACTGCAGCCTACCAGGCTACTCTGTCCATGGACTTCTCCAGGCAAAAATACTGGAGTAGGTAGCCATTCCCTTCTCCAGGGGATCTTCCCAGTCCAGGGATGGAACTTGGGTCTCCTGCATTGCAGGTAGATTCTTTATCGTCTGAACCACCAGGGAAGCCCACTGAACCACCAGGGAAATCCTGTCCCATTAATTCTTGAGGAAGGCAGGCTCAGTCTCTCCTCCTGCCTTTGTCCTACCAGGAACACTTCTCTCTGCAGGGGCCTGCTCCCACAGTTTGTGAACTTGAGAGTCCCTCTTTCAAGAAGTCTTTCCCACTCTTCCCAGATCCCCCGACCCCCAGAGGAGAATTCTCCCTCTTGAACAAATTCAAACAGTTTCTCAAAAGTTATCATTACTCTCAGCAGAAAATGTAAATGTTTATACCTTCAAAACTTGCAAGCTGTCTTTATATTTTCTGTCCCTCCCAGACTTTTTTTTTCCTTTTATGTTTATAGTTTCATTTTTCTACCTAAAATCTTTCTTTCACATTATTTTGAGCTGATGCCACATTGTTTTAATGATTATAGCTTGATAGCATAGCTGGGACCCCAATATTGTTATTTACATTTCTGCCAAGGGGCTGAGACTCTCTCATCTCGGCCTGTACCCCAGGCTTTACACAAAGCCTGGCTCAGAAGAGGGCAGGTGGGGGTGCACGTACCAGTCCTGCACCGCATTGAAGGACTCCTCATTGGTGATGTCGTACATGAGGATGAAGCCCATGGCGCCCCGGTAGTAGGCTGTCGTGATGGTCCGGTACCGCTCTTGCCCCGCTGTGTCCTGGGAAGAAGAGGTGGGGTGTCAGAGAGGAGATACATGTAAGTTCCTCAGCATGGGAATGAACTCTGAGATGGTGGAGTCCAGCCCCCTTGAGGCTCAGAGGAGCAGGGGCTTGCCCAGAGGCACAGTGGTGGTCAGGAAGGGTGATTCAGCTGCCTGTCCCAGGGAATGCAGTATCGGTGATCCCAAGGTATCTACAGCATCATTCCTTCATCCATTTGACACACATGGACCTGTGCGTGCTGGGAACTGAGGACACAGTTGTTAACAAAATGGGCCAAAATCACTGCCCTTTTGGAACTGACGGCTCTGTGCAGGAAACAGAGAATCAACCCATGACAAGAAAGAAAATGTATCCTCAGATCACGGAAATGTATTGTCAGAAAGTAATGAGACAGGAGAAGGGAAAAAAACCACGCAAGGATGGGCACTGTGGGTTGGGGGACAATTTAAAAACTTGAAGGATGAGGGAGGGAGTCATATGAGGGTCAGGGGAAGGAAAGTCTAGGCAAATGCCCTGGAGTGGGACTGGGTCTGGCCCATTTGAGGAACAACGAAGAGGCTGAGGTGGAGATGGAGGGAGACAGATGAGCTATCAACAGGGGCTGACCAGGAGGCAGGGTCTCCTCAGCCAGGGGAAGGTTGCAGGGGTTACCAAGAGTGAGGTGGGAGCCAGGGAAGGACTGTGGGCAGGGAACAACCAGCTCTGGCTTGGGATTTATCAGACTCCTTTAGGACTCAGAGGTGCTGAGGGAGGTGGCCAGAAGACCCTGGTGGAGGAGCCTGCTCTTGGCCCAGAGAATGAGGTTGGACCTCTGAAACCTCATCCAGACACTCGTGGAGGAACTTGAATATGGGGAAACTGAGGCACTCAGCAGGTGATGCATCTGATGATGTCAGGGGTAGGACAGGAGCCAGCGTTTACCCCTTCCCCACCCCTGGAGAGCACTGGTGGAAGAGAAAGGGGACACTCTCTTCTGTGCCTCTAGTCCTTGGTACACAGTAAGCGCCTCATAAATGCCCAGTGTGTAATGAGTGAATCTAGACAGGAAATAGGCAGAACTGGGGCTGCTGTCCCTGGGAGGGAGAATGATGGAGCCAGAAGGCCCCCCAGCTGGACCCACCCAGATCTGCAGCTTGATCCTCTTATCGTTTCGGTAGATGGTCTTGACCTTGAAGTCGATGCCTACAGTGCTGACAAAGGCAGGCGTGAAGGAGTCGTCTGCGTAGCGGAAGAGGAAAGATGTCTTGCCCACGCTGCTGTTTCCGATGATGAGGATTTTGAACATGTAGTCGAAGTTCTGGTCCGAAGATTCCTTCTGCCCATAGCGAGCGTCTGTGGCGGATGCCATCTGGGGGTGCGGGGCGTAGACGAAGGTGAGGGATCCCCCTCCGTCCCCAAACGCCCAGGCTCAGGCTAGAGAGCTTCCAGCGAGAGACGGAGATTACTCTTATCCCATCAGGAGCCCCAGTACTAACGGTGCGCCCCACCGCAGAGGGCGGGCCGTGACCTTGAAAGGCCCGATTTTCCGGGGAAGGACCTCAGAGCGAAGGGGATGGAGACACCTTGCAGCCCCCTCCAGCAGGCCTGCGCCCCGGGCCCGCTTGTAACCTAAGCCCTACAGCTGCGCCAGGAGAGGTGACTAACTGCGGCCGGCCCCGCCCCCCATCAATCATTCATGTTCCTCAGAACTGAGCGGGCGCACGTGCACACGCGTGTACGGTACCGCGGGGACGCGTCTCTGCCGTTCTTTTGCCAGACTCCCAGGCTGGGAGAGCTCGAGCTGTGACAGCTATATCACGTGATAGGCACGGGGCGTGCACACGCTCACGTGCACACAGCAGGGCACACACTGGGACACGGCTCGGTGCAGGGGAAAGAGCCAGACACCTATCTGCACGCCAACATGTATATACAAATGTGCAAACCCACCCGTGCGCAATGCGTCCTCCACCCATGCAGCCCAGTACACGTCACCCACACGGGCACACATCTCGTGCACATAGGCACACTGTTGTGCACGCACACGCGCAGTCCACGCGTCTGCCTCCACATGCCTGTAACACTCACAATCTTGGGTCGGGGTCCCCAGGGTATGCACGAGCATACCCTGGTAAACAAGCAAGGGTACACACAGACCCTCTTGCACAGGCGGGCGCGCACACGCGTGTGCACTCCACGCGCACGCGCACGCACTGAGCCTCCCGCGCGCACAGCTTCCCGCAAGGCACTCGCCTCCCCTCCCCCTCCACCGCAGAGCCGGGGGTGGAGGGATGGGGGTGGGGGTGAGGACAGGGCAGGTAGAGGGAGCCGAGGCCCTCCCCCTCCCCAGGCTCGCGACCGCCTCATCCTTCTGTCTCATTTAAGGCCGGCCAACTTCGTCCCCTATCCCAACCAGACCATCAGTCAAATGAAGGTTATGTAGGTGCTCGGCGCGGAAGCTCACCTGGAGGCCTGGGAGCTCACCTTGTTCTGCACTGATGCTGTGGCGACCCTAGCGGCGGCGACTTTCTTGGCAGTGGCGGTGACGGGGCCCACGGTGTGCTGATGTGGGGCTGCGCTGCAGCGGAGGCGGCGGCAGCGGCTGAGGCCCCTGCAGTCCTCGGTGACGTCCTGCAAAGGGCGGGGAGGGGCCTCACATGCAGCTACGGCCGTGATGCCATTCTAGGGCGGAGCCACGGGTGGAGATACGGTCTACTGTCGCAGGCAGAGCCGGGAGGGGCGGGGCTCGTGCGCAGATTGACGCGAGAACGGGGCGGGGCCCAGAGAGCGCATCCAGTAGCTAGCAGAAGCGGTGCAGGAGGGGAGGAATCGTTTGCTGGCTCCGCCTCTCTTCAGTATAAGGGAGGCGGGGCTTCGCAGCGCCTTCTCATTGGCTTAAGTGCTCGAGCGACGGGGTAAGTAACCAAACAAAGATTGCCACCCCCCCTCCTCCTGTCCAATGGTGGTTTCCGGGCGATCGAAGGGCCCAGAGGTTGAGGCCTCAACAGAGCCTCAGTCTTCTGGGGGCGTTCCCCTTCCCTGCCCCCACGCACCCCAGGTCTTAGACTCAGGGGGTCCCCGTTCAGTCCAAGGTGCTGTGACCGCTCATTAAACTCCCCCTATTCCCAATTTCAGGAAAGAGGAAGTGAGGTTCGAGAAAATACTCCATATCTCCTATTTACGGGGTTCAAAGTAAGGATAAAAGAAGAAATAGCAGAAATAGGGATCAAGATAGACCCCGTCTCATTTCTGATATGTACCCTGGTGGCTCAGACGGTAAAAAATCTGACTGCAATGCGGGAGACCTGGGTTCGATCCCTGGGTTCGATCCCTGGGTTGGGAAGATCCTCTGGAGAAGAGAATGGCTATCCATTCCAGTATTCTTGCCTGGATAATTCCATGGACAGAGGAACCTGGTGGGGTCCATGGGGTTGCAAAGAACTGGACACGATTGAGCGACTAACACACTCAAGACCCCTGAAGGGGGTCGGGCTAGTAGATGCTCCACCCTGTTTCTGAGATGAAGAAGAGAGAAGTCGGGATCAAGAGAGCCACCCTCCGTCACCGATTTCCGGAAAAGAGGGGGCTGAGGGACGCTCCGGGAACCCCACTCCTTCCTGCGCCCCATTTTCCAGAGAAAAATTCAAAGAAAAATTCAAATTGCGGAAGTAGGGCAGGAAAACAGCCTGTCCCCTAATCTCGCAAAGTCTGCGGTTAAAAAAAAAAGAAAAAAAAAACCGTAGGAAACAGCGAGGTTCAAAGACCCTGCAATAAAGAAGTGGGGTGGGGTGGGAGATGCTGTATTCCTGCCGGACTCCTGAGCTAAACGACGGAGATGGAGAGTCCTCCCTCCACCATCCTGGCAAAACGAGACTCAGAGATGGAGACTCTGGGGTCCAGGATGACCCGTCATCCCCCAACGATTCTGATGTGAAAAAGTCAGAGTAGGGGGTGGCGCGGAAGAATGAGACCTCGGCCTCCATTCCAGGGTGCTACCGTCCGCCCCAGCTCCGGTCTCCACACCCGGCAGGGGGCGTGTGGCCCCAGGAAAATTCTGATCTCCCTTATTCCTCCTCTGGAGACGAGGGGCGGGGCTGGTCCTGTTTATAAAAAGCTCACCAGCTGCAGAGGCGCCTAGAGACCAGAATAATTTAGCGCCTGGAGGCCGCCCCCCGCCCCCAGCGCCCCGGAAGTGCGGAGAAGTCCCTCCTGCTCTCCCTGCAGTTGGGAAATCTATTTTTTCCAAAGGATTCTTTGTCCCTCCTCCTCACTCGGACTATAAAAGTATCACAAACCAAGTGCGGCGAATTGGGAAAATTTTTTAAATATAAATATAAATCCACCTCCAACTCTACCCACTGGAAGACCAGCAGTTGAGTTCCCGCTTTGGGGTGGGGAGTGGGGGGCTCCAGGCGTTGCCCTGGTGGAGGTGAAGGCATGCGAGTTCGCTAGGCTCCCTGACCTCCCAGATGCACGTTCAGGCGGCAGTCGGCAATACCCACTTATTTTTCCCCCAAAGGGTAAAAGCTCACAATAACGTGTACCAGCTTCTGCCCAAAGGTATTTGGTATTTAAAAGTAAAACTAATGAAAAAAAAAAAAGTAAAACTAATGGAAGGACTTTATTGTTAAGAATCAGCAAAAGGATCTGGAGTTAGGGATGGTTGAATTGGAGGTGGGAGCTACAGACTTAAGGGGAGATGTCCTATGAGCCAGGGAGACATAGCGGGGCCGGGGGTGGGAGTAGAAGGGCTCCAAACCCTCTCAGATCCCACCCCACTACCTCCCCACTAACTCATCTTTCTCCTCTGGTGAGTCACTACATCTTTTAGGTTCCAGATGCAATCCTGCCTCAGGGCCTTTGCACCTGCTATTTCCTCTGCCTAAGCTGTTTCCCTGGCTCTCCCATCATCTACAGGTCTCCAATAAACACCCACCTCCCTCTGGAAGCTCTGATTCAGCCCGTCACTTCCTATTATGTCATGTATTTCTCCTTCCTGACACATCCCCATCAGAAATGTCATGCTAACTCATTTATTCAATAGCCAGCTGTGAGCTCTGAGAGTCAGGGATCGGTGTCTTAGCACCTACACCTGTAGACACAGTAGGCACCCTGTGATGGTATGATATGAATGAATCAATGACTCAATGAATGATTGAAGGGAGGGTGACTTTGGCCACTGAGGTTAGGGAAGGCCTCTCCGAGGAAATGACATTTGAGCAGGAATCTGAAGGAGGCAAAGGAGCTGGCCACTGGGAGAAGTGGGGGAACAACGCTCTGAACAGAGGGAACAGCAAATGCAAAGGCCTTGAGGCTGGAACTCACTAAATAAGCTCAAGGGACAGCCCCTCTTCAGCTCTGTAAGGGGGGCCAGGCAATATTTTCTTCCTAAACAGAGGGCAAACAGGTCCTAGAGTCAAGGCCTGAAAGTTCCCAGGGGCCCTAAAGAACTTCTCCTTTCCCTTTGGGTCTAGGGTGGGCCACAAAGGCAAAGAGTGTATCCCTCAGGAAAGGCCCTAAACAGGAGAAAATGGGGGCCCTGGAGCATGCGAATGACTTCCTCCCTCTCTCTGTGAGCTTCAGTTCCTACTTCTGTGAAATGGAAAGAATAAAAAGGGCACTAGTGGTAAAGAACCCTCCTGCTACTGCAAGAGACATAACAGATGCAGTTCAATCCCTGGGTTGAGGAGACCCCCCTGGAGGATGGCATGGCAACCTTCTCCCGTATTCTTGCCTGGAGAATCCCATGGACAGAGGAGCCTGGCGGGCTACAGTCCACAGGGTCACAAAGAGTTGGATATGACTGAAGCGACTTAGCACACACACATGCACAAAGCAAGCCCTTTCTACCTGTGAAATGACAAAGGCTCAGGAAGGTTAAGAGATTTGCTGAAGTTGTCAAAGTCAGTCTCTGGGGGTGTCTGAAGATCTCAGTCTGGAGAGAGTTGTAGAAACAAAGCAAAGAGTCCCAGAGAGCTTCTACTATTGCCAGCCTGGAGTGGGAGGGGGAGAGTCAGGAAGGACTTCCTGGAGGAGGCGATGCTGAGCTGAGACCCAAAGGGTGAGGATGAGGCACAGAAGTATTCCAGGTGGCGGGTACAGCATGTGCAATGGGCCTGAGGTGGCACTGTGCTTGGGGTATGAAAAGCCAGCGTGCATAGTGTTCACGGTGAGGAGGAGACGGAGGAATAGCTGTGGCCCAAATTGAAGGAGAACATATGAATGTTCTCATGAATGAGGGAGAGAAAAAAACAGAAATAAGGTGAAATGCTGAAGGCAGATGATCTAGGGGTGAGGTTACAGCAGAATTTTATTTTCATCCTTACATGTTTCCATTATTTGCAAATTCTCTACAGTGACCATGTATTACTTGCAAATAAAGGGGGAAGGATAAAAAAAAATTATAAATAAAAATCCTATAAATCTCTGCCTTTTAAAAGCCTGGAAGGAAATGTACCAAGTTCATGATCCAGATGCCCTTTAATTCTCCCTCGGTGAAGTTAGATGATTAATTGTGGTGACAATGAATTATCAATGGAATGGGATTATTAATGAAATTATTTAGGAATGAAGCCAGCTGTTTTTGAACCCAGAGGCTGCTCTGTAATGACTTCTGTCATGTATAAATCTTCAGACCCGCAGGGAGGGAGGGTAGCGGGGTGGGGGGATGGGGATACTGAGGACTCCGGAAGTGAAAATTGAATCTGAAACTTGAGCACAGAGCCACCTCACCTGCTCCGCGCCAGGCCCGCAACCGTCAGGATGAACTCCACCTAGCCGGGCGCGGAGGGACTTCCCGCAAGGCGAGGACCCCCGAATTCTCCCGGCCTCCCCTCTGCGCCTCCTGCCACCAGGGGGCGCCGCTGGTTAACGTCTGGAGTCCAGCAAGCAGCATGGCCTTGAGCCCTGAGACCACAGGACAGACTCTCCGCTCCTGTTTCCCCATTCGTGAAACCGACACGGTACTAATTCGGTGCGATAAAGTTTATTTTAATCCAAGCAAATGCCCCATATTTCTAAGATATTTCAGGGAGGTCACACACATCACCCTCCAACCACAATTTACCCAAGTACCAGGATCAGGCCATCGAGGGGGAACTGAGGCCCAGAAAGGGTGAAGACTCACAAGAAAGTGTCAGAGGCCTCCTTTTCCCTATGGGGAGTCTAGACAGCCTCAGAATCAGAAGATGGAGAGGACCTTCCTTGGGGAAGAATTCTGTGCTTTTGTTACTGTGCTAGGAAAGGTAGAGTATGAGGGAGCCAGCCAGAGGCCCTGGGGCCAGGGAGAACCAGCATCCTTAGACCTGAAGACAGAAACCACAGCAACTTAAAGCAACGGCCAGTGCACAAGCAGTGAAGGCTAAATCAACGTTCAGAGACAGTTCCTGACACAGATCCCTCTCTTGCTTGGCCCCTACCATCACCCCCCCATCACCACCAGAACTCCAGAGCCAGGATTGGGTCCAGATGAAGTTTGGTGCTGAGAACTCCCCTATCCAAATTCTCGTTCTCTTTCAGTGAGCTGCCTGGTAGACTTAGGGGAGGTGTCTCAGGGAGGGGTCATCTCCTCGAGACTGATTCCCCATCTCCTTGTGCAGAGGTACCCCAGAGGCACAGAACAGGCACAGGCCTGGCACACAATACGTGCCCAGTAAATATCTGATAAAGCATGAAAGAATAAAATGATGGAGTGGCTCAAGAGTGACCACTGGGCAAGATGGACAAAGGTGCCTGGCAGACACTTTCTACACCAGGGGTGGAAGTCCAGGAGGGAGAACTCAAGGGCCCTGGAATAAGCTGCCCCTCCTCCAGCCCAGCTCCTTGGAGAGCTCTCTCAGCCGATCCCAGGGTCAGAGTAGACCCCAGCCGGGTGCCTCCAATTCAACCCTGAGACCTGCCTGTAGCAAAAAGCCCAGCTGTCTCCCTGGGAGGCAAAGTGGGGCCACCTGGGACCTCTTCCTGGAATATCCACCCGCCCACCATGGGCCATTAGGTGCCCAAAGGCTCAGCCATTACATTGCCCTCATGGTCCATGCAGGGCTTGCCCACAGTCCTCTGGTAATCCAGGTATGGGGCCCCAGGGTCTGGGCTAGCTCCAGGGTCTGGGCTGGCCTCAGAGGGTAGGAGCTCAGTGTCAGGTGACTTTGAGGCCTCCCCATCCAATGCTTCCTCCTCTTCTTCCTCCTCTTCTTCTGCCTCCTCCAGAGTGAGCTGAAACTGAAATCTGTCAGGGCTATCCTGCTTGGGGCTGGTGAGGTCCTCAGGGCTGTGTGGGATCTTGCTCTGGTACCACTCGCGGTTGTCCTCCAGAGTGTCCAGCAGGTCCTGTGCATCTGGGTGTACCAGGTCAGCCCATGTCTCCCACAGTGGATGGGCAATATAGTCAATGAAACCCACCTGTGAGCAAAGTTGAGGGGGTAGAGGTTGCTGAATGGTGCGTCACTGTGGAACCTAAGCCCAGTCCAGGCAGGCCTTTGCCCAGGTTGTTCCCCTCTGCCTGGAATGCCATTTCCCAACTCCTATTCACCCTTCAAAACCCTCTTCAAAAAACCCCTCCTCTAAGACGCCTCCCCTGCCCCTTCTAGGCTTCTCCAACACCTAAGTCTTTCCATCCACCTTAGCCCTGACTCCTGACTCCTCAGAGCTGATGAATGTGCCCTCAGACTGAGACCCCTTCTAAAATACTCCATGTCACCCAGGATAAGCATTTCCAAACTCCACGAGTAAGTGCAGATCTCTCTTAAAGCATCCCAGAGGGAATATATCCCGGGACACATCAGACCCAGCCCAGTGCAGACCCTTAGGCCACACTGCCTCATTTGCCAGCCTGGGGTCAAGCCAAGAATCATAGGGTCAGTTCGGTCACTCCTTTCTCTCCCCTCTCCCCAGTACCCACCAGCTCGAATCAGTCACTCTCAGACCTGGGACTTCTCCACTGAAGCTGTGTGCTTATCACACATAGGGCTGATGTCCAGGCCTGATTCCCGTTCAGAGTCGCCCTGCTGGAAGAACTCGGCCATGATACGGTCTGTCCACTGGCGGTAGAGTGGTAGCGGCTTGGTGGGGTTGCTGAGGTCAGCACAGTGCACCAGGCTTTGCAAGACCTAGTGAGATCGAGGCTCGGGAAGGCTCAGGCCAGGCCACCCACAGGCCTGGTACCTGCCCTAAAGAGGCTGGTGCCATGGACACACCCATCTTACAGGTGGGGAAGCTGAGGCCAGGGAGGGGAAGAGGTGGCCAAGACAAAGGCACATGACCATAGGTGCCTCTGTTTCTTCAAGTTGGGCATTCAGTCGGCACTTCATACATGGAGCTAAAGGAGAGCTGTGGAAATCAGCCCAGGGCTGCCCAGCCACACACCTGGATGCGGTCAGAGTAGTTGTCTAGCAGCAAGACTCCAAGACTTGTCACCTTCTTGGTCTCCACCATGGTCTTGAGGTCAGCCAGGAGGTTCATGTGTTTGGACATGTCCGTGGCCAGCACCTGGGGGCAGGCGAGGGAAGATGACAGGTATGAAGATAATGCCTGCCCCATCCCCACTCCCCACCTCGCAGATGCTGGACCCACTTGGTTCTTCAACCCTCTGAGCCTCAGTGTCCTCACCTGAGAAATGGGGGCATGTAACAAGATTTGTTGCAAAACCAGCTCACAAAGAAGCTGAGTCAACAGTCCCTTCTGCAAGGTTGCTGGACTTGTGGGGTGCATCCCACATGTGAGACAGGGCATGAAGGAAGGAGATTAAACCTGGGGGCTGAGATGAGTGTGCCTGAGGGCAGTAGAGAGACCCCACTGATGACACGGCCAGTGCAAAGGCCCTGAGGCTACACAGAGGAGACAGCTGTGCCTGGAACAAATGAGTGCCAGAGCAACAGAGGAGCAAGTGAGGGTGATAAGAGTGGGGAGGGCCTCAGGGGGGTGTGGGGGATTTATCCAGAGGACTGTGGGAGTCACAGGTGTCCTTGGTACTCCCCAAACTTCTCTGTGGCTGCTGCATGGCTGGGAGGGCTGTTTTCAGCCATTAGAAAGAAAGTTCAGCCTTGAACATGATTGTTTAAAAATTACTTAGCTGAACCCCTACAGGCCCAGCCCAGGAATGACCCATGGGTTTCCCTGAGGATCAGACAGACGTCTCAAATCTTCTCCCCAAACCTCCCATCTGGCCCAAATGATGCTTCTGCTGGGGGTGCCTACTGCCCAAAGCTCCCACTCTCCCTTACCAAACTCTTAGTTCTTCTTCACTTGGAGCCTTGATTTCCTCTGAGCCCTCCCCACATGCTATTCCCTCTGCTGGAAACACTCCTCCCCATCTCATGATCCCCTGCACTCTGCAGGCCCTGGCTTCATTGTTCCCTCTTGGGGAAGTCCTCCCACCCTGAACACCTCTCTGTCACAGGGTCTGTCTACAGGTCCCCCATCATGGCTATGCCTATGTGTCCATCTCCCCCACAGAGTGTAAGTCTCATGAAGGTAAGAATTCTAATGGTCACTGGCAAAGGGCCAGCACACAGTAGATGCTCAATAAATGCTAGTTAAATGACTTGAGACATAAGATCACAGTACGTACTGGTGTCTCCCAACTTGAAAAATATCAAATGCAGATAAAGTTGCACCTGAAATCCCAGAAAGAAAAGTTTCTGGGAAAGAAAGAGTTTCCCGGAAAGAAAGAGTTTCCCAGAAAGAAAGAGTTTGCACGTGAATTGCATCCAAGACTTGATTATTCTAACCGAGGGCCATCAGTCCCACCCAAGGCTTGGACAGTCATTGTCTCATTTTACAAAACCAGGAAGCTCAGGCTCAGAATGGGGAGATGCCCTTATCCAACCCAACCCCCAGCCATGCCAAAATCACCCTCCCATCCATCACTGTGATCTCACTATGTCAATGACCATCCTGCGCAGACTCAGCCGCTGCTTGGTGCTGAGGTTCTGAAAGATGTCACAGTTCTCTGCTTGCAGCAGCTTGAAGCCCACAGCCAGGTGGTGGTTCTCCAGCACGGAGGCATCATTGTACATAAGTGCAAGCTCTGAGTCTGTGGGGGAGGTGGAGAGTCTCAAGACCCACACACCCAACCCACTCCACCCAAAGGCTGGTTCTGTAAAGTCTTGGCAAACTCCTACTCATGCATTGAAGCCCCAACTTTAACGCCCCCTTCCTCTAGGAAGCCTTCTAGGACCCTGTCTCTCCCCATGGCCCTGACCTGGTTCTTCAGGGCTGGGGGCATCTGTGTTCAGCTCTGCCTCCTTAAGACTGATGACTCCTTGGAGACCCAGCATGGCAGGAGAGAGTGCTGAGTGCTGGTTGAATGAACTACTGAGTCAGGGCCCCACTCTTTATTTCCACCTCTCCAGGGATGTATCAATGTATATGAGGTACCTAACCATTGCTTACACCTCCTAAAGGATCCTAAACTTTAAATCTCAGTGGGCTCACATCAGCTCTGCCACATTTATTATCCTCTCATTTATCGGGTATCTGCTGTATATCTAGGCCTGCTCTGAGCACCTAAGGGAGGGAAGATTGTGGCAGCTGTTTCACAAACAGGGAGACTCAGAGCAGGGATGGGACCACCTAACATCACTTGATTGACAGGTGGTGGCAGGGCCCAGCTCCCTAACTCACTGGTGTTAATGAGAAACTGATTGGAGACCCCCGGATGGTCCACGTCATGGATGGCACTTGCAAAGATGGCAGCCAGGACTTCCAGGTCTGTGAACACGGCCTGAGTGGGCATGGAGCATGAGAGGTGAGGGACAGGGTCTCTGTGCCCTGCACCCACCAGAGGCGCCTGCAGCCCCAGGGCCCTACCTCGAGCGCAGGTGTGGCCAGCAGCACGTGTGTGGACTGGGCCACATCAGCAGCATGTAGGCTGTTGTGGTAGGCCACATCGTTGTGGTAGTGACCCTCCAGCATCAGTAGATAGGTGGCAAATGTGTCTGCTGGGATCTGAAATGTCTTGAGCAGGTCCCGTTCCTGGTCCATCACAGGCCCCTAGTCAGGGCCTCGGCTTCTGGGTGGCAGCACACACTATTCCTATGCCTTCTCTTCTTCTGAATCCCTAGCCATCTCTCAAGTGCCCCCTCTTCCAGGATGCCTTCCCTGCTTTCCCTCTGAATTCCCTTGGTCTCTGTCCTTCCCCTCTTTCTCATCTCTGACCACACAGTTATTCCCTCCAGGCTGCATCTCTTCAGGCCTGGCCTAAGGCTGAGTTTTGTTGATAGTCAACAATGAAATGTTAGACCTAATGAACTCCTATCCATCCTTCAATGTCCCTACTCAAATGACCCCATTCAGACATGTTAGGGAGGATTTGAGGATTATGTGTCCCCTGAGGTCCTGAGGTAGGAAGAAGTGAAGGAGACGCAGGGTACCAGAAGCCGCGGGCAGGGGAGGTACCTGAAAGATGCTGAACATGATCGCTGTGAGAGGCCGGTTCCCGCTAAGCTCTGCCACCTTGAACACATCAAGCCCCCACTTGTTGGTGTCTTCCAGTTCCTAAAATGTGGAGGACTGGAGCTTAACTCCAGCCCAACTTCCACAGACTCTGGAGCCTCGACCCCCCTCCCAGGCCTCAGGTCCTCCCATGAGCCCCACCTGGTCAGTATACAGGTGGGCAAACTGAGGCCCAAAATAGGGTATCCACACAGAGCAAGCACTCAAACCTGGGTTTCAGCATCCCCACTGGAAACCCACCTTGGCCAGTTGCCCCTCCTGATCCGTCTGGACCCCAAAGCGTGGGACAGTGGCTGTGGAAAGACTGGAACTGTGGGTAAGTCCACGCAGGCTGCTGATCTGGGACATGGGCTTCGGGGGCTCTGCGGGGGTCGCCCTGGGTAACTCCACCTCAGTCTGCTGCTCTGTTAGGTGGGGCAGGGTAGGACTCAGAAAGGTCAGTTCACCTGCTAGCATTAGTCTGCTTGGCCTCAGGTACTGGACCTTGCCAAGTCTTGAGATCAACTTATTGCCTTTTTACCTGAATCAAAGTAATCTCAGAGTAAAGTCCTGTCTGACCTGTAGCTACCCTTCCCCTCTTTTTTTTAAGGTTTAAGGTTGATCTCAGTAACCCCTTCTGCTGGACATGGCCTCTGGGCATCTGGAGCTTAGTATTTTTTCTGGAAAGACAAATGTTCTTTCCATCTCCCAAACTGGAGACCCAGCTGCATAGTTTCTGCTAGCACCTCCTTGGCAAACTTCTACTCACGCTTCAAAACCCTAACTTTAATGTCCCCCTCCTCCT
Source organism: Muntiacus reevesi (assembly GCF_963930625.1). Classification (NCBI taxonomy): domain Eukaryota; kingdom Metazoa; phylum Chordata; class Mammalia; order Artiodactyla; family Cervidae; genus Muntiacus; species Muntiacus reevesi. The sequence continues at coordinate 183,861,563 of NC_089249.1, read as the reverse complement.
GGAAGATCCTCCTGTTCCTCCCTCTGGTCCAGCCTTACCCCACAGGGCTGGAGGTGTCCGTGTCTGGTTCTATCTTCCTCAGTTGAGCCCTGTAGTAGAAGCCTTTCTTTCTCTTCCCTCTTCCTATCTCTGCAATCTGGCCTCGGCAGTGACCCACCATAGCTCACCCAGGAAGGTTTGGGATATGTACTCGGACACTTGGTTCCCTGAGCGGCTGGTTTCAGACAGGTGACTCAGCTCCCGGTTCAGCATCCGCTTGAACTGCAGGGGAAGATGAGAACAGTGATGATGGGGCCCTGTGGACAGAGGCAAGGGGTCGCAGTTATCTGGTCTCCCTCACCTTGTTGGAGGCCATCTCCCCCACTGAGTGCCGCGTCTGCAATGTCTCCAGCTGATCCAGACACCAGTCCAGCTCGTCCAGTGTCTCCAAAGCCAGCTTCTGCCCAGTGTCTTCTGGGGGCCAAGTTGATCAGGGGTCTGCCCCACCCCCTACTCGGGAACCCCGAGCCCCTCCTGCCCCCGTCTCCGCTATGGACCCTGCAGCTCTTCCCAATGAGGCCACTCAGGACCCCGGGCTCTCTCCATCCCCAAGGGTGTTTGGGGGAAGAGGGCTTAGAATTAGCACAGCTTAAAGATTCATGGACTGGAGAGGTCACCATAGAGAGGAAGTTCGCAGCTGTCCCACAGAGGAAGGAGGGGATAGGAGTAGGCACATTACCTGTTGGTGGAGGGGGTTGGCTGCCAGATGGGGTGTTACAGACGCACGCCTGCCTGCAGTACAGTAGGCTCAGGAGTGGCCCGTCCCACCCATAGGGCCCGCCCCCAAGACCTCCAGGCCCCGCCCCCTCATACTCCCCCTGCCCGCCCCGGCGAGTTGCCAGCTGCGCCCCTTCCGCCCAACTCTGCTTGGCCCACCTTGTCTTTTGAACCCGCCCCTCTTTGCCAGGCCCCGCCCCCGCCCCGCCCCCTGCGTACTTGGCTGCCCCGCGATCTTGGAAGTGGGCAAGGGCCGCAACGTTGCTCCGAACTGTCCGCAGACTGGCTAGGACCTGCCGGGAGAGGGGTGGTCAGCGTTGGAAAGGAGGGGTCGGCTCTGCCTGCTTGGCACACGACGGAAGGAAGAGGTGGGCACTCACCTGGGCAAAGGGCGTCACAATCAGGTCCTCTCCGTGTCTGCGGGGAGATGGGACATGGAAGGGCGGTCAGGAGGAGCCCTCCCAAATTTCCGCATCTTCCAGCTTTTACCCACACCGTGCCCTCAGCTGAGCGCGTCCTTGGAATGTCTTCCTGGAAGTCCCTGGTCTCCCCTCAGCCGACGCTTCTCTGAAGGCCACCATAGCCCCTCTGACCAATCACTCACTTTATCCCCATCTCACAAATGGAGAATCTGAGTACCAGGGACAACAGGGGTCTTAGTAGACGCAGGAAATGATGGCTACTAGTGGTCATGTATGGATGTGAGAGTTGGACTGTGAAGAAAACTGAGAGCCGAAAAATTGATGCTTTTGAACTATGGTGTTGGAGAAGACTCTTGAGAGTCCCTTGGACTTCAAGGAGATCCAATCAGTCCATCCTAAAGGAGATCAGTCCTGGGTGTTCATTGGAAGGACTGATGTTGAAGCTGAAATTCCAATACTTTGGCCACCTCATGCGACGAGTTGACTCATTGGAAAAGACCCTGATGCTGGGAGGAATTGGGGGCAGGAGGAGAAGGGGACGACAGAGGATGAGATGGCTGGATGGCATCACCGACTCGATGGGTGTGAGTTTGAGTAAACTCCCTGTCCAGGATGGACAGGGAGGCCTGGCGTGCTGCGATTCATGGGGTCGCAAAGAGTCGGACATGACTGAGCAACTGAACTGAACTGAACTGAACTGAAGAAGCTCAAATCAAGGAGTTTGTTGGGTTGCTGTTAATTGACTTTAATGTTTCTGGATTACCACCCAACCCCAACCTGGAGTCAAGCACAAAGGATCGCGGGATAGCATTGTCCTGCTCAGTTGAGTAAGTGAGTTAGTTGTCTGGCAAACTGCTATCTATACTTCAAAGCCCAGCGCAAATGGTCACCTGAAGGAGGTGTGTGAAACGGAGGAATAAAGGAAAGAAGAAAATAGGAGGGGGTGTTATCCCACCAGCCTCAAACTCACAGGTCGCTGGCCATGGAGGAGTTCCGAGACACGGTTTTGGATGAGAGTTCGTGGTCACTGTCCGAGCGGTAGAGGAATGACTCTCGCCTCTGACTGTGCTGTGCAGGCGCCTGGGCGATCCGGCCAAAGCCAGATCCGGCCTGAGGGTCCAGGATGCTTCTCCCACACGGGAGCCCATTTTCCAGGTCCAAGCTGAAGGCAAGGGAGACATAGTCAGAGCCGAGGGTCCTGGCACATAGATGCCACATCCTAGTCTAAATCCATTTTCTCATGTCCTCCCCGGGGCAGGGCAGGAGTAGCCTGCAGCTTGTCCGCCTGTCTTACAGTCATACCCGCACTAAGGGACACAGTGCCCCTCACGCCTCCATCTCTGCCTCTGAACCCGAGTCTTTTCCACTGGGACTAATCTGGGCTCCAGCACGTGAGTTTTGGATTTGTCTCCAGGTGGCTGTGTGAACATGGGTCACAGCTTTTCTGTGGACATCAACCATTCTGTTTATAATATGGGCATCGTAGACTACATCCAGGCTTCCCAAGTGGTGCTAGTGGTAAAGAACCCACCTGCCAGTGCAGGAGATGGGTTTGGTCCCTGGGTTGGGAAGATCCCTTTGAGTAGGACACGACAACCCACTCCAGTATGGAGAATCCCGTGGACAGAGGACAGAGGAGCCTGGGCTACAGTCCATAGGGTCGCCAAGAGTAGAACACAACTCAAGCAACTTGGCACACATGCAGACTTCATCCCCAGGGCACTTTTAGGGAGTTACAACCGAACAGCTGAGGAGGGCGACAGGGCGCCGGTAACTTACCCAGATTACTAAGGGTAAGTTCCTGGGGACCGGAAATGACTTCCTGGGCTTTCCTCTCAGGAGGGCACCTGGGTTTTGCCTAGATGGGGCACACTGGAAGGCGCCCCCCCCACCTCAGCTCTCCTTGGCTATGTCCTGGACCACCCATCCCTTACCCAGCTCCAGGCCCTCACCCTAAACCATAGTATAGCACCGCCCCCATCTCATCAACCCCGCCTTCAGCTCACTCAGCCCCATCCTTAGCTCCCCAGTTCCTCAGCTTTATTTTTGGCCTGAATGCTTTGTCTGTTCTCTTTTTCCTCACAGGCTATGCCCTTTACTCAGGGCATGGTCCTCCCCTGTTTAAGGCAATCCCCAACCCCACCCCCCTATCTCTCAGCCCCATCTCTCCCTCCAGCCACACTCTGACGAAGTGAGGGGGATCAGAGAAAGAATGGCAGGGGGCGTGGGGCTAGAACAGAAGTGTGAGACAAGGAGAGAGGGGCTGCAAGTGGGTCACAGAGAAGGGAGCAGGCAGGAGAGGCAGAGACAGAAGACCCTGGGGGACGCCCCTGGACACAGGACTCCTAGCCAAGGGCCAGTGTCCACCTGGTCCCCTGCCAGGCCGTCCCGTCCAAGTCCACGGGCCGGGATCGGCGCCTGCCAGAAGGCAGACTCTGGGCAGGGAATTCGGTTCAGGCCGAGTTGGGGGTCAGGAATTCAGCAGGGTCCTGCCTGACTCAGTCATGAACGGCCGAGTTTGACTGAGTTGGGTCTGGTCATGCAGAACTGGGCCTCTTCCCTCTGACTTCGATCAGTGTGCTTTGCTGCGTTTAGTCGCTCAGTCGTGTCCGACTCTTTGCGAGTCCGTGAGGTGTAGCCCGCCAGCCTCCTCTGCTCATGGGATTCTCCAGGCAAGAATACTAGAATGGGATGCCATGCCCTTCTCTAGTGCGTCTTCCCAACCCAGGGACCGAACCCGGGTCTCTCGCATTGCGGGCGGATTCTTTACCGTCTGAGTCACCGGGAAGCCCAAGGATCTGGGCTCTCTGAGGGTCTGATCTGACAAGATTGGGCCTCTTCCGGCTGAGTTCGGTCGGGTGAGTTCGGCCGAATTTAGCTACCTCCGACTGCACTCGGGTATGTTCGGAAGTTTTCGGGCATGTTCGGCTGTGTCCGGTCGCACTAGGTTTTCGAGCAAGTCGGGGTGGCGCTCAAGCCACGTCGGGCACATTCGGCTTAGTCCGGCCTCATTCGGGTGATCGGCTGTGTCCGATCGCTCTCGGTCGATTAGAGTTGGGCTCTCGCTGAAGTTCCTACTTCCAGAGCCTCTGAATTCCCGCCTCGTGACGTCACCCGGAGGGGCGGGGCTTCCTTGCGCTTCCCCGGCCTTGGAGCTGGCTGAGTGAGTGGCGGAGACTCTTGGGGGCGGGCTGCTGTCGGTGGATACCCTAAACCTGCGATCCGAGGGGGAGGCCCGGGAATGGCTACCACCTACCTCTCCCTCTCCTCTCCCCAAAGGTTCTGGAAAAGGCGCAACTGTGGATAAATAGGGAAACTGAGGCCAGGAGAGGTCACAGAGTGCTGGGTTCGAATCCAAAAGCGAGTGCGGAGAGTTAGGGCTGAGCCGGGGTTTTCTCGCTGCGGACGACGCTGTTTATCTTTGTGCTCTAAACTTAGCCAAGAGCGACGGGGTCAGGCCGTGGTTCCATGACGCGGGCGGCGGGGAGAAAGTCGCACGGACTGTGGGAACGGCGCGTCCATCCATCGGTTAGACAGGTAAACTGAGGCACAGGGGCTTCGGAGAGACTCGCCCTCCTCCAGCCTCACCGTTGACGTTCTCGACGCCTTTGTGCTCACTCCCAAGCCCTCGACTGGGACCCCTCTTCGCAGGTGGCTGGTGCACCTGGCGGGATGGGGGGGGGGGGGCGGATTCTCCCGAACCCGGAACCCCAGTCTGGCCTGAAATGGTGCCATCAAGGACCACCGTCATGACTGCTCCCCACCACCACCAGCTGTCACTGGCCGTGTGACCTTGGAGACGGGACCGTTGGTCTCTGAGCCTCCAGGTGCCAAGTTGCCAAGTTGAGTGCTAAAGCCGCGCGAACCAAGCGCCTGGTACCAGACCCAGTCTGCGCCCACCAGCCCCACCTCCAACCCCAACTTCTGCCCCGCAACCCACGATGTTACAGTGGCTTCTTGAAGGGCCGGAATTTAAACCCAAAGCGGTCGGACGAGTCTTTGAAGGGGGCAACCAAGAAGGGCTGCGCAGAAGTGGCGCTCCGCGCCTGTCAGCTTTCAGCCTGGGACATGCAACAAGCCCGCTTACATCGCGAGCTCCCTGCCTCAAAGGCCTCCATCAAATCACGTCTTCCCCCGAGGACACCGAGGGCTTAGTGTGAGGCCGCCAGGCCACCCCGGTGTTGGCACTGGGGCGGATGGCCGGCGCAGACCAAGGCGGGGAGTGACCCTCATCCCTTCACTGCCTGGACGTTCAGCCCGCCCGCCCCGGGTTGGCAAGGGTCAGAAGGAGACGTGAGCCTCGGCCCGTTCTGCTCCAGGCCACGCAGCTGGAAAGGGACAGACGGCTGGTCCCCTGGGCATGTATCCAGGCGGTGGGTGGAGGGAAACAGATGGAGAGAGACAGGCAGTCATCAACTAAAAGAGACAGAGATAGAGCAGGGGCAGAGACATAACCCCGAGAAAAGGGCAAAGGAGCAGAGCTTTTATGCCCTGACCCTCCAACCTGGCTCCCACTGTCCTTGACTCTGCCCTTCCCACCTCCAGCCCGGCGGTTCCGATGACCCCTGCGAGGCCCTGTCTCGCCTCACCACAGCGGATGGGCCACGGTGAAGCGCCGCTGCAGGCGGATGCTCTGGTTCACCAGCAGCTTCCTGAAGAGCCCGGGGGAGCCGCGCGGGGAGCCCCGAGGGGAGCTGGGCCCAGGGGCCGGGGCGGGAGCAGGGATACCCTGCATCGCCAAGATCGCGTGGAGGCTGGACGCAGCACTGGCTGCGCGGGACCTTTTCTGGACAGCCGCGGGGGCGGGGCCCGGCGGGGAGCGAACCCAAGGCGCACCCGGCCCCGCCTTCGCGGCGGGACCCGCTCAGAGACGCCCCCACCGGGACACATGGGGAAACTGAGGCACTGAACTAGACGGGGCTCTCTGCTTCCCTTCTTTGGGGGAGCCCAGAACCGCATCTTAGACCACTTCCCTCTGTCAGCATGTACCCCAGAGGTGCAGCTTGCTGGGCTGACAAAAGAGATACGGAAGTCGGAAAAGGAAGTGCCCTCCATTATCAGGAAGTCTCCGAGTATGCCAAGGGGCTGCCCAGATCCCACACAGTACTTTCAGTCCCCCTCTACCCATTTTCGAGATGGAGAAACTGAGGCCAGAGCCACCAAGAGCCTGCTCAGAAACTACAATCCTTGAGTCTTTTGTCGGGTGGGGAAACTGAGGCTTGGAGAAAGGTGGAAACAGACTCAAGTTTTCACTGCAAGTCTCCTCCCCGTCTTTCTGTCCCCCTCCACAAGCCCCCATGTGACCTCCACCTGCTCTGACGTTCTCCAGGCCCTGTCTCTGGATCCTTTCCCCTCTCCTGCTGTCTCCACTGGACAAACATCCGCACTCTACTCCTGCCAAGCCTTCCGCCCTGTGAAGCTTCAACTGTCACAGCCCACCCCAGGAAGGAACCCCAAAAAGGGAAGCTTCACCCCTAGTGTTGGGGGTCGGGGGCATTCAAGAGTCTGTACCAACTGGCCTACCCTCAGATTGCTGGGGTCAGGTGGCCCTGCTTCATTCTTCAGAAAACGAAACCAAGTCTCAGAGAGTGTCTTAGAGGTGCTTGGAGGTGAGAATGCTTGGAGGTGAGACCCAGAACACCCACCTGCTGGTGACAGCAGTCCCCAAGTGCATGGAGGCTGGACCTCCTAGCCGAGGCCCCACAGGAGCTCTGGACTTGACTGTGTCCTGCTGTGTGATAACAACCCTCTGCCTGAGCCTTGCTCCAGGGCACTTCACCAGTTTGGGGGTCCCCAGACAAATGCCACACAAGTTTCTGGCAGTCCTGGGGGGATGTGAGATATTATTTCAGGAGATCGGGCTTCAGTGGGGAGACCCTGACCCTCCCCTGACATCTCAATCATACTGTGGTCTCTCTTGTTTAGATGAGAAACTGGAGGCTCACAGAGGTGTCCTGCTGGGGCCCAGGAGGACAGGGAGTCTTAAGGGTCTGGCCAGGAACCCCCTTCTGTCCCCAGGGCCCTGCAACCAGACACCTGGTGGGAATCAGACTCTCTGTCCCCAAGACAAAAATACCATCTGTAGCTGCTGTGACTGGACCTAATTATAGCTGGTCCCCAGGGGATAAAGGCCGCCGGGCTCAGCCTAGTGGAGAGACTGGGGTTGGGGCCAAGGCGGCTTGACACCACCCGCAGCCCTGTGGGAGGGGCTCAGGATGCTCTCATGGCCCCAAGGAGACACTGAGGCACAGAGAAATTCAGTCCCTTTCTTGAAGTCACAGAATAGAAGGTGAAGACTAAACACATGGGTATAACTGAGCATTTCTTGCTCTTCTGGTGCTGAGCCAAGGGCTGTGCTTGTAAAAGTCATTTGATTTTCAGATCAGCTCTATAAAGCGGGGCTAGTATTCCCATTTTGTAGATGGGGAAATTGAGGCACAGAGAAGGGTGCTTACTGCCTGAAGTCACTCAAGCCTGGGTTGGCAGGCTCCCCAGCCTCTCCCAACTTAATGCTTAACTAGCTCCGTCCCCTGAGTTTGAGTAAGCTCCGGGACTTGGTGATGGACAGGGAACCCTCACGTGCTGCAGTCCATGGGGTCGCAAAGAGCTGGACACGACTGAGCAGCTGAACTGAACTGAGCACCATCCCCTGTGTAGTCCCAGATGCTACTCTGACATTAAATGCTTTATCGATAATTTTAGTGTTAATGTTTCATTAATAGATTCAGCTTTAAATATTTTATGACCAATTTTAACAGCAATGCTTTTACTGTTATCAGTTGCTTTTTGGGTGGAGAAATAGCTGCAGAGCCAAGACTCAGCATTCAAAGCCTGGCCTGCCTGACCCTGGGGGACTCCAAGCTTCACCCGGGAGGGCAGAGGCCAAAGGAAGTGCTGACATGACTTTGTCTCAGCCTAACTCTGTCACTGTACGCTATGTGACCTAGGGAAGTGACCTGCAGTCTCTAGCGCCCTTAACACATCAATGTCTCCATTTCCCCTGTTTGAGTGAGCCTCTTCCTTGGGCAAGCACTTATCTCCTCTGCCACTAGGTGGCCCTAGTGAGACAGGAGGTGGGTGCTGTTACCCCGTTTTCCGAACAAATACACCTGGGTCTGGGGAGGAGAGATGACTGGCCCAAGTCTCCCTGAAGAATCTAGAGCGAGAGGAGAGTGGAGGCTGAGTCCCACGTGCAGGTGCTCACAGGGGTGAGAGCTCACTCTCCTCTGCTCCAGATCCTCCCGTGGCTTCCCATTGTCCGCACTTCTGAATCCACACCTCCCTGGAGGCTTTGTGTAGCCTAACCCCTCCTGTCTTCTCCCCAGCCTTTTCCTCTTGGCTCACTCTGCTCCAGGCTCATTATCTCCCGCTCCTTGCTGTTTTCTTGGAAGCATCCAGGCTCATTCCTATCCCATGCCCTCTCCAGAAGCCTCTTCCCCTGCTAACTTTTTTGTTTTTTAGGTCACAGTTGAAGCACTGCCCTCTGCAAGAAGCCCTCCCTGACCAGCTAAATAAATGAATATCTTCAGAGCACCCTCCTCTTATTGGTACACTTTCTTATGTAATGTCCTGATTATTTGATCTGTGTCTGCCTCACTCACCAAAGCTTCCCAGGTAGCTCAGCTGGTAAAGAATCCACTTGCAATGCTGGAGTCCTTGGTTCAATCCCTGGGTCGGGAAGATCCCCCTAAGAAGGGATAGGCCACCCACTCCAGTTTTCTTGCCTGGAGAATCCCACGGACAGAGGAGCCTGTGGGCTACAGTCCATGGAGTCGCAAAGAGCCGGACACGACTGAGCGACTTTCACTTTCACCCAGCAGTCCCTTGAGGGAAGGACCAGGTCTCCCTCGTTCCCCATTTTGCCCTCCGTGGCCAGCACTTAGTAGGTACTCAGTAAATGCTTGAGAAATGATTAGAGAACCTCCCCTCCCACCCTCCAGCCACATTGACCTGTGTCCGGCTCCTCACACATCTGATCTTCTTGAGTCTGAGGCTTTGCACTTTCTGTTCCTTCTCCTTGGCATACCCTTCCCTACACTCCTCAATGGACTTCACTTTATCCTTCAGGCTAAGCTTAGATGTCACTTCTTCCAAGCAGTCCTTCCTCACCTCCTGGCCCCAGCTGCTGGGTCAGAAGCCTCCTCTGGGCCCTACGGCACCCTGATCTCATTCCATCACAGTAGAGATCACCCTGTATGGTCTCCAGCTGGTATGTCTGCCTCTACCATTTGCCTGTGAGCACTTACTTGCCCTTGGGCTGTGTCCCCAGTCCAGGGTGTGGCACACAATAGCTGCTAAATAAATGTTTGCTGAACAAGATACTCAGACCCTCCCAGACTTATGTGACCCACCTGGGGTGGTGGGGAGGCAGCCACAGCTGAGGACTATGCTCTGGCACAGAATGTGCTTGACGAAATTCAAAACCTGTGAGTTTTTGTGTTTACGTTTCAGTGATGACAGCGAGACTCAGGGAAGCACCACCGCTCGCTTGGAAGCGTGCAGAGCTCCGGCCGTGAACCTAGCTTCCCCAGGGCTGAGCCTCTCCCACCACGGTGGACATATACGCACAGGCAGGACACACACACACACAGGAACACAGCCCACCACTCCTGCCTTCCAGGGCCGCGGGGTTCTCCCCCTAGAGGGGCCCAAACCTAGTTTCTGTTTGTTCTCTCTGGAAGATGGAAAATCGTGAGTCACCGGGAGGGAAGGGAGGAGGAACTGAGGGGTTGGAGGGTGGGGGCAAGGGCCCTGCTGGGTCACCTGGGAAAGTGCCAACCCTGCCGGCTGTGGGCCCAGCTGCCCCAAACACCAACCAGGCTGCTGGAGGGCCAGCCTGTGGTGTTAGGCCAGGCTTGTTGACCAAGAAGTCAGTAACCCTGGGAGGTCCGTGGACCGAAGTATTAATAGGAGAAAAGCCCAGAGAGGAAGGGCTTCCCCAGTAGCTCAGCAGGTAAGGAATCCACCTGCAATGCAGGAGACACAGGAGACATGGGTTTGATCACTGGTTTGGGAAGATCCCCTGGAGGAGGAAATGGTAACCCACTCCAGTACTCTTGCCTGAAAAATTCCATGGACAGAGGAGCCTGGCAGGCTACAGTCCATAGGGACACAAAGAATCAGATATGACTGAACGAGTAAGCACGCATGCTAGAGAAGAAAATGACTCATTCAAGGTCACCTAGCCTGCCCTCAAACCCAGAGCTCTAGGTCTGGCCTGATTTAGCTCCCCCTCCCATCCAAGGGCTTCCCAAATGGCACAGTAGTAAAGAATCAGCCTGCCAATGTAGGAGATACAGAAGACGCAAGTTCAATCCCTGGGTGGGGAAGATCCCCTGGAGAAGGAAAGGGCAACTCGCTCCAGTATTCTTGCCTATGAAATCCCACGGACAGAGGAGCCTGGTGGCCACATGTAGTCCAGGGGGCTGCAAAGAGTCTGACAGGTGTAAGCACACACACTCACACACATACACACACACCTATCCAAGGAGGGCCTGGGACTCCCGGATCCTGCTCCTTGGTGGTGCTGAGACCTCTCTGGCCCCCCAAGGCCCCTGTTTCTCTGTGCTTCTCTTCTGCCTTTGTCTAATTCTGCCACCTCTCTCAATTTATATGAATCAGGAGCAGCCCCCCACACATCTCTACTCCCCTCTTCTCCTCCTCATTCTCACATTGGAAGAAATATCTTGTGCTCAGGCTCCCCAAGAGGCTTCCCTCTGACAGCAGGGGATGTGTGTGTGTGTGTGTGTGTGTGTGTGCGCGCGCGTGCGCACGGGGGAGTGTGTGTGTGTATGTGTGTGGCAGGATATGCAACAGAGGAGGCTCCTCCCCCCCAGCACAGCAGACAGCTGACCCTGGTCCTCTAGTATATCTAGCCCAAGCTCCCCTCAAATGTTTTCTGTGACCACGAATGCCACAAACACCCGAGGACAATCCAGGGTCTGGAGGACCCTAGACACCCAACTGGATCACAGCGAGGACACACCCAGCCGCTAACACACACGAACACAAGGGGAAACACTCAAGCAGGCACATAACTGGTATACAAGCGCATAATTAGCTGGTATACACACACCCGAACACACCCCGCCACCCAGAGACCCAGCCAGCTGTGGACAACAGCTCGGAGCACACATTGATTCGTAACTGCTCAGACCCACACATCCTCGGCTGCAGCAGCACGGGGTCACACACACCATAAGCAGTCATGACACCACCGCCCCCCAGCTCCACCCCCGCGCAAAACAGCCTTTTCCTCTAAAGCCACCGGCTGCTTTTCCGGCCGCAGCCCCCAGGCTGGAAAAGCAAAGACCCTCCCCTGCTCCCGCCAGGCCCTGCGCGCCCTCCCCCGCTCCGCGGGAGGGCCCTGCCCCCGCCCACCTACCGCCTGCGGAAGGAGGTGGGCCAGGAGCGCCGCGACTTCTCGAGGGCCGGCCGCAGGCTCAAGTCCCGCTCCCTGCGGCCCACAGACTTGTCCGGGTCTGAGTGGAAGCGCTGCTGGATGCGGATGGGGCGCCGGGGCTGCCGCCACAGGTGCTTCGGGGCCCTGGCTATGCCTTGGCGGCTGCGAGCGCGGTTCAACTCGCGGGATGCCTCTAGCCCTTCTTGGACCCTCGGGGTCTCCATGCGCCAGAACTGGGGAGCAAGCGGAGAGCAGGGCGCGAGAGCCGTCCCCGGGAGGGAAGAGCGTCTGAGCCGAAGTCCCGGCCAGAGCCGAGAGTGGAGACGACAGCGAGGAGCTGTCCGCGCTGAAGGTGCTGAGGCAGGAAAAGGTAGCAACAGGGGCTCAAGGTGGGGCTGATCCCGAGGAGCTGTCCTCACTGAGGTGGTGCTGAAGGATAGATAGCAGGGCAGAAAGAACTTGAGGGTGGGGGTTGGAGAAAGAGGCTGGGGAGGACCCCTGCGCCAAGAATGGTCTGTCGTCCCCTCTAAAGCTGAACGAAATAGGTTCAAGACATGGACTTGGAGCGAAGACAGAAATTGTCCTTCCGTTTTCAGCCAAACAGAGAGCAGGGAAACAGAGTCTCTGGAAACCCCCAGCACCGAAGCATTGATCCTGCTGAAAGTGTAGTAGATTCAGCAGCTCCGAATGGCAGAGACAGAGAGGAGCTGTCCGCGACCTGTCGGTTCTGAAGGCGGTGCAGGAAGACAGACAGGGTTTCAGGAAGACCTCCAGACCAGGGTGTTGATGGCCCAGGAAATGCTGAAAGCAGTAGTGGGTCTTCAGCCTTCCCCTGTGACTGTAGCAAAGAGGTGTCTGGAAGCAGAATCAAGGGCTCTGGTCTTCAGAGGTCTCTGATCTCTTTGGGATCTTAAAAGCCCCATACATGCTGGGCAGGAATCGGAGAAGTAAAGAGAAATGGGGAAGGGCTATGGAAGGGTGCTCCAATGCCTGGGGTGCGCACACAAGAAGCTGCCTCTGGCTGGGGTGGGTAGAGAGGGGCACTCTTTTATAACCACACTGACGCCCAGACCCTCAGCGGAAATGGCAGGATCTCATTTGCCCCTTGACGCCCTGGGCCCCTCCTTACAGCCACAACTCCTGCTCTCAAATCTCAGGCCTGCCCCTCCCTTCCCTAGTTCTAGAAACTCAAGGCCCTGCCCACCAGGCACTCTAATCCCAGGGATAATTTTCTGGGAAGTGGCAAAGGGAGGGCAAGCATATTTTCTATCACAGTTAGCAGAAGTAGACATGGACAAGAGCGGGTGTAAGAGGGTGGGTGTGGGCTGAGGCAGAGAGGTATTTGGGACCGTTTGTTGCAACAGATTTGGGGGTAGGAAGAGCTCCGATCTTTTCAGAGAGCTCACAAGGACATCTCAAGGATATTTCCCATGAAGACTGTCTATCATCTGCCCTAGTTGTGTCCTCGAGTGGGAAGAATGGAAAATGCTTGTACCGGGGAATCAGACAGAATGAGCCCCAGCTACAATACTACCATGTCTTGCTGGGTGGTGCCAAGCAAATTGCTCCTCTCTGTCCATTACATCTGGCTCAGTCCCCTGGCCTCCAAAGCTGATAATGGGAGACAACTTGGTCCAGTGGTGGGGGATGTGGGTTCTGGCACTGGCTGGCTCTTGCTTTCCCTCCCCAAAGCTGTTTCTGTTCCAGAAAATGGGGATAATGATGGTGTTCCCATCTCTTGGCTTTGTTACAAGGATGAAAAGGAGTGTCACATGTGAAGGGTCAAAGACCAGGGCTGTCCACACCAGACCCCCTCTCTCTACCCACTGCTGGTGCCCACCAAAGCCTGGTGTGTCTATTTTATAAATAACTTCTGGATCTGCCCATTTCTCTCCAGCCAAGGGCTCCCACCATGGTCCAGGCACCACTATCTACTGCCTAGAACTGCCAAGGTGTCTTAATTGGGCTCCTGTTATTTTCACTTCTGCTTTTGACAGTGCTCCCTACAGTAGCCACAGGGAATTTTTTTAAAAATGTCAATCTGATCAACTCACTCCCTTGAAAACCCACCCATGGCTCCCCCTTGTACCCCATGAGATCTTGTGTGGTAAAGCCCCTGCCCAGCTCTCCAGGCACCCCTCCTATCTTCCAGCCACACTGGTCTATGTTCAACTCATGCAGCTGATCCTCTTGAGTCCAAGACTCCATGCATTCTGTTTCTTCTAATTGGCACACACTTCTGGCTCAGTCGGTAAAGAATCTGCTTGCAATGAAGGAGACCTGGGTTTAATCCCTGGGTTGGGAAGATCCCCTGGAGAAGGGAATGGCAACCCACTCCAGTATTTTTACTGGAAAATCCCATGTACAGAGGAGCCTGGCAGGGTACAGTCCATGGAGCTGCAAGAGTGGGATATGACTTAGCAACTAGACCATCACTCTCTGTACTCCTCCTGGCTGACCTCTCTTCATCCTTTAGGCTAAGCTTAGATACCACTTCTTCCTAGCATTCCTTCCTCAACCCCCCCCCCCCCACAGTGCTGGGTTGGAAGCCTCCTCTGGGCTCCCTTATCACCCTGATCTCTCCAGTTAGCATGAGTCTATCTCCACCATCATCCTGTGAACACCTATATGCCCATGGCTATATTCCCAGTATGAGGTCTGGCACACAGTAGGTGCTTAATAAATGCTTGTTGAACAAGTTAAAGAAAGGTCCAGCTAGACAAGGCACTCTCTTTCTCCTGGGACAGCCCCCCTTGGTCCCCACAAGCCTCCTGACCTGCCTGGGGCCAAGCCGTGACTTTGTTAGTTCCCTCCAGCCTCGATGTTGAACACCACACAGGCTCTGGGCTCCACGTCTGCAGTGGTCCTGAGGCGGCTTGACACTGGTGGCGGCAATGGGGTCCCTGAGAAGCATATCCGGATGACACCATTGCCAAAGGGACTCATGGGGGCCGAGCCAGAATCAGCCAGCTCCCGGACTGGTTGGGGAGACAGCAGCAAAACATGAGCAAGTTCCCAGGCATGGGAGCTCTCTGGAACCCTGGGGACAAGAAACCTCTGAGATATCTTCACCAGGTCTTGTGTGGCCAAGCCCCTGCCCATCTCTCCAGGCTCCCCTTCCACCTTCCAGCCACACTGATCTACGTTCAGCTCATGCACCTGATCCCCTTGACTCCAAGATTTTGCACATTCTGTTTCTTCCAGAAAACATTCTTCCAGGAAATGACATTCTGTCAGTCCAGATTTCTGGACTGATGCAGAGAGTTGTATCTCAGTCCTTTTCCCCTCAGTGAATTTCCTTCTCTCAGCCTCAGTTACCCCACCAATGAAATGGGGATGTGAATCTCAAACCTTGCAGGATATGAATAGTGCCTGGCCCACAGTAGACACTGAAAAAATATTTTTTATCAATCAGTTCATATACAGTATATTTATTGTTTATACCATTATATATATATATCACTATTTATTATAACAATATGCTCTGTAATGGTATTCTAGCATGTCTTATTATTATTAAAATATAAAGGTAAGACATGCAGTAAATAAACAAGTGAATAATGACAGTCCCAATAGCTACTCTTTCTTACACACTCATTCCACATATGTCGTGTTCTAAGGATCCCTCATGGATCAGCTCACAAGAACACAATGAGACCATTTTGTACAATTATCCTCATTGTACAAACAAGAAAACTGAGGCTCAGAGGTTAAGTAACTTGCCCAAGGTTGCAGGTGGTAAGGAAATGGTGGAGATGAGATTCTGGATTCTAAGGTTTCTTGTTGGAAGGACTGAACAGGAAAAATTAAATGAGATAGTGTTTGCAAACGTGCTCTGGGTAAACAGAATCGTCCAGCAGGCATATGCCAGCCATAGGCTGGGAACTGTCTGCAGTGCTGACCCCAGGAAGTAGCATCAATACTGGAACCCACGGCCGTGGGGATAGGAGTAGAAGCCAAAGGCACAGATGAGAACTTGGGAGAGGCAGGCAGAGCTCAGAACCAGCCTCCTCCTGCTCTGTCCCTGCACCACACAAGTGAGTGTGTCCCCACCATCAGACTCAATATTCAGATAGGGAAACTGAGATCCAGGTGTGCGTGCATACTAAGTCACTTGAGTCTTGTGTCCAACTCTTTGCAACCCTATGGACTGTATCCCACCAGGCTTCTCTGTCCATGGATTCTCCAGGCAAGAATACTGGAACGGGTTGTCATTTCCTTCTCCAGGGGATCTTCCCAACCCAGGGATCAAACCAGCATCTCCTGTGGCTCATGCATTGCAAAAAGATACTTACCACTGAGCCACCGGGGAAGCCCTGAAGGCCAAGACCAGAGAGCTAAACTGGACCAGAGCCAGGGCAAAGGGGGATGGGGAAGAAGGTAGGAGAAGGGGACATCAGTTGAACCTCTCCTAGGTTCACTTCCTTCCTTGCGAGGTGGTCCCTCTTATTCCCATGTCCCAGAGGAGGATGTTAAAGCTCAGAGAGTAAATGAACTGCTGAGGGTCATGCAGCTGGAGGCGGCTCAACTCTCCACTCTCCCTTCAGCTCTTTGCACGAATCTGATCCTCCTAGGATGTGGAGCACCTGACTGTTCCCACACACACACGTCATCCCTCTCTCCCAGGGGCATCTGAACTCTAGTGCAGAAACCAAAGTGTTCCATCCTGGGTTCCCCAGGGAGGATGCCTGGAAGCTGGAGGATGTGCAGGGAAAGCTGAAGGTGGGGAGCATGGAAACAGTGGGCTCCTCCCAGGATGGGGGGCCCATGGAGACGTCAGCTGCCTCTTCTTCAGGAAACTGATTTCCAGATGGGAAAATCACTTGCCCACATTTATGTTCATTTGTTTCTTCATTGAATACAAAAAGACAGTTTTATGGTGCTAGGAAGAAAAGGAAACCATGGCAGGGACTGGGAGTGTGATTGGGGAGGGGCCATTAATGTTGTTCAGACGTAATTGAGGATCTTTGGAGGAGAGGACTTCGAGCTGAGACTGAAAAGAGGAAAAGGAGCTGGCCAGGGGAGAGCTAGGGAAGTAGCATACCAGGCAGAGGGAAGAGAACATGCAAAGGCCCTGAGGTGGGGTCAAGCTGGCCCGTTAGATGAACAGTGAGAGGAGGCGGGAATGGAGTGAGAGGAGGTGAGTAGGTGGGAAATTGATGTGGGGCCTCAGGGGTGGGGTGATGAGTTGGGTGTTGCTTCTGGGTGTGGATTGGGAGCTCTCAAGACACACCACTTGCTTTATGAGTTTTTAAAAAGCACATATTTTAATTATTTATTTAGGCTGAGCCAGGTCTCAATTGTGACATTTGGGATCTGGTTTCCTGACCATGGATTGAACCTGGGCCCCCTGAATTAAGAACTCAGAGTCTTATCCACTGAACTACCAGGGAAGTCCTTCCCTTTATGATTTTAAGGAGCCTCTGTGCCTGCCAGCGGGCAGGGACCATTGGGGGAGCATAGAGGCTGGGGCAGCATCTGGGGGTGGGGGGTACGTGCGCCAGCCTGGGGCCCATGAGTGGATTTGGGACATGTTTTGGTGGTTGAGAGGCAGGCCATAGCTATAGGCTGTTCAAGGGGATTCAAAGGTAACTCATGATTTCGATGGGTGACTAGTCAGACAGTTCTCTGGGTGGGTGGGGCATCCATGACCTAGATGGAGAAGGTCTGGGAGGAAGCACCAAAGAGCTGGTGAACTCAGGTTCCATTTGGGCGTCACATGACTCCCAGGAGAAACCAGAGGAGGCAGCTTGAAGTTTGGATCTGGGCTCGTTGGGGTGGGGAGATGGCTGGTTTGGGGGTGAAAGAGACAAGCCAGGCCCTGTAGGGAGAAGCCGGTAGCCCTGCAGTGGGTGGGGTGGCTGGTCCTTCAGTGCGGGGAGCGGCTTGAAAGAGCTGACTCTGGGAGCTGCCTTGATTAATTATCAAGGGTCTGTTCAAGGACATAGCTCTCTGTCCCGCCACCCCTCTCCTGGAACCCAAAGTTAATCAGAACACTAGTAAGCCTTGAATGCACACATGATGCAGATAGATAAGCGTTTCACGACCACCCTTAAGATAAACGGGATGCCCTTCTTAACCCTTGACATTATCAGAGAGTTCTGGTGATTGTTATCTCAAAGTGATGTTTATGGAAAAATATTTTCTCTTCTTAAGATTTTCTTCTTGGTTTAGTATAAATGTAACCCTGAGAAATAAAGAATCATCGCTGACTGCAGCGATCCTCTCGACCCCATCTGTTCTGTGTCTTTATTTCTTAGCCTAAAGGAACGCGCCGTGTTGCTCGCTGAAATCTCCCGGCTGGTCCGGCACTTCAGCAAAGCTCCGACTCCCAGGATCCAGCCTGACCGCTTCCCCCTCATCCAGCTGAGGGTAGGGTGAGGGTGGCGGAAGGGAGGAATGCTCAGAGCTGCAGGTTGGGGAGGGGAGAGTCCTCTGGGCCTCTCGGATGCAGATTAATCAACCGGCCACTCCAGACTAATTGCTTTCCTCATTGAGAGGCTGGAGTGGGGACAGAAAGCCTAGCGGAGGAAGTGGGGGTGGGTGGAGGTGGGGAAGAGATTGCAGAGAGGCTGAGAAGCTGGCTTGGTTTGTGCATGTCTCTTGTCTCTGAAATCCTGATATGCCCTAGCTCTGGCTGCCAGTCTTGCCTCTAAGACTGGCCTCCAATCTGTTCCTTGCTTACTCCTGACCCTCCTGTGGCTCCCAGCACCCCTAGATCACAACCCACACCCCTCACCATGGCCCCAGAGGGCCCACATGCCCTGCCCACCACTGCCTCTCACCTTCCTCCTTCTCCCCTCACTCTGCCTGCCCCAGCACCATCAGCCTTGTCGCGGCTGCTCCTTTAAACCTGCCTCAGGGCCTTTGCACAGGCTGTGCCCTCTGTAGGAAATGCCCTGCCCCCAACTCTCCCCATGCCTGGCTCCTTCTTTACATCCATTCTTCAGCTCAAAGGTCACCTCCTCAGAGAAACCCTCCCTGCCCAATCTGGGAAGACTCACTCACATTCACCCACCTTCGGAGGTTGTCCTTTTTCTTGGTTTAAGGTCTGTCTGCCCACCCTGTGAGTCCCCAGGCCCAGGGCAGGAGGCACTCCACGTGCAAGTGGAATGCCTGATGCTGTAAAAGACGGTTTCAGGGAATGTCAAAGATCCCCACTTTAAAGAGAAGGAAGGTGAAATTTGGATAGGGAGCTGGTTGCTGGGGTTCACCAGGGCTGCCTGATCACACAATAGAGAGGGCAGCCAGGGAGTGTCCTGGGCCGTTGGAGCAGTTGGGGATTCATCTCAGTTGACAGCGGTTCAGAGCACAGAAAAGGGTCCCGAAGACTCAGGTTCAAACTCACTCGGCCACTCAGCTTAAGGGGGAGAGAACCTCTCTGTGCCTCAGTTTTCTCATCTGTAAGCTGGCGCCCCCTTTATCTTTCTCCTCCACCTGCTAGAAGCTGGGGCATGGCTAAGTGAGGTAAGGTATGTGGGACCTTGCTTGCTGCTGGGGCCACCTCATACTGACTTCTCTCCAGCCACACAATTTTAGCGTTTTTAAAAATTTTAAACACAAGCATATATAGAGTCCCAGGGCCTTCCCAGGTGGTGGTAAAGAACCCACCTGCCATTGCAGGAGATGTAAAGACACAGGTTCAATTCCTGGGTCAGGAAGATTCCCCTGGAATATGAAGATCCCCTGGAGGAGGGCATGGCAACCCACTCTAGGACTCTGGCCTGGAGAATCCCATGGACTGAGGAGCCTGGCAGGCTACTGTCCATGGGGTCGCACAGAGGTGGACTCGACTGATTTAGCACGCATGCTCACAGGGTGTGGGTGTCCCAGAGAGCTTACCAGCCGCTCGGGCATCAGCCTGGGATTCAAGCCCAGCCCCTCCCCAGTTCCTCACTCACTACTGTCTTTTACTCCTGCCTCAGTTTCCCTGCCCTGTAAAAAAAGGAAGTGCGAGAGGCTTCACACTCTCCTCACCCTGGACAGAGGACACCCAGACCCCCTTTCCTTGGGCAAACCTTGTATCCAGACCCGAGGGGACCCTACTGCCTTCCCTCCCCTCAGCCCCTCCACTGGTCCCCTGCCCCTAAAGCAATGGCTGCAGCTGGGGGCTGGGTCCTTGGAGCAAGCAGCCTCCTCGCGGCGTCTCATGGTTTCGGTCTCCTCACATGCAAGCGGGTCCTCAGGCTGCTCTGGGTGTTCCTAAGTGCTGGGACCCCCGCCCCCACGGCACAAACAAGACCACCCCACTTCAGCCACAGCCCCACCGCTACTGCTCAGCTTGCTTAGCGAGAAGGCGAGCGCCGTTCTGCTCTGCCTCATGGAAGCCTGAGGCGTCTCTGAACCTGGGGAGGTGAACGTGAGATCTCTGGGCTCCGGGAGCCCGGCTATTCCCCAGCGAGACTCCCCTAGACAGGGAGCCCGCTCCCACACCCTGCACCCTCTCCTGGCAGACACTCAATCACAGAAGCCCGGGCCAGGCCTCTGGCACCAGTGTGGGACGGCCGCCTGGCCTTCCTCAGGGGCCTCTGTCCAGGGGCAGCGGGTCCGGCCCCCACACATACTCCCCAAGCCCCTCCCGACTCCCTCCCGGAGTCAGCAGCCGTGGAGCATCAGGACCCTCAGGAAGAAGTCCCCCGGCCCCACGGGCTGTCCATTTAGCTCCCAGCCCAGCTCTGGACAGTTCAGGGACTCCAGCCCACCACTTGGGAACCCCTCAAACTCACACGAGCTCTGAGAGGCCTGGGTAGGTCTGAGCTCACTGCCACCGCTGAGTCCTGTGACCCAGCAGGAAGTGGGGGCAGGGAGGACTAAGCCTGCCCACTCCGCCCCTGGTGGAGCCCCTCGACTGTCTGAGCGCCAGCCCTGAGCAGGACACACCCACACCCACGTGCTACCCTCAGGACCCAGCCGGGAGAGGCGGGCAGGGAGACCAGGAAGGTGTGAAAGTGCCACGGAGATGTTGTGAGACAGAGTGGACAGGAGTGTTGAACATCTGTGTTTGTGGGGGGAGACAGAGGGGTGGGGTGAGCCCGGAGTGGGCAGGCGTTAAGTTATGGTTCTTGTGTTTGCTTACGAGAGAGG
Organism: Muntiacus reevesi; assembly: GCF_963930625.1. NCBI lineage: Eukaryota > Metazoa > Chordata > Mammalia > Artiodactyla > Cervidae > Muntiacus > Muntiacus reevesi. Next base: position 183,840,899 of record NC_089249.1, on the reverse strand, counting down.
GAGGGAGCCAGAGAGAGGAGGGCAGACCCAGAGAGAGAGAGTGGGAAAGAGAAAGACGGAGACAAAGAAAGAGAGAAGGGAGACAGAGAGGCAGAGGGAAGCGCAATTTTGAGGTCAGAATGGAGGATTTGGGGAAGGTGGGGCGGATTAGGAGATTAGGGTTGGCATATACACACTACCGTGTGTTAAACAGGTAATCAGCGGGAAGATGCTGTAACGCACAGGGGGTCGGCTCGGTGCTCTGTGAGGGGTGGCGAGGCAGAGTGGGAGGGACGTCCCGGAGGGACGGGAGATATGTATTTGTTGTTCAGTCACTGAGTCGTGTCTGATTCTTTGTGAGCCCAGTGACTGCAGCACGCCAGGCTTCCCTGTCCTTCACCATCTCCTGGAATTAGCTCAAATTCATATCCATAGAGTCAGAGATGTTATCCAACCGATTCATGCTTTGCCACCCTCTTAAGAGGATACCATTTCCTTCTTCAGCAGTTCTTCCCGACCCAGGGATTGAACCCAGGTCTCCCACACTGCAGGCAGACTCTTTACCATCTGAGCCACCAGGGAAGCCCTAAGCGGATACATGTGCACATAAAACTGATTCGCTTCATTGTACAGTGGAAACTAGCACGATATGTAAAGCAACTGTTCTCCAAAGAGAAAAGGATGGGAGGATTTTATTTATCCCAGTCCCTGGGGTCTGGGATGCGGGCTTCACAGCAGAGCCCATGAGGAGTGGCTTCAGGAACATGAGGGGTTTCAGGGGGTCCCTGGAGGCTCTGGGAAAGTTACTTGTCACGCTCTGCTGCCCCAGCAGATTGATGACCTCTGGCCCTCTGGTTACCACCCACTTCACAGACAGTGGGGCCTGGGGCTGCAGCAGGATCTGGGGGCCTCCAGGAGGGTCTGTGGGGTGAGGGGGCGCTATGGCCAGGGGAAAGGCCACCCCCCAAGCTGCCACAAGTTAATGTTTCACCAGACCCGCCGCCTGCCCAGAAGGCCCTGCTGTCCCCTCTGCCTCCAAGAATTGTCAGAGCGTGACCCTCCCCTGGGCAGGCTTCACCTCCAAGTACTGGGTGACCTTGACCCCCAGCCTCTCTGACCACCCATTTTCACTGCACGGTAAACCCAGCCCTGAGCGGGCAACTCCAGACCTGAATCGTGGCCAAGGGACATGGCCAAGACTCAGCCTGAAGCCTCCATGTCCAAAGCTGCTAGAGAATCCTGGAAGTTCCCCTTAGAAGGAAAAGCCCATAACCACGGGGGGGCCGAGCCCCAGGCCTGCCCTGCCCTGAATTCAGTTTTGCCTCCTGAGAATGAGAGGGAAGAGAATGGATGCCCCGGCTCAGACCTGGGGAAAGGGAACTGAGATAATGGAGGGATTGGGGGGGGCGGGGGGGGGCGGTGGCTGTTTTCTTAACTGCTTATTTATGTTTGCTGTGTCAGGCCTTAGTTGTGATGTGCAGGCTCAGTAGTAGCCACATGAGGGCCTAGCTGCCCCCTGGAATGTGGGATCTTAGTTCCCCAGCCAGGAATCAAACCCATATCCCCTGTACTGGGAGGCAGTTTCTTAACCACTGGACCACAAGACTGGGGCAGGGGGATGGGGACTGTTTTGACTCCCTGTTCTTTGCCGCTTCTGGCTCTGTCCAGTCTCCAAGCCTTTGCACAGGCTGCTGCTGCCTCCTGCAGAGCCTCTCCCCCCGCTGATCTGCCCTCCTAAAGACCTGAAGTTGGGTTCTGGCACTTGCTGCCCCCATGGTGTTCTGGCTAAAACTCATGCTCCTTCCGGCAGCCCACCTGGTGCTCCACATATCCCTCCCTCACCCAACTCTGACCTTACTCATCTCTGTGCTTCCCAAACACCCCAAGTTTTTCCTACCTACCACAGGGCCTTTGCACTTGCTGTGCCTGCTTCCAGGCACGCCTTCCCTGGCGTTCCCCACGGCGGCCCCTTTATCTCTTTCACATCCTAGCACAAATATCACCTTCCAGGGAACTCCTTGGTTGTCCAATGGTTAGGAACTCCATGTTCTCACTCCTGAGGGCCTGGGTTCAATCCCTGGTTGGGGAACTAAGATCCCACAAGCTGCACGGTATGGCCAGGGAAAACAGTATCACCTTCCAGAGAGACCTCCCTGCCCTCTCGGCAAACCCAGACACACAGGACCCTGGGACCCAGCTGCAGCCCCACTGCGTGGCCTCAGCCATCTGAAATTACATCACTTGATTACCTGGCTGCTGTCAGCCTTCCCTCTTGAGACTGTGGGCTCCATAAGGGTGCAGAAACGGTCCCCGCTGTGACCCCAGCACATAGTGGACACTCTAAAATGTTTGTCAAATGAATCCATGACTCAGGATGCCTCAGGGGAATGATAAGGGCTTTATTCCCACAAGCTTTGCCCCTCGCCAGATGCCCCCGCCTCATCCCAGTCCCTCCCCCTCAGCTTCAAAGATCAAAGATCACGGCAGTGTGTGATGGGCAGAAGACGACCTTCGGCTCACAAGCCCCTGATGGAGGAACACACACGAGCGGGTGTTCAGGCACCAGCAGTCTCTGCAGCAGGGGCCTGCCCTGCTTGAGAGGGCACCCCCCACCCCAGTCCAGCCTTCCCCCACCATGGATACCTCATCCAGCTTCTGGAACTCGGACACCCCGCTGTGACAGCGCCTCACTGCGGCGATCACACAGCCGATGAGCAAAACAGACACCAGCAGACACACCGCCACCACCACGCCCGGGTTCCGGTGCGACTTGGGGGCCCCAGCGTCACCTGGGGCTGAAGGAGGAGCCCCGAGTCAGCCAGGGCGCCGAACGCTTCTGAGACACACCAGGGCCCCAGCGCCTTTTTTGTTTTTTTTTTTACTGTGCCGTGAGGCAAGTGGAATCTTAGTTCCCAGAATCGAACCCACATCTCCTGCAGTGGAAGTATAGAGTCTTAGCCAGGGAAGCCCCTCAGGGCCTTTAAGTCGCTCCTTAGGAAGCAACGCTTCCTTCCCTCTCCAGTGGCTGCTATAACTATCTTTTCAAGCACATTTTTTTTACCCTTTTACTTTTGTTTTTCTTTTTCTTTTCTTTTGAATATATTTGTCTACAAGGCTTTTGTTTTTATTTGCTGTGTTCCCACTCCATTGCTGGCCACTTTGGGAGTTCTTGCAAAGTGAAAAAAAAAAAAAAAAAATTCAACCTAAAATTCAGTTCCCAAGTGCAGTGAGTTTCGGAGGATATGTGCAAAATTTGACACTTTGTAAAGATGGTTTTATATCCTGTGACTTTAAGAAAAATGTTTTTATTTATAGCAAAATGTTACTAAATTTATAGCAAAATGTTATTAAATTTATAGCAAAACGTTATTATACTTCATGTTTGCACTCTTTGCACGTTTTGGAAACAACATATTATTTTGAGTTGGACCCCAGGGACCCTGTGTAACCACACTCTGCAAATTCCCCACCCTCACCACCCCAACTAGTACCCCATTCACCCCATTTCGGCCACCTCACTTTTCCTTGGTTGCACCTGAGATGCCCCAGGAACAGTCCTACCCCAGGGCCTTTGCCCAGGCTGTGTTCACTGCCTGTCCTGTTTCCCTCTAGGTCCCGGCATGGTTCCCTCCTTCACCTCCTTCAAACTAAGACCTCTGCCGATAGTCTTTTAAAATTTCAAATCCTTTGCATTCACATTTCGACCCTTTATCCTGCTCTTTGTTCTTTATAAACAAATTTACTTATAACCTATCTTCCAACATAACCGTTTCCCACAGGACTTGACCCACAACAGATGCTTAATAAAATGTGCTTGGAATGAAGGTCTGAAGAGGCTTAGGTGATGGGAGGAGGTGGGGGGGTCGGGTGGGGAAGAGGCCCCTCCCAGCACATTCTCAGGACTGTGCTTCCCCCTGGTGGCCAACCCCAGAACTGCAGCTTGGTACCCCCAACCATCCCCCTTGCTGTTCAGTCGCTCAGCCGTGTCCCACTCTTTGCAACCCCACGGACTGCAGCACTCCAGGCTTCCCTGTCCCTCGCCAGCTCCCAGCGCTTGCTCAAACTCATGTCCATTGGAGTGGTGATGCCATCCAACCATCTCATCTTCTATTGTCCCCTTCTCTCCTGCCTTCAATCTTTCCATCCCCCTACAGGCCAAGATGGCCCAATACTCACCATAACCAGAGGTCTCGGATGTCTGGTCAGTGGTCGCCATGGACACAAAGGAAGGTAGCGTGCTGGGGTTGGGGTGAGTGGAACTCCAAGGCAGGGTGGCCAAGGAGATAGAGCTCAGGGCACTGGACGGGGAGGTGACGGTGAGCTCTGAACTGGGGGAGCCAGGGCTGGGGTGGGTGTCTGGCTCTGACTGGGAGGAGGTGGGCTGGGAGGTGGAGGCTGTCCCTGAATCTGAGGGGCTGGGGGAGGTTGTGGGCTCTGAACTAGGGCTGTTGGGATGGGCTGTGGAGCCTGGCTCTAAGTTGGTCTGGATTTCCCCTACAGTAGAGGAGCTGTAGCTGAAGGGAGAAGTCAGAGATATGGAAGGCAGGCTCTCTGCCTCTGTGGTTGCAGCATCTGGAAAGAAAACACCATTGGGGTATAGGAAGGAGATGATTAGGAACAAAGATATACAACCCTGGCCCGACGCCACCAACCCACCGGGTGCCTCTTTCCCTAGTATGCCAGCAGACAACACCCACCACTTAGGGAGACTTGGAGGGATTAGTGCACAGTGGGAGTGCTCAGTGGGAAACTGAGGTGTTGATGTCTGAAGTTCCTCATCTGAGCTCCCACAGCCAGCATTTCAGTCTGGGGTGGACCTTCCCTGCTCCTGACTCTTGCTTCAGGGCTCTAGAACTCTTCTGGATATAGGGAACGGCTGCCAACCCAGGTAGCATGCTGGGCAACTCTTTCAACCTGTCTGGGACTCAGTTTCCTTATCTGAAGTAAAATGGACATCACAGAAAGTCAGAGTCTCTGAGAGCTCACGCAGGTCTGATACTCAGTGATGCTGGGCAGCAGAGATCCACCTCTGAGCTCCCAGAGAGTATCGACCCTAATCTCCTTTCCCAGGTACCTGGAAGGTCCCCATGGCTAAACTCAAGGTTTTAACGGGGGCACTGAGGCCTGAGCTCTAAGAACAGTCAGCAGATATTCAATGGAAGGATTGATGCCGTAGCTGAAGCTCCAATACTTTGGCCACCTGATGCCAAGAGCTGAGTCATTGGAAAAGACCCTGATATCGGGAAAGATTGAAGGCGGGAGGAGAAGGGGACGACAGAAGATGAGATGGTTGGATGACATCACTGACTCAATGAACGTGAGTTTGAGCAAACTCCAGGAGAAAGTGAAGGATGGGAAAGCCTGGCATGCTGCCGTTCATGGGGTCACAAAGAGTTGGACACGACTGAGCAACAAGACTCTGGAAACTCTGCTACCTGTTCTAGCTGCTCCCTGCCTTCAAGCCCAGGGTCCAGGCTGAGGGCGGGTAAAGATTTCATGGGCCACCTCCCACAATTACTCCCTTCCCAGTTGCAGGCTGTTGGTAAACTCAACTGATTGCATGTTCATTCATCAACCATATCTTGCCACACCCAGTCCACTCTGCCCTGGGTGGATCTTTGGGCTTGCCTCACCCTAAGCAGCACAAAGGAGGAAATAGCACCCGGCCCTGGCTCCGTGGAGGCTGGGTCCACATGCAGACTCCGTTTCTCTACCCAGTTTCCCAGTTCCTGAGGGGATGACAGATGAGTCTAGGAGGAGACATGGTATACTGGCCTGACTTTATCCTCATTTTACAGCTGGGGAACTGAGGCTCAGAATGGTAGAGTGTCTGGCCCACAGTGACTGGGAAGTAAGAAGGCTCTTCAATGATCTCCAGGGGAGCGTAGCATGGAAGCATATACTCTACCACATGTAAAGCAGACAGCCCACGGAAATTTGCTATATGACTCAGGGAACTCAGACCCGGGCTCTAACAACCTAGAGGGGTGGGAAAGCGTGGGAGGTGGGAGGAAGGTTCAAGAGAGAGGGGACATATGTACACCTATGGCTGATTCATGTTGATGTATGGCAGAAATGAAACCAATATTGTAAAGCAATTATCCTTCGATTAAAAATAAATTAAAAAACAAAACAAAACCTCCAAGGAGTCAAGGACTAAGAGTCCAGCCTCAAACTGTCTCCTACCATTCTTTGAGGAGGAATCCAGATGACAGGAGGTTTCAGCTGAAATGAAGATGATTTGGATGCCACGGTGGACCCCAAGACCTCTGAGGAGTTGTGCTTCTAAAGCAAATTAAGGAAAACTGGAAAGAGGAGGTTGTGGAGGACATCAGCTCTGCTGGGTGCCTGGCACAGAGAGGGTATTCATGAGCTGATGGAGAGTCGACCAGAAGGTAAAATGGGGCTGAGTCTATGGATCGTGCCAGGACTTTGCTTTGCCCAGGGACTCCTAGACCAGGAGGCTGGCATGAGTCAAGTCAGTTGGTTAAATCTGGGTCTGGCACAGGTTGGGAAATTTGGCTTGTCTGAGCCTCAGTTTCCTGAGATATGTGGTCCTTCTGAGTAAAGCTTTTGTCTGCTACGAGAGTCTCATTTGTGGTGGCCTCCACTCTGATATTCCAGGTTTGGGGCTGGGACGCTGGTCAGAGGCTTGATGGGATGGATAGGATGGGGGGCACGGATGCGAGAAATTCAACTCTTCTCCACTGCGGGAGTTGTCTTATAGGGAAACAGAAAGAAATTAAGTCAGGGGCCAAGAACCTCCCCCTGGGAGCCATAGATGTTCAGTGACCAGGAAGTAAGCCCTTCTCCCGCCCGAATCCCCGTGGTCCCTTCTCCCTTTGGGGGCTGGCTAAGAGAAATTGAGATTAGGAACGGAACCTCAAATTGGGTAGGAGGCATTCACCAGCCTGTCGCTGGTTCATGTAATGCTAGGGTGGCAGACCTGGCACCCTCAGGACTGGGGTGAGGGGTGGGGGTGGAAGGGCTGGTGCTCTGGCTGTTCTTGCTTCTAGGAGGAGCCACAGCTCTGGGGCGGGGTGGGGGGGGGGCGGTGGCAGACCAGTGTGACCTGAGGGAGGTGTCCACACACCAGGTGTGTGGCGAGGCCATTTCCCCCTCCAGCTTCCTGGAAGCCGGATCTTACCTGTTCTTACCTGCATTGTTCGCGAGAACAGAGGAATTCCTATCAGAAGCTTGCAGCAGCAGCAGCAGCAGAGCCAGCAATAGAAGCGGCGGCGGCGGCGGCTGGGAGCTCCCCATTCTTGCGTGAGGAGAGGGGGAAAGACGGCTCCGCACAGGTGTGTGGCCAGGTGCCCGCTCTTTACACCTGCGCGCCCCCTGCTGTTGGCGCGCGGCACGGTTCAGGGCCGAGGCGGAGGCGGGGCCTCCGGACGCAGGGCATCTGAGGGCCGCTGTTCACCAGGGGAGACATTCCTGACTCCCCCCCTCGCCACCTGGACCCCTCCACATCTCCTAACAAACCCTCTTGGTTCATGGCCCCAAAGCCTTCTGCTCTGCCTGTCCCCTCAGGGGACTTCCCAAGTGGCGCTAGTGGTACAGAACCCGCCTGCCAGTGCAGGAGACGCAAGAGACTGCAGTTTCGACCCCTGGGTGGGGAAGATCCTCTGCAGGAGGGCATGGCAACCCACTCCAGTATTTTTGCCTGGAGAATCCCACGGGCAGAGGAGCCTGGTGGTCCATGGGGTCACAGTGTCAGACACGACTCAAGTGACTTAGCTTGCACACACGTCTCTGCAGGACGCCCTTGCCCCTTCTGGTTTCCATGGAAGCCGCCACCACCCTGTTGCCCCTCTGCGTCTTTCCCAAGCACATGTTTTCACCCCCATTCCACCCCACTTGGCCAGGCCGCCCCCTCTGGCTGCCCCCAGGCCCTCCCTCTGCCGTGTCCCTGATCCCACCTGCCTCCAGCTCTCTCACCAAGACCGGGGCCCCTTGAGGGCTGGCCCAGCATCCCCCCCCCCAAGTCAGGATGTGGCTGGAAGCCTCTAGAATTTTCTAGGAACAAGGGCCTCATGGTGGCCATTCCAAGTCAGGCCCCCCAGACAATGGCTTCTGGCTGGAGTGCTTCCATCCACAACTGACTGGATGCTGCCCTGCTCACCCTGGATGAATACCATGGCACATGTGAGTCCAGGCTGGCAGCGCTGACCTCTGCGGAAGGCTTAGGGTCCCGATTCCAGGCACAGACCCCAGGTGCCAACGGCGTGGTTGAAAGTTTTGGACCCCTCCGGTCCAGGATGTTCTAGGTCCCCCAGATTTCCACCCCACACCATGCCCAAGACGCCCACACAGCACAGGAGGCCAAGACCCAGGCTGTGGAGGGCTTTATTCATGAAACCCAGAGAGCCATGTGGCCCCTCCCCTGACGTCCCCCCTCCGGTAAGCCGAGGTCCTAGACGCCTGGCCACTGAGCGTGCCGCGAGTTGTCCCACGCCGCTGGCCCCAAGAGCGCGTCCGTGGTCAGGGAGGCCCGGGCGCTGTGGCCGCGCCAGGTGGCCTGAAGCATCTTGGCTGCTTCCTGTTGCTGCTTCAGCTGACGACGCACAACGAAGCCCCTCCAGGCAGACTGGATGACCGTGGCCGCGTTGGTCTGTTGGGGTCGCCGAAGGCTCCGGGCGGTTGACTGGGTCAGGCAGCCCCGTGGCACGCCGGCCTGGCTGGCAGCACCCCGGCCTGTGCCATGCACCACCCGGGTGGGCAGCGTGTGGCCGCACGTGTGGCATGTGCGGGGGCTGGAACCCACGAGCATCACCACGCTGGGTGGGCTTCCTAGTCCGGAGGTCAGCGACTGGCAGAGAGCACAGACGTGTGGCTGGCAGGACTGGAAGCAGCGGTGGTCAGACGTCGTCCTGGCCCCACTGCCAGTCTCAGCCCACACATTCTGGAGCAGCATGTGCTGGGTGCGGCTCTGGCGAATGACGAAGCCTCGCCATGCAGCCTGGATGATGGTGGCAGCTTGGCAGAGGCGGGCCAGGTCCCGCCGCACACGGTAGCCACGCCAGGCAGCCTGGATGATGATGGCCCACTGGTGCCACACCTTGATGGTACGGCGCACCAGGAAGCCACGTGCACATGCCTGGATAATGACCACCGCATGGATGATTATCTTCTCTACAGCCTGCACCGATGCCACCAGCTCCCTCGGCTGTCTGGGGTCCACCGCTGCCTTGCTGCCCACGATGTCCCACGGCACAGTGCCCCTGGCTGGCTCCCAAGCACCACCAGGGGCATCGGTGCTGCCCCTGGGCCCAACCGCTACACTGGGGATGGTAGAGTTCCACGCTTGGCCACCAGACATGGCAGTGTCCTCCGGGCCCTGAAGTACAGCGGGAGTCAGGGACACCCCGAGACTGTCAGCTGGAGTCAGGGACGCCCCGAGACTGTCAGCCGGAGTCAGGGACGCCCCGAGACTGTCAGCCGGAGTCAGGGACGCCCCGAGACTGTCAGCTGGAGTCAGGGACGTCCCAAGACTGTCTGCTGGAGTCAGGGATGCCCCGAGACTGTCAGCTGGAGTCAGGGACGCCCCGAGACTCTCAGCTGGAGTCAGGGACGCCCCAAGACTCTCAGCTGGAGTCAGGGACGCCCCGAGACTGTCAGCTGGAGTCAGGGACGCCCCGAGACTCTCAGCTGGAGTCAGGGACGCCCCAAGACTGTCAGCTGGAGTCAGGGATGCCCCGAGACTGTCTGCTGGAGTCACAGAAGTTCCAAGAATGTCAGTGGGAGTTGCGGATGCCCCGAGACTCTCCGCAGGAGCCATGAAGCTAAGGGAAGTTGGAGACTCTTGCGGTGACTCCTGCCTAAAAAGGGGCCGCCGAGAACCCCTCGGTGAAGACTCATAACCCAGAGACACCCTCCGAATCCCCAGGCTCTGCTTAGAGTTGGCCATGCGGCGTGCCAGCTCATTAGTGTGGATTATTGGTGTTAAGGCTGGCGGTGCACCCAGGGAGTGTTTAGGAAATTTCTGTGAGGACTTAGGGGCATCGTGCTGCGCCTGATCAGAGGGCACAGTCCCAGCTGCAGAATTGTCTGGCTTTTCTGGTACAGAAATAGCATGCATGGACCTGAAGGATGCTCTAGGGAGAAGGAGCCCATGGTCATTCTGAATCTGACCGCCAGCCGCTGTCTTCTGGAGTGTGCTGGGAATGGCTTCCTTCTGGAAACCACTATACATCATCTTTCTAATCAGGGATGGATGAGGTGAAACACGTGGCTGTAACCTCCGGGAAGTGCGTGGGGTCCCCGTCTGAGCCACAGACCTTGGGTGCAAACCGGTGGCCGCAGTATTGTCATGGGTTGGCTTGGGTGACCCTGAGCCTCCAGTAGAAGCCATGACCCCATGGGACACGTGAGTCATCGAGGGGCTCCGAGGCATTATATGAGCCACCAAAGCCTTTTGATAAGCCGAGGGGCTCCGGAGTGCAGTGTGAGAGCTTGGCATCTGCGGGTGAGCCAGTGGGGCCCCAGTGCCCTTGATGGGCACTGTCCGTACACTGGGGCTAGCAGCCACAATGTGGGAACCAGGGGCCACCAAATTGGTCACTGACCTCTGCTGCAGGGTTGGGGCGTCACTACTGACCGTGGAGGGTTCGGCAAGACTCGGGGACTGGGGAAGGACCGAGGCCACACCGCTGGGCATTGACTTAACTTGGCCAGGAGCTACCTCCTCCAATAGCGGCCTCTGGTCTTTGAGAAGAGCCTCATTCTCTGCAGGGACTCCTTGGCTGTAGTCAATGTCCATTGCCAGGGGACTATGGTATATCCATGGGGTGGCCTCAAGGACTTCGGACCCCTGCCTGGATATGGGCCTCTGGGGAGGAGCCCTGTCTGGGTCCTCTGGCCTCATCACAGTCTTGGGATCTATGGTCTCAAATGCCGTCGTCACCCCAAGAGCCTGGTTCAACTGTGAGGCTCTTTGCAGAACCGAAGGCATTTGGTATACTCCGCCGGTCGTGCCAGGAGCTTCCTGGAGGGGAGCTGGAGCCAGGCCAGGGGGATGGGATGCCTGCAAGGTGGTTGTGGACCCTTCCCCTGCCAGGCCCCCATGGTATGGACGAGGAGAGATCCCAATCAGCAGGGACCCCTGGGGAAGGCTCGGGGCCGCGCCTCCGACTGTGGAGGGTAGACTGGCTGTACTAGCCATGGACTCCAGAACTAGGTTCTGACTCAGTCCCCCAGGCATAGATGCTGTGTCCACACTGGAATTCATAGGACAAGGAGGGATTCTGGAGTCCACTGCACCTACCACTGAATCTGAGAGCAGGTCCGGAGCAGTTAGACTAGCTGACGGTTTCACCGCGAGACCTGGCTTCTCCCCAGCAGTGCCAGATGCTGCAATCAGACTGGGGGACACTGAAGTCGCCACAGAACTCATAGGCACAGTTCTGGCCATGCCAATTGCCCCCGACCCTGGAGGAAGGCCCTGGGCTACAGTGCTGGTCATGGGATCTAGAGCAAGGCCCTGGCCCATGCCACCAATCACAGACCCCTGGGGAAGGCCCTGGCCCATGCCACCAGTCACAGACCCTGGGGGAAGGCCCTGGCCCACACCCCCGATCACAGGCCCCGGAGGAAGGCCCTGGCCCACGCCAGCGATCACAGGCCCCAGAGGAAGGCCCTGGCCCACGCCACCAATCACAGGCCCCGGGAGAAGGCCCAGGCCCACGCCACTGATCACAGGCCCTGGGGGAAGGCCCAGGCCCAAACCACTGATCACGGACCCTGGGGGAAGGCTCAGGCCCACACCACTGATCACAGACCCTGGGGGAAGAGTATGGACCACACCATTGACCACATAACCTGGTGGAAGGCTGGGGGCCACACAACTCAATATTGGCCCTGGAGGAAGGCTCTGGCCCACGCCTCCGATCATGGACCCTGGGGGTAGACTAGGGGCCAAGCCACCAGCTATAGAACCTGGAGCCACAGCACTGGGTATGCCCATTGCAGGCTCCTGGCTGATAACATCAGCTTGTTGGTAACTGCTGGAGGTTGTGGACATAGAAGGACACCAGTGGTCCAGAGATATTGGAAGATCCACGCTGACCTGAGATATGCTGGGGCCCACACTGGTCACGGAAAACTTAGACGAACTCACATCCAGTCTACCAGACACTGAAGCCTGAGAGAAGCGAGGAGCCACCCTTGAGGCCGATTCACGAGTCAAAGGGGCAGCAGCCACAGAGGCATGGGATGTCATGGGAGCCATGCCCGTGCTCATCTGAGACTGGCTTGGACCCAGAGCGGTAGCCACACCCCTCTGGCCCACACTCCCTGATCTGCCAGGGGACACCTGAGACATACTTAGGAACATGCCAGTAGCCAGAGTCCCCCGAGACATATCTGGGAGCGTGTCAGAGGCTATGGTGCCCTGGGATCTGCTCACAGACATGCCCCTGAACAGAGACACACTGGCTTCCTGGCCTAGACAAGAGTCCTCCTCACTGGCCACAGGTGCCTGGTAGAGGTTTGGAGCTGAAACGATGACAGCAGGTTGTTCAGTCACTCTTGGGTGCCTCCCACCGATCCCAGGCAGCTGATGAAAGCCCAGGGCCACCTCGCTGAACTCAGGGGCCTGGAGATGCGAGGCCACGCCTCTAACCGTCAGAGGATCTTGACGTGGGTCCACCCTAGCAGACACGGCTGGCTGGCTCAGACCCTGGCCCATGCCATTAGCCACTGATGAATATGGTGCACACGAGGTGACTTCAATGGCAAATGATGAATGATGCTGACTGGGAGCCACTGCCTTCACCCTCGATGATGGTAAATTTGGACTCACCCTAGGGGCCCAACTCGGCTGACTCCTAGCACAACCTGCACCACTGATCACAGGTAGCTGGGCCAGGCTGGGGGTCCCCCTAGTGGCCACAGATGGCTGGGCTAGGCGGGGGGCCACCACACAAGTCATAGAAGGCTGGCCTAGGCTAGGAGCCATCCCACTGGTAAAAGGTGGCTGGGTTTGGCAGGGGGATACTCCAAAGGTCAAAGATGGCTGACTTAGGCTAGGGGCCACCCCAGTGGTCATAGGTGACTGGGCTAGACTGGGCTCTACCCCAGAAACCTTAGATGCCTGGCCTAGGCGGGGGACAACCCCACCAGTCATAGATGTCTGAGCTAAGCTGGGAGCCACACCACTGGTAACAGATGGCTGGGCTAGGCTAGGGGCCACCCTAGTAGTCACAGCTGGCTGGGCAAGGCTGGGGATCATCCTAGTGGTCACAGGTGGCTGGGCGAGGCTGGGGGCCACCCCACTGGTCACAGGTGGCTGGGCAAGTGTGGGGGTCACCCCACTGGTCACAGGTGGCTGGGTGAGGCTGGAGGCCACCCCACTGGTCACAGGTGGCTGGGCAAGTGTGGGGGTCACCCCACTGGTCACAGGTGGCTGGGCTAGGCTCAGGGCCAGTCTGCAGGCCATCAACGGCTGTGAAAAGCTGGGACCCACCCCACCAACCATCAGTGGCTGGCCTAGGCTGAGGGATACCCTCTTGGTCCTGGACATCTGGCCTAAGCTGGGAGTCAGCTTATTGGCCACTGAAGGCTCAGATAGGCTGCTGGTCATTCTACTGGCCATAGAGAGCTGGCCTGGATTTGGGGCCACCTTACTGGCTACTGTAGGCTGAGATAGGCATGAGGTCAGCCTACCAGCCACAGATGGCTCCTGATAGACAGTAGGGAACACATTACTCAATGACAAACTTCTGGTCAACCCAGTCCCAAAGGGTGCCTGGGACAAACTCTCCTTCAGATTCATGGAACTCTGATCTGAGGACATGTCTTCCTCATCCTCTGAGTCCCAGTGGACACTCAATGTCATGCGACTGGCCACTGAGCTATGATGGAGAACGGGGATCAGTTCTGAGTCTGCAGAAGACTGGTCTAGGAGGCTTGGGGCCACGTGCCTGTGACCTGCTCCCTCAGTCTCTTCCACATTCCTGGGCCCCTGGGACCTCTCCAAGGCCTCTGCAGGGAGGAGAGCATCTAAATGAAAGTCCCTGTCCAGGCTGGCTTCCCAGGGCTCCTCCCCCACCACACCAACAGCGGCCATGCTGGCCATAGACGTGGTGGAAAGGCTGAGTGAGCTGCAGCTGCGCAGTGAGCTCTGGGAATTGCTCATATCTAGGCCGTAGTCTGTGGAGCCCTGGGAGAAGCTTCTGGACAGGTCATTGTCTGGACCTTGTGGCATACTGGCCAGCAGTTCACTAAGTATACGGCTAGTTATCCGCTCCTGTGGGCCATGTGCCCTGGAAAGGCTACCCCGTGTTTGATTCTTCTCCTTCCCGGGGATGGCTGTTCGGGAAAGGGTGGGTGTCAGCTTATTTCCTGGGGAGGCTTTGAACAGACTGGGATCCACCTGATCCCATTGCTTGGGTGCCCAGCAACGACCAGGAGCCATGGGGCTGGGCCAGGGACCTGGGGTTAGGACGCAGGCCTTGGGGGCATGCGGTTGTGTTTTGCTCACCGTGGCGGCCTGTGGTGGAATTGGGGTCGCCTCTTTGGTCATCTGCCTAGGGCCCTTGAAGGCTCGTTTATGATTCGGGGACTGGGTTCTCTGCATGGTCTCCTTGGGGACCACAGGTAGCTGTTTCGGAACTTTGGCCCCTTGGGGTTGGCCCACACAGGGGGGTACCCTGCTGACCCCCGAGGGCTGACACCAGCAAACAGGCCCCCCATAGCTGGCGGCACAGCTATGGGAGTGGGTGCCCCTCCCATGACCGGCGGTGCTGGGAAGCTGGCCCGGGGCTAACCTACCCTCCCCTGGAGATGCCCTTGCATGTGGGGCCACCCTGCTGACCTCGTGTGGACTGTGGGTGCTTGTGGTTGAGCTGCCAGTGGCCAGTGACGGCCGGCTGGCGCTCGGGCCCACGCCATTGGCAAGGAGTGGTTGCCACAGACTGGAGGATGGCTGCTGGTGGGGCATGTTGGGCAAGTTGGGGTCCACATCACTCACCATGGGGCCGAGAGCTGATGCCAATTCCCTCGCCCTGGGGTGTAGGCACACTCTTTGCTCACAGACCTTGGGGGTCAGGTACAGATGTAAGAGGCTTCTGCTGGGTCCCGTCTCCCATGACAGAGTGGGACCCGGGGCAGAAATAGGGGGATACTGGTGAATGGTGATCACCTTAGCAATCAAGGAGTCACCTACAGAGACCACCGATGAGCAGGGTGACCCCCCGAGCATGGCCCCATCCCCCCTCTCTTCCAAGAGCCCCAAGGGCCAGCCCGTGACAAAACCCTCCCAGGCCCCACCCCAAGGAACCCTAACCTTGCTGGGCTGTAGTCTCATGGGGCCCAAGGTGGTCCCCCATGCGGCCGACAGGCTCCCCCTGCAGTCCACCTCCACCGGGGCCGGCATCACAGTCATCCCGCTTCCCACCGTTTTCGAGGCAGCCTTGGGGAGGCCGACTCCAGACCTCAGGGCCGCCTGAGAGAGAGATTGGCTGAGGACTGCACCCAGCTCCCCCTGACACAGGGCCTGGCTCAAGGTGGCGCGCTCCTCCTCCGTCAGGGCCTTGCTGAGCACATCCGCCAGTCTGCTCTGAATGGCCTTAGTGAGCTCACCCCGGGACAGTGCGCGGGATAGGCTGGTGCCCAGCTCGCCCCAGGAGAGCGCCTTCACCAGCACCGTGCCCAGAATGCCCTGGGGCAAGGCCTTGGCCATCGTGGCTCCCAAGACTTCTTTGGACAGAGCCTGGTTCAGGGCCGCCCTCACTTCCCCCTGGGAGAGGGCTTTGGCCAGCAGGGCGCGGAGGTCCTCCTGGGAGCCCAGCACGGCGGCCAGCTCAGCACACAGGGAGGCGAGTTGGGAGGCCGCTAGCTCCTCCTGGCTGGGCGGGGGTGCGCCGGTGGTTGACGGCTGGGCCCGGGCAGCCCCACTGTCCCCCCAGGATTCAGCGTTGCACGTGGTGTGGCCAGCAGAGGCCAGCAGAGGCACCAGCATGTTCTGGGTCTCAGAGGCCCCCTGGCGCAGGCCCAGGGTGGCCTTGCCTTGCACGTAGCTGTGGGATGGGAGCTGGGTCAGTCTGTCTTCTGGCTTGGCTCGGGGCAGAGGGCCGATGTGCTGGCAGGGCTGGGTGGAAGCCTTGAAGCCCGCCAGGAGTGGCTGCGACTGTGTCTTGCTGCTGAGTTCAGCAGCCTGGTGGGCCGCGTAGAGGCTCTTAGCTGTGTCTGTGACCAGCTGGGCCTGGGACTGCGTCTTCGTCAATCCGGTGGGGAGATGCCCTTGGGACTGTACCTTGATCACTGCTGAGGTCAGCTGTGCCTGGGACTGCGCCTTCACCAGCTTGGCGGGCAGGTGTGCCTGGGACGGCATCTTGGACAGACACTCACTCAGGTGTGGCTGGGCCACGGCTGCGGGGGCTTGGGCCGCTGGGTGTCCTGGGCCCCGGGCCTTAGTCAGCTTGGCAGACACGTGCTCCTGGGGCAGGGCCTTAGTCAGCTCAGCCAGCAGCTGGGCCTGGGGCAAGCCTGTGGTTGAACAAGGGGCCAGCTGCGCTTGAGGCAGACATGTGCTCAGCGGCGGCCCAGCTGTTCTAGCAGGCCCATACAGCTGGGATTGAACCTTCAAGACGTCCGTCCTCAGCTGTGCCCGCTTGTTCCTGTCGTTGGCCACTTTTGCCCAGGTCAGATCCCCAGGCATTTCCATGGCCATACTGGTGTCAGACATGGTTTCCGTTTTCACTTGCTTCTGGGAGAAGGCCTTGATTTTCTCGCCTTCCAAAGGAGGCCTGGCTGCAGGCTTAGGAGCCCCAGCCCCCAGATGCGATGGGGGAAAGCATTTCACTTTCCCCTCTGTCAAGTAGGAGCGGGACGAGACCTTGACAACCCCTGTTGCCTGTCTCGCGTTCACCGTGGCCCTGGCCTTTGGTCCGCTTAGACACGTGTGGGATGAGGTGTCGGAAATCCCAGCTGTCGCCGCTGCTGAAAACGGGGGCTTGAGGTTTCCAGCTGCTGAAGGGGGCAGGCACAGGGTTCTGAGGATGGTGGCCACTGAGCGTAACTGAGCAGGAGTCTTGTTGATCATGGCCGCCAGGCGCGTCTGGGGAGGAGCTGTTTTGGCCACCGAGGCTCCTTGGAGCATCTGATGAGATGGGGTCTTGGTCACTGTGGCCAACTGACACGTCTGCGGTGGGGCCTTGGTCCCCAGGGCTGCTGGGCGCGTCTGGGGTGGGATCTTGGTCAGCAAGGGCCCTGCACACGCCTGGGGTGAGACTTTGGTCGCTGTGGCCGCAGGACGTGTCTGAGTTGGAGACTTGATCATCGAGGCCAGCAGGCAGAGCTGGGGTGGGACCTTCGTCAAAGCGGCTGGCGGTCTCGTCTGGGGTGGAGTGTTGGTCATGGAGGCTGTTGGTCGCATGGGGGCTGGGGTCTTTGTCCCTTGGGTCACTGGGCAGGGCTGGGGTGGGGTTTTGGTGATGGTTACCATGGGCCCTGGGCACGGCTGGGGTTGGATCTTACTCATCATGGCCGCCAGGCATGACTGGAGTGGGGTCTTGGCTGCTGTGGCTGGCGGGCACGTCTGAGGTGGGATCTTGGCCACTGGGGATGGGGGGTACACCTGGGGTGGGACCTTGGTTATTGTGACCGCTGGCACTGGGCATGGCTGGGGTAGGGTCTTGTTCACCAGGGCTGCCAGGCACGACTGGAGGGCAGTCTTGTTCACGGTGGCCGCTGGGGACATCTGGGCCACAGTCTTGGTCATGGGGGCTGCTGGGGACGTCTGCGGAGGGATCTTGGTCATTGCAGCTGCCAGGTACATCTGGGGTGGGGTCTTGGCTATTGTTACCATGGGCACTGGGCAAGCCTGGGGCGAAGTCTTGGTTATCGTGGCCGCCGGGTACATCTGGAAGGGAGTTCTGGCCATGGTCAAAGTGGTCCCTGGCTGGGAGAGGGTCTTGGTTGTCACAGGCGCTGGGCCTGTCTGGGGTAGCATTTTGAGGACCTCTGCTTCCATGGGGGTCTGGGTTTGGGTCTTGAATTGTCCTTGAACTGCCTGGGCGCACCTTCCAGATGGTGGTGGGCCCATGGCTCCCGCCTTGTTGGCTCTGGCAGTTATTTGCTTGGTCTTCATTGTGTCCCCTTCCACTTGCACAAGGCAGGTGCTTCTGATGGTTCTTGTCATCAGGCATGGGCGGCACTTGGCCTCGAGACTCACGGGACACGGAAGTTTGATGGCGACTGTCTGGTGCGGCAGGAAGGTGACGCTGGGGCCTCCGACAGAGCAAGTCCCAGGCGGTGACATGCCTTGGGACTGCAGCAGGGCCAGCTGGTGGGTATAGGTGGCCAGGCTGTCGGAGGAAGGGAACTGGGTCTCCTTGCTCACCATGGTGGGCTGGGCCAGCAGGGACTTGCCCTCTTCGGGATGCTGGAACCGCACCTGTTGGGGCGGGTGGTAAGGGATGTCCCCCTCCTCTACCTTCGCTTTTTTCTCCATCGTCTTGCCAGACCGGAGGAGGCGCCTGGTGTTGAAGCGTCGCCAGGCCTCCTGGATGGCCTTGGCTGCCATCATCTGGGAGATGAGCTTCTGCCGGAGGCGGTACCCCCTCCAATTGGCTTGAATGAGGGTGGCTGCGCGGGACAGCATCATGTCCATTTCATCCACCAGGACGTTCCTGAAGGCCTGGCTCTCCACCACAGCCCGGAGGCGAGGGATACGACGAGCCACCGTCTTGTCCTTGTCAGGCTGTTCCAGAAGGGTCTCCTTGGAGGCGGGTGGTTCACGCTGGGGCTGTGGATGCAGTGTTCCCGGTTTGTCTTGGAGACTGGGATCAGGCTGGTGGGAGCTCTGCCCACTGGGCGACATCTGTGGCTGTGAACACGGTGTCCCCACTCTATCTTGGAAGTTGGGGATGGACTGATAGGAGCTCTGCCCGCTGGAGGACACCTGTAGCTGTGTTGCTTGCTGCATTGTCTTGGTTCCTAGGCGGGTCAGCTCTGCCTGTGGGGGGGCAGCAGGGAGGTGGTCAGGGAGCAGCGTGGTGCAGGCAGGAGGCCTCCTGGCTGGGGCGGTTACTCACCCCCCAGAAACTACATGTTCTGGTTCCTGGCATCTTGCCATCTTCCTCCTCTCCTTGGAAGGGACTCCTTCACAGTCATATGCCCGGGTGGCCTTCCGTCCCCAGGCCACATCATCCTACGGCTACTCCAACGTCAGCACCCAGGGCACGTTCTCACCTGAATGCCTGACCACCCACCTGCTCCTCACCTTTCCTCTGTATCTGGAACATACTATAAGGACAGCACTGATCGTACTGTTTTGGAAATATCCTGCCTGTGTCTGTATGCTTGGTGTTATTTGCTTTTTCCCACTGACTGATGGTATTCTGAATTCTTAGATGGTAGGAACCGAGCCCGACTCATTTCTGTGGCCCCATCTCAGTCACAGGGCCTGGGCTCCCAGTTGTGAAAAGGTAGATGTTCTGAGTGGCTAGCTTGGCTATAAATGAGTAGGTGAGCAGATTGAAGGTTGGATGGATAGATGGATGACCAACTCCTGAATGGATAAATTAGTGGAAGAATGAATATTGGATGGATTAGAGGAACGGATAAAAGAGTTTGGGTTGAAAATGGGTGAGTAAATGAAGTTGATGAATGAATTGGCAAACAGATCAGTAAATAAGGAAATGGATACATGGATGGATGGATGAGAGTGTAAACAGATAAATGAATGTATGTGTGCATAGCAGGATAATTGGATAGATGGAGGGAGGGAGGATAGTTGAGTGGGTGGGTGAATGGATGAAATATGAGTAGATAAATGAATGAGTGAATGAAGAAAGGTAAAGGAATTGGTAAAGAGATCAATGAAAAGGAGGTGGATTGATGAATGACTGGATGGATCAGTGAATAGATGGGGGATAACATAGGTGATGGATAGATCAATGACAGATGGAAGGATGGGTAGAGGAAAAAATGAAGAGGTGACTAGATTTCAGAATTACCCCAGTGCAGAGTATTCACTCAGGCAGCCCTAGAGCATAAGACAGGGGACTATACAGGAGTCCCCCCTTCTGGCTGGAACCACAGACTTCATACCTTGGAAGATCATAGAGTTGGAGGAGGAGCAGGAGAAGAAGGTGCAGTCTCGGAAGCCAGCTTGCAAGAAGCAGCAGCCTTCAGCCCTTCATCCCACGCAATGTGCAGCAACACTGCCCTGGGCTGACTCTGTCCCCAAGACCAAAGTGAAAAGATGTTAAAACCAAAAAAGAAAAAAAAACCACTAAATTCTATTTAAAAAACAAAACAAAACCTTTTTTTATTGCAAAGTTCACTTTTCAGAGGTAAAACTAGAGAAATACCCATCAGGTCAAAGAGTAGGGTAAAGCCACCATCAAAAATTGGCATTTTGGAACCTGGGGGGGCGTGGGGGAAAATTGGCATTTTGTGTGACTTCCCTGGTGGTTTAGTAGCTAATGTAGTGATTAATTCTCATGTCCAATGGAGGGGACCTGGGTTTGATCCCTGGCCAGGGGACTAGACCCCACATGCCACAACTAAGTCTTAGTGCATCCAGATAAATAAATAAATCTTTTTTAAAAAATTGGCATTTTGGGCTATAATTGTCAGTGAATATCTTCCATGTTCATGTCTTTGGATTAACAATGAAACACCAAAAACAAAGAATTTTAAGTCCAAAAAATGAATGTACAAGGAAGTTTATTCCTTTAAAAAAATTATTTTATTGAAATATAGTTGATTTACAATGTTGTATTAGTTTCAGGTATATAGCAAAATGATTCAGTTATATATACATATCTATATTCCTTTTAAAAATATTTATTTGTGATATTTTGTTTATCTAGCTGCACCGGTCTTATCTGCAGCACATGGGAACTTTAGCTGGGGCATATGGGATCTAGTTCCCTGACTAGGGATTCAACCCAGATCCTCTGCACTTGGAGCTTGGAGTCTTAGCCACTGGACCATGAGGGAAGGCACATATATATTCCTTTTTTACATTCTCTTTTATTATAGGTTATTACAAGATATTGAGCATAGTTCCCTGTGTTATCTTGTAGGTCCATTTGGTTAGAGATTTGATATGTATCTAGTGTTATTTTGTACCTAAAAAAAAAAAAAAAAAAACTGGAAAAAACCAAAAAGGTGATTGCTAGGGGGTCAGTTAACAAGTGCATAAAGAAGGGTGCTCAAGGATGTTCATCACTGTATTGTTTATGAGAGTCAAAACCAAAATCAACAATGCTTCTCAGCAGGAGGTGGCTTAAATGCAGAAGGCCCAGGTTTGACCCCTGGTCAGGGAACTAGATCCCACAAGCCACAACTAAAATTTCTCATGACTCAGTGAAGACTGAAGATCCTGCATTCTGCAACTAAAATATGGCACAGCCAAATAATATTTTTTAAAAAGAAAAGAAAGGGTTTAAAAAAAAGAAATGATAATCAGAGCATACCTTAAATGATCCACAAGCATAGGTAAAATTTAAAAGGTGAACAAGTTACAACCACTTGGATCCATATCTTGAAGATAACTCACCAATTCCACTCAGATGAATATACTCAGGAGGTTCAAGTGTTTATACTCACCCCAAACCAGAAACCATCCAAATGTCCACCAACAGAATAATGAGTAAGTCAACTGTATATCCTCCATTAATATAAATGAGTAGAATTAAAAATATTGACCTATTTATAAATCAATGGATCCTATTTGACATGTCAGTGAGAATGTGGTCAACAGTATAGAGGAATCTCACATACATTGTTTTGAGTGAAAGAAACTGAACATAAAAGAAGACAAATTGGTTACTCCAGTTATAGGACATACAAAAGAGAAGAGAAGAAATTAAACTCTGCTATTAAAAGTCTGGACAGGGCCTCCCCTGGTGATCCAGTGGTTACAAATCCACCTTGAAAGGCAAGGGACACTGGTTTGATCCCTGGTCCAGGAAGATCCCACATGCCAAGGTGCAGCTAAGCCTGTGTGCCGCAACTACGGGGCCCGTGTGCTGCGACTGCTGAAGCCCACACACTTAGAGCCTGTGCTCCACAAGAGGAGCCGCCCCAATGAGTCCTCGCATCACAGCAAAGAGCAGCCCCTGCTCACGGCAACTAGAGAAAGCCAGTGTGTAGCAAGGAAGACCCATCGCAGCCAAGAAATAAAATACAGAAATGAGGTGACTGAGAGGGGACATGAGGGGGCTTGGGAGGCCAGTCACGTAGGTTTCTTTGGATTGTGAAAATATGGCCTGGCTTTTCTCTTTGCATCACCTTCATATAGAGGCCAAAATACTCCTAAGTGATGACGAGGAATACGTAAGGAGATGAGCAAATAATCAGAGCATACCTTAAATGAAAAATGCAAGTTACAAACAACAAGCACCATAGGACTTGACTTTTTTTTCCTTTTATTCATGTGTTTGGCTGCATCAGGTCTTAGTAGTGGCAGGCAGGCTCTTCTCTCCTTACAGCCTGTGGGCTAAGTAGCTGCGGTGTGCAGCCTTAGCCGCCCCCGTGGCATATGGGATCTCAGTTCCCCGATCAGGATCAAACCCACATCCCCTGCATTGGAAGGTGGATTCTTAACCACTGGACCACTGGGGAGGTCCCAGGACTTGACTTTTAAAAAAAATAGTCCATATAAAACACACACAACAGACACACACACTGGAATAAGCATAAAAAAATCTGGACGGATAAACATTAAATTGACAAGTGATTGTGTGTGTGTGTGTGTGTGTGTGTGTGTGTGTGTGTGTGTGTGTGTGTGTTTAAGGAATAGGCTCAGGGGGTACTTTTTTTTTTAGGGGGTACTTTAATAAACAAAATTTCACTTAAAAAATTAGAATTTGGCCTCTTAGTCAAGGTGGCAGAAGGATATGATGTGGCCTCCTTCACTCCTTCACTCAAACATAGAATGATGGAATATTTCAAAACAGTATTACCACATGGTATTTATTGTTTAATGCATAGAAACATGAGATCACTAAGTTGTAAACCAGTAACTAACTTAACACTGTGTGTCAATTACACTTCAAAAACAAACAAACATGCACTTCTCTGGTGGTCCAGGGGTTAAGACTCCACACTTCCACTGCAGGGATCTTGGGTTCAATCCCTTGTCGGGAAACTAAAATCCCACATGCCTTGTGGTACAGCCAAAAACAAAACAAAACAAATAAACTCATAGGAAGAGAGATCAGAGGGAGTGGGGTAGGGAAAGGGGGAAGTGGATGAAGACAGTCAAAAGGTACATACTTCCAGCTATAAGATGAATAAATATTAGGGATGTAATGTACAACATGATGGATTCTGAGTTATCATCACAAGGGAAAATAATGTTTTTTCTTTTATTTTGTATCTATATGAGATGATGGATGTTCATTAAACATTTTTTTCTTGTATATATTTATTTATTTATTTAAGGCCATGACTTGCAGCATGTGGGATTAATTCTCCAAGTGAAAGTGAAAGTCACTCAGATATGTCCAAATCTTTGCAACCCCATGTTCTATACAGTCCATGGAATTCTCCAGGCCAGGATACTGGAGTGGGTAGCCTTTCCCTTCTCCAGCATATCTTCCCAACCCATGAAGCGAACCGGGGTCTCTTGCATTGCTGGCATATTCTTTACCAACTGAACTATAACCAGAGATCAAGTCAGCATCCCCTGCATTGGGAGCTCAGAGGCTTAACTGCTGGACCACCAGGGAAGTCCCAATGCTCACTAAACTTCTTGTGATCATTATTTCATGATGTATGCAAGTCGTTATGCCATACACCTTAAATTTACACAGTGCTGTATGTCAGTTATATTTCAATAAAACTTGGGGGAAACTTTTTTTAAAAAAGAAAACTATAACTCAAAAACAAACCAACTCATAAAAAAAGAAAGAAAGAGAGTTAAGTCGCTCAGTCGTGACCAACTCTTTGCAACCTCATGGACTGTGGCCCACCAGGCTCCTCCATCCATGGAATTTTCTAGGCAAGAGTACTGGAGTGGGTTGCCATTTCCTTCTCCAGGGGATCTTCCCGACTCAGGAATCGAACCAGGGTCTTCCGCATTGCAGGCAGATGCTTTACTGTCTGAGCCACCAGTTTCCCATAAAAAAAGGAAAAGAAAAACTTTGCAATTTCCTTTTTAAAAAAGAAGAAAAAAGAAAAACATTACCAAAATCTAGCTCTCACCAACAGATATGATGCAAATACTCTTAAAAAAAGACCAGTTATCAGAAGAATAATACTATACCCAAGTAGGATTTATTCTAAAGATGTAACAATAGTTTAGTATCTTTAAATTCACAAGGTAATTCATTACATCCAGGAATTTAAAAGATAGCCATATGATTTTCCAAATAGTGCCCCCAAGGCATTTTCCCAAATCCACAGTTATTTATAATAAATATTTTTAAAAATAGATAAGATAGTACATAAAAATGGTAAGTCTAACCACAAAACCATAACAAATGCCATTTTAAAACTGAAATTCTGAAGTCATTTTTGGTAAAGGAAGGAGAGAGGTGCTGCCCACCCTTGCTGCGGGTATCACTATTTTTGGTAATTACAGCAAAAGCAAGATAACAAGGACTTGAACAAGCAGTGTAAATGTTTGAAAAGAGAGCTTAGCAGGAATTGTCAACTTAGAAGACCCAAGAGATTCTGTTTTTTAAAAGTATATATGTATACAAATACAGAACACGTGTATGTGTGTGTATATATATATACATATATCCCATCGTTCCTAAGGCACATGACTGCATACAAAAAAGCAAGCTACAAATGGAAATGAGAAAAAAAATTCATAGAGATGTCCAAAACTATACAATTCACAGGAACAAATATTACACAAAAGCCAAAGGAGTTACATGAAGGCTAGGAAAATAGACAAAAGATCTCTTAGAGGCTTTTCTCTCTGCATCACCATACAGAGGCCAAAATTCTCTTAAGTGATTTTGAGGAATATGTAATGAGACAAGCAAATAATCAGAGCATACATTAAATGAAAAATGCAAGTTACAAACTACAGGCACCCTAGCACCTGATGTACCACCACGTTAGGAGGAAGAAAGAATTCTTACAATAATTATTACACAATGTCACAATTCACAGACTATAATTCATGTCCATTAGAATCTCAATGTGGAGCTTTTTGGAAGTGGAATAATTTCAGTCTTCAGATGGAAGAGTAAGTGAGAGAAGACAAAAAGATCATAAAAAATAACAGTAATAAGAGAATTTGACTAGCCAGACGTATAGACTTAAAAGCCATCATAATCACACAATGGTTCACATACATGACTAGAGAAATAAACCAGTGGGACAGAAAAATGAAACCAGAAATTAATACCAATGTACCAAAATACCAATGATATAATGTATTTCAATTCAAGAGAGGGAAATTCTGTGTTTAAATAAATGGTACAAGGCAATCTATCTGCAAGAACATATGCTTGGACCTCTGCCTCATACCATATTCTAAAAAATTCAGATGGATTGAAAAATTATAAGAACATTTATTATTATGTGTGTATAAGTCAGTGAGCTCTTATGAAACTAAACAGGAAACCCAAAAGCTTTGAAAAAGATAAACATGTTTGACATCATAAAGAAAAAAAAACAAGTGTATGACTAATGATGCCATAAATAAGGCCAAAGTACAAGAGACTAGGAAAAGAGTTTGCAATGCATGTGGCAAAGAGTCCAAGTTACCATCCTGCTAAAACAAAAATACCCATACTTTTGGAAGACTATGACAGTATCCAGAGTGTCTGCAACTTAACATTTGCAATGTCTAGGATATAATCCAAAATGACAAGAAATTTGAATAAACTTAAAAAAATGAAACATTCTCATGAGAAAAGTTTATCAGTGGAGTGTGACCCCAAGAGGCCCAGTTCTTGTAATTATCAGACAAGGGTTTTAGAGTAGTTATTATAATTATACTTAATGGGAAAACATGCTCATAAGGAATAGAGGTGGAGGATCTCAGTAAATAAACAGAAAAATGAAGATATTAGAAAATAACCAGGTGGGAATCCTAAAATTAAAAATATAAAATATCTGGAATTCAGAAAGTATCTGGATGGGCTAAAATGCAGAGTGCAGATGACAGAAGAGTGCGTTTGAAAATAAATAGACAGAAATTATCCAATTTGAAGAACACAGAAGGGGTAAAGATGGGCCATAGAGCAAGCCTTAGGGACCTAGGGGACAATATCAAATAAATGTAATTGGGGTCCCAGAAAAAAGGAGGAGGGTATAAAAATATGTAAAGAATTAGTGGCCAAAAATTTGTTGACAAAAAATGTATAGGTTTAAAAAGCTCAGAAAACCCTAAACAAGATAAACACAAAGAAACACACCTGGGCTCAACACAGTCAACATCCTGAAGAGCCAAGATCAGATCTTGAATTCAGTCACAGAAAAACAGATAACATTCAGTGGAGCCATGATTCAGCCAACTTCTCATCCGAAACTATGGAAGCCAGAAGACAGTGGAACCACTTTGAACCAAGTCTGGGCCCAATCAGGAGATCAAAACCAACCATAGATTAAATGAAGGAAGTTTAATGTAAAGTACTGTTTATGACAATAAAACAGTAACTATAAGGTAAAAAGAAACTCTAATGTGGTTTCCTAGGGTTGAGCTATATCTCCAAAGAAGGGCAAATTGGGAAGAAATTCAGACTTCCTTGGAGAAGATGTGGTATGACTCACCAGACAGCAGAGATACCAGCTGGTTTGGCCAGACTGAAGCAGGTCTGGAGTTTCCAAGCAAGCAAAAGCACCCTCCCCCAGAAGTGCAGACGGGGGAACAGGTGATCAGTAACTGGTGATGTGAACACATATCAGGAATCCAGTTGCTGGTGGAGGCAGAAGGTCTGCAGAGTGTGTGGGCTACCATGGGGGCTCTGATGACAAGAAGGCTACAGAAAGGTGTTCACCAGGCCGAGCCAGCAAAATCTCAGGAGTGAGGCAGATTCACCAGGAATCTTCACACTTCTACTACTGACCCATCCTGCAATGTCTTACCAGCAACCTCTACTAAGAAAGATTAATATTACACTCACTTGAGACAATGAAAGGAATTCCTTTGTTTATTACAGATAAGGTACAAAGTGAAAGGTACATTTGGTGGCAAGAGATAATAGATTGAGGATTGACATGCACAAAATTAAAGAGCTGAATGAACAACAATAGCAAAATACTGCCAACTGATAATTCTATACCTAGGGAAAATGTCCTTTGGAAATAAACTTAAAGACATTTTCAGGTGAAACTAAAAGAATTTGTCACCTGTACATCTGCATTATAAGAAATGCTAAGAAAGTTCTTCAAGTTGAAGGAGAATTATATTTGAGGGAGACGTATCTGGGGAGAAATGAAGAATACATAAGGGATGATAGATACCCACATAAATAGGAGAGACTATTATTTTCATCTTTAAAAAAAACACATATGGCAGTATAAGCAAAGATTAACACATGGTCTTGTGGCATCTATAATCTATGTAGCTGTATTTCACATGAAAAATAGAGAATAAACAACAATGTTGAGGGTAAAAGGAACTATACGGTTGGAAGATTTTTACATTTTAGATGAAGTAGAACAACAGTAACTCTAATTCAGTTATGACTTAAGGATGTTTGTTAAGGATTACAATTCCTTGAGCAGCCCCTAAAAAGGAAAAAAAAAAAAAAAAAAAAAAAGGCAGTAGAATTTAAAATAGAATTCTAAAAATGATTCAAATAATAATTTTTTTTAGAAAAAAAGGCAGAAGGGGGGATGGAGGAATAAAATTCAGAGACCACGGAAAGAAAACTAGTAAAATGGTATATTTAAATTCAATCATATTAATCACTGATATAAGGATGATCACAATCAATTTGTTTTCAAAGACCCAAGCACCACCTCCTTTCGCATTAGACATTTTGACTTCACTTGTGCGATGGTCTGAATATCTGGCCCCAAGATAGGCCAGGCCCAGGCACAATTGGCATCAATGGGAACTGACTCATAACAGCAAACTGGCCTGAGGCTGGTTCCCGAGGGTCTGCACAGTCACTGTCTCATGTCACAGAGGAGGAAACTGAGATCCAGAGGAGCCAACATACCATGTCTCACTTCTTTATATTGTTTATTTGCCTCCCCCATTAGACTGTGAGCTGACCACCCTTTGTCTGCTTTTGAGTCCCAGTACCTAGAACAGTCCATATAGTAGGTGCCCAAGATATAATTATAGGGACACTTCCCTGGTGGTCCAGTGACTGAGACCCTGTGCTCCCAATGCAAAGGGCCCAGGGATTGATCCCTGTTTGGGAAACTAGATCTCACATGCCCCAACTATGAGTGTGCATGCCTCATCTAAAGATCCTGCATGCCACAAGGAAGATCGAAGATCTCGAGTGCCGCAATTAAGACCCAGCACAGCCAAATAAATATTTTTTTAAACAGAAAGGTTTATGGATAAATGGAAGAATGAATGGAAGGATGGATACATGGATGGATCGACAGATGGATGGATGAATGTGGCCCAGCATTCAGAACTTGGACACGGCAACTTCAAGATCTGATTTGGCCCATCTCAGGTTCTGAGGTTTCCTCAACTACATGATTCAGCCTGTTCCATAAACTCAATCAGAATGAGACAGAGGAAGGACAGGGGGACAGAAAACAGGATGTCAGGAAATGAGAAGAAGGAGTAAGAGCCGCAGATACATGAGCTGAGTGGCCAGTTGGGCGATTTTGAGTAAACCCCTCTGGGTCTCCATTTAATGTCACCTGAGCAAAGACCACCTTCCCAGGTTCCCAAGGAAATGTGATAGGCTCTCCAGGCTGGGTCCCCGAGGCAGACAAACTCACCATCAGGGCTTTGGGGGCCCCTTGCACCTTTGCCGTGAGGGGCTGTGGGGCTGTCCCACCTCTCAGAGCAGCCTGGAAGGCCCAGGAGGACCCTGAAGGCCCTGGGGGCCCTGGAAGAATGACCAGGTCTCCACGTACCCACCCTTACCCAGCCCAGCACCAGCCTCACTCACCTGCCCTTGAAGCTGGACCCACCAGCCCGAATGGCCAGCCTTGGGGTGCTGGTGGGTGGCTTTGTGACTCAGCCAGATTCCGGCCAATCCCCATCAGTTCCTGATGGGAGGGGGTTCTAGAAGGCTGACTCAGTGGGATGGGGGAGGGGCGGGACCCAGGTCAGGGCTGAAGGGTATGGTGGATGCTACATCTTGCCAGGCCATCCCAAATAGAAAAGTTAGGGCTCTGAGCACAGAGGGGACCCCAAATTCTCCCCTTCATGTGTCCGGAGATGGCCTCAGCCTCTCTCATCCCTTGGGCATTTGCTGAACACCCACTCTGTGCTGGGACCTTTGTGCTGGGGACACAAACAACTCAAATAATTTAGGGGTGTGAAACTGTTAGGAAGGAACCAGTCAACTAAAAAATAGTCACAACCTGTAAATAGAGAATTGTTTTATTTGGTAGGAATGTTAAGGACCCTGAGACCGGGAGCCAGCTTCTCAGTAGCGCTGAGAAAACTGCTCCAAGGAGGCAGGAGGGGGTGTCAGGCTATAGACAAGTTTGCAACAAAGGGAGCAAGTAGTCAGAACATCAAAGATGATTGTGAGGCAAGAAAAATCAGGTATCAAGTTAAAGAATTTAGTGCACTATGTAAGAGATGTAAGCCTCTAGGCTCACTGAAATAATTTCTTTCCTGTGCACTTCAGCCATCTGGGGCCAAGTCCTGTTTCCTTGTTCACTGTAAGGGGTGGCAGGTGTGGCAAATGGCTGCTTCTTGCATTCCTCCCCAACCTCCCACCACCCAGCTCCTCAGCAATCACCATGGGGGGCAGCTGCTGGATCGCAGGGATCTTGTTCCCTTTGGGGAGCCCTCATTTACATTTAGAAGCCAGAAATTGCTGACGGCTGTGACATTTCTTGCCCACTGGATTCAGAAGGAAATATTTCATTTCACAAGCCAAAGAGGGGGTAGGATGGGCTGAACCCCACGGAGAGAGACAATGAGTTGACTGGGGGCCTGCTGTGAGAGCCCCATCCAGATGGATGGCAGGGCACGTGCAAAGGCCCTGAGGTCACGGTCAGGGAACATGGTGAAAGCGTTAGCGCTCCGTTTTGTTAGACCCTGCCACACCCCTGGACCGTAGCCCACCAGGCTCCTCTATCCATGAAATTCTCCATGCAAGAATACTGGAGTGGGTTGCCATGTCCTACTCCAGGGGATCTTCCTGACTCAAGGGTCAAACCCAGGTCTCCCGCACTGCAGGAATCCTTTACTGTCTGAGCCACCTGGGAAACCCATGGAGAACATGGAGGAGGCTAAAGCCCTTGAGGGAGGGAGGGGAGGGTAGGGAGGGTGACTGTATGGGGGGGCTTCAGAGAGGAGGATAGCAGCTTTGGTTTTGTTGAGATGGTGCAGGGAAGCCACGAGAGGGTTTAAAGCAGAGGAGCACAGGCGCTGGGCTCCCGCTGTTGAGGATGGGGGCTCCTTGGGGTAGCGCCAGGTCCAGGGCCCCTTGAGAACGTACCACTGCTTGGCAGAAGTGGCACTGACCCTGAGCCACGGTCCTGGAAGGGGAAGTGAGGCCACCGTCCCCAGTCACCTCCTGGGGCTGGGCCAAGGCCTGGTGTGAATCATTGCTGGCTGGGTCCCGGCTGACATACACTTTGGCCTCAACTCAGCAAAGTCCTGCCAAAGCCACACCGCCCGGCCCACAGGCCTCTGGCTGGCCTCCCTGGGGAGCCTGCAGGGCTGGGGGGGACATCCAAGCAAGAGGCCATCAGGGATGGTCAGCCTTCCTCTGCAAAGACCCTGTGTTTTCCACACTGTGGGTGTGGTTCTGGGCAAAACCAGGGACATGGCAGTTGGACAAAACTTAGCTCTTTTGTTTCCGCAGTCACCAGGATAGCTCCTATCTAGGCCCTAAGAGAGCTAAATGCAAATCCAGGGTGATCAGGGCAATAACAGAAGCCGCACAGAGCACCGATAGAGCCCCATAAGGGCACCCGCAGCAGAGGCTGTAAGGTGGAGATGAGCTGTGTGGCTGAGGGAAGAGGTATATCAGGCTATGCAGCTGTGCAAAGGCCCTGAGGCCAGAAGGAAAGGCAACAGTTTGGGTGGGAGGTGGAGCCTGGAAAGAGACACCTGCCCAGGGCCAAGTGCAGTCAAAGCCTTTTTTTTTTTTTTCCCCCCAGAAAAGTATCAAGTAGGTGTCAGATCTGTGGTTTCCAAAAAACCCTTCAAGGCACATTCCATTGAAAAGATTGGCCTTCCACCAAGCCCCAAGGCTCCTTCAAGGGAGGTAAAAGGCCCCCGTGCTGCCATTTAGCAAGCCGTGCAGGGTCTTAGTTGCAGCATGCAAACTTTTAGTTCTCACATGTGGGATCTAGCTCCCTGACCAGGAAACCAACCTGGGTTCCCTGCCCTGTGAGTGTGGAGCCTTTATCCGCTGGACCACGGATAAGTCCCAAGATATATCTGATCTTTGTCCTCGGTTTTTAGCACACGGCTTCTAAAACTTTGGTGAACTTCGGAGTGACGTGTTTTTTGTATGCTAATAAGAAAAGCAGTGGCCCAAGGCACTTAAATAGCTTCAGAATGGGGGCTGGTCTCCAAAAAGACCAAGGTATGATAGTGTCCTACTCTTTGCAGGGGAATAGGGGACCTTAGCCCACTGGCTCCTCTGTCCGTGGGATTCTTCAGGCAAGAATACTGGAATGGGTTGCCATTTCCTACTCCAGGGAAGGTGTGACTAGGTGATTGTAAATTTCAGCCCCCACTTCCCAGACCTCCTGGGAGGGGAGATGGCTGAATTTTGAGTTAATCCCCAAATGCCAGTGATTTCATCCCACTGGTGCACACATGGGATGCTCAGAAGATGAGGTGCCTAGGGAGGGCAGGGAAGCTCCCTGCCCTTCTCCCATACCTTGCCCTGTGCGTCTCTTCCACGTGCTTGTCCCCGAGTTGTTTTCTTTATAATCACCTGGAAATAGTGAATCTGTGAGCTGTTTTAGCAAATTACTGAAACTGAGGAATGGGTAATGGAAACTCTTGGGTTTATAATCAGTCGTTAAGAAGTATAAGGGGCAGAGAACCTCTTATCGCTCCGGTGGTTAGGATGCTGCACTTCCACCACAGGGGGCACAGGTTCAAATCCTGGTTAGCATGCTCGGCGAGGCCAAACATAAATAAACAGGTAAGTTTTTTTTTAATTAAAAAATAAAGGCGTATAGGCAGTAATCTAGGACTGATCGGTATCTGAAGTGGGGCAGTCCTTGAACCCTTCACCTGTGCGGTCTCTTCTAACTCCAGGAGAGAATTGTAGGATACCCAGCTGGAGAACTGCTTGGTGTGGGGAAGAATAAAACAAACATGCATCTGATGTCAGAAGTGCTGTGAGTAAAAGCATCTCAGGGGGCATCCGCAGATCTTGTAACCTCCCTGGGGTCCCCCCTTCTCTCTAGATTTGGGGCTGCACAGGGCGCACCTCGCCTGACTCCTCTTTCTCTACTGTTCGTCTCCTGAGCACTTCCAACTTCTGACCTGAGACATGTTACCTGGACACAGGAAACACATCCTTTTTCACAGCACAGGACGTGAAGGCCAGAGCAGGGAGGAACGTGGTTGAGGGTTGCTGTGGCACCCTGGCATTTAGGCTGGGGCCCAAGTCTCCTGAAGAGTGAAGCTCTGCCCCCCAAGCATGGTCTCCTCTGTGTGGACACCCCAAGCTCAGTTATCAGCCCCCTTCTCACTCCAGGCCCCTCTCCTGAAACGTCTGCCTGAAGGTGGTACCAAGGAGAGGTCACATGGTTAAAAAACCCCAAAGCAGCTCTTGAAGCCTTGAAAAGTGGGCAGCCAGGGTGACCTGGAGGAGAAATGAACTCGTAGGTAGAGGCCCCTCTCTTTTGAGGGCCAAGGGGGACTGTGGGCACAAGGCCTTCCTTCTCTGTATCTGTTTCCTCATCTGTAAAACAGGCATGATTGCCCACCTTCCCTAGCAGGGTTGGGTACACAACTGGAGTTCAAAACTCACTTGCCCTGTGTCCTTGGCCACCAAAGCTCAAGTCCCTGGGGACCCCAAGTGAGGCAGAAGCCCAAGGTCTGAGTTCTTTTGCCCCCACAATAGGAAAGGCCAGAGGAGGCAGGGGAAGAGGGGAACCTGGAAGTCAAGGCTCTGAAGGTGAGAGGTCCAAGGCCCATATATCCCGGCACAGGTTCCTAAAAAGGCTGTGACCTCAAGCCAGTCACTCAACCTCTCTGAATCTTAGTTTCTTCAAAATGGGAGAATAGGATGTTGAGGGAGGGGTGTTTCAGAAAGTACTTGAAAAATCCTGGATTTCAAGTTAGTGCTCTAACAGGGAGGCCCCACATAACCTACCCACACCCCAGGCCTGGAGGAAGACAGCCTTTCTTTTGGTCCTGAGATTCAGGTTTCCCATACAACAAATACCACAAGCTTAGATTGAGCACCACCTGTAAACCAAGACCTGCTCTGTAAACAAACTCTCTTAATCCTCACAACTTCATGCGACAAGTTTACGATTGCTCTGCCCATCTTGGAGACAAGCAGACAGCAGCCCGGCAAGTTCAAGTTTCTGCCTTTCACTCAGTCTCGGGCTGGAGTTGCCCCCCGCTTCCCTCTCGCAGTCCCTGCTACGCAAAGAGGACACCCGTGGGCTGGCTATTTCCAAAGGCAGGTTGCAAACCCCAACGTCCCCCACCCAAGCCGACCAGAGTCGGCCCGGCGCCCAGGGGCGCCTAGATGGCGCTCGCTGAGCGCCAGATGCACAGGCTCTTTCCGGACGCTGAGTCCGGCCTCCTCCGAGCAGGGGCGGAGGGAGGAGGTGAAGGAGGCTGGAGCGGATGGGACCCGGCCAGGCCCCGCCCACCCCGTCAGGCCCCTGCAAGAGAAGAAGGAGGCGAAGAGCCGAGCTGGCGTTAACGAGACTTTACTGAAAACAGAACACCGGGCGAACCAAGGATTACAAACAGGAATGTGGACTCGTAGCAAAACAAAACAAAAAAACAAATAGAGGAAAAAGGGCGGGAGGAGGGGGTGTCGGAGGGATGGAAGGGGAGGGGAAGCGAGAGCGAGGAAAGGGGAGGAGGGTTTTTTTTTTTTCTTCTTCCCATTTCCTTAAAAAACCAACACAGGAGAACACACACACACACAACCAACGTTTGTTCCCGAGTAGAAACATAAATAGGGCAGAATCGAACACTCTGTTCTTCTCTCTTCCAAAGTCAAAAAAAAAAGGGGGGTAAAAGAAAAAGGAAGCGCAGGGCTTGAGGCTGCGCCCCCTCGGAGCCTCCTTCGGCGGCGATGTGTACAAAGGGGCGGCCAGGGCGCGCGGGTTTGTGCAACACCGGGTGACCGCGCGCCCGGGAGAAAGGCAGCGCAAGAGCGGGGCAGGGGAGGTCATGCGCTCACCCCCCCGGGAGCAGGGGGTCCAGCTTGTCGAGTCTGAGGCGCCCTCTTCGAGTCCTGGCACCCTGGGGCGGGGGGGGGTCCCCGGGGCCGCGCCCTCTCCGAGTCCGGGGCGCCCACGCCCCCCCCCCCCACGCGAGCCCGCCTCTCTGGGAAGGGGCCGCGCATGCGCCCCGTGCGCGGGCTCAGTACGCGGGCACCTGGTGCTGGGGCAGCAGCTGGCAGCCGCTGTTGACGTGGCTGAGGACCTTCTGCTTGAGCTGCGCCACCTGCTCGCGCAGCAGGCTCGCCGTGGACGCCAGCTCCGTGTTCTGGCTCTTGAGCGTCTTCACTTTCTCCTCGAGGCGCGAGATGCGCTCCAGCTTGCGCTTGCGGCACTTGGAGGCAGCGATGCGGTTGCGCAGACGCTTGCGCTCTGCCTTAATGCGCTCTTGCGTGTCCATGTCGATGGGCGACAGCGGCGGGCTCTCGCCGAAGCTCGGCACGTCGGGCACCGTCTGCGGTTCATCCTTGAGCGCGGCCAGGCGCGGCGGCCCCAACGTGCCTGGGGGTGGCGGCGGTGGGAAGGGCACGGGCTCCGCGGCGAAGGCGACCGTCGCAGCACCCCCAGCACTCCCGGTGCCGCCCGCGTAGCTGCTCAGGTTCGCGTAGACGGGCGCCTCGGGCGTGGCCGCCGCTGGGGCCAACTCGCTGGGAGGCGCGGCGCCCGCAGCCGTACCCGAAGGTCCCCCGGCGGCGGCTGCAGCGGAGGCCGCGCCCGCGCCCAGCTGGTTTTGCTTGTGTAAGTCCTCTAGGGCTTTGACGAAGCCCTCGGCGAACTCCTGCTCCTCGCTGGCCGCCACCTTGGGATAGAGGAACTGCGTGCTCGTCGGCGTGGTGGTAACCAGCCCGTTGGACTGGATGATGAGGCGCTCGAGCTCGGGCGAGGCGAGCTTGAGCAGCCCCAAGTCGGGCGAGGCAAGCAGACCGTCGGGGGGCGCCGTGCCCGGGGCGCCGTCGGTGCGCAAGGGGCCCGGGGGCGGCGCGGCCGCGGGCTTAAGCGCTGCCGCCACCTGTTCACTTAAGCTCAGCGTCAGCGCGTCCTTCTTCATCATGCTGCCGGCCGCCGCCGTCGGGGGCGCCCCGGGGAACAGACGACCCGGGGACGCGAAGCTGCCACCGCCGCCACTGCTACTGCCGCCGCCGCCCAGGCCGCTCAGCGCCTCATCGCCGTAGAAGGGTGTTTCCATCCTCCGCCTCCCCCGCCGCGCCGGCCCGGGGGGGGAGTGGCCGCGGCCGCCCGGGGGCCCGCGCCCCCCCCGTCCGCTCGGCCCTGCGCCCGCCCCGGCCGCGGCCGCTGCGCCCGGCCCTCCGCTGGCGGCGGCTCCTGCGCCGCGCAACCTGGGCGCCCCCTTATAGCCTCGGCCCGGCGCGATGAGCTCACCGTTCCCGCTCGCCATTGGGCACGAGTGACGTCTCTCATTTGCATGATGGGGTGGGGCCAAGTCAATAACACCCCCCTCATCCCCCACCGACTGCCGTTGTCCGGGTGACGCGCGGTAAACGACACAACAGCGCGCTGCCTTGTGGGTTGACGTCATGGGGGCGGGCCGAGCACCGGGCCTGGTCACTCCGCCCCAGGAGTGCTGTGTACGACCAATGCCCCCAGCGCCGCCTCCCGCCAAGGCACGTCCCGGGTGGCGTGATGGGCCCGGCCACCCGGCGCCCGCCCTCCCAGAGGCCCCGCCCCGCGTCCGCGCGTGGGGCCCCGGGCGGGACGGGGGCGGTGCCGGCCTCCGGGGACCGGAGGGGGATGGGGCTCTGGATGGATAAATAACTCCCTGGCGCCTCCCGCTTCACTATGCTGTGTCTCCTTTATCGCGCCTCAGACTGGGCATTGTGCGGGCCTAAGGGAGCTGTGCCCGGCGGCTCGCTGGTGGTGTGGGCCAGGTCTGTTTCCAGCTCACCCCCACCCCGGTGTGTTTGCCCCAGAAAGACTGGGGAGGGGAGAGGGGGTTCCATCCAGAAGTTGTTGGAAATGCTTTGATCCTGCTACTTTTCATAGGGTGGGGTCTAAATCGCGGGAGTCCGACTTCCTGACTTTACAGAGGGAAAATTGAGGCTCTGCGAGGTGGAGTGACCTGCCCTCGAGGCCAGAGCGTGACCAAGCCTGAGCTCTTATCCATCTAGTAGAATTCTGGCGTCCGTGCCCCTGGGCAGCGGCTTACGTTTTTACCTCTGCGTCTGCCAGAGCCTCCTGTGGGTACCCCGGTGGCTCCCGGACTGGGCTGTTAAGTCAGGAATCCCAGTTGGTAATTATTACCTGTTAATTACTACTATGATTTGTCAGGTCAGGCTTAATGGGCCTCTATAAAGACTGGCTGGGGATGGGAATATGAGGGAGGTGGGAGGGGCCCTTCACCACACTCCCAAGAGATCCTTGGGACATCTGGGTCCGACCTAGGAACCCTGCACAGAACCCCTCCATGGCTCTCATCACACTGGATGGCGCCCAGTCCATCACCAGTTGGTGGAGGGCCCATACATTCCTTTGTTCTTTCGGCTGACACCCTCTAACGTTTCACTCTCAGCCTGTCTGAGCTTTGTCTTCCCAACTCCTTGCTGCCCTCAGGGCCTTAACAGGAGCTGGCTCCCTTCCCCCAGTGCCTACCGCTGGTCCTCAGGCCCCTCCCACTCACCTTGTTTCCATTATACCTGGAGCCATCCACAACGCTAGGGTGGACCATAAGTCCCAGCAGGGCAGGCTATCTTGGGCCTGCTGGGTCTCCAGCTTCCTGCTTGGGGCCTAGCATCCAGTAGTGAAAGTGAAATCGCTCAGTCGTGTCCAGTTCTTTGGGACCTCATGGCCTGTAGCCTACCAGGCTTCTCCATCCATGGGATTTTCCAGGCAAGAATACTGGAGTGGGTTGTCATTTAGCCAGTGTTTTCTGGCCTCAGTTCGTCTGACTGGCCTGTGGACGTGAACACCTGGTCTTCTGTTTCCCTTCCTCACCAGGCCGTGCCCCTAACTGGGCTG
The DNA here is from genome assembly GCF_963930625.1 of Muntiacus reevesi. Taxonomy (NCBI): domain Eukaryota; kingdom Metazoa; phylum Chordata; class Mammalia; order Artiodactyla; family Cervidae; genus Muntiacus; species Muntiacus reevesi. The sequence continues at coordinate 183,803,483 of NC_089249.1, read as the reverse complement.
TGGAGCAAGAAGGCCTTGAGGGAGGCTGTCACCATGAGCAAGAGGCCTGGCCTGGCTGGTGGAGAGTTGGGGGTATGGATGTGTGTCTGTGTACCCACAAATGTCTATCTGTGCCCACATGTGCCTGTATGTGTTCATGTATGGGTCAGTGTACCCAGGTGTGTTCACACACATGAGTGGGTGTTTGTGCTTGTGTGAATTCATGCATGTGTACCCATGTGTATGTATGCGTGTGTATGTATATGTGTTTCCAGGCATGTGGGTTTCTGTATCCTCCAATCGTGTCCTCTCGGGTCCCAGTCTGGCCAAAGGGACCCCTAAATGAAGGGGATGCAGCCCCTAACCTGTAACCCGCCCTGCCCTAGGACCCTTCTCTGGACTATGCAGTGGGGCTAGATTGAAGGAGGTGGGGTCATGCTTCTCCCCAAGGCAGGAGGGTGAGTGGGCAGCCTTAGGAGGCTCCCCCCTGACCTTGGGCCTTGACTTTGATAGGTAAGAATGGTCTGGCGAGCTGCGGGCAGGGCTAGCCTGAGTTGAGAGGGTAACCAACAGACAGGCTTTGGAAAATGGAGGCAAAGGAAGGCCAAGGCGTATTACCTCTCTGATTGTATTTACTGCTTATGAAAATGGAGCAAATAATCCCACCTACTTCATGAGTATTGTGACTTTTATTGGAAGTATTTGAACAAATAGTTAAGAGCTCAATAAATGTTTTCTGTAATCATTTTATTATCATTTGGCCAAACTTAACTGCAGTTCTTTGGAGTACCCTCAGCCTGGACTGCCCTTCCTTAGCCTCTTGGCAAACTCCTACTCATCCTTCAAAACCCACCTCCAGTGTCCCCTCCTCCAAGAAGTCTTCCATCACCTTGCCTACAGGGATTTCCCTAGACCCTTCCATCTGACTGAGCCCTGCCCACTCTCTGTGTCTAATTTACCCTGCCCCAGAAGGGTCCTTGGGGCCAGATGGGGAAGACCTGTCTTGGCTGCCCTTGGCAACCTCTGCTACCCCTATTCTCCAATACCTACCCCATTAGGTTCCTGTGCTGTGACTTGCCATTCCTTGTGACCCAGTGTCCTTCCTCATCCTCTCCTTTTTCCCTCTGGGACACCCCAGTCCTGATCCTCCATTTGGGCCAGGGGTTGACGCCCCAGAGCTGGGGTGCAGCTGTTTCCAGCTTAAGTCTTCCCAGACTGGGGGCTCCTCAGGCAGGTCTAAGGGGGCCTGAAATCCATCACCCAGTCCCAGGCAGTGAACACGGGCTATCTCCCATTCATTCATTCCACATACACTGACTGAGCACTTACTGTGAGCCTAGAGATGGGGGGGGTTGGGGGGGGACGACACATGAATGACACAAACACCAGCAACCACTCAGGCACACAGTCTGAGGTAGGAGCCTGACAAGCACAGCTTCAAGGAGAATAAATGGTACCTCCTCCCTGCAGGATGCAGGGAAAGTGGTTTTAGAGTTGAGTACTCTGGGAGGGTCACCCTAGGAGATGATGCTAACTAAATTCAGGAGGAGCTGGAGCAAATCATGAGATAATTCATTTGAGGGCAGTGTCCCAGGGAAAACAGCAAGTGCAAAGGTCCAGGGGCAGAAACCCGCTGGTCACATCCGTGCAGGGTAGAGAGGGAAGTGATGCTGGATTCACTGAGCCAGGGGAAGCCAGAGGGAGAGAAGGTAAGGGTGGCGGGGAAAGTGCTTCCACTGAAACCCAGGTGCTATTTGAACTTTGGGAAGTGGTAAAGGATAGGGAAGCCTGGCATGCTGCAGTCCATGGGGTCGCTAAGATTCGGACACCGCTGAGCGCCGGTCTCAAGGGCAGAAGTGGCAGATGGAATTGAGGGACTAGACGGTAAAAGGGCTAGGTTGGGACTCTTCATTTTCCCGTTTATTCTTCCTGCAGCGTCTTAAGTCTTGGGAATTATCCCACCCACCCCCAGCAGGGTCCAGAGAGGATGTGTGACCTGCCCTGGGTCACAAAGCCAAAGTTGAAGCCCCATCCCCACCCTAAGCTTCCAAAGGGAGGCTGGCTGATCGTAACGGCCCCCTCGCCCGGTTTCAAATCTCCCGGCTCTGGCCTCTCCCCAGCGCAAAGAGATTGCTCTCTTATTTAAAGGAACCTACAATTCGATTTAATGTTTACTTTTTATTTGAAGATCGAGACCTAAAATCTACTTAATAAAACACAAAGCCCCAAAGAGAGTTAAGGAGGAAGCCGAAAGTAATGAAGCGAAGGGGTCCTGGGGCAGAGGGTCTCGCCAAGGACGGTGCCCGGGCGCTCGGGACCCCGAGGGGCGGGTGGGGCTCCTGCATACAGAGTCCCCGGCGCTTAGGACCCAAGGGCTGCTGGGGTGGAGCTTGCGGAGATCTTCCCCAGTGACAGGACCCGCGGATCGGCCGGGGGAAGGGCGCTGGGTTCGGGTTGGGGGCGCGTCTGGCCCCGGCGCATTCCAGAGGATCGGGTTACTGGCGCAGGCGCCAGCCCCTCCCCTCCTGCCCCGCTTCCGCCCTCGCCTGGAGCGGGAACAGCAGTCACCTCCCTCCTCCAGTGCAGGTGTTTGTCCGGTCTCCCGGTGAGGGCCCAGCCCTCTGGCTCTTTCCAATCTCACAAGACCATTTTACAGGCGAGGAAACTGATGCGCCGCCAGCCCCCTTCAGCACCAGAATGACACCGGGCAGAGCCTGCTTTACGACCGGCGACCCTGTTGACTGTTCCCCGAGACTGTGACATCCCTAGGCTCCCAGAAGAGCCGCTAAGTCCAATATATGTTGATTGATTGACCATACCAAGTGAGCCCAGAAGGACTACGGGACAAGAAGAAAATAACTTAGGCCACGCTGACCCCCACCCTCCCAGGACAGGAAGGCCTCCTGCATTCACCCAGTGCACGTTGTACATTTGCTGAATACCCATGCCCAGGTCCCCAGGTGGCTCAAGTGTAAAGAATCCACCTGCCAATGCAGGAGACAGAAAGAGATTCCAGTTCGATCCCTGGGTGGGGAGGATCCCCCTGGAGTAGGAAATGGCAACCTGCTCCAGTATTCTTGCCTGGAAAATTCCATGGACAGAGGAGTCTGGCGGGCTACAATCCATGGGGCCACTAAGAGTCGGACAAAACTAAGCACATAGCACAGGCCTAGGTGTGTACACTTGCTGTATACACAGGCCAGGTCCAGTGCGTTCACAGGTGGACACTGGAGAAACAGATTTAAGGGTCAGATGTCACAAGACCAACTTCAGAAGTTGATCTTTGATTTTGGCCAAGTTGAAGCATCATCACTCATCTACCACCCTCTATTGAACACTTGCTGTATGCCAAGGCCTGTGTGCTGGGGGAAGGTTTAGGGCCTTCCCTTACCACCTCTAAGCTGACTGGACTCTCAGGGCGGATGGGAAACCACCACCATAACAGAGAAGCCCACCTTAGGTCAGTGTCATCATTTATTTTTCCTTTAAGTCGACCCCTTTTCAGCTTTTACTTCGGTAAATACATCTCCAAAGGGAAGCTTCGAGTCACCACCAGGAATGGAAAACCAGTTTCTCTTGCCATAAATAGAAGGAAACTGAAAAACGAAGAAATGAGAGCAAAACTCAGGCATTCCCTCCTTGGGGACACTCTGGGTCGATTCCGGACCCCAAATTTCCAGTATCCAAAAAATGTTAAAGGCTGGGAAGCCCCAAACCAAGAGAACAGGCATGTGTATTCACAGGGCAGGAAGGGCCGCAGGGACCCACACAGCATTCCAGTCTCCAAGGGGGGGTCAGCACACAGTAGGAGCTCAATAATGTGTCCAGCCTGGGTGATAAACACCTACTATAATATGTGTGGGGATTGCCTGCATCAGCCAGAATCCTCCCAAGGTCCCTGGAGGTACTGAGCTGTTTGGGGGGCAGGGGGGACAGATGGCAGTGGCAGGCAGCTGCCTCTTGGGTGTGCGTCGCCAGGGGTCTCTCTGAGGAGGCTTCCAATTGGTTCAGTGGAAGCTCTCATTTCTGCCTAAAGACCTTGGGGCTGCCCCACCCACACTACTGTGGGACCCTGACATCCTTCCCATACTACCTGGGTGGGGCTGGGGGGATGTCAGTCGTGTCTGACTCTGTGACCCCATGAACTGTAGCCCACCAGGCTCCCGTCCTTGGAATTCTCCAGGCAAGAATACTGGAGTGGGTTGCCATTCCCTGCCCCTGGGGATCTTCCCAACCCAGGGGTTGAACCCAGGTCTCCTGCATGGCAGGCGGCTTCTTTACCATCTGAGCCACTAGGGAAGTTGGGAATCAATGGATACAGTAACAAATAATTAAATGAATAAGTGTATAATTTAGTGAAGTAATGAGCAGATGCTTCCAGGAGGCCAAGATGGGAAACCCACTCCTGACATTGTTCTTTAAAAGCCCCACAGAAGCCCCCGAAGAGGGACGCCTGTCCCCGTTTTTCACATAAATAAATCGAGGCTCTGAGCAAAGCATAGGCCCAAACTTTGGAGGAAGACTGGAATCCAGGTGAATCTCGGGGAGCTGGGCATCTCGAGGAGATGAGGCTGGACCTGGGGCTGCGGGCCCTTGGCGTAAGGCACCACGTCGGCAGCTCTACAGGATCCTGGCCCCTGTAGGGGAGTAGATCGAACGGGGGTGAGGCAGCAGGGAGGAGGCGGTGGGGGCCCCCAGGGTGGGGAAGAGCAGGCGGAGTCCGCATCGCTTAGGAAGAGGCCCCAAGGAAGGAGCAGATTGGGGGCGAGGGCCTACATATGGGGTATGTATTAACGCCAGTCGTGCCCTTAATGGGCGAGGGGGCAGGACGACCCTTCCTCTGAACCTGAGGACGTTCTTCCGAACCCCCTCGCCCGTCTCCTCCTACTCCTCCCCCCAGGCCCCGCCGCCGCCGCTGCCTCTCCCAGGGAGGAAGTGGTGAGGATGCGGGGGGGAGGGCCCCCCATTCTCACTTCCCCTGGGGCAGGGCGGGGCCTGCAGGGTTCCCTCCCCCGCAGCAAGAATCGAGGGCCCCCATCCCAGCACACACACAGGGGTGGGGGCCAAGGAGGGCTGCCAGAGCTGGGACTAGCTAGGGTTGCACGCCCCGCCATCCCCTACCCAACCCCGGTACAATAAGTTCTCTAGGCTTTGACGGTTCTCATGTTAAATATGGGGGTAATGAAATAGAGACTTGAAAAACTGAAATAGTGAATTGCTGGGTGAGAGGTCCCCGTCCCGGGCCTGACGAGCCCCCCACCCTATCCATTCCCCACCCCCACCCCCGGCCCGGGGCGGGAAAACCCAGCCGGACAAGGACACGCCCAGCCTTGGAAGGGTCAGGGCCGGGCCGGAGGGAGCGATGTCGCAGTAAACACGGACTTGGAGGGAGGAGGGAGGCGCATTCCGCGGCGCAGGCAAAGACCTGATCCCGAAGGGGCCTCTTCGGCTCGCCTCGCGGCTGCGCTGCCCAAAACCTATCTCACGTCGGTCCCCGCAGCCTGGCCCCGCCTCTGGCGGGGATCGGGGAGAAAAAGGTTACGGCGGGGTTGGGGGGTGGGGGGGTCGGCGCAGCGGGCGGCAGCGCAAGAGTTAACCTCGCGCGGCGACCGGACTGTGTGGCGTGGGGGTGGGTGGCGTCAGAACCGACGTCAAGGCCAGGAGGAGCGGCGTAGACGCGGGTGCTCCGGCCGCCCGGCCCGCGCCCCTGCCGCTCGGGAGGCGGTGGGTGTGGTTGGTGGGGGGAGGCCTGCCCCCGCAGTTTCCCCCACGCCGTGCAAAAGGACGGGGCAACTGAGGCACGAGAAGGGGCGTGGCCTGCCTGGAAGCGCCGCGGGTCTCTGGGCTCCGGGCGCCCGCCCCTCGGCCCCAGCCCGCCCCTGTCCCACCTGGTCACCCTCATCCCTCCGGCCCCCCGCCCGGGGTGGCCGGGCTGGCACGGACTGGTATTTTAGTTTCGTTCTCCAGCACGCGGACAAAAGCGCCTAAACACTCGCTGGGCGGCCCCGAGGGGTGCCATACGTAATCGCCACTTCAACGTGGTCCTCAGTTTTCTCCACCCGACAATGGGAGAGAGCTGACATTTACTGCGAGTGCCCGCTCGGCCTTAGGGAGGGGGTTGGGAGGGGATTCCCACCCCAAGGGGCGGGGAGGGGAACCGAGAGCCCAGAGGTACGAGCTGGGGACTCTAGCCTGGCGAGATTCGAATCCCCCACTGGCTCCCGGCCCCCCTCCTTACCTCCAGCCCTCTCTGGTCCCTCTCCCTCCGTCCTCTTCCACCCTTCCACTTCTCCCCCCTCCTCCCCTCCTCCTTCCCAACGCCCCGCCACCCCCGGGCAGGCTTGGCCTCCCCGCGGGGCCGCTAATTAAATGCAGGGCTGGGGAAGGGAGGACCGCACGCCTTAACCCCTTCCATGCCGGGCCCTGGAGCGCTGTTACTGCCCGGGAAGGAGGGAGAATGTCTGCTGCCAAACTCCCCTCTGTCCAGAACTTCGGGCCCCAGGACAAGCCCATCTGATGAATGGGTTGTTGTTGTTTAGTCGCCAAGTCACGTCTGACTCTTGCGACCCCAGGCTCCTCTGTCCATGGGATTTCCCAGGCAAGAATGCTAGAGTGAGTTGCCCTTTCCTTCTCTAGGGGATCTTTCCCACCCCGGGATGGAACCCGAGTCTCTTGCATTGGCAGGCGGGTTCTTTATCACTGAGCCACCAGGAAAAACTGATGAATGGATCAGTAAAGGCTTAGGGGCTGGCCCCAAGATTCTGGACAAGGCAGACTCTTCATGGCCTCCTAACAGGAGGGCTGGAGCCGACAAATAGTTGGGAGGGGGAAAGGAATTATAGTGAACAAAGGGAGAAAGCCAGAGATGGAGGAGGACAGCAGGAGAGGGAAGGAGGCAAAGTCTGGTGGAGACAGAGACCAGAGAGAAAGGAGGTGGGAAGACAGACCAGTTATAGAAGGCAGAAGACACAGCAAGAGACACTTGATTGTTATAAAATCAAGCCAGTTTTCACTGGGATGCATGGTTCTTGGCTGGGGATTGGAACCAGTCTTCAGTCTTGGCATGATGAGAAGGTGACATTATAAATCCTTGTACAAGGAAGATACTATCTGAAGTGAGTGTCGGAGGGCAGCACAGTTGGAGCTAGTGAGGACATGGTGGCCCTAGTGGTGCTCAGTATGTGTGGTGATAAGGGATTCAGGAGGCCACCTTGCGAGCTGGAGGTCTCAGCTACCCTGGAGGCTCAGAGGGCAAGATCCCTGATGCTGGCTTCTGGCGGCGGTCTGGCTCACCCCCTGCTCAGTGACCTCTGACAGTGCTTTGTGGCCTGAACCACCCAGGGAGCTGTAGCTCTCACTCCCAAATCCCCAGCCTGGCCCTGCAACTTTGGGTCAGGTGGAGAGGACCCAGACACTGGCATTTCACTGCCTGGTTTCCCCTTCCCTCGGCACACTGGCTACTGCCATCGTTGGATAGACCGACAGTCTGAGAGGGGCCCGCATTCTTGGGGTGGGAATATCTGAAAACATAGGTAATATAGTATCTGGCAAGAGCTGTGAAGAAATCTCACCAGGAGGAGGGGAGTGGGGAATACAGAGGGCCCATGACCTCTGCAAGGAGGCACCAGGGAAGGATATTCCTAAACGCTGGGTTAGCAAGTGCAAAGGCCCTGAGGTAGGGATATAGGATGTGTTGGAAGACAATCAAGGAAGAGGCTGGAGTGGGGTGAGCAAAGGGGAGATGGGGGGAGGTAAGGGCAGGGGCGAATCACAGGGGCATCCATGTTGTCAGCTGCTGAGGTGGGGGTAGGTGGAGTCCTTGCCAGTTCAGGTAGAGCCTGTGACTACCCTCCCTGCCTCCGTTTCCCCACCAGTGCCCATGTTCCAGAGGATGCAGGGGAGACACTGGGTATAGAGGCGGCCCAGGGTCACAAGGGTCCATCTTCTGCTCTCTGTGAGTGCCCCCCTGGCCTCTTCACATGCCCTGTGGCTCCCTGCTCAGCCCATCTCCCTGTCACCCCCTAGCTCTCTGCCCACTGCTGCCATCCAGCCACCTAACCTTTGCCCATGATGTTCCCTCACTAGTGCCCACAAAACACTCTGCAGCCCCCCCATCTAGCTGAGCCTGAAGACTTTCCCTCGGCTGGCTCCCCAACCCCACTGGGCCCCTCACTCAGCCCCCTCACCCCATGTTTGGCTGCAAGCTCTGCAGAGAGGGGGTGGCTTAAGAGACAGAGAGGCTGACAGATGGGAGAAGGTGGGCATCGGGGTCTTTGAGCTCTGCCCGCAACCTGATTAAAAATAGCTGCCCCTCTGCTCCAGCCCCCTGAGAGGAGGTGGCAGTGACGGTGGCTGCAGTGATGGGGGATGTGCCCCGAGGAGCATCCGGCAGGGCCCGCGTTGCCATGGTGATGCTGACTCAGAGGCAGAGGCAGGTAGCGGCATCTGGTACCCGGCGGCCGCCTCTGCACGCAAGGCACCCTGCCCAACCCCCACCCTTCAGCCTCCACTCCACTCATCTTCTGAGACTAGAGAAGGGTGGGTGAGGCCCTCTGGCAGCTGGTTAAGCTCCTCCACAACCCCCATCCAATCACCTACTAGCAGGTGGGAGATCATGTTCTCACTGCAGTGACTGGGTACCAGCTCTTCCTCCCTCCATCCACCTGTCATCCTGTCCATCTGTCTGGCCATCCATCCATCCACCCACCTATCCATCCATCCCTCTGTTCATTCATCCACCTAACGTTTATGGACCACTTCCTGTGTGACCACACTGTTCTCAGCACAGGGCAGTTAACTCTTGCTCATGCAGTCAGAGTATCAGTGAAGGGTTTGGACTGAGAGGATGCTGGTGAAGACCCTTGGCCACTTGGGCCCAGGCCTCAAGATGCTGAGGCCCTCTTTTCTCCCTTCTGCTGTCAGTCTCTCTCTCTGTCTCTCCATCTCAAAGTCCAGCCCAGACCCTTCCCCACACCCCTCAGGCCTCACAGCTGTGCCCACCTCCCTCTTAACTTATCCTGCTCTAGCCACACCAGCCTTTGTGCCTTTCCTCTGGTACATCAGCTCATTCCCACCTCGGGGCCTTTGCACATGCTGCTCTCTCTGCCTGGAAGACCCTTAGGGTCTTCACCCGGTATCCGTCTTGTTTAATTCTTGGTTTCCTGATTATCTCTCTCCCCCACATCTTCAGAGTATATAGACCTAAGAGATGGCCTGTTGTTCCTTCGGTTCAAACACAGAGTAAACACTCAACCAACAGTCCAGGAGCTCATGAAGGATAAACACAATGTATCCAGTCATATGACATATTATTCAGCCAAAGAGAAGAATGAAACACCGATACACACCGCAACATGTGTGAACCTTAAAAATCCTATGCTGAGTGAAAGAAGCCAGATGCCAAAGGCCACATAGGATGTGGTTCCGTTTATGTGATATGTCCAGAACAGGTCAGTTCATAAACATGGCAAGCAGATTAGTGGTTGTCAGGGGCTGAGGAGGAGGAAGTGGGTGTGAGGCTTCTTTCTGGGGTGATGTTCTGGAACTAGGTACAGGTGGTGGTTACACAACATCGTGAATGTACTAAATACCGCTGAATTGCTCCCTTTTTGTTGTTGTTTTCAATTTGGCTGTGCCAGGTCTTAGATGTGCCGTGCAGGATCTTTGGTTGAGGCAAGTGGGATCTAGTCCCCCTGACCAGGGATGGAACCCTGACCCCCTGCACTGGGAGCCCAGAGTCTTAGTCACTGGACCACCAGGGAAGTCCCTGAATTACTCACTTTAAAGAGGTTGATTTTATGTTACTGAATGTTACTTCAATTGTTTTTAAAGCATTTTAGGTAAAAACTGTCTCTGTGTTAGCTGCTTGGTCATATCCAACTTTTTGCAACCTCGTGGACTATAGCCCGCCAAGCTCCTCTGTCCATGGGATGTTCCAGGCAAGCATACAGGAGTGGGTTGCCATTTCCTTCTCCAGGGGATCTTCCTGACCCAGGGATTGAACCCTGGTCTCTTGCATTGCAGGCAGACTCTTTACCTTCTGAGTCATCAAGTGTGGACTTTAGGCAATAATGCTCAACTTGCTGTGTCTCCAAGACACCCAGCATGTGCCTTCCCCAGGGCCTTTGCACCTGCTATTCCCTTTGGCTGGAGGCTTCAGGGGATAGAGAAGTGGATTAGATCCCAGTGGGCCAAGCCACATTCCAACTCGAATCATTCCCCTCACCTTCCTGGGGCCACAAGAAAGGTCAGGGGGCTTGGTGGCTAGGATGGGGCATGCCCGGGAGACTGAGTGGTTAGGATGATATCAAAGATATTTGGGTGCATTGGAGGGGGACAGCCTGCTCCCTGGGGGAGGGAGAAGGACCAATAACCTATGTGGGGTCCCAAAACAAGTGGGCAGGGGAGGCAACAGGATTGGATCCAGCTGGGGGCCCTGTCCTAGGAGCCTGCTTCCAGCAGCCTCATGAACACAAACAGCAAGATCCATTTTCTAATTTTGAAGGAAAACTGCTGAGTAATGAAGATCTCCCTGATCAATGTTGCTGCGCCCTGGCCTCCCTCTCCAGGAATCGAGACTTCTAAGGGTTGTGGAAAAGGCTTTGCCCTTCCAGAGAGTTCTGGGGAACCTTGTGGAGTCTCTCCATGGCAACAGGGAGGAAGCAAGGCCACCTCACCACACTCGACAGGGATGTGGGCACTTGGGGACCTCCCACAGCCCTGCTGGCCAGGGAGGCATAACCTGCTGGAGGGGTGTAGCATGGAGGGACGGGCCCCGGGGGTGCTTATAGGGATGGTTTTCCAAGGAACAGAGAAGGGACTGAGGGAGGAGAGATGCATGCCTGTATTCCCCAAGTATTTTTAGGCACTGAATGCAGCCCTGAAATATTTCCACGGCCACTCCCAAGAGTGAGCTGGGTGACTATTTTGGTGCCTGGTTCCAGCGGGGGCGGAGTGGGGGTGAGTCATCCCTGGGTGGCTGGGCCCAGACCAGGAGGGGGGTCTCAGGGCAGGACCCAGGGCCTGTAAGGTGACAGCTTTCGGACCCGGGGCCAAGCATCTGGTGTCGGCCTCTGGGGCACAGAGGACAGTGGCCTGGCCCCTCCCTGTGGCGTGGCACCACTGCCCGGGACCCCCTGGCCAGTCAGTCACGCTGCCCCCACAGCTTATGGAGATAAAGCGGGTCCCAGGTAAGGTTTCAGACATTCCACAGGTGCTCAGGGAGGCGCTTCTCCTGTGTTTTCAAGCAGGAATGAGAGACGTCCCCAGAGGTCCAGTGGTTAAGACTCCGTGCTTCCATTGCAGGGGGCATGAGTTAATTCCCAGTATGAAAAAAAAATTTTTTTTAAAAGCAAGTATGGAAAAAAAAATAAATAAAAGCAAGTATGGAGCACTGGCTGTATGTCTGAGGCCCAGTGGGGTTACATCTCCCAGCGTGTGTCCTGGGGTGGCTGGCTCACGCTCTCTGTGTTTGCGCATGGGCGCTGCCTGGGCCCTGCTCTGCCGTTCCTGGGACCAAGCCCCGGGGTCTGTCCGTCCTCGCTTCCCTCCCTGAGCAGGCCCCACAGTCTCAGGGGCTTTGTGTTTACTGCTCCCTGCTCTCTTCCCGAGGCCAGAGGCTTTCTGTTTTTGTTTTTTTTTAAGACTTTTTTGATATGGACCATTTTTAAAGTCTTTATTGAATTTGGACAGTCTTGTTTCTGTTTTATGTTTTGGTTTTGTGGCCCAGAGGTATGTGGAATCTTAGCTCCCTGACCAGGGATCAAACCTGCACCCCATGCATTGGAAGGCAGTCTTAGCACTAGACTTCCAGAAGAGTCCTGACCAGAGGCTTCCTGTCCTTCAAAAACCGATTTGACCATGTCCCCCTTCTAGTCTTCAGAAAGCTCCCACCCCAGCGTCCTGAGCTTGCAGAACAACCCAGTCTGGGCCCTCACGGCACCCCTGCCCCTTCCCCCGCCACCTCTGTGGCCTCTCCCGTGGGCTGACCCCACCCCTACCCCAGCACTGCTTCCCCTGGTCTCTTGGCTTCCACGCTTGCCTCAGTCTGTTCTGGAACCTTCTGTGGCTTCCTCTCTCACTCAGAGCCTGCGCTTGCCCCACTTCCTGCCCTCTCACTCTGCTCCTGTCACCGCCTGGCACAGGACCTTTGCACAGGCTGCCTCCCTGTCGGGAACACTCTTCCCCCACGGGTATGACTCCTCTGTCTGGAGCCCTTTTCTCAAATGTCACCCCTGGCCTGCCCTGACCACCTCTCTTCCCCACCCTCATTTTCTTCTTGGAATTTATGCATTTGGCCTGTCTGTTGCCACTCACCCTCCTGGAAGGTAAGGGTCCCTGTGGTGGGGGACTCTGTTTAATTCACAGCTTAGTCTCCAGTACCTGGGATGCGGTTGTGGCCCCAGTTCCTCCACCCCCAGCCAGGCCTCTCTTCCCGTTATGGTGAACAGCTGCCCCCATTGAGACCGTCAGAGTGGACATCAGACCACCTCCTGTACCTCCCACAGACCAAGCGGCCTTGTCCACGGAGGGGGGCCAGAGGACACGGAGACAGTGATGGGCGGGTAGGGACACATGGGCCAGGGCGTGCAGACCCCAGGGCCCAGCTGGATGGGTGGGGAGGACACCTGTCATCAAGCCTGCCTGGAGGAATTGGGAGGCAGCAGGCTGGGGCAGGGATTCGAGGGGAGGTGCTGATGGAGCAGCAGGTGAGGCTCAGTGGAGGAGGAACCAGTGCTGAGGGTTGTGCAGGCAGGATTGACACAGGAAGGCAAGAGTCGCCCTCCTGCCCACCACTACCTTGGGGGGCTGCTGTTTACAGCCGCCCACTGGCTCCAGCTCCCTGAAATGGACTCATGGCCCCAGGTTGAAGCAACAGGGCAATCCAGGCTGGCCCCAAGCTGAGTCACACCTGGGTGTGTGGGCCTCCCTGGCCTGACAGCTGGAACAAACTCCAAAGGGAGAAGGTCGGCCCACGGGAAACACCTACACTTCACCACCTACTCTTAAGGTAGCCCGCAGGCTGCAGGTTATGCAGCAGTCAGCTGATGGGGGCGCCAGCCCCCGGAGACAGACCATCAGGAGGGCAGAAAGGAGGCCGACTTGTGGGAACCAGGCCGGCACTTTTGGTTTCTCTTCTTGTTCAGGGCGTTGAGGCTGGTTTCTTGAAACCAACCAGGAAGAAGAACTGGAAAACCGGGCTGTCCTGACACCCAACTCAGGAAGACGGAGCCTTCCGGAAGCCCCTTGGCACCTAAGCGGCCAGTGCCGGGGAGGCGGCTCACGTCACCAGCGGGCTCGGAGAGAACTGGGCCGTGAGCCCGGGCTGCCCGGCTGGAAAGGTCAGGGGCGGCTGGCGGCGCGGGCAGGAAGCCGCGATTACGCACGCCGCCGGGGATGCGCCCCTGTGTGCAGACGGGGCGCGTCGGAGACCCAAGACCTTGAGCGGCGAAGGGGCCCTTGGGAACGTCTGAACGTGTTCTTGGTCCAGAGCTAAGGAAGAAAAACCAAACCGCGAACAGCAGGAAGGGGCGGGGCTTCTAAAGGGCTTTTCGTTCGCAGGATACCCGAGGCGGAGCGCCCGGCTCTCATCAAAGCCTCACCAGAGACATCAGACCCCTGGCAAGTGGGAAACCCAGACTCCAGACCAAGGCCCCCAAAGGCCATAATGGGATTCTGTGTCCAGGGCTATGGGGGAGGGGAGTTGTGAACCCAGCCCCCCCCCCCCCCCCCCCCCGCCATTCCTTTTGTGTCTTCCTACCAGCCTGGCCTGGCACCGCCCACGTCTGAGGGAGGTGGGTTCCCCGGGCCCAGGTCGCACTCAGTCGCACCCCTGTCCCAACCTATGCCAAAACGGACTCAGGCAGCAGCAGGTCGCTGAAGGGGTTGCAAAAGGAGAGAAGCAATGGTGAGGCACTGGCAGGGAACAGCGCTCTCCAGATAGGATCAGACTGAGAAATCGTAAGGGAATCTTTGAGATAGCTAGGCCAGTACTCTGCAGACCTAAGGGGAGTTTTACAGGCACCACCCTCTTTTCTTCCAATCACCCTTCAGAACCGGTCTCAACACGGTATCGGCGGCAAGTAGACTTCACATCCATAGGAACCAGCCTCTTAAACACCAGGCTGTCCAGAAGTATCGGTCAAAGCACCACATCACCGGAAGCGTTTTGCACAAGTGCTGGCTCAGCATCTCAGGCAAATCGCAGAGTCGTGGACAGGCAAGTGCCCTGACTCTAAGAGGAGGTGAAAGGTTCACGAAAACCTTCCTCATGTGTTCCTGGAGGCAGCTCCCTGTCACAGCTTCTCAGGGAGCTCTGGTGTGAACAGAGCTTGCAACACAGGGACGGAGGGTGAGGACAGGCAGTGTGGGTGTCCCACTGGCTCCCGCCTAGGACTTCCCTCCCCCACCTCCCCACAAAGGGGAAGGTGCTGCCCAGACCCCCATCTTGCCTTCCACCTTTTGTGAGAGGCTGCTGAGGGTCATGGGAACCAGTGTCCCACTGAAACGCTTCCCCTCGGTGAGAGGCCACAGGTGCAAAGGGGAACTTCCTGCGTGGGGGCTGTGATTTCCTGGGGACGCCACTGCTGGATGTGCCCAGTGGTTCAAAGGAGTTACGGATCTCGCAGTCTGTGGTTGTGTTTGTTTTTATTTTTGTAAGACAGAGAGAAAGGACGGAACAGGGCCCAGCATCACCCCCCAGAACAGCTTCCGAGTCATACACTTGCCTGGATTCACTTTGAAAAGGCAGTTTCACGGTCCGTGTTTCAGGAGACCCTCCAGGCTATCTATCTCAGTGCAAACAGCTGAAAATAAAAACCTCCTGTCTGTTTACCACACAGAATGCAAAACAAACCTGTTTGGGAAATGCCTGCCCTTAAAACAAGAGTGAGGGCTTTAAAGATGCGTTAAACACAGAATCTTCCAGGAATCCAGTTGGCTGTGGCTTCACAAAACCAGAAGCACAGGATAACATTTCCAGCCATAGAACTGCTGGTTAACAGAAAAACAGGAGGATCGCAAGACGACAGGCAGGGTCCTCCCCGACCCCTGCGTCTTCTTTCTGTTCTGAACAGCCATGAACTGGAGAGCAGGAATGCAGCCTCGGGGTGGGAGCGGATGCTCGGAGCAGCAGCTCAGTCTCGGGAGTGGAGGGGCGGCTCACTGCTTGCCCGCCTGTCTGCCTGGTTTCTTTTCTGGTTGACCTCTGCCAGTCCCGGGGATCCCACCTCGACCCCGGCCACCGAACACACCTGTGAGACAGGGGGGAGCTTCAGCAGAGCTGGGCTGGGAGGGGCACTGTGGGCAGGGACCAGGAACTGGAACCTTCAGACTACAGCCAAGTCGTTGAACCCCTCTGAGCCTCAGTTTCCACCTCTGTAAAGTGGGGGCAGGGACTGTACCTTCAGTGGGAAGAGCAGGCTGAAAACCTGAGGTGGAGCGTCTGACCAGGGCTGGGCAGGGGTGCTGCTCCACAACGTTCTGTGTCACAAGGGCTATCAGACTAGGCTCCCCAGGGGTGCGAAGGATGCCAGGGAGGACAGAGGCTGGCACCAAGTCACACTGGGGCTTGCCGGGGGGCGGAGGGGATGCTTCCTGGAAGGGAGGGCTGAGGGCCAAGGTTGGGGGTGGGTGGTCATCAGGACAGTCAGAAGGGTTTCCGGGAGGAGCAGGGAGTACAAGCGGGGAGGAGGCCTGGACTCAGCCCAGGGGTGGAGCAATGGTGCTCAGCTGTGTGGCTGGGGCTGCAACGGGGCACCCCAGCCTGCCTTGCTGTGGCACCACCCACATCTGGCCCAGGAGAGAAACAATGGGATGCGGTGGGCTTTCTGTGTCCAGCCCAGAGAAGGGGCGGGGGAGCCTCCTGAGCTCTGACCTCTGCAGCCAGAGGTGGGGCTGTTTCCGAAAGACCTTGTACGTGGAGCACACAGCACTGCTGCTAGGCAAGGTGAACAGCACAAGGGTGGGTGCAGCCCCTGCCCAGGAAGCCGCAGAGAGCCAGCCTGGCCTTCCAGGGCCCCCTTCCTCCACACACACGCAGGGTGCAGAGCCAGTGCTGACAGGGTCTGCCTAGCCTCACCTCTAATGGAGCAAGACCCAGGTTGGCCAAGGGGAGCCTGGTCACGCAGGGGCCCCTGTGCAAGTGGGCCGCTTTCCCTGCCCTCCCTGCTCCTTCAGGCAGTTTACTGGGCAGTGTGGCACCCTGGCTGGAGAGCCTAGCCCTGGGGCAGGTCCTGGGACCCCTGGGGCCCTGCTCATCCCCATCCTGGGTTCCTCTCCACCTGGGGGGCCCTCCTCTCTCTGGCTCCTTTCTGACTGTCACTCGAGCCTCAGCTCAGGGCGGGCTCCTATGTCCTTCCTGGCTCTGCCTATAAGCCCCCAAGGTGGGTTCCCGGGACCTGGCATACAAGGCTCTCCAGGTGGCAGAGACAAAGTCAGGTCCCTCCAAGGACAGAAGTCGGGTGGGGGAGGCGGGGAAGGGTGGGGCCCACAGCTGGCCTCTGGCTCTAGCTGACGGCACAATTTTATGCTAGATTTATGATTTCAGGGTGGTGTGGGGTGATCTACCCAAAAGGTGTGACCTTGGTTTTGTCTAAAGGAGGCACAGCAGGAAGGGTCCCAGCCTGGGCACCACGGGGGTCTTCTCTACAGGGGGCAAACCGAGGCTCGCGAGGTGCCCACAGCACCTTCGCGGACACAGGCAGGGCTCAAGCCCCAGGTCTGTGTGGGCACTGGGTTAGTCTGCCGGGCAGACAGCCACTGCGGGGAGGAGGGTCCAAGCTGCGGTGATGGGCGCGGCTAGCACTGACCGCCAGCACTCAGCTGGGCTCCTGGAGCTGGGGACACGGGGCATGCAGGCGGCAAGCAGCAGTGTCAGCTCTTCCACAGAAGAGCCCCATGAGTCACGGCCCCCCAGTGCCATGGAGGAGGGGCTCAGAGCCAGGCCCTCGGCAAGATGACAACACCAGTGGAGAATGTCAACACCGGGCCAGGCCAGATGCCGTGTGCGGCGGTCACCCCCCAGCGGGGAGGCCCCGGCTGCCTGCCAGGGGAGAAGGGGGACAGAAGGGCCTACCTCGCCCGGCGCCCCCCATCCCGCGGCCCTTCTGCTGCTTCTGCTGCTGCAGGCCACCGCGGCCGCGGCCCTTGGCCACCACCTCCTCCTTGACCATGTCGATGATCTCGTCGGGGATGCGCAGGTACTTGATGGTGCTGCCGCGGATGTAGCACTCGGGCATCCGCCAGAATTTGTCCCCGTCCTGCCAGAGAGGTGGTGCGTGTCAGGGCCATGGGGAGGGACATGTAGACAGCCGGGCAGCATCCATCCCTCAGGCTCCCTGCACCTGGCATCGCCCCCGTCGGGTATGAGGTTCTTCCTTCTGCACAGGACACGGGAGGGGCCACCTCCAGCAGGCTCTCTCCAGACCCTTGGCAGCCCTTCACGCATGAGGGCGGGCGGGGCAGGGCCTCGTGAGCAGCCTGTCCTCAGCCTGTCCTCTGGCGGGGGAGGCCATCCAAAGCCTGGAGAGGGGTGAGGCTGCCTCACGTGCCAGGTACGCCACAGTCCAGCTCCTCCCCCTTCTGCTCCCAGTCTTCCGAACTCTCCTGGAATCCACTCCACGCACCGTGACTCATTCATTCACACAAGTGTCTGGTGGCAGGGTCAGAGCTGGGCACGGGACGCAGGTGAGCAGGACACAGACCGTGTGTGGTGGGTGAAGAGGGCCAGGAGGGGGGTAGGGAGGCAGGTTTGGGGCCGGCCGGGGCAGCACCCGGTGATGCCAGTTTACAGGGGAGCTAATGGAAGCTAGAGAGACAAGGGGGCTGGTACAGCTGTAGACTCTGGAGCAATGCCGACCTTCAAGTTTTCAGGATGCTGTCTCCCCCTGACCCCCATACACCCTGTGACCAGCACAAGGCCTCGCCCCACCCTCCTGCTGCCCTTGGGCCAGAGCCCCGGACCTCATCCATCAGATTGCTTCTCCCGCCCCACCCCTGCTGCCCCAAGCCAACCCCTCCCCCCATACCCCTAAATCAGACCAAGACATCTCCCTGCTTAGATCCCAATCAGGGCCCCGTTGGCTCAGGAGGAGGTCCAAATCTCTCGGTGTGGCTCCAGAGGGCCTGAGATCCAGCCCCACTCTGGCTGCCCCCTCTCGGCACTCAATGTGCCTTCCAGATGGAACATTCTGGAACACACACAGTGGGATTCTGGCCTCCAGCATTTTGCACACGCTGTTCCCGCCTTTTCGTGTCTGGCTAACTGCAGCCCTCAACAGGCCTTGCCTCTAGCCTCCTTGAAGCCCCCGGTCCTCCTGCATGACATCAGTGGTGCCTAAGCCACTCAGCCCAGCCCAGTGGAGGCGCTCGGCAGGGACAGTAGAATGTCTGAGGGCCAACTCTTCCCAGGAACACACATAAGAGCCCCGACCCATACAGGAGCCCCAAGAGGCCTCAGAGCATTCCTTTCCCAGCAAGGGGAGGCGAGCGGCCAAGTCCGTGGGGATGCAGAGTACAGCCAGACAGAACGATGATTCTGTGGAAGCTCAGGGCTGGGACTGGGGCGGCCATTCAGCGTGAGGCTTTTCCCCAGCCAAGGGCAGGCCCAGCCCAGCGCACTCCCTGGAGGAACCAGGCTTATGTGCTTTCCACAGGGGCAGCGTGCCTCCAGACGTTTGCTCTCCTGTGTACACTCAGCCCCTGGGGTCTCTGCATCCAGCTGCCCAAGGGGAGGATGGACTGCTGTCACCTGTTTACAGGTGAGGAGGCCTGATGGCCTGCATAAGATGGTTCCTTACACCCAGTCTCTCCTCCCAACCACTGGGTCCTGAGGGGAACCCTGCAGGGGGAGCCATGTGTCCCGGCTTGGCCATGGAGGTGGGACTGACCTTGCCCCAAGACCCAGTGATTGGCTCGACATCCTCAAAGCGGACAGAAACCTGCTGGCCGTGTGTAAAAGGACATGTGCCCAGCTGTGAACCACGGTGCCGTGGAAATCCACAGTGGAAATCCTCAGCCACCTGCCACCTGGAGTTCGGCCCCAAGAACTTAGTCACAGAGCTGAGCAGGTGAGGGGAAGGGGGGTGGTCCCCCCGCTCCCGTCTGCCTTCTGGGGCAGGAAAGGTCCCACAGGCCGAGAGTGGCTCTCTTGTGCTCTGCTGAATGCTGGCGGGGCGAGCCCTGAGGGTACCCTGTCCTTGGCTCAAGACGGCCCAGGCCTCCCAGCAGCTTCTTCCCCATAACATGGGGGGCTACCTTGGGCAGGTGGTGGAGACGGGAATCAAGGGGAAAGGAAGCACTGACTAGCAGAACCCAGTGCAGGCAGGGGGAGGGAGTCTGCCCCAGAGGCCACCCCCTCCCTGTAGAGAACAGGTTTATAGCCAGAGGCACCCTTAGGCCCAAGTCCTTCCTGGTCAGGAGTGGCGCTGGGGGGAGGAGGAGCGGCTCAGTACCTGCGGGGCAGCATCCACAGGTGCCAAGTCCAGGGCACCAGACTTGGAGCCTTGTCCCTCTGCCCAGCTCCACATCCAGCCCAGTCCCTCGGGCCCCGCCCTGGCGGGATGACCTGCAGTAGAGGCTGAGGTGTGGACCGTCCCACTCCTCCCAAACGTCCCGGAAGAGGGCTTGGACCGGACTTGGAAGTGCGAACGCTAAGGCCCTGGAAAATCATCCGAGGTCCCAGTGTGCGACCCTGGCCACACAGCCTCCACTCAAGATGCCCACCAGGCTAGCCCCACCCGAAGGCCCCCAGACAGGGGGTACAGGCTGAGGGCACAGGGTACTCACCCTGGACGTGCAGATCACTTCACGCAAGTTGATGTTCATCCAGTTGTCACAGCTCACCAGGTGCCCGTTGTATGTCTCCCCGTTTTTAAGCTCCACCAACTGGAGAGAAACGGGTCCCACATCAGTCACAGGCCCCGGGGAAGGTGCAGACCTACCCCAAGGAGCAGGTCGCCACCAGCGGGCCTTGCTCAGACCCGTCCCTGGCTCCTCTTGGGACCCAGGAGGCACAGCGCACGGTACCCAGGCCCCCAGCGGCCCTTTTTACAGGAGATGCGCTCTGCTTTCTCAGTACACTTTGCTCACACTGTACACTTTCTATGATGAAACCGTTTTCCTGTGGTGGAAGAAATGAACACCACCCACACATCTTTAAAAGAACGAGTACGGTTAGGGCAACAGGGTGGCCAGGTGCCCACTGATGCCACGCGTGTGACCTATGGTGGGCTAGTCTTTCACTGCAGGAATTACTTGCCTGTCTTGATGTGTTTCGGGAAAAGCACCTCATTCAGAAGACATGCTTTTGTTAGGAAAAGCCTGTCTTAAAAAAATATCAACTCGGAGAACAAACTTATGGTTACCAGAGTGGATGGGGGCGAGGAGGGAGTTAGGGAGTTTGGAAGTGACGTGTGCACACAACTATGTTTAAAATGGGTAACCAGGACCCTGCAGTCCAGCACGGGGAGCTCAGCTCAGCGCTGTGTGACGACCCAGACGGATGGGGAGCGGGTGGGCGGGGACGGAGGGCCAAGAGGGAGGAGATGCAAGTGTGCATATAGCTGATTCGCTTCATTGTACAGCAGAAACTAACAGAGCACTGTAAAGCAAGTACACGCCAAAAACAAACAAACAAAAATTGAGCAAGGATCTACTCTACAGCACAGGGAATTCTCTGCTCAATATTATGTAACAACCTAAATGGGAAAAGATTTTAAAAAAGGACAGATACCCGTGTATACATAACTGAATCACTTTGTTGTACACCTGAAACTAACAAAATGTTGTGGATCAACTATATTCCAATATAAAATAAGAATTTTTTTAAATAATCAACTCTTGGGGCTGAGCGGCACTGGGCTGCCCAGACACCACCTCTGCACTGTTCTGTGGGCCGGGCCTGAGCACTGGCATGATGCTGGGTGCTGGCATGATGAGAACCAGCAGCAGCCCAGTCTATGCCCGTGGCTTCCTGCTCAAGTTCCTGCTGGTGGGTGGCAAGTGACGTGAGCGAGGGTGAGACCCTGGTAAGCCTGTAGGACAACTCAGCTGCGTCCCCGGATGGCCACCAGGCATCACTTGCTCCCCTCTGCCTTCCATGGTGCTGCAGACATTTCACAGCGACTCTGCCTGTTTCCCTTGGCAACCACTTTAAGGTTTAAAACATGATTTAGAAAGTCATCACTTTCAAGTTTGAAAAAATTTAAAAAAAAACAAAAAAACACCAACTTAGCTATCTGCCTAAGAGAAATGAAGGCATATATCCATGGAAAAACATGTACATGAATGTTCCCGGCAACTCAAATTTTCAGCAGCCAAAAAGCAGAAACAACCTAAATGTTCGTCATCAGGGAACAAATGGATGTGGGTTAGTTGCTCAGTCATGTCCGACTCTGTGACCCCATGAACTATAGCCTGCAAGGCTCCTCTGTCCACAGAAGTCTCCAGACAAGTATACTGGAATGTACTGCCATTCCCTTCTCCAGAGGATCTTCCCGACCCAGGGATCAAACTCTGGTCTCCTACACTGCAGGCAGATTCTTTACCATCTGAACTATCAGGGAAGCCACCAGGACAAATGGATAAAGTGTGATATGTCTACACAATGGACTATCACCTGGCCATAAGGAATGGAGCTCTGACACACGTTATAATGTGGACAAACCCTGAAAACATCACGCTGAGTGAGAGAAGCCAGACATGAAAGGCCACATGTTGTGTGATCCCATTTATGGGAAATGTCCAGAACAGGCAAGTCCACAGAGACAGAAAGCAGAGGAGTGGTTGCCAGGTGCTGGGGGAGGGGCCCGGGCTGCCTTTTAGGCTGATAGGATTACTCGGCAACAACAGAGGTGGTGCTCGCACAACCCTGTGAACGTGCTGAATGTTCCTGAACTGTCCACCCTGAAAAGGGTGAACGGTATGGTTGTGTGAATAATATCTGAATTAAAAAGAGGACAGACAACAGAAAATATTGACAGATATCACACTCTATCACAAAAGAACAAAAGCAGATGAACCCACCCACATTTTAAAAATTCATTCATGCTTATACACACATGTTAAAAGTCAAAGTGTGTAAATGCCGAAGAATAAATTGTTGGGAAGATTAATGAAGAGGGGCTTCCACTTCCTCTGAATCTCTAGCATTTGACACTTTTAATAAGTATGTATGACTTGGAACAGGAGCAGAAAGGACACAGGCCCTGACGTGTGGGAGGGAGAAGAGGACAAGCTGCTGCTCCGTGGACAGGCAGGAGGCGGGCTTGGCTGGAAGCACCTCACCCTTTACCCAGTGTCCGTGTTCCTGTGCTGAGGTCGGACCCTGCTGAAAGGCACTGCTTCAGAGAGGCACATACTCACCATTGGGTGATTCTGAGCCGTTTTCAGCAGCGACAAGGGAAGCTGAAAGGCAAACAAAAGCGCATGACTTGTCTGCCTCATCAGTGACGTGGAGCCCTGGCCTCTAGGCAGGGCTGGCATATCCCTCAACAGAAACAGTCTCTGAACTCTGCCCAACCCCAGGTCACATACCCGCCTCTCAGTTTAGCACAGAAGTCTAGAAAAATCCTCATTTCAGTAATTCTGCAGCTGGGGAGATCCCAGCCAGGAGAAAGACATTAGATCTTTGCCCTCCCAGCCTTTTGACCCTCCCCTGAAGTCCTTCAATAAAATGGTTTGATCTCTCCCCTGACAATCTCAGCAGCAGCTGCCCTCTGGTGTTGGGGCTTATGTTCTGGGAGCTTCTCTGTAGCTCATGCTGTACGTAGTCATACCTGACAGGACCAGGTGTAGCCCTCCAGCTTTATCAACAGAATCAGGGCACACGGGTCTTGCTGCTGCTTGCGTGTTTTGCTCTGCTAATGTTTCAGAGATATGTCCAGGTTAACACATGCAGCTCTAGCTAAGCCTTTCATTTTCAGTATGGTAGATGGTCACACCCACTTTACAGATGGGGATGATGAGCTTAGAGACTGAGGAACTTGCCCAGCACCAGAGACCCAGTGAAAGACGGAGCCTGGTTCAACGCTATCTGTCAGAAGCCAGCTCATGCTGGGCCCACACCTTGGGGGGCAGCCCTGACTGTCCCCTGGCAGAGTGATCCATCAGGCTCAGCTGGCCTCTTGATCCAAGGAGGTCACATTTGAGCTGGGTATTCGAGTGGAATTTACCAGGTGAGAGGAAGAAACATTTCAGAAAAAGTCTGTGGTTACTGCAAGGGACAGCAGATAAACGATGGGATTTAAAAACTCACCCAGATAAGGTGAACTTTCAAGATCGTTCTGTTTCCTTTATTACTGAATTTCTTTTTCATTAAAAAAAAACCATATAGTGTTAGCTGGGGGGTGAAAAATCAGTTTTTATTTTTGGAACACAAAATCTTGAGCCTTACTCTGGGACCTGTCTTTGGGCCTCCAGAAGGGTGACTCAAGGGGCAGTGCTTGGGTTCAGGGTCCAGTGGCAGTCTATACAGCACAGGCAGGTGAAAGTTCTAGAACTAGGGCCCCACCAGACAGGAAATTGCCTCAGGGAAAACCGTATCATGCCCCAGTAACTGGGGAACTCTAAGTTGGTCTGACCTCTAGGAGCTCTTTGCTGGGGAGTCCCAGCCTACCCTCAGGCTCTATCTAATAGGGGGTAGCTGTTTCTCCAGGTGGTGGGGGCTGTGAGCCTCTCTGTCAGGAGGCCACAAATGGCCCTCAATCTCCAGAGGAAGGCTCCCTGTGGAAGGGCTTGGAGGGAGGGGAATTCCACATCCCAGGGGCCTTCCCTACAAGCCACCCGGGGGAGGTCCAGAGGCGGCAGGAAGCTAGGCCCAAGCCCACTTCCTGCACAGGCTTCCTGGAAGGGCAAGATAAGGAGGAAGAAGGGGCCACGTGGAAAGGAGATGGTTGTTCCCAGAAGGGCGGGTGGGTGGCCAACCTGCCCTCTGCTCTGGAATGCATCTGTGTAAGGCTGCCCAAGTGCAGTGAGCTAGAGGCTCAGACACGCATGTAGCAGCCACACACCCAGGTGGTATTTACAGCAGAGAAGCCTCATACTCTTCCTGAGCAAGTCTGTTCTCCTGTGACCACAATGGGAATCTGGACCGGGGCACACCTAGGTCCTCCTCCCAGATCACCAGGTTAGCCCTGGAAGGCGAGAAGGAAGATGGACTCTGAGAGGTGGTGGGCGGATCAGAGCAGTCCAATCACAGAGCCTCTACATGAGACACCAGCGGCTAGAGCAGGAGGAACCTGCCCAGGGCCACAGAGCAAGGTCCTGGTAAAGCTGGGGAGAGTAGGCTGATGCCTGTCAGCAGGGAACCCACAGATGTCCTTTTATGGCACACAGCGCCTCTAAGCTGGTCCCTCTCAGGCTGCCACCTTGTTCCAGCTACCAGCAGTCGCAGACCTGCAGGACCCAGAGCCTCCGCAGCTGTTCCTGGCAGTATGCCCTCGGAGGATGGCTGCGACAGATGAGACCAGCACCTGCTCACAGCCCTCCCCTGTGCACCCGCTCCCTAGGCAGCCCACAGGGCCAGACCTGATACAACTCCAGCAAACCGGCCCACTCTGCGCCTCACACACCACGCCTGGTGCTGCTGGCAACCTTTGTTCCGAGGTTCCCTCTGCCTGGGGTGCCCTGCCCCCAGCTGGTGACTGTTCCCTCAGCCAGGCCCTCATTATAACCCTGTCGAGGGAAGAAAGGTTTCCACCTGGGTCACCCTCTGCTGCTTCTATTACAGGACATAGCCAGTCTCTAATTAACTTGTTTATTTATTATGTCTCCCTGGCTAGACTGGAAACGCCAAGCCTCCTGCTAGACTGGAAAATTCGGAGGGTGTGGACTTTGTCCAGCACTGAACACCCGGTCAGGCACACGAGAAGGTCTCAGTAAATATTTGCTGAACAAATACAACGCACACCGCCCCCCGGACGCACGTGGGGCGGGGGGATTCCTGCTCCACCCCCAGACGAAGAAAGGAAAGGCTTAGGTAAGGGAGAGGTGGGGCTGGGACAGCGCTCGGCCTGGAGCCACGGTCACAGCTCGCCATCTTCTACAGCCCCAAACTGTGCTGAAGACAGAGGTGAGGGGCAGGGGAGGATCCTGGTGAACCTGAAAGCCGAGGGGAAGGGACGGCACCACAGGTGGGGGATGGAAGATGCGTGAAGGTGCCAGGGAGACAGGAGAGGGCTGAACACTCAGTTCTGGGGGAGACAACGTCCTCTGGAGTCAGGGAAAAAAGGTTGAGGAAAGAAAGGCCTTTCTCAGAATGCCTGGGGCCTGGTCCTCAGGCCTAGACCTCACAGTATCCTGAGGCTCCCAATTCAGGAAGTTGTTGCAGACCACCCACTCCTTCACCCAGACCTCTGCTTCCCGCCCAGCAGGGACCACACGGAAGAAGCCTTGTCCACGGCCTCAACACTCCCCAGAAGGCAGAACAGGCTGAACGAGTCTGTCCTTCATGCAGGCACTACTCTAGGCTCTGGGACTCCCATGAGAATAAAAAGCAAAAATCCTGTCTCCAAAGAGACACATGGACTTTTCCAGTTTTGCTCATTCCCTGAGACCAACTCTACCCTTGAGCAGAAAGGAACCTGCTCCCTTCTCTCTAGCCTTACACTGACCAGGAGAAATTTAATGAGCCCTCATGGTAGGCTCAGAGAAATGTGCAGCGACCACCTCAGAGCAACCTGGGTGCTGACAGGCCAGGTACTCTCTCACGAAGCCCTCAGCTCTCAGTTCCATTGTGGGGCCACAGTTTCCCTCTCATACACTGGGGGGTACAGGCACTCTCTGCTTTAGATCTGTAACTTGTCCACAACTTGTGAATAGCATGCATTTGGAGAGGTTTCCTGTCAGGGTCTCAGTTTTTCCTTCTGTGAATTGGGAGGATAGTTAGCCCATTTTGGCTCAAAATGCCCCCTCTCCCTCTAAACCGCATGCTTTGTGACTCTGGGAAAAGCAAACCCATCTCTGGGTGTTTTTCAGCCTGAAAAGGAGAGGCACAGGAGATTGTGCGGCTAGCATCCTAAGGGGCTTGTTGTTGTTACTGTTGTTCAGTAGCTAAGTCAGTCCAACTCTTGCGATCCCATGGACTGTATCCCGCCAGACCCACCTCTTCATGGGATTTCTCTGGGAAGATACTGCCATTTCCTTCTCCAGGGGATCTTCCTGACCCCGGGATGGAACTCGCGTCTCCTACACTGACAGGTGGGTTCTTTTCCACGGAGCCACGAGGGAAGCCCTCTAAGGACCTTACAAGCTCAGAAATTCCCCAAGTTGGCTTAATTTCAGAACGCACAACGGGGCTCTACTTCCCGGCGCTCTAGCTTTACATTTTACGAGGTCAGACTGGGTCGAATGCACTCGGAGCCACTTCCCTAACTGAGAAGTCATTCTGTTTCATTCACTGGGGTTCCAGGGCGGGTGGGAGTCCCCTTCCTCTCCGGCTTCATTTTTCCCATCCGGAAAATGAGAAGACTGCGGCTAGGTTGCTATACTATGATTACACGTTCGTCCAATCCTCTATTCCCCTGAGACCGACGTGCCGGGTGTCTTGAGAGAAACCCCTGCATTCTCCGGTCTGTTTCCCCCGCTCCGACCGGGCGGCAGGAGTCGAGGACCGGATGACACACTCGCTCTGCATCGCCACTGCCCCAGCACCCGCCCCAAAGGCCTTTGGCAGCCGGTTCCCCCGTCGCCTCACCATGGTGTCGGCAGGGACCGGCCTCCCCGGCCACTTCCGCCACCGCCGCCGCTGCTCACGTTCCCGCCGGTAGCCGCCGCTGCGCGCCACTAAGCTGAAATAGAGTGGCAGCGACGCGAGCCAGTCAGAGCGGGGCTCGTGGGAAGGACAACCAATCCACTCAGAGTAAGGCGGGGCCTACTAAGCCCGGGGGGCGGGCCGGGCCGTGTTCTCACCAGTGAAATGAGGACCAGAGTCGTAAAGTGCCGCCGTGAGTGCTGCAAAAGGGGGCGGAACAATATGTGTCAGAGCAGGAGGCCTTGTGGGTAAAGGCGCTCGCGCAGGTCAGACGCTCGAGAATCTCATCGGCTCCACGCTGTGGGCAGAGTCGGTTATTACTTCCAATTTCCTTGAGAAATGGAGGCTCTTCGGTTATTATTGGAATGTGCTTAATGTCTGCCTTCCCGCCCCTTTTCTGATTCTCATTATTGTTGTTGTTCAGTCGCTCAGTGAGTCGGACGCTTTGCGACCCGCACGGACTGCAGCACACCAGGCGTCCCCGCCCTTCTGTGTCTCCTGGAGTTTAGTCAAACTCACGTCCATCGAGTCGGTGATGCCATCCAACGATCTCATCCTCTGTCCTTCCCCTTCTCCTGCCTTCAGTCTTTCCCAGCATCAGGGTCTTTTCCAGTGAGTCGGCTCCTCGCATCAGGTGGCCAAAGTATTGAAGCTGAAGCTTCAGTATCAGTCCTTCAAATGAATACTCAGGGTTGAGGATTGACTGCTTTGATCTCTTTGCTGTCCAAGGGACTCTAAATAGTCTTCTGCAGCACCACAGTTCAAAAGTATCCATTCTTCCGGCGCTCAGCCTTCTTTATGGTTTAATCCTCACATCTGTACATAACTACTGGAAAAACCATAGCTTAGACTATACGGGCTTATGTCGGCAAAATGAAGGCTCTGTTCTTTAATACGCTCTCTGGGTTCGTCAGAGCTTTTCTTCCAAGGAGCAAGTGCCTTTTAATTCATGACTACAATCACCATCTATTGGTAGGTTGGAATCCTGGCTTTGTCCCTCAGAGCCTCAGTTCACCTCCCTTTAAAATGGACGTAATAAGTGCTGTAGAAGGTTGCAGTGAGGAGGAAATGAGGTAAGCCATGGGAAAGCACATAGAACAGTGTCTGCTTGATATATACAGATATGCAATATTTACTGAGCACCTACTATGGGCCTGCTCTGGGAAACACAAAGTGAATAAACTAGACAAAACTCCTGGCCCTCCCAAGGCTTAGGAGGGGTGACAGTTGGTAAACAAGACAAATTGGCAAATGTATTAGTTCCCTTGGGCTGCCGTAACAGCAATCAAACTGGGTGGCTTTAAACCACAGAACTTGATCCAGAAGTCTGAACTCAAAAGATGTGGGCAGGATTGGTCTCTTCTAAAGGAGCTGAGGGACAATTCATCCCAAGCTTCTCCCCCAGCAATCCAGCAATGCTTGTAGTTCTTGGTTATAAACATGTCACTCCAATCTCTGGCTCTGTCATCACATAGCTTTTCTCTTTCCTCCTCTTTTCTTATGAGGACCCTCCTTTCTCTTATTGCGCGCTGTGCATGCTAAGTTGCTTCAGTCGTGTCTGACTCTTTGCCACCCTATGGACTGTAGCCCACCAGGCTCCTCTGTTCATAGGGATTCTCCAGGCAAGAATACTGGAGTGGGTTGCCATGTCCTCCTCCAGGGGATCTTCCCGACCCAGGGAATCCAACCTGTGTCTCATGTCTCTTGCATTGGCAGGTGGGTTCTTTACCACTAGTGCCACCTGGGAAGCCTACCCACCCTAAATCCAGGATAATTTCATCTTGAGATCTTGATTAAATCTGCAAAGAATCCATTTCAAATAAGGTCATATTCACAGATATGGGGACTAGAACTTATCTATGTTATCTAAGTTATATTAGAACGTATCTTTTTAGGGCCAATTCTCAACCCACTGCATCAGTATTAGCTATGATTCCTTTGAACATTGACATTTATTTGAATAATTCACATCGCCTAGGTGACCGTGCATGTACTTTCACACACTCGTGAGCATGTCTGCAGCCTAAATTTCCAAGAGTGATCCAGCTGGGTGACCATCGACTGTTCCTTTCTCTGTTTTGGCTTCCACACATGCCTTGACTCAGGTTTATAAATGAGACATAGGTGTCCTCCTCCAGTGCTACCCTTTTCCAGGCCTCCTTACTACCAGCATTGGCCTGAGAGATTTTTCCTTTCTTTGTTTGCCAGCGTTGCATGACTTGTGGAATCTTAGTTTCTGAATCAGGATTTGAACCCAGCCCCTGGCAGTGAAAGCGTCAGGTTCTAACCACTGGACTACCAGGGAATTCTCAAGAGCCCAGAGCCAAGCTCTTCCAGCTGAGAAGACTCGATGCCTTTCAGAGCTGACTCAGGAAGCCCCTGATGCTCAGCTTCTCAATGAAAGATTCCCCTGCATCAGGTCTCAGAGACCTGGGCAGAAGAGGATGAGAACTGCCCAGCCACATCCCACTGGGCAGGGCACTAGAATCTCCTCTCCAGGACCTAGTGAGGGGAGACGGTCTGGGGGTCAGTTTTGTTATGAAGGGACTGAGTGGTTGAGGCTTGTTCCTTCCTTTTCTTGCTAAAAACAAGAATACAGATTTCCCTTCATTCGTGATAGGGTGGTTGTTGTTTAGTCGCTGAGTCGTGTCCAACTCTTTTGTTACCCCATGGGCTGTAGCCCACCAGGCTTCTCTGTCCACGGGATTTCCCAGGCAAGAATATTGGAGTGGGTTGCCATTTCCTTCTCCAGGGGGTCTTCCCAATCCAGGGATTGAACCCAGGTCTCCTTCATTGGCAGGTGGGTTCTTTACCTCTGAGCCACCAGGGAAGCCCTGTGATGGGGTTATGTCCCAATAAACCCATTGTAAGTTGAAAATATCATAAATTGAAAATACATTTAATACATTTAGCCTACTAAACATCGTAGCTTAGTTTAGCCTAGCCTATCTTAAATGTGCTCAGAACACTCACATAAACCTACAGTTGACCAAAATTATCAAACACAAGCCTATTGGATAATAGTGTTGAATACCTTATATAATGTATTGAATACTGTACTTACTGAAAGTTAAAAAAAAAAAGTCAATGTATCAGGTGTTTACCGCTGTAACCACGTGACTGACTGGGAGCTGAGGCTCATTGCCAGCTGCCCAGAATCACGAGAGAGCATCTTACCACATATCACTAGTCCAGGAAAAGGTCAAAATTCAAAGTTTGATTTCTTCATGAAGTTGAAAAATCTGAAGTCAAACCGTCACAAGTTGGGGACTGTCTGTGATCATCTCTACCAATCAGGGTTACTGTGTAGAGTGATCAAATGTGGAACCGGATAAAGACTGAAGCAGCAGATAGCCCTGGACCCATAGCTCTTTCATGTCTCTGGGGACTTCCCTCCCTCAGAAGCTGACCCTGAGATGAGGACTCAAGGATACATAGAGTACTCAAGGGGTGACCCTAGGACATCCCCATTGGGGATGGAGACCTGAGACAGGGAGGGGAGGGTTCCTGCAGTGGATGCCAATGAGCAGGTGACAAAGTGGGCACCTGAGGGTTAGTCCAGCTGTGGATCTTAGAGAGACAACATAAGAGCTTGTGTCTCAAAGAGGTCCCACCCAGGTCAGAGCACTGTTTATTTTCCTCTCTATCATGGACTTGGGGATGATCCCAGGGGTGCTGGTGAGGTCTGGGAAGTGTTTAGGACATTAGTAGCAGGCAACAGTGATATGCCAACTGGGATAGAGGGATCAGCGTGACCAGCCAAGCTGTGTTTGGCAAGGGTAAAGGCCGCTTTGATGTAAACAGAAACTGGGGCACATGATGTGCTCCAATGTCAACACGGTGCTGGCAGAAAATTGCATGGTCATTCACCTCTTCCTGACTTTTCTAGATCTTTCTATGTGCAGTCTTTCTCTTTTTGCGCGATTGATAAACTCGTTTTCATCCTTGAAAACTCTGCTTGGGTGACCCCTTGTGGCAGAATATGGTTACTACAGTTTGCTCAGCTCTTTCAACACTCAGTTCAGTTCAGTCGCTCAGTCGTGTCCAACTCTTTGCGACCCCATGAATCGCAAAAGCACGCCAGGCCTCCCTGTCCATCACCAACTCCCAGAGTTTACTCAAACTCATGCCCATTGAGTCGGTGATGTCATCCAGCCATCTCATCCTGTCGTCCCCTTCCCCTCCTGCCCCCAATCCCTCCCAGCATCAGGGTCTTTTCCAATGAGTCAGCTCTTTGCAAGAGGTGGCCAAAGTATTGGGAGTTTCAGCTTCAGCATCAGTCCTTCCAATAAACACCCAGGACTGATCTCCTTTAGGATGGACTGGTTGGATCTCCTTGCAGTCCAAGGGACTCTCAAGAGTCTTCTCCAACACCACAGTTCAAAAGCATCAATTCTTCAGCGCTCAGCTTTCTTCACAGTCCAACTCTCACATCCATGCATGACCACTGGAAAAACCATAGCTTTGACTAGATGGACCTTTGTTAGCAAAGTAATGTTTCTGCTTTTCAATATGCTGTCTAGGTTGGTCATAACTTTCCATCCAAGGACTAAGTGTCTTTTAATTTCATGGCTGCAATCACCATCTGCAGTAATTCTGGAGCCCAAAAAATTAGTCTGACACTGTTTCCACTGTTTCCCCACCTATTTCCCATGAAGTGATGGGACCAGATGTCATGATCTTAGTTTTCTGAATGTTGAGCTTTAAGCCAACTTTTTCACTCTCCTCTTCCACTTTCATCAAGAGACTTTTTAGTTCCTCTTCACTTTCTGCCGTAGGGTGGTGTCATCTGCATATCTGAGGTTACTGATATTTCTCCCGACAATCTTGATTCCAGCTTGTGCTTCATCCAGGCCAGCGTTTCTCATGATGTACTCTGCATATAAGTTAAATAAGCAGGGTGGCAATATATAGCCTTGACATACTTCCCTATTTGGAACCAGTCTGTTGTTCCATGTCCAGTTCTAACTGTTGCTTCCTGACCTGCATACAGGTTTCGCAAGAGGCAGGTCAGGTGGTCTGGTATTCCCATATCTTTTAGAATTTTCCACAGTTTATTGTGATCCACACAGTCAAAGGCTTTGGCATAGTCAATAAAGCAGAAATAGATGCTTTTCTGGAACTCTCTTGCTTTTTTGATGATCCAGTGGGTGTTGGCAATTTGATCTCTGGTTCCTCTGCCTTTTCCAAAACTAGCTTGAACATCTGGAAGTTCATGGTTCACGTATTGCTGAAGCCTGGCTTGGAGAATTTTGAGCATTACTTTACTAGTGTGTGAGATGAGTACAATTGTGCGGTAATTTGAGCATTCTTTGGGATTGGAATGAAAACAGACCTTTTCCAGTCCTGTGGCCACTGCTGAGTTTTCCAAATTTGCTGGCACATTGAGTGCAGCACTTTCACAGCATCAGCTTTCAGGATTTGAAATAGCTCAACTGGAATTCCATCCCCTCCACTAGCTTTGTTCATAGTGATGCTTCCTAAGGCCCACTTGACTTCACATTCCAGGATGTCTGACTTTAGGTGAGTGATCACACCATCGTGATTATCTGGGTCTTGAAGATCTTTTTTGTACAGTTCTTCTGTGTATTCTTGCCACCTTTCCTTAATATCTTCTGCTTCTGTTAGGTCCCTACCATTTCTGTCCTTTATCGAACCCATTTTTGCATGAAATGTTCCCTTGGTATCTCTAATTTTCTTGAAGAGATCTCTAGTTTTTCCCATTCTGTTGTTTTCCTCTATTTCTTTGCATTGATCGCTGAGGAAGGCTTTCTTATCTCTCCTTGCTATTCTTTGGAACTCTGCATTCACATGGGAATATCTTTCCTTTTCTCCTTTGCTTTTCACTTCTCTTCTTTTCACAGCTATTTGTAAGGCCTCCTCAGACAACCATTTTGCCTTTTTGCATTTCTTTTGTATGGGGATGGTCTTGATCCCTGTCTCCTATACAATGTCACGAACCTCCATCCATAGTTCATCTGGCACTCTATCAGATCTAGTCCCTTAAATCTATTTCTCACTTCCACTGTATAGTCATAAGGGATTTGATTTAGGTCATACCTGAATGATCTAGTGGTTTTCCCTACTTTCTTCAATTTAAGTCTGAATTTGGCAACAAGGAGTTCATGATCTGAGCCACAGTCAGCTCCTGGTCTTGTTTTTGCTGACTGTATAGAGCTTCTCCATCTTTGGCTGCAAAGAATATAATCAATCTGATTTCAGTGTTGACCATCTGGTGATGTCCATGTGTAGAGTGGTGGCCAATCAGAATTCAATCCTAGAGGAAATCAGTCAGTCAGTCCTAAAGGAAATCAACCCTGAATATTCATTGGAAGGACTGATGTTGAAGCTGAAGCTCCAATACTTTGGCCACCTATTGCAAAGAGCTGGCTCATTGGGAAAGACCCTGATGTTAGGAAAGACTGAGGGCAGGAGAAGAGCGGGGGTGACAGAGGATGAGATGGTTGGATGACATCACTGACTCAATGGACTTGAGTTTGAGCAAACTCCAGGAGATAGTGAAGGACAGGGAAGTATGTGCTGTAGTCCATGAGGTCACAAAGAGTCGGATGTGACTTAGCAACTGAACACCACCAAATCAGTCCTCTGTCCACCTGGGCAAAGTGATTGATTGGTTTAATAGGAGCAAGTGACCAACCAAGGCCGATCAGACTCTCCCTTGAAAGGGATACTGAGGGCTAGAAGGGAGAAAAGCACTTTCTATAGAGGTTTTTGAAAGTGCAATAGTGAAAGCCCAGGGCTAATACAACTGATCTTCTGGAAGAAGCTCTCTATTGATTGAATCTAATGTACAGAAGAACTCTGTGGAAAAGAGGCATGTTTTCAGCTACTGGATCCAGCTATACCTGAAGTTATAGGTATACTTTCTACATATATGAATACAAGTAGTTGTCCTTTGTTGCTTAATCCACTTGAAGTTTAGACTCTGTCCCTAGCAATTGGTAAGCCCTCCACTAATGCATCAGTTCAGTTCAGTTCAGTCGCTCAGTCGTGTCCGATTCTTTGTTACCCCATGAATTGCAGCACACCAGGCCTCCCTGTCCATGACCAACTCCCAGAGTCTACTCAAACTCATGTCCATCGAGTCGGTGATGCCATCCAACCATCTCATCCTCTGTCGTCCCCTTCTCCTCCTGCCCCCAATTCCTCCCAGCATCAGGGTCTTTTCCAATGAGTCAACTCTTCGCATGAGGTGGCCAAAGTACTGGAGTTTCAGCTTCAACATCAGTCCTTCCAATAAACACCCAGGACTCATCTCCTTTAGGATGGACTGGTTGGATCTCCTTGCAGTCCAAGGGACTCTCAAGAGTCTTCTCCAACACCACAGTTCAAAAGCATCAATTCTTCGGCGCTCAGCTTTCTTCACAGTCCAACTCACATCCATGCATGACCACTGGAAAAACCATAGCCTTGACTAGACACATAGCTCTCTGAATTCTGGAGTGGCTGTCCCCCAGAATCTAATAATTCCGTTTCTTATACTTTGAACTTCAGTACCTTGTATTAATTTTCAGTCAATACCTGGTTTGGCCCCAGTTGTAACTGCTTGTTTGCACACTTAATCTCAGTTGATCCTGACTTACAGGAACAACGTCAGAGTTTGCATGGGCCACTGTTTGAGGCTGCAGCACAGTTTTTTCTTCCCCTCATCATGGACACTTGACATAGGTTCAGCCAATCAGAGGTCTTCCCTGGGAAGCTGCCGGAATCGCAGAGCTGGAGTAATGTGAGTCAGGTACAGACATAGCCATCTTTCCACTTTGGCATCTTGGCCCTGTTTAATCCTAGATCCAGCTGTACCTGAGACTTCATAAATTGTCATCGTTTCCTATCCCTTGAAAATACTCCTCCATTTTTTGCGGTCCAATTTAAATTGTATTTCTGACAGTAGAAACCTAAAGAGTTTCTGCTAAACCTATCAAATTAAAAAAGATACACTAGAGACTTCTTCGGTGGTCCAGCGGTTAAGAATCCACCTTTCAATGCAGGGGACAGGGTTTCAGTGGATGGATCTGGGAACTAGGATCCCACATGCAGCAGGGCAGCTAAGCCTGAGTGTGCCACCAAGACCCCACAGAGCCAAAAATAAATAAATAAGTTAATTAACTTAAAAAAAAAAGATACACCACCCTGCACTTTAAAAATGAGAGGAGTATTGTAAAACTCAATGCTGACAAAGTGAAACCGGTAGACATATATTTTCTTTTAAGTGGAGGAAAATGGCATTATGTTTCAAAATCCATAAAAGTGTCACACCCTGCAACTCAGTGATTTATTTCTGAAAACTTACACTAAGGAGGTCTTGCAAATGAAGGGAACTACTCTGTGCCAAGGCCTTGCAGCAATGTCACCAATTTTAAAATAGCAGAAAGAATATAAATATCTAACAACAGTGGACTAGTTGATTAAGCTATATTTCTTCCACTACACAGAATATTTTCCATTCATTAAAAAATTATATTTTAATCCTCCCCCACCCCTACCCTGGTGGGGGGGGGTACAGTGGGCTGAACTTAGTGGTTAGATTTTAAACAATAGAGAAAAGGGAAAATAGAAACGCAACAGCAAAAATACTGGCAACACCTCCTGTAGTGGGGTGAATGTGTGGTGTGCATGTGCTTGCGTGCTGGGTTGTGTTCGACTCTCTGTGACCTTATGAACAGACTTGCTCGCCAGGCTCCTCTGTCTATGGAATCTTCCAGGCAAGAATACTCGAGTGGGTTGCCATTTCCTCCTCCAGGGGATCTTCTCAACCCAGGGATCAAACCCGTGTCTCCTGCAATGATAGGTGGATTCTTTACCAAGGAGCTACCTGGGAAGCCAGTGGGTTGAATGGTGGCCCCCTAAACACATATCCAAGTCCTGACCCCAGTTAAGTGACCTTATTTGAATAAAGAGTCTTTTCAGATGTAATTCAGCTAAGGAGCCAGGGGTCATCTGGGATTTAGGTTGGAGCTGGAACCCAGTGACTGATAAGCTTCTAAGAAAAGGCAGAGGGAGATTTGAGATGCAGAGAAGACAGAGGTGGAGATAGGAGTGATGCGGCCACAAGCCAAGGGATGCCTGGAGCCCCCAGAAGCAGGGCATGACAAAGAAGGACTCTTCCCTACAGCCTCTAGAGGGAACGTGGCCCTGTCAGCACCTTGACCTTGATTTCAGACTTCTGGCTTCCAGGAGTGCAAGAGAATAAATGTGTGTTATTTAAGCCAGAGTCTGTGGTCATCTGATATACAATCATGAGAATCTCATACACCGCCTTAATCAAGTAATTCAGATTATGTCACTGTGACAAGTCATGTGGAAGTCAGGGATCCCCGATATGGCGAGATGAGAAGGGCGCCTCAACTCTGGTTTTCCTCGGACTCCCATCCTAATCATAACAAGGACATCAGGCAGACCCAGATCAGGGGAGCCTGAAGGACGCCTGGCCCGTCCTCCCCAAGACTTCAAAGGTCATGAGCAACAGGGAAAGCTCAAGGAGCCGTCCCAGCCAGAGGAAACTGACGAGGTGTGATGACTTAATGGAACAAGGTTCCCTGGCCAGGGTTCTGGACCAGAGACAGGACATGGATGGAAGAACTGGTGACGTCTGAATAAGGTCAGATGGTTGGTTGACAGCAGTGCACTGGTGCTGATTTCTTAGTTGTACAAATAATAGAACTCATAAGGTAAGCTGTTCCTATTTGGTGACTGTGGGTGAAGAGATAGGGAACTCTCTGTGTTGTCTTTGCAACTTTTCTGTAGATCCGAACTTATTCCAGTATTAACAGCTCATTTAAAAAGTCACATAGGGAACTTTCCTGGCAGTCCGAGCTCCTAATGCAAAGCACATGTGTTCAATCCCTGGTCTGGGGACTAAGATCCTGCATGCCGCATGCCGCATGCCGCAGGGTTGGGCCAAGAAGACCAAAAACCAAAACAAAATTTCAAAATCATATGACCAAAACATGGAAGCAATCTAAATGTCCATCAACAGATGAAAGGATAGAGATGTGATATATTGCATATATAAATAAATAAATAAAATGGATATTACTCAGCCATGAAAAGGGCTTCCCTGGTAGCTCAGCTGGTAAAGAATCTACCTGTAATGCAGGAGACCCCAGTTCAATTCCTGGGTCATGAAGATCTGCTAGAGAAAGGATAAGCTACGCACTCCAGTATTCTTGGGCTTCCCTGGTGGCTCAGCTATAAAGAATTCGCCTGCAATGCGGGAGACCTGGGTTTGATCCCTGGGTTGGGAGGATCCCCTGGAGAAGGGAAAGGCTACCCCCTCCAGTATTCTGGCCTGGAGAATTCCATGGACTGTAGAGTACATGGGGTCGCAAAGATTTGGACACGACTGAGCGACTTTCACTTTCAGCCATGAAAAAGAATGAAATAATGCCATTTGTAGCAACAAGGATGGACTAGATATTATCATATTAAGTGAAGTAAGGCAGACAAAGACAAATATCATATGATATCACTTGTATGTAGAATCTAAAAAAGATACAGATGAGCTTATTTACAAAACAGAAATAGACTCACAGACATTGAAAACAACTTACACTTACCAAAGGGGATAGTGGTAGCTGGGGGAAGAGATAAATTAGAAGTTTGAGATTAACATATACACACTACTATATATAAAACAAGAAAACAACAAGGACCTCCTGTATAGCACAGGGAACTATACTCAATATCTTGTAATAACCCATAATGGAAAAGAATCTGGAAATTACATTTTCCTTCCCCAGAAACCGGTATCAGTAGATTGACTTTACTGTGTGCATGTGAGCTGACCCAAGTTTGGTTCATTAACAAAAGCACCCCTTCCATTTTCTAGCCTGAGACACCTAAAGGACTCAGAGGTATCAAGACCACCTGGAGAAAAAGAAGCATTCACCTTTTTAAACACACATATCTACCCAACTATCCCTCTGTCTGATTTGGTCATCCAAGTCCCTGAACTGGGCCCAATTTGCCAGTCTCAGCCCTTGACAGAGTCTAAAGAAAGGAGCCCCAAGAAGGAGTCATGGGGTCATTTGGGCTTCCACTCTCTTTCTTCCTCCCTGAAGGCCACACCCAGCAGGAGCTGGCAAGGTGAAGAGCTTTGAAGATCCCCAGGGGTAGGATCTGAATCCAGCTCCAGTCCCAACCTCCCCAACCTGGCTGTATGTGGCCATGTGTCTCTAATCTCCCAGTGTTGTCACAGTGGGCGCCCACAGGAGAATGCAGCTTCCTTCCCAAGCCAACCTCCAGCGTGGTGGGTTCTGTTCTACTCAGCACGTTTATTGAGCATCTACTGCATACTGGGCCCTGTGAAAGCAGTGACCAGTCAGACCAGGTTCCTGCCCTCCCAGACTCACAGTCCAGAGGGAAAGACAGTCTGCAGCTGCATAATCATATGAATAAGTATGAAATTACAGTAATGACACATGTCAAAAGAGACTGGAAATGTTATCTGGAGGGAGGGCGTGTGGAAGACTGGATAGGCTGTGGGTTTGTTGATCAACTAAGTAATACACCACACTCATCTTTCCATATTCAAACACTCAGACCATCCTATTAAAAAAAACACTGTAGAGTACAGGGTACTATATTCAATATCTTGTGATAAATCATAATGGAAAAGAATATGAAAAAGAATGTATAGGTATGTATGCATAACTGAATCATTTTCCTGTACAGTAGAGATTAACACAACATTGTTAATCAACTATACTAAAATACATTAAAAAAAATTTTGTCCCAAGAAGACACACTGCCCACATTGTTATCTATGCCGCTGCTGCTAAGTCACTTCAGTCGTGTTCGACTCTGTGCGACCCCATAGACGGCAGCCCACCAGGCTCCTCTGTCCCTGGGATTCTCCAGGCAAGAACACTGGAGTGGGTTGCCATTTCCTTCTCCAATGCATGCATGCATGCATGCTAAGTCACTTTAGTTGTGTCCAACTCTGTGCGACCATATGGACAGCAGCCCACCGGGCTCCTCTGTCCATGGGATTCTTCAGGCAAGAACACTCCTATTACAGACTTTACCTTCCTTCCCAGGACTCAATGGGGCCTTGGCACTCTTTGATCCTCATTTTACAGACAAGGAAACAGGTTTGGAATGTGAAAATAACTCATCCAAGAGTGCACACCATGTGAAGAGCCAGGAAGAATTTGAACCCAGGACAGTTTTCTCATACTTCTTGTCCTCCATTCTCTCCCTAAGAAAAATGCATAATAATTTTAAGAGGGACAGTTCTCTCTTTTTTTTTTAGGAACAATTCTTGACAAAAGAACTTTTTTTTGTTTGTATTGTGACTCTGTGGCATTTGGGATCTTAGTTTCCAACCAGGGATGGAACCCACAACTCCTACATTGGAACTGCAGAGTCTTACACACTGGACTGGCAGAGAAGTTCCTAAAATGTTTTTTTGTTTGTTTTTGTTGTTGTTTTTATTTTTTAACAAGTCTGGGAAATAAGATGTGGTACCTGAGTCTACGGGGCTTTCCAGGTGGTGCAAGTGGTAAAAAACCCATCTGCCAATGCAGGAGACATAGAGATGTGGGTTTGACCCCTGTGTTGGTAAGATCCCCTGGAGTAGAAAATGGCAACCCACTCCAGTATTCTTTCTCGGAGAATCCCATGGAGAGAGGGGCCTGGCAGGCTACAGTCCATGGGGTCACAATGAGTCAGACATGACTGAGCAACTACTATTTTGGGGCTTCCCTGGTGGCTCAGAAGGTAAAGAATCTGCAATGTGGGAGATTTGAGTTTGATCTCTCGGTCAGGAAGATCCACTGGAGAAGGGAATGGCACCCCACTCCAGTATTCTTACTTGGAGAATTCCGTGGATAGAGGAGCCTGGTGGGCTACAGTCCATGGGGTCACCAAGAGTCCATGGGGTCACCAAGGGAAGGATGTTCTGACACATGCTACAGTTTGGATTAACCTTGAGGACATTATGCTAAGTGAAATTAGCCAGGCACAGAAGGACAAATACTGGATGCTTCTGCTCTTATGAGTTTCCCAGAAGTAGTCAAACTCACAAAGAAAGTAGAATGGTAGGTGCCAGGCACTGGGGGAGGGGAGAATGGGGAGTTGTTGCTTTTTCATGGATACAGTTTCAGTTTTGCAAGATGAAAAGAGCTCTGGGCCTTCCCTGGTGGTGCAGTGGGTAAGAATCTGCCTGCCAATGCAGAAGACACAGGTTCAATCCCCGGGAAGATTTCACATGCTGCGAGCAACTAAGCAGGTGCGCTGCAACGAATCAATCCGTGCGCTGCATGCAGCTGCTGAAGCCCACTCGCCCAGAGCCCGCGCACCACAGCAAAGAGTCGTCCCACTCGCTGCAACCAGAGAAAGCCCAAGCAAAGTGCAAGACTCAAAAAGACTCAAAAGAAGATCTCTGAAGGTTGGGTGCACAACAATGTGAAGAATGTTCTTTTAAACATCACTGAACTGTACACTTGAAAATGGTCAATTTTATTTTACCACAATAAAAAAAAAAAAATCTAGGACTTCCCTGGTGATCCAGTGGTTAAGACTCCACACTTCCATTGCAGGGGGCATGCGTTCAATCTCTGGTCAGGGAACTAAGATCCCATATGCCATTTTGCATGGCCAAAAAAAATCTAGTGGTGTTTTTCAAAGAAAAGAGTGTCCAAATCATCTTTATTTCTGAGTAGTACAGTTCAGTTGCTCAGTCGTGCCTCTTTGTGACCCCATGGACTGTGGCTTCCCTGTCCATCACTTAACTCCCGGAGCTTGCTCAGACTCACGTCCATCAGGTCAGTGATACCAGTAGAAGAAATGTGGAAGTGTCTCCCTTCCACCCCCACCTTCACCTCCCCCACATCTTGGTTCCCTCCCCAAAGGCCCCACTATTATCACTCCTACTCTTCCTTCCTCAGATAGTTTCTGCATTTGCAAACAAATCTTTCCTTTCTCTGACATTTGTATTTCCAACAATGCTTCCACACTTAAATCATTATGACAAAATACACATAACACTTAACACTTCAACCATTTTAAAGTGTATAATCCAGTGGTATCAAAGACATTCACCATGTCGCACAACCATCACCTCTTATCTAGTTTCAGAATGCTTTCATCACCCTCAGAAGAAACCCTGTCCCCATTAGCAGTCACATCCTAGCCCGCCTCCCCTAGCTCCTGACAACTACTAAGCTACTATCTGTCTCCATGGATTTGCCTGTTCTAGACATTTTGTATACTTCGAATCATACACTGTGTGACATTTCCTGTCTGACTTCTTTTACTCAGCATGATATTTTCAAGGTTCCCTCAGGCAGTAGCATGTGTCCCTGCTTCATTTCCTATTGACCAGTATTCCACTGTTTGAAATAATGGAAAGTAAACAGTTTTGTTTTTTTTTCCATCTGCTAATGAGCATTTGTTTTCTTTTCTTCCTTTTGGTGGTCCTGAATTGTACTGTCATGAACATTCAAAAACTTTCACAGTATTTGGACACTTGTAATTAATTGGGGAGTATCCCTAGAAGTAGAATTGCTGGGGCCTTCAGTAGCTATGTTTAACCTCTTGAAGAACTGCCAAATTTTTCCACAGTAGCTAGACTTTGCAGGAGTGGCTTTCCAATGTAACTTTTTTTTTTTTTTTTAAAGCTGTACATCCCTCCCCTTCCCTTTACCTAGGGGTGTCCCAGGCACTGTGCTGCTGGTTACACTGTTGCTAAGCCAGACTGAACTCACAATTTGGCTCCTCCAGCCAACTTTCTTTCACCTTGCTTGTCCCTCTCCAAGGAATCAGTTACTCCTGATCCAAGTCCTGGCCCCTTCCGCGTGTGACTTGGGACAAGTGACTTAGAGGCTCTAGGTTCCTTTTCCTCACTTGCAAAACAGGGTAAGAACAGTTCCTCCCTCCAAAGGTTTGTGATATTAAAAAGAAACAAACATACACTAGGGACTTCCATAGTGGTCCAGTGGCTAAGACCCCGCATTCCCAAAGCAGGGGGCCTGTGTTTGATCCTTGATCAGGAAACTAGATCCCACATGCTGCAACTAAGTGTTTGAATGCCACAGCTAAAAATCCTGAATGTCACAACTAAAGGTTCCACATGCCACAACAAAAATCGAAGATCCTGAGTGCCACAACTAAAACCTGGCACAGCCAAATAAATAAATGTGTTTTGTTTTTAAAGACCTTAAAAAGAAAAAAAGAACACTAGTGATGTGCTTAAACAGGGACTGCATCTAGTGAACATGAACTTTTATCCCCAGTCACTCGTGGCAGTAGCATGTGACTCAGTTTCTCTGATCACCATTAACTCTGGGTGTTAACAGTTCCCCCCCGCCCCCCCAGTGCAGTGTGGGGGCGGGGGGGAATGACACCCACTGTGGTTTCTCTCTTTCCACAGTCCCGGCTTCTAGCAATGCATGCACTTCATCCAGACATTCATTACATGTTTGAATGATAAAATCTGATTCTTGGTAAGATTTTAGTTCTATTCTCTTCTTCCCATTGGCTGAGCTCTCACTCCCAAGCCAGCCCAGGCAAGATCTCAGATTTTCTGAATTCTACCTGAAGCTGCCAGAGACCAAAATAGCCACTAAGTATGTGATCTCGGGCTTGAGCTTGCAAACAAGGCTTTGGGCAGTTCGGAGAATGCTGCATTGGGTATTCTGAGGCCTGGGTCAGAGACAGACGGTCCTTGGTCAGCACCCTGGTTAATCCAGGCCAAGGCTGCTTGGAATGAGAGGTCAGTGACCCAACTCCAAGGTCCAACCCTGTTTCTAAGGATGCGGCCAGAAACTCAGTATTATTTTTCTGGCTATCTTGGGAGGAATTCTGACCTCTGATGAATGTGGACTGGGGACCTACTGTGTGCCAGGCACAAGCCTCTAATGGAGACATGCCCCTGCTCTGGAATTTAGGGCAGGAAGTGGGAAATAAACCAGAACAGCAGTGCCTCTAAAGGGATGATTTCTGAATGTGACTGCTGCTCTGAAGAAAGTGGAACAAGGAAGTGAGATGGACATTCTTGGGTGGTGGTGAAGTGGGGTAGGGATTTCAGCCGAGGTGAGGGACACCCAGGAGTTTATATTCCAGCTGAGTTCTGAAGGAGAAGCATTTGGTTTCGCAGGAATCTTCAGAACATGTTCCAGGCAGAGGGAGCAGCAAGTGCAAAGGCCCTGAGGCTGGGCCCCTGGAGGACTGCTGGGGTTAGGGCAGCTGTGTCCTGGAGAAACAAGCGGGGGAAGGCCTGGTCTCTGGGGCCACATCAGCCTCCTCAACATACGGGCCTGCTTCAGGCACCACCCAGTTGTGCCGTGTTTTCACTTTATTTCGTCCCCCCCGCCCCCTCAAACTCCTGGCCTGAATGCCGCATCTGTGGCCCCAGGAGGCTTTAGGTGAGTGGCTTCCCGAACTATGCCTCAGTTTTCTCATCTGTCAAAGGGACCGAATAAAGGAGCCTTAGTCACAGGGAGAAGGGGGGGCCTCCGATATAATTCACGGCAGCGAACAGTGAACATTTGTGGACAACATGATCAGCTCGTCCCCAAGGCATGACTGAGTTCGAGCGGCCACAGCCTGCGAGATGAACCGTCCGCATCTTGCAGGTGGGAAAACAGGTTGGGGACCGCGACGAGCCACGTACTTCTCAGCCGAGAGTTACGGACGCGGCGCGCGCGCTGCGTCTCGGACCCGGGCACGCGCACGCCCGGCGGCCCGGACGGGGGCGGGGCCGGGCGGAGGCGGGGCCAGGCTCGGGGGCGGGGCCGAGCTCGGGGGCGGGGCGGCGCGGGTCCGAGCGGCGGCAGCTGACTCGCCAGTGCGGACCGGGAGCCGGTCAGAGGCACAGCCTGAGCCGGCCATGGAGCAGCCCAGGAAGGCGGTGGTGGTGACGGGTACGAGG
This sequence comes from Muntiacus reevesi, assembly GCF_963930625.1. NCBI lineage: Eukaryota > Metazoa > Chordata > Mammalia > Artiodactyla > Cervidae > Muntiacus > Muntiacus reevesi. The sequence goes on along the minus strand of NC_089249.1, from coordinate 183,759,861 downwards.
GCATCGCGCGCATGGCGGCCGCGGCGGCGGCGGCCCGGGGCAGGGCTGGGTGGGGCGGTTCGGGAGGCAGCGGGGCGCGTCGCGGGGAGGGACGCGGCGGCCGGGTGGGGCAGGTGCTAGAAGTCGCCTCAGGTTTGGAAGGTGTCATCGCCCGCGGGAGACCAGCGCAGTCCGCGCGAAAGAGAAAACGTGAAGGGGGCGCCCCTGGGGTCCCACTGTCAGGGGTCGGGGCAGCCCAGGACGTGGGGGTCCTGGCAAACGCCCCGCACGGAGCAGGCCCCTCTGGCGTCCTCCCTTCCCCGGTTAGGGACAGTGACCCTCCGGACACCTGTTTGTTGTGTCTGCCCTCCCGAGGTCGGGTTTGTCGCCACCCCCGGTCCCAGGGGACAAAGGCCGATTTGCGGGCAGGAAGTGCCCTGGTGACAAATGAACGTCTTGCCGGACACGGCTCCCCGAACCCTGCGCTAATGAGGGGCTGCTCCCCCGAGGCAGGGACCGGCGGAGTTCAGGGGACCTCGGGTGCCGGTCGTTCTTCCGGTTGTTTCAGGGACTGTCTTCATCAAAATCTTTCCTGCCCGTGCTGTTTGTGGATAAGCCTGCTCCCCCCTCCCTCCCCCCACTCCTCTGTCACCAACTCCCCGAAACTAACTGCGCCTCCCCCTCGGAGAGACTCCGCCTCGGAGCCTCGTGGGCGTCAACTTCCGCCGGGCCTCTGCGGGGAGTGGGAGGGGGGACCCGTCATGAGGGGTGACAGTGAGCAATCCGGCCAAGACTCAAACAGGTGGTGTGTGGCCCAGGAAGGTCCGGGCTGGCCCTGGAATTCCTAGGAGGATGAAAGAAGCCACTTACTTGGCAGGTGTGTCACGTTGCCAGGGGGTCACTTTGCCCTGCAGCCCTCCTGTGTCTGCTTGTTTATTACTTTAGGGCTGACTCTGGCGGCGGCCCTGGGAGGGACATTTTTCTGGCCTGAGGTTATTAGATCTTTACCGTCTCATTTTGCAGAAGGGGAAACCGAGGCTCACAGAGGTGCCCTTGTTTGTCCGTGTCTGAGCTGGGACCCATGTTTGGTCCATGCGGGAGGAGGAAAAGGGTAGTGAGATTCTGACCCTACTTGGGGGCCCCCTGCTGTTCCAGGGCACAGTATTCCTCCCAGGGCCATGATACCGCTTGGGGCACTTGGCCCAGCTGGAGTGACCCATGACACGTGATCAAGGACAGCCTCTCTTCAAGAGATTTATTTTTTAGATAGTGTGTTTGGGTTGGTCAGAAGAGGCAGGCCACAGACTCTGCTGGGTCTGGGTTTGAATCCCTGCTCCTCCGTCTTCTTGCTGTGGGACCGTGGACAGCTGGTTTCACCTCTGTGCTTCAGTCAGGAAACACCCTTGCCTGAAAGGGAGGCACAGGGGGGCTGAAGGCCACAGGGCATGCAGAGCACCCGGCACATCCTCAGGTACCGTCTGGTTTGTAAATAAATGGGGCGCAGTGACTAGGGAGGAGGATGATGGGATGGTGCCTGGACAGCCTGACCTGGGAGATAGCCACGTACATCCCTTAAGGGCCATTTCTTATCAGACCGTGAATCACAGAGCACCTCCAGCCCTGTAATTCCAGAACCCAGGAAAGGTGCACGAAGACAGTGATAAAATCGTTTTATTTGGGGGTCACAGCTAGGGGAAGACACTGTGAGGGGAACAAAGTCGGCCTTTTCTGGAGCAAAAGCAGGTGCTGGCCCCTTGGTGCACGAGGCCAGGTGAGAGTGAGAGCAAGGAAGGACTCGCAACTTCAGTTAAGAACAGTTACGTGGTGGGGCGCTCTGAAGCCTTCTGCACCCCAGAACTTGGACCAGACCCTGACATTGTCCCAGGCATGGCTGCTCCTGAAGCTCCGTGCTCCGTTCTTGTGGATACACGCAGCCACCTGGCCCTGGGTGGTGATGTGCTGCTTTTACTTTTTTTTCAGGATTCGGCCCTTTTGGGGAACACACTGTGAATGCCAGTTGGATTGCGGTCCAGGTAACTGAATCCAGAGGGGAGGCATCAGGCTGGGCTTCCCCTGGCAATATTTGGTGCCAAAGAAAGCAAGGAACCTATGAAGAGAGCATCTCCCGTGAAGTTTCCCGGAGAGAGAGAGGTTATGAGTCATAGATATTCCTGCTCAGATAGTTACCGCTGTAATGTTTGTTGAGTGCTTGCTCAGTACCAGGCATTTTTTTCTGCCTAGAGCACTGAGTTCTTCCAACAACCCTTAGGTGTGTTTATTCTTGTGCCCACTTTACAGATGAGGAAACTGAGGCCCACAGAGAGTTATTTGAGGTCATCCAGCTGAGAAACCAGAATGGTCTTTCTTCAAAAGGGCCCCATGCCCCAGCCAGGTGTAGGGGGGCCAGGCAGGGATATTGGGAATTGTGGCAACCTTGTAGAGGGGATTGCAGTGGTCCTCTGTGTTGCCTCCTGGCAGCTGAAGGAAGCAAAAACTGCATATTGAGGGTGGGGAAGGGGGGAGTCTTCCCTGTTGTCCCAAGCCTTCTAGTTTCTTTGTCAGCTGGGGCATTTGGAGAGACAGACTGGGGAACAATGGGCAGAGAGAAAGAGAGAAACGTTTTCTTCTTATATAAATCAGATCTGCAGAGACCCGAGCCAAACTAGTGTTAATCCTAGCCCATTAGCTGCTTGATTTAAAGCACCCCCTGCCCTGGCTTTCTAGTCCAGAGCCCTGAATTTGGAGGAAAATCCAAGCTGAAACCTCAGCGTGTCAACACCTAGTTGGGAGACCCCCACATTTTTTTATACCCTTCTTCCAGACCTCAAAATCTCAGCCACATTCGTCTCTCTTTTTTTAAAAAAATTTCACCCCACTTTGGAAGCAGGACAGAGGGACGGGATCCCCGGGACTCCACAGATGGGAACATGTCTGAGGCCCTGCTCGTCGCACCCGCTCCCTGGAGCCCCAGACAAAAAAGAAACAGCGTGTTTCTCAAGATGTGTGTGTCTGGCTTTGTGCAAGTTTCAGACAGGAGTCTTCACGGGACTGAGTGGACACAAAGCCGTGTGTCTGAATTCCCGGGCCCCCAGACACTATGATCTGCATCTAAATAGGAGAAAAATCAATTAAACAATCTTTGGAAATCCCTCCGAGCATCAGGACTCGGATGGTGAAGGATGGCAGCTTCTCCTCCTGCTGCTGGAGGGGAGATCTACTTTCTGTTTCAGTCAACCCTCCCTCCAGACCTCACCTCTAGAAGTCTTTCAGTTTTCTTCCTTTACTTTATGAGACAGGAAGAGAGGGTTCTCCACCATTCCCCAGCTAAAAACATGCCAACCTTCCCGGACCTGATCGTTTCCCTTTTAAAAAGCTGGAGCTGCCCCCATGTACCCTAAGTGCACGCAGATGTCTAACTCCATGATGTTCGATGCCTGTGCACCTCTGTGGTGCCTGAGTCCAGATTGAGATCTAGAACATTCTCAGCCCCTTCTCTGCTCTTCTGCATTGCAGAAGCCCCTTATGTCCTTTCCCAACTCCTCCCACTGCCCCCTGCCCCCCACCCAGGTGCAGATGTCTCTGAAGACTTTATGGCCGCCATAGGTGCATTCTGCATTGGTGTCAATGCAGTTGCAGTTGGGGCCCATGCCTTTGCACTCCAGTATTCTTGCCTGGAAAGTCCCATGGACAGAGGAGCCTGGTGGGCTACAGTCCATGAGGTCACAAAGCGTCGGACATGACTGAGCGACTAAACAACAACCCACACCTTCTGTATGGCAGGGCATCTGCAGGATCCCCCATGGGGTACCTTGGAGCTGCTGGTGGTGCTTCTCAGTTACTCTGGATGGAACAGATTTGCCCCTAGGAGGGGCGTAGCCACCGGATGGGTCTAACCCATTCCTCAAGAAAATCTGCCTAGGAGTGCCCTTGGTGTGGTCCAGGCATTAGCTGTGGGCAACCACTGATGTCATCAGCTCAAGCTGAAGATGGATGTTGGGTGAGGGGAGGTGAGCAGCAGTCACCTCCTGTCCCAACTGCTTTTTCCTGAAGCTTAAGCTGCCACCTGCGGAAGGAACTCCTCCTCCTCTGCCAGGGACCAGATCACCCCTCTCGGTCTGTCTCTCCACGTCTCTGTCTCTCTTGGTTTTTCTCTGGGTGTCTCTTGCTCTCTGGACCTCTGTCTTTCCCCTTCTGTCTTCATATCTCTTTCCTTCTGTCTCTCTCTTCCAGTTTCCCGTGGCCTCTCTGCGTGTCTGTCTTTCCCTGTCTCTGTCGCTCAAGCTCTTGCTCCCTCTCCCCCCTTCTTTCTCTCTCTCTCTCTGTCTGCCTCTCTCTCCCTGTCTCTCTCTCTCTTCTCTCCCTCATCTGACCTTCCTTCTGCATGCCCTGGGTGAATTTGTGCCCCAGCAGAGAGTGACCTGTTTCCCACCAGCTCCACGGGGGAGGTGGGAGTTCTGGGGACAGAGGGGCACCCCACCCTTTCCTCTTGCCCAAGACGCCGCTGTGTCTCAGCACCTCAAGCAGGAGAGGAGTGCATTTTTCAAGTGTCATATCTCCTCGCGGGTCTTGGGTGGTTAGCATGGGATGCTGGCTGTGGGTGTGTCTCTCCCTAGGAGACTCAGGTGGGTGTCAAGGGCTGGGACCCCTTAGCTGGGGGAAGTCTGGAGCCTTCCCTGACCGAGCAGGGCAAGGAGGAACCGGGTCACAGGTCCTAGTGACATCACGGAACAATCACCGCCACAGTGAGTCTAGACAGACCTGTTAAGGATATTAACCAGGGAACAAAGCGGGTCTTTGTTTTGGGGTCAAGGGAATCGGTCAGACACAGCCGAGCGGCAGGGTCTTGTCAGGTAGATGGGGTGTAGACAATGTGTTGTCTGGGGCGCCCAAGTCCCTTTCCTTTCACGGTATGTGCCTGGCGGACTCGGGGTGCACTGCTACCCTCCCCCCCCAGGAAAACCGTCCAGACCTTTTGGAGCAGAAAGTATTCAGAGGCCAAGAATTGAGCTTTTCCAAACGTTTCCTAACTTCAAATGAAAAGTGTAGCTATTCCTCTCCCACCCTTGCCCTTCTTAAAATTGGGGAATCATTTGCATAAAGTCATGTACCCATGTCTTCAATGCCCCCATCACTTTGGTGAAAAGTATTTATGCCTAGGACTTCCCTGGTGGTCCAATGGTTAAGACGCTGCACTTCCACTGCTGGGGACTTGGGTTCAATTCCTGGCCCAGGAAGATCCCCATATACTGTGCTGTGCGGCAAAAAAATAAAATAAAAAAGTATCTATGTCCATGTCACTAATGCTTTGAGCAAGATAGTTGTTTGATTCCCATCAACCCAGAGCATTCTTTCCTGCTCAGCACCCACCCCCTGCCCCCATCGCCTCATCCCGCCCTGCAGGCCGCTGATTCCTGAACTCTGCCACCGCAGATGGGTGCTGCCTGGTCTCACGCTGCAGGCAAGGAGATGGTCCATGGAGCAGGCTCCACGGTCCTCTCACACCGGCTGCTTGTGCTCAGCCTGCACTGGTGTGTCTCTGGGGGCAGGGACAGCTGTCTTCTCTCCCGACCGCCCCCTTCCCCTTGGCACTGGCACTGGGGGTTTCAGGGTTCGCTCCCCAAGGATAAAGCAGCAAGGATGCCCCTCTCAGGGTCTCTGATGGACGTGTGGACGCCTCTCTGGGGATGCTGGCCACGTGACGTGTGTGTATCTTCAATGATGATTTTCTTTTCTTTTAAAATTTCAGCTGCACTGGGTCTTCACTGCAGTGTGGAGCCTTCTCTAGTTTCAGCACATGGGCTTAGTTGCCCTGAGGCCTGTGGACTCTTAGTTCCCCCACCAGGGATCAGACCCCACGTCCCTTGCATCGGAAAGCAGATTCTCAACCACTGGACCACCAGGGAAGTCCCAGAGATGGTTTTCTTAGTTTATTTTACCCCCAGCTGGGGAGGGGGTAGGTGAGGACCCAGAGGACATGAGGAGAAAAGGTTAGAACTAGAAGGTGACCCACTCCGTGATACCATGCTGGCATCAGGCGATTTTTGAATCATCAGCTGTCGATGTCGGCAGTTGTTCCCACTAATGCTGCGTAAACATCACCCAGTGGGAGTGAGCCTTGAGTTACTCTGTGCAGATGAGGGTGATCGGCATGCAGGAACCCGTCTGCTAGATGAAGGGAGAGGGGCACAGAGAGGCTCCGTGGGGGGGCCGCTGCGTGGCCGTCTGGCACGTCACATCGTGGTGGCCACCGAGACGGTTCCTGTGCCCGCTAGAGTTTCCCTGGCTGATTTCTAACCGAGTTAGCAGCATCTTCAGTCTCCCAGCCCCCCACCCACAGAGATGGTCCCCCAGTTGACTTGCCCACACATTGGGTGGCCTGTTGCGTGGACAGCAGTCTCGCTTTGAGGACAAGTCCCCAAGCGAAACTCTAATCTAAATAAAGAAGTCCTCACTTAACCTGGGGGATAGATTTTTTCCTTGAGGGTTCTTTTAAAAATTATTTATTTTAGGCTGCACTGGGTCTTCATCGCTGTGTGCGGGCTTTCTCTGGTTGTGGAGAGTGGGGGCTATCCTCTGGTTGCAGTGTGTGGGCTTCTCCCTGAAGTGGCTTCTCTTGTTGCTGAGCACAGGCTCCAGGGCTCCATCCTCAGTAGTTGCGGCACATGGGCTTAGTTGCTCTGCTCCACGTGGATTCTTCCCGGACCAGGGATTGAACCGGTGTCCCCTGCATTGGCAGGCCAATTCTTAACCACGGGACCACCAGGGAAGTCGTGGATTCTTTTAATTACTGGCCTTTCATCTTCTGTTGCCAGAAAGGGCTGCCAAGTCCATGGGGAAAAAAAGCCGGAGAGGGGACAGGAAAATTTCAAGCTGCAAGGGGCAGGAGGGTAAGGAAGAATGAGGTTGTCGTTGACAGGATATAAAGATAGATGAAATTGTTTACCTTATGCCAAGAGAGGGTCTTTACTGGAGATTTCTCCTCTCAGCAGTGGTGGGAGAGAAAGCCATCTTTCAGTTAAGTTCAGTCGCTCAGTCATGTCCGACTCTTTGCAACCCCATTAACCACAGCATGCCAGGCCTCCCTGTCCGTCACCAACTCCCGGAGTCCACCCAAACCCATGTCCTTTGAGTCAGTGATGCCATCCAACCATCTCATCCTCTGTCGTCCCCTTCTCCTCCTGCCCTCAATCTTTCCCAGCATCAGGGTCTTTTCCAATGAGTCAGCTCTTTGCATGAGGTGGCCAAAGTATTGGAGTTTCAGCTTCAGCATCAGTCCTTCCAATGAAGACCCAGGACTGATTTCCTTTAGGATAGATTGGTTGGATCTCCTTGCAGTCCAAGGGACTCTCAAGAGTCTTCTCCAACACACAGTTCAAAAGCATCAATTCTTCAGTGCTCAGCTTTCTTTATAGTCCAACTCTCATATCCACACATGACTACTGAAAAAAACATAGCCTTGACTAGACAGACCTTTATTGACAAAGTAATGTCTCTGTTTTTCAATATGCTGTCTAGGTTAGTCATAACTTTCCTCCCAGGAAGTAAGCATCTTTTAATTTCATGGCTGCAATCACCATCTGCAGTGATTTTGGAGCCCAGAAAAACAAAGTCAGCCACTGTTTCCACTGTTTACCCATCTATTTCCCATGAAGCGATGGGACCAGATGTCATTCATAGTTTTCTGAATGTTGAGCTTTAAGCCAACTTTTTCACCTTCATCTTTCACTTTCAGATTCACCATCAACCTCTTTCACCTTCATCAAGAGTTCCTCTTCATAAAGAGTTCCTTTAGTTCCTCTTCACTTTCTGCCGTAAGGGTGGTGTCATCTGCATATCTGAGGTTATTGATGATTCTCCCAGCAATCTTGATTCCAGCTTGTGCTTCTTCCAGCCCAGCGTTTCTCATGATGTACTCTGCATATAAGTTAAATAAGCAGGGTGGCAATATACAGCCTTGATGTACTCCTTTCCTGATTTGGAACCAGTCTGTTGTTCCATGTCCAGTTCTAACTGTTGCTTCCTGACCTGCATACAGGTTTCTCAAGAGGCAGGTCAGGTGGTCTGGTATTCCCATCACTTTCAGAATTTTCCACAGTGTATTGTGATCCACACAGTCAAAGGCTTTGGCATAGTCAATAAAGCAGAAATAGATGTTTTTCTGGAACTCTCTTGCTTTCTCAGTGATCCAGCGGGTGTTGGCAATTTGATCTTAGTTTTTTCCTCTGCCTTTTCTAAAACCAGCTTGAACATCTGGAAGTTCACAGTTCACATATTGCTGAAGCCTGGCTTGGAGAATTTTAAGCATTACTTTACTAGCGTCTGCTGCTGCTGCTGCTGCTAAGTCGCTTCAATCGTGTCTGATCCTGTGCAAGCCCATAGACGGCAGCCCACCAGGCTCCCCCATCCCCGGGATTCTCCAGGCAAGAACACAGGAGTGGGTTGCCATTTCCTCCAATGCATGAAAGTGAAAAGTGAAACTGAAATCTCTCAGTCATGGCTGACTCTTAGTGACCCCATGGACTGCAGCCTTCCAGGCTCCTCCATCCATGGGATTTTCTAGGCAAAATTACTGCATGTGAGATGAGTGCAGTTGTGTGGTAGTTTGAGCATTCTTTGGGATTGCCTTTCTTTAGGATTGGAATGAAAACTGACCTTTTCCAGTCCTGTGGCCACTGCTGAGTTTTCCAAATTTGCTGGCATATTGAGTGCAGCACTTTCACAGCATCAGCTTTCAGGATTTGAAATAGCTCAACTGGAATTCCATCCCCTCCACTAGCTTTGTTCATAGTGATGCTTCCTAAGGCCCATTTGACTTCACATTCCAGGATGTCTGGCTCTAGGTGAGTGATCACACCATTGTGATTATCTGAGTCGTGAAGATCTTTTTTGTACAGTTCTTCTGTGTATTCTTGCCACCTCTTCTTAATAGCTTCTGCTTCTGTTAGGTCCCTACCATTTCTGTCCTTTATTGAGCCCATCTTTGCATGAAATGTTCCCTTGGTATCTCTAATTTTCTTGAAGAGATCTCTAGTCTTTCCCATTCTGTTGTTTTCCTCTATTTCTTTGCATTGATTGCTGAGGAAGGCTTTCTTATCTCTTCTTGCTATTCTTTGGGACTCTGCATTCAAGCCATCTTTAACCTCATTCATTAAACAAAAATTTATTTTTTGACAAGTTATAAGGATAGTGCAAAGAAGTCTTTTCACACCCAGACTCCCCAGATGTTAACATTATATTACATTTCTCTATATATAATTAGGGGCTTCCCAAGTGGCTCAGTGGTAAAGAATCTGCCTATGTAGGAGACTCAAGTTAGATCCCTGGGTTGGAAAGATCCCCTGGAGAATGAAATGGCAACCCACTCCAGTATTCTTGCTTGAAAAATTCCATGGACAGAGGAACCTAATGGGCTACAGTCCATGGGGTCACAAAGAGTTAGATGTGACTGAGCATATAGATAGATAGGTAGGTAGATAAATATAGTTTAAAATATTTTCTTACTGCTAAGTAATTTTTTTAATTGTGGTAAAATATATATAACATAAACTTTACCACATTAACTGTTATTAAGTGTGCAGTTCAGTGACTTTAAGTACATCCACGTTGTTTGCATCCATCATCATCATTCATTTCCAGAACTTTTTCATCTTCCAAACTGAAACTCCGTTGCCATTAAACCCTAACTCCCCATTCTCCCCTCTCCCCATAGCCCCTGGCAACTATCATTGTACTTTCTGTCACTAAGACTCTGACTACACCAGGGACTTCATATAAGTCAAATCATCCCGTTTTGTCCTTTTGTGTCTGGCTTATTTCATTTAGCATAATGTTTTCAAGGTTCACTCATACAGTAACATGTGTCAGAATTTCCTTCCTCTTTAAGGCTGATTAATAGTCCATTGCATGTATATACCACATTTTGCTTATCTATTAATGGGTCAGTAGACACTCGGGTTGCTTCTAAATTTTAGCTCCTGTGAGTAACACAGCTATGAACATGAATAGGGAGTATCTCTTCAAGACCCTGCTTTCAGTTTTTGTGGGTACACACCCTGAAGTGACATGGTTGCATCATATGATAATTCTCTGTTTCATATTTTGAGGAACTGTCATGCTTTGTTTTATTTCGGAGTCAGTTGCAGACATGAGACCCTCTATCTTTAAATATGTCACTGTATATTTCCTAAAACACAACCTCAGCACAGTGATCGAAATCAGACTCCTTGAACACTGATACAATTCTATAATATACGGCTCTGATTCAGATTTTGCCCACCATCCTATTAAAATTCTTCATGGCGAAAGAGAATTCTGGATTGTGCATAGGGTTCAGTTGTCCCATTTCTTTAATCCCTTGTGATCTGGGAAGTTCCTCAGTCTTCCTTTGAGTCTCATGGATGACGTTGTTGGCTAAGAAGCCCTGGGTTGGAAAGATCCCCTGGAGAAGGAAATGGCAACCCACTCCAGTGTTCTTGCTTGGGAAATCCCATAGATGGAGGAACCTGGCAGGCTAGAGTCCATAGGTTCGCAGAATTGGACATGACTGAGCAACTAAACAACACCACCACCACCAACATAGTTGATTAACTATTAGTTTCAGGTGTCCTGCAAAGTGGTTCAGTTATACATATACATATATATATATATATTTTTTTTTTTTTTCAAATTCTTTCCCCATTTAGGTTGTTATATAATATGGAGTAAAGTTCCCTGTGCTATACAGTGGGTCCTTGTTGGTTATCCATTTTAAAAACAGCAGTATTTTGAGAGTGCCCAAACTCACACCCATTTCTGTATCAAAACCCTGGAATTTGCACAAATACCTCCAAATTGGATCCAACATCACAGACATATAACTCCTTCCTCCGACAGTGTGGACCTCCCCCCCACCACCATGATCCCCAGTGTGTTCACTTCTTTGATCAATCCTAGAATAAATAGAAAGGAACTTCAGAATTGCTAACCCACGCTTCCCCCAAAGAAAACTTACTCACTAGAATTTAGTATTTGCTGATGGTTCTTTTTGTCTTTAACCTGAGGGCAGAGTCCAAACACCATGTTCAAAAAAATTAACTTCAGTTAGTTTTTATTTATTCATTTAGTTTTAGTTGAAATATAGTTGATTTACAATGTTGTGTTAGTTTCTGGTGTATAGAAAAATGATAAGATGTATATATATATACAATGTTATATACATGTGTGTATTCTTTTTCAAATTATTTTCCGTTATAGTTTATTGCAAGATATTGACTATGGTTCCCTGTGCTATACAGTAGGACTTTGTTGTTTGGCTACTTGAGTTAGTTTTCTTTTTTTTTTTTTAGCTTGAGTTAATTTTTAAAGGAATAACTTAAAAATACTTTTGGAAAGAGAGAGAAGTGCTTTAAATTATTTTTGAAATATTTCTTTTATGAAAAGTATATGCATGCTGCATATAAGACAGTCGTGAAATTATGGTGGCCATGTCTAATAATACACAACTGTTGGACTAAGCACAAAGTGCCCGTCTTTAATGTAATGTATTTTATATTAAAGTTACCCTGTAACTCACAGGTATTGTCACCTAGTATTTGTGTGTGTGTGTGTGTGTGTGTGTGTGTGTGCGCGCGCGCACGTGCTTATTCAGTCATGTCCAACTCTTTGTGACCCCATGGACTGTAGCCTGCCAGGCTCCTCTGTCCTTGGAATTTCCCAGGCAGGAACACTGGAGGGGGTTGCCATTTCCTTCTCCAGGGGATCTTCCCCACCCAGGGATCGAACTCATAACTCTTGTGTCTCCTGCATTGGCAGGCGGATTCTTTACCACTGTGCCACCTGGGCACCTAGGGATAAGGCTAAATTTATTTAAGGAAAAAATTAAGTGATTGAGCTTGAGGAAAATAGTAAGCAGTATTAGCTTCATTGGGGAAAAGGAACTGAACAGGGTGGACTGTTCAACCTGAGGCTTGGGCAAAGGTGTACTGTGCTCTGAACTCGTGACTTTCTGGGAAATTCACATTTCTTGAAAATGAAAAGCTTGTATATCCCCATTTCCCCTACATGTTCAAGATCCTGATAAAGGGACACAGTTCATCATTTCAGGAAACCGAGGAGGACTCCATACTGGGTGCCTTCGCATGTCTGGGTCCTTCCTGTTGGGAGATTGAAATTCCTGCAAGTCGTGAGTGTGCGGAGGGCTTGTAAGTGGGTATTTACTCCGTGGTGGCGGTTTAGTCTGTCAGTGTCCGACTCTCTGTGACCCCATGACTGTAGCCCGCCAGGCTCCTCTGTCCGTGGGATTTCCCAGGCAAGAGTACTGGAGGGGATTGTCATGCCGTCCTCCAGGGGTTCTTCCTGACCCAGGGATGAAACCTTGTCTCCTGCATTGCAGATGGATTCTTTACTAACTGAGCCACCGGGGGAGCCTATTTATATTTACTCTGTAGATTTCATTTTATTTTATTTATTTATTTGGCCATGCTGTGCGGCATGTGGGATATTAGTTACCCCTCACCCCTGCAGTGGAAGCTTGGAGTCTTAACCACTGGACAGCCAGGGAAGTCCTATCCTGTGTAGATTTTAGATTTTTCCATTGAGATTGGGAGAAAAAGCAGGAAGGAATTCCAGAAAGTTCTGGAGGATTTATAATTGGAATCTAATAGTTCCGAGCTTCCAACAAATGAAGTACAGTTGGTAAGGAGCCAAATTCAAAATCTCCAATGTGGAGAGTCTGGTGTGCAGGGAACAGCTCGGACCACAGGGAATCATGTGCTAAGATCCCACAGTCAGGGAAAGAGGGCTGATGGAAGCTGTTTGTCTTCCTGATAACAGGTGCCTGAGAGTCCTTGGTGTCAGCTCTTCAGCAGATGCTTTTAGTGTCCCTGCTCAGCAAGGTGACTGATACAGACTGTAGCTTCCAGAGCTTCCAGTTTTTTCTTTGTCAAATTGCAATAAAATATACATAACGTAAAATTTCTGGAGGAGGCAGTGGCGACCCACTCCAGTACTCTTGCCTGGAAAATCCCATGGATGGCGGAGCCTGGTAGGCTGCAGTCCATGGGGTTGGGAAGAGTTGGACACGACTGAGCGACTTCACTTTCACTTTTCACTTGCATGCATTGGAGCAGGAAATGGCAACCCACTCCAGTGTTCTTGCCTGGAGAATCCCAGGGATGGGGGAGCCTGGTGGGCTGACGTCTATGGGGTTGCACAGAGTCAGACACGACTGAAGCGACTTAGCAGCAGCAGCAACTTAAAATTTGCCATTTGAACCGTCTGTAGGTGTACAAATCAGTGCCACTGAGTACATCCACACTGTTGTGTAGTCGTCCTTAGCATGGGCCTTCCAGGTGGCACTACTGGTTAAAGAGCCTGTCTGCCAAGGCAGGACACTCCAGAGATGCAGGTTTGATCTTCCCTGGTTGGGAAAAATCTGCTGGAGGAGGAAACGGTACCCCACTCCAGTATTCTTGCCTGGGAAATCCCATCGGCAGAGGAGCCTGGCAGCCTACAGTCCGTGGGGTCACAAGAGTCACACACGGCTGAGCACCACGTCGTCACCACCATTCATCTCCAGAACGTTTCCATCTTCACAACTGAAACCCTGCCCACAGTAAACACTAACTCCCCACCTCCCCTCTCCCCAATCTCTGAGTCCCACCGTTTCACACACTTTCTGTCTATAAATCGGACTGCTCTGTGCACGCTCAGTCACTCCAGTCGTGCCTGACTCTTTGCAGCCCCGTGAACTGTACTATCTATGAAGTTCTCCAGGCAAGAATACTGGGTGGGTTTCCATTTCCTACTCCAGGGGATCTTCCTGATCCAGGGATTGAACCCAGATCTCCCTCACTGCAGGCAGATTCTTTACCATCTGAGCCACCTGGGAATCCTTAGGCAGCTCAGATGGTAATAGGGACCTCATATAAGTGAAACCTTTCAGTTTTTATCCTTTTGTGTCTGGCTTCTTTCATTCAGCGTAATTTTTTCTTTTTCTTCTTTCTGGCCATGCCCCATGCATGTGGGATCCTTTTTCCCTGACCAGGGATCGAACCTGGGCCCCCTGCATTGAAAGCATGGAATCTTAACCACTGGACCACCAGAAACATCCCTGATTTTTTTTAAAGGAAACACATTAATGATTTTAAATATAATTTAACATGTTTTGAGCCCTTTTCAGCACTATGCCTTTCACGTGTATTGTGTTATTATTATTTTTCCCCTATGATATGGGTACCACTGTTCATCCATCTACAGATGAGGGCACTAAAGTACCCAGAGAGTGAGTGACTTGCCTGGAATCACCCAGCCAGGAGGTAGGGGTAGGGGAGGGAGAACAAACCTGGTCCCCGGGTTCTGGAGGCTCTGCCCCAGCTCCCACCCTCCACCATCTGTGCAATGAAGAGCTGCTTTTTTTTTTTCCCTTTTTTTTTTTAAAAAAAAAAATTGAGATGAACTTACATAATATAAAATTAACCCTTTTAAAGTATGCAAATCAGGGACATTTATTACATTCACCATGCTGTCCAACCACTGCCTCTAATTCCAGGATGCTTTCTATCATCCAGAGAGGGAATCCTGTCACCATTAGCAGTCACTCCCTATCCCTAGGCCACCTGGCCACCCCCGATCTGCTTTCTGTCCCTGTGGATTTGCCTGCTCTGGACATTTCGTATAAGTGGAATCATGTAACGTGACCTTTTGCGTCTAACTTCTTTCACACAGCTTGATGTTTTCAAAGGTTATCCACATTTTAGCTTGTGTCCGTGTTTCCTTCCTTTTCATGGCTGAGTAAAATTCCACTGTGTGGATGGACTATGTTTTCTTTATATCCTTTCATCCATCAATGAACACTCAGGCTGTTTCTGCCTTTCAGCTGTTGTGAATGGTGAGGCTACTTTTATTTTATTTTCTTAATATTTATTTATTTAGCTCTGCCAAGTCTTAGCTGTGGCCCCTGGGATCTAGATCTAGTTCCTGATCAAGGATCAGATTCGGGCCCCACTGCATTGGGAGTGCAGAGTCTTAGCCACTGAACCACCAAGGAAGTCCTGAGGCTACTTTTAAAAAAAATTTATTTATTCTTAATTGGAGGATAATTGCTTTACAATATTGTGTTGGTTTCTGCCGTACGTCAGCATGGATCATCCATAGGTATACATATGTCCCCTCCCTCTTGAACCTGCCTTCAACCTCCCGCCCCATCCCACCCATCTAGATTGTCACGGAGCACTGGCTTGAGCTCTCTGAATGCCACAGCAAGCTCCCCCTGGCTGGCTGCTTTACATATGGCAGTGTATGTTCCCATGTATGTTCCCATGTATGTTCCCGTGTATGTTTCTTGCTGGTCTTACAATGCGTCCCACCCTCTCCTTCCCGCACTGTGTCCACAAGCCTGTTTGTGTCTGCGTCTCCTTTGCTGCCCTGCAAGTAGGTTCATCAGTACCGTCTTTGTAGCTCATGGAATATATGTGCATTAATGTATGATATTTGTCTTTCTCTTTCTGACTTACCTCACTCTGTATAATAGGCTCAAGGTTCATCCACCTCATTAGAACTGACTCACATGTGCTCCTTTTTAGGGCTGCGTAGTATTCAATTATGTACATGTACCACAGCTTCTTCATCCATTCACCTGCCGATGGACATCTAGGCTGCTTCTGTGTCCTAGCTATTGTAAATAGTGCAGCAGTGAGCACGGGGGTACATGTGTCTTTTTCAAGTATGATTTCCTCAGGTTGTATGAGCAGCTGTGGGGTTTCTGGGTCGTATGGAAGAAGCTCCTTTTAGATGTAGGAAAGGATAAAAAGGAAAGAAGGGTCTTAGCCAACAGCAAGTCCAAACCCATTTACACTTAAGGAAAGTGAGGCACCCTCAGGAGCGTCAGGCACTTGCCTAGGCTCAGCTGGTTCTTGAGCTGCTCACTTGTTCAGCTGACACTCGTCAGCATCTGTTGTGTGCACATCCTGGGCTGTGGCTGGGACATTGACCTGTGGGGTCGAGAGAGCATGTAAAGCGGCCTGGGCTTCCAGAAGGTCTCGGGAGGCTGAGACATGAGGGCTGAGAAGTCAACTGACTCCTCAAAGAGAGGGAAAAGCATTTTAAGCAGAAGGAACAGCCAGTGCAAAGGCCCTGAGGCAGAAGTGAGTCTGCTATATAGGCGACTGTACTGGGGGAATTGAGCAGAAGGGGGACACAGGGAGAGGAGGGCAGCATCCAGACCCCCAGGGCGTCGTGGGCCACGGTGGGGAGGTAAGAGTTTTATTCTGAGCGTGGCAGGAGTCGCAGCAGGGAAGAAGCAGGAAAGGCTGTGATATGATTTCATTTTATTTATTTATTTATTTGGTCAAGCTGGGTCCTAGTTGCAGCACATGAGATCTTTCATTGTGGCATGGGAACTCTCAGCTGTGGTATGAGGGATCTAGTTCCCTGACCAGGGATCGAAGCTGGATCCCCTGCATTGGGAGGCCAGAATCTTAGCCACCAGATCACCAGGGAAGTCTCATGATGTGATTTTTAGATTCTGCCTTCGGTTGGGAGGATCCCCTGGAGAAGGGAATGGCAACCCACTCCAGTATTCTTGCCTGGAGAATCCCATGGACAGAGGAGGGGCAGTTCCGGAGAGGAGATGAGATTTGGTCTCCAACAACTTGCCAAACAGAACTTGTGCTGTGCTGTGCATAGTCGTTCAGTCATGTCCGACTCTTTGCGACCCCACGGACTGTGTAGTCCACCAGACTCTTCTGTCCATGCGATTCTCCAGGCAAGAATACTGGAGTGGGCTTAGCAGTGCAGTCAAGATGCCACCTCCTGCGTGGCCCCTCCTGCCAGCCTCAGATGAGAGCAGTGCCCAGGCCAGTGCCCACAGCTCAGCCACCAGCAGCGGCTCCCCCATCTGCCGCTGGCTCCCCATCTGCCGCTCCCCAGCAGCCAGGTCTGATGGCCCAGCTGGCAACCACTGCTGCCGGCGTGGCTGGGTGTTCTGCCGTGGGCCACACTCTGGGTCACACCATCACGGGGGGCTTCAGTGGAGGAAGCAGTGCTGGGCCCTCAAGGCCTGAATCACTTTCCAGGAGGCTCAGGGAACCAAGGGGGCACAGCTGCAGCAGAATGGCCCCTGCTTCTATGAGGTGAAAGTTTTTAGAGTGTGCCCAGAGCCAGGGTGACCTTAAACTTTGTGAGGGTTTCATCGAGGTGCTGAAACAGTGCAGATTGGCCAATGGATTAGCTTAATCAAGAAGTGCCAATTGAAGACATGAATGATCACCTCTCATGACCATGTTGATTTAGCAATTAAAGTAAAATTAATAGTGAGGATAAGAAGTGTGAGACCACCTTTTAAACTTCTCCTTAATCTTTATTAGCTTTTGTGCTTCAGGATTACAGTGGAAGAGGGTATTGCCACTATATAGAAGTTCATTGAGATGGTATTGAGTTTGGGGTTGGGCAGAAGAGGCAGTTGCCTCTAAAATGTGCTTTTCTGATGTTGTTGTTTGTGAACTAATTAGAATAAAGTGATTTTCTTTCTAAAAAAAAAAATACTAGAGTGGACTGCCATGCCCTCCTGCAGGGAGTCTTCCCAACCCAGGAATCAAACCCTGGTCTCCCTCATTACAGGCAGATTCTTTACCATCTGAGACACCAGGAAAGCCCAAACAAAACTGGGGTGTATCCAATAAGCCTCAAGCAAAGTGGTCTGTAATGTCTTTTTTTGTTTTTTTGTCCACACCGAGCAGTATGTGGAATCTTAGTTCCCGAACCAAAGATTGAACCCAAGCCCCCTTCAGTGGAAGCATAGGGTTTTAACCCCTGGACCTCCAGGGAAATCCCAGATCTTATTATTTCTAATGTGTGGCCATTCAGAATAATCGCCCTGGGCGTGCAGTGTGCAGAAACAGGGTGAATATTGATAAAATCATGGGAATGGGAACAGGGAGCACAGAGCTAACACTTCCAGCTCTTCTCAGGGGTTCGATGGTGTAAAAAACAGTATGGTCAGGTAGAAATTGTGGCTGTGTACCAGGAGTACCAGGCCTGTCTCATCTCTGGATCTGCAAACCTTTAAGGAAAGTCCCCCCTGATTCCCATCTCCATAGACCAGGGAGTTGAGAGAACAAGGGAGCATGAAGAATAAAAATATTAGTGACCAAGAAAAATGATTGTGCAAGAAATTACATACTTCACAAAGTTTTTTCTTTAGTGCATTTTAAAATAGATTTCACATAAAATATAACCCCCTTGCCCCCCAGTCATCTACCCACCAGTGTCTGCAGCTCACCGTGCACCAAGTTTGGGGAGCAGGCTTGCACTCTGCCCTCATCTCTCCGGCTGTGGAATTTCTTGGGGAACCCTCCTGACCTTACACATCACTGGGCTTGGCAAGAGGGTTGGGGTCCTGGTTCCTGGTGTGGGCATTTGAGACTCCCCCCACACCCGCCACACCCCACCTACCCTCCAGATGCCCTTGTCTCCAGGTGACCTTGATATACCCTCTTTGGGGAGCAATTTGGACTTATCTGTCAGTGAGGGGGGGCTTCCCAGGTGATGCTAGTGGTACTGTAAAGAACCTGCCTGTCAACGCAGGAGACATAAGAGACGTGGGTCTGATTCCTAGGTTGGGAGGATCCCCTGGAGGAGGGCATGGCAGCCCACTCCAGTGTTCTTGCCTGGAGAATCCCATGGACAGAGGAGCCTGGCGGCTACAGTCTATGGGGTCTCAAAGAGTCGGCCACGACTGAAGTGACTTAGCACACAGCACATCAGTGAGCAGAGACCTGCCTTTCCTGGACACTCTCTAGAGCAACTGCAGTAGATGGGGCAGGGAGTTGGGACAGCGTGGGTAGCAAGGTCAAGGTGACTGGAGAAGGAAATCCTGCGGCCACTGCAGGAGATGCAAGAACTCACCTCTGGGGACTTCCCCTGGTGCTCCTGGAACCGTTCACCTCTGACTGGGGCTTGAACCCGTCTAATCAGGCCAGAACTCACGGTCTTCGAACTAAGATCACAGCACCTGGTTTAAGGACTTAAAGAAGCTTGGGTTCTTGATTAATATAAATCTACTTGGAAGAGATGCAGGCGGGCAAGCGAGGGAGTTCTGCCCCGAGGATTAATTGGGCTGCAATTTTATAGTCAAAGGAAAGGGGACAGGGAAGACTGTCTCCCTCGAGTAGATGTGAGGCTTACTTACATCACTAGCTCTTCCTTCATTTCGGGCAGGAGAATATCTGACCCTCTGAGGTCAACTCAGAACATTGTGATGCTTGTTCAAATCAGTGGAAGGATGGTGGCACTCAGCTCAGTTCAGTCGCTCAGTCAGGTCCCCATCCATCACCAACTCCCAGGTGGCGCTAGTGGTAAAGAATCCGCCTACCAATGCCAGAGACTCCAGACACACGCGTTCAGTCCCTGGGTAAGGAAAATTCCCTGGAGGAGGAAATAGCAACCTGCTTTGGTATTCTTGCCCGGAAAATTCCGTGGGCAGAGGAGCCTGGCGGGCTACAGTCCATGGGGTCACAGAGTCAGACGTGACTGAGCATATATACAGACATAAAAGGGTGGTGACATTTTTCTTCCACCTAATGGCCTGGGGCATATCTCATGCTTTTATTTTTGGCTTTATAGTTAAGCATACTGTTTCATTCCACGACATTCCAATAGGTTACATGAGTGATCATTAACTTACAGTAATCTCCCAAAAGTTCCTAGGGTTCCCTCTCTACTCTATCCATAGTCCCCTCCTGGAACTTCCATAGTCACCTGTATAACTATCCTGTTCTGTCCCTATCAGTCTAGTGGTTAGGACTCCACACTTTCACTGCCATGGGCCTGGGTTCGATTCCTAGTCGGAGAACTAAGATCTCAGAAGCCATGTGGCATGGCAAAAAAACCCCAAAACCATAAAAACTCACCTCTAGTGAATCCCACAAGTATTACGTATCCAACTCTTTATGACACTTTGGACCACAGCCCACCAGGCTCCTCTGTCCATGGAATTCTCCAGGCAAGAATATTGGAGTGGGTTGCCACCCCCTTCCCTGGGGAAATGTTCTGGGTCTGCTATGCACTGGGCCCTGTGCCAATCTTGAGGAAGAAGCCCAGTCATGAGCACGCCACACTGAGATCTGAAGAAAACCCCTGTGTTTCCCCAGAAACGTACACCTGTGGTGGCCCATCAATAGCCAGTTTTTCCAGATATATATTTGTATGCATGCGTGCGTACTCAGTCATGCCTGACTCTTTGCAACCCCATGGACTGCAGCCCACCAGGCTCCTCTGTCTGTGGGACTCTCCAGGCGAGAATACTGGAGTGGGTTGCCATTTCCTCCTCCAGGGGATCTTCCCGACCCAGGGATCAAAACTGCATCTCTTGTGCCTTCTGAATTGGCAGGTGGATTCTTTACCACTGAGCTACCTGGAAAGCCCCATTTATTTATGTAAATATATGCATATAATATATGTATATCCATATGTGTATATATGCATATAGATTTTTTCCATTATTGGTTGTTACAAGATATTGAATATAGTTTCCTGTGCTATACAGTAGGTCCTTATTGTTTGCCTGTTTAATATATAGTAGTTTGTGTATGTTAATCCCAAACTCCTAATTTATCTTTTTCCTTGACCCCCCCATCCCCTTTGGTAACCAAAAGTTTTTATCTATGTCTGTGAGTCTGTTTCTGTTTTGTAAATAAGTTCATTTGTGTCATTTTTTTTAGAGTCCAGATAAGCGAAAAGATCACATCACTTATATCATACAATATTTGTATTTCTCTGTCTGGCTTGCTTCACTTAACATGGTAATCTCTAGGTCCATCTACATTGCTACAAATGACGTTATTTTATTCTTTTTTATGGCTGATTAGTATTCCATATATATACATATATATAATACACACGTTTTCTTTATCCATTCATCTCTTGATGGACATTTAGATTGTTTCTATGTCTTAGCTATAGGGAATTGTGCTGCTATGAACATTGGGGTCATCACAGCCCATTTTTGTTTATAATCCATGATGTTCTTACACTTCTTCATTCCTGAGATGGTTAGAGACTGTCTAATGAGTTGGGTCCATCTGTAGACATGTTGGACCCTGCTATGTACCATGCACCAAGATCATAAATAATTCTTACAGGTATAACAAAGGAAGACCATAATAACAAACAGTAAAAATAATAGTAGTAATGGTAGCCAATATTATCTGAGCACTTATGATATGCTAAGCATTGCAGCATTGCTTGAAACTCTTCAGTGTGAATTAGTTCCTTCAATTATTACAGCTACCTGCTGAAGTAAATACATCACTACCCCCATTTTACAGATGAGAGAACTGAGTCAAAGAGAGGTTAAGTGACTTCCCCAAGGTCACACATGTGCTTAGTCACTTCCGTCCTGTCTGACTCTTCACGACCCCATGGCCTGCTAAGCTCCTCTGTCCATGGGATTCTCCAGGCAAGAACACTGGAGTGGGTTGCCATGCCCTCCTCCAGGGGAATCTTCCTGACCCGGGGACTGAACCTGCGTCTCTTGAGTCTCCTGCATTGGCAGGCAGGTTCTTTACCACTAACACCACCTGGGAAGCCCAAGGTCACACAGGGAGGGCTCAAATCCAGGAGCCTAGCCTCAGAGGCCACAGCACCGTGCTGCCGCCCACGGAGATGCTGAGAGAATGGATGGAGAAGGGGCTGAGGGAGGAGCTTTGGGATGGATGAGCACAGGTGCCTTCCTGCTCTGCCGTGAGTCAGAAGCCCTGCTTGTTTTCAGAGGACAGGTCAGCTTATCCCCAAAGATTGTGTTATCCCTGCAGCCCGGACCTAAGACCACAGCATTTTCTCTGCTTTTGCTTCCAGGAACTGGAGAAGCTAGGGCTTGGGGACAGCGTGGATCTACATGTGTATGAGATTCCAGTGGAGTATCAGACAGTCCAGAGGCTCATCCCTGCCCTGTGGGAGAAGCACAGTCCCCAGGTAAGCAGGGCAAAGGTGAGTGGGGTAAAGGTAGGTGCTTCCCTATCAGGATCCGTGGCTGGTTGCCCCAGGCAGGATGGTTTGTGTGGCTTTGTTCCTGCTTTGATCACATGGTTGATGGCCACAGCCTTATCCCCCCAAGTGCCACACTTTTCTGGGTTACCCTTGAGGTGAGAGAGGAAAGCAAACATCTGAAACTTCACAGAGGCTGATTCTGTCCCACTAGAGTTCTGTATCAGTCATAACATGTTCCGTTATAAGTTACAGTCAAAACACACCTCAACCCAGCTTGAGCATCAACATTCGTATGCTTCAGGTATAGCTTGATCCAGGTGCTCACCCAATGTCATCAGCCTCCTCTCTTGACCACTCATCTTTGCTTTGCACTTTGCTTTCGTTTTGGCAATGATAGGTGGCTGCTGACTGATATCCTCCCAACTCAGCCCCTCAGCAAAAAGAGAACACCTGTCCTCCAAATAATTCCCCAAAGTCTATAGCTAATTCTCATTGGCCAGCTTGGGTCACAGTCCAGTCCCTGAGCCAGTCACTATGGTTGGGGGAGAAGGAATGCTGTAATTTGTGAAGCCTGGATCCCACATGCCCACTTTGGTGGCCAGGGGTTGGTGTCACCTCTCCCCAAACCTCCTAGAATGAGCAGGAGTCGGGGGTGGGGGGGATGTTTCCCAAAGGGAGAATGGCTGTGGGAGGGAGCTGTGGTTTTTAACCAGATGTAATGGACTGGAGGCGGACAGGCAGGGATCACACCCTCCTACCAGAGGTAGTTGTGACCCAGCCAAGACCTTGGGCACGAACTGCATAGGAACTTGGCTGGTATCTCTGACAAGTGAGATCCCAGTCTCCTATGGGGGCCCCAGTTTTCCACTCTAGCCTGTTATTTCAGATTCTCCCGGGCTGGCTTGAGGCATCTTGCTTTCTAAGGAGCCCTCTCAAGTGGAATTTGCCTGTTTTTACAGAGGGGGGCCTGGAGGCTTAGCGAGAATGGGTTGAAGTTTCTTTGAATGAGCTTTTTCCTCTACTGTGTCTAAGCAGCCCTGCCTTGTTCTAGTTAAAAAGAAAACCTCATGCATGAAAATGTTTTTAGGAAACTTCACACCATACAGAAAGGCTTCCGCATGCCTCAGTTTCCTTCTGTGACAGGTGGAAATAATAATAGTCAAGATTCAACCCAGCACAGATCAAAAATATTAAAAAAAAAAAAATTCCAGGAAATTTCCTGGTAATCCAGTGGTTAGGACTGTATGCTTCCACACCCTGGGTTCCATCCCTGGTTGAGGAACTAAGATCCTACAAGCAATGCAGTGCAGGGAAAAAAAAAATCCTGAAAGTTCCAAAAAGCAAAATTTGAATTTCCTTGAGCAGCAAGCTATTTATATACATAGTGTTTACATTCTGTTAGGTATTATAAGTAATCTGGAGGTGATTTCATGACTACAGGAAGATGTGAGTAGGTTATGCAAATACTAGGCCATTTTAGATAAGGAACTCGAGCACCCCCAGATTTTGGTATCAAAGGGAGAAGAGGGGACCTGGAAGCTATCACCGGTAGATACCAAGCCAGGGAGTGACCGTAGCACTGAAATTCTACCACCCAGTCCAGTGTGTGTACGGGATTATCCGCACACCACGAAATCCCTGGACAGCAGCTGGGAGTCCTACAGTTCAGCTCGGTTCCCATACTCCAGGACTTCCGTGGCTCTCTAGTGGTGAAGACTCCGCCCTTCCACCACAGCGGGTGTGGGTTAGATTCCTGGTTAAAGAACTCAGCCCACATGCCTCAGGTGTGGCCAGAAATATAAAAAAATAAAAAGAATAAAATCCCACAGGTTAAGGACTGCCCTCCAGATTCCAATCTTTCTTTTTTTTTTAAATTGAAGTACAGTTGATTGACAATGTTGTGTTAATTTCTGCTGTATAGCAAAGTGATTCAGTTATATACACACACACAGACACACACATTCTTTTTAAAGCTATTTTCCATTATGGTTTATTATAGGATATTGACTATAGACCTTGTTGTTTATCCATTTTATATAGAATAGTTTGCAGATGGCAGTCTTAAGTCCAGGTTGTTACCTGTGTTTCTGTCCAATTGACTATAAATCAGATCCCTTCTTTGGGTTCAATTAATTTTGCTGAAGTGGCTCACTACTCAGGAACCCATTTGCTCACTGGATTACCAGTTTATCGTAAGAGCACGTAACTCAGGAGTAACCACTCAGATGAAAGAGACGCAGAGGGCAAAGTATGGGGGGAAGTGTGTAGAGCTTCCACGCCCTCTCTGAGTGCCCCACTCTCCCCAAATCTTCATTTGTTCACTGATTTAGCAGCTCTCCCAACCCTGTTGTTTAAGAGTTTTATGGAGGCTTCATGACATAGGCATGACTGATTAATTGCTTGGCCGCTGACATCTGGACTCTATGTCCGGGCCCTCTCCCTTCCCCTGAGGTGGGGGGACAGGGGGTTGGAGCTGAAAGTTTCAGTGTTCTAATCAGGTAGCTGGTTCCCCTGGCAACCAGCCCCCATTCTAAGGTGCTACTGGACTTCCCCGGTGGCTCAGTGGATAGGAGTCTGCCTGCCAGTGCAGGGACAGGGTTCGATCCCCGGTCCAGGAAGATTTCACAGGCGGCAGAGCAGCTGGTCTTGTGCGCCTAGAGCCTGTGCCCGCAGGAGAAGCCCCTGCAACGAGAGGCCTGAGCACTGCAACCAGAGGGTAGCCCCGCTCTCCGCAATTAGAGAGAAAGCCCACAGCAATGAAGATCCAGTGCAACCAGAAATAAATTTTAAAAATATTTTTTCATTACCTCATTCACAAAACAGGGGATTTCCTTTGCAGTCCAGTGGTTAAGATTCTGCACTTCCCTTGCAGGAGGCATGGGTTTGATCCCTGGTCGGGAAACTAAGATCTCGATGCCACGCGACCCCAAGAAAAACACAACAGGACACCTTATTGCTTTCATCACTTAGGGAACTCTAGGGGTTTTAAGAGCTCTGTGCCTGAAATAGTGGACTAAGAACAAATAAATATTTCTTTTTTTAAGATTTTTTTGGATGTAGTTCATTTTTAAAAGCTTTATTGAATTTTTTACAATATGGTTTCTGTTTCATGCTGGGCTTTTTGGCCACAAGGCATGGAGGATCTTAGCTCCCCAAACAGGGATCAAACCAGCACCCCCTGTGTTGGAAGGCGAAGTCTTAACCGCTGGATCACCGGGGAAATCCCTATATTTCTTACTACAGATCAGAATATCACCAGTACCAACATCCTGAGTTTGTGGTGGTGATGAGGGAGATGAGGCCAGAAGGGTGATAAACGGTTCCTTAGCCCACCCCAGGATTTCTGAGCCTCGCTGGGGCAGAGCCTTCCCTGTGGTGGGCACTGTAAAGGGGGTAAGCAGCATGCCTGGCCACCCCCCATTAGATGCCAGGAGCTGTCTCCAGTCTGATACCCCATAATGCCTCTAGATACTGCCAAACCCCTGGTTGAGAACTCCTGGCCTACAGCAGGCTCTCAATAATGGCTGACTGGGACCATGGTTATTGTCATCACTCACATCTTCACACACATGCATCTGCATATACAAATGTGCCCACCTACAAGTACTGTTTAAGCAGTGTACTTCACCGTTAGGGCTTTCCAGGTGACGCAGTGGTACAGAATCCGCCCGTAGTGCAGGAGACGCAAGAGATGAGGGTTTGATTCCTGGATCGGGAAGATCCCCTGGAGTAGAAAACGGCAGCCCACTCCAGTATTCTTGCCTGGGAAATTCCATGGACAGAGGAGCCTGGTGGGCTACAATCTATGGGGTCGAAGAGAGTCGGACGCCACTGAGGAACTGAGCATGCGCTACACGGATTAGCGTGACTGCTGGAACAGCTGACTGCCAACGAGACATCTTGAAACAGAAATTTGTCTGTACACAGTCCTGGAGGGCAGAAGTCCACGGCCACAGCGGAGCTGTGGCTCCCTCCAGAGGCTCTACGGGAGGGTCCTGCCTGTCCCTTCCAGCTCCTGGGGGCTCCAAGCATTCCTTGGCTTGTGATTGCATCACTCTATCCTCTGCCACTGTCTTCACAGGACTTTCTCCTTCCCTCTTCCTCTGTCCCTCCTCTGTGTGTCTTTTTAAAGGGCATTTTTCAATGGATTTCGGGTCTATCCAGATAATCCAGGAGGACTTCATCTTGAGATTCTTTACTTAATTGCATCTGACTTGACCCTTTTCCCAAATAAGGTCCCGGTCACAATTTCTAGGTGTTAGCACAGGGACATACCTTTTCCGTGTGTGTGTGTGTGATGGCAGAGTCACCACTGGGCCCTATAAAGTATAAACCACAGCTGCTTGTTTGTTTTTACGTTCACAGGAGATCACTGTGTTACCTGGTGCTACTGGTTTATGGAGGACCAGGTAACAGCCTTAGTGCCAGGCATCCAGTGGCAGATAAAGCAGCCCAGGAGCTTTTAATCACACAGGTCATTAAAAATTCCCCCTCAACATTATTTTAATAGCTGGGTAATATTTAGTAATTAATATAACCATTTTTCTATTATTGGGCTTGCTATTCATTTCCATTTTTTTTCTCATTTTTATAAATTACACTGAAGTGACCATTGGCAGATTATTATCTCTTTGATTATCTTTAGGTTAGATTCTTAGAAATTATACCTTGCCTTTTGCATCTGGCAATATGTCTTGAAGATTGTTCCATACAAAATTGCCTTGACCATAGCAGCTCATAATTTATTTAGTCAACCCCCCTCCCCATGAATGGCCAATTAGATTGTTTCCAGTATTGTAATGACAAAGCTCCTATGAACATCTTGGCGTATTTCACATTCTTGCGTGGTTCACCTAGCACACTTTCTGTAAGAGTGGTTGCAGGATCTATTCCAGCAGCAAGGTGACAGAAAGCACATAACCACCAGCAGTGCTCTGTGAGGATGCTGTCCTCCCCTTGGCCTGGGGGGATGCCCCAGTCCCGTGACCAGACCTTATTAAGCTGTACCCATCTGTCTGCAGCTGGTGGTGCACGTGGGAGTGTCAGGCATGGCAACTGCAGTCACGCTGGAGAAGTGTGGACACAACAAGGGTTACAAGGGCCTGGACAACTGCCGATTCTGCCCCGGCTCCCACTGCTGTGTGGAGGACGGGCCTGAAAGCATTGACTCCATCATCGACATGGATGCTGTATGCGAGAGGGTCACTACACTGGGCTTAGATGTGTCAGTGACCATTTCGCAAGATGCAGGCAGGTAAGGCACCATGGGGCCCCTGTGGTGTAGGTATGAATGGGGTTTCCCTCCTATCAGCCCAGGCTGAGTGTTGAATAAGCCAAGTGTGTTTGACTGTGACCTCTTTGGGCCAAGTGCTAACTTATTTATTTATTTATTTATTTACTTTTGAAAAGGTTATTGATCTATCACTTGATGGACTATTTATTTATTTTTAATTTTTTTTAAATTGTGGAAGTGTGATAACACATTTATAGGAGACTTGGAGGATACAGAACAAGGTTACATATAATTCTACTATGTGTTAGTCACTCATTCGTGTCCGACTCTTTGGGATCTCATGGACTGTAGCCCGCCAAGCGCCTTTGTCCATGGAATTCTCCAGGCAACAGTACTGGAGTGGGTTGCCATTCCCTTCTCCAGGGGATCTTCCCAATCCAAGGATTGAACCCAGGTCTCCTGCATTGCAGGCAGATTCTTTACCATCTGAGCCACTAGGGAAGCCCAGTTCCTCTATATATTACAATTATTTTTAAGTAGATAATTTAAGATTTTTAGTTGGAATTTCAATATCAAATCTTCAAAAATTAATAGAATGAATATACAGAGAAGTAGAAGGATATAATAGGCCTGAAAAGCACTGTGAACCAATTCAGCATAATTAAGATTTATACAATTTTCACAGAGCAGTAGGATACAAATTCTATTTAAGTTCCCATAGACTGTAAACTCAGAGACATTGAAACATATCCAGGGACATAAACCAAGGTACAAAAATTTCATGGTCTAAAGGTATTGAAATTAAAGCACGGACTATTTAAATAGTATGGTTGAGAAGAGTGACCTGACTGAAACGACTTAACATACACACGTGCTAAGTCGCTTCAGTCATGCCCAGCTCTCTGTGACCCCTGGACTGAAGCCTGCCAGGCTCCTCCACCCATGGGATTCTCCAGGCAAGATTACTGGGGTGGGTTGCCACGGCCTCCTCCAGGTTTCTTCCCGACCCAGGGATCAAACAGCATCTCTTACATCTCCTGCGTTGGCGGGTAGATTCTTTGCCACTGAGCCACCAGGCAAGCCCAGCACACACACACAATATTTTACACAGTAAACTTTACATAGGATTTCACAGAATATAATTCTCAACATGCACAAGGCACACAGCTAAGTATATATTCATAACAGGTCCCGTCTGCAACTCATGCGTGGCTCTGCCCACTTTTCCCACCCCAGGCCCCTGGCATCTCCTGGCCGTGGCTCCGGCTGCCTCCCTACTGTTCCTCCTGCCACCTCTGCTCCAACCCTGATGGTCCTCTCCCCTAAGAAGTCAGCTTCTGTATTAGTTTCCTGTGGCTGCTGTAACCAATCACCATGTTGGTGGCTTAGAACAACAAACATTTATTCTCTCCCAGTTTGGGGGCTAGAAGTTCAAAATCAAGGTGTCAGCAGGGCTGGTTCCTTCTGGAGGGCCTGAGGGGGCGTCTCAGACCCTCTCCTGACTTCTGGCGGCTTCTGACAACCCTGAATGTCCCATGGCTTGAGACACTTTACCCCAAGTCGCTGCCTTCATCACCACATGGCTTCCTCCTGATATGTGTCTTCACGTGGCCTTCTTACAAGGACACCAGTCATTGGATGTAAGGTCACCAGTGTGGCCTCATCTTAACCAATTATGTCTGCAAAACTCTGTCTCCAAATCAGGTCACATTTTTATATTCTAGGTAAACAGAAATTTGGAAGGAGAAACTAACTAGTCAGCCTATTAGAAAGTCTTTTATTAATTTAAGGCAGATGAAGTCCCTAACTTGCTTAATTCTTCCTGCAGTTCCCACTGCACCTCAAATAGAATCCCAGCTCTCCGCCATCCCCAGGCCCGTGTGCTCTGGCCCCTGTCCACCTCTGCAGCCTTCTCTGCCTGTAATCTCCCCTCACCCATTGCCTTCTACACCCACAGCCCAGTCTCCTCCTGCTCCTCACACGCCGCAGCCTCACTCTAGCCTCAGGGCCTTTGCACATGCTATGCCTCTGCTCAGAACTCGCTTTCCGCTGATAAGACTGTTTCAGGTCTTAACTCCGCATGTTGGCTGTTTGGGAAGGCCTCCCCTGCCTCCCAGACTCCTCTGTTCTATGCCCTCGCAACACCAAGTGCCTCAGTTTCTCCACACTGTGTACACCTCAGCAGCCCAAAGGCAGCAGGTAGCAAATTCAGTTCATGGAATGAAAAAGTAACTGAATTTACCATCTGTCTTTTTTTTTCTTTTTTTAATTGAAGTGTAGTTGACGTACAATATTATACATTACAGATGTACAGTACACTGATTCACAATTTTAAAGGTGTATATACTCCATTTATAGTTGTTATAAAATATTGGCTATATTCCCTGTGTTGTACAATATATTCTCTATTCTTTAGCTTATTTTATTTTATGTTTATTCTTTAGCTTATTTTATACCTAATAGCTTGTACCTCTTAATTCCCTACTCTTGCATTGTCCCTCCTCTCTCCCATCAATCTTTTTTTAAAACTGACCATTTTTTGTTTTGACTGGGCCACACACATTGCGGGCCCTGTCAGTGAAAGCCTGGAACCCTAACCATTAGGCCACCAGGAAACTCTCCTGAAGCTAATTTTAAGTTACTCAGATAATTCTGAGATATATTTTCATGTGTTCCCGTTGTGAAAGATTCCCTTGACCTCTCTCTCCCCGCCTCATTCCCTGCCAGGGACACCTCTGTTAAATCAGAGACTTAAATTGTGACACTTCCTTCTTAGCCTCACATGTCTCTCTACGGTATAGGACACTTCATGTGCTGCTTTTGCATTTCGTTCTGTTTCGCTTTGCTTTTATGTGGGTGAGGTTATATGGTGTGGGCTTCACGAGAGTTCCCTTCCTTGGCCTCCTCTGTGGGCATGTGCTAGGGGTCTTGAGTTCTGCCTTCCTGTGGACCCACCGCATGCCTTGTAAACCACCGCATGGTATCCTGCCGTGCAGACGAACCAGTTTATTAAGTCACTCCTCGGTCAGTGGACGGGCTTCCCTGTGGTTCAGCTGGTAAGGAATCCGCCTGCAATATGCGAGGCCCGGGTTCGATCCCTGGGTTGGGAAGATCCCCTGGAGAAGGGAAAGGCTGCCCACTCCAGTGTTCTGGCCTGGAGAATTCCATGGACTGTGTAGCCCGTGGGGCCGCAAAGAGTCAGACACGACTGAGCCTCTTTCACATTCACTGTCAGTAGGCATTTAGGTGGTATCTTATTCTATTCAGGCCTCTATAACCAAGAGAACCTAACTGGGTAGCTTATAAACAACAGAAAGTCATCGCTTATAATTCTGGAGGCAGGGAAGTTCAAGATCAAGGAGGCAGCCCAGTGGCATTCTGACGGACCCTTCCTATAGGGCGCAGACTGCCGACTGGCTGTGTCTCCCACGGGGCGTGAGGGGCTTGGGAGGGGACCACCAGTGTTCGCATCTAGCAGTTTGCTTCCTGTTTTTCTGTTTTTACACATCATGCTGCAGCAAATACCTTGTTCATCGTTCTTCTGCTCTGGTGCACATGGTTCCTGAGATAGATTCTAAAAACTTGAAACATCAGGTCATAAACTCTGTGCGTTTGTAATTTTTTAAAAAATTGTTTTTTTAAATAAATAAATTTTTAAAAATAATTTTAAATTATTTTTTAAAAAATTATTAAAGTATAGTTGGTTTACAACATTACATTAATTTCTGCTGTGCAGCAAAGTGATTCAGTTATATACATGTCATATCTGCGTGTGTGTGTGTGTGTGTGTGTGTGTGTGTGTGAAGGTCGCTCGGTGGTGTCCCACTCTTTGCCACCCCATGGACTGCAGCCCACCAGGCTCTCTGTCCATGGAATTCTCCAGGTCAGAATACTGGAGTGGGTAGCCGTACCCTTCTCTAGGGGATCTTCCCAAACCAGCTATTGAACCCAGGTCTCCCTCATTGCGGGTGGATTCTTCCCCATCTGAGCCACCAGGGAAGCCCATATCTATGTGTATGTATGTGTATGTGTATATATATATATACACACACACACACATGGTATAAATATACATATATTCTTTTTTGTATTCTTTTCCATCATGGTTTATCACAGGATATTGAATATTGTACACCTGTAATTTTACTAGCCTGCCAGATTGCCCTCCCCTGGGGCAATTTGCATCCCAACCAACAGTGTCTCATATTGCTTCTTTCTCCACATATACACCAGCACTTGGAGTTACTGTTTTTTTTTTTCATTTTTGCTGTCTGGGGAGGGAGGAGCTGTATTCCATCTTGCAGCTGACTGGTGAGGTTGAGGGGCTGTCTTCTGATGGATTTGGGTGGAACATTCACTCTCTAACGCCATTGTGGTCTCCCTCCCATCCCCCATGCCCTATGGCTTAGGTACCTCTGCGACTTCACCTACTATACCTCGCTGTACCAGAGTCACGGCCGCTCAGCCTTTGTTCATGTGCCCCCTCTGGGCAAGCCGTACAATGCAGACCAGCTGGGCCGGGCGCTTCGGGCCATCATTGAGGAGATGCTGGACCTGCTAGAGCAGTCAGAAGGCAAAATCAACTGTTGCCATGAACACTGACGGCTGCCCAGGCCTCCCAAGACCTCATCCTGCCGAGGAACCTGGGAGAGACGTCCGCCCCCCCGGGCCCTGACTGGGCAAGACAAGCGCATCCAGCCGGGGATCTGATTTGGATCAAATATGCCAGCTTGCACACCTCCTCTCCCTTTTTCTCTGCGTAAGCACTGGTTGGTTGGAAGGCAGCGACTGAAGGTTTTTTTTCTATTTCTCTTTGCACCTGGGGATACAGCTGGGGCAGTCAGGAAGCTGGGAAGTCCTGATTTCTACCGAGAACCCCGATCAGGTGGATCTCCACTCTGGGATGACTGGGGCCACCTGCTTTTCTAAATCTGTGGTGGAAGGATTCCAGAATTTCCTCTGTCCATGACTGGTATTTTTTCCAAATTGAAAATCCTCACGAAGACCCTTTGCCCTGATCCATGTCCCAGCAGCCGGGACAGCTCCAGCAAGGACCAGCTTGGGATCTGGCGTGGGTTCTTTTTTCTTTCTTATTCTGTTTTTAAAAGCAATAGTGCCAGTTTGGGCACAGAGTTATTTATATTCCCTTTGGTTAAAATACGGGCTTTAGCCGAACACAAAAGTGTCTTTTCTCTTTCCTGGAGTGTAGCCGCTTCTGCCTCTGGCTTTGAACACTGGACCTACATTTTTTGTTTTGGGGGTGACATTAAGATCCCCTTGTTCAGCGGGGGTGGAGGCTAGGCCCTTGACCAGACCACGGGGAGAGGGAGTTGCTGCTGCCCCAGGAGACTGAAGGGGCTGGCTAATCCTTTAACAACCGAGCTGTGAGCTGTGCCCATAGGACCTCCGGAGGTGGGCCACTGGTGGGAAAGCAGACTGTCATTTCAACACACACACTTTTTTTTTTAATATGTAAAAGTGTGTAGCAACTACAAACCTACCCCACATCTGGCCTGGATCTTCAGTCTTGGTCTGTGGGCCCAGCTTGTTGTTTTCCTTAAGAGGTGGGCAGAATGGAGGCTGCGGGCTGGGCTCCGTGTGTGCCGGTGTGTTTGGCCGGAAGGGCCGCAGGGCAGCCAGCGAGCTTTCGTGCAGCTAGGTTTTGGACACGCCTTGGACTTGGTAAATTTTTATCTCACTCCCTGATGACTTTGCACTGACCAGCCAGGGATGCGCATCTCTCAGGAGGCAACTAAATTCAGCTGGACCTTCACACCCATCAGAGAGAGGGGTTGGCAGCAGCAACCATGAGGAAAACAACCGTTTGGAAAGTATTCTTCTGTTTCTTTGGAGAACACGGAGTTTGATCTCTTCCCTATGTGTGAGGCGTGCTGGTGTCTGATGTGGTGTTAGATCATGTTGGTGTCTCCCAGCAGGCGGTTCTTCTGAAAACAGCGGAGATTTTTGTTTTGTTTTCTTATATGTTCACCCTCTTTCCCTCCTGTTCCGAAGCCCAGGGTAGTTGCTGCCTCCATTGAGCTGCTGTGTCACTCGGAGACCAGGTTGACGGGTTTCTGAGTGAAATACATTTTGGGTCCTGTGTTTTCTCTGGAAGAGTGATGTGGGGTCAGCATATGGCAGTGGGTGTGGACCATGCCCTGCAGGGTGAAATGATCAGGACCTTCTCCCTCCTCCATGCCAAGCCCTCCCTCTTCCAGAAATCCCTCCTCCACACCCCAGTCTGCGTTTGCAGTCTCCTGAGGAATCTGGAGTGTAGGAGGTCATTGATCTACTCGGTCAGCCAGCTTCTGTGAGCTGAGCTTGTGGCTCTTTTTAATGAGGGTCTCCCAGAGGTCTCACTCAGAATGGCATTAAACTCTAATGAGCTCTCTTCTCTAAAGGTCTGAGGGGGGAGGCTCTGAGGAAGAAATGGGCCTAGGCAAGCTGCAGAGGGAAGGGGGGACTGGAAGTGAGTCAGAATTGAGCTAAGCTGGGCACCCACTGGAACCCAGACACACCATCCCCAGGCTCTGCATTTTCATCTTTCTTTTGTCCTCATTTCTCTCTGTTTAAAGCAACGTGAGATTTAGCCACTTAGAGATATAACTTACTGTCTGATCATTATCGTGTGTGCGTGTCATTTCTGTATTCCTGCAGTGGTGTTAGATCTCCTCATCGAGTCAAGCCAAAGCCTTGTCCTTGTTCACGATGCAGACCATATAGCTCGTCTTTATTCAATCAGACAGCCATTAAATATTTCACTCGCTCCCTGCCAGCTTTTTAATGTTCCTGTTTTAATTTATCTTTTTCCTTTTGGGCAAATTCATCCATTCACTCCATGGCGTATCTGTCTGCATTTGTTGGGCCCTGGACTGAAATGTCCTTGTGTAACAAAGGGGGGCCAAGTCCCGTTACTTCTCCCTTGTCATCTCAGAGTCTCAGATTGTGGGGGGGTGGGGCGCAGAACAGGCAACGGGATGGTTCTGTGAAGTGGGCGCAGCCTGGAAGATATGAAGGTGAGCGATGCCAGAAGGGGCGGGTGCAGTAAGTGTTAACGGTGAAAAGATGGGCTAAGCAATGTTGTGCGAAGGCTGGTAGAGGAAAGGAGAAAAGTGATGCTGAAAAGTGGAGGGGATCCTGTCTCTGATAAGCTCCTGTGGAGGGTACAGAGGTGGGGGATAGTGTCAGGTAATGGCATCTCCCTTAAGATGCCAGAACCTCTGCCCCTTACAACTTTATGCTTTTTTTAGCCCCTTTGCTTCCCCACTTCCCACCAAAGAGAAGGTCGGTGGCCTGTGCGTGAGTATGTAGTTTGAAAAAGAAATTTAAAGGAGTGGATAGAAAGAAAGCAAGGTGGAAAGATGCAGCAATGCCAGTGGGTGAACCTGGAATTCCAGTGGTACGACCTGGCTCACGT
This sequence comes from Muntiacus reevesi, assembly GCF_963930625.1. Classification (NCBI taxonomy): domain Eukaryota; kingdom Metazoa; phylum Chordata; class Mammalia; order Artiodactyla; family Cervidae; genus Muntiacus; species Muntiacus reevesi. The sequence goes on along the minus strand of NC_089249.1, from coordinate 183,725,269 downwards.
GGTCCAGTCTAGAAACAGTCAAGGTGCCCTGGTCACTGAGAGACACAGGGCCGCGGGGCAGCGGGGGAGGCGGGAGCCCCCAGTCAGGGCCACGTCTTTGGGGGGAAGGTCAGACTCTGACCTTTCTGATAGTTTCAGCAAGAAAATTAGTTTTCCCTACTCTGCTCTTTGCTGGTGTGAAAACTCGAACAGAAAGGACCTGCTCAGGGGGATGACTCGAAAAGTATACGTGTGATGCCTTTTTCTCACCTTGGAGGTTTCTGCCAAGAAGCCCGGCCAGAGGTTGTGCCTGTGCACCCCCCAGGCCTGTGCGCCCCGCCCCCTTCCCGACTCAGGGGTACCGGGAGGGGGAGGGGAGCTGCTCCTGGAAAGAGGCCCACCACACTGGCCTCTTTTTTTTCTCTGCTGCTGTCTAGACTGTTGACCTTTGACCTCCCCGCCCCTTGGCGTGTCTGAACCCAGAAGTCCCTTGTCGTTGTCGGGGTTGGTGGAACAAAGCCTCATTCTTCTCTGTGGCCCCAGCCTCCCCCCAAGACCACTGGAAGCTCTCCTGAGCCTGCAGCCAGCATGGGGCTCTGATGGAGGTGCCTCCCCTCGTGGCCACGAGCCCCATGGCCTTCATCCACAGGCTTCTGTGGAGCCGCAAAGGGCTTTGATTTTATATCCCCAGTTAAATTTCCCTTCTCCTGGAACAAGTGCCTGATAAAGGGCCCGGGGCTGCCACTGGGAGAAGAAGCGTCTCCATTTCTGCAGAAAGGAAGTGTGTTAGAGGCCAGGACCCCCCTCACAACTCCACGTCTTGTGAGTCGCTTCTTAGATGAACGCCGCTCAGAGACTCCATCCTCCAATTCGGGGGCAGTGGTGGCAACTGAGTTTCAGAAGCTCCCAGACCTCCAGGGGCTCCAGTCCAGCCTGAGCCGCTCCCCCGACTTGAAATTCGTTCCCCCTCCTCCCTCTCTTCACCCAAGCCTCCCCTTCAGCTGCCCAGAGACCCACAGAAGTGCCTGCCCCCACAGTACACATGGGGCACAGACAGGAAAGAGAGAAACACCCCCAGACCCTGGCTCCCCGCTCCCCTGGGTGGGGCTCACCCAAGCCGTTCACAGGGGTGGGACCTGGGACGGGGCTTTTGGGTCCTGCACCCTTTGAGGAAGCCCCAGGGAAAGCTGGTGGGGAATTGGCCTCTCTGCCCGCAAGGCCTGGCTGGAGGCCACAGGAGATCCATCTGGGCCATGGGGGTACCTGGCATATTTCCAGGGCTCCCTCCACATCTCAGGTTTCTATCTTGTCCTAAATCTCTCTCCAGGAAGAGCCCTGCCTCCTGGAGGTGACCCTGTGTCCTGTTCCCAAAGGAGAGACCAGCCCCTTCAGGCTTGGGGTGGCTTCTCCCTGACCCCAGGGAGACCCCTTGAGTGCCTTGTCTGAAAGCCCCATGTCTGGGACTCTGGGGTGGGCAGCGGTCTGCCAGACTTTGCTGGGGGCTGGGCCCTGGGACACCCCAAACTTGACATCCCAGAAAGCAAATAAAACAGCTAAAATGTGCAGTCTCTTGTGTGTCTTTATGAGCAACTGGCGTCCACTAGGGTCACCCTCAGGCTGGGGTTATTGGCTGGCAGAGGGGGCCCCGAAGCGGCAGTGTTTCTGTCCTTGGCATGTGACCTGGTTCTTGGTTTGTGGTGGGTGCTATGAGTGTGCCAAATGGATAATGACGAGAGCATTTCTGTACTGAGTGTTCTTCCTCCTGCAGCCAACCCCCTGCCTTTGTTTTGATGCCCAGAGAGGTTGAGTAACTTGCCTTTGGTCACACAGCAAGAGGTGGGTAGGAATTTGAATCGTGATCACATTGATCCCCAGGATGTGTGGAATCCCCCTGTGGAGATGCCGTTACCACTTTTTACAGATGGGGAAACTAGCCTTTGTCAGTTGAAACCCTGATCCCAGGGACAGGAGGAGTGAGAATGGGAACCCAAGCTAGCTTCCCTGGATCTGAGAAGCTTAAACTCTAGAAACAGAATTCGGTCATCCCCCAGTGTCTGATCTCAGCCAGAATGGGGATGTTCCAGGGTCAATGGCATTCCAGGAAGAAGGGGCTTCAGCAATAAGGAAATGGCTTGTCTTTGGGAACATGAGTCCCGGGGTCTACACACCTCCCAATGCATAAGTAAGGTACGGGAGGTAGGGGGCAATCTGTGTCCCGCTTCACTGAGCCTCAGTTTCCCCATACTCAGGTGTATTGTGTGAGCTCTGGCACATAGGAGTTACTTAATAAGTACAGATGTTTTTACTTCCTCCTCTGGGAAACCCTCCTGGCTGTCTAGGTACCTCCTCTGCCTCCCATAGCTGCCTGCCGGCCCCCATCCCCAGGCCAACATGCTCTGGGTAGTAACTGACAGGTCCTGTGGGAGCCCTCAGGACAGTCAGATCTGTCTGGGGTCCCCGGTGTGTGTTGCCCCCAGCACAGCGCAGGGCAGGTAATGGTGGTGGTTTAGTCACTAAGTCGTGTCCGACTCTTGCGACCCCATGGGCTGTAGCCTGCCAGGCTCCTCTGTCCATGGGATTCTCCAGGCATACTGGAATGGGTTGCCATTTCCTTCCCTCGGGGTACTTCCCTACCCAGGGATCGAATCTGCGTCTCCTGCATTTGTAGGCAGATTCTTTACCAGCTGAGCCACCAGAGAAGCCCTGGGTATGTAATAGCGGTGCAATGAACCCCTGGGAAGCCCCCAAATCAGATAGTGTGGAAGGGTTTCCTGAAATGTCTCCTTCCCACTTCCCACTCTGGAAAGTAGGTCTTTATCTCAGAGGTAAACCCTGTCGGCAGTTTCCTGGGTATCACTGGGTTGCCGTTTCCTCCTCCTGGGGGATCTTCCCAACCCAGGGATCCAACACGCGTCCCTTTTGAGTCTCCTGCGTTGGCAAGGGGGATTCTTTACCACTGAGCTACCTGGGAAGCCACGCGCGAGGTTCAATCCCTAGGTCGGGAAAACTCCCTGAAGGAGGAAATGGCAAGCCCACTTCCACTCATTGCCTGGAAAATTCCGTGGGCAGAGGAGTCTGGCGGGCTCCAGTCCACGGGGCTCGCAGAGTCGGACACGGCTGAGTGAGCGCACGCTCACCACTGTAGGAGAGAGGAGGGGCGCGAGTGCTGGTGTTCTGTCCCCCGCCAGCAGGGGGCGCAGGGAGGCGCAGGCGCCTCGGGGACGGGGAAGGGGATGTCGAGCCCCTGAAGGTCAGGCACCTCCTCCAGCTGAGGCCCCATCCTGCCAGTTCTCTGCCTCTAGAGCCCCGTCTTCTGTTGGCTGAGCATCCTAAGAATTGCCTGCCGTGCGCTGGGCTTGGGACTGGAGACACACCAGGAAATCAGCAGCTCCTGGTCTGGGGGTGCAGTACAGGGGTCCCAGCTGTGATGGAGGACAGACAGGCAGCTGGAGGGTCCGGGGCACATTCAGGGAGGCTCATTCAAGGGTAGGGCTTGGTCCCCTTCAACAGAGTTTCCCTCAGCTCCCACCTGGATAGTCTCCATCTTAAAGGTGAGGGTCTCAGACTAGCGTCCTTCCAGTTCTACCCATCTGCCTGGGCCCCCCTCCACCTCTCACACTCTCGGTGGCTCCTGTTGGCCCACAGGAGAAAGCCAGGTTCTTATGCTGGACATCTGAACCCCTTTTCCCTGGTCTCTGCTCATCCCAGTTTGTCTTTTCTGCCTGAAAGTCCACCCCCCACCCCCGCTCCATTTACACCTAGAGAACTCCTATGCATTCCTCAAAACCCTAAGTTTTGGGGGAAGATGCTGATGTCATCTTGGGACACTTTGAGTGGGATGGGTCTGGGAAGGGGTAAAAAGGGCAAAGTACCACACCGGAAACCCCAAGCTAGTCCTTCTCCCACACCCTTTCTAACCTTCCTACCGGCTCCTTCCTGCCCTGGCAGCTTGCCAGGCATTCAGCAATTTCTGCAAGTGCCCAGACCTGCCTGGACATGTCCTGGTCCCCTGGAAGACAAGAAGGATGGGTTCAGGCTGCCCACCCAACACCCCTGCGCATGCACACACAGACACACACAGACGCACACACTATGGCACTGGTGGTGATTACTGAAAAACAGAAATGCAGTGAGGGCAAAGTGGGGCAGAGGGAGTGAGGGAGGCAGAAAAAATGTGGACACTTTTTAGCTGTTTTTCTTCTAAGTTGCTGTGTTTAGGGTGAGGACACCCAGAGACAGAGAGGTCCCCACCCAGCCAAGGAGGAGGACTTGGGGTATTGGGTGACTGGACCTCCACACTAAGTCACCCACAGGGCTGCCCCATTCTGGGCTTCCGTCTCCCCTGTATCAGGGAGCTGGCTTCCACATGCTCACACAGCAGGTGCTCCATAAATGCACATGACCTGTGAAACCATTACAGGAACAGGCATGCAAACCAGGGTGCTGGAGCAGGCCATGTGGGGGCGGCTTGGGGTTCCGGGCAGTGAGCACGTGGGGCCTCAAGCCCGAGGCCTCAGCTGACCCACTTCCTGCCTGGCCTGGGCTGCCTTGGTGACCCCCGCCCCCCATGGCCAGGGTCTGAGCTGACCACTTCCGTCCCCCTTTCCTCCTGCAGTCCGGGCACGCCCTGCTGACTCATACTCAGCTGGCCTCATCCTTCCCCAACTAAGCGGTGACTTGGGGGGTCTGGCAGAGCCCCAAACCCAGAAGGCAGTGAAGTCACGGCTGACTGGAATCATCACAGAGGAAAACCATACCCCAGACTTAACTGCCTGACAAATGAAAACCTGCCCTTGATAAGGAAAAAAATGAATACTTTAGGGATAGTCCATTAGGACCCATTTCAAACTTTCCAGCCACCAAAGAAATCCATTTAAAAAAAAAATGAAAAGATAATCCAGGGACAGAGAGGTTGATATCTGTGATGCATTTAACTAACCAAGAAATAACTTCTAGGACATAGAAGCCCCCCCCTCCCCCACAAGACACACTAGACAGAAAAATGGGTAAATGGTAGGAATTCCCTGGCAGCCCACTGGTTAGGACTAAGTTCCTTCTCTTCCAGGGCACAGGTTTGATCCCTGGTCAGGGAACTAAGATCCCACAAGCTGTGTGATGCAGCCAAGAAAAAAGAGAGAGAGAGAGAGAAGAAAAGAAAGAGAAATGGGCAAATGGTATTTTTTTTGCCATAACAACAACCACAAACCGGGTGACTTACAACAGCAGAAAGTTTATTCCTTCACAGTTCTGGAGGCTGGAAGTCCCAAATCAAAGTGTCACACAACTGGAGGCTATGGAAAAGAATCGGCCCCAGGCCTCTCTGTTGGCTTCTGATGGCTTCCGGCACTGCTCAGGGTCTCTTGGCTAGTGGCTGCATCACTCCAATCTCTGCTTCCATCTTCATGTGACCCCTTGCAAGGAAATCAGTCTTGTAGCGGGGGTTTAGGGCCCACCCCACTCCAGCATGACCTCAGCTTAACATAATTACATTGACAGAGACCCTCATGGTCACAATCTGAGGTTCTGGGTGGACATGAATTTGGGGACTCATTGTGCTTCCTGGGTGGCACAGTGGTAAAGAATCCACCTGTCAGTGCAGAAGACACAAGAGATGTGGGTTTGAGCCTTGGACTGGGGAGACCCCCTGGAATAGGAAATGGCAGACTGCTCCAGTGTTCTTTCCTGGAAAATTCCATGGACAGAAGACCCTGGTGAGCTACCATCCATGGGGTCACAAAGACTCAGATATAACAGAGTGACTGAGCACACACATACACACATTCAATGCAGTACAGGAATGAACAGGTAATTCCAGGAAGATGAACCCAGGACAACCAATAGCTAGAAACTCAATCTGGTCACCAGTGAACAGAAGTCACTGAGATGTCTCTTCACTCTCAGGAAGGGGACAGAGTCACTGGTGATCAGGCCTGAGAATTGACTTGACCATTGAGAAGAACAGTTTGCTCATGCTAGTATAGCTGAGAATGGCTAGAAACTCCCTCCTGGCCGTTCTGGTCTTGGTGTGAACCCCAGAGAACTCTACATGTGCATGCCTTCCCAGCAGCATGGTTCATAATAAGGATCTGGAAACTAGGGAAAGGTGAGAGTGTGCTCCTATGAATAGAGTACTATATAGCAGTGAAAAAGGATGAGCCAGACTTACAGTCAAAAATCTCCAACTCAGATCATTCAGTGAAGATAACTGTAACAGTGTGATACATTTTTATAAAGTTTTTTTAATTTGTATTTTTGTATTGTGAAAAACTATGTATAGCATACATAAGATTTGCCATTTTAACCATTTTAAAGTGGACTGTTAGTGACTTAAGTATATTCCCAATGTTGAGCACACACATAGCACAAACCCCTGGGGACTTCCCTGGAGCCCAGGGGGTCAGGGAACGAGATTCCACATGATGCCATCAAGTCCTGGTGCAGCCAAATAAATAAGCAAATTTTTTAAAAAAGCACAAAACATCACTGTTATCTACTTCCAAAGCTTTTCCGTAATTTTTTTAAAAAGCACAAAACATCACTATTATCTACTTCCAAAACTTTTCCATCACACCTAAACAGAAACTCTGTAACTATTAAGCAATAATTTCTCATTTCTCCCCTTCCTCCTCCAGCCTCTGATAACCTCAAATCTACTTTGTCTTTATGAATTTGCATGTTCTAGATTCTCATACCAGTGGAACCATATAATGTTTGTCCTTCTGTGACTGACATTTCACTCAGCATAATTTTCAAGGTTCATTTGCATTGTGGCACAGATCAGAATGTCATTCCATTTTTATGGCTGAGTAGTATTCCATTGTGAGGATACCCCAAATTTTGTTTACCCATTTGGCTCTTGGTGGACATTTGCATTGCCTTCACCTTTTGGCTGTTGTGAACAGTGCTGCGGTGGACATTGGTGTACAAGCTCAGTTTGAGTCCCTGCTTTTCAATTCTTTTTGAAAAATATCTAGAAGTGGAATTGCTGGATTATATGGTCATCCTGTGTTTGGATTTTGAGGGATGCCAAACCATTTTCCACAGCAGCTGCACCATCTCACATTCCCCCCAGAGGCACAAAAGGGTTCCAATTTCTTCACACCAACACTTGCTGTTTTCCTAACAGCCATGCTAATGGGTATAAAGTGCTATCTCCTCGTAGTTTTGATTTGCATTTCCCTAATGATTAATGATGTGAGCATCTTTTGACCTTCTTTATGGCCATTTGTATATTTTCCTTGGATGTAAAATTCTTTGCCCATTTTTAAATTGGATATTTGTTGTTGAGTTGTAGGAGTTCTTTATATATTTTGGATAATTAACCCTCATGAGACATATGACATGTAAATATTTTACAGCTTTTTTTGTAAATTCTTTGGGGTTTTCTATGACATAGGGTCATGTCATCTGTGAATAGAGATAGTCTTACTTCTTCCTTTCCAATTTAGATGTCTATTATTTATTTTTCTTACCTTATTGCTCTCGTTGAAACTTCCAAATATCACATTGAAACAGCAGGGGTCAAAGTATACATTCTTGGCTTATTTCTTGTCCTAGGGGGAAAGCTTTCAGCCTCTCCCTACTGATGATGAAATTAGCTGTGGCATTTTCATAAATGTGTTTTATCATGTGTGAGAATTTTCCTATTCTTCTGAGAGTTTTTACCATAAAAGGATATTAGATTTTCAAGTGCCTTAAATGCATCAATTGAGATGATCAAGTGGATTTTTTTCTCTTCATTTTATTAATAGGATGTGTTACATTGATTGATTTTCTTATGTTGAGACATGCTAACCTTCCTGAGATCAATCCTACTTGGTTATGATATGTAGCTCTTTTAATATGCCTTTGGATTCAGTTTGGGTTTGCTAACGTTTGGCTACCAATGTTTCATCTTTATTTGTAAGGGATATTGATCTGCGTCTTAAGAAAACCTCAGTCTTCCTCCTTTGTTTCTCCCTGTTTTGTTTTTTTTTTTCAGTCACACCACACAGCAAGTCAGCACATGGGATCTTAGTTCCCCAACCAGGGCTCAAACCCACACCCCCTGCATCCCTGCGTTGGAGGTTCAGAGTCTTCACCACTGGATCTCCAGGCAAACCCTCTCTGCTGCCCCTTACCCTCACCACTGCCCCCTCACAGCACTTCTGACCCCAAAAATGCTTCTGTATTTTCCCCCACAGCAAGCAATTCTCAAGCAACTCACCTGGGTGATAATTTAACTCCATTCTGATACTTTCTACCTGGAGATAGCATCAGATTCCACAGGTTAAGGGCTTAGTCTTGCAAGACGGGCCCCACTTGAGATGCCAATCACAGGTGCAGGTGGTCACCTGTGCTTCTGACCACTGGTCATAAACGGAAGGTTCCCACAGCCCGGTGCTCGGGTGATGTTAGTGAGAGCAGATCGAAGAGCTCAGCACAGCAGTTTGCTTCATGTCTCTGAATCTTTGTGACCCCAGGGACTGTGGCCCACCAGGCTTCTCTGTCCATGGAATTCTCCAAGCAGGAATACTGGCGTGGGTAGCCATTCCTTTCTCCAGGGGATCTTCCCAACCCAAGGATGGAATCTGGGTCTCCTGCATTGCAGGCAGATTCTTTATCACCTGAGCTACCAGGGAAACCCTTCACTTAGTGTAGATCTGTTTATTATATTAATAAAAGAACATGATAAGAGCTTAAGGCTCACAGAAATTTCCAACCCTAAGGCCACAGTCCAAGGTAAATTGCTTACTCACTTGGCGAAAATAAGAGAAAAATTGGAATGACTTCATTGGAACGGTAGATCTATGGAGAGTAACATGATGTGCTCTTTCAGCTCTTCTCTCTTCTTTTTGGGAAGGACCAGTGAAAGGGGCATCCTCCCCATGGGGAGGACCCACTGAAGAGCTGATTGACAGGTGAAATCAAGTTATAATGAAGTCATACTGCAGTACATGGACCCCTAATCCAATGTGACCAGAGACAGGTACACACAAGAAAAAGAAAGCCAGTGGGGGCAGAAACAATCTTGGGGGCAGCACACATTGTGGCATGTGGGATCTTAATTTCCACCCCAAAGATGGAAACTTCAACCCCTGCAGTGGAAGTGAGGAGTCTTCACCACTGGAAAGCCAGGGCAGTTCCTGGAGGCAGAAATTGGAGTGATGTATCTACCAGCCTGGCAAGAATACAGAGAAGAACTGTACAAAAAAGGTCTTCATGACCCAGATGACCACGATGGTATAATCACTCACCTAGAGCCAGACATCCTGGAATTCGAGGTCAAATGGGCTTAGGAAGCATCACTACGAACAAGCTAGTGGAGGTGATGGAATTCCAGTTGAGCTATTTCAGATCCTAAAAGATGATGTTGTGAAAGTGCTGCACTCAATATGCCAGCAAATCTGGAAAGCTCAGCAGTGGCTACAGGACTGGAAAAGGTCAGTTTTCACTCCAATCCCAAAGAAAGGCAATCCCAAAGAATACTCAAACTACCGCACAATTGCACTCATCTCACACACTAGTAAAGTAATGCTCAAAATTCTCCAAGCCACGCTTCAACAGTATGTGAACCATGAATTTCCGGATGTTCAAGCTGGATTTAGAAAAGGCAGAAGAACCTGCCTTTTAGAAAAGGCAGAGATCAAATTGCCAACATTCGCTGGATCATCGAAAAAACAAGAGTTCCAGAAAAACATCTACTTTTACTTTGTTGACTATGCCAAAGCCTTTGACTGTGTGGATCACAGCAAACTGGAAAATTCTTAAAGAGATGGGAATACCAGACCACCTGACCTGCCTCCTGAGAAATCTATATGCAGGTTAAGAGGCAACAGTTAGAACTAGACATGGAACAATAGACTGGTTCCAAAGTGGGAAAGGAGTGCATCAAGGCTGTATACTGTCACCCTGCTTATTTAACTTATATGCGGAGTGCATCATGCAAAATGCCAGGTTGGATGAATCACAAGCTGGAATCAAGATTGCCTGGAGAAATATCAATAACCTCAGATATGCAGATGACACCACCCTTATGGCAGAAAGTGAAGAAGAACTAAAGAGCCTCTTGATGAAAGTGAAAGAGGAGAGCGAAGAGGTTGGCTTAAAACTAAACATTCAGAAAACAAAGATCATGGCATCTGGTTCCATCACTTCATGGCAGATAGATGGGGAAACAATGGAAACAGTGAAAGACTTTATTTTGGGGGGCTTCAAATCATTGTAGATGGTGACTGCAGCCATGAAATTAAAAGATGCTTGCCCCTTGGAAGAAAAGCTATGACCCACTTAGACAGCATATTAAAAAGCAGAGACATTACTTTACCAACAAAAGTCTGTCTAGTCAAAGCCACGGTTTTTCCAGTAGTCATGTATGGATGTGAGAGTTGGACTATAAAGAAAGCTGAGCACCGAAGAACTGATGCTTTTGAACTGTGGTGTTGGAGAAGACTCTTGAGAATCCCTTGGACTGCAAGGGGATCCAACCAGTCCATCCTAAATGAGATCAGTCCTGGGTGTTCATTGGAAGGACTGATGCTGAAGCTGAAGCTCCAATACTTTGGCCACCTGATGTGAAGAACTGACTCATTGGAAAGACCCTGATGCTGGGAAAGATTGAAGGCAGGAGGAGAAGGGGATGACAGAGGGTGAGATGGTTGCATGGCATCACCGACTCAATGGACATGAGTTTGAGTAAGCTCTGGGAGTTGATGATGGACAGGGAGGCCTGGTGTGCTACAGTCCATGGGGTCGCAAAGAGTTGGACATGACTGAGCGACTGAACTGAACTGATCTATCAGCCTAGGAGCACCAAGGATTGGCAGCAAATGCCTGAGGTTAGAAAACACAAGGAAGGATTCTTCTCTATAGATCTCAGAAGGCCCTTGTCAATACCATGATTGCAGACTTGTATCTTCCAGAAATATGAAAATATAAACTGTTATTTGTTGTTGTTTTTCAGTTGCTAAGTTGGGTCCGACTCTTTGCCACCCCCTGGGCTGCAGCACACCAGGCTGCCCTGTCTTTCACTATCTCCCAAAGTTTGCTCAAAGTCATGTTCATTGAGTCGGTGATGCCATCCAATCATCTCATCCTCTGTTGCCCACTTCTCCTTTTGCCTGCACTCTTTCCCAGCATTGGGGTCTTTTCCAATGAGTCGGTTCTTCCTATCAGGTGGCCAAAGTATTGGAGCTTCACCTTCAGCATTAGTCCTTCCAATGAAATTGCTACTATTTTAAGCAAAAAAAGAAAAAAAAATACAGAGATGTAGAAGGCAAGGCATGCAGGAAGAGGCTCAGGGGTTCCATGCCGTTTCCCAGCACCTCCGCATGGCCACCAGCCCGGAGGCTCTCTGAACCCAGTACTTTGGGGATTTTTATGGTGGCGTCATCACATCAGCATGATCAATCATTAACTCCATTTACAGGCCATCTCCTCTCTCTGGAGAATGGGGGAGGGGGCGAGGAATGGGGCTGAGATTTCCAAACTCCTAATCATGGCTTGGCCCCTGTGGTGACAGGCTCCTATTCATGAGCCATCCATATACCCTGCCAGAGTCACCTCATTACAATGAAAGACACTTCTGTCACCCAAGAAATTCCAGAGGGTCTAGGAACTCTATGCAGGGAACGAGGGTTAAAGACCAAATATTAGCACAAAAATTACTCATAGTAGGAAGTTACAAGGGCTTCAGGAACTCTGTGCTGGGAACCTGGGGGGCAGAGCCCAATGTAGATATACACACATATATATTTTCTATTATCTCATGGTGTATAATTTTATTTTCTGGTGGCATGATTATCTGTCATTATTATCAGAGTAATTCTAGCGTCCTTAGAACTGTTGCTTCCCCTTCCATTTTTTTGGAAGACTATGATAAGAATTGGAAGAATTGATCTTATTCCATAAATGACTCAGAACTCACCAGTGAAGCCATCTGGCCTTGGACTTCTCTGTTGGAAAGTTTATTATTATTAATGGCCGCACCTCAAGGAATGTGGGATCCTAGTTCCCCAGCCAGGGCTCAGACTTGTGTCCCTGCATTGGAATCTGGGAGTCTTAACCCCCGGACCACCAGGGAAGTCCCAGAAGGTTTTTGACTTTTGATTCCATCTCCTTATGTGTTATGGGTCTATCTACTCCTTTATTCTATCTACTCCTTTATTCCATGGACAGAGGAGCCTGGAGGGCTACAGTCCGTGGGATCACAAAGAGTCAGACCTGACTGAGGGACTAACATTTCCACTTTCCAGATTTTCTATTTCTTCCCTTTTAAAGAAAATGTTTTATTGTTTACTTATCCTGGCTGTGCCGGGTCTCTGCTGCTGTGCGCAGGCTTGCTCTAGTTGCGGTGAGTAGGGGCTCCTCTCTTGAGAAACGTGATCTCAGTAGTCGTGGCTCTTGGGCCTAGTTGCTCTGAGGGATGTGGGATCTTCCTGGACCGGGGATTGAACTGGTGTCCCTTGCATTGCAAGGCAGATTCTTAACCACTAGACCACCAGGGACACCCTCCGTTTCTTCTTGAGTCAGTTTAGGTAATTTGGTGTCCTTAGGAATTTGTCCATCTCATTTAGGTTTTAATTTGGCATACAATTTTTCATGATATTCTCTTACCGTTTTTTTTCTTTATATTTTCTTTATTTATTTTGGCTGTGCCGAGTGGCATGGCATATGGGATCTTAGTTCCCTGACCCAGGGATTGGAACCCACATACCCTGCATTGGAGTCTTAACCACTGGACCACCATGGAAGTCCCTTCTCTTTTTTATTTCTTTTGAGTCAGTAGTTATGCCCCACTTTTATTTCTGATTTTAGTTTTCTGAGTCTTCTCTCTCTTTTCTTTGTCAACCTAGCTCAAAGTTTGTTGATATTGTTAATCTTTTCAAAGAAGCACTTTTTGGTTTCATTAATTCCTGTGGTTCTGTTATTTCTTTATTCTCTACTTAATTTGTCTCTGTTCTAATCTTTATTATTTCCTTCCTTCTACGAGCTTTTCTTCTTTTTCTACTTCCTCAAAGTATAGATTTAGGTTATTGATTTGAGTTTTTTTTCTTTTTCAATGTGGTCATTTAAAGTTGTCAGTTTCCCTATGAGCACTGGCTTTGCTGCACCCCATAACTTTTAGTATGTTTGATCAGGACTCTATGGGGCTTCCTGGGACAGAACCCCCCCTCCCCCAAGCCCTCACCACGACTGCAAGGCAGATTAGGAGAACATTAGCCTCCCAATCCTTCCTCAAGTTCCAAAGAATAAATTTAATCAGAGATGTGAGAAAAGGCAGAAAGAAGGAAAAATAGCCAAGCAAGACAAAATAATAATAGTTTAGCCGTTAAACAAGTCAAGGATCTTTAGTTCCATCTCAAGGGCTATAAATAATATTCTGAGTCACGTCCTCTGAGCGGGTTTTTAGATAATGAAACCTCTACCAGGAAGAAGAAATTCTCCTTATGATGTCACCGAGGACACAGACCTCAGAACAGTGGGAACAAGAAGGTCGATGGTGTTGACTCCTGATCACCTCACCACCAGCCACGAGCAGATCACAAACCCACAATCCTTTTCCCTCACCTTGTCCTTAAAAACCGTTCACTGAAAGCTATCAGGGAGCTCTGGTGTTTTGAATACTAGCTTGGTATACTGCAACAAATGCTGCATTTTCCTTCGCTACAGCCAGGTGTCAATAGATTGACTTCACCGCGTGAGGGTGAGTGGACCCAAGTTGGGTTCGTTAGCATGTGGTGTTTTTGTTTTCATTCATCCTTAAGTATTTTCCAATTTCTTTCATGATTTCTTCTTTAATATATTGTTTTTTGAATAGTATGTGGTTTCATATCCACATATTTGTGAACATGCCACCTTTCCTTCTGTTATTGACTTCTAGTTTTATTCCATTGCTGTTGGCAATGATTTGAGCCTTTTAAAAATTATTGAGCACACCTACAACATATAATATTTTACATCAACTATACTTCAATAAAAATAAAATTTTAAATGCCCAAAAATGTATTGAGAGTTGCTTTTTTGCTGAATAACTGATCTGACTGGAGCATGTTCTAGATGCATTTGATAGGGATATGTGTGTGCTGTTGAAGGAGTGTTCTTTCTGTAGATGTCCATTTGGGCTAGTTAGAGTGTTGTTCAACCCTCATATCTTTAATCTTCTGTGTAGATGTTCTATCCATTATTAAAAGTAGGGTATTGAAGTCTCCAACTATTATCATAAAACTATTTACTTCTCCCCTCAATTCTTAGATTGAGTAACAGCTTTGAGTTACTATTTAGGATAACTTTCAACCAGCCAGACTCCTTTTAGCATTTCTTGCATTGCAGATATAATGGTAACAAACTCCCTCAATTTTTGCTTATCCGGAAATGTCTTGATTTCTCCCTTTTATTTCTTTCTTTCTTATTTTTTGGCTGTGCCACACGGCTTGCAGAATATTAGTTTCCTGACTAGGAATTGAACTCAGACCCTGGCAGTGAAAGCACCAAGTCTTAACCACTGGACAACGAGGGAATTCCCTCTCCCTTGTTTTTGAGAAACATTTTTGCTGGGTGTAGAATTCTTGGTCAACAGTTTTTCTTTCAGTAGTTTGAATATGTCATTTCATTGCCTTCTGGACTCTAGGGTTTCTGATAAGAAATTGGTTTTGATCTTATAGAGGATCCCTTGTACTCGATGAGTAGCTTTCTTTTGCTATTTTCAAAGTTCACTTTTCTCTTTGGCTTTCAACAGTTTGATTACAATGTGTCTCAGTGTGGGTCTGTTTGCTTATATTCTACTCAGAGTTCTTTGAGCCTCTGAGATGTGTAGATTTGTTGCTGTTGTTTAGTCAATAAGTTGTGTCCAACTCGTTTGTGACCTCATGGACTGTAGCCCGCCAGGCTCCTCTTTCCCAGGCAAGAATACTGGAGTAGGTTGCCATTGCCTTCTCCAGGGGATCTTTCCAACCCAGAGATTGAACTGCTCTTTTACATCTCCTGCACTGGCAGGAGGATTCTTTACCAGTGAGCCGCCAGGGAAGCTCACCAGGGTGGTTTTGTATCTTTCGTCAAATCTGGGAAGTTTGGGCTGTTATTTCTTCAGATATTCTCTCTGACCTTCCCCTCTCTCCTCCCCCCGGAACTCCCATACCGTATATGTAGGTCCTCTTTTTTTTTCTTTTTTTTTTTTTTAATTTTTTTTATTTTTCAGTGGGTTTTGTCATACATTGATATGAATCAGCCATAGAGTTACACGAATTCCCCATCCCGGTCCCCCATCCCACCTCCCTCTCCACCCGATTCCTCTGGATCTTCCCAGCCCAGCAGACCCCGAGCACTTGACTCATGCCTCCCACCTGGGCTGGTGGTCTGTTTCACCACAGATAATATACATGCTGTTCTTTCGAAACATCCCACCCTCCCCTTCTCCCACAGAGTTCAAAAGTCTGTTCTGTACTTCTGCGTCTCTTCTTCTGCCTTGCATATAGGGCCATCGTTACCATCTTTCTAAATTCCATATATATGCGTTAGTATACTGTATTGGTCTTTATCTTTCTGGCTTACTTCACTCTGTATAATGGGCTCCAGTTTCATGCATCTCATTAGAACTGATTCAAATGAATTCTTTTTAACGGCTGAGTAATATTCCATGGTGTATATGTACCACAGCTTCCTTATCCATTCATCTGCTGATGGGCATCTAGGTTGCTTCCATGTCCTGGCTATTATAAACAGTGCTGCGATGAACATTGGGGTGCACGTGTCTCTTTCAGATCTGGATTCCTCAGTGTGTATGCCCAGAAGTGGGATTGCTGGGTCATATGGCAGTTCTATTTCCAGTTTTTTAAGAAATCTCCACACTGTTTTCCATAGTGGCTGTACTAGTTTGCATTCCCACCAACAGTGTAAGAGGGTTCCCTTTTCTCCACACCCTCTCCAGCATTTATTGCTTGTAGACTTTTATAGCAGCCATCCTGACTGGCGTGTAATGGTACCTCATTGTGGTTTTGATTTGCATTTCTCTGATAATGAGTGATGTGGAGCATCTTTTCATGTGTTTGTTAGCCATCTGTATGTCTTCTTTGGAGGTCCTCTTGATGGTGTGCTACAGGTCTTTTAGACTTAGTTCACCTTTCCTCACTCTTTTTATTTCTGCTCTTCAATTGATCATTGATCTTCAACTCGACCATTTCAATCAGATTTGCTGATTCTGTCTTCTATCTGCTCAAATCTTCCATTGAATGCCTCTAGTGAATTTCTCATTTCAGTCATTGTACTTTTCAGATTCAGAATTTCTGTTTGGTTTCTTTTCATAATTTGTATCTCTTTATTGATGACCTCAGTATTGAACATCTGGTGACGTCCATGTGTGGAGTTCATCTCTTGTGTTGTTGGAAGAGGGTGTTTGCTGTGACCATGTGCTCTCTTAACAAAACTCTGTTAGCCTTTGCCCTGCTTCATTTGTTACTCCAAGGCCAAACTTGCCTGTTACTCCAGGTATCTCTTGACTTGCTACTTTTGCATTCCAATTCCCTATGATGAAAAGGATATCTTTTGTGTGTGTATGTGTTAGTTCTAGAAGGTCTTGTAGGTCTTCATAGAACTGTTGAACTTCAACTTCTTTGGCATTAGTGGGGCAAGACCTGGAGCTGAGATCATGAGCTCTTTATTGGAAAACTCAGACTTAAATTGAAGAAAGTGGGGAAAACCACTAGGACATTCAGGTGTGACCTAAATCAAATCCCTTATGATTATACAGTGGAGGTGATGAATCAAGAGATAAGATCTGGTAGACCAGAGTACCTGAAGAACTATGAATGGAGGTTCATAATATTGTACAAGAGGCAGTGACCAAAACCATCCCAAAGAAATGCAAGAAGGCAAAGCGGTTGTCTGAAGAGAACTTACAAATAGCTGAGAAAAGAAGAGAAGCAAAAAGCAAAGGAGAAAGGGAAAGATGTACCCACCCAACTAAATGCAGAGATCCAGAGAATAGCAAGGAGAGATTTAAAAAAAAAAAAGCCTTCTTAATTGAACAAAGCAAAGAAATGGAGGAAAACAGTAGAATAAGAAAGACTAGAGATTTCTTCAAGAAAATCAAGGGACTATTTCTTGCAAATGTGGGCACAATAAAGGACAGAAATGGCAAGGACCTAACAGAAGCTGAAAAGATTAAGAGGAGGTGGCAAGAATACACAGAAGAACAATACAAAAAAAGATCTTAAAAACCCAGATAACTATGATGGTATGGTCACACACCTGGAGCTAGACATTCTGGAGTGAAAGTCAAGTGGACCTTAGAAAGCATCACGATGAACAAAACTAGTGGAGGTGATGGAATTCCTGATGAGCTATTTAAAATCCTAAAAGATGGTACTGTCAAAGTGCTGCACTCAATATGTCGGCAAATTTGGAAGACTCAGCAATGGCCACTGGACTAGAAAAGGTCAGTTTTAATTTCAATCCCAAAGAAACGCAACGCAACTACCATATAAATGCACTCATTTCACATGCTAGCAAGATAATTCTTAAAATCCGTCAAGCTATGCTTCAATAATACAAGAGCCAAGAACTTCCAGATGTTCAAGCTGGATTTTGAAAAGGCAGAGGAACCAGAGATCAAATTGCCAACATCCACTGTATCATAGAAAATGCAAGGGGATTCCAGAAAAACTTCTACTTCTGTTTCATTGACTACACTAAAGCTTTTGACTGTGTGGATCACAACAGACTGTGGAAAATTCTTAAAGAGATGGGAATACCAGACCACCTTACCTGTCTCCTGATAAACCTGTATACAGGTCAAGAAGCAACAGTTAAAACTGGACATGGAACAGCAGATTGGTTCAAAATTGGAAAAAGAGTACATCAAGGCTATATATTGTCACCCTGTTTATTTAACTTATATGCAAAGCACATCATGCAACATGCTGGGCTAGATGAATCACAAGCTGAATTTAAGATTGCCAGGAAAAATATCAACAATCTTAAATATGCACATGATACCACTCTAATGGCAGAAAGTGAAGAGGAACTAAAGAGTCTCTTGATGAGGGTGAAAGAGGAGAGTGAAAAAGCTGGTTTGAAACTCAACATTAAAACACAAAGATCATGCCATCCAGTCCTGTCACTTCGTGGCAAATAGATGGAGGAATAGTGGAAACAGTGACAAACTTTATTTTCTTGGACTCCAAAATCACTGTAGATGGTGATTGCAGCCATGAAATTAAAAGACGCTTGCTCCTTGGAAGAAAAGCCATGACAAACCTAGGCAGTGTATTAAAAAGCAGAGACATTACTTTGCCATCGAATGTCCATATAGTCAAAGCTATGGTTTTTCAAGCAGTGATGTAGCAATGTGAGAGTTGGACCATAAAGAAGACTGAGCAGCAAAGAACTGATGCTTTCTAACTGTGGTGTCAGAGAAGACTTTCTTTTTTTTTTTTTTTTTGGCATTTTTCCTTCATAGAAGTACACTATAGGTTATTCACTTAGCCTGTGCCTCTTTTTATAGTTTTTTTTTTTTTTTAATATTATTTTATTAGTTGGAGGCCAATCACTTTACAACATTTCAGTGGGTTTTGTCATACATTGACATGAATCAGCCATATAGTTACACGTATTCCCCATCCCGATCCCCCCTCCCACCTCCCTCCCCACCCGACTCCTCAGGGTCCTCCCAGTGCACCAGGCCCGAGCACTTGACTCATGTATCCCACCTGGGCTGGTGGTCCGTTTCACCATAGATAATATACATGCTGTTCTTTCAAAACATCCCACCCTCACGTTCTCCCCCAGAGTTCAAAAGTCTGTTCTGTACAGAGAAGACTTTCAAAAGGACAGCAAGGCGATCAAAAAAGTCAATCCTAAAGGAAATCAATCCTGAATACTCATTGGAAGAACTGATGCTGAAGCTGAAACTCCAATACTTTGGCCACCTGATGCAAAAGGTGATCTCTTCATTGGGAAAAAACCCTGATGTTTGAAAAGATTGAGGGCAGGAGAAGAAAGAGGAGGCAGAGAATGAGATGGTTGGATGGTATCACTGACTCAATAGACATGAATTTTAGCAAACTCTAGGAGAGAGTGAAGGACAGGGAAGCCTGGTTTGCTGCTGTGCATGGGGGTGCAAAGAGTCAGACACGCCTTCATGACTGAACAATTGATAATCTCATTTTGTTCATACACTATTTAGGCTGCACTGGGTCTTCGTTGCTGCATTGGACTTCCTCTAGTTGTACTGTGCAGGCTTCTCATTGTGGTGGCTTCTCCTGTTACAGAGCGTGGGCTCTAGAAGCATGGGCTCAGAAGTTGCAGTGCTCAGACTTAGTTACCCTGTGGCAAGTGGAATCATCCCAGTGTGTACGTTTAGTTGCTCAGGCATGTCTGGCTCTTTGTGACCCCATGGACTGCAGCACACCAGGCCTCCCTGTCCTTCACCAACTCCCAGAGTTTGCTCAAACTCATGTCCATTGAGCCGGTGATGCCATCCAACCATCTCATCCTCTGTCGTCCCCTTCTCCTCCTGCCTTCAATCTTTCCTAGCATCAGGGTCTTTTCCAGTGAGTTAGTTCTTCGCAACAAGTGGCCAAAGTATTGGAGTTTCAGCTTCAGCATCAGTCCTTCCAATGAATATTCAGTGTTGATTTCCTTTAGGATTGACTGGTTTGATCTCCCTCTTTGCTGTCCAAGGGACTCTCAAGAGTCTCCTCCAACACCACATTTCAAAAACATCAGTTCTTTGGTGCTCAGCTTTCTTTATGGTCCAACTCTCACATCCACACATGACTACTGGAAAAGTCATAACTTTGACTACACGGACCTTTGTCGGCAAAGTGATATCTCTGCTTTTTAACATGCTGTCTAGGTTGGTCATAGCTTTTCTTTCAGGAGCAAGCATCTTTTAATTTCATGACTGCAGTTACCATCTGCATTGATTCTGGAACCCAAGAAAACAGTCACTGTTTCCATTGTTTCCCCAACTATTTGCCATGAAGTGATGGGACCGGATGCCATGATCTTTGTTTTTTGAATATTGAGTTTTTAAGCCAGCTTTTTCAAGTTACTCTTAACCTTTTATCAAGAGGCTCTTTAGTTCCTCTTTGCTTTCTGCCATAAGGCTGGTGTCAGCTGCATTTCTGAGGTTGTTGATATTTCTCCTAGCAATCTTGACTAGACCTTGTATTTCAACTAGCCCAGCATTTCTCATGATATATACTGCATATAAGTTGAATAAGCAGGGTAACAATATACAGCCTTTGATGTACTCCTTTCCCAATTTTGAACCAGTCTGCTGTTTCATGTCTGGTTCTAATTGTTGCTTCTTGACCTGCATATAGGTTTCACAGGAGGTAGGTAAGGTGGTCTGGTATTTCCATCTCTTCGCTGCACCGTTTTGCTGATAAAGATGTAAATACACTTACTGTATGTATGTATGTATGTATGTGTATGTATATATGTATATATATAGGCTTCCCAGGTGGCGCTAGTGATTAAGAATCCACCTGCCAGTGCAGGAGACATAAGAAACTCAGGTTCAAACCCTGGGTTGGGAAAATCTCCTGGAGGAGGGCATGACAATCCACTCCAGTTTTCTTGCCTGGAAATTCTGTGGACAGAGGAGCCTGGTGGGCTACAGTCCATAGAGTTGCAAAAAGTCAGATGAGACTGAAGCGATGTAACACACACATATACACATATAGATACATACATGTATATATACTCATATGTACACGAGAATTCCCAGGTGGCTCAGTGATACGGAACCCATCTGCCAGTGCTGGACCTCAGAAGACATGGGTTCCATCTCTGGGTCGGGAAGATGCCCTGGAGAAGGAAATGGCAACCCACTCCCATATTCTTGCCAGGAGAATTCCATGGACAGAAGAGCCTGGAGGGCTACAGTTCATGGGGTCACAAAAAAGTCAGGCATGACTAAGCAACAGAGCATGCAGGTGTGTATATACATACATGTATATGGGGATGACCAAATCCCAATTTTAGACAAGGGCTTGATGAGTGGTAGGGGTGTACAGTGGCTTCAACGGTCTTGGGAATGTTTTTTCATCAGGGCACCAGGTACATGGGTATTTGTTGTTTTATTATTGATACCTTTCTGTATGCCTGGAATATTTCATAATGAAAAATAAAACTAACAAGAGAAGGCTTGGTGATTTCTCAACAAGTTAAACATAAAATTACTACACGACCCAGCAATTCCATGCTTTGGTACATTCCCAAGAGAACTGAAGACAGGTGTTCAAACAGAAACTTGTACACGCATGTTGATCCCAGTGTTACAGAACTGGGTCCATTTGCCTGGCACGCAGCGAGCCAAATGCTGAAATTCTGAAGTTTGCAGCAGAGAAAAAATTTATTCACCAGGCAGTCAAGCGAGGAGACGAAAGAACAAGGTGAGGGGGCTGGGATAGTTACAGGATAAGCAGCGTGGTCCTGGGCATGGGGAAAGGCTTGGAGGTAGGAGAAAAGGTGACGTAATTGGTGTTCTGCACAGGTGTATACGGGTTACATGCTTCCACATGTTCAAACGTGGAGGCACTTAGCATGACCCGAGGGTGGACTTTTCTGACCCTCTGACGTCAAAAGGTCATTCATCCAACACCTACACGGGCCCAGTTTTAGGGTCAGTGGGCCCCATCAGCCTTAGTTGGACAAGCGCTGACTCCAAGTTCCTGTAAAACAACTGGGCTACGTGACACTGGGGAAGCTAGGCAGTCAAAGAGAGGAAGAAAAAAGTGAAAGAGAAAAAAAGAACTAAAGCAAGCTTAATCAGTGAAAGCAGTTTACAGCCAGAGGGGTTTCAGCAAGCTGTTCCCCTCTGTATTGCTTGGCAGACAAACTTGAGAATCCCCGCTTTTCATCTGCTTCTCTTATCTCTCTGCTGTCTAAGGCTGGTTCAGTGGTTGCCAAGGGCTGGGGGAGCATCATGAGGAGTGACAACTAATGGGGACATGGTTTCCTTTTTGTGCTGATGGAAAGGTTCTGGAAATAGATAATGGTGATGGTTACACCACACTGAGAAGGTACCAAATGACACTAAGGTGCACATGTTTATATGGTTAAAATGATACACTTCATGGTGTGTGTATTTTGTGTGTGTGTGGTCAGTCACTCAGTTTTGTTGGACCCTGTGCGACCCATGGACTGTGGGGTCCACCAGACTCCTCTGTCATGGAATTTTCCCGGCACGAATACTGGAGTGAGTTTCCATTTCTTACTTTAGGTGATCTTCCTGATCCAGGGATTGAACCCTTATCTCTTGCATCTCCTGCATTGGCAGGCAGGTTCTTTACCACTGGGAAGCCCCTGTGAGTATTTTACCACAATTAAAAAAAATTTTTAAAGACAAGGTCCTATTGAAACTTCCCTGGAGGTCCAGTGGTTAAGACTTGGTGCTTCCACCATTCAGTTCAGTCGCTCAGTTGTGTCCAACTCTTTGCGACCCCATGAACCACAGCATGCCAGGCCTCCCTGTCCATCACCAACTCCCAGAGTCCACCCAAACCCATGTCCATTGCGTCAGTGATGCCATCCAACCATCTCATCCTCTGTCATCCCCTTCTCCTCCCACCTTCAATCTTTCCCAGCATCAGGGTCCTTTCAAATGAGTCAGCTTTTTGCATCAGGTGGCAAAGTATTGGAGCTTCAGCTTCAACATCAGTCCTTCCAATGAACACCCAGGACTGATTTCCTTTAGGATGGATTGGTTGGATCTTCTTGCAGTCCAAGGGACTCTCAAGAGTCTTCTCCAACACCACAGTTCAAAAGCATCAATTCTTCAGTGCTCAGCTTTCTTTATAGTCCAACTCTCACATCCATATATGACTACTGGAAAAACCATAGCCTTGACTAGACGAACATTTGTTGGCAAAGTAACATCTCTGCTGTCTAGGTTGGTCATAACTTTCCTTCCAAAGAGTAAGCGTCTTTTAATTTCATTGCTGCAATCACTATCTGCAGTGATTTTGGAGTCCCCAAAAAATAAAGTCAGCCACTGTTTCCACTGTTTCCCCATCTATTTGCCATGAAGTGATGCCATGATCTTAGTTTTCTGAATGTTGAGCTTCCACTGGAGGGGACATGAATTCAATCCCTGGTCCAGGAACTAAAATCTCACCTACCTTACAATGCAGCCAAAAAAGAAAAAACAAAAACAAAAACCAAGGTCCTATTGTATAGCATAGAGAATGATATTCAATATTAATATCAATAGTGATAGTGATAGTGAAGTCACTCAGTCGTGTCCGACTCTTTGCGACCCCGTGGACTGTAGCCCACCAGGCTCCTCCATCCATGGGATTCTCCAGGCAAGAATACTGGAGTGGGTTGCCATTTCCTTTTCCAATTAATATCAATAATGTAATTTAAAAAATTCTTTTCCATTATGGTTCATTATTGATATTACTATAGTTATTAACTAATATAATTAACAATTAATATTATCAATAATAAATTGCTTATTAACCATGACTTTGTTCACGTGACCCTGGCCAACAATTGGGCACTTTTGGGGGTGCATTTACATACTCACAGATTTTTTTAAACTTACCTTGACTATGAAAGGGCTTAAAAAAAACCAACCACTCCAGGTGAGGAAAACTACCTTTGAAAAGCAAAAGATTACAGGATGTGAAGTGTTTGCTTGCCCAGGTCACAGAGTCAAGGAGAAGTCAAACTGGGGTTTGAACCAGGCCTGCTTGCTGTGAATGGCCTCTTGGGCCTGGGTCAACTTTCAAGTTCCTTTGCCAGCCTGGTGCTTGGCATTGCCTGTCTGACCTCAGGGCCTTTGAACATGCTGTGTTCCCCTGCCCGGGTCACCCTTTCCTCTCCTTCTCCCATGTCTAGAGCCTTTCTTTTGCTACTTGAAAGGAGACCAGGCACATAATAGAGGTGAAAGAAATATTTATGGAATGAACAAATGAAGGAGTGAACGGATAAATGAGCAGATGTGTTCCTTTAAAACACCTCCCCAGCAAGCACAAGGAGCAAGACCTGTGGATCCTCACAGCTGCGGCCAGTCCAGGGCTCAGGACATTGAAGGGAGAGTGGCCAGAGCGGCCACTTGCTCAAGGCCACCCGGCCAGGGACCGGCAGAATCAGGACTCGGACCTGGATCTCACTTCCCGCAGCTGCGTTCCTCCCACAGCGCCCAGGTACTGCAAGCCTATTTCATGCCTGACATCACCAGTGTTTCAGTCCCGTCTGAAGGCAGCAGAAGATGCCTCTTCAGCATAAGGATTCTTTGGAAAAACTGCAGATACTGGAGAAGCTCCGAAAACTGAGTAGAAGTTATGCTTTTGTAAGAGCCATTTCCATTTCCATTTATAAAGGAAATCTCCATCTGTAGGTTTGGGTCCCTTTGTGTAGCTGGAGGAGAAGCGTGGCTCTAAATGACTGGAGAACCTTCTGCATGGAGAAAGCATGAATTAGAACCTGAAGGTCCAGGGGTTAGGACTCCACGCTTTCACTGCAGGGGGCCCAGGCTCAGTCCCTGGTTGGGGAACTGAGATCCTGCAAGTTGCATGATGCAGTAAAAAAAAAAAAAAAAAAAAATTAGATTCAACGCAAACACACAAAATCCAAAAAAACTGCAGAACAAATCCTTGTTTACTCTGCTTTTCCTGGTCACTTCCCAGAATTGGCCCCAAGAGCCCCCACCAACACCCTTTTTTTAAAAAGAAAGAAAAATTGTGTTTCTATTTTGATAAAAGTCACACAAAACATACTATTTTAACCATGTTTAACCATACAGCTCAGCGGCACTAGATACATTCACATTGTTGTCCAACACTCACCATCATCTGTCGCCTGAAATTTTTACCTTCTTAAACTGAAACTCTGTTCCCGTTAAACACTAACTCCCCTTCTCCACCCGCCAGTCCCTGGCATCCACCAATGTATTTTCTGACTCTATGAATTTGAGTATTCTAGGTGCTTCCCACAAGTGGAATCAATCCCAGGTGGCACAGTGGTAAGGAATTTGCCTTCAAAGTAGGAGATGCAAGAGACTCGGGTTCCATCCCTGGGTCGGGAAGATCCCCTGGAGGAGGAAATGCCTACCCCCTCCAGTATTCTTGCCTGGAGAATCTCATGGACAGAGGAGCCTGGTGGGCTACAGTCCCTGGGGTCGCAAAGAGATGGACACGACTGAACACACACACACCCTATATATTGGAATGCATCTTTAAGGTTAACTTAATATATGTCCCGCAAACAGATCATACCTGTTGAGGTAGTCCAAGCGCAGGTTGGAGAAGAATTTCCAGACACAGAGCATTTCAGCAGGGAGTGAGTTTATTAAGAACAAGGAACGGAGATAAAGTGGGCACTGCGGGTGCAGTGCCGACCTCCTGACCAGGGAGAGTCAACAATTTTCGTGGGTTAACAGCCAATTTTTATAGCCTCAAGACAGAAAATCCCTGCCAGACGGTTGGCATTAGATGCTTGGTCGGGGCGCTATAGAGTGTTTGCTAGAGTAGACTCACTTAACTGGGAGTCAGGAAGCTTGTTAGTGATAGTCAGGGACTTTTGACAATAGTTACAAAGGGCTTCAGTCAGCTTCAAAGGTGACTTTGGTTCTGGGCTCCGCTTCTGAGGCCTGGGTGCAAGGCCTCACACCTGTGACCTTGGGCCAGGACTCAACAATACCTTTTTATGTTTTCTCCCCCTGTGCTATGCTATAGGTTCTCCTTAGTTATCTATTTTATATATGGTAGCCAACACCCTTCTTTTGTCTTTAGGTAAAAACTCTAGAGAGTCCCTGGGACTGCAAGGAGATCAAACCAGTCAATCCTAAAGGAAATCAGTCCTGACTGATTGGAAGGACTGATGCTGAAACTGAAACTCCAATACCTAAGCCAGCTGATGCGAAGAACTGACACACTGGAAAAGACCCTGATGCTGCGAAAGATTGAAGATGGGAGGAGAAGGGGACGACAGAGGATGAGATGGTTGGATGGCATCACCCACTCGATGGACATGAGTTTGAGCAAGCTCTGGGAGTTGGTGATGGACAGGGAAGTCTGGTGTGCTGCAGTCCATGGGGTCGCAGAGTCAGACAGAGCTGAACGGCTGAACCAAACTGAAAGATGGTATTTAAAGGAGTGGCTTAGGCACTTTGGGGGAGCTTTACTCATTTCCCTCTGAAGTACACATGTCAAACTTCTGTGTGTTTCTCTCTTGCCAGTCTATTTTTATTACAGGGGGTCTCAGCCAGTAACTCGGAAGGGAGGAGGGCAAATTCTTCTCCGTCCCCATCCCCACAGCGCATGCTCATCCCTGAGGGCAGCCGTATTCCCCGTTTTAAAGGCTCCAGTAAGCTGACTGCCTGGGGCTCCAAGCCCAGCTTCACTGACTTCTGACCTTGGCACAACTGCCTCTCTGGCCTCAATCTGTCACCCTTGAGATGAAGACACTGCATCCACCTTATCAGGTCTTACGAGAATTGTGTCTTACCTGCTGGACTGAGCCCCCAAAAGAGTTCCCTTACCAAGTTTATGGTTAGTTCATCTGTCCCAAACTTTATTCCCTTTCTTGTCCCGTGTGACCTCAATCTTGTTGCTAACTGAACACTGATCAACCAGTCAGATGATTACAATTGCTGATGTCGATAACAGCATTAATGTATCAAAATGATCGTTGGAGATAATATCGCTAATGTACAAACTCAGGTTGTTTCTCCAGGGCAACATGAACTCACAGATCCTGGAGGCATGGAGCACCTGGCCGGAAAATCATAAACCAGAGACATCTGATGCTTGGAACTATGATTAAGAAATGTCATAGCGGAACTTCCCTAGTGATACAGTGGATAAGAATCTGCCTGCCAATGCAGGGGACACGGGTTTGATCCCTGGTCCAGATTCCACATGCCTCGAAGCAACTAAACCCGTACACCATAACTACTGCGTTCGAAAGCTGTGGCTACTGAAGCCTGCCTGCCTAGAGTCTGTACTCCACCACGAGAGGGTCACCCCCGCTCTCTGCAACTAGAGAAAACCCGGGCACAGCCACAAAGACCCAGGGCAACCAGAAATAAAATGACACAAATGGGGGCCTCCCAGATGGCACAGGGGTCAAGAATCTACCTGCCAATGCAAGAGATACGCGAGATGCAGGTTTGCTTCCTGAGTTGGCAGGATCACTGGCATAGGAACGGTTAACGCACTCCAGTACTCTTGCTTGGAAAATTCCATGGACAGAGGAGCCTGGCAGGATACAGCCCATGGGGTGGCAAAGAGTCCGACACAAGTGAGCGACTGAGCACACAAAAATCAGTGAATAATAAAAGAAAGGAAGATATGTCATAGCGGGACTTCCCTGGTGGCCCAGTGATTGAGAAACCACCTTCCGATGCAGAGGATGTGGATTCGACGCCTGATGAGGGAACTCAGATCCCACACACAGCAGGGCGGCCAAGCCCCCGCACCGCAACTAAAGAGAAACCCACACTCACCAACAAAGAAAAGATCTAAATTTTTTAAAAAGCCACAACAACGCCACAAGATGATTAATTTCTGCCTCCTTGTTCTCCCCCTTAAAAACAAAACAAAACAAAACTCCTAACTCAAGGTCCAAGGTGCAGGGGTTTGGAGGCTTGTCTTCCCTTCCCTTGCTCGACACCCTGCAATAAATGTCGTACTTCCCTTCAATGCCACCATGTTGCGTGGAGAGTGAACTGACCTGAGCGCACTCTGGCAACAGTAGTCGTTCAAAAACTTTTCACCTGGTGCTTATTTCTTTGCTCCACACTCTGCTGCAGATCTGGGTGTCCCCACACATCACCACCACTCCCTGCGGCGATGTCTCTCGGGGGTTCGTGGCTCTTCTCTGCACCACACCTATTTGAACATCCATACCTAACCTCAGTCCCTGTGAATGTGACCTTATTTGAGAAAAAAAAAAAGGTCTTTGCAGATGTAGTTACATTAAAGATATTGAAATGAGGTTGTTTTGTTCTGGATTCACACTGGGCCCTAAATATATTGACAGATTGTCCTTAGAAAACAGGAGAGAGAAGGACTTTTCTAGTGGTCCGGTGGCTAAGACTCTGAACTCAGGGTGCAGGGGATGCAGGTCTGATCACTGCTCAGGCAAGTAGCTTCCAAATGCTGAAACTAAGAGTTCACATACCAAATCTAAAGACCTGGCATAGCCCAATAAGTAAATACATGTTTTTTAAAAAAGAATACAAGGGACTTCCCTGGTGGTGCTGTGGGCAAGAGTCTGCCTGCCAGTGCAGGGGACATGGGGTCAACCCCAGGTTCAGGAGGATCCCACAAGCAGAGGAACAGCTGAGCCCATGTAACATACTACTAAGCCCACATGCTGCAACTCCTGAGGTCCACACACCTAGAGCCTGTGCTCAGCAACAAGAGAAGCCACCGCAACGAGAAGTCCATGCACCACAAAGAAAAGTAGCCCCCACTCGCCGCAACCAGAGAAAGCCTTTGAAGACCCAGCACAACCAAAAATAAAAATAGATAAATAAAGTTACTTTAAAAAGAAAAGAGGAAAGATGGAGGAGAAGGGAAGGCCATGGGAAATCAGAGGCAGAGACTGAAGTGATGGAACCACCAGCCAAGAAATGCCTGGAGCCCCGGAAGCTGAAAGAGACAAGGAAGCTTCCTGTCCTGGAGCCTCTGGAGGGAGCACGGCCCTGCTGACACCTTAGTTTCAAACTTCTGGCCTCCAGAACTGCGAGAGAATAGATTCCTGTTGCTTCTAAGCCGCGCAGTTTATAGCGACTTGTTATGGCAGCCACAGGGCCCTAACAGTGACCGAAGGACGTGGTCCTTGAGAAAGCCCTGGGCCGGCAGGACGCAGAGCCAGGCTCGGACACCCCGGCTCTGTGCAGTCAGGATGGAGCCAGACGGAGGCCCCTTAGCCTGAGGGACCCAGGGCAGAGAGCGCGGAAGACCTATGGGAAGACGGGCATCAACGCTGGGGCTGAAGCGATAAAGAGGAGTTTGCCAGTGGGGGGCCATTCTTTGTAAGCAAACTTGCCCAGGCTTGTCTGAACCCAACTCTGGCTGAAGCTGAGACATTACTGATTGGCCAACTACCCAAAATAGTGAGCTGTTAGTTGTAAAACATTGGGATTACACTCCAACCAATCTAACCAGCCCTACCCTGTAAGAGGGTAACACAGAGAAGCAGCTTGCACTGAGGAACCGAGGTTTGGAGAGGAACTGAGGTTCCCAAATCCACTTGGCACTTCAAGGACTAAGCCAGGATGTGAACCCAGGCTGCCCGTGGGCTCCCCTCGATGACACATACACGTGTTGACCTGGAGGTATGTTTGCAGTGGTTCGCCGGTGATTATCCTTGCCTGTTGAACTCAGAGATTTTTAAATAACCTGCTTTTTCACCTCTTCCAGATTTCGTGTCGTGACCCTGTTTGCCTCATGAGACATCACGAGATCGTTACATCATGAGAAACAAACAATCGGGTTTGGCTTGTCTCTTATGTGGGGAGTCTGTTTGATGAAGGTGTCTATGGCCAATAGTAGGTAGAGGGGAAAATTCTAGGTGGTTGGGAGCTAAGCCAAGTGGAGGGAGCAGCATGACTGGTCACTGTGCCCTGTTCATACCGCTGCCCTGGCCTGGCCTCCAGAACCCACGGAAGCTGTCAGTGAAGATTACAGCACTCATCACTGGCTGGCTGCCTGCAGTCTGCCCCACCGCTCCTCCCAGCTTGGCCAAGGGGACAGGCTGTGAGGTCATCGGCTAAAGATGCTGTGAAGGGGAGCCAAATTGGCCTGGTTGCCAGCATTCCAGAATTTGACAAAGTGGAAACACCAGGGAGCTAATGTTCCCTCTTCCTGTCCTGGGGGACCACCCATGGGCTGTGTCCCCTTGAGAATTTCCAGGAATAAAGGGAACTAATTACTGTCCTGCTCGTAAAGTGACAGACACCCACTCATGAATCATCAGCTCCACTCCTGGACATGCCAGTGGAATACTATACAGCAAGCAGAAATAATGAGCCACACGACAGATGAAGAACACAGCCGTTCACAGACTTGGTATTGAGTCAAAGTCACGAGACAGAAGAGAGGACGTATTGGCTGGTTCTGTTCATATCAAGTTAGAAAATGGGAAAACTCACCCAGGGTAACAGAGGCGGGCACAGTTGTTACAGGAGGTAGGGAGAGTGGTGAAGCTGGGAATGTTCGGGAAACTCATTTTGGGAAATGGTTATGTGAACTGTCATCAGGTTCAACAGTTAGGTTAGTCCTTTTTTCTTTCCATAGCTTATATCTTGATAAATGTTTAAAAATAAAAGGCATACGGGAGCTTCCGTGACGGCCCAGTGGCTAAGACTCCATGCTCCCAGTGCAGGGGGCCTGGGTTCAATCCTTGGTCAGGGGACTAACACCTGGCACAGTGCAGTAAATAAAAATACTGAAAAATAAGTAATAATAAAAGACAGAGGGCTATAGAAAACATTCTGGTCATGCCTCAGAAAGTTAAACACAGAATGACTATATGAGCCAGCAATTCCATTTCTGTGTACAACCTCACGAGAATTAGAAACAGACCCTCAAATCTTCACGTGTGGATGCTCAAGGAAGCACTACTCAACAGTAGCTCAAAAGGTGGAAACAGCCCAAACGACCATCAGTGGATGAACTGATGGACAGAGCATGGTGTCTTCACTCCCTGGAATATTATTCAGTCATAAAAAGGAATTAAGCACAGATAGACGGCCCAACAGAGAAGAACCGTGAAAACACGCTGAGTGAAAGAAGCCGATCCAAAAGGTCACATGCTGTGTGATTCCATTTATATGTGTATGTTGTG
The DNA here is from genome assembly GCF_963930625.1 of Muntiacus reevesi. Classification (NCBI taxonomy): domain Eukaryota; kingdom Metazoa; phylum Chordata; class Mammalia; order Artiodactyla; family Cervidae; genus Muntiacus; species Muntiacus reevesi. The sequence continues at coordinate 183,694,501 of NC_089249.1, read as the reverse complement.
ACTTATGGGCTTCTCCGGTGACTCAGCTGGTAAAGAATTCGCCTGCAATGCGGGAGACCCCAGTTAGATTCCTGGGTCAGGAAGACCCCCTGGAGGAGGGCATGGCAATGCACTCCAGTCTTCTTGCCTGGAGAATCCCACGGACAGAGGAGCCTGGCGGGCTACAGTCCACGGGGTCGCAGAGTCGGACAGCCCTGAGCCGCCAAGCACAGCACAGCATGATGTGACTTATGAGATCTGTGGTCTACCCCGCTTCTGACATTGAACTCCTAAAACCCTTGGTGTTTTCTGTGATGAGACAAAGGTGTCTTTTGGCACAGAGGTGACTTTGGGGAAACACCCAAGGGTGGGGGTTGGTTGCTGAGAGCACCAACCATGTGATCAGAGGGTTGGGACATTCAGCTCCACCCCCTCCTGCCAGTTTCAGGGATGGGAGAGGGGTTAGAGATAGATTTCAGTCACCAACAACCAATGACTTAATCAGCTGTGCCTGTGGAATGAAGCCTCCATACAGCCCCAGAAGATGGGCTTTGGAGAGTTTCTGGGTTGATGAACATATAGAGGTCCTGGGAGAGTAGTGCGCTTGGGGAGGGCAGAGAAACCCATGCCCTTCCTACGTACCTTGGTCTATGCACCTCTTCCATCTGCCGGTTGATCCATTTCCTTTAATATCCTCTGTAATAAACCTGTGGTCTAGTGAGTAAATGGGTTCCTTGAGTTCACCTGTACTTCATTTGATCAGAAGTACAGGTGACAATTTGGACTCCTGACGGGCATCTGAAGACAGGTGGTGATGGAGGGCAGTCTGTGGGACTGAGCCCGTAAGCTGTGGGGTCCGATGTTACCTCTGGGTTGTTGCTGTTTAGTCACCAGGTCGTGTCCAACCCTTTGGCCACCCCATGGACTGTAGCCCGTCACACTCCTCTGTCCATGGGATTTCCCAGGCAAGAATACTGAAGTGGGTTGCCATTTCCTTCTCCAGGGGATCTTCCTGACCTAAGGATTGAATCTGCATCTCCTGGCAGGCGGTTTCTTTTCCACTGAGCCAGCAGGGAAGCCCTATCTCTGGGTGGACAGTGACATGAAGTAAAGTGAAACAGTGGTGTCTGACTCTTTACGACCCCATGGACTGTAGCCGGCCAGGCTCCTCTGTCCAGTGAGATTCTCCCAGGCAAGAATACTGCAGTGGGTAGCCATTCCCTTCTCGAGGGGATCTTCCTGACCCAGAGATCAAACCCAGCTCTCCCACATTGCAGGCAGATTCTTTACAGTCTGAGCCACCAGGAAACCCTAATTGAGTTGAATTAGAAGGCACCCAGCTGGCATCAGAGAACTGTTCATGTGGGAAAAGAATGTTTAATGTGAAATGTCCAGAACAGGCAAATCCATAGAGATAGAAAGCTCTATAGATAGAAAGACAGATGTCTTTCTATAGCTCTACAGATAGAAAGAAAGGGGTTGCCGGGGGCTCGGGGAGGGAGGATGGGGAGTGACTGCTAACAGGGGTGGGGTCTCCTCTTACCGTGATGGGAATCTTTCAGAACTACAGGGTGGTGGTACAGCATTGTGAATGTACTAAAAGTCACTCAATTGTTCATTCTGAAAGGTGAATTTCCTGTTAATTTTCTGGGGAGGCGCATACCTGGGAGGCATGAGAAGTCCTGTGAAAGTTTCCCAGAAGAGGTAGGGAGGGGAGCAGAGATGACTTCCCAAAAATTCCTCCCAGGCCTCCAAGCTCTGGGTTCCCAGGGAACCCAGGCATTCTGACAAGCCTCAGATGAAGTCTTGACCTGTATGGACTTGGATGAAGTCATGGCCTATGTGGTCACGTGCACGATCCCACAGTGGAATTGTCCCTGACATGCCCACCTTACTTCCCCCAGAGCCTTGGTTTCCTTATCACTAGAAAGGGGTTAAGTTGTATGGGAAGAAGACTGGTCCAGTCTCCTAAACAGCTGCAGTCACATGGACGTGATGGTGACGTGAGCAGACAGATGTCTTGCGGAGCACGTGCTGAGCGCCTGGGGCATCACGGGGAGAGCCTCGACCCTCCCCCCACCTCCCCCTGCCGTGGTGCAATCCCACTGCACGCAATCCGAGGTGAAGACCACATGGAGCCTGAGGTTTGGTGGGGCTTTGCACAGCTGTAGGTGGGGAGGGCCTGGATGTCGTTCCTCCAGTGAGAGCCTTGCTGTGCCCCCGCCTTGTAGCTCTAACCTGCACACGCCCCATCACACTTTACACGCTCCCACAGTCTGCCTCCCAAGCTGCCCGTTCTCTGTGAAGCCCGGAAGCTGGATGCAGGCGCAGGGATGGATGCCTGGGGCCAGGAGTTCTGAGCAGCAGAGCACGGACCGGGTACCACTCGGGAAAGGATGCTCCTGGGGCACCCTCCACCCCTCCATCCTCTGGTGGCTGGACCTGATACCAGCCTTTCCTGCCCCAGGTGCCAGCACCCCGATTCTCTGCCACTTCCTCTTCAGTCTCAGCCAAAGGATTAGGATCCAAAGTAGCTTCATCTGACTTATTTACAAAACAGAAACAGATTTGCAGGCACTTCCCTGGTGGTCTATTGGTTGAGACTCTGCACCTCCAATACAGGAGGCCAGGGTTCAATCCCCGGCGGGGGAACTAAGATCCCACATGCCTCAGATGCCATGTTATAGCCATGGTGTGGCAAAAAATAAAATAAAACATTAAAAAGAAAAAAAGAAACAGGCTGACAGACTTAGGGGGCTTGGGATCGACTTGTACACACTGCTATATTTAAAATGGATAAATTATCACAACTTTGCTAACTGGCTATACTCTAATACAAAATAAAAACTTTTGTTTTAAAGTTTTTAAATAAAAATGGATAACCAACAAGATCCTACCCTATAGCACAGGGAACTCTGAACAATGTTATGTGGCAGCCTGGATGGGAGGGGAGTTAGGGGGAGAATGGATTCATGTAAAATGTATGGCTGAGTCCCTTTGTTGTCTGCCTATCATGACATTGTGAATCTGCTATGCCCTAATACAAAACAAAAAGTTAAAACAAAAAACCAAAGGAGCTTCATCCCTAAGCCTTCAAGACTCTCCCAGTCTGGACAGACAGGGCAAAGCTCACACACTCCCAGTGCTGTGGGGTCAGGGCTGGGCTGGAGAAAGGGATGGGGCTGGAAGCACACTGCTGAGCCTGGAAATGTTATGAGAGGTGGGAGGGGCTTTTTGAGTAGGATTTTCAGGAATGGATAGGAGTTCCCCAGCTGAGGATGAGTAACTGCAAAAATAGCCAGTCTATTAAGTACCTGCCATGTCCCTGACCCTGTCCTTTATACCACATTTGATCTTCTCTCAAGTGAAAGTCTCAATCTTTATTTTCCAGGTGAAGAAACAGAGGTGTGATAGAGAAGTGTAACTTACTCCGGGTTATCCTTTCTGGCTCTTTCTGGTCATTTTCCCTCTGCTTCCTGTTTTTTTTTTTAACATCTTCAGACTTTGATCCTAACCAGAGGGAAGGGAGGGGGAATCCCATGGGTGAAGAAAGCCACCTCTTAAACTCCTGTTATGGAACTTTGCAGAGTGTAAAGTTGGCTTTTTATTTTGCTTTTTGACAAAATCATTCTTTCCCCAAGCCCATCAGACTGGAATGATGTTTTCAGTTAATGGAGGAAGATACTGAGGCTCTGAGTGGTGCCTCAGCTTCCCCAGGAGCACATCCCTGGTACCAGGCCCAACTTGGACCTCTTGAGTATTTATTCTTCACACAAGGGCAAGCAGAAGACACGGGGCGGGCCAGAGTGGATACGCTCAGACCATGCAGGAGGTCCAAAGGTGTCAGCTCTGGCTCAGAGCACGCCAAGCACAGACATGCCTGGGCTTATCACCAACCTGCTCTCTGATGCTGCTGATGCTCTTGGGGTGATGGCTGGGGTGCACCCAACACTGACTGAGGAGGGCCTTCTGGCTTTCCCAGGACCCTCAGAAGTGCCATCCAGTCCAGACATCCCCAGATTCCAGAAGCTGCGAATTCCTGCGAATTTCTACAAAGAACTGCTGACTAGGCTGCGAATGAAGGGGAACTCAAAAGACGAACCCAGACCTCAGGCTAAAGCCCAAGCAGAAGTGCTGAGATCCCCCTGGGAAGCCCCCACATCTGACCAGTGGTTCTGTGTCACAGAGACCTAGAGCTGCCACTCAGCCTCAGTTTCCCGATCTGCAAACCCTGCGGGAACACCCCACTCATCTTTGGGACTGACAGGGGAATTAGCAGTTGCCTTTGTGGCCAGACAGGGTGGGACTCGGCCACTCTAGGATTGTAGTAACCCCTCCTCGGATCACAGAAGGGGATACTGAGGCCCAGAAAGCTCCGTGACTCTCCCGAAGAGGCACAGCACCCAAAGAACACAAAGGCAGACTCTCCAGAAGGGTGCAGTTCCTAGCCCTCGGCTGTGGGGAGGAGGGAATTCAGGAGCAGGGATCTGGGTAAGTTTGTGGGGGGCAGGGGGGGGCAGAGCTTGCCCAGACTAGCTCTGGATTTGCAGCAATCGCGTGTCAAAGACCACTGAAGCTGCCAGCAGCAGGAGCCCTCACAATTTCCCCTAAATTCCTTGCATTCCAGGGAGGCTCCAGGGGGGGTGGAAGGCGATATGGGCTACACCAGGATCTGGAAGGACTTCCTCTGTGTGTGTGCATGTGTGTGTGTGTGTGTGCATGCACGCGTGTGTGTGAGCGGCCTGGTGAGGGGAGGGGATGTCACACCTCAGAAATTGCTTTCACCCCTCTCTAACTTCACCTGTGTTGTGTGACTCTAGGCAAACCCCATCCTCTCTGAGTCTAGTGACGACTCTGAGGGCCCTAGACCCACAGCCCCACTCCACACTTATCTCCAAGATCCAGACCACTCTGGGAGAGGAAAGTGGTCCACGGATTCTGGAAACTAGGTGACCTGTGTGGTCTGCATGCGTGCTAAGTCGCTTCAGTCGTGTCCGACTCTTTGTGACTCCATGGACTGTAGCCCGCTGGGCTCCCCCATCCATGGGATTCTCCAGGCAAGAACACTGGAGTGAGTTGCCACGCCCTCCTTCAAGGGATCTTCCCAACTCAGGGATTGAACCCACGTCTCTTATGCCTCCTGGATTGGCAGTCACGTTCTTTACCACTCTTTACCACTAGCGCCGTCTGGGAAGCCAAGGTGTGTGGTCTGGTACCCTGCATTTCTCAGCTATGGAATCTGAGACCCAGACAGCTGAAAGCGCAGCAGCTGGTTGCTGCATCCTCAACCCCAGGCACTTAGTAGACCTTCAGTAAAAATTATTCTGGCTTCCAGGAGGAGGCACAGCCAGTGTTGGAATCTCTCTGTCTAAAGATCAGACACACATTCAATATTCCTGCAAGTATTAACTAAGCACCTACTGTGTGCCAGGCACAGTGGCAATCAAGCAGACAGAAATCCCTGCTGTGACTCTGGTGGGGGAGGCAAATGATGGACAATCAGGTAAAATAGGGTTGTGCCTATTTTAGGAACGTTGGAGGGACATGTAAGCAGCCATGCTTAGGTTCAGGGGAAGAGTGTAGCTGGTAGAGGAAATAGCTTGTGCAAAGGTCCTGAGGTAGGATCCAGCTTGGGATGCTGGAGGAAATGGACACACAATAGACCCGTGAGTCTGCTGTGTGCTCGCGTCTCTCTGCCCCAGGGAACTTCCGGCCCAGCGCCCCCCTTGCCCATGAGAAATGCCACTTTCCCTGGACCCTGCTTCCTCTGTCTGCAGTGGCAGCAACTCTACCAGGAGTGCTCTAGCACACGGACTGAAACCTCCCGCCCTGGCCAGGCACCCTAGGAACCATTTGTAGTTGTTTTCCGACAGGAGGTCCTGGTAAGGAGCACGGAACTAATAAGCCACCGCCAACCGGAAGAGTTCGGGAAAGGTCAAAAGGAGACACCACCTGTCCGACCACCTCCCAGAGTCCTTCTCACTGGCATCCATCTTGGCTGAGTGATGCGTGCGCCGCCAGGAAGGACTCTGAGTCAGAATGATGGCTAAAGACCACCCGGAAACTAACCCCATCACCATAAAACCCGAGACTGCAGGCCATGCGGCAGAGCTGTTCTCCTGGGCTCCCTGACCCTTCTGATGTCCACCCGGGCGCCCCTTCCCAATAAAACCTCTTGCTTTGTCAGCACATGTGTCTCCTCGGACAATTAATTTCCGAGTGTTAGACAAGAACCCACTTTCGGGCCCGGAAGGGCTCCGCCTTCCCGCAACAGAAATCTGAGGGTCCCTACAGCGCCAGGTGGGGGTCACTCATCGCCCACCCAGAGGCTGCATCCAGGCCCCTGAGGCGCTGCATCTGCCAGACAGGCTACCTGTCACCCACTGGGATTCCTGTCTGCCCCATGTCTGACCACAGCCATGATGCCAACCAAGAGTCTGAGTCCATGCTAGGCCCGCAGGTCAGAATGGCAGCATTTAAAGTGAGGAGATACTGGCCAGGGTCCACGCCTTGAAGCTTAATTCTTTCCTTTTTTTGGCTCAAGGCTTGTGGGATCTTAGTTCCCCAACCAGGGATCAAACCTGTGCCCCGGGCATTGGAAGGTGCAGAGTCCTAACCACTGGACCGCTAGAGAATTCCTGACATTTAATTCTAACGGATGCCAAGTAAACATTCCAACAGACCCTGTCCCATGACTTAGTCCCTGTGAGAGCTCCCACAGCCCGGTTAGGGGTGACATGAACTGACATCTTTTACTGATGAGGAATCTGAGGCTCAGTGGTCGCAACTGAGTTTCAGGAGCTCCCAGACCTCCAGGGGCTCCAGTCCAGCCTGAGCCGCTCCCCCGACTTGAAATCCGTTCTCCCTCCTCCCTCTCCTCACCCAAGCCTCCCCTTCAGCTGCCCAGAGACCCACAGAAGTGCCTGCCCCCGCAGTACACATGGGGCACAGACAGGAAAGAGAGAAACACCCCCAGACTCTGGCTCCCCGCTCCCCTGGGTGGGGCTCACCCAAGCCGTTCACAGGGGTGGGACCTGGGACAGGGCTTTTGGGTCCTGCACCCTTTGAGGAAGCCCCAGGGAAAGCTGGTGGGGAATTGGCCTCTCTGCCCGCAAGGCCTGGCTGGAGGCCACAGGAGATCCATCTGGGCCATGGGGGTACCTGGCATATTTCCAGGGCTCCCTCCACATCTCAGGTTTCTATCTTGTCCTAAATCTCTCTCCAGGAAGAGCCTTGCCTCCAGGAGATGACCCTGTGTCCTGTCACCAAAGGAGAGACCAGCCCCTGCAGGCTTGGGGTGGCTTCTCCCCGACCCCAGGGAGACCCCTTGAGTGCCTTGTCTGAAAGCCCCGTATCTGGGACCCCGGGCTGGGCAAGGGTCTGCCGGACTTTGCTGGGGGCTGGACCCCAGGAGACACTAAACTTGATGCCCCAGAAACCAAGTAAAGCATTGAAATATCAGCTTTCCAGCATGTCTTTTTGAGAAGCTTGTGTCCACCAAGGTCATCCTCAGCCTGGGGTCATTAGTGGGAAGGGGGGCCCCCACATCACCGGGGTTTCTGTCTTGGTATGTGACCTGAGAGTAGGTCTGCAGCAGCTGCTATGGGTGCCCTGGGTAAAAACTATACGAGGATTTCTATAACGATTGTCCTTTGTCCTACAACCAACACACTGCCTTGGTTCTGAGGCACAGAGAGGCTGAGTAACTTGCCTATGGTCACACAGCAAGGCGGGGGTCGGGGGTGGGTGGTAGGTGCTGAGATTTGAATCCTGGCCACGCTGATCCCTGCATTCGCTGAAGGCTCAGCAGTAAAGAATCTGCCTGCAATTCAGGAGACGTGGGTTCAATCCCTAGGTAGGGAAGAACCCCTGGAGGAGGAAATGGCAACCCACTCCAGTATTCCTGACTGGAAAATTCCATGGACAGAGGAGCCTGGAGGGCTACAGTCCATGGCGGGGCAAAGAGTTGGCCACGACTGAGCGACTAAGCATGCACACATGCACACTGATACCCAGTGTGTGCAAAATTCCCACTCACACACGACCCTGTGTGTGTGTGTGGGGGGGGGTGCTCTTACACCTTTTACCGATGGGGAAACTGAGGTTGAAATCCATTGTTGCATGTGTCACAGTCAGGGAGAAGAGGGAAGGGAACGTGAACCCAGACTCACCTCTCTGAAGCCAAGAGCCATCCAGATTGTTGGATCAAGGATCAGGGCAAACTCTTCACAAGGCTTTTAAACTAGGAGGAAGACCAACCACAAATGGAGGAGTCTCAGAATCCCCTCACAAGCCTAGAAATGCCAGGTAACAGATAGCTCAGCCAAAGGCTGGATGAGTCCAAGCCCATCGTGGAGTCCAACCTTTCAGCCCTAGACACACACCAGTCCCCCGAGGCTTTGTTCCTTTATCCATTAACGGGACTGCGTGTGAACTGTGCCCACAGGCTGGAGTCCAGTAAACGTTGGCTTCTCACCATTATTTACCTTGCAGTGATGCCACCCCAGACAGCGCCCCCTCTGCCCCCCCCATCCCTAGTCAAGCCTGGGCATGATGATCCTGGCTGAATAGCCCCTGCCGTGTTAAGCATTACTCAGCGTTCTGCCTTGCTTCCAGGGTTTGGCCTCTGCAGGGGGTGGGGTCGGGAGGAGGGTGTGGTGGGGAGGCTGTGGGGCATCCCTGTCTCTTCAGTCCTGCACCCTTTCCTGAGCAAGCACTTACTCTATGTGCCAAGATGTGGGTGCAGAAGACCCAGCCTCCCACGCAGCCACAGTCAGGATGGTAGCGCATTTACTTGCGTGTTTATTAAGCCCAGAGCATTGCCAGGGGATCCTCTGAACCCCTGCATAGAGGCTGGGACTGAGCCTCAGGGGGTGCCGGAGGCATAGCTGGGCTCACCCAGCAAGTGGGTGTGTGCCGGTGTGGGAGAGACTTGGGCTCCATTCTTTCATGGGGATCCCTTCTGTGTGACCCCTAATAAGTCCTTGAGCCCCTTCCCTGCACATATCCTTCTCACACTTTACACACCCCCACGGTCTGCTTTGAACAGCTGCCCACCCTCTCTGAGGCCAGGAAGCTGGGAGCAGGCACAGGGAAGGATGCCTGGGGCCAGGAGTCCCAAGCAGTAGAACAAGGTCTGGGTGGCCCAGAAGGAAGGATATTCCTAGAGTACCTGCTGCCCTTCCATTATCTAGTGGCTAGACTCGACACCAGCCCTCCCTGCCCTAAGTCTCACCACCCTAATTCCCTGCCATCTCCTCTTCAGGCCCAGCCAAAGGATCAGGGCCCAGATCCATTGTCCCTGTCCAAGCCTTCAAGAAGCTGCCAGTCTGGAGCAGACAGGGCCAAGTACACGCACTCCCAGTACTGTGGGGTCAGGGCTGGGCTGGAGGAAGGGATGGGGTTGGAAGCATCCTGCTGAGCCTGGAAAAGTAATGTCAGAGAAGACTTCCTGGAGGAGGGGCTTTTTGAGTAGGGTTTTGAGGAATGGATAGGAGTTCCCCAGCTGAGGCTGAGTAACTGCAAAAACACCCAGTTTATCAAGCACCTGTGCTGTGCCTGGCCCTGTCCTTTACACCTTGTTTGACCTTCTCTCAAGGGAAAGTCTCAATCTTTATTTTCCAGGTGAAGGAATAGAGGTGGGATAGATAGGAATGATTTGCTCCAGTGTGCACTTTCTGGCTATTTCTGGCCCTTTTTTCCCTCTTTTTTCTTTGTTTTTCACTATCTTCAGCCTTTGACCTGAGCAGAGAGGAGAGGGGGAATCTCATCAGAGAAGAAAGCCACCTCTTAAATCCCTGCTATGGGGTTTAGCACATAGTCAGTAATAAAACTTTTTTGAGAAAATTATTGTTCCCACCAGCCCAGGTGGGATGATGACCTCATTTCACAGTAGAGAATATTGAGGCTCAGAAGGCCCTTGAGGGGGGGTTCCCCAGCATACCTAGGAGCAACTCCCCCCCCCCCCCATCAAAAGCACCGCCTTCTGAAAAGCAGCGGAAGACCCCGCCCAGTTTTGGTCCCTGGAGTGTTTACTTTGCACCCACGGCGGGCGTGACCAGGCGGGCGGGGGCGGACAAAGTCCGGGGACTATAAAAGCTGGTCCAGCAGCGACCGGTCAGTCCTAGTTTAGAACTTAACTAACATAGCCATGCCTGGTCAGCGACCGGCAGCGCCACATCGCTCTCCGATGTTGCTGATGCTGCTCATGTTCTCCTGGCTGCGGTCGGGAGGCGCCCTGTCTCTGACCCAGGAGCACCTCCAGACTTTGCAGGGACCCTCAAACGTGCACTCCAGCCCGGACATCTCCAGATTCCGGGAGTTGCGGAAACGCTACGAAGATCTGCTGACACGGCTTCGAGCGAACCAGACCTGGGAAGACCCGAACCCAGACCTCATCCCCCGTCCTCAAGTCCGGATAGTCACTCCAAAACGTGAGTAAAATCTCCGAGACCCCACCCTGGGCAGCTCCAATCATCTAACTGGTGGTTCTTAGACCTACCGCCGAGCCTCAGTTTCCCCATCCCCGAACCAGGCAAGAAAGATGCCCCTTGGGGGAGCAAAAGACCGGATGTGCAGCAGGACCAGGCGAGGCTTAGCCAATCTGAGATGTTACAACACTTCCCGGGGTCGCAGATGGGGACACTAAGCCCAGAGAATCCAGCGACTCCACTGAAGACTCAAAGAACCTAGGAGAACCCAGAGACAAGTTCGGGCGAGGGGGTGTGGTCTCTGCCCTTGGATATAAGGAAAGGGCTGTTTGTATGGGGGATCTCCGGGGGAAAGATCCAGGTGTCCCGCGGAAGGAGGGGAAGCGGGGGTGGGGGGGTGGGGGGGGGACTGAGCGGTGCGCTGAGATGCGCTAAACCTCCTTGGGCTGGTTCCGAATCTGATGCAATCGCGCGCCAAGACTTTGCTAAAGGTGCATGTGACTGGTGTCTTAGGGAGTGGAGTATATTCACGCTCCCCACCGAGCCTCCAGCAGGCGGAGCAGGCGAAAGACATGGGCTGCTTTAGGAACTGGGAGGCGTGAAGTCAGAAGCGAGAGCTTTTATCCCACCTTAATGCCACTTGTTGCCATGGGACTCCAGCAGAAAGGAGGCAGAGACAGTGTTGAAATCGCAGACTCTCTAAAGATCAGATATACACTCATTCCCGCGGGTACTAACTAAGCATCTACTGTGTGCCAGGCACAGTGGTGACCAAGGAGACAGAAGTCCCTGCTGTGATTCTAGTGGGGGAGGCAAATGATAGACAACCAAATGAAATCGATCGATGCCAATTTCAGTCAGGCTGGAGTGGTATGTAACCAGCCACGCTGAGATTCAGGGGAAGAATGTGGCCGGTGGACAAAGCAGCCTGTGCAAAGGCCCTGAGGTAGGATGCAGCTTGGGGTGTTGGAGGAAATGGCACAAACACCACCACCACCACCACCCCGCGCTCAGCACACGGTAGGCCCGTGAGTGACTAGCTTTCTTTCCTCTTTTCCATAGTGCGGCTTGGGCCAGGTGGCCACCTGCACATGCGCATCCCCCGGGTCAACTTAACTGAGGGGCTCCCTGCAGCCTCCCGCCTGCATCGGGCCCTTCTCCGGCTGTCCCCGAAGGCGCGGAGCTCGTGGGACGTGACGCGGCCACTACGGCGACAGCTGAGACTCGGAGGCTCCCGGGGTCCCGCAATACGCCTGCAACTGTTAGCAAGCCCGGACCAGCTGCAGGAGGCGTTGCCTTCTGCACCGCCCCAGCTTGAGCTGCACTGGCGGCCAAGCGCCACCAGGGGGCGCCGTCACGCGCATGCTCACACTCGGGACGGCTGCCCGCTCGGGGAGGGGCGCTGCTGTCATTTGCAGAGCCTGCGCGCGTCGCTTGAGGACCTGGGCTGGGCCGACTGGGTGCTGGCGCCGCGGGAGCTGGACGTGCGCATGTGCGTCGGCGCGTGCCCGAGCCACTTCCGGTCCGCTAACACGCACGCGCAGATGCAGGCGCGCTTGCATGGCCTGAACCCTGATGCTGCGCCGGCGCCCTGCTGCGTGCCTGCCAGCTACGAGCCGGTGGTGCTCATGCACCAAGACAGCGACGGCGGCGTGTCACTCACGCCCTTTGACGACCTCGTGGCCAAGGACTGTCACTGCGTGTGAGCGGCCCAGGTCCTTAATTTATGGCATGGACGCATTTGAAAGACTTCAGTTGTCCTTGCCTGTCTGGTGGGCTCCTGGAACCTGAGATACCCTATTCATAACCGTTGCTGTCTGCCCCCTCCCACCCAAAGCTATGTATTTATATTTCTATTTATTATTAATTTATTGGGGTCTTCTGCCTGGGGACTAGAGGGATGGGGAGGGGTGGTCTGACAGGGTGTGTGTTTATGAAAAACCCTGGTAATAAACGTGAAGCTGTCTGATCAGCCCTCTGTGGTGTCCAGGCTGGAGCCGGTGACCTTGGGAAGAGCCCAGCCCCACCCCCAGCCCCGTTGGCCTCAGTTCCCCCAGGGGATCTGATATGGGATGATTGAAACCGCCCAGGGAATGGGTGGCAGGACGTTCTTTGGGGATGCCAGGAAAGGGGGTGATGCTCATGATGTCAATGGGCTTCCCTGGTGGCTCAGACGGTAAAGAATCTGTCTGCAATTCAGGATGGGGTGGGATCGATCCCTGGATCAGGAAGATCCTCTGGAGAAGGGAATAGCTACCCACTCCAGTATTCTTTGTGTGTGTGTGTGTGATTTTATTTGTTTTTAAAATTTTATTTATCTTTTAATTGAAGGATAATTGCTTTATAAAATTTTGTTGTTTTCTGTCAACACTCCCAACCCTCCAGTATTCTTGCCTGCAGACAGGGACAGAGGAGTCTGGTGGGCTATACATTTCATGGGGGGGCAAAGCATCAGACACGACTGAGCAGCTGACACTTTGTTTTCACTGTCAGGACATCCATGGGACCCACGGGTATCCGGGGACATCCCTCTCACTGTTTCTGTGTTTCTCTACCTCCCTGTTCCTCTGCTTTTGTTTCTGAGACCCTTTTGGGTCTTGGTCTTCCTCCATGTCTTCTCATCTCTTGGTACTCCTGTCTCTGTAGGTATCTGGCCCTGTCTTGATCACCATCCTGCGGTCTCTCCACCCATGGGGGTCACCTTTCCAAACATGGGCAGCCCAGAGTCATGTCCATCTGCCATCAGGTGCAGTGTGTGTGAATCTACCACCACCTAGAAGAGTCACCTTCCCTCTGCTGTCTGTGGCACCTCCCTTCATGTTAATGGTGCCTCTATCCTTTCATGTAAAAAGAGCACGGAGGGACTTTCCTGGTGGTCCAATGGTTAAGATTCCATGCTTTCACTGCAGGGGACATGGGTTCAACGCCTTGTCAGGGAGCTGAGCATGGCTCATGCCTCATGCCAGTGTCAAAAAAAAATGAGAGAGAGCAAGGAGAGAAAAGGTGTGAAGAACATTCATGCATGTCACATCTCCCAGGTTATACCCTTTTCTTGGGATCGTGAAATAATCACTGAGATGTGCCAAGTCCAGCCCCCTCCTCACTTGCCTGTTCATCCTGAGTAACTGGAACAGGGGTCTGGAGGAGATAGTTCCAGCTGCAGCAGTGAGTGCAATGAGTCCCCTGTGAATCCCCCCACCCAGAGGCAGATTGGAATGACTGTAGGAGCCCCTGAATGTATTCAATGAGTACCCACTTTGTGCAAGGCCTTGGCCGTGCCCCTGAGGAGATAAAGTGACAAGGTAGGCGAAAACCACTCCATTCCAGCTTGGTCAAGTGCAGAAGACAAATGAGTACAAGATAGATGAGTAAAAGAGATGTCATAAGGAAGTGGCTGATTTGCAGTGCGGACTGTGCCAAGGAGTCAACCCAGGCGATGCATTAGTGAACAGAGGGGCACATATGATTGGGGGCAGGAGTGGGGGCTTGAGGAATGTAGGACCGGGATGCAGGGGTGCAAGGAAGCTGAAGACCCTCATAGGTCACCTCTCCCACTGGGGGTCACTCCCAGGTGGTGTGATTCAATAAAACTCAATGTCAGGATGACCCAAAGGCAGCAGATGCTATACTGAGTCTTCCCCCAGTACCAGCTGTTGCCTGTGCTGGACACCTGCCCATGTGTCTTTTCACGCCTCCAAGCTGGTCCCCCTGCCCCCTGTGCTTTGTCCTTTCTACTCCTCAAACACCTATGCATCCTTCAAAACCCACTCCAGATTCCCCTCTTACATACAGCCTTTTAAAAACACCTTCATTCATCTCTGTCTGGGGGTCCTGGCTCCATCTTTCCCTCTGGTCCAGGCTTGACCTCCCAGGACTGGGGATGTCTGTGGCCAACTCTGTCGCCCTTAGTTTGAGGGCTTGACAGAAGCCAGGCTGGGGGCAGCTGACAGGAAACCCAGCTGAGGCATGAGCTTAAACAAACTCTCAAAATACCCTGAGCTCTGGCAGTGATGAACTCTACCTGAGGAAGAACCAGGAATGGCTTCTTGGAGTGGCACTGGTGCTGCATCTAGACCCGGAAGGATGAGTTAAGGTGTCTCAGCATATTAGAGCTAAAACAACCTTGGAGACCGATTCTAATCACCCTGTTTTACACGTGGGGGAACTGAAGCCCAGAGAGTCCACGACAGGGTTAGGAATTGGACCCATGCCTCCCGAAGCCCAGGCCAGAGTTCTACACCTGCATACAGATGCTTAAGCGTGAGAAGATGTGGAAGGGGATGGCACGCTGGGGCGTCAGATGGCATGGGTAAGTGGTGTGAGGAAATGAAAGCTTCAGGAGGGAAGTGAGCTTGATGGGAGAGGAGGCCCAGATCAGAAGGGCAGAGGAATGGGAGAGGGTGGTGAGGTGGACAGGGCTGGGTCCATGCAGGTCTCAACCACCAGGCTGAGAATCTGGAGGCGCTGGGGAGCCATAGAGGGTATGTGAGCAGGGGAGGAGCACGGTGCTATTCTTGAGTTATAAAGACCCTTCTGAGGCTGGCGTGGGCTGCCTTGGGGCCCAAGGCTGGATACCAGGCATCCGAGAAAGGGGCCTGAGAAGGACAGAGGGGAGGGAC
The DNA here is from genome assembly GCF_963930625.1 of Muntiacus reevesi. Taxonomy (NCBI): domain Eukaryota; kingdom Metazoa; phylum Chordata; class Mammalia; order Artiodactyla; family Cervidae; genus Muntiacus; species Muntiacus reevesi. The sequence goes on along the minus strand of NC_089249.1, from coordinate 183,679,473 downwards.
TGGGGTTGGGGGCAATTGAGGAGTCTCAGTGTTCTTGTCTTGGAAGCTCAAGAACTGGCTCTGAGGAGCCCACTCACCAGCAGCCTCGTCTGTCCTGTAGAATTTATTTGGGCAATGCTTGCACATTGATAGGGGATGCCAGCAGCATTCACACATTGACTCTCCCGTCCCCATCCATGTTGGGGTCTCTCCTCCTCTTCTAGCAGCCAAGTGGCCTGGGGGGCAGAGTGGGCTAGGGATGGGGCTCCAGAGCCTCTCTGGGGCCTCTAGGATGACCCTCCCCTGGTCCCAGTCCTTAGACAGGAGGACTGAAGAATGCCCCGTCACCTGGAAGGGGCCAGGCTGGAGTTTGAGATGGTGAAGACGTTGCTCAGCGCCCAGGGACCACATACTCCTCGTCATACAATGGGACCTGGCCCAGCGACTGAAGGTTGCAATAGACAGGCTGGGATTCGTGCTGGAGGCTCTCGTAGGTCATGTAGAAGTCTCTGCCCTCTGAAGGGGGAGACCTGTGGGGAAAAGACAGATGGGAGGTCAGGCAGGACTCAGGGAGCAGGCACATCAGCTTTTAGAGGCAAAGTAGTTCATGGTGATTGCGTCCACTCCTAGTTACATATGAGGTGAGTGAGGCATTAGGCAGTGCACTCCCAGCCTGGCCCAACTTCCTGTGAGGAAAGCAAGTAGCGGGCAGTGATTCAGGGAAGAGTCTATGGATTCAGCATTGTAACGCTGTGGTCCGAGGACCTTGAGTCATGGTAGGTTGTTTTTTTTTTTCCTTCCTTAAAGCTGAGATAGTTGCCCATTTTTTACATTCAAATTTAGTTTTTGGTTTCCTCTTGAAAAACTGGAAGTTCTGGTCACACCAGGCATATGAACGTGCTGCCTGGAGCTGAATCAGGGCCCCTTCAGATGGGAAATTTCCCCCCAGGTCTCCTGAAGCAACTGACTTTGGGCCTCGATACAAAAATAAATCTCTGAGCCTCAGTTTCCCCACCTATTGAATGGATCAGGGAGGAGGTAGCTTCTAGGAATATCTTGCTATGGTGGGCAAGACCCCAGAGAAGAAATTTCCCACCTCCAGAACATCCTAACCCCACCCCTGGCTCCTCCTGGAACAAAGGCCCCACTGACTAAGTGGTGTCTATCAGTCATTTATACTGTACTATAAATTACTCCAAAATACATAAATGGTTGTATGGGGATGGAAGTCAGGGTTTGCTCTAGTCTCTGATTCTGACCTTGAGCAAGTCATTCTCCTGCCCCCCAGAACCTCCATTTCCTTCTTTCTTTTTTTTTTTTTGGCTGTGCCACCTAGCTTGTGGAATCTTAGCTCCTGGACTAGGAATTGAACCTGCACCCTCAGCAGTGAAACCACAGAGTCCTAACCACTGGGCTGCCAAGGAGTTTCCAGAAACTCTATTTCTGCAACTGTGAAGTGTAGGATGAGATTGACACATTCTATTGTAAGCAGTGTTTTTAGAGGAGCCTGGCCCTGAGATCTTGGGGACAGCAAGGCAGAGGTGGGCATCAGAACATACACTGCCTTAGGAAGTCTGGTGCCTTCTACTCCCTACCGCAGACCACTTCTGCTTTTGAGCCATATTTGTATCTGCTTTGCATATTCTCTCATTTCTCCTCAATAACTTCCCACAAGCCTCCCCATCTTTTGGATTCTGCTGCCCAACCCAATCGTGACCCTCTTCCCTTCCTGCTTGGATCCTCCCGGCCCCCTCCAACCTCAGCCCTGAAGTCTTGCATTCTCAAAACACATTCACATTGGTCTCTGTTCTCTCCCACCTCCAGGTCTTTGTTCCTCCTTGTGCTTGCCCCCCAGAAATCCCCTCTCTCATCCAACCTGGAAACAGGCCCATCTATCTAAGCTTAGCCCATTTGGGAGGCAGGGCTTTGTGGGGATAGAGAGACATAGACGGCTTTCTTGGCATCTCCTGTGTGTCCGGGGGAGATGGGAATGTGGTCCCATTTTACAGAGACAGAAACAGAGGTTCAAAGGCGGCCTGGGGTCACACAAGATCTAAGCCCAGGCCACTGACTGCGACCACAGAGCCCCCACTCCACCTTGAACACCTGCCTCCTCCCTCCGCATCCTTGTCAGCCAGAAACTGGGTTTGCAGGTCATGCAGGGGGATGCGTGTCTTCTATCCAGGAACTCATTTAGTTCTTGCGCCAGCTCTGGGAGGCGGAGGACTGTTATTAACCCCATTTTATCTGGGAAGAAACTGAGGCCCAGAGAGGGGAAACTACTTGCCCAAGATCACACAGCCTATAAGAGGCAGAGCCAGGAGTTGGACCCTGGCCATCCGGCTCCAGAGACTCACAGACACACGTGTGTGGGTCACTCACCTGTGTTCATCCCACTGGTGTCTGGCAGCCGGTGGGCCCACAAACATGTTCTCATAGTCAGAAGTGAAAGATCCGGGCGGGGTGTTGGCTGGGGGCTTAGGCCTGTGGGCTTGGCTACTGTACCTCGGCTGCCGACCCGAGCCAGACCTGGAGCCATCCTGAGCAGCCCACGTTTTGCTCAGGTTCTGGCCCATCCGACGTCTACAGAGTCTCCAGGCCAGCACCGGGCCAGCAACAGCAAGCACAAGGAGCAGGCCTCCACTGGCTGCCAGTGCGCCAATGGTTGCCTTGGTCAGGCCAGAGGGACAGCTCACTTCCAAGAAGACAGAGAGGTTGTGCCAGGCACCGGTGGACACATCCAGGCACTCCGGAAGCTCTGGGCCAGAGCAGTTGCCCTGCCAGTCCTTGTGCCAGTCTACCAGGGCACAGCTGCAGTCAGCCCGCAGGGTGAGGTCACAGCGTTTGGCCAGCGCCCTGTCCACGAAGTCCAAGGAGTTGTTGGTCACAATCAGCAACTGCAGCTGCGGCAGGTCTCTGAAGAAGGACCACGGGAGCCGCTGAAGGCCGGTCGCAGACAGGTCGAGGAGCTGCACGGACCTGGCCTGCAGAGACTGGTTCTGAGGTAGCTGGCTCAGGATGCGGCCGCTGAAGTTGAGGCATGTGTCAGTGTATTTCGTGGCCCAGCTCACGTCCTCCGAGAACACGCTGCATGTCTGGCTGCCTGCCTGGTGCAGCAGCAACGGCATCAACAGCGCCCACATCAGGGCGTCCCCCATTCAGGCAACCTAGGCAGAGACACCGGAATCCAAGCCCCAGCCTCAGCTTGTGGTCACCCTCCCCCTTACCACTTGTATATATATATATGTATGTTTTTATAGCTCAGGCCACTTCTGAAGTGTTAAAACGGCAGCCCTTCGCTGGCTGCTCCTCTTTGATTGGCTCTGGCCTCAGTCTCCCCTTCTGGGGAATGGGTACCTAACCCTGATGCCTCAGGGGCTTGAAAGGCAAAGAGGAGACTTGGCCCAGTCAGCCCCTTCTCCTTCTCTCAGATGTGCGTGCCCCTTCGGGCTAGGTTGCCCAATTTCCCCAAATATTTTGGGAGAGCTAGCCGGCCAAGACAGGCCTATATGCAAACGAGCTGTTGCCCCGGAAACGACCCCGCCCCTGTGCCTTTCTTCTCGAACTGCAGGGGGCTGGGAGTCTGGGTCTGAGAGTCTTGGGTTGGGGTGCTGACGAGTAACCCCCACCCCCACCCCGCCCCGGCTCTGGTTTGCAGAGACCCAAGTTCCAATGCCTCCTTCCCACCTTTCTGGTCCTACTGCCCGCCCTTGGCCTCGGTCTGCTGGAAGTTGCCGGCGGCGTGTTGGCTGACCTGGACCTGGGGGTCAGAGGGTCCAACCCTCCCCGGATTCCGATCCACTGTGATGCCTGGCGCTCCTATAGCTCTGCACCCAGCTCTGCTCACGGGGAAGAGGAACTGGTGCCGAGTGAAGTGCAGAGGGGAAGAATAAAGACGACCCAGAGACCCGCCCCCGCCCCGTGGAAGGCCTCAAGAATCGGGATTCTCACGGGAGGGGCGGGCGGCCTGCTTCCTTCTTGCTGAGACCCAATGACTACATGTCCCCCATGACACCCCAACTAACTGCTCCCTCATCAACTCACTCTCACTTCCCAGTCTGAGCTCAGTTGACTCCCAACCCATGCATTCATTTATTCATTCAACAAACATTATCCACGCTGAGCCCTGGAAGAGGCTCCGCCCCCGGTCGGTTTCTCTAGGAGCATCCAGTCTTGAAAAAAGATAAAGCTGGACACAGACACCCCCAGTCTGACGGAGTCAGGTCAAGGTCGGGGTGAGGGACAGGGTACTGGAAGGTTTCCTGGAGAAGGAGGCATTACAGGTGGGGTTTCAACACATGAATAGGAGTTTGCCAAGGATTCCTAAAACCTGCCTTTGATTTTGAAAGCTCTTAGCCTCTCCCACAGACTCAGAACTCTCCTTGTGTATGAACATGCTGGGGTGAGGGGGGTATTGAGAGGAGGGCTTGCTGGGGAAGAGGACTTTTGTCTGGGGCTTGGAGGATGAGCAGCAGCAGCAGGCAGAAATGAACGGGCCACACACAGCAGCGAGAAGGCACAGCGGGAGCACAGGTCCAGTCCCCGGAGAGGCCATGCGGCCTGGGAGAGAGTGGTTCAGAGGGACAGCCTCGTTAGGAGTGCAGTGGCTGGAGGGGCGAGGGTAAGTGGAGGAGCTGGCGGCGGGTGGGGGCCAGGCAGCGAAGGCCTCCAAAGCCAGGCTGAGGAGTGGGGCTTTATTCCCAGGGCCAAGGCAGGTGTGTGGAAGGGCACTGTGTGAAAAGATTCTTCTGCAGTGAGCCTGGGCTCTGGAGGTGGGGAACCCTTCCAGGAGCCCGGAGTCTCAGGAGAGGGCGGCCTGAGCCAAACCCCAGGAATAGTGACACAAGAGAGGCTGAGGGGACGACCCTGGCGGTCCAGTGGTTAAAACTCGGGGACAGTGCAGGGGACACAGGTTCAATCTCTAGCCATGCCACACTGTTGTTCAGTCGCTAAGTCATGTCCGACTCTTTGTGACCCCGTGGACGCACCTGTCCTTCACCATCTCCCGGAGTTTGCTCAAACTCATGTCCATTGACTTGATGATGCCATCCAACCATCTCATCCTCTGTGGTATGGAAAAAGCAAAAACAAAAAGAGGGCTTGAGGAGGGAATGGGCACAGGTGGGCTGGCAGAGGGTCTCTGCCTCACTGGGGTCCTGGCTTTAGGCAGACCAGGTTCAAATCCTTTCCAGCCCCTGGCTCGTGGCTTGACCTTAACTGTTCTTTATCTTAGTTTCCACATCTGTAAAATGGGATGAATGTCAAGAGTCTTCTCCTGGACTCTGGGAGGCTGGAGTCTATTCCCCCATGCTTTCCCTTCTCCTCAGACTCTGCCCCTTTCTATCTTCAAACTCAGAGACGTTTTGCGTATTTATCAGATGTGCAAAAATTCAAAAGTGTGATGACACCCTGTGCTGGCCAGGATGTGGGGAAACGAGCAAGCCCACATGTTGGTGGGGGAGCATCAGTAGCACAGAGCAATGGGAGGCATCCTGTCATGGGAACTATGAATGCCCGGGCCCCAGAGCCAGCATCCCACTCCTGGGACTCTCCAATAGTTGCATGTTACAAAATGACAGGACCCGGCACTGATGGGTGGATAAACTAAATGTGGTCCATCCATACAGTGAATGTTATTTGGCCAGAAAAAGGGCTGGAGCTGGGGCTTCCCTGGTGGTTCAGAGGTAAAGAATCCACCTGCCAATTCAGGAAACACGGGGTCAGTCCCCGGTCCGGGAAGAGCCCACCTGCCGCGAAGCCGCTAAGCCCATGCACCACAGCTATTGAGCCTGCACACTAGAGCCTGGAGGGCCACGACTACGGAAGCCCGAGTCCTAGAGGCCACGCTCTGCAACAAGGGCAGCCACAGCAGTGAGAAGCCTGTGCACGCAGTGAAGAGTAGCCCCGCTCACCACAACCAGAGGAAGCCCGCACCAGCAACAGAGACCCACACAGCCAGAAATAAGTAAATAAATTTTTAAAAAAGGAATGAAGCTCTGGGACTTCCCTGGTGGTCCAGCGGCTAAGATGCAGTGCTCCCAATGAAGGGGGCTTTGGTTCAATTCCTGGTTGAGGAACTAGATCCCCCATGCCACAACTAAGAGTTCACATACCTCAAAGAGAAGACCCTGACTGCCTCAGCTGAAGATGCCACTTACTGCAACTAAGACCCAGCAAAGCCAAATTGAATAAATTTTTTAAAAAGGAGTGATGCTCTAAATCACAGCAGGAGCTTCTATGACCCACCTCCCTGAGTAATGGAAATAAAAGCAAGCAAAGTAATAAAAAGCAAAGTAATAAAAGTAAGCAAATGGGACCTAATTAAACTTAAAAACTTTTGCACAATGAAGGAAACTATAAGCAAGGTGAAAAGACAGTCTTCAGAATGGGAGAAAATAATAGCAAACGAAGCAACTGACAAAAGAATTAATCTCAAAACTATAGAAGCAGCTCATGCAGCTGAATTCCAGAAAACTAAATGACCCGATCAAAAAATGGGCCAAAGAACTAAACAGACATTTCTCCAAAGAAGACATTGACTAACAAACACGTGAAAAGATGCTCAACATGACTCCTTATCAGATAAATACAAATTAAAACCACAATGAGGTACCATCTCACACTGGTCAGAATGGCTGCTATCAAAAAGTCTACAAACAATAAATGCTGGAGAGGGTGTAGAGAAAAGGGAACCCTCTTACACTGTTGGTGGGAATGCAAACTAGTACAGCCACTATGGAGAACAGTGTGGAGATTCCTTAAAAAACTGGAAATAGAACTGCCATATGACCCACCAATCCCACTCCTGGGCATACACACTGAGGAAATCAGATCTGAAAGAGACACGTGCACCCCAGTGTTCATCGCAGCACTGTTTATAATAGCCAGGACATGGAAGCAGCCTAGATGCCCATCATCAGACAAATGGATAAGGAAGCCACGGTACATACACACTATGGAATATTACTCAGCAATTAAAAAGAATTCATTTGAATCAGTTCTAATGAGATGGATGAAACTGGAGCCCATTATACAGAGTGAAGTAAACCAGAAAGATAAAGACCAATTCAGTATACTAATGCATATATATGGAATTTAGAAAAATGGTAACGATGACCCTATATGTGAGACAGTGAAAGAGATACAGATATAAAGAACAGACTTTTGGGCTCTGTGGGAGAAGGCGAAGGTGGGATGATTTGAGAGATAGCATTGAAACGTGTATATTACCATATGTGAAATAGATGTCCAGTCCAGGTTCGATGCGTGAGTCAGGGTGATCAGGGCTGGTGCACTGGGATGACCCTGAGGGATGAGACGGGGAGGGAGGCAGGAGGGGGGTTCAGGATGGAGAACACATGTACACCTGTGGCTGATTCATGTCAATGTATGGCAAACCCAATTCAATATTGCAAAGTAATTAGCCTCCAATTAAAATAAATCAATCAATTTTCTTAAAAAGGAGTGATGCTCTGATATACACTACATCGTGGATGAACCTCAAAAACATTGTGCTGGATGAATGAAGCCACACACAAAAGACCACACAGTGTATGATTTCATTGATAGGATATGTCTGGAACAGTCATATCCACAGAGACAAATAGCAGACTTGTGGTTGTCAGGGGCTGGGGAGGGAGATGGAGAGTGACTGCTAGTGTGGGGGGGGTTTCCTTTTGGGGTAATAAAAATGCTTTGGAACTAGACAGGGGGGATGGTTGCACAACACTGTGAATATAATAAAAATCACTGTATTGCTCACCTTAAAGTGGCTACAATTATAAATTTTATGTTAAATGTACTTTGCACAATAAAAAACAAAAAGCCACCTGAAACTTATTTGACATTGTAAATCAACTATATTTCAATATAAATTTTTTTAAAGGCAAAAAGCATAGCATAGCTACAACGTGATTCACTGCAGTACTCTTTATTAAAAAAAAAAAAATCAGAAGCAACCTAAGTAGTTGGTTAGATCAGTAATGATTATTTACCCTGGGAGATGCCACAGAGTCATGAAAATGAAGTTATAGATCTCTGAAACAATAAGGAGAGACTCGTTCATGTACTTCATAAGCCTTTATTGAGCTCCTACTGTGTGCCAGGCACTGGTCTAAGAGCTGCAGATACAGCCATGAACAAAACAGACAATTCCCAGTCCCTGTGGAGCTCTTGTAGCATCAGGGAGACTGGCAACATGCAAAATCTATGAAGAAAATATGTAACAGGTGGCAGAGAAAATAAAGTTGGGAAGCAAGCAGGGAAGGTGACAACATTTTAATCCGATGGTCAAAGGGGACTTTATTGCAAAGAATAAAGGGGCTTGTTTAAGTAAAGGGATGGGGAAGGGAATCTGGGGGATAGCATAGCCCATGCAAAGGCCCTGGGGTGAGAGTGGATCTGGGTGAGAGCAAATGCGTCTCAGTGAGTGTGTTAATTGGAACAAATAAAAAAATTTTAAAGCAGCTTCCTAAAAGACTGTTGATGAAACAGGAAAAACAAATACCCTGGGGTTACCTCTTAGTGGCAGATGGATGGGAGAAACAAGCTCCCCGTGTGTGTTTTTACATTTTTTTCCCTTAGAATCTTATCATATCATGTGAATACAAATCACAGGCAGCATGTTCAGTCCAGACGTTGGGATCAGCCAACAGGCACAGACAAGCACCCGGGCTTTCAGGAGGAGAGGAACAGAGGGACACCAGTCAGCTGCGGCTCTGGGTGGATTCCAATGCTGAGGCCCCTTAGAATAGGAGGAAATGAGGAAATGAAGGAAATGAGGAAACAAGGTTCAAGGCACTCAGGCTTGGCGTGGGGGTTGGGGAAGGACAAGCAGGCTTGGAGCCTGAGAGAGTGGGTGCTAGAGATGGGTCTGGGAGGAAGCTGGGGCCTGGACCTTCCTGCTGCAACCCCCCGCAGGCCATGGGTCGGCTGTGGGAAGAGGGGCGGTTCTGGGGTCTGCGGCCCCCACCTTGGCCGAGAGGAACCAGAAACTTCCAGAAGACACATCTTCATACTCCCCTTGCTCATCTGAGTCCCAGGCAGGCCAGCCTGTCAGTACAGAGACCTCAGAGAGCCTCCAAGACTTCTAGAGACCTTCTGAGATCACCATGTGTGCATGCTCTGTCGCTTAGTCTGCCTGACTCTGCAATCCCACGGACTGTAGCCCACTGGGCTCATCTATCCATGGGATTTCCCAGGCAAGAATACTGGAGTGGGTTGTTATTTCCTCCTCCAGGGCGTCTTCCCTACCCAGGGATCGAAGCAGAGTCTCCTGCAGCGCCTGCGTTGGCAGGTGGATTCTCCACCACTGAGCCACCTGGGAAGTCCCTCAGAAACTCCCAGATACCCACCAAAATTCAGATATCCCAAAGACCCCAGAGACACTTAGAAAGACTCAGAGGTCTCCCCCAAAGACAAAGACAGAGACGCAGGGGGTTGTCTGGGGTAACCCAGCCTTGGGGTCACCGACTCATGGTGCCTCGATTTGGCCCCATGCCCCGGACACCCTCTGATCTCCCTGCGCCCACCCCGTGCTGGCGTGGCCGCGGTGTGCTCCCAGAGGCCCCTCGTCTGGAGAGCCAGAGTGGCCAAGGGCTTCCCCTGCCCCACATCCAGCTTCAGCCCCGTCCCAGGGCGCTCACTCTTATCCAGAATCCGCCCCTCTCCATCTCGAGCCTCCCCAGGGCCAGGCCTCCACATATCCGGCTCCAGCCCCTTCCTGCCACCTCCTTTCCTCCTGTGACAGCCTTTGTAGCTAAGCTTTTAAAATGTTACTTATTTATTCATTTTTGGCTGCTCGGGCTCTTGGTTGCTGCATGGGGCCGCCTCTCTAGTTCGGGTGCTTGGCCTTCTCATCGCGGTGTCCGCTATTGCTGTGGAGCATGCGCGTTAGGACTCAGGCGTCAACAGTTGGCGGTGCCATAGGCTTAGTTGCCCCTCCGCAAGTGGAGGCTTCCTGGACCAGGGATCAAACCTGTCTTCTGCGGTGGCAGGCGGATTCTTAACCAGGAAGTCCCCTCTGACAGCCTTTGAACCACCAACCCCCCATCCCCTGGCCTTGGTCTGGCTACTTTCAGAACCCAGTCTCACCCCAGGGAAGGTGGAGGGCAGGGTGCTAGGCAGCCGGGGCACAGTGGAAGCTGTTTACAGGCCCTAGGGATCTTGAGGTATCAGAGGGGCTACGGGGTTGGCAGGTCGGGACCAGAGGCAGGTACAAAGCCTGAGTGCTGGGCTAAGATGGCCAAGCCAACTTAGGGACAAACCTGGAGGGTGAGCAAGCTCGGGCAGCTGCGGATCTCTGTGCATTAATTCAGCAAACAGTGACAGGTTCGTTCAGTCACCTCATTACTGTGTGTCCTGGGTCCAGTACCTTAAACTGTCTGTGCCTCTGTTTCCTCCTTTGTAAAACAAGTATAGGGAAGGGCTTGGAGACAGAGGTGGACGTGAGCATGTGACGGGTACCGGGGACGTGTGTGACGCATCCTCCAACTGAGGGTCCCAAGGGTGGGGGAGAGGTAAACGGGCCATCAGGCACAAAAATCGAATTCAGGAAGCCAAGCTTGATTTTCAAGGAAATGGAAAGATTTTTGAGGTCACACGGCTTCGCTGAGGATGGTAAAAATTTAGAAGTCACAGAATGCCTCTGGGAGAGGGGTGGGCAAACAAAGCGTGGCATCGGGGCAGCTGCGGTCAGCAACCGTGCTCCACCTGCCAGAGGGGCATTTCTTTGCTGAGGTTGCTCTGGTAACAGGTGGCCACGCCGTTGGCCCAGATTGCTCTCCTGGGAGCAACCCTGACCACAGACCGAAGGAGAGTTGATTAGAAACGCCTCAGCCCCCTCTTTCCTCGGGTAGGAAGTCTCAGGCACACGCTCTGCGCGGGCTCCCCGAGGGCCTCCTGGGAACACGGCCTGTGGAGCCTGCTCATTGGCGCCCCCTGCAGGTCACCGTCTCTCTTCTCACCTGGACCAGGACTTCTTTCCAAATAATTCCAGTTCGATTCCAATCTTTGGCCTACTCCTCAGTCAGTCAGTTCAGTCGCTCAGTCGTGTCCGACTCTTTACGACCCCATGAACCACAGCACGGCCAGGCCTCCCTGTCCATCACCAACTCCCGGAGTTTACTCAAACCCATGTCCGTCGAGTCGGTGATGCCATCCAACCATCTCATCCTCTGTCGTCCCCTTCTCCTCCTGCCCCCAATCCGTCCCAGCATCAGGGTCTTTTCTAATGAGGAAAAGCATGAGGTGGCCAAAGTATTGGAGCTTCAGCTTCAACATCAGTCCTTCCAATGAACACCCAGGACTGATCTCCTTTAGGATGGATCTCCTTTAGGTTGGATATCCTTGCAGTCCAAGGGACTCTCAAGAGTCTTCTCCAACACCACAGTTCAAAAGCATCAATTCTTCAGCGCTCAGCTTTCTTCACAGTCCAACTCTCACATCCATACATGACCACTGGAAAAACCATAGCCTTGACCAGACGGACCTTTGTTGGCAAAGTAATGTCTCTGCTTTTTAATATGCTATCTAGGTTGGTCATAACTTTCCTTCCAAAGAGTAAGTGTCTTTTAATTTCATTGCTGCAATCACCATCTGCAGTGATTTTGGAGCCCAAAAAATTAAAGTCTGACACTGTTTCCACTGTCTCCCCATCTATTTCCCACGAAGTGATGGGACCAGATGCCATGATCTCAGTTTTCTGAATGTTGAGCTTTAAGCCAACTCTTTCACTCTTCTCTTTCACTTTCATCAAGAGGCTTTTTGTTCATCTTCACTTTCTGCCATAAGGGTGGTGTCATCTGCATATCTGAGGTTATTGATATTTCTAAGGGACCCCAAATTAAGATAGGTGGACGACTGGGACTTCTCCGCTGCTCCAGTAGCTAAGGCTTCTTGCTCCCAACGCAGGAGGTCCAAGGTTCAATCCCTGGTCAGGGAACCACATGCTGCAACAAAGACCCAACTGCAGTCAAATAAACACTTAAAAATTGAAAAAAGAAAAAATAGGTGGAGGACTATAAGGGAATACTACAAGCAGTTGTATTTTTAAAACATTCTAAGAATTATAAATTGCAGCAGCCAGGCACTGTCTATTTAAGTATCATTAAGTGGTGTCATCTTCACATGATCTCCTTGAGGCAGGGAGTGTCATTATCCTCCCTCTCCCCCATTTTACGGATGGGGAAACTGAGCCACAGTGTGTTTGAGTAGCTTGTCCAAAGCTCTACAGCAACCGAAGAGTCAGCCCCCAAGTCGTGTGGTTGAGCATTAGTCTGCACTGTTCGCAGACGAGTTCATTTGTCTGGATCTACCTGGACGAGTGTGCAGAGCCACTGCATGCACAGGATGGTAATCTGCTGCTCCTGGATGTGCGGGTTTAGACTTGACTTCGTGGTAGTGACCGCCTGCGGGGGGGGGGGGGGGGTTGGGAGGGGTGGGGGAGGGAGGGGGGCTAAGAAGCTTATTTAGTTTTATCTGCTAGGTTTTATCTGTTTCTCAGAGTTGGGTAAGATTTCTTCGTTCCTTCCAAAAATATTACTGAGCGTCCACTGGATGCAGCAAAACTTCCGCCCTTGGAAAGCTGACATTGGGGGTGGGTGGGGAATGGGTGGGGAGACGCGATGAAACGTAAATTAGTAAATTTCAAAGAGATTAGGAGATAGTAGTCCTGGAGAGGAAAAGTTAAGCAGAATTTGAGAGATTCAGAGAGCAAGACAGGGAGGTTTGCAGTTTTGAAGAGAGTTAATCAAAGGCCTCTCGAGAAAAAAAAAAAAAGATGCGCAGCTAAGAGCTCAAAATGGGAACGTTTTTTTGAAGGGATGGGAGTACTGAGTGATTTTTTCTTCATTTGTACAATGAACTAATTTGGAACATAAATATGTATATATATATTTGGAAACCTACTTGGGTGCATGGGCAAGAGGTGGACTAGGTTACAAGCCTGAAAAAATCAGAGAGGCCTTTGATTAACTCAAAGGGGCGCTAAGGCGGGGCCTGCCAGGTCCCCCAGACTAGAACTTGCGAGTCTCTGCTGCCCCCGTGTGGCTATGCTCGGGATTGCAATCTGGGTGGTCTTGACAGAGGCAAAAAATTGGTCCCGCCCACTTTTTTTTTTTTTTTTTTTTCCTTTTTAAAATGTATTTATCTTTGGCTTTGCTGGGTCTTGCATGCTGCACCAGGTCTTCTCTAGTTGCTGGGCGTAGGAATGACTCCTCCTTCTGGTTCACCGGCTTCTCTTGTTGCAGAGCACAGGCTCAGGCACACAGGCTTCAGTAGTAGCAGCATGTGGACCCTGGGGGAGGGGGGCTTCAGTAATTACAGCAGAGACTTATTAAGCTGTGGCTCCTGGGCTCTAGAGTGTTATGGCCCACGGGCTTTAGTTGCCTGAGACAAGCAGAATCTTCCCAGATCAGGGACCCCCCAATGTCCCCTGCACGGGCCGGCGGGCTCTTATCCACTGTACCACAGGGAAGTCCTGGCCCCTCCCATTCTGACCCCCAGACTCCACCTCGACCAAAACGGGAAGGTGGGGTCAAGATGGTCTGGGGCGCCCGCAGGTGACGTTCTGTGTTGCCCCCCACTCTCAGCAGAGGGGACACTGGCAATTTTTAGCTCATTGGTTCAGCAACAGGTAGTTATCAAACACTTCCTGTATGCCAAGACTTGTTCTAAGTGCTAGGGACACAGCACTGAACAAGATCATCGAATTCTCTGCCCTCCTAGAGCTCATGGATTACTGGGGACATGGGCAATCAATGTGCAAAACCATGATTTGCGGGAAATCCAACACGGCAATGTGCCCCCAGATAGTTGGAGGGCCTCTCTGAGGCCGGAAGGACAAGGAGAGGCTGGCTAGGGGAAGGGCTGGGCAGGTGTGTGGTGGGGGGTGACAAACCCCACTGAAGCTTTGGGGTGGGAAAATGAGCTGCGTGCCCACAACGGCAGTATGAACAGAAGTGACCGGTTTCTGGTGCTTAGCAAGCATCTACTCCTCAGTGCTGTTATTTTCTGCTGAAAGCAGAGAAAAGTGAAGTGAAAATGAAAGTCGCTCAGTCCTGTCCGGCTCTTTGCGACCCCGTGGACTGTACAGTCCGTGGAATTCTCCAGGCCAGAGTACTGGAGTTCCCTTCTCCAGGGGATTTTCCTAACCCAGGGATTGAACCCAGGTCTCCGCATTGCAGGCGGATTCTCTACCAGCTGAGCCACCAGGGAAGCCCCTCAAAAGGGAAGAACAGCCCCTCTAGTGTATCAGCCCCACGCTTGGAAGAGTCCCCCTGTGCACCGAACCTGAGTCTTCGGCAGGGTCCTTCCTGTCTAGAGCCCAGCACTCCCAGCATTCCCCCTGTACTGCCTGGGAATCTTGGGGCTTTAGATTGCCATGGAAACGCCTCCACCACAGGAAAAGAGGGGGAGCTCCAAAGAGAGGAGATGACGGAGGGGTGTTGCTGGGGACGCCAAAGTGGGACCCAGCGTCTCCAGCTCTCTACTGTGCGTCCCGGGCAGGCTGCTTCCTGGCCCTGAGCTTCAGTTTCACCTGCAGAACTTTCTCTGCAGCTGCTGTAGGTCTCTCCCTCCCCCATTCTTCCCTTCTGTGCTCTTGAGATTTTCACAAAATGCCTCCAATTTCCCAGAGTATTCTAGATCCAGACGGGGAGCTGAGGGCGCTCCAGTGAGTGAGGTGCTGCCTCTGGGCGTCCCATGTATCTCCCTCCAAGTTTTCCTGAGCCTCAGTTTTCCCATTCTGTAACACGGGGAGGAAAAACACAAGGCGGCCTCTCTCGTGAGGCTCCTGGGAGGACTTACAGGATTGTCAGAGCTGGATGCACCAATTCCCACTGATTAGTCTGACTCTGGAAAGTGCAGGGCGGAGAGGCGGGGTCTTGATTTGTGGGTTTCGGAGCCAAGAAAAGGGCTGGAAGCAGGGCAGTGTGTGTACTGCCTCAGATTAAGCTTAGTGGAAGATGAACTGGGTGTGGCGGGGGAGGGGCGGCCTGTAGGTTAGACTGAGGCGCCTCCGCCCAGTCCCCCAGTGTTCCTCCTCTCGCCTGGAGTTTCTCCAGACACCGAGAGCCTGGGGGGCTGAACTCCTATCGGCTCCAGCTGGCCCGACACCGCCAGGTTTCCAGCCCCAGGTGGAGACCCTCCATCCGGGGAGTTCCGCCTCCAGGTGATCGATTTGGGCTATAACCCGAGACTACAAGGGCTTGCTGGCTCTCCAGAGTTCAGCCGGTCCCAGTGACCCTCCCCGCTGTGTCCCTTCGCACCTCCCTCCCCCCTCCCCCGTGCTCGCTCCTCCCCCCACCCCCCAGGTCTAGGCTAGAACCCGCGGCTCAGCCTGCCCCGGTGCTCACCAGCTGCTCTGGCTTCTTCCCTCCCGATGTTGTTTGGGTTTTAATTTTTGTGTTGCAGTTAGAAAATTACCCATAATTACAGCTTCTGCGAGGAAACGTCTCATGGCGCAGACCCTGCTCCCAGCTGTGGTCGCCTCCCACGCTCGGCTGGGGAGGGGCTCGGATTCGGATCCTGGACCCTCCCTGAATCCCTATCCCATCCCGTTAACGGGCTGCACCCACCTCCTGTGGAGAGGAAAAACCACCAACGGGAAAACCCAAACTAGCCTTCCCACCGACGCAAGCAACATATTCATGAACCCCTACCGCTGTGTCTGCAGGGAGGGCATTTTCAGAGGGAGGCGAGGGCTGCCAACAGATGACTTAGGCATTATTTTATCTTAACAGTGACAAGTCCAACCAAGGCTAGTGCAGAACCAGAAAACTGGAGGAGACGGCCAGGCAAGGCGAGGAGGAAAGGGGGGGAGGAGAAGGGGAGGGGAGGAGGGAAGAGACAGAGGAGGAAGAGAAGTGGGGGTGGGGAGAAGGAGGAATACTGTGGCCAAAGTCCGAAGGAGGAGACCAGAACTGACTAGGCCAGTAGCCAGAGAAAGCGCGCTGCAGGCGGCAGGAAGGGGCTAGTGCAAAGGCCAGGAGTGGGCCTGTGAAGGAAGGGTCTGCAGAATGCAAGGGCCGGAGGGGAGGAAGTGAGGGGACGGATGGCTCCTCCCCCAGGCAAGCCCCCTGCCCTAAAAGCGGAGCTGACTCCGGGCTCCCGCGGACAACGACCCTGACCTCGCGGTGCTGGGGTTTGGGGGAGTCACTGGTATCACGAGTCAGATACCCGGCTAAGGGCTGCAGCCCCCGCGCAGCCACACGGGGGCGACCGGGATCCGATCCAGCCTTGACCCTTAGCTCTCCTCGCTTACCGTCCCTCCAGCCCCTACTCCTGCTCCTAAATCAATTCCCCGGTCGACTCTGTCCACCTGGGCCTCTTCCCGAAACAACATCCCTGCCTCCTCAACGCCATCCCTACCCACCCGGCAGCCCCTTGGAGCTTCTTAAAATCCTGACGTAGACCCCACCCCTTGCGACCACACACCTTCCTGGGGCTCCCGATTCCCTTCAAAACAAAGCCCAACCCGTCCCCGCCGGGATCGGCCCGGCTCCTCTGCTCCTTCCCTGCCTGCTCCAGTCTCGCTGCCCTCCTCGCTCTGCCTCCAGCACTTTAACCGTGTGCCCGCCTCAGGGCCTTTGCACTTGCCGCGAAGTCTTCCTCCAGATGTCTCAGATCCACCCTCCCACTTGTTTAAAAAAAACCAAAAATCCTTTTCTCCTCATGCCCCTCCCTTGCAAGGGTGAGGGATGGGGGTGGGGGGTTTCGACGGGTTCTGCTTTTGCATGACACGCGATCCGGTTCGTGATGCGCTCGGCTCAGCTTCCCGGATGCCGCTTGGGACCCAGATCTTGCTCTTTTCGGACTTTTCCGCCGGCGCCGAGGCTGTGTTTTGCAGATCCGTCCCCGTTGCCATGAGAACCGTGCTAGTCTCTCCTGCCCGCCGCGCCTCCCCCCTCCGCAGCTAGCCCGGCCGCGGGCGCCTCCGCCTCCCAGCCTCCCTCCCTCCCGCCGCCTTCTGCCCCAGCGGTCGCCCCGTCCTCTTCACCGGGGTCCCCTCCCTCTGCTCAGCACGTGGCACTCTCTGAAATTATCCTCCTGTTCGCCAGAAGCCTCTGCTCCACAAGCTGTAGCAGTGTGTCCCGATTGGGTCCACAGAGTCAGCATACAGCAGGCGCTCAATAAATGTTTGTGAGGAGGAGGAAGACTCTCATCAACTCAAGGAACCGCAGATCAGAGCAGGCCAGGGACCTGCCCAGGGCACACAGAATTCTGGAGAGCCACCGAGCCTTCAGAGATAAATGGGGGCGTCCGGGGTGATGACTGGAGCGTCTGGGGGACCTGGGAGTCACAGATGTCTGTGTGCCTTGGGTGAGTCACACCCTCTGTGTGCCTGGCCGCGAGTAGGTGCTGAAGAGCAGTGGTGGGAGCCGGTATTACGACAAGGGTGTCCTTGACGCCAACGTCCATCGCTGGCCCCCGGGACATTGGACAGCCTCCAGCTCACCGTCTGACGGAAGCCGGCGGGCCGCGCCCCCATGAGAGCGCAGCGCGGGCCCCTCCTCCGCGCCTGCCGGGGGCCGGGAGGCCCGCGGGAGAGGAAGTTGGGGGAGGGGACGACCGGCTGGACAGGAAGTGGGAAGGGCTGGCGTTCCCCACCCCCAACCCCAGGCCGGGGCCCCTCGGGATGGAGGCGGGGCTGGGGCCGGCCTAGCCCTTCCCTTCCTCTTCGCCTGTTGGGAACCCCAGCGGCTCCAGACTTCCCGCCCATCAGAAGGCCTGGGTCGGGGGAAGGCCACTGGAGGGGAGGGGTACTAAGAGGGAAGCTTATTCGGGGGTCAGCCGGCAGCGGCTGAGGCGCTCCGATCAAGACGCACACGACACAGGAAATCTGAGCGGACAACCACACACAACACAGGTCCCAGGGGGCCAGCAATCCACCCACTCGCGGAGGCACACACAGTAGTGTACAAAACGTAACGCGGCATCACTCGGCCCAGCACACGACCGCCGCGGACACACAGCCACCGTCGCAGGGCAAGGAACAGACAGCGACTGGGGCGCCTGCCAACCCCCCACGCACAAAGACGAACACGTGCACTCAGAGGAACCGCGTGTTTACACACACACTCGCGGCTGTACAAAGCAAAGAAAAAGAATATCCACGGCAAACATTCACAGAAGCATCTAGACCTACAAGTCACAGCTAGGCCGCCTCCCCCCACCCAGCCCAAGCAGGTCCAGCGCACACTGCGCACGGGTACCCTGGCACACAGGTCTCCACGCCCCCCACCCCACCCCAGGCGCCCCTGTCCTCCACCTCCTCTGCACACCCCCAGAGGGGAGAAGAGGGGTCCTAGGAGGGAGAATGGGATGCCTACTGCCTGCACCCCGCCTCTTGCAGAGGTGCTATTAAGGTGGAATATTCGCAGCTGGCACAGGCTGGGAGGCGGAGCCAGCGAAAGTGACCCAGTCAGTCAAGTCACCCAGCACCTGCAACTGACAACAGGTGTGACTGTCAGGCAGTGCTGGGTGGCTCCCAGGAGGTAGCCTGGATACCCAGGAGCGTCTTGTCCGTGTGGTGTCTGTTGTGTGACTGTGTTGCACGTGACTGAGTCGTCTCTGGCTCGGTGAGACCCAGGTCCCTGTGTGAAGCCCTCGGGAGGCTGCGACGGTGTGCCCCAGGGTAGCTGCGGGGAGTCTTTCCACAGCTGTTGGGAGCTGTGGCATAGCGGTGCCTATGCGTGTCTCCGTGCGGCTCGGTACCTATGTGAGTGTGGAGCGTGTGTTGCAGGGTTTTGTAACAGCCACTCTTTGAGCTGTGTATACCTACGTGAATGACAGTGGGTCCCGTAGGCGGGCTGTGTGTGTGGCAGTTCCCACCCGTGCTGGGTGTGGGCAGCTCTGCGGGGGCGATGCACCCAGTGTGACTGCCTGTAGCTTTATGGGGCTATGAGTAGTTGCTCCAGCAGCCATGCGGACTCACGAGTCCTGTGTCGGCGACTGTAACCGCGACTAAGTGTGTGGCTGTGTTCCTGAGTACAATTTGGGCTTATCTGGACGCTGCGTGTGTAGCAGCTATCAGCTGTGTCCTGTTGTTCGCCCCCGAGTGGCAGTCCCCACTCGCGCCCTGAGTGTGTGTAGCCCCACGCCCCTTCCCCCCCGCGGCGGCCACTGCGCGTGCGCGCCCGGCCCACGGTCCCGGCGGCGGGACCCACCCGCGCTCCCGCCATCGCCCTTTTAAGAGCGGCGCCCGCGGGCGACGGGGTGGCGGCGGGCGGGGGCGCGCGCGGCAGGAGGAGGGGGCGCGCGCTTCCCGGAACAGCCCGCGCTGAGGGAAGAGAGGAAGAAAATAAAACCCGCGGCCAGAGCCAAAGCTGGAGCTGCCGCCGCCGCCGTCTGGAGCTCCCCCGCGCGGACAATGCCCGCGATGCCCGCACGGGGCTCAGGGCGGTGAGGCCCGGGGCGCGGGGTAGCTATGGCGACAGAGAGCGCGGCCCGCGGCGCCGCCTGACAGGTGTGGGGCCCCGGCGGCGGCGGCGGCGGCGGCAGTGCGGAGCAGCATGTACGCCAAGGGGGGTAAGGGCTCGGCCGTGCCCTCCGACAGCCAGGCACGAGAGAAGTGAGTCGGTGGGTCGGGACCGCGGGAGCCGGGGGCGGGGCTCGGTGGCCGCGCCGCTTCCGTGGGCCCTAATGCCGGCGGGCATCGCGTGGGGCACGTGGGTGAGGGTCCGAGCGAGATTTGTGGGGGCGCACCAGACTGGAGGGGCTCGGGCAGTCGCGAGCTAAGTGAGAGCGCGGTAGAACCGAGGGGCATGAGAGGTTTAAGGGGTCGCGAGATTTGAGGGGACACGCGAGATCCGAGAGGTCGTGAGAGTAGAAGGGGAGCGGGAGACCCGAAGGGTGCGAGATTTGCGGAGGCGCGCGAGAGCCGAGGGGTACTAAAGGGTCGCGAGATTCGTGCCACTTCCCCCATCCTCTGGGGGAAGTTTCCCGGGCAGGCGAGACTGGCCACTCTGCTGCCCGCCCCCTACTCTGCTCCTTGGTGAAAGCTTGAGAGATGGGAGAAGGGCCTGAGGGGCGGCGGGCCCACCCCCGCAAGACCACCTGTCCAGCGGGGCCTGGCGCAGCTGGGTGGGGCCCTTGGGGAAGCCGCAGGGCTCACAGTCTTGGGGCGCCCACTTGTTCTGGGCATGGCGCTGGGCTTTGGGTCGCAGATGTGTTCAGGCTGGTAGACAGACAGGTACCTAACTCCCAGACTCTGCGATGAGGGGCTGGGGGCGCTCAGAGCTTCTTGGAGTGGGGTGGCAGCTGAGCTGCTGCGCCTGCCTCCTGGCACTGCCACTTACCTGGGGTGTGACTTTGGGTGAGCGAGTACCGCCTCCTAAGCTCACTCTTTATCCTGAGAAATGCAGACGTAATAACAGTTCCGCTTCTTAGGTTTAGGGAGCATTTGAAAAGTGCTAGGACCTGTGACTATCCAAGCAAGGGCACCCAATGGTGGTTTGTGATATTGTTATAGTGCCAGGGAAAAGGGAAGGCTTGCGATGGCTGATTTGCAGGATCGTAGAAATCAAGCCACCTAGTGTGGGACACCAGCTGCTGGAGATGTTAGGAGACTGGGTTCTCAGGGAGAGGTCCCATGATGACTCTTCAAGGAATAGAGCAGGAGTGAGGATTTGAAAGTCTGGGCAGTGAAAAGGAGCCCTAAACATGGGCTCTCTCCTGTCCTGCGTTTTCTACCTGGGCTGACACTGGGACCCCTTCCCACCCACACCGGGACCTTCAGCTGTCCCTGTCACCTTCATCCCCTTATTTAAAGATTTACTTACTTATTTTTTTTTTTTTTGGCTGTGGTGGGTCTTCGTTGCTGTACACCAGCTTTCTACAGTTGTGGAAAGCAGGGGCTACTCTTCATTGCAGCGTGCGGGTTTTTCATCTCTTACAGCTCGGCAACTGTTTCTCTCTTGGCTGCGGAAAAGCAAAGCTCGAGGGCTCAGTAGTTGGGGCTCTTGGGCTCCAGAGTGCTGGCTCGGTAGTTGCGATGCACCGCTTAGTTGCTCCACAGCATGTGGGATCTTCCCAGACTAGGGATCAGACCCGGGTCCCTTGCCTTGCAAGGTGGATTCTTCAGCACTGAACCACCAGGGAAGCCTTCATTTCCTTATCTAAAAAGATCTGAAACCAATGACCAAATGCAAGCACTGGTTAGTTCTTGGTGGGAGGTGCTCTTGGGGCCTCCCTGTAAGCTGGAGCGTTCTTCATTTACAGGAGAGGCTGTGTCTTCCTGCAGGCAGCCTACTCAGACCCTACCTCCCCCTCGCCCACCCTGCCTTCCCTCCCCTGTATTCCCTGGAGCCTGCCGTCACCACTGTGTGCTGTGAACCCCAAGGGCAGGGACCCACCATCTGTGCACCCAGCAGACTCTTAAGTCCATTGTTAGGACAGGCTGGCCCAGACCTCGTTCTGAGATGGGGAGCCAGAGGGGGCTCAGAACAGGGGCCAAAGAAGGAAGGAGAAGAACGCCAGGAGGCGGCAGGAAGGTGAGATCAGAGAGAAAAGAACAGGCCTGGAGAGTTAACGACCTGAGCAGTGGAACCCCCTTCACCCATTACACAGAGGAGGAAACAAAGGCCCAGAGACTCAGTGGCTCAGTTGGTGGCGGCCTGTGAGAGGCACTCTACTTGCAGCCTCTCTCCCAGCCCTGGTGAGAATCCTGCAAGGCTGACTGTCCGCATTTCAGGTGGGACACCGAACCAGGCTCAGAGCTTCCAGTCTGCCTCTCTAGTGTATCAGCCCCACACTTCGAAGAGCTTTCCTGTGCCCCTGAACCTGAGTTTTTGATGGGGTCCTTCCTATCTAAAGCCTAGCATCCCCATCAGTGAAGCGGATGCTACCATCTGCTGTTTTCCTAAGTTTTTTTTTTTTGCAGCAGCAGAACCTCGTCTCCAAGCCAGCACTTCTGCTGGACCCTCCTGACAAGAAATGGCTGAGGGTAGGATAGCTCTGGCCAAAAATGATGGAGGGGGACCAAGAACTCAGATAACCTCCTCTTCCATCTCTGGCCAAGAACTGAGGCTGGATTCAAAGACTCAGAATCTCCCCTGGGTTGTCCAGTGGGGTTGAAACTCAATTCCAAAGCCCTCCTCCCCAGCTCAAACCTGTTTCTTTCTTTTTTTTTTTTTTAATTTATTTTTAATTGAAAAATAATTACTTTACAAAATTGGTTTGATTTCTGCCACACATCAACATGAAATAGCCATAGGTATACATGTGTCCCCTCCTCTTGAACCTCCTCTCCACCTCCCATCCCATCCCATCCTCTAGGTTGTTACAGAGCCCAGTTTGAGTTCCCTGAATCACACAGAAAAGTTCCATTGGCTGTCTATTTTACGTATGGTACAAACCTGTTTCTTCCCTTCTATTATCTCCATGGCCATCCCCTAAACTGCCACAGTCAGCTCTGTTCCAGGTAACTGTGCCTGCCTCCCCCAGGTTTCCTGGCCCTCTCCCCCCGCCCCCGCCCCCCGGCAGACCCCCAATAAGCCCCACTCCACAAAGGAGCTGGAGCATACTTTAAAAGACAAACCTCTCCAGCCCACATGGCACGCCCCCACCCTGGGTACCAGCCCCAGCTCTTTGGCCCGACCTCACACCAGGGCCTTTGCACTTGCTGTGCCCGTAGTAAACGGCTCTTCCTCTAGATCCTCTAGATCTTCCACAGAGCTGGTCCCTCCCACCCCTCACCACCACCCACTTTTCCACTTACTTTCTTAATTGCACAGCACCAGATCCCCCCACCAGCTTGTGCGGTAACTCACCTCCCTCTTAGCTAGGATGTGGGCTTCTTCTGGGCCAGCACCTGCCTTCCTGACCACTACACCCTAAGACCCAGCCCAGCACATGTCTGAACAAGCAGACCATTCCCCCAGGGACAGTGGTAGCCCCCAGACCCCAGCCAGGGTACAAGGATGGCTGGAGATGTGCCAGGATCCCCAGGAGGGGGGCTGTCAGACACCTCCTGCTTCCAACCTGGGCAGAAGACAGGTGTCAATTTTAAAAAGTCTTCCTGCTTAAGGGTGCTTGGAAATGGAGCCCACCCTCACAACTGCGCAGCTAGATAAGAGGGGTCCAGAACGACAGTCATCTGTCTAGCATCTTCTGGCCAGAAGAATCTCTTCTCCAAAATGACCCCAAGGCTGGGTAGAGAATGGACGCTCATTGTGCTCTTGGGGCTCCAGGCACACAGTGGCGACTCTAGGGTCCAGAGAATACAGGGGAGGGAAGGCCAGGTGGGCGAGAGGGAGGTGGGGTCTGAGTGGGCTGCCTGCAGGAAGACACAGCCTCTCCTCCTGTAAATGATGAACATCAACCTACAGGGAGGTCCCCGGAGCACTTCCCACCCAGAACTAACGGGGGCTTGCGTTTGGTCATTGGTTTCAGGTCTTTTTAAATAAGGAGATGAAGGTGACAGGGACGGCTGAAGGTCCCTATGTCCGCTTGGCATCCTTCCCCCCTTCCAGCCTCAGAGGCTCTGCTGTCCTGAATTGGGGGGCGGCATCTAAACATTGGCTTCTGGGACACCTTGCGTGCTGCCAGGTGGGTGTAGAATAGTCCCATAAATGACAGCTGTGGCCAGTGTCGCCGGGCATCTTATGTGTTTTTCCACCAGAGTCGGTTTTGATACAAGCACATCACCTCAGGTGGTTCGTCCGTTTTCCCAGTGGACAAGGGAATGACCGTGTGTCTGTCTCGTCCCTAGCTGAGTGTCCAGGTGTGGCCCTGGGCACCCTTGTTGGAGGGGAGCTCATGCGTAAGAGGTTCTTGAGAGAGGCTGATGGAGCCAGCCACACAGGGAGCCTTCTGGGAAGGCAGTATCTGGGGGTGGATGCTGGGATGGAGTTTATGAGTGGGGGTCGTTCCTTTGGCTGCTGGGTGGGGGGAAGGCCATAACATGAAGGCTGGTGAGGAGGGTGGCTCTGGAGAGCTGAAGGCCTGGCCCTGTGGGTGGTGGAGAGGAGGCAGGAAACTTGTGGGCGAGAGAGTCCCTGAGGGGCGTAGGTGGGGCTGGCAGTGGATGAGCTGAGGGTGGAGGGCTGACGTAAGGCCTAGAGTGAAGGGCTTCTCCCAGCCCCCAGCGCACATGCCTCCAGGGGCTCTGGGGGGAGGGGGAGCTGAGCAGGGAGCCCCTGTTACCTTGATTCTTGGCCAGTTACGGTAACTCCTGATAATGAAGTTTCCTGGGAGGCCCCGGTACCCCATCCTTGCCTCTACTCCGTGCGCAGCTGCAGGGAGGCCCGCGGGCACTTCTCCCCGTAGGCACCCCGGGTCCAGGCACCCCGCATGCTCCAGGTCACCGGTCCTTCTGGAGGGGGGCCCTCCAGTGCACCCCCTGCTCCCTCCCGTCTCCTGCCCTCCTGCAGCGGGGATCCCCTCGGATGGAGGGGCTCTTCATTCTGTAGGTCATCTGCTGGCCAGGGCTGGGGCAGGACCGGGATTTGGACCCAGAGCCCAGGCCCTTTCCCACAACCCCACTCAGGGCTTGGACAGGGGCCCCCAAGCCAGAAGCGCCCCAGAGGGGAGAGCTCTGGAGGTGCCCAAACCACCAGCCCAGGCTTCAGGCAAACAAAACTGCTCCCAGTTCTCTGAGACTTGTTCCAGATAAAAATGAAAAGTACTAGCATGTAAGGTTTTCGGTTTCAGCAAAACTGAAAACCTTCTCTGGCTTCTCTATGCTCTTGGGATAAAACCCCAAATCCTTAACATCAGAATAGTAGGTGCTTACCTCTGCAGTGCTTCCCCGACATCCCCAGGGGGTTCAGGATCCATTCCTCCAGACGGCTGAGGGCCCAGTGCCAGGTAAGCTCAAGAGTGAGATGAAGTCCCTGCCCGCCCAAAGCGACATTCAGTGGGGGCTACAGGCAGTGAGCGGAGTGCCTGGTGTCAAACGGAGATAAATAAAATGATGCAGGCGAGGGTAGACTGGAGCAGGGCTGGGGTTAGAAGTGATGAAGACGTCTCTTACAGGTGACAGTGGGGCCATGAGGGTCTCTAGCTGAAGTGCCCTGAGCAGGGAAACAGCCTGTGCAAAGGCCCTGGGGTGGAAAGGTAGTGAGTGGTTAGTTTGTGGGAGGGAGGGGGGAGTAGAGGAGGGTCTGTGTGCGGAGTGCTGGTGGGGAAGGAAGGAAGCAGTCTTTGTTGAACTCCAGGTAAGTGATGGCGGCAGCCTGGACCCAGAGTGTGCTGAGGAAGGCGGGGAGAAGGCTCAGGATGAGGAGAGAGGGCTTTTTCCTTAAGTTTTTCCCCTAAATTCGGTAAAATGTAGTGATCCCTGGAGGATAGCTGGGTGGGTCTTCACACTTACACCGCACACTTGTGTGTTCAGACCACCCAGGTTGGGGAACAGGAGGGGAAGGGGAGCAGAAGAAGCTGAGGTGGGGCTGGGCCTTTAAGATACCAAGTGGGCAGTGGACACTGAGTTCTGAGCAAGCCTGTGGGCAGCTGCAGCAGTCAGTCATCCAAGCAGGAGGGGAGGCCACCCAGGGAGAGGGGAGGAGAGCAGGCCGGGGTGGGTTCCCAGACCTGTGTCCCAGGTCACTTGCCACCCGAGGGTGGAGGGTGAGAGGTGATGGAGGAGGACATGGTGGGCTGGCGGCCTGACCCCTTGGTGGGAGCCAGCATGCTCTTCAGAGGACTCCAGAGCCCTGAGGAGACCCTCTGCCCTTGGTAGGGGTGGGGGATCTGCAGCCCCCTGCGTCCCTTCTGGAGCAGCCTCCCGGGCCCCCTCCCCCGCTCCGTCTTACTCCCTGTCTCTGGGTGTCTCATCCCCTGGCCTTTCCTGCTCCCTGCACTGCCCCCCAAGGTGACCGGGTCCAGGTGGACCTCTCACTGCCTCTCTCTTTGCCTGCAAGGTGAGGAAGTGAGCTGGCGGGAGCTGCTCAGGTCTGCTCTGGCCCCATCGGCTTTTTTGTGTTCATTCTTGTACTGATGGGCTTGGACCAGGCGGATGCAACTGGGCGGATGCAGACCACTGGTGAAGGCTCAGGAGGCCTCTAGAAAGCCAGGGGGCTCTGCGAGTGAGTTGGACAGACGAGCACCGAGGCCGAAGGGTGAGGAAGATCGCTGGGCCTGAGAAAGGAGGATGCTGAAGACTGTTGGGTGCGATGTTGGAACCTGACGTCGCCTGGGCCTTGAGGAGCTACTGAGAGGAGTGTGATGACAAGGCGGGGACCTTGGCTAGTCTTGGGGGAAACCCACAAATCCCCCCTCTCAGCGCCCCGCTTCTGTCCTTCCCGCGGCTGTCACAGTTCGGGGTATAATGCAAGCTGTGGACATACCTTGCCCTGGGACAGCTGCCCACCCTGACTCCCTAATAGCCCCCCTTGTCCTCCTGTGGCATGCACTGCCTTCCAGCCCACCAGATCACTTACGTTCTCCTTTGTATTGTTGCTCCTCCATCTCTCCCCGCAAGCTGGTAGCCTCTGGGAGGACAGGAGTCTGTGGTAGTCACTACTCAGGGAGGCGCTGCGTGAATGAGTGTTGAATGAATGAAGGGATGGATGGGTGAAGAAAGGAAGAAGGTCTAGTACAAGGGCAGAAGCCATAGGGCTGAGGCCGGGACAGAAGGACCTTGCTGCGGTCTGGAGCCTGGGTGGTCTGCTGAAGGGGCTGGGATGGGAGGATTGAGCAGCCTGGCTGGGAAGAGCGAGAGAAAACCAGCCTGAGTCAAAGCAAGGTTGTTTTAAGATGGGGCTGTCAGCCAGAGGAGGGCAGCCAGCTGAGGGGGCAGGCAGCTGGAAGGGCCTCCAGCTTTCACCAGAGCAACCTCAGGCCGGCCCTCGGGGAGCCTGCAGTCTCGGACTCAGACTCCCCTCAGCCCATCTGGGGCCTGGTTGGGCAGTAGGAGGACCCTGGGGTGCCCCGAGGGGCTGGGACAGTAGAGGGTGACTGGGTGACCCCAGCGGGTGGGGCGTTGTCCCTCTGCTGGCTGGTGTGGCAGACAGACTGGGGGGTGGCGGAAGCCAGGGATGGAAAGGCCTGGAAGGCAATATGGATGGTCTGGCTTCCTTGTGTGGCCCGTGAGTGGTACTGCTGGTTGGAGCGTGGCCCATGCTCTTGGCCTGGGCAGTGGCCAAGCCGGTGCGTCCGTGGGTGCTGGGCGCGTGGGCATTTGGACAAGGCGGTGTTGTGACAGCTGAGTGGCACTGTTGGCCCTGCCTCCCGTCCCCCAGAGTCTCCTAGGGGGCTGGCACGGGTATGTCATAGCCACCACTGGTGGGCGCACACTGACCCTAGAGAAGGACGGGGTCCCGGGGGCCTGGAGGAGGAAGACCTCAGGTCAGAGAGTCGCTCTCTTTTCTCAGCAGCTGTGGCTGGGCACGCACGAGGCACTGGGCCCTGGCCACGTGGACCAGGGTGTCTGCCGGGAGGCCCACCCAGAGCGCGATCTGGGATGGAGCCCAGGAGCCCCTTCTCCTAGCAGAGGGCCTCTGGGATCAAGGCTGCTCGGAGGTCTCGGGATTGGTGGGACAGGCCCCGGACTTGGTCCATCGGGGGGGTGTTGAACGGAACAGATTTTGACCTGGAAGTGGGTCTGGGGACTCCAGGGGCCTGCAGGCTGGGTGTTGATGTGGAGGTGGTCAGGCTGAGCAACTGGCATGGAGGCCGTCTATCTCTTCTGAGGAGCGGGGGAACTGGGACAGCAGGGGACCAGTGAAGGGGAGGGAGTGAGGCTGGCAGGAGGGGGCACGGGGAGGGGCCTTCTCCACCTTCCCACTAGGAAGGCAGGCACTTGGCCTGAGAGCCCCTCCCGGGGACCCTTGGGGCGGGACACTGAGTCTGGCCCAGGCCTCTGACTGGCCCTACCTGACCGCCTGCAGGCTGGCGTTGTACGTGTATGAGTACCTGCTCCACGTCGGTGCCCAGAAGTCAGCCCAGACCTTTCTGTCTGAGGTAAGCTGGCCCAGCCAGGCAGGGACCCCCCCACACCAGACCCTTCCTTAGCCCCCGCACCCTGGGGCCTCCCTACCCCTTTTTATCAGGTCTCCTGTGGTAGGGTCAGGTCACGCCCTGGAAGCTGAGGGCTGGGCTGGGGCTGGGTCTGCAGATGGGCATTCTGGCATCTGTCCATCCATCTGAGGATCTGCCTCCCGCTTCTCCGCGGGCTCCTCATCAAGCTGCCCCCCTCCTGGCTCCCCGACTCTGACCCACTGGTTTCCTGCCCCAGTGTTTCCTGGGCTCCCAGGCTGGGCTGGCGCTGCCTCTCGGGAGGGGAGGGGGTCAGACAGAGATGGGCAGCGAGCGCCTCACCTTCTTTCCTCTCCCCTGCAGATCCGCTGGGAGAAGAACATTACGCTGGGGGAGCCCCCGGGCTTCCTGCATTCCTGGTGGTGGTGCGTGCGAGGCGGTGCGGGCGGGCCTTGGAGGGGGCCTGGGTGGGGGCGCGTGGGGAAACCATCTCCCCCTCCCCTGCCGCCCACAGTGTGTTCTGGGACTTGTACTGTGCAGCGCCCGACCGCAGAGAGGCGTGTGAGCACTCGAGCGAAGCCAAGGCTTTCCAGGACTACGTGAGTCCCCGCCCCGCGGTTGGGACCAGGGCTGGGCGTGGGCAGGGGCCTGTGCTCTTGAGGGGGCTCCAGTGGGCAAGTGGGCCGGGCTGTGGGGTTTGACCTGAGAGTGTGGCTTTTGTGGGGGGAGTCCTCCACTGCACCCGGCTCCTGCGGGTCCCCATAAGCCCGAGACCCTCCGGAGGCCAGCCCCTCCTTTGCTTCCCCTCGTGTGAACCCCGTGTGGAACCCGATAGACCAAACCCCAGTTGCCGCCTTCCTGGCTGCCTGCCTCTTTGTGTGCAGGGTGGGGCTGGCCGTCCCCCACGCTTGCCCCCTCCCCCAGCCTTCTGAGTGGGGGCCCAAGCAGGGGTACACCCTGGCGATGGAGAGGCCTGGCTTGGCAGACCTCCCAGCCTTGCTCGGCGACTGGGGCTGCTCACTTCGCCTCTTGGGCCTTGGGTTTCGGTGCAAGTTGGGGAGTCAGTGTTGTCCAGAGCAGAGGCTGGGTAACAGGAGGGGGCTCACGTGGGAGGCGTTGGCCGCCTCCTGCCTTTACCCTCTTCCTCCCGGTTTGTGGGGCTTGCTCACCCAGCCCCGCAGAGAGACTCCCCCTGCCCTCCCCCTCCCCTCTGCAGCGGCAGTTCACATCCTGAGCCCTCCGCTCAGCTGTGCCCCTGGGGCGGGGTGCCTCTCAGGGCCTGCCCTCCACCTCCCTCTCTGCAGTTAGCGGGAGGCCCACACCGGGCACCGCCTCCCGACAGAGGCCGCCCCCCAATACAGAAGGGCCAGGGTGCAGTCCGAAAAGGCCAGGGTTCACCGTGTCCCCGAAGACGCCCCGGCCACGCTGTATGTGCTTTTATGGGGGGCCGTCACTGCTGTTCACCCCCATCAGGTTCCACTGGTCATGTTGTGGTCCGGCCAGAACGGGGGTAGCAGACGTGTCTGGAGCTGTGTGCGCATGTGACTCGGCGTGGGTCCGACTCCTTCGCCCCAGTGCACCCCACTCCTCCCTGTGCCTTTCCGGGGTCCCTGGGGGCTCTGTTCCTCCTCCCGGCTGAGCAGTCCGCCCTTCCCTCTCCGCCCCCGGCTTCGTCCCTGTCCCCGCCCCCACATCTCCGGGGGAGGGAAGAGTGCGCGGTCTCCCAGGAGTAAGCGCGCTTCCCGGAGCACGCTGGTTACCATGACATCAGGGCGCGGCGGCCCGGCTCCGGGGTGACAGGGTCCCTGTGTCAGCAGACTGAAGCCGGCTGCATGTTCTGCCCCACCTCCGCACTTACTGGAGGTGGGGTGAGGAGCGTCCTGCCGCTTCCCCCTCGCAGTCGGGGCTCCCTCCTCCTTCCCAGCCCCTAGCTTCTGAGGGGGCTCAGTCAGCGCCTCTGGGCTGGGGGCCGACCTCCGCGTCTCCAGGAAACGGGAGCGCGCCCAGCCTGTCGTCATGACAACGCGGGCCCGACTGGTGCCTCCGGGTGGATGATTGACGTGGGGGGTCCAGCTCAGGTCACCCACCGGGAAGGATAGGCCCGACCCATACCCCCCGGATTACCTTCAAGGCCTAGACTTGGGGAGCCCCATCTTTTCCCCACCCCCACACCTCAAGGTCTGGAAAGCCAGCCACCCGCACCGCTAGCCACCTTCCCCGACCAGGAAATGCTCTGGCGCCGCCTGCCACGGCTCAAAAGGGGGGGGGGGGGCTGCCCTCCCAGTGGGCTGGGGAGGGTGGACAAACCCAGGGCCCAGAGCTGTTCCCCTCCGGCCAGGGAGAGACACGAGTCAAGGGGCCTCAAGAGAAGCGCTCCCCTCAGTGCCTGCAGCGTCCTCCCCCTTCCCTGTCCTTTGATGTATCTCCTCTGCCCTGAAGACTAGTCCTCTTTCTGCCCCCTCCCCCTGCTCTTTGGGCCCCAAAGGCAGACAAGCCTGGGACTTGGAACCAGCCAGAGGAAGTGGCCTGTCAGCCTGTCCCCCTGCCAACTCTGGGCCTGCCACCAGCATCTCCACCCTTGGCAGACTCCAGATCTCCCCTCTCAGACACCGGGTCTTGTCCCCTCCTCCATCTGAAGAGAGACTGGGGGCCTGGAGAGGCACTGGGGAGTGCTGCTCTTCCTTCCCTGTCCTTCCTGTATGGTTGCTGGTTGCTCCGAGAAGGAACCCTCTGGGAGGGAGGTTCATCTCCAAGCTGCCTACTGATGTTTGCTGTTGATTTGAGGGGTCTTGGGGCCCCAGCTAAGCTGCCTTGCCAGCCAGAAGGATTCAGGGCTGGTTGGGATGGGCCGGGAGGGGGCGTCTGTGCCCCCACCCATCTGAAGTTGGATTCAGACCAAAAGAACAAGCCTGTGCTAGAAGGATGAAGCACACACTGGCGTTCCGGGCAGACCCCTAGAATCCTCAGGGTGGACTCACCCGGGGCTGGCGTCCCTGGCCGCCTCCCTAGTCTGGGGCCTCCGCAGGTCGGGGCCCTGATCACCTGCGGGTCATGAGTGCAGCACAGAGGCAGAGCCCTTGCTTAGGGCCACTCAGCATATGGGGCTGCTAAGCCTGGGGTGGGGGTGGGGGGAGACAAGGACTCTGCTCAGTGTTAGCCCCCCTGCCCAGTCCTTCCGTGCTTGAGTAGTTAGATGGCTTGGGTTCCTTGTTCTGTGGGGCTGGCTGTTTGGAGAGAAGAGAAAAAACTGGTTCAGAAAGTGACCGGACTTGGGTCTTGCCATCTCTCCCGCTCCTGCAGAGCGCTGCAGCGGCCCCCAGCCCGGTGATGGGGAGCATGGCCCCCAATGATGCAATGGCATCAGGCCCCATGGCACCCGGCTTCTTCCAGGTACAGCCAGGGCTGGGACCCCCTGTCTGCCTGGGTGGGCAGTGACAGGGTGGGTATATACTGTGCCGTCCCTGGTAGGGCCAGAGAGAGGGGTGGAGCTGCCTGGGCCCCAGTGCCAAGGAGGGCGGGGGCTCTGCGCTAGGACTGCTCGCGTGTCAGGGTGCCTGGGGCCGCAAAGCTTGGCTCTCTGAGCCAGGGGTCCTGCCCATAACCCTACCTTTAGGGTCCACACCCGGCCCCTCCCCCGCCACATCCCGCAGAGGGGGCTAGCTGGCCCCTTCTCCAGCCTCCACGGCGTCCACGCCCCTGCCCTGCCAGGCTCAGCAGAGCCACAGGAAACCGTGGAACTTCGGGTGACCTCCCTCCTCCCAACCCGCCTGGTTCTGTCCTCCTAGGGCCCCCCCGGCTCCCAGCCTTCCCCCCACAACCCCAACGCCCCCATGATGGGGCCTCATGTTCAGGTAAGGACTTGTAACGCCCCGCCCCTTCGCGCACGCACACCCCTCCCCGGGGCCCCTGGGCGAGTACCACTGAACTAGGCACCCGGGCACCGCGGGCTGAGGTATGTCGGCTGGTGCTGGAGGAAGGCTGGGGGCCCGGCGGCAGCAGGAACCGGCTAACTTTGAGGGCTGAGCAGGTGGGGGGGGGGTGCTGACCCCCGGCCGACCTCTTCCAGCCCTTCATGTCACCGCGGTTCCCAGGGGGCCCCCGGCCCACCCTGCGGATGCCGAGTCAGGTGAGAGGGGAATGTGGGGAGGGGGGGGCAGGAGTTGGGCCGGGGTGGGGGCACCCCACTCAGTGCTGCCACTCCCCATCCGCAGCCTCCCGTGGGCCTCCCCGGCTCCCAGCCCCTCCTCCCTGGCACCATGGAGCCCTCCCCGCGAGCGCAGGGTGAGTAGGGAAGCTCCAGCTGCTGTCCCCCCACCAGCCAACCAGGACCCCAGAACGCATCATAGCGCGTATCCACGCGGGGAAATGGGCCAGACCTGAGCCCACTCTTCCTTCTGCCCCCAGGGCATTCGAGCATGGGCCCCATGCAGAGGGTGACGCCTCCCCGGGGCATGGCCGGCGTTGGGCCCCAGGTAAGGGCCGGCCCGGGTGACGGGAGTTTCAGGGGCTGCCCTGCTAAGCCTGCACTCACGCGCCCCTTTGCCTTCGCAGAGCTACGGAGGTGGCATGCGGCCCCCACCTAACTCTCTTGCTGGCCCCGGCTTGCCTACCATGAACATGTAAGGCCCTCAGGGACCCCTAGGAGCGAGCCCAGGTGGGCAGCTCCCCACTTCACGGGCTGGGGGTACTGAGGCAGACCCCACACAGCAGTCCCTGGCAGTGTTGACTTCTCTGCTGGGTGGGGAAGCTCAGGCTCAAAGACCAGTGAGCCATGACTGGCTTGGGATTTGAAGGCCGGCCTGGAATCTGCGTGGCCCACAGCTGCTGCTCTGAGGGCGCCTGCGGCGGAGTGGGTGTCAGGGAGTGTGTGCTGGGGGGCAGGGTACCACCGGGCTGAGACCCCGGGTCCACCCCTGTCTCTTCTAGGGGCCCCGGAGTGCGCGGCCCGTGGGCCAGCCCCAGTGGCAACTCGGTGAGTATCCGGGAGGGGTGTGGGGTGATTAAAAGTCGGCGGGGTGGTGGAGTGGGCGGACTGCTCACAGCTGCCCCTCTCCCCAGATCCCCTACTCCTCCTCCTCCCCCGGCAGCTACTCGGTGAGTGGGGCCTAAGCTGGGACACCTGGGGCCTGAGCGCAAGGGTTGTGGGGTGACACATGGGGGGGACTTTCTCACCGTCTGTGCTTCCCTCTGTGTGCAGGGACCCCCAGGAGGAGGTGGGCCCCCTGGAACCCCCATCATGCCTAGCCCTGGAGGTACGACAGCCTGAACGGGGCGTAGGGAGGGCTGTGCTTGGTGGGGGAAGCGCCTCTGACACCCCGCCCCCTCGTGCGCTGTCTCAGACTCCACCAACTCTAGCGAGAACATGTACACCATCATGAACCCCATCGGGCCGGGCGCCGGCAGGTCTAATGTAAGCAGGGCTGGCGGGGGTCGGGGCGGGGTGGTGGTTGGTTGGGGGCGGGGAGCCGGTGGCCCGAGGCCCAGGCTGCTTCTCTGCCTGCAGTTCCCGCTTGGCCCTGGTCCGGAGGGCCCCATGGCCGCCATGAGCGCGATGGAGCCTCACCACGTGAACGGATCCCTGGGTGAGTGGGTGTCCGGGGACGCCGACACCCACACACCCGCCCCCGCCCCGCTGCTCCGCGAGCCTCGTGCGCCCCCTGGCGGCCTCGTTCAGCCCGTCCGCCTCTGTGTGCTGGGCGGGCATTGAAGGCGCCTTTGGTTCTCTGGGCTGCTGGGTGACCGGCTGAGCTGGGGGAGGGTCCAGCAACGAAACCGTGGGGAGGCCCGGCCGCCAGCCCTGACCCCCGCCCCGATCAGGGCCCTCCCAATGGGCTGGGCCGCGGGAGGGGTCGCGGCCGTCGCGGAGGGGCGGGGAGCGGAGTTTGCGGAGGGATCGGTGGAACGGGCTTGGCGGCGCCGGCGCGACTGAGCCGCGTGTCCGCCGTCTGTCGGTCCACAGGCTCGGGCGATCTGGACGGGTTGCCGAAGGTGAGGGGGCGGCGCTCCGTGGGGGGGGGGGGGCGGGGCTGCGGGGGCGGCCAGGTGGGAGAAGCAGAGTCCCGGCGGGGCCGCGCGGCCGGGGTTCGCGCTGACCGCGGCCGCCCCCAGAGCTCCCCCGGCGCCGTGGCCGGCCTGAGCAACACCCCGGGCACCCCGCGGGACGACGGCGAGATGGCGGCCGCCGGGACCTTCCTGCACCCGTTCCCGAGCGAAAGCGTAAGCGACTGCGTCGACTCCCCCCCCGCGGCGGCGTCGGGCCGGAGGGGCCTGGCGGGCAGACCCCGGCGGGGC
Source organism: Muntiacus reevesi (assembly GCF_963930625.1). Classification (NCBI taxonomy): domain Eukaryota; kingdom Metazoa; phylum Chordata; class Mammalia; order Artiodactyla; family Cervidae; genus Muntiacus; species Muntiacus reevesi. Next base: position 183,645,288 of record NC_089249.1, on the reverse strand, counting down.
GGCCGGGGGGCCAGAGCAAGACCGTGACCGCGGCGGGCCAGGTGGGGGGGCGGCCGCGGCATCCTTCCCTTCCTCCTCCTTTCCCCTCCCCCCGGCCCGCCCCGTCTCACCACCCTGTCCACATCCCACCCCCAGCCCTGGGACCCGTGGCTCCCCCACGTACCGCCACCTGATCCTGTCCTCTTCCCCGTCCACACCTCCCTGTCCCCCATTCCCCCCGGGGGGCGGGTCCCAGCCTAGGCCGGAACTGAGCCGGCCCCCGCGCGCCACCCCCTCGTCTTTCCGCAGTACTCCCCCGGGATGACCATGAGCGTGTGATGGGGCCGCAGACCCTTGCCCACTGCCGGCCTCGGCTTCTGCCCAGCGCCCCTGCCCGGGGCCAAGGTCCAGGGGCTCGGGTGGTCCGCAGGGTGAGGGTCTGAGGTCACAATGCGGGCAGCTGGACTCCCAGTCAAGGCTTGGATGGCTGGGAGGCCCCGCACCAAGGACTTATTCATTTTATATATATATATAAAAAATCAAACACACAAGGACCTCAGAGACGTTCTTTCCAGTTTGGGCCCTTCCCGTCATTTCTGTTTTGTCCTGGGGGGGCGCTCCTTGAGGGACCTTCCTTTCCCCTGGACAGCAGGGGTGGGCCCCATCAATAAATGTAACTTGATTTTGGTTTTTGGTATCTGGTCTCAAATTTTTTCTTTGCCTTGCAGCAGCCACACCCTACTTATTAGCCTAGCCTTCAAGGGTTGTGGTTAGGCAGAGCCGCCCGCTCCTACCCCCTCCTCCCAAGGGGGGCGGGGGCAGTTCTGGAAAGTTCCAGAGAGTTGGGGCAATAGAGTTGGGAAGGGGAGGTAGGAGTCTACTGATGAAAAATGGAGATGGGGCTGGGGTTGGGCAGGTTTAGAGTTGCAGACGCCAAGAATACAGATGTGGCTCATAGTGGCACTAGCTTTATTGTCTTCAGGGGGCCTAGAAGGGTCGGGTCCTGGGGAGCAATGGGGGCAGGAGTTACAGGGGAGTCGTAACTCCTAAGGCCAGGGCCTTAGGTGGTGGGCATCTGGGGTGCCTCAGCCTGTGAGTGCCCATTGGCGTCACCAGTACAGCCATTGGGTGCGGTCGGCACAGATCCTTTCTTGCAAAGCACCAGGGAGGCGGTGGCCAAGGGCCCAACTCTCTTGAGGCCAGGGCGTTCCATCTTGTGCTCCAGAAGCATGTGGTTCTGCGGAGGGAGCCCCACGCAGGCCCTGGGGGATGATCAGGGCTCAGCGGGGCTAGACCCTGAGACTGCTGTGCAGTCCCTAGGCCCTCGCACAGCGCCTCCAGCGGACATCCTGGCCGTGGATGGGGACCCCCAAGGCTGGGGCACACCTGAGGATATTCTCGATGCAGCTGCGCTGGCGGAAGAGCGCATTGACCACGGGGCTGCCGGGCGGTGCAAGTGGCGCCTTGAAGAGGAAGCCGAGCAGCGACAGCACTGGGTGGAAGCTCTGCGGGTCAGGGTCGATGTCGGTGCAGAAGCTCACTCGCTGACACAGTTCAGTCAGCAGGGCCAGGTCCAGCATGATGGGCGCGGCCAGGAGCGAGTCCTAGGGGGCCAGCGGGTCAGGAGGTGGGCCGGGTTGGCGGCCGCCCCGCTGCTCCTGCCCCCCGCGCCCCACACCTCGCACGTGTTGTGCAGCACCAACGTGTTGGTCCCACCCAGCATCAGCTCCGATGTGTACTCATCCAGGGCACGCTTGCTGTCACCCACGTATGGCACGTATTTGATGACCACCTGGGGGGCGGCAGGAGGTCACACGGGTCCCTGCCCTCGGCTGGGCGCGCCCTCGCCCTGGCCCCTGCCCCCACTCCCGCGCCCCACGCACGCAGTGGTCGGGCCGCTCGCCCGGCGAGTAGAGCACCGGGTTGCTGTGCACCATGTCGTCCACCACGCTGCTCTTGGACACCTCCTTGGAGCGGAACTGTGGTGGCGCGGACAAGTTCTGCCCGTCGTTGTTGCCCAGGTGGTTGTAGCTCACGATGGACATGGTCTGGGGGGACAAGGGGACCCCCGGTAGCTGCAGGCCTCGCAGCACACAAGCCCAGCCCTGGGGGGTCCAGGCCCCCGCTTCCTGAGCTGAGCAGTCCCCCAGGCCCACACACCTTGAGGCCAGAGCCGATAAGAAAGTCCACGAGCACAGACTTAACCTTGGTCTGGCCTGACTTGAAGTCGTCTCCACCCACAAAAACGCGGCGCTGCCACGCGAGCTCGAGGGCACCGGGTACCAGCGTGTTCTGTGGGGACCCATTGAGGAAGGCACAGCCCTCCAAGATGCTGGCCACAGCGAAGAGTGTGGAGGGCGACACTTCCAGGCCCAGCTGCAGACAAAGGGGGCCAGTCAGCACAGAGGAGTCCCTGGGGGCTGGCCCTGATCCCACTCCGCCCCACCACCTGGATGGTGCGCAGCAGGTTCTCAGCGGTGTCATTTAGGCCCGGTATCACTTCGCAGAAGCGCTCCGTGTTCGCCGTCCACAGCACGATGACTTTGTCCAGGCCGGCGCTGGACCGGAAGTCGCGGATGTCCCTGCGGATCTGCTCCAGCTGGGGATGGGGAAGGTGAGGGGAGGTTGTACAGGCTCCTCCGACCTGTGGAGGCCTGGGCTACTCAGTTTCCCAAGTGCGCTGGACCCTCAGGATGGGAACGTGGGGACAAAAGAAGAGCAGGTGCGGGGGGGCGGGGAGGACAAATGGCTGGGAAGAACAAGTGGCAGGGGATAAGGGGCACGGGGAGGGGCTGCACCTGCTGCGCGCGCGTGCCCGGGATGACGTTGTCGGCGCGCGCGCTCTGGTTAGCTGCGATGAACTCCGGGATGTAGACAGAGGGCCGCGGGCGCATGGCCTCCATGTGCGGCCAGAGTTGCTCCTGCAGTCCCCAATCCAGTACCTGTGCGCGCCGCATTGCCTCCGCCAGGTTCAGCGAAGATATGTCCCAGCCTGGGGGGTACCCTCAAGCTCGGCCCGGCCCCAAGCCTCGGCCCCGCCTCCCGCCCCACCCCCGGCCCAGGGCACCGCCCACCGTCGAACACGAGGTCATCGGGCGCCACCATGGGCAGCAGTGAACTGAAGGGCACGAACACTTCCTTGCCCTCGGCGTCCAGGCCCAGGCTAACGGTGCCTGCCTGCGTCAGCGAGCCGTAGTAGTTGGCCTCCTGGGGGGCGGCAGCGGGAGCGCAGTGAGAGGTGGGCGTGGCGTGGGGAGGGCCTCGAGCAGGCCAGGGCCCCGCCCGGCACCCGCAAGCTCCGCCCTGCTTTGGGCACCTCCCCTCGGAGCTCTAACCCTAGGCGGAAGCCGCTCCGCTCGGGAGGTCCCACCCTGAAGCCCTCCCACACCTTAGGCTCCGCCCCCGCAAGACCCCTGAGGAATCCCCGCCCCCCGTGGAAACCCCGCCCGGAGTCCGCCCGCAGCCAGAAACCCCGCCCCCTGTGGGCCCACTCCTCCGTAGGAGCCCCTCCCCCGCCGCAGGGATTCCAGCGAAGCCCTCTCTCCGACCGAGCCCCACCCGACTCCCCACCTTGCGGCCGGTGCGCGTGGGCCAGGACAAGCGCAGTCGGTTGGCCAGCACGGCAGCGGTCAGCGTGGAGCCGTTGTTGCCGCCCCAGCCGACGAGCATGACCCCGAGCCGGGGCACCTGCCGGGCGGTCCGGAAAGTGAAGCGCGTGGACGTGGGGTGCACCTGGGGGTGGGCAGCGGGGTGAGCCAGGGACCGCAGGCCCCTCCTCGCTCGCTACTACTGGGTCGGGGATCGCAGACGTTGGGCAGTTCCCGCTCCCTCCCCGCTCCCTGACTCCCCCAGCCCCGTGGCCCGCCGAACGGCCCCTCGCCTACCTTGAGTACGCTGCCCTCGCGGCTGACGCTCGTCGTCCGGTACTCGTACTGCGCCTCGATGGTCTCGGGGCTGTAGACCACGTCGGGGCTCTCGACCACGAACTCAGTTGCGACCTCCATCGCGACAATCTGGGGGTGCGGGGTTGGCAGGAGGTCAGCGGGGTCCCAAGAACTGGCTGGGCCAAGCCGACTTCAGTCCCCGGGGAGCCTGCACCCCTCCCGGGGCGGCACTCACCGATGTGGAGTCGGCTGGGGCAGCGGCGGACGGCTAGAGCTCGGGGCGCGCGAACTCCAGAGAAAAGAGCCGTGGCGCCACCCCCGCCCCGCCCCTCGCTCCGCCCGCGCGCGGGAGGAGGGGCGCTCGCGGCGGGGGGAGGGCGCGCACCGACCTTGGGCTCGGGTTCGAGGCCTTTCGGTCCCAAGCCTCCGCCGCGGTCTGGTTGTTGGCCGGTTGGTCAAATAACCTGGGCTCCAGGCCCCGGTCCTAACTCGGCCCGCGTAAGTCACTTAGGACCCCCGGCCGCCTATCCCGACTGTACCAAAGAGGACTTTAAAGCTCTAAGTGAGCGCCAAGCCCCAGCCACGAGGCAGAGTTTGAGTTAGGCTTGGAAACTCATTATTTGGTGGGTTGGAGAAGGGGCGTCTCTGGAGAAACTAAGGCAAGGGAAACTGAGGCAGAAGACCAAGCGAGGAATCGGATTTCAAAGCGTGACACTCCTCCAGCCCAGGCTCCCTCCTCTTCCCCTTCTTGAGCAACGGTCAGACTCTCCACTCCCACAGGGCTCGCCCCGGAGAGGGGGTAAAGGGGGTGGCTGTGAGTTCTCGGTGCCCCCACCTGTAGCAGGAGGGCTATCAAGCCTATCAAGGTCAGGGCTGGGGTGGGGGCAGGGGGAGAGGCTGCTCCGTGGGGAAGCGAGGGAGCATCGGCCGGGCAGAGGCGGCCATCTGGGAGGAGCTAGGCCTGCACAGCTCTGAGCCCCTCTAAGCGCCCAGTGATAAAGGAGCGTGGGAACCCGGCAGGCGGGCGGGGGCGGCTCCCCCAGGAACTTTCCAAAACAAGCGGCCTCCTCCGGCTGGAAAGTTTCCACCCCTGGAACTGACCCAAAAGGTGGATAGTTGGGAACGTTTGCAGGAAACATGGTCAGAGCCTGGCCTTGGGGAATGGGGGCTCTCAAACTAGTCCAGACTTTGCCCTCAAGGGGCTTCAGTTGTGGGGGAGTCAGAAGTGAACAGGGGGGACTTCTCTGGTGGCCCAAGGGTTAAGAATCTGCCTGCCAATGCAGGGGACATGGGTTGGATCTCTGGTCCAGGAAGATTCTACATGCCACAAGGCAACTCTTTTACCTCAACTACTGAGCCTGCGCTTCAGAGCCTGTGCTCTGCAACAAGAGAAATCACTGCAATGAGAAGCCCCGGCTCGCCACGGCTAGAGAAAGCCCGAGCACCACAATGAAGTCCCAGCACAGCCAAGAATAAGTAAAGAGAAGTGAGGGGGGCACTCCCAACCAGAGGGACCTAAGAGGCAGCGGTGGGCAGGGCAGGCTGCCTGCAAGAGATGGCTGCTGGACGGTGTCTTGAGATAATGAAGACATCTCTTATCAAAGAAAGATATGAAGAGCTACCTAGACAAAAACCTGGGGGACTGGTTTCAGGGGCAGATGAAAAAGGGCTGGATGTAAGGGGGAGGGAGGCAGTTTGGGGACCAAGGCAGACCCTCAGGCCTGGGGACACGGGCAGATGAAAAAGGGCTGGATGCAAGGGGGAGGGAGGCAGTTTGGGGACCAAGGCAGACCCTCAGGCCTGGGGACAGGGCATTTGGTATAATAAATATTTGGGTTTTGTCCCACTTTCTGGCTTGGAGATTGAGTTTGATCACTAATTGCCAGGGGCTTCCCTGACAGCCCAGTAGTTAAGACTCTGCACTTCCACCGCAGGGGGCTGGGGTTCGATCCCTAGTCAGGGAACTAAAATCCCGCACGCCCAGAGGTGTGGCCTAAAATTAGAAGACAAAAAAAAATTATCAATGGTCAGTGATTTATTCAATCATTTAAACTCTATAAAAGCTCCTAAACAATGAGCTGCAGGCAAAAACATGGAGATGCTGGGAGGGTGACGCCTGGAGAAGTCATGGCAGCCCTGTACCATTCCCCACATCCCGCTCTCCTGTTGAACTGCTTGTTTGAGCACTGTGAGCCATTCTAGCAAACCTCTGAGGGGGTGGGAGGGAACCCCCGATTTACAGTGGGTCGTTCAGAAGTATGGGTGGCCAAGGACTCGAGGCTGCTGTCTGAAGTGGGGACCTGTGCACCATAACCTGGGGACGGAACTGTCCGACCCCTGGTTGGTATTGGAGAACCTGCAGGAGCTGGAACTCTCCAGGCCACAAGTCACACCACAGGACTGTGTAAAGACCCAACCCTGGGGAAGCTCAGCATTCACAGGGCAGCCTGTGGGAGGTGCTGGCAGAAGGGGTGTGGGCAGAGCAGGCCCAGGCAGGCTCCCTGGGGGGGCCGTGTTGGAGTAGTTACGGCTACTGCTAACACTACTAGTAGTAACTGCCAGTAGGGACCAGCTGGGGGTGTGACACGGGGTGAGTGTGCTGCCTGCGGGTGAGCACTGAATGACCAGGGGCCCCCACCCCGCCAGACCGCAGGCTTCCAAGGGCAAGGGCAGAACTGTCGCGGTCACTGCTGGGTGCCCGCGCCCGGAAGGAGCCCGGGGCACGGGATGGGCTGGTGCACCCAGGTGCTGGCAGATGTTGTCCAGCAAGTGGCAGGGACTGAGCCCTGAGCCCTGTGGCCGTTGTGGATTGTGAAGGCGCAAAGTCCCCTGGAGACCTGGACTCGGTGTCTGGGGCTCAGGAAGGATGGTCAGGGAACTGCCCGTGGCCACAGGGCTGTGGGGGAGGCCGGTGGGCAAGGCGAGCCTGAGGCGAGACGAGGCTGAAGCAGGCAGGGGTGTGGGGACAGAGATTTATCCACTAGAACAGCGTGGCGGGGCTGCCTAGGGAGCAGGGTACACTCTGCCCCACAGGGCCTGCCTGACTTCCCCTCCCGCGCCCCTCAGATTCCTGGGCCGCTTCAGAAGTCAGGCCAAGGCCACTGGCCAGCAGGGCCACCAGGAAGGCTAAGGCCCACAGTCCCTGACCCCTGGACCCCTTTAATCCTGGTCTTATTCTTTGTTTTTCCTTCCTAAAATAAACATTCCCCTCCACTGTGTCCTTGGAGGGTAGGAACTGCCCCCTGCCTCCTGCTCCTCACCTGGATGGCTCTGCAGCTGGTGTCCTGAGCCTGTGGGGCCCCACTGGGCCTCAGGCTCGGTACCCCTGTCCCCATGGGGGGGCAAGGGAAGCCCCACCCCCAGCCCAGTGTGCGGCCGGGGAGGACTAATCAAACAGTGCCGTTACCCACTGTCGTCTCCATCAGCCAAAGCTCGTTAGCCCAAATCAAGCACTCCCTTTGCTGCACACGGCCCCACTACTGGGGGCTTTGGCCCTGGGGAGCCCTGGGGTCCCCCTGCCTGGCCCAGCCCACTCTGTGCACGCCACAGGGGCAGCACTCTGCTTATGTGCCGCCACGGCCCCCCAGGCCTCCGCCTCCCGCCTGTCAGCTCCCACCTGCGAGCAGGCCTGCTGGTCTCCCGCTCCGGCACCTGTAGGGCCCTCTGCCTCAGGTCCGCCCTCCACCGCCAACCTCACTCCTGGGCAGTGGCTGTGGCGGGCTGCCCGCCACGCTTTCTCTACGCTCAGCCCATGCCCCCCCCAGTCACCCTGTGGCCAGGTGGCCTCCAGACCCCAGTGCCCCCACCCCTGGGGAATGACACATATACTCCCAGCTTGGGCTGACAGATTCAGTTCAGTGAATTTATTGTAGGTTGAAAAAAATCAGCATTCACCTGTTTAGTGTACAAAAAGGACACTAGATCTTTTAAGAAAATATTAGGAAACTGAAGATGCAGACGTCTTTCAATTGTAACATTTTGGCAAAAGTGAAAAGTTCTTGTAAACACCAACTCCATGGCTCAAAATAGTTTTTCTCCACAGTACAATATTAAAAGAAAAAAAAAAAAAAAACAGTATCAATAAGTTAGACCATATTTAATCAGCTAGAACTTTTGTCCATCAACCCCCGCCCCAAGCACAGAACTCCTCTTAGCTTCATAATTCCTTAAAAGGAGAAAATAAACAACAACAACAAAAAATGAGGAGGAGGAGGAAATTCAACTGAGAGTCCTTTGAACTGGACCCCAGGGCAGAGGGCAGGTGGGCCCTCCGGGGTGGGGCCCCTCAAGTGATCCCGCACCACTCGAGTCTGCGCGTCCAGGCTGAGTACACGATGGCTGCTCACAGAACTCAGAGTCCCAGGTCTGCTCAGCCTGTCCCCCTCCATCCCAAATGAAAAACAAAACGACAGCTATTGAAACATAAAGGATCAGCTTCCTCAGCGCTCCAGGCACCCCAGGGGTCCCATGGAGCCACTGGGGGGCGTGGGGGCACTGCAGGCATGACTGCTCTTTGGGAAGCCATCAGGAGACACCCCCGCAGCTTAGAAAAATAGACGTGTCTATGCGAGCATTTCCGCTCTCCCTGCCTCACTAGGATCCTGGCAGCAACCCCTGCCACCGCCCCCCGCAGTGACCCCGGGGCTGGGGGTTGCAACCAGTCCCACAGCCTTCCCCCATCGTGGCTTCGCTGAACGTGGCTCTGAATTCACGTGAAGGCGCGCTTTAGACCCCAGCATGGCCTGGCGGGGCCCCGCGCACACACGCGCTCGCGCACACACGCACACACACACACACACACACACACGCCCCCTGACGCTTTCAGGGACATCAGACTAGGCACAGTGACTAAGCAGCAAATGGGTGTCCTGGGGCCAGCACCCCCAGAGAGGGGGGATCAGGCACCTCTTCTGAGCTCACTCTCCGGGGGCTCCCTGGCCCCCTCGGCCCCCATCCCCTCCCTGAGTGCAAACCCCGTGGGGGCTCTGCAAAAAGGACCCCAGAACCCACACGTGGGGCTGAGGGGCGGAGCGAGGTCCAGAACACGGGGACCACTTGGCCTCAGCAGTACCAAGTGAGGAGCAGCAGCGGAGAGAATGGGGAAGACAGCGAGAGAAAATCCGACGCTGGTGCTGTAGAGCGCGCTACAAGCACAGAAGCTCCCGGTGACCCCCGACAGCTGAGGGCCTGGAATAGCAAGGCGGGCCTGGTGGCTCCCAGCAGCTGCTCCTGGGCCAGCTGGAGTTTTCCAAATAGAGCTGCAGGGCTTGCACGGCCGAGCCCTCCCCACTCAGAGCCAGGGAGAGGGGGTGTGTGAGACCAGCGCAGGGTAGGGGCCCCCGGCGCCCCCCACCAGTCCTCTCCTCAGAGCTCGAGCTCGCAGAGGCAAGGCCAGACTTCCGGAGCATCTGTAATACTGTAGAAAGGACCCAGGGCAGCGTCTAGACCCTGGGCGTCCAAGGAGGGGAGGCACAGGTGTAAAAAAAAGATGCTTTTTCTTTCGTACAAAAATAGACTTGAGTCTCGTCAGCAGTAGCCTGTCTTTGTATAAAACTAGAAAAGGCAAGCAGGTAGGCCGGCCTTGGAGTCTTTCTCTGACAAAAAGTTGAAGCCCCCTGTGGGGTGGCTGGCGAGGAGGTGGGCTTCTTGGGGAGCCCGTCCTAGGCAGGGGGGCTGCGCAGGAGATTGTGGGGAACCTGGGGGGAGCTGGACACCCTACCTGGGTTTGTGTGACCTGTGGGCGGCCAGGCCTGCATGGGCTCCCCTGAAAGCCGGCGTCGCTGGCTCAGATGACTGTATTCTTCCTCACGTTTATTGTGTTAAATAAATCTCTGTTTTCTTGCCTTCAGCTCCCCCTTGCCCCCAGCTCCCCCACCATCCAGAACAGTCAGCCAGTGAGGTGAGTCGGCCTGGCTGGCGCGCAGAACCTCCTGCCCCGGGGCCTGGGGCTACGGCCATGCCTGGAGCTGCCGCTGGTCGTACTCGGCGATGAGCCTCTTGATGTGGGCCAGCTTGCTGTGCAGGTACTCGCAGCGGTGCTTCTCCTGGCTGTAGTTGGTGTTGGTCTGCGAGAGCGCGGCTGGGCTGAGCCTCATCCAAGGGGCCAGCGCGGAGAGCCCAGCGCCAACCCAAGCCGCCCCGCCTGGCTGCCCCCGGCGCCCACGCCAGGCAGGGGCCCCTGAGCTGCCCCGGGCTCCACCCTGGGAAACAGGGTCACGGCTAGGGTGGGAGGCTGCAGGAAGGTGGGTCACGCAGCTTCCACGTGGGGCTGGGGCACGGCCGGTGGGAACCACCCTGGCACACTCGGCCTAGGAACGAGAGCTGCTCTGGTGGCGTCACGTCCCAGGAGACGGTCAGGAGCCCAAGGTGGGGGCAGCCTGCGCCCACGAGACCACAGTTCCTCCCCGACTCGAGCAGTGAAGGGCTCAGACGGGGCCAGGACGGGGTGGGGAACTGTGCTTCCTCCCCTGGACCTTTGAGGGAGCTGCAAAGGACCTGGGGCTGTGCCCACCAACAGTGGGAGAGCGTGTAGGGGTGCTCAGGGGAAGGGGGCATTCGAGTGCTCAGGACAGACTTAAGGTCCCCAGCTGTCAGCAGGGGAGGAGCTACTCTGAGGACCTGAGACTACCTCAGGGAGGCCTGCCCTGCCTCCTCTCCCAGACCACGGCGCCACTCACCTGATCCCACCCCGCCCTAACCCCCACAAGGGGATGGAGGCTCACCTTTTTGATTTTTCGATATTCCTGAAGGATCTGCCCACGAGTAGTCTGGATGAAAAACAAAAGAAACAGTGAACAATGCATTATCTGCAGGATACCCCAACGGAGTGACCCTTCTCCTTGCTAACTGTGACCTGCTAGGTCACTGCATGCTTGGGGACAATGGCCGCAGCTGTGGCGTGATAGCCTGAGGGAGAAGAGAAGAGGGGCTGGGTGCAGGCTGGGGGAGGAGCAGGGCCAAGGGGGCGACTCGGGGACATGCACGAGGCCACGCGGCGGGAGGGGTCACACAGTGGTAGGGGTCACACGGTGGGGAGGCAGAGAGCAGGTGGGACGGCGCCTTCCCTCGCACCCAGCTGGCCGGTGCCCAGGTCGAGGCCAAGTGCAGAGGCCCCCTGACCACCTGCAGGGGCTGCAAGGAGGTGGGAGGATGGGGGTGCCCGGGGGCGGGGGGGCGCTCGCGTGTCCTAGACCCTCAGAACCCCTACTGCGCCTCCAGTCACAAGCCATCTCCTCGGGAAATCAACATGGCCTCCAGCAGGCAGACTGAGCCCAGCGCGACGGCTCCTCAGGGCGAGGCTTGTCGTCAGGTAACCAGCTCCGAAAGGGGTCGCAAGGGGGGGGCTGGTGTCCCAAGGCCCCCTGTGCTGAGTCCCCACTCAGGATGCCCGGGGAAGCTCAGGTGCCCTAGGTGGGGGAGGTGGCTGGGAACCCAGAGACCCTGCATCCCCTGCCCCCCCCACATGGCTGTGACAGCTCTGACGGGCTGTGGGGTGTGGCCAGGGCCTGCCCACCCCACCCCCCCACCCCCCCGCTGGGGGGCAGCGCTGAGTTCTCCGGTGACGGTGACGCAGCAGTGGGCTGCAGAGGAGCCCCCAGGTGCTCACAGCGGGGGGCGCACACACCCCAGCCCCGGCTTCCTGGCTGTCTCCACGGCTCGGTGGGCCCCCCAGCCCACGGTCACCTCCCACCTACAGCGCTGGTCTTGCCCAGTCTCATGGCTGAGGCGGCGGAGCTCCCCAGACAGGCCTGAATCTCTTGGAGTAGGAAGCAGGGGCGGGCAGTGCCCCGCCCAGAGCAGGGGGGGTCAGGTCGGGACGCAGGCACCAGGCTGGGCGCTACCTCATACTCCTCAGACCCCTGCGAGAGCTGCCGGAGCTGGGCATCGAGCTGCGTGAAGCGCCGCGTGATCCGCTCAATGCGGGCGTGCAGGTCTCGGTACTCGCTGTACTCGGCGTTGAAGTCGTTTTTGTAGCTCTGCCGTTGCTCCGAGGAGGAGATGGTGGCGTATTTCCTGGGGAGAAGGGAGAGAGGGGCCACAGGGGCTCAGGGGGCTGCAGCAAAGAGCCTGGAAGCGTCCACAGCCGTGTGGCCAGCCCCGCCCAGGAAGCAGCCCTGACTCCGAGCAGCCGGGCCATCAGGGATACACACACAGCCATGGGGTCAAGTCAGCGCATGTGCGTGCACACACACAGGAGAACACACACAGCCATGGGGTCCGTGCTGCCTCTGCTAACCTGCAGGGCCAGGAGGCGGGGAGCAGCAGGCGAGGGAAGTACTCACAGCAAGTAGTCGGGCGTCTCCGAGGTCGACGTGGGGACACTTGAGCTGCTGCAGGTCCCGTTTAAACCTACAAAGAGAAAATATACCTTCTGAATCCATACCTGGTGTGTCTGTGATGAGATCTACAGAAGGTTGATGCCCTATTGTCTGAAGGCCTCAGAGGGGAGGCCATGCAGAGGGACCCAGAATGAGCAGAGGCGGCGTGAGTCAGGGCGAGCACCGTCTGGCCACCGTGGGGGGCTGCCTGGAGCTGGACGTGCCCCCTGCCAGTGGGAGAGGTGGTGAGCCAGCACGGTGTGCATCCCCAGAGCACAGCCGTGCGCAGAGATGGCATCGTGGGCGCAGTTCTCAGCAAGCACCCAAAAGGACGGCTTCACTGCAGGGCCAAAGCCTGGGAAGCTCGTCCAGAGCCTTTGCTGACCCCACGTAAAAGGCCACGAAGAATACCGGTGACCCCTGGCCAGTTGAGTCCCGGGGGCATACCATTCTCGGGTCCTGCAGGACAAAGCCGGATAGCTGCCAGGGTTTTCCCCCTCCTCTCCCTGCGGATGGAGTTGCAGGCCCTGCAGGCTCTGGTCCCTGGCCTGACCACCCGCCCCCTCAACCCCATCCTCCCATTCTTCCCACCAGACCCAGGACTGTGAGATCAGAGGGACAGCCCTGGGACTGTGACCCGAGACTGTCCAGAGACAGTGCCCAAGGCCTGCCCAGGCTACAGTCAACCCAAACTACAGTCTGCTCCTTTCCCCGGGGACTTCTTCCAGATGACTTTTTTTTTTACCCCAAGACAGAAGCGATATTATCACTTTGCAGCATATGCTGAGTGCCTATTTTGGTGCCTCTCTTGGAGGAAAGCAGCCCTCCAGTGGATCAGCGGTCTGATGAGCCCCCGTGTGGTTTTATACTCCATCCAGTGCAAGGGGAGATTCCCACCAATGGATGGCGTCCACTGGCACCCCCATCCGGATGTTGTCTCTGGAATGGCTGTGGCCGCGCTGGGATGCAGCCCATTAGGCGCAAACATGCAGATTTAGTCTACATTCCCACCTCCCACACCCAGGCACGTCAGGCAACCCGGGGTGCTTCACCTCGAGGCTGAGAATCAGATCACCCTGGCAGGGTACCACTGGAGTCCAGCCTGCGGCAACCCTCTGTGGGCCCCACTCCTGCCCCGGCACTGGCTGTGCAAAGCTGTGACCCGGCCACCCCTGCACCTGCCCAGCTGCTTCCCACCCGTGTGCCCCCTCCCAGGGCAGTGGGTGCAGGGACGCGTCTACAGGGTCACCCTGCAGGACCCAGGTCTGGGTGCCAATGAAAGAGGATGCCCCCGTTTCCACACACGGGTCAGTAGGCCTGAGTTCGACCTGAATAAACCGAAGCATGCCCCTGCCCAGCAAGTGGCCTGGCCAGGAAGGCGCCCCTGGGTTAGAGGTGAGACCACAATCTGAGCGAGAGCTGGGGGCAGGCATGAGGGTGGGTCTAGGACCCAGGAGTGGGCCCGCAGCACAGGGGGAAGAAGGTGGAAGACGGGGGCCTTGGCAGGGTGGGGGAGACAGGGGGCACAGGTGGGTTGAGCTGAGGAGTCTGCACAACCGGAGGAGGCTGCCACACCTGTCAGGGTCAGAGGCGATCACAGGGCAGGGCTGGGACCACAGGGCCAGAGGAGCCGGCAGCAGCATGCAGAAGGGTGGGCTACCTCACAGGACACAAGGCTAAGGAAGCTTCTGCACTTGGGTGCCGACCTGGAACCCTCTCCAGCGAGGCAGGGGAAATGTTCAGGGAACAATGCTGTTGTTAAAGGCGGGTGGGGAGCCCTGGCCTGCACAAACCCCTACCCAGGAAAGAGCCACAGCAGGAGGCTGTGTGTGGTGGGAGCTTGAGAGGAAAGGTAGGCTTCCCACCCACCTATGATCATCATCATCTGAGCTGCCAGAGAGGCCAGTTATGGTGGATCACTTGGTGCCATACCCAACTTCCAGCGCCTCACTTGTCCCTTCCTCCCCCTCGGGGCTCTGCTCCCTGGCTTTCCCGATCCCAAACCCCTTCCTCACTGTGGCCTGGGGCCACACTGCCTGCGGCTGACACACACTGGGCAGGAGCCAGAGCCTCCTGAGCCCTGCGCGTGGGGCCGGTCTGGGCAGCACCTTCCTGGCCTGGCCTGCTGCCTGGCCCCTTAGTCCCACTTCCCCAGACCCTGCCAGCAGCATATGGAACCTCGCTTCTGCTGCCTGGAACAGACAGCTCCCTGGGCCCAGCTGCTCAGGTCTGTGTCCCTGGGCGGGACCTGGGTCAGATGGCCTGTGCTCAGGAAGCCAGACTCCCTTCTCTGAGAAGCCTAGCATGCAGCAGGGTCTAGGGGTCCCAGAGAACTGACGGAGCTGCAAGGTCTCTTCATCAGACAGACCCAGCGAGCCCCGGTCTCCAGCTGCAGAGGGAGGAGCTGGCATGGCCTTTCTGAAGGACAGCTGAGGGACAAATTCCAAAGCCTCCAGGAGCAGGGGCTCCACCCGCGATGCAGGAATGCCCCCTGCTGGGGATCCTCCTGAGGAAATAATCTGAAAGCTGCAGCAGGTCAAACGGGCCCACATGGGCCCGGAAGGCTGCGCCTCTGTTGCTGTGACATGCTGATTAGGTTAAATTATGTGAGAGGAAAATCACAATGGAGTCAGTATTGCTCAGAGAGCTCTCTAAAAATGGAATCGAGAAGCCATTAAGGAAGTGTGACTTGTGCAGGGCTCAGCCTGCATGGAATCTGACCTTTTGACCCCATGAAGTCATCTGCCAGGAACTCGTGACAGCTGATCTACTTATTAGACCCCCACCCTCAAACCACGCGTGATACTGTCAACTTACTGGACCCCTCACCTAAAACAAATATTTTCTGACTTGTCTGACTTGCGTCAGAGTTAAACCGTTCTCACCAGAAACCTTTAACAAACTCAAGGCTTTTGGTCTCTCCATAAACCCAACTCTTGCTCTTCCTGAGAACCAACGCTCATGGTCACCTGAACCTGTATCTCCCAAATGGTAATTCTTAAGACCCTAAAGAAATCGTTTCCCTATTTGCAGTCTCCAGAGTTATTTTGGGGTTGACAGTAGCCACAAGGGGTGCTCAGCTCAGATGCCTGGGGCTGTAACTGGGAGTAGGGAGGCTCTGGGGGTGAGGACTCCGTCCCTATGAGCCTCCGCAGTGCCCCAAGCCCTGGTCAGCACACAGTCCCGGCAGCCTCACATCCCGCATCCCGCTGAGGGGCTCTCAACCGCCAGCTTCCCTACAGGCTGCAAGTGAGGGACCTTGTTCTGGCTCTTACCGCCCGCTTTCAGTAGACAGTCTCCTGCCTCCTCCTGGACCCGCCTTTCAGACCCTCTCTCTGCAGACTCAAAATGTTTGCTCAGCAGGTCACAGCAGGTCCACAATGATCCAGAGACCCCCTCTCTACCAAGTCCTGCCCCCCGCAGCCATCCCTGAGCCCCAGACCCCTGTTGAGTGCTCTCTGTGTCTGGGATCTCCCTGCAGCCAGAACTGGGCCCTGGAATTGTTCCTCTCCCTGTGAAGTATCCCTTCCTGTGAGCCTCAGCTCCATCAGGCTCCGTGCCCCTGGTCCCCAGGGCTGGCCTGGCACACCCTGACTGCAGGAGGCTTCGAGGAGAGCACCTCCAGGGCAGTCACATGAACCAGCGCGAGGACACGGGGCCTCAGAGTGCAGGGCGGGCCCCAGGGGGACTCAGGAGGCGGCCCCGGCGTCCTGTGGCGTGAGGGTGCATGGGCACAGGGCCAGCGCTCAGGCTCCCAGTGACCCCCCTTCTGCAGAGCCCTCTGCCCCTCGACCTCTTGGCACCTACCCGGGGCGACTGGTGGGGCAACTGGAGGGGCTCCAAGGGAGCCCGGCACTGGGCCGAGCGGCTGGTCCCGGGGCCTGTCCTCTGCGGGCCTCTCCCTGTCTTTGTGCTTCTTGGATTTCTTCTTGGATTTGCCGTGCAAGGAGCCGCCGTGGGGCCTGCTGGGCTGGGCACAGTCCGTCAGCAGGGGCATGCTGAGGCGCTCGGTAGGGGCTGGGGCGGCCACCTCCCCACGCTCACAGTCTCGGCCACTGTGGCCCAGGTCGTTGCTGACGTCGGCCAAGGGGTCGTGGGTTCGTGGCGGCTCCAGTCTCAGGGGCAGGTGGGCGTCCGTGCCAGCCAGCAGGCCCGGGGTGGGCAGCAGGCCTTCACGGCCGAGGGTTGTGCTCAACTTCCCGTTGACTGTGGGCTGAGCTCTCTGGGTGAAGTGCGATATCCTGGGTTTCTTGTTGGCCAGAGGGTCAATGAAATCAGGAGGCTGCGGCCTTTTCTGTGAAGGAAAGGAGAGAATTCCAGAAGGGAGCCTGTGCCTGGAGTCACTGTGTGCCCCAGGGAGAGGCTGGGCAGCAAGAGGCCAAACTTGAGCTGATCTGCACCCCCACCACAGGCCCTGAGGGGACCAGTGCCTGCAGGCAGGGCCACTCCGGCCACAAGGGGGCGCGCGGACGCCACAGCAGGCCTGGGAGGCCCGGAGCTCCTGGGGCCTGCCTGCCCAGGGACCCGGCAGGGCCACGGGCCAGCGGGGCAGAGGAAGGGCGGCTGCGCCATTACTGCACCCGCTTCAGCCCACAAGGGCCTCCCCGGGAACTGGTCTAAAACGCGACTGTGCTCGGCATCTCCCCCGATGACAGGAAGAGCAACGAGCCCAGTCTGAGTGACACTGGCCAGGCCCCGCAGGCCAGGACTGTCCTCCCCAGGGCCCTGGAATCCCCATGGCACCCCTGTTACATGGTGCAGGCCTCATCCCCATTCACAAAGGAGAAGACTGAGGTCCGGAAGGAAGGCCAGAGCAGAAGAATGGAGCCGGGATTACACCTGACGGCCCAGGCCCAGGGTGCGGCAGAGTGGACCAGAGTGAAACAAGGCCCTGCCCTCCACGCCCCAGCCACAGGGTGCCCTGGGAGGCTTCAGGACCTAGGCCGGATGCCTCCAGGGGGAAGCAGAGGGGGAAAGAGAGGGGCTGGCCAAGCAGGGGACAGAGACATGGCACTCACTGGTCACAGCACGTGAGGGGAGGAGACAGCTTTCACCAAACAGCTCCAACAACAGTGAGGGACCCCACTGCTGAAGATCAAGCCCCCGATAGCAAGGCCCTCCCTGGCTACTGACACGGCAGGTCCCGCTGGGGGACACAGTGATTTTCACAACAGCCCTGGGAGTCAGAGGCCTCCAGTGTACAGAGAAAGTGCAAGGCTCAGTGGCTACCAGCTCGCGCGCCCTCAGCCACACTACCCTGACAGGTAACCCAAGGAACCTATCCAGGTTCCAGGCCTGGGACCCCCAGCCCCCAGCCAGCTGCTTACGCATTCAAGAAAACTCACCAGCCCTGAGTCAGAGGCCCAACAGATTCCCCGAGAAGCAAGGTCAGGCCCACTGCCTCTGCTGAAGCCCACCCACCCTCCCCGCCAGCCACTCCTACCTGAGGGGGCGAGGCTGAGCTCCCGTGCTCGCCCGGAGGACTGTTGGCAGCAGGGTCCCCAGGGAGGCTGCCTGTGCTCTGTGGCTGGCACAGTTTCCTGCAGAGGAGAAGCAAGGCAGGTTGAAAGACCCTCCCTGCGAGGCGCACCCAGGCCCACCCACCTCTGCACTGACCCCATGCTGTCCCACTTGCACCCAGCGTCCTAGGGAGGGCCTGACTCCCCGCTGAACCAGGGCAGGGCTAGGTGCGACGGGCCCGCCTGGCAGGCAGAAAGCAGTCTAGAGTACACCTGTCCTGGGTGCATTCACACCTGCTCTGTGGCCATGGCCTCAGCCACACATCAGAAGGCCGGTCACACTGGGTGCTCTGTGCCCAGACACTCGTCTCGACCTTCATGCTCACGGAGACCGAGGACCCCCTGTGCAAAACTGTGTCCCCACGGGAGCTACAGACATTCGGTATTGGCCCTTTTTAAAAAAACATTTTATTTGGTCCTTACTTTTATAAACAACTATCATCCCAATAACAACGCTCACTGCAGAAACAGAATGCAAAAGAGGGCTGAGATGCCCTGCTCTTAGGTGGGAGGATCCCCACCCCCCCAGATTCAGCTCCCATCTTCCTGGGAGCCCAGGCCCCAGACCCTCAGGGGATGGCAGGGGCAGCCAGCAGACCACTGGAATCTGAGCTCAACAGTGCAGCCAGGGATGAGAGAAGAAATGCCCCAAGGCTTGACAGAAAAACAGAGGCCCTGACAGTCACCCAGGCTGGGTGAGGTTGGCTTCTTGAACTCCTAGAGGCTGAGAGTCTGAGGGGAGGCCAGGCACCCGGCTGGCCCCCCACGCCCTCCATGAAGCTGAGCTGGGACCCAGGGCCACGTCTGCTGCTCCGACCAGTGACCAGCAGAGCACCTCCCTGGCCCTCAGCTGCATTCCAGGCTCCGGAGGCCGCCCGCCCACAGCAGCCTGAAATGCAAGGAGAGCCCAAAGGAAGGTTCCGAGAGTGGGTGGGGCAAGTCTACTGTCCAGCCCTGTGGAAGACCCAGAACTTCCAGTCAGAGACAGAGAATCAGGTGTTCACGTCCATTCTCTCTCAAGTCCCCACTAAAAGGCATAGAAGAGAAAGGGGAAAAAAGACAGCAATGCTACTTCACACGGAAAGCAGAAGCATGAGTGGTGACTGTCCTGGAGGAGTCCTGGGCTGCAGGGGCCTCAGGCCCGCAGTGTGCGCCTCGGAGACCTCAGCGCAGGGGCCCACCAGGCTGTACCCCAACAGCGCTGCTCTGGGGCCTGGCCTGCTGGGGGGCAGCTGCAAAGGGAACCCTCAGCATGTTCGGGAGTAAAGGAGCCCAGGCCTTCCCCAGGGGGCCAGGAGGCTGCTCGGGCCACACAGGATGGACAGAAACACGGCCTCCAGAGGAAAGGAGACAGAGGGGCCTGTGGAGGGACCCAAGGATGCCTCAGGGCTGCCAGGGAAACTGAGCTGCCAACAGCGGAGTTCTGTGGAGGCGGCACCCCGGCTTCCAGGTTACAGATGTCAGGCCCTGAAGCAGACAAGACGATGCATTTGAAAGGACAGAGAGCAACCAAGCCCCTGTGCCACAACCACTGAGCCCGCAGGCCACGGTGACCGAAGCCCGAGCCCAGAGCCCGTGCTCCACAGCAGGAGAGGCCACCGCAACGAGGAGCCTGAGAACTGCAACTAGAGAGGAGCCCGCAAGCAACGAAGACCCAGTACAGCCACAAAGAAATTAATTGTGATAAAGAAAGGTGTGCTCGCTTCGGCAGCACACATACTAAAACTGAAATGAAACAGAGAAGATTAGCATGGCCCCTGCGCAAGGATGACACGCAAATTCACGAAGCGTTCTATATTCTTGCTGTGATAAAAACATTTCAGGTGTTTGGTCCGTGGTGAAATTTTTCCTAAGGCAATTTTTTCCCCTATCCATTTGTACATTACTGTGACCGCAAGAGATGTTTCCTGTGTTAGAATCTAATATTTGAGTCTCTTGAGCAAAAGGTGACTATTCTTCATTATGGTACAATTCCACCTATCATATGTGAAAACCCCAGAAAAATAAACCCATATGCGGAAGCATTCCTGCGGAATTCTGACGGCCTACAACAGTGGCACATGTCATCTTTGCATGTTAACCAGTATACTGTTTGGATTTCTGTTACAATCTTTTACCAAGTGGTATGAGAAACTTGGTGTTAATGTCTTTTTCCACTTCAAGCTTAGATCAAGAATATTTTTATTTTCTGGAGAAAGAGGTATCTACTGTATAATTGCACCAAAGTACAAATGAAAGGAAGGTTTTCTTCAATAGGGTAATACTGCAGCCGTGTAGATAAAACCACAGATACATCGTTTGTTAGGTTGACTAAGATGTGGGAAAATGCTTTTCTGTTAGTAGAATGCAAAGGCCCACCTAAGCCACATAATAAAATTCTTTTACCAAGTAAAAAAAAAGAAAGTAAAGAGAGACTCTAAGAGGATGAAAATGTTAAATCCACCAGAAACACACCAGCCTTAATAGCCTCAGAAAGACAAAGATCTGAAATACACACCTCTCCAAAGAAAATATACAAACAAGTCGATAACCGCACGCATAGATGCTCAACATCATTCATTGCTCATCCAGGGAAACTCAAATCGACACCACTATAAAATACCACTTCACACCGGCTAGAATTAAAAAAAAAAAAAAAAGAAAGAAAGAAAGAAAATATAACCAGTGTTGGTGAGGCTGTGGAAAAACTGGAGTTGGGCACTGTGGGTGGGAACATAAAATGCGGCAGCCACTGAGAAAAAGAGTTGGGCAGTTCTTCAGAAAGTTAAACCCAGGACTGCCATACGGCCCAGCAATTACACTCCTCAGGACATATTTGAGAAAACTGAGAATCTGTGTCAGTTATATTTGTGTCCTCGTACACAAATGCTCACAGCATCACTGTACACAATCCCGAAAAGGTGGCAACAGTCCACATGTTCACTGACAGAAAAATGAATAGGCAAAAACTCACACACAACAGACTATAGAAACGAACCAAGACCCTGGCCACAGAAAAGAACGAAGCTCTGCTACAGGCTACAGTGTGGAGAAACCTTGAAAACATAATACTGAGTGAAAGAAGCCAGACCCAAAGGCCACAGAGCACATAATCCCATTGATAAGACGCCTCCAGAACAGGCAGGAAGCAGATTAGCGGTTGCCAGGGGCTGGGGGCAGGGGGATGGGGAGTGACTGCTAATTCAGGTTGTTGGGTTTTTGGAGGGTAAATGGTTTGGAACTAGATGGAGGTGCTGGTTGCACCTTGGGAGCTAGAAATGATGGCAAAAAGAGAGACATGGGAGAAGCTGAAGAAATGTCCCCAAAGTAGAAGAAATAAACCAGGAGGACAATGGTGAATGGTGTAGGGGCATGGCCCCCGAGGGCAGACTCAGAGGAAGCCCGCGGGGGGACGCTGACCCTCTCACGGCCGCACGGAGGAGGAAGGGCATGAGGCGAGCATTCAGATTGCCAGGGCCACCGGCGCCCTGGCCCAGAGCACCCTCTGGACTGTCCTGTGACCGCGTGGACACACACAGGCCAGGGAGGGAACTGACGAGGCTTCCTCGGCCAGACCTTCAATGTGGAGGGAAAGTTCCTTTCAATCTAGAAGGCTAGATGTGGCCAACTGCCGACAGTGTGCTGGCCACCCAGGTGCGGAGCTGTGGAAGACGGATGTCCCAAAGCCTTCTCCCTGGAGAGATACTCCAAGAGCTGGGTCCCTTCAGCATCAGGGCAGAATCACAGACCCGGAAACAGGAGGATCTGCGAGGGAGGGAGGCAGCTCCCCGTGGAAGCCCTGGTCCCTTGAAAGTGATACAAGGCCATGAGACAACCAGAGGGAGCTTGTGGCTGGACGTGAAGGGCACAGAAGGCCGAGTACTTGGCCAAGAGGCTCACCAACTACAGGGAAGTGCACCGCCCGTGAGACGGACAGAGGCTTGGGCTGTCTAGGCTACGCCCTGGGGGAGGGAGGCCAGGACGGGGCAGTCAGGGGACTGATTTCAAGGCCTCATCCTGCACTGGGACACCCAGACTCTGCCTGGGCCAGGCCAGGCCTGAGCAGCTACTCATGGGGACTGAAAGCACGGAGGGAGCATCCAAATGAACAGCCGAGGGCGTCCCTGGTGGTCCAGTGGTTAAGAACCCACCTGCCAATGCAGGGGACACAGGTGTGATCCCTGGTCCGGGAAGATGTCACGTGCCGAGGAGCCCTTAAGTCCACGTGCCACAACCACGGAGCCCGTGCTGCAACTAGTGACGTGTGCACACCCTGAGTCGGCGCTCCGCAACAGGAGAAGCCTCTGCAACACGAGGCCCGAGTGCCTGTCTGCCAGAGCAGAGCCACGGGGGCCCAGGCAGACCCTGGGAGCACAAGCGCACCCAACTCAGGTGCAAGCTTAGAAGAAGCTGTAGGACAAGGAGGGCCGCAGCCCCCGGGGTAACACCCTAAGACCTCGTTTCTCCTCCTTGCCATGAGATCCATGCATGCATGAAGAGTGGTTGCAATGAGGGCTTTCTTCAGGGAGGGAGCAACCTAAACATGAAAAAAAACAAAGCTGTGCAGAGCAGCGCCGGCTTGTGGGTATCAGTGATACTGACCCTGACCTCTGTCCACCAATCAGGTCAAGCTCCCAAGAGCAGCAGATGCTGTCAGCTTCTGGAGAGGCATCGGGCCAGGCCACCCCCCCAGCTGGCCCACGTAGCCCAAGAGGAGAGTGCCAAGACGGCCCAGAGCAAACAAGACGGAGGAAAGGAGAGCTTGGCGTTGCCCTGAGCTCCGGGAGTCAGGCGCCTGAGGAGCCTCCCACCTGATACCCCTCAATATTCAGCCCAGTTTCTGAGGGCCCACACCCACCCAGGGCCAGACTGCCCACAGATTGCTTGCTCCTGGCCATGCCCCTCCTGGAGAGCTCTGGGAGGGCAAGGCCTGGGAGCCTGAGATCAGCGGGTGCCGAGTGAGAGGTTCTGAAGGAAGGAAGGGTGGGAGCAGCCGCAAGGCGCCCCACCCCCATGTGCCCCTTGGCACCTCAAAGCACTGAGATGGGTGTAACTTACTACTTCAACACTACTGCCAGGCGTGCATGCATGCTCTATTGCTTCGGTCGTGTCCGACTCTTTGCAACCCCATGCCCTATAGCCTGCCACTAGAGTCCATTAGAGTCTCCAGGCAAGGATACTGGACCGGATTGCCATGCCCCCCTCCAGGGGATCTTCCCAACCCAGGGACTGAACCTGTGTCTCCCGCATAGCAAGCAGATCCTTTACCGCTGACGCAACCACCTGTAGGAGGTGACAGTGTCTATCTGAGACGTGCTCGTCCGGGCAGCAGACGACGGCCAGAGAGGGGAGGGGGAGCGTTGTCTGCTGAAACCATCCCGCTCAGCCTCCCTGAGCACCTAGAGACTGCTAGGGAGCCAGAAGAGTGACCCCGGAACAGCAGATGAGCACCCTGCAGGGCCAAGGAGGAACTCCTGGTTCACCTAGAGTGGCCCCAACTTGGCTCTGATTTCCAGATGCAGTTACTGCTTTAAACAACTTAAAAAAAACCTTCATAAATTGCTCCAAGTCCCTGAGAAACCACTTAAGGACTAATTAGCATCTCAGGCTGCCCTGAAGGGCGCTTCACAGCCGGGCTCTCCAGCATCAATTGAGAAGGAAATCATTAACTGCTTGCCTTAGACAAGGGCCGACTTAACCACTTCTCCCCAGAGCCACCTTGGCTACTCCTGACTTCCGGTCCCCATTAACCCGAGAGGGGATGCGTTTAATTAATGCTGCTTAATAGTGTCTGTGGGGAGGTTTGCTTTGCTTTGTTTCTCTCTGCTTCCAGTCCTTGAGACTTTCTTTTTAAGAAAGAGGCAGCCTGCAGCAGTAGCCTGTGGGGATGTACAGATTTCAGAAGGAGCTTGGTAGGAGGGGAAGGAGGGCCAGCAGGAATGGCCGCTTTGGGGACTTCTGTCCCGAAGTTCTCATGTTCAACACAGACACTCGTGCCCTCCACCCCACTCAGCAAGGCTGCCTTTTCCCTACAGGAGGCCACGGTGGGCTACCCAGGCAGTCTCTCCAGACCCCTCCATGCTGCCTGTGGGCCCTGTGGGCTCTGGCGCCACAGGAGACCGCCCCAGCCTCCTGGAGATGGGATGTGGCCCAAGCCCGGCGGACGGGGACCCACTCATGGATGGGGCGGCAGTGTTACCGGATGAGCATCCGCTTCAGCAACTGCTGGTCTCCCTCTGAGTAGCCGGGCCAGTCCTTCTGCACATCCTTGTACACACAGTCCTTCAGCGTGCACGTGCCATCCTTGGCATTCACGTTGGCCACCTGCAAGATAGAGCCAGGCTCACCTCGTGTATAGCCCTAGAGAGAGATGATCATGAAAGCATTTTGGGGGGTGGTGTGGGGAGAGGCGGAGACAGACATTAAAGGGGAAAGAGGACAGCACACCTCTGCCCCAAGCCAACACTTGGCCCCTCAACTCCTCCGCAGTCCAGGACAATGGCCCTTGGGGTGCAGAAGGGTCAGAGCAGCAGGCCCAGATGCTGCTGGAGGCCAGGCTGGCTCCACAAGGGGGCGCTGCCATCTACACTCCCAAGACTCCATCAGCAGCCCATCCAACTGCTATGGATGGAACCATTTTTGTCCTCCACAAATCCATGTTCAATCTTACCACCTGCTAACCTAAGGCGATGGATTAGGAGGTGAGGCCTCTGGGAGGTGATGAGGTCACGAGGGTGCAGCCCCCATGAGGGAGTGTCTTTTTGGGGGAAGGGCTGTGCCGGTCTCTGCTGCTGTGAGCCTTCTCCAGATGCGGCAGGTCAGGGGCTACTCCCCAGCTGCACTGTGCGGGTTTCTCATCGTGGTGGTTCTGTTACAGAGCACAAACTCAGGGCTCTTGGGCTTTAGCAGTTGTGGTGCATGGGCTCGGCAGTCGTGGTTTCCAGGCACTAGAGTGCAGGCTCAAGAGTAATGGCGCATGGGCTTAGCTGCTCTGTAGTATGTGGGATCTTCCTGGATCAGGGATTGAATCCGTGTCTTCTGGACTGGCAGGCAGATTCTTTACCACTGATCCACCAGAGAAGCCCAAGTGTCTTTATAAAAGAGTACCCAGAGTTTCCTCGCCCCTCTCCCCGGGATGAGCATGAGAAGGCAGAACACAGGCCCTCACCAGACACCCAATCTCCCAGAGCCCTGATCCTGGGCCTCCAAGTCTCCAAAGCTGTGTGACGTCTAACCCACCCAGGCCATGGTGTTCTATGACAGCAGCCTATGGACTAAGATACACACTCTCAAACTCACAGCTCCTGTGGCAGAGTTGACCGAGCTGGGGGAGCTGGGGGATAGGTGCCTTCAGGGCCCAAGCTGAGCCCACCTTCCCTGCCACCAGCCAGCCCTGCTGCTTTTGGTTAACACAAGCTGAGTTCGTCTTCAAGGCTGTGCAAAGATGCATTTAGAACATGTGCCTTAATGTGCTTGATGGAATTCAGGCCCCTGGCCCGCAGAGGGCACTCTCCTGAGCGTCTCGTCAGGCACCACGGTCTCCGGAGCGCGTGCGGAGCTGTGTGATTGGCACGGCAGCTGCTGTTTTTCACTACAACTGAGACTGTGAATTTATTCTCCACGTCATGGCGGTTTCCACAAAGAGCATTTTTTAATGGCTGAGTAATATTCCACCACGAGGCTGCACTGTGATTCACTCAATCCCTTCTCCTTTGTTGGACGCGGACTCTGTTTCCAGCTTCTCTGGAGCATAAACAGATGTCACTTGCGCAGGTTTTTCCATGCTGGTGACGGTTTTTTTTCGGCCAGCTTCCCAGAAGTGGGATTAGTGGGTCAGAGGCTCTGGACATTTTTATGGCTTCTGAGACGCTTTGCTAAAATGCTCTCCAGAAGAGCCACCCACCCATCCACACTCCCACCAGGAAGGTGGACTGCCTCAAATCTTCTCTTTGGATGTTTTCACAAAAGTAGAGGAGGGGGCGTCTTTGCACAGCGCTGCTTTGTCAGTGCTGCTCATCAGAGTCCCTGGTCACTGGGTGGGGGGTGGGCCTGGGAAATGAACATCCATAGTGAGGTGCAGCCCCCATACCTTCCTATCCCCACGCTGGTGGGGTCCCAGTGCCCCCTCCCACAATTGGTGGGGAGAACAAGTCCGGTAGCAAACACAGCAGCTCAAGGCAGATGGGACAGGAAATCAGAGAATGGGAAAGATCAGAGTGGGCACCCAGAGGATGCTCTAGCGCAAGACATCGCCTGGCCGCCTTGGGGAGCTGCCAAACCCAAGTTGATTGGGGAAGCTGGCACTTAGCACGATGCCTCTCTGGTCCCAGGAGCGACGAGAACACCCTAGCGGTTAAAAACGAAGCAGGTGCCCCAGGCAGACCCAGGTCAGCACCGCCAGCGCCCTCTCTCTCCAGAGCACTAAGCCTGGTGCCCCTGTCATGGCTAAGGGTCACTCAGTGGTAAATCTCAGGTGCAGTCAAATGCTGGGTCAGCCACGGCTCATATTCTGCATGTGCTGCTTTTTCACTCTGGCCCCGAACAGAACGAGACTGGAGAGCAGGAGCAAGGCCGTCTTTCAGAACGCTACCCCAGGGGCCGAGGGCTGGACGGCGGTCCGCGCTCCAGGCGCCGGCCGGGCAGGCATGGTAGTCACTCCTGCCGTCAGTTTCAGCTCACGGCTAACGACCCTGCCCCGTTCCCTGAGCCGTGCCTTAGCCACCCTGTGCTGCAGAAGGCAGCTCTG
The DNA here is from genome assembly GCF_963930625.1 of Muntiacus reevesi. Taxonomy (NCBI): domain Eukaryota; kingdom Metazoa; phylum Chordata; class Mammalia; order Artiodactyla; family Cervidae; genus Muntiacus; species Muntiacus reevesi. The sequence goes on along the minus strand of NC_089249.1, from coordinate 183,618,863 downwards.
GGCGGCCCCCAGCCCAGGAAAAGGGCCTCCCGTGTGCTTCCCCCAATTTCCCAAGAATGAGGCAACACATGCGACTTTCCAAGGAAATGAGCACCCTGGGAAATGTCCTTCCTGGTTCCAGAGCTTTCTGGATGCTCTAGCAAGCCCCAGAGAAATCTGCTGGACTACAGAGTACTGTATCTGTCTTCTCTAGGCCCCAGGCCGACTCCCGAGCTGGCCAGGAGAAGCTGCCAGCACAACCTGCGCGAGGGGGGCGGCGGCTCAGGAGGCCAAGTCTGCACAGAGGCCCCAGTGAGTACACGGAGGAGCCCCCGACGGGAACAAGGCTCTGGGGAGCACCTCAGCCCTCAGGCCCCAGGGGCGTCTCCACGGTGAAGAGGAGGGGAGGCACCTGCCCCAGGTCAGCACTCGTGCTCAGAGTGCAGCGGCTGATCACCGCAGCCCCTTTTCCCTCCTCACCCCTGCCCCGTGCCCTGAACTCACTGGGGGGCGATGATGACACAGGGATGCCAGTTCGAGCATGGGGGGACGAGAGCCATGCCGACGTTCTACCAAAGCTGTGTGTGGTCACCCCAGTCTCGGACTGCATTCAGGGAGGGGCAGAGGGGCAGCAGGGCGCCCACAGGAGAACTCGGTCAATCGGAAATTCTCAGGAATTCTCGGCAATTCCCCAGACACAGCTCCGGATGGTCATGGCGCCAACTTCCGACCGCAGGAGGCAGCACCCAGGAGCCCAGAGTATCCGAGGCAGGGCTTCAGCTCCTCCGAGAACACTAGCGTGACTGCCGCTGGCTGTGCCATCCTGGCAGCAGCAGTGCTCTGAGGTGGCCTGCTGCCACTCCACAGTGGAGCGGCATCCACAGAGCCCAGCTAAGGCGGTGGATCGGGGCGAGCCACTCACCCTCTCAGGAGTCCGTGAGCTGGCTCCCCCAGGGCACAGTGCCAGGAAGGCTCTGGGACCGCCGCTGTTGCTGCAAAGCCCTGGCCGTTTTAACAGCAGGCTCTGCCTGCTGGCCCCACGTTCCTGCCTGATTAGCTCCTGACCCCAAAGCAAGGTGCTCCAGTCACACCCCAGCCTCAGACAGAAGCCTGAGGTTCCAGACATGAAGCCCCTTGCCTACAGCCACAACTGAAAAGCCACAAGGAGGCCCACCTGATATGAAGCCTGAGTTCTTGCTAATTTGGGCTTGCGCATTCCCCAGGCTTCATTCAAATCCAAACACCTTGTGCAGCTGAAGTCTCGGGTCCCCCATGCTACGCCCACTGCCTGCGAGCCTACAGCTGTGAGGAGACGAGCCCTCGACAGTAAACAGCGCCCCGTGCCCCGCCCCGGGCAGCACACACCTGCTGGAGGAGGCCATCCAGCGCGTCCTTGTCCGCCTGCGCCAGGCCGTCCTTCTGCAGCCGCAGCAGCAGCTCGGCCTTCCGGTAGGGTCTCAGCGCCAGCAGGTGCAGCACGCGGTCCCGGAAGGGCCGCTGAGACACGCCGCTGCCCCCGCCAGTGCTGCCAGCGCTGCACTTCTTGATGGCGCTGGCCGGGTTGATAGGGGTTGCCCGCTTCCGGGAGGGCACAGCATCCACTGCCCCTGGGGCCGGTTTCCGAAACTGAACCTTCTTGCCTACAGTAAGAGCCAGGTGTCAGGGATGGGAGGGGCTGAGGGGTGGTCGCCGTGTGCCCCTGTCTGGAGCGGACGGCACGCTCCTGAGCGAGCAGAGACACCCATGGATGGCCCACAGCCTACAGCCCCGAGCTCTCACCGAGCCCAGGAGGAAGGCGCCTTAAGCCTCGTGCAGCCCCACCTGCCCAGTGAGTGCGCCACCTGCTGACCACAAGCAGATCGACGGGCACGTGCGGGGTCCCCAGTCTTAGAAGTGGGCTGACAGCTTTATTATCTAACTTCACCCAAACCCTGGCCCCCATGGGAAAGGTGGCTGATGCTTAAAAAGGAGTCCCAGAACGGCCAGGAGGAGTACCCCAGAGCCTGCAGTTCACAGCTCTATGCTGGTCCCCTGGGTCCCGCCATTCTCTTTTATGACAAAGGAGAAAATAAAAGCATCAGGTCACTTGGGCAGACCTGCCTGTGCTCGGAGCCCCGGGGGCCGCAGGCCTCTCCCCCACCCTCCTGATGGAAACAAGAGACATGCAAGGGGGTCCTCCATGGAGCCCCCGGAGTGCTCTCGAGGGAGGGGGCTTCCATCCAAAGTCGCTCACTCCACCTTGGACAACGCCCCTGCCACCGCAAAAAGGAGGATCTCTGAGCGAAGTCAGTGCAGGTCTTAAACCCTTGGGCCACAAACCTCTTCACGACAACTGTCTTTGGCATGTATCCCTTAACTCTGACTTGTTGAATGAACACAAGAAGGAGTGCTTTTAGAACCTGCAGGGTCAGACTTCATCCCCAGAGAACCCTGATGACATGGGGGAAGAGGCTGGACACAGCCAGGACTGCACGCCCGTGGCTTCTGAGGCCAGAGAACACAAACCAACGCAAAAGCCGTCACTGTATCCTAAATGGAACAGTAAGACAAATTCTGACTGAAAGACCCACCCAAAACTTACTGAAATGGGTACAAATGTCCATATTTGCATCTTAAGGCAGGAGCAGGCAGCTGCAGCCCTTGGGATTCTGGGGGGCACCCCCTGGGCGGCTGACAGCCCAGGCTCCCTGGCCACACTGCCACGCCCACCAGGGCCCTGTGCTGACAGGAGGACCAGCACCATCTGCGGTTTCACTCGGCGCCAACGCCACCGCTAGGCAAGGGAGACTGCGTGATCTTTGGAGCAACGTGAAAGACCAGTTTTTCCTTAAAGAAGAAAAACCTCCAAAAGCCAGCAAGGTTCTCCTTTGCTCCATGCCTCTCTGGCCTTTCTTGCCTGACCATGAACTCACTGGCCTCTTTAACTCTGTCTACGTCCAGAGGTGGGAAGACTGAGGCAGCACGAAGGAGCTTTCTAAATGAACAGGACTTCTCTCTGCACTTCCAATGTGGTCAGTGTCTCACTGTCACTGAAACTGTCTCCAAGCAGATGCTGAGGGGGTGGGAGGTCCTAGAAGCAGGGATCAACGCGCTTCCTCCCAGGTCTCCACCCCGTGGTCCCTCGCTGGCCCCAGCACAGCAGCAGGCTGCCCGCCGCAGAGCGCATCGTGCCGTCTGCACTGTGCCCTGGCCAGGGCAGCCACGGGAAGGAGACATCGGGGCCGGTGAGGGCAAGGGTGGCCACTGAAGGACAGGCTGCAGCTCTGGCTTCACGCACGGAGAGGCAGACGCACCTGAGGCAACAGCCTGGGGACGGGGCCCTGGAGTTCAGAATTCCAGGAACTCTCAGGCCCTCTAGTCCATGCTGGATTCAGAATGCAGCGGACACCACCCAAGAAGGACCTGCTGACGCAACACTGACCCCACTGCCCCGGCCTCTGTCAGCCCATCACTCCTGTTCCTGCTCCCAACGGGCCCTGAGGCTCTCCAGCTCTCCTGGCAGCTGCCCAGCAGGCACAAGACCTCCACAAGGCCCTGGCCCCCGATCCTCACCCAGGTAGCGGCCTCCGGGCTTGATGACGATGGCCCCTCGGCTCCGCGTCTCCTCCTCGGCCTGCGCCAGGCTCTGCCGCGCCTTCTGGTAGGAGTCATCCGTGGCGCACACTGTGATTTTGTCCTGGATGCTGCCCAGGCAGTCCAGGTGGACATCCCCACGGCTGCAAGACAAGAGGCCAGAAGGTGAGGTGAACTCCTCGGACGACCGGAGAGGCGGCCTCGGGGCCGACACCGCCCCCGCCTCTGACACTCCCGCCTAGGAAAGGGGGCCTGGTGCTGACTTGGCCAACGGGGTTTCTGCAAGGCACACCTTGCCCTGAAAGAAGCAAGGGAACCCAGGTTCCCGGGCACGAGGGGGCACGCCAGGACCCACACGGGACCCTGGACGCACTAAGCGCCGGGACAGCGCACCCGAGGAGGAGAGCCGGGCGCGGCGGGCAGGGCTCACCTGGAGACGTACTGCTGGATGCAGTCGAAGCTGCCCTGCGGGCTGTCACGGCCGATGTTGGAGAGGTAGAAGGAGAACGTCCGCGCCTCCGCGGGGCAGTCCGGTTGGGGGATGGAGATGTGCTGCATGGAGAAGGGCTGTCACTGGGGGGCCCACAGGCAGGGCCAGCACGTGGTCCTGGCCCGTCCCTGGCAACGTGTGAGGACATCCCCTCTGTCTCCCTATCTGAGAGACCAGCCTGTCACCACGGCCAGGCTGCTGGTGGGTCCTGGGCCCCCACAGCGGCGCGGGGTGGGGGTGCGGCTTCCCGCATCTGTAGCAATAGTACTGCAGGCTGAGCAGCACGAGCTCTCAGCACACACCAGAGGCAGGGCCACTCCAACCGGGCCACGACAGTCCCCCACCACGCTGGGCAGACCAGGCTTGAGACAACCCGTCAAGCTGAAATGGGACAAGACGGGTGGGTGTCAGCAGAGGGCCAGGCACGCCGGCTGAGATACCCTGGTGCACACTCCCCCTACCCCCATGTGGCGAGGCCCTCTCCACCTCCTCCAGGGTGTCTCTCGGTAGAAGGCAGGCACACAGGCGCGGGCCCTGAGGGGCTCACAGATGGGCAACACTTGCCCCCGCCGACCATGACATGGGATGTGTGCACATGGTTCACCTAACCCCGACGGCAGACGGCACCACCGGAGCCTGACTAGGCAAAGCCACAGCTGCCGGAGAGGAAAGACAGAAGGCCTGGCCGGCCGACAGACAGATGGCACTAGTCCTGGCTGAGGTGCAGGGCTCAGCGCAAGGCAGGAAACCCAGAGGCCGCTTCATTCCAGGTCGACCCTCTGGCCCCCTGCCCACCCTGGGCGACGGCCAGCAGCTGCTGAGAAACACAGACAGGAAAACCTCATGCTCCAGCTGCCAGCCCCTGGGCGGGCCGGGAAGGGCCTCCAGAGCCCTGTCACCAGAGAAGATCAACCTTAAGGTCTGCCCTGGGCTGGAGCACCGGGCTTGTCACAGTCAGGGAGACACACCAGGAGGAGTCACGGGTGGACAAGAAGGGGCGGCAGCAGGGTGCAGCGGGTAGCAGGCTGTCCCTGGGCTGTCGTGCCGCCTCCGCAAGCCGAGCCGAGGACGCCTCCTCTGAGGTGACGTGAGGACAGCAGCACGCGACCCTGGGCTGAACGCCTCCTGCCCCGTGCCCGGCTGTCACATGCCAACGCAGCCAGCTCGGCCTGTCTGAGTCGAGTCTGTGTGATCAAGGACACGCAGGCCCGGCCACCGCAAGAGAAGCTGCTGCCCTGTCCAGCCCTCGGCGGGGTGTGGAGACCCTTGAGGGGAGCTGGGAGGGCACGCAGCCCAGGACTGGCTCCAAGTGCTGCGGAAGCCCCGTCACGCACAGCCAGTCTCTGCTCCACGGAGACGCTCCCTCCTCACACAGGGAGAGCCAAGGCGTCACAGAGCGGCCCCCGGGCCCAGCCGCTCGGGACAGGAAGAGCCTGGCCTGGGGGAGAGGGGCAGTCTGCAGTGGCTGTCCAGGGACTGCAGTCGACCTCGGGCTGCCAATCATGCCGCCTCCAGCTCCCCGCCCCGCCGGCCCCGCCCCACAGCTGGTGTCTGCCCCACGAGCTCTCCTGGCCCTCCAGCATCCTCCTGCCCATGCAGCAGGTGGCGGAGGACCCGGTCAGGATACGCAGCCAGCGGCAGAAGACCAGCAGGGCGCCCATGCCAGGTCAGCCCTGGGCAGCCACACAGACCCTGATCTCCACACACACGTTTCTGTAAGGGTCAAAGAGGGGATGAAGCAGCTCCCACTTGGCAAGTGTGTTTCTACTATAAGCCTGGACTGCCTGCCAGGACTCACCTTGGGCAGGAAAACACCTGTGTGTACACACACGCACACTGGAGTCCCCGTGCAGCGTTGCACTGTCCGCACACACTCCTCTGCAGACGCGACCTTCGTTCTCTATCACGGACATAACCAGACACCCAGCACCCAGACTCGTCTGAGGGTCACCGCGGGAGAGGCCCCCCAGGTACCACAGGCAGGGACACACTGACGCAGTGACCCAGAATGTGGCGGGAAGAGTGTGCACCATGATGTCAGCAAAACCAAAAGCGCTTCTGACGGAGCCTGAGCCCTGACACGCGGCCCCTCCCCACGCCCGACCCTGAGCCTCTCCCTCACCACGTGCTGGCTCTGGCGGAGACCCGGCCTCCCCCGGCGACATTTTTCCATCTCTGACTGCTCAGAGGGCAGCGGCTGCCGTGACTGCCTGCCACAGCCCCCGTTGGGGAGAGGATAGGAGAGGGGTACAGCCTACGTCCCGACAAAACCGTGCGCCTGTTTGGGCAGGGGCGTGGGGGACCATTCCCTGTGACCCTTTAGCCCAGTGAGGACCTTTTCCACACAGGTATGTATCAACCCTTTCAAAATCCTCAAGCGGGGGGGCACAGCCCAGAGCTCAGAGGCAGGTCTGTGTAGCCACTGGGGCCGCAAGACAGCGGGCGGGGGAAGGCCTGGTGGGGCCTGCCACAGCAGTCCTGAAGCCCCAGCCCCTCCCCAGCTCTCTGGCACCAGAGCGCACGGAATCCTCTGGTTAATGCGCTGTTACGATGCTGGTTAATGGCTACCAGTCCCGGGAACCAGTGAGGGAAACCAGCCCGCTGGGCACAAATGACCCAGGATGCCCGGCTTTCTCTGTGATGGCAGAGAGCGCGACACGCGTTCTCAAACTCGGCCTCCGCTCCGCGTTCTGGACCGAGCCCTGGCTCCCCCAGGGGCCACCACGGGGCCTGCAGCAGGCCTGAGCAGGGCAGGTTTAGTGCATCTGGTGTCAGCCGCAACTCCTGGTATGAGGAGGCCGAGCAAGGTGCCACAGACTCATGGATGTGCCTCAGTGCGGAGATGCACAGGCAGACCTGGACCTCCAAACAGCCGTGTCCCACCTGGACGACCCAAGGGGCTGACGTCCAATCCAATCCTCCCGAGGAGGGTGCTGGTTCCACCGTGGGTAGGTCAAGCCCCTTTGAAATTTGTCCCAAGTCAAGCTGGCAGCCCTAACCCCACTTGTCTGCAGTCCAAGTGGGGGCTTCAGTGAGACAAATGAAAACCCCAGCAGGCTGTGGGCACAAAGAAACGGCAGGGGACGCACTTGGCATCCTCTTCAGGAGAGAGCAAGACCAAACAGGGGCACACAGGAACCAAACATTGCTGAGCTAGACTCTGGCCAGAGGATTTTCAGGGAACGCTTGCTTTATTACCTTTATTTTCAGAGAACCCTCAGCATAAAACATCTTTTGGATCAAGAATTACTGCTGCACGGCTGCATGGTCGGGAAGATCCTCTGGAGGAGGCGATGGCAACCCACTCTATGATTCTTGCCCAGGAAATCCCACTGACAGAAAAGCCGCTAGGCTACAGCCCATGGAGTCCCAGCATTGGACAAGTGACCACACACACCATGGATGGCCTTCCCATAGCAAAGCAGCCTCTTCCGCCCACTGGAAGACCCTCAGGTCCTCAGCCCCAAACCCAGGGGGTGTTCTGAGCACCTACTTCCTTTCAAGAGCTGCCCCCTCGCACTGTGGACAGGGAGAGGGTGCGCACACAGCCTCCCGCCCACCACTTCCTAGGCTTCCAAGTCATTCCCGCCATGCAGCAACCGGCAGCCCTGGCTCAAGCTCGGGCTGACCCTAAGAACTCGCGCAGAGCCGGCATCTGGACTGCAGACAGACACTGGTCACGGCCTCTGACCAGGGCCATCACACCTCGTTCTAGAAACTGCCTTTGGGTTCCCGCTGCAGCACACAGAAATGCCTTACACAGCCCTGGACACCAATCCCACCTCCCTTTCTTTCTTCATCAACTGAAGACTTCTGGGGTGGGCCCAGCCAGTGAGGGGGTTGTCTCTTCCCCTCGGGAAGCTGATGCTTCACCAGCTGTCAGCAATTGAGAGCTGAGAGGTGACCCCTGATGGCAGAGGGGCCCAGGGCAGCCACCCCAGTGTCTGAGAGAGAGCAGAGAACTCACACAGACATGGCAGATGAAACAAAGGCGAGCGTTTTGCTCCAGTGACTATGCCCCAATGCTGGACATGCTACAGGCTGCCGTAGTCACCCCCAGGAACCAGCCAACACCAGGGCCTGGCTGCCCACCACCACGGCCAGACCTCGTGGCACTCCCTGCACGGGTGGGGAAGCGGCCGGGCCGGACCTGACTCCCACCCCAGGAGCTGGGGGACACTGAGACCCTCTGCCAGCTGGGCTGCATTCACATCGGGGGGGACGAGCGCCAGGAACCGACTGAGCGTGTTCTGGACTGCAGGGGGACTCTGCTTCTCCTTGAGCCATGGTTTATTTTGTTGGCTGCGCAGGGTCTCACAGGCCCAGCTGTGGCACCTGGGATCTTTGATGTGCGTTGCGGCAGGTGGGATCTTCACTTGCGACATGCAAGCTCTTAGCTGAGGCACATAGGATTTAGTTCTCCGACCAGGGATGGAACCCAGGCCCCCTGCATTGGGAGTGCAGAGTCACAGCCACGTGCCACCAGGAAGGCTCCCTCCTAAGGCACCCAGCCCTGAGGTGCACGGCTGCTCTCCTGGGTGGGGAGGCCAGCAGCCAGAGGGAGATGACCTGGCCGAGGCCCCTGAGCTAAGGAGCAAAGAGGGTCTCAATCTTCAGCGCACCAGCTTCATGGGCCTCTGGGAAGCAGGTCCTGCCAGCCTGCTCGGGGTCCAGAACATGGAGTCAGCACAGGCACCAGGAGTGCTGAACGAGCTGGGCCGTCCACCCGCCCGCCTCCTGCTGTTTCCAGCCTCGAGGCTGGAGGGTACAGCCAGGAGAATCGGGAGTTGACAGCAAGGGCCTTGCCTCCTCCCCCACTGCTCTGAGTGGCCACGCAGTCGTGCCTGGCCACGACAGCATCTGCTCTGCACCTGGCCCCAGGCCAGGCCTCTCACACCCGGCGGGGAGGAACGGTCACGTTCTATCAACACCCAGGAGAAGGACAAGGCCCAGAGATCACCAGGGGCAGGCCGCGCGCCTGGTCCTTCGCAGCAAACTGGGAAAGAACAGCAGCCCCGTGCCACAGGCCTCCTCCAGTCCTCACAGGGTCCCACCCGGGGAAGAGCCTCTTAGTGGAGACTCACGGCCTGGCTTGCTCCTGGCTGCAGCACACGGCCTCCACACCCTCAGAACCTTCTAGGTAGTCCATGACACATGAGAATCCCCAGAAGGAAAAAATGTGGGATTCTCAACTCAGAGGCAGGGACCCTTTCTTGAATGGATGTGGCGCTTAAGTTTGGCACAGGGGTTTGGGCGACACAATGCAAAGCCCAGGAGACCCTCACGGCGCTTCTGTGAGCACCCCAGTGGTGTCTTGCTGACTAGAAAGCACTGCTCATGGATAAAAAGAACAGCAATCTGTGCCCTGGCTTCCTCGTGTTCCCACAGCTGCTGGGGGCACACTGTGACCACGGGCCACAAGAGGGCGCCACTGGGCCAGTCTGGCAGCAAGCCCAGCGGGCCCTGCCCCTTGCGGAAACAGCTCTGGGGAAGATCAAGCAGAAGCAGGCGGCCAGGGCCAAAGAAGGCATAGGGAGCCCAGAGAAGGCATGGGGCAGGGCACATGCCCTGGGGCCTTTATGGGCCTCTCACTGAGCCTGACTGCTCTTGGTGTGCTGGTGATCCCCGGGCCAGGCCTCAGCCCCTAGTGACTCCATGAGAGGTAACCTGGGTGTGCTCTAAAGCTCCTCTGTAGGTGCGGTGAACCCATGACCAGGTCTGGGTCTGCCTCACACAACCAGCGGAAGGCCTTAAGAGGGAAACTGAGGCGTCCCTGATAAGGAAGAAGCTTGCCCATGAACCTCAGGGCCAGCTCCTGCTTGCCTCATGGAATTCAGACTCATCAGCCCCACAGCCCCGTGAGTCAATGTCTTGCAATACATCTCTTGGTATCGCTGTATCCGCACTCACTTGCAGACATGTATCTCCTCAAGGCTTCATCTCTCTGGAGCACCCTGCCTGGGGCAAAATATACAGATCTCCCCAATTCTGTAAGAAGCCAGCAGGCTGTCAGGTGGAAACTGACTTAGACGCGTGTGGCAACTCTTCAGACATAAAGAAAAAAAAAAAAAGACTTGCAATAAAAACTAGGAAAAAAACTAAAGTGTTCCAAAGCATCTTTAGTGGGTGGATGATATGGGGGTCCTAGGACCTGGGTGGCAAGGCTTATGGACAACCCGCCCTTTCTCCCATTCCTCAATTCTTCCGTAAGATGGTCATTTATGATCAAGTATCTTCCACGAAAAAACTGGAGTACTGAGTTTCTATACTTCCCGGTACTAAAAAGTTAAATACTTGTGGTCCAGGCCCACCGACAGAAGCGCCCCGCCCTTGGGGGCGGGCACACGCCCAGGTTCACTTGGGCTGGGGTGGGGGGCGGGGCATGGTTTCTGATCAGCACAAAGATCAAGTCAGAACAGGAGTTTGGCAATGACAGGAAGTGGGAAGCTCAGGAGCTGCGGGACAGAGGAGCTGCCTTCCGCCCACAGAGGGCCCGCTGATGTGGCCGCAGCCACAGGGCCAGCCTGGAGAGGACCAGAGGCAGAGCGTGGCTCAGCAGCAGGCCCTGCCTGGCACAGGGGCGATGGGGCCGAAACACTGCTCCCAGCGGGCTCCCAGCAAGCCACAATTCTAAATAAGTATGATTAAGATCAAAAAAAGACTCACCCCTTGACTTCCCTGAAATCGGATCGAAGGTCTCAGTGAAACAGAATCCTGCAAAAAAGCAAAACGGGAAAATGTCAATGAAGATATCTGGAACATCTGTTTATGTATGGCTGAGTCCCTTCACTGTTCACCTGAAATAACCCCACATTGTTAATCAGCTAAATAAAAAGTTTAGTCTGAAAAAGATATCTGGAAATCCAAAGACTCACTTCCCAGTCACACAAGGAGCAGGATAAAGACAGTGTTTTCAGGAGGGGGTGAAAAGAAGAAACTGCACTTGTTGAAGGAAAAGTCTCCAGAGCAGGGTTTTGACAGGTCAATAAGCTCCTCAGATGGCCCGGGGGCCAGGGTTGAAGGTACACGAGAGGCAACGCGCAGCCTGTCACCATCCTCCCGCGCAGCGGCACCAGCCCAGGCCATCCCGCCTTGCCTGGGGGCACTCCAGGAGGAGCGGAACTGCGCGGGTGAGCGCCACCCGCCAGGTGGCCGGCTGATGAGGCGACGCCCCCCACCCCAAGGCCCTGACGGGACAGAGCCCCACGCCTGCCCGGCTCCACATCACAGCTTCAGAGCAGCTCGTCCCTGTGCTTGGGGCGGCAGAATTTCCAAATGTCACAGGAAAAAAATACACCAAAAAACTCTAATTTAAGCTTTAGCTATTCGGAGATCAGCCTTCTGCTGGAATTTCAGAAAGAACACGGATCCAGATGGAGGGTCACACATCTCTTTCTCATTTATCCCGGGCCCTTGGCACCTACTTTCTGTGTAGCAGACCCCACCCCACAGGGTGGTGCTGGTTCGTCACAACGACCCCCTCCCTCCATCCTCAAACCCACAGGGCCCAAATCAGCCGCTGGGCCTGTGGTTCTCCTCAGCTTTTCTCCACGTGGCAGCCCAGATCTTGGGCTCACCCGCCTCCAGCAGAGCCCGCCTCTCAGGCCTCCGCACCAGCTCCCCCACCTGGACCCCAGGACCAGTCTGCAGGGGCTACCTGTCTGCTCTGCGCCCACCACGTCAGGCCCGCCGGCGGCCCGGGGCGGGCAGAACAGCCGCACACACAGGGGGAGAGCCAACCAGTGCACGGGCTGGCCTCTCAGTGCCTGTGACCCTGTCAGACCGCCGGGCGGCTGTCCACAGGTGAGGCAGACAGCGCTCAGCCAACCGGGACCACGGGGGCCACACTTGCACCCCGCTCGGCTTACAGGCGCCTCCCCTTTAGCCAAGAGTCTCCAAGGACTTCACTCAGGCACCCGGAGCAGACCTGAGTGGTCACAGCAAGCTCCGGCACTCACCTCCACGGAATCAGACATCCCAGAAGCCAGCCACCCTTTTTTTTTTTAATTTGAGAAAGACGGAAAACATTTTTTAAATTTATTTTTTTTTAATTTGAGAAAGAATATAAGGATGTATTTTACTTTTTGGACCTTAGTCTCTGACCCGTGCCCCCTGCAGTGAGGGTCGAACCCATGCACTGTGCACTGGAAGATGGAGTCTTGACCACTGGACCACGCTTCTAAAGCACATCACGCCTCACTGCCAGGTGGGCAGATACAGGATGGCCTCCAGGCCCTGCAGGGGCAAGGGCTACTGCGCTGCTGAGCCAGGGGCCAGGCTCCCTTCACGGCAGGCTCGAGGCCAGACAACCTGCCCCCAGCCATGGTGAGACTGCTGCCTGGAATGCAGTTCACAGACTTAGAGGGGCAGCACCGAGGGGCCCGTCTGGCTGGGCCCTTGGAGACACAACATTTAAGCAGCCTTTGCTTGGAACCAGCTTAAAGACAGAGGCCCAAAGGAAGATCTGCAGGTGGCCAGTAAGCACGGGAGAAGCCATTTCTCACCAGTGCAGTGCAGACTACGCAGGTACCTACCGGAATAGCTAAAAGAAAAAAGACGACACCCCAGAACCCTCATCCCTTACTGGTGGGAGCATACAAGGTCCTGTAGAAAAGTCCAGCAGGTATTTTAATATCAACTAACTTGGCTGTGTCAGGGCCTAGCTGCAGCACACAGGATCTCTGCCGCAGTGCACAGACTCTCTAGCTGGGATACATGGTCTCAGCACTTGTGACACATAGGCGTAGCTGTTCCACAGCATGTGGAATCTTAGTTCCCTGACCAGGGATGGAACCCACAGCCCCTGCACAGTAAGGCAGATTCTTAACCACGGAGCCATTGAGGAGTCCCCTCATGGTTTCTCTAAACAGTTATCATGTGACCCACCAATTCCAACTCCTAGGGATGTACCCAAGAAAAATGGAAACACAGGAATGCACGAACACACACACAAGTGTGCACAGCAGAAACACTCTTTACTTCCCTGGTGCCTCAGCAGTAGAGAATCCACCTGCCAAAGTAGGAGACCCAGGTTCAACCTCTGGGTCGGGAAGATCCCCTAGGAGAAGGAAATGGCAACCCACCCCAGTATTCTTGCCCGGGAAATCCCATGGACAGAAAAGCCTGGTGGGCTACAGCCCATGAGGTGGCGAAGAGTCAGATAGGGCTTAGTGACTAAACAACAACATTCAAAGGACAGCCAAAAACCCAAATGCCCGTAAGTTGGTAGAGAAACAAAATACTACCTAGAAATAAAAAGAAATGAACTCCCAATAGACACGACATAGACGAACCCTAAAGTCACCAGCTAAATGAGAGAAGCCCAATATACAACATTGTACAATGGATGACTCCACCTGTATAAATTTTCAGAAAAGGCCAAACTAATGAGAGCGCAGAACTGTGAGTGCCTGAAGAGGGGAGTGGCTGCAGGTGGGCTGGAGGGAACTTCTCGGGTGGAGTTAACACTCTGACTCAACGCCTAAAATGGGTGTAACTTCCATGGGTTGTAAAAGACCACGAGAACACTCCAAAGCCTCAGGGGCTTTGGGGAACATCACCTGAGCATACAGAGAGTTACTGAACAGGCAGCGGGGAGACTCGTCTGCTACCCAGTCTCAGTCAACAGTGATGTACAGTTGACGGAAGGGAGACAGCAGGACACGCAAGGGCAGCAAAGACAGTGCCGAAGGAAAGCTGCGTGCCCACCGTCCTTACGGAGCTCTCCACCGACATCACCTGACCCTAAGAGCCAAGAAGGCAGGGTGCTCTTGGTGGGGAACGGCAGGTGCAAACTTGGAGCAGAGACACGGGTGCCACAGAAGCAAAGGGCTCGCAGCACCTGGTTCTCACGCCCTCAGCCCAGACCCCTTCATGCAGAACTCAGTCCGGGGCTCACGGCAGCAAGGCTGCATTGCAGGAGCTTGGGGGACAGGCACCACGACGACAGTGTTGATGCAAGCCCAGATTTAGGGACGAGAAGGAGAAGAACTAAGAAGGGTGCACCCCCTGAAGAAGGGGCTCTACCAAGGCAGCCCCACCTGTGCCTAGAGTGGCTCACACGCTCCCTCCGGCATCTAGTGAGGCATTTAACTTGTTTACTAGTTGCCAAGCAGGTTATTTAGAAGATCACTTTCTTATGAAGTCCTGGTCATTCACTAAGCGCCCTGTGAATAAGATTTTATACTGTGGGGAAGTTGGCCAAGGCTAAAAGCTCAAGCTAAAAGGACCGCGATGCCAAGAGGGCTGGTCGGCAGTGTGTGTCGCCTAACTTTCATCGCAGAACCAGGCTCTGGGCCACATGGGTTCTCGCAGTGTCTCCTCCCGCCGGCAGGAGGACCAGGCCAGGTCAGTCCTGTCCACAACAGAGCAATTCACTCATACCATCGTGCATACGCAAACACACACATGAGTGACCCCCAGACACAAGTCACCTGTCTACAGTCATTAGCAAAACAGACACCACACGAAACCCTAAATTACACCAGCCCCTGTGCAGGCAGAGAGGACAGGAGCCCCACTTGGAAGATCTTAGAACAAAAGGAGTCAGTAACACCTGGTCAATGACTGAGGTATGTTCTTTTTTTGGAGCCGTGCCCCGAGGCTTGTGGGATCCTAGCTCCCTGACCGAAGATGGAAGCCACACTTCCGGCAGTGAGAGCGTGACGTTTTCACGTCACGACCACCCGACGGAATTCCCCTGAGGTATGTGCTTGTCTGTTCGCTGACTGACTGATCGGCGGCAGCTGGGCCCTCAGCAGTGGACGTGTGGCGTTCACACCACTGGTCCACCAGGGCATTTCCCCTCCTGAGGTGCGTCCTAACGGCACTCAGCCCTTGCTGCTCAACAGGCGGCGGCCAACAGCATCAGAGACACATGGGCCGGCACCAGAGGGCCCACCCTCAGCACTGGGGTTAGTGCTGCCGCTGCCGGGTGCAGTCCTCGCCACAGGTTCTCCTCAGGCTTAGGGGCGATAGCCGTGACCTTGTGTGTAGACCTTCCCACCCGGGGCGCCTGTCAGTAAGCTGCCTGGTCACCACTGTGGCCCCCCATCCCCCAACCAGGTTTCCAGGAGGAAACGCTGGCGCTGGCCGGGGCGTTGCAGGAGTCTCCGCTTTTGGAGTGTCCTTCGCACCGACATGTCATCATCCCACCTGTCACAGACTCTCAAGCTCGGAGGCCCAATGACATTTTAATGAAGCACAACAACATTAAAATTGTTACAAGAAAAGAGAATTTTCTGCAGAGTTCTAAAATGTACTAAAACTACTTGTGTGTCTTCAACATCGACCAAAGTGGCCTTTGGCACATACTATTTTGCTGTGAAGATGGGGATCTGGTTTTTTTTTTGGGGGGGGGGGAGATCTGTTTTAGATCAAAGTAAGTTTTCGCCTTACTTTTCTTGAGTATATTTGCTTGCCTGCACTGGGTCTCCGCTGCAGCACTCAGGATCTCCCATCTTCGCTGCGGCATGTGACACATCGAGTTCCCTGACCAAGAGGTGAACCCAGGTCCCCCGCACTGGAAGCACAGTCTTAGCCACTGGACCATCAGGGAAGTTCCCGGCTTTTATTTTTTCAAACCAAAGTTTACAGATATTTACTGTAAAGCAAACACACTTCATCTGAATGCCTCAAAGTGCATCCAGCCCTGTTACCTCCAAGAACCTACTAGAAAGAAGCTGGTTGTGTGATAACTTGCCAGTTTTCTCCCTTCCCTGAGTCACGTTCCAAGTGGGGCAGGTAGGCTAAGGGGAACCCCAAGCGCCATGGTCCCCTCTGCCATATGGGTCGGTCACACTGTCAGCGCGGGCTCCCAGCCCCTGGGAACGTGGTCCCATTTCCTCCCTCCGCTGTTACACCAGGCATGACGGAACCACCTGGCTTTCTTCCTGCGCCAACCAGTAAGCTGCAGCAGGTGCCAACAGGACTCTCACATGGGAGGCTGCTGGGTGTCCACTGGGTATGCCTAGGACAGACTCCACCAGCACAGGCCTGGGCCTGACCCCAGCACTGGCCACTGGGCCAGTGGGGGCAGGGGTGGCTGCAGCTCTTCTTGTAGCGGGTGCACATCTGACGCTGGCTGCTCCTGAAGGCTTCGGAAAGCCTGGGCAGAGCAGCCTCAAGGCTTCAGGCCCATGAGCTCCAGACTCCTACGGCAGGAGACGCTGAGAGCCAAAGGCCTCGGACCCCTAAGAACAGCCCGACTGCACGTCCCTGGACTTATGCCTCCACGGCCGGTGAAGGCTCAAACCCCCAGAACCGTCCTGGCGGGGGTGCAACCCGGGACCAGGGCACATGGCTCCCGGGAGCGCAGCCTGTGGGCCAGGCTGAGAGCTGCATTTTAGGCTTGTTATCGCTAAACTCTATCACAAACCTCAAGCAGCAGAAAAGGTCAAAGGACTAGCCCAAACCCACACAGGGCCAGGAGCCAGCTCCACCTGCCACCTTCCAAGGTTCTCTGCAGGGATGGTACACACACTCGCAGCCTCCTTTCCTCAGAGGAAGACTTGGAAGCTGACCCCAGGAGGACACAGCTGCAGTCACCTCCAACCTCTTATCTGGAGATTTGTGTTTAGGTCAGTGACGCACTCCAAGAGGCAGGCCTTTCCACCCCAGGGAGGCCACGATGGGCCACCCAAGTCCAAGAGATATTCACTGGATGGATGAAGAGCAAACAGACAGACAGCAGCTCCTGTTGAATCTTCTCGGCTTCTTCCCAAGTAGGCACCCATGTCAGGGCCACACAAGCCATCCACCGGTGACAGCTAGGGTGCTGGACAGAACACACAACCACGATCTCAAAGTGAACACGGGCGGCACAGGCCAGAAAGGCCTGAAAGACGGGAAGGGCCAAGGGAGCCTCTCGAGGCCGCTGGGCTCACTGCCTAGAGAAGCCTCTGGACTGTGGGCTGCGAAGTCTGACAGAACCATAAGTGCAGGCAGAGGCCCGTGAAGAGAGATGATGCAGAGACTGCTCCTGGCACCAGCACGGGGCCTGAGCTGCTGCAGAGGAAGGCTTCAGGACTCTCTCTGAGATGGGGCCCCAAGCCTGGGGGGCAGGGGCTGCCATTCACAGCCAGCCCAGAGGAGTCCTCCCTGAGCCCCGTTCAGTGGTGGAGCTAAACAAGCCCTCATTTAAGGGCTTCTCTCATTCCTCTTACTAAGGAATTTCAAAAGCAAGCTTCCCCAGTATCAGCTGACCCATTGCTAATCAAATTGCCTGTCAGCAGCCAGAAGAACTGTCAGTCTCTAAGAAAAGACAACCAAATCCAGCACACGATCCCATGGACTCTACAACACTCAGTATCCCAAACCAAAAGCCTTCAGACGTGGGAAGCTGTAGAAAAATGTGACCCTTAACCCAAGAGAAGCATCAGTCAATGAATGGAAACAGACCCAGAAAGAACAGAGAAGATGGCATTATCAGACAAGCGTTTCACTTTAGAGCAACTATTCTAAATTTAAAATCCTCGCAAGCTTAAAGGGAAACTTGAACTGATGCAAAGAAGAATACAAAGTATCAGAGGAGAGTCACACAGAACTTCTTGAGTTGAGAAATGCAATATCTTGGAGTACTGAGTGGGATTAATATTAGACACTGTGGAAGAAAAGGTTAGTGAATCTGATGACAAGGCAACAGAAATGTATCCAAAATGAATCACACAGGAACAAATCTATTAAGAAAAGGAACAAAGCCTTGGTTAACTGCTGGACAGTACTAGTGAACTGAAATCCCAAGGGCACGGTATCCGAAAAAATAATGGCCTCAAACCTCCAAAGGTGACAAAGACTATAAACCCACAGACCTACAGAACGCCAGCAGGAAAACAAACAGCCCCATGGCAACACGCCCCGCCAGTCAGCGCAGCAGCTGACTGCGGGTCACAGTCGGGGAAGCGAAGATAGAACTCACAAGGTCGAGTGCCAGAAACAAGCTCAGAGACCACGGAAGACATCTGCCAACTAGGAGGGAAGACGACCGCAGCCTAATGCCCCACATACAGTGCAAAGAGAAGGTAGCATCAAGGCTGGTTCAGACAACGGGGAAAAGAACCTGCTTGCAGCAGCTCTGCACTATGAGGAAGGTTCTGGAAGCTCGTTAAGAAGAACGAATAGTGACACCAGATGGGCAGGCAGATCTGCAGAGAGGATGAAGAAGGCTGGGTTATGGTGAGCATGTATGAACACGAAAGACTTCTTTCTCATGATGCTTCTGTAAAAGGCACGACAGGTTAAGGTGTAAATAACAATAATGACGTGCGGGATTGGCAGGTGCAGCACTGAATGGGTGGCAACCGGGTGCAAGGATGGGGGTCTGAGGGGATGGCAGCGACTGTCCCAGGGTCCTGACACCATCTGACCCACGGCCAGAGGTCAATGGAGGGCGGGGTCTCCAGGTGCCAGAGCTGACCCTGATCTCCCTGTACCTCGGTCGGCTCGGGGGTGCAGAGCAGACAGACTCGAACATTTGCCTGCTGGACACGCTGAATGCGACACTTCGGCCTAAGTGGATCATTTTCCTGTTCCTGCGCTCAAGGGGTACTGCCCAAGCCTTGAGGCTAAGGGCACAGCGCGCACGGCATAAGGAGACACAGCTGAGGTGCTGGGCAGGCAGCAAGGGGGGCAAAGACCGCGGCCACGGCTGAGGAGGCATAGTGTGGAGCACAGCCGCGAGGGGGGGACAGGGTGCCCCCGGGCTCGTGCTCCCCGGAAGGTCAATGTACCACCAGGTTCCTCTGAGGAAGCAGGCAGAGCCAGCCTCAGCGGTGTGCATCGGGCTCACCCTCCAGACGCAGCCAGCCTGGCCTGGCCCCGAGCACAGGGGCTCCCCAGGCAAACATGGCCCTTTTCTTCCTGCCACGGGGGCTGACAGCGCGCGGGGTCAGTGCCACCTTGTCACCCCCCACAGGACTGTGGGCCAGGACCGCTCATCTCCCTGTCTCCCTGGGGCAGCTTTCGGGGCAGCCCCAGACTGTGACCAGCAAGCGGGCAGGTCGTGTGATCCCGCGACAGACCGGCCCAGGCTCAACGCTGCCCGTCTCCATGCCTCTCTCTCTCGGTACCTGCACGGGCTACGCCTCAGGTTGGCAGCCTTACACGCGGCACCCGAGTCTCCTCAGACCCTCTGAGGGCTCACATCACTTGCTGCAGGCTCACAGGCCACACACCCCTCTGGGGTCAGGCTGTCCAACGGGGCACCATCTGAGCAGCAGGCGCCAACCCACATGGGGCCTGTCAGCACCCCGAGTGGCAGGAACCACTTCCCATTAGCAGTGCAGGGGGGATGAACCCAGGAGCTTCCTGGGGCCAGCGGGACTCCGCGTGCCAAAGTGTGGCTGAGAGCCAGGGCTAAGTCGGGAGGCCTGGCAGGGGTGAGCAGTGGGAAGGCCTCCACACGGCAGGAGGGGGTGTCCACACCCCGAGGTCACTCGGCACCCAGGCCACTCCGTACGACTGGGATGAAGAAACCCATGTAATAAAGATGTTGATGGATGTAAAAAAACACTGGGCGGGTAGAGGACAGTGCCGGGCAGGGAAACCAGTGGGCCCAGCGGGGTGGGGAGGTGTGAGCACTGGCCTTAGACTCCCCTCGCCTAAGATGGGGCAAGGAGACAGTGAGGAGGAACTCGATGGCTGAAATCCCCTCCTCTCCCCATGAAGGCAGCTTCGAGGGTGAAGCAACAGGAAGTGGCTTAAGAAATCCACCTCCAGGTCCAGCGACCAGTGTGCAGGAAGCGCAGTGGGTAAGGCATCCACTTACACGTGTGGGTCTCACGGGGAGACTCTGCCCCAGGGACACTGGCCATGTTCAGAGACATGTTTGGATGTCGCCACTTGGTGACGGGGCGCTGCTCCTAGCATCTGACAGAAGACCCTGCCCAACAGACGACAGGGCACAGGGCGGCCCCTCCACCGCGTCGCCCAGCCCAGACGTCAGTGGAGCCAAGGCCGAGAAGCCCTGAGCCAGCCGGGCGGAAGGCAACGAGGACGGCGACTGGCAGAGCACAGGGCGGGAAATTCCAGGGGACCAATGAGCTAGTGTCTTCAGCAGATGGGCGCCCCCAGGGAAGGAAGAGCAGGACTAGACGGGAAGGTCCAGAGGGGCTCTGTGAGGACACTACTTGAACTAGTCCCAGCAAGGGTGCTCTCAGGGAGCTGCACAGAGGCGATGTCTAAAACACACACGTCTGTATCTCTTCATATGCAACACAGTGGCTGAAAAAAGCCACGGGTGAAATGAAAAGACACCTGGGATTGTTCTTAGGATGTACTATCAAAACCAAAGAAACCAAAAAATGGGGAGATGAGGAGGGCACCGGGCAAAGCTGCAAAGACAGGTCAGAGCTCAGAGGGTGCGACTGAATCACAGCCAGAGGGCAGTTGTTAATCTCAGCTCTGTCCCACCAACCCAAGAACACTCCCAGGTGAAAGGTTTACAAGACCCGCCCCCGCCCCTCACCAAGGTACACACAGCGGACAGGGGCAGGTCCTGTTTGCGAGCACAGACCAGTGTGCCCTCAGGGAGAAAGGGGGCGAGGCGGAAGGACCGCTGCGGTAAGGGCAGATCCCCACACAGCGGCAGGACGCGCAGCGCTGACGAGCGTGGGGAGCGGTGCCCAACACCGCCCTCCGCGTCCTCCACTACCCACCGGGGGCGCTAACCGTGCCCAAGCCGCACCTTCCCTGTGGCCTGAGGCCCTCGTAACTCAGAGGTGCCTGCACGAAGTGATGAAGGTGAAGGCTGCTGCCTCTCCTTGAAGGGTTTGTCCTTCCAATTCTGTGAAGCACAAAGAAGTCCATGAGCTGATTCTTCGGAGCTGGGATGCCCCTTCCCCTGGGCAGTGTGTGGCCAGCAAAGGGGGAGGTTAAGTCCTGAGAAAAGGCCTGGCTGCTGACCTCCTGGCAACTGCCCACCACCCCACCCACCCATTTCCAGTAAAGCAGAGACGATTGGGAAACGCCTTTCAGGAATCCTTCCTGTGGCTTCCTGGCAGGTTCCAAGGGGATGGCAAGGCCGTGGAGAGTTTAGACTGTGGTGTCGGGGACCAAGAGGGGGGCCTTTCTGTGAACCACAGGCAGGAAGAAAGGTCTGGGATGCAGCCCCAGCTCAGTGCGGTGGACGAGGCCAGCTCGGGGCCAGGCTGGGAAACCTGAGTGGACACACAGATTCTACCCTTCCTGTCTGAGGGCAGAGATCAGGGGAGTGGCAGGCCAGCACCAGGGCTCTCAGCAGCTCCTCCCTTTAGCCAGGAGGAGGGCACAACATTCATCATTAAGTGAAGGGACACCTAAGGCAAGAAAAAAGGGATTCTGGCCAGAAGCTAGGTGTAAATCAGGACCCATGTTGGTTGCCAGCAAACAAATGTTTGTGTCAAAATATGTGTCACCGAAGTACACAGAAAGCTTAGGGAAAAAAATTTTAAGACATCTTAAGGATTAGGAAAACAGATGTAAGTCACCTATAACTGGCCCTGACACCCTGCCGTGCATTTCTGTTTTGCTCTTCTTGGATGAGCAAATAAACAGCCAGCACTGGACAGTCCACCTTCATTTCTGCTGGAATTTCCACGGGCCCACCTGGACTCTAACCCTCCCCTCACCCCCAGCGACCTCCAATCTGTGTCCTGGCCCTACGGGTGGATCTTTTCCACATGGTCACATAAATGGGATCACACTGTATTAGTTTTCTGTGGCTATGGAACCAGTCACAACAAAGGTGATGGTTTAGACCAAGAGAAACCCGTTTACTCCCTGGGTCCCGAAGGATGAAGTCGGGCTGTCACCAGCAGGGCTGCACCCCGATTGAGCACTCCAGTGGAAGTGCCGTCCCTGACTCGTCCGACTCTGACGGCCGCAGGCGTCCGTGGCCTCTGGACACTGCAGTCTTAGGGCCCCATCACCTCCTCTTCTTCTGCTTGCCTCAAATCCCTCTCTACTCTCGAAAGAGCACTTGTGATCAGATTTAGCGCCCAAGGATCCTGGGAAATCCCATCTCTGAACGCTTAACTTTAAAAAAACTTTTTTTCCTGGCTTTTTTTGGCATCTAAACACAGATTTACTTGTATCATATCTTTTTTAACTTTGTAAAGCTCTTTACTGAATGAATTTGAGCAAACTTTTAAGAGACAGTGGAGAACAGAGGAGCCTGGCAGGCTGCAGTCCGTGGGTTCACAAAGAGTTGGACACCACTTAACAACTGAAACTGAATGAGTCTTTAAATTCAACAGTGCTTCACAATTTTCAGAAGTTTTATATACATGATTTCATATAATCCCGTAACAACCCTTTTTATAAAATCCCCTATCCCTATCTGCCTCTCCTCATTCCCTCTCCTCACTGGTAACCACTAGTGTGTTCTCTATAACTGTGAATCGGCTTAAGAATCCTTAACATTTTCTCAACTGCAAAGTCCTTTTTTCATGTAAGACCAAATCCACAGGTTCCAGGGGTTAAAACTTGGACATCTACTGGGGGTCCTTATGCAGCTGACTTTATGCTAAAACTTTTGACTGGTGGATCACAACAAACTGTCGAAAATTCTTCAAGAGATGGGAATACCAGACCATCTTACCTGCCTCCTGAGAAACCTGTATGCAGGTCAAGAAGCAACAGTTAGAACCAAACTGGAACAACAGACCAAATGGAACCAAATGGAACAACAGACTGGTTCCAAACTGGGAAAGGAGTACATCAAGGCTGTACATTGTCACCCTGACTATTTAACTTAAATGCAGAGTACATCATGCTGGATGAAGCACAAGCTGGAATCAAGATTGCCCGGAGAAATATCAGTAACTTCAGATATGCAAATGAGATCACCCTTATGTCAGAAAAGAGAACAGGAACTAAAGAGCCACTTCATGAAGATGAAAGAGGAGAGCAGAAAAGTTGGCTTAAAACTCAATATTCAAAAAACAAAGATCATGGCATCCGCTCCCATCACTTCACAGCAAATAGATGGGGAAACAATGGAAACGGTGACAAACTTTATTTTCTTGGGCTCCAAAATCACTGCAGATGGTGACCGCAGCCATGAAATTAAAAGACATTTGGCTCCTTAGAAGAAAAGCTATGACAAACCTAGACAGTGTTTTAAAAAGCAGAGACATTACTTTGCCAACAAAGGTCTGTCTAGTCAAAGCTATGGTTTTTCCAGTAGTCATGTATGGATGTGAGAGCCGGACTATGAAGAAAGCTGAGGGTCAAAGAATTGATGCTTTTGAACTGTGGTGTTGGAGAAGACTCTTGAGTCCCTTGAACTACAAGGAGATCCAACCAGTCCATCCTAAAGGAAATCAACCCTGAATATTCATTGGAAGGACTGACGCTGAAGCTCCAATTCTTTGGCCACCTGATGGGAAGAACTGACTCCTTGCAAAAGACCCTGATGCTGGGAAAGATTGAAGGCGGGAGGAGAAGGGGACAACAAAGGACGAGATGATTGGATGGCATCACTGACTCAATGGACGTGAGTTTGAGCAAACTCTGGGAGATGGTCAAGGACAGGGAAGCCTGGTGTGCTGCAGTCCGTGGGTGGCAGAGTTGGACACGACTGAGAGACTGAACAGCAACATACGCAGCTGACCACAGAACACTTAGCGTAGGGCGCTGGAGACCGACCCATGCTGCTATCATCGAACTTCTTTTCACTGCTTATTATTAAGCCCCATATCATACTGTAGTCTGTTCACCCACTTGTGGACTGAAGGACACTGGGGTCGTGTCCACCTTGGGGACCAATGAATCAACTGCTATAAACATTCACATGCAGGTTCCTGTGCAGACATGTTTTCATCTCACCTGATGAACAGCCAGAAGCATAGGCTTGATCTTAATGGCAAGTGTACGTTTAACTTCATGAGACTGCCTTCCAGGTGGCTGGCCGTTTTGCATCCCACCCTCAAGGAAGCAGAGTTCCACTTGCTCCCGATCCATGTCAGGATTTAGTGTAGTCAGGTTTTCTATTTGAGCCATTCTCCTAGGTGTGAAGTGGTATCCCATGGTTTCAACTTGCATTTCCCTAAGGACTAATGACGTGAAGAACGTTTTCATGGACCAATCTGCCATTCCACATCTTTATGGAGAAGCTATACAAATCTCCAACGCATTTTTAAAAAACTGGGTCAATTTTTCACTACTGCACTTTGAGAGTTCTTCATATGTTCTAGATACTAGAGCTTTAGCAGATGACTTTTGCAAAGATTCTTCCCCCAGTTTGTGGCTTGTCCTTTCGTTCTCTTAACGATGTCCTTCAAAGAGCAATTAGACTCTGATAAAGTGCCACTTGACAATTTTTTTGCTCCACGGCTCACACACCAATAAAGTCAACACGTCTAGGCCTAGGCCATGTGGAGCCAAGACCCCGCCCCTGCCAGGTTTCCTGTGTCCCCCGTGTGTCAGCCCAAAAAACTTCCCCAGGTGCCCGAAGCAGTGACTCTACAGATGGGTAAGTCGCACCACAGGGGCTGCTGAGACACCAGGAGGGCAAAAGGAACCGCAGGGCAGCAGCACCTGACAAGCGCTCTACTTGGCTGCGGGTGGGCGGGAGGCATCTGAAGCCTGACTGGAGGTGGGATGCACCAGGCACAGGCTCTTCATGGAAATCACAGCCAAAGAGAACATGATGCCTTGTGGTATCAAAA
This sequence comes from Muntiacus reevesi, assembly GCF_963930625.1. Classification (NCBI taxonomy): domain Eukaryota; kingdom Metazoa; phylum Chordata; class Mammalia; order Artiodactyla; family Cervidae; genus Muntiacus; species Muntiacus reevesi. The sequence continues at coordinate 183,594,176 of NC_089249.1, read as the reverse complement.
ACAGCCAATCTCCAGCAGGAAACTCACTCTCATCTTCAACTACTCATAGATATTAGGGTTCTTGTTGTATGACTGAGGAAGAGGAAGTAGAGAGTGAGGACAGGGCTGTTGGAGGTCCCAGGGCAGGGCTGGGGTCCCCACTTCACTAGTAGAGCTGATCCCAATCTCAAAGGAAGACCAGTCATGGGCCCTGACACAGTTCATTAGATCGTATCCCGATTCTACAATTTATCCAAACTCTTTGTGAAACACACATAATGTAACAGGATGAAACAAACATTTGCTAAATAATTAATTCTTCACATTAAAGTTCTTCTACGGTTTCCTTGGTGGTCCAGTGGTTAAGAATCCACTCGCAACTCAAGGTACGCAGGTTTGATCCCTGGTTCCAGGAATATCCCACATGCCATGGCGAACTAAGCCTGTGATCCACAGCTATAAGTCCATGTGCAGCAACCCCTGGAGCCCTCTCACTCAGAGCCAGTGCTTTGCAACGAGAGAAGCCCGTGTGCCACAAGCAGAGAGTAGCCCCCGTTCGCTGACCTGGAGAAAAGCTCATATGTAGCAATGAAGACCCAGCGCAGCCAGTAACAAATAAACAAAAATAAACATGTACTTTTAAGTGGTTCTATTCCACTGAGCCCTGTTCCCTCCACGGCTGCTGGCAGCACATCCCAGGCCTGGCTCCAGGGAAGTGTGGCTGTCATGAGCCACCAACCCCTGCCACCGCGCTGAGCTCTGCAACCCACGCCTGCACCAGGCCCTCTTTTCAACACTTTTGCCTCATTACTATTCCATCTCTCCCATCTGCCTTTCCTCAAATAGAAAAATTAAGAAGCCGCCCCACGTCAGTACCTGCTGCACGCCCCAGCACACGCAGCCTGCAGCACTGGGCACGGAAGTGGAGGGCCAAACCGCGGGTCTCGTCTCCTCTGCCACCCTGGGCCTGTGTGCCCGGGGCGGGCTGCGCACGAGCAGCACCGAGTCTCGGGGCTTGCAGCCCGCGCCCGTGTTCTGCCCCGGGGACCTGAGCCCCCCTCCCAGCAGAGGCCCACCCCAGAGTGTGTCCTTGGCCTCATCCCACTCTCTCCCTGGGAGCCCCGATGAGGCCAATGGGAGCCCTGGGGAAATGGACAAGTGGGCAGGAAAGTAGACAGGGCGCTCTGCACCGATGCGCTCCCGACGGGCCTCGCCAGGTGCCTGTGTGCTGAGCAGGCTTGTTTTTCCTCCTCTTTAAAAACTGTACTTGGTTTTTTTATTTTTGGCTATGCTGGGTCTTCCCTGCTGCGAGCAGGCTTCCTCTAGCTGCAGTGAGTGGGGGCTGCTCTCGAGGTGCGGGGTGTGGGCTTCTCGTTGTGGAGGCTTCTCTGGGTGTGGAGCTCGGGCTCCAGGCAGGGTGGCCTCAACAGTTGGGGCGCACGGGCTCAGTGCTCCGGTCTGTGGGATCCTCCCGCACCAGGGATCGAACCCGTGCCCCTGCATTGGCAGAAGGATTCTCAACCACTGGGCCACCAGGAAAGCCCTGTTTTCCCTTTTTAACTGCTCACTAAAACTCTTCAACAGGCCCTGAGGTTGGTACCAAACTTCACTCTACCCAAACCTGTCTTTCGCCCACAGCCTAGGGGCACCATGACAAAAGAAACACACACCCCCCCGCCCAGAGAGCAGTGACTAGGATGGAATCTTCCAGCAAAGGAAGCTGAGGGCCTGACCTAGATGGCCCAGGCCCTCTGGGGGCGCAGCCCAGGATGTGGGCTGCCCGGATGCTCTGCATCTCAGCCCAGGGCTCAGCTCAAGTTTCCCCCTTCTCATCTTCTGCAAAGCGCCACAGATCCGTCCCAGGAGATGCAGGCACAAGTTGCAGAAAAACAAAAGCCATGGCCAAGAACTCAGCCTTCTCTTCCTTTCAGGATGAGCTCCTCCCACCCCACCCCATGGCCTCCAGCTGGTGCCTATAGCAGGGTCACTCTCTCACATCCACTTTTAAAGCGCGCGCACACACACACACACACACACACACACACACACACACACAGAGCAACCCAGGAGCTGCCGGGTCAGGGACCTGCATTCCCAGCCTAGGAGCTCACCCAGCATCAGTCCCACAAGGTTACCTTGGACACACTCCACGTTCACGCACCTCTGCACCCCACCAGCCTCTGACCAGCCTCTGACCAGCCTCAGGCATCAGCTCCAGGCCGTGTTCAACACGCTCTGCCACGCCCACCATTACTGCAGCGCTACACTGGCTTAGCTGTGTCTCTTCTGTGACCCCACAGACCACGGGCCTGCCAGGCTTCTCTGTTCATGTTCATGGAATTTTCCAGGCAAGAATACTGGAGTGCCTTGCTGTTTACGTCTCCAGGGGATCTTTCAGACTCAGGGTTTGAACCAGCGTCTCTTGCGTCTCCTGCACTGGCAGGCGGGTTCTTCCACTGTGCTCCCTGGGAAGCCACCATTGTGTTGGATTAAATCCTAGCTGCTCGGGAACAGAGAAGGCCCCACCATGCAGATCCTGCCTTGAACACCCCACCACTCACCAGTGGGGACCCCAGGAAGGGGGACTGCCTCCAAGCAGAGCCAACTCTGGACCAGCTGGGCTGTGACAGCTGCTTCTCCCACAAGGTCAGGTTAGAGACGTGGCCTTGGACCACAGGCTGAGACAGCCCTCCTGGGGGCTCCAGAGGCATCCCGGAGGCATGGAGAAATGGCTGGACAAGTCAGCCTCCCCAGAGAGCTAGTAACCTCTCTTTCAAGTAGTTCTGATATTTAGAGCCAGAAGACTCCAAAAGTCTCAAAGAGCCATCAAAATCTGGGAGAAGGAACTTCCCTGGTGGTCCAGTGGTTAACCCTCAGAGCTCCCAATGCAGGGGAGCCCCATGTTCAGTCCCTGGTCAGGGAACTAGATTCCACGTGTGGCCACTAAGAGTTTGCATGCCACAGCTAAGACCCAGCACACACACACACACACACACACACACGTATTTAACGTGGGAGAAAAGATGGTCAAGGGCTTGGGACCCCCCACAGGTCCCGTGGTCACTGGCGCGCTTCCACGGCACAGAGAGCAAGCGTTGACTGGGGGCAGGGCTCAGCCTGGCCAGTCCTCAAATGCGTGGGGCAGGGGAGAGCAGAGCAAACGTGACAAACACGTGAAGGCGGCCATGTCTCACACGGCTGGCGGCTGAGTTCAGTCCACGCTCTTTCTTCTCCTGGCGGAGCACGAGGGGGCCATGCATAGAGCTGGGCTGGGGAGCACCCTCCAGTTCGGGACAGTGCTTGGAGCAGCCAGGTGGCAGGCTCAGACGTGGGTCCCCAGTTACTAGCTACCTGTCCCAACAAAGTCCTCCCCCTCACAGGGTCTGACAGGGAGAAGGCTACCTGAAATTGGCACGCTGTTAAAACTCTGCTGTGAGAAACTGCTCCTGACCTGGTTGAGGCTGGCTGTGCTGGACCCAGAGGGAGGCCCAGGAACCAAACACTGCCCGGAGTCCCGCACCAGCAGAGCATCTCCACAGTGAGGAGTCGAGCGGCTGTCAGAGGCTCAGGCCTCATCCCTACCAGAGCCAAGAATGGACTGTTTCCTTCCAATCCTTGTTTGGACTCCAACAGACCCAGGTGTCAGTCTCTCGGAACAACAGGATCCTCTATCAGCCAACCAGAACAGACCTTCCTGGAACAACTCTGGACACTCACGAGTTGCTGGAGCCCAAGGAGGGTGGGGGCCGGCTGCCCACCCAGCTGTCATCCCGGCCACTGGCTCAGCCCCAGCCCTCAGGGAGCTCTCTGCTGCCCCCACCAGGTTTATGGATGGCGCTCTTGGGGCACATATGGGCCAACTGGAGAGTCCGCCAGGTGGTGGCTTTTCCAGGGCCCTCCACCTGCCCTGGAGTTCTGAGAAGCGTGCCTGCGGGCCCCCTGCTCACCTGGCAGGCTGCCCCTCCACGGACATCAGCTGCCACCTGGCTCTCATCAGGAAAGGATCAGCCTCGTTCTTGGGTTAAGTTGTACCTTGGTGTCCACCCAGGTCTGCCAACTCACTGCTCCCCGGAAACATGACTGGCCCTTAGAGGGAACTGGGCAATGAGAAATGTCACCAAACGGCCCATCCTGCAGAGCTGATGGGGCAGCGACGCTGGGCTCTTCCGGGGTGGGAGCAGTGTGTGTTCTGCCAGCGCCTTGGTGTCCCAAGTGGCCCTCAGGAGCCTGACTGTGGGGACCTCCCGTGGACAAGGTCACGTGTTTCCCTGACTGGCTCAGAGTGGATGAGGAAACTGGGGCTCAAGGAAGCCAGCAGCTCTGCTCAAGGTCACCAGCTCAGGAAGCGGCAGAGCCCACACTCAAACCCAAGACTGCATCCCCGCAATCAGGAGGCAGCAGGCCCCCTACTACTTTAGGACAGAACTTCTCCCCAGTCTGCCTTTCCTTCAGCATTAATGGTGGGGTCATGCTGCCTTGGACACTCCTGTCCCCTCAACTGGCTGACCAGAGTCCTTGCCAGAGGTGGGCACTCACTCCTGTTCCTGCAGGTCTGTTTTCATTCCCCAGCCTGCTCTGCCCCCAAAGCACAAAGAGCCAGAAGTCTGAAACCATCAGCCACCTTTTTACAGAACATCTTGTCACCTGCCGGAAAACAAGTGACTAATCTTGGCTCAGAGTGACAAGATCAAGCATTGTGTATCTGCCTAGAGCTGAGGTGCCCCAGAAACCAGGAGGTAGCTAGAGCACTGCTAAGAGCACCGTGGATCCCTTAAGAACAGAAAGCAGACGGAAATGAGGAGTCCTTCCCGGACACTCACAAGCATCCGTTGAATCACAACCCACAGCCCGGGGGCCCATGGTGACCCCCTTTACAACATTCAGACCCAGCACTGTGAGACTTGCCCCCACCAAGCCATTGTCCAGGGCATTCCTCCCTGGATCCAGCCAGCTGCCTCCTCCACTGAGGCTTCCTCAGAAAGGCTCCCAGGGGGGCATGCTCACTCGGACCCCTGCCACGAGGGGAGGACTTGACCGACATGCTGGGCTGGTCTCTCCCACGGGAAGCTGAGTCCCAGAAGGACGGAGGATGTCCTACCGCTGCTGGCCTCCAGGGCACGCACCAGGTCACCTGATTCGGGGCTCAGCCACCTGCAGAGCAGAGATGGGAGCCGGCCCTGACCACACAGGGGGGCAGGCGAGGTGCTGCTTCCAGGAGCAGGGAATAAACGCCCCAGCCTGGCTCTCTCTCCTAGACGTGGTGTGGGAATAATCCCCAACTCGCAGAAGAGCTGCCACAGCACGAAGAATACCCAAGTACCTTTAAACTCACAAGCTCTCTGCCCCACGCACACACCCTGTAGCATATAGATCTGCGTGCATCTACTTGCTTTCTCAAACCAGTTAAGAGTGAGCTGCACAGACCACTACGCTTCACCCTAAACGCATGGTGCGTTTCTGAGGGGTAAGCCACACGCCAGCCTCCAGCTGCACTGTGTTCATTATCGACAGGACACTCTGCACCGCTGCCTGCCTTCCACACTGCCACCTGGCCTGGTGGTGTCCTCCCACTGCCCTCCCTCCAGTGAAGAGAACCACACACAGCACGGAGCTGCCCCGTCTCATCAGCTGCCTTTATCCCGGAGGTTTCTCGGCTTTCTCTGACGTTTGAGACACGGACATTTTTGGAGATTTCCGCCCACCCCCCTTTACTAGAACATGCTGCCTAGGACTGTGGGCCCACCCCGTGTGCCTGTGATAACGGTGCTGTGCTCCAGGCACGTGCCTGGAGGGCACCGTCCTTCTCGGCGGCACCCCACCCAGAGGGCCTCCCAGAGGGCTCTGTCTGCCCTCACGGCACCGGGACTTCTGATCACCCAGACCTGTCTGGCCTGCCTTCTGCCTGTGCAGCTGGCAACAGATGCTTGCTCCCCACCCACAGCCCAGGTTCAGCCAACGCCACCATCCACATGTTTACAGCAGAGGCTGTAAAACACAGCTTCTATCTCTGCCAGTCATGGCATCCTACCATAAGCAGGAGGCCCCCCTTTCCCCACTAATTTATTTACATGCTACCATCAGCAGTGTGACGGTGAATTTTATGTGTCAACTTGGCTAGGTCACGGAACTGAGTTGTTTGGTCACATACCAGTGGAAGTGAAGGCATTTTTTAGATGAGATTGACATTTAAATCAATAGATTCTGAGTAAAGCCTCCACAAGTCTCCCAATCAGTATCTTAAGATACAACTTCAGCTCTTCCCTGGGTCTCCAGCCTGTCAACCTGCCCTACAGATTTTGAACTTATCAGCCTCCAGAGATGCATGAGCTGATTCTTTAGTAAGTTTCTGAAACACAAACGGCCAAGAGACCCATGAAAAGATGCTCAACAGCGTTAATTATTAGAGAAATGCAAATAAGAACCACACTGGGGCACTCCACCTCACACTAGTCAGTATGGCCATCACCAGAAACTCTATGAAAAACAAATGCTGGAGAGGGTGGAAAAAAGGGCATCTTCCTACACTGTTGGTGCTAATGTAAGCTGGTGCAGCCACTATGGAAAAGAGTATGGCAGTTCCTCAGAAAACTAAAAACAGAATTACCATATGATGCAGCAGTCCCACTCCTGGGCATAACCAGACAAAACTGTAATTCAAAAAGATACATGCACCCCTGTGTTCATAGCAGCTCTGTTCACAACAGCCCAGACCTGGAGACAACCGTCACGTCCACGGACAGGTGACTGGGTGAGGACGACGTGGTGCAGTGGAGTACTACTCAGCCACTAAAATGAATTAATGCCACTTATAGCAACATGGATGCAAGTAGAGATTATCATATTAAGTAAATCAGAAAGAGAAGGACAAATACCATATGATATCACTTATATGTGGAATCTAAGCTGTGACACGAATGAATCTGCGAACAGAACAGACTCACGAACAGAGAACCGACATGTGGCTGCCCAGGAGAAGGGGACTGGGGAAGGGATGGGGTGGGAGGCCGGGGTGAGCAGATGTGAACTGCTGCATATAGAACAGATAAGCAACAAGGTCCTGCTCCACAGCACAGAGAACTATATTCAATATCCTACAATAAGCCATAATGGAAAATGTAGTTTAAAAACAAAGCATATAGGGATTTCTCTGGTAGTCCAGTGGTTAAGAATCTGCCATGCAATGCAAGGGATGTGGGTTCGATCCCTGGTGGGAGAAAAAGAATCCCACATGCCACAGAGTAGCTAAGACCCCATGCCGCACTCTGAGCCCTTGCACTCTGGAGCCCCCCACCACAACCAGAGACCCCATGTGCTGCAAGTAAGACCCAATGCAGCCAAATAAATCTTAATTAAAAAAAAAAAAGAATGTATACACACACACATTGCCCTCCCAGGATCACTTTGGTGTACAGCAGAAATCAGCACAACACTGTGCATCAGTTATACCTCAATCTTCAAAATTAAAACACACACACACACACACACACACGCTCATGCCCTGGTGGCTGAGTCACAAAGAACCTGCCTGCCAATGCAGGAGAGCCAGGAAGACCCCACATGCCCTGGAACAACTTAAGCTCGTGCACCACAACTGCTGAGACTGAGCCCTAGAGCCTGGGAAGTGCAGCGACTGACCCGCCTGCTGAAGCCCAAGCATGCTAGAGCCCACGCTCCGCAAGGAGAGGCCGCTGCACTAAGAAGCCCGCACACCACAACTAGAGAAAAAGTCCCTCCAACACCAAAGAGCACAGACAGAAGTAAACAGATAAAACTGTTTAAAACACACACACGTACACACAGTGGAGTTTCCTGGAGGTCCAGTGCCTAGGACTCAGGGCTTTCACACTTTTACCGCCGTGGCCCAGATTACATCCCTGATTGGGGAAGTAAGATCTTGCAAGCCATGCAGCATGGCCAAAAAGGAAACGCGCGCGCACACACACACACACACACACACACACACACACACACGTACGTCTCTTCTTACTCTCTCACTCCTATTGGACACACACACACACACACACACACACACACACACACACACACACGTACGTCTCTTCTTACTCTCTCACTCCTATTGGACACACACACACACACACACACACACACACACACACACACGTACGTCTCTTCTTACTCTCTCACTCCTATTGGATTCTGTTTCTGCAGCATGGCCAAAAAGGAAATGCGCGCGCGCACACACACACACACACACACACACACACACACACACACACACACACACACACACACACACACACACACACACACACACACACACACACACACACACACACACACACGTACGTCTCTTCTTACTCTCTCACTCCTATTGGATTCTGTTTCTCTGGAGAACCCTGACAGACGCGTGGACTGCCTTTTGCAATGATCTCAAGTGCACTGTAGTCCTTAATTATCCTGATACTCAGGGCTTCCCAGGTGGCTCAGACAATAAAGAATCTGCCTGCAACGCAGTAGATGCTGGTTCAATCCCTGGATCAGGAAAATCCATGGAGAAGGGAATGGCAACCCACTCCAGTGTTCTTGCCTGGAGAATCCCATGGATGGAGGAGCCTGGCGGGCTACAGTCCATGGGGTCGCGAAGAGTCAGACACAACTGAGCGACTACACACACATCCTGATACTCAGATTGTCTTGGGCTGGTCCTGGACCCTTGGTGCTGGCTGCCAACTCATCCCCGCCCTCCTCTGAGCCCTCTCTAACATCTGAGGACCACGAGGGATCTGACCAGAGCTGTGGGATCAACCACCTCTCAAAAGAGCCCCGCTTCCGAGACTGAAGCTGGGAAGCTTCATTATTCATCACAGCAGATTACAAAAGTCCACGCCGGGAACAGCCGCTGAGGGCCCTGCATCAGAGGACATGGACAGAACAGGGCTCCCATTTGGGCTGTCCTTGAATTTAGGTGTGAAGGAAAAACATCTATTTTCTCAGCATTTCCTTCAGCAGTTATGAACAGTATCAACTCTGACATGCTTTATCAAATGATAGACAGTTATGCTGCTATTTTCCAATGCCACTTATTTTCACCACCATTTCAAAATTATAGCAATAGAATCCTCTGCTTGATCTCATGACTTAACATGATGACATAATAAACTGGTACTAGGTCATAATCCCTTGTTTTTAAAGTTTTTTTGATTCTGTGTTTTTGGCTGCACCGAGGGTTCCTTGCTGCACACAGGCTTTCTCTGGTTCAGCGCACGGCCTTCTCACCGTGGCTTCTCTTGTTGCAGGGAACGGCTCTAGCGCACACAGGCTTAGTAGCTGTGGCCCACGGGCTGAGCTGCTGTGGCACGTGGAATCTTCCTAGATCAGGGATCGAACATGTGTCCCCTGTACTGGCAGGCGATTTCTAATCACCAGACTACTAGGGAAGTCCCTATTACTATTTTCAATTTTTCTAAACATTCAACTAATTTATTTATTTGGCTGTGCTAGGTCTTACTTTCTCCATGTGGAATCTATTTCCCTGACTAGGGATCGAACCCAGACTCTCTGCGTTGGGAGCACAGAATCTTAGCTACTGGACCACTAGGGAGGTTCCTCCACCTTTCTAAAACACTCTTTACTCCTTGGGGAGGGGGTGAGGACTCACCAGACAAGCCACATCAGGCGCTAACTAGGGCATGGACTGTCAGCACCCCACCTCCACACCAGTGCCGCTGGGTGACTAACCTGCCCAGGGCTTCCCGATGCCCACGGGGTGAGGCGGGGGTGTCTCCATGCAGCAGGGAACACATGATTGAGCTCTGGAGCATCAGGTTCAAGTTACTGAAAATCTCACTGGTACTTCAAGAACACAGGTGTGCGAAGGTGCCCCAAGAGGTCACACAAGAGAGGACATTTGGGAATGAATGCCCCTCCCCCAGGGGCCTGTCTGGAGCACACCCACTGACCAGGCCCCTCTCTAAACCCTCACTCAGGGTGCTCTTCTGCAGGGTCAGGCTGCCTCTCCCCACCCTGTATACTTTGCTCCAAGGAGCAGCTGTCCCTCCTCCCCCATCTCCTCAGCCAGCCAGGCACGAAGAGCCCATGTGCTGGCCTCCGTCAGCCAGGCTGAGATGACGCCAGGAAAGGCCAAAATAAGTCCATGCTCCCCCGACACCCAGCGGTTCCTAACTCCCCTCCACCCTCCAAATGAAAAGCAGGGCTCTAAACGCCTCACAGAGCATGCTGGCCCACTGCTGCTCCTGGTCTGCTACGCTTTCCTTGTTTTCTCCTCCCCTGATTTTTCTTTATCTATTTGGCTGTGTCGGGTCTTAGCTGTGGCTCTCTGGCTTATTGTCACAGGGCATGTGGGATCTTAGTTCCCCGACCAGGGATCAATCCCACGTCCCCCTGCACTGGCGGGCGGATTCTAAACCACTGGACCACCAAGGAAGTCCACAGTGTGGTTTCTAAAGCCAACGCGGACAGAGAGAGATGAGTGCAGGCTGCCCTCATCTCCAGCACCAAGAACAGACCAGGAGGGTAACTGAGAAGAGGGGGGATGTACCAAACACAAACCATTTCTGTCGGCCCAGAGATCTGTGTGAGGAATTAAAAAGAAAAGCAGCAGGAGGCTGCAATGGGCAGCTCAGCGGCCAGGGTGATGAGGAGGGGGGTCCCTGGCACCAGAACCGCCCGCCAGGCCAGGCTGGGAAGCTCCGCCCAGCATCTTCTGGAAAACCCTGCACTGCAGCTCTACCGTGCTCGCCTGGCTCTAGGCAGCATCACGACGCTGCTACCCCATGAGGCTGCTGACCAGAACAGAGTGAGCTGGGCTCCCTGCATGCAAGGCATGGGCTTCATCTTGGGCAAAAGCAGAGACCATTAAATGGGAGCGAAATGCCCCACTCAACAGGGTGAAGTGACAAGAATATGTCATCATATTTTCCTATCTCTAACCTACCCAGGTGACCCAAAAAGCAGGACAGCCACAGCTGGAGAGTCCTGCAGACAAATGGAAGGGGCCCACCACCACTTGGCCCTGGGAAACACCGTTCTTTACCCTGCTGCCTGGGGAAGATGTGCTGGGTCACTGACCACTCTTCCCAGCGCTTCATCTGCTCTGGTCCCAGCACGAAAGTGCCCTCCAGAGGGGACAGTCCCAGAGACCCCCCAGAAGGTGATCTGTCCTACAAGGACAGAGCAAAGCCCCTCTCCTCAGGCAGGGAGCCAGAACCAAAAACCATTACCAGAAATCTATCTCAGGGCAAGAGGATCCCCAAAGACTCCCCTGAAATCCCCCCAGGTCTTCTACTTTCTAGCCTCGTCCCTCCTCTCTGCTGCCTGGCACTAAATACCACAGAAGAAAATTTCCAACTCCCTGTTCCTGCCCAGTTCGGCCCTCTCCTGCCACCGTACAGCCATTGCCAGCGTTCTGGTGCCAGATCAGGTAAGTGCATCTTCCTACGTCATCTGCACCTTCACAGCTGGGTCAGTTCCGCCCGTGCAAGACTGGAACTCGCTCCCTCCTCCACCTCCTGAGCCAGCAGCACCTGGACACCAGCCACTTTCAGGCAGGTGGGATCTCAGGACCAACTCGCCTAGGATTTCATATGATTAGCTACAGAAAGCAGCAGAAGCACTGCAGCAAGGTGGAGGGCAGAGGCAGAGGCAGGGACCCAGCAACCAATGAGAGAGATGCCGCCCTGTCCGCCGAGGACCCCTCAGCACAGCCTCAGAGCTGGATGACAGAGTGACGCTGCGAGAGGTGTTCTGACGAGGCGAAGGGTGGTGATGAGCCACGACCAGAAGGATGGGTGGCGCGCAGACCTTAAGGGAAGCCAGGCCAGGGAAAGGCAGTGGGGAGGGAAGGGCCTGAGCGCCCAGAGGGGCAGGGCGCGGTCCCACGCGCACATGGACCAGGGGACAGGAGCGCGTAAGCAGCACAGGGCCGGGAGGGGTGGGGGACACTGGGCCCTGCATCTCCTGCTCACTCGTGTTCCCATCAGCTGCCCCCTGTAGCAGAAGAAGGGAGGCGGGAGCCCTAGACAGAGACACCAGCCTTACGGAGGCTGAGCCAGGCAGAGCAGAGTGCTGGGGGGGGGGGGGGGTGGGCAAGAGGGGGCCACAGCCCGAGGGGGCGGACAGAAGCCAGGTCCCCTGCACAGCCACTTCAGGGGGGTCTGCCCTGGGGGAGGGGACAGGCTGCCCTGATGGTGGGGGTTTGGACACCCCAACAGATGACATCCAGGGCTGGGACAGGTGTGGAGACGTGGCTGAGGGCATCCTCTCCTCAGGGTGACAGTGGTGAGCGGAGGATGCCCCTACACTTGGCCCTTCATTTGATGCTCCCCTCAATCCCTTTCTACCTCCAGGGCAGGGGCAAATGCTCCCTCCTCACCCACCCAGGGAGAAACTGAGGCTTGGGCCAGGCCTCAGTCCCATGACAGGGGAGGAGGACTGGCCGGGCCCTCCCGCAGCGGCCTTTCAGCATCACCAAGCCAAACATCAGCTCGTGACGGCCTCAAGCTGTAGAAGCTGTGCCTGAGTGCACGGCGCGCCGGAGGGAGCAAACCCCACCTCGCCCGGACACCTCCGCTGCCCACGGGAGGCCCTCGAGCGTGGACACTGGCTGAGATTCCAAATGAAGCAGGAGACTCCCACTGCTTTCTGTGATCTTGGAGACCGTGGAGCCAGAGCCGCTGCCAGACTCGGAAGCAGCAGGGCCTCCGGAGGGGTGACCCAGGCAAGGAGCGGCCCTCCACGCCTCGCTCAGCTGTTCGCCAGGCCGGACCTGAGAGACCCAGTCCCACGCCACACTTGTGGGTGACAGAGCCCACCTTCCTGGGCTTGAACATAAATAAAACCAGGTCAGGTGTGAGAAGTAACTTTTTTCCAAGTTACTAGAAGGTTAGTCTGTGTAGGAGACACACTGAGGCCAGCCTCAGTGACGGGAGGAGCGCAGTGGCCTCTCGTTGTGGCCGGAACATCGAGCCTTCTGAGTGAGCAAACATCACGAAACACCTTGAAGGAAAGCTCAAGCCACCCGCCTTCCTACTCACCAAGCCCAGGTCGACAAAAACCATTTTATCTCAGGCCTGAAATTAGATTCGGGCGCAGCTTACCATCTGCGCCATCACAGAAGTAGAACCTGGCGGGACTCCCAGGCCAGCTGCCTCGGCGGAAACAGGACCAGAAGGTCTATTTAGGAAAGGAAGACAGAACGGTCCCACTGGAGCTGAGAGTTGTGTACGGCAGCAGTGACTGCACAGCACAATCCAAACCCTTTCTGAACCTGTAAGCTAGGAACCCAGAATCGAGCAGTTAAGAAGTCAGGTTAACTTGCGGGCCCTCGGCTGGTCCGGCCTCACATCACCAACATGCTGCCCCGGGATCCCAGGGTCCCCTCCTCCATACCACTCCAAGCCATTCAAACTCAAGCCAGAGCTGGGGTGCAGGGAGGGGCTGGGTGCTGCCTGAAAGCTGAGGCAGCACCTGGAGGGGTCCCGTCCTTTCAGTAGGAGATCAGAGCAGTGCACTGGCCCAGCTTCCACACCAATCAACCGGTCCCCGCAGAGCTGGAACCAAAGGCTTCAGAACAAGAATGACACATGGGGCTCCCAACAGCCGTTGTGAACCAAAGACAAAACTTCAGTCTCGGGGCCCAGAACTAATTTCAGAAAACTCGCTTCCACTTCTGGGTCTGCCATTTAGAAGCTGTGTGACCTAAGTAAGACACTTAACCTCTCTGACTTGGTCACACAGGGCTGGCAATAACTCAGCAGCTGCTTGAAACTGCATACGGAACAGTACAAACCGGCTCTGCCACATGTGAGCTCCAGCTCCTATCTCTCTGTTTCTGAATCTTGTTAAATAAACCACTGCAACACTCTTTAAAACAACAACAACCCAGACACCAGGAAGAAGGCAAGGAGAAGAGGCCTCCAAGAAGCTTCAGGGTGAGGGAGCCCATCCTCTAACCAGCCGTGTGGCCTTGGGAGACAGACTTCATGCCTGAGCTAGTTAGTTTTCTCATCTGCGAAATGGGAACGACCTTGTTCATGGCTTTCAAGGCAGTAAGGGCACTGCAGGGGTAGCCTGGGTCACATGATCTCACCGAGTCTGCTCTCCCATCAGGGAAACAACTGGCCGCAGGGGAAGAGGGCTGAAGAAAGGGCGCTTAAGGGCCCCAGGCACGCTGAGAGGCCCCAGCAGGGACAGCTGACAAGACAGACTCGGACAAAGGGAGCACCCGGTCCCCAAACCAAGAGAACCATCAGGGCCACAGAACCTTTCCCAAAACTGTATTGATGACCTCAAATAATACTCAACAAAGTGATGATGAGTCAATAAAAAGTGCTCATTTAGGGACTTCCTTGGTGGTCCACGGGCTTCCCTGGTGGCTCAGAGGGTAAAACATCTGCCTGCAATGCGGGAGACCCAGGTTCGATCCCTGAGTCAGGAAGATCCCCTGGAAAATAAAATGGCAACCAACTCCGGTACTCTTGCCTGGAAAATCCCATGGACAGAGAAGCCTGGTAGGCTACTGTCCATGTGACTGAAGAGTCGGACACGACTGACCGACCTCACTCTCCCTCTCTCTCTTGTTGGTCCAGTGATTAAGAATTCCAATGCATGAAGGCGGAGCCGGGGTGGGGGGGGGGGGTGCCTAGCAGAGGTTCAATCCCTGGTCAGGGAACTGAGATCCCACATGTCACACGGTATGGCCAAAAAATTTAAAGCAAGCAAGAAAGAGAAGTGCTCATTTAAGTAAAACATGACCACTAGCCACACTCCTGTCTTCTGTCACCTCTACCATGCATATGGTGGGTAACTCTGCAAGGACCCCAGTGCATCTCAGCATTTGACTGACTCCCCTTGGAACGTGCTCACCAAGCACTCACCACGCAGACATCTGACATGGATTCCTTTAACAGCCCCCCACCCTCTGGTCATGACACTTGAAATTCTGCAGTTCTGTGAAGTAATTAGCCTCCACTAATAAAAAAAAATTAAAAAAAAAAAAAAAGAAATCCTGCAGTTCAAATCCAGTGCCCTCCAAGCAAGACCTGTCGGCAGAGTCCTCCTCAAGGAATCAACTCTGACAAAGGTAGAAACAGGAACCACCCAAACGCTGGGGAAACTGTGGCTTCCTTCAGGGAAGCAGTGATGTGTTGGGGCTGATGGGTAGTGTATCCTCATCTCAGTCGAGGCCGGCACAGCACCAGGGCCCGGACTTCTCGGTGAGCCACGAGAAGTCACCACGCCCGGAGACAGGCAGCACACGTCCCATGGCCTAGGTATAGTCCCCCTAACTGACCACTCCCACCTCCTGAAGTTGGCATGGGTTCACTCTACATACATGGAATAACTCTGGGAACCAACAGGAGTCATGCAGAATGTAGTATTTTCCAATCCACAATCATGTTTTTTCCACTAATATGTCACGGAGGTAAATGCAAGCAAATCCAAGACCCTGAAAACTAGCCTAACAACACAGTCTAAGTGCTTCAAAGTCATCAGCCAGCTGGGTCCATGGTCAAACTTTAAGAAAGTGACAAATGGCCAGGTGGTTTCCGCCTTCACACATCTGATTTGCCAGAGAAGAACCTATGAGTAAGCACTGCTCACAGGGACAGCCAGGCCAAAACTCACAGCAGGTGAGGTGATCTTGTCCAATCAGGAATGAGATGGGTCACTCCTGGGAGAAGGAATGACCACGCCACAGTGCCATCCCGGTGAGCAGACAGCACTCAGGTAGCATCCTGTGAGAGAGCTGCCGAGGTTAATCTGCACTGGAGTGAGCCCCAGTAAAAGACACACACACCCCAATAAGAAAAGGTGATGAATATGGTACAGACTGAGAAGATAGTGCAAGTGGTTGAAACACAGAAGTCCCCAAGAAAACAAAAATGAGAGATTTTCTTTGCCCAGCACTGCTATAAAATTAGGAAGAATAAGACAATCTAGTGTGCAAAAGGATGTGGGAAACATCCTGGGACACACTCACAGAGGTGGCAAGAAAAGTCAGTTGTTGCTGGACTTCCTTGGTGACGCAGGGGTAAGAATCTGCCTGCCAATGCAGGGGACACAAGTTCAATCCCTGGTCCAGGAAGATTCCACATGCCTCGGAGCAACTAAGCCCACGTACCACAACTTCTGAGCCTGAGCTCTAAAGCTGGCGAGCCACAACTACTGAGCCTGCGTGCCCTCAATGAAGAGCAGCCCCTGCTCGCCCCAAATAGAGAAAGACCATGCAAAGCAACGAAGACTACGGACAGACAAAAATAAACAATTACTATAAAATAATTTAAAAAAATTTTAAAGGCAAGTCAGCTATTGTTGGGGGAGAGGAGGGGTGGTGGGGCGCTCCCCCGGCCCTCCCTCGAGTCTGTGGTCAGGCTGGTCAAACGTCTTGGGCACATGCCAATTGCTCAGCTGGAGTGCTGGGGTGGGACCTGAGGGGCCTCGGCACTTAGCAGGGTGTGCTCTGGGAGAGTGAGGTACTTCCCACTGGTCTATCTGACACACCTGGCTGCACCGTGTAAGAGCGAAACAAAGTTGGAAACCATTGATCCGGGAAGGGAAGGCCCAGTCAAATCCACAGGCTCGTGGCAGAGGCCTGGTGGGCACCAGGTCCTCTCATGCACTCTGTCCCTGGGAAGCATCCGGGGCTCCAGGAGGGCGCTTCCCGGTGGGCAAGGAGGAGGAGAGGCAGCAAGGGCACTGATGGCAGAGAGACATTTTTTTGGCACACGGCACAGGCTTGTGGGATTTTAATTCCTTGATCAGGGATCAAACCCACACCCCCTCCCCCCGCCCCCCACAGTGACCGCTCAGAGTCATAATCATGGAACCACCAGAGAATTCCCCAGGAGATTTTCAAAGAAAGTCTTGGGCAGCCGAGGAGAGAATGCTGTGGCCTCAGCAGTGGGACCCCAGGAACCCCGTGACTCACACCTGGCGGCCCACAAGGGTCCCCAGGAGCCGTAAGCAGCACCACCGCCCAGCTGGCCGAGATCAGGGCTTTGTTAACAGGGAGCAGACACTCCACGTTAGGCTACCAAACGTCCCAGAGCTCTGTAGGACAGGAGGGGCCCCATCACTGCAGCTGGATATCCCGCTAAGGAGCCACACACCCAGTCGAATGGCCAGTGACGCCCAGGGGCTCCAAGAAAGCAGCGGACCCAGAGAGAGACACGGCAGCCCTAGGGTGATGGGCCGTGAGAACACAGGGCAGGCCCCGTGTCTGTGGGTGCCGAGAGGCTTCCGGGAGCCGCAACCACAGCGCTATCTATGCTGACAGAGCGCTTTCCGAGAGTCGTGGTGTGACAGGAGGGAGTCAGAAGGCAACAGAGGGCATCAAGGGTGTCGGGGCTAAGGGGCACAGACCCCTAGGGAGGGCGGGGTGCAGGCCTGCACCTACGGCTCCAGGCGGAGGCCCTCGTGAGTAGCGAGCCTCGCCCTGTGGCATGCTGGTGATGGCGGTGCTGCAGGCTGCTGGGGCAGCTGGAACCAGAGTGAGCCCGCCTCAGTCAACCTTGCAAACGGGGACCCCCCCACGGAAAACCCTGCAACCAGCCAAATTAGGAGCAAACCTGTAGAGTCTCAACAAGGACATGTCAGGACCCCAAAGAGCAGCCTTTGGGGTTTCCCAAAACCCTACCCCGTGAAGGAGGACAAACAGCAGTGACACTACCCGCCACAGCCCACACCTCCAGGACAGAGGAGCAGGAAGGCAGGGCAAGCGGCATGGTCAATGCTCCGAGTGCAAACTCCACAACCTTCCTCTTTTGCTTCTGAGCCAAATGAGGGAAGAGGTTCCAGGCCCATAAATGCAGAATCCAAAAGCTCCTGGAGGGGAGAGCACTCAGCAGCCTGGCGAGGTTTGCGATGCCCACGGAGGGGCCTGGTCACTGGGAACGATTCAGGGCTCCATGCAGATGCCCCACGGCTGCCATCTGAGGTGCCTCCACCACAGGCAGGCTGAAGGGGCTAGAGCATCCTGGCAGTGGGAGGATACTGCCTGGGACCCCACGGGGCCAGCATCTCACCAACAGTCGCGAGCTCCTGAGCAGAGCTGGCCCCGACCCCGGGCCACCCAGCAGGGCCCCCGGCCCCCACCAGGGTGGACCATCACCTGCTTGATAAAGTGGCACGTTACAGCTGGTGAGGGACTCCCTGGCCGTCCAGTGCAGCCAAGTGCTGCAGCTAAAGACCCTACGAGCCCCAACGAAGAACCAAGGTCCTGCAGGGCTGCAACCAAGACCAGCGCAAGCAAATAAATGAATACATAAACACTGGGCTTCCCTGGTGGCTCAGAATCCAATCCCGGATCCGGGAAGATCCCACATGCCGCAGAGCAATGAAGCCCATGAGCCACAATTATTGAGCCTGTGTGCTGGAGACTGGAAGCCTCAACTACTGAGGCCCAAGTGCCCTAGAGCCCAGGCTCTCTAACAGGAGACCACTGTAATGAGGGGCCCCACTGCAGTTAGAGAGCGGCCCCCGCTCGTCAAAACCAGAGAAAAACCTGCACAGTAACGAAGGCCCAGCACAGACAAAAACAAAAATATAAAAATAAATAAATAGAGACTTCCTTGGTGGTCCACTAAGACTCTGTGCTCCCAATGTACAGGGCCCAGGTGTGATTCTTGGTCAGGGAGCAAGGTCCCGCATGCCACAACTAACAGATCCTGCACACCACCGCTAATAATTAATTGTTTAAAAAAATAAATATTTAAAATAAGTAAAAATAAAGCTGATTTTATTTGGTAAAAAGGGAAGCCGGATGGAAAAGAAAAAGTGTGAAACTCAGCATCACAGGCCAGGCCCAGGCCCGCCACAGGGCAAGTGCTGAGCAGTGGTCTGAGAGCTTTCTGGATATCCACCCCACAGCCCCGCACTGCTGCCCCAGGCAACTCCACAGGGAACTTTACCTCCACTTCACCACCCTGGGGTGAGAGCTGGGACAAAGCCAGTGAGGAGGAGGAGGCGGGGCTTTTATTTTTGGAAAAGGAATCTGGCAGAGCTGGAGGACCGGGAAGGGAGGGAATCAGACACAGGCAGCTGAGGAGAGCCCCCCACCGGGAAGACTCTCGGCCTCCAAGGCAGGGCTCTCCCTGCGGAGAGAGCTGAGCTGACAGCATCCTGGATCTGGAGGATGCTGGCCCCTGGAACTACACAACAGACTGTGCCCAATGAACTCGACATGGGGACCACACAGGAGCAGCGTCCCTCCGAGAGTTCACAGAACACGGTTCGCCCTGCTGCGGCAGGGTGTCAGCGCGGCCCCAGACGCCGCGACAGGAGCACATGCGCCTCAGAGGACACACAGCGCGCGGGGGCACAGGGAGAAGCAGGCCTCTGAACACAGACGGCAAGGGCAGGAGGGAGAAGCCCGTGAAGACCTGGAGCAATCAGACTTGGCCGCCTGGTGGAAAAACTGGGGGAACAGATGGGGGTTTGGGATGGACACGCACACACTGCTGTATTGAAAATGGATAACCAACAGGGTGCTACTGTGTAAGCACAGGGGACTCTGCTCAGTGTGAAGTGGCAGCCTGGAGGGGAGGGGAGTTAGGGGGAGATGGATACATGCATATGTTTGGCTGCGTCCCTTTGGGTCCACCTGAAACTATGGGAACATTGTTAATCGGCTATAGTCTAATGCAAAATAAAAAGTTAAAAAAAAAAAGACCCAGAGGACAAGGGTTTGAGGCACAGGCACACAGGCCATTTCCTGAAGCCTCTGCCTTGCAGTGGCGTGTGCAGGCCACCCTCCCCAACACTCTGGCCTCTCACCCTGATCTTGGCCCACCTAGAAGAGGACGGGCTTTCCGTCAGCACAGCCTCCTGGAGCGGAGGCTCTTCCTCACCACCTGCTCTGGCCCCAGGAGCTCCACTTTTCCAACAGGTCCCAGCAAACATTCCTTCTCCAGCAAGCCCTCCTGACCTGCGGTGGAATCTGAGCCCAATGGACTATGGCTTTTCACTCAGAACCCATGCGGCCTGGCACTGGGTCAGGTGCTGCCAAACTGGGGCTGCCACACCTGGGGTCTGGTTGCAGCCCACCCAAGGCAGAGAATAGGTGCCCTGGGCCAGACGCCTGGGGCCGACCGGGACCCGCCACGTCCATGTGCCACTGGTCTATCCCTTACAGTCAGGATCTCCCGGGTCTGGGGAGGGCCTGTCAGATGGCTGTCGTGTGCAGAGGACACACACATACACTGCTTCGAGCATCTCAGGTCCTGGAAGACAGGTGCCCGGCACTGTGCAGACAAGCTGGGGCAGTGCTGGGGGCCAGCCACCCTGCTGAGGGGTCTGCCCGCGTGGGCTGGCTGATGCCACTCTTGTTCTGTTTTTTAAATGCCATCCTGTGACTCTCTGAGTTACCAAAGTTTCAGGGCACATCCTGAGTGACAATGACGACACGGGGATCGCTGTTCTAAATTTCCCCTAAATTTTCCGCAGACTTCAGGATTCCTCCTGGACGCCTACATGAAACTGCGGTGCACATCTGATTTCTGTCACATTCATCTATGACTGGGCCGGAAAGGGAAGCAACTTGAGGCTCCAGAACCCACAATCCTAGCATCCGGTTTTCAGAGGAGCAGTAACCCTCTTCCCTCCAGAACTGGCCAGCTTGCCAGGCCTATGGAGCCCAGCAGCCAGACCTACCACCAGCTCGGTACCCCGCACAGGTTAATCTATGGGCTAATAAGTAACAAGCAAAATACAAGGCCCGATTTTAAAGAGTTCCCCAGGCTACATCCTGCCTAAGGCCTTGATTCACAAGGCTCTGTGCGTCGGGCTAAGTACCCACTCCCCACCTCTAATGCTCCCAGTGCTGTCATGGGAAATGCTACCTACACTGCCTGCTCTGCAAATCCCTGTACAGCCACCACAAAGTCCTGCCACCCAAGGTCCAGTCAACAGGCTTCAGGGGCCCACAAAGACCCTATCACCTTGAGCAGCAGAGGAGTTGGCTGGTCTGAGGTCTACAATGCTGGCACCCAGGAGACTCTTGGCCTAGAGCTCCAACAGAGAAGCAAACGCCTCCCTTTCAGAGACGCCTCAGGCCTTGACTTCTGCAGACAGCAAGGGATGTGGCCTGGAAGGAAGGGACAGACCCCCGCAACATGACCCCTATCTCGCAAGGGGCTAAGCTGAAGTCCAGACTCCAGTCAGCCCTCTCTTCCCGGTCCGGCTCGTGCACTGCGCTCTACAGCCGGTCTCCTACCCGGGCCCGCACTGAAGGAGGGACGGAGCTCAGACACCCAGAACCTCTGCATCCAGGCCTGCGGGGCGCCCACCAGAACGTGGGGCCGGAGGCCGCCAACCCAGGTCGGCAGGCTGGCTCAAAGGCAGCCCGGGTCTGCCAGGGTGAGGCATCCTGCCGTCTGCCCCAAGTCTGGGCCGTGAGTCCTCCGGGGCCTGCTCCAACGCTGCTGCGCTCGCCCAGCCCTGAGCTACGCAGTAACAGAGACACCTACCCTGGGTGCTCGCTCCTGAATGGCTGAGCCCTGGGAACAATGGCACCAGGAGCTCCAAGGAGGTGTGGAGAGACACCAGGTCCACTCAGACCAGCCACTCCCCTGGGCTGAGCGGTGCCCTGCAGATCACACACTTGGTCATTCCTGTCACCCAGTGCCAGGCCTCGGAATTCTCCCATGCGAGACCAAAACCAGGAGGAGTCGAGGCAGATGGCAGGAGCTGTGCGAAGGTCCCAGGATGAGGTACAACGAGAGGCCTGGCCCTGGAGCCCAGACTCTGCAGGATCACCTTCAACCCCTGTGGGAAACGGGGTCCAGAGCCTTGTGCCTTTGCATCCCTGCATCAGCCCACCTTCTGCAGACAACCCGTGAGCCTCACCCTGCGCACTTATGCACACACTGGGAGACTCCACTCTTATGGCCCAGCTCACCTGGCAGGGGGCGGGGGGTCAGTTATTAACCTCACCCACCCAATGGTAAGAAGGGGCCCTCCCCACAGAGACATCAGAGGGCAGGGCTAAGACCAGGGAGGGCCAGAACCATGTACCACCCATCCTACACTCGAACCCAAACACTGCCTCAGAATCCTTAACACAGCTCCACTTCCTGTCAGGAGAAGCTAGCCCAGATACCAGATCTCTACACACACGGCTCTGGACTAGCAGGGCTCTGGCACAGCAAAGGGAGCGAGCAGGGGCCTGATGCCCTCTCCTGAGCAGGCTGGAGACAAGTTGGACACAGGCCGCCAGGGCTGGCTGTCCTTGTCCCGCCTGCCAGATCTACTGTGAGCTGAGCGTATTTTGCTGGAACGAGCAGACATCTGTGAGCGTCCAATACCAAAAATAGTACAACCAGGGGAAGAAGGAACACATCCTTCTAGCTGCGGCCTGCCCCAGCCTCAGACATCTCTCAGCAGTCTCTCCACCCTGGGGTGTCCCCTGTGTCATCCTCCTTGGACCGCCCCCACCCCTCAAATTCCCCCTACACCATCCTTGCACATCCTGCAGCAGCTCGACAATTCCATCCAATTCTAAAAAGGAAGAAGTGACACTATCAGATAATGGCAAAATCATGCCTTTTCTGTGAACAGAACCCAGAAACCACAGCCCCTTGGCAGAGGCCTGCCCAAGGAGGCCTTCTCTGGGATCTGGTTCAGACTCACCCACAGATGGCGCCCATCAAGATCTAACTACAGGTGGCATTGGCCCAGAACTGAGAAAGCGCCAGAGGGTCACCAAAGCCACAAGCGCGGACCCTGCCTGTGAGTGCTCCCTCCTGGAGAACAGGAGGTGCCTGCTGCCCGCCGTCTCCACACCAGGGACCCATCTGAAACCAGTTACCTGACTGTTCCTCAGGGCGGGTAGCACACACTCGAAAACACTGTGTGGACAACTGACCCCTTGCTGGGCCAGCCCGGCCTTACACCCACGGGGCTGAGGCAGAGGGATCTGTGGGGGGCGTTCCGCCAGAGCCTGACTCGGATGGGGCAGACCCCTGCCCTCCCAGCTTTCCCAGGGACTCGCGCACAGCTGTTCCCACCCAGGCTGCGCAACTATGTTTTCCCAAGTTCACCAGAAGGTCACAAACAAAAAGGCCAGGCCCCCTGGAAGCTGTGCCAAGCCTGACACTGTGCCTGAGGAAAGCTGCTACCAGGAAAGCCAGCGCCTCCCATGAGGGGCGGAAAGCATGCAGAGCCTGCGTGAAACAGGAGTGCAGGCAGGCCCGAGTGGACCCCCTCGGGTCTGAGGCTCGCCACCACCTTCTAGACAGTCCCATTCGTGAAATGAAGGAGCGGGACCAGAAGAGCCGCCTGAAGCACGGGCCCAGCCTGAGACACGACACCACGCTGCCTGCCGGGGCTCACAGGCGGCTCACAACAGCACAGGGGCCGAGCGCCTGAGCTCTGCCCCGGGACAGCGCCGTCTGCTCACACACCCACCCAGCACGCCAGACCCCTCGCTGCAGGCCTCCTCCGTGAGGGGCCAGAGAGTCGCCGTCTCAGGCGCAGATGGCCAGACAGGCCCTGACGGGAAAGTCTGCCTCCGTCACAATGAGACAGCAGCCAGCCGCCGCCGCTGCACCCAGTGACTTACAAACCCTCCTGTGAGACTCCAAGGTAGGCACTGAAGAGAGGAACGTGCCTAACAGCGACATCATCGGCATCCTTACCTGAGCCTGCTCACCTAACCTGGTGGCAGACTGCCAGCACCTTGGTTTTGCAACACTGGGCACAACAGACTCAGCTTCTTCACGCGCAGAAGGTGGCCCTGGGAGTCCTACCACCAACCCCACAGGTAACGGGAGCAGCCAAAGGGGACATGGCGCAGGCTCACTGCCAGGACCTTGACAACGTGGAAGAGAGGCACCAGCCAACGCGGGCAAGACCAAGCTGAGCTTGCCCCCACTCTGGCCCCGTGAGTCAGGCTGCCATAACTCGGTTCAGTGGGCACTCCCCTTGGTGGGAGTGTGGCACTGGGACCCTTAAATCACTTCCTCCAGATGTGGGGAGAACCACAAAGTCCACAGCAGGAAGCTGCATTTCCCCAAAAAGTCACTGTTGAAACAAAAAGGAGGGGGGACTTCTCTGGTGCTGCAGTACACGGGACTCCGTCTGTCATGGGTTCAATCCCTGGTCCAGGAAGATTCACTTGCCACTGGGCAACTAAGCCCGTGAGCCACAACTACTGAAGCCAGCATACTCTAGAGCCCACAAGCCACAACTACTGAGCCTGCATGCTGCAACCACCAAAGCCCGCTCACCCAGAGCCTGTGCTCCGAAACAAGAGAAGCCACTGCAATAAGGAGCTCAAGTACCCCAAGGAAGAGTAGCCCCCACTCACCGCACCTAGAGAAAGCGGACACTCAGCAACAAAGACCCAGCACAACCAAAGAAGTTAAGTAAAATACAAATCAGTTAAGTTTTTAAAAGGGGGGTAGAGTATTTCCCTGCTGATCCAGTGGCTAAGACTGTGCTCCCAATGCAGGGAGCCAAGGTTCAATCCCTGGTCAGGCAACCAGACTGCCACATGCTGCAACTCAAGATCCCAGAGGCAGCAATGAAGAGGAAAGATCCCGAATGCCACAACTAAGGCCTGGTGCAGAACAAATAAATAAACATTTTTTAAAAAGGGAGGAATTTCCTGGCAGTCCAGTGGTTAAGTAAAGAAGGAAATGGCGGTCCACTGCAATACTCTTGCCTGGGAAATCGCATGGACAGAGAGGCCTGGCAGGCCACAGCCCCTGGGGTCGCCAAGAGCTGGACACAATTTAGCAACTAGACCGTCACCCACCAGCAGCAGTTAGGACGTGGTCACTGCCAGGGCTCGGCTTCAATCCCTGGCTGGGGAGCTAAGACCCTGCAAGCCTCTCGGCGTGGCAATCGGTCAATCAATTTAAAAAAGGGAAAAGGAAGAAGAAACCTGGTCAAGGAATTAAGATCCTACAAGCTGCACGGCAAGGTCATAAATAAGTAAGTAAATCGTTCCTTTTTTAAAGGAAAAGGAAAAAGGAACCTCCTGGCCTACTTATGCTCCACAGGGCAGTGGGACAGGGCACCGTGCCTCTGGGCCCCAGCGGTACCCCCACCAGGAAGCAGACATGACAGAGTGGTCACCCCAACCAGGGCCCATGGGTCCCCTCAGATCAGCCTCCCTGGACCGAGGGGACCAAGGGTGTGTGGCCAAGGCGCATGCATACATATACACACATGCACACACACACCGTACAAGAGGAGGAGAGGCAGAAGCAGGACCAGACAGGGGGCCCAACTTCCCCTGCAGGAGCCCGACCACCCAGAGGCAAGCGGCGGGGTTTGCCACAGGGTCCTCCTGCTGGCCTCCCCAGGCACCTTCACCCAGGCCCTGAGGTCAGATCAAGCACAGGAGTGGGGACAAAAGCACTAGAGGGACTGAAGGCTGAGGCTCAGCCTGCACCCGCCCAGTGCCCTACAAAGGGCAGTTCCAGGCCTTTGGGGTCTCCAGGCCGCTTCCCACCTGGAAGAAAGCCCATTTTCCAAAACATTCCCTCTGTGATTCAACATGGCCCCAAACGGCTAAACTGACAAAAACAAGAGCAGATTCTGTCCCATCCAGGTTCAGGACCAGGGAAGGGTCCGGCAGCCTCAGGTGCCTGTAGGGAGGCGCCCAGCCCCTCCTGGTCACATGAGCTCAGGACCTCCGTTTGGGTTTAGGGGAGTGGGGAGCGCAGAAGTCTTGCCTCTGGGAGGTCAGGAAGTAAAGAGGGTGGCTGAGAGCTGAGCTGCCTGGGCTGACTCATGTCACACACTCCCACTCTTCCCTGGCCCTCACCCTGCTCTGCCTGCCCCCTCCTGACAGGTTTTCTAGACTACCTAAGGTGAAAGTGTTGAAAATTTGAAACTGTTAGTCGCTCAGTTGTGTCTGACTCTTGGCAACTCCAAGGACTGTGGCCCACCAGGCTCCTCTGTCCATGGGATACTCCAGGCAAGGATACTGGAGTAGGTTGCCATGCCCTCCTCCAGGGGGTCTTCCTGACCCAGGGATCAAACCTGGGTCTCCTGTATTGCAGGCAGATTTTTTTTTACTGCCTAAGCCACCAGGGAAAATCACCCAAGGTACTTACTGACTCTCCCAACTTAAGCGATCCAGGTGCTGACTGGCCCGGGCTCCCGCACCGGCACCGCCATCTCTGCTCATCACTGTTCTCCTCCCCTGGTCACTGCATCACCACTTGACCACAGCTTCTCGTTCAGGGCGGGGCCGTACCTGCTCTCCCTGCCCTTCCTGTCATCTGCTCCCAGGTGACCCTGCTCAAGATCATCCCTCAGGCAGGCCTTGAAGTCGTGTATGTATTAAGTCACTTCAATCGTGTCCAACTCTTTGTGACCCCATGGACTGTAGTCGGCCAGGCTCCCCTATCCATGGGATTCTTCAGGCAAAAGTACTGGGGCGGGTTGCCATTTCCTCCTCCAGGGGGTCTTCCCGACCCAGAGATCAAACCTGTCTCTTATATCTCCTTCATTGGCAGAGGGGTTCCTTACCATTAGCACCACCTGGGAAGCCCTTGAAGCCAGCCCAAGCCTACCTCAAGTGTGGGTGCCAACACGCCCCGTTCTGCTGAGGCCAGGTTCTCTGTCACCCTCAACCAGGGAACTCCCAAGCCTATCAAGTGCCAGAGGCCCTCCAGACTGCAGCTCTCGTAAGAGAGTCACAAGTATCTTGGTGCATTTTAAAGGTTCCAAGACCACCTCTCACTCGTCAGAATGGTTACTGCCAACAAAAGAGAAGATAGCAAGTGTTGGTGAGGATGTTTACTTACCAGGCTCCTCCATCCATGGGGATTCTCCAGGCAAGAATACTGGAGTGGATTGCCATTTTCTTCTCCAGGGGATCTTCCCAACCCAGGGATCAAACCAGCGTTTCTTAAGTCTACTGCAGTGGGAGATGGGTTCTTTCCCACTAGCACCACCTGGGAAGCCTATCAAACCTGTAGGGGCAGACAACAGAACTGTGGCTGCCAGGGGCTGAGGGGGGAGAAAGTGGGAGATGAACGAGCTCTGGGGATGGGTGATGGTGACGGCTGCCAAGTCACGTGAACGTACTTCATGGCACTGAACTGTGTGCTTGAAAATGGTTAAGATGGCAAATGTATGCTATGTGAATTTTATAATTAAAGATAAAAGATAACAATAAAAAGAATGTTAAGGCTCTGAGAGGTCCCAGGTTTAAGACTGGGGTTGACTGGTCTCAGCATTGGCAAAGCCTCCCTGGCCACAACCTGCCCCAGTCCTGCCTGTCACAGGAGGAAGCCCCCAGGAGAAAATGTTCTTACCCAGAGTGAAGTCAGGCACGGGGCTGAGCCTTCCACAGGGAGCCCAGGAAGGGGTGGCAGCCATCTACACCCACACAAAGAAGAGCAGCCACAGCAACTCACTCAGGGCTTCCCTGGATGATGAAATTAACCCCAGCTTCCGGCCAGGCACCCCTTACCCCCACCTCCTCCGCTGCCCCCCAACCCCCAGTCTCCCTACTTCAACTGCTCTCTCGAATCTCACGCAGGCTTTCCTGGCCCTCCCGTAGGGTTTCACTTGCCCTGCATCCCCAGGGCACCTCCTGCCCATTGCCACTGCGTTTCTCTCTCTCATCTCGTCCCCCACCTTGTCACCATGCCCTCGGCTGGCCTCCCCCACAGGGATGCAGAGGCTGTAGGGCAAAGCCAACTCAGTCCGTCTAATAAACAGGACATGGAGGCCACGAGCACACATCCACGTGGGCAGAGAGGTAGGCCAGGGACTCCTCAGGCCCTACATGCCCATGTCCTGCCACTCCTGCCCAGAAAGAAGCCATAGATTCCAGGAAAGGGCAGGGGTGGACCCTCACTACTCAGCTTTTACACACCTTTGCCAGGGCCACACGCAGCCGAGCTGCTGATGGAGGGAAGAGAACTCTCCTGTCCCCTGCAACCTGGGGAGCAGCATTTTCGAATGGAGGGAGGTCTGACCCCTCGAGGCTGCCCTCCTGTGATTCCCCAAAGGCCACATGCTTGGGCACAACCTGAAGGCAAAGACAGAGCCACCACAGCCTGGGCTCTGGGCCTGGCTCCTCGTGCTCCACCATCAGCAGCCACCAACCCAGCTGGGCTCTGCTCACCGGCTGCCCCCCCACCACTGTCCACCAAGACCACAGACGGGGCCCAGCCCCCTCCAACACGGCGCGGGGGGCTTCGCAGGCACAGGGAAGCAGCTCAGAAAGACTGAGGAAATTCCCTTCATCCAGCTATCCTTCACTTCACAAAGAAACCTTTGGCAGCACAGACAAAGAAGTCGGTACTTACACTCCCAAGGCCTTCCCATTCTCAGGTCGTTTCTGGACGCACATACACACGCAGGGGGAGGCGGAGTGGTCAGCATCCATATGCCTCCCCTGCCTGACCTGGGAGGCCAGCACACCTGCAGGGGTGGCTTCAACCAGGGAAACTGAGGCTGGGGAAGAAGTCAGTAGCCCAGGGCCCCCATGTGGTCAGCAGGAGCTGGCTGGAGCTAGGCCACCTGATCCCAACGTGTAGCCTCCTTCGACAGAGACACCTCCTTGTGAGGACATCCTTCTGGCATATCTAAGATGGACAGAGCGCGGCCAGGCAAACGATGAGGAGACGACACCCCCCGACAGGCGTAGGCTGCAGAAAGCAGGGGTACCGGGAGAGCACACACTCGGGACAGACGTCCCTGGGCCATGCCTCAGCTTCCTGCGATGCAGGCCTACCTTCAGGAGAGCCCCGATGAGGGGCCAGCCACAGTGGGCGTGGACTTCAGCCCGCAGCCACCAGCAGCTTCGCATTTCTCGAAAGCAGGGCAGGCCAAGGCAGGCTGAGCTACCCCAGGACCGCCTGTTTAGTAGTGTGCCTAGGAACCACGGGAAGTGGTAAGCAGGCCTTGGGCCCCAACCCGATGTTCTCTGTGCGTGGACAGCATAGCCCACTTGCTTGTCTGCCCAAGAAGCTGACTAGGGGTGACACTGACCCCCAAATGCCGTCTCAGGTCCAGGGCCCAGCCTTGGTTCTCCCAGCATCCAGAACATCCACTATCCAGGAAGTGGTCAAGGCCAGCACAATCGAGGAAACCTGCCATCCAACTGCCCCCGAGCCACGAACACAATCCAAGAACCAGAAAAAGAAAGGCTGCTGGCTTCCACGGCTGCCACATTCATTCAAAACCACCTCTAAACTGCACTCGTTAGGACTCTGGCAAGATGCTCATGACATCTACACCCTGAGACAAAGGCAGCAACCCAGAAAGACACAGACCCTACAGCAGCCATCGCCACGGCCACACACACACATCTCCCACCTTCCTCGCGCTCTCGTCATTCAACCACTGCAGACCCACAGCAGCTCTCTGATGGCCCACAGCCGCCTTCCTCCCCTGCCAAGAGTCACTCCAGAGGCGACCACCAGCATCTCCTAAAGCCCTGCACAACCTGACTCTCACAAACCTAGCTCAGGGATGACAATAAGCCAGGAGCACAAAGGCATTTCCACTCTGTGCCCAGAATCAGGAAAGGTTAGATATGTCTACCTTCCCCACCCAGGTACAGGTGGCAGCCCCAACACTCCCACATCTGTCCTCCCGCCTGACCCCACGGGACCCCAGCTCAGGCATCCAAGTTTCTACCCCCAGTCTCCCCTGCTCCATGCCTGACAGAGCTGACAGTCCAACACCACAAAACAGACCATATCCTTCTTGGGTCTCAATTTCATCAGACAAGAGTTCAGTTGCTCAGCACCTGCAACCCTCGGCTCCGCTCCTCTCTGCAATTCTGCATGTCCACACGGCCCTCACTCAGCACAGGACAGAGGACAGGCTCCAGGCACCCGGGAATCCCCAGGATCGGTGTGATGCCAGAGGACTACAGACCTGTTCAGAGTCTGCACTGCAGGAGAAAACGCAGCCACTAAAAAGCAAAGCTGAGCACTGTGATTTAAAGAGAAAAAAAAAAGTTTATACAGTTTAAGGGAAGAATTGAGACCTAAGATTATATAAGGGGCTTCTCTGGTGGTTGAGTGGTTAACTACTGGGCAGTGATTTTGGAGTCCAAGAAATTAAAATCTGTCACTGCTTCCACTTTTTCCCCTTCTAGCTGCCATAAAATGATGGGACCAGATGCCATGATCTTAGGTTTTCAGGGTTTTTTTAGTTTAGTTTTTTGAATGTTCCGTTTTAAGCCAGTTTTTTCCATTCTCCTCTTTCACCCTCGTCAAGAGGCTCTTTAGTTCCTCTTCACTACTGAGCCCGCAAGCCACAACTAAAGAGCAGCCCATGCAACAAAGACCCAACACTCCTAAAAGTAAATATTTTTTTATCAATAAAACTTTATATTTAAAAAAAAGACCATATGAGAACACCACTGTGATAACTCAGTGCCTAGATGCAAGAAAGAGGAAGGCACCATGGTGTCAACAACAGACCATGGGAACAGGGAATCACTAGTATTCATCACCGAGTTATACTGCTTTTACGGTAAAAAGAAAGAAATTCTGACACATATCACTTTTAAATAGGACTTCAGTGACCCCACAGGTTTCCCTGATAGTTCAGTTGGTAAAGGATCTGCCTGCAATGCAGGAGAGCCCGGTTCGATTCTGGGTCGGGGAGATCCCCTGGAGACGGGGCAGGCTACCCACTCCAGTATCCTTGGGCTTCCCTGCTGGCTCGGCTGGTAAAGAGTCCACCAGCAATGCGGGAGACCTGGGTTCAATCCCTGGGGAAGGAAAGGTTACCCACTCCCGTATTCTGGTCTGGAGAATTCCATGGACTGTATAGTCCACGAGGTCGCAAAGAGTCAGACACGACTGAGCGACTTTCACTTCACTTCAGTGACCCCACAAACTTCCCACACCCGTGAGGACCCCTCCCCTCTGGAGGGGTTGTGGCTAGTCACCAACACACCCTGTGACCTGGTGACTCAGCCGGGAGCCACATCTCAGTGGGGCCAGGGAGGGTCCAGCTGGGAGGGTGTAATTAGCATCAGACTCCAGTGCAGCCCCTGAGTGTGGGGACAGGAGGTCTCCCCCTGGATGCTTTACTTGGACACCAGCTTCTTCATTAAAAAAGCAAAGTGACAGAACTGTACGTCGTGGCTGTCTATGCCACTTACTACATAACTGGTCAGAGGCTGTCTCTGGAGGGACTGTTCTAGAATACATCCATTTGGGCTCTGGGTGACTGCAGGGTGGCCATGTATTGCAAAAGATGAGATCTCAGACAACTCCGGGTCACACAAGCCACCGAGAAGAAAGAAGACCAAAAAGAAAGTCATAGAGGCAGAGCAAGGGAGCCAGGCCCTACAAACGAGGATGCCGCGGAGGCAAACCCAAAGGCGCAGGACGGACTGACCGCCGGGCACGGCGAGCAGCGCTGCTGCCACAAAGACGCAGCTCTCTCAAAACCAGGGTCTGCTCTGGGACCAGGAGAAGCAGTCTTGTTTTTCAAGGACTTCCCACAGATGTCACAATCCGGGTATGATGTCAAAACTACTTCAAGGGTGATGAACTCTGGCCTTGCCGATGAGTCAACAGAGGATGGGTTTCCGAGAGCCGACGACTGTTTACACACAGTCACCATGGCGAACAGCTGTCGGAAACCCAGTCAAGGGTCACAGCGGCCGACGGGGTGCTTGGCCCCTCACACACAGCCTCACAGGCTAGCCGCAGAAATGACCAGCACTCACCCCACACCCCAGGCTGCTCGCCTGCCCTCAGTACCTGTGAGGCATGCTCCTTCTGGGAGGGGCTCCCCACCCTTCAGAGGGGGCAAAGCTCAAGGCCACACACTGCATCCAGCCAGGGGCCCGACTCCTTCTCCAGACTCGGCCTCCCACAGTCTTGACCCGTGTCCTCATCTGAGCGATGGGACCCGCTCCCCACCTGGGGCTGACAGCCAGGAGACGAGATGAGTCACGTGTACGGCTCAGGACAGCGCGAGCACGTGGGGCACGACCCACAGGCACTGGTTATCACCTGCAGGCTTTCTCAAGGGAGAGGGGACACAGGACCGTCACAGCTGGCAACTTTAGGCACCTGCATGGCCACTCACGTCACTGACACTCCAGGGGCCTAGAATGCTGGCATTTCATAAGGACTGGAGACCACAGTGGGGCTCCCTTTCAGAGCTAAGTCCTAGTGGCTCAAACTCCCTCCTAACTTGAGAGGCAGCCTGGGCCAAGTGAGGACAATCCAAGTGACCTCAGCAAGCAATACGGCCCCTCAGAGCCTCAACTGCCCACAATAAACAGTGGGAACAAGAAGCTAGTCTACCGGTCAAGACTCAGGAAGATGATATGTGCCTGGACAAAGGGCTTACAGGGACCTGGCTGGAAGCCAGGAGGGGCAGCAAATTTACCTAGTCACTATTCCTAAAGACAGCCTATCTGAAAAGCAGACATGGCTGGCAAGAAGCCACCTGGTTAGGGCCAAGTGGGGTGCCCCACCCAGGAAGGGGAGACGAACCCACCTCACGCAGCTAGCCCCTTAGCAGCAGGCGAGCAGCCCCCAGTGTCAGTCCAAAACAGCCTCGTGGTATCTGCTGCAGAGCCCCTCTTCCTACGCCCGTCCCAGGACAGAGCCCTGTAGCCACCTCCACCCCTTTACCTAGCCCCCAGGCCCCACCCTCAGCAAACACCCTCCCAGCCCCTCATGTTTTAAGGCCTGTACATGCGCCATGCCTGGGGACCCCTCGCCCAGCAGACCTCAGCTCTGGCATGCCCTGCGTGTGCCTCTCTTAGCGCCCTCTCACGTCACCCCGTTTTATTTCCTTCCTGACACTGGCCGCTGACAAGCTCTTCATGCTGATTTCCGTGCCACCCTGTTCATTATCTGTCTCCTGCCTCTAGCATGCCAGCGAGAGAGACTAGGGACACATTCTGGTCACTGGTAAACATCTAGCCCCTGAGCGGTGTCCCTGTACAGACGGGGCACTCAAATCAGATTCAGGAAGATAGTCTCCCCTAGTCTCTGCTCAAACCTGCAGGTGGGAACCAGCCCTGGGTCCCCACACCAAGTGCTGAGACCCTGGGAGGGATCAGGGCTGCACACGTGCCAAAAGCCCCAGGAGGAGTCGGAGCTCAGAGCAGGCAGGGCCCGAGACCCTCGGAGTCCGGAGAGGAGGACCGGGTGCTCGGAGGGCTCAGGTACTAGGACCCTCACAGCCCCGAGAGAAGAATCCAGAGCTCAGAGCGGGATTGGGCACTGAGACACCCCCAACCCCGAGGGCGGGATTAGGAGCTAAGAGGGCGCAGGGACTGGCACACTCATAGCCCTAAAGAGGAGAAGGACCCAGAGCAGCCGCTGGGATCCTCAGATATCTGAGGAGGAGGAGCTGGACTGGGAGGGGTCAGGCACAGAACCAAGGCCTCACGCAGGTACGCCTGAGATGCAGAGATTCAAACCCAGACAGGCTCCAGTTCGCAGGTTTCTTGGGCCCTTCCCTGAGCCCTCAATTTTCCCTAAACAACAACATCTTCCTCTCAAGAAACTTATAATCCAGGAGAGGAGGGGGTCACTCAGCAACAGACCCATCAAATCTGATGATGAAATATCCACGTGATCGAGGAAGATGCCCCAGCAAAGATCACTTCCCTCAGAGTCACTATCAGGGACACTTCTCTGAACAGACCCATGATGCGATCCTGAAGTGATGGGCTGTGTTTACACGTCCTCTCTCTTCTCTCCCGGAAATAACCCATCACAGCGAAAAGGGAGATCCACGGGAGTGCCTTGGGACACACTCAAGACCGCACGACACCCCAGTCTGGACAGTGGCAGCCACGCGCAACTTCACCTTCACCTTCCACCACGTTCCGGGCTGCTCACTGGGTCTACAAAAGACAGCTCAGACTCCAGACCCCCCGGGAGACGGGAGCTGTCAGGGACTCCTACTTGGGCTAGTCCAATAGCTAGGATTACAGGCTCCTGGGAGCCACAGAGAAAGTTTTGAAGGAAGCTCCTCTCCAGTTTCCTGCCACATCTGAGTTTGTAAAACCTCTTTGCCATTACAGCTCACCCTTGAACAACACCGGGGTTAGGGGCACCAAACCTCTAACAGTCAAAAATTGTGAATAAACTTTATAGTCGGCCCTCCATATCCTGAGTTCCACATCTGCAGAGTCAACCAACCGTGGGTCCCCTAGTACTACGGTACGTGTTTGGTGAAAAAAAAAAAAACCCATGTACAAATGGGCACTTCAAACCTGTGCTGTCCAAGGGGCAATTTAAAGTAAAACATAAACATAAACTAACAACATAAAGTACAACATAAAGAACAACATAAAGTAAAAGTGAAAACCCTCCCTCTCCACAGGTTCCCACTGGCAAACCATATAGCCGCAGCGCTAGAGAAGAGAAAACTCTAAACTGTGACAGTCATACAAATGAGGATGCAACAACACACATATTGTGCTAACAGCCAATGCACTTCTGTAGTCGCACAGGTTCATCAGTCACCTTCCCCATGCCCACCGCCCAAGAACATTGAGTGCCCGAGCTGCCCCGGCCTTACCTCAGTCCACGACACCGCCTGTCTGGTGGGATTAAATACAAAATTGCCAAGAAACTTAAATCACCTGTCAGCCTCTGAGAAAAATGAAAGTTTGAGTCACCCCCAAAACTCAGCCCAACCAGTCAGGTTAACACGACCGGCTTGCAGGAGCAGCTCTGCCAGGGAGCCCCTTCTGGCTGATCAACACTGACGCACACAGCTGGGCTCTGCGTGGGACAAACTTGAGTCTGCAGTTATACCTTCACCCTCACAGGAGGAATATCCAGCTTAAGGGATGTAACCAACACCCTAAATTAAAAATAGCAGCGTGACAGCATGAGGTGGACGCACAGGCGGGCCTTCCGGGCGACTGGAGCCAGGGAGGGCAGCATGGCAGGGAAGGCGGGGCTCCCAAGCCACCGTGACCAGGTGCCAAGCTCACCTCATTTACACGACGCAGGAGCTCTTCCCCAGCTGTTTCGAGGAAAGCCCACCTTCCTGCAGGACGAGTCAGAATTGCCCAGGGGGAAAAAAGACTCTGGGCTGGGATTCCACAAGGAAGGGAGGCTCCAGCTGGCCACCCGGCCCCCTCCTCCTCACCTGCAGGGGCACCCCAGCCTCACCTGGGGGAACCCCTTTTGGACACGGTGGGCGCTTGCTCTTCCAAAATGGATGAATTCCCAGTTCAATGAAGGGGAAACTGAGACACAAGGAGAGGAAGGAAACTGCCCCCCAAAGTGAGAAGCAGGGCGGGGTGGGCACTGGGAACAGAACAGGGAAAGAAACTCCGGGCTTAGCTAATGGTGCCGAACAAGTCCAGGGCAGGAAGAAAGCCACATTCCTTCCTAGTTAGTCTCTCTCCTAACCCGCCCGAGGCCCCCCCATCCCCAGTACACACACACACAGGGCAGCGCCTCCCTGAACCTGACACCAGACCCAACCCCCTAACCACAGGCTCTGAAGTCCCTACTTTCCAGGCAAAGAGGAAAAGGACCCCCCCAACCATTTCCCCTCAGGACCTGAGCACTGGGCACCTGCAACTTCTGTGCCAACACAGGATGAGGGCGCCATGACACACACAGAAATGGGAAGAAGCAGTTTCTGACCACGGGCCCAGATGTGCTCCCGAGTCAGGCCTTGAGAGATGGTGCAAAGAAACCCATCCCCAACACCCTCTCCCCGGGGGGCCAGGTGGCAGAACTGAAACACCTCGAACTTCCCCAGAAGGGCCCAAGTCGGCCCCTGAGAAGTTTGAGAGTCAGCGGCCAGGTGCAGTGGCCAGAGTGCCTCCCCAGGTGCCCACCACAGGCTTCCAGCCTAGGAAAGGCTCCACGCCAGCAACCCCCCACCAAAAGACTCCCTCTTCCTAAAGGTGTCCAGCGATTCAGGATCACCTGGGGAGCTGGGGAAACGCTGTCAGGATCTGCCCAAACTTCCCTTCCCAAGAAATATGAGTGAACCCAACTCCAGGAGCCTCACTGGAAAGCGTCAAAGACGGCCCCCATGTGCAGACAGACCCTCCCCACACAAACTGAACAGGACCCCACAGGCGCCCCGACAGCGGTGACCCACTGACCCACCCTGCCAGTGACCTAGACGGAAAAGCTGTTCCCGGGAGCGCAGTCAGCCATCCCTACCAGTCTCCCTGCCAAGCAGCCAGAGAAGTCCTAACCCCCCACCTCCCGTGCCCGGACAGCGCTGCCTCCACTCCCTGCCCTGGTCAGGTGAGAAAACTAGTTCCTGCCCAGGTGCCGGGTGAGTCCGGAAAGGCCCGGACGCCTCCAGGTGCCGACAAAGACGCCCCCCGGATCCGGCGCGCGAGTTCTGGCCCGTCGGCCACCCTCGGCCGACCGCCAGGGTCGCCTCCCCGAGCCGAGGTTCCCCGCTCTCCGAGTGGGACATGCGCCCACCCGCTGGCCCAGAAACCGGCGAGCAACACCTCAGACGCCGGACCCCTCACCCCCAAGCCAGGACGCCGCGGAGAGGGGCGCGCGAGGCCGACCTGTGCCCCGACGCCCGCGCCGAGTCCGTCCCTCACCTGGCTGGCGCGGTAGCTCTCGAAGGCCCTCAGGGCACTGTCGGTGAGCTTCACATGGAACACGGACACCTTGCTGCCGTCGCTCACCCGCCCGCACGACAGCCCGTAGCTCCGATCCTCCTTCAGCGCCGCCATCTTGCGACCATCGCTCCCCCGCCCCCCGCTTCCCGGCTCCTGGGCCAGCGACGCGCCGGCCACGCCCCACCTCGCCGCCCGCTGACGCACTGCATTATTCATGAGACGCGGCTGGCCACGCCCCCAAGGGCCGGGCCAGGGACGCGTTGCCCGCCGACGTCCTGCATTATTCATGAGTCGCGGCTAGCCACGCCGCGCTACGGGCTGAAGGCGGCCCGCAGTCACCGCCCCTTATTTCTGCATATTCATAAGGATGGATGGCCCCACCTCTCAAGGCCCCAGAGGCGTCCACTTCCGTGCCCGGACTCCGCCCCGACACGCGCACTCCTTCAGGCCCCGCCTCAATGTGTATTATTCATAACCCTGACTCAGCCAGGCGCGTCGAAGCCCCGCCCCACCAGCCGCTGACGTGATGTATTATTTATGAGGTCTATGCAAGTCTTCCGTCTTTGGCTTCTGTGGAGAGCCCCAGTGAGGGCGTGGAGGGGACAGGGCGGCGCAGAACACGTGGGGTCGCGGAAGCAGAGACTGGCTGGGTGAGTGGGCGTGTCTATGCAAACGGCGAGCGAATGGGACGCTGGGTTGCGCTGCTGGGTCTTCCCTAAGGTAGGTCCGGGGTTGTTGGGGGGTCGTGGGGATTAGTAAACTTTGCTCTTCTGTAAGAGGAGACTTTTTATAGAATAAAATCCTACATCCCCAAAGGACCCTGAGAGATGCTGGTTATCCAGCTCTCCCATTAAAAAATGTCACATATAAAATTAACCCATTTAAAGTGTACAATTTTTTTATTGCCAAATTCAGACTTAAATAGAAGAAAGTAGGAAAAACCACTAGACCATTCAGGTATGACCTAAATCAAATCCCTTACGATTATACAGTGTAAGTGAGAAATAGATTTAAGGGACTACATCTGAAAGACAGAGTGCCTGATGAACTATGGGTGGAGGTTCATGACATTGTACAGGAGACACGGATCAAGACCATCCCCAAGAAAAAGAAATGCAAAAAAGCAAAATGGCTGTCTGGGGAGGCTTTACAAATAGCTGTGAAAAGAAGAGAAGCAAAAAGCAAAGGAGAAAAGGAAAGATATACCCATCTGAATGCAGAGTTCCAAAGAACAGCAAGGAGAGATAAGAAAGCCTTCCTCAGTGATCAGTGCAAAGAAATAGAGGAAAACAATAGAATGGGAAAGACTAGAGATCTCTTCAAGAAAATTAGAGATACCAACGGAACATTTCATGCAAAGATGGACTCAATAAAGGACATAAATGGTATAGACCTAACAGAAGCAGAAGATATTAAGAAGAGGTGGCAAGAATACACAGAAGAACTGTATAAAAAAGATCTTCACAACCCAGATAATCACGATGGTGTGATCACTCCCCCAGACCCAAACATCCTGGAATGTGAAGTCAAGTGGGCCTTAGGAAGCATCACTACAAACAAGCTAGTGGAGGTGATGGGATTCCAGTTGAGCTATTTCAAATCCTAAAAGATGATGCTGTGAAAGTGCTGCACTCAATATACCAGCAAATTTGGAAAACTCAGCAGTGGCCACAGAACTAGAAAAGGTCAGTTTTCATTCCAATTCCAAAGAAAGGCAATGCCAAAGGATGTTCAAACTACCACAAAATTGCATTCATCTCACATGCTAGTAGAGTAATGCTCAAAATTCTCCAAGCCAGGCTTCAACAATATGTGAACTGTGAACTTCCAGATGTTCAAGCTGGATTTAGAAAAGGCAGAGGAACCAGAGATCAAATTGCCAACATCCGTTGGATGATCAAAAAAGCAAGAGAATTCCAGAAAAACATCTATTTCTACTTTACTGACTATGCCAAAGCCTTTGACCGTGTGGTTCACAATAAACTCTGGAAAATTCTGAAAGAGATGGGAATACCAGACCGCCTGACCTGCCTCCTGAGAAATCTGTACGCAGGTCAGGAAGCAACAGTTAGAACTGGACATGGAACAACAGACTGGTTCCAAATAGGGAAAGGGGTACATCAAGGCTGCATATTGTCACCCTGCCTATTTAACTTATATGCAGAGTACATCAAGAGAAACGCTGGGCTGGATGAACCCCAAGCTGGAATCAAGATTTCCAGGAGAAATATCAATAACCTCAGATACACAAATGACATGACCCTTTTAACAGAAAGTGAAGAACTAAAGAACCTCTTGATGAAAGTGAAAAAATTGGCTTAAAGCTCAACATTCAGAAAACTAAGATCATGGCATCCGGTCCCATCACTTCATGGCAAACAGATGGGGAAACAATGACAGAAGTTATTTTTGGGGGCTCCAAAATCACTGCAGATGGTGACTGCAGCCATGAAATTAGAAGACGCTTACTCCTTGGAAGGAAAGTTATGACCAACCTAGACAGCATATTAAAAAGCAGAGACATTACTTTGCCAACAAAGGTCCATCTAGTCAAGTCCATTGAGTCAGTGATGCCATCCAACCATGTCACCCTCTGTTATCCCCTACTCCTCCCGCCTTCAATCTTTCCCAGCATCAAGGTCAGTTCTTCACATCAGGTGGCCAAAGTATTGGAGTTTCAGCTTCCGCATCAGTCATTTCAATGAAAATTCAGGACTGATTTCCTTTAGAATGGACTGGTTGGATTGCTTTGAAGTCCAAGCGACTCTCAAGAGTCTTCTCCAACACCACAGTTCAAAAGCATCGATTCTTCAGCGCTTATAGTCCAACTCTCACATCCATACATGACACTGGAAAAACCATAGCTGTGACTAGACAGATCTGTGTTGGCAAAGTAATGTCTCTGCTTTTTAATATGCTATCTAGGTTGATCATAGCTTTCCTTAAGGAAAGGAGCAAGCGTCTTTTAATTTCATGGCCGCAGGCACCATCTGCAGTGATTTTGGAGCCCAGAAAAATAAAGTCAGCCACTGTTTCCACTGTTTCCCCATCTATTTGCCATGAAGTGATGGGACTGGGTACCATGATCTTAGTTTTCTGAATGTTGAGGGTTTTTTTTAAGTTTATTTTTTTATTTGGCTGCATCGGGTCTTAGTTGCAGCAACTTGGGATCCCTTGTTGTGTCCTGGAACTCTAGAGCACGTGGCTCAGTAGTTGGGACACCCAGGCTTAGTCACCCTGCGGCATGTGGGATCTTGCTTCTCCGACCAGGGACCGAACCTGCGTCCCTAGCACTGGAAGGCAGATTCTTAACCTCTGGACCATCCATAAAGTCCCTGAATGTTGAGTTTTAAGCTAACTTTTTCCCTCTTCTCTTTCACTTTCATCAAGAGGCTCTTTAGTTCTTTACTTTCTGCCATAAGAGTGGTGTCATCTGCATATCTGAGGTTATTGATATTTCTCCCAGCAATCTTGATTCCAGCTTCTAGCCCAGCATTTCATGTATGTACTCTGCATATAAGTTAAATAAGCAGGGTGACAATATGCAGCCTTGATGTACCCCTTTCCCAATTTGGAACCAGTCTGTTGTTCCATGTCCAGTTCTAACTGTTGATTCCTGACCTGCATACAGATTTCTCAGGAGGTCTGGTATTCCCATCTTTCAGAATTTTCCAGTTTATTGTGATCCACATGGTCAAAATCTTTGGCATAGTCAACAAAGCAGAAGTAGATGTTTTTCTGGAACTCTCTTGCTTTTTTGATAATCCAACAGATGTAGGCAATTTGATCTCCGGTTCCTCTGCCTTTTCTAAATCCAGCTTGAATATCTGGAAGTTCTCAGGTCACGTACTGTTGAATCCTGGCTTGGAGAATTTGCGCATTACTTTGCTAGTGTGTGAGATGACCACAGTTGTGTGGTAGTGTGAGCATTCTTTGGCATTGCCTTTCTGTGGGATTGGAGTGCAAACCAACCTCTTCCAGTCCTATGGCAACTGCTGAGTTGTCCAAATTTGCTGGCATATTGAGTGCAACACTTTCACAGCATCATCTTTTAGGATTTGAAATAGCTCAACTGGAATCCCATCACCTCCACTAGCTTTGTTTGTGGTCATGCTTCCTTAAGGTCCGCTTGACTTCACATTCCAGGATGTCTGGCTCTAGGTGAGTGATCACATCATTGTGGTTATCTGGGTCATGAAGATCTTTTATGTATAGTTCTCTGTGTATGAGTACTGCTACAGGGATTCCAACTCCAGCCTGTCTGAGTTCAGGGCCGAAGTTTTGGGATCCTCCACCCTTCATCTGGGATCAGTTCATAATTTTAAAATATACAATTCAGTGTCAATAAGTGAAATTCACATTGTTGTACAACCATCACCATTGTTCATTTCCAGAATTTTTTCCATCATCACTCTTCAGACATGCTGACAAGTTTGCCCACTGCTGTGCCCAACTGTTAATCTGGAGGCTAGGCCAGGTAAATATGGGAGCAGGCCAGGGCTGCACTGCCCCTAGAAGGGCCACATAAGGGCAGGAAGGGCAACTGAGAAGCAGGTGGTCTGGAGTTAGAGGATGGAGAAGGGACAGACAGCCAGACTGCTGAACCGAGTAAAACATGGGAGGAGCCAGCTCTGAGTGCTGACCAGCTTGCTGTGTGACATTAGGAAAGGCACTTCCCCTCCTGGAGCTGAAAGTGATTTCAGCTGAGAAACAGACAACAGCACTAATAACAACCCCCCCCCCCCCCCCCCCGCCATGAGTGCTTAAAATGTACCAGGCTCTGTTTTCAGTAACACTTACAACTGCCTTTTGGGGTGCATTCCGTGGTTTCGTCCCATTTGCCAGATGAGGAAACTGAGGGCTTAGAGAAGTTAAAAAGAATTAAGAATACTGCAATTATGGGCTGTGCTGCTTGGCAACAATTATTTCTCCATTTTACACTTACTACCCCAGTGGCTCCCAAGAGGACCCTGGAAACAATAATGGAGGAAATCATTAGGCATTGCATGCTCTCCAAAAGCTTCTAAGAAGTAGGTCACCCAAAAAATTGGAAGCCAGTTGATTACCTTGGGGTGGTCACTCAACATATAGTCCATGTAGCAAGTCCATTGAAAATGTTCTAGTTCTGTGATGGGAACAGTGACCCTGGCCTGACCTTCACCCTATGGAACCTTGGATGTGTCTTGCCCTCTCTTTTCCTCACTTTGCTCATCCATAAAATAGGGATAATAACAGCATTTACCCAAGAGCATAGCCCTAGACCAAAGAAGATGCCATTATCATGGGGATCATTATTAATGGTTTTACAAGAGTTTATCTACATAATCCCTTTCCTTTAGACATTTATGTTGTTTGCAGTTCATGTAATTTTAAGCCACACTGGGATGAACACCCACTATTCATTAGCTAGCGACTGCTAATATATATATTAGTCAGCTATTGCTGCTTATTGCTGCATAACAAAGTGGCTTAATAAAAGGAGCAGTTATTTCATAGTTTCTGAGTCCTGAGTCTGGTATCTTTTAACTGGTTCTCTGCTCAGGGTCCCATGAGCTGTAGTCAAGGTGTTGGGTGGGCTATGTTCTCATCCAGAAGCTCACCTGAAGAAGGCTCTGTGTCCAAGCTCCTTCAGGTTGTTGGTAGAACGTTTTTGGTGGTTGTAGGACTGAGGTCCCTACTTCTTGCTGTCACTGGAGGGCAATCTCAGGCACTGGCCATGTGGCCCCCTCCATCTCAGTAATAGAAACCTCCCTTGTGTTGAATCCCTCTGACTCTTCTATAGCCAGCAGGGTCGGGCCTACCCAGATTATCCCCATATCTTAAGGTTAACCGTGCCCAATGACAACACAGTCATGGGACCGAGATACACTGCATTCCCCATCCAAGGATGATGCAGAATGAGGAATCTCAGGAACGCCTTAATTTCTGCAACACACAGCCCTTAGAGACACATTGCTGCACATCTGTCCCACAGCTTCCTGAAAGTTGAGTTGCTAGGTCAGAGCAAATGGACCTTAGGGATTTTGAAGCAAACAGTTTTGCAACAGAGGGAACATGAAGATCTCTGAGAACTCTGTTTGGAGCTGGCCCCTCTGCCTGGTGGGGTGGCCAGCAAGCAATCTGCTCCACCACTCTCTTAGCTGGCCGCCTCAGAGCCAGCAAGTCCACCTTTGGGGGTCTCAGGGCTTATCTGTGCAATAGGGAGACTCACACCTCTTCTCAAGAGGAGGCCAAAAGCATCTGTTGTCAGGAATCCCTAAGACCACTGTCAGATTTGGTAATTCACTAGAAGGATGCACAGAACTCAGAAAAGCTCTTATATTCATGGCTGTGTTAATCACAGTGAAAGGATACAGTCTAGGATCAGCAAAGGAAAAGGATGCATAAGGCAGAAGCCAAGAGAAACCAGGCACAAGCTTCTGGTTGCAGACAGCACTTAATTTTCCCAGCAACGATCGTGACAACACACACAGACTACTGCCATCCAGGGAAGCACACTCAAGCCTTGTCCAGGGTTTTTGCGGAGGAGGAGGGGTCACTCATGCAGATATGGCTGATCACCCATCCAGAGACTGAGCTGATACCATGTGACCAAAAGCCCCTACCCGATTTTTCTCTCTTTTTTTGGGGGGTGGGGTGGGGAGGGCAGATGGCATGTGAGATCTTAGTTCCCTGACCAGGAAGTGAACCTGTGTCCTTCAGATTAGAAGTGCGGTGTCTTAACCACTGAACCATCAGGAAAGTACCCCCCACCCTAAATCATATTGTTATTGTGGACTATTTGGC
The DNA here is from genome assembly GCF_963930625.1 of Muntiacus reevesi. Taxonomy (NCBI): domain Eukaryota; kingdom Metazoa; phylum Chordata; class Mammalia; order Artiodactyla; family Cervidae; genus Muntiacus; species Muntiacus reevesi. The sequence continues at coordinate 183,550,900 of NC_089249.1, read as the reverse complement.
ATGGCCCATGGCCTCAGGTAAGCTGATACTCTTATCAGTCAGGACATTCCAATAGTCTAGAAGTGACTTCCCAGGTGCCAGTCAAGGGCCAGTCCTTTAAATGTGCAAGATTTGTTGTGCAGGGTTTGCACAACCCACGCCTTTAGAGTTTCTTCTTTACTGCTCTACAGATGGGGTTCTAAGAGCCCTCATGGTTCCAGCAGAAGTACCAGGGAAGGCCTTGAGTGGGTCACTGTGGGTCACATGACACCCAGGAGCCAATCACTGTGGCCAGGCTGCTGGACTGGTCTGATTGGTCAGGCCTGGGTTGCCGGAAGGCTGGTGGGGAACCAGCCCCATCTGTGTGGTAAGGAGTAAAGGTGAGTTCCACCAGGAGGAGAAATAGAGAACGGGCATTCAAAGACACTGATGATGCTACACTGGCTGACCCCAGCCAGCACTCAAGTTGTCCTTTAGGGAAGATGTGAGATGGAGGCGTGCAAAGGTCACCCTGTTGAAGTGCTCAGGAGACCTGAGCTTTCACACACAAAGCTCATTCTTCCACGTTCACTTCCAGTTCATGGCAAGTCACACCCCTTGAGGGCAAGGGCTAGGCTGAGTCATCACTCAAGACAGGGTACACAGAAGGCACGGGTATACGTTTTGATATGAAAGAAAAATCCACCCATCCAATCTCTGAACACAGCACACACTGTCCAGTTAGCCCACCTTTGCACATACTGTGCCTGAATCAGGAGCAAGCACCGTCTGACACCCCCAAAGGCCTCCTGTGTCCTCAGGGTAGCTTCACTGCCCCTCTGGCTCCCTACCACCACCCTGTTCACACCACTGAGGATGGAATGACCCAGGGGATGTATACACTAAAGCCCCCACCTGGCCCTGGCATTCAAGGCCTATTCTCACCTCTTGGCCTTAACCTGCAGTAAGATGCAGAAACAGCCACATGGGCTCTGGAGGCAGGCTGACCTGGGCCAAATCCTGCCTGTTACTTCCAGGTAGTGGGACCCTGGGCAGGATCCGTCTCCTCTCTGAGCTTTCATCTGCTCGGCTCATAATGGGCACAACCAGAGCAACCATGAAGAAGAGGGGCAAAGGAAGGAGGCACGACTAGCCTGACTCCACCATCATTAAAAAGCTATTCTTCAGGACACGTGAAACCGGCCAAGGGGACACAGAGACCTGCAGCATGGAGCAGGGTCAGAAAAGACTCACAGGTGTGTGGTCAGTTGCTTTTCTTTTTTTTTTTAATACTTATTTATTTGGCTGCTCCAGTCTTAGTTGCAGCATGCACAATCTTTAGTTGTGGCATGCAAACTCTCAGTTGCAGCTTGTGGGATCTAGTTCCCTGACTAGGTACAGAACTTGGGCCCCTGCATTGAGAATGCAGAGTCTTAGCCACTGGACCACCAGGGAAGTCCCTCAGTTGCTATTTTACAAAGCTGTCATAGTAACTCACTAGGGGAGACAAAGTCTTACCCACAGATGTTTCTGCAACAGCTGGACGTATGCGTGCGTGTTCAGTTGTGTCTAGCTCTTTGCGACCCCATAGACTGTAGCCTGCCAGGCTCCTCTGCCCTGGTATTTTCCAGCCAAGAATACTGGAGTGGGTTGCCATTTCCTACTCCAGGGATCTTCCCTACCCAAGGATCAAACCTTTATCTCTTGCATCTCCTGCGTTGGCAGGCAGATTCATTACCAACTGTACCGCTGGGAAGCCCAACTGGATGGCCATTTGGAAAAATATGAACCTCAACCCCAACCTCACACCACTTAGAAAAGTTAACTCAAAGTGGCTCCTGGATCTCAATGTAAAAGTTAAAGCCATAAGAGGTTTAAAAGAAAAACCAAAAAATCTCTACAAACGGCTCAGCAAGTATTGACAAAAAGCATGTGGAATGGAAGGAAAAAAATTGACAAATTGGACTGCATTAAATTTTCAATGTCTATTCTTTGAATGAACAGAAAATGAAAAGTGAGGAACTTCCCTGGGGGCCCAGTGGTTAAAACTGCCATGCTCCCTGTGCAGGAGACCCAGGTTCAATTCCTGGTCAGGGAACTAGATCCCACATGCTACAACCAACAGTTAGCATGCCAAACGAAGAGATCCTACATGGTACAACTAAGACCTGGTGCAGCCAAATGAATAAATAAGAAAATGAAAAGTGAGACACAAAGTGGGAAATATATTCACAATACACCTGACAGAAGACTTGTCCCCAGAGTATATGATGAAAAAATGGGCACAGAACAAGGCTGCTGCGGGTCCGCAGTGGACTAACGCCAGTGCTGGTGCACAGTCAGTGCTCAGGAAAGACAGCAGTGATGACCCTCACACCCAGGCCAGAAAGTCACCCCGGCCAGCCCACAGTCCACCTGGCCGCCCCCTCAGGCCAGCTTCCCAGCCTGAAACCAAGGAGACTGAGCAAAGGGGGTATGCTGCCTGAGATGCAGGCCTTCAAGGCCTGGCCGACCCATGGTCCCCACCCTAGCGCCTCCGACGGAACCCCGTTCCTGTCAGAGGCCAAGGTAGAAACCAAAGGGGACTGAATGGTGGAGAGTAGGAGCAATTCCAAGCCACAGCCAGATGTGCCCTGAGAGTAATCCAGGTGGCCCTGAGAGGGCCTGGAGCAAGCAGGGAAAAGATTGCATTTCAAGGCCTGACGGCCACCTTCTGCTGGGTGGCTGTGGCCAGTGGCTTCTCCTTCTGGATTGCAAGCGGGGGTGTGCTAAGTCGCTGCAGTCATGTCCAACTCTGTGATCCTATGACTGTAGCGCGCCGGGCTCCTCTGTTCATGGGGTTCTCTAAGCAAGAGTACTTGAGTGGGTTACCATTTCCTCCTCCAGAGAATCTTCTGAACCCAGGGATCAAACCTGCTTCTTTCACATCTCCTGCACTGGCAGGTGGGTTCTTTACCACTAGCGCCACCTGGGAAGCACTAGCAAGGGGGTGGGCATGAGCCAAACACTTGTGTGTCTACCTCAGATTTCTCCTTTCCTGGAGGCAGGCTAAAGCAGCAAGAAGGAACTCAGGTTGACAAAGGTGCCAAACACTGGCTCTGGCCGTCCTGGTTGGGACGGTGGGCAGCGTTTTGGGGAGAAGCTCCTACAGCCCTTGGTTTTCGGGAAAAGGAGATGGGACGCAGCTCCTGAAATCATCCCCACCCCTCCTGGAGGACCCTGCAGGGTCCAGCTCTGCTGAGCACCCACCTGTATCTCCTTTGACACCAGGCTCCATCCTGCTCCAGGGCCTTGATGCCGGCTGTGCTGCTGCCCAGACACGGGTGTGTCCGCCCGCTGCACACCCAGACCTCTGCGGTCACTATGGGCTCAGCACAGTCCCCACTGAGCTCCCACCAGGGTCCCCAGGTGCAGATGAGCAGCACTGACCTCCCGCCAAGTCTGATCAGGCACCCTGAGCACAAGGTCCCGCCAGGCCAGGTCTGTTTCCCACTCAGCACAGAGGGTCTGCTGTGGCCCGAGAGCAGACAAGCCCCCTCCAGTCCCAGACTGGCCACATCCACCGTCCTCTGTGACCCTGGCAGGGCACAGAAGGCCTCCAGCTCAGCCCCAAGTGACGGTGAAAGAAGGTTCCAGAACAAGCAGAGAGCGGGGTGGGAGGCTTTTACTTCACTGTGTGTGGGTGGAGGGGGCCTGGACAGAGGGCAGCAGGCGGGGCAGGAGGGGCTGGAGCTTGGAAAGGGGCTGGGCAGGAGGAGGGCTGCCCCCAGGCCTGTTGGGAAGAGGACACTGGGACTGATCCCTGCTGGGACCTCACCCCAGGGGTGGGGTGGGAATTGGGTCTGGAGCAATGAGAGCCCCCTTGCTCCAGGCTGGACGTGGGGCCCGGGCCCTGCCTCGCTTTCCTCCAGTAGGACTCAGTCCCTCCTGCTCGCGGGGCCACATGACCCCCAAACCTCACTGCCCCCGCCCCAGAGGAGGGGGCTAGGCCAGTTAGGGCAGTGGACAGGGAGCCTGGGGGAGTTAGGGAGCACAGGGTGGGGTCCACAGTGAGTGGAGGGGATGGCAGCCACCTGGGTGGTCAGTTCCTGGCAGCGATGACCACAGAGAGCGCCACGCCCCCCAAGGCGACAGCAGTTGCCCCAAACAGCCACTTCCATGGGATGGACTGTGGATAAAGGAGAGGGAAGAGGTGGCTAGACAGTGGCCAAGACAGATGGTTTGCACCTCAGCTAGCAACTACGGTTCCAACGGGCCTCCCAGGAAACCACTGCCTGAAAATGCCTTTCCTGCCTCTTGGAAAATTCCTACACCTGCACCAAAACTCAAGCAAAGTCTCCCCTCCTCTAGTACACCTCCCCTTCCCCTCTGCAGGAGCCCTCCAGATTGTGTTGCATCTTCTGCTCTGGCTCTGATCACACAGTGCTGGGGATTCTGTGTGTCCATGTCCCCAGCATGATCCAGCACGGCCCAGTTCAGGAAGACACTGATGTATGCACAATGAAGAAACTCCCTCTGCATGGTGTACCCTGCACACAGCCCTCCTCTGGGAGCCTCCCTGCGCCCGCCGGCCCCTGCTCACCCAGGCACCCTTGCCAGGACACTTGGCAGGCAGCCGGCTGGGGTTGCCCAGCATCTTCCGGTACAGGGCGGTCTCTGTGCTCCTCTGGGCCGCGTGCTTCTTCACCAGCTTCGAGAGCTCTGCATGGATCGTCTGTCAGAGAGGGGTATTGGTAAGAGCAGAAGCCAACCACTGGTGCTAGCAGCCTGCCTCCCTGGGCCCGGTGGCTTGCTGGGGCTGGAACCACTGGGACATGGGAGTTGTCCACTACTCTCTGGGTGTTAGCAAAGTAGGGGGTGCTGTCTGCATCCTTTGAGGAAGCCAGAAGATGGGGTGGAGCAAGGGTGGCCAGAAGAAAGTTTCCGAGAAGAAATATTCTGGGAAGGAAGCTGAAAACACTGACGCTGGCCAGACTGGCAGTACCCTTGACCTCTGGAACCCCTGCTGAGGGTGAGTGCCCAGACTGCCACTGCAGGGGTCAAAAAGGGTCTCAGCAGGCAGGCTGGGGTCCTGCAGTCACGTACCCCCTGCTACTGCCCAGATAGAAACTATAGGGGAGAGTCACAGCAAGAAAGATAAGGGGCAGACCACAAGTGGAACTTCCCGACAGGTCAGCATGGCAAGTCTCAGGGTGCCTCCGCTCTGCTCACCTTGTTGGAAGGTTCCAGCTTCAGGGCTGCTCTCAAGATGGGGATGGCCTCACTATACTCGCCTTGTTGGGCCAGCACCTGCGGGAGCAAGTGGGGAGTTATCACTTGGACCCAAGCTGGGCCATGTTCGCCTCCAAGAGACCCAGCCCTGCCATGTTCCTGGTCATCTGACTAGTTCCAAGTCTATCTCCAGCAACTGCCCCAGGGCTCCAGTCACCCCTATACTGCCCCCCGGAGCCCTCAGACTACCCAAGTGGCCGCCAGACTCGGTGTTCTTTCCCGTGAATGCTGGTTTCACCGTGGGCAAGTGGCCCAGGCACTGGTCTTTCCCCCTCCCTCACCACCTTGGCTGACTCGAGAAGCCACCGGATGCTGCCAAAGCTTTGGCCACATCGAATGGTTCAGAGCCAAGCGTGTGACTCAAGCCAGCCAATGAGATCCAGCCGGAACCAGGCTGGGAGCACTGGGAGGCCAGTTGCTTAGCGGAAAGGATGGAGGCCTGGCACTTTTGGCATAGCAGGAGGGAGCATCTTGAGAGAGGAGTGTGCCTGAGAAATGAACACAGCAGGCAGACACAGTTAACTCTACAACACTGCTAAACACCTGGATCCAGCCATGACTGAAGCCATCTAGGCCTGAAACTTGGCAGGTCCACAAGCCATCAATTCCTCCTGCTTGAATCTGAGTGGGTTTCCATTACCTTTGACCAGCAGACCCAAACAGGTGTGAGGCTACAAGAACAGACAGTCTCATTTCCCACAAGAGAATTCTTTCTAAACCCTGAAAAACAGGGACAGCATCTTTTCTCTCCTCACGTTTCTATACCCAAAAAGTACTTTAAAAATGCTGGCTGACCTGCTCAGGTCTCTGACAAACACACTAAATGACCCAGCATGTGCTTATACCTTAGTTTCCTCAGCTTACTGCTAAAAAAACGCTGACGGCACCCCCTCTCCCAGCAGAGAGAATGAACAGAGACAGGGACAAAAGCAGAGGACAGAGACAGTGGACCTGAGGTCAGGTCCACTCAGGCCAAGTCCCCCCGCGCTCCACCTGCACTTCCTCAGCAGCTGTGTGTGCCTGGCTCTATTTGCAGGGCTAAGATGTAGCAGTGAATGAGGATACAAAGGGCTTCCCCGGCGGCTCAGTGGTAAAGAATCCACCTGCAATGCAGGAGCCACAGGAGATGCAGGTTCAATCCCTAGGTCAGGAAAATCCCTTGGAGGAGGGCACAGCAACCCACTCCAGTATTCTTTTGCCTGGAGAATCCCAAGGACAGGGGAGCCTGGTGGGCTATATCCACAGGGTCGCAAAGAGTCGAACATAACTGAAGCGACTTAGTACGCAGACATACGACATACAAAATCCCCACCTTCTGGGAAGGGCATTGGACAAGAGGCATGACACCTGCCGATGCTGACAGTGACACGGGAAACAGGAAGACAGGGCAGAGGGGTTGTCGGGAGGCCGTCCTGAGGAGCTGACATCACAGCAAAGGCTTGGAGGAGACGAGGGAAGGACACATGGGAGTGAATAGGGTATGAGCAGTCCATGCAAAGGCACCGGGGTAGCAGCAGACCTAGCCCCAGTAACAACCAAGAGCAGACTGGAAGGTGATGACAGGGGGAGAGACCAGATGGCTTACAGCCTTGGAGTCCAGGAGAAGAACCCATCTTCTACTGAGGGAGAGGGCAGTCACAAAGGGTGACACGCGAGGAACAATTACAGATGGGCCAGGTGGCAGTGCTGGGCATCAGAGGGAACCTAAGACCCAGGGCTCGGCTCAAACGTGGCCTCAGTCAAGGAACTGCTGTGACCCAAGCCACAGCCCGGTACCTATCTGAACCTCAGTTTTCCCATCTGTACCCTGGAGAGCGTGGTTGGATGATGCTTATGCCCTTCTCAAGTCTGGGGTGGGAGACCAGCCTCACTGCCCTGGGGTGGGGGAGCCAGCCTGCCCACTGGGAGCCTGCGAGCTGCAGCTCACCTTGCCCTTGCGGAAGAGAGCCTTGATGTTGTCAGGCTGGTGCTCCAGCACAAGGCTGCAGGAGCGCAGTGCCGCGCGGTAGTGATCCAGCTTCAGCTGCGAGGCCGCCAGGTTGTTCAGACACTTCACCTTCAGCTGCAGGAGCTGCTCCTCCTCCTCGAACGTCATGTCCACTGCGGGGGGACAGCACTCAACCATAGCTGCTATGACCGTGCCTCTAGCCCTCCCCGCAGCCATCCAGCTGCAGAGGGACTAAGTGACCCAGGCCAAGCCCACCCCTCCGCACCTGGTGGTGGAGGAGACTGGGGGGAAGGGCCTCTGAGTGTCCCAGTGACAGGAGACGGGGTTTCCAAGCTCCCGGTGCTGTAGGACCTCTACCACCTACTCCTTGAGGGGACCTCAGGCCTCTCAGGCCCCAGCTTTCCCATCCTAACACAGGCTAAGACCAGCAGCACCCTCAGGGCACTCCCAAGGAGTCTACAAAATAGAGCCTAAATGAACAAGGGCCTGATCACGGGACACGTGGATTGACAGTGTCTGTAGTCAACCGCATCTTTCTGCACTCCATAACATTCCACTGACCTGGGATATAAGTCTAGAGACACCTAAGGAGGCTTAGTCACCCAGCGGGCTCAGTGGTAAGAACCTGCCTGCCAAGCAGGAGACGCAGGTTTGATCCCTGACTCGGGAAGATCCCCTGGAGAAGGAAATGGCAACCCATTCCAGTATTCTTGCCTAGGAAATTCCATGGACAGAGGAACCTGGTGGGCCACAGTCTATGGGGCCGCAAAAGAGTTGCCACCACCAGTGATACCTGTAGGCTAGACATACTTGAGCGTCCACCCAGATTCTAGAGTTGCTCAGAACATTGTGAATCTGGGGCCCTCTGTGGCTCGAAGCTTCTAGCACTGGTGGGGATGCCTCTCCAGGGAGGTGCTGGCATTCGACCTGGCAGTCACCTTTGGCGCTGGAAGTGATGGCCTTGATGGCGAGGTCGTAGGAGTTGGCGGCCAGCACGAAGTCGGCCCGCTGATAGTGAGCATTGCCACACTCCCGCTTCCGGTTGGCCAGGGCCACACGCTCCTGCCCCGTGAGCATCTCCAGGTCAGGCCCGTCCACAGCCGTCTTCAGAGTCACCTCCAGGCACAGGGCCGCGTGCGGGGGGATGTACGGGCTCCTGCTGGTGGTGGGGTGGGGATAGCACTCAGACCCAGCGGCCACCGTGACTGGACCCCCAGGCACGCTGGGGTGGCTCAGAGCGGGCGGCAAAGGGCTGTCAGCCCCTCTTGCTCCCCTCGAGCTCCGTGACCCAGGGCAGGGGTCCGCTCCTGAGCCTCTGGTTCCTTCTCTATAAAGGGTGCAGGCAGACGGGATGAGATGGGGACCAGCCTGTTCCACCCACTCCGGGACCCCCCAGGGACCCCCGTGAGCAGCAGGCTCTCACCTGCCCTGGGGACCGTAGCAGTACTTGGAGTCAGCGGTGACCATGGCTGTCTCCCCCACGTCCATGAGTGGGACGCTGAGATCCAGGGCCTGGGGCGGGGGAGCAGAGCTCGTGAGCAGTGCTGCACACCCCCCACACCGCCCACGCCCAGCCCCGTCCCGCCCCCACCTGGATGACATCACAGTCGCCCAGGGTGAACGTCAGCTCCGGCTCCTCCTGCACCCGCGTGCCGTTCTCCAGCGAGGTCTGCAGCTGGACCGTGACCACCTGGCCCTTGGTCGGGCGGCTGGAGCCCGGTGGGCCTGGGACCAGCGTCTTCTTCCTCAGCAGCCCGTTCCCTGCCAAGGGGAGGGAGCACACAGCCTGTCCCAGAGCAGCCCGGACGGGTGGCTGCCTCTCCGGGGGGTGGCAGAGCACCAGGGCACAGCTGAGCTTTCAGTGACCCCTCTCCCACTGCCTGGGCAGGTGACCCCACGCCTCTGGGCCCCAGTGTCCCCGGCTGGACACTGGGAATGAAAGTAATGATTTGGGGACTGACGATAGTGGCCCCGGGATGGGCTCAGTGAATGCTGGCTGGTCTGTTATCTTAAGAAAATCAAGGCGGGCGGACATCCCCGGAGGTCCAGTGGTTAAGAATCCACCTTCCAATGCAGGGTTTGATCCCTGCTTGGGGAGCAAAGATCCTACACGCTGCAGGGCAACTAAGCCCGTGGACTGCCACTGCTGAGCCTGCTCCCCACAACTAGAGAAGCTCACACTCCATGACAGAGAAGGATCTGTGCACAGCAGTGAAGCTCGGGCACAGCCAAAAATGAAGAATGAATACATGAGGCTTCCCTGGTGGCTCAGTGGTAAAGAATCCACCTGCCAATGCAGGAAACACGGGCTCAATCCCTGATCTGGGAAGATCCCACATGCCACGAAGCACGTAAGCCGGTGCGCCACACCTATTCAGCCTGTGCACTAGGGCCCGGGAGCTGCAACTGCTGCAGCCTGTGCTCAGCAACGAGAGAAGCCAGAGCAACGAGAAGCCCGCACACTAAAACGGGAGAGCAGCCCCTGCTCGCCAAAACTAGAGTAAAGCCAGAGCAGCAATGAAGACCCAGCACAGCCAAAAACAAATTAATTAAAAAGAAAACTTCTGTATAAAAACAAATCTAGTTAATTGTTAAATTAAAAATAATTTTTAAAAAGAAAATGGAGTTCCCTGGTGGCCTAATGGTTAGGATTCTGCACTTTCACTGCTGGGGCCCAGGTTCAATCTCTCATCAGAGAACTGGGATCCCACAAGTGGCCGAAAGAAGAGAAGAAGAAGAAAAAAATCTCGGCTCAGTGAGGGCAAAGGGCTGAGAAAAACCATCCTGCCTATCACAGTCAAGGCAACAGGGACGCTCAGAAAAGAGACTCTGGAGAACTACCCTGTCCTCTCTCCTTTGGTTCCAATCTCAGCCCTGAGACATCTGGATCTCAGTTTACTCAACCATTAAATGGGGTGGCTGGGGCCTCTCCTGGTGACACCCAGTGAGTAGCTTGCTTGTTAGTAGAGTACCTGTGATGCCAGGAGTGTGTCTGACTAAAGCATCACATCACACGGAAAGACCTAAAAGCAAAAGTAACCCCTAGTCCCCCCTCCAGCCACCAAGGAGACCACCATGTTCCTCCCCATACCCCAAACAATTTTGAGGATGGCCAGATGACCACAGCCAACACCTACTGAGTACCAAGCACAAGGCCCCAGGCCCTCACAAATCCACTCAAGGAGACCCCCCCCCCAACGATGACACCCACTGTCATCCCATTACAACTGCTGGGGTGATAGAGGGCTTATACCTATGAGGCACAAGAGACTGACGTCATCTGCAGCCACCCAATGTACAAGAAGTACCTGTATTCTATAACAATCCCCAGGTCTGGAAAACACTGCCATGAGTCTAAGTAGACCCTCGTCTAAAGATAATGGGCAGGGAGATCTATTCATATTGTGGAATATTCTAGAGTGTTCCAAATTTCTGCAGTGCTCCCCAACTTATACCTGCTCCTGCATCATTTCAGAATCACTTATCTAGTGGATGCCGAGGGATCCTGTGTCTTGAGGTTTCTGGACACTAACAGTGGATATGTTGGTAGGATCTCAACTAGGCGTTGTCTCTTGCCAAGGAAACTCTGGGTAAATCACAGCCTCTCTCAAGGCCTCAGTTTCCTTGTCTAGAAGCCTGGATTCTGGCCTCAGAGAGTGGTTGGCTCAAATATAACAAACAGAGCTATCCTCATGCTCACACAGGGAGCAGGGCAGTTCTTCGCATCAGTAGAGAAGAACTTCCCAAACTTTAATAGAGCCAAGGGGGCTGTGCAACCTTGGACAAATGCCTTCACCTCTCTGAGCCTGTTTCCCTAACTGTCAAACAGGGATATGGTAGGAATTACATCACGGGGTTACTGTGGGGATAAAATTAGAGGATGCACAGGCCTGGCAAGAACCACTGCTTAGTAAACATCACCTGCTGTTTGTTTTCTTTTTAGGCATAGTAAAGCCTGTATCTGTAGTGGAGATGAAATCAGTACCAATTTGGTTTTACCAGTGTCCGTATTATTTGATACTATTTAGCATTAACGGTGATAGTAAGGATGCGCTGTTATTTGTGCGGACATTAGCGTTATTTAGTGTATTAAATATCAGAACTAGGAGTACTATGTTTATCTTCCAGAGTTGCTGTGATGGAGTATATGGTGGAGGGTGCGGCACATATGGGTTCTCCTAGTTTCTCTTCCAGGACTTTTCTGAACACTGAGCACACTAATGAAGACCACAAATGGGATGTTCCACAAATCTATTTGACCTTAGGACACAGTTCGGGGGCGGGGGTCAGGCACTGGTCAGACAAGTGCCAAGAAAAGGAATGGAGGTTGAGAGCTCTGTGTAGCTCTGAGCAGGTGATTCAGCGTCTCTGAGTCCTGTTAGCAGCTCTGAGAAAGCAAGTCATATGTGTGTGTGTGTGTGTGTGTGACAGAGAGAGAAAGACAAGAAAAGGGCTCATAAACATGAAGTGTCTCAAGCAATTGCCTGTGGCTAGTGATCACTGTGGTTACATTTTACTTCCAATCGCCTTCATGACAGAGACGGGGAAATAAGGCTCAGGAGAGGAGAAGGCCTAGGTCAAGGTCACTCCTGAACCTGAGCTGTCTGGGCGCCATGGGTCAACCCGAGCCACCCCTGCTCCTTACCCAGGATGTCCAGCCACTCGTCAGGGGCCGGGGCGGGTTCAGGCTCGGGCTCCATGGAGGCCAGGAACTCTCGGGCCAGGGCCCCGGGCTGCTCGGCCTCCTCCAGTGGGGGCTGCCCCACATCCTCAAGTGGTGGCAGCTCACTCAGGTCCTCCTCTTCTTCCTCCTCCTCGCCCTCAGCATCTTCCACCCCGTCCAGCACCTCGAAGTCCTCAAGTGGTGGGACCCCAGCAGGTGGCGGAGCAGTGGGCTCAGGGTCTGCAGCAGAGGGCTCAGCACAGGATGCCATGCTGCTGGGGGGATGGGAATTGGCCCTGGTGGGGGGAATGGATGGGGGTAAGAATTCCATCACACTTCTCAAATCTCCTCTGCCTCCATTCCCCACAGTGCCCATCACTTGCTGTGTGACTCAGGGGCTCCAGGCCTTAGTTTCCTCATCTGTACAGTGGGTAGAGCACCAATCCCAGTTTGTTCCAAGGACTTAACAACCCACTCACCAAACCCTGGCATCAGGTTCAAACAGCAGTAGCTATTATTAGAGTTAATTATTATTTAATCTTTATAAACACGCTGGGAAGTAGAGAACATCCCCTTGCAGAAAAGGAAATTAAGGCCCAGAGTGGCAAAGCCATTTGCCCAAGGTCACAGAGCAAGCCAATCACAGGATGCAGGATTTGGAACCTGGGGCTTTTATCTGCCCAGAGTGGGTGCTGGGATTTTTCTTCCGGGGGACAACCCCTGAGATCTTGGGGAGGCCACTTTTAGAACCCAAGAGAAAAATAAAGTGAATCTTTACCAGGGCTCCCCACCTTCAGTTGTCCCATCTCCTAAGGGGAGCCTCCCAGAAACCCCAAGGCATTCCTTCGCAATACCTTCCTGAACCTAATACCACCCCCAACACCGGACTTTGGCCCAAACCATTCCCTAGGAGTCCCTTCTCCTCTCCTCAGGCCTTCTGACCACCTTCAAAGTAGCCTCTCCCTTACAGAAGTGGTCGACACCCCCACAGCTTCTTCCCTGGACCATCAAGAACTGACCCCCTCGCCTAGGCCCCAAGCTCTGGAGGTGATAAAGCCGTCATTCTAACCCACAGCATCTCCTCCCTAACTCTCACCTGCCTGCTCTTTCCGGGCTCGGGTCCCATTTTCTGAGACCCTACCAGCCCCAACCCCCACAATCCCCTGCGCTCGCATAAATAGCCCTCCCCCCACCCCAACCACCGCCCCCAGCCCGGACCAGCTTCCCCCACAGCTGGTCTGTCGCCCCTAAACACTTTGATCTCCCCAGACGCCCCTTTCCCAATCCCATAACACCCTACGCTCTCCAGACGCCCCCTGCCCCGGCCTGGCCCTCCGTCAACCTCCCACCCCAGTCCCCAACGCCCCACGCCTATTTGACGCCACCAGTCTGGGGCTCCCGACCCCCCGCAACCCTCGGGCACCCCCGGCCCTGCACGACTCAGCCGGCAGCGCCCCCACCCGCTGCCCTTGACCCTCCGTGGCCCCCATTCCTAGTCGCCCCCACCAGGTAGCACTCCCTCCGGCACTCCGACCTCCCGCGCCCCCCGGCTCGCCTCCCCCGCGGCCCTTCACCCCGCCTAGCAGTCGCAGCCCCCGCCGCGCCGGGCCCCGGACTAGCCCAGGCCCGGGCAGTGCCTCGGGCCGACGCGGCCCCGCTGGCGCCCCGGGACACGTGCCTCCGGCTCCGGGACCCCAGCCTGGGGTCCTGCGCCCCCCTCCCCGCCCCCAGCCGCGGCCGCCGCGCCTCGGGAACCAGGCTCTGGCGCCCAGCCCCGCCCTCACCGCAGCCATTGGACGCCGTCGCAGTGACTACAGCGCCCATTGGTCTGCGTGCACATCTATCTCCGGCACAGGCACCGCCCCCTTCCTGCTTGTATCTGCGGGGCTTTCTTAAAGGGGCAGAGGCCGCCGCGCCACCCCCGAACGGGGGCGGGGGCGGGGGAGGGGTGAGCGGGGGCGGGAGCCGGGGTAAGGGTGGGGGTGCTGTAGATCTTAGTCAGTTCACAGGTCAGCACCGCGCAGCTTGGCCAGACAAACCGCTTGTCTGACATTCGGCTCATCTGCGAAATGGGGATAAACACCTCTATCGACGCACTCTCACCTTGAGGGATGTTGGGAGGACAGCTTTAAATGGTACTTTCTTAAGGAACTCAGGTTTGCGGGTCAGGGCAGTTCTGAGACTGCTGGATAACCCACCCTGAATCTCTAGTTACTTCTATGGATCACTGGCTCCGAGGAAAAGCGACGTGCCCAAGGGCACACGGAGCCTTGGTACCCCACCCCCACCCCACCCCACACCCACCCCCGGCGCAACGTGGTCTGTCTAATCCCGGGAAGGTTGCCGGGTGCAAACTGGAGGAACTCTATAATGGCTAGGTTAACTGCTCAAAGAGCAGGGCCACTGGGAGGAATCCCGCCTCCCTTCCTCCCCTGCTGGAGTACGATAAGGTACCCATGGCCCCAAGAAGAAGGTGGCAGCTTTGATTAGAAGGGTTTTTATGGCTCGTGTTTTGAAAGGAGGGCACTTACTCCTCCTTCACTGTATTTTTTTTTTTTCTTCCCGACAGTTACCCCCTTCCAGAATGATCTTGCTAATTCTTTGGCTTCCCCCAGCTCTTCTCCATTCTGGAAAGAATTTTGCCTGTTTTATCCTTACCACCTCCTTGAATGATGCTTAGGGTCTATGGGAATTCAATAGATGAGTGAGTAACTGAATGAATTAATGAATAAATGAAACGCTGGCTTTTGGAGGTAGCTAACATTGTGGGAGGTAACTCGCTTTTGGAGATAATTTGTCAGATAGGAGCTCTGAGGTCCCCTCCTACAGGAAGCCCTCCCTGACCTCCCCAAGGCAAGACTAGGTGTTTTGTTTGGCGCGGTCTTGGTATACTTCATAGGTGATTCACTTCTGTCTGTGTCATCAGTTGACTTCTGCCTCTCCCAGCAGATTGGAAGACCCTCCAAATCTGGGAAGAATATGTTTCTCATCGTTTTAGTTCTGAGACCTACATAGTGATTGTGCCTGGCACAAAACAGGGAGAGGTGTCCCTGGAAATCACTGTGGAAGGAAGAAGCGGCGGTAAGGTACCAGGATTATGTGAAATTGCCTGGGAAGGAATAGCAAGTAAACTTTGGGCCAGTCCTGGTTCTGAGGGACTTGGACTAATCTCTGCTCATCTCTGAATCTGTTTCATCTGCATAATGGAGTCACTTACCCAACCAGTCCCACCCTTGTTATAGGGGCAGAAGGAACTATAGTAAACAATAATAGTACAAAAACAATTAAAATGAACAAATATAAAGTAATAACATCAACAATAATGGTAATAAAATAGTGACTGACAGGTGTCAGAGATATAAGCAAACACTTTACATGTACTTAATCCTCACATCAGCCTGTGAGACATACTCTGATATTTGGAAGCCACGTCATTGGCTGTGTATAGAGCTGCAATTGTCAGATTCTCCCAGTGAACTGAGCTTTTTATATTATGACATGCTCCTCTTTATGCTTCCTGCCTTAGAGTGGACTTTAGCATAAAAATCACACACCTATTCTCCATTGATGCATGTTTTAAATGCTCCATTCTCTTCCACCTTTATGTATCCTTGTGTTATTCATGTGCCCCTTGTAAGCAGCAAAGAACTGGGTTTTGCTTTTTTGGAGGGGGGTTTGCTTTTGATTCGGTCTGCCCATCCTTGCCTTTTAACTAGGGCATTTGGTCTGTTTACATTTAATGTAATTATAGACATATTTAGACTTAGATCTGCCTTTTTATGTGTTTTTTGCCACCTAATTTTTCTCTCTCTTGTCTTCTTTAGGATTGGATGTGAATGTTTTGGTAAGACTATTATCCTCACTTTACAGAGAGGAAAACTGAGGCACAGATTAATGAAGGATAAGATGGGCCAGGTCTTTTATACCCTTTGAACTTCTCTTCCAGCCACGCAGCTGGATATTGCACAAACAATAAAGCAGATAAATATCTAATTGCAGCTTTGGTGAGTGCTTTGCAGGAAATAAAACTGGAAAAAGTAGGAGAAAAAGGCTTCCTGTCCCCAGCCTTAGGTTTCCCCTAACCAATGTCACCATCACTGGGCTGACTGGGCATTCCCACTCCTTCCCACCCTCTCTCTCAAATACACAAAAGAGGAAAACATTTTCTCACCTCTACTCCACTGTGCACAAAACCTTTGGAGCCAGCCAAGTCCCTTTTGGCCTCAATGTGCAGCCCCCACCCCTTCCAGGACCCTTATAAATGTTTCCTGGCCTCCAACAAAGCCCAAGAGACCCACTGAAAAGTTTCTGCAGTCTGGGCCTCTTCTGCTACAGCCTGCAGACGGAGTCATGGTTCTACTTTTCCCAGCAGCCATCACCCAGACTCTTCTCAGCACTGACTGCTGTCTGGCTCCTGAGGTTCCAATATTTGTAAAAGATCCAAGGCACACTACATGCTTTCACACCATCCTGTCTTTGTTCCTGTGATCCCTTCAGCCCTGAATGATTGTCAGCACCCAGAAAACTCCTAATCCTACCTCAAAACTCCATCTAAGGAACTTCCCATGTGGTCCAGTGGCTAAGACTCCACATTCCGAACGCAGGGGGCCTGTGTTCAGCTCCTGGTTGGGGAACTAAATCCCACATGCCACAACTAAGAGTTTGCACGCCACAACTAAGATTCTACGTGCTGCAACTAAGATTTTGCATGCTGCACCAAAGATTGAAGATTCCATGCACTGCAGCTAAGACTTGGCAGAGCTGCCCTGGCCACCAGGCTCCCTATGGGACACAGCAGTGAGCACACGCTTGGAAGCAGGGCTCACCATCTTGGACCACCAGTGTCCCCCACATGGGCCCCTGCATCTGGAGAACCTGCATACTGACCTCCCCAACCCCCAAGATCTATCCCACAAAGATGCTTGGAAATGGGCTTTTCGAGATCCCAGCTAGGAAATCAGAAGAAGATTCCTGAAGAGTCTGCCTCCTTTTTCTTATGCTGAACAAAACGTGCGCACTAAAGCTGCTTTCTTTCTTTCTTTTTTTTTTTTTTAATATTTATTCATTTGGCTACGCTGGGTCTTAGTTGCAGCATGCAGAACCTAGTTCTCTGACCAGGGATCTAACCCGGACCCCCTGCATCAGGAGCACGGAGTCTTAGCCACAGGACCACAGAGAAGTCCCAAAGCTTCCATTTCTTTAAAAAAAAAAAAAAAAAAAAAACTCCATCCAGATGTACCTGCTTCCTGGCCTTGAAAAGTCTTCATACCCAATTCTTCAGGTTCCTCCAGCCTTCAGTCTCTCCTCCCTCTAGCCCAACACTGTTTCCTTCAGGGCTGGGAGTGTCTGTGTTGGACTCTACTTCATTATACAAGGCCAGGCAGGGACTGAGTATTTTCTGGATCCTCAGAATACAGGCCAAACCCTGAAAGGGTGGCTAGAGTTTACTAAATAATTTTTTAAATTGTTGGTCATGGGAGTAATAATACAGTTTACCCACAGATAACCCTCAGTTTATCAAGGGCTTAAAATGGGCCAAGTGTTATAAGGAATTAATCCTGCAGGATTCATAAGGTTAAAACCACTTGCTCAAGGACAGTCAGCTGGGATGTGACAGCTGGAATTTTAACTCAGATATGTCCGTTTCTTGGGCCCTCAGAGTATTCCATGTGCCCAAAGGCATGTGTGTATCTCTCAAGCTCTTAGCAACCATAAGAGACAGATGCTGTGTTACCTAGACTCACAGTTAACAAATTGAGACCCTGAAAAATTAGACATGTAATACAGAGCATCACATGATAAGACCTCAATGACTAATGATACTTGCTAACACTTACCTAGGGCTTCCCTGGTGGCTCAGAGTAAAGAGTCCACCTGCCAATGCAGGAGACATGGGTTTGATCCCCGGGTTGGGAAGATCCCCTGGAGAAGGAAATGGCAACTCACTCTAGTATCCTTGCCTAGGAAATTCCATGGACAGAGGGGCTTGGTGGGCTACAATCTGTGGGGTTGCAAAAGACTCAGACACCATTTAGTGACTAAACAACAACACTTATCTAGCAATTTCTATTTGCTCTACTCTTTCATGTGTTTAACTTGGGTTATCTAACTTAAGAATGCATCCTATCTCAGTATAAATCATAGGTTTTGGTACAGACACAAGAGGACAGATAATAGAACTAAAAATAGATGTGTGTATGCATGGGTTTTTAGACATACATGTATTTCCTAACTCTGACTGATGAGAGAGTTTCTAAGCAATATCACCTGGGTAGCAGTGAGCACACCCAGCACCTAGATCTTGGTGTCTAAATACCATTCTCCAAGAAAAGGAACCAGGCTCCTTGGAGAAAAGACTGATAGCAGGGATATTCCAAAGTAAGCACAGAAAATCTTGTGGTGCCAAAAGTAAGGAATTACTCACAGAAACACTGAAACATATTAAACAGACGCAGGAACTAACTTAAAGGGGAAGCAAAATAAATAATATAGAAATTAATTTTAAGCCAAAAAATAAATACACATGACTTCATGGTGATATAAATACTTGAATAAATACATAATTGAGAAGAATAGACAGCTCTCGTTTACAATAGAATTACATTAAAAGGCACCTTTATGCAAACAACCATAGTAATAATTATTGCGCCAGGAGCAATGGATGACTGCTAAAACTAAAAGGCAAAAAATATGTTAAAAACAAAACAACAACAAAAAACAACTAAAAAGCCAAGGGTATTCATATGGTCTCTTAAGTATCCCCCCATAGGATACTTATTAATTGCAAAAAATAGTTACTTGACAGTTGAGAAATAAGAAGATACTGCCTTAAGTAAGTAATCGAAGTCAACATCACCAACAATGAGACATAGCAACATCCCAGTGCCTCCTGATATAGGATGCATTGAGAAGGATGCCATGTCACTTTTGTGGGGTTCTTGCCCAAGTGGCTTAACTTCGGTCTAAATGTGAGAAAATATTAAAGAAGTCCATAATCATAGTTATTCCAACAAAACCAGTGGCTCTTTAGTTCTTCTTCTCTTTCTGCCATAAGGGTGGTGTCATCTGCATACCTGAAGTTATTGATGTTTCTCCTGGCAATCTTGATTCCAGCTTGTGCTTTATCCAGCCTGGCATTTCGAATAATGTACTCTGCACGTAAGTTAAATAAACAGGGTGACAATATACAGCCTTGGCATACTCATTTCTTAATTTGGAACCAGTCTGTTGTCCCATGTGTGGTTCTAACTGTTGCTTCTTGACCTGAATACAAGTTTCTCAGGAGGCAGGTAAGTTGGTCTGGTATTCCCATCTGTAAGAGTTTTCCACAATTTATTGTGATCCACACAGTCAAAGGCTTTAGTGTAGTTGATGAAGCAGAAGTAGATGCTTTTCTGGAATTCTCTTGCTTTTCTATGATCCAGCGGATTTAGGCAATTTGATCTCTGGTTCCTCTGCCTTTTCTAAATCCAGCTTGAACATCTGGAAGTTCTCGGGTCATGTACTGTTGAAGCCTGGCTTGGAGAATTTTTAGCATTACTTTGTTAGCGTGTGAGATGAGAGCAATTGTGCGGTAGTTTGAGCATTCTTTGGCATTGCCTTTCTTTGGAATGAAAACTGACCTTTTCCAGTCCTGTGGCCACTGCTGAGTATTCCAAATTTGCTGGCATATTGAGTGCAGCACTTCCACAGCATCATATTTTAGGATTTGAAATAGCTCAGCTGGAATTCCATCACCTCCATGAGCTTTGCTCACAGTGATGCTTCCTTAAGGCCCACTTGACTTAGCAGTCCAGGATGTCTGGCTCTAGGTGAGTGATCACACCATCGAGGTTATCTGGGTCATTAAGGTCTTTTTTTGGTACAGTTCTTCTGTGTATTCTTGTCACTCCTCTTAATATCCTCTGCTTCTGTTAGGTCCATACCATTTCTGTCCTTTATTGTGCCCATCTTTGCATGAAATGTTCCCTTGGTATCTCTAATTTTCTTGATGATATCTCTAGTCTTTCCCAGTCTATTGTTTTCCTCTATTTCTTTGCATAGAGCACTGAGGAAGGTTTTCTTATCTCTCCTTGCTATTCTTTGGAACTCTGCCTTCAGCTAGGTATATCTTTCCTTTTCTACTTTGCCTTTTGCTTCTCTTCTTTTCTCAACTATTTGTAAGGCCTCCTCAGACAACCATTTTGCCTTTTTGCATTTCTTCTTCTTGGGGATGGTTTTGATTGCCACCTCCTGTAATAGTGTCATGAACCTCCATCCATCATTCTTCAGGCACAGGAACTTAGAGACTACAAAATGGCCAGGGTTTCCTAAGAAGGAAGCTAAGATAATTCTTTGATAGACAAGATTACATTATTCCTACAAGTTTCCCCTCTTTTATGATACATTTTTACTCTTTCAAATTCAGTTAGCATGAGATGGCTCTCATGTTCTGATGTGTCTAATAGTAAGAGACTGTTCTGATAGGGTTTCTGCAGACTGTTTAGTAAGGGCAGTTTCTATTGATCTTAACAGAAGACCTCTAATACAAGGGATTATACAATATCCTATTAGGGCCATTCCTTCAAATACAAAATTAGGGAGGTCAGGACAGAGATCATTATTATACCTTTCCATTTGCCACCCCCTCCAACCATTGTTCCGCCAGACTGGAGAAAGGATCATTTTCCCTGAGTTTTTAGCCAGCTTATTAGCCAAGGTGGTCAGCCCTTGCAGGGCTCTTGTTATTCTGCCATCAGGGGTGGTGGTGTTGGGTATGAAAGTACAACACTGACCTCCTGTCATAACACATGCTCCCCCTTTCCTGCCAGGATCATGTCTAAGGCAGTCAGTTCTCTCAGCTGGTCATCTTACTAGTTGAGTCTAATTGTTCTGCTAACCCTTGACAGTGTCTCTAGGATAGCTGACAAAACTCTGCTGGTTATAATAAATGTAGCTTATCCAATCCACATTTTTACTGATGGTGGACCACTAGAATAATATTGATTCAAATTCTGATATCTGGTTTCTAGCCTTGAATTCATTAGGGGCATCCCTGGGAACTCTTAACTGAGTCCATGTAAACATGTGGATCAAATGACCCACCACGCCTGATGACATCTCTCTTGCGTCTATGTCTGGTTTGTACTGGGGTTGACTCGGGGTAGAAATGCCAGAGTGAAACGGACAGCCAATTGAACTAAAGTGCAAGTTCCACTCCAGTCAGCTGGAAGAATCCCAAGCAGTGGTTCTCCACAGTACCACCAGACATCCATCTGGGTCATCAACAATGCGGATGGATTGCTGCTCTCAAAGGACTGGCTTTTTCTGCACCCAGATACATTGCCCAGGAATGCTAACTGCTCCCCCCACAGAGAGAGGCACGAGGTGTAATTAGCGTCATGGAATGGGGGTCAGACAGTCTTTGGGGGCCTATTGGAACCTTTCACAGTCGGGAACAACAGTGACGAGGTCTTGCAGGATTTATTGCCCCAGGCTGTACTGTCCTGAAAGAGGGATATCGTGCATCCCACGCCCATAGGTCTGAAGTCCATCCAAGCGGGAATGGTACCACCTGGGCTTCCCGCCTACCTGCAGCAAAGTGTAATAACTGCTCTTGTTTAAAGCTTGGACAGAATATCTAATCCATTCCAACCAGGCATTTGTTTTCCCATATCCAGTCTCCATCTCTATGGTTTGGTGTAAATCCTTCCCCTCTACCATGGTGACCTTAGTAGGGTCATTGGGAACTGGGGGTTGAATTGGTTCAGAAGTTTTGCATCTGTGGCACTAATTAGGAGGTAATTTTTAACAAGTGTAATAGCGAATCTCTCCCAGATATGTCTGCCCCTAGTCCACACCAGGGCTTCCCTGGTGGCTCAGACAGTAAAGAATCTGCCTGCAATCCCTGGGTTGGGACGATCCCCTGGAGGAGGCCATAGCAACCCACTACAGTGTTCTTGAATCCCCATGAACAGAGGAATCCCCATGAACAGAGGAGCCTGGCAGGCTATGGTCCATGGGGTTGCAAAGAGTCAGACACGACTAAGCAACTAAGCACGGTACAGTCCATACCAACGCTCAAGAGATGGACTGGTTTTCCCTGGTTTTATCATTAACAGGATGGGTTATGTTGTAGATTCCCACAATCATCTCCGGGCACCCCCCCCTTGTCAGGGATAATCTATCTTTTACTTGCGCTAGGGTGGGAGCTGCTTTATGTGGCTCAGCCATGTAACCCCCATACTGGGTAATCCATCATACTTCGGCCCAACTAGAGCAGAGGAGTTGGTGTGGATCATTTCTTGACATGCCGCATACTGCTTCAGGACAAAGGTACTTATGTTCTATAGGTAGCTGTGTAGGTCATCACAAGGTAAGACCTCGCAAGCATCAGATTTCACAGGTCACATTAATGTGACCACCTGCTTGTGGTCACATTAATAATTAAGTTGACCAGGTAAGGGCTGCCCCCAACAATCTGCATCTTGGTATACAGAATGACCAAGAAGGGTATTAAAGTCTTTTCAGAGTCAGCTGTGTAGGATTGGGATGTTGGACCACAGCCCATTGTTCCTCTTGGTTAGGGGATTTAGTCCCTTTGATTTGCACGTAATGAGTCCAGCCTTTCTCTGCAGTGCGAACAGCTGTTTCAGTCGTGAGCAGCATCTGGAAAGGTCCTTCCCAGGGTGGTTCAAGTTTGTCTTTCTTCCAGGTCTTTATCAGGATATGATCACCGGGCTGAAGAAGATGCACCGGAAATCCGAGGGGTGGATCCTGACACAACAGGCCCTGCAACCTAAGAGAAGACAGAGGGGAGGAGAGGACAAGGATATAGTTTCTCAGAAATTGGTCTTTAGTTTCCGTGGTTGACTGGTCAGCAGTTTGACCCAAATATGGTAACCCATACAGCATCTCATATGGGGATCATCGAATATCCTTACAAGGGGCAGTTCTGATTCTGAGAAGAGCAACTAGGAGGCACTTGGTCCAGGGAAGTTCGGTTTCTAACATTAATTCAGTTATTTGTTTCTTTAGTGTCTGGTTTATTCATTCTACCTTTCCTTAGGAAGTTATTCCCATTTTATCCCCAGACTTTTTGTAAGTTCCTTAACAGGAGTAGAAATAAAATGACTTCCGTTATTTGAATCTATGTTCTCAATTAATCCAAACCAGGGAATTATGACCTCTAATAGTGTCTTAGTTACGTTGCTAACCATGGTAGTTGACAGCAGGATGGCTTCAATCCCATTAGTTAAATGGCCTACCATTACTAAGAGGCACCTGAGGCGACCAGCTTGAGGCATCCTCCATATAGTCGACTTGGATACTCTGAAATGGCCTCAGACGCAGGTTCTTCCCCACCAAGGGCTGCTTTTTTAACACTAGTTTATGTACCTTCCTGCAAGTAATACAACTTTCATTCACCTGTTTAGTTATGGTATATATACCTTTGTTATCCATAAACTCTTTAGGCAGAGTCACACAGGGCATGTGGGTCCCAATGAGTTCCTCTATGTAACTTGAGTTAACAGTTCTCTCATAATCAGTTTTGAGAGCATCTCTTTTCTGTCAGGTAGAAGCCATTTCCCTTCAGAGGTTTTAGAGGCTCTCACCTTGGCCAATTGTTCTTCTTCCAGGGTTTGAAGACCAGGGTGACGGAAGGAGGAGGGTGGATGGGGGTAAGATGGAAATTCGGGGCCTCTGACCTGAGGGCCATCTCCTTAGCAACTCCATCTGCCAGTCTGTTTCTCTGTGTCTCCAGGTATATGTACTACTGCTATTCCCTTGGGTAACAGTAAGCTTTCCAGCACCTGGGTGATTAACTCTTTATGAATTAGGTCCCATCCCTTGCTATTAATAAGGCCACATTCAGTGCAAATCTTTCTGAAGATATGTACCACTCCAAAGCCATATTGAGAGTCTGTGTAGATGGTCTCCTCTTTTCTTTCAGGAATTTTAAGTCTTGGATAAGGGCAAATAATTCACTTATCTGGGCAGACTAACTGTCGGGTAATCTTTCTGATTTGATAACTGTGGATCGCTCCCCATCTATAATAGAGTACCCATTGTGTCTTTTCCCTTCCAGCACTGGGAGGAGCCATCTACAGAGAGCTGAAACCCTGTGGAAAAAGGAGTTTCCTTGAGGTCAGGTCGAACTTTAGTCTGGTCATCTATGAGATCTATACAGTGATGTTCCACAAGACCCCGTGTTTCATCTCTGGTCAAGAGTTCGGCTGGGTTTAGACAGCTGTCAGTAGTGAGGACTAGCTCATGTCTTTCTAACAGGATAGCTTCACACTTCAGTATCCTGGAATCAGTCAGCCACCTTCCTACCTTCTGATGGAGAATTGCCCTCCCCTGATGTGGTGTGCTGACAATCACTGCCCCACCACATGTCCATTTTCTACTTTCCTCAGTTAATATAGCTATGAAAAGCTGTGACCAACCAGCAGCATATTAAAAAGCAGAGACATTACTTCGCCAACAAAGGTCCATCTAGTCAAAGCTATGGTTTTCCCAGCAGTCATGTATGGATGTAAGGTTTGGACTTTAAAGAAAGCTGAGCACCGAAGAATTGATGTTTTTGATCTGTGGTGTTGGAGGACTCTTGAGAGTCCCTTGGACTGCAAGGAGATCAAACCAGTCCATCCTAAAGGAAATCAACCCTGAATATTCATTGGAAGGACTGATGCTGAAGCTGAAACTCCAATACTTTGGCCACCTGATGTGCAGAACTGACTCCTTGGAAAAGACCCTGATGCTGAGAAAGATTGAAGGTAGGAGAAGGGGATGACAGAGGACGAGATGGTTGGATGGCATCACCGACTCAATGGACATGAGTTTGAGTAAACTCCGGGAGTTGGTGATGGACAGGGAGGCCTGGCGTGCTGCAGTCCATGGGGTCACAAAGAGTTGGACACGACTGAGCGACTGAACTGAACTGATTCCTAGTTTAGTCATTAGGTCTCGGCCTAGGAGATTAGTCCCCACCTTGGGCACAAAGAGAAATTCTGTCTGAGTCTGCCTAATCTTATACTTGAGTTTCTTTAAAGACGAACATTGAAACCTCCCCCTTTTACCCCTGAGACTAACAAATGCTCACTGGACAGAGGTAGGTAAGGAGGGTGACATGTCAGAAAGGAACGCGCCACTCCAGAGTCGGTCAGGAAGGTGACCTCTTCTTTCTCAGGTCCTACCTCTAAATTTATCAAGAGCTGTTGGTAGGACCCTTGAATGTAAAAGAGCCCCTGACCACCCCCCCCCATTCCTCATCAAAGGTCATGAGAGGTATGACTTTTTCTTTTTTCCTTCACTGAGGACAGAAGCGTCCCTCTTGAAATGTCCCTCCTTCCCACATCTGTAGCACTTGATTTCCCCTTTTCCCCTCTACAGCCCCTGGATCCCCCTTCCATTAAATCTTCCTGGAGGTGGTCTTTGCTTTTGATTCTTGGGGCCACCTCTTCCCTGAGTGACCTGTTCTGTGGTGGTAAGCATAGTCTTAGTTTTCTGTTTCTGCTTTTCTTCATCCCTCCATACATATACCTTCTGGGCTTCTCTTAATAATTATTCTATACTTTTATCTTTCCAATTGTCTAATTCCTAGAATTTCTTAGAAATATATGGCCAACTATTAGTTACAAAATGAATTTTAACATATGTTGGCCAAGAGGATCATCTAAATTCGATCCAGAGTATTTTCTTATTTGGTCTTTCAACCTGTTTGGCTGGCCATTCATCTTTTCCTTGCTGTATGTCAAAGGACTTAATAATGTTTGGAATCAGGGAACTCTCTGATCCCTTTTATAATTAGGTCCCTGAGATCTATTGTATGACCTTATGTTCAGGACTGTTATTATTCCATTGTGGTTCTTGGTTAGGAAATTTTACTTCAGCTGCTAAGACATTTGAGCCAGATAAGTGTTCCTTTTCCCAAGTGGCCATCACTGTTCTCCAAATCATTGATCTTTCCTCTCTGGAAAACAGAATGCCTAAAATAGATATAAGCTCAGCCCACTTGAAAATTTGAGGTCTAAAAATTGATCTAACTGGTTTGCGACCCCAGGGGGATTCTCTAATAAGGGCTTCAGTTCTTACTTCAATCCTCAAACCTCAGAGCTGGTAACAGGGAGGGTGCCGGGCAAGGGGTGGGTGGTGGGTGCGGTGTTCACAAATCCAATTCCCCTTCCTCCTAGGGGACCCTCTTGGAGGGGTTAGAGGGCCTAAGGTTCCTTTCTTTCAGGAGGGAAGGGTAAATTTTGAATGTCCTTTTTACATTGTTCTGTGTCCTTCCTCAACAGAGGAAGGGAGGGATACAGTGCTGGAGAAGGTCCGAGGCTATGGCGCCCAGCTTGGGTTCTCTCTCTTCTGTTCTTATTTCCTCTCCTGCGGCAGTTTAGGCTATTTCCGCAGCAGTTTAGGCTATTCCTGGGGCAGTTAAGGCTGTAGGCCTCCTGAGTTATAAGGAGGAGGCAAACAGTCGAGAGGATCCCACTTACTATTTTCGAAACTTCTTGTCTTTACCTAGTTCCATCTTTAAGGGGAATAGAACCACCAGCCCCTTTCTCGAGCAAAGAGCGTAATCTATTTCTTCCTGGGCAACTGGACTCTTGTCATCAACATACTGTACAAGCAATTGGCAGATCCAATCTTCATCGGACCCGAACTTAGGCCAAAATACTGATGTTTTCAATATAGGTTCTTGAGTCCAAAAGAAACAGCAATACTCTTATCATCTGTTGTTTCTTTTTCCCTTTCATCCCCAATATTGGAGCGTGCGTCCTAGGGGACTGTCTGGGGGAACCTTGTTGTTGGTCTTTCTTCCCTCGGAATCCTTCCGGCTTAAAGAAGATTCTTATTATCCATCCCTATTGTCTGATTGTGTGCACTTGACTTGAGGCTCAACCCCCCTTTTCTTTCTTCGGAGGTTTCTTGCACTCTTCCCGAGTCACTTCGACTCTCTGGCCGTTTTCCTCAAGGGAGAAATATCTCAGAAGAGAGGATATTTTGCTCTTAGCTTCTTAGCTACTGGCAGGTCGGTATAAGCTCCGGATTAGGTCAGAAAAGACTGCCTTATGCCATATGAAATCACCAAAGGATATTAACGGAACTATGGATCAGGACTCCACACTCGCTTCCACACACAGGTCTCATGCACACAAGACAGCCTCTGGGATGACCAGGCCACCAAGGAAATAGTTTGTCACCTCTTGTGACGTTTATTAGGGCTTTCCAGGTGGCGCTGGTGGTAAAGAACCCACACGCCAATGCAGGAGACATAAGAGACGCCGGTTGGATCCCTGGAGGAGGGCATAGCAACCCACTCCAGTATTCTTCCCTGGAGAATCCCCATGGACAGAGGAGTCTGGAGGGCTACACAGTCCATAGGGTCGCACAGAGTCAGACACGACTGAAGCGACTTAGCACGCACGTGACGTTTCTTACCTTGGTCCCTGCACGGAGTAACCTGGTCGCCTATGTGCCTGCCTGGGCCCCTCCCCTGGGTGCCGATGAACTTCCGACCCGGAGTCCGCTGTCAACCCAAGGGATAGCAGACTTCCCCTCCCTGGATACCACCATAGGGAGACAGTGGGGCGCATCTCCGGGGGGGGGGGGGTAGGGAGGGGCGTCCGTTCGACCCCTCCAGGTGACATGGATCCCAGACGAGACCCCAAATTGTTGAAAATGTCTTCCGCCGGCGCGCGCGCCCCGAAAATGGATTGGCAAGGCAAACTTTACTTTTGCAGAAGGATGCACAGCCAACAAGTGTGACCGGCCAGCACACTGAGTGGGAACCCAGCTCTGTTTTATCGGCTAATTCAAGGGAAGGGCGAGAACAGTGAAGCAGCTAGGTGGGGGAGGGGTCGCCATGTGCAGTTTGTTTACAGGAATTTACAGACTACAAAAAGGCATGATTTTCCTAAGAAGGAAGCTGATTATATCCTTTTATTGAAAAGGTTACGTTATTCCTACATCCCTTCCCGGTTCTGGGCCGCCGCGAAGTTCAGCTTTTGCAAACTACGCCGGCGCGAGAGGGACTGTTCGATTGGCTATTTGTTGCGATGAGCCGGCAAATAGAAGCTACATGTAAGCCCCACCCCTTCCTGCCACGCCTCCACTCACGCAAGTCGGCCTTGGGCACGTCGCCGCCACGCGCGCGCTCGCACGCAGGGTGCGTGGTGACGTTACGGCGGCGCGGGCGCCATCCCGGAAGCGCGAGCAAGGCCGCCAGATGTGCAGGTGCTGCTGCCACCGACGCCCGGGCCGAGTTCAGGGTGGGGCTGGGGACGCAGGGGCCTCTGGGGATGCAGGCCGGGTTGGGCGCGGTCCCCGGGCTGTCGTGGGGTGGGGCGCGCCGCTGGCAACATCTGGGCACCCCTCCTGCGCACAGGCCTCAGTTTCCCCATCTGCGCAGTGGATGCGCGGGTGGCGCTGTGGGCCGGATCCGGATCCGGAGCGCGAGAGTTGGGGCCTCTTGTATTCAGGCTGTGCCTTGTCACCAAAACCGGGCGATGGCCTGCTTGGGCCTCAGTTTCCCGGTCTCACAAGGGCGGGGCATGAGGGGATTGGGGAGCCCCGCCCCACTCGCGGGTTTTGCTGAGCTTGGGCGGCCTATTTAAATTCTGTTAAAAGACCTGGGTGGAATAGCTGCCCCTCCCCGCACTGGTGTGTGACCTTGGGCAATGGAGCCCACCCCTGTGTTGCCCTCGGAGGTGGTAGTGTCTGCCCTGTAGGGGGAATTGGGGATTAAATGAAGTTCTATACAAGTGTTTGTTCTTATTTTTGGAAGCTGGGGAGGCCATCCTTATATTCCTTCAGCTGCCCTCGGAGAAACTCCCTGCCCAGAGCCCAGCGCCTCTTATCACTGTTGGTTTCAGTCCCCACAAACAGCATTGTGAGATTCTAATTCTTTGTTATTCTTACTTTATGGATGACAGATCTAGGAGGTGAGATGACTTTCCCAAGGTCACACAGC
The DNA here is from genome assembly GCF_963930625.1 of Muntiacus reevesi. Taxonomy (NCBI): domain Eukaryota; kingdom Metazoa; phylum Chordata; class Mammalia; order Artiodactyla; family Cervidae; genus Muntiacus; species Muntiacus reevesi. The sequence goes on along the minus strand of NC_089249.1, from coordinate 183,522,106 downwards.
CTCCCTCTGCGAGTTTTCGCCGTAAATATATTTGGAGCAGGACTAGAGCCTATGCTGGGTTATTTCCACCCCGTATATAAGCCAGACTGTGGCTCAGATGGTAAAACGTCTGCCTACAATGCGGGAGACCCAGGTTCAATCCCTGGGTCAGGAAGATCCTCTGGAGAAGGAAATGGCACCCCACTCCAGTACTCTTTCCTGGAAACTCCCATGGACGGAGGAGCCTGGTAGGCTACAGACATGACTGAGCAACATCACTTTATTTCACTTTCCTCTTAAGAGGCAGCTGGTGGGAGAGTGTGTCTTGAATCCCTCAGTCCTCACATCTGGGAGCCAGAGATAGGAAAGAGCCCTGCTTTGAAGCAGAACCATTTTCCACAGGTCCAAATGCTGTACCTGCCAGACTCTAGCTGCGGGCGTCCCACCACACAACTCTGTCCTTTGAGAGCCCAAGTGTCCCCTTTATACATGATCTTTGGAAATGTGGAGGGTGTTGGTGTCCATACCTGGCACATAGTAGGATCTCAGTAAACATGGTGATTGGCGCTGGAGGGTGAGAGGAGGGAGGGGGGGAGTTATATTTCATCAGGTGTGACAGTTTGTCTCCGGACAGCACGTGGGGGCTGCAAACCAATAGCCAGATTCAGCACTAAGAGAAGTGTACTCTTGGCCTCTATGGGGTAAATATTAGTTGCTGACATTTGTCAGTGAGGTGATTTCACAGGGACAAGAAATCCATGTTGCAGTTTTTTCTTTTTTTTTCTGGAAAGAATCAGAAGTCTGGCAGGAATCAGGGACTGTAAGAAGCAGCTGTCGTTTCAGAGGTAGATACTGAACATCCAAGTCACATTTGTGGATCCTGTGGGCCGTGGGCCTTTGAGTTGTGACTCATGGTTACTGGTTGTGTGTCAATGGCCCAGTACCTCAGTCTCTGAGCATCATTTTCCTCATACATAAATAAGGATGGTAACAGTTGCTGGTGTTTGAAATTGGTGTCTTGTTTAGCATAGAGTAGATGCTCAATAAAGAGGAGGGTAGACGTGGACTCTGAAAGCCCTTCCTGATCCTGTGCGTGAATCTTAACCAGTTGCAAGTGGGCTTTTCTGTTGGCCATTAAATGTGCTGACCCCAGAGCCAAGCTATGTCAGGATTCTGGGTTTTTCCTGAGTGTCCTTAGGAGGGCCAGTGCTGAAGCCGTGGGCCCTACCGCCCTAGCATGGTCTCAGAAGTCCCCAGTTGCTGGGATGTAATCTGTGTGCCAGAGAAGCTGGGAGCTGCAGAGCCATCTGGATTGTTGGGGCTCACTGCCTGGCTTTAAGTTGCTAATAGAAGTCTAGCTTCAGAGCCGAGTTTGAAAGTTTCTGTTTTGCTCTCAGCAAATTAAATTCTGGCAATCCCTTGCTGTGAGCTGGGTTCTGGGCTTGGCTCTGGAGAAAGCAGCAGGCCAGAAAGACATGCCTTTGTTCTGCTGCAGCTGACATTGTGGGGGTGACCAGCAAATGGGTCACCTGATAACTAAAATAATTTCAGGAAGAGATGAGACAGTGGAACCATTTAAAAAGGTGAAGTGATGAGAGTGCCCAGAGTGGGGGTAGTCATCAAAGAGCCTCTTGGGAGAGAAGGCATTGGAGGGGGTAATGATTTGAGGGACAGCCATGTATATTCTCCCAGCGGGGATGGCAGGTGCAGAGGCAGGGGATATGGGAGGAGGTTGGCAGATCTGTGCAGGAGGAAGTTGCCTGTGACTTTAGGCACATGGGAGTTGGGGGTGTGGAGGTAGAAGGGGTGATGGGATTCTGATGTGCTTGGGTACAAGTTATAAATATGAACTCCGGTGATTCTCAAAACACTTCTGAATTTCTGGGATGACAAAGCTGAGGCTCAGGTGGCATGACCCACTTCATGTGACTTGCAGGGTTCCCAGACCCTCTTATCTATCCCACCTCCCGCACTTCCTGATGCAAACCGAAAATTCTTTATTCCTGCCTGTTTCAGGCAGCGGAGGAGGAGGAAGAGATGGACCCCCCGGACTCGGCCTCGAGGGTCTTCTGTAGCCGCATCCTGAGCATGGTGAATGCGGACGATGTCAGCGCCATCATCCTGGCCCAGAAGAACATGTGAGTGAGGCCAAGGGCCCTGGGGCCCCAGCGTGGGAAGGAATCCACTTGCTGGCCAACATTCTTGCCCTGCCCGCCTCTACCCTGGTCCCACACTGGTGATAAAATGAAGGAAGTGAGCAAATCTTCTGGCTGGCTCCAAAGTGAATTCCTTCCTTGCCTGGAGGCGAGGCCCTGGCACTGGCAGCGGGGCTCTGGGACAGTTTTGCAGCTGTGGACAGTTTGGCAGGGGCCGCAGCAGCTCCTACCCCGAGGCCTGTGGTGGGGAGACCTGGGTTGGGGGGGAGGATAAGGAAGGGGCTGTGGGATTTAAGGGAGCCGTGGCTCACTTCCTATCGGGCGCCTGTTCTCACAGCCTAGGCTGTCTCTGCAGTGCATGCGGGGTCACTTGGAAGGGCTGGGAATGCCCTTTGCCCTCTTTGGGGCTTGGCACTGTAGCCACCACAACTTCCCCCTAATTCCAGCATGCTCTCTGATACAATCTTGGGGTGGAATCAGTCTCCTGGGGCTTTATTTTTGTGTCTTTAAGCTAAAAGTTCTTCATTCCATTTATGGCACAGCATGGACCTGATACCTTACCTTTCTCGTCCTGTGACAAGGGTGCTGGATCTGCCTGGGTCTCAGCACCACCCATCTCCCTCCTGGGTCTTAAGGTCAGATTCAGACCTAGCCCTGGGGGAACTCCCAGGCTGAGAGGAGACAAAATCAGACTTGAACCTTCCTGGCCTCAGGGTATCAGGACTGGACCAGAGAAAGAACCTGGGGAAGCAGGAGAGTCAAAGAGTCTGCTTGAGGGAGAGGGTGAAGGCTACATGAGAAGGGCACCCTTGAGGAGGGTTTTGAAAGTTGAATAGGAGTTTGCTAGCTGTCTCAGACACCAGGTAGAGCTCCACAGGACACGGGAATGATGTACACCGAGGTCACGGAACAGGAAAAGGCCTAGCAGGATCAGTTGGCAGGGCCCTGGAGGCTGAGCAGAGGAGTCGGTGCCCTTTTTCTGCTGCCAGGCTGGACCGCTTTGAAAAGACCAATGAGATGCTGCTCAACTTCAACAACCTGTCAAGTGCCCGCCTGCAGCAGATGAATGAGCGCTTCCTGCACCACACAAGGACCCTCGTGGAGATGAAGCGGGACTTAGACAGTATCTTCCGCAGGATCAGGTGGGTGCTCCCCCTCCAGCCTCCGCCTCCCACTCCATGCTTCGGGTTCCTCTTCTTTTCCATGAGGGCCGTCCTCTCCACAGAGCAGGGTGGGAGACTCAGCTTGTTTGTTTTACAAGGCTTCATCGCACACTTAGTATTGGAGGACTGAAAACCTTAGAGTTTCTGAACTTAAGTTTTATTTCTTTTTGAACATGCAATATAGCACCAGACCCATAATGCAAAAGGTAGGCAGGAGCAGACAGTGAAAGGCTAGCCTCCTGTCTGCCTTGGCCTCCACCCAGTTCCCCAGGTCTTCTCTCAAGAGGAAAATGAGATTCCCGGATTTTGTGGGTCCTTCTCGAGCTGGTTTCCACGAGGACAGGGAAAGACAGTGTCCAAGTCCCCAGTCACACAGAATACTTGACAATCCCCACCCCCTGCCCCGGAGCTCACATCACCGCTGCTGCTGCTAACAGCTGGGGGGCCTGGCCCTGGAACCAGCTATGGCGGTATTTCTGGCCGACCATGCCGCTTCCTCTATTTCAGGAGCAGCCACGTCTGCTGGCACAGTACGTGCTGCAGATTGAGGGCAACAGGTTGGAGCAAGCTCTATGGAGAAATCATGAAACAGGCCAGATAAATCCTGTGTAAGAGGGCATCTTTTCTGGGGCATCTCACCAGGCTGCCCGCCCATGTGTGGTATCGCAGGGATGGGGCGAGAGCTGGAACCCCAAAGGCTGATATGTATGTGTCACTCAGTGAAAGTGAAAGTGTTGGTCAGCCATTCATGTTCGACTCTTTGCAGCCCCGTGGACTGTAGCCCGCCAGGCTGCTCTGTCCATGGCATTCTCCAGGCCAAAATACTGGAGTGGGTTGCCATTTCCTTCTCCAGGGGATCTTCCCGACCCAGGGATAGAACCTGAGTCTCCCACATTGCAGGTAGATTCTTTACTGTCTAAGCCACCAGGGAAAGTTCTGATATCCCTCAGGAAGGACATAAATGTGTCTGCCCAGGCAGAGACGCAGCAGCAGTGGTACTTTGGGGGGAGGAATTGGGGGACGGTGCTGGCTGACCAGAGTCAAGGGTGAGAGACTGCTCTGAAGACCCTTTTGTAACTCTTTGTAAACAGAACTGCATTGAAAAAAGTGAAAATCTCAGTTGCTCAGTTGTGTCAGACTCTCTGCGACCCCAGGGACTGTAGCCCACCAGGCTCCTCGTCCATGGGATTTCCCAGGCGAGGATACTGGAGCGGGTAGCCTTTCCCTTCTCCAGGGGATCTTCCCAACCCGGGTCTCCTGCATTGCAGGCGGGTTCTTTACCATCTGAGTCACCAGGGAAGCCCAAACAGAACTGCATTACTTCAGGTACAAAGAAAAAACCAACAGTTAAAAAAGGGAAACAGGTGCCTCTCTGTGAACTTCAGTTTAACGAGTGCCGGTGTTTGGGGCGTGGACAGGCAGGCCCTCCCAGCCCCTATACAGACATCCTCGCCCCAGATGGAAAGACAGGCTGGGACAAGTCCCCCGGAGGAGTGGCTTTTGAGGTGAGGGGAAGGGGAGCTTCCTGGAAGGTGGTCCTGGTGGAAGAGGGTGAGACACGAGGCCTTACAGGCAGGGCCCAGCCCCAGCCCTGAGGACACTTGGAGGCTGGGTGACAGCAGGGCAGCTACCATCCATCGCGGGGTCGAGGTCCGCGGGCTGAGCGCCAGGCCCCGCTCCAGCCTGGGAGCAGGGTGCGGCCGGCAGTGAGCGGGAGGCTCTGGCCTGCAGCGGGCCCAGCTGTCTCCTCAGCAGGCTCAGCCCTGTGTGCCTTCCCTTCCCCCACAGGACACTGAAAGGGAAGCTGGCCAGACAGCACCCGGAGGCCTTCAGCCGTAAGTGTCACCCAGAACTCCTGCATCCCACTTGCGGGCTCTGTACCCTTTGATGTCCGTGCCCTCAGCCCAGGGCTGGCTTCTGGAATGCCCCCCACGGGCTGACACCAGGCCCAGGCCCTGGTGGGTTGTGGGTCCAGAGACGTGGGGCAGGGGTCTGGCCTGGTCTTCTTGGCAACCTGCAGAGCAGGTGTTGAGATCAGAATCTCCTCTTTTGGCGGAGGTCCTAACAACGGGATGTTGATGAGGATGGCACTCCTTAGCCCAGTGAGTGTCATGTACCCATTATGAGGCAGGCTCTTACCCGTAGCCACCTGTGAGGTGGGGGCTGTGCCCAGCGGGGCAGTGACTTGGCAGAGGAAGCACAGCATCGTCCATGCTGAGCCTCACCTTTACCCAGTCTGCTGAATGGGCCAACAGCTCCCCACCCAGGGCTGCTGAAACCACAGGCACAAAGGCAATGCCATCATCTCCCAGTTTATAGAGCAGGGAGCTAAGGCACAAGCAGGCAAGGGGCCAGGCCCAGGTGACACAGTCAAGAAGACAGAGCCAGGCTCAGGCTCACTGCCCAGGGCCCATATAGGCCAGACCCTGGAGAACCTGAGTCCTTACCTCACTTCACCTTAGAGAGAGGCCTCTCATCTGCCAAGGCCTCAGTTTCCTCCTCTGTAAAGTGAACAAAGTCTTGTCCTGTGGGGTGGAGGTAGCTGTCAGGGGTCATGGGCCCAATTAATCCCTCATCACAGTGCCCAATGATGACAGTGACTCAGCGAGCTCTTGGGTCTCCTTCCCCCAGACATCCCAGAGGCATCCCTCCTGGAGGACGAAGATGAAGACCCCATCCCGCCTAGCACCACCACCACCATTGCCACCTCGGAACAGAGCACAGGCTCATGTGACACCAGCCCCGACACCGTCTCCCCCTCCCTCAGCCCTGGCTTCGAGGACCTGTCCCATGTCCGGCCTGGTTCCCCCGCCATCAACGGTCGCAGCCATACAGATGACGAGGAGACGCCGGGCGAGTAGCCCCGCTCCCAGGAGCTCCGAGGGGGTCTCAGGGCAGCAGCAGCATCGCTCCCCAGTGTCTGAAGTGGCGGCGGAGAACCCTGCCTCGATACACTCAGCTTTGCCACCCTAGTCTGTCATTTAGGGCTCGCCGAGGGGACAAGGCTCCCTCCCTAGAATTCCTGGGGATCTTTCATTCCTGCTCCTTCCTCACTGAGAACATCTCTTTTCTGTGGAATCCCTGTATCAGACTGGGGTGACCAGTCCATCTGGAGTTGGGCTGAGCACAGGGAGCTTTTCCAGAGTCAGGCCTTAGGTCTACTCTGAACAACACTTAAAGCTTCCCAGAGATCAGAGCCAGATGTCCCATACCCCAGCCCCCTGGTCAGAACCCCCTCAAGACAGTGAAGCACTGTCATATCCAAGTTCACTGAGCCCACCCCTGCGCCTACTAATTCTGGTCTTCTTGCCCCTTCCTCTAATGAAAGTACTGAATCCTTTCTCCAATCATTATCTCAAGGAGGTTTCTGAAACAGTTGTAGAAGGCTCAAGACAGATTAGCCATCCACTCAGCCCCAAGCCTGGTTGGGCCCTGTTTCTCTGACCGGAGGTGTAGACCTCTAGGGCCTAACAAGCCTCTCCTTGGGCCTTTGTGGAGCAAGCCAAGCAACCTTGGAGAACAGAGTTAAGTGGAATATTTTTGTACCCGATGTTTACAGATGCTGTTGGGAAGCTATCAATAAAGAGACTCTGTTACTAAAAAGGGGAGGGTGTATCTAGCAGTGACTTCCTTCCACCCTTGGGCGCAGCATCCCAAAACAGGGACAGGTGCTGCATGTGGGACAGCCTGGTTATGGATCGCCAGACACCAGTGGCCTAGAAAGAGATGTGGCTGCTCCGGGTGGGAGTCCCCAGTGGTGACAACCATAATGACCCCACTTCCTATCACCACAGAAGCCTTCCCACTGCTTGCACATCATTTCCTTACTTCCTTGAATAATTCCTCTAAATCTCAGCCCCAAAATGGGCTCCTCAGGGAGCTAGACGGGGTCCCATTCCCCATCAGACGCTGTCACAGAGTCCCCTCATCTTTGAAGCACTTTCCATTCTGTTATTAAAGGTCTCTCTTCCCAGACTTCAGTGTGTCTGCATTTGCCTGGTCCATAGGGGGCGCCGGGAAGTGGTCAGTGAAGTAAGAAGGTACGCTGAGCAATGGCTCCACTGTGAAGAAGCCGCCTGCTTTGCAAATGTGGGTTCGATCCCTGGGTCAGGAAGATCCCTTGGAGGACAGCATGGCAATCCACTCCAGTATTCCTGCCTGGAAAATCCCATGGACAGAGGGGTCTGGCAGGCTACCGTCTATAGGGACGGAGTCAGACACGACCGAAGCGATTTAGCACAGCACGCTGCCAAACCCACGGATAACTTTGTCCTCACTTGTTCCCGGCGCCCAGCACTTTTTAACTTCTTCCGTCGCAGATCCAAAACAGACCCTGGGTCCCACTTCATTTCCTTGAGTGAATGCACCAACCCCACCTGCTCTCCGCGCTCCTGTACGCACCCACCGCGATATCTATTTATGCACAGCAGCCAGAGAACCTCCAGTGGCTCCCAGGGGTCTAGCCCCCACGCCGCCTCCCGCCTCCCGCCTCGACCCCTGCGTCTTTGGACCTACGGCTTAATACCTTTCTTTCAGCACAAAGGTCTCTCCTACTCTGTTTAAATATTTCCGGAGCACCCGCTATGTGCGGGCCGTCTTCCAGGCGGTTTGGAGACAGCGGGCAGTAACACCTGGAAAGGTGCAGCAGTCTTACTACGTGACCCGGTGGGTGGGGCTCACACCCGGAAGCTAGTGGGCGAAGGTCCCACTCAAGCGCCGCGACTTAGTTCGCCCGCACCCATCACGGGGGCGGGGCGGGGTCGCGGGCGGGGCACGGCGCGCGGCGCGGATTGTGACGCAAGCACGCAGCGTGCTCGGTGCGCAGGCGCTTTCGGCGGCGAATCGGCGGTTTCCGGTTCCGCCGCCCTCTTTCTCTTCAACCAGGCGGCCGAGCAGGTTGGTGGTGGAGGCCTTGCGGGTTGGCGGTGGGCCGGGTTGGTTTGTAGGGTTCGGGGGACTATGGGGACCCAGGGAACGGAGGCAGCGGCCTGGAATCCGTGTAGGCGGGCCAGGTTTCTGCGGGATGGCTTAGCAAGGCACGCTGGGCCGGGTTCCGGTCCCGAGCTGGGCCCCGCGAGGGAAATCGACATTTGGAAGGGGAGCTTGCCTATTCCGCCGGCCCCAGCTGTCTGAGGAGGCCTTGGGGAGGGAGCGTGTGTCCTTCGGGGATGATCCAATATAATGCGGAGGGATGTTAACTGTAATTTTTTCTCGTGGCGTAAACTGCCAGTCACTTCAAAAATACGAAGCCCCAGAGCTGGGTTTCCATCTATCTCCTTTGCTAAGTCTGTAAAGAGAGTCTGGTAATAGCAACTGTTTTCTTAACTTAGAAGAAGAAAACGGTGCTCGCTTCGGCAGCACATATACTAAAAAATAAAAAAAAGATGAAAACGATACCTGTGTAAACAAGTACCAGGCACGTGGTTCGCAGTTGTTATATATGGATTGGATAAAAAGTAGGAAGTGTGGTCTGAGCATTAGGGTGTAACCCAGAAGGAAGCCGGAGTTTTGGGTGTCTGAGCTTGGTATTGAAGAGGAAAAGGGATTGTAGGGAGGAAGTGTGCGTGTTGGGATGCTACTAAGATGAGATTCTCACCCAGGCTGCAGGAAGAGCAGGGTCTGGTGAGGAGAGGAAGGGTGGGACTTCCAGACCACCTTGGAGGAAATATGCTTGGCAGGGTGGTGCCCTAAAGTTGAAGGTGTAGGCTTAGAGGGGCAGAAGGAAACAGGCACAGAGGTGGGCTTGCATTTGAGGTCGAGGCATGCACGGGGCTGTCAGGGACTAAACCTGCCTGGTCAGCCTGTGAGCTGGGGCTGCTTAGACGTTTAGCGATCACTACTCCCCCATCCATGCTAACTCTCTCCCCAGCAGACGCAGAGATGCAGATCTTTGTGAAGACCCTGACGGGCAAGACCATCACCCTTGAGGTCGAGCCCAGTGACACCATTGAGAATGTCAAAGCCAAAATCCAAGACAAGGAGGGTGAGTTGGACTCAGTCTGAGTGCTTGGCCCAGTAGGAACTCCTCAGCCCTGGGTATCTGCTGTCCTGTGTGGAATGGGTGCTGGGCTTCAACAGATCTCAGCCATGCCCATGTTCCCCAGTGTCATCTTGGGAAGACAGCTTGCTTGTGAGAGATCCTCTATCATGGAGATCCTCTTTTCTTAGGCATCCCACCTGACCAGCAGCGTCTGATCTTCGCGGGCAAACAGCTGGAGGATGGCCGCACTCTGTCAGACTACAATATCCAGAAAGGTACGGGGGTGGGGTGGTTAGACAGGACCTCAGCGAGGCCTAGGACCCAGGATGGAATACTGACAGTCTGTCACCAGGAGGGAGCTGTAGAGGAGGGTGGTCCTTAAGGTGGGGATCAAATGGCCCTAGGGAGTGTTGCTCTCTAAAGTGCTGTTTTCATTGCTGAAAAGCATCTCCATCAGTGTTTTCCAAATGGCCATGGTTTCTCATGTTCTTAGTCACTTTATCTTTAAGGCCTGGGTGTGTGTGTGTGTATTAATGTTATAAGTATTGTAAAGGAAATGACCATTTTTTCCCTAGCAAAATAAAAGGTTATCCTTGCATCTCTTAGGAGTTGCCTTGCTTATGGGGAAACGCAGATGGATACCACTGTTGATGTATATTTATATTAGTTTCCAATTTCGTGAGGACTGGTGGGACATGACAAGGTGGAGGTTCTGTGCGGTGGCATGTCCATCTGCACATACCCACGGGATTCTGATGTAGCCCCATCATACTTGATAAACTGGTCTGGAGGGCCCTGGAGGCTGCCCTTCACCCGTGGGACTGAGGTGGTGACGCATGGCTCGGTCAGTGTCTCTCTCCGCCCTTCATTTCCTGTAGAGTCCACCCTGCACTTGGTGCTTCGTCTGCGAGGCGGCATCATTGAGCCTTCCCTCCGCCAGCTCGCTCAGAAATACAACTGCGACAAGATGATCTGCCGCAAGTACGGCTCCTGGGCGGGGGCGGGGCGGGGCGGGCACGGCGGGGCGGGGCGGGGTGTGCCCTCACCGGCCCTGCTGTGCGCCCACAGGTGTTACGCCCGCCTGCACCCCCGTGCTGTCAACTGCCGCAAGAAGAAGTGCGGCCACACCAACAACCTGCGCCCCAAGAAGAAGGTCAAGTAAAGCTCCTCCACCGGCTTCTCCTTGGCCCGCAGGGCGGCCTCCTGCCCAAGCCCCGCGGTCCTGGGGCCTCAATAAAGTTTCCCTTTCGTTGACTGGAGCAGTAATTGGTGTCCCTGTGGCTGGTCTGTCCAGTGGGGAGGTGACTGAGGTGTGGACATCTACGGGACTTCGTGTCACTCAGCTCTTCATAGCCCTTGTGGGGTCCCAGGTCTGGAGTTCCACTTGTCTCATCTGTAAATTGGGCCATGGTCCCTGTCCTTCACATCTGAAGTTGTCATAACCACAGCACAGGCAAGTCTCAGACCTGGCCTTCTGCCACATAACCTAGTGAGCCCTCCCATTTGGGTTTTACCATCTGAAATATGAGAATAAAGACCTTCAACCAAGTGACTGGTGGGACCCGGTCAGGCACATTTAACAGCCCCTCATGTCTGGGCCCTGGAGGTGTTTGGGTGTGGGTGGATGGCTGGATAGGATGGAGCACCCCACCTAGTGTAATGACACCTTTTCTCTGTTCTGCCTGACCACTGGAGCCCCTGGGCCCCACTCAAGACGTGTGTCAGGTGAGGGTGGCAGCACCCTGGCAAGCCCATATTTTTATTTGTCTTGGGATGACTGGGGCTGGATGTAGGTGATAACTCAGGCCCAGACAGTGATGCCTGAGAATAGCTGAGACCTGGAGGCCGTCGCTTCATGTCTCAGGTAGACGAGTTTCATTTTTTGTTAGCTGCCCCTCCCTCCCTAAGGCCAGGCCCCCATTTTCCTGGTCTACCCACTTGTCCACTCCTAGGGGAGGGAGGTTCTGAAGTTCAAATTAGGTAGTGTGTATCCAGCTCTCAGGCCTCTCAATATGAAACACTATACCACCACCCTCGCCCTGCCCTGCCCTGGACTCCCATCTCAGGGGCTCTTTTTCAGCTCACTTCCAATCAGGGCTCCCCTGATAGCTCAGTTGGTAAAAGAATCCATCTGCAATGCAGGAGATGCTGGTTCAATACTTCGGTAGGGAAGGTCCCCTGGAAAAGGAGTAGGCTACCCACTCCAGTATTAGCTCAGACGGTAGAGTCTGCCTACAATACTGGAGACGCAGGTTCGATCCCTGGGTCAGGAAGATCCCCCAGAGAAGGAAATGGCAACCCACTCCAGTATTCTTGCCTGGAAAATCCCATGAACTGAGGATCCTGGTAGGCTACAGTCTATGGAGTAGGACACGACTGAGCAACTTCACTTTCACTTTCACCCACTCCAGTATTCTTGGGTTTCCCTTGTGGCTCAGCTGGTAAAGAATCCGCCTGCAATGCTGGAGACCTGGGTTGGGAAGATCCCATGGAGAACTGGAAGGCTACCCACTCCAGTGTTCTTGCCTGGAGAATTCCATGGACTGTATAGTCCCATGGGGTTGCAGAGACAGGACTGAGTCAGTTTCTTTTTCCAACCGGTTCACATAGGACCTGCTAGAGAATCTGCTGTGGGCTGGGTTCTAGCGACTTGAGCTTTCCAATGTCAGAACCTGCGCTCAGATCCCACTCTTGCCACAACCTTGTGGCGTCAAATGACGAATATCACTTCCCAGATTGCTTTTTCTTTAGTTGTGTGGGAATGGGATGTGAGGAAGTGAAGTCGGGTGTTGACAGTTGTATAGAAACAAAACCTGGTGTGTACAGAACCTTATATTCAAGATCAAAAACTTTTGAGAAGGCGAGCGCTGGACAGGAATAAACACGGGGTGGGGTGGCTAGAGGGTGTCAGGCCTGAGAAGCCCTCCAGTCTTTGCTTCCCATTCTTCCCCGGGGTTTCCTCCAGGTTGGCTAGGTTCCGAGGCCTCCGGGCCTGCAGGGGGCGCCAGGTGCATCGCAGCAACCTGATCCCGGGCGGGGCCAGAGCTGCGCAGTCATGATCACAGCGGAGGCCGCATCAGAGTCCACTGTCCCTGCGGTGCCCGGTGATACGACCGCCACTGGAGTCCCAGAGCGCGAGGAGCTGGTGTGGCCCTGGGTGAGCTCGAGCCCGAGCGGGAACATGAGTGGGGCGGGCGGTGCAGGCCCGGGGGCGCCAGCTTCATGCCCTAGCCATGCTCCCCGCTCCGTAGAAAGATGCTCCGATCCGGGCGCTGGTGCAGCGCATCCACCAGCTGCAAGCTGAGCGCGCACAGGCCTTCCGCCGGCTGGAGGAGTGAGTGTGGGCGTATGGGAGGGGAGGGGTCCCATTGTTCGGCCCTCAGCCCACTCTGAGGATGGGCGAGCCTTGAGGGAAGAATTGGGTCCCCGCGCGCCTCAGTGTCGGAGGTGGAGCGGGGTTTGCGGGGAGACCAGATCGCTCCCTTCCCTATGGGCTGGGGTGCGCTCGTCTCGGGTTACCCTGTGGGGATCGGAACGTCCTCCACACTCTGGGATCGAGGCACACTTCTTGGGCGGCTTTCAGGCGGTCGATGGGGGTGCAGGGCCTGAGAGCCGGGGCCGTAGCCTCAGGACCCCCACCTGCCGCAGAGGCCACCGCCAGTACCTGAGCAGCGGCCCGCCCTACGACTTCCCGCGCTACCGGAGCACCGTACACGAGGTGACCCAGGTCTTCGCCGCCGCCTCGAGAGAGGTGCTGGCGGTGGAGGCCGAGCTAGCCGGACCCCGAGCGCAGCCGCTGCTCGCGAGCCACGTGCGCAGCCTGCAGCAGCTGGAGGAGACGCGACTGACCACGGTGAGGCCCCATTCCCGGGGTCTTGGCCCACGGTGCACCCCTTGGGGGAAGGGCCACATTCCGTCCCTGCAAACCCCGCCCCTGGCGCCCCAGCACCCGCCTCTACATGCCCCAGCTAAGTCGTCCATTAAGATTTCACTTGAGAGTCTCAGGCTTAGCCCCCTACTTTCTGCCCCCACTTTTATCCAGGACAAGTCCGCTCCGTCCCAGACCCCACCTCTCCAGGGCTCCTCCCCGCTCTGGCTTGTCCCAGTGCCCCGGATCTGTTACTCCGCCCTCAGATTGGGCGCCGTGAAACTCCAGGTCAAGTCCCCTTCCTAGTAACCCCAGATCCCAGCCTAAATTGTGGGCCTGTGACCCGGCCTACCCTGCCTTCACAGCCAATCCTGATCGAGATACATACAAGGCCACGTGAAGCCACGCCCGCACCACACTCTCAGCTGGGATTCCCAGGCCAACCCAAATCTAGGTTTTCGGCCTACTTGCAAATTGGGATTACAACGCCCCGGCTGGTCTCTGAGACTAAGAGATTCTGCCTACTTTATACCCCCACCTGCACCACTCCTGTCCCCCAATCCCTGGCTAAGATTTCACCCTTATTCCCCTTCCCCGCCTACATGAGGCCACACCCTCTGACTCTAGGGCCCGCCCACTCGGCCCCCCTGGTCAGGAGCCCCTCTAAACCTAATCCTAGATTCCTCCAGCGTTAAAAGAACCGCTGCCCTTGAGACTCCTGCCTGCTTTGCCCCTCCTCCCCCTTGTGCTGCCTTTCTGGGTGCTTCAGTGTTTCCCCCTCAACCTCCTGAGGGCACAGCCTCAGCCAACCATGACGTCCTCCTTGCTGCCCATTCCCCAACCAGGTGGCCCTGCTGCAGCTGATGGGGACACCAGAGCTGACAGGGCAGGACGACAGCCTGCAGATGCACCAGCTGAAGATGAAGTGAGTGCTGCCTCCCAGTGGGCTGACCATGCTAGATCTGCATAGGCATCCTTGGGCACCCAGCCCCAAACAGGCATGCCCCAGGGCTGGCAAGGTCGACCGCCAACCCTCTGGACCTGCACACAACCCGTTGGGTGTGCACACCAGAACCTTCACCTGGTGATCCTAGATGAACTACCCACCTTCCCCCAGTGCATATGCCCTGCCCTTTCACACCAGACTCGCTGTGGATTTTCAGGACACAGCTGCACACCTCACACCCATCGATCCCGCTCACATGGCTCGACTTGGAGCTTGGACATGGTTGCCCAGGCCCTACCAGGCACACGCCTGCACATTCTTGCCTTTAGCCTCCCAGACACACACAGGTGCACACCCACTAGACTCTGCCGCAGTCACCCTGCACACCTTCCTGCTGGCACACACTCATCCAAGGTGACCTTTCCTCCTGCCACTCTGACCCACAGGACCCCCCCTCCTCCCAGGCACCTCAGTGGTCCTCCCACTGCTAGGGCTGCTTGGAGGTCTGGCGGTAGGCAGGAGGGCCCGGGGCTTGCTACAGCCCCCTTGGAGCTGCATTGCGGCGGCTAATTCGCCCCATCTGGGTTTTATTTATAGTTCCCATCTACTCTTGTAGGGTAATTAAAACCATGGAAGCGATCAGTGAGGTTCTCCAGGACCTCAGGTTTGATGCGGAATCTGCCGAGTGATGGTGGCTCCGCAGGGACAAGAGAGATGGAAAATGGGGCATATGGCGCCCTGCCCTGACCACCAGCTGGCTGGGGTCACACCCCACCGGACCACTGACCCTCCTTGAGTTCACTTCACCTCTCATAATAAAGAACCTAAAGAACCTTCTGTCTGCAGCTGCTCCACTATCTCTTGTGTCCTGGGGTGCTGGGGTGGGGTCCCACAAAGCCAGGGATGCTGGGTGCAAGAGTCCCTTCCACCACCCCCACTGCATGACTGTGGAAACTCTGGTGTTTTGAAGCCCACTCTCCAAGGAGTTTAGAACCAGATATTTCAGATCATGGAGAGAGTTGGAAATTCTGGGAGGTGAAGATTCCCATCCCAAAGGGTCATCAGGATTCCATGTGCCTCCCCTAAGCCCCACAGCCCCCCACCCTAGGCCACTCTAACCCCAAACTCACCTTCACAATCAGGGCACCTAAATAGTTTTGTTTATTTAAAAAGATTCCTTGGAGGGGGCCCTGGGTAGGGGGAATAATAACCCTTCTTCACACTCAGCTCTGGCAAGCATTCTGGGAAGCTAAGCCCCCCTTCATACCCACACTCCCCACTGGGGTGCACCTCACATGGAGGCCAGAGCTGTTGCAGCCCTCAGAGCTCGGAGTATTCGCCCCCGCTGCTGCTGACCGGGCTAGGGCACCCTGAGGTGAGGGTACAGAGATGGCCCCAGTCTGGGGGTGGCCCCTGGATCTCCATGCAGCAGGGAGGGCAGCCCCAGCCTCTAGAGCTTATCTGGCAGGACCTGCAGGCAGAGGGGAAGCCGGGCTTAGCAAGAAGCCTGGGAGCGGCCAGGACCACAGAGCAAATGAGGCCCCAGTCCAGGTCCTGGGCCCACCACTTTCAGCTAGGTGCTCTCGGCAGGCCGCTGCCCCTCTCTGGGCCCTGGTTTTCCTATCTGAGAAGTAATATCTATCCATCCCATGGGTTGTCCTGCAGGTAACAGACTTGGCACAGGGCCAGTATGCAGCAGGTGCTCATACATGCCCCGCAGGTGGCTATGTGCATTCATTCCTGAGGACGATATTCCCCTCTGGACATTTTGAAGGGGTCTGGGTGTTCTTACTTGGCTAAAGGCCACAGGGGCAGGCACACAGTAGGTGTTAGGTAAGTGCTGGAGGAAAGACTTGACCTCAGCAACTCTAAGGCTGAGGATGGAGAGCCCGCGGCCCGTGGTCACCAGGAGGGCCCTTGTCCCGCGGCCTGCCCGCCCACCTGGGCTCCTCCTTACCTCTCGCCGCGCCCCGTCTGCCCGAGGACAGGATCCCCTCGTCCTGTGCTTGGAAGGAAGGAGGCAGTGTCTGAGGGCTGCGGCCCCACCTCCCACCCCCTTTACCCCCTGGCCCCACGCCTCCACCCCTCTCCCGGGGGTCCCATTTCCCTACCTGGTTGCGGGTCTTATGTGACTTCTGCATCCAGGCTCGCCACTGGTCATAGAGGCGGAAGCTGAGGTTCGAGCAGTACGCGTGCTTCTTGAGCCAGCCCAGAAACTGCTTGAGCTCGCGCCGCACCGGCCCCGAGCTCGGCTCGCCGCCCCGCGGCTCGCAAGCCCCGCCGCCCGGGCCCGGGCGCTCTAATGGGGGCGGAGCGGCAGCGTCAGGGCGCTGCCAGCAGAGGGCGCGCGCGGGCAGGAGAGGGAGGGTCCCTCGCGCCGCAGGACCGCGTTCACCTTGGGGACCCTCCCCCTACCCCGCCCGTCCCTGTTTCAAGGCGACCGGGTCCGCCCCACGGCCCGGCCCAGCACTGCAGTCCAGCTGCGCCCCCTAGGAGACAGGGGGCAGGGGGAGGAAGGGGTTCCTCCTCCACATCTCCAGGCACCCGATTCTTGCGGCCTGAGCCAGGTGTGAGTGAAAGCGGGGGAGTGGGGAGGAGAAGGGCCAGGGCCAGAGGGATAAGCCGCAACGGAGCAGGGGGCAGGGGAAGGGGAGAGAGGCGCTGATGGGAAAGCTGGAGAGAGCAAGGCAGATATTAAGAGCTGGAGGCTAGGAGAGACATACAGGGAGAGCGAAAGTCACGGGGGACGGCCAAGGAGGTGCAGAGGGTGGAGAAATGGAGAGGGAGCCAGAACAGGAAGGGACAGAGACGCTGGGGACGTAGAGACGCAGAAACCAAAAAAGGCAGAAAGACAGACACAGGGAAAGAGAGTGAGTGACAGAGAGATGAAAGGAGGCTGACAATCCGAAGTGACTCTGCGGGGAGGGACAGTCCCCAGGACAGGCCTGAGAGTACAGCCGGATGGATGGGGAGTGGGCCAGGAGGGCCAGGTGGGAGGCCGGCCTGTCCATTCAGCCGCCAGCCGCCTCCAGTCCTGAGCAGCCTGAGCGGGCCGGCGGATAAGGACATCGGCCTCACGTCATAAATAATGCCGGGGACCCGCTGACAGGCCCTGGCACAGCCCCGGCCCCCACTGCCCCTGGCGGCCTCCCCTGGCCTCCCCCAGCCTCCCCAGCGGACGCAGCCGCCTGCTGGCTCCCGTGCAAGAATCGCAGGTGCTGGGCACGAGCAGGGGCCAAGGCTCAAGCCCCTCCTGGCTGTGCTCGTTCCCGCCCACCCCTGAACCTGGAGGGGCCCAGGATGGGGGCTGGGAAACTAGCTGGAGCCTTGGTCTGCCATTCCCTGACTCTGAGACCCTCTCTGGGCCTTGGTTTCCCCATCTTTCCAAGAGCGTGAGCCTGGACTTGGAGGGAACTGCGTTCAGATCCTTGTGTGACTCTGGGGGGCTGGCTGCACCTCTTGGGGGTTTGGGGTCCTCATCTGAGAAAAGGGTGCCTCCCTTGGGTGAAACCATGGCGGGGAGCAGGCAATAGGAGCCTCAGTAACTATTACTTGCAAACACTTGGGTGGCACCCACCATGAGGGCACTTTCCATGGGTTATCTCTCATCTAACCCTCACAATGGCCTCAGGCAAACATGACTGTCATCCCCACTTTCCAGATGGGAAAGCTGAGGCCAGACATACCAAGTAAGAATTCACACCATTTCACAAAGGAGAGAAGATGGCAAAGGGAATCAGACCAAGGCCTCTGATCATCCCATCCTGCTACCTTGATCTGAAGGGGAAACCAAAGCCTGTTGTAGGGAGAATTGGCAGCCCATGGTCTTAGAGAAGCAAGGGTCTCATATTCACTTGCCCTTAGGGGCTAGGGAAGGGGTACACGTGGGTGCAATAGGCCATGTGGGGATAGTGCAACCAAAAGAGCAAGGGCCATGACTTGAGGGGCAGCCTCTGCTGATAGGGGCTGTGGAGTAATTCTGTGTCCTGTTACATTTCTAGACAATTTTTTTTCTAGGGAATCTAGGGTATTTGGGTAAAACTGACTGTTTTTAAAAGTCTGCAAGTAGTTCAAACTTTTTTTTTTCCCCCAAATGACAGGCTAAGAAAATAAATTCAAGGGCCACAATTGGCCCCTGGGGGAGGGGCCCAAGAGTTTGAGACCTCGACTCTCCCGAAGGAAATAAGGAAACAGAGGCTCAGGCTGTTTTGGTGCTGGTCCCAGGCCCACCCAGCCCTGCTGGGGTGCTCACCACTTCGGGGAGTGGAGGCGGCCGTGGGGTGGCTCCATTCGCTCCAGATCCCAGCCTTCTTGGAGCCGTAGATGCCAAAGGGGTTGCAGCGCACTTGCACGAAGTAGACGGTGCCGGGCTTCAGGCCTGCCAGGCGGCAGGAGGTCTGGTTGCTCACATCGTCCACCACCTGGGCGGCCAGCGTAGGGTCAGAGGCGGGCATGCGGCGGGGGATGGGAGGAGGGCGGAGCAGACCTGGGGGGCGGGGCCAGGCACCTTCCAGTCCACGCTGTCCTCCACTCGGTAGCGGATCTGGTACTTGGCTTGGAAGAGGAAGTCCTTGAGGGCAGGCGGTGACACCCAGCGCACACTCAGCTGGTCCTCCAGGCCCCCTACGCGGCTCACGTGCACGTCCGGCGGGGGGTCGGTGGTCACTAGGGGGGCAGGGCGGGCCTTCGTCATCAGGATCTCTTTGGACCTGGCTGGCAGCCTCTGGGTCCAAGTACCAGAGCACGTGGCTTAGATGGCACCTGCTTCCGTTCTCCTCCCTCCCCCGACTTGGGCCGGGTGGATTATATTAGATAATATTCGGGTAACACTCAGCACCTAGAAGCACTCAATTAATGTTAGCTGTTATCACCACAATTATCTGTGACAGGAGAAACATAATCCTATCTTCAGGGAACTATGTAAAAAGCAGACACTGCCTGGATGATGATGATATTATTATTATGCCCAGGAGTGCAGGGGGCCCT
Source organism: Muntiacus reevesi (assembly GCF_963930625.1). Lineage (NCBI taxonomy): Eukaryota > Metazoa > Chordata > Mammalia > Artiodactyla > Cervidae > Muntiacus > Muntiacus reevesi. The sequence continues at coordinate 183,503,028 of NC_089249.1, read as the reverse complement.
TAGGCTGCCAGACCCCTGGGAAGCTCCCCTTGACACACCCCCTCCACTGCCTACCTCCTGCTCCTTCCGGCTTCACAAAGGTCCTCAATGTGACTGCTATGCTAGGGGCAAAGAGACACTGGGACATGCCCACAGCAGCTTCAGGAATTGAGGAAACAAAGTGGGAAGCAAGAGGAGGGACTTGCTGCAAGCCTTCCAAGGATCCTTCTGGGAGTCCTTTGGGCTGCAAGGAGGGCTGGCCTCTTCCCCTGAGGCCTTGGTGAGGGGCTGAAAGGGTTAAGGCACAGGCCTGCTCGGGGCTGAGAAACACCCTAATTAGATTAGGCCCAATTCTGCTCGCGGATCATCCACTTCCTGCCTCCTGCCTGCACCCCCTCTCAGCTCCAGGCTGCGGCTTCCTGGGGCGCCTCCCGACCTGGGCGCCCCCTCCCAGTTCCCTGGGGCCCTCTCCCCGCACACCTGGGCTGCTGATGGGGGAGGCAGCCAGGCCAGGTGTTCTCCACAGAGTAGGGGTATCCTGGCTGCTGCAGGGGGCTGGGGACCAGTGGGTGGATGCCTCGCTCCTCCCATCCCCAACCAGCCTGGTCCATGAGACCTCAGCTGAGCTGCAGCCAAGGCTGGGCCGGTGTGTGTGTGGGGAGGGCTGGAGGTAAGGACTGCAGGTGGGCCACGCCGGCCTTGGTGAGGGGCAGGGCTCACCCACATCCAGAATGTCCAGTGTCAGCACATCAGAACGGGCTGAGCCCAGCCGGTTGGTGGCCTCCACCCAGATCTCATAGGGTGTGAAGAGAGCCAGGTCCTTGGGGATGTGGCAGGAATGAGGTCCCACCGTGTGATACTCCTCACACGTGTTGTCCTGCCCGTACCATCTGCAGGGACAGGCGGGGAGGAGGACACGTGAGGGGCCCCCCAGACCTCCCCATCCCAGCCCAGAAGTGCAGACAGGACCCCGGAGCTCAGAGAGGGCGGCCCAGGCCACACAGTCGGGCTGGGACACGTCACCCGAGGGCCACCACCAACCTCAGCTTGTACTTGAGGGAGTAGTTGGTGTGGAGGAAGGTTTCCCCGTGGGCCCCCGGCGTCCAGCGGCATGTCAGGTCCTTCATGTTCTTGGACCAGCAGCTGATGTTGAAGGGTTTCTCTGGAGGGACTGGGGAAGCGGGTACGGGGGCTGAGGTCTGGGCTGGCCACGGACAGGGGGAAGGAGGACTTGTTGGCTGCCAGCCAGGGGCCCCCCCTTGGAGCAGAAGGAGGATGGACAGAGCGGACGTGGGCAGTACCACCTGCCCAGCTCTCTTGAGGATGGTGTATGGGAGCCTCCAGGATCTCATCCCCACCCTGGGGGCCCATGCCCCTCAACTTGTGCCAGTATACCCACTGTTCAGCCCAAGACCAGAGGGCCCATGATTCACACCCCTCTCCAGAGGGAGATGCTGCCCCCAAGATCTGCCCCTGGGTTGTCCACTTACGGCCAACATAGAGGCAGGAGCCAGCCAGGATGCTGCCGTCGCGGGCATGGCACACGAGGTTGTCCCCTGACTGCTGCCTGGACCCGTTGAGGTTGGCCAGGGCGAGGGCCATAGTGGAGGCGTTGAGCATTCGGGAGAGCTCAGGCGGCAGGCGGCGCCCGTTGAGGGTCCAGTAGAGGCCCTCGGCGGTGGCCCCCGGGGTGTCCCCATGCACTGAGCACGTGGCCTGCAGGGAGGAGCCGATGAGGAGCGTGGGGTCCTGGGGACTGATCACAGCCGTGTCTGGGGTCAGAGAGGAGCGCCGGTCAGGGCTAGGATGGAGCTGCCCTGGGCCTTCCACCATCCTAGGACCTCCCAGGCACATGGCAGTCCTGCAAAGGAGCTGTTTATGACTGTGGCCCATTTTACCGAGAAGGAAACTGAGGCTCAGTCGGGTCAAGTGACCAACCTAAGATTGATGGCAAAGCTGAGATTCAGCCCCAGGACTGTCTGATTCCACAACTCAGTCCTTCCAAGCCAGTTCCTCACTGACTTGCTCAGGGCTTTTTCCGATTGGTGACAAACCTCATTCAGATCCAGGGAACTCTTACTTTGCACACACTTCTGACAACCACTGCACTCTGCTTTTTTTTTTTTTTTTTTCCTTTTAAATTTCATTTTATTTTTTGACAACTAGAGATAACAGATTGTATGTTCTTTCTTTGATGGCCCTCAGAACCTCACACATAGATGTCTCTAGGGGGAGGAAAGCACTTCTAAAAAGAGGTGCCCTAATAGAATCTTGCTGATTTTATGGATGAAAAAAACAAGTCTCTGAGAGATGAAGGCCCTTGCCTATGGTCACCAAATAGAAGGTGGGCACACTACACCTGTATTCATCAGTCTCTAAAGTTCTGCTCTGTACTGCCACCAGAACTGAAGGGGACTGTGGCAAGCTCTATGCTCCCAACCCTCATCCAAAAGGTATGGCCATCATCACCATCCTTCCCCTCAACTCAGTTTTCCTAATCTGCAAAATGGGAACAAGAAAGCTCACAGTCCTCAGGGCCATTGGAAAGATCAGATGGGAAGTGACTTCCTAAACTGGGCTGTGTGTGAACTGGGTTCTGAGCACAGGAAGCTCGGGGAGGCCATGGTTGATGCCTTTCCTCCCGACTGCCACTGGGGCAGCCCATGGCTTCTTCTGAAGGTTAGAATCTAAGGGGAAACTGTTTTTATCCAGGAGGAAATCAAGGCACAGAACAGGGAGAAAGGTGCCCAGTTCAAGTCCTAGATGTCGTTCTAAGCCTCAGTCTCCCCATCTGGGAAATGGGCATCATGGTATTCACCACATGGGGTTGTTTGATAAGAGGGAAAATTTTGTTTTAAGGACAACTCTGTGGGACTTTTAAGCCAGGCTGACCTGGTTTCGAATGCCCTTAGCTCACCCTGGAAGGTGATCCAGTTCCTTTACATCTCTGAACCTTTGAGAAAGTTTCTCTCTCTCCACCAAGAGTGGTTTAAGGATTCATTTGTTCATTCATTAATTCAAGGAGCACCTACAACGTGTTAGGACCTGAGGGCACAATGGTAACCAAGATACTCAAAATTCATGCCCTTGTGGGACTTGAATCCAACGAAGCAGCAGGAAAAAGCAGAAATATCTAAGAGAACAGACAAGGGAGAAAATAAAGCACAAATCAATGGTGGCAGCTAACTGACCCAAGAGGCCTGTCTGGGGAGGTGGCATTTGACCTGAGATGTGAACAAAATGAGTTAGTCACTCAGTCATATCCGACTCTTTGTGACCCCATAGACTGTACCCCGCCAGGCTCCTCTGTCCATGGAATTCTCCAGGCAAGAATACTGGAGTGGGCTGCCATCCCCTTCTCCAGGGGATCTTCCTGACCCAGGGATCACACCCAGGTCTCCTGCATTGCAGGCAGATGCTTTACTGTCTGAGCCCCCAGGGAAGCGCGTGAAATGAAAGAAGCAGCCATAAAAATACATAGAAGAGGGTGTTCAGACAGTGGGGTAGCAAGTGCAGAGATCCGGGGGTACAGGTGGTAGGCAATGAGGTCAGCAGGGCCAGATCTTCAGAGAGGAGTCATTCCAGAGTTGAGCAGGGGAGGGATTTTTATTTTAAAAGGATCGCAGGGCAGCTGTAAGAGGGGACTGCAGGGGGGCAGAGGGGCGAGGAGGGGGGTGGCCAGCTTCCCTGGCAGCCGAGGACAGGGCGATCCCTGTCCCCTTGTAGGCCTCCTCCGTTCCCGCGGCTGCCCTGTGCTGGCCCCCACGGCCCCACATGGGTGAGATGGGGTGGACACAGTTCCGGGGCCGGCCCTGATGACTTTCCCGGGCAAACTTGGCCTGGAGGGCCAGGTCTTGCTAGAGCCTGGGATCGCAGTTGCGTTTGGGGCTTGGCCCAGGGCTCGCCGGAGGTCTCAGCGTCCGTGCGAAGGAGCCGGCTGAGCGGGCCAGAGCCGAGGAGGCGGGGGCGGCCGGGGGCGGGGGGCCAGGGGGCCGCCCCGGAGGTCCCAGGCAGCCAGCCGCCCGCTAATTCGGAATTCCTTCGGCATGAACTCGGGCGTGCCAGCGTCTCTGCCCCGGCCCACCCACCGCTTCCTGCCTGGGCCCCCCCCCCCAGCAGGGTGGGAGGCACAGCCAGGCCTGCCCAGACCCCAGGCCCATCCTCAACCCTCAGGGGTGGGTCCCGCCGGGTCCCGCCCCTCCTGTCCCCCACCCACCACCACAGCCAGGCCAGGAAGGGGGTGCTCTGGGGGGTCCTGGCTGGAGGCGGGGGCAATGCCCCTCTGCCCCACCCGCCTGGCCTGGGCTGGTGTGACCTGCCTGCCAGCAGCTGCAGCTGCCCTCCCGGGGCTGGGCGGGGGACGGGGCGAGAGGGCAAGGCCAGGCGGGATTGGACAGGCCGGTCCCCCGACCCAAGCTCCAGCAGGAAAGGTCACGGGGAGGCCTTCTCCTCCTGAGGATGTGGGTGCCCATCTCAGCTGGAGCACCTGGGCAATTGGCTTCCTTTATCCTGTTCTCAGTTTCCTCCTCCGTAAAATGGGAGGAAAATCCATTCTACCTGCTGGGGAGATGAATGAGATGAGCTCATGACGTCCAGAGGGCCCAACACACTGAAGTTCAGAGGAGCTGTTGGGATTAGGGCCCCTCCCAGCTCTGGGTCCTGGCCGGCTGGTGCTCTCTCCACGAACAAAGCGCCAAGGCATTCAGCAGAACTGGGATGCATACATTCCAGCCCAGGCAGAGCAGCTGGGGACAGTCCACTGAGGTTGGGGGGGGGGGGCTTGGCCTGGTTTGGGGGCTTCCTAGAAGGCTCCCCAAGCAGATCCCTGGGCTAGGCTTTTGGACAGACCCCCCCCCCGACCCCACCCCCGTCCCATGCTCCCTGCCTCCCCGCCCTTCCCGCAGAGCTGGGGCCTTTAAAAGTTTTTTCCTCTCCCCCTTCCCAATCTGGAGCCACTGCCGTTATTAAAAAGGAACACCATGTGTTTTAAAAGCGAAAAGTGTGAGATTCTCTGCAAGCAAGGCAGGAGGGTGGCCTCTATCCTGGGGTCCCCATCTCCTGTCCTGCTGGTACCTGCAGACACTTTACGACCTGCTCGCCTGCTGGTCAGGTGCTAAGACACACCGTAAGTAGAAACATATTGCCGAGGTGTGAGAATCTTTTATTTAATTTCTTCCCCCTTAAAGGAAAAAACACACGCACAACAATCCCACCACACCTTTGCTTGTTGCTCTGCTGGCTGGAAAACAAAGCCTGCCACTAAAGGTGGCAGTCACGAGTGCTGCCCGCTGCCTGGCAGAGCTGTCAGGAATCCGAGGGGGGCCTTGGGGCAGCCCCTCACCTGTCCAGGAGCCTTGGGCATGCTAGGCTTTCAGCAAGTGCCCCCAGGACCCAGGACCCTGAGCCTTCTGGAGGAGCACCGCAGGGAGCCTGCAAACTGCTCTGTGCAGTTGTAGGTCCGCCAGGGGAGCAGTATGTGCTCCTGCTGGCCGACCTGCGTGCCTGGATGGGGCCCTCGGGGTGACTGTGAACACCCAGGGCAGGCTGTGCCTGCCTGTGTGCCCCGTGTTGCCTCCCCCTTGGAAAGAGTGTGTGACCATGAATGTGTGTGTGTCAGGGATGGAATGTGTGTGTGCGCGCCCCGATGGTGTGAGAATGTGCATCTGGGATGCAGTGTGCACGCATCCGAGGGCGAGGGTGACGGGCCACAAGCCAGTGTGAGTCTTTGTGTGTCTCTGGGTGTGTCCCAGAGTGGGTCTGGATGTGGAGACGGTGTCCTGGCGGGGGTGTGCATCGGGTGGGGGCCCGGAGAGTGCCGGAGGCCAGGAGCTCCCAACAGGGTGGGGGTCTCTCGGCCTGCGGTGGCTGGGGGCTCCCGGTGACTGCCCACCCCCACATACCCAGGCTGGGCCCACGGTGCCCGGACTCGCTGGCTCCCGCTCCCTCTCACTCTCACCCACTCTCTCACAAAGATTTCCCTCGCTGGAATCTCCTAGTCCGGCGCAGCGTGGCCGGGAACTGTTCTAAACGCCGCCGGTGGCGGGGACTCCGTAGAACCCCGCGCGCGGGGTCCCGCCGCGGGAGGGCGGCGGCGCCGGCCCGCGGAGAGGCGCGTCCCCGGGGACCCCGGGCCGCGCGCCAGGCGGCCAGAGCGGCCCCCTCCCGCCCCGCCTTCCTCACGGGGCTCATCCCTCCACCCGGGGGGGCCCCGCTCAGGGCCGGCACCCAGCGCGCCTACTGCGTGCGCCCCCGCCCGGGTGCGGTGACCCTCAGTCTCCGAGACTCCAAGTCAGCAGACGCTGTCGCGTGCGCCCCCCGCGTCCCGGCGTGCAGAGGGTCCCAGGCCGCGGCCCCTCACCCCCTGGGGCCGAGTCGGGCGTCCTCCACAGGGCAGCCCAGGTAAGAAGGCCTCAGTATCGGAAGCCGGACCCTCGGGCCAGGGAACTTCGGCGCTGTGCGCCCCACAGGTGAGGGCGCCCCGAGGGCCGCTCCGGGGGCGCCTTCCTTTGTTCCCGGGCCGTCCAGGTGGCGCCCGCGCCCCCTCCCCCCCACGGTTGCCCCCGGGGCGCACGCTCTCGGCCCAGGCGGGAAGGAGGGAGCACGGCGCCGTGTACTCACCGGCTCCTGATCCCGCTCGCGGCGCCCCGAGGACGCAGAGCAGCAGTAGGGGCAGCAGCGGCGGCGGCCGCCGCGCGGATTGGGCGGCGGGGCCCGGGCGGCCGGCGGGCATGGGGCCGGCGCTGCCGGGGGAGCGCGGCGGGCGGCGGCGAGGGGCGCGGGGCGCAGGCCGGGCGCAGGAGGGCGCGGGCCAAGCAGCCCGCACGTCGCTGGGCGCGGGCGCGGAGGCCAGAGCAAGTCTGAGCAGCCGAATTGACAAGGCGCTAATGCGCCGCTGGCCCCGCCCGGCCCCGCCCCCGGCCCGGCCCCGGGGGGGCGGCGGGCCCCGCACCGGCCTCCCCGCCGCCCGCCCGCCGGAGGGCACCGCGAGCCCCACCCGTCCGGCCTCTGCCCCGCCGCGCACCGCACACGCCGTTTTTCCCGCGGCCCCAAACCCCCCAACTCTACCCTTACCGACCTGGGACCTCCCTTTCCGACCCTGCCAACTCCAGGCTCCCTACCCCCAGTCTGGGACCTGGCGGCCCCCAGTCGCGTCTCCGTACCCCCGCCCACTTCCCCGCACCCAACCCTCAGCCTTGTGCCCCTTCAGCGTCGCCTGCAGCCCCGAGCCCCGGTCCGCTCCTCCCCCCCATCCTCCGTCCCGGCCCCCACCCCAGCTCTGGCCCCGCCCCCCACTGAGCGGTCCCTGAGCCCCGCCTGCTCCCATCTCCAGCCCCTTTCCTCCCCGGGGGCCTAAGAGTCGCCCTCCGTCCCGCCCCACGCCCTCGGCGCGCGGGTCCCACAGGTTTTGGCCCAGCGCTCCCCCTCCCATTTCATCCCGCCTGTTCTGGTGCTCCGCGCGCGCAGCCTCGGCCCCAGGCTTTGCTGGAAGACCGAGCAAAAGTTGCAAGGCTTGGAGTCCCCGGACCTCGCCCAGGCTCAGCTGTCCCTCTCGAGCGGGTCCGAGCCGGGATTCTGTGGGGGCGCCCGGGGGCCTCGGGAGGAAGTTCTCGCGTGGGCAAGAGGGGAGAAATGGGCCCCGTGGGAAAGGACACGGGGGCCTGCGCAGGTCCCGTGTGCGGGCAGGAGGGATCCCCCAGGAGGAGAGCGGTAAGCAGGCCCTCCCCCGACTCGCTAACACCCCCCCACGGAAAAATCCGCTCAGCGGCCCGCGGGTGGGGTGCGCCACGCAGTGAGTAATCGCTGGGGCGGCCGCCGCCCGCCGACTCCAGGTAACGCCGGCTGCCCCGAGCGACGCATAGTTTGTCTTCCTTTTTTTGCGCAGGGATCCTTCTCCGTGTTATTATTTTTGGCCACTGCTTGGGTTTCGGGACCCCTCCCGGCCCCGCTGCCTCACCCTCCTTCTCTCGGTCCTCACCCGACTCGGGCGCCCACAATAAAAGGGCTCCTGAACTCCAAGGCCCCGGGGGAGGGGGGAGCTTGAAATGAGAGTTCCGGGGCTGCCTCCAGCCCAGTCTTTGGAGCCGCAGCCCCGCCCACAGCCATGTGCCCTCAGAGAAGAAGGGCTCTATCTCCCCCTTCAGGGGTTCCCTTAGAGACCTGGACCTTCCCTCTAGCCAAGGGGGTAAAAGTGTCTGAGGAGGGCTCAGGAGTTCCCGCCTCGTTTGCCTAAGGCGGCCCTCCACCACCCCTGCTAAGTAGCCTGAGGTCCCCAACTCAGATCTCAGACTATCAAACAAGACGACTGAAGGACTGGAGTCCTGGGTGTGGCCCCAACCCCCAACCTCAATCTGGACTCTGGATGAGTTTGTGAAGGAGAGAGCTGAGCCCTGGCATGGGGCACTGTCATCTCCTGGGGAAAATCAGGCCCCTTTGCCTCGGTTTCCTCCTCAGCACGGTGGGGGACTCCTAGCCAGCCCACACGTTTCTGTGGGAAGTTGCAATGTAGCAGAAGGCTCCACAGTCTAAACACTTGTGATAGAGCCTGGCACTGGGGGTACATTCTTTTGGAGTCTCAGTGTGTCACCTCTGAAAAATGGGGCCACAGTCCCACCTGCCAGAGAATTCAGTGAAGGTGGCCATTCTTGGCTGGAATTGGGTTTTCAGGATATATCCCAACCCTCCACCATAACCTCGGTTCAGCAACGTTTGTCTTCCCACCTGGAGGACTTCAACCCTCTGGAGAAAAAAATCTCAAATTCCCCCAATCCCGTCTCTGCTCTTCCCCACCCCCACCCCAGTCATTCCCAGTCTCGGGGGAAAGGCTCCCCCATCCACCCAGGTGCTCAGGCCAGAGACCTGGAGGTGCGCATGACAACTCTCTCCTTTGCTCATCTCCCACGTCCAATTCATCAGCAAATCCTGTTGGCTCTGATTCCAAAACGCATCCCCATTCTGAGATTCGGACCTCTTTTCTCCACCCCATCCAGGTCCAGGCCCCACCGTCTCCATCTGGGATGCTGCCCAGCCTCCTAGGATTCCCGGGTAAACCCTCCTGCCCTTGTCTGTACATTAGGAAGAAGGAGCTTTTAAAAGAAGCAAAGCAGGTCTTCTCTGTCCTGCCACCCTCTCCCCACTCCTTTTCTCCTCTCTCCTCATTCTCTTCCTTCCTCTCCCTCATGCTGCTCCAGCCCCGAGGCTTGTATGTTTGCTGTTCCCCTCTGCGGGGATGCAGTTCCCCCCAATTCTTCCCCCATAACTAACTCACCTTCTTTTCCATCAGGTCACAGGTCAAGTTTTCTCAGAGGGGGCCCCCCAACCTTTCCAGGCACTCTCTGTCCCCTTCCTCTTTTAAAATTATCTTTGTAACACAGTTCTTCAATCATCATCTTCTCTTGAGACATTTTCCTTACACTGCGGGCATCCAGAGAGCCATTAGGACGCCATTCTGGGCCCAGGGAGGGCCACGGGAGAAGAGCTCAGTGAACAATTGCAAAAACGAAAGGATGGCGGTGGAGGTGGGAGGATATTACAGAAGAAAAAAAGAAGACAAAAGAAAGAAAAAGAATGGAGAATTCTGAGTCCCTTGGAGTAGCAAGAAGACTCAATCCCAGTGAATCATGCTGTCTTGGGCCCCAGCCAGGCCCTGGATTTGCTCTGTGACCCAACCTGGTAGCCACCGCTCTCTGGTCCTTAACCTGTAGAAGGGTATGCACTGTTGGCTCAGTCCCTCCCTGGAGCATGCCCTCTGCCCTCAGGGTGACCTTAACCTCATACCTTTGACCTTCTAAGGAAAGTGATTTGACCTCTAGGTGCATCCTTCCCTGCCCTTGGTTCTCCAGGTGGTTTAACTCCTTCTTCATCAGTCCCGCCACATCTTTGTGCAGGAAGGGGAACCAGCTCTGGTGGAACTTCTGGCAAATATTGACCCAAGTCCTCGAAGGTGGCTGGGAATGTACTGAGGTGGCAGATGGAGGGAGGGCCCCCGGGGGGAGAGGCTCCTCCTTAGTCTTTGCATTTAATTACGTTGGGGGAGACCCTCCAGCCCAGCTCCCTGCCGAATTCCAGGGCACTGAGGGGCCCCTGGGGATGGGCAGTGGTAACAGCACCTTCAGAGTCCCCTAGGGAGTGAGGAGGGCATAGAGCTGCCTTTCCCATGCTGAGACCCACATGGTCAGGGCCACTCAGTATGGGATTAGCTGTCTTGTGTTCTAGGCTCTTGTTCCCAGGGAAAGTGAGGGTCTAGCCTGGATGTGGGCTTGGAGCAGCAGAACCCAAGTTCCAGACCTGTATACAGGAGAAGGTGGGGCTTTATCATTTCCACCCTGGAGGTTCAGCTGGAGGAGCTTGGATTTCCGGCTCCCAAGCTTTGTGCAGTATGTAATTTATAAACCCAGACCCCATAGGCATTGGAAGTGAGATCTTAGGAGTACAGAGCTGCCTATGTCCAAATCAGGACCAGGGTTCACCCAGCCTGGGAGGTCTGGGTTCCCTGCCCTCCGCACTCTGGAGAACCTCCGATGTCTGGGTCCCAGGAGGCGCCAGCTGTGTTGGGGGTGACAGTTGTGCTCCTTCCCCTCCCCCCACCCACTGTCAGCAAGTCCCCGGCGCCACGGTGCCCTGCTAGCTCCCCAGGCTGTACCCGGCTTGGGGGTGGGGGTCAGTGGGGTCGTGGTGAGGGCGGCAAGGGACAAAGGGTGCTTGTCCGATGCCCGCCCTGACCTCGGTCGCCGCTTCTCGGACGCCCGGCCCGCCTCTGATTCACGCCCAGGCCGGCCGCAGCGACTCCCCGCTAGCCGCCCCGGCCGGGCCGCCCCGGGGGGTAGGAAGTTGGGGGGGGGGGGGTGAGGGGCGGCGCCGAGTCAACTTTCCCTCTTAAGCCCCGAAGGAATGTCGGCGGATTTCCTGAAACCCGACCCCGGCCGCCCGCCGGCCCGCCCGCCCCTCACCTGGACCAGCTCCCCGCGGAAAGGCAGGAGGGGCGCGGGGGCTCACCTGGGGGGCCGGGGTCAAGTCCTCCTTCCGCTCCCGCCCCAGGCGGCCTTTTGCAGCGGAAAAGGGGGTGAGTGGGAGGCAATTAAACCTTCGTACTCCTCTGCGTTGACCTAGGCCAGCGTCCCAACTCCTCCAGCCTCAGTTTCCCCTTCTACTTTACACACGGCGCGGGTGTCCTTCCTTTCCGTTGAGCCATAAGAGACGCTCTGAGGCCGGATTACTCTGACGCCCCACCTCCCAGTATTGGCGGGGGTCTGCCCACCTCTCTTTGATTTTTTCGCTTGTCACCTGGGCCGACCCCCTTTGACCATCTGATCCTCAGCTTCCTCATTTGTCAATTGGATAACGCTACCAGTTCTTCTTTATAGGGTTGTTGCAAGAAGATACTGCGGAAGTGTTTAGTTTGGAATGAATGAATAACAGTAATTGTGGAAGGCTTCAGCGCGCGGGGCTCTGGAATTGACATGTGTGGGCTTGAATCCTGGCTCTGCGGAGGGGTCCTGGGGACTAAGTTTCCCACCTGTGAAACGGGGGACAGTATTGGTCAGAACCCTTGGCTGTTCCCCAAGGCGCAGGCCTGGCGCGCGGTGGGCTAAACGCGGGGTTCCCTGGCTCTCGCACAAACCGCAGGCTGGAGGCCCTAGCCGCAGGGTCGCGGCGGCCTAGCCCGGGAGGGGCGGGGCGGGGGAGGGGCCGCCCGGGGATCCAGATGTTCAGGGTCCGCCAGGCACAGCCGCGCCTGATTAAGCCACGTGGGGGCTGGCTGAGGCCGCGGAGATGAAAGCGCGGCGGCCGGCCGGGGAAGGGAGGGTGCGCTGGCCCCCCCACCCCGGCCCCTCCTCCTCGGCCGGAACCTGCGGCGCCCTCAGACCCGCCGACCCCGTGTGGCTGCCGCCGCGTCTGCTGAGGCGGAGAGTGGACAGAGGATGCGCGGGCGGCAGGCACCTGCGCGCCGGGCACACCAGCGGGCGAGGGTGCCGCTTTTGCAGGGTCTCAAACTTCGAGGGGCGTCCTCACTCACATGCCCGCCGAAGAAGAAGCTAGGGGGACCTCCGAGGTCAGGATTCATGGGGCTACCTTTTGTCACCTTGAAGTGCGGCAGTTATGAAAGCCAGAAGTATTCCTCTTTGTCCCATGTTTTCCCACAAGAATTAGAAATTTTAGCAGCACCCCATCGCCCTGGCTGTGCCCCCTCCTACTCAGCCCCCGGTCGAGGGGCTCCCAGTCTGGGAGAGCAGGGACCAGACCCCCCCAGGTCTGCGGAACAGGGCTGGGCCAGAGAGAGGCGAAGCTGGGGGAACCCTGGAGGGACTTGGAGAGCTTCCTATAGAAGCCAAACTGCGCATAAATTACCGGCTCTCTGATTTGGGTATCAAAAGAGATGAAGCTTCAGAAAGTCTTCTCTAACCCAGCTCTGCGACCCTCATGACCCTCCATCCCTACACTCTGGCTGGGTTCCAGCCAGCCCCACCGTCCTCCTATTTCCTTTTCCAGCAAGCTCGTCCGAACCTCGCTGTTCCCTTGGCGGCCTCCTCGAGTGGCCAGCTCGAAATACGCCTACTCTGGGAGGCCTTCCCTGATTCCCAGGCGAATAGATCTCTCCTCCACGCTATCATCCTGTTTCCTTTTGGCCCCTAGCGATGACTGAGATCCCCTCGTCCGTGGATACTGGCGAGGTGTCATGGGATCCAGACGTGGGACAGACGGCAGGGGTCACGATCCACCTGCCTCGCCCTGCCGGTATCCCGACGGTGCCGCAGCGCCGCGCCCCCGCCCGTTCTCCGCATCCCCCACCCCCCCTTCCCAGGCTGCCTCGCTCGGGTGACGTCAGCGACCCGGTCCCCGCCGCCGCCGCATCCTCCGCGCCCGCCAGGAGCCGGCGTCCCCCGCGCTCCTTGCGCTCGGCCTGGCCATGGATTCGGTCGCGCTGATGCCGCTCTTGCTGCTGCTGCTGCTGCAGCCTCCGCCCGCCACCCCCGCGCCGCCTGTCCGCGACCCCTTCGCCCTGCAGCTTGGGGACACGCAGAACTGCCAGCTGCGGTGCCGAGACCGCTACCCTAAACCTCAGCCTGCTCAGGTGAAGCGCGCGCAGCGCCAGCAGGAGGACCGTAGGGCTCCCCAGTGGGGGATGGGTTGAGGATGCAGCTCCTTCCGTTGGGAGCGGGAGGCCAGGGTTCCTCGGAGGGGGAAGGGGTCAGGGAAGGGGGTTCTTCAATGGTGGTGGGCCCCTCTGGTGGGGGAAGGGCTGGCGTTCCTTCGACGGGGGCGAGCGCAGATATCAGGGGTCCCTCCGATGAAGGTGGGGATGTGTCTCCCGCAGGGGAGGGGCTGTGGGGTCCCTTTGACACGGGGCGGGGGTTTAGTGATGCCAGTCCTTCCGATGAATTCGGGGTTGCGGGAGTCCCTCCAAGCCGGAGGCCGGAGGGGACTGAGGCGTCTGTTGCTACCCAGCGGATTCTGGCTCCGCTCTGCTGGGCCAGGGCCTTGGGGGCGCCCCACCCCCACCTCCCTCAGGCCCGACAGTCCCCTTTCCCCCCTCTACTCAAGCATCTTCCCCCATCCTCTTCCCTACCCCCCTTAGACCTACCAGTTCCCACCCCGATCCTCACCACCCCTCCCTCAGTCAGATCCCAATTTTCCCAGGCCTGAAGGATGACAAAACCTTCTGAGTCCCCCTTCCTTCTTCAGGCCCAAGAACCCCTCCTCTCTGAAGGGGTTTTTGGGGGAGGGCGGTAGGGAGGGAAGATCATTGCCCTTCATCTTCTCCAGTTTTTCAACCATTACCCAAACCCAGCAGCATCCATTGTTTACTCTCCTCAAGCCGCTCCGATCCCTCTCTCCTCCTTGGAGCTAACATCCCCCACTAATATTCTTAGCCTCCTCATCAACCTCACCCCAAATCCCCTAGAAGATTTGGGGGATCAAGTCTTCTACCTCCCCGAGGGCTTCCTGCGCGCTCGCAGACTCCTGCCCCTCCCCCTGCCTGAGCCCGCAGCTTCGCTTCCAGGAGGAGCTGGGGGAGGACCCCATTCAATCCAGGAGATCGAAGGCATATGACAGGGCTGTCCTGACCAGCGCTTGCGAGCGAGGCTGCCGCCTCTTCTCCATCTGCCGATTCGTGGCCAGGAGCTCCAAGCCCAATGCCACCCAGGCTGAGTGTGAAGCAGGTGAGTGTTGGCTGGGTGGGCCAGGGTGGGGAGAGGTGGCCTGGGATGGACGGTCCCCCAGTTACCCCCTCCTGCCCCCTGCAGCCTGTGTGGAGGCCTATGTGAAGGAGACAGAGCAGCAGGCTTGCAGCGAGGGCTGCTGGAGTCAGAACCCAGAGCCGGAGCCTGAGCCCGAGCTGGAGCAGAAGGTGGGCACCCTCCCACCTGTGGCCCCAGGCCCATCCCCCCTCTCCTCTACTCCCCTCCCCAAATCTGCACTCATATCCACAGTCTCTCCCAGGCTCTCCATGCCATTCCGGGCCTCCTGGGTGTCCTGGATTAAATCATATGACATCTCAAGACTCAATTGTCATCTCTGTGACATGGGAAGTCCTCCCCACCCCTCATCCCCGCCACCCATCATCCCCGCCACCCCTCATCCCTGCCGCCTCTCCCACCCAAACTGCCACCATTTACATTATTTAGCAAGCTTTTGTCCTGGTTCAGGCCTAACCTCAGCCTGTCCCGAATTTCTTGTGCCACCCGAGGCACCTGAGACAATGTTATCCCCTTTTCATGCTCCCAGAGCAACTGGCCAAGGTCACCCAGGGCTGTGTGGAGGTGGGATTTAAAGCCAGGGCCACCAGGGCTTATGACCACCCCTCCCTCCCTCATCTTCAGAGCTGACTTCTGAGCACCTACATGTTAGCTCCTGGTCTAAGGCCTGTCCTTGTGATAAACAGGTGGTCAGAATGGAAGTGTAGGGAGGAGGAACTTCCCAAGCACACATAGCTCCTCCTTCCCCACCCCAGGGAGAAATAATAACTGTACACTTATCACACTCCCTGAGTCTAGACAGTGCTGCATCAGGGGAAACCAAGGCACAGGAAATCCTTCATCCCAGTCAGAAGTCGTTTGGCTGGGATTCCCCAGAAAGCCCTCTGCTCTCATCTCTCATTTTCCTCCACCCTTCCCAGGCTTTCACTGTTCATAACAGCTCTGTGCACCATCATTTCTTCCTATTCCATGTTCTCTCCTGATGCCGTTAAAGTAAGAACAATGATGATGGTAACATTTTTAATCATAGCAGCTACTATATATTAGGCACTTGTGCTTTTTGTGTGTGTGCGACCCCATGGACTGTACAGTCCATGGAATTATCCAGGCCAGAATACTGGAGTGGGTAGCCTTTCCCTTCTCCAGGAGATCTTCCCAACGCAGGGATCAAACCCAGGTCTCCTGTATTGCAGGCAAATTCTTTACAAGCTGAGCCACCAGGGAAACCCAGGAATTCTGGAGTGGGTAGCCTATCCTTTCTCCAGCAGATCTACCTGACTCAGGAATTGAACCAGGGTCTCCTGCATTGCAGTCGGAGTCTTTATCAACTGCGCTATCAGGGAAGCCCTTGTGCTATTGTTTAATTGAAATATCATAGCAGTTCCCTGAAGGAAGAGTATCATTTCCCATTGTAGGGCTCAGAGAGGGCAATCTACTTTCCCAAGGGCACACAGTCAGTCAGCCAATACAATGCTGAGATCTCTGTTCATCTCTGTTCATCGTCCTGTTGCCCCAAACCACTTAGTGAATTTTGATCACAGTGAACTTTCCCAGCTCCCCTCCCACTTAACATGTCACATTGGTGACATTTCTGTGCCTTGGGCCTCCCCTTGGCAGAGAAAGGTCCTGGAAGCTCCGAGCGGGGCCCTCTCGCTCCTGGACTTGTTTTCCACCGTCTGCAATGACCTTGTCAGCTCGGCCCAGGGCTTCGTCTCCTCCACCTGGACATACTACCTGCAGACTGACAATGGGAAGGTGGTGGTGTTCCAGGTGAGGGCTCTGGCAGGGGCCACACCAGAGAAGTGGTTGGGTGGTCAGGGTAAGGAGGTGGGATGAACTGGTTCTTGGCTCATGGGATGCAAAGTCTACAGGTCAGTAAGCTTCAAGCACAGCTGGATCCAAGGGTTCCATGTCTCACCCCACCCCTGGATTCTGCTGTCCTCTTGAGCAGCTTCATTCTCAGGCAAACACGTCCCTCCTCACAGCAAGGTGGATGCCTACGGCTCTAGATTACAACCTCTCTGAGGTTTTAACTAAGTTGATTGGCCCTGGTTGAGTCATGTGATGACCTCTCAGCCAGTTCCTGTGATTTTATTGGCTAGTCCTGAATCACGTCCCTGTCTGAGGTGTTGGAGGATGGGGTCAAGGCAAATCAGGGTCCCACAATAGCGGGGAATAGTATCCCTGATATCACAGCCTGCAGCTGTGTCCTCTCTGTCCCCAGTGAAACTAGATGCCAGCTGGGCATGGGATAACGTAACCTACATGGGGCGCAGAGAGGTGCCTGCTAGGGTCAGGGTGGTACCTTTCTTAAGGGCTTCTCTGTGCTGTCTTGTTCCTGGCCCAGACCCAGCCTGTGGTAGAGAGCCTGGGGCATGAGGGAGCCCGTCTGCAGCGAGTGGAGGTGACCTGGCGGGGATCCCACCCTGAGGCTTTGGAGGTGCATGTTGGTAAGGTTCAAACTTAGACCAGTGTTCCTTCCAAAGGTGGCTCCTCTGTCACAAGGGGTTCTCCTGGCAAATGAGCCCTTGAGGATTGGTATTTCCATCTCTCAGTTCCTGGGGTTCCTTGATCCATCTCCCTGAGTTCCATGGTTCATCTCCCAGGGTTCCATGGTCCACTTCCCTTAGTTCCATGGTTCATCTCCCAGAGTTCTATGGTCCATCTCCCAGGGTTCCATGGTCCCTCTCCCAGAGTTCCATGGTCCACTTCCCTTAGTTTCATGGTTCATCTCCCAGAGTTCTATGGTCCATCTCCCAGGGTTCCATGGTCCCTCTCCCAGAGTTCCATGGTCCACTTCCCTTAGTTTCATGGTTCATCTCCCAGAGTTCTATGGTTCATCTCCCAGAGTTCCGTGGTCCATCTCCCAGGGTTCCATGGTTCATCTCCCAGGGTTCCATGGTCCATCTCCCAGGGTTCCATGGTCTCTCTCCCTGAGTTCCATGGCCCATCTCCCAGGGTTGCGTGGCCTACCTCCCTGAGTACCATGGTCCATCTCTCTGGGTTCCATGGTCCATCTCCTTGGGTTCCATGGCCCATCTCCCAGAGTTCTATGGTCCATCTCCCAGGGTTCCATGGTCCACTTCCCTTAGTTCCATGGTCCATCTCCCTGAGTTCTATGGTCCATCTCCCAGGGTTCCATGGTCCACTTCCCTTAGTTCCATGGTCCATCTCCCTGAGTTCTATGGTCCATCTCCCAGAGTTCCATGGTTCATCTCCCAGAGTTCCGTGGTCCATCTCCCAGAGTTCCATGGTTCATCTCCCAGGGTTCCATGGTCCATCTCCCAGGGTTCCATGGTCCCTCTCCCTGAGTTCCATGGCCCTCTCCCAGGGTTGCGTGGCCTACCTCCCTGAGTACCATGGTCCATCTCTCTGGGTTCCATGGTCCATCTCCTTGGGTTCCATGGCCCATCTCCCAGAGTTCTATGGTCCATCACCCTAGGTTCCATGGTCCACCTTTCAGGGTTCTGATTTATTCCAAGACCCCATGCCCCATTGCCTCAGGTCCTGGCCCCCTGTTCACCCTCCATGGCTGCTGTCACCTCTTGGCTAAGACCTGGAGGCTACTGAAAGGTGACTTGTTCTCTCAGATCCTGTAGGCCCTTTGGATAAGGTAAGGAAGGCCAAGATTCGAGTCAAGACCAGCAGCAAGGCAAAGGTGGAGTCCGATGAGCTGCAGGACAATGACTTCCTTAGCTGCATGTCCCGGTGAGCGGCGGAACCCTGGGGATGGTGTCGGGGTGGGGCCAGGGGGAAGAGGCTGTCTGGTCCCACCAGGGCCCCTGAACATGCCTGCTGGGCGGGGCAGGCGCTCGGGGCTTCCTCGCTGGATCCTCGCCTGCTGCCTCTTCCTCTCTGTGCTGGTGATGCTGTGGCTGAGCTGCTCCACCCTGGTGACTGCGCCCGGCCAGCACCTCAAGTTCCAGGTGGGCAGGGCCCATGGGCAAAGATGGGAAGAAAATCGTTCCCTCATCTGGACAGGGCCACGCGCTTTCCCATGGAGATAGGGACCCTGACTTGCTATGTTACATTAGGCAAGTTTCTTCACTCTCATGAAATGAGAGGAACAACTCCCACCCTTAGTAGGGGCGACCTGAGATCTGGGGTGGGAAGGAGCCTTGCCAGGGTGGGGACTCATGGGCCTCTCTCGCTCTTCTTTCCCCTACAGCCCCTGACTCTGGAGCAGCACAAGGGTTATATGGTGGAGCCAGAGTGGTCCCTGTACCCTCCCCCGTCCCACACCTATGCAGACAGCCCCCCGCCCTACAAGCTGAAACTGGACCTGACCAAGCTGTAGGCCTCCACTGCCAAGTTCAGGGGCTCCAGGGGTCTCACTTGCCCTTTGCCTAGGCGTCCAGGTCAAGGTGGGACCATCCTTGGGCTCCTCCCTCCCCCAAATTCTTCTCTCTCCAGCCCCGCCCCTCACCCCCTGGATTCTGGGGGTGCTGTGCCCCTGTTGGGGGTGGGATCTGACCTTGGTTCCTCCCTGTCCCCCTTCCCCAGAGCGTGTTACTTTTGTCTTCTATTCTGTAGCTTCTTGAGTATTTGAACCCCAGTTCTGTGCTGCCTTCCTCCTTCCTCCTCTCTCCCCTCTCTGGGGGGCTGAGGCCACAGGGGAGCCACTTTGTGCTAAGGCTCCCCCTTTTCTCCCCACCCCTCCTCTGGAGACATAGCCCCGTGAGAGGAGGCCCCCCAGGAGAAGAGGTGGCTCCATGCTGGGAGGGCGAATGAGGCTGGTGTTGCAACATGGGGGTCAGAAGGAATAAACCATGTATATAAAAACCATCTTGGACTGAGCTTACTGCTATCGGTCTTTCCGTCTGCCTCCTTGGGGGGAGGCCTGAGTGTGGCCATGACTGCTGCCCACCAGGCCCTTCCTGAGATGCGGGACCCCAGGAACTCCCCACAGCTTGAGTGGTGTGGAACAGCTGCCACCTGAAAGGAACCAGCACACATCACACTCCTAGCTAGGGGTGACTCTGGCAAAGTGGCTCCTGCCACCTGCCTGGCCCAGGTGGGTGAGTGCCCCTTCCTGGGCCTCCGTGTTGCTCCTGTGAAACGGACAGGGCACATCTTGAAGAGGACATTTGTTAATTTTGTCACCAGCTGGCTTCCATCCCCCTTTCTTTTGGGGATGGAGCTCTGTCCTACTGGAGGCAGTCTCAGGGCCCCGTCCACAGGTCTTCACCCCTTCCCTACCCAGGGGGTCCAGCTTTGGTGAGTAGGCATTCTTTCCCTGCACTCTGCATTCAAGAGGAGTCTTTCATGCCTGGGAAATCCCATGGACAGAGGAACCTGATGGGCTATAGTCCATGGGGTCGCAAAGAGTTGGATACAACTTAGTGACCAAACACAAGTGCAACAGTGAAGACCCAGCACGGCCATAAATAATCAAAATAAGAGGAGTCTTGTTGGACAGGAGCAGCCCACCGTGATGAGGCCGTAGCCGTGACCCTCCATCCTTCCTGTCCGTTCTGCAGACTCCCCAAGAGCCTCTCAATAAATCTTTTGGTTTAGAAGGCTAGAGTTGTTTCTGTTGCTGGCAACCAGAGAGACTTGTTTGGTGGAGGCTGCCTCTCCTGGGAAGAGTTTGGGATGATGGACATGGTTATCAGTGGGGTAGATGTTTCCAAGGGCTAATGGAGGCCTGTGGGTGGTGGGAGGGTGGTTGGGGGGAGGTGAGTTAGGCTGAGTGAGGCTAGTGCCCCTCCACTTTTCATCTTGCCCTGTGACCCGAGAAGTTGATTCACTTGGACCCTCAGCCTTCTGCTAGAGTCTGCCAGAGGGGGCCACCAGCAGGAGGTAGAAGGAAGAGAAGTGAGAAGTCCCGGAGTGGGGGAGTGTTCTCTCCCCACTTCTTTCTCTGTATCCCCCAACCCAAGACCATAGCTCCACCAAGTGGGCCACCAGTCCAGGCACGTTAAAAGCTCCTGGCTGTTGCCCCTCTCATGTGCTGCACCACCCCGTCAGTTACCTACCCCTGCTGCACTTTGCAAATACCCCCTTATTACCACTCTCCTGCACTGTCCATTCTGACTGGCTCCTGCTTGTCTGGCCCCTGCCTGATATCACCCTGATATCACGAACATCGGGATTCAAACAAAAGGCAATCTAGGCCCTTGAGTAACATTCTGAGCCCAGCGTGGGATTTCAGGGAAGCCCCTAGGAATGTCACCAGGAAAAACGACCTGGGCAGAGATGAGAAGTGATGGCAAGCCAGTGCTGCCCTGTAAAACATTCTGTGATGATGTAAGTGTTCTGTCTGTGCCACCTCCAGCCACACGATGTTGCCGAGTTCTCGCAATATGGCTCATGCGACTCGATTGTGTTCTTCATTTTCTTTAGTTTGAGTTGATGTACATTTAAGGTTTTTCCTCTATTTTTTTTTTTTGTGGGAGTGAAAAATATGCATCATATAAAATAGGCTATTTTAGCCAGGTTTTTTTTTTTTTTGGCTAGGCGGCATGTGGGACCTTAGTTCCCCGTCCAGGAATCGAACCCGCACTCTCTGCAGTGGAAGTGTGGAGTCTTAACCACTGGACTGCCCAGGAAGTCCCGTAGCCAGTTTTTTTTGGCTGCGCTGGGTCTTTGTTGCTGCTCATGGGCTTTCTCTAGTGGCAGCAAGCTGGGGGCTGCTGTGTGGTTGTGGTACAAGGGCTTCTCTGCGGTGGCTTCTCTTGTCGCAGAGCACGAGCTCTCAGCGTGTGAGCTTCAGTAGTTGTGGCACATGGGCTCAGCAGTTGCAGCTCACGGGCTCCAGAGAGCAAGCTCATTAGTCGTGGTCCACAGGCTCGATTGTTCTGCAGCATGTGGGATCTTCCCCTACCAGGGATCAAACAAGTGTTCTTTGCCTTACAAGGTGGATTCTCAACCACTGGACCACTAGGGAAGCTCCCCCTTAAAAACTGCACAATTTTTAAGTGTACAGTTCAGTGACAATAGGTACATCCACAAGCTATAACAAACCTAGACAGTGTATTAAAAAGCAGAGACATCAATTTGCTGACAAAAGTTATGTATAGTCAAAGCAACTGCTTTCTTGGTATAGTCAAAGCCAGTCATGTGAGAGCTGGACCATAAAGAAGGCTGAACACCAGAATATTGCTGCTTTCAAGCTGTGGTGGTGGAAAAGACTCCTGAGAATCCCTTGGACAGCAAGGGGATCAAACCAGTCAATCCTAAAGGAAATCAGTCCTGAATATTCACTGGAAGGACTGATGCTGAAGCTTAAGTTCTTTATGGCCACGTGATACAAGAGCTGGGCTCATTAGAAAAGACCCTGATGCTGGGAAACATTAAGGGCAGGAGGAGAAGGGGACGACAGAGGATGAGATGGTTGGATGACATCACCAACTCAATGGACATGAGTTTGAGCAAGCTCTGGGAAATGGTGAAGGACAGGGAACCCTGGTGTGCTGCAGTTCATGGGGTTGCAAAGAGTCGGACATGACTGAACTACTGAACAACAGCAAGAGTGTTGTGGAGTTATCACCATCATCTATTTAAATGGTAGTTGTAATCCCTTAGCCCGGCTTAAAGGGGAACTTGGCTGCCCTTTCAGTTGTAGATCTGCCCTCCCTCTGGCCTCCCCATCTCAGTGAGTCTAGACACTTGAGTGGCATCTTGATTGTTCTCTGTCCTCACTCCATGTTGCTTCTTCAGCCATGCTTTTCCTCTTGGGCTCCAGCCCACATGCTTCTCTTTGCTTTCCTTGGCAATAGCCAGGGTCCAACCTCCATCATCTCTTGCCCAAAAAATGTGCCCATCTTTTCTCAGGTCTCCCTGCTTCCCTTCTGGCCACCCTCTAGCTCCAGGCAGCAGCTGGGGAGCCATTGGTATAAAGTATATCTAATCCTAGACATCACCCACTTCTGGGTTCTAGTGCTGCAATGAGGAGCCCAAATATCCACATGATCCAACAGGTACCCCCATGACTTGGCCCAGTTAGCATCTCCAACCACTTCTATGAAGCTGTGTCCCTTACTTGCTATGCTCCAGGCACACAGGCTCTCTCTAGATTCCTTGAACCCCGTTCCTTCCAACCCCAGGGCCTTTGCACTTGCATTTCCCTCTGGCAGGAACACCCCTGAAGCCCGGCTCTAACCAAGTTCTCAACACAAAGGACTCCTCCTCAACCAGTCACATCCTCGCCACCCAAGTCTGGGCCAGCATCCCCTGTTACACCAACGCTCAACTCCTCGTTCATCTTCCCTGTGCCCACCACATTTATAGTTGATTAATAATTATTTGTTTTAGTGTCAGCCTCCTTTAACATAATTTTATGAGCTCCATGAAGTCAGCTCCCTAGGGTTTCATGTGCGAACTGGCATGGAGCAGGCAATCAGTAATTATTCTTGATTGGGTATTTTCCTGATTCCCTCTCAGACCCCAGAAGCAGCATCACCCAGTCAAATCCATTGCCTATGTGGGCTCTGACCTTGTCCCTCTCTTACAAGCTCATTGTTGCCCTTGGATACCACCTGCTTTCCTCTGCTTAACTTTTAAGGGCTTTTAAAATCCACCATGTTGGCAGCCACCACCTCCAATGTTCCTCCAACCTTTCATTCTGAAGACAGAAGGGGCATAAATGTTCTAGCCTGCAGACATTTGCTATAACTGCTCCTTTTGCTCAGAATTCAGGAAACCCTGGTTTGATTCCTGGGTCAGGAAGATTCGCTGGAGAAAGAATATTCTTTTGCTTCCCTGTGGCTCAGCTGGTGGAGAATCTGCCTGCGATGCAGAAGACCTGAGTTCGATCCCTGGGTCGGGAAGATTCCCTGAAGAAGAGAATGGCTACACACTCTAGTGTTCTTACCTAGAGAATTCCATGGACAGAGGAGCCTGGCGGGCTATAGTCCATGGGGTCACAGAGTCAGACATGATGAACAACTAAGACTTTCTGCTCAGAAACCATCACAGACTTGGTAGGAATCAACTTGGCACTTGGCACTGTCATCTCTCTTTCCTAACAGAACTGATCTGGTTTGATCATACCTATGTGGTTTAGGGGAAGTTGAGCAGCATGACCCAGCCTCCTCAGGTATTGATAGGATATATTGGGAGAGAGACATGCCCTGTTAACTGGGGTTGTTGAGCTTGGGACAATGAAGCATCGTCTGAAGCAAGAGGCATGGAGAAAGACAGTGTCTTCATGCCATTGCCGGAAGTCCTGAAACAATAAAGCCATCTTGTCCTTAATTTTCAGCTTAATCCCATTTGTGTGGGGCTCCTTGGAACTGAAAATTGTGATTCTATCTCTTTGTCCTCCCTCAAGACAGAGTTTTGCAAGGGCAGAGGTTTGTTTGCATGCTGCTGTGTCTAGCACATTGATTCCTTTTCCTTTTTTTCTGCTGTGTTGCTTGGCTTGTGGAATCTTAGGTCCCCGCACTAGGGTTGAACCCAGGCCCCTGGCAGGGAGAGCACGAACCACTGACCACTGGACCACCAAGGAATTTCCTAATGCATTAATTCTTGAAACCCCTGTGACCATTCCAGGGTTGGACCCAGAGTAGATGCCTCATAGGTATGGAATGAATGATGTCAGACGGTGCCGGTAGAAACTGAGTCCTGCGGATGTGCGGAGGTGGGAGAGGAGTCCTTTCCAAGCAGGTGGAGTGATGGCTGCCTGGAAGAGACGGCGGCTGACTTGGGCTTTGAAGAATGGATAGAATCCAGGGACAACGGAGGGTGTCCCGGGTACACAGGTGTGCGTGTGCATTCAGAGAAAAGTAATACCTATTCACATTACCTGTCTCTCTCAGGGTTTCACTGGGGAAGGGGCCCTGAGTGCCAAGTGAAGACTCTTCTGGAGTCTCAGGAGAGAGGGGGCCCTTCACCTCCATCTGAGGCTGCTTCCCAGTGCAGGGGCTCACAAAGCTGACTTGAGGATAACTCCTGACTCGCTGCAGCTCTTTGGACCTCAGGTTCCTTGTCTGCCTTCCCCAGCTCCACAAGGCATCTGGGAAGCCGCCCTCTCTGCGCCTCCCTCTGCCTTCCTCTCACATCCCAGTGCAGACCTGGTGGAGGGTGGGTGGGTGACTGGTGTCATGGCAACAAACAGGAGCGCCCATGTGTCCGTAGTGAGGGTTGCTGTGGCAACCGGCAGTCCTGGTTCCCTGGCGACAGGCCTGAGTTCTGGGCTTAGGGGTGGGAAGGGAGGGAGGGAGGTGTCCCTGGAGACACTCTGTAAGTGCTTGGAAGGAAGGATGGGGATTCATGTCTTTCTCTACTGTGAAGGGGGAGCCTCAGGCCAGATCCCAGCTGAGGATTGCTGGGGTCCCTGCCCCGGACCAGGTTGTGAGCCCAACAGGGAAGCTGAAGCCTCCAGGGGTCCTGTGTCGTGGGATGCTGCCCACCATCCCCTTCACACCCAGTCCCACCAGGCTCTAGGTGGCACCTGGCATGCTGCCTCCTCGGCGTCTGCACACAGTCTGTTCCCTTTGGCTGGAAGGCTCTACTCTCTTCCCAGCTGAGTTTTCACACTGAGTGTCCCTCCTTGGTCTTCTGGCTCAGCCTAGCCCTGCTAAATCACTATACCCTAAGCCTCTATCATGTTGACAATTAAGTGATTGCTTCTTTGCTTGTGTGATGATTGGTTTAATAAATGCTCCCTCTGCCAGATGCGACACTGTAGCAGTCCCAGTCACAGCTGTGTCCCACACACTGAGGAGGCTGCCCTCAATACATCTTTGTCAACACGCTCCCTCCTAGCTCCACATCAGTACAGCCAGTGCGATCTCCTCTCTGTCCCTGGAACTCTTTCCGGCACCCATTTGGTCCATACCCCTGACTTCCACCAGGAAAGTCCTGGAACATTCTGGGCCCTTCCACAATGTTCTGAAATGTCCCAGAACACCCCTCCGTGCTTCTCTCTCTCCGCTTTTATTAAAGCTGGAACACTGCTTCCTCAGAGACTCTCCCCCACCTCCTGGTTAAAACAGTGCTTCCCCCATCGGTCACTCTCAGCCCATTGCCTTCATGGCAATTAAAATCATCTCGGCCCTTTATTGGTTTGTATGTCTCAGGTTTGTCCTTCCCATAAGGATATATACATGCCAGAATACTCAGGAGCATGAAGGGTAGGGATCATGTCTGGTGTGCTTACAATTGAAACCCTAGCCCCTCGTGCACAGCTGATGCATGAATTCTTGCTTTCTTAAAAGCATTAAAGTTAATTAATTAATTACTGGCTGCCCTAGGTCTTTGTTACTGTGCAGGTTTTTCTCTAGTTGTGGCAAGCATGGGCTACTCTCTGGTTGCAGCGTGCGGGTTTCTTGTTGCGGCATCTCTTGTGGAGCAGAGGCTTTAGGGCACGCGGGCTTCAGTAGTTGCAGTACATGTGCTCAATAGTTGTGGTTCCTGGGCTTGAGAGTACAGGCTCAGCAATTGTGGCCCATGGGCTTAGTTGCTCCGAGGCATGTGGGGTCTTCTCTGATCAGAGATGGCACCTGTGGCTCCCGCATTGGCAGGCAGATTCTTTACCAGTGAGCCACCAGGGAAGTTCAATAAGTGCTTATTGATTGGATGGAGGAAAGGGGCGAAGAGACCAGGAGGTGGCCATGCGCTCTAGGGTAGGCAGCTCTGACACCGTCCTGCTGGAAAACGTGCGTGAGTCACTTACCTCTCTGAGCCCCAGGGTCTGGCTTTTCAGTCCAAGTGTAATTTACAAATAACAAAGCGCACTCAGTCTTACTGCTGTGACCCAAACACAGAGTACTCCTAATCCCCAGGGGCTGTCTTGTGCCCCCTCGAGTCACCTCCCAGGGGTCGTCCCACAGCTGACCTCTGTCCCCTAGGCTCCACCTGACTTCTTTTTCGTTGTTGATTTTACCATGCTGTGTGGCTTGAGGATCAGTTCCCCCACCAGCAATTGAACCTATGACACAGCAGTGAAAGCCCGGAATCCTAGCCACTAGGCCACCAGGGAGCTTCCTGTTCTGTTTAAGAAACCAACTTTAGTGAGGCAAACTTTACATGTAATGATGCAACTGTTTTAAGTGCTCAATGAATTTTGACAAATATACCCCCCCTGTTGCCCCATAATTCAAGATATAGGACATTTCCATCACCCCAAGGCCACATGCCCCTTTGTGCTCACTGCTTTTGCTCCCTGATGATCCCCACCAGGAGGCCCCCGGTCCAGCCTCTATCACTGTAGATTAGTGTGGCTTATTTGTGAAGTTCACATAAATGGAATCACAACATGTGTTCTCTTTGTTTCTTTTGCTCAGTGTTGGTGAAGTCCCTTGTGGGATACATGTATCAATAGCAATGGGTCATTCTTTTTCTTTGCTGCATAGTATTCTACTAGTGACCATGTCATTGTCCATTTATCCATCAACTTGTTGATAAACCTGTGGGCTGTTTCCTGTTTGAGGCTATTATGACCATTTATGTTTATATCTTTGGATGAAATCATGTCCCTTTTTCTGTTGGATGAATACCTGTAGTGGGTTGAGTGGTGCCCCTACCACCCTCAATTCATGTCCACCCGGAACCTCAGAATGTGACTTTATTTGGAAATAGTGTCTCTGCAGATAGAATTTAGCTAAGAATCCAAATGAGATCAAACTGGATGAGGGCAGACCACAAATCCAATGATAGCATCATGGTAAGAGACATAAATGAATACACAGAGAGACACAATAGGAAGGCCATGTGAAGATGGAGGCAGAGACTGGGGTGATGTAGCTGCAAATCAAGGGATGCCAAAGATAGCGGACAACTCCAAGAGCTGGGAGAGGGACGCGGTTCTCCCTTATAGATCCACAGAAGAAACCAACCCTGCCAACATCTTGATTTTGGACTTCTGGCCTCCTGAACTGTGAGAGAATAAGTGTCTATTGTTTTAAACCATCCCCTTTGTGGTCATTTGTTATGGCAGCCCCAGGACACTCATAAAATGCCCACGGATGGAACTGCTAGAGTGTAGGAACACTCCCTTTCAGCAAATATTTCCAAACGGCTGTCTCAAGTGGTGGTACCAAATGACATTTCCACCAACTGAGTCTGAGAGCCATCGCTTCTTCATCTCTACAATGGGGACAGTAATAACTCTTCATGGGTGTGGTGAGAATATTTGAGAAAGCACAGTTCTGGGCATTGAAGTGTGGGGGCTCCCCTGGTGGCTCAGTGGTAAAGAACCTGCCTGCAATGCAGGAGACCCAGGTTCAATCTCTGGATTGGGAAGATCCCCTGGAGAAGGGGGTGGCAACCCCCTCCAGTATTCTTGCCTGGAGAATTCCATGGACAGAGGAGTCTGGCAGGCTACAGTCCCTGGGGTTACAAAAAGTTGAAAACACTCTGTAAATGGTAACTTAAAAAAAAAGTTGCAGAGAAGGTGCAAATCCAGCTCCATATGTCTTCAATATTGAACTTTTTCTGCTCTTTCCCAGAAGTCATATTCAAGGAGTTCAGGGTGGAGACCCTCTCCTCCTATAGGAAGACCAAGTGAGGTCTGGGTTCTGGGGTGATAGTGAGGACCCTGGGAGACCCAAAGAGGCTGCAATGCTGAAAGCAACTAAGGAAAGCCAGAGCAGAATCAGCACAAGAAAATGTCATTCTTTCATTCATCAACAGATTTGTTGCCAGTCAATGCTTGATTCAAGAGGATGGTATCCTGGAAAGGCCCCAATATAAATACAGGCTAGGCAGCCAAACTGGGCAGAGGGGAAATGGGAGCTCTGCTGAGCAGCCAGGAAGGCTTCCTGGAGGAAGAGACCTGAGCTGGATTTGAAGAATGTGAGAAGGCATGCAAGACCAACTTGACCATCCTTTCTGCTATGCCAGAAGTCTAAAGTCAAAGTGTTGGCAGCTGTACTCCCTCTCAAGGCTCTAGAGGAGGGTCCTTCCTTGCATCTTCCAACTCTGATAGACGCAGGCATTCCTTGGCTTGTGGCCACATCACCTCAATCTCTGCCTCTATCTCCACATGGTCTCTCTGTTTGGATTTCACTCTTCTTTCAAGGACACCAATCACTGAATTTAGCTCCCTCACCCAAATCCGAGATGATCTCATCTCAAGATCCTTAACTTAATAATATCTGCAAAGACTCTTATTCCAAAAAAGGCCTTATTTTGAGGTTCCAGGCATACATGTCTTGGGGGGAGGTCACTATTCAACCCAGTACACTGAGAGTGTTTGTTCAGTTTATTTTCAGTGAGACTGTCCTCTTGCAGGTAGGGCTGTCTCTGTCTTGTCTGGAGACTGTATTCTGTGCCCATCACAGGGTCTGGGGCACAGGAGGCTGTCAATAAGTGCTGCTGAATGCCTGAATAAAAGACAGGAGGAGGGACTTCACCGGTGGTCCAGTGGCTGAGATTCTATGCTCCCAAGGCAGGGAACCTGGGTTCGATCCCTGGTCAGGGAACTAGATCCCACATGCTGCAACTAAATTTTCAGCACACCACAAATGAGATTGAAGATGCCACTTGTCGAAGCTAAGACCCAACGCAGCAAATAAATATTAAAATAAAAAGACAGAAGGAGAGGGAGTCAGCACGGGGTACTGGGAGAGGGTATAGCCTTGGGAGCAGAGAGTGGGGGTTCTATTTCCTTCTCCTGAGCCTTGCTTGGCAAGACACTTCCACTCTCTGAGCCTCAC
Organism: Muntiacus reevesi; assembly: GCF_963930625.1. NCBI lineage: Eukaryota > Metazoa > Chordata > Mammalia > Artiodactyla > Cervidae > Muntiacus > Muntiacus reevesi. The sequence continues at coordinate 183,474,251 of NC_089249.1, read as the reverse complement.
TTTTACCCACTTTGCAAGGCTGTCGTGAAGATAAATGTCAAAGTCTGGAGGTTTCCAAGTTACCTAGTAGGATCTTAGGAGGTGCCGCTATTGTAGTGGTGGGGGAGAGCAACGCAGGCAGGAAGCATTCTAGACCTGCAGGTAAAGTTAGAAAAGGCGGATCCGGTGGAGACTTCAGGGGGGCGCTGCGATGCAGCCAGCTGGGCTGACAGTGAGAGAGGAAGATCAAGGGCCCCTGTGTTTATTTGTCACTGAGCCCTTCTCGGGATCCTGGAAGGAAGTGGTCTATATGCCCCTTCTTTCTTTTTTTTTCATTGAAGTGAGATCCACATAATATAAAATTAGCCTTGTTTTTTTCTTGGTCTCTCCTTGCAGCTTGTAGAATCTTAGTTCCCCACTTGGGTATTGAACCTGGGCTCTCAGTAATGAAAGGGTGGAGTCCTAATCACTGGTGCCTGAGTGGGTGAGTCGTTCAGTCGTGTCTGACTCTTTGCAACCCCGTGGACTGCAGCCCGCCAGCCTCCTCTGTCCATGGAATTTTCCAGGCAAGAGTACTGGAGTGGGTTGCCTTTTCCTCCTCTAGGGGAATCTTCCTGACCCAGGGATCGAACTCACCTCTCCCATGTCTCCTGCGTCTCCTGCATTGCAGGTGGATTCTTTACCGCTAAGCCACCAGGAAAGCTGCTAACCACTGGACTGCCAGGGAATTCCCTAAAATTGACCACTTTAAAATGAACAATTCAGTGGCATTTAGTACATTCATAATATTGTGTAACCATCACCTCTGTTTAGTTCCAGAACACTTCCATCCCTGTTCCCATTAGCAGCCACTCCCTACCACCCGCACCCCACCCCCCGCACCCCAGCCCCTGGCAACTGCTAATCTGCTTTCTGTCTCCACGGATTGGCCTGTTCTGGACATTTCTTATAGATGGAATCATACAAAAGGTGACCTTTTGTGTCTGGCTCCTTTCACTCAACATATTTTCTAGGTTCATCCGCGTTGTATTAATAGCATGTGTCAGAGCTTCATTCCTTCTCATGGCTGAGTAATAGTCCATTGTTTGGATGGAAAGCACTGTGCTTATCCATTCATCACTTGATGGATGCTTGGGCTGGTTCCTCTTTTTGGTGATTGTGACTAATGCCGCTGCGAACTTGTGTGCATGTGTATCTGTTTAAGCATCTGATTTCACTTCTCTTGGGTGTACGCCAATTGTAAAGATGGGAAAACTGAGGCTAGGAGGGGATGAGTCAGCAGTGAAGAGTGTGAATTTGAAATGAGGTGAGATTTGGATCTGGCTTCAGGCAGGGCTCTGCCGGGCACTCACATGTGACTTTGGGCTGGAGGAGTTACTGGGACCGCTAGCTCATAAAAAGAAGCTTCTGGAAGGACATGTCACAATAGTTGATCCACACTGGCCACTGCGTTATTCATAGTGACAGTGGAGGAGGGGACTTCGCTGGTGATCCTGTGGGTAAGACTTGGCTTCACAATGCCGGGGGTACAGGTTCAATCCCTGATTGGGGAGCTAGGATTCCCACATGCCTCTGGGTCAAAGAAACAAAACAGAAAACAGAAGCAATATGGTAACAAATTTAATAAAGACCAAAAAAAAAAAAAAAAAAAAAGGTCCGCATCAAAAAAGTCCTTAAAGAGACAGCATGGAAAACAGATTCCCCCCCTCACCCGCTGGCCACTGGGATCAGTTACTGGGGCCTGTTTTGCCCACCCTGCATGAGGTCCCCGGGGCCTGGCTCACCTCCAGGCAGCAGTTTGGGCTGTGGACTGGCATCTGTCCCCAGTGCTCCAACCGAGGTGGGGGTCCCCAGAGCCGCCTCAGCCTCAGCCTCAGCTTTCCATATGGGCCACTTCCTAAGGGTGCAGAGCCCAAAGCCGTTCCTGGGTGACTGCAGCGGTCTTTCTCCCTCTCTGCCCTTGACCTTGTCGGCCATTCAGATCCCAGCCATAGGGCATCAGTGGAGGCAGGAGTGGGAGGAAGAAATGCAGAATTGGTGATTCTTTGCTCGGGGACAGTTAGCAGCCCGTGGTGCTTACTCTGAGGACATCTGAGTAATAGGCTCAGAGCCTTTTTTGGAGGAAGAGGGGACTAATTCTTACCAGGGGAAGGGTTGTGTTCATACTCATTTTGCAGATATGGAAACAGATCCCAGCGAAGCTGAGTTATTGTTCAGCCAAAAGTCACGATGATTTGTTTATGCATTGTGCATTTACTTAACATGCTATGTGCTGCCCAGGGCTCTGTGGAGTGACCAAGAAGATAATAAAGTCCCTGCCCCTTGTGGAGATGACAGATGACAAGGAGAAAAAGAAATTGCAGGAAATTTCCTGGCAGTCTAGTGGTTAGGACTCTTGGCTTTCACTGCCAAGGGCCTGGGGTTTAATCCCTGGTGGGGGAGGAAGAGATCCCACAAGACACGGCCAAAAAAAAAAAAAAAAGAAAGAAAGAAAGAAAGAAAAGGCAGGATAGTTCCTCAAAAAATTCCTCATCCAGCAATTCTACTCAAACCCATGTCCCTCTTACGTCTCCTGCACTGGCAGGGGGATTCTTTACCACTAGCACCACCTGGGAAACCCACTCCTAGGTATGTGCCCTTACAAAAGTGAACACAGAGAGTCTGACAGACACTTGCACACGTGTGCTCACAGCAACACTAATCACAATTGCCAAAAGAGGAACTACTGAAATGTCCATCAATGGATGAGTGAATAAAAGAAATGTGATCCATCCATACTATGGAATATTACCCAGTCGTAAAAAGAAATGAAGCACTGACACATATTACAACATGGATGGACCTCAAAAACATCATGCTGATTAGTATAAGCCAGATCTAGAAGGACATATGTGATTCCATTTGTATGAAATATTCAGAATAGGTAAATCCATAGGGACAGGAAACATTAATGATTATGAGAGGCTGGGGCAGGGAAAGGGGAGTGATCGTTAATGAAGATGGAGTTTCCTTTTGGAATGATGAAAATGTCTTGGAACTAGATACAGGTGCTGATTGGGCTTCCCAGGTGGCGTTAGCGATAAAGAACCTGCCTGCCAATGCAGGAGATGCAGGTTCGATCCCTGGGTCTGGAAGATCCCCTGGAAGAGGGCATGGCAACCCATTCCAAAGTTCTTGCCTGGAGAATCCCATGAACACGGAAGTCTGGCAGGTTATTGTCCATAGGTTTCAAAGAGTCAGACAGACTGAATCAACTTAGCACACACTCACGCAGAGGTGTTGATTGCATGACATCATGAATGCACTAAATGCCATTGAACTGTATACTATAAAATGATGAGTTCTATGGTATGGGAATTGTATCTCAGTTTAGAAAAAAACCCTGAAATACAGAGTTTCTTAGATAGAAAAATCAAGCAGGGTTAGGGGGTCAGAGGGCAGGTATGGGAGAGAGGAAATGCCCACAGCTGATTTGAAGTGAGGGCCTACGACCTGCACTGCCGAGTGCTGTGTATGTTTGTTTTATCACGGCCTCTGCTCTGTCTCACAAAGACATTTTATATATGGGTTCCCCACCCACTCCTGGTGGCTCAGAGGGTAAAGAGTCTGCCTGCAATGTGGAAGACCTGAGTTCGATCCCTGGGTCGGGCAGAGCCCCTGGAGAAGAAAATGTCAACCTACTCCAGTATTCTTGCCAGGGAAGTCCTTTGAACGGAGGAGGAGCCTGGTGGGCTACAATCCATAGGGTCGCAGAGTCGGACATGACTGAACGACTTCACTTTCACTCACTCCAGTATTCCTGCCTGGAGGATCCCGTGGACAGAGGAGCCTAGTGGGCTGCAGTCTGTGGGGACACAGAGTCATACAAGACTGAGCGACCAGGAGTTACAGTTACACCCTTTCCTGTGCTGCGTGGTACTGTGGCATCTTAATTCCCCGACCAAGGATGGAACCCATGCCTCTTGCCTTGGAAGCATGGAGTCTTAACCAGTGGACTGCCAGGTAAGTCCCTCAGGGACATTTTAAAGATGGAAAAACTAATGTGTAGAGCTGGAGAAACCCACTCAAGACTTATAAGAAGTGGATGCAGGACTTCCCTGGTGGTCCAGTGCTTAAGAATACCCCTCCCATTGCAGGGGATGCAGGTTCAATCCCTGGTCTAGGAATATTCCATATATTGTTGTTTTTGTTCATTCGTTAAGTCATGCCTGACTCTTTGTGACCCCATGAACTGCAGCAAACCAGGCTTCTCTGTCCTCCACTGTCTTCTGATGCTTCCTCAAATTCATATGCATTGAGTTGGTGATGCTGTCTAAACATCTCATCCTCTGCCACCCCCTTCTCCTTTTGCCTTCAATCCTTCCCAGCATCAGGGTCTTTTCCATTGAGTCACCTCTTTGAATCAGGTGGCCAATGTATTGGAGCTTCATCTTCAGCATCAGTCCTTCCAGTGAATAATCAGGATTGACTTCATTTAGGATTAATTGGTTAGATCCCCTTACTGTCCAGGGGACTGTCAAGAGTCTTCTCCAGCACCACAGTTTGAAAGCCTCAATTCTTGGGCACTCAGCTTTCTTTATGGTTCAACTCTCACATTCATACATGACTACTGAAAAAATCATAACTTTGACTAGATGGACCTTTGTTGACAAAGTGATGTCTGCTTTTTAATATGCTTTCTAGGTTTGTCATAGCTTTTCTTCCAAGGAGCAAGCAAGATCCCACATGCCTTGGAGCAAATAAGGGCCTGAATCACAACTACTGAGCCCATGCACCTAGAGCCCATGTTCTGTAGTAAGAGAAGTCACTGCAATGAGAAGCCTGTGAACTGCAACAAAGAGCAGCCCCCGCTCACTGCAACTAGAGAAGTCCTGCTCAGCAACAAAGACTGAGTGCAGCCAAAAGAAAAGGGAATTCATAAAACACTTCATCCAAAAACAGCAGTGGGTGCAGAACTAAAGGTAGTAGCAAAGATCATGAGCGTTTATTTCACGGTTACCTCTCTAGTTTCTGGGCTTCCCTGGTGGCTCAGGTGGTAAGGAATCTGCCTGCATTGCAGAAGACCTGGGTTCGATCCCTGGGTCAGGAAGATCCCCTAGAGAAGGGAATAGCTACCCACTCCAGTATTCTTGCCTGGAGAATTCCATGGATAAAGGAGCCTGGCGGGCTACAGTCCATGGAGTTGCAAACAGTTGGACACAACTGAGTGACTAACACACACACACATGCACACACGTCTAGTTTATAGAGAAACAGAAGGTGATGCCAGGAGTTCCAGCAGCAGGCTCTGAGCCCACTCAGTGGTGAAGGGCAGACAGGGTGGATAAGGCCCCAGCATGTGGCTGGAGGAAACCAACACATCCCCTACATCCCAGGCCTCAATTTCCTCCTCTGGAACACCTGGGGGTTATAAGGAGGCCTCCCAGCTCAGACCTGGGACCGTGAGTTCTACAGCTGGTCTGGAGCGGGGAGCAGGTGGTGAGGCCCTTGCCTCTGGGAGAGCCGTGCCAGCTGTGGACCAGATGGCGGCCAGGCCTGCGGACGCTGCCTGCCATGTCCCTGCCTGTGGACTCTGCCAGACCACAGGTCATCATTTTTGGGCCATAACCTGGGGTTCCTCAGTGCCTCAGTGGTAAAGAATCCGCTTGCAATGCAGGAGATGCAGGAGACATGGGTTTGATCCCTGGGTTGGGACGATCCCCTGAGGGAGGAGATGGCAACCCACTCCAGTATTCTTGCCTGGAGAATTCCATGGACAGAGGAGCCTGGTGGGCTATATAGTCCATGGGGTCACACAGTCTAACGCGACTGGGTGACTGAGCATTTGAGCAGTGACCTTCCTGGGTTCTTTCTGTCCTCAGTCGCCCATGTCTCATTCCAGGTATCACAGCCAGGCCAAGGACCTTGGGGAGGTCTGTGGCCTTGCTCTGCCTCCCTGCCACATCCCAACTGCCGTATCTCCTGTTGGCTCCACCTGCAAAGTACATCTTGGCTAGGATCCCATTCGTCCCTGGCCACCAGCCGGGGATGAGCACCATTTCTGGCCAGGAAATCTTGCTTCCTAAATAACGTCTCTAATTTAAGATAGTGCCTCAACCGCAAGTGTTGGTCATACTACCTTTCCTCACTAGTGCCCCCAACCCATCCTCATTTCATGCAGGGGAACTGCCTCCACTGTGGTCCATAGGACTCTCCATGACCTGGAGCACTCCTCATTGCTGCCTACCACATCTTCTCCTCCCCTCTCCCTCACTTTTTCCCAACATGCAATACTTTGCACTGACTCTCCTGTGCTATGTGATCTTAAAGTTCCTAGTGTGTCCACAGACCATGTGTCTGCAGTGTACTATGTGTGAGTGCACGGTCAGGGGCCCAGCAAACCTCTTCTTGCTTATCTTCAACTGTGTGTCTGACATATGGGTCAAATCTGGGTGTTTATGAAGTGTGCGTGCATATGGATGCCATTGACTGCAGCTGTGTGTGTGTCGGGCGTGTGAGCTGTAGGTCTCTGCTGAGTGGGGTTTGATGCCTGCATGTGGTTCATCTGGAACAAAGGCTCAAGTGGCAGGCAGACCACAGGAGGGTGAGGGGGTGTGTACAGAGCTAGAAGGAACGTGAGCTGCTCATGCTCCCACACATTCAATATTTATTCGAGTGCTTATTGTGTGCTGTAGGGGTCAGCAGGGCCCTTCAGCACCTGGTATCTATCAACGTTCACAGTGTCAACTCCTGAACACTTCACACACAAATGATTGAGTACCCACTGTGTACGGACCCTCTGCTAGAGATGGATCAGTTGCATCTGGTTCTACCTCTGGGCCCTCCAACCCTTTGTCCACCCTCTTTCCCCAGCACTGACTGCAGGAAGGCTCTGAGCCCCATTTGGACCCCTGGACCCTGCTTAAACTGTGGACAGAGGTTCACAACATTGCACAGGAGGCAGTGACCAAAACCATCCCAAAGAAAAACAAATGCAAAAAAGCCAGGTGGTTGTCTGAGGAGGCTTTACAAGTAGCTGAGAAAAGAAGAGACACGAAAGGCAAGAGATAAAGGGTAAGATATACTCAACTGAATGCAGAATTCCAGAGAATAGCAAGGAGAGATAAGAAGGCCTTCTTAAGTTAACAATGCAAAAAAAAAAAAAAAAAATAGAGGAAAACAATAGAATGGAAAAGACTAGAAATCTCTTCTAGAAAATTGGAGCTATCAGGGGAACATTTAATACAAGAATGGGCACGATAAAGGACAGAAATGCTAAGGACCTAACAGAAGCAGAAGAGATTAAGAAGAGGTGGCAAGAATACACATAAGAACTAGACAAAAAAGTTCTTAATGACCCAGATAACCATGATGGTGTAGTCACTCACCTAGAGCCAGACATTCTGGAGTGTGAAGTCAACTGGGCCTTAGGAAGCATTACTATGAATAAAACTAGGAGGTGATGGAATTCCAGATGAGTATTTTCAAATCCTAAAATATGATGCTGTTAAAGTGCTGCACTCAATATATCAGCAAATTTGGAAAACTCAGCAGTGGCCACAGGACTGAAAAAGGTCAGTTTTCATTCCAATCCCAAAGAAGGACAATGCCAAAGAATGTTCCAACTACTGTACAATTGTGTTCATTTCACATGCTAGTAAGAGTATGCTAAAAATCTTTCAAGCTAGGCTTCAGCAGTATGTGAACTGAGAACTGCAAGATGTACAAGCTGGGTTTAGAAAAGGTAGAGGAGCCAGAGATCAAATTGCCAACATTCATTGGATCATAGAGAAAGCAAGGAATTCCAGATAAACATCTGCTTCTGCTTCATTGACTACTCTAAGTGTGGACCCCAACAAACTGTGGAAAATTCTTAAAGAGATGGGAATATCAGAACACTTTACTTGTCTCCTGAGAAACCTGTATGTAGGTCAAGAAACAACAGTTAGAACCAGACATAGAACAATGGACTGGTGTCACTTTCCCTTTCAAAATTGGGAAAGGAGTATGACAAGGCTGTATATTGTCACCCTGCTTATTCACCTTATTAATATATTCAGAGTGCATGATGTGAAACACTGGGCTGGATGAATAACAAGCTGGAATCAAGATTGCTGGGAGAAATAATAACAACCTCAGATACGCAGATGAGACCACTCTAATGGCAGAAAGTGAAGAGAAACTAAAGAGCCTCTTGATGAGGGTGAAAGAGGAGAGTGAAAAAGCTGGTTTAAAATTCAACATTCAACATTCAAAAAACTAAGATCATGGCATCAGTCCCATCATTTCATGGCAAATAGAAGGGGAAAAAGTGGAAGCAGTGACAGAATTTGTTTTCTTGGGCTCCAAAGCCACTGCAAATGGTGCCTGCAGCCCTGAATTTAAAAGACACTTGCACTTTGAAAGGAAAGCTTTGACAAACCTAGACTGCATATTAAAAATCAGAGACATCACTTTGCTGACAAATATCTGTATAGTCAAGGCTATGGTTTTTATGAAAGAAGTCTGAGCACCAAAGAACTGATGTTTTCAAATTGTAGTACTAGAGAAGACTCTTGAGAGTCCCTTGGACTGTAAGGAGATCCAATCAGTCAATCCTAAAGGAAATTAACCCTGAATATTCATTGGAAGGACTGATGCTGAAGCTCTAATACTTTGGCCACCTGATGTGAAGAGCCAGCTCATTGGAAAAGACCCTGACGCTGGGAAAGATTGAGGATAAAAGGAGAAGGGGGCGGCAGAGAATGAGATGGTTAGACAGCATCACTGACTCACTGATGAATATTTGCAAACTCCGGGAGATAGTGGAGAACAAGGAAGCCTGGTGTGTTGCAGTCCACGGAGTCACAAAGACTCAGACATGACTTAGCAACCTAACAACAGAAACAACCCTGCCTGAGGCTGCACAAGAAGAGCTTTCTAACTCAGAAGGTGAAAAAATAAATGGGTTCAAGTCTGGAAAGAAAATTCTGGAAGCTTGGACCCGTTCAGGGTGAAGATTCTAGTCTTTCAGTGGCCTTGAAATATCTGGAAGCTTTACAGAAGCCTTCTTGGTTTTCAGCTCCATGGGGTTCAGAAGGGAGGAGAGGAAAGGAAGGCAAAAAAGAAGAAGAACAAAGAGAAAAAGGAAGGAAACAGATGCAGGTCTTTGCACCTTGGCTGAAGACTAGGGTGTCTGGGCCACTGGAGCTGGGAGGTCCAAGCGGGATTGGTCTGGTGAAATGGACTCCGGGGGTGTAAGTGTGGGTTTGAAGGGTCTGTGAGCAAGGATCCGGGGGAGTGGAGTGGGATTTGAGTAGAGGATGGGGGAGATAACTTGAGGGCAGGGGCTTGGGGGTATAGGAATGAAAACTGAGGGTTCAGCAGGAGATTTGGGGATCTGAGCACAAGCCGAGGGTGGAGATTCTTGGGTGTGAGAGAGGAGGCTCTGGGAAGACGGGGTAGGACTGGGACCCAAAGCTGGGTTGGATGTTTGAGGCCTGGGCCCTAGGTGAGTTCCTGAGACCTAGGGAGGTCTTGGGGAGGGAGTGACCCTGGAAGGAAAGAGGGGGCGGGTCTCAGATTTCTTAGATCAGTTTCCCCAAGTTCCTCCTCTCATCTTGGCTCGGGGCCCGCCACTCCCCCTTCCCAGAACAGACCCCTCTCCTGAAGTGCAGTGTTTCACTCTCGGGCAGCTCCTACTCCTCTGAGTGAACTCGGTCCCTCTCCAGTCACTTGTCCGGCATCCCACCGTAGCCTCACGCCTCCCCAGAGGCTCCTCCCGGACACCCACAGGTTGCCTTCGCCCCGCCCCTCCCAGATAAGCCCCTCCCCCTACTCTGGACACGCCCCTCCGTAGACCATGCCCCCCCGCCCCTTCCCTGGCCCACCAATCTCTCGTCCCTCAGACCCACGTCTGCTGCTCTTCCCAGACTCCGCCCCTTTCCCTAGGCCCCGCCCCTCCTGTTCCAGAGCAGTACCGGTTCTTGCCCTTTCCCTCCCCCGCCCATTCTCAGACCCCGCCCCCTCCCGGGCCAGGACCCGCTCCCTTCTCAGACCCGGCCCCGCCCCCGGCCTAGGGCCCCGCCCTTCTGCAGAGCAGGCCCCGCCCCACCCCCCGCGATTTGGTCTCCCGAGCCGGCGCGCGCGGTTCCCGTCACTAGCACGCGCGGTGGCGGCGGGAAGATGGCGGAGTCCGGCGGTAGCGGTGGCGTTGGTGGCGGCGGCTTCGGCGCCGGTCCGGGCCCCGAGCGCCCGAGCAGGTGAGACCCAGCCCGCAGGGTGGATCTGCACCTGCCTCAGGGCAAGAGTGGCCTGTGAGGAGTCCTGGGGGTCCTGAGGGGTTCGGGATGGCTTGAACCTGCTCGAGGATCTTTATGGGGGCTGCGGGCTTTAGGTGGCCATGGAGTACTGGGGGGACTGAGGGCTATTCATGGGGCATTTAATGGCGGCTTGGGGGCCCCGGAACCTCCAGGCGTCTGCATGTGTCCTTAGGGACCAGAGAGGGCTTTGAGGGACATGGAGATCTGAAGGGAATCCCAGGGGTTCCTGATTGTGATATGGCCATGAGTAACTGAGGATGCCAAGAGGTCTGGGAGGCAGGGAGGTCCTGAGTAGGGGCCGTAGGCAATCTTGCAGTTGTTGAGGCTGTCCTGGGGACTCTGAAGAGGGGACTGGGGGAGCTTGGAGGGCTGAGGCCCAGGGCTTCCTGGAGGGTGCTGAAGGACCCTGAGGTTTCTAAGGGTGATCCTGAGAATGTGCTGAGGGGATTTGGGGGTGTGAGGACTGTGGAAGGTTGGGAGTGGGAGGCTCAAATGAACCTGAGGGCCTGAAAGAGACCCAAGGGACCTGGGAGAATTTGAAAGTGGAAGCTGGTGGTCCCAGTGAGTTCTGATGGGCAGGGAGGGGTCTGGGGATTCTGGAGATCCTAAGGGGCTTTAGTGGGTCTTGGGAGGCCTGAGGATGGTTTAAAAGGCTGAAGATTAAAAAAAAAAATACATGAGGAGGGTCCATCTTGGGGCTCCTCCCTCTAATTCTCTTGGGGTGCAAATTCCCACTCCCTAGGCCAAAGAACTTGAAGCAAGATCTTGCCCTCAGATCATGGTGGAAGAATTCACCCCTTTTGGTCTGAGAGAGGCCCCCTTTATCTTTGGCCAAGTCCTAAGAATGGTTGTTTGAACCCCAGAATTGGCGTAGCAACTGAAGGTGTTTAAATGCATTGTTTTGGGTTCTCAGAGGGAAAGAACACCTGTGTTACAATGCAAGACCTTCCTCTGTCTTCCCATTGCCCAAGGCCAGCATGGTCTAGATCTCTTCATCCAAGCCCACCAGGACAGCCTGCTACCATTGGCTGGCAGAGCAAGTAATTTGACCTTTTTCTCACTTGTGAGCTTATGAGAGCAAATAATTTCAGCCAACGTGATAAACGATAAAGTGGTCAATACTGGTGTGTGACAGAGTCAGTCCTCGTTGTGGAGACCTGGGTGCTTGAGTTCGGCTTTAGAGGCCTGTCGTGGGGAGCAGGGAGAATTCAGTAGATTTGGGAAGACATTCCGGGGGGTCGAGTGGATAGGACTTGGTGACCAGCAGGAGGTGGCATGTAATGGACTGATAAGAGGTAACACTGAACCCTAGTGCTTGCTTTGGGCCCTGAGTAGGGATAACCCGGGGCAAGAGCAAGGTATAATTAGTTGCATGCTGTACAATTCACTCATTTTACCTGAACAGCTCTTTGAGTTTTAATAAATGTATAGAATTATGTACCCATTAACACAATCCAAGTTTTCAGAACGTGTCCATCACCACAATTAATTCCTTCAAGCCCCTTGCAGTCAATCCTTCTCCCAACCCTGGCCCCAGGTACACTCTGATCTGCTGTCACTCTCTGTAGTTTTGTCTTTTTAGAAATTTTATATGAATGGAATCATGTAACATATGACTTCTTGTGTCTGGCTTCTGTCCCCTAGCAGAATATTTTTGAAGTTTCATATGTGTTGTCACAAGTATCAGAAATTCATCCTTTTTCACTGCTTCCTAGTATTCCATTGTATTGATGGACATAAATTGTTCATTTACGGGCTGATGAACATTTGAGTGGTTTCTATTTTGACAATTGCAAATAAAGTTGTTGTGAACATCTGGGTATGCATCTTTGTGTGGACATATACATTCTTTTTTAAATTTCTTAGAAACATTTATTTTTATTTATTTGACTATGCTGGGTCTTAGTTGCAGTATATGGGATATTTTAGTTGTGACACGTGGGATATAGTTCCCTGACCAGGGATGGAAGCCAGGCTCCTTGCCTTGAGTGGAGTCTTAGCCCGTGGACCACCAGGAAAGTCCCTGTGTGGACATACATTTTCATCTTCTAGGAGTGGAATGTCTGGGTCCTATGGTAGGTACAGGTTTAAGTATTTTTCCTTGTTTTTTTCAAGGTAAAATGGGTCTTTTATTTATTTGTTCTTAAACTTATAAACCAACCAGTCAGACTAGGACTATTATTATCATGGTGTGGCAAAATAGAAAACATCTTTCCACAAATACTAGAGTGATGAACAAATAGGAGTTGTAATAAAACAGAGGAAAAGCAGCAAAGGAAATCAATGAAGCCCATTGTGGTGTAGCCCTTCACCTTAACAATTGAGGTTCTTAACAAGCAGGGCCTTCGTATCCCAGAAAAATGTAAAAAATAGTTCATCATGTCTTTGTACTTTTGTTTCCTATTTTTGAGATTAGATTAAAAAATATGGAATGCTTCACAAATTTGAGTGTAGTCTTTGTTCAGGGGCCATGTTAATTTCAATACTGTTTCAATTTTAGTACACGTGTTACCAAAGCAAGCTCTTATAGGTTTAATCTAAGGAACTGCCAAGGTGTTTTCCAGAGTGGCTGCACCCTAACTCTGTTCCTACCAGCAATGTGCAAGAGTTTCAGTTGCTCCCCAACACCTGATGTAGCCAGTCTTTAATTATAGCCATTCTAAGTGTATGTTGGTATCTAATTTTGGATTTTATTTGCATACCCTTATTAACTCATGATGTTGGACATCTTTTCATGGTCTCAGTGGCCACTCAAGTCTTTGGTAAAGTGTCTTTTCCAATCTTTTGTTCATTTTTTACTTGGTTTGTCTTCTTTACTTGACTTCTTTTTGTGTTCTGGAAACAAGTCCTTTATCAGATATACTATTTGCAACTATTGTCTCCCAGCCTGTAGCTTGTCTTTTTGTTTTTTTAATGGTATCTCTCATGGGGCAAAAGTTTATTATCTTGAGGAGGTCTCCTTTATCTCATTCTTCATTATGGATCTTGTTTCTAGTTTCATATCTAAGATATTTTTTCTAAACAGAGGCATTTTCTTCCTTTCTTCTTTTTTTTTTTTTTAAATACTTATTTGTTTGGCTGCACTGGGTCATAGTTGCAGCACGTGGAATCATCGACCTTTCATTGTGGCCACAGGATCTTTTGGTCAAACCGGGCCTTCTGCATGGGGAGTGAGTGTCATAGCCACTGGACCACCAGGGAAGTCCTAGAGGCATTTTCTTTTTTAAAACATTTATTTATTTAATTTTGGATGTAAAGGAATCTTATGGCTTAGTTGCTCTGTGGCATGTGGGATCTTCGTTCCCTGCCCAGGGACTGAACCCACACCCCCTGTGTTGGAAGGCAGAGTCTTAGCCCCTGAACCACCAGGGAAGTCCCCTGGAGGCATTTTATTAAAAGATATTTCCCTCATCTCTGAGATGTTCATTTGCCTCCTATCCTCCATCCCAATGAAAAGTCTGTTGTCTTGAGCAGCTGATATGGGGAGGGTCTCATCCCTTAGATGCTCGTGTGGGAGAAGGGTGAGAATCCCTCATATGGTGAGATGGAGCATACAGAAAGGAGATCAGAATTGGAGAGAGATTGTAGCACACAAGATTCTCCCAAGGATCCTTCTGAGGTGTAGAGGCCCTTGTAGGTTGGTCATTTATTCGTTTCTTCATTTATTCCAAACCAACCATACCAGTACATGACCTGCCTATACCTCATTCGTCTTCATCCTTCCATTCTAAGATTGTGGCCTCTTAGAGGCACCTGCCTGACGCCCTGAGCTCAACTAGCCCCAGGAACACTTTTTCTGGTCACCTTGTTGTGTTGGCTTTTTGGGGTAAAATTTATGTAACATGAAACTCACCAATTTAAAGTGTACCGTTCAGTGGTATCCAGCATGTTCACAGTGTTGTGCAAACATCACCTCTGTCTAGTTCCAGAACATCTCCATCAGCCGAAAAGGACAGCTTTTTCCCATTAGCAGTCACCCCTTCCCCCCTCCCCCAGCCCCTGATGCCTACTCATCTACTTTCTGTCTCTATAAAGTTCCCTGTTTTATAAATAGAACAATACCATATGTGACCTTCCGTGTCTTTGACTGCATAGAATGTTTTCACAGTTCATTCACAAGGTCATATGTATAAGTCCTTCATTTCTTTTTATGGCTGCATAACATTCCATTGTGTGGACATGCCACATTTTGTTTATCCAGTTACCAGCTGAAGGACGTTTAGGTTGGTCCCACCTTTCGGCTGGTTTGGATAATGCTACTGCGCACAGGCACGCACAGGTCTCTGTCCGAGCACCTGTGTCCCCTTCTGTGAGGGCGTGTCCGGGAGCGGGATCACTGGGGGCGTGTCCGGGAGCGGGATCGCTGGGGGCGTGATCGCTGGGGGCGTGTCCGGGAGCGGGATCACTGGGGGCGTGATCGCTGGGGGCGTGATCGCTGGGGGCGTGTCCGGGAGCGGGATCGCTGAGGGCGTCCCGGGAGTGGGATCACTGAGGGGGATCGCTGAGGGCGTGTCCTGGGAGTGGGATCACTGAGGGGGATCGCTGAGGGCGTGTCCCGGGAGCGGGATCGCTGAGGGCGTGTCCCGAGAGCGGATCGTTGAGGGCGTGTCCCAGGAGTGGAATCCTGGGTCCTCTGGCTGCTGTGTGTCCTGGAACGCGCACTCACCGCCTGACACTGCTTGGTGTGCTAGTGGAGACGCCCTGAGGGTGGAGAACATGGCTGTCTCGTGCACTCTTGGTCTTGTATGCCTGGAGCATGGGCAGCCCAGAGGAAGGGAATGTTCAAAAAAATATGGTTGGGAGGGAGGGATGGGGAGGGAGGAATGGATGAATGAATGGAGTGTGGAAAAGCTCTCTAGGACTTGCAGTCTGGCCGGTTGGAAGTCCCTTCTAGGTGGTCACGTCCGTCCCTTGTCATCTTGGGGAGACTTGTGGGGCTGCCAAGGACTCGGGGGAGGCTGGCCCTGTCTGTGAGGATGGTTGGTTTCCCAACCTTCCAGGTGGTGCCTGCATCTGCCGTGTTGTCCCATGAAGGGTTTTGTCATTTGGCCAGGTGTGGGGGCGGTTCCTGTCTTCCCCTTAGCGCTTCCAACAGTCCCACAACTCGGAGAACTGTCCTTAGGAGTGATGGTGTTCCCCCCCCCCACCTAACAACACCCCCAGCATTACATAACTTGTTTGTTCCAAGTTCACTTTTCTGTAACCAGTGGGGAGGAAAAAGAAAGAGAAAAGCTTATTCTCTTTCCTTCCTATCTCGAGGGATCAACAAAAAACCCATTGCCTAGTAGAGATGGTTGTTAGTGCCCAAGCTGAGCCTCCAAGATGGACAAAGCATGGCTGCCTTAGCTGGGGGCTTGCTGAGGTGAGGTGGGATCCTAGCACCAAAGGTCCTTGTTCTGTAGCAGCCCCCCTCCCAGCTCCACCTCAGGCCTGTGACAGGGGTCTAGACTCCTAGCAAGAAAGGAGGTTTGTGGGGTATTGCGAGAAGGAGGGGGAACTCTCCTGGGAGTTGAACCTCTGCAACTAAAATTCCATTGCTGTGAGGTACCCGGCCGGCTCGTTCAGGAGGAGCCTTCTCGCCACAGAGGCTCTTCAGATGCTGGGCCTTTGGCATTCCTCTTTCCTTAGCCCATCTTTCCTACAGGTGTCTGGATGGGGCCCAGTCTCACTGATTCACACCATTTCTGGGGGACGAGGCAGAAGTGTCTGGTTGAGGGCTGCTCCAGCCACAGGTGTTTCCCTGGGAAGTCATACCTTGGATACCGCGTGAGTGGGTTTGGCACAGTTCAGCTGCGGCTTCTGCTCCTGGCTTGGTGGCTTTTGCTTGTTTAAACTTCCTTCACCAGCCCTCTCTGGCTGCACCCTAGATCTTTGCCACACATCCCCAAGGCTCTGGAGGAGTCCAGGCCCCCTAAACCCTGTGTGAAAGACTGGAGGATGATTTGGCCTTCTGAGAAAGTTCTTGTTCCTTTGACCTCGCCATCTGTTCAGCTGAGAGGGAGAGGCAGGAGTCTGACCCTTCAGAGACAGGGGCTCCTAGGAGTTCTGGGCGATGTGGCAGCATCAGGCACCTCATGAGACCCACATGCTTATTGCGTGCCTTGGGCATGTCTGTAACCCGCTGGGTGTTGGAGCCTTCATCTGGGAAGTGTTCCGAGGGCACCCAGCACATCGCACACGTGTGTGTCAGCGTGGAAGGCCAGTGCCGGCCTGCAGTCCTCATGCAGCTGGCGTTCCGTCCACTGCCCACGCGGCCACAGAGGGGCCCTGGGGCGTTTGCTTGGTTGTTTTTAATGAGCTGGTGTGGCAGGTTGGGAAGAGAAAGCTGGTCTCTTAGTCTAGGCTGCCACACAGAATGTCGTAGACTAGGTGGCTTATAAATAGCAGAGATTTATTTCTCAAAGTTCTGGAGGCCGAGAAGTCCAAGATCAAGGTGCCGACAGATTTGGTGTCTGGAGAAGCCACTTCCTGGTTCATAGACAGTTTCCTTGCTGTGTCCTCACATAGTAGAAGGCTCTATGCCGCTCTCTGGGGTCACTTTATAAGGGCACTAATCCCATTCATGAGGGCCCCGTACTCGTGACTTAATCAACCCCCAAAGGCCCTTTCTTCTGATACCATCACGTTAGAGAATAGGTCTCAACATAGGAATTTTCAGCCTTTGGCAGTTGGCTCGAGCAATTTGAAGGACACTGGTAGTTTTACTTGGTGGCCACATAGCAGGGCCAATGGGAGAGCGGAGCACGCCAAGTCTGAGCTGCTCCTGCAGCAGCCTGAGTGCAGATGGCACCACGTGAACCTGGCCCCTGGAAAGAGTGTGGAGCCTGACCTGGTGGGTCTTGGCAGAGTACGAGGTTGGGGGCAGATGAGTCTGGGGTGAGGGAGGGAACGCGGAGCTGGAGGTGCTCAGGGCCAGGCCACGCAGCTCAGCTCGGCGTCTGGGAGTGAGGCGCCCCTTTCTTCACTTTCTGGCCAGCAGGGTCCCTTGAGCTCACGATGTGAAATAGCTCTGAACACTGCACACTTCACCCCGAATTGTGCAGCCTGATTATCTCACAGCTGGACCGCTTCCAGCCAGTAGCTGCAACCCCCAGGGGACAGCCTTCTTGTTGTCGGCCATGCTTATGGGATAGGAAGCTTTTGTTAGCCTCCGCTATCATTCTGCCGTCTCTAGGGAGCGGGCTCAGTATGTCAGCCCACTTTCCTTAACTGGTTATTTTTTATTACTGATCCTCATGGGAGAGCTCAGTGAGGCCAGGTCAGAGGTTTGTTCCTGTCTCCCCCTCCCACTTTAAAGCGGGGCTTCTCTGCACTCCCACCCTGTGCTCTTTGGGCATGTTTCAGACTTGGGGTTGAAGGCCCTGGAGAAGGGAGCGGGGAGGGCAGCTTCCCGGCACGCCCAGTTCCTTTCTCTTGTGGACAGCACTCAGCACTCACCTGACACCTTTTTGTTCCGACGGCAGTCGTCACCTGGCTCCTGTGTCCCCACTGCTTTGTGTGGTGTTGGGCATATGGTGCCCCTGGACAGAGGGGGTGGGCTCGTGTGGGTTGCTTACACCCCAGCACGTGGAGCTCGTGGGCCATCATTTCCCCAAGGTTGCCATAAATGATCCTGAGGCCGAGTTGGAGACTGAGACCCCTGTCTTCTCCAGAAGGTTCTGGGAACCCCCTTGCAAATGAGGTTGACCAGAAGCTCAAGGTTAGGGCCTTCAGCTTGGGAGAAGGGAGGTTCCAGAGGTGGACTGTTTCCTACGTACAGGCTAGTGGTGTGTGTAGATTCTAAAGGTGGAGGAGCCTGGCTTTTTAGGGATCCTGAGGGCAGAGAGGAACTGGAGAGGGTGAGAAAGAGGAGGGGGAGACAGAGGGGTGGGCGTAGGGTTTGGGTGAGGGGGCGCCTGGGTCAGATTCATGTTTTGGAAGGATCCTTCTGGCGGGAGATGAATGAGTTTGGGCCAAGGTGGGAGGCCATGGGGATGGTGAGTTGTGAATGGGTTTGGGGAAGATTCAGGTGGAACTTGTGTGACATGCTGACCCATGGTGGCAGCCAGGTGGGGCCCACCAGTTCTCAGGCTTCTGCCATGGACCAGAGAGTGAATGCTGAGGGGTACCCCTCAGGCAGGAGGCGGAGGCCCCACTCAGCTTGAGAGTCTCTGCTGTCTGAGAGCAACCAGAGGAGGCCGGGAGCAGAGACAGACATCTGGCCTGGAGGGCTCAAGGTCCCCCCTCTCTGCTGGAAAGTCCTTACGCCTCTCCTTGCTCAAGGGCCTCTGCTCTCCCAACAACCAGGACCTGGTTCTTTCCAGTTCGGTTCCCACCTCCACTCTGACCTCCTCCTCAAGAGCACTCAGCACGCACACACTGATTTGCTCTTTCTTCCTTTAATCTATTGGCACATGGTGACGTTTCCACCTTTGAGCCACATCTAGTTCCGGCCCTTCCTTCCACCTTCTCCTCATCCTGCCCTGAGCCGCCCCTGACTGTTGCCCTCCTGCTTGCCTTCCCCCGACTCCTGCTGGTGGTGCCCTCCCAAGGCAGGCATCAGACTGGGCTGCTCCCTTGCCTGACAGCTGCCAGGGGCATCCTAACTCCCAGAACAACGTCAGAACAAAGTCCGCTTCTCCACGTGAGCCCCTTGGCCCCTGCCACTGCCCCCCAGGCTTCCAGAGCTTGCGTCTCCAGCAGCACACTGGCGCCGCCCTGGCCTTTGACCTCACCCTTCTTTGGCTGGTGTGACCTGTCCCAGAGCTTTGCGCAGCTCCAAGGTTGCCTCCTTGGGGCCTGGCCACTCTGTCCACCTCTGTCCTCTGACCCATGCTCCTGGTCCATTCTGTGTTCTCAAGGATCCGTGTCCCCTGGGATGTGCGCTCCCTGAGGGCAGGGCTTCACGGTGGAGGCTGATACAACGTAGCAGGTATTCTCCCCAGTCTGGGATGGATTTGCCAGAGGAGCTGGCCTGACTGAAGGTTTCTGGAACAGCCCTCCTTGGCCGGCTGAGCCAGGGTCGCCCTGCTTCTCCTGATTTGCGTTAATGCAGGAATGTTGTTCAGGTGCTCAGTCGTGTCCGACTCTGCGACCCCATGGACTGCAGCAAGCCGGGCTTCCCTGTCCTTCACTATCCCCCGAAGTTTTCTCAGACTCATGGCATTGGGTCGGTGATGCCGTGGTTCCGGGAAAGAAACAGGAACTCAGGGGCGTGTGGTCAGGGAATCCGCCTCCATTAGGGAGCCGCCAGCGGGCAGCACCCTTGTGCGTGCGCTTCGTGAGTTCACGGCCAGCCTCACAGTGCTGCGCTGAAGACGAGAAAATGTCCCGCCGCTCTCCGTGTCCAGCTGCCTGCAGGGGGAAGTGGGGGGCTGGGGCCCTCCTCCTCCTCCGCCTGTGGTAGCCGCTCCACAGCTGTGCAGACGGCTCTTAACACTTGTTAACCCCGAGTCTCCAGTCCCTTCCTCCTCCCCCGCCCTCCCTGTCTCCCTCCAGAGAGGGCTGCTCAGGACGCTCACAGCTCTTCCTCCCATGGCCAGGAGAGCATTTCCCTAACATTCCTCTGTGGAGTGGGTTTTGGGGCGCATCCAGGGTGATTTCAGACCCCTCGCCGAGCAGCCCAGCCGTTGAGCTCTTCCCGTGGACCACCTCGCTGCACGCTGAAAATATTGTGATTCGGGAGGAAGTAACCGGCACCTGGGGGGAATCACAGACCTTTCCTGTGAGGGAAGCGGCTTCCGGAATTGAACACACTCGGCCTGGAGGAAATCTTGAGGGGTGGACCCCTGGGCTTTTAAAGGCCTCGAGGGGGGGTCACCCGAGGATCTAGCACCGAAGACGTTTTCTTTCACCACAACTGCGAAATTCCACAGGGGTCAAAGACAGACGGGATCTGAGCGAGGCGGGGCTGGGCTGGGCTGGATATCCGGAGAGCTTGCCTCTCAAAGGGATGTTAGAATTTGAAACAGTCTGCTGGAGGAAGCGGGAGCGGGCAGACACGGTCACCTGGAATCTCCCACGACTGGAGCTGAGAGTGGGGCATTCTCCCTAATGGGGGTTTTGAGGGGTGGTGACAAAGTGCCCACGAAGCAGCAGGCATATGGGGGGGCCCACTGTAGACTGAGGCAGACTCCACTCGAAAAACTTCCAGGACTGTTGTTAAAAGCCGTCACTGTGTGCTTGCCGTGGTGGAGTCTGGTCCCGGAGGGCTTCTCGTGGTCTCTTTTCTCCCCGCTGCTGTCATGCCAGGGGTAATGGCAGCCCCTGTGCCCGTAAGGCAGGGAGGCTGGGAACACACAAATGTTTATGCTCCACGTGAGTCACTTGCAGAAACTCTGAGTGGTGTTTTCCCTGCTGAGGCTGATGGCATTGGGCTGCCCCGCAGCTCCAGCCTTAGGCATGCTTTCAGCATTTTAGCATTTAGAGTTGCTGAACTTTCACAGTAGGGGGCACGGGGAGCTTGCTGACCTTGGCTGTGTCCTTCCAGGCAGGCGGGGCTCAGGCCGTCTGTCTGGCCACCACTCACTGGCCGGCAGATCCCCAGGCATCCTCGCCTCCACCCCCAGGGCAGGAAGGCTGTGTGCGCGATAGGGAGTGGTGGTAGCTGGAGAAGTGTCGACTCCACAGTGGCTTTTCCAGAGGCTCGTCTGGAGTTCGAGCCCCGGCTTTGAAACTTCTGACATCGAAGGCCCCCGTTGGTTCCAGGAGCCAAACACTCAGCTCGCTGCCTTCAGTTAAAAATTAAAAGCTCATCGTTCACATAAACAGTAAGTTCAGGGAGAATTCCAGTTTTAGGTACATTAAATGCAGGGCTCAGATGATCCCCCTGCAATCTGTCTCCCGTCTCTCAGCTCTCTGACTTCCTTCCTGCTTGGGCAAGGCGACCTCATCTTGCTTCCCAGCATCCTGGCAACCCCGGGGGCAGACCAGCTTCCTGGTGGCTGCAGCAGAAGTCCCGGGCAGGCTCTGCTTGGGTCAGGTGGGTCATACCCCCTCTCCTGGGACCAGGCTGGGGTCTGGGAGGCTCTGGTTGGCCAGGCTGGCTTGTGAGTCTCCCTTTTCAGCCCAGGGGTGGGTCTCCTTATCCTTACCACTGGGACTGAGAGTGAAGGAGGAAAACAGGGGTCCCTTATTAGAGGAAGGAAGGGATATTGGCACTCTTCCCCGCCAAATGAAGATGTTCATGATTGGCCCCTTTTGTTGCCTAACTTTATGCTGCTATTAGAAGATCCTTGCTGAGCCAGACCGGTGTCTTTGTCTGCCTGTATATGGCCTGATATCACTGGGCATGAGCTTATGCCATTTGGCAGAACCGTCCCTTTCAGAACCTCAACACCTGCCCTGCCAGGGGAGGCAGCTGGGCTGGGCCCTGAGATGCTGCAATTGTCAATGCTGGAATCTCATGGGATTTCCCAGCAGTGTTCTGGGGCCAGGCAGTCTTGTGCCTGCTTGCCTGATTTGGAGTGAAGGGGTTGTGCTCATCCATGTGGCCACATCTCCAGGCCCAATGCAGCAGGGATAATGTGTGTGTGGGGGTGGGGACTTGCTGGGACCAGCCTCTTGTCAATGGGTGGGAACAAAACAAGCAAAGCTTCAGCCCGAGATCTGCTTATTTAGCCACCTTTCCGCCCCTAGCATGGGGGCCCTGGCAGAGCTTTGAGGGGTCATGGAGGCTGTAGAGAGCCCTGCCCAGGCCACGAGGGCAAGGAAGGCCTTGGGGAGACCTTCTACTTTGAGAAGGCTTGGAAGGGTAGATGCTGGAGGAGCGTGGCAGAGCTGGTGGGCTGGAGAGTGCAGCGTGGGGAGGAATGGTGAAGGGGATGGACGGAGCTGGCTGTTTGCTCAGGGAATAGCATGAGCAGTGTGGAGGTAAGACATCCCAGAGAGAAGCCTGTTGAGGTCTTCCTGGCTGAGCCCAGTCAAGGATAACATACGCAGTCCCAGGAGTTGGACCAGGAGGTTGAGTGGAGGGGATAACAGCAGGTATATGCGACAGGCAGAGATGGGAGTCAGGTCCCGCCACCGCTGCCACCTAGCAGCCGTCTACTGCCCCCTTACCCAGGCATCATCTGTCCGTCCATCCATCTCTCCACCTAGCCAGCCTTCCACCCACCCACCCTTCCATCCGCTCATCCATCCATCCAACCATCCCTCCATCTGTTCATTCATCTAGTTAACCTGCCACGTCCCTCATTATCTATCATCCATCCACGCCCTCAGCCATCCGGCCATCTAATCAACAGGCATGACCGAGCTCTGAACACATGCTGGGCATGGCGCCAGGTGCTGGAACACCTCAGGAGACCAAGCCCACCCTGCCCTGCCCGTTGAGACTCCTGACTCAGCCTGGAGGAGACAGACAGACTGGAAACAGATGGATGGTTTACTGAATGGTGTGATGGGCAGGCAAGACAAAGAGAGCTGGGTTGGGGGTCAGAGTGGTGTGCGGACTTGGGTGGGGCTTTCCTACTGGTGACCTGGCAGAATGGGGTTCCCCCTCATAACAGCTGGGGAGTTAACAGGCTCGCCCACACTTGGCCCCGGCTGCCCTGAGGAGCCATGTCCTGCCCTCCTTGGTGTCCAGCTTCCCATGCACCTCCTGGCTCAGCCTCCCTGCTGAGTGGTCCCTGCTCTCCCAGCCTTGGTCTCCGATCTGCACCATGGAGATGACCGGGGGCCATCCACCTGGGGCTGCACAGAGGCTGACGCTGACCTCTCACGTGCTGTGTGGCCTTGGGTGGGTGCCTGAGCCTCTCTGTGCCCCAGTGTCCCTGTCTGTGGTGGCCATCGTGGTGGGCCCCTCTCCAGGCTGCCCACCAAGAGCTGAGCTGGGAGCCAGGTCTGCACCGCTCCAGCCCACAGTCCTGCATAGAGTGGGTGCTTCCCTGCCAGAACGGGGAGGGGTGGGGGCATCTTGTAGGCCGGGCGCTTGCTGCTGGTCAGGAAAGGTGGGGTGGTCTGTGTGCCGTCTGTCCTCCTTCCTAGCCTTGAGGAGTTGCTGAAGTCGCGCAGGTCTGGGACTGGGGGCATGTTGCCCACAGGGTCCTCTTGTCCATCAGCAGGGGCCAGACCCCACGCAGCCTGGGCCCCCTTTGGCGCCCCTGAGAGACTGGGGTGAGGCCAGAGGGCCTAAGCAGGGGGCGTAGCTGGGCCTGGGGGCCCTGGACGCCCCGTGGCCCCTGAGCAGAGCATGGAGAGCCCAGGGAGTCTAGGTGGGGAAGCGGTGGACTTGAACGTCAGTGTCGCCTTCTGCTGGTGGGAGCACCCATGCCTGCAGGGTTCTCAGCCGTCCCCCAGTGAGTTCTGGGGGAGTGGAGGAACCCACGCAGTGTGTCCCTGTCACGGAAGGGTAGGATGACGGCACCGACACGTGGTTCCACTCAGCCTGGAACAGAGCCAGCAGCGAGTGAGGCCATCTGGCGCCGGGCTCTGCGCGCCGGACCTTGGGTGGGCTTGGGGACGCCTCACCAGGGTCTCGCGAGGCTGGCCCCCCACCTCTGCTCCAAGCCTCTAGGAATTTGCCTCTTTTTACCTGTCTGGGTCTTCGGGAGGAGTCGTGATGGTTCTTTTGCGGTGGACGTGGGTTCTAGAACCTGTCTGCCTGCCCAGCCACCGGCTCGACCCCCAGCCTTCCCGGCTGTCACGTGAGGGCCCTCAAGGGTCACCAGGCCCAGCTGCCCGCAGGTTGCCTGGTTGCCTGCTGCCCACACTCCCCAGCAGCGCCTCTTTGCTGTTGCCTCAGCACTGTTCTGCAGGCGTGGGCAGGGAGGAGCCACGGACAGACGTGGCAGGGGTGGCCCTGAATGGTGATGCTTGGAAGACGAGGTGGGCAGGTGTGACCTGGCACTGCTTCGCGGGGCTCAGGGCGAGCATCTCTGCAGGTGCCATGCGCCCAGGCTGAGCTCCAGGTGTGTCCATGGCCTGGCTCTTGGAGGAGGCAGAACAGGTGGGAAGGCTGGCCCACCCGGCCTCCCGCAGGGTGTACAGATCTGCCTTGGCACTGGGCATCCTGATTGAAGCTACAGCAGAAAATGTAGGAAATAACAAGCATGATGACCAGGAGGGAGAAATAAACAACTGCTGATGCTGTGGAGAGCGCCCAGGCTCAGGGGCACATGGGGTCTTGGGCCCTGGCCAGGTTTTCTTTCTCCGTGGATCTCTGTCCCCCCACCATCTCTCTCAGCGGTCTGGCGTCCCGGCCTGCTGGGATGCTGCTGTCAGGAGCGTCATCTGCTCCTGGGTTCTCCACTTGTCCACCCTGCAGCCCTGCTCCTTGGTCCACTGCCCAGAGAGCCTGGGGCTCCAGCTCTGCCAGAGGACCGCAGGCTGCCCCTTACTGTGGGCCTGCGGCTGCCTGGGGGTGAGGCGGGCGGAGCCGGCCTGGGGCGAGTGGTCCCAGGAGGGAGGGTGCTGACGTTAGCATGGGGGCCGCAGGCCAGCCCGAGCGTCTAGAGCTGCTGCCAGGTGCCAAAACATGGTGACTCCATCCTTTGGGCTGGGAGTGCAGGACCCAGAGCTGTGAAATATTGTGGTAACCACAGCAACAGCGGCTTGGGGGTGTCTGCCTTTGGGGGCCGTGTGGGACCCTGGCTCAGATGCACCTTTTATCTGTGGAGCTGCGACCGCAAGGGTCAGCACAGTGGCCTCAGCCGAGTCAGCAGCTGCAGAGGGGCAGGATGTGGGAGCAGCCTGCGGGTGCGTGTTGGGGGGCACTCTGGGCCTCAGTTTCACCACCTTGAAGAGGACACTTGCCACAGTGCCCTCCTGGGCTGTGTCCCGCGTGTGCTCTGCCAATGAGCCTGCAGTGTGAGGAGTCGGGCGGGAGGGGCGAGCCGGAGAGACTTCCAGTGTGCTTGGGCAGGAGGCCGGGGTGCTGGAGGGAGACAGGCCAGAGAGTGGCAGGCGGGCGGCCGGTGCGTCTCCGTGCACAGCCCAGCCCGCCCCAGCCCCCGTCCCCTTCTCTGGGCCTCTGTCCCCCATCTCTGCTCTCTCTCTCTGGGCCTCTGTCCCCCATCTCTGCTCTCTCTCTCTGGGCCTCTGTCCCCCATCTCTGCTCTCTCTCTCTGGGCCTCTGTCCCCCATCTCTGCTCTCTCTCTCTGGGCCTCTATCCCCCATCTCTGGTCTCTCTCTCTGGGCCTCTGACCCCCATCCCTGGTCTCTCTCTCTCTCTGAGTTTCTCTCTCTCTCTCTGGGTCTCTCTCTCTCTCTCTGGTCTCTCTCGGCCCCCGTCTCCCCATCTCTGGCTCTCTCTCTCTCTCTGAGTCTCTATCTCTCTCTGGGCCTCTGTCCCCCCATCTCTGGGTGTCTCTCTCTCTCTGGTCTCTCTCTTTCTCTTTGCATCTCTGACTCCCTCTTTGGTCTCTGTCTCTGTCTGTGTCTCTGACTCTCTCTCGGGGTCTCTGGCCCCCTTTGTCCCCCTGAGTGCAGCGTCTTCCTGCTGCTGTACCCAGGACCCCGGGCGGAGTGGCCTGGGTACTGCATCGGCCGGGGCGGGAGCCAACCAGCTGTGCTGCGCTGCTGCGCTCCATCGAGCCACATGGACAATAAAACCAAAATTGGCTTTGAAAGTGGAAGTGCTCTCCTGTTTTGAGGGGAAGTGAGGGAATTTGCATGTCAGAACAGTATGTTAAAGGGGCAATACCGTCAGACTCTGTTCTGGCCTGAGTTTTGGGCTCCATGTGGGGGTGGGAAAGGATTTTACAAAACCCCAAAGAAATGTTTCCGTGAAATTCTTTCTTGTTCTTGCCTCTTCTCTCTCTCTCTCTCTCTTTTTTTTTGGACATTCCAATGAAAAGAACTTTCCGGGGCTTCAGATCTCTCCTGTGAGCTTGGGAAACCGATCGTGGAGACCAGGCCCAGCAGGCGGGCGAGGGCAGGAGGTGGGGAGCGCCCACCCTGCCAAGCGCTGCTCCTCGCCACCCCGAGGGGCCTGTCACTGTTCACACGGCCCCGCACCTCCCACGGCCGCCCCTCACTAGGCCGTTCTGCCTTGGACTTGGGTCCCCTCAAAGCAGGTTCTGAGGCAATGGCTCTAGCCCATGGTGTATTTTGGGGTGTTGACCTCATGAACAACTAAGGGGGCAGGAAGGAGCCCATGCAGGGGGTGCCAGCCAGGATCTGTTGACGTCGCGGGCAGTGGGCTCAGCCGGCTGAGGAGGCCTTGGGGATCCTGCCACGGGGTCCCTGGGCGGGCTTTTTCTCCACCCAGTCCCACCAACCGTCAGCCCCTGTGCAGGGACACTTAGGCGGGCAGCTGCCCTGTCCCTGTGTCACGTGCGGGCCTGCACATGCCCGAGGGCGCCCGATGACAGTGCCAGGGGGACATAGCGTGCGGGCTGGGGTCGGGACAACAGGGGGCATGCCCTCCATGGCCAGATCCAGGCTGAGGGTGCAGCCGGGGCGGCCTGCTGAGACACCCTGACCCAGCTGCTGACGCATTGGCTCCGATGACTCAGCGCGGGTGACCGTGGCTTGGGTGGCTGTCTGGAGGCTCGGACCAGCTCAAGGCCTGCAGCCGCCGCCGCCTTCCTGGGGGCCGTGGCCCCGCCTCGCCGCCGCCCCCTGTCTGGGCCGGCCTGAGTAACGGGCCTTCCCTTAGTCATCGGGCCGGGCTGCGGCCCTCCCTCCTCCGGCTGCCCACCTCCGCCCAGACTCGCCTGCCTGTCTGTCCAGGCTGGCTGCCTCTTCCCCTCCCCGAGCTCCCCAGAGGCCGCGAGGTGTGTGTGTGTGGGGGTAGATGTCAGGGCTTCAGAGACAGTTGTCCCATTTCTGAGACGGGAGGAGGAAAACAGCCTCCTGAGATGCGGGCGCCTTGCTGGCGGCACAGGGAGGCTGGCCTGGCGAGGGTGAGGCATGCGCAGAAAGGGGCTGCTTCCTACCCACTTGGCGCAACTAGGCTCCACGCCCTGTCAGCGGCAGTGCTCTGGGCTCGGTGGGGGTTTTCTGGGCCGGGGTGTCCTAAATCCCACACTGTTGTTGTTTAGTTGCTCAGTTGTGTCCAACTCTGCAACCCCATGGACTGTAGCCCTCTGGGCTTCTCTGTCCATGGGAATTCCCAGGCAAGAATACCGGAGTGGGTTGCCATTTCCTTCTCTAGGAGATCTTCCTGACCCAGGGATCGAACCTGCATCTTCTATATTGGCAGGCGGATTCTTTACCTCTGAATCACCAGGGAAGCCCTATAGGAGCTTTTTAATGCTCAGAGTATGCCTGGCCTCCGTGCTCAGCTGGAGGACAGGCCTTTGTACCCTCTTAAAGGGTGTTTAGTTTGTTTCCCATCTCCAGCCCCCAGAAATGGTATTTGGTGAATGTCCTCACATATCTGTCAACTTGCACGAGTAAATGTATCTCAGAAAAATCCTGGAAGCAGACTTGTTAGGTTGAGAAGATGAGCCATTTGAATTTTGCTAGGTCTCTCAAACTGCCTTCCTGGGTGTTGTCCCATTTCAAACTCCCTTTGGGAATAGATAAGAGTGTCTGCTGCCAGATGGCCTGCCTGATGACTGAGGGGTGAAGCCAGTCCTTTGGGAAGCACACTTTTCTTATCATAAGTGAAGTTGACTCTTAGGTTCCTCCAGCCAGATATGCTTCCTTTCCTATGAACAATCAGCCCACAACTTTGTACATCTTTCTGTGACATTGCTGGCTTTGTATTGATTTCTTGGTGCTCTTTATATATGAAGGACCATAGTAAATATGTACTCAGGGACCAAGCAACCCCAGAATGAAGTTACCTCAGGTGTGAGATCTTTCTTGTGGTGAAAACATGCATGGATGTACTAGTGCCCAGGGCTCAGTGGAAGCACAGGAAATCCTCCCACCTTGACTCACACTCTCAGAGGAACTTCGAAGAAAAAAACTAAGGCCAGCTAAAAGCAAAATGGCAAAGGCTGGGTAGTGGAATTGTAAAAATATGTGAGGCAAGGTGTCCATGGAGAGGCCAGCCAGCTTGGTTGGCACCTGCCATGAGCCAGCGCTCTGTGGGTGGTTCCAAGCTTCAAGTTCCTAAGCACTTGGCCCCGTTCAAAGGCAGGTGGGCGGCTTGTAGGGGTGGTGGCAGGGTGCAGCCCCCCACTGGGCCTGGCCAGCCCAAAGTGAAGCTGGGGAAAATAGGGAGTCTGCAGTCCCTCATTTCCTGGGAGGTGATGGGGGCCCGGGAGCCTCGTGGCAGCCCTGTGACATCTGCTTCCTCTGCTCTGTTTGAAAGCTGAGAAAATCAAGGCTCAGAGGACCGAGGAACATGCCTGAGTCACGTGGCTGGCAGATAGCAGGGCGGCCTCGGGGTCCTGCCCTCCGTGCCTCGCTCCAGGTGCCAGAGCCTGGAGGGGTGAATGCCGCGGTGCAGCCTGGGCAGCTTTCAGAGCAAGTCTGGCTGAGACGAGTCTCCCAGGCTTTGGGTCCTGGCCCAGCCCCCCAGACACTGCTCAGGGCCAAGCTCCAGGTTTGGATGACTCTAGGAGGTCCTGGTGATGCAGGCGGCATTGGCATCTGTGGAGAGCGGCTCTGCCGTCTCTGGGGCTACCCAGACCAGCCGAGTCTGTGTCTACGTCTTAATACCATCCCTGGTTTGAGGTAGGCCTCTGCTCCACCCCGGGGCCCCGGGAGGGAGCGTCCCTCCAGCTGTCCCTGATCCTAGGCCGCTGTGCTGCGCAGGGAAGATGGGGGTGCCTGGCCCCAGGCAGGAGGGGGCCCGTTGCGGGCTGCAAGGTGACTCTGCACAGGGATGGCCCTTGATGGAAGCTGGGCTATAGGGCCAGCACCCAGGATGCTACCAAGCCCCTCTGCTCCCAGGGAGAGGCTGGGCATCCCTGTCTGACCTCAGGGGTGGCAGAGCTGGGAGGAGGAGAAGCTGGGGACATCCCCACTTTCTGGCCCTCTCTGTTCCCAGCTCCTGTTCCCTCCCACGGGACACTGACAGGCCAGTTCTGCATAATTTGACCATGTTGGGTCCCCGTTTCCCTCACCGTGTGCCTGGCGAGGGCTGGCTGCTCTGTCTCATTCATACTGTGTCCTCCCACCCTAGGGAGGGGGCCGTGGGGCTGACAGAGAGCCCGGAGGAGCTCGGAATGGGCCCGAGCACCTCAAGGATACTTGGAGGCTCTTGTGGGACACAGTGTTGGCTCCGATGGTCCAGAGGCCCATTGTGGAGTGTCGGCGAGAGGACATGGTGAGACCCTGTCCCTGGAGATGTCCTGGCCAGGGGATGGGTGCAGTTTCAGGTCCTCTGAATCCTGAGGATCCGTGATCCTCAGAACGGGGGTCACTCAGGGGTCTTGGAAACCATGAAGGGTGGCCTGGATGCAGCGGCACAGGGGAGGGTAGGGGGGCGTGTGAGGAGGGCATCCAGTCCCTTCAGCCAGGCTGGAGACTGAGGCTCCTCCTGGGCCCCTATCCTTCCCTCCTCCCCCGGTGTGCACACCCAGCCTCCAAGACAGACCCGGTGTCTGGTTCCCGGCACCGCTGGCCCCTAGCATCACCAGCGCAGGTGCTCTGAGTCACATATGTTCCTGCCTCTGGGGACAGGACGGCTTTCCACTCATGCAGGTGGCATCCCCCCGGCACATCCCCACACCTTTGGAATCCTGAGCACCTTGCAGGTCTGTGGGCAGCGCCCATTGGTTTAGTTCACCTCCTTTCGTAAGGCTTCTAGAAGGGCCACTGAGGTGGGCAGCCTATGCGAGTCGGGGACCTCCTGTCGGCAGCAACTGAGTGCCGTGTGCTCGTCATCTGCTCTTTGACCCTGGTCGTGTTTGGGGAGCTGGTGGGCAGTGGGAGCCGAGAAGCCTTCTTTCTCCTCCTGCATTCTTGGAAAGACCAGTGCCCACATTCCTGGCCCTCATTTGTGGGCAGGCGTCCGTCCCAGGAATGGGAAAGCAAGTTCCAGCCATGGGGAGCGAGCAGAGGACTGGGGAGGCTGGCCTTTGCTTGGGGGGGCGGGCCCTGGGAGAGTCCTGGGAAGGTTATTGACTCCATGGAGGCTGAAAGGCATTGTGCCTTTCTTTCTTTTTTGTAAGTCTGGAGATTTTAAAAATACATATGTATTTATTTGACTGTGCCAGATCTTAGTTGTGGCACGCAGGATCTCTGATCTTCTTGCAGCACACGACACGTCAGCTTTTAGTTGTGGCGTGCAGGCTCTGCTTCCCTGACCAGGGATCAAACGTGGGCCCTCTGCATTGCAAGCAGGAAGCCTTAGCCAGGAAGTCCAGGCATTGTCCCTTTCTGTTGCATTCGGAGGATGAAGTGATACATTAGGGCCTCCTAAACTCTTATTTATTTTTTTACTTTACTGTTGTTGTTTAGTTGCTAAATTGTGTCTGACTCTTTTGAGACTCCATGGACAGTAGCCCTCCAGGCTCCTCTGTCCATGGGATTTCCCAGGCAGGGATACTGGAGTGGGTTGCCTTTTCCTTCTCCATAAACTCTTCATTTATTGATGCATTTCTGCAAAAGCTTTCCAAGATGAAATAGCAAAGGGGACAGTGGCTTGGAGGTAGGAGGTGAAGGGGAATGAGTGGGAACAATAGGGACTGAGCCACAGAGGACCTCGTGTACTGTGAGGCCCTGAAGGTCCTGGCTGGTTTCACATAGGGCCTGAGAAGGCTCCAAGGACCTTGAGTTTTGTTCTGTTTTTTGGGGTGAAGTTCACGTAACATAAGATTCACTATTTTAAAGTGTATAATTCAGTGGCATTTAGTGCTTTTACAGTGTTGTGCAACCGTCATGTCTTTCTGGTTCCAGAACATTTTCATCACCGCAAAGGGAACCCTGGGTGGGCAGTCACTCCACACCCTCCACCCCCAGCCCCTGGCAACCACTGATCTGCTTTCTGTCTGTGGATTTCTGGACATTTCATATAAATGGAATCATGCAGCATGCGACCTTTTGTGTCTGGCTTCTTTCACTTAGCCTGAGGTCTTCAAGTTTCTTCCCAGTTGTAGCCTGAGTCAGCTTCATTCTTTGTCACGACCGAGTAGTATTTCATTATATGCATACACCACATTTCGTTTATCCATTCATCCACTGGTGGGCATTTGGGTTGTGGCCACCCCTCTCCTTTTCAAAACTTTATTTTTATTATAAGACAGCCTTTGCCTTGTGCATCCTCACTTTGATGGGATGTGCCAGAATGTGTCTTCCTTCTCCCATGCCCCCAGCAAGCTGCCCCCACAGGTAAATCCATCTTCTTGAGGGCAGTTATGCTTGGTTTTATGACTTCTTTATATTGGCCCCAGGGTGACAGGAAGATCCCATGCTACCTGCTGTTTCCTCGGCTCGGGTTCAGTCCTTCTGTGTCCTCCTACAGCCCTGGGGCCATGAGGTTGGGACGCCCTAGTTGGTCCAGTGATCGGAACTCCATGCTCCCACTGGAGGGGGCCCGAGTTTGATCTTGGTCCGAGCAGGCCAATGGCTCCAGGAAGCAGATTAGTGGGACTAGGGACTGGGGGAGGGGGTTGGGGGGTGACTGGCAATGGGTATGGGTCTCCTTTCGCCTTGCTGATAGACGTGATGGTTGCATAACTTTGTGAGTAGATTTTATGCCCCCGAATTGTACACTGCAAAATGATGAATGATATATGAATCTCACCTCAGTTAAATCAGAAAGGAAAGGATGTGTGGGAGCCTCTGTGGGTCTTGCATGAAACCTCGCCTGTTTCGTAGGCGACACGTGGAGTCTGTGCGTATGCCTCTGCTGCCAAGGCCAGCCCACGGGCAGGTGGCACTCACCGCTGGGACCCAGGTCCGGCTTCCGCTTCGGGGACGGGCTCTGGCAACTTCACCTCCACCCAGGGCCGCTTCCTGCCAAGCCTGCTCAGGGTCCCTGGGTGGAGAGCAGATGGCGCCCCGGCCTCTCAGCTGCCTGCCCACCTCTGCCCCCCCACAGCATGGCTGACAAGAACGGGGCCCTCAAGTGCACCTTCTCGGCCCCTGGCCACAGCACCAGCCTCCTGCAGGGTCTCGCTGCGCTCCGTGCCCAGGGCCAGCTCCTGGACGTCGTGCTCACCGTCAACCGAGAGACCTTCCACGCGCACAAGGTAGTCCTGGCGGCCTGCAGCGACTACTTCAGGTGCGCGCGGGCCCCGGGGTGGAGTGGGCGGCACCGCCCGTCCAAGGGACGATCCCAGGGCTGTGCCTCCAGCTGCGTCCAGCCCAGGATGGCTTTGAGGGAAAGAGGCCGAGGTTTGCTCATCTCTGGGTTTAGAGAGAAGCCAAATGTCCAGCAAGCCCGCAGGTTTTTCCAGGTTTGCTGTTTATTCAAACTTGGGGGACATAGAGCAGACAAGCCGAGCGTGCCTGGGGGCAGAGGTAGGAGCCCACTTAGCAGCTTCTGCCCTGCGAAGGGGGCAGGGCGCCGCTGGGTTTCATTCTGTCTTTCTTTGATGCCTGCTTGTGCCTAATGCTCTTCTGGGCCTTGGGACTTTGGCGGTGATCAGCAGGCATGAATCCTGCCCTTGCGAGCCTGTGTGCAGGCTGGGGGTGGAAGGTACGCCTAGTCGGCAGCCCTTGAGGGTGCTGGGGTCCATCCAAGACGCCGTGTTATGAGTGAGGCCTTGCTGGGTGTCCGGGTCTCTCTGCCCCAAAGACTCTTTCCTGAAGATCTGGGCTGGGCAGGAGAGTGAGGGTCCCATCCAACCATTCTCACCCATAGGAAGCTGTCACAGCTCTGGAACAATCTCCCTCATTCCCTTAGTGACCAGCTGGTCAGCTTCCTCCTGCCAATTGCGAGAGCTGGGGTGCCGCCTGGGGGTGGTTCTAAAGCCCACTTTGCTGGCTGTCTCTGAGTCCCAGCCCAGGTGCCCACCCTGGGCCTCACGGTCCTTGAAACTGGGGTGCCTTGCCTGGTGCGCCCCCTGGCTGCCCGCCTCATGGGCTCAGAGAGGCCGTTCTGGGGAGCTGGAGCAGCCAAGCCATCTGGGGCGCCGCTTCTATTTTTATTCTGGATTTGGGGACGGGCGGGCCGGCCGAGCCAGAAATGCCCTTTAAAGGCTCCTCTGCGCTGGCACTGCAGTCGGAGAGGCCTTAAAAGGCAACGCTCCCTCCCATCGCCGTGATCATTTCTGCCTTCGATGGGCTGATGGGACTCGTGGGGACAAGAAGAAGCGGGTTCCGGGGGCTGGCGGAGCGCTGCTGCCAAGGTTGGGCAGTGGTTGGTCGGTGGCCCCCAGCTGCCCCCAGCTCGTCTATCCCTGCTCCGGGCCTGAGCTGGGCCCACCCAGTGGGTGACTAGGGGATGCAATTCCGCCAGGCGGTGTCTGAAGTTCTCCCCTCAGGTGGCTGTCACAGATGTGTGCTGATGGGAGTTGTACTCTGATGAGGTGCCAGCTTGTCCCATGAAAGGACCCTGCCACTCTCCATCTTCTAGAACTTGCCAGGAGCCCTGAGCAGGCACTGAGGTGCTTACCCCTCTTCCTGGTAGGGGACCCTCCAGAGCCTTGGGGGGCTGGGACCCAGGGCCCGTGTGTCTCACCAGCATTCATGTGAACACTGCTTCTCGGAGCAGGAGGGCGTGGCTGACAGAGCCGGGGTCACTTGCTGCTGGGGGCACTCACAATGGACTGGTGTTCCTTTAGGTCATTCTCAGGGGGCTTCCCTGACCACCTAGGCCTCTGGAGATGGCAGGGAACCTAGCAGAGCTTCCTGGGGACCCTCACCCCTCTCCAACCCCTGTGACAGTGACCCAAGACCCAGGCTGGGGAAGGTAGAGCCACCTGCCCCGGTGGGGGGCCAGGCTGTCTGTGAGCTGTGGTGAATGGTGCCCTTGGGGGGTCCTGCTTTGTCTCCTGAACTTGCCACAGGTGAGGTCTTCCAGAGCTGGGTGTTAAGGTGGGGCACAGGAACTTGTCTTCATTCAGTTCAGTCACCCAGTCGTGTCCGACTCTTTGCAACCCCATGGACTGCAGCATGCCAGGGTTCCCTGTCCATCACCAACTCCCAGAGCTTGTTCAAACTCAGGTGCATCGAGTCAGTGATGCCATCCAACCATCTCATCCTCTGTCGTCCCCTTCTCCTCCCGCCTTCAATCTTTCCCAGCATCAGGGTCTTTTCCAATGAGTCAGTTCTTTACATCAGGTGGCCAAAGTATTGGAGTTTCAGCTTCAGCATCAGTCCTTCCAATGAAAGTCCTGTCATCAGAGTCAAAGCCAAACCCAAGATTTGGTCTCCTCTTGCGGAACTGCACCCAGCCCACAGCATGCAGCCCTTGGCCTTCACCCTCTAAGCCCGTGGGCCCCAGCACTGCTGACTTCTGGGTTAGGCTGGGCAGGGTCCCTCGTGGGGAGCTGCTGTTTGTAGGAAGATACATGGCTAGGGTGCAAATTAAAAATCTTTCTTTTCCTTTCTGTGTGTCTTTGATGAACGTCCGGCCTGCTTTCCCCTGACTGGTCATGCCCTGCCCGCTGTGTCCAGAGGGTGGGGGGCCAGGCCTTTCCGGGCAGCCACAAGGCCCCTTGGCTGGCCTGAGCCCCCACGCTGTGTTTCTGACCTTCAGGGCCATGTTCACGGGCGGCATGCGGGAGGCGAGCCAGGACATCATTGAGCTGAAGGGCGTGTCAGCCCGCGGCCTGAGGCACATCGTCGACTTCGCCTACAGCGCCGAGGTGACCCTGGACCTGGACTGTGTGCAGGACGTGCTGGGCGCCGCCGTGTTCCTACAGATGCTGCCTGTGGTGGAGTTGTGCGAGGAGTTCCTCAAGGCCGCCATGAGCGTTGAGACCTGCCTGCACATCGGGCACATGGCCACCACCTTCAGCCTGGCCTCGCTCAAGGAATCAGTGGACACCTTCACCTTCCGGCACTTCCTACAGATAGCTGAGGAGGAGGACTTCCTGCACCTGCCGCTTGAGCGCCTGGTCTTTTTCCTGCAGAGCAACCGGCTGCAGAGCTGTGCCGAGATTGACCTGTTCCGGGCGGCCGTGCGCTGGCTGCAGCACGACCCAGCCCGGCGCCTGCGTGCCAGCCACGTGCTTTGCCACATCCGCTTCCCACTCATGCGGTCCTCGGACCTGGTGGACAGCGTGCAGACGCTGGACATAATGGTGGAGGACGTGCTGTGCCGCCAGTACCTGCTGGAGGCTTTCAACTACCAGGTGCTCCCCTTCCGGCAGCACGAGATGCAGTCGTCGCGCACCGCCGTGCGCTCAGATGTGCCCTCGCTGGTGGCCTTCGGCGGCACCCCATACACCGACAGTGACCGTTCTGTCAGCAGCAAGGTGTACCAGCTGCCTGAGCCGGGCGCCCGCCACTTCCGTGAGCTGACGGAGATGGAGGTGGGCTGCAGCCACACGTGCGTGGCGGTGCTGGACAACTTCGTGTATGTGGCCGGGGGCCAGCACCTGCAGTACCGCAGTGGCGAGGGCGCCGTGGACGCCTGCTACCGCTACGACCCCCACCTCAACCGCTGGCTGCGCCTGCAGGCCATGCAGGAGAGCCGCATCCAGTTCCAGCTGAACGTGCTGTGCGGCATGGTGTATGCCACGGGCGGCCGCAACCGGGCCGGCAGCCTGGCCTCGGTGGAGCGGTACTGCCCGCGGCGCAACGAGTGGGGCTACGCCTGCTCGCTCAAGCGCCGCACCTGGGGCCACGCGGGCGCCGCGGCAGGGGGCCGCCTGTACATCTCGGGTGGCTACGGCATCTCGGTGGAGGACAAGAAGGCCCTGCACTGCTACGACCCCGAGGCCGACCAGTGGGAGTTCAAGGCGCCCATGAGTGAGCCCCGAGTGCTCCACGCCATGGTGGGTGCCGGCGGCCGCATCTACGCCCTCGGCGGCCGCATGGACCACGTGGACCGCTGCTTCGACGTGCTGGCCGTGGAGTACTATGTGCCCGAGACGGACCAGTGGACCAGCGTCACCCCCATGCGGGCCGGCCAGTCCGAGGCTGGCTGCTGCCTGCTGGACAGGAAGATCTACATTGTCGGGGGCTACAACTGGCGTCTCAACAACGTGACGGGCATCGTGCAGGTGTACAACACCGAGACAGACGAGTGGGAGCGCGACCTGCACTTTCCCGAGTCCTTTGCCGGCATCGCCTGTGCCCCGGTGCTGCTGCCCCGGGCCGGGGCCCGCAGGTAGCTCCCCGGACCCCAGTGACTGGCTTGGCCGCCTGCTGTTTCTGCCAGGGGCTTGGTGGGCGCGTGTCCCAACAGAGGACTGGGACGCCCCACCCCTGGGCTGGCCTCCTGGGGCCTGCCGCGTGGATACGGCACCCTCGGTGCCCCTGCTTCCTTTCTGAAGCAAATTCTGGCTCCACGCCCTCGGGGGGAGCCTGCCAGCAGCAAGGCTGATGTGCTGCAGCAGTCGGCTCACACCGAGGCGGTTCCCTCGCCCACCTCGCGTCCTCACGGGCGGGTGGGAGGAGGGGTCTCCTTCAGAGCGTGTGGCTTTGTCTCCTCTCTCCGCTCCCTCTGCCTGGAGGTCTGAGACATTCAGAGGTGAACTCATTTTGATCCTCCAATTCCCCCCCACCCTTCTGAGTTGCATGTGTCTTTTTTTTTAAAAAAACGCACCCCAGATCTCTGTGACACTTAGGAGCAGGAGAGGCGGCTGGGGGCTGCCTGACTCGGAGCGGCCAGAAGGGCCTGTTTCTGCCTCCCCAGTGAGCCCGAGGTCAGAGGACCAGTGCTCATCTCCATTCCTGACCTGGGTTCTGGCACCTTCAGGGTGTGCGATTGTCTGCTTTCAGGACGGAAAAACACAGCCACCTCCCAGAGATGGTCCTTAGGGGTCTTAGGCCTTCTGTTTGGCTCTGGGTGACGGGTAGGGCCGTAACAAGAACGGGACTGAGGCTCCTCGTCCCCAGCCCTGTCCCACGAATGGACGGGGACACTGGCCCCAGAATCTCACAGCACATCTGCACCCCGCAGGCCTGTCCCGAGGTTTCATCTCTGCCCCTTCTGGCCCTCTGCTCCCCCAGCCCCGCCCCGTGGGCAGGCTGACGTGCCGTCGGGCCTGTGCCCCTCGGTGCGGGAAGTCAGGCTGCTGGAGGCTGCTCCCTGCGAGGGACTTGCGGCGTCTGTGGCCACGTTTGCTCTGGAGTCCAAACCACAAAACCTTTTTTTTGTTTGGTTTTCTTTTGCCTTTTCTTAAGAGGCCAGCACCGCTGTCTTATAAACGAGATTTGTACCCTCGGGGCAACTTAAAGTGTCTCTTCTGCTGCTAATGGACGATTGATGTCGTGTCTCTGTGACCCTCGCACCATGTGAAGAATTAACCTCAGACCTTAGAAGACGTCATTGCCTATTTTCCTTATATTTAATAAAAATGTTATGGTAAAAAGATGGAGTGGGCCCAGTGCTGAGCTTGTGGGGCATGATGGCTCGCAGATTGCTCATGCCCTTGCACGTTTGGGGGCTCCTCCCCCCCCCGCCCTTTTCCAGCCTTGCAAAAGGAGCAGGACCAGCCTTTGGCTCAGAGCCGTGGGTGCAGTGGGCTTCCCAGGCGGTGCAGTGGTAGAGAACGCGCCCGCCGATGCAGGACATGAGGGAGATGCGG
This sequence comes from Muntiacus reevesi, assembly GCF_963930625.1. Taxonomy (NCBI): domain Eukaryota; kingdom Metazoa; phylum Chordata; class Mammalia; order Artiodactyla; family Cervidae; genus Muntiacus; species Muntiacus reevesi. Next base: position 183,436,521 of record NC_089249.1, on the reverse strand, counting down.
GTTTGATCCTTGTTGTGAAGATCCCTGGAGGAGGAAATGGCAACCTGCTCCAGGATTCTCGCCTGGAGAATCCCATGGACAGAGGCTGCCTGGAGGGCTACAGTCCTTGGGGTCGCAGAGTCGGACACGACTGAGCGGATGTGTGCGTTTGGGTGTGGGTGTGCAGCCATGACTTCCACCGCGCGGTGGGGAAGACAGGGCAAACCCGGCCAAGAGGGCCGGCCTTGGAGAGACTCTTTCCAAGTTGCTCCTCGTGCCTGGTGGCCCAGCCCCCTGCCATCAGCCAGCCCCAGAGCTCCTGGCAGGTTCTGTTTCCATCCACTCAGTCTCAGGACCCCAGGGTGGGCAGCCAGGAGCCCTCTCCCCAGAGGCTGGGATAGGGGAGAAGCAGGGCGGGTCCTCAAGGAACGATGTAGTCACTGTGCTTTCATAGGGGCCCCGGAGCTCCGTGAATTTCCCCCAGTCCCAGCTCCTGTTGCAGGCCCCGCTGCAAACCCCACTGCTGCACTGTGGAGAATGTAGTCTTCCGACAGCCTTCTGAAAGGGCTGGCTTCTGGGATCACCCTCAAAATGTACCCACAGGCCTGGTGCTCCTGCGCCATGGCCGTCAGGGTCCGGGGGAGAAGATGGGTCTGTCCGGGGGCTGGGGGGACAGGGTTGAAATAGAAGGTTGATTGGGAACCTGTAATGAGTCCACACTGCCGGCGGCGTAGAAATGAAAAGCGCAGCCCTTGGGGATTTACCAGAACATTCCAGCCCTTTCTCATCCCCACCCCCCAACCTGAGCTTCCCCCAAAGAGAACCCTTCCTTGCTAGAGGCACGGCCCCCTCAGGGGGGCAGGGAGAAGCCTTTGCCAGCTGCAAGTCCCCCCTAGCTCAGCTCACACCTTAGAACATCTTGTCCCCAATGAGCTGGCAGGGGTGCCGGCACGGAGCAGGGGGTGGGGTGGGGGGCTGCCGTATCTAACCGGGTCGATTGTGCATAACCGTCTGGGCTGGTTCATGGAATGTCCCGGGGGCCCCCTGCCCCTCCCTCTCCACACCCACCCACGGACCCCCCCATCCCCAAAGAAAGGAAAATTATTTTTCGTATTGTAAACTTTAAACACGAAAAAGCTGTTTTTAATTTAGCAGAAACTGGCTTGAGTCTTCACTCTGTGCACATTTGCGTCCTTCAGAGAGGCGGAACATGCGTGCACATAGGCACGCAGACCCTCACACGCACACCTGCATGTAGCCATCTGACACACTCACCCACGTGGTCACGCTCACGCCCACAGGTAGCCTGGCTCCTAGGCTTGTGCATGCACCCACGTGCTCGCTCACGCACAGTTACACACGCGCTCCAGGACCAGCCTGACTCCTCCACACAGCACCGTGCAGAGGTCTGGAGCTCATCACCCCATCACCTCCTTCACCTTTCGCCCAGGGCAGCTCGGGCACGTAGGGACTGAGTGTGTGGAGATCCCCTCGGCTTCCAGATGTCCTGCTTCCCCGCCGTGGCCCTGGACGCGGCCGGCAGGAGCCTCCCTCCGCACCTGGGCTCGGGCTGTGGGAAAACGCCCTCTCCCGGGACGGTGGGATGGAGGCCCGAGAGAGGGAGGCCAAGTGTGACTTCTGGGGCCTCACAGTGAGCGAGGGCCAAGGGGGCCTCGGGGGAGCCGCGTGAGGTGGGAATCTGCCCCAGACCTGGCTAGCTTGGAAACCCGCCCCTGGCTTCATCTCTGAGAACGCAACCCCAGCTCCTCTGTTCTCACGGGCCCTGGAGAGTTTGCTTCTCATGGAGGAGCCTCGGCGCACGGGTTTTATTAGGGGCACCTGGCCATGTATCCCGAGAGGCACAGCCTGAACGTTTGTTGCACAAATGAGAGCTTTGGGGGTGGGGAGGTAGGAGCAGAGCCTAACCGGCTCCAGCATCCATGGGCACGATTGGCCTACAGACCCTAAGGGCAAGAGGGCCAGGAAAGCAAGCTGCTGCCCACAACAGAGGCCCAGCTTAGTTCCTGGGACTGACCCTGCTTGTTGCCACCCTGGTGGCCCTGTCACCCCCTCACCAATAGAGCCATGATCTGGTGCCCAGCCTCAGGGGTTAATTTAGGATTTGGCTGAGCCATTCTTGGCAACGTCTTTTGTGGGGGTTGTTGTCGATCTGGGCACACTTCCCAGTTCTGGCCACAAGTTTTAAGGGGAAGTCTGGGGTGGGGGTTTCTGGACACAGGAGAAGTGCTGTTGCCCCCCTCCCTCCCTTATTATTTCCTACAAGGACACAATGCCAGGAGCTTCTGCAGCCATCTTGTGGCCATGAGGAGCAAGTTAAGACACACACAGAAATGCTGCCTCCCAGAGCCCTGAAATCATGGGGGCACCAGTCCCACCCTGGAACCTCTAACCTCCAGACTTCTTTTTATGAGAAATCACAATGTCTGTGTTGCTTAAGATACTAGTGGTCAGATATTCTGATAATTGTAATTCAAACAGTTCCAAAATTATAAGTGTAACAGATGCTGGGGTTTCCCCATCTTATGTAAGTCAAGGTTTTAATTTGCAAGTAACAAAACACTGGCCAATTTAAATATCAAGGACGTGCATTGGAATGCTGTTCAGTTCCTCACAAAAGTGGAAGGAAGGCTGGAAAACCAGGCTCAGAAAATGGTAGAAATCAAGAAGGCGAGGACGATCAGCTGAAATCGTGCCATGAAACTGGTTGGTGAGGTCATTCCTCCCACCACCACAGAATCCAGATGCCTCAACTGGCACTGCCACTGGCACTCTGCCATAGCTGCCCTGGACACCAGATGCCCCTGACCCAGTGCTGTTTCTTTCCATCACTTGGAGACATGCTGTTGGTCCAGCCCATGTCCTGTTCCAATGCATTAGCTGCCCGGGGGTAGGGAAAGTTAATACATCAGTGTATTAGTCAGCTACTGCTGCTGAGTAACGAGCAAGCCCAACTCTCAATGGCATGCAAAAATAAATATTTTTCCTATGTCTGTGACCTAGCTTGAGGGCAGGGTGTCTGTCTGTTCTGGGCTTCCCTTGGCTGGGCAGCTCTGCTTCCAAGTGCAAGACTGTGGAGTAACTGGGATGCTGAACTTCACCTGCCTTGCATCCTCCTGAGACCAACACCTCGTTAACCTATGTTCTCCTCCTACAGTGGCGCCAGAGGACAAGTGGGATCAGGTGAGGCCTCCTAAGACCCAAATTCAGAACTCTTATGCTGTCACTTCTACCCATATTCCTTTGGCCAAAGCAAATAATTTGGCTAAGGTCAAAATCAGGGCTGGAGAAATATCCCCCATCTTGTGCAGGAGGAATGCACAGTGGTGTGGCAAAGGGCAGCAGAACATAGAAACAAATGGGAAACAGAGGCCTGTCATTTGATTGATCATACCATTGGCTTTAAACATTCTTTGCAATTCTATGGTGCTCTCAAACTGTGGTTCTGGAGAAGACTCTTGAGAGTCCCTTGGATAGCAAGGAGTCCATCCTAAAGGAAATCAACCCTGAATATTCATTGGAAGGACTGATGCTGAAGCTGAAGCTCCAATATTTTGGCCACCTGTTATGAAGAGCCAACTCATTGGAAAAACCCTGATGCTGGGAAAGATTGAGGGCAGGAGGAGAAGGAGGTGACAGAGGATGAGATGGTTACATGGCATCACCGACTCAATGGATGTGAGCTTGATCAAGCTCAGGGAGATAGTGAAGGCCAGGGAAGACTGGCGTACTGCAGTCCTCTGGGTCACAGAGTTGGACACGACTAAGCGATTGAACAACAGCCATTGACTTTGGAGCCTCTGTTGTCGGGGGGTGGGGACCAAATCCCCTTGATGGAGACTCCCCAGCCTCCAGATGCCAGGCTACCGGAAAGAAAAGTCAGCTGTATCTCTTCTGCAGACACTTATCCCTGTGAAGTTGGGGAACCCTCCTCTTTTACTGTTGAGTAGATTGGGGCTGTAAGTGTCCTGAGCTTCTGGACAGTGGAGGGGGTGCTCTGTGTGAGTTCAGCTGGAGCTCACCCAAGCCTCAGGGCATTGTGGGGTCATTGCCCCAGATATCCCTTCAGCATGGTGGTTACGGCAGGGACTGGACTGCTAGCTCTCCTCCTGCCCCACCATGCCCTAGAGCCATCCCCCTGGGTCCCTGCCGCTCCCCAACTCCAGCCTTCTCAGCAGCCTGCCCTGCCCTGCCTTCCACCCCTCACTCAGCCTGGGGTGGGAGGCCGAGAGGCCTGGGTTCTCATCTAACCTCTTATTCAATCGCGTAAGGAGCGAGCTTCATGTCTGACGTTTCTGACTTCCATCGCATTCTTCCCTTTTGCTTCATAATCAAACCTGGCTCCTGTTTTGCTTTTCAAAACTGTCTGAGGAGGGCCGGGTTTGGAAGTCAAAGACGGACCCTGGATGGTTTTCCTCTTTGCCTTCCCGCTCCAAATGGCCTGAGTTCATCTTCAGCAATGTGGGTACCCCAGATTGACTAAGATTCCATATAAGGCAGTGCAGAAAAGCAAGCCATGAAAACTAACATCTCGAGGTAGGGTTTTGCTTCCCTAACAGTGACTGAATGCTTGCAAGGAAGCAGGCACTGGGCTAAGTGCTTTACATGCGTTATCTATTTAATCTTCCCAAGAACCTACTCTTGATGCCGAAAGCTCAGCTTCTCTATCACCAGGACTGAGTTGAATCTCCAAGAGAGTTTTAGGTAAAGTAGAAAAGGAGAGCTTTATTACTTTGCCAGGCAAAGGGGGACACAGTGGGCTCCTGCCTTGAAAATCTACATGTCCCCACTTAGAGAGGACAGTGAGAAGTTTTACAGTAATGGTTCAAAGAGGGCATGATCAGCTTGTGGATGTTCTGAGGGGTTGGTCATGAGGTGAGTGGAAGTCAGCACCATCAACCTTCAGGTTCCAACTGGTCTGGGCTCGAGGGCAGCATACCATCGTTCACTGTTAGCTTCTCCCACCTGGAGGGGGTTTCAGTATCTGCAAAACAGTTCACAAGAGGGACTTCTGTGGTGATCCAGTGGTTAGGAATCTGCCTGCCAATGCAGGGGACATAGGTTCAATCCCCGGTCGGGGAGAATCCCACATGCTGTGGAGCAGCTGAGCCTGTGAGCCTAGAGCTCACGCGCTGCAGCAAGAGAAACCGCCGCAATGAAGAGTAGCCCCTGCTTGCTGTTTTTCCCTTGCCAAGCATCCCCTCCCTCTCCTAATTAACACGTGCTTGAGTCTGCCTGTTGGAACTCAGGGAAGGTCATGCAGACTGAATGAAGCTTATTTCCTGTAATCAAACAGATGGGGGTCACAGAAAGACTTGTGTGCACAGGAGCCCCACAGGACCTGCTTGGTTTCTGAGGAGCTCAGTTATCCACATTTCACATGGGAGGACAGTGAGGCTGACAGGTGAAGACACTTGCCCGTTGTCACACAGTTGGAGAACTGGCAAGGGCTTGGGCCACACAGACATGCTCAGGAACTTAGGTTTTAATTCAGCTTGTATTTAGAAGCTGTATTTTGAGGGGTGCTGTGGTGTGGATGCAGGGGAAAGGGCATTCTGGGCAGGAAGACAGCCTGTGCAAAGGCCCTGAGGCAAGAACAGCAAAGCTGGATGGAGAACATGAAAAAGGGAAGGGTGGGAGAGAAAGCTGGCAGAGAAAAAAGGCAACCAGGCAGAGTTATGGAGCATAGGAGAGAAAACTATTTCATGGAGGCAGCAAGAAGTAGTTTATATGAGTTGCCTCTGAGCTTACATTCAGATATGTTCTGTAACTCAAGTGGAGCTATTTAAAAATGGGACACTCCCGGTCCCTTTGGGTCAAGGCTGGCTGGAGAAGGATCCATGGCTGTGTGAGTCTAGAGGAAGGAACAGGTCTGCTTTGGGGTCAGGAATGGCTTTCTGGAGGAGGGGACATTTGAGGTGGGTTTTGAGGGACGGTTAGGAGTTTCCTAGTCAGAAAATGAATCATTCAACAAACACTTCCTATTTCCCTCTCTCTGCCTAGTTTTGTGTTAGCCCTGGGGATCCAGGGAAACAGAATGAACACAGATGAATATAAAATGCAGCCTAAAGTGCTCAGAGCCATCCACAAAGAACAAGCTTTAGGAGTAGTGAATTGGGTGTGTCTGTGTTCTTTCTGCATCCCACAGGAAATTCAAGCCCTGGAGCATATTAGCCGGGTGAACATGCTTTTAGCTTCCAATTTCTGCTCAGTCTATAGGGGAGCAGATAGCACCCCAAGACATAGCTGCCTTCAGAGAACGGGACGTTCCTGGGTCGTGAGGCACACATCCAAGGGTACGCTGTAGACTGGACCCTCAGGGAGGGTCCGTCAGAGGAGAGCCCTGAAAGATGAGAAGGTGCCAGCCGTGAAAGGATCTGGGGAGAGAGCAGTGTGGGCAGAGGCAACAGCACGTGCAAAGATCTGGGGGTGGAACAGCACGGACGCTGGGGTGGCTGCAGTGACGGCCCATGGTGTGCAGGGACCCTGCGGGCCACTGGGAAGAGGGTGGGCTTTTGTTTCCCCTTGAATGGGATATGGAGCATGAGATCCACCCCACTTTACAAAGACGGTGAGCTGCTCCAGAAGCCCTGCCCGGGCCACACTGTGTGGCGGAAACTGCCTTTGATGAAGGGAGAAAGTGAAAACGTCAGGGCTGGGTTCTGCCTGGGTCACCAGACACCCTGGCCTCGCCCTCCTCGGGGCTGGGGGTCAGTGGAGTAGGAGGAGGGCTCGGGTCACTGTCCGGCCATTGCGCAATAAGCAGCCTTGTGGCTCCCTCTGACTCATCACTAGGGTTTCGGGTGGATCAAGTTACTGCCAGGGTGTGGGGTAAATGGGGGTGAGGAGGGCACGCACAGGCCCCTCACCTCTGCCCTGTAGGCATGGCCCCTTGCTGGGGCTGCTGTTACCCCCCAAATCTTTTCTCTTGCATCTTTCTGTGCAGAAACAGGCTTAATACAGCCACATGTAAGCGCTCAGGGTAACCAGCATTTTGTGAACACTTATTATGAGCCAGGCACTTGACACACGTTAACCTCATTTAAACCTTACAAAACTTGGTGTAGAGAAGGAAGCTGATCTCTGCTGTCAGGTCTGAGTTCCAGTCCCGGGCTGGCACTTAACTCGCTATGGGCAGCTGCTGTCCCTGCTCTGTCACTGTTTCCTCTCCAATCTCACAAGACGGTGGCAGGAACTAGAAGTCACATAAGTAGAATGCCCAGCCCCTTATCAGACTCCCAGAAGCTCCAGTCTCAGTGCTATGGAGAGGAGATGGATTTTAAATCGACTCCAGTATAAAAGAGAATGGGGACTTCCCTGAAGGCTCAGTGGTTAAGAATCCACCTTCCAATTCAGGGGATGGGTTCCATCCCTGGCCAGGGAACTAAGATCCCACGTGCTATGGAGCAAATGAACCCTTATGTCACAACTACTGAGCCTGCAGGCTTTGGAGACTGTGCACCGCAATAAAGAATCTGGGCTCAGGGAGGTGGGAGGGGGGATCGGGATGGGGAATACATATAAATCCATGGCTCAGTCATGTCAATGTATGGCAAAACCACTACAATATGTAAAGTAATTAGCCTCCAACTAATAAAAATAAATGGGAAAAAAAGATTAAAAAAAAAGAATCTGGGCTCAACATGAAGACCCAGTGCAGCCTTAAAAAAAAAAAAAGAGGGAGAAAGAATTATTGGTTCATATAACTGAAAAGGCAGGAGCGTCCAGCTTCAGGAATGGCCAGATGCAGGAATTCAGACAGTATCTCCACCTCTGGTCCTGTTTGCTTTTGTGTGGGCTCACTCTACGGTCACCTCCCTCTTTCTGTTTTATTTATTTATTTACCTTTGGCTGTGATGGGCCTTCATCGCTCTGCAGGCCTTTTCTCTAGTTTCGGTAAGTGGGGGATACTCTGTGGCAGTGTGCAGGCTTCTCTTGTTGCGGAGCTCGGGCCCTAGAGCACAGGTTCAATAGTTGCAGTGCATGAGCTTAGTTGCTCTGTGGCATGTGGCATCTTCCAGGGCCAGGGATCGAACCTGTGTCTCCTGCACTGGCAGGCAGATTCTTTACCACTGAACCACCAGGGAAGCCCCTCCCTCCCTCCCTCCCTCTCTCTTTTTTCCTTTTGTCTGTACTTGTGGTGTGCTGCTTGCAGGATAGTTCCCTAACCAGGGTTTGAACCCAGGCTGTGACAGTGAGAGCATGCATCCTAACCACTAGACCACCAGGGAAATCCCCAGGCCTCCTCTCCTCAAGTGCAGTGAAAGTGAAAGTCACTCAGCCGTCTCCGACTGCTTGCAACCCTATGGACTATACAGTCCGTGGACTTCTCCAGGCCAGGATACTGGAGTGGGTAGCCTTTCCCTCCTTCAGGGGATCTTCCCAACCCAAGGATCGAACCCAGGTCTCTTGAATTGCGGGTGGATTCTTTACCATCTGAGCCACCATGAAAGCCCAGAGGTCTGTGTTATCCTTCAGATCAACTACCCAAGCAAAGACAGTGCTTCCCTTTCCCATGCTTCAAACAAAAATTCCAGACTTGTATCTCATTGGGCAAACTGGGTCACGTGCCTACCCTCATCCAATCATGATGGTCAGAGCAGTGGGTCTTATGATGGGCCAAGGCTTTCAAGTTTAGGGGGAGACTTTGTAGGGTGAGTGAGCCACGAGACCAACTCGACCACAAACCAGGGGCTGAAAGTTAGGAAATGAAGGGCAGTTGGTTGTCAACACCCCAGATAGGGGGCAGATACTTGGTAGGCAAAAAGGCCAGAAATCCAAGAAAGTGCTCAAAACAACATGAACAAGAAGGATAAAAAGAGCAGTGGGGACTTGCCTGGTGGTCCACTGGATAAGACATTGAGCTTCCAATGCAGGCGGCCTGGGTTTGATCCTTGGTCAGAGAACTAGATCCTACATGCTGCAAAGAAGCCCTGGTGCAGTCAAATAAATAAAAATAAATATTAAAAACAGAGCAGTGGCAGTCCCCAGTTCAGTTCAGTTGCTCAGTTGTGTCCGGCTCATTGCGACCCCACAGACTGCAGCACGCCAGGCTTCCTTGTCCATCACCAACTCTTGGAACTTGCTCAAACTCATGTCCATCGAATTGGTGATGCCATCCAACCCTCTCATCCTCTGTCATCCCCTTCTCCTCCTGCCTTCAAGCTTTCCCAGCATCAGGGTCTTTTCCAAGGAGTCAGTTCTTCGCATCAGGGGGCCAAAGTATTGGAGTTTCAGCTTCAGCATCAGTCCTTCCAATGACTATTCAGGATTGATTTCCTTTAGGATGGACTGGTTGGATCTCCTTGCAGTCCAAAGGACTCTCAAGAGTCTTCTCCACAGTTCAAAAGCATCAATTCTTAGAAGGATGTGCTCATTTCCTCCTGCTAGAGCTCCAAAATCACAACTCGCTGTTGAACAACCACTGAGAGGAGAACGTTGGATCCCACCAAAAAAAAGATAGCCTATGTCCAAGGGCAAAGGAGAAGCCCCAGCAAGATGGTAGGAGGGGCGAAGTTGTGTTTAGACTCAAACCCCATACCCACCAGAGAAGCTCAGAGGGCTCAAACAAAACCTTGTGAGCACCAGGTCCCGGAGACTCCACAGAGACCGAGCCGACCTGTGTTTGAGTCTTCTGGAATTGCAGGTCAGCAGTGGCCTGCCGCAGGGGCAGGGGCCCTGGGTGCAGCAGACCTGGTCACAGAGCGTGTGGCATAAGCCCTCTTGGAGGAGGTCGCCATTAACCTGACCATAGAGCCACCGAGCAGATGACCCACAAACTGCAGAACAATTATACCAAAGAAATTCTTGCACTGTTAAGAAAGTTCTAGGACCCACAACATATTTCCCAACCTGGGGATCTGGCAAAAGGACTGGGAACTCCTAGAGAATTTGACTTTGGAGGTCAGTGGGATTTGACCACAGAACTTACATAGGCCTAGGGAAACAGACTCTTGGAGGGCACAAATAAAACCTTGTGTGCACCAGGACCCAGGAGAAAGGAGCAGTGACCCCATAAGAGACTGACCCAGACTTGCCTGTGAGTGTCAAGGAGTCTCTAGTGGAGGTGTGGGTTGGCGGTGGCCTGCTGCAGGGTCGGGGGCACTGAGTGTGGCGGTGTGTGCATGGGACCTTCTGCAGGAGGTCGCCATTATCTTCATTATCTCCACCATAGTTTGGTCTCAGGTCAAACAACAGGGAAGGAACATAGCCCAGTTTTCAACAGAAAATTGGATTAAAGATTGACTGAGCATGGCCCCCCCATCAGAACAAGACCTAGTTTCGACCCCCCCAGTCAGTCTCTCCCATCAGGAAGCTTCCATAAACTTCTTATCCTTGTCAGAGGGCAGACAGAATGAAAATCACAGTCACAGAAAACTAATCAAACTGATCACATGGACCACAGCCTTGTCTAACTCAATGAAACTATGAGCCATGCCGTGTAGGGCCACCCAAGACGGATGGGTCATGGTGGAGAGTTTCTGACAAAATGTGGTCCACTGGAGAAGGGAACGGCAAACCACTTCAGTATTTTTGCCTTGAGAACCCCATTAACAGTATGAAATGGCAGTTCCCAGAACATTCCAAATTAAAATGTGTATGTGTGACATTTCATTAAACTGTTACCAGATGTAAATAAAAGCATGTTTGGAAAACGCTGGTGTCCCCCTATGATTTCCATCAGTGTCCCCTCTAGCCACCCCTCGCCCTGGTAAAAAGTGTGCTTGTTATGAAATTACAGGTACCCCAAATTCCCCTGGCTGCCCCTCCTATTTCTGCCCTGCCCATACCCTGAAATCCCTAGAGCCTCCTGAACATACACTTTCAATATTGGAGGTTTTGGTCCCTCTGCTTGGGTAGGAACAACTAGATGTCAGAGTCCCCCCTCCCTAGGTCTCTCCCCACCCCCAGGTCATTGGGGAGACTCTGCTCTCCCTTTCACTGCTGGGTCTGGGTGGGGTTTCTGGACCTGTCCTTTAGCACCCGATGAAAAAGCTGGACTTTCTTGAGTAAAACTGAACTGGAGAAATTCACAGAGAGAAGGCTGAAGCTCTATAGTTCCATTTTTCCAAGCTTAAGGATACAGAGACTAGGAACTGGAGAGGGAATAGGAATGGGGAAAGAAAGGTGTTAAGGATGACATTGGGATTTTGGGCTGGGTACTGATCACACCGCCCAAACCATGGTGGCCACAGGAGCCCCATTTCCTAACGTCGTTCTCCTCTAACTGAAAGTGGTTCAGCCGTGTCCAACTCTTTGTAATCCATGGACTGTATAGTCCAGGGAATTCTCTAGGCCAGAATACTGGAGTGGGTAGCCTTTCCTTTCTCCAAGGGATCTTCCCAATCCAGGGATCAAACCCAGGTCTCCCGCTTTGCAGGCGGATTCTTTACCAGCTGAGCCACAAGGGAAGCCCACTCTCCTCTTTACCCATTACTGGTTTTATTTTCCACATCACATTTCTCTCCATCTGAAAAGTTTTGGGGTCATTTATTGGTGGGTTTTATTCCCCTCTCCTCGACTGTGCACTCTATGAGGGCAGGGACCACGTCTTCTTGCTCATGCCGTTTCCCCAATATGCTTGGCATACATAGGCGTTCAAAAAATGAATGAATGCATGCATGGATGAGCAAAGCCCTGAACTGGTGTCTGAGCTGAACTGGTCTGAGCCGAGGCTCAGCCTTGAGAGCTACCTGTCCTTGCAGTAGGTGCTTGTTCCAACCTGGTGACCTGGAAAGATCGGCCTCGAGGAGTCACTCTCTTGTGGGCTCCAGTGCCCCAGTCCGCTCCCGGACCATGGCCAACAGCCAGACAGCCGCTGTCCAGCGGGCCAGGAGACGGCTCACTGCGCCTGCGCCGAAGTCCTCCCCCTCCCTCTCCCACCTCCCCTTCTGGCCTCTGAGCGTGCAGCCGAAGCGCGCGCATGCGCCATCGCCCCCGCGTCGCGCGCCTCACCTGTGCGCACGCGCCGCTCTCACGCCCGCCGACGCGCCTGCGCACTGCCCGCCGCCCGCGGGTCTGGTCGGCGCTTGCGTGGTGGCACAGGGGAGTGGGGGGGCGAGGAGGTGGAGGAGGAGGAGGAGGAGGAGGAGGAGGCGGCGGCGAGAAGATGGCGACTTCGAACAATCCGCGGAAATTCAGCGAGAAGATCGCGCTGCACAACCAGAAGCAAGCGGAGGAGACAGCGGCTTTCGAGGAGGTCATGAAGGACCTGAGCCTGACGCGGGCCGCGCGGGTAAGGGGGCTTACCTCGCCGACCCCTGTGGGCCGGAGAGGGAGGGAGGGGGCGCGTGTCCCGCGCGTGCACGGGGCGGGGGGCGCGCGGCGGGGGCGGGGCGCGCGGCGGGGGCGGGGCTTGGCACGGCCCAAGGAGACAGGTGTCCCCACGCCCCGGGCGTCGTGGGCGGGGACAGGTGCCCCCACATCATCGATACCTGAAGGGGTACAGGTGTCTCTCCATCACTGCTACCTGAAGTGGGGGACAGGTGTCACTGCATCACGGTTACCTGTATGAGCAGGAGCCTCTGCATCATTACTAGCTGGAGGGAACAGGTGCCACTACATCATTGTTACCTGCAGGGGGGAAGGTGTCCCCACATTGCCTCCTGATAGGTGCTTTTATATCACTGCTCCCTAGGGGAGTGATACTGAGGTGCTTGAACTGGGTGCTGTTGCCTGGAAAGGTGGGATAGGTGCTCCTATATCATTGGTACCTGAAGGGGACAGCTGCCCCCTCACCCTTGCTACCTGAAAGGACAGGTGTCTCTACATCACTGTCATCTGTGCACTTACTCCCTGAGTGCTGGGGGAAGGACAGGTGCCCCTACTTGCAGACCTGAGGTGGGATAGGTGTTTCTCGCTTTTGGATATCTGAGGGGAAAGTCTGGCGCCTCCCTTGTGGGGACCTGAGTGGGGTCAGGAAGGCAGATTGGGCTGAGTCTTGGAGCTTGGAGTGGCGACAGCTGCCCCTACCTCATGTACCCCATATGGTGGGGACCAGGTGTTGTTCCTCCCACAAGGACACGGGACAGCTGGCCTCATATGGCCCCTGGCCCCTCAGGATGAGAGTGGAGGGACAGTTCTTCCTCAGATGGCTGGGTGCATTTGGTGTGCAGGGGCAGGCCAGATGACCTGCCAACCTCACCTGGCTGTAGGCCTGGAGCAGGGGCTTGGTCATGGCTGGGTTTGGGGACCTGGCTCTCCTTCTGGGCCCCAGCTCTCTGGCGACCGCCATGAAGTGCCAGACTCATTGGGTCTCGGTGTCCTCCTTTGTGGAATGTGTCTTGCAAGCTCTTCCTCGTGGTTGAGGGAGGGGAGAGTACTTTGCGCAGGTGGCAGTAAATCTCTGCTTTGATCCTGCGGAGGGATGGGACCTCCATGCTGCACCCTGAGGCCTTGGGGAGGGGTTGAGTGAGAGCTGCAGACACCTGCTTCGCTGGTTTCTGGATTTGGCATCTGAGTTGACTCGGCTTCCCCGGTGGCTCAGATGGTAAAGAATCCACCTGCAACACAGGAGACCTGGGTTTGATTCCTGGATTGGGAAGATCCCCTGAAGGGAATGGCTATCCCCTCCAGTATTCTTGCCTGGAGAATCTCATGGACTGAGGAGCCTGGCAGGCTACAGTCCATGGGGTTAGAAAGAGTTGCACCTGGCTGAGCAACCAACATTTGACTCTCCTAGGTAGACCCACTGTTCCTTTGTGATGTGAGCCTCAGTCTCTGATTCCTCGGGTGGGATTTTGGGGTGATGTTATTTTTTTAATAACTTGCTTGTTTCTCTCTGAGATCATGACCTTAAGACTTGAATGTGTATCTTCATTTCCATGCATTTGTTCAGCACATATCAACTGGGTGCTCATTGTCGGGCAGGTCCTGCCTGTCCCTGCTCCAGGATGTGACTGGTGAATGAATGAATGACAGTGTGCAACCTGAGGACACGAGCGTCCACTTCATCTTGTCTCCAGCATGAAGCATGTCCTGGCATGCAATAGGTGTCTAGTGTATGTGGTATGGCAGGAAGAAGGGGTCACACTGATTTGTGGCAGTCTTCATGATTGGAGGTCTGGTTTCAGCTTTAAGGTTGGAAATGAATTATTGTTGTTGGAAACGTTTCTTTAAAATGACAGCTTTTTAAAGATATAGTTTGTATACCATATAATTCACCTATTCAAAGTGTATAGTTCAGTGGTTTTTAGTATATTTACAGAGTTGTGCCATCATCACCGCTGTCTAATTCCAGAACATTGTCATCACTCCCATAAGAAGCTCCTCACCCATTAGCAATCACTTTTCACTTGCTGCTCCCCCAGCCCCCTGCCAGCCACCAGCTTTTCTGTTTTTGTGGATTTACCTGTTCTGGACGTTTCACAGAAATGGAATCATACAAGATGTGGCCTTTTGTGTCTGCTTTCTTCCACTCAGGGTAGTGCTTTCGAGGTTCATACGGATTTTAGCATGTATCAGGAAACTTCTTTCCTTTTTATGTGCTAAGTCGTTTCAGTCATGTCTGACTCTTTGCCACCCTGTGGACCATAGCCCGCCAGGCTCCTGTGTCCATGGGATTCTCCAGGCAAGAATACTGGAGTGGGTTGCCATATCCTCCTGTCTCTTTTTTATGGCTGAGTAATATTCCAGGTGTGGATGGACCACATTTCTTTATCCCTTTATTGGCTGATGGACTTAGAGATTCTAAAATATAAGTTTATTTATTGTGGCTGCACCGGGGGTTCATTGGGGCCCGAGGGCTCTCCAGTTGTGGTGTGTGGACTTAGGTGCCCCATGGCACGTGGGGTCTTAAGTTCTCCGACCAGGAGTTGAGCTCGAAGCCCCTGTATTGGAAGATGAATTCTGAACCCCTGGACCATCCGGGAAGTCCCTAGAAAAGCTTTTTTAAGGTTTGCAAACAGCAGTTCCCTTGGCCCCTGGTAACCATTTCCCATCTCTGTTGCCTTCCTTTACACTGGAAGTTGGGGAGGTGGGGTGGGCTTGGGCCCTGGGCAGAGGTGAGCTTATGCTAGATCGTTACAGAGCGGTGCTCTCTGTTGAGGGTAGTTCTGTCCTAGGGGACGTTGGGCAGCGACATTGCCAGTTGTCTCCCCTGGGCAAAGAGCTGCTACGGGCATCTAGTATGTAGAGAGCAGGGTTGCCACTCAGCACCCCACAACGCACAGACAGTGATCTGGCCCCAGCTGTCAGCAGTGCCAAGGCCGAGAAGCCTTTGGTTTGGAGGAAACGCTATGTGGGCAGGGGGCTGTGAGCTTTGTACCTGGGCAGATAGTTCAAAACGCGGTGCCCACTATGGGTGGGCCTTTGCCTGCACCTGCGACCAGGCTGGGCGAGCGCGTTCTGCACCCGTTCCCGTGACGGCCTGTGGCGTGGGGTACAGCTGCAGCGCGTGGCGCAGGTGAGCAAGCCTGCTTGGTGCAGGGTCTCCTCCCGCCCACCCTCCGTGGCCGCAGCCTGCCGTGCTGCCTGCACCTGCAAGCGGGTGGGGCGTGGCGCAGTTGGTACCTCCTCTTCTCGTGGAGTTCCTCCGGTCAGCTCGTCCGCTCCTGGCGCAAGCGGCGCCCCTTGTGTTCACGTTTGTCTGCTCAGTCTTCCGTGGTGATGGGTGTGCCCACCGAGCCTCCTCCTGTGAGCGGCGTTGAGCCTGAGGCATTCGTCTGTGCTGTCACGTTACCTAGGGGCAGGGACCCCAAGGGCTAGGTCGGGTCGGGGGATGGGGTGTGATGTCTGCTTGCGAGTAGCAGGGTAGAGGGGTGAGTGCATGAATCCTCCTTTTTCATCCTTGGACTTGGGCAGCCTGATTTGCCGGGAGGGCTGTGACACTCTGCTGTGTGACGTGGGTTGGGTTTCCTAACCTCTCTGGGCCCCAGAATCCTGATCTGTGCTTACTCCACAAAATGACATTTTTATTTGCCCAGCATATCCCAGAGACAGTGTTAGGTACTAGGGTGGTTGCTGTTCAGTAGCTCAGTCATGTCCAACTCTCTGCGACCCCAAGGACTGCAGCACACCAGGCTTCCTTGTCCTTCACTATCTCCACTATCTTCACTCGTGCCCATTGAGTCGGTGATGCCATCCAACCATCTCATCCCCTGTCGCCCCCTTCTCTTGCTGCTTTCAGTCTTTTCCAGTGAGTCAACTCTTTGTATCACGTGGCCAAAATATTGGAGTTTCAGCTTCAACATCAGTCCTTCCAGTGAATATTCAGGGTTGATTTAGGATTGACTGGTATGATCTCCTTGCTGTCCATGGGACTCTCAAGAGTCTTCCCCAGCACCACAGTGGAGCCAGCAGCATATTGAGGCATGTGAGGACCATGTTGTTGGAGAGGCAGCATGGTTTTAGCATGGGACAGGAGAGAATTGCTCCAAATAAACAAGGCAGATGCTCTCAGAGAGAAGCAAATCCATGTGCTAGGAATGGCTAGGGTGGGAGGCTGACGCTTGGACAGTGAGACAAAGCCCCCCATGCCGGGGAGGGTTGTCCCTTGTGAGGGAGGCAGGTGCAGAGACCCCGCGGTGAGAAGGGCTTGGCAAGGTTGAAGCTGGCATGTTGAGAGAGAGGAGAGATGAAACTGGCTCCTGAGGGAGGAGCCCTGGGAAGATTTGTGATGATCAGTGGGCTGGTCCTTTGCTTGTTTTTGTAGCAGCTTTATTGAGATATCATTCCCAATACATTCTGACCAGTCATTGAAGCTGTACCATCCAGGGGTTCTTAGCATATACACAGAGTTGTATAACCATCACCTGTTGACTTTAGAACATTTTCATCAGCCCAGAGAGAAACCCCGTCCCTGGGACTTCGCTGGCTTTCCAGTGGTTGGGACTCCACACTTCCAATGCGGGGGGCATGGATTCAGTCCCCGGTCAGGAAACTAGGATCCCACATGCTGCTTGGCACAGCTGAAAAATGAAAATAGCAATGAGAATAATAAAATATTTAAAAATAAATACTTAAAAAGAAAAAAAAAAAGAAACCTCCGTCCCCATTAGCAGTCACTCCCCAAGCCCCCGGCACCCACCGATCTGTTCTCCATCCCTGTGGGTTTGCATGTTCTGGACATTTCATAGAAATGGAATCACGCAAGATGTGGCCTTTTATGTCTGACATCTCAGACATAAACTCAGTATGTTTCTGATGTTTATCCATGTTGTAGAGTGTATCAGTCCTTCTTTCCCTTTTAAAAAATAGTGGTAAAACAGGCAAAACATACATTTACCATCTTAACCATCATGAGCAGTTCGGTGGTGGTATGTACTTTCTCCACCATCTGTTGCTTTATTACTCTTTTTTAAAAAATTATCTATTTCTGGCTGCACTGGGTCCTCATTGCGGTGTGTGGCTTCTTGCTGTGGTGGTTTCTCTTGTTTTGGAGCCTGGGCTCTAGGCTCGGGGCTTCAGTGGTTGTGCTGCATGGGCCTAGCTGCTCCGCAGCACTTGGGACCTTCCGGAGCCAGGGATCCAGACCCGTGTGCCCTGCATTGGCGGGCAAATTCTTTGCCACTGGACCACTGGGGAAGCCCCGCTTCATTCCTCTTTCAGGCGAGTGATAGTCCATCGTGTGGAGACACCATGATTCGCGCCTCCGTTCGTTCATCGCTGGACACGGGTGGTTTCCACCTTCTGCCTTTTTGAGTAGCGCCGCCATGGGGTTCCTGTCCGATCGCCTGTCTAGACGTAGGTCTTCCTTTCCCTTGGGTGTCCGTGCCACGGAGTAGAGCTGCTCGGTCAAGCGGTAACTCTCCATTTGATCATTTAAGGCTGCTCCGTGTCTTACAAAGATGGCCAAAAACTGAATGGGCAGGAGGGGTGAGAAGGGAAGCAGGCAGATGGTGAGAGGCCGCTGTCAGCCTCGGGTTGGAGAGTGGAGAAGGTGGCCGTGGCAGTGACCCAGAACAGTGGGTACTGGTGATATTTTGGCAGCAGAGGTGACTGAATGTGTGGGTGGATCGGATGTGGGAGGTGCGGGCAAGGGATGCGGGCGAGTTGCCCAGTTGCCAGTGGCCCAGGACGCAGGAGGCTCTGCCTGTGACCGATCACTGAACATCCCAGGGAGCAGCACCTGGGCCAGAGAAAGCCTGCCTGCAAAGCGGTCCACGGGGACCCGGCTGGGCTGCTGGCTCTAGCTGTGCCGAAGGCGGGCGTTCTCCGGGTCCTACCCTGTGACGGGGGTGGCTCTGCACAGGCTGTTGGGAAACCAGGCCCCTGGGCTGCAGCCACCGCGCAGTGGTGTCTTGGGTTAGCTGAGCGTGGAGGCCGCCCCCAGTCCTGGCCTCCGTCCTGGCTCTGGCACTGTTTGCCTCTGTGCCGGCTGCTTCGAGTGTCTGGTGCCATCTGCAGCCTTGACACTCACATGCATGCACGCAGGCCTCGCCGAGCTGCTCTGTGGAGAGGAGGGGATGCACCGGCGCCTGCCTCCGGAAGGCCCCTGCAGTCTCCTTGCTCTCCAGCTTGTGAGCTGCCTGCCCAGTAGGGGGTGGAATGGGGGCTCTGAAGAAGATAGCCCCATCCTGCCCTCCAGAACGCGTGAAGTGAAGTGCGCCACTCAGTCACTCACATCAGTCGCTGATAATCTGAGTATCAGGACGTGTGCTTAGTTGCTCAGCTGTGTCTGACTCTTTGCAACCCCGTGGACTGTAGCCCACCAGGCTCCTGCGTCCATGGGATTCTCCAGGCAAGAATACCGGAGTCGGTTGCCATGCCCTCCTCCATGGGATCGTCCTGACCCAGGATGGAACCCGTGTCTCCTGCATTGCAGGAGGATTCTTTACTGTCTAAGCCACCAGCAGAGCCCAATAACCTGTGAATATGACCGATTTCTGAAAAAAGTCTCTGCAGATACGTGTAGGTTAAGATCTTTAGATGAGCTTGTTCTGAATTTAGGGTGATCGGATGACTGGCACCCTCATGAAAAGAGGAGAGAACACACCCACTTGGAGAGGCTGTGCATGCTGGAGGCAGAGATTGGAGTGTTGCGGCCGTGAGCCAAGGATGCGTGGAGCCCCCAGAAGCTGAAAGAGGCAAGACAGGATCCTCCAGAGGGATTGTGGCCCTGCTGACACCTCGATTCTGGCCTCAGAACTGTGTAAAAATAAATTCCTCTTGTTTTATGTCCCTGCCTTCCCCGCATTGGCAGTCATTTGTGATGGCAGCCCCGGGACACTGGCCCCTGGGCTGCAGAGTCCGAGTCCCTTACAGAAGCCGCCTTGAGGCAGTGGGCCTTAGGGGTCACCTGCAGACGTGCACACTTGTCTTTCTCTGGTAGCTCACTCCGGTCATGTTTTCTGCAAGGCCTCAAGTGGACCCGTCGTTTCACGCATTGTCAGGAACTGGGGCCTCTCACTCTGAACTGGGCCTGGTGGTGACGGTGGACAGGCTGGAGAGACAACAGCAGGAGCATGCGCCCTAGGGCAGGAGGGGGTGTCGAATGGCATCTGGGATCTTGGTTCCCTGACCAGGAATTGAACCCGTGCCCTCTGCATTGGAAGAGTGGAGTCTTAACCGCTGGACAGTCAGGGAAGTCCCAGGAGAGGGCATCTTGTTGTCAAGGAGCCAACCAAGAGTGCAGTTAGAGTGTGGTAGGGGATGGGAATTCCCCGGCAGTTCAGTGGTTAAGACTTTATGAGCTTTCACTGCCAAGGGCCTGGGTTCAATCCCTGGTTGGGGAACTAAGATCCTGCAAGCTGCCCAGCATAGCCAAAAAAAAAAAAAAAAAAAAAAAAAATTTAGAGTGTGGCACAGGTGGAGGATGAAGATTTTGGGTGGGTGGGGTGGAGGATGAAGATTTTGGTTGGTTGGTGAAGTTTGCTCTTTGCAGTCTTGTTTCCTGCTCCTTGCTGGGCACCCAGTGGTTTTTGCTCAACCCCCCTGCCCCCCTGCCAGCCCGCAGAGAAGAGGTGTCTTCTTTGCTGTGGGCCAGTGGGGCAGCTGAGGCCCAGAACTGCATCCCAGTGGGGAAGAGACAGGACTGGTGTTCAGCCCTGGGATGAGCATGTATGACATGTCTGAAACAAGGAATTAACACAAACTAGAACCTTGGTTTCTCTGAAAGATGATTCAGTTTCTCCAGTCGCACCCACATTTCTCTTTTGACTTGGACCCTGGAATCCATATTTCCTGCCATTAATTGTCCTTGTCTTGGAGGCAGCAGCCTTGGGACACCATCACATACACCTTTGTGCAAGGCCCACAGCTCTTCTCCCCGTGAAAGCCACAGCCCAGATCAGGCTGGTTGCCAAAGTCTCTGTGGGTGACATGGGACATGCTTCTAGATAAATTTGTCCAGTGGTCATGTGGAAGGAGGCTGTCTTTGGGGAGCCCTGGTTCTGCTCTGAGCTTTCCACTCACGCATCCTCAGGGGACTGATGAGTGGCCCTGCCCGTCTGGGGTCCTGTGTAGAGAACCCTCCCGAAGCTCATGGCCAACCCAGGGCCTCAGAACTGTGCAGAGTATTGACTTCTTTTTTGTTTAATAAAAACTGTAAAACAAAACAAAACTAGGAACTAGGCCCTGGGCTCCCATGCCTGACCCTCACCCAGCCACAGACATGTCTGGTTCCATACCTACTGCAGGTCCAGGAAGCATTGCTGGATTACCCCCAGCACATGGGTCCTCCTGGCACTATGCACCCTGACCGTCGGCTACCACCTAATGAATCAGTAAGTCCTTGCCTTCTTTTTTAACATATATATTTTTATTTAGTTAGTTGGCTCTGCCAGGTCTTAGCTGTGGCGCTTGGGATCCTCAGTCTTTGTTGCAACACGTGGGGTCTTTAATTGTGGCGTGTGAACTCTTAGTTGTGGCATGTGGGATCTAGTTCCCCGACCAGGAATCGAACTCAGGCCCCCTGCACTGGGAGTTTGGAGTTTTAGCTAGGGGACCACCAGGGAAGTCCCTGAGTGACCTTAAAAAAAAAAAAATCCTGAAAAAAAATTGAGGTGAAATTCACATAAAATGGACCACTCTAATGTACATTTCGGTGACATTTAGGACATTCACAGGGTTGTGCAGCCATCACCTCTTTGTAGTTCCAGAACATTCCCGTCACCCCAGAAGGAAACCCCGTCTCCATGAGCAGTCACTTCCCCTCCTCCCCTCCCCCAGCCCCTAGGAACCACTAATCTGCCTTCTGTCTCTGTGGATTGGCCTTCTGGACATTTCATGTAAATGAGGCCTTAGAGCATGTGGCTTTTTCTGTCTGGCTTCTTTCACTCAGCCTGATGTTTTTGAGGTTTATCCACATTGTAGCTTGTGTCAGAGGGTCATTCCTTTCTGTGGTCAGATGATATTCAGCCATGAGGATGGACCACCTTTAGTTATCTGTCACCTGTTAATGGGTATGTGGACTGTTTCCACTTTCTCACTGTCACGAATGGCGCTGCTGTGAACGTGTGTGTGTGTAGGTGTTTGCACAAGGCCCGGTTTCTACCTTGCGGGCGTATGCTTGGAAGTGGGATTGCCTGGTTGATTGATTCACTAGGTTGTAGCCGATGGTCAGGGTGTGTAGTGCTAGGAGGACCCATGTGCTGGGGGTACTCCAGGAATGCCTGGACCTGCAGTAGGTGTGGAACCAGACATGTCTGTGGCTGGGTGAGGGTCAGGCATGGGAGCCCAGGGCCTAGTTCCAGGGCCACCTTCTTCTCATTTCCTTGACTGGGACCCACTGTTAGAAATGTGTGTTTCATACCAGCAGCCACTAACAAACATACAATTGACACAGTTTTCTCCAAGGAGCTCAGCCCTCCTTGTGTGTATGGAAAATTAATATAATTGGTTCTTTTCTGTTTATTATAAAATGCCAGCAGGGACCCACTAAATTGATTTAATAACCTGTTAATCTAGGGTTCGACAAGCTATGCCTGTTTTTTGTAAAGAAAGTTTTATTAGAACACGGCCACGCCCATTCATTGGTACCTTGTTTGCGGCAGTAGAATCATTGCGGCGGAGACCTGTTGACCTGAGGAGGTGCAGATAGCTCCCGTGTGTCCCTTCACAGGAGTTTGTCAGCCCTGGGCCAGTGAGTCTCACCCACAGTGTGAGCCCCGCTGACCTAGAGCAACAAGGAAGGTTGAGAAGGCGGCGGGGACTGGTTCTCCCACTCGTGGGGGTTACTGAACCACCTTACAGCTAAAGGATGCAGATTGCTGGGCTCCCCCAAGATCCTGTTTCTGCAGGTTCTGGTGGGACCCCGAGTTCTGAGTGGGGATCTGAGGACCCTGCCTCGCAGGCCTTGCTGGGAGGCCCAGGCAGCGGGGTCCTCAGGGTTTTGCCAGGCCGGGGGAGACGGTTGGCCCCCATTGGATGGGTGAGCGGGCCGTCTGGCCCTCGGTGAGTGGTGGTCACTGTTGGTCCATGTGGCCAGGACGGGTTGTGCTGTCCCTTCCCTAAGGCTGGCCTGGGCGCACGGTGTCAGGTGCCTCTTCTTGACGTGGGGGGCCTTCTGGTCCTGGTTGGGGTTACTGGGCTTGCTCAGGTTGCTCCAGGTCCGAGCAGGCCCACTGTGGATGTCACGGAAGGCTGTGTGCTGGCTGTCCTCTGCTGTTCTTGGCACTGGGAGCATCCCGGTTTCAGCTCGGTGGTATGGTCTCCCTTCCGTGCTGTCCCATGCGAGGGTCGGGATGCAGAGTCCTTGGTGTTGGGCATTACCTTTTAAGCAGGGACCTTTCAGAAAATGTCATGTGCATGTCAGAGGTGGGGTCTGGCCTGGGGAGAGACTGGCCTGACCGCAGCAGTGTGTGTGTTAATCTCTCAGTCGTGTCCAACTCTTGGCGACCCCATGAACTGCAGCCCGCCAGGCTCCTCTGTCCATGGGATTCTCCAGGCAAGAATACTGGAGTGGGTAGCCATTTTCTTCTCCAGGGGATCTTCCTGACCCAGGGATGGAACCTGGGTCTCCTGCATGGCAGGTAGATTCTTTACCGTCTGAGCCTCCAGGAGAGCCCAGTGGGAGCTCCGTGGTGGGAGGCATCAGAAGCAGGTCCTGCCGGGCGCGAGCCCCGGCCCACACCCCCGGGGTGCGGAGGACCCCCGGCCGGTTCTGCCCTGGGGGCTTTTGGTCACATCTGGGGACGTTTCTGGTCGTCAGGGCTTGGGGCAGGGTGTGCAGCTGGCTCATGGTGGGTGGAGGCCGGGCTTGCTGCTCCACACAGGGCAGCACCCACGAGGCCCCTGCCGTCGGCGGTGCTCAGGCGGAGAAGCCTGCTCCTGCGTCCCTGTGTGCCAGGGCTGTGCAGGTGCGAAGGGGCTGGTGGCAGTCCCCGGTTCCCCGAGGTGCACACCTCAAACCTGGCACCCTGACGACACCCTCGGCGTCTGATGGCCTCCCCCTAGGTTTACAGAGTGGCTTAGTGAGCGAAGGTCACAGAGCACTGGAGGCGGGAGAGCTGGGATCTGACCCCAGTCAGAGAGACCCAGGCCCCAGATTTGTTTTTTGTTTGTTTGGCCACACCATGCAGCATGTGGGATCCTAGTTCCCCGACCAGGAATTGAACTTATCTCCCCCCCCCCCCCCACAACATTGGAAGCACAGTCCCAACCTCTGGACCTCCAGGGAAGACCCCCCACCCCTTACATGTTTCTCCTGTCTCATGTGGCTCCGGGTGTTGACCCACTGGTCAGGGCAGGGCAGAACCTTCCAGGCTGCTGGAACCGTGTATGTGGCGGGGACGGTTGAGGACTGCACGGGCCGAGGGCCTGGGCAGAAGGAAGGGCCGGGGGGGGGGTTGGGCAGGGGAAGAGGACCCCAGGCCAGGCCCTGTGTGTGGGCCGTGGAGTGTTACGGGAGTTTCCAGCAGGATGGCGACATGAGTGACATGAAGGTGTGCGAGTGTTGGGGCCAGACTTGCTGGAGCCCGGATGCAAATGCCCGGCAACTTGTCGCGGTCCCTCCGAGACAGAGCCTGTGGCTTCCCCTGGTGCACAGAGGAGGAGCCAGGGCCTGACAGGGCACTGGGCGGGTTGCTGGGTGTGGAGGTGCTGGGATGGACCCGGTATCTGAATCCTGGGCTCACATTTTTCTTAAGGCAGCCACTGAAGACACTTGTCCAAGGCTGAGCTTTGAGTCATATCCGTCTGTTGAGGACCGTGGAGGTCTCTCCTGGTTTTTTGCAAGTCAGGGGTTCATTGTGTTCCCGAGGAGGAAGCCCCACCTATACTTGATTTCCATCTGGCAGATAATAAATATTGACTCTGAATCCCTGACCCGGAGGCTCGCGGTGGCTCCCTGCGCCTGCCCTGCTGTCTGTCTCGGGCCCCTGCAGCAGGGAGGGGCTGCAGCACCTTGGGCTTGGTCATGGTGAGGACAGAGGGATGGCCAGTTTGGGGCAGTCCAGAGGAAATAGGGGGGCTTCCGTCTGTGGCTCATCAGTAGAGAATCTGCCTGCAGTTCAGGAGATGCAGGCTTGATCCCTGGGTTGGGAAGACCCCCTAGAGAAGGGAATGGCAACCCAATCCAATACCCTTGCCTGGGAAATCCCATGGCCAGAGGAACCTGGCAGAGCTACAGCCCGTGGGGTTGCAGAGAGTCGGACACGACTTAGTGACTAAACGACACCAAAAGAGGTAGTGATGACAGGGTTTGTTCAGAGGCAAGCAGCAAGGAGAGTGAAGTGGGGCCTCTCCAGCTGTGATGGGGAGCCGGGGAGAAGGGAGCGGGCATGGGTGAGTCTCACCTCACCTTGGAGCTCGTTGGATGGGTTTGCCCCACATTTCTGGCTGGAGTGTCTCTGAGCCCCTCTCCTCACCTCCCTCCCTCCGCCACATCCAGCCCTGTCCCAGAACAGAGGGTCTGCCCTGCCCCAGCCAGGTGTGGCTCTGGGGCTGCTGGCCGGCCGGGGGTCCAGGTGTGCAAACAAGGAAGCCGCTGCGTGCCTCGTGGGCCAAGGATTCAGAGTCAATATTTGTTATTTGCCAGATGGAAATGAAGCGTAGCCAGGGCTTCCTCCTCAGGGTTCTCAGCCGGGCACGGAGGAGAGAAAATGCCTGGGACGGCGGTGGCGAGGGTGCGGCGCGGGGCGTCGGTAGAACCTGGTAGCCTGCCCAGGGCCATAGAGCTGGCTGTCTTCCTGCTTCCTCGCGGGTGAGTTTAGGGGAGTCTCTGGGGGCCGCAGTGAGGCTGAGATGGGTTAACACGTGGAGCATGTCCGGAGTGGGACTTGCACGTAGGCGCTCACTGTGGCTAGCCGTCGCTGAGATTTCGGAGGCGTGTGCGGGGGGAACGCATGGCAGCACTCAGCCGGCACTGGGTGGTCCAAGGACAGGCGCTCAGGAGGCGCTTGGCTCGTGCTCGGCAGGTGCACAGTGTACCCAGCAGGGGCCCCGCAGGTGGTGGACACCCGATGGGCACACAGCAGGCGCTCGGCAGGCGCACAGTGCACCCAGCAGGGGCCCCGCAGGCTGCGGGGGACACCCGATGGGCACACAGCAGGCGCTCGGCAGGCGCACAGTGTACCCAGCAGGTGCTCCGCAGGTGGCGGGGGACACCCGATGGGCACACAGCAGGCGCTCGGCAGGCGCACAGTGCACGCGGCGGGGGACACCCGATGGGCACACAGCAGGCGCTCGGCAGGTGCACAGTGCACCCAGCAGGTGCCCCGCAGGCGGCGGGGGACACCCGATGGGCACACAGCAGGCGCTCGGCAGGCGCACAGTGTACCCAGCAGGGCCCCGCAGGCGGCGGGGGACACCCGATGGGCACACAGCAGGCGCTCGGCCGGCGCACAGTGTACCCAGCAGGGGCCCGCAGGCGGCGGGGGACACCCGATGGGCACACAGCAGGCGCTCAGCAGGCACACAGTGCACCCAGCAGGGGCCCCGCAGCCACTTGGCAGCAGGCAGACACTCAGCCGGCCCCCAGTGGGGATTCCACAGGCCCTGCGCAGACACTGGACTGTGACCTCCCTGAGCGCAGGCCTATCACGAGTTCACTCTGGAATCTTCTAGGTGCAGGTGTCCTTTGGAAGGGCCAGCTTCCCACCACACTGTCCGGCTTTTCCCCTTAAGTTATGGGAATGTGGCGTGAGGTCCTGTTTTCCCCGGGGAATGTCTGTGTGCCAAGGTTGAGGGGACCACGGAGCCAGGCAGGTAGTGAGGTCTTCCCGGAGCACCAGTGTTTCTGAACAGTTTTAGAGAGAAACCTGGAGTTTGTGTTGACCGTGTACGATGTGTTAGGGGTGGGCTGGCAGACCCCCGCTGGAGGGAGGGCCTGAGGCAGTTTGGTGCCTATTTGACCCTGGGTGGGGAGGGGGCGTGGGATGCACTGGGCCCCCCAGGGAGGTCTGCATGCCGGGGCCAGGGTTTGGACTGGAAAGTCGATTCATTTAGTCAGTATTCAGTGAGCACCGTCTAAGCCTGGGCCCTGGGGATACCCGACAGAACAAGTCACCTGGAATCCTGCCCCAGGGAGAAACCATGCCAGCAGCTAGCTGGTCCCCACCCTGAGGTTATGGCTGTGTGAGGGAAATGGGCTGGGAGTGGGGGGCCCTTTGGGGGAGGTGGCATTCAGGCTGAGCCACGGGGCACAGGAGTGCCCCGTGGAGGTGGGGGGAGGCGCGTGAGGCCTGTAGTCAGGGAGCGTCCGGCCCAGCTGCGGGTGGTGGGTCACGAGCCTCCGTGACGGGTCAGAGTCTGGTGGTGGGGCGCTCCAGGAAGGCGGCGAGCAGGGCAGTGACATGTGATGCAGCTTCAGCCAAGACGCCTGCGGCCCCCATATGGGGACAGGCCTGAGGAGAGTGAGGGCAGGGGCTGCAGGGACCTGCGAGGGGCGCCTTCCAGACCGGGACTTGCTGACTTGGCAGAAGTTCTTTCACCCAAGAGTCAGGAAGCTGATTCCCAAGGAGGCTGACGGGGGAGGTTTCTGTGAAATAGCTTTCACTTCATGTTCTGGTGGCCCCCGGTAATGAGGAAAGGCATTTCCACAACAGATAAGAGACTTGAGTCCTAATTTCATATGTGAAATTCCTTCTTCTCTGTTGGGCGGTTCCATGGTGACAGCCCAGAGTTCACAAGGGTTTCCTCCCAAAGCTGGGGCCTGGCCTCCTCTCCAGAGGGCTGCGTCTCTGCTGTGGACAGACCTTTTCCCTCGACAGCTGTGGAGCATTTGAGCCTCATCCCTGGATCCAGCCTGAGAGCTCGGTGGTCCCCCCTGAGCCGCCCTGCTCCTGCAAGGGTGCTCACCCAGGGAGAAGCTCCAGGAGAGTTTTTGCAGACCGCCCTGCCTGGCCAGCTGGGCTTGCAGGGATCCACTCTGTCCTGTTTTTTGATTTTTTAAATAAAAAAAGAAATTGTTTATATATCAAAACTCTGATGAAGATTGAAAACAGAAAACCCTAAGCACTTTGTTTGCCTCTGTGCATCCGACACGGCTCACCTGGGCGCAGAGGGTGGTTGGGCGTGTGCCAGCTGGTCCTTCGCCCAGAAATCTCAGGGAGGAAGTGTCGGCCTAGCCAGGCAGAGTGCCCGGGCTGGCTCTGCAGGGCTGGCCAGTCCTTGGGCTGGGGACTCGGGGAGGCAGAGCATGCCCCGCCAAGACCGAGAGCCGTCCGCCCCGCCGGAGCCTCTGAGGGGCTGCTGGCTCCTGGTCCAGCTGACTGAAGAGCCTCTCCCACTTCAGAGGTCATGTTCAGTGTTTCTCAAATGACTTGGAGAGACAAAAACTTGGACGGCCCTCCTCTGTGGGTCCTTTTGTACCCGGGAGCCCTGTGCTGTTTTGACCTCTTCTGTCGTCCCAGGCAGGAGGGCTTTGATGGCTCTAATTAGGATGGGAGCAGCTCATTACATCATCACAGACTCAGTGCATAGCCTCCAGAGAGATTTGTGGGCCCAGTGGCCTCGGTGCCGGGAAGATGCTCATTTCATCCCTGTAGGCTCAGCGCATGCAGAGGAAGGAGCCCTCAGGGTCAGTAACAGGGGCCTACGGGGATGGAGGGGGTCACTTGTGCCCAAGAGCCCATATTCCAGCAAGCCTCCTCCGCTTCCCCATGCAAGGCGAAAATGGCTTTTCTTGTGGGTCAAAGCCCCGCCTCTGCTGGCTTCCCCCAGACGACGCCTCCTCTTGTGCCTCAGTTTCCCTCGTGTCGAGTTGCACAGGTTAGATGACCTGCCCACCCGAAGCTCTCAGCCTCATGCCCGATGGGCACCAGGGTGACCCGGGGTCAGCCGTGAGGGCAGGGTCTTGTCCTTTGCTCTCACCTGCTCTGACTGATGCCAAGAAACTGCTTAGAAACTGTCTGTTCAATTTTATTGGGGAGGGGTATTCATTTCTTTTCACTTTTGAGAGAGTTTGATTTTGTGTTGTTTATTTTTAAAGGATTTATTTCTTGATCTGTGTCAGGGCTTAGTT
This sequence comes from Muntiacus reevesi, assembly GCF_963930625.1. NCBI lineage: Eukaryota > Metazoa > Chordata > Mammalia > Artiodactyla > Cervidae > Muntiacus > Muntiacus reevesi. The sequence continues at coordinate 183,408,182 of NC_089249.1, read as the reverse complement.
GCCCCGTGGCATGTGGGATCTTAGTTCCCCGGCCGGGGATCAAACCCCAGACCCCTGCGTTGCCAGGTGGACTCTGTACACATGTAGCTTTATTTTTGGCCGTGCTCTCTAGTTGCGACGAGCAGGGGCTGCACTTGGTTGCGGCACTTCTCTCATTGCGGAGCATGGATGCTCGGGCCTCAGTGGTTGCAGCTCGTAGGCTCCAGCACAGGAACTCAGGAGCTGTGGCTCACAGGCTTGGCTGCCCTGTGGCACCTGGGATCTTCCCGGACTGAGGATCGAACTCCGTGTTCCCTGCATTGGCAGGCAGATTCTTAACCACTAGACCAGCAGGGAAGTCCTCTGTTCTCACTTTCTGTCTCCATGAATTTGACTAGTCTAGAGACCTCATGTAAGTGGACTGACTCGTAATGTTTGTCTTTTTTTGTGACTGGCTTATTTCCACTTAGCATGATGTCTTCAAAGTTCATCCATGTGTGTCAGAATTTCCTTTCTTTTTAAAGCTGAATAATATTTCATTGTATGAATGGAGCTCGTTTGTTTATCCATTCCTTCTTCAGGGGACATTTGGGTCACTTGCATCTTTTGGCCATGGTGTGTAATGCTGCTGTGAACATGAGTGTACAAGTATCTGCTCTCATTCTTGGGGGTTATATACCCAAAAGCGGGATCACTGAAGAATATGGTCATGCTATGTTTAATTTTTGGAAGAACCTCCATACTGTTTTCCACAGGGGCCGTGCATTCCTGCCAGCAGGGCACAGGGGTTCCAATTTTTTCACGTCCTCACCCCTACTTTTTATTTTATGGCTTTTTGATTACAGCTATCCTGTGGGTGTGAGGTGGTATCTCACTGTGGTTTTGATTTGCATTTCCCTAATGGTTAGTAATGCTGAACATCTTTTCATGCACATGTTGGACATTTGTATGTTTTCTTTGGAGAGATATCTATTTGGGTCCTTTGCCCATTTTTTTTTTATGTAAGTTTTAAATGTACAGCATTTTCGTTCATTACTGTGTACACTGCGAGTGATCACCAACACAGGTCTGGTTGCCACTCGTCACTACACAGCTGATCCCTTCACCCATTTGTCCACCCCGGCCCCTTTTCCCTCTGGAAATCGCTAATCGTTTCTCTGTCCATGAGTTTTTGTTTTGTTTGTTTATTTTTTTTTGAATTTATTTTAAGATTCCAGATACGAGTGAAATCATACAGTATTTGTTTTTTTTTTCATCTGACTCATTTAACATAGCGTAACACTCATATCCATCTATGTTTTCTCAAATGGTGAGACTTCATTCTTTTTTATGGCTGAGTAGTGCTGTGTATGTATGTATAAATACATATATATAAAACATTTTCTTTACCCATTTTCCCATCAGTGGGCACTTAGAGTGTTCCCATATCTTGGCCATTGTAAATAGTGCAGAAATGAACATAAGAGTGCGTATATCTTTTCAAATTCTTTGTGTGTGTGTGTGTGTGTGTGTATGTGTGTGTGTGTGTGCTACTTTGCCCATTTTTGAATTAAGTTGTTTTTTGCTGTTGAGTTTTAGAGTTCCATACATATATTCTAAATATTAATCCCTTATCAGATACTTGATTTGCAAGTATTTTCTCACGTTCCATGGGAATGGGGCCTTTTCACTCTGTTGATGGTGTCCTTTGATACACAAATGTTTTCAATTTTGGCAAAGTCCAATTTATATATATTTTTCTTTTGTTGACTGTGCTTTTGGTGTCACAGCCAAGAAGTCATTGCCAAATCTAACGTTATGAGACTTTTCCTCCGTTTTCTTCAGAGTTTTATGGTCTTAGCTTTTATAGTTTTTGTTATAAAGTTACAGTTTTATAGTTTTAGCTTTAGGTCTGGAATCCATGTTGAGTTAATTTCTATATATGATATAAGAATTGGTTTAGCCTCAGTATTTTGCATGTGAACATCCAGTTTTCCCAGCATCATTTGTTGAAAAGACTGTTCTTTCCTTATTGAACGTTCTTGGCAACCTTGTCAAAAATCATTTGACCGTATATGCAAGAGCTTATTTCTGGGCTCTCTCTTCTGTTCCATTGGCGAATATGTCTTTATGTCAGTACCACACTGTCTTGGTTGTTGTAGCTTTGTAGTAAGTTTAAAAATCAGGAGACTTCCCTGGTGGGCCAGTGGCTAAGACTCTGTGTTCCCAATGCAGGGGATCCGGGTTTGATCCCTGGTCAGGGAGCTAGATCCCACATGCCACATCTAAAGATTTCTTATCAGCAATGAAGGTCAAAGATCCCTCACGCCACAGTGAAGACCTAAAGTGGCCAAATAAACAAATGTGTGTGTGTGTCATCCACTCAGTCGTGTCCAACTGTTTGTGACCCCATGGACCAGCCCGACGGGCTCCTTTGTCCTTGAGATTCTCCAGGCAAGAATAATACTGACGTAGGTAGCCGTTCTCTTCTCCAGGGAATCTTCCTGACCCAGGGGTCGAACGGAGGTCTCCTCCATTGCAGGCGGATCTGAGCCACCAGGGAAGCCCCAAATAAATAAATAAATCTGAAAAAAAAAAAAGAAAGAAATCAGGAAGTGTGAGTCCTCCAACTTTGTTCTTTTTTTTAGAGATGCTCTTGGCTATTTGGGGTCTCTTGAGATCCCATATGAACGTTACAGTGGATTTTTCTGTTTCTGCCAAAAACATTGTTGAGATTTTTATACGGGTTGCATTGACTCTGAAGGTTGCTTTGGGTACTGTTGCCATCCTAACAGTGTGAAGTTTTGCTCCCCTTGTGCCGGCTCTGTGACCCAGGACAGTCACAGAACTGGGCCCTGTCAGCTTCCCCATCGCCACCCTCAGGTGTGCTGTGGAGGGGTTAACCCTGTCAGTGTGTGAGTAGCCATTAGGACCATTTCTGCACACACCGTGCCTGCCGATTGCCCTGAGGAGCTACTGACTGAGGGGAGCAGAGGTTACCGGAGGCCTGCCTGGAGGAGGAGAGCTCTGTGGTGGGACAGGAAGTGGGTAGGGAGTGACAGTGTCTTGGGAAGAGGAGGAACAGCATGTCCTGAGGCATGGAGGTGTGGAGGGGGATTGCCTGAGACATGACCGTGGTGAGAGGGAGGTTTGGGGGCTCAGGAGCTGTGGCAGAGAAGTGACCACCAGGCCAGCCACAGCTGGGAGGCCCAAGAGAAGGCCATGACCACCCCTGGGTTTCCGGCTGCTGCCCGGGAAGGGTCATGGTGTCGTCTGCCAGAGCCAGGAGGCGCGGGAGAGTGGAATGGAGTGTTTGGGGGGACGAAAGCCTGGTGAGGGGTGCTGGCATGGAGGAGGTTCCCGTGAGCATCACGGAGAGCATTCCGCAGGACTGGGTGGCCTCTGGTGTTGCTAGCTGACTTGGCATCCAGGGCCTCCCCAGATGGGGTGATTGGGAGAAGCAGGGGCCCTGAGTTCTTAAGAAGTCATGTGGGAGGGACCATAGGCTGGAGGCTGGGAGAGGAGTGAAGCAAGGCGGAGAGGTCCCCCGCAAGGGCAGCCGTGGGCATCAGGCTGGAGAGGTGACCCCTCCCCCCCCCCCCCCGAGTCCACAGAGGCCTGCTCTGAGCCTGCATGGTGCTGGAGCTGCCAGGCCCTAGCTGCTCCCGGGGCAGGGGGAGTCACACGGGGCTCAGTGGTGCCCTGAGTGAAGTTTGCCCAGGGAGTGGGTGAGGGTTCCCCTAGCAGAGGTCACAGCAGCTGTAGGGGCTTGGCATGCAAGGGAGGGTACACTTGCGAAGGTGGGGACCAGGGAGACAGGATCCTGAGAGCGCCCGTCCTGGCCTCATGCTCCTGGCACGTGGGACTTCATCCTGAGGGCGGTGGCAGGAAGCCTGCAGTGAGGGGCACAGCGGCTGGAGCAGGGGACCAGCAGGTGACTGGCCCTGGAGACCACTGCAGCACCTTTCTTTCTTTAAATTTATTTTTGTTTATTTGCTTTATTTGGCTGCGCCAGGTCTTAGTTGGGCTTCCCCAGTGGCTTAGCGGTAAAGAATCCACCTGCAATGCGGGAGGCGCAGGTTCGATCCTTGGGTTGGGAAGATCCTCAGGAGGCGGGCATGGCAGCTCACTCCAGTATTCTTTCCTGGAGAATCTCATGGACAGAGGAGCCTGGAGGGCTGCAGTCCATAGGGTCACAGAGTTGGATATGGCTGAAGTGACTTGGCATACATACATGCAGATCTTCGTTGTGGTATGAAGGATCTAGTTCCCTGACCAGGGATTTAACCCAGGCCCCCTCCGTCGGGAGCTCCGAGTCTTAGCTACTGGAGCACCAGGGAGCTCGCTGGGGCCCTGTCATAATTGTTCAAGGAGCAGTCGCATGGCCTGAGTTGGGATCTGGGTGGGAAGGAGGGAGATGTTGGGAGGCAGTCTGGCCAGCATCTGCGTGGCGAGACGAGCAGGACAGACAGAAAGAGCCTGGTGACCAGCCAGGGTGGTGGGTGAAGGTTGGGGGGCGCCCACTTGCCGGTTGACACCCTGCTGGGTCCTACTGGAAAGCTGCAAGTGCACCCAGAGGTGCCTCCAGAGGCACCCCCTGTGAGCGCTTGGTCCCTGGGCAGGTGAGTGTCCGGTCCTGCCTGCCCTGGCAGTTTTTCTCCTGCCTACACGACCTCTCATCGTCCACGTGTCGCCTTGGGCCCCATCCTGAAAGGGGGCTGGGGTCGGGGGTCTAAGGCTCCCCTGCCCATGGCAGGCCTGTCTGCTTGCCCCTCACCTGCCTGACTGACTCCTCTGTCCATCTCCTCCCTGCCCTGGCACCCTGCAAGGGGAGACAGCTCAAGTCATGGCTTTATCTTTTTATTTAAAATTTTTACTTTATTTTTCTGGCTGTGCTGAATCTTAGCTGCAGCCTCTTTAGTTGCAGCATGTGAACTCTCAGTTGGAACTTGTGAATTCTTAGTTGCGATGTGTGGGATCCCGTTCCCTGACCAGGGATCGAATCTGAGCCCCTCTGTTGGGAGCATGGAGTATTAGTCCCTGGACCACCAGGGAAGCCCCAGGTCACTGGCTTTACTTAAGGCTGCTTGTGGCTTCTCGTCACACTCACAGTGAGATCCCATGAGGCTCCTCCCCCTCCTCCCCCACCTGGTTGCTCACTTGCGGGTGGCCTGGCCTGTCCCTGTGTTCCCTTTCACACCTGCCCTCCCCGTCATGCTTGCTCTGACCCCAGGGCCTTTGCACTCGCTGGGCCTCCTGCCTAGAGTGCTCCTCCCAGCTCCAGGGTCACCTCCTTGGCCACCTGCCCCCCCTGCCCCCGCCCCATTTCCTGCTTGTGTTCTGCAGTGCACCTCTCATTCAGAAGTTCTCAGCCTCCGCCCAGCCCAGGGGGCACTTCATGTTGATGCGTCAGCACGCGAGCTGCGGAGTTCGTCCCGGGCCCTGCTGGCTTCCCTGCCAGCCCCCTTTCCGGCACCCTTGTTCCACCGGCTGCCTGTATTTCCAGCTGCCTGCTTGGGCCTCCTGTTTCGCAGGCCCCGGGCGGTGCCTGGTGGACCCTCCCAGTGGGCTCGCCCCCAGGAACCCCCCCCGGGCCTGGCTGCTGGCCTCTTGTCTTTGCCACTGTCCCCTCCCTGGGGCCTCGCAGACCTCCCGGTGTCCGCTAGTGGTTAAATGCCAGACAGGCAGCAGTGCATTTCTGGGGGTTGGCTCAGGTTGAGGCCTGCATGGTGGGCCTCACTTGGCCCACCTGCAGCCTCCTCTGCTGTACCTTCTAGCCGCACTTGGCCTGGTTCTGGGGGTGGGGTGGGGTCTTCCTCCCTCCAGGCCTTGGGTCAGTCCTTGCAGCTGCTGAGCTGGAGGGAAGGACAGCAGGGACAAGCTGGACTTGGCAGCCCTGGGTCGGCAGCCAACTGGGTGACCTCAGACTGGCTGACCCCTCAGAACCCAGGCTCAGATGTGGAGCACGAGGGGACCCATGCTGCCCCCACGTCCCGGTGCGGGGAATGTGGCCCTGCACTGGCTGATAATAAATCGTGAGCCAGAGTCCAGGCCCCAGGTTGTTGGCACTTTCAGTGTTTCAGGAGGAGGCAGCAAGTTCTGATTTTAAGTTAATTTCAAAAACAAAATTTAGAAGCTGGCCAGTAGTTGCATTTTTGAAACGCTTCTTAGAGCCCAGGAAGGCCGCAGCTGTGGCTGTGGTGCCTCTGCCTGCCAGGTCACAGGCTCTGACGTGGGCCGAGGCGCCCCAGCTCCCGGAGTGGGTGCCCAGCAGGTCCACCGTGGGCTGCCCTGAGACGGGGCATGCCATGGCCAAGAAGCCATGTGGCCCAGGGTCTCCGATCGGCAGTCCGTGTTTCTCTTCTGTGTACACATGTGGGACCGTGGCGGGACCGTGGCAGCTTCCTGGTCAGAGGACGCTGCTGTGGGCCGCGACGTGGTCCTCAGTGACCACCCCCCCCCCCCATGCCGTGGTCCTGCAGGCAGGGGTCGGGACAGGCCCCTCCGGGTCTCGTCCACCGCTCACCTCCTCACTAATGTTCCTTTTGCTCTTTGCCAGAGCCTTGGGAACGCTTTTCTTCTCTCTTGTGTATTGTTTTATTGTGGTGAAAGTCACATAACGTGAAATTTACCATTTTAAAGCACGCAGTTCAGTGGCATTTAGCACATTGGCATTGTTGTGCAGCCACCACCTCTGTCTAGTTCTAGAACATTTTCATTACTGCAGAAAGAGACCCATCCCCAAGAGCAGTCACCCCTCCTCCTTCCCCTCATCCCCCAGCCACCACTAATCTGCTTTCTGTCTCTATGGATTTGCCTGTTTTGGACATTTCATATAAATGAAATCGTACAGTGTGTGGCCTTTTGTGTCTGGCTTCTGTCATTGTTTTCTTTTTAATTTTTTTTTAATTGAGGTGACGTTGGTTTATAACATTATGTGACTTTAATATGCACAACATTATATTTCTATTTCTGCCTTCCCTTATAGTTTGCACACCTACAAAAATGTAGTTACCATTCAGTGGGTTGATTCCCTTTAGCCATTTCTCCCTCCCCACCCCCTGTTCCTTCCTCTCTGGTAACCCCTGCTCTGTTCTCTGTATCTGTTTGTTTTTGTTTGGTTATTTATTTAGTTTTATAGTCCACATAAGGGTGAAATCATATGGTATTGGCCTTTCTCCATCTGACGTATTTTACTTAGCATAATATCCTTATGGTCCATCCCTATTGTTTCAAATGACAAAATTTCATTCTTTTTTGTGGCTGGGTAGTATTCTGTTGTGTACACACACCACATCTTTTTTTATTCATTGGTTCATGTGTTGATGGGAACTTAGGTTGTCTGTGTATCTTGGCTGTTGTGAGTAATCTGCAGTGAGCATACAGGTGCGTACACATATGTGCGTCTCTATTAACTGAGGTGCGGTCGACTTACAATATTGCGTTAGTCTCAGATGGTCAGCACGGCGATTCAGTCAAATTTCATACACTGAATTAGCGTTTTCAGATTCTTTGGATAAATACCCAGAAGTGGAATAGCTGGATCATATGCTGCTTTTATTCTTAGTTTTAAAGAATGTTTTTATTTATACTTTCGGCTGCGCCGGGTCTCAGTTGTGGCACACACTCCTCCATCTTCATCGCAGAGTGCAAGATTTTTTAGTGGTGGTATGCATACTTTCCGTTGCAGTATGTAGAATCTAGTTCCCTGACCAGGGATCGAACCCAGGCCCCTTGCATTGGGAATCCTAGCCACTGGACCAGAAGGGAAGTCCCTATTCTTAATCGTTTTTTAAAGAAACCTCCATACTGTTTCTCACAGTGGCCGTGCCAGCTTAGATTGTACCAGTAGTGCATGCGGGTCCCCTTCTCCCCTCGTCCTGGCCAGCACTTTACATTTCTTGCCTTTTTGATAATAACCATTCCGACAGGCGTGAGATGAGATCTCACTGCAGTTTTGCGTCTCCCTAATAATTAGGGATGTTGGCCATCTTCTCATGGCCCATTGGTCCTCTGTATGTCTTCTTTGGAGAAACGTCTGTTCTGCTCCCCTGCCCATTTTTAAACTGGGTTACTTTTGCTTTTGTTGTTGTTGATGTTGTTTGTTGTTGTATGAGTTCCTTATGTATTTTGGATATCAACCCCTGAGCAGATACATTGTTTGCAAGCATCTTCTCCTGTTCTGTGGGCTGTCTTTTCGTCTTGTTGATGGTTTCCTTTGCTGTGCATAAACGTTTTGGTTTCACATATCCCCGTTTGCTTATTTTTGCTTTTGTTTCGCTTGCCTATCTAGAGACATAGCTGGAAAAGAACTGCTAAGACTGATGTCACAGAGTGTACTGCCTATGTTTTCTTCCAGGAATTTTATGGTTTCAGGTTGTATATTTAAGTCTTTAATCCACTTGGAGATGATTTTTGTGTACGGTATGAGATGGTGGTCTATTTTCTGCATGTGGCTGCCCAGTTTTCCCAGCACCATTTATGGAAGAGACTATTCTTTCTCCATTATATATTCTTTGCCCTTTTGTCTTTTTTTAGACATTTAAAAAATTTTTTAATTAATTTATTGTTGGCTGTGCTGGGTCTTTGTCGCTATGCGCGGGCTTTCTCTAGTTGCGGCAAGTGGGGTCTGCACCGGCCTCTCATTGCAGCGGCTTCTGTTACCCTGTAGCCGTGCTCTAGACTGCGTGGCTTCACTAGTTGTGCACGAGCTTAGCTGCCCTGCGGTGTGTGGAGTTTTTCTGGACCAGGGATCAAACCCCTGCCCCTGCCTTGGCAGGTGAGTTCTTAACCACTGGCCCCCAGGGAAGTCCTGCTCCTTTGTCTTCGTTGTTCATATATGCCAGGGTTTAATTCTGGGCTCTCAGCACTGTTCCACTGAACTGTGTGTCTGTTTTTCTGCCAGTGCGGTCATACGATGTTTTCGAGTTTACAGCATGATGTTGTAGTGTGTGTCAGCGCTTCACCCCTTTTTATAACTGAGTAATACCCTGCAGTATGGGTGAATTGGATTTGTTTATCCTTTCATTAGTCAGTGGACGTGTGTGTTTCCACCTTGTGGTGATTGTGACTTGTGCTGCTCTGAACCTGGGTGTACAAGCTTTTGTTTCAACACCTGAGCTCTGTTCTTTGGGTCATGTGGTAATTCTTTTTCACTTTTGAGGACCCACCAGACCATCTTCCGAGAGCCAGTTGACTTTGCAAAGCACCCTTTCCATGTTCTCTGTTGCACCCTAGCTTGGGAGCTATTTTGTGTTGTTTTACATTGTGCAGGTTTGAGTTGTTTGCCTGCAGTTCTGTAGCTGTGAGGCTCTCTGCTGGTTTCTCCTAGCTCGGTGTCTGGGGGCTCGTTGCAGGCTGGGATTCCTGCCTTGGTCCATCTGGAATGTTCCATTTATATGTGAAGACATAAAGGCCCAGAGATGCTGCATAACACACCAGGCACAGAGCCCCAGGGCGTGGGCCGGAGCAGGGAAGCCCTTCGTGTGCACCTCACTGTACGCCCAGGGAGGTGCTCCTGGACGCCCGTGCAGCGCGGCCTGAGAGTGTGGAGACCCGCCCTGAAGACAGCAGCCCCGGGCCTCCAGTGGGCAGCCCACGCTGGCCTGCTGCCCTTACTCCCAGGCCCACCCAGAGGCAGTGGAGTAGCAGTGCTCACTGGGGTTCACGCAGTACCCCGCACTGGCCCCCAGGCAAGCCCCACACACCTGGGAAGCAGGGAGAAGGAAGGGGTCAGGGGTGCTCCAGAAATCACCGGAATCACATTGGCTCCATCTCTAGGAAGATGGCCTGGTGCCTGTGCAGACCCGGTGGGGTCTGGGCAGCTTCACAGTGCGGACCTGGAACAAGTTCAGAGCACAACTGATGTTCTGTGAGCGAACAGGAGCAGCCTGTCCTCCGCTGGTCATGTGACTGCTGGTGGGCCTGTCCCACACGCAGCAGGAGCGTCTCTGCGGAGCTTTTGTATTCAGGATGGTGGGTTAGGAGTAGGGGTGTTACTCGCACATCTGGAGGGGTGGTGATGACCTCGGGGGCCTCCCCCTGCAGACAGCATCCTGTTGCCTGCACCTCCGTGCTTCCCTCAGCACCTCTCCAGGGCCTTTCCTGCTGCCACTGGGCTCTGGTGCCTTCGTTCCCCCACTGGAGGGTGATCTTGGGGAGGGTCCCTGCGAGTCTCCAGGACAGTCCAAGTGCTGTGTTTATTAGTTTCCTCTTGTTGTCCAGTTGCTCAGTCCTGTCCAACTCTTGGCAACCCCATGAACTGCAGCATGCCAGGGTTCCCTGTCCTTCAGCACCTCCCAGAGTTTGCTCAAACTCATGTCCGTTGAGTCAATGATGCCATCCAACCGTCTTGTCCTCTGTCGTCCCCTTCAGGTTTCTTGGGGCCACCACAACAATTAACCACAAACCTGGTGACTTAAAACAGCAGGAATTTATTCTCTCATAGTTCTGGAGTTCTGGAGGCCAGAAGTCCAAAATCAAGATGGTGCCCAGGTTGGTTCCTTCTTTGGACTCTAGAGGAGGATCCTTTCTTGTCAGTTCCAGTTTCTGGGGGCGTGAGGCATTCTTTGGCTTGTGGCCACAGCTTTCCAAGCATCATCTCCTGCTTTCACATCTCCTCTGTGTCTGTGTTCTTTCCTCTCTTGCTCTCTTTTTTAAAACATTTGTTTATTTGATTGCATTGGGTCTTGGTTGCAGCATGCAGGATCTAATTCCCTGACCAGGGATCGAACCTGGGCCCCCTGAGTTGGGATTGCGGAGTCTTAGCCACTGGACCACCAGGGAAGTCCTTCCTGTTCTCTTATGAGGACTGCTGTCATTGTTTTAGGGTCTACGCCATTCCAGTATGACTTCATTCTAACTTGATGACATCTGTAAAGACCCTGTTTTCAAACAAGGTCACATTCCAGGTATGTGGGTTAGGACTTGCACATCTTTTTAAGGGACACAGTTCAACCCACAGTGTGTGTGTGTGTTAAGTCGCTTCAGTCATGTCCAACTGTTCGCTACCCTATGGACTGTAGCCCACCAGGCTCCTCTATCCATGGGATTCTCTAGGCAAGATTTCTGGAGTGGGTTGCCATGCCTTCCTCCAGGGGATCTTCCTGACCCAAGGATCGAACCTGCGTCTTTTCCATCTCCTGAATTGACAAGCGGGTTCTTTACCCACTAGCGCCATCTGGGAAGCCCTCAACCCACAATGGAAGATAAGTAATATATGAATGTGGCTTAAAGACCAACACCACAGTGAAGACCCGGGACTGAGCGCAGAGCACTGGGGTCACACCTGGGCTCGCATCATTTTCACATCTAGGGTGTTTTCATATCCAGGATAGAGCGCTGTTTGTGTGTGTGGATGGACCCCTAGGGCTGGTGCTCCTCTGAGTTGGCTAAGGGGCAAGTGTGCCCTGCTCTTCCCGCCCTGCTCAGCACTGCAGTAAGTCCCCTGGTTGAGTTTGGCATGGTTGGTGTTCCTTCCTGCTGCCTCTTCCGGTTTGCTGCTGTTTGGAGCTCCACCTGCATTCTCAAACTCATAGCTTGAGGCCTGTGCAGCAGAGCTGGGTGGGAGGGGTGACTCCGAGGGCCAAGCCCCCTGCTGCCTGAGGGTGGGGAGATCCTGGGGCTCCACTGTGTGCATAGCACCCACTCCCACCTCCTGGGAGCAGGGCCCGGGGCTGAGGGCCAGTCCTGGAGGTGGTGCTGGCCCCTGGCTCCCGCAGAGCTGGGGGCAGGGGCAGTGCCCACGTGCTGGAAGAGGCTGCTGCCCAAGCTCAGTGTCAGAGGCCCTGCCTGCTCGGGCGGGCAGTTTGGCGTGACTCTGGTGCCCCCCTGCACAGAGGCCTGGGGTTGCAGGGTTGACTTGGGGCCTCTAGCAAGAGGCTTCTGCACTTATGGGGCCAGAGGGGGGGTGGTGCTTGGAGCTGGGTGTGGACAGAGCAGGTGAGGGGAAGGGAGGCGGGGAGTGGCAGGCCCTGTGTGCTGTTGCTGCAGATGTGGGAGCCAGATGGGGCGTGTCTCAAGTGCAGTCCCGGGGGGGAGGGGCGTGCGTGTGTGCACAGGTCCGTGTGCAGAGTTGGTGAGCACACACATGTAGGATGGGTGGGCACACATGAGTGGTGTGGGTGAGTGTGCGTGCACGTGTGTGCATTCAGCACTGGGTGTTTGTGGGTGCATTTCTGAGAGCCTGTGGGTGCAGATGTGCATAGCTGTCTCTGCACACACATGTGAGCAAGGCGCGTGCTTGTCTGTGGATGTCTGTGCGGCCCCTCTGGGAGGGGGCGGGCACTGGGCTGGAAGTCGTGAACGTGGGGGGCTTGAGGGAATCCTGACAAGTGTGAGACGGGGGCTGAGAAGACGCTGCTGGATTTGGGACTTGGGGTCCAAGTGGGCTTCAGTCAGGGGCCAAGGGGAGGGCTCCTCCCTCTTTCCGGCCTCTGAGCGGCAGCCCTGGAGCCCGGCTTCGGTCTTCTCGGGACGGTGATGAGGATCAGGGCTGCAGCCCCACGCCACGTGCAGGGGCGGGCCAGGCCTTCCCCTCGTCAGCAGCCCCCCGTGACCTCAGGGGATTGGAGGCCTGCAGACTCTCCTCCTGTCCTGGGCCCAGCAAAGGAGGCAGGACCGAGGGTTGGGCCAGAAGCAGATCAGGACTCTGAGGTGAGGCCGGGCTTCTGGGAGGAGGGGGCTTGGCATGTGGCCCCCCCAGGTGGGCACAGCTCTTCTCAGAGCTGGGGGGTGAAGCGTGCACAGGAGGAGGGGCTGGACAGACGGAGGTTCCTAGGGGAGACGCATGTGGCCATCTCAGGAAGCAGAAAGAAGACCCTGGTGCTGGGGCGGGGAGAAGATGGTACGGCAGGGCCAGCCCTGTGGCGGGTTCAGGTTCCATTTTCATCGGTTGATTGATTATTGGTGAATTTTGCGTAGCATAAAATTAGCCATCTTCAAGTGAACAGTTGAATGGCTTTAGGTGTGCTTACAGTGTTGTGCAACCACCACCACCTAGACCGGAAGGACTCCCATCACCCCAGGAAGAAGCCCCAGCCCCGTGAGCAGTCACCCCTACCCCCTGCCCCAGCCCCAGGCAGCCACTGATCTGCTTTCTGTCTCTGTGGATTTGCCTGTCCTGGACGTTTCATATAAATGGAATCAGACACCATGTGGGCCTTGAAGTCTATCTGCTTTTCACTCAGCATGATGTTCTCGAAGTCCACCCGCCGCATTGTAGCGTGTTAGTGCCTTCATTCCTTTTACGGCTGAGTGATAGCCCGTGTGTGGATGGCCCCTGTTTGTTTATCCGTCTTCTCATCCATGGACCTGGGAGTCCCTTCCACCTTTTTGGCCGTCGTGAACACATGTGTGCAAGTGTTGGTGTGGGTGTCGGTCTTCGTTTGACTGGGGCGTGTACCGGGGAGTAGAACAGCTGCATCCCATGGTAACTCTTTTTTAGCTTGTCCAGGAACTGCCGAGCCGGGGTTGGCTTTGATTTCTAAATAGGATAGCAACCTACTGATGTGTTTAAAACAGGAGCGTGACACAGTTTGAACTTAATTAAAGAAGGAGAGAAAGGCGCTCTTGGTGGCAGTGGTGCAGAGGGGGCTCCGGGCAGGGGGTTGGGGAGGACGCAGGTGGGGGCCGGGGAGGGGGTGCACAGGGGCCCTGCTGGGACGCGGCCGGGGCTTGCTCATGGAAGCGACAGGGGGAGGGTGAGAAGCCGTGGAGACTCTGGGGCACTCCCTGTCCACCCTCGCCTCCTCGGCCTGCATTCAGGCCTCTGCAGCCCGTCGCGGCCGCCTCTCTGGCCCGACCATCTCATGACCTCCCCACCATATCTGCCTGCCCAGCTGCTTGTCCCCACAAGCTCAAGGGGTACCCTTGTCACCTTTCTGGGCCTTTGTCTTTGCGGTCTTCTCCCTGGAGGGCGTGGCCCCTGGACACCACGTCCGCCAGGCCGAGAGTGTGGCATGAGGGCAATGGGGCAACCCCGGGGCTGACCCTGCCCGTTTTCCTGGGTGGAGCAGGTGCCACCCAGGCCCTGCTGGGGGCTGGAGGTCTTAGGGGCTCAGGCAGGGCTGTGAAAGCCCTCAAGGGGCACGGGGTGGGCCTGCAAAGGTCCAGGATCTTGCCTCCCAGACCACACAGCGGCATGCAGTGTTGTTATGTAACTCCAGAGTTGTGCTATGTCTTAAAAAATGGAGCATAAAAGCTATTTTGGGCCCGTGGTAATGAGGGCATCTCGCTTTTGTCTTATCTTCCCGTGGCCCCTGCCATCCTGGGCGGGGAGGCAACATTGAAGGAGCTGCTTGGGAGAGGCGGTTTCAACCCATTTTCAACCCATTTTCAAAAGTCATTGTTTGACATCAGCCCGAAGCAGCTGCTCATGGCTTGCCCCACGGCGCCTGGGATCTGGGTGCTGACCCCCACGGCGTGCAGAAGGCCGCGCTCTCCCCTGCAGCTGGGTCACCACTGCACCGAAGCGGCTCAGGCACCTGTCATAAACTCAGTCTGAGGTTTTCATGAGACCGGGCAAAGGGGGGCGCGGGACCCATCGTGGCCTGACCAGGTTTAAATTCAGACTCCCCTCCCCACCTGGGCTGAAGGGCTGCTTGCTGAGAGGCAGCCCCGGTCTCCAGGGGCCGGCATCCCAGCTGGGGGTTTGTGTCCTCCAGCTGGTGATGAGATTTAAGGTTAAGCTGCAGGACTTTTCTGGTGGTCTAGTGGCTAAGACTTCGCACTCCCAGTGTAGGAGACCCGGTTCAATCCCTGGTCAGGGAACTGGATCCTCCAGGCCACAGCTAAAGATCCTGTGTGCTGCCACTAAGAGCCAGTGCAGCCAGGTAAATGATAACATTTTAAAAGATTCAATTGCAAAGGCTCCATTTTTTGGGCAACAAACAGAGACACGTGCTCACACATTCCGGATGCAGTGTGTTCAGGGTCAAGGTGAAGACACTCTGGGTTTCAGAGTCACCTGTCTCTCTCCGCGTTCAGCACACACGCACGAGTGGAACCTCAGGCTTGTCTTGGTGCTCTTATGCGCACCTTGGGGTATTGTAACAGAGCACCACCAGCTAGGTGAATTCACCGCAGAAATGTATCCTCTCACGGTTCTGGAGGCCAGAAGTCCCATGCAAGGTGTGGGCAGGGCTGCGCTCCCCGCGAAGGTTCTGAACTAGGCGATCATTTCTTGCCTGGTCCAGCTTCTGGTGCCTTCAGCGTCCTGTGGTGTGGCTGCATCAGCCCAGCCTCTCTCTCCGTCTCCACACGGCCTTCCCCTTGTGTGTCTCTGTCACTTCCCATCCCGCAAAGACACCAGTTGTTTGAGACTTTTCCTGGCGGTCCAGTGGTTGAGACTCCGCGTTTCCATTGCAGGGGATTTTGGGTTCAATCCCAGGTTGCAGAACTAAGATCCTACATGCCACACGGCGTGGCCAAAAAAATAAAAAATAAAATTTAAAAAAAAATAGGGATTCTGGGACTTCCCTGGTGGTTGGATCCCTGACTGGGGAGCTAAGATCCTACATGCCAAAAAAAAGACAACATCTGTCGTTGGGTTAGGGCTTATCCTACTCACGTGTGACCTCGCTTTAACTAAGGACATCTGCGGTGACCCTGTCTCCAGATAAGGTCACTTTCCCAGGTTCCCGACATTAGGATGCGGACACGTATTTGAAAGTGTTAGTCCACAGTCATATCCAACTCTATTGGACACGACCCCATGGGCTGTAACCCGCCAGGCTTCTCTGTCCATGAGATTATCCAGGCAAGAATACTAGAGTGGGTGGCCATGCCCTCCTCCAGGGGATCTTCCCGACCCAGTGAACCCGGGTCTCCTGCATTGCAGATGGGTTCTTTACAATCTGAGCCACCAAAGAAGCCTGTATATTTGGGGGTGGGGGACACAATTCAGTCCATAGCAGACCCTCCACCAAGTAGGCCCACCAACTCCCTGAGAGGTACACCAACGTGTCCCGTCCTCACACTCAAGTGCTTGGGGGCGTCTGGGTCCCAGTGAGGCCGAGGGTGCCCCAGGGGTGAGTGGGGTGTTCTGTCTTTGGGCACAGAGCTGGGGGTCTGTGTGCGTGTGCTGTGGACCCCTGGTGTCCCAGCACGAGGTGCTTCCCTGCGAGAACCATCCTGACCCCTCCACCCTGCCAGGGAGGCACACACAGCCCCATGCTGTGGATGAGCAGACTGAGGCTGAGAGGTTATGCCTTTGCCTGTCGTCTCTTGGCTGGAGTGTGGCAGTCCACAGGTTTGGGGAATGAGGGGATTGGCACAGACACAGGCTGTCAGCATTATAACAACCCTCGTGGAGTAAGCTGAATGGTGTCCAAACACGTATGTCCAAGTCCTAACCCCTGGAACATGTGACTGTGACCTTCGGAAAAAGGATCCTTGGAGGTGTGATTGGGTCAGAGATCTTGAGATCGTCTGGAGTTGAAGGGGTCCTGAATCCAGTGACTGGTGTCTTTTTAAGAAGGCCGTGTGAGGGTGGAGGCAGAGATGGGTGTGATGGATCCGTAAGCCAGGGAACACCAAGGATTGCCAGCAGCCATCAGTTTTTAAACTGAGGTGAAGTTCACAAAACATAAAATTCATGGTTTTTTTTTTTTGCGGCACCGCGCAGCCTGTAAGATCTTAGTTGCCCAACCAGAGATGGAACCTGTGCCCCTTGCAGGGGAAGCTCTGAGTCTCAACCACTAGACTGCCAGGGAAGCCCCCAAATTCACCATTTTTAAGAGAACAAAATAGCATCTAGTAAATGCACAGTGTTGGATGACTGTCATGTCTGTCTAGTTCTAGAACATTTTTATCATCTCAAAGGGAAACCCAGCCCCCATTAGCAGTCGCTTGTTACTCCCCATACCCCTCTTGCAGGTCCTGGTAACTTCTAATCTGTTCTCTGTCTCTGCGGATTCACTGACCCTGCCCGTTGCATATAAGTGGAGTCTCATACTTTGCGGTCTTCTGCATCTGTCTGCTTTCACTCAGCCTGTTTGGAAGGCTCATCCTCGTCAAATCCTGTGTCAGTGCTTCATGCCTTTTTATGACTGAGTGCTATTCCATGGGACGGCTGGAGCACATCTGTTCTTACCCCTTCATGGGTTTGGTTGTGTCCACCTTTTGGCAGTTGTGAGCTGTCCATGCGTGATTAGTAGGCGTGTTTGCATCTGCCCTTTAGTCTCCCTGCTTCTGTCTCCATCCTCCCCAGTGCTCCTGCCCCTTGGAGCTCCGCTCAGGATGTATCCATGGGCGAGGAGTGGAGGAGAAAGCCCCAGGAAGGGTGGGTGCGCTTGTTGCTGAGGTCGCCAGGTGCAGAGCTGGGTCTCACCCTGGCTTGCCTGACCTCTTGGGACATGTGGCAGCGCCCTCCTGACGTTTCAAGTGTCAGGAACTCCTGGCTGTGCTCCCAGCAGTGGGCTTGGCACCTGCCGGATGGAGGAGCTCATGGGGACCTCTGGAAGGTCAGGGCGCGTGCTCATCTGCTCGGTGTCTCTTGCCTCAGGGCCCTTTGTTGGCGGCGGGGTGCAGGAGTCGGGTGGGTGTCCTAGAGAGCCATGTGCCCTGGATGGTCAGAGGGGCCTGTGAGCAGGGGACGGGGTGCCTGATGGAGCTAGATGGTTTCTTGCTGGTCTCTGTCCCCTCAGAGCCCCCCAGAAGGCAGGTCGTGAGTCGGGGCATCCAGGGTGATGGGTCCAGTGTGGCCCAGAGGGAAGCCCTGCAGGCACGTGGGCACC
This sequence comes from Muntiacus reevesi, assembly GCF_963930625.1. Classification (NCBI taxonomy): domain Eukaryota; kingdom Metazoa; phylum Chordata; class Mammalia; order Artiodactyla; family Cervidae; genus Muntiacus; species Muntiacus reevesi. Next base: position 183,390,489 of record NC_089249.1, on the reverse strand, counting down.
CTGGCCGCATCATCAGGGCCCCCTTGTCGCTTGGCAGGGTGAGAGCCCGAGGTGACAGAGCAGTGACAGCTGTTACACTGAAGTGGGCATATGTGGCATGCTGATCTTTGGGCTGGCTGGAGCTCAGGTTCATTTTCAAGTTGCAAGAGAGAGGTAATGGGTCACTGTCTGTGCGTGGGGAAGGGGCTCAAGGCCTGCCCCTCTCCCACCCCCCGGCCTCCCCTGGGAGCAGGAGATGCCTGCAGCTATCCTGCCTTGGGCCATCCATGGGTCTGAGTGTCGTGGGGCTGCTGAAGCACGTACTGCAGCCTAGGGGGCTTAAGCCAGCAGCTTATTGCCTCACAGCCCTGGAGGCCAGAAGTCTGAAGTCAAGGTGGCAGCAGGCCCCTGGCTCCCTCTGAAGGTCTGGGGGAGGAGTTTTCTCGCTCCTTCCAGCTCCTGGCGGCCCCCCCGTGCCTCGTGTGTGTGACTGCCTCTCCCCGGCCTCCCCGCTCCCCTGAGGCCTGCTCCGGGTGTGTCTCCTCTTCGCTCGCTGCGTTTATTTGGCCGTGCCGGGTCTTAGTTGCGACAGTGGAACCTTTAGTTGCGGCCAGTGATATCTTAGTTGTGGCACATGGGCTCTAGTTCCCTGACCAGGGATTGAGCCCAGGCCCCCTTGCACTGGGAGCTTGGAGTCCCAGCCACAGGACCACGAGGGAAGCCCCATCCTCTTCTGTCTCTTGTAAGAACACTGGCCATTGGATTTAGGGCCCACCTGGATAACGCAGGAAGACTTCTCCATCCCCAGGTACTTAATTCCATCTGTAAAGACCCTCTTCCCAAATAAGGTCAGAGTCTCAGGTTTCTGGGGTGAGGATGTGAACTGAAGTTTTTAGGGGCACAGGGGACCCACCGCCTATGCCCGAGCTGACCTGCATCAGGGCTGAGACGGCACCTGGCTGGGGGTGGGAAGATGCCACTTAGGTCTTGCTATCACCATCTGTCTCCGCTGCCCTTGTCACTTAGGGGCTTCTGACCCTATTGCCCACCCAGCATCCACTCACGTCACCCCAGCACACTTGCTCCTCTCCCAGCCTTCTGAGGAGCCTACCTGGAGCTGGAGGTGCCCCTCTGCACCCTCCAAGGACACCGGGCAGACATCTGTGAGCTGCCGTTCGTATATGAGATCGCACTCTCACCGCTCCCCAGGCCCCTTGGCCTGGGTAGGGGGAAGCCTCCTCTTTGACCTCTGACCTCTGCAGAGCCTCCCCTTCCCAGAGTCCATCCAGCTGGGGTGTCCCTCATGGCTTCCAGGGAGGCCCCGCCCCCAGAACCCGTCACGGGCGGGTTCATCGATCCCATCGGCCCGTTTTCAGGCTCACATCGATCTCGGGATTGTTGAGGATGAACCAGGTGTGTTGGTTCCCCGTTGAGCCCAGGTGGCCTCTGTGCCCAGATTGTGTGGTTTGTCGTGGCCTTTCCTTTGACCTGGACTTCCTCCTACACTCCATGGGGATTGTTAATTTTTTAAAATAATTAATTAATAAAAATTCATTTTAATTAATGCATTTTGATTGCCTGGATCTTAGTTACAGTACACGGGATCTTCGATCTTCATTGGGGCATACGAACTCTTAGTTACGGATTGTGAAATCTAGTTCCCTGACCAGGTATGGAACCCAGGCCCCCCGAGTTGGGAACATGGATTCTTAACAACTACACCAGCAGGGAAGTCCCCCCTGGGCACGTCTGGCGCTGCCGGCCACCCTGCAGCCCGCACATTCCAGCTCCTGTTCCCACCTGGGAATGTCCCTGCGAAAGGGGTGGCCCAGCCTTCTCCTGGGTCAGCCCGCGCCTGCATGGACCAGCCACAGAGATGGTCCAGACATGGTGACAGAAGGAGGACTCCCCAGCATCCATACCCCCAGCCCCGGGGCACATGTGTCCCCTGCTCTCAGAGGTGAGGCCCTGCCTCACTCCTGCCACCCACACCCCACCCGACCCCCTGGCTCGGGCTCTTGCCGATGATGACAATGCAGGACCAATACCCTCGTGCGTAAATCTGCCTCCTGGGTGATCTCCCCCAGGAGACTCCCCAGAAGCAGGGTTGCAGGTGCGGGCAGCGGCACTGTCCAGGCTCCCAGCAGAGCTGCCGGCCACCTGCCTCTCAGGGTCTGGGCATCTCCTCCTCGGCTGACACGCGCTGGGCGGGTCTGCGTGCCGACCTGGCCTCACCCTCAGCCCAACGGTGACGCAGAGGAAATGAAGGTCGGAGCAGCGCCCGGGGGGCCGTGGGCTGCAGACCGTGGTTGGGGCTGCAACTTTGAGGCGCTGCCACTGTGGGACCGTTCTCAGTGTGGGGCTTACGGGGACCCAGGGCCGGGTGACCTCGGGGTCAGAGAGTGGCCCCACTCCCTCAGGTTCATCTTTAATCTTTAGTTTTTTAAAAATAAACATATTTATTGTCACTTTGAAAAACATTTATTTGTTTATTTGACTGCGCTGATTCTTAGTTGCGGCATGTGGAATCTAGTTCCCTGACCAGAGCTTGAACCCCGGCCCCCTGCACCGGGAGCGTGGAGTCAGCCACTGCACCACCAGGGAGGTGCCCCCAAGTTCGTGTCTAAGCAGAAACTGTGAGTGGTACCTTATTTGGAAATAGGACCTCTGCCGCTCTCGTCCCGTCCAGAGGGAAGATGAAAAAATGAGCAGTGCTGCCCATTCTGTTACCCTGTGGCTGTGCTTCTCAGCCACTCTGCCTGAACTCCCAGGTCTTTATTAATTATTAGCCCACTAGTTCATTCTCTGGGCTTCCTCGATGGCTCAGTGGTAAAGAACCCGCCTGCCAGTGCAAGAGACGTGAGTTCGGTCCCTGGTTGCGGAAGATCCCCTGGAGGAGGAAATGGCAACCCACTCCAGCATTCTTTCCTGGGAAGTCCCATGGACAGAGGAGCCTAGCAGGCCACAGTCGATGGGGTTGCAAAGAGCCAGACACGACTTGGTGGCTAAACAACCCAAACAACAAAGAATCTCATCAAGTCGGCGTGAGGTCATCCTGGAACAGGGTGGGTGGGCCCTGAATCCAGTGACTGGGTCCTTACAAGAAGACAGAACAGCCGCACAGGGAGAAGGCCCTATGAAGACGGAGGCAGAGATCAGGGTGGCATGTCTCCATGCCCGGGGGCACGAGTGAGTGCTGAAAGCCACCTGAAGCCAGGAGAGCGTCCTGGGACAGATTCTCCCTCCTGAAGGGTCTGACCCTGCTCGCACCTTGAATTCAGACTTCTGGCTTCCAGAACGCTGAGGGAATACGTTTGTTTTTTAAGCCACCCCGTCTGTGGTCATTTGTTAGGTCTGCCCCAGGACACTTGTATCGTGTCTCAGAGTGGGAGGGTGGGCACAGCGCGCCCTGGGGTCAGGCTTCCTGCCCCCATAGAAGCACCCCCTCCCACTGGGCCCTGCCCCCCAGTGCGGCTGCCAGGCCCCCCTCTTTCTTGTCCTTCTGCTGTTAGTTACCAGGCAAGGAATTTTAGTAACCTTGTTCCGAACTTCATTCCCAGGCTTCTTCAGCTTAATTAGTTGCACGGAATGAATTGTGGATAAGCAAAACCAGAAGAGAACTGCAATGTCTAAGGGGTTTGGACTTTAAAATATTAGAGATCTAGATCTTATCAGCTCCAGAAATTGAGTCATGTTAGTTAGACCACAGTCAGAGTAGAATTGGGCAGCTCTTCAAGCCTGATCTGCTTTCGAAATTCACTCTATTCTCCTGGTCTCACTCTTGGAAGCCTCTCTGGCCTCCAGTTTCCCTCCCCACCCAGCCCCGAGGCCTCCCCCAGACCCTCCTGCCGGGCCAGGGCCGAGTAGCCCCCGTGGAGGCGGGAGAGCGTGCTGAGGTCACAGGCGCACGCGGTGCACTTGGCCGTCTAGAAGGCCTCAGCCCAGTGTGTGCCAGGCTCGGCCGCCTGCCCTGGGGGCTGCTCAGCCAGGCACTGGGGCCACGGTGCCCAGAGGGATGGGCTCGGGGCCAGTGCTCACGTGCAGGTCCTCCTGGGCCTGTGGGGCAGTCGGCCTCCTCTCCCGCGGACTCCAGGCTGTGGAGGCAGGGAGAAGCGTCACCAGTTGTCCTGCTGGCACACTGGGCTTTGTGTCCGGGCTGCGTTTGGGCCTGTAAACCGTGGCTCCCCTGCATCCCACCCGGGGCCCCTCCCACCTCTCCAGGACCTGTCAGGGCGTGTATAGGGCAGGGGTGGGTGAGCAAACACGGGGCCCTCCCGCCTGCTGCACACAGACCCCCTCTGGACCTGACAGTGACAGCCTGTGGCCCCAGATCCGCGTGTGGGTGCGGGGCTGGCGGCCACCACGCTGCCCAGGCCCCCAGACTCCTGGGGGGCGGTGCCCACACGCAGGCCAGAGGCAGGGTGCAGTCCCGAGTGAGCTCTGTGCCCACTAAGAGCCCACATCCCTGCGGTCCCGTTCAGGGCAGCCTCCCGGACACTGGGGTGGGGTTGGCGTAGAGCTGGGGGAGGACGCCTCGAGGGCCTCCCGGGGAGGCGTGTCTTAGGGAGAGGCCCCTCTGCTGCTCCCAGTGTGCCGAGGCCTCCCCCTCCAGCCTGGCAGGTGCCCTGCGGCGGGACCTGCCCCGGGCCTCCACCTGGGCACTCCCTGCCTCCTTGTGCTCTGCCCTCCTCACCACTCTGCAGTGACGGCCCGGCACAGCCGGCCTGGCTTTCTCTTCCCTCTCTGCCTGGGCTCCCACTTCTGCTCCTCATTTTCCCTCTGTCTGGACGCTTACTAGATCAGTCTGCACCATGGAGTGTTGACTTGAAGGTTCCCATCATCCGGCCTTCCCCGATCATCCATTCTCAAGGTCCCTGCCTCTCTCTCCCAAGCTCAGCTTTGAGAGGCCCTGCCTCCTCTCTGGGCCCACAGAGTTAGTTTCCTGAGGCTGCTGTAGCAAAAAACCTTAAACCGGGAGGCTTGAAACAACTGAACTCTCTCCTGGGCGTGTATCCAGAAAAGAGGAGAACTCTGATTTGAAAGGTACGCGCTCCCCAGTGTTCACAGCAGCGCTGGTTACGACAGCTGAGATGTGGAAGCGACCCACATGCCCAGTAACAGATGACTGGGTTAAGAAGATGCGGTGCAAGATACAGTGGAGCATTACTCAGCCAGAGAAAAGAATTAAATAATGCTGTTTGCAGCAACACGGAGGAACCTAGAGATTATTATACTAAATGAAATAGACCAAAGAGATCACATGACATCTGTTACATACGGAATCTAAAAAAGTGGCACAAATGAATTTATAAAGTAGAAACAGACTCACAGACATAGAAAACAAACTTTTGGTTATTGAAGGAGCAGGGAGGGAGGGATAAATTAGCGGTTTGGGATTAACAGAGACACTACTTTATATAAAATAAACAACAAGGACCTGCTATTGAAATATAGCACAGGGAACTGTATTCAGTGTCTTGTAATAACCTACAGTGGAAAAGAATCTGAGAATGTGTGTGTGTGTGTTTATGTATTTGTATAACTGAATCACTTTGCTATATACCTGAAACTAACACAACATTGTAAATCAACTGCATTTCCTTAAAAGTTGTCTGCTTTGGGGAAAACATGCGTTTAGCAGTGATGTAAGAATTCAGTAATAGTGGGACTTCCCTGGCAGTCCAGGGGTTAACTCCTCATGCTCTCAGTGCAGGGGGCACGGGTTTGATCCCTGGTCAGGGAAAGTCCCACGTGCCACATAGTGCGGTTAAAAAAAAAAATCACAAGAATTAAATACTACCTAACAGAAGTTCCCCAGTGGCTCCTCAGTAAAGAACCTGCCTGCATTGCAAGAGCCATGGGAGACTCGGGTTCGATCCCTGGTTCGGAAAGATCCCCTAGAGGAGGGCATGGCAACCCACTTCCGTATTCTTGCCTGGAGAATCCCACGGACAGAGGAGCCTGGAGGTTTACACATGGGGTTGGAAAGAGTCCATCACGACCGAGGCGACTGAGTATGCACAACATGCATGCAAACAGATTCAAAACAAAAACAGGAAAAAACAAAAACCAGAAGTCTGTCTCGTCATGGTTCTGGAGACAGGAAGTCCGTAGATCAAGATGTGGGCAGGGTTGGATCCTCCTCAGAGCTCCAAGGGGAAATCCATCCCAGGCCTGCCTCCCAGCTCTGGGGGCTGCTGGTGACCCCTTGAGGCTCCTTGTTGGCAGCTGCATCCCCCGATCTCCACCTCCACCTTCACCTGGCCTCCTTCCTGTCTACCATGTTCTCTTCTTGTAAGGACACCAGTCACTGGATGTAGGGATCTCCCCAAATCCAAGATGACATCATCTCAAGAGCCTTGACTGATCACAACCGCAAAAACTGTTCTCAGACAAGGTCCTCCCCTAAAGTTCCATCTGGGCCTTCAGCCCGAGTTGAGGGGCCGAGTGGATTCACCCCAGGCTGGTCCTGCTCCTTGGCGCTGCCTCACACGTGCTTCTAGTGAACAGGCACATGACTTTACATTTAGGCAGCTGATTCCGGAAATGCCACCTATGGTTTTCCACCCATCATGTCTCTCTTGCCAGCAGCCCCGGGGCCAGCACGCGTCTCTGTTCACCTCTGCCTCACTGACTTCCGGCCTCTCCAAGCCCAGGCCCAGAGAAGACCCTTCTTTGCAGGCCACCCCATCCTGTAGCCTGGGGGCTTCTGCATCCTGGCTCCCTGGCTTTGCCTGGGCCTGACCAGCTGAGGGTGATCCCAGAGGATGCCGGGCATGGGGTGATTCTGGGTTTCCCAGTTCCAGATACAGCTGTCTATGGTCCCTTCCTGGGGATGTGAGCTGGTCCCCTAGGAGCTCACGGAGGCTGGGCACGCAGGGCCCCAGCTGTCAGGCTGGCTGGCCCACCAGACAGACACAGGCCAGCTGCTTGCCCGTGAGAGGGGCTGGGCCAGGTTGCGGCCCCCAGATTGCTGTGTGGCAGCCCTAGCATCCATTGTGACCAGAGGTGGAGGATGGGGCTTTGAGAGGTGCTTGAGGTGACACGCGGTCATAAGGGGGCATCCTGAGTCCGTCAGAGGGGTGTCCTCTTAAGAGGGGGAGGGAGGGAGACTTGCCTCTGAGCACACCCCGAGGAAAGGCCCCGTGAGGACACTGGGCCACGGCGGCCTCCTGCAGACGGCACTCACCGGAGGCCGTGCCGGCAGCCTCGTCTCAGGCTCCAGCCTCCACAGCTGTGAGAAATACAAGCTGCCCATTCTGTGGGATTTGGTTCTGGTGGCCCGAGCTAATACAGAAGGTTATTTTGATCCTTGTTTTTTTTTTTTTTGGCCTCACCACATGGCATGTGGGATCTTACTTTCCCGACGAGGAATCAAACCCGCACCCTCTGTGTTGAAAGTGCGGAGTCTTAACCACTGGACTGCCAGGGAAGTCCCCAGAGGGTTATTTCAGAAGGGAGGGGTCAGGAAAAGCTTTTTGAGAATGTCGTGTTTGAGCTGAAACCCAAAGAACGAGAAGGAGCTCCGTGGAAGGTTCCAGAAAAGGGCGAGGTGGGTGCAAGGGCCCAGAGGCAGGAGGCATGGGAGGGCCTTTTGGGCCACCAGGAAGTTGCAGTTTGCCAGGGAAAGTCTGGATTGTACCCGAGGCCCCGTCCCCTTTTCAGGTGGCCTCCGCGCGAGCCTGTCATCGCCCAGGGCCTCAGTTTCCCCACTTGTCAAGTGGAGGGGAGCCCTCTGCCTCTGAGGGCTGCTTCAGGGTCCCACCCAGAGTGGGCGCCTGGCTGGCGGGCCGGGGGAGAGGCCCCCAGGCGCCAGCTGCGCTGCACTCAGACCTCTGGGGACCCTTCCTCCTCCCCAGCCCGAACGTCTGGGCTCAACAGCCGCCACCGCCGAAGGAAACAAAACGTGCTCACAGCGGACCCTCTGATTCAGCCGGGGTTGGGGATTTGGCAGCGGCAGCCGAGTCTGATTAAAGGCATTCCGAGGCACACTCGGTGTTTGTGTATCTGGTTCTGTATTTACACTTTGGGAACGAGCGAGGAGGCAGCTGGGGAGTGTCTCCACCGGCCAGGGGCCGGGGGCTGGAGTGACTCAGCCTGGAATCCGAGCTCAGCCACATGCCTGTGACGCTTTCATTCATTCCCTGATTCATTCATTATTCCTTCCTGTGCTCAGCAGACGTGTCCTGAGAAACTCCAGTGTACCAGGCACATTTCGTGGAGGGGGCAGCCTGGCCTGCCTCACTGCGGAGCCCTCCCTTGGTGTGGGGGCCCGTGCTGGGGGTGGGACTGGGGTAGCAACAAAGTTAACAACAGTGAGTTCTTACTAGTTTTAGCTGCATGGTGTGGCTTGTGGGATCTTAGTTCCCCAACTAGGGATTTTTTAAAAAATATATTTATTTATTTGGCCGCACTTTTTCTTAGATCCTTGACCAGGGATCAAACCTGAGCCCGCTGCATTGGGAGCAGGGAGTCTTAGCCATTGAACCGCCAAGGAAGTCCCTCTAACTGGTGATTGAAATGGGGGCCTTAGCAGAGAAAGTGCAGAGTCCAAACCACCGGACTGTCAGGGCATTCCCAATGACAGTGAATTAAAAATGAACTAAAAACTGAAATGGAAGAGCTCAATCTGTAAAATTCCTAGAAGGAAGCGCTAAAAGCACAAGCAAAGAATTGGACCCTGTCAGCATTGAAAACTTGTGAGCATCAAAAGACTGTCAAGACAATGAAAAGACAGAGAAAGAAAATACTTGCAAACCATATAGCTGTGCATGTGTGCTAGGTCGCCTCAGTTGTGTTCGACTCTCTGTGACCCTGTGGACTGTAGCCCACCAGGCTCTGATAAGAGGTGAGGATTCGGAATGTAAAGCTGCAGAATAGCACCGGGAGCTCAACTTGGTGCTCTGATGACCTGGAGGGGTGGGGTGGTGGGGAGGCTTCAGGGGATGTGGGTGTACATACAGCTGGTTAACCGAGGGCTTTCCTGGTGACTGAGACGGTAAAGTCTGCCTGCAAAGCAAGAGACCTGGGTTCGGTCGCTGGGTCAGAAGAGAAATGGCCACCCAGCCCAGTGTTCTTGCCTGGGAAATCCCATGCAGAGGAGCCTGGCAGGCTGCAGTCCCGTGGGCTTGCAAAGAGTTGGACACGACCGAGCGACTAATACTTACAGCTGATTCACATTGTTGTATAGCAGAAACCAACACAATATTGTAAAGCAGTTATACTCCAATTAAAAATAAAGACCCAGAATATATACTCAACAAGGGAAGAAACATGCAACTCAGTTTTTAAAAAGGCGAAGGGCTTGGCATTTCCCTAAAGATTTACCAGTGGCCAGGAAGCACATGATGAGATGCTCAGCATCGCTGATCGTCAGGGAAAGGAAAATCAGAACCGCAGTAAAGGCACCGCCTCCCACTCGTCAGGATGGCCACTGTCCAAACAGCAGAGATTAACCAGTGCTGGTGAGGACGTGGGGGAGCTGGAACTCTTGTACACTGCTGGTAGGAATGTAAGACGGTGTGGTAGCTGTGGAAGACAGTCTGGTGGTCCCTCAATGAGACAGACATGGAATTACCATGTGATGCAGCAGTTCTCCTTGTAGGTGTGTTCCTGAGGGGTTTGAAAGCAGGGACTCAAGCAGGCACACCCACAGCACCGCTAGTCACAGTCGCCAGGAGGTGGGACGGCACACGTCCATCTGCAGGTGAGTGGATAAAACAGCGTGGCCCAGCCGTGCGGTGAGGTGTTAATTCAGACCCAAACAGGGGTGAAGCTCTGACACAGGCTGCAACGCGGACGAACTCTAAAAACATGCCAGAGAAAGAAGCCAGACACAGACAAATAGTGTGTGATCCCTTTTGTGTGTGTTAAAGTCACTCAGCCATGTCTGACTCCGTAGCCCTTATGTACTGAAGCCCGCCAGGCTCCTCTGTCCATGGGATTTCCCGGGCAAGAATACTGGAGTGGGTTGCCATTTCCTTCTTCAGGGGATCTTCCCGACCCAGGGATCAAACCCGCATCTCTCATGTCTCTTGGGTTGGCAGGCTGGTTTTTTACCACTAGCGCCAGCTAGGAAGCCCAATCCCCTTTGTGTGAAATGTCAAGAATAGGCAAATGCAGAGAGACAGAAAGAGAGCTGGTGGTTATGGGGCTGTGAGGGGGCTGAGGAGCGACTGTTAATGGGCACTGGGTCTCTTTTGGGGTGATGAGAATGCTCTTGGCCTAGCTAAAGCTGATGGTCATATGGTACTGTGAATGTACTAGACATCACTGATGTGTGCACTTTAAAATGGTTCATTTTGGGGCAAAAAAATAAATAAATAAAATGGTTCATTTTCTGTTGCATGACTTTGATAAAAAAGAAAGGAAAAAGTTTAAAAAGAGAAAAAAGCGGTCCCAGGCCTTGCTGATTGGGCGCTTGTGCTGGCGCAGCAGTCTGCCCGAGCCCCAGGTGTTCGTTCCCGGAGCGGGCAGCAGAGGTGTGCGGAGAGACAGGTCATCCCACGACTGTGGCGGATGCAGCCTGAGAGGGCCCGCCTCCCCTCCTCAGGCTCTGGTCTGGTGCTGGAGCAGCTGAGGCTGGGCAGCCTCCTAGGGCCGGTTCCTTGGAAGGAACCTGCAGGGATACCGCCAGACAAAACTGGGACACAGCTGCCCATGGGGAACGCTGGCTCCGGAAGACGCAGCAGCAGCTCCATGAGATTCAGAGTCAGATCCTTTCAGGGGCTCTCAGGGACTCCCTCCAAAGGCCCCTCCGGCTGCTGGAACACTCGGAGAACCTGACAAAACCCCCGGGTCCCTCCCTTCCTGGGGACAGCCTCCAGAAGTGGCCCCTTCAAGGGCCCCTCTGACGTCAGTGACCTCCTGAGGACCCCACCTTGGGGAGCCCAGTGGACGGGGCTTCAGGCCAGGGCGTGAGAATTCCCTGGGGTCCTGCGCAGCTCTCAGGTCCCCAAGGGTGGTACCCTCTCGATGGATTTGCTCTCCACCTCCCTCTCACGAGTGGCTCTTTGCCCGTGCGCCAGGGAAGCGGTCTGTTCATCCTTGGGCCTCAGTTTCCCCAGAGACAGGGTGCTCTGTCTCACGAGAGCGCAGGAGGCCCATGGTCCCCGCCTGGGGTTCCGAGCACAGAGAGCCGGACCCGTTGTTTCTGCACCCGCAGGCTCTTCCGGCGTCTGGCCTCTCGGTCCCCGCGGGGGTGCCATGCTGCACCGTTGTGCCAGGGCCCTCGCGGGGCTGACAGTCTAATGGGACGAGAGAGACCTCGAGTGGTTCTGGAGAGTGAGCCGTGGAGCTGACGCCACCTCCACGGGAGGGGAGAGGTGCACCGTGTTGGGCCGGCCCAGGGGGAACAGCCCCTCGGAGGAGGGAGTGCCAGTGCAAAGGCCCTGAGGAGGCCCCCTCGGCGGGCGGAGCGTGGTGACTCGTGGGGAGCAAGGGGCCAGATAGTGCAGGCCTTCGTGGCGAGAGGGGGACGCAGGTCTGCTCAGCGCTCGAGGCTCCTCCCGGAAGGACGGAGCTCAGCCTTCAGTGTGGCCACTCCCCTTAATCTCATTAGGAGGCTGGCCAGTTGCCATGGTGGTTGTGATGGGCCCGACCAGGGCTGGCTCCTTCTAGACATCGAGGCCTGGGAGGATCTGACAGATGGGAATTCGCTGCATCCTGTGGGGGTCTCGAAGGATTGGGACCGCCCTGGGGAGGTGACTGCGTCTGCCATGCCTTCTCAGGATCACTGGCCCCGATCTTGCCCAGGCCTTGTGGCCCCCACTCCTCCTAGCCCCTCAGATGCTGCCAGGATGCGAGCGGGGTGTGCCCAGTAGGGATGTGGACACAGAAACGGGATACATGCCTCTCAGGGCAACTCTGTCCCCATTGGGTCCCGCCAGCAAGGGGGTTGGGGGAAGCTGGAGAAGTCACCATTTCCCCACCGTTCTGTAGGGGGAGTGGGGGTGGGTGTGGGGGCTCGGTCCTGGCTCAGCCTGTGTCAGGGGCCAGTGGGGGCTTTCCTGCCAAAAACAAGGGCCCCAGGGCTGAGGCGGGACTTGAGGTGGCCTTTTAAAAAATCTGCTTCCTTGCTTGGCCGTGTTGGGCGTCTGTTGCAGCGCACAGGACGTCTCGTGGCAGCGCGTGGGGCCTCCAGCTGTGCTGCGCAGACTCGGTAGTTGCGGCGTGTGGGCTCGGTTTCTCTGAGGCACGTGGGATCTGAGTTCCCCCAACCAGGGATCGAACCCTCAGCCCCACACCGCGTGCCTGTGTGCATGCTAAGTCCCTTCAGTAGCATCCGACTCTTTGTGACCCCATGGACTGTGTCCTCTGTCCATGGGATTCTCTGGGCAAGAACACTGGCGTGGGTTGCCATGCCCTCCTCCAGGGGGTTTTCCTGACCCTGGGATCGAACCTGCGTCTCTTATGTCTCTTGCATTGGCAGGCGGATTCTTTATCACTAGCGCCACCAGGGAAGTCCCCCTGAGGAGGCTCGTGCTGCGTCACCGCCTTGATAGAGCCGACATGGTTGGGTTGATGCTCTGACTCGAAGCTTCTAGACGAGATGGTGTGCTCTGATCTGTGATGTGACGTGGCCTCTGTGACACTGTGGTCCCAGCCGCCCACTGGTCCACAAGGTTATCCAGGAGTCAGGTTCCAGGAGTGGACTCCCTGCCCTGCTCGGCTGCTTCTGAGCTGGGTGGTCCTAGGCCGTTTCTTTGCCTGCTCAGCCTCAGTTTTCCCATCTGGAAAGTGGCGTATGCTGGGAACCCCCTCAAAGGTCCTGTCTTAGATTGAGTTGTGTCCCCTCAAAAGATAAGTCCACATGCTCACCTTGTAGCCTGGGAACGTGACCTTACTTGGCAAGAGCACTTTTGCAGATGTAATTAAGGGTCCCAAGATGAGATGATTCTGAAATAGGATGGGGTCTGAATCTAATGACAGCTATAATTCTGAGAGAAAGGAGAGAGGGTGTGGGACATAGACATAGAGGGTAAGGCTGTGTGGAGACGGAGGCAGAGGTTAGAGAGAGGCAGGCATGAGCCACGGATGAGCCGAGAGAGGCCGGGGTGGATCCTCCATCCGTGGCTCTGGAAGGAATCAACCCTGCCCACACCTTGATCTTGGACTTCACCTCCGGATTTGTGAGGGAGTGAATTCCTGTTGTTTTAAGCTACCCACTTGATGGTAATTTGTTACGGTCAGCCCAGGATACTTAAGACAGAGCATGTGTGATGCCTAAGTGTGCTGATACAGAGAAGCGCTCTGTGCCCCGTGGTGGGGGCGGGGGCTCCGGGGTGCCATCTGCAGTACGTGGGGCGGGGAGACACTGAGCAGAGAGTGGCTGAGGTCAGCACTGTGCTTCTGGCTGGCTGTCGTGGTCCCCATCGGCCCCGCTCTGACCCTAGGGCGTCGCCCCATGCGGTTGGCTGGTTGGTTCACACCTGAGAGCAGGAAGGCTTGAGAGGCATGCACCGGACTGTTGTGGAAAGATCTGGGTCTGCAGAATGCTGGTGGGAGGCAAGGCCAGAAGTGTGACAGCCATGCCTGGGGCCCCAGTGTGGCCACATGCAGGGTTGGCCCCAGACACATTGTGACTGGCAGACCGTGCATCTCGGGTGCCCGCCTCCGGGTGGGGGCAGGATAGGGACGGTAGACAGGGTCTCAGGTCGGGCGTGCATTTGTTTTGTTTTAATATTGAATTTATTTATTTGGCTGCACTGGGTCTTCGTGGCGGCACACAAGGTCTTTTATCTTTATTATTTATTTATTCTTGGTTCCACTGGGTCTCCGTTGCTGTGAGCAGCCTTTCTCTGGCTGCAGTGGATGGGCGCTGCTCTTTGTCGCGGTGCTCAGGCTGCTCGCTGCTGTGATGTCACTAGTTGCCGCGCACAGGTTCCGGAGTCGTGCATGGCCTTCGTTGCTCCACGACATGTGGGATCTTCCCGGACCGGGGATGGAACCCGTGTCCCCTGCGTTGGTGGGCAGATTCCCAACCACTGGACCAGACAGGGATCAAACCCATGTCCTCTGCACTGGCAGGCAGGGACCAGAAGGGGACTGAACCCATGTCCTCTGCACTGGCAGGCGGGTTCTTATCCACTGGACACCAGGGAAGCCCACGAGGATCTTTAGTTGCGGCATGTGGGATCTAGTTCTCTGATCAGGGACCGCACCCACCCCATTGCCTTGGACGTGAAGAGTCTCAGCCACGGCAGCAGTGGGGAGTCAAGGGCCAGGCACTTTGGATCGCGCAAATGTGGTTAGACGAACCAGGAGGCATATGGGAAGAGTCTGGGTCAGTGGAGCCCTTACTGTTGTGATTTTCTTCCTTTTAACTCAGTGGAGGAAGAGGGTAGCTTTAGAGGAAGCTGGGTGGGCAATTCAGGGACTCCCTCTACCATCTTCGCAGTTTTTCGGTGAACCTAAAACTTTCATAGTAAAAGCGGAGATTAAGAGCAACAACAGTGAGAATTCCCTGGCAGTCCAGTGGTTAGAACTCGGTGCTTTGAATGCAGGGATTAGAGAGGCCATCCCTCATTGGGGAACTAAGATCCCACATGCCTCATAACAACAGCAGTAGCAGCAAAGCCAGAGGCCAATGTGAAGGTGACTTGGGGGGCCTGCTCCCTGAGTGGCATGTCAGGGAGGCCCCTCCAGGGTGGGTGCGGAGGGGGAGCTGTCGCAGGCAGCCCTCTGGGGTAGGGGGAGCACAAACTTGGGGTGCTTTGGGGTTGGATGTCTGGAGGGAGTGAGGAGTGGGGAGCGTGGAGGACAGGGAGGCTCCTGTGAGGTGTGGGTGGTAGGGCCCCTCCCACCCTCCGCCGCTGGGGTGGGCTCTGCTCTCACAGTGGGGGAGCCTGGTCTTGGACCCCAGGCGGGCTGACCCTCAGGCCAGAAGCCAGGGGGCACCTGAGAGGCACAGCTCCTCCGTGCCAGCAGGTCTTGTCCGGGCGTCACCACCCTGCCATGCTGCCTTGCGCCAAAACCCATGAGAACGGGGCGAGGGGAAGGGCAGGCCCAAGCCCCCTCAGGGCACCAGGGGTTGTGTCAGTGTCCTGAAAGGTTCTTGCATGGCCGGCCTCCAAGTGGAGCTGTCGCCTGGGTTGTGGAAGTCTGCTCCCGAGCGTGAGAACCGTGGTGTTCATTCATTCATTCGGTTATTCACTCGTGAGCTCTTGTGCTCCTTTGTTCCACCAGCAGGTCTGCTGAGTGTTAGACCCTGGCTTGGATGCTGGGTGTATGGTGAGGTTGGGGGTGGGGTGGGCAGTGCCTCCCAGAGCCTCTGGGCAGAGGGATGCGGGAGGGACTGGGTTTATGGTGAGGTTGGGGGTGGGCTGGGCAGTGCCTCCCAGAGCCTCTGGGCAGAGGGATGCGGGAGGGACTGGGTGTATGGTGAGGTTGGGGGTGGGGTCAGAGGGATGCGGGAGGGACTGGGTTTATGGTGAGGTTGGTAGTGGGGTGGGCAGTGCCTCCCAGAGCCTCTGGGCAGAGGGATGCGGGAGGGACTGGGTTTGATGGGGAGAGGCCTGAGGTCTGTGTCCAGCATTGGTCAGACGCTGCCCCGTGGCATCACTCTCTTGTCCTCCTTGGGCACCCTTGGAGGCATCAGGTCCATGGGTGGAGCCCAGGCTGGCCCCTCCTCACCCCAGGGTCTACTTACTCCTGGGGTTTCCTGGCCAGGCATGAGACAGCAGTCAGCCCCTATGAAAGTTAAGGGGCCCTTAAGACCACCTTCACGTCTGACAGTAGCTGCAGAAATTGAGGGTTCCCAATACTATACTAGGACTTCCCTGGTGGCCCAGATGGTAAAGAACCTGCCTGCAATTTAGGAGACCTGGGTTCCATCCCTGGGTCAAGAGAATCTCTTGGAGAAGGAAATGGCAACCCAGTCCAGTATTCTTGCCTGGAGAATCCCATGGACAGAAGAGTCTGGCAGGCTGCAGGCCATGAAATCACAGAGTCAGACACGACTGAGCGACTGGAAAAGAAAAAAAACTACACTCAGCTCAGCGGTTCACTGGAAGGACTCAGGAGTCACTGCAGACCTTCATACTCACGGTCATGGTCTATTTCTTAGAAGTTCTGTCTGTTCATTTGTTTTTATTTACAGCTGCACCGGGTCTGTTGCTGTGCGCGGGCTTTCTTGAGTTGCGGCGAGCGGGGGCCCCTTTCTAGTTGCGTGCCTGGGCTTTCTGTTGGGGTGGCTTCTCTTCTCGCAGATCACGAGCTCTGGAGCGCAGCGCACGGCCTTAGTTGCCCCGTGCCATGCGGCCTTAGTTCCCGGGCCAGGGATCCAACCCGTGTCTTCTGCATTGGCAGCTGGATTCTTTAGCTACTGGACCGTCAGCGGTGCCCTCGGTCATGCTCTGTTACAGGGAAAGGATGCAGGTCCCAGTTGGAATGGGGCAGTGGCCAGGAGACTTCCAGAGAGAGCTGGAGGACTGCCTTCCCGGTGGAGTCACCTGGACAGTGCTTGCTTCTCCCAGCACCAGTGTGTGGTGACACGCCTGGGGGCTGGCAGCCATGGATCTCCCCAAGCCTTGGTGTCCAGGGTTTTTCCTGGGGTTCACCATACAGACGCAGCCCCAGCAGAGGAAGAGCTGCGAACCTCCGTGGCCTGAGCCCCGCACCCTGGCCCACACTGTTAGCAGAGATACCCAGTGTGGTCTGGGGCCCCGGGCAAACAAATACACTTTTATGTGGCAGGACTTTCACTTCCCAGGAGCTGGGAGCAAAGGTCAAACAGCCCTGGGCCAGGTTAACTCTTTAAAGTGAAAGTGATAGTTGCTCAGTCTTGTCCAACTCTTTGTGACCCTGTGGACTGTAGCCCGCCAGGCTCCTCTGTCCATGGGATTCTCCAGGCAAGGATACTGGAGTGGGTAGCCATTCCCTTCTCCAGGGGCTCTTCCTGACTCAGGTCCAACCCAGGGATCAAACCCAGGTCTCCTGCACTGCAGGCATCCTTTACCAACTGAGCCACCTGGGACGGCCTGTCTGTGCAGCTCCACGTACAACTGAGGATGAGCGCGGGGCTTCCCCAGAGGAGGAGAGGGGCCCCACGCTGGGTCCACTCCAGAGGCTGTATCACCAAGCCTGACGTTCCCGTGACAAAGTGGATGGGGTTTGGGGGCCCCTGTGGGAAGGAGAGGCTCCGGCCAAGATGGCTGGGAGGGCCAGCGTTATCGCAGACACACAGCCGTGAGCAGCACGTTCCCCTTCTCGGCTCCCTCGGCCCGGAAGGTGTGATGCGAGCACTTCCTGTGTCGCACGCCTGGTGTTCACACGTGCACACACACTCATTCTGGACAGCCCACTCTTTGGGAGCGGAAACTGAGGCCCAGGGGGGGGCTGCAGCCTCCAGGGCTGGGTGGTCCTCAAGAGGTGGGGATCATGTGGGTTCCCGCCCTGTGACTCAGAACCAAGAAGGGCCTGGGGGGCGGGTCTCGGGTCCAAGGACACCCGAGCCCACCCTGCTTGGCCTTGCCTGACCCCTCCAGACCAGGGGCTGGCCTGTTTCATCCTGCGTGACCCGGGGCCCTGAGGAAGAGGGACCCAGGGTGTTCATGGCGAACATCTCCAGCGTTTGGAGTCAGGGTCTGGGTCCAGCAGAGGCCTGAGAGCCACCCGTGGCGGAATGGAGCAGGGTCAGGCTCCCTCTCAGCCCCGCCGCCCTTCACAGGAAACAGCTGTTTACCTGGGTGAGGTGCTCCGCTGGGCCAGCAGCCAGTTCCTGAGCTTCGCTTCCCCCTCCGGTGTCCAAGGCCCCCCAGGAAGCCGGGGCTGGCGTGGGAGAGTGGGGCGGCGTGGGCGGCCAGGGAGCGGCGCGCTGCCAGGAGCTGTTTGCGAGGGAACGTGAGCCGCTCTTGTTGTGTACACAGTGTCGACCTTAGCAACCGTCCCAGCCAGCCGCGGTGGACGCCCACCCCTCCCCTGGTGCCCGGCAGCCGCCCCTGTCACGGTACTGCATCCCAGGGCAGATTGATGGGCCTCGGGGACCTGCCCGGAGGCCACCGGTGGTGTCAACCTGGTCAGGAGCATCTGCTATTCCTGGCAAAGTGGAATCGAGGCTCTGGCGAGGGAAGGCCAGGTCCCAGCCCTGCTCGGAGGCAGCTGTGACCGGTCAGGGAGCCCCAGGCTCTCGGTTCTGAGTCCTGGCCCAGGGGGACAAATCCACGTGTAAGTGAATGGTGGAGGACCGTGTAGGGATGTGGCCAGCCCGCAGGAACGCTGTCCAGTGGGTGAGACTGGCGGGACAGGCAGAGGGGGCCTGGGGGCTTAGGCCGGACTCCTTAGAACTCAGGCAGGATCTGGCAGGCCGGCTCATGCTGTACTTTGAAAAGCCAGCGCTGCACTTCAGAGCCGGCCCCTCTGATTCAGACCAGTGGAAAGACAATTTCTGCCGTGTCCGGGCGTAAATTCGCAGCCTCTGGCCCGCGCCCCAGGAACACAGCCTTTGGCGTGATAAGAAATGGCTCCCCCGGGTGGGTGAGGGGCCTCCTGCACAGGCTTCCAGGCTCCAGGTCCACTTGATACTCTTGCTTATTCACCAGTCATTTGAAGCAGCCAGTGAGGCTCCCTCCAGTTCAAGGAGGCAGCACCCTCCCGGATGGGGAGGCGAGTTTCCCTGCCTGGGGTGGGCCACCTGAGGCATCTTGGGTCTCTGATTCTGCTGGTTCCTGGCTCCTTTGAGAATCTGAGTCACGGGAGCCCCACATCCTCTGTGCCTGGTTTCACGCGTAGGGCCCTCGGGCGTTCCTCAGGGTGTGCTCAGGAGGTGTCTTCCCCTTCCTCCCACTATAGCTGTCAGCTTCTCTGTTGCAGCTCCAGCTCCAGAAGTCCCAGTACCTGCAGCTGGGCCCGAGCCGTGGCCAGTACTACGGCGGGTCCCTGCCCAACGTGAACCAGATTGGGAGCGGCACCGTGGATCTGCCCTTCCAGGTGAGCCCCCATGCCTCCCCCACGCCACCTCCCCTCCCACCTGGAGTGTGTTGCAGGCCGGGCCCCACCCTGTCCTCAGAGCGAGAGTGCCTGTATGCCAGCCTGTTGAATGTCGGGGATCACCAGGCAATTGCTGCCACCTGTCCCTCTGCCACACAACCCCCCCCCACCCACTCCTTCCCCTGGGATGGCCTGGCCAGGCCTCGCCCGGATCCCCCCTGCCCGTCCCCTGTCAGCAGACCCCGCAGCAAGGCCAAGGTCTGGCGGTGAGCATTTCGGCAGCCGCTACACCTGTTGGCCGGCTGTGCGGCGGCAGGAACCGCTCAGGGCCTCTGGGGCTTGGCTCCGTCCCGCTTCACTAATCCGCACGCCCAGCAATTCTCAGAAGGAGGCCCCGCGGCCTGACCCCACTTGTCTGCAAACGTTTCTTGGCAGAGATGCACACAGCGCGGCTCCTGCAGGCTGCGTAGCTGCCGCGCACATCCTTATCATAAATAAGAAGAGATAAGGCCCACCGACGGCCTCTCCCCCCGGGCCCCGTCCCTCGACCCTGGTCTGCAGTGGAAGTGGGGGCATGGTGGGCCCAGGAGTCGGCCGAGAGCTGCCTGCCCCCCCACGCCCCCCAGCATGGTGTCTGGGCTTTGTAGCGACAGGGCCGCTGAGCAGCCGCACACCTGTCCCGCGGCTGGGACAGAGCCCCAGAAACAGCCACGTCCCTGTGTCTGCGCGCCGACAGGCCAGGTGGAGCTGGGTCGGCCCCGCAGGGAGCTCAGTCCTGTTCGTTCCCCAGCTGTGCTCCTCCCATGCCGCTGCGGGGATGTGGCAGGGCCCCGGATCCCACGGGCTGGCTCAGCTCTGAGTCCCCAGGGCTGCCTCCGATGGCCTCCACGTGAGAGCACAGGCACCAGGCTGTCTTGCTCCTCTGAGTCAGGGCCCCTCCTTGTTGGGTTTTCTCCCCTCCTCCCTGCTCACCCCTTCCTTCCTCAACGAGTGTGTCTCTCTGGGCACCCCCAAGCTCGGCCCGGTCTGGGGCTACCGTAGGGCCCCCAAGGGCCAAGGGGGGCCTCTTGGGTTTCCCACTGGGGGACCAGGTGAGGCAGGAGTGTCTCAAAGTCTCGGTTCTTTGCATTTTCAGCCCAGCGGATTTCTGGGGGAGGCTCTGGCAGCGGCTCCTGTCTCTCTGGTAAATGAGCCCCTGGGCTGAGGTCTCGGCATCCCCGGCACGTGCGCGGGCGCTAGGTACTCCTGTGCGGCCGCCCTTGTGGCCCCGTGGGAGGTGTCCCCTCTGCCAGTGGAAGCAGATCCGCCCGGCACCCCCTGGTCTGGGGAGGTGCGTGTGGGCACGTCCAGAGACCCCTGCCCTGGGGATCCGAGCATGCACACCAACGCTGCATGGGTTCGTTCCTGTGACACAGGCACACGTGTGCACAGGTCCTGGACTTGGCCTGGCGAGCAGGGCTGTGGCTGGTCTGAGCTGCTCTCTGCCTCTGGCTCTGCTTCAGCTGCCTCAGTTTCCCCGCTGGGCTTCCAGACATCTCTGGGAGATGAACGGCCTGTGCCCTCTGGTACCCATGCCTGGATGGTGAGGTCGCTGCCGTCTCCCGGGCCTGCAACCTTTTGGAGGCAGAAACACATAAAGACCCAAGCTGGCAGGGTCCTTGCTTCCTCGCTGGGTCCAAGAAAGACGGGTCCCCGGGCACCAGGGAGAGCAGTCAGCCCCGAGTGCTAGCTGAGGTGTTCGAACAGGTGGGGCAGAGCGATGAGGCCGCCAGGAGCAGGCTTCCCGAGGAAATTGCTTTTCGCCTGGCTGCGCAGAGAAGAGAGAAGGGCCCAGGGGCCAGATGGCTGGGTAGGGGACCGGTAGCTGCATCCAGAGCTAGGCTAAGGCTGCCAGTCTTGCCCCCATCAGATGGTGTGGGGGCCCCGTGGCGCCAGGGCAGGCGGAGAGCAGGCTCCTGGGGACCTCCGGGGCGGGAACAGGGCCTGACCGGGAGCCTCATGCCAGCCCCAGGTTCTGGAAGGGAGCCCCGTCCGGCCAAGCTGTGGGCCAGGGCTCCGGAAAACACGCCTGCACTTGGCTCCCAGTGGAGCTGGGACAAGGCCGTCGGGGAGGGTGCGCGGGGGTCGAGTCTCAATCAAGACCTGCCCCAGGCTTGCCGAGGAGCCTCCAGGGAGCCAGTACTTGGCCAGGTGGGCCCCTGACATCCTGGGCTGGAAGCCCTGGGGCTGTCTCTTGGCAGGCCCCTCCAGGGATGACGTAGGTGGGGAGAGGAGGTCGGCCAGGCCCGGAGAGAGAGGGAGGAGGCCCGCCTGCACCTGGCGAGGCTGGAGGGGGGCCCTCTGCACCCTGGCACCCCAGCCGGCACCAGGCCCCGAGCTTGCGCTGCTCTGCCTGGCCCGTGCATGCCGGCTGCACTGCACGCCTGGGACCCCCGGCTCGCCGCCGCCCCCACAGTGCTCGGAGGCTAGGGGCAGGGGCCCCAGAGGAAAGGAGGCCCATCTGGAATAGCCGAGGCTGTCTCCAGAGCCGGGCAAGGGGGCGCTGTCAGGGGGACCTTGAGGTCAGATTCTGGGGGTCAGATCTCGGATCGCAGCGGATAACCGTGGTGTGGGCTCCTCTCTCTCTTGTTCCGCCTCTTCCTCTCCTCCCTCCCCGCGTTGGTCCCGTCCCCACCCCCCAGACACCCTTCCAGTCCTCGGGCCTGGACACCAGCCGAACTACCCGGCACCATGGGCTAGTGGACAGAGTGTACCGGGAGCGTGGCCGGCTGGGCTCCCCGCATCGCCGGCCCCTGTCAGTGGACAAACACGGAAGGCAGATATCCTTTTCCCAGAGGATGTGGGCAGCGGGGGTGGGGGTGGGGGTTTGGGCGGGGACCGCTTCATCCAGCTGCCCACACCGTGATAGAATCAGGGCTGCTTCAGTCTTCAGGGCTACTGGGCAGCACCAGGAGGCGGGGATACAATCACATGGCAACCCCAGAAGACTTCCTGGAGGAGGCAGTGCAAGCTGAGGAGCCTTTAGCCAGGCGGGGGTTAGGGGAGCACAGGGAACAGTGATACAGAAGAGTCCCCTGGAGCACACAGCCTGAGATGAGTGGGGAGAGTGCACTCAGATGCCTGCCTGGGCAGGGGGGGCCCAGGAAAGCCGTGAGCCGGGCATCCACACGTCAGGGCCATGGTGGGGAACCCTCCGGGGGCCACATGGAGGGCAGCCCAGCCAAGGCATGGGGCCCGAGGGGGATCTGAGCCTGAGCCAGACCCAGACAGATCAGAGGGAGGCTATCGGAAGACACAGGATTTGCCTTTGCACCTTGGCCAAGCAGAGAAGACTGTCATGAATCCCCCCCCATCCAACCCCCCACTGACTTGGCTGCCCCTTGGTGCTTCGCCAGCCAGCCTCCCCCGCCCCCCGCATCTGAGTGGCTGCTCCTGGGAAGCCCAGCTCGAACACAGAGAAGGCTGTTCTTTCCTGCCTCTTGTTTCCACGGGCTGGGGGAGCCTGAGCAGCTGGGCCCCAGACCGAGCTCTCGGGGCCCCGGGAGCCACCTCGTCAGCCCAGAATTAAGAGTCAAGGCCGGGGTCAGCTGAACTAGACTCCCTGCAGCCCCCCGCCCCCACGGGCCCCCGTTTCACGGCTGAGGCCTCTCTTGGAAGGGGCGCAGCCCGCACGTGCGCTTGCAGGGGGTGAGTGCTGAGTGCTAGGTGGACGGGGCTGCACCCTGGGGGCTGCTCGCAGCCAGGCAGGAAAGGCCCCCCGCCCCGAGGCCCCAGCTGTTCGCAGCCTCCCATCAGCCTGGCTCCTCGGACTGGCCCATGCAGGGTTCCTGGGGCTCAGGGAGGGCCTGAGCCAGCCGCACCACCCCCTTAACTCACACGCACGTGGACAGCTGCCCATACGGCACCGTGTACCTCTCGCCACCTGCGGACACCAGCTGGAGAAGGTCAGTGACCCAGAACCAACCCCCAGCCCTCTCACTGGAAACAAAGCCATATTTCCATCGTGGTCGTGCTTGGAAAACCAAGATGTAGTCCCTTAAAAATGGCAAAACTTAGAAGCATCCAGAAGTTTCTAGAAATCAGCTCTATCCCTGTAACAATGAGGTCACAGTTTTGGGGTCTTCCAGGGATTTTTTTTTTTTTTTCCTTTCTCTGATTTATGACTGGTTTTTTTCTTTTCTTTTTAACCAAAGTTGGGATTGTATGGAATATTCAGTGTCGTCACTTGCTTTATTTCATTTAATGTGCTATTATGATTGTTTCCCACATTCCCAAAAAGCCATAGAAAACGTGACTGGGAAAGTATTATATATTACTAGAAAATTACAGAGATGTATAAATACATGTAGAAGATTAAAAAAACCCATAATGTCATCATATGCTGCGGCTGCTGCTAAGTTGCCTCAGTCGTGTCTGACTCTGTGAGACCCCATAGACGACAGCCCACCAGGCTCCCCCATCCCTGGGATTCTCCAGGCAAGAACAATGGAGTGGGTTGCCATTTCCTTCTCCAATGCATGAAAGTGAAAAGTGAAAGGGAAGTCGCTCAGTCGTGTCCGACTCTTAGCGACCCCATGGACTGCAGCCTACCAGGCTCCTCCGTCCATGGGATTTTCCAGGCAAGGGTACTGGAGTGGGGTGCCATTGCCTTCTCCAAACGTCATCATCTAGGAAGACATAAAATAACAGCAACAATATAGCTAAACAAATACCTGCAGTAACAGCTGATAGCTGCACACCAGTGTTAATGTACTTGCTGCTTCCCAGGTGGCGCTAGTGGTAACCTGCCTGCCGGTGCTGGGGCCGCACGAGACGCAGGTTGGATCCCTGGATCAGGAAGGTCCCCCAGAGGAGGACATGGCAACCCGCTCCACTGTTCTTGCTTGGAGAATCCCCACGGACAGGGGAGCCTGGCGGATACAGTCCGTGGGGTCACACAGAGTTAGACAGGACTGAAGCTACTTAGCACATACGCTTGTCCACACACGTGAATATACTTTAATGACACAGGCGTGTACACTTAAAAGTGGTTAAAAAGGCAAATTTTATTTTAGTACACATACACAGGAAAATATGTGTAGGTGATTTCAGTAAACAAAGATCAAAAGTAAGCAAGCTGTTATAAAAACCCCACAAAATACATATAATTGAGTAACACAGTTTAATGCCCACCAAGCACGTATTCATAGCCCAGGTCCTATTTCAACCATCACACTCATTAACACATTATTGACCAGGGGGTTTTTGCAGAAACGCATGCCTGTGGCATTGATAACGTCTCCAGTCAATAACGTGTCAACTCATGTAAGACCCACAAAACTCTGTAGAGTTGGGGCTGTTATTCTCTCCATTTTTAGGCATAAGAGCACAGAGAGGTGGGAACACTTGCTCAGGGACACACAGCTGGTGGAGGGGGGCCAGGATCTCCCAGCCCCTCATTGCTCATCCAGCCCCAGGCTCAGAGACAGCCCGGCCCTTTGTCATCTAATCTTGTCCCTGAACTAGGTTTCCTCCATGTCACTCTCAGCGTCCAGGACGTTCCTGTCCGGGCGCACATGGCTGTTACTCTCATCCCCACGCTGGCTGTGCAGCTGGTCCTGCCCTTGGTGGGTCTGCCCAGTTTCCCAAGGCTGCCTCTGGTTTCTTAGGCGGCCTCCCTCCAGGCATCTGCAGCTCGGGGCATATTGTGTCATGGGGGCAGAGACTGGAGCCTCTCCTGGGTGCTGGACAGCATTGGGTTGGTTGGAGCAAGACCTTCCTTGGCTTATTTGTCACTGGTGGGGGCCTCCGTGAGGCTGCTGTGGGATTGGCAGGCCCGCTCTCTTCAGGGCTTCAGCAGGAAGGTACCACCCTTTGCCTGAAGCTGAGACGCACATCCAAGGGGCAAGGACGGGCAGGGGCTTTGCAGGCGAAAACCATGGTCACTGTTGTGGTTCTTTAGGGTTTTACTCAGGTCGCAGCTCACAAAACTGTCCCATAACTGTCACCCTCTTTTGTCATGTGGGTCCCAGATGTAGTGGAGTCAAGATATCCCTTTGTCCCCTATGGGGCTGAGGCTCACTGTTTCTCTCCTCTTCCCAGGACCAATTCTGACTCCGCCTTGCACCAGAGCACAATGACGCCCACCCAGCCAGAGCCCTTTACGGGTGGGTCCCAGGATGCGCACCAGAAAAGAGGTATCGGCAGAGCCCACGGGCACCTTTCCTAGGGTCAGGCAAGTCCAGTAGGTGGCCACTGTGCCCTCAGGGGCCACAGACCTGAGAAGGAAGACTCAGCAAGTGCTGTATAACATGAGGAGTTCAGAGAAACTTTCAGAGATGGCACTGCTTGAGCTGGATTTTGAGGGATGCATAGGGGTTTTCTGGGCAGAGAAAACAGTGCCTATGAACTCACAGTGGCTTCTGTTGATGGACTCAGGGTAAGACCTCACAGTCTAAGGGGCCTTGCAGATGCTTTCAAATGTTGGGAGCAGCAAACCCAAGCAGAAGGGGCTTTTATCAGCTCATGACCAGCAGCTGGGGCTAGATGTTCATCTTCAGGGACCATTCAGTCCCTGGCTTCACACTGGATCATTTCCCGGCTCTGATGCTCAGAACCCACTTGGTCACTAAGGTCCATCCTGAAACAGTGAGTGGAAGAGAGGCCAGTTGTCCCCTAACTTTTGTCCAGAGCCTCCTTCACGGCTGGGTTGTGCACACACCTCTGTAGCTGGGGCAGATCTGTACCCAGGCCCTGGTCCCTCCTTGGAGCCAAGTGTGGAGGCAGTGTCCTTGGGACCTTGCAGGAAGGTACACGGCATCTTAAAAACTGGGGCAGCGACACCCAGAGAGTGCGGTGTGATGCTGTGAGGCCAGCCCTCGAAACCCACGTGGGCCTGACCTGCTCCAGGACCCTAAAACCAGGGAATGAATCATGTACGCTGATATCCAGGTGCTTCCCACTTTTCTGGTAGCATTTCACTGGGGGAGTATGTGAACATACCGGAGAAATTCTGCTGAAGGAATGAGGATGGGCAACCAGAATTTCACCGCTTGGCTGGCAGGCACCCTCCCCGTGTGATCTTTCCAGCTCACTGGGGCACCAGCAGCGAGATCGCGGAAGGGAATGTCTCCATAATAAAGTGAGGATTCCAAACTCCTGGGTGGATGAGAGTGCATCTGTCACTTCCTTCCTGCTCCTGGTGCTGGAGGGAGCTTAGAGAGCACTGTCCACCCTGAGGGAGGTCCCCCGCAGAAGTTTGGGCTTTTGGCATGGACAAGTGGACTTTGCCCTCCCAGGGATTCTTTGTGACCCCTGGCAACTCTGAGTCCTGTTGGCCTTGGGGTCAGGGGCGGGAAACACATCACCTCTCCTGTTCCTCTAGGAGGGGCCCAGGCAGTAACAAAGTCTAGGATTAGCCTGGTTGTCCTCCCATCCCCTCGTCTAGGTTTTGAGAAGGAGAAATTCACCCATCTGGCTATGTTCCTAATTTTGCTATTCCAGGTGAAAAACAGCCTTCAACAGGCATAAAGAAATTGGATCTCATTAAGTGTTTACTCTCTCCTTACCTGAAAGGTTTAAGGAAAGGTGCTTCAGGTACAGCTGGCTCCAGGGCCTCGAGAGATGCCATCTTGTTCCTTTCTCCCCGGGACTGGTTAGCACTGCAGGTCATTCATGGGGCCATAGCTGCCATGGGTGGATGGACCTCAGCCTCTGTTGAGCTCTGTGGCTTGGTGCCAAGACCCCAGGAGGGACCCAGCCTCTGGGTGCTAACAGCCCAGAAGAGGAGACAGGTGTCCACAGGGCTGCAGGGGCGCTCATGGGGCAAGACAGCCACTCCTGGGAGAGATGCTTGGTGGTCTTCTGCAGCTTGAGGCCTCTGAGGCCTGAAGAGACCCCGTGAGAGCCAGCAGCCACACACACCCTGAGCTTCAGAGCTTTCATTTTCGTTTCTCTTTAAATCACAGGTCCTCTGTTTTGGGTTTTGTTTCATTTGTTTTTTTTTTTTTTTTACTTTTCTTTTAAAAAATGAAGCTCTTTTGTTCTTTAGTACAATCCCCAGAAGTTACTGTTGGGGCAGTTACATTCATATCACAGTTGTGGCTCTGTGTCAGGGACCACCTGGTACCACTGCAAGGCTGCAAAGATCCCTTTTCTGCTTCTCCTCCAACCCCACCCCACCCTAGTCTTACTGTTAACAGTCCCGGGTATGGAGGAGACCGCATCAGAGACAGACAAGAATCTTTCCAAGCAAGGATGGGACACCAAGAAGGTAAGAGCCTAAGCGCTTTTGAAAGTGGTTTTCCTTCTTGATCTTTTAAAATCTTTTTAGAAGCACAACCCAAGTGAAGATGGTGAAATAGCATGTTGGGAGAACATCTCCTTTCCTGAAATGTGAACCTCATTCTTTTTTTTTTTCAATTTGTTTTTTTTTGCTTCCTAGCATGCAGGATCTTAGTTCCCCAACCAGGGATTGAACCCAGGTCTTTGGCAGTGAGAGTGCACAGTCCTAAGCACTGGACTGTCAGGGAATTCCCCAAACCTCATTTAGCTTTAACCAGTTAGGCCTTGAATACTAACGGCAGGCCTGTTAACACTGGGAAAAACCACGTAAAGAATTAAAATCCATGTTCACTTTGACAGCATGTTTTTTTTGGAAAAATGCAAAGAAGATTAACATGGCTCCTATGCAGGGGTGACAGGCAGATTCATGAAGCATTCCATGTTTTTACATGTACTGATGAACGTTAACTATTAACTAGACTTATTATGGTGATCACTACAGTATATACAAATATAGAATCATCACATTGTACACCTAACACTAATATTATATGCCAATTATATCTCCATTAAAAAAGAGATTGAAGCCAGGGAGGTTAAGTGATGTGCGCAAGGTTGTGAAGATACTTCGGGTTTAGAACCTACACTACCTAATTCTTAGCACGTGGTCATTCTGCTAACCCACAGCATTGGGTAATTTTCATCATTTATCTTTCTCTTTAAACATAAACTTCCATTTATTTGCACAATAATTGGAGCTTTTATTGCAGTACAGAGTCTTCTTGGAATTCCCAGTTGGCTTGAGATTTCTGTATTATCTCTAGATCCAGAAACAAATTTCTCAGTTCCAGCCTACAAAAAGATCTGGTGATAAGATAATTTGTGCCATGAATAGATTTCAAAGAATGTGAATAGAACAAAAATGCATTTAACACTAAAGCGATTTTGAATGTAAAAAAAAAAAGGAATTGACACCTATTGCTGGTCAAGTTGCAGGGAAAGGGGCAGCAACTCAGATCACTCATTCCCTTCAGGAACTCGGAGGGAGATGATGAAGCAGACAGCAGTGTGCTCATTAAGGCGTGTGTTCAGAGCTTTTGGAATCAACTGAAAACAACCTGAATGTTTGACAGCAGGGGATTTATAAGGAAATTGTCCTCAGTCCCTCGTGTGGCAAGCTCTGTGTGTGTGAGTTGGGATCTCTGAAGGAATTTTAAAGGCGTGAGAGACTTGTGAGAAAACTGTTACATAGAAAGAGCAGGATAAAGCTGTTTAGAAAGGCACAAGACACAGAGAGATGCAGATCCCTGGGTGTGCTGGACCAGGCCCTGGGGGAGATGCACGTGCAGGTTTGGCCAGCACTCTTGACCCGGTCCGCATGTTCCAGTTTTGCCCGAGGAGTACATGTCATTTTCATACTCGGTAAAAACCTTTAAAACTCTTTAACAACCCAGAGGAAAAAGTAACTGAAATGTCTAGTTGCAGAGAGGTGCGTCAGTAGGAGAACGGGGTCCCTACCACCTGCCCAAAATGTGCTGCTGCTGTAAAGCCAGAGAAGATGGCAAGTATCACGGCTGGGGAGGAGAGGAGCCCCAGCATCATGGGAGTGAGAAGAGGGTGGCAGAGCCCAGCATCTGGGCCAGACTCCTTTTAACTGCTGCTTGAAACCAAAGGATACATCTGTGAGGATGTCAGTAAAGGAATTCCTGTGGATTCGTTGGGGGTGGGACGGGGGATGATGGGTGAATTCTTCGTACTGTTTAGAAATCCATTAGGATCCCATAACATCCGTGGAATGCGTTTGAAAAGACTTTTCAGAAAAAGTCATTGTCAAAGCGCTTTGCAAAAAATAATCTGGTAATGAAGCGAGTGTTTACTCACGGAATTAAGGAGCCTATGGCCAAGTAGAAACCCGTTCCTCCAGCATTCCCTGCAGGGGCTAAATGCCTGGTGGTCACATGCCACCCCTTGGGTGCCCCAATCACTGCCAGTTGGGCCTTCCCTCCTCCCCACCCCCCAGCTCACTGGCTGTGTGCGTGGAAGGCAGGCCTAGCCTTCTGCCAGTGTGCCCACGTTCTTGTCTGATAATCCTGAGAGAATACCAGGAGTGTCTGCCCGAGGGCCCGGGAGGCAGAGACGAGTAGGGAGCATGACTCAACCGAGCCCTCTGCTGGCATGCGAGGTTCTGCCCAGTCATGTCCGCTGCCCGCGGAAGAGAGTTCCTTCTTTGTCCTTGGACGAGAGTCTAGGGACCCTGCCTGGAGCCTGTGGTTCTTGGATGGCGACAGTGTCCTGGGTTCACAGAAGAGGAAGAGGAAGCAGAGCTTCCCTGGGGCTGGTCTGCAGGGCAGCCACCGTGTCTGTCCCCGGGCAGCGTGGGGCAGGGAGCACAGCAGCCCTGGATTCCCTTGGGAATCACAGCTCAGGCCCCCGCGCCATCGGAAGGCAGGCCAGCAGGGGGCGTGGCCAGCATCTTCTGTGTTATCTGTGGCATCCGGCTTGAGCCTCCTGAGGCTTCTCCATGTGAGGTTCTTCCTTGCCGTGGACAGAGGGACTCTGAGCAGCGGGAGCCTCTGCCACCAGAGCCCTGCCTGCTTTGATTCAGGAGTGACGTAGGGTGTTAGCCACCAGGCACCTGGGTGGGTTTTCAGTGGTCCTGTCCCCCAGCTGGTTGCCAGCAGCCATGGTACAGCCCAGGGGATTTGGATGTGAAGAGTGGGCAGGCTTCCTCTACTTCCCCAATGCCTGCTCTGACGGGACCACACCACCCCTGGTCCATGCCCATCTTACCAGGTAGAGTGAAGCCGGGAGGGGGCTGTAGGAAAACCGTCTCCACACAGTTCTTGGTTTTGCCCCTGGGTGTGTCTGGGGCAGCCCCTCCTCCTATCCTTTGGGGCCACTATTCCTTTATCTGCACCTAAACTGTATTTTTTTTTTTAATTTGTTGAATTTTGGCTGTGCTGGATCTTGGTCGGTGCATGCAGGCTTCTCACTGCAATAGCTGCTCTTGTTGCATGGCATAGACTCCAGGGCTCGTGGGCTTAGTTGCCCCATGGCTTGTGGGATCTTAGTTTCCAGACCAGGGATCGAACCTGTGTCCTGTGCATTGCCACTGGATTGTTAACCACTGGACCACTAGGGAAGTCCCAATAAACTCAGTTCTTGTTGGGTACTTCTTAGCCCTTGTAGGGAGGTCAGCCATACTGTGAGGGGGTGCAGTGCATGTGAGGAGGCCGGCTCAGACTCTGCTATCTTCTCTTTCAGACGGGGCCCAGGCCCAAGTCCTGTGAGGTTCCTGGAATCAAGTAAGTCTCAGCAGGGCCCACCCTGTGTGCCCAAGGCCACCAAGGGCTGCTTGAACAACCCCAGGTCTTCCCATCCGCTCATGAGGCCACGCACCCTGATAAGAAGGGCTCTGTGCCACTGGTGGCCACCCAGCAAGCCCCATGCTGGGGGACACGCCTGCCCCTGCCTGCCTGAGATGACAGCCCCTTCCCCAGCCCCACACCCCATTCCTGGTCAGTGGGAAGCCCCTCCCCCAAGCCTGAGCCACCAGCCGCTTCCTGTTTGCACTGGAGGTGCTGGGAGCTTTCTCCAGCAGAGCAGCACCTCACTCTGGGGTGTCATTTTGCACCTGCTGGTTTATTTTTTTGCAGCCAGCCTTCTCCTGCCCCCACCACAGCTTCTGGGGGAGAACAGGCCAGCTGCCGTCCTGAGAGCTCACCTCCCCCTCTGTCTGGCCTTTCCCCCCCCAGCATCTTTCCATCCGCCGACCAGGAAAACACTACAGCCCTGATCCCCGCCACCCACAACACGGGGGGCTCCCTGCCTGACCTGACCAACATCCACTTCCCCTCCCCCCTCCCGACCCCCCTGGACCCCGAGGAGCCCACCTTCCCCGCGCTGAGCAGCTCCAGCAGCACCGGCAACCTAGCGGCCAACCTGACGCACCTGGGCATCGGTGCTGCCGGCCAGGGTAAGCCGGGCCGGGTGAGGGGGCGCTGCTGCTGTGTGTGTGTGTGAGTGTGTGTGAGGGCTGAGCAAGGGTGCCGCTGCCCGTGTGTGTGTGTGGGCTGAGCAAGGGCGCCGCTGCCTGCCAGGGCTCTGCCCGCGTGAGAATGATGTGCGCGCGCGCGTGTGTGTGTGTGTGTGTGTGTGAGTGAGTGTGAATGAGGGCTGAGCAAGGGTGCCCCTTCCCCGACAGGGCTCCGCCCGCGTGAGGATGATGTGTGTGTGTGTGTGTGAATGAGGGCTGAGCAAGGGCACCGCTGCCCGCGTGAGGATGACACGCGCGCGTGTGTGAATAAGGGCTGAGCAAGGGCGCCGCTGCCCGACAGGGCTCTGCCCGTGTGAGGATGATGTGCGTGTGTGTGAATGAGGGCTGAACAAGGGCGCCGCTTCCCCAACAGGGCTCTGCCCTCGTGAGGATGATGCACGCGTGCGTGCGCGCGTGCGTGTGTGTGTGTGTGTGTGTGTGAATGAGGGCTGAGCAAGGGCATATCCGCAGGGCACCAGGGTGGAGGGCAGAGTCCTCCACGGGGATTTGGGGTTGCCAGGCCAACCCAAGGGGAAGGGCATCTGGGCAGAGGCCAGGGTCCAGGAAGGCACATGCCCCCAGGGCTTGGACCATGGTTCTTAAGGGGGGTTGGAGGCTTCAGGGAGTTGGGGTGGGCCAGGCTTTCCCCATGCGCCCCTCTCATGGAGGGACAGGCGTGATCTGTTCTTCATCCCGCCCCGCCCACTTCCCTCCCCCTTCTCACCTCCCTCCCACGTCCCAGTGCCCTGCTGTGACTGACAGTTTAGGACACTCCAGCCCGGCTGCCTCCCCATGCTGCACAGCCATCCTTCCCTGAGGACATTTCACGGTCCCAGTGTCCCAGGAACCCCCAGTACCACCCTGGCCCTGTTGCTCCTGAGGACTTCCGGCGGCACCATCCCCCTGTGACAGGCAGGGGCCCTGGAGGTGTCCTCCTGACCCCAGACTCTGTCCCCGCTGTGGACCTAGTGCTGGGTCCCCCCACCCATCCCCCCACCCAGAATGGCTGGCAGCTCACGACCCTCCTTTGGTCAGGCCCTTGCACAGATCTTCAGTCTCCTCCTAGAGGACGCTTCAGGCCCCGGGAGCCCCTGGTCCTGCTCCCCACCCCGACTCCTCTCCAGCCAGTGAGCTTCCACAGGGCACCCTGGCATGAGCTGCGCCTCCCCCACAGACCCCCCCTCCGGGCTCCTCACCCCGTTCCCTGCTCAGACTCCTGCCCTCCCTTCTGCAGGCTTTCTGAGACCCTGCCCATGAGCTGCCCCTTCTCACACCGAGTGGCTTTCTGCACTCGCTGAAGACAAGTCACTGTTCTGCTCTCAGCATCCCCTGGGCTGGGCCTCGGTCTCACACGTCCTCGCTGTGACCCCTGTACCCACGCTGACTGTGGGGGGTGTGGGCTTGCGTCCAGGGGGAAGGGGCAGTCCCCCAGCAGCCTGGTGGTGGGACGGGCAAGGGGGGCCATGGGGACTCACACGTGTCTCCACGTGCGTTGGGACTCAGGGGTTGATAGGCACTACCTCATCATGCCCTCCTTCAGCCCCGGAGCCACAGCCTGGGCCCCCCGCTCACCTGGTCCACAGACCCAGTGCACCTCCCCCCTGTGCTCCCCCTGCGGGGGGGTGCCATGCGGGCTTTTCTGAGAACCACACACTCACATTCCCATTGGCTGCAATTCCTCTGGGGAAGCCGACTGTAGAGAAGGGGCAGCGGCCCCTGTGCCCCCCGGGCAGCTGTGCAGAGAGGTTTCAGGGTGAAGTGGGCGAGCCTTGGAGCTGGGCGGGGTTGGCAGTGAAGGCGACCTCGGAGCCCGCAGTCGTGACTGGCTTTGATGCGGACAGGGCTGGGGCAGGTGAGGGTTGTTGAGGGCAGTGCACACTCCCTAGGTGTTCTCACGAAAAGCTGGCTCAGCCATCAGGCAGGAGACACTTGCCCTGGCCATGCCCCTGTCCCCCTCTTCCAGGGAAGGCCCAGAACACAAAACAAGCAGATTCAGGGCACCCCAAGCTCCTGGGCCCTCCAAGAGACCAGTGGGTGGGCAGCGTCCACACTCCTGTGCAAGGCAAGAAATTGGAAGGTCGCCTCCGGGGCTGCTAGGGAGGGCCCCCCCACGCCGAGTCACTGTTTCCTGGCCCCCGTTTTTCTCCTCACGCCTTGCAGCAGCCTCCAGAGCACCACCCCCTCTGCCCAAGGGTCCTTGGCAGCCCCGCCCCCACCCGCAGCCCCAGCGCCCGCCTGGGAGCAACGCACTTCCAGCCCGAGCTGAGTCTAAACAAGCACAGGAAAACAACACATGTGAAAACTATAGATGCAGGACCAAGCGCAGACCCCGAGCGGGGGCCCAGACCCCAGCCTGCCTGGCTCGGCGCATTGGCCCAGTAATGTCTGACATGTGTTCGGTTGTTTGCGAACCTGCCACTCCAAGGCAGCTTGCCTGGCCAGGGCCTCGTTTTTCTGGGCGCATTTTACATCAAGCAGAGCCGCCGGTCCCTGGTACACGTGGAGCCCACCCCCTCCCCCTGCCTGCCCGTCCTGAGGCCCTCCTCTCTCCTTCCACGTTTGCTGAAGTCATTTCCCTGGCGTGGGAGGTGGGCAGGCTGGGGTCCTCCCTCGCAGCACACCTCTGGGGCCAGCCATCCCCACACAGAGGGCTTGCATGCCGCCACCACCTGGCCTGCCCTCCCCTGGCAGCTCTCCCCGCCCGCGCTTGGCCTCCCTGCCAGCTGGCCCCACTTCTTTTCCCAAAGGTGATCCAGGTTGTCCGAAGGAATTCAGGAACAAGGCTTCCCTCGGTCCAGCCGGTGTCTCGGGGGTGGTGCCTGCCTGCCTGTGAGGCCCAGAGCTCACTCTGCAGCCAGGCCGAGGATTAAAAACCTCCCTTGTGTTCAGCACAGACGTTAGAGGCGGGCAGCCTAACCGCCCAGTGTATTTTGGCTGTCCTCCGACTGTGTGCGTGATGCTTTGAATGGACATTCAAACATGCGTGTAAAAACCTGGATTTCAGGCCTCACTGGAAGAATCAGGCCCAGTGTGGTGGGCCAAGGTCCTGCAGCTCAGAGGGACTCGAGCTCTCCAGTTGGCGGCAGACCTCTCCTGGTCCTGTCGCCCCTCCAGCCCACTCACTCCTGGCATCTGCCTCTCCTGCTTATCGGTTCCCGACATCCACTCCTGATGTGGGCGGCAGGCATCCCTTGGCCTGCTGGACAAGTGAAGCGTTGGATGCTCAGAGAAGACAAGGGGGCAGCATGGGGTCCTGACTCCCAGGGTGACCTCAGCGGCGTCTTCCAGATGCCATCCGCCTCGGCCTCTGTCAACGGCTCCCTTGACCTTGCTGTGTTTGCAGCAGCCTGATTCTGGGCCCAGGGTCTGTGTGGAAACTGGCCCCCGGGGGCTTTGCTGCAGTGTCAGCCTTCCCCCCCACCCCCACCTCAGTGTCCAGCTGAGTGGAGCCGCCAGGGCATCCAAGGGGGAAGTGCAGGCGTGACTGGGCTCGCCCTGCACCGGTGACAGCCCCAGCGAACAGCTGCCTCGGGGTGGAGGGAAGGCTGCCTGTCATCTCCCTTCCGGAGAGTGTGTGGGCTGTACTCTCGTCCACCGTTGAACCTGCCACCTCATCCGCTGGAATAAAGTTGATCTGGTGCCCTCCACGGGCTGGGCCCAGCTCCCCTGGTGAGTCAGGCAACTTCACCTGGCCTTGACTGCAAGCCAGACTCTCTTCCAAGCCTGCTCAGCACCTCACTGGGACCTCACGGTGAACTGGAAGAGACAAGGAAACTGAGTCTGGGGGCATCTGGCCAGCCCCCAGGGCACCCCTCCTGCTCCCAGCATTGGGGCTTGTGCTTTCCTGGCACTGTACCTCGAGATCAGGCAGCAGGCCCACTGCTACCACACTGAACCTGACCTCGCTTGGCTCCTTCATGACAGACACATCCAGGGATCAGCTTGCTGGGGGCGGGGAACAGGGGGAGGGAAGGAAGGGGTGACCTGGAGCGCTCCAGCAGGAGCTCCAGGGGGAAGAAGATAAAGTAACTGAGTTTCTAGCTCGGTCATTCTAGTGGGGTTGGTGCTGCAGTGTGGCAGGTGCATGGGAGGCGGGGGAGAAGGTTGTGGATGTGTCCTGAGGGGCCAAGAGGAGATCTAGCCAAAGGAGCAGTCCTGGGGAGGGATGAGGGTGAGGAGAACGATGAGGTTCGGGAAGAAACTGCAGCGTCAGACAAGACCGACTTGGTTTTGGACCTAATCAAACGCAAGCTATTTTAGGCAGAAAGAAAAGGGAGGGACTCTGTCTCCTGAAACCAGGAAGTGCCAGCATGGCTGCCTCTGAGGCTCAGGTGCTGCTTCTGCCCCTCAGCCCCCTTGTGGTTACCCCTCACGCCACTCTGAACCTCCATTCCCGGAATTCTATCAAAAGCCCCTGGGCAGGATCTCATTGGCCAGCCTGGTCATGTGTCCATCAGGGAGCCAATCATGTGGTAGCCCAGAGGTGGGGAAGTGCTGATTGGCTGGGCCTACGGGACCTGCCCCTCCTGGGTGGTTGGCCGGCACTGGAGGTGGGAGCCCCTGCAGTGCTGGGGGACCCTCAGGTCGGGGTATTGGGGCCTCAGAGGGGGCGTCCTGGGTTTGGTGCTCAGGATGTGCCTACTGGTACCTATCTGAATGTATGGATTGTCTTCAGCAGTGACCCTTCTTGTGTGAGTGCCTCCTGTCCCGATGCTGGTGGCTGGCATCACACCCACCCTCCCTACCTTTCAGGGATGAGCACCCCTGGCTCTTCACCGCAGCACCGGCCGGCCGGCGTCAGCCCACTGTCGCTGAGCACAGAGGCAAGGAGGCAGCAGGCCCAGCAGGTGTCTCCCACCCTGTCCCCGTTGTCGCCCATCACTCAGGTGCGAGGGCCCAGTGGGGCAGGGGAGGTGGGCCCGACTGTGTCTCTCTGGGAGGCCTTAGCAGAACGCTAAACATCTTCCTAACATTTTTTCTTTTTTTTTGTGGTCAAATTTTCAAAGACATGGGAAATGCAGAAATCAAGTGGCCTGGAGTCCCCTGTGTCCATCTCAGCTGATAGATTGTGCCTGTGTGACTGGCCATTCTTAACTATGCCAGTCTCTTCTTTAGGATCTCATTGGCATTTCCCGACTGTCAAAATACAGTATTTAGAGAGTCTTTTTCTGTTTTAAAAAACAAAACCTGGTAAAATACGTTACCAGGTTTCCTTCATCTGCTTCTTTGGTAGATTTTGTCTAGGAATAGGTCCATTTCATCAAGATTGCCCCCCATGTAGCACACAGCTGTTCATAGGCAGTGTCTGTGTTAAGTCACTCAGTCGTGTCTGACTCCTTGTGACCCCATGGACTGCAGCCCACCAGGCTCCTCTGTCTGTGGAATTCTCCAGAGAAGAATACTGGAGTTGGTTGCCATTGCCCTTTTCTAGGGGATCTTCCTGACCCAGGGATTGCACCCTCATCTCTTGGGTCTCCTGTAATGGCAGGCGGATTCTTTACTTACTAGCATCACCTGGGAAGCTTGTTTGTAGGCAGTGTGTGTGAAAGTCACTCAGTTTTGTCTGACTCTGTGACCCCATGGGACTATACAGTCCATGGAATTCTCCAGGCCAGAATACTGGAGTGGGTAGCCTATCCCTTTTCCAGCTGATCTTCCCGTTGCAGGAATCGAACCGGAGTCTCCTGCATTGCAGTTGGATTCTTTACCAGCTGAGCTATCAGGGAAGTCCTCTTTTTCATAATCCTTTTAATTTCTGTAAAGTTCATTCCCCCTTTTGTTTTTGATTTCCGCAGTTGGGATCTTATCTTTTTTACTTAGTCCAGGCTCCTGGAGTACGTTAGGAAGTATTCTCTCTTCTTCTGTGTTTTTTTGAAGAGTTTGAGAAACATCGCTATTACTTCTTGGAATGTTTGGTAGAACTCAGTGTAGGTGCCGCAGCCTCGACGGATCTGCGTTAGAAAGTTTAAGGTGCCTGATCTGACTTCTTCCTAGATACCAACTTCTCAGACTTCCTTTTCCAGATTCTTGGGTCCGTTTTGGTAGTTTGTGCATTCTGAGGAATTTGTCCACGTTGACTGTTTTTCAGTCCTTAGTAGATAATGTTTTTTGTTTTTTTTTTTTAACATGACCTTGATGGTCTTATCCACCTACGATGAAATTTAACAATAGTTCTGCTAACACATCTTCTGTGATGCCTGGCCTGGGCTCTGTTCCCCCACCAGGTCTCTGCGTCTTCTCCAGTTCTTCAGATTAGGAGCCGGAGCCATGGATGGTTCTTGATGGCACCATCTTCGGTCTCTCCATCTGGGGGATCCTGGCCTCATCTCCCTTCCCCGCCACGCCCCACCCCTAAGGCCTGCCTTCTTTTGAAAACACCTCTCTGTTCACAAACTGCTTACCGGCTAATGAGAAGCCAGATTTTCTTCTTAGTGTTTATATAATGTGGTTCCCAGACACTTCCAGTTCCCTCGGAAGGTAGGAACCCTTGCCTGCCTGAGGAACTGTCTGGGTCGATGGATGAGTATTGAAAACTTCCCTCTGGTTATTTTCCTCTTTCCAACTCTAAGCCCAGATCTGGTCATTGCCCAGTGACCACGTCAGTGCCTTCCTAACCCATACCATCTCCAGCTTCCCCTTGGCTGCAGGTGGCAAGAGGGGGTTCCTTCCCCTTACAGGACTCCACAGGGGCTAGGTGCTGGCTCCCCACTGAGCTCCCAGAGTGTATGCCCCATGCCTGCCTATAGCAGGGAAGCTCCAGCTCAAAGGGCCGAAGAGGAAGAGGATTCTAACTCTGCAGATGTGGAAAGTGGTGCCCCCTATTGGCCTGGGAGGAGAAAAACTCGCTGGGGGCAGGCCCACCGAGCTGCAGCCCCGTCCTCCGTGGGCCTTGGGGGACCCCTGCCCACTCAGCCTTTGCTGCCCCAGTCCAGGGTCGGGACACCCTTTGGTTTGTCCATCACTTCGCTGCCACGGGCCGTGGGGGTCCCCACCTCTGAACGTGCCTCCTGCCTGACGCCCTCCTCTCCCTGCAGGCCGTGGCCATGGATGCCCTGTCTCTGGAGCAGCAGCTGCCCTACGCCTTCTTCACCCAGGCGGGCTCTCAGCAGCCGCCACCGCCCCAGCCTCAGCCCCCGCCGCCCCCACCGCCGGCCTCCCAGCAGCAGCCGCCCCCGCAGCCCCCACAGGTGCCTGTCGGCCTCCCCCAGGGCGGCTCCCTGATGCCAAGCGCCAGCCTGACACGGGGGCCCCAGCTGCCCCCGCTCGCGGTCACGGTACCGTCCTCTCTCCCCCAGTCCCCCCCAGAGAACGCGGGCCAGCCACCGATGGGGATCGACATTGCCTCGGTAAGGCGGGAAGGGGCCTGGCTTGGGTGGGGGATGGGGGTGGGTGGGGCTTGTGCAGGAGGAACCTGGGGGCAGGGGGGAGCATCAGGGCTCCTGGCTTTATCTGCAGCCACCTCGAGGCTCTACTTTGAGGCCAGCTTGGCCAGGGGTCGGAGCAGAGGCAAACACTGTCTGGGGCCAGGGGCTCAATGGGGAATTCTGCCTGAAATCCTCAAGCCAAGTTTGTCCTCCCCACAGAGATGGGGAGACTGATTCATGAGCAGGGTCAGGTGCCCCAAACTTCACGCAGCATGGGCCACCCTGTGTCCCTCTCCGGTGGGCCTGAATGCCCCCCTCAGCCCTTCCCACCCAAGGCTTCCTCGGAGGCAGGGAGCACCCAGAGCTTTCAGGGGCTGGGGAATGGACTTCCAGGAGCCAGAGTGATGGAGATGACCTGGGAGGAATAGAAGGGGTGAAACCAGTTCTGTGGTTCTTACAACACAGTGCCCTGGGCCCAGGGCCTGCAACTCAGCCCATAGGACCCCCTTGCCTGGGACAGGCTCAGGGTAACAAATGCTAGTTTTGGGGGGTTGACCCCTGCACCTCCAAACCTTCCTGTCTGTTCAGACTTTCATCCAGGTTGCCCTGGTGGGAAGGGAGTGGTCATAGCTACTTTTGGCTTCATTCAGAGAAACGGACGCATGCTGAGGGCCCAACCAGCCCTCCCTGCTCGCTTGGCCCGTGGCCACCAGCCCCAGGGTACATGTCATCAGAACACCATGTGTTCTGTAAAACACGAGCCCTCTTGGGCTGGACAGGGCCGGCAGGTCCCCCAGAGGGGGAGACTCACACCTCCAAGCCGCGCCGATCCCTCCGAGGGCAGACCTCAGGGGTCCCCGGGACAGGACTGCACCCAAACCTTGCCTTTGGCAGAAACAGAGCAGTTATGGGGGCGGCCCTGACGGTGAGCTGCCTGGGGCACCCAGCAGTGGCAGCACCTCGCGATGGAGCTGGAGGGACCTGGAGGCATGGGGTATCCCAGCCACGCTCTCGGGTCGGGGCCCCGTGGTGGGTAATCCACCCACCACCCCCGTGGGAGCTGGCGCTCTCAGAGCTTGGGCTCCAGGGGCCTCCTCTGTGAGCTTCTGCACAGCCACTCATGGGAGGAGAAGGTCCCCCCGGTCAACTTCATCTTCCCAACCCCGAGACAACCTGAGCTGGTCACTGCCAAGCGACCATGCTGTGTCCCTGACACTCAAACCCTGCTATGTAAGCCCCTTGCCCTATCTGGGCCCAGCCCCCATTCCAAACTTCTGGGGCCGCTGAGGAAATGAAGGAGACGTAGCACTTAGGGGGCCCTGAGCCGGCAGCTGGGTCTCGTTAAACGGCAGGCTCAGAGAGGTCAAGCAGCTTGCTGAGAGACACACAGCAGGGCTTCCCTGGGCGGGACCAGAGCAGGGACTAGATTCAGATCCTGGCCTAGCGGGTCTTGGCCCCCAGGGGTCTGGTGAGACGCCAAGACCCTTTGTCATTCAAGTGAAGAGGTGACTGCCCTTTGGAAGTCTGTGGACAACATCACCCAGAGGGCCAGTCCCAAGCAACACGGGTGATGGTGACCGCCAGACACCAGGACCCCCACTCTGCACCCGATCCTGCCATCACTCGAGGCCTTCTGACTCGCCCAGGGCCTTCCCTGCCCGAGTGTGTGTGTGGGTGTGTGCACGGCTGTGTGTGTGTGTGGGTACTGGTGTGCTTTCGTGTGAGTGCTCTAAACCCGCTGAGCAGAGGCCAGCCCTTCCATAGGCCCCCAGGGCAACTCTGCAAGGCTGGGTTCTGGACTCTAACCACGTGCTCCTACCCCTCCCAGAGTTGGGTTTGGAGGCTGGGCCCCTGTACGGCCCAGGGCTCAGGTGCCCTCCTGCAGATGCCCAGGTATTCTGCTTACCTGAGGGGTGGGGGCCCCGCCAGGCGGCTGGGCCAGGCCCAGGGCCCTGCGAGCGTCCTGACCTGTCTGTCATCGCAGGCACCGGCTCTGCAGCAGTACCGCACTAGCGCCGGCTCCCCCGCCAACCAGTCTCCCACCTCGCCCGTCTCCAATCAAGGCTTCTCCCCCGGGAGCTCCCCGCAAGTAAGGGACGCCGCCCCCCTCCCCCCGCCCCACTCCAGCCTGACTGGCGCCCCCCCGGCGTGGCCCCTGCGCACCGGTCCAGCGTCTGTGCCTCCTGTCTCACTCCACCCCATCTTGTTCACTCCATTGGGGTGGGGACAAGCGCGCACAGCCACCCTACGCGGTGGCCAAGGAGAAGGCGCCCTCCCCCCGGAGCCAGCACGTTCCCACAGCACCCGCGCTGAGCCCCAGCTCAGGGTGGCAGGCTCCCCATTCACGCCAGTGACGTCGGTGCCAGCTTCACCCCAGCGGGCGGCTCAGAGCAGGCTTCCAGCAGCCTGTGCTCCATCCCTGCCCATGTCTGCCCCCGAGACCTCGTGCTTCCAGGCTTCTGGAGGTGGAGGGGTGCTCTCGCACTTTGGGAACAGCTGAGTGACAGCCAGCCTGTGTGGGGGCTCTGCTCAGCCCCCTCCACCCCTTGTGAAGGTGTGTCTCTCACCTCCAGGCCTCTAGCCTGGGAAGCTTCTTTGAATGGCCTGGCAGCCCGTCCGAGGTCCTTGCCCTCTTCGCATGGATGAGGAGCCCGAGGCTCACCCTCGACAGCAGGCAGGGCTAGACCGTGTCAGTCAGATTCAGGTTTCCCTTCATACAAGGCAGCACAGAGGACCCTGGCCCCTGACACACACAGGCATACACACAGAGGTTCCCTAACACGTGCGCACACACACACACAGCACAGGTTCCCGATCCCTGACACACACACGCATACACACAGAGGTTCTGTGACACACACATGCACACACACAGGTTCCCTGACGCGTGCACACACACACAGCACAGGTTCCCAATCCCTGACACACACACGCATACACACAGACGTTCCCTGACACACATGTACACACACACAGGTCACCAATCACACACACATACACACACACACAGAGGTTCCTGGTCTGTGACATGCACACACACACACACACACATACACACACACACACAGGTCCCCAGTCTCACACATGCACACACACACACACAGGTCCCCGATCACTCACACACACACACATCCCCAATCACACACACACACAGCACAGGTTCCTGGTCTGTGACACATGCACACACACACACAGGTCCCCGATCGCTCACACACACACACACACACACACACAGGTCCCCAGTCTCACACATGCACACACACCCTTTGCAGGCTCCTCAGAATCCCCCTTGGTGCTGCTCCCCCTTTGGCTGCATTCTGTCCAGAACCTTCCATCAGAGAAGGGGTTCCCGAAAAGCTGGCACCTGGGCCCAAAACTTCTTGCCATAGCAGTGAAGCCTCCCCAGGACCCTGCCACCCCATCCCCAAGATGTCACCAAGTTGAGAGACTTCAGGAGTCACTGGAGCGCCCCAGACCCTGACGTCCCATCCTCAGCCAGGGCTTTCCTTCCCAAGTGGAGCAGGAGTGTTCCTTCAGGCAGGGCCGTGGGGGACGTGTCCCGCTCCCCCATCTCGCAGGCTCTCAGCGCACTCTGAGCCAGGCCCTGCGTGTCAGGACAGTGACCTTCCCCTCAGGGGGACCTGAGCCTGTTCCCAAGACTCACTGACACAGGACGGCCTCTCGCTCCACCTCCCACGGCAGCCAGGGGCTGGGACTCCCCCTGGGCCCTGCAGAAGACAGGAAAGGCGCAGTGAGCTCGGCGCGCCGAGGGTCAGCCTGGTGTCCGCGCGCCCCGTCCGTCCTGTGGGCTCTGTGTGATGCTGGAGGGCTGTGGGGATGGGAGACGCTGCTCCAGGCGGGCAGCCTGCCTGGGCTGTTCTCTGAGTAACGGCCCTTCTCGTACGCGAGGTAGCACAGGAAGGTCACAGGGCAGCGGATCTCTCTCGGGAGAGGTCCACCCGGACCAGCGCGGTCCATCCTGAGCGGGGAGCGTGTTGCTGTCTCATCGTGCCTGTGTCTGTGTGTCCGTTTGTCCATCCATTATGCGCCGGCAGGGGAAGAAGCTGCTCACTCAGATGTGAAGACGGCCCTGGGAGGCCCTTCAACCCCAGTCAGGGGCTCTGCTTGGGGGCAAACCATGGCAGAAGGCAGACGAGGTTTCCCACTGAAGCTGGATCTCAGAGGACACATTCATCAGCCCCCTGGGCCTGGGTCGCCCACCGCCTTCCTGGCCCAGCCAGCATCTCCCCTGCAGGCATGAGGCAGCCAGCTTGCCATACCTGCCCTTGGGTGGATGTCTTATCTGTCTAGCTGCCTCTCCGGGACCTGAGGCAGCTGGGATTGGGCCCTTTCCGTTCCCTCCCTGCTTCCATCTGAGCAGACCTTTCTGGCAAACGCTCATGGCAGCTTTACAAGAGAAGCTGGGGTCCCCTGTGTGGGCGCTGGGGCCAAGGCCATGGGATGCCCACAGGGTCAGATGCCCCGGAGAGACGTGCCCCTGGCCTCTGCCCAGGTTGGTCATCTGCCTCCTTCAGCCTCACCGCCCCCTTTTCCAAACCTGAAGCTGGCGATTTTTAGGGCACATGTGGCCTTTTTGCCATGCTAGCTTTTCTCCCTCCTTACTCCTTTAATGCTTTAAACTCTGCCTTGGTGTTTTAATGGTGTGTCCATCCCCAGGAGCCATTCTACCTTCCAAGTGGCCGACTGTCCCTTTCCTGTGGTCAGTCCACTAAACGCTCAGAGTGGCCGGTGGTTTTGTGACCAACTCTTCTTTGTGGTGGAGGCCTGAGAGCTCAGCTTTGGCAGCTGTTGGAGAACACGGGGACCTTCCTAGAACAGGGCGCTCCAAGGGAGGAGGCCCAGGGTCTGTGGTCTGTGAAGACTCTGACCTGGATGCACAGTGGGCTGGGGCCCTGCTTCCCCGGGTCGTTGGCTGTGCTGTGAGCTGGCCACACACCCAGCTCCGTCTCTGCTCCCTCTGCACCCCCCAGACCCCGTCCTGCCATCTCACTGGCAGCATCACAGGAGTGGGCAGGAGCTCCCTGCCCCTTTTTTTTGGCATCTCAGCTGCCTCTGAGCATCCCCGGCCCCCTGCTCCTTTCCCAGCAGCCTGCCCCTGCCCCAGCTGGTGCTGGGCAAACCGGAGTGGGGCTTTCTGCCCTCTCAGCCCTGGCGGCCAGTGGGGCAGGGCCGTCTGTGTATCTGTCTCGTCCTCCTCTGTGAAGCCTTCCTGCTCGTGTGTGTGGCCTGCCTCATGTCCCCTGTCTCCCATGCCTGACAAGGTGCACATCGCATCCTGGACATCCAGAGACCTGCCGCCCTGCCCCAATCACACACTTTCCTCTGAGCTGTCACATGGGGTTCCTGGCTGCTGTGGCCCCTTGTCTTCCATCTGACGAAAATGGGCTCACCTATACTGGGGCTCACGGAGAGGAGATGGCTGGCACTTTGAGGGAAGATGGGATACAAAGGCCCCCCAGGATCAGGTGGTGGAAAGGAGCAATCGCCCTGAGGTTAGGAGTGCACCCCTCCATCGCAGGGGGCACAGGCTTTCCCGGGAGCCCTGAGATGGACGGGGTCAGCATCTCACATTCCGAGCATCTTCCAGGAAGTTGCAGAG
Source organism: Muntiacus reevesi (assembly GCF_963930625.1). Taxonomy (NCBI): domain Eukaryota; kingdom Metazoa; phylum Chordata; class Mammalia; order Artiodactyla; family Cervidae; genus Muntiacus; species Muntiacus reevesi. The sequence goes on along the minus strand of NC_089249.1, from coordinate 183,346,301 downwards.
GCCTCCCCTGGCTCCCAGCCCAGGCCAGCGGTGAGGTCCTGGGGGAGGGTCCGGGCGCACCCCCACCCCCCACGCCGGCCTCGCCCCTGCCTGGTCAGGAGCCCTGACGACAGTGGGCCTCTCTTCTGTCTGCAGCACTCCTCCACCCTGGGCGGCGTGTTTGGGGATTCATTCTATGAGCAGCAGATGGCGGCCAGGCAGGCCAATGCTCTGTCCCACCAGGTGAGCGGGCGCACGCCGCAGACGCTCGCCAGGCCCGCCCACTGCCCGGCCCGGCCCCGCGTCTGCACCCCGCCCACAGCGGGGGAGGAAGGGCAGGTGGTGGACGCTGGCAGGGACGGGCAGTGGCCGTCACCGCAGGGCCCTGGTGTGGGCCGTGCACATGGGTTTGCCGGGAGGTTGCACTGGCTTTGCCTGGACCCCGGGGTGGAGGGGGCGTGGGCCTGGGAAGGGTGGACTGCCACCCAGAGCTGTTCACTCATGTCACCAACCATCCATCCATCCATCTCCACGCACTCGGATGGGGCCGTGTGCTGGCCAGCCCAGGCAGGTGCAGAGACGGGGCGACCCCAAGGCAGAGGGACTCATGCTTGGCAGCCCCAAGCTTGGGTGTGCCGGGTGTCCCAGAGGGCGGGAGGTGCTGGCGGTCGCAGGCAGGCCGGCCAGCGACCCACAGCCAGGGTCCCAGGGCGGCCAGCGTGGGGGGAGCTGGCTCACACCCACGTGCTTCCTCTCCAGCTGGAACAGTTCAACATGATGGAGAACGCCATCAGCTCCAGCAGCCTCTACAGCCCAGGTTCGACGCTCAACTACTCCCAGGCGGCCATGATGGGCCTGACGGGCAGCCACGGGAGCCTGCAGGACACGCAGCAGCTTGGCTACCCCAGCCACAGCAGCATCCCCAACATCATCCTCACAGGTGAGGCCACCCGTCAGGGCGTGCTCGGTGCGGGTCTCGACGTCAGTGTCCCCGTGGGAGCCTCGGGGGAGATGGAATCTCTGCCTCGGTGCAGACCCACGGAGGCCAGAACCCCCACCTTGACTCACTGCTGGGCTTACAGGATACAGGCTGGGGGTACACATACTGAACCCTGGACTAGGTGTCCAGTGTCCTGGGCTCAGAGTGTGAACAGGATAGAACCAGTCACTCACCTCGCCTGCCCCCCCCTTGCCCGGGTAGGTGAACCCCATTAGCTGAACATTCACACGCACACATGCACACACACACACATTTTCACCTAGCCATGCTCAGACCTTCCAGTCTTCTCTCCCCACCCCTTGTCATGCCCCTAAAGGTTCTAGGTATTATCAAAGAAGAAGCAGTTTCCTCATAAGCCAGGGCTGTCATGGGGCTGAGGATGAGACCCTTTCTGCAGTCCCACTGGCATCTCTAGGGTGGGAGGGTTCTCTCTCCAGAGCTCCCCACAGCCTGGACTAGGGCCAGGGCCACCTGCCTGCCTCCAGGGTCTGCAGGAGATACTCTTGAGTGCAGAAGCCTTGGCCTTGGAGGTTGTGTGAGAAGGATCAGGCCTCTGTGATTGTGCAGTAGCCCAGAAAGACCAGAACTTACATGTCCATTTCCCAGACTGGGAAATGGAGGTCCCCGATCTCACAGGAGCCCAGGTTTGAACCTGGGTCTCTGTGGGGAAGCTTGGGCTTCCTTGCTGCCCACAGCCAAGTCCCCTAATGTACGCAGGCAGACTGCCCGGCAGAGTCGGGGAGGCCCCTTGCTCCCTTCAGGTGACGCTGAAGTTTGTGTCGCAAACCTCATCCCAGGGCTTCCTGGCCTTGGCACCCTGACACGTGGGTTGGCTCCATCCTGTGTACTGTGGGGTGCAGAGAGCAGCATCACAGCATCCCTGGCCTCCACCCCGACACCAGTAGCATGCCCTCCAGTAGTGACAACTAAAACTGTCCCCAGACACTGCAAATGTCCTTTGCGGCACAGACCGCTCAGGTGAGCTTCCTGGTGCGGCCTGAGCATCGACAGGGCTGTGGGGGTGCCGGGGGCCAGGGCGAAGCTGAGCCTTTTGTGTGTACCCCCCACCCCAGTGACAGGAGAGTCCCCTCCCAGCCTCTCTAAAGAACTGACCAGCACGCTGGCCGGGGTCGGTGATGTCAGCTTCGACTCTGACAACCAGTTCCCCCTGGACGAACTCAAGATTGACCCCCTGACCCTGGATGGACTGCACATGCTCAATGACCCAGATATGGTCCTGGCCGACCCGGCCACCGAGGACACCTTCCGGATGGACCGTCTGTGAGCGGGTCGCGCGGCACATGGCCGCCCAGCCCCCGGCTCTGTCACCCCGCCGGCCAGTGGTCCCGACGGCATCGCCCCGAGCCTGGGGACAGCGGCGCTCCGTCCCTTGCAAACGGCCGAGCTTGTGATTCTGAGCTTGCAATGCCGCCAAGCGCCCCCCGCCCGCCCCCCCCCCGGTCGTCCACCTCCCGCGTGAGGCCGCGCGTCGTCGCCCCCGCGGACCCTCCCTGCTCTCTCATCTCCTGTAAGCTGCGGGAAGCGTGCTGGGCAGGGCTGCCAGCCTCGGTGGGCACCACGCTCCGCGACGGTGGTGGGCTGAGGTGCATCTTGCGACTGTTGTCCAGCTCTCACTGCCTTCCTTTGTCCCTGGTCCCCCTACCTGCCCGTGCCCCCAGCCCTTGGTTAGGTAGCGAGCCAACCCCACCCTGCCAAAGGGAGAAAGTGCCAGAGAGAGGGGGGCGGACGTGAAGCGAAATAAACACTATTTGGACTGCTGTCTTTTATATTTCTGTGCACACACAGAAGGCTAGCATCCATCGCACGGAGGTGGGATGCGACCGTGTGAACAGCTAAGTCTCCTCCAGGGTCCCTGCCTCGCCCGCCCACCCCCCACCCTCCGGCCAGGCCCCTCTACGGCCACCTGTGCTGTGACACCCCCACCCCAGACTGTCGGGGACGCACGCAGAGGCAGATATTTCTGGGGGGGGTTGCAACTTGTTTCATCTTTTTTTCTTTGTACTGTGGTCGCTGTTACTATTATTTAAAGAATGGGGTGGGGAGGGGGTGGCTAGGGCATTTTTTGTTGTGTTTCTTTTCGTTTGTTTCTTTCGGTTTGTATTTACATTTTGGTTGTGGATGAGTAACTGACTCCTTCAAGCCAATGCTTGCCTGAGAGCATGTTTTTTTTTTTAACTCTAGAAATCCAACCTTATATACTTGTGAGCTAACTGGAAGCAGCCTGCTGCCTGCCCAGGTCTGAGCTGCATCTCCTGTCTTTTTAGTTTTGCTCCATTATCCCAAACCAGAAGGACGGGAGGTTAGGCTGGCCTGGGCGGACACTCGGGTGAAAGCTGGCGGCAGCGGCCGGAAGTGCCTCCCCTCCGGTCCCCGTAACTGACTTCCGAGGAGGAGCCCCAGCTTGCATCAAGGGTCTCCTGAAGGTGCCAGCCAGTCCTCAGGGCAGGTCCGCCCCAGACCCCGTGGCTGGCGGCAGCTGCGGCCCCTCTGCTCTGAGGCGCCCCAGAGACCAGCCTGTCCTCGGCAAGCCCACCCCGAGAACTAGCCAACATTCATTCTCTCCTGCCATCTTTTTGGTGGCCCCTCCCGGCAGGGCTGGCTTTGGAGGCAAAGAGCGGTGTGCGTTTCAGAGGGTGGTTTCCAGGTGCTTCTCAAGTGCCTCAGGAGGCCCAGGTGACCATCTGTCGGGCTCACTGGTGCCCCAGAGGCCGTCCGTCTGCCCTCCAGGCCCTGCGAGCGGGCAGCAGGGCTGGTTTCGCATTGTTTTGCTCTGGAGCTGGAACCTCTGTTTCGTTCCCTCCGACACCGCATCTTGAGTTCTTACTTGTTCCTCTGCCTGCCAGCCGGGCTGGCCGCTCCTGCCTGCTGCGTTTCCACCTCCATCAGGGTCTCCGGAGCGCCCGCCTCGTGGCCGTCCCTCTCTCGTCCCCCTGCTGGGCTGTTAGCACCTAGCCAAGTGGCCACGCCCATGGGAAGCCCCCTGTCCTGTCACTTGGCCCCCACCGCTGTTGTCTGGCTGGGGGACACAGTGTCAGTCCATCGGGGTCAGGGGCCTGTCCTCTTTGCGTGGCGGGGGCTGGGGGCAAAGAATGGGGACTGGTTTTGTTTTGTTTTGTTTTTTAAGAAGAACTACATGTACATAGAAGGGTTTGATTACCATTAGACTTGTATGTAGAACTTTTAAAAAAAATGGCCTTAATAAAATTACAAACAACCTTCCTGGATGCAACTTTCAAACAAGGCACTGGGGACCCCGTGAGGGAACCCCGTCAGCCCGCACTTCCCATCGGCCCAGCTCTGGGTTCTTGGTGCAGGTGGGCAGGGAAGGAGGGGTGTCCAGCCCCGTGGCCCGTTTCAGCATCCCTTGACCAGGAGCACAGGTGACTTTGTATTAACACGGCAGCCTCAACCCATGAGGGGCGTGGGTGCAGAGCTTTCCTGGGGAGGGGACCCAGCCAGAAACCAGTGGCCAGGCATCCTCAAAGGATTCACTGCCCCCTCCTAGCACCAGGCAGGCCTTTGTGGGGAGGAAGGGTCTACAACAGGGGATTTGGGTTTTTTCTTAAATATCACTTCTCTACTAAGTATTCTTGAATTGCCAAGACTTTTAGAAACAGGACAGCTTAGGGGAATCAGCCCTTTGACTTGTGATGTGAAAATACTGTGATTTCAGGCGAGCTGCGCCATGAGGGGTGAGCCGGGGCCCCTGCGTCGTGTACATAGACCCGCCACCCGCCACTGCGTCCTCACTCGCTGCGACTGAGCTCCCCTCATCTGTTCCTCGGGAGCGCGCGCCATGCCTCGGTTTGCCCCCTGTCCTCTGAGCCCCCAGGGTGAGGAATGTGTCCCCACCATGAGGATAGGATCTGGGATCAGCCTCTTTCTGTATTCCCCAGAGAGGAGAGTTTATATCCCTCCCCCCAACCCCTGACCTTCAGCTTCACCCCTGCAGTGCCCAGGATGGACTTGGGGGAGGAGAAGGTGGGTCTCTGGGTCACACCCCTGTCAGAGGTGCCCGTGAGGATGCGTGCCATTACCAGAGGGGGACGGCAGCACTGCTGGGGTAGATTGCAGCACCCTCTCCACTTTGCCAGCTCACCTTGCTCCCGCCAGCACTCTCCTGAGCAAGAAGGGTGGGGGCCAACCCCTTGGGGAAGAGGGCCCTGAAACCCTCAGTGGAAAACTCAGGGGGCAGGTGTATCCTTCAGCAAAATTTGGGGACCCACAGCCAGTAGCACCCAGAAGCTGGGGACAGACGCACAGCAGAAGGGACCCTGACTGCATTGGGTCCAGCCCCCACCCCCACTGCAGTCCACAGAGCTCCCTGGGAGCAGGCCTGCGGGGCCGGAAGGCAGGGGCAGGGGGGTGTGTTCATGGCCCTTTCCCTAACGCCGCCTCTGTGCTAACCTCCAGCCTCCCCACTGGCCGTAGGGCAACCTGCCTGCCTGGTGGGCGTGCACAGGGGCTGGGAGCCCGGCTCTGGGTGCTTGGCTGGCTTTTATGTGCTGTTACCTACTTGTGGATTTTGAGGCCTGAGCCAGGAGAGTTTTGACATCCTAGGTGTGTTGGGCCTGATTGCTTCAGGCGGCCGACCTCCGAGGAGGATGGCTGGCCAAGTGGGCCCATCATGAAGCCCGTGTGTCACATGGGGGTGGGCTAGGATGGCTGCCCATTTGTCTGTCCATCAGATGCTGGTGAGACCCTTGCATGGAGAATGAGAGGTCCTGTGTCGTCTGTCCGTCCTGCCAGGGTAGCTGTCCGGTGTAGGGGCTGTGTGCCGGCTGCTGGCTGGCTGCGGCCTGGTCACGGGAGATGGGGGTAGGTGTGAGGCCCGTGGCGGGGCTGGGCAGGGCTCAGGCAGCGGGGACGGCACCCTCTGTCCAGCGGCTGGGGCCCGAAGAGTCCCTGAGATCACTACTCCTTGAGCTTCTGTGGACCGGGAGACCTCCAGGGGCTGAGTTCTCCTGGGATGCTACACTTCTCCCCAGATTGCCACACCTGGGCTGACCCTGAGCTAGTTCATAACCAGACATGCTGCCGACCTCCTACCCCAATTCCGGATTCTGACTTTCCTGCATGTCCAAAGAAGGCGTCCCCACCCCAGGGTGCAGGCTGGGCGTGGTGAGGCCTGGTGGGGTTGGGAGACCCTCCACCTCCCCTGCCCCCACCCCAGTCATGACAAAACGGGAGCACTCCCCCACTCCCTGGGTTCTGAGGGAGCTGTGGTCAGAGGCCTCGGGGTACCCTTGGTATGGGGTTAGGGCACAGAGGTGCCAGATCAATGGTACCTGGTGCTCTTGGGCGTGATGCTTCAGGTGAGGGGGCTGTGGCCGCCTGAGCCTGCACCCCCGCCACACCACCTGAAGAGCTGGAGTGGGGGGACTGGGTGCCTCGCCTACCCTGGGAGGCCTGCCTGGGGTGAGTGGGCAGCCTGGTCTGTTTCTGCCCTGCTCCGTTCTCAGTGGACCCTGGGCCCCCCCAGGGGGTCTCTCAGTGTATGACAGGGGTCCCTGTGATGTTCCTTCGTCAGTTTGGCCTGAGCCAGCTCTTTTTGGTTTCCTTCAGCTTTTGGGGGTCCTGGCTGGTGGGGCTCAGGCACCTCTCGTAACCATTGTTGTGCCACAGGCGCCTGGCACAGACAGGAATTCTCCCCCAGCGGAGGCAGAGTGACCTGCGCCCCCAGGCCTGGACACTGGGGTACCTCTGAAGGCGCCAGGGGGTGGGCAAGACTCTTGCGACCCAGGCGTCAATTCCTTCTTGTCCTTCGGAGCTCAGGCCCATGGTCTCTGGGTCCCAGGCTCGTCCCAGGCAGGGTAGGAGGCAGGGGCTAGATGTTAGGAGCTGATTCCAGGCAGCTCCCCCCACCTTCTACCCAACTGAGCAGCGCCCAGCACCCTGTCCCCAGGAGCCAGACATGGGGGTTGCCCTCCTCTCACAGGGTTGTGGGATCTGGGGGCAGTCGATGCCCAGCCTGTCATTTCTGACCTCCTGCCAGCTGGGGACAAGGGGACACAGCTGTGGTACTTGCCACCGGACTTCGGGAGGGAGGGCTTTGGCAGCTGAGGTCCGCTGACCCTGCCACGCCCTCCGCAGGAAACTGCCCTTCCCCTTCTAGGAGCTGGGCAGTGCCACTGATATATGCAAACCCTCCAGTCCCGGCCCTGTCCCACCTGTGTCCCTCTCCCCAGGCTGGCTCTCCCCCCCCCCCCCCAGCATGTACATTGTGCTGTAGATGTCCCGTGGGCTGCACGCGTGGGTGCCCACAGCAGGCGGGGGCGGGCGCTCAGGGCGCACTCGGCCAGCCCCTGCCCATCCTTTCTGGCGTGGACGCTATATCGTCTTTGTACCTTTGCATCCTTTGTAATGAAACGTAATAAAAATTCACTGTTTTCGTCTCTGCCTCCTCCCTTTTTTTCCTCCCCTCTTCTCCCGCCTCAAGGATGAGATGTCGGTTTTGCAGGTGCGCCAGGTGGGAGCCGCCCAGAGACCACACACACGTGAACACGGACACCCAGGCCTGAGCCCCTCACACACACACACACCGCAGGATCCCAGCCCAGATGCTCCAGGGGCACGGAGGGGACGAAGCAGCGGGCCTGGGGCCTGCAAATCAAGGCCTGACACCCCCAGTCAGGCTGCTAGGGCCCCGGCCAGTCAGCGGGGAGTCAGTGGCAGTCCCCACCCCCACTGCCTGAGTTTGGGGTCTCTGGGCCAGCCTCCCCTCAGAGACTCGACCCTACCATCTCCCCAAAGCAGAGACCACAGCCAACCCCTCCGCCACACAGACACACTTTATTTTGTCGTCCCTGAGCCCCTCTCCTTCCCCCCAAGGCCGACTGCCTCCTGGGGCCTGGTGCCGATGACCTCCCATGGGGAGGGCAGCCGCGAGGGTGGCTGTCATCCAGTGGCGGGTCCCCAACCCCATCCCTAGGCCTGCAGCAGCCTCTGGGCCTCGTAGTCTTCGGGGATGGTGTCTGTGGAGAGAGGGTGAGCAGGTGAGAGGCGGGTGAGGGTGGGGGGTGCAGACTCCCCGCCTTCCCTGATGGGGGTCCTCTTACCATTGCAGCGGTAGCGCAAGTTGGCCCAGATGATGTTCTCCTGGGAGAAGCAGAAGACCCCCAAACGACCACCCCGCATGGTCGTATCCAGGACCACGTTGCTGTCCGCCACCAGCTCTGGGCCCTCATAGAATCGCACTCTGCAGGGGAGGAGGACCATGACTCGGGGCCCTAGGCCAGGCCCTCCCCTCTCAGAGCGTCAGCACCCTGCCCAGTGAATTAGCTTCTCTTGTCTAGGAGAGGGGACTGTGTCTCCCTGCCTGGGCAACACTCAGGGCAGAGGGGGCTCCTGATCTGAGCCTCAGTTCCCCTGTGTGAGGATAGATATGCAGGGCGAGCATACAGTAGATGCAAAACCTAGCACCTGGACTTCCTGGCAGCGCAGAGTGGGAACTGAGAAACGGGGAGTGGGTGAGACCCCACCTTCTGCTATGTATGTGCAGCGTTCAGAACCCCCCAGCCCTGCCTGGGTCCAGGCCACCCAACCTGGCCCCGCCCTTCAGGAGTCCAGGCCCGCCCCTGTCCTACCTCCCCTCTGGGCCCGCCCACTGAGCAGCTCTCTGCAAGACCTGAACCCTCCCCATGTCCTCGGAGCGGTATCATAGCCACCGGGCCAAACAGTTATTTCTGCCTATATTATTCCCATTTTACAGGTAAGGGGACCAAGGCCCCCGGAAGCAACCCCCTCCCACAAGAGCCAGGTATGAGCAGGGACTCAGGGCCCCTTGGCGGAAGGCGGGTCCCCACCTGATGTAGCCCACTTGGGGCCGGTGCTGCAGGAACCAGCGGTAGGATGTCTTGTCCTTCCAGCCCACGTTCCGGGGATCCTTCCACAGCAGCCGCACCTGTGACGCTGTGTCCCCCGTGTGCCACAGTGCGTTCCGAAGCTGCTCCCCAGGGCCTGTGGAGGACTTCACAGCCTATCACACCCAGGAAGAGGGGAGTGGGGTCAGGGACCATACAGGCCACCAAGGCCCCCAGACCGCACGGAGCTTTGGGTCGTAGAGGAGTGGTGGGTGTCCCTGGTATGCCTGGATGGGAGACTCCCAAGGAAGACTTGAGGGCCACATGGAGGTTTACAGGTAGGTTATAAGGGGCAGCAGTGGTAGGTAGGATAAACTAGAGTATAGAGGACTTAGGGAATTTTAGGGTTTCAGTGAAATACTGGGGTCCGGTGGTGCTAGTGGTAAAGGACACGCCTGCAATAGAGGAGATGCAAGAGATGCGGGTTCCATCTCTGGGTCTGGAAGACCCCCTGGAGGAGGGCATGGCATCCCACTCCAGTATTCTTGCCTGGAGAATCCTATGGACAGAGGAGCCTGGCGGGTACAGTCCATGGGGTTGCAAAGAGTCGGACACGACTGAGCACATCTATTCTATTCTAGGGAGCCTGCAGGAGGATTTGGAACCTGAGAGAAAGTTTAGGGCTCTGTGAGAGGGTTTGGGTGCCCACGGGAAGACTAGGGGATCCTGGGGGAATGTTTGAGGGCCTGTAGGAGGACCTGGGAGGATATCGGTAGAAGGACTTTGAGGGCCTTAGGATAATGCCAGGGACTGTAAAGCTTGTGGATCTGTGGAAGTGTCGGGGCCTCAGAGAAGGCGCTGGAACCGAGTTGGGGAAGGGGCCAGCACCTTGAGCTGGATGCCGGGTTCTGCCACCGCACGGAAGGGGTTCGCCTGCCAGTACGTCTGCTCCATCTGTTTCCACATGACCACGTAGAAGCTGGAGCTGTCCTGATAGCCAAAGATGAAGCCAGCGTAGTCGTCATCCGTGGCAGTGTTCACGTGGAACGTGCCTTCGAAATCCACGCCATTGAAGGCCGTGTAACCTGGGGAGAGGAAGGCACGCTAGCCCCTGTCCTACCGGGATCCGGATCCGTCCCCGAACGGATCTGCCCCTTCGGAGTACAGAACGCCCAAGCCCAGGGTCCAGACCACCTAACCTGGCTCCGCCTTTCCTGAGTCCAGGCCCGCCCCGTCCCGCCGCTCCTCCGGCCCCGCCCCCCGAGCAGCCCTGCAAGGCTTGGCCCCTCCCCGCGTCTCACCGACAGCCAGCCCGGGGTCGCTGTTCATCGTCTGCACGATCTCCATACCCTGGTGAGGTTCAAAGGAAGAAGGGTGTCAGGCCAGGAGGACTCGGCTCCCCGCCCCCAGTTTAGGACCCGCTGTGGTGGCCCTGGGCTCCCCCCACGTCCCGCCTAGTCCTTGCCCCCACCTGGTTGAGCACCACCCAGTTAGGGTCTATCTGCGCGTCGCCCTCAGGGTCCAGCACGACTGTCTGGAAGGCCCGGAAGTCGGTGAGGGTGACCTCGGCGTTCTCCGGACACACATCGATCTTGTCTACCACCTTGTCCGCATCAAAGTCGCCCTGGCACGCGTCGCCCACGCCGTCCCCTGAGAGGAGGTGGGAGGCCCCCCCACAATGATAGAATGAGCTCCAGGCCCCGCCCCAGGCCTGGCCATGCCCATACAAGCTACTGGCCCTGCCCACGCCACGCCTCCAGCTCGGCTCACAAGTGCCACTGCCCCACCATGCCCACCCCAACCCTGGCGCCGTCCCCACCGCAGGCCCTGCATCCGGCCTTACGGTCCACGTCTTCCTGGCCCGGGTTGGGCACCAGACGGCAGTTGTCCCTACTGTCGGGGACCCCATCATTGTCGTCATCGTCGTCGCAGGCGTCACCCTGGCCATCCTGGTCTGAGTCCTGCTGGGCACTGTTGGGCACTGTGGGGCAGTTGTCCCTCGAGTCCTGGTGCCCATCCCCATCCCTAGAGTGGGTGGAGCAGGGACAATGAGACCCCAGAAAGCTGGGTCAGGCGCTGCCCACCCTGGGTCCCCACCTCAGCCCCAGATGGCCTGCTTACTGGTCTTGGTCGCTGTCACAAGCATCGCCCACGAAGTCGTGGTCCACATCACTCTGGGGGCCAGAGGAGGGGGAGGATACAGACGTTCATAATCGGGGCAGAAGAATTCAGACGCCTCTCCCCCACCCCCAGTTCCAGAGCCAATATCTTCCTGAGCCCAAGCAACACCCCCCAAATTGTTCAGACTGGGCTGGAGTCTTGTTAACCAGCCTGGGACTCACCCTGGGGGCCTGACCCAGCTGGAGTCTGGCCTACACTCACCTGGTCTGCGTTGCTCTTCTGAGGACAGTTGTCACAGGCATCTCCTACACCGTCCCCATCAGTGTCCTTCTGATCTGAGTTGGGCACCCTGGGGCAGTTGTCCACCGGATTGCGGATCCCTGAGAGAAGCCGGGGAACAGAACCGGATCCCCAGATGGGGACGGGGCCAGGCTGACTTCAGCAGAGCAGGTGCAGACCTGGGGTTAGCCTGGGACAGAGTCCCCGCTTCACCCTTGGCTGCCAATAACTACAAAGTTAAACCAAGTATTCATGCCCAGTCCCCAGCCTCTTAGAGACTAAATGAATGGAGCGGTGAAGGGACTGGCTCAGTGTGCGCACCACCTTGAGTCTCTGCCGGGATGTAAAAATGGTACCTCCTCCATGGGGCCCTGTCCCCCGTGCTCACGGCTCTATCCTCTTTCCCCCTGCAGCATCTAACACAGGGGCCCCCTTTCCCTCCTCCAAAAGGTCTTCCCACTTGCCCTCGGCCTCCCAGCTTGCATTTCTGCCCGCGGAGCAGGGTCCCTGGCGCCCTAGGCGAGCTCACCCGCTCCGGCTTCCAGAAGAGGCGGAGCCCAGCCTCCAGCCAAACCCCACCCCTTGGTGCCCGCCCTTCCCTCTCCTCTCCTCCCCTGCCCAGAACTTACGGTCGCCGTCTATGTCGTCGTCGCAGGCGTCGCCTCGGCCGTCCTTATCTGTGTCCTTCTGGTCGTCGTTCTTCTGGGACCGACAGTTGTCGCACGCATCGCCCCACTTGTCGCCATCTGTATTTCGCTGGTCTGGGTTCCGCACGAGCGGGCAGTTGTCCTAGAGGTGAAGGCCGGTTAGGGGATAGGCAGTCCTAGGGAGTCAAAAGTCACTCCCCAGACTGTCCAGCTCCGAGGCCCCGCCTTCTCTGCATTCCCCGCGCAGTCCTTTGGGACCCCCGAGATCAGCCTCTGAGGCCACACCCGTCACCCGGAGACACGCCCCCACCCGGTCTCGCCCAGGCCCGCACTTTTGCCCCACCTTCTCATTGAGGACGCCGTCCCCGTCGGCGTCCGGGTCGCAGGCGTCTCCGATGCCGTCGCGGTCCACATCCTCCTGGCCTGAGTTGGGCACCGTCACGCAGTTGTCCTAGGGGTGGGCGCGGCGGACGTTAGGGGCGTGGCCAGTAGCCCCGCCCACCCCACCAGGCCACGCCCTCCAGACCGCCCCCACCTTTCTGCACTGGCGCTCAGAGCAGCGTAGCTTCTCGTCCGGAAAGCCGTCCAGGTCCGTGTCGCGGCCGCAGAGAAGCCCATTGCCAGCCCAGCCGACGGCGCACTGCGGGCGGGGGAGTAAGTGGGTACTCTGGCGTGGCCCTACTACACCCGCACCCACACCCCATTCCACTCCCGGCCCTCTCGCACTCACCACGCAAGATCGCGACCCATCACGCTCCAGGACGCAGTCGGCCTTCTCGTGGCACGGGCTGGGCGTGCCGTCAGGGCAGAAGCGCTGTGGCCGCCGACGGCAGCCCGATGCCTGGTCGCCCACGAAGCCGGGCTGGCACGGGCCGCACTGGAAGGAGCCCTGAGCCCGGGCCACAGGGGGTCAGACCCCGCCGCCTGACACTTCCGCCCCACCCTCCATCTCTCAGTCCCTCCTTCTCCTCCCAGGCCTTACCACAGTATTGACGCATACGGAGTTGGGGACGCAGTTGTGCTGCCCGGTCTCACACTCGTTAATGTCCGTACAAACCTGGGTGGGAGGGAGCGCACTGGTCAACGTTCCCAGGCAGGTACCCCAGACCTCCCACCCAATTCACGAATCCCTCTGAATCCTGCCTCTTCCCTACATCTTACCTCCCACCCAATTCACGAATCCCTCTGAATCCTGCCTCTTCCCTACATCTTGCCTCCAGTCCCGACCATCCCTGATGGGAAGCCCTTCACTTCCTCTTCCCCAGATTCCTGTCCCCATCAGTTGCCCCTGGAGCCAAGCAGGCTGCGAGGCTGGAGTTTACTTAACAAAATGCCCCCCACCCCGAAATGCTCCTCCTGGCTCTCCAACCCCCGACGACCCTCACCTGTTTGTTGGCCTTGGCAAAGGCCAGCCCCACGCCCTCGTGGGCGGGGCCACTGAACCCTGGTGGGCAAGCCTCGCAGCGGAAGCCCGGACTGGTATTGATGCAGCGGACGCGAGGGAAGCAAGGATGGGCGGTGCACTGGAGGAGGAAGGGCCGGGGAGAATCAGAGGACGAGGAGCTGGGCCTCCCCGAAAGAGGCGCCTTAGGACTTGTAAAGTTCAAGGGCCATCAGCTAGCTATAGGAGGGAGGGGGTGCCATGTGGGGCAGAGGCTATTGTCCCAGAGGTCACACACGGCTTTGCCTTGACGTGGGAAAGGGCAAGACCAGGCGAGGAGAGGGGCCTGCCTGGAGCGGGGGTGTTTCTGGGACCCGGTGGGCTGGATGCTCATGGACGGGGGAAATTTTGAGGGCGGGCGTCCCCAGCGGAGGGGGGAAGTGGTCGTCGGGGCGTGCGTGCGCGTCGGTGAGGAGGTTGCCGGGGCGGGGGCGCCCCGGTGGTGGAAGGGTCGTTGGGGTCGGCGACCCTGGGCGGTGGTAAGTGGGGTCGATGAGGGGGACCACTCCCGGCGGTAGGGGAGTCGTCGGGGCGGACGTCACTGGCTACGGAGGAGGTCGTCAGGGTGGGCGTCCCAGGTGGAGACGGGCGTGGTAGGGGTGACTGTCCCCCGGCGGTGGGGAGGTCGTCTGGACCTGCGCCCTCAGAGGTGAGGGGGTCCTCTCCCGGAGGACCCCCAGCGGACGAGGAGGTCGTCGGGGCGGGGCGGTGGGGAGTTGTGGGGCAAGCGTTGGGGGTTCGTCGGGGCGGTGGTGGCAGACGCACCTCGTTGACGTCGGCGCAGTGCGAGCCGTTGCCCGTGAAACCTTCGGGGCAGGGTCCGCAGCGCGCGCCGCTGGCTGTCTCGGTACAAGCCACTCCGGGGAAGCAGAAGCCGGGCGAACACTGGCTTAGCGGCCGTACGGTCAGTCTGGGGGTGCGCGCGGGTTGCATCCCTGCAGGGAGTGGGGCGATAGTGGTTAAAGCCACGCCCAGGGGCGGAGCCTATCGAGACAGAGCCTCCCATCTAGGCAAGATCCTGGCTGTTCCGCGACCCCGCCCCGTACTGAGTGCTCCGCTCTCCAGGTCTCTGAAGTCTCTGGATCTCTGCGGCCGACCGTTTTTTTTTTTTTTTTTTTTTTTTTCGCTTCTCCTTGCGCGACTCCACCTCCCTGCCTCTCTCGCAAGGTTTCTGGCTCTTTGGGGGGTCTCCCCCTCCCACAGTCTCTGTCTCTCTGTTCCTCTCTCTCCATCTCTCATCCCATCTCTCCACCTCTGTCAGCCTCCGTCTTCTTCTCTGTCTCTTTTGCTCCCGGTCTGTCCTCTGACATCTGGATCTGTTTCTGTCTCCCCATCTCTTCTCGCTCCCCGGCCACCCCGTCTCCGCCGCCCCGGCTGCGCTCACCGCACGCGTCACACTCCATCACCGTGTTTTTCAGGAACGTAATCTCCTTGACCTTTGGTGCAAGGGAGATGGGGTGTGGTCAGCGGGGCTCCATCCTTCTCCTTCCCCGCCGGTAACCCCTCTCCCTCTCTCAGACTCCCACCCCATGGCACCACCATCGCGCACCCTCTCCCCACAGGACTCCCTTCCCCCAGATCCCTACTCTCCCAGCCCCTTTTCCTCCTTCCCTGGAATTTCCTTCTCCCCTCACGGATCCGTACCCTCTCCCGTAGAGCGCCGCATCCCTGGGACCCCCACCCCCTTCCTTTCCGTAACTCCGGCCCCTCTTCACCTCCATTAGGACCAACTTCTCCAGTCCCCTCCCACTCCCCCACGCTCCCCTGCCTCCGAGACCCACTTCCCCTCTTCCAAGTTTCTGTCTTCTCCCCTGCACCCCAGCCCCCCAACCCCGGCCGGCACCTGCTGCCGCAGGAGGTCCCGTACATCCTGCAGGGCCGCGTTGGTCTCCTGGAGTTCGCGCAGCATCTGCGGGCCCAGGTCCCCACCTGCGCTGACAGGGGGCGCTGGTGGGGCGTCGGGGACCGGCGACCCCCATCACCACTCCTCACCCCGCCGCTGCAGGGACCCCTGACGCGCACCCCATTTCTTGAGCTTCTGCCCCACTGCCTGCTGTCTCCCCCCGGCACGCCCCGGGGAACTTTGCCCGAGCCTCAAGGAGCCGCGACCCCAGGCCTCCCGCGAGTCCTGTCCTGGGGGTCAGAGGCACGGCATGGGGGCAGAGAGGCTTACCCAGTGGCGTCTGCCCCTGGCCTGATGCGCCCAGGGCAGCCAGCGTGAGCAAGAGAACGCGGGCGGCGGCGAGAAACATGACGGCGGCGGGGAGCTGGACTGCGGCTCGCTCTCTGCCGCCCACGAGGCCCGAGCGGCCTATTTATCCCGGCGGCGCGGCCGGCCCGGGGGACGGCCCACCGCGGCCCTGCCCAGCGTCCAGCCACAAGGTAAACAGACGGCGCTGGCCTACGCGTTCAAGGCCCCGCCCAGCGCTGCTGAACCCGGATCGGGTGAGGAAACTGAGTCACCGGGGGCTTGGGCTGAGGTTGGTGGGGCGGCGAATCAGTCAGGACCGCCCTCCAGCCCTCTCATTCACTTGTTTGAGAGACGGCTGCGTGCCAAGCCTCCAGCATAGCTGGAAACGAAGCGAGCCCCACAGCGGCTCCCCTCAGCTCACACTTGGGGAAACTGAGTCACGAGTGGCTTAAGGTTAGGAGTTACCTCCTCCCGCAACCCCTTTCTGGTCTTTACTCTCTGCAGTTCTCTGGCTGATGAGTAGGTGGTGGTGACACCCTGGTCGCCCAGAGGCCAGAGCCCACTCAGTCACCCGGTCTGTGCACGGGCCTGTGTGTGTCCCTCCCCACACAGGAGGGCTAGCAAATTAAGGGATTCCAGCTGGAGGAGGTCTGAAGGGGAGCCCTGTGCTTCTGTTTGTCGAGACTTTGCCCATACCATCGCAGCTCCAGCCCAGCGTTGTGGGAACAGCCTGTAGTAAAAATAGAAATTATTGCTAATCAGGAAAATCCTCCCAGCCCAGCCATGCACTTAAGCTACAAAACACCTCTGTTTTCTGGTATTAACCCTCTCTACTGCTACCCTCCAGTGTTTGCAGCCTCTATTCTATAAGCAGGGAAACTGAGGTCCAGAGAGGTGAAGCAGCTAGCTGAAAGCTACTGAGAGGGGCAGAGATGAAGCCAAGGTAAGGTCATTACCAGATCTGTTCTAGTGGGAGGTTGCAGAGAAGTCACTGAGGGCTTCCTGGAGGAGGTGGCAAGACACCTAAAGGAAAGGAGGACTCAGATCAGGGGATTAAAAAAGGTGAGGACAATTCTGGCAGAGAGAAACATGTGAAGCTTGAAATTGGGGGTATTTCAGCCACATTCATTCGTTCCACAAACGCATGGACCATCTGCTGTGTGCCATGTCCTGTGCAGGAGGCTGGGGACACACAGTGGACAAGCCAGGTCGGGCTCCTCCCTAGTGGGAAGCCCACCTACATAATTGTCCCAAGGGACTGGCAGCAGTGGGAGCTCCAAGAAGGTGCCTGACTCAGCTTGGGGCATCAGGGGGAGTCTGGGGAGGTTTCTTAGAAGAGGAGGGAACACAGAGCCATGACCAAGAAGGTGAAGAGACCACAGCCAGATAAAGAGATGGCTGAAAGGCATTCTAGCTAGAGGAACAGGATGTGCAAAGGCCCTGAGACAAAAGTGTGTCTGATCTGCTGGACAGATTGATCTCAGGGTAGAGAAATCTTGGGGCTCAGGAGAACTGGTACCAGGTGGTACAGGGCTTGGGCTGTCTCCTGAGGGCAATGGGGAACCACAGAGGGTGAGTGAGGAGTGGTGGGTCTGGAGGGGAGGCTGAACAGAAGGAGCCAATCCCAACCTGGGCACTTCTAGTGAAGCCTGTGCCCTGATGCCTGTGGCAGGGCCATGAGCTCACCTCCTGTTTCCCTTGGCATTCGGCACACCTGGGGGCCGCTCCTGGCTGGTGCTGGGATTCTTGGGAAAACCACGACTCCAGGAGGGCCTCTGGGCTTGCGTGTGCCTCATGCGCCTAGGACAAGGGCACATGGAAGCCAAGCCCCTGCCACAGCCTTGGCATGGGGCTATAAGTGTGGACACACATGGCCTTGTTCATGGCTGGGCCATAAGGAGTTGTGAAGAAGAACATTCTAGGCAGAGGGAATGGTGAAGGCGGCAGTCCTGAGGATGTCCCAGTCTGGGGATCAGACAACAGAGGCCTGGAGCCAGGCACTCTGGTTTCATGTTCCTGCTTTCTGGATCCCATTGGCTCTGAAATCCCACTGCTAGGCAGCAGCCCCCTCCGCCCTTGCACACCTTGGCAGCCTCTTGTTACACACTCATTCACTCTGGGTGAACTTCCGGCCCTTGTACCTGCTGTTCCCCACCATCCCAAATACCTTCCTCCTTCCTCCAAGATCTGGTTATGATGCCCCATCCTTCAGGAAGCCCTCCCTGCTCTTCTTGGGCAGGGCTCAGGGGCTGTGCGACATTCCCCTAGGATGCCAGAATATTTCTGGCAGAGACAGGATGACCTCACCCGGGGGACTGGGGATGTCTGTGTTTTGTTCTGTTCCCCTTTCCCGGGGCCCCCCTGGGCCTGCAGAGAGCCCTGCCCTGATGAGTGTCACATGGTTCTTAGTTCTTATAATTCATGTACCATCGTTACTATTAATAATGTAACCCCTGCTACCGCTGTGCTTTATGACAGACTCAGGAGCCACATGGCTTGGGTTCAAATGTCAGCTGGGCATAGCCTCGCTGTGTGACCTAAGGCAAGTTTCTTGACCTCTCTGTGTCTCAATTGCCTCACCTAGAAAGTGGGAGTGATCACTGCTGAGAGGACTGAATGAGCTCAGCGTCTACGTCCAGTGTCAGCCTCATTATACAATATGGAACTTATACACGATGTGGGTTATACCTCAGGCCGTTTTTACTCACATTTTCCTCAGAGAGGGAATGAGAGAGCCCAAGGTCACACAGCCAGGATTAGACCTGGAGAAGGCAGGACCCCTGAGGCCTTCACACCACCCCTCTCTGCCCTTGGCCACAGATTGCAGAGGAGAAGTGCTAACCCAGGCCCCTCATTAGCTATGAAGACTGCTGCCTGGGACCTCCTGGCCTGAGCCCTTGGCTGGCGCCCCAGCCAGCCCCCCTTCCCTCCACGCTAGACCCAGCGGTTCCAGGAACCTGGCCAGGCTCGGGCAGAGGGGCTGGTGCCTGTGTGATGAGGCCTCGGAGCCCTCCCTGGCAGAGTTCTGCTGGGCCGGGAGACATGTGGGCGCCCCCCGCTTGCCCAGTCGCCTCTCCCGTGAATCCAGAGGGAAAGTATGTCGGGAAGGCAGCCGCCCTGCCCTGGGCGGGCCCAGCCACAGGCTCAGGGTCTGGGGAATTCATTAGAGCAGCGAGGGAGGCCACTTAGCCACTGCTGGATCTGCGGCTGAGGAGCCTGACCCAGCCTGCGTTGGAGGGCCCGGCTGGACCCCACTCTCCAGAAGGACCAAGCAGTGGGGAGGGGGCGGTGGGGCAGAAAGGATGCCATCCGGGCACTGGAGTCTGGCAGACACCCCCGACTTGCTCTGTGAATTCTGGCAAGCCCTGACTCTTTCCCCATCCTTCATTTGCTCTGACTGTGTCGTCATTTGCCTCAGGCTCTCCAAAAGGTATGATAAAGAAGAAAATAACAATAAATATAATGGCTACAATTTTATTGAGCAAGTGCCAAATGCTCGAAACCTTGCCACATCACTTTTGTGGGTTTTCCCTTTTTGTCCCCTCTCCTCACAGCGCCACGGGGCAGGAACTGACCATCATGGGAGGTAGCAGGAGACTGCCAGGAAGTCTTGGTCTCTGGCACCAGGACCCTGAGTTTCATATCCCACCTCTGCTGTGCAGCTTCAGACAAGTTGCTTAACATCTCTGTGCCTCTCTTCTTTCTTTTTTATGGGTAGGGGAGGGTACCTTCAAAGGTAGATTTACTTTTAATAATAATGTAGATTTTTGCTTCTCCAGTTTATAGAATGGACTGCAGAGTTGCCTCGGGGAGAAAGGACTTCACTAGGAACCAACTGGAATTTAATGATGTGGCATTCAATGGGCATTGACTTCTGAGAATGGTTTTACACCACTATTATCTTCAGATTTTTCCAGGGATAACTGTGGCCGGAGAAATGACCGCCCTACTTTTTCCTCCTTTCCTCTCACATTTAATGAGAGTTTTGTAGGTAACAGCAAAACAAACCAGTGTCTGTGTTGCAAGAAGAGAGACTGCCTGCGGACTCACTATAGGAGTTTTCTTCTCTCCCTCAGTCTGTCTGTGTTTCTCTCTGTCTAATGAAGTGAAACATGAAAATGCCTAAAGTTGTTTGCAGTTTATCAGCAGCACTAAAAACCCAAGTGAGACAAGGACGATGGGAGCCCCAACCTCTGAGGCTCATCATAAAGCCCGAATACGTTAATTCGTGAAAACTACACTCGGCACTTTTTTTTTTGGATAGGTAAGAAGTGAATTTATTCATAGAGAAACACACTCCAGAGTATGGGCCATCGCCGAGGGTGAATGCCCATGTGGCACTTCTTGATATTGGTGGTTGCTAACGTGCCCCCTCTACAGATGGGCAAACTGAGGCTCGGCATGGCAGTCTCAGCGCGCTTCCTCGATTTGCGCGCTGGAGGCTCCGAGAGGGAAGGCACACAGCCTTGCTGCAGGAGAGGGGCCCCTGTGGGTGAGTGGGCAGCAGAGAGCACGGGAGACAGAGCCCTGCCCCCGACTCCCGCTAGTCCGCTTCCAGCTACCACCTCAGGTCGTTAACAGGAGGCCCTTGTTCAAGTCAGTGACGGCAGGAGGCCGAGGGTGGGGTGTGTTTACCCACTGGCCACCTGGCAGGCAGAGGCCCAGAGGTGCACGGGTCCGTGTGGGAGGGAGGCTACCGGGCAGGGAGGAGCCCCAGCCCCAAAGTGGGAGAACTGCCTACAATAGGTGCCTCAAAATGCTTCACAAACAATGGGATGAAATTAAAGAACTTCATCCGCTGCACAAGCAGATGGGACGATGGTGGTCTGAGCCTCTCCACCCGGTGGTAGGTGATCTTGGAGGTGGACAAGTGCATACCAGCTGCGGCAGGAGCCCCGGAGTCAGGGAGACCGCTCTGCCAGGGAATGTGAGTGTTGAGACCTGAACAGGTGAGCGGGTTCCAGATGGTGAGGAGTATCCAGGGCCGAGAGCATAGCAAGGATGAAGGCCTCCGGCGGGCGGGATGTGCCTGATGCATAGGAGATTCAGCGAGAAGGCAGCTGTGGCTGGAACAGAGGGTCAAGGGGATGATGGAGGGGAGAAGGTTGGACCACAGCTATGTGGTAATGGGAGCCCTGAGCCATGTTTGGGTTCCGTGGACCTCTCCAGCCCCATCTCTTTCTGCCCTCCAGGCCCGGCCTTGGGCAGTGACTGCTCCCGAGTGCAGTTTCCCCTTTAAGAGCACGCACTCCTCCTTGTCCCACCCGGGTTAGTCGCTCCTCTGGCCTCCAAAGGGCCTCAAGTGCCCTCCGTCACAGCACTTACCATGTTACAGGGACACGGATGGATGAGATGGCTATGTGACTGCACCCTCCGCTGAGCCTCCACTGAGTCCCACTGTGTCCCCTGCATTGTGAACATATTAGAATGAATCAATGATGGAGGGATGGTGGATGGATGGATAAAGGATAGATGGATGGACAGATGAGATGAATGGATGAATGGATGGATATGTGGATGGATAAGCAGGTGGATGGCTGGGTGGATAGATGGATAGATGATGGATGGGCAGATGGATGGATAGATAAATGGGTGGTTGGATAGATGATAACCTGACTGGCTGGATCAGGGGATAGGTGGATGGATAGACAGTCAGATGAGATGGATAGATGAATGGATGGACGTGTGGATGGATAAGCAGATGGATGACTGGTGAATAGATGGATAGATGATGGATGGATGAATGGATGGAGTGGCTACATAGGTGGATGTATAGGCAGGCAGATGGGTGGAAAGAGGAATAGATGGGTAGGTGGCTGGGTGGATGGATGTTTCATAGACTAATGGGAGGATAGATGGATGGATGGATGGATGGACAGACACCCCTCCTTGGAGCCTCTTGAGCTTTGTGGCAGCGCCATTCAGAGGCCGCTGTGAGAAGTCAATTCGAGAGAGAAGGTGAAACACACAGCAGGTGCCCCTGTCCGTTCTGCGTCTCCCTCACCTTCTACACGAGACAAAGAAAAGTAAACGGGCATGGCCCCCTCTAGCCACGCTGACTCTCTCCCTCTGAACTTCCTACTCTCGGGTCTCTCCGTACCACAGGACTTTCGCTGTGCCCTCTACCTGGAGCACTCTTCCTTCCGCTCATCACCTGACTGACCCTTCCTTACCCTAAGTTAAAGGGTACTCCTTCCGGCCAGACCAGGCTGGCTGGCCTGTGTGTCCCTATTCCCGTCCCACAGAGGGGGATTGAGAGTTCAGTCAAACCCTCCTGCACGTGTGTGCGTGCATGTTCAGTTCTATCCAACTGTTTGCGACCCCGTGAACTGTAGCCCGCCAGGCTTCCCTGTCCTTGGGATTCTCCAGGCAAGAATACTGGAGTGGGTTGCCAGGCCCTCCTCCAGGGGGTCTTCCTGACCAAGGGATTGAACCGTGTCTCTTGCATCTCCTGGTCGCAGGCGGATTCTTTTCCCACTGAACCACCTGGGAAGCCCCAAACCCTCCCGGGAATGGCCAAACCACAGCAACTCTTGGGGTAGCCTTTGAGAAGTGCATGGAGCCCTCTGGAAAAGGGGTGATGCCGCTGTTGCTGCTGGCCCACAGAGTGCTGGGAGAGGGGTCTCCTGAACACCCACTCCATGAGTTTTCCTGACTGTTTCCTGCTGAGTTGAATGACTTACTCTTTTCTAAAGACAGGAAGTTCCTGTGAATCCAGGCATCCCAGGACCACAGAACAGGGGGTCACAGAACCAAGGTCACAGCGCTGTCACAGCACTGGGAGTTAATGGAACCGTGGAACTGCAGCATGCTCCAGCCGCGGCACTGTGGGATCCTAGGGCCACGGGACCACAGTGCTAGAAGCCCACAGACTCAGGGGATGTGGCCACTAGTCAACAGGAGCTCAGAACAGTGGGATGGTGGAAGCCACAGAATCCTAGGGGGCCTGAGACACAGCACCCAGAAATCCCACACGGGAGGTGCCATAAGATGGAGTCTCAGAACTGAGCCCATCAGAAACACCGTCTCAGCTCCACCTTCACCTGTTGGCTGGCCAGCGAATCTCTCAGAGGCCACGGGAGCTCGGAGGCACTCTTTCTCCATCCCTGGGGTAGCCACCGGAGAGAAGGACCACGCCGTCATCAAGGCCTGGAGCCAGCCAGCCGCCAAACACTCAGCGAGTCCCCTGTTGCCAGGGCCAAGTGAGGCTGTCCAGGTGCCGAGAAACAGTGCCAGCCTCCGGCCAGGCGCGCCGGGACGCCGAGTGCTCAGCAGCAAGTGGAAAAAGAATCAACGGGTTCCTTCTACATCCACATCCTCTTAAAAGCCAACAGAAACATGACTCGGAGGGGAGGCTGTACCCTGGCTGCGTCGCCTCCGGATGGCGGCAACGGGAAGCAGCCCCCCAGCACTGCCTCTGCCCACGCCAGGAGTCACAGCCCGGCTCGGGTTGCACCAGACACATCCGCGTATTAATGAACTCTCCAGGGACTGTTCACCCAGCAGACCTGACACCTGATGCTCAGAATAACCAATCTGTTTTGGAGAGGGGAGACTGAGGCCCAGAAGTGAAGACTGCTGGCCCGGATCACAAGGGTGAGGGCTGAGACCCAAACCCAAGCCTGTTGGATGCTAAGAGTGAGCTTGCCACCACCCAAACGGGCTTGCTCTCGAGCTTCCCCAGCCCCATCCTGTTTCTCAATGTGATTGAGCATGGGAGGTGGGAGCCTGGGCTTCGGTGATTCCTTCCCTTTGCCGAACGAACCCAGATCCTCTTGTTCACGGGGCTGCCGTGGGGACGAAACATGATCGTGGTGAGTGGTCACTGGGACCTGGTATTGCTGTCATGAAAGAACGTTCCCTTTCTTAGATCTTACAGATGGGGAAGCAGAGGGCCAGGGAGGGGATTCCAACCCTCCTGAGGCCCCCGGCCCCTGCAGGGAGGGCAGCTCTCATCATGATGGGGACGTGGGTATGAACAAAAGCAGCTGATTTTCCAAAACACCAAGTTACAGGGGGAGAAAGCTCATCCCTTGCTGCCTTACCTTAGCATCAGGGTTACCTTCAGGTATGGCTGGATCCAGAGCCCCAAATGATGCCTTCAAGATCTGTATCTGTCAGCTGTCTTCCTCCTCAAAGAATTGTGATAAAATACACATGACATGAAAGTTATCATTTCAACAAATTTTAAAGCGTACAATTCAGCAGATTTTAGTACTCTTGTGATTTCAGGCAATCATCAGCTCTATGTAGTTCCAGAACATTTTCATCTTCTCCCCAAAGGAACACCCGTCCCCAATACCAGTCACTCCCGCTCCCCCTGCCCCCAGCCCCCGGCAGCCACTACTCTGCTTGCTTTCTCTGTGGACTTGCCTGTTCTAGACATTTCATATAAACTGAATCACACAACATGAGTCCTTTGTGTCTGGCTTCTCTCACTCCGCCTGTCTTCAGGGTTCATCCCCGTTGTAGAGCGTGTATCAGAGTTTCATTCCTTATTATGCCAGAGTAGCATTCCATTGGATGCACAGACCACATTGTGTTTATCCATTCACCAGTTGATGGACATTTGGGTGATTTCCACCTTTTAGCTATTGTGAATAAAGAACCCTGTGAACGTGTGTGTGCAAGTTTTTGTTTGAACACCTGTTTTCAGTTCTCTTGGGTGTATACCTGTGAGTGAAACTGCTGGATCTTATGATTGTCTGATGAACGATATTTCACTTTCTGGGGAACCACCACATTGTTTTCCACAGCGGCTGCAATACTTGACACTCCCACCAGCAATGCACAAGGGTTTCAGTTTCTCCGCATTCTTGCCAACACCTGGTTTTTAGATTTTTTTGATTACGGTCATCCTAGTGGGTGTGAGGTGATGTCTCCTTGTGGTTCTGATTTGCGTCTCCCTCATCAGCTTTCTTCCTGCTTCTTGGAGTGGCAAAGATGGGTCAGGCTTAAATGTCTCCATCCCCACGATCCAGCAGAAACAGAGCACATTTCTCCTACGAGGCCCAGCAGAGATCTTTGGGACTGAAACTTGTTGGCCCAGTTCAGGTTCCTGTCTGTGGATGCAGGGCTTTGATCGGACAGGCCAGAGACTGAAGTCACCCTCTCGAGGTGGGGGAAAGGGGTCAGCCCCTCCTGGACACCACCAGGGGCGAGCAATGGAGACTGGACCCCCTACCTGCCTCCTGCCTTAGTGGCCATTCTGGGATTACAGGCTGTCGGATGCCTTCTGTAAGGGAGGTGACCCTGGTACTGTGCCAAGCCTCCATCCTCTGCCTCCATTTCCAAACGCTGTGTTCAAAGCGCCTCTTGTTACCTCTTGCTTGTGGGGAGGGTGGCAGTCCCAGCTGATCCAGGCTTCCCTGGAGCCCTGCCACTGGGGGCAGCTCCAGGCCCTTCCGTCCTCTGCTGGCCTCTTGACCTCCCCTGGGTACCAGGCAACCCTGAACATCACAAGGAAACAGGCTTTGCCTGGAACAGCTGTCACCACCAGTCTATTATTTCCTAATGGCTGGTGGGTGGCGGAGGACACCACGCTCACTGACTTCTCCCATCACTCATGCCAAGGCTGCTCACCTGACGTTTGTCTGCCTCACTCCCCCAGCCCCACTTCAAGCCCTGAGGTGTTGAAAGGGGGGGCAATACAGAATCACAAGGAATCATGAAGATCGGGGCTGCGACCATGATCCAGAGCGGAAAAAAGAAGGAGGCAGGGAACAAACGAAAGCCCAGAGAGGGCAAGACATTTGCTCAGGGCCACACAGTAAAGGAGAAACAGATCTGATTTAGTCGTCACCTTTTTTTTTTCAACCAGAGGATAATTGCCTTACAATGTTGTGTTGGTTTCTGCCACACTACAACTTGAATCAGTCATAACTATATATGGCCTCTTTGTCTTCAGCCTCCCTCCCACCACCCCCCATCCCACCCCTCTTTTTTAAAAATTATGTTTTATTGTAGTAAAAACATATAACATGGACTTCCCTGGTGGTCCAGTGGTTAGGAATCTGCCTGCCAACGCAGGGGAGACGGGTTTGATCCCTGGTCTGGAAAGATTCCACGTGCCATGGGGCAGCTACACCCCCGGGGCTGCAACTATGGAGCCTTCTTGCCACGACTATAGAAGCCCACGCGCTCTAGGGCCCACGTGCCGCAACTACTGAGCCCACGTGCTCCAGCTACTGATGTCTGCACCCCAGAGCCCAGCAAGAGAGGCCTCTGCAACGAGAAGCCCACACGCCACAACTGGAGAGTAATCCTAGCTCGCCGCAACTAGAGAGAGCCCACGCACGACCACGAAGACCTAGCACGGCCAAAAATAACAATTTTAAAAAAACACATAACATAAAACTTTCCATTGTAATCAGTGTATAGTTCACGGGCATGAAATGTGTCCACGTGGTTGGGCAACCATCCCTGCCATCCATTTCCAGAACACTTTCAGCTTGAAAACCTGAAACCCCGTTAAGTAACTCCCCATCCCTCCCCTGCCCCTGCCTCTTGTCTCCACTTCTTTTTTTTTTTTTTTAATGATTTTATTTATTTAATTTATTTTTGACAGTGCTGGGTCTTTGTTGCTGTGATGGCCTGCCTTCCTCCAGCTGGGGTACAGTGGAGGCTACCCTCTAGTTGCAGCGCACGTACTCCTCGGCACGGCGGCTTCTCTTGCTGAGGCTCCCGGGCTCTGGAGTTGTGGCGTACCGGCTTAGTTGCTCTGTGACATGCGGGATCTTTCGGGACCAGGGATTGAACCTGCGTCTCCTGCATTGGGGGGTGGATTCTTTACCACTGAGCCACCAGAGAAGCCCTTGTCCCCACTTCTTAAACCACACTTGAACCCCTTTCTCCTAGCAACTGGGATCAGAAGACTGGAAAGCGATTCAACCTGGTTCTCACCCCACCTGATTTAAAGCCGCTGACTTGTGCCCCTGTTCTGGAAGGTTTAGGACCGCGGGGGTCTTTGTCGGCGGGATGCCAAGCTGGGTGGTGAATGGTCTGACCTGAGGAAGTTGTCATGAGGATAATGCTGACTTGCTGAGGTGGGGGCTGTTGTTCTCCTCGTTGTAGAGACAGAAAACTGAGGCCCAGGCACGTGACAGCCCGTGTCTAGCGAATCTCCAACCCTGCCCCGTGGGCCTGGGAGGGCCTCTGGACAGGGCTGGCCTTGGCTTGTCTGAGGGGTTGGTCCCCAATGCGTGGTCCTGGGCAGGACACACAACTGGTGCTTCAGGAGACCTTGCAAGTGCAGAGCAATGCCTCCTTTTCCGATGGGAAACTGAGTCACCTTTCATAGCCAGAGAAATGCTGGGACCTAGCATTTGCCCTCCTGACCCCTGTCACCACTCCTAAACAGGCCCTTGGGCGGGTCTCAGTTCTGTGGGTTGGCGGGGGGCCCGCGACCTGTTTTTCCACCAGGCGCTTAGGTTGACACCAGGAGGGGTGAGGCCTCAGCGCTGGTGATTATTTTTTTAACCTTTGCAGTTGCAGCCAGAGACACCAAGCTGAAATGGTCTTGCCCCCCACAGCCGGCCGGGCCATGGCCCGTGATGCTGCACGGAGGCCTGACCTGCTGGAGGCCTGGACGCTGGGCCTCCCGAGACCACACGGTCTTGGGGCTGCCTCCAACTCCACGTCTGGATTTCTCGACTCGGTCCCGATTTCCAGCTGGAACAAAAGGCTCCACATGGAGAAATCTTGAGCCCTGCCTGCTTGCACAAAGCCTGGGGGTTTAGGGCTGGGCCCGCACCCCTGCCTGCCTCTCCCAGGTGGAGCCGCTCCAGGCCTGATGTCAAAGGCCACTCTTGGCCCACCAGGCCCGCCGTTCTACCTGGAGGCCGACCAGCCTGGCCCAAGGATGTGGTGCCAACCAGACACCTTGACCGCATGACCAAGGCACGGCTGTTGGTACCCTGATGTCATCTCTCCCAGGCCGTCTGTCTCAGGCAGTGGCCTCACCATCCACTCCACGCTGGACCCCAGACCTGGGCAGCGTCTGAGACTCCTCCCTCCACCCCCCACCACGTTCATTTTGTCAGCAGCCCTTGTCCCCTCAGCCTCCAAAACATACAAATCCAAGCAATTTGCTCCTCTCTGCAGCCTGGCCCTGGTTTCCGCCCTGCTGACTCCTACCTGGACGCTGTCCCCACTTCCCCAGCATAGCCGCAGGGGATGTCTCAAATTCATAAATCAGATCCTGGTTCACACACCCTCCATGGCTCCCTATTACTCTCAGAATAAATTCCACCTCCTCTCTGTGGCCTGCAAGGCCCCACCTGATCTGACTTCATCCCATCCCTCCCGCCTATCTCTTCCTTCCCTCAGCCTGTTCCAGCCACACTGGCCTCCTCACTGTTCTGCCAACAGCCACGCCCTTTCCCATTCCAGGGCCTTTGCACGAGCCATCCTTTCTGTCTGAAATTCTCATTCTTCATATTTACAAGGTACTTCCCTGCCCTTCAGATCTCAGCTTAAATATCACCACCCTCAGGAGGCCTCCTCAACCCCTGAGGAAAATTAACTTCACTCAACTTTCTTCCAAACATTCTTCACTCTTTGAAATTACCTTCTTTGTGTGTATGTTCATACAAATACAAACAGTATTTTACCCCCAGCCTGTACCATCACTCCCAGCACATAGTAAACGGAGTGCTGTCTTCTTGAGGACAAAGGGATATACCAGCCCCAGTGTCAAGGTTTGAGAAACATCTACCCCTCTGAGGCCCCCTAACCTTCTCAGCAATGCCCCAGGATTCAGAACCAAGAACTTCACTCTCAATACATGGCTGAATGGTTGGAGACATGATTGGGGTGCAGCCATGGGGGCCAGGAGGGGACATCTAAGCTCCAGCTGAAGGAGCTATGAGAATAAACCAGTCAGAGGCTGCAAAGGGTGCTCAGGCTGGGGGGACCAGCGTGGGCAAAAGCTTGCGGGTGATGACCACAAGGCCATGTTCCCAGACCTGGGCGTGGAGGAGCGCAGGGGGCTGGGGTGACAGGCCAGACGATGAAGTCTAGACTTCATCCTGGGGCAACAGGGAGACATGGGAGGTGTGTGGACCCCATGGCGCTGTGCTGGCACCGGGAGCTCCTTCCTTAGACGTCAGCACCCTGCGGGTTGCTCATACTTGCTGGGGACATCTCAGAGCAGCTTTATATGAATTCCTGTGGAGAACTGTCTCTGACGGGCCAGGCCACTTGCCATCTGCGCCACCACAGGACTCGGGAGGTCTGTTGGTTCGCAGGAGCCTCCCAGACCTGCACCCAACACCCCGACAGCATCATGGCCCTGCTGGGGCCCCTCGGCCTCCCCCGAGGACAGCTGGGCCCCCCAAGGCCCTAGGCCTGGCTACCCCTTCCAGGCCCTCAGTGGATGCCAAAGACCTCTCTCCTTACTCCCCTGGAATTTTCCTTGCAGGCCCTGCCAACGCCTCCAGGAATATATTAAAAAGAAAATGTTTCCAGTCCGAGCAGGGCTGTTTTATGGTTCTAGGGGCTGGGAGGCTGACCGCAGAGTGGAAAGGCCGTGTCATGACGCGGTTCCTTCGTTAGAGCGGCTCGGACCCTGCTTGCTTCCTGGGCCCTCCTTAGAGGCCCTGGTTCTTAGCCAAGCAAAGCCCCCCGTCACCCCTGTCCCCCACACAGAGGAGACATTCCCCAGCAAAGCAGAGACTCAGGGTACAGCTGGGAGCTCGTGCTTCCCAACGTTTATTCATTCGACAATCGCCTGTTCTGCTCCTGCATGCTGGTGTCTGCTGGGGGCTGGGGACACAGCGGGAACAAGTGGGGACTATCCTGTCCTTGAGTGGGGACCAGGATCAGGTGGGAAGGGGTGCTACCGTAGCCCCAGGCCACAGGGCTGTAAAGGGGCCCAGTGATTAAGACTCTGAGCTTCCAATGCAAAGGGTGCAGGTTCAATCCCTGGTCAGGGAACTAGGATCCCGCATGCCGCATGGCATGGCCAAAACTTTAAAAAGGAGGGCAGGGAAGGAGGCAGCTGTCTTGAGATGGTACACAAAGTAAGAGAAGACTTAGCACCCAACACAGGCAGAGCGGTTCCAAAACCACCTTTCTTTTGTCTCATCGAGGCTGAATTCCAAAATGTAGAAATTTCACCATTTTAAAGTGAACGATTCAGTGGCATTTAGTACATTCACAGTGTTGTGCAACCACCACCTTTGCCTCATTCCAGAACTTTTTCATCATGCCAGAAAGAAACCTGGTACCCATTAAGAGTCACTCCACACCCCTCTCCCCCAACCCCTGGCAACCACTAATTTGCTTTCTGTCTCTATGGATTTACCTGTTTGGATATTTCTCATAAACGGAGCCATACGACATGCAGCCTTTTGTGTCTGACTTTTTTTTTTTTTTTTACTTATTGTAACGGTTTTGAGGTTCATCCACGATGTAAGGTGTGTTGGGGCTTCATCCCCTTTTACTGTCTATATTGCCATGAACGTCCCTCTAAGAGCTGCTTTGGCTGCATCCCATGGATTTTGTATGACTGTGTTTTCATCATCATTTGTCTCTAGATATTTTAAGATCTCCTCTTTGATTTCATCACTGACCCATTGGTTTTGGTTTTAATAAAGTATTCTCGTAAGCCTGTTCCTTTATTTTTATTAACCTGTTTATTTTTGGCTACAGTGGGTCTTTGTTGCTACGCATGATCTTTTTCTAGTCACTGCAAGCAGGGGCTCCTGCGCTGGGGCTTCTCCTTGTGGTGGCTTTTCCTGTCGTGGAGCACCGGCTCTCGGGCATGTGGGCTTCAGTAGTTGCCATGTGCGGGCTCAGTAGCCATGGCTCACAGGCTTAGCTGCCCCCGCAGCCTGTGGGATCTTCCCAGATCAGGGATTGAACCCATGTCCCAGGAGGAGAAGGGGGCGAAAAAGGATGAGATGGCTGAATGACATCACCAACTCAACGGAAGTGAATTTGAGCAAACTCTGGGGAGACAGTGAAAGACAGGGAAGCCTGGTGTGCTGCAGTCCCTGAGATCACAAAAAGTTGGGCACTTTGGCAACTGAACAACGAAAACAAGCCCTGCATTGGCGGGCAGCCTCTCCACCCCTGGACCACCAGGGAAGTCCAACCCATTGGCTTCTTAGCAGATGTTGTTTAGTTTCCATACTAGTGCCACTCTGAGTATGTGTGTGCAAGTTTTGGTTTGAACGGGTGTACACTTCTCCTGCTGCTGCTGCTAACTCACTTCAGTCGTGTCCGACTCTGTGCGACCCCATAGACGGCAGCCCACCAGGCTCCTCTGTCCCTGGGATTCTCCAGGCAAGAACACTGGAGTGGGTTACCATTTCCTTCTCCAAGGCATGAAAACAAAAAGTGACAGTGAAGTCGCTCAGTCGTGTCTGACTCTTAGCAACCCCATGGACTGCAACTCACCAGGCTCCTCCATCCATGGGATTCTCTGGGCAAGAGTACTGGAGTGAGTTGCCATTTCCTTCTCCATCACTTCTCCTGGGTCTATGCCTGTAAATGCAATTGCTGGATCATGTGGAAATTCCATGTGGAACTGTTTGATAAACCTCAAACCTGTTTTCTGCAGCAAGTGAAAGTCTCTCAGTCATGTCTGACACTTTTGTGTAGGCCATGGGATTCTCTAGGCCAGAATACTGGAGTGAGTAACCTTTCCCTTTTCCAGGGGATCTTCCCAGCCCAGGGATTGAACCCAGGTCTCCCACATTTCAGGCGAATTCTTTACCAACTGAACCATCAGGGAAGCCCAAGAATACTGGAGTGGGTAGCCTATCCCTTCTCCAGCAGATCTTCCTGATTCAGGAATCAAACCCGGGTCTCCTGCTTTGCAGGCAGATTCTTTATCAACTGAGCTATCAGGGAAGCCACATTTTCTGCAGCAAAGCTGGGTTCATCATGCTGAGTTTGGTAAACCAGGAACACATGAACCCTTCTCTGGACAATTCAGGCCCAAGAAGCCACTCTCACCCACCAGAACCAGGTAGCCAGGAAATCAGCTGTCAATTCCCAGGACCTTGTGCCCGGGAACTGTCCACATTAATCCCCTCCATGATTCAGCAAACCTTCTGCTGAAACTCCACTGGCACGGGGAATTCTCAGGCCTGAGTGATTGCTGTCCTGTCCTCCTGACTGGAGTCTGGGTCTTGGCCCCAGCTTGTAGTCAGCCCAACCTGAGGCCCTGACTAAGCCCCTGGTCCACCTCCCACCAGGACATATCACTGAGGGCTGCCAGCCACTTGGGTCTTGCTCTATTAGGGCAGGTGAGAACAACTAACTTAATAATGTCCATTATCCTCCATGAACTACTCCCATTGCTCATTATAAAAATGTTCAAAGTGAAAAAGTGAAAGTGTTAGTCGCTCAGTCATGTCTAACTCTTTGCAACCCCATGGACTGTAGCCCATCAGGCCCTTCTGTCCATGAGATTCTCCAGGCAATGTTGAAATATACCCCCAAATTGAGAGAATCATATATTACCCCCACCATGGACCCGTTTCTCTGACTCTAAATTGTCAAGCATTGATCTCACAGGCGTCCTTTACCCTCTTCATTATTTTTAAACAGCTCTCACGCAACCTACAATGCACTGTTCTTTTAAGTTGAAATAGAGTTAATTAATGTTGTGTTAATTTCTGCCATACAGCAAAGTGATTCAGTTATATATATATATATGTATATGTGTGTATATATGTGTGTGTGTGTGTTTAGATATATATATATGTATGTGTGTGTGTGTGTGTGTGTGTGTGTGTAGCATGTGTGTGTGTGTTAGTCCCTCGGTTGTCTCTGACTCTTTGCAACCCCATGAACTCGCCAGGGTTCTCTGTCCATGGGATTCTCCAGGTAAGAATACTCAAGTGTGTTGCCGTTTCCTTCTCCACGGGATCCTGACCCAGGGATTGAACCCAAGTCTCTTGCATTGCAGGCAGATTCTTGACTGTCTGAGCCACTGGGGAAGCCATATATATATAATGCAGTCTTTTTTATGTATTCTTTTCCATTATGGTTTATCACAGGGCATTGAATATAGCTCCTTATGCTATCCAGTGGTACCTTATCTATCCATTCTATACATGCCTATTTGCATCTGCTAACCCCACACTCTCAATCCATCCCTGTCCCATCCCCTCCTGCTTGGGAACCACAACCCTGTTCTCTCTGTCTGTGAGTGTTTCTGTTTTGTGAAAGTCACTCAGTTCTGTCTGAATCTTTGTGACCCCATGGACTATACAGTCCATGGAATTCTTCAGGCCGGAAGACGAGTGGGCAACCTTTCCCTTTTCCAGCGGATCCTCCCAGCCCAGGGATCGAACCCAGGTCAGCTGCGTTGCAGGAGGATTCTTTACCAGCTGAGCCACCAGGGAAGCCCAAGAATACTGGAGTGGGTAGCCTATCCCTTCTCCAGTGGATCTTCCCAGCCCAGGAATCAATCTGGGGTCTCCAGCATTGCAGACGGATTCTTTAACAACTGAGCTATCTGGGAAGCTTCTGTTTCATAGCTAAGTTGATTTGCATCATATTTTATTGCATATAAGTGATGTCATATGGTATTTGCCTTTCTGTTTCTGACTTGCTTCATTTAGGATGATAATCTCTGCATCCATCCATGTTGCTCCAAATAATTTTTCATGGCTGAGTAATATTCCATTGTACATATGTATCACATCTTTACCCATTCATCTGTCTATGGACATTTATGTTGCTTCCATGTTGTGGCTGTTGTGAATAGTGCTGCAATGAACATTGGGGTGCGTGTACCTTTCTGAACTAGAGTTTTGTCTGTATATACAGACAAAACTCAGGTGTGGGATTTCAGGATCGTATGGCAACTCTATTTTTAGCTTTTTGAAGATACTCCATACTGTTTTCCATAGTGGGTGCACCAACTTACATTCCCTCCCATAGTGTAGGAGGGTTCCCATTTCTCCACACCTTCTGTCGCAATTGCTATTTGTAGCCATTTTAATGATGGTCATTCAGGCCAGTATGAGGTGATACCTCATTGTAATGTTGATTTAATGCATCCTTTTAAAACATGTATGTGTGTGCTGTTGCTTCAGCTTGTGTCCGACTTTTTGCCTCCCCACAGACGCTAGTCCACCAGGCTCCTCTGTCCATGGGATTCTCCAGGCCAGAGTACTGGAATGGGTTGTCATGCCCTCCTCCAGGGGATCTTCCCGACCCAGGGATTGAACCTGCATCTCTTATGTCTCCTGCATTGGCAGGCAGGTTCTTTACCACTAGCGCCATCTGGGAAGCCCTTCAAAGTGTACAGTTCAATCATTTTTAATATATTCACAGTGTCATGCAGCCATCGCCTCTATCTAAGTTCTATTCTAGAACACTCCCTTCATCCCCAAAAGGAAACCCCATCCCCATGAGCAATCCCTCCCATTTCCTTCCCCAGTCCCTGGCAGCAGCTAATTGGCTTTCTGTCTCTGTGGATCTGCCTGTTCTGGGCATTTCATATCAATGGAATCATACGTGACATGGGGTTTTGTGGTTGGTTTCCTCCACTCAGCATGATGTTTTCAAGGTTACTCTATGTTCAATGTATTTTTACTTTATTTTAAAGCACCCCCAGGCCTTAAGTCATTTCTCTGTTTCTCTGCCACTTGGCTCAAAAAACAATGGGAATTTTCATAGGCTCCCAAGATGCATCACCCATCTCCCAATTTCCTCAGCTGTCTCAAAAGATGACTTTTTACAGTCAGAGTGTTAGAATCAGGTTCCAAACAAAGTCTGTATTTGGTTATCATCTCCCTTAAGTCTGGCTTCCCTTGTGGCTCAGCTGGTAAAGAATCTGCCTGCCTTGTGGGAGACCTGAGTTTGATCCCTGGGTTGGAAAGATCCCCTAGAGAAGGGAAAGGCTACCTACTCTAGTATTCTGGCCTGGAGAATTCCATGGACTGTATAGTCCATGGGGTCACAAAGATTTGGGCTTTCACTTCACTTCACTTCCCCTTCAGTCTCTCTTTGGTGGTGGTGGTTTAATTGCTAAGTCACGCCTGACTTTTTGCCACCCCACAGACTCTATTCCGCCAGGCTCCTCTGTCCATGGAATTC
Source organism: Muntiacus reevesi (assembly GCF_963930625.1). Lineage (NCBI taxonomy): Eukaryota > Metazoa > Chordata > Mammalia > Artiodactyla > Cervidae > Muntiacus > Muntiacus reevesi. The sequence goes on along the minus strand of NC_089249.1, from coordinate 183,311,758 downwards.
TCCAGGCAAGAATATTGGAGTGGGCTGCCATTTCCTTCTCCAGGAGATCTTCCAGACCCAAGGTTTGAACACCTGTCTCCCACATTGCATTCGGATTCTTTACCACTGAGCCACTAGGGAAACCCTTACATGGAAAATATTTAACCTAAAATTTATTTGTGCTCAATGGTCATCAGAGAAATGTAAATCAAAACCACAATGAGGGGACCTCCCTGGTGGTCCAGTGGTTAAGAATCCGCCTCCCAATGCAGGGGATGGGTGTTCGATCCCTGGTCAGGGAACTAAGATACCACATGCCACAGGGCAACTAAGCCCATAAGCCACAAATGCTGAGCCTGGGGCCACAATGAAAGATCCTGCATAATGTGATCCCAGCACAGCCGAGTTAATTAATTAATTAATTTTTAAAAAGACAAGGAAGTCTGGAGTAGAAGCATCAATGGACAATCAAGAGTGGACTAAAGCACAGGAATTTCTGTATCAGCATCGACAGCACACAGAAATCACCCACCATGATGAAGGCTTGGCACAACTGCGTGGACCACATGACCCAGCCAGCCAACGTCAGCCTCCTTTGTCACGTGGTAGGTCAGAGAAGGAGTGATACGTGAGTCATGCCATTTACTGTGATGGTCTGGCTACCCCTGCTTCTGGAACACTCCAGCTTATCAGCAACAGAGATCAACGCTGACAGCAGGCAGGACCTAAATCAAGAATATTCGTTGGAAGGACTGATGCTGAAGCTGAAACTCCAATACTTTGGCCACCTGACTCATTGGAAAAACCCTGATGCTGGGAAAGATTGAAGGCAGGAGGAGAAGGGGATGACAGAGGATAAGATGGTTGGATGGCATCACCAACTCGATGGACATGAGTTTGAGCAGGCCCCAGGAGTTGGTGATGGACAGGGAAGCCTGGTGTGCTGCAGTCCGTGGGGTCAAAAAGAGTTGGACACGATGGAGCAACTGGACTGAACAGAACTGAGTCAGGAAGAGTCCTTTGGGATTTTATTGGTGGTCCGGTGATTAAGACTTCACCTTACAATGCAGGGGACGAAAGTTTGATCCCCAGTCAGGGTGCTAAGATCCCACATGCCTCACAGCCAAAAACAAAGAACAAAAAATAAAGCAGAAGCAATATTGTAACAAATGAAATAAAGACTTAAAAATGGCCCACATGAAGATAAAAATCTTTAAAAAAGGGAAGAGTACTTTCACCCGGCAGGAACCTTCTCCTTGCTCCTACCCGATCCTCTCTTCATCCCCTTTCTTTCCCTCTCTTCTCTCAGGGTGACACCTGCATTGTTGGGATGGCCCTGCTGGCCTCCGTGGGATCCAGCAAACCTCTAGCACATCGAATCCTTTCTAGGCGTGCCTGGAAACACCCATATTCTCAGGGACTAACGTCCACCTCCCTGTTGTTCGCATGTGGGGGGGTAGCAGGGGTCGACCTCTTGTGCCCTGTCCTGTGCTGTGACTCTTTTTCACTTACAACATATCCAGGAGGTCTGTCCCTATCACATCTCTCAGCACCGCTCCTCCCCTTTTCATGGGTGTGATATCCACTGAACATGCAATTCACCATCTTAAAGCAGATGATTCAGGGGGCACTTAGTAATCCACAGTGCTGTGCCATCACCAGCTCTCTCTGCTTTCTCTTTTTAATTTTATTGAGGTATAGCTGATTTACAATGTTAAGTTAATTTCTGCTGTGCAGTTAAGTGATTCATATATATATATACATATTCTTTTCTATTATGGTTTATCACAGGATATTGAATATAATTCCCTGTGCTTTATGGTGGGAAGTTGTTTCTCTCCACTTTCTAATCATTTTTTTATCAACCCCACAAAATACCTGGCACCCCTGAACAGTCACCCCCCGACTCCCTCCTTCCCCTCATCCTCTGACAACCACTAACCTGCTTTTCGTCTCTGTTCTGGGTATTTAATACACATAGAACAAGACACTGTGTGGCCGTTTGTGTCTGGCTTCTTTCCCTCAGAGTAATGTTTCCAAGGCTCATCCATGTTGTAGCACATGTCAGTCTCCACTCAGCCTTTTTGATGGCTGAATAATATTGGATTGTATGTCGTACAAGAAAAAAACCCAGTCCTTTTATGTGTCTCATTTACTCACACACTACAATCATACAACACTTCTGATAACTAGCTCTACGGGTCATTTCCCCCCAAAACTGAGCAATTCTGTGACACAAGCTGGATGTACTACAATTCAACTCAATTCTCACACTGTCAGTTTGGAGAAAACATCAGATTCCAGAGGCTAAAGGCTCAGCCCTATGAGATTGCCCCTCCTTTCAGAGGCCAGTCACAAGTAATAGGCTACCCACCACTTCTGCTTGACTTGACTAGAAGGGGCTCCCGTGATCTTCTCCTGCTTGGATTCAATGGTGTGCAGAGCAGCTCAGAGAACTCAGGGAAACACTTCCATTTACCAGCTTATTGAAGGATATGATAAAGGACACAGATGAACAGCCAGATGAAGCGAGACATAGGCGAGGCCTGGGAGGGCCCTACGCACAGGAACTGTCGTGTGGAGCTGGGATGCATCATTCCCTCTGTGTGGATGTGTTCACCCACCTGAAAGCTCTCTGAACCCCATACTGCTGAAATGTTTATGGAAGCTTCCTCACATAAGCATGGTCAATTGTCAGCTACATTTCTAGCCCCTCTTCTCTTTCTGGAGCATAGAGGGTAAGATTGAAAATTCCAATCCTCTACTGATGGCTCCATCTTTCTGGTGATCAGCTGCCATCCAGGAGCCCAATAAGAATCACTTCATTTAACAAAAGATGCTCCTGGTAATCTTATCACTTAGTGGGTAACAAGAGATTCTTGGTGCTGTTCCTGTGATCGGAACTGGTGGCAGAAATCTATCTACATATTTTCTATTATCTCACATACAGATACATCATGGTTTGTTCATTTGTCTGTTGATGAACATTTGGACTGTTTCCGTTTTGGCTACTATGACTTGCGCTGCTATGGATATTTGTTCACAAGTTTTTCTCAGAGCCCCTGTTCCTAGTTGTTCAGGAATCTATTCCTAGGAGCAAAATAGCTGGTAACTCTGTTTGGCTTCCCAGGTGGTGCTAGCAGTGAAGAACCTGCCTGCCAGTGCAGGAGACAAGAGATGCAGGTTCAGTCCCTGGGTTGGGAAGACCGGCTGGAGAAGGGTGTGGCAACCCACTCCAGTATTCTTGCCTGGAGAGTCCTGTGGACAGAGGAGCCACAAGTTCATAGTGTCACAAAGAGTCAGACACAACTTAAATGGCTTAGCATGCACTCAGTGTGTTTAACATTTTTAGGAACTTGCCACCTATTTATTTATGTATCTTCTCTACCTCCTTAAAAAGATTATTTATTTGACTGCATTGGGTCTTAGTTACAGCATGCAGGCTCTCTAGTTGTGGTGGGCAAGGGTAGCTGCCCCAAGGCATGCGGGAGCTTACTTCCCTGGTCAGGGATCAAACCCACCTCTCCTGCACGGGAAAGGAAATTCTTTTTCTTTTATTAAGATTAAGCATGGCATTTATTTCTTTTTAATAATTAATTTTATTGTTGGTCACACTGAGTCTTCGTTTCTGTGAGAGGGCTTTCTCTAGTTGTGGAGAGCAAAGGTTACTCTCCAGGTGTAATGCACGGGCCTCTCACTGCGGGGGCTCCTCTTGTTGCAGAGCGCAGGCTCTTGGCACACAGGCTTCAGGAGTTGCAGCACATGGGCTCAGTAGTTTTGGCTGGTGGAATCTTAACTGATCAGGGATTGGACCTGGATCCCCTGCATTGACCGGCAAATTCTTACCCATTGTATCACCAGAGAAGTCCAGGAGGTGAATTCTTAGCCACCAAAGTACCAGGGAAGTCTCTCTACTTCTTTTTTAAAAAAAATATTTATTTTTTTAAATTTATTTGGCTGCGCCAGCTCTGAGTTACAGCATGCGGTAACGTCAATCTTCATTGCAGTGTGCTGAAACTTCAGTTGTGATATGCAATCTCTTAGTTGCCACCTTTGGGATCTAGTTCCCTCAGCAGGGATGGAACTTGGACCCCCTGCATTGGGAGCTCAGAGTCTTAGCCACTGGACCACCAGGGAAGTCCCTCTAGCTCCTTTTTGAAAGCTTCAAAAGGTTCTAGTATAAGGACACACAGCAGGTGACTCACCAGACCCTTCTGATTAACCACCTTCTGCACACGTAGCTTCTGGTTTTTCCACATGGCAGTAGAGGTTCCAGTACCACACCCTGTGGGTACCCGTATGACTTCATCTGAGTAAATTATTGGATGCGCAAAGTCTCAGCTAAATGATTGGTGCATCTCTACGTTGAGTCCCTTTTCCCAAATTGCCCATTTTGAATGTCACACACAGAGTTGATCACTGCATTCTCATCCACTCAGCCTTATCTCTCACACTTACAAGAGGGCTAATGTGAAAGTCAGTCATGCCTCTCACTGATCTTTCAATTTGTATGCTTTTTTATCTTGCTTTAGATCTCAGCCCTTTTTTTCCCATTATTATTACTGTTGCTATGATGTATTGGTTCATGGTCTTTCCCGATTTGGGGTGAGGGATAGTTTTTGCCCTCTAGGAATAGTTCAGATATTCATGAAATGCACTCAGGCTGGGGAGAGAGCAGCCCTCGAGTTTCACACACAGAGCCAAACTCTAAGGCCATGCGCTGAGGACTTGGAAAGGAACTTGGAAAGGAGTCTTAATATAATATCATTTACATACCCGTTCGACCAACGTTCAGAGAGCCTGATGGTGTGGTAGACCTCTTTATAGGTTGAACTTGACTGGGAAATGATAAGTTGAAATCCTAACCCCTGGCACCTACGAATGTGACCTTATTTAGAAAAAGAATCTTTGCAGTTGTCATCAAGATGAGATCATACTAGAGCAGGGTGGACCTTAATCCAACGACTGCTAGTCTTATAAAATGCAGGGAGGGACTTCATTGGTGGTCCAGTGGTTAAGAATCTGCCTGCCAATGCAGGGACATGGATTTGATTCCTGCTCCAGGAAGATTCCGTGTACCTTCGGGCAGCTAAGCCCGCGTGCCACAATTACTGAAGCTCACATGCTCTAGAGCCCATGTTCTGCAATGAGAGGCCACTGCAATGAGAAGCCCAGGCCCCACAACTAGACAAAACCCACACACAGCAACAAAGACACAGCACAGCTGTAAATAAATAAATAAAAATTTTAAAAGTGGAGAAGAGGACACAGATACAGAGAAGTTTATGTGAAGATGGAGACAGAGATTGAAGCAATACAGCCACAAGCCAAGGAATGCTCGAGGCTCCAGATCAGGGAGAGGCACGGAAAAGCCCTTCTCTAGGACTTTCAAAGGGAACCACTACCCTGCTGACATACTGATTTCAGACTCCTGGTCTCCAGAACTGTAGAAGGGAGGCAAGAGAAAGATAGATAGACACACCACATAAAGTTATATCTGGAAGAAGAGAGAATCAGTTCAATGACATGTGCAAAAAAGGGTGATTTGATCACCCTGGGAAAGCCAGTGATCCCTGAAACCTGACATCCGAGTCAAGATCTGAAGGTGTTAGTAAGTGACGGATGTGGGGAACACCATTCCAAGCAGAGAGAACAGCCTATGAAAAGGCCCTGAGACCAGATGTGCTTTTGAAGAAGAGAAATAAGGTCTTCTGGGGAAAGAAGAAGACAGCTGGTAATGAAACTATAGTTTCCATAAGACATTTGAAAAGCATGAAATTTCTGGAAGCTAAAGGCATTCTTAATCCAGCAGATCTGCATTGATTTCCCGCCTTAGACACTCCCCAGCTATGTGGCCTCAGTGACTTTGCCTCTCCGAGCCTCAGTGTCTGTCTATAACAATGTTGATTATGCAAGTCCTTGCTTGGTCAAGGAGAGTGAATGAAATAACCCATGTGATGTGCTTCCCTATCCTTCACTATCTCCCGGAGTTTTCTCAAACTCATGCCCATTGAACCGGTGATGCTATCTAATCATCTCATCCTCTGCCTCCCTCTTCTCCTTTTGCCTTCAATCTTTCCCAGCATCAGGGTTTTTTCCAGTGAGCCAGTTCTCTGCATCAGGTGGCCAAAGTATTGGAGCTTCAGCTTCAGCATCATTCCTTCCAATGAGTATTCAGGGTTGATTTCCTTTAGCATTGAACGGTTTGATCTTCTTGCTGTCCAAGGGACTCTCAAGAGTCTTCTCCAGCACCACAGTTCAAAAGCGTCAATTCTTTGGCATTTACCCTTCTTTATGGCCCAACTCTCACATCCATACTTGACTACTGGGAAAACCATAGCTTTGACTATATGGACCTTTGTTGGCAAAGTGACATCTTTGCTTTTTAAAACGCTGTCTAAGTTTGTTATCTTTTAGGATTTGAAATAGCTCAACTGGAATTCCATCACCTCCACTAGCTTTGTTTGTAGTGATGCTTCCTAAAGCCCTTGACTTTGCATTCCAGGATGTCTGGCTCTAGGTGAGTGATTACACCATCATGGTTATCTGGGTCAAGAAGATCTTTTTTATATCATTCTTCCGTATATTCTTGCCACTTCCTCTTAATATCTTCTGCTTCTGTTAGGTCCATACCATTTCTGTCCTTTATTGTGTTCATCTTTGCATGAAATGTTTCCTTGGTATCTCTAATTTTCTTGAAGAGATCTCTAGTCTTTCCCATTCTATTGTTTTCCTCTATTTCTTTGCATTGATCACTGAGGAAGTCTTTCTTCTCTCTCCTTGCTATTCTTTGGAACTCTGCATTCAAATGGGTATATCTTTCCTTTTCTCTGTTGCCTTTAGCTTCTCCTTTTCTCAGCTATTTTTAAGTCCTCCTCAGACAACGTTTTGCCTCTTTGCATTTCTTTTTCTTGGGGATGGTCTTGATCTCTGCCTCCTGTACAATGTCAAGAAACTCCATCCGTAGTTCATCAGGCACTCTATCAGATCTAATCCCTTGAATCTATTTGTCACGTCCACTGTATAATCGTAAGGGATTTGATTTAGGCCATACCTGAATAGTCTAGTGTTTTTCCCTACTTTCTTCTATTTAAGTCTGAATTTGGCAATAAGGAGTTCATGATCTGAGCCACAGTCAGCTCCTGGTCTTGTTTTTGCTGACCATATAGAGTTTCTCCATCTTTGGCTGCAAAGAATATAATCAATCTGATTTTGGTATTGACCATCTGGTGATGCCCATGTGTAGAGTCTTCTCTTGTGTTGTTGGAAGAGGTTGTTTGCTATGACCAGTGCATTCTCTTGGCAAAATTCTGTTCCTTTGCCCTGCTTCAGTTTGTACTTCAAGGCCAAATTTGCCTGTTACTCCAGGTATCTCTTGATTTCCTACATTTGCATTCCAGTCCCCTATGATGAAAAGGACATCTTTTTTTTGATGTTAGTTTTAGAAGGTCTTGTAGGTCTTCACAGACCCATTCAACTTCAGCTTCTTTGGCGTTACTGGTTGGAACATAGACTTGGATTACTGTGATATTGAATGGTTTCTTTGGAAACAATCAGAGATCATTCTATCGTTTTTGAGATTGCACCCAAGTTCGGACTCATTTCAGACTTTGGTTGACTATGAGGGTTACTTCATTTTTTCTAAGGGATTCTTGCCCACAGTAATAGATATAATGGCCATCTGAATTAAATTCGCCCATTCCAGTCCATTTTTAATTCACTGATTCCTAAAATGTCTATGTTCACTCTTGCTATCTCCTGTTTGACCACTTCCAGCTTACCTTGATTCATGGACCTAACATTCCAGATTCCTATGCGATATTGTTCTTTATAGCATCAGATTTTACTTCCATCACCAGACACAATCACAACTGGGTATTGTTTTTTCTCTGGCTCCATCTCTTCATTCTTTCTGGAATTATTTCTCCACACTTCTCCAGTAGCATAATGGGCACCTATAGGCCTGGGGAGTTCATCTTTCAGTGTCCTATCTTTTTGCCTTTTCATACTGTTCGTGGGGTTCTCAAGGCAAGAATACTGAAGTGGTTTACCATTCCCTTCTCCAGTGGACCACATTTTGTCAGAACTCTCCACCATGACCTGTCCGTCTTGGGTGGCCCTACACAGCATAGCTCATAGTTTCATTGAGTTAGACAAGGCTGTGGTCCATGTGATCAGTTTGATTAATTTTTTGTGATTGTGATTTTCATTCTGTCTCCCTCTGATGGATAGAGGTAAGAGGCTTATGGAAGCTTCCTGATGGGAGAGACTGACTGTGGGGGAAACTAGGTCTTGTTCTGATGGGGGGGCCATGCTCAGTAAATCTTTAATCCAATTTTCTGTTGAAAACGGGCTATGTTCCCTCCTTGTTGTTTGACCTGAGACCAGACTATGGTGGAGGTAATGAAGATAGTGGCAACCTCCTTCAAAAGTTCCCAAGCACATACTGCCACACTCAGTGCCCCTGACCCTGCAGCATGCCGCTTTCAACCCATGCCTCCTCCAGGGACTCCTGGACACTCACAGGCAAGCCTGGGTCAGCCTCTTGTGGGGTCACTGCTCCTTTCCCCTGGGTCCTGGTGCACACAGGTTTTGTTTGTGCCCTCCAAGAGCCTGTTTCCCCAGTCCCGTGTAAGTTCTGTCATCAAATCCCACTGGCCTCCAAAGTCAAATTCCAGTTGAGCTATTTCAAATCCTGAAAGATGATGCTGTGAAAGTGCTGCACTCAATATGCCAGCAAATTTGGAAAATTCAGCAGTGGCCACAGGACTGGAAAAGGTCAGTTTTCATTCCAATCCCAAAGAAAGGCAATGCCACAGAATGCTCAAACTACTGAACAATTGCACTCATCTCACACACTAGCAAAGTAATTCTAAAAATTCCCCAAGCAAGGCTCCAACATGAACTGTGAACTTCTGGATGTTCAAGTTGGATTTAGAAAAGGCAGAGGAACCAGAGATCAAATTGCCAACATCCATTGGATCATCGAAAAAGCAAGAGAGTTCCAGTAAAACATCTACTTCTGCTTCACTGACTATGCCAAAGCCTTTGACTTTGTGTATCACAACAAACTGTGGAAATTCTTCAAGAGATGGGAATACCAGACAGCCTGATCTGCCTCCTAAGAAATCTGTATATAGGTCAAGCAGCAACAGTTAGAACTGGACTTGGAACAACACACTGGTGCCAAATAGGGAAAGGAGTACGTCAAGGCTGCATATCCTCACCCTGCTTATTTAACTTATATGCAGAGTACATCATGAAAAATTCCCAGCTGGATGAAGCACAAGCTGGAATCAAGATTGCCTGGAGAAACATCAATAACCTCAGATATGCAGATGACACCACCCTTATGGCAGAAAGTGAAGAAGAACTAAAGAACCTCTTGATGAAAATGAAAGAGGAGAGTGAAAAAGTTGACTTAAAACTCAACATTCAGAAAACATCTTAGTTTTGGCATCTGGTCCCATCACTTCATGGCAAATAGATAGGGAAACAATGGAAAGACTAAGAGACTTTATTCAGGGGGGCTCCAAAATCACTGCAGATGGTAACTGCAGCCATGAAATTAAAAGATGTTTGCTCCTTGGAAGAAAAGCTATGATAGACCTAGACAGCATATTAAAAAGCAGAGCCATTACTTTGCCAACAATTTCCATCTAGTCAAAGCTATGGTTTTTCCAGAAGTCATGTATGGATGTGAGATTTGGACTATAAAGAAAGCTGATAGCCAAAGAAATGATGCTTTTGAACTGTGGTGTTGGAGAAGACTCTTGAGAGTCACTTAGACTGCAAGGAGATCCAACCAGTCAATCCTAAAGGACATCAGCCGTGAATACTCACTGGAAGGCTGATGCTGAAGCTAAAGCTCCAATACTTTGGCCACCTGATGTGAAGAGCTAACTCTTTGGAAAATACCCTGATGCCAGGAAAGATTGAAGGTAGAAGGAGAAGGGGACAACAGAGGATGAGATGGTTGGATGGCATCACTGATTCAATGGACATGAGTTTGAGCAGGCCCCAAGAGTTGGTGATGGACAGGGAAGCCTGTCGTGCTGCAGTCCACAGGGTCACAAAGAGTCAGACACGACTGACTGAACTGAACTGAAGTTTGTTATAACTTAGGGTAGAGAAATGTGCTTTAAAAAAAAAAAAGGAAAAAATATGCTTAGGGTAGAGAAATAACAACCTGTCAATTAGCAGTCACTGCAATTAACAAGAGACATTGTGAGTGTGACATCAGGCATTGACAGTATCTCCTTTAGCTCTTGATGGTTAATTTCAAGTGTCAATCTGACTAGAGAAAGGATCCCCAGAGAGCTGGGAAAACATTATTTCTAACTGCATCTGGGAGGGCATTCCCAGAGAGCCTAGCATTGGCACAGAGGAATCTCTGTGGAACTTGATTGAGGAATCTCACCCTCCCCAGTGCAGGTGGACATCTCCCACTCCACTGAGCACCTGGATAAGGAAGAACATGGAGCAAGGGCTAACTTGCTCTCGCCCTGTCAAGCTGGACTCTGCATCTTCTCCTGCCCCCAGATATCAGCTCCTTGGTTTTTGATCTCTGGGACTCAGCTGGGACTTCCACTGTCAGAGCCCCTGGTATCTGGGTTTGGACTGAACTACATGACTGGCTTTTCTGGGCCTTAGCTGGCCCAGGGCAGACTGTAGGACTTCTTAGCTTCCATAATCACATAAGCCAACTGCTCATGATAAATCTCTTTCTCTATATCTATATGTTGATATAACTGACTGGTTCTGTTTATCTGCAGGAACCTTAACTCATATATGAAGGATTTGATTTTTCCCCATTTGATGGATGAGGAAAGAGTACAGACAGGGTCCTAAATGAGGAAGAGGCTGGGTCAGGAACCAAACCCAGAACCTCATCCTTTTTTTTTTTTTTTAATTGGCTGAGCCAGGCCTTAATTATAGCATGTGGGATCTTCCCTGTGGCATGTGGAATCTGGTTCCCTGACCAGGAATTGAACTCTGGCCCTTGTATTGGGAGCATGGAGTCTTAGTCACTGGACCACCCCATAACCCCTATCCTTAACAAGACCCACTGTGTTGCTGCCCCAGGGCCCATCTGAGCATTCAGTTAACAGACTCTGCCCAGCCTGGGGTGAGGGTGCCCAGCATGCAGAGATACTCAGCAAAGACCCACTGGGTTGCCCTCAAACTCCTCTTATCTCTTGGGCCTCAGGCTTCAGTGGACAGCCCTAGGGGAGTCATGTTGAATTTGTGAATGTCACTGGACCTTGAATTCACCTCCTAGGGACTCCGATGTTGCCCAGGTCTGAGTGAGACACTTCAGAGTGACCCCAAGGAAGTGATCCAAGATCCTCTAAGTCTTGGATATCCCTCTGTAAATGCAAGCAATAATCAGTTTGGAGAGTAGAATGGTGGTCTCGCTGTGAATGTGAACTTATTTGGAGTAAGGGTATCTGGAAGTGCCATTAAGTTGAAGATATCAAGATCAGATCATCTTGGATTATCTGGGTGGCCATTAAATCCAGTGACAAGTATTCTTATAAGAGGCAGAAGAAGAAGAGGATGTGAAGTAAAGATAGATGCAGAGACAACTGTTGCTTAGCATAGGACCTCTGGCCTCCCTCATTGCAAGAGAATAAATTTTTGTTGTTTTAAACACCCCCTCCCAGTCTTCACGACCCAGATAATCATGATCGTGTGATCACTCATCTAGAGTCAGACATCCTGGAATGTGAAGTCAGGTGGTCCTTAGAAAGCATCACTACGAACAAAGCTAGTGGAGGTGATGGAACTCCAGTTGAGCTATTTCAAATCCTGAAAGATGATGCTCTGAAAGTGCTGCACTTGATACACCAGCAAATTTGGAAAACTCAGCAGTGACCATGGGACTGGAAAAGGTCAGTTTTCATTCCAATTGCAAAGAAGGGCAATGCCAAAGAATACTCAAACTACCGCACAATTGCACTCATCTCACACGCTAGTAGAGTAATGCTCAAAATTCACCAAGCCAGGCTTCAGCAATACATGAACTGTGAATTTCCAGATGTTCAAGGTGGTTTTAGAAAAGGCAGAGGAACCAGACATCAAATCGCCAACATTCACTGGATCATCAAAAAACCAAGAGAGTTCCAGAAAAACATCTATTTCTGCTTTATTGACTATGCCAAAGCCTTTGGCTGTGTGGATCACAATAAACTGTAGAAAATTCTGAAAGAGATGGGAATACCCGACCACCTGACCTGCCTGTTGAGAAACCTATATGCAGGTCAGGAAGCAACAGTTAGAACTGGACATGGAACAACAGACTGGTTCCAAATAGGAAAAGGAGTACGTCAAGGCTGTATATTGTCATCCTGTTTATTTAACTTATATGCAGAGTACATCGTGAGAAACCTGGGCTGGAAGAAGCACAAGCTGGAATCAAGATTGCTGGGAGAAATATCAATAGCTTAGATATGCAGATGACACCACCCTTATGGCAGAAAGTGAAGAGGAACTAAAAAGTTTCTTGATGAAAGTGAAGGAAGAGAGTGAAAAAGTTGGCTTAAAGCTCAAGATTCAGAAAACTAAGATCATGGCATCTGGTCCCATCACTTCATGGGAAATAGATGCGGAAACAGTGGAAGCAGTGTTAGATTTTATTTTTTTGGGCTCCAAAATCACTGCAGATGGTGACTGCAGCCATGAAATTAAAAGATGCTTACTCCTTGAAAGGAAAGTTATGACCAATCTAGATAGCATATTAAAAAGCAGAGACATTACTTTGCCAACAAAGGTCCATATAGTCAAGGCTATGGTTTTTCCAGTGGTCATGTGTGGATGTGAGAGTTGGACTGTGAAGAAAGCTGAGCGCCTAAAAATTGATGCTTTTGAACTGTGGTGTTGGAGAAGACTCTTGAGAGTCCCTTGGACTGCAAGGAGATTCAACCAGTCCATCCTAAATGAGATCAGTCCTTGGTGTTCATTGGAAGGAGTGATGTTGAAGCTGAAACTCCAGTACTTTGGCCACCTCATGTGAAGAGTTGATTTATTGGAAAAGACCCTGATGCTGGGAGGAATTGGGGGCAGGAGGAGAAGGGGACGACAGAGGATGAGATGGCTGGATGGCATCACCAACTCGAGGACATGGGTTTGAGTAAACTCCGGGAGTTGGTGATGGACAGGGAGGCCTGGTGTTCTTAGGGTCGCAAATAGTCTGACAGGACTGAGCGACTGAACTGACTGACTCCCAGTTTGTGATACTTTGTTACAGGAGCTGCAGGAAGCTCATGCAGTCTCCTCTAATTCGGTCTTCCGTGCTCACCTTCCGGGCACATCTGGGCAGTGATTTGCAGTTACACATTTGATCTGAAAGTGGCTCTGCACCCAGCTTACTTCCAGGTGTCCATCTTACCCCTCAGGGACCTATTTTTTTCTCTCTTTTCTGGAAAAAATTTTTTGGGGTCACAAAATTATTGCATGTGAGATCTTAGTTCCCTGATCAGGGTTTGAACCCACAGCCCCTGCACTGGAAGCTCGGAGTCTTTTTTTTTTTTTTTAGTTGGAGGCGAATTACTTTACAACATTGTAGTGGTTTTTGCCATACACTGACATGAATCAGCCATGGATTTACATGTGTTCCCCATCCCGATCCCCCCTGCCGCCTCCCTCCCCACCCCATCCCTCTGGGTCTTCCCAGTGCACCAGCCCCGAGCACTTGTCTCATGCATCTAACCTGGGCTGGTGATCTGTTTCACCCTTGATAGTATACTTGTTTCAATGCTGTTCTCTCTGAACATCCCACCCTCGCCTTCTCCCACAGAGTCTAAAAGTCTATTCTGTACATCTGTGTCTCTTTTTCTGTTTTGCATATAGGGTTATCGTTACCATCTTTTTAAATTCCACATATACGCATTAGTATACTGTATTGTTCTTTATCTTTCTGGCTTACTTCACTCTGTATAATGGGCTCCAGTTTCACCCATCTCATTAGAACTGACTCAAATGAATTCTTTTTAACGGCTGAGTAATATTCCATAGTGTGTATGTACCACAGCTTCCTTATCCACTCCTCTGCTGATGGGCATCTAGGTTGCTTCCATGTCCTGGCTATTATAAACAGTGCTGCCATGAACATTGGGGTGTACGTGACTCTTTCAGATCTGGTTTCCTCGGTGTGTATGCCCAGGAGTGGGATTGCTGGGTCATATGGCAGTTCTATTTCCAGTTTTTTAAGGAATCTCCACACTATTCTCCATAGCGGCTGTACTAGTTTGCATTCCCACCAACAGTGTAAGAGGGTTCCCTTTTCTCCGCACCCTCTCCAGCATTTATTGCTTGTAGACTTTTGGATAGCAGCCATCCTGACTGGAGTGTAATGGTACCTCTTTGTGGTTTTGATTTGCATTTCTCTGATAATGAGTGATGTTGAGCATCTTTTCATGTGTTTGTTAGCCATCTGTATGTCTTCTTTGGAGAAATGTCTGTTTAGATCTTTGGCCCATTTTTTGATTGGGTCATTTATTTTTCTGGAATTGGAAGCTCGGAGTCATAACCACTGGACCATCAAGGAAGTCCTTTCTTTCTTCCATCCTCCCTACCTCCTTTCTTTCTTTTCTGGTGGTAAAATACATGACACAAAATTGACCATTTTAGCCACTTAAAGTGACAATTCTGTGCCACTTAATACATCAACTATGTGTACAGCCATTATCTCTTTCTAGTTCCAGAGCATTCTCATCACCCCAAAAGGAAACCCTGTACCCTCTAAGCAGTCACTGCTCATATCCCCTCCCCCAGCCTCTGGCAGCCACTGATCTGCTTTGTCTATGACTTTGCCTTTTTGGACATTTCATAGAAATACAGTCATATACTGTGTGGCCTTTCATGTCTGGTTTCTTTCACTTAGCCTAATGTTTTCGAGGTTCAGTGCATTGCAGCATGTATCAGAGCTTTGCTACTTTTTATAGCTGAGTAATATTTCACAGTATGGAGGCACCACCTTCTGTTTATCCATTCATCAGACACTTGGATTGCTTCCACCTCTTGGTGATTGTGCCTAATGCTGCTGTGAATGTGTGTATACAATCACCTCTTTGAGACCCTGCTTTCAGTGATTTCGCATACACATCCAGAAGTGAAATTTCTGGGTCATACGGCATTTCAGTGTTTATCTTTTTGAGGAACAGCTGAACTTTTCTGCAGCAGCTGCACTATATCTGTGAAGTGGGGAGAGTGACCAGGGCCGGGGCCCACTGGGAGATGTTATTTAGTTTCCCACCCCAACACCTTCTAAAAGAGCCACAGTGAAATTCCACCCCAAATATATCCCAGCCTGCAGCCTGATGTGAGAAGGGATGGGGTTCCCTGGAGGCTGCCTTCTTCCCCGGAGCCTTGCCACCCACAATAGCAGGCTTGAGTCTCTTTGGGAACTGGACCTTTGAGGCCGGGCCAAAACTCACCTCCTCAGACATCCCAGTGTATCCCCCAAAAAAGCAGCTTGTGGTTGAATCAGAATCAAGGTGACCGCCTGCTGTCCCCGCACCCAAGGCCTGCTATGACCCATCGTCACCTTCAAAGAGGCTGTTCAGAGAGCAGAGGAAGGCCATGAAATATATACACATGCCTATTTTTCTTTCCTTACCAGCATCGCCGGGGCTTTGGCCACAGGTCTGTGTCCCACAAGAGGCTCCTTTGAAGCAAGCATGGGGCTGCGAGGCGGGGGGGTGCCCAGGGAAACCCACAAGCACCCACTGTTCCTGGGGAGAGCCCCCAGTGGGGTCCATAGTCAGCCCAGGCTGGCCACATCTCAGCAAGCCATGGCTGGTGAGGGCCACTTCTGCGGGAGCCACGACCCCAGCAGATGGGGTTTCAGAGAGGCTGGGCTGGGGGAAAGCTAAAATCCTAAATGCCTTTTTTCCCCCCAAAGTCATGGAATTTCCCTGGAGCAGCCATGGCTGCTGCTTACCCTCGAGGGACCTCTCTTGGTATGAAAGAAGAATTCCATTTTCCTGGACTTGGAGGCTGGCATGGAACTCAAGGAGGAGCTTGACTGGGATGTGGGGCAGAGTTGTGAATTCAGGACTGGCGAGTGAATTCCGCAGTGTGATCTGTGCTGGGTTAAGTCACTGAGTGGGACAGCCCTGGGGTTGGCTGAGATCTACCTGGAATCCAGCCAGGGCTGTGGTGGAAGCCTGTGAGGACTTTGGCATGGTCTAAAATAAATTAAAAAAAAATTTTTTTTTTCTTTTTGGCCATACCATGTGACATGTGGGATCTTAGTTCCCAGACCAGGGATTGAACCTGCAGCCTCTGCACTGGAAGCACGGTCTTAACCACTGGACCACCAGCAAAGTCCTTTTTTAAAAAAAATTTTCAATGGTGAATTGTGAAAATGTAGACAAAGTAAAGAACAGTGAGAACTGGTGCTTGATGGCTGCTGGCCAGATATTGCCTTATGCCCTTTGAGTAACACACTGTGGGGGTGTTGAGGCCACAAGAGTCCCATTCCACAGGTGAGGCACAGAGAGGCCAAGATACTTTGGAGAGGTCACACAGCAAACCGAGAACAGAGCGGCAATGCAAACCCAGACTTGCTTTCGTTAACCCAAATCCATCGGCATGGGGGATCTAGTTCCCTGACCAGGGTTGAACTTGGACCCCCCTGCGTTGGGAGCGTGGAGTCTCAGCCACAGGACCACCAGGGAAGTCCCTGTATTATTCTTTTTATTTGAAATTTACCTTGTTCACAGGCGCAGTAGTTGTGGCTCACGGGCTTTGTCACTCTGCTGCATGTGGGGTCTTCCTGGATGAGGGGTCAAACCCTCATCTCCTGTGTGGGCAGGTGGATTCTTCATCACTGTGCCACTAGGGAAGCCCTCTTTTTAGACTTCTTTTTTTGTGGAAAAATATACCTAACATAAAATTCGCCATTTTATCTGAACAATTCAATGGTATTAAGTACACTCATGAACCGTAGTGCAAGCATCACCATTTGATACTTCCAAAACCTTTTATCTCCCCAAATAGAATCCCAATGCTGATTAAGCGATAACTTCTATCACCCCCTCCCCTACCCCCTAGTTAATCTCTAATGTCTGCTTTCTGTCCCTGTGGATTTGTTTGTTCTGGACATTTCATAGAAATAGACTCACGCAACGTGCAAGCACACCGCCTTTAGGGTCTGACTTCTTTTACTCAACATAATGTTTTTAAGGTGTATTTGTAATTCATTCCTTTTTATGGCTGAGTACTATTCCACTGTGTGAACAGAGCACAATTGCTTTACCCGTTTGTCCACTAATGGACAGTTGGGTTATTTCTACCCTTGAGGCATTGTGAACAGGGCTTCTATGAACATGCACATGCAAGTATCTGTGAGTCACAACTTTAAATTCCTTCGTTACATTTCTTTCTTTCTTTCTTTTTTAGTTATTTATTTTTGGCTGTGTTAGATCTATCTTCCTTGCTTGGCAAGGGCTTGCTGCAGTTGCAGCGAGCAGGGGCTCACTGGTGCACGGGCCTCTCACTGTGGGGGCCTCTCTTGTAGAGCGCAGGCTCTAAGCAAGCGGGCTTCAGTAGGTGTAGCATATGGGCTCAGCAGTTTCCGCTGTGGGCTCTAGAGGGCAGGCTCAGTAGTTGTGGCACCTGAGCTTAGTTGCTCTGCAGCATGTGGAGTCTTCCTGGACCAGGGATCAAAACTGTGCTCCCTGCATTGGAAGGCAGATTCTTATACACTGCACCATCAGGGAAGTCTCCTTTGTTATAATTTTTTTTCTTAACATACACATTTCTTACCACATACATTTTTCCTATAATACTCTCAAGGACATTGCTATTTAAAACAGCACTATTCAGTTAAAGTGGACATACAAAAACCTGCACATTTTTAAAGTGTACAATTTGATGTCTTTGATATATGCTTACACCTGTGAAGCTGTCTCTGCATCTAGTGAACACAGCCAGCACCCCTAGAGGTTCTCTTCTGCCCTTGACATTCCTCTCTCCCTCTCATCCCTTCCCCTGAAACCTCTGTCCTGTTTTCTGTCAGTTTACATTAGTTTGCACTTTCTAGGATGGGATATAAAAGGAATCATGCAGTATGTAGCCTTTGGCATCTGGATTCTTTCACTCAGCATAATGGGCTGGTGGTGCATCCCAGTTGCTTGAGTGTCGACAGTTCACACCTTTTCATTGTTGAGAAGTATTCCACGGTGTGTTCATCTCTTCCCTTGAAAGTGAAATTTTGGGTTATTTCTGGTTTTGTGTGATTGCTAATAAATAAAGCCACTGTGAGCATTCATGTACCAGGTCTTCCATGAACACCTGCTTTCATTTCTCTAGGGTAAATACTGAGGAAAGGGAGTGACTGACTCAAGTTAACTTTTGAAGAAACTGCCAAATCGCCTTTCCAAGTGACTGCAGCGGTTTGCATTTCCAGCAGTCTGGATGGGAGTTCCAGTTCCTCCCGAGATCCTCGCCAACACTTGCCGGTGTCGATCTTTTTCATGTTAGCCAACTAGGGGAGGGGATCATGGTGGGCACTGTGTTCTGGGCTGTGAGACTCCAGGTAATTTTATATTCTTTCTACTTTTCTATTTTGTCTGATTATCTTCTTTTCCAGCATCAAGAATATGATACTTTTATAGTCAAGGATCCTCTACCCCATGTATACATTTTGTTTTTTCCCAAATAGGAAAAACAAATAAGAGTTAAATACTGGGCTTCCCTGGTGGCTCAGTGGTAACGAATCTGCCTGCCAATACAGGAGACATAGTTTTGATCCCTGATCCCACATTCCTTGGAGCAAGTAAACCCATGTGCCACAACTACAGACCCTGTGCTCTAGAGTCCAGGAGCTGCAACTACTGAGCCCACCTGCCAAAACTACTGAAACCCATGTGCCCTACGGCCTGTGTTCTGCAACAAGGGAAGCCACTGCAATGAGAAGCAAGTGCACTGCAACGAACAGTAACCCCTGCTCACTGCAATTAGAGAAAAGCCTGTGCAGCAGTGAAGACCCCACACAGCCAGAAATAAACAAATAAGAAAGAAATTCAAGTATAAAAAAAGGATTAAATACCAATCAAACAGTTACTTAGTTTTGCTCCAAAGTTGCCTTGAAGGTATGTTTTGAGGTGATGAAAATGTTCTGCAACCAGAGCTGATAGTCACACAGCAGTGTAAGTGTACTAAATGCCACTTAAGAAAAATAGCCAAAGTGGTGAATTTTACGTTAACTGAACTGCATTTAAAAATCTAGAATAACCTGAGAAATAATGCTGCATCCAGCTAGCTGGCAAAAATTGCCCAGTGTGTTGGGAATGGGGCTTCTAGGAAACTCATAGAAAGCTATGAGGGGGCAGTCATGTTGTAGTGGCCACCCTGGATCTTCCTCCTCTAGTGGAATATTCACATGCCTTGTGACATGTCCTAGAGAAATTGCTAGGTGTATTGGAGATGTCCACACCCGGAATCTGCCTGAATGTTGGCTAGTGGTGATGGAATATTATACAGCCATCAAAAATCATACCTGGAGGGGGACTTCCCTGGTGGTCCAGAGGTTAAGAATCTTCCTGTCAGTGCAGGGGATGTGTGTTCAGTCACTGTTCTGGCAGCTAGGATCCCACATGCTCCTGGGCATATGGGCAACTGGGACCATGTGCCATCATTACTGAGCCCACTCTCTAGAGCTGCTCCTACTAAGCATGTGAGCTGCAAGCAGAGCCCATGCTTCACAAGAAAAAAAGCTGCCGATGAGAAACCCGCACACAACTAGAGAGTAACCTCAACTCGCCTCAACTAGAGAAAGCCCATGCAGCAACGAAGAGCCCATGTGCCTCAGCAAAGACCCAGTGTAGCCAAAGATAAATAAACAAATAAAAATAATTTTTTAAAAATGTATGCCCGGAGGGATGAATGCCAATATGGCCACAGCTCAGAAATAGAATCACCATGAGAAAAAGAGTGACCTCAAGATCACAGGCAGCCTGGCGCCTTTTATATAATTAAAATAAAGGTGCATATGTATTTTAATAATTATTAGAACTATGAAAAAATACAGTACAAGAGTTGAACAGGGGGTTTGAGATGAGGCTCATCTGGTGGAATTGTAATGTCCTGGGAGTCCTGTAACAAGCTACCACAGACTGGATGGCTAAAAACAACAGGACTTTTTATTCTCTCATAGTTCTGGAGACCAGAAGTCCAGGATCAGGGTGTTGGCAGGGCCGTACTCTCTCCAGAGGCTCTAGGGGAGGAGGCTTCCTTGCTTCTTCCAGCTTCTGGGGACTCCAGGCATTTCTTAGCCTGTGGCTACATCATTCTGACTTCTGCCTCCATTATCGCGTGGTCTTCTCCTCTGTGTTTCTCCTTTTCTCTCATAATACTTGTCCCTGGATTTAGGGCTCACGCTAAGTCCATGATGATGTCACTTGTAATCTTTCACTTAATTACATCTGCAAGGACTCTTTTATCCAAATGAGAGCATATTCATAGATTCTGGAGGTGAAGGCGTGGACATATCTCTTGGGGGAACACCGGACAAGCCGCTGGAGGGGCAAATACTAATGGCTGCTTGGTAGGCTTTTAAAAATGACTAATAACCTGATAAACAAAAGTGGCCATGGATACTCCAGTGCTGAGAATGTGGCTAGATCAAGTATTATTTTATTTTTCATCCTCTTCGTGTGATATTGTGAAGAAGTGCTCTGGGTAGAGTGTGTTTTTATATTGTAATACAGTTAATTAATAATGTTGTATTAGTTTTGGTATACAGTGAAGTGATTAATTTTTTTAAATTTTTACCTACTTGTTTATTTTTGCCCATGCTGGGTCTTCAGTGCCGCGCAGGCTCTTCTCGAGTTGCGGCAAGTGGGGGCTACTCTCTTGTGGTGCATGGGCGTCTCACTGCGGGGGCTTCTCTCGGAGAAGCTGTACCACATGGGCTCTAGAGCTCTGGCTCAATAGTTACTGCAGACTGGTTTACTTGCTCTGAGGCACGTGAGACCTTCCCGGATCAAGGATTGAGCTCATGTCTCCTGCATCAGCAGACAGATTCTCTGCCACTGAACCACCAGGGGAGCCCAAGTGCCTCAATTACACATGTACATATATCCATTCTTTCCCAGATTCTTTCCCCATATCGGTTATTACAGAATATTGAGTAGAGTTCCTGGAGTTGTGTTAAGATGTAAGTGCCTGGGTCTGCCCACGATCTTCTCAGGCTAAGTGTCTGTCAGAGGTGGTGGTTGGCATCCTCGGAGACTGATCTGAGATGCCTGCACCCATAGGGGGTAGCCCAGGTCCTTTTGAAAAGCCCCTTTGTCCCTTTTGGGACAGACTATCCTGGATGATTAAAAAAAAACACAAAACAAACCCAAGTGAATCCCACCCTCAGTGTCCCCTGGGTTTGCTTTACCTGCTCTGAACCTGTTTCCACTCCTGGAAGATGGATGACTCACCTACTCTTAGAATTTCTGAGGTGCTGGTTGTCAAGCAATGCTATCCCTGTGTCTGTTTCACACCAGGGTTTCTCAACCTCAGAGTTATTGACATTTTGGGTAAGATTTCTTTTCTTTTTTTTTTTTTTTTTGTGGAGGGCTGTCCCGAGTGTTAGAGGATGTTTAGCAGCATCCCTGCCCTGTACCCACTAGATGCCAGTATAGAGTTGCAGGATTCAGAAAATACAAATGCAGAAGACCCAGGTAAATTTGAATTTCAGACAAACGTAGAAAAAACTTTTAGCCTAATTTATCCCAATTATTGCATGGCATACAATTATACTAAAAAGGCATTTGACAAGGGTGCTCAGTGAAAAATGAACAGTCTTTTCAACAAAAGGTGTTGGGATAATTGGATACCTACAATGTGAAAGTATAGCGTTGGATACCTGCTGTATATGGGGAAAAATATCTATGACCTTAGAATGGAGTTGGGTGGGCTCATGCTCAGTCGGGTCCGGCTCTTTTCGACCCCATGCACTGTAGCCCTCTAGGCTCCTCTGTCCATGGAATTTTCCAAGCAAGAATACTGGAATGGGTTGCCATTTCCTACTCCAGGGAACCTTCCCAACGTAGGGACTGAACTAGCATCTCTTGCATCTCCTGCATTGGCAAGCGGGTTCTTTACCAACTGAGCCACCTGAGACTTTAGAATAGGCAATAGTTACTTAGCTATGATGGCAAAAACAAGGCAACAAAAGGAAAACCAGGTAATTTATACTTCATCATAATTAAAAAGTTTTGCGCTGCAAATGATATCATCAGGAAAATGAAGAAGACAGCCCCCAGAATGGAAGAAAACAAGCGCAAATCATACAGTTGACAAAAGACTTACATTCAGTATACAAAAATAACTTTTTTTATCACTCAATAATAAAAATATAAATAACTCAATTTTAAAAGGGCTAAGGACGTGAGTAGACATTTCTTCCTCAAAACAACCACCCTGAGATAGAAGAACAAAGTTGGAAAACCTCACTTTCTGATTACAAAAACTATTCCAAAGCCACAGTAATCATGACAGCATGGTATTTGCATAAGGATAAATAAACATATCAATAGAATAGAACTGGGAATCCAGAAATAAAGCCTTCCATTCGTGATCGATTGATTTTTTAAAAAATATTTATTTTTGGCCATGCTGGGTGTTCACTGTGGTGTGGGCTTTTCTCTAGTTTTGGTGAGCAGGGGGTGCTCCCTCGTTGGGAGGAGAACTAGAGCGACAAGTAGCTGAACTAGAACCACTCTCTGGTTCTCATTGCAGCGGCTTCTCTCGCCGCAGAGCACAGGTTCCAGCGCACAGACTCAGCAGCTGTGGTGCGTGGGTTTAGCTGCCCTGCAGCAAGTGGAACCTTCCTGGATCAGGGGTTGAACCCATGTCTCCCGCATTGGCAGGTGATTCTTTACCACTGAGCCAGCAGGGAAGCCCAATCAATTGATTTTTAACAAGGGTGCTATTTCAGTCTGCTTGGGCTGCTATAGCAAAATAACAGAAGACTGGGTGTCTTAAGCAACAGGCATTGATTTCTCATAGTTCTGGAAGTTGTTAGGTCCAAAACCAAGATGCTAGCCAAGTCAGTTCCAGGTGAAAGCTCTCTTCCTGGCTTGTAGATGGCTGACTTCTTTTTTTTTTTTTTAAGTCTTTATTGAACTTGTTACAATGTTGCTTCTGTTTTATATTTTGGTTTTTTTGGCCCAGAGGCATGTGGGATCTTAGCTTCCTGACCAGGGATGGAACTCACACCCCCTGCATTGGAAGGTGAAGATTCAACCACTAGACCACCAGAGAAGTCCCGTTGGCTGACTTCTTGCTGTGTCCTCACCTGGCAGATAAAGAGAGAAATAGAGAGACAGAGTGATCTGGTATCTCTTCTTATAAGGGTACTAATCCCCACTATTAAGCCCCATTCTCATGAATTCATTAAACTCTAATTACCTCTCAAAGGCCCCACTTCCTAACCATCATATTGGGGGTTAGGGCTTCAATTACACATTTAGGGGGGATACAAACATTCAGTTTATAAGAGGTGCCAAGACCATTCAATGGGGAAGGAGTAGTCTCTTCAGCAAATGGCACTGGAACTGGATATCCTAGATATCCACGTGTAAAAACAAAGGAGTTAGACCCCTACTTCACACCATACACAAAAATTAACTCAAAATAGATCAAAGACCTGAACATAAGATTTAAAGTCATACTACTCTCAGAATAAAGTCAGTTCAGTCACTCAGTCGTGTCCAGCTCTTTGCAACTCCATTTGGACTGCAGCATGCCAGGCTTCCCTGTCCATCACCAACTACCAGAACTTGCTCAAACTCATGTCCATACAGTTGGTGATGCCATCCAACTATCTCATTCTCTGTCATCTCCTCCTCCTGCCTCCCAGCTTTCCCAGCATCAGGGTCTTTTCCAATGAGTCAGTTCTTCGCATCAGGTGGCCAAATTATTGGAGTTTCAGCTTCGGTATCAGTCCTTCCAGTGAACATTCAGGACTGATTTCCTTTAGGATGGACTGGTTTGATCTCCTTGCAGTGAATTTCTTCTCCGTATAAGAAAACACAGAAGCTAATCTCCATGACCTTGGATTAGCAATGGTTTCTTGGAAATTACACCCACAGCACAAGCAACAGAGGAAATAAGTAGATCAATGTGCCTTCTTTTCTGAGGGGCCCTCAAAGCATGTGAAGGTGTTGGTGGATCTTGAGTTTGCAGGAGAAACGCGCCAGAGATAGCAGAGAACGGAAGATCTTGACAAAGCATGTTGATTCTTTAATCATCCCTTTATCCTATAACCATGGTAATAGGATTCCTCCCTGTTCTCCCCGAGTGCTAATGTGGACTGGTGACTTGACCACCAGAACGTTTACGGCGTACCTACTGTGTACCCAGCTTTGTGTCAGGCCCTGGGCATACAGCGGTGAATGAACAGTGAATGAGATGGACACAGCTCCTGCCTTCAGAGGACTGATTTTTGCTCCCACCTGGGTTGGGTTCTCAAGAAGCCGAGCCTGAGATGGGGATTCAAGGTTGGGTGGGTTTGGGAGAAACCAGTGAGGGAGAAGACAATGCAGGACAAGTTAGAGAAGGAGCAGGCAAGGAACTGGGCTCAGCTGGAGTCAAGACTCCACTTCTTTAGGGTGGACCTGAGACTGTGAAGAACAGCAAAGTTGGTCTCATTCTGCTGGTTCCCCACGCCAGTTGGTCGTTGGTGCGGGCTTGCCTAGGCTGTGTGTGTTTTGGGAGGTGTAACCTCCCCACTGAGGCAGTTAGGATGAGGGCGATTCACAGTGGGTGACTGTGAGCTGTTAGCAGACAATATTTGCAACAGCTGAGCTAGGTGCACTAGCTGGTAAAGGGGATCTGAGTGAGGCACTTACAGCATCCTGCACATCAAAAAACCACACTAACAATAATTTAGTCACAATTATAATCAATGCGTTATGGGACCAAACTCGGGTCCACTTGCCCACTCACAGTAAAACCAATCTACTGACACTGGGTTGTGATGAACGAAAGTACAGCATTTATTGCAGGGCGCCAAGCAAGGAATCCCGGCAGCTAGAGCTCAAAAGGCCTGAACTCCTTGATGGCTTTCAGGGAGAGGTTTTTAAAGACAGAGTGAGGGAGGGGAGTTTGGGGTGTGTGATCAGCTTGTGGACATTCTTTTCATTGGCTGGTGGTGAGGTAACTGGAAGTAAACATCATCAACCTTCTGGTTCCAACAGGTCTGGGGTCTATGTGCTTGTGGGCAGCATGCAACTAACTTCTTAAGCCTGGTGGGGGATCGGTATCTGCAAACTAATTCAAAGGACACAACTCAGAGTGTTATCTATAGCCCTTGAGGAAGAACTAAAGTTTCCTGAATCTGTTTACTGAACTGTTACTATTTTGTCTCCCTTGACTGTTTTCCTTTCTCGCTACATTTTCTCACTTCTCTGATTAAATGTATTTGGAACTTGGGCAAGGCCTAGGAGGCTAAAGTTATTACTATAGAGGAGAGGCAGATGAAGGACATGGGAAGTGGGGTCTGTCCTGTGAAGGCCCTATAGGGTACTGCTCAGTTACAAACTGTGGTTGTGAAAAGGGCTCCATAAGAGGAAGGGAAAGGAAGGTCTTGGGGTGACAGGGAAAAGAGGAATAAGGCATAGATCTGGAATTCTGGTGACCATGTTGCCAAAAAAGCTAGAAAACCAAAGTCCACTGGAAGGGCTTGGGGCTCAGCTGCTCCAGGTCACATTCTAGGGCTGGCTTCCCTCCTGAGGCACCTCAGTCAGGATATCTTCCAGCCCATGACAGCTGTGGCTGACCTACCTTTAGGGGTGTAACACCCCAATCTGAGGTTGGGACAAGTCATTTGTTACTACTGACGAACACTTAAGGTGTTTTGAATCTTTTGCTTTTACCAACTAACCTGCAATTAAATATCTTGCAGGACCTTCCCGGGTGTCGCGGTGGTAAAGAGTTTCCCTGCCAATGCAGGAGACACAGAAGATGTGAGTTTGATCCCTGGGTCGGGAAAGTCCCCTGGAATAGTAAATGGCAACCCACTCTAGTATTCTTGCCTGGAAAATTCCATGGACAGGGGAGGCTGGCAGGCTACAGTCCGCGGGATTGCAAAGAGTCAGACACAACTGTGCGACTGAGCACACGCACATGTAAATATCTTATATGTCTGCATCAGTTATCCATTGCTATGTAACAAATTATACCCAAAGTTAGTGATTAAAATAATAAACACTTGTTATCTCATAGTTTCTATAGGTCAGGAATTAGGAAGGAGCTTGAGGTCAAGATGGCGGCTAGAACTGGAGCTAAAGGACGCGCTCCTGAGGCTGCAGAGTTCGCCGCCGCACATGGGTGGCGCCAGGGGCTGGCTGACGGTTACTGTTTCTCAGTTGCTCCGTCATGTCCAGCTGTTTGCCATCTCATGGACTGTAGCACACCAGGCTCCTCTGTCCTCCCTTACCTCCTGAAGCTCGCTCAAACTCATGTCCACCAAGTCGGTGATGCCATCCAACCATCTCATCCTCTGTCACCCCCTTCTCCTGCCCTCAGTCTTTCCCAGCACCAGGGTCTTTTCTAATGAGTCAGTTCTTCGCTTCAAGTGGCCGAAGTGTTGGAGCTTCAGCTTCAGTATCAGTCCCTTCAATGAATATTCAGGATTGATTTCCTTTAGGATTGACTGGTTTGATGTCCTTGCAGTCCAAGGGACTCTCAAGAGTCTTCTTTAGCACCACAGTTCAAAAGCATCCATTCTTTGGTGCTCAGCCTTCTTTATGGTCCAACTCTCACATCTGTACATGACTACCGGAAAAACCACAGCCTTGGCTATACAGACCTTTGTCGGCAAAATGATGTCTTTGCTTTTTAGTACAGTGTTTAGGTTTGCCATAGCTTTCCTTCCAAGAAGCAAGTGTCTTTTAATTTCATGACTGCAGTTACCATCCACAGTGATTTTGGAGCCCAAGAAAGTAAAGTCTGTCTCCACTTGAGGGGTCTTAGTTTCCTCTTCCTGGTCCTCAGGATGTGGTAGCTTGTATAACCTAGAGTGAGTGACCAGGAGAGGGCAAGGCAGAACCCCCAATTCCTCCAGCTTCATGCAGTTACTTCTGTCACCTTCTGTATTGCCCTCTATTCATTAGCTGCAAGTCACTAAGTCCAGTTACACTCAAGGGGAGAGCAATCAAAAAGAAGTGTCAAAGAATTTGAGGACATATTTTAAACTTCCAAAATGTTGATGAGGGGGCAACTTTTAAATTGAAGTAAAATCCTGTAGCATAACATTTAAAGTAGACAATTCATTGGAAATTCCCTGGTGGTCCTGTGGTTAGGATTCTGGGCACAGGTTTGATCTCTGGTTGGCAAACTAAGACCCTACAAGCGATGCAGTGTGACCAAAACAGACAAACAAAACAAAACCAAAACACACAAAAAATAGGCAATTCATTGATTTTTCGTATACGCACAATGTCACACAACCACCACCACTATCTCATTCCAGACCACTTTTGTCATCTTCCAAAGAAACCCTATATATTTTGCAATTCCCCCTCCCCCATATCCTGGCAACCATCATTCTATTTCCTGTCTCTATGAATTTGCCTTTTCTCAGTATTTCACAGGAGTGGAATCATATGGTATTTGGCCTTCTTGGCCTGACTCATTTCAGGGTTAATATTTGTATGTTAATCTCATAAAAAAAATACCTTCATAGAGATCTAGAATAATATTTGACTGAAAATCTGGGTACTATGGCCTAGTGAAACTGACACTCAAAATTAACTATCACAACAAGTCCACCTCTTGTCAACTTGGCAATCATATACATCTCCTTAAACCATACTTAATTTTCAAAAAAAGATGCTAACCAGGTCATACTTTTACCTAACACAATTACAACTTTCCTGTGTACAATGAAAATATACTAACCCTTTCTCTTGCAGAGAATACAAAGTCCTTGGGTGATATTTACTTTTGTCCTTGATATCCTGTAAGTTAAATACTATGATGTGAAGTTCAGTTCAGCTCAGTCATGTCCAACTCTTTGCGACCCCATGGACTACAGCATGCCATGCCTCCCTGTCCATTGCCAACTTCCGGAGTTTACTCAAACTCATGTCCACTGAGTCGATGATGCCATTCAACCGTCTCATCCTCTGTCATCCCCTTCTCCTCCTGCCTTCAATCTTTCCCAGCATCAGGGTCTTTTCCAATGAATCAGTTCCCTACATCAGGTGGTCAAAGTATTGGAGCTTCAGCTTCAACATCAATCCTTCCAATGAATACTCAGAACGTTGTGCTATAAAGTCAATATACTGAATATTGGGACTTCCTGGTGATCCAGGAGTTAAGACACTACGCTCCCAATGCTGGGGGTTTGGGTTCCATCCAGTCAGGAAACTAAGTCCCACATGCTGCAACTGAGTTCACATGCTACAAATAAGTGTTCACATGCTACATTGAAAAGATCCTACATAAAAGATCTCGCATTCAGCAATGAAGTTTGAAGATTCCGTGTGCCAGAACTAAGACCTGGCACAGTCAAATAAATAAAGAACTATATCATTACATGGTCAGAGGATAAGATGAGGAAAGCAAAGATATTTGCTATATAGATATTATACACACATACACAGCAAAAAAATAAAGGAATGGTATGGCAGAAGCAACACAATGTTGTAAAGCAATTATCCCTCAATTAAAAATAAATAATTTTTTTTTTTAGAAAGGAAGAAGTACTCATGATGATTTCAGTCCTCATTTCTGTAACTGGTCATATGGTCATAGCTGGTATTAACTACCTTCTTCTACTACCCGTTCCATATTCCCTTTGCCCTCAGCAATCATCTGAGCGATCATGGTTCTTAACCTCATTGAGTGACACAAAACTTCATTCCTGAAGGGTCTGCACAATTAGTAGTCGTGACTGAGCTGGGTTGTTGTGGTTCTTTATTGACTTTAATCACACGACCACAATACTACTACTGTGAGAGTTGGACCTATAGAAGGCTGAGCGTCGAAGAATTGATACTTTTGAATTGTGGTGCTGGAGAAGGCTCTTAAGAGGCCCTTGAATTGCAAGGAGATCAAACCAGTCTAAAGGAAACTAAAAGAAATCAATCCTGAATATTCATTGGAAGGACTGGTGCTGAAGCTCCAATACTTTGGCCACCTGATGCAAAGAGCTAACTCATTGGAAAAGACCCTGATTCTGGGAAAGATTGAGGGCAGGAGAAGAAGGGGACAACAGGGGATGAGATGGTTGGATGGCATCAGTGACTCAAAGGACATGAATTGGAGCAAATTCTGGGAGATAGTGAGGGATGGGGAAACCTGGTGTGCTGCAGGCCATGGGGTCTCAAAGACTTGGACACAATTTAGTGACTGAACAACAATAACAACAAATGACAATGCTAACAGATGCCTTCATGGATCTGTTGTGGTCCAGACATATTCTTCCTCACTTCCATTGTGGAGTAGAAGGCTACTTTCCCTCTTGGACATCATGATCCATCATCTCAGTCAACACAGTAACCCCCTTCCTTGCCTGTTGATTCAGAGGCCTGAGGAACCCAAAATGGCCAGGTGGCCAGGTAACTGTAACTTCCAGTTCAATAGAATCATTATTTTTATCCCAGTCTAATCACTCCTCCCTTTGAAATAAAGACCTTGGGATTTCCCTGGTGGTCTAGTGATGAAGAACTGTGCTCCTAGTGCAGGGTTGAGGCTTCGATCCCTGATTGGGGAACTAAGAGCTCACATGCCGCATGAGTGCAACCAAAAAATAAATACAAAAATGAAATGAAGACCTCTAGGCCAGGAGAGCATAGGTCACAATGACAGGAAGCAAAAATTTTGTTAGGTGTCCCTAATGGTAATAGTGGATGATGCCACTCCCATATCCATACCTCGTTCCTGGGTTCATTCATCTTGGCTATCAGATTCAGACCATATGCAGCCTCCTGGACAACCGTGCCTCAGCCCTGCACCTTGCTGGTACTGTACCTGAGCCTTCAAATGGCCATTCTATAACTCTATCAAACCAGTTGCTCCAGGATGATGGGGAATATGGTAAGATCAGTGAATTCCTTGCCACACTTCATTTTCATTTGCTATGCAGTGAGCTTCTCAATCAGAAGAATGCTGTATGGAACACCATGATGGTAGACAAGACTTTCTACAAACCCACAGGTGATAGTTTTAATGTGTTCTATCTATTTATTTTTGGTTGTGCTGGATCTTTGTTGCTGCGAGTGGACTTTCTCTAGTTGTGGTGAGTGGGTGCTGCTCTTATTTGCATTGCATGGGCTTGTGGCTTCTCTTATTGCGGAGCACAGGCTGTAGGCACAAGGGCTTCTGTAGTTGCAGTATGAAGGCTCAGGGGTTGTGGTTCACAGGTTTAGTTGCCTTGAGGCAGGTGGAATATTCAAAGGCCAGGGATTGAACTTGTGTTCCCTGTGCTGGCAGGCAGATCCTTGAACTAAAGAGCCTCTTGATGAAAGTGAAAGAGGAGAGTGAAAAAGTTGGCTTAAAACTCAGCATTCAGAAAACAAAGATCATGGCATACTGTCCCATTACTTCATGGCAAATAGATGGGGAAACAATGGAAACAGGGACAGGCTTTATTTTGGGGGGCTCCAATTTCATGACTGCAGCCATGAAATTAAAAGATGCTTGCTCTTTGGAAGAAAAGTTATGACCAACCTAGATAGCATGTTAAAAAGCAGAGACATTACTTTGCCAACAAAGGTCCGTCTAATCAAAGCTATGGCTTTTCCAGTAGTTATGTATAGATGTGAGAGTTGGACCATAAAGAAAGCTGAGCACCAAAGAATTGATGCTTTTGAACTGTGGTGTTGGAGAAGACTCTTGAGAGTCTCTTGGAGATCAAACCAGTCAATTCTAAAGGAAATCAATCCTGAATATTCATTGGAAGGACTGATGCTGAAGCTGAAGCTCCAATACTTTGGCCACCTGATGTGAAGAACTGACTCACTGGAAAAGATTCTGACGCTGGGAAAGATTAAAGGTAGGAGGAGAAGGAGATGACAGAGGAAGAGATGGTTGGATGACATCACTGACTCAATGAACATGAATTTGAGCAAGCTCTGGGAGTTGGTAATGAACAGGGAAGCCTGGTGTGCTGCAATCCACGGGTCACAAAGAGTCAGACACAATTGAGTGACCAAATGGAACTGATAGTTGTGCCGGCCTTAGTGAATGGAAGTCCATGTGGCCGAGCTCGTGCATAACCTCTACTCCTGCCACCATGGTCACTGGTTGATGTGGTCCATTGTGTTGTGGCAGGAGTGACTGGGGAGAGAAGCTAACTTGTATTCACAGAATGGGTCACTTTGTCCTTTGATTATTGAACTCCTCCTCTGTTGAGTTTAGCCTTTGTGAACATTCATATCGGGTACAGATATCTTCACATCCCCCACCCTCTCATTCAGGGAGGTCTATCCACACAGTCTTCCCCAGACTTTATAGTCCTCAAAATTCCAATCATGTTCCTTCCAAATCCCTGACCATCCAACAAAACCACTGGCTGCAGCCTATGAATCAGTGTGCAATCATACATTTGGCCATTTCTCCCTCCAAGCAAAATAAACAGCTAAGTGCACTGGTTGAAGTTCCGCCCATTGGAAGGACCCCCCTTCATGGCTGTCCTTCAGGGCTGTCACAGAGAGGCTGTAGCTTTGCAGCTGTCCACTTCTGGTGGTATCTGCATATTTTGCAGGATCATCTGGAATCTAGGCCCAAAGAGAAATCTTGGGTCAGTTGAATATAAGAAAGACTTCTAAAAATATCACTGAGCTAGAAGAGCCCTGAATTTTTGCTGAATTTATTTCCTACTCTCTGACATACCAATGTCTTACCAGTAAGTTTGGAATCATTGCTACTTCTCGTTCATTAGGTCCAATCAGCATAATGTCATCAATATAATGGACCAATGTTACATCCTGTGAAAGGGTAAGTTTATCAAGATACCTGCAAACTAAATTATGACTTATGGCTGGAGAGCTGAACCCCCGAGGTAGGTCAGTGAAGGAATATTGCGGCCTTGCCAGCTGAAAGCAAACTACTTCTGGTCTTGGACAAGGATGGAGAAAAAGGCATTTGCCACCTCTGTAGCTGCATACCAGATACTGAGAATGTGTTTATTTGCTCAAGGAATGAAACCACATCTGGTGGGGCAGCTGCAACTGGAGTCAACTACCCAGTTACTTGTGATAACCCACTGTCATTCTCCACGCTCCATCTGTCCTCAGCACAGGCCCAATATCAGAATTGAATGGGGATGTGCACTCAATTGCATCTTTCAAGTCCTTAATGGTGACACTAATCTCTTCCACCCCTCTGGGAATGCAGTATTGTTTTTGGTTTACCATTTTATTAGGAAGAGAGAGTACTAGTGGCTTTCACTTGACCTTTCCCCCCATAATAGCTCTCACTGCATAGGTCAGGAAACAAATGTGAGGATTCTTCCAGTTGCTAAGTGTATCTGTTCCAATTATGCATTCTAGAACTGGAGATAAAACACAACATGAGTTCAGGGATCCACTGGAAAATGAACCAGATAAAATTCCATTGATAACTTGACTTCCTAAGTCCCTACTCTGACTGATGGGCCACAGTGATGTTTTGGGTGTCCTGAAATTTGTGTTGGTTCAGAGCCACTGTCTAGTAATCTGTGAAAGGCCTAAGGATTTCCTTAAGCCCAGTGCATGTTCACCTTGGCAAAGGGCCAAAGGTTCCATTGGAGAAGACTGGGAGAAAAGTTAACATAAGAATTTTTGGAAGTGTACTGGGTCTTTCCTCAAGGGGACTCAGCCTCTTCTTCATTAAAGATGTTCTGGGTTTGTGAACTGGATCAAGTCTAAGAATTGACTGACATGATACTCCATTTTTAAGATTCAAATTAGACTTTTATTCACATGATCTAGAACTTTTCTGCTTAAACAGATCAAGTAAGAATTTAGTAGGCTTCCCAACCATTTTACTTTTAAGAATGCCATGATCAGCTAGTCAATGCCATAGGGCTCTGTGAGTCAGACTCTTCTGATCGCTGCTTTTTTTCCCTCCTGATTGCTACTTTGACTCTGCTGTCCATTATGGTAACCACATCCATCTTCAAAAGCTTAGGGAGGTGAGTAGGTTTTAAATGATAAATCTACTCTAATGTTTTCATCTCCCTAAGCTTTTGACTCCTTTCCTTGAGAGTAAACTATAGTTACTGTTGAATTACTTCTCCTTTCAATTTATCACATTTTTCTTAATGTATTTTTGGGTTTTGTTGTTAGGTACTTTCATGATTACAATTATTTCTTCCTAGATTGAAATTTTATCATTATCATTATACAATATTCTTTGTCTCAAGTAACGGTTTTTGTCTTAATCTGTTTTACCTGATACTAGTATAGCCAATATAGCTCTCTTTCAGTTACTATTTGCCTGGAGTATCTTTTTCCATCTGGTTACTTTTGGCCTTTTTGCCTTTGACTCTAAAGTGAGTCTTTGGGGACTTCCCTGGCAGTCCAGTGGTTAAGATTCTGCACTACCAATGCAGGGAGCATGGGTTTGATCCCTGGTTGGGGAACTAAGATCCCACATGCCAAGTGGCAAAGAGAAAAAAAAAAGTGATTTTTTTTGCAGACCGCATAGCTGTACCATGATTAAAAGGAAAAAAAAAAAAAAAAAACCTCTGAAAATCTCTGCCTTTTAACTGGAGAGTTTAATTCAATTTCATTTAGTGTAATTACTGATAAGGACTTATTTCTGCCATTTTGCTATCTGCTTTCTGTATGTCATATCTTTTTTCAACTCTTCCATTACTAACTTCTTCTGTGTTAAATTGATATGTTTTAGTGTACCATCCACAATGTTATTTTGCAAATGTGAGGCTATGTAGGAAATAAAAGGAGATCCTTAGAAGTGGAATTACTAGGTCAAGGGCAGGGCAAGGCATGCACTGAAACTGCTAAGTTTTACCAGATTGGTCTTAAACAATTCTACCAATTCGACTGGATACTTTCCATACAGGGCTTTGCATTTTATTAAAAGCATCTGTTAGCTCGCTAGGATTCTCCCTTAAACTGTGTCTTCCTGTAGAGGGGGACCTAATTATTCATTTTTTATATTCCCACGTTTTCATGCACTGGAAGCCGGAAAAGATGTGAAGAAAGAAAAAGGAATCTTTTATCATGTCATGACAGGAATATTGGAAAATGAGGAACCATGCAGCATCTGGAACTTTAGGAACGGCCATGCAAACCGGGAGCCCTGTGAACTGACTTCAAGTACTTAGTCCCAGAATCTTGGGAAGTGGGGGGTTCTCCAAGACACTTTACAGAAAAGGAAGCTGTGGCTAGGAAGTTAGGAGATTAAGGCTCATAAACTAGTAACTAAACTTTTACTGAGCACCTTTCGTGCGTGGGCGGTTAGTCTCCCCACAGAGAAGACCATGTGATGAACAGTCAGCCCCTGTCCACAGGAAACTTCTCTTTGTAAATGCCCGGGATCATTTACTCCTCATCTCACCTTTTTATTTATTTATTTTCGGCTGAACTGTTGGGTCCTCAACGATTTAGCAGGGCTACTCTCTAGCTGTGGTACACGTGCTCCTCAGCGCAGTGGCTTTCTTTCTCAGAGCACTGGCTGCAGGGGGTTCGGGCTTCAGTAGTTGTAGTCCAAGGGGCGTAGTTGCCCCACAGCATGTGGGCTCACCCCAGACCAGGGATCAAACAGTGTCTGCTGCATTGGCAGGCAGATTCTTAACCACTGGACCACAGGAAAGTTCCCCTCATCCCGTCTTAATGGCTATTATTCCCCTTTCCCAGCTGAGGAAACGCTAGGCTCAGAGAGGTAAAATCGCTTGTATAATTAAAGTCACACAGACAGTAGGTGGCCAGGTTTGGGTTTCAACCCAGAGCAGTGCTCCCAATCGCTGTTATTTCATGCCTCTGAATAATACCATTGTCCAGAGCAGCAGCAACCACTTTTTCTGTGCGCTAGGCTCTGTGGTAAGGACTGTCCCCATTCACTTATTCAACCAGTGCAGACTGAGCAGCTACTATGCGCCACGCGCCCTCATCTTAAAAGATTTGGCGAAATTAGCCCCGGGAGTTTCTCCGAGTGAAGGGGACGCAACCACTCTTTCCTCGCCAAGCCTCCCCAGCTGGGTGTTCCACCTCGGGAAAGCATCCAGCTGGCGCTCAATTAACCCATGGCACTGTCGCCGCTTCTAGGGACACAGACGACCACGGCCGCACCATCCGCTGCCCGAGTGCCACAGAGAGCGGTGGAGGCGGCCCCAGGAACTCGTGTGGTCGCCGGGACGGCGGTTGGAAGCCCCGCCCCCCGCGCGTGCGCGCTGCGCGTCCCGCCTGCCCGCTGGGCTCCGGCAGTGCGGGCGCGGTTGAAGGCGTCCTCGAGGAGCGCGCGCGCCTGCGCCGTCGTCGGACTCGCGCACGCGCACCTGCGCCGGCGCCGGCCTCACGCACGCGCACGGCGGCGGCGACGGCGGCGGTGGCGGCGGTTCCTGACGGGGGCTGCGAGGGCGGGCGGCCCCGAAGGAAGCGGCGGAGCTGAGGGGCTCAGTGGCTCGGCGCGCGTGACTCTCAACCCGGCTCGCTCCGCGGCGGGCGTTTTGAGCCTGTCCAGGGGCGCGGACGCGGCGGCGGCGGCGGCGGCGACCCGAGGCCTGCGGCCTAGGCCTCAGCGCGGCGGCGGGCTCGAGTGCGGCGCGGAGCCGGCCAGAGGGCCCTACGCGGCGGCACAATGAGCGTGGAGGCGTACGGGCCCAGCTCGCAGACGCTCACCTTCTTGGACACCGAGGAGGCCGAGCTGCTCGGCGCTGACACCCAGGGCTCCGAGTTCGAGTTTACCGACTTCACCCTCCCCAGTCAGACGCAGACGCCCCCCGGCGGCCCCGGAGGTGGCGGCGCGGGGGCCCCGGTTGGAGCCGGCCCGGGCGCAGCGGCCGGACAGCTCGACGCGCAGGTGAGCGGCACATGGCGGCGCCGGAAGACGGGGCCGGGCCTCGGCGGCGGGGGACCTGCTCGGGTTTCCCCTCCGGCCCGGCCGGGGCTGATCTGCTCGGCTCCTGCTCCAGTCCCTCCTGCTCCAGAGTGACTTGTCCGGGGTATGTCCCGCTTAGTCCAGGTCCGAAGTAACCTGCCTCCAGTTTCTGCTCTCCAGCCGCCCCGGGTAAACCTCCTTCAAGACCTTCTCTGGTCTCTCTCTCTCAGGATCTAGTTCCACACTGAGTCTTAGCTGATCGGTCCCAAGTCCCCTTCCGGGCCTGTCCGAAGTGACCGGCCCTAGGTACGTCTCTGGCCTGGACGGGGGTGACTTGTCCCCGAGTTCTCCTTCAGCTGGGTCAGTGCCCCGCTCAAGCCAGCTTCTGATCTGCGCCGATTCCCCCTTCAGTCACATCCGACCGCTGCCCCACCCCCTTACCTGTGGTCGCAGTCTGGGCACCCCTGTCCTCATTCTTGCCCAGTGTCCAGTGGGTTTATATTGCATCGGGCCCACGGACGCTGGCGAGAGGAGGGCTGAGGCTTCTCCAGCAGAAACGGAATTTGTGCATTCAACAGAGAGCCCCAAGCTCGCAGACTTTTAAGATTATTCAGGAGAGTGTTTGCGTTTTGTTTTTTCTTCTTGAATTGCCTGTTGCTGAAACCGACCTGTTACGTAACTCCGCAGCCCTGCCTTGGAAAAGTTGGTTTTGAGTTTGTTCCTCCAGTTGGTGAGTGGTAGTGGGTTTTATATACGTGGCTCTGCCACGTCAGGAACTTTTGTTCTTAATGATGTCAACATTTAGCAAAGGCTGCTTGGTTATTTTAAATTTGGGTTTGTGTTATGAGAGTGTATCCGGCATACACTTCCTGGATCTGGGTCCCTGACCCGGGATGGGAGAGGGCGCTGGCTGTGGTCTTGGGCTAGGCTCCCCAAGGAATGTAGCCATCATCCTGTGGGTCTCAAATTCCGTTCCTGTGCCTGGCACCTCCCTCAGATTTATTTTCCTGAATTCTCAGCCACAGAGGAGCTATAGGCTTCACCTTGTCACAGGTGTCCCTTGGCATGAGGACCCACTCCCAGAGTGGGGGGACCCAACCCAGCCTCAGCCAGAGTAAGCTGAAACTGTCTCCTGGAGGAAGGGGCTTGCATTCTAGTTGATTGAGTCACTCCCTGTGGGTAGACCACCCACTTGGACTTTCTTTTAGCTCCTAATAGAAGCAGAAAACATTTGACTCATTCTAACCCCAGATTCCTTAAAAATAGAAGCTTAATGGGTGGGGCATCAGGGAGAACAGGTGTGCACATATCTGTGTTTTTTCCCTTTTGTTGACATATCATGGGGGCAGGGAGAGTTTGCTTGGGAAATAAGTGAGCCGCTGGA
This sequence comes from Muntiacus reevesi, assembly GCF_963930625.1. NCBI lineage: Eukaryota > Metazoa > Chordata > Mammalia > Artiodactyla > Cervidae > Muntiacus > Muntiacus reevesi. The sequence goes on along the minus strand of NC_089249.1, from coordinate 183,274,398 downwards.
AGCTCATGTTAACACCTGTTATCAGAGTAGTTTCATACTCTGTAGATGCTGTTTCCACAGCTGTAACATGGGGGTAGCAGCTGTATTTTTGTTACTTTTAAACATACTGAAATCTGGACTCATGTATGAATGGATAGACCAGATATTACTGTCTGTTATTTGTATCCAGTGTGTCCAGAAGACTGAGGCTAAAGATCTCTTGGCTGAGCAGTGTGCCATGACCTGTGGCAGTTCAGGGTGGTTTTGTGGAACGTAATTGTTTTATTGCAAATCCTTTTTAAACTGTAGACTGTAAAACAGCAAACTTGGGTTCTGCTTCAGCTCTGAGTTCTAATTTTGTCCCTTGGGTTCTGTTTTTGATTAATTGTGGGGGCGTGTCTTTCTCTTTCAGTTGAAGTAATTGATTTCTTTTTTTAAAAAAATAAATTTACTTATTTTTTAATTGAAGGATAATTGCTTTACAGTAATTGCTTTCTTTTACTGCACCTGAACACTGAACTGTATTGAATAAGAGCATTAAAACACTTCACCAGAGGGAAACATTATGGTTGAGCTTACTTGTTATGACATCAAAAGGGTTTCTCCTTTTTTACTTTTAAGTAACTCTGGTGACCCACCCACCTGTAGCCTAACTCTGGATTTGTCTTTGGGTAAGGGGAGTGAAAAGTTGATTATCTCCTGTGTTAGTTGGTGGCATTGGCTGCCTGCGACATTTGGGAGGTTTTCCCTTATTTGTCCTCAAGACTTGCCTGTATAACCAGATGTCCGGTGGAGCTTCTATTATGAGTGCCTTTTGATTTTATCTTTTTGGATGAGTGGCTGTGAATTGTCCAGTGCCGTGCAGCGACTTTTGTTTCACAGCTTTACTGAGATAGAATTTATGTACCGTGCGCCTCAGCGTTCCCAGTGCTGCCCAGTGCCTTTAGTACAGGGCTGTGCAGCCACGCCCACAGTCGCTTTCAGGGCCTTTTCCTCACCGTGGAAAGAAACCTGGTGCCCTGGAGTCTGCCAGCCTCCCTTCTCTAACCACGGGCAGCCGCTGATCCGTCTCTGTTGACCTGCTCTGGGCTTTTCACGTAAGTGGACTGTATGTGGTCGTACTGTGCCTGTGGTCATTCGCTCTTTCACCGAGCACGTTTTCAAGGCTCATCCACGCTGTAACATGTATCTGCTGCGTTCCTTTTTATGACTGAATGATGTTCCACAGCATGGACAGACAACATTTTGTTTATCTACTTGTCTGTTTGTGGACCTTTGGCTTAGCCGCTATGGGAAGTGCTGCCCTGAACATCTGTGTACAAATTTCTGTGTGGGTGTAAGCCTTCAGTGAAATTCTGGGTGGTCTGGTAACAGCTGCCTGTTACCTTTTCAGGGACTACCAGAAACATGCTACCATGTTTTCTAATGTGTAGCTTTCTACGTCACTGATTCCACTTTTAATATCAGTCTTGACTGCCAGTTTTGGTTTTGCCTGAAGGTTTAGGTAACAAGTGTGTGTCACGGGACGGTGGGGAGAATGGAGCTGAGGTGAACTGAGTTGGTTCAGATAACACTTGCTTTCTTATTTATGAAATGAACTGATATTTTTCCCAGCCCTGCCAAATGTCCTTAAGATAAGGCAACAATTTTCTTTTGAGTATTTGACCCTTTTTTGGGCCTGTCTCCCAGCGTCTCAAAGGGCAGGGAAAGGTGATTTCAGAAGTCCTGTGCGTAACAGCTGGTGTTACAGACCTTCTGGCCTGCTTAGTTGTAATATTCCCCTTTGGTGCTGCTATCGTGTTTCCTCCAAACTTTGGAATTATGATGATGAAAATCTTGAGTTGGGAACACTACCAAACAAAAAAAGGATTGAACCACTGATGCACACAGCAGCATGGATGCATCTCAAAATAATTACATTGAGTGAAAGACACACTTTAAAAAAAAGGTATATACTCTATGACTTTTCTTATATAAAACTCTATAGAAAGTGCTGGGTAACCTATGGTGATAGAAGGTAGAACAGTGGTTGCGGGGAGGGGAGGAGAGGAGGGAGGGGATGACAAAGGCAGGAAGAGACTGGGGGTGATGGATGTGCTTGTTATCTTGATTGATGGATTCATGAGTATTTAGATACATCAATGTGTGTCAATTTTAAAAGCTGTAAAGAGCTGCTACCTTGTCTTAACTCTGGCTGCCTTCAGAAGTTCTGACATGTCCTTGACTATCTAGGTAAACAGATTGTCTTATGATTCCTGGCCCTTAGCTTATGATGAGGAGTGAGTTCCTTACAGTTCCAGGGTTCCTGAAAGTGGTGAGTTTAAAATTTGCGTGAACTTTTTTTGGTTGTGTGAACACTCGGTTAGTACAACTGTGACATAGTACGCCTTGAGAAAATTGGAGATGAAATCCTGCACACTTCACAGGGGCTCTGGCAAGTATTCTATAGCACTTGTCTTTTACTGGATTTCCGGGGTTTGAAAACCAAAAGGGAGGAACTAAGTGACTTAGTGCTGAATAGCCGAAATAGCTTCTGCCTCTGTTTACCCAGTTAATTTCTTTACCCAGATTTAGCGTGATTGGGGGAAGTTAACACTAACACAATAGCAAAATTGTCTGTCAGCCTAGGTCCCACAACCAAAAAGGAGACATCTTTCAAACAGCTTCACTGAGGTATGATCGTACACCATGGAGTCCTCTTGTTCTTCAGTGTTTGATTCAGTGGGTGTTTTTTTAGTAGCTTTACTGAGCTTGCAGCCATCAGACAGTCACTGTCTTCTCTTCTCTCTCATGCCACCGTTCTTTCCTCTTCGGTTTTGCTCCTGCTGATCTCGGTAGTCTCTGGTTAAAGCCCTGAGGTAGGGAATCGGGTGAACCCACACTTGGCCACTTGAGCCCGCACGTCGGGGACGTGTGCTGCCTGCCCTCTGTGGGCTTTCGTGCCAGGGTGCTGAGACTTGGCCCCCCGCTCAGTGACGAGCCTGTGCGCTCGTGTGTCTGTCTGCTGGTTCTTTGGTTCCTTCCACACAGGTTCCCAGGCTGCCCTCCCTGGCCTGATTCTCGATGGCTGCCCCTCGGTGCTCCCCTTTCCCCGTCCTGCTGTGCTCCAGGAGCGCTGTGGGTAGTGACTCCTGCGAGGAGGCAGAGTGAGGCCTTTGTCCGCTGCAGCTGCTGTGTTAGACATGGCGGGTGCTGCCCAGTCTGCAGGTGACCATGCGGACAGTGGGCGTCCAGAGGAGGGAGTGGTCTGCCTGGCAAAGTGAAAGCCTTTATGAGTGGTGCTCCTGGAGTCTGTTAGGAAGCTGCACCCACTTGGCAGGGAACACAGGGCTTGGCATGGAGGGCTAGTGGGTGCAGGCAAGGGCCAGTGTCTACACCAAGGGGCCTGGCTCGATCTGGGAACCTTGTGTTGCTACTGAGGGGTGCCGTGACCTCACTTGAGAGTGGGGCCCTTAGATGGCGGGAGGTCTGGCAGAGTGTGGCTGAAGCTGGAAGGGGGATTCAGACAGAGAGTGCTGGGGTCAGGTGTGTGTCCTTCCGTGTGTGTGACAGAGAATGCTCATGGTACCAGCTGGCCCTTCCTCCTCCTGGGGTCCCACAGCTAGCATCAGATCCTTTTGTGCCTTTTTAAACGTGTGCTGGTCCAGTAGCAGCTTGCGAGCTGGACAGCCAGACCCAGCTTCTCGGGGCCCCTGTGGACTGGACCGGGATGCCTTTAGACCTCCAGTTGGCTTAGGCCGCCTGGGGAGCTTTGGGGACCTTCGTCACGACTGAGGATAGCACCTTCCTGTCTACTGCAGCTCCTCTCGTAGCTCAGCTGCTGGGGTGACATGAGCCTGGCAGCGCCACTCTCCTCATCCCCAGGTGGAAGGCGTTTGGCTGTGCTCTCGTCTTCCATCACTCCTCTCAAGGGCGTGGCTCTGCAGAGCTGACACAGTTTCCAGGCAGCACTTTGTCCACCTGTATTGTATAAAAATGTATGTTATGAATTCTCTCGTGTATAAGTAAGTAAGGCAAACCCTGCCCTTCTTTTTTCTTGATTTGATGATTTTGAAGATTTTCCTCTCTCTTTTTCTTTTCCTTCTCTGACGTGTTTTAAAGCAAATCCAACCTATTTTGCTCTTCTGAGGTTGAGCCATATGAGTTAGTAATACTCAACCATTTAGACTTAGAGTATTTAGAATGCATTTCTAAAAACAGGAAAAGGGCATCCTCGTAGCCTCACTGCTGTTGTCAAGTGAGCAGCGCCAGCGGTGGTTGTTCGGGATCGTCTAACACATGGGACTCCCTTCCTCCACAGTCGCGCCGTTTACCTGGTCCTGAGCCCTGCCAGGTCTGGTGTTAATGGGACCGATTGTCGTGTCTTCAGCCCTGCTCTCCCAGGCAGCTCTCCTCTCTCCTTTCCCTGCCATGGAGCCAGAATCCTGTCCAGGTCACTGTCCTGTGAGGTGTCCCGCCTCCTGAACTGAACCTCTCACAGTCTGGCGTCTCCCTGCAGATGTGGGTGGACCCTGTTTCAACCTGTGAACTCTGAAAAGTGGCTGACCCCAGAGCTGGGTAGTTAGGGGCAGGGTGAGCCTCAGCCACCTCAGACAGGTCAAGGATACTCGTGAGCTTTGGAATGAACTGCAGGGGTGGACTCAGCCCTCGATGAGAACAAAAAACGGGGGAGGCAGGTGGGGCTCCTTTAACTCAGAGCTTAGGGACTGCTGTGTTGGGTGGGACCATGTGAAGTCCCCTTCATTGTAGGTCAAAAATGGTCAAATCGCAATAATTTCTTGTGGTTAAAACAGAATAAAGAAGGCTGAGAGATTATATCACAATGTGTAATCATTGGATCTTGAATTTAAAAAACTATAACATGTTATTAGTGCATTGGGGACATGTGTGTATGTGTGTTAGATAGCAGTATTATATTAGCATTATTCCTGAGTGTGATGCTTATATTGTGGTTATGTGGCGAAAGCTCTTGTCCTGGGGCCTGTGACTCCGAAATGGATCAGGAAAGTAAAAGTATGTGTGTGTGTGCATGCTTGTGCAGAGCAAGAGAGGGAGGGAGCAAGCCTGGTAAAATGTGAGTGGCTGGTAGATCCAGATTGAGGGATGAGTGGGTCATTCATTCTCTTTGAAACTTTTTCGAAAGTTGAAGAAGGGATCTTCTGTTAGGCTGTCCTGAGGTCTCAAAGACCCAGTAGCTCCTCTCTGCCTCAGGCCACCTCAGGAAAGGTGGTTTCCCATTCACTCTTTTTTACTTAGACTGTGGAAGAAAAGAATAAATGATGAGTCATTTTACATCACAACCTTTCTATCTTGGATGAGAAAATGTATTCATTGAGCCAGTACTGTGAGAGCATACTGGGGTGTGGGCTCAGTTCTAGGTGCTGGGGTCATAGCAGGACACAGAACAGGCAGAGTTGGCCCCTCTGGCACCCCCAGATGGGGTCAGGGGTGACCTCCCTTGGAGGTGCCCTCTGGATGGAGACTGAAGGACCAGGAGCTGTCTGTGCAGAAGCCACGGGGGTAGTGAGTGCAAAGGCCAGGGACTGAGGGCAAGGTCCATTTTATGGTGAGTGGTTGACGCTTACAAGGTTTGAGATAACGCGTGGTCTGAGAAAGTTCTTACCAACACATTTAGCGGTAATTTTTAATTCACGTGCTTTTCCTCCCGGAGAATGAAGTGACTTTTCTTCCTGCTGCTCTGATGTGCACAGAATTCTGCAGTGGGTCATAAGAAACTCTCTTGGCAGAAAATCCCTGCAAGGCCTTGATCATAGTGTCCAGAGCAGGGGTGGAGAGCAAACTGTTTCTTTGGCTTTCTAGACCCAGTGACCTGGTACCTGGGGGTGTGCGCAGAGAGCCCGGGGAAGGCTTAGGGAGGCCTTTGCCCACTTGAGCCCAGCAGGACCCAGGGGTCCTGGCTGTAGTTGAGGGGCTGATAACTTCAGTCAGTCCTGTGCCAGACAAGGACCTTCCCCTCCCTTCTTCTGTTACGTTGCCTGGCTTGGGCTGTGTGCCTTCTCTGTGCCAGGCACTCTTTAGTGCTTTAATTCAGTTAATTATAGTTTCTAAGGTCAAATGTATTTTTGAAGTTAATGTTTATCTTAAAACTTTCCAGAAAGTAGAGAGAGAAACTAACAACCCAGCTATGGAAGTCTGTATTGTGGTCAGGTCACAGTAGGGCAGGAGTTGGGCCTGGCAGGGGTTGAATATGCCCATGTACGTGTGCAAAAGTACTTGTAAGAAGGGGCACACCCACACTCCCAGCCACACAGCTGAGAGCCTGTTGGGGAATCTGGCCTCTTCTCTCTGGTCTCCTTGCCTTAGAGTGTGAGGGAGAGTTCATCTGACCTTGTGTTATTTGCATTGCATTCTCTCAAGAGGCTTCCTAGAGCAGACTCAGATTTTCTGCTCCTTATGAAGCCTGAAGGGTTCATAACAGTGATGCAGAAAAAAGATTGCCACTTTCAAGAGTCTCACACATCCCCGAAGCTGGTTCTCTCGGTGAGGGGAGAAGGGTGGGGTCTGAGGCCTGGGTGAAGCAGGATGGGCAGAGTGAGGGCCCCTGGTGGCACGCAGGTTTCTGTATTACTCCACACACTAATTTTGGTATTTCAGGGAAGTAAAGATTCACATCACTAATGTTTCTTTGAACAAAAAAGTTTATGCAGCCTGATGACATATTTTAGGAGCTCCTCCTCTAGGAGTTGGCGAGATTTTCATTTTTCTTTTCTTTAACCATTTTTAACTTGAGTATACTTAAAATGCTGTGTTAGTTTCAGGCATACAGCAGAGTGATTCAGTCACACACACGTGTATGTATATTCTTCTTCAGGTTCTGTCCTGTCACAGGCTATCACCAGATACTGGATATAGCTCCTTATGTCATAGGTCTCTGTTGTTTACTTGTTTTATGTACAGCCGTGTGTATGTGTCAGTCTCAGAATCCTAGTTAACAGCTTCCCGCTCAACCCCTTTGGAAACCAAAAGTTTGTTTTCTGTGTCTGTGAGTCTTTCTGTTTTGTAAATGAGTTCATTTGTTTCATTATTTGTTTTGTTTTGTTTTTAATATTCCAACATATAAGTGATATCATAAGATACTTGTTTTTTTATCTGACTTCATTTAATATGATACTCTTTCATCCATCCATGTTGCTGCAAGAGGCATTGTTTCATTCTTTCTAATGGCTGAGTAGTATTCCATCATGTGTGTGTACTGCATCTTTATCTGCCCTTCTGTCAGTGAGCATTTAGGGTGCTCCCGTGTCACGGCTATTGTGAATAGTGCTGTGAACATTGGGGTGGATGTATCTTTTCAGAGTTTTCTCCAGATATATGCCCAGGAGTGGGATTGCTAGATCATATGATAACTCTAGTTTATCCTCCATGCTGGCTCTACCAGTTTACATTCCTACCAACAGTGTAGGAAGGTTGCTTTTTCTCCACACCTTCTCCAGCTTTTATTATTTGTAGCCTTTTTAGTCATGGCCATTCTGACTGATGTGAGGTGATACCTCATTTGGTTTGCATTTCTCCAATAATTAGCGATATTGAGCATCTTGTCATGTACCTTTAGCCATCTGTATGTCTTTGGCAAAATATTGGCAAACATTTTCTTAAAGTGCTAGGTACTAAATGTTCTAGACTTTGTGGGACAAGAAGCAAATACCTACTATTAGGTAGTAAAGTCAACCGTTTAAAAATGTGAATACCGTTCTGAGCTTGAGATTGTGGCCCACATCCTTCTATCTTCTGTAGCATGATATATGTGGCTGTTCCATTGCCATTGACTGAAATCCAGGTACTGTAATCTGGCCACACACTTTCAGAAAACTAGCATTTGTGTGCTGAGGCAGTCATCCCGAGAGACGTATTGGTCTCTGTCAGCAGCCTCATCCCAATGTTGCCACTGTGCGTGTCAGGGGAAGTGTTGCCGGGAGGAGAGGTGACTTTTGGAAGTGGTAATCTGCTATCAAAATTTCAAACAAAGCCCAGCAAGAAAGTTAGCAACCTGATGAAAAATGGGCAAAGCGCTTAAATAGACTTTTCCTCAAAGTGAAAGTGAAGTCCCTCAGTCGTGTCTGACTCTTTGCGATGCCATGGACTGTAGCTTACCAGACTCCTCCATCTGTGGGATTTTCCAGGCAAGAGTACTGGAGTGGGTGGCCATTTCCTTCTCCAGAGTGTCTTCCCGGCCGAGGGATCGAACCCGGGTCTCCTGCATTGTAAGCAAAGAAGATAAACAGTTCCTCAAAGAAGATATACAAATGACAGACAAGCATAGGAAAAGATACTTAGCATCATTATAATCCACGAAAGGCAAATCGAAACCACAGTGAGTTACTGCCTCACACCCATTAGGATGGCCACTGTCAAGAACAAACAAAAATCACAAGTGTTGTCAACGATATGGAAAAATTAGGACCCCTGTGCACTTCTGGTGGGTGGGAATGTAACATAATGTAGCTGCTGTGGAAAACAGTAATAACTTCCTCACAAAGTTAAACAGAATAGCTATATGATGCAGCAACTCCATTTCTGGGTATATACCCCAAAGAATTGAAAACAGGGACTTGAAGAAATACTTGTACTATAGTAACATCATTCACAACAACCAAAAGGTGAAAGCAACCCAAGTGTTCATTTTCAGATGAATGGATAAGCAAAATGTTGTGTCTGTACAACGGAATATTTTTAGCCTTCAAAAGTGAGGAAATTCAGACACAGTTATGACATAGATGAACCCTTAACCACTTATGCTAAGTGAAATAAGTCAGTCACAAAAGGACAAGTACCGTATGACTCCACTTATGTGAAGTCCCTATAGTAGTAGTTAAATTCATAGAAACAAAGTGGAATGGAGGTTTGCCAGGGACTGAGGGAGGGAAAACGGACAGAGTTTCAGTTTGAGAAGATGAGAAAGGTCTGGAGATGGATGGCGGTAGTGGTTGAAGAACCATGTGGATGTACTTAATGCCACAGAACCACTTAAAATTTTTTAAAAAGGAGATCAGGGATTCAGAAAGAGGTGCTTGTGATGATGTTAACAATGTCATCTTCATGACTTTAAAACCCAAAAGTTGATATTGATTTTTCGTTTTTAAAAAAAAAACAATTTCCCCAAAGCATACAGTCTTCTTACATTTAACCTGGACCTTCTGAAAATGCAAGTATATTAAAGTGGTGGCAGGAACTGTGAAATGGGGTTCTGATCTGGGTGAGACCATTACAGAGACAGGGATTCCTGTAACGGGTTCTTGGCTTTCTTGACAACCCGAATACATCTTTGAGATTTCTGGGGTGCCCCCTCAGGAGACGTGTTGTTCTTCGGCTCAGATAGCTGACGGAGCAGCGGCTGGGGTGGCCAGGGCCCGCCCTGCATGGTGTGCATGTGGGTTATGGTATCTGTCTGCCAGCGGCGTGTGGCAGGGGCTCTGCGAGGGAGCCAGGTCAGTGTCCGACCCGTCTCACAGCTCAGAGAAGCCTGGGGCTCCTGTCACTCCCTGTCCTTCATCACAGGCCGCTCCTACTGCTTGATCCAGCTCCGTGTGGGCTGTGGCCCCTGGGGGTGATGATGGGGACAGTTGGCTTCCATCTGAGGGGGCAGTTACTGGAGGGCAGCTACTAGGAGTGTCTCTTCCCCTTGGATGAGCTGTCTGTGTACCCGTGAATGGATGTGTGAGCTCAGCAGAAGTGCCTGTGAAGTTCACTGGTTAGTTACTTAAAGTTACCTGTTTGTATGTTTTTGCTGTTACAACATGTAAAAGGTAGTATGTTTAGTACAATTGTATCCTGAAACTAGAAGATTGTCTTAACATTCAGTTTCTAATTCCTGCTTAAGGGCTGCCTTCTGGAGGGGGAGCTGACAGTGAAGAACATTTGTGGACTAGCAAGAGAACCACACTCCTACGTCTGCAGGAGTCACAGCCGCCTCTGGTGCTCAGGCAGAGGAGTGGGGCGGGGCAGGCCCTTGCCATGGTGGGGTGCCTCCCTGTGGTGTGGTTGTGCATCTGTCCTTGGGGACCACACTGGGCTTGTGCCATGTCACCTTGCTCCTTGTGGCCCCCCGCGCCCTGGTGGTTGTGGCTCGGTGGGGTTTGGCTAGGCTGTGCGCGTGGCAGGGCGGGTGACCTCGGCCACTCGTGCCCTGTTTCTAGCCAGGTAGGTCTGATGGGGAGGAGAGTGCGAAAAGTCAGATCAGCAGAAGCTGGACTGGCGCAGCAGAGAGCAGGCCAGTGCTTCACGGGAAGGTTGCCATGGCTGCTCACGTGGGGAGAAGCCAGGTGCCTGGGCTGGGCCCGGAAGCTGCCGCCTCTCATGATGGTGCTGCCCTTCTGCCACAGGTCGGTGGGCCCGAGGGCATCCTGCAAAATGGGGCCGTGGATGACAGCGTGGCCAAGACCAGCCAGTTGCTGGCCGAGCTGAACTTTGAAGAGGATGAGGAAGATACCTATTACACAAAGGATCTCCCTGTACATGCCTGCAGGTGAGTGCTTCAGCAGAGGGGGGGGCCCGCCTCCCAGAGCATCCACCATCCACATGCATGCTCTGACTTTACAGAGGCCCATCTGAGACCATGGACTGCTGCACTTGGAAACACTGTCCTTGGCAATAAGGTTGCTCACGCCCTTGTACGCACATAAATCCCTCACCCTGGGCAGGAGAGTGGGATCAGCACCCTCTGTCATCTCTGATTCTCCCAGCTGGAGGGAGAAAGAGTCCCCTTCTCTGCCTTCCTCAGGCCTTAAGGTTGTTTCCCGGAACCTGCCCCCTCACTCATCCGAAAGAACTCAGCACATCGGGTGAGCATCTGAGTCCAGAGGGTAAAGAGAGCAGCTGACATTTCGCTTACAACGAGGTTCCTGTAGGGTTCTTTAAAATAGCTGCCTTGGGGACTTGCATGGCGGTCCATGCTGCCAGTGCAGGGGGTGTGGGTTCCATCTCTGGTCTGGGAACTAAGATCCCACATGCCGTGTTGGGCAGCAAAAAAAATAATACTAATGGAAAGACCTGCGTGTTGACCAAATTTGGAATTCTGGTCTAGAGGAGGACCCATCCCTTGTGTTTGGACTTACTCTTGCTTTTTTGTTACACACACACAAGGAAATTGAGACCAAAAGAGGTGTAATAATCTTGCTCAGGGCACTCGGCCAGCCAGGGCCCTGGGCCTCTCAGCCCTGCCCACCCTCGGGCACGCTGCCTCTCCACAGTCGGCACCCACGGTGGCGCAGAGGGCTGCTCCTTCCCCGCTTGATGGGCAGGCTGTCTGACCTTGTTGGGTCTGTGTTCCCTCGCATTCACAGTACATTTTTACATCTGTACTAGTGTTCCTGTTCTCTACAGGCCCATGAAGTGGTCCTGGTGAAGGTGCAGTGGTTAAAGTCTGCACACCCCCTCGTACTCCTGCCGTCCACGTGGAGTGAAGGAGGGAGAGCTGTCCTGGCATGAGGTGCCGCCGGGAAGGTTCTTGGCCAGAGCACATTCTGGTTTGAGACGAAGTCTTGGCTTCATGCACATACAGAACTCTGTGCAGAGCCAGAGGCGGTGCTTTTGTTTTTGGCGTATTGATTTTCAGAAAAGGGAGTGCGGGGGCTCTCCCGAGGAGCTCCTTGCGGGACCCTCCACTGCTGGGTTGAGCTGTGTTCCCAGGAGCATGGCGCCCTCTGCCGGAGCGTCTGCAGCTCTGAATGCAGCGTGGTCTCCACTTACCTTCTGTGTGCCCAGAGTTAGGGATGTTGACTTCCTTGCTCACAAGTCACAGTTCCTGAAACTTGAGACCAAGGGAAGTGACCCCGTCACCTTGGGGGTGTTAGGTCTGCGTTGCTGGGCTCACCTGGCACCTTGCACTGCTCTCGTCCCCACTCCCCCAACCGTGCCTGCAAGGGTCTTTGCTGCCATCTGAGGAGCCTGCACAGCACCCTAACCCCTTCCCTGTGTTCACAGGGTCAGGAAGCCTCTGCAGTTAACTGGTTGGATTTTGTTAGTGGGATCGTTGGGTTTGAGTATGTGTTTAATGAAAAACTTAAAAATGTTGTAAGAGGAAAGAATTTTACATCCTGCCAAATTAAAACCAGAGAGCAATCTTCCAACTTTAACTGTTGATGTTTTGACTTTTTTAGTTACTGTGGAATACACGATCCTGCTTGCGTGGTTTACTGTAACACCAGCAAGAAGTGGTTCTGTAATGGACGTGGAAATACTTCTGGCAGGTAGATAACCAAACCGCGCATGTGTCTTTAATCAGTGCTGTGTCAGATGTGTGTGTAAATTATGGAAATGTTGAAGCAAAGCACAATATAAAATCATGCTAACAAACCTGGTTTTTTCCCCTCCTCTGTGACTGGTTTAACTTGAAACAGATGGTGGTGTGTGAATGCCTTAATGTATTTACCCTTGATTTATTCTCTGCGGTTCTTTTTATTATGCAAGTAGGGTTGGTTTAATTCTCATTCCCAGTTTTTATTTATATTTTTCTGCAAGATGAGCTCCTGGCACGCCCGTTCATCTACATTACTGGGTGCCTGGGGAGGATGTTCCCAAGACAGTCATGGGCATCCATGGGAGCCGCTTCCTGAGAAGGCTCTCCCTCTGGCCTTAGCTCATCGGAGCAGTCCTGAGGCTAATATGGGCCAGATCCTGAATCATCAGATTAAATTAAGTTCACTTGACCGTCGACTCTGGGCTTCCCTTCCTGTTGTTGATCAGCAGCAGCTGTGACAGGGTCCCTTTTTTTGGGTTTGGGTGAGACCCGCATGATGCGGGTACTCAGATTCCAGGGGAGAGTCTGTTTGTCTAAGCTCGAGTGGTGAGATTCCTCAGCCCCCACCACTGGCACGGGCCTGGTCCTGTTGGCTTCTCGGAGGCTGCCGTGAGGTGAGGACTCAGGCCATTGCCACAGAGAAGCAGAGCAGTCTCTGTGGGACAGGGCTCCAGGTCACCAGCATGGAAGCAGCATCTTCCTCTGAGACTCCTGTTTTATAGAAACAAAGTGACCAAATTCCGTAGGCAGTTTTTTTCGTACGGAGCCCCTACCCTTCCTATGTCTTCGGCAGCTGTGGACCCAGGCCAGGCTCACGATCTCGTGCAGGACACAGAATGGTCAGATCTCATGTCACCTTGGAGTTAGTAATGCAAATTATGGGCTTCTGAGTGAGGCAGGAGAGGGAGCTGCGGTTTTTTTAGAGATATGGAAGGAGAAGCATCTTTAGGGTACCCAGAAGAGATTGGTATCCCACTTTCCAAATGTTCTGGGTAATTTAAGTGTTCCTGTGTTTGCATTAGTTCCTCTGCTGCAGGAAAAGCAATTAAATAAAACTTTCCTTAGTTGGCAACCCCATCTTCAGGTCAGCAGAGCCCAGATCAGGGAAGTGAGCAGAAAACCTCTAAGAGAAAACAGACTTGGTCAGCCAGCACTGTGTGTTCTGTGCAAGGTCAAATTGTGGAGGTGATGGGGCAGCCACCCACGTTCAGGAAGCTTCCAATGTGATGGAGTGTTCTGGGCCTAGAAAAGACAGGAGGAAATCACTGAATCCGGTAGAATACCCAGGGGTGGCAGCTCCAGGAGGGGAGGAGAGGGGTGGGGGCTTTGGAGGTAGAGAGAGCTGTGGTGATTAGCTAGGTAATCTGACAGTCTTTGTGGGGCCAGAGAGGATCAGGATGTTGGCCTCTGAGCCACAGCTTGCACAGGAGGGGTTTCCCAGGGTGATGCGAGGGGAGCAGCAGGGAAGGCTGGAGGCCCAGCAGGCACGCTCAGCGTGTGACAAACCCCACAGCAAGGCTGGGAGAGCCTGGGGCGGAGCCAGGCCCTACCTGGGCCCCGAGTGAGGCTGGCATTGGGGAGGGTGAGTTCAGCCCTGGTTTAGGTGAACCGTGCCCCGGAAATGAGAAGGGCGTCAGAGTTCTGGCCACGCGCAACAAGGAAAGAGCTGGGACAGCGGGGCTTCCAGGCAGCTCAGAGCTGGCCCTGCGCTTCCCGAGAGTAGCCTTGACCTCCCCCTACTCCATATTTGTTTGCTGTCCTCAGGTTTCTAGTACATTTGGTTATCAGGTTTCCTGGCCTGCAGTAAATGAGAAGGGGTGTTGCTTCTGGAAGCAGGCGAGGGGGCCAGGAGAAGTGACTTTGAAAGGAGCAGCGGAGAAACTACATTGAGTGAATAGGAGCAGTGAAGGGGCAAGCCTTCCTCTCCAAGACAGCAGCCTTGGCACCCGTGTTAGATTCAGTCAGCCTCAATAAGCTGGATTTAAGAAAACAGGAATGGGGTAAGAGGGAACTGTGTGAAACATGTTAGGAAAGTTTTCCTTAGAAATGGTTCAAGTCGGATCAGTTTTTGCACTCACTGGGGAGCCAGTTCAGGGGCAGGCTGGTCCCTCTGGATGCCAGATGGATGAGGTGTGACCACTCCTGCTAATGGACCGTGAACGGTACCGGAACTTTTAACGGAGCTCGAAAATTGGAAGTGGTGAAAAGCCAAACTTTGGGTGTTAACTATTTATCATTTCCTGGTTTCAGCCACATTGTAAATCACCTTGTGAGGGCAAAATGCAAAGAGGTGACTCTGCACAAGGATGGGCCCCTAGGGGAGACGGTCCTGGAGTGTTACAACTGCGGCTGCCGCAACGTCTTCCTCCTCGGCTTCATCCCTGCCAAGGCCGACTCGGTTGTGGTGCTGCTGTGCCGGTGAGGGCAAGACCCCAGTTCCCTTGTTTGGCGGGGGGGGGGTTGCCTTTCAGGCAAAGACTCAGTCTCCATGGCTCCAACTTTCTGGAGCTTTAAAATAGTTTTAAATGGTTTCCGCCAACTGGTGAGGTGTAAGGAGGTTTGGAGGGTTGGGGCTTGTTACAGAGCTAGGAATGTCATAGGACCCTTTTGGGGTGTCTTCTGGTTAAATCATAAAATTCTGTAAAAGCAAAGTCTGTTCTGAGTTTTAAGAATTCAAAAAAAAAAAAAAGAAGTTCAGAGCTTAAGTGCATGGGGAGATGCAATTTATTGCTAACAGTTTGAAGGTACTCTGTCCATACCGTAAAATGTAGGGAGCACCACTCTGAGGTGAGAGGTAATAAGCCTCTGGGGGGCAGAGGTCATCCTCATCTGGGCTCTCCCTGCCCTCGGGGCTTCTGCAGGCAGCCCTGTGCCAGTCAGAGCAGCCTCAAGGACATCAACTGGGACAGCTCCCAGTGGCAGCCCCTGATCCAGGACCGGTGCTTCCTGTCCTGGCTCGTCAAGATCCCTTCTGAGCAGGAGCAGCTGCGGGCGCGGCAGATCACTGCCCAGCAGATCAACAAGCTGGAGGAGCTCTGGAAGGTGAGGGCCTGCCGGCAGTGCACATGCCCCTCCGTACCGAGTGTTGGTGGGGAAGGGGGCTTGGACCGGGACCGGAGTCCTCAGAAACAGGAAGGAGGGTACCCGGGATGCCTCCTGCCAGGCCTCTGGGAAAGGAAAGCTCTGGCCAGTGGAGTTTTTCTCTTGTCAAGGGCAAGGGTGGCTGGTGGGAAGGAGGAAGGTGGGGACTGGCTGTCAGTGACTGCTGGTGGACATGTCTGGAGGAGCCGGGCCTGAGGGGACAGATAGGACTGCAGTATACTGTGCAAAACCTGGTTGGGCTTGAGGCGTGTGATGTGTTGGAGCCAGGGTGACACCAGGTTAGGGGCTAGCAAGGTTCCTGCCCTGCCCACAGGCCGCTTCTCCACGGGAGCCCTTCTCTGGTTCTGGACGTGCGCACACATGCACACACACACACGCCCACAGGCCGCTTCTCCACGGGAGCCCTTCTCTGGTTCTGAACGCTTGCACACATGCACCCGCACGCACACACATACACGCCTACAGGCCACTTCTCCAAGGGAGCCCTTCTCTGGTTCTGGACGTACGCACACGCCCACAGGCCGCTTCTCCATGGGAGCCCTTCTCTGGTTCTCGACGTGCGCACACACACACACATACACACCCATAGGCCGCTTCTCCACGGGAGCCCTTCTCTGGTTCTGGACGTGCACACGCACACGCCCACAGGCCGTTTCTCCAAGGAAGCCCTTCTCTGGTTCTGGACGCTTACACACACACACACACGTGCGTACACACACACAGACACACGCGCGCGCGCACACACACACACACACACACATTTTATTTATTTTTGGTGCAGGATGTGGGATCCTGGTTCCCTGATCAGGGATTGATCCTGCAGCCCCTGTAATGGAAGCTCAGCATCTTAACTAATGAACGGCTGAGAACTCTAAATTGCTGTTTTTTAATTAGGCTAGAAATTTTAATTAGGCTAGGCACCCATATAGTTAAAAAAAATGTGAATTTATCTTCTCTTCAGCTGCCGGGCAAAATATTTTTGAAGCATTGGCTAGCAAGGAACCTTTCCACCTTGATTTTCAGGTTGCTGCATATCTCACTGTTCTTGTTTATATCCAAACAGCCCACTTACTGCCAAGAGAGAGTGGGCTTCTTTTGGCTCAGCGTAGTAGGATCAGGAGGAAATGGGGAGATGGGCCTGCCTTTCTGTTCACACAGTCAGGGAATCCAGTGCTCTTTCTGGCAGCTGGGAGGAACACACTCTCACATGTCGGGGGCGCCGTGTTTGTTGAAGAAGGTGGCCCTGGTGGGAGGAGTGTGTCAGGCTGTGTTCCTGGGGCGTGCACAGTGTGTGCCACGTGGGCTTCCTGACATGGGGGCTCGGCCGCTGGGTGCCCTGCTTGTCCTGAGAAGTGATGGCGGGTGTGCGCTGCGCCTCTGGAGACGGGGGAGCGCACAGACAGTGCGTTTTAAGTAGAGAAGGGAACGGGGAAGAACGTGGTCCCGGCCCTTGCCTCTAGGAGAACCCGTCAGCCACCTTGGAGGACTTGGAGAAGCCTGGAGTGGACGAGGAGCCGCAGCACGTCCTCCTGCGGTACGAGGATGCCTATCAGTACCAGAACATATTCGGGCCTCTGGTCAAGCTGGAGGCTGACTATGACAAGAAGCTGAAAGAGTCACAGGTGATGTGTGTGTGCAGGAGGGCTTGTTCATTTTAACAGAGCCTCTCTCCTCAGGTCTGGGGGGGGTGGGTTTCTCTGCAGACCGCAGATGCTGACTTGGGCCACGGTGCAGCTCCTGAGAGACGGAGCCGTGGATTAAGGACAGGCTGTGGGCAGAGGCCCCCTCGCTCAACGGTCAGACATCCACATGGGTGCTGTCTGATTTAAAATCCAGCAAACATTTCTTCCAGTTGGGTTTGTAGCCTTTGCTGCAGTGGGGAGAGTCAGACCCCAGGAGCCAACAGCACCCTGAGGACACCCCTGTGCCCATTCCTTGGAAACTGCATGGGAATCAGGAGCCCTGAGGCTCACGGGCCGTGTCCTCAGCCGTCAGCTTCCTTCTCTCCCCCCGCCGGCCACAGATCAGCTGTCTTCAAGAACAGACGTCGTGTGGGGGGGTCTTCTGGTCGTCCTCTGCAGGTTTTGGGGTCCTCACACCTTCTCTCCCGGATGTGCCCTTGTTGGCGTTTCAGGCTGTCGGGTGCCACTCGCCATGGGGCACCTGCCTGTGGAAAACAGACACGAGGAGCCCAGACCCATGTCTGTGTTGCGGGCTAACAGGGCTCTTATTTTTTATGTGCTCAGACTCAAGATAACATCACGGTCAGGTGGGACCTGGGCCTTAACAAGAAGAGAATCGCCTACTTCACTTTGCCCAAGACTGACTCTGGTAATGAGGATTTAGTCATAATTTGGTTAAGAGGTGATTTTAAGTTTTAAAATATTTGTGACTCTAAGTAGCATAAAATTCCTAGTTTCACCCTTGTAAAGTGTCCCTGAATTTGAACTGTTGGTGGTGGTGTCTGTGGCGCGTGTGAAAACACCGACTCTCCTGTTGTCTTCTCCCTGTAAGATATGCGGCTCATGCAAGGGGATGAGATTTGCTTGCGGTACAAAGGGGACCTGGCACCCCTCTGGAAAGGGATCGGCCACGTCATCAAGGTCCCTGATAGTATCCTTTGTGTAAAGAAGGGACGGCATAGGCACCCTCTGCCCCAGTCTCCAAAGGGCTTGACCTGTGTGGGTCACCATGGAGAGCGGTTTTGGGGCCTCAAAGGCAGGGGAGGGTGTGTGCAGCCCCGGGGGCAGCCCCTTTGACTCTGGTTTGTTTCCAGCCGTCAGGCTCTTCACTTGTCCTAGCTGATACAGAGCTGCTTAGACAGAAGCCAGGGGCTCCAAACTGTGTGACCGAGGGCTCTGTGGAACCTGGACCCTGGGCTTGGCTGTCCTTGCTGGGTGCCCCCCGGGCTCCTGGGGAAGGCAGCCTTGGCTGCAGTGGCCCGGACTTGCTCCCAGAGTCTGTCGTTGAGAACACAGGCCCCTCGCTACTTTTTCTGCGTCTGGTGCAGAGGAGGGGCTGTCTCCTCAGTGACTGAGTGAGGGCTCCTCATGAAGGCTTTGACAAGGGTGAAACTTAACTCGGCGGTGCAGATTATGGTGATGAGATTGCTATTGAGCTCCGGAGCAGTGTGGGTGCCCCTGTGGAGGTGACTCATAACTTCCAGGTGGATTTCGTGTGGAAGTCAACCTCATTCGACAGGTATGTCCGCCCCCTCCCCGCCCCCACTTGCCTGCGTCTGCTTGGCAGGCCCCGGCCCTTGGTGTGGCTGCTGCCTCCTGCGTCTCCCCACTGCTCCCTGGCAGCTCCAGTGTGCCCGCTGCTGACCCGGAGCTTCCCCTTCAGAATGCAGAGTGCACTGAAAACCTTCGCTGTGGACGAGACCTCTGTGTCCGGCTACATCTACCACAAGCTGCTCGGCCACGAGGTGGAGGATGTGATCATCAAGTGCCAGCTGCCCAAGCGCTTCACGGCACAGGGGCTCCCTGACCTCAACCACTCTCAGGTTCTCACCCGTCCCGGGGCAGGAGGGTCCCGGGCCTCAGGGCCTACGTGCTCAGCAGCCATCCACCTTGCTTGCACCCCTAACGGCCGCTTGTATCCGAAGGTTTACGCCGTGAAGACTGTGCTGCAGAGACCGCTGAGTCTGATCCAGGGCCCGCCGGGCACAGGGAAGACCGTGACCTCAGCCACCATCGTCTACCACCTGGCCCGGCAAGGCAACGGGTACGGCTCTCCACAGCCCAGGTTGGGAAATGGGGAGCCCAGGGTCCCTGGCGTGCTGCTTCCTGCGCCGTTGGTAGTAGATCTGGCCTTTGTGACTGCTTTTCACAAGGAAGCTTGCACAGGGTGTGTTCATCCTCAGTTGTGTTGTGCCTATGTGCTCCTCGGAGCTTGGAAAGTCTTAACAGCACAGTCAGGAAGTGATGGCACTGGAATCAGGAGTTAGCGGGGAGAGGCATGCACAGTGTGAAGATCAGGAAGCTCCAAACCATCTACCTTGTTGCTCCTTCAGCACCATGTCACTCCTGGCTTTAGTCGTAGAGCTTGAGTCGGCTGCCCTGTCACCTGTGATCCAAACAGTGGTCTTGCTGATTAGGCTCTTCCCTGGGTGAGCGCTGACGTTCGCTCACATTGTATTGAAGGCCCGTGCTCGTCTGTGCTCCGAGCAACATAGCCGTGGACCAGCTGACCGAGAAGATCCACCAGACTGGGCTGAAAGTCGTTCGGCTCTGCGCCAAGAGCCGCGAGGCCATAGACTCCCCCGTGTCCTTCTTGGCCCTGCACAACCAGATCAGGAACATGGACAGGTGGGTGTCGGGTCCTTCGCCTTAAAGCGAGACACGTCTCCTCAGGCAGGCCGTGGCGGCAGCCCCCTCCCGCTCACACGCTGTATTTGCAGCATGCCCGAGCTCCAGAAGCTGCAGCAGCTGAAGGATGAGACCGGGGAGCTGTCGTCAGCAGACGAGAAGCGTTACAGAGCCCTGAAGCGCACTGCCGAGAGGGAGCTGCTCATGGTGAGCTCCTCACCTCCCCTGCTGCCCGGGGACGGGCCTGGGCTTTGGGCTTTTGTCTTCTTCACTTGTTTGCTGTGGGCTTCCCTGGTGGCTCAGATGGTAAAGAGTCTGCTGGCTGTGCAGGAGACCCGGGTTTGTTCCCTGGTCAGGAAGATTCCCCTGGAGAAGAGGATGGCAACCCACTCCAGTATTCTTGGCTGAGAAATCTCGTGGACAGGGTCCATGGGATTGGAAAGAGTGGGACACAGCTGAGCAACACTTCCAGTTTCACTTGTTCACTTGGGCCAGGGGACCTGTTTGGATACATTAAGTCCATGTGAGCGCCTTTAGTGGGTTCTTTTCCATTTGAGAAGAGAACTGTAATACCGTTCTCCATGTGCTTTCTCTGAGGTCACACAGAGACAGCTTATTGTCTGAAATGCATGAATTTTTGAGGTAGATTCCACTCCCTGCCAGCCTCCCTGTTGCTGGAATCTTGGGAGCCTGGTCTGTGCCTGGGGCGGGGGCAGGTCCGGAGCACCGTCTCCCACTCTCGGTGGTTTCCCTGGCTCAGCACTGCCCCTCAGCGGCTGTCTTGAGGCACCACAGCCTCCTTTAGGCGTGACTCCCAAGCACGTAGGATCTTGAGAGTTGGTGTCGCCACAGCCTGGATTGAAGATGCTGTCAGGGAGGGTGTGGGCCACAGCGGTGTCTGTGTGTTGTCCTGCCTGCCCTATGGGTCTGGGAAGCTTGACCCGCAGGTGCCCTGAGGCCTGGCGCACTCTCTTCCCCAGAACGCAGATGTCATCTGCTGCACGTGTGTGGGCGCAGGAGACCCGAGGCTCGCCAAGATGCAGTTCCGCTCCATTCTGATCGACGAGAGCACGCAGGCCACCGAGCCAGAGTGCATGGTCCCTGTGGTCCTCGGGGCCAAGCAGGTGGGCCACAGCGTGCCCCTGGCGGCCTTGTTTGAGACCGCGCACTTGTGTTCCCATCCTACGCGGGGCTTGCTGCTGGAGGCCCGCCGCAGTGCCCTGTGCTCTGCTCCATGCCCTGGCAGAACACACACGGGCGCCTAGCAAGCCTTTGAGGGGGCTTCCCTCGGTGGGCGTGGCGCTCGCATGGCGGCTCTGAGAGCGCGCTTCGTGTGCATGCTGGGCGGTTCTCCCACCCCCGGTCAGTATCTTGCCGCTTGAATCAGTGTAGTTCGGGGGGTGTATGGACCCCAGTCCTCTTAGTCCCCGAGTGGCTGTGTGGGCTGTCCATGTTTGAACTGTGATGTGGGCCTCTTATCACAGCTGATCCTCGTGGGTGACCACTGCCAGCTGGGCCCCGTGGTGATGTGCAAGAAGGCGGCCAAGGCCGGGCTGTCACAGTCGCTCTTTGAGCGCCTGGTGGTTCTGGGCATCCGCCCCATCCGCCTCCAAGTCCAGTACCGGATGCACCCCGCGCTCAGCGCCTTCCCATCCAACATCTTCTACGAGGGCTCTCTCCAGAACGGCGTCACCGCAGGTAAGCTCGGCCCAGTGCCGGGAGTCTGGGGACAGTGCCTGGTCTCACTTCCTTCTCAGGGGGCCTTATGTGGTGACCGTTTGTGTGTAGGGGCCCTGCGGGAGGCGCAGTGGGCAGAACGTGTGCTCTAGAGTGCAGGACATTCTTGTGGCAAGGGCATGGGGGGAGCCCACATCTTGGTAAGATTTGCAGAGTCAGCTGTGAGGATTCCCACCAGTGGTGCGTCACACATAGAAGAGGGGTTGGCAGAGACAACCCCCGTCCCACTCCTTTCTCTGTCGGTGGTTCTCAAGGTCTGGGCCCTGGGGGTCTCAAAGACTTGTGCACACCCAAGAGCAGACTGCTTCCTCGGTAACCCTGGGGTGTCAGGCGCCTTCAGGCTGTGCTGACGCTTGCGGTGTGACCAGACTGTTGTGTATCATCTCCACCACACACCTGTGGCAAGCCCCGTCCTGAGTTCAAAGTGAAGAGTACCCCATTCCCTGGTCCCTGAGGCATGTGCTTGTGACTCTGTGTGGGGTGGGAGAGGATGGTCTCGAAGACACTTGGCAGGTGTGTGAGGTGCTAGAAAGCAGGACTCACACACTGGTTACACAGACTGGAACGGTTAGTAGGCAGTTTCTTCAAAGGGATCAAAGCTGGCCTGTGGCTTCAAGGAAAATAACTCACAGTATTCATCACCAGTGATAAAATCTGAGACTTCACACCGAAATGAGAATTTTGGAAAACACGTGTCCCGTAGTATGAGCTTACCATGTCTTCCAGCTGCTGAGTAAATTTTCTGATGAGGTCTGTGGTGGTGACATGTGTCAGATGTGTTAGCCTTTGGAAGCCCTGCCTGACAGGGTGAGCAGCATGTCCCATTCCCACAGGCAGCAAGGGTGCTTCCAAGTCCCTGGGGGTCAAAGGCCATGCAGGTCAGGGCAGGGTAGAAAGGCCATTGTCCCGGAGCTCCAGGGCAGCCTCCCATCCAGTTTTCAGATAGAACTGAGGTAATTCCACAGTGGTGGGAAAGGTCTTAGAAGATGCTTCCTGGGACTTCCCTGGTGGTCCAGCGGGTAGGACTGTGTGCTCCCAAGTTCAGGAGGCCTGGGTTCCATCCCTGGTCAGGAAACTAAGATCCCACATGCTGTGAGCAAGAGTTCACGTGCCGCAGCTAAAGATCTCAAGTATGCAACTCAGAACTAGCACAGCCAAATAAATATTTGAAAACAAATGTGTTTCCCTTTTCAACCACTTGCATCTGTGAGCCCTGTCCATCCTGACATGCTGCGAGGGCTCACAGGAGACTGGGGGCAGGAGTCGAGTAAGCTAGAGAGTGAAGTGGGTTGATATATATTTCAGTGAAATATTATTTTTCATAAAAATGTTTTAATATATTCATCTTTAAACAAATTTTTAAAATTATTTTACATTTTTGAGTTTTAAAATACAATAAATATCAGTAGATGTAATGCATAGAAATAATAGCTGTTTGGACTGCTCTGCTTGCAGAGTGTAAAGACACGCTGAGAGCAGCATTCGTTTGAGAACTGCTGGTTTAGAGTCTTGGTAACGCCAGCGGCCCAGTACATTGGCTTTGCTCAGCCCACTTTGTAGATGAGGAGACTGAGGCAGAAAGTGCGAGTGCCCGTCCAGGGCCACGCGGCTGCTCTGCGGTACAGTCTTGACACTTGGGGTGCTGCTGGCCTGCCGGGCGGTAGGGCTAGGAAGGCCAGGTCGTGAGGAGCTTGTAGGAGACGCAGCTGACACTTATTGGGAAAGCCAGCACTCAGCACTGGTGCAGACCCCTGCTGGCCTTGCTGCATCGTCCCCATGGCCTTGGCTCCACAGGATAGAGGCTGCTGGCGATGGTTCAGTGCTGGACCGCCAGTGTCTCGGGCTTGGCACCCCTGAAGGAACACTTTTAAAAACTCTGAGGAAGTGTAAAGAAGTGCCCAGATCCTGAGGGTCCGACTTAGTGAGTTTTCAGTAGGTGACCGTGTCTGTTACCAGCACCTGCCCCTGAAAGCCCCGCCTCACCCACACCCTGCAGCCCAGCCGTGAGCCTATTTGCCACCCCGGGGTGGCCGCCAGCAGTGTGGGGGGCGTGTCTACAGTGTGGAAATTAGCCGGCACTGTGTGCTCGCCCCTGCCCTGTCCCTCGCAGGTGGTTAAACATTTGCCAGCCTTGGGTTCCCGAGCTTGCTCTAGCCACTGCGCTCACTTGAAACATTGAGTCATTGCCTCAATTTCAGCTTGACTTAAGAGGGATCATAGCATGTGTCCTCATAGCTTAGGCTTTTCCTTCATCTATGGTAGTCTATTTTGGTGCAAAAATTCCAGTTTTCTTACATTAATCTGATTAGGTGTAACTCCAGTCAGAGATTCCCAAAAGAATGAGTGGACTGTCTGATTGGACAACTGATTTTCTGCATCGTAAGGTCTTGCAGATGACTGAGCACCTAAGATGAGCATAAAGAGCTTGAGGAAGGTGGCAGCTCGAACTCGGGGGTGTGACGAGTTACCATTCAGCTGCGGTCCTGAGACGCCGGGCACAGGGTCTGAGATGGAGGCCAGAGGCAGACCCCCCCTGTCCACACGCCCTGGTTTGGGACAAGACGGGTGGCTCAACAGTGTCATTGTTAAAAACCAGTTGCAGGTACACATAAGTCCCATCATAAACCTTCTGGAAGGAGATAGGACATCTTCTTTACCCTGGGGCAGACTTAGACCGCAGAGAACACTAACAGTGAGATCTGTTCAGTGAGTAAGCCAGCTTTGTACCAGGTAGAGTGCTAAGTGTTCCTGGGAGTTCCGGTCAGAGGACTCCCTCCAGTGGCCTCCCCTGGGACCCACAGACCTGGGTCAGTTGCCTGGAGCCTGCCGTTTCCTGCTCTGCTGTGTGCCTCTGCCCAGGATGGAATGGCCTCCAGTCTGCTCTCCGCCTCAGCTCACCCAGGCCGGCTGCACTCTCTTCTCTGACAGGATGTTTTCTTTTTTCTTCTCCACGATGCCAGCGGATCGTGTGAAGAAAGGGTTTGACTTTCAGTGGCCCCAACCAGATAAACCGATGTTCTTCTATGTGACCCAGGGCCAAGAGGAGATTGCCAGCTCAGGCACCTCCTACCTGAACAGGTAAGCAGAGACTTGTCTGTGGGGCCTGCTGGCTTCAGTGACAGCTTTTCTAGTGACTGCACACCTGTGGTCTTGTTTAACGTGGTGGTGAAACTTGTCCTCATTTTCCTTGTCCTTGTGTTCAAACACTTAAACCAGCAGCCTACCTAGGTCCAGCCTCACCTTGTCAGTGTGTATTTCCTATTGAACAGATCCTTTAGGAGCCCCGTGAACCTTTTCTGTCCCTCCTGACTCAGTTGGTAAATGCTGGGCTGCCTGACCCTGGGTGCACCACGCAGGGCCTCCACAGGGTTGTGCTGGAGGTGAGGCTGCCCCGAGCCTTCCACAGCCTCTGGCCTTGGGGGTCTCAGGAGCCCAGAGATGGAGCCTGAAAGTGAAAGCCTGACTTTCTTAGGACGGAGGCTGCAAACGTGGAGAAGATCACCACGAAGCTGCTGAAGGCGGGCGCCAAGCCGGACCAGATCGGCATCATCACGCCCTACGAGGGCCAGCGCTCCTACCTGGTGCAATACATGCAGTTCAGTGGCTCTCTGCACACCAAGCTCTATCAGGTGTGCCTGCCACCCCGCCGGCTCCCGCCCTGCCCGGCTGCAGGGCTGCCGGGAGCCCACGGCTGGACCCCGGGGCTCTGCAACTCCCGGTCCCAGGCACACCTGTGGGATCCCATGGCGCGTCTTGACACAGTTTGTGCGGGCTGAGGGCTCCTTGAAGGAAGCCTGTTGGCTGACCGTGATTATTGCCCCTGTAGGAGGTGGAGATAGCCAGTGTGGACGCGTTCCAGGGGCGTGAGAAGGACTTTATCATCCTCTCCTGTGTGCGGGCCAATGAGCACCAAGGCATTGGATTTTTGAATGACCCCAGGCGACTTAACGTGGCCTTGACCAGAGCACGGTACGGAGAACTGAGTCTTGCTGGGCCTTGCGGGGCGGCCCCTCCTGCATAGGAGTCTTTCTGAGGTGCCGGGAGGGGTTGGCCCGGGAGCTGCTCCCTGCCTGCTTCTCTTCCTGTCAGTTCTCGCACCCCAGGCACACCTTGGGCTGTGGCACACGGCACATAGAGGGGCCTCGGCAGTGCCCGGGGCAGAGGGCTCCCAGCAGCAGTCTGGAAAGAACCTCTCACCTGTGACTTGTCTTTGTATCTGTGTCGTGGCTTTCTATCCAGTTGCCTTGTTTAGCTCTGGAATGTAACTTTTGAAATAGGGACCCAGAGAATCAGGTGGACCCCGTGTCACCCCACATGAAACCAGACAACAGCCACCGTTGTACCAGCTGCAAGCGGGACTCAGATTCACATGCAAGCGGGACTCAGATTCCCTCCCCGGTGAGGGCACCTTGGCTTTCACTTGGTAGCCAGCGTAGGAGGGGGAGCCCTGAAACAGCTGATGAGTGTAAGCTTCCCCCCAGGGACTTGGCCTGGGCATCGAGTGCGTGCCCGGCCCAGCAGAGTGCCCCAGGCACTGTGGAGTCTGCCTCGCCATGACTTGGTGCCCGGGAGGCCGGCTCGTCTGGAGCTCATCTTCCCACAGAGATGTTTTGACATCTGGGCTCAACAGAAACCTGCCCTCACAGAAACCCAAGCGCAGGGTCGGCAGCTTACAGGATGGGCTCCAGGGAAAGTCACCTCAGTTTGCAGTTACCCAGCCATCCCCAGCATTCCCAGTGGGTGCTGCACAGGCAGGCCAGGCGTTTAGGCAGGGAGGTGGAGGGTGGCTCTCGATGCTCCTGTGTGGTGAGGAGACAGGGGCGTGGTGGGCAGTGCCAGGGGAGCTGCCTGGGCATCTTGCACTTTCAGTTCAGTTGCCCAGTCGTGTCCGACTCTTTGACCCCATGGACTGCAGCACGCCAGGCTTCCCTGTCCATCACCAACTCCCAGAGCTTGCTCAAACTCATGTCCCATCAAGTCAGGGATGCCATCCAACCATCTCATCCTCTGTCTTCCCTTCTCCTCCTGCCTTCAATCTTTCCCAGCTTCAGAGTCTTTTCAAATGAGTCATTTCTTTGCATCAGGTGGCCAAAGTATTGGAGCTTTAGCATCAGTCTTTCCAATTCAGGGTTGATTTCCTCTAGGATTGACTGTTTTGATCTCCTTGCAGTCCACGGGACTTTCAAGAGTCTTCTCCAGCACCACAGTTCAAAAGCATCAAATCTTCAGCGCTTAGCCTTTTTTATTATGGTCTAGCTCTCACATCCATACATGACTACTGGAAAACCATAGCTTTGACTAAACTGTCAGGGCCTACCTCTTGCAGATATGGGGTCATTATCGTGGGCAACCCGAAGGCCCTGTCCAAGCAGCCGCTGTGGAACCACCTGCTGAACTACTACAAGGAGCAGAAGGTGCTGGTGGAGGGGCCCCTGAACAACCTGCGAGAGAGCCTCATGCAGTTCAGCAAGCCCAGGAAGCTGGTCAATACCATCAACCCGGTGAGCGCCTGCCTCGGGCCGGGGGAGAGCTGGGAACCCCCCCTCCCCAGGCCACTGTGCTGGGCATGTGGTAGTGAGTGATGGCAGGTGGGACTTGTGACTTCAGTACCAGCTGAGGGCGAGCTGAAGTGTGTCAGTGTGTGAACATGAGCGATGCGTGCTAGCCTGTCCCCGCGGAGCTCCGCACGCCAGGCGTCTCGAGTGTTCTGAGGCTTTGCTTTTCTTGGCCCTTGTGGAATACCATCTCACAGGCAGCACCTAGCAGCTCGCAGTCAAACCCAGGCAGCTAGGAGCTTGATAAACCCATTGTGGTCTGGGGCTTAAGGAGTGGGTGCTGCTTGAGGTGAAGCTCAGAAACAGAAATGGTTGGCATCAAAGGCCAGCTCAGGCGAGGACAGCTGGGCAAAGGCCAGAGCGCACGAGTGGCAAGCCTCAGGGTTGTTGTCTGTGTGTGCAGCTTGGCCACCTCCCAGGCACCAGATGTTTGGAAAGTTCTTCTTTGTGTCAGCATGATAAATTCCTCACTGACCTAAACCCTTTGCAGGGAGCCCGCTTCATGACGACAGCCATGTATGATGCCCGGGAGGCCATCATCCCAGGGTCGGTCTATGACCGGAGCAGCCAGGGTGAGTCTCTGCGGGGGACCGCCTGGCCCCGTGCTTGTTGACTGTTCCCACGCCCACACCTGCCAGCCCCGTCAGTGCTGAGTGACCTCTCGTGCCTCTGTCCATAGCAACCTGTCTGGCAGGGAGAGTTCTTTCTCAGCTTCGCTTGCTAGGGATCACATAATTGGTCTTGGGCAATGTCTAGAGAGACAGATGTTTCTAAAATAACGCAGCTGTGTGCTCAGCGGTGTCTCAGCAGATCTTGTCAGTTTGCTTCCACGCCCTCACCCCACCCTGCCTGCCCTTCGAGCTCCTTCTCCCGGAGCATCACACCTACAGCCTCAGGCTGTGCTGCTTTCCCTGAGCTTCAGCTCCATATGTCAGACCTCGGAGTTGGGTGCACCGCCTCTTTAGCTGGGTGAGACTTCTGTGTACTAAGGCCAAGCCTGGCCCTGCTGCCTGGGGCTCCTCCTCTAGCCTGAGGCAGGCTGTAGCCGGTTCCCATTCATCCCACAGATCCCTGCCTCCCGGGACCTTTCCCTGTGCCAGCTGTCATGGAGGGCCAGCGCCTCGCCTGTGTACTCTTTGCCACCTGCCCAAGTCTCGCAGTTGCCTTTGACCTCCCGCCTGCTTGCCATTCCCCACCAGGGCAGTTGTACCCCAGCTGCTCCTCTTCCGCAGGAAATCGTTACAGACCCTGTCCCTGCCCCAGTGTTCTTCTGGTCCTTAGGCTCAGACTGGGGGTTGTGTTCTTAAATAACAGCAGATCTTGTCGTCATATCTGATGAGTCCTTGTGTGGCTGAGGGTGTCCTGGGTCCATCCCTGAGGCCCCCACGGATCTGCCTTTACCAAAGGTTGCCCTGGGGGTTTTGTCCTCAGTGAGATGCACTGGTCTGTCAAGCTGAGGCATTTTCTTGCTTTTGGTTGGGGGTGGCAGTGGTAGATGTAATATGAATATAACATTGGAACTAGAAAAGGCTGTTTAAAGAAATCAGAAATGCAGCATGGTTTCCGTCTTTCATACCCCCATAGGCCAGTGGTTCTCAGAATCCCCCAGGAGAACAGGTTCATTGGCAGACACCGGTCTCAGGAGGCTGTCGGGGGTGGGGAGGATGTGCTGTGAGATCCTGCAGCAGGTGACTGTGCTGTCGGAGCATTGTAGGAGACGCTGGGACAGACAGCAGCGAGAGGACAGGACAGACGTTTCCGCTGTGGGCCGGCCAGCGGGCGGTGGGCTCTGGGTGCGGTGTGACGCCTGCTGCTCATGTTGTGTCTTACAGGCCGGCCCTCGAACATGTACTTCCAGACCCACGACCAGATTGGCATGATCAGTGCCGGCCCCAGCCACGTGGCTGCCATGAACATTCCCATTCCCTTCAACCTGGTCATGCCACCCATGCCACCACCGGGGTATTTTGGACAAGCTAACGGGCCAGCCGCGGGTGAGCACTGAATGGTATCCCATGGGGAAACCAGCTTGGCCTTGGACTTTGTTCACATCCTGGGTTTGATATGAGGCTCAGAACCTCCTTCAGGGAACCCTGGACTGCTGTCTTTCAGGCCGAGGCACCCCAAAAGGCAAGACTGGTCGTGGGGGACGCCAGAAGAACCGCTTTGGGCTTCCTGGGCCCAGTCAGACGAATCTCCCCAACAGCCAGGCCAGCCAGGATGTGGCGTCCCAGCCCTTCTCCCAGGGCGCCCTGACCCAAGGCTACATCTCCATGAGCCAGCCCTCCCAGATGAGCCAGCCCGGCCTGTCCCAGCCTGAGCTGTCCCAGGTGAGCACACAGCCATGAGGTCGGCCAGCCCAGGGGCCCCCCTGACACACACAGGTCCTGGGGCCCTCTCCCCTGACGACCGCAGCTGGGGCTGTGGGTCTAGAGCACCCCACACACAGTGCTGCCCTGGGTAGCACGTTTCCGGTGGTGAGGTAACCAGCATGGGTTTCCTGCCACTGGGCTTCAAGGTAGGCTTCCAGATGATTCCTTGGGCTGGTGACGGGTTGGACACCGAGCAGGTTCTCAAGACTGGGAGGATGAGTGCGCCTCCTTGGCTCAGGGCTCATCTCTCCACCCTTGTTACAGGACAGCTACCTTGGAGATGAGTTTAAGTCACAGATCGATGTGGCGCTGTCGCAAGATTCCACGTACCAGGGGGAGCGGGCGTACCAGCACGGTGGAGTGACGGGGCTGTCCCAGTACTAGAAGGCAAGCTGGCCTCTGGAGGAGGGGTGGGCCTCTGGAGGAGGGGTGGGGTCTCGAGTCCTCGCCTGTTGCTCTGGGTCCCTGTGCCTCTGCTGTGTGTGGGGGTGTGAGCTTCACGCGCTCCTCTGCTGCAGTCTTCTCCAGAGGGTCTTAGCGCTGCTTCTGGTGGGCAGCCAGGAGGCTGAGGGTCCCCTCAGTCACAAGACCAGAGTGGCGTGAGAGAGGCTGTGGACCTACCCCCCCCCCCCCCCCCCCCCCCCCCCCCCCGTCTGGCCTGTGACCAGGAGCCGCGGGAGCTGGCGACGCAGGGAGCAGGGGCGGGCTGTTGATTGCACAGGCCCAGCAGCCGGGACTCTCCGGGTGGGAAGTCTGTGGTCTGGGCCCCCCAGCGGCCCCTGGAATGGGACCAGGGGGAACGGGGAGCTGCCCTGGCTCCCGCCTGTTCTGAAGCCTCTTGCCCTCCCTCTCTCCCTGGCAGGTGGCAGCGGAAGAGCTAAGCTATGTGGCTTAGTCCATCAGCATCTTATTCTGGGTAATAAAAAATAAAAATAAATGGATACCTGTTTTCCACTGCTAAAACTGAAGCACCACTGCGAGCAACAGGAGAGGGAGAGGAGCCCGAGGCAGAGCGAGCGCCCTCTGCTGGCGCGCGGCGGCACGGAGACCGGAAGGGAGAGCGGGAGGCGGGGCGGCCACGGAGGACCGCCCGCCAGCGAGCCCCGCCAGCCCCGCGCGCGAGGGGCCCAGCTCGCCCGCCGCGTCCACACCTGGGTCTGCAACCGGGGCGGAGGGAGGAAGACCCTCATCTCAGAGTAGCCCTTTCCTCTGTTCTTTTCTTTCTTTTCTCTTTTACTGAAAGGGGACTACGTTTTAGCAGGAAAAAACTTCGCGATTCTGTGCTGAGCAGGCTGCTTGCAGTGGCGGCCGTGCCGGGAGAGCCCCGCAGAGTGTGGGTTCTGTCCACACCGGCTCTGATACCGCTGCGCTCATGCTGCCTGCGTTTTAGGAGGGTTTTCATTTCAAGAAAATATGGTGGTTTGTGTTTTTCTGTTTGTTTTTTAAAAATTCTTTCTAAGGAGTACTGAAAAATATACTTTCCTGAGTTTGTCTCTCAAATCTTAGTGGTGGACCTGGGAGATGCGACAAGCTTCCAGAAACGAAGTATAAACATGCCAACACAACTCAAGATTAGAATCAACACCTGCGATGGGAGGAGGATTTTTTTCAGTTTTTAGCTTCCAGCAGCTTCTCCCAGCGCATCAGGGCAGTGAGGTAGCACAGTCCTGGGCCGGGCAGGCAGCTCCGAGGTCTCTGCTGGACTCCCAAGAAGCAGAGGGCTTCCCGTGCACCGTGGACTTGGCCCCACAGGAGGGGCTTCGGGCGGCACTGGCCATGAGGCCAGAAGGCTGGAAGGTGGCTGTTCCCTGGCCAGTTGCTTCTTCCCCAGGGTTCTTCCTGAGGATTTGGTGAAAGGCGGCAGTCAGGAGGACCTGTACCCGTTCCCAGGCTGCCACAACCCCTGAGGCCAGTTGGATTCACTGAACACCCCCCACCCCCACCTTGTTCCCCACCTGCCCTACTAGTTTGGAGCCGCTCTACACGCGGGCACAGCTTCAATGAGGTAGGGTCGTTTGTGGGGGGAGAAGGGAGTAAGTTTCCAAAATAAGTTGGTTCTGTGCTAAAGGGCTTGAAAGAGTTTGTCACATCAGGCGTTACATGGGGCCTCTGCCTGGGTCTGAACTGCAACTTGAAGTTATTGTTGCTGGCAGAGGCCCCCCACGCCCAGCTCTTCGCACACCCGTGGGGTATTAGCCTCCCTGGCCGGCCCTGGTTGGGGACCATCTAACCCTAACCCTGCCTGTCCAGGCCCTGGTGCCCCTGACCCTACCACCCTGCTCCCAGTGTGCCTTATCCCACAGCCTCCAGCTGGCACACGGGAGAGAGGGAGACGCAGGCCCCCTTCCTCTGGCACACAGGAGGGAGGGGGACGCGGGCCGCCTTCTCTGGCAGGCCTCTTATCACCTTCGCTGCAGGGCCTTCGGTCCCCACTTCTTTTGGTAGCTGCATAGTTTGGATAGGTTTCTGCTGTGACCCCTCGTGCGCCGTCCCCATGGGTGACACACCCACCCACCCTGTTTTGTTCCTTGGAATGCTTTGCCTCTGCTTTGTGCTGTTTGCTTTTTTTCTCCACCTTCTTAGCAGCAGTTACTATAAGTTCCCCAAATTAGAAAAACATCTGTACCAAGGCAATGTAACTTTTGGTTTTTGGTCAATTTGTTTTAAGCTCTTTTGTCACCAATAAAATCTTAATAAACATCTCTTGCTTTCACACTGGGGTTGGGTAACTGCAGGGGTGTGTGCAGAGCACTTGGCCTGGGGGTCTGGCTGGTTGGGGATGTGGGGTTCAGAGCCACCTTGATGACAAAGCTGAGATGGCTTGAAAAAGGGGGCCTGGGCCTGCGCCCGGCGGTTCCTAGGATTCAGACTCGTTCGATGTTGGGCTCTGGGACGGTTTGTCTGGTGGCATCACTGTTGGGAACGCCCACCCATTACCTTCGTGGTCAGCGGTGATGGTCAATGGCTGCCAGCATCCCCTGCCCCGCCCCACCCCCCCAATCCTGGCCACGTAATAAGACCAGAGGAGCCAGCAGAGCGGACGACGTAGTGTTTATTGTTACCCCACCCCAGCCTGCCCTCCCCAGTCAGCGACAGCCGCACTCATCCACCACCATGTCTTCGTAGTGCCGTAGGACTACGTTGTCGCTGTTGTCAAAGAAGAGCACGGAGATGGGCGACAGGCGCGCGGGCACGCAGCAGGGCAGGCCGGCGGCGCCAGGGGCGGCCGCGTGCATGAGCGTGCGCAGCACCGCGTGGTTGAGTGCAGGAGTCCCGCCGGGTTCAGACAACACCGCGGGCAGCGCGCACTTGCCCTGGCAGTAGTTGGCCAGGAAGCCGCGAGGCGCGATGACCCAGTGGTGCCAGCCCACTTCGCGGAAGCTCACATAGAGCCGCCGTGCACGACACGCGCCCCCGGAGCCGCCGCCCACTGGGGGCTCGGCCTCGCGCCGCGGCCGGGCCAGGGGGTGGCACAGGCGCTGGTCGAGGGTCACCAGCAGCAGCGAGGCCTCGGCCAGGCGCGCGCAGGCCGCGGGGGTCCGGTGACGCAGCGCCAGCGTCAGGCGGAGGCTGCGGGGCGCCGAGGCATTGCGGGCCCAGACGGAGCCCAGCAGCTCGGCACGCACCGGCAGTCCCAGCGTGGGCACCACCTGGCGGAGCCCCACCGGCCCGAGGCCTGCTCCCGCCGGCGCCACGCTCAGTTCCCAGCCGCCAGTCGTCCCCGCTGTCGCCTCCGCAGCCGCGAAGCGCAGCTCCAGGCGGGCCTGGCTCGGGCGCTCGGCTGGTTCCACGGCCGACAGGTCGAAGACGACGGTCCACTCAGGGCACTGCCCTGCAGCTGAGGCGGGTTCCGGGGGGCGGGCGGCCGCTCCTGGGAAGAAACGGAGAGGGCGTGGCTGGCGCTGGGGCCCCTCTCGGTGCTGGCTGGCCCACAGGGGGTCTGGGTTGAGGACTGCAGAGAAAGGTGAGCGTCTGGAGATGGGGCGCACCGTCTGTTAGAAGGCGTCAAGTGGTGTGAAGCACCAGGGAGTGGGGGCAGGGCATCACTTGCGAGGAAGAGGCCCTACCCATTTGGGGTCTGCCCGCGGTTGGGGACTTAGGCAGACAGGGGGCGGGCGGGGGCGGAGTGGAGATCGGCAAGTGGGGGGTGAACGAAAGCCCGCCTCGGGCCAGGGGAACCGATGTTGGGGCGGGGTGGCATCGGCAGGAAGACATCAAGTGGTGTGAAGCGGCAGAGGGGCTGCAGTGGAGTGGGGGCAGGGCTTCAGCTGCAAGCCAGGGGGCCCGGCTCAGAGTAGAAGAGCCTGGCTTTCGGACCGCTCCCTTCGCTGTCCGCCATCCCCTGTCCCCACAGGTGTCCACGCCCAGGACCGCATGGAGTACTGAAGCCCAGGTTGCTTGCGGGCTGGACGGGATGGGTGGGGATCCTCAGGGCTCTTCGGCCTCCCAGACCCACGCCGCCAGCGCAGACCCCACTCACCGCGGTCCAGGACGTGGCGCACGATGTTTCCGGCGACCCCCAGCTCCTCCACGTGGCATGGCAGCAAGGTGGCGCCCGGAGGCATCCTCTGCGGGTCCGCCCTGGCCTCCTGGTGGTCCCGACGGCGGAACAGGCGCCACATGACAGGGGGTACGGGCCGCGATCTGGGGGCTCCCCGGGGCACGTCGGGCAATCCGAGAGCCTGGAGCAGGGCGGCGGCTGGGCCCGGGGGCGCGGGAGCGCAGGCCGGGGGTGATGAGGGCAATAGCAGGGCCAGTAGGAGGAGAAGGACTCGGCGGGCCGGACGGCGGCACAGAGGTGGCATCTTCCTCACAGGCAGCGGCCGGGCGAGTGCTCAGGGCCTGTCGGGCTCCCTGACCTGTGGGCTGGGGGCGGGACCGGGGTCCCTGGAGAGATCTGGGCTGGGTCATGGTCCCGGGGGGTGTGGCCGCGATCCTGAAGCCGAATAGGGACCAATTGCGGGGGCGGGGTCTCTGGGGGGCGGGGCAGGGGTCTGGGGAGTGGCCAAGGCGGAGTGGGTTGGGGAGGGGGCGGAGCCTGGTAGAGTTAGGGTCCCTGGGGCGGGCTGGGGAGCCGCGTGGCCGGTCTCCTAGGGCGAGGTTGGGTGGGACTGGGTCCTGGGCGGCGAGGCCGGGGTGGAGGGGTTCAGAAGCGTTTGTCCTTAACCAGGCCATTCCTCAGCGGCTTCCTGTGAGCCAGAACCGGCCCAGGTTAGCCTGGGGACCCCAGGCCCTTAAGCAGCAACCCCCACCCCTCTCCCGCCCTCCTGGCCTTTCACATCTTTTTTCCCAGCTCCGCCTCCATTCTTCCTCCCAGTCCACAAGGCCAAAAGACCCTGCCATCTGCCTGCCAGGCAAGTGGTCCCTGCTCCTCCCCACAATTAAACCCTTCTCTCCCCTCCCCAACTCCTGAGCCACCCGCGGCTGCTGGAGGGCAAGTTACCTACCAACTCTACCTGAACCAGGACCTGGACCTCTGCCTCCACAGGAGGCAGAATTGACTAGAGCCCCCTGCGACCCCACTGGGGCAGGGCAGGCTCTTTCCCACCTCCAGGAGCCTTACCAAGAAAGGCTTCCCAGGCCACGATTCTCCATCCACTGCCCGCTGTCTACATCTGCCACAGCCCCTATTTTGCTTCCATGTCCTTAAAACAAGTTATGTGGTGTTTTAAAAAAGAATCAATACTATAAGTGCCCAGCTTGAGATCCCAGAGAAAGACCCCTAACTTCTAAACAATGTGCATGGTTTGCATCTTTCGAACTGTCTATAAAGATGTGTGCTCCTGCACTTCAATTTTCCAAATGGTGCAGCTGAGATGGCACCCATGTGCCCTGGTGCTCTCCTTAATTCCATCTTCCCTGCCTGTGTTCGTGGCAAGTCTCTGGGCTTCCCACTGGGAGGGGACCTGTGCTCTCAGCGGTCTACCCAGGCCCATCTTACTGGACCCAACAGGTCTGCCCCTGCTCCTCACCGCTACTGCCAGCCCTTGCTCAGAGTTACGCCCTGTTTAACTGCCAGTCTGCTGATGCCAAGATGGACCTTACTGCAGCCTAATGGTCACGGCCATTGGCCATTCCTGTTCCCACATATGAGAACTCTTCATGCTTTTGCACGTGATCGATCCATCAGTCTCTGCTGAAGTGAGTTCTGCAGTCCACTTACACACAAATGTATTTTTTTGAGCCAGTAATACATTCTTGGGCTTCCCTGGTGGCTCAGTGGTAAACAACCTGCTTGCCAATGCAAGAGATGTGGGTTTGATCTCGGGGTCAGGAAGATCCCCTGGAGAAGAAAATGGCAACCCACTCAAGTATTCTTGCCTGGGAAATCCCATGGTCAGATGAGCCTGGTGGGTTACAGTCCAGGGGATCGCAAAGGAGTCAAACACGACTTAGTGACTAAACAACAAATACATTCTCATGATCTAGACATCAGAAAGCACAGAAAACTCAGTTTGACTGGATGACTCCTAACAATCCACCACCGTTTTTCTGAGAATCCTGCCCTCTGGTTTGTGGAGCATTCTAGCCCACAGACCCTTCCATGTGAGGACACAGACTTTCCTGAGGAGGCTGTCTCAGTCACTGTGATTCGCTCTTCCCTTGGGCTGGAGCCCTGGATGCCCCTTCCTGGGAGCACGTCTCTCCCCCTCGGCCCACTTCTCCGTGGGTCACTGCTTCCTCTCAC
This sequence comes from Muntiacus reevesi, assembly GCF_963930625.1. Lineage (NCBI taxonomy): Eukaryota > Metazoa > Chordata > Mammalia > Artiodactyla > Cervidae > Muntiacus > Muntiacus reevesi. Next base: position 183,238,399 of record NC_089249.1, on the reverse strand, counting down.
TGCCACCACAGGAGTCCTTTATCTAGGAGATCAGAGATAAGCCCCCCGTGGACGGCCCATCTGTCCCATAGCTTCTGGCTTTGCCTGTTGGTCCTTTAGACGGAGCATAGGTGGGATTCCTGGCTTCTCGAGGCTTCTCATAGTTCCGTTGTTGGACGACAGTCTCTCGTTTCCGCTTGTTTGACTGCACATCTTTCATTTCTGCACCGACATCTTTGATCTTTTGGAAGTTTGTGCTGGGGGCTGATGTGAGATAAAGATGGTTACCAAGGAAGCGTCCCACTGACACTTCTTCCCTCCCGGGGGTTCCTTCTTTGTTAACGTTTGATGGGCTCAGCTCTGTTCCCGCTGTTTTTAATTCCTATACTTTTATAGGTTTAATACCTCCAAGGATCTGTATCCCCTGCCCTGGGCCTTTTTATCAGAGCTTTTCTGGGGTTATTCAGGTTTGTTTTTCTGCGCAAGCTTCCAAGTGCCCCCTCCTTCCTCAAAAACCGTGTTAGTATTTGTGGGGGGAGGGGAGTACCCAATTCTGGCAGGATGGCCTCTCTGCAGTATCAGATTTACACATTTTTAGTCTCAGTGCAATACTGCAGGGAAAGAAAAAAATCAGAGTGAGGGTGGAAGCTGGAGGGAGATGTGGACAGGCAGAGACCCAGGTGGTTTCTGGATATCTCCTTGAGGATAAGGAGAAGGGAGAGAAGGGGGTCTCTCAAGGGTTTTGGAAGGCTTACACCTTGAGTTGCCATCCGCTGTGATGGGCAAATGTACAGGAGAGGTAGTTTGGGAGTGGGGCTGGGGGATGATTTTGGATATTTGAGGTGGTGAGAATGTCAAGCAGACACTGACACAGAGGATGGCGCTCAGAGGGGCCCTGGGAGGTGGGAGAGACACCGGGAAGTGGGGTTGGATTCAGTGACGTGGGAGGCGGGAAGCCAGGCAGATGAGCAGGAAGGCGGCAGGAAGTGAAGCGGGGAGCAGGAGAGCCCGGTGATTGCAAAGGAGGGCTGGGCTGGGTATGGGGTTTCTTTTGGGGGGGTTGACAAAAATGTCCTAAAACCATGGTGAGGGTTGCACAACCCTGTGGATGGGCCAAAAACACTGAATTCCACATGGTAAATGGGCAAACTGCATGGTGTGTGAATTCCATCTCAATAAAACTGTTTTTAAAAAGGGGAGGGGTTTAAGTGGCCGCCAGGTTTGTTTAGCATCAGTGGAGCAGACAGGAGTGGTCTCGGGGTGAGGGGGGCAAGAGCCCAGAGGGAGCTGGGTTTGGGAAGGGAGGGGAGGGGGGTGCTGTGCTGTAAAGGGGGGTGGGGTGGGGAAGAAGCTGGCCAGACTGGCAGAGAAGGGCAGAGAGAGAGGCGGCTTCTCTCCTTGATCAGAATGTCCCTGAGCAGGAAAGGGGGTGGACATCGGTGGCCCAGACGGTGGCTTCAGGAGACAGATCAGCTACCAGACAGCCAGCCAGGCAAGAGGGTGGACGTCCTCCTCCTGGGGACACAGGGGCCAGTCATTGGGGGACGATGGTGAAGACAGCTGGTGGCCAAGGAGAAGGGAGAGTCCCAGGAGCGCAGGCACCACCCCGGCATCACTAAGGACCCTTGGCCCACGTGGCTGCTGTAGCCAGATGGGGGGTCTCAGCTCTTCGGATACTGCAGGGCCTGCTGAGAGCGCGGCGAACACCAATGTCTGGGGAGGTGGGGCTGGCAAGTCAGCAGAGCCAGAGTGGGGCAAGGGGCCTGGATGAACGGGGGTCCCAGCAGCCTGAGGGGATGACGGGGGCTTCAGGCCAAGGTTGTGCGTGCCCAGGGCGCGGGGGCCACTGCAGGGGCCGGGAGGTGGAGGCCCAGGAGGGGTCCCGTGGAGGCGGATGAGAAGAGAGAACCAGCAGGAGCCAGGGAGGCATCGGTGCTGCCCTGCCACATGATTCCACTCCGAGTCCTTCCAAGTGATTCTCAGCTACCGTTTTCTTACTGTTTTCAGACCTAACTGAATTTTCTCATCATACATGGTCTGTGTGATTCTGGTTCTGAGCAACGGAGGTTGCTCCCGTGGCCTGTTTTTTTTTTCTTCAATTTTGAAAAGTGTTCTGTGCTTTAAAAGAGCATCTGTTCCTGGGCTTCCCTGATGGCTCAGCGGTAAAGAATCCTCCTGCCAATGCAGGAAGACATGGATTCGATCCCTGAACTGGGAAGCTCCCACATGCCTCAGGGCAACTGAGCTCATGCACCACGACTAAAAAGCCTGTGCGTTAGAGCCTGGAAACGGCAGCTACTGAGGCTGCGCGCCCCAGGGCCCACGCTCTGCAACAAGAGGAGCCAGTGCAACAAGGAGCCCAAGCACCACAACTAGAGAGTAGCCCCCGCTCGTCGTGGCCAGAGAAAGCCCCAGCAGCAACAAAGACCCAGCATGGACAAAGATACGTCATAAAAATCAAGTTTAAAAATACAAAAAGGAACATCTTGTTCCTGCTTCTGAATCGCCTGCTGAGGAGCACGGACTTAACCCCCCAGGGTCCCCTCTTGCCATGGTTTAGGGCTGCATTGTGCAGATTCCTCCAGATCAAAGGTCACACCTGAATGTCTCTTCCTGTCCTTTAGTTGCAACTTGCATTTATCCTGGAGTTGAAGTCTTTAACCAGGTCAGAAGTGGAGAGTCTGCCTGCAATGTAGGACACCCGGGTTTGATCCCTGGGTCAGGAAAATCCCCTGGAGAAGGAAATGGCAACCCACTCCAGTATTCTTGCCTGGAAAATCCCGTGGACCAAAGCACCTGATGGGTTACAGTCCACAGGGCTGCAAAGAGTTGGACACGACTGAGCGACTAACACAGATTACCCGAAGGTAATCCCCTGGGACGCGCCAGGTGGCGCTAGTGGTAAAGAACCCACCTGCCAATGCAGGAGACATAAGAGATGCAGGTTTGATTCCTAGGTTGGGAAGATCCCTGGAGGAGGGCATGGCATTTATTTTTATTTTATTTATTTTATTAAGCTTGACCCAAACATGGCATCTTTGTGATTCTTTAACATTTTTTTAAATGTTTGGCTGTGCCGCGTGTGGGACATTGGTTCCCAACTAGGAATCAAACCTGCACACCCTGCAGTGGAAACTGCAGAGTCCTGACCCCTGGACCGCCAGAGAAGTCCCAGTTCTAGTTTTTTTTAATCTCTGAGATGAGGCATTTAAAAGAATTTTACCCAGATACGTGTCAGTTTCTCTGCTTATGTATCTCTTGGGTATAGTTTTCCTGTTTTCTGAAATATTCTTGTAGAGAAGGTCAGCAAGTGGTAAGCATTCTTAATTTTTGTTCCTGTGGATATTCTTTTTTTTTTTTTTTTCTCTCTTGATGGGGATACTGGGGACAAAACCCAGGATCTCATTTAAGCCAGCAGGTATCTTCTCTCTTGAGTAACTGTTTTCCAAGTTGTATACAAGAGTCCTGGTTTCTTGTTACTTTATTTCCACGTTGGAGGTGATACCTGACTCTAGTCTTCCAGTTTCCCTTGTTGCTGTTAGTCTGTCACTGTTTTGTAGGTTGTCTCTTCTTTTCTGTGGTTGTTTTACATTTCCCAGGCTCCTCTGCCCATGGGATTCTCAGGCAAGAACACTGGAGTGGGTAACCATTCCCTTCTCCAGGAGATCTTCCCAACCCAGGGACTGAACCCAGGTCTCCCACACTGCAGGCAGATTCTTTACCATCTGAGCAAGCAGGGAAGCCCCATGTTTGGGGCAAGGATGCTTTCTTCTTCATCCTGCTGATGACTTATGGTTTGATATTTTCTGGAAGAATTCTCAGTGTTATGTCTTCTCATTGTTCTCTCTCCGTCTGTCTCTTCTTAGAACTCAGCCAGATAATTCTTACCATTTGAGTTGTCATATTTTCCATGTGTTTAGCTGCATTCTGGATAATTTCTCCACAGCTTTCAATTTACTGATTCTCCTTTAAGCTGTATCTAATTGTTGGAGACAACTTCTACAGTAGGTTGAACCGTGGTCCCTAAAAAGATACGTTCCCATCCTAATCTCTGGAACTGTGAATGTGACTATTTGGATAAATAGTCTTTATAAATGTAATTAAGTGAAGGAAATTGCAAAGAGATGATAGTGGTCTAAATCCAATGACAAATGTCCTTATAAGAGAAGAGCTGGAGAGAAGAGACCATGTGAAGACAGGAAATGGAGACTCGAGTGATGTAGTCACAAGCCAAAAGGAACACCCAGAAAATGGAGGAGGCAAGCGGATCCTCCCCTAGACCTTCAGAGAGAGTTTGTGGCTCCTGTTGACACCTTCATTTCAGATGTCTGATCTCCAGATCTGTGAAAGAATAACCTTCTGTTGTTTTAAGCCCCCTGGTTTGTGGCACTTTGTTACAGCAGGCTCAGGAAAGTAACAGAACATCCAAAGCTGTTTTGGCTGGTCTCTCATGTCTTTTACATTTTTCATAAACTTACAACTTTAGAATAATTTTTAGATTTGCAGAGATAGCATAAAGAGTTCCGGGGCAGACCTTGTCCAAGCTTCCCCGAATGCTGAGATTTTATATCTCCACAGTGTACTTGTCACAACTAAGAAACCAACGCTGGGGACACTGCTATGAGCTAAACCGTAGACTTTATTTGAATTTCACCAGTTTTTCTACAGATGTCTCTTCTGGTCCAGGATTCCACAACTGCATTCAGTCAGTCTGAGCTAGGACAGCTCCTCCATCTCTTGTTTTCCATGACCTGACAGTTTGGAGGTGTCCTGACCAGCTCTTTGGGGGCATATCCCACATTCTCATTGCTTTTTATCCCCTTGTTTGTACTCAACTGTGCTAATTCTAGTTATCCTCAGGGATTAGGTTCTTCAGGTGGTGCCCACGAGGCAGCATTCCCTGATTCCCTGTCATCTCTGTATGGAGTTTGTTCTTTGCCATCCTAGTGGGAATGCTGCCATTTGGGGCTGGAGGTGCCAGCCTCCCAACCCACATTCTGGCTGGACATTCCTGGGGGAGACAGAACAGGGAACGGGGTGTGGCTAGGGGGTCTGAATTTCTCTTTGCCTTGGGCTCTCCAGGAGTTCACCGTCTTACAGCAGAAAGAGCTTTCAGAGTTTTGGACTTGGCCAAGCAAGTGCTTCCCTGACCTCATCCCTGAAGTTATCTTTAGTCCCTGCTTCTTCCAGAAGCCTCTGAGGGTTGGTCAGACTCCTTGGTGAGACCTCACCAATCTCTATGTTCAATCCCCAACTCAAATTCGCTGGACATGGACAATCCAACATCCTCAGAACTAGACTCCCAACTCCCAACCCCACGGGTGCACACAGCCCTGCCCCGAGTCCCAGCTTGGTGAACGGCAGCTCAAGCCAGAGGGCTTGGATCGTCTCTGATTCTTTTATTTCTGTTTCACCTACATCCAGAGCAAGCCTGGTTAGTTCTCCAACACCGCTGGGATCTGACCACTGGGATGACCTCACCTGAGGTCCAGCCTTCTCGTGTCCACCGTCCCCACTCCCTGGCCTGACCCCTCTCTCGACCCTGGGTGCTGGCTTTCTGGCCTCTCTGACCATCGCCCAGTTCTCTGCTCCCCTTCCCACATCTGTTTCTCTCTTCTTCCTCACTGCCGATGCTGACCCACACGTCACTGCACTCTGAGCCCACTGCTTCCTGGAAACCATCTTCCCCAGCCTGGTGCCTCATGATCTCCCAGAGGCCAAATCAGAGGGTCTGCAGGGAAGCACCCTGGGGGCCTTCAGCGGCCCCCCTCCCCCACCTCACTGCTGCTCAACCACTCCTCACACTGCCTGTGGGGTGCTGCATGCCTTGGACCTGGCTGGTCACCCCAGCCTGCCTCCATTCACCCCTGGGGCCCCTCTAGGCCAGGGCTTTGGGTGCCATCTGGCTCACATCCCAGGGCTGGCAGCCCCCAGGCCCACCTCCAGAATGCTTCAAGAGGCCCCTTTTGCTCTCCGTCCCTATGGCTCCCACCTGGGTCCAAACCCCAAGCCCCGTCTCCTGCTTGGCTGACCAGTGGTTGCCTCAAGGGATCTTGAAGCCAGGGAGTATCAGCATGAACAGAGTGCAGGCTCTCTGGGCCGCCCACAGCAGCCCCTGCTCCCCACTTAGAGGTTGTTGTCAGGCCTGGCCAATGGCCACCCCTCACCACTGGACTTGGCCCTTACAGCTCCCACACTGAGACCCTGACCTTACCCCTCACCCCTCTGCCCCGACCAGGCACCTCTCTGCCCCCACCTTCCTCCCTGTCTGTTCTGACAGCGTCTAACTCTGTAGCTACATCGCCCATGCCTTTATTGCAGTCTCTCTTTTGAATGGAGTCTCCGGATGCGGGGCAGCGTCCACCTGGGCTTCATTGGCCGCCGCGTCTCCGGGGCCCGCCCCTCAGCGCGCGAGTCAGACAGAAGTAACTAAAGGAATGAACCAGGGCCGCCGGCCCCTCCACACTCACTCAGCTTTGCGGGGCTTCGGGCTCAGGGCCTCTGCCGTGTCATATTCCCGCACATCCTTCAGCTCCCGCACCTGGCCCGTCAGCACCTTGGCAGCAAAAGCCACGATGTACTGTGGGAGGGGAAGGCAGAGGTGAGACGAGAGCCCTGCGCCTCCTGACCGCCGTCTGCTCCTGCCACAGGCCCTCTGCCCCTGGCCTAAGGTGGCCCTCTCACTGGGCCTGTGAGAAGACAGCCTGCGCCTGGAGGGCTCCTCGGGGACGGGGACCGGAACAGGACCGCGTCTGCGGAGGGCCGGGCGGTGAGGCGTGGCGGGCGTCCACTCACCAGGAACCAGTAGAGGTTCATGAGGGTGAGCAGCAGCAGGAGCGCGTTGAAGAAGAAGTAGAAGGGGATGTCAGGCACCGACCGCAGGCTGCAGTAGCTCGTGGCGTACAGGACCTTGAGCGGGAACCAGTAGAGGCGGAACCAGAACCTGCAGGAGGAAGGGGCGGCTCGGGGAGGCTGTGGGAGAGAAGCGGAGGACGGCCCCACCCCGTGCCTGACCTGTCCCGGCTGGACTCTTCCATCTGTCCCCGTCTCCTCACCCCACCCTTGTTCATTCCTGCCCCTATGTTTCCATTCCTGCTCTGTCCTTTCCGGCCCACTGGCTTCTTCCCGACTCGCACCGCCTACTGCCCCGCCAGGCCCTGCCCGCCCCCACCAAGCCCCACCTGCTTCCCCGGCCAGGCCCTATCCCGTTCCCAACTGGCCCCACCCACCTCACCAACCCTACCCGCTACCCGGCCGGACCCACCTCCTCTCTGGGACCCGCTTACTTCCGGCTCGGCCACGCCCACTCATAAACCCCACCCCTTCCCTGCCGGGCCCACCCCCTCTCTGGGACCCGCCTTCTTCCAGCTCGGCCACGCCCACTCCTCTAAACCCCACCCCCTTCCCTGCCGGACCCACCCCCTCTCTGGGACCCGCTTTCCTCTGGCTCGGCCACGCCCACTCCTCTAAACCCCACCCCCTTCCCTGCCGGGCCCACCCCCTCTCTGGGACCCGCTTTCTTCCGGCTCGGCCACGCCCACTCCTCTAAACCCCACCCCTTTGTGGCCTGGCCCCGCCCCCTCCCCGCACCAGCTGAGGCAGAAGCTGAGGCAGCCCAGGTCGGCAGCCAGGGCGTGCAGCCTGTGGTGGGCGCCTCCGCGGGACTTGAAGTAGACATTGAGCTTGGTGAACTCCAGCTGCACGTCGCTGATGTCATGCAGGAAGAGCACGAGGATGCCCACCTTGTGGTACCTGGGGAGCAGAGCGGGAGAGCAGAGGGCCAGTTACAGGGGACCCCTCCCCAACATCCAGGCTCCCAAGCACAGGCCCCCTGGCCGCCCCCCAGGCCTCCTGTGGGCCGTTCGCAGTCATCCTCCCTGGCCCGGCTGCCCTGCCCATCCCTTCACGCGGCTAGGTCAGCAGGAGCGCCCAGACCGCATCCACCCTGTGGCAGCCCCACCCAGGCCCTCACCCTATCCCTCGTGACTCAGGAACCTCTCTGCAAGTACTTTCTCTGATCCTTCCTTACCTCTGTGACCCCTCACCCCTCTGTAACCCCTGACCCTGACAAGTCCAGATCCCTCAAACTTTAAACACGACTGCCTCACTGATGTTCCCAGGTTTATACATTTAACCTGAACACGGCCACAATCTGCAGGCTTGCCTGAGACGGGCTGGGTCCCCACCAGGATCAGCAGAAGCCTGGAGCCCCGCTCCTGACCGCTCACTGCTGTGTGGGCCAGCGGCCTGAGTCCAGCCTGGACGTGGCCGTATGCCTTGGTCACATCTCCGTGCCCACTCTGTCCTCCTGACAGCTCAAGCTCCCGAGTCACAGGCTGTGCTCACCACCTGGCATCCCTGGTGTTCCTGGAGCCTTCCTTCACCGCCCTTCAGTCTCTGCTCACCTGTCACCCCCAACCCCCCACCTAACCTCACCACCTTGGTAGTCCTCATCTTTCCACTCGAGTTTTCCAGTTATCACCTTCAGATAAGTGTCAGTTTTTTTGGCGGGGGGGGATGAGGGGATGTTATCTGACTCTACCCTCTAGATCAGGGCTGATAGAATTTTCAGGAATGGTAGGAATGTTCTAAACCTGCACTGTCTGAGACCCAGAGTCACCAGCTACAGAGTCACCAGCGCTGAAGTACAGAATGTGTGACTTTATTTAAGTTTAATTAACGTTAACAAGGCCACCCGTGGCCAGCAGGTACTGTGCTGGAGGGCACAGCTAGTCCAATAGGAACAGAATATGAGCTGTATGTGTCATTGTTAGTTTTTTTACTTTATTGAAGTACAGGTGATTTACAATATTGTGTTAAATTTATGCTGTAGAGCAAAGTGGTTCAGTTTTATATATATATGTATTTTTATATATATAAAGGCTTCCCTGGTAACTCAGCTGGTAAAGAATTCACCTACAATGCGGGAGACCTGGGTTCGATCCCTGGATTGAGGAGATCCCCTGGAAAAGGGAATGGTAACCTACTCCAGTATTCTTGCCTGGAGAATCCCATGGACAGAGGAGCCTGGCAGTCTACAGTCCATGGGGTCACAAAGAGTCGGACACAACTGAGCGACTAAGCACATTCTTACATATACATATACATTCTTTTCCATATTTTTCTATTAGGATTTATCACAGGGTACTGAATATAGTTTCCTGTGCTATACAGTAGGATTTTGTTGTTTAACCCTTCTATATGTAATCATTTACATCTGCTAATCCCACTTTCATTTTAAATTTTCCATCAGCCACGTTAAAAAAAAATAAAGTGGAAGAGGTAAAATTCAGCATATCTGAAATATTGTCATTCAACATGTAAATGAGATAACAAAGGGCTTGCAAGGTATTTTCACTCTCCTTTGCCTTGGAATCAGAGTGGCTTTTACATACACAGCAGCTTGTGGCTTGGACAGGCTCTGCCTTGAAGCCTGTGACCCCATGTGGTGGCCACGGTGGGTTCTGGAACATCAGGGTCTGTCGTGCTCATGATCGCACCCCCAGCAGCACCTGCCACATGGCAGGTGTTCAGTAAACACTTGCTTTGTGACCCAGCCAAGGATGCCATCTAGGAGGGGTTAGAGTGGCACAGATGGGGTGGGGGCAGGAGGGCCTCTCTGCACCTGTCTCACCCCATCACTCTAGAATCTCTCTCCAGAAGCCTCCCCCACTGACACTCCCATGCCTGACCCAAGGATCAGCCTCTGTCCTGGGCCAGCCTCCTGCCACTGCTCACACCAGCACCCTCTACCCTCCTGTCTCCCCCTGGACTCACCGGAAGGCGTAAGAGGAGACAATGAGGACCAAGGTGACCACGTGGTGGACAAGCATGACCACGGAGTCCTTGCGCCAAGCATCCAGGTACAGCGTGGCATAGATGGAATGGCCGTAGAAGCTTCCCTGTAGCAGGTAGGCCACTGCAATGTCCCGTGGCACTGCCATGCCCGTCTTCCAGTCTGGGGAGGGCCGCACCGTGCCGTCAGGGACTCACAGGGCCTCTGGGACCCCCAGTGACCCCACTCACCCCCTCAAGCAGGCGTGTGCCGCATGTCTCTGCAGGTGCACTGGTGACCGGGTTTCTGTTACCCACTCTCCACCCGTCATTGTTTAGGAATAGGCATTACCTTCTAGACTGATTCTACATCTACAGAAAAAAGTGCTCCTACCCTCAAAGCAACTCCTACAAGTCCATACTAAAGGAAACCAACCCTGAATATTCATTGGAAGGACTGATGCTGAAGCTGAAGCTCCAATACTTTGGCCACCTGATGTGAAGAGTCAACTCACTGGAAAAGACCCTGATGCTGGGAAAGACTGAAGGCAGGAGGAGAAGAGGGTGGCAGAGGATGAGATGGTTGGATGGCATCACCGACTCAATGGACATGAACTTGGGCAAACTCTGGGAGATGGTGAGGGACAAGGAAGCCTTGTGTGCTGCAGTCCATGGGGTCACTGAGAGTTGAACACGACTGACCAACTGAACAGCAGCCCTGAAACTGGTCCTGTGCAGAACTTCCAACTCTGCCCCAGGCCCCCTTCCTGTTGTCTCTTAGTTGCCAGGCTTGCTCGAGACCCTCCCAGCAAAGTCCAGACTGATGGAGGTACCCCCTGCCTCACTGTGCCGGCCAGTGCCCGTGAGTGTGGGTGCTCCCGCACAGAGCGCCCAGCTCCGCTTCGCTTCCTCCTGTAGTTCCCCCCGGCCACCCCCAACACACGCGCCCACCCACACTCCAGTCCTGAGCCTTCCCAGGGACACTGACCCCCAGCTACTTCTACCACCTGCGTCCCCTCCTCAGCCCATCACCAGTCTCTGCCTGGCCTGACCGAGAACTCTGGGCTGTGTCCTGCTGTCTGCAGCTCCTGCTCACCCCACCCTGAAATGGCCTCCGCGGGCTCCGTCCCAGGTCTCCTGTCCCCACCCCCGGCCTCCATGACCTGGAGCTAGACCCTCAAGTCCCCCTGGAGCCCTACCCCCTAGCTGCCTCCTCCAGTGACAAGCCTTCGCCTGTGCCCCAGCCCCTCCTGCAACAGAGACCCACTTGGGCGCCTCTCGGAGGGCCCCTCCTTGGCCCCTGCCCCCACCCCCGCCCTGGACCAGGCACTGCCATCTCCTCCCAGCACTGCCCCAGCTTCCCGGCCTCCAGAGCCTGTTCCTGACTGTTTGACGGTCCGTTCTCCCCGCAGCCACCTCGATGGCTGGGAATACACAGACCCCATGACCTGGCAAGCCCGCTCTTGGCCTATGGTCAAGGGAAATGAAGACAGGAAGACGCTTTACACCCATGTTCACGGCAGGACTAGTCACAGTCATCAAAAGGGGAAGAGTCCCAGTGCCCGTCAGCAGGTGAATGGATGCACAAAATGGGATAGATTCACACGTTGGAATATTGTGCAGCCACAAAAAGGAAAGATGCATTAACACACACTACAATGTGGATAAACTTCAAAAACATGATGCTGAGTAAAAGAAGCCAGACGCAAAATAGTCACATATAATCACAAACCAATGATTCCATGTAGAAGAAATGACCAGAACAGGCAAATCCGTGGGGACTGAAAGCAGATTAGTGTTTACCTGGGGCTGGGAGAGGGAGGATGGGGAGCTGCTAATGGGGATGGGTCTCCTTTTGGGCAAGATGGAAATGTTCTGGAACTAGATAGACATGGTGCTTGGACAACACGTGACTGTGCTGTCACTGATTTGCTCACTTTAAAATGGTGAATTTTTAAAAACTGTGCTAAAAATATATATATAACATAAAATGTATCATCTAGGCCACTTTTAAGTCAGTAGCACTAGGTATATTCACAGTGTTGGGCAACCAATCCCCAAAACGCTTTCCATGTTGTAAAACTGAAACTCTGTTCCCACTGGACACTCCCACTGTCCCCGCTCCCCCAAGCCTCTGGCCCCCACCATCTACTTTCTGTCTCTGTGGATCTGACAACCCTGTGCTGTGCTGGGCTTAGTTGCTCGGCTGTGTCCGACGCTTCGAGACCCCATGGACAGAGGAGCCCAGGAGCCTGGTGGGGTCCTCTGTCCATGGGGATTCTCCCGGCAAGAATACTAGAATGGGTTGCTATGCCCTCTTCCAGGGGATCTTTCCAACCCAGGGATCAAACCCAGGTCTCCCGCATTGCAGGTGGATTCTTTACCAGCTGAGCCATCAGGGAAGCCCATGAATACTGGAGTGGGTAGCCTATCCCTTCTCCAGGGGAATCTTCCCAACCCAGGAATTGAACCAGGCAGATTCTTTACCAACTGAGCTATCAGGGAAGCCCTAAGTGCCTCATATAAGTAGAATCACACAATATTTGTCTTTCTGTGACTGGTTAAAATCATTAATTCTGGGAATTCCCTGGCAGTCCAGTGGTTAGGACTCTACACTTTCATTGCTGGTGGCAGGGTTTCAATCCCTGGCCAGGGAACTAAGATCCTACAAGCCACATGGGGCAGCCAAATAAATTAATAAATAAAATTAGATAGTTAATTCTATGTTATGTTTAACTAATTTTAAAAACGCAAAACACCTGACAGATCACTTCTCACCCCCAACTTTAACACGTCCAGGGCTCCCGAGACTCAGCAGCCACACTCAGCCTTGGGAGCGTCTCTCCTCACGCTGTGTGTGCGGCCGGGCAGCAGTCAGCAGAGCGAGCCCCCTACCCCGCCCCTGCCAGGGGCCTCTGTCCCTCTTGCGAAGGAAGGGACATGGAGGCACCCTCTGTGGAAACTGGACATCCACTTTTCCACCTATCGCACTCAAGACTGGTACAGTGGGGAGCATCCCCTCTCCAGCCGTGGGCCCTGGATCTGGGCTAGAGGGACATGGGGAGCAGATAACTCCCCATCCGGGCGGCGTCTGTGCCTCCTGGCACATTTGGAGAGGGGCAGGCAGGGCACCTCGTCTCCACACACACTCCCTTGCTGCTCTGGACTCTCCACATCACCCTCACCTCATCCCCCTCCTCGACCTCCAGGATCAGCTCCTGGTCTCCCCACAACTGCCCCACCTCCACCCCCTAGACCCCAGCATCAGCCCCACCCTCCTCCCCTCTCACACCCACCTCTGGTTTGGCAGTGAATCCTACCAATTCTGCTTTCAAAAAATTTCTTAATGATGTGACCTCTGTCTCTCTCTCTTTTTAGTTTTGGTCATGCCGAGTGGCACGCAGGATCTTAGTTCCCCGACCAGGGGTCCAACCTGTGCCCTGTGCAGGGGAAGCACAGAGTCCTCACCACTGGGCCACCAGGGGGGATCCCCTTAAAACATTTCTTAACCACTTCTCTCCCTGCTTCAGCCCTGTTCTGGGCACAGACACCAGCTCCCGCCCTCAGCCCCTCAAGTCATCCTGTCAGTGTCCCCCCCTTCTGCTCTCGGCCCTCTGGTTAAGGGCTCCACTGCCCCGGCCCCAGCTGACTGGGCTCCTTGCTGTTTCTGGTCAGCCAGTAGCGTGTCTGTCTGACAGTAGCCTTTACATCTCCTATCTGCCCCAGGCTCCTCCCAGTCCCCACATATAAATCACCTTGGTGGGACCATTCCCATCCCTGTGGCTTTCCTGGTGGCTCAGATGGTAAAGAATCTGCCTGCAATGCAGCAGACCTGGGTTCAATCCCTGGATAAGGAAGATTCCCTGGGGAAGGGAATGGCTACCCATTCCAGTAGTCTTGCCTGGAGAAGTCCACGGACAGAAGAGCCTGGTGGGCTATACAGTCCATGGGGTCACAGAGAGTTGGATACTAGCTAATACTTTCCCCATCCCTGTAGAAAATGCCCTTCTCCCCATCTCCCAGACACCCCATATCCCCTCTCCTCTCCTCACTCAAGATTTCTCATCTGTGTTTGTCACCATTAACAGATTTCCTATTTCATGGTCTGTTACCCCAAGACACAGGGGTAGGGCCCTTTCTCTCACCTGCCCACAGTTGTGCCAGCACAGCGCCTGGTACAGAGTAGGTGCTCAATAAATGTGCAACCAAAGAAGCAGCTAAGTTGCAAGTGTGATCGCACAGAATAATTTATAAGGAGGAGCCAGAGGCAAGTCCATGCCCGAAACTTTGAAAGAGTTCAGTTACAGTTCATTCTCATAAAAGAAAATTGAATGACAACTAAAACCTCCCCCCAGGGATTTACAACATGGGAAACGCGGTCCTGCGGACAGCAAGGTCCCAGAAAGAGACACACAGGGGTTCCATGCTCAGCTCCCTGGGGCCACAGGAACCCTCTCAGGATGTTTATATCACATGGCAGGAAACATGTCCATGTGTGTCCCAGACGCACGGCCTGTGTGGTCAGCACAAGGGTAGCGAAGTCTGACCCCTCACTGCAGACTGTTCTCTATCAGCCTCCCGGCTGGTGACAGACGGCGCTGCAGTCACCTTCCTGCCCATCCCCCACCCACAGCTCAGACCTTCATGAGACTTCCACATCGAATCCACTCAACGGATGCAGTCACTTCCCCCCACCTATATCTCCTCGCCAAGCTGGTCCAAGCCACACTGGTCTTTCACCTGCCCCCTGGGCCCGGCTCCCCTCCTTACCCAAGGTTCATCTCCTGGGAGCCAGAAGCTTCTTATAATCCACAAACCCACCCCATTTAGGATGAAACTAAATCTCCTGCTGTCCTCCTCTGGCCTTTAGACATCGCGCTCATGCAAGCCCCAGGGCCTTTGCACGTGCTGGACTGCCTGCCAGGGCCCACCCAAGGGGTCACCTCCTCTAGGATGTCTCCCTGAGTCCTGACACAGGGTCAGGTGCCCCCTTTCCTGGCCCACAGGCCCCTCGATTGCCACTGTCTCAGGGCCGACGTCCAGTATGGGATGTCTGATGAGCGTCGGGCTCCCCGAAGTAGCTTTCTCTGAGTTCCGAACACAGCCCTCCCCCAACCTGCCCCACCCTGGGAGGGGCCCTACCATAGAAGACGGAGGGTGGGTCGTGAAAGAAGGGGTAGTCAGTGCCGAAGAGCAGGTAGGTGCTGTAGCTCCAGGCGCCCAGGTAGAAGAGAAACTTCCAGGCGCTCTCAGGCATCTTGGCGGCATCTCTAGGCTGGAGGCGGCACCGCTTGGCTAGGGGCTATGGGTGAGAAGGCGGGTGGGCCATCAGCGCTGGGGGCCCAGGTCCACCCCTCCAGGGAAGGGAAACCGAAGCCCAGGGACTCCCCAGGCCAGGCAGTGTTGGTGAGGGCCGGGCCAGGTCCCCACAGCCTCCTGGAACGTAACCAGAGCCCACGAGCGCCTGCCAAGGGCTAAAGTTAGTGCCCAGCTGTCCAGCCGCAGTGGCCTGGGGAGGGGAGTGATGGGGGAGACCTGAGAGGAAACGTGAGGGAGGCTGTGAGCAGAGGAAGGGGACGTGTGGGTGTAAAGCCAGGGAGATCACTGGGTCAGTCCAGGGGACTGGGGGTGGGGGGTCTCAACAGGAGCTGGGGGCATGACAGGGAGGAGGGAGGATTAAAGAGAAGATTTGGAAGGGGAGGTGGGGGTGAACCTGTGAAGAGAGCATGGAGGCAAATTTGGGGGCATTTGTGGGGGACACAGGGAGCTGGAACCCAGTGATCCCCAGGGGGAGAAACTTGAGGGGAAGGGGGTGCCTCAGAGGTGGAATCTGGGGAGACCTGAGAGGAACAGAGGGCTGTGGAAGATGGGGGAGGGATGTGGGGCAAGACCTGGGGATGCAGGGCGACAAAGGAAGGGAGGATGCAGCAGAGGAATAAAGAGGGTCAGGGCAAGTACATCAAAGACAGGCGGACCTGAAGGGACATCGGGGAAGGCACATGGGGGCATGCAACGGTGAGACGTGGAGGAATCTGCGGGGCTCAGAGCCCCTGGAGCCCTGGGAGCAGAGCCTCAATCTCCCTGGGGGCGGGGCTCCACAGCTTCCGGCCAAGCCCCGCCCCCTCCCCCTAGAAGAGGCTGAGGGGGCTGGAGCACCAATAGTCGCCATGGAGACAGTTGGAGCCAGCTCCAGTAACCCCTGGCAACCAGACAACTGCCAAGAAGATGAGCTTTGGAGGACGAGGCAGCCCACCCGTTTCTAGGGAAGGGCGAGCCACAAATTTGGAGTGAGTGCCAGACCTCCGGGGATTCCAAAAGTGGGGGCGCTGGGTTCTTGCGGTCCCCTACCCAGCTCCCTCAGGAAGTGAGGAGGAAGCCTGCTCCAACCTGGTAGTCCCAAAGTGATCGTATCCCCGCCCGGGCTCTGGTGTTCCTGGACTTCCCACCTCCCAGCTGGAAACTTGCAAGGTGGGGGAGCAACAACGCTGGACTGGGCCCAGAGCTGACATGTGGAGCGGCTCCGGTCGTGCCGGCCGCCCCTCCCTGGAGCAGGATGGTGGCTGGGGTCTCTACCCACCATGTGGGTCATATGGGGGTGGGGACAACGGCAGCCAGACAACATCCCATCCTCGACTTAACAAGGGCCAGCCTCTTCCCTGCCTGCAGAGAAAGGCCCCTTTGTTGGCTCTGGGCACTCTGTCCCTGCACCCCCTGCCAGCTCTGGTCAGACGGCCAGAGTGACCCCAGCTGGTCCTCGGGGGAGTCACAGCCCAGCGATGAGTCCAAACGCCTTCCCACAAGCTCCCACAGCAGCGACCCCTCCCCAAGGAAAGGAGGGAGACCAGGCCCCAATGTCACCCCCGGTCACTCTCCAGGTGGGGGAGGTGGCCTTCCCAGACTCGCCGGAAATTCAGTAGTTCGGTCGCGACCCCTTGGGGGCCGTACAGTCCGGTTTCGAGGACCCAGGCCGCGCGACCTCTCCCAAAGACTGAGAACGCGGCGTCGCCAGGGAGCCCCAGCTTTTGCATCCCTTGATCGGAGGGTGGCGCTGACTCCAGAGAGACGAGCTACAGCGAACAGGCAGCTCCGGCCTCTTCCCCGTAGCAGCGGACAAGCCAGTCCCGCCGCCGCACCGACCCGGGACACCAAGACGGTTCGGAGAGCGCCCCGCACGACCCGGAGAAGCAAGGCGCAGACGGCCCCTGTGCGCCGAACCTTCTCCTCCTGCGTCCTCCGCTCCTCGGTCTCCGGCTCCACCGGGTCCGAAACAGTGCGCAGCAGCCAAGGCCCTCCCACCTCCCGGGGCCTCCTTGTGCCTCACTGACCGGATCTGTTCCCCCACATCTTGAACACCCTACCCGAGTCGAGGTCCCCACGTCCCACGCTTCCCCAGCCCGGTCACACCCCCGCATCCACCCCCACTCCTACCCCGCCCTGACCGATAAGGCACCCGGCGGCCCACGATTCCGCGGCCCGAGCTTCTCCAGCCCGGGGCCCCCACGTCCTAACCCCTTGCAGCACTGACCCGAAAGAGGCGCGAGGTGGCCGCCGAGCGCAGCACGGTCCAGCCGAGCGCGCCGAGGGCCAGCAGCAGCAGCTCGGGCGGCGCCAGGTGCGCGTGCTCGGCCAGGCCGCGGCGAGCAAGCCCCCAGCCGCAGTCCGCGCAACCCCGCGCCGCCGCCAGCGCGCTGCCCCAGCCGCGCTGCACCAGCTGCGCGTAGCTCGGCATGGGCTCCGGCCCCGCCGACCCCGCCGCCGCCGCCATGCCGCCGCTCCCTGCAGTCCCGGCAGTCTGCGCCCGCCCACGGTGGCCGCCGGAGCCGCGCGCCCCGCGTCACGCGCTGCAGTTGGGCCGGGGGGCGCGCTGGCGGGAGTTCTTGGGACGGAGGGGCGGGACCGGCGCTAGCTCCGCCCCTCAGGGACGGGGCGCGGCGTTTACGATTTCGGGGCGCGCGGTAGCTGGGTCCCGCGGAGGCAGCGTCGGCGTCGACCTCGGGTGTACAGGTCCCGGCGTTGTCGCGCCGCGTCCTGGAGGCGGGCCAGCGCTCGGGCTCATTTTCCAGTGGAGGAAACCCAGGCGCGGGAGGGCGGAGCAGAGGTGAACTGGGTGTCTTGCCTGCCGCCCGCCAGGCCTAAAACCAAGAAGGACCGGAGCGGCCCCGTGCCCCCATCCCTCGTCCCCGCTTGCATGCCCTTGCTCAACCTGGGCCCCTTCACCCCACCAGGCTGTGTCCTCGACATGGGGCACAGCGGGCACCAGCAAGCCGCACCCGGGACCCGCCATTCTCTTTCCCAGGCCCTCCAGCTTGTCTCTGTCGCCCTGTCCCACATTCACACCTCACCACGTCCCGGCCTGAGGGTCACCTGCTGCCCTCCGTGCCCCTGAGGACCCATCAGGCCACTGCAGCAGGTTAACAGACCTTCAGGGAAGCCAAGAGAGTGGGTGCCCCAGGTGTGTGTGGGGGGGGGTGGCCCACTTGGGTTGAATCCAGACCACTGCTTCATTGGGACCACCCCTGGTGATCTTCCATTATCCACCCACCAGGCCTCGTGTCCAAAGCCCCCAAAGGCCATCACCAAAGGTCACCTCTTGGGGACATCGTCTCTCCTGCCACCGATGGCCTTCATTCCAGCCCCTGGGATTCTCATACACCTGTGCCCCTCCCTCCCCCCGACCTTTCAAGGTGCAGAGTTAATCTGCGTGGGCCGTGCAGGAGCCCAGCTGGGTTCCATTCGGCCACTAGCCTGACCCGGCCTTCACGCACACAGGTGAAAATGGAAGACAGAGGGGCCAAGCAGACCCTCATCCCTCGTCCTTTCCCTTACTGCCTATCCTGACCCCTAGTCTTCCAGCACATCCAGTTCAGTCCACCTTCAGACATTTCCAGAATCCAGTCAAGCCTCTGCATCTGTGCAGCCTTGTTCAACCACCCTTGTGCCTCCTCCTTACCCCACACAGAGGCCAGAGGAGACCTACCCGCTCCTCCTCTGCTCACAGCCTTCCATGACTCCCATCACCCAGAGTAAAAGCCCACCTTCTCACTGTGACTCACAACCCACCCTCAGGCCTCCTCGCTTCACCTGGCTCCTTCCATTCCAGCTGCACTGGCCTCACAGCTGGAGGTAGCTCTCCAACAGAAGCAGTTCTGCCTCAGGGCCCTCGCACCGGCTGTTTCCTCAGGTACTGGCAGGGCCCTTGCTTCCCCAGCTTCAGGCTTTACCTCCAGTGTCACCTGGTCGTTGCACCTCCCTGATCCCCCTGCCCCCATCAGCCTTCTTCTTGGCATGAGTCACCATCTGTCCTGCTCTGCCTCCTACTCAGTACTTTTTTAATGTGCTCTCCGTGTGGGCAAGGATTCTGTCCGTTAAAGATACCCAATTCTATAGCCAGCCTGGCAAGCTGAGGGGAGCTAAGGGGTCCCAGGACAAGCTGCTGGACAAGCCTCTGTAAGTCCAGTCGGGCAGCCCTGCACCACCCCAACTACCCGTCTCTGCCCTCCCCCCGCCCCAGGCACTATCTGGTCACTATGGCACCCATCAGTAAGGGGAGAGCTGCGCCCCCACACCAGCCCCAGCCCAGCCTCAAGTTTCCCTTTGGCACGGCCCAGGCAGGAGGCTGCCAACGGGTGGGTGCAGAGGAGAAACGCAAAGTGGCCCCTGGTGCTGGCAGCTGGGAACCAGGGCTCCCAGGCACCAAGGGCTCCGAGGGGGCTGCCAAGGTCCCAAGAAAGGCACTTGTACCCTGCCCTTCCTGAAAGGGCAGGCCTCCTCCTCCCCAGGGAGCTTACCCCAGCCCTCACCCTTGTACACACCACTGCCCCTGCCCTGGAAGGCCTCTGCCACCTCAATCCCCTGCTGACCTGGCGGGGAGGGGCTGGGGGTCCCTTGCTCTCTGTCCTGTCTTGGCAGTCAAGGGCCACCTCTGAGGCAGATGAGGTCAGGTTCTGGGAGGCCAAGTATCTTCTTTCTTTCCCTCCCCAGGCAAGGGCCCAGAGACAAAGCCCCATCCGGCTTATTGACTCTAGTGCGGCCCTAGGATCTTTGCACAGGCTGTCCTTTCTGCCCAGGAGGCTTGACCTCCCAGAACCTGGGCTGACCGATCCTTCTTGTTCAGGAGGACACGGCTCAATGGTGACCTCATCCCAGAGGCCCTGGCCACTCCCGCCCTCTGTTGTCCAGCTTCTACTTATCAAGGGGCGCTCACTGGGCACTCATCTTTCGGGGCAGGGAGCTCGCTGCTTTGGCCACAGCAGTGCTCTGGCACCCACGCCCCATCACGGCGGGTCTGTCCTGACTCACCACACGGCAGCAAGGAGCAGGGGCTGGTGTGGTAGGTTGATGTTTACTCCTCTGAGGACCCAGCAAGCTCCCTCCCCACTTAACTGAGCTGAGGCCTGAGTACTTCTGGCACCCTCACCACCTCCAGACCCCCCAGGGGTGCTGCATTTAAATCCTGGTACCCCTTGTGATGGCTGTGACCTCCCAGTGCCTCAGTTTCCCTGGATGTCAACTGAGTGTAGGAGTAGCTGTTTGGTCACCAGGGGTCCCTCCCATCTGCCCCCTCAAAGTGACTGGAGCAAACACGGATTGGGTGGGGATTCCTGGAATGGAGAGATTTATTGAAAAACGGCGGGCTGGGCTGGGCTTCTAGCCAAAGGGCAAGTGCCTGGCGGAGAGGGCAGCAGAGCCCTGGCCTCGCATTCTCACGGCTCCTCCGGAAGTGCCTCTGGGGCAGGCCTCAGGCACTGGGGGCATACTGCAGCACCAGCCGGTCAAAGTCGTTCTCCTTTGACGTGAATTGGGGGTGCAGGGGTAGGGGCAGGGGGCGGGCAGAGAGAGAAACGGGAGAACTTGTGAGCCAGGCCCCGAGTCCCCCACCTTGCCGAGCAGAGCCTGCGGGCTCTGGGGCGGAGCTGGGCCACCTGCAAGGGCTCACCTTGGCCTGGTACTCCCTGATGAAGGGGTGGGACCTGTGGGCGTCCTTCAGCTGGGACAGGTAGCGGTTTGTCACCTGTGGGAGGAGGCAAGGTTAGCTAAATATGGGGACCCCACTTTGGCTCTGACCTGAAAAGAATGGGATGAAACAAGGGCCACCCAGCCAGACCCAGGCAAGAGCCCCGGTTTTTCCATCACAGCACACCCAGGAATCATGCTGAAGTAGAGGGGACCCTGGGGGGTGGGGCCAGGAGCCTGTACTTGGCACATGATTGAAGGGATGCACCGGGTTCAGGGATGTGGGCTGGGGGGGGGGACCCAGGCCTGGGGAGAGGCAGGGGGCCAGACGGAGTGGACGGCAGGTCAGGGGGACGGGGCTGGGAAAGGAGATGGGCTTGTTCTGGGCACACTGTATGGAGACGCCTCAGAGGCCTGGGGATGGGAACTGGGGCCAAGGCGGAGCCTTGCGCCCAGCCTGGCCCTACCCACCCCTGGCCCAGCCAGACATACAGGGCTGTGGGTGTCTGTGCAGCTCTGCTTCTTCCAAACCGGAAGTCTGGGGGTGTTTCTGTGCTGAGTGGGGGGGCTGTCCTATCTGTCACACACCACCCCAGCCCTGAGGCTGCCAGGGGGCCCTTCTCTAGGCACTGGGGACAGACCCCCATGAAGCCCTGGGGAGGCGGGCCCCTGGCTGCCTGGGCCTGGCACCTAATGGGGCAGTGCCCCGCATCCGCCCCCTGCACCCTCAGATGAGACAGGCTCCCCAGGATGGCTCCCCTGGGCCTCGTTTCTCTGTCCCATTGCCTGCTCCTGACTGTGAGGTGACACAGGCCAGCTCCCACCCTGGGAGCCCTGAGCCTCAGTGTCCAGAGGACTCGCAGAGCTCCGGGCAGGGTGGGGGCCCTGGGGGACTGCCTGCACCACCAACTTCCCAGGGTCAATGGCAGCCGCATACACTCACAGGGAGCAGGTTTCTGCCCCAACCCCAGGCCAGCCTTGAAGTTCGACCCTGTGGCCTCGAGCTCCCAGGGGAGCCAGGTCCTCGCTGGAGACCCCGGCCCACCCCAGGCTGGCACTGTGAGGGCTGGAAAACCCTGCGGCACCTGCTGGGGGCGGGGAGGGGCCTACCTCAGGAGGCTTGCCCAGGTGCTGGGACAGGACGACAAGGTTGATCAGCGTCTCAGGGTGGCTGCTGTCCTGGCAAGAGAGGGGACGGGCAGGGTCAGCTTCTCCAGGCCACAGCCCCAACTCAGGGCTGGGGCTACGAGACGCAGCATGCCCCGTGACCGGATGCTTGGCCAGGTGGCGGCCTCGGAGCCTTCCCTTCTGCCTCCCCACACCAGCTGCTTTCCCCAGGGGCTTGGTGCTTCCTGAACAGGCCAGACTGACACGGAGACCCCGCTTGCTGCAGGTTCCGAGGGGCATGTTTATTTATCACAAATCTTAAGGTGACAGAGTCTAGGCCCAGGCAGCCTCAACGTTATCACAGCCCAGCGAGCTGGTCCTGCTGCTGCAGCCGTGAGGCCTGAGACTGTGGGGTAGGGCCCGCCCGCCCACTCCCCAGGGGACTTGACAGGAAACTGCAGGAAATTACCAGAACCTCCAAGCAGCTGACCTCCCCTCACCCGCCCATACTGGGCGCTGAAGCCCGGGGAATGCTGGGAACGGGCTTGGCTGTTGCCTTGGAGGCCCTGATGGGGGGCGAGGCAGGGACATGCTGCACGGGGTGTCGCAGGCTCAAGGAGCCGCGAGGACCCTGGCTGCCTGCACGGGGCACAGCTCCACACAGGCGCCCTTCGGCTTGTCCTCTCCTGGCCAGCAACCTGCTGTCATCGCTTGGCCCCTTGCAGCGAGGAAGAGGGGGACGGCTGGCCACTGGGGTCAGTTTCTCACTGTATCAAGAGCCGCTTCAGCTGTTGCTCGGGAGAAGGCAGGCCGTGGCGGCAGCCCCAGCCCCCTGGCGGGCGGCACGCCCAGGCCCTCTGCTCAGCGAGCATGGGCACCACGTTGCGTGTGGTCCGCTCGCTCCTCAGCAGTCATCGGTAGGATGGCTTTCTCTCAAGCACAGAAACAGGTCAGGGATCATCACCCTGAAAGGCCCCAGGCCAGGCAGCGGCGGCATCAGTGAGGAGGAGACAGGGTGTGTGTCTGCCTAGCTCAGGCCTGGGCTGACGGGATCCTCCCATTTCCAAGAGAAGTCAGAATGAGGACTGTGGTTCACAATCCCGATTTTCAGCTGAGTCAGCGTGAGAACCCCGACTCGGCCAGCAGGCAGGCCATGGGGTCCCTGCCGCACCTGTTTCGGGGGTGGGGCTGGACCTGCCCGTACCTTGTCCAGTGCCTCCTGCAGCGCGCCCTCAGCGGCCTCCCAGCGGCCCTGGGCCATGTGGCAGGCTGCCTGCCCGTTGAGCAGCAGCAGGGTCGGCGAGCACTTGTCGGCCATCTCCTGGAAGATGTAGTAGGCATCCTGGAGCTTCTCACCTCCCTGCGGGGACAGGTGGGACATCGCGGCCTTGTCACCCTGCTGCCCTGCCCTGCCCTGCCCCAGCCTGCTCCCTCCTGGAGGGCCCTCACGGCAGGCGGCCCAGGGCAGGCACCCTGGGGACACCGCCCCCTTCCCCACAGAGGCCCCTGAGCAGCCGGTGCCGTGAAGGGGCCGAGGCGGTGCGCAGACCCCTCAAGCCCCAAGGCCTCAGTTTACGGACTTGAAAGGCTCGGCTTCGGGAAGGAGGAATCAACGCACAGGCAGCGGGGCCGAGGTCTGGGCTGGGACACATGGCCCCCCAGCCTCCGTTCCACGGTCGGTCCTGAGCCCGCCCGCCTGCATTCTGAATGGCAGGTTCTGTCTGCTTGGCAGAGACAGAGAGTCACGCTGGCGGGAGAGCCTGACACGAAGATGCACTTGTGAACAAATGCAAGGCTACCAGACAGGACTGTTGGGGCGTGTCCCCTATACTGAATAGATCCTACAGGGTGAGGCCTCAGCCGTGCAAAACGACGTGCAGATGCTCGCAGATGAAGGGCACGTTTTAAAAAGCCCAGACAAGAGAGTGAACTCAGAGAAAGGAGGTCAAAAGCCCAAGACAGAAATGGGGCTGCTGCCCAGGCATGTGGGGCTAAGAGGGCTGGGCTCGAGGAGGGAGAGTGCGAGGGGGGACTCGGGCACCAACTCTGTGTCAGGAGCCTGGAGAGAGCTGAGCAGCAGCCGAGCCTGGGGCCAGGCCCCAAAGGAGGGTGTGCTGCCAGGCTGGCTGGCTGGCTCCCTGCAGCCGGGGTGGGGGTGGGGGGCGCGTGCAGGGAGAGGCAAGCCGAGTCTGGTTCGGAGCCCCCGTTGGTGCACCCTGGCTCTGGCCAAGCTATCGTGCTATAGGAAGCCAGGAGGGGTCAAGGCTGAGTGACAGAGAAAATGTGCTGGGGCTCTTCTGGGCGACTGGCCCCCAAGGAAGCACGAAGCCCGGGGTGTCCGTGAAGCCCAGTTACAGCCTCGGGGCACCTGCATGCTCCTGCCCTCGTGCTCCCGCCCAGGCTGGGCAGGGGCTCACCGCAGCCAGGTTGGCCCAGGCGGTGGCCAGCTGGGTGAGTGTGGCGTCCTCATCCTGGTCCTGCATCTTCTTCAGCTCCTTCCTGGGGGCGGAGGAGAGGGGCCCAGTGGCTGCGGGGCCCGGTCACTGCCCCCCACCCCGGCCCGAGTTCCTTGCTCACGAGGCGTGGCACCCCCACACCCCCGCGGCCACACACGTCTGAAGCCTGCCCCCACCCTGCAGGCCGGGCCCCGCTGCCGGTCTCACAGAAGGAAGCTACGCCCCCCGTCCCAGGCCACACCACGCAGGGAAGGGCAGGTAAGCAGTGGTGCCCTCACCCCCATGGACCAGAACACGCTACGTGAAGAAACATTCACGTTGCTGATCATCTGAGCCAGGGGGCATGCTCAGAGTGGTCCCCACTGAAGACAGAGGCCAGGTTTCTGGAAAACTCAAGAGTCCCAGTATAGCCTGGCCTTTACTAAGATACCCTTCCCTCCCACCCGCCAGTGGGGAGGGGCTTACCGGGCTAGGTCCAGGCGGTCAAGCTTCAGCAGGATCTGCACTGTCATGGCCATGCTGCGGGAAAGGTATGTGGTCCGTGAACCCTCGTCCCACCGTACCTTCCTACAGGGACCTCACTCTCATTAAGCACCACCTTCCCGAGACTTCCTGTTAGTGCTCGGGCCACCAGTCCCACTTTGCAGAGGGGAAAACCAAGGCTGACCATAGCCCAGTACAATCAAACTCTGTGGGCACTGCTCGCCGCAACCAGTGCCCCATCGCTTCTCGGGCCTTGTGCCTCTGTCGAGCAGGATCAGGCTGAGAGCTCCGCGGGGTCCCCAGGCCTGTGGCCCACTCCCTGCCCACCCCAAGGCCAGCCACCGGTTTGCAGCCCCCTCCTCTTTCCAAACCCAGTCCCGGATGAAGTGCTGCAAGGACGCATGTGCTCCTTGCCTTCAGCGCCCACACCCACCACCCCCTCTCAGGTCTAGACAGTTGGGACGCCAATCACTAATGTGGGCTCTTGTTCCAGAGCTTTCCCGCTGGAACGTGACCCAGCACCCAGAAGAGCCCGGGGAGGGGCATGAGAGACATTCGTGGACCCACTGCCACCTCAGCCACGCACCAGGCCGACTGCAAACCCCCTTCTGCATTGAGGTGGGACATAAATGGAGAAGGAAGACTAACCAAGGGAAGGCAGAAACCAGAGCGCTGGTGGAGCCCCGGCCGCAGCGAGGGTCACAGCACGGCCCAGAGCCACCCACTGGGGTGGGAGAGGAGCCAGCTGCAGGCTGCACGGGGCTCCAGCACCCAGGCCTGCCATGCCCAAGGGCCGGCCTCAGGGGAGGGTGGTGGGGGCCCAAGGAAGAAGTGGACAGGCCAGGGCCCTGGGCAGAGGAACACAAGGCTTTGTGGAGGGAGGGCGGGCACGGAGGCCTCAGGCAGAGACAAAGGTGCTTTCAGCTCCGCTGCCGGGAACAGAGGGTTTTCAGCTGAGGGTGCCATGTCCTCAGAGCTCAGCCCAGCCGTGCGGAAGAGAGTGTCTCTGGAACTGGGAACAAGAGCTGGAGCCGGAACGAGAGGCCTGCGCCCCACCCCAGGCCCACTTTCAGAGCAGCCCCCCTCACCGTTCCTATGACAACAGCTGATGAGGCTCTGGATGGCCTGGACAGCAGAAGGGCCACTCAGGAGGCAACCCCCCAAAGCCCTGTGCAGGACGGCCACTCACCACTCCAGGCTGTCCCCCTGGTGAAGGGTGCGCAGGGCTGCGTCTGGGTTCTGGTCGTAGAAGTAGATGGAGGCGGCCATGAGCAGAAAGGTGGTGTTGGTCACATCCACGCTCCGGCTCATCTCCCGGTCCAGCTCGGCCACGATCGCGTCCCTGTGAGACACAGCTGCTCGTGGCCCAAGGCAGGGGCAGCAGGTGGCCGCACCCCCCGGGGGAGCAGACAGGCCCAGAGACAGAGAGTCAGGCCCCCGCCGGCACACAGCAGCAGTGGGCAGGATGGGCCCAGCTGTCTGTGCCAAGCCCCCTGGGTGCTGGTCTCCCCACCTCCTCAGGCACTTCTCAGCCTTCACACAAACAGGAAAACCGAGGCCAGAAGTGGGGTCAGGCGCGCCAGGCCCCATGGGGAGATGCGGTGCAGGAAGGGTCGTGCCTGGCCCTGCCCACAGATGACATCCCAGGCCCCGCACTCCCCTGGCTGCAGTGCTCAAGGGCTGAGGTGTGCACACCACCCCAGTGCAGAGGGGTGGGCTGGCTTTGCCGGGGGCACCTCCCACCGCGGGGACATGAGGCTGCACAGGTGGACCTCCTTCTCATGCCGCCGCCAACTTCCCCAGGAGGCTGGTGGTCTCAGCAGAGGATCCAGATCTACCTCGGTCAGCACTGGTCCTGGGTCCTGAGGCCGGCTGTGAGGGAGACGCCCCACGGCCACAGTGGCTGTCCCTAGCTCCCCAGCCTGACTGCTTCCGACAGGTGGGTGGCGTGCTGGGCTGGGGCCTGGGTGCTGGCGCCAGGCTGGAGTCCAGGCTGGCCTGAGGACCAGCTGGGTGCACCCACACGTCACATTACACCAAAAAGGAACTGCTTAACCAAATCGAGGAGTTGGGACTCTTGTTTCAAAAGGGCTGCTGGGCAATTAACAAGAGAAGGTCCCTGTGTCACTACCGGACAAACGCTATAGCTTGGGACCGACGCTGTCTCAGCAAATGCCTACATTTCATGTGGGTTTCAGGGGGTAGTGGCCAAATGTCTGTGTACCCCAGGGTCCCTGGAGGCCAGGGACCTGTCTGTCACCCTCTCCGCACCCACCAGAGAGGGGCCTGACGGACAAACAACTTCACAGCTGAGTCTGCTGCCCACGGTGCACGCGGCAGGACTGTGCAGGGATCCCACGGGGCTGGCATGAGCCGCCCCAAGGCCACCTCACAAAGCTTCCCGCCTGCTTCCCAGCGCACAGGCGGTGGGCGTGCGGCCTGCTCTTGTCCTCGTGACGTCGGCGTCATACGCCGTTACTGGAACGTGCTGTGATTATCCCGTGGGCTCTGGCGCTTTCTCCACCACCTGCCTGCCAGGCAGTCTGCACTGTCAGGATGGATGCCCCATGAGCACCTCTGCTTTTCTGAGCACCAGCTCCATGCCCCGGCTTCCCGTGGGTTCTTTTCTGTAATGCCTGCAGCAGTCCCGGAGCTCCTTCCCCTTCCCAAAGGGCTCATCACCCAGGCTAGTGGGGTGCAAAGAGGGCGCCTGTCTTAACTGCCCCAGGGCTGCCATCACAAAGCACCAGGAAGCAGTAAAGTAACAAGGATGTATTCTCTCACAGTTCTAGAAGACAGCAGTCTGAAATCAAGGTGTTGGCAGGGGACTTCCCTGTGGTCCAGTGGCTAAAACTCTACACCCCCAATGCAGGGGGCCCCGGTTCAATCCCTGATCAGGGAACTAGACCCCAAGTACCGCAACTAAGATTTCGCAGGCTGCAACTAAAGACACTGCAGTGAAGATCAAAGACCCTGCACGTGGCAACTGAGACTCAATGCGGCCAAATAATTTTTTTTTTTTTAAGGCGTTGGCAGGACTGGTTTCTTCTGCAGTACTCCAAGGGACAATGTGTCCTGGGCCTCCCTCCCGGCTCTTGGCACTGTGGCAGTTCTTGCCTTGTGTCTTGTTTTATCCAGATCTCTGCCTGCGTCTTCAGGTGGCCTCCATGTCTGTCTTCTTTTCCATTTCTTCTGAAGACACCCGTCACTGGCTTCAGGGCCCACCTTACATCCAAGATGAGCCCAAGGTCCTTAACCACTTACATCTGCAGAAACCCCGCTTCCAACGAGGCCAGGTTCACAGGTTTTGGGGGTCCCCATTTGGCGGCCACTGCTTTCGGCCTCTTTGAGGAGACCCCTCTGGTCTCTCTGTAGACCAAGGAGTCAGATCAAAGGAGGTTGCATATGGGGTGCTGCCCTCCATGAGGAGCAGAAGTGGGGGTCACAGGAGATATCCACACTTGGGACCCACAGAGGGCTGCAGCAGCCAATGAGGGAAGCGTAGTATCAATGAGGTCATGACCACATCCTGGTCTAACAAGCTCCACGGGGCAGAGTTCAGGAGAGGACCCCCTGAGACCCCCGAGGGATCACAGTGCTGTGAGAAGGCCCCGAGGCTGGGATGGGCAGGTGGGGGCCGGCTCTCAGCAGAGCGTCTCCATCATGGGCTGTGCTGCCCCAGCTTTCTAGCCCAGCCACCCTCTGGGGAGTGCTTCCCCTCTGAAATCCCAGGGGGCTTTGTGACCAGTCCATTCCCGGGGGTGAGGGAACCACAGGGCCTGCTGGGTCAGGCTGGTGCTCCACACACAGGCGAGGCAGGACCACACAGCTCCCAGCAGAGGCTGAGCTCACAGGCACCTGGGTGAGCAGCCCAGCCCAAGACCTGCCTGAGCAGGAGCCACCTGAAGCCAGCAAGGCCAGACCATGTGCTGTCTCAGACCCCACGCCGGGCAGCAGAGAATAGGCAGGCCTGGTCCTGGAAGACCCAGCGCTTCCGGGCCCCTACAGCCCTGCCCCACGCCTCTCCCGGCCACCGCCTGAGGGAGCCTGATCCTACGGGTCTGCGGCACAAGGTGGTCATGCAGCTCAGAGTGAGGACTCAGTGTCCACCCTCCCACCCGTCTGCACAGAGATGAACGACAGGCGGTGCAGCCGCCAGCGCCTCCCGCAACACAGGCGAGCAGCAATGGGAGGTGGGCAGCAGGGTCCCACCACGCGCCCCGGGGAGGCGCTCTGGGCAGTGAGGCTCCCGCAGCCCCTAGGCACCTGTGCGTCGGTCCCCACCTCTGGTCTCCCGCCCCCGCAGAGGCCTCCCTGAAGCAGGGCCCCACACTGCCCCCCGTGTGGGTGAGGGGAACCAAGGCTCAGTCAGGTGAGAGGACACAGGAGGGATGCTGTCCAGACATCCCTGCTCACCCAGGCCCATCCACGGTGCCCCAGCCCCGCCCCAGCCTCACCGCCGGCTGTCGCTGGCCAGGTACTCAGCAAACATGCGCACGGCCTGCAGCTCGGGGGCGGAGGAGGGCTTGATCTCATCCAGCACCACGCCGTACTTCCTCTGCGGGTAGGACACGGACACCGTCAGCCCCACTGGACCTCCCCGTGCCGTCTGTGTCCCAGACCCCGGGGAACGTATAGGGGCTGTCTGGCGCCAGCATCGCCCTGGGGAAGCCCCAGTGCCTGCCGCTCCCAGGGACGCCCCTCGGCCCACGGGAGCAGCACCGCTACAGCGCACTGTGGCAGCCGGCACAGCGTCACTTGTTAGCCGCATGGCCCACTGCTCCAGCTGGAGACCCTGGCTGGTCACTGTACAGCCCCCAGTGGTGAAGTGACAGGGAGAGGGCCCCCAGCTTCGGGGAGGGGGTCACCAGGGTCAGGGACCCTGGGTGCGTGCTTCTGCTAAAGCAGAGCGCACGCCCTGCCCACAGACATCCAGCAGGGAGGTCACTGCCAAGGGAAACGAGAATCAGGGACCCTTTTCCTGTTTCTTTCCAAGCAGCTGCAGTGAGTTCATTGCTTCTGCGTGTGCTTACCTTTCATTTTTTGGTCTTGCCATGCAGTATGTGGGGTCTTAGGTCCCTGACCAGGGATCCAACCCACGACCCCCGCACTGGAAGCCATGCAGCCTTATCCACTGAACCGCTGGGGCGGTCCCTACACGTGTTTATCTTTTAAACACACACGTGCCTACATGAACATGTCCGAGGAGACTCTGGAGTGCACTGGGGCACCTACTCTGATGGTTTGCACGCAAACCCTGGAGGTGGGAGGTGGCGGGGAGGAGCACCTGGGCCACAGGGGAAGTCCCCTCGGGTTCTAGAATGCTCCATAGAGGGAAGGATGCAAACGGACCTGGGAAGCCAGCTGGGGCCTGATGTGAGGTGGGGGCACCTGTGGAGCCACGTGCCCACCGCACAGCAGCCCAGGCCTGCCCTCTCCCCGCTGCTCCAAGGGGACATGGCTGGCGGGAGGCTGGCGGTCCCTCCTGTGCAGGGAGGCTGGCGGTCCCTCCTGTGCAGTGGGCCTGGGGCGGGAACACGGCGGGCACAGTTCAATCCTCTCTGCAGAGCCCGGGTTGTTTTTAAAACAGGGGGATGAACTCTCACTGTATTATGTGCCAGGGGAATGCTGCTTTTTAAGCCCCAGGTAAAGAACCTGCCTGCCAATGCAAGAGACGCCAAGAGATGTGGGTTCCATCCCTGGGTGGAAAGATCCCTTGGAATAGGAAATGGCTTCCCACTCTAGTCCTCTTGCCTGGAAAATCCCATGGACAGATGAGCCTGGTGGACTACAGTCCAAAGGGTCACAAAGAGTTGGACATGACTGAGCACAGCATGTAATGCTGCTTTTAAAAATTTAACTGTAGCATAAAAATTTAACTGCAGTGTCTAAACTGCCAGCTCTAGTTAGCAACAGTATCAACACCAGTGCATCAATTGTAACAAAAGCACCCCACCAACCCAAACTGTTAATGAGAGAAACTGCCTGTGGGGTGGGGCTGGGGATTTGGAATTTTATTATCACCTGCTCGGTTATTCTGTAAACCCAGAACCCTGGTCTTCTGAGCTGGTGCTGCGGGGCCTCAGTGACACAGTCACCTTACTTGTGGTGGCCACGCCGGCTGCGGGGGTCCTGCCCCCGCCGACACTCTGCTCCTGACTCCCCCGTCCCAGTGCGCCAGCCCCGCCAACACTCTGCTCCTGACTCCCCCGTCCCAGGGCGCTGGCCCCGCCGACACTCTGCTCCTGACTCTCCCGTCCCAGGGCGCCAGCAGTCATGGTCAAGGGCCCATGCTTACCTGTGCAAGGTACGCTCTGTACAGGAAGACGTCTCGTTCCACATCTCTCTCCGGGCTGGATGGCTGCGGAAGCAGAGGCAGGTCAGGACTCACGGGGCCGTGTGGCCAGCAGGCCCACAGAGGCCGCCGTAGGCAGCCTTCCCAGGAGTCTGGGCCTAGCCCCCGCCCTGGCTTCTTGCTGCCTCATGACCTTCGGCCGCAGGAAAGCAGCCGCCACGGACGGCATGTGGCATGCTGGGCACCCTATTCTGTCCCCCTGGGACAGCCCCCTGGGCAAGGTGGCTTGACTGTTACCCCCATCCGGCTGGGTGAGGGACGGGGACACTAACAGGCTGAAACGGCCCCAGCCACGCAGAAGGGGCCAGGGCAGAACCCACGCTTCTGACCACGGGACACTGGGCTGCCCATCCTGATGGGGAAGGGCCCCAAGGTGCAGCCGACCCAAAGGGAAGCGGCTCAGCAGGCCAGGTGGTCCGAGGATGCCCGCAGTCGGGGTGGGGTGGGCGTGCACTGCCGCCTACGTCTGCACAAGCCCGGAAAGCAGGCCTGGGAAGACTCCTATCTGGAGGTGGATGGCTGATGCTGGAAAGGGATGGGACCTGGCGGGAGATGTGCAAAGGGGACTTTACTGTCTGCAGCCAATACTTCCATCCCGCTTTGGTTTCAAACGCTCTTTAAATGTGACCAACAGGAGAGACAAAGGTTCATCTCACTCAGAGGACCTTTCTGGGAAAGCTCAGTTTGGCTGCCCCAGCACAGTGATGCTGGGGTCTAGCCAGGCGGGGGGAGTCCTTGGAGACCGCCATGTCCTCGGGGACGAGGTCCACGGGCCACGTTCAGCCAGCCCAGTCACCACACAGAACCCAGAAGCAGCTGTGAGGCGAGCTCATGCAGCACCCTGAAGAGGGCCCCAGTGCAGCTGCGGGCATGCGAGGGGCCCTTCCTTGGGGGACAGCCTTGGACCATGACCTGAGAGCTGGCCGACTTTCTGGAGACCCCACGGTGCCTGCGGTGAGCAGGCACAGAGCAACTCAGCCCAGCGGGTGCGGGGGTGCTGGGACAGGTCGCGCAGGGGCCAGGAAAGGGGAGTGACCTGGCAAGGGGGCCTGGCCACCTTGGAGCCGCCACTCCAAACCACAGGGCCCGGGGACCAGCAGGGAGGACGGCCTGCCAAGCTGCCCGAGCTGGGGGACAATGGCCTGGAGCCCCACCAGAGGGAGCATGCCAGGACTACCCTCCCCCGAGGTTGAGAACCAGGCTTCAAGTGCCCAGGCCTTCTTCCCAGCCCGAGGGTGTGAGGGAGGTGGACATGTCCTCCTCTCAGGCCACCGGAGACTGCAAACAAGAAGCCTGGCTCCTGGCCCCTGCTAGACTCCAGCCAGCTTCGCCACGGGGTCTCGGCAGCTTGCTCCAGCCACGGTGGCCAACCGGGATCTGGCCAGGACTTGGAACACAGTGTCTTCTAAAGAAGTGACTCTCAAAAGACCCTCAGAGCTGGACACTGGTGAAGACAACCCAGCTGGGGTCCCCACACCAACTTCAGTATAAACAAAGAGAGAGAGAGAGAGACAAGGGGCTTCTCTGGTGGCTCAGTGGTAAAGGACCCACCTGCCAATGCAGGAGACATGGGTCCAAGCCCTGATCCGGGAATACCCCACAGGCTGCAAGGTCACGAAGCCTGTGCACCACAGCTACTGAAGCCCGAACCCTAGAGCCCGTGCTCCACCAGAGAAGCCGCTGCAATGAGGCCCACACACCAAGTACCCCTGTTCACTGCAACCAGAGAAAGCCTGCGTGCAGCAACGAAGACCCAGGGCAGCCAAAAATAAAATAAGTAAGATTATTTTCTTTAAAAAAAGAGAGGGACAAATGCTGGCTCTTGGTATTTTTGAAGCAGGGACACAGTGAGATGCCCTGCGAGGGACCAGGGGACCAGAGGCCACTCTGTGCCTCAGCTACCCTCTGCATCTAACGGGCACACCACTGACCCTGCAGGATGGCCGAGGGGGGTCACCGAGACCCCACACGCAGACCTCAGGACCTTCCCAAGCAGCCAAAGAGAAGAGCTTCTGGGAGGCATAAGAACGAAGACCGGTGTACAGGCCAGGGGACCCCAGGAACTGTGAAGCGTGCCCCCAGGGGAGTGCCCCAGTGCCTAGTCCTGACGGCTCATCAGCACCAACTGGGAGGTCAAAGACCAGAAAAGCTAGGAGGCTCACATCCACCAGTGACATCCAACCACGGGGGGCCCCCAAACTGCCTGCAAGGAGCTCAGAGGTGCAACCAGGCCGGAGAGCCAGGGGAATGGTCCAGGGAGGCCAGGGATGGGGTTGGGGAAGAGGACCACATCCCATCCTCTGACTGGCCATCAGTGTCAGCTGACCACACCAGACTGTTGGCTCCTGGAGGCTTTCTTAGCTGCTTCATCCTTAACACCTGTGCGGTGCCTGCCATCTTGTGGGCACTTGAGAAACAAGTAGGGAAACAAACATGATGGCACCAGCGTCGCAACACACCAGGGGCTCCACCTGGGGCCACCGCTGGGGGTGCCTGTCTGAGGTTGCTATAACCAACCACCACCTAGGGTGGGGTTCAAAACAACAGAAACTTGTTCTCTTGTGGTTCTGGAGGCCAGAGGTCCGAGATCAAGGTGTCAGCAGAGCTGTGCTACCTCCACAGGCCAAGCGGATCCGCCTTTGCCTCATCCAGCTGCTGGCGGTTCTGGGTCATCCTTAGCTGGCGGCTGCATCACCCCAAACTCTGCCTCCACTTTTTCTGTCTGCCTCAAGCCTCTCTCTGAGAAGGACACCAGTCACTGGATTTAGTTGCTGTTTAGCTACTAAGTTGTGTCTGACTCTTTGGGACCCCATGGACTGCAGCACGCCAGGCTTCCCTGTCCTTCACTGTCTCATGATTTTGCTCAAACTCATGTCCGCTGAGTCAGTGATGCCATCCAACCATCTCATCCTCTGTCGTCCCCTTCTCCTTTTGCACTCAATCTTTCCCAGCATCAGGGTCTTTTCCAGTGAGTTGGCTCTTCATATCAGGTGGCCAAAGTACTGGAGTTTCTGCTTTAGCATCAGTCCTTCCAAAGAATATTCAGGGTTGATTTCCTTTAGGATTGACTGGTTTGATTTCCTTGCGATCAAAGGGACTCTCAAGAGTCTTCTCCAATAGCACAGTTCAAAATTCTTCAGTACTCAGCTTTCTTTATAGTCCAACTCTCACATCCAAACATGACTACTAGAAAAACCACACCTCTGACTATAGGGGCCTTTGTTGGCAAAGTGACGTCTCTGCTTTTTAACATGCTGTCTAGGGCCGATCCTAAATCCTGGCTGATTTCATCCAGAGATCCTTCATTGGAATACAGCTGCATGTGAGTGTGCTCAGAAATGTGTGACTCTTTGTGCCCCCATGGATGTAGCCCGCCAGAACCCTCTGTCCACGGAATTTCCCAGGCAAGAATACTGGAGTGGGTTGCCATTTCCTCCTCCAGGGGATCTTCCTGACCCAGGGATGGAATTCCAGCTCCTGTGTCTCCTGCATCGGCAGGAGGATTCTTTCCCACGCACCACCTGGCAGTGTGCAAAGACCCTTTCCCAAATAAGTCACATTCACAGGTTCCGAGTGGACGCATCTCATCAGGGACACCATCTGACCCAATCCACGCTGCCGAAGGGGGTTTAGGTAGCCGGCGGACCAGTGTTAAAGCCCATCAGAGGGCTCGGCAGGGAACGCACTCCCGTTATTCTGGCCATGGCAAGGAGGGTCTCTTGGTTTGGTGCCAGTGCATCTTTACCATGTTGCAGAAGAGGGCACACAGGCCCCAGTTCAGAGGTTGCACCGCAGCCTTGCCTCCAACAACAGTGATCTGACAGCTGATCTGGCTTCCTTTGCTTTCCATAGCTCTCTGCATACAGCAGGTTGTGCTGTTCCCTTCAGCAGGGAGGTAAAATCTGCATATTATGACACAGTAAGACTCAAAGAACACACTGCTATAACACAAACAGAACAGACACACAAGAGAAGACAGAAGGTGGATCGCTGAGTATGACACAGACCCTCACAGGGCCCTGCTGAGATCAAAGTCATGGCTCCCGTCTGACAGGAGGGAAAAGCGAGGCTCAGAGGGGTGCTATGACAGCCCTGGCTGCAGGGAGAACTCAGAAGAGCCAGAAGCTGAGGCAGCCAGGCCTGGCCGACCTCCCTGCGGTCTACTCGACCCAGCAGAGAGGCACATTAACAGCTGCGACGCCGAGCACGTAAGGCCCCCAGACATGCCCACAGCAGCCCTAGGACAGCTTTCCTTATGTCACCAAAGGGACTTCCCAGGTGTCATTAAGATTATGGACCTGAACATGGGGAGGCCATGCTGGGCTATCTGGGAGGGTCCAGTCTAATCACAGAACCCCTTAAAAGCAGAGGACCTTCAGACAAAGGGAACGAAGGGGAAGGGGAAATCTGCAAGACTCCAAGAACCCCCATGCCTGGATCTTTTCTTCTCTTTATTTATTTGGCTGCGTCAGATGTTAGTTGCAGCACAGGAGATCTTCACTGAAGCATGTGGGATCTAGTTCCCTGACCAGGGATCGAACCTGGGCCCCCTGCATTGGGAGCACAGAGTCTGAACCACTGGACCACCAGAAAAGTCCCTCCGTGGCTGATTCTGAGATGGAAGGGTGATGTGGGAGATTGAGGACTGGAGAGAAGCATCTAGAAGCCTCCAGGAACTAAGGGTGGCCCTGGCCGAGAGGCAGCAACTTCAATGAGTTAGGAAGGTGGTTCTTCCCCAGAATCTCCAAAAAGGATACAGCCGGGCCGATACCTTGATTTTAGCTTAGTAAGAGGAGGGTTGGACTTCTGACCTACAGAAGTTGCAAGATAGTAAGCTTGTGGTGCCTTGAGCTGTCCTCTGTCACACTGACAACGGAAAACTAATACAATCATGCAAACATTGTTTCAACGAATCCAAACCAGGTTTTACCCTCCATACCACAGATGACACTCAGGGACACGGGGTTCACTGTCAAAGGCCAAGAGGGAAAGCAAGCCTTCTCCACTTCAGAATCCAAACTCCTCCAACACCTCAGCTGCCTCCATGAAGACGTCTGCCACTCCCCTTGCATGGTGCTCCTATGGCCTCCCACACCTTGGGAATAAACTCCAAACCCTTGCTGTGGCCCCCTCACCCCAAGCCCTGCCTCTCACTTCATTCTTCATCTCCCCCACTACGCTCACCCCACTTCTGAGACCCCAGCCTCTTAGGCCTTGACTACACAGTGCTCACCCCTGCCTCAGCACCTTTGGGACTCTCACCTATGGAGTGAGAGCCTTCTCCAGGTTTGGTCACAGGGTTAGATGACAGTCACAGAAGCCTGGTCTGATTTGACCATTCCCACATGAAGCAGACCCCCGTTCCCATGCCCCCCATATCTGATCAGCACTTTCTCCTATCCCTGCAGGGCTCAAGTTGTAATTACATAATCACTCAATTCTTTACTTGTTTACTCTCTTCAGAACACTAGACCGTGAGGGCAGGCAAAGACCCTGTCACATTCAGATCTCTTAAAAATCCTCGGGATTTCCTGGTGGTCCAGTGGTTGGGAGGGAGTCTGCCTGCCAGTGATGAGTCAAGGAAGATTCCACATGCTTCAGAGCAATGGAACCCGTGTGCCACAACCATTGGGCCAGCACTCTAGAGCCTGCAAGCCCCAACTACTGAAGCCCTTGAACCTAGAACCTGTGCTCCGCAACAAGAGAAGCCACTGCAGTAAGAAGCTCATGTGGTGAGTAGTCCCCACTCTCCACAACTAGAGAGACGCCTGAGCAGCAATGAAGGCCCCGCAGTCAAAACTAAATATTAAAAAATTTTTTTAAAAATCTCCAATAGCTCACTCTCAAAGTGACAGTACCATCCATCTTCTTCCTAAAAAGGTGCTGCTAGCAGTCTTGGCTGCCCCCTCTCCTGTCATTCACTCATTGCCTGGCTGCCTGGGCCCTTCCAGCTGCATTTTCTAGCTCTCAGTCAGGCTCACTCCCACCACTCTCCATCACACCACTTCCTGACACCTTTTAAATAACTTAATTTTATTTATTTGTATTTGTATTTGGCGTGGCATTCAGAACTTCCCCAACCAGGGATGGAACCATGCCCCCTGTAGTGGAAATGCCAAGTCTTAATCGCTGGATCACCAGGGATGCCCCTGATACCTTATTTTCTTATTGCCTATCTGCCTCCCTTGGGAGCTGAGGTTTCCAAGAAAGATAGGAGTTTTATCTATTTTGTCACAGCTTTGAGCCCAGTACGAATACACGGCCTGGCCCATACAGATGGCCAGTGAGGAATGAATGATGAGCAAGTGTGGGGAGAAATAACCTGGCTAGAGGGGCAGGGTAACAGGCGAGAATTCATTTATCTCTTAAGCCTCCCTGTTCTCTCACCTGTAAAATGAGGATAAATAATAGTCTCTAGGGGTATTTGGGAGCATGGCGGAAACGAATGAGAACTATTATTGCTATTACTATTATTACTACCGCACCGCACTATCATTATATTTGTTACTATTACTATAGAAGCATGAACCTTTCTCTTACTCAAACGCCTCCTAAGGTACAGAGTGAGCGGTCCAAGTAAGAATTATCATGAAATGTTACTGCTTTGAGTTTTGTCAAGGAACAAAGACAATTCCTCATCGCGCTCTGAAGAGGTGTGGGGGGTGAAACGGCGCGAGGAGACAAGATAGGGTTTTTAAAATCAGAGCCCGACCCGCGGCCACCAGGAAGCATCTTCCGTCTCCGCCCCCAGCGTCTCCCAGCCCTGGAGACGCCGCACCTTCACCCGCTGCGCCTCGTTGATGCACTGCTGATAGCTGCCAATGTAGAAGGCGTTCTTCACGTCGAACAGCTCGTCCACCTCCCCGGAGCCGCCAGAAGCCGGACCAGGAGCTGGAGGAGCCATGTCGCTGCCCTCTCACTCGCTCCTCTTCCTGAAAGACACGTCGACCGGAAGGAGGCAGCCACTTACGGGCACGCCGGAAAATGTAGCTTACTGGCCCCTGGAGATGAGCCAATGGAAGACTCTTAAATGGGAATAGAGGGGCGGGAGACGCAAGTGCGTCTCGCAGGGCATCTTGGGAACTGTAGTTTAACCTGCGGTTGAGACTCCCGCGGGATTCCGGGAAACCTTGGTAAGGATGAGGTCGAGGCTTTGAACTGAGTTGGAGAAGGTGTGACCAAGCAGGAGGCAGATCCAATAAACGGTAACGCTTTCGTGACGTCATCCACACGCGCCGGAAGTACCGTTCACACGAGCGCTCACACTGCCCTGGCTGCGAGGATGGCAGGCTTCGCGGAACTCGGGCTGTCTTCGTGGCTCGTGGAACAGTGTCGGCAGATGGGTTTGAAGCAGCCCACGCCCGTGCAGCTGGGCTGCATCCCTGCCATCCTGGAAGGTGAGTGTGGCTTGGCCTCTCCAGGAGGCTTCCCCGCTACTGTCGCTTCTCTTGTCTTCTCTCAGCTTTTGCCCACGCGGGTCCCGTGAGGCAAGGGGCAGCCCTGGACTTTACGGGCGATCCTGGGTTCCGGAGGACGACTAAGGTAATGTTGACGTTTAGGCTGTACTACTGACTCGCCTGCACAAGTGATGTAATCTCTGAAACTTTCGTAGTCTCATCACTGGGAGGGTTTGATGAATAACTAATAGATAGTACTGGGAAAATTCGGTAGAACTTGCTTTACTGTCTTCATTTTACAAATGGCAGTTGAGGTTGTCAAGATTATGGGTAAATCCAGGATTCTGGTCCCTAGACTGCTCCTCTCTCCACCCCTTTGGTTCAACCCAGTTTTGCCATTAAAGAGATGCCTTCAGGAAGCCTAGGATGTGACAAGTTAAGGCAGTAAATAAACAGGGATGAAGAGTCAATAGGGAGAATAGGATGCAGGTTGGGGGAGGGCATTCTGGGCTGAGGAGGACATTCTGAGTTTCCCAAGCTCTGATCCCTGGGAAGGAGTCAAAATGAGATCGTGTTTAGTAGCAGGTATCTCAGATCAATGGATGGGGGTTCCAGTCCAGGCTGTTATTCACTGGCTGTATGTCCTGGGCAAACCTTTGACTCTGTTTTCCCTTCTGTTAAATGGGGATGATAATGGCCTCACCCTCCTTAAATTTGTCAATTACTCTAAATGGAAAGTTGTCATAATGTCTTCAACAGAAAGGGTGCAGGCTGGTACTGAGAATACAGTTTTTGTCATTTTTGTCAAGTTGCTAAGACGAGCCCAAGTCTTTTGTGACCCCGTGGACTGTAGCCTGTCAGGCTCCTCTGTCCATGGGATTTCCCAGGCAAGAGTACTGGAGTGGGTTGCCATTTCCTTCTCCAGGGGATCTTCCTGACCCAGGGATCAAACCTATGTCTCCTGCATTAGCAGCTGGATTCTTTACCACTCAGTCACCAGGGAAGCCTGAGTATATAGTCATTGCTCATTAAATGTTAGCTGCTGTAATCTGTGCCTGATGGAATACCTGTCTGCACCTGTGACACTGCTCTGTTCTCTGCCCAG
Organism: Muntiacus reevesi; assembly: GCF_963930625.1. Lineage (NCBI taxonomy): Eukaryota > Metazoa > Chordata > Mammalia > Artiodactyla > Cervidae > Muntiacus > Muntiacus reevesi. The sequence continues at coordinate 183,198,790 of NC_089249.1, read as the reverse complement.
GTCGGGACTGCCTGGGCTGTGCCAAGACAGGCAGTGGCAAGACAGCAGCATTTGTCCTGCCTATCTTGCAGAAGCTGTCTGAGGATCCCTATGGCATCTTCTGCCTTGTCCTAACACCCACCAGGTGAGTCCCACACCCCACACACAGACACATGCTTCTCGGGTGAGTTAACCAGCTGGGTGCTCTTGAGCACGTGCCTTTACCTCTTTGAGTACACTTGCCATGTGTGCAAAATGGGAACAGAAGTTAGCCCAACCCTTAGAGGTGCTGAAGAATTCGCAAGATGGTGTATGAAAAGTGCTGAGCACAGGGCTTGACTCAGGGCAAGCAGGAAGGCCGGGAAGTAGGCACATGGGCAGAGGAAAGGCCTGGACAGAGCTGGGAGCAGAGAGGAGGGGATATGGCCACTGACCCACTGACCAGCCTTGGAGCAGGGCGGGGTGGGGGGGTGGGGGTGGTTGACACTTAAGTCTCGGGCTTTGATAACTGTGGTGTCAAGGTCATTGCTGAGGACGTGGGATGAGGAAAGGCCAGTTTGGGTGGGACTGGCCGAGGACAAGCCATACTCTGTTCGGGCACCCAGCTTAGTGAGAGGGCAGGAGCCACAGTGGGCCTCCAACAGTCCATATCAGAACCTTTGTCCAAAGGGGATTGGGAGCCATGGAGAGTGTGTGAACAGGAAAGATGCAAGCAGGAGGCCCTATTAATGGAGACGGGAATGAGAGGCAGGCACAAAACCCCTATCTGGCTCAGTCTGGCCCCTTCATGCCCATAGGGAGCTGGCCTATCAGATCGCAGAGCAGTTCCGGGTCCTGGGAAAGCCTCTGGGCTTGAAAGACTGCATCATCGTCGGCGGCATGGGTATGGGGGGACCCAAGGAGGCTCTGGGCATGGGACTGCTGCAGCTTCAGACCATCTACCTAGCCCCATCTCTCGAATTCCACCCACAGACATGGTGGCCCAGGCCCTGGAGCTCTCCCGGAAACCACACGTAGTCATTGCCACACCGGGGCGCCTGGCTGACCACCTCCGCAGCTCCAACACCTTCAGCATAAAGAAGATCCGCTTCCTGGTGAGTCAGCTTGGGGCCCTGATTCATCCGTTTGGGAACTGTGTGTCCCATAGACCATCCGTTACCAAGTTAGGAATGGTGACAATGACATCTCAGGGACCAACGAAAGGGGGCCTGTACTGGAAAAGATGGGCTCCCCAGGTGGCTCAGTTGTAAAGAATTTGCCTGCCGATGCAGGAGATGCGGGTTCGATCCCTAGGTGGGGAAAATTCCCTGGAGGAGGAAGTGGCAACCCACTCCAGTATTCTCACCTGGAAAATCCCATGGACAAAGGAGCCTGGAGGACTGCAGTCCTTGGGGTTACAAAGGGTCAGACACAATTGAGTGCGTGTGCATGCACACACTAAAAAGTTAGTAGAGGGCAGGGCCTCTCTGAGGAGTTGACGTTGAAGCTGAGATGGGCAAGACGGCAGGCCTCCAAGACCTCGAGGGAGAGTGCTCCAGGGTGCATGTCTGAGCCCAGGAAGGAGGCACGTGGAGGAGGTAGGCTGGGCCTTGGGCTGGTGGTCAGGCCTTGGACAGCGGCCTCACCTCAGGTCCCCACCCCCTGCCTGCTTCGGCTGATGCTACAGGTGATGGATGAGGCGGACCGGCTGTTGGAGCAGGGCTGCACTGACTTCACCGTCGACCTGGAGGTCATCCTGGCAGCCGTGCCCGCCCGCAGGCAGACGCTGCTCTTCAGCGCCACGCTGACAGACACACTGAGGGAGCTACAGGGCCTGGCCACCAACCAGCCCTTCTTCTGGGAGGCTCAGGCCCCGTGAGTCCATAGCTACTTTCTGGCGGCGGGATGGGGTAGGGCAAGCAGGAGGCAGGGGTGTCCAACAGAGGTCATTGACCATGGGTGAGGCGGGCAGTGACCTCATTCAACAGAAGGGGAAACAAATCTGCCCGTGCCCAGGGTGCGCACCGTGGAACAGCTGGACCAGCGCTACCTGCTAGTGCCTGAGAAGGTCAAGGATGCCTACCTGGTCCACCTGATCCAGAACTTCCAGGACGAGCATGAGGACTGGTCTATCATCATCTTCACCAACACATGCAAGTGAGCATGGGCGGGCCTGCCGCTTCCGTCCCCTGGGCGTCCCTCCCCCTGCGCCTCATGGAGGTCCAGCAGGTGGTCTGCAGTTGGAGGTGTCAGGCACATGGCCAGTCTTGGCACTCCAGGGTCTCTGCTCCGACCAGCAGTTTCAGAGGATCCACTCAAGGAGGTTCAGAGAGGTCAAGTAGTTTGCTAATAAGGTCATCCCCATGAAGACAGAGCCAGGATTTGGGAGTCCTCAGACCTGCCTTTTCTTGGTGGCTCAGATGGTAAAGAATCTGTCTGCACTGCAGGAGACCCAGGCTTAATCCCTGAGTCTGGAAGATCCCTTGGAGAAGGGAATGGCAACCCACTCCAGTATTCTTGCCTGGAGAATTCCATGGACAGGGGAGCCTGGTGGGCTATAGTCCATGGGGTTGCAAAGAGTCGGACAAGACTGAGGAACTAACACTTGCACTTTTTCAGACCTGCCCTTAACTGGAAGAGCTGAGGGCCTTGGGCTCTCCCCAGGAGACCCCTGCAGCCAGCTGGGAAGGCCCTGGAGCAGCCAGTTTGCTGTGGTCTCAGGGGGGCACTGAGGCCCAGCACATCACCCCCATGGCTGTCCCCTCCACAGACCCAGGGATTTCAAAATCCTTTGACATATTTGGGGAGAGCATCAAGGAGCTGTAGGCTGGTCTAGCCTGAGCCAGCATAGAAGGGCAGCCCAAAGCATGTGGAGGAGACCTCCTGACCGCTGCCCCCCAAGAATTTCTTGGGCTACCAGAAGAGAAAAGCCTGGACGTAGAGTGCTCTCTTGTTGGCTTAGGCCAGGGAAGGGGTCAGCAGGCAGGACGCGGGACCCCTTCTCCCGCTGCTCCTTCCCCTGTCATGCAGGGTCACTGCTAGGGGTCTCGAGGGGGCGGGCGGTGGAGCACCCTCTCAGGACCCCAGCACTAGATGGACTGACAGCCTGTCCTTCCCACCAGGACCTGCCAAATCCTATGCATGATGCTACGCAAGTTCAACTTCCCCACCGTTGCTCTGCACTCCATGATGAAACAGGTGAGGCACCAGGTGGCCACCCAGAGCCCTCCCCGACCAGCCTCACCCTGGGGACGCCTCCCAGCCCCGGGGCTTTTGCTCAGGCCCTCTCCTCTGCCTGGAACACTCTTCTTGCTGCCCCATCTGCCCCGTTCTGGACTCCTCAAGGTCATCTCCCTCATTGGGCTGTGAGCCCCTTGAGGGTGGAGACTGTCCTGGCCTCTGCCATGCGTGTCCCCAGGCCTCACACAGCAAGCATAAACTCTGAAACAGTCCCCTGCCCCAATTTTCTCCCAATTTGGCACAGAAAGAACGCTTTGCCGCCCTGGCCAAGTTCAAGTCCAGCATCTACCGGATCCTGATTGCAACAGACGTGGCCTCCCGGTGAGTGGCTCCAGGGTGCTCCCTCCCCCACGGTGGCCCCCACAAAAGGGCCAGAGAAGGACCGAAGGCCACTTCACCACCGAGTGGCCCTGGGTGAGTCCCGACCTCAGTTTCCCCACATGGACAGAGGTGCTGACTGACCTCTGCCTCCAGGGGCCTGGACATTCCCACTGTGCAGGTGGTCATCAACCACAACACCCCCGGACTCCCAAAGATCTACATCCACCGAGTTGGCCGGACAGCCCGCGCAGGTGAGCAGAGGCGGGGCGGCCTTGGGGCACCCACCCTCCTGCCCGCACAGCATGCAGAGCCAGTCACGAGCTGGTGGGGCAGGCACGCCACAGGCTGCAGCTGAGAGAGACTAGAGGCAGTGCTTGCAAGCCGGGGGAACCCTCCTTTCAGAACTGTGGGCAGGACTCCCCTGGCGGTCCAGCATCTCAGACTCTGCGCTACCCATGCAAGGGGCACGGGTTTGACCCCTTGCTGGGGAAGATCCCACGCACCACAGCCAAAAAACCCCCCCAAACAAAAAGACACAGGTGGGGGTGGTGTGTCTTCTCCACATGATCCAGGCAGCGCTGAGCTGTCCCCTGGGGACACGGCACACACAACCCCCCTCCCCACCGCTACCTCTTGCCTCACTCGAGCCCCCTCCACCTGTCAGAGCTGGCCGCCCTAGCCCAGCAGCAAACAGGTGTATGGGTCCTGATGGGTTAAGATGCTGTCCTGAGGGATTCAGCATTCAAGCTCAGCCACTTGCTGTGACTCCTGGTAGGAGCCTTGCGTCTGCTCCCCAGCCCCACCCGGAAGGGACACAGAGTCCGGGAGATTTTCTCACACCTGGAGCGGACAGAGCCATGGTCTCTGGAGCCAGACTGGGTTTGGCCCTTCTCTCCTGCCCCGTGGCCTCAGGCCGGTCACATCAGCTCTCTGGGCCCCCACCGCCTCGTCCAGCAGTGGGTAACAAGAATGTGATGCCTGTTTGGGGCCGCTCTGAGGGTCTCAGGCCGGGTCAGCTCCCAGGGCTGTTCTAGTACATTGTCTCATGGAAACCGGGAACAGAGAAGGTGGCATGTAGAGATCGGAGCTGAAGCCTGTCTGGGCTTCCTGCTGACAGAATTGGGCTTGAGCTCCCTGGCAGCCATACCGAAACGGGAAATCAGCCACGTCACCGGTCCCTGATTAAGGCCAAACTGGCAGGACAGCCGCCTCTCCCTGGAGTCCTGCTACTCCAGTGGGACAGACCTGCCTACCACATAGAGATCAAGCAGGGGGCTGAGACCTGACGCTCTAAGCTTCCTTCGTTTCCACTCATTCCTCCACCCACTGAGCTCCTGTGCAGTTCCTCTTGATCAAGAGGAGCTCTGAGCCACCTAGCAGTCAGGACCTGCTTGTATCGGCCCCTTCTGGTCTCCAACACATAATCTGGGTGTGTCCCCACAGGGCGGCAGGGGCAGGCCATCACGCTGGTGACGCAGTATGACATCCACCTGGTTCACGCCATCGAGGAGCAGATCAGTGAGTGGGGGTGGGGGGGGAGGGTAGTGCCTCCAGGTGAGACGTCCACTCATCCTGTCAATGCCTGCCTGTCCGCTCATGGGAGGAGGCTTAAACTGCACTTTCCTTCCTACACAACCCCCATAGAAGTTTCTTTGGCCCAGCTATTGAAGCAGAAACTCCGTCATGGCCTCCAGCAGCCGAAAGCCACATCTGATGGGAAGGGACTCTGGTTTCTCAGACCACAGTGTGTGGGTGGTCCCTGCAAATGAGTCAGGCCCCAGAGCTATGGCCTAGGCATGTTTTCAAAAATCCCCTTGGGTGGTTTAATGTATATCCAAGACCGAGAAGCTCTGGGGCATCTCCAACCACTGCACAGACTGTCCTGAGATTCAGAAACATCTTGACTTTAATGGACACTGTTTTCAGAAAAAAAAAAAAAACTCCTAATCAAATTCATAGTGTTGTTAACAACCAGAAAAAGAGAGCAATCTGTACCTAGCTCTTGCCCACCTGATCTTTATCTGATATGACTCTCTATGGCCTCACATGCCCTGCTGCATGGAGAACTACATGGTTGAAATCTTTCTCCCTGTGGTGCCTGCCCCTCCCTGCCCCCTCCCAACCCCAGGTCCCTGCTGTCCCCACAGAGAAGAAGCTGGAGGAGTTCTCAGTGGAGGAAGCCCAGGTCCTACAGATCCTCACACAGGTCAACGTGGTGCGGAGGGAGTGTGAGATTGTGAGTGTTGGGGAAGGGGCTCGTCCTCGAGGACCCAGGGTGCTTCCTCTAAGGTGGCAACCCCCGTGATGGCCTCTCCCTCCCCCTACTCCTTCCCCCCTGCCCAGAAACTGGAGGCAGCCAACTTTGATGAAAAGAAGGAGATTAACAAGCGGAAGCAGATGATTCTGGAGGGGAAGGTGAGGGCTGGCGGAGCTGTCTGTGTGGTAGGGGCAGGGCGCAAGGGTCCCCAGGGAGGACAGTCAGCTTAGCCAGCTTCCGGTCCTCCCTGTGCCAGGACCCCGACCTGGAGGCAAAGCGCAAGGCGGAGCTGGCCAAGATCAAGCAGAAGAACCGGCGCTTCAAGGAGAAAGTTGAGCAGACACTGCAGCGGCAGAAGGCCAGCAGGGCTGATTGCAGGGGGCGCCCGCCCAGGGCCCGGCCTGAGGCCTCACTGTGCCCAGCACCCGCTCAGGGTTCAGCCTGAGTTCCGCAAAGTGCCCACTGGCCTAGCGTGGGACTCCTCCATCAAGCTGAGGGTTGGAGCGCCCTCCCCTGAGGATAGGACCCTCTGCCAGCCTGCCCAGTGCCTCTCAGCAGAGCCCGCTGACACCCACATACAGTGCACAGCCCTCCACCCTGCATCCTCTGGCGGCCGCTTTCCAGAGCCTTGGCCAAGAGGCAGGCTGCTGAGGAAGGAAGAACACTGGCTATCAGGTTGGGCCCCAGTCCACCTGGGGTACAGTGACCCCAGCCCAGGGTCACCCTGGATGTGTGATGAGCAAAGGTGTGTCACTTGCAGGAGGTACTTAATAAATGAGTCTTTTAACTTCTGCAGTCTGACTCTGGGGAGCAGGGGCAGCGAGAAGAGGGTGTGGCTGCCTGTACTTCTCAAGTCCCCTGGAACATCATGTTGCCACCCCACCCACTAGTTCTCTTTTCCTGTCGGGCCAGGCCCAAAGCTTTGGACTGTAGTGTTGACCATTCCAGCCGAGTGACCTTGGGTGGGTGAAGTCCCTTATATGGGCCTCAGTTTCCTCATCTGGAAAATGGGTATAGCAACCGCTCTACTATCCGGATGTAGACATGATGTTTTGGAGAGATCGTTTCCATGCCTAGTGAACACAGTCACTTTCTAGGAGCTTCCCCATTTGCCCACTTGGTTGTACTTGGGGTTTGTGGCCAGAGTGAAGTGAAAGTAGGGGGCTTAATCAGGGTCCATGTTAGTCCAAACTGGTCCAGACAACATGGGCAGGGCTTAAGGAGATGGGGAAGCAGAGACATGTGTCCTGGACATGCTCCCTCAGGCTTTCTGAACCTCACCCTCTAAGTGGCTTACCAAATCCTACACAGACTGAGGGCAGATGGACAGAGGGTCCAGTGATGGTGGTTAGGAATACCCAGCTGCTCAGACACCACACATACACAGCCACGCTTAGAAATGTAATTTGGGCACCAGCACACGCCCTGGGGAGTCTAGAAATTCTACACAATGAAAAGCTCAAAAACAGCCTCTGAGCTGTGAACAGCCAGGGCCGGCTGGAGTCCTGTGGACAAGCCCTCCCCAGGCTGAGTCGGGCCCCAGTCCCTGCCAGGGGGCTTGGCCCACCGTGCCGCCTGCGGCCTGGCCTGTGCCCCAGGCGGGAGTCGTTCGTGTAAAACCAGCTCCCACAGGCCCCCTCTATGCAGACCCGGAGGCCAGACTCAGGGCGCGCCCTCGGCCAGGCGGGCCAGCCCCTCCCGCAGCTCGCTCAGCTCAAACAGCCTGACGTCCAGCAGCTGCGCGGCCCGGCCCACCTCGGCCCGGGCCCGCTCCCGCTCGACCCGGGCCTCCTCCAGGCTGCGCTCCATGGCCCGCAGCTGGTGCTCCAGCTCCGTGTTCCGTGTTTCCAGGTCCTACAGGGAGAGGGTAGGCAGTGTCGGGGGCCCCAGCGAGTCTCAAGGGTCCAGCATCTCAAAGCGGGTGCCGGGGACCACAGCCCTCACTCTGGGCCAAACTCTCCCTGTCTGCTGGCTTTCTCCCAGTTACCTGTACCCAAGACACTCCCTGGTCCCCCAGCCAATTTGAAGTGACCACATTCCTCCTCAAAATCCTGTCACCCATTGTTCTGGGAATGAAATTCAGACCCCTCCCTCCTCTCCTTGCTCATTCCTGCTCAGCCTTTCTGGCTTCCTTGTGGTTTCTTGAATACTTTCTCCCCACCTCAGGGCCTCTGTATTTGCTGTGCACCCTGCCCAGGAGACAAGAGGGAGCATTCCCTCAAATACTCTCTCTTTGGGGCACCAGATCCTTTAACTTCTCCACCTGCTGGACTCACAGGACATGCCCCTATGAATGTTCCTCATAAAGTCTTCAGTGAAAGCCAGGCCAGCCACATCTGGGTACAAATGCAAGCTTCTGGCCTCAGACAGGGATGTGTGAGGATTTCATAGGGCTCAAGAATGGAAATTCAACAGAGACTCAAAAACTGCTTGTTGAATGAATGGAAGAAGATGAAACATTGTCCTAATAACCATCATTTGACTCAGTCCTTCCATTCACCTGGTTATCTGAATCATTCACAACCTTAGATGTCTTCCTGACTCCACGTATAGATGAAGAAACGGAGGTTTGGGGACGCACACGGCTGCCCAGAATCCGTGGGAAGGGGAAGATCATGTCCGTCCCACAGCAGGGTCTGGCTGCCGCGAGTAGTCACCACACCCCACCCCACAGCAACCACACATACCTGCACCTTCTGTTGTGTCTCCTCACGTTCAGCGGTGTCTGCGGCCTCACGGGACCCACTAGTCTGGCTCCTCAGAGTCTGGATCTCCTAGTGAAAAAGTTCCCAGAATCTGTTCTGAGGTCCTTGGCTCCTCTGCAGGAGATCAAGGAAGGCAAAGCCCGAGGAAACACACATGCACACAGATGCCTTCACACACCTGGTCTTTAGTTTGCACCAGTGCCTCCAGCTGCTCCAGTGACTGGCCAGGTCCCTCCTTCTCACTGCCTGCAGGTGGCTCGGCGGCAGCCTGGGCTTCCAGCTCAGCCACCTGTGCAGACAGGAAGGTCGGTCCCTGATGGCTCAGTCTGTACCCTCCTCACCCCGGGAATACGCCTCTTGATCAGTCAAGCCCAGGACTGGGAATTCATCCCTTCACATCCAGGCCACTACCTCACCTCGGGCAGGCAGGACTTTAGGGTTTGACGACCCTCTGGGCCGACATCACTTCAGACCCACACTATGGAGCGAGAAACTAAGACTCTGGGAAGTGACCTGCCGAGAGCACGCATCCAGCCAGGTGAGCCCAGGACAGACAGGGGGCAGGGGCTTCACAGTCACCTTTGGGCCACCTGGGGTCTTTGGGAGGGTGGGGCTTCCTCACCCGCTGCCGCAGCCGCTCAGCCTCTGCACGCTGGGCCTCCAGCTGCTGCCTCCACTGGGCGGCGGCCGCGTTGGCCTCTCGCAGGGCGCCCGCCAACTTGTTGTTACTGTCCTGCAGCGCGAAGAACTCGGCCTCCCACTGCACCTCGCCCACGGAGCTGAGACAGCACGGGAGTCGGCAGAGGGCGGGGCGGGGCCTCACTGGGCCGGGGGCGGGGCGGGGGCGGGGCCGGGTCTGGGGCGGGGTTGTGGGCGGGGTCAAGAGACAAGGGGCTGGGGACGTCCCGGGGAGCTGGGGTTGTCCCGGGGAGCCGGGGTCAGAGTAGGCCCTTCGGTGTCCGCTCCGCGAGACACAGCCCGCACGGCGAGCAGTATCAACGCATGGGGTGTGGACAGAACCCGTGGGTTTAGAACTAGCTGGGGGAGGTGTGGACAGGCCAGGGTTAGCCCCAAAGAATGGATGAGGCAAGCGGGGTCGGCTCTGGAAGGGGCGTAATCTGGGTGTCTCCTCTCCAACCCAGGCCTGTACTGGGATCCCAGGCGTGGATCCACTGTCAGATTCCGCCACTTGAACGAGTCCCAACGGTTTCTGAGAACCTCCTCTCGCCTCCCCCACCCTTTCGTCCTGCCACGCCCCTTGTACCCTGCGCTACCCCCTCACCCTTCGGACAGCATCTTTTTGAGCCGCTCGCGTTCAGCGGGGCCCGGGGCATCCGCGCTCTGGCTGCGGAATAGCTTCTCATCGCCGGGGCCGTTGGCGCTGACGAGGGGGCTCGGAGGCACCTAAGGGAATGGATAGAAGTGAAGTCACAGTAGGGCGTGGCTTCCGTTAAGGGCCAGTTAGGTCATGGCTGGGGTCAGGGCTGATGTCAGGGGTCATGACTGAGAGGGGGCAGGTTCTTCCCAGCACTGGGATCCGATCGTTCCTCTCCTCCCTCGCCCACCATCCATGGCCCCCGCATGGCCCCTGGGCTGTAGTTTGGCGCCCTGTCTCGCCTCCTTGCCTGCTGGGCTCTCACCAGCCCACCAGGAACAAACCTGATGTAGGCTAGCCTAAACCCAGGGAGAGAGATACTCATCATCTGCAAATCGGGGAGCAATCTGAAGCCTCGGTGCTATTCCCTCACCGCAATGACCTTTCCTGGGGCCAAATTTCAACAGCTATTTAAAATTCCTACAGGAAACCTACTCCATTAGGTTAAATTTATTATGAATCTACCTGGTTCCTGGACCACAATCCTGAGGGCAGGGACCAGCCTACTTTTTTATCTTCTTAAGCCCTGTGCCCAGTCCTGGGCCTGGCACACAGTAGGTGGTCAATAAATGATGTTGAATAAGTTAGTGGGGGGAAATGCTCAGGGACAGTTTTTTATCCCACCCCACTACTTAGGGTTTCCCAGATGGCTCAGTGGTAAAGAACCCGCCTGCCAATGCAGGAGACATAAGAGACACAGGTTTGATCCCTGGGCAGGGAAGATCCCCTGGAGGAGGGCATGGCAAACCACCCTAGTATTCTTGCCTGAAGAATCCCATGAACAGAGAAGCCTGGCGGACTATAGTTCATACGGTCACAAAGAGTTGGAGACGACTGAAGCGACAGTACGCAAGTATGCACCACTACTTGGCCATTTCAACTTTCACATTTCAACTCTGCCACATGAGCTGGTTTTCTGGCCTTCCTTTATCTAACTTTCAGACAGGCCTATGACATGCTCTTATGGCACCCACACGCTTTTCCATGGCCCCTGCCATGGATCTAGTTTTACATCATCAGTGAGCATTTGGTCCTGAGCACCGGCATAGCATTTAGACCCCTCCCCTCCATAGCAGTTGAGTTCTTGGCAGGCCTGGGACAAGGAGTGCTGACCTGGTGGGCAGTGAGCCCCAGGGCTGGACTGGTGAGTTCTCCCCCATCCTGAGATTTCTCCCGTGCCAGCCTTGCTGCTTCCTTCACTTCCTGGAACTTCTCAGCAAACTGAGGGATGAGGGATAGGAACAGACAGTCAACAAACTCCCAGCCCCCTCCACCAGGGCCCCACCACACGACTCCCACCCAGCACCAGCCCTGTCTTTGGAAGAGAGGGAACAAGGCTTGGAAGATGATGCCCAAGGAGCAGAGTGGGTATCAGGCTAGACGGCTGGGGTGGGATGTTCACAGAGGCCACCTTGAGAAAGAGATCCCCTTTCCCTCTCAATCAGCTTATCTCAGTAAGGAGAGCCTCAGGTGGGTGCTAATCTGTCTTTCATGCCTGGGACGCTTGTGAATATCCTTTGTGACAAAGAGAAAGCAGGTCTTGGACTTGGAGCCTCTGACAGGCACCTGCAGCCAGTGGGAAAGTAATCACTCTGTTCTCATTTTTGTTATATTATAGTTTACATTAATCTCCCATACCTGTTTTCCAGCTAGGGTAGGATTCACTTTTTTTTTTTTCTTTTTATTTATTTATTTTTGGCTGCACCAAGTGGATTGTGGGATCTCAGTTCCCTGACCAGGGATTGAACCTGGACCATGGCAGTGAAAGCCTGGAATCCTAACCACCAGGCCACCAGGGAACCTTTTTTAAAGAAATGTGTTTATGTATTTATTTATTTTGGGTTGTACTGGGTCTTCATTGCTGCTTGGGCTTTTCCCTGGTTGCAGCGAGCAAGGGCTACTCTCTAGTTGCGGTGCCCAGGCTTCCCATTGCAGCTTCTTCTGTTACAGAGCACAAGCTCTAGGGCATGCGGGCTCAGCAGTTGCAGCTCCTGGGCTCTGGAGCACAGGACCCATGGTCATGGCGCACGGGCTTCATTGATCCACAGCATCTAACATCCTCCCAGTCCAGGGATTGAACCTGTTTCTCCTGCATTGGCAGGTAGAGTCTTTACCACTGAGTCACCTAGGAAGCCCCTCACTTTTTTAAATTTTAAAATAAATTTTCTTAGCTTGAAAGTAATGTTAAAAATATTTACAGATATACAGCCCCTTGGTTTGTGCAAAGGGGCCAGTGCAATTCATTGGGGGTATTGGGGGTAGGCAGTGTTTTCAAAAACTGTTCCAGGATTTCTCTGATGGCCCAGTGGTTAAGACGCCACACTTCCAGCACAGGGGGTGCAATCCTCAGCTGGGGAACAAAGATCCCATATGCCACATGGAGTGGCCAAAAAAAAAGTCCCAAGAGCAACTGAATACTCATATGTGAAAAAATACTCCTACTTCATACCGCCTGCAGAAATTAATTCAAGATCTAAATTTGAAAGGGAAACTAATGCTTCTAGAAGAAAAGAGAAGAAAAGCATCTCAGAGAGTATGAACCATACAGGGAAACAATTAATAAGACAATGCCGAATTCCAGAAACAGCAGAGGGTGGAGGGAGGTGGTAATGAAGGAAGTGCCAGGGGTGTGGGGAAGCACTCAGCCCAGCAAAGGCACCCATAGAGGAGCAGTGTGTGTTCAAAATCAAAGCAGGTGGCCAAGTGAGCTGGGATGTGGACCAGGGAAGTGGGAAGGGCTACAGGCTAGTCCAATTCTGTATGCCCATTCTGTCGCTGGGAAGACAGAGGCCCAGCATCTGTCCAGGGTCCCCCAGTACACACAAGAGAAGACCCAACCCCAGCCCTGCTCCTCCCACCATGTACCCCCGCAGGCCCACCTGAGTCAGATGCTGTTCAGAAGCAAAACCAAGGCCATAGACAGTGTTGGCGCGGCTGTCTGCCCACTGTCCAAACTTCTGGGAGGTTTTAGTGAAGGTCATGTTGGGAGTGACAGTGCTGTTGATGATGGCCTGGGGGAAGGTGGGGGGGTGGGGAGAAAAGTTCATGGGTGATGGAACTGGTAATAATCAATAGGAAACCCCCAGAGAAAATCGCCTTGCGTTAGTCCTTCTGTGCTAAGTCGCTTTAGTCGTGTCTGACTCTTTGTAACTCTATGGACTACAGCCCACCAGGCTCCTCTGTCCATGGGATTCTCCAGGCAAGAGAATGGGAGTGGGTTACCATGCCCTCTTCCAGGGGATCTTCCTGACCCAGGGATCAAACGTATGGCTCTTACGTCTCCTGCAACGGCAGATGGATTCTTTACCACTAGCACCACTTGGTTTGAGCCATTTCAGGAGGAAGATGGAGACCCAGGAAAATTGAGAGTATCCCCTGGCCCCCAAGGCACACAGCAAGGCAGTAAATGGACCCAGTCCTGTCCCTGGGATCCTTGGGACCTGCCACACCACCCAGGCCCCACCAGGACCTTGGCACCCCCAAGGCTGATGATTCGGTAGACGTTGCGGGTGGCATCGTAAAAGTAGGAGACAGTGAGTGCGTGTTTGCCCGCAGGGATCCAGTTCCGCTTGGTGGCCGGGTCGATCTGGAACACGTGTGCCCGTGTGCTGAAGATGGGCTGCTCCCTGTGTGGGGAGAGGGTGCTCAGTGGGAGCCAGACACACCCACCCCCGGGGACACAGGGTCAAGCTGGCAGAAGCAGGGGCTGACCTGGCTGTGGACATTGGTCAGGCTGGTCTGGGTGGGCTCCAAGTGGCAGCCAGTGGGATGGTAGGAACTGCTGGTTTGGCCTCTGGAGGGAGAGGGGGTTTGTGAGTGTCTCCCCTGCCAGGATGAGGGAGGCCAAGCACGTCTAATCCCAGGACCGCACTAGCAAGTACACCATTCACAGAATTTCGATCCAAAAGTGAAGGGAATGTTAGCCTGCCAGGTTCCTCTGTCCATGGAATTCTCCAGGAAACAACACCAGAGTGGGTAGCCATTCCCTTTTCCAGGCGATCTTCTGAACCCAGAGATCAAACCCCGGTCTCCTGCATTGCAGGGAGACTCTTTACCATCTGAGCCACCAGGGGCCATCTCCTGTCCTGAGTGTTGCAGGAACATCCTCCAGATGGAGATGGCCTCTGACAGGAGCCAGGTGGCACCTGACATCCCAGCATAAATCTCACATCTTCCTGCTTACAGGACTCCCAGTGAAGTCTTCTCTATCTCTGGGCTGGGCCCAGGAGGCCAAGGCCAAATCCTGTGCAGTACCTTCTGACATTCATCCATCACTCTTCAAAGCAAGGCCTCCATCAAAAGAGTGGGGGTGATAGCGGGTGCCTACTGGGACACCCGTCCCCCACAGGACCCCCAAAGAAACCCCTCAGCTTCCACTCTAGAGCAGAGGCACACCTTGGGGTCAAAGACCAAAAATCCCCAGGGAGCCTGCAACCTAGTTAAAAAGACAAGATGCGGCTGAACAGGTTCACTGGGCTGGCCACCCATCACCTCTGAATCCCAGTACGTGCGGCTGGGTGGGGGCCAGTCCTGGAGAGACCCGGGGGAGGGCAGGCAGACCGAGGGAAGGGAGGCCGGGACTCTGGAGCCCCCGTGGTCAGAGGGGGGAGTGCACCCCCTCCCTCTGGGCAGCTGCTGTTCTGGTCACAGGGTCTGAAACCGGAGCTCGGGGTGGGGGAGGGGCGGTGACTTTGGCCGGCGTTGGGGGTGGGTCCCCGGTTGAGCCGGGGTTCCGGAGGCTCAGGGGTCTCAAACACTCGGGTCCCTCCTGCCCGTCGTCCGGACGCTTCTGCCGCGACTTGCTGCACTAGGGAAAGTTACTCACCAACTAGTCATGCGCCTCGGACGCCGCCGGCCGCGGGGCTCCCCAAAGGGAGCTCGACCCCGCCCGGTGTCCGGGATCCAACATTGCATTTGGTGATCGAAGCCCCACCCCACGAGCCCCAGTCCAGGGAATCGGATATTCATTCGGGATCAAGACCCCACCCGCGTCAGGACCAGGACGCCCCAACTTCGGGAAGTGTCGCCCCCAGTCCTGGAACTTCCAAGATCCCTTGCCACGGCCCTCCAACACTCCGGGTCCAGAACTTCGGGGACACGTTATCTATCTCCTGCAACCTCAGGTCCAGAACTTAGGGGATCCTTCGCGCTTTCCCTGACTCCTGAACTTCGGGGACCCCCTGCCACCCTTCCATTCCCAGGTCGGGAATTTCGGGGTTCCCTCGGGTCGCCCCTCCACCCCAGGTCCGGAACTTCGGAGACACCTTCACAGCCTTCTCCAACGACGGGGCCGGAACTTCGGGACCCCCTCCCAATGTCCCCTCCCTGACCCCGACTCCGGAACTTCGGGGTCCCCTGCCCTCTCAAGCTCTGGCACTTCGGGGTTCCCCCAGCCGCCCCCAGCCTCCGTATCCCGAACTTCGGTGACCCCCCCAGTACCCTCTCCGAGGCTCTGGAACTTCGGGGCCCCCCGCACCTCCAGCGCTGGCTCGGTTGGCCGGGCTCACCCTGCCGGCTCGGCGCCCCGCAAGTGTCCGGGCGCGAGACGGGTGCCGCCCCGCGGCGCCGACTCCCCGCAGCCCGGCGCCCCGCTCGCTCGCTGGCTCCGGGGCCCGCGCCCTCCGCGCCGCCCTCCGCGCCGCCCGCGCCTTTGTCTGCGCCGCCGCCGCCGCCCGCGCCGCCTCCGGTCCCATCGCGGCGGGTCCCGACGCGGCCGCCGCCCGCCCCGCCTCCCCGGGCCGCCGAGGCCGCCCCGCAGCGCCCCCTGCCGGCCCTCCGCGGCGGGGGGGCGGGAGAGAGGGAGGGGCAGGAGCAGGGAGGAAGAGGGGAAGAATGGGGGGCAAGAGGTTAAGGAGGGTGCGGAGGGGGACGGTCAAAGGGGCAGAGCCAGAGACGCGGACCCAGAGACAGAGAGATGGAGGAGAGAGGCAGAGACACAGGCGACAGCCAGACAGACCTCGGCGGACAAAGGAGAAGGTGGCCTCATCCCCCTTTCAAGGGTGTATGTGGGGGGTGTCCCCGATCCTCTGGGCCACGGCTGCTTTTGTCTGTGATGTGGAGTCAGGTTCCTCTTCACCCGAAGGGAGTCCAGGTGCAGGGCGCATCTGCCCCTAGGTGGACGGACCAGGCGTGGCTGGTCCTCCGTGCCTGTATGGGGAAATGAAGAAAGATACCTTGGCGAGAGGAGGCTGGAAGATGAGAGAGAGGCGAACAGTAGGCACCTAATGGGTCTTGACCCTAGGTGCCCTCTCAGATCCCTTTCTGCCTGCTCTCCCACCCCACTCTGATCCCCAGGGGCGAGCTTTTGTCCACCTTGGGGCTTCTGTGTCTCCCCAAACAGCTGTCACAGTGTTGATGAGGTTGGATTAGGATTATCATTGCTGTTAAAGGGTCCCCAAATCCCAGGTGGGGGGAATGTCCATGTCCACTTGCCACCGAATGGGTGAATTGCCTGGAGGTCCACAGGCCTGGGCTTGTCACTACTGCTCGGAGTCCATGCCTTCCTACACTTCTGGGAGACGGAACTTCTAGAGCTGAGCCAGGATCTCCTGGTCCAAGCCTGCGGAGCCCCCTTGTCAGTCCCAGCTCCACTCTCTCTCTGGAGGCTCCTC
This sequence comes from Muntiacus reevesi, assembly GCF_963930625.1. NCBI lineage: Eukaryota > Metazoa > Chordata > Mammalia > Artiodactyla > Cervidae > Muntiacus > Muntiacus reevesi. The sequence goes on along the minus strand of NC_089249.1, from coordinate 183,182,323 downwards.
CAGAGTCACACAGTGCCACCGGGTTTGTGGACAGGGGCATTGAACCAAGGAAGGCCTGCACTTCCGCGAAGCTCTGAGCCTCACCTACGTGACCCCATGGACTGTAGCCTGCCAGCCTCCTTTGTCCATGGGATTCCCCAGGTAAGAATACTGGAGTGGGTAGCCATGCCCTCCTCCAAGGGATCTTCTCCACCCAGGAATGGAACCTGCATCTCTTATGTCTCCTGCATTAGCAGGTGGGTTCTTTACCACTAGCGCCACCTGGGAAGCCCACATTCGAGGTTTTTTGCTTTTTCTCTCCTCTGACTCCTTTCCTTGTTCTTGTCTGTCTGTTTCCCCCACATCTGAGGTGGTCGCTCCCTTCAAATTACCTTTAGGTGAATCCTAGGTCGTGTCGTTTCTGGAGCCTTCATCCCTGGCCAAGATCTGAGTTTTCCTCTCTCCCAGCCTTTGCCGAAGCTGTTCCCTTCAACTAGAATGCCCGTCTCAAAGACCTGTATTCTGTTTTGTCCTTCTAGGTTCAGCCCCTCTGCCCCCTCACCTCCCAGATGCTTCTCTGACTATCCTGAGCTTGGTAGGGACCTCGCCCACCCCTGCTGCACCACCCCATCCCTTTCTTTGGGATCCCTGATTGATTTACTGATTCGATTGTGGCCAGGACTGACCCATCCTAGAGCCTGAACCTCTCTCAGCGTGAGAGGGACTATCCCTCCAGCTCAGGAAACAGAGCCACAGACTCACTTTCTCCACCTGCCTCTAACTTCACACGGCATCTGCATAAGCAAGGGATTTGGCTTCGCTCTCAGGCCCAAAGCCACAAAATGCTTGAACACTGTAGGGAACAAAGAAAATACCGTCTGTTCCGTGCAGAGAGTGACTTTTCCTTATAACCAAAAAAAAAAAAAAAAAAATGTAACTGGGAAGGTGCTGGCAGGGCCGAGGCTTTTGGAAGCTACTCAGCGTGTGCTGAGTACTGGCCGGCTATAGAACTGGGGCCAGGTGGCTGTTCTGCGGGGGCGGGTGGGCGAGGAGCCTCGGCAGACTTTACCCCTTACGTGGGCAGGAGGCGACAGCATGACGGAGAATGGGGTCCCCTCTCAAGTCTCCAGGAAGGATTGGGATGGAGCTGGCCTTGAGCAGCCCTGACCTGCAGTTGTCTTAGTCCAGTTCAAACTGAGAGAATGATTCTGTCAGTGTAGACTCGGCTTTCTCGCCTGGAGAATGGGCTGATGCTCGTGGGGCTGGGGTGAGGGGAAGGAGGCAGGAAGAATCCAGGCAACACCATCAGCCTCTCGCTTTTCCCTGGGCATAGATGAGGAGGAGGCTGCCCTGAGCTGCCTCTGCCACCTCAGCCTGAGCCCTCTTCTGCGTGGTCCTTGGGCCTCTCTTACAAAGGACTGGGAATGTCCTTGAGGGATGAGCAGAGGCCGCCAGCCCAAGGTGGTGACTAGAAACGACAGCTTCCTCTTGGGGCTGAGGAAGGACTTGAGGGAACGCACTTCCTGCCACGGGAGGAACCAAGCAGGAAACAGAACAGCTCATTCGGCTCTCAGCTCAGCTCAGTTCAGTTGCTCAGCCATGTCTGACTCCTTGCGACTCCATGGACCGCAGCACTACAGAGTAGCTCTTATAGGTGAGGCTCTGGCCTCTGTCTCGTCAAATCTGACCCAGACTTTGGGCTGAAGTTATATTGTCTCTCTTCCCTGGAGGGTTCCTGTCCCACCAGAGCAGCAAAGGGGAGAGAGTGTCTGTCACTATTCCCCAAAACCACATGCCCAACCTCTTGGCCTGGATTACAGGGACCACTCAGGTCTGTTTATGTCGTGATTTGGTTACTGCCTACTTTGTTCAAGCCTCTGTCCCACCACCTAGAGCAAGTCTGACTTACAGCAGGCACTCTGTAAATGTTGCCAGCAGGAAGAGATCCCAAGGGCCCTGCCTAGGTCCTTGGTGGCCTTCAATGTCACATGAGCCAGGGTGCCTCTTACCAGCAGAGTGATCTTAAAGAAGTCACTTTCCTTCCCGGTATTTTAGTTTCCCCATCTATAAAACATGCGTTAAGAATGGTACCCACTTCTGAGGCTTCCTGTAAGGCTCCAATATGGCCTGGCGTGAAGAGGGCATGACCCTAGGAGCTTAATAAATGTCTGCTCGTTATAAACATCATAGTTATTCTTGGCTATCTGGACAGGCAGTTTTGATATGAGCCAAGTTCTTAAGACTTTCAGGGTTTGAAGGGTCCCAACCAAATGTGAGCTCCTGAGGGCAGAAATGGGTCCAACGTGGCATGATATCCTCTAAATCTTTAGCTCTGGGCCTTTCCTCTAACCACCCTCCTTCTCCTACTCCCTATGGCCCCAGGAGGATCATATCCTCCTAGCAAACTCCTATTCATTCCTCAAACCCCTACCCACCCCGCCCATTCCCTCTTCTCTAAGAACGCTTCTTTCCTGCTAAACCCTCCCTAACACACTCCCTCCTGGTGGAAGTGTCTGTGTTCACGGCTGACTCCCCCAGCCCGAGGGAATCTCAAGGGCTCAACTGAGGCATCTCTTGGATTTGGCGTCTTCCAGCATGGGTTAGCTGCATGGGATTCATGGCAGAGGAAAGTTTGATGATTCTCAACTCACACACAAAAACTGACCCCACCTTAAATTCAGATCTATTTCAATTTCTGCCAAAGGCCAAGGTTAATTCATTAAACAAACAGCCCCCAGGAAGTAATGAAGACAGGTACCCATCTCCCCCACCCCTGCCCACCCCAGCCCAGCCCAGCCCCGGCACGAAGGGGCTGGGGCAGGGTGTCTGGCACTGGATTGTGGACTAGACCTCCCAGGACCAGGGTGGGTTGGGGGTTAGGGAAGCAGAACTTGAGCCCCCTCCAAACTCCAAACCTGGATCCGTGGTTTGGTTCCCACAGACCTAATTACCCTCATTTGCCACATGCACTAATTACCTCCGTTGTACCAGGTGTCTGGGCGGGGCTGCCCCACTTTCGGGAGGTAGGTCGGGCCCGATTATTTTTGGCTGTGCCGTCCTTGAAGGCTCTACCATCCGTTCATGTCAAGGGCAGTAAGTGGGGCAGAAAAACCAGGACCACATCAGGAGAGACAGTGGGAGCCTTGAGAGTCAAGTTGGCCTAGGATTCCCCTGAGCAGGGATTTGGGCCTGAGACTGAGGGTCTTTGGCACTTATCTGCAGCAAAACCTGGAGAGGCTGAGACTCATTCATCTCCATGGTGGATTGGTCTGGAGGCCTGTTTTGAATGTGAAATAATTGGTGAGAGAGGGCTTGGGTTGCGAGTGTTAGTCAGACGGGTCTGGGTGTAAGTCCGGAGTCATCCCAACTTGATGTGTGTTCCTGGGCACATGACCCTCTCTCTTTGCTTCTTTCCTGAGGGACCCAACAGGGACCATAAGTTACAAAGAGTGCTCTGGGCAGAGTGTACGGCATGTGCAAAGGCCCTGAGGTGAGGGAGGACTCGTGTGTTGGAAGAACAGCCAGGAGTCCAGGGTGGTCAGAACAGAGTGAGTGGGAAGAAAGCAGGGGGATGCTGAGGGCTCAGGAGGTCACAGGAGCCAGGTGGGACCTCATGGGTGGTGGTGAGGTAGGTGGATTTCCTTCTGGGGGTACTGGGGAGCCATGGGAGAGTTTGGAGCCAGAGAGGGAAAGATGTGATCAGATGTGCATTGCAGACTGGTAGGATCTGAGATCCCCAACAAGGGATTAAACCCAGGCCCTTGGCAGTGAAAGTGCAGAATACTTACTACTGGGCCACCAGAGAGTTCCCCAGGGTTTCAACTCTTAGGAAAGAACGAAGTATCTCTGTGGGCATCCCAGGTGGTTCCAGTGGTAAAGAACCTACCTTTCAGTGCCAGAGACACAGGAGATGTGGGTTTGATCCTTAGGTCAGGAAGATCCTCTAGAGAAGGGCATGACAACCCACTCCAGTATTCTTGCTTGAAGAATCCCCGTGAACAGAGGAACCTGGTGGGCTACAGCCCATAGGGTCACCAAAATCAGACACTACTGAAGTGACTTAGCACACATGCAGAACACTATACAATGTGCAGAACAGCGGCAGGCCCTGGGCCTCAGTTTCCCAGTCCCGGCAGAGTCCAGAGGCTTTGGCAGCCCCAGGACACTCTGGACCCTCAGCCAGGGAACCTCCCCCCACCCCAAGCTCCCACATTCCGGCCAAGCAGCCTACATGGACTCCCTTCCGCCTGCCCTCTCCTCCTACTCGCCTTCTGGGGCCGTGAAGGAACAGCTGTGGGAACAGAGAGCGGGAGGCCTCGGGAAGGCTGCGTGGAGGGGCTCCGGGGGCCGTGTTCCCGCTTGGCGACAGCCCCCGTGGGGCCGCTGGGTGCCGAATGTTCTTGCAGGAACTGGGTGACTCAGATGCCTCCTCCTCCTCCCTCGGTCTGCCAGGGGAGGTCGTTCCTGGTCCCCAGGCACAGGCTAGAGTCAGCATTCACCCCTCTGGGCCGCCCCCAAACCAGCATCTCCACCCCCGGGACCCCTTAACTGGTGGCATGGCTCACTTTCCTGCTCCAGCAGCTTCCGTGACTCTCTTGGAGGTTTCAGAGGGAGAATCTAGAAACTTGTTCCCATTGGCCAAGCTCCTGGACCCCATCTCTGAACTTATGCACTTGGCCTCGTTTCTGAGCTTTTGTACTTGACCCCATCTATGGCCTGGAATATGAGCTCTGCTAAACTTCCTCCTCCAGGAAGCCTTCCCAGCCTCCCTCCACTACGCCAAGCCTGACACAGGGGTATCTCTCTCTGGCTTTGCCCCTACCCCAGACTGGGAGTCCTTCAGAGTCTTGATTTGAGTAAAGGGCTCTCAGGGGCTCCATTGTCTCCAGTGTGGGGTACAAAGAGAAAGGGAGACACCCGCTGTGGCAGCCCGAGGCAGGACCCCACAGGCGGCCTCCTTGATCTGATCTCTAACTTCATTTTTTTGTTGTTGGCCACACTGTGGGATCTTAGTTCCCTGCCCAGGAATTGAACCCACGTTTCCTGCAGTGGAAGAGCTGATTCTTAACCAGTGGACCGCCAGTAAAGCCCCTCTTGTTGTTCAGTCGCTCAGTCGTGTCCGACTCTTCGCGACCCCATGGGCTGCAGCATGCCAGGCTTCTTTGTCCTTCACTGTCTCCCGGAGTTTCCTCAAACTCATGTCCACTGAGTTGGTGATGCCATCCAACCACCTCATCCTCTAGCTTTTGTTTTTATAGAAGAGGAAACTGAGGCTCAAGGGACTCAGGCCAGTTCCCCAGATTAAAAACTAGCTGAGTGGAAAAGCTTGGCCTGAAACCTGAATCTGACAAGCCAGACTCTGCTACCTGCAACCTTCAGAGTCTTATTTACCCAAAGGAATGGGGCGAGGGTGGTGGTGGGGGGTTGGGCTTTCACTTGCCTGTGAGTAGATTTGGTATAATCTAGGCTCAGACTCAAATGTTCCAAATCGTCCCATCACCATGGATACCCTGGGGACTTCCCTGGCCCTCTGTTTCCTCCTCCTCTCTCTCTCTCCCTCTCTCTTTTTTTTTTTTAATTTTTATTTTTTGGTCACATCTTGCAGCTTGCAGGATTTGGTTCCTGGACCAGGGGTTGAACCTGGCCCTCGGCAGTGAGACCTTGGAGTCTTAACCACTGGACAAGACTACCAGGGAATTCCCTGCTTCCTCCCCTTTAAGAAGGAGGTTCTTCATTTTTCAAAAAAAAATGATTGATTTGGCTGTGATGGGTCTTGGTTGTAGCATGTGAGAACTTTAGTTGTGGCATACAGGCTCTTGGTTGCTGCATGTGGGGTCTCGTTCCCGACCAGTGATCAGACCTGGGTCCCCAGCGTTGGGAGCTCAGAGCCGTAGTCACTGGACCAGCAGGGAAGTCCCCTCTTTTTCTGACTTATGTTTATTGAGCGCCTACTACATGCTAGTACTTTGGGAGGCACTGCCCTCAGGGGACTCACAGCTATCTGGTGGACGAAATGGATGACAACCAAAGGACAGAGCAGGCTGGCTTCAGTCAGCATTATGAGAAGGAAAGAAAACCAAGCAAAACAATGGACAATGACAGCTGGTTGGCAAAGGCTGCTCTGAGATGATAGTTCAAGGGGAAAGAGCATGTGCAAAGACCCTGAGGTGGGAACGCACTCAGCCTCTTAGAGCAGCATCAGGTGTGGCTTGAGCAGTGAGTAGGGGGCACAGTTGGGGGCCGTGTGGGCAGAGTTCGATAGGCTTGGCGTCAGAAGGAGCCTTCTGGGCCCCAGTGAAGAATGGAGACTGGGGCGCCACGGGAGACTTTTGAGCAGGAGAGTGACAGGGTTTGCTTTTATAGGTTGAGGTAAGATTCACCAGGATGCCACGTGGCAAATGGACTGAGGCGGGCGATTCTAATACTTTCCTCTTTGTTTATCATGAAGCAGAGGGCATCCTGGACTGTGCTTGACAAACAAGAGACGTTGTTATCAGCTATCACTATTTCTTTAGGGATGGCCACAGGCTCTGAGCACATGTCCCTCCCGGGTCCTCAAGGAGGAAGCTCATCTCAGCAACCCCCTTTCTGCTTTGTCTGGCCTTCCTCTTTCTCTTTCAGAAACTCTTGACGCTGGCTCTGGTCTTATCACTGAAATCCCAGGCCTCCAATAGTCCGGAAACATCTGGTTTCCGGAGCACACAGATCCTCTAGTACCAAGGGAGGTCACAGAGGAGCCTGCTTTACCCTGGGCTGGAGGACAGGGACCACTGAGGGATGGAGAAAGGGTCACACACTGGACACCAACCACATACAGGGGAGACACTACCTCCAGGCTGCAGTCAGGGGCCTGGGTTCGAATTCATATGTGCGTGCTAAGTCACTTCAGTCATGTTCGACTCTTTGCAACCCTATGGGCTGTAGCCTGCCAGGTTCCTCTGTCCGTGGAATTCTCCAGGCAAGAATACTTCTGTGGGTTGCCATTCCCTGCTCCAGGGGATCTTCCCAACCCAGGGATTGAACCCAGGTCTCCCACATTGCAGACAGATTCTTTACGATCTGAGCCATCAGGGAAGCCCCCAAGGTCATGTCCAACTCTTTGCGACCCTATGGACTGTAGCCCGCCAGGCTCTTCTGTCCGTGAGTGGGTTGCCACACCCTCCTCCAGGGGATCTTCCCAATCTGGGGATCAAACCTGTGTCTCATGTCTCCCGCATTGGCAGGTGGGTTCTTTACCACAAGCGCCACCTGGGAAGCCTGGGTTCAAATCCTTCTCTGTCTTATTCTGGCTGGGAGGCCCGAGAGTAGCGGCCACACACGTCCTAGGAGGAGAACCATGGCTTGGCTCCGCTTGCACTCACCTGGCACAGTTTAAACGCTTGTTGATTAAGGCAGCGGAGCAGCGGAGCCTGTGTGGTTAATGGGACCCAGTGCCCAAAGAAAGTGCAGGGCCCCTTGTCAAAAAATTAGTCAGGTCTTTAAAGACTGTAACATCAGAGCTGTAAGCTCGGAAGCTGACCCCCTCAGCCTCTGGAAATGGTGACACGTGTGATGCATGTAGCAGGGGCCTTCTTGTCACATCCTGGGGACCCCCAAAGATGTGGAATTCTTCTCAAAATCCTTTAATTCTCTACTATTACAATCCCCAAATTGCGCAGGGAACTCAGAGTCTGGGAAAGGGGTGTTAGTCTTGCCACATCAAGACTTGAGGTCTCTCAGACTTCCTTGCTGGTACAGTGGATAAGAATCCCCCTGCCCGTGCAGGGTTCAATCCCTGGTCCGGGAAGGGTCCACATGCTGCGGAGCAGCTAAGTCCGTGTGCTGCGAGGATTGAGCCCGTGCTCTAGAGTGTGGGAACTGCAGCCACCCAAATGCCCAAGTGCCTAGAGCCCACGCTCTGCAACAAGAGAAGCCGCTGCAGTGAGAAGCCCGAGGACTGCAATGAAGTCGTCTCTACTCACGGCAACTAGAGAAAACGCGTGTGCAGCAACCTAAGACCCAGCACAGCCAAAAATTTAAAAATTAAAAAAAAAAGACTTGGGGTCTCTCAGTGCATCCTCTAGAGAAGGAAATGGCAGCTCACTCCAGTATTCTTGCCTGGAGAATCCCATGGACAGAGGAGCCTGGCGGACTACAGTCCATGGGGTTGCAAGAGTCAAACACGACTTAGCGACTAAACCACCACCATCATTGCACCCTGGGGCCCATGCAGGATGTGTCTAGTTGCTGGACTGAGTCCTTGAGGGTGTCTCTCATGTTCTGGGGGCAACTTCCAGGGAAAAGAAGAGCAGAGACATGAGAGAGGAGGGGCTGAGTGACCCCCACAGGGTTGGCCAGGTGGTCAGTCAGTGGTTCGGAGTGGCCTGCCTTGTCTCATTCACCCATCCACCCTTTCACTCACTGTCTGTCCATCCGCTCATCCATCTATCCATCCATCCACCCACCCATTCACCCATCCATCTACCTACCTTCCAGAAATGATCCACCATCCATGATCTGACCCCTACTCCTCTATCCATACATCTATCCAGCTAACCTTCCACTTCTCAATCTAGCACACTTCTACTCAATCTTCAAGCCCCAACTCTATGTCCCCTCCTCCATGTAGCCCTCCAGATTTTTCAGACAGAGCACCTGGCCCAGGCCTGATCCCATGGAGCAGAGAGCAAATGTATCTGATTTGGCATCACCAGGCCTGGCGCTGAGGCTTCTCAGGGAACTGGCAGTACCAGTGTGAGGTGTTGATGAAGGAAAGTTGAAGCCAAAGTGTTCGTCGCTCATGTTGTATCCGATTCTTTGCCACCCCGTGGGCTACAGTCCAAGCTCCTTTGTCCAAAGGATTCTCCAGGCAAGAATACTGGAGTGGGTTGCCATTTCCTTCTCCAGGGGATCTTCCCGAACCAGGGATCAAACCGGGTCTCCTGTATTGCAAACAGATTAGCTACCAACTAAGACACCAGGGATGCAAAAGACCAGCACTTTCTGCTCATGACCCACTGAGAAATCAAATTCCCTGTGGGCTACAGTTCCCTCTATCAATAATAAAGCCATCATCATATAAGCCTAATGAAATGGCTGCAGGGACGGAAGGAATCCAGGCTTGGCCTGGGTCCTTTCCAGGGAGCAGGAGCTCTAGGAGCAGACAACTTCCATTGACGCTTATGTGCTGTGTAACATTAAACAGGCCAGACAGGCTCTCTGAGCCTCAGTTCCCCCATATGGAAATTTCTCCATCTCAACCCAAGCCTTTTGGGGTCTTAGTTCCCCAATCAGGGATTGATTCCGGGCCTCAGCAGTGAAAGCTCAGAGTCCTAGCCCCTAGACTGCCAGGGAATTCCCTCTCCATCATCTTAATTGCATATTTTCTAAAAGCCCCAGCCCAGCCCCAGACCCCAGGAGCTGGGATGTACAAACTTTACTCTGGATGAGAGGCCAGGAAGAACTAGAGTGGAGGAAAGGAGAAGGTGGCTGGGAAGATAAACAACAGTGATGACGGGTGTGGAGGGGGTGAAAGATACCCGCATACGTTTTCTAATGGAATTAGCTTTATGTATTTTCTCTCCTGATTGCCAAAGTAATATGCTCAGTGTAAAAACAGTTTCAGAAAACACAACAAGCATAACATAAATAATCTAAGTAGGTCCTTTGTTATAGCATTTAATTTCCTGAGTGAATTTTTATTATGTGCCTATGATATGCCTAGTGCTCACTGTTAACTTAAAAGAAACGCTGGCCAAGTGTTGAGTGAGTGAAACGTTTATTTGTTTATCTGACTGCACCGTGTCCCTGGCGAGGTTGCTGTGCTGTGGGTTTCTCATGCGGTGGCTCCTTCTGTTTCGGAGTGCAGGCTCTAGAGCTGGAAGGTTTCAGTAGTTGCGGCTCACAGGCTTAGTTATCCTGCAGCACGTGGAATCTTTCCGGGCCAGGAATCGAACCCATGTCCCCTGTTTGATAATGGGTTCTTTTTCTTTATTTACTTGCTGACATTTTTTAAAGTTTTCTAATTTTTATTTTTATTGGTGTATAGTTGATTTACAATGTTGTGTTACTTTCTGTGGTACAACAAAGTGATTCAGTTATGTATATGTATATATATATATACACATAATATTGGAGAAGGAAATGGCAACCCACTCCAGTATTCTTGCCTGCAGAATCCCGTGGTCAGAGGAGCCTGGTGGGCTAGAGTTCATGGTGTCGCAAAGAGTCAGACATGACTGAGCGATGAAGCATGCGTATATATTATATATAGAATTTTTTCAGATTCTTTCCCCATTTAACTTTTATAGAATATTGAGTAGAGTTCCCTGTTCTATACAGCAGATGACAGGCAGATCCTTAACCAATAGACCACCAGGAAAGTCCAGTGAATGAAATTTTAAAAATAAAATCAACACTCAGAAACCACTGTTACTAACATGATTGTCTATTTCACTCTAGGTTTTTTTTTTTTCCAGCTACAATGGAATCACACTGTACACGTGACTTGTCAGTCAAGGCCTACTTCCCACACTAATCAGTACCATTCTACTCTCTTATATTGAAAGACTTCATCATTGTCCAGCTGAAGGCTCTTCTATGATTTACTAAACTGATCCCCGATGGTTGGGCATCTAGGTTGCTTCCTCAATGAGTGCTTTTTGGAGAAAGCCTTAAAAGTGGAATCACTTTGTCGTCCATTTTTCAGGGTTTCTTATGGATACTAAGAGCCACACCTGCTTCCATATTTCCATAAGGGTACCCATATCTCATTCCAGTCCCACTGGGTGAGTGTGTCCATTTTTTTTTTTTTTGAGAGTTATGTTTTATGTGGCAGAAATTTTTAGGAGTTCAAGCTGAGGAGACTGCATCTCAAGTAACCCTGAGAGAACTGCTCTGAGGAGAAGAGCCAGGTTATAAAGAAGTTTTGCAACAAAGGGCAAGTGGTCTGAATGTCAAAAGATTTATTGCCAATTAAAGAAAACCAGGGGCTTCTTTGGTGGCTCAGGGTTAAAGAATCTGCCTGCTAATGCACGGGTCCAGTCCCTGGTCTGGAAAGATCCCACATGCCGTGGAGCAACGAAACCCATGGGTCACCACTGCTGAACCAGTGCCTCCGAGCCCAGGAGCCACAACTGCTGAAGCCCTTGTGCCTAGAGGCTGTGCTCCGTGACAAGAGAACCACTGCAGTGAGGAGCCTGGGCACCACAACTAGAAGCTCCCTCCTGCTGCAACAAGAGAAAGACCCAGCACAGCATAAATAAAAAAAGAAAATCTGAAAAGGAAAAAGAAAACAAAAAAGAAAACCAGATATCCCAAGTCAAGGAAATAGCGCTTTCTATGTATGTGAGAGACGTTATTTTGGGGGGCTCCAAAATCACTGCAGATGTTGACTGCAGCCATGAAACTAAAAGATGCTTACTCCTTGGAAGGAAAGTTATGACCAACCTAGACAGCATATTAAAAAGCAGAGACATTACTTTGCCAACAAAGGCCCATCTTGTCAAAGCTATGATTTTTCCTGTAGTCATGTATGGATGTGAGAGTTGGACTTTAAAGAAAGTTGAGCACCAAAGAAGTGATGCTTTTGAGCTGTGGTGTTGGAGAAGACTCTTGAGAGTCCCTTGGACAGCAAGGAGATCCAACCAATCCATCCTAAAGGAGATCAGTCCTGGGTGTTCATTGGAAGGACTGATGCTGAAGCTGAAACTCCAATACTTTGGCCACCTGATGCGAAGAACTGACTCATTTGAAAAGACCCTGATGCTGGGAAAGATTGAGGGTGGGAGGAGAAGGGGACAACAGAGAATGAGATGGTTGGATGGCATCACCAACTCAATGGACATGGGTTTGGGAGGTATTCTTCCTGAGTTCCCTCAGGGCTCACCAGCTCACATTGAAGGAACGGAATGGCTGATGACCGTGATATCCTTGTTGATTGATTTGGCAGGAGATATTCCATTTCTCAGATCCTCCTCTTGGTCCAAAATTCGGCCAGTGTTTGGGAGACATTGTCCATTTCTTTGAACATTTGACATTTGCAAATAAATACTAGAGACATTTACTTTGCAAAATGTGGATTAAAATCAGAGGCGCCCAATGGGACCCAAGGGGGCCTGAGGAGTGAGTGGTTAATAGATATGGGGTTTCCTTTGGGGGAGTGATTTCAGCAATGTTCTGGTGTTAGATAGAAGTGATGGTGGCAGAGCACTGTGAAAGTACCGAACGCCACGGGGTTGTATAGTTTATAATGGCTATTTTCTTTTTTGTTGGTTTTTTTAAGCTTTGTTTATTTCTGGCTGTGTTGAGTCTGCTGACGCAGTGCTCGCACTTTCTCTAATCGCAGAGGGCCGGGGTTACTCATGTAACTAGAGTTTCAGTGCCCAGGCTTCTCATTGCAGTGATTCCTTTTGTTGCCAAGCGCGGGCTTCAGTAGTTGAGTTGCCCAGGCTTAGCTGATCTTCTCAGACCAGGGATTGAATCTGTGACCCCTGCCCTGACAGGTGGAGTCCTACCCTTGAACCACCAGCGAAGCCCCACAATGGATAATTTCATGTTACATGAATTTTACATCAAAACCAACCAGTTAGCCAGCAAACCAGAGCCCCCAACCTGGTGTCTCTGGCTTCCAGAAAGTCCCCCAAGCCCTGCTCAAATTTCCTCCAGGAAGCCTCTCCTCACTACCACATCCAAGCCCCTGCACCTCTTCCAGCACTTTCCATCTGTCTTCTTTATCTTCATAGTTCTCATTACTTCCTGGCATGCATTCATTCATTCACTAGCTGTGCTGGGCACACAGTAGGTCCTTAGCGAATATTTGTAAAAATCAATGTTTATGAAAATAATATCCATGACCCAATTATGGCCACCCTGCTGCACAAAAAGATCAGACACAGAGTACCACCACAGTGAAATCCCACCCAGGCAAGAAAAACCACACTCCACCCTAGAAAGGTCACTCAGGCTAGGAGGGGTGATGGGGGGAGGCAAGGGAGTGCAGGTGCTGGAGCGCACAGTTCTCAGCCCTCCCTGATTGTACTTTCCTCTTTTTGAAAAAATTAATTTATTTGGCTGTGCCAAGTCCAGTTGTGGCATGTGATTTTTCAGTTGCAGCACCTGGGATCTAGTTCTCTGACCAGGGATCAAATCTGGGTCCCCTGCGTTGGGAGTGCAGAAGCTTAGGCACTGGACCACCAGGAAAGTCGTGTGTGTTTTCCTCATTTCTGTCTTTATAAAGGGAAAGTGAATTGTGTGTGTTTCATCACATAGAGTATGGGAGATGGGAGAAATTTTTCTAGAGTGGCTCCCCTCGGTTAAAGGGGAGGGAAAGGTGTCTTTGGTGACAAGTTGGGGGACCCTGGCCCAAGGGAGTGACTGCCGGGTCTTGAATGGCTGGACAGCGGGGCTCAGAAGGGGGCAGTGGCCAGAGAGAGAGGTGTCACCCTCTCCCAGGGCTTGAGACGATGCCCACATTGGTCCCCAAGCCCCGGGGCTCCTTGATTGTTTTTCCTGGTCCCTGGTCAGAGTTTACACTCTCTGCACAGAGAGCGGTGTGGAGGTAGCAGAGTTTTTCCATCATGTATCCCCTACTACCTGGAGGACAGCCAGACACTCTTCCTTTAGCTCAGCTAGATGATTTGAATTCCCCCCCCACACACAAAACAGGGAGGAAGCAGGCTGAGGGGTAGGGTCCCGTTGCCATGCCTCCCTTTCCACCCTGTGTTCCCAGCCTCCTATGCTTGTGTGAAAAGTGGGGACAAAGATTTCCCTGGTGGCCCAGTGGATAAGAATCGGCAGGGGACGCAGGTTCGATCCCTGGTCTGGGAGGATTCTTCGTGCGGCAGAGCAGCTAAGTCCGTGCGCCACAACTCCTGAAGCCCCAGCGCCCTAGAGCCTGCTCTGCAACAAGAGAGGCCGCCGCCGTGAGAAGCCCGGCCAGCAACAGAGGGCAGCCCCCGCTCGCCGCAGCTAGAGGAGGCCTGGGCGGCGCAGTGAAGACTTAGGGTGACCAAAAATAAATAATAAATAAAATGTAAAGGAAAGAGGAAGGAGAAGTGGGGATGAGCACGGGCGTCCGAGTCGTCACATACAAACAGCGCTGAGCCCCGAGCGGCCTGTATGCAGCAGGCGCTCCGTCAGCTCCGGAGGCGCCTATGGATCCTGCAGGGCTCAGAGCCTCTGAGACTCAGCTCTGCTCTCTGCCAGCGTGGTGACATCAGTCTGGTCACTGCCCTCAGAACCCCCGGCCCTTCCTACCACCACACCTTTGCCCCCGCAGTGCCCTTCACTTGGAATGCCCTTTCCCCTCCCTCCCGGCAAAACCGTGTTCTGTCTTTGAACCCACTCGGCGCTTGCTCCTTAAATAGACAGGATGCCCCTGGTTTCGAGGTGACTCAACGCTTGTGAAGTTTTTTTAGGTCTTTATTGAATTTGTTACAATATTGCTTCTGTTTTTTATGTTTTGGTTTTTTGGCCCCAAGGCACGTGAGTCCTTAGCTGCCTGACCAGGGATCAAACCCGCACCCCCTGCATTGGAAGGCTAAGTCTCCCACCAGTTAAGTCCCAGCACTTGTGAATTCTTGTGATGGGCTTATAGGAGACTGGTTAAGACAGCTGAGGACCCTAAATTTAGGATTCCAATCCTAGTGTGCCATGACACCATGATGGAGGGAGTGAGGAATACCCCTGGTCCCTGCCTCCGTGGGCCAACCAGAACTAGGGGAGGAGGCCAGGCCAGGGGGGTTCAGTGGGCAAAGTGCAGGGCCCTGGAACAGTAGGGAGGGAACTCAGCAAAGGGGGAGCTGGTAGCAGCTACCCGCCACTGTGCAACTCCATAAAGACACAAAGAGGAGGTCTCGGGGGACCAGGACTGGGGGCTCCTGAGCTGCAGTCTGCCTCTGACCTCCATAAACAGGCTCCCTCTGTGGCCAGCAGCCTCGGAATGAAGTGGATGACTGACAAATAACCTGTAGGAACCACAGTCTCCTCTCTGGCCTCCTCCTGGGCCTCCTGCCTCCAGTAGGCTCTGCACCCCGGGCAGGGCCTCGAGGTGGACAGGGCCGAGACAGAGCACCCTTCTGATGCTTGAGGGTGCTGGGGAGCCGTGACCCTCCAGGGTGAGCCCAGGAAGGGTGTGGGGAGGCACAGCCGCCGGCTGGAGCTGAGAACTGAGGAGGGAGAGTTGTTAGGACTAGAGGCCTGAGTGAACGTGGGTTTGGCAGTGAGAGGCATTAGGGGTTTTGGTCTCGGGGCCTGGAGTGGGTGAGGACGATGGCCTGACCCAAGGATGCTTTGGAGACATATGGCATTGAGAGAGGGACATTCAGGGAACTTCTGGCCTGGGATTCTGGGATGCAAGTCCTTTCCCAGCCTGCAATCCTGCGAATCATGTGGGGCACGGAGTTGTTACTCAATAAACCCTGGCTGGAAGAAAGTGGAGAGGGCTATATACACAGGGAGGTCCAGGCTGGGGGGGAGTGGGGGGAGGTTTATTCAGCATGCATTGAATCCTGTTGGGTTGAGCCTGGGGTGCCTCTGGGGACAAATAGAGACCTGGGTCTATTATCACATAGTAACAATTCTGTGCAGAAGATATTTGTGCGAGCGTACTAAGTCACTTCGGTTGTGTCTGACTCTTTGCAATACTATGGACCAGAGCCTGCCAGGCTTTTCTGTATATGGAATTCTCCAGGCAAGAATACTAGAGTGGGTTGTCATTGCCTCCTCCAGAGGATCTTCCAGACCCAGGGATCGAGCCCACGTCTCTTACGTCTCCTGCATCGGCAGGCGGGTTCTTTAGCACTAGTGACCCCTGGGAAGCCCACAGAAGACAGTCAGAGAAATAAATGTCTAAGTTTGAATGGAGCTATAGAAAAGAATTAGCTCCATGAGAGCTTCATCAGGTGACTTAAGCTGGGCTGGGGAGCTGGGGACGGCTTTTGGAGGATGGCTGGAGCTCAGGGATGGAGAACTCAGTGACAGAGGCAGGCACGGGAGAAGGTGTTTCTGACGAAGGGCGCTGCATATGCAGAGGCCTAGGAGTGGGGATGAGGTAGATGTCAGTGTAACCAGGGGGAGGCAGGGAGTGGCCTGAACTCCCTCGGGGGTGGGGCCAGCGGGAGGGGCAAGACGGGGCAGGGTCTTGCTGGGGAGCTGGGGTTTTATCCCTAGCAGGCTGGGGGTGCACAGGAGGATTTGGGGAAGCACCCTGAAGCAGAAGCGGGGAGGAGGAGGCAGGGCTTGGGGCCTCTGGGAAGAGACTGCGGTGGCTGGGGAGTGGGCGTCCAGGTGGAGAGAAGTGGGCTAACGCGGGATGTCTTTGGGATAAGAAGATATCCTACAGTTGTCCCTCGGTCTTCATGGGGGCGTTGACTCCAGGATCCCCCTTGGATACCAAAATCTGTGGATGCTCAAGTCCCTTATATAATATGGTGTAGTATTTGCATATGAGTCATGTACATCCTCCTGTACATTTTCAATCATCTCCAGATTACTTATAATACCTAATACAATGTAAATGCTATGTTAATGGTTGTTGCTGGTACAAAGCAATCTGGATTTTTTTTTTCTTGAATATTCTTGATCTGTGGTTGGAGAAATCCAAAGAAGCAGAATCCATGGATACAGAGGGCTGCCTGTATAAGACATCTTTGGGGATAAGGTGTCTGAAGGAGTCACTTGTTCGGAGGGGGAGGCTGGCCATGGGTCAAGCCAAGGACCGAGGAGGGGGTGGCCTTCTCTTCCGGGAGACAGCTCCACGGAGCCCATGGACTGGGGGTTAAGGAGTCTCTTCCATGATGAGTGCCTCTGAATGGTGGCCGTGAGCCTGTGCAGGTGCCCGTCCTCTGGGAGCAGGACAGAGCAGTGAGGAAGTGCCCAGGGCTTTGCTGAGAGCCAGTCTGTGCTATAGGGACCCCACGGCATGGGCGGGGGGAGCTCAGGTGTCCAGCATGACTGTGTGACGGGGGCAGATGCACACTCTCCCTGGGCCTCACCCACTTCAGCTACACCAGTGGGCATTGACACCAGGCTCAAGGGCTGGGTAAGGATTCACTGGGATGAGATGTGAAGAGGAGCCGCTGATGGGGCTTCCTGTGTAGCCCTTGCACCTGCTCAGCTCCCAGCACCCTTTCTCTGGCCATGGCTCTCTTTGCCTACCAGGGGGGATGGCCGGAAGTGCCAGGTCAGTGATACCAGGTCAGCCCAGGCCACTCTGACGTCAGCCTTGGGGTGGCACTGCTCCGAGGTGTGCCCTAGGCCATCTTGCGAGGCTCTCAGTGGACACAAGCCCCAGTTGCCCGCAGCACTGCCTGCAGAATTCCACCCTCCAGCTCCTGCATCTTAGGTCTTCACCTTCCACCAGGTCTTCCTGGGGTCACCTCCCAAGTAATCCAGGGACCCTCGAGTCCTTGTCTTAGAGTCAGTTTGTGGGGCCTCCAAATTGCCACTGAGGCTTCCCAGGTGGCTCAGTGGTGAAGAATCTGCCTGTCAATGCAGGAGACCTGGATTTGATCCCTGGGTTGGGAAGATCCCCTAGAGGAGGGCATGGCAACCCACTCCAGTATTCTTGCTGGAGAATCCCAAGGACAGAGGAACCTGGCAGGCTACAATCCATGGGGTCGCAAAACAGTCAGACATGACTTAGCAACTAAACAACAGCAAGAACACTACTGATAATGAATGGACTGGATTTGCTCGTTCTACAGCCATTTAAAGGGAACCGCACCCCCCCGGCCCTGCACTCCCCACTACCTGACCAGACCCTCCCCACCTCTGGGGTATTTGAACCTCCCAAGTTCAGTGTGATGATCTCCATAACATGGATGCAGAAACCAAACCCAAGGACTGTGAAGGTCATGGCAAAGGGCCCACCGCGCAGGAGAGACAGCGGCAGTGCGGGGCTTCGAACGTAGGCTTCCAAACCCTCCCCATCCTCCCAGCTCTTCCCAAAGGCTCAGTTTGTCTGGAGCTTGGGGTGTGAGTTGGGGTGAGGTATCTTTCTGGGGGGACAGATTGAGGAGACTCAGCAGACTCCGGGCCAGGACTCAACTTCCAGAGTTGGCTGCTCGGCCCCTCCCTTGCCGTGTGCCCCGTGAAACTGCAGGTTGAATGCGCTCTCCTCCTCCCCAGCCCAGGGCACGTTGAGCGTGCCCTACCAACAGGACGATCTGGGCTCGCGTCCCCCAGCCCACATTCCTTCTCAGCTTTCAGCTGCCCAGCACCTACCCCTCTCCCCACTCCAGCTACCCTCAACAATCTCGTCCTCAAAGGTGTCAAGCATACTCCAGGCTTTATGCCTTTGCTTGAGCAGTGTTCGCTAAGGGAACTTCTGGGGTCTGTTGGAAACCAGCCAAGGATGTTCCTAGATGCTCCTGGAGTAAGGGTGGGACCACTGGGAATGACTGAGTCGTTACAGCCTGCTTGCTAAGTCGCTTCAGTGGTGTCCAGCTCTTTGCAACTGGGTGGACGGTAGCCCACCAGGCTCCTCTGTTCATGGGATTCTCCGGGCAAGAATACTGGAGTGGGTTGCCATGCCCTCTTCCAGTGGATCTTCCTAACCCAGGGATCGAACCCGTGTCTCTTACATCTCCTGCATTAGCAGACAGGCTCTTTATCACTAGTGAGGAGCTCCTAGCAGAGGGGAATCCTTGCTTCTATTTGCTTGGTTTAGGTTTTTTTGGCTTCACCACACGGCATGTGAGATCTTAGTTCCCTAATCAGGGATCAGACCTGGTCTCCTTGCAGTGGAAGCACGGAGTCTCAACCATCGGACCCCCAGGGAAGTCCCCAAACCCTCATTGTTAAAGCACCTACTCTGTTCTGTCTCAAAGCCCAGGCTGGTAACTCCCCCTTGGCCTGACCAGTCTCACAGGCCCACCTTGCAGGTAAGGAAACAGATTCAGTGCTGACCCTGGGCGCCCCCCCCCCCCAATTGCTGGCTTCTCCCTCAGCCACAACCTTCTCCAACCACCACTTGTTTCCACATCTCCTTACCTAAGTGAACAACTCCAAACATTTATTGAGTGCCAGTTGTATGCTAAGCATCCAGTGTGACTCCTCAAAGTCCGCTCAACAGCCCATTATGAATGGGCAAATGGACACAGGGCAGTCAAGGTCCTTGCCCAGCTGGGGAACGAGAGCCTCGGTTTGGAGGAGGGAGCTCAATGTACAGAGAGGAAGACAGGTGTGCAGAAGTGAAGTGACACGCCCCAGGTCACACATCCAGGATGTGCAGGAGCAGGTTCTGAGGTGACACTATTCCTGAATCCCCCGTATAGAGGGAAAAGGGGGGAGGCCCAGAGGTCAGTGGGCTGCCTGAGGACACCTGGATGCCAGCATTGAGGGCAGGACTTGGACTGTGCACTCCTGGGCGGGGGGGCAGGGCTACCCCCACAGGAGGGCTCAGCTGGGATGCACCTGTGCACCCCTTGGAGGATGGCTTTAAAGGGGGCTCGTGGGGCGAGGCTATTCAGAACCACTGGATGGAGTCATGGGGTGAGGGAGGGGCAGATCACTCCATTTCGTGGGCAGGGCTGGGCCCTCTGTTCTGTGGAAGGGCATTAGCGTGCCAAATGTCTGCGAACACGCTGGGGCGAGATTCGGCAGAGCAGCTGCACGTGCCTGTGAGTAGACTGTGGTGTCTGCTCTGGTAGCTCCAGCAAGAAACTGCAGGGCCACGTTGTCCATGCGCTGTGGTGGGGAAGGGGCTGCCACTTTAAGCTGCTCTTCAAGGAAATGGGATCCCCACCCTCTGTCTGAGCCCCACTCCCCTTGTTCTCTCTAAGCCTCAGTTTCCAAGTCTGACAGAATATTTGCAACTTACGTCACAGACAAAGGGTTAATATATACCTAATACAGAGTTCCCAGAAATAAAGAAGGAAGTCAATTACCCTATGTTTAAAAACGGACAAAAGATCACATTAAATAAATACACTGGCCCTGAAAACATGCTCAACCTTGCTCTCATAAGAGAAATGGAAAGTTTTAATCTCAATTTCTCTTATCCATCTCTATCCCTTCATCATTCCTATACCTGGACTGCAAGTGTGATGGCTGGAGCTGAGGCAGTTATCTTGAACCATGAGACATTAGGCATGAAGACTAGGAAACAAGGCTGATTTCCAGAGGACTTTGTAAAACAGTATCACACCTGCCCTGGACTATCTATCTCTAGACTTTTACAAGATAGAAAATAAATTTCCATTTTGTTTGGGGAAGAAAGTATATAGAGATAGAAATATACCCTTACATCCTTGGTGAGGCTGTGAAGAAACAGGTACTTCTGTTCATTGCTGGTGGGAATGCAGCCTAGTGTAATGGCATGGTGGCAGTATGCAGTGAATTTATGACTGTGCTGGGTCTTTGCCGCTGCACACACGCTTTCTCTAGTTGCAGCGTTCACACTTCTCATTGTGGTGGCTTCTCTTGTTGCAGAGCACTGGCTCTAGGCATGTAGGCTTCTGTAGTCATGGTTCCCAGGCTTCGTCGTCCCATGGCAGGTGGGGTCTCCCTGGACTGGGGACCAAACCCCTGTTCCCTGCACTGGTACTCAGATTCTCAACCACTTGGCCACCAGGGATGTGTGGTGTTCATCTATCCTATGAACCAGCATCTCTGCTTCTAGGAATTTTGTCCAAAGAGATGAGTGGGAAGTGCACGATAATAAAAGAGACTGGAAGGGACCTAGAGGGGATGATGGGATGAACTATCCATGCATCCACCCAAAGGAATACACCATTGTAAAAAACAACAAGTAAAAGCTCTATATTACTGAAGTCATCTCCAAGGTATGTTATAAAGTGCAAAGGGCAAGGTAGAGAAAAGTGTGTGTATTGACAATAGGTTAACATTTATCTAAGGGGGATTATGAATGTATATTTACTTGTATTTAAAAAGGAAGAATAAACCTCAACATTTTAAAGGAAAATAGGGTGAAAGGGACAAGCTAAAAGCTGATTTATCTGAGCTTATCTTGTTTTGTAAATGTGACTTAGGGGTCATGTGAATGTTTTGCATAGTTACAAAAGAAAACTAAATGAAAGAGAGAGGCAAAAAAAAAAAAAAAAAACAACCTTGAAATAAAAAAAAATGAGACAAATGGGGAATCCCCTGACAGTCTAGTGGTTAAGACTTTGTACTTTCACTGCCAGAAGCCTGAGTTCAATCCCTGGTCAGGAAACTAACATCACACAAACTTGTGCAGGATGCCAAAAAAACAAGATAGAGAAAGGGACAAATGAACTTAGTTGTGGTTTTGAGTTGGTGGCTTAAGCACACAAACAGGAATTATTTCAGATGACTTTCATCTGAAACACAGTCATTTGAACATAGTATAACTACGTAAAGCACATTCTCTAATGGGAAATCATAATGTTAGTGATAATATTGATGTTGCTATTCTAAAAGTATCACATATATATATATTTTTTTTAGATAAAGCAAATAAGTCATTTTGTTAATGTTAGAAACCAAGATTCTCAGTGTTAGAAAACATATGTACAAATAGAGCAAAGAAATGAAATCTTGCAATCCTAAATAACTGAATTGGAAAATCAGTAAGAATACAGCATGTACTATCTCTTAAACAGAAAAATTATGCTCTTGCTCTCTACACTGAAAAGGCCTAGAAACAGTGACCAGATCTGCAGCAGTGAGCACCCCTGATGCCAACTCTGGTCTCTAATTACCATTTCCCATGAAAGAAACCAGGGCTCCTGGAGGAACGGCTGGCTCCTGAACTGGGCAGGAAATGGGCCAAAGATCCAGGAGCATCTTGTGAGGCCAGAAAGCAAGGACGCTTCTAAAGACCTGTGGGGAGGGACTTCCCTGGTGTTCCAGTGGTTAAGAACCCCACACTGCCAACACAGGTGGCCCGGACTCCATCGTGGGTCCAGGAACTAGATCCTGCAGGCAACAACTAAGACAGAGGCAGCCAAAAAAAGGAAAACAAACTTTTGGTGTCTTTAGTGGAAAGAAGGGAGAAAAGAAGGGAAGGAAGGAGGAGAGGAGGGAGGAAGGAAGGGAATTTCCTGGGTCTCCACTGAGAGGTGCTCAGGATCATCTCACTTTTCGACCAGCTGCACTCAGATGCCGACACGTGTCAGCATTCAGAAGCAGAGTGGTGTTTGGGCTGATTTTGCTATTGTCCTGCAGGGCTCAGAGCCAGCCTGGGCACCTCCTTGTATCAGGAGGACCCCGGCCTTGCCCCTCCCCTCTCTACTCCTGGGTGAGCAAGGTAACCTCTCTGGGCCTTGGCCCCCTGAGACCATCCTTAGCGTGTACTGGAGAGGGCCAGTGAGGCATCTCTTGGAAGACCCCCGCCTTAGTTCCCTTCTCAAGGTTGGGCAAGTAGGGAAGCCCTTCTGGGCCTCCCTTTCCTCTTCTGGGCGGCCAGGAATCTCACTGAGGTGGGGTGGGGGCCCAAAGGCCCAAATTCACCATCCACTCTGCAGTCTAGGGTTTCAGTTAGAGCAGTGGGGCCAGAGAGATGACATACCCCCTGAAGCAGCAGGGAGGGAGGCAGAGAGAAGTACCTGAAGCTCTGCCAATTAAGAGCCCAAGGAAAGCAAGGAGTGTAACCATGGCTCTGCTCAGTTGATTAGACACCAATTTTCCCGTGCGTGCATGCTCAGTGGCTCAGTGGTGTCTGATTCTTTGCAACCGTTTGGACTGTAGCCTGCCAGGCTGCTCTGTCCAGAGGATTTTTCAGGCAAGAATACTGGAGTGGGTTGTCATTTCCTCCTCCAGGGGATCTTCCCAACCCAGGGATCGAAACCAAGTCTCCTGCATCTCCTCCACTGGCAGGTGGATTCTTTGCCACTCAGCCACCTGGGAAGTTGGGCATCCCTGATTTCCCAGCGGCTCAGTGGCAAAGAATCCACCTACAATGCCAGAGAGATGGGTTCGATCTCTGGGTCAGGAGGATCCCCTAGAGAAGGAAACAGAAAACCACTCCCCTTTTCTTGCCTGGGAAATCCTATGAACTGAGGAGCCTGTTGGGCCACAGTCCATGGGGTCACAGAAGAGTTGGACATGACTTAGTGACTAAAAACAAGGGGCTCCCATGCTTCCCTGCTTGCCAGTCATCGCAGCAAAGAAAGGAGCTGATGAGCCTAGACTCTGTCCTGGTCCAAGCAAGGCAGAGGAGAGCAGAGGAAGTCAAAATTATTTTCTCAGAGAAGAAAACTGAGGCTCAGAATGCTGGGGTTGCCCCAGGGCACCAAGCCAGGCAAGTGCAGGGCTGGCCTGCACCTTCACATCCTGTCCCAGCTCTGGCCCCTCCCAGAGAGGCCCAGTGGCCATGGCTGAGATCATCTCCAAACCGGGGAGGGTGTAAACAGTCTACCCCACGGCTGGACCTCAGAAGGGATTCCTGTGACATCTGGCCCCTTAACTACTTTAGTCCATTCATTCATTCTACGAAGGTATGTTGAGTTCTAACCATGTCATGGGCGCTGGACCGGGTGTGGGGGGCGGTACAAAAAGCACAAAAGGCACGTATATAAATAAGGAGAGGTCACATGCTGTAGGTACTGAGAAGGAAATGGGGAGGCAGTTGGAAGAGGTGACATTTGAAGTGAGAGCAAGAGTGGAAGGAGTCAGGAGCACTGAGATCAGGAGGAAAGACATTCCGGTGGCGTGCACAGCACACGCAAAGGCCCTGGGGCGGGAAGGAGATGGGAGTGTTTGAGGAACAAAGAGGGGTGGTGCTGAGCTGGAGCGGGGTGAGCGAGCGGGGGAGGGAGAAAGAGAGGCCAAGGAGACAGGCAGGGCCTGGGGCTCCTTGGGGGGCTGCAGGGAGTAGGATGATGGGAGACACGGGTGAGCTGGGGAGTAACCTGGTATGGTTTTTAAGTTCTAGAAAGCTCCCAGTGGCTGCTGTAGGGAGAAAGGCCTTGGGGACAAGGGCGTCAGGAGGCATGGAGTAGAACTATGGCTCTGATCAGTATTTGTTAAACGCCAACTGTGGACCCCAGGCCTGTGGCTTCCTGACCATCCTCAGACATGCTGGGGGAGAGATGATCTACTTGAGCAGGGGAAAAATTTGGCCAAGGAGAAGAATGTTTCAGGGCCTAAGGGAGAAGAGAAATCTAGGAAGACTCCTGGATATTTGGGTTCCTCAGAGCCTCACCCTGATCTGTGGAGAAGGGGATGGAAACCCACTCTAGTATTCTTGTCTGGAGAATCCCATGGACAGAGGATCCTAGCGGGCCACAGTCCATGGGGTTGCAAAAATCTGGGGAGACTCAGGGGACAGTGAGCCTCTTTGAGGGTGGCCTGGGACCCTCACATTCCCCTCTCCCAAGGGACCAAAGTACTATATGTAGGTGCGAACTTGAACTTCCCTTTGGCAAAGATGTGCTGGACCTTCTGTACTGGGGCTGCACTCACAGTCCAGACAACCACCTTTCCCCTCAGAAGAGGGCAGGAAAAGGAAAAAAAAATGCAAAAGGTGGGGTCAGGGCAGACAGGAGACAGAGTGAGATGTTTCACCATCCCTGCAGGAAGGAAGCGAGTTAGAGCGGGCCTGGGCCTCCCCACCCTGCTTCCTCTGGCAATCGCTCTAAAAGAGTCATTCCATTTTGCTGACACAACAGAGCTCGCTGGGCTGGCAGTCCATTAGGACAGGCCCACAGGGGCCCTGGAGACTGCTCTGGGTTGAGTCAGAGGTTGCTGACTGTCCTATCCCTGGTTACCTGGGAAACCATTACATCTGAGAAGTAAACTCGGCAAATCGATGAGACGCACCAACAACTGCATGCCCGCAGCCAGCATGGGTCAATGGAATGAGCCCAATCCTTCTCCGTGACAACGCCTGACCACATCTTGCACAACCAACACTTAAAAGTTGAATGAATGAATTGGGCTACAAAGTTTTGCCTCATCCGCCATGTTTACCTGACCTCTAACCAACCGACTACCCTTTCTTCAAACATCTCGACAACTTTTTGCAGGGAAAATGCTTCCACAACCAGCAGGATGCAGAAAATGCTTTCCAAGAGTTCATTAAATCCCGAAGCATGGATTTTTCAGTTCAGTTCAGTCACTCAGGCATGCCCAACTCTTTGAGACCCCATGAACTGCAGCATGCCAGGCTTCCCTGTCCATCACCAACTCCCAGAGTTCACTCAAACTCATGTCCATTGAGTTGGTGATGCCATCCAATCATCTCATCCTCTGCCATCCCCTTCTCCTCCTGCCTTCAATCTTTCCCAGCATCAGGGTCTTTTCCAATGAGTTCTTCACATCAGGTGGCCAAAATATTGGAGTTTCAGCTTCAGAATCAGTCCTTCCAAAGAACATTCAGGACTGATTTCCTTTAGAATTGATTGGTTGGATCTCTCCAACACCACAGTTCTAAAGCATCAATTCTTCAGTGCTCAGCTCTCTTTATGTATAGTCCAGCTCACATCCATACATGACTACTGGAAAAACCATAGCTTTGACTAGATGGACATTTGTTGGCAAAATAATGTCTCTACTTTTTAATATGCTGTCTAGATTGGTCATATCTTTTCTTCCAAGGAGCAACTGTCTTTTAATTTCATGGCTGCAGTCACCATCTGGAGTGATTTTGGAGCCCAAGAAAATAAAGTCTCTCACTGTTTCCACTGTTTCCCCATCTATTTGCCATGAAATAATGGGACCAGATGCCATGATCTTAGTTTTCTGAAAAGCTTAGTTGAGCTTTAAGCCAACTTTTTCACTCTCCTCTTTGACTTTAATCAAGAGGCTCTTTAGTTCTTCGTTTTCTGTCATAAGGGTGGTGTCATCTTCATATCTGAGATTATTGATATTTCTCCTGGCAATCTTGATTCCAGCTTGTGCTTCATCCAGTCCAGTGTTTCTCATGGTGTACTCTGCATATAAGTTAAATAAACAGGGTGACAATATACAGCCTTGACGTACTCCTTTACCTATTTGGCACCAGTGTGTTGTTCCAAGTCCAGTTCTAACTGTTGCTTCTTGACCTACATACAGATTTCTCAGGAGGCAGATCAGGTGGTCTGTTATTCCCATCTCTTGAAGAATTTCCACAGTTTGTTGTGATTTACAAAGTCAAAGGCTTTGGTGTAGTCAATGAAACAGAAGTAGATGTTTTACTGGAACTCTCTTGCTTTTTTGATGATCCAATGGATGTTGGCAATTTGATCTCTGGTTCCTCTGCCTTTTCTAAATCCAGCTTGAACATCTGGAAGTTCACGGTTCAGGTACTGCTGAAGCCTGGCTTGGAGAATTTTGAGCATTACTTTGCTAGCATGCGAGATGAATGCAATTGTGTGGTAGTCTGAGCATTCTTTGGCATTGACTTTCTTTGGAATTGGAATGAAAACTGAACTTTTCCAGTGCTGTGGCCACTGCTGAGTTTTCCAAATTTGCTGGCATATTGTGTGCAGCACTTTCACAGCATCACCTTTTAGGATTTGAAATAGCTCAACTGGATTTCCATCAGCCCCACTAGCTTTGTTCATAGTGATGCTTCCTAAGGCCCACTTGAGTTCACATTCCAAGATGTCTGGCTCTAGGTGAGTGATCACACCATTGTGGTTATCTGAGTCATGAAGATCTTTTTTGTATAGTTCTTCTGCATATTCTTGCCATCTCTTAGTATCATTGAATCCCGAAGCATGGATTTTTATGCTACAGGAATAAACAAACTTATTTCTTGTTGACAAAAATGTGCTGATTGTAATGGCTACTATTTTGATTAATAAAATGTGTTTGAGCCTAGTTATGATGATTTAAAATTCAGGGTTTGAAACCTCAGCTACTTTTGCACCAATCTAATAGCTGCATGTGAATCTAGAATAATTTTAGAAATAAAAAAATCTAATGAAGATAACTAAAAGGACCTACTGTATAGCACAGGGAGTTATACTCAATACTTTTAATAACCTATAAGGGAAAAGAAACTGAAAAAAATACA
The DNA here is from genome assembly GCF_963930625.1 of Muntiacus reevesi. NCBI lineage: Eukaryota > Metazoa > Chordata > Mammalia > Artiodactyla > Cervidae > Muntiacus > Muntiacus reevesi. The sequence goes on along the minus strand of NC_089249.1, from coordinate 183,155,439 downwards.
TGTATTATATATATACGTATATATGCATATACAACTTCCCAGGGCTTCCCTTGTGACTCAGCTGGTAACGAATCCACATGCAATGTGGGAGACCTGGGCTTGATCCCTCGGTCAGGAAGGTGGAGTAGGAAATGGCAACCCACTCCAGTATTCTTGCCTGGAGAATCCCCATAGTCAGAGGAGCCCGGCGGTCTACAGTCCATGAGGTCGAAAAGAGTCAGACTCGACTGAGAGTCTAAGCACAGCACATATATATATCTGAATCACTGTGCCATATACCTGAAACTAACACAACATTGTAAATCAACAGTACTTCAGTTTTTAAAAAAAGAAAAAAAGAACTTGAAAATGAAAACCAAAATAATGTTTAATGAAAGGGAGATAAAAGACTTGCAATGCTGAGAAATTAAGATCAGGGCATAATGAAAACAATGGAAAACAATAAAATTATTTTTTAAAGTGGGGGACAACTTCTGTGAAGATAGTAGAACACATACAGCTCTTTGGGACGTGTTGTACGGGAAGGACGCCAGGGGACTTGCCAGGTTGACCTGGGTGGTGGTTACCTGGGCGTGCCCCCATCAGAAATTAACTAAAACCGACACCTAAAATTAATGCACTTTATGCATGTTCCTGGGTGTAAGCCACACTGCAATAATAAAGAAAAAAGAAAATATATAAATTTGCGCTTCACAAAAATTTGAAAAAACTACAAAAAATGTCAATGGGGCATTAAAATGGTCCCCCATTGAAGGAAAAAAAAGAGATTTATGTTTGGATATGCACATATATTCACAACAGAGTGTGTGAACAAGACAGTTTTCAGATTAATATGCAGAGTAGAATCAAATTTCTGTAAAATAACATACACTATAATAAGAATATATTGTAATATATTATAATAAGAATATATTATAATATATAAGCAAAATAATTATATATATATAATTTCTGCATCTGTATATGGGTATAAACTAACCTGAATGGACACATATATAGTTGCTTTCGAAAGGGCATAGTGGGGCTTCTCTTTTTACTGAACAGAACTCTGTAAATTTGAATCTTTCCTACTGAGAGTATCATATTTTTGTGTTTGAAATAAAATAACAAAAGGAAAACAACTTAAGAATTCGTTTTCTTCCTCATCACGTGACTGATCTATGCAAAGGATCAGGTCTGGACCCTGAACAAGTCACCTTTTCCTTTCTGGGTCCCAGTTTCCTCCTCTGCAAAATGGAGAGAAATATTAATAACAACCCCTGAGAGGGCAGACTTAGCTATATTAGCCCCGGCCCCGCTAACCTCTGGGTGGGACAGGCTCTGGGGTGCTATTCACACTCCAGTTGTCCCCGTGGGATCAGGCTGAGGCTGGACAGCAGCTCATCTCTTGCCCTAACTTGTATTCCGCTGGGCTTTGCTGGGTGGGGCTGCCAGCCTGTCCCTTCCTATTAGCTGTTGCCTCTTGTGTGTGTGTGTGTATTTGTGTGTATATGGTATACACATCTTATCTTTGTAAGCAGAAGAAAGAAACATAAAAATCAAGTTGTAAAAGATGTTTTTTGCAAAACAAGTGAGCTATCTCCATCTTCACTGTGCCTTAGAAGCACAGTGATCATCCTCCCTGTTGTAGAAATAAGGGACGACTGATGGTCGTCCCTGGTGGTCCAGAGGTTGGGAGTCCGCCTGCCTTGCAGGGGATGCGAGTTTGATCCCTGGTTCAGGAAGATCCTGCAAGCTGTGGAACAACTAAGCTGTGTCCACAGCTACTGAAGCCTGGGTCCTAGAGTCCACCCTGCGGCAAAGAGCGGCCCTTTTGTCTGCAACTGGAGAAAGTCTGTGCATAGCAGCAAAGAGCCGTGCAGCTGTAAACACATTTCTCTAAAAACAAGATAGAAAACGGAGGCCTAGAGAGGCGAAGCTACTTGTCCAAAGTCACACCGCCAGTGGACAGAGTTAGGATTTGAACCTGAACTGTCCAGAGTCTTTGCTCAAAACCCTTTTCTGTTTTTCATCTCCTGAGTATTTAATAGTACGAATAAACCATAGAGATGGAGTTAACAAGGTTCATCTCTAGATGAAGGAATGAAAAGAAACTGTTCTGCCTTTGGTTTGACACGAAGTGTTGTTGTGTACTAAGAAAAATAAATACTTTAAAATAGTAAGCCCTTGTTTTGTAAATGCGAGGTAATTTCTGCTTATTTCTTCCTTCTCCTTAGCTCGTCAGTTGATGATTCTCCAGGAGAGTCACGTTACTTGGGTAATAACAAAAATATAAAAAGACCATTTTTTAAATGCTGGGAGGCAGTGCATGAAATGCCAGGGGAGGTTTTCTCTGAGCTGAGTTGATTGTGGGAGAGATCGTGTCTTTTTTTGTTTGTTTTCTTTTCTGCTTCTTTAACTCTCCATCTAGAAATTACTCCACCTTTTTATAATTAGGAGAAAATGACCATATAAAATCCTGGGGTGGGGCTGTCACTCCAGGTGTTGCCTCTGGCAGGGACTGGCCCTGAAGGTGCCTCTCAGTCTCCTGCCAGCTTGATTTCAGGGTTGGGGGAAGATGGGTGTAGGTGGGGGTGGAGGGCTCTGCATTTTCTCAGAGGCACCAGCACTGTGAAGCCCAAGCAGAAATCCTTTCTTGGGGTCTTCCCTGGTGGACTTTGCACTCCGAATGCAGGAGACTGGGTTCCATCTGTGGTCAAGAAATGAGATCCCGCCTACCTCAACTAAAGATCCGGCCTGCTGCAACGAAGATCGAAGATCCCACGTGCCACAACTGATACCCAGTGCAGCCAAATAAATAAATTTTTTTAAAAAGAAATCCTCTCTTGGAGGCTTAATAAATGGAGATCGGACTCTCCTCTGAAGTGTTGGGGGTGAAGATGAAATGAAGAGATTCAAGGAAGGGATGGTCCCACCTAGCCCAGGCTTGCAGTCAAGGATTCAAATTCAAAGCCCTAAACCTTCCTGAGCTGCTGTTTTCATGCTTTCCAGGTGGTTCAGCGGTAAAAGAAACCACCATCCAATGCAGGAAACGTGACGGGTTCAATCCCTGGGTGGGGAAGATCCCCTGGAGAAGGAAATGGCAACCCGCTCCAGTATTCTTGCCTGGAGAATCCCATGGAAAGAGGAACCTGGTGGGCTACAGTCCATGAGGTCACAAGAGTCAGACACGACTGAGCGACTAGACAACTAAGAAAACAGTGAGGAGTAAGCATGCAGTAGGTGTCCTATTATTGCTCCCAGAGGCACTGAGATGATGCTGATCTTCACTGAGGCATAAGTTTCCTATAAGAGAAGGTTTCTTCTAGTCTTTAGTCTTGCAGGATGTTGACGTGCTACTCTTGACATGGAGCATATCAGGCTGAACTTGAGGAACGCTGTCCACTGCTTCTGCAGGAGATGCTTCCCTCTGAGGTCACTCTACAGAAAGGGACCCCTGAGCAGTGTCCCCGGCTGCCTCTGTGCGCCCACCTGCTCACACTTCCCATGTTTGCTCAGCGTCCTAGAACTCACGCTCTTGCAAATTCCCTCTGTCAGGGTCACTGCTATCTCCTCCCCACCTGCTGAACTCCTGTTCACTCTTCAACACCCCGTTGTCACTGCCCTCTCTTCCAGGAAGCCTTCCTTAATGGCCCCCAGCAGGGCCCAATTCCCTGGTCTGGGGTCCTCCATGCGCAATTCCTCTTTACAACCCAGCGCTGACCCCACGGGGGTGGGGGAATCTGTGTTAGCCTTTGCTCCCCAGCCTGGGGGGCTCTTGAGGGTTGAGGCTTCCCGAGTCCAGCATCACTTCGTGTGGGGCCATGCACAGTGTGGTATACAAACGAATGATGTGGACATGAGCAAAGTACCCGCAGCCTCCTGGAGCTCCTTTCTCTTTCAAGAGAAGTTCAGAATATTCATTTGTTCCAGCTCAGTTCAGAATGCTGGTGGCTAGTAATTTGGCAGTCACAAGTGGCAGGTTTGGGAAATTTCCTGACAGTCCAATGGTTAGAACCTTGTGCTTTCACTGCCGAGGACCTGGGTTCAATCCCTGGCTGGGGAACTGAGATCCCACAGCCGCACAGAGCAGCCAAAACCAACAACAACAAATGCGGAAGGTTTGAAGGGAAGTCGGCATGCAGGAGCCCTGTGACAGTGACTGGACCGTCTGGAGGGAAGGCCAGATGGCAGTGCGTATCAAGGGCTCTCAGATGCCCCTGCCCTGTCATTCCTCGAGGGATGGTTGTGAAGCTTTGGCACAGTAATGCGCAGCTCTGTGACATTTCTAATCCTGGGGAAAATTGGAAGCAGCCCCCAGACCTACCCCAAGAGGGCCTTTTAAGTAAGTGTGTAGATGATGAACCACAGTGTGATGAGGGGAGGGCTGGGACCAAAACCCCTCTAGCTTGCAGGAGACCAGCCCCATGCCAGCAGCTCCACTCCTGGGACTTGACCCACAGAAATGTGACCCAAATGCTCCCAGCAGCACCATTCCTAGTCACCCCAACCGGAAACCAGGCCCAAATACCCATCCACAAAAGGATGGAGGCACTGCGCTTGCGGCCTGCTGTGGGACTCCGCTGTGCGGTGCTCAGCCTTGCCCGACTCTTGGCAACCCTACGGACCGCAGCCTGCCAGGCTGCTCTGTCCATGGAATTTTTCAGGCAAGAGTACAGGCGTGGGTTGCCATTTCCTACTCCAGGGGATCTTCCCGACCCAGGGATCAAACTGGCATCTCTTGTGTCTCCTGCATTGGTAGGCGGATTCTTTACCACTGCATCACCTGGGAAGACCTAGAATACTATACAGTCACAAAAAAGAGTCTACCATCAACTTACCACATCTGCTGAATCAGTTCTCCTTCCATTTATATGAGATTCTGCCACGGGCAAAACTAATCTGTGTGTGAAAATTGATCAGTGTGACAACCAACTTTAACAAGGGACAAAAATCACACAATCACCTCAATCAATGCAGAAAAAGCATTTGACAAAATCCAACACCCTTTCACAGTAAAAACATTCAACAAACTATGAATAGAAGGGGACTCCCTCAATAGAATAAGGACAAAGTTTGAAAACCCCACAACTCACATCACGTTCAGTGGTGACAACTAAAGTCTTTCTTTTAATATCGGGAATAAGACAAGTGTCAATCTGGGCAGCGATAATAAAGGACCGCAGACTGGGGTGCTTACACACAGCAGAAGCGTGTTTCCCGCAGTTTGAAGGCTGGGAGCCTGAGTGTGCGGCGTGGTCAGGCTCTGGCGAGGGCCCTCTTCTGGGCGGCACAGAGGTGCTTCTTGACTGTGTCCTCACGTGCCGCAAAGAGGGTAAGAGAGCTCTCTGGGGTCTCTATAAAAGCACAAATCCCGTTCATGAGGGCTCTTCTCTCACAACCCATCACTTCCCAAAGGTCTTACCCCCTAACAGCATCACACTGGTCGTTAAGATGTCAATATATGAACTTGGGGGTAGTACACTCAGTCTGTAACAACAAAGATGTTTGCTTTCACCAGTTGAATTCAGTTTAGTCCTAGAATGTCTAGCCAGAACAATTAAACAAGAAAAGAAATAAAAGGCACCTAAATTGGAAAGGAAGAAGTAAAATGATCTCTTTTTGCAAGCAGCAAGATCTTATATGTAGAAAACCCTACAAAGACCCCACACACACCAAACAACAAAAAACCCTCTTAGAACTAATAAACAAATTCAGCAAATCAGCAGAATACAAAATTAACATGTAAAAATCCGTTGTGTTTGTATACACTAACAATGAAGAATCGAAAAAGAAAATTAAGAAACCAATTCTAATTACAACAGCATCAGAAAGAATAAAATACTTAGGAATATACTTAACAAGGAAAGGGAAGTCTTGTGCACTAAAAACTATAAAATGTTGCCAAAAGATTTAAAGAACATATAAGCAGAAAGACATCTGAGTTTATACATTGAAAACTTAATATTGTTAAGATGACAATGCTATCCAAAGGAATATACAGATTCAATGCTACTCATATAAAAATTGCAATGACTTTTTTTGCAGGAATAGAAAAATCTATTCTAAAATTTATATGGACTCTTGGGACTTCCCTGGTGATCCATCGGCTAAGACTCTGCATTTCCACTGCTGAGGGAGTGGTTTCAATTCCTGTTTGATAAAAAAAAGATCCATCCCACATTCCACATGGCATGGCCAAAAAAATTTTTAAATTTTATACAGAATCTCAAGGACCTTGCAAAGCCAAAACAATTTTGACAAAGAAGAACAAAGTTAGAGGACTCACACTTCCTGTTTTCAAAACTTCTTACAAAACTACAATAATCAGAATAGTGTGGCACTGGTATAAAGACAGACAAATAGATCAGTGGAACAAAGATCCCAGAAATAAACCCTCAAATACATGGTAAAATAATTTTTGATAGAGATGTTAAGGTCATTCAATGGGGTAAAGGACAGATTTTCTTTTTTTCAACGAAACAGCTGGTTCTAGAAAAATTGGATCTCCACAGGAAAAAGAATGAAGCTGGAACCTTACCGAACACCATGTACAAAAATGAACTCAAGATGGATCAGAGACCTGAATGGAAGAAGAAAAAAAGGAAAACATCAGGCAAATTCCTTGGATATGACTCCAAAAAACACAGTTAACAGAAGATAAAATATATAAAAAAATACATAAAATGAAATTCATGGAAATTAAAAACTTTTGTGCACCAAAGGAAACAAACAAGAGAGTAAAAAGGCAATATATAATTATATATATATATATATATACACACTATATATATATATATATATATAATCCCCTGGAAGAGGGCATGGGAACCCACTCCAATATTCTTTCCTGGAGAATCCCATGGACAGAGGAGCCTGGCAGGTTACAGTCCATAGTGTTGCACAGAGTTGGACACGACTGAAGTGACTTAGCATACACACACACACACACACACACACACAAACACACACACATATATAATACAACTGAAAGACAAAAAAGACAAACAACCCCATTTAAAAGTAGGCAAAGACTATACTCCAATTAAAAAAAAAAAAGAAAATTCACCTTAAAATAAAAACAGAAAAACAAAACAAAAAATTAATAAAAATGGGCAAGATGATACACAAATGGCCAAAAAGCACATGAAAAGATGCTCAACATCATTAGTTATCAGGGAAATGCAAATCAAAACCACTGTGAGCTATCACTTCACACTCATTAGGATGTTTATAATAAAAACAAAAGGAAGCTAACACTCTTTTGAGGATATGGAGAAATTGGAGCCATGCATTGCTGATGGTGCAACAATGTGGATGTGAAATGGTGCAGCTGTGGTGGAAAACAGTCTGATAGTTCCTCAAAAAATTAAACACAGAATCACCACACGGTCCAGCAATTTCACCTCCGGTGTCCCCAAAGAGCTGATGGCAGAGAGCTGAAGAGGCATCCGTACACTATGTGTACAAGAGCATTTTTATTTTTTATTATTTGCAATAGACAAAGATGGAAGCAATCCTTGTCCATTAATGGATAAATGGAAAAACAAATGTGGGGTATCCAAACTGTAGAACATTATCCTTAAAAAGGAATGAAGTTTTGACACATTCTACAATATGGATGGACCAGGACTGCAAGATCAAACTAGTCAGTTCTAAAAGAAATCAATCCTAAATATGCATTGAAAGGACTGATGCTGAGGTTGAAGCTCCAATATTTTGGCCAGCTGATTCGAATAGCTGACTCATTTTGGAAAAGACCCTGATGCTGGAAAGATTGAGGGCAGGAGAAAGGGGTGACAGAGGATGAGATGGTTGGATGATTCAATGGACATGAGTTTGAGCAAACGCTGGGAGATAGTTAAGGATAAGGAAGTCTGGTGTGCTGCAGTCCATGGGGTCACAAAGAGCTGGACATGAGTGAGCAGCTGAACATCAATAACAATATGGACTGACTTTGAGGACTTCATGCTAAGTGATGTTAACCAGTCACAAAAGAACCAACACTGCAGGATTCCAGTTAACATACAGCACCTAGAGTGATCAGATTCATAGAGACAGAAAGGATGGTGGCTGCCAGGAGCTGAGGCGCTGAGGGAGGTGGGAATAAAGAGTTGTTTAATGGGAACAGAGTTTCAGTTTTACGTGGTAAAAGGAGTTCTAGAGATGGATGGTGGTGATGGTTGCCCAACAAAGTGTATATACTTAATGCTAGTGAACTGCACACTTAAAAATGGCTAAGACGGGGACTTTCCTGGTGGTCTAGCGGTTAAGACTTCACCTTCCAATGCAGGGGTGTGAGCCCCATCCCTTGTCAGGGAGCTAAGAAAAAAACCCCAAAAAACCAAAGCATAATACAAAAGCAATACTGTAACAAATTCGAGAAAGACTTTAAAAAAATCTTTTAAAAAGTGGGTAAGATGGTAAATTCTACATTTTATTTTACCATTTTCTTTTGTTAATTTTTAGTTTTATACTAGAGTACAGTATTCTTGCTTGGAAAATTCCATAAACAGAGGAGCCTAGTGGGCTTCAGTCCACGGAGTCGCAAAGTCGGACACAGCTCAGCACAGAGATGCATCGGCAGCCAACAGCTGATTTACAGCGTTCTTTTACTTCCAGGAGTGCAGCAGGGTGATTCAGCTACACACACGCGTGAGTGACAGTCGCTCAGTCACGTCTGACTCTCTGAGACCCCATGGACTGTAGCCAGGTTCCTCTGTCCATGGAATTTTCCAGGCAAGAATATTGGAGTGGGTTGCCATTTACTTCTGGGGACCTTCCCAACCCAGGGATCAAACACTGGTCTCTTGCATTGCACGCAGATTCGTTACCATCTGAGCCATCGGGGAAGCCATTTCTAAGAGACATTTCTAAGTATAAAGAAAGGTCAACTTACAAAGTATCAGCAGATAAATGCTTGACTTTATCTGATCTATAGACAATACATTAGAATATGTAATGACTCCGTACACCTTTTCCAAAGGAATACCCGAGACAAAAGTAGCAATAAAGTTATAAATGACAGTCATCAATCAGATGAAACAATTTAGATGAAGCTTATATCTCTTGAAGAGATGGGGACTGGGCAAGTGGTCAGAAAGGAAATACAGTGTGCTTTTAACTTTTTTGAAAAATAATGTTCAGTTCCCTGTTGCTCTGTTTTTGCCAAATAAACCCTACACTTATGCATTCTTTTTCAGATTCTCTTCCCATATAGGTTATTATAGAATATTGAGTAGAGTTCCCAGTCCTGTACAGTATCCAAAAAAAAAAAAAAAAATCTAAAGGATACCTTTATGATTCCACTTATATGGCATACCTATAGTAGTCAAATTCATAGAGAAAGCAGAGTAGTTAGCAGGGACTTGAGGGAGGGGATGGGAAGTTAGTGTTTCATGGGCACAGAGTTTCAGTCTGAGAAGATGAGAAAGTTCTGGAGGTGGGTGGGGGTGATGGCTGTACGGCAATAGGAATGAGCTTACTGCCACTGAACTGTATGCTTAACAATGGCTGGGATGATAAATACTCTGTTATGTACATTCTACCAACGGACAAACTAAAGCAAAGAAGGATAATGTAGGAGCAGTGTGAGGATTGAGGTCCTACTGCACACTGCCTGGGGTGGATGCACGCAGAACCGCCTCGCCAAGTCTAACTGCGGTTCCCAATGCTTAGGTGAGGAACGCGAGTCCCACCGCGGGTGGAGCAGGGTTCAGACTGGCACCCTGCCTCTAGGGGGCACCATCAGGTGGAAGTCCTGCCCCCTCGTCTCCCTGAGCCGCCAACTTCTCATCTCTCAGATGAGCCCTTGGGACGTCCCCGGTGGCCCAGTGGTTCAGAATCTGCCCAGCCCGTGCAGAGAACATGGGTTTGATCCCTGGTCCTAGAAGGTTCCACATGCCATGGGGCAACTAGCCCACGTGCCACAACTACTGAAGTCCATGTGCCTAGAGCCTAGGCTCCAAAACAAGAGAAGCCACCACAGTAAGAAGCCCCCACACAGCAACTGGATAGTAGCCCTGCTCACTGCAACTAGAGGAAGGCTGAGCACAGTAACGAAGACCCAGAGCAGCCAATAAACAAATAAAAGATTTTTTAAAAATAAGATGAGCCCCACAGTAGTGGAGCTACTGTGAGGTACATCGCACCACCCCTTAGGCAAGATCCTTCCATGTCATCAACACAACCTCTTGCAAGAATGTTCAGCTTGGGACTCCCTGGTGGGCCACGGGTTAAGATCCATGCTTCCACTGCAGGGAGTGCAGGTTTGATCCCTGGCTGGGGGACTAAGATTGCACAAGCAGTGCGGGGTAACCAAAAAATAATGAAAAATAAAATATTCCTCTGGGGATGGATCAGAAGGAGTGAGGGTGGAGCCACAGGAATGGCTCAGGCAAGCAATAGGAGAGGAAAGCAGTGGCATCAGTGTCTCCACGGTGACATCGAAACTCTGGGGGGGAAGCAATCTGTGAGTCCAGAGTCGCTGTTTAAAGTGTAAGAGAAGGATAAGAAGAGGGTGTAACTCTTTATTCACTCACTCAACAAGCAGTTACTGAGAGATAGGTATTGTGGGAATTGTGGATGTGTCGGTGATCAAGGCAGAAAAAATCCCATCCTCATGGCTCCACACTCCAGATAGGGAGACATAAAAGAAAATAAAATTGTTTTAGATCCTGGGAGGTAAAACAGGTGATGTCACAGAGACACAGGAAAGCTATGAAAAACCTACACAGCATGTCAAAAAGCAAAGACATCACTTTGCCAACAAAGATCCATATAGTCAAAGCTATGGTTTTCCCGATAGTCATGTACAGATGTGAGAGTTGAACCATAAAGAATGCTGAGCACCAAAGAACTGATGCTTTTGAACTGTGGTGTTGGAGAAGACTCTTGAGAGTCCCTTGGACTGCAAGGAGATCAAACCAGTCAATCCTAAAGGAAACCAACCCTGGATATTCATTGGAAGGTCTGATGCTGAAGCTGAAGCTCCAATACTTTGGCCACCGGATGCAAAGAGCTGACTCATTGGAAAAGATGCTGATGCTGGGGAAGATGGAAGGCAGGAGGAGAAGGGAACGACAGAGGATGAGATGGTTGAATGGCATCACCGACTCAATGGACACGAGTTTGAGCAAACTCCAGGAGATGCAGAAGGACAGGGAAACCTGCCGTGCTGCAGTCTGTGGGATCGCAGTGTTGTAGCCACACGTTCCGGAAAACAAACTCACTCAGAAGGACAATGCAGGTAGTGGAGTGCAGTTTATTACACCAGCGGGCCCAAGGCAGAGTTTCCTCTTAGGCAAGGACTCTGACCGACTTTGGTGAAGACCTTATATACCTTAAGTGTACAGCTCAAGCTCACATCCCCAAATTCCTTAAACCCAGCCTGGAAAGTGTTAAAGGGAGATGCGATCAGGTTACAGCCATGATTCGTAATCAGAAGGGTCAGCTGGTTATACACTGTGGCCTATGCCAATGGGTGCCATCAAGATTACAGAGGTGACTGACTACATAGGGGATCATTACATTCTTTTTGGCGACGGGAAATCTTGGTGTGGAATCTGGTGTTTATCAGTCCGGGGGGCCAGTTCGGCTGTTGATATGTTATCCCCATGGCTACCAGGCACATGGTCCAAAGCTCACTGAAAGTGCAAGATGGAGTTTCCTTCTTTTTCAAGATGGAGTCAGCTCGGCCTGTTCCTTTCCTCCTTCAACAAAGTATGGATATAGACTGACAATAGTGAAGTTCCTTGGGGGAGATGAAAGTTAAGTCAAGCCTTAGGGGCGAGAAGAAACTGGCCTTGGGGAAAGTGATAGGAAATGCATTTCAGCCAGAGGAAACTGCCAGGGCAATGGCCCTGGGGTAGGAAAAATCTTTGCGTGTTTGGGGAACGGCAAGATGGAGCCTGTTTCCCCTGCCAGACTGTCCGCCCGCGGAGAGGGGGTTAGCTTTCCACGGGGAGCAGTGAGGGGAGGCAGCCGTCTCTAGGCAACCGCTCCGCAGTGGTCCCATGGGGCGTGGGGCAGAGGCCCCACAGACTTTCAGGGTCAGGTCACTGACCTTGTGCAGCCAAAAGGGGTCGTTCTGACATAACTGCCAGAAGAGAGCAGAGGCCCAAACCAAAGGGCCCAGTGTGTTGATTTTAGCAATCTACACTCATGCTAGGCTGATGTACCTGGAACATTTTAAGCTGGCCCCACCCCGACCCCCGCAGCCCTGGGCCTGGGCCTTGCCATGTCCTGCATGGACTGGGATCCTGACGCTCACTGCCCCCACCTGAGGGTACTGAGAGACCCATGACAGTCAGTGACTTCTTTTTTTCCTTTAATTTTTTGTTAGGTAATTTTTTAAATTAAAAAATGTATTATTTATTCTGGCTTCTCTGGGTCTTCGATGCTGTGTGCAGGCTTCTCTAGCTGCAGCAAGTGGGTCTAGCGCGTTCAGGCTCAGTAGTTGAGATGCTCAGGCTTAGTTGTGCTGTAGGATCTTAGTTCCCCAAACAGGGATTGAACTCAGGCCCCCTGCATTGGAAGCATGAAATTTTATACACTGGACCACCAGCAACAAGTTTTTTTTAATGGTTACTGTATCCAACCATGAGTTTCCCTGGGAGCTAAGATGGTAAAGAATTTGCCTGCAATGTAGGAGACCCGGCTTTGAACCCTGGGTCAGAAAGATCCCCTGGAGAAAGGAGTGGCTATATCCAACCATGCCACAGGCTCCAACACCTACTATGGCTCCCCATGGCCCTGGGGTGAGGTCTAGATCTTGACTGGCCTTGGAGTTCTCCCCCTTGCTGACATGCCCACCACTTTCCCACAGACACCCCACATGCCCACGTGCTTCATTTCCTTTCCCACAGTCTCTGTCCAGATGCAGTCAGTCAACACGCCTCCATATGCTCTCCCTTGTGACCAGGGAGCATCCCTACAGTCTTCTCACAGGAGCTGGCATTCTCATGGATGGTTCATGGTGGGGTGGGGACATGGAAACATATTGATGGTAAAAACGTACGTGTCAGCTTCGTTAGGCAACGGTTCCCAGGGGTTTGGTCACACACTAGTCTAGATGGTGCTGTGAAAATATTTCCCAGATGTGGTTAACATCTCCCGTCAGTCAGCCTTAAGGCAAGGAAGTTATCCTTGAGACTCTGGGTGGGTCTTATCTAATCAGTTGAAGGCCTTAAGAGCAAAAAACGGAGTCTCCTGGGAAAAAAGAACTCTCTTCAAGACTGCAACATGTGGAACTTCCCTGGTGGTCCAGTGACCTTCCCTAAGACTCTGTGCTCCCAATACAGGGCGCCTGGGTTCGATCCCTCGTCAGGGAACTAAGAGTTTGAATGCCACAACTAAAGAACCCACACACTGCAACAGAGATGGAAGATCCTGCGTGCTGCGCCTAAGGCCTAGTGCAGCTATCTGTTCGTCTTAGCTTTGGCTGCACTGGGTCTTCGTTGCTCTGCGCCGCTTTCTCTAGTTGCCGCGAGCAGGGAACTACGCTTGGTTGTGGCCTGTGGGCTGCTCACTGGGATGGCTTCTCTTGTAGCAGGGCGTGGGCTCTAGCTGCCCCGACTTCAGTAATTGCAGCCCTGGGGCTCGGTGGTTGTGGCGCATGGGCTTAGCTGCTCCATGGTGTATCAAATCATCCAGATCAGGGATTAAACCCGTGTTCCCTGCACTGGCAGATGGAGTCTTATCTGCTCCACCACTAGCGAAGTCCCTGCAGGTATCATATTGACTGTTTCTTTAGAAGGCCCTCACTGATACAGGCACCCAGAGGCCTCACAGTGGGCGGAGGCAGGGCTTGCTTTTTATTTTTTTTAATTTACATTTATTTTAATTTTTGGCTGTTCTGGGTCTTTGTTACTGCTCAGACTTTTCTCTAGTTGCGGCCAGCAGGTCTGCTCCCTAGTTGCAGTGTGCGGGCTTCTCAATGCAGTGGCTTCTCTTGTCACAGAGCACCAGGCTCCGGGTGTAAGGGCTCAGTAGTTGCAGTTCCTGGGCTCTAGAACACAGGCTCAATAGCTGAGGCCCATGGCTTCATTGCTCAGCAGCATGTGGGATCTTCCCAGACCAGGGATTGAACCCATGTCTCCTGAATTGGCAGGCAGATTCTTTACCACTGAGCCACCAGAGAAGCCCTTGCTTTTTATTTTTTTGTCCGTGCAGCATCGTAGTTTCCCGATCAGGCATTGAACCTGTGCCCCCTGCACTGGAAGTATGGAGTCTTAACCACGGACCATCAGTGAGGTCCAGGGCTTGCCTTTTAGAGATGGAATTTCCTTGACAAAACGAGAGCATCAGGAGGCAAGAACAGCCTACCAGACCCAGTTCTCAGACTCGGATGCAATCCACCTGCATGCCAAGGATGTGGATTTGAGGCCTCAGGTTTCATAGTCCTGGGCACAGGCCACCCCCGACATGCTGGCCCAGCCCGCCACCTTCAACCGAGTAAACCCAGGGCAGGATGCCCTGAGATCAGCCCCCCTCCAAAACTCCAAGGCCTGATCCAGACCAGAGATCTAGATGGCTCCAGTCCCATGGACAGGGCTATCTTTGGTTCCCCACCACCTTGAGGGTGGACAAGTTGGCCACAAAAAAACAAAAAATTCATTTTAGAGAGACCCAGGAGAGGGGAAGTGATTATACCCGCTGACAATGAAAGGGCACTTTCTACTCTCAGACCTCTACGAGGCGATCAGAGGAATCCAGGAGCCTCTGGAGTCCTCCTCACAGGTGAGCCAGTGGGAGATTCCAGCCGGCATTCCTGATTTCAAAGCCTGAGGGGTTGGATCGTTTATCTATCCAACCAAGGTGACTGATTTTTTTTTTAAGAATAATTGCTTTACAATGTTGTGATGGTCTCTACTGTACCTCAGCCCTCTCTGTTGAGCCTCACTCCCCCATCCCACCCATCTAGATCTTCACAGAGCACCAGGCTGGCCTCCCTGTGTTATATAGCAGCTTTCCATTGGAAAATTGATGCTTTCAGATTGTGGTGCTAGAGCAGATTCTTGAGAGTCCCTTGGACTTCAAGGAGATCAAACGAGTCAATCCTAAAAGAAATTAACCTTGAATATTCATTGCAAGGACTGATACTGAAGCTGAAGCTCCTACATTTTGGTTACCTGATGCAAAGAGACAACTCACTGGAAAAGACTCTGATGTTTGGAAAGAGTGAGGGCAGAAGGAAAAGGGAGCAACAGAAGATGAGATGGTTGAAAGGCATCACTGACTCAATGGACATGAGTTTGAGCAAACTCCAGGAGATAGTGAAGGACAGGGAAGCCTGGCATGCTGCAGTTCATGGGGTCTCAAAGAGTCGGACATGACTTAGTGATTGCACAAAAACAACTAGTTGTCTATTTTACACATTAAAGTGCATATAAGTCAATGTTATTTTGTCGATTTCTCCTAGCCTCTCCTTTGCCCACTGTGTCCACAAGTCCGTTCTCTACATCTGTGTCTCCATTTCTTCTCTGTAAATAGGTTCATTGGTACTACTTTTCTAAATTCCATATATTAACATATGATATATGTTTTTCTCTTTCTGACTTACTTCACTCTGCCTAACAAGCCCTAGGTTCATCCACCTCACTACAACTGACTCAAATCCATTCCTTTTTATGGCTGAGTAATATTCCGTTGTATATATGTGCCACAGCTTCTCTATCCGTTCATCTGTCAGTGGACATCTATGTTGCTTCCATGTCCTAGCTAATGTAAACAGTGCTGCAATGAACATTGGATACATGTGTCTTTTGAATTCCGGTTTTCTCAGGATATATGCCCAGTAGTAGGACTGCTGGGTCCTATGGCAGTTTTATTCCCACTTTGGTAAGGAATCTCTTACTGTTCTCATAGTGGTGACTAGTTTAAAAATTAATTAATTAATCAATTTGACTGTGCTAGGTCTTGGTTGTGGCACTTGGGATCTTCGATCTTCATTGCAGCACGCAAACTCTTAGTTACAGCATATGGGATCTAATTCCCTAAACAGGGATAGAACCTGGGCCTCCTGTATCGGGAGCACAGAGTCATAGCCATTGGACCACCAGGGAAATCCCCCCAGGTGACTATTTGATTGAAGTCTAACAGGGTTCAATATAACCAGGAAACATTTACTGTTGGTCCTTAGGTGAAGTGAAAACCGACGTCCACACAAACACTTGGACATACATGTTCACAGTAGCAGTATTCACAGGAGGCAGAGGTGGAAACAACTCAAGTGTCCGTAGACAGAAGAATGGATGAACAAAATGTGGTCCAACCACACAAGGGACTATTACTCAGCCATCAGAAAGAATGAAGCCTTGACACATGCCACAGTGTGGGTGAGCCTTGAGGACGTGCTTGCCGAGAGAAGCCGGACACAGGAGACCTCATGTAGCGGGATCCCATTTATCTGATCCTGTTGGTATGAAACGTCCAGAACAGGCAAATCCACGGAGGCAGAAAGTAGACTAGTAGCTGCCAGGGGCTGCAGGAAGGAGGAGTGTCAGCGACTGAAAAGGACGCAGGGTCTATTTTGGGGGTAGTGAGAGTGCTCTGAAATTGACTGTGGTGGTGGCTGCACATATCTGTGAATATCCTAAAAACCATTGAATTATATATTTTAAATGGATGGATTGAATGATACCTGAACTATATCTCAATAAAGCTGTTTTCTAAAAATGTCCCCCCGAAGTTCCACATTTATTGAGCACCCACTATATGCCAGGCACTGAGCTAGGTGCTAGAATGGAGCCCAAAGCAGGAGACAGAGTCATAAGCAGATGACCATAGTACTGGAGGATTCCTCTCTTACAGTACAGAGAGGAGATTAATATATATATATATTATATATTTGGCCATGTGTGTGCAGAACTTCCCTGCCCAGGGATCAAACCCACGCCCCATACATTGAGAGCACAGAGTCTTAACCACTGGACCACCAGGGAAGTCGTAAACATTTTTAAAAATGAAAACAAACCCATCCTTACTTGTCTTTATGAACCGAAAGAGTGCATATTTGGACACTTCATAACCCACCCCAAACCATGCCTGCCTCACCCATGTCAATTTCTGAGTGACATTCTTTATGTCCACAGCAAAGACAGTGCTACAGACTGACAGGTCAGTCTCTTTGTTCATCAAGAGTGGAGAAATCCCAAAATGTGGCCGCCTGTCTGTGAAGATAAACAACAGAACAAGGGCTGGGTCTGATGGAGACCCTCCCCCCAGGACCCGCCCTATCTCCACTAGTCTGGATTCCCCCTGGCCTCTCTTCTCCCGGTGTGGCCAGCGGGTGGCTCTGGCGGGTGGCCGCGAGAGCAAAGAGGCCCGACATTCTCGTCCAAAAATAAATCATGGCCCTGAATGAGTAAACAAGAAAGGAGGGCGGCGGAGGGGACTGGGAAGGGCTGAGGGGAAAGAGAGAATTGTGGTTTTCTTGAGAAGATGAAGGCAGCTTTCAGAGGCTGGCCTCCCAGGGCTGGGCTGACAGCCGTGTGCTGAGCCTCTGCTGAGCCCCCAGCTGCTCCCAACCTCCTGACGCCTTCCCTGCTGGGTCTTGACCCCTGAGGCTCACACCTCTCTCAGCGTGGACTCCATTAGCACTCAGAAAAGTCCTTCCCTTGCAACTGTTTTTGTAAACCCAGGGTGACCTTTGACTGTTCGCCGAGTGCAATAGGCTCCCTGCCCTCAGTCCATTTTACAGAGAAGGAAATTGAGGCTCAGAAAAGGGGAGAGAGGACTTTCCTGGTGGCATGGTGGATAAGAATCCATTAGCCAATGCAGGGGACACGGGTTCGATACCTGCTCTGGGAAGATCCCACATGCTGAGGAGCCACTAAGCCCGTGCACACAACTTCGGAGTCCACGCGCTGCAACTACCGAAGCCCTTGCACCAGAGCCTGCACTCCGCAACAAGAGACGCCACCACAGTAAGTTCAAGCACAGCTACAAAGACTCACTCCTCTTCTCTACAGCTGGAGAAAGCCCGTGCAAAGCAGCAAAGACCCAGCGCAGCCAAAATAAATAAATAGAAAATAGAAAAAAAGAAAAACTAATAAAGGGTTTTTAAAAAAGAAAAGGGAAGAGAGTAGAGATTGGGATTCAGGGGTGAGGAGCTCCAGGTATCCTCCCCAGGTCTGATTTTTGGCCATTTTGAAGTGGGAGGTATCTGAAGGGGCAGATGTGCTTGGTCAAAAGCAGCTGAGATCAGTAGATCAGTAGAGCCCTGGGTGAAGGCTCGGGTTTTGATCCTGGCTCTGCCTACCTGCAGCCTTTGTTTCTGCTCCTTCTGGACACAGCATCTTGGTGTGTATGGGACTGATCCTCTCCCCTCTCAGTGAAGTCTCCCAGGCCCTCCCAATCAGTGTACTGGGGCTCTTTAACCACTGTAACTGGTTTGGAGAGAGAGGCACATGCCTCAGGCTGGGTCAGTAAAATGCAGTCCTGGTGCTTCTACTGTGCATGCATACTCAGTCGCTTTGGTCGTGTCCGACTCTTTGCAACCCCCTGGACTATAGTTCTCCAGATTCTGCTGTCCATAGGATTCCTCTGTCCAGGAAAGAATACTGGAGGGGACTGCCAGGCCCTCCTTCAGGGGATCTTCCCAGCCCAGGGATCAAACCCGCATCTCTATGTCTCCTGCACTGGCAGGAAGGTTCTTTACCACTAGCACCAGCTGGGAAGCCCTGCTTCTAATATAGCTATCAGAAAACAGGGCTCTTTTCAACATTGCTTATGTGTGTAACTGTCAGCTCAGAGCTGCTGGCCATGATCTTGCCTGCCTGGAAATGATGCTGACACAAGGACAGCAGAGTCGAGAGAGGGAAAAAGAGGCTGCCTGGTGAAGTGGGTTAAGCACCTTGGTTCAGATGAGCCTGAAGCTATCATGTTTAATCCCATTAACCAATTAGTTCCCTTTAGCCTTCATGCAGCTGAAGGAGTTGGCGTGGATCTAGCCCTTAATTAAGGGTTAATTTCCCTGGGCCTTGGTTTCTTCCTCCGTAAAACGAGTCGTGGCTGTATAAGTTGAGAGGGGGCATGAAGGGTGAGTGCCCTGCAAGTACCCTGAGCTGTGCCATGCCTGGTGTTTTTGTTTGTTTTTGGCCGCACCAGGTGGCTTTCAGGATCTTAGTTCCCTAATCAGGGATTGAACCTGTGCCCCCTGCAGTGGAAGCCTGAAGTGTTAACCACTGGACCGCTGCCAGGAAGTCCCGTGTGCCTGGTGTTATAAAATCTCTAGTGTTCTCCGGCACACCTCCAGCTCCCCCTGGGCTCCCCCTGATACAGACATAGAAAGGTTTTCCAAGTGTTGCCGGTGAGCCCAACCATTCCTTCCCACTGCAACCATCCTCCAAGAACACTGGAGGCCAGAAGGATGGAGTGGACATCTCAGGCTGGGCTCTCAAGTCCGAGGTTCCAGGGTGGGCAGTGGGAGAGATGAGCCACTCCCAGAAAGGACAGGTTTGGTTCTGAAACCCCCAGAAGTGACTTCCCGGGGCTCAGGGCTGGGGTGGAGCCACCGCTTTCTCTGCTGCCCCATTTCAGGAAACAGCTTAAGATGGAGGCTGTTCTGACAGCCCCAGAGAGACCGCAGCATTGACGCACTAATGGCACTGCCTGAAAAGTCCTTCCTGGTGGTTGTTCTTAGCAAAACAGCTCACTGTTCAGCACATGGGGTCTTTTGCTCTTGTCTCTTGGCCCACTAGGGGGCAGGAATGCTGTGGCACATGGCCTGGAGGACTGACAGCCTCTGTCCTGGCCTCGCGCATCTGTGACTGGCTCTTGGAGCAGAGCCTGAAACAGGCATTTGTGGGCGAGTGATTTTTTAATATTTACCTATGTATTTATTTGTCTGTACCTAGTCTTAGTTAAGGCTATGGTTTTTCCAGTAGTCATGTATGGATGTGAGAGTTGGACTGTGAAGAAAGCTGAGCGCCGAAAAATTGATGCTTTTGAACTGTGTTGTTGGAGAAGATTCTTGAGAGTCCCTTGGACTGCAAGAAGATCCAACCAGTCCATTCTAAAGATCAGTCCTCGGTGTTCACTGGAAGGACTGATGCTGAAGCTGGAAACTCCAATACTTTGACCACCTCATGCAAAGAGTTGACTCATTGGAAAAGACCCTGATGCTGGGAGGGATTGGGGGCAGGAGGAGAAGGGGACGACAGAGGATGAGATGGCTGGGTGGCATCACCAACTCGATGGATATGAGTGTGAGTAAACTCCAGGAGTTGGTGATGGACAGGGAGGCCTGGTGTGCTGTGATTCATGGGGTCTCAAAGAATCAGACACGACTGAGCGACTGAACTGAACTGAACTGAAGTCTTAGTTGCAGCATGTGGGATCTAGTTCCCTGACTGGGGATCAAACCCGGAGCCCCTGCATTGGTAGCATGGAGTCTCAGCCACTGGAACACCAGGGAAGTCCCTTGAGTGATTTTTTTTCCCTCGAGTGGTTTTTAAAGAAAATCCCAAAAGGACAGGGAAGGGAAGATGTGAGCCAGTGGAGGGATGGGAGAAAAGTCCAGGCGTGCCTCCCACAGAGTCCTTGGAGGGTGGCGTTGGTTCTGTCCTGCTGGGAGATCTGGAAATGTTTTATGCCACTGGTTTGGGCTTCCCTGGGGGATGTCAACTCAACGCGTTTGTGGCCCTCTGGTCTGCATGCAGGCATAGGATGCTCCAGGAGCCCAGAGGATCCCCTGGCAACCACAATCAATCACACAGTGTCCTTGAGGTTAAACAGGGAGAGGGATGCAGGGGTGTGGATGGAGTAGCACAGTGTCAATTTCTATTCCTGCCCTTCCAAGTTGCTCTTTTAAAAGTATACATTGGTGAAGTCAGATATAAAAGGCCACATGTTGTGTGATCCCATTTATATGAAAAGTCCAGAACAGGCAAATCCACAGAGACAGAAAGCAGAGAGGTGGTTACCAGGGGCTGGGGAACGAGGAAAGGGGAGCGACTGCTAATGTGGAGTTTCCTTTTGGGATAGTGAAAGTGTTCTGGAACTATTGGTAGGCCACAGGGTTTGCTTGGGTTTTTCACTAACAGCTTATAAACAACCTGAGTGAACTTTTTGGCCAACCCACTATACAGAGGTGGTGGTTGTACAACATTGTGAATATGCTAAATGCTATGGAATTAAACATTCTAAAGTGGCAACTTTTATGTTGTGTAACTTTTACAACAATTAAAAAAAGCATAAATAGGGCTATGCCCCTGCTGTGCTCTGAAGTCTCCCATGATTCCCCATTGTCTTAGGACAAAATCTATACTTATTCCCACCCTGGACACCTCTCACCCTCAACCTTTCCCCTTCTCTTCATCTCCCTCCTCTTCCACATTTATTCTTCAGGGCCTTTTTACATGCCATTCTCTCTGCCTGGCTTGCTCTTATTCATCCTTCTCAGCCCAGGTTCCAGTACAGCCCTTTCTCTGTACCTTGGGAAAGTGAAAGTTAAATGTTGCTCAGTCATGTCTGACTCTTTGCAAGCCCATGGACTAGACAATCCATGGAATTCTCCAAGCCAGAATACTGGAGTGGGTAGTTTTCCCTTCTCCAGGGGATCTTCCTAACCCAGGGATTGAATCCAGGTCTCCCGAATTGCAGGCGGATTCTTTACCAGCTGAGCCACAAGGGAAGCCCAAGAATATTGGAGTGGGTAGCCTATCCCTTCTCCAGTGGATCTTCTGACCCAGGAATCGATTCTTTATTAGCTGAGCTATCAGGGAAGCTTCCTTCAAATCACTGACTGCAGGTTGTAATTTCATTGTGGCTTTAGATCTTGGATGGAAAGTTCCACCAGGAAGGAGCAGTTAGGTGTTTCTCAGAAGTGTAGTGAGTGAATGAGTAAGCAAATGAATGTATGACTGAATGAACGAGTGAATGAACGAATGAATGAATGTGAGTGAAAGAATGAATATGTGAATGAATAAATGAATGAATTAGTGAATGAATGAATATGTGAGTGAATGAATGAATGAATTAGTGATGAATGAATCAATGAATATGTGAGTGAATGAATGAGTGAATTAGTAAATGAATGAATGATTATGTGAGTGAATGAATGAATGAGTGTGTGAACCAACAGAGATGGACAAGGGCTAGCTACCAAGATGGTGTCAGGGAGATGCTGGAGGGACTTTCATGGCAGCTTACAAACTGCAGTCCTGGAGGAAGCGATGTTTAATCACCTATTTGACATGGGAAGAAACTGTCTAGTTTCACATCTGGTTCTTTTTTCTCCTAAGATTGCAGCTGCCTCTGAAACAAAGACCGACCACTGACGCCAGCACACACTTCATCATTCTCACTTCCTCTGAATGTTCTTCAGTGGGTTTTCTTTTTAAACTGCATAGGCGTGCACTCTCGCGGTGCCCAGACACATGGCTGGGGAAGGGATGGGAAGAGCTTCTGCCCCACCCCCACCACTTTCCCCGTGACTCAGGCAATTTGGAGCAGACCCTTCTCTCTTTGCATGCAGGGAATCTGCTTACATTTTATATACTATGTTTTCTACAATAATCACATCACACTTTGCAACTTTATCCTTTAGCTTCCTACAAAAAAAATCACATCACGCTTTGGATTTTGTCCCCCCAGGGTCTAACTTCTTCGTGAAAATCTACATCAGATTTCACATCCGAAGACCCCTTAACTTCTCCCTGCCGTCCCTCTGGTTGCTCTGTTCTCAGGATTCCGCCCCACGTCTGTGGACATCGAGAGTCATCCCCTAGGTTCACCTCAGTGTGTTTGCCAGATGAGGGGGAAGATCATGACTTTTAAAGACACTGGCCCAAATCAGCTGGCAGAAAGGCTAGACTATGGAGCAATCCCATGGAAAACAGCTCGGCAGCTCCTCAAAAGATTAAATGTAGAGTTTCTAAAAAGGTGAAGTCGCTCAGTCGTGTCCAACTCTTTGCGACCCCATGCACGGTAGCCCACCAGTCTCCTCCATCCATGGGGTTTTGCACGCAAGAATACTGGAATTGGCTGCCATTTCCTTCTCCAGTGGATCTTCCTGACCCAGGGATCGAACTAGGGTCTCCTGCATTGCAGGCAGACTCTTTACCAGCTGAGCCAAGAAGGAATCCAGGATCCCGTAATTTCACACTTAGGTGTAGACCCTGAAGAATTGAAAACAGGAGTTCAAAACCTATAAGCGAGTACTCTGAGCAGCACTATTCACAATCCCCAAAAGGAGGACACAATCCCAATGTCCACTGACAAACAAATGGGTGAACAAAATAGGATCCAGCCACACAGTGAAATATTACTCAGCTGTAAAAAGGAATGACGCACTGAAACCCTGTACACTGTGACCAAACCCTGAAAACACCATGCTGAGTGAAAGAAGCCAGAAACACAAGGCCGCATAACATGTGACCGATTTCTGTGCAATGCCCAGAACATGCAACTCCAGAGACAGAAAGTAGAGTAGAGAGTAGAGATTATTAGGAGTTGGGTCGGGGGACTGAAGAGTGACTGACAATTGGGCATGGGGTTTCCTTTTGGGGTGAATGTTCTAGAACTAGATAGGGATGGTCCTCGCACAATGTCATGAATGTATTAATGTCACTGAATTGTTCACTTAAAGACGGTAAATCTCAAGACTTGCTTTGTGGTCCAGGGGTTAAGAGACTCCATGGTCCTGAGACAGTGGGTGTGGGTTCGATCCCTGGTCAGGAAACTGAGATCCCACGTGCCATGCGGCATGGCCAAAAATTTAAAATTTGAAATTTAAAATTTCAAAACAAATGAATAAAATGGTGAATTTTATGTGATGCGAATTTTACATCAATAAGAAACAAAAAATTGGGGTGATCCTCATGGAAGCCAGCAAGGAGGGAAGTGCTGTTCCTGCCAATGCAGGCAGCCACCAGGCATTCTCACACCTGTCTGGGCTTGTGGTCAACGAGGCCGCCTCTTCTCAGGGATTTATTGGCTGCGTGCATTGCTTTCCTCCAAATCTCTTGCTCATTCACACTTCTTGGCTGACGCTCCAGGACAGTGTTAATATCCTTATCTACAAATGAGGAAACTGAAGTTCCCCTGGGGTGAAGTGACTTTTCCAAGATCACCCATTATGGCTGTTCCTTCACATCAGGAACTTGGGACTTTATTTTTAGGAGGAGAAGGCCAATAAGGACCCTCAGTGACAGGCTTCCAGCCTCAAAGAACAATGGAAACAGTACAGCAAATATTTGTGAGCTTTGAAGCATGCTAGTCCTGATTCTCAGAAGCCTGGGATTAGATGCTACTATTCTCCTGTTTTATGAATGAGGACAATAAGGCTCAGAGAGGTGAATCACTCACCCTAGGTCACACAGTGCAGGGAGGACATATTAGGACAGGACTCAAACCCTCAGGTTCTGCTTTGCTCTGAGCTGCCTCTGGGCAAAAGCAGGTTATCAAGAAGTAGACACTGAGATCTTGAAGCCGAAGGCTCAAATCTCACACTTGCACCAGGAACTCCAGAAACTGGGAGATGGTGCTCCCACAAGCCCAAACAGAGGAATCTCTGGAGAAAAATCAAGCAAAGCTCAGCTCATGAGGTCCCCCTCCTGGGGTTCTGAAGAAAGCAGCTGAAGAAGGAGATAGATGGGGCCCCTGGACCAGGCAATTGATATTTGTCAAATGGAGCAAAACCGCAGTTTTGCCTTTAGCCAGACAAGAAAAAAATGCCTGTTTTCCTTCCTGCATTGATCTGGAGGGAATAAACTAATGGGGGAATTCGTTGCAGCAAAAACAGAAATGAGCGAACCATCAAACAGGCCTACAAGAGTTAAACAATCTTGGTTATTCTTAACTGTTACTACTAACAAACAACTTGTAGCTGGACTAGTCCTTTACAAAGCTAATTACTCTCTGGCTCCATATAGTTTATAATCTGTGCCTGGCATTCTTCTCCCCCTACTCTCCCTAGTAGCATTCTGCATTTCAGAAAGGTCAGGGGCTGATAACTTCAGGGACACCAGACCCAGCTGGGCTGCCTAATGCTAGCTGTGTTCATTTTGAAACTTTGCAAAAGAAAAAAAAATAAAGCAAGCCCTTCAAGACGATATAAAACCTCTCCCTCTTCCCAAGAAAGGGGGCACAGTTCTTGAGGCACTAGCCTGCTGTGTTTCCCTTTTGCCTGGCAAAAACAATAAAGCTACTCTTTTCTATTTCCTTCAAACTCCGTCTCCATATTTCTGTTTGGCATTGGTGGACGAGGAGCCAAGGTTTTGGCAACAGTGAGACCAACTGGAAATCCTGGTGTTTAGTGTGAGTCTGCAGTCAGACTCCAGACCTCAGCTTCTCCACTGGGAAATGGGCCAGCTCCTGCTGGATGTGAAGAGTACAGTCCAGGGAGACCATTGGAAGGAGATTGGTTACGCACACAGTCTGGGCTACAGGCTCCAAAGTCGACACCTGTGATCTCCTTTGATTCTCAAAGCAAAGCCAAGGCTTAGTTTATCATCCACGTTTTCCTAGACCATAAATTTCTGTCACTCTAAAATCATATAAGCAAAAATTTTAAACCAAAGAGATAAATAGTGGAAACTCCACCCGCAGCTCAGCCCACTTCCCAAGGAACCCCTGTTGATAGATGGATGTGGAGTTTTCCAGAATTTGTCTGTGATGATGCATGTATGTATTCTGAGCTTGTATCTCTATTTCCCTAGAGTCCGATACAGTGTTTTAAAATTATGATATATGGGAATTCCCTGGTGGACCAGTGGTTAAGACTCAGCACTTTCATTGCCTGGGAGCCCCAGTTCAATCCTTGGTTGGGGAACAAAGATCCTGCAAGCTGTGTGGTGTGGCCAAAAATTAAAAGTAAATAATTAAAACGGCACTGTAAAATACTGGAGAAAATTGACTTGTCAATTAATGGTACGTTTTGGACTCTTTGAACTTATACTTCAACATCCGATGTTATGGATGAAGGAGATGGAGTCCTAGAGGTCATGGAGCTTGCTCAAGGTCACCCATTGTCATGGCCCTGGTTTAGGACTTGACTTGGGTCTGCATGTCCCACCCCAAAGCGGGTCCCCTTCAGACACTGTGCTCATTGTCCTTTCATGAAACACTCATTCAATGCTGGGGGTTTAAGACAAGAAGGCCTGGGTGAAGGAGCTCTCAACCTGGGTGAGACAGAGTGGGACTTGAACATCCCAAGCCAAGGGTTTGAGGGACGGACCTGGGGAAGCCAGAGGGGCAGTCGGGCCTCTGTTGGGCAGAGCAGGGAGGGCTGCCTGGAGGAGGAGACATGGGAGGTGGGCCTCGAAGGTTGAATAGAAATTCTTCAGGCAGAGTGGGGCCTCAGGGCAGGGTGGAGAGTCACCCCCGACTGATGGCCAGCGGGGCAGTTTAGGAGTCTTCCTCACACTTGACATCCAGGAGCAGAAGACAATACTTGACTCCAGGGCTCAGCTGTAAATCTCAAGGACCGGCTCAAAAGGTTGCTGCCTGCTGCAGCACAGTGCCAGCCCTCCCCAGATGGGGAAGCTGAGGTTTGAGCAGGCACGGAGACTTTGAAGTGCTTCCTGTGCAGCCTGGGCCTGGGCTCTTCCCCTTCTTGGGCCTCAGTTTCCCCATCTGTACAAAAGGTACAGGACAGCTGGCAGAATCTTGCAGCTGAGCAGGAGTTTGGCTCCAGTCCCAGCAAAACAATGTCAGCCCCGGTCGTTCCCTTCAATAGAACCCGTGCCCCAAACACATGGGAGTTTGACAATTTACTCCTCTCCTAGGGGCTGGACCCTAGGCCTCAGCCCAGGAAGGGGGGCAGCTTTGGGGGTGTGGCTCTGCCCATGGAGAGGGGTGAGGAGGGCACTCTGAAGGGGGTTGGGATCCTCATGGTCAGTGCCTGCTTCACAGGTGGGGAAACTGACGCCCAACAGGACGGAGTAAGGAAGGGTCAGTAACGATAACAGTCCCACTCTAGAAGTGGGCCTGGATTACCCTGCAAATCAGCTAACCCATTTCACCGGAGGAGTCGAGGTATAGAGTCCTGCCGCCTGCTGTGGCAGGCTGCCTTTCCCCTCTCCCTCACTCCCAGCTGGTGCATCCTCAGCCCCCATGATAACACTTGGGCAGGTGTAGAGGGGGGAGTCAAGGCCTGGAGAGGCAGGGTCCCCTACCCCGCTCGATGGCCACTCTGGGAACTATCGGCTACAGCTGTGCTGACGCCACACAGGTCATAATAGGGTGGAGGGGGCGATGGGGTTAAAGGAATCCAGGGGAAGCCAAGGGGTGGCAGCTGGGCCTGGGTCCCGAGTATAGTGCAAGGACATGGTCCCGAGGGTCAGGGTCACAGGCTCCGGTTTTCAGGGGAGCACCTCCAGGATCCACAGCCCCTCTGCGCCCTGGTAAGGCAGACAGAGCTGCGGAAACAAGGGCGCCCCCAGGGTTGCCCCCTAAGTCGGGTGACGTGGGAACCCTGTGGAGGGGGGCAGTGAGGTGGAGAGACCGCAGGGAGGACTCCAGAAACACTACTTCTAGAGCTTTATCCACAAAGGTGATCTGTGATGTCAGGCCAAAGTTTCTGGACAACCCATGTGGCTATGGGTGGGGAACTTGTGAGATAAATGATAGTCCAAGGGTGTCCGTGTGCATGCGTGCGTGCTTAGTCATATCCGACTCTTTACGACCCCATGGACTAGCCCGCCAGGCTCCTCTGTCCATGGGGATTCTCCAGGCAATACTAGAGTGGGTTGCCATGCCCTCCTTCAGGGCATCTACCTGACCCAGGGATAGAACCCGCGTCTCTTATGTCTCCTGCATTGGCAGGTGGTTCTTAACTACTAGCGCCCACCTGAGACCAGTCCAAGACATATATATATGTAAATGTATTTTTGAAAGTTAAGTGAAAAAATGCAGAAGGCAGAATAGAATGTGAAGTATAATTTGCATTTTTAAGAAGGCTTCTGTCTAAAACATGCCCATATCTAAAATCATCTACACAAAGGGATCTGAGGCCTGGGGTGCCTTGGGTTGTGGAAAATTATTTTCCCATTGAACACAATTCTGTACATTTTGACTTTAGCTAGGTATTACGTATTCACAAACAGTACTTGAAAATTATACTCATGTGGAAAGACTGTTTAGACCATGAGGAAGCAAGTCTCTAGGTATCAGGCAGTTCAGTTCAGTTCAGTCACTCAGTCGTGTCTGACTCTTTGCAACCCCATGGACTGCAGCACGCCAAGCCTCCCTGTCCATCACCAACTCCTGGAGTCCACCCAAACCCATGTCCATTGAGTCAGTGATGCCATCCAACCATCTCATCCTCTGTCATCCCCTTCTCCTCCTGCCTTTAATCTTTTCCACATCAAGGTCTTGTCAAATGAGTCAGTTCTTCCCATCAGGTGGCCACAGTATTGGAGTTTCAGCTACAGTATCAGTCCTTCCAATGAATATTCAGGACTGATTTCCTTTAGGATGGACTGGTTGGATCTCCTGTCCAAGGGATTCTCAAGAGTCTTCTCCAACACCACAGTTCAAAAGGATCAATTCTTCAGTGCTCAGCTTTCTTTATAGTCCAATTCTCACATCCATACATGACTACTGAAAAAACCATAGCTTTGACTAGACGGACCTTTGTTGGCAAAGTTATTTAATAAGCTGTCTAGGTTGGTCATTGCTTTGCTTCCAAGGAGCAAGGTAGCATGCATGGTGAGTCTTAAATGTTAATTTTTTTTACTTTTACATGGGAGTGGGAAAGAGGGGAAACCTCTGTGCTTTGTTCTGCATCTATCTGGGTTTTGCACTTTTAAAATCTTTTACAAAGAAAACATACTCATGTTGCCTGGATGTGTATGCTTGCATGTATTACATGTGCATGTTACATAGGTCCATAGGTCCACAGACTAGAGGTTCTCCAGCAGCACCGTCTGCCTTTCTCAAGGTCCTGGTCCGAAGGCTTCCCAGGAGAGGGGAGGATGAGGGGGGAGGAAGGGGTGGGGAGAGGCCATTCACGCTGGTAATGGTATGTTCAGGTTCCAATCAGCCCTAAATGACAAGGTAGCAGAGGAAATTTTACCTTCCAAACTGAAAGAAATCCTTCCCAAATCACAGAGGGAAATAGGCCTGAAGTAAAGACCGTCCTGAGTTCTCCTGGGTGGAGAACCTTGTTCTGTGTGTCTTCCCCAGCCCTGAGCAGTGATAGAGCTGGGAAGGGGGTCTGCCAAGAGGGAGGAGGAGAGTGGGGGGGGTGGGTGGGGGTGGTGTCCTTACAGGTCCTCAGCAGTTTTCTCAGGCAGCAGCATGAGTCGTGGTCAGACTCCACCTCCAGGGCTCTGGGGAAGACGGCAGCAAACGTATGGCTTCTTGGCTGACAAGACCTCCTATCACGGTTATGTGGGTCTGTCAGTCCTGAGTCCCTCTGGGACAGCGAGAGGAGCGGTTCAGGGGACCCACAGCACTTCCTAAGGGGTCTCGTCTCCTCTACCCCTAACTTGCTAACAAAGCCCCCCAAACCTTCCTGGGCTGTCCGCTACCCTGGGCACAAGCAGGCTGTGCTCGGGTGGAGGTCCCCACCGGCCCTGCTGACGCCAGGCTTGCCTGCCTGAGTGCTCTGGACCCTCCCTCCTCACCGGAAGGGCCAAGGGGCTGCTGACGGAGCAAGCAGACAGACAGGGCCGAACACGGGAACAGCAACGAGTGCTCAAGATAGTCCACAGGCTGGCTCCTAGGTCAGGGCGAAGCCCGAGTGGGCCTTGCTCTAACTCTGGCAGCTGGAATCCCAACCCTGGGAAGGCTGTGAGGTGGGCAGGTGAACTGTGGGTGGCTCAGGTAAAGCTCCCATATCCTGATACACTCTCAAAGGCAGATTTCTGTACCCAGTAACTCACCCCTCGTTCTCCACAAAAGATATGGTGGACCCAGCCTCTGTGCTTGGCCCTGATCACTACCTGCTCTCTGGTACCCTTCAAGCTTTCCTCGTGACTCACCAGGCCCCCAACTGCAGCAGGGCAGTCAGAGAGGCCCCGGCTGGCAAAGCACACGCCTGAGAGGCGGCAATTTTACAATATGTCTCCATGTAGGCTCCACCACATCCACCACATGTTCCCCAGCCAGTATGATTGAAAAACGCATCAATGGAGACCATGGAAAATTGGGTTTTCTCTACATTTATTTCAACTGCTAAATGATTAACAACATCCACAACTTCTTAGTTTAAAAAAAAAGAAGAAAAGAAAAAACAACCCCAAACCCCCAAAACTTCCATTTTGTAACATCACAAATGTCTTCTAGGTTTTACCAAGGACCAAAAAGCTAAAATTCTCTATGATTTCCAGTGACGGAAACAAGGCAGAGACAGTAAGCACCCAAAGTGGCGAGCTAGCACTTTCCGGATGCCTGTCGTCCTCACGGAAGAGCCCCTGGAACTAGAATGACAGAAAAGACACTGTGACTTTGACGAGGCCACGCAGCTGCACGTCACGCTTGCTGGCACGCATGCCCCCTGCAGAGTGGCCTCTGCCGGAGAGAGCAAGGGCAGGCATGGAGGGCCAGCGTGCTGGTCCCCGGAGGCGGGCAGGACGCACCGCCACGCTCCTCCCTGGCCCCCACAACGCCTTGACTGCCTCAATGCCATCACCACAGAAATGTCACCTGAGTGTTTATGGGACTTTCCAGGCTCAAGAAGTAGGTGTTCCCTTTGACGTTTGCCAAAGGCTCAGTGTCAGCCAAAGCAGGACACCCCCAGGAGGAGTGGCAGGAGGCTGTGGATTGAATAGGGCTCGAATCCTGGGAATTCCTAAAGTATTTTATTTACAAATAAAAGCAGAAAGCTAAGAATGACATTCTAGGACAAAGTGAATGTGATGGTCAAAGCTATGCTTGAAGAGCGAGAACCCATGCTGGGGGTGCACACCTCACCCTGGGCGTGCGCTGAGCGTGCGTGCTCCGTGACAGGCCATGGGGAACCAAGGCCCAGGTCTCAGAGTTCAATCACTCTGCCTGACTCACAGCCAACATGGAAGGCTGTTGGAAGGATTAAAAAAGGAGGTGATTCCCCCAAGTTGTGGTTCCCCCAAACCACACCACTCCTGCAGGCTATTTCAACTCTGCTGAAGAACCTCCAACACGTCCACCCATAAAGATCTGCCAAAACAACAGAAGTGACCAGAAGCAAGCAGAGCTCTGGGGACTACCCGTGACATGAAGACAGGCAGCATCAGGTGGGAATGCGATGCTGTGCCAATGAGTGCGGGCCAGACAGAGAGAGATCCAGAGGCGGCTGGGACTACAGCCCAGGAGAGTTGAGGATCTGAGAAAATGAAGATTTCATAACTGTCAATAAAAGTGGCTGATGGGATCATTCACTGCTGTGTCCCCCAAGCTCACAGTATCAGCAGGATCTCTTTTTTTCAGGTTTTAACACATATTTAAAACTTCAACACTGCTGCTTTCTGATGAAGGGTTGAGAGATCCCCACAGCCTGAGAATTCCACATGTAGCGGCAAGAGGCGGAGTGTGAGAAGCGGGAAGGGGCGGCCATCACACATCTTGAAATAGCAAACAGCTGCAGAGCCCACCCCAAGAGGACCCTTTCAGTCCTGCACACAGGCCCTAATGAAACAATTCCTCACGCTGCCACGCAGGCAGAAAACGGGACTCTGAAGAGCTCACACCTCCTACCCCCTTGCAGGAAACACTCCATATGTGGTTTAAAAAAAAAACAGAATGAGTTTGCTTTGTGGATTTTAAAGAGAATGTAAATTTGGGGAAAGTTTCATTAGTGTAATGATTACTCCCCAATGAATTAAGTTGCTGAATACATCGGTGAACTTTCATTAAGTCTCTAGGGATGCATTTAAGAGTCGAGACTCCATAAATAACATGTTCATCGAATCCACTAGTGTAAAGAGCTTCAGCACTCAGACCGACAGGCGTGGTACTAGAGCGCAGGCTTCATTATTCCTGATTCATATTCCCTATTTGAATTTGAGAAGACACAATCCATGACTATTTCAGGATCAAGTCTGCCAACAGATCGCTTTCAGAGAGCAGTGTGTCCTGGCAGGAAACCCGACGGTAGCCGGTTCCGGGCACTTACAGGGCGCTGGTGCTTTCAAGGGTAACCCCACCTTCTGAGTGGAACCAGCAGAGACCTGCAGAAGACCTGCTGCCAAAAGCATTGGGAAGAAGGGGGAAAGGCAAAAGCAGACTGGAAACGGGGCATTTTGTTTGTTTTTTAAGAAAAAGAAAAGCCAGCGGGTGGAACCTCCACACCAGAAACTGCAGAGATGTTTGTTTTCTGTGTACACACCAAACCTACTTGGGCACTGGCTCCAGGGCTGATCCGGGACAGAGGTGGCGTTTTAAGAGTAATTGCTGCTTCAAGCCTTATCTTTCTCACCAATGGTTTTCATCTATTCAGGGAGAGAACGATTTTGTTCAAAACTGAGTTGGAAATTATGGGTGGGGAAGACAACTAAGAGGAGGGGAGAAAGATAAGGATATTTATAGGCCAAAGGCCCAAAGGAAGGAAAAGGACTGGAAGACCCTCAAATCGAGACGAGGTACGAGTGGCGTCCTCTGCGGTGCCAGCTTCGAGGTCACCCTTACATGTGCAGGACACAAGGCCACTCCCGAGGCAGCTTGTTTCCACAGGACGGCCCAGGGCTCAGGCCCCACCACAGGCTGCAGGCAGCGGTGCAGGGTGAGCGGGGGCTCGCTCCTTCAGCCAAACCTGGAAGGTGAGAGGCGGGACGCACCCACAGCCAAACACCCCTAGTGTTTCCCCCAGTTTTATGATTTTGGGGGGAGTGATACTTTGTGTTCTACGCCCTGGCATGTCAGCTCAGGCAGAGTGCCCCCCACCGGCTCACACACATACCTATTTGCTGGCCCGTCTGTGTCTGTACATCTGCATCATCCTCTGACGGAAGACGTCAAACGTGTCTTCTTTGTGCTCCTGCCCGTCGGCACCCAGCCCCTCCCCTTCTGACGCGCTTCCCCTGAGGAGCAAAACGGACAGTTAGCCACGCCTGAGCCCGTGGCCTGGCCACCAGGGGACGGACACAGCCTGAGCTGCCAGAGGGGCACACGCCAGTGACAGCAAGGGAAAGAGGAAATGAGGACACAGCTCACGGTGGGGACAAGGGATACTCACCTGTGCAGGCCTGTGGGCCTTCTGAGAAGCGTGCTCAGAAGCCAGTCCCTTATTATAGCAGAAAGCGTCCCCAGCAGGTGCTAAGCTCACTTTTAACAGAAATGCTTGCTGCATGTTAGTGGGGCTTCTTAAACTGTGGGCCATGCTCTCTCCTGGTTAGTTTGAGTGTGGGTTCGCAGAAAACGGAAGTGGCTGTTAGTGTAACTACCTAGAATTACCACTCGGCTTTTCTGATAATATGAACGTGGCCAAATGCCAGGGACCAAGTCTATGCAAATGCAGCCAGAATCTGTGTGAACACCTGCACAGGGAAACGACCTGCTAGAAGCCACGTTCAACATCAGGGAAACCAAGGGGTGCTGGTCACAGGATTCAGGGCCAGAATCCCCCAGAGAGCCTGCCTCCCTGGGCACAGCTGCCCGCCCCCGGCCCCCGACGCCTGCCGCGTACACGCTGACGGGCTCCCTGATGCCCTTCCCACAGGAGCCCAGGCCATGGCCCTCCTTCCAGCCCATCTTCTGTAGCATCTGGAACCCCAGGTTCTTGTCCGTCAGCTTCTGCTGGGCAAAGTCAAAGTCCTTGGGTTTCTGAGGAGAGAGAAGAGTGTGGCACATGAGGGGTAGCAAAGTGCCTGGATCAAGAGTCTCCCCTGGGCTGCACCTGGACATGGTCCAGTACTAAACACCCCGAACGCCCCTTTGATGCCCCTAGATGCTCAAGATCAAGTCACAGTCCTGGCAACATTCCCTGGGTGGGCTGATATTTGTAAAGGTTGGCGGTCACAGCTTGAAGTGTCCCCAGAGAACTGAACCAGACCTGTCTCTCAGGCTTCGCTGCGACCACTCTTGTTGCAGTGTTGAGACTGTGAACTAAACTTTGTGAGGGGATGGTAGGGACTGGGCCCAGAAGTTCTGACTAGGAAGATCCAGAGTGGAGACCTGAATGAAGAAAGTGGCCATGTGGTCATCAGGGGGCATATCCCAGGCTGGGGGGAACAGGCCTTGAGACAGGAAGGCCCCTGGAGTGCCAGAGTCAGAGAGGAAGCAGGGCTAAGGCAGAAGGGGGCCAGACAGGCACGGAGAGAGGTTGCACAGGAAAACCGTCCCAAAGGGGCCTCTCTACTCGACGTCCACTCTTCCCTCGTCGTTTCACTCCTGAGAGCGTTCACAACGCTGGACAGTGACTCCACCCTGGAAGCTTCCCGGGCAGCCCTCAGGCATTACTACCAACCCTGACTGACCTATGTGTGTCTGAGCTCTGAATGCTCCCCAAGGGCAGGGATGAGGTTCTGCCTGGACTCTGGGGTCCGTGTCTAGCAGAGCAGATTTTGCTGAGGGTGGGTACCGCTGGGAAGGATGGGGCCTGCGAATGACCTTGTGGGTGGAGAAGTGAGAAGCCCTGGCAGAGATCTGAGCTCCAGAGCAGGCTGTGGAAAGACAAATGAAAAGGCCCAGAGGCCTCTGGAGGAGACAGCTGCCCTGGGTGAGCTGTGGGGATTTCCATTCACTCATGAATATTCATGAGCACCTACTGTGTGCTGCAAAGTGTGGGCAGCTAAGGCCTCACAGTTCCTGCGGTCTGAGCTTGTTTCTTTAATCCACCTCGGCCTAGGGAGACCGAGAGCGGCCCATCCGCTCCCAGGGAGAAGGTTCCTGTGTCCTGATCAAGGCAGCTAGGAGCAGCAGGGACGGTACAAGTGTGGGTGGAAAGAGGATGGAGAAGGGACAGGAAAGGCTGGCCACGGGTCCCCCAAAGGCAGGCTTGCACCCCACTTCAGGGAGGCTGAGCAAGTGGAAGCAACAAGAGGAACAGGGGTCCACTCAGCCGGACATATCTTGGTGAGTTTTCAACTATGTCTAACAATCAGCCTGCCCGGTCTCCTGGGGCTAGAGCAAAGCCATGCACCTGAGGCCAGGCTGCGGAGTGCACAGAGGAGACCTCCACCCTGTCAGCAGTCACCCCAGAGACCCACTGTGGCAGGATACCGGCTGGCCGCATGTTGGGTTAACACCATTTCATTTAATCCTTGCGGGATCTCCGACCTGCAAGGTAGGTGCGACTGTCCCACTTTACAGTTGCACAAACAGGACCTCATGCCAAGACTGGATGGCCAGGCTGAGCCTGAAACGGCTGCCTTTTCAGCAGGCTGTGCTTCACCAGACGGTACCTGGGAGCTGGCTCAGCTTAAAACTCAACACACCTGTTAAAAACACACGCTTCAGGCACAGGGAGGGTCCTGCTCCCAGCTGTAACTGAGGTCACACTGACGCTTCATCTGTCTGCTGAGATTGGCGTGATGCACTCAGAACAGTCTGAGCCACCACACAGGCTTTCCTCACCCCAGACGCCCGCAGAGACACCTGGTTCCCCACTCACCTCCTGGACTGCTAGGGCCCTGTGATGTCCCCACGTGTGTCCCAGGTGAGCTGGGCCAGCCTCACTTGACTGAAGTTTGCTCTCGTCTCCTGCCAATGACCCACCCGCCACAGGGGTGCCCCATTTCAGTCAACAGCAGCCCTGTTCCCTTAACTGTCCAGGCCGACAACCCCAGAGTCACCCCGGACTCTTCTTGGCTTTCTGGTCCACGTTCAGTCCATCCGTAAGTCCCACCAACTCCACTTCACCCCGCCTGGGCCTCAGCTCTGCCTGGCCCGCTAGTCCACAGGCTGCTTTCCGCACAGTAGTCCTAATGACCATGTCTTCTACCCAAATCCCCACCAGGCTTGGCTCCCTGACACCTCCCCAAAGAAGGGGCACAGTGCTGACACCCACCTACAGACCCCACGTGACCTGGCTGCTGCCATCTCCACGTCCCCAGTGCCCCACCCCCGCCGCTCTGCTCCAGGCCAAAGGGCTCGAAGCCGACCTGTGTCTGCCCCGGGGCTTCTCTCAGGCCTCCCACCGTGCTCCTCCTCACCCACCATTCAGGGTTCTGCACGTCTCCGTTGCTGATAGCCCTGCTCACTGCTGCCTCTGGGTGGGCAGATGGAAAACAGCACGGGAGGAAGGTGCTGGCTAGTTAATGAACACTTGCGCACGCATGCGTGCACACACACGCTCAGCTTACTAGCAAAGCCACGCACTCTTTTAACCACAATTATAGTCTACTAAATCTTAACCTCTCAATGGCTGAAACATTATCTTGTTCATCTCTCTGATCCACTGCACACATCAGGCCTTACCCATCCATTAAATAGACTAAATACTCCATCCTGTGCTCTGGGCAATGCAAAACAGTTTAAGAGAGATAAGGCTGTGTGATGTTCTTTGCATGCTGACACCTGGCCTGCAGAGTGAGTACAGCCTGCAGTCAGTACCCTTGAGAACTTGGGCAAGCTCTATGTCACATGTGAGGACACTCAGCCATGCTCACCTTCTTCTTGGACACGGGGCGACCCCGAGGCCTGTCATAGGCAATTCGAACTGGTTCGTGAACTGGAAGACAAAAGAAATGTATATATACAAATACACATGTCCTTTCCCCAAATTACTGACACTTGGAAGACAAGCATGCTGCAGCTCTGGCTAACGGCCTTTCTGCCGACAGAGGCAGCTAGGAGCTGTACTGCGGGGCCAGTCGCTTGGCCCGCAGAGCACAGAAACGAACACAGAGGCTCAGCTGAGCGCTGCCTTGCTGTGGGAGAATCTCCTTAAGTGTGACTGCCACGTTTACGATGATGGACCCAACACATGCACTGCTTTCCGTGACTGGAGGAATGCATTTTGCTTCAACAAATGACCAATTTGTGACACTGCCCTCTTCCATGTCTCTGCAAGTATTCCGTAGATAAAGAACTAAAGTCCACACAGAACCTTCCAGTAAAAACAATCACACTTCTCATACAGAGCACTAGATCATATCATCATTATTATATTTGACAAAGGAAGAGACTAGCAGGTCTGGTACTATCTCATCAACCACCCTATCAAATAACTGAGAGCTTCTAAAACTGAAAGAATCCCACTTTTCCCCCATGAAAGCCATCATAACAAGTATTCTGATGTGCTACTGCCCTCTGGTAAGTTCTGAAGGACAGAAGAGTTTAACAGAGAGTTAGCAATCGATTGCAACACCGTTTCTAAACAGAAACCATGAGAGCTGTTAGCAGCAGAAACTAGACTGATACTGCTGGGTGTGAATATGATGTTCTCAATGACTTAAGAGCACATAGATTCTACACACACTGCAGCACTGTTCACCAAAACCACCTCCTCTCACACAAGCATCGAAGGATCAGCCCCACAGGAGAAACACGGCCCAGGCCTGGCTGTGTGGAGACCTGGGTGGGCAGCAGGGAGCCCACCCAAAGTGGCACATGATGTGATTTACCTACTGACAGTCCAAAAAAGGCAAAACCACAAGGCCAGAAAATGGTCAGTGGTTGCTGCGGCCAGGTAGGAGAGGATACTGTGGAGGGACAGAGAGACACTTCTGGAAGAAGTTCCAGCTCAGCAGTGCCAGGTGGCCCATGCCTCTACATCTTTGCCAAAACTCCATGAACTAGCCACTTGAAAAGAGTGCGCTTTTATTGCTGGTAAATTGTACCTCAAGAACTTTGACCCTCCCTATAGGTGAGCAGGAGATGACCTTCCATGGTCAAGGCTGGCAGAGTGTGGGCTCCACAGGTCCCACTAACTGCTGCCCCAGACAGATCCACGGCCCCTGCCTCAACATCATCAAGCAGGTATCACTACCCTGGGGCCTTGCAGGAGGAGGGGTGGGGGCAGTGCTCAGAAAGCTGGGCACCCCTCTAGATCATAGGCAGTAAACAGCCAAGATGACCCAGGCCTGTTCCTTCCACAGCCAGGACTCCCCTGTTGGAAGCCGAGCAATAACAGAAAATAACAAGCAACATGTGGGGTGCTAAAAGCCAAAGGCAGCATCTCCTTAGAGTGCCAACTCTGGACCAACTGGAAACGTCAGTTTCTCATGAACATTTTGGACTGTGTGCAAGACCAATAGGACTATTTTAGGTTAAATAAAATACAAGACCAAGGAGCCCCAGGTTGTGCTGGCCCTGGGGGGGATTCTGAAAGGTAGTGCCCAGGTTAGCTGGAGTAATCAGAGGCAGAAGGGATGACAGGGGCCAGCCGGTCATCTTGCAACTAAACTTGGGCTGGGGGGGGTCAGGTAAATTCCTCAAAACAGGCCATGTCTCCATGATTTTCCATGGCCCCCAGCTGAGCACCATCCCTCCTCAGGTATTAAAAAGAAGAAGTGTTGTGGCCACTGGACCAACACCCACGCACTCACCCTTGGGCTCCTGGATGAGACACAGCCTCTTGGGAGCCGGGATCATGCCAACCTTCAGTGACTTGCTGCTGATCCTCTTCCGGGGGAAGCAGGCCCCTGAGGAGGCCTGGGACAGGGCAGGCCCCCCCGCCGGGCTGTCCTCAGCCACCTCGCTCAGGAGGCCGTCGGCTGGGGGGCTGCCCTCCGAGCCCTCAGGCTTGGCCCCTTCTGCCGGCCTGGAGGCAGCTCCAGGAGGGGAGGCCTCCTCGGCCCCTTCCTCGTCCTCCTCCTCGTCGTCGTCCTCCTCCTCCTCCTCAGGCATCGCCTCTGGGCTCTCCAGCTCAGCCTCGTGCTGAGAGGGCTCGTCCTCAAACTCCCCTTCTCCTTCCGGGGGCCCCAGGGGGCTCTCCTGAGAATCGGCGCGCTCACTGGCATGGAGCGTCAGTGGAGATGACGTAAAGCGAATCGACGGGCACAGTTCAAATACCTTCTTTCGATAGAATTTGAAAGCCGAACTGTTTTGGTCATGTAGAAACCTAGGATAAGGATGAAATACACGGGTTAACCAGAGGGTTCTCTAACATTCCTGTTTTCTGAAACTGTCCAAATGGACCTGAGAGAATGGGGGGTGGCACAAAGAAGCAGACACACGGCCTCTTTCTACCGGCTGTGGTAGAAAGGCAGCCTTTCTTTCTTGATGGTCAGCCTTACAATGAGATAGAAAGTTTGAGGAGTATTACTAATTTAACAAAGGAGCCAGAAACATAAGAGGCCTAACTGCTTTCTTGGGGAGGGAGTTGGAGGAACAAGGTATGCAGGGACATTCAGGGAACACGCTGGAACGAGCTCCAACACCACACCCAGGAGATCCGGCCTGGGCCTTACCTCATCTCTAATTACGTCACCGGCCACTCTAGGCCTGCGTGTGCTGTGACTCTCTGTTCCTCCCGCCCTCCAGCCATGAGATGGAGAAAGGTGTGTCAACCACAGCACCTCCTGCCTCACGTCCTGCGACAAAGCTGCATGAATACGGGGGCAACAAGGCCTCTCTGCACCTCAGAGTTCAATGGCCTTAGTCATAGCTTGGAGGTGTGGCTGGTGCTGAGAAACCAAACACACACAAAATATACTTGGGCCAAAGGAAAGACAGCCCTTGTTCTTGGAAAGGACAACTCAGCCTCATAAGAGTCAATTCTTCCCTAACTAAATATTACTGTATAAAAGTAAAAGCATCATTTTTTTTTTCTGGATCTGAACGTGATTCTTAAGTTCATGAAGAGGAGGGTTAATCTCTCAGTAGTGTCCAGCTCTTTGTGACTCCATAGACTATAGCTTGCCAGGCTCCCCGGTCCATAGGATTCTCCAAACAAGAATACTGGAGTGGGCTGCCATTTCCTTCTCCAGGAGATATTCCTGACTCAGGGATCAAACTCAGGTCTCCTGCACTGCAAGCAGATTCTTTACCATCTGAGTCACCAGGTATGCATACAGAAACATAAGTATGCAAGAATATCTAGGAACACCCCCAGAACAAGATCAGTAAGAGGCCCAGCTCCACCACATATTACAAGGTGTGTAAAGCCTACACAGTTTTAACAGTAAGATACTGGCCTATGGACAGACAGATCAAGAGAAAGAGCAGAAACACAGTATCTGATGAAGGTGGGAAAAAAACCACCTTTTCAACAAATGGTGTTGGGACAACAGGCAGCTTTTTAGAAAAATATTTAAATTGGTTCTGTGCTACAGGAAAGATTTTTAATTGTATTTTTTCACCCATAATCAAAACTTTATTGAAAAACTGACATCAAAATAGGAGAGCAAGTTGTATACCTTACAAAATTAAACATGATTAGTTAATCTAGGCAGATGAACTGGAATTACTGAACTGATAGGGCTTCCTGTGATAGAACACGAGCTCAGGAAGGTGTGTGGATCATCAGTGTTGCTTTTCTACATGAACACCCTTCTGTGAATCTGGTCTTTCCTCCTGTTGGCTGACACCACACTAGTGAACAACTTACACAAAGCACCAGTCTGAGCATGGCTGAAAACCAGGGTAATCTCGTAGCTACCTGGACTTTTTACATCCATAAAGTAAGAATTTGGACTTTGAACAAGTTGCTTCTTTTTATGTTTCTTCTTTTCCAAAGAAGGATGCAGTAAAACTCCTGTCAAAGGCAGGCTGATCCCTTTACAAGCCCAGCCCATGCAGATCTCTTAATTGTACTCTTTCTTCTTCAAGATGTATTTATTTAATTTTGGTTGTGCGGGGTCTCTGTTGCTGTGTGCAGGTTTCTCTAGCTGCGTCAAGCAGGGGCCACTCTTCTGAGGTAGGTGGGCTTCTCATTTTGGTGGCCTCTCTTGTTTCGGAGCACGGGCTCCAGGGTGCTTGGGTTTCAGTAGTTATGGCATGTAGGCTCAGCAGTTGCGGCACAGGGGATGTGGAATCTTCCGGGACCAGGCACTGAACCCATGTCCCCTGTGCTGGCAGGCAAACTCTCAAACCCCCCGACCCCCAGGGAAGCCCTCTTAATTGTATTCTCAAGCACACTGGGAGCAGGGTGAGATGTGGCTGTGTGGGGAGGACAAGACAACAGCCTGGAGAGCGAGGACACAGGTGGGGCAGGGCGTGTTGTGAAGGGAAAAAAGCGAGATACAAAAGGCCCTATTACATGCAGAAACCTACTTGTGCTGTGGGAACTAAGAGGGAAATACACACACACACACACACACACACACAACAAATAAATGAAAATGGTTTCTTATTATCGATGGATGGGGAGAATGAGACTTCTCTGAGTTTACCTTTTATAATTTTTACTTTAGAGCCATACAAATTCTGGACTTATTTTAAAAA
The DNA here is from genome assembly GCF_963930625.1 of Muntiacus reevesi. Classification (NCBI taxonomy): domain Eukaryota; kingdom Metazoa; phylum Chordata; class Mammalia; order Artiodactyla; family Cervidae; genus Muntiacus; species Muntiacus reevesi. The sequence continues at coordinate 183,114,264 of NC_089249.1, read as the reverse complement.
TTAAATTAAAAAGGATAAGAAAAAAAGCCTTCAAATAGATTCTCAGCAGAAGCAAATGAACTTGGCTGTGTCAAACTGATGACATAACCACAAACACAAAATGAAATTAACTGAAGCAACTACTACACACATTACAGGTGTGATTCTTCTAAGGGAAAGAAACACAAAGTCATCTTGCCTTTTACTAAATAGGTGGGTGTTGGGTGCAGTCATTTTCCAACTATCCTACGAGCAATGGGGGTGAAAATGCATCACCCCACCTGAGGCTGCTGGAGTTTTCGGGCTCTCTCTGCAGGGGACAAAGGGGACAGCATCTTTTGAGAAACAGTGCTCAGAAAAGGCTGCCACAGAGGCTGAGGAATAACACCAAGCCCTGCCAGTGCCAAGCAAGCAGGACAATGCAGAGTTCTCTTTCTGCACTGGGAGAAAAAAGAAAACCGCTGAAATGCTCCAGCCTGCCCTTCACCGAGTTGTTGCCTATGCCTGGACCTGCTAGTGTGAGGTCCTGCATGCGGTGGCAGCCCAGCTCTGAGATCTGTAAGGCCCAGCAGCCCAAAGGCCTGTAAAAGGCAGTACTAGGCTGAGTACCTGCAAGGCCACCAGTGCTCCATGTGGCTCGTGTGGGCCTCACAGGAAGTAAGAGGTACCCAGTGCAGGACCTACTCAACATCCAAATTTGCTAGAAGAGCTTAGACATGCTGACTCCCAGAAATGTTCCAGGAAATGTAAAATTTTTAACCATATCCTTAAGTAAACTAAGGCACAACTCTCTAGCATGTTGGGAACAGGGCAAGGGTCCAGAACCCCTGGCTGGCAGTAGGATGCAATCCATATAGCATGGGAATCCCTCCCAATGCAAGGGGAGCTCAGCCAAGTTAAGGCTCAGTACTGAGAACACATGGCCCTCAGGCGGCTTCCCCCTTAAGGAGAATTCGCACCGCAGGCAGGGTGGGTTCTATGGCCTTCGGGCTGTAGAATGCTGAATGTTGACCCCACTGAAGGCGGACAAGGGTGCCAAGCCACTACTACGGCGAAGTGCTTGTTGCTCACACCTATACCAAAACCCATCATCATGCTTCACGAGCAGCACGTTTTCATCCTGCCCAGAGCTGCTAGCATGAGCAGGGCAGTGCCCTCCTCCTCAGACTCACAGGACACACTCTCCTCTTTGCCTCTGCAAAGGTTCTGGGGAACCTACAGATCCTGCTGCCAGGGCATTCTCTCCCCCTTCCCCTGACCAACACCCACTGAGCCTTTGGATCCAGCTTAAACTTCCCTCTGGGGGCGGCTTTTCCTGACGCCCCATAAGAGGACAGATCTCTAACAACCCCAGACAGATGCTTCTCCCGAAAAGTCCTGAGCTCAGTGGAAGAGAAGTCATGATCTATCCTGGGGACGACCCTCTGTGGGCTCTCAGGACACTCATGAGGTAAACATAAATCAAAGGGGTGTGATGGGTACGTACCAAAGGTCAGGGTTGTCAATGCTGTTTTCTATGCTGAACTGTTCAATCTCTGGTCCCACCTGAGCAACAAATTTGGCCAGTTTCTCTGCAGTCTCCATTGTCTTCATATCAACTACAAAATAAAGCAACTGTCATGTCCTGGTTCTGAGCTGCTAATCTCCACGTGAACACCATGGGGTTGTGGAAACCAATCACAAAGACGGCCTGTGATTGTGGTCTGGCCCTTTGCCACGTGCTCCTGCCACTCTGCACAGCAGAGGTGGGCTCTCTTTCCTCCCTCTGAACTGGGGCTGGCACTGGGACTCGCTCTGACTGAGGATGTGACAGAAATGTGCAGCCTGGGCCTGAGACGCCTCAAGCACCTCCTCTGCAGCTCCTGGATACCCAAGCGAACCATCAGGCTTACTGCTGGGGGTTGACGGCATGTAGCCCACAAGCTCCATCTCCTCAGCTAACAGTCCCTGACTATTGGCCACTGCCTGCAGCTGGCAGGCCCAGCCTAGCGACTTGAAACAACATTTGATGCCTTCTGTTTGAAGTCACAGTTTGCACTGGCTTGTTACACAGCAATAACTAGAAAAATGTTATCGGTTGGGTAGATTTTTTCCTCTACATTCCCATCTAGTGCTGAGGGAAGTACTGGCCACAGGGCAGCCCTGTTGTGGAAGGAGAAGGCCATGTTTGGGAGAAACAGAAGAAGCTGCAAGTCACCTAACTCAAAGGAAGGAAAGGAGAGAGCTTAGCAGGGAAGAGGAAACAGAATGCAAACCAGGGCCGCCGGATGAGAAGTACAAGGGGCAAGAATAGAGACTGGGATCAAGAAGCTCAATGCCCCAAGCACGGGCACATGGTGCGCCCTGCTGGTCAGCAGGGGAACTGTGCAGGGAGGCGCAGACTCAGCGGCAGCACTCCTGCGGGCTCCGCACTCAGGACAAGAGGAAGGGAGCAGCAGGACTCCAGGGCCAGCCCCGTGACAAGGGGAGAGGAGAGCGCCTCGGTGTGCACCATCCTGGCCGGATCCCTTTTGCTGCCGCCTGCTGCCCTGCCCAGCCCAGCCCACTGAAGTTGCCTGACTCTGCAGAGACCCCTGGAGATGGATCAGAGTTGGGGCTGGGGCCCAAAGGACGGAGACAGGGGTGAGCACTCACCATCAGCAGACAGGCAGGGAGAAGAGGTCTGAGGGACTTCAGAGACATCCATGCCTGCTGGTTTGGGGGATGGGCCGGAGGCTTCTGGGCTGGGGTCCCGAGGTGAGGGTCCAGCCAGCTCTGGGGGGCAGTCCTTGGCAGCATCATTTCTGTCCGGCTGGGGCGGCTTGCCCAGCAGGGAGCCCGGGGCCTGCCGGCCATGGTGCTTCAACCTGGTGCCTGAGGAGAGCAGGGTCTGGGTCCCAGTGGTGGCTCTCCTCACTTTGCAGCCCCGGAGCCCGTGAGTGCGAGGATGTCCCCGCCGCCGAGCTGGGAGGAGCCTCCTCTTGAGGCTGCGGACTGCCCTGGCGTACAGCATCGCCCGGACCGCACACTCTGCTGCCGTCGGCTTCTCATCTGTGCCTGGCAAGGTCTGGCTCATCCGCTGCATCTCTGCCAGTTTCAGCTTGTAATATTTATACTCCAGACTACTGTCATCAGACAAAAACCTATGTAACAAAACAGGAACAGCAGGACATTTGTGAATATACCAGCACAGCCAAATTGCTGCTGTGAATACACTTCTGCAAACCCTTTCCACTTGGTGGCCTCCTTGCTGATGGAGAGGCTCTGCCCAGCTCTACCAAGGACCCAGTGCTGGGCCATGGGCATGTGTCCTGCTCAGAGTGACCAGAGGGTGATCAGGAGCTTTGATGGAGCACTGGTTGACTCCTCCTCGATTTCAGCACCATGAAGGAGCTCACAGCTCCTGGCGGCCTCACACAGAAGCCCTCTGCTGCCAGGGAAAGGCAGGGATTCCTCCCAGACACTGCTTTCAGGAGGTGACACCCTTCAAGTGGTGGACACTCTGCGACCTTTTAATTACATCATTAAGGATAGCGTGCCATTGATGTGAAATCATGGGCCAGAGTCATAAGGAGAAGAGTACTGAAAAGAGGAGTCTGAGTTACATGTACTGACATTACATGTACTAACACAGAAAGAGATCCGTGATACAGCCCATGGAGAACAAGCTACAGAAGTCCAACACTGAAACATACCCTATGAAACTGCCTTTGTGTACATAACATCCATGTATATTTGTTTTTTTTCACACAGGTTGAAAGAATAAGTAAACATAAGAATTTGCTCTAAGGAGTGGGTGAGAAAGGGCAATGGAGGGGTCTTTCACATTATTTACTTTGCAGACCATTTCATTAGCACTTTCCTTCATCTCTATTAACCCTTCCTTCCTAGTCTCTGGGCTTCTTTCACCATTTTTTCCTTGCCTCATGAATTGAATGGTTATCTTCACTCTTTATTTCTGATAAACACATGCAAGGTTGTACCTTTCCCCCAACCTGCTACTTCCTTCTGAAGAGTTTCTAATTTCAATTCTAATTCTCTTTCATACTAAAGTTATTAGAAGCTAGTTTTATTTAGGATGTTGCTGGCTTCAAGTTTTATGCATTGCACAATGTGGCCAACATGATTTTCCTTTCCTGGGACGGTCTGTAATTTTCTCCATGACCTCATTCATACCAAGGTTTTTGTGAATGTTCAACTTCAGTTTGTGTTAAAGAACAAGTAGCATCTGGTGAGTATGGCAGTATTTCACGAGGCTCTTGGACTGTCTGCTACTGAGGTCATATATTAGACGAGGTTCCCCGTGCTCGCTTCGGCAGCACATATACTAGATGAGGTTCCCCAGTGCCAGAGGCAGAAGCGGACCGGCCGTGAGGTGGCAGTGCACAGCAGGGTGCTGGCAGTTCTGTGTGATGTGGCGTGTCCCTCGTAGGCGGCTGTGTGTGGAGCTCCTGCTGACGCTCACTGCACAGTCCAGGTCTGGCTGGACCTGGGGGAACAGGCTGTGCTGGCTCCTCTGCTGCCCTAGACACTGCTGGGCCAGCAGCAGCATCCTGAAAGACTGCACCCTAACAAGCCTAGGTTCCTACACAAGGGAAGGTGGACCAACACAGATGCTCCAGTTCTCAAGTCAAATGCAGCCCCCTATCCATGGCAGAAAGTGGAGTAAATGCCAGGTGATCCAGATCCCCACCATGGGAGGCCCTTTGCTGTGGTCGATTCTAATGCCAAGTGCAGGTTCAACCCATCAGTCACAAGCCCATCTCCCCCAGCTCTAGCGGAGCATAACAACAAAAGCACAGAGTATTTCTGAGCTAGCCTGCCAGGTTCAAATTCCAGCGTAGTCACTTACTAGCTGGGAGATTTATTGAATCTTTCTGTGCCTCAGTTTCTCCACCTATAAGATCAGATGGGTGATAACAATAAGTCACTTCACCAGGTTGCTGTGAGGCTTGAGTTATATACTTTTTGTTACGAAGAAAATGCTTTGGGAAATTCCCTGGTGGGCCACTGGTTTGGACTTGGTGCTTTCACTGCCAGGACCTGGGTTCAATCCCTGGTTGGGGAACTAATATCTCACAAGACGCATAGCTCAGGCATTAAAAAAAAAAAAGAGAGAGAAAGAGCAGCATAGGTGTGTCATCTCTAGGGATATAACAGTTAACTGTTAAAAGAAGCTTAAAGAACTAAAAGTGACTGTCTCTAAGGAGCAAACTCAGGGACTTCTCTGGCAGACCAGTGGTTAAGACTCCACTCTTCTACTGTAGGAGGGGCATGGGTTTGATCCCTGGTTGGGGAATAAAGATCCCACAGGCTGCACTGGCATGGCCAAAAGAAAAGAAAAAAAAAAAAGAGTGGAACTGGCATGAGAATGGATCATGGCAGAAACATTTTGCCTTTTGTGATAACATTGATTTTTTTGGTATATCAAATACAAGTACTACTTTGACTTAAGAATTTAAACATATACACCAAAAACCTAAGTTTACTGTTTGTTTTTTTTAACACTGTTTGTTTGCACACTCTTCTTATAGGCTCTGGGTAATTCTGAAGGAGTTCACAGGTGATCAAGTCTCTGAGTCAGCTCCCTAATCTGTTCTTCATTGAGATCAATTCTATCAGCCAACCACTGAGATTTTAATGTGAGATTTCAACAATCACATTCTTCAATTCCAAGATCCTTAATTGGCTATTTTCCATAATAAGCAGTTCCTATTTCACGGATATACTATGCTATTATCCATCTAAGACTATTAATCACATATGTGTTTTTAGACAATCTTCTTTATCTTAGAGTAACTCTGTGTTAGGTGTCAGATCTGTTGAGTTTGATGATCCTCTTTCATAATGCTGATTTTCCTCAAATACATGCTTACATTTGATTTGCAGGCCCTCCCACCACCACCACATATACCCCCAAGCCTGGCTCTGATTCTGTCTGCCACCCCCAGCTGTCAGTGACCGTGAGCCTGTGGGGAGTGTACAGCAGTCACAGGGCAGGGACACACGCTCCCAGTCCTCTCAGGGTCCCCTTTCCCTCCAGCCCAATGGCCTCGACAATCCCCTGGAAACTGTCCCTGGGTCTTTCAAGTCTACATGACATCTTACCCAGAGGAATTGGTCCCTGTTTTCATCTGTCAGTCTGAGGCTATCTAGACTCCTTCCTTCAGCATAAGCACTGGCTGAGACCACAGAGCCTGAGTGTGACTCTCAGCTCTGTCTGTCACTAGCTGTGCATCCTCCAGGCAAGAGACCTCTTTAAGTCTCAAGCTTTCTGTCTGTAAAGATGACAACATATCTACTTCAAGAGGTTGTTTATGAGGGTTTGGCCAGCTAGTGCTTAAATCAGTAAAGTGCTTAGAATGGTACCAAGTGCACAAAAAGCAAAAGATTTGCTAAATAAAAAGTATTCAGTAAATGATACTGGGGCAATTAGGTTATTGGTGTTGTTTTTTTTTAACTTTTAAGTTACATGCCTGTCTTATTCAACATATGAACATAGCCTAGGTGAATTCAAGAATTCTGTAAAAATAAAACCATAACAATTTCTAACTCTCCTCCTGGAACTCATACTGGTAAGCACCAAAGCTCTGGCACCATTACACAGAGATTTTTACCTTTCAAGCATCTTTAGTAATTACAACAGCAAGAACAGAAAATTCAGGGATCTCCCGGCTGGTCCAAATCCACCTGTGAATGCAGCAGACATGGGTCTGACCCCTGGCTGGGGAAGAGCCCACATGCCAAGGGGCAATGAGGCCTGTGGGCCACGCCTCCTGAGCCCACACACTGCAACTGCTGAAGCCCACCCACCGAGAGCCCATGCTCCGCAACAGAAGTCACACCAATGGAAAACCCGCGCCCTGCAACAAAGGGCCATCCCCGCTTACCACCACTAGAGAAAGCCTGCATGCAGCAAGACGCCCAGCGCAGCCAAAAATAAACAAATTTTTGCAAAAGAAAAGAATCTACCGTGCAACACAGGGGACACAGGTTCACTACCTGGTTGGAGAACTGAGACCCCACAGGCCCCAGAGAACTGAGCCCACACACCACCACTACTGAGTCCAAGCGCCACAACCGGAGTCCACGTGCCTCAAAGAGAGATGCCACAGGAGGCAACTAAGACTTGACTCAATCAAGTAAATAAATAACTTCTTAAAAAATTTAAATAAATAAGGGAAGGGCATGTTATTTAAAAAACAAAAAATTCTAAAAATCCAACAAAGAGGAATGGCTAAATAAACTGATCACCTACTCTGCAGGCCAGTAAACACAGCCATCTGAAATGTTTACAAAAAGCAGGAAACACGAGGGCTTTCCTGTGTAAAAGGAGTAGGGCATATCACCGCATAACCACAACCGTGTGAAAGACCACACCGCCTGCAAGGAGCAGAAAGATGCTAACAAATACCCCCAAACGCCAGGGGGCACCAGAGAGAGCACAGGTGGCTTCGCCCAACTTTCTACTCTTCTTTTTTCCTTTTCTAATAAGCAAATACTGTATTAATATTTATGGCAGAAACTTTAATTTTAAAAAACTGTTCTATTCAAGCAAAGAGGCAATAAGACAAAAGGAAGACAGTTGAACAGAGAGCAGCAATAAATCACAAACAACTGCTGTGACGTATTCCTCATCTCACACTCACTCTTTGCACGCGTCTCTCACCTCATCCTCAAATCAGCACAGACAAGGAATCTGAACCCATATGAATCTGACCCACCCTCATACTCTTCCTATCGACTGACACCACAGCTCAAAATAAACACTTCACTTTCTTCTCTGGACATCATCAAAGCAACAGAAACACTGCCCTGTACTTTACAGGTGGGATTCAGAAGAGCACCATTTAGAAACCTACCAGTAAGCAGGGTCCTCCTTGAGAAGAGCTCTCTCTTTGGGAGACAGGCTGCCTCCAATGACACGTGCAACCAGCTGGTCAATGATGTCCACCACCTTGTGATCTGCTCGCTGGGGGACCTCTGGAACACACAGAAGGTCTTCTCTGAGAAACATACTGGACCACATGGGGCCTGGGAAGATCAGGAGAGAGCCTAAGGGTGGAGCCTAAGCAGGCACCAGCAACTGAAATCCTCCTTCACAAGAGACCAGCATTGAAAAGAGGGAAAGAGCCTGTTATTCTAGAAACCAATATACAAAATATCCTCTCAAAAGCTATAGTAGCACAATCACTAGGAGAGAAACAGTCGCAAACTTAAGTGACTGTACAGAGCAATATTCTATAGGAGAAAATGGTATGTAGCAACTCCTTATCACTTTTTGCATACAGCTTAACTTGTTCACAATATTAAGGGGAAAACAGAAAGACATAAAATGTAGCTAGGTATAAAATAATGCAAAAAGTATATCTAAACTGTAATTTGTAATATGAAAAATGGAAGAAGAGATACAAATAAATAGACACACAGAAAAAAAGTTTAGACAGAAATATACCAGAAAGTTAACAGAGGTTATCTATGGGTGGTAGATTTAGCAGGGATTTCACTTTTTTGTGTGCTTTATCTATAAAAAATAAACACATGTGGTGTGTAATCAGAAAACATACATAAGCTCACAAAGAAAAATTGTCCAATTAAAAAAGTTAATATTAAAAAAAGTCAATAGTTCCAAGATAGGTGTTCAGAGAAAGCATCTGTTGAATGTTTGAAAAAAAACAATTTTTTAAGTGTGAATTTCCTTTGATATTTGCTAGTTTTAATAGCACAGATGGTCTATTTGTTCACTCATTCAATAAAACATCAGCCCTGAACTGGAGAGGTTTTCCAGTTTGGTGTGGAATGGTATCAATATACTCAACATCAGTGTGAGTTCTTAACACAGGATGCGTCAATCCTTCAGTCGTCATTTCATTTCCCCTCTGAAATTACTTTCTCTTTTGTTGTTGGCTCTCACTTTATATAACTGCTAGTTTTACATGATTTTACAAAACAGTAAGAGCTTCAAAGTCAGAGGCTTTCAAAGACAATGAAATTTGCACATCACTGCAACCAACTCTAGAGAAAATGACCACAGTTAAGGGCTAGAAAGTGGATCTTACCTTTGGCCCAGCAATCTTTCTGTGGATATCTCCTTTAAAGGAGGATTCAATTTTTTTTAAATGAAAATAATAGTAAGAATCAAGAAATTCAACAAAAGATATCCTCCCAGCATTTCTAACAGTAATGGAAGTAGTGTCAGCCTGTGCCCCATAAGACATGGACACTGGTGCCGTCTCCCTGACGACCAGACAAGGCGCCACTGCTTGGCAGATGCCAACTTCACAAGGACTCAGCTCTGCTCAGGCCCAGAAGCCTTTAATAAAAGGCACTATGACTCCAACATCAAGGGAGATGCAGCAAATGCTGCAGACACAGCAAAGAGCCTTTGAGAATCCTGCAGAGGAGCAGACGGCAGTGTTTTCAGCACAGCAAGATGGCAGCTACAGGCACGCCCGCGCCGCAGCGCAGCCAGGGGGCGGTGGCGGGCAACTCTAGGCTGTGGGGGGCTTTCTCGCTCCTCTCAGTATCACTGATACACAGACTTTCCACCTCGCTGTTCTGGGGGATGTGGGGAAGAGAAGTCCCACTTCAGCCCTGAGCTCACTTCTGAAAGGCTCCCTCTCTGGCAGTAGGTGCAGCCGCCCATCCATGGAGGGACCTACGCAGCACCTGTAGCAGTCAGGGCTCCACAAGGGTGAAGACTGAGATTCAGAAACAAATGCAACTTACCAACCTGACTGGGGCAATGGAAGCCGAAAACTGTATCAGAGGAAAAAGGGACTTCCTCATTGGCCACTGTGTGTGCTCATGCCTTCTGGGCTGTGAAAATACCCATCCTCGGAGCGCAGGGGGAGGGGAAGGGACACTACACAGCCAGTCACTTCTATTTCTATTACCTTCTTCTTTGTCTTTCCCCTCCCCAGGAAGCCAACTCGTTAACGGGAGGCTACCAGGTATACTGAAGTGATCTCTCCACCTCTAGCCAGTCTAGAAAAGTGAGCAGGTGGAAAGGTGATCTCTCCACCACCTAGCCCTGAGAACAGTTCAGAAACAGCCTTCCTGACTCCCCATGCTGGGCTGGGCCTCTCCTATAGCCCCTCAACCCCAGCACAGGCGGGGCTGGGTTTGTGATTTCTTCCCCTCAGAAGCCTGGGGGATCCTTGGAGACTGTGGCCTGTATTTACTTTCCTTTTGAGTAATAACTCGGGGCTGGGTGGGGGGGGGGCCGTGCAGAGAAGGGGTACTTTTGGAACATGGCTTCTTAACCTAGGCTGTAAGATGATACAAACAACCCAGATAGAAAAGCAATACTGTGTACATACATCCATCCACACGCTTACAGAAAGAGTGGCAGGCATGTATGAATGAGTGGTAGTCACTGTGAGTTTTCTCCTAAAATTTTGATTTGTTTCCAACTGGCTAAAGAACTTCTATGTACAAATATCAAAGAGAATAAGAGGCATTACAAAAAAGCAAACAAATCACAACAAACAGAAACTGCTGCTGCTTTCCTTACCATCACTCAGACCACTCAGAGCCTTGGCCTGAATTTCAGGCTTTGCAGGAGGCACCGCTTTCTCCTCATCTCGGGCTGGCTCAGATTCAGCTTTCTTGACCTGGAGTGGACACCCACTGCTGACCAGCCAGGCCTTCAGGTGATCGATGTACTCTCTCCCAAATAGAGTAGAGTCCTCGAAGTTTGGAAACGCAGCAGGGGATGGAGCTATATCTTGGAGGCCGACGGCTTCCAGGATTTTCTCTTGCCGGAAGGAAGAGGCCAAGGAGAACGTCTGTCCCAGAAGAGCTAACGACTTCCGGCAGAGAGAATTGGTGGTCTCCAGGGCAATCGCCAAGTCCAGGGGGTTAGTGAGGGTCTTCATCTTGACGCTCAGCTCATAGGCATTGCAGGCCATGAGCAGGGGTGTGACGCTCTTCAGCAGCCGGTCTTGTAGTCTCATTATGTATTTATCAAAGGGCTTTATGATTTCGAAAAAGCAATTTTTGGTCTTCACAGCACCTTTGTCTAAAAGCATGTTTAAAAACTCGTTATCAACTCTGGGTGTTTTCAAAGCAGAGTGCTTTAAAAATTTGATAGTAAAAAAGCAAAAATCTCTGTGCTCTGGTTTTAAGGAGCATTTAAATGAGGCGAGCATTTTAGCACAGGTTTCTGTTTCAAGTTCAAAGAGAGTCTGGAAAAGTTGGGAAAACTTAACATCATCTTTTATGGTGTGGAAGCCTGCCCACTTGATTATTTCTATCCCAAATCTCGAGAAGACATCTGACTTATCTATGATGTCGAAGCTCATCTTTCTCCTGGGGAGCCGGACATCCTTTAGATCAAGCCCCAGAGGGACTTTCCGGGTGGGGAACTGGACCTCTTCTGTCCCTGGGTTCGTCGCCAGGGTCACGTCGGGAGTTGAGGTGGTTTTCTGGATTTGGTTAGTGCCCTGAGTTTTGGGAGTGACACGACTCATAGTGGGTACCTTTTTTGTGCTCACGTTTCTCAGCATAACAAGTTTCCCAACCCCAGCTTTAGAAGTGAGCAGGCCTTGAGTCTCCCCCTTTCCCAAGAGAGCACCCTCCTGGTCAGCAAGGTTTAGACCTCGGCCTCTGCCCTGGACTTGGCTGCTGCCCCTGAGCACAGAGTCCGCCTCCCCTGGACGGTCCACGTCATAATCACGACTCTCCTTCTCCAAGCACTCTTTCTCAATCAGCCTGGAGGAGCCAAAGTCCCCCAGTAATGCAGAAGGGCCAAAACTATACTCTTGTGACCAAGAGGATTCTTGAGAAACTGAGTGGGCAAAGTCTTGTTCCCAAGAGCCACGGAGTGCAAATTTCCAGTCCTGAGAACGGAAATGTCCCAGTTTCCGGTGGCCAAAGACCTGGTCTCGGGAGTTAGGGTGGGAAAATTCCAGATCCCGACCACATTCTTTGCGAAAGAAGCTGTCTTCACTTACAGAAGGGTTGCTTGACCTGAAGGAAGGTCCTGGAAATATATCACCTCTTAGGCCTTCTCTCCCAGTGTCTCGAGGATGAGTTACAGATGCGCCCAGAGTGTACCTGCTGTCACTGTGAATGTCATCAAACATATCTGCTCTGGCTCTTGGGACTGTCCTTAGAAGATCTGAAATAAGCAATCCAAAAAGAAACACAAAGTTATGTGTCAGACCAGAGGCTACAAGTGAGTGATCTGCAGACCACCAGCAGGGTGCTTTCCCAGAGTGCATTTTAGAAACTCACATGGAGAATATGTGTAGTTTCACCTAAAAACCTAGGTTTCTACTTATGCAAACAGAAGAGTTACGAGTATTGGGCCTGCATCTGGCCTGACGATAGTTCATGGAGGCTAGGCAGCAGTACTGCTCACTCATTCAGATATGTTGCCCTACCACTGTTTTACAAGGCTTCCCTGGTGGCTCAGCTGGTAAAGAATCTGCCTGCAATGCAGGAGACCTGGGTTTGATCCCTGGGGTGGAAAAAGCCCCTGGAGAAGGAATGGCTACCCACTTCAGTATTCTGGCCTGGAGAATTCCATGGGGTTGCAGAGTTGGACACAATTAGCAACTTTCACTTTCACTTCACTTTCTATTTTACAAGCTTTCTTTTAGACTCTGGGATGGGCATTTGGTTCCCAAATAACCTGGTCTTCTTTACTATGACCGGAACACTTGTGTATTTCTACTTCTATCACACAGCAGACGGGCATTCTAGAGGCTGCCTGCCTCCCCTGCTTCCTATAAGGAACTCTTGGCCCACAGTGCCACTGAGGCAGGAGCTACATCTGACACTGCAGCCACCACTGCTGGCTGGACCTTAGTTGAGCACTTGATCCAAAGGTGGCTGACAGGCTCCCTCAGAAAGGGTCATTAAGCCAACCAATACCTGAAAAAAGAGACTGAGAAAATAAGAGGGAAGCCAGAAGTTATACAGGCCACAACAGCAGAAACCACAATGGAAACTGAACAGTATGTGCTTTTGTCCTCCTCTGCACAGAAATGAGAAAAATAGGAGATTATGTTTGCATTTGTTTATTCAGGCATACAGAAACTGTAAGGGGAATTCCCTGGCAGTCCAGTGGTTAGGACTCCACGCTTTCACTGCCAAGAACCTGGGTTCAGTCCCTGGTCAGGAAACTAAAATCCCATATGCAGCATGGTGCAGCCAAAAAGAAAAAAGAAACTGTAAGAAGTCAAAAACAGAAGACAACAATGGGCACATGGGAACAGAGGGTCTCAGGGAGACATTTGCATAGAGCACCTTTCTTACTTTCTGATTCAGAATCTATTACCTAGTCAAAAAGTCAAAGGTAAAAGAGAGAGAAAGATGCCAGGAAGCAGTGATGGGCCAACAAGCCACAGGAAACAAGGGCTTTGTATAAACCCAAGTTTATCCAACAAGTACTCACTAAGCATCCACTGTATATAGGCACTGCTCTAGGCCCCGAAGTTACAGCAGGGAAAAAGGCACAGCAAAGTCCCTACTTTCCTGGACTTCTCAGTTGAGGAAGCCAAGTGATAAACAAAAATTCTTCAGGTGTAAGGAAATGCCAAAGCAGCAGGAATGTGAAAAGGAAAAGCCATTTTAAAACAGGCTGGTCAGGGTGAGCAGCTCTAACAACAATGCATCTGAGGAGCAGAGGCCTGGGTGAGGGGTCAGAATGAGCAGCTATGGGGAAGCCTACCAGGTAGAGGGAGTGTGAGGACTAAGCCCTGAGATGAGCACAGGACAAAGGTGGTGAGAGCGCAAGAGGAAAGGAGGGACAAAATGGTAAGAAGGCAGCACCTAGACTCGGCTGCACACTGAAGCCCTGGGGCATCCTGACTTAATTAACTAGGATGGGGTGTGACCTAGGCATTAGGACTTTTAAAAAGCCCCCAAAGGATTCTAACATGAAGCAAAATTAGTGAACTACTATGACAGGAGATGCAAACAGAAGTGGGTGCAAACCAGATCAAGCCAGGCCCATGACAGGACTCCAGAGTTTACTATGAATGAGACAGAAAGCCATTGGGGGTCTGGAGCAAAAGGATGACCTCACTGGCTGCTGTGTGGGGAACAGACTGCAAGGGACAAGAGTGGAAGTTCCAGCAAGGAGTCCACCAAGATAATCCAGATACTGATGGTTTCTGATGGCCTGGTTATGGTGGGAGCACTAGAGGAAGAGTAGTGGCTGGATTCTGCCCAACGGACCTGGTTTACAAAGCCTCAGAAAAATGCAGCAGAGAGAGAGAAAGGCTGACCGATGGACCACGCAGCTCCATGACACAGAGATGGTTCCAGAACCATCTGGCATCCTACTGGGTTCAGTCTCCCCCTCCCCCAACTTTCCCTGAGGTAACTTAAGCTATGTATTAGTGTTTGAGTCTCTAGATAAGATAAACCAATTCAAATCTCTAAATATATATATATTTATATATATATGTGTTTATATATATATAAACACATATGTTTTTACATATACGTATATATGTATTTACATATGCACACAAACATACATGTGTATATATATAAAAACACATGAAGTATTCACAATTCATATATGGCTAAAAGAATTAAAGGATGAACAAAACACCACACATACCGTTACTTCCAAGGAATAAGGAAGCAGCAAAGAGGTTTTTTACATCCTATTCTTTTTCTTGGCCCCTCAGTGCAGCATGTGGGATCTCAGTTCCCCAACCAGGGATCAAACCCTGCCTTAGGAGTGTGGAGTCTTAACCACTGGATGGCCAGGGAAGTCCTGACATTCTGTTCTTAACTACTTAATCCTTCCAATCTTTTGTAACAGGAATGGTTTTGTCTGCTGCTTATACAATTTTTGAAAACTCAGACTTTGGAGACAGCTTCTAAACCTCAGTTTCTCTGGATCCAAAGCACATAGTAAGTTATTCCCACCCCAAGCATTTAGACTCATCCAGCCAACACCGAGGAAGCCTTCTCTACACCAAGGCTGGCTCAAGGGCTGGCGCAGCAGCAAACAGTACAGGCCCAAAGGAGGCCTGGAGGAGGCCAGCCCATGGCAGGGGATCAAGTACACAGTGTAAAATCAATCTCCAGGCCTACTAGGGCCTCCTGGGGGAAGACACCTATGGACCAGGTCTTACTGACTGAGGGAATTAATTACACAGAGCTGAGATGAGGGATCCACAACACAGACAAGCACACAGTGTCAGTGAAACAGGCCTAAGGCAGAGGATGGGAGCTAGGAGCCTCATGCACCGTGGGGCAGGACCTCCAAATTGTCCTGCAATATACACTAGGACCATTTTTTATTCTGCTGACATGATGTTTCAAAACTTTGCAAAAGGAATGTTTCCAGGCAGGGCCTACATTCAGCAGCTCCACAAGGCTCCAAGGTCCTCCTATCTTGCATACCAGTTACTTGGCTGCTCCTGCACTTGTCTGAGGATGTAAAACCAAAACAGGGAGCCCCAAGAGCCTAAGCTTGGCCTTGGTCCTGCAAAGTTAGCATTAATAGATTTGTGGGGAGAGAAGATTTGAGGGAATGAAGCCAGAAAGTGAAAGACATTTCAGGAGGAGATTACTGCAAAAATCCAGGTAAGACCTGATAAGAGCTCAAAGCTGCCTAGTGATAGTGGGCACGGAGTCAGGCAATTTATTTAAGAACCCTTCTTTAGGTGGGGCAAGGTGCCTGGGGAGAAGCTCTGGATAATGACAATACCTCCTTCTACGTAATGATTTAACAGGTGGACCAAGAGAAAATTTTATCTCCACTTAAGACGGTACAATCTGAGGGTTGGGCCCCAATTCTAAATACACGCTCCATCCCTCCGCCTCACTCCCCCCAAAACCACACACTTTAATTTACCTTGAGCTTTAAACTGAAGAGTTTCACCTACAGCCTCACCACTGGGGTCCATATATCGGTTAGCTTTTTCCTGCAACACAGCATCGAAAGTCTCCTGTGCAATTCTCCTTGCTGCCATGTTTCTCTGACCTGGAATGAGAAGAGGGGTAAAAAGACACTAACAGTGACAACTAATGCTCACAAAGCCTGATCTATTCCACTTAATCCTCAGAGTAACCAAGCAGTAATCCATAATCTGGTATGGCACTTCAGAGGAAGGCTGGTTTATTTTAAGGGGAGCTCTGCCCACATGAACCTCACAGGTGTGGGTTGCCTAAGAAGGAGTAAGACAAGGATGTCGATCTTAGACAATCTATTTTGCTTCTCTGAGGCCATTTTCTTAAAATCCCTTAAAAGAAGTGCTATAAAAGCAGCTCTGTCTCCTGGGGCTGCTAAAAGACTGTATGAAGCAACACACATAACAGGAGCATAAACCTTTACAAATGATGTTTAGGAAAAACACGATTTTTCCCATTTCTATTTTCCTATTTCACAGACATGGCGAAGAGGCTCTGAGAGCTAACTTGCCCTCTGACAGAGGCGTCTCAGCAAGTGAGGGGAGAAATCCCTGACTAGTTACAAGACCTACTGACAGAGCTTACTCTGTGCCAGCTCCTGTTGAAGGGGAGGGACTCCCTCAACACTTCCTGCAACAACCCCATAAACAAGTGGGGCCTATTATGAATGAAATTACACAAAAGTGCAAAAGGGAGGTTCAGGCTAAGTGACCCATCCAAGGTCAACCAGCCTGGGCTGGAGCCTGGCAAACAGGACACTCCTTGTGGGGACAAAGCCCTGAAGACTGATTAGAAAAACGCTGAGAAGCAATATTGAGAAATCCAGTGGCCGTGTCCTTACCCAGCAAGATAGCCCTTCCATCTAGAAACCTCCAACCTCAAAACCCAAGCCTGCCCCTGCCTGACAGTCATTTCTTATAACCATTACCCACTTTCCCTATCCTTCAGGCCTTTCCCCTGGCCCCCTTGTTCTCCGCTATAGAAGGGCAGGGTGTCCCAGCCAGCTGGCCCAGAATCAATTCAAGTGATCTAACCTCTCCGTGCCTCCGCTTCCCCATCTACGGAACTGGCAGTTCATGGTAGGGGTTGCTCTGGGGACCGAACCAGTTAAAAAAATGTCTAAAGAGGCGGAGTCGGCACCCCGCCGCCGTTATCACCCCACCAGAGGGGCCGATCCCGGCTGAGGCTGAATGAATGAACGAACGAATGAACCCATTCAGTCGCGGCCCGCCTCCTCCCGGCCTTTGAGGTCGAAGAAAAGGGGGCGTCGGGCCTCGAAGGCCGCAGATCGCCCCCCAGGCCGACCTGGGCGCGATGCGTCCGCCGCGCAGTCCAAGGGCCGAGCCCGCTGCGCCATCGTGGAGACCCGGGGTTCCCGGGATCGGGCCCAAACCCCCCCACCCCCGGACCCACCCTCCGACGACGCCTGGGCCCGGGCCTCACCCCGAGCCCACCGCGCGCGGAGCCGCCCCCGCCACCGCCTCAGGCTCCTCACCCGCCGCCGCCACCGCGCGAGGCGGGGACATGCAAATAAGCCAACGGTCTCCGCAGCGCCGCGCCGCGCAGGCGCAGGCCGCGGCCGAGCCTCAGGGCACAGGCGCAGGCGGCCACCGCCAAAGCCTCTCGCGCAGGCGCACTGCCCAACCTTCAGGGCGGGCACTCTCGAAGCAAAAAATTTCTCTCCCTGGGCCGGCGGCAACGGGAAGGGACCCGAAAAAGGCGACAAAGACGCCGTCGCCGCAAACCTGTTGGCTCTCTCAGCTTTACCTGTACTCGCGGTCACTCTTGGTCACCCCGGGAGCGGTTCACAGGGCTGACGGAGGCCGAGGCGCAGCCTCGCCAGAGCGCCTGCGCACGTACGGCGGCCGAAAGGGACCAGGGGCGGTGCAGCCGGAGACCGCCGCGAACCCCACCCTTTCCCCACGTGGCCCCGAAGACCGGGTGAGAAGCGGCAGCCGCCGAGCCCCCTCGCGCGAGGAGCCGGGAGTGGACGCCGCGGGCTCGGATTAGTGACGGGGGCGCGCCCCTCGAGGACTTGGCTTTAGGTAAATGATAGACTTACGGAAGCCGCCCGTGGACAAAATTGCCCACTCTTCTGCCTGTCGTTTTCTTTTCATTTATTCATTCTCTCACACCTATATATGTACCGAGTGCCTGCTGCATGCCTGGCCGCATCCTAGGTAGTGGGGGTATTTAATAGAACGAGCCCCAGCTCTCATGCAGATTAAATTTCATTGGGGAGGAGGCTAGGGCAGTAAAAGCAAATAAATACAAGGAACATTTCACTCCATGTTGAGATAATGTTAAAATAATAAGAGAGAGTAGGAGAGCGGGGGCTGCTTTATGAAGGATGTCCCTCGGGTAGGCACAGGTGAGAAGGTCTAGGTAAGGCAAGTGTTGGTAAGGAGACTGGATTTTGTTTAGAGAAGGCTGGGAAGCCACTGCAGGGTTTTAAATAAGTAAGTGAGATGCTCTCTGCTTTCCATTCACCGCTGCCTCGTGGAGAGGAAGCAGGTGATGCCACCTGAACCAAGGTGAGTGTGGCAGGCGGAGGAGGATGAATCATTCAGGGCCCCTGGTTTGTCAGGGCACCGTTTTCTTGATAAGCAGAACGGTGGCTTAGAGAGGGAAGCGTGCTGCTAGTTGGGAGCCTTGATAACTCCTTTCTCCCTAGCATGCCTTTTTAAAAATTTTTTATTTATTTTAATTGGAGGATAATTACTTTACAATATTGTAATGGTTTTTGCCATACATCAACATGAATCAGCCACAGGTATACATGTGTCCCCCATCCTGAACCCCACCTCCCTCCCCACCCCATCCCTCTGGGTTGTCCCAGTGCACTGGCTTTGGGTGCCCTGCTTCATGCATCAAACTTGCACATTTCATCTCTTTTGCATATGGTGATATATGTGTTTCAATGCTGTTCTTTCAAATCATCCCACCCTCTCCTCCCGGAGTCCAAAAGTCTGTTCTTTACATCTGTGTCTCCTTTGCTGCCCTGCATGTAGGATCATCATTACCGTCTTTCTAAATTCCATATATATGCGTTAATGTACAGTATTTGTCTTTCTTTTTTTCACTTCACTCTGTATAATAGGCTCCAGATTCATCCACTTCATTAGGACTGACTGAAATGCTTTCCTTTTTAGAGCTGAGTAATATTCTATCATATGTATGTACCACAACTTCCTTATCCATTCATCTGCTAATGGACATCTAGGTTGCTTCCAGATCCTCTTTGTTGTAAATAGTGGTGCAATGAATATCAGGGCCCAGCCTGCCTTGGATGCAGCCTGAAGGCTGGTAATGCTGTTTCTCTCCTTTCCTGGCCTGGACTGTTCCCCAGGTGACTCCCAGATGACCATTCCCAGGCACCTCTTTCTGATGAGCTCCAGCCTTGTACTTTCATCACTGCCCCCAGCCCAACACACAGGCTGTGCTGGACCTAGGGGACCTCGAAGAACTTGTAAATGGTGGTTCCAGAGCCAGACACTGACCTCCCTAGCCCAGGGATCTCAGGGCTGGGCAGAGAGAGGTTCCTGAGTTGGGAAGAGCTGAGGGTACACAGGCTCTGTCTGAGTAGCCAGGGAAGGCTCCCATGAGGAGGCAGCCTGGACAAGCTAGTGGAAGCTCCACAAAGGACCTAGGTGGAGGGAAAGTGTTAATAAGACAGAACAGGGTCTTGGCCAGTTTTCTTGCTGCCTCTCTGAGCTTCAGATTCGTCATCCTTAAAGTAGGCACAATGACATTCCCCTTTATGACTTCTGTGACCCAGTGACCTCTCGTCATTGGCCCACTTGGGTCTGAAGCATGGCCAGGGTGGTGGAAGCAACATGTGGTGGCAGAGCCAGAAGCAGAGTCCCCCCAGTAGCACCCAGCCCCAGAGCTGGTCAGGACCCTTTCCCCCCACCAGAGCAGGCTCCCCACTAAGAAATTCTTGTATCTTTTTTTTTTTTTAATTATTTATTTGGCTGCATCGGGTCTTAGCTACAGCACCAAGATCTTCACTCTGTCATTCAGGATCTTTCATTGCAGCACACAGACTGTCGGGTTGGAGAAACTCTTATCTTGAAATAGAAAATCCTTATTCTTTTCCTCCAGCTTTGATTTAGAAATCCTTAGCAACCGCTGAACAGCCTCCCTGCTCTGGGAAATAAAGAGGGGTAGATCTGCAAGGGAGAGAGGCAAGGTGTTTAAGTCCTTAAAATCCCCTGCCCCCTAAGAACTGGCCGAAGCACCTTTTAAGCAAAAGAGGAAAAGAACAACTAAGTGATGTTTATTGAGCTCTGTGCCAAATCCAGTTCTCAATGCTTTGTTGAAATTGGTGGGTGGAATTTTCACTACATTCTGTGAGGCAGATTCTTTCTTTGTCCCTGTGTCACACATGGGAATTGGCCAACAGCCCCACTGCTCCTGCTTGCCCTGGAGCCTGTCCTCCCCCACCTGACTCTGAGCTTCTGCACAGACACGGGTGGAATAGTCGGTCACATCCCATGCTGCCTGCACAGAGACAAGCGAGGGCTTGAGTGGCTCGTTCCCCCGAGGCCCACACTTGCACATTCCCGTGCCGTTGGCCTAGTGCCATCTTTGCCTTCATCTCCCTGACACAGCTGCTGTGCTTTCTGTGACACATGGTTCTGGAATGGACCCAGGACCAGAAAAAAAACAGAACTGTTCTAAAAGACCATATTACAGTAATCAAGAAAGTCCATCATGTACTGTATGTTAGAAAATAGCATTGTTGTCAGTTTTAAAACTCTACTGTTAAATTTCAGCTTTGCTGTGAATGTATAAGAGAGTGTCCTTTTTAAAAATTTTTTTCAAATACTTGTTTATTTATTTGGGCACCTTAGGTCTTCATTGCAGCACACGGGATCTTCGTTGTGGCTTGTGGGCTCAGTAGTTTTTTCTTTTTTTTTTTAATGCTCACTTTTCCCATCTTTAGCTAGCAGGTGCCCCAGCGGGTTGGCTCCTGAGTTCTTTGACGTGACCCCAGTGGTCTCTAGATGCTTCTTTGCTTTCTGGTCTCTCCTGATGCTTTTGGCTCCTCTGGCCTGTTTCCTGCCTGAAACTGGAATCAACTCTTTCTCCAAGGACCCTGGTTTCTTTGGTGGGAAATGGTAGAGACCACAGTTGGTGTTCAGGGTGCTCACTGCTGCTGTGATATTATTTTCTACAGGCATTTTTAGTTCATATTAATAGAAAATAGTTCATTTATTTGCTTAAGAGAAAATGAGTTCATGTCATATTTCCAGTTCAAATTTAGGAGTTCTGAGCTTTTACTTCTCTGATTTTGTTAAAATCTTATTTTCTTTTATGCTGGTTATTCATGATATAAACATCATTACTTATTTACTATATCTATAATCATTTCCAAATAATATTACTAATGAGGTTTCCAATAACATGATTACTGAAAACTGTTGAAGACTTTCTTTTGCAGTTCTATCTTTTGAGTTGAGAAGATCTGCTGGAGAAGGGATAGGCTACCATTCCAGTGTTGGGCTTCCCTTGTGGCTCAGCTGGTAAAGAATCTGCCTGCAATGCGGGAGACCTGGATTTGATCCCTGGGTTGGGAAGATCCCCTGGAGAAGGGAAAGGCTCCCCACTCCAGTATTCTGGCCTGGAGAATTCCTCGGGTTTGTGGGGTTGCAAAGAGTCAGACGTGACTGGCGACTTTCACTTTCATCTTTAGGGTAGATCCCAGTTAGAATATGCAGTCATATCACTGTGCTTTAAAATTGCCTGAAATGATCTCATCCACAGAGACATACCGTTAGTTTTAGGTTCATGGGTTTCATTTTGCTGTTAATTTTTAGGGATTGCTTTTATTTTTATTTTGGCATATTTCTTTTCTTAATCACATAAATCATTTACCTGAGTTCCAAATTCAACCCTCTAAAGCAAGGTACGTTAGGAGAGAATAATCCAGCTTCTATTCCTGCTCTCACCACCCTTTTCTCTACCTCCTCTTACAGGTAACTATTTCTATTAGCTTCTAATTTACTTATTTATTTTTTACTAGTAGTAATAAATAAATAAATAATAAAAAGTAATTTAAAAGTTTAAAAAGTAATAAGTAATGAATATGATTTAATATTATTCATTTTAATTATTTAACATCATTATTAATTTCATTTATATTGTATTAGTGCCATGGTATGCTATGATAACGTTATTTCACTATATAATTATATATAAAGTACATGACTGTATAACAGAGTAGTATAACTTTATATTATAATGTTATTATAATATAATCACATAACATACACCATACTATTATTATCACTCTTTAACTGTTTATGTATTTGGCTGCTCCAGGTCTTAGCTGTGGCGGAATCTTTGGTCTTCATTGTGGCAAGTGGGCGTCTTAGTTGTGGCATGCAAACTCTGAGTTGCAGCGTATGGGACCCAGTTTCCTGATCAGGGATCAAAACCGGGCCCCTTGCACTGAGAGTGCAGAGTCCTAGCCACTGGACCACCAGGGGAATTCCACAACATGTATTATTAAGATATTACTTTACCTTTATTTTACTACTGCTGCTTTTCACTGTTGGCGCTTCCCTGGTGGCTCAGCAGTAAAACATCAACCTGCTGATGCAGGAGATGGGGGTGGGACCCCTGGGCCCAGAAGATCCCCTGGAGAAGGAAATGGCAACCCACTCCAGTATTCTTGCCTGGAGAATTCCATGCACAGAGGAGCCTGGCGGGCTACAGTCCATAGGGTTGAAAAAGGTCGGACACAGCTCAGCAACTAAACAATAGCAACTTTTACTATAAGGGCATGCATTATATTAACATGGCCTATTTAGATAAAACACTAAACTACCTGCCTTCTTCTGTACTTTTAGACGGTCTATGGCTGTTGGGATATCACCCTTTGCTGTGACTCAGGTTGTTAGAATTTTTCCACGACAGTTACAGGCTCTGGCCTCTTGGTAGGCGCTCTCTAGGTGGTGGCCAGGTTCTCAGCTGCCCACTGACCCTCAACAAGTCTAACTTCTACCTTTCCAGCTTGAGAGCAGCTATTGGGTGTCCTTGGCCCCACGTGGAGGAGATAAAGATGGCCTCCAAGCGCATCACCCAGGAGACCTTTGACGCAGCTGTTCGTGAGAACATCCAGGAGTTTGAGATGGGGCCGGAGGAGGCGGTGAGAGAAGCCGTGGAGCAGTTTGAATCGCAAGGTAGGGCAATGAGGCTCTGTCTCAGCGCCGGTCCGGCTCTTTGCCCCAGAGCTGCCTTCAGTCCGCGGCTCTTTTTGTTGTTGTTGTTGCCACACCACTTGGCACATGGGACTCTAGTTCCCTGACCAGGGATCAATCCCAGGCTCCCTGCAGCTAAAGCGTGGAGTCTTAACCACTGGACCACCAGGGAAGTCCCATCCATGGCTCCTAATATGTAAAAGAGTGGTGTCCTGCCGTGAGCACATTCCCTCCTGGCATGACTGCCCTGGGTGCCGTCCTCTCTACACTGTGCCCCAGGCAGGCCGGCCACCCCCTCCCACCCCACTGGTGCCTACCCTCTACTCGCCTGGACCGCACCCTGACATCTGCAGGGCTGGGTCTTTCCAGGTGGGTCTCATTTTAATGGTCGCTTCCTTGAAGAAACTTTCTTGACCCCCCTCCAAAGAAACAGGGCCACCTGCCACTCTGCCCCACTTGCACCCCAGTGTGAGCTCATGGAGGCAGAAGGGGTATTGGTCACCAGCCTCTGAAAACAGGTAGCATGCCCAAGCCAGACCGTGGAGAATGGTTAAGAGGGAACTGTTTGCAATCATGTGGGCAGGGTTGGGAGACTGTGCTCCCCACAGCAGGACCTCCCCTCTCCCACGACACGCCATGGCAAAGCATGGGGGTCACCTGACAGAGGCAGAGGCAGGAACCTGGGAATGAACACCCTATCCTCCCACTCCTCCTGCCTCTGACCTCAGATCCGGCTTCCCATTGGCCAAACCCAGTCAGACGCCAGAGGGCAAGGAAGTCCGGGGATCCAACCTTCCAGGTCAGGACCTAGCATCCCGGGCATAGAGTAGGGACTAAACACTGGACAGGGACGGGAGGGGTACCTAGACGTGTTCTGCACAGTGGGGGCTTCTTCTGGGTCTGCCAGCAGGAGTGGGGATGCGGCCAGGGTGCAGACCAGTGGGAGCCCCCAGGGAGCAGAGCACAGGTTGCACTCCCCTCTGAGCCCCCCAGGCAGAGTTGTCGCCCACTGCAGCCCTGGCGTGCATCCTCACTACCCCTCTGCCCCGCTGGCTGGACAGGGCCAAGGTGCAGAGACCCCATACCCCACACCCCATGTAGGCATGGCTGCTGGGCCCTGCCCAGGCAGGGAGGGTGGGGTGGGGAGCTGGGCACATCCCAGAAGGCCTCCAGAGTGGGGTGGTCCCAGCTGCAGGGACCCCAGGTGTGACCCCAGGAGGCCCGCGGGGCTGACGCCTGTCTCCTGTTTCCTGACTCCCCTGCCCTCCCACAGGGGTTGATCTGAGCAACATTGTAAAGATGGCCCCAAAAGTCTCCGCGGACGGACCCCAGGATCCCATACATGACATCCTGCAGGTAGGAGAGGGCGGCCCACGTGGGCCTCACGTGCGTGATCCTGCGTCACCTCATTGTCGGGAGCACCTTTTTCTGTGTTCCCAGATGGCAGACACAGACTCAGAAGGTCCAAGCCAGCCCAGCAAGCACAGGCAAGCCTGAGTGTGCAGCTAGGGTTTCCTGACTCAATGTCTGAGGGCCTCATGGGGGCCCCCGTGCTCTGCCCACCCACCCATGTGTGACATTCTGGGATTAGAGCTGACAGAGTGGTCAGGGAATGGATAGCCCTCTGGGCCTAAGGGGCGGACAGTGTTCATGTTTGTCCTGGTGTTGGGAGCCGGGGGCAGAGGGCCCCCTGGAGGAACCTCTCTTGGACCTCCGAAGCTCTGAATTTGCTCAATGAAATGGACAGGAATCCCAGGAAAAGAGAGTGCAATCATAGACTGTCACTTATTGAGCATCGACTGTTTACTGGCACATAACAGCCCCTCCTCGCTGCACTTCAGCTGACCTGTGTGTGGTAAGTACGTCATCCCTGGCTTTCTGATGGGTGAATAGAGACCCAGAGCCTGCCCTCACTCTACCGCGGCCCAAACAAGGAAAATACAACTCACAGAGGTTCAGTCTTTTTCTTAAGGAAAACTAGTAAGCTGGTGGTAAAACAGTAGGAAGTTCTGAGAACCATCTGTGAATTCAGTTCTATACCAGGCACTTGCTTTGTGCCATCTGTTATTAACCCAAAGATACCTGCAAGGGTGGGGTTATCATCCCCATTTAACAGATGGGAAAATTGAGATCCAAAGAGAAAAAGTGACTCACCTAGCTGCAAAAGAAAGTAGTCATAAAAAGAGAAGCTGGAGGAGACAGCCCTGGATGTGAACCTAAGGGAAATTACACAGTATTTGTCCTTTTGTGACTGGTTTATTTCACTTAGCTTAATGTCCTCAAGGTACATGTATGTTGTACTACTTGTCAGAATTTCTTTGCCTTTTATGGAAACACCACATTTGTTTATTCACTTGCTGATGGACATTTGGGTTGCTCCTGCCTTTTGGCTGTTGTAAATAATGCTGCTGTGAACATGGGTGTGCCAATGTATTTTTGAGCTTGTTTTCAGTTCTTTGGGGTGTGTATCTAGAATTGCTCTATCTCTTGGTTTAAGTTTTTGAGGAACCACTGAACTTGCTTTCCACAGCAACTGCATCATTTTGTATTCCCACCAGCAGTACACATGGTTCCAGT
This sequence comes from Muntiacus reevesi, assembly GCF_963930625.1. NCBI lineage: Eukaryota > Metazoa > Chordata > Mammalia > Artiodactyla > Cervidae > Muntiacus > Muntiacus reevesi. The sequence continues at coordinate 183,088,636 of NC_089249.1, read as the reverse complement.
TTTTGCTGCATCCTTGCTAACACTTGTTATTTTCTGTTTCTTTGTTTTAACAATAGCCACCTTCATGGGTGTGATGGTGTCTCATTTTGGTTTTGATTGCATTTCCCTAGTGATTAGTGGGAGAAGAAAATGGCAACCCACTGCAATGTTCTTGCCTGGAGAATCCCAGGAACAGCGGAGCCTGGTGGGCTGCCGTCTATGGGGTTGCACAGAGTCGGACACGACTGAAGTGACTTAGCAGCAGCAGCAGCAGTGATTAGTGATGTTGAGCATCTTTTCATGTGCTTAGTGGCCATTTGTATGTGTATCTTTGAAGAAAGGTTTATTCAAGTCACACATTCTGTTTTTAACTAATTTCTTAATATTCTGTTTCATCATAACCTATGCGTAGTTAAGTCCACAAATTTGAGCTCAGCAAGGGTTGGCTGACAGGTGTTGTTGACTGTCATAGCAGTTGAGGTCAAGTCTAAGCCCTTTGGGCTGATAGTATCTGTAGACCCACTCTCCTTAGGGCTGGATGCAGTAACGTCATAAGCTCCAGGTGCTCAGGTTCATCTTGGGCTCAGGCTGAGGCGGATCCCAGAGTAATGGCACTGAGTGGCCACTAGACTTGTCTGTCCCATTCAGATTGTTGTCTCTCATTATAATTTTTCCCCCAAGGCCTTAGAGTTGAGCATGGGTAGACCGACCATGTGTTCAGTGTGGTTTCATTGGGCAGTTGCTCAGTAAATACTTGTGTAGTGAAGGAGAGAGACCAACGAGGCATATGATGCGGGCAGAACTGGTGGAGGTGGCTTTCACCTTCCTTAGAGAGCTGGCCGTTGGTGGGTGTATCTGTTAGTTATGGCTGCCTAACAAACAGCCCCAAACAATGGCCATTTTATTGTTTCTGGTGATTTTGCTGGGTTGACTAATCTCAATTGGATGATCCTTCTGGATGGTCTCACTTGGGGACTTCATGCACTGGCGCCCAGGGCTAGAATGTTTCTTGTCTGCACTTCTGTGTGTGTGGCTCCTTGTCAGGGACACTGAGATAGCAAGGCCTCTGTCTGTCTGTCTCTCTCTCTGTGGCCTCTCAAGCCCAGTCAATGCTCCTAAAAGCACTGGTGTGGAAGCGGCCCCAGCTGGAACTGGCCCCACAGGACTTCCACCGAGGCCCAGATCCCAAGCAGAGGGATCCCACCGGGGCCCAGCACTGTCACTGTGACCTTCTTCGGACTGAGCTGACCCTGACATTTCTCCCATGTCCCCTAGGCCCTGGATGACCTGCGGGAATCTGTGGCCCGCTCTCACCCCCAGGAGGCGTCCGCACAGCTTGCCCGCTTTTGCGAGCAGTGCAAGCAGCAGAAGGCCTGCCGCTTTCTGGCAGCCGAGAAGGGGGCCTACTCCATCCTCCTGGAGACCTGGAAGTTGGCCGCAGCGGGTGACCAGGGCCTCCTCCTCCAGGCCCTCAATGCCCTGTCTGCACTGACTGATGGCCAGCCCGACCTCCTGGACACCCGGGGCCTGCAGCTGCTCGTGGCCACGCTGGCCCACAATGCTGACTCAGCCCACGTGACCTGCTCCGGGATCCGCTGCGTGCGCCATGCCTGCCTGAAGCACGAGGAGAACCGGCAGAGCCTGGTGAAGGCCGGTGTGCTGCCGCTGCTGACGGGCGCCATCGCGCGGCACAGCCACTGTGCCGACGTGGTCCGGGAGGCCTGCTGCGCCCTACGTGTCATGACCTTTGACGATGACATCCGTGTGCCCTTCGGCCATGCCCATGACCACGCCAAGATGATCGTGCAGGAGAATGGAGGCTTAAAGGTGCTCATTGAGGCCGCCAAAGGTAGGAGTAGGTGTGGCAAGAGTGAAGTGTCAGGGTTTAGGGCAGCTTCAAGCATGGTTGGCCCCAGGCGCCAGTTCAGTCCCACCTACATGACGGCCCTAGCAGGACCCTGTCCTTACACCTAGTTTTTCCAGGAGAGTTCCAAGCCAGTGATCGTTGGCCTGGACCACATGCTGTGCTCACCCCTAGAACCATTTAGGGAAGCGCTTGACTCTGTCCAGCAACACAGACTGAGACTGGGATGGGAGGGCTCCTCAAAGGGAGAAATAAGGGTGCTGTCTCCCAAAGGCGGGGATGTGTTACTGGCACTCCCCGGAGCTGCTCCAGGTGGGGTTTACGCTTTGGTTCATGCTTGGCCACTGTTCTTGTGCATGTCCGTGTGCCTGACTCCGAGGTGACCCCAATGAGCCAGAGACAGGCGGTCACAGTACAGACCATTGGGCACCAAAACTCCCGCCCCCTGGGCACTGCACCCCCTGGAAAAGGCCTGACTGGGGTCTTGTTTACAGAAGGTGCTAGAAGAGTGACTTTCCCTTTGCAGCCCGCCCTGTGGCCCTGACTCTGTTGCCAGGCCCGTGTGTGCGACTCTGGCTCTGTCTGTGGGGGAGTGGGGCCTGCCCCAGTCTCCCCTCTGCATCTCCAGAGAGGGGGAAAAACAGGGCCTGACTGGCTGCAAAGTTGAGCTGCTTTTCTGAGGGGTGGGTTACATCTTCCTTGTTTATTTACAGGAGTTCATATCAGTGAGAGTGCTCCAGAGAGACAGAACCAGTAGGGGGCACGTGTGTGTGTTTTGGCATACGTGTATACATATATACACAGGAAGATTTGTTGCAAGAAATTGGCTCATGTGGCTGTAGTGCTTCAGACTTATGTAGCAGGCTGAGGCTTGGGCAGGAGCCAACACTATAGTCCATTAGCAAGCTGCTTCCTCTTGAGGGAGACCTCAGGTTCCCTCTTAAGGCCCACCCAGACCATCGAGGGTCATCTGCTATACTTAAAAGTCAGCTGGTCATGGATGTCACCACATCTCCAGAGTATCTCCACAGCACACCCCGGTTACAGTTCATGGAGTCCCTGGGGGCTGTGGCCCGGCCAGGGGGCCATGTACACTGACCATCACTGAGCTCGGTGTTATTATGGCTCTTTGTGCCCACCCCCCCGCCGGCAACTCCCTAACCTCCCTCCCCACCATCATCCTCAGTCAGGCCTCTCCTCTCTGGTGCCTCTGAACTTTGTCTACAGCATCTGTGTTTAATTTTTGCCTGGGTCAACTCTATCCATATGTCCTTCTGCAGTTTCTAGGTGTCCTGTTGCACTTAGAAAGGTCATTCCCAACCCAAGATCATAAAAATAGTCTCAGATGTTTTATTATAGCACTATTATGGTTTTTCTTTTTTTAGTTGAGATCATCAGTTGTTCTGGAATTTATCTGGGGCACAGTGGAGGGGAAGGCACAGTCCCGTGTCTTCCCCAACAGCCAGCAGGGGGCACCGCAGGCCTGGGCAGCCCCCAGCGGTCCTCCTTCTCCCCTGCCTCATCCCTCCACCCCAACAGGCAGGCAGCCACCCAGCCAGGCAGAGGGCCAGGCTGCCCTGGTGGAGCGGGATTCGGGATTCCCACCAGGAGTGCCGGCTCAGAGCCAGGGCTGGTTCTCCGCTCCTCACCCCGGGTTCCCTCTCCCCCCTCTGCAGTGTTCCCCGACAATCCCAGCATCCTGAGTGAGCTCTGCAGCACCCTGTCCCGCCTGGCTGTCCGCAACGAGTTCTGCCAGGAGGTCGTCGACCTCGGGGGCCTCAGTGTCCTGGTGGCCCTGCTGGCTGACTGCAGTGACCACCAGGTGGGCGTCCACAGTGTCTCAGGGTGTGAAGCCCCTTGCCTGAGTTTCCCTTCCTTATTCTGGACTACTGTGTCTTCACTGCTGTGCCCAGGCTTTCTCTGGTTGCCGCGGTGAGCAGGGGTTACTCCAGCTGCAGCGCGTGGGCTTCTCCGTGGGGGCTTCTCTGCTGCAGAACAGCAGGCTCTGGGGCACATGGCCCGGCAGCTGTGGTCCATGGGTGTAGTTGCTCCTCAGCCTGTGAAATCTTTCCAGGCCAGGGATCGAACCCCTGGTCAGGGGGCACCCCTGCATCGGCAGGTGAATTCTTAACCACTGGACCACCAGGGAAGTCCCTTGCCTGAATTTCAGTCTGTCATTTTTCTCGATGTCTGGGAAAGGCTCTGGGTCTCCCAGTGAACTTGCCCCTCTGGGCCCTGGTCAGCCAGACAGGCTTGCATCAGAACATGCTGGCCTTGTCTGCAGAGCCCAGAATCAAAGTTCGGTTTTCGCTTGTCACGACCTGTGGGAAGGAACTAAAGCTTAGAGGGAAAACAGACCCCCCCCACACACACCGTCCTTTAGCACCTTTGTATTTTCAATCAGGAGTGAGAGAAGCAGAGTGGGTGTGGTGGGGGCAGCTGAAGTGTGTGATGCTTGAGCGAGGCCACCCGTGCTCTGGGTGCTGACCTGAGCCACACGCCCCTCTGTGTGTTTGGCGGGGGTTGGGGAGGGATCGAGGGGGTGATCAAAGTCATCCAAATGCCTGTCCTAGCCTCAGGTGGCCAGAACCACAGGGCCCACCTCCCCAAGCCTCCCCTGCCTTCTCTATACAGCGAGTGATAGACAGCCTTGCTGTTCCATGCCGCCTGCATGCCCCAGAGTGGTCCCGTGTGTGTTCAGACAGCAAACATTTAAACAGCCCCACACCCTCCCTTAAGAACCCCCTCCCACCACCCAGCAACCCAGCACCTGATGCCCGGGTGCTGCTGGGGGTAACCTGTGCATTGCTGTCTGTCCAGGAGCTGGTGAAGCAGGTACTGGGTGCTCTGAGGGCCATCGCAGGCAATGATGATGTGAAGGATGCCATCGTCCACGCCGGCGGGACCGAGTCCATTGTGGCCGCCATGACCCGGCACCTGGCCAGTCCCCAGGTACCCACCCCAGGGCGGGGGGCACACCAGGCAGGGCCACAAGGCTGGAAAGCCAGATCAGCACCTGTATCCACGTGATGGTCTTCCCATCTCTGAGAGCCAGGCCAGGCCTCGGAGGCCAGCAAGCCAGAGGCTGCAGGCAGGGTGAGTGAGGGCCAGGGTGGGGCGAGACTGTCACCCCTAAGAGCTTGGTTGACGCAGTCCAGTATCGCTTCCGTTCCTGCTGGTCAGCACACACGTAGGCGGACAGTGGTCGGCTGCAGTGAGGTCACAGAGGAGCTGGAGGAGCTGGTGGGGATCCGTCTGCCTCGTCTCAGCCGCCCCCTGACCCACCCGCAGGTGTGTGAACAGAGCTGCGCGGCCCTGTGCGTCCTGGCCCTGCGCAAGCCAGCGAACAGCCGCGTCATCGTGGAGGCCGGTGGGGCCCAGGCCGCGCTGCAGGCCATGGAGGCCCACCCTCAGGAGGCTGGCGTACAAGTAGGCGTGGGCGGCAGGCGGAGAGGACGGGAGGCTGGTGGGCAGGTGGGGCGAAAAGCCAGCCAGTAGGTCCCGGGGGTGGGCAGAGCGGAGGGTGCAGGTCCTCTTTGACCTGCCCCATTACCACCGTGACCCAAGCCTCCAGGGTTTCCTTCTTGCTCAGCCCCCAGTGTCCAGAAAAGTGCTGAACTCTGCCCTCTGTTGTCCTCTCTCCTGTTCCGTTGCTCTTCTTGCATTTGATCTTTCCTTTTCCTAACAGTCTCTTTAGAGGGATATGGCGGGGGGGAGGAGTTGGCTGGACCCGCAGATGGGGCTCTGCTGGGATTCATGGAAGGTTCCCGGGCCTGCCTTAGGCTGCTGCTTTGGAGGTCAGTCAAGCTGAAGCATAGACAGGGCTATGCACAGCCTTATCAGAAATGCACCCTCCTCCCGCTCCCACCTTCCCTACCATCCTGACTCAGGGACCTTCTGGTTGGTCTGGAGACACACTAGGCTCAGGCCCGTGGGGGGCCTTGGCTCCCTCCTCTAGGACGCTGTGCCCTCAGCTGGCCCATCACCTTGTCCACTCCTGACCACCCTGACCAGGCAGGCCCTCATTTCACCTGCTTCTCCCTGGCTTTCCCATGTTGCGGTATTTTTCAGCACTCCTGCCTGGCAGAGGAAGAGGGCCCAGATGCTAACTGAATGAGTCAACAGTGTACTTGACTGATGGACCCTGGGCACAGCCCTGCTCTTCCCTCTGTCTCTCTGCTCTCCTCCCCTGGCCGGGCTCTTGCCAGCATCCAAGGACATTGCTCAGAGACTTTGAGTCCCACACCTGAGTAGTCAGCCCCCGCTGCCCAACACTTGGCTACCCTTAGCTTCAGTCTCCTCACCTGGGAGCTGGTAGGATCAGCCCAGCCAGAGTGCCAAGAGGCTGAAGTGGAGGCATGGGCCTAGCTTGATGAGTCATAGCGTAGGCACCTACCACATGTTGCCTGCAGTCATGTTGTGTTATGATGACCCCAAGGTCACAGTGGACCCCACCCCCGGGCCCCACCTCCTGACTCACAGCCACTGACCTGCTTTCCCTTCCAGAAACAGGCCTGCATGCTGATCCGAAACCTGGTGGCCCGCAGCCAAGCCTTCTCACAGCCCATCCTGGACCTGGGGGCCGAGGCCCTCATCTCACGAGCCCGAGCCACCCACCACGACTGTGAGGACGTGGCCAAGGCCGCCCTGCGGGACCTGGGCTGCCACGTCGAGCTCCGAGAGCTGTGGACTGGCCAGAAGGGCGACCTGGCACCATGACCACAGGCCCATGCGTGCTGTGACTCTGGGTGAGTCGTGTGACTCGGGAACCGCCTGGGGGCAGGCCAGCACTCCGTGCCTGCCACTCTGCCCCCAGCTGCCTCCCCCGTCCAGAAGAGGACCTTTCCGACCGGTACCAGGCAGAGGCCAGGGAGTGGGCAGGGAGTCTTAAGTGAGGCACCTGCACGGCAGAAAGTGGCCCTCGGGTCCCAGCCCCTCTGCATGCTCTTCCGCTCGACCACCAGCTAAGAGCATCGGCTTCGTCCGCCCTGTCACCCACCCCCACCCCACCGCCCTTTGCTGGTAGAAGTGCCCCCTCAGCGCTGCTTCCTGCTGGAAGTCTGCCTGAAATCTGGAAACCACACTGACTGATCTCAAAGCAGGGCAGGGACCCCGCTTCTGTGCCTGCAAGTCCATTCTCATCCCTGCTCCTGCTTCTCTCACCTGTAAGTTGGAGCCCAGGTGCCTTGCTGTGCTGAGCAGAGGTCCCTACCAAGGCTCGTTGGTCTCCAGGTGTCCCAGGCCAGCCAGTGGAGCCTGGTAATAAAAGACTGTTGGCTGACCAATGGAGGGGTCTCTTCCATAGCACCACGGGGAGTGGGGGCTGCAGCCAGTGGCCTCAAGGGACGGGGGAGAGGGGTGCGCATTTGGGGAGGTCATGGGTTCACTGAGGAAAGCAAAGGGTTTTCAGAACAGCCTGGGATATATGACTTGCTGTCACTCTCAGAGGGATGCGTGCTGGGGTCGTCATCAGACTTGGGATCTGCGGGTGCCAGCGTCGCTGTGTCTGAGGGCGCACTGCCCTGGGGGCTCTGGAGCACTCAGTGTCTGGCCCCCACTCTGCTCTGTGGCTTTGAGCGAGTGACTCCACCTCTCTGAGCCTTGACTTTCTCCTCCATAAAATGGGGAGAGGGGAGGGGCTAGAGCCCCCTCCAGAGGGCGGTGGCGCAGAGTTGGGCGCATGGGAGATACCCGGTCATCTCTCTTCGGCGCCCAAGTCACCCCAGGAGAAGCGTTCTGCGCTCTCCCCCCTGACTGTGTTGAGGTGCCAGATGGTCAGCCGGCTGGGGCAGTCAGCTCTCCCTCTCTGAGCACCCATTTCCCCGTCCGTAAGGTGGGCAGCCCTTTTGCTGCCCCCATTGCCCACCCTCTGCAAGTGTCTTGGAGGTGTCGCCTGGCAGCGGTGCCTGGCAGACCCCAGCTCTCCTCCTTATTCACCCTCAGGCCCATAGCGTGGTCACCTGGCCGCTCCTGGCAGCCCCCGTGTTCCAGACAGGTTAGGGCCGCCCCAGGCCCCCGGTGGCCTCCTGGCGTCAGGCCCGCCAGCTCGAGCCCATGGGGCAGGACCCCTTTCAGCCCTCTGAGTCCCCCCCACCCTACTTGTCATTCACCACCTCTAGGCTGAAAAAGGTCTGAATTCAGTCCTTGAAGTCAGCGCAAGACCTTTCCCAGGAGGCTTCTGGTCCCGGTGGAAATTGGCCTGGGGAAGAGTTGTGGGAGGAGCGTCATCCGGGTCCCACCTCCCCTCCAGATGGGGAGGGCCCTGCCAGCTCCGTGGGCTGATGAGAACCTCTGCCCCAGGCCCCCAGGCCTGTCTTCACTCACTGGGGACTCAGCCAGTGGGTGGGATGATCCATACGCGCTCCAGGCTACCAACCATGAGAACTTGAATCAGTCTTGTGTCCTTGGAGGCCCCGTGAGCCTCCTGCTCCTCCATCTGTCTCATGGGTGGTGGGTACTATTTGTCCATTTCGGGCAAGCCTGAGGTGCCAGCCCTGTAACTCCTGCCTCAGCTCTGCTCAGTCTCCCTGTAGCTCCTGTTGCCCTCCACATGAAACCAGACTGTCCTCCAGGCCCTGCCCATCTCCCACCCGCATCTTCCCCATGTTGCCCTGTAATCACCCTAGCCTTCCCACCTCAGGGCTTTTGCACATGTCATGCCTTGCGTGGCGCATCCTTCCCCAGCCCTCCCCTTGGCTGGCTCCTTCCTGACACTAGGTTCCAGCTCACCCATTGCCTTCTCAGGGAAATTGCCTATTGCCTCCTTGCCCTGGCGCCCCGTGACCACTGTGCTGTGTCCCTGACCTCTGCCCCCATCTGAGGTCACCCCACTCGTGTTCCTTCCTCCTTTGTCTTCCCCCACCCCAGCCCACTGCCCATGAGCAGGCTCCTGTCTCCCGGCTCTGCGCCAGCTTCCCACCAGTGTTTTCAAATGTACCCCTGAGTAAATGAACAGATACGCAGTATGGTTGGAGGGAAGGCCTCTGACCTTGCCGCCCTAGTCCCCTCCCCCGGAATCCTGGCCAGCTTTCCCGCAGCTGCAGCCTTCTTCGAGAGGGGTGGCTCCTGCCTATCAGTCCTCCCCACCTTGCCTGAGCGTGCCTTCGTGGGTGTGGGTCAGGGCCTGTTGGGACATCCCCAGGCTGGTGGAACCCCGCCTCCAACTGAAGAGCCCACATTTCACTGAGGTCCACCAGGCCCACATTCCAGTCTCTCCTCTGCCCCCTCAGGTGACCCTCTGCTGCCTTACCTGGAAATGGGCTTAAGTGTGTCCCTGCACAGGGCTGCAGCCCCCAGCATGGCCTGGCTCGGGGTGTCCGCACACAGCACTCTTCTAAAGAGCGCTTCTCTCCTGTCCTCGAGGACAGAAGTGTGGGCTGAGGGGGGAGCTGCTTTAAGGGAGGGGCCAGCACTTTCAGTTCTTCCTCTACTGCTGTGTGCTTTTAGAGGAGGGGCCTGACCTCTCTGAGCCTCTGGGACACTGAGTGAGGCTGCCTTGAAACTGGTCAGTCCTGACTGTCATCTCTGTGGTGTCCAAGATGGCAAGGATGTGTCCCTCCAACCAGGGAAGGGCCTGGGGTCCTGGGGAAGGAACAACGTTGCTCTCTCACTGTGAACACCTTTGAGAGGCAGGGCCTGGGAACTCCATTCTCCAGATGAGAAGCAGACTCGCCGGCTCTCGAGGGGCCAGGATGGGCTGGGAACCTTGCTCAGCCTGCCTGCATGCCCCTCCGCTGCTGCCAGTGTTGCTAACCTGACCTTGGGCAAACGGCTCTCTAGCCTTGGTTGATTAAGCCCTTGTCACCGTGCCCAGGCCTGGCTCATGGCCGTCATGTCAGATGATTCCTGGGATTCTCGAGACACAGAGAGAACTGGAGGTGCAGAGAGTCGGTGTCCTGCCCATGGGAAGCCAAGCAGACAGGGAAGAGCTGTGTCCCCTGGGCACTCTGGCCAGGTACAGCCAAGGTGCCTGGGGGGGGTTGTCTATTGCTGATGCTGAGAGGCACTGTCTGCCATTGTTGAGAGGTGGGCCAGTGCCAGCTTGCTGATGAGCAAACAGAAGCCAGAGCCCAGCGAGCACCTCCAGGGCCACTGCCTGACCCTTGCCGCAGTTGGTGCTGTGGGACTTTCCAGGAGCTTGCTGCCGCCCTCACAGGACCTAGCAGGTGGATGCTGCAGCTGGGGACTTCGCCAGTACAAATATCTCCCTCTTTGCATGGCAAACCATACCCATAGTCGGTCTATGTCTACATTCCATCAGGTGCTATTTACAGAGAGGGAAGTAGAGACCCTGAAAAGAACAGTTTATCCAGCCAACATTCGGCAAACACTTGCTGTGGCCAACATGTTATAGTTTGCTTCCATTCATTTTATTAACATTCCCATCAACCCTAGGAGCTAGTTGAAGAAACTGAGGCAAGGGAATTTGAGTCACTTGCGGAAGGTCCTGTGGCTAGCAAGTCAAGAAAAGCAGGGGTTCAAACCCAGCCCTGGGCCCTCCCAGCAAGAAACACTTGTTGCACAAAGCTCAGTTTTCCCATCTGCAAAATGGGCATCATCACCCGCATCTGGAAGTCAGGTCATGAGATGGTGTTTGAGAAATGTCTGGCTCAGGAAAGACCCAACACCCAGCAGATGTTCAGCACGCAGCTTCCTCTTCTCCAGAGGACAAAATCTAGCCCAGGGCCTGGAAGTTGCAGGGGAAGCAAACCACAATTGGGAGATGCCTGAGAGGAGGCTCAGGTGGGAATATGTTGGGAATATCAGGAGTCAGACAGTAGGCCCAGGCTAGTGGCTCCCCCCTGTGAGCCCCCCACTGTTTCTTTACAGAGGCCCTTTGAGAAGTTACGGATTACGCACTTAGCAGGGTGTTTGCACAGCCCTGAAATGTGAACCATTTTCACAGCTCAGCTCGACCTTGTTCTCTCCCAGGCTTCCCTGGCTCTGAACTTGATCTCCACCAACCCCAGTCCACACCTATAGGAAATAAGAGCCAGTATCTGGAACATTTGTAATCCTCTCTGCCCTGGCACTTGGTGAGTCAGAGAATGGGGTGGGCACAGGAGAGGTGCCAATGACACAGCCTACCATTGGACAGCAGCTGCTTCCCTATCTGCAAAGAATCCCATGACCCCTCACCTCATAGAAAAGCTGGGAGTCACAGGCCAGATGTAACCTGCAGATGGGGCAAAGGCTTTCATTTGAAGGTCAAGGGGCGGGCTGGAATATAAGTTCTCAGAGGAGCAGCCCCAGAGAGGAAAGGTCAAGATGTAGGGATCTTTGTCCCATGAGGAATCTGAGGGCCTTACTCAAGGTTGTGTCGTCAGCCAGTGGCTGGTCACTCAGGCCCACAGTGGCTGAGCTCTGACGCTCCCTTGCGAGCATTCTAAGTCATTTCAGTGGTGTCAGACTCTTTTCGACCCTATGGACTATAGCCCGCCAGGCTCCGCTGCCCATGGGATTATCCAAGAATACTGGAGTGGATTCCCATGCCCTCCTCCAGAGGGCCTTCCTGACCCAGGGACAGAACCCACAACTCTTATATCTCCTGCATTGGCAGGTGGGGTCTTCACCACCCCTCTTCCAAAAAGTAGGCAACTTGGAGCCTGCTGAAGTGCTGTGTGACCAAGGGCAAGGAGCTTGACCTGTCTGTGCTCTGGTTTCTGTACAATGGAGCCAACAGTCGCTTTGACCTCATGGGCTTGTGGTCCTAGGATTCGGTTTATTCACCAAAGGCTTAGCAGGGCGATGGCCCGGATGTCATTTGATCCCTGGAAGAACATTTTCAGAAAATCGTAAAACGCGTAAGTAGGATTCCACCTATTTCCACGTCTTCGCACTACCCTGCGCTGCAGCTGAGTGACCTCCATCGAGTCTCTGTCCTCTCTGTATCATCCGCAGCGGAATAGTGGGTAGTAAGGAATTGAATTATTCACGAGTCCTTCGGCCGTGATGGCCAAGTTCACGGCCTAAGTTGGAGGTCTTGCTTCTGCACTGGGGGGCCAGAGGGTCTGACTTCGCCACAGCCTCAAGGAACGCTCGAGGCCACCTCCGGCCACCTCGTTCAGGGCCAAATTCTGCACTTTCCTTTGCTCCAAGTCTAGTCCAGGGCGCACGGCCGACGACCCCTAGGACTGGCCGCAGGCCTTGCCAGTCTTTGCTTCTAAGCCAATCTCCGTCACGCTCCGGGCTACGCCCTCAGTTCCTCCAGCGCCAGTCGCGCAAGTTTCTTCGGAGCCCCGCCCTTGACCCCCAGCCATTGGCCATCAGGGCTGCCCGTCTTCCTCCGCGGCTCCAATCTTCGCCCGCCTCCGGGCCCTCGCCTCCCAGCGCCTCGCGCCCAGCTGGACCACCCGGGGGCCCCACTGCCTCCTCTCAATAGTCCCGCCTCCACCCCTCAGTGATTGGCTTTAGGGGCTGCTCGTCCGCTTCATGCCCACCAATATCCGCTGCCTCCAGGGGTGGTTGGCCAGCACGCAGCCAATCGGAGTACGGTTTGGGCCCCCTCCCGCGGCGCGCGCGGAGGGTGCGCGGGGCGGGGCTGTGGCGGCTGGAGGTGGTGGCGGCGGCGGCGGCAGCGGCGGTGGCGACACGTCCCAGCCGGTGAGGGGGCGCGGGGGGCGCGGGGCAGCGCAGGCGTCGAGGGAGCCCGCGCCTGTCGGGCCGCCCTAGGGCGAGGCACAGTCCTGTCATGGGCCCGGGGCGGGGGCGGACGAGGCGGGGCGTGACAGCAGCATCGCGGGGACCGGGAGAGGTTAAAGCCCACCCCCCGATCCCCACACCCCGCGCCTGATGCCCCTTGGGGCCCCCACAGCCGCATCTGAGGCCCTCGCCGACAGCCCACACATCCCTGACTGCACAGCCCTTCTCGTTGACATCTCCCGTCAGACACCTGAGACTGTCCGCCTCGCTGACACCCCCCCACACCCCTGGGGTCATGCCCCCAGGTGCCTCGCACAGTTGACTCTGCACCCCCTACACGCACCTATCTCTCTGGCTCCACTTACATTACTTCCCCCTCACACACCTGACACCGCGCCCCCAACTCACGAACCCCTTCTCGCACATCGTCCGAGACCTACCCTGATGATGTCCCTACACCATAGGGCGTTCCTCTCCTCCTCTCGGCGCAACCACACCTGAGCCTGCACCCCCACACCGCCGCCGGAGCCTGTGACCCCAAACTCACCATTCCCCGCTCACGTCTGGACTTGTTCCTGTTCCCTCACTGCCTTTTCTCACGCCCAAGTCTGCGACCCTCTCACTGCCCCCATCTTAAGTAATCTGGGTCAGCGCCCTCAGGTACTTCCACCTGCACATGTACACACCTGTCTGGTGCCCTTGGCAGCCCCTTGTGACTTGAACCCCCCCAGTCTGCACCCACCTGTACTTTCTTCCACCTGTGTTTGTGCTCACTCTATAATCCAGGTTTTCCAACATTCACCCAAGCCTTGCTATCTCAGGATCACGGCACCTTCCACCACCACCCCCTGAAAAAAAGCCCACCCAGATGTTATTTTTTCATTTATGATGGTCTGTTAAGTGATTTCCGGGCTTAACATAATCCTATCAGCCAAACAAACTGGAATTATCTCCATTTTACCAGCAATGAACCTAAAGCAGTTTGAACCAGAGTGGCATTGCCCACCTCTTCCCGAGCACTGAGCATTGCTGCTGACCCTTCTCTGTGGACCTCCCCCACTTTTGCCCATCTGTTGTGTTTATTTCTGAGGAATTGGTAGGGAGGGGACCCCCACCCTCCCTGCAGCTGTTCCTCAGGAGTCGTGACTTTGACTGGGTCTGGAAAGGCTGAGCTGGAAGGGGCGGCCCCTGATTGCTTTCTGAGCATGTGTCTCAGAGTCCAGGAGCTGGTGGGGGCGGGGGCACTGTTGCAGCTGGGCTTTAACACCTAGGGTGCCTCCGGCCAAGCTCACAGTGTCGCCTGGTGGCAGGGATTGCCAGGCTTTGGGACTCTGGCTTCAGCTCTTACAGACCGAGTCTCCTTGCTGACCCGGGAGAGCTCCATGGGCCCTTGATGCTGATAAACCGAGAGAGTAAGGAAACACTCTTCAGAGTGAGAAGGTTAATGTTTCGGCTCTTTAGAGATAAACTGCAAAACTGTAGCCTGGCTTGGTGCTGGGGATAAAGATTTTTCTGGAACTTTTTAAGTTCCCTGGAGTGTGATTTGCAAGTGTGCAGTGTGGAAGGAGGCTGATGGCTTTATTGTTAAAAAAAAAAAAAAGCAATAATGTACTGTTTCCTGTAAGGCTTGCACAGTACTTCTTAACACCTATCCACCCCTCACCCCTTCTCTCCCTGCAAAGATGGTGCTGGAATGTTCTGAAGGGTCTTGTTTTAAAGCCATTGGAGTTTTCTGTCCAAATTCAAATAGAGTAATTTAAAATGTGTGCGTGTGTGTGTATCTGTAAATGTACATATATACACATGCACACATTTTATATGTATGTATGTTCATGCATATATTATATATATACATATGCAAAGATATGAATAAACTGACAAGGTAATTGATATACATGGTCAAAATAAATGAATAAAATCAAGCAGTACAAAAGGAAGCGAGAGTAAAAACCAGGCAGATCTCCCCATACCTGTACCCTATCCCACTCTGGAGGGCCTCATTGTTAATAGTTTCTGGTATATAACAATGTTCCCTTCTAGAGGTGGTCTAAGGACCCCTTTTAAAGCACTGGTAAATTTGTATCACATTGTATCAAAAGGGTGGGTGACTTTATAACCAGTTCCTTACTGATGACTGTTTTAAGTTGTCTTTCATATGTTGGTTTTTTATAAAATATTTATTTTTATTATTTATTTATTGAGCTGCACCGGGTCTTGGTTGCCGCTGTGTGCTGTGTTAGGTGTGGTATATGGGATCTATTTCCCTGACCAGAGATCGAACCCAGGCCCCCTGCTTTGGGAGCACTGGACCACCAAGGAAGTCCCTCATATTTTGCTTTTACAAACCAAACTGCAGTGAATAGATTGAGTCTTGCATGAGCAAATAGGTAGTAAAAGTGTGTGGGGCTCCAGCCAAGCAGAGACACTTCAAACCCTCTCTGTCTTCATGGAGTTTGACATCCAACTGCAGCAACCTCCTGAGTGGCCAGGCCACAGGACACGTGCATCTAAATGGTTAATGCTCCTCTGTGGAGGCTGTGCGCTCATCAGTATTCTCAGCGTGGAGTTGGAATGCCCGATTCCTCCCCTGGTGGCCAGGGCAGTTGTCAAGTTCTGGTCTCTCCAGTCTTTCTATCCTTCCTTCTCTGAGGTGTTCCTGCCCGTAGTGGGTGGTGATTAAACATTAGATTTGTTTCTCCTCAAGAGTCTAAAGTTCAGTCCAAAAAAATACTTGAGTCCCTCATCTGCAGGGCTCTGAAGGAAACTATGGTGGTTGGCAGTGGGAGAGGCGGTCCTTTCTAGAGAAAGATGCAGGGCCTGCCTGGGGTCCCAGGATGAGAGGCCGGAGATATTGACCGTTTTTTTGTTTTTTTTTTTTAACACTTGGATCCAGCAAAAGAATGAAGGTGTCTGATGAGGCTGACACAAGTCACAGATGTTAAATCTATTTAGGAAGATGTCTTGAGACTCTGTTGAGTTGTCAGTGATTTCCCACTATTGGTGCCAGGTGGAGGGCGTCATCAGACCAAGGGCAGGCCTTTTCACATTTGTCATCCCATATTTTAGTCTTCTAGTCTTTTAGTGTATTGGCACTGAGACTTTAGAGGATTATTGAGTTGATTGGAGCCTTTAGCTTGTTTGGGTTTTGCAAGCCAGCTCTTTTAAAAAATGCATTGTATTTTTTATTTTAAATGTGAACTGCTTCTTAGTAATAATAGTACATAATGTGCACATGAAAGAAGGTAGAAAGAATAAGGAAACCAACACCCAGTTTAAAAAGTAGAATGTTGCCCCAGTGGCCCCTCCCTGGTCCCTGTGCTATTTTTAAAATATGCTTGTCAATGTTTGTTTTCTTCACTGAATACCTTTTGCTGCAGCTGAGAGCTTAGGTTACAGGGGCTCAACAGAGATCAGGAGAAGCCAGGTTTTCTGTTGAAGCTTGGCCATCAGGGCGACCTGTGGGATACAGAGAGAGGAGCAGTGACCTCAGGGCCATGGGCATGTCGCTGGCCGAGGCACGGTGTGCACTTGGGAGGCGCAGACTCCTGCTGTATTCGTTTCCTGGAACTGCCATAACAGATAACCCCAAACTGGACAGTGTGAGACAACGGAAGTTTATTCTGTTACTGTTGTGGAGTTCAGAAGTCCGAAATCAAGGAATTGGAAGGTGCTGTGGACTGGGTGCTTGCGTCTCCCCTAAAATTCACATGTTGAAACTTAATCCCCCATGTGACAATATTAGGAGGTGGGCTTTGGGGAGATGATTCCCTTATGAGAAGGGAGCCCCCACGAGTGGGATTAGTGGCCTTCTAAAAGAGGCCCAAGAGGCCTCTCCTGCCCCGTCTGCTCTGTGAGGACACAGAGAGGTAGACTTCTGTGAGCCAGAAAGAGAATCTGAACAGACACCAAATCTGCTGGCACCCTGACCTTAGGCGTCTCATCCTCTAGAACCACGAGAGATGTATTTCTTTTTACAAGCCACCCAACCAGAACTAAAACAGCACGCTTGTGTCCTACCTGGACCTTGAGGGAGACCCTTTTCTTGCCTCTGATGGCTGCCAGCAGTCCTTGAGTTCCTCAGCTTGCAGCTCTAGCACCCTAATCTCCATCTCTGTCTTCTGAAGATTTATTTTTTAATTAAAAAAATTAATTTTTATTTGCTTGTCTGTGCTGGGTCCTACTTGCGGCACGCAGGATCTCTGGTCTTCATGATGGCATGCAGACTCTTTAGTTGGGGCATGAGGGACTCTTTCGGTTTCGGCATGTGGGATCTAGTTCCCCAGCCAGAGATCGAACCTGGGCCCCGCGCATGGGGAGTGCAGAGTCTTAGCCTCTGGACCACCAGGGAAGTCCCTTCGCCTGTCTTCATGTGGCCTTCTTCCCCGTATGTGTGTCCTCCTTTAAGGACACCCATCGTTGGATTTAGGGTCCACCAAATCCAGGATGACTCATCTTGATATCCTTAGCTAATTACACCTGAAAGACCCTATTCTAAATGAGGTCACTTCCTGAGGTCCTGGGTAGACGTGAACTTCAGACCTCATTTAACCCCTAGAGCTGCAGAGCCAGCATTCCTGCCAGGACGTTACTGAAGGAGGTGCTTGTCCAGCAGCCTCTGCTGTTTCAGACAAGATGGGGCCGGCAGGGTCGGAACACACTTCTCAGGCCCTCCAGGTGGCCCGTGTGCACGGGCCCCGTGGGCTCCCTCACTCACCTGCCTCCCTGCTGGAAGGTGGGAGCATCTGCTCGGTGCCAGCAAGGGCCCAGACACATGAACGGTTGTCTTCATTTTGCTCTTTGCCACTCCTTGGCACATGCTTACCTATGGAGTTTGGTCTGGATCGTCTCAGTTTTACAGAAGGGTGACCAAGGCGTCCAGGGACCTCTGTCTAAAGATACATAGGGAAAACGTGGGAAAGTTAAGGCAGACCTAGGTTGTCCTGAATCCAGGTCCTATCCTCCTTCAAACAAGTCACCCATAGCACCGTGCTTCCTTCCACTGTTAGAATCAGGTATTTATACAATGTCCTGGAATGCCACCACCAGCACAGCTTCCAGGAGTGGAACAGACCTGAAGCCTTACAGCACAACTTTTCTATAATCTGTAAATATCTGTGTGCCAGGGTCAGGGACGGGTGTGGGGGAGGTAGAAACACCGGCTCGGAAAGGTTTGGGACATGGGTGTGGCTCAGACTTACCCGCAAGGAACTGGGGCAGAGGAAACAAACAAACCTGAATATGGCAGGACCCAAGAAAAGGCCAAGCCAGGGAGCACGAGTGGGTCCTGAGAGGGGATTGGGTTGAAGACCTGGTCCATGGTCCTGATGAGAGAGACAGGCGAGGGTCTTGCACTGAGGCCAGGCCACTGTGGACAGGCCAGATCCGCAGACCCAAGCTTAGACGCTCTGACCACCTGTACCTCCCCGACTATGAGATGAGGGCCAGAACGGAAGGCCTGCCTTGTGAGTGGTTTCGAGACTTCCAACATGGAAATGTGCCAGAGCTCTGAGCGGATGTCGGAGTCTTTGCTCTATCTCCAAGTGGTATACCTTTGCCATGGTATGAGTGGAGAAAGTCAATATGTACATTTCATTAGGTATTAATTAGCCACACTGATCGATGACCTGCCCCGTCAACAGTGTCAACACAACTAATCTCACCCTCACCCTGTCTAAAGGGCTGATTCCTAGGTCATACTCAGGGACTCTGATTTATGTCTGGGGCAAGAGTCCTGCACGAATGTCACCAGAGATTCAGGGACGGGCACACCTGGGGGTTGAGGTGAAACACTGCCCTCCCCTGCCCTACTTTGGGCAGGCCTCTGCATCCATGAGAAGGGAGGGGATGGGGTGGAGTATATGGCTTATAGCCTTGCTGGTCACACCTTAGCCAGTGACTGGTCTAGCCTCCCATTAGTACGTATGAGCCGCGCCTTGAAGAACAGACCGTTTGGGGCCTATGAGCCCCATTTTTTTGGCCCCACCACGTGGCATGTGGGATCTTAGTTCCCCAACCAGGGACTGAACCCTTGCCCGCTGCAGTGGAAGAGTGGAAGCTTAGAGTCTTAACCACTGGACCACCAGGGAAGTCCCCCAGGGAGCCTGTTTCATTGGTCAGAGCCAAATGTTGACCAGCCCTGAATGTCAGGGCTGGAGGCTGCCCTGCTGACTGTGAGCAGCAGTGGTGGCGTCAGGGCCGAGGGCTTGATGGAGAGCAAGAGCTTCCTAAACCGCCATCGTTTAATGGACAGTGGGGCGCCACTCTCCAGATTTCAACACTTCAAGGAGATGAACCTGCAGGAGACAGAGTCGAGGGCTGGATGCCACAGACATGCTCAGCCCTCTGGGAGGCCCCAGCATGAAGGTGTGTGGGTACGTGGTGAGACATGGGAGCTGGGGAGACCTGCTCGGTAGAACCGGGTGACCTTAGCCCCAGTCTGACTCCTCATTAGGGAGCACGATACCCCAGAGACCTGCTTGGGCAGCCCCAGCCTCAGAAGATAGTGACAGAGGAGGAGAAGGAGGCCAAGGAGGTTTAGTAACATGTCCAAGGCCACACACTGGACACATCCTCCCACACCAGTTCAGCACAGCAGGAGCCCGGGCACACCCCCCCCCCCCCCACCCCGGGGAACAAGGCAGGCAGCCATGGAAGAGGCGCGTCCGTGCTGCCGGTGTGTGGTGCCTGTGAGCAGGAAGACACAGCGAAATCACTGTCTTCACACTGTCTACAGGTATTCACCTTGGCTTTTTGCTAGGCACTGACAGTAAGTGTGACACAGGCCCTTGCCTTCCAGGGTCCCCAGGCTAGTGGGGAAGGGGAGTGGAAAACAGCCCCTCCCAGCAAGCAGAGAACCACGGAGTGCTCAGTGCAGGGCAGAGCAGCCAGCCTTGAGAAGGTGAGACCAGGATATTTAGGATGGGCTTTGAAGGATGCAGAGGAGTTTGCCAGACATAAGGAGTAGGATGGAGAACATGGCGCAAGCAAAAACAATTCACTCAGCCAGTAAATAATTGAGCAGGTGCAATTGAGTAGCCCGGTGCTGGGCCCTGTGTGTCAGGAACACAAGGCTTTGGGGTAAAGATGTTACACAAGTGCACCCTCTTAGCAGAGGAGCATGAAGGCCATTAAGTGCCTCAGTTTGTTTTAGGTCACTTCACACACCATTGACCACAGGTGTTGGCAGCACTGTCTGCAAGGACCGAGGAGAGTGGTTGCCCATAGAACGTTCGGATCTTTCAGGACATGGGCGTCTGGCCTGTAGAGACAGCAGCACAGGGTTGCAGTGACCGGAGTTGGTCTGCAGTACTTGCACCTGCAGCAGGAGAAGCAGCAGGCAGCAGCCAGCTGGGTCAGAGTTAACCAGGAAAGGCCCTTGGGTAAGATGCTTCCCCTCACTAGGCCCATTCACTGGAAAAGAAAACAGCCTTTATCAGCAGACAGATAGGACGTTAATAGGCTTCCCTTTACCAAGAGATTACGGGATCTGTTGAGAAACTGCCCTCCCGTCTGTATGAACACTTCCCTCCTCCTGCCGGTGGAGCACCCAGCTGTGGCAAACCCTGCCACTCACTGGCACACCTGGTGTCCCTGGCCGGGGAGCTGCCTGCGTGTGCGTGCCCGTGAGCGTGTCCCTGGCCGGGGAGCTGCCTGCGTGTGCGTGCCCGTGAGCGTGTCCCTGGCCGGGGAGCTGCCTGCGTGTGCGTGCCCGTGAGCGTGTCCCTGGCCGGGGAGCTGCCTGCGTGTGCGTGCCCGTGAGCGTGTCCCTGGCCGGGGAGCTGCCTGCGTGTGCGTGCCCGTGAGCGTGTCCCTGGCCGGGGAGCTGCCTGCGTGTGCGTGCCCGTGAGCGTGTCCCTGGCCGGGGAGCTGCCTGCGTGTGCGTGCCCGTGAGCGTGTCCCTGGCCGGGGAGCTGCCTGCGTGTGCGTGCCCGTGAGCGTGTCCCTGGCCGGGGAGCTGCCTGCGTGTGCGTGCCCGTGAGCGTGTCCCTGGCCGGGGAGCTGCCTGCGTGTGTGTGCCCGTGAGCGTGTCCCTGGCCGGGGAGCTGCCTGCGTGTATGTCCGTGAGCGTGTCCCTGGCCAGGGAGTTGCCTGTGTGTGTGTCCGTGAGTGTGTGGCGGGAAGGCCCCGGATGCGGAGCGGCTGCCATGTGGTACCCTTGGGACGGGCCATCTAGGACCCTCGTGTCTCTTTTATTTGTTTACACATATAGTGATTTCCTTTGGCTGTGATCGTCACAGTCGCAATGCGCAGGCTCGTCACTGCGCAGGTGGTCTTTCTCTAGTTGCAGCGTCGGGAGCTACTTCCTGGTTGCAGTGCGCGCGCTTCTCATTGCAATGGCTTGTCTTGTGGGCTCAGTAGTTGCAGCTCAAGGGTTTAGTTGCCCCAAGGCATGTGGAATCTTCCCAGACCAGGGATCGAACCTGTGTGCCCTGCTTTGACAGGCGTATTCTTAACCCCTGGACCACCAGGGAAGTCTGATATTGCTGTCTCTTAGATATTGCTGTTCAGTAAGTTATATTGCTGCATGGCGTCCCCTGCCCCCATCCCCACTTCACTTTAATTTTTGTTTAATGAGAGGTATAGAAATAGCATATGAAAAGATAAACACTTGGGTTTTTTGCTTTTTAAAAGGTATTTATTTGGCTGTGCTGGGTCTTAGTTGTGGCATGTGGGATCTAGTTCCCTGACCAGGGATTGAATTCAGGTCCCCTGCATTGGGAATACGGAATCTTAGCCACTGGACCCACCGGAGAAGTCCCAATGAATACTTGTTATTTGGGGGGGAAAAAAAAACCCATCCCAAACTGGCTGAACTGAAAAGGGGCTTTGTGGGCTCCAGGGAGAAAAAGTCCATGTGCTTCCTGTACTTTCCAGGTTCTTTCGGTCTGCTGGGTCCCAGGACAGCCTAAGCCTGCTGGTGTCTGCCTCCCCCTCCTGACCTTGGCCTTGTGGTGACTGCCCTTGGCCTAACTTCCCCTCCCTGGAGAAAAAGGACTTATCTAGCACAGGGGGCTCCCTCAAAAGTCTCAGTTTTGGGTCCAGCACCCCAAACCCAGGAGAGTGAGCTCTCGTGACCTGAGCAGGGTCACCCAGGTCACCCTGGAGTCAAGGGGAGGGTCAGCGTCCCCTTCTCCAAGGGGATAGCAGGCAGAGTCGGGTGGCTACCAGGGTGCAGCCTCCAGAAGAGGCCTGGTTGTCCTCTGCATCTGTGGCCCAACAGGAGCTTAAGCATCTCCTCCAGACTGTCAGTCATTGTCAAAGTCATCCGAGGTATATCCTCTGCAGGTGGGGAGGGGGGTGAGCAGTAGTGAGCCGTGCATGTCACCCCTACGCCCCAGATGCCATCAGAGCACCCTGGGAGTTAGGAACATGACTCTCAAGCTCAGACTCAGTTGGCCTGGGAGGGGCCAAGAAGGTTTCTGTTTTTTTTTTATGGTTTTTAAGTTTTTTATTGCACTGTAATTTACACACAGTAAAGTGAATAACCCATAAATATACAACTCAGAAATTATTACATCCATTCACACTTGAAACCTGGTCAAGATACAGAGCCTTTCAAGCCCCTCAGCTGGCCTCTCCACACCCCTTTCTTGTCTTACCCACCAAAGGTAACCCCATCTGATCCTAACATCACAGATGCATTTTGTCTATGCTTCAATTTCTTGTTTAATTGTGTTAAGATATATACAACGTAAAATCTGGCTTCCCAGGTAGCTCAGTGATAATCCTCCCACCAATGCAGGAGATGCTGGTTCAATCCCTGGGTCAGGAAGATCTGCTGGAGGAGGAAATAGCAACCCACTCTAGTATTCTTGCCTGGGAAATTCCATGAACAGAGGAGCCTTGCAGGCTACAGTCCATGGGGTCACAAAGAGTCAGACAAGACTGAGCATTCTATGAATGCTCACACACAACATAAAATATACCATCTTAACATTTTTTTAGTGTACAGTTCAGTAGCATTAAGTACATTCACACTGCTGTGCAACTGTAACCACCATCCATCTCTAGAACTTTTCCATCTTCCCAAACTGAAACTCTGTCCCCATTAGACACTAACTGCCCTCCCCCTCCCCCAGGCCCTGAGTCCATGCTAAGTCCCTTCAGTTGTCTTTGATTCTTTGTGACCCTGTGGACTGTGGCCCACCAGGCTCCTCTGTTCAAGGGATTCTCCAGGCAAGAATACTGGAGTGGGTTGCCATTTCCCACCCTCTCCATGGTGCCTCCTCCCCAGAGCATATACATGGCAACCACCCAGTTAATCTGACTCAAAATAACCTAGTAGGGGAGGAGAGGATCACAAAAAACTGGAAAATTCTTAAAGAGATGGGAATACCACACCACCTTACCTGTCTCCTGAGAAATCTGTATGCAGGTCAAGAAGAAACAGTCAGAACCGGACATGGGACAAACACGCCTGTTTCCAAATTGGGAAGCGAGTACATCAAGGTTGTATATTGTCACCCTGCTTATTTAAGTCATATGCAGAGTACATCATGCAAAATGCAGGGCTGGATGAAGCACAAGCTGGACTCAAGATGGCCAGGAGAAATACCAATAACCTCAGATATGCTGATGACACAACCCTTATAGCAGAAAGCAAAGAGGAACCAAAGAGCCCCTTGATGAAAGTGAAGAAGGAGAGTGAAAAAGCTGGCTTAAAACTCAACATGCAAGAAACTAAGATCATGGCATCCGGTCCGAATACTTCATGTCAAATAGATAGGGAAATAATGGAAATAGTGACAGACTTTATTTTGGGGGACTCCAAAATCATTGCAGATGGTGACTGCAGCCGTCAGATTAAGAGACACTTGCTCCTTGGAAGAAAAGCTATGACCAATCTAGACAGGATGTTAAAAAGCAGAGACGTTACTTTGCTGACAAAGATCCATCTACTCAAAGCTATGGTTTTTCCAGTAGTCATGTATGGATGTGAGAATTGGACCATAAAGAAAGCTGAGCACTGAAGAATTGATGCTTTTGAGCTGTGGTGTTGGAGGAGACTCTTGAGAGTCCCTTGGACTGCAGGGTGATCTAACCAATCCATCCTAAAGGAAATCTATCCTAAACATTCATTGGAAGGACTGATGCTGAAGCTGAAGCTCCAATACTTTGGCCACCTGATGCAAAGAGCTGACTCATTGGAAAAGACCCTGATGCTGGGAAGGATTGAAGTTGGGAGGAGAAGGGGATGAAAAGGATGAGATGGTTGGATGTCATCACCAACTCGATGGACGTGAGTTTGAGCAAGCTCTGGGACCTGGTGATGGACAGGGAAGCCTGGCATGCTGCAGTCCACGGGGTCACAAAGAGTCAGACACGACTGAGTGACTGAACTGAGGGGAGAAGAGTGTTGGTGAGGAAAGGGAGGTCTGAGGTGTGACCAGGCTCCTACCACCCTGGAAGAGCCACTGGAAGCGCTTCTCTGATGGATCAGAGAAGGGCCTCCCAGGGCAGATGGAGTGGGGGGCTGTTTTTTTTTTTTTTAAGTGTGTTGTTTTTAATTTTATTTATTTAATTTTTGGCTACTCCGAGTCTTCAGTGCTGTGCCTGGGCTTTCTCTGGCTGCAATGGATGGGGGCTACTCTTGGTTGCAATGTGCAGGCTTCTCACTGGGGTGTCTTGCTGCAGAGCGCGGGCTCCAGGCACACAGGCTTACCTGCTCCGCAGCGTGTGGGATCTTCCTGGACCGGGAACTGAACCTGTGTCCCTTGCATTAGCAGGCAGATTCTTATCCACTGTGCCACCCGGGAAGTACCAGCTGGGGTTTGTGTGTGTGTAAAGTCACATAACTTAAAATTTCCATTTTACCTTCTGGGTTTTTTTTGTTTGTTTGTTTGTTTTTTGTTTTTTGGCCATTCTTCACAGCATGCAGGCTCTTAGCTCCCTGACCAGGGATTGAAGCCATGCCTCCTGCAGTGGAATCTCAGAGTCCTAAGCACCGCGCCTATAAGGAATCCTCCCATTCTACCCAGTTCAGTGGCATGTGGCACTGTCACAGTGTTGCGCTACTACCGCTTCAAAAGAACCTCTTTGTCACCTGAAAAGGAAGTCTGTTCCCCGTCCCCCAGCCTCTGAGGCTGCCACGCTGCTCTCTGTGTCTGCAGGTCTGCATGCTGTGGACACTTCGTACATGTACATGGAGTCTCATGACACGCGGCCCCTTGTGTCTGCCCTCATGCCCTTGGCATCAGGGCAAGAGGCAGCACATGTTAGTGCTTCATTCTCGTTTTTTCCCGAGAGGAACTCATTCCTTTTTATGGCTGAGTAATAATAATTTATCGATTGCAACTAGTGCTGCTCTGAACATGGTGTGCAAGGATTTGCTTGAACATCTGTTTTCAGCTCTTTGGAGTGGGAGTAGAATCTTGGGGTCACTTGGTAGCTCTGTGTTCAAGTAGCTGGGGAGCCTCCAGACTGATTTCCACAGCGATAGTCCTATCGAACATTCTGGAGCATGAGGATTCCAGGTCCTTCGGGCAAGTTCGGGCAGACCTCAGTAGGGTGAAGTCGGGGGGACGTGGTTCTCTGCATTCCGGCTCGCTCACCCCAGGCTTGGCCAAGCCCAGCTCACCGGCCAGAGAGCCCAGGCCCCCAGGAATAAGGGCACTGCCCAAGGGCGTGCACCTGGTGAGGGGCGGGGCCAGCTTTGGATCCAGGACTCTCCCTGCCCAGTTATACTTCCCCGACAGGTGACGAGGGGAGGCCGAGCACTGAACCTGGAAGGAACCACAGGAGTAACCGTTGCAACCAGCCTGGTGGTTGGGGTGAGTGGCGAGGCAGAGGGTGCTGGGGGAGCGGGAGAGTGGTAGCCACACACCCAGACAGGACTGACACTAGCTGACTTCCAGTGCAAATCCACTGTTCTTTTTTGACATTTATTTATTTGTCCACGTTGGGTCTTAGTTGCGGCCCGCGGGCTCAGTAGTTACAGCGCATGGCCTTAGTTGCCTCACGGCCTGTGGAATCTCAGTTCCCAGACCAGGCATTGAACCTGTGTCCCCTTCATTGAAAAGCTGATTCTTAACCACTAGACCAGCAGGGAAGTCCCCCACTGGGTCTATTTTTAATTAAACTTAGATGCATTATATGTTTTGCCCTCGTATCCTCCCCAGTGCTGTAATGGGACCACAAGATAGTACCAGAAGTCTTGGCAATCTCTTCTCAGTTGGGAAGCTCAGGGTCAGGGGTGAGCAAGAATCTGCCAAGGGTGGAGCCCTTGAAACAAGGGCTGCCTGCCCTGCTGGCTTCCTTTCCCCTACATTGGCCCCTCCCAGGCCTCCTCGTCCCAGAAAACAAGCCCACCACTCCGGGGTCTCAGAGAGAATGTGGGCAGGTTCCTGGATCTCCCTCAGCCTCCCTTCGTCAGACCCTGTCCTGCCTGAGTGACCCCACAGGCAGCCTCTCTAGGCCTCCTTAGCCTGTCCCTGGCTTCCCCGCTGCCCGTACAGAACCACAGCCTCTCCTCTCTCTCTGGCTGGCTCATTCCTGCCCGGAGGCCTTTTGCACACCCTGTCTCACTGTTGGAATGCAGCTCCTGCCGGCCCCTCTACCCCCAACCCTATTTATTCCAGCGTCAGCTCCAACACCCCTGTCAGGAGGCCAGCTTGGCCACCCAGTCTTGAATCTGGGTCCCCATCTCCCTGTTCCCTGCCTTCCTGGGGGGGGGGGGGGAATGGTTCAGCTCCCTGAACTGTCTTGCTTGCTTCTGCGTGAGGGCACATGCCAGTCTGCTGCCATGCCCTCAGGGCCCAGCAGGGCCTGACACGAGGAGGCTCTGGGCAGCTACCATCATGTGCAAGCCCAGCCTCCCCGGGGCAGCCACTGGGCTGCAAGCAGGACTGGCCGTTGTGGTTTTCTCATTGTCTTACGCTGACCTGGAGTCGGTCTCCTGTGACTCTGGGCACTGTCCCCCAGGGCCACTGCCTGGCGTCTTGTGACAGTCTGGGTCAGTCTCTCATGGCCGCAGTGACACTCTGCCACACGCACGGAGCCCGAACACCGCACAGGCTCAGGATCCTTTGGTTCCAGAGGTCAGATGTCTCAAATGGGTCTGAGGGCTGGAGAGTCCAGAAGAGGATCCGTTTTCCTTGCCTTTTCCCGCTCCCGAAGGCCATCTGCGTGCTGCTGGCAATGGTCCCTTCTACTGCCTTCAGAGCCAGGGTAG
The DNA here is from genome assembly GCF_963930625.1 of Muntiacus reevesi. Classification (NCBI taxonomy): domain Eukaryota; kingdom Metazoa; phylum Chordata; class Mammalia; order Artiodactyla; family Cervidae; genus Muntiacus; species Muntiacus reevesi. The sequence goes on along the minus strand of NC_089249.1, from coordinate 183,061,982 downwards.
CATCTTCAAGTCTTGCTAAGATCTGCCTCCATGTCTACTCTGACTTCCTGCCTCCCTCTCTCTCTTTCTTTTTCTCCATTTATTTGGTGGCCCTGGGTGTCAGCTGTTGCACGCAGGATCTTCTTTGCTATGTGCAGGCTCCTAATTGCAGCACGTGGGATCAGGTTCCCTGACCAGGGATTGAACCTGGGCCTCCTGCGTTGGGAGCATGAAGTCTTAACCACTGGACTACCAGGAAAGCACCTTTCTCCCTTAAGGACTTGTGATGCCGTTGGGGCCATCCTGATACTCCAAGAGAGTTTTTCTTTCCCAAGATCCTTAACTTGATCACACCTGCAAACTTCCTTTTGCCATGTGAGGTGACATCCACAGGTCCCCAGGAGTCAGGACAGATGTCTTTAGGGGCCATCATTCAGTTTACCACAGCCCTTTAAATTTTGGGCCAGAGTGGTCCTTACGGCTCCCTCTTCTAGGACCATTACCCCAAATGTCAGGACAAGAGGGTTCCAGGCCATTTGGTCCCTGCTCACAAGCCTCCCACCCTGGCCCTGCCTGGTGGCGCCACTCCCCCATCTGAGGTTCTGTTACCCAGAGTGAAGGAGTGAATTCCCCTCAATTCCCCCTGCCCAGGCTATAGGGGCGGGGGGTGGCTGGGCAGCCTTCAGAGGGTCGTCTGCAGAGCAGCGGCGCTTGGCCTCAGACAGCAGCAGGCACCCTGTCCTGCCTCCCGCCTACATCTATCTGTACAGTCAGATAGATGTACAGTGTACAGTCAGCACACTGACGTTTGTTCCTTGCACACTCCCAGTTTTGACTCCTGCAGCTGCTGGAAACTTTTGGACCACTGTTTCATCATCCTTGGGGTCGCCATCCCCACTCCCTCCCCAGACCTGCCCCTCCACCTCCAGTGGATGGAAAACAGCTCCGTCCACACGGCCAGTGCTGGAAGAGTGAAGCGGGAAATAAGTAACAGAGCAGTGACTTAACCCACAGTGTAAACTGATCTGAATAAATGGCTGAATGAGTAAATAAACATGGGCTTCCTAGGTGGTGCTAGTGGAGACAGAAGAGACTCAGATTCGATCCCTGGGTCAGAAAGATCCCCTGGAGAAGGAAAGGGCAACCCACTCCAGTATTCTTGCCTGGAAACTCCCATGAGCAGAGGAGCCACGGGGTCACAAAGAGTTGGACACGACTGAAACAGTTTAGCATGCAAGTAAATAAGGGCGGTGGGGAGACCACTGTTCTGGAAGAATCCTCCCCTCTCAACCTCTGCTAACTTCCCTCTTCCACCCTACCTCTTGCCCATGGTGGGCTGGTTCCAAAGGGAAGAGTCTAGAAAGGGAAAAAGGATCACTAGACAGGGGGACGCCTGGCAGACCCCGCTTTAACCAAGAAGCCCAGGTTCATCTCCCCTGGAGTAAATCTGTGCCCCCAGGGTCCCCTGGTATAATGTTTAGGAGAGGGCCTCCCACCTCTGTGTACCTCCTGGAGCACCACAACCCAGGCTCATAGTGAGAAAACACTTTGGACAAACTCAAACCAGGGGGTGAGGGAGGTTATCCTGCAGGACGAGGAAGGCCTCAAGCTCATGGATGAGAATCAGAGGCAGAAAAGGGGGGTTTGGGGAATAACTCACGGAACTGAAGAAAGCCAGGAGTTCAGCTGTCAGTTATGTTAGAACAAGAGCAGTAAAGGTCTCGCCCCCCGGGTCAGCCTTGGCTCGCTTTACATGGTCACCCTTCTCAGATCTGTGGACCGTGACACTTGGGGGTCTCAAGACGCTCCTGCTTCTTTATTTTATCAGGTACTGCATGTGGCACTGCCCACTGCCCCTAAGTCACCTCCACGCAGGGAGTGGTCCACACGAGGCCCTCCATTCAGAAGAAGGGGCAGCTGGAGCTTGAACCAGCTCTAGCCCTTCCCTGTTGAGTGACCCGTCGGCATTTTCCAACACGGCATCTGCCAGCCCGCCTATATGGGGTGGTTCTGCTCCTTTCACGTGGCATCTGGTCTCCCCTTGTGCCTCATTATCTCAGGTTGGGCCCAAGATACTAGATTTTTTTAAGTCCCACAAGGTACGGGGTATCATCTTTCCCCAGACAGTATTTCCGCTGGCTTTTTCCAGGCTTGAGGGAGCCAGAGACTCGGGCCACCTTCTTCCAAGTTCAAGACTGAAAGTTCTCAGGCTGCCAGACACCAGGCCTCCATCCATCTAGGCTTTCTGCCGAAACCTTCCTTCTACCCCATGGCCTTCGGTGAGTCCCCATCAGGGACTGGTTACCCAGGGTCTCCGTCGCTGACCGCTCTCCCCGCCGACTGCTCAGCGGGCCCCTTGGTTGCCTCTTCCAGGCTCACATCTCAGGAACTTGTTGATCTTGGCCTCCGGTGACCCAGCCCCCTCAGATCTCAGAGGTCCCTGCCCTTTGGCTTCAAGTTCTGCGTGGCTTTGAGAGTTGTCTCAGGCGCTGTCTGAGTGCAGCCAAACTCTTACCACTGCCTCCCCTGCACTACTGTTCATTCAGGTTAAACAAAATCTTTCGTAAGAGGCACGTGCTTCTCTGGAAGAAGCATTCAGGATGAAATGATATTGAGGTCACCGAGGAGCCAGGCTCTGTGGAGACGGACTCAGCTGCGGCTTTTGAGTCCCGTGTCAAGGCTGCAGTCGCTTCCGTTCTTGGTCTGGCCAAGCTGCTCCACATCTCATCAGCAAAGCGGGGACGTAAAGCAGTGACTGTGACGGCCACAGTCTTCAGCTGTGATGGTTACCACCATGACGGCCTCCAGCAAGGACGCATGCTGCCTCAGCTTCCCCATCTATAAAGCGGCATCCACGGGCATTGGTTCAGGCTGGACAGAGAACACAGGGGCAGAGGGATTTAATGAACAACAGCTGCCACTGTTCCATCGTGTCGAGTATCACCCTTCACCCTACTCTCACCCCTACATGCAGAGCCAGAGGCAGAGGGTGAGGGCCTTGGCCTGAGGAGAGGCCAGGGTCAGGGTGCGCCTGCCAGGAGGGATGAAGGTCTGCCTTCAAGCCAGGCAGCACTAATCCCTGCTGTGGGGCCACGGCTGCTTGCACCCTTCCCCAGCACGGAACTTGGAGATGCTCTCAAAGGCACCCACTCGGCAGGGAGGAGCCAGGACACAGTGCCAGCCCTTCTCGCCACAGGCGTCTGACACATGTTTCTCTGAAAACTTTGGCAGTCCCAGAAGCTCCTGGTTTTCTCATAACTTCTTTGTTTTTTTAAAGCTGTGTATTTTGAAATAACTTTAGACTCACCGAAAAATGACAAAAATAGCTGAGAGTTCCTGATACATTTGCCCTAGCGGCTCCCGTGGTTAGCGTCTCACGATACAGTTATCTGAACCAGGAACTAAATGTCGATGCGACACTAGGCTCTCATCTCCAGACTGAAAACTCACATTGTCAGCTTTCCCCCTTAGGTTCTTTCTCTGGTCCAGGCTCGGATGCTGCATTTAGTCCTTGTGTCTCCTGAGTCACCTTCGATCTGTGAAGTGATGGTTCCTCAGCTTTCCCTTGTTGTCCGTGACCTTCACGCTGAGAACCGCTCAGCTGTTTGCAGAGTGTTTCTCAGTGTGGCTTGTCAGACGCTTCCTCGGGATCAGATCAGGAGTTGTGCGTCTTTGGCAGAAACCCCACAGAAGTGACGCTGTGTCCTTCCCGTTGTATTATATCCAGCGTGCGAGCTGTCGCTGTGTCCTGTCCTAGGTGGCTGACCTTGATCGCTTGGTCAAGATGGGGTCTGCCAGCTTGCTCTGCCCAGAGAAATTAAGTGTCTTGTGGAGAGATGCTTGGAGACCACACAGATATCCCCCTTCTCATTGTATTTTCATGCTCTGCCTTTAGTATCGGTCCAACCGTAGTTCTTTTGTGTAAAATGTCTCTAAGTGAATGGATTATCTGTTTATTTTGGTTGTGCTCGGTCTTCATTGCTCTGTGTAGGCTTCCCCTGGTTGCAGCAAGCGGGAGGCTAGTCTTGTGCTGTGCAGGCTTCTCATTGCAGTGGCTCCTCTAGTTGCAGAGCGAGGCTCTGGGGCATTCGGCTTCAGTAGTTGTGGCACATGGGCCCAGTTGCCCCGCAGCGTGTGGAACCTTCCAGGGGCAGGGATTGAACCGTGTCCCCTGCATTGGCAAGCAGGTTCTTAACCACCAGACCACCAGGGAAGTCCCATTCACAGTTTTCGGCAGCAATAGTGAACGCCGACATTTGTCTGTTGGTGATTTTCTGTGTCCGTCATTCCTTATACATTCATTAGTTGAAATTCTGCCATAAGGAAGAGCTGTCTCTTCTCCCCTCTTCATGCAGTTACCTGTGAAAATAAACAAAGGCCACTTCAGTGAAAACAGCAGAGGCTTGCTAGAGACAGGGGTGGGTCAGCTGCTACCACTGCATTTGGCAGAGACTCAAAGACAAGCAGCAGGGAGAGAGCTTTATGGTGGAGAAGAGAAGGTTCAGGTGTGCCTGTTGGAGGCTCTTGGCAAGAGCAAGTGGGGTGGGCGGTGGCTGCCAATAGCAGTTGCCTTCCATGCATGGTCAGGGAGGCATACTTTTTTTTTTTTGATTGTCCTAAGTTGGAAGCAGAAACAAAACTTAGGGAAGCTGCAGTCACCGAACTCCAGCTGTTTTGTTGCCGGAGTAATTATGGTTTGCTTCCCTGGCTGCTTATTGTAGATGTCGTGGGTCAGAGTCCTACCATCATGCATGATCTGGCTGTCGGACATAACTGGAGCAACTTTGCACCCACGTTGTTATCCTTAGGGGATTGGCTCCAGAATCCCCGTCAGATATAAAACTCTGGGGGTGCTCAAGCCCCTTATTATAAAATGGTGTAGTATTTGAGTATAACATCCTCCAGTCTGCTTTAAATCATCTCTGTGCTGTGCTTAGTCACTCAGTCGTGTCTGACTCTTTGCGGCCCCATGGACTATAGCCCACCAGGCTCCTCTGTCCATGGGAGTTCTCCAGGCAAGAATACTGGAGTGAGTTGCCATGCCCTCCTCCAGGGGATCTTCCCGCCCCAGGGATCGAACCTGGGTCTCCCACATTGCAGGCAGATTCTTTACCAGCTGAGCTACCAGAGGAGCCCTCAATCATCTCTAGTTTACTTACAATACCTAATACAGTGTGTCATATATAAATAGTTGCCTTGGACTGTAGCCGGCCGGAGTCCTCTGTCCATGGAATTCTGCAGGCAGGAATACTGGAGTGAATTGCCCTTTCCTTCTCCAGGGGCTCTTCCCGACCCAGGGCTTGAACCCTCATCTCCTGCATTGCAGGCAGAAGATTCTTTACCCCTGAGCCACCTGGGAAGCCCTGGTACACAGCACATTCAAGTTTTGCTTTTTTGGAACTTTCTGGGTTTTTTCCTTTCTTTCTTTCTTTCTTGATTTCTTTTTTTTTTTTTTTTTTAACTATTTTCAGTCCTCAGTTGGTTGAATCCATAGCTGCAGATCCTGTGGATACAGAGGGCTGACTGTATATTAGTTTCAGGTTTACAATATAATGACTCAATATTTGTGTACATTGCTAAATAAGCACCAGAGTAAGTTAAACATATGTCACATGCATAATTACAAATTGCTTTTTCTCTTGTGCTGAAGATGTTTTTAAGGAGGAGCTCAGATCCCCTCCCACCCCTTCCCCCCAAAAAAACCCTCACCTAAATCCCATTGCCTGTACAGTGTTCTTCATAGGAGCCTAGTATGCCTGCACCACCTAAAACCAAGCCAGCACCTCCCTTTATTTATTTATATTTTATTTAATTAATTTATTTATTTTACTTTACAACATGGTATTGGTTTTGCCATACATTGACTTGAATCCGCCATGGGTGTACATGTGTTCCCCATCCTGAACCCCACTTCCACCTCCCTCCCCATCCCATCCCTCTGGGTCATCCCAGTGCATCAGCCCCGAGCACCCTGTCTCATGCATCGAACCTGGGCTGGTGATTCACTTCACATATGATAATTTACATGTTTCAATGCCATTCTCCCATATCATCCCACCCTCGCCCTCTCCCACAGAGTCCAAAAGACTGTTCTATACATCTGTGTCTCTCTTGCTGTCTCGCATACAGGGTTATTGTTACCAGCTTTCTAAATTCCATATATTTGCGTTAGTATACCGTATTGGTGTTTTTCTTTCTGGCTTACTTCACTTTGTATAATAAACTCCAGTTTCATCCACCTCATTATTAGAACTGATTCAAATGTGTTCTTTTTAAAGCGCCTCCCTTTAGAGTTTGCTCGACTTCCCCTTTGAACTGAGGAATGTGCACTTAAACTTTAAAGCATATTCTCTCCTGGAAGGAGAGCCACAGGGCAGTGAGCTCAGCAGAGTGACTGCCAGGGTGTCGTTCATGGTCAATATTAACAGAAATAACCTCTGGTCAGAGAGCTCCCACAGGTTGTGGGGGTGTTCATGAACTTCGAGAAGAGGCTGGAGCCTTGAGGGTGAGCACCGGTGCCCCCGTGGATGGGCATCCAGAACTCGAGACTGAGCTGAGCACAGACCCCGCAGAGAGACAGTGTCAGCAGCACGAGGAGTGGGAACGTGCATCCCTCTGGCCCGTGAGATCCGGGCGGTCGTGCAGAGACGCAGCGTCACAGGAGGCAGACGTTCCAACAAAGGGGCTGAGGGCGAGGCGTGGCCACAGGGAGTGTGCACCGCTGAGGGCCCTGGGGGACACTGGGGGCCAGGGCTCTGAGCTCTCTTCCATTTTTTTTGGAAAGATAGTTTTTTAGGAGCCAGCATTTCCAGCTGGCCTAATCGAATGTTCCACACCCTCTCCCTGCCGCAGATATTTTATATAAATACATCTTTGAACTTGTGAGCATCTTGCATTTTGAGAAAGTTGCGTGGGCTTTGAAGCGAAACCAAAGGTCTCTCTCTGCTCCCCGCCCAAAGGATGCTTATGTGCTTCTGTCTGGGCCGGAAGTGTGTTTGCTTGTCAGGGAGCAAATCTGTCACTCTGAGCAAGTGGCTACCCCAATCTGACCCTTGCCCTTGACCCCAGGACCGTGTCTTGGCTTCTCCCCTGGAGCTCCTGGACCACAGAGAGCATCTCTCTCCTGTGATGAGACACACAAGGGTGACTCGTGGGCCTGGGGCCTCTGAGATCCCCGGGGACCTCCTCTCACAGTTATGAAAGCTGCACCTCCTGCTCTAGGATTCGCGTCACAGTTTTCTTTTCTAACTTAATTCACCTAAAGCTTATTTTGCATCACAACCCTAGAAAGAAATTTGGGTTTAAGTCTGAGGTTAGAGCTTAAAATGTGCATGTATGCTTCAGACTTCCAAAGAATAGCAAGGAGAGACAAGAAAGCCTTCCTCAGTGATCAATGCAAAGAAATAGGGGAAAACAACAGAATGGGAAAGACTAGAGATCTCTTCAAGAAAATTAGAGATACCAAGGGAACATTTCATGCAAACATGGGTTCAATAAAGGACAGAAATGGTATGGACCTAACAGAAGCAGAAGATATTAAGAAGAGGTGGCAAGAATACACAGAAGAACTGTACAAAGAGATCTTCATGACCCCGATAATCACGATGGTGTGATCACTCACCTAGAGCCAGACATCCTGGAATGTGAAGTCAAGTGGGCCTTAGAAAGCATCACTACAAAAAAAAAAGAAAGCATCACTACAAACAAAGCTAGTGGAGGTGATAGAATTCCAGTTGAGCTATTTCAAATCCTGAAAGATGATGCTGAGAAAGTGCTGCACTCAATATGCCAGCAAGTTTGGAAAACTCAGCTGTGGCCACAGGACTAGAAAATGTCAGTTTTCATTCCAATCCCAAAGATAGGTAATCCCAAAGAATGCTCAAACTACCGCACAATTGCACTCATCTCACACGCTAGTAAAGTAATGATCAAAATTCTCCAGGCCAGGCTTCAGCAATACATGAACTGTGAACTTCCAGGTGTTCAAGCTGGTTTTTGAAAAGGCAGAGGAACCACAGATCAAATTGCCAACATCTACTGGATCATCAAAAAAGCAAGAGAGTTCCATAAAAACATCTATTTCTGCTTTATTGACTATGCCAAAGCCTTTGACTGTGTGGATCACAATAAACTGTGGAAAATTCTGAAAGAGATGGGAATACCAGACCACCTGACCTGCCTCTTGAGAAACCTGTATGCAGGTCAGGAAGCAACAGTTAGAACTGGACATGGAACAACAGACTGGTTCCCAATAGGAAAAGGAGTACGTCAAGGCTATATATTGTCACCCTACTTATTTAACTTATATGCAGAGTACATCGTGAGAAACCTGGGCTGGAAGAAGCACAAGCTGGAATCAAGATTGCCGGGAAAAATACCAATAACCTTAGATATGCAGATGACACCACCCTTATGGCAGAAAGTGAAGAGGAACTAAAAAGCCTCTTGATGAAAGTGAAAGAGGAGAGTGAAAAAGTTGGCTTAAAGCTCAACATTCAGAAAACTAAGATCATGGCGTCTGGTCCCATCACTTCATGGGAAATAGATGGGGAACCAGTGGAAACAGTGTCAAACTTTATTTTTTGGGGGCTCCAAAATCACTCCAGATGGTGATTGCAGCCATGAAATTAAAAGACACTCCTTGGGAAGAAAGTTATGACCAACCTAGATAGCATATTAAAAAGTGGAGACATTACTTTGCCACCAAAGGTCCTTCTGGTCAAGGCTATGATTTTTACAGTGGTCATGTATGGATGTGAGAGTTGGACTGTGAAGAAAGCTGAGCACTGAAAAATTGATGCTTTTGAACTGTGGTATTGGAGAAGACTCTTGAGAGTCCCTTGAACTGCAAGGAGATCCAACCAGTCCATCCTAAAGGAGATCAGTCCTGGGTGTTCATTGGAAGGACTGATGCTGAGGCTGAAACTCCAGTACTTTGGCCACCTCATTCGAAGAGTTGACTCATTGGAAAAGACCCTGATGCTGGGAGGGATTGGGGGCAGGAGGAGAAGAGGACGACAGAGGATGAGATGGCTGGATGGCATCACTGACTCGATGGACATGAGTTTGATTAAACTCCAGGAGTTGGTGATGGACAGGGAGGCCTGGCGTGCTGCGATTCGTGGGGTCACAAAGAGTCGGACACGACTGAGCGACTGAACTGAACTGATGGTTCAGTCACTAAGTTATGTCTGACTCCTGTGACCCCATGGACTGTAGCCTGCCTGGTTCCTCCGTCCATAGGATTTCCAGGCAGGAGTAGTAGATTGGGTTGCCATATAGACATATATTAATATATAATATGAAATGCATAAGATAGGAAGGAATGACCGTTTCCCAGCTCACTGCTTGTGACAGTGTTCCTTCAGTCTGCTGCTTGAGGCCCTTTATTCATGAAGTCAGTGTAGTTGGTTGCGGCCGCTGCTGCTGCTAAGTCGCTTCAGTCGTGTCCGACTCTGTGCGACCCCATCGACAGCAGCCGACCAGGCTCCCCCGTCCCTGGGCTTCTCCAGGCAAGAACACTGGAGTGGGTTGCCATTTCCTTCTCCATGGTTGTGGTTAGCTTTATCAAAATTAAGTATAGGGGAGGGAGGGGGAGATGGCAGAGCAAATTGCATTTAAACGTTTTTTAAAATTTTATTTTTATTATTATTATTTTTTTCCTTGGCTGTGCTGGGTCTTCTTCATTGCTGCTTAGGCTTTTCTCGAGTTGTGGTGAATTCCTACCTGAAACTCTTGTTGCAGTTAGGGCATGGAAGCAGAATTGTCTATGAGTATAAGTGAATATAGAATACAAAACATGTTTCTGAACGTAGGTTACAGTCACAAAGATTTCTTAAAAACTGGTCAGCTAACAAATGTATGAAAAAAGGTTGTTTTAAATTTATTTTCTTTATTTTGGTTGCGCTGGTTTTTGTTGCTTTGTTCGGGCTTTCTCTAGTTACAGTGAGTGAGTTTCCCTTCGTTATAGGGCACAGGCTGCTCACTGCGGTGTCTTCTCCGGGTGCAGAGGACGGGCTCTGGATGTGGGCTCAGCATCTGTGGAGATGTTGCAGCCTCAGGGAACCCACCCTGGTGGCCAAGGGGTCCTGATGGCTGTCCCGAGTGTGAGAGCAGTGTGGGAAGTAGGAGCCCTAAGTCAGTGAGGTGGCCTCCTGGGGCAGGTTGAGGGGTGAATTCAGAATCATGTGGCGGTTTGGGGGAAAGAAGCCAGGAGGAAGCAGGGGGGTTCCTGAGTGCAGAGCGGGGCTCTGCCCAGGGAAGGGTGCTGTGGGTCGGTTGTGTCCCCACTCTGTCATCCTTGAGGCGGTGAGTGGGGGCCAGCGAAATGCCGACTGCTGGGAAGTCTGTGCGCCCGTGGTCAGCTCCCCCATCCCCTGTCCCCTGCCGTGTCTGGACAGTCCTCATCACTGTCGACAGCACTTTGTAAACTCACAACCTGCTTCCGGTCTTTGCATCCTGACAGCCTCGCACCTAGGCTCAGGAAGGGTCGCTCATTAGTGACAGGCCGCTGGCGTCCCCCTGTGAGGGCTGAGGTCACACGTTCTCCCTGTCCCCGCCTCCCTGTCCCCGCCTCCCTTCTCTCTCCATGGCTTCCCATCCAGACCGTCCTGCCTTCAGGTCTCACCAGCGCCTGGTCATGGCCTTACTGGCCCAGGAGGCTCCAGGCTCACCTGTCGGGGAACAGCACACATTCTAAGACATTCGCCAAATCACCTGCTAAGAGGAGCTGCCCACGGCCTGCCTCTTTGCCTGCTCATCCACCAGTTAGGTTGCAGTCCTGACACATGCCGGCAGCCCCCACAAGGGTTTTAAACCTGCTTTTCTCCTTGCGAGTGCAGTCTGGTACCTGTCACTTATTTATTTATGTGGCTGTACTGGGTCTTAGCTGAGGCATGCAGAACCTTTTTTTAGTTGCACCATGCAAGCTCTTAGTTGAGGCCTGTGGGACCTAGTTCCCTGACCAGGGGTGGAACTCAGGGCCCCTGCATTGGGAACATGGAGTCAGCCAGGGGATCACCAGGGAAGCCCCTCTGTCATATTTTTAAGTTGTGGTTTTTCCTTCCCAGTTCAGTTCAGTTCAGTCGCTCAGTTGTGTCCGACTCTTTGCGGCCCCATGGATTTCCTTCCCAGTGACCTGGTTATTTCTTTGCCTTTGTCTTGAGTTTGTTTTTGTTTTTTGAAAGGGCAAGGCTAGGAAATTAGCATTTGGCCTGAAAAGCAAAATCTTGAGACCATCCCCACCACTGCCCTGTGGAAGGAGTCTCCTTCTGTCTGCCCTGCAATCCTGGGGAGTTTCCTGGAGGCATCAGGCCCTGGCAGGAGCAGTTTGCAAACTCTGGCTGCGCCACCTGCTCAGAGTTCAGGAGCCTGGGGCACCCCACGCTGTCCTCCAAAAAGCCTCTTAGTTTCCTCTGACACCTGTGACAAACCAGCACAAACTGACGAGAACAGGAATGTGTCCTCTCTCAGCTCCGCAGACCACAAGTCCCGCAGTAGTTCTGCAGAGCTGCTCCTCGGGCTCCGGGAGATTCTCCCCCGTCTCATCCAGCGTTTATACCGCAGGTGTTTCTTGGCCTGTGGCTCAGGTGTGTCATCCTAACGCCTCTGTCTTCACAGGGCCTCCCTGCCTGTGTCTGTTTCTGTCTCTTATCAGAGATTCAGAGATAAGAGATTTGCTTTGTCCTTGATTTGAGGACCCAGCCTCATCCAGGGTAAGGCTCTCCAGATCCTTACTTTAATGACATCTGCAAGGGTTTTTTTTCAAATAATGCCCCGTTCACAGATTCCGGGGGGACAGACAGGCCTGGGCAGGGGGCAGGGCACCATTCAACCCCTGCAGGTGCCGTCCTGTGTCTTGCTTGGCACTCTCTCACCAGCGGTGACATGTGACGTGCTCTTGTATGTCTTCACTCATTTGTGCAGTGACCCTGCTTCTGTCTGTGCCCACCACACCAAGGACCTGTCCTGGGTCTGCAGAGCTCCCAGGACAGGCCCCTGGCGTGGACCGCAGGGTGAAGAATGGTTCAGAGGGCAGCATGGGCAAGCCTGGGGCTGAGCCTGCACCACCTGCCTGGGGAGCTCTGTGTCCTCCTGGGAGTCTGGGCAAGAGTCAGAGGGAGGCAGGAAGACAAGTCAGACTCTAGACTGTAGGAGGCGGGGACCAAAGGGCAGGATGCTTTGTCAAGAGGGCAGTTTATCAGAACGTGTCCACATGCACCATGCCTGGGCCAGCCCTAAGAAGGGCTGCATCGGGCCCTCGCTGACAGCCCAGCAGGTATAACTCTGCACTTCCACTGATGAGGGCACAGGTTCGATCCCAGATTGAGGAACTAAGATCCTACCTGTCGAGCAGTACAGGAAAAAGAAAAAAATAGGAACTTCCCTTGTGGTCCAGTGGTTAAGAATCTGTCTTGCAATGCAGGGGACGTGGCTTTGATTCCTGGTCGGGGAGCATGTGCCGAGGTGCAACTAAGCCCGTGAACCACAAGGAAAGATCCTGGGCGCCACAACTAAGACCAAAGCAGTTAAACAATACATAAAGAAAGAAAGAAAGGTTGTGTTGTTCGCATGCAGTTGCCCAGGCATGGAGACAGTCCCCCAGAGCTCTGGCAGTGGCTCTGAGTGTCAGCCAGACACACGGGGCGTGACACAGTCACCGTGCACCCCAGACGGACAGCCCAGCCACTGGCTGAGAAAAATCTCTCCAGCCTAGTTTCTCTTTGTTCATTTGGGAGCAGTTTTAGATTTACAGAAAAATTGCGAAAGTAATTCAGAGTTCCCCCCAGCACCGCACACTCCCAGTTTCCTGTATTAATAACATCTTCTGTTAGTGTTACATTTGTCACAACTAATGAACACATATCAATACATTATTATTTTTAAAGTGATTAATTTTTTGCTGGCGGGCTTTCTCTAGTTGTGGGGGGTGCTGCTCTCTAATTGTGGTGCATGGGCTTCTCACTGTCCTGGCTTCACTTACTGCAGAGCAAAGACTCTGGGGGACAAGAGTTTCAGGGGCTGTGGCTCTTGCGCTCTAGAGCTCAGGCTCAGTACTTGGGATGCGCGGGCTGAGCTGCCCCCAGGCCTGTGCAATCTCCCTGGACCAGGGATCAAACCCGTGTCCTTTGCATCAGCGGGCGGATTCTTTACCACTGGACAACCAGGGATGTCCGTGACACGTTATGATTAACTAAGTCCATTGTTTATTCATAGTTCCTTAGTGTTTCCCTAATGTCCTTTTTCTATCCCAGGATCCTCACGTTACATTTAGTCATCACCATCACTTCTCTTCAGGCTTCTCTGGGCTAAGATAGTTTCTCAGACTCTCTTGGTTTTGATGACTATAACTGAGTGGAGGAGAACTGGTCTGGTGTTCGGTAGGATGGCCCTTGGTTGGGATTTGTCTCCTGTTTTTCTTATGGTTAGACTGGGCCTCGGAGAGGAGGAGCCTTTTTCATCACACAGGTGCCAGGGCATGTGCCGTGAACGTGACTTCCGCTGTGGTGCTGACCGCGATCACCTGGCTGAAGGGGTTTCCTGGCAGCTGTCTTCACTAAAGGGACTCCCCTCCACTTTCTGTGCTGTGCCCCTTGAAGGGAAGCCACCACCCATGGCCCACACCTCAGGGCGCACGCTTATGCTTCCCTTCTTCCAGGGCTCAGCGTCTGTGTCAGTTACTTCGGAGTCTTCAGCCTGGGAGATTTGTCTCTTCCTCCTCATTTATTTATTCAATCATTTATTTATGTTCATGTGGACTTGTGGATATTTATTTTGCACTTCGGGCTATAATCCAACACTGCTGGGACTTCCCTGGTGGTCCAGTGGTTAAGATTCTGCACTTGCGCTACAGGGGGTGTGGATTCCATCCCTGGTTGGGGAACTAAGATCCAGCATGCTGTGGTGCAGCCAAAATAATATTAATAATCCAACACTGCTTTATTGATTTTGTTGCTCACAATGTTCCTGCTTTGTCCACTGGGAGCTCGCACCATTGGCTGTGGCTCCTGGCCGGCACCTCAGGGCGGCCCAGGCTCATCCTTAAGTTTCTGGCCCTGTCTTAGAAGCAGCCCTCCCTCCCCGAGTCAGGGACTGTTTTAGGTTGGAAACAGCAGCAGAGGCCACTTGGAACAGAATCCTGCTTGTGCTTCCTAGGATGTCCCACACCAGCGGGTGCTTGGGAGCACCCAGAGGGCAGGAGGGGCTTCCACGCTGGCTCAGGGGGTATCTGCCTCACTTGCATCATTTACAGGAAAGCGTGGGCCCCCCCAGGTGGCTTGGTGCTAAAGAATCCGCCCGCCAACATAGGAACCACAGGAGACACAGGTTCGATCCCTGGGTCAGGAAGATCCCCTGGAGGAGGAAATGGCAACCCACTCCAGTATTCCTGCCAGGATGGACAGAAGAGCCTGGCAGGCTACCGTCCATGGGGTGACACGTGACTGAGCACAGGAAAGCATAATATTTTTTAAAATATTTATTGTTATTTTTGGCTCAGGTTGCAGCTGCCCTGTGGCATGTGGGATCTTAGTTCCCCCACCAGGGATCAGATCCACGTCCCCTGCATTGGAAGGCGGATTCTTAACCACCGGACCACTAGAGAAGTCCCAAGGACTTCTGTTGGTTCATTGGGTGATTTTATTTTATTTTGTTTAGTTCTACCAATTTATTGTTACCAACCCATCTCCCTCCACCCTCATGCACACACGCTCAGTCATGTAACCCCATGGACTGCAGCCCGCCAGGCTCCTCTGTCCGTGGACTTTTCCAGGCAGGAATACTGGGGTGGGTTGCCATTTCCTACTCCACATTGGGTGATTTTAAAGCATGGGAACTGAGGCCTCCAGACACTCCAGTGCCCACTGACATCTCGCTGACACCAGTCCTTCATATTGTACGTTTTTCCTCCCGGTCCTTTCCCTGTGGTTGGCTAAGCTTTGAGTGCATTTCCTCTGGGAGGTTAAAGGTAAGTTTGTTACCAAACAGTGGGTTCACCTCTTGGTGGATGTCCAGTGAATAGACACAACCAAGTCCAAAGATGGGGAGAAGGAAGGATTTATTACTTGAGGTTGTTAGGGTGCACTCTTATCCATAGGACTGGGCATCCTTACAAAGAGGAAAAAACATTCTTTTATAAGAGGAAATTTGGTCACAAACCTGTGTTAACCTAAAGACTGGGTTTGCCTCTTTGTGAATATTAAGCCAATAGACACAACCAAGCCAAAGATGGGGAGAAGGAAGAACTTCTTACCTGCAGCAAGTTAAGGGAAATACAAGGGACCTTTTCCAAAGCAACGTCTCCCTGAACAGCAAAGCTGGGGAAGTCTTAAGCTCAGGGTCCCTGAGTATTCATGAAGGGACCTGAGCAGAAGAGAATTCAGCATAGAATTGGGGCAAAGGTCCAGAGTCCAAGCTTTAGTCGATCAAAGTCAGGAGGATCAACATCATTCCACCTTCCACCTGCTTGGGTGCCTTAGTTCCCAGAGAATTCAAAGATATATTTATTATTAAGTGCATGCTTTGGGGAGGAACTAGGACTCTGCCTTATTACTGCACTACTATTTGACTGACTTTCCTCTGTTCCTACCTTCCTTTGTTCCCTTAAGATCATTAATTACTGAGACCTGTTCAAGGACAGTCATTGCCTCCAGGCTTCGATCACATAATGGTTTAGGCCAAAATGCTTCTCTTTCGTCAAGAGAGCCATTCCTGGTTCTCTTTCTCCAGGGACTCCCTAACTGATCTGCTTACAGATTTCCAAGGAGAACTCCTCAAGTATTAGGACACTTACTATATGCTTGGCCACAAAGGGCAGGCAGCCACACAGCAGGACAAAGGTGATCTCTTTTTTAAAAAGTTACTTTTATTTGCTTCTTTTTGGCTGCCCTGGTCTCTGTTGCTAGGAGCGGGCTTCCACTAGCTGCAGCAGGCCGGGGCCGCTCTTCGTTGCGGTGTGGGGGCCTCCCATTGAGATGTCTGCTCTTGTTGTGGCATACAGGCTTAGTCGCCCCATGGCATGTGGGAGCTTCCCCGACCAGGGAGCAGACCCATGTCCCTTGCCTCGGCAGGTGGATTCTTGACCTACTAGGGAAGTCCAAAGGCTAATTTTCTAAAAGTATTTCTGAGAATGGAATCTCAGGTCCAAACTGGCATCACCCCAAAGTGGGATGGGCTCCAGGGCAGGTGGAGACCTCCAGCCTCCACACTCTAGAGCCCACCACACCCCGCCTTCTGCTGTGTGACCTGGCTGGCAGCTTAACCTCTCTGTGCCAGTCAAGGCAGTTGGCACCAAGTTGAAAAACAAGAAAACTCAGAGGCCTGTTGGTGATGATGAAATCAAAGAGCTGATGGGAAGTGACCTTGTAAATGATTAAGCACTCAGGGAAGGGGACTCTGGCATCCAGATGCAGGTTCTGGTGTCTTTTTCCTGCAGGGAGACTGAAGTCAGCTTAGGCAAAGTGTGCCTCTGCAGCAGTGCTGGCATCGGGTCATTGAGGATGAAT
The DNA here is from genome assembly GCF_963930625.1 of Muntiacus reevesi. NCBI lineage: Eukaryota > Metazoa > Chordata > Mammalia > Artiodactyla > Cervidae > Muntiacus > Muntiacus reevesi. The sequence continues at coordinate 183,045,501 of NC_089249.1, read as the reverse complement.
CACAGGCCCTGGGCTGGTGGAGGAGGCCGCCTTCTCACCGAGCCCCATTTTGCTCCCCAGGACTGAGTCTCCGCCGTCCTGAGCAGGCCTGGAATGGGTAATGGTGTGAAGGAAGGCGTGGTGCGTTTGCGTGACGATGCCGAGCCTGTCCTGCCCGCGCATGTCTCCTCAAAGGCAAGTACCCCTGCACCCCCCCTGTGGGCGTGCTCACCTGCTCCCTCTTCTGTGCTCGCACCCCATATAAATCACTCCTCCCACACTGCGGGCTGGGGCAGTGGGAGTGACGCAGGCCACCGCCTACTCCGTTTTTATAGCCCTGTCTGTGCTGTGGATCCAGTTGCCCCACCGCTTGGCAAGAAGTCAAAACCTCACCCACTTTTTGACAGGGATGTCAAAGGTGTCGTGGGGTCCCTCTTCTGACTCAGATTTGCCAACACAGAGGAATTAGCCAAAGGTGGGGTGGGTTGAGGGGAACTCCTCACGCCAGGGAGGAGTCTACCGTCAGCTCTGAAGTGCATCCCCAGTGACACCCTTCAGTTGAAGACAAAAGGTTTATTCCCTCATAAAGAAATTGGATCAGGCCCGTGTTTGTTCACCATAGAAGCCAGGAGAAGTTCTCCCACCAGAACCTTGAGCATGGACTAATCCACCTTCACTGCCAGGCCAGCTCCGGTGCCTGCAGTCAGTTCTCAAAGTCCACAGGCTCAAAGGCTGAAGCAGCATCAGCCTCTGGCCCTCCTGACCTTCCCCCAAGCTCCAGGTTGCCCCGCGGAGCACCAGGTGGGCAGGAGGCCTGGTTCTCGGGACCACCATCACCACGCCGGTCGGCAGAGGGGTGAGCCCCAGAGCAGGCACCCCTCACAGTTTAGTGAACTTTGCAGCAGCGTATGAGGGAGACGTGGCCTGCCTCCACTGGCCCAGGTGGATCCCGCCAAGCAGACGTGCCCAGCAAAGGCCCCCGTGTCCAGCCAGCACCGGGACCCGCGCAGCAGCAGTTGGCCTCCGTGCTAGCTGGCACGGCCCACGTCAGCCTTGCCTGCTTGGCTAACCCAGGGCAGGGCGCTCACTCTGCAGTGTCCCGTTTCTTTGGCTAAAGAACCAGGCATCTTCCCATGGTTTCACTGCTTGCGTGTGTCCTGTCTGTGGATCACCCATTTTCTCTCCATCAGGCTGCCTGCCTCACTCTTCATTTGCAAGGATCTCTCCTATGATGAGAAGTTAGAACTGGATATGAAACAACAGAGTGGTTCGAAATTGGGAACAGAGCTGTATGTTGTCACCGTCGTTATTTAATTTATATGCAGAGTACATCATGTAAAATGCTGGGCTGGATGAGTCACAAGCTGGAATCAAGATTGCCAGAAGAAATAGCAATAACCTCAGATATACAGATGACACCACCCTTATGGCAGAAAGCAAAGAGGAACTAAAGCGCCTCTTGATGAAGGTGAAAGAGGAGAGTAAAAAATCTGATTTGAAACTCAACATTCAAAAAACTAAGATCATGGCATTTGATCTCATCACTTCATGGCAAATGGAAGGGGAAAAAGCAGAATCAGTGACAGATTTTATTTTCTTGGGCTCCAAAATCACTGAGGACAGTGACGCTTGGGCCTTGGAAGCAAAGCTATGACAAACCTGGCCAGCATATTAAAAATCAGAGACATCACTTTGCCAAGGAAGGTCCATCTAGTCAAAGCTATGATTTTTCCAGTAGTCATGTACAGATGTGAGAGTTGGACCATAAAGAAGGCTCAGTGCCAAGGAATTGATGCTTTTGAACTGTGGTGCCAAAGTAGAGTCTTGAGAGTCCCTTGGACAGCAGGGAGATCAAACCAGTCAATCCTAAAGGAAATCAACCCTGAATGTTCATTGGAAGAACTGGTGCTGAAGCTGAATCTGTATACTTTGGCCACCTTATAGAAAGAACTGACTCATTGGAAAAGACTCTGATGCTGGGAAAAACTGAGGGCAAGAGGAGAAGGGGGTGGCGGAGGATAAGATGATCACTGACTCAATGGACATGAATTTGCACAAAGTATGGGAGATAGTGAAGGACAGGGAGGACTGGTGTGCTGCTGTGCATGGGGTCCCAAAGAGTTGGACGCGGCTTAGAGACTGAACACCAACTCATATGATGGTCGTGGAGACTTTGACCATTTGGTGATGCCTTTGCCAACCATGGTGGCTTCCCTTGGTGGCTCAGATGGTAAAGAATCTGCCTGCAGTGGAGGAGACCCAGGTTCGATCCCTGGGTTGGGAAGATCCCCTGGAGGAGGAAATGTCAACCCACTCCAGTATTCTTGCCTGGAGAATCCCACAGACAGAGGAGCCTAGCGGGGTACAGTCCATGGGGTGGCAAAGAATCGGACACGACTGAGCAACTAACACTTGTCTTTAACGGATAAGCCAGCTGCGTCATGTAGGAGTCCCCGGGAGTGTCAGCGGAAGGCAGCAGCCGTCTCCTGCACTGAGCCTGTGAAGGGGGCTTGGGTTTCAGGACGCATGTCCTTGCATAGGCAGAGCTGGTCTGGTGCTGATGAGCCCTGCAGGCTTCCCAGGAAGTGGGGGAGACGGAGGGACACCTGGGCTCTGCCTGCAGCGCTCACAGCCCGCGGGCGGGCCGCAGGGCATTCCCTGAGCTCACAGAGGCTGGAGGTCAGCGGTCGCCACGCGGATTCACAGAGGGACAGATGGGCCTCAGAGCTGGTGCCAGAGACACCCCTGAGCCTTCTGGCATCTGATGTCCACGTCCCTGAAAGCTAGATGTCCAGAACCCTGCTATGCGACCCAGAAAAGGCAGGGGTCCCTGGTGACGGGTCTCTGTGAAGCAAAAAGGTGGCACCCTGCGGGAAAGCTCAGCTGCAGAAACTGAGTCAGGAACACACTGCCGTGGGGACTTGTTCTTCTAGGGAGAGGTGGGCGGGGCTGCGGGACGGGCACCAGGGGCATTAGGGGAGGGGTCAGGTCAAGAGGCACAGGGCCCTGGGGACATTCACCTGGGACACGATCTGGGGTCTGGGCCAGGAGTCAGCACTTGACTGTGTCAGAGGTGAGGGACCAGGGAGCAGAGAGGCCCTCCAGTCACTGCGGGCAGACCCAGCCCTCCCCCTGAGCCTCCCACAGAGCTGAGCAAACCTGGGCATCGCCCTGGACTCCAGCATGCCCACTCAGGAGCGCAGACTACCAGTCAAACCCCTCAAAGGCCCCCTCATTACTCCTTTCTCGAAGCCTCCTCTGGTCCCAGCCTCTGCCCTCTCAACCCTGGATGTCACAGGAGCTGCCGCTTCCGTGGTTCCAGTTAAAATAACCTGTTCACCTTGCACGCTTCTCCATCTCTCTGTAGGCCAAGGTCAGCCTCCTTGTCGGGCTCTGTGGGGTCCAGCCTTGCCCACCTTCCATGGCGTCTCTCTCCCTTCCCTGTGTCAGCCGCCCTGCCCCTCTTGTGGTCCCCCGGGCCCCCGCTCCTTCTCACTGGGGCCTCTGAGTGTCCAGCGCCTCCCCCGATTAGTGTCACACACACACTCTCGCACATGCACCCACTCCCTGCCCTTAGGCATGCCTCATCATACAGCCTGGGCCCCTTCCGCTTTCTCCTGGAACTCCGAGCCCCCTCCCCACAGCCCCGCCCAGACCGCTGATTCTGCACACGTTTGTCTAAGAGTTCCTCCATGTCCCGCTCCCTCCATCCACTGGCAGCCCTGTGAGGGGAGCGGTGGTTGTACATACCCCTGCCCCGCACTGTGACTCCAGGCTCCTGAGGGCACCTGGGTCGGGTGGACGTCACAGACTCCCAAAATCGCTGAGCCCCTGCCCCTCACCTCCTTGCTCGCTCTATGCCCGAGTCATCGGGGGCGGGGAGAGGTGGGAATGGCGCCTCCAGCCCCGTGAGCTTCCTGGGCTCCATGGGCCTCAAGGGAAGGAGGGCTGTTTGAGCCAGGGCTCCAGGAGCCACAGGAAGACTCGGGAAAGCGCCGATTTTGAGCCTGGTCACAGGATCGTGAAGTGCAAGTCAGCCGTGCCCGTCCCGATCGCCTTCTGGATGAAGAGCTGCAGACACCAGCCTGATGGAAGGCTGTGGAAAGAGAACAGGACACGCTGAACAGTCAGGGTCTGCTTGCCTGATACCCACCACCCACTCCCCGGACTGCAAGGAGCCTTTACCCTGAAACACTGAAGCTCAAGAGTCCCTTGCCCATGGGCAGTGGGTGCAACCAAGGCCTGAAAGTAGGACAGGTGAAGGGCGACTCTTACGTTTGGAGTGAATCCCCTTGTAGGCCGTCTCTGGGGACTTAGGACCATGTGCGGCAGCCCTGCCAGCGTGTCACCTCTCAGGCGGATGGCCCCTGTGGCCCAGGAGGCTCTCACTGTGCCCCCAGGCTCTGTGGCCGGTGCCGCAGCCGGCCCAGGGCCCAGCAGGGCCGTGTCACCCCGGCCACCAAACGTCTGGCCGCCCCCGGCCAGGCGGAGAAGAAAAGCCTTTCTCCTGGAAACTGTTCCAAGCAGAGCAGACGCCTCCTCTCCCTCTCTGATGACAGACAGCGTGTTTGTGTGTTTTCTTGCAGAGTGATCACAGGCAAGTTCTCAGCTCCCTTCTGTCTGGGGCACTGGCTGGTGCTCTTGCCAAAACAGCTGTAGCTCCCCTGGACCGAACCAAAATCATCTTCCAAGGTGAGCGCTGCCCATGCACCTGTCACCCGTGACCGGCGGGCTGCCAGGTGCCTGCCTCCCCCCACCAGGGCCCCGGATTGCACTGCCACGGGGTCTCTAAAATGCCTCTTGTTTTAAAGAATTTATTTGGCCGCGCCAGGTCTCAGTTGCAGCACATGGGATCTTCAATCCTCATTGCAGCAGGCTCTTTACTTTCAGCACGTGGGATCTAGTTCTCGAAACTGGGCCCCCTGCATTGGGAGTGCAGACTCATCGATCCTGGACTACCAGGGAAGCCCTGGAAATGCCTCTTTAGAATCCACTTAGAAAGTCTGTTAGTGTTTAGGACTGGCATCACAAAATACGAGAAACCAGGTGGCTTAGAACTGCAGGAATTTATTCTCATCTTCTGGAGGCCAGAAGTCCACATTCAAGAGGTCCGTAGGGTTAGCTCCTCCTGGGTCCCTGAGGGAGGACCCTTCCTTGCCTTTTCCAGCTTCTGATGACTCCAGGCATCCTTGGCTTGTGACTGCACCCCCCAACCCCAGTCGGTATGTCTAGATCCCCTCCTTTTATAAGGACCCACACCATTGGATCACCCTACTCGAGCATGACCTCCATTTAATTACACCTGTAAAGAACCCGTTTCCAATTAAGGCCTCATTCATGGGCACTGAGGGTGAGAGCATACATGGACATTTCTTTGGGAAGACACAGTTCAAGAATCCCGCTCCCTCCCTCCTTAGGGTTTAGCAGGCTCAGCGTCCCCTGAAGATGAGGCCTTTGTGTCCCCTACATGGTGGGCAGGGGGGCGGTCATAAGCTGGGACCCCTGCCCCTCAGCTGTTCGGGAGGAAGGAACTGCAGACTGGAGCCAGGCCCCTCGCACTTGCTCAGGCTGGCCCCTCACCTCTCTGGGCCTCAGGTTCCTTGTCCATATAACAGGACCGTTGGTACCAACCTCCCGCCTGAGGAGGAGGCGGGGGAGTGAGCTGATGTGGGAAAGGGCGGGCGTGCGGGTGAGGACACATCTCCTCCATCAGCTGAGCTGGTCCTGGAACAAATTCTCACTGGAGCGCCACACGGGGAGCTGAGTTTAATTCCGAAGGCAGGAGCTGTGCATACGTCCCCACGGAGAGGAGTGCAGGGCTGTGCTGGGAAGGCAGCAGACGCTTGGGAAGTGCAGCGTTGGGGATGCTGCCAGGCTGAGACCCCCTCGTGACTTGTGTTTCCGGGTCCTCCTGGCCACCGAGGTGCAGCTCACTATGGAGTAGGGAGGTGGGAGGTGGGCCGGGCAGCCCCGGAGGGCAGGAGAGTGGGAACTAGGGCTGCCTGTGCCAGGTCACGGAGAAGAGGGCAGACGCCCCCTGCTGAGGGAGCTGGAGCCCCTTAGCTGACCCCCGCATGGCTGGCGGCTGGGATACCTCCCTCCAAGGGACTTGGGGGAGATGAAGTTCAGCCTGGTGGAGACTGCTGGGTGCCGACCCCACCCCCCCCAGAGAGGTGCATCCTTCCACGGGCGCTCACTGTCCTGCGGAGTCAGTGAGCTGGGCTCCTCTCCCTGAAGAAGGGGAGAAGTTGGTGTGCAGAGTGGCCTGGGCGTGGGGGTGGTGGGGAGGCTCCTGGGGAGGGGGTGACTTTGCTGGGGATGCCCCACCTCGGCCCTTATAGGAGTTGAGGGGGGACATTTCCAGGGGGATGCCCTCACTCCCCATGCTCAAACTAGACCCCTGTGGTGCGGGTCATGCAGACTGGAGTTGGGGGGCCCATCCTTCATATCCAACAATCTCTGTTGTGTGTTTTGTTTTTTTTCCAGTGTCCTCAAAAAGATTTTCTGCCAAGGTGAGCCGCTCGGTCATGGACCCCTGTCTCTGGGGCCTTCACCTCTGCCCTACTGGGCTGGCAGAGGCAGGGGAGGTGGGTGGTAGGGGCTGGGCAAATGCTTTTCAAGGGGCTTTTTCCCACTGGTTCCCCAACCCCCACCCCAGGCCAGCTGCAGGACTGCTGGGTGAACAAGGCCTCCCCTGCCAGGCGCTGGGGCCAAGGCCATCTGTCTGCACCCTGAGTCTGCCTGGACACAGCCCTCCCTGGGAAGTGACGGGAGACCCACCTGTCCTGGGGGTGGTGATGAGGGAACTTGACGGTCTAAACTCACAGGTTTCACATTTGATATATTTTTAAACACAGAGCAGGTGTCATTGTTGTTTGTTGTGGTTTTAGTCACTAAGTCACATCCGACTCTTTGCGACCCCACGGACTGTAGCCTGCCAGGCTCCTCTGTCCATGGGATTTCCCAGGCAAGAATACTGGAGTGGGTTGCCATGCCCCCCTCCAGGGGATCTTCCCCGCCCAGGGATCAAACCCACATCTCCTGCATTGGCAGGTGGGTTGTTTACCACTGAGCCGCCTGGGAAGCCCACAGAGCAGGTGTTGTCTTCTTAATAAAGGAAAATAAAGAATATTTTAAAAGCTAGGCTACCAAACACCCACAAAACCCCCTTAGTGGGGCTGAGTCTGCTTTGCAACCCTGCTTTCCCCCGTCTCACTTCATGGTTCCCAGGGTTGGAGGAGAAGGGGCGGGGGTCCCGGCGCAGAGCCCAGGGAACGTGGGGGCGGTTTGTGAGGTCCCCGCCCTTCCGCGAAGGCTGTGCTGGTCAGAGGCCTGGGGCGCTGACCCCGCCCCCTCCCCTGCCTGCCCCCAGGAGGCCTTCAGGCTCCTCTACTTCACCTACCTCCACGAGGGCTTCTTGAGCCTGTGGCGCGGCAACTCGGCCACCATGGTGCGTGTGGTACCCTACGCCGCCATCCAGTTCAGCGCGCACGAGGAGTACAAACGGCTCCTGGGCAGCTACTACGGCTTCCGCGGAGAGTGAGACCCCGCTTCCCCCCAAAAAAGCCCCGGCCCTCTCAGCCCTGTTACCGCACCCTGTTCTCCTGTCTTCCACCTGGCCACCATGTCAGAACTTCTCTCGTTTCCCCGGTCTCCTCGAACCTACATCCCAGGACGGCCACGGTCCCCCTGTGCCCCAGAGCAGGTGGGAAAGACGCCTGTCCTTCATTCATTCAGACAAGCAGGGGCAAAGGCAGGCACCCCCAAGAGGCACCCCCGCCCCGCCCATCAGCTCGGGAGCACGCTGCCCGTCCCCCCACCTCTACCCCCACCCCAGACCTGTGGGCCCCGGAGCCCTGCGGCTCACCTTCGCCCCCACCCGCTTTCAGAGCCCTGCCGCCTTGGCCTCGCCTCCTCGCGGGCGCCCTGGCTGGAACCACGGCCGCCTCGCTGACCTACCCGCTGGACCTGGTCAGAGCGCGGATGGCTGTGACCCCAAAGGAAATGTGAGTCTCACCCTGGTTTTCACCAGCACCGGGGGCTCTGTGTCTAGTGGGGTTCCCCGGCGGGCTCCCCCCACCCGGCCCCTGGGGATAGGGTCTGGGCCTCTGTCTGCAGCGGCGGATGAAGCTGTGCCGAGGCTGTGTTGCCTCAACCTCCCTGGGCTCCGCAGCTTTCCAGAAGGACAGTAACTGGGTCTCTCAGCTTCGGTGGCAGTCTGCTTCCATCAAACCCAGAGTCTCCATGTTGAGTTGAGAACAGATCTGCTTAATATGCTTCTTAGTAAAAAGCCAAGGGCCGAGCACAGCAAAGAGCCCAGTGGTGAAGGTGGCCTGTGGGTTGGGCTTGCGTGGCCCCCTCAAACGCCAGAATTTCTGCACAGTGGTTTCTGTCAACATCCAGGCCTGCCCCTGCTGACTGGGAGGAGAGAGAATTAGTGAATTGATGTCTGCAGCCCCCACCCCCACCCCGCACCGCTCTGTCCTACAGGTACAGCAACATCTTTCACGTCTTCATCCGCATCTCGAGAGAAGAGGGGCTGAAGACCCTCTACCACGGATTTGTTCCGACCGTGCTGGGGGTCATTCCCTACGCCGGCCTGAGCTTCTTCACCTATGAGACCCTCAAGAGCCTGCACCGAGGTGAGGAGCGCCAGCTAGGTCAGCACCTCTGCGGGGCGCACACACCTGTGTGTGGATGGATGGGGAGGTGGAGGTGGATGGGGGCGAGTGGAGGGAGGGGCAGTCTGGAGGTCCAGGGTCTGGATCAGGAGGAGACAGAGGAAATAAGCCCACTGATACCTGCTACTTGGTGTGATCTGGTGTTAACAATCTGCCGTGTTTGCTCCAAGTTGTTTTTTGTTAAGGAAAACGGTCAGGGTAAAGCCGAGATCCCTGGCACCCAATCCCCAGCCCCTCTTGCCTCACCCCTGCCTCTTTATTAGGGTCCACTCCACCTTTCACCTTCATTGGAAACCCTTCTCCCTGGGCTTGAGTGCAGCCTCCGAGCTGTTCCTGGTTATCGGAAGTGGCTGAGGGGCTGCCCTCTGCGCTTGCGGTAGTGCAGCGCTGGTCCGTCCTGTCTGGGGGAGGGTGACCCCCGTTGGGGGGCGCTGAGGCTGTTGCAGGTTTTCTGTGTTCAGCTGACATCCAGGAGCTGTTCTCCTCGTGTGGGTCTGAGACCTCGTTTTTTGTTTTACCTTTTCCACCCCTTGCTCCTCCAGCGGCCAGGCTTGCACTGGGGCCCGGCTCCCTTCCCTCCCGCTCCTGGTGCTGACAAGTTTCATATGTTCTGCCAGTCTGCTGAGTGAATAGGGCGGCTCCCTGTTTTTATTCCCTAATTTCGAATTGAAAACAGCGTGTTTTTAAAGAACCCCTATTGATCCCTTGCTGTTCCCTCCTCCCTCCAGCCGGCAGGTCCTCACACCAGCCGTAGAGAGGGCACCTGTTGGGCAGGCTGGGCAGTGTAGAGGGTTCGGGGCAGAGTGATATTCTCTTTCTTTACAAGATGGGAAACAAGAGTGACTGGGTCTGAGCTTGTTCTGGGTCATAGAACTTGGTTATATGATTCTTTGTGCTTTGCAGTTGTAAAAATCTTTTGCATCTCACATTTGGTTAAAAATGGGGGATCAGTAGGTGAGGAAGAAGGGGAGCCGTGGCCCAGGAGAGCTGGTCGGCCCTGAAGCCCTGAAGCTGTGACACTGCGTGCACGTGTGAGCGCGGTGCAGGGGCGCGCGGGCGGACGCCAGCACCCCTGGCTGCCAGGGCGCCCCTTCCCATCGCCCTCACAGCCCCTCCCACCCTTCCCCCTGCAGAGTACAGCGGCCGCCCGCAGCCCTACCCCTTTGAGCGCATGATTTTCGGGGCCTGCGCTGGCCTCATCGGGCAGTCTGCCTCTTACCCGCTGGACGTGGTGCGGCGGCGCATGCAGACGGCCGGCGTCACAGGCCACCAGCGCACCTCTATCGTGCGCACGATGCGCACCATCGTGCGGGAGGAGGGTGTGGTGCGCGGCCTCTACAAGGGCCTGAGCATGAACTGGCTCAAGGGCCCCATCGCCGTGGGCATCAGCTTCACCACCTTCGACCTCATGCAGATCCTGCTGCGACACCTGCAGAGCTAGGGGCGGGTGGGGTCAGCCGCGCTAGAGCTTCAGTTGGCGGTGGACCGCTGACCCCTTCCGTGTCTGAGCCCAGGGAGCAAAGATGTGCCGAGTTCCACGCAGAACGCGCACGGATGCGCCTTGTGGAACGAGCTGGGGGCCTGGGGGGCCTGAGCTCACTGCGGCCCAGGTCTGAGGGGAAAGCCGGGGGCCCTTGTGCGTTGTTGGGACTGGGGGCGGGGTTCCCACTCCCTCTTCTTCTGGCCTCAGCTGGGCTGGGGCTGCCCCTGGAGGGGCTCGCTGTGAAAGCCTTGAGTGGGGCGTGGCCAGCACTGCCTCCCCGTGTGTTCTTTGCCCTTGGACAGGCTCCTGGTTCTAGGGACCTGGTCCCCACTGGGCTCAGAGCCAGACCTCGCCTGCCCCTTGCTGTTCTGAGTCTGTGTTCTTGGGTGGAGGTAGGAGCGGGTGGGGGGAGCCCCAGAGAGTGTGGGGCCAAGGTCTGGCCTCCATGAGACCAGCCATCTACTCAGCTGTGGCTCCAAGTGCAGCCTCCCACCCTGCCCTGCCTTTTCCTGCCTTCACCACCATTTCCCAGGTGACTTCTCCCTCCCCAGAGCCTGTGGCTTCTTCCAAGAGTGTTATCCTGATCGCAGACTCCTTATCCCAGGCCCCAGAATTGGGTCTTCCCCTCTGTTACCCCTCTCCCACCCAGTTTGCATGGTTCCCAGGAGGGTCACGCCTCCAGGCAACAGGGTTTGAGGAATCGCCATGGGTTTGGGTCTGAGTCCCAACCTGGAGGCATCTGCCTGGATTGCCAGGAAGCTCTTGGCCTACTCCACTGGCTACAGTAATGGAGGCTGGGCCTCAGGCCCTGACCCTCTGCCCCTGGGCGTGGGAGCTCCTGGGGGGGAACCCATGGCATCTTGCACATTGTGGGTGCCCCACCTGAGCAGTTTCTTGGCTGGGACATGGGGCAATTTAAGGCCTGTGGGGTTGTCTGACTTGAGCCCGAGACAGCATCTGGGTTGGGGGCAGGAAGCTTGAAAGAGGCAGGATCCCCCAGGGAGCTGGTCTCACCGAGTACCCCTCAGGGCCCACCAGGAATCACAGGGACTCAGAAACACCTGTTTTCTAATGACGTTTGAAGTTTGATTTTTGCTTTTGTTTTTCAATCTGGCTGGCCCTGGGTCTAGACACCAAAAACCCTAACCAGTCCAGTCTGGTTCCAGGACCAGGACAAGCAGTGGGCCGGTTTTCACAGTGGGCTCAGTAGCCATGAGGTGTGAAGGTCTGAGGGGGTGTGTTTCTGCCACACATGCATTTTCTATTGTGGCCTCCATTTCCCCCTTTTATTCTGTCCTGTTCCCGTTCTTGCCTTAGTCCCCTGGGTGCGAAGGCCCCTCCTCCTGTCCTTCCTGCGTGTCTCCAGCAGCCAACCCCAGTCTTGTCCGCAGACTCTTGTTCCCAGGGGGCCCGAGCAGCCTGTGATGGCTGTCCCGTTGGGTAAGCATCACACCCACCTTCTCTCCCAGCCTTGCCCAGCGCTCAGGAGAGGCAGGGGCACCCTCACAGGGAGACGGGATGGGAACATGAGGGTGCCCAGGCCGGGGGTCCGCCCCTGGTGGGTGAGACCAAATGGACGTCTCGGCAGTGCCCTCCTCTGAGCTGCAGGCTGGGCTGGAGCAGGGAGGGCCCCAGCGTTACCTGCCCCAGAGCGCCTCTCCAGGGTGGCTCCCACCCAAGTGCACCTTGCCAGCGCCGACTCCCCTTACCCCCAGCCCTGCACACAGTTGGACCTTTGCCCTCGGCAGTCGTACCCCTCTCACTGATTGCCTGGCCTGATTTGGAGTTACATTTTGATGCCATGAAGACACTTTGTTTATACATAATGTTTATATATTTTAAAGATTTGTGCCAAGAGAGTATATTTAATAAAAATCAAAATGATTTTTTTCTCCTGCCCATGTCTCTTCTTCAGCTCTGACCCTCATCCCCTAGGAACCAAAAACATGGTTGAAGTTATTTTGACAGATTGTTGAATAACCTTTTTTTTAAAAAAAATGTAATTGCTTTTTGGATTGTTAATCCTAACCTTGATTTGGTCAGGATTTGCTAGAAAATGCAAACTGCACAAAGAGTTTACTGTGAAAAGTAGGTCTGGCTCCCTGTTCCCTTTGCAGGGACATCTCCCATTACCAGTGCCCCCTCCCGGAGAGATCCTGCATGCACACACTTGTCCCTTGGGGGACATCTGTCGGGATGGGCTGTGACCTGCTTCAGTGAGCACTGCCCCAGAGTCCCATGGTTTCTCCAGAGACCTGGGTCTCCTTCGTGATGGGCCGAGACTTCTGGCATGAGTGTCACTGTCCACAGGGGCAGGAGGTGAGGCCACCAGAGGGCTCCCAGGGGTCCTGGGACTCGCCTCACCTGCAGCCCATCGTGTGGAATGGCGTGCAGCACCCACCCAGCCCGGGACCAGGAGTGGGCGCCTCCGTGGGCAGGGGAGAGACAAGCTCATGCACAGAGGTAGACTTGGTTCCGGGATGGCCCACGGGCTGCTCTGCGTGCTGCGTTCATCCAGCTCTATTTCTTGCAGGTCGGTAGCTGTCCAATACAGGATGCGTTTAGTAGCAGTTTCATGTTCCCCAGGGGGATGGCCTGTGATGAGATCCACCAATCCCTATTGACCAGCAGCTAGGTTGTTACTGAGTTGTTGCCATGACAACCTGGTAGTGGCTCCTGCGGGTTCCTGAATTTCGCCCCCCAACATCCACCCCAACTTCTGGTCAGTCTCATTTCTCACAGAGTCCCCTGAGCCTGAGGGGTGAGGTCGGCCCCTCCTCACTCTCTTCCAACATTGTGGCATCCCCTAATATACAGAGGTGAGCTCTTGACCCTGTCTGGACCTATGACAATAAAGATGTTTGCTAACCACTTCCAGGGAGACCCTCAAGATGCACCCTCCCTCTTCCACTGGCCCAGGAGATGAAACCCCAACCCTGGGTGGTTGTTGGCGCTATCTTGTGACTGCAAGGTAGGAAGGGTGAAGATGCCACTGCAGAAAGTGGAGCAGAGGGACTTTCCTGGTGGCCCAGTGGTTAAGTCGCCACACTCCCAGTGCAGGGGAGCCCAGATTCAACCCCTGGTCAGGGAACTAGATCTCACAGGCCACAACCAAGACCTGACTTGGCTAAATAAATAATTTTTTTTTTAAGTAGAGCAGAGATGAGCAGAGAAATTGGACTTCTTGGTGACATTGTTTGGGATGCTAGATTCAGTTTTACCTGAAGCCAAATTACCTCTCAGCTTCCAACAACACAAGTCATTTTATTCCCTATTTAAAACAGAGTTGAATTTCCTGGCCCTTTCTGACACAAACCTCCTTGTATGTATCTCATTGAGCTCATAGGGTAGTATTCCTATAGCCTAAGTTTCTAGGAATGAAATTGCTGGATAAATATCAGGGATATATTAATAGTATAGTTCATGCTGGTGGCAAGCCTGGCGTTCATGGTTCCCACCCTATTTTTAGCTATAAGCCACCTGGACCCCGCCTAGGGTTCCCTGCTGGAACACAATCAGGAGCTAATGACTGTGGACAGCTGAAGCGTATGTGATGCAGCCCCCAACACCGGCATGGGACCACTCAGGCTGTGCACCACGTTTCCCCCTGAGGTCCCCAGCAGGACCCAGCCCAGATTGCCCAGAGTCGCTGGCTCATTGGCGCTCCCTGCTGGCTTCTTTCCTCCCTGTCTGACATCCCTACACTCCTAGAGGCTTCCTGAGGTCACCTCTCAGGTGAGGTCCCTGAGTCTTAGAGACGGGGTCATCTTGGGGGGAAATCTATCCAAAGATGAATAGAAACATCAGCTATTCCTGCAAAGAGATTGTATCCATGTACACCACATGCCTCACGCCTGAGTTTCCTACGGCCACCCTAACAGAGTACCATGGGCTGAGTGGCTTAAAACAACAAAACTTTATTTTACCAAAGTTGGAAGCCAGAGGTCCAAAATCAAAGTGTTGGCAGGTTTGGTTCTGAGGGCCAGGAGGGAAGGATGTGTTCTAGATCTGTTATTGAGTTCTGACTGACCGACTTCTTCCTGTGTCTTCCCCCTTGTCTTTCCTCTGTGCTAGTGTAAGCAGAGAAGTTAGGGGGTTCCAGGAGAAAGAGAACCAGGAATGGCTCTTGACATAAGAGAAGCCATTTTGGCCTAAGCCACTTTGTGATCTCAGCCAGGCTGCAAGGCTTATCCTTGAACAGGTCTCAGTAATTAATTATCTTAAGGGAACAAAGGAAGGCAGGAACAGAGAAAAGGCAGCCAAACAATAGTATAGTAATAAAGCAGAGTCCCAGTTCCTCCCCTTTAAAAATTTTTTAATTGATGTTGATTTATAGTGTCGTATTGTGTAAGTTTCAGGTGTAGCACAGAATATGTATATTCTTTTTCAGATTCTTTTCCCTATAATAATATATCTTCAAGTTCTGCAGGAACTAAGGCCCCCAAGCAGGTAGAGGGTGGAATGATGTTAATTCTTCTGACTCCAATCAACTAAAGCTTGGACTCTGTGGACCTTTGCCCCAGTTCTATGCTGAATTCTCCTCTGCTCAAGCCCTTTGATGAATATACGTGTACCCTGAGCTTAAAACTTCCCCAGTTTTGCTTTCAGGGAGACACTGCTTTGGGAAAGATCCCCAATGTTTCCCTTACTTGCTGAAAGTCAGCATAACTCCTTCCATTCATCTTCAGCTTGGTTGTGTCAGGTGGCTCAACACCTACCAAGAGGTGACCCTAGTTTTCAGGTAACACAAGTTCAGGTCCAAATTTCCTCTTATAAATTTTTTTTTCCTCTTGTAAGGATACTAGTCCTACTGAATCAGGGCCCACCATATCAACCTCATTAAAAAAAAAAAATTTTGTTATTTGTTTTTTGCTGCACTACATCTTCACTGTTGCGCCCAGGCTTTCTCGATTGTGGCGAGCAGGGGCTCCATTTCCTTGGGGCGGCCGCTTTTCTGGCAGGGCACGGGCTCTAAGTGCCTGGGCTCAGTAGTCGCAGCACATGGGTTTAGCTGCTCCACATACGGGAGCCTCTCGGACTGGGAATCAAACCTGTGTCTCCTGCACTGGCAGGTAGATTCTTCATCACTGGGCCACCAGTGAATCTCCAACCTCATTTCAGCTTAATCACTTTTAATCCTATCTCCAAATACAATCACATCCTGAAGTCCTGGGGGTTCAGACCTCAACATAGGAATTGGGGCGGGGGGTGGGGTGGGGACACAATTCAGATCATAAACACCAGCCTTTTTGATCTTCCATAAACTAACAAGTTAAAAGATAGCATCTCACAATTTAACACTACCTGCTTTTCTGTCTCTCCCTGGAGCCCATCTGAGATCGTTCCTTGTAAGAAGAAAGCAATTCTTTTCATGTAGTTTCCCCAGTTTACGTGTTCCCATGTCAGCTTTCTACCAGGGCTTCTCTTCCTTCCAGGCCTTTGCTAAGCTCTTCCTCCATCATTCCCCTCACTCAGCAATGTAGGCCCTCTGCAGACTCTCCAGGCCCCCACCCACCCTGCCACAACATGCAGAAAGCTGCCTCCCAAACCACTTGAATCCTGTTTGTTAAAAGCGGCTCGCTCCTTTATTTGTTCAGAAGAGTGCCCCCTCGACACTGCACACGCCCACTTCAGTCAAACTGGGCAGGGGCATTCTGGGCACAGTGGCTGGCCGTGGGACCCTCTGCTGCTGGGTCTGGGGAGGCGGTTTCGAGGCAGAAGCTCAGCGTCCAAGGCAGGGCCCACGGCTCAGGCACTGTGGTGAAGGGGGAGCCGCGCAGCAGGAACTCCCGGGAGCGCCTTGCACCTGGGGACCCTGAGGGGGTGAGCCGGGCCCCGCTGGCCCAGGACCAAACCCTGGGGCCACAGGAGTGTCTTCAAGAGGGCTACGAGCCCGCCAGATGCTGGTGGAAGTACAGACCAAAGAGGCTGGAGAGCAGTTGGCAGGCGGCGATCCACCAGATGAGAAAGGCGAGGACTCCGCGGAGGAAGAGGGGCGTGAGCAGGCTGCCCAGGGCCCCGGCGATCAGGGCTGCAGTCTTCTGGGCCTCGTCCTCCTCGGGGCCGACCAGGCCATCGTGGGCTGAAGACGGGGTGGGGGACAGCGTGGGGACCGGGCCCAGGCCCCAGGAGTAGCCGCCTGCAAAAAGAGGGTAGAGGGAGGGGCAGGTGGAGGTACAGGCGGAGTTGGCCTCCGGGACCCCAGTCCCCCGCTGACAGTCATCCGCCCCGCCCCAGGCTCTACCCGCACCGCAACTTCGGGCCCCACTCGGGGCTTCGCCTCGCGCTCTCCAGCCTCCGCCCCCTCCGTCATCGCTAGGCCTCGCTGTCACCTCGATCCATTCCGGGCCACGCCCTCCCCTCACACACCCCATTACAACCCCAGCCCCTAGCCCCGCCCTGCTCCAACTCCAGCCCCGCCCCGCCCCGCCCCGCCCCGCGCCCGCTCAGCCGGGTTCTCACCCAGGGTCTTCAGCAGCAGCGTGCAGTTGAGCGTGAGGATGAGCGGAGTCAAGTACTGCAGGCTCACGACAGTCACGTAGCAGTACACCCGCACCACCTGGTGGGCAGGTAGCAGTGGCTGCAGCCCGGGACCTTCGCGCTCCCGGTAACCTCAGCCCAAGGGGCCGGGAGCCCACACCCCGAGCCCCAGGTTCCCTCCCCGCCAGCGTTGGTACCCGCCGCTGGATCTCGCGGGCCTCGATGCGGCCGGCCTCCCGCCGCAGCTGCTCCACGCGGGCCTTGGCCAGGCACAGGTAGGCCTGCAGGTGGGGCCGGGTCACCGCCAGCCGCAGCAGGCACAGTACCACCAGCACCCAGAGGCGCAGCGAGTCGAAGGCGGAGTCAGACAGCCTGTGCCGAGAGGGGTGACGGGGTTAGTGAAGCCGTCCTGGGTCCTAGGACCCTCCCGCAGGGCCCAGGGCTCCCCCCTTAGCCTCAGAGGGGGCCCCAGCGGCCCGGCCTCCCAGCCCCACTGGCCTCCCAGCCCCACTGCCGTACTCACAGCGAGAAGGACGTACGCCCCCAGGGAGCCTGGTGCAGGAAGTCCCGCGCAATGGGCTTGGTCCAGAGCCACAGCACAAAGAGCGGGGACAGGAAACTGGTGTGCAGGAGGAACCTGGGGGCAAGGCACGGCGCTGGGAGGGTGGGCACCCAGCACCTCCTGCACCTGCCTCCAGGCTCCCTACCCCGCCCCCCTCACCCAGCCGGTCCCCCACGTAACTGCAGCATGGGCCGGTCTTCAGCCATGGTCAGGGCATCATGGTGGGTCTGGGCCAGTCGCAGGCCTGGGAAGGTGAGGAAGGCACCCAGCAGGGAGCCCGCCACCGCCAGCCCCACGCGGATGGCCAGCTTGACCAGAGGAAGACTGGGGGAAAGAGAGGGGTCAGGGGGCTCCTGTGGGGGCTCCGCACCCCGCATGCAGGTCCAGCCCGCCGCGGCTCTCCCGCCCTTCCCAGCACTCACGCCCAGTCCCAGCCTTGCATCTTCAGAAGGGGCTCCAAGTTCTGGGACATGCTGTCCAGGCCTGGGGAAGACAAAAAGAGGACAGTGTCCAACAGACCCCCGGGCCCAGAGCCCACTCTGCCTCTCCTCCCAGATGTCCATCTGCTCCCCAGGTGAGGACACACGAGTGACAGCCAGGCCCTGCGACAAGCATGAGGACAAGCTTGTTCTCCAGTCTGGTGCAGCTCAGGAGAATGTGCCAGGCAGACACTCTTGATTCGACCACGGGACACGGGGGCAGAGGGCACTGGGCCTGAGCTTCCTGGATGCTGGCGGGTCATGAAGGGCTCCACAGGAGAAAATCAGCATCCCGGAAAGAATTCTCAGTTCAGGCTCCCACATTTTCCACAGAGTAAAAGTGAATAAATATGAGCTCACAACCAAAATCACCAGACACATAAGGAAACAAAGCATCATCAAAGTGAATCAGCAGAAGAAAAAAAAAGATAAGCTTAAATTCCAAAGACTTTAGAAATTGGTATAAATTCTGTGTGAAGTGACTGAGGAATGTAAAAGCTGGAGACACAGAACAGGTGGCATGAGACTACCTCAGAGGACCAAGTGGATTTGCCAAGGAACCAATTAAGCTCTTCCAAAAGGAAAATGTAATTACTGAAATGATAGGTTGTTAGCATACTAGAAACAGCCCAAGGAATAACTGATGAATTGGATCTGAAGAAATCACTCAGATTCCAACTCAGAAAGACAAGAAGGTGTGAAATATTAAGGGAGATTAAGAGACAAGGAGGACACAATAGAAAGTTCAATACAAGTGAAGTCAGAGCCCCAGAGCGAGAGGAGAGAGAGGATGAAGGAGAAGAGATATTGGAAGAGAATGACTGAAGAGTCTGCAGAATGCATGATACATACAAAGTATATAAAACCAGATAAATACAAAGACATCCATACTTAGACACACTGGTGAAACTGCGGAATACCAAAAACAAAGAACTCACAGAGCAGTCAGAAGTTATGACAGATCACCTAAAAGGAAAGACAATTAATTTGGCAGTCACTCTCAGTGGCAACAACAGAAAAGAACAAATAGAACGTGAATATGTAAGATGGTAGAAACAAGGCCAAAAAGGTCAGAAATCACAATAAATGTAAGTGGATTAAACTTGAAGTTAAATGATACAGCCCGTCAGACTTGCTTGTGTTTTAAAGTAGACATATCTCAACATGAGGTCAGTGGAAGGTTGAAAGTAAAGTACTAGTCAAAAGAAAGGTAGTACTGTATATTTGAAAGTTGCTAAGTGAGTAGATCTTGAAATTCTCATCACAAGAAAAAAAAATGTGTATGTGGGGTGATGTTGTTCATTAGATTTATTGTGGTGATCATTTTGCAATATAAACAAATATTGAACCATGTTATACACCTGAAACTAATATAATGTTATATGTCAATTATATCTCAATTTAGAAAGAAAGGATGGAAGAAAGAAGCTGAAAAGACTATATTGACACAGACAAACTAGGCTAAGATGGAAGTAAGTCAGAAGGGGTCAATACATCATGGAAAAAAAAAAAGGCTGATTTGCCAGGAAGATGTAGCATTTTTAAACCTGTAAACACCTTGTCAACTAGCTTCAAAATATATAAAGAAAATACTGACAGAACTACTAAGAGAAATTAAGACTTCCACCGTCCCAGAAGTCTGGGGCTTCCCAGGTGGTGCTAGTGGTAAAGAACCCACCTGCCACTGCAGAAGACACAAGAGAGGAGGATTCGATCCCTGGGTTGGAAAGATCCCCTGGAGGAGGGCATGGCAACCAACCCACTCCAGTGTTCTTGCCCGGAGAATCCCACAGACAGAGGAGCCTGGAGAGCTATATAGTCCATAGGGTCACAGAGAGGCGGACATGACTGAAGCAACTTAGCACAGCACAGTACCATCCCAGAGGGAGATTAACCCTTAGTAAAGATGGAAATTTGAATTTATTGGACACAGAGAGGAAGAAAATATATGTTAATCAAGAATACATGGAGCACTCTACAAGGTCAATTAATCTACAACAAAGGAGGCAATATACAATGGGAAAGGACAACCTCTTCAATAAACGATGCTGGGAAAACTGGACAGCTACATGCAAAAAAACCAAACTGGGTTACTTTCTCACATCATATATAAAAATAAATGCAAAATGGATTAAAGACTTAAATGTAAGACATGAGACCAAAAAATCCTAGAAGAAAACATAGGTGGTACACGTTTTGACACTGGTCTTAGCAATATTTTCTGAACATGTATCTCAGGCAAGGCAAACAAAAGCAAAAATAAGCAAATGGGACTATATTAAACTAAAAAGATTTTGCACCATGAAAGAAACTATGAACAAAACAAAAAGGCAGCCTACTGAATGGGAGCAGTAGATTCATGAGTGTTAGCATTATTTGGCTTTGTAATTTATATATATGTTCATATATATATATATATATATATATATATATATACTCATCATATAATTTTAAAATTGAAAGGTAGAAGTATTGGTGATAACAAAGCTCAAGGAGTCAGCAGGGTCATGTGGGCCATGGTGAGGATTTTTATCTTTATCCAAAGATCATTAGAGTTTGGTGTTGGGCAGAAGAGTGATCCAAATTATGTTTTTAAAAGATCATTCAAGAAGAAGAAAAAAATCAAAACAAAAACAAGAAACTGAAAAAAAATTTACAACTTCTATCACACATAAAGGCTGATTTCCTTAATATATAAAGAGCTCCTACAAATCAATAAAATGGTCAACAACCCAGTAAAAAACTGGGCAAAAGAACAAATCTTTCCCAGAAGGGAACTAGAAATGGCTCTTCAACACATGGAAAGGTGCTCATCCTCACTTACATTTTCACCCATCAGATCACCCGAGACAAAAAAGTCTGAGGATGTGGGGATATGTACGTTCATACATCTCTTTCTGATGGGCAACTTTCCAACAACATTATTAAAATTACAAATGCACTTTCTTGCACAGGATCACAGGCACAAAGTTGTTCTTGTGCAACACTGCTGTATAATCGCATGGCTTTGTGCAACAGCATTTAACAGGAGAAAGAAAGACTTAAATGTCCATAAACTGAGACCTAGTTAAATAATCACAGGCAATTCAGAAAGCTACAAAGTGCCGTATCAAATTACTGTTACTGTGTTACTGTAACATTCTATTACTGTCTGTAGCATCTAGGGACAACGTTCAATACTTTTTTTTTTTAACTTAAAGTACAGCTAATTAACAATGTTGTGCTAATTTCAGGTATATAGCAAAGTGAGTCAGATATATATACAAATATATATGCAGATATATATACAAAAATCGATTCTTCTTCAGATTCTCTTCCATTATAGGCTATTACAAGATACTGTATATAGTTCTTTGTGCTCCACAGCAAGTCCTTGTTGCTTATCTCCTTTATATACAATAGTGTGTACATGTTAATCCCAAATTCCTGACCTATCTCCCCGCCCCCATCCCTTTTGGTCACTATAAGTTTGTTTTCTGTGCCTGTAAGTTGCTTTTTTTTTTTTGGTAAATAATTTCATTTATATTATTTTTTAAGATTCCACATGTAGGTAGTATCATATGCTATCAGTTTTTCTCTGTCTGACTTACTGCACTTAATATGATGATAATATTGTTTTTAGAGAAAAACACAAGGTGTAGAGCCATATACACTGTTTTATGTGAATGTGGCAATGTGGTACCCTGGGTTTCCTCTGGGGAGGAGAACTAGTGTGAAAGGATGATTTTATTCCATATCCTCTTGTACTTTATGACTATTACTCTATGTATCTATTTCCTCTCCCAAGTTGAATCAGAGGAGGTAAATAGTAAATCACCGTGGCTGCTGGGCAGATGACAGCCTGTCGGGAGCAGGAGTGCCCATGCAAAGTCACAGGCACAGGCCCCCATCAGTGGGAGGAGGTGTCCTCTCTCCTCAGAGCCCAAGGGGGCACGCAGGGTGGCAAGCACCCACAAAGACTGCTCCGGCCCCAGGGCTCCCTTCTTCATCTGCTGTGAGCAGGTGCAAAAGGCACTTAGCCCACCCTCACCCGCTCACACAAGGCGGCGATGGACGCGGCACTCCCAGGCCCGGTCTGCACATACCTGGCTCCAGGCCCAGCTCCAGCGTCTCCTCCCGCAGCGCCTGCACCAGCATGGCCAGGAGCAGGAAGAGGAAGGCAAAGGCGAGGCAGACGGAGCGCTCGCCTCCCTCCTCCGCACTGAAGTACAGCTGGGTAACGGTCAGGAACACCTTGCTGGAGGCTTGGCTAAGGAGGCTCTGGTGCCTGGATTGAACCCCCCAGCTCCAGACCGCAAGCATGGAAGCTCAGGTTCAGAGCCCCAGAGAGCAGGGGCACGATAAAGGAGACAGACACCGGGGGTCCAGGACACAGGGCACACCGCTGCTCAGGCCCGACTTCCCGGAGAGCAGTGAGCCTAGGCCAGGCCTCCAGCCTGGCCTTGTCACACTGCTGTGGTCACTTAGAAACGGCCACCACGGGCTTCCCCGGTGGTCCAGTGGTTACGAATCCACCCGCCAGTGCAGGAGGCACAGAATCTGGTCCGGGAAGATCCCACGTGCAATGCTGCACAACTGTTGAGCCCACACTAGAACCTGAGAGCCACAGGACTGGCGCCCGTGTGCCCAGAGGCAGCGCTCCACCACAGGAGGAGCCCCTGCAGTGAGAAGCCCGGGCATCATAGCCAAGTGCTTCCCTGGGAGCGCGGTGGTTACCCTCTGCCTACCAGTGCCGAGGACAGGGCTTCGATCTTGGCCCGGGAAGATCCCACAAGGCCTAAGACAATTTAGCCTGGGTACTACAACTGCTGAAGCCCTCGCGCCCCAGAGCCTGTGATCCACAGCAAGAGAACCTGCTGCTCACTCATCTAGAGAGAAAAGCCTGCCTGCAACAACAAAGACCCAGCGAAGCCAAAAATAAATCCTACCAACCAAGGGATAAAAACAGTTTTAAAAAGAAAAAAAGCACTGGCCACCAACTCTCTTCCGGTCAAGTCTCCCTTACCCACACTGCCTCCCGGCTATGTTCACAGGTCCTGTTTCCTGCTCCTCTGAGAGGCTGCCAGAGATACAGCTTCTATCTCTAACCTCTCCTGAGAGAGACCCTCCAGGGCTTTCCAGAACCAGTGGTGTGGGTTTCAAGATGGGCTGCCTTTCTTTGCAACCCTATTCCACAAGGGCACTGCCTCCAACTTGGGTCCTCAAAGTCACAGTTTCGCCTCTGTTCTCTATGCAGCTCAGTAAAGACAATTACAGAGGGGTGTCTCTTTGCCAGCCCCTGCATCTATGCTGGCCTGTTGAGTTGCTTTGACCCAGGGAATGGACAGGGATGGGGTGAACCGACTTCAGGCCAAGCCTTAGGGGGCCTGCAACACCCTCTTTTCCTTCCTGGCCACTCTGGGTGAGGAAACCTGCTCTAACCTGGAGCAGAGATGAAGCAACCCAGCTGAAACCGGTCAGGAAAACAAATAAAATAGTAATTGCTTTACCCCCACCGAGTTTTGGACAGGTTTACCGCACAGCAGTCGGTAACTGATGTGCCAATTTAGTGGTGAGAAGGAGCCTCAGATCCAGCTTCCAGGGGCCTCCACCTCCCCCACCCGGAAGAAGGATACATAGAGAAAGCGACGGTGAGCAGACACCAGAATACCGCGATGTTGGTCTCCTTGGCTGGGCCCAGCAGGTAGTAGTAGGCCTCCGTGAAGAGGTACACGCCCCCGGAGTACACGGCGAAGTCCACAAACCACTGGTACTCCAGGAAGAAGCGCAGGACTGCGGAGAGCACGCCAGTCAGCCCCCAGCTTGGCCCGCCCAGGATAGGATGCTCCCCATCACGTCCACCAGGGTGTGCGGGGGGTTGGGGACCCAGCTGTTACCAAGTGCATCGACAGCTGTGAGTGGACAGGTCTCCAGCTGGAACGGGGTGTCTCGGGGCACAGATAACGGTTTCTCCTCACCTCCGCCGTTGGCCCACCTGGGAGCAGGGGAGATGAGCAGAAATGGCATCGGCAGCCTCCGTCTTCCCCTGCCCAGGCAGCCGTGGCGGCCTCCTCCTCCCCAGCTTGGTGCTCTGTCACCCTCAGAGCAGAGGAGGAGCTGGTCTAGAGGGTACCGTCACCCCAGCCTGGGTGTCCTCTGAATGCCAGGGGGTGGCCACCACCTACCCACAGGGCTGGCCCTGAGCAAACTTCCAATGAGCGTGGGGTGCCAACGGGAGGCACACAGCCTGGGGTGTTCCCAGTTCTCCTGGGGTGTCTCCAACTAGCCTGTGCCCACAGCAGTGCCTGGAGGCCTGCAGGGCAGGTGCTGTGCCCTCAGGGTCTCCCCTGGAAGGGGGCCACTGACCGCAGGCTGGGGCTTCACTCACCGCTCCTTCCTGCCTCTGGGCTTCTGCTTCCCTGCCAGGGCCCGCAGCTCGTCCTCCGAAGGGTGCTTGTATCTGAAGAGACTGAAGGCAAATAGAGGCCGTCAGGAAAGCCTGGGCATGCGGGGCCAACGTCTCAAAAGCTGAGACTGCAGAGCGAAGACTGGCCCTGATGAGCCTGGGACAGGACAGACAGGGGTCATCGAAGGTCAGAGGAAGGCGGGGGAGGTGGGCTGAGGGTCACAGGGGAGTGCAGCAGGGGCCCTAGACACCCTAGAATCTTCTGGCTAACTCTCCTGGCGGAAATGGCATGTGAATTTTCCTGGAAAGAGAGTTTCACAATTGCCGCTGGGTTTTCAAAAAGGGCCCAAGACCCAAACCCTGACAAAGAATTTTAGGAACTTATTTCCTAAGTTCCTTCTTCCTATCTATAGGGAGAAAGGGGAGCAGCTGCTCCTTTGAGTGTGGAGATGGTCTCAGCGATGTGTACAAACTGTCAAAACGGATCCAACTGTGTGCTTCAAACATCTGCGATTATTGGGTCAATTATCTCAAAGAAGTTCTTTAAAAAACCCTCGCCTCATAGGGCGTGAGGCGGGGCTGGGGAAACAAGGGGCGTGGCCTTTGGGGCCCCGCCCACCGCCAGGGAGGGGCGTGGCTCACCTGCCGTTGCAGAGCAGCCAGCGCGCGAATGAGCAGTGCGGGGCCAGCCTGTGCATGAGGGTGGCGGTGAGCAATGTCACCACCAGCTGCACTCCAAGGACCGCCTGCGGGGAGGAGACGGGAAAGGCAGTGCCTGCCAGAGGGTCACAAGCTCACCTTCGAAAACCCGGCTATTTATAGAGAGACGCTGAAGCCAGGTGGGGGAGGGCGGCCCTCCTGGCTCCGGCTGCTTCTTGGGGAAGGGTCCGAGGGTGGGCTCAGACCCAATCCTGGGAGCCCCAGCAAGGCGCGGGCCCCGCCCCATCCCCTGGCAGGGGTGTGCGGTGGCGGAGAGCACGTGCTGGAGCAGAGACTGGGGCTCAATTTCCTCCTGTGTAAGGATTTAAGGTAGCAATCTCCCTGAGCCTCAGTTTCCTCATCTGGAAACGGGGTGCTTCCTATTTTGTCTCCTATACTCTCACGACCACCTCTGGGACCTACAGCGAGCCGGGCACACCCAGTGAAAGCGACTCCTCTCCCAGGGTATCCGCCCCCCCCCACCCAACGCACCATGTCTCAGGTGAACTTGCAGCTCCTCTGTTCACCCAGCTGACTCTGTCCCCCACGTCTTTCTCCATCCGAAATTATCCCTGAAAATTGAAATCGTCCTTTCTCCCTCTCCCTTCCTTTGTAACTAATCCAGGGGAAAAGAGGCCTGGTCTATTTCTGGCCACTACCTGTTTCGGGATTAACACTTACACATTTGAGTGGGATGAATTTTTTTAATTAGGAATTTTCTCACCAAGTGCTACTAACATTTTAAGCATATATCCATATATGTTTATGGAACATAAGCAAGCATAACAAATTTCCATATACTTATTTTAAAATGCTTTAGAAAAAAATTGTTTCTGGTAATCAGTCTGAAGATGGGTTTTCCTGCGTGAATGTAGTAAATAACCATTTGCTATCAGTGCTAAGTCGCTTCAGTCGTGTTTGAATTTTTGTGACCCCATGGACTGTAGCCCACCAGGCTCCTCTGTCCATGGGATTTCCCAGCCAAGAATACTGGAGTGGATTGCCATTTCCTCTGCCAGGGGACCTTCCCGACCCAGGGATGGAACTCACATCTCTTAGGTCTCCAGCATTGGCAGGTGGGTTCTTTAACAGTAGCGCCACCTGGGAAGCCGACTTGCTATCAGTAATTATGTAAAATAAAGTGCTCAGGAAGGCTGTCAGCTACCATTATGGTATTAACAACTAAATGAAATAAAGATTATGTTAATGTTAAAACTAATTATTAAAATTATCCTTTAATCAGGCAAAAATAAGCTAACTTCAATAGGAAAAGCTCTAATGTGACGGCTATCCGGCTTAGCCCTGTAATTCAGAATGACTGGTGAGAAATTCATCTTTAAAATAAAAGGACTAATAGGGTATTTTCTCTATGTTCTCACTTGTTAACTGAGACTAGGAACATTTTTTCAGTAAGGAGGTGGGGCATCATCTTTCTGGTCTCACTGCTCACCTTACCCCTACCCAAGTGCAGACTGGTTGGCCGGCTCGGAGCCCAGTGGGCGGGCTCTCTATACGGCCCCGCCCTTCCCCATGGACCACCCCCCCCCTCCCTCCACTCCTCCCTAGGAAATCCAGCACCTCGCGGCAGCTGCTCTCCAGTCTCCCTAGCTCTCCAGACACCTTCTCCCTTGTCACCCATCCCCTGGCAGGGTTTTAACCACCGACACGGCCCAGCACGACTCTAGCCCACTGGCACCTCCAGCCAAGATCTCTCTGCGGAGCTCGCTGACCATGCCTCCTCCAGGCCCCTCCCTGGAGACCCCAGCACCCACCCATCCCTCCCACGGACACGGCTCCTCCAGGAGGCCCTGGACGTTCCTAGTCTCACAAATGAACGTCCAGCTCCACTACTCAGCCCGCAAGGCCTGGCAGGCCCCGCTCAAGACCAACCTGCCTCACTGCCCAGCTCTCTCCCCCAATGCCCTCTGCGCCCACCCAGTCGGGTCTCAGAGACACTCCCAGAGCCCAGAGCTCTCCATCGCTAACTCCATTACCCTGGACACCTCTCAGGGAGGAGACCCACGGTTCAAACTGTGATCCCAGCACCTAGGAGAGGAAGGACGGGAGAGGGGAAGGAGAGGGAGAGAAGAAGAGAGAAAGAGAGGGAGGAAGGATGGAAGGAAGGATGTACGAGGAAAAGAGATGGAAGGCATGCATCCCCCCACCTAAGGCTCCCAAGGTCCATCCAAGGATGTTTCTCATGGCCGTCCCCACAGAGCTCTGGCCTTAGGGTCCACGTTCTGCAGATCTCCAAAGATCTCTGGAGCCTCCCATCACCCCGTGTCCCACCTCTGCTCAAACCCCTTCCCTAGATCAGTGATCCCAGAATCCTGCTGCTGCTGCTGCTACTGCTGCTAAGTCGCTTCAGTCGTGTCCGACTCTGTGCGACCCCACCAGGCTCCCCCGTCCCTGGGACTCTCCAGGCAGGAACACTGGAGTGGGTTGCCATTTCCTTCTCCAGTGCATGAAAGTGAAAAGTGAAAGTGAAGTCGCTCAGTCGTGTGGGACTCTTAGCGACCCCATGGACTGCAGCCCACCAGGCTCGTCTGTCCATGGGATTTTCCAGGCAAGAGTACTGGAGTCGGGTGCCATTGCCTTCTCCGAGAATCCTGCTAAGTAACATCAAATCAATGCGTGGGCTTCCCCGCTGGCTCAGAGGTAAAGAATCCACCTGTCAATGAGGGAAACACAAGTTCGATTCCTGGGCTGGGAAGATCCCCTGGCGAAGGAAATAGCAACCCACTCCAGTATTCTTGCCTGGGGAATCCCATGGACAGAGGAGCCTTGCAGGCTACTGTCCATGGGGTCGCGAAAGAGTCGGACATGACTTAGTGACTCAACAACATCAATGGGACTTTCCTGCATCCCATTTCAGACAGCCCTTCCGCTCACCTCCTGCAACGTCCCAAACCCTGGAATGACCTTCTCTTTCACCAACCCGTTTCATCAATGCTCTTACTTCAGACCCACCTCCAACACCCCGCCTCAGGGACGCCCCTACTGCAGGCAAGGTCAGGCCCCTTTCCCAGCCGCTGGAGTCTGCCGCTGCCTCTGCCCAGTCCTAGGGACTGGGGTGGGGGGTGGGGCCTCCGCCCCCACCCAACACCAGCCTTGCCCACAGAGGCCAGGATAAGCTTGAAGGATAAACTGAATGGGTTGGACCCAGAACCACGTGAGACCTGAGGGTTCCAACTGTTCTCTCTCCAATTCTGGGACCCTCGCCTGCCCAGAGCCCACCTTGAGCCCTTGACCCCCTCCTCTCAGGATTCTCCCTGGTCCTTCAGCACACCCCATACCCCGAGGGAGCCCAGATGGGACCCTGTCGGACCCCAGATCTCCCTCGCGGGGCTCCGAAGGTGTTCAGATCCCCAGCACCCTCCAAGGGACGGCCCCTCAGCAGGACCCCAGGCCCCTAGAAGGCACCCCAGGGACTGGTCAGAAGCCCAGAATACTCAAGGCCTTCCAGTCCCCTTGCACAGCCCCGACCCCCTCATAGATCGCGGAGCGAGACCTAACCCCAGAGAGAGAAACACAGCCCTCAGCGCGACCCCGAGTCCCTCAGAGCCCTCAGTCCCCACACAGGGAGCTGTGTCTCCTCGGTGTTTCCCTGGACTCCCCCACCGCGGAACCCGTAGCCTCTTGGGGGCCCCCATGCTAAGAGTTGCGGGCTTACCATGTTGCGGACTGGAGCGCGGCGCGGAGACCCACGGG
Source organism: Muntiacus reevesi (assembly GCF_963930625.1). Lineage (NCBI taxonomy): Eukaryota > Metazoa > Chordata > Mammalia > Artiodactyla > Cervidae > Muntiacus > Muntiacus reevesi. Next base: position 183,017,042 of record NC_089249.1, on the reverse strand, counting down.
CCTGGAGCTCAGCGCTCACCGCGGAACTCGACCGATCAGAATCCGAGTTTGGCCTGACAAGCAGCCCAGCCAACCAATCGTCAGGATTGGAGTCGGGGCGGATCGCGAGGACCAGGAGTCACTCGCGTTGCATGGCGGAAGTTGTAGTTTAAAGATGCTTGACGCCTTCCCATCGGGGGCTCTGGAACCCCAGGGAGAGCACTGTTTCTGAGAACCAGTCTCCTCACCTGCACCTATTTCGCAGGTTTAAAGCGAATATACTTATTCATCAAATCACTGTCTCCCGCTAGAGAGTTCGGAGCGTGGAACTCCAATGATCAAGAACATTCGGTGACCCCACTGACTGCTCAGACTGAATTCAGAGCCTTCTGCCTGACTTCAATCTGCTGCCAACACTATTGTACTCAAAATAGTACAGCTAGCCACCAGCCTTGCTTTCTTGTATCTTCCTTTATTTCATCTGGCAAAAGCCTTATTCATCTCTAGTTGCAAGTGGTGGCGGGGGGTGGGCTCCAGCAATAAAAGAAAAAAACTGGCTCATGTGAAAACTCCAAAAGTATTGTCAGCTTCAGGCATGGCTAGATCAAGAACTAAATGTCAGCCTCAGGAATCTAATGTTTTCCGCTATTTCAAGGCTTAGAGGAAAGAGCTTCAAGTCTAAGTTTTGCAGCTGTATTTCTTTTTTCTTTTTTTTTTTCCAGTGGGTTTTGTCATACATTGATATGAATCAGCCATAGAGTTACATGTGTTCGCCATCCCGATTCCCCCTCCCACCTCCCTCTCCACCCGATTCCTCTGGGTCTTCCCAGTGCACCAGGCTGGAGCACTTGACTCATGCTTCCCACCTGGGCTGGTGATCTGTTTCACCACAGATAATATACATGCTGTTCTCTTGAAACATCCCACCCTCGCCTTCTCCCACAGAGTTCAAAAGTCTGTTCTGTACTTCTGTGTCTCTTTTTCTGTTTTCCATATAGGTTTATCATTACCATCTTTCTAAATTCCATATATATGCGTTAGTATGCTGTAATGTTCTTTATCTTTCTGGCTTACTTCACTCTGTATAATGGGCTCCAGTTTCATCCATCTCATTAGAACTGATTCAAATGAATTCTTTTTAACGGCTGAGTAATATTCCATGGTGTATATGTACCACAGCTTCCTTATCCATTCATCTGCTGATGGGCATCTAGGTTGCTTCCATGTCCTGGCTATTATAAACAGTGTGCCGCTGTATTTCTATGGATAAGTATGTTTGTCTGAACGTGGACACATTCTGTGGGTGGGACTGTCTGAGGGTCTTTGTGGGACCTGTGTATAGTTGATTGTATATGTATATGTTACTGCTAAGTCACTTCAGTCGTGTCTGACTCTGTGCGACCCCATAGATGGTAGCCCACCACGCCCCGCCGTCCCTGGGATTCTCCAGGCAAGAACACTGGAGTGGGTTGCCATTTCCTTCTCCAATGCATGAAAGTGAAAAGTGGAAGTGAAGTCGCTCAGTCGTGTCCGACTCTTAGTGACCCCATGGACTGCAGCCTACCAGCCTCCTCCATCCATGGGATTTTCCAGGCAAGAGTACTGGAGTGGGGTGCCATTGCCTTCTCTGATATATGTATATACATATGTATATATACTATATATGTATATTTGTATATAACCATACAAACATGTATAGTTGATTGCCTTGTCTCCGTGAGTGTTTTTGTCTTTGTATATGATTATATGTGGGTGTCTGTTTGCAGGATATTCACTCTATGACTTTGATCCTCTGGACCCAATGTGTTGGCTTGAGATAGGGTGGGTGACAGAGGCAGTGAGGATCACTAGGATTTCACAGGACCTACATGGGGGTCATGAGACACCCCTCAGGGCTACAGCATCCAGGTGGGATCCAGGGAAGCTGGTTTGGGGAGGGTGTCAGAAAAGGTGGACCAAGAGAAAAGGGGGACTTTTGCAGCAGGTCCATTGCTCACCAGGCTGGAGGGCTGACTCGACTGCTTTCTACAGCAGATCAGGGTGCTGAGACAATTATCTCCATTAAACTGATAAATGTACTGAGACTCCGAAAGGCCCCAATCTCTAATCCACACCCTGACTTCCCCCGGGGCCATAGGGTTTATGCGTCTAGGCATCACAGCGCCCTCATGTGGTGAACTGCAGGCAGCTCACACACATCCTGGCCCCTGGAGTTCTGATCTTCCCTCTGCAGCCTCTCCCGCTTGCAGAAAAGGGAGCTACATCTTCCAGGTGCTTATTCCCAAATTCTGAAGTTGGCCTTAAACTCTTTCTCTTGATCCATACCTGACCTGCCAGTCCCTCCTAATGGCTTCACCTTCCAACTGTAACCATTGTCCCACCCAGCCTCCCTCCCTCCCTTCACAACCTCCACCCAGTCCAGCATCATCTCCCACCTGCAATCCCCTCCTCCCTGGTCTCCTGTAGCTTCCATTCCCCTTTCCCCACCCACTCCCACAGTCTGTTTTCCCCAAGCATCTTAAAAGCCCCTGTTAACACTTAACCTGACCGTATTCCTTCTCTGCTCACAACCATCCATTGCTCCCACCTCACGCAGAACAAATGCCAAAGTCTGCTCTTGGCCCATGTACTCCACCCTTCACTGTTCGCTCAACATGTCAGTTCTTTAAAAAAATAAGAAGAATAATTCTATTTATATACTTGGCTGTGCCGTGTCTTCATTGCCACTCAGGCTTGTCTCTCGTTTCGGCAGGCAGGGGCTCCTCTCTAGTTGCCGTGCGCAGCCTCCTCATTGTGGCGGCTCCTCTTCTTGCAGAGCAGTCTCTGGGGTGTGCAGGCTTCAGTAGCCGCAGCTCCCGGGCTCTAGAGGACAGGCTCCATAGTTGCTCCACAGCATGTGGGATCTTCCCAGATCAGGGAACGAACCCTTGTCTACTGCACTGGCAGGCAGATTCTTTATCACTGAGCCACCAGGGAAGCCCCAGTTCCTTTTATATATATATATATATACTTATTTGGCTGTGTCTAGTTTTAATTGCAGCATGTGGACTATTTAGTTGCAGCCTGCAGGGTCTAGTTCCCTGCCCAGAGATCAGACCCAGGCCCCCTGCACTGGGAGTGTGGAGTCTTAGCCTCTGGACCACCAGGGAAATGCCAACATTTCAGTTATGCAGCAGGAAGCGTTCCTCATTTCCTGTCCTACACTGCATGTACTGTGTTGTTTGTTCTACACTGGACGTTCCTCTATTCTACGTTCTCTACTCTGCATTGGATGTTCACGTTGCCCATTTTCCACTGGATGTTCTTCATTGTCCATTCTACACTGAGTGATTCCATGTTCTCTGTCCTACACTGGCTATTCCATTTTCCCTAATCCTCACATAGTCCCTGTATCTAACGTCCCACAATTTCTGACCACACTGCGGTCCACGCTCTCATTCCACACTATTTCACTGTCTCTATTTATAGTGCTCTCAAAAATGCATCTTTCATATCTCTGACTTTCATCATTGTGTTTTTATCCAGGTCAGACTTCCCATGGTGCTTCCAACCAGTGACCAAGCTCCTGGGAGACTTGGACCCCCTCTGATGATGACAATGGCCCTGGCCAGTGTCACCATGGTGTTCCTAGAAAGACTGGTGGTAGGACACTCCCACCTTCCTTGCTTCCACTGTCACAGAGCCAGCAGGGGCAGAGTGAGCATTGGGCCCAGGGGCGTTTCCAGAACCTGGCAGCATGCCCACAAGTACACCTTAATAAACTTGTATAGTCACACACACACGATATGTGACACAGCCCTCCTTCATTCCCCAGGCTCAGGCGAAGAATATGGGGCAGACTCCCTGGAAGCCAAGATAGATTTTATTTATTATTGTGCGTGCTAAGTCACTCCAGTTCTTGTCCAGCTTTTTGAGACCCCGTGGACTGTGGCCCACCAGGCTCCTCTGTCCATGGGGCTCTCCAGGCAAGAATACTGGAGTGGGTTGCCACGCCCTCCTCCAGGGGGTCTTCCCGACCCAAAGATCGAAACCGTGTCTCTTATGTCTCCTGCATTGGCAGGTGGGTTCTTCACCACTAGCACCAGTTGGGAAGCCCCATTTATTATTATTTCACTTTATTTTGAACCTTCACGTGGGGACTTCAGAATCCAAAGGGCACTGTTGGGCGCCACCTAAAGGCAGATGGTGGAAGTGCAACCTCCCAGGCTTGAACAGAGCCACACCCGTTGGGCCTGGAGGCTCCCAGCGTGTGAGGGCAGCCCGCGTTTTTATGAATTCCACACTGGGCGCTGACTTCAGGGCCCGGCCTACCTTCCTATCCACCATGTGGGTAAGATCCAGAGGTTGAAAAGGGGCCCTTTCTGGCCATACCTCAGTTTCCCCCAGAGGACTGGCTGCCTTGGCCTCTCTTCCTCCTAAGTCCCTGGCCCTGTGTCTGGTTGTATGGGGAGCTGTGACTGCGACACTGGCGGGGAGGCGGCTTGGGGAGGGGGGAGGTGGTTCTAGTTTGGCAGTTCATGCACCTCATGTGCCTGGCCAGGGTCCTTGAGACCTGAGGAAGGGGGTCCCCAGAAGGGTACCCCAGATGGGGAAATTTGCACTCGCATATAGACCGTGGTGAATGTGGTGACGGTGCTGCTGGGCGTGTCAGGGGCTGTGTGCTCAGCCGGATCCCCAGAGGGCGCTGTCATGGGCTGGGGTGCAGACAGGGGCACACCCCTTCTCTGCGGGTAGGAAGGGACAGAAGGAAGCAGGTGGATTTAGGACCTGAGTCTGAGTTGGGTGAGAGAGCTCTCCAGCTGAACTTAAACACGCCACAGAGGCCTTGAGTGCACCCCACAGCCTCTGCATTCTCTGCGGGTTTCCCCGTGTGAGAGGGAACTCCCTGGATGAGTTGCGTGTGAAGCCCTTCACCCCCCCAGATCCGGGCCATCCACAGGCCCTGGTGGCTGTGCCCCAAACACAGCCTGGAGTGGACCTCCTCTGCCCCCTCGGGCTCCTGCCTCTTTTGCTCCCCAACCCTGCCTCCCCTCCCGCCCACAGAAGCCCCAGGGATGGAGGCTTTCACAGACTTTGATCTTATCACGTCTCTCCCCTGGAAACTGGTACTCCAATGCCCCAACTTCACTGGGGATGAAGGTGATGAGGACTGGGAAGATCAAAGAACAAATCCCAGGCTGGATCTGGACATGAATGGTGATATACATGTGGCTGTTCAAGCAAGAGCTCTCATTTCACAAGGAGAGTCTGTCAGTTTATACTTTTTCCCTCCTTCCTACCCCTTAAAAGGTTTTGAAACCTGCACAAATGTTGCCTCTGTGTGCACATCCAGGTCTGTGTGCACTGACGGTGGAATGCAAGACTGAATTTTACTGAGAAAGGCCCACTGTGGACTGCTGGGGTGACAGAGTTAGGGTCTGGTTTTTTTTTTTTTTTTTTTGGTGTGTCAGTCTTAGTTGCAGCATGTGAGATCTAGTTCCCTGACCAGGGATCTAACCACTGGACCACCAAGGAAGTCCCAGAACAAGGGTCTTGAAATTATTGGTCAAGTTGACTCACTGGTCCCTGGCCAAGCTAGACCAATCAGCTTTGGACCTTGCTAGAATGATGGTGGGATGAAAAGTCGTGAAAATATTAGTTGCTCAGTCATGTCCAACTCTTTGTGACTCTATGGACTGCAGCCCATCAGGATCCTCTGTCCATGGAATTCTCCAGACAAGAATACTGGAGTGGATCCCTTCTCCAGGGGATTTTCCTAACCCAGGAATCGAATCTGAGTCTCCTGCATTGCTGGCAGATTCTTTACCATCTGAGCCACAATATGGGATAGGGGCACACAAATCTTACAAATGCTGATACCAACACTGTATGTTTTTCACTTTTTTTTTTTTTTGTCTGAATCAGTGATCTCTACTAAGCAAACCCTTTGAGAATTGTCAGAGTCATTTCTCAGCTTGGGGCAGTGCAGAGGATTTCTTGGAGGAGGGAACACAGCGTGGGCCTTGAAGGGTAGGAAGCAGTCTAAAAAGGAAGTCAGTTGGGGGTTGCAGGAGGTGGCCCAGGAGGACAGATCAGCATGGCCTTAGCGTGGAACAACAAGGATTCTAGAGAGCTCAGCAGAGGGGACAGAGCGGGTGGAGGCAGCTGAGGAGCTCGGGAAGGTCAGGGGTCAGGTCTGACCTTATAAAGATCCCACTGAGACCTCCTGGGGAGCAGCTGGAGGGGAGGAACAGATGGCGCTCCCTCTGGCTTCCCCCTGAACCCCCAAGTCTGCCCTCACACAGGACAGGCCAAAGTGGAAGGAGTCTGGCCACATCCCAAAGTGGGTGGATAAATGCCTGGCCCCCTCCTCCATCCGCTGTAATGAAACTGTTGAGTCAAGAGATTAAGAGATATGCCTATTTAAAGACGTACAGTGTAGCGGCCACCCCAGCAGGCCCATAACCCAGCATTCACTCACGGATCCCAACTGCTCCTTGCTGCAAGGAACTGTGACCTAGCCTCAGCCCTCGACCCAACACTCCCAGGAGATGGAGGGTAAATGGCCCAGCCCGCTGCTCCTGGAGTGGAATCACTCTAAATGCGTACTCGACGCAGGCACCTAGGGCCCCCAGTGGGCTGTGTACCCACTGCCAGGGGGTCACCTGCTCGTTGGCGCCCCTACAGGGCTTCTCCCCTTACTACACCCCTTTCCAAGCCTCACGGGAGGCCTCTTCTCAGGGTCCGATTCCTTCCGGAGTAGGTACCCAAACCTAGACAAAGCAAGACTGAGGCCGCTGGAGAAGAGATGGGAGGAGCCGGGCGGGGGCGTGGCTCTGAGCAGCGACAGTTTCGCCCACGGATACCACGTGTGTTTTATTGATGGACACACACACACAGGAAAGGGGAAAGAACCCCCAACCGTGGATCCGAACCCGTCCTCCCCACTCCACGCCCCCATCGCAGAGACAGTGGTAACTGCTGCGTCTTCTCCAAGGACGCAGGGAGGGAGGTTGGGACCCCACGTGCCCTCGCCTGGCCTGACGTGAGGGTCAGAACCGGTGCCATTCCCGGGCCTACTACCGGGGCCAGCCGTCGGCAGTGGGCAGCCGGCGTAGAGGGGGTCCAGGTCGTAGGGGCTCTGCCAGGGGCCGGGCCAGGAGCAAAGGGTAGGGGAAGGTCTTTGGAAAGTCGCCGGGGCCTCCGGGGGCCGGGGAGAGGCGCTCGGATTTGATGCTGACCGGAGGGGTGGGGGAGGAGGCGCCGCGGGCCGGGGGGCCATCTTCGCCCAAGCTGCGGCCCCCACTGCAGGGAGAGAGAGAGAGAGGAGCGGGACCGTGAACTCAGCGAGGAAGCCAGAAAGGTGACATGGCTTGGGCAAAGACTGGGCAGGAGAACCTTGGGAAAGGAGGGGGTGGCGATCCCTCTTGGGGCCTCCAAAATAGCCGCCCATCCCACCGGACCCGTCGGGAGGGGCTGTGTGCAGAACCGTGAGTGGCCACCAGGGGTCAGCAGTGGCTAGGGGCTTTGAGAGACTGCGGGGGCGGGAGGAGGAGACAGTTGGGGCACTCACCTAGGCTGCGTGGGGGTGGCCGGGGGCCCATCAGCCCTGGAGGGCTGCCAGGGGGCCAGGGTGGGGGGCTGCAGCAAGCCTGGGGGTGGAGGCGGATCCCCCAGGCCATATTCTGCGGGGGCAAGAAGAGGAGATTGAGGCCCTGACCGCAGGGAGCCCCTCCCCAAGCCTGACCCGCCCTCCCTGCCAGTTTTCAGTTCTGGTGGGCGGGCGAGTGTGGAAACACCCCCCCAAAGCCAGTGCAAGTGCATACCTGGGGGGCCTGCAGGGAGGAAGGGGAAGCTCCCGAGCGGGGTTCCGGGGGCGGCGGTGGAGCAGGGACTCTGCAGGCCACCATAGAGGCCTCTCTGCGGGGAGACAGGGTAAAGGGGTGCCCGAGATCCACAGCCAGGCCGCCCTGCCCCCGCAGCCCTTCCACCCCTCCCCCTCACTCACCGAGCTGCTCAGTCCCCCTCGGGTCCCGGCCAGGCCGCCAGGCAGGTCTGGCCTCCGCCCGTCTGCTGCCAGGTACAGGGGGGGTGGTGTCTTGCTGGCGAGATGGCTCGGTGAGAAGAGAGGGTGCGCCAGGCCTGGGGAGCAGGGGACCCCCAGAGGAGGCAGGCGGCCACGTCATCTGATGAAGTCTGAGGTCCAGAGTGACGCCCACAGCCGAGCACAGCCCCCCGGAACCTCCACTGCCCCCACCCAGGGCCTGTGCCCCTTGCTCACCTGGGGGCCCAGCTTTGGGGGCTGCTGGCCGGAAAGGGGATGGGCGGCTCTGGGCAGGCAGGGCCTCCCCAAGTCCAGTGGGTTCACAGGCCGGTGGGGGCAGCGCCCCATATACTATATCCGGGCTGGGCATAGTGGGGGCTGCGGGCTGCGGGCAGAGGGACAGGATTGGTTGAGGAACACAGAGATGAGGGCATCAACTCAACCTAGAAAATCCCAGCGAGTCGGAGGGCCAGCTTCCTCTTCTGGAAGCCCTCACTCCTCCTCCCTCTGGCCTAACGCCACATGGCTGGGGAGCCTGCCACTCCTGGCAGCTAGGCCCAGAGCTGCAACTTCTTATTGAGCAAACGATGGGTCCCCAGGGGGCTTCCCAGGTTTAGATAAATCAAAGAAATAAAGGAAGAAGGAACTGTCTGCCTGCTGAACTCTTTTCCATCCTTCAAAGCCCCTACTATAATCCCTACTCTTCCAGGAAGCCTTCCCTGCCCCCCCGACTCTAGGAATCCTGGTCTTGAGTCCTTCTCCCAGTCTCAGCGCCAGCCACTTGGGCCTTGGAAGTGGGGGGAGGGCCCCACGCAAGGCGGGACAGGGGGTCACTTACATAGAGCCGGGGCCGGGGCAGGGCTGGGTCACCGCCGTCACCTGCCAGCCTCCGCAGCTTCTCTCCTGGCCCCTCAAGCCCCTCGTCTGGCTCCAGCTCGGGTCCGTCAAGGCCCACACCCCTCCGCTTCAGTGTCTGTGGGAAGGGGAGACAGCAGGGTGACACCCCCATCCCACCTAGCTCTGTGGGCAGGCAGGGTGCAGGCACAGCTGCTCCAGCTAAATCCCGTTAACCAAACACCCCAGGGAGTTGTCATCTAGTAGCCTCCCACTGTATGTGAGAGAGGGGCTGTCCTGCCTTGGGGCCAGAGTGGCCCAGGTCACACAGGCGGGGCGGAGACCCACCCAGGCCTGCTGGCATTATCCTTATGCTCCTCCTGAGCGTGATTTGGTTTCTCCATTCTGCGCCCAGGCGCAGCCTCAGAGCCTGGCATGCAGTAGGCGGTTAATGAGCATCAGCTAGTTGAGCATCTACAGGCTCCTTTACAGGCTCTCCTAAGCTGTCACCCCCCTGGGACCAGTGATCTCCATACCCCTAGACCCCTGCCTCTCCTCTACCAGCTTCTCCCCACTGTCTGTCACCCTGGGGCTCCCCAGACCGTCAGTCCTAGCCCGGGGCTCTGTCCACCCAGTGGCTTCAGCTTCCCGTTCCGGGTAAAGATGCCCAGATCCAAAGTGACAGTGATCTTGGCGCCACAACTACTGAGCCTGTGCGCTCTCCAGCCGATGCTCCACGAGGGAAGCCCACCTGTGATGTCTGAAGAGAAGCCCACGAGCCACAGTGAGGGCCCAGTGAAGACCCAGCACAGCCAAAAACCAACAGGAAAAATAAATAAAGTGATAGTGACCTTGCCCATCCTGGGTGGTGCTGGGCAGCTGCCCCTGGAAGGGCCTCTCCATCACCCCAGACCTGCTTTGACTGCGTGCGTGTGTGCATGCGAGCTCAGTCGCTCAGTGGTGTTCGGTTCTTTGCGATGCTATGGGCTCTAGCCTGCCAGGCTCCTTTATCCAGGAAGCCTTCCAGGCAAGAATACTGGAGTGGGTTGCCATTTCCTCTCCAGGGGATCCAGCAAAGCCAAACTGCAACACTCATCTTTGGTGCAAACCAAGAGTCCCTAGGCTCTGAGTGCGCACAGCACCGGCCCGCGCGGCCAGGGAGGAGGGCCCGGGTACCTCGAGGATGTCGGTGTTGGTGCGGCTCTCATGCGGCTCGCTGTACTCCGTGTACTTCAGAAGCACCCGGTCCATGTCCGTGCTGGCATACTGGAAGAGGCGATTGGAGCTGTTGAAGATGATGAGGGCGATCTCACAGTCGCAGAGCACGCTCAACTCATAGGCCTTCTTCATCAGCCCGAACTTCCGCTTGGTAAATGTTACCTGGACTCAGTATGCAAAGGCAGGGTGGGAGAAGACAGAAATGCAGGGTGGGAGAAGACAGAAATGCAGGGTGGTGAGAGGGGAGGCCGAGAGGCCTGTCTCCGCATGAGCATGCTTCATGATTTCATGCCTTTGCGTGTGCTCTTTCCAGTTGTACCACCCTTCACTTAGCCTGGCAAGCTCCTACTGATGCTTCAAAACCTGGCCCAATGTCCTCTCCTTTGGGACGTCTTCCTTGGTCTCCAGGCAGATCCCACACTCCCTCTCTGAGCTTCCCCAGCTCTGTACCTGTCTCTGGCCCAGCACTTTGAATTGGATGTGTTTGTGTTGAGTTCCATCTCCCCTGTGACTGGGGCTCCAGTCATCACAGAGAATCAATGAATAAACCATCATGAGAATGAGTAAATGCTACATCTCAAACTCCTGACAGTACATCGAGTCTGCTTATTCCCTTGCAATTCCCCCAAATGGCCAAGCCTTTGCCCAGGCTGTGTTTCTTCTGCCAGGAAAGCCTTTCCCCCAGCCACTGTTCCACCCAGTGAACTCACCTGCCGATTCCTTTGGTCCAGAATGCGTGAGATCTGAATTTTTTTCCTCCCCATGTCCCAGGCTGGGTGGAGTGTCCTTTTTCTGGAGGTTGGGGTGGGGGAGGGAAAGAGAACAGAGTGGGTGGATGGAAAGTGGGGACAGGCACCCCAGCATACCCTCTATCTTCCTGCTACCCATGCCAGGAGACAATGGGGGAGAATGAGGTGGGCTGGGTCACCCCCACATCTCACACCCTCAACCAGCCCAGGATGCATCAAATGCTCACTGAACACTTTCAGACCAATGCCTTATAAGGAAAAGATTGACCAAGGGGGAAAGATTGAGAGGTACAGGTGCCCCCAACTGAGGCTCTAAAGCAAAACACGCTGATAACTGTGGGACCTCAGGGGAGCCTGACCCCCGTCTGTGCGTGGAGATAACAGCACACTGCCCTGCCCAGCGCTGCTGGGGCGTAAAATGAGCTAAGCCACACAGGGACTCGGGCCTGCCCTGCGGACAGCAGGTGCCGCGGGTGCTCTGCTGTCAGGGGTGCCGGGGGCGGCCTGCAGTCCTCAACAGGCCAGCCAACGAGGGCACCCAGCAGGGCTCAGCAATCCAGAAGTAAGCCTGATCCACACGGCAGACACTTTCAACTCGTTCAATCCACCCACGGCGGCCCTTCCATAAGCAAAGTTGAGGGCTGTGGTTACCAGAAAACATACATTAAAATATATATAAAACACATGTTTAAAAATTGCATTGCGAGTGGAAAAGACTAGAAGGAAATACTCAAGCTGGGAGTCAGTGCTGGGTGGAAATTTATGGGTTTTTAAAAATTGAGGTGCAACTCACTTAACATAAAATTTGCCATTTTAACATGTGCAATTCAGTGACGTTTAGAGCATTCATGATGTTGTGCAACCATCATCTCTACCTAGTTCCAGAAACTTTACATCCTCTGAAAAGGAGACCCTAGGGGATTTCCTGGCAGTCCAGTAGTTAAAACTCCTTGCTTCCACTGCAGGGGGTTGGGTTCAATCCCTGGCCAGGGAACTAAGATACCACATGCTGTTTGGCAAGACCAAAAAACCAAAACCAAACAAACCAAAAACCCGGAAAGCAAAACAAAGAAGACCCAGCCCCATAGCAGCCACTCCCCATTCCCCCTTCCTCAGCCCGCAGCGACCACTAATCTATGGATTTGGCCTGTTCTGGACATTTCTTATAAGTGGAATCATACAATGTGCGGCCTTTTCATCTTTTCTTTTTTCATTTTTATCTTTTGAATTATCTAACTTTTTTCCCTCAGTGATTAAAGATTTCTATTTTTAAAAATGTGTGTTGGTTGGGGGCTGGGGAGAACTTCGCCGGAGGTTCAGTGGTTAAGACTCTGCGCTTTCACCTCAGGGCGCTTGGGTTGGATCCCTGGTCAGGGAACTAAGATCCCACATGCTGTACGGCACAGCCAAAAAGCAGAAATAAAAACGGGGGGGAAGCCTGAGAGAAACCCCATCCCTGACCTACTCTCCAGTGGGAGGAGGGGGAATCCCCTGGGAAGACTCACACTTGGAGACTTCAGACTGGGAGAAGGGGTGGGCTCATGCAAACTAGAGAGAAAGCCTGGATCCCTCCTCATGGGGATCTGGGATCTCCCTGGTGGGGGCCCCAAGGTGAGAATGGGCAGCTCAGTGAGGGCAACGAGTAACCAAGACCTGGCCATGGCCTTCTCCAGCAGCCCCCAGGCAAGGCTCCTGGGATCAAGGAATCCTATCTCCTGTCCTGCAGCACCCACCCCACTGTAGAGAGAGCCACCCCACGGCTCCTGAGACCCCTCCGCCAACCCCATGACCACACTCCACCCCCGCAGTGTCATAGGTGACTGAGGCCACGCCACAGGCCTTCCCCAGGATGAGGTGGGCCTGTGCTCAGGTCCCAGCCAGCCTCAGACCAGAAGAGAGGTCTTCAGTAAGGGCGGCCTCTCCCTGGGCCTCAGTTTGCGGTTCTGTGAATGGGGTGGGTATGAAACGCAGAGTACCTCACACAAAGCCTGAGAATGAGGTCTTGGGAAGTGTAGGGAAATGCAGGTCTGTCTCTGGGAGAAACATACCCCAGCCCGAGGGGCCTGGGGGTGCTCCCCATCTTCCAAAGATCCAGAGCTGGAAATGTGAGTCACCCCAGCCTGTCACATGCAGCCCACTAGGTCACCCCAGGCACACCCTCCACCTTCCCTGGTCTGGGTCTCTGAGTAGTTACGACTATGTGGAGTCTAGGCCAAAATGAGCCACCATGGCCCCCCAGCTCCAGCCTGACTTGCTAAATTTAACCTTTGGGGCTAATTTTAATCCCTGTCCGGAATCAGGCTAGTTCCCACGGCTGGGATGCATTATCCCCGCCCTGACAGGTCCCTGGGGACAGGAGGAGGGCACTGGCCCGGAGGCCTTGGTGCCAAGATGATTCCGGAAATGCCCCCCACGCCTGGAATCCCATGGAAACGTGGGACTTGGACATGAGTCTCGGGGTCTGGAAGATCCAACTTTGGCCCCTTCTCCATCTGTCCCCATTTTAGACAAGGACCTCCTGGCCGGGGCAGGGTTCACAGAATGGGGTGCCCCCGAGAGCCAGAAGGTCAGGAGGCAGACTCTGAACTGAGACTCAAGAGCTGAGACAGGAAGTGAGTTTTAGGCAGAAGGAATGGCAGGTGCAAAGTCCCTGAGGAAGAAGGAGACGCATCAACAAGGCTGCAGTGAGGGAGAAGTGCAGAGGCAGGACCACCCCGGGTCCTCTGAGCTGCAGCGAGGACTCTGGGTTTCGGTCCAAGAGCAATGGAGAGCCATGATGGATGGGGCTTCATCAAGAAGTGACAGGACTTTAAAAACTTGAACATGGGGACTTCCCTGGTAGCCCAGTGGTTAAGACTCTGCATTCCTAATTCAGGGGACCAGGTCTGATCCCTGGTCAGGAAACTAGATCCCATATGCCTCAACTGAGATCCAGGGTGTTGCAGCTAAAACCTGATATAGCCCCAAATTAAAAAAAAAAAAAAAAAACAACCTGGTGCACTCAGGAAAAAAAAAAAGAAAACCTTGGTCATAGCTGTCATGGGGAGCAGGACTGGTGGAGGCAGAGGTAAAGAGGACAGGACGCTGCAGGGAGGCCAGAGCTGTGTCCGTCTGGGCCGAGACCGGGGTGAGGCCCCCTCTGCGCTGGGCCTGAGTCTTGCACTGTAAGTCACTGTGCTCTGGGCTCTTCGGTTCCTCAAGAGGCCACCAGGTCCTCTGCCATCTCCGCAGGCAGGCCTGACAGGTACAGATGGACTCATGCAGGGCTGACTCTTCTGACCCTTGATGACTTTGGAACCCCCAGTCTTCACCTAGGAACCAAAGTCACCCCCTGCTCTGGTCCTGGAGGGATCTACCCAGCACATAGCTCTGATCATGCCCCTTCCTGATTACACACTCCCCACGGCTCCCCACTGCCCTCAGGAGGAAGGAAGTTCCAGTCCTCAATCTGGCATTCAAGGCCCTGCCCACTGTTCTCTACCTGCAACAAAATGTCTGTTTGAAATCCCCTTCTTGCCTATTCTGCACCTGGCCAACTCCTATTCACACTTCAAAAACCCAGCTCAAGAAACCCATTCCTTCAGGAAGCCCTCCCTGGCCTCTCACTCTGGTCCCCCACCACCTCCATCCTTCCCCTCGAGTTCTGGCACGGTGGGCTGTCGAATGGGGGGTCGTATATCCTCCACTCTCCTTCTCCCATAGCCTGGAAGACCCTCAGGACCAGACACAGGGGTGACTGGGAAGATACGGAGTGGGTCAAGAGGGACACGTCTGAACTCCCCTCAGCTTCCCTCAACAACTTCCTCTCAGACTCCCCCAGCTGACTCCCTACCCAGAAATACACGCGCATGCAAATCCAACCGCTCAGCGTTGACCTGCCTCAGGCCCAGGTGTGAAGGGCCAGCCAAGGAATGCAGAGGCGGGAGGCCCAGGGTGTGCATATATATTTGTACTCACATGCAAATCCCCACCCTGAGCCGCAGACAGACCTGGCGGCCAGTTCTCCAGATGTTGGCGTGATGGTGATCGGAACTGCTGGGGGGAGGTGGTGGTGTGTGCTGAATGTGCAGGGCACGAGGGGGGAGGCTGAGGTTAGGAGAGGCTGAGGTTGGGAGAGGCTGAGGTTGGGGAAGGCCTCTTCTGGGCACAAGCCCCCCCCCCCCAAGGTCCAGCTAGAAAGCCTAGAGCTTGTTGCATCTGCCCAGCAGAGTGGCAGAGGTGAACCCATCAACCCAGGAAAGGGAAAATGAGCCAGGAGAAATCCAAGAGGGCACCTCAACAGAGGCAGCATGCAGCTGGGCCTCAGTGGGAGGGCTGGATGGGGGCCTGAGCGCATGGGCAGGGGAGTGGGCATTTGAAGTCAAGAGTCCAGTACCTCCCTACCCTTAACTTTGTACCCCACTTATCAAGTGCCAACTATGTGCCAACCATTGCAATAAACTGACCTCAAGAGAAGTAGAAAGCTCAAGTAGACCAATGACCATGGAAGATTAAAAAAGTGTCTCGAGAACTACCATTAAAAGGATAACAGGCCCCTATGGTTTTATAGCTGTTTTATCAAACCATAGAGGACAGGAAAGTGAAATTTAAACTAACTCAGACATTTAAAAACGGGCACTCCAAGTCTTTTTAATGCAACTCTTATAGGTCAGAACCTAAGTCTAAAAAGAGAGACGTATTGACCACAAAAGGGGCAATGTTAGTGGCCAGGGATTCAAGGAAGACCTCTCTGAAGAGGTAACGTTTGACCTGAGACCAGAGGCACAAGAAAGACACAGGCAACAAAGGGAAGAGTCAATGAGAAGATCTGGTGGAAGGGTGTTCCTGGCAGGGGGGGAACTGCAAGGACAAAAGCTCAGAGTGCTCATGAGTTTGACATTTTGAAAACAGCAAAGAAGTCTGAATGGATGGACAACGTGAACAAGGGAGAGAGGGGAGGGAGATGGTGGTGGTGGGAGTGGGGTTTGGATCACGTAGGTCCTTGTGGGCCACAGTGAAGAGTGTGGGTTTTACTCTGAGGGCATTAGGGAGCTATAGAGAATTGGGGGGCAAAGGAGTACCTAGATATGATTTTGACAGTTTAAAATCCCCCCGTATTTTCATGCATTGCTGGTGGGAGGGGAAAGAAGAGCCACTCTGAAAAACTGTATGGCATCTACTAAAGCTGAACAACCAGCTACCCTCCAACCCAATGATCCCCTTGTATTTACTGAAGACAAATGGGCCTATGTAAGAAATCACACAAACAAGAACATTCTCAGCAACTTCATTCATCATAGTCCCAAACTGGAAATGATTCAAATGCCCTCAATGGGAGAACTGACAACTACTTTCTGCTAAATTCTACGGTGGGCTACAACACAGAAAAAGGATGTGTCTCAGCTCCACACAATCGCACAGGTGAACCTCCCAGATCATGGGCTGATTCAACAATATTGGGCTCTGCAGAGGGGATAAGCCATGTGATTCCATTGATACGAAGTTCCAGAACAGGCAAAACTCATCTCCAGTGATGGATATGAGCACAGTGGCCACGCTAGGCAGGTGCTGTGACAGGACAGTGCAAGTCAGGGGGCTGGAGTGTTCTGTTCCCTGGACCAGCTGTATTCAGTTGGTGTAAGTTTTTCAGCCCTACCCCAATGATTTCTGCATTTCTCTCTATGTGACTTAACCAAAAGGATTTTTTAAAAAGTACCCCCCCACCCCCACTCAGGTTGCTGTGAGGACAGCATCTGTCTGGGTAGGAGTGAGATGACAGGGAGAAGCTGGGGCAGACGTCCAGGCAGGAGATGTGGGGCCTGAACTGAGGCCGGGGCTGCAGGAAGGCAGAGAGGATGCACTGTTTGGCAACCGAGGGGAGAGGATATGCTGGTGGCATGAGCCTGGGGTTGGAGGGAGCCTGAGGCCTCAGGCCCGAGCATTATTTGTGGGGGAAACTGAGGGTGTGTGTGGTGCATACATGCATGCTAAGTCATGTTCAACTCTTTGCGACCCCATGGACTATATACCCCACCAGGCTCCTCTGTCCATGGAATTCACCAGGCAAGAATACTGGAGTGGGTTGCCATTCCCTTCTCCAGGGGATCTTCCCAACCCAGGGATCAAAACCAACTCTCCTGAATTTCAGGCAGGTTCTTTACCACTGAGCCACCGGGGAAGCCCCAAACTGGGGGTACACAGGAAGAGTTCATAAGCACCTGGAGCATGACTAAGTCTCTACTGTGACACCTGTGGTCAATAAGTCCATCAACAAGCACCCCTGAAGTCCTCCAGGCCGTGACTGTCACCTCCCTCTAAGAGGCCTCTCAGCACCCTGGTGATGGAGATGGAGGTCTGGAGGGAATCCCACCCTCCCCCTCCCCCTCCCCCTTCACTGTGGGCCTCTTCCTGTGGAAGGACTCAGTTTTCTCATCTATAAATGGGAGTGAGAATCCACCTGCCACCAGCTGAGGAGGAGGGGGCAGTGGAGGGGTCTTTCGACCTTGTCTCTGGACTCCCAGAAGCCAGAAGGCAGAGGGGCTTTGGAGCTGGGGTGGTGAGTCAGCATGCCATCTTGCGAGGCCACGGGGACCCTTCCTGCGGCAGGCTGGGCGACATCAGGCCCCTACCTGCCCCCTCTCCATAAAGCGGGTCATGGCATCCTGATCTCAAAGGCTCTGCAGCGAAGGTCTGAGATAAAAGACCAGGAGCCGTCGCGTTCCCCTTCTTGGCTCTCAGAGGGTTCTAATGGAGGGGCCAGCAGCAGAGTTAGGCTGCCCAACCCTCGAACCCAGAGGCCACAGTGTGGTGGGGTACCCAGGCCGGGAAGGAGGGGAGGAAAGGAGAAGTGAGAGGCAGGTGGGTGGCGGGGGGAGGTGAGGGCTCAGAGGACGCGACGAAGCGGGGAGGGGTCGCTGTGCCTGGGCCCTGCAGCAAATCAGCCCAGCAGCCCGGCCTCACGCAACCCGGGCGGTGGTTTCATCACCTGTTCCCCAAGCACCTCGTTACAGGCGACAGGAAGAGCCCCTTGGAAAGTCAGGACCCCCCCTCCCCTCTCTTGAGGGCTCCAGCGACTCTGACCCCAGCTGCTGGAGACCCTCCCCCACCCCAGCCGGGGCCCTGGGCCATCTCCTCCCCGGGGAGCCTGGGGAGATGGAGGCCCAGGTGGGGGGGGGCACTGTGGGTGACCTAGGGGCTGGCTAGCCCACAGCGGCCCCTCTCCTGCCCTCGGGAGAAGGCGGGCTCTGGCAGTGACTCCTTTGTGGCCAAGCCTCTCCAGGCCTCAGCTTCCTACCCCAGAAGATGGGGAGAGCCGGGGACACCTCCCTGAGTTGGGGGGCTCTCTGCATAGGTGCGGTTGAGATGCTGGAGCAGAACTCCTCAGGGGCTTCTTCGCTCAGCCCGGGGGTGCCCAGGGTGGACTGAGGGTACCAGGCGGGCCCAGGAAGGGTGCTGGGGGCAGGCGGCTCAGGCAGACAGCCCTTCCTCACACCTACAGACGCGGCTTTGGGAGACGCCCCTTGTAGGGAGCTTCCCCCAAAATACGTGCAGTCCACAGTTCTTTCAGACCTCTCCCAAACCCACATGGCACACGTATCCTGCAGACCACACACGGAGGCCCAGGTACACAGAGACCTCTCACACGCACACGGAGTCCCCATCACATGCCGATCCCCCAAATGCACACAAAGCCTCATCATATGCAGACAGCCCCAAACACACCATGACCACAAGATGTAACCTTTCCAGACACACATAGAGCTCCCCCAAACACAGGGAGACTCCCCAGATCCATGCTGGCACCTGGACACAGATCGGGCCTCTGTCTCTGCAGGGGTATCGCCCATCCTCTGGCTTCCTGAGGCAGGGTGGGAGCACTCCTCTGGGGAGAGATGCAGGTTAGGGGGTGGGGGTTCTGCGGGTGGGGCGAGGGGGCAGGAGGGCCTCAGGGGTCATATGTGTGGACACCGCGTGGGGATCACAGGCTACATCGGTGCAGGTTGTGGGCAGGCGGTTGTGGGCGTCTTCGGGTAGTTCTGGGGACTGGGGGCGGGAGGGGTTGAGGGTGGGATGCGTTACCCACATGCTAGCTCTGAATCCCAGAAACCCAGAAGGTTCCAGGTGGAGAAGGCCCTTTGTGGGGGGAGGACCCTTTGTCTATCAGTCCCTCTGACAATCATGGGGAAACTGAGGCTCAGGTGGGAACCCTGAAACCCCCTTCACAGACCCCTCTGCAGGCCTGCTTACGGGAGGGCCCAGCGAGGTGTGTGCTGAGGGGTCTGCCGGCCTGGCTGTGGCTGGGGCTTGGCCAGGCCAGGGTTCCTACCCCAGCTCCACTGCACAGTCAGTGCTTGACATGCTCCAAGCCTGTTTCTCATCTATCCTGCGGGCCCTGGCACCCACTCACCTGTGCCTCCGCTTTAGAAAGGCCTCATCCAACAACAGACTCGCTCACCTTCCGCCCCATTCCTGGCACCTGAGACACCAGCCCCAGACAGACCTGCCTCCTCTCCATTGCCAGGTCTTTGTCCCGCCGTGCCCTCTGTCCTGAACGCCCTTCTCAGACTCACCCAGATTTGAGAAGCTGCTACATGTCCTTCAAGGCTGGACAGAAACCTCTCTAGGAGCGCTAATTTCCCCAGAGCAGATTTCTCTTTCTCTGTGTAGCTAAGTCATACCAGGTATTTTTGGTGCTTCTTTGTTAGTTTCTCTGATGATCGTGTGGTGTGTGTTAGTCACTCAGTCGTGTCTGCCTCTTTGTGACCCTATGGACTGACCCTATGGACCCTGTGGAGCCCGCCAGGCTCCTCTGTCCATGGGATTCTCCATGGACAGTGGGTAGCCATTCCCTTCTCCAGGGGATCTTCCCGACGCAGCAATTGAGCCCGGGTCTCCTGCACTGCAGGTAGACTCTACGATCTGAGCCACCAGGGAAGCCTCTCTGAGGTCCATTCCATGAGGGCAGAGATGGAGCCTTCCCAATGCTCAGCACAGAGTAGGTCTGCAATCACCCTTCCTTGAATGAGCCAACCAACAGCTGCTTAACAAGTGGAAGAAGCATCGGCAACGGGCTCCGTTTCCTCTCAAACACCTCATGGCTCACAGAGCAGGCTCGAGGTCCCCAGCATCCTCATGCAGAACAGCCCCCAGCACGACGGCCCGCTGGATGCTGCTCACGCCCCTCTCAGCCCCAGGTTCCTGTGTCCACCCAGGGAGGAAACTACGCCCTGAGGTCATGAGGGCCTGGCTGCCCTATCCACGGCAGGTCTTGCCAGGAAGGCCGGTTTCTCTGTCACAGCCACTGCAAAACTGCCCCATTCGCCTCCCGTGGGGCTTAGGACCTGTACCTCTGGGATTGGGAGAGACCGTACATTCAACACCCAACCCCGCCATCTCACACAAGTCAGGGTCCTTGCCCAGCCCAAGGCCACCAACGATGTCCCCCAAGCTGCAGTGGCAGCTACAGGAGTGGCCCAAGGTTTCTTTCTCTCTCTTTGTTCCAGAGAAAGATGTCCCCATAGGGCCCCAGAAATTCATCCCCAGAGGCCTGGGCCTCCCTGCTTGGGAAATTAACACATCTGTCAGAGCTGGGCGGAAGGGACTCAGTCCACAACCCAGCAGAGCAGAGATGCAGCCAGTGGGGAGCCCAACCTGGGGCCCCTGGGGCATCCCTGGTCCCCACTTTCTTCCCCCAGAAATGTCTATGGCTCACCAAGGTGTCGGGGATACAAGGGCAGGGAGGAGACAGACCCAGCCTGACCTTCTCCATTGCCCAGTCTGGTGAGGGAGAGGACAGACACATCACAGTGTCAGGGACAGAAGACTCTAAAGATGGAATTCTACAGGGGGAGGCAGTGGGGGAGGTGGTGCGGAGAAAGCTGCTTTGAACAGAGGGGCCAGAAAAGGCTTTCTGAGAAGGGAAACCCAAGGAGGAGAGTACACCTGCCATGAAAGGATGGGGAGAAGGGTGGGTGCAAAGGCCTGGATGTGGGAATGTGCTAGGTGGGTTCCAGGTATGGCGGAGGCTGGTATTGCTGAGAATGGGTGAGCAACGGGCAACCAGAAGCAGGGGGAGCAGGGAGGCCACAGGGGACTCGGGAATCAGGGCAAGAGAGTGGGCTGCAGAGCCACTGAGTCATGGAGGGTCTATGAGTCGGGGGTGGCGGGGGCCGGGGGCTGCGGTACGATTGCAGATTTTCAGCAGACCCCGTGGCTGCTATGAGGAGGAGTCCTTTAGGTGCAGGACTACATCCAGCAGGAGATGAGGCTCTGGTTGTGGAAACGGGACAGAGGCAGGCCTGCTTGGTGCCTGATGGAGGGTGGGGTGAGGTGGGCCTGGATGGGGCCCACAGGCACTCCACTCGGTCATCGTTCGGATGGCACCTCCTGTTTCTGGGTGCCTGCTGTCTGCCCGGGGCCCACACTCCACCTCATTTACACACGGGACCAGCCTGACTCAGATAGCCCAGGAAAGTGGAGGCGGCCGCCCTGTTTCACATAGCAGGAAGTAGGCTCCTTCCCAGGGCCACACAGTGGGACCCCAGATCCTCATTCAAGTGTGGGTTTGCATCCCATGGCTGTCGAGCTGAACCCCAAACCCAGCCCCCTTCAGCCCCCCAACCCAGTCTGAGAAGTGGGCCTGGGTACTAGTGGGGTCTGAGACACTCATTTCTGGGCTGCCTGGGGCCAACGCGCAGCCTCACAAGGCCCCCAAGTTGCAGGCACAGGGAAGCCCTTTGGGGGTGCTGAGAAATGGGATCCAGTCCTTGTGTACACCTGACTTGGATTCATGAGCCTGGGCAGGGGTGACTTCTCCTACCCCAAATGGGATCCCAGGCGTGTGATAAATCCTCTCCAAAAAATGACATCTGTCTGCAAGTGCCTATGTGCCTCAAATCTTCCGGAAGGTCAAATCCCCAACATGTCTACACTCATTGCATCTGTGTTGGGGTGACAAATGACCTTAATTCCCTCTCTCCTCTAATTTGCATTTTCCAGATGTCTGCCTAGTTGGGTAATGATTTAATGAAATCAATCATTACTTGGAGATGGGAAGTAAGATCAAGCTCAGATTGCTTAGGTCACAAGGGCATCCAGAGAGTTCAGAAAAGGGCAGTAACCTGTCTGAGGTCACACAGAGAGGGGCAAGAGGAAGCTTGGGCCAGCCCCTCACTTCTGGCTTTTGTTCTCCTAGGGTCTGAGGGGCAGCCTGGAGCCCATCCTTTCTCTGAGGGGCCTGTGTGTTTCCACCTGGCCTCAGTCTTCCCTCCTGCAAAGTGGCAACTTCAGACTAGATAGTGAGTTTCCAGCTCCCACAGGCGAGACCCCAGGACCCTCAATGTCCCCAAATTCCATTCCCTGGAAGCCAAGATTCACTTCTGGATGTAGGTGATGGAAGGCAGGTATGGGGACAGGAGGGAGCAAGGCTTTCTCCCAAAGCTCCGTTGACTTTTGGAATCAAACACCACACACTTGTCTTTCTGAGTCTAAATACTTTTTTGAACCCCATTTCCTTTACCCCAAGAGCCTGCAAGTGCTCAACCCCAAATGCCAGAGGTCCAGAGGTCCTGACCTTCCCCTGTGAGGGTTCTCAGCCAGGTCAGGCAAAAGACCTCATCTGTGTCTGACCTCTCAGGTCTGCAGCTTGGGGACAGGGAATAGCCTGGGACTCCAGCTGGTGACGTCCATTGCCCAGGACCCTGAGAGACACAGAGGGTGGGGACCATGACTCGGTCCCCACGAGTAACTCGGCCACCAGTCTGTCATGTGCTGACAACCTCGGAGGGCTGGGACTACTGTTCCTCCGATGAGACACTGAGGCGTGGGGAGGAAGTAGCCCAGGCACTTGTGGTCCCCTGCTCAGGGCTCCATGCCCACCGTCCTGCCCGCGGCCACAGAGGCACCCCGTGGGCCTAGCCGAGGCCCCTCGTTCACTGCACGAGATGCAAACCCCACAGGGTGGGTGAGGGTCATGGCGGTCACAGGCACACGTGGATGCCATGCCACAGGAAGGTGAGGGGCCGTGACACACAAGGGCACGCTCACAGCAGGAAGGCAGGGGCTGTGGTTGTGCACAGGGGCCTCCAGGATGCACAAAGGGGTGTGCCCCAGGAAAAGGAACCGCTGGAGCTCACAGACGCATGCCAGAGTCTCATGGCACCACGACTTTAGACACACAACTCCCCAGCGGACATCAAAACCTTCAGTCACAGGCCTTTTGGACACACGACCCCTCAGCAATGACACACTCCCTCAGACATAACTCCTGGACATGCATACCTTGGGACACTCACTCTTTTGGACACACAAACCTCTCAGGAACAGAACCCTCGAACACACCCCTCAGATTCACACCCCTTGGACATATACCCTTCGGACACACAAACCCTGGACGCATAGCCTCTTCAAACTCACAATCCTAGGGCTGCAAACCTCTTAGACACAGCTCTCCCGCGTACAGCAGCACCCTCGAACCCTCAGACTCATCCCAGCCCACAGATGCCATTCACAGGACGCTGTACAGACCTCGGCCCGACGCGAGACGCACCTGCTCCACCTGGACCCTCCCGCACTGACCGGACGGCAGCGGCTCAGAACTCGGGCCGAGCGCCGGGCGGCCACAGGTGCCTTCAGAGCGGGCGGCCCCGCCCCCGGGAGCTGATTGGGCGCGACTCATATTTGCATAGAGGGCGTGCCCTACGGGCCACGAAGAGCGGGCACTTGGGCGTGGCCGGGTCCCGGGAGTTCCGGGACTGGGAATCCGACACTGGAAGACTGTGAGGTGGGGAAATAGTATAATGAGGCAGAGGTCCACGGAAGAGGGCTGGATCAGACTTGGCAGGCATCCCCCGCTGTCAGTGGGCGACCCTGACCTTACTATTGAGCCTGACCCTAATTCGGACCCTGTCTGTAAACCCCTGCTATCTCCTACCCTGGACTTACTCCAACCTAAGTGAAATGTAACTCTGATCGGGACCCTGAGGCCCCAGACATAGAGACCTTCTCGCAGCCAACCCTGACCCTTGCCCTCACGCATATGCAGGGACTGCAGGAGAGGCTTCTGGGGTTGCTTGTGGCCTCACCCAGCTGCGTGCCTTGGGCAGCAGCATGTGCGACCCACATACTTCGACAGGAGAGTAACAGAGCCCTCGGTAACTGGGCGCCCTCCTCCTGAAGCGGTCATCTTCCGGGACTCGACCCCTCTTCTCTGGGACCCCCGCACCACCCAGGACAGGTCCCAAACCCAGAGGGGAATCAGAGCAGGATTAGGGAGTGAATCAAGGTGGAAAGGCTTGCAGGATGATTATGACTTTGGACTGGGCAATTCTGGAGACGCTCCCAGTCTGGAGGGCTTCCCCCAAAGAGGCGGCAATTGTAAATGGGCCTTGAAGCATGAGGAAGAGTTTGGCACTGGTGAGTTTTTCCAAGAGGACTTGCAAGGGGGAAGAGAAAGAGTGCAGAACATTCTTTGGTGGGGAAAGATGAAGCCCGAGCAGATTGGGCTGGAGGCCCTGTAAAGAAGGGCTTGGAGATAGGAGGAGGGGGCCCATGCGGGGCAGATGAAGGGGGGGAGTAGTAGGTTGCAATGGCTGTCTGTCCATCTTCTCAGAACACAACAGACGATCAGCCCTCTGGACTCAGGAGGGAATGTAGCAATATTAGCATGTGAGGGACACTGAGGAAGGGAACAGAGATCCTGGGAGGCTTGTCCTCCTCCCCACACAGCAGTTTCCCCATCTGTGACACGGGTAGTTTGCACCCCTAGCCTGGAAACAGATTTTTCTTTGAAAAAAACAAAAACTAGGGTTGGTGGGGATCAGGTTTCCTGCCTCTCCCACCCTATCCTTGTTGGCCTTCAGTGCCCAACACCAGATGTTCGGGTGTCCCAAGGACACCCCAGGGTGACCCAGGCCAGGCTGGGGGCTTCTGCCTAGGCTCCAAGGCACAGAATGAGTCCTGCAGTGTGTGGAGGTGGCTAGGGAGCCCTGGGCCCCTCGAGGGCCGCTCTGTTTACCCGAGACCGCCCGCTTGCCTCTGATGCAACAGGCAGGCTCTGGTTACGTGAGGGCGGCAGCTGGAGCAGCCCTGGGGGCAGGCAGAGTGGAGCCGGGGGCTGCCCACCACGGGGCACACCCCCTGCCCCCCACCACCACTGGGGCTCCCTTCTGTGCTCTCGCCCCTGCCATGTGGCCCCCTTCCACCTCTCTCGTTCCCAAACCCCCTTCCCAATCCGGTCCAGACCCTCTCCCGTCATTCACTGTTTCCCATAATGGCTCCTTCTTGCCTTTACCCCTGTGCCTGTCCTATACATGTGCCCATCACTGGCTGTGTTAGCCCGTGTGGACCCACATCCTCCCCTGGGGCAATCAGGAACCCTGACCTCAGTCTTTTCTGATGAGGGGACCCTCTTAGGAGCTGGGGTAAGAGACTGGGGGCTGAAAGGGAGATTTCAGGGGAGAATGGAATCTGGGAAAAGGGCCTGGTAGACGGGGAAGGTGGACTTGGGTGAGAAGGTAAGGGGTGTAGAAGCTGCTCCCCCCAAGTCTCCCTTCTCCATATCCTCCCCCAGAATGTCAGCCTTTGACGGATCCTCCGTGGTAAGGGCAGTGTGGTTCGGTGGGTAGGGCTTCAGGTTTCAGGGACCCTGGGTTCCCACCTGTTCTGATTCCCATTTGCTGTGTGGGCTCAGGCCAGTCACTTCACTCCTCTGAGCCTGTTTGCTCATGTGAAAAATGGGAACAGTAGTGATGCCTCCTCAGGGATAGAAGCGTTTCAAGTTCCATCTCCAATACCCCCTCCTCCTCCAAAAGCCTTCATTATCCCCCTTCCATCTGGTGTTCTGACACCCCCATCCTTCTTCCCACCCAGCGCTGACCCAGAGATTCAGAAATGCCTGTGTTCATCATCTCCGGGAGTCTAGGGTCTCCTTGCGATTGGCCCGTGTGTTGTGGTAGCACAAAAGGGGTGTTTTCATGGGTTTCTTGAAAAACTGGAGAGGTTCTGAGTAGTCTAGGGGTCTGGGGACCAACTTTGGGGCAACCAGAGGCCTTGCTGAGGGATGAGGTGGGGCTGGCAACGGGCTTCCCAGGGTCAGGACCCTCTGAGAGGGCAGAGCAGGAGTGAAATAAAAACCAGGATTTGGATCAGGGGCTAAAAACACAAAGTCAAAATTCATGTCTGATTCCTGTCCTGACCACCGTGGACCAACTGCAGGCAAGTCACTGCCCTCTTGGGCCTCCTTTTACTCCATCCAAAAATCTGAAAGCGGGGTCCCACACGTTACCCAGGGAGCTCTTCCAGGTTACCTCCACTCTCACGGGTGCTAGGATCCCTACTTGAACGTCCCTTGGCACAAGGAGGTTGTTTCTGAGAGCAAGTCTTAGTGAGCTATGGAATGCCTCCACTCTGGTGAACGATAAGGCCACTACTGCATGGGGGCAGGTGCGAGGTCTTTCTGGGTAGTGGCCTCTCGAAGTCTTAATTCACTTTCTGGATAACTGGAGCAAGGACGCATGAGGTGAAAAAGGGCTGAGGGTCACGTTGCACTCTCCAGGATCTGCCAAGCTTGTAGACAATGACAGCTCAGAGGCGGAGAGCCCCGCCAAGGCTTTGCCTCTTGCGCCCCCTAGCGGTCATCGGGGGTGGGACGTTCGCCAGGTGGTGGTTTAGTCGCTAAGTCGTGTCCGACTCTTGACTGTAGGCCGCCAGGCTCCTCTGTCCATGGGCTTCTCCAGGCAAGAATACTGGAGTGGGTTGCTATTTCCTTCTCCAAGTGATCTTCCCGACCCAGGGATCAACCCGGGTCTTCTGCATTGCAGGCTGATTCTTTACCAACTGAGCTATGAGGGAAAACCCAGGGACGTTCGCCAGGAGTGCAGGGCAAACTGGCCATATGAATGAAAGGCAAAATTAATCACACCCCCGGGGGCGCACAGGACTTGGGATGGTTGTGGGATCTGACAACTCACAGTCCCGCACAGATCTCTTTGGGAGTACTATTAGTCACTGGCTGAGGTCGTGTTCAGAGGCTGTGGGTGACGCGGAGCCTCGGAAGGTCTAGGACATCCCATGACTGCTCCCCACTAGCTCACTGTGCCTGAACCATCCAAGGTTCTTTGCCCTGCAATTCATGAAATTACATCACTAAGCTGACCGTTTAGGGGGGTCTGAGCTCTGGGGCCAGGGTTGGTCTGTCTGGCTCACCAGGGCATCCCCTGGGGTAGACAGGTCCTAGCTCAGACAGATCAGTGTTTGCTGGATAAATGGCTTCATGGTAGAAGGAGAGATGGACAAGAGGTGGTTCAGAGTGGATGAAGAGAGTGTCTCGGGGGGCCAACTACATACCAGTCTGGGCCTACAAGAGTGAACCTAAGGCTCCTCGCTCTACACTGACTTAGGGCAGAGGGAAGACAGAATGGTGGCACACAGACCCCAGGATACCCCAGGATACCCCAGGAGAGAAGAGGGAGGGCTGGCCGTTTCCTGATGGTGGGAGGCAGTTATTTCTCAACACCTCCAGGGTCCCTGAACCTCCTCCCAGGCCTGCAGGCCCCTCTACAGCCCTGATACCCCACCGGGACCCTCTCTGCCCCCAGCCCCTCCTAACCACTTCACAGGGCCAAGCTGGGGGATGCTCCCAGAGCAGTGAGCATGGGCCCATCCTGGCTGCACCCTCAACAACTCCATTCTGACCATCCTGATAGACTTTGCTGGGCACTGTGTTGGCACATAGTTGACCCTGGAGCCATGCAAACCGGGGCCCTGATCGCCCAAGCTTGGAATCCTCGGGGATCACTGTGGGATGTTCTCAAGTCAGCAGAAACAGACTCAGATCAATCTTGGCAAATGCTGAGACTTTAGGGACTCCTGAAACTGAAGAATTAAGATTTTTCTAGTGTCAGGTACGCTAGATCCAAGGTCCCAGGCAATGTTCTTAGGTTCCACATTCCATCTGCTGAGCTTACCAACCCCAGAAAGAAGATGGTACTTTTTGTACTTTTCCAGCAAAATCTTCAGGGAAGACCTCTCGTTGGATCACATGCCCATCTGAAACCAAGCTCTGTGACCTGGGAGATGGGGCACTCTGATTAGCCAGGCCAGGGTCCCACACCTACCCCTGGCATCAGGGTGTCTTCTCTATATGGCCTGAGCTTGGGGTGGGCATTTCTGTTTGAGGCAGAACACAGTCCAGGCAGGCAATTACACAAATGTCTGCCTCAGCCTGTAGAGAAGGCTCCAGTCCATGCTTTCTTGTCTAGATGGAGAAAGGCAGGACCAGAGAGGGTCAGAGCCAGGCCGCATGTCTTATAGCAAGTCAGAGGCAGGGCTGGGACCACATTAGACCGGGGTCTACTCTTCCCTAGCTGCGTGACCCTGCGCAAATGATACCACCTCTCAGAGCTTCTCTTCTCCCATCTGTATTTGGGATGACATCTCCCTTACAGGGCTGTCTGAGGATGAAAGGTGACCACTGTGAAGTACCCAGCACACAGCTGGACACACAGCAGGTGTGTGGTTGTGGCAGCAGTTACTGGTCCAAGGGGCCATGGCCACGTCCAGGGCCAGTGAGAGGCGGGTAAGGATCCAAGGGCAGCAAAGTCTCAGAACGTTCATGGCTGGCCCAGAGGCAGGAGGGATGCGCTGGCCACACTTGCTTGGTCTTCGGTCCCTGCCAAGTCCCACAAGGTTGTGTCAAAGAGTTCAGCTTTGGTCAGGCTAGGGGCGTAGAGATGAGGGTCAAGGTGAGCTCTGAGATGTGCCCCCACGGCTTCAGGGGAACCCTGATGAGGGGGCATCTGAAGCAGGATCCTGGGCGGGGCCAAGAGAAGAGGTGAAGTGCTGGGAGTTAGAGGGTCTGGGTGTGAATCCTGGCATTTCCAGTCATGATGCTGACCCTGCCTTGCCTCTCTGAGCCTCAGTTTCCTCTTCTGCAAAATGGGGATGTGTGTAGGGCCCTGGACCTGGAGAAGCAGGGAAGACCAAGACTTGACCCTGTGAAAGGTCACTGACAACCCTGTGGGGGAGCCATCTGGGGAAGAGTGGGAGTGGAGGCTCTGAGAGGGGGCATGGGGCGGCAATTCTGGGAGGAGAGCAGGGTCTGTGGCGACAAAGCTGGGATCAGGAGGAGCCACAGAGCACTTTGTTCTGAGGGGTGCAGCAGTCAAGGGGCAGCAGATGACTCAGGGCACTCATGGCTGGCCTGGAGCTTCCAGGCAGGCGCAGGAGAAACATGCTGAGTGTGGAGGGGGTAGAAGGGGCAGCCGGGCAGCCTCCTGAGGCGTGAGGGTGGGTGGGACCAGGGCACAGGATGCAGGAGATGGGGGGGGGGGGTGAGTCCAGGGGTGGCAGGCAACA
Organism: Muntiacus reevesi; assembly: GCF_963930625.1. Taxonomy (NCBI): domain Eukaryota; kingdom Metazoa; phylum Chordata; class Mammalia; order Artiodactyla; family Cervidae; genus Muntiacus; species Muntiacus reevesi. The sequence continues at coordinate 182,987,906 of NC_089249.1, read as the reverse complement.
CTGGGTGGTGAAATGGGGTGGGTGGCAGCCCTTCTTGCTCCAGGCCCTCCCAGAGGTCCCCTGAACAACCCCACAATCCGTAGTGTTCCTACCTACCCCTACAGCCAGGGCCAAGCCCAGCACGTGGCAGGGGTCCCGAAAGAACTCTGACTGCACACCCATGAACACTGCCACCTCTTGGCACTCAGGGCTGCTGCTCCAGGAGGCACAGGGTCCCTGGCCCCACCCAGGCCTCCCCGACCCTCTGAGAAGACTTCGCAGCACAAGAGCACGCCATGGCAAGTGAGCAGGAGGCTCTGAGAGCTCCACAAGCCATGGGCACGGGCAGGCCCTTGGGCGCCTCCAGTCTGCCTGTGTCTGCCCTGCACCAGCTCAGAATAACAAGCCGCCAGGCCAGTCCCGGGGCCATGCTCTCCTCGGAAGGCCAACCACGCCTCCCGGTGCTGATGCCCTCCTGCGGTCCCCGCCCACTGGGCCCCGGTCCTGGCCACGTGACTGGCCTTGACCAAGGGGACACCCGTAACCGTGCAGCAAGGGGAGGCTGCAGGAGCGTGTGCACACCACGACTCCAGCACCAGGAGAAGCCCGGCTGGCCCGCAAGCGGGAGAACTAGACACTCCCCCGCGAACACCAGGCAGCGCTGGTCAAGGGCCAGAGGCGAGGTTACCTCAGAATACTGGCCCCATCAAGAACCACGAATAGCCCCCACATGAGCCCAACAAAACGGCCTGGCTGAGTCCAGCCCAAACTGCAGAACTGTAAGCAGGCAGATGATGGTGTCATAAGCGGCTGAGTTTGGGGACAGTTTGTCATGCAGCAGTAGCTGACTGCTGCAACAGGCACCGCAGTAAGTAGTGATGTCCTCTCTGCCGCTAATGAACCACTGTAACAGACGGGAAAAGCAGAGACCGGGGCGGGGAGGGACTTGCTCAGCGTCACGCGGCAGGTCACCAGTTCAAAGAGGATTCCAGAGCCGGGTGGGCAGCTGCCATGTGGGCTCTGCCTGAGACAGTGAGTGCAGGTCAGGCAAGCAGATGGCACGTGGCAGGGTAGCAAAAATGGCGCTCTGCCCTTCTTGAGGGGCGGGGCCCTTGGGGTCCAGACAGGGTCTGTGGCCTGGACGAGAAGCAGGAAGTGACAGAGCGCGCCAGGGAGGTGGGCTGATGACAGCAGTGCGGCGGAGGGCGCAAGGTGCCCTTACTCTCCAGCTTCCCACAAAAGAAACCACTCAACAAGCCCAGGGAGAAAACCCCAGTGGTTAGTCAAGCAGCTCCCTTCTCAGATGCTGAGAGGATGGGTTAGTTCAGAGCACGGAGCAGAGAGGCTCCAGGTCCGCTCGGCACTGACCTGGGTCAGAGGGGCCGGAGCACCTCCAGGTCTCTTCCAGGATCAGGTTGAGGAGGGTGGGAGCGGTTCCTCGGGGCTGGAACAAAACATGTGCGGCGTCTATGAGGCTGAGGTCCAAGGCCCTGAGGCGTGCTTGGCTAGACTGGATTGCACACTGGGGTCACGCGCCAGTCTCCCAGGACTCCTGGCCTGAGCCTTCAGGGTATCCTTTGTAAAAACAGGACCAGCTACCCATTTCAGAGGTCATGGCTGGGTCTCATGTAGGTCTGGGAGCTTCACATCCCTGGGGCTTGCGAAGAGAGGCAAGAGGGGGTGAGCAGCTACGACACAAGCTGCTACTGGCATCTTTCAGAGGCACAAGCAGAGCCTTTGGAAGCAGCTGGGCCACTGAGCTGAAAGGAGAAGCTACTGGTTTTGTGGCCTTGCTGTGGGGGGGCGGGGTACGGTGCAAAGCTCGCTGCAGTGAACTCCAGTCCCCGTGGCTGTCACCCACCGCGGCAGAGAAGCCAGGTGGTGATCTGGTGAACCCCAAGCACCCTGCTCATGCCACCCTCAGAGGGCAGGCCACTGCATGTCCCTTCTGACGTATACGCAAGGCTTTTTCGGTTTTGACAGTTCTTATGTCTGTTATCACACACAGCAACATAAAGGTGTTTTCTTCCTTTCTAAAGCCTTGTGGGGGGCAGGCATGCCAGAACCCCACACTGCAGGAGTCAGACCCATCTCGAGGTCAAGTGACAGCTCACAGCAGGTACTGCTGCTGCTGACGCCTGGGCATGAAGTTGTGTCTGGCTCTTCTCGACCCCACGTGCTGTAGCCCACCAGGCGCCTCTGTCCATGGAGCACTCCAGTACTCCAGACAGGAATGCTGCAGTGGTTGCCATTTCCTACTCCAGAGAATTTTCCCAACCCAGGGATCGAACTCGTGTCTCCTGCTTGGTAGGTGGATTCTTTATAACCGAGCCACCTGGGAAGTGGTACAGCAGGTACATGGGTGTTCAAATGCATGTTTATTAGGTTATAATGAAAACAAAACCAAAAAGAGCTACTTCTCCCCATTGTGCAAGAACTGTAAGTACTTTTCCCTTTTGGACCATCTGGTCATTGGCTCAAAGCCTCTTTCAGCTCTGGGCACCCTCCCTGCTGCCCTCAGAGCCCCTGCACACCTCCCTAGCTCTGTCTCCCCGCCTGCACCCATTCCAGGTGCAACTACCTTGGATGTTGCTCCAACATATCCAGCTCACCAGGCCCAGGGCCTCTGCCCCACCCCTGCCACACCAAACACCCACCCATGGTCACCTCTGCATATTGTTCAAGCCTCTGTTTGCATCTCTGCCACCTCCTCAGAGGGGGCCCCTTCTCCTCCTTCACACGTATCTGAAATGTTCTTGTCTGTTCCGTGTTTACCTGCTTGCCGTGTGCCTCTCCCCGAGGCCTCGAGCAAAACTGTCTTGGTCACTGCCTTGCCCCCAGCACCCAGCCCAAGCACACAGCAGCGCGCAGGAGCTGGGTGCGGACTGACTCAACTCCCACTACAGACGGCAAAGGGCAAGAGGAAGTCACCAGCCACCGCGAGACCAAGCAAGGGAGTTGTCTAAGGAGCGAGAAGGTGCAGCTCCTGGCTGAGCAGCGAAGGTCCTTACAGCAAGGAGGCTGAGAGCAGGAGAGGTGGGTGCTCCCAGGAGCTACCTGTGGCCCTGGGCTGTGGCGTTCATGTGGTCCCGGATGCTGATGGCCTGTTTGAGGAGACCCTCCACGCTGCGGAAGTAGACACTGCTGTCGACAAGGTTCTTCACGGCACTGAAATGGGAGGGGGACCCAGTCAGCAGCAGCAGAGCAGACCAGTGGATACCCGCACTGGCCCAGTGGTTTGTCCAGCTGCTGGGGGATTCCATGGGCCTCCCCGAGGGCTCACTGTGTGCTTAAAGTTTAGATTTCCCCATGGACCAGAACACTGGATGGCAAGATACAACTTTTGCTTGATGGCTGCTAGACCATTCAATGCTTTGAAGGAGCTGTAAGCATTCAAAGATGACCTCAAAAATAAATGCTTTGGACTTCCCTGGTGGTACAGTGGATAGGAATCTGCCTGCCAATGCAGGGGACATGGATTTGATGTCTGGTCCGAGAAGACTCCACATGCCTTGGAGCAACTAAGCCTGTGCACCGCAACTGCTTGAAGAGGCACTCTAGGGCCCATGTGCTAAAACTCCTGAAGCCCATGCACCCTACAGCCTGTGCTCTGCAATGAGAGAAGCCACCACCATGAGAAGCCTGCGCACCATAACTAGAGAGTAGCACCCACTCTTCGCTACTAGAGAAAGCCCTCATGCATAGCAAAGACCTTATGTAACTAAAATCAGTTCAGTCCAGTTGCTCAGTCATGTCCAACTCTTTGCGACCCCATGGACTGCAGCATGCCAGGCTTCCCTGTCCATCACCAACTCCCAGAGCTTGCTCAAACTCATGTTCATTGAGTTGGTGATGCCATCCAACCATCTCATCCTCTGTCGTCCCCTTCTCCTCCTGCCTTCAATCTTTCCCAGCATCAAGGTCAGGTCTCTTCCAATGAGTCAGTTCTTTGCATCAGGTGGCCAAAGTACTGGAGCCTCAGCTTCACCGTCAGTCCTTCCAATGAATTTCAGGACTGATTTCCTTTAGAAATCCAAGGGACTCTCAAGAGTCTTCTCCAACACCACAGTTCAAAAGCATAAATTCTTCTGCACTCAGCTTTCAGTTTTTAAAATATCATGCTTTCCTTTTAGGTAACCTATTCCTCCCCCTGAAGGAAGCTTGTCAGCTGGACTGTGAAAAGCTCTGAAAGTGAGTTTAGACTCAGCACCATTAGGGAGGCACTACTGCAAAGCTGTGCTAAGCTCTAGTGTTGCTGCCACATGGATGAATGTTTAATAAAAATGTTGTTTCCAACAGCACTACAGGAAAATATTCACCAAACCTCTTGGGGCACTGCTAATGCCAGAAAGTTGCCTGGGCGATGACACCTACAGTAAAAATAAAAGGGTCGTTTTCAAGTCCTATTAAAGACAAAGAAGTCACTCCCATTTATTATCAGTCAAGGACATGCTTGAAAATGGCCATGAGATCAAAGGAGGGGAGCGTTGGCTGAAACCCAGACTGTCCATTTGCTCATCTGACACCACCAAATGCAGTCAGCTTTCCTAGTATCTGTCCACTTCGATAAAAAGCTTTCTAACACAAGTTCACAACTGGCCCAACCAACAGACCATATAGTTTCTCCCAGTTTCACACCAACCATTAACACTGCACAAGGCATTTTAAACAACTAAAAGGGCTTTTTCATGTCCATAGGAAACAGTCTTTCAGCATTAGAGAAATTTACATTTCACTAAAGAGAAGTGCTCAGAGTTCAGAGTAGACAGGCCCCCTGCCTACCACAAGGCAGTCCCATGGAACATTCTGGAACATGATGGACACATTCTTTATCCACTGAGATGGCTGTTAAGCACTTGAAATGTGGCTCGTGAGACTGAGGAACTGAAGCTTTCATTTTATTTCAGTTCATTAAAATGTAAGTGTGAACAGCCAACGAGGGTCCAACCTCCTGCAATGGACAGGGCAGTTAGAGGAACTGGGAGAAAATACAGACTTTGATCTGTTCTTCCTTAAACATGTGCCTTTAAAAAAAAAAAAAATGTTTTTATTTGGCTGCACTAGGTCTTAAATTGTGGCACACAGGATCTTTAGTTGCAGCATCCAAATTCTTAGCTGCAACATGTGAAATCTAGTTCCCGGATCAGGGATCAAACGGCCTGCTTCATTGGGAGCTTGAATTCTTAGCCACTAGACCACCAGGGAAGTTCCAAACCTGGGCTGAAAGGTTCTTGGCTGACCAGGAACTATTTAGTAGCTGCAAGAAAAACTCCATTATCTTTTCTACTCTTCCTGGAGCTGAGAAGAGTGTTTGTAATCACAATCCCCAGGAAGATGCCATCAGTCTGGATCACCCTCCAGCCCCAGCAGAGGGGGCTGGTGATGGCAGAACTCCCAGCAACAGGACTTCCTGTCAAGGAACTTTGACTATACAACAGAAATAGGCAGGCAAATCCCACAGTGCCACGGACAAGGACTGCTGGGGAGTGTCTAGCCTCCACCAAAACAGCCTACAGCCTGCACTAGGAGCAAACAGCACTCCCAAGTCATCAACTCCTAGAGCAAATGGAACAAGCCTGGACATGAAATATAGTCACGGGGAGCCAACAGAAGCACAGGAGGCAGGCTGGCAAAGCTGCAATAACGGGGAGAAACACCAACTGCTGCTTTCTATTATCAGGTGCATCTTTCACTTGTGGTTAAAAATTCTGGGTATTTAGAGAAAGGTAAGCAAACAAGAAAACACAAATAATAAATGGTATACCCACAGTCACAGAAACTTTACTCACAGTAGCTAAAACATGGGAGCAACCCAAATGTCCAAGAGATGAATGGATAAACAAAATGTGGTCCATCTATAGGATGGAATAGTATTCAGCCCTAAAAAGGAAGGAAATTCGGACACAGGCTACAATGTGGATGAACCTTGAAGATACTATGCTAGGTGAAAGAGGACAGTCACAAAAAGACCAAAAAAAAAAAAGTATGATTCCATTAATGTGAGGTCCCTTGAATAGACAGATTTTTAGACAGAAAGCAGAATGGCAGAAGCCAGGAATGGGGGTGGTAAATGGGGAGTTCATGTTTAACAGGGTCAGAGTTTCAGTTTTGCAAGATGAAAAGAACTCTGGAGGTAGGTGGTGGGGATAGCTGCACAGCATTATGAATATATTTAATACCACTGAATTGTACACTTAAAAATGGTTAAGATAATAAATTTTACTTATGCGCCTCTTACTACAATATAAAAACTTAGAAAGAAATAAAAACTTAAAATAAACAGTATTGTGTTTGGGCACTACCCCCAGCTGCCATCCACCCCACCAGTCAGTCTGTGGTCGTGGCTGTGGGTGGGAAACGCTGGCCTCTTGAGGCACCTCCTGGAATCCTTATGACCCCTCCTATGACAGATGGTGGGGGCTGCTGAGGACCAGGAAGAAGCCTGACTGAGACACGTGAGGATCAAATAGTGAGCAGCACAGGTCTGGGCTGGAACTCTGCCCTGTGGCCAGGTGAGTTGAGCTCCACCTGCCCCTACTCAGGTGGGCTTGGCAGGCCAGGGCTCAGCAGGCAGCTGACGGAGCTGCCCCTGAACACCCAGGCCACAGTGGGGCACTGCTGGCAGCGGGGAGGCCACGGTGCTCACCTGCAGGCGTACTCCACGGTGTAAATGGCTCCCTGGCTCTGCTCCTCCCACCGCTGCATGTCAGCCTGTGGAGGGTGGGGAGCTGTGAGCAGGGCTGGCTGTTACCTCCTTCCTCCCAGTTCTCGGGAATGGAGCACCCGAACGCCAATCACCACAGCTGCTGAGATCCACCCCTCCAGCCCCAATCTTTCCTCTGGCAACTCCCACCCCTCCTGTCTGGGCTTTCGGTGAACACGTGGCAACTATGCCTCAGGACCTCTGCACAGGCTGTTCCCTCTGCCTGACACATCCTTCCCTTGGGTCCTCATGTGGCTGCCTCCTTCTCACCACATGGGTCACAGCAGACGCAGCACCTTCTTCCAAATCCACCCCAGGTGTATCCGTCCAGCCCCAAGTTGGGTCAGTGACCATGCACCTCCCTGCTCGTGTCCCGGCCTTGACTCCTGCACCAACAGGAGCTGTGCTCCCTGCTCCACCTAGCAGGCCCCAGCTCACAAGGTGCAGCCCCTGGGAGAGGTCAGTCGCTAGGACAGGACCCTTACCTTATGCTGGGCCAACTCGGGCAGAGAGCGGCGCACGTGCTCCTGCAGCCGGTACAGGGCCACAGACGGCTCGTTGGCCAGGACGTAGACACTCTCGGTGAATTTGTCAGTAACTGGGTCCAGGATGGACAGTTGGCAAAGTGGGGCCGGTGGGGAGAAGGAGATAGGGTTGACAGGTGATCAAGGAGACAAAGCATTAGATTTCTGATTGCTCAACCCGTGAGTCCACCCAGAGTAGAGGAGAGCCCAGCAACACTCCCAGCTGGGTCACCTGTGGCCCTGGTGATGGCTTGCAGGTGATCACAGCAGAGCCAAATAACTCCATCTGGGAGTCACAGAAGGGCCTCAGTCTTGATGACATTAATGTATCCAGTGAATTCATGATCCTTCCCTTCCTAAACCTACTTGCTTGCTGCCACCCACTCAAATCCACTCACATTTCATTTACCTGTGACAAAATCAAGAGATTCTTCTTCAGATGCCCACTGGCTACTGGACCCAAAAGTGCCTGCAAGTTTACATGGGTGGATGGTTCCAGGCCATAACTGACCACCAAGGGGGAGGAAAGTCCACAACCCACGCTGAGTGTCTGAACAACTCAAGAAGTGTGACTCATCCCCATAAGCTCCCCTGTGGGAATAGACCGTGGCTCCCCTCTGCAGGATTCTACCTGAGGTTGCTGTTTGCTCAGCCTCCTCCCCAAACCTGTCCTATTTCCCCCTCTCCTCTGTGGGGCTCTCTTAGTAACTTAATTAAAGACAACTCCTCATCCCAGGATCTGCCTCAAAAACAGCAGCCAGATGGTGGTCCCTGCCCTTCCTACCCCATCAATGAGCAGCTCCTGCTTGTTCGGTCACAAAACAAAGCCCCAAACTCACCCACTTTTACCACTGCACTGCCCTTACTGGTCCAGGCATAGTTGTCCCTCACCTAGAACCCAAACTTAGCTGCTCCCTGGTCTCCCTGCTCCCCCTCCTGCCAACAATCCAGTCCCCACAAAACAGACGAGATGAGCTCCTACTAAACACATCAGATGGGTCTCTCCCCTGGTTGAAACACTCCTATGACTCCCGTCAGCCAGAGAAGCAAATCTGCCTTGCTTCACATGGACCAGAAGGCTCTGCATTTTCTGTTGATCTTACCACTCCCCCCCACCGCCTGCCTGGCCCTCTGCCCCAGGCACAATGGCCTCACGGCTTTCCATGGACATTCAGCACTGTCCACAAGAACTTCCTGAGATGATGGAAGGACTCTATAATCTATACTGCCCAATATGGTAGTTACTAGTCATATACGACTACTGAGCACTTAAAATGTGACTCAGAAGCTGAATTTTAAATTTTACCTAATTTTAATTAATTTAAATATTAATAAGTACTATGGCTAGTATTGAAGCACAGCTCTGAACACTTTGCCACCTCAAGGCCTTTGTACTCGATCCTGCCAATGACACTGCCTCCATCCCCACCTCTCATTTCCCTTCACCCCTCAGCTCAATTGTCACCTCCTGGCCTTCCTTGATCACCAAGCTTAATCAGATGTCCCTTCAACCTCACTCTCAACCTCAGAACTTTGTTCATTTCCCTTATACTTAAATTCTTAATCTTTTTTAAAATTTTACACTGGAGTATAGTTGACTTCCAATGTTTTGTTAGTTTCAGGTGTAAAAGGTTTCATTCTTTATTAGGTTATGTTTATTTAAAACTTGGGATTTGTGAGGGCAGAAGTATTTCTGAGCCTCAGTTTTCTCATCTGAAAAAATGGGAGGATAACAGAACCCACCTCAAGGTTTGCTACAGAGATGGACCCTATCCCACTGCCCAGGACAGTGTAGTTAGTGAGGGAGAACCCACTGGTGTCTGGGAGTCAGGGGAGGCTGTGCTTGAGACTGTCCGGTTTGGGTTTGCCCAGCTCACCACTGTGCTGACTCAGGCAGAGCCCAGCCTGCCACTTCCAAACTGTATGTCCTCTTACCCTCTAAGGGCTCCTCCTTTTGAAAATGAACACAGTGGTAATAGCTTACACCTTACAGTGCTGTTAGGAAGGATGTGGAATTAAATGTACTTGTGACGTCTAAATCATTAACTAGCAGTGATGTATGTAACAAATTAACGACATTGACACTTTAAAAATAAGCTAGTGGCGTTTTGTAACTTGTAACTATGTAATTTCAGTTCAGTTCAGTTCAGTCGCTCAGTCGTGTCCGACTCTTTGCCACCCCATGAATCGCAGCACGCCAGGCCTCCCTGTCCATCACCAACTCCCGGAGTCTACCCAAACCCATGCCCATTGAGTCAGTGATGCCATCCGGCCATCTCATCCTCTGTCGTCCCCTTCTCCTCCTGCCCCTAATCCTATGTGATTTACAGGTATGTAAATATATACAACTGGAGAAGGGCACAGCAACCCACGTCAGTATCCTGGCCTGGAGAATCCCATGGACAGAGGAGCCTGGTGGGCTTACAGTCCATGCGGTCCCGAAGAGTGGGACACGACTTAGCAGCTGAACAACAACAAAAAATATATACAAATGCTTAAATACAAAGGAAACAGTACACACAACTGCCACGCCCCTGGCATTCTTCCAGTGTTTTACACATTGTTTTACCATATCACGTTACTGAATTCTCATAACAGTTTTAAAGGGGGGGAGGCAGGGAGACTATTATACTCCCCATTTTACAGATGACAAAACCGAGGCACAGTGTCTCTAAAGGTTTCAAAACTAGTCAGCGGTTGAGCCGGGATTTCTTGGCAATTCAATCACTACCCACAAACGCTCCCTCAGCGCCGTGGCCCCCTGTCACCCCCCTTCAGATCGCCCTTCTATGAGTCCTCGGCCCCTCCGCCCCGCCCCCCGTGGGGCCCCACACCACCTTTCTTCCCCTTGAGCTGCATCTCGGGTTCTTCCATAGTAGCTACGGCCCTATTCCGAGGACCGGAACCGGAAGTCTGGAGGTAGAGACACCAGCCCAAACTTTCCCTACGAAACTGGATGCCGCGCTTATCCAGTTCCGGTACTACTTGGTCTTCCCGTCTAGATTCTTAGTCAACCGAGACAGAAGGGCCGTGAGTGAGAGACTGGGGAAAGAGGCAATCGGGAGGTGAGTGAAGAGGGGCCGGAGGCCCCTTGAAGCTCCAGGAGGGACGCTCAGGCGGAGAAGGGGCATGGGTGCCCTCCTTTACCGAACCCCTTTTCCGGAGGCAGACATACTGGGGAAATAAGGGCGGCGGGGACGGGAACGCGCAGGCGCAATTGCATAATTCTTGCCTTGGCGGAAGCCACGGCCCACCCCCAAGCCTTAAAGGGCCCGAAGCCGCTCCTACTGCTCCAGCCTTTCCGCACTTTTGCCGGGGGAGGGGGCGCGCAGGCGCAGTGGGAGAACTCGGGGTGGGGGTAGCGGTCGCGTATCAAGTTGCTCTCGTCCCAGCAGAAGCAGGCAAGGCGCAGACAGTACAGGCTCCATCTTGCTGCCCCTTGCATCAATTGGAAGAGAAAAGTTTGTGAGTTGCGCCCCCGAGTTTGGGGGTACCCTGACTCGCGGCGTCGGGTGGCAGAGGAGGCTAGCTGGAGGTGAGTGGACCTGATGGATTGGCTTGGGAGGGGCGGGTGGGATGCAGCCAATCACATCTTTGTTGAGCCCTTGCTCATTCTAGCGATTTTCCCCCTCCCCCCAAAAAACAACAGCAGACATTTATTAAGGTCTGCCCGGGTATCAGTCCTCCTGCTCAGATATTTACAGACATGATTTTTTTAGGCCTCATTTCCCCATTTTTTTAATGAAGAAACTGAGGCTTAGAGAAATTAAGTCAGATGCCCAAGCTTTCACAGCATATAAGTGGAGGGATTCAGACAGCCCACCCCAGAGCCAGGGCTTTTAAGCAATGCCTGTTGTGTGTGCTCTGGTGGTGGGGAGGAGTGGGTCCAAGAAGTCCAATTAAAACGACTCTGGTTTTTATTTTCTGGCTGAGTCTGAGTTTACCCGCCCTTACTACGTAAGGCCAGGTATGTAGTCAGTGCCTGCTTAATGAATTGTTGATAATTATTACCATCTCTCCCTGTTTGGCCCTTCCACCAGCTTTCCCCATGGAGCACACCCAGCCTGTCGAGGATCTCAGCCTGATCCAGCAGCCTTCAACCCCAGAATTTGGGGACCCCGAAGACCCCAGGGACGAGTCCCCTGACGGCTCAGACACTGTGGTACTCAGTCTCTTCCCCTGTACCCCGGAGCCTGGGAATCCTGAGCCAGATGCTGGCAGCTCCTCACCTCAAGGTAGGATACTTCCCCTGGACTTCTGCTTCTGGGATGCAAGATCGGTGACATGTCAGGCTCAAGACAAGACTTCTGTCTTTGTGTCCCGTCACCTTGAATGTGTCTTCCCTCTCCACCCTGTGAGGGATTGCTTTTGGATTGTTTTCTTTTTTTAAATGGTGGTAAAATGCACATAACATAGAATTAGCCATTTTAACTGGAATTGCTTACAATTCAGTGGCAGTAAGTCACCATGGTGTGTCACTTCCACATCTTTGTAGTTCTAGAACACTTCCATCACCCCAAAAGGAAAACCCCAGAGGTATTAGCAGTCGCTCCCCATCCACTTCTCCCAGCCCCTGGCAACCAAAATCTGCTTTCTGTGCTTGTGGACTTGCCTGTTGTGGACATTTCCTATAAATGGGTTCATATAACATGTCGCCTTTTCCATTTGACTCCTTTCACTCGGCATGTTTTTAAGGTTCACCTGCATTGTAATGTGTGTGTGTCAGTACTTCATCCCTTTTATAGCTGAATCATCTTCCATAGTATGGAAAGACCATTTTTACTTTACTCATTCATGCCTTGATGGACATTTGGGTTGTTCCCCTATTAGTGAGTGAAGTGCTGCTGTGAACATGTATGTTCATGTTCATGTTCAATTTTTGTTTGAACACGTGGTTTCAACTCTTTGGGGAGTACCATGCTAGGTCGGATGATAATTCTATGTCTGACTTATTGAGCACCCAAGGATTTTTTTTGACGGGAATCTTTTGAGAGTGTGACACGATCCCCCCGAGGCCTTTGCCCCTGCTGTTCCCTCTGTGTGAAATGCTCTTCCTACACCTCTCCCCAGGTTTCTTCAACTGGCCAAGCTCACAGTTGGGCCTCTTTAGAGTGGCCCTCTCTGACCACTTTCTCTGAAAGGGACTCACCCCCTGCCCTTCCTTCTTTCTGCCCCTCTTCCACCTGCTTTTCATTTCTCCTGAGCCCATATTTCAGCTTAAGTTTTCATTCTATTTCTGTTTCTGTCTGACTCCCTGGCTTGTCCATGGGCCCTTGAGGGCAGAGACTTTGTGCAGAACCTTCCCAGGATGGAGGAGAAATATACACCCTGGGCATCTGAGAGGGTGGAGTGAGTGGACAGTGAAGCCAGGCACTGCCTCTGGTAGTTTCAAGCCCCCAGCTGCTGCTGCTGAGTCGCTTCAGTCGTGTCTGACTCTGCGCAACCCCATAGACGGCAGCCCACCAGGCTCCCCCATCCCTGGGATTCTCCAGGCGAGAACACTGGAGTGGGTTGCCATTTCCTTCTCCAATGCATGAAAGTGAAAAGTGAAAGTGAAGTCCCTCAGTCGTGTCCAACTCAGCGACCCCATGGACTGCAGCCTTCCAGTCCCTCCGTCCATGGGATTTTCCAGGCAAGAGTACTGGAGTGGGTCGCCATTGCCTTCTCCGCCAAGCCCCCAGGGTCTGGCCTTAAAACCCAAAACATTTTCAGGGGAAACAGAGGCCCTTTCTCTCTCTCCCAGCAGGCAGCTCCCTGAAGCACTCAACGACCCTCACCAACCGGCAGCGGGGCAATGAAGTCTCGGCCCTGCCAGCCACCCTGGACTGTGAGTGGGTCCCTGGTCCCTGGGGGAGAGAAGTGGTGGGGTGGCAGGTGCTGGGAGGAGCGACTTTGGACGGGGAGTGAACGGAGTACTGGAGCAGGGATGGGACAGGTGCAGACTCTGCCTCTCTTCGGCCCCCAGCCCTGTCCATCCACCAGCTTGCAGCGCAAGGGGAGCTGAGCCAACTGAAGGAGCATCTGAGGAAAGGTGTGTGCCCACACGCATGCACCAGTGTGACTTCACCTGCTGGTGTGTGTGTGTGGCTGCTGACATGACATGAGCCTCCACGTGTGTGCCTGTGTCTGTACGCGTGCCTGCGCATGTCCACACGTGTCATCCACATGTATGCCTCCCTGCCCCACACCTGACCCCAGCCACCCACCCCACCCCCAGTACCGCAGCCTTGGGGAGAGTGGGCAGGGGTACATCCCAGTGGTACCACCCCCCTCCTGCCAGGCGACAACCTCATCAACAAGCCGGACGAGCGCGGCTTCACCCCCCTCATCTGGGCCTCCGCCTTTGGAGAGATCGAGACTGTCCGCTTCTTGCTCGAGTGGGTGCGTCCCAGCCCAGCTGGGGGCTTCCTGAGGACTGGAGGGCGGGCAGCGGTTTCAGCTGAGTCTGCTGGGGCCGTGTCTGTAAGATGGAGCTAACATGGGGGCTCCAGGATTGCAGAGGCTGCCCCCACCCTCCCTCTGCCCTGGCTCTGTCACTGCCCCCTCTGCTTTTCCCAGGGTGCTGACCCCCACATCCTGGCCAAGGAGCGGGAGAGTGCCCTGTCACTGGCCAGCACCGGTGGCTACACGGACATCGTGGGGCTTCTGCTGGAACGTGACGTGGACATCAACATCTATGACTGGGTGAGGCGCCACCTACTGGCCCTGGGCACCTCACAGGATACCAAGTCTGTTTGGGGTGCTGAGACCCATCCTCAAGCCTCATGGAGCTACCTGTTTTGTTTTGTTTTGTTTTTGAGGGGTTTAGCTGACACATAAACAGCTCAGATATAGTAGACAGAGCTGAGGCCGCCTGTAGAGCCAAGGGAAGTCAGGGTGGGCTTCCTGGAAGAAGCAGTATCTAAACTGAGATCCAGGGAATAAGCTAGATGGGCCAAGTGACCAACAGGAGGAGGAGCCACATTAAATTGGAAGGTGTGGGGATTCATGAGAATCTGGAAAAGATGGTGTCAATTGTCCTGTACCCCTGTTCCTGACAGAATGGAGGAACGCCACTGCTGTACGCCGTGCGTGGGAACCATGTGAAGTGCGTGGAGGCCTTGCTGGGTGAGTGCAGTAGAGGCTGGCCCTGCAGGAATCCTGACGGCCAGGGAAGGGTCTGAGCTCTGCCTGAACTGCTCTTAGGATGGGTAAGAGCTTTCTCCTGCAGGATTGAGGTGGGGACAGGAGGTGGCAGGAACAGCACAGGGGTCTGGCTGACTGGGTTGAGCACACACACTCTGCATACCTTAGAGACCCTGGAGGTGGAGATTCCAGTGGCCACATTCATCAGAGGTCAGGCTCTTATCCAGGGCCACACAGCTACCAGCAGACCTGTGGCTGCGTGGTGGGTAGTCCCTGCACCTCCGCACCCCACCCAGGCTCCTGGTCCTCAGCCCAGCCTCCTCTGCAGCACCTGTTCTGCTTTGCAGCACGAGGAGCTGATCTCACCACTGAGGCAGACTCCGGCTACACCCCGATGGACCTCGCCGTGGCCTTGGGATATCGGAAAGGTTGGCCTGAGACACTTGGAGGCAGTGTCAGGGTGCTGTAGGTGGGATAATCCACAGCAGGGTGCATGGGACATCCCTTTTGGATGTCAGATGCTAGCAGCCAAAGTGTTCATGTTAGCAAACATCAGGTGCTGGTGTATACTTGGCCCGGGCATGTACTAGTCCCAGCTTCTGGGGCTCCCCGTGTACTGGGGCAGGAGGCCAATGTGTATCAGTGACAGGGGCCGTAATGGAGGGACATGCAGGCACTGAGAGGTCCAAAGGATGCCCCAACGGGGCGAGGATACCAGGAGGGCCACGGTGCGCATGGCCATGGAGACCAGCCCCCTCCATGGCAGGAAGTGGACGTGAACAGGGGCTGGAGACAGACCCCCGTTTGACTCCCTACTTCAGAAAATGGGGAGATCCTAACAGAACTAACCCCTGGGGTCATGGGGGGTGGTGCATGGGAAACATCCCATTCCATCCTTCCTTGATGGAGTTTTAGTCCATTTGAGAAAGTTCCAGTTTGCCAATTTTGTTGGGTAAGGAATATTTTTATAACTGAAAAACCTCCAAAAATGCGTTTTTACAAACTTTGGGGAAATTGAGGTTCCTAGGGCAGGGGCCTGTCTTCCCAGCTGTTCTCTGGCAAGGATCTGATCTACTTGAGGAGGAAATGGGTCCTCCATCCAGGCCCCAGGGCTGAGGCCCCTGCTTATACCCTGAGGGGAAGGTACAGGTTGGCCTGTATCTTTGCAGCCACTGTTCAGTTCATGGCTCACCTCTCACCTGTTCTGTTTCCAGTGCAACAGGTGATTGAGAACCACATCCTTAAACTCTTCCAGAGCAACCTGGTGCCCGCCGACCCCGAGTAAACACCACCCACCAAGGATTTAAGACACTCAGGGAACAAAATGGTTGACCCAGAGCTGGGGGAACCCAGAACCGGCTTCAAAGGCAGCTCCTGGACAGACGGTGGGAGGGGGCCCTTTCCAAGAGGAACCAATAAACCTTCTGTGCAGAACTTGAAGGACTTTGCTGTGCTTCTTGGAGGAGGCAGCCACTCAGCAGCCTCACACCTTCTTCTTCCCTAGCACACGTAGGTGATAGATGACCACTCGGCCAAAGAAATCAGTGGTGTCCTCAAACGTCACCTTCAGCCGGTCCACCTCAGCAGGTGGCACTGGGAAGGTGTAAGCAGAACAGTCAAGGGAAACAGATTTCTTTATCTTTTCCCACCCGCCAGCCCCAGCTCAGATATATCCACCATGCTGGGTGACCCAGCAGACTGTTGGTCCCTCAGAAGCTCTCGCACAGAACAGACTGTCATGAGCCCATTTTACAGGTGAACCAGTGGAGACCTAGAGGCCACTTGCCCAAGGTCACCCACCAGGGCCCACAGCTTTCAGAGGCGCAGATCACCCCACCCAGCAGCTGAAGCAGGATATCTGAAGTGAGTTGTTGTCCTCAGGGTAAAAATCCACAATCTTGCTAAGAGCCTCACTCCCCAAAGAACCTGCAGCAGGGAAAGAAGCAGTGAGGCAGCGAGCCCTCTCTAGTTCCCCACTTTCCAGGGTTTTCAAGTACCTTCCAGGCGGCCCTGGCGACTGGAGAAGCCCCCCTGGAACTGGATCTGCAGCTGGGAGACACAGATGCACTGGGGAAACTCCAGTGTTACCCACTGGGAGGGACCCTGGAAGCAGACAGAAAAGGAAAGGCCCGTGAGCACTTCATACTCAGCCATGCTATGCCTGTCCCTCTCACTGACAGTCCATGAGGGGTGGGGAGCAAAGTGTGAGCACAGGTTCCCTTCCTGGCCAATCTGCCCAGCTGGGGAGCCCCCAGGTTCTCAGGGGACACTAGACCCCTAATGATTTGTTTTGGCGGTGCAGCACAGCTTGTAGGATCTTAGTTCCAAAGTCAGGGATTGAACCCGCACGCTCAGCAGTGAAATCACAATCTCTCAACCACTGGACCAAGGGGGAATCCCTCAGACTCCCCGCCCTGATTCCGATTCACACTAGGGGTGGAGTCCAGGAGAGGGTGCATCACCTGGTCCGAGTTCCAACACGTCTCCTCGTCCTGGTCGAACAGGTGCTTCTTGCCAAACTGCCTGGTGTTCCGATTCAGCACCGAGCTCACCCTAAATGCAGAGTCGCAGCGTGGAGAGGTGCTGAGCACCGAGGCGAGGGCTCGCCTACTACCTGGCTCACCCCTCCCTCACCACCGGTTCCCTCATTTCTGTCTGCCCCTTAGGACTAGACCCCAGGCCAAGTGCCTCGTCCGCCACTGCTCGCCACCCCCCCCCCTCCCGTTCACACCCCACCCCTCCCGGGGCTCTCACCTGCTCACTGTCTCTGGACAAACCAAAGAGTGGGTCATCTCGGTTCCACAAAGCCTCGCAGGACTCAGGGCCGGACTCAGTCCAGCTTCGAATCCAGGCCCCTGAGCGCGGCCCTGTTCACGCCTCAGAATCTACGCGTCCTCACCTACAGCGCGGCACAAGATCCGTCACTGCCCGGTCTCTCCAGGCCTAAATGTCGCCCTGACCAACCAACCCCTTGCTGGAAAAACCTGGAGTTTTGGAGACTCTGCTAACGACCCCAGGCCAGGCCTTTCACAGTGGGTGCAAGGAAGGTAAATAGGTTTCCTATAGGTTTAGGGAGCAGTCGCTCCTTCTCGGAGCCTCAGTTTCTCTCAAACTGCTTTCGGAACCAAAAGCAAGATCCGGAACCGCGTGAAAGCCGTGTGCGCAGGCGCGCCCGGCCCTTGCGCCCGGGGCGTGGTTTAATTTGCCCCGCCCCTCAGTGCCTGCCTCTTAAAGGGCCCTGATCCAGTGATTGCGGGCTTCCCCGCTGGCTCAGTGGGGAGGAATCCTGCTTGCAGTGCAGGGGATGTGGGAGACGTGAGTTCGTTCCCTGGGTTGGGAAGATCCCCTAGAGAAAGAAATGACAACCAACTCCAGTATTCTTGCTTGGGAAATCCCAGGGGCAGAAGAGCCTGGAGGGGTACAGTCCAAGGGGTCGCAAGAGAGTCAGACACGACTTCCCTGGTGGCTCAGACGGTAAAGAACCCACTTGCAATGAGGGAGACCTGGGTTCGATCCCTGGGTTGGGAAGATGCACTGGAAAAGGGCATGGCAACCCACACCAGTATTCTTGCCTGGAGAATCCCATGGACAGAGGTCATGGCGGTAAAGAGTCGGACATGACTGAGTGACTAAGAGCTGAGCATAATAACTAAACAACAACAGCAAACTGAAGCTAGAATGCTTGCTAGAGGAGGTGCCTTCCTTCCCTAGGACTTCCCCAAGGCCAGCCCTGCAAGGAGACAGGCAGTGACATTTCCTACTTCGGTGGAAAACAAGAGGGCCATGGATTTCTACAAGCAAGTCTCTCGGATCTGGAGGGAAAATGCAGGTATCTAAAGCAAGTGTGTGCCTACTGTGGGGTGGGGATGGGGGGCTCTCCTTTGGTACCTGCGGGTATAAAGCACTAGTTTTAGAGTGCAAGAGACTTCTTAAAATGATGTCTTCCCACCAGTAGAACGAAGTCTGCCGAGTTCATTCTCTAACTGCAGGATTCTTAAAAAAAAAAAAAAAAAAAGGATTCTTTACTGTCTGAGCCACCAGGAGAATCATGTCTGACCCTTTTGCGACCCCCTCCAGGCAAGAATACTGGAGTTGGTTGCCATTTCTTTCTCCAGCGGATCTTCCCCACCCAGGAATCGAACTTACATCTTCGATGTCTCCTGCATTGCAAGCAGGATTCTTCACCACTGAGCCAGCAGGGAAGCCCACAAGCCTGGGAATCTCTGCACTTCACTGCGTCCCAGAAGCCAAAGGAAGAGTTGAGGAAGAAGCCATGATGGTGCGAGTACTGGGCGTCTTTATCAGCCTCGTGTGTCACCACTGGGACACAGGAGTCCTGGCTTCCAAATCTGTCTTCATAGTAAGTGCTGCCTGTGACAAGCTTCTTGGAGGAGGGGTAATGTGAGGTGGGTTTTGAAGGATGGAGAGGAGTTTGCCAAACTGGATTATACAAAGCTTCAGATACATGGCTAAAGTTTTGGTTCACTGATTCAGTAAACAACTCCTGCCACTCCCTACTGCCCAGTCCTGTGCTGAGTGATGCTGAGGACTGAGAGGTCTCAGTTCCAGCCCCATATCTGAAGATATCCCAATCTGGGGAAGAAAGAACTAGAAACATACAATCTCAGCCCCATGGGACCAGAGCTGAGCCAGAGGGAGAGATAAGGCTGGGGAAGTAGAGGATCTACCTGCGGGAGGGCTTCCTGGGAGAGGGGATATTGTGCCTGTACCTTATTGAGTGGACAAGAATTCACTAAGGTGAGAAAAATTGGAGTGGGGAGGTGGATGGGCAGGCAGAGTGAACAGCATAAGCAAAGGCCTGGTTGAATAAAAGACCATGAATTTGAATAAAATATGTAAGTCCAGATCCTGCTGGGCCTAAAGCAGTCAAGAAAGGTGTTTGAGAAAGGCGGTACACCATCCAATCCGCGTGAATGGAGACTTCTGGACAGAGCAGCCACTGGCAAGTGGCTGCAGTTCCTGGCTTTAACTGAATGGTCTGGGATCCAGCCCCTTTCTTCAAGGGCTAGGGGAATGGTCCTCCTGGCATCCTACTAGTGTCTGCCCAAGTCCACAGCAAGAGTGGGGGCTGGTTGGGAAACTGGGACACCAGCGGAAGGGCCACCCCATCAGCCCCTGCCGGCCAGGACTTCCTGCATTCAGTCATGGCCTCATGCCATCCAGACCTGGCTCTGCTGGTCTGAGGGTCAGGGCCAGTGGCGGGGGTGGGGGGGGTGGGGGTGGGGAGGGAACTGGTATCAAAAAACACCTCCCTACCTCTAGAGGAATTTAGGAAGAGTATGGACCCTGGAGAGTCCAGATCAGGTTTAAATCTTGGTTAGGCCATTCACTCAGTCCTGTGTGATCTTGGACAAATATGTTGAGCTCTCTGAGCCAGTTTCCTTATCTGTGAAATTAAGAGAATTCTATTTACAGGACTACTAGAGAATTCAGTGGACTCTTCATGACAGGTAACAACAGTGGTTGACATTTGTTGAGCACCTACTCCGTGTTTAACTTGAAGCCATGTCTGTCTCCATCCACTAGATCATTAAATCTGCTGTGCTGGTCCTTGTCACTCCCATTTTACAGCTAAGGATACAGCCGCTCAGCCACTCAGCAGCCAAGGTTCCCCAAGGAGGATATGCACAGCCCCAAGGCCCCCTTTACCACTCCTGGTCTTGGCATGGAGCCACCATGCCCACTGGGATGAAGCCAGCTTCGTACCCTCTTCCCGCCTCCTCACCCCACCGGCGCCTGGGCATGAAAGAACCTCCTGTTTCTCCAGGGAATTAGCAGCTCTAAGCTCCCAGCAGAGCAGCCAAAATGGTCCATTCATTTGCCTTAGTGAGAAGAGACTAATCACTCCCTCCTTCCTCACCCCAGGGGGTGGGGCAGAGGGAAGTCTAGAAGAGCCAGGAACTGTAACTCTGGTTGGCTGAGGGAAACTGAGGCAAAGAAGTCATTTATGTAAGGTCACCTAGGGGAACTGGGATGCAAACTTCAGTCTCACTCTAGAGTTGAGCTGAGTTCTGCATTTTTCAGGAGAGGAAATAGAGGCTCAGAGAGGGTCATGGATTTGCTGAAGTCACACAGCAAGTATGGGTCAGCAAGGATTCTGGGGAGGCAGCCACCCACAAGGCAGAAAACAGGTCCCACTTCCCAGAAGTTTGTCACCCTGGAGTAGGGCAGGGAAAAGCCCTCAGGTTGCTTTGAGCTTCAGTTTCCCCCTGGGGCAAAAGTGTAATGATTGCCCCAAGACCGCAGCCTGGAGAGTCTGGAGTGAGGGTGATGGAATCCTCTGAGGTTGGCAGCCCTCTGCGGGGCAGACCTGGGTCTGATTTATCCACTGGGGCCTGCGTGGGTACCGCAGGGCCCAGCTCAGGGTAAAAGGATGCTTATTTGTTTCCGCCAGGACTTGTTGGTCCTGGCAGGAGGTAAGCTTGGGAACCTGGATAAGTGGAGATGACAGTAGGCAGGAGAGGGGGTGGCCACACATGAAGGGACTGAGCTGAGTTGGCCAGGGAACACCTTGGGCCACAACTGAGTGTGTTGGACGGTGAACATGAGTGACTGTACTGTGAGTGTGGCCCTGGGGGCCTGTCCCCGTGTCAGCGACTTGGTGTCAAGTGGTCCTGGTTGGGTGCTGACTGTCTGTAGGTATGCCCATGGCCATAATCATGCTTGACTGTAAATAACACGGGGCAGATGTGAGCTGTTTGTGGCTGCCAGGAAGGCTAAGTTTCCATGGGTATGCACAGCAACAGTTGTGTTTGAGTGTGAAGGGGGTAGGTGCAGCTGGGCTCAGAGTTGCGAGTTTGGATGTACCTTGGATATGACATGTGCGTGGCCTGTTGACTTATATGTGGCCTGATCAGGTGTGGCCGGCTGTCACTGTATGTCTGGGATATGACTTCGCATCAGTGGTTGGTAGTGACGTATGTGACAGGTGTGAATATGCTTGCACGTGCCCTGTCGCTATGTCACCTGTGGTGTGTGAGAGGCATTTCAGGGAACAGTGTCTGTTCCTGATGCCCAGCTCTCCTGGAGAGTCCTGCCTCCTAGCTCATTCTCTGGGCAACCAGCCTCCTCCCCTGTTCCCGCCCCCGACTCACAGCAGTCCCTGGCCTAAGACCCAGTGTGGGGGAGACAGAGAGGGCACGCAGGGCTGAGGGTGGGAGGCCGCTGGCCCATTCCCAGTGCAGGCCTATAAATAGCTCTTTGAGCCCAGCAGATTCCCAGGCAAGGTTGCCTCATTCCAGCCCCCAGCAACAGCCGCTCCCAGGCCCCAGGCCAGTCCCTCTAAGCTCAGCCCTGGCACCAGTGAGGGGAGCCAGGGAGTGGGGAGGAGGGGGGAGGGAACAATTGAGGGGGTTCACGGTGGGGATTCGCTTGGTTCGGAAGCCGCAGACCTGGTCTCCCACTTGTTCAGAAGTGCAGTCGTGTCCAACTCTTTGCGACCCCGTAGACTGCAGCATGCAAGCTTCCCCGTCCTTCACTGTCTCCCTGGGTTTACTCAAACTCATGTCCATCGAGTCGATGATGCCATCCAACCATCTCATCCTGGGTTACCACCTTCTCCTGTCCTCAGTCTTTCCAGCATCAGGGTCTTTTCCAATGAGTCGGCTCTTCACATCAGGTGGCCAAAGGATTGGATCTTCCGCTTCAACATCAGGGCTCCCACTTGGCCCCTACCCATACTCTGCAACCTCAGGCAGGTGGTCCTATCTCCCTGAGCCTGTTTTCTTGGCTGGAAAATGGGCAGCAGCTTGATAGCAGCTCCCAGCTTGTGTGTTTACTTTCCATTTCATTCTACCAGTAACCCTGTAAGGTGGTTTACTTTTAATGAGCCCTGTTTTTGTCAGGGAAACTGAGACACAGAAAAATGAAATGGCTGGTTCAGAGTTACACTGTTAGGGATTTCAGAGAGGATTTTATTTATTTTTTTTTTTTTGGGCCATGCTTTGAAGCCTGTGGGATCTCAGTTTCCTGACCAGGGACTGAACCTGGGTCATGGTAGTGAAAGTACCGAATTCTAACCACTAGACCACCATGGAACTCCTCAGAAAGGGGTTTTGAACTCTGGACTTGTGCAGGCCAAGCTGCGACTCCCACACGTGTCACCCAGACTCCTGTCCCTGCTGCCTGCCACCTGCAGACACTCACATTAGTGTGGTCACTGACCGTCATCCGTCTTCTGCGCTGAGAAGTTCCCCGATGCGGCCACCACTAGCCCACCCCCAGAACAGCAGGCTGACACAGACCTTCCAGGGCACACTTGCTCCCTTGGGGTCTTCCCTCATCCTTCACTCATTCTGACTCCCTTTTTGGTAATCTTGCTGAAATCATCCAGCTCCCTGTTTCTTTGTCTTTCCACCAGTCGAGACCCCCCTCAGAGATACAGTCATACACATACATGGATGCAGGACACTCACCAGTGCACCCCGTCTTGGCGCTGAGAAACGAAGACTCTGGGAAGAAAGGCTTGCTGGGGAGAGGGCTGATTTCTTTATATTTTTGTCCCCTCTCATTTCCATTTTTCATTATAGGAAAGTACACAGAACACAAAATTTACCATTTGAAAGTGCACAAAGTGGCAGTAATCCACATTACTGTGCAGCCGTCACCACTGTCTAGCTCTAGAATATTTCCAACATGCCCAAAGGAAACCCTGTGCCCATTTGTAGTCCCTCCCTGTCATCCCCCCTCCCCCAGCTCCTGGTCATCACCGTCTAATCTCTGCCTCTGCATTTATTCTGAACATGTCATATAAACGGACTCAAACGGAGACCCTTTTGTGTCTGGCTTCGTTCACTCAGCATATTGTTTTCAAAGTTCATCTATGTCGAAACATGTATTAGTACTTCGTTCCTTTTTATGGCTGAATAATATTCCATTGTAGACCTTTTAAGATCTGGGATCTCCCTACAAAGACATGCACATCCCCCCACCAGCAAAGCAAAAATATTTCTGTAACAACAATACTTGGTCCACCCCAGGTACTCCATAAAACCTGACTAGATGATAGAATGAATGGATGAATGATAGTTCTGATTGGCACTGGCGGAAACAGCCTTAGGTGTGACACAGCTGGGCTCTGACTTTGCAAGTCTCTTACCAGCTCTGTGACCTAATAAGCTTCCTCTCCTCTCTGAGTCTGGCTTCCTCTCTATACCTTGGTGTAAAACAGTAACTGTAGCCAAAACTGTTTCAACTGTGAGTCCTGGAGAGCTAGACAGACCAGGGTTGGAATCCCAGCTCTGACCTTTGCCTAGGCGTGACCTTGAGAGAGAGACTTCATCTCCCTGGGGACTCAGTTTCCCCATTTGTAAGATGGAGCAGGCCCCACCTTGGTACTTCTGGGGACACTTATTCTGAATGGGAGGAAGTCTGGCACAGTCGTCTCTGGGGTGGGGTGAGGGGTCGTAGGAGCGGGGAGGGGATTTTAGGCAAAGGGAGCCCCCTCCCTCGCACAGTTGGAGGCTTCAGGCTGGCGGGGGCGCATGCGCAGAGCAGCCCCGCAGCCCCTTTATAAGCGCTGAGGCGGCGCTGGGGCGAGCAGAGCGCAGGGCGCAGGGGTGGACCCGGCGGCGCGGATTGAGCCCAGCCAGCGTCCTTTGTGCCGGTCGACCGCCCCGGGATGCATTGGAGCTAGGAGCCAGGTGGGGGTCGGTCATGGGGAGGGGGTCACGTTGAGGGAGAGATCCTATGGGATTCACACAGAGCTCAAGATTGGGGAGGAGGGGCTGGGATCAGAGAGAAGCCCCTAGCATGGGGTGGTGGCTTAGAGGGGGAGGGAAGCCTCGAGTTGGGGAGGGAACGCAAACTAGCAGAGGGCTTGAGAATGTCAGGGGGATTCGGATTTGGGGGTAAGGTTGTCTAGAGAATGCAGAGACGACCCTGCGATGGGGAGGGGCCGGGCTGGGGGTGGGTCTTAGAGCTGGGGAGGCACGGGGAACCAAGGCTAAAGAAGGGGCGCCCCAAGTTTAGAGGTAAGAGGGGAACAGCACCCGCTGAGCATGGGACTCCGGAACAGGGCACCCCGTGTCTGAGCTGAGACACCCCAAGATTTTAAGTGGGGATTCCCAGTTTGCAGATGAATGCAGGATTCCAGGATGGACTGCAGCGGTGAGGGGGCTCCTCAGACCAGCCTGAGCCTGATAGAAGGGGGTCTGTACAAAGACTGAACCCCTTCCCCCAGCAGGGAAGGGGTGTCCTGCTGTGTCTCTGCCCTTTTGGCTCAGGTCTTGGTACCACATCTTGACTCAGGCAGGAGGCTCTGGGGGCGCTCCATCCCACAGTGCTTCCTGTTGTTTCCTGGGACCTAGAGTTGGGGTGCTGTCCCTTCTCTCGGGGAGCACGCTGTGTATCCGAAGTGAATACTAGGTGAGAGCCCCTTAAAACCCGTAGCTATCAGAGCACCCAGTCGCTTAAGGGGAGCTGCCCCCCGTACTTTCACATCTGGCCACATCCTCGCCACTAGACACAGACCCTTGCCTCACCCCTTCAGTCCTGTCTGTCCATATGGATGCATGTGGAAGTCCTGGATTGGTTTGGGGGCACAGACACTAGGAAGGAAGGGGCTGGGGCCCTGGGCCCAGCCTGGGCAGGAGCGACCCCCATCCCTGTGTGCGGGGCTTTGTTCCTCTCGGCAGCATTAATGGGAGACAGCCAGGCTGAAGAGAGGGTTGGCGCTGGGCCCCAGCGGGGGTTGTGGGGGAAGGGCAGGGAGGGAAGCCTGAGCAGACCGTGGGACCCCAGAACCCCAGCAGCCTCGCTGGCTTGGGGACATTCCTAAATGGAAGCTGTTCCCCAGGAGCTAGGGACTTGCGTGTGTGTGTGTGTGTGCGCGTGTGTGTATGTGTGTGTCTACCCCATGCTGGGAGGAGGTAGATGCTTATGGTGTCCTCTGTGAGTCTAATGTGACCAAGGTTGTGTCTTTGTCAGGAAACTTGTGCCGGAGCCACATCTCCCGGTTGCAAAATGATGTGTGCCCACCAGTCACCAAAGCCACAATTCATCCAGTCTGGTCTGTGCCAGGGGCTGGCAGCTATATGTGTGAGTGTGTGTGAGGAACTGTGTCTGACAGAGTGGCCTCATCGAGGGGTTTCCGTGGGGAGCCTGAGACTGAGGGTGTGTGTCTTTGTGCAGAAGACATGCTGCTTGCCTTGTAAGTGCCCATATTGTCTCTCTTTGTTAATGTCACTGTGAGTCTGTGAGTGTGAGTCTCCAAGGCTCTGAGCCTAGAGTGTGTGGCTGTGTATGTGTCCCAGGTCCTCTCCATGTGATCGGCAGTGTGGACCCTGGGTGGGGGAGCGTGAGATGTGGTCTGTGTGCAGAATTGGGGAGCTAATTGGCAGGGGAAACATTGGCAGGGGTTTGGGTCTCCAAGGGGCAACCAAGGCTGATTTACGGAGCCCGGCTTCCTTTCTCCTCCAAGGAGTTCCATGCGTTGAACCCATGCACACAACTACACCCTGACTCCAAGGCCAGTAACACATACACGTGTGTGCTCATACTGGGCTCATACTGGTGCCCACACACCCAGAGGCCACACTTGGTCCCCGTGCCCCACCCAGCACACGTTGCCGCTGTGGACCCTCATACATGGCCCGTAGCACAGAGCGCACGCTGGCCTGGACAGTACCTCGATGCACAGCCAGGCGCAAACACACACAAAAACGCCTGCTGGCAAACTCAAACTCACTCAGTGCCTTCTGAGACAGGGGGTGAGTGTGAGGGAGGGGGAGACACACACACACACATCTCTCTCTTTCTTCCTGGCCACCCCTCCCCCCAAACCCCGCAGGCCCCTACTTGCATATGTATGAGACTCATGCATTATTAATAAGGGGACAAGCCCCAGACAGCTGTGTAAATGCTCACCTCTGGTGGCCCTGGGGAAGAGGTATTTTAAGAGAAAGGGTGTGGGTGTGTGAGGGTGCCATTGGAGGGGATGAGTATGTGTGGGAAGGTGTGTGTGGCAGGACGAGTGTGCACCTGAACCTGTGTCTGTCACCTTGTTGGATCACCATTGTATATTTGAGTGTGTACACAAGCCTTTGTGTACAAGTAGCTGTTGTTTAAGTGAACATTTCTTCGGCTTCACAAGTCAGCTCATTCCATTCTCCCAGTAACACTCTGAGGTCTGTGCCGGGTGATCCCCACTTTACAAGTGGGAAACTGAGGCACGGAGTGATGAAGCAACATGTAGGGAGTAGAGACAGGCCTTGAAACCTAGTCACGAGGATATAGTTTGAGCTCTTAACCGTACAAAGTGTGTGTGTGGAGGGGTGTGTGGTTGTGCATGTGCATGAGAGTTCTCTGTACTAGCCCCCTCCTAAGGCTTCCCAGGGGGCACTAGTGGTAAAGAACCCGCCTGCCATTGCAGGAGACGTAAGAGATGCGGGTTCGATCCCTAGGTCAGGAAGATCCTCTGGAGCAGGGCATGGCAACCCACTCCAGTGTTCCTGCCTGGAGAATCCCACGGACAGAGGAGCCTGGTGGGCTACGGTCCACGGGGTTGCAAAGAACCGGACAGGACTAAAGTGACTTCGCATGCATTCACGCAAGGCTCTCCTGGAGCAGGCACAGCCCAGGGTCCCGCCCCACCCTTTAATACCCATCCAGGACTTGAGCTGTCAGGGGACCCTGCCCCACTGAGGGTTCTGAAAGGGAGAAATGAGGACAGCCAGGGATGGAGGTTGAAACTGCTGAGGTTTACAGGTTGGTAGTTAGGGACACCATACCAGGAGCTGACCTCTGCCCTGCTGTGCAGTCCTAGGCAAACCACTCACCCTCTCTGGACCCCGAGTCACTGCCTAAGAAGGCAAGGGGAGTGGGCAGTGCCGCTGTGTTGCCGCCCCAAAGTTCAGCACCACGGACAGGTCCCCGGCCTGCCTTCCTACGGGGCCTCAGAGCTGGAACCTGGCCGGCCCCGCGGTCTTCCACAGGACCCTATTCCGGACTTCATCCACACTCCCCTACTCAGGGCTATTCTTTTATCAGGAAGAGGGTGCAAGGGCTGGGTTTATAGGTAATGTAGTAACTTCCCATCTGTCCCCACCTGCTGAGGCACATGGATGGGGGAGGGGGAAACCGGGAGGGGGCTTTCAGAGGAGTGGGAGGCTTTAGGGAGGAGCCATACCCCAGGGTTTCTAGTCTCTGGAAGAAGGTGAAGTCTGGGAGGACACGCTGTGTCCTAGTGTGTGTAACGGGCTTTGCTTACAGGTAGTGCTCCGTGTTTTTGCGTTTTATGATCATGTGCCACAACCTCTAGAGAAGTCTGAATCCACAATAAGAGTTTCTCTGCGGATCTAGGAGGCCTCCACACCAGTCAGTGTGAATTCAGAGGGAGGGTGGGATGGGTAAGGGCGAGGCCCCTTCCTCCAGCTGGGACTTGGCAGCTCTTCAAAAATCCCAGAAACCAGGAATAGAATCTTGGCGACAACCAGATCCTGGAATTGAAGCTGAGAATCGTGTCAGTCAGCAAACCCAGATTACAGGCTGGCTTGGAGGCCAGCCTGCTGCCAGAACTGGGGACCCCCGACAGACTAGGACTGGATGTTGCCCTCTAGGAGCCTCTGATTTGATTTAGGAGGCCAACTTGAAGAATGGAATTTTGATCTTGGCTGTTAAAGTCAATAATAATAACAGCTGGAATTTATCCCTTCATGCCAGGCAGTGCTAAGTATTTTGTATGTATTGACTGTATTGACTCATCTATTCCTTCCAACTACCTGATGTTATTCCCATCTGACATGCAAAGAAACTGAGGCACAGAGAAGCTAAGCTATTTGCTCAAGGTCACATAGCAAGGAACAGGCAGAGAGACAACCCTGGTTTGATTCACTCCAGCATTCATGCTCTGACCATCAGACTTCATTTGCTGGGGTTCTGAAGTTGGCCCTGGATTTGGATCCTGGATGTGCTCTTGCTTGTTGACTGTGTGACCTTGAGTGACGCATGGCCTCTCTAGCCCACGTTTCCAGATCTGTAGAGAGGGAGGAATTGGTCCTTTCATGTCAACTATCTAGAAGGGATGTACTCACCCCTTACTCCCTCTCCATCTTGTTTCAGGTCCAGGATGGGGGCCTTGTTTGTCTGGGTCTCAGGCCTCCTGACTCTGCAGATGCTTCTCTTTGTGGCTGGGGAGCAGGGTGAGTTTGCTCGTGAGGTGGGAGAGGCTGGGGTCTGGAGAACTGACAAGATGGGGCAGCCTTTTAACTTGAGAGTCTTCTCCTGCTGGTTCTCTGGCTTGGTCTGGAGAACAAAATGAGAATAGACGAAAAAAGTCTTTGAACAGTCAAAAGCGAACAAGACACCTGAGAGGTTATTTTTAGTCATTGCCAGCAGAGGCTAGAGGTTTCCGCCTCTCACTGTTTTGCTGAGATGAGCTGAAGAGAGAAAGAGAAAAAAAAAAAAAAAAGAGGGAGAGAGAATAGTATGAAGATTGATTAGTGATGCCTGCCATGGATGTAGCAATAGAAATAAAACCCTATATGCCTCTCCCTGGCATCCCCCCAGTAGTGGTCAAAAGGCCAGACTTTAGAAATGCCTCCTGATTTGCTCTGTGGCCTTAAGCAAGTATGATGTCTGTGAGCCTCAATTTCCTCGACTCCCCCAGAAGAGGATGAGAGATGGCTACCTCTGCAGATGGTTATGAAAATCAAATGAGCTGATTGCTATTTATAAATTGCCTGGTATATAGAAGGTACTCCACAAACACCGTTTCCCTTCCGATGGTTGCCTCTCATTTAACTTTTAGGGAAACCATGGCTCAGAGGAGAACACTGACTTTTCCATGGCCACGTCAGTGACACTGAGAGTCAAATCTCTGGTCTCCAGGATCTGGACTTTGAGTGGAGGCAGGACTATGAAAGGATTCAACCTGGTTGCCCCTCTTCTGCTCACAGATTGGGCTGCAGATCACAGATCTGTGTACTGCCTTGTGATGTTGTATAGGCAGCCTAACCTCTCTGGCCTCAGTCTCCCTGTCTGTAAAGTGAAGAAAACTGCAATCTCTGCTGGTCCTTGCCTCTCAATCAGGCCCTCTCTCCACCTTCTCCACCCCAGGCCCACAGCACACCACCGCAGCTTCAGCCACTGCTGAGAAGGGGCTCCACATGCAGAAAGTGGGGTCTGGGTCAGTCCGGGCTGCACTGGCAGAGTTGGTGGCCCTGCCCTGTCTCTTTAGCCTGCGGCCACGGCCAGGTGCAGCTCGAGAAGCCCCACGGATCAAGTGGACCAAGGTGCGGACTGCATCAGGCCAGCGGCAGGACTTGCCCATCCTAGTGGCCAAGGACAACGTGGTCCGAGTCGCCAAGGGCTGGCAGGGACGTGTGTCACTTCCCGCCTACCCCCGGCACCGGGCCAACGCCACGTTGCTACTGGGACCACTGAGGGCCAGCGACTCCGGGCTCTACCGCTGCCAGGTGGTGAGGGGCATCGAGGATGAGCAGGACCTGGTGCCCCTGGAGGTGACGGGTCAGTTGGGGGAAGGGGAGGGGCCAAGGCTGGGAAAGGGAAGTGCACTCACTGGATGTCATCTTAGAAATCACTACTTGGGGAATTCCCTGGTGTCTGCACTTTCACTGCCAAGGGCCTGGGTTCGAGGGCCTGGATTCAGTCCCTTTTTGGGGGGGTTAAGATCCCACAGGCAAAAACAAAAGAAAGAAGAAATACTCCCTGAACAATGATTTGCTCTCAATTCTGATAGAATCATGGAGAAAGTCTCTGTGCATACTCCTCTGTCTTTAGCATCTCTGTTCTTTAACTAAGAGAGAGCAGCCTCTGACTACTCTCTTACAGGCCACAACATTTCACAGGATTTCACAACCTGCAGTCCACGTCATGGTAATCTGCTTTCACATAAGGCAGAGGATATTGGTTTTGTATTTAAGATAGGAATACAAATTTCCATTTAAAATAAATATAGTTTTTGTAAAAGGGAAGCTCTTTTTTAAAAGTCGATTGAAAATATATATTAAGGGGATTTCCCTGATGATCCAGTGGCTAAGACTCCACACTCCCAATGCAGGGGGCTCGGAGTTTGATCCTTGGTCAGGGAACTAGATCCCACATCCCAAAACTAAAGATCCTGCATACTACAATTAAGAGCTGTGCAGCCAAATAAATAAATAATAAACATTTTAAAATGCAGGTAGAATTCATTAAAAAATTATAAAAAGGAAATATATATTAAGGAAGTGATAGCCCTCAAATATCTGTTTATCCATTCCTACATTAAATTCTTTCTGTTGAAATATTCAGTGTAGTTTCTGTTTTCCTAACCAGTCAAGATGAACAAGGCAAACAAATATATATTTTTAAATTATTAAACCAAAGTCCTAGAAAAGGGCATGACACACAGAAGATGCTCAATAGATATTTGAGCACTGAATCAATGAATGGATTGTTGTGTGGAGAACACCTTGTGGACGCCTACTGGGAAGTCAATTTCCCTTAACCTATGTTGAAAAGTGGAAGTGAAAGTGTCAGTCACTCTGTCCTGTAGCCTGCCAGGCTCCTCTGTCCATGGTGTTCTCCAGGCAAGAATATTGGAATGGGTTGCCATGCCCTCCTCCAGGGAACTGTCCTGACCCAGGGATCAAACCCGGGTCTCCCACATTGCAGGCGAATTCTTGACTGTCTGAGCCCCCTGGGAAGCCCTATGTTGGCCATGAGGAAAAGCCCCCGTACCCCCCTGTTCTGGAGCGCAGTCTTTGCACACCCAACAACGTCTCACTGTGTATTTTATGGGGTCAGAAAACCATTCCCTTTCTAAGGCCTTGTTCTCAAAATGATAAACCTCAGAGAAAACTGAAAAGTGATTAAAGAAGGGAATTCCACTTCTATGTTTGTTTAGTTCATTCATTCTACCAGACATTTATACTTGACAGCCTGGTGCTGGAGACACAGCCTTGACTGAGACACAGCTTCTGCCTTCTGGGCACTCTCAGTCTAGTAAGATGGAGCAAAATGTTTAATTTCCTTGTCTCGTTCAGCCATTTTTCTCATCCCTAAATCAGAATTTGACTCACAGTGAGCTTATTGATGCTTCACATCTGATAAACCAGGATGTGAATTACCTGCTACCTTCTCCAGGAAGCCGTCAGTGACTCCATTTCTAAACTGGGCAAGAACCACATTGGATCACCTGTTTCTCTTTGCTTCCTCTCTCAGGGCATGTACTTAGCTCCTAAAAGGAAGAATCTCTCTTTCACTCTTCTCCATGCCTTCTGTTACCTCCAGACCCTAACTTTGGCATGAAGAATGCTATCTTTGGAGTCCAGATCTTCCTGGATACAAATTCGGGCTCTCCCTTACACTGGTCGTGTGGCCCTAGAGTTGTCCCTCAACTTTTCTGAGCCTTCATTTCCTCCTACGGAAATGGGGATAAGCATAGGGTTGTTTTAAGATTTCAATGAGATAATGAGTATAAAGGGGCTTCCAGGGTGGTGCTAGTGGTAAAGAACACACTGGCCAATGCAGGAGACTTAAGAGACCTGGGTTCAATCCTTGGGTTGGGAAGATCCCCTTGGAAAAGCCTTGGAAAGAGAATGATTGGTCAACCCCATAAAATATGCAGTGTGGCATTGTTGGCTCATGGCCAACATAGGGCTTCACAGGTAACTCAGACAGTAAAGAATCTGCCAACAATGCGGGAGACCCGGGTTTGATCCCTGGGTCGAGAAGATCCCCTGGAGGAGGGCATGGCACCCCAAGCCATGGACATTCTTCTTGCCTGAAGAATCCCATGGACACAGGAGCCTGGTGGACTACAATACATGGGATTGCAAAGAGTCAGACATGACCAAAGTGACTTAGCATGTATGTACATAGTGCTTATAAATGTTTTTTACATAGCAAATATTTAACAAATTCTAGCCCTTTATGGCCATTACCAGTCTCCTCATCTGTAAAACCAGGGTATATCAGTCTCACTCCCCATCATCGCCCCAGCACTATGCCTGGTGCTGAGTGAGCAGCCTTGGTACACGGCAGTGCAGGGCAGTCTAGGTGGTGCATTCTGTAAGAGGGAGGTCTGTGCTTGAGAATTTCAGCGTAAATCAGCTCCCTATCCGGGGTGTTTCTGCATAGGTGTTGTGTTCCACTACCGAGCAGCGCTGGATCGCTACTCTCTGACCTTTGCTGAGGCTCAGGAGGCCTGTCGTCTCAACTCAGCCACCATAGCAGCCCCGCGGCACCTGCAGGCTGCCTTTGAGGACGGCTTTGACAACTGCGACGCCGGGTGGCTCTCTGACCGCACTGTTCGGTGAGGGGGTACACGGGGTAGGGAGATGGAGAGATAGCCCCTGGAGAAAGATGTTCCCTGGGAGCCCCAGGAGCACAGATCTGAGAGAGGCCGCCACCTTGTCTTGTCAGGTATCCTATCACCCAGTCCCGTCCTGGTTGCTATGGTGACCGTAGCAGCCTTCCGGGGGTGAGGAACTATGGGAGGCGAGACCCACGGGAACTCTACGATGTGTATTGCTTTGCCCGTGAGCTGGGGGGTAAGTCTGGGGCTGGTAGAACGCCCCCTTCTCTGAGCCCCTTTATCCTTCCTGACCCCCATCCTTCCCTAAGTCCTTGCCTAGCTCTCCTAAGTTTCATCCCTCTCTAAACCCGCAGCCAAGACCTGGACCCGCCGGTTTTTCCTCCACTCCATGAGCCTCTCACCTCTGTGCCCCTTCCCTTTCTCTGAATCTCTCCCCCTTCCTGCCCCCTTCTCCTTCTTCCTACTTCCTTCCTCCTCACACCTTCCCCCAAGCCCCTTCCTCTTTCTGAAGCCCAACTCGTTCAGGCGCCTCAGTTACCCCATTTCTGAAAAAAAAAGTGAAGCCCCCTCTTAGCACTGCCTGAGTGGCCATGACAGTGATGCTGTGGCGACGGGGGCGCACAGCTGCGCAGCCTCCATCTCGTTGAGCCACAACCCCAGTCCGGCCAGATCAGGGCTATTTGAGACGGGACCCCGTCCCTGGGACACCTCTGACCTTCTCCCGCGCCCTCCCGCAGGCGAAGTCTTCTACGTAGGCCTGGCTCGCCGCCTGACCCTGGCCGGCGCGCGTGCGCAATGCCGACGCCAGGGCGCCGTGCTGGCCACGGTAGGACAGCTGCACCTGGCCTGGCACGAGGGCCTGGACCAGTGCGACCCGGGCTGGCTGGCCGACGGCAGCGTGCGCTACCCGATCCAGACGCCGCGTCGGCGCTGCGGTGGCCCAGCCCCGGGCGTGCGCACCGTATACCGCTTTGCCAACCGCACCGGCTTCCCGGCACCTGGAGAGCGCTTCGATGCCTACTGCTTCAGAGGTATGTGTGAAGCCACGCCCCTGGAGGGTGCGTCCCCTGGTGGCCACGCCCCCAAAGGCGTGCGCTTTGCTAACGGCCACGCCCCTGGAAGTTTAGGTTTCTAGTGGAGGCGGAGGTCAGGCAGGGGAGAAACAGGTTGAAAACCTACTCCGCGGTGAGCCACGCCCCCAGGGGAAGGTCACATCCCTGAGACAAGCTTTCCGTAGGAGCCTCGCCCCTCCTTAGGACAAGCCCAAGGCAAGCCAAGCTCTGCGGGGAAGTCCTGTTTAGTGTGTGGTCTAGGTCTTCCAGATGGCGCCAATGGTAAAGAACCCACCTGCCAATGTAGGAGACACAGAAGACGAGGGTTTGATCATTGGATTGGGAAGATCCCCTGGAGAAGGGCATGGAAACCCACTCCAGTTTTCTTGCCTGGAGAATCTCATGGACAGAGGAGCGTGGGTCGCAAAGAGTCGGACACGACTGAAGCGACTTAGCACGTATGTCTCCTGAGATCTCTAAGAGATGATCTCAGACCTCTGGATGGAAAGTTTCTTGCCTGGAACCTTGCACAGAGCACCCGCTGGGAAGGGATTAATGCCTCGGCTAGCTACACCCCCTAAGCAAGGCCACGGCCCCAGGGACAGGACCAGGGGATGACCCTCGCCCTTGGGTTGGTTCCACACCCTCAGAAGCCGCCAACCTCAAATCCAAAGGAGCTGAGTCTTATGTGAAAGGGCGGGGGTGAGGGGGAATCTCTTCGTAGGGAGGCCATGCCCATTAGGCGCTTTCTCTCCCTGGGGAGGAGCCACGCCCAGGTCTGACCTACCCCCCTGAGAGTTGGCACTGCCTGAGCTTCACCCACCAACCAAGATGTCTCTTGACCCTTTACTGCATCCAGTTGACTCTGACCTTGACAGTGGACCTGTCTGAACAATGGGGACGAAAACTTTGCATCTCCATCTCTCAGTCAGAGGCATCCCAGAAACAACTCAGAGAGTCAGAGGGGCACAGAGAGACAGAGATGCGTAGATCTGTGCTGCAGCATGATGGAATTATGGGTAGACTTCAGGCAGGACTTCCCAGCTAGGTCCTGGGCCTAGCACAACCTCTTCTGGTTTCTCCCACAGCTCATCACTCCACATCCCAACATGGAGACCCAGAGACCCCCTCATCTGGGGATGAGGGGGAGATTCTGTCGGCAGAAGGGGCCCCTGCTGGAGATCTGGAGCCCAGCTTGCAGGAAGAGGAGGAGGTAGTCACCCCAGACGTCCAGGAGCCTCTGGTGTCTAGTGGGGAAGAAGAGTCTCTGATCTTGGCAGAGAAGCAGGAGTCTCAAGCGACCCCCAGCCATTTCCCTGGGGTCCCCACATTAGCCTCAAGTCCTGCCCTGGAGGCTGAGGAGGTGTGGCTGAGCACCGCGGCCCCCAGCCTCAGCAGCGTGGAGGCAGGCACTGTGGTGGCAGGCACTGTGGTGGGCACGCACGCAGAGACAGCCCCAACCAGCACCACGCCCAGGAAGAGGGAGCGCTTTAAAGGGTTGAACGGGCGCCACTTCCAGCAACAGGAACCTCAGCAAGGGCTGAAGGGGGCACTTGAGGCCAGCATCCAGCCCCCTACCCCAGAGGCTGCTGGGAATTATGTGGAGCCTCCCATGACCACTGGAGCCACAGACGCCTTGGGGAGTGGCCAGAGCCAAAGCCCCTGGGCTGTGCTGACAAATGAGGTGGAAATTCCCAGAGCTGGTGAGTGGGGTCCCTGGGGGAAGTGGGACCTGCCTGGGGATCTAAGGGAGGCAGGGGAGGAGGTTCTCAATCACAGCTGGGTCCCCTGGCCTCCCCAAGCCTCTGAAGACCCCTCTTCCTCAGGCCTGGAGCCAAGGAGACCATCAGAAGAAGGAGCTGCTGAGAGATAATTATAATAACTGTTGATATTGTTTCAGGTTCCCTTGGTGGCAGGAGCCCCCAGGAGCCCTGGCTGTGGCCCCCAACCGTGGTCCCGTCCATCACCCCAGACCCCAGCAGAGCCCTTGGCCTGGAACTAGAGGAAGCCAAGCACTTTAGTGTGAGACCAGTCACCTCCGACCTGCCCTGGTCCCCCTCGGAGACCACTCCCAACCCCTCCAATGGCCCCAGCCCTGCCCCCTGGGAGGCTTCTCCCGCGGTCATTTCTCCAGACCTCCCTGTGATGGCCATGCTTCGCGCCCCCAAACTGTGGCTCCTATCACAGGAGCCTCCTATGCCGCTCCCCACTGAGGCCAGTGGAGTCAAGGGGCATAGTGTGCCCATGGCCACTGCCCCGCCCTCCCCTGCCTCAGAAATGGAAGCCAGCGCACAGGATCCCATCCATCCAGAAGTGTATTCCCTGCCCCCATCCTCCGGCCTGGCAGGACAAGATGGAGTGTCCACATCCCTGTCTCTCAGCAGCCACGGAGGAGGAAGTCCTCCGGCCCCTTCACAGGCAGCCGTAGACACACAAGCTGGAGTCAGTCCTAATTCCCCTGGAGTAGACTTTGGAGAAACGAGGGGGGCCAGCCCTACTGAGCTCAGCAAAGCTGAGCACCGCGGATCCAGCCCACAGACCTCTGTGGACGGGAATGTGGGGGCAGATATCACTGTTTCTGAGACTGCCACTGAGCCCCTGGGAGCCAGAGGCATCTCGGAGTCTGAGTCTGGGGTCTTCAACACAGCAGAGAGTCCCACCTCCAACTTGCAGGCCTCCATGGACAAGACGCAGGGAACATGGGCCTCACTGCACAGGGAAGGGCTGGATCCCCACTCCCTATCTGCACCCTTGGGGGTCCCTGAAGTCTCCTTGATGCCCAAGGTCACCCCACGTTCGGGGCCTTGGGCTGCTACAGATGCAGGAGCCACGGTGGATCCTATGGATTCCACAGTCATACTGGACACCAGTGATGCTGGCAGGCATTGGGAACCTGGATCCCACATGGTTGAGGGAGCCGAAAGCCCCACCTCAAGCCCTCAAATGGCTGTGGATACAAGTGTGGTGACATCCCTCACGTCCTTGGACCTGGGGGACAAAGTCGGGGTCCTGTCCCCATTCACAGTGGCCTCCTCAAGCTCCCGGCCCCACCCAGAGCCAGAGGGCCCCCTGGTGACTCAGGGAACGCTGGGAGCCGTGGAGCCTCCACAGGAGGGCAGCCACTCGGGGGACCCCATTCTTCCTCCCTGGACGGCGACAGCAGCCAACAAGGACGAGCCTCTTTCAGTTTCCTCGGGGGAGCCTACCGTGCCATGGGACTCCCCCAGTACCCTGCTGCCTGCCTCCCTGGGCCCAGAGGAATTTGAGGTGGAGGTCCTGGTGGGGAGCCCAGGTGTGGAAAGCTTCTGGGAGGAGGCAGCAAGTGGAGAGGAGCCCGCCCTGCCAGGGACTCCTGCAAATGGGAGTGCAGAGGAGGGTGAGTTTGAAGCTCGTGGTCTCATCCAGGCCACCGTGTTGGTGCTCAGGGACGTGGGCTTGGGAGGAAGGATTGTCCTTGGTGCCTGGGAAGGTTTCTAGCAGGGGATGATGTTCAAGATGGGGGCTCATCAGACAGAGCTGAATTCCAGAAAGGGTGTTCCTGGCAGAGGCACCATCCTGGGCAAAGGGCACGAGGTGAAGTTGTGTATGATGTGTTTTGCACACCGTAGTGGTGAGGCGATGATGAGTGGTTGGGCAGAATTTGGTTTGGGGAATGAGTACCATCAGCAGATCATGTTCGTGTCCTCTCTGAGCTGACAGTGCTGGGCAAGGCTGGGGTCCTGCCTTCAGCGATGCCCCTGTCTGAAGATGAGGCTGGCACAGACCCCTCCCTGGGGGGGAGCAGAAGGAGGAGGCTTGGTAGGGAGGTCTTCCTGGACAAATGTTGAACTGCAGCTGAAATCCAGTGGTGCACATCTTGAGGGACCTCTTGCCACAGGGAATGTGCTTGCTGGGAAGGGGCGGGAGTGGTGGGCATCACCCCCATTTTGCAAATAGCAAACTGAAGCTCAGGGACATATGTCAGTACCAGCCAGTCAGTGATCAAACCTCAAGTCCACATGTGCCTTAGTTGCTCTGTGCCTAGTGGAGTCCAGAGAGAGCCACCACCCTGTTCTCCTGAGATCAGGTCTGCCCATAACTCAGCCTGCAAATTCCAGCCCTTTAGTTTTTAGGTCCTGTCACACTGAGCTATTTTTTTCGGTCAAGTGAGCTTTAAAAAAAAAAAGCAGCAGCTAATTAAAAGACACTTTTTCTGAGTTGCAAAACACTCTTATTAACACAATTGGTTTTACACTTGCTCCTTTTTTTGAAGGCAAAGTGTCATGGCGATGGAAACGGTGGATGCAGGGTTTCATCGCCCACCCTGTCATCTCTGGGCTGTGTCTGGGGCCCCATCTTCTTTTCTTAGATGCCCAGGAGGCAGGTGGACCCTGGGCAGGGGCACTTGCATTGGTAAAGGCTGATGATTATCGGTGACTGCCTTTGTGTTTGGATTATTTTGAGCACTTTACTGGAATCATCTTGGTTAATCTTTTTAAGTTTTTTTTTAAGATTTTTTAAATCTTTTGACCACTCTGTGCAGTATGGAGGATTTTAGTTACCTGAGCAGGGATTGAACCCATGCCCCCCCCCCCCCCCCCCACTGCTGCCATTGGCAGGACAGAGTCTTAACCACTAGACCACCGGGGAAATCCCTAGTTGATCCTTTTAATGTCTTTAGGGAGCAAGTTCTACTATGATTCTCCCTTTATCGATGGGGAAGCTGAGGCACAGGGAAGTCAAGTGACTTGTGCAGAGTCCTGCAATTGGGGAATGTCAAGGATAAAGTCTGAATCCAGGCTGTCTGACAACAGTCTTTGTTTCAATCTAAGATGTTTATTTCATTGGCGTAAATAAAACAAAACACCCTGAGGTTTTGGAGAGGGGGGTAGGCTCATCCTGGGAGGGGGCAGAGAAGAGACTGGTTGTGGAGGCTGTGTTTGGGAAGCAGGCTCAGTGCCAGAGGAAGCAGAGGAGGAATGGTCAGACAGTTAGGAGGGAAACCGAGTAGCAGAGTGCTAAGGAAAGTGCGTTGAGAGGAGCCCCCAGGGCCCTGGCTGGATCTGTGCTGGACTTGGTCGGTTTTTTGGCTCCAGACCCAATCCATTGGCAGCCGGGGCGGAGGGAGGCAGCCAGTGCTGGGGGAGACCCAGGCGCCTACTCACCTACTGCTTGCAGCAGAAATGCTAATGAAGCCAAAAATAAATGCAGCACCAGCAAGCGACTGAGTCACCGCCAGTCCGTGGGCAGGTGTCAGCGGCACGGGGCACCTGGTGGGGCTTACGCGTCCCGCCGCCTGGCAGCCCCACGTGTGTGCACACACGTGCCCGGGGGGCGCCAGGCACAGACATAGCCACAGGCCTCTCTGGCCATCCACGAGGGCACAAGCCACCACCCCAGGGACAGGCTTCTGTCTTGGCGGGAGGACCAGCGGCTGGCTGCCTTTACTCAGTTAGCAAGCAACCACTGAGTGCTGGCTGTATTCCAGGCACGAGGGTGAGATCGAGTCAGCTCTGGAAGCTGACCTTCTAGAGCAATTCTCTAGAACTTTCCTAGTGGTGGAAATGTTCTCAAACTACACTGTCTAGTACGATAGCAGCCAGCCACTTGGGTCTTCTTTGTTGCTCACAGCGTCTTCGCTGTGGCACACGGGTTTTTCATCCTGGCACACAGGCATCCCTCCCATTGTGGCGGGAGGGCTCCAGAGTGTGTGGGCTAAGCAGTTGTGGAATGCAGGCTTGGTTGCCTGGCGGTATGTGGTATCTTAATTCCCTGACCAGGAATTGAACCTATATCCACTGCATTGGAAGGTGGATTCTTATAACCGGTGGACCACCAGGGAAGTTCCAGAACTACAGTTTAATTTTTCTTCCATTTTACTTAACTTAAATAGCTAGGTGTGACTGCCATGTGGACCATCACCTCGCTTGCGGGAGGCATGGATAAGAAATGGTGATCTTAATAAATTATACTGGGTGTTAGAGAGTAAGAAAGACAAAAGAGAAAAATAAGGCAAGAGATGAGGGATACCAGTGGGCAGTTTGCGTTTTGGAAGGGGGTTAGGATGAAATCTGAGCAAGCCTGAAGGAGATTGAGGAAGGAGCCATACAGAGATCTGGGAGGATGAGCACTTCAGGCAGAGGAAATGGCTTGTGCAAATGCCCTGAGGTGGGCCTGTGATGGTCCAGTGAAGGAACGGAGGCCCAGCATGGCTGCAAGCTGAGTAAGAGAAGGAGGGAGATAAGAATCAGGCAGGGGGATACTGGGGGAAGATGTACGGGGCCCTGGGGGCTGAGGTAAGGATTTTGACTTTTCCTATGAGGGCAATCGGGAGCCATGGAGGAATCTAGGCAGAGGAGGGACGTGATCTGACTCAGGTTTATATGGGCTTCCTCACAGCTTCGCAGCTGTGGGGGGAACACCCTGCGAAGGGTGAAGGTGGAGGCCGAAAGGCCAGGGAGGAGGTGCCTACTTGGTGCTGCCTCATTTTGCTTTGGGGTCCCAGACAAAGACAAAGCAGGAACAAATTCTGGGTGATAGGGGCTGGA
Source organism: Muntiacus reevesi (assembly GCF_963930625.1). Classification (NCBI taxonomy): domain Eukaryota; kingdom Metazoa; phylum Chordata; class Mammalia; order Artiodactyla; family Cervidae; genus Muntiacus; species Muntiacus reevesi. The sequence continues at coordinate 182,947,716 of NC_089249.1, read as the reverse complement.
GAAAGGGCTGTAAACTGGGCTTTCAGAACCCTGGGCCTTCTCTGAGTCTCAGTTCTAGCATCCTGCAGTGGAAGAGCTGACACTGCCCTGACAAGAGATGGGCATCATCTGGGGTGCTTGGGGGTTCTTGCTGTGCCCCTCCAAGGCTCCAGGACAGAGCCCACCCACCAAGGCATCTGGGCCCCTGAGATGGGGAGGGGAGACCCTCCTGCCTCCAGAGAAAAACCGCTGAAGAATGAGAGAGGTGGGCAGTGAACCTTGTCCATGGTAAGCAGTGGACAAGAAGCCTCAAGAGGCCCCAGGCTGATATACACAGAGCCAGACATGGCATTATGGTCAGGAATGGAGAAGGATGAGCTGTTTTTAATGTTGTTTTGTAAATGAGGCAACAGAAATTCACAGAATTTTCCCAGGATTTCCTAGTGAGTGGCAGAGGCAGGTATTGAACCAGACTGTCTGACTGCACACCCTATGCACAGTAGCTGCTATAAATCACCTCTTCTCCACATTGTAACCACTGAGGTTGCATCAAAAGAGGCTGAGCCACAAGAATGAAGGAGATGATGGTTCCCATTGGTCCCGGTGCTATTCATTCCCCATCTAGAATCTATGTCTACTTTGCCCTTGAAGTATGAGAAGCACAATGAAAGTAGAATATGTCTAGAAGGGGGGGATAAGTCAAAGAGAGCACTTAGACCTTGTTCTAGACTTTGTAAGAGAAGCTGAAGGAATCCATTCTTTAAAAAAAAACAAACAAACAAACCTTGGCTTCTCTTAAATTTATTTTATTTTTCTTATCTTTTGGCCCACAGCATGTGGGATCTTAGTTCCCCAGCCAGGGACTGAACCCGTGCCCCCTGCACTGGAAGCGTGGAGTCTTAACCAGGAACCCCATTCTAGTTCAGTCCAAGGAAAGGCTTTGCCATAGGCAGCGCAGCCAACAGATGCTTTGTAAAGAGTATTTTCTGGAAACAGATTCCTGGAAAGAGTAAGCTCATTACAGGGTCACACGAGAGGAAGTTAGCAACCACTGGGAAGGTACAGAGGGGACTCCACAGAAGGGCCTTTCGAGGTCTGAGTTCTGGGTTCTGCGAGAGGCCGGCCTGATAGCCTGACTCCTTCCGACCCTGCGTTTCCCTCCCACAGTCCCCTTGGATCCCTGTGAGAACAACCCTTGCCTACATGGGGGCACCTGTAGAGCCAATGGCACTGTGTATGGCTGCAGCTGTGACCAGGGGTTTGCTGGAGAGAACTGTGAGATCGGTGAGTGCCATGGAATCAGGATGTCCCAGCAAACGTCTCCATGACGGATCAGGGGATCACAAGAGGCTGGCTTCCCCTGCTCCTTTCCCCTCCCTCACTCCTTGGGTCCAGTAAACCAGCCCCATCACCACACATCTGAGCTCTCATTCTGGGGGCTGAAACTCTGGGGTGCTGCCTCCCATTACTACCAGGCAGAGGTAGAGGAGGGGAAGACAAAGGGATGGTAAGGTTCAGACTCCCACCCCCGAAGGGCCCCTGGGGATCTCCTACCCTCTTCTGGATGGGCAGGGGTATAGGCACCACCACCAGAACTGTTGCATGCCAGCCCCAAAGCCCCATACAAGAAATACTCCAAATCATGAAATTATAAAAATAATTATAAGTGACATAATTTCTTGAGCTCTTCCATTGACCCTCTACGCACAGCCACCACTGAGGTATTATTATCATCACTTTGCAAAAGAAAAAAGGAAACTGAACCTCAGAGAGGGCAAGTGACTTGCCTGGCATCGTGAGTGCCTCAGGCACTATCTACGCAGGGATTGGTATAAGTGTTCAATGGATAGCTCCCTAAACCCGCACACAGCTTTGTGACTGTGCAAATCCTTGTAAATGCTCTGGAACTCAATTTCCGGGGTTCCACATATTGAAGACCATTCAGCTCCAATGTTCTATGGGCCTGTTTGTCAGGCCCACCTTCACTGTTTTGGAATCAGGGGGAACACTCTGCACACTTTCACCTTTAGCCGGTCCAGTGGCATCTGCTCTAACTGACGCAAATATGTCAGTTGTGTGAGGTTCCACTCCCTTGGCTGCCAGAGTCATCAGTGCAGACCACTGCTGATGTCCTTGGGTCTGGGGTAGATGGGAGGGTCATGACTGCATCTTCTGCCTGGTTTCCTTGGGGACTGGGAGCCAAGGGGAGACTGACCTCTGACTGAGTCCCATCTTCCCCTCCAGATATTGACGATTGCATCTCCAGCCCCTGTGAGAATGGTGGCACCTGCATCGACGAGGTCAACGCCTTCATCTGCCTTTGCCTCCCCAGCTATGGGGGAAGCCTCTGCGAGAAAGGTAAGTCTCTGCCAAGACCCCAGAAATAGTACAGGAGCGGGGTTGGGTGCTGGGCCACAGGCTTCCCACACATGGAGCTCCAGGTCTCTGCCTCTGGTCCCATCGCCATGATTCAGACAGGAGGCAAATCTTCTCTTCAGATAGTCACATAACATAGATAACCTTTCCAGAGTGTATGATTCAGTGGCATTCAGTACATCACAATGTTGTGCAACCACCACCTCTAGCTAGTTCCAAGGCGTTTTCATTATCCCCAGAGGAAATCCTGTTCCTATGAGCAGTCTCTCCCCCTTCCTCCTCTTCAGCCTCTGGAAACCGCTAATCTACTTTCTGTCTCTATGGATTTGCCTATTTCATATGTTTACATACAAAGGCAGTTATGTGCTATGTGTCCCTTTTTTATCTGACTTCTTTCTCTCAGCATGATGTTTTCAGGGTTCAGTCACACTGCAGCACATGTCATCGCTTCTTTCCTTTTTATGGGTGAATCATATTCCATTGGATGGGTCACGTTTTGTTTATCCATTCAGTCGATGGGCATTTGGGCCCTTGTGGCTAATGTGAATACTGCTGCTATGGATGTTCACATACAAGTTTGTTTCAACACCTGTTTTCCATTCTTTTCTTCCCCTCCACTCTTTCCGGTGTAACCAGGAGTAGAACTGCTGGGTTATGGTAATTCTGTGTTTAACTTGTTGAGGAGCTGCCAGATTGTTTTCCAAGGGGGCTATGCCATTACATTTATACTATCAATGCACAAGGGTCCCAATTTCCCCACATCCTTGTCAACACTTATTATTTTTGTGATTATTTTCTGATTAACGTTTCCTAATGATCATGATGTTGAGCATCTTTCCATGGACTTGTTGGTCATATCTTTGGGGGAGAAATGTCTATTTTGTTGGCCATTTGTATATCTTTGGTGGAGAAATGTCTACTGGAGCTTTTTCCCAGGAGGGAAATTTTAGGCCTTGAGACCATTTCCTGAGTTCCCACAATGTGGCCAGATCAGAAAAGGAGAATCAGAGTTGGGACGAGAGGGGATGAGTGTAATGATCTTCCAGTTGAATCTCTACTTTGCAACAGAAAAAAAGATGTGACTATGGAGGAGGGAGGTGACAGGTGATGGGTAGAGCGGGGGTGGGTAGGGGGTGGCCCAAGGGAAGGGATGGTTTAGTCCCACAGTGTCCTCGGATTGGGCCCCCTCTCTGGTGGGCTGGCTGCACTCACAGTTGGCAGGGCAGACCTCAGCCTGATGCCAGCCCCCTTCATGCTCTCTTTCCACCCCCCAGACACAGAGGGCTGTGACCACGGCTGGCACAAGTTTCAGGGCCATTGCTACCGCTACTTTGCCCACCGGCGGGCATGGGAGGACGCCGAGAGGGACTGCCGCCGACGAGCCGGCCACCTGACCAGCATCCACTCACCGGAAGAGCATAACTTCATTAACAGTAGGGGCTCTGGGGTGGGCAGTGGTGGCCTTTACTGTCCCTTTGTCAGGGGATCCCCCCAGGGTTCCGAAGACGCCAGCTTTCTGAAGCCATGTTCATTAATGCAAGCCCTGAAAGTGAAAGTGTTAGTCGCTCAGTCGTATCTGACTCTTTGCAACCCCTTGGACTATAACCCACCAGGCTGCTCTGTCCATGGGATTGTCAAGGCAAGAATACTGGAGTGGGTTGTCATGCCCTCCTTCAGAGAATCCTCCCAACCCAGGGATTGAACCCAGGTCTTCCACATTGCAGGCAGATTCTTTACCAACTGAGCCTCCAGGGAAGTCAATGCAAGCCCTGACCAATAATTAACTCAACTGTCTGTTTATTCACTTGTCAGTTTATTTATCCATTCACTTTATTCTGTTTATTCACTTGTCAGTTCATTTATCCATTCACTTTATTCATTCATTCACCAGCTATTTACTGAGCACCTATTATGGTCCAGGCATCATTCCAGCCACAGAGAAACACTTTGTCCTGTCCTGAAGGAGTGAGGTTCTTACAGAGGATATAGGCAAACAAGTAAACATCTAATTAAATGTCTGAGCTTCCCAGCTGGTGCTAGTGGTTAAGAACCCACCTGCCAATGCAGAAGACTTAAGAGATGAGGTTTCGATCGCTGGGTTGGGAAGATCCCTTGGAGGAGGGCATGGCAACCTACTCCAGTATTCTTGCCTGGAGAATCCCATTGACAGAGGAGTCTGGCGGGCTACAGTCCATAAAGTTGCAAAGAGTCAGACATGACTGAAATGACTTCGCCACCACTCCCCCCCCCCGCCCCCCGCCCACCGCACACACATCCTATAATTTAACTGGTCTTAAGTGCACTGATGAAAATTAAAACAGGGCCAGGGGATAGAGGGTGATGGAGAAATATCTGTGATGCGGGGGATAAGAAGAAGGCAATGGCACCCCACTCCAGTACTCTTGCCTGGAAAATCCCATGGACGGAGGAGCCTGGTGGGCTGTAGTCCATGGGGTCGCTAAGAGTCTGACACGACGGAGCGACTTCACTTTCACTTTTCACTTTCATGCACTGGAGAAAGAAATGGCAACCCACTCCAGTGTTCCTGCCTGGAGAATCCCAGGGACGGGGGAGCCTTGGTGGGCTGCCGTCTATGGGGTCGCACAGAGTCGGACACGACTAAAGCGACTTAGCAGCAGCAGTGGGGGATGAAATGAAGGCGAATAAGAGACTTAGAAAGAGGCATAGCCCCATAAATTAAATCCAACATTTATTGATTTCCTCATTATCCCTTCTGCCCTTTTTCATCCATTTATTTATTCACATTTTCCCCATCCCATCCCCTGTTAATTCTTTCAATTGTTCACTCCCGGTTCACAGGTTTTTTCCCTCTGTGTAATCAAACACTCAGACATCCAGCTGCTTTCTCCTCTGGACTCACCTGCGTGCCTGTCCAGCCCTCCCCAACGGCTCTCCTGGCTCCTGATTTCTCATTTCTCCTAGGATCTGACTTGTCTTTGTTCTTTCCTCTGGCCTTTGGTTTAAGCCACAAGGAGCTAAGCCCAGTCCTTTCTGTGCCCCAGCCCCGCGCCCCCGGTCCACCTGCCTCTGGCCAGTGACTTAGGCTGGGGGAGGTGTGGGGACCCAACCCTCATGACCCCCACCCCACAGGTTTTGGGCGTGAGAACACGTGGATCGGCCTGAATGACAGGATCGTGGAGAGGGATTTCCAGTGGACCGACAACACAGGACTGGTGAGTGGTGGGGCCTGTGGGCCTGGGTCCCTGCAGTCAGACCGCTGCCTAGAGCAGAGCGATCTGGGTAAGGGCAGTGCTCGGACCCTCTGGCTTCACTGTGCTATCTTGCACAAAGTTACCACCACAAGTAGCTATCAGAAGTCCTCCGTGGGGAACTCCCTGGCTGTCCAGTAGTTAGGACTCCTCACTTTCACTGCCAACGGCCTAGACTCAATCCTGGAATGAGGAACTAAGATCCCCCAAGCCTCTCGGTGCAACAAACAAATTGGAAAAAAAAAAAAAAGACAGTGACTCTGAGATGCTTGATCTAGTTCCGGAATATTTTCAGCACCCCAAAAGGTAACCCTGTATGTAGGGCCTTTCATTTTTTCTTTTATTTATTTATTCTTTGGCCACACTGCATAACTCATGGGATCTTAGTTCCCCGACTAGGAATTGAACCCAAGCCCTTGGCAGTGAAAGCACTGAGTCCTAACCACTAAACCACCAGGGAATTCCCTATAGGGGCTTTTTAAGGATCATATATCAGATCAGGATTATCTGTGCTTCAAGCCCTCTTAAGATAAAAATAAATCTACCTCTTCCTTCTGTGAAAACATTCTGGCACTTCCCCAAAATTTAAACGTAGAATTATCACATGACCCTGTAATTCTGCTCCTAGGTAGATACCCCAAAAAAGTGAAAGCAGGGACTCAAACACCCGTTTTCACAGCAACACTAAACACAGTAGCCAAAACGTGGAAACAATCTGGATAACCATCCATGATGAATGGATGATGAGAAGGTGATCTATCTGCATAATGAATACAATTTGGTCATTAAAAAGGAATTTAAAAGTAGTGATAGCATTGTATGAAAGGAGAGAAGGTTAGTATTCTCCAGCACCACAATTCTAAAGCATCAGTTCTTCAGCGCTCAGCCTTCTTTATGGTCCAACTTTCACATCTGTACATGACTGCTGGAAAAACCATAGTTCTCACTATATGGACCTTTGTTGTCAAAGCGACATCTCTGCTTTTTAATACCCTGTCTAGTTTTGTCATAGCTTTCCTTCCAAAGAGCAAGCGTCTTTTAGTTTCATGGCTGTAGTCACTGGCCACAGTGATTTTGCAGCCCAAGAAAATAAAATTTGTCACAGCTTCCACTTTTCCCTCTTCTATTTGCCATGAAGTGATGGGACTGGATGCCATGATCTTAGATTTTTGAATGTTGAGTTTTAAGCCAGCTTTTTCACTTTCCTTCTTACCCTCATCAAGAGGCTCTTTAGTTCCTCTTCACTTTCTGCCATTAGAGTGGTATCATCTACATATTTGAAGTTGTTGTTATTTCTCCAGGCAATCTTGATTTCAGCTTGTGATTCATCCAGCCTGGTATTTTGCATGATGTAAGTTAAATAAGCAAGGTGACGACATACAGCCCTGTCATACTCCTTTCCTAATTTTGAACAAATCAGTTGTTCCATGCAAAGTTCTAACTGTTGCTTCTTGACCTACATACAGGTTTCTTAGGAGTTGGTAAGGTGGTCTGGTACTCCCATCTCTTTTAGAGTTTTCCACAGTTTGTTGTGATCCACACAGTCAAAGGCTTTCTCGTAGTCAGTGAAGCAGAAGTAGATGTTTTTCAAGAATTCCCGTGCTTTATCTATGATCCAGTTGATGTTGGCAATTCGATCTCTGGTTCCTCTCCCTTTTTGAAACTCAGCTTGTACATCTGGAGGTTCTTAGTTCACATACTGCTGAAGCCTAGCTTGCAGAATTTTGAGCATAACCTTGCTAGCATGTAAAATGAGCACAATTGTCTGCTGGTTGGAACATTTTATGGCAATACCCTTTGGCATTATTTCTTTGGGATTTGAATGAAAACTGACCTTTTCCAGTTCTGTGGCCACTGCTGAGTTTTCCAAATTTGCTAGCATATTGAGTGTAGCACTTTCACTGCATCATCTTTTAGGATTTGAAATAGCTCAACTGGAATTCCATCACCTCCACTAGCTTTGTTTGTAGTGATGCTTCCTAAGGCCCACTTGACTTCACACTCCAGGATGCCTGGCTCTAGGTGAGTGACCACACCATCGTGATGATCTGGGTCATTAAGACCTTTCTTGTGTAATTCTGTTTTTTCTTGCCATCTCTTCTTAATCTCTTCTGCTTCTGTTATGTCCTTAGCATTTCTACCCTTTATTGTGCCCATCCTTGCGTGAAATGTTCCCTAGCTCAAATTTCCTTGAAGGGACCTCTAGTCTTTCCCATTCTATTGTTTTCCTATATTTCTTTGCGTCCATCATTTAAGAAGTCTTTCTTATCTCTCGTTGCTATCCTCTGGAACTCTGCATTCATTTGGATGTATCATTCCCTTTCTCCCTCGCCTTTCACTTCTCTTCTTTCCTCCACTGTTTGTAAAGCCTCCTGTGTATAAACTGGCTCACTGGTGAGAACTTCCTGTGAAGCACAAGGAGCTACACTCAGCGCTCCGCGGTGACCTAACTGGGAAGGAAATCCAAGAGAGGGAGGTGTGTGCACATCTAGTGGGTCCGCTTTCTTGCACACCAGAAGCTGCCACAGCAGTGTAAAGCAGCTACCCTCCAAGTTTTAAAAAAGGCAAAACAAGAGAAAGCTCTGATACATGCCACAGTGTAGATAAAACTTCAGAACATTGTGCTCAGTGAAAAAAGCCAGACGTAAAAGGAGTCACATTCCGTTTACATGAAATATCTAGAATAGACAAATCCATAGAGACAAGAAGTAGATCAGTGGTTGCCAGGGGCGGTGGGGAGCGGGGATGGGGAGTGACAGATTAATGGGTACAGAGTTTCTGTTTGGTGCAATGAAGACGTTCTGGGAACAGAGAGTGGTGATGACTGTACAGCATTGTAAATCCAATTAATGCCAATGAATCGGACACGTTAAAATGGTTAGAATAGAAAAAAATGGTTAAAATAGTAAATTTTATATTCTATATTTTTATCACAATTAGAGAAAAAAAGCCCACCTCTCCTCTGCCATGCAAACTGGCCCCTGCCCACTTCCTGACCACACTCTAACTGGATCCAGCAGCCCCAGCCCTCCTGACTGTGTTCTGCTCCTCGGACAGGACAAGTTCAGTCCTGCCTCTGGGCTTTTGCACTAGCTATTCCCTCTGCTTAGAACTCTGTTCCCTGCCTGCATCAGTCTTATCCTTGAGTCTTCAGCTGTCCTACTGCCTCCTCAGGGAAGCCCTCCTGGACTTCCAGTCTGAAGTCCCCTTTTGTTCAACTGTTTATATAACAATGTGTGACCCATGTGGGAAACTGTCAGGGAGTGAGACAGAAGGCATGAGGACCGGGGAGGAGGGCAGCGCAGCCTCCCAGCTAGAAGAGGGTTGAATCAGACTGCAGTGGCAGCCACCCGCAGGGAAGTTAGAACAGTGCTCATGGCAGAGGTGGGAACACCGAGTCCCTAAGAATGTGAGTGGTCTGGCCAGGGGTGTCCCACCGTGCTAGTCCCAGAGCCTGGGTCAGGATGCAGGTACCTTGAGCACCCCCTGCTCCCCGTTCTTACAGCAATTTGAGAACTGGCGGGAAAATCAGCCGGACAATTTCTTCGCGGGTGGGGAGGACTGTGTGGTGATGGTTGCACATGAGAGCGGGCGCTGGAACGACGTTCCCTGCAACTACAACCTCCCCTATGTCTGTAAGAAGGGCACAGGTATGCGGCTGGGCTGCTTCCCACCCCCTCTCCCCCCACCTTCCCTCCTGCCTGTCACTGATTCATCGTTTCGTCTAAGTTTGTGAGTGTAGGCGTCATTCCAGCCCTGGTTTCACTCTTCACCTATGAGAGTGCCCATTCTCCCCAACCTCTCCAACTCTGTGTTCTCACACTTCTTGTTCTTTGTTCATCTAAGTCCTGAAAAAACAGTATATCATTGTTTTCATAGTTTGCATATGTTTGAGGATGAGAATAACCAGCTCTTTATATGTTATAAGCTCTTTGCATGTATTTTTCCTGTGGCCTACCAGTTCATCTCCTTTGCCTAATTTTCAATAGGTTCATTGGTCTTATTGATTTGTAAGAGCTCTTTACATATTAAGTATATGTGTGTGTGTGTGTGTGTGTGTGTGTGTGTGTGTGTGTGTTCTCATGTCCACCTTTCTCTTACACTTTTCTTCATTCTGGCTTCTGTTTCTTTGCCAGTTTTTGTGTCCTTTCTTCATTTCATTTACTCGGATTATTCTTGCCTCCCATCTCCTTCATTCCCATCATGCACGAGAATTAAAGGGTGAGATGGTTCCAGGAGGTTCCTGCCCCTCAGAGCCTCCTGGTTTGGGTGGAGGAGACAGACATATTCACTTCTAGCCTTTCAAGGTCACAGCTGGGCAGAGGGGGGTACCCGTTGAGGCTTCATCTCAACAAAAGTTGAAACCAGTTTGGTGCTGGTCCTGTCTGCTTCTCTAACGGGAAGTCCCTCCGTCCCCAGTGCTGTGTGGTCCCCCTCCAGCAGTGGCGAACGCCTCACCCATTGGCGCCCGCAAGGCCAAGTACAATGTCCATGCCACAGTACGCTACCAGTGCGACGAAGGATTTGCCCAGCACCACGTGGCCATCATCCGGTGCCGGAGCAATGGCAAATGGGACCGGCCCCAAATTGTCTGCACCAAACGTAAGTGGCTTCCCCCAGACATCCCAACCCATGTTTCCAGCTGTGTATAGCCTCCAGTTAAACATCTCATGACTATACACATTGATCTGGCTGGCTGCCTGCCTGATAATACAGCCTTGCCGATAAATGAGAACTTACCAGCCTACATGGTGTTCCCTCCATTTCCCCCTCCTCCAAGGAGGCCTGCTGCAGCAGGCCTCCCACCTTTCGCCGGTTGTTGCCATGTCTCTGTCCCTTCTTCCCTGCAGCCAGACGGTCCCACAGGATGCGGCGACACCACCATCACCACCAGCATCACCACCAGCATCGCCACCACAAATCTCGCAAGGAGCGCAGAAAACACAAGAAGCACCCAGCAGAGGACTGGGAGAAGGAAGAAGGGAATTTCTGTTGAAGAACCAGGCATAAGAAAGCACAGCCCCCTTCCCACACCTCCCTTGGAGCCTTCACCTGGGGAGACAGAGCCCAGAGAGAAACGAGAGGGTCCGGAAGCCCCTGAGCCCCAAACCACACCCCCCCACCATACATGCCCATTTGTAAAAAGTTCCTCTCTCCTCCTTCTTACATACACAAGGTCCTCTTGTCAGGTGCAGCCATGTGTCTGGAAAGTCAGTTCTAGCGAGGCTGAACCCTGGGAGCATCTCCCAGTGGAGGGAAGCACAATTGGCAGAGATCATTCTTTGCAGTGGTTTAGTCTTTTGCTGGCAACGCTCATTGCCATTTGTGAAAATAAGGCTTTGATAAGGGTGCAAGAATGTGTGTTTGGATTTGCACTAAGGAATTTCTTTGACTGCCAGAATTTCAGATTAGTTAACTGTCAGATGTCCTAGGTGCAGGCTGAAGCCTTTAGTGAAGGTCACTGGCTTTGGGAGTAGAATATTACATGGAAGCACACTGCTTGAACCTGATGACTGCTCTTCCTTCACCTTGGACTTCCGCCCAAGCTCGATCCTTAGTCTTGGTGGAAAAACTGAGTGTGGAATTTCTATGTACTGAATTCTAGGAATGTTTTTTTGAACAACGTCCCTCCATGCCCTCAGGGTTAGGGGTCAGAATAGTCAGAGAAATTTGTGGACAGTGAAGGGAATTTGTGTTGCTTGCTCTCCCAGGTCTAGTCCAATGCTGAGATTTGGTGGTTCTGCATGTGTGGTGAATTTTATACACACCCATACACACACACACACACAGATGAGAGGATGTTTAGGGCTTGACAAGCCCAGATTTCTTCCCCCTCCATCTCTCAGGGAGACAAAGAACCTCCTTTGTAGACCCAGGAGGTGCCACATTTTCTAGCTCAGTGCCCATATCCATCCCTCAAGCAGACCTTGGTAGTGCTCCTGCCCTGGGTCCCATCCCTACCCTCACCCCATTCATTGCCTGGTGGACTAGAAATGCTCAAACCTTGAAGTAGTAACATCTACCTATGGTAATGTAGAGAGTTGTGCTGTGTTAAAACCGAAATACACACACACACATTTTTCTTTTAGTTTTTTAATTTTGTAAGTGGTAAAGAAATCACCTTGCCTTCCTCCCCAGAATCTACAATGTATAAAAGGTCTCCCCAAGCCAGAACTCTGGATTCAGCTTCCTGATGTCTGGCAAGGAAAGATCCATAGCTTTTCCTCAATGTCCTTTGTCCACTCTCAACGTCTCTAGTTTGGGTAACATCTGTGGATTAGTGTTAAAAACCACAGTGGAGAATGGCCCTGTGCAGGAAAGAAAAATGAGCAAATATATGGTCCATCAAAGGGCTCAGTAGAGGAAGAAATGGGTTGACTGAGCCTATGTCCCTCCAGGGAAGTAATAATCTTAGATGACAACTGTGGGGTAGGTTCTAAGCTAAGGACTTACACACTGCCTCCTTGAATCTTCTCAAAAGCCCAGGGACTTAGGAGCCATTATTTTCGCATTTTACAGAAGGCAAAACTGAGGCTCAGATAAGCAAAAGGCACTGGCTCGTGAGACAGGAATAAGGCTTTGGTCCTGCCTCTGGCTGACTCCAAACCCTGCTCTCTGCTGTGGGGAAAGGAGTCAGAAACATGATTATGCTCTAACACACAGGAAGATTTAGGAAAAGATTGAGAAGTCCAAACTAGACCCACATCCTTGACCATGGTCTTTAGTCTCTCCTGCTGTAGACATTATCCACTATCCCACCTCACGGTTATTGTTGAGAAAGCCCAGGAATATAGGTTTGCCTTCTAGCTTTGATAATTCCTCTTGGTTTAAGAAACATAATAACACATCTCAGTCATCCATGTCACAAAAGAATCTCCCTTTGTTTGGAGTGGTGGGGGACTCTAGAGGTGCAACCTTTTTGAGGGGTCTCGGTTTATGCTCCTTGCCCTTGGCCCCTTCAGCCCCTTGCCCTGCCCACACCCCAGCTCCATGGCAGGAGGGGGCTTCGATCTTTTCTAAAGTGGGTGGTTTGTCTTTTGGTCTTTCCCTTTGAGGTGTGCATGTGTCTGCGTGTGCCGCGTGTGTGGCATGCGTGTGAGTGTGTGCGCGTGAACAGCTTTGGGTTCCGTTGGTTTTGCTGTCAGCTGCAGTGTTCTGTGGGTCTGTGGTATCTGACACTGTGGACATTAATGTACTTCTTGGACATTTTAATAAAATTTTTTAACAGTTCAACCTGCCTCTTGACACCTTCATTCAGTCATTCAGCAAGGACTTACTGAGCAGCTATTATGAGCCATGTACTATGTTGGATGATGGGGAGACAGTGATGAACAGAACAGATGTGATGCCTGGGAGGCAGTCAGGGAAATCTTCCTGCAGGAGGTGAACAGAATCTAAAGGAAGAATAGTGTTAACTAGATGAAGGAGGGAAGAAAGCAAGAGAGTCTCAGGCACAGGGAAGAGTAAAAGTGAAAATCTCCTTGCAGAAGGGAACATGGTTCATTTGAGAAACAGTAAATTGGCCATAGTGGCTGGAACAGAGTGATAGAGGTAAACAGGCGATGTGAGGTCAGAGAGGCAGAGGATGTCACTCAGGGCAATATGGGCTGTATGAGGAGTATGGGCTTTATTCTAAAAGCAATAATGACAAAAAGCCATATAAACAAGATCCAAAGGCAAATGCCAAGCTTGGAAACAATTTTCAAATCAGAGATAATGGAATTATTGCCTTAAAGAGCTCCTACAATTAAATCCATGTCCCTGGCATTGGAAGGTGGATTCTTCTCCATTGAGCCACCAGTCCACAACAGAAAAAAAAAGAAAACCAATAATCCAATAGCCAAATGGGCAAAGGATATGAACAGAAAGCTCAAAGAAAAGGAAACATTATGGCTGTTAAACTACAACATAAGCTCGATAAAATAATACACAATTTTCAGATTACCAAGAAGCACAAATTAGGACATATAAGTAAAAGGAAATAAACAATAAATCTCACAAGAGAGAGGTTTTGCATATTTTAATATTGACAATGTACTTGAATTGAGAATGATTTATGATTTACTCAACAGCCTGCGGCTAAGGTCAAAGTGGAGGATTATCAGCTTCATGTAACAAGTGAATTGCAAGTGACAACCACAAAGAGATATTCTTTTCCATCTAATAAGCTGGCCAAGGTAACAAGTGATGACATATGATGCAGGTGAAAGTGTATGGAAAGAGGCAAGTGCATCTATTGTGAAAAGAGTAAAAATCGCTCAGCTGTGTCTGACTTTTTGCGACCCCATGGGCTAATACAGTCCATGGAATTCTCCAGAACAGAATACTGGAGTGGGTAGCCTTTCCCTTCTCCAGGGTATCTTCCCAACCCAGGAATCAAACCAGGGTCTCCTGCATTGCAGGCGGATTTTTTACTAACTAAGTTATCGGGGAAGAACCACATCGACTACTGATGGGCTATAAATCGGCCTCACCACTAGGAATAGTTGGAAATCCTATCAAAATGGCAAGTCTTGACCCCTTGATCAAACAACTTCTGATATCATCCTCCAATTATACACACTGGTGTGATGACCGTGGTACTTATGACTAACAACAAAATATGGGAAATGTGCAAATGGCCACCATTAGGAGACTGGTTACAAAAGTTACGGTGCATCCAAACAGCAGTGCCAATCTTCAGAAGAAGGTTGGCAGCAGAGGGGAGGGGATGTGATTTTTTTACAAGCTGAAGGAAGCCAGTCCCCAAATATATTACTAAGTAAAAACCAGAGTTGCTTTAAAAGTATGTATGGCACACAAGTGTTCGTAGTCGTGTTATTCACAATAGAGATGGAAAATACCCAAATGTCCATTAATCAGTAAAAGAATAAACAAAATATGATATGTATATATATGAATATTATTCAACCATAAATATCATACGGAAAGGAGCCAGACACGAAAGGAACACACACTGTAGGATCCCACTTATATAAAATATCAAGAACAGGCAGATCCACAGAGATGGGAAGTAGCTTGACAGTTGGCAGAGCAGGGAGGGGGGCAGGGAGAGGTGGAGAGGGATTGCTTAATGGGTATTGGGTTTTCTCTGGGGTGATGAAAATGATAGAGATGATGGTTGCACAACACTGTGAATGTACCAAATGCCACTAAACTGAAGTCTTTAAAATGTTTACAATGGTGAGTTTCATACTATGTGAAATTTTACAACATAAAAAGTATATATTGGGATTTCTCTGGTGGCCCAGTGGCTAAGACTCTGCACTTCGAATGCAAGGAGCCCGGGCTTTATCCCTGGTCAGGGAACTAGAGCCCACATGCCACTACTAAAGATCCTGCGAGCCACGATGAAGATCAAAGACCCCCTGTGCTACAACAAAGACTCGGCACAGTCAAACACATAAGTAAACAAATAAGAGTACACACTGCATGCTTTCATTTGTGTAAAAGTGAGGAGGAAAATGATATATGCATGTTTCCTTGCATGAATATAAAACATCTTCCGAAGGACATGTAGGAAATTTTAGATGTCTCTGAGAAGTGCACTGGCTGCTGGAAGACAGGAGAGGGATGTTTTCCTGAATATCTAGCTTCCAGAGGGGCTCTACTCCAGGTGGGCTCTTGAGGCCTCCACTCCAACAGTGCAGAGACCCAGCAGGAGGGTTCCTTTGATCCTATTGGTCCGTCAAAATCCCAGAGCCTGCATCTCATTGGACTGCCTGGGTCCATGTCCACCCCTGGACCAATGAGGGTAGCCCAGGAATGTGAGTCACAGCACTCATTGTCCAGTGGAGTCAGCCCCTCTGACTCATAGAATGAGAGAAGGAAAACTCAGTTACCCAGGGCACAACCAGGATGTCAGACCCCAAGGAAGAGAGAAAGGATGTCAGCAGGGAAACGGAGGGATGAAAGAAATCTCACGCACTCATCTCCAGAAACACGCCCCATTACCATTCTCCTATTCAAGGAAGCTAAGGCTCAGTTGGAGCCCAAGGCTCTCTAACCAGGAGGCTGGACCCTGACTTCAGGGAATTTCTAGTTCTGTCCCATCTGATATTGAAGCACCAGCAGTTCAATCAACCATCCCACTTCTCCAGCCATATCAGACATTTACACTTTTTCCCCTCTTCTCCTTTCTTTACATCCCAGAAACTTTCACTACTTCTTAGCCCACACTCCCCTGATCCCCACCTTCATCCCACCCCATGGAAAATCTGCAACTTCTCTGCCTTCCTGATGCAGGAAGTCAACATCCAGTTTCACACACTTTGTTTCCAAGGGACTGAGAGGAACTGTTGGATTGGTTAGTGACCCGATTAGGACAGGGCTGAGAAGGGCCAGAACCATGGGAGGCGGCTCAAGGGAGAGAAGGAGAACATGACGGACATGACGGGAGAAGGGAGAGGAAAGAGAGATTGGGGAGAGGGAATGAATGGTCCTGAGGAATGAGAGAAGTTTCCAGACCAAATCATCACCAAGCCCCCCTGCTGCCCCAGTTGAAAAACATTTTGTCTACCAACGTGCATTTTTGAAGTAACTACCCACCAACTGCCTCATTTTCTGACTCATCAAAAAAAAAAAAAAAAAGATTTATTGATCCCCTGCTGTAACACTTTGCACTCACTGGGACCTTAAAAACAGCCCTGGTACAGAGGAGGAAACAGTATCAGGGGTTTGTTTCATCACTTGGTCACAGAGGCAGAATTCAAACTCAGGCACACCTGGTCCCCAAACCCACAGACAAGTTTCCTGGAGATGGATGTGACAATAGGAGGGCTCCAGGAAGGACTCCAGCGCTACTCCTGGCATGACCTCGAAACTGAGGTCTCCAACAGCTAGGGTGGCCTTGTTCATGGACAGTCTCCCTGAGTGAGCTATTAACACTGGGGAGTTTGACTGTGTCCTGACTTGTTAACACAAATCGCCCCTTAGAACCCGGAGTTCAGAGTGGATTTTGAGGTTTACAGAAATTCCACCTCTCCTGGATCTCTAAGAAGGGAAATGTGGGGGTAGGGAGGTTAGAAAAGGAGACAGGACCTCAGGGAGAATGGGGATGTGGTCTCAGAGAGGAAAAGAGCCTCGCGCTTGCACAGAACAAAGGGTTGGGGCACACCAGGGTCTCATCTGCTCATCTGGATGTTGCAAGGTTATCTCGTGCACAGCTGTTGTCTGGGATGTAGTTAGCGTGCAAACGGAGGGTATCTAGCAGCTCCAGAAGTCCGCCTGGAGCTGGGCCCAGTGGTGAAGGGGCAGCCATTAAGCCCTGTGGAGCAAGTTCCAGCCCATGGTAAGAAGTTCCTGAGGACTGGGAAGTCAGTTGTCACGGAGATGACGCTGACAGCCTCTATGGTGACAATGCGGAGGGGCGGGCCCTACCTACAAGAGAAAGCCTAAGGGGACAGGTGTTCCGTTATCTCAGACGCCGTAGTTTAGTCTGCCTGGCAGCAGCTGCGGGGTCCAAGCCGCTTGGGGGCGGAGCCTGGAGAGGAGCTGGGAGCTGGGGCGCCCGCGGAGAGGAGCAGCCTGTTTCCATGGTGAGAGCTGGAGAACCTCAGGACAGTTAGAGGAGAGGGTGGTCTCCTTGGCTGTTGGTCAGGGTGAGGACAGTGGGAGTGAAGCTGTAGGTCTCTGGGGTGAAGGCGGGTAAGACGGAAACGTGTGGTATCCATGGTTACAGCTGGAGGAGGGAGGCGCTGACTCCATGGGTGTGACTGGTGAAGGAAGGGCTGTGTGAGTCTAGGTGACAGTGGAAGCTGGGCTGGTCACCTTGGTAACGAGGGGAAGCGGGGAAATGTGTCTCCATAGCAAATGACATGGATTTTATGGGTCCCTGGGCCCGGGAGATGGTCTCTTAGGTGACGGCTAGGAAAGGGGCCCTCAGGTAAAGGCAGACTTGCTCCCTCAGAATCTGAGGGACGCGCCACGGGCACCCCGTCATGCGAGTCAGCTGGGGCATGTGAACCTGTACTAACGGTGACAGACGAGGGTGGTCTCCCCTGGAACTGAAGGGGTGGGATTGTTCTCCACAGTGACCCGGAGACATGACCTGTTATTCTGGAAACTGTGGGGGACTCGTGGGAGAAAGGGAGTGAATGGGAGTAACCAATCTCCAGGTTACCCTAGGGAAGAGGACAGGAGCCCACAGTGTTCACGTGACCATGGCCGTGTGGTCAGCTGACGAACCAGAGGTTTCTGGTTTCTCTACAGATGGTAGGCAGGAGGGCTCAGTGTCCAGGAGGCCTTAGGGGACCAGTCTACACTCTCTGGGGAGATGCATAGGACGTGTGGCCAGTCTCCAGATAATCCCGGGGGTCCAGCCTCCAGGCGACCATGCGGTAAGTTCGAGAAGATTTCCGGAGACGTGTCCAGTGTTCATGAGACCTCAGAGTCTGTTGGGCTCCAGGGATTCTCAGAGGGTGTGCCTCATCTCCTGGGGAAAGTTGGGAGAGGAGACCCAATCCACCGTTCAGAAAAGGTAGGGCTTGGTTGATCTCCAGGGGACTCCAAGGGACTTGGCTCCGAGAACTGGCCAGACTCTGGGGACCTCAGAGGGTGCGGCCAGGGGTTAAGGACCGCAGGAGGTCTGGTCAACTTGCAGGGCACCGCAAGGGGTATGGCCAGTCTCCAAGTGTGCGGTCAGTTCACGCTGCAGGGCACTCGGCCAGCCGCCAAGCGCCCCCGCGGTCCACGGCCCAGGCCTAGACGCGCAGCGGGGTCCACGCGGCGGGGTCTCGGGCGCCTCCGGCCCACCCGCCGCCTCCAGCCCAGCCCCAGCCCCAGCCGCCAGGGGCGGGGTCCGGTGCGCCAGGAGCGCGGTAGCAGTATACGCCGAAGAGGCGGCGCGAGGCGTCGGGAAAGCCGAGGCTACGTACACCCGGCCGGCGGCCGCCGCAGCGCGCGCGCGGATTCACGATGGGGTAGCGTGCGCTCCCGTCCGCCAGCCAGCCCGCGGTACAGCGGTCCAGCAGCTGCAGCTTCCACGCGGCGAACAGCTGCCCCACCTTGGCTACAGCGGCGCCGCGCGCCGCGCACGCGCGCGCCGCTCCGGAGAAAGGCACCGGCCGCAGCGGCTTCAGGAAGAACACGCGCCCTGCAGAGGGGTGGGTAGGAGTGATTAGGGCTGCTCTTGGGGCTGGGCCTCCTCGGATTTCAGGACTCCCTCTCGCCTGCCGCCCAGGAAACAGCCTCAGGGTTCAGAAACTTCACCCGCTCCTCTGCAGCCCGGGACCACGGCCTCGGCTAGAACAGTGTTGGTGCCAGGCTTTGTTCGATTGCCGCGCCTTGACTATACTAGGGACCTCCGGCTCCGGACACCCGAGGATAGGTGTGGAGAGGAAAGGCGAGGAGAGAAAACTGGGCACAGTGGGAAAGAATATTGAGACAGGCCTGGGGGTGGGGTCTCACGGGTGGGGCGGGGCCCGCGCCAGCGGTGGGCAGGACCTTCCTCCCAGGGGTGGGGCCTACGCACCCGGGAGGTTGGAAGTGAAGCAGAAAGCATCGTAACGTTCTTCTGCGTTGTGGCGGTAACCGTAGTTGCGCACACCTCCGGAGGCTCCGCCGCCAGCCCCGGCGTTCCCGGCCCCGCCCAGGCCGCCGCAGGGCTCCCGGGGCTGGCTCACCGGGTACTGCACCGAGCCGTCGCGCAACCAGCCCGCGTTGCACCAGTCCAGACCGTCGCGCCAGGCCGCGTGCAGCTGCTCAGCCGACGCCAAGATGCCGTCCTGCTCAGCGCACGCGCGTTGAGCCTCGGCGAAGGTCAGCTTGTAGCGGCCTCCACGAGGGTGGTAAGGGAAGACTACACCTGAGAGGATACACAGGGTCAGCTCGGACCCCCCGATTCACATCCACCTACCTGACACCAGGGGCGCCACCTTTCAGTTCCATCCCTCCCTCTGGCGTCAGACCTGATCAGCCTTTCCCCGGCCCATATCCCTCATACTTCCTTTGCCTTCAACTTGGGATTCACTTATCTCCTCTTTGACGCACTTAATCATGTCCACCTCCTTTCCACCCTTGGAGACCTTTGTTCGTGTTCTTTCCACCTTTCCACTTGTAGAACTCCTATTCATCCTTCAAAACACAGCTCCCACAACCCTGCTTCCTTCAGTTCTGTGTGCTTCTGACATTCTTCCAGCATTGGGACCTGCCTTCTGGTCAAGTTCTGAGCCCACCGAGCTGACTCCCCAACTCTGGGAGCCCATGAATATTCGATCCTAGACAAAGAGCTCTTTGGTCTCCAGGATTACCCAGGACATTTCCCATTGTCTTCCCATCTACCTTCTGTTCGTTAACTCCTCTCTCGTCAGAATCAGTCAACTCAGCTCACTAGCATTCTGTGTGTCTGTGTTTGGGGGGAAGACTTTGTGGGTGCAGATGCATCTCTCAGCAGTTGCAGGAAGGCTCAAACAGGAACCAGAGAGAAGAGCTGAAGCCTGAGCCTGGAGTTTGAGTCTTGGCTCTGCCACTCACTGGTACGTGTCCTGGTCAAGGCTCTAACCTCTGAGCCAATTGCCAATCTGCTAGTAATAGCGTCTTCCTCAGGGGTTTTGGGAAAATTAAATGAGAGACTCCAGAGAATTCTTCAACCAAGCTCCTAGCACATAGAAAACACCCAATAAAGGAGAGCTGCTTTTGTTATTGTTGTTGTTCGCTCTTGTTGGGAAGTTCAGCAAGTGAGAGCTAAGAAATCTCTCCTAGAGTCTTCTAAGGTGGAGTGAGGAAAGCAACCAAATGGAAGGGAATTCTTCGAATAGAAACGCCACCTCTCAGCTCCACCGTCAGCCAGTCAGAGCAGCCCATCTCCCAGGCACAGTGATTGGCTCATGGATAGGCACATGATTCAAGCTGGGCCAATGAGGGACAACCCTGGGACTCTAGGTAACACTTAAAGGAAATCGATTGCCAAGCTGGGAGGGTGGAAGCCTGGCACTACTTTTTGTTTCCACCCAGGAAACTTGTCCAAGGAAAGACCACCCAGGGAGGCAGAGCTGAGGGAAGGATTCCTGACATGGTGTGAGTGCTTGAATTCTACTGCAGGGTTTCCCAACCTCTTCGCTATTGACATTTTGGATTGGATTATTCTTTGCTTGGGCGGGTTGCCTGTGTTTTGTGGGATGTTTCACTGCATCCCTGGCCTCTCCCCGCTATATACCACCATAACCTGCTTCTAGACGTTGCTGTTATCCCTGAGGATCGAAACCACCCCAAATCACAACCATTATCCTACCCCACCGAGCTGCTAAATCCCTTCAGGCCAGCTTGACTTGGTTTCTGCCCTTTGCAATATCCTCTCTCCTCTCATAGAAACGTGACTCGTCCTGCCCACGGTCTGGTCACCTTCCAGGTCCAGCTTGACCATGCCCGTGTCATCCTCCAGCTCGTTAGTGACCTCGCACTCATAGCGCCCGTAGTCCTGTAGCGTGACGTTTCGGAGAACCAGGGAGGCGTCGCCGGGCCCATCGCCCTGCAGCTCAGCCCGCCCGCGGTAGCTGCCAAACGCTCGGTGCTGGGGGCCCAGCGCCACGAAGACATCGGCAAAGGCCAGTGGGTCCACCACCTTGGTCCACTTGAGGCGGACGCCGTCGTGGCCATGGGTGGCTGCCTCGTAGTGGTAGCGGCAGGGCAAGACGATGGTGCCACCCCGGTGGCTGACCACCTGTCCCGGCGCTGTCTGCACCACCACCGAGCCCGACTCCCCCTCTGTGGAAGACCAAAGAGGGTTAAGAGGCCCTCGGGGCGGGGCAGGAGCACCTGGGGAACGGGACCCAGGGAAGGGGGTGTAGGAAGAAAAGTTAGGTGAGGGTCAGGAGATCAGAAAGGTAAAGGGGCTCCAGGAGGAAATTAGGGAGAGGGCGGGGACTCAGAGCGGGAGGAGCGGCGTGGGGACTGTGGCCATCAGGACCGCCCAGCACCCTCCCTCTTTCCCGCTCCGCGCACCCGGGCGATCCTGTTTGCCCACGGCCTCTGCGGGGCAAGATCCGCTTCCACGGCCCTGACTCACCCAGCACGTGCACGACCTTCTTCCGGCCGCGCTGCGCCTCCGCCGCGGCGGTGAGCAGCAGGACTCCCCACGCAGCTGCCCAAAGCGCGCCGGGACCGAGGGCCGCCCGAGCACACACCTGGGGGCACCCAGCGCTCAGTCCGACCTCCTGACTCTGCCCTTTCAGAAGACTAGCCCCCTGCCCCCCGGCCTTCCTTTCTCGCCCCGAGGACTTCTTCCACGCCCAGGTCCCCAACCAGCCAGGGTCCCAAGGAGAAGGCTAGCGGACCCTCCCCAGCCCCACTCTCCTGGGACCTCAAGACCCTTGCGCAAAGCTCACGCCCCTGGACCCACTCTCCCTTAGTTCGCGTGGGCAACCCTCCTGCCCCCGCGAACCCCCGCGCCGGAGACCCCGCGCCCCGCCCCTTCTCTCTCTCTCTCTCCGGCCCAGGCCAGGGACTGGGGAGGAGGGAGGAGGGGCGGAGGAGCCGGAGCAGCGGCAGCGGCAAGGTTATCCGAACGCCAGGAGACTGCAGCAAACCCGCGCAGGTGGGGGTGGTAGAAGCGGAGAGAGCGAGAGACACAGAAAGAAGGCGAGAACAGGAGAAGACTGAGATACATAGCAAAGCAGGAGAGATGGAGACAGCAGGAGAGACAGGCGAGAGGAGGGAAAGATGGAGAAGCGGAGTTACAGAGGGAGAGAGAGGGGAGAGAGAGTGCCAGAGGAGTAGGGTAAGGAAGGACGAGTAAAGACAGACAGACGCAGAGACAGAGACTGAGAGAGAAGGAGAGAAAAGGGACCGGGGCGGGGGGCAGGAGAGAGAAAAGTAGGGACAGACCTAGAAGAATAAGAAAAGGAGAGGGAGAGATGGAAAGAGTGGGAGAGAAGGAGCTACAAGAAGGTGAGAGGTAGAGGTGGGAGAGCCGCGAGGGGGAGAAGGGCTAAGGAGGGAAACACTGAAGGAGGTACATTCAGAGACACAGAATCCCAGAGAAGGACCTACCAAACCCATGGTCCCACTCACCATCCTGCCGGTGCGGCCCTCGCCCAATGGCCCCCAGGCGCTGGGACTGCGTTCCACCCCGCACACCCAGGAAAGACTGGGCAGATCCCAGCAGACAGCGCAATCCTGGCGTCTGCCTGCAAGGGGAGCAGGGAGGGAAGGAGGCAGGCGGACGGGTGGGGGGGGGGGCCGTTAAAGGGGACATGGTGCCACCTGCTCTGGGGAGAGGTGGTGATGGGGACAGATGGAGGAAGCCCTGCCCTGAACTGTGGGTACCAAACTTGGGACTGACCTGGGCCAGTAAAGGAAATTTTCTGGGTCTCAGTTCAACTATCTTTTGAATGGAGGGTGGAGCTGATGATGCCCTGTGTGGGCAGAAGGGCTGAGTAACCCGGGAAAGGGCTTGCAGCTCTCAGTTTTCCCATCTGTCACTGTGTGCATGCTAAGTCTCTCCAGTCGTGTCCGACTCTGTGTGACCCCCATGGACAGTAGCCTGCCAGGCTCCTTGTCCAGGGGATTCTCCAGGCAAGAACACTGGAGTGGGTTGCCATCAAAGGGTCAAGGGCTTCAGCAGCCAGAGATGCTCATTCTGGGATGGGGACCCCACAACAGTCACACACCTTGCAGAGGGGACCTGCAGCAACGGCTCAAATCTGACTCTGCCCCTCACTCGATGCCTCAGTTTCCACATCTACGATATGGAGTTCTGGGTCTTTGGTGACAATCTAGTGGCTAGACATACCATCAGTTCAGTCGCTTGGTCATGTCCGACTCTTTATGACCCCACGGACTGCAGCACGCCAGGCTTGCCTGTCCATCACTGACTTCTGGAACTTACTCAAACTCATGTCCATTGAGTCAGTGATGCCATCCAACCATGGATGGCATCCATCCCCTTCTCCTCTTGCCTTCAATCTTTCCCAGCATCAGGGTCTTTTCCAATGAGTCAGCTCTTTGCATGAGGTGGCCAAAGTATTAGAGCTTCAGCTTCCAATGAATATTCAGGACTGATTTCCTTTAGGATGGACTGGTTTGATCTCCTTGCAGTCCAAAGGACTCTGAAGACTCTTCTCCAACATCACAGCTCAAAAGCACCAATTCTTCGGCGCTCAGCTTTCCTTATAGTTCAACTCTCACATCCATACATGACTATTGGAAAAACCATAGCTTTGACTAGATGAACCTTTGTTGGCAAAATAATGTCTCTGCTTTTTAATATGCTGTCTAGATTAGTTATAGCTTTTCTTCCAAGGAGCAAGCGTCTTTTAACTTCATGGCTGCAGTCACCATCTGCAGTGATCTTGGAGCCCAAGAAAATAAAGTCTCTCACTCTTTCCATTGTTTCCCCATCTGTTTACCATGAGGTGATGGGACCAGATGCCATGATCTTAGTTTTCTAAATGTTGAGCTTTAAGCCAGCTTTTCACTCTCCTCTTTCACTTTCATCCAAGAGGCCCTTTAGTTCTTCTTTGCTTTCTGCCGTAAGGGTGGTGTCATCTGCATATCTGAGGTTATTGATATTTCTCCCAGCAATCTTGAGTCCAGCTTGTGCTTCATTCAGCCCAGCATTTCGCATGATGTACTCTGCATATAAGTTAAGTAAGCAGGGTGACAATATACAGCCTTGATGTACTTCTTTCCCGATTTGGAACCAGTCTGTTGTTCCATGTTCAGTTCTAACTGTTGCTTCTTGACCTGCATACAGATTTCTCAGGACGCAGGTCAGGTGGTCTGGTATTCCCATCTCTTGAATAATTTTCCACAGTTTGTTGTGATCCACACAGTCAAAGGCTTTGGTATAGTCAATAAAGTAGAAGTTAAAAAATAAATAAATAAAGCAGATGTTTTTCTGGAACTCTCTTGCTTTTTTGATGATCCAACAAATGTTGGCCATTTGATCTCTGGTTCCTCTCTCTCTGCCTTTTCTAAATCCAGCTTGAATATCTGGAAGTTCACCATTCACGTACTGTTGAAGCCTGGCTTGGAGGATTTTGAGCATTACTTTGCTAGCATGTGAGATGAGTGCAATTGTGTGGTAATTTGAACATTCTTTGGCATTGCCTTTCTTTGGGATTGGAATGAAAACTGATCTTTTCCAATCCTGTGGTCACTGCTGAGTTTTACAAATTTGCTGGCATATTGAGTGCAGCACTTTCACAGCATCATCTTTTAAGATTCGAGATAGCTCAACTGGAATTCCATCATCTCCATTAGCTTTGTTCGTAGTGATGCTGCCTAAGGCTCACTTGACTTGGCATTCCAGGATGTCTGACTCTAGGTGAGTGATCATGCCATCATGGTTATCTGGGTCATGAAGATCTTTTTTGTATAGTTCTTCTGTGTATTCTTGCCACCTCTTTTTAAAATCTTCTGCTTCTGTTAGGTCCATACCATTTCTGTCCTTTATTGTGCCCGTCTTTGCATGAAATGTTCCCTTGGTATCTCTAATTTTCATGAAGAGATCTCTAGTCATACTATAGTTGCCTAATAAGTATTGGTAGGGGTAGGGAGATCAATCCCCTGACCCACAGTGCTCTGGGCAGGAGTTACCCCCGAACCTGCACCTTCACTCAAGTTCAAAAATCAAATCAGGAGAGGGGACGTCCCTGGTGGTCCAGTGGCTATGACTGTGTGTTCCCAATGCAGGAGGTCTGGATTTGATCCCTAGTCAGGGAACTAGATCCCACACACCACAACTAAAAGTTCGTGTGCTGTAACTAAAGATCCTGCATGCCACAACTAAGAACTGACGCAGTCAAATAAATAAAAATTAATATTAAAAAAACATAAAACCAGAGGACAGGGAGCCCTCCCCCCAACTTCTTGGCTGCCCCCCATTTCAGTTCCTCCCAAATATGAGCCAGTCAGACAGCAGACACAGGGCTCTGTGGTTGAAGGAGCCAGGACTCTATGCCTAACACAGCTGCATTAAGGAGGCATGACCTCGGACCAGGCTCTTCACCTCCTGTAGACTCAGTTTTCCCATATGGAATATGGGGTGAGATCCAGCATGTAGTGTATGAGGTTGGTCATTGGCCTGGTCACACTGTTAGTTATTATAATTTCTTGGTGGAGCTTAGACTTTGGACTTTTCTCTCTTGATTGTGACCTCAGATGGGTCTCTGGTCCTCTCAGAGCCTCGTTTTTCCCCATCTGGAAGATGGGGCTGTGCACACCAACCAGAGGCCAGCTTCTTTGTCCAGCACCTTAGCTCCTGTGAGTTAAGCTGGCAGTGATGAGTGGGCCTTGGTGGGTTCTGAGAAGAGGGTCCCTTGCCCCATGAAATACTCAGAGCAACATTTTATTCATCAAAAGGACTTTTACTGAAAGGATCTATTGGGGGGATAATGGATAGGGAGGGTGCCTATGTGGAGTCTGGGTTAGGTGACAGCTGAGGGTCTGTGGCCCTCTCTGCTGGAACACCTGGACTTTGGGCACCCCCATCCCACCCACTGGCCTGAAATCACCATAGCCAGAACTGAAGGCACCCAGAAACACACCTCCTGTCTCTAAAAAGGCCAACCCCCTCTTCCAAGGACAGGGCTGGCTGGGCATGTAAACAGAATCTTGGGGGGGTCCCACGGCCCCCTCAGTGCTGCTTCTCATGGTTGGCTGGGGGCCCAGGAGGTGGGCGTAGGAAGAAGGCGGGGCGCCACAGGCAACGGAAGGCCAGCAAGTGGGGGCCCAGCGCATACAGTAGGTTACATAGGAAGAAGCTGGTCCAGGCATCCTCAGGCACACGGTAGGTGAAGGGTGTGCGCAGGTGCATGGAGGCTCCCATGTGTGAGAACTGTGCCTGGCAGCCAGAAAGGGAGGATGGGTGTCACAGACCAGAGGACCAGTCCCAGCACCGCCAGCATCCTACCATGGGGAACCCGAAGGTTCTTCATCCCTGTCTCTCTCTCTGGTCCTGCTGACCTACCTGTCTCCCCTCGTCAATCCCTCTGTCTCTAAACATCCCTGTGCCCCACATGTCCTGTCTATTCTTATCCATTTATCTGTGGGCCTCTGCCCAGCTGCCTAACCAGAAACATCTTCACTCTGTCTGCTGGACCCCTCACCCCATCTTTCTGACCTGAGTCTAGCCCCTCCTCCTGGTCTTCCCCACCCCAGGCAGCCTTGACACAAATCCTCTCAATTCTACCTGTAATAGATAAAATAATAACACATCTAATCAAGGTCCTCCTGATCCCACGGCCCTGGCCAGGGTCCAGCCTTTGTCACTTCCCATCAGAAACCCAGAAACATGCCCCCAGCTCTGAACCCTCCACTGCTCAAACACTTTCTGTGGCTCCTCATTGTTCTCAGCACAAGCTCCCAAGCCCAGATTTCAAAGCCCTTAGTATCTAGCTGTCAATGTATCTTGCCGCTGCCTTTACCCACTTTATAGCTGTCTAAATCACTGCCCCCCTCTGTGCATTTCTTTATGCTGTTCCCATTCCTGGAATGCTGTTCCCTGCCTAAAGAATTCATACCCATACATCAAAGCCCATGCCCGCTCTTTTAAGAACTCTGCCCCTCTGGAATCCCTCTCAGCTTCTTTACCCCTTGGGATGGGGTATTTGTGTCTGGCCCATTTTTCTTTCCAACACTAGGAAATCCTGGGAGACTGTCAAGGGCCTGGCATCACCCAGGATGAGCACAAAGGCAAGTGATGAGCAGGCAGAGACTCTCTCTCCTAAGCACCGGCCCAACACACCCCAACCCACCCCACCTCACCTGGCCAATGGCTCCAGCAAATACCAAGGCCCAGTCAGGCAGCCAGGAGCATCCAGGAAAGATGAGGGCATAGATGGCCAGGCCATAGAAAGGCAGCACATAGAACATATTCACCAGCATCTGGGGGCACACGACTGATGGAGTGAGCAGCTGCTCAGCTAGGTCTCCCGATGGCCCTCAGGTGGCGGCCCCTGGGAGGATCTGGCCTCTATCAAGACTCTATCAAGATTGGGGTTCACTGTACATCCCACCCTTGTGGAAATTACTCCTTTCTTTCCCTTGGGTTTCCCCCCCTGCACCACTCTCACACACTGAGCCCACCCACCTTCCTCTGTATGTAGCATGTGACCCTGGCCTGGTCAATCAGAACATCCCACCCCCCAGGCCATAATAATCAGCTATGAGCATGTGACTTAAACTTGGCCAATCAGAGCCTACTTGGGACTTACACGTAAGCACTGAGGAATTAAGGGCTCGGCCTCCTCTTCGGTGGCTAAATAGGGGGAATGGGAGCCTAGCGCTACCCAAGGCTGTCTCTGCCATCCCACAGAGGCACCACCTGGGGGTGGGGCACATGCGCAGAAAGCAGAGCCCAGAGACGGAGCCGGCTTTGAGCTCCTGGATCCAGCCATACCTGAAGACCACATCTGTGCTTTTTCTGGTAGGACAGTAAATTCCATTTGTGCTTCAGCCAGTTTGACTTGCGTTGCTTTGGCTCCTGCATCCAAGGGGCCCAGCAGGCCCCCAAGCACAGCAGGGCCGTGGCCCTCCCCCCACCTGCCCTCTCACCTGCACCTTTGGGTAGCTCACGGGGTCTCTCAGGTATGGTTCATACTGATAGATGTAGACAAAGCAGGCATCCATGGGGCAGTCAAGTACCACCTGGGACCCACGGACAAACCAACAGCCTCAAACATCCCTCGCATAGGGATACTTCCCCACCCTCTGGGAGGGGCCCACACCCCCTGCTCTGGCCTGCCCCAGCCTTGGTTTTCTCCTCTGAGAATCCACAGATACTTGAGCTGGGGAGAAGGCTACAGGGAATGGGACTTTGTGATGGAACATTCAGATTAGACTCAGTGAACTTCCCTGGATGATTAGGTGGGAGAGCAGTGACCTTTTTCTGCACTGGATAAAGAAGTTAAAGAAGGGAGGGATGGGCTGGGGAGGGAACTGGAGGCAAGTAGGCTGGCCAGTGCAGACTCACCAGGCCCCGAAAGAGGGTGAAGAATGCAGCGAAGATGAGGTAGATGATGAGGGCCAGGTCAACTGGGCGCCGCAGAAGGCCCTTTCTTTGGGCCTCCTCCACCTGCCCCATGAGAAACAGCATGAGAAGTCTGGTATCCAACAAGCACTTAGTGAAGGCTCATCCATTCTTCCCTAATCATCAAGGAGATCTTTCCAAGGAGATAATGTCTTTGGCGAGAAGCAACCCAAATGGGGGACATTCAGGCATTTGGGACAAGGCTGACCTGGGGGCAAGAGACTCACCGTGTTGGGAGTGCAGCAGGTTGGCACCTGGGTCTGGCTGAAGACCCTCAAGCCAGCCCAGCATGGGACCAGCACGAAAGGAACGGTGAGGAAAAATGTAGGCCTGATCTCTGAGCTGTATTTGCCTGCCACGGTAGGAGAGACAGGGTGTCACGAAGCGAGGATCTCCCAGGCCTGGCTGGACCCTTTAGCAGGGTCATGTCAGAGCCCCTGGCTGGAAGCTGTTGAGTCACAAATGCCATCTCAGCTCAGCTCTAACACCTCTGACTCCCCAGTGCTTGTAAGATGATGACCATGCTCCTCAGCCTGGCCTTCCTCAATTTACCTTCGGGACACGGCGCCTACACTTCAGCTGTTTTTTGTTCCCCCTGGAAACACCCTGGATATTCCTCTTCCACAGCCACCCCCACATCCCTGGCTGCCTTCTCTGCTCTGTCTCCCAAGACCTACCTACAAAGCTGTCAGTCTACCCTCTAGATCCACTTTAAGATTCCCTTCTCATGTCAAGGGCATTCTGGGCTAAGTCCCTGGGGTCAGGGACCACTACCTAGGGAAGAAGTGGAATGTACTTCCATTCCTCCAGGAGGAAAATGGGAGAGATGTGGGGAAAGTCTGCCGACTTAGACTGTGAATGGAGAGGCATGCAGTTGGTGGGGGTGCGGGGCTGCCTTCCGCAGACACTGGAAAAGGTATGGAGGACCCTGTGGGGACTTCCAGATGCAGGGCAGTGACCCAGCCCAGGGAGACAGGATTCTGAAGAGCCAAGTCCTTACCAAGGATGTTTCCTGGGAGGAACACTAGGATGCTCATGATGAAGGATCCCAGCCAGTACAGTCCAAGGTTCCGATAACTCTTCCTGGTCAGGAGATGGAGGAGTAACCGGTAGATACATGTTACCCGGTCTCAGAGCCCCAGGCAGGGTCCAGAGACCAATCTGGGCTCCCCAGGTCTGGACCCCTTGACTTTTACCCAAGACAGAAGGGACAACAGGGAGTTGAATGAGGGAATGAAGAGTCAGACCCTATATGTCCCAGGATAGCAGTGGCTGCCCAGGTACGGGGTGTCACAAGAGAAGAGAATCGACCACCCCGGACTCCTGTGACATCCCCTGAATCCTTCTCCTAGCCTTCCTGTCTAAGCCCTAGAGGGGCTTCCTGATTTCCCCTACAGATACTTCTGGCTTCACCCTGGCCTGGGACCTCCCACCTAAGAACTCCGCCTCCTTCCCAGGGTCCAGGTGCCACCCTGCCCGCCTCGCGCACCTTTTACGGATGGCACCAGTCATGGCCAGGTAGAGGAGGTAGTGAACAATGCCATCCCAGTAGCAGATGAAAACTCCATGCGCCGTGCGCAGGTACGGCTCACCCTGCAGGGGCAGGTGTGGGGCTCAGACAGGCAGTAGGACTGCGGGCATCCCAGACGGCTCCCGACTTACCTCCTTGGTGTAGAACGCCATGAAACCCGCCATGTAGCCGTCTTCCTGGAGAGCAATAAGAAGGTCCACCACGGAGGTGAAGGCGAAGACCGCGAAGACTACGGGAGAGCAGGCGGGGCATTGGCAGTGTGGGGGCGGGGCAAAGATTAGGTGTGGGCGGGGCCTGAGAGCTCTTGCTGGGGACTCAGTTTCCCAAAGCCTCTGTGCAAAACTGCTCCCAAGCCCAATCCCACAAATCACATGACCCACAACCCTTCCTCATAGGGAGGCACAGTCCTTGCCTTAAAGGTGTCCACAGGTTGATGAGAAAGGCACTGTTCCGGCACTCAGGAGCCCCAAGTCAGAAAGGGGAGGCACCCTGAGATTCCCCAATCAACAGGGGGTCTCCAGTCTCTCTGAGGTTCTCCAGGCTGATGAAGACCCTTCAAGGACTGCCAGTCTGATGCATGAAGCCCTTGCCCAAACAGTTCTCTTCCCCAGGACCCTCCCACCAACTCACCAGCATAGAGCGGGTCATAATAGATGTCACTTCGGGACAAACTGTATATTGCCAAGGAGAGCAGACCCAGGATCAGGGAGCTCATCAACACCACCCCCAGGGGGCTGTGGAGAGAAAAACCAAGTCAGGGAGGCCAGGCCCATTTTGAGACCCTATGGCACCCTGGTGAGGGCAAGAGCAGACTCCAGGAAGCTCTAGGTGACCAGGCTGAAGCTCCTGTCCATCCAGGAAAGCCATTCCCTGAAACTCCCATTTCCCAGCACCAGGCTCTTGCTCCAATTGTTTCTGACTCACCGCCTCAGTTCAGTTCAGTCGCTCAGCCGTGTCTGACTCTTTGCGACCCCATGGACTGCAGCATGCCAGGCTTCCCTGTCTGTCACCAACTCCCAGAGCTTGCTCAAACTCATGTCCATTGAGTCGGTGATGCCATCCAACCATCTCATCCTCATGCCCCACCCCCTAACTCCTTCCAAAAGTCTTTCCACTTGGCAAAGTCCTATTCATCCTTCATGGCCCATCTACACTGCTCCTCTTCCAGGTACAGAGGGAACCTCTGTCAACCCCTTCTGACTATGTAATTTATCCGGTCACCTGCTGCTGTGTCAGCTTGCTTATTCATTCAACAATTCCAAGACCCTCTGTGGTCAGTTCCAGTGCTCACAACCACCAAAGGATCTCTAGAGCTTAGCTCTATACACCTCACTGTCTGAAGCTCCTGACTCCTTCCAGATAAAGTCCAAACGTTTCCATCAGCCCCACCCCACCCCTGCCCTGATCTGTTCCTATCAACCTGATAAGGCACGGCAACCACCTGTAGAGATAATAGAAGTCAGGTCGCTGGGCAGCCCCCAACACTTGGCAAACCAAGGCCCAGAGAGCGTGGGAGACATATCCAAGGTCACATATTCTCCCCTTACACTCTCCAGATCCCTACCTTCTCCCGACCCCTTAGGATCCTCATTCTTGGCCCCATCCAACCAACAATGACGATTACAGTAATTAGCTGAGACCACAACAGCATCTTGGCACACAGTTCATAATCCTTGACTGTAACTATGGAATGAGTCTAGGATTATGTCCATTACATAATGAAGAAACCGAGGCTCCCCGGGGCAACGTGGCTCACTCGGAGTCCAGTGGGGTGGAACCAGGAATTTGTACCCAAGGAGCCAACTCCACAGTCAAGATTCCCTCTACCCCATGTCTCGGGCTGTGTGGGTTTTAGGGGTATGAGGGATTGGTGGATGGCTGGTATTCAGTGGCTGGATCCACCGGGTTGAGGCCTGGGGTTAGGTGACAGGGACAGGGGAGGTGGAGGCATGGAGGGGAAACTGAGGCTATGTACAGGGTGGGCCAGCCCCTGAAGAGAAGAAAGTTTCAGACAGGCGATGGAGGAACGGTCTGGTAGGGGTAGGGCAGCAGAACTTGTGTGGCAAGAGCCGGGTCACTGGGGCCTTATCTGGAACAATACTTTGACCCTTGGCGACTTTGGAGTCTGTGCTGGGCACATCCCTGGGAAAACTCCAGAAACCTTCCAAAACCCTGCCTTGTTAGGGGCTCTGTTTCTCAAAGTCCCTCCCCCCAGCCCCCCAACGTCCTAGGTGCGCCCCCAGCTCCACCACACTGCTCCAGCCGGCTGGAAGGGTATTTCCGGTTGGAAGCGAGGGGTTCTCCTGACCCAGCCGCCTTCTCCCCTGGCCCGCGGCGCGGGGCCGCTCGGCTCAGGGGAGCCCGCGCATCCGCATCCCGCCCGCTTCGCACCCTCACACGCCAACCCGGCCCCGCCGCCCCAGAGGAGGCCTCCCCGGCCCATTCCCGCACGCACTAGGAGAGCAGGGAGACATAGTTGAGCGCGAAGGACAACGGGAGGGCGCCCAGCGACAGAACAGCGATCTTGCCCGCCAGCGGCGGGATGTCCATAGCGGCGACGCCGGGACCCCGGCTCGGCTCCTGCGTGGCTGTGCCTCTGGGCGCCGAGGTGCCAGGGACCCAGCCAGACTCGGCCCCGCCTGGCGCAAAGGTCGCCCCCTCCACCCCCGCGCCGCTGTGATTGCCCCGCGAGCTCCCGGGGAGCCTCCGAGGCTCCTCCTCCCAGCGGCCCCTCCCCTCCATTGATAGCCTCGCCGGACTAAGGGCATCGCCTGCCGCCCAGCCGGTTTCGCTTTCTACTAATGCTAATTAGAACAAAATTCCTCAGAATGCTTCCAGCAACTTCACTCTAACTGGAGTTAGTTCTCCAGGCCTCGTTCTGCACTTCTTTCTTCACCCTAAGGTGCAGGCGTCTCATCCTTGACTCCGACCCCGAAGGGGAGTCCCTTTTTAACTCTTCACATTTCCCAGACCTCCCTCGAACCCAGGATCAAGTGGGTACTGATTCTGTGTTTCTGCGCACTGGCAGAGAACCTTACCCGCCTGGGTGCAGAGTTCCCTTTAGTGCCCTGGGATTTGAGTTTTCATGCGATGGCCTCAAACAAATTTAAACACGTGTCCAGGTGTGAAGTTTTGACTGGGCCCCGGGGGTAGGGGGCAGGGGAGGGCATCTCAAGGCAGAGTGCCTTGGGTTGGCGACACCTTGATGGGCTCGGTGATTCTCTACTGTGTTTCTTCCTTCTATGTGGAACACGGGCTAACGTGGGCGGGTCGGAAGGGCGGGGCCCAAGAGGCGGCTAAGGATGGTGAAGAGTTTGATGATGGTGTTCCTGGCAGGAAGAATAGCTCAAGCTTTGGACTGAGCAGCAGAAGGGAGACCCTAGGGCTGGGGCGGCGGCGGAGGTTCACAGAGCAACGTGGGGTGGGCGTGCGAGGATTCTGGACAGCCGGGAGGAGGCTGGGCTCCATCATGGGGCAATCGCAAGGGGGCAGAGCTGGACCAGGGAGGGGGTTGCAGGATGGAGGGAGAATTAGGAAGCAGCAGTCTATCAACCCTTCCAACTGTGAGCCAACGCCATGGCAGGCAGCTTAGATTAGGAGTAGGCCTTCCTACTTCTGGGTAGTAAGATGGCCACCTGGATACAATCAATCAGCTTTTGCTTAACACTGACTGCTGTTTGCCAATTAGGAAATTAGGAACGGGCGGAAACCGCCCCACCCCCGCCCCAAAGTCCCGCACTGCAAAAGTTTTGACCAATGAAATTGCTTTGCAAACTTTTAACCAATCCGCTTAAACCAACTACCAACGGTGTGTGCTCACCCTATAAATCTGTGTAACAGCTTGGGCTAGGGGCTCTCTGACCCAGCACCACTGCGTTGGATGCAGCGGGAGCCCTGACTCGAGTCAGCAATAAATTTCCGTTTTTGCAAGTTGCATCGTCTTGGAAGCCTTCTCTCTTCCCGCTCGGGGATTCGGACATAGGGCATAACACAACCAGCCTGGATTCTCGCCCATGTGGGGCTTGTGGCTGCAGGAAGTAGGGTAAGCACTGCCCACTTGATTCCTGTCCCGAGGAAACCTACAGTCCTTTTTTGTTTTTTGGCTGCACCATTAGGGCTTTGGGACTTTAGTTACCTGACTAGCGATTGAACTTGGGGCACAGCTGTTAAAGTGCAAATTTTAACCACTGGACCACCAGGGAATTCCCTGGGGTAAAATTCTAACCCTCACATCCCCCACCCCCTGCTCCTGGCCTAGCCAGGGCCCCATCTCCACGGGCCAGCTGGGTCCCCTCTCTGAGCCTGAGTGACAAGATCTTTGGCCACTGACTCAAAACCTTCCTTCCTCAGGGGCCTGTTTCCCTTGTGAAGTTCAGGTTCCTCTGGGCTGACCTGAATCCCCAGCCTCCTTTCTTGACCTTTCTCAATTCCAGTGGTTTCAATTCCCTACATGCCCCTCTCCTGTCTGCAAGATGGACCCTCTCCTATTTCCTCACCTCTTAAAGCAGGCTGTAGGGTCCTATCTTCCAGGCAGCTCACCCTGTCACCCCAGCCCCACTTTTACCCCTGGAGGGCCAGGGATCTGCTCTTATACCCCGTACCTGGGAGATGCCTACACATCCCCTGGGCATTTGGAGGCCTCCTCTTCCAACTCTCCCCCCTGGCTGGTGCTAAAGTCCATGGTCTGAGTCTGGTGATCCTTTTGGTCATTGAGAATTAAATGGAGAGGTGACCTTGACCTGGAGAGCAAGGTGTTAGGGACCAAACCCCAGAGTTCACGTCGTTGGAACCTCTGGCACCCAGAACTTCACCCTTGTGCTCAGGACTCTGGCTACCTGGGCAGGCTCCATGTCACCCCCTTGCCTTGCCCTGGGAACAGCATCCATCCAGGGAAGACAGGGTAGTGTGTGTCACTCCAGCCAGAGATCTGCTGCTGAGATCCCCAGACTCCCTCACTGAGACATTCCCCAGACCACCTCCACCGCAGGTCCCGGTTCCTCTTTACAGCATTCATCAGTCTCAGATGGTGTTAGGGGTCCATGACCACAGCCCAGCAGAGTGTGGGTGCCCAGGGCAGATCCTGTCCATCCGGTTCAGTCAGTGCTCAGTGTCTGCTGAACGACTGTGTCAACTGCAGGCTGGCCCAGGAGCCTGATGCCAGCTTGAGTCCTCAGACCCCTTGAGCCCACAGGGGCTGAGCAGGACCCACTGTATGGGGCAGGGGGGTGAGTTACAGGGGCCCCCAGTGCCCCAGGCCCTGATATTCCAAGCACGGCTCACAGATTTTGGAGACCTTGCCCAATTGCTCACCCAAGACCCCCAGGTGACTTCTGCACAAACATGAGGCACCAGCTCTGGAGATGGGGTGAGCGCTCGGCGCGCACTGTGGTCTGGGGTGGCCCCTAGCCTCCCCTCTTCCGGGAGGCGTCTGATGTCCCAGTCCAGTGTCTGCGCAGGAAGCCGTCTCCAGAGGCATGAGCCCAAGGGACCTGTACGTCCACCCTACTCT
This sequence comes from Muntiacus reevesi, assembly GCF_963930625.1. Classification (NCBI taxonomy): domain Eukaryota; kingdom Metazoa; phylum Chordata; class Mammalia; order Artiodactyla; family Cervidae; genus Muntiacus; species Muntiacus reevesi. The sequence continues at coordinate 182,912,122 of NC_089249.1, read as the reverse complement.
GGGGATGCAGGGCAGCCGGGATGACTTGGGCGACAGCATCACCAGCCAGGTCTGCTGTATGCGGCGTGGCTGGGAGGCCCTGCCAGTGCCACCTGTCAAGAGGGGAAGGGCACAGTGTGCCCGGGTCCACCTGCCTTGTGGGTCTAAGTGAGAACTGGGGCTGCCTGGGGAGCCCTCCTGTGGTACAGTGCCAGGCTAGGAGGTCCCTTAGGCCCTTAGCCTAGGTCTCCTTGAGCTGCTGGCCACTCCTCCAAAATTCCTCTCCTCAACTCCAACCAAGGCTGATGGGGGACCCCATGAGCAAACAAAGGTCCAGGTGATTTTCCAGGATTCCTTGGGCATTGGGCAGCCTTCACAGGTGGATCCTGTGCCCCCCGTCCACCCTGGCCCCTGCTGCTAAGGAACAGGAGGGGTTTCTGGTGATGGCAAGACCAGGCTGCCACAGCAGGCAGGCTCTGGGGTTTTAATACACAGCACAACACTCGCAACAACAGGAAGGGCGGGCAGAAATGCAGGCTGGAACATTCCACAGTCCAGGGATGGTCAGTCTTTTGGAAAGTACACTTGTGCATTTCTCCAGAATACTCAGTAGTAAGGCCGTCTGGGGTTGTTCTGTGGGAAGCAAGAAAGATAAAACGGGAGGTGATTATGCTAAAGGGAGACAGCAGTTCCTCCCATCTAGAACCTACCAGGAGCAGCTAGCTCACACTCTCCAGGAGGGTGGGCAGGCCTTGGGGAGGAGACACAACTTGAGTACAAGTGGAAGAGGGGGAGGTGGGTGTGCTGACGAGCCTAGCTGGACTGTGAAGGAGGGACACTTCTGTCACCAGCACCCCCCCTCCAGTGGGGGACCTGACCCCGCAGAGACAAGATGAGCTGTCACCAGCACCCCTTCCAGTGGGGGAGCTGTGGTGACTCCGCAGAGACAAGACAGGGCACGGGGACACGCACCAGGGGGTTGGGCCGGAAGCGGTAGGCCAGCATCATCCTCTTGCGGAAAGCCTCATACTCGTCATCTTCCTTGGAGAGCTCGGCTGGCCGGTCAATGCCAAAGCCAGCGCCATCTACCGTGGTGGTGCCCCTGCATTGGGGCAACGGGTGGGGTGAGCAGGGGAGCGGGATGGTGCCAGCGGAAAAGGGGGTGAGGGGCCTGAGCTTGGGGGCAGAGAGGCCTCACACCCCTGGATGGGCTCAGCAGCAGCGCCCCAATGCAGCTCAGGGTGGGGTACGCTGGGCTGGGCAGCACCTGTCTGCGACACACTGGCACTCTGAGAAGATGGAGCCCAAGATGGTCCTACCACCAGAGTCCACGGCCCTGTGACCTGTCACTGCGTGGGGTTTTTCCTCTGCCCGCCCCCCCCAGACTGCCGGCCACACTCACTTGTTGACAGGGTTCTTGATGCCCTGTCCCTCCGAGCCCAGGCCGTCCCCCTCCTTCCAGCCCATTTTCATCAGCATCTGGTAGCCGATGTTCTCGATCGTCAGCTTGAACTCCTTGTACTCTGAGTAGTCAGGCTCACGGCCTTCCTGCAGGAGAGGAGGCGGCCGTCATCCACCGGGGCTGCAGCCACCCCCAATCCCAGCTCTGGCCCAGAACCCCACTCCACCCCATGGCCTCTGGGACCACCTGCCCCTCTGCCTCCCCACCACCATGTCAGACTCTTTGAGAAAAGATCAAGCTGCCCCCTGTCAGGGTCCCTGGGGCCAGAAGCAGTGCTGAGTTCCCTGGTGGCCAAGTCAAAGAGGGCAAGACGACAGGTCACACAGGCCTTGACCACCATGAGAAAGATCCACGGTTCATCAGCGAAGACAAAGCTCATGTTCCAAGAGCCATTTGTTACACAGAGTGCTAAAAAGAAGCCATGATCAAGGAGGTGACCACCTCACTGATGAGATGATGTGCTACAAGGCAGTTTTATGAAAGCCCTCAAAAGCCGATGTGGAATGTTCTACGTCGGCTCTCTCCACTTGAGCACGAAGGCAGCTCGGGAGGAATGTTTTCATTCTGGAGAGCCCAATACGTGGGGGCGTCTGCCTGAGAAATGCCTTGCCTGTAATCTGTACTTAATTGGCTCCACTGGAAGCAGAATTTCCCTAAAGTCCTGGGAAGCATTTCTAAAGTGGCAACTCAGCTGCTATTTGCTAACGTCCTACACAGATGGCATCTGTCACAAGTAGACGCCTCTCCTGGAGGAGGGCTCAACGTCCCCTGTGAGCCAGGGGGCCTGAGGGCACCGCAGGTGCCTGCCCCAGGAGGAGGCTGCAGCCCGGGCTCTTCCCCGTTACCTTCAGGGCCTTGAAGGTCTCCATGAACTTCTCCAGCTCGTCCGGTGGCAGGAAGTCCCCAATGAAGTGTTTGCCCCGGCCCATCTTTGTCAGCTGCTCCGCCCATTCTGCCCAGAGATGGGGTAAAGGTGAGAGGAAGGAGTGGGTGGCGGCCCCACAGTCCACGTATGAGTCTCAGGGGGAGTCTGAGGCCATGGGGAATGAATGAGGCAGGTGCTGAAACCCTGACGTGAGCCCCAGCTCTCCCACACAGCCCTCCTGGGTACTGTGTTCAGGCACCAGGGAACACCCAGAGGACCATGCGTTTGTCACTGGAGAAACAGGCACAAGAGGCCAGCCCTCCTGCCCGCGGCCCTGCACGCCGGGCAGGCGAGCGGGCGTCTGAACCCCGGCGCCCGCAGGGCCTCTGCCCAGGCCCGCCCCTGGGCCCACCTCGGGTCTTGTCCATCTCCATGCGCCGCAGCTGGTGCTCCCAGGTGCCCAGCTCGCTGTCCACCTCCTCGTCACTGTCGTAGCCGTGCTGGTGCTGCTGCAGCGCCTTCTCCCACAGCAGCTGCATGTCCTGCATCGCGCGCTTGTGCTGCATGATCATGTCGTACACCTGTTGCATCTGCGGGCGGCACACAGCAGTGAGCGAGGCGCGGCCCCGCCTCCCCTGTGCCTGGGGGCTCGGAGCACGTGCTCAGGAAGGCACCGAATCTGGTGCCAGGACATGCCCTGGGTTTCCTCAATCTCTGTTCTGAGCAGGGAGGACCTCTCTCTAGTTTTTCCGAGGTTGGCCTAGAATCTGCACTATCCTGGCACCATCACTATGGCCCGAACGAGGGTGACATGGGCTTCTGAGCCCTGGGAGGATCGAGGGTGATGCGGCTGCCAGCCTGGAGGAGGTGGCCTGGGTAAGTTGTCCCAGCTATTCCAGCGGTCTGTGTCCTGGCCACAGAACACCGAGTGAGCCAGCCCTCACTCCAACAATGCCCAATGCCGTCTGGGCAGCTGTCACATTATTCAGGGCACCCGGTACCAGCCAGGCTTATTCTGTATTGAGTGCTGGAGGGAACTATAAGGAAAATTAAAATGGAGGTCATCCAGTCGGGACCAGCCCACGAGTGCAGTGGGGAGCAGCCATGAGGCATTCGTTGCAGAGGCTGTTCAGGCAGCGTGAGGCCTGGCTCTGGACACAACTGTGGGCTGAGGGGGGCCGTCGGGGGATGGCCTGCCACTGACATGGGACCTACCTAACCAAGAGCCTCTCCCCTGGCGGGGGGGTCCACCTGGCACCACAAAGAGGCTCAGAAAGAACACACCACGACCACTGCACCACCGGCCAGAGTGGGAGACACCACTCCACCAGCCCCTGTGGAGCCTGCCTGCCTGCCCCCCAGGTCTTACCTCCTGTTGCTCCTTCAGCTGCTTCTTCTGGGCATCCGAAAGCTCCGTGACACCCACCAGACCCACGGGCTTCCCCTTCTCGTAGCCAAGACCCTTGAGGTCCTGAACTAGAAACAAGACACAGGCTGGTCAGCACTGGACATGTGACCCCAGCCGTGCACTCGTGTCAAGGCAGAGTCCACGAGCTGACGACGCCTAAGGGAGCAGTCAGGACCCTGTCACTTGATGGCCTCATGGGGCCTGCTCTGCTCCCTCATGTGCGTGCAGCCCATTCCCACCTGACTGCTCCAGGCAAGCTCTATGACCCCCACTGCAGATGCTGATGCCAAAACTCAGGCGGTCTGGGCCCCACTCAAGCTGACAGAGCTAACAGGTGACAAGGTGGGGAATCTACAAAGCCAGAGATGTGGCAGCTGAGAGTGTGCATCTGTGCATGTTCCTGGAAGTCAGCCCTACGGTGAACAGACACCCGGTGTAGACACACAAGTTTGGAGCCTGGCATTAAGAACTCTGTTATGCCAGAGGCAGCCAACCATCTTTAAAGCAACTAACATTTAACTTGGCATCACCTTTGGAGCTTGGCTGGAACCCACAACACTAATTCACATGAAGATGCTGTGGAGGCCCCATCTCAGTGGTGGAAACCACCACCCTGCAGGTGGCAGCTTCCTGGGGAACAACTCGCAGAAGAGACACAAAGGCGTCTCTGGAGGCTGGAAGAGCCATGTCTTCCCAGATCAGTGGGGCTGGGGCTCTGCCTGCAAGAACCACTCGCAGGTGCTTTTGGGCCCTAATCCCTCCTCAGTCTGGGGGGCTCTGGAGGATACCGGGGAACACCGTGGAGAGAACAAAGGAGCCAAGGTCTGAGCAGTCTGCTGTTCGCCTGGATCTTGCCCGACGTCCCTCTCCTCCCCGGGCCACTTCACCAGTGAGCAGGCAGGTGGGGGCGGCCACAATTCCCTGGGAACAGTGTGGGCCACTGGGGCTTGAACCTGAACCTGAGACTCTGGAGCTGGCACCTGTCCCCTACACCATGAAGGACACTTCTTTAGCAGCCGGGGCAGGACCTCAGGGACATGACCTCTGAGCTGGGACATGCATGCCTGAGAGTAGCCCCCACATCCGAGCACCCTCCTGTATACTGGGCACCACATTTGGAACTTGGGCAGCAATTCGACCCTAGCACCATCAACCCTGGGCAGAGATGAGATCTAGAGCCCCAGTGGGCACTAAACTCTTCAGGTAGTAGCCTTTCTCTTTAGCCAAGGGGGCACTGAGCAGGAGACTACTCTCAGAGTGGGCAGGGCCAACAGGCCAGCCCTGTGACCTGGGTGAGACGCCTTCTGCTTCAGCCCATCCTAGGACGGCAAATGTAGGTGTTGGTGTCAGGTCACACAGGACTTTTCTATGCGTGTGTGTCCAGCGCCAGTCAAGGCAGGGCTGAGGGAGGTTGAGAGGGTTCTGCCCATGGTATAGGCTGTGTGGTGAAGCAGTCAGACAGAGAGCATGAGCTTACTGGTCACCAATATCTCCTACATGATGGCATGACAACAGACGACCCACCCTTAATGGTTTGTGGTAGAAAATGAGCAATGAGGCCACACGTTGGCTGTCTCTGAAACTGCTGGCAAGGAGGGGAAGCTGGAGATAACTGTACAAAACTGACTGTAGTGATTACTGTGCTTATCACTGTGCATTTCCTGAGCCTTCTATGACAAGACTAAATGCAAGTACTTTAAAGCTTAGGAAAAAACAAAACCATCCATATGTTGTCTATAAGTGACTTACTTTAGATACAGACACAAATAGGTTGAGAGTAAAAAGAAGGAAAACGATGCAAACAGTTACCAAGAGAGAGCTGCTCTGGCCATACTAGTATCAGACAAAATAGACTAAGTCAAAAAAGATTATGAGAGAAGGATTATAAAAGAAGGATGCTACATATTAACAAGATATTTGATACAGAAAGAAGATATAACAATTTAATAAACATATACACAGACCTTGGGGCTTCCCTGGTGGCTCAGATGCTAAAGAATTTGTCTGCAATGCAGAAGACCTGGGTTCAATCCCTGGATTGGGAAGATTCCCTGGAGAAGGGCATGGCAACACACTCCAGTCCTTGCCTGGAGAATCCCATGGACAGAGGAGTTTTGCAGGCTACAGTCCATGGGGTCACAAAGACTCAGACACGACTGAGCGACTAACACACACAGACACATACACAGACCTAAGAAAGCTCCAAGATAAATGAAGCAAAACTGACACAAGTGAAGGGAGAAATAAACAATTCTATAGTAATTGTTGATGATTTCAATATCCTACTCTAAATAATGAACACAGCATCTAAACAGAAGATCAACAAGGATACAGAGGACTGAACAACACTATAAGCCAACCAGACCTACTAGATTATCTATAGAACACGCAATCCAACAACAGCAGAACACACAGTATTCTGGAACACACACACACACGGAACATTCTCCAGGATAGGTCATATGTTGGGTTACATAACAATTTTGAATAAAAGTCATCTTTTCTGATCACAATGGAATGAAATCAGAAATCAGTGACAGAAGGAAAACTGGAAAACTCACAAATGTGGAAACTAAACACAATCTTAAAAACCAATGGGTCAAAGAAGAAATCACAAGAGATCAGAAAATGCTTAACAGACAAATAAACATAGAAGCACAACACACACCAAAATTTATGGGGTGCAGCAAAAGCAGGGCCAAGAGGAAAATTTATAGTTGCAGACGCTCATATTAAAAAAGAAGGTAGACCTCCGACCAGCACCTAGCTATACATCATAAGGAACAAGAAAAAGAAGAGCAAACTAATTCCTGAGCTAGCAGAATGAAGGAAATAAAAATCAGAATGGAGATAAACAGGGAACAGAAAAAATATCGGAGAAAAATCAATGAAACCAAAAGTTCGTTTCTTGAAAAGACGAAGGAAATGGACAAATCTTTAGACAGACTGCCTAAGGAAAAGAAAGAAGACTCAACTACTAAAACAACAGGGAGAAATAGCAGTCAACTTCATCAGTAGGGGATAAATTCCAAGATCCCCCACAGGGTGCCTGTAACTGCAGATAGTACTGAACCCTGTATATACATACAAACACGCACACATCCCCCACACTGTATACATACCAACCCATGATAAAGTTTAATTTATAGACTAGATACAGTAAGATATTAATAATAGCTAATAATAAAATAGAACAGTTATAACAATATACTATAGTAAAAATTATGTGAATGTGGTTTCTCTCCCAAAATATTTTATCACAAATGTAATGCGTTTTCCATCTTTACAAAGCACATGTTTAGCACACACCATGGCTGTAACTTTTGCAGTTTGAGATATGACAGCAAAACTAGCACAGATTTCTTTTTCCTTCTTCACAATTTCATAAATAGATGATTTTTTCTTTCTTTACAGCTCCTCTTTGGCATGTCTGAATTGCCAGCATCACTACTCTTGTGCTTTGAGGTCATTATTAAGGAAAATACTAAAACACTAATTTGTTTGAACACAAGCACTGCAATACCATGACAGCCAATCTGATAACCGAATAGCTAAGTGACTAATGGGTGAGCACTGAAGAACTGGTGCCTTTGAATTGTGGTGCTGGAGAAGACTCTTGAGAGTCCCCTGGACTGCAAGGAGATCAAAGCAGTTAATCCTAAAGGAAATCAACCTTGAATATTCACTGGAAGGACTGATGCTGAAGCTGAAGCTCCAATACTTTGGCCACCTGATGCGAAAAGCCGACTTACTAGGAAAGACACTGATGGTGGGAAAAATTGATGGCAGAAAGGAGAAGAGGGCGGCAAAGGATGAGATGGTTAGATAGCATCACCGACTCAATGGACATGAATTTGAGTAAACTCCAGGAGATAGTGAAGGACAAGGAAGCCTGGCTGCTGCAGTCCATAGGGTGGCAAAGAGTCGGACATGACTTAGCGACTGAACAAACAATAACAATGGGTGGAATAAGCTGGACAAAGGGATGATTCATGTCCCAGGTAGGGTGGACCAGACAGCACAAGATTTCATCACAATTCTCAGAATGGGCTCACAATTTAAAATGTATTAATTTTTTATTTTTGGATGGTATTTTTGGACCACAGTTGATGGTGGGTAACTGAAACCAAACAGAAAGCAAAACGCAGATAATGGGGGACTATTGATCCCTGGAGGAGGGCATGGCAACCCACTCCAGTATTCTTGCCTGAAGAATCCCCATGGTGGGCTGAAGTCCATGGGGTTGAAAAGTCGGATACCACTGAGTGACTAAGAACAGCATTGTATTACTAATGACTTTACAAAAGCGAAAGAATGATAAAAGAATACTAAAGGGCACAAACAACCAAAACTAACTCAAAAAGTAACAGAAAACTTGAACAGACTTATAACAACTAGTGGGAATCAATCAATACCCAACCTTCCCCTCCCTCAACCCCCAAAAGAGCCCAGAATCAGATGTTGTCACTGGTAAATTCTACCCAAGATTTAAAAGAAGATTTAACACCAATTCTACTCAAATTCTTCCAAAAAATTAGAAGTAGATAACACTTTCTACTTCATTCTATGAGGTCCGAGTTACCCTTATACAAAAGGAAGACAAAGACAATATAAGATAACTACAGACCAATTATCTTTATGAGTCAAGATGCAGAAATCCGCAACAAGATAGTAGCAAAACCAAGTCCATCAGCATGTTAATTATTTACTACAACAGATTGGGATTAATTCCAGGAATACAAGAGTGGTTCAACACACAAAAACCAATCAACCTAACACTCCACTTTAATAGAAATAGAAAAAATCCACATGATCATTTCAATTAATGTAGAAAAAGTATTTGACAAAATCAAACTCTCTCTCATGATAAAAACGCTCAGCAAACTAGGAACACAAGGGAACTTCAACATGACAAGGGCCAGCTATTAAAAAAAACACAATCTTAAAACTCAAAGATGAAGACCAAAAACTTTCCCCCTAAGAATTAGGAACAGGCAGGAATGCCTGCTTTCACCACTTCTGTTCAACACAGTACTGCGAATCCTAGCTAGAGCAGTTAGGCACGAAAAAGCGTAAGCGGCATCCAAGTTGGAAATGAAGACATAAACTACCCGTATTTGCAGATGACATGATCTATATGTCTGCTGCTGCTGCTGCTAAGTCGCTTCAGTCATGTCCGACTCTGTGCGACTCCATAGACGGCAGCCCACCAAGGTCCCCCGTCCCTGGGATTCTCCAGGCAAGAACAGTGGGGTGGGTTGCCATTTCCTTCTCCAGCGCATGAAAGTGAAAAGTCAAAGTGAAGTCCCTAGAAAGCCCTAAAGACCGTTATGGTAACACATGAATTCAGCAAACTTAAAAGACACATAAAAAGGGTTCCCTGATGGCTTGGTAGTGAAGAATCTGCCTGCCAATGCAGGAGACACAGGTTCAATCTCTGGTCTGGGAAGATTCCACAGGCCAAGGAGCAACTGAGCCTGTGAGCTACAACTACTGAGCCTGTGCTCTAGAGCCCTCGAACTGCAACTACTGAAGCCTGTGCGCCTAGAGCCCACGCTCTGCAATGAGAGAAGCCACCACAACCAGAAGCCGGAGCACTGCAACCAGGGTGGCACTCCCGCTTGCTGTAAGTAGAGTCAAGTCAGCACAGCAAACAAAGACCCAGCACAGCCAGAGGGAAATAAATGGGACGGGAAAGCCATCCTGTGTGCTCAGAGTCCGCTCAGTTCAGTCGCTCAGTCGTGTCCAGCTCTTTGCAACCCCAGGGACTGCAGCACGCCAGGCTTCCCTGTCCATCACCAACTCCCAGAGCTTGTTCAGATGCACGTCCATCGAGTCGGTGATGCCATCCAACCAGATTCTCAGGCTGGAATCTCAGTTCTCTGATTGGAAGACTCAAATGTAACCAAAGCAATCTACAGATTTAATACAGTTCCTATCAAAATCCCAACAACAGTTTTTGCAGAAATGGAATAGCCCATCTGAAAATTCATACAAAAAGTCAAAAGACCTAGGATAGCCAAAGCCTAAAAAAGAACAACGTTGAAAAGCAGAGACTCCTGATTTAAAATTCTACCACAGAGCTACAATAATCAAGACAGTGTGCTACTGGCATGAGGAGAAACAGCCAGGGTAATAGACCAGAGAGCCCCCCAACTCACTCTTACAACTGTGGGACTTCTGACAAGGCGTGAAGAGTCCACTCAATGGAGAAAGAATCACAATCTCTCTGACAAATGGTGCTGGGAAAATTGGAGCTCCACATGCAAAGAAATGAAGCTGGACCCTTACCTTATATCATGTATAAAAATTAACTCAATTTTATGAGCTAAAACTATAAAACTCTTCCTGACCCAGGAATCGAACCGGGGTCTCCTGCATTGTAGGAGGATTCTTTACCAGCTGAGCTACCAGAATGGTATAAAAAGCCTTAGAAGAAAACACAGAGGCGTATCATCAGGACTCTCAGACGTGGGCAACAAAGAAAAAATAAATTGACCAAAATCATGGGCAACAAAAGAAAAAATAAATTGAACATTAAAACTTAAAACTTTTGTGTATCAAAAAACATTAAGAGGACATTAATAATAAAAAATTATTTTTAAATACAGCCCATAAAACTAGAAAAAAATATTTGCAAATCATGTATCTCAATAGGGGTTAATATCTAAAGCATAAAAAGAACTCCTACAACTCAGTAACAAAAGGACAAATAACTAGAAAATGGGCCAGACTTCCCGTGGTCCAATGGTTAACAATCAGCCTGCTGATGCAAGGAACTTGGATTCGATCCCTGCTCTGGGACGATCCCATGTGCCTTGGAACAGCTAAGCCCGTGCACACAACTACTGAAGCCCATGTGCTATAACTTCGCTTCCTCTTCACGTTGGCTGTAGGGGCTGACTTCCCTGGGGCCTGAGAGCCTTGCTTTGCAACCAGAGAAGCCACCACAATGAGAAGCCTGCACGCCACAGTGAGAGTTGCCCCCTGCTTGTTACCAACAAGAGAAAGTCCCTGCACAGCAACGAAGACCCAGAGCGGTCAAAAATAAATAATTCTTAAAAATGGGCAAAGGACTAATAGACATTTCTCCAACTAAACTGTACAAACAACCAGTAATACATGAAAAGATGCTCAACACCGTTAGTCATCAGGGAAACGCAAATCAAAATTACATTGTGATTTCACTCTACTCTTACTAGGTCAGCTATAGTAAGGTGAGACTGTGAAGAAATTCAAACCCTGTGCATGGCTGATGGGAACGTAAAATGGTGCAGCTGTGGTAGAAAACAGTTTGGCAATTCCTCAGTAAGTTACAGAATTACCATAAGACCCAGTGATTCCACTCCTAGACATATGCAGTAAGTAATCAAGATCAGGGATCCAAACAGTCCGTGTAGGTCTATGTTCACAGCAGCAGCACTGACAATCGCCAGAACGTGAAAGCAACTCAGGCTTCTAAACAACTGATGAATGGATAAACAAGATGCCGTCCATCTGTACACTGGACTACTCCTCAGCCATGGAAACAAATGCAACTGTGACATACGCCACAGCACAGATGAGCCCTGGGAACACCGCGCTCAGTGAGACGCCAGGCCCGCCCCGGCCTACCTGACAGAGGCGAGGGAGAGGCGTCTGCGTCCCTCTGCACCAGCTCGGCGGGCGGGAGCTCCACCTTGTCCTCCTCAGGCCCCCACCGGCTCTTTCGCTTCCTCTTCACGTTGGCTGTAGGGGCTGGCTTCCCTGGGGCGGCGGCAGATGGGTTTGCAGTGGGCAGTGGGGCAGATGAGGTAGGGCAGGCAGTGGTAGTGGGCGTGGACCCCAGTGGGGTCTCAGGAGGAGATCTGCGCTTCATTCCGAGGTCAGGTGCTGTGGGGCTGCCCATGGGACCAGCCTTGGCTTTCCGGAACTCCTCCAGCTTCTGGCGGTAGTACTTGTACCCTTGGCTGTTGGGTTCATATAGAAAGCTGCAAAAGAGAGTAGGGGGCAGACTGTACTTGGGCCCCGGATCCTACCCGATTTAGGGTAGAAGCTCGGGCTTTGCTCTGCATAGGTACACCCAGGTCAGCCAGGGTCACTTCAGGGTCGTGTCAAGATAGAGGTCTCTCCCATGACCTCCTGCCTGCCAGGTCTTGGTGGCTGCTGCCCTGGTGACTCAAATCTGAGGAACAGTGTGACATGCCCACAGCCTTTCATGATGCTGTTCATGTGAGCTGAGGCTCCTGCCAAGCCCCTAGCCCCTACCCTATCTTTACTGGATGCCTGTCACACTATCATTGATCCCCTGCTTTGAAGGAAAAGGTGCACACTCTCTCAGACCTTCCCCAGCCATCCTAAATGAATGCACCAGTGCCTATAAACCAAGAACTCCTGAGTAGTGAAAGACCCCTGGTGCCAGAAAGGACAGGTTCTGACCCAAACCTGACAGCACATCTGTGCTCCTTTCTGATGCATCCTTGGGAAGCATCAACAGTGGACAGAGACAAAACAAAGACACTGAATACTGGAACAGACAGGGAGCTCAGTAACAGCCTTGCCAGAAGCCGTGAGTCCCCAAGTACAGAGCAGAGGATGCTGGGTTCAGAGCAGGCAGACCCTGCAGCTCCTTCTGCACCCGCCTGGCATCTCTCAGGCTCTGTATGTACAACAGTCCCAACAGTCCCACCTCTAGAGTCCATACTGGAGTGAAGAGTCACAGCCCAGTTCTGTATAGCAAAACCTGTGCAGAGCAGAGATTACATAGCTCTTGACAAGAAATGGCTAGATCTGCACGCATAACCCTGGAATGACAGTCACAGCACAACGCTGGACCACAAAAGTAGCATGCAGGCTCAAGGACACTGCAAATCCCTCCTGTAGAAGAGTTAGCAGAAAAAAAATCCACAGACCATTTCTACATGAGAGCTGCAGGAGGGATGGAAGGCCTCCCAGTTCTGCTAACGTTGGTACTCAGGGTGGGATGGAGGGATGCGGGAGCCTATGGCGGTGTCTTTGTATTTCTGGGTCACAGTACAAGCATGTAAGCCCTTCAGAAAACCCGATGAGGAGCATTTGTAAAAATTAAAAGAAACAAAGATCGTAAGATCATTAAGCTCCTGGCCAAGCTAAGAAAAAAAGAGGACACAAATTATTTACTAACAACAGAAATGAAAGGGCAGCCATCACTAGAGATCCCATGGACATTAAAAATACTATGGATTACTATGAACAACTCCATGCACACAAACTTGATAACCCAGATAAAACAGGCCAATTTTTTGAAGGATACAGCCTGCCAACATTCACACAAGAAGAAATAGACAATCTGAACGGACCTATTTTTACTAAAGAAAGTGAACCAATTATTAATAACCTTCAAAAAATTCCCTGGTGAATTCTACCAAATATTTAAAGAAGAAATTACACCAATTCTGTACAATCTTTTTCAGAGGAGAGAAGCAGACAGAATACTTTTTAAGTTATTCAATTACCCTAACAGCAAAACCAGACAAAAACATTATAAGAAAACTATAGACCAACATCTCTCATGAACACAGATGTAAAAATCCTCAATAAAATGTTAGCAAACCTAATCCATTAATGTAAAAACAGAAGTATACACCACAACCAAGTGGGACTCATTGTAGGCATGCAAGACAGGTTCAACACTTGAAAATCCATCATGTCAATAGGCTAAAAAAGAAAAATCCCATGATCACATCAATTGCTGCAGAAAAAGCTTAAGACTTAACAAAATCTAATACCCACTCATGAGGAAAACTCTCAATAAACTAGGAGTATAGGCAAACTTGTTCCACTTGATAAGAGTATCTACCAAAAAACCTAATAACATCATAATGATGAGAAACCTCACGCTTTTTCACTAAGAGAAACAGGCCAAGAATATCCCACCTTGCCAATGCTTTTCATTATCATACTGAAAGTTCTAGCTAATGCAGTAAGATGAGAAAAGGGAACAGAAAGTATACTGAGAAGGAAGAAATATGACATGATTGTCTGTGCAGAAAAAACAGACAAAAGAATAGACCAAGAAAACCCTAAAACTTCATAAGCTATTATAGCAAGGCTGCAGGATACAAGGTTAATCTACAGAAGTCCATCACTTTCCTATACACCAGCAATGAATACATGGAATTTGAAATTAAAAACATCATATCATTTACATTAGTATTTCCCCAAATGAAATACACAGGTATAAGTCTAACAGGATATGTATCAGATCTATACGAGGAAAACTAAAAAACTCTGATGATGAATGAATTCAAAGAAGAACTAAATAAGTGAAGAGATAATCCATGTTCACAGATAGAAAGTTACTCAGTGTTGTCAAGGTGTCTGTTATTCTCAACTTGATTTCCAGATTCAGTGCAATTCCAGTTGAAATCAGTTATTCTGTACATACTGACAAACTGATTTTAAAGTTTATATAAAGAGACAGAAGATCCACAACAGCCAACACAATACTGAAAAAGAACAACGAGGTCAGAGGACTGACACTACCTGGTTTCAGAGCTTACTGTAAAGCTACAGTAATCAAGGCAGTGGCGGACTGGTGAGAAAATAGACAAGCAGGTCAACAGAACAGAATGAAGAGCTCAGAAACAGACCCACGTATGTACAGTCAACTGTTCTGTGACAAAGGAACAAAAGCAATGCAATGGAGCAAAGACAATCTTTTCAAGAAATAGTGCTGAAACCAGACAGCCACATGCCAAAAAACCCCAAAAAACTGGACACAGACTATATACGCTTCACATGCACAAAAATTCACTAAAACAGTTTATCACTGATCTAAATGTAAAACCTGAATCTGTAAATAAAACACAGAAGGATATCTACATGACCTTGGGTATGGCAAGGACTTTTTAGATACAACATCAAAGGCACGATCCATGAAAGCAACTGATAAACTGGACTTCATTAAAATTAAAAACGTCTGCTCCCCAAAAGACAATGTCAAGAGTATGAGAAGACAGGCCACGGACTGGGAGAAATATTTGTGAAAGACATATCTGATAAAGACAGTTACCCAAAACATACCAAGAACTCTTAACAGGCAAAGAAAGAAAACAAATATGTCAATAAAAAATATGTCAATGACCTTAACACACACCACACCAAAGAAGACTTACAGATGGCAAATAAACATTATGGAAAAATATTCTACATCACTTCATCAGAGAAATGCAAATCAAAACAATGAATATCACAACCTATCTGTAAGAATGGCCAATACCCAAAACACGACAACATCAAATGTTGATATGGATATGGAGCAACTGAAACTCATTCACTGCTGGGGCGTGGGGCAACGCAAAAGGTACAAGCCACTTTGGAAGACAGTTTGGTGGTGTCTTACAAAACTAAATATACCATACCATCCAGCAATCACACTTTTTGGTACATAAAGAGCTGAAAATTTATGTCCACATAAAAACCTTGAACACAGATGTTTAAGGCAACTTTATTCATAACTGCAAAATCTTGGGAGCAACCATGATGTCCTGAAGGAGGTGAATGGATAAATAAATGGTGGTATATCCAGACAAGGGAAAATTATTCAGTGCTAAAAAGAAATGAGCTATCAAGCTACAAGAAAAAAAAAAAAGACTCAGAGCAACCTTAAATGCATGTTACTAGTAAAGAAAGCCAATCTGAAAATGCAACATACTATGGCTCGAATTAAATAACATTCTGGAAAAGGCAAAACTAGAACCAGTAAAAAGATCAGTGGTTGCCAGGGGATAGGGAGGAAGAGGGGATGAATAGGCAGAACACAGGGAATTTTGGGGCAGAGAGAATGAAAACTCTGTATATATAATAATGACACATGTCATTACACATTTGTCCAAACCCAGTGAATACACAACACCAAGAGTGAACCCTAATATAAACCATAGACTTTGGGTGATTGTGGTATGTCAGTACAGGTTCACTGACTGTAACAAATATACTATTCTGGTGGGGATGTTGATAATGAGGGAGATGAGGGAGACTGTGCATGTGTCAGGGAAGGGGGCACATGGGAAATCTTTGTAGCCTCTCCTCAATTCTGCTGTGAACCTAAAACTGCTCCAAAAATAACATCTTAAAACATAAGAGACCAAAGCAAGAAAGTTGTTCAAAGAGGGAAGGGAGCAGATGGCTGAATTTAAAAAAGACTCATGGCAACCAGGACATGGATTTAAAGCGATCTGATTTTTCCAAGAAAAGCAGACTAGGGAATTCACCCACTGGGGCAGGGAAGCAGTGCCAAACTGAGTGGGTCCCCTCTAGGCTCACAGGCCTGCCTCTTCCTGGCCTCAGCTGATGGTTCCTGCTGAGTCTCCTCCGAACTGTTCTGAGAGGCAGCACCCAAGAGACCCCATGGGTCAGCCTGTCTGCAAGGAGGGTTCTTGCTCACTGTGGGCCCTGGGCAGAAGTGCAGGGGATTTTACAACAAAGACCCCTCTGGTTGGAGTGGGCAGAGTTAACCAAAGTTAACACTTTGGTGTATTTCCTTCCAGACTTATTTTTAGTGCAGCTACATGTGAACAGAGGTGTGATTCTATTTTCCATATCCTGATTTTTAAGTTTCGTAACCCAACGACATATGGCTTTCCCATTAGACTGCAGTGTGGCATGGTAGTGGGGGCATCTCCACAGACTGGCCTCCTTGGTTTCCTCACCAGTTAAAGGCCAACAGGCCAGGCTGTCGTAAAGAACATGGTTCACCCTGGTGATGTGTTAAGAGCCACACATGGCTTGAGATTTGCTGGCTGCTACCACCTTCAACAGTTTGACTTCTGATGGCCAAGATTACACTGGGTTTAGCACACTGGGGCTAGACATTCATTTTGTTACTAATTTTTCATGACTATGACAGTGCTATATGTAACGCTATTTCTGGGGATGGCATCTCAGAAGTGGGATGACTGGTCAAAGGGACAGGTATTTCCAGCTTCTCTACAGATGAGCTTAGCTATTACATTTCCCAAAACACAGAGCTCTTCAGAAATCAGGAGAACAGCAAAGGATCAGGAGCAGCAGGAACACCAGATGGCTGTTAAGATTTGGGGGTGAGAGGAGCTGCCTTGCACCTGATCCCCAAGGGGAGAGGAAACCGTCTGCTTGGTATGAGCCTGCATGTCTTACGCAGGCCCAGACATCTGATCCTTCCTTGCTTATGCTTTCTCCAACTCAGGGCGTGCTGACTGTGGATCAGCTCTGGTGTGGAAATGAGCTCCCCCAGACCACAGTGGTCGCCTTCAGCTACTTCCCTGCCAGACACCCCCAGACTCTCATGCTCCTCATCCCCAGCAGTCACCCTGTCACTACCCAACAAGCTGCATGCTTGCCAGCAATGCCTTCCCAAGGGGCAACAGCCGCAGGGCGGGCCTGGAGTCACTTGTGGTGATAATGTCTCTTTGCTTTGACCCCACAGGAAAGGCTCAGCTGGAGCTGCTAAGCCCTGGAACCCTCTGACCAGGGAGAGCCACCTGGGCTGGAGGCCTTGTACAGAACCCCATTACGTCACCCACTTTGCCTGCAATAGATTTTTCGTCAGCTCTAGTCATGATGAGTGACTAGACACTAAGTTTACTATTGAAATAAATAAACTTACTTATGTAAAGGAAGGGAAAAAAAGATGTAGAGATGGACTGCTAAGTAACACTGGTTTGAACAGTGCAGGATGACAGCTGGTATCACCCACTGTGAGGAGACCTGGGTCTTCTGAGCGCTAGACCTGAACATCCCATGGCCCCCACGAAAGCTCCCAGATGCCCGGGCAGCAGACACAGGGAAATCTGAGCCCTCAGCAGTCCTCCTCCGCCCCACCTGACGGCTGCTGTGCCCCATGTATCCCAACCTGCTGGGTCTGCCCACCCTCCACAGCTGTGGCCAGCTGGCCCTCTCACTCCCTGTGCAGACCCTCCCGAGGCTCTCAGGGAACACCTGAGCCCTCCGGGACTGAGCCCTGCCCGGCTCCACGGCCCACCTGCAGAGCACCAACGCTCACCCTGCCCCTCCGCCATCTCTGCCGCTTCACTCCTGCATGGCATCCCTCCAGACGCCCTTTATGGTGTTCCGTGTCTAGCTCACGCTGCCTCACATGTGGTGGATGCGACTGGCCGCCTGCCCAGCATCCACTCCTGCTTCCTTCTTCCTGTATCCCTGATGGCGTCTAGAGCCGCTGAATCAACCAGCCCAGATGGCTGCTGCTCCGGCACTTTTTGTTATGCGCGCCATCGCATCTCCTCACTGGCTGAGTAGGAACCTGTGTTACTTGTGGCCCAAAGTGTCCTCGAGGGTGCATCACTCTCACAATGGGGTCAGCGCCCACCTTACAAACCTCTGCCTGGCCCCTCCCTGCAGCAGTGACCACCCTACCCCCACCCAACATCCCACCACCCAGCAGCCTGCCCCCATGAAGAGCAGGGGCTGAACCCACCCAAAGAAAGGCAGTGGGTGAGCACAGACCCAGCCTGAGGGAGTGCAATGTGGTGTCATGGCTGGGGACAGCAGGGAAGCTCTGTGGACCCTCACACAGGCTGTGGTTCGCCCTCCCCAGAGTCTGAGGTACCACATTCCCCACACTCCTACCATCTCCCTTGTTGTAAAGATGAGACGATGCACACAGTGAACAACAATTCTGTTAGTTTCTGTTTGAGAGCCCAGCCTGTTCTGCTAGAAAAAGAGCAAGACAAGAGCTAGAGACTTTCTCGATGAGGCTCCCAGAGAACGGAAGGCTCCAAAGGCCCTCACACACCTGGCTCAGGGCTGACTCAGGAACCAATGTGCACTTAGAGAACGCCGATGGGGCAGCAGGGCTAAACTCTGTGATCAGAAACTCCTGGACCTGGGTCTGGCTCTGCCAACCTCTTGCCATGGGATCCCAGCATGTCTCAGTAGCATACTGACCCCGTTTTCCCAGCAGGGAAGCTATGACTAGGCTGAGAGCTTACCACCTCCCAGTGGGTGCCCCCCTTACCTGAATGCCTGGTTCTCACGGTTGTTCTGGAGCGCAATGGTTTCCACCTCGGGACCCCCATCCGCTATGAACCTGGCCAACTTTTCTGCGAGGTTCTTGACCTCTTCGTCCTCTGGGGGTGAAACTTTAAGCAGGCTGTCAGTACTGAGCTCAACTCACCACACCCAACAGCCTAATTTCTGCTAAGAACCCCACGGGCAACAAGAGGGGTTTATTTTAGGAACAATACAAAGAAAAACAGGCAAATGGGAATCAGATTACTGTACTGGAACCAAACAAAATTAATATAACATCTTGAGTCTCTGCCCCCCACGCTCCACCCCTTCCCATCCCATAGGTCTGAGGGTTTTGGACCACACACTGGGATGTGGGAACAGAAGGTGAGGGATGGCCTGGGTCCAGGCTGGAGGAGAGATGGGAAGCCCCATCTCGGTCTTTCTGTTGGGAGCCGCCCACCCAGGTCATGTGGGGGGATGGGCCTGCCCCACTCCTCCTGGGAAGAAGGTCAGGGCCAGGGGCTGCAAGTGATAGATATGATGACCCAACGTCTGTGGCCCACGTCTGGCTTACAGATCAAGGCCCCTGCTGCCCACCAGCACCTGCCGGTGCTTCACTTCATCACAGCTGGAGACCAGGCAGCATCTCCCCCTCCCCCGACAGTCATCCCACCAGCATCTAACCAGCTAATTGTTTCTTCTCCTGCCCCCCCACTCCACCCCACACCCCTGCCAAGTGTCAGGCGCTGCATTTGTCTCTGGGTGCCCAGCATGCCACAGGTACCCATGAGCACCTGTGAAAATGACCATGAACCAAGGGGCAAGTATTCCTTTCCTGCACGTGCTTCCCATGTCTTAGCTGAGCTCCTGGACATGATCTTGATCTTTACCTTGACCCTTAGATTTCCCCACTCCTCGGAGCAACGGCAACCAGGGCAGTGCTAGTCTTAGCATGACCCCAGCTGCCAGGGGGAGGGGCACAAACCTGCACTATCAATGCCACCCCATGCCAAGGAGGGCTCCAGGAAAGGAACCCCGACTCCACATGGGGTGTGGTTTGTCTACACGCCTCCCCAGAACCTCCCACCTCCTTTACCCACCTACCTTTCTGAGAGGCTGCCTGCAACTTCTGTGCTTCCTTTCTTATCTCAGCCACCTTCTTTCTGTAGTAGAGGAATTCCCTGCTATTCTTATCGTGCAAAAACCTGGAGAGGAGTTTTACAGAACAGAAAGTAGAAAATGAGCAACAGGGATGGGTGGGCCCATGCAGTTTCTGAAGACATGGTGTGCAAAAGCAAGGTGGTGAGCAGAGACACCTTGATGGGGCCCAAAAGTAAGTCTCCGCACCACACTGGAGCCCCTGGCAATTTCTGGTATAAACAGAAAGTGGTATCTGGCCCACGCAAGTAAGCACCCAGCCCCAGTCAGCCTCAGTCACCACCACGGCCTCATAAGAATGTGGGCATGTACTAACGTGTGGCAAGAACATTAAGTACCAGTGGCCTTCCCCTCCCAGAGATACTTACGAAAATGCCGGGTTATCCTTGTAGTTCTCCATAGCTACTTTTTCTAACTCGGGGCCTCCTTCTGCCACAAAGCGGGCCAATTTCTCTATCACTTTCCGAGTCTCGGCTCCCTCTGGGGGTGAAACTTTAAGGAGGCTGTCAGTACTGGGGTTCAACTCACACACCCCACAGTCAACAGGCACACTCTCTCTATGGACCACAAGGACAGAGGGGTGGGGGGAAAAGAGGGTGAAATGCGGGAGGTTGTCGGGAGTCCTGGGTCCATACACAAAAGCACCGTGATGAGGGTGAGTCGGTCTAGACAGCCTTTGCGAGACACGCAAAGGGTGGTGAGAAAAGTGTGTGAGCCTCCCAAAGGCCAAGCCAGTCACCAGGCTGGCAGGGAGATGTTGGAAAACAGAGCTAGCTTCCCCCTTCTTTTTTGGAATGCTCAATTCTTTTATTTACATGATTTAATTCTTTATATTTCAGTACAATATTTCCGTTCCTTTTCATCCTTCAAAGATGACAAATTCTTTTTTTAAATATCATCACAAACTCTGATTGAAAGACATGGGTGGGTTTCAATCCAACGCAATCAATGTCATCACAGAAGCTCCATCTTCCCCTCTGTGGCTGGTGGAGCTTCTTCAGACTGGCTCCTAAGGCCTGCAGGCATGGCCCCAGGAGTCTCTGCCTGCCTCCTTGCTATCAGCTGGGAAAGGGCGCTTCAGGGACATATCAGACACTTCCTGCCCAGACTGAGTGCCAGCCATTCTCCAGAAGTCCTGGCATCCGTGAGTGAGAAAGTGTGTTTCCAGACTAACATCTGGGAGCTAGAGGGGCTCACTGCGACGGACTTAATTGTTACCTCAGGGCATTTTCAGTGAACAAAACTAAAAAGTATACTTTTGTATTTGTATTGGCCTCTACTTCCAGCCACATGGAACTTGCTTCTGTATTTACTGCTGGCCAGTGTCATAGAGCTTGAATCCCTCATACGAGAGCTTCCAGGAGAAAGTCCTTGACGTCAGTGCTTAGGAACGTGTGCTTCTCCTGGAAATGGGGCGAGACATTGAGGCTGTGGCCTCTCTCTTTCTCCTTGTTGCTTGTACTGCCAGGAAGCTCGGGAGGAGCTGGGAGAGAGGAGTGGTACAAGGTGTGGCCAAGGACCTATAAGAGGACCTACAAGAGGTCTCAGGGACATCCGCGCCCACCTTTCCCCTTAGCCTCACCCTCCTGCCACATGCCTGGCAACAACCCTAACCTGAAGCACAGTTGCTTCTCTGAGGTTACATCATAGCAGGCCACAACAGGTCTCAAGGGCCTTGAGGCACCCACTGTCCCTCCTAAAGTGGCAGTTCCCAGCAGGTTACCAGTGGGACTGCCAGGGCACCTCTCAGAGAAAACACCACTCACTGGCTCCACTCTGACTGAAGCGCCAGAGTCTGAGGCTGGCCACTGATCTACTCAGATGCAAGGCCTAAAGTCAGCACCTCACCCAGAGCAAGAGGTCTAGAGGCTGCCACAACATGAGGGCACGGCCACTTCAGCCTGTCCTCACTGTCAGGGACATGCCTGTGCCAGCCATCCTGGAGGCACAGGGCTGGGGTCCACGTGGCTCAGGTGGCACCCCGTCTCACTCTGAATATGGACACAGCTGGGCGCGCTGGGAGTCCCACCACCAGCCCCCTCCTCTGCCCTCCTCCACCACGGGGCCTGAACTGGCTCAGCTAAGGCCAATGACCATCCTTTGGTGGACACCCCCATATTCACATCTCTGGCCCAAACTAGTGGAGACAATTAACCCACACTGAGGAGCTCCTCTTCCAGAACTGGATGAGGAGTGCACAAGTGCACACTCCCCTGAGAACGCCACCCCACCAAGGAGACCAGCCCCCACAAAAGTGGACAATGAGTCAAACAGCTCCCAGGAAGAAGCCCGCACTCTGCAGCCCCTCCATGCTCCCCACGGTCTACTCCTCACCTCTTCCTTCACCTCCCTCATCCTGAAGGGCCTCACTCTGACCCTTGGCTCAGCCTGGAGGCCTGGTGGCAACGCCCTGACCACAGCCCCGAGCAACCCACACCCGGCTGTGCTTTCCCCGGGACCATGGAGCCTGCCTGTGGAGCTGGAAGAGCAGCTGCGGATGGTGGGCAGCAGCCCCTGCACCTTACCTTTGATCTCCAGCCACTGCTCATAGTCCTCCTCCTCGTCCTCATCAGGAGACTGGAAGACACTTGGGCGGCTGGCCACAGGCAGCTGCTTGGCGTGCACGTAGTTCTTCACCTGGCCCAGCGGGCTACTGATGAGGGGGGGCCTCTTCCCGGCGCGGGGGAGCACACGAGGCGGGGCAGTGGGTGCGCTGGGGGGAGCATCTTGGGACACAAGGAGGGAGGCCACACTCAAGGTCTGTGGGGCAGGTCCCCTTTCTTCCTGCCTCAACGACCCCGAGTCCCCCTTGGCTGGGTTCTTTAGCTTCCAGCACAGCATTGGCAGACAGTGGGTGCTCAGAAGCACTCAGGGAAGATGCCACCCCCATTTACAGATGAGGACCCTTGAGGCTTCGAGAGAAACAACCAAAGGGGTCACCCAGCCCAGGCCTCTGCAGGGGGCAACTCTGCCAGTAGGTGGCTCTGACACCTGTATCCACAGACTAGCAATGCAGCAACTCTTCAGGATAAGACCCGAATCCCCCATGCAGCATCCACCCAGCCCCTCTGACTGTCAGTAGCGGGCAGGAGCTAGCCTATTCGGGACTTTTCAACCACAACTCATGGCCTGAGACCCTGCAGTGAAGGGCTCTTATAGCCCGTCCTCCCTCTCTGCGGGCAAACTTGGCCTCGGGTTAAGTTTTTTAGCTGTTACCTGGGAAACCTGACAAAAGTCCAGAGTCAGCTGTTTCACCAGTAACTTTCTTACGATAAACACGAGACTAATGGGGTTTCCCTGCTGGTCCAGTGGTTCAGAATCCGCCTGCCAATGCAGGAGGCGCAGATTCAGTCCCTCGTCTGGGAAGATTCCACACGCCATGGGCAGTAGTTGGGGCCAGTGCCCCAACTACCAAGCCTGTACTCGAGAGCCCGCCTGCATGCTCTGCAACCACTGACGCCCGAGTGTCCCCATAGCCTGTGCTCTGCAACAGGAGAAACCCCTGCCATGAGAAGCCTGTGACCCGCAACTGGAGAGCAGCCTCCACCTGCCGCCACTAGAGGAAGCCTGAGCACAGCAATGAAGACCCAGCGCGCCAAAGATAAAGAAACGAATAAGTAAAAGAAAATTTTTTAAAATGAGGCTAGTAAAGTGCACAACCATAGTTGTGGGTGGACTTCCACAGGTGGTGATTCTGACCCCTGGAGTGTCCCACGGGGCTCCTGTGGGCCAAGCGGCCCCTCAACACCTACAGAAGGAGGGCCTGTTCCTTACACTGCAGCTGCCTCTCTAACTCAAGTCACAGGCCCATAACCCTGGCGTGTGCTGAGTTCTGGCCCCTACCTCCCACTCCCCAAATAGAAACCTGGCTTATCTACTTCTAGTTTTTGTGGGTGAGCACCTGAACGGCAGGGTCTGCATTCTCCCCTGGGCACTTCCTGTGAGAACAAGTAGAACGAAGGTGCTCAATGAGCAAGGGGTGAGAGGAACAAGGCATGAGGTGGGACCTGCCACTTTTAGGGTACCGAGGGCCCTTGGGGGAGAGAGTCTGCAGGGGTAACCCTAGGAGGAGGTGACACAGGATGGGGTGATCACGCTTACCTGTGCTGGTCTGTGCCTTCTGCAACTTCAGAAACTGCTGCAAGAAGCTGCCGTCATTGGCAAACTTGTTGGAAACGTTCGAGTTGTGTGCGTTTGCAATTCTAGACCGGAGGCAGAGGACAGAGAGGATAAGCCTTGAGAGGAAGGCAGGGCGCACACCTTGCCGGCCTCAGTCCTACCCCCACCACTGTGCTCTAAAGGGACCCAAAATGGACCCCCAAAGGTGCCAGGGACCCACTGAGTGCAGGGAGCAGCCTTCAGAGAAGTCAGACGGAACAATCTGGTCAATGGAGTGCTGCCTGTGCTGACGTTGTCTCTATCTGCATGTTGACCCTTTGGGTTCAAAGGCTTCCCCAACAAGATGGCTCAGAAGTACCTGCTCTGCTCCCACACAGCACCTGCCATACCTATTGTTAACGAGTCATCTGGGCTATCGCTGGCTCCCCTATCTGTCCTACCAGCCAAACTGTATGGTTCTCAAAAGCAGGGCCTGTGTCTGTACCTGTGTGTGACCACAGCTCTGGGCTGAGGTCAGTCAGCACTTCTGTGGGTTGCACGTGTCCAGGAAAATACCCAAAGAAATCGCTTGGTGGGGAAGTTAGAGAGAAATTTTACACTCTTATTTCTTTCTCTCTTTTATTTTTACAAAAGGTATGTTTTACTTTTTTAAAGACTTTTTCTTAATGTGGACCATTTTCAGTCTTTACTGCATTTGTTAAATATTGCTTCTGTTTTATGTTTTTGGCTTTTTGGCCACAAGGTAAATGAGATCTTGGTTCCTTGATCAGGGATCAAACCTGCACTCCCTGCACTGGGAGGTGAAGTCATAACCACTGGATCACCAGGGAAGTCCCAAGTATGTTTTATTTTGAAAAAGAAAATATATTTTTAACGAAACACAAAAGTAAACCCTCATCATAAAAGTTATAGGGGGCTTCCCTTGTGGCTCAGTGGTGAAGAATCTGCTTGCCATTGAAAGGAGACACAGGAGATACAGGCTCAGATCCTTGGGTCAGGAAGATTCCCTGGAAAAGGAAATGGCAACCCACTCCAGTGTTCTTGCCTGGAGAATCCCAGGGACAGAGAAGCCTTGCAGGCTGCAGTCCACAGGGTTGCAAAGAGTGGGACGCAACTGAGCAAAAAGTGATGGGGGCTCATTACGAGCAAATGGAAATCTGGAAAAAAACAGAAATATAGAAAGCAAGGAAAAAGCCCCCAAAAGTCTCCTCACCTCACAAGAGTCACTAGAACAGTTTGGTATACTTCTCTGATTTATTCTTAATTAGAAATAGAAGGAAATAAACCTGTGATCACAGTTATGCATTCTACTTCTTTCATCTTTTACTACAGCATACTGTCTTGCTCCAGCCTCAGAAACTCTTCACATGTGCTTTCAGTTGCTGTTGCTGTTAAGTCACTTCAGTCGTGTCCGACTCTGTGCGACCCCATAGACGGGAGCCTACCAGGCTCCCCCGTCCCTGGGATTCTCCAGGCAAGAACACTGGAGTGGGTTGCCATTTCCTTCTCCAATGCATGAAAGTGAAAAGTGAAAGTGAAGTCGCTCACTCGTGTCCGACTCTTCGTGACCCCATGGACCACAGCCTACCGGGCTCCTCCGTCCATGGGATTTTCCAGGCAAGAATACTGGAGTGGGGTGCCACTGCCTTCTCCGATGCACTTTCAGAGCCACACCCATCATATAGACACACTCAATGACTGGTAAAAGCTCAAGGAGCCCACAGGTCTGAATTTTTTCCTTTAAAATAAAGTTCTAGTTTCCTAGAAATCTGATCTAATGAAGTAAAAGAGGAAAAAACCATAAGAAGTCAACAAGGAAAAAAAAAGAAGGAAAAAAAAAAAAAGAAGTCAACAAGGGGTACTGGTTAACTAATTTACAGGACATCCACAGGGCAGATGGAGTGGCCCTGGAAAGCTGAAGTTTTATAAATAAAACAACCAAGCACAACGATAAGTGAAAAACAAAAAGGCAAGATGTAAAACATATCTGCAGTGTGGTTCTCTTTATGTCAACATATATTTGACTGAAAAAGTTTACAAAAACCCATTAAAAAGCAACCAGCACTTGCCTGTGAGCTGCAGGGTTACAATGACATTAGTTTTTTCCTCTATCTCCCAGTTTTTCTACCACATATATGAATTATCTTTAAAGTTAAGACAGAAGGCAACAAAGGTCGTTTTATGTGGGAGAAAGATCCACTGATAACCAGCCTTGGCATTAAACAAGCAGGGCCTTCCAGTGATCCTGGCCCTGTCCTCGCGCTGTGTACACCTCCCTCAGGAGGGACAGAAAGGAGGCAGAGACGATGAAAGACAAGAAAACACTGGGGAGGGAATTCCCTGGCAGTCAAGTGGTTAGGACTCTGCACGTTCACTGCCGAGGGCCCAGGTTCAATCCCTGATTGGGTAACTAAGATTGCGCAAGCTGCATAATGGCTTTAAAAAAAAACCCAAACAAACCCACTTTGGGGCAGAAGCATGCCAGCAAATGACCCCACATGAAAACTACCCATAACAAATAACGGGGGGTATCACACAGGTGTTAGATGATGGATCTTGATGAACACATAAACAAAACATGGTCCATTCACACGACGGAATATAATTCAGTCAAAAAAAAGAGAATGAAGTCCTGACACAGTTACAAAGTGATGAACCTTGAAAACATTATGTCCAGTGAAAGAAGCCAGATACAAAAGGCCACATATTGCATCAAACATCTAAAATAGGTAAATCCACACAGACAGAAAGTAGATTAGGCATTGTTAGGGGAGTCTCTCCCTTGGAGAGAAGCCACGGACTCTTAGAAAATGTGGGCGCTGGAACAAAGCTTTAGTGCAGGGCCAACATGCTCATGGGCTTCCCTGGGGGCTCAGTGGTAAAGAATCCACCTGCAGGAGACCCGGGTTCAATCCCTGGGTTGGGAAGAGCCCCTGGAAAAGGAAATGGCAACCCACTCCAGTATTCTTTGCCTGGGAAATTCCATGGACAAAGGAGCGTGGTGGGCATAGTCCACGGGGTCACAAAAGTTGAACATGACTTAGTGGATGAAGAACATGCTCCACATTTCAGAGCACAGAGGAAGGGACTTGTCCTTCTGTCAGTCTCCAGCATGGAGATCTTGTCACCCTGGTCACATCACTGCTGCTCAAAACTCTTGGGTGCCTACCGAGTTTCTCAGAACAGTCAGGAGGAAACCCTGCCGAAGCTACCTCTCACCTGACTCAGAAACAGCCCCTTTGGTGAAGAAGCTCGGGTTGCCTGACACACAGGGGCTCACCTCCCTTCCAGGCCTTTACAGTTCTTTCCTGCGTCCTCAAAGGGCTGGCTCTGCCTGGGCCTTCAGAATGCAGAGTCTCTTCTGCATCTGGGAGCACAATGCCTCATGTTACCTACCGTCAGCTCTGGGGGTATAACTGGGACTCCTCCTTGCTAGTAGGCTGTGAGCCCCATAAGGGCAGAGGTGGAATCTGGGTTTCTGCTTCAGGCTATACTCGTGGTCCCTGGCCCACAAATGGTCAGCAGTAAATAACCACGGAGTGAAGGAGGTAGCAGCCATCCTCTGGGATCCCATACGCCCTGTGTTTCTCTCCTGTCACACTGAGCCTCCTAAAAGAGTGTACCTGTGTCCCTCCTTGCACCATCAGGCTGGAGTTAGACGCAGCAACATCTCAACTGCTCTAACAAGCAAAACCTTCTGCTGGTGACCTTCTAAGACCCTAACCCAGCCTCAGGGCAGACTTACTCGCCAGGATGCGGGGGCTGAGGGCTGGCCACCTGATTCTGCTTGGCCTTCTGCTCCATTCTGGCCTCAATTTCCCGTTTTTTCTGAGCAATGAGCTCCTCCTGGTGAAGGATGTTCATGTTCATTTTTCCAGACTTGGGAGGAGCAACCCCAAACCACCGGTTAGCCTTTCCTGAGGAGGGAAAAGAAGTACATCAGAAATCACCTTTGCTCTGAAGAAATACAGATGACCGACAGGTACATGAAAAGATGCTCAACAATGCTAACTATGAGAGAAATGCAAATCAAAACTACAGCGAGGTACTGCCTCACACCACTCAGGATGACCATCATTAAAAAGTCCACAGAAAACATATATTAGAGAGGATGTGGAGAAAAGGGAACCTTCCTATACTGTGGGTGAGAATGAAAGTTGGTGCAGCCATTATGGAAAACAGTATGAAGGTTCCTCAGAACACTAAAAATAGAATTACCATATGCTCTTGCAATAACACTCCCGGGCATGTATTGAGACAAAACTATAATTCAAAAACATACATGAACTCCTATGCTCACAGCAGCACTCTTTACAACAGCCAAGACACAGAAACAACCTAAACAACCACCGACAAATGAATGGAAAAAGACGTCACATGTGTGTACGATGGAGCATCACTCAGCCACAAAAAATAGTGAGATAATGCCACTTGCAGCAACATGGATACAACCAGAGATTATCATACTCAGTGAAGTAATTCAGAAAGACAAATACCATACAATCACTTCTACTTGGAATCTAAAATATGACAGAAGTGCACCTGTCTATAAAACAGAAACAGAATCAGGGACATAGAGAATAGGCTGGTGTTTGGATGAGGAGTCTGGGATTACCAGATGCAAACTCGTATTTATAGAATACATAAACAACCAGGTCCTACTGTACAGTACAGACAAGGATATTCATAACCTGTGATATAATGCAAAAGAACATGGAAAAGAATGTGTATATATATATGTATAACTGAATTCACTATGCTGTACAGTAATAATAAACACAACACTACAATTCAACTATACCTCAAAAAAAATAAATTAAAAAAAAAAAGAAAGAAACAAATCACCTTGGCTCCACAAACATGCCCAGCAGCTGCTACATTGTGTGGCCCAGATGCTTCTTGCCTGCAGCAAGTGGCATTCAGATTGACATTCATTCACATTCACACATCTGTTCATTTGTTTAGCAAGCATTTACTGAGTTAGGCACTGGGTGCTGTACTTGGTGCTAAACAAGACAGATGGAGCTCTGCTCATGTGCGATTCACCTCTGGCTGAGGATACAATAGACTTACAACAAGAAAGTAGTTGCAAAATCGTTAAGAGCTCTCTGCTGGAAACAAACAAAAATGGTGAGAAGGAATAACAGAGAAACACCTATAGAGCTAAGGCAGCCAGAAAATAGCCGTTAGAAGGGGGGACATTTAAGCTAAAACCAGAAAGATAAAGAGCCGGCTTCCTGAAAAGCCACACGGGGACTGACCTGGGCAGAGCAAGAAGCCCAAGGGACCAGCAAGGGTCCAATGTGGTTAGACGGGACAGTTCCGGGGTGGGCCTCACAGGGAGTGGTGGGAGAAGATAGGGAGTCTGAGTTTTACTTAAAGGGTTTTAAGAAGCCACAGGGGAGTATTAAGCTGATAAGATCCAACTGGTACTTTTATTTGTAAGATCATTCCGGCTACTGATTCGACAGAGTAAGGAGGAGACAACCAGGAGGCTTACTGGCTGTAAGCAAAAGATGATGGTGTCTTCAGACAAGGGTGGTAGTTGTGGAGATAGAAAAGCCACCTTGAAGGTTCCTCGTGGGGCTCAAAATAAAATCCAAACTCTGAAAGCTGATTTTCAAGACCCTCCCAGAGATAACCCCCATTCCCACTTCCAGCTCATCCCTGATATTCCTCAAAATAACAAACTCTCAAGGCCTTTGCACTTGCTGTTCCTCTCTCCATGGAAGGCTCTGACTTCCAATAGTTGGCACCTTCTCATCTCAAATGTCTTCTGCTCAAAAAGGCCTTCCCTGACCACTCAATCTCAGCAGCCTCCATTCCACTCTCTCAAGTCACTATAACTCTCCTCCTTGTGCATTGCATGATGCCTCGGTAAAAATAACCTTCAGTAAGACACGACCCCATTTTGGATACCACTGCATCCTCAGCAACTAACACTGTGCCTAGCACATAAAGAATATTTGTTGAATGCATACCAGTCTGGGGGCGCTAGAACTAGGAGAGAGGGAGGGGCAAGGTTTATGGTAAAAGGGGGAGCTCTGAAGACCCAGAAAAATGTGTACAGGGAGTCAGAGTGCAGTTCGGAAAAGCAGCTTTTCCAGAAAGTGGGATAGAGGCCAGGAAGGAGCTACTACGAAGAGGGGGCGCAGAACAGCCGAAGGTTGCCGCTGGCTCGGGGAGCGGAGCTTGGAGCAGCCTTTAAGGTGGTTAGCTCGGAAAGCACGCGCAGAGCAGATATCGGCGGTGGCCTTTGAGGAAAGCCTGGCGTCCTCACCAAACCAGCGGTGGGGGCGGGGAGGATAACTGGGTCTGGGGGGGGGGGGTGGTCCCAGGAGACTGGGATGGTGCAGAAGCCGCCTCTTCCAGACGCCTGGAGGCTGAGGCTAAGGGCCAAAGGGTTGAGATAGGCCCGACGGGAAGGCGAAGCAAAGACGCGTAGCCGAAGGACCCAGGCGGACGCTTGAGGGGAGGCGGGGGCTGTTACCTGCAACATCCCGGTTGTCCATCTTGAGACTCATCCAATCCCACAATGCTCCAGCGCCACCGGAGGGGGGGGGGGCTTGTTATAGTTAGCTTGGCCTGATGGGAGATGTAGTCCACCTCGGCAAGCCAAGCCCTACCATTGCTTGGACACCTGGGGTCTTCCCCGCAGGGACGCAAACCTCAGCCCATCGGAAATCTCTGGTCTCAGTTACGCGGACCAGAGAATGTCGCTTTTCTCAGACCTTCCTGGAGACGCGGTCACTTCAAACTCAAACTACATATTCCAGGATGCTTTGTGCAGCAGCTCTCGCGAGAAGGGCGAGGAGCTCCGGCCCCTCCCCACGCGCCTGTTTCCGCCTCCCTGTGGCGGCGGCTTGTTGTTGTAGAGGCTAAAATGGCGGCTCAGGCTGCGGCAGCCGCTCAGGCTGCGGCGGCCCAAGCCGCGCAGGCCGAGGCGGCTGAGTCGTGGTACCTGGCGCTCTTGGGTTTTGCCGAGCACTTCCGCACTTCCAGCCCGCCCAAGATCCGCCTGTGCGTGCACTGCTTGCAGGCCGTGTTCCCCTTCAAGCCGCCTCAGCGCATTGAGGCCCGAACACATCTGCAACTCGGCTCGGTGCTCTACCACCACACCAAGAACAGCGAGCAGGCGCGCAGCCACCTGGAGAAGGCGGTGAGCGTGGGCTGGGCCGCGAGGGAGGAGGCACAGGTTCCTTTCCGAGCTTGAGTTGACGGGCCGCGACCCTGGCGGGCGGGGGCCGCCGCCGGGCCGCTCCTCTGGAACCTGGGGCGTGACTTCCGCACGAGCAGCAAGACCCCCTAAGCTGTTAGCGTCTTAGGGGATCCGAGGGCCTCGCCCCGTACCTTACTTGGTATTTCTGGTGACAGCAGAGGCCTAGGACTCCGCTCAGGGTACTCCGAGATTTGCCTCTTTCACGAGCAATAGGGTCCCCAAATTCTTTAGGTTTTCAAGATGATGTCATTTTGGGGAATCTCTGGGGACGCCGCCAGATCGGCCAGTGAGTCCTGTAGCTTCTAGCTCCTCAGGGCTCAGCGCTGGGAGCTTCAGCCTGAACGCACCCTTCTGAGGTGACTCGGGATAGGGGAGGGTCCAGGTAACCCCAGGTAACAGTCCAGGCATCCTTTGAGAACCTGAAATTTGGCTTCTGAGGAAATCTAGGAAGGTCTCGCCCAGGACATAGACGTCTGAGAAGGACTTCCAGACGGAAGATACTGTGCCCCCATTAGTGATGAGGGGAGTCATAGGCGGGAGGCAGACCCTAGAGATGGTGGTTTGATGTCTTGAAAAAAGCAGAACTGAGGATTGCGGGGTCTCAATTCCAGGGCTCAGGATTCCTGCTTTCTCTACAACCACCTGTGAGTTCTCTTCCTCCCGCAACCACTGGTCCGTCCCCTTCAGAAGGCAGGCCCCATCTTCCCACGATGACTTGTGGTATCTTGGTGCCCCAAAGAATGTGGGAAAGTGGCCATCCCTCTGCCCTCTGGGGCTGTGGAGTTGTTCCTTTCAGAGCAACACTGTGCTCCTGTCAGACGGTGTTTCCAAATGCCATTTACATTTATTTAGCTTAGAGAAGAGACTTCTTGAGTAGAATCAACGACCATGTAAAAAATGTCTTGATCCGAGGTAAATCTGAATTCACCTGTGGCTAGTAACAAGTTGCCTTGGGGAGAAAAATCAGATCTGTGTTTTGCAGACTGTAGAGTTGGAAGGGGCTTTTGTCCTTGCTTGATCCTCTTCCTTGTTTAAGGAGTGATGCAGTATGGGCCCTGAGAGGTGAAGTGATTTGCCCAAAGCCACACAGCAAGTTATTAACAAAATTGGTCTAACAGGAAGGCTCAAGACCACCAGGGTGGATGCCACGACATTAAGTCGTCATTTTTGTGAAGTTTGTTTCTTCCGTTCGGCAGATATTTAATCAGCTCACACTGGGTACCAAGTCCTGTTCTAGGTGCTGGGGATCAGCAGTGACTAATAAAACAGTCCCTGCCCACATAAGCTTGTGTTTTTGTGAGGGAGACAATGAATATGTGGTGAAAGATTAGGCAGTGTTCGAAGAACCATTAAACAGGTGGACCAGGGTGAAGGTTGGAGTTGACAGGAAGCTATTTTTGGCAAAGGTAATCAGGGAATCTCTATTTGTGGGAGTGACCTTGGAACAGAGGCCTGAATGAGGTGGAGGAGGCAAGCCTTGAGGAACTGCTCCAGGTTTCAGGTCAATCCCTAGAAGTACCCCAGTTGTCAGTGACTAGTTGATATCATGGTTTTTCCTAGACAGCGATGAGGCTGAGAGCAAATGAAGTGTCAGGCTTCGTTGGGTGTATGAACGGTGGAGGCTGTGACTGCTGAGGCCTGGCAGCCCAGGGCCTTTAATAGGTATGCTGGTTATAAAGCTGTCCCTTCTCTCAATTAACAACAAATCCTGCCACCTCCTTTCTCTGGTCTCCAGGCCATTCAGCCTGTTTTTTTTCTTTTTTTTAATTGAAATATTATGGGTTTTTTTTTTTTTTTTTTTAATTTTGTTTGGCTGTGCTGTGTGGCTTATAGGATCTTAGTTTCCTAACTGGGGATTGAACCCAGGCCACAACTCAGTGAAAGCACTGAGTCCTAACCATTCAACTGTCAGGGAATTCCCAGTTGAATTGTAGTTGACATAACAATATGGTAAGTCCCCTACAAACAAACGACTTTGGTTCTAAGAGCACATTCGCGAGTCCGATTTATTCTAAGTCCAACAAAGTTAGCCTAGGTACCCAATTAACACAACTGACTGTATAGTACTGTACTAACAGGTTTGTAATACTTTTCACACAAATACTACATAAACAGACACAAAAAAGAAAATAGTTTTAATCTTACAGTACAATACCTTGAAAAGTAGAGTAGCACAGTACAACATCTGGCATACAGGGACTGGCAGCAGTACCACCTATATCACCACTGCATTTGTACTTGCTTCTGAACATCCTGGGCTTGAAATAAAGATAGTAGTCTATCCGCTGCTGTACAGTAAAGTACACAGAAGTGCAACCACTTGTAGAGGGTGTACTCACATGATAGAGTGCGCCAGACAGGTGAACTAGCTTATGAGAGTGGACACATGAACACACAGTCACATCTTTGGAAGGTCTCAACTTGAAGGGTTCATATGTAGGGGGCTTACTGTATTGTGTTAAGTTTCAGGTATATTATGTAGAGCTTTGACATTTGCATGCGTTGTGGAATGATCACCATAATAAGTTTAGGAACCATCTGTCCTCATACAGTTATTACAGTGTTATATGGACCATATTCTTTATGCTGTGTACTACATCTCCATGGGGTTGCTTGTTTCATAACTGGAGGTTTGTACTTCTTAACCACTACCACCTATTTCACCCATCTGGCAACCGTTGTCTATTCTCTGTAATTAGTATGTTTTCATTTTGTTTGCTTATTTTGTTTTTTAGATTCCACGTATAAATGTGATCTTTGTCTGGCTTATTTGACTTAGCATAATACTTTCTAAATCCATTTATGTTGTCGCACGTGGCAAGATTTCATATTTTCTTTTAAAGGTTTTTTTAATTTGATGTGGACCTTTAAAAAAATTATTTATTGTCTGTGCTGCGTCTTTGTTGCTGTGAGCAGGCTTTCTCTAGTTGTGGCAAGCAGGAGCTACTCCTTAGCTATGGTGCATGGCCTTCTAATTGTTGTGACTTCTCTTGTTTCAGAATATGGGCTTTAAGACATGCAGACTTCATTTGTGGCACACGGGCTCAGTAGTTGAGGCACATGGGCTTAGTTGCCCTTGGCATGTGGAATCTTCACAGACCAGGGATTGAACCCATGTCCCTTGCATTGGCAGGTGGATTCTTAGTCACTGGACCACCAGGGAAATCCAAGGTTTCGTTATTTTAATGGCTGATTACTATTACCTTGTATGGTAGCCATTCCCTTCTCCAGGGGAATCTTCCTAACCCAGGCATTGAACCTGGGTCTCATGCATTGCAGGCAGATTTTTACTGTCTGAGCCACCAGGGAAGCCCCCAATATTACCTTGTATGTGTGTACCTCATTGTTTTTATCCATTCAGCAATCAATGAACACTTGGGTTGCTTCTGTAGCTTACCTATTGTATTAATAAATAATGTTGCAGTGAACAATGGGGTGCACGTTTATTTTTGAGTGTTTTTGTTTTTATCAGGTAAATACCCAAAAAGTAAAACTGCTGAATCCTGTGGTAGTTCTATTTTTTATTTTTTTTAGGAACTTCCGTACTGTTTTCAATAGTGGCTGCACGAATTAACAGTCCTTCCAACAGTGCACAAGCATCCCCTTTTCTCCACATTCTGACCAGCACTTGTTGTTTGTTGTCTTTTTGATGTTAGCCATTCTGACAGGTGCGAGGTGGTATCTCACTATGATTTTTGATTTGCATTTCCGTGATAATTACTATCTTTTCATATGTCTATTCATCTTTTCATGGCCACCTGTATGTATTCTTTGGGAAAATGTCTCTTTAGGTCCTTCATCCATTTTTTAAATTGGATTGTTTGGTTTTTTTGATGTTAAATTATAAGAGTTTTTTTGTATATTTTGGATATTAATCTCTTACTGGATATATCATTTGCAGATACAGTTGACCTTCCATATCAGTGAGTATCACATCCTTGGATTCAACTAACCAAGGATATAAGGGCTGATTATATTCATTGTGCAAATTAGGTTGATGCAAATGTAATTATAGTTTTGGACCGTGAATTTTAAATCATTATTTCTAGGCTCACACACATTATTATTAATCAAAATAGGAACCACTACAATCAACACATTTTTGCCAACAAAAAATCAGTTTGTTTATTCCTATAGTATAAAAATCCATGCTTCGAGATTTGACAAACTCTTTTTTTTTTTTTCCTTTACAAACTCTTGAAAAACATTTTCTGGTTGTGGAAGCATTCTCCCCGCAAAAAGTTGTTTAGATGCTTGAAGAAGTGGTAGTTGGTTGAAAATGGTGAATATGGTGGATGAGGCAAAACTTCATAGCCCGATTTGTTCCACTTTTGAAGCATTAGTTGTGCAACATGCAGTTGGGTGTTGTTGTCGTGAAGAATTTTTGTTGATCTACTTTTTTTTTTTTTTTTGATCTATCTTTTTTTGATAGACGCCCTTTCTGTTGACCAATGCCAGCTGCAGTTTTTGGTGCATCTCATCAATTTGCTGAGCATACTTCTCAGAGCTGTGATGGTTTTGGTGGGATATGTGAAGCTGTAGTAGATCAGACAGGCAGTAGACCACCAAAACAATGACCATGACCTTTTTTTGGTGCAAGTTTGGCTTTGGGAAGTACTTCTTCTCGGTCTAGCCACTGAGCTTGTTATTGCTGGTTGTCGTGTACAATCCACTTTTAGTCACATGTCACAATCCAATTGAGAAATGGTTTATTGTTGCATAAAATAACAGAAGACGACACTTCAGAATGAGTTTTTTTTATTTCTGGTCAGCTCATGAGGCACTCACTCACTGAGCTTTTTCACCTTTCCAATTTGCTTCAAATGCCAAGCGACCACAGAATGGTTGACATTGAGTTCTTCTCGTAAGAGGGTCAGCTTTGATGATGGCTGTCAGTTGTTGTCGTCAGCTTCCAGTGGCTGGCCACTACTTTTCTCATCTTTAAAGCTCTCGTCTCCTTTGCAGAACTTCCTGAACCCCACTGCGCTCTACATTCGTTAGCAGTTCCTAGGCCAAATGTGTTGTTGTTGTGAGTTGTCTCCTCTGCTTTATGACCTCTGTTTTGAACTCAAATAAGAAAACTGCTTGAAAAAATGAAAAAAATTTAAAAAAAGAAAATTGCTTGAATTTGCTTTTTGTCAAGCTTTTCCATAGTCTAAAATAGATATAAAATAAACAAGTAATGCTGTTAGCAAAAAAAAATAAATAAATAAAGCAAAAAAAAAGCAAAAATGTACATTAAAATGATGTATAACATAACTACATTTATTTAGAATGTATTCCAATATCAAATGGCAAATTTCAGCAATGCAAAAATACCATTACTTTTGCACCAACCCAACATGCCATTTCATATAAGGAGCTTGAATCTAGACATTTCTCCAAAGAAGATACAAAGATGGCCTCTAGGCACATGAGAAGTTGCTCAATATCGCTAGTTATTAGAGAAATGCAAATCAGAACTTCAGTGAGGTATCACCTCACATCAGTCAGAAAGACAATCATCAAAAAAAATCTATGAATACTTTTTTTTAAAGTCTACAAATAATAAATGCTAGGGAATGTGTTGAGAAAAGGAAATCCTGCTATACTGTTGGTGGGAATGTAAATTGGTGCAGCCTCTGTGGGGAACAGTATGGAGGTTCCTTAAAATCGAGTTGTCATATGCTCCAGAAGTCCCACTCTTGGGTATATATCCGGAAAAGATAAAAACTCATTCAAAAAAATACATGTGCCAGAATGTTCATAGCAGCCCTATTTATAATAGCCAAGACATGGAAGCATGCTAGATGTCCGTTGGCAGATGAATGCATGAAGAGGATGTAGTATGTGTATATATCTTGGAATATCAATCAGCCATAAAAAAGAATGGAATCAGACCATTTGCAGCAATATGGTTGGGCCTAGAGATTATCATACTAAGTGAAGTAAATCAGGCAAAGACAAATATCATGTGAGATCACTTATATGTGGGAACTAAAATATGATACAAATGAACTTTTTTCAAATAGAAACAGACTTACAGTTACAATATTACAGTTACCCAGGAGGGATAGGGGTAGGGGAAGGTTAAATTAGGAGTTTGGGATTATCAGATACAAAATACTATATATGAAATAGATAACCAACTAGTCCCTACTGTTTAGCACAAGGAACTATATTCAATATCCTGTAGTAAGCCATCATGGAAAAGAATATGAAAAACTATGCATATGTTAAGCTGAATCATTTTGATGTGTACCAGAAACTAACACAACATTGTAAGTCAACTATACTTAACAAATAAAAATATATAAGGGCTTGAGGATATATGGATTTTGCTATCCTCAAGGACTCCTGGAATCAATCCACTGAGGACAACTGTATCTTCTCCCATTCAGTAAGCTGCCTTTTTATTTTGTTAATATTTCCTTTACTATGTAAAAATCGCTTTTTAGTTTGGTGTAGTCCCATTTGGTGTAGTTCCACAAACTGTGGAAAAACTCTTAAAGAGATGGGAATACCAGATCACCTTACCTGCTTCTTGAGAAATCTGTGTGCAGTTCAAGAAGCAACAGTTAGAACGAGATATGGAACAACAGACTGGTTCCAGATGGGGAAAGGAGTACATCAAGGCTGTATATTGTCACCCTGCTTATTTAACTTATATGCAGGATACATCATGAGAAACGCTGGGCTGGATGAAGCACAAGCTGGAATCAAGATTGCCAGGAGAAATATCAATAACCTCAGATATGCAGATGACACCACCCTTGTGGCAGAAAGCAAAGAACTAAAGATCCTCTTGATGAAAGCTAAAGAGGAAAGTGAAAAAGTTGGTTTAAAACTTAGCATTCATGTAATTAGCCTCCAACTAATAAAAATAAATGGAAAAAAAAAACCTCAGCATTCAAAAAACTAAGATCATGGCATCCAGTCCGATCACTTCATGGCAAATAGATGGGGAAACAGAGACTTTGTTTTTTGGGGCTCCAGAATCGCTGCAGACGGTGACTACAGCCATGAAATTAAAAGACGCTTGCTCCTTGGAAGAAAAGCTATGACCAACCTAGACAGCATATTAAAAAGCAGAGACATTACTTTGCTGACAAAGGTTCATCTAGTCAAAGCTATGGTTTTTCCAGTAGTCATGTATGGGTGTGAGAGTTGGACTATGAAGAAATCTGAGTGCCAAAGAATTGATGCTTTTGAACTGTGGTGTTGGAGAAGACTCTTGAGTCAGACTGCAAGGAGATCCAACCAGTCAATCCTAAAGGAAATCAGTTCTGAATATTCATTGGAAGGACTGATGCTGAAGCTCCAATACTTTGGCCACCTGATGCAAAGAACTGACTCATTGGAAAAGACCCTGATGCTGGGAAAGATTGAAGGCAGGAAGAGAAGGGGATGACAGAGGGTGAGATGGTTGGATGGCGTCACTGATTTGATGGACATGAGTTTGAGCAGTCTCCGGGAGTTGGTGATGGACAGGGAAGCCTGGCGTGCTGCAGTCCATGGGGTCGCAAAGAGTCGGACATGACTGAACAACTTAACTGGGTCCCATTTGTTTATTTTTGCTTTTTTTCCCCCTTGCCTGAGGAAACATCCAAAAAATACTTCTAAGTTTTTGATATCAGAGAGTATACTGCGTATGTTTTCTTCTAGAACTATGGTTTCAGGTCTTAAATTTAAGTCTTTCGTTCATTTTGAGTTTATTTTTTTATGTAGAGTGAGAAAGTAGTCCAGTTTCTTTTTCTTATGGCTGTCCAGTTTTCTTAACACCATGTATAGAAGAAACTGTCTTTTGCCAATTTGTATTCTTCCGTCTTTTCTCATAGATTAATTGACTGTGTAAGTGTGGGTTTATTTCTGGCTTGTCTGTTCTCTTCCATTGACCTATGAGTCTGCTTTTGTGTGGATACCATACTGTTTATTACTATGGGTTTGTGGTATAATTTGAAATCATGGTGCATGATACCTCCAGCTGTGGTGTTCTCTCTAAAGGTTACTTTGGCTCTTCGGGGTCCTTTGTGTTTTCATACAATTTAAAAAATTTATTTTTGACTGAGCTGGATCTTCATTGCTCTGTGGGCTTTTTTCTAGTTGTGGAGAGATGGGGCTGCTACTCTGTAGCTGTGGTCCATGGGCTTCTCACTGCAGTGGCTTCTCTTGTTGCAGAGCACAGACTTTGAGGCATGCAGGCTTCAGTAGTTTTAGCACATGAACTCAGCAGTTGCAGCTCCCATGCTCTAGAGCACAGGCTCAGCAGTTGTGGCACATGGGCTTAGTTATTTCAAGGCATGTGGGATCTTCCTGGACCAGAGATTAAACCCTTGTCTCCTGCATTGGCAGGCACATTCTTTACCTCTGAGCCACTGGAGAAGGCCCCATACAGTTTTTAGAATTATTTGTTTTAGTTCTGTGAAAAATGTCACTGGTATTTTGAGAGGGATTGCATTGAATCTGTAGATTGACTTGTGTTGTATGCTCATTTAACAGTATCAGTTCTCCCAGTTCACAAGCACAGTATAGTTTCCATTCATTTCTGTAGTCTTCAATTTCTTTCATTGAATGTCTTAGAGTTTTCAAAGTGCAAGTCTTTTATTTCCTTGTTTAGATTTATTCATAGCTATTTTATTCTTTTTGATACAGCTTAAATGGTATTGTGTTCTAAATTTCTTTTTCTGATAGTTCATTATTAAATGTATGGAAACACAATATATTTCTGTATATTAATTTTGTATCCTGCAACTTTACTGAATTCATTTATTCTAATATTTTTTGATGGCATCTCTAGGATTTCCTGTATATTGTATTGTATCATGTGCAAACAGTGACAGTTTTGCTTCTTCCCATTCAGCCTGTTTCTAGCAGTGGTTCATAGTTATTGTATACATCGTCCTTATCATATTTTTGCCCACTCAGTGCTGTTTGAGGGAAAGGAACCATGTCTTACATTGCTTCTTTGTAGCTGCTTGGCTTTTGGACCTGTAATTTAAATTCTTACCCTTGTGGAGAGTTTTCCCTTGATTTTATAGAACCCTAAATCTTATGGGGTCTTCCACAGATCCACAGTGTAACTTCTGTAGCTCATTGTCATTATACTTGGAAATAAATCCCTTTCTCTGTCAGGTGCATCCCCAGCTGAAAGCTTGTCCAGGTTTCAGTTAAAATGCTATCTCTCTGTACTGTTTCTGTGGTTGTTTCTTTTTTTTTTTTTAATTTATTTACAGGTTTTTTAAATTTATTTTTGGCTGTGCTGGATCTTCATTGCTGTGTGGGCTTTTTTCTAGTTGCAGAGAGTGGGAGCTACTCTCCAGTTGCAGTGTGTGGGCTTCTCATTGCTGTGACCTCTCTTTTTGCGGAGCACAGGCTCTAGGGTCTGTGGGTTCAGTAGTTGAGGTTCCCAGGCTCTCGAGCACAGGCTCAATAGTTGTGGCAAAGGGGCTTAGTTGTGCCTGAGGCATATGGGATCGTCCCAGACCAGGGATTGAATCCATGTCTCCTGCATTGGCAGGCAAATTCTTCACAACTGAGCCATCAGGGAAGCCCTCTGTGGTTGTTTCTGATCTCCCTT
The DNA here is from genome assembly GCF_963930625.1 of Muntiacus reevesi. Lineage (NCBI taxonomy): Eukaryota > Metazoa > Chordata > Mammalia > Artiodactyla > Cervidae > Muntiacus > Muntiacus reevesi. Next base: position 182,871,386 of record NC_089249.1, on the reverse strand, counting down.
TGTATCGTATTGCAAGCTTGCTTTCTTTAAACTTCATTCTTTTTAATTGTGCATTTTTTCCAAATCAGGCAGCTGTCAACTTTTTTTCTTTCTTTTCGTTCTTTACTAGGTAAAGAATCATATATGTACTATAGGTAAAAATTTTAATTGATCTTTAAACTTGGTACCACATTTCTCTTCCTTATCTATTATTTTCATCATCTTTTGCTTTCCGTATAAGAGACTAACTGTGTGTGTGTGTGTGTGCACACGCGTGTATATATGTTTCAATTATTATTTCTGTTTCCTCCACTGTGTTTGTAAGCTTTCCAGAAGGAATGTGTAATAAACTCCCCCATATGCTTCATCAGTTCATTCGTTAGGAGTTCTGAGGCATGGAGGGTGTTTCGCTTGGTCCTTCGCAACTTTATCCAAATTGCAGCCATTGGTTTCTCAGTGGTACCTGCCTCTACAGGCCTTTGGATAACCTGCTGGCTGTCTCAGTCCCTGGATCTGCTCAGCAGACCGTAACTATTAGGGTACACGACAAGATACTTCACCTGAGAGCCTTCCCTTTTTGATTATGATGTGATGTGGAGGTGTCAACAGAATTCCTGACTCTCCTGGGAGAGTCACTTCTTAACTAAATTGTTCATGATTATAAGGGATGTTGCTTTACCCAGAATTTGTGAAGTCATTTCTGCAGATCCGTCAGATTTCATGCTTTTTCATTTCATTTTTGCCTTCTTATCTTCCCTCTTGCTGCACACCTCTTCCTGTGTGAATTTTCAGTCTTCTCATGTCTTATATTTACTGTTTTCCAAGCAGACAGTTCCATTTGTAGACAGTTCTTGTTTCAGTCATTTGTGCTTCCACTGTGGAATTGAGAATCTGCATATCTGTATTTAGATGTGTATTCATTTCCCCCTTAACTTTTTTGCTTTTGATTATATTACCTTTTATCTCTTGATGTGGAACATACATCGTTATGCTTATGCTTTCCTGATTTGAAAGCCAAAGAGGAAGGAGTAAATGCCTCTTCTCTGGAATGGATTTCCATTGTTTGCTATAATCCAGGCAGTCATCCTTTGGATGATGTGCTTTTCTAACTGCAGTATCTGTGTTAATGCTAGTTTGGTTTCTCTGTGTATTTTCAATGGGGCTACTTTTTAGTGGTTGTTTGACTTAGAAAGCTGCTCCAAACTGTGCCAGTCAGACACTCCTTCATTCTGCTTCCAGGTTTAGCCAGAGTCTATAGCTACCTTCCCGGCAAGTGATTAAAAGCTTTCTTTTTTTCTCAAGGGCCCTACAGGGCTCACTTCTGGGCCTTTCATCATCAGGCACAGCTGAAGCAAATCTTTCATTTTAGGACAGAGGTCCCCAGCCTCTTTGGCACCAGGAACCGGTTTCGTGGAAGACAGTTTTTCCATGGACTGGGGTGGGAGAGGGGGATGGTTTGGGGATGATTCAAACACACTACCATTTATTGTGCACTTCATTTGTATTATTATTAACATCAACTCCACCTCAGATCACCAGGCATTAGATCCTGAAGGTTGCGGACCTCGGCTTTAGGATCATGCCCGTGTCCTGGTAAATTCCATGCCACGTCAGTCAGGAGCAGAACGTGGTGCAGAAACTGCATTTGTATAACTTGGTGTTAAGCATTTCCACAGAAAAATATCTGTGCCTCTTCATGTTTGCATTTCCATTTTCTCCGCTCATTCTCTGGGTCTCCTCTGACTTTAGAATGTGAAATGTATTTAGGAACCATCACTTCATGATTCTAGCAACTTGACCCCTGACTCCCCGGTAGCCTCTACTTCTGGTTTATGCCTAGGAATTACAGCATTGTTGCAGCCTTCCACAGACCAGGCCCACTGTTCATGCTTCTTGGAGCACTGTCTCTTTGGATCCTCACCAAACGCACAAGGTCGAAACCATTTCCAACTTGCTGATGACAGTACTGACTAGGCTGCTTGTAGCCATGGTCACATGGAGAGAGGCAAGGCTGGCTCCTAAACGCTGAGCTTCCTTCCCAGAGGAATTGCAGTGGATAACTTTTTCTACACATTTTGGTGATTTAAGTTTTTTTTTTAAGTTACCTTGGTTACGAGGTATAAGAAACCTTAAAACACTCTCAGCCTTGTGCTCTCTTCAGCAGCACCTGTACTAAACTTAGAATGATACAGAGAAGATAAGCATGACCCTTGTGTAAGGATGACAAACAAATTCATGAACATTACATATATTGGGGGGCCAATGGGGGGCCAAATTCTGTTATTTGCATGTGTAATCCCCTCTAATAAACTTAGGTGCTCAGAAATTTAAAAAGAAAACAACAAACAAAAAGCCCACTCTCAACTCTCAAGTGAATGTTCTAAGGAACCAGAGGTCTGCTGATCCCAGCCCTTCCACCCCCTCAGGGTGCATGCTGGCCCTGTGGTGACCCTTGCTTTCCCTGAGAACCCTAAGGCGACCCCAGAGGCTTCTGGTAGAATCATTCACCTCTCTGCCTCACTCCTGCAGGCTCCCTGGCAGTGAAGGGGGCTCTTTGGCTGCTTTCCCATGTCAAGGGAGAAAACATAAAAACTGTATTTTAATGTTACAAAGTAAAACATATGATGAGGTAGCAACCTTGGGTAAGGTATCCTATGTACTTCTATTTGTGACATGGATGTATTTTCTATAATAATGTCTATAGATTTCTGATTATGAATGTATATTGCAAGGTTTAAAAAGACACAAAAGCAGAGTGATTTGATTGACTTCTGACTGACAAGCCTTAGGAAATGACTGGTTCACCTTGACATTGAGCTGTCCTACAGCTTTAGGAATGGGTCATCTCATGGGGACAGCTCAAGGTGTCACTGACAGTGATGCCTGAGCAAGAAGTGGTGACGTTTGAAGACGAGATGTCTTAATGCCATTTAATAGTAGAATTTTGTGTTTATAAGGCGTAAGCCTCAATTCTGTGGCTTTTTGTACAGAAGGAAGCCCTCATTTCCTGGTGATGCTAGATAAAGTCATCATTTGTGCAACAAATGTTTCCTGAGAACCTCCCATGTGTCAGCCTATTTTAGCACTGGGGACACATGATGAGGAACATTATGGGGCTTTATCTAACGTCCCTCATCTGTGTGTGTGGGACAGGGCCACAGTGCATGCATGGGAGAATAGTGGCAGGTCGTGGCTCTGGGAAATGGATGCTAAGGACCACTAGGATTTGTCTCCTCCAGGACTTGAAGCATTGCTAACTCCCATGAGGGTCCACATCTCAAACGTCATCCTCTGGCTCCAAGAGCAGTACTCCTGACATCCTCTTACGCTGACAGACAAAGCCTTCCAGAAGATGTGCGTCTTAAACCTTTGGACTTCTTACCTCCTGGCTCTCCTGGTGGTCATTCGAGGCCCCAGAGGGGTGTGATGCTCTTTCTCCAGCCCTTAGGTCAGAAAAGAGAGAACTGGCAGAGACAGAAACTGATCACTAACAGACACATCTGACTCAGAGAAAAGAGGTGTCAGTGGAGTCCAGCCTGAGTGTCTACTGAATAGATGCTGACCACACAAAAGCTCTAAATGAGGAGACATTTGATGGGCCTGGGTAGGCCTGGGCCTGGCAGCACAGCCCAAGACACTGGAGAAGCAGGCATGGCAGCGGCCTCGTCGGGCAGTGGGCAGCTGGCTGTGTCCCTTCTCATCTGCCACCATGGACATAGTTTTTTGTGGGCTGTCCTCACCTCTGGATCTGGAGTGTGCCTTGTGCGGTGAGATCAAATTGCCAACATATGTTAGATCACTCAAAAAGCAAGAGAGTTCCAGGAAAACATCTACTTCTGCTTTATTGACTGTCCCAAAGCCTTTGATTGTGTGGATCACAATAAATTGTGGAAAATTCTTAAAGAGATGGGAATACCAGATCACCTTACCTGCCTCCTGAGAAGTCTGTATGCAGGTCAAGAAGCAACAATTAGAACCGGATATGGAACAAACTGGTCCAAATGGGGAAAGGAGTATGTCAAGGCTGTATATTGTCACCCTGCTTATTTAGCTTATATGTGGAATACATCATGCAAAATGCCGGGCTAGATGAAGCACATGCTGGAATCAAGATTGCCAGGAGAAATGTCAATAACCTCAGATACACAGATGACACCACCTTTGTAGCAGGAAGTGAAGAAGAACTAAAGAGCTTCTTGATGAAAGCTAAAGAAGAAAGTGAAAAAGTTGGCTTAAAACTCAACATTCAAAAAACCAAGATCATGGCATCCAGTCCGATCACTTCATGGCAAATAGATGGGGAAACAGAGACTTTGTTTTTTGGGGCTCCAGAATCGCTGCAGACGGTGACTACAGCCATGAAATTAAAAGACGCTTGCTCCTTGGAAGAAAAGCTATGACCAACCTAGACAGCATATTAAAAAGCAGAGACATTACTTTGCTGACAAAGGTTCATCTAGTCAAAGCTATGGTTTTTCCAGTAGTCATGTATGGGTGTGAGAGTTGGACTATGAAGAAAGCTGAGTGCCAAAGAATTGATGCTTTTGAACTGTGGTGTTGGAGAAGACTCTTGAGTCCCTTAGACTGCAAGGAGATCCAACCAGTCAATCCTAAAGGAAATCAGTTCTGAATATTCATTGGAAGGACTGATGCTGAAGCTCCAATACTTTGGCCACCTGATGCAAAGAACTGACTCATTGGAAAAGACCCTGATGCTGGGAAAGATTGAAGGCAGGAAGAGAAGGGGATGACAGAGGGTGAGATGGTTGGATGGCGTCACTGATTTGATGGACATGAGTTTGAGCAGTCTCCGGGAGTTGGTGATGGACAGGGAAGCCTGGCGTGCTGCAGTCCATGGGGTCGCAAAGAGTCAGACATGACTGAGTGACTGAACTGAACTGAACTTGTTGGGTGAGAAGAGCATCCCTGGGCCACAAACTAAAAAAGAAGGCTTCTTCAGTCCACTGGAAGAGTTTTACTTCGTCTTGTTGCCCTCTTCACCTCTTTTGAGGGGCAGTGACACTCAGGTGTGGTCAGCTTTGTGCCAGGTCCTGAGATGTGGCTAGGTTTGACTTGGAAACTCCTGTGCGTGGTGGGTTTACCCACTCTGCCTTGGCTACCAGACTAAGTTGTTCAGAGCAGGCCACACGGAGCTCCAAGTGGAAGGCAAATGCTTCCCGTGTGTGTGTGTTTATCCACCGTGTACTCTCTCTAAAGGGCTCCCCTTGAGCATGAAGGCCTTGCCCCAGACAGGTGTTACTTACATGTGAAGATTGAGTCATGGAACTTCCGAATCTCAAGGTTGGACCAGGTCTTAGCATGTCCCTAACCCAGCTTTTTAGTCACATAGTATCCTCCAGTTGTCCCTTCCAATTGGTGGCCTTCAGGAGTGAGCATCTCTTGCTGAATGCTGAGTGAGAAGGAGTGGCTTCTGTAGAATGCAAGCCCCTACTTCTGTGTTTACCAGCTTTGTGACATCACACACATGGCTGGATCTGAGCCTGTCCTCACTGTCTCTGTAGATGGCCTCCAGCCAAGGAGCCTCACTCTGGGGCCACACTCATGGCAGCAGTCACTGGCCATGTCTCTCTGGGAACCCTGAGCTCCTCCAGGCCTTGTTGCCTGGGGAGGGTACACTCGGTCTGGTTGCAGAGTGCCTTTTGCCTGGGCTCTGTGTGCACACGTGCACGCGTGTGTGTGTGAGAGAGAGAGACAGAGAGAGTGTGGGAGACAGAGAAAGACAGGAGCCCAGTGACTCTCCAGTGTTCTCAGTTCCTCTGTCCCTCTCCTCCAGTCCTATTAACTTCCCCCTCCTGACCCACCTGTGTCTTTCAGGGGCTGGTCTCCAGACCAGCTCCAAGTCATCCCCAGCCTCTTCAGTGACTTCCCTGACCACTACTCTCAGCCCCAGAGACATCTCTAGCCCCAAGGCTGCCACGCTGGCCTCACCAACCTTTCTTCCTGTCAGGCAACAGATCCATGGACCTTCAGCCTCTGTCTCCTCTTTCTCCTCCTCCTCCTCCGTCTGCATCCTTCCAACAACTGCTAAAGCTCTGAGAATGTTTGCAGGATGGGCGGGTCAGCAGGAACTGCATCGGTGTGTGCTTGTGTCTTAGATGGTCTGAGAGACTGTGGTCATGGTGGTGGTGTGGCGGACTGCCCTGGGACCTCACCATTTCCTGCTGGAATGTGAAACTCCAGGGCAAAGGTATCCCCAAGTGGGACCTTGTCGTTGTGTGACCCATGTACCAGCATGCGCACGAGCAGGGATGGTGAGCTCAGATCTCAGAGTCATTGCTGCCCACCCCAGTCCTTCTGTGGTGCTCCTCCCTCTGCTCTGAGGCTAACTTTGCTCATTTCCAAGCATCTTTTAAATGTCCCTTTTCCAGGAAGGACTAACACCCTCAGACCTACTCTAGTTGTATTAAATTGATTTCTGTGCTATGATTTGCTGTGGCTGTACCGCAGTAAGCAACATGTGGTGGCCTTTCTGTGCTCCTTCCCCTTCAGAAGATTTGCTGCCCCAGTGAGAGAGGGCTCCAGTTCTGACTCCAGAGCCTGGCAAGACAGGAAGCCCATCAGTAGGGGAGCACGTACATGTTCCCTTTCCCCCAGACACACCACAGTTGCTGGATTAGAGGAAAAGCAAGCCCACTTCTCAAGCTGAACAGGCTATCTTCCCACTTAACTGAACACCTTCAGTCTTTGGTGACAGGACAACCCGTGTGAACCCCAAAGTGGACCCAGTTAAGCACGCGCAAAGCTGCTTAGCTGGTCGAGAATTAACTCTTTTTTTTCTTTCTCTTTCAGTGGTTGATATCACAGCAAGTATCCTTTCCTTCGTACTATTCCCTTTAAGGAAAGCTCCTTCTAAATAAAAACATGTGTTACAAACTTGAATTCTGCTTATAATGCAGACTTTGGGTGTGGGCTTTGCCCACAGATTCCCTGGAGCATCCCTTCAGACCAGCGGCTTCTCCCTGCGTGCTGTGCTCCTCTTCGTGCCCCAGCGTCTGGCGCCACACCAGCCAGCAGCAAGCTCAGGGATTACTGGGGGAATACGTGAACTTGAGATTTTAGAGCAGACGGGGATGTGCCCCGCCAGCCAGCCTCTGCAGTGTAAGAATGCTGAACTGTGGCCCTTTTAAACTGACCATTTTATAGTGTCTCTACTTCCTTAACAAGACATCACTAGATCCCACAGTTTGAAGATGTTAAGTTTGAAGCAGCGAGTCTTCTGTCCGAGTTATACTGTCAAGAGGTAAGAGCATGTAAAGGTTTCTGAAAGCAAACGCCCTCTCCCTGTAGTGAAGGCACAGTGGCAGATTGGGACTCACAGGAGTGGATTCCCTTCTGGCTTTTAAGACTTTGCATAATCTTCCTGTCTTCCACACCTGGTGCTGGTGATGAACAGGGAGGCCTGGTGTGCTGCAGTCCATCGGGTCACAGAGTCGGACACGACTGAGCGGCTGAGCTGAACTGACCACCGGGTACAGGGCAGCCATGGATGACCACTCGCTGACAACGGCTAGCAGAGTCTTTTTCTACTGAGCACTGTTGGAAAGCAGCCTGGTTCCTGGGCTGAAGATGATTAATTCCTGAACAAGTTCACATAGTTTAACTGAAGCTGGTTTCTGATCTCAAGTGTAACTGAAAGTTGCCTTTCTCTACTTTGAGCGGTGACTCTTGTTTCACGCCCCTGTCCCCTCACTCTGGTTACAGTTCAGAAAAGATTGTAATTGTTATCAATTTTGACTGTTCAGGAATTTGAACTAAAGCTACTTTCAATTTAGTTGAATAGGGAATTATTTTAACATCAATGCAAAAAACTTCCCAGCCGGTGAGGCTAATAAAATATCTTTTCTTCTTAAATTAAGCAAATCCTTTGGTAAATGTGTCTGGGAATGGCCTTCTGGGTCCACAGCTGCTGCAGAGGAATCCAGCTTGTTTTTTCCTCCTTAAACGTGACTGTCTCCTTTCAGAATTCCGTGGACGCAGCAAAGCCGCTGCTGCGGAAAGCCATCCAGATCTCCCAGCAGACCCCGTACTGGCACTGCCGCCTGCTCTTCCAGCTCGCTGTGCGTACTGTGGGCCTGACCAGATGCCTGGGTGCCGGTTGGGTGGGCGGCTCTCTGGGCTGGGCCTTCCTGGCTGCAGTGGAGGAGCCTGCAGGCCAGGTAGACTCATTGGAGATGCCTCTCCATCCTGGCTCTGCCCATACCGCCCTATCTCTGGCCAGCTCCCAGCCTCCTCTGACCCTGGCACGGCCTGCCCCCAGCCACTTCTTGCCAGCCCTCCGTGATGAAGCCCCATCACGTGCCTGTGCACACAGTGGGGCCTGGGCTGCCAGTGTCACCTGCTCCTGGGGGAACCTCTCAATGCCAGGAGGATTTGGCTCAGAGGGTCCCTTGCTGAGGAGAGCTCACCTAGCCTGAGTGGCTACCTTCTCTCCAGGCACCCTCCTGCCCCCCACGTGCACTGCCCTCCTGGAATCCTTCCATGGCTTCTGTGCCTTTCAGCAGAGGAGGGAGCAGGCGGGGCACAGAGTCACTTGGCTCAGGTCACAGAGCAAGTGGGTGCGGTGAGTGGAGCCCAGGCTCTCACTGGAGGCCCCACAGGCGTCCCTGCCTCTCGGCCTGCATTTGAAACCCCCACAGCCCCTCACCCCTGAAGGAGGCCTTTCTTGTTTGCGGCTCCTCTGGCCGCTCCCCTGTGGCTGGCTCCTGGAGGCGGCCTGCAAAGCATGCAGATGTGTAGCGCAGCCCTCGGGGGTCTGAGCCCGCTGGCATTCCTGCTGGCTCTCTGCGCCGTTGAGCTGGAGGCGAGGCGGGGTTCTGTGCCCAGAGCAACTAGTGTTGGCGAGGCAGCATGCTTAATCTAGCTCAGAACGGATACTGAGGCAGTTTTGCTTATGTGGGGAGGTTTTGTGTAACTTGCTTGCAAGGTAGCAGGTCAGACACGGCAAGTCTGGTGGTTTGAAAGTGAGGGTCATTGCTCTTTTTCCTTCTCTCAGCAACTGCACACACTTGAGAAGGACCTGGTGTCGGCCTGCGACCTCCTGGGTGTGGGAGCCGAGTACGCCCGGGTGGTGGGATCTGAGTACACACGGTAGGCCCCCTCTCCTTAGGCCCTTTCTTCGCTCACTTGGAAAAGTTTGGCCACCTTGTTCCTGGACAGCAAATAGAAATGGCACTTCAGCGTGAAACGATGACCACCCTTATTCATAGTAAGCGACATGCAAATTCAGGCAGCCCAGAGATGCTTTTGCCGCATCGATTCATGAAGTAAGAAGTTGTTGAGTTGACTGTGAGGGTGAGGGGCAGCTGGCATTCTCAGCACTGTGAGCACTTGCATATTTCTAGCATCTCTCAAATAAAAAGTGCTCGTGAATTTGCTGGGCTGATCCGCTTACTGGTGGGATGTGAGAGTGGTCCTTGTAGATACTGTGGGCAGCATGGTTGGCAGCCAGTGTCCCCACTCAGCACACCCGGGAGTGTTTAGGTATATAATAGGAGACAGAGTAAGAGGACATTTGTGTCAAAGACTGGACATAGGTTCATATTATGCATGAAGCTGCTTAAACTACCTGGAGGCTAGTGCCCTGGGGTTGGGGTCGGGTCAGAGGCCACCAGTGCCTCACCGTGTGCCCTCTTAGAGGGCCTGCAATCTCTTTTTACCCCGAAGAGAAGAATCCTCTGTAGTAGAATTCCAGACTCCTGGTAGCAGTGCTATTACTCTGTTGTGTGTGTGTGGGGATTGTGAAAAATTCTGTAACACAGACTCTAAGCTTGTCCCATGGGCTCATTGGGACAGAACAGTTCCTAAGTCTATTCTCTTGAGTTCTGGACTTGCAAGTGCTCACAGGGGTCCACACAGCTCCCCGCAGACTTGCATCCCTCTGCCGCCCTGCCCTGGGATGGACACTCACACGGTCTGGCCTGTGCGCCTGGCCCACGTTGTCCTCCTCACGCTGCAGCCGTTACTGGGTTTGGGGTGACACTCAGCGACTTGCAGGGCATGGGGATGGCCACACACTGCACATGTTCACAAGTGTCTTCAAGACAGGCCTCTGTACCACTGTGGGCAGATAACTGAGTGGGCCTCACCAGGGCATGGCGCCTACAGGTCTCCTGACACAGAACTTCTGATCTCAGAGGTAAGGCCTAGTGAGGTGATAATATGGGAACCTTGATGGACCTTAGATTTCATCACTCAGACAGGAGACCCTCGGGTGTCCAATGCTGTGAGGTAACAACAAAGAATGACAGGTGGCCGGGAGTGTAGACATCTCTCTGTGTGACTGGGACCCCCGTGCCCTCAGTCTCCTCACCTGGAACCATGCCCACTTGATGGGGTGTCAGCTACAGCACCTCAGGACCCTGCAGAGACTGGCGGGGCAGAGACTGGCGGGACAGAGACTTAGGTGTTGAGCAAACTGGGACCTGCAGGCTCTGCATGCCTGCAGCCCCACAGCTGGCCGTAAAAGCAGCGGTCCCTGGTGGCCACTGGGCCACCAGGGAAGTCCTCACTCCATGCTTTCTTGAGCCCCTGTTTCTGCCTTTTGAGTTTTTGACCCTCATGAGTGCCTAAATGAGAAAAAAGTTAAAGGAAAATATAACGAAATAGAGCATGCCTATTGGCCAGGGTCCATTGTCATCCATCTAACTGCCCCAGGGGTTAGATCCCTGTGAATGTTGAGGTGTCCGTCATCCTCGGGGTTGCCTGGACCTCCCAGACCTGACTCCCCTCTCTTTTCCAGGGCACTGTTCCTGCTCAGCAAAGGGATGGTAAGTGGAGGCTGGGCAGGGTAAGGTGTGGTGGACATGAGCTTGGGTTCCTAGGGTCTGCCAGGGCTTCGCCTGCTTGCCATGTCATGGTCCATCAGTTGCCCAGACCCTCACGCATGGCAGGTAACCCTGAGAGGCAGACCCTGTCCCCCATCCCCCAGCTGGATTCAGAGACAAAGCTCCGAGTCCAGGTTGTGGGATTTGTGCTGACGGAGGAGCCGCCTCGGCTGGAGCTGCCTGGACTTGGGTTCCAGCCTGGCTTTGTGCCCTCCCTTTGAGGTGCCAGCAGTTGCACAGTGCATGGGCAGGTGGGCGGCAGCCCTGTGCACCAGGAGAGTCCCCAGCGCATGCACCTCTCCCCACAGCTGCTGCTGATGGAGCGCAAGCTGCAGGAAGTCCACCCACTGCTGACCCTCTGTGGACAGATAGTTGAGAACTGGCAAGGGAACCCCATCCAGAAAGAGTCTCTGCGTGTCTTCTTCCTGGTGCTCCAGGTGACCCACTACCTGGATGCTGGGCAGGTGTGTACTGCCTCCCACGTGATGGCCGCTGGGGAACAGGCAGGTGGTGGATGGGCCTCTGACTGAGAAAGCAGTTCTGGGATTGCCTCCTGTCCCTCCCCACTGGCCACACTTCCTTGGTTCCCCCACCCACACCCAGCTTTGCCTGTTGGACTGAGCACTTCACTCAGCAGATAGAAACAGAGCAGACTCTTACAGGGTGCTGACAGCTGTGGAGATGGCCTGTAGGGCCTTGGGATGGGGCAAGGCCGACAGGACCTGGCTAGTTGCCACTGTGGGGACCTGCCTCTTAAGGGTGTTGGCACTTGATAGGAGCAGATAGGTGGTCAGCTGTGCAGTGCTGTCTGCCTGCTGCAGGTAAAGAGCGTGAAGCCATGCCTGAAGCAGCTGCAGCAGTGTATTCAGACCATCTCCACACTGCACGATGACGAGATCCTACCCAGCAACCCCGCTGACCTCTTCCACTGGCTGCCCAAGGAGCACATGTGCGTGCTTGTCTACCTGGTGAGTCCCTGCAGGGGCCGGAGCCTGACGGCCCAGGTGAGAGAGGAGAGGGCCTCGGTGACCACCACCATCTGACCTTGTCACCAGGTGACGGTGATGCACTCCATGCAAGCAGGCTACCTAGAGAAGGCGCAGAAGTACACGGACAAGGCCCTCATGCAGCTGGAGAAGCTCAAGAGTAAGTCAGGCTCTGTGGGGCCCAGTGGGTCAGTAGCCCCCTGGTGGACAGCCCGCCCATCGCTGCCAGTGCTGGGCCTGGAGGACTTTGAAAGACTGCAGCATGGGTCTCCACCCCATGGGTCTTGTACCCCAGTTGGCAGATAGGGATGATCAGGTTCAGGCGGAGCCATGCCAAACCTGGACGGGATCCTTGCTCCCCAGGGAGGTTGGGTGAGTACTTGTAGCATCTCTGTCCTATCGCCCTCACTGCACAGATAAGTCATGAGGGTTAGTGGGGCTCCACCGGAACCTGCAGGGACAGCAGTGCTCAGCTGAAAAAGGCGGTGGCTGCTTTTGCTGTCTGTTATCAGTACTGTAATGTGGATTGTGCTCAGGGTGAGATCGGAATTGAAACTTGGCTGACAGCAGATCCTCTGGGGGTCCTAGGTTCTCCTAGGTGCTTGACTAATCCATCCTGGGTAATTGAGGACCTTTGATTAGTGGGAACCCAGAGCCCCATGTGTCCCTGGCTGGCTTGTGCCCCGTTCACCCTATTCACTCCCTGCGCCCTTGTCAGTGCTGCTGGGGAGGAGCCAGAGAGCCAAATTTCGCAGGAACTGTTCTTTTCTTTCAGATGAGTTGGGAAAGTGCTGTCTGGTTCCAGTGTGAGCACAGCCTCTTGGAACAACCAGAAGCTGTGGTGTCGTTCCCCCCCCCCCCCCACTGTTGTCTGAGACTTGTTGCACAGTCTCCCAGGCAGCCTCAGCATTTCTAGAACCTGTGGTGCCCAGCGTGCCCTTGAGCACTCAGCTGGGTCGGGACAGGGGTGCAGGTTGAGGGTGGAAGACAGATCCCTTTAAGAATTTCTTGCTCTTAAAATACTCTGGTCACCAAAACCTGGCTATGAACCTGGTTCCTCACCTGGACAGGGAGATGGAACCCCTTGCTTGAGAGTGCTGTGGGCACCAAGTAAGGTGACAGATTGGGTGCTAGGCCAGTGCCTGGCAGAGCAAGTGGGCTCAGACTCAGGTAGCTAGCTGAGGGGCTGGTGCGGCAGGAGGGCTCGAAGCCCGCAGGAGGCAGGCGCGAGGGTCAGTGTCTCCTCAGTGGTCTCCTTCTCCCGCACCTCGAGGGCTCACGCCTGCCTCTTGCCCCTAGTGCTCGACTGCAGCCCCATTCTGTCCTCCTTCCAAGTGATCCTGCTGGAGCACATCATCATGTGCCGGCTCGTCACAGGTCACAAGGCCACCGCGCTGCAGGAGGTAGGCCGCCGGGGGCCACGTGCACACAGGGCAGGGAGGCTGGGGGGGCCGTTTGAATTTGCTGGGTCCTCAGGGTGTCACTTGGGAGAACGTAACCTGGTCATCCATGAGCCTTAATGGACATAATCAGAGGTTTTTACCTAAAAGTTTTTATGCCCAAGGAACGTGGGGTCTGGAGTTTTCGAGTCTGCTGATGGCAGTTCTAGCACTCCTCCTGCCCAATGATTGTAATCCTTGATGCCCACCTTCCTGAGAGGGCATGGGGACCTTGATAAGGATGTAGGTACTATGTGACTAAGACACAGGTTGCCAAGGGAGGAGGCGGAGAACCAGACAAGGGTCAACATCATTACAGTGGGCACAGCTGCTGGGATTTTATGCCCAGGTTAGACTGGGCAGTATATGGGTACCCCCACTGGCTTTGGGGGCCTCTTCTCAATGCTGCCAGGGCCCTGGGTCCCACATTAAAGTGATGTCAGACATGCTCTCCCTGCAGATCTCCCAGGTCTGTCAACTGTGCCAGCAGTCGCCCCGGCTCTTCTCCAACCACGCCGCACAGCTGCATACACTGCTGGTGAGTGCGTGAGAGCTGCCCACCCCCAGCCCCACCCCTGTGAGTAACCCTGTGATCAACACCCCAGGCAGGACTTCATTCCTGCCTTCCCCGTGGACTTCATTCTGACAAGCGTCTCATCAAGTCCAAGTTGACTCAGGTCCCAGGAGGCAGGAATAATGAAGCCTGCCATCTTGCTCAGATACAGCTGGCTCGGTCGAGTCTCTTGTTAGGCTCACCCAGGTGCAGCTGTGTGGCCCTAGGCAGGCTGCATGTGGCTCTGAGCCCTGGGCACTGTTTTCTCCTAGGGCCTGTACTGTGTCTCTGTCAACTGCATGGACAACGCCGAAGCCCAGTTCACCACAGCTTTGCGGGTAAGGTGCCGGACCTCACTTTATGGGGCAGGAGGTGCTTCTCAGTAAGGAGTCGGGACAGCAGCCACACAAACTGTGGTCAATGGGTGACTCAGCAGCATCTAGCCTGGTGCTGCGTTTATCCAGGGCTTCCTTTGTCAGGCCTTGTGCTGCCTGGGTACGGACAGGCCAGCACTGGCAGCAGAGCCTGATGCAGCATAGCTGTGGGCACGGGGGCTCCTGGCCACGCTGGGGTGGGGCTTCCCCAGCTAACTCAGGAGGGCAGCTAACTCAAGAAAGTTGTCTTGAGCCAGGCATCTGCTGGACATGCCCTGGTTAGCCACTTTGACTGAGGATTCCCAGTCCTCCCAGTGGTCCACCAGGTGATGTTGACTTGTGTCCCAGCTACTTGGGCCCTGGTGCCGCTCACGCCAGTGGTGCTGAGACCTCCCCTCATTGCCTGTGGCCCTCTGAAGGTCTTAGACACACTTGCATCCCACTTCCTACACAAGTTGCTGCTGCTGCTTTGTTTCAACATCAAAATTCCCAGCAGATGGTGTGTGCCACCAGGGGTCCTGTCCACCAACCTGGGGGGGACGTGGTACAACCAGAACTTGGATCCAGACCCCTCATGACACCAAACATATTTCCTGTGGTCCTGTGACAAACATTGGAGCATCTTTGCTCAGATCAGACAGCCCTCTGGATCTCCTTGGCTCCTGCCAGGGTCCTCGAGGTGGTGTCTGTGCTTCGTAGACACTCTCGGCTTCTTACACAGTTGCACTCGCTGAGCCCCGTTTAGAATGCTCAGCCCCACAAGGTCTGAGCAGTGCTCAAACCACTTAGATTGGTTCCTCTCATGGCCATTCTCGTTCCCCCCATGGCCATTCTCGTTCCCCCAGAAAAACTGGGGACGGCAGTCTGTCTACCACCAGCCATTAGCAGAGGAACCAGCAAGCATGCTCCTCTGCTGTGTTTACACACACTGGCGTCCTGGGGTGACCACCTGAGGTGTGGGGACGGGGCACTCAGGTGCTCAGACTGAGCAAACTGTGGCGTGTTCTGAGGACAGGCTCTGGGGTGGCTGGCTGCGCTTTTCTGTTTCCTGAGTTTCCTATAATGCAGATGATTGTTTTATAATGACAAGAACTAACAATTTTGTTGTCCTTAGGTTCAGGAGGCAGGGGTGTGTATGTGTGTTTGGAATAAAAAGAGTAAGAAGATTCCAAACGCTGTTGTGGAGCGTTTGGGTGGCTCTGATGCCGCCAAGCGACCCCCAAGTGACATGACTGCGCCCAGCCTGGCCCCCTAATGCCCTGTGTCTCCCATATTCCAGCTCACCAATCACCAGGAGCTGTGGGCCTTCATCGTGACCAACCTGGCGAGTGTGTATATACGGGAAGGAAATAGACACCAAGAGGTAGTAGGTGACATGCTTCATGTTTGGTATCCTTTCTTTCAACTCTTACTTGGAGGGGGGTGTGTGGGAAGTGTGGTCCTGGGCACCAGCAAATCTCTTGACCCTAGGGTATTTGTCTTCCAAGAAAGTGTCCCACTGGGTGGAGCATGGGTGTGACTGGGGAGAGGCCAAGTCTAAGACAGAAACGTTTCCATAGCAAATTAACACTTCTCTCTACTGAAAACTCACCAAGCATTGAATCCCTTGGGGAAAAAAGAAAATTTCTTCTACCCTCAGCTATCTGTTCTGGCTGTCTGTTGGTGAGGCCTCTTGGCTCAGTTACGAGGAATGACACCTTGGGTCCTGTCTGCATCAGGCCTCTAGGTGTTCTGGTGCCCCAGCCTGCTGGAGCAGGGAGGCGGGCGCCAGAGCTTGCCCCCCAGGATAAGTACCTCCCACTAGGTTTCCCGTGTGACACCCCCTTAGCCCTGCCATTTCCCTCCAGCCTGGAGCCCTCTGGAGTGTCTCAGATCAGCCACTTGTCTCTACGCCTGTGACCTTCATTTTGTAGTTCAGGCCACTCTCGTCTCTTGGCTACAAAGAGAGATGGCCCTGTACTCAGCTGATGTCACACATAATTGGTTGGTTTGAATGCTTTGGGCAGAAAGCCCAGTCCAGCTGCTCCAGTGGCCTGAGAGCACAGCAGGGTAGGGTCCTGAGGGCCTGATGTGATCTTGGTGGGTCTCAGAGGAGTTTGGCTCCCTTTGTCTCACCTCCACCCCCACCACAGTGTTTGCCTCCTGAAGGGACTATGGGGGTACTGGGCACAGCCACAGCCCGCTTCAGCCCTCATCCCCCAACCCGCCTTCCCCTCCATACATCAGCCAAAGGGAGCTTAAGATGTCAGCAGCGTTGCAGGTTCTGTCCCTCCCGGCAGGTTGCACTCAGGCATGGGGTTTGAGGTACGGGCATATGCCATGAGACTGGATTAGGAAGTTGCAGGCAGCCCTAGTCATTTACTGGAATACTGGGGCCAGACCTTCTCATTTTTAGAAATGCAGAGTTATCCTAACTTGCAGACGTTTCTTTCACAGCTGTACAGTTTGCTGGAGAGGATCAATCCAGACCACAGCTTCCCTGTCAGGTAGGCAGCCCCAGGCCCCAAGTCCCACTTTACCAACTGTCTTATGCTTTCTCTGCTCTTGAGGTAGTGTGAGCGTCTGTGGGGCCCCAGACTGCCTATGTACCCCAACACCTCCCATCCTCCCACTCAGTCCCCATTTGTAAATCTGCTGCTTTCATTAAAACTCACTAAGGTGTGATGCTCCACTCTCCCCTCAGCTCACACTGCCTCCGAGCAGCGGCTTTCTACGTGCGTGGGCTCTTCTCCTTCTTCCAGGGACGCTATAACGAGGCCAAGTAAGTACTGGAGAGGGCAGGTGGCCCTGTACCTGGCACCGCTCGATGTTTCTCTTCCCCCAACAGCACGTGCCCAGGCCCCCTGTTCCTGCCCTCCCCACCATCCCCCAGGTGGTCTCTGCTCAGGGCCCCAAGGCCACTGCTGCCTTTTCTTCCCCGAAAGCCCTCCCAGTGGGGCCTGAGCATCTCTTCTTCTCACGAAGGCGTTTTCTGCGGGAAACCCTGAAGATGTCCAATGCAGAGGACCTGAATCGGCTCACAGCCTGCTCCCTCGTGCTCCTAGGTCACATCTTCTATGTGTTGGGAAACCATAGGGTGAGTGTCAGGGGCCAGGCTGAGGGGCATAGGGCCAGGGTGGTGCTCAGTGGGGTGGAGGTGGGTGAGGGGAGCACCTAGCCAAGTGCCTCCATCCCGTCCCCTGCAGTGATCCTATCTCAGTGACCTCTTACCCCCATAACCCCTCACCCGCACCCCGCTGCTCCCTGAGGCTCAGACAGCCTGGGCAGGCAGGGCTGAGGGACCTTTGAGTTCCTGAAGGGCGCACCTCCGTGGCAGGCAGGGCCAGTGTTGGCCTCTGGCAGTTGTCAGGCAAGGCCCAGGGCTCAGTGGGGCTAGAGCTGCTCAGACTGCCCAGAGCCGGCGAGGCTGAGGGCAGGGCCCCTCCCCTGTGTTAGTATGTGGGGCTGAGAGGTGCGTCCTCTCAACCACAATCGCAGGGATTCCACCTCTCCCTGTCACACGCAGTATCCTCAGGGCGCCCTGTGTTTACCCTCACCAGCCGTGTCCCCCTGCGCCTGGTCCCCACCCATGCCATCTGGTCTCGGGTGGGATCAGTTGACTTCTCAGTGTCTCCATCTGGGGGTGTATGAACATCTCACCTACCCCAACCCATTGACCTTACAAGCTCTTTAATTTTTTAAGAATATGTTTGTCAGTATAAAAGATGCTATGGTTATCCTAGAAAGTCTGAGAAGCAAAGGAGAAAATCCTCACGTGTCTTGTGTCTTCCAGCTCTTTTCATTGCCTGCCTCTGTCCAAGCCTAAGTTTTATCAGGCTGTTTTATAATTTTATATCTGGTCTTTCTCTGCACCACTGTGTTGGGGCTTTTTTTTAATGGCACTGAGAATTTTTAACTGGCATCAGTTCAGTGATACAGCTGAACTCACTTTAGCTGTTTTCAGGACAGGGAGCACAGGCCTGTGAAGTTTTATCTGATCAAACCCCAGAGTTTCTAAAGAAGGAGCGTTTTTAATGAGCCTAGTGCCTCCCCCCACCCCAGTCAGTGACAGGCGTTTGGCGAGGCTCGCATGCCCTGCAGCTGTGTCCTGAACCCTGGCAGGACCAGGACCCTGAAAGGGGTCAGCAGTGGGTCCTTCCTTCTGAGCGTGGCTGCGCTCCTCCTAGAGCACCTTGTCGTGGTACTCAGTGGCCTCAGGGCACATCCCGGGGTTGGGCAGGGATGAGGGGCTCAACATGATACCCCCCTGAGTTCAGGCTGCCCGCCTTGTGTCTCGGTGCAGTGGTGGTGATTACCTCACTGCCAGCTGAGGAGTTTAATGTCACACAGCCCCAGACTGCGGACCCAGGCTCAGCACCTAGACCTCGCTGATGCTTGTTTGTCCAGAAGCTTCCAGAAGCCACCTTCAGTGGGGCAGGGTGGGCAGAGCAGCTCTTTAGCTACAGCTTCTGGTGTGGGGGGGTGGGGGTGGGGGCAGTCCCGGAGCAAATGACAGAGCTTATTTGGAAACTTCTCTTGCTGCCATCAAGAGCCCCCAAAGCCAGGCACCACCTCAAGCAGCACTAGATCTATGGGAGAAACTGCCTGCCCTGGGCCTGCCAGGCCACATCATACTTGGGCATTAAAGTTTGTGGGTGGCCTCATGCAGGACCCCTCTCAGGATAACACCAGTCTTCACACCCAGGATCTGCGGAAACCGAGCTGTCGTGGGGAATTGGAGCCAAGGGGACTCTCCCTCCCAGCAGCTCCCTCTCGGCCCCAGGCCTGGAAGAGGAGACTAGTTTTTCCTGTTCTGCATTCTGAGGTCTTAGGAGGCCTTGGTTCAATTTTGAAAATTTTTTTGATACCCACCTGGAGCTCATCTTGGAGGTGCTGGCCAGGGTGGGCAGCATGACGTCACTGGGCTTTTGTGTCTGTGGAGGCGCACCCCACACAACTGTGGCTGTGTGGGACCGGGGCCTCAGGAGTTGGTTTAGAGGATTTATGTGTCTCTGGGCTACATGCCAAGTGTCCCCCCCACACACACTGCACGTGGTTGCCACATGAGGAGCTCTCCCAGTGTCACCCTGATCCCAACATTCAGGCCAGTAGGCTATGGATCCTGTACTGGGTGGAGTCATTGCAGAGTCAAGGATGGGTGTTTATAGCCCCCAGCAGCTTTCACTCAGCTCATCCTGAGGGTTGAGGGATGGTGCTGTTGCAGCTGCATTGTGGAGTCAGGGTTCAAGGGTGAACACATGCTGGTGCCCCACAGCCCCATGTGTCTGAGGTGGCCTTCCACAGGAGCAGGCTCGTATGTAGAAAAACAAAATTCTTTTCTCTTTTGACCAATAGTCCTAATTGCTCCCACCAGGACAGACTGCTGCCTCTTTCCAGCCCTGAGACCCCTGAATCTGTATTTATTTTTAAATTTAATTGTGTTTATTTATTCATTTTTGGCTACATTGAATCTTCGTTGCTGTGCACAGGCTTTCTCTAGTTGCAGCAAGCGGGCTTCCTGTTACGGTGGTGTCTCATTGCAGAGCATAGGCTATCAGGCCCATGGGCTCAATAGTTATAACTCCTGGGCTCCAGAGGGCAGGTTCAACTGTTGTGGCATGGGCTTAGCTGCCTCGTGGCATATAGGATCCTCTCAGACCAGAGATTGAACCTGTGTCCTCTGCATTGGCAGGCAGATTCTTAACCACTGGATCACCAGGGAAGCCCCTGAATCTGTATTTTTAATCGGCTCCTGAGATGGGTCCAGGGCTGCCTGCCACCAGTGCCTTTTTCTTTGGTTAGAAAGACAAAGGTACATAGAGTCGCCCGTGACTGTGCCCCAGCAGGGAGGCACATGCAGAGTCGAGGAGTGGGAGCTGTTTCTTTTCCCCCAAGGTAGTTGGGGAGTACTTTCAGAGAGGGTCATTTGAGATAGACTGTGTAATAGGAGTAGGTATGTGCCAGGCAGCGGGAGGTCTCGGGTGGGCCCAAGCTGTCCCTGCCCCCAGTCCCCGCGCCACCACCCCACCCCTGACTCTGCTGCCGTTTTTGGTCAACAGGAGAGTAACAACATGGTGGTGCCCGCCATGCAGCTGGCCAGCAAGATCCCAGACATGTCAGTGCAGCTGTGGTCATCGGCCCTGCTGAGAGGTGAGGAAGAGGTTGGGGCTTCCGGGCAGGGCAGAAGTCTAGAGGGTCCTAGGCCTGCTGGGCCTCTGCTTTAGACTGGGCTTCTGCAGGCCACAACCCCAGTTCTAACACAGTCACAGGCTTCTCGAAAGGCTCTTTTTGAGGTCAGTGGGCTCATTTGTGCAGTGAATCTACACAGTCTGATTCTGACTCTTTGGGACCCACAAGGCAGTTCTTGGCATCTGATTGGGCAGTGAACCCTGGCACTTGGCCTCAGTCTCCTCCCCATGAATGGGGACAGCAGTCCTCCGTATCCAGCAGAACAAGCCAGGGTGCTCTGGGCACAGAGAGGGTGCTCAGCAGGTGTCACTGCTGCTCCACCATTTACAGATTGTGAAACCAGGGTCCACAGACTCACCCAGGGTCCTGGCGAGGAGGTAGAGGGCCAACTGTTCTCATCTGCAGTGGACTTGGTGCACTCATTCCGCCTTCCTGCCAGAAGTGAACACTAGGTGCCCTGCTCCCTGCAGGCTCCTGGGTGCCCACAAGCTGGCCAGGAAATCCATGGGAGAGCCACATCCAAGGGAGCCCAAAGGACTTTCACTGCCCTCCCAGCCCTTATATCTGCCCCTGTGGGCCTCACTGTTCATCCACCTCCAAGGACATAAGACTCAGAAACTTGGCTGTTGGCAGGTGGGCTTTGCTGACCCTGACACAGGGTTTAGGGCAGGTGACATGCCAGGCACACAGGAATCCACTGGTGGAGCTGGGGTTTGACTTCAGGGCTCCACCCACACCTGAGGGGAGGGCATGGGGCAGTGGCAGGCCAAAACAGACCCATCCTTTGCATGTACCCCCACCCTCACCCCCACCCCCAGACCTGAATAAAGCCTGTGGGAATGCCATGGATGCCCACGAAGCCGCCCAGATGCACCAGAACTTCTCGCAGCAGCTACTTCAAGACCACATCGAGGCCTGCAGCCTCCCTGAGCACAACCTCATCACGGTATGGGCCCAGGGTAGGGGAGACAAAGTGAGGGTGCTGGGTGGCTCCTTGGGGCCAGCTCACCTGACCAGCAGCCCCCGGGGGATGCGCTTCCTGAGGAACGAAGTGCACCCTTGGCTACTGTCTTCCTTGCATCTCTCCAACAAACCCTAACCCAACCTGGCCTCAGGAGCCCCCTTGGATGGGCAGGAGAGCTCCAACCCAAGTGAGTGATGCAGGCTGCTTCTTGGGGGCCCTGACCAGCCTGAGGAGGGCAACATTCTAGGCACAGACATGCGGCCCAGCAACCCCCTGCTCCTCACTAGGAAGGACCTCACCTGTGTGTTCTCTTTCCCCGCAGTGGACAGACGGCCCACCCCCTGTGCAGTTCCAAGCTCAGAATGGACCAAACACCAGCCTGGCCAGCCTCCTGTGAGACCCCTGGACGGGGCCTCTCAGCTTCTCCAACCCTCCGTGGTGGCCTGGCATGTCCCTGACTTCCACCCAGATGGCACTTGAGCTTTCCTTGGAGACGTGCTGGCGTGGCTGTCTTCAGGCTTCTTTCCCAACTGTCTCCAGAGCACCCAGGTCCCTGGGGAGCGTGGAGGGCTGATTCCTGTCCTCCCAGGAAGGGCCAACTGGCCATTCTTGCCAGGTACCAGGAGTCCGAGTGCTGTGGCTTGCCATTGGGATGTTGGAGCTGACTTTGCAGAGCCATCCTTCAAAGTGGATTTGAACTGCCAGTCCTGCTTCCATGTCTGAGTCATATCTTCAAGAGAGTGTCTTGGTAGGGAAGGGGGTGTTGGCCGTCAGCCAGGTCATGACCCTGCATGCACGGGTGGTTGGTGCCACTGAGGTACCACATGACTTCCACAGGCCTGTGTGCTGGGCCAGAGTGTTTCCTCTGCTCATGGCAGCTTCCTGCGCCCAGAGGCAAGATGCCAGTTTCTGACCCACAATTAGAGGGGAGAAGTGATGGTGCCTGTCAGGGACGGGAATGCTTGTCTCACCCCAGTGCTTTTCCTGACTTGCCTTTCTGTTCAGCATCCATCCTTTTGGCAGCTGGGGCCTCTAGCTAGGGCTCCTGGGGGACCCCGGAACTTGACTTCTGAACATCTGCACCTTGACTGGACTCACTGTCCAGCTGTGGGAGTGCACCTGCTGGTGGTGATCTACGAGTGTGCCTGTGTGTTGCTTCCCAGCCAGAGCTGGTGCCTGGAGCTGAGACGCCTGTGTCTGTTTCAGCCGCCTTCTGCTGGTCAGAGTTCATAGTGGAGGGCGGGAGGGACCTTTCTCATCCCAACTCAGCTCTGCCACCTTGCAGCAACCATTCCCTTTGTACCCTGCCCTGTTTTTAGAAGGGAGGAGGAGAAGACCTACCTGCCTTGGGTCTCGGGACAGCATTGTAACCTCTTCCTGAGCTGGACCCCGGGAGGCTCTGCCAGGCCCAGGCAGCCGTTTTTGGTTCTGTGCTCCTCTTGAATAGTCAAGGAGATGCCCCGGGAAACGGTGACATTGGGGGCAGTCACAGCAGCAGCCCGGCCATGTTTGGCTTCCAGTGCCTGGGAGGATCTCCCTAATGAGGGTGGTGTGCAGTTTTGCTAGTTATGGCTGCTTGTTGATTCAAGTCTTGTTCCCTAACACTGTGAAAGCTGCTTCTCAAAGCCTCAGTGTCTGTGACGAAAGGAATGTTGGGATTGCTCAGGTCAGCCACTTGGGCCCCAAGGCCTGGGTGTGCCTTAGCCACTAGCAGGGCTATCAGCAGACCTCCATGTTCTGGGTCACTGCCCTCATCAAGGCCCTGCTGCCCTCTTGGGGGCCAGCAACAGGCATGCAAGTAAGCTACTGAATGAAGGGACAGGCTGGTTGAAAGGACAGGCTGGCCAAGTTTTGTTCCTGGGTCACTTGAGAGTCCAACCGTGTTCCGTGCTCCTCGGGGCTGCCCCTGGGTCTCTGAGGCCTGCAGAGGTGGTCTGCTGCCTGTTCATGAGCTGTCCCCATCTCGTCTCCCTCCCCCTTTGAGGGTCCCCCCCACACAGGTCCTCTTCCACCAAAGGGACAGAGCACCTGTCGCTACAAGTTGCACCTGCTAGCCTGGACTCCACACTGTGCAGCCTCTCCAGACCCACATTTCTTCAGTCCTGCTTTACGTTGTTTATTTATTTAAACCTTTCTTTGCTTCTAGGGCATTTTGTATGTAGAGCAGTTGAAATAAGAACCTCAAAACTTAACGTCTTGTCCTGATGTTGAAGTGCTTTTAGTGACCACTCTGTTATCTATGTATGTGTAAAGTTAAGGGTAAGTTCTTAAGTTTACAGTTAAAAATTCAGTACTCGATATTTAATATTCCGCTCTAGCTTTATGGAAGCCAACCCGCATGTACATGCATGCGTGCAAGCTTTGAACTTCCCCTTCATTGCAGCACCTTTTAGCTACATAAGCTGTTGTAAATACCCTCCTGTAAGTCCAAATTCAGTGCCTCACGGTTTCTCAATCGTAAGAATTTAAGACACACTGCACACAAGCCCCAGAGATACATTACAGCCAGTGACATATAGCTGGGTGTTCAGAAACAACAAAAACTCCAAACCCTTAAGCACACATGGGGTGTGAGGGAGTAGCAGAAAGATTGCTCTTGCAGGTTAATTGTTGAAAGCTGTCAGACTCCCTTTTGTGTGCCTCCCGCTTCTTCCTGTCAGTGGTGGTGGCCCTCAGGTCCTGTGGTTCTGAGGATGCTGGTCCAGGAGGTGCCGGTTCCCTCTCAGACACATAGTTGGACCCCCACAGTCACCCATGGGGGAGGCCAGGGTCCTCCCCCTGGGGTAAGCACTCCCCATCCCACTTATTGGGAACACAGGCAGGGAAATCCAAAAGGGCTGTCTGACACGGTGGGTGAAATGTGTTGGTTGCATCTTCTTTGTTTCCTTAGAGGATTTTTAAATGTATGTTTGGCATACTGTCTTTTAATGGATTTTCAGTGTCTTAAGTTTTTAGCAGCCTGTATTTTCAGCTGGTGCTTTTAATCACAAAAAAATTTTTTTTTGTAAATACAAAGCATTGTTTAAAAGAGACATCTTGTTTGTAGATTTCATTTCCTATGTATTCAAAGTAAAATAACTTGCAGGAGCCGTCACTCACTGCGTCTTTGTTGTGCGTGCGCCCCTCACATGTGCCCTAGTGAAGACTCTAAGCTTCCACAGCCAGCCTGCGGGGCCCCAGGGCCTTCTGCTGTAACCTACAGGGCATGGAGATGCAGAGCCCCAGACCCTGGACGGTCTGGTGGATACCTGCATCTCCTTCCCCTCTAATGATGATGTTCCACAGTCCAGCCCTGCTTGAGGGAAGGGAGCCACTGAGACATGGCAGGAACAGCCCGCAGCCCTGCCTGTTCCTGGCTCTTGCCACAGACCAGACTTCCTTGCATTCCCACTGTCCTGTTTCCTGTGTTCTTAGAAAACACACGGGTCAGCCTTCATGTGCCTGGGGTTTTTTGTTTTTCCTTTGTGAGGTGAAAGTCATGTAAAATTTAATGTCTACAATTCACTGGCATTCAGTACATTTACTGTGTACAACCAGCGCCTCTGTCTAGTTCCAGAACATTTTCATCACCACAAAAGGAGACCCCCATCTTCATTAGCAGTCATTCCCATTCTCTTTCCCCAGTCTCTGACAACCACTAATCTACTTTCAGTTGCTATGGATTTGATTGATCTGGTCATTTCACATAAATGGAATAGTGTAACATGTCCTTTTGTGTCTGGCTCCTTTCACTCAGCTTCATGTCTTCAAGATTTTTCTACACAGAAGCAGGTATCATTGCTTCATTTCTTTTTTATGGCTAAATAGTCTGTTGGATGATGGATGGACCACATTTTACCCTGTCACCATTGATGGGCTTTGGGCTGCTGCCCCCTTGTGGCTCTTGTGAGTAGTGCTACTATGGATGCATCTGTGCATTTACTTTGGCATGTGTCTGCAGTTCTCTTGGGCCATGCTTTTAGCGCAGGGATAGGACCATCCTGCCACCCTTGCTGTATCAAGGCCCTTGTGTTGCTCTCATCCCTGTGCCCCGAGAGGATGCCCAGGTGGCTTTGAGTGCTCCCTTTTAGGGGCACTTCTGAAGATGCCTTTGGGCCACAGTCCCCAGGCAGAATTGCTGGTCACTGGATGTGTGAGTGATTCGACACAATGCAGAGAACACACTTGGGAAGCAGATGATAGGAACTCAGCCAGGAGGCATCCACGGCTGAGGGGAAGGCAGGAATGGACCTCACAGAGGCTCGCAGGTGGCCAGGGCAGCTGGCCCAAGGATCAAATACCTGGGAAAGGTATCATTACTAGTCCTCGATAACACTCATCCCCAGTCCTCGGAAATCCTGCCGGTCACTCTGCCCATTCCTGGCCATCTTCTCCACCTGCCTGAGGCTCAGTCACGTCTCCCACCTGGAGGCTGCTCCCTGAATGGTCCCAGAGTATTCTGTGCTCACTCGCACCTGTCCCCTTGCTAGGAGTACTCTCCTTGTGGTTGCTGGGTTTCACTGGGGAACATTTTGGCATGGGACAGCCCAGAGGGAAGGACACGCGGGCCATTCCTCAGCTGGTCCGGCAGGTACCACTGCGGACACCTGCCTACCGCATTCGCAGTCACCGTGGCCGGGTCCCTGCTGACCTGCACCTCAGAGGGGGCCTGGACCTTACAGCCCCGCTGATGGGCTTCTGCAGGCCTGGGGATTTAAAGTGTTCCTCGTGTATTGGCTTCTCCTTTGGTCTCCTCGAGCTCTTTGAGTTGATATTTCCCCACAAAGAAAGCTATTTGGGGAGATTCATGCCATATTTCTGTCTGTGCAGCACTTCACACCGCTTCTTCCATTTGAACTACACTGCCTTCTTTCCCTAGTACAATCCCAGTCAGCTCAGAAGTGCCAAGTGGAGGCTGACCCCTGCAAGGGGTCTGAGAGGGGAAGGCGCAATCTGAATTTGGTTTTCTTAGCACTTTGATATCTTTTGATACTTTTTTCAAGGACTGGAAAATAAAAGGACTATTGTTTAGTTGCTAAGTTGGGTCCCGACTCCTTGTGACCCCATGGACTGTAGCCCTGCAGGCTCCTCTGTCCATGGGATTTCCCAGGCAAGAATACTGGGAGTGAGTTGCCATTTCCTTCAGAGGATCTTCCTGACCCGGAGAGTGAACTCATAGCTCCTTCATTGGCAGGCAGATTCTTTACCACTGAGCTACCAGGGAAGCCTAAAGGGACTGTTACAGTGATGCTTTATGAAAAATGTAACTCTTAATGAATTATGACTGCTACAACAAATATAGTTTTAAAAATTGTAACACTTACACTAAGGAGTTCCCTGTATGAGGAAAAGCTCGCTGAAATAGATCCTTAGAAGTGGGCCACTTGGCCCACAGTGTGCTTGTTTTGCTTTGAGTGTTTCTAACTACAATTCTGAATGTCATGTGTCTGCGCAACTTGATATTCAGGCTCTGTCTGCAGGTGGGTGTGCTCTGCCCAGAGGGAGTGTCTGTGTGGCCCTGGAGGATGTCCTGCTACTGAACACAGGGTTCTGTACAGAGACGCTACCCTAAAGGGTTAAAGACAAACTGCTCCGAAGTAACGTGAACCGGAAGTAAATCTCCCATCTCAACTCGGTGTCAGCTGCTGCCAGGGGCCTGGTCTATTCCAGCCTCAGCCACCAGGGGGCGTGAACACCCCAGTCAGCGGCCCCACCAGGCAGGGCAAGCAAGCTGGGAAGGCTGGTCTGGGTGTCACCAGACCTCAATGTAGCCTGGCTCTGTCCTCATCTGCAAGGATGTGGGCTGACCTTTACCTCAGGGCCGCTCAGTTCCCCTCCTGTAACACGCGGTTTGGAGAAGCTGATCCCCATGGTTCTCTAGGGGTCAGGGCTACACCATTCATTCCTTCATTTACTCACCAAACATTTGGCACCTACTGGGGACACAGCAGGAGCCACATCAGAAAAAGTTCCTGCCCTCAGGGAGTGGACACTCTACCCGCAGCGCTACGACAGACCTCAAACAGGAGCGAGTGCTGTCTTGCCTTGAAAGAAGTAGCATACTGGAGGATGGGGCAAGCAGGGGGCCTGGGGGTAGTGGAGCTCTGTGACAAGCAGGGGGAGGCCTTTCTCCGCCTGCCGGTCAGCTGGGCAGGCAGATGACGTTTCCGACTCCCACTACACAGCCACCAAGACTGTGGGGCGGGAACGGACAGCCCTCCCTTCTGGACACTCCAGAGAGGATGCCTGTGGCATCCTGGAGGGCACCACCTCAAATCCAGCCGAGGCCTGGGTCATGTCCAGGAGGACATTGATGAATGGAGAAAGTGCCTGAGCCCCCTTGTCCAGGGGAGCGACTGAATCCCTAGGCCCCCTCAGGCTTTTCTTCCCCCAACACATTTGGGCCCACATCCCAGACGTGAACTCAGGTGGGACTACAGACAGGGCTGAATGTGCGGCATGGCCATGGGTCAGAGGGTGACTGACAGACGGGGTCACCCGCCCCCTTGTGTAACACGGACTCCCAACAGCAGGTAACCAAGGGTCGGAGCCCTGACATCACCACGAACTAACCAGAGAAGATGCCTCAGAGCTGGGTCCTGAATTCAGGTACTGTACGCCTGTTGCCTCTGTCATCTGGCTCCCACAGACAGACGTCCCAGCAGGGCCACACCCAAATCCCTCACTCAGGATCTGTTTTTCTCAGCATCTAGTTTTCCTGAGACCCAAGGCCTTGAGATTATTTTTTCTTGGGGATTACTTGCCCCTCCCTGACTTTTCTGGAATAGCCCGAGGCCATGCCTGGGGTTGCCCTATGGGACACCCACATGCCTTGGATACGGAGTACAGGGCCAGGTGGGTTTTGCACGCAGACAGACCCCAGCATCAACTGGGCCCCCAAGGTGAGACAGGAGCCCACAGCTTCTCCTCCACGTCATCTGTTTGGATTCTTCCAACCTTGAAACTTTACCTCAGGTCTCTCTCGCATCCACACCCTTGGTGAGAATAATAGGTTGGTGCTGAGCACACTCCCCTCCCTTCTCATGGTACTTTGGTGGTTTAGTCGCTAAGGCATGTCCGACTCTTTGTGACCCCATGGACTACAGCCCGCCAGGCTCCTCTGTCTGTGGGATTCTCAAGGCAAGAGTACTGGAGTGGGTTGCCATTTCCTTCTCCAGGGGATCTTCCCAACCCTGGAATCGAACCTGGGTCTCCTGCATTGCAGGCAGATTCTTTACCAATTGAGCTATGAGGGAAGTCCCTTCCCTTATAATTCTCATGAAAAAGGCCAGAAACTATATTTGGTCACCCAAGAAACCTCCCCACACAACACGATACATACCTGGATGCAGGGACATTGAAGGCGTTTTGATCAATGCCGTGTGGGCAGCTAACAAATTGGGGCACCCAAAGGAATCACCAGTTCAAGGTCACAATTTGGGGCCAAGGTGGATTTTTGGAGCTGGTTAATCCCTCACTCCCAAGCCACACCAGACTCTAACCTGCATGTCTGCCGAGCTCCTCCAAAGGCAGTAGGCTGTGGGGTCGTGTGAAGTGAGTTATCCAAACCTGAGCTGACTGACACTCGGGGGATAGGTTTATAACACAGGAAAGTGGTCATTGATCTGAAATTCAAATCTAACTGGGCGTCCTATGTTTTCATTTGCTAAATGCAGCCACCCTGGAGGTTCAATAACATCTTTGAATAAAAGAATGTAGTCATGAAACCAGAGAGCTGGAAGGTTACTGAATCCAAACCAGGAATTTTACCAGTGGGAAACAGAACTCACAGAGCTTTGTAGCATGCTTACTGTCCCCATCGGAATAAAATCCCACTTCCTCGCCGGCAAACATCAGCTGACCTCTTCCACTTAATCCCTGCCCACCAGCTTGCCAGTCGTTCTCTGCCGAGCACTGCTCCCTTCTGTCCAGTATGTGCATCCCTGGGCTGAATCCTTGTTAAGATTCAGATCTCTCAAATCTACCTGCTCACAAGTCTCCCACCCCTGTCCTGGTCAGAGCCCTTTCCAGTCACTATGTCACATCCCCAGTTACTTTTCTTTTTATTGGCTGCTCCACGTGGCATGTGGGATCTTAGTTCCCAGATTAGGGATTGAACCAGCACCCCCTGCAGTAGAAGCACAGAGTCATAATCATTGGACCACCAGGAAAGTCTCCCCAGCTACTTCATCAACATCTTTAATGGCTGAAATCTCCTTGTTCACTTTGTTGTCAGTCTGTCCCTCCCCACTCGACTTACTCACCACAGCATCCTGAACTCCAAGACCACAGGCCTGTGACGGCTCCAGTGGAGAACCTGGGCGCTTGCACTGGAATTCTTGCCACAGCCCCACCTAGCCCTAAGCTGCAAGCTCCTGGCTGTCTGTATCATTTGGAACAGGAGTGAATGTTCCCAGACAGGGGGCACTAGTGACTCCTGCACTAGGAAGAAGATAAATTTGTTGCCAGAATGAAGCCAAAGTTGTGATTCGGCCTTGTCTAACCCAAGACATGTAGAAATACCCCTACTGCAAGGGGTATTTTTCCCCTCAGGCCCCAATGCACGAATTTCTAGGGCTTTCTATTTGTTGTTGTTCAGTCGCTAAGTCATGCGGGACTCTTTGCAACCCTTTCTATACTGAAGAGCAATGTTGTGCTAAGGGTGCTCAGTTCTCAGAAACATTCTAAAAGAGTCCCAGGTCACTGATTGAGGGGGCAACTTGAAAACTGCCCACCAGAACACTTGCTTTAAAAGATCAGAGTGTGTGATGCTGTGTGTGTGGAAAACCAAAGTAGACCCTGTACATCTGCATGTGCCCAAAAGAACAAAATAAGATGGAGGCATTAAGTATGCCCTTGCATTCCATCCCCACTGCTCATCCTACTACCCACCCAGTGCCAGCCCCATGCCCGCCACAGAGGAGGAAGAGGGGAGCATCTGTGCTGACCAGACACATTCCTGTAGTTTCTATATGTCTGGGAGAATATCTGTCTCCTGACTCTCTTGTCATGCTTCGGCAACAGCCCAGGAGAAAATTCTCATAAAGAGGACCAGGACCTTGGTGAGCAGATGTGTGAGAGGCTGACTTGCAGCAGGAAGGATGAGCCTGGCAGGGTCTGGGTGGGAGCCAAAGTCAGGGAACCCTGATGGCTGCTTCCCTGCAGACTGGAGTGGAGGCCTTAACATGGAGGCAGGAAGCAGCTGGGCAGTGACAAAGAAACTTCCCTCACAAAGACACGTGAGTGACCCACGGGGCATGGCCTGTGACTGCCCAGAGCTCCCTGGGGACTCCTGAATTCTACTCAAGACAGGAGATGGGACGCCACCTGCTCTTCCATTGGAGTTTAGAAGCAGCTTAAGTGCAGTGGGTCTCTGAGAACTTTGAGATTCAGGCTGGCTCTGACATGGGACTGGCTCAGCTCTCGCCTTGATGCCAAGCTTGCTCAAGTCATACCCTCTCTGCACTCTGCATTTGGGAAACCGAAGATGGACTAGCTGATTGCTTAACTTCCCCTCAGTTCTGACAGTTCTTAACATGCTATTATCTACATGAAGATGTGACGGGGAGAGATGAGCAGGCATTCAGAAAAAGTGGATAACCCAGACATTCATTGTTCAAGCGTTGTGCATTTTTTTTTTTTTTTTTTTTTTTTGGCCGCACCACGAGGCATGTGGGATCTTGGTTCTCTGACCAGAGATCAAACCCTGCAGTGGAAGCATGGAGTCTTAAACACTGGACCATCAGGAACGTCTCCACTGTGTATATATTAAATGTGTGCATGTATCTATTATAAGTATTAATATTTTGAATAATGTAGTTCTGTCCTTTGGGAATGTATTATCTAGTGGAGAAAGAGAGAGAGAGAGGTAGAGAAGGATGAGAGAGGAGGAAAAGGAGGGAGGAAGAGAAGAAGGAAAGAAGGAAAGGCAAGCCAGCCTACATACTCTCTGTAGTTATTTAATATAAAATGTACAAAAATGAGGATTATAAACAGAAAATGTTAGTTATCAATATGCTTATGGCCCTAGTAGGTGGAAAGACTCTATGAGAGTCAGAGATTTTGTTCAGAATTGGAATTTAAACCTAGGTTCTGGTTTTATTTATTTGTGACCCTAGCTGAATAAAAACCTTTGAACCTCAATTTTCTTCCCTCCAAAATGGGGCAATGTACCTTGATCTCATACAATTTCTGCGAGGTGGAGAGGTAATAAGGGAGGCAGAAGCTGGCTTAGACAGGGCGACAGCCCAGCCAGCCCCATTCAAGCCATGAAGCATGTGCTACTGATTGTAAGTTCGCCAGAATATTAACGGATGTTCTTAGGAAAAAGGGCTTCCCTGTTAGCTCAGCTGGTAATGAATCTGCCTGCAATGCAGGAGACCTGGGTTTGATTCCTGGGCTGGAAGATCCCCTGGAGAAAGGAACAGCTACCCGCTCCAGCATTCTGGCCTGGAGAATTCCATGGACAGAGGAGCCTGGTAGTCCATGGAGTCACAAAGAGTCGGACACAACTGAGTGACCTTCACTTTCACTTTAGGAAAAAAGGAAACATCACATGCTCAAGGAGGGTTGTAATATAACATAACAACATGTATTAACAATATGAAAGGCTTAGCCAAATTCTCTGGCTGAAAAAAAGCTTTTTTTTTAAGCAGGGAAACTCATCATAGAATCTCTACTGATATTTTGAGTCATTCTTTTTTTTTTTTAAAGACTGTTCTTTTTTTGATGTGGACTATTTTTAAAGTTTTTATTGAATTTGTTACAATATTGCTTCTGTTGGTTTTTCTGGCCACAAGGCATTTGGGATCTTAGCTTCCTGACCAGGGATTGAACCTGTACTCCCTGCACCCTGAAGGTGCGGTCTTAACCACGGAACCACCAGGAAAAGTCCCTTGAGTCATTCTGATGTCTCCTGGAATTCAATGTGGAAAATTTTGCATTAAGCAATGTAAGATAGCATTCTTGAAGAAAGCATCCAGGAAGAAACTGTAGTGAAAAAAGGGGCAAGTAGAGGGCTTAAAACATTAAGTCAGAAAAAAAACCCCCAAAAAACCCATTAAGTCAGGATTCAATCTTTACCTTTGGTGATGGAGGTCATTTAAAAATTTTTTTTTCTTCCTGATTTACAAAAGCAATACAGTCTCCTTAAAAATCAAAGTTTTTTGAGTAGGGGTGTCATGTGGTCCATGATTTAAGAGAATTAGTCTAACAGTTTGCACGTGGTAGGTAGTCCAGGCATCTGTGGTAGAAACGGAAATTGAAAAGAGTAGGTAGAAAAAGGAGGGCTTCCGCAGTGGTCCAGCGGTTAAGAATCCGCCTACCAATGCAGGGGACACAGGTTCTCCGCCCGCCCCCCCAAACCCCGCATAGTTCAGGTGCTATTTGACTTTCTCTTAGGGAATCAGGGGAACATCATAGGCCAACCTCTTGATTTAGTGGTGTCTATTTCTCTCTGGAAACAGGGACTGACTGTCTTTTTTTAAATTGAAGTATAGTTGATTTGCAGGGCTCCCCAGGTAGTGCTAGTGGTAAAGAACTTGCCTGCCAATGCAGGAGACATAAGAGACATGGGTGCGATCCCTGGGTTGGGAAGATCCCCAGGAGGAGGGCACGGCAGCCCAATTTGACTTAGCACAGCAGAGAACACATAGTTGATTTACGATGTTGCATTAGTTTCAGGTATACAGCAAAGTGATTCAGCTATACATACCTATACATCTTTTTTTTTTTCAGATTCTTTTCCTTTAAAGGTTATTATAGAATATTGAGTTTCCTGTGCTATACAGTAGATCCTTGTTGTTTATCTATTTTACATATACTAGAGTTAAGCTGGGCTTCCATAAACTAAATAAAAAAAAAGACAAAACAATTTTTTAAAAAAATTTTTTAAAAAATTGGGCTTCCATGGTGGCTCAGATGGTAAAGAATCTGCCTGCAATGCAGGAGACACTGGCTCAATCACTGAGTTGGGAAGATCCCCTGGAGGAGGGCATGGCAATCCACTTCAGTATTCTTGCCTAGAGAATCCCATGCACAGAGGAGCCTGGCAGGCTGCAGTTCACAAGGTCGCACAGAATAGCAGCAACAGGAGTTTTAAATTCAGTGTCTGGGACTAAGATACCCCTAATTTATCCCTCTCCAAACGAACTGACTTATTACCACCCTTCCCCTGGGAGAATCAAAGTTGATTCCAGTGGATCGGCCGAACAGTGCACATTTCAGTAGACTAGCAACTCAGATATGTGAATCTCATGCGTGTGTGCATGGTAAGTCGCTTCAGTTGTGTCTGACTCTTTGTGACCCCATGGACTGTAGCTTGCAAGGCTTCTTTGTCCATGGGATTCTCCAGGCAAGAATACTGCAGTGGGTTGCCATGCCCTCCTCCAGGGGATCTTCCTGATGCAGGGATCGAAACTGAGTCGCTCAAGTCTCCTGTACCGGCAGGCAGGCTCTTTACCACTAGCACCACCTGGGAAGCCCAAGTGGACCTCATAGTGCTTGGCAAACCCAAATGAATTAGGCAATCCAAGAATCCTAGGAGGCAATGATGGAGAGGAACTTTACTGTGTGTACCTGAACTGCCACTATCACTGAGGGACATTTGTGGGCTTTGATATTCGTGCTTAGTACCCTTCCTACTCATTGTCAATTGGTACTCTTCCTTGTCCAGGACCACGACACCAAGAGAAGGTCTCTGCAGGGTGGCAACCCACCAGGTCCTCATTTTTCTAACTACTGCTGAGGCCTTGCCTTCCTCGCCGCTTGTGCATTCACCTGGCTCAGTTCCCATTTCCCTATTTGGATGTGAATGTCACTTAGCCAGTTTGCCCACATGATTTCCCAGACCCAGGAAGGGACACGCCTTGATGCAGAAAGATGCAATCACTGCTACCAGTGTGGAAAGGAAAGCCCATCCTTGGTATGAGTTGAGTGCTCTTCTTTTCTAATGTCAGAAGCTGTGCTGTCATCCATTTTGGTGGGTCATTTCACTCTCTCCAATGAATGCCATTTGCCTCTGATTCTTCAAAGATATAATTTTCCAGCCAAATGGGACTCTTGTTTATGCTTAGAATTCCAGACTTCATTGACATCTCTTAATTCAACCAACATTTCCGCCTCCAGGCAATGCTTTTTTTTTTTCCCTTTCCCCAGAGAATCTGAGAAATTCTGTGCATTCTTAAAATAAAAAGGTGAGATGTAATTATAGGGCCTGACATTTTCAGGGATCAGTCTGGAAACTACATAGAGTAGCTCTGAAATATTAATAACCTCACTTCACTTGCAATTTCCCTTTGATAAAGTTAATTTAGGTAGCCTTGACCCTGGTCAAGGCCCCCACTTGCCCTTTGCTCTTGAGTCTGGGGACTCTATTAGAACTATTTCCAGAACCTTCTTACAATTGCCTGAGAGAGAGATTAGGCCCAGGGAATTCTGGGTTCTTACATGACTCTGCCTTGCACAACGGATCAGGGGCACAGGTCTCCCTCTTTCTCATCTTTTCTGCACAGAGGCCAAAACTGAGATTAAAACAGTGCAAGTTTACGATTGAGCCGTAAAGTACCAGCGGGATGTGAACAAGTCACAGTTGCCCTCTGGGCCTCTTGGTTTCTCATGTATAAAATGAAGGGGTTGGACAATGAACTGCTCTTTGATCCCAGTTCAATTCAGAACTATAAAAGCACTGAGGGATTACGTAAATGAATAAGGCTGTATTCTTGCTCTCAGAAAGCATCCTGGTTAGTGACTTGAGTGAAACAAAAAGCTCCCAAGTCCTATTGCACACCAGGTACCACAGAAGGCACTTCGAGCTCATAACCCTCAGTGCAACCTTTAGAAAACTGGTGTTCCCTTTTTAGATATGGCTAAGGGAAGTAACTTGGAGTAGGAAATGGTAACCCGCTCCAGTATTCTTGCCTGGAGAATCCCATGGCCAGAGGAGCCTGGCAGATTACCGCCCATGGGATCGCAGAGTTGGACATGACTGAGCGACTAAGCATGCATGCAAGGGAAGTAACTGGTCTAGCTAGAGTGACAGGTGTGGGTTTGACCCCAGCTCTGCCAGTCACCATAGTCCAAGGGTTTACTGTCCACCCAGACTGCTTTAGACACTTGTAGAATGTGGCAAGTGCTACAACAGAGGTACAAACAAGGCACTCTGGGAACACGGTGTCTTCATGTTTCCAGAAGTTTCCTTTCCTAGTCAAGGATTCTGTCAGCCTTACCACTTGGGTCCAGGCTGAGCTCACACAGGGAATCAGGCCCCACAGGGCTCTCTGCCAACCTCCCATGACTCTCTCAGTATTTATTTTTTACTTTTCTCCCAGGAATGTCTGCTCACTTGTAACAATAACAATAATCCTTTCTACAAGGGAACAGTGCTTCAAGGTTTACAAAGCACTTTCACATCCATTATCTCATTTAATCACTTCCTCCTCTACATTCCTAGAACCTATTCTTGGTATCTCTTTAGTATAACAGTCTGCCTTGTCCAATAGGCCTATTTCCCTTTATTGTGCTCATACTGGCTCACAAGTTACATCCTATAATTCAGGTGTTCCAGCATCTTGCATATTTCTGTGCATAGGTTGGTGGGGATGGGGCTGGGGGCAATAAAGTTTGCCATATTGAAACCTCAGAGTGTTGTGGCTCTTTCTCATGGCTGCCTTCTTCACCCCTTCAATTCAATGGATGTCTGGTTGCCTGCAAAGGGTATAACTAGGCTCCTTGGGGATAAATCAGGGAAGGAGTTCAGAACACCTGAGGGAAGACAGAGGTGAAAGCCTCAGACACCTGGTAGGCCATAGTGATGTTCCAGCAGAGTTGAGTTACTGCTTAGTTTTGTCTGGGGACAGGTGAGAAAAAGGACTGCTTCTTGGAAGGGCCCCACTCAGTAGAGCAGAAAAGTGGAACTGAAGAGCCGGATAGGGGACAGAATTAGGAAGGGCCACAGATTCGACCCTTGGGGAAGAATTGACAGCTGCTTGGAAAAATTCTCATAAAAAAAGAAAAAAAGGGAAGGAGGGCTAAATGGATAACTCATTGGTTGCAGTTCTTGGGAAAAGAGGAACTCTTTCTGCAACACTCAAACACTGCTTAGAAAAAGCACAGGGAGCACAACTCCTTGGCAATTATTGAGTAAAAAGGGTGAGGGGCCATCGGTTTCCTGCAATTTCTCTCTGGAGAGAGGAAGGGTGCTTTAAGTTCCAAGTTTCTCCTCTGGTGGAAGGAAGGACTTGCAAATTATGAATTTCCCAAGTTATCTTCAGAAATGTAGGCCAAGGACATGCAACCCCCACTGCCCCTCAGACTAGGGAGGAAGAAGCCCAGTGGCCACCACTAGGGCTCAGAAAAGAGGCAGGGTATGTTCGCTAAATATTCTCCAGTGAAGGGAGTGGGCCCCCAAATTCTCCTTAGTAAAGGGGACAGGGGCCCGAATTCCTACAAGTTTTCTTAGAACAGAGAGCTAGGATCCTGAATGTACAAAATCATTCTTATCCTGGCAATTCTCAGAAAAGTGGGCAAGGCAAGAATCGCTAAAACTCTTCTCAGAAGAGGGGCCAGTGGCAAGATACCTCAGAGTTCTCTTCAGAAGAGGGTCGAACCCGTGACTCTAGTCAGAAGAGAGCCCAGGGCAACGAATCCCTTCGGGAACAAGAGAGGGCCACAGATCGCCCAGAGCCCTTAGAGCGCGCCTTATGCGGCCCCGCCCACTGCCCGGCGTAACCGCCCCACGCCCGCCCGGTCTAAGCCGCCTCCGGTGCATTGTGGGTGGGGCGCCCCTGCTGAGCACTGCGGGGAACCCCCTGCCCAGACAGTTGTCGGCCGTCGGGTAGCCAGGCAGAACCCCCCGCCAGTGTCCGAGCAGCCGACCAAGGATTGACGCGTCCTCATGCCCCGCCCCTCGCGGTGTTCCTGCCCCGAAGCTAAAGCCCCGCCCCCGAAGCGCCCTGACTGGACCGGAGGTCCGCTCCACTCTCCCATTGGTAAAGCGCATGTCATTCATCTTGTCCCGCCTCCTCGGGCCCGCCCAAGCCCCCGGCGCGATCCCGAGGGCCAGCCGGCCCGTATGATCATTGGCCGCCGAATGCTGTCCGTCACGAGACTGGTCACGCCCTCTCCGGGGCGCGGATCCCGGGAACTCTGGCCGGACCTCATTGGCCTGCGGCGCCGCCACTCGGTGAGACGTGCCTCAACCCGGAAGTGTGAGAGGCGAAATCTGCCTAGCAACCGGGGAAGCCGGGCTGCGAAGCGGGCAATTTCAGTGTGAGACGGAGCGGCGAGACCAAGCGGCGGCTTCGAGCGCGGCGCGGCGGCTCCTCCCGCCCGGGGTCAGCGCCCCGGCGCGCGCACGCGCAACCCCGCTGCCCGAACGCGCTCCGCGCCGCCCGCGCAGTCAGTCGGTCGATCGTCCGTCGTCCTGTCGCCGCCGCAGTCGGCGCCGCGGGCGCCACCTGAGGGAGCTGCCGCCGCGAGACCCGAGCGGACGGGATCCGATCCTGCCACCCGAGGTCGTCTGGGGCCCAGCAGCCGCCCGCAGAGGCGCCGAGCAACTTCGGTGAGTGAGGGGCGGACGCCGCTGGTGGCGGGTCCCCGGCTTCCGGTGCCCCGGGCTTCTCTGGGGCTTCCGCTTCTCCGAGGGGGCCGCTTCCACGCGTGGACCCTCTTGTCTGGGGGAACCTGCTTCTTTAAGGGACCCTGCCTCTCTGAGGGGAGCCTCCCTTCCCTGAGGGTGCCCCATCTCTTTGAGGGACCTCCTGCTTCGCTAAGGGGCCCGTTTTCTGAGGGCCCCGCGTCTCTGAGACACCTCCTCTCAACTTCTCTAAGGGGACCTCTGCTTCTCCGAGGGGTTGCTTTTTATGCGGGACCGCCTCCCTTTCTGGGACCGACCCCCATCTTCCCTGAGGGACCGCCACTTCTCTGGGGAGGTATTCCTGTTTCTAGGGGACCCTCCCCCTCAGTTCTCTGGGGGACCCCCACCTCTGTAGGAGATCCCTGCTTCTCTGAGCTGTTGTCCCACTGTGTACTGTGTTCCTTTTTTGCCCTAGCTTTTTTAAGGTGTCCTCTACTTTTCATAGGTTCCCCTTCCCCCCTACCTTTCCGCGTTGCTCTCCCTGCTTCTCTGTCCCCACTTCTTTGGGTGACCTCCTCCTTTCCCCATGTGCCTCCCCCTCAACTAATCTGAGGTGTTCCTGCTTCTGTCAGAATCCTTCTTGGAGGTATCCCCCACTTTTTTGAGTTGTCCTCACTTTTGATGGGACCCCCTAACTTTTTGATGAGTACCTCGATTTTCCTGAGGGGGCCCACTACTCCAAAGTGCCCATACATATGACTGGATCCTGATTTGTTTGAGGAAATGTTCCCCACTTTTCCAAAACAGTTTCCATTTTGTGGGGGACTCCTACTAATCTATGGGTGCTGCAGAGTTTGGAGGGGTCCCTGGCTTCTCCATAGGTTCTCTTCCTAAAGTGAAATGTCCCACTTTATTAGGCTCCTCACATTCCTGAGGTATGCCTCCACTCTTTCAAGATACCCCCTCTCTGATTGAAGAGGGAATGAGTTTCTTCACTTCTCTGAAGGGTCCCTGTCCATTCCCAGGGGTTCTCCTTCCACTTGCCTGAGGACATTTCCCCTTTCCTAAGGTTTCCCTCCTGGTTCTTTAATGCAAAAACTCTTCCCTCACTTTTCCTTCGAGACTCCAACTTCAGAGTTCCCCTGTTTCTGTTTTTGGTACTCACTCCTCTCTGTTCTGGAAGGAGAGATTGGAAATATGCCCCTCCCACCTTCATTCTTCTTTCTGGCCAGATTAGGGGTATTCTCTGAATTTTTACCTCAGCTTCAGGGGACCTGGAGGAATTTGTGGCTGGAAGGGAAATTGGGAGACAGGCAAAAAACAAAACGCTGTTTTCTCTTATCCTTTTAAGACCTGCTAGATTTGGGGGAGCAAGAGCTGTTGTCAAATGACAATTGTGGTTACTCCATGTTTGAGTCACGGGGCCACTACAGTGTTGTCAGGCCAGTGCAGAGACAGGACGGACAGGGCTGGAGCATTGTACCCCATTATCACACCTTCATGTTGTGGGATTGACCCATTTCCTGTCCCATCCCTCAGTCCTCTGCGCGCTTGAACTCACCCCCAACCCCTGCAAAAGGAGAAGAAAAAAAAAAAAACGCTCGTTCAGGTCTTCCTGCTGTGTTTTCTCTCCTGAGGTCGACTCACTTACCCCTTGATCTCTAGTGGATCTTCAGTTTGTGGGACACTCTGGTTTGAAAGGCAGGGCAAGAAGCAGGAAATGGGTCACCTTCAATTCAGGAAGGGAGGAAGGGAGGAAGGGAGGCAGAGAACAGGGGATTTGAATTCATTTCTCTAAGTTAGGTGCCTTCAGCTTGGCTCAAAGGAAGTTTTTACATGGCTTTTACAAATCTCATGTGTACTTTATTTTAGTGGCCCACCCTGGATTCCAAATTCACTCCAGTAGCTAATTTTATCTGTTTTGCCAAACGCAGAGCTCTCTGGAGCCCAAGTTGATGAATGCTGGCATTGAGAGATGGTCCAAAGGACAGGAATGAACTCAATTTGAAACCTGAGTAACTTGTAACCAGTTCGTGTCCATGCACAAGTCTCAGGCTAAAAACATGGGGAGAAATGTTCCTGAAGTGGAGTTCTGAAATAGAGGCTGAACTTGGTGGGTTTAGCATTTCAACCAGTTCTTCCCTCTGACTCTGCTAGAACTCAGTTCACTTTACAGTTTGACTTAAGACTGTCTCTCTCCTGTTCATTTCCATCTGGGTCTTGCTTAATTTGCGTCCTTTGTGAAGGCTCCTGCCGAGGCTATAATTTGAGTTCTAAATCTGTCGGTGGACCATGTGGACACAAGTTTCAACTCGAGCTATTTTCTTCTGTGGAGAAGCGCTTGGAGAGTTTCCTGGGCCCGCTGCTCCTGCAGTAGTCAAGTCCAGGCAGGAGGCTGCCACGGACCTGGTTGCTTCTCTACTGCCTCTTTCTGGTCAGCTGTAGGCACTGCCCTGAAGGGAAAAGGAAGATGGTGGGGAACTCGAGGCTTAAGATGTCCTGAGACAGGGCAGAGAAGTGCTGGCACATGTTTATTATTTGAAATGAAACCCATAGGACCGGCAGGGTGAGGTGTTAGGGAAGGGGGAACTTTGAAGTCAGAAGGACCTGATTCAGATTCTGGGTCTGTCCTTCCTAGCTGTGTGGCCCTAGATAAGTTATGGCACAAGATCAGCACGTTACTAAATATTTGAGGCAGGGGTCACATCTCCGTGAATATGTGTGAAGGTGCCTAGAAATGGGAAGTGCTTCCTAGATGTGTGATTGAATGAATCTAGGATAATGAACCAGAGGCAGCCAGCACAGCACCTAGCACATGGTTGGTGTGCAATAAAGGTTGGTTGTTGTGCTCAGGAGACTATGGTTCTGGCCTGGACTCCCAGACCAGGAAACGTTTGATATTTTGCCAAGGCTAAATATGCCCAAAGAGCAAAGAGAAAGAAACTTGTCTCTTGCAAAATCCACTGCCTACCTGGGTCTAGCATTTTTCTGTGTTCAGATAGCAGTTGTGAGATAGTTTGGCTTTGTGGCAGGGGTTTGTGTTTGCCTTGGCCTTGCTTTCTCCCTCTGTAAAATGGGGTAACCTGTGAGCTAAGGACAAGGAGATATATTACTATAATTAGACCACAGGCCAGATAGAAGATTATTACAAACTTGAATTGTGGGAAGAAAAAGAAGGTGAACCATACAAGATCCTAGGCCAGATTTTGGGACTGCTTGACTGAAGGATACGAAACAGTTACCTGATAAGTGATCTCTTCTTACACATTAGAACCTTGGAAGACGAACCATTCTTTTTGGGTAATGGGTCAGATTTGGGGGCAAAAGACTGCAAACATGATGTACAAAGGCATTTGTTGCCACACAATAATAGTACATTGAGTGTGTAGCATAGTGCCTATGAGATCAGAATTCACCTTGAGGTCCCAAATATACAAAGAACTGTGGAGATGCTAACTCAGCCTCTGTGGATGGGGACTGGAATGGGCAGGACACTTTTTTTTTTTCCCTGAGAAGCTGTTTTTCTTAGCAATTAGTGAATGCCTTAAAATTGGGCCTGATGAGTTGGGCTCAACCTTTTTCACTTATTCATGTGGGGACAGATGGCACTTGTCCCTGATAGCTAAAACCTGGGTTGCAGGGGAATAGTGAGTGAGAAATCTGAGCTAGGCCTCCACTGCATTGCTCCCAAGTTAAAAGAAAAGGGTTCCCTCCAAAAAATATCCCCTCTCCCTCCCTTTGTCCCCCCCCCCCCCTTTCATACATACACAGTGAATTTTACTGTTGAAGCTAAGAAATATCTACCAGTCTTAAAATTCTCTTTAATTCTCTTAAGGACATTTATTCCATTATATGGGAAAGGAGCAAAGTTTATTACTTTTAAAATATAAAACACAAGGTTAAGAACTTTAAAGGGATTATTATCCCTTCTGAAATTATGTCTCTTATGTACCACAGACTTCACTTTGGTGGATGGTGGCGCCACCATCTCATCTCTTTTATCTAACAGGAAGTTTTTTAAACCTTTCTGTTTTTTGAATTGAAAGATCCTTACAGCAATAAAAACCCTTGGATAGTTAGAAATGATATTGATCTAGGTACATTTATTAGATGTAATGTAACGTGGTTATCCGTTGGTAGGCTGCTCTAAAAGGCATGTGGGTCCCAACACTGCCCAGCTTCTAACTCTGGATGATAAACTGTTGATTTATATAACTGAAATAGCTGGGAAGTCAGGGTTTCCTTCCTGTTGGAGACAGCACTGGGGGCATTAAATCCCTGCGGGATTTTGATGATAAGAAAGAAGCTGACCTCTTTTGGAATTGGGAAGTAACTACTCTATGGAGTTGTTCCATTCAAATAAATGGATGTTGTTATTTTGAATGTCTAGTATTAAGTTTGACTTTATCCTCTCTGCAGATTGTCTGCCTTTGTCTATATGGATGTGTTGCTTGGATATGAATTTATCCCTTCAAAGTGGCATATAAGGGCCATTTGAACACTCAAGTAAGGGCTTAACTTGTTATGAGTTTTCCTGTGTGGCTCTAAGGTAGGGTTTTTTTTTTTTTTTAATGTAAGTTAAATTGGATTGGAAAATAGAAAGTGTTAGATCTTCTGGCTCATATAACTTCCTATGCCAGCAAATAATTCTGCAAAAAATGATGCACTAGGCACGCCGTGCTGCGTGCTGGAAGTCTAGCAGTGAGCAGGCTAGAGAGATGCTGTCAGGCCTCCAGGATAGTACATCTCGGTCACAGGCAAATGAATGAATGAAAGAATATCTCAGGGCTTCTCTGAGACTATCCCTGGATGTTGAGATTTTGGGGTAGAGTTTCTTGAAAGTTTGGAAGTAAAACCTTACTACTCTTCTGATTTCCTCACTGGACCTTTTTTTTCTGTTTCCTCTCTCTGAAAGGAAGCAGAAATTATGGTGTTTTCCTGGTTGATTGTTGGCTTTTGGCACTAGTTGATCCAGGATGACTGGGGCTATAGTCTTGGACAAACAAAAGAGATTCTGGAATGGTTATTTCCCAGAGCATTTTCAGCTGTGCTTCTCCTGAAGCTGGTGGCAGTGTGTTTTTGGAATCCCGTGGCATTTCTTCATGGCAGTGCCTATTATGCAGAGATGCATGCATGCATGCTAAGTTGCTTCAGCCATGTCCAACTCTGTGCGACCCTATGGACTGTAGCCCACCAGGCTCCTCTGTCCATGGGATTCTCCAGGCAAGAATACTGGAGTGGGCAGCAGTGCCCTTCTCCAGGGGATCTTCCTGATCCAGGGATTGAACCCATGTCTCTAATGTCTCCTGAATTGGCAGGCAGGTTCTTTACCACTAGTGCCACCTGGGAAGCCCAGATATGCAAAGAAATATACAACTCTAAATGTCCTCTTGCCTCATTTGAAATCTCTTAAAAAAAAAAATCAGACAAGGGTAGTACTTGGCTGTTGTTTATGGCATAGGCAAGGTGAGATTTCAAGGAGCTAGGTTGCTTTATCTTGTATTAGTATTCTTGGCGCAGAGTTCCCTCTGCCCTATCGTTCCTTCTTATATTGGGACTGGGGAAGCACTAGTTTGATTTTTCTATGTTGTGGTCCAGATTTGATGTTAGTCCACTTAGATCAATCATGTGACAGGTGTTTTTCTTAAGTAAATGTATTTATGAGGGGTGGAGCCAGAGAGCAGGGGTGGATACTCATTCAGGGCCCAGGTTCCAGGGGAGAGGGAGCATATTACAAGGAGTTGCTGGTAGTCTTCTTTTCCTCTCTCTCCACCCAAGTACTGACTCCTGAGGAGAAGAGGAAAGCCCAGGCCGGAAGTGGGCGTGGACAAGTATTGCAGTTGTGCACGTGATCAGACTCCCACCTCTGGGCTCTGCTGCCCTTGGGAAGTGGATGCTTGCTCTCTCTTCACTTCCTGTTCCCCGCCCTCCAGGCTGCGTTCTTAGGCTCCAGGGTGAGCATAGAAAACATGTTAGGCTCTCACTTTTTGCTCAGTAAGCTGCTCTGTCAGAGCTGGGAGCTAGTGGACCTGCACTTAGCAGGACTGCAGGCCCAGCTTATGTACCCACAAATTCAGGACTGTCTGGCAGGGTGGTTAACAGGACAGTTTCCTGTTGCATTATCACAGGGTTCCCTGCAGTAGCTTGCCTGCAAAAGGCTGCTCTGGAGATGTGTAGAGAACTTACGGAAGCAGACAATAGATAGATCCTTCTGCAAGAGTGTGTTCTTGGATAATAATAAATTTGCTGTTATTTGTCTTTACTGCTTGGTAAAAAGTGCCATGGGAAGCCCTGTGTGCAAGAGAAATTTTAGAGCCAGAAAGCCAGATTCTGCCACTTGCTGGTTTTGTGCCCTTAGGAAAGTGGCCTAACATTGGAGCCTTCGTCTCTTCATTTGCTGGTGGGGATGGTAAGCATGAAGCAAGCAGCCAGACTGTTGTGGGTGCCTAGTAAAGGTAGCTTCCCAGATGGCTCAGTGGTAAAGAATCCGCCTTCCAATACAGGAGATCCCCTGGAGGAGGAAATGGCAACCCACTCCAGTATTGTTGCCTGGGAAATCCCATGGACAGAGGAGCCTGGTGGGCTACAATCCATGGTGTCACAAAGAGTCAAACACAACTTAACAGCTAAACAACAGTAAAGGTAATTTTTATAGAATCATATCAAGGCTGGCTATTCCTCTTGAGGTTGGCACCCAAGTTTGGATAGCTACCAATGGCAGTTAATACTGCCCAAGAGC
This sequence comes from Muntiacus reevesi, assembly GCF_963930625.1. Classification (NCBI taxonomy): domain Eukaryota; kingdom Metazoa; phylum Chordata; class Mammalia; order Artiodactyla; family Cervidae; genus Muntiacus; species Muntiacus reevesi. The sequence continues at coordinate 182,826,788 of NC_089249.1, read as the reverse complement.
AAACCAGTCCATGTTGGGGCCACAGGCTGCTGTTTATGATTGAGGGCCAGTGATCTAGAGCAGCAGTCCTCAATTTTTTTGGCACCAGGGACTGGTTTCATGGAGGACAGTTTTACCATGAACCGGAGGGAAGGAGGATGATTCTGGGATGATTCCAGCACATTACATTTATTGTGCACTTTATTTCTGTTGGTACATCAGCTCCACCTCAGATCATCAGGCATTCCAAGAGGTTAGGGACCCCTGATGTAGAGGTTCCTGGATTGGCTGATTTTTCCTAATGGGTTTCCTTAGTCCACTGTAGCCTTATACTGCCCCTGCTGCTTCTGCCACCACCACCACTGCATCACCTTGGTATACCCTGTGGACTTGCTGTGCCTTCTGAAGCATGACAGGGTAACTAGAAAAAGGCTCAAACTTACACACGATGTGGCTGCAGTATGTTATAGCAAAAACCTTACCTTCAAGTGTGATGGGAGTGCTCATTTAACTTGTTAAGGGTTAGGCGCCTGATTGGATACAGGGGCTCTCATATGCTGCTAGGAAAAGAGAGGTTCATGCACTGGAAAGTGCAGCAAAAAGCTGCAGCTGGAATGTGGAAGGAGGGATGGATTGGAGAGCCTGCAAAGGAAGGGGAAATGGGGAGAGCTATTTTTTAGATGACTGGGCATTCACAGGGGAGGAACAGCATGGGCACCATCAGGGACCTGGACGTGAAAAACAGTCTGGTGAATTCTCTTGACCTGAGGTGGTTATGCTCATCTAAAAATCAGTGTTTGAATGGAGCACCTTTGACAAGAAAAGCTCAGTTACCTTCAAAAGTAGAGAGTCTTATAAAATGTGTCATAGTAGGATTCAAGATTGAACTGTTAAGTTATATTTAAATTGACCTCTGAATAAGTATTTTCAATCAACCAGTGGTGGCTAGTGAAATCAGACTGTGCGGACTCTCTTTGTAATAGTATGCAGTCTACATGGAGGACAGATAATGGGGACTGCTTCTGAAATTTTTTTTAAATATTTATATATTTCAGCTGCACTGAGTCTCAGTTGCAGCCTGCAGGATCTTTACTTGTGGCATGTGGAATCTAGTGCCCTGACCAGGGATAGAACCTGGGCTCCCTGCACTGGGAGCACAGTCTTAGCCACTGGACCACCAGGGAAGTCGCTGCTTTTGAATTTTTTCTTTCCTTTGAGAATTGTCATTAAAAAAAATTTTTTTTTAATTTTATTTATTTATTTTTGACTGTGCTGGGTCCTCATTGCTGCACAGACTTTTCTCTAGTGGCAGTGAGTGGGAGTATGCTCTAGTTGTAGTGCTGTGGCTTCTCATTGCAGAAGGTGGGTTCTAGGCGCTCAGGCTTCAGGAGTTGTGGCATGTTGTCTCAGTTGTGGCTCCCAGGCTCTAGAGTGCGGACTCAATAATTGTGGTGCACCGGGTTAGTTGCTCTGTGGCATGTGGGGTCTTCCTGAGTCAGGGATTGAACCTCTGTTCCCTGCATTGACAAGTAGATTCTCTATCACTGAACCACCAGGGAAGCCCTAAGCTGGTCTAAAATTCTTAACATGCAGAACAGTTTTTTAACTTGCATGACATTTTCAAGGTTTAGGCTTTATATTTTATATTTATAAAGATTTCAAGTTTATATTTATCCTCTTAAAGTGTATATACTGAAGGTTGATTTTTTAAAATTTTATTTACTTTTTTAATTGAAGGATAATTGCTTTACAGGATTTTGTTGTTTTCTGTCAAATCTCAACATGAACCAGTCATAGATATACCTCTATCCCCTCTCTTTTGAACCTCCCTCCCATGTCCCTTCCCATCCCACCCCTCTAGGTTGATACAGATCCCCTGTTTGAGTTTCCTGAGCCATACAGCAAATTCCTGTTGGCTGTCTATTTTACATATGGTGAAGGTTGATTTTTGACCCAAATTTGAAGAAAAGATTTTACTGCTTTCAAACCAGGAGTTGGTAATATTGTAGGCCTGACTAGGTCAGCATGGAATAGGGCAAGCTGTGAGGGAGAAAGCTAGAAAGACCCATCTCATATATTTTCTATAGTAAAATGCTGGGCACCAGTGGAGGCGGCAAGTACTCATCCTATTAGGAAAACTTTGGGAGGAATGTTTTTCTCCTTCTTATGTCAAGTTGGAAGATCTGCCCTTTAATAACTGGAGATAGAGGTATGAACTGGATACCAAGGTTTTAAAATATGTTTTTCTAAATGTCTAAACCAATGATGTTTATTAGCATCCAAGGATGAATGATGTGACTAACTTTCTTTGTTAAGCGTGTTTGAATAGATTTATTTCTAGACTTAAGACTGTCATATAGCACTTCTTTTTTTTTCCTGGTCGTCTTCTGTTTTTTTTTTTCCCTCTTAATTCTTTAATTCATAGAAAACATGGTTCACTGATTAACTTTTCAAAGACTTAAAATAGATCTAAATTAGATGTGCTTTTTTTTTTGTCAGCCATGTATAGACACAAAAGAGATATTCCTTGCCAACTGGTGACACATGCAGATGAAGACAGAGTGGGAGATACACTTCCGGTTCACGGTTCACAGTGGTACTTCTTAGCAGTTTGTATTTAACCCTTTAGGGACGCATTTGTACTCAGAATCCTGTAATAGAGGGATATCGTCAAGGTCACAGAGACTAACTACACATGGAGCCTGAACTCCACATTGCATTGACACTAAGTGTTCAGAGTTGTGGTTAGAAAGAATACTCAAACACATGTTGACAAGGTGGCTCATCTCCAGAGAGCTGCACTTCAGAGAGCTTTCCTGGGATGGGGCAGACAGGAGCTGATGTCTCCCACAAACTCCTAATCTAGTGTAAAAGTGTTGTGATTGTTTTTAAACAGTGACATTTGTTGTAGCAGCTGTAATGTGTTGGGAGTATTGTATTTTTCTTAAAGTACATCCCCTTAACTCTTTTCTGGTCCTTGAAAAAGGTACCAAAAATATCGAAGTACTAGGGAGATGAAATTCACAAAGAAACAAATCTTTTCCTTTCCCAACCCAATTGCTTTGTAATCTCACCATCTGAGTATGAATTTGGGGTGAAATAAGAAACTTAAAAATAATCCTCTTAGAGACTGTGGTTATATTGTCTCTAAATGAAAATAGTTTTAGACTTTAGAGTACTAAAAATGCAAAGTGTGGAAAGTAGTCAGTTTTGTTTTTCTTTTTTTTTAAATATTTTTTTAAAATTTTATGATCACATTTCTATTTATGTATGTGTGTATGAATTTTTGGCTGCATGGGTCTTTGTTGCTGCATGCAGGCTTTTTCTAGTTGCGTTGAGCCAACTCCTCTCTAGTTGTGTTGCATTGGCTTCTCATTGTGGTGGCTTTTCCTGTTGCAAAGCGCAGGTTGTAGGGTTTGCGGGCCTCAGTAGTTGTGGTGCACAGGATTAGTTGCCCCTCAGCATGTGGAATCGTCCCGGACCAGGGATAGAACCCATGTCCCCTGCATTGACAGGTAGATTCTTAACCACTGGGTACCAGGGAAGTCTAGTGCTCTTTGTTCTAAGGGTACCTTAAAAAAAATTTTTTTTTAAACTTTTTATTTGGCTGCACTGGGAGTTAGTTACAGCATGCACAAACTTTAGTTGCAGCATGTGGGATCTAGTTCCTTGACCAGGGATCCAACCCGGGCCCCTTGCATTGGGAGCTCAGCGTCTTAGCCATTGGACCATGAGGGAAGTCCCTTTTTTAAAAAAACTTGAATGAACAACCTGTTTATTCTTTGGAGAGCTTCTTAGAATACAAGTTGGAGCTTAGTGTCACTGTTTGATAGTGGTAATCTAAAAATTGGTTAAAATCTTCATAACTAGGCCTGCTTAGCTTGTGAATTTAAGCATTCTGAGAGAGAAAGCCATCTAGAAAGTATAAAGGATCATGAACCCACCCCTTTTCAGCCCTTTCTGCGCCAAAACCACTCCAGGAGTAGCCAGCTCTGGCCCCTTGCCTCTGCTATTCTCGTTGCCTAGGATGTCCATCCATTAAGAGCTGGCTCAAATGTCACATCCGCAAAGATTTCCCAGAGCCCTCCCCAGGGAGGGGAGCAGTCCTTTCCTCTGTGAGTCCTGTCTTTCCTACGAAGGCATTTTCTGCATTGAAATCATTCTGTGTCTTTCTGTGCCACCAGCCTGTGAACTTTGTTTAGGTGGTTCCTCTAGGCTCCCTAGCCTACAGAATCCAGTTCTTATTTATCAGATAAGACATCTTAAATTTTTGTCCACCAGAAACTTCAAAGAAATTTTCTGATTAAAACCCCAAAAGTACAGTACCTTAAACATTCAGTAGGTGATGCTACTCCTTTTCAGTCAGTTTCACACTACTTTGGAGCCTTTGACCAATTTCTGCTTTATAAACGAGGACACGAACATGGAATTTGGCCCAAATTTCTTTTCATCAGTCCCTCTGTTGTACAGGAATTTAGCTCAGATGGTGTTTGGAAGTTTATTTAATAGTACATTAGAGAGATAATTAGAATATTTCTTCAGTGGTTAGGGTGGAAGGAGGCTTGGCTATTATTAGCAAGGATCTGATCTGAAGGATATGAAGTGAATTTGGCAGAAAATTTTTTTAACTTAATAACAGAAGTGTTTTTATGTTAACTGGCATCTATACATATTAAGTGACTGTCTCGTTCTTAGGGCAGAGGGAAAAAACTTCAAGAGAAACATAGTTCTAGCCCTGCTTGTCTCTTAGTGCTTTGTTTTAGAATGGTATCTGAAGGTGATTGCAGCATATTTCTTAATCAGCTGAATCTCAGTTCAGCCAGCTGAACTATTTGCTGTTTAGTCCAGTACAATGGCACAAGGCCTCAAAGCCAAGCAGCATCGGCATTCACCCACCTGAGCATCTGGGACCCCAAACAGGTCTGGATTCACCATCGCTTTTTCCATCTACATACTTGGTCCTCTCTTCCTATCACAAAATAAACAATTTCACCCTTTGCCAGCCAGAGAAGTTGGCACTATTCTTTGGAGGATCACCTGTCACCAGTTCACATCTCAGTCCATGGGGCCATGTCATTACTGTGTCACAGTTGATGCCTTCCTCTTTAAAACAGGATGGTTGTCACCTGGGTGATTTGCACAGGGTTTGCCAGCTCATATTCTGGAATCCCTATGTCAGACTCAAGTCTTGGATCTCCCACCTGACCACACTTTGCTGTGTCTGTAGTTAATTAAGTTGGATTAATCACGACCCAGTTGAGGAGCAGTGAGGTAATATTTTGCTTGTATTGCTTTAACATAGTTGTATTGCTTTAGTATACATCATCTCACTAATTGTTGAATAAAGCAGTTCTCAAAATACAGAGTTGCCAAATTAGAGTGAAAATCATACTTGTTTTAAACTACCTTTGCTTCTGGGATCAGGGATTTTTCTGCATTCCTCTACCCAGATACCTGTTTGAGAATAAACTGTTTTTGTTTGGTTTTTGAATTTGAACATTTAAAATTTCTTTGTAGCAAGCCAAATTGCTGACAAAACTGGGTCAGGCAAGGTGTTTGAGGGTCAACAACTTGTATTTTGTATCATTTTTAGATTTTTTGGGTTGGGTTGGGGGTGGAATCAGCAACAAAAAGTTGCCAGTTAGGTGTGGAACTCACCATTAAAATGGGCGTTTTTGAACTTCTTATTGAGATGGGGGGGGGGACATGGCAGAAAACTTTAATTTGTAAAACTTATTCTACATTTAGTGTTTTTAAAGTTTGGGTCAAGACCAGTTGTGGGTTAGAATTACATTGATTCTCTTTAAAAAAATGAAGTACAAAAATATCACTACATTTCAAGTGGTAAAGGTATGTTTGGTGAAACTTTGTTTCACTTGATGAATATGTATTAGGATGTGTTATCTAGGTGTCTCATTATGAATTATTTGTATTAATGCCATAAAAAGAACTTGGGAAGGGCCTTTTTTGGTGATTCTTCAGGACTAACCTTGATATTGAGAGCTTCTTGTAATACAAGGTATTTTATTTTGCCTTTTAAAATTGTGTTTTGCTTTATATAGCTGAATATCTCCAAAGCACATCCTCTCGGGTTAGACTGTTTCCCGTGTTTCCTCCACGTCACTGCAGAGGGAAGGGCTCAGATTTGCTTTCTTGGGAGGTTTCACCTTCTCCTAGAAGCACGGGGCAGATTGGGAAGTAACTGGAGAGGGAGAGCAGTCATCTCTTAAGTGTTTTTAAGTGGGTGGCTCTGGCGCTTACTTTGTAGAACTCTCTTTACTGAGCTGGAGGAATTATGGTTTCGCCGATCCCCTGGAGGGGAACGTCTGTGTGTCGATCCCGCAGGGGTGGCATTCTAACCTCGGTTTTCAGAAGTTGCTCGATGTCTCGCGGCCCAGTTGGAGCGAGGTCAGCAGTGAGCGCGCCGTGAGTCAGCCCTGGGCGCGGCCCGCTCGGCTGTGCCGCGGGTGAGCTGGCGACGACCCTTCGGCGCTGCTACAGGAGCCCGCCCGAGCCCTCGTGGGAAACCGGCGCACGGGGCAGGGCGTCCCGTGGAGGGCGGTCGGGAGGGGCGGGGCCGGTCAACCGACCCCGCCCACCAGCACAAGACCCCGCCCACCAACTGCCTGGCCCCGCCCAGCCGGGCGCGGGCGGGCGGCGTCGCCTTTAAGAGCTCCCCGGTGTTTTGGGGGCCGCGGGCCGGGCGCGCTGACCTGGTGCGCATGTCCCGGGCGGTGACGCCGGCGCCGGGCTCCATGTGTGCGGCCGAGGGGCGCATTATCTGGCCGGCGGCGCGGGCGGGAGGGCGGACCGGCGGAGCGAGCGCCGCGGGCCCGGGCGGCCCCACAGGCGGAGCGAGCGCGCGCGGCCCAGCGCCCCGAGCCCCTCGGCCGCCCGGCCCCGCAGGCGACCCCGACCCCGGCCCCGCGGCCCCTTGAACCCGCTCACTGTCCTAGGGCCCGGCCGGCCCGCGGCCCGGTAAGTTCCGGACCAAACTTGGCGGGGGGCGGGGGCTGGGGTCAGGGCCGGGGTCGCGTGGGGAGACTGGAGCGGCAGGGGCGGTGTGGGCTGGGCAGGGTCGGAGGGTCGGGGGGCTGTGAGGGACCCCGATGCGAGCGTGGAAAAGTGAGAGCGAGCGAGTTCTACTCCTTGTATTCCGGGAGCGTCTTTTCTCTCGCTGCCCTGGAAAGTTCCGCGCTCCGACGCCGCCCGGGCACGTGGGGGCCGGGCCGGGCGGGGGTCTCAGAAAGTCGCGGCGTCGCCCCTCTTCCCCTTGCGCTTCTTCTGGGGGTCAGAATCGGGGCCAGGTCGTGAGGTGCAGCTTCCGAGCGGCCGGGACGGGCATGGGGGCAGTGGCACGTGGGCGCGCGGGGCGGGGGTCCCGGGCGGGAGACGAGGGTCGCGGGCAGGCCGGGCCGCGGCGCTGAACCCCGCGGCGACGGCGACGGCGGCTGCGGATCCCGTGTCAGAATAAGAGTCCCCGCGCGCCCACGCCTGCAGGGCTGGCGCTCCCCCCCGCTCGCGCCCTTCCTGCCTGACCCCGGGGAGCCACGGGACCCTTCCCCCTCTCTGGGTTCCGGCCTTTCTCAGGGCCTTATGCTTTAAATTTATTTCTCCATCTAGGTGTTGGCTGTATTGATTTCTTTTTTCCCACCTGGAAAGGGTTGGCATCAGTGACTAGACAGCAGCAGCTGGCCTTTTAAAGGGATTATTGCCAAGAATCGGAATTGATCACTTCAACAAGGAAAGGCTTATGGGCAGGGCCCTAGCCTAGAGCGTGACTGACACTTGGTGTGTGTGTAAACACTGGGACCCAGAAATGAATGGGGACCCCTCCCTTAGGCACTGAATGACTTGGGAAACCTGCGTGCACGTTTCTCCCTTGCCCTGGGAATTTTGCAGGGACTGCTTAATTTTGTGTATCTGACCCTACCTCTTTTCGTGTGTGGTTCATCCTTATCTTTAGAGCTTCGGATTCTTTAGGTCAAAGTCCCAGTGAGTCACTTGAGCCTTTAATTTTTCTCTCGTCCTTACCCTTTTACTTCTTTCGGTTTTCTCGGAGTGGAGTACTGGTTAAGTCTATGGTTCTTGTGTGTCCATTTCACACAGTGACACCTTCTGGCTGTGGTAGCGCAGAGAAACTGAGGGACAGCCTTCTGTGCAGCTGCTTCAGTCTTGCACCCACTGTCTTGTTAATATTCTTTTTCTTCTGGTAGTGGTTACAAGTTTTCTTTTAAGTTCAGTTCAGTTCAGTCAGTGATGTCCAACTCTTTCCGACCCCGTGGACTGCAACACGCCAGGCTTCTCTGTCCAGCACCAACTGCCGGAGCTTGCTCAAATTCATGGCCACTGAGTTGGTGAGGCCATTTGAACCATCTTATCCTCTGTTGTCCCCTTCTCCTCCTGCCTTCAGTCTTACGTGAAATGTTCTCTGGCACCAGAGTGCTGGTAACTTGTTAGGCCTGACAGCAAGCTGTGGAGGAAAGATCAAACTGGCCCCAATTTGAGTGCCCACTGTTTGCTAAGCTCAGTTCACAGACATGTTATTTCATGCCATATTAATCCGATTTGGGATGGGAGAGTATAGTCCTCATTTTCCAGGTGGGATCACTGGGACTTCTTGCTTGTCCACGACTGCTGAGCAGTGGAGGCAGAGCTGGGCACGCGCCTGCCCGGTGGGGCGCCGAAGCCCAGGAATGCTCTGGTCTGCAAGCTGTGTATGAGTATTTTCTGGGAGCTCCCACAGCACAAAGTCATGTACTTGTCCAAGCTCCAGTACCTCTGATTGGAGTTAGGGGATGATCTGGTAACTCCGTTTCTAGCCCTGCTTTGTCCTTGGAGAGCAGAATTACCAGGTGACTTTTTTTTTTTTTTTTTCCAGGTGACTTTTAAGATCTAAGCCACAGAGTCGCCCTACTGCTTCGCTTCTGTAGCCTATAACTCAGAAAAGTTGACTCTTTTTTGGAGGAAGCGGTTTAGATTGGGGATTTTGAGAGTAACCTGCTAGACCCTCTCCTCGCTAACTCCCCCACTCTTCATCTTTCATCCCCTCTGTTGCCCCCAAAATTCTGAAGCTGGTTTTTGCAGAGGATTGCCTGTCATCTTGGATGTGGTGTAGAGAATGGGATTAATGTACTAATGATTTGGATGTATTGTTATTTCTATTCAGATGACATCATTTTTTTTAAATGTCAAGTCATCTCTATTAATGCAGTATCATTTGGCAGATCCTGCAATCTTATATTTTGATAGAGAGGAAAGAAATAATGCTGCTCTTGGTAGAAAAAAATCCTGGAAGAATTTGTAGCAAGATGTCAACAAAATCTTTGGGTTAGGATTAGCAATAGTTTTTTGTTTTTATAAACTTTTTGGTGTCTGTGTTTTACAAATTTTTTTTAACGAAAGAACACTTTTAAATATCAGTATTTAATGATAAAGCATTTAAAAGACTCCAGTTCTCAACTCTTGTAAGTAGTTCTTCTCACTTGTTTTGCATCACTTATTTTGTGACTTTGTGGCACTGCAAGTAGTGATTTCTCTATTGATTTATTCAATAAATATCAGAGTGCATACCGTGCCTCTGGCGCTGTGCTAGGAATCTCTCCCTGCTCAGTGGAGTTTACTGTGAGATTAATGGGAGAGCAATTGTAACTAATCTCATAAACTTGAGGAAACTTAACATGGGCCAAGGATAGAAGGATGTTGTGAACTGGTAAGCAGGACTCGAGGGGGCCTTCCTTCATCTGGGATCAGAGGACATGTAGGAGCTAAATAAGCGGAAAAGGGAGAGCATTTCTGGCAGAGAGAGTGTTTGGGACTGAAGGAAGATCAATGTGGTTGGAGCAGAGAGAGACAAATGGGCAGGTTCCAGGACTGAGGAGGTCTGGAATTTACCATAAGAGCAGTGGGACCCAGCTGAAGAGGGGGAGGCAGGGACCAGTGTGATGAGGGCGCACTGAACCCCACAGCTAGGACCTCCTTGGGCCCTAGACAGCAGAGGACTGAAAGGTGGACCTGAAGGACGTGAGTGGGAGAGTAGTGAAACTGTTTCTGAAATGTTGGCATTTTCTGGTTTTCTGTTGAGAGAGAATGAAAAATGACCTGCAGAGTCTTGAATGTGTCAGTTTCCAAGACACAAAAGTGTAATACTCTTACCACTGAGTCCAGTTAAGGACTGCAACTCAAATACTTGTGTCGAGAACTACCTATTTGGACTTGGGGTGTTTCTGTGCCATCAAATGGAATGGACAAGACTGTTTTCCCTGGGCTTATTCCCCCCCCCCCCAATAATTGAGATAATTTATGCTCATTGTAGAAAACTAGGAAGATTATGAAACAGGGGAGTAGGTGAGGTCTTCATGAGCTGTGGTCCTGGGGTAATAGAGCATCGTTGGGATTTCCTTATAATAGTTGTCAGGTTGGGAAGTGCTGTAGAACCAGAAGAACGAGTTGGCAGTGTCATAGTTTGAGGCTTACAGAACTGTGCTGCCAGCTAAATGTGGTTGGTTGTTAGAATGGATGCTCTTGAGTTATATGAACTGTTTTAGGAGGTGAGTTAGGCAGTCTGGCTTCAGATTGCTATTTGTTCAGCTAATGAAACTTACTTTATGTGCCAAGTGTGCAAAGCTACATCTTTGTCTTGAATTAGGAAGGCAGTATGTTAAGGTGGAGGTAAAAAAAAAAAAAGAAGGTGGAGGTAAAAGGCAGGGGATCTGAAGAGGTGGCAGTGAGGCGGAAGGTGGTGAGACTGTGTTATTGGAGACAAGTTCCAGCTGGGGAGACATCTTGCGTACCTGTGGATTTTCGCAAATATTATGTGGGACTTCTTAGTTAAGAGGGATGTCAGACCACAGGCTTCTTGCCCCTCCCCTTGCTTTCTAGGCTGTATTTGTGACCTCTTTTTTTGTCTAATGAAAATGTAGGTTAGTCTTTTAGAAGACAAAGAAACTTACTCTAATTGAAAACCTGCAGGTCGCCTTAGGAAGTGACTGGGAATCCTCTGGAACACTCCAGGGTATGTGAGAAAGGGTCTTTGCAGCTTCAGTGCACTGCACCCACTTTCTTGCTCTCAGTCTGCACAGAGGTACCTGTTTCACAGGTGAGTTGGACAGGGACCTTGCTTTCCTGTTCCAATTCGCAGTTCTTGGATTCCTTCTGTGAAAGGACTGAAGATTTGATACGTGTCCGAGGCAATCTGAGGTAGAATGTGCTGGCTAGGATGGGCTGTACCTGAAAGGGGGCTCTCAACAAAATGGAGGCAGGAGTTTGGAGGGAAGGTTTGATGAGGTTGTAAACTTTGAGGCTGCTTGGCCTTAGCTCCAGCCATAGCTGGGACTGGGGTAGAGGGCAGAGGCAGAGTTGGAGGCAGTGTGGGATTGGAAAGAAAGTCGTCACATGATGCTGAAGAATCCTTCAGCTATTCCTCCTGTGTCTTCATCTCTACACTTGACACTGCTTGACCTGCCTTGATGGCCAGGTCTTTTGATTTGAACCTTCAAACCTAATTTATCCTAAACAAGGTAATGCCTTTGAGCGCACTCTAATGCTGCTGGATTACATGGTCATCCAGCTCCTCCTGGTATCAGGGGTGGGGGTGGGGGGTGTCCCCGGGCAGCAGGTCCCTGTAGAGGTGTCCTGGGCCAACCCTGGCTTCGCCTTAGGTTGGGTGTGAGCTCCACCCAACCACTTCACAGTGACTTGACCTTGGTGAGCCTCATCCTCTGTTTCTCATTTCTTCTTCTTCTTCTTTTTTTTTTTTCCTCTTCTTCTTTTTAAAATATTTATTTTAATTTATTTATTTGGCTGTGCCAGGTGTTTGTTGTGGCATGTGAACCTTTAGGGAACTCTTAGTTCCCTGACCAGGGATCGACCCTGGGGCCCCTGCGTTCAGAGCTTAGCCACTGGACTGCCAGAAAAGTTGCCTGTTTTTTTGTTTCTGAAAAGAAGGAAGTGTTGTCTACCATGAATGACGGAGTTGGAAGTGAGATAATAAATGCAAAGGGGCTAGTGCAGCACCTAGTGTGTGCCTGCTCACACACTCAGGGCCACTGGGTGTACTGTTGTGGCTGGAATAGATGAGGCAGAGCTCGGATGCTCACTGCGCTGCTTCTCATGTGTGGAGCACCTCCATGCTTGTGGGACAGATGTCACTGTCTGCCCCTGGGAACCACAGCCTGTCTGCACATTTGAGATGGAAGAAGGTGAAGTCCCTACAGAGGGTGGTACTTGCAGGGTCACCTTGCTGGGTTTTCTACATCTGGGACTGGGCCCCAGCCTTTCTAATTTCAGACTGAATGTTTTTCCCGTCAGCCTTGGCGCCTCCCTGGCAGTACAGAACGTCTGGATTGGTGATGCCTCATTGGGGCAAAGGGGACACAGCCCCTCTTCCTGACCCAGGGCTTTCTGAACCTCACATTCTGATTTTCAGGGGGCTGCTCTTCCATTTGTAAGATGTTCGCCAGGCAGATCCTCATGGGGTCCTGCCGTTGAGAACCAAGAGGGACTTCTGTACTTCTGGCCTTACCACTGAGTGACTTGGGCCAGGAATTGGAAGTAGGTTGCTTGATGGTGCTTGCAGTGGCTAATGGGTGAGTTTGGGCCTGAACCCTGTCTTTCTTCTGCACTCAGGCTGCTTGGGAATCTGAAGATCTGACAACAGCTTACCATTCTTCAGCTGTGGGCAGGTTGTCTGGCCACCTGGCCTCAGCTTTCCCACCTGTAGATGGGCACTGTATCTTTAACCTCATGGGATGGTTGCAAGGACCACCGAGAAATGTTTGGGGTTATCCTAACCCTTGGTCCTCCATTTACCTCTGAGATGAAACTCCTCCCCTGAGGGAATTCCCTGGTGGTCCAGTGGACTCCTGGACTTCCACTGCAGGGAGCATAGGTTCTATCCCTGGTTGGGGAACTAAGATCCAAAAACAAGCCAAAAACCAAAATCCTCCTCTGCCCAGAGGACAACTACAGGATAATCCCCTCAAGTTTTACATCTCAATTTTCAAGCACAATGAAACACTCAGATTGAGAAACTAGATTTTCTTTATAACAAAAATTTTACCACAGCCTAACAATTTGGAGGTCTTCAGAACTCATTGTAAGGAGATCTCACCTAAAAAGGTCAATCAGGTTGCCCAGAAGGGAGTTTAAAAAAGCCTTGTGGTCTTAACTCTGCATATAATCCCAATATAACATTTCCTCCAATTCCGATTGTTCTGTGCAATTACCCTTTGAGTCAGTGGCTGTTAAACTTGACCCAACACATTTTTACCTGAGAGGAAGGTTCTCACCAGGACCTTGGAGGTAAGCAGGTTTCCAGGCCAGTTTTTCCTTACTCGAGAGTTTCCATTTGTTGGGCTTTCGTGGCAGTGACAACAGATATAGTTTTCTTGTGTGTTTTGGGCAGGCTCTCACTGCTAGCCAGCCAGTTCTGAAAATTTTGCTGCTGCAACCTTCATTCATCCATGGCGGAAAGTTTTTTTTTTCCCCCAGTTGTTCAGTGCTGTGGGGAAAGTAGGAGCATGGCAAACAGAATCTTTGGTTTGAAGGTGTTGGTTGCATTGGTTGAGTCACTCCAGAACTGTGATATTCTTAGGGCTTGCTTATCATTGACAGAACACTTTAACTTCATTTTCTTTTTTTTTTTCCTGTATTATTGTTTATGTAAAGACTTAATGCAATCCTTCAATGGCAAGTGATTCTTTCAGAGGATTCTGGAGTCAGATCCCTCCCTGGGATTCTTTTTCATGCCCTGGAGAGATTTTGAGGGTTTGGTTAGTGTTTTCCTTGACACTTTTGTTTGATTAGCTGACCTTTTCAGCAGATTGTGTGTTGGTCATCTGTCTCTTGCCTCTTTCCCCAAACCTTTAAGGTTTTTATTGTTGAGGCTTTCTGTCTCTTTCAACCCTACAAGTGACATTTCCTGATACTAAAGTCTGGAGAGAAGGTGGGAGTCTCAGGTGTCAGTAGTAGTCATACCCTGGTCTGCTTGTGAAGTTTTCTTGGTTAAGGATATTAACGGACTTGAGCCTGGATTGAAATGTAATTGCAGCCTACTGTCAATTTCTGTTTGTCAGGAAGAACATTAGAAATGTAACTATTTTTGGTCCTTGGGCAGCAGACCAGTTTAATATTCACCTGGGACTAGCTTCTGTGTGCTGTTTTGCTGAACCCAGCAGGTGGCATACAGTCTCCCAGATGAGTGGGGCAGGGCTTGATATTACAAACTGGAAACTGAGGCCTGAGAGGGGAGTGGCCTGCCCTGTGTTGACTTGCAGAAGAGAGAAGGACGCAGAGCTCTATTCCCTTCTGGAGCCTCCTGGTCTGATCTGTGACTTTGCTTCTTTATGGCTTGGTTAGGTTCACAATTTTTATTTTGTTTTAGGTTTCTCTTTCCTTTATTTATGTAGTGTAAGTCCAGTGGCAAATTTCCTTCCTCAGGACCTTGTCTTTTGAGGTCATCACGGTATCTCTAATGTGAGGATGGGACAGGACACAGGCAAGAATTCAGGCTGCTTCTGGAGTCTCCGGGTGGCATTTAAAAGCCAGCAAAGAAAACAAACTAGCTATGTTTCTTGTTCTGGAATTGAGTGGTTGATGGCTTTGAGTTTTAAGAGCATTAAACTGCTTTTCCCTATCTATTAAAAAACAAGAGATGGTTCTCATTATTTAGGCACCCTCCAGATGAGTCATTTTGGGTGACCATTTCAAGGATTCAGGAAAGCTGGACATCAGATCCTATTTTCAGGCTCTGCTAGTCTAGGGCAGGAGGGACGGTCCTCAACACTCAGGTAAGGGTGAGTCTAGAACAGCACAGGCTGGCTGCTGAAAAGCTATGAGAGAGGTTGTTTCTCACTTACCCTTTATATGTGGGGGGAGTCTGCTCCGCCTGCTGAAGTCATCTTTAAGCTGTTTCATGAACTGGTTACAGGATTGAATGTGTTCTTGAACAAGAGAAGATTGGGGTAGGGGGTGGTAAGGGGTTCCAGGAGGTATGTTGGTGATTTGGGAATCTTGGCTCAGGATTGGACAGTTGTCCTTTCCTGCTGCTGGTGCCATAGGTATCCACTCAGCCCCCTCAGGGAGGATGGAAGAGGTTCCTCTTAACTTTCCAGAGATAAAATCAGGTGACTCTGCCATGACATGCAGCAAAAGTGTAAGGTCCCTGGGGAAGGTGCTCTGCATTGGGTGAGCACATGAGAGACCTGCGCGCACCTTCTGTGAATTTAAGATGGTGGGAGCATGCCCACTTTGTTGCCTTGGTTTATTGCAGAAAGGAGAAGGAAACTTAAATTGTAACCAGTCTTCTGTGAACTATTGTTGGCTGCTGCTTTTTCTTTAAGTTTTTTTTTTTTTAAGTTAGCCCATTGATATTTAAGAGCCTAAGTTACTCCAGTAGGTGACCCATGGAGTGAAATGCAGTGCATGCATCTCATCACCGCACAGCGAGTTGGTGGCTCACACTTGGGCACACACTCAGCCACGGCACGTGTTGCGGGCTCTGAGATTCCCTAAGGAGAGATGCTGAGCTGGGTGACAGAGATGCAGAGATGTCCTCAGGCCCAGGTGGCCCCAACCCAGCTCCTCAGTGAGTTGCCCTCATATTACTGAAGTGTACTGTGCACATACAATTTTTGTTACATGTCATGACATGAGAAAGATGGGGCATCTGATCTGTGCTTGCCATGCACACTGTTCTGAGAAGAGATGATTTCCTTGGTCTCGGGGTTCTTAATAGCTATTGTGAAGTAGGTTCGTTGTGTGGAAGTGGACTGTTAGAGGGAGTGTTCCCTGTACTGGAGTGTCGGGGAGGGATGGCATTGGAAAATCACTGTCCTGGACCTCAGGGTTTGTGGAAAATAAGTTTGAAAAATTATTATTGTTGATGACCTTAAATGGAGGGCTGTTGACACCTGATACTAAAAGCACGGAGCGCCCTCAGGTTTGTGAGGAGGGAAATGCTGACTTGAATTGGGTAGGGAAGCCAGTGAGGGAGAAGGGCTGCTGATAAGAGGCAGACGTGGGCTGACCTGGCCTTAAGTTTCCTGATGGGGAGTAAAAAGCAGGGGCAGGTGCCAGAGACCCTGTGCATGAAGATCGGGTGGGATTAACTGGGTGCCAGGGTCTGGGGACAGACAAGTCACCTGTTCATTCAGCAGCCGCGCTCCCTTCTCTGCCTGGCCTGTGCTGTGCCCCTGGGTTCTGGCGATGGGCGAGAGGGCCAGTTCCTGCCCTCGGGGGCCTTAACTCTTCATGGGGGAGACAGGGCACAGTGCCCTGGGAAAGAGGAAGGACGGGCAGGAGCATGTCCAAGTGGTGGCACCTGAGTGAAGACTGGAAGGTGACACAGGCCCTGAGATAGTGGGTCTTAAGTTTCCAGGGTGCTGAGTTTGAGCAAAGGTGGGGTGACCTGGGTCCTAGAGAAGTGTGGTCTGAGATCATGTCTCCTTCCTGGGAGAAGCCAGGCATTGTGAGACAGCCCAGCCTGTGGGTCTGGATGGCTGCTCTCTGCTTCACTGGGAGAACATAGTGGATTGAGGTATGGTGGGTCGTGTGTGGTCATCAGGACCCAGGACCCTCATGAACTGAGGGGTGTGTGTCTTTGACCCTTCTCTGGGGACTGGGTGCGGAACTTGATTTGTCCTTGTGTCTCCTCCTCCCCAAACTAGCAGTGCTTTGTGTTAGATGAAAGTGTGGTAAATAACAGATAAAAGAATAAAATATCGGAGGGATGGTCCTGTATATAAACAGTTTGTTCTTTTCCCAAGAGTGAAGTGTAGTGATGAGTGGATTGAAAGTAGGAGGACACGGCCCTTAACTCCGCCTGAGAAAGAGCTTTGTAGTAGTTAAGAGGGCCCAAGAAGAGGCTCAGTGTGATTCCTGTGCCCTGGGAGCTGGTTGGTAATCAGCATTTTCTAAAATCTGAGAATTTTCCAGCTTGAGGCTTTGGACACTTTTCCAGACAGACCTAGAGCAATTAAGACACTTCCCTGAAACATCCACATGAATTTTTCCAAGAGCTGCTACTCTCTAGTTTGAGAAAGTTACCCTGTTTCATGCATTGCTCAAATGTTTTCAAATCCTGACTCTTCTGGCAGAGTCCAGGGAAGAAGACAGGTGGATGTCCTGCCAAATGACAGTATGGGTTTTGAGAGTAGGGAGGGGTTGTGGACACAGGAAGGAAGGGGGCCTTGGAGACTTGGCCCTTGGGAAAGAATGACTTTGGTTCTGAGAGTGGCATCTGCCTGATGGTGACCAGGGGTCCCGGTTTTGAGGTTAAGGGTGGGAGTGAGGAATCAGGAGAGTTAGGGTGAGGGTAGCAGACTGGTGCCTCATGTACAGAGCTGGGAGGGCCAGCATGTGCCCTGGCCACCAGCCACCTTAGGAAGCCCTGCCTTCAGGGCCTGGGCTGCCCCCCGGATCCATGTTCCGTGGGCTGGGGACTGCCGAGTCAGTGACCAGAGGACCTGTCTCCTTCCCCCAGTCTGTGTCTGCTCTGTTTCCTGCCTCCTGTGAGCACTTTGCTCCTCGGATGGAAGGAAAGCAGCTCAGTCTACACAAGTCCTCGCTGCGGGCCCCAGGTCTGCTTGCTGGAGTGCTGAGTGTGGTTGGCGTCTGTGTACATCTCACACAGTGGAAAAGGCAAAAGGGTCTTCATTTATATTTATAACCCAGGCTGGCAGTGTTGAGCAAGTCCTCTTCCCTTAGGTTGTGTGTACCCTGGCAGTAGGAGCTTAGAAATCTGTGCTTCAGCACCCTCTGAGGGTTTTAGTGCCTCTCATAGAAGGTGAAGACACACATGAGTCACTGCATTTGCTGAATGGCTCACGGAATGAGGGCTTGCACAACAAGACTTACTGTTACAGGAGGTTTCCTGAAATTCAGTAAAGGGATAAGTTAGTGTGCTCTAACTTAGGAATGGAGGTTGTGCTGACCTTTGCTTTAGGAAGTTCTCCCAAAGCCTTGGGAAGGATCCAGCTTAGGATGGTCTTGGTTAAGAGACAGACTGCCTCCCCAAGGTGCCACGGTTGAGATCAGAGCCTGGGTCTGGATCCCCATTAGCCCTGTAACCCTGGCCGATCACCTTGACTTCTCTCAGCCTGTTTTCTCACCTGTCAAGTGTGGGCATCAGTAGCAGTTTCCCCTGTGAAGTGTGGGTGACAGTGGCAGTCCCCCCGTGTGAAGTGTGGGTAGTGTTAGCAGTACCTGTGTGAAGTATGGGTAGAGTTGGTAGTACCTCATTCTGTGGTTACGAGGATTAAATGAAATCAGGCATGTAAAGTACTGGCACCACGCCTGGCACCAAATAAAGAATTTAATAATTGTTAGCCACTGTTACACTTTTCTTTTCCTCCTTTAGTAACAAAATCTCTTGTCAGTGTGCTAAAGGTGATTCTCTGGATGTTCCTGCCTTTGTCAGCAGTGGGCTTTTTTTTCTGCAGCAGTTTGAATCTGTGTGCCCAGTGGTGGCTTTCTCAATGCAGAGTCAGGCCCTCCCCTTCCCATGCCACCAAAGCTCGATGAGCACTGGAAGGAGTCCTGGACCACGGGGGACCGCGGAGCCCCCACTTGGAGCAGTCTTGTCACTGGGGTCTTGGGGACAGACCTGCAGTGACTGGGACCTAGGTCTGTGTGAGGGGCTGGTGACAGCATGGCAGTGGGGTGGGCCGCGGAGGAGGCCAGAGGGGTCCTGCAAGGCGCGCCCAGCGACAGTGAGGTGACTGGACTCCTACTCTTGCCTCCCTGGCACTCCTCCTGCCCCCTCTTCACCCCTCTGGTCTGGGAGGGCTGCTGACCTGGGACTCGAAGCAATTTCCCAGAGGATTTCTTGCTTAGGTTGTGTTATGTTGGCAGGACTGTGCCATTGGGATGAGATGGACTTTGTGGGCTACTTGGGAATATCTCATCCCACTTAGGACCGTGTTCCCCTGGAATGTGTGGTCTGCGTTCTCAACAACTGACAGCTTAGAAGTGCGCCTTTGCCTGGAAGATAAAATGTGTGCTGGCCAGTGTGTGCCCAAGCGCTCATGCTTGTGCACCTACAGATGGCTCCTTATGTGCTGTGTGCGCCTGGAGTGACCCACAGGCACTCTGGTGTTTGCAAATGGAGCAAAGACATTGCACTCAGCGTTGGATGTGGACTTTGTGTGGCAGAGTCCTGCCTTTTGTGGGGTCCCTGGCTTACTCTGGGCTGAGTTTGAGGTATAGGCAAAGTCCCCCTGAGGGCACAACCCACAGGTTTCTTTGGACTTCTTAAGGCAGAGATTCACATGACGTTTGCATCGTACCTCACAGATCATCAGTGTTAGTACTAAAATCTACCACCAAGGAAAACTGATTTGCAGCAGAGGACAAAGCAAAGCATATTTCAAAATTCTGGTCTCAACCGTTGCACCCCTGGAGGCAGGCACTCTTCTGAAGCTTTGGTGGGGGCAGGAGGTTCGCCCTCGCTGCCTCTCTCCTCCTGGAGTCGGCTTTTCCAGGTGTCTGAGTCCCTAGTACAGTTTCCTTCCTGTCTGCTCCCCAGATGCTGGCTTCTTGGCCCAGTGGAGCAGGACTGTTCCCAGCCAGCAAGACTGTGTCCGCCCAGCACCTCCTCTCCCCTTTGGCCCTTCTGTGAGGAGGAAGTGATGGGAAGTGTCCGTGCAGGGAAGCACTGACGGCCCCCAGAAGCTGGTGTTGCCCACTCTCCCCTCTTGCCTGCCTCCTCTGAGACCTTCGGGAGGCTCTGCTTTCTTCCATCTTGGGTTCAGTTTACCCTGTAAGGGCTGGGGGCAGGGGACAGTTGGATGGTTCCCTGAAACACCCTCCCTTAGAAACCCCTCTGATCCTGATGTTCTCTGATCATACCTTTATTGTTGGGTACATTGTCAGGAAGATGTGGTGTATGTTCATGTCATTTCTCAGTTTATTTTTAATTGGCTTATGTACTGCAAGCTTGTATGTAGGACTTCCCTGGTGGCTCAGATGGTAAAGAATCTGCATGCAATGCAGGAAATCTGGGTTTGATCCTTGGGTTGGGAAAATCCCCTGGAGGAGGGCATGGCAACCCACTCTAGTATTCTTGCCTGGAAAACCCCTTGGACAGAGGAACCTGGTGAGCTATAGTCCGTGGGGTCGCAAAGAGTCAGACACGACTGAGCCTGCGCGAGTAAGCACAGCACAGTGCAAGCCACAATTCACTGATGGATGTTGCCATTGCTGTGGTTTCTTTTTTGAAACTTTGCAGCATTTTAATCAGTCGTGCAATTTAAAAGAACTGTTTTTCTCTGTGGCTCTCCTGAGTGTTGATGTGTGTGAGTTTTCTCTAGCTGTGGCACGTGGGCGCTACTCTCTAGTTGTGACGCTTGAGCTTCTTATTGTGGTGGTTTCTCTTGTTGCGGAGCTGGGCTAAGCAGTTACAGCACGTGGGCTTAGTTGCTCCACGGGATGTGGGGCCTTCCCAGACTGGGGATCGAACCCGTGACTCCTACATTGGCAGGTGCATTCTTTACTCCTGAGCCACCAGGGAAGCCCTTGCCAGTATCTTTTTGTGCAGTTTATTTGGGGAGTGGAGGGAAGGACTGAGTGATAGTGAAGCATGTCAGGGACATGGGCCTGGTCTGGGAAGCAAGTTTCTAGAACCTTACTTGTAGTCGTGGGTATACCAGCCCTCTGGGATTTGTTCTGTACCCACGCCTCAGAATGTTAGAATGATCTGTTATTCTACCTCGAAGAGGCATTGTGTTGAGTGAAATAAACCAGACAATAAAGGACAAATACTGCATGATTTCTACTTAAATGAGACTCCTAGCGTAGTCAAATTCATAGAAACAGAAAGTAGGATGGTGGGTGCCTAGATAGGGGTGCGGGGGAGGGAGGAGTGGGTGATGAGTGTGTAATGGGGACAGAGTTTCAGTTTTGTAAGGTTAAGAAGCTCTGGAGATGGTTGGTGCTAATGGCTGTGCAGCAGTACGAGTGTACTTAATGCCGCTAAACTGTGCACTGAAAAAAATGACCAAGACCAGAGAAGTGACTTAAGTCGGTGAATGTTACGTATATTTTATTAATACCACATTGAGGAAGAAAAACAAAAGGGAACCTTTGTGAATTTAGAAATATCCTGTATCTTTGTGAGAGCATGCATTTTTATCCTCCAAATGTTAGCTTAGAGAGAAATGAACAAAGGCGCTCACATTTTGATGGTCTACCTTATGTCAGATACTAGGGGCTTAAAAAAAAAAAAAAAGATACGCATAGTTCTAGAAGGCTCATTGTAACATCATCTTGGGAACATGATTCCGTGGGTGTTCTTTGGTCCCTAGGAGGGTGGGGCCTGGATGCACTTCCTCCCCTTGGTAGGGTGACACGACTGGAGTCTGCAGGAGGTGTAGGGGGAGCAGTGTCCTGGAATACCTGAGGTCTTCTCACAGTGCTCAGAAGAGATTGAAGGTAGTCCTTATTTTCCTGTGGCTCTTTGTTAGACAGTTTCCTTAGTATGGCACATATTTTATGGGTGTACCCTGAAGGGGAGACTCCAGTTCCTAGGTCCTCGTTACTAACACTGAAGTTATTTCCTCTTTTGTTCTGACATTTTCTTCAGGGTGTCCTTTCATAACATCACACACTAATGCTAAACCCTTCAAACACTTACCAAAGTCTCAGACTTGTCTAGAGGTGGACATTTGATTGTTGTGCATTTTAAATATGGGGTGAGGTGTTTTCTCTGACGTTTTGAACTCCCAGGTGGACTGCTTGGGCAGCTGCTAGGGAACACGCGTGAAGACACTGAAAGGAGCCTCGTTATAAGGAGTCATAGGATTTTGAGGAGCAACAGTAGTCATAGTAGTCAAAGAAAGAACTAGTTGCTTCTGTTGGAGAGTCCTCCTGGAGCCAGGCTTTGTCGCTTGGTCTTCAGGGTGATCTTGAGTCCTAAGGGGCTAAACGGGCCCCCAGGGGCACAGTCGGATTTGGCCCCAGAGTGTTTGAATTGTCAGAAGGGTCGTGGCCGAGCAGTTGGTTGTTTGTGATTCATCAGGAGGACTCTGTTCATCATCATCAGGATGGTCTGGTGATGTGAAAGGGGGGGTATCCAGAATGCTTAGGAGAGAGGAGGTAGGTGGTGGGGTCAAGTCTTCAGGAGGGCGTGGGTCTGTTGGAAGGATTGTTGATGGTATTTTCTCGGGACGGATGCAAAAGGAGAAGGGGGCGGCAGAGGGTGAGATGGTTAGATGGTATCACCGACGCAGTGGACGTGAGTTTGAGCAAACTCTGGGAGATAGTGGACGGAGGAGCCTGGCATGCAGCAGTCCATGGGGTTGCAAAGAGTTGGACGTTGACTGAGTGAACGACAACAGCAGAGAACTTTGGCCGTAGGAAAGGGGGAGGGGAGTAGTTCAGGATGTTGGTGACTGGGTCCTGGGGTAGCTCTCACTTCTCAGCAGTGACAGGGAGGCGCTTCTGGACACAAGGCCGTTGAGGCCTGTCGGAACCTCCAAGCACCATTCTCCAAATAAATGTGTGAGGGAGTTGGGGGGAGCCCCTCCCCGGAGAAGCCCTGGGCCCCCCAGGGGCTGTGGTGATGCTGTGGCCTTGCCTATCTCCATGTGTTGTTTGTTTCTCATGTTATTTATATTGTCATGTTTTTACATCAAGTTGGTGGTGAAAACAGGCTTCCCACGTGGCTCAGTGATAAAGAATCTGCCTGCCAGTCCAGGAGACATAGAGACGTGGGTTTGATCCCTGGGTTGAGAAGATCCCCTGGAGAAGGAAATGGCTACCCAGGCCAGTATTCTTGCCATGGGGTCACAAAAGAGTTGGACACGACTTAGCGGCTGAGCAGAGTGGTGAAAGCACAGTGGCTGGGTGTTTATAACTGGCAGAGGATGCCGTTTTGTCATTTCTCTCCGTTCCTTGCTGGACCTTGGGTAAGAGGAGCAAGAGCCCTTCCTCTTGTGGAACGTGGAGTGTTTGGGGGAGAGAACCTAGCGGAATGCTTGTCAGATGTCAGGATCAGCCATGCCAAGTGAGGGGGTTTTAATCCTTGGGGATGAAAGGGAGAGGGTTTCTGAGTAATACACGTTGAGTCTGACAGATGAGTGAGGGGAAGGAAGTACTTTCATAGGAGTTAGAATAGCATGTGCAAAGGTCGGGTCGTAGAGGAAGGCAGATATGGTGGGTAAAGGAAATAAGATCGCTGTGGTTGGAGGCAGGAGCATGGTGTGTGTACCCAAACATACGTGCGTGCCTATACATAACGTGCATGCCAGATGACTTCATGGGGTTGCCTGGGCCTAAACAGTCAGGGTCCTAAAGGCTGTGGTGAGGTGTTGGGAGCACTGGGGGTTTTAAGGAGCTTCCGGAAGGGACGGTGTGGGGACACAGCCCGTGTCTTGGTGAGGCCATGGTTACTGTGGCTGAGGGGGATAGGCAGGGGTCCTTCAGGGCTCTGAGGGGCACATACTGCTTGCTGCCCGGTGGATGCTCTGCCTTGACAGTTGAGATCGGCCAGCTCTGGTTGCCGAGGACAGGCTTGTGCAGCCGGCCTCCCTGTCAGCTCCGTGACCCTCGTGGGGCTGAGTCTCCCTCTCCAGTCTGCCTAGTCATGCTCTCCCTGCCTCTGTGGGGATACAGGGTTAATGAGGCTCTGGGCCTGGGGGAGAGCAGGTACTGCTTGGTCCCGGGGGATGTGGAGCCAGAGCACACCCTCGCTGCGCCTGCGCTCTGATCTTGTCTCAGGCAGGCAGCTTTGACCGAGTCACCTCTGTCCCTGTAATGCTGAGCAGAGCCCACCAGCTCAGTCTTGTTGGCTTTGGGGGCCACGTTGTTGTCATTACTGCTCAGCTCTGCCCTGTGGATGAAAGCAGCCATAGACAGGGCGGATGTGGCTGTGTCCCAGGAAACCCATTTCCCAGAGCAGGCCCAGACAGTAGTTTGTGACCCCTGGATTAGGGAATTGACTCTGACCCAAGTTAGTCTTTGCCTAGCCAGCCAGCACATGCTGGAGCAGTGTGACCTTTGGGCTTGCTGGGGTAATCCACTGTTGCCCTGCCTCAGTTTCTCCTTTTCTCATAGGGCTGGCTATGGACTTCGTCTCCTTGACAAGTAGCAGTGTGGTTGCTTCGACTGTTGGCAGATGGGTCTAGGGTAATAACCCTTTGTTTCTGGAGGGCGATGCTCATTTTGTGTGGAACAAGTGGACTTTGGACCTAGGGGTGGGAGAAGGTGAATGGGATTGTTGGGTTTCATCTTGGCGTTTTTTTGGGCTTAATACCACGTTCTTGGGCCTGGATTGGAGCTAGGGTAGTTAAATATTTGGATGCAGACACAACTGAAGAATTTTAGAAACAACACAAGTGTTCGAGTGTAGACAGTGGTAAGGAGGAGACCAGAGGCATGTGGCTTCCCTAGGACCAGGCCTCGGAAGGGACAATGTGGCCCTTGGGGGAGCCCCTCAGAGAGCCCAGGCTTCCCCATCAGGCGCCCTTGGCCCCTGAGAGCTGACCCTGGGCTGGCTCTGGGCACTGCAACTTCAGTGTCCCTGAGGAACACTGGAGCTCCCTAGACAGCAGCCGGTGTCTGGCCGGGGCCTTCTCACCTCAGAAGGGCGCGGACCTCACTTGCCTGAGCTGGAAAGGATGAAGTGGCAACAATGGACTTATGTTCCCTGAAGTGCGGTAACTTGATTTCGTTTAAATCACCAATCACTGCATCCTCAACAAGTGTGATCTCCCTCAGATTGGGAAATCGTTGTTTGGGGTATTGTGTGTGTATGCATGTTAAGTGGAGTACCCAGGTGCAGGGTCAAAGCCAAACCATAATGATTTATCAAGGGAGCGGAAGAGTCTCTTATGAGTTGGTAATTGTGTACTTAAGGGTTACTCGATACTGTTTTAAATGTATGGGTTGGAAATAAAAACAGTAAAAACTCTCTAAACCCAGCGGGGTTGATGGCACAGCAGCCCAAACGATGTATCAGTGAAAAGCGATTACAGTTTCTTTTAGAGAGGTGCTCCCAGTTCTGTTTGGTGCTAAGGGGTTTCTGCTCCTTTCTGAATTTTGCACTAATTTTATCAAGGGGTGGTTGTTTATGAACTCCTCAAGTTGATTCCTTCTCCCTTAGTTAACCATCTCTGTTAAACCATCTCTGCTCATTCAATCCGTAAACTATTGAGTGCCAGACATGTTGTAGGTGCTTGAAATGAAATCAGGTCCCAGGCAGATACTCCTTTCCTTGTGGCATCTTTGTTTTTACTTGGTGAGAAAGTTCGTAGACATGGTAACTATGTTGTGTGGAGTTTGAGGAGGGGTTGGGGTGTGGGGAAGAAGGGGCAGTGAGCACAGTGGGCCTCTCTGAAGGAGACGTTTGAGCAGTGATTTGGGGGTGAAGGGGAGGAGTCGGTCCTCAGGGTGAGAGTGATTAAGGCAGAGAGAGCAGCTAGCACAAGTGGTCTAACAGCTACAGTTGGGACAGACTGTATACAGACATTCCTGAAAAATCGTGTGAAACTGAATATGAACTGGGCATTTGTTGACATTTAGGGCTTATTGTATGGTAGTTATGTCTTCAAAGGTCATTTTCAACTTGGACTGCAAACTGAAGAACTGATTGTTTAAAATAATAGCGTATCTGGGATTTTGTTGAGAACCTTAAAGGGGACCCCAAGGTGGAAGGGTGCCTGGTGTGTTGGAGGCCAGTAAGGTGGGGTGGGTCATGCCTCTGGGAGAGGACTGGACCTCACTCTGAGTGAGAATGCAGGGCCTTTGGAGGGTTTTGAGCTGAGGAGTGAAAGCAGGAGGTCCAGTTTGCAGACCTCCGCCCTGTTACTGGAGGATAGTGTGGCTAGTGGAGGTGTGAGAGGTGGTTGGACCCCACATGTGTTTGACAGCAAAATCAGTAGGATTTCCTGACGGACTGGATGATGGGTAATCTGATTAAGAAGATAATGCCAGATTTTAATCTGAGCATCTTGAAAGACTGAATTTGCTGTGAGCTAAAGTGGGGAAGGTTGTGGTTCAGGGTGAAAGTCTGAGATGACCTTAAAACTTCTTATATGTTGCATAGTGTCACATGATGCACTGTATGCATTATTATAGCAAATTAAGGTGACTTGGCATTAATCCCTTAGGAAAATGTCCAGTGTGTCTTGTGGTTTCAGAATTAGGGTACTTGGTGTTGCAAATCAATTGTCCATATGAGCATGGATGTATTCTGTTCATATATCTGCTCATCTGCTTTTATGTGCATGTCACACTCTTGGTTACATACTTGATGGTATGTCTCCAGATTTGTTTCTTTTTCAGTGTTTCATTATTCTAGGTCTTTTGCATTTCCATATAAATTTTGGAGTCAGCCTTTTTGTTTGTTTGTTTTTCAGCAAAAGATGCTGGCAAATTTTTGATTGGGGCTTTGCATCAATTTAGGGGAGAACTGACACTTTCTGATCCATGGGAAAGTCATCTCTCTATTTGGGTTTTCTCTCACTAATCTTGGTGACATCTTACTGTAATTCAGGTTGCAGGTCTTGTCCATGTTTTTAAAAATCAGATTTATCTTTAGGTGTTTTACATTTATACTGTATTAATTATTACTATTTTTTAGAGCTTTGAGTTTTTTTTCCCCAAAGATTTACTACTTAGTTTCTTGTCTGTGGTGGATCTTCGTTGCTGTGGTTGGAGGCAGGCTTTTCTCTGGTTGTGAGCAGGGACTAATCTTAGTTGTGATGCACAGGCTTCTTACTGTGGTGACTTCTCTTGTTCCAGAGCATGGGCTCTAGGCGTGCAGGCTTCAGTAGTTGTGGTGCTCGGGCTTAGTTGCTCCCTGGCGTGTGGGATCTTTCTGGACCAGGGATCGGTCCTGTGTCCCCTAAATTGGCAGGCGGATTCTTAACCATTGGACCACCAGGGCAGTCCGAGCTTTGAGCTTTTAAAAACTTTATTTACTTATTTGGCCGCATAGGGTCTTCGTTGTGGTGTGCAGGCTCTTTTAGTTGTGGCATGTGAGATCTAGTTCCCTGACCAGGGATTAAACTTGGTCCCTAAGAGCAGGGAATCTTCGCCATTGGACCACCACAGAAATTCTGAGTTTTGATTGTTTGTTGCCATTGTGTGGAAATACCTCTGACTTTTGTATATTGACCATGACCTGAAGAGAGCAGGAGCTTGGAAAAGCCCAGGACTACTCCTTCTGAGGTTTTGCTCTCTGAGGCAGAGAGGCATTGGCTCCAGGGAATTAATGGCATCTACTGCATTTCCCAGACTGAATAGGGTCTAAAAAAGTGACAGAAAGGGCCCCTCTCCCTAGGAGCTAGCCCTGGTGGTGGCTGTAGCCAGCTCTGGGCCTCACTGAGGAGGACTCTGTGTTCCTTGGTGCCCAAAGATCTTTCCATTAGATATCTTTACATATGATATTTGCTTATTTTGCAAGTTCTCCTATGGGAGTGTTTCTCGACATCCATGAGCTGTGAATTGCTGTGAACCCAGTTTAAATATAAAGGTTTCATATCAGAGCAAGCTCCTGGTAGTCATGTGGGTGCAAAGAATGACAACAGAGATGATACTGACAATATTTGGCAAACTAGAACTGACAGCTGCCTGGGAGGCTGAGATTTGACTGGTTCACTGGCTTGAGCCTGTGTGCCCATTGCACTGGACATGTAACCTCACAAAGGAGGGAAAGTCATGCTGTCTCTGTGACCTTGGGAGAGTTCCTGGACATTCTTGAGCCTTAGTTTTCCTGTCTGTAAAACAAGGCAGCCCCTTTTTGCGTGGGCCATGTAAGCCTTTTGGAGCTGATCCCTGGGTGAAACTTATAGTTGCCCTGTGGCAGTGAGGCCACTTCCATGTGGGAGATGAAGTTTATCCATCCTTGGGTACCTCATGTCCCCAGCTTCATGAGGGCAAACTCTGCCCTGCCTGTAATGGTGGGTGGTTTTCTTGGGGTCTGTGTTTGGGTGTGGGCACTGGCGAGAGGGGAGAGGTCACGTCTGGAGAGGGAGATGTGGTGACCTTGGACAAGTTCCTGAATATCAAATATGTCACTTCCCTTACCTGTCAAATGGGAATGATTGTGTAACTTAAACCCTGAGACTGTCGTGGGGATTCAGAGAGATAACCGAATTTTAATATAGTACCTGGAACTCACTACTGAGCATCTATTAAATGCTAGTATGTCTGTTTTTGCTGTTACTGTCATTAATAGTATAATCACAACCGTCAACCATTTTCTGCGTGCTCAGTATGTTGGCTTGTGGTTGTGTACCACCTATTGTCTCTATCCGTATTGTTTAAGATGGGATCTTTCATGTCTGACATCTTCGTGTTTACTGGTTAGTGCACCATATTGGGTCATACAGTCAGAGACTGATAGAAATTGATTTCTTCAGCTTGCCCTCCTGTGGAAGGGAGCAGTCACAGTGCTCTGCTTGAAATCTAGAATTATGCTGTGTAATTCCAGGGATTGGAGACATTTAAAATTGTCAGTATGTTCCAGTAACTTTTTTTGGAAACTCAGTGTTTCATCCTCTGTTCTTTGTTTTAGGTTGGCCAGCACATTGACAGAAGTTGCCTTTTGACATAGCTCCCACCATGGCCGGCTGGTAGGACCAGCGTCCCATGCCCAGAACCCAGGTGAGTGCGAGGTACCTGGTATCTGTGGAGTGGAGGCACTGACTTACCCAGCAGGCCTCGTTCAGGCCCTTGGACTTTTGAAACAGCACTGCTTCGGAAGCTGGTAGCCACTCCTGGAGAGGGAAGAAGGCCAGCACCTCTGGATTTGCACACTGGGCGATCTCCTCGGGGCTTCCCAGGCCCTGCCTTCTCGGGGTGGCCTTTCACTCTCTTCTTGGGTCTCACAGGTCACTCATTTGAAAAGCCCAGGCCCCAGGAGAATGAGCCGTCCTCTTTGAGGATCAGGGGCAGAGGATAGTTGTGGCCAGGTGGCCTTTGCCCTCTGGCCATTCCTGTGATTTCCCAATGCTGACGGAAATGGTTAGCATTTATCCTTAACCACCCATGCTTGTAGCTCATTGACCTTACTGCACTCCGTGCCTGTGGGGAAACTGAGCCATCCCCCCACTGCTTTGGGGTCTCAGGTGGAGACTGTCCAGGGCTTTTAGGACCCAACAGGACCGAGCCCAGAACCAGGTGGTATTTTGTCTGTTACTATCAGGGACTGGCTAGTGATGTTTTGGGCCAGGGTTACCTAACTGGAGAAAGTAGGACTGAGAGACGTCTTAGAAGATGAAGACACCTTGGAGACCTCCTGGGTTAGTGAGCCGCTTCCTCTTGTAGGCCAGCTGGCCGGTGACTTTCCGAGGGGTGTATGCCCTCGAAACAGTGGCACCACTGCATGGGGCGAGAACTGGCTGCAGGGACTCCCCTGCTGGGCTGAGCAGGGTATGTGGCGGGGATTGGGTGTCGATTTGTGAGGTTTCAGCTCTTACCTCCGTAGAGCAACAAAGTATGGGAGTGACCAAGTAATCCTGGGGTCAGGAAAACATTTCCAGAATGTTTCCCCAGCAAAAATAAATTTTACTGGTGTTTAAAATTTTTTAATTGAGATAATTTATATACCATTTAATTCACCCATTTATAGTATACAATTCAGCGATGTTTTCGTGTGTTAAGGAGTAGTGCAGGTCACCTCTGTGTAGTTATGGAACACTTTCATCACCCCCCAAAAGAACCCCATCTCCAGTCCCCCTTCCTCAGCCCCCAGCAGCCATTCCTCTACTTTATACCTCTGAATTTGCCTGTTCCGGACATTTCTTACCAGCGGAATAACTGTATCTGACCTCTCGCGTCTCACTTCTCATACTTAGCCTGTTTTCAAGGGTCAGGGTCTGTCTACTCTGCAGCGTGAGTCAGTGCTTCATCTGTTTTTGTGGCTGAGCATATTTGATTGCATGGCTAGACTACGTTTTGTTTATCCATTCATCTGGGATAAATTTGGGCTATTCCCACATCTTGGTAATTATGAATAGTACTATGAAGATTTATGTACACATGTTTGTGGAGACGTGTTTTCAGTTCCTTTGAACGTGTACTTGGAGTGGAATTGTTGGATCATAAGTCTAATATTCTGATGAAATGCCGGACCGTTGTCATGGCAGCTGCACCATTTTACACCCCACTCCCCCAGCCCTGCCCAGGGACCCTAGAGCTCTGGTGAAAATGACTCAAGGAGTCTGTCCCAGTTTCTTGGAGCTAGTTGAGGATCATTGGTGTTAATGGTGCTCATGACCTGGTGCTGGTGGCAGCATGCAGTAGGCCAGCCACCTAGAAAGTGGGTTTGGCCCGTGGTTGTCAGTAGGCTTTCTTTGAATGTTAGCATTTAAAATTCATGGTACTTTATGTCTAGTAAAGGTCTTACTGCAGCCCAGGGTGGGGTGAGTGACCATCACTTGTTTAGTAGCCCAGGGCGTTGTCTGAAGGCAGAGGGCTGGTTCAGGATTCTTTGAGGTCCTAGGCTGGATGACCTCATATCTGTCTGGCCCTTCGTTTTATTTTGCTTTAAATTTTGACCACAGTTCAGCATGTAGGGTCTTAGTTCGCTGACCAGGGATTGAGCCTGCACACGCTGCAGTGCGCGCGCACAGTCTGAACAGTCGGCTTGTTGAATGAAAGAAAACTCCTCCTTTCCTATTACAGGGCCAACAAGGAAGACAGAGCCATAGCGTTGGAAAGCAGTCAGGTTGGGGATCCAGGAGGGAATTTCTGGAAGCCCCCTCAGGTGTTCCTCTGGTCCTGCCTCTCTGTACCTGCTGTGTGAAGGGCTCGATGGGAAAATATGGGCTGTGGATGGTGGTGGCAGGTGATGGTCAATGTCAGACAGGCAAAAGCACCCTTGAGCAATTATTTTTAAAAAATGTATAAATACGTCAGCTTGTGTACTTTTGGTCGTGGGTGTAAGTCAGCCGAGTAGATTGATTGATTGATTGTTCCACTTTCCATTGAACCGTGGCCTGTGGTCTGCTGGGGTCTCCTCATTCCTGCTGCCCAGGACTCAGTGGGCACAGAGAAAGAGCAGGGCAGGAGAGGGGCTGTGTCCTGGAGAGTCTTGGACACGCACACAGCCCGCACACAGGGCCCCACGCTGTGTGTGTTGTCAGTGTGCGCACTGAGGGTCCGTCTGCTTGCCTGGGCTGATGGCATTGGTGTCTGCCCTTGAATTTCGCCTGTCAGGTGTCTTGTTCATTCAGCAGCTGTAGACACTGCTCTCGTGCTGAGAGACTGGCCTTGTGCTTGGTTGTTAAGGACCAAAACGGGTATGACTTGTAGAAAAACAAACAGGGAAAAGCAAATGCAGATAACCCTTAAGCAAGTCAGGAAAGAGACTCAGTCTTTCCCAGTACTAAGAATAATGCTCACTGGAGCTTCCCTAAGACATTTCTGACCCTTAGTCTTGAAAGGTGGACTCTGTTCTGTTCTCTTGGTGGGAACCAGGCACCACTATATGTTGCTTTGGGAGGCTCACAACACGTCAGAGAGGGATTTACTTACCCTTTGCTCCAGTGAGTTCACTTCTCAAAAAGTATCCTGTAGATAGACTGTCAAAAGTAAGGATTGTGGCTGGGCTGTTCACTACAACGTTCTGAAGTAGCAAACTGGAACTGACCTAGCTGTTTGCCAGCTGGGGCCAGGACTGATGGGGCTGGATCTGCCAGTGGGGTGGAGCTGAGCCCCTGAATGAAAGAAGGGATGGCTTCATGTCACGGTGATGGGATTTCTAGGGTGAATTAAGTAGAAACAATAACAAACTGAAGGGTAGATGTATTGCACTTACTTTCACCCCCCATGATAAAAGGTTAGGGGTAGGATGGAGACATAATGTGTATTTGTTTTTATTTTATTTTTTAGAATGGATATACAAACCATAAATGAACTGCATGGTCACCTCCAGAGGTATGACGAAAAGAGAATAGGATTATTGGGAGACTCCTCCAGGTTTCCTTTCTGTGTCGCACCAGATGCATGATTTATATAATTGGAAAATAAAGTTATGTCATGTTGGGGGAGGGGAATCCCCAAAAGCCATGCGCAAAAGCAAGCTGGAATAAATGAATCTAGGTACATATCAGTTGTACTCAAGTTGGTAATTTAACCTCTCAGAGGATTTATTTTACATGGCCTTAAAGCATTGTAGTTTTGGAGACTTGTTGGTGGCCCAGTGTTAACAATCCACATGCCAAGGCAGGGGACACA
Source organism: Muntiacus reevesi (assembly GCF_963930625.1). Classification (NCBI taxonomy): domain Eukaryota; kingdom Metazoa; phylum Chordata; class Mammalia; order Artiodactyla; family Cervidae; genus Muntiacus; species Muntiacus reevesi. The sequence continues at coordinate 182,794,628 of NC_089249.1, read as the reverse complement.
TGCTGCGAGATGCCTAAGTCCATGCGCTACAACTACTGAAGCCTGTGTGCCTGCAACTAAAGAAGGGCCACATGCAGCAACAAAGACCCTGTGCAGCCATAAATAAGTAAAATTGAAAAAAATGGTAGTTTTTGATCATAAGATATGAGATAATGCCATAAAGGTAAGAATAAGGGGGGAAAAATCTTTAACTCCTTTTAGGAATCATATTTTTGGTTTCAGGTCAACAATGCCGATAGTCTTATATATTGTAGGAGAAAACAAGTAATTGATGTCTTTAAGAACCAAAATTGGAAAAAAAAAAAAAAAAGAACCAAAATTGGGAATTCCCTGGTTGTCCAGTGGTTAGGACTCCATGCTTCCATTGCAGGGGGCCCAGGTTTGATCCCTGGTCAGGAAACTAGAATCCCACAAGCCCTGTGGTGTGGTTAAAAAAAAAAAAATTTTTTTGGTTGTTGTTGTTTTAAGGACAAAAGACATGTGAGTGAAAGATCAAAGCACGTAAGTGAAAATGTTTTGATTCTAAATCTGCATTGGGACTGTCCCAGTTGTGAAAGATCCTGCCAGGGTTATGTCAGAAGGACCCACAGGACACCACCCCCCCCCCCCCCCGACCAAGGGTGGGGCAAGGGCACTGTGAATGAAAATTAGTCCCTGGGTTGGAGCATCAAATGTGTTTAAAGAAAAAAATCCAGGGTTTGTATTGATGATTAGAAGAAAGGAAAAAACTCGTGAGTGCCCTTCAGAAAGTGTTAGGGAGTCAACTCATGTTGAAAAATTGGTAGAGTGAAGAAGCAAGCATTTAGCTCTACTCTACAACTGAACTTGCAAGGAACAAAACAGTGGGTGAGGGCTAGTTTCCCTCGAAGATGGATTCAAGCTGCCAGAATTATCCAGTATGCTCTACTCATACTGTCTGATGTGGTACCTGGAATATTGTGACTGAGAAAGTAAAATTTTAGTTTTATTTGATTTAAATCTTTTTAAATAGCCACATGTGGCTAACAGACAGTGTAGCTATTGACACTCTGGCTAGTGAGTATGGAACATGAAATTATAAGTTCATGCTTTTGCAGACACCTAATAAAATGGTGGATCTAGACAGTGGTCCTCAGTAGCTGCCAGCCTTCCCCACCCCACCCCCCAACCCAGGAAGGGTGCATGTGCTCTCAGAGGGGTGTATGCTTGATTCGGCCTCAAAGTCTAGTTTATGGGAAATTGGGGTTGTGTTCCTGGTGTGGGTCCCTGGTGACTCAGACGGTAAAGAATCTGCCTGCAGCACAGGAGAACTGGGTTCGATCCCTGGGCTGGGAAGATTCCCTGGAGAAAGGAATGGCTCCCCACTCCAGTTTTCTTGCCTGAAGAATTCCATGGACAGGGAAGCCTAGCTGGCTACAGTCCATAGGGTCACAAAAAGTCTGAGCGGCTTTCTATGCGACTGAGCAACTGACAACTTTTCACACTTTCCATTATACCACAAGGCGGCCACTTGCAAAACCCAGTCAAGGGGAATGGGACAAATGACCTGATTTCTTCAACATATGATTGAAAAGAATGTGATGGGGGAACCTGTGTCTTAGACAAGTGTGACTTTGACAGAGATTGAGGAATGATTAATTGTTGATGGTGTGATCATGAAATTGTGGTTTTGTGTCCTGTAGTGATAAATACTGAACTGTTCATTCATAAATACATATTGAATGGCATTTGCTTCTTAGAGCCTATCAGACATGAGGTGGGTGAAAGACTGGTTGGTTGTCTTGATGACCGTGGGATCTGGGTGGTGGGCATGTGCAATTTATGCTGCTTCTTTGGGTATGTTTGCAGTTTTTCATAAAATAATTTATTCTCCATAAAATAAATTTGGAAAATGGGTGTGACCCAGGCCTTCCTTCAGGGAGCTTTATGATGCATGTCACCCAGTGCAGGAAAAGTACTACTTATAGCAGTGAGGATGGTGGCCGCTTGTGGTTGGTGTAAGTTCAAGCAGAAAACCTTCAGCAGAGATTCTGGAGTTGCTGTGGGGAGCTGTGACCAGTAGCCCATCAAGTGGTACAGCTTCCTGTTAAAGCGTTATTATTTTCTGTAATAACAGCACTTATAGTACCTTCGTGGAGCCATGTTGGTGATAAAGTGGGTGTGTTCCTATTTTGCAGGTGAGGAAGGTGAGGGATATGGAGGTGAGCCAGGTATTCTGGTTTCGGCCTGATGGAGTGTGACGCTGGTAGCACTGTCTGTTCTGTGCGTGATTCCTCCCACCGCCCCCAGAACCCAGAATGCATCGATCACCACATGTGTTGCTTCACTTCAGTACCCTGATGCCATAATGTCCCATATGTTGTTTTCTGACACAAATTAATATATTATTCATTAGAAATCAATCTCACCTCTCCATTGGTGGTGTCTGCCCAGAGCAGCCGTAGCTGCTGGATAAAGTAGGTAGTTAGCTGGTCTTCACCATGACTGTCTTATAAAAAAAGAAGTGCTTTGTAAATTTGAGCCTTAAGTGTGATCCAGGGTTTATGAGAACTCCAGTGTGGGTGGGACCTCTGCCCTATGTCTCAGCCTGCTGTGTTCACTGCCCACCCCACACATCTTCCTGGGACTGTGCTGCTATGGATGGGAGGCCTTTTGTTGGAACCCCTAAAGGTGTCGCTGGGGCCCAATCAGCCCCTGGTCCCTGGTAGAAACTAAGCAAGTGTTAGGGTGAATGAGTGAGTGACACATCTGTGAGACTGAGGCGTCTGACACAAGCCCAGTGTGGGGCCAGTGACAGGCCTGACTTGATCCTGCTCTACACTGGTGGCCTGTGTGACCCCTGTCCTCGGAGGTCTTGGCTTCTCACAGAGCTGGTTCCCTTTTGGTAAACTGTCCCATTTGTGCCCCACGTGGTCACACACTGTATCACGGGCTTGCTGCGGCCTCCTTGGCTGCTGTGAGAAGCTGATGAGGGACTACGCCCCAGTGGACAGTGGCTCTTGGATTGTTGGCGATCTTGTTACACAAAGGAGTCTTTCCTTGAGGACCCTTTTCAGGTCCTGTTGGGAACAGAGTAAGCCTGCTTTTCCCTTTTAGTAGTTAAGCAGCTCTAGAGGGGCTGTGGCTCTTGAGGTTGATTATTTTGTTTTTGTTTTCCTGCCTTAAAATACTAAGGTAATGTTCACACAACATGAAATTCACCATTTTAATCCTTTTAAGTATACGTTGGCATTTAATACAGTCATAATATTGTGCAGCTATCACCTCTAATTCCAGAACATTTTCATCACCCTGGAGAGAAAACCTGTATGTATTAGCCTATACTCCCCCACCTCTGTGCCCCCATTCCCTAGCAGCCATTAATCTACTTTGTGTCTTTAGATTTGCATGGTTCTGGGCATCTCAGAAAAATGGAATCATATTCTGTATGGCCTTTTGTGTCTGCTAAACATTCTAAACAGTTACCATGTTTTCACAGTTCATCTGCATTGTGACAGGATCAGAAATTTATTCCTTATGTCTGAATAATATTCCATAATATGGATATACCACATTTTGTTTATCCACCCATTGGTGACATTTGGGTTGTTCTTGTTGGTTGTTGTGAATAGTTCTGCTTTTTAACACTTGTATACAATTTTTTTTTTTTTTTAATGAACACATCTCTTGGATATATCTAGGAGTAGAATTGTTGGGTCATAGGGGTAATTCTATATTTATCTGTATTTAACTTTTCAAGGAGCTGCCAGACTTTCCCACATCACAGCAACATTTTACATTCCCACCAGCAGTTTATGGTGGTTCCAGTTTCTTTATGTCCTCAACAACACTTATTTTCCTTTTTTTTCTTTAAATAGTCCTCCTAATGGGTGAGAGGTAGTTTTGATTTGTGTCTTCCTAATGATTAATGATGGTGAACATCTTTTCATGTGCTTATTTGCCATTTGCCATTTCATCTTTGGAAAAATGTCTTTTCAAATCTTTTGTCTGTTTTTTTGAATTGGGTTTGTTGCTAAGTTCTAATAGTTCTTTATATATTCTGGACATCAGACCATTATTAGAGATATGATTTCAAATATTTTTTCCCTACTCTGTTGATTTTTTTTCACAGTCTTCTGCACAAAAGAATTTAAATAAATTTGATGAAGTCTTAATTTATTTTATTTTCTTTTTTTTTGATGAAGTCTAATTTATTTTTTTCCTTTGTTGATATTGAACTTTTGGAGTCCTATCTAAGAATTTCTTGCCAAATTGAGGGTCCTGGTTTTACCCTCATATACTCTTCTTCTAAGAGTTTTATAGCTTTTAATATTTAGGTCTTTGGCCAATTTTGAGTTGGTTTTTCATATATGGTGTGAAGTAAGCATTTTGTTTTATTAATTTTATTTATTTTTTGGCTGCACTGGGTCTTCGTTACTGTGCATGGGCTTTCTCTAGTTGCATTGAGTGGAGGCTGCTCTTCATTGTAGTGTGCGGACTTCTCATCGCAGTGATTTCTCTTGTTGCCAAGCATGGGCTCTAAACTGTGTGGGCTTCAGTAGTTGGTACTCCCATGGTCTAGAATGAGGACTCAGTAGTTGCAGCTCACTGGCTTAGTGCTCTTCTGTCATGTGGGATCTTCCTGGACCAGGGATCGAACCTGTATTCCCTGCACTGAGAGGTGGATTTTTAACCACAGGGCTACCAGGGAAGTCCCCATTTTGTTTGGTTTTGATCATTTTATTTTCTATTGACAGGAAGAGTTTTTGACTTATTTAATGAGGGAGGGGAGTGCCATAGTTGAGAGTACTGAAAGTACTTTTTCTCATCTGTTTAACAAGTATGTATTGAACACCTATTCTGTCCTGGGCCCTAGGACAGTATCACTGAACAGAGATAGTCTGTGTTCTTGGGGGGGTTAGAGGAGGGGGACATACAGATGGAAAGATGAGTAATTAGCATGTCTAGTGGTGATGAGGTGGGAAAGGGGGTAGAGACCCCCCCTGAGTCGTGTATGTGGGGTGGGGGGGAGATTCATGTCACTTTGCTGTTTCTGCTGAAGAGAATGCTGTACAGAGATCCTGGGAAGGATGTAGCAGGAAGTACAAAGGCCCTGAGGTGGGAGTAAACTTGGCTTTCAGAGGAGCAGCTGGGATGTCTGAGTGGCTGGAGCTGAGAGAAAGGGGTTGAGGGATAGGGGGGACGTGAGAGGGGTGGTAGTAGTCAGGTCAGAGGGGCTCTCAGGGCCTTGGCTGGGGCAAGATCTTGCTTTTACCTTGAGTAGCATGTTGTAAAAAATGACCACTCATGTGATATCCTCTAGGTCAGCCTGGCTATTTTTTGGAGATGATAGGTGTCTATACCCAGAACAACCCTCTGCCCAAGGGGGAGATTTCTACTCACAGGATGGAGGAGAGAAGGAAGATTTCTGTTCCAGCTTTCACAGCTGTGCAGGAAGTGCTGGAGGAACTGTTCCTCAGGAGGAACTGTTTCTTAGGCCCATGGGCTTCATTGAGGCCAGACACTTACTTAGCCCTAGACATAGGTTTCCCTGCTGGCTCTGATCCTTTTGGGGCTGCCTGCCCTGCTGCCGCAGGATGTGTATGGGGAGGAGCTGACAAAGGAGCCCAGGCAGGGCCTCCAGGCTCGTGTCCCCACATTGCTGGGTGCACGTTTGGCTCTCTTTCCACTCCCGTCTCCTCCTGAGAATGCAGAATGCTTTTCTGGCCCTTCCTGGAAGTTTCTCTGTAAAACCTCCTGCCATTCCCAGCTCGTTGGAGCTGGTGGCCAGGGCTGCTTTCCCAGCCAGGTCCTGAGGGAGGCGGCCCTGGAAGGGTTAAGGCCTCCCATTTGGTGATGTGACACCCACTGGGCACATTGCAGTTGGCAGGGAATTGGCAGGCATAACCCTTTGTGGGCCAAGGAGGCTCAGCCACACATCTCTCAGTGACGTCCTGCACTGGAGGGCCCCTGGCCACCGTTTCCCTGTGGGTATTTAATATTCAGATCCTCCTCACAGGCAGCGTTTTTTTTTTTTTTTTAAGAGTCAGACATGACTGAAGTGACTACAGGCAGCGTTTTTATTTCCATGTCGCCTTCTCTTCTGGTGACATTTGTTTCTCTCTGGGGTTGCACTTGGACTTCAGGCGCAGGCCCCAGCTGTCAGAGGCCCAGACACCTCTGTGGGGCCACTTCCAGGTAGGCAGTGTTGGGTAGTAAATGAGCACTTCTGAGAGCGGAAACACAAAATCCAAGCCCTCCTCTTCAGAGTGAGCCCCGGGGTGCTATCAAGTTTTAAAAACATTTGCTGCCAGTCTCTCCCCCTTTTAAAGCATGGTCAGTTTAGGCGTACTTTGTCCTGCTGTATGCTTGAACGTGGAGGTGTGGACAAGCTTTCATCTCCTGTCACTGGGAAGAGATACTCAGAGGCCAAGGCATGAAGCTGAGGTGCAGACTGATCTCAGTGATATCTGCATGGCCTTTCTGGTCCGTGGTGGTCCCTGTTTTCCGAAGTTTCAAGAGATGGTCTATGTCTGGGAAAGATAAAAACAAACTCACCACCTACCCCAGCTTCCTCGACAGGACCTGTGCTTTCTCTGGCTGCCTCTCCCTGTGACTCCAGGGAGGGAGGGAGGTGTTGAGGTCTGGGGACTTGGCTGTCCCAGGCCTGGCCCTACGTGTCCCCAGAGTGAGTCTGAGCGTCTGGGCGGGCCACCAGAGGGCTGGCTGTTACTGTGGCATGAGCCCCAATGAAGGCAGTGACCATCGGTTTTTGTGGAGATGACTGGTCCCCAAACCTGCTCTGTTCCCTCAGGTGGTACTGGGGTGAGGTGCTACCACCATCTTTCTCCAGGTCTGCATGGCATTGGCCTTGAGGAATATGAAGACCATTAAGGTTTTATTTTTAAAATGGTGGTGGTTGCTACTTGAGTATATTAAAATTTCTGCTCTCCGGATTAATTTTATTAAATATATCTCAAAAAAGCATTATTTCAGAGGCTACATTTACATGTCCTCCACTGGTGAAGAATCTGCCTGCAGTGCAGGAGACTCCGGTTTGATTCCTGGGTCAGGAAGATCTCCTGAAGAAGGGGCGGGCTCCCCACTCCAGTGTTCTTGGGCTTCCCTGGAGGCTTAGACAGTAAAGAATCCACTTGCAATGAGAGAGACCTGGGTTCCATCCTTGGGTTGGGAAGATCCCCTGGAGGAGGGCATGACAACACAAAAATAATCAGATTGTAATTGTGTGTTTATTTGTAAACTTAAGAGCCCAGGGTGTATTATATGTGGGTGTTTTTTTTTTTTTTTTTTAATTCTTCCCAGTGTTAACAGTGTTACATATCCGAGTGGTTCTTGAACCAAGGACTGAAGGTGACCTGATAGGATGGCTGCCTTGGTCTGACTTTACCTTGCATGATTCCTGAGTGGTGATGGCCTTATATTTGGTGTGTCATTATCATTTCAGATGGATGTGGTGTCTGGGCATGCTTGGCATGAAAGAAGTGCCCTGTTAGGAAACTAAGATGCTCCTGAACTTAACCTTCACCTTTGGCTCCTGAGTCTGAGTTGAACCCTCATTCACAAATGATGTGTCTTCCCTGAAGGGTAGGTAACCCCTTTGGGGGCTGGGGTCAAGAGAGTTCCCTGTGGAGAGCATCAGTGCTCAGATGGATTAGTTTGATGGAGTGACTGGAGGCACTTGATTTAAATTGTGTGCACACTTAGGTCTTTTTGGAGCACACTCTGTGCTGTCAGCACTTTCCTCCTCTGTCCTTCAGGACCTAAAGGTTCCAGCTCTCCTCACTCTCACAGGCTGATGGTCAGCCAGGACCTCCACCCCATCCCCAGTCCCAGACTACTGCAGCCTGCGGGGCCCAGTCATCACTGCTAGCATATAAATGGCCTCACTCTCATGGGGGAATGTTTTTTCCTTCTAAGCAACCTCATTCCATTTTAAAAAGTTGTTAAAAGTTTTGATCCCCTTTTATCTGGTTTCATGTACTTACTTGGGAGATGGGTTTTCACATGCCTGTATATTTCTGCCACTTTACCTTTTCTGCTCCCATTGCTTTCTCCTCTTCCATCTCTACAACTCCAGATTCTGCTCATGTGGCCTACCTCTAATGAAGCATTTCTAGATACTCCCCCTCCTCCTCTGGACCAGCTGAGTGGATTTCTTTTCCATTGTTGGCTTGTAACAAAATGATGATCAACACATGTATCTTACCACCCTTACTGGGTCTTTGCTGTCATGAAGGCCAGTGACCCCAAGCTCCTGCTCCTGCCTTCCACAAAGGTGGGACCCCCAGGTCACTGGCCCCTTGGAGGTAACTGACTGGGGCAGAATCAGTATTCGACATCCATGTCCTGGATCAGACAGACTGTGAACTAGGAGAAGGGTATCCCTGGTTGTTAGTAACTGACCAGGCTTCTTGGTACTGCCGAAGTTCCCTTCCAGATTCAGGCATCACTCAGATATTAACAACAGTAGACAGCAGTTGGTTCTTTGCCTTCTTTGGAACTTTACATTACTGTGTGCACAAAGTAGTAAAAATGAGCATGGTTGCAGGTGCTAGTGATTTTTAAACCGCTCTCTTGTTCTACCCAGGTGTGAAATTATTTGTCTCAGAGGAAGTGTGGGTTGAAGTGGTGGAGGTGTGCAGGGGTCCACAGAGGGCCCTGAGTAGCTTTTGCACGGCCTGTGGGCTCCTTCGCTTGCTTCAGAAGTTGGTGGTTCTGGACCCTGTGTCTCATCTCATTTTCAGAATGGTTTTCCTTCCCGACAGTTGGTTCTGGAGCCCAGCAGACAGTGATCACACATGAGAACTGCTGTTCTTTTGCTCATAAATTAATTACACAGAGAAGCAAGACCTTTTCTAAGATGATTGGATAAGATTTGGAAGTGGGAAGAAGGGATGAAAACTGTATATACATGAGTGTGTGTAGGTGCATGTGTCTGAGTGTGGGTACACGTGTGTATTTGTGTGACGCAAGGTTGCTTGGTGTTCAGCTAGCCTGGTGTATTGCATTTTGGGGATCAGGGCGGTATCTGCTGACACCCCTGTTTCCTGAGTCCCTCCTCTGCCAGTAGGGCGATGCTCTGCAAGTAGGGTCAGATGCTCCCAAGTCTGGAGCACCACGTGTTCATCTCTTTTACACTCTTCTCTCTGTGTGCCCAGAGCCTCGGCACCGCCAGCCACCATTAGAGGCCAGAGGTGACATTATGCGCCTTGTGAGAAACCTTTAAGAGAGCAAGTGAGCTCCTTAACACCACTGAAGAATTTGTTGGTCAAGACTTTGATTTCTGTAAAGAGGTTGTTTATCTGGCAAAAAATGCTGGCTTCTCTTACCATTAAGCAGGAGGCTCCGAAAACCTGCATCAAGTCCCCAGGTCCAGGGAACTCCAGTGGGATGAACACGATGCTGTCAGGCTGGAAGTGAGGTGGTGTGCCTACCAGTCAGGCCTGGCGTTCACATAAAAGTCAGGAGACTTGAAGGACCAAGGTGCTGACTGGTTGAAGGCTGAGCCCAGCGGCTGTTCCTGAAGCTGTGGTGGCGTGTCCAGGCTGAGGCTGAGCTGTGGAACTCCAGTTGCAGGCAGAAAGCACTGAGGTTTATTCAGGATGCAAGGAACAGGGCTGTGATGGCACTGCATGACTTGCCCTGGAGTAGGACATTGGGGGGCAGTGTGGTGTGAACCTGTGTCCTCCTGGACCCCGCCCCGCCCCCTGCTGCCGCCAAACCAGTTGAAGCCCTTCTTAGGGTTTCCCTGACACAGACGACTGCACCCACCCCCACCAGCCTTCAAGGGCACAGTTAAGTCCGGGTTACCTGGAGAGAAACCTGATCCCGAGGCTCTTCCCAGGAACCCCCTCCCCTCACCACCCCAGGTCTCTAGCAACTCAGCCCCAGTGTACTTGATTTGCACTTACTTTCCTGGTGGCTCAGGTGGTAAAGCGGCTGCTTGCAACGCGGGAGACCTGGGGTTCAGTCCCTGGGTGGGACAGATCCCTTGGAGAGGAAAATGGCAACCCACTGCAATACTCTTGCCTGGAAAATCCCATGGACCGGGTAGCCTGGCAGGCTGCAGTCTGTGGGGTCGCAAAGAGTTGGACATGACCGAGTGACTTCACTTTTTTTCTTTTCCTGGCTTAACCCTGCCCTGTACTTTTCCTTAGAGCTTTGGTCTGATGCTCAGGCACGTGTGCTTAGGAACCATTTGTTTCTGTAACTGGGTTAAAGTTTCATCTGCTTCAGTAATTGAGTTTATAGCATGTAATTTCCTTCTATGAGGGGCCTATTTATCTTGAGAGTGTGTAGGGCTTTTAGAATGATGTAAAATTGACCCATGTAGTTGGGACAGACTGACCCTGCAGTAACCAGTATGCACTTGACACTTCTTGAAACTCAATTTCTTCTGATTTGTCCAAAGGGTTAACCTTGAGTCCTGGACTTGGATTGAATTTACACATTCACTTCCTTTCTTTGAAACCAGTTTTCTCTATAGTCAGTTCTGCCGTAATGCTTGTTTGGAAAAGCAGATTTGTTCCAACACTGTTGGTATAAGGGCACATGGTTTTGTTACATGTGATTTTGTCCAGGAGAAATGCTAGGTCTGGGGGGTTGGGAACCTGTGGCCCACAGGCTCATGGCCTGTTTGGGTAAATAAAGTTTGATTGGGACACAGCCACGCCCATTTGAGAACCAACTGTCACAGTGCAGGGCTTGAGCAACTATGACAAAGACCGAATGGCCTGCAGAGCTGAAAATATTTACTGTGTCTCTTTAAGAAAGTTTGCTGACTCCTGTATTAGATGAATCCAGAAAACTACTCTCAGTTAAAAGAGCTCCTGCTGGGACCCTGAAACAAAATGCACCTACCTTAGATGTGCATCACATCATATCCATCCCCTTCTGGGTTCACACAACCTCCTTCCTCCTGAGTTACTGTTGCTGTAACTCAGAAACTGCACCCCATCCAGAGTCACAGCAAATACCCAGGTGAGGCTTCAGGCAGCATTTGTGTATTTCTTAGCTGTTTAACATGCTACCATTTAAAAATCAGGTTCCAAAAAATAAATAAATAAATAAAAATCAGGTTCCAGACTCTCTTTTGATGTTACTGGTGAAGCTTTGTGGTGGTGTTCCATCATTTCCACAAGCCCTGTGTTTCATTGCGCAGTTTTGCGCCTTGTGGCAGCTTTTAGGGATGTATGTCCTGTACTCCGGCAGAATTTCTGTGCTCTGAAAGCAACAGCAGGAGGTGTGGTCCCACTGATAACACTCAATACGGTTGTAAACATTTAATATCTCGTTTGGACCTCAGGGGGCCAGAGCAAGCGGTCAGACCCAACTTCCTGCTTGTGAGGCGCTTCCTGTGTCCTTTGGAAAGGACACGCCTGACTCTGGGTGGTTGATGGGGGTTTGATGGGGGTACTGTGTAGAGGAGCCTGGGCTTCAGTTCCCAGCACTGTCCCTCCCACGTGCTGTGTGATTTTCACCTGCCTCAGTTTTCCTTCCTGTAAATCAAGGGCTGATGATAGCACTCACCTTGCATCTGAGACGATTCATGTGCGGTACATAAATTCTCAATCAGTGTAAGCTATCTTGTCTGTAAAAGAAGACCCCACATTTCTGTTAACAGAGGAACATTAAACTTGGGTTGAGATCTGAGAGTACCAGTGTTGAAAGGGAGCCCATGTTCACCAACCCCCACCCCAGCCCCTTGGGGGGTCTCTTTAAAACCTGCATTTGTTCATCAAATGTTTGACGTGCACCCGCTATGTGGCTGGTACTCCTCTGGAGTTGGGGATACACCAGGTGGGTGGCAGTGACATCTGATGCCAGGAGGCTCATACCTTTTAGTTGCAGGGGTCCTCCTGGCCAGACTTCCCCACAGGTGCTTCTGTAGCCCCTGGCATGGCGAGCCTTAATTCTCGGAAGGAAGGCTGCCATGGAAGCCTTTGAGGACCACTGTTCTGTCCCAACTGGCGTCATTTACCGCCCCCCCCCCCCCCCCAACGTGCTTGTCTCTCCAAGGTCAGGGAAAAAAGATTTGAGCATGAGTAACAAAAGGCCTTTCGATTGTACGGTGGGATGTTCCATGGTGGGGAGCTTATAAGATAGCCAAGTAGAAAGAAGAGTGTTGAACCTGGTTCCAGGCCCACTGTACTCGGATTTCACCCCTTGTGGGATGACTGGCTGGTCTTCTACCCACAGAGACTCTTGGTGAATGGCACCTGCCCTCACATGTGTGGGTGTGGTCAGTCCTCACCGGAGTTCCCGGACTGCGGCAGGGAGAATCTGTTGTCCTTTGAAGGCCCATGGAACTTTTAGCCAGGTGGCTGGGCCCTTCTGATGATATATAGAAGAGAAAACATTTACATTTCTGAAGTGTCTTTAGGTTTTCAGAACACTAAGGGTTCAGATGATTTTGAACTGTCACGTTGGAGAAGACTGTTGAGAGTCCCTTGGACAGTAAGGAAATCAAACCAGTCAATCCTGAAGGAAATCAGTCCTGAATATTCATTGGGAGGACTGATGCTGAAACTCCAGTACTTTGGCCACCTCATGCAAACTGACTCATTGGAAAAGACCCTGATGCTGAGAAAGATTGAAGGTGGGAGGAGAAGGGGATGACAGAGGATAGCATCACCGACTCGATGGACATGAGTTTGAGCAAACTCCGAGAGTTGGTGAGGGACAGGGAGGCCTGGAGTGCTGTAGTCTGAGGGGTCTCAGAGCCGGACACAACTGAGCGACTGAACTGAACTGAAGGGTTCAGAACTCAGCTTCAGTCAGTAAGACTGAGGTTTCTTTTTGAGGAAATCTTTTGCACAGGACTAACTGTGGCCCCCTGTCCTCTGTCTGAGATTCCCCTCTCAGTTGCTAGGCATATGCTGTTCCTCTACCTGGACCATCTCCCTGGATTCCTGTTCTGCTTTGGCCTCATTCTGTGAGGCTCCATCTGAGTACACTCGCCTTCCAGAAAGTCAGAATGCAGGGGTTTTTAATCAAAGCCCTTGACTGACTTGCTACATTTTGCCATGTAAGCCATCTCCAAGAGTCATACCCTTCATGAGGCTGATTAACAGAAATGTAGGTCTAACTCAGCAGCCCATACTGAACCCATACTGTTTGCTCCACACTGAAGATGAAGACAGATGGGGGATATCTGCTGTGGGGGAGATGACGCCCCTGAGCGGTGTGGGGTTTGCTGCTGTGGGCTCTCTTGAGTGAGGGGCCCTCTCAGGGAGAGCCTACTCTGATGCCGTGGCCTGATGCCCACTGGGGATAGCTGGTGACCCAGGGGGAAGGTGGGCTGTGCGGATGAAATAATGGGTTCGGGTTTACTGCCGAACTCAGAACTCAGAAGTTGCTGTAGCAAGTGGTCCAGAAGGTGGACTTGAAAGCTGCCAGTAACAAGTGGGAAAGTGGCAGCAGCATCCACTCTCCGTCCGCTGAAGGTCGCAGTTCCTCTTGGGTTCTTTGCCTGTTGGAGGAGCTGGCCGCCTCCCTCCAAAGGGGACCTTCTCCCCTCACCCGGACCTCATGCCGCTGGTTCTTTCAGTTCTCACCTTCTGCAGTGGGAATGTTTGTTTATCTTAACTCTTTCTATCTTTGTTTTCTTTGACTACAAAGAAACTGGTTGTCACTGTTAAGAGAAATAGTTTAGTGCAGAAATGCTTAATATAGACAGTGAAAGTTTCAGAGGGGAGTGTTGTGGATTTTAGTCCAATTTCTTTCAGTTTCAATTTTAGTGAGCTTTCAGTATCTTTTCCTGCAGGTTGTAACTAAGCCTTTTAAAACTGAATGGTATCATACCATTCTGCAACTTGATTTTTCTCACTCAAAGGTTTTACTGATGTCACTGTTTCTCTTCACCCAGCAGATCTGTGAGTTGTGGAGGGGAAACTGAGGTTCAGGGAGTAACAAGCTCCCTTGCCAGTTGCTCCCTAAGGTTCATCCTTGTTCTCTGCTGTATCTGGTGGGGGCTGGCCGTTGGGAAGCAATTGTTAACTTTCCCAAGTTAAATTACATCCCTTATATTTGGCCTTCATGAGGTTTGGCATTGTTTAAAACTCGAGAGCTGGGGTGTTTGATGTGAGCTCCTTCCAGAACACAGCTGCTGCATCTCTGCCGCTGTCTCTCGGAGACATGCACCAGGAAGTAGCTCGGGCCGAGAGCAGAGTGAGGTCTCTGTGCTGGATGGGAAGACGGTGCGCCTGTCAGCCGGGGGTGGTGGAGGGTGTGGAGCTTGGCCGGGGCCCAGTGCGGCTGGCATCTGGGCCCTGTCGTCACCGTGGCAGTTGCCGCACAAGCTCAGGCCCTTCTTTCCACACCACCCTGAGTTCAGCGGCTGTGCCGTGTGCAGGCCCCCACCTGTCCGCACGCCCCTGGCCTCCGTGCGTGTCAGCCCGTCTCAGTCCCGTGGTCTTCCTTCAGACCTGCTCCAGCTCTGTCCCAAAAAGTCAAGTCCATCTTTTCTCAGCTGCTCAGACAAAAATTAAGAACAGCAACTCAGCAACCCTCTCTCGCCTCTTGTCTAGCTGCTGGTTTGTTATGTTGTTCAAATCCTCTGACGTTCACCCATCATTTGGTCATGTCTCCCTGCTGCTCTGCCCCAGTGTGTCCCCAGATCAACCACATGATCCTTTAGAACAGATTGGACCCCTCTGCCCCCGACTTACCCTGCCCTCTGTGCTCTACCTGAGGTCAGTCTGCACTCAGCACCCTCCTTCTGCCACCACCTCGAGCTCACGCCCTTCTTTGGGCTCTGCACAAAGCACCCCACGTCATCTACTTTTCAGAGCATCAGCTCTTGTCACTTCTTCCAAACACATAGTCCTAAGCCTCACTTTCCTCATGCCTGAAACAAGAGTATTACTAGTAGTGTTTTTACTGTTATGTTAGTAGCAGTATACATAGCATTTCCTAGTACAGAGAGTATTAATGATAACCTCAGGGTTAAGACTCTGTGACTTATGCCTCTCTAAACCTCCCCTCTCCCAAATGAACTAGCCTGTGTGAGGTGCTGGTCCCCTGAGTCCTGTTTAAAAAATAATGGTTCCTGCCATAGCACAATCACCCTTTTGGAGTTATTTTAGAACAGATTTTCCACCTGAGGTCCTCAAACCAGTTGGAAGGTGACATTTAACTGAAAGCATCTTTTGGTAGAAGCAGTTGAAATCTGCACCCCTTCCAGAGCCGTGTGTAAGCATTCTGCCTAGGACTTGGTAGCCCCCATGCTGGTATTTGTGCTGAGTGCTTGGGAATCCTCTGGTGTAGCTGGAGCTTGTCCCTCTTGGGCCCGAGGACTACTTGTGCTGTGTCCTGCTGACCAGCCAGGTTTTGTCTGGAGAGAGTGAGAAGGGGGACTGAAGCCCCCTGGGTTCCGGCCCTGCTCCCCAGGTAGCAGCCTGTGCCTCGGGCAGCCGTGCGCCCTGGTGGTGCCTCTTGGCGGTGGGCTTGCTGCCCTTGGGCTCTGCCCTGCAGGCAACAGCCAGCTCGGGATCCTGCCTCAGAGGGGCTGCTCTCTGCGGGCCAGCAGTTCTCCAGCCTGTGGTGGAGCTTAGGCGCTGTCGTCTGTCACTGCTGCTCTGCTGTCCCTTCGTTCTCTTCCCCTCACTCTCCAGGGGTTTTGAAGCAGATCCTAATTTCCCGGTTGGGGCGATATATCCTCTTCAGCTGCTCTTCAGAAAGCACCCTAGTGCTCCTCCTCACTGCGTCTTGCAGAAATTGTGCGTCCTGCTTCATTCCTAGGTCACACTTCATTCTTCAAGGCTGGTTTCTTCCTCACAACTTTTCTTTTTTTTTTTTTTTGCTGTGCCTGCAGGGCGGTGGCCGCCAGCCCTGATGTGCCGGATTGGGTCACAGGTCCTTCCTGCTGAGAGGAGGGTGGGGCCCCTCCTTTCTCGCACCTGCCCTCCCCAGGAGCAGTTGCCTGGCGGGATCGAGATTGGCTGGCGGCGGGCCCCTTGTGGGCACTAAAGCAACCGCCTTCCCCAGTGGAGGAGGAGGCTCCACCCAAGGAGGGGGAGGTCAGAGCCTGAGACTTCATCCCCCCTCCACCCCCCTGCTGTCCCCGCCCCCTCCAGCTGTGCACGTCCTTCGTGTCATGGGGGAAGGGTGCAGCAGCCGGGCCCCCCAACCACAGCAGCCTGCCAGAGGCCCAGGGAGTGTCTGGGGTTGGCAGAGTTCCAGCCCCTCAGCTTCCGAGTGAGCTGCCCTGACGCTGCACGCTGAGCACAAGCAGACAGGTCTCCCAGGTTCTCAGCTGGGGACCCTGACCAGATCTGAGTCTGGAGGGAGCAGCCCCATGGGTGTGAAACTCCACTCTGGCCCCTTGGGACCACTTGTCCCACACCAGTGACAGTGAAATGAGGTCACTGCGGCAGTGCCTCGCTGGTCTGATGGCCTCATGCAGAGCGACCTCCTTGTCTTCACTCCCCAGCCTTCCCCCACCCCAACCTTGTTCTTCATATTGACAATTGGGAGGAAGGACTTCAGATCGAAACTGGGGTTCAGATGAGCTTCATGGATTGGAGCCTGGGGCTTACCACTCTGGAGGCTGTGCTGGGGGGGCCCTCTCGGCTGGCCAGACCGAGAGCTTCTCCCTAAGGGACAGAATTTCCTTTGACTTGCCTGAGATCCTGGACTCCCCACATCTTTTATGCCTAGTAGGCTCCTCTCTGGTCCTGGATGCACAGGACCACTATTCACAGTGACCACTGAGATCACTGCTCTCATCCAATTCCCCAAATGTTGGAGCAGCTCCTGTTGTTTAGGCAGTGCCTCAGAGGAAAGTGACCAGTCCCTCCCATGATGAGGGAGGGGAGGGGAGGGGAGGGTGACTTCCATTCAGGGCATTGACTGATCTGCAGCTCATGGGGAAGCAGGACAGGCTCAGCAGTCTGACGGTTTGTGGGATATAGGGGGCTAAGGTGGTGTGGCAGGTGCAGGCTGGGGTGCCAGGAGGGTTTGGGGGCAGGTGGAGGGCAAGTTGATAGCCTCTGCCCTTGAGCTTCAGAGTTCTCAAGCTCTGCCTGGAATGGGGAGCACCCTGGGGGGATACATGGCCATCGGGAACCCTGCTTGACTCCACCCTTTTGGACTGCCTGTGGGAGCAGATGTCTGAGTGCCCAGGGTCGGCCACGCTGGCCTAACACGTGTCAGACGGACGCTCTGCCTCCTGCGCCAGGAGCATGGAGCAGCTGTCACTTCCCTTCCTTTCCGTTTGAGTCCAAGGCAGTGCCTTGTGCTGTTGCTCGTTTGTGAAGTCGGCTCCTTTAAAGAGGTGGCAGATGAGTTGCCTCAGGAGTGTGGCACATACAGTGATGTGGCTCCTTTGCTGCCCTGTACCACCCCCTAGATTCCAGAAGTTGGGCTCTGGACTGACTCTGCCTGGCACTACCCAGGACAGGCCTCCCAGGGGTTTTGCTGGGGAGAAACCGGGGTGCTAGGTGCCCTGCCTGCGTGGACACAGCCAGGAGGTCTTCAGTGCAGACACACCACGGGGGCGGTCGGGGTTCCCCGAGGGCCTGCCGTGTTGGTAGGTGTGGGCATTGACTGTCCTGTGATGAACCCTTGGTGGCTTCTTAGGTCCTGACCAGTGGAACTCTGGTCTCCAGTGTCCTGCCCTGTTGGGACATCAAGGCTGGTCTCTGAGTGGCCCCTTTAAGAGCAAGTACCTGTGTCCCAAACTGGGTTGTGGAATGCCAGCAGTCTCCCTGCAAACAGCCATCACTGCGGTCTTCCTTCACTGTCTCTGTGAGGGTTAACAACACTTCAGCTTGTTGTCTGGAACCGGTTCAGACTGGTTTTCTGGAAAGTGCTTTGTCTCTCAGACTGAATCCTGGGAAGGGTCATGTGGAGCCCAGTGATGTCATGGGATCAAAACCTGACTCAGCTGTTTCCCCCCCCCCCCTTTTTATTTTCTTTCTTCTTTCAATCAAGATATGTGTGTGCTACAGGTACAGGGTGCTGGCAGGGTGATGGGCCAGGCCTCACCCCATTCAGAATTCATTTTGTTGGCAGTCAAAGGGTTAAATGTGATCTCCCTCCGCCCCCTGCTGAGGTGAGCTGGCAGTGAGGAGGCTACCCCTGGCTGAAGGGAGAAGCAGGGTCAGCCCTCATCAGGGCAGGGCAGGGCAGGGCTGGACTTAGGCTGTGACCCTGCTCCTGGGACAGCGTGGTCCCCCTTCTTGGATTCCAGATAGCTCACATCCAGTGCTCTAGATCCCACCAGAGGTGGTCAGATCTAGAACAGCTTGTTCTATTTGCTGTTGAGTCTGGAATGCAGAGATTACCCCCTTCTTCCTGACAAACAGCCACCTTCCCTTGTTCCTGTCCCGGTCCCTGTAGGTTTCTGGTCCCAGAAAGGGCGATGCGTAGCTTGGCTTTTCAGGTGCTCTGTTGCTTCTGCTCAAGGCTGTGAAGAAATGTTCTGAGCACGCTTTGTGGGCCCTTCATTTGTTGTACCCACTTCTGCCATCATCACATGTGAGGCAGACACTCCAAGCTGACATTGTGAGAAGTTTCTGAGAAGATAGCTACTTCATTGTGCCCAGTTTACATGTCGTGTTTTCTCCTTCCGCTAAAGTTCAGAATGACTGAAGA
Source organism: Muntiacus reevesi (assembly GCF_963930625.1). NCBI lineage: Eukaryota > Metazoa > Chordata > Mammalia > Artiodactyla > Cervidae > Muntiacus > Muntiacus reevesi. Next base: position 182,776,052 of record NC_089249.1, on the reverse strand, counting down.
AGCATGCCGGACACGGAGTCAGAAGCGAGCGCTTGAACGGGACCCAGCGGAGGACGATGTGGAGAGCAAGAAGATAAAAATGGAGAGAGGAGTGTTGGCCTCAGATTTAAATGCTGATGGAGACACACGAGTGACGCCTGAGTTGGGAGCAGGCCCAGCCCAAGGGCTGCTGAGGGGCACAGAGACGACGGCCGTGGGCAGAGGCGAAGGGCAGGTGGGCGACGGGCCTGTGGACATGCGAACCACGCACAGGTGAGCGAGGGGCCGGGCTCCAGAGGCGGCTGGGGTGAGCAGGTGGAGGCCGCCCATCAAGCCTGCGGGAAGCAGCTTCTGGTGGGTGATCGTGGAGACGGCTGCGGGCTCCAGCTCCGACACCCGCCCTACTGTTCTGGCCAAGGGACCTTCCTCCTGGGGCCCAGCCGTCTGTAGTGTGGGGTGGGTCTCACAGGATGGGGGGTGGTAGCCTCTGTCGGCTCCCCTGCTTGGCAGCAAGTCTTAACTGAACGTGTACCTGTGTCCAACTCTGTGCTTCTGGTTTATAGGGAAACTTGAGTTTTTCATTTGGTCCTGCCTCCCTGCTTTTCACATCTAGGGCACCGGGGGCCAGAGATGCTGCCACCCCTTCCTGGTCACTGGGCTATGGACAGTCTGGAGCCACCCCTCCTCCTAGGTGGGGGACATGGGAAGAGAAGTCCCTCTCTTCCCAAGTTCAGTACCATGTCCTTCACTGGTTTCCCCTTAATCAGTACTGATGGCTTCAAGAGCAACTTTCCCAATCCTCAGCTTTAAAGAAATAAGACTCAGTGTACCACCCTGTTTCTTTTCCCCCATGAAAAAAATTGCAGCTCCCCACCCCCACCCCACCCCATCCTCACCCCACCCCACCCCCTCGGCGCCACTCTTCCCTTCAGAGCTCAGGTGAGCAGTATTCTCGGCGGGGTTCACCCCTTAGGTCCCGTGAGCCAGCAGCTGGTGGGCATGTGGGTGTGGCCACAGCCTCCTGAGCAGCCCACAGCCGTCTGTGGTTCATCTCTTGTCTTCCTTAGCGCCTCCTCTGCACACTCCCTTCCGGATCTGTGCGCCTGGGGTGGGGGAGGGGGCAGTAGTGGGAGGGGCAGCTCTGGAGAACCTGGGTGCTCTTCCCTTTGTTGCGCTGATGAATCTCACAGAGGGACCCCAGCCTGCAGGCTTTGTGTCAAATTCACTGCGGGCCCAGACGGTTGGTGTTGTAAGGACCTCAGAGGTTGTCTGACTCGTTGTTTCTTGGCTTTAAGGACTCTTGCCACTTTGAGATAAATGGGGACTCCACCCCCTCCCGCTGGGAAGCAGTTAGCTGGGCCGGTGTGCTTTCTGCTCTTGCTACCCAGAAAGGCCTTTTCTGTCTGACTCTGCTTTCTGCCCTCCCTGTTTTAAAACCAGAGGCCTCTTTTCAAGTTCTGGAAATTAAATTGTAAGTTTGGGTCTGCTTTCCCTTCACCAGTGTCACATGTGGGTGAAGAGAAGGAAGAGCCCACATTTGTGGAGACTTGCTGGGTCCCCCTTATGTTCCTAGGTGGCAGTAGTTTAGTTGCTAAGTTGTGACCGACTATTGCAACCCCATGGACCGTAACCCATCAGGTTCCTCTGTCCAAGGCATTTCCCAGGCAAGAATAGTTAAGTGATTGCCATTTCCTTCTCCAGGGGATCTTCCTGATTCAGGGATCAAACCTGCATCTCTTGCATTGCAGACAGTCTCCTGCATTGTAGGCGGATTCTTTACCACTGAGCTGCTAGGGAAACTCTGTTTCTAGGTGTCTGGTCTGCATTTTTTCCCTGTAATCACCATGCTCCCCTGTAGGGCAGGCCAGGGAACTGTGAGGTTAAGTGAAGGAGCATAAAAGAATGTGGAGAGCAAGCGACAGACTAACCCAGGCACACAGAGCACGGGCCCTGTGGGACTAGAGACACCCTGGTGTCTCCAGACACGAAGCATGTGAGATTGTGGGGAGAGCCTGGCTTTGGCAGAGTAAGGGTCAGCTTCCACTCCCTGGCTGACCTTGGGTGGATGACGTTAGTCTGTTTCTTCGTTTGTGAAATAGGCGATAATGTCTGCTTTGCATCTCTAGGTGACAAGATGTGCACGCAGAAACTGACCGTGGTGCGTGGCGTGAGAAGTGTTGGTGACAAGTGCTCTTCGGGTTTAACCTTCACTTAAAATAAGATGTCTCATACAGAGCTTAGTGTCTCCTTGAGTGCCCACACAGAATGTTCTGGCTGGTTTGTTGGAGAATTTTGACAGAATGATAGGATCAAGTCTAGCCCAGAACCATTCTAGAACTAATCTTTTTTGGGTTGGGTGGCCATGGTTTCTGTGTTTGAAGCTGGCAGTCTTTGGATCCTCATTGAGAGCATCTGGCTCATCCCTTGGGAACCTCCATATAGAGAATTTCATTTGATTGAGGTGTAGCATACATGATAAAAAGTAGACATGTGCCACTTGGTATACTTCACAAACTGATTTCTTTCTTGTAGCTCAGATCAAGAAATATAATGTGGGTTTAGGATGGGGAACACATGTAAATCCATGGCTGATTCATGTCAATGTATGGCAAAAGCCACTACAATATCGTGGAGTGATTGGCCTCCAACTAATAAAAATAAATGAAAAAAATTAAATAAAAAAAGAAATATAATGTACCCCTCATACCCACTTGTCACTACCCTCTTAGTAACCACTCTCTTGACTTCGAACAGCAGAGATTAGTTTTTTCACTTTAAATAATTGGAATTATGTAGTCTGTAGCTTTTGCTTACTTTCTTTCAGCATGATGTTGTGAAGTTTACTTAGATTGTTGTCTTTAATATTTATTTTTGAGTCTTAGTTGCGCATGTGGGCTCTTTCATTGTGGTATGTGAGCTTAGTTGCCCTGCTGCGTGTGGGATCTTAGTTCCCCGACCAGGGGTTGGACCCATGTCCCTGCACTGGAAGGCAGATTCTTAACCAGGGGACCACCACGGAAGTCCCAGATTTACTTGTGTTGTTGAATGTTGGAATAATCTTTTTTTTCAGTGCCATGTAGTATTTTTCTAGAATTTCTGTTTGGCTTTTTAAATTTTATTAATTAATTCTTATTGCAGTATAATTGCTTTACAGTGTTTTGTTAGCTTCTACTGCTTACCGAAATGAATCAACCATACATACACAATATATCCCTTCCCTTTTGGGTTTCCATCCTATTTAGGACACCACAATGCATTAAGTAGAGTTCCCTGTGCTATATAGTATGTTCCAATCAGTTGTCTATTTTATATAGCATATCAATAGTGTGTATGTGTCTATCCCAGTCTCCCAGTTCATCCAGGACACCCCTTTCCCTCTGGTCTGGCTCTTTTAAAAAACTGCTGCTTTCTTTCATGCTGTCCTATTCTTAGGATCCAGTTTAAGCATATTAGACTAGAGGGAGTTTCTGGTGGCTTCTAGCAGAGAGAATTTCCTTTTTCTTTAAGGAAGTGGCTGGTGAGTTTAAATCAAGATACAACTTAAAAAACTACTTTGGGGGATTTAGAGCATGTGGAGATTGATAAAGAGGTAGCAGGATGAGTTTTCTCTTTCTCTACAGTTCCTCTTTTCATCTCTGGCATTTTTTTCTGACATAGTCTTCCAATGTGTATGTTTTATTTTCAAAATGAATCAAGACTGGAAGGCAGCTTCCAGCAGTGATTGAGTAAAGAGAGATTGTCAAATCCTTTCCCCCCCAAAAATGGCTATAAAGCAGGACAGAATTGACAGCGCAGCCGTGTCCCCCCCCCCCCCCCCAATCAACCATTTCAGCATCCTGGAAATGGATGAGAAGCATGCGGCAATCTGAGAAGGATTTATGCTTAAGAAACTGCTGAAAGTTTGGGTTAAAATGGTGAGAATCTGTGTCACTTAACCTGGTACGCTCATGCCCTCTGCCCAGCCCTGTTCATAGGGAGGTTCTGCCCAGCCAGTGCAGGCTGTAACGGGTGAGAAGGGACTCGCTCAGTTTCGAGTGGTGGGCAACAGCCTTGGCTGAAGTGACAGTTTTGAAGATGAACACGTGGGGAGGGACAGTGGCTGCGTTAGCCCACGTTTGCAGGCATATTTGGGGCAAGAGAGAAAAACTGTTTGAAGGAAGAATCCCCAAAAATGTATCTGAGGAGAAGTTTATCCAGGAAGCTCAACAAATCTCAAGTAGCATATATGCAAAGAGATCTGTACCTAGCACATCATAGTCAAACTGTTATAAGCCACAGACAAAGAGAAAATATCGAAAGTAGCAAGAGAACAACTCATGACATACAGGGGAAGCATTAATGTAATTAACAGCTGACTTCTCACCTGAGACATTCAAATGGAAACCAGAAGGGAACCGAATGGCATTCAGAGTACTAAAAGAAGAAAACTATAAACCCAGAGTTCTCAATGCCTCAAAACTGTCCCTCAGAAACGAAAGCAGAAAGACATTTGCAGATAAACAAAGACCGAGAGGGTTTGTTCCTGGCAGATCTGCTGGTTCTTCAAGCTGAAAGGAAATGACATGTTGGTAACTTATGTTCACAGGAAGAAATAAAGAGTTCTGGAAAAGGTAAATGTGGGCTACTGTAAAAGACTTTTTCCCCCTCATTTCTTATTAGTTAAAAGATATATCATCTAAAGCATTAACTGTAACACTGGGTAGAGTTGACAAAAACAACCATAGCTCTTTGGCAATTGATCAAAAGTATATAACAATCTGTTGTATTTATAACATATATAGATAAATAATATATGGGACAACAGTAGTACAGAAGGAATGAAATGGAGCTGTATCGGAATAAAGTTTTTCCATTTTACCAGGATCAGGTTAGTGTTAATCTGAAGCAGATTGTGATCTTAGTAAAATGCTTATTGTAATCCCTAGAGCAACTATTAAGAAAATAACTTTAAAATATAGTTTAAAAAATCAACAGAAGAATTTAGTGGTACATTAAATATTTGACGTAAAAGAAAGCAGTCAGTCAGGAACAGAAGAACAAAAAAGAAGGAAGACATGTAGAAAACAAATAGCAAAATGATATATGTGTAAATCCACTCAGATCAAAAATATATTAAATGTGAATGGTTTAAACACTTCTGTCAAAAGGCAGAGATTGTCAGACCAGATAAAAAGGCAAGATCAAGCTTAATTATATATTGTCTATAAGAGACACCCCTTAGATCTGTAGATAAAAAGGATGAGGAAAGAGACACCATAAGTAACCATAAGAAAACTAGAATGACTGTATTAATATCAGATAAAATTAACTTTGGCTTCCCAGGTGGGACAGTGGTAAAGAATCCAGCTGCCAATGCAGGAGATTTGTTAAGGGATGCCAGTTTGATACTTGGGTCAGGAATATCCCCTGGAGGAGGAAATAGCAACCCAGGATTCTTGCCTGGAAAATTTCCGTGGACAGAGGAACCTAAAGGGCTACAATCCATGGGGTCACAAAGAGTTGGGATGTGATGGAGCGTGTGTGCATACATGCACACACAATCAACTTTAAGACAAAAAATATTCCTAAAGCCAAAGAGGGACCTTTTTTTTTTTTTTAAATGTGGGCCATTTTTAAGTCTTTGTTGGATTTGTTACAATATTCTGTTTTATGTTTTGGTTTTTGGCCAGGAGGCTCCCTGACCAGAAATCGAACCCACACCCCTCTCAACCAGAGAACCACCAAGGAAGTCACAAAGAGGGTCATTATTTTTTTAATGGCACAGCAGGAAGTTTTAACAGTCACAAAGGTACATGTGCTTAACGACAGAGTCCCAAAATAGCTGAAGCATGAACTGATAGTATTGCTAATAGAAATAGATAATTCATAAATTGTAGTTAGAGACTTCATACTTCTCTTCAAGTAATTGGTAGAGTAACTAAGCTGAAAATTGACAAGATTCCTGAAGACTTAAAGAGCACTGATTCTGTTTGGCTAAGGGGTGTCTATAGAATACTGGGAAATACGTCTCATATGCACGTGGCACAGGGTGGCTCATAGGCTAGGCCATAAAGTAAGTCTCATGGGTGGCTGTATTAAAAAGACAGTAACAAGTGTTGGTGGGGATATGGGGAGGCTGAAACCCTGATCGTTGCTGGTGGGAATGTAAAATGACATGAGCAGTTTGGGAGTTTCTTAGAAAGTTAGATGTGACCAAGTTAGCACATGACCCAGCAATCTATCCCAGGAAGGTACCTGAGAAAGTACATCTGCACAGAGACAAGTGCATGGGTGTCCATGACAGCATCATTTTGGGGTGAGGGACGTGTTCTAAGCTTTGATTGTAGGGATGGTTGCACAACTCTAAATCTACTTAAAAATCATTGAACTACATTTTTATAGTGAATGAATTTTGCAGTATGTAAATTATGTCTCAGTATGGGTGTTTAAAATTTAAAAATGAGGTTAAAATAGTTCAGTTTCCTTTATGGCATCCATAAATGTGCTCATGGGAAGACAGAATCCCCCAGAGGTGGAAGTCGAGCCTGTTGGTCTTGTGAGACCAGCCCAAAGGTCATGAACCTGTGCTGCCCTCCCCCCACGCCAAGTCTGGACTGTTGGATGAGGCTGGAGCTGGGACAGACAAACGAACCTGCTTGGAGTTCTCTTTTTTCCTTTCTAAGATAAATAGACTCCATTCCTACACTTTCACAAATTGATCTTCAGAAGTAATCTAGGCCACACACAGGTGGGAATAGCTTTCTTTTTCCTCTCTTGGGTGGCGGTACATTTAACTCAGTAAAATAATGAGCCTCTTTGCCAGGCCGTCTCCACCTGAAAGGTTAGGACGGGGTCCCTTGGCTTCCCTGGGCTGTGTGAGGTGGGAGCCGCACATATACACCCCCATGCTTCACTGAAAACGTTTGTGTGTGCCTTTTTCTGAGTTGCCAGCTCTCCCTCGATTGTCTGGCAGGTCCTGTGCTGGTCCTTGGAGGCAGAAGTGATGGGACAGGGTTTTCTAGGATACCGTAGTGTGGTTAGGGAACCTGCAGAGGTGTTGGGGAACCTTGACTTTAGGGGTGTGGCTCACAAGGGCTGAAAGTCACTGGGCACCTGAGCAGACCATCTCTATTTCCTTATTTTACCTTGGAGGGAAACAGCTAGGGCTCCTAGGTCTCGGGCACAGCAGGGGCAGACTTGGAGCCCCATTTCTGCTTCTCACCAACCAGCCCTGTGGGCCTTGAATGGATGTGTGGGGCAGGTGGCATGATGACTGCCTTTGCTGGCTTCCATTGGGTATGTGGTCTTCAGGCAGCTGCGTCACCTGCTCTTCCTTCCCCATTTTGCATCATGTGTCTCTTTTGCTCTGGGACAGAGCTTTACTTGGACCAGTGGTGTGCCCTGTGGCATGGATGGGAGGCACTTTGATGTGTGTTCTTATCCCCACCAAGGTGCCTGCAAAGCAGGACACCTTTGAAGCGGGTATCCTTGGTGACAGAACCACTGCCCCATCTTTCTTTGGAACTCTGATAGTGGTGGGCGACACTCTGTATAGAAGCCAGGATTCTCAGATCATTTGCCAGTAAGACAGGACTTAGCCACCCACAGTGGTGAGTGGTGTGTGGAAGCACGTCATCCATACCCAGGTTAATGCTCAGGTCCTCTTCCAAAGTGAAAATGAATCTGAAAGTAACTTGATAGTGCTCCCGCTTGTCATCTGTAGCGTGGGCTTGTGTGGATGGCCTTGTTCTGTTTTGAGTAGAAATTGAGTCCACGGGACGAGGTATGTGTGTCACTTAGTGTTTATAGGGTATGGAGGCCTTGTTTGCACCCGCTTTACCAGCAGCCTATAGGAGAGGATGAACGCAGTCAACACTGGGGTTGGCATTGCTCTGCCAGGAGCGCTGCTGGTACCGGCTGCAGATGCTTCTCCTGCCGCGGTTTTCACATGTGTATCCACCTGTGTAGTCCAAAGCTTTATCAGGGTACAGACCCTTAGCATCCCTGAAGGTTCACTGGAGCCACCCACACATATACTGCCCTTCCTGACGGGGTGTATGCTCCCACTTTCCATCAGTCTTGCTTCTCAAACCTCTTAGAAATAGAATCAGAGAGTATGTGCTTGGTAGGGTCTGCCTTCCCTGACTCCGTGTGATTGGGATTCATCCCTGTTGTGTGTATCAGCGTCTCACTGAGCAACTCCTGTTGGATATGTGTAGTCGTCCACTCACCTGTCCAGGGATACCAGGCAGTCTCCAGGTTGGGGCTGCTGAGAGCATTCCTACAGAAATTTTCATGTGAACATGGATCATCTTGTTAAATGGGGATCAAATTGCTGGGGTCACAGGGTAGGTCAGTATTGAGTTGTTTTAAAGAAATTGCTGTACCTTTCCTCTAAAACGTCTGAGTGGTTTTACTTTTGTGTGGAGATCTGGCTACTTGATCCTCACTCGGTGTCAAGTCTTCACAGTTTAGCCATGAGGTCTCCAGAGAGGTCTGAGCCCGTGTCCTGGTCTGCCTGTGTGACCACCAGCCCTCTCCCTTCCATGACAGAGGGTGAGGCCAGCACTGTTGCCATGCCAGCTTCTGTGGGGGGTGGGGTGGGGGGCCTCCATGGCTCTGTGCAGACCCGAGCCCCCTCCTACGCCGTTCTCCCCACCATGCCCCACTGCAGCTGTGCCTGACCCGTTGGCCAGCTGTCTGCTGGAATGTGCGTCCTTGAGTGGTTTGGGGGAATGTGACACGGCTGTGGGCCTGTGATGGCTCTGGAAGGGGCTCTGGTTCTCACAGCCCAAGTAGGTGTGGTGGCCCTCACCTCGGCTCTCCTACGGTCCCAGTGATTGACCCCTGTCTCCCCCCACACCGTGTGTGAGAGCTTTGGGGGTCCTGCAGCCAGGAGCCTGTTTGTGGCCATCACTTCCATCGGTGGGGGCTCTGACACGCTGTGGCGCCCAGCCCCTCCCCAGCCACCTGTTGTGGGCTGGCCTTTCATTTGCTAATTCTCTGTCTGCTCCAGGAGAGGCCAAGCAGGCTGGGGAGCAGCTCCATCGGCTTCCACTGGAAGTCCACAGCTTGCTTGTATTTCCGCACGTGGAACTGAGAGGTGGGTTCCTTCAGAAATCAGCTCCCCATTCTGCCCTCCTGGCCTCAGCTGCCCCCTCCCCGAACCTCTGTGACTTCCCTCCATCTCCTCCTTGTCCTCTGCCTCTCCCCTTCCCTCGGGGCTGCTCATCCCAGTTCTTCTTTGTCTGACCGCATCTTATCACAGGGTTGTAATTGAAATTTGAGGGAGTTCACCTGTACTTCTGAAAATCATTATTTTTGGATGGCAGCGTGACAGACTTGAGGGGCCTTGTTTTCTAACTCTCAGAGTGACCTAGGGACATACTGTGAGGGGCATATTGTGAGCCAGCCTGGTCAGGTAAGGAGCCCCCCAGTTTTGCCGCTTTCCTGTTGCCTTTACGGCGCCCTCCTCTGGCTGTGGAGGGCATGGCTTCTCACTGGATAGTGCCAGCCTTCTGGGGATGTTACTGTGGTACTGCCCTACCAGGAACCAGAAGGCCACTGTGTACAGTCATCTAGGTAAGTAGCTGGGGCTTACCAGGTGGTGCTTGTGTTAAAGAACCTGCTTGCTGATGAAGGAAGTGCCGGTTTGATCTCTGAATCAGGAAGATTCCCCTGGAGGAGGGCATGGCAACCCACTTGCCTGGAGAAACCCATGGACATAGAAGCCTGGTGGGCTACAGTCCATAGGGTTACAAAGAGTCAGACATAACTGATGCGACTTTGCACGCACAAGGAACTCTTGGCTTCACACATGTGTGAGTTAAGCAGATTGGCAGATTAAGCAGGTCATTTCCTTATTTTGAAATTACCCAGTCTGATTCTGCAGTTACAGTTTCTGATAGCCTCTCATGGTGTGTGTTCCTGCTGGTGCTGTGTCCTCGCTGCTGCAGTGGGTCATTGAAGCATTCTACCTGCAGGGGTACATGAGAGAGGGTCTCTGACCAGCCCTCTACTGTGAAGGCTCTGCTTTTGTATGCATTGCTTTTTATTTTGCATCTGGTATCTCTGACGTGATGAAAGCAGGTGTATCAGAACCTTAACCAGCCCTGAGGTGGGGATGGCAAGTGTGCCAGTCCGAGGGATCCCATCTTGACCCCCCCATCCACCTAACCCAGTGAAGAAGTGGGCTGAAGGGAGCTCTGTGTGTGACCCCAGGCCCGCAGGAGTGACACACCAGGAGAGGAACATTTCCTCAGCAGAATGTGCCCTGGAGAAAAAGGAGAGCTGGCCTGATTGCAAGAGATTTCTGGTTTTTTTTTTTTTTCCCCTTTAGATGAGCATTTGAATTGTAATTTGTGAGCCTGAAAGGGAGCGGGATAGCAGGTGGTTAAAAAAAAAAAAAGAATATGGGGTCTGACAGCGCGATTTCACTCACACCCCTGGGGAGCTGAGGACAGGTCTCTCCACTCTCGGAGCCCACCCTCTGCTCTGAAGTGAGGTTGGTCATACTCGAACCTCAGAAGGTCCAGCATAATTCAGTAAGGTTTGTCACAGTGCTGGTGGGAAGGAGCCTTGGGACTCATGGGTGTCCAAAAATGAGGGAGGGGGAACTGAGTTCTCTGAAACTCTGTAATGGGCCAACCTGGGGGAGGGGGAGTACAAAGGAGGTAGGGAGTGTCTGATGGGTGGAGAAATGGGAGACATAGCAGACATTGCTACGTGTCCCCTTCCTTAGGTACCAAGCTGTCAGAGTGCTTAATTTTAGAGCTTAAATCTTGACAATAGTTGTGATGTAATCACCCGAAAAAGCTTTGGGTCTTAGGGGTCTGAGACCTGGTGACATACAGCGTTCCTTAAGGCAGGCCCTTGACAGCTTTCAAAAGCAGCTTCAACATAACACTGCTCTAAGGAGACCCACCAGTCCAGGCCCACAGTGTGCCCTTCCTTCAGGAGGACTTGGGCATCCATCCCAGGCAGTCCGGGTGGCATGTTCTGGGAGCTCACGGCCCAGAAATAGCGGTGCTCAGGTGTCCAGGTCCCTGGAGCCCCCTGGGTTTGCCTGGAGTCAGGGCCAGAGAAGGCCTGTGATGGTGGGAGCAGGGTCGGGTTGTTGGACCAGAAGTGCAGGCTGTGGACCGCCCTCTGGAGCAGGGAGAGTTGATGCTCTGGATGTGGGTGACGCTCAGAAGCTTGCCGGATGCCTGCTGCTGCGAGCAGAGGTGCTGGCGGAGGGAGAGGAGAGGCCTTTGGCCCGGAGGGCAGCGTGAGCAGGGAGTGCAGCAGCGTGAGGCCAGGGGAGTCTCCTGGCCTGGGAACGGGGCCCCCAGCCTGCCCCTCTGCAGCTGCGGCGTGTCCCAGCCGCCTTGGGCAGTGGCAGCTTCTCTGTGAACTGGCTAACTGTGGGGCCTGTACAGTTGCTGCTTTTCAAGGCCACAAGGACAAGGTTACCTGTTCTTGTAAGACAAGCATCCTTGTCCTATAACTGAATAGGTTTTAGAGAGAAATGACAGTGTTATATGTGAGGTGAGTCCTGTTAAATTTTTAGTACACGTCGCTTTTCAAAACACAGCTTTGGTAACAAGAAAAAAACACATGGGTTGTGGTATGTCAGGAGGACTCCACTTGGGGCGCCTCTACTCAGACGGGCTGGCATCTTCCTTCGATGGGGACAGAAAACCCTTTGCTGGAAGCATTGGCCCTGGCCCCTTTTCCATCTCTGGGCCCCAGAGAAGCTTAGTTGTGTGGAAAATATGTTGACATTTACTGTGTTAGAAAAATTTGAAAATACTTGTTTATTTTTAAATAATAATAATGAACAATAATGGACCAATTCCATGTTAGCATAAAGAACATTTTTCATTTAAAAAAAGCTATTTTGCAGCTCTCTCTAATAAGCAAACAGCTGGATTCTTCTATCTGCTTCTCCATCTAGTCTCTCGTGCTAAATTGTTAGGGTGAAGCATGTGAAGGAAATCCAGCCTCACACAGACAAGCACGTTGGGGCAGGGAGGAGTGTTTCCTTGTCGTTTTGCATAATTGTGTGTTTCTTCTTTTAATGCAGGACACAGAGTGGCCATTCCCAACAGTTAGTTGCACTGTGGACTCCGAAACTTTGATTAAGTTTTTGTACTCAGTTACATTAAAATCTATCAGTCCCTCTTGTACTTTGAACAGAAAATTTTTTTTTTAACTTTTAAGATTACTTTAGACTTGACAGAAAAGTTGTGAAGATCATTCCTACACACCCCTTCCCAGTCTTTTCGATTGTTAACAGACTGCTGTGGAACATTTGTCCTAAGTAGTTACTACGAACCACAGTCTATATTGTCTGTTCTGATTTCCTGTTTCCGGTTTTTACCTTTTCTGTCCCACAATCCCACATGACATTTTGTCAGGTCTCTTTAGTTTCCTTTGTGCTGAAACAGTTTCTTAGACTCCCTTGGTTTTCATGACCTGGACAGTTGGGAGTCAGGTGTTCTGTAGGGTGGCCCGCAGCTGAGGTTTGTCTGGGGTCTCTCACCGGCGGGCTGGGGTTTGGAGAGGCCCACGGAGGGGAGGTGCCCTTCTCACACGCGTGGCCAGGGCGCGTCCCGTCAGTGAGCGCCGTCACTGTGGTGGTGACCACCTGGGCGTCTGTCAGGCGTCTTCACCATAAAGCTACTTTCTTCCTCCCTTCTGTGCTCTGCCCTCTGGGAGGAAGTCACTGTTTATAGCTTGGAAAGGGTGAAGCATCAGGGTATTTTGTTTCTTCTCTCCCTGAATGATCCTTTACTCATATTTGAGTGTGTAATGATACCACTGAACATTCGAAACTATTAGTTGACTAAGTTACAGAGATCTTTCAAATACTGATACATTTTATTTTTCATTATTGCAGAAAATCAGATTAGTTAATTATCTGATCTGTTGGGAAGCTGTTGGACTCACAAGTTTTCCAAAATTCTACATTTTGCTTGTTGGGAGCTCCGACGTTATCATTGGTGACATATTATTGGTTATTTTCCTGGAAGTGAACCCGCTTTGCTCTAACCATTTTGGGGAAAGTGCATGCCAGACACCCGCATCTGAATAACTACAGCATGTCTGTCCATCCTTCCTTCAAACGTTGCGAATGCCCAAACGTGTGATTCCTCCCCCCCCAATGGCTCTTCTGCTTTGGTATGCAGCAGGAGTGCTTTATCTTGTCACAGAATATTAAAGAGACATGTATACTCAAATGCTGAGTTTTAATAAAATCAATAGCTTGTACTTTATCCAAGGCATTGCCTACAGTGTGACAACAATTTGAATCTTGGCACAGTTTGCTGCAACTGTGCTGACTTGGTACAAAAGGCAAATGTCATCTCCTTATTACAACAACCTGGCAGAAGCCCTGAAGGGGTCCTGAGGCCCACGCTGGGGGCGACCCGGCGGTCTGTCCAGGGTGGGCACAGGCGCGGTTACCTGGGAGGACTCCGAGTGCACATCTCAGGCAGGACAGTGGTTAGCGGCCTGACGGGCTCAGAAAGTCGGGGTAAGAGAAGCCCTCAGCTGGAGACCTTGTCACCAGAGACCTCCAGTTGCAGGGCAGGTGGCCAAATGAATCAATTCAGAGCTAAATTGTAGCAGAAAAGGTGATGGGAGCTGCCCTGAGTGTGCATGCACCTTACATTCTGTGAGCCTGGGGGAGAGAGGTGGGGTGGTCATCCCTTGACTGGCTGCACTTTCTGTGCCCTCTGCGGTTCACAACATCCTCTCAAAGTCAGTGGCATCCCATTCTGCAGATGGAGACACTGAAACTCTTTGAGGCTTGGTAACTGGCCCAGGTCACTGCAGCCACTGAGGAGTGCCCAGCCCCCACAGTCCTCATGGCTGACCTGGGTGGAGTCTCACAGCAGCTTTGCTCAGAGCAGCTGGAGCAGGTCTGGTGGGGGTGGCGGACTCCAGAGCCTTGCTGGGAGGGCATCCCCTGGGGTTTGCCAGGGCGTGGTGAGGGAGGATCCAGCAGTTTGAAACACATATTTAAGAGGGGGCAAGAAGCTTGCAGGCAAACAAAGCACTTTCCATTTATCACAAGAGCTTGTGAATGTTGCAAGCTGGAAAGCAGTGTTTGTTTCATCTGTGTACAGCTGACTTTTTTCTTGCTGTGAATTGGTGAGGAAGCCGGCCTCCTGGAGTTGTGTTTGGGTTTATCTGCTGTAGGGAGTCCCTCCTTGCTGCAAGTGCCCCTGAATCTCTCCCTGGAGGAAGGCTGGCTGGCACGTGGGTACAGTGACAGAGCAAAAAATGGATGCTAGCGATGGTGTTGTGGCCGGCAGAGGGGTCCCACACTCCTTTGACCTTCACTTCCCAGGCCCAGGCCCTTTGGAAGCGTGAGTTCCCGAGTGCTAAAACATCACCCAGCTTCCTCGAGTAGACAGCAGTCCACATGTAGCAAGAGTTGTTTCTCAGATAAGTCTGAGGGCTACATCCGTGTCCTTGCTCTGTTATCACCCCAGGGACTCAGCATGCAGATGCTGCTGACTGGAATCCACGATCTTGCAGGTGTAAATAAAAATGCTTTCCCCTTCAACCTAGTCCAAAAATGGTGTTTGATGACCTGAGTAGAGGCCTCACTTGGCAGTTGTGTGACACCCACCCTCTCTTGCTCCACACCTTCTTTTCTAGGGTGCCCTTTAGCCCCCTGCAGGCTACAGGCGTCCAGCTGCTCTGAGCAGGGCGGGGGCTCAGGCCCCAGCGCAGTGTGGGGTGCACGTGGCGGGCCTTGGCGTGTGAGAGTTGAGCAGACCTGCTGTGGGCCCAGGTTATCTGCAGGCCTTGGGGCTGTCACCTCAGGAAGTCGCTCTCAAGATCCCCTCCACACCTCTGGGTATAGGTGACAGTTGAGAGAATCATACAGAGGTGGCCACCATAAAAGGTCAGCAAACGTCCAGATCTAACACAGGCCAGCATTTCAGTTCTGTGACTGTGGTTGTTTTCTGACAAGTGCCCTTCCCAGATTTCTGGGCAGAGTGCGTGGCGGTGCCCCAGCTGGAACGTGCTCCTGGCTGGCAGGTCGTGCTGCAGTGGCCGTGGGTGGGCTGACCCTGCAGGCCGCCCCATTGCCGCTTGGAAGTCGGGGTCTTTCTGTGGGGCCGCTGCCGGTTGCTGGCTCAGGGAACACTCCCTTCGGCCTGTCCTTGGCTTGTTTCTCCAGGGATGCTTCATGCCCCCATAGCTGGCCCCCATCCCTGTTTACAGTCCCAAGAAGGTCCTCTTGGTTCCCCTGGCCAGACTGTGTGACTTCAGGGGCTCCTGTGTTCCTGGAAGGAGCCCCCAGCAGGACAGGCCGGATGCCTCCTGGCTTTGCAGATGGCGCAGTGCTCTTCCACTGCAGCTGCCTCTGCCCGCCTGCTCTGGGGGCCTTGGTGGGGGATGGGCTCTTGGGGCCAGACCCTGGTCACACGTGTTCCCTTCCTTTCTTCTGAGATCCTTGGCCATAATGGAGTCCTGGAGCAATAGCTGGACCTGGAGTCTCCAGGAAGAATTATGGCTGGGTTTCAAAACTCCCATCTCAGCTGCTCACCTCCGTGGCCTCTGTGGCCTAGAAGCACGATGGATTCTGACTTCCTGGCCCCCACAAAGCAGGCTCTGGGCTTTTGTCTTGACATCCCAGCCACCAGGGTGTCAAGTTACAGGACTGGGAGAGGTGGTAATGGATGCCAAGAAGGGGAGCTGAGGGAATCTCAGAAGAGCTGGGGCAGGCGGGAAGCAGGTGGGCTCTGGGGGCGCAGCAGGGGCCCGGCACTCGTCATTGCCCGCCAGTCCCCAGGGCAGGCAAGTGTCCAGCTTTGGGGCACAGCCTATGTCTGCATATAGCAGTTCCCTCTCTGATAACAGCGTGTCTGAGTGGATGGGGCCTCTTGAGAAGGGAGGGTGCTGTGTGGTGGGGTCCCAGTGAGTAGCTCTCACGCCCAGATGACTGTGAAAGATCCCATTGGTGTGTCCACTGAGACAAACAGTATGCAACTGGAAACTGCCAGTGAAACGTTACCAGGCGGTAGGTCTAACCTGGGAACTGGTGACAAACGTTTTATAAAAAATTTTCTCTCTTTAGAACTTTCCTAGAAGTGCTTCTGAAATAGGGGTGCTCCCTGGATTAAGTGTCTGGAATTGCTTTCCAACACTGGCTCAGACAGCCCTCCCGGCAGTGCCTGAAGCCACCGGTCTGAGGATGGCTGAGGATGGCTGTCTGCTCTCCTGGGACTCCCTGTGCACCCCTTTCTCTTTTGGGCCAGGCCGTCCCTGAACTGTATGCCAATCTCCTGCTGAGTGGGCATCTGCCCCGGGGCACCCTCTGTTCAGAGAACTGCTGCTGGTCCTTTCAGGGGAGAAGAAGGGGCTTTGAGGTTCAGTGAGGGTGGTTACTTGGATAAGCTCTTTCTTTGCCGCCTTCTCTCTCCCAGGGTAGTGTAATGTCTAGAGTGGTCAGCCTTGTTGAAGACAGTCTTCAACAAGTTACACTGGAGTTACACTGGCATTGGCTAGCTTTCGGGGGCAGAGCTGGGCTGCCAGCCCCAGGAGTTGAGTGGTTTAGTGTATTTGTGACAGCATAGCGTCGTCTGTCAGCTCTGCTGGCTGACTGGTCCCAGCTGAGCGTAGCTTCTTGGGTTCTCCTCTCCAGCGGCTTTGTTCCTCGGGGGGGGGGGGGGGGGGGGGCGTCTCTGTGTCTGTCTCTGTGACCCTGTTGCCAAACAGCTAGCTTGGCATCCTTCTGTGGGGTGGTCTCTCAGAGCACATGTTCTGAGGGCCCGAGGAGAAGCTTTTGAGGCTGTGACCTTGCTTCGGAAGCTCGGGCTGTTGCTTCCTCTCCGTTCCTCACTGCAGGCTGCAGGGAGTGAGCTGCCTTCAGGGCACGCTGCAGACTGAGTGGGCGGCCTCATAAGGGTATGGTGCAGTGGTCCTCTACACAGCGTTTGTCAACTGGGAGTGTTAGGACTCCTCGTTAACATCCACCAGAGTCCTGGACTCACAGGAAATGGATTTCTAGGGCCTGGTGCTTGAAAATACATAATGACACAATTCAGAAATCGTTTGACTTCTGAGTTGAGGTTGCAGATCTTTGAGCAGTGTAGTATCTGTGCATGTGGAAAGACCTGCCCACAGGTGCACAGAGATAAGTCAGTCTACAGGCATTGTGGATTCTCGTGAACTCAGACTGTCATGGAGCCAGGTACAGGGAAGAGGGGGCGGTAGGTGCACAACAAGGGTAGACTCAACACCGGTCTTCACTGTTAACCTGATTGTCCACTGTCTGCCGAATTCACTTCACAGTGAGCAGCTGCTTACCTGCCTTGGGAGGTTGGGGCCCGAACTGCCCCAGGGACCTCCTAGGGCATCCAAACCTTCTTGGCACTGAGGTCTCACTTCACCCAGCGAATCTGAGGGGCAGTGGGGCAGGAATTACTGTCCCCAACCTTGTAGGATGCACAGAGAGGGAATGTCCTGCCCTGAGTGTCTAACTTGTACGAGGCAGGACCCAGTGGGGGAGTTTTGTAGGAGTGTGGCCCCTCCTTCCCACAGCACGCTCAGGCTTGGAGCGCCATGCCTGCGCTGGGAGGAGGTGCTGTGGCCTGTCCACCAGCCAGCATGGTGCCGGGAGGAGAGTCCCTCCCCTCTGGCTCAGGGGGGCCTCGTCCCCTTTTCCGGGGTTGTGATGTCGCACCAGGGCTGGACCCCTGATTTTGCCATTGTCACAGCAGCCTGGGAGCATCCTGGCCCTCACCAGGAGCTGCTGTGCCCCACTCTTCTGGAGAGAGTATCTAAGTGGGAACACTGGTCCCTGGCCCCAGCCCTGGGCTGGGGAACCCGCCTGTCGAGCGGGCAGTGGCAGCATCACCCTGGGAGGCTGAGGGAGGGTGGCTCTTATAGGAAGGCCAAGGCACTGTCCTTGTGTTAACCCCACACTGACTGCTGATGGGTAGGGATGGAGGTGCTGTGAATGGAGGGATCTTGTTGTGAGTTAAGTTTTAATCTCCAGGAAACTTGACGGAAGTTCTGGGCATGTAACAGAATTTTTGTTTGTTTAGCCTCGGGTGGCATACAAGGGAGGAAGGTAGTGAAAACATTTTCACAAACAGCCTGGCTTGCTTCCAGGTCACATAAAATCTCTTCTCATCATAATAATTTATGTCAGGATTCCCAAGATGGGCAGGCTGGGCTTAATGAATTTGCCCTGAAATCATAGCTTTCAAATAAACGTGGTGCCCAGGCAGCCTCCCTGGACCGAAGTAGTACACATGGTCACCACAGTGTTTCCCTGGCATGTTGGGCTAGATGGTGTTATAATTTAAAATTCATTTTTTAAAGAAGAATGCCCACGATAATCTTGAGCCTTTGTCAAATGTGTGTGTCCTTTCCCCTGAATTAAAAGAACTCTCTGGGAAAGTACTGAGAAACTTGAAGTACCTTTGCGTTAAAATTGAGCTTTAGGAAAGTTTTTCATGTTGGAAACTAGTGGGGACTGGTGGCCCTTCTGCGTTTGGAAGAAGCGACCCAGGTCCCTGTAACAAGCGAACAGTCCCCTGTGGGCCGGCGCCACACAGGAAGTGCCTGCAGCCCCGCAGCCCCAGGGCGGGCTGGCGCCTCCATTTCCTGACAGCACCTGAACCCTACCTCACTTCTCAAAATGAAGGCTGCATGTCACAAACTGGTTAGAACTGGCTGTTGCCATGGTTTTCACGTTGGAAGGCACAGTTAAAGGGTCACATGACCAAAGAGGGAAATGCCTTTGTCACATGACTTTTTGGTGGCCTGATTAGCATACAGGAAGTTCACTCCCTGCTGGCTGCTGGGATGCTGAGTGATCACTGATGGGAGGTGATGTCATCTCTTGGACGAGTTATTGATTAGTCTCGGTCCAAGATGGGACCCGGGAGAGCTCTGGTCACAGTGGTCATCTCAGGAAGCTTCAGCTTCCATGTGGTCCAGCCCCTGACCCTGCCCTCTTCCCTCAGGCACATTTGCACTGTACTAGGCGTCTAACCTTTGGGAGACGGGCAGATGCTCTGTGAGATGGTAAAAAGGGATAAACCCCCTTAGGGTGCATTGCCCTCCCCCCATGTCCGCTCTCGATCGGGCAGCACCGGCAGTCGTAACTCTACATGTGGCTCTGCCGAGGTCGCTGCTCCGCCTGTGTGCAGCCGCATGGGAGCCCCCTGGGCTGCGGCCAGCGCCTTGTGTCTGCTCCATGCCTGTGCGCCTGTCCACAGAGCCTGGACTGGGGCCCCGGGGGCGTCTTTAATGTGGACCTTGGGCAGAGTTGGCAGCCAGCAAGGGAGACACAGACTTGAAAGAGTAGTGGTTCCTGAACTGCATTGGTTTTTGGTTTGTTGAGGCCCTCGTGAGACATCCTGGGTTATTTTACAGCCAGCCAGCCAGTTCCTGGACTTGAAAATGTGGGCTGCTAACCCCAATGAGGGAGTTCTGTACTTTGAAATGGGCGCCTTTTTGTTGGTTCACCCTCCTGATCACTCGTGGAAGACCATCCAGCTGCTATAGCTGTGGTGGTTAAAGTGCATCAGGGCTGGGCTTGTTGAAGTGCAGCAACTATGCTGCTCTAAGAGCTGAGACTAGGGTGGGCCAAGGGGAGCCCTGCCCGTTGAGGGGTTAGGGGAGTCAGTGAACCCCAGTGTCTGGTCCTCTGTGCCCCGCCCCCCCCCTTCCCTGAAGACATAGCTCACTCTGGGAGTAGAAAGGGCAGTTCAGTGGGCTGTTAAAATACAAGTTTCCCATCTGTAACTGTTCCCCACTCTGCTGGAAGGAATGGGACAACTTTGAGCTGTTGTTAGTCCCAGTTAACTTTAACGGAGTTTGTTCTTTGGGTCATAGTGCCACCTAGTGGGTGAATTCAGTCCTTGGCTGGCTTTCCTGCTGATTTGATTCTTTGAGCACACAAGCTGAGGCTAGATCTGAAGGGAGAGTTTACATTATGTCCTCAGCTAATGGAGCTGCTTGGTTTGGCGCTAAGCACTGTCTCTGAGACCCACTGGTCCTTATATATGTGGTCAGCAATGCCATTAGCGGAAGCCTAGCATCACCAGATGTGCACATACATTCTAAGGAACTTGAGTGGTAGGATTGGGAGAAGAGGGCAGAGGATAGTGGGCAGGGGCGGTTGGGAGCTGGTTTGGGAGCAGAGGAAGTGGGTGGGTTGGACACCGGTCTGTGAGAGCGCCTGTGCTCCACGTTCCAGTCAGTGTCACAGCATGCAGCCAGCACTGCCACGGTGGCCCTGGCCAGGTAGGGAGCCCAGCTGTAGCCCGGGGGGACCACGCAGCAGGCTGCCGTGGCTGCCTTGTGAGGTGGTGATGCCCGTGCTGGGGAGTTAGACCGTGACTGACAGCGCGTGCATCAGCCTCTCTGTCACCTGGGGAGGGGCGTGCGGGTTGTCAGGGAGTCTGGGTTCAGCACAGAAATGCTGATTCAGGTGGGGCTGGCCTCCCCATCAGGTGTCTCCCAGCATGGGTGGGTAGGCACTCCACCGGCAGGCTCAAGATCCAGGAGCACGTGTTCTCGTTCAGTACTGAGCCACATGGTGCGGAGAGGGGCTGTGGTGGGCTCCAAAGTGCGGACATGTATGTCCTCAGCCCGGGGACGCAGAAGTGGCTACTGGTGACGGTCCTGACTTTTCACAGGGCTCAGCCGTAAACTGGCAGACTCTAGGGCCACGAGGTGAGTGTGGTGAGAAAAGGCAGCCCAGGCAGGCGGCTGTGGGGAAGGGTGGTGAGAAGCCTGCTCACCTCCACTTCACTGTGTTGCGTCCGAACCCCAGCATCCATGGGAGCGCTGCCCACCGCAGGCAGGGTGCTCGGCTAACAGCCCCCCTCCCTGGCCCACAGTGACATGAAGTCTGAGAGGAGACCCCCTTCGCCCGATGTGATTGTGCTCTCTGACAACGAGCAGCCTGTGAGCCCGAGGGTGAATGGGCTGGCCGAGGAGCCCCTGAAGGAGACCAGCACCGAGGCCCTTATGGTGAGCTTTGTCCCCGCGGGGTGCTGGGGAACTGCCTCGAAGCAGAGCCGACGGGTGTCCCCTGGCCCCCAGCCCTCTCCCCCAGCCCGTGTCCTCTTGCCCTTGTAGAAAAGCAGTCCTGAAGAACGAGAAAGGATGATTAAGCAACTAAAAGAAGAGTTAAGGTTAGAAGAAGCAAAACTGGTTTTGTTGAAGAAGTTGCGGCAGAGTCAAATACAAAAAGAAACTCCCACCCAGAAGGTATGTGCGTGGCTGCTCACTTCCCAGGGGTCACTGAGACACCCCTTTAGGGCCGTGGATAGAGAGCCATGGGCGCTTGCTTGGTGCCCTGAGGAACTGGGTCTGTGAGGGGTCAGGTCTCCTCCGGGGCAGTGGGGCAAGGTCTGAACTGGAGATTTGCAGGCTCAAGTTCCCACGCTTTTGATTTAGCTTGGAGGAGATCAGACTACATTTCAGTCTAGAATATTCTGGATCTGAGTATGAGAACCTCATTCCCTGTAGACTCCCATCAAGGAAATGGAGAGCAGACGTCTCTGAAGGTGCTGGAAACACAACTCTGTCCTGAAACCCTTTCAGAAGGGCGTCCTGCCCTGGGGGTGCCTGTGGTGGCCGCAGGGGCCGCTTTGGGTTTCTGAACAGACTGCTGATCGCCTGCTTCAGGCTGCACATGCCCAACCCCAGAGGCCGTGTCCCGGGGCTTCTGCCCCTGTCACCTGCCCCTGCCTCACGCTTCTTGTGCGGCTTCTAAATGGGGCTTACCCTGTAAGGCAAGGTCAGGCTGGTTTTGTGGGCCTCTTTTGTTATCCCATTCTGGAAAGGTTCCTGGTCCATGACAACGGCTACCCTTCCTTACATTTTGATGACTCTCTCAGTGAACCAGAAAGTAAATGCACCTTGGGCCGTACAAGCTGACAGTTGTAGGCATTGTTTCCGCCTTAAAGGGAGCGAGACAGGAGGACACTCAGTGGTCTGACTTGGGGATTTTTTTGAGCTCCCACTCCACACCTAGTAAACATGTGGACCAAGCCTGGTGGCTGTTAGTATCCTGATGGACGAGCCTGCTTGGTACTTGCTTCCTTGTTGATTGCTTAAGAGCTGATGATGGAACCGAGTCTGTCACTGTCCCTGGTGGGCTGTATGCCTGGACCAGAGGGTTTCTCACCAGGGTGGGGATTGATGTATATACATAAGCCTCGGCCTTTACCGCCAGCCTTTTTTTGTCCCCTGGAGGGCAGAGATGGCACCCGCATTTTGGTGATGCCAAGCACCCTGGGGCATAGAGGTAAAGGGCCATGGAAAATCTGTCCTGTGTCTTTCAAACATGTTAATTCCCACAGCAGTGAACGTGGCAGGCAAACAGAACCTTTGAGAGCCTGAAGCTTCTTAAAGAAGAAAAACGCAACGCTTCTCAGAATCGTGTGTGGGGAGGAGCATGGTTGGTAGCCCTCTCACCTCCTGCCTGCCCTGATCTCTTGCAGCCTGCAGGCTCCACTGGGAGCTCCGTGACCACCCCTCCCCCGCTTGTACGGGGCACCCAGAACATTCCTTCCGGCAAGCCATCACTTCAGGTCAGTGTTTACTCTGCATCATGCTCCTGAGCAGCCCTGATCCAGTTTCTGCAAAAGGCCACTTATTCCTTCTCGTAAGACTAGAATGAGGCCTTCCGTGGGAACCCCCCGCCAGTCACACTTGCGTCCCCATACCCAAACCAGCCCCTGTTGACATCGTGAATCACACAGACGCTCGGAGGGCCCCTCCCACGGCTGCCTCTAGTGAGACTGGAGAGACAGCCAAGATCCTGGACACGCTGTGCTCCCACTTCAGCCCGACTCTGAGCCTGTCACAGCCTCCTCTGCCCACAGGGTGCGATGGGCAGAACTCCCACCCCAGCCATAGGACAGAGGTCAGGCCAGGCCCACTTGCCCTCACTCAAGCCAGAGACCGCAGCTCAGACCAGCAGGCGGGTAGTATTGATCCCAGTTAGCTAACTTCTCACCATCGGGGTGCCTGAGTCCTGAATGAGTCCAGGTTGGCCTGGCTCTTGTTGGGAGTCTGTGTTCCTCATTCTTTTGTGTGCTTAGAATAAGTAGACATTTTAGCTTTTTTCTACCACCACCATTTTGGTGGGTATGCGTATGTACCTTTATGAAAACAACAAACCTGTTTAAAAAGCCATGTAAGATCTGAGGGTTGTGTTGTTGACAGACCTCTTCAACTCGGATGCCTGGCAGTGTCATCCCACCGCCCCTGGTCCGTGGCGGGCAGCAGACGTCCTCTAAGCTAGGGCCGCAGGCGAGCTCCCAGGTCGTCATGCCCCCACTCGTCAGAGGGGCCCAGGTGAGCAGGGCATGGCTCAGGCAGCAGTCCCAAGCACCTTTCCCTCTCGCAGGAATGGCCCCAGTTCTCAGACTGGGGCTCTTTCCCCGAGTCTCTTTTTATCGTCTTCTCACTGTCTTGTCTCTGCCCCACACCCTGATAGCAAATCCACAACATCAGACAACATTCCAGCGCAGGGCCGCCGCCGCTCCTCCTGGCTCCCCGGGCGTCTGTGCCCAGTGTGCAGATTCAGGGACAGAGAATCATTCAGCAGGGCCTCATCCGTGTCGCCAACGTCCCCAACACTAGTCTGCTCGTCAACATCCCACAGGTGAGTCGTGCAACAGGCAGTCCAGTCCCATGGACTGCGGTGCTGTAGTTCCTGGGACCCTTTTTGGGTCATGAAGGTTATGGACAGGAGTCTCCTGTTGCCCTCTGCTGTCTAACAGAGGCAGATAACTGCCGAGAGGGTGAGGGTGGGGTCACCAGAGGCTCCCCCTTCCCCTCCACCCACCCCTCCCTCTTCGCCACCGCTGCCAGGCGCAAGCACGTGAGGGGAATGTCTGCAGATGTCCCTTCAGTGCCAGTGCATCTATTTTTAGCCGCGTGTCCCTTCATCTCTGTACAGAGCCTCTGAGAGGGTGAGGGTTTGTTCCCACCTAACAGAGTGGGGGGAGATGGAGCCAGGGGCGGCAGGCTGAAGATCCTCATTGACAGATGAAATGACTGGGTCTGCACGAGCTTTTGTTGATGTGCTTCTCTTCCTCCTCTGGCATGGCTCATCCTTGCCTGCCTTTCTCAGATAAGATCATGGCCAGCTATGCTCTTCTGAGGTCAGGTTCAAGTACAGTCCTGCTGCCTGCATGGGGACGTCCCGGGCAGGCTATTTTGTCCACCCCGTAGACGCTGATCAGATCTCCGCTGTGTGTCATCCTGTCCTCGTGTGACGAGGATGGCAGCCAGGCAGGCAGTGGTGATCCTGCAGCTCTGCTCCCCGAGGGGCCAAGGAAGCGGCAAGGGGAACAGCGAAGAGCTGGCAGGTCAGAGGCCCGGTGGCCAGGTCGAGTGCTGTGGTGTCATCCTGTGTACTGGGGAGTTTCACTCCCCTGTGGAGATGCCTGGGGCCAGTGTCATGAGCTCCCTGAGGCCCACAGCCTATTGCATACCAGTTGTGAGGTGTGTGCATTTTCCTGGGGATAGTGTACACAGTTTTCCTATTTCCAGAAGGGTCTTCAGTTCCATAGAGCTTAAGGGCACTGGCATGGTCCACTCCCAGTTTGGGGAGAGCATTTGAGTATCGGGTGGCAAGTGGGCTGGAGCGAGGAGATGATGGAAGGCCAGCCAGCAGGGTCCAGAAGATGGTGAGTAATGCAGGAGCAGTGAGGATGGAGAAGCGTAAAGGGTGGGGGCGCAGGTACTCGTGAGGGAAATGCCGCTGATGCCGCTGTGAGCCACCTCTGCAGCCTTTGAGGAGGGGGCCACCCAGACCCGCGCTGGAAGGGGGACCAGGCTGTAGTGACGGGACAGTGGCCATGCGCCTGGGTGCGGGGGGTTGCCACGGGGGGGGTACCCACTGTAATGGTGACGGCTTTATGAGTGTCCTCTGTTGGTAAGAGTGTAGCAGATTACAGATTTTTAAGTTATCTGGATCAGCTAAACTTCAACAAGTTATTTGTAAGATTGGTCATCTCAGAGCAGTTGAGTTTAATGTCTATTCTTCTGTTGCTTGTTGATGTCAGGCAGCTCTGAGTTACTTTTAAGGACTTGTTAGTGTAGCTGATGGTTCAGGTTAACTTTGATAAGGACTTAGCGTAGCTAATGGTACAGACTGTGGGGTTCTCCTCAGCCTTCACCTCCTCAGCCATGCCAGAGGAGGAAGAGAAGCACATCAACAAAAGCTCGTGCAGACCCAGTCATTTCATCTGTCAATGAGGATCTTCAGCCTGCCGCCCCTGGCTCCATCTCCCCCCACTCTGTTAGGTGGGAACAAACCCTCACCCTCTCAGAGGCTCTGTACAGAGATGAAGGGACACGCGGCTAAGGAGAACCTCCTCTCCTTCACCCTCAAGCACGCTGACCAGGTCATTGTCTCCCCAAAGCCCTCCCCAGCATCGCTGAAAGGAACAGCAGCCACCTCTGCTCAGGCCAACTCCACCCCCACCAGCGTGGCCTCCGTGGTCACTGCTGCGGATTCTCCAGCCAGTCGGCAGGCGGCCGCCAAGCTTGCACTGCGCAAACAGCTGGAGAAGACACTGCTTGAAATCCCCCCACCCAAGCCCCCTGCCCCTGAGATGAACTTCCTTCCCAGCGCTGCCAACAACGAATTCATCTACCTGGTTGGCCTGGAGGAGGTGGTGCAGAACCTGCTGGAGACACAAGGTGAGCGGGCCATGGGCCCAGGGGCTGCTTTCTGTCTTGGAGCTGAAGTTTCCATCTTGTGAGTTGTTTCCGATGCATAGTGCATGTGGACACATCTGCTGTGTATGCACGGCTGTCTCAGAGCACATTGTGGATGATCTCTTGCCATCAGTTCTTCACTTACTCTGAGGTTTAGATAATTTTTTTTTTTTTTAAGTTTTCCTTTGAGTGTAGTTGATTGACAGTGTTGTGTTGGCTTCTCTGCTGTACAGTAAAGCAAGTCAGTTATACATACATCCTCTTTCTTAGGTTCTGTTCCCATGAGGGTCATCAGAGAGAAATGAGTAGTTTCCCATGCTCTGCGGTGGGTCCTTATTAGTTACCCATTTTATATATAGTAGTGTATGTATATCAATCCCATTCTGTTTATTATCCCTCCCGTCCTAGGTCATTTCTTAAATGTACAGTGGGCAGCTTCTTTCTGATGGGGCCTCCTCTGAGAGTTGGGGAAAGCTTTGCAGAGCGCTGAGTCCCCACACTGGGGGAGGGACACCTGTGCCTCCAGCTTCACTTCATTACCCTCTCTGGAAGTGGTAGGAAGGAAAGAGCTCATACGGGTTAGTGAGGAGAAATGATGCTGGAAAGTAGGAAGTCAGGTTTGCCCCCAGGGAGTCGCCAGCGGATGCTGAACTGAGGGCTCTTCTGTCCTTAAATTGAGCGCATGGTGACGCTGATTAGCTAGCCAGCCTGGATCTCCTCCCATGTGCTCTCATCAGATGCTCCGTGCTGAAGAGGAGACAGAGCGGTAACCCTCCTCAGGGCCGGGGATGGCCGGGTGGACTGCCCCGGAGGAGCTGTGGGCCCCCCGCCGGGCCCAGTGCAGAGAGGTGTGGGCTCTGACACAGCCTGGAAGTGTCTACACTCCTGTCATGACTTCTTTGGGATGAGGTCCGGATGGCAAAAGAGCTGCTGCCAGGCCTGTGTGGTGTGGCAGGCAGCAGCCTGCAGTGCCCGCTGGTCTTGCACTGGCCTGTGCTGGGCACCTTCTCTCCCAGACTGGTCTGTCTGCGCTTGTTCTTGTCAGGGCTCAGTCTCCCTCCGAGTCCTGCCTGCGGTGGCGCTGACACCGATGGCAGCTGCTGCTGCCTCCTCTGGAGGTGGATGTGTGCAAGGAGAAGCTCCAGGCTGGGGTCCGGAGCTGGGGCCCATGGTGGACCCCGGGGCCTCGGTCCACTTGGGCAGGTGGCGTCCTGTCTGTTCTATGGAGTGGCAGGAGCCCCGTAGAGTCGGATCCCCCGCTGCAGCCCCTCAGCAGGTAGAGGCAACTTGGCCAGGCCCCAGGCAGGATGGGGAGGCAGGGGTCTCTCCACATCATGGTCCATCATGCCAGGAGGCTGTAGAACTTTGAGTGCTGGCCATGGAAGAGATAGGAACAAAATGCAGAGTTACCCCTTAATGCACATTGGATGGCACATATATATGTGTGTGTGTGTGTGTACACACGCTGAATAAAGTATGACCCCACACCTCAGCAGGCGCTTTTTGTGGCTGCCCTGGTCACCCCTCTTGGAGCTGGGTGCCACCAGGTTCCCATTTCCCAGGGCACCCGGCTGTGCGTCTGACCAGCTGTGCACAGTCACTTAGCTCCCTGGGCTGTTTCCTCTCAAGATGGGGGGTAGGGGTGTCCCCTCAAGAGCTTGTTGTGCAGCCCGGAAGCCCTGATGGGCACAGGACGCCAGGCACAGTGTCTGTCGGGAGCATTTCCTAGACGCCTGGTCCTCGCGTACCTCGCCCCCTGGCAAGGGTGCCGTCACCTTACAAGGTGGGGCCTGGAGTGGCCACCGTCTCCCTCAGAGCTGATGCAGTGCAGGAGGGTCGGGAGTGTCTGCTCCATGGGTAGGGAGGATGGCCGCGAGAAGCCAGGTGTCTGAGAGCTGGTGTCAAGGATGCCGAGCCCACAGTGCTTTCTGAAGTGCATCGGCGTTGCTTCTGCTGGCAGAGCTTCTGGAGGCTGCCCCTGCGTCTGCACACAGTGGCACCCGCATGTGTGCCGGGTGAGCGAGCGTGGGGCCCCTGGCCCAGGGTGCTGCCTGGGCTCTGCCAGCGTGCTCGGCCCTCCTGGGGGGGTGCGGGCTCTGGCCGTGCTGTTCCTGCTCCTCCGACGTGAGCCTTTGTCTGCCCCTGCAGCAGGCAGGATGTCGGCCGCCGTCGTGCTCTCCCGGGAGCCCTACATGTGTGCACAGTGCAAGACAGACTTCACGTGCCGCTGGCGGGAGGAGAAGGGCGGCGCCATCATGTGCGAGAACTGCATGGCGTCCAACCAGAAGAAGGCGCTCAAGGTGGAGCACACGAGCCGCCTGAAGGCCGCCTTCGTGAAGGCGCTGCAGCAGGAGCAGGAGATCGAGCAGCGGCTCCTGCAGCAGGGTGCCGCCCCCGTGCAGGCCAAGGCTGAGCCCACCAGCGCCCCACACCCTGTGCTGAAGCAGGTGAGAGCCGGGGCGGGGACCAGAGCTGCGCGGGGGGTGGACACGGATGCTGCCCTCCGGGAGAGGGGCCTTGCTCCTCGCTCCCTCGGCAAGGAGCTGTCGCTGGCAGGCAGGATGTTCTGGCATTCTCTCCCATACTCGGCGATCATCTGCCTGGTTGTTAACTGTGCGTCTAAATTGCATTTAATGGTGGCTTTTGGTGGTGAAAATACTAATTTGCAGTTTCTTTAGATTTTGTAGCTTTCACTCGCAGTGTGCCGGCTGACAAGTACTTCTTGTCTAAAAGGACTTTTTCTGAAAGCCACACTGAGCGCAAAAGGGGCGTTGGAAGAAATGTTCTAGCTAAATTAAGGAGAGAAGCAAGTTTGAAGTCGAGTTTTTTTGGCTGCCCTTTTTTTTTTTAATGTTTTGTTTTCCCACCCCTCGTAGACCCAAAGCTCCCTGCTGGCAATTTTTTGTGTCCTTGGAAGTCATTGATAATTTACTAACAAACTCATCTTCTCAAGATCCCCGCATAGTGGGTGGCGGTGCTGCCCTCAGGAAGTTGCTGTCCTTGTGGGGACTCAGCCTCGCACGGCCATAGCTGCTGCCCCTCGCTCACGTGGTCGCCTGAGGTCAGCCTCTGGACAGTGCTGACCTCGCTTTCAACCCCCATCTGTGTAGGTCATAAAACCCCGGCGTAAGTTGGCGTTCCGCTCAGGAGAGGCCCGCGACTGGAGTAACGGGGCTGTGCTACAGGTCAGAACTGGGGCGCCGGGAGCCCCCCGCACCGCACCACCAACCAGCCCTCACGCCCCCGACCGTGACCACTTCAGGCGCCAACTGTCACGCTGCCTGCGTCCGTCTGTCCGTCTGTCTCTCGCTCTCTTTTTCCCTTCCTCCTTCCCCTCCTGCCTTGGTGCAACTTAGTCTCCTGATGTTGGACTTCCAGGGATCCCGTGTGGGTGGGAAGAGGTCAGCTAGCTCAAGGAGAGGCTGCGCTGAGCACCGTGCCCTCCACGGCCCCCTCCCCTGTGTGAGCTGTGGCCCCTCTCTCTCCCCCGCAGGCCTCCAGCCAGCTGTCCCGGGGCTCAGCCACGACGCCCCGAGGCATCCTGCACACATTCAGCCAGTCGCCCAAACTGCAGAACGCAGCCTCGGCCACCGCCCTGGTCAGCAGGACAGGCAGACATTCCGAGCGGGCCGTGAGCGCTGGCAAGGGCAGCACCACCTCCAACTGGAAGAAGGCGCCCCTGAGTACAGGTGGGCGGCCCCGCCGGGGCTCAGCGGGGACCTCCCCAGGGGCAGGCCCATCCCGTCCTTACTTTTAACATGCATGCACACGCCCAGGTTGTGGCACCAGGGGTCCTGAACCCGTACCTGTCTTCTTAAGAGCAGCTGCCTCCGAGACTACAGCCTCACCTCTGTTTACTGACTAGGACACTCTGAACTCGTGGTAGCCCTGGATCAATACTAATCACGCTTGGTATCTCCGCCCCCATACCTAGACTCTCAGCTCTTGACCCAAAATGTAAGACAGAACCAGTTCAGGCAGTGCCCGCCTCACCTCTCCTCCTTCCTGCCACAGAGAATGTTTGTTTCTGCTGTTACAGCATACTTTTCACGGTGTACTGACCCAGTGTCCTTCATTCCCCACTCTGTGGGGAACCCCTGCCTGCTTGGACAGGTCAGATGGTACAAAGTGCAGGATAGAATGAGAAAGGAGGCAGGAGGAGGGGACCCTGAGGAGGTGGGCAGCAGAGACCTGTGAGGAGCAGGCATCTCAGACAGCTTGGGGAGGTGGAGACCCTTAGGGAGTCACTCTCCAGTCTGCCAGAGCTCCACCTTCCCATGGTTGTCCTCGGGCCATCCCCACACCACTTTTCCTGTTTTTCCTTATTCTTGCCCTGGCCTTGAGATTAATGTTCAATATTTCTTGTGTCCATCAGTAACTGGAAAGTGAAATGTCAGCCCAGAGGGCTGAGAGGTGGAGATGGATGAGAGCGCTCTCCCCTCTCACTTCCCAGCCCACCCCCGGGTCCCTATAGGAAGAAGAGGCACCATCGTGAGACTCCATCTCAATAGTCAGAACTGGGAGAGCAGGACTCTCAGTGGAAACACAACACAGAAAAGCCGGCTGTGCGTGCGGCTGACCATGCGTTAGAAACACGCCTGAAGAGCAGAGCCTGCTGCAGGGTGGGGAGGGGTCATCCAACTGCAGCAGAATCCAGACCTCCTGGAGGGCAGAGAGCATTTGCGAACATGCCAGACAGAGATACTTTTGCTCAGCACGTTTGAGATGGCAGCAAAGAACTCATAGGCTGGTCAGAAAATTCCTTTTTTGGGAAATTTGGAAGTATATGAAATAAGTGGGAAAAGTCAAATAGGAGACTACACATGTGTGCACAGTGATAGCAGCCATGGGAAAACTGCACACTGCAGGTAGCGTTTGAAAGAGAACATGAGGGAATAAATAGTTGCTGTCTTCAAATACTTGTACGATTAGATATGAAAGTGTCATGGCTTAGGAGCATGCTCCTGGTTGCCCTGGGTTTCTGGATGGTGGTTTGAGGAAAGCTGGGCAGGACCTGGCAGGACCTCCAGGTTTCTGGAGCGCTGGCCTTGAATGTGCATGGAGGGTTCTGTGGTGCATTCAGTTTGGAAGTCTTGTTCCAGAGAATAGGTTAACCCACCCAGAATACCTGGTGCCACAGTGACTCGGGTCCCTGCTGCTGCCGGGGCCTTGGGACAGTGTTTGGCTGCAGGCCAGCCCAGAACCGAGTGTGATGGTTGGAGGCTTTCGGGGGTTCCCCCAGCTGGGCTTCGTGCCACCTGTGCCCAGTGGGCCCAGCCAAGGCGGGGGTCTTCCCCGGAGCCTCCCCTGACCGGGCCCTTGTGACCTGTTGCTCTGTCCTGTCGCAGGCGGGGCCCTCGCATTCGTCAGCCCAAGCTTGGCGGTGCACAAGACCTCCTCAGCCGTGGACCGCCAGCGGGAGTACCTCCTGGACATGATCCCGCCCCGCTCCATCCCCCAGTCAGCCACGTGGAAGTAGTGCGAGCCAGGCCCAGTGGGGAACAGGCTCCCTCCTCCCTCCCACCTGGCCCCACCACCCTCCTCGGGAAGACACCCGGCGCCCCAAGAGGGCGAGCGGCGCAGGCCACGCTGCGGAAGTGAGAGCTCCAGTCTTGGCTACAAAGTCGCGTCGCGTCACGGAGGGGCGCGTCCCAGGTGGACCAGGAATCACACTGGGGGGCCTTTCCCGCGGGCTTCCTTCCTTCCTTTGCCTTTAGTTTGCCCAACACCAGCAGAAAAGCGGACCTCGGGGCCGGCTCTGCTCCTGGCCCTCCCCTTCAGCCCCGGGCAGGGCTCGTGGACGGCGCGCCCAGACACTGTGACACGCCCGGCAGCAGTGCCCGGCTGCAGAAGTTGAGCGGAGCGGTTGTTTTGTTTTGCTTTGCCCCCGTCTTAGCCTCCTAATCTCTGACTGCCTTTCTTCATGGCAATCCCTAGGTTGACAGATTTTTTAAAATCACCTCACGATGATGGAGTTTAACATAAACTGTGCAGACCCAGGGTTCCCTGCCAAGCGTGACCCCGGTGACCCCCCAGCCCTCACTCCAGCAGAAGGCCTCTGCTGCTGCTCATCCCGGAGACACCCTCCGACCTTCCACACTTAAGCAGAAGAACAAACTGCAACCCAGACCCACCCAGAGAACCTGGGACCCTGGAAGCCGAGTGCCGCCACCCGAGTAGGGAGGGGCGAATCGGCAGCCACGCCCAGACCCCCGAGCAGGAAGTCGGAGGGGCCGGCTGTTGTGTTCTGTGTTGTTGTGGTGATTTATTTTATTAAATTTTTCCTTTTCTTTTCCTCCTCATTTTGATGGACAGCATCCTAAGCCCTGGCCTGTGCTCCTGTCAGGTGTGTCCGTGTGGGGAGGCGCCCCCACGCCCCCCAGACTTCAGGGTTTACGTTTGGGTCTAGTTTAGAACCTCCCTTAAAAAGCAGGGCCGTGCTGCCAGGGTTTGCCTTCAGACTTTTGTTTTTAATCCTCTAGCGTCTACAGAAATGTCTTACAAAGGATCAGGTCTGCTCTTAGTTGTGTTTTGTTTTCTCCCACTCCTTAAAAATCAGTCCATGAGGAAAGGTAGAAGCTGTTGTGTGTGTGCTGCACATGGGCCAGCTCTGTGCAGGTGTGAGGGTGTCACGTGTGCATGCACACACGTGTGGAGATGGGGTACGCTGCTCCTCACTTCAGCCCCAGCCCTGGTTCTCCTGTCCATGCAGTTAGGGACTTAATTTAAAATCCTTATTTTGTAGGACCACCTTCCTCAGATACACTGCTGTGCCGTTCTAATAAAGGCTCATTTAACCCCCCTCATGCTGTGTGAACATCAGTGTTTAGAAGACATTTTTGACATGCAATAGAAGACCTAGTTTTGCAAAGCATTCGAATTTTTTGTTGTCTAAAGCCCTAAATTTCTCACTGATTTTTGTTTTGAGTGCATAATGAAGGTGGCCTGAAGGAGGGGAGGGCTGGAGAAGGGTGGCTTTCATTCCAAGATCCAGGGATTTGGGGAAAAGGGGAAATTGACCTTTGGGGGAGGGGGGAGTGGGGAAGGGTGTGTTTTTACACCAAAAAATCAAGAGTATGCAAGCATTTCTATTCCTCGCATTTTTCTGTGTGCCTGGCAAATAAATACCTGTCTTATACTACTCTGAGCTGTTAGCTCTCTCTGTTCAGTGACACGGGCCAAAATTCCCAAATCCTACAAGAAGGAGTGCCCAGCTGGCCGAACCGGGCAGACTGACCTCTGCCATGCAGCAGCTCAGGTGTCTCGGCCAGGGTCACCTCGGCACTGGGGGCACCCAGGGTTGCTGCTCCCCCACAGGGGTTGACTGGGTCTGTGACTCCTGGGCTCGAAACCAAGGCACTCGCATTGGCCCCGGATCCTCTCCCCATCATTCTCCACCGTGCTCAGGATCCACCTCTCCTCACCTCCTCTGGCCAGACTTCTCCAGGCTACTGACTAGACCTTGTGAGCTGAGTGCAGACTGACTGCCACAGGCAGATGTGGTGGCTGGGCCCTGACCGGTTCTCTGCCTCCTCCAGCCCAGTATTTGCAGGAACATTCCCATGGGTAGGACTTACTGTGACATAAATGTAGCTTTTTAAAAAGGGATCAAGAAAAAAAGGGGGGATCCAGAAGGTGAGATGCCTTAATCTTGATTCATTTCCCCTGTCTCAAAACTTCTATCCCCCTTTTTTCCTTTAGTTTCCCCTTTGCATTGTCACTCCTATAAGCCTCAAGTGCATGGTTCTGTGCTGAAATTTATAATGTTATTAAGAAAGCGTTAAATACCTTTCGAGTATGAAGGATGTTAACATTAAAGGTATTCTCCCAGCCCCAAAGCCCACCCCTCAAAATGGGCCATGGTTCTGGGATTCTGTAGGCTGAGAGGATCTGGTTCCCAGGAGAACCAGAGAACATGGGAGCCCCCAGTCCCAAGTGACAGTTGTAACTGCCCAGTAGTCTGTGACAGGAACCCCCGGTGGCACCTGGAAACTATTCAGAAAGTCGGCTGTTCTGTGGACTGGGGTGCAGGGCTCACCAGGCTCCCTTCCCCATCTGAAATGGCTGTGTGCGGAGGCCCGTGGGTGCCCGCACAGGTAACTCTGCGTCCACTCAGAGCTGCCCATGGCTCTGGCCATCCTGACTTGTGGGGACCCTAGTCCTCAGTGTCCCAGGTGTATCTCTTGGGACCCACACCTTTGACAAGGTCAAGAGTGACTGCTCTGGGAGGCAGGGGTAGGGTTGGGTGGCGGCTCTGGTCTGGAAGCGAAAGGTCACTGGTGCAGAGGGAATGAAAGAGGTGACGCCCCCGCATGGCTCCTGAGTGGCCCACAAGTCACTCCTGTGGCTGGAGAGACGCGGGTAGGGGGTTTCTATGTAAATCATACATTCTCATCACAGGCGTGAATAATGGAAAGACAGTCCTTGCTGCTCTGCCATAGGGTTTTTCTTTGATGCCTAGTTATGCTGCACATGGCGTTTGCCTAAAGAAGTTGGACTGAGTTTTTTTTTAAAGGACAGCTAAAGTTTTATAATCCTTGAAGAGTAATAGTCACACCAATGTAGGGTATTTGGGAGGTGGTTTGTTTTGATTGGAGGGATGAGGTTGTCACTTGTATTTATTGTGACTCTAAGTCTTTGATAAGAATGTTAAAAAACAAAGTGACCACCAAACTGGCATAGAAGTTCTAATAAATAAAGACGCTGGAATCAATGGCTATACGTTGTGTCGTGAAGTTTTAGAATCTGAAGGACAATAAAGAAATGGATGATGTGTTGCCTGTATTTTTCTTTTTGACTGCTCAGCTTTGGTATCCTGCATTTTCCTCCCAGCTTTGGGGCAGCTTGGAGACTTAAGATGGCAGCGTGATCCTTTCTTAACAGCAAAGGATCAGACACTTGTTTCTTGGGCTTCTTTCAGATCTCACTTGCCGTGGGGATTTTAGTCTTCCCCAACTGGATGCTTCAGTTGAATTGCTCAGTCGTGTCTGACTCTACGACCCCATGAACTGCAGCACACCAGGCTTCCCTGTCCATCGCAGAGTTGGATACGACTGAGTGACTGAACAGAACAGAATGAAACTGGATGCTGGGGCTTCCCAGGTGGCAAAGAACCCATCTACCAGTGCAGGAGGCATAAGAGACGTGGGTTCAATCCCTGGGTGAGGAAGATCCCCTGGAGGAGGGCATGGCAACCCACTCCAGTGTTCTTGCCTGGAGAATCCCATGGACAGAGAGCCTGGCAGGCTATATGGTCCCTTGGGTTGTGAGGAGTCAGACATGACTGCACGCAAGCACACACCCAACTGGATGCTACCGCCTTACCCCTGGGTGGCGCTTTGTGGCCTGTTTATCCACAGCGCCAGGGGAGTGCATGAGGTGAGGATGCAGTGAATTCTGCCCCTTGGCTTGGGTTTTAGCCATCAACAGCCTCCAACCCAGAGTGGTGGGCTTCTCTGGCTCAACATTGGGTGTCTGCTGCAGGACAGTGATGGGGCAGTGTGGGAGCCACCTGGCTGGCTTTGAAATGAACAATTCCTGGTGCAAACTTGTTTTCAGAGGTTGACCCAC
Organism: Muntiacus reevesi; assembly: GCF_963930625.1. NCBI lineage: Eukaryota > Metazoa > Chordata > Mammalia > Artiodactyla > Cervidae > Muntiacus > Muntiacus reevesi. Next base: position 182,740,814 of record NC_089249.1, on the reverse strand, counting down.
TGTTTCAAAGTTTTACTCACAAAATGAAACCTATGAGCACTTTGAACTCCAATACGCATAAAATGTCACCTTGTTTTCCAAGGTGCTTTTGTTCATTTACTTATTGCTGCCACTTGTTAACCGGGGCATCTCTGCCTCCAGCCTGGGGTCTGTCTGACATCCCTCCCCTGCGGCCGTGGCCAGCCTGGTCTCAGCTGGGCAAGACACAGAACTGGAACAAGACGCTACCGGACGGAGCTCAAGCCTGACGCCTGTGGCATGTGCAGATGCACCCATGCTCCCCAACACTGACAGAAGCCCACATCTGGGGTTCCACAGGCCCCTCTGCAAGGGAGCCTGCTGGGTCAGGCACCCAGGCTCCTCCCTGGAGGCAGGGCCACCAGCCTGGTCCCTGAGACCCTGTCCCCTCTTCACTGAGTCACGGATGTGGCCACAAGGGGAAGGACCCCCAGGCCCACTGCTCACACAGTGATGAGGGGGCACAAAAGGGCATGTGCCATGCCCCCATCATTGGGATCATACCTTGTGAGGGGGGTGAGGAGGGAAAGAACGGGGCCTCTTGAGAGGTGACCTTTTTCAGGCCAAGTCTTGCATGAGGAGAAGGGAAAAGCGTTGGGAGTGGTGTCAGCCTGTGCAAATGCTCAGAGGTGAGACCACGCAATGCAGGGGCAAGGGCAAAGGATGTGGGTTTCATTCTGAGTGAGCAAGACATTTCCCTCTTCTCACCCTGTTTCTTGCTCTGTAAAATGAGGCGGTTGGGACCACACCCAATTTGAAGGGAGTGGAGGGAGAGCTGGCACATAATCCCCAAGGCACCTGAGAGCCACGGAGGGTGAGGGAGCAGGGGTGGGGTTCGGTCAGACCCAGAAACTGACCACTCTCGTCAGGGACTTGGGCTCTGGTGGAGGCAGACAGGGTAAGCACCTAGGGAGCTGTTTCTCGTACACCCGAATGACAACAGCCACTGTCACTAAACTCAGTAACCTCATCACAAGCAAAACAACCCCCAGCCTTCCCCAGACCCTGTGGGGTCCCTCTCCAGACACCAGACACACCCCTTTTACCTCTCTGCCTCCTTTCCCTCTCCATTCCAGCTACAGCAGTTCCTAGCATTACTCAAACACACCAGCTCCATCCTCTCTTGGGAACACTCCTGTTGTTTCCAGTGTTTGATTCCTTCCCTTCAGTCCCTCCTTGCTCACCCCCACCTGGTATTTAGCACAACTTACAATTATTTTATGTTCACACCATCCTTTTACTTTCCACTTGCTCCCTTGCTGGGAGCACAGATGGATCCAAGCCACTTGGCTGTGTCCAAGTGCCTTTGCACACAGCAGCTGCTCAAAAAATGCCTGAATGAACAGCATGAGTGAAGCCACGAGTGGGACAGGGGGTGCAGGAGGGAGGGGACAGGTGTACACCTATGTCGCGTGTTGGTGAATAGCATGAACACCATCATAATATTGTAAAGTAACTGTTCTACAATTAAAAAAGAATGAGCCCGGCAGACTCCTTTGCCTCACCAAGGAAGGGGCCTAACCCCTTCCTCACCAAGGAGAGCTTCCAGCACCTCCCCACCCCACTTCAGACATATCGGGGTGCCAATCCTGGCTGTTTTTGGGCAAGTGTGGGCCTCAATTTACTCTTTTGTAAACACTCTGTCTGGACAGGCGCCCCCGGCCCCTTGCTGTCCTATCCTTAAACACCAGAAAGGTGCTGGAGTCCTTGCTCCCCAACCGAGCACCTCCTTTCCCAGGGCCATTACGTTGCTGAGGATGACGCCAAGGCCCCTTTGAGTCTGCCCAGGATGGAAAGCCCGAAAAGTCTCTGTTCGAATCCTCCTAACTCCCTTTTCAGACCTGGAGCAAGAACCTCCACAAGTCTCTTTAAAATGGGGTGCCCGTGCCTGCCTTTCCCCGGGGAGTGATTCCCTCCCCACTGCTCCATAAAAGGGGGCCATTGCTAGAGCTAGGTGCGAGAAAGAGCGAGTTTATTGCAAGTTCCAAGGAGGGCAGCGCCTGGAGCGCGCCTTCCCTCACCGGTACTCGAGGCTGGCTGTGGATGGACGTCCTCCGCGCGCGTCCGCTCGCCAGCAGCTTCTCCAAGCAGCCACCGCCCACCGCGGCCACTCACCCTGCACCGGCGCAACGTTTCTGTCTCCTCTCATCTGGCCCCCTCCTGGGGCCTTCTCGCCTGGAACCGAGGGAGCGCATGCGCCCTCCTGCTCTTGGGATCGTGTTGGAGTAGTTGAATTCCAAACAGGGGCGACCGCGGCCCCCGGCGTCGAAGAAGTAGGGAAGGGGGAAGGGCGCGTGCACAGCGGTGCGCGGCGGCTTCGCGGAACTACGGAAGCGCGCTTCTTGCGCGTGCCCTGCTCTTGCGCAATGCTCGGGGCGGCGGGAACGGTGGGAACCCCGGCTCCTAGCCGGAGTCCCCCGCACGCAGCCAGCCGTTGCGCGCTACTTGGCCCGCGGAGGGCCTGGCCGACGGACTGAACTGCAGCAATTCGGCTATCAGTGCTTTGCAGCGCTCGGACAGCTCGAGGCCGTCGGGGTAGAGAACGCCGCGCTTCTGGCGTCGGGGCAGGCCGGCGATGTCCGAGTCGTCGAAGGGCATACAGCCAGTGACCATGACGTAGAGCACGACGCCCAGACTCCACACGTCGTACTTCTTGGGGTCGTAGGGAATGCCCAGCAGTACCTCGGGCGACGCGTAGGCGGCAGAGCCACAGTAGGTGGTGCTCAGATCGGGGTATCCGTGAGCCTGACGGCCGAAACCGAAGTCGGTGAGCTTGACGCGGCGCTCATCAGGGCTCAGCAGCACGTTTTCGCACTTGAGGTCGCGGTGCACCAGGTGGTGGTCGTGTAGGTAGCGCACGGCACCGGCGATCTGCGCGAAGAGGTCGCGAGCCTGCCCCCCGGGGATGCGCCCGTTTCGCTGCACTGCCTGCAGTAGGTCGGTGGCGGCCGCCTCCATCACGATGTACAACTTCCCGTTGCACACCTCGATGAATTCGAAGACGTGCACGATGTGTGGGTGCCGCACGCCCCTTAGGATGGACAGCTCGCGTGGCAGGAACTTGTTAACAAAGTCGGGCGGTGCGCGCCGCCGGTCCACCACCTTGATGGCCACTGTGCCCTTGTATTTCTTGGACGTAGCCACCTTTACCTTGGAGTAACTGCCCTCTCCTATCGTGCGGCCCAGCTTATAGCCGAGTTCGCTCAGAAGCTTGTCGCCCGACATGGTGGCGCCTGGGGCGCGTGGGGAGCAGGAGGCGGCTGCTGTCGGGGGGCGGCCGGACTCCGATCTCGGGCCTAACCCATGGCGCTTGGCACCTGCACACCCGCACCCCCATGTGCCCACTCCCCGGTCCCCGCCTCTCCGGTGCCTTTTATTGCCCAGGTAACAATTTCTGCCTTGTGAAGTGACCGCGGGCGTCACCCGGCCTCGGGGTGGGGTGGGGGCCCCTGATCCCCACCCCCACCCCGTGGTGCTCTCCCCAAGGCCCTACGGCTTTGTGACTCATAATCGCTCTGAATGATCCAGTTCCCGATGAGAGGACACTAGCAAGGCGTCTCGACCGTCACGGGAGTGGAATCCGAGCCTGGGGTTGGGGCGGCTCCTCAGGAGTCCGAATCTGAGCAGCAGCCGTACCCGAACTTCGTGTAATCCAGTCCTAACCCTGCAGAGCCCTGGGCTGCCCTCAGGGGGCCCCAAGGGAGGAATATGGGATGATACCTGGCTCCCTCGGGAGCCTGGGGTTTCTAACTGGCCTCACATTGCCCCAGAGAGAAGGTGAGTGGGAAGGTCCTTTGGTGCAAGAACTCTGGCGACCAGACGGGCTGCAGGCTTCAGCACCGACCGAGCCATGCCTCCGTCTAGGAGAAGAGAAAATAAGGACTTTTTGGTCGCAGCTGGGGCGCGCAGTCGATCCCAGGCCCCGCAACGGCGCTCTCGCACGAACTGGGGTAGGTGCAGCGGCGCCCTAGGTTTCCCAGTCGGGCCCGAGACCTGCGCTGCAGCTTCCGCCACACTCAGCATGGTGTCGATCGCCGTTGCGTAACTTCCTCCTGAGACCGGAAGTGCAAGGTCCTGCAAGCATGGCGGCGTCGAAGGTGAAGCAGGACATGCCCCCGGTGGGGGGCTACGGCCCTATCGACTACAAGCGGAACCTTCCGCGTCGGGGACTGTCGGGTCAGTGTCGCCCTGCGCCGGGGTGTCAGGGTCTGGGCGTTCTAGGCGCCGCGGCGGGGTCGGGACGCCAGGGAGTCTAGCGGGCCAAGGTTTCCCCGCGGTATGACAGGAGGCGGAGCCTTGGGATCCCCCAAAGCTTCAGTACTAACAATAATGAAAACTGCTGCAGTTTGTCGACCGTTTACTAGGCCCTTTGCTTCCTTCTCGTAACAGCCCAAGAGGTCGGTCCCGTTAATTATTTATATTTTACAATTCATTGATTAAACCGAGAGAGGGCTTCCCCGGTGGTTGAGCGGGTAAAGAATCCGCCTGCAATTCAGGAGACACAGGAGGTGCAGGTTCGATCCCTGGGTCAGGAAGATTCCCTGGAGGAGGGCATGGCAACCCACTCCAGTATTCTTGCCTGAAAAATCCCACGGACAGAGGAGCCTGGCGGGCTACAGTCCATACGGTCGCAAAGAGTTGGACATGACTGAGCGACTAAGCACAAACTGAGGTTAGTGTAGCCCCCGCCAGGAGCCTTCCCGCACGTTCCCGTTTCACAAGTAGGGAGACTGAGACCCGAGAGAGGATGCGATTCCCCACAGGGCCACCCAGAGTAAAGCTGGGGCCGAACCTGGATTACCCAGGGAATTTGAAAGATTTTTTTGGAGGGGGTGGGGGGGCGGAAAAAAAGTTCTGCGCAGTGGTTCCTCGCTGGTGGCCCCCACCTGCAGGATATCACAGAAATATGGATTCTTCAATTTGTCAAGGGCTCTAAATAACGTTTTAAATTTTTTTTATTGGGGTCAACACAAAAACATGTAAGAGAATGTAAAAAACGGCCATACACTGCAGTCAAGATTAACAGAAAGAATGTCAACCAAGTTAAGAATGAATATTTTGCTGAAACTCATTGAGCTTTACATTTAAAACTTGTGCATGTTTTGCAAATTATGCCTCAGTTAAAAAGCAGAAAGAAATTCATGGGCATGATTTTTTTTAATGTTATAATTAAGACAGAGAAAAGTTAATGTTAGGTTTAAAAACTCAAGTATTCCCTTGCTCCCTACTGGCTTTTTTATAATTTGGAACAAAGGTTGGCAAACTTTTCCGTAAAGAGCCGGGTAAGTATTTTCTGCTTTCTTTGCCAGATAGTCTTTCTCCCCTGTTGTTTTTACAACTTTACCAACCTAAAAGTGTGCTTAGCCTGAGGACCATACAAAAACAGTTACAGGTTAGATTCAGAGCACTGGGCACTGAACTCTAGACTCACTCCTAGGTTCAATGAATATAATGCGATCTGTTTCGTCTTTTCTCAAAATCTTAACTTAGCACCCAGGCGAGAACACTCCTCGGGTGTGTGGCACGAGTTCTGTTTATACATGTGTACTTCTGTGGCCTGTGTCCAGACCAGGCCGCACAAGAACCGCAGCCCTTGAGTCTCCCTGGGCTTCCCACAGCCAGCATCTGTCTTATTTTGCAGGTCCACATGTGGCCTGTATCCTGCTCCTCTCAGCAGTGCTTGCTGTGTGCCTTAAATGCCCCTGCCTGCGCTTGGGTCTCCTACTCTCAGCCTTTACACCCGCTTCCCCTGTTGCACATCCAGACCACCTCAGTCTCTCCTGGCTGCAGAGGGATGAGGAATATAACCCTTTCTGAGGTGTGGTCTCCGTCCGTGTACCTGCATTTAGTGACTGCTGAGGGCGTCCTTAGTGCTGGGCTCTGTCCTGAGGAGCTCACACAGCTGAGGAGACAAACACGTTGCTTGTGATTTCCCATTGTGGCCCAGGATGATTGGCGCCTTAGCGAGCCACAATGGGCGCGAGGACCTCTCTGAAAAGGAGTTGCCCAGGTAGAGGGAAGAGCGGCTGTTCACTCTCATTCTGCACGCAGCCCTCATTTCTGTCCTCCAGCCTTATCCACAGCTGCTTTCTCTCCATCAGTCTTGCTCTTGTCCAGGCACCATGACGCCAAGCTTGGCACCCCCTCCCCTTTTCTCTGCCTGGACCACTCACCCAGCATGCTACAACGTGCCAGGCTGGCTCAGGCCACCCATGATCCACACAGCTACTGAGTGACTGTTGCCCCCACCTTCCCCCTGGTCTCTCACACCCCGCTCTCCTCACCCTCCTGCACCCAGTGAATGGCCCTTTTTTTCTGGTATCTTTAATGTTTTAATTGAGATTCACATGCCATACCATCTAATCACCCATTTCATGTGAGCAGACTGATTTTTAGTCTGTTCCCAGTTGTGCAACCATTGGAACAATCTAAGTTTACATTTTCATCACCCCAGAAGAAATGCTGCTCCACATCCTCCCCCAGCCCCTGACAACCACAGATCTGCTTCCTGCCTCTAGGGATAGGGATTTGCCTCTCATATAAATGGCATAGTTAACGATGTCTCTTTATGTCTAACTTTTCTCAGCATGTTTTTTGTTGTTTGTTTATTTTCGGCTGTGCTGGGATTCCACTACTGTGTGGGCTTTTCTCTTATCTGCGGCGAGTGGGGGGCTACTCTAGATGTGGTACACAGGCTTCTCATTGCGATGTCTCTCGTTGCGGAGCATGGACTCTAGGGTGCATGGGCTCAGTAGTTGCAGCACATGTGCTCGGTAGTTGTGGCTGCTGGGCTCTAGAGCACACACTTGATTGTCGTGCAGGGGCTTAGTTGCTCCACGGCATGTGGGATCTTCCCGGATCAGGGATGGAATCCATATCTCCTGCGTTGGCAGGCAGAGTCTTAACCACTGGACAACCAGGGAAGTGCTCTCAGTACATTTTTAATGTATACGATGTAGTATGCATCAGTGCTTCCTTCTTTATTGTGGCTGAGTAACCTTGTATGGCGGGACGTCTTGTGTGTCCATTTACTATTGGATGGACGTTTGAATTGTCTCCATCTTTTGGCTGTTATGAACAGTGCTGCTCTGAACATGCTTGTATGGGTTTCTGTGTGAACATATGTTTCCTTTCTCTTGGGTGAAGTGGGGTTGCTGGGTCACATGGTAACTCCACATTTAATGTTTTCCAAATTGGCTATACCAAATTACGTTCCCACCTACAGTGTATGGGCATTCCCATTTCTCTGCGTCTGGACAACACTAATTGTTTTCCATTAAAAAAAATGTTAGCCATCCTAGTGGGTGTGAGGTGGTATCTACTGTGGTTTTGATTTGCATTTCCCTAGTTACTAATGATGTTGAGTACCTTTTCATGTGTTTGCTGACTATTTGTGTAACTTCCTTGAAGAAATATCTATTCAGACCCTTGACACATTTTTAAATTAGGTGGTTAGTCTTTTTATTATTGAATTTTAAGAGTTCTTTATATATTTTGGATACCATTCCCTTATCAGATACATGATTTGCAAATACTTCCATCCTGTGGATTGTCTTGTCAGCTTGTTGATAGTGTCACTTGCAGCACAAAAGTTTTACATTTCAGCAGTGGCCAATTCATCTATTTTTTCTCTTGTCGCTTGTGTGGCCAGTGTCTAATCTAAGAAATTGTTGCCTTATCCTAGGTCACAGAATGACTTCGCTGTTTTCTAGGAGGTTTATAGTTTTAGCTCTTATATTGAGGTCTTTGATCCATTTTGAGTTAATTTTTGTGTATGGAGGGAGGGAGATGCACACTTTATTCTTTTGCATGTGGCTACCCAGTTGTCCAATTTGCTGAAAAGACTGTTCTTTCCCCATTGAATTATCTTGGCACCCTTGTCCACAATCAGTTGACCATAAATGTGAGGGTTTATTTCTGGCCTCTCAGCTCTGTTCCACCGACACACACGTCTGTCTTTATGCCAGTGCACACTGTCTTGTACACACAGCTGCGTGGTAAGTTTGAAGAGTCCTCCAACTTTGTTCTTTTCCAGAACTATCTCAGCTGTTCTGGGCCCTTGCATTTCCACATGAATTTTCCGAGCTGCTTGTCAATTTCTGTGGGACTGTGGCGGGGGGAAGGGATTCTGATGGGAACTAGGTTGGATCTGAACCTCTTTGTAGACTGCTGCCACCTGAACAATGTTCAGTTCCGATCCATGAACACAGGATGCATTTCTGTTTATTCAGGTCGTCTTTACACCTGGCCTGCTCCCTTTTCTGGATGTGCCCCCCCCTTGGCATCTCCCACCAGAGGAGGTGCAGACATCCCCCTGAGGGCCTGGGTGTCAGCCTCACCACTATCAGTGAGGACTAGATGAGTTAGAGGGAAGGTCACCTCACCTTGTTTAGCCCATCCCTCGTGTCTGACTCTTGGTGACCACACAGATTGTAGCCCGCCAGGCTCCTCTGTCCATGGGATTCTCCAGGCAGGAACACCGGAGTGGGTTGCCATATCTTCCTGTAGCACCTTACCTTAGTCTTGGAATTTATCTTCCAGATGGACCCACACATGGGCGCCCAGTGTTGGGGGTAAGAGGCCCTTACAAGGACAGCCTAGGTCTGTTCTCTGGGGCTGGGGTAGAAGGAGAAACCCCTGAGCCTCTCTGCAGAGAATGGGCAGCTTTGGTGAAGCGCGTATAGCCCAGCAGAGCGTGCGGCGTGCCCAGCGCGGGCACACTGAGGGCTGCCCCTGGGCGCGCGGGCCTCTCAGCACAGGAACCAGCGTGCTCCCACCACCTCGTCCCCCATAACTTGGCAATGTCTTGCCTGCAGCTTGTGTTTTAACAGGTTGAACTAAAAGGAGTAAAAAATTGAGCCAGTTTCTCATTTATCTCTAGGTCCAACAGAGGTGCCAGATGAGTCTTGTGCTAAACCAAACTAAAGGAGAAAGAGCCCACACTTCATCCCCCGCCAGGCCCAGGGAGTGGCTTTACCCACCATTTGCTGGCCCTTTACTGGGTGTTACATGGGGCTCTGTCTGGCTGAGCTGGTGAGCTCATCCCAGCAGCCACGAGTTCCATCCCGAGGAGAGACCAAGGCTCGAAGGGGGTGTGGGACGAGCCAGCCCCAGCCAGGCCCCAGGCATCCAGACCTCCCTGAAGACCCCAGCAGGCCCACAGCCTGTCAGTCAGAATTACAGCCAGGTGCCCCAGGGGCTCAGTAAATATTCATTTCAGCCTCTGCGTCCTGGGGTCCCAGGAAGGGGCTCAATTCCACGGGGATGGGAGGCAGCAGTACCCTGGGAGCCCAGGGGGTGGCCGGGTGGCCCCTGCAGGGCGCTGCCTGCCCCCGGCAGCCCCATCCAGCCTCTTCTGGGCAGCCCCCGGGGAGGTACCCCGGCTGCCGGGCCCTCCGTGGGGCCAGGACCCAGCGTGGACACCATCCTTCGCCATGGGAACCAGCTGGCTGAAGGAACTCAAACAACCTTCAGGTCAATGGCAGGCCGAGGCCGCACAGCTGTAGCCATTTAGACTGCCAGGCTCTCCCGTGGCCTCTGCCCAGCTGCGCCTTCTGAGAACCCTGGCATGGGGCTGAGGTGTGGCAGCCGCAGCAGCCTTGCAGCCTGGTGTGCCCTGCCCGCAGAGTGGGTGATTGGGATGAAGCGTGGTCTGCAGTTGCAGGGGACGGGTGTCAGCGGGAGGGGCGGGTGGGCGCTCCACAGACAAGTAGTCTAAGAACAGGCGTCAGAAACAGCCCTGGCTGGCTGGGCAGGGCTCCGTGGGGGCTTTCGCCTTCTCCCTCTTTCCTGTTTCTGGAGTACTTGCTGTGGGTGGGTTGTGGGTTAGGAGAAGACGGGTGAAGGAGGCCTGTCCCTCGGGCAGGTGCTGAGCGGTGCCTTCACCCTGCAGGCTACAGCATGTTCGCCGTGGGCATTGGGGCCTTGCTTTTCGGGTACTGGAGCATGATGAGGTGGAACCGCGAGCGCAGGTAGGCCCCGCACTGGAGAGGCGGGTGGGGACTTAGGCCGTGGACCCGGGGCTCCTCCAGGCCCCTGTCAGCACCTCAGGGAGCTCAGGGCCTGAGCTGGTGAGTCCATTTCTGGGCTTTACTTCAAGGAATGACTGACTAGTAAGTAAGAAGCTTGCCTCTGGGTGTTCACTAGGTACCCTTGAGCTCCACCCCCAGGTACCCCAAGGTCATTTGCATAGCCCACCAGGCAGAGACGGAGGCAGGGGGACAGGCCCTGTCCCCCAGGGGGTGTTTGTCAGTGGTGCCGGGGCAATGATGATACCAGGACTTCAAAGGCAGATCACACAAGACAATGGCCGGGCCAGCCACACCGGCCTGAGGGTCCCAGTCTGCTGTGGCCTTGGTTTGGACCCTGGCCACCTCCGAGTTTGCCCAGTACTCTGTCAGATGGCTCCTCATCACTGGCTCCCAACCAGCGGTCCCCCACCCCCACCCTCCCCCGCTCTGTGTCCTCAGCATCCACCTGGACCCTGCTCACCCCCCTACAAGGGCAGTGTTGGAGAAGGTCCAGCACGCGGAGGGCACTCCACTTTGTTCAGTGAATTCAGGGCACCTGGTGGGTGCTGGGCCCCACCCTGAACAGGCGCGACCAGGCCCAGTCTCTCGGGGGGCACCGTGGTAGCCATGGTGTGTGACTGCTGAGGACAGCAGCCCCGGTCCCTGGGCCCTGGGGGGTTGAGGTGGAGGCGGACGTTCCCTGGGACCCTTCCCTGTGTTGCTGTGAGATTCGTGGTGATGGGGGGGACAGGGTCAGGGGCCACCCCCGGGGCTGCATCACTGGGACTGCTCTCCCCACTCCCCCCAGCAGACAGGGCTGGCGAGTTAGAGACACCGAAAAGCAGGGAGAAGAAAGAAGCTGCTCATGATACTCGCCACCCCCCCCCCATCACCACGGTTATTTTGAGATGAAAAGGATGTGGTTTTGTAAGGCCCAGAACCTCATGATGAATGTTCCCCCCAGTTCACTGCAATCATCAGGCCTGGGCTATTTTTAGGATTAAAAAAAAAGTTTTGAGCTGAAAAGAAAGTGTGAAGCCAGCAGTCTTGTGGACTGATGCCGCCTCTGCCAGCTGTGTTTCCCCGCATCCCCCGCGCCTATCGCAGGCTACTGGTGGCTGAGCCCACTTCCCCCCTTGCTTGCCTCTGCCTCTCCCCCAAGCCCCATGCCAGGGTAATGCCCGTCCAAGGACCGCATCGTCTGCCCCCATCCCACCGGGGACTGATCTGTCAGTTTTGGGGTTTCACAGGCGTCTCCAGATTGAGGACTTCGAGGCCCGCATCGCGCTGATGCCTCTGTTGCAGGCAGAGAAGGACCGGAGGTAGGGTGCTGGGGTCAAGAGGTCACAGGTCAGAGTGCCCCAGCCTGCACGATGGGACAAGGCCAGAATGCACGTGGGGATCAACAGCCATGATCTTGTTGACGGCAGCTCCAGGGGCTGCCGTCGTCCTTGGAGAGGACCCCATACTTGACTTGCAGAAGAGACCAAAGAGGGAGAATGAATGTTTCTGGAGGAGGGGGCTTTGACTGGGAGGGCTGCAAGAGTTTGTCAGGGGGAAGGAAGTAAAGCGGAGAGATCAGTGTGTGTGCCGGGCTGAAAGCCCTGGGAGGTGATGGGGAGCTGGAGGAGGGGCAGGTCTGTCTGGAGGAGGGGCAGGTCTGTCAGGTTTGTTAGGCAGAGGCCCTGTCCCCCACCTCCCACCTTGTCTCCCTGCAGGGTTCTCCAGATGCTTCGGGAGAACTTGGAGGAGGAGGCAACTATCATGAAGGACGTGCCGGGCTGGAAGGTGGGTCCTCAGCCCCGCAGGGGCCAGGCCGCTGCAGAGACGCAGCCTCCCACAGAAAACCTGGGCCTTTGCGGGAGTGGGTGCCGGGTGCCAGCAGGGGGCGGCCGTTCCGGGTAGAGGCACGGGGGCTGCCAAGCCTGGTGGGGTCCCAGCAGGCTCCTGGGACCCACCCTTACCCCTCCATCCCCACAGGTGGGAGAGTCCGTGTTCCACACCACGCGCTGGGTGACTCCCATGATGGGCGAGCTCTACGGGCTGCGCACGCGCGAGGAGATTCTCAACGCCACCTATGGGTTCATATGGTACACGTAGGGGTCTGCGCCCCAGAGACTGCTGGACCCGCGCCCTCTCCCCGCTAGGAGAGAATAAACGCTCTGGAGACTGACCTGCTTGTGTCCCAGGGACTGAGTGATTGGGGGTGGGAGGTGTCAGAGGAGGCGTGGGGACTAAGCAGAAGATGCCAATGGGATGGGCCCTGGATCGCCCTGCAGCGTCGGCTGCCAAATGTGCCTGGACTTTTTCCTGCCTTTGCTGAAACCCTGCTTGTCAGCAGCCAGCCTCTTCAGACTGGGGGTCTTCTCCACTGTGGTACCGGTTGGGTGGATGGGCGACCTGTATCGGAGCGTGCCGGGCTGGAGAGGGGCGCAGCAGAGGCAGGTCCACTTGCACACAGGCCAGGACCCCGTAGCGGGGGTAATGAGCCCATCGCTGTCCTTCCAGACTTCGTTTCCCTGCCAGTATCTGGAACTTTGGGATTCCCGCCATTCCACGGGCAGCTCCACTCCTGGCACGAAAGGGTTAAGTCCACTTGCACTTTACAACCAATGGCTATGCGCAGCGCCTTCGCGGTGTCTCCTGATTGGCGGACACACAGTGGGCGGGAGGAGAGCCGACGCCCCCTCCGCCCAGGGATGGGTTTAAAAGGCTGTGGCAGTGGTGGCTGCCGGCGTGCACCCAGATCACCTGCGCCATGAGCAGCACGGATGGCCCGGACCTAGCGGAGGCGCCCGAAGAGCGGTGTTTCCTCAGGTCAGCCAGGGAGAGGGGCCAGAGGGAAGCAGGGGCACGGCTGGAAGAAGGCCTGGGGAACCGGTGGCTTAGATGGGAGGCAGAGGCATGGCCGGGATAGGGGGGCGGGGAGAATGCCAGGCCCATCCCAGATTTCGTTGGAGGGACTAAGCCTGCAGCTGCCAACACCTCCAAAGCTGCGTTGCCAGGGAAACGGTATCAGCAGCAGGCCTGCCCCTCATGAATTATTCATCAGCACCGCTGGTTGCTCCCCCCACCCCACCCCCGCCAAACACACAGCCTAAGGAGGCCCACCTCCTCTTTCCATCTTTCCCAGGGACCCTGGAGCCGTGCCCCTTGTTCCCCATCTGGGAAGAGCCGCTCCTCAAATGCTCACCCCCTGCATGGTAGTCCCCCCTGCTACTAAACCCCTTGTTCAGAGAATAAAACTGAAGGCTGGGGAGGGAAGCGGCTGGCTGAGCTCGGATTAAAACGATTTTTGAATACATGGGCCACTTGCCAGTGGGCTGATGAATTTGGGGTCTGGAGCTGGCAGCCGTGGTTGTGTCCTCCACCTGATCCTGAGCCGTCATCCTGTGTCTTCTGAGTGTGTGTGGCGTGGGACCCCAAACCGGGCTGTAGATCTCTGTCTAAACCAGACCCCACAGCCCTTGTGCTGCCACCTGCCCGCTCTCCACTCAACCCCTCTCAAAGGCAGGTCCTCTGCGGCACTTGGCTGGTATCCGACTAGAGACCCAGCACATAAGAGGCAGGGGAGGAAGATGTTCCAGAAGCTGGAGCTGTGACTTCACCTGGTGTGGGAGACGGAGGGGCCTCAAATGCCAACTGGGGTGTGATGAGGTGCTATGTGTTGGGTAGGAGTGGGACACGGGGAGAGGAGGCCAGAGTGGGAGACATACTGGGGAGCATGTAAGTCTGGTGAAGAATTAGAATAAATGTTCTCTTAATGCTGGGAAGGTTTGGGAAATCTGGCGTTCAAGTTTTCAAAGCCCCATGGCTTGTGTGGAGTTTGAGGGGACAGGATTGCAGTAGCGGCCAGGTGAGCAGTGACGGAGGACTGGAGGGCAGAGACAGGAAGGTGGAGAGAAGCAGATGGATCTGAGAAAGAGGGAGTGTCTGGCACAGACACCCTGGCCTCACAGCTTCACCTCCAAAAAGCCCCCTCTGGGGCTTTTGCTCCTTCTGGGGCTGGTGGGCAAATCCTGGGGCCTTGCAGCTCCTCTCCTGGGGGCGGAGGTTGGGAGAAGCAAGAGGCACCCTCATAAACTGAGCACCCTCCGCTCCTCAGTCCCATAGTAGCTCTGCCATATCCCCTCCCGACTCGGAGCAGCTGCTGCTCCAGCCCTCAGGTTCCCGAACTGCCCTTTGCCTGTGGAGTCCCGGTTGTCACTCCAGTGACCCACTAGGCAGAAAGATAATGGAGTGAAAGCCGCTCAGTCATGTCTGACTCTTTGTGACCCCATGGACTGTAGCCCGCCAGGCTCCTCTGCCCCTGGGGATTCTCCAGGCAAGAATACTGGAGTGGGTGGCCATGCCTCTAGGGGAACTTTGCAGGGGATTGAACCCGGGTCTCCCTCCTTGCAAGCAGATTCTTTATCATCTGAGCCACTAGGGAATCCCAGGAAGCCTCCACATGGAGGCCAGAGGCCAAATCTTCAGAACAGAGGTAAAAAAGAGGAGGATGGATGATCTTCCTCAGCCCTCCCATGGGGGCAGCAGAGCTGTCACAAGCTGAAGACGGGGGAATGAGCCGCGTTACTGCATGCAGGCTTCCTCTAGTTGTGGCGCGTGGGGGAGACTCTGCCGCGGAGCACTGGCTTCTCATTCTGGTGGCTTCTTTTGTTGCAGAGCAGGCTCGAGAGGTGTGGGCTTCAGCAATTACAGCTCGAAGGCTCAGTAGTTGTGCTCGTGGGCCCCTGAGCTTACAGGCTCAGTAGTTGTGATGCAGGGGCTTAGTTGCTCCGAAGCACATGGAATCTTCCCAGACCAGGAATCAAACCTGTGTACCCTGCATTGGCAGGCGGACTCTTACCCACTGTGCCACCAGAGAAGCCCCTGGGCCTGCCTGCTCTTCATATGGCCCCACCGGGAGCTCGTTTTTCCTACCTGGTCCTTCAGCCTACAGCATCAGCCGCAGACAAGTGTGGGCTTGAATGTGGCTCCGCTTGCTGGGGTCACGAGGCATGTCACCTTGCCCTAAGCCTGCATCTCCATCAGTGTGACACCCTGAAGTGTGTCCGACCAAGTTTTTCAGCCTCACTCACTCTGCCTCTCTTCTGTCCCTTGAATCTGACAAGTTCATTTCCACCGCAGGACCTTGACCCTCATTGTTCTTGCCACTTGGATTACCTCCCACAACATTTCAGGTCAGCTCCTCCAGGAAGCCTTCCCTGACTTTCCATCCCATAGCAATCCTAGCTTCCCATCTCCAGCCCTCCTGCTGCCTGGCCTGGTCACACTACAAAATTAGCTAGAAGGTTGTAGTCTCCTTCTCACAGAATTTAAGAAAGGAGCCTCAGGATTCATCCCAATAAACCTCTGCCTATCTGTAGGTCAGCCTCAGCTTCTTTGCTCACACCCCATCCATGGCTCTGGAGACAGGCCCAAGGGTAGAAGGCTCAGTTTTCCAATTTGCTTCCAGTGTGACTCTGGGCAAGCCATTTTACTTCTCATGAGTTGTTATACATTCTTCCAACTCTTCTGAGCCCAATCCTTTTAAAGTAATAATAATTGTTGTTATATGTATCTTTATTATTACCATTATACTCAAGGGTGTGCTAATAAGCTGGGGCAAGTGCTCTTGCTCACCTGGGAGGGGTCCTGGCCAGGGGGAGCTGGCATCAGGCTGCAGACTTTGCTCAGCTGCTCCAGCCCCTGATTCTGGCATGAGGAATATCTTCCCATCCTCAGTGCCAGCTTTTCCTCTCTGAAGCCACCAAGCCCATGTCCCTTGGAAGGTCCCCTAAACTGGGGGCTCTGCTCTTAGAAGGGCCCAACACTTGGCTTAATGCTCTGCTATCACCATCTTAAAATTCTTAATAATTATTGATCAAGGGGCCGCACATTTGCATTATGCACTGGACCTCAAAAATTATCTAGCCTGTGCTGCCTACACTTTTGCAAAGGAGGAAGAAAGCAAGGCTTAGAGAGGAGTCAGACCTGTCACTTAGCAGGCTGGGGGTGGAGCTTCACCTCAACTATATTGGCTCCATCTCTCTGGCCACAATTATTTGAATTTTTAAAAATTAATTTATTTTAACTTCTTTTATTTTTGGCTGCACTGGATCTTCCTGGCTTTGTTTGGACTTTCTCTAGTCCGTGTGAGTGGGGGTTACTCTTTGTTGCAGTGCCTGGGCTTCTTATTGCCATGGCTTCTCATTGCAGAGCTTGGGCTGTAAGCACGTGGGCGCTCGAGTGCAGGCTCAGTAATTGTGACGCATACATTTAGTTGCTCTGTGACATGTGGAATCTTCCCAGGCCAGGGATCGAACCTGTGTCCCCTGCAATAGCAGGCGATTCCTATCCACTCTGCTGCCAGGGAAGTCTAGTCATTTGAATTTTATCACTGCATCTAAAGAATAATCACCAGTGAGTCTCATGGCTGCAGTCCCCACAGCCACCACCTCATGTGAACCATTAAAATCCTCTGTAGCTTTTAAAACCCACCTCTCCCAGGCACCTCCAGTCCAGGGTGCCCCCTCCAGTGTCGGAGAGCTCCTTCAGTGGTTTCCACTGCCTCAAGTCCACACATTGCCCCCAGCAACTAAGTCCTTCATGCTGTCACCTGCGCTGGGTCCCTCCTGCCTTGGGGGCTTCAGGCAGCTGGGGGAGGCCCCCACTGTTATTGTTGTTTGGTCACTAAGCCATGTCTGACTCTTTCCCACCCCGTGAACCGCAGCACTCCAGGCTTCCCTATCCTTCACGATCTCCCGGAGTTTGCTCAAACTCATGTCCATTGAGTTGGTGATATCATCCAGCCATCTCATCCTCTGTCACCCTCTTCTCCTCTTGCCCTCAATCTTTCCCGGCATCAGGGTCTTTTTCAGTGAGTCAGCTCTTCTCATCCGGTTGCCAAAGTACTGAAGCTTCATCTTCAGCCTCAGTACTTCTAATGAATATTCATTGTTGATTTCCTTTGGGATTGACTGGTTGGATCCCCTGGCAGTCCAAGGGACTCTCAGGAGTCTTCTCCAGCACCACAGTTCGGAAGCACCCATTCTTCAGTTCTCAGCCTTCTTTATGGTCCAGCTCTCACATCTGTAGGTGGCTACAGGCACCCGCCCATGCCCTGAGGCAGTGGGGCCAACATGCAGTGCCATGTGCGTCCTCTACCACCAGGGGGCTCCCGTGCCTCAGGCTGGTGTTCAAAACTCCCACTGCGTCCCTGGCAGCGTCCATTCAGCCGTTTCTGGGACAGATGAGGCACTCTGGGCACAGGGGTGGGGTGGTGTCAGGGCCTGGCTCAGAACACTGGTGGCACATTTCTGGCTCCGGCTGAGTGTCTGTCTCTCCGTCTCTGTGTCTCCCCACTCTGACCCTCAGCACCGCGGAGGCAGCGGCCCTGGAGCGGGAGCTGCTGGAGGACTATCGCTTTGGGCGGCAGCAGCTGGTGGAGTGGTGTGGCCACGCTAGTGCCGTGGCTGTGACCAAGGTACCTGGGCCTGCTTCTCAGCCTCGACCCTGAGCAGACGGCCGGCTTGCCAGAGTGGAGGCCTAGCTGCTGACCCCCCCGGCCAGGATGGTCATTTCTGCCCTCAAGAGAGCCCTCTTGGCTTGGGGCCACCCCGGCCCGTCACTCAGATGAGGAAACCAAGGTCCGTCACTGGCCCAGGCCAGGGGGTTGCTGAGCGTCAGGACAGAGACGGGGTCCCCAGAGATGTGGAAGCAACTACAGAGATGGGTCTGGGGCCCTTGACTGCCTGTCTCTGCCACCTCCTGGGTCGTGAGCAGAGGGGACATCAGCTTCCTAAGTCTGAGCACCCCCAAACAGCTACCTGCCACGGGTCCAGGAACTGAGGCCCGGAAGGGTAGGAGTCGAGCTGTATTTGGCTTTGGGACAAATCCCCAGGCTTCAGAGTGCCTGCAGGAGGCCGGCTGCCATCCAGTGGTCTGTGTCATGTTGCCAGACCACCATGCTGGGCCTGAAAGAGGGTAATAAACAGACACCAATGTATAAACACAAACTCCTTAGGAAAGTGCCCAGTTGAGTCAGGGCTCCAGCAGGTAACCTCCTCCTGTTCCTCTTCTTCTTCCTCTTCTGATCACCACTGTATACTTTTGAAAAAACTTCATATCTTTCTTTACGTAGACTCCACTGTTTTTTAACTTAAACGTTCCTATTTCCAAGTGAAACATATCCTGAGTGAGATGCTCAGAGGTAAGAAGAACAATGAAAATCAAAGCCACAAAAGCAAACCCAGTAAAGTAGCCTCATGCTTGGCTGTTGAAGACCAACCGTCCAATTTTCACACTGAATGCTTTGTGTCTGTCTAGAGGCAAGCCAGCCAGACCTTATGACTCTCCCTGACTAGGTCAGGTCTGGGGCTCTGCGGATGGCGTGGTGGGGTCATAGATATGATCAGGGTGAGTCAGGACCCTGCTGAGACCCTGGGGAGGAGACTCCAAAAGGAAAGAACTCCCTTGGTGTGGTTGGAAGTTAGAGTATAGTTTGGCCCCCTGGTGACCCCAGAAGCCCGTCAGAGTCACTGTTACTCCTACTTGATAGAGGTGGCAGGAGGAGTGTGAGCTAAGGCCACGCAGAGAGTCAGGGCTGAGACTCGGCTCCTGTGTCAAAGAGAGATGCAGAGAGTCTGAGAGAGACAGACGGAGAGAGAGAGACAGAGGCGGAGACAGAGCTGGAGAGAAACAAGTATTGTCGTCGCTACTTTAAAAGGGTCGGGCCCAGAAGAGCTGGAAGAACAGCACATAACAACTCAGGAGAAGTAATGTGGCTTGCCCAGAGTAGTGTAGGAAGCAGGGTGGAAAATGGCCTTCTCCCCTGGGGTCTGTCTCCGGAACCACGGATGAGGAGTGAGCAAAGAAGCTGAGGCTGACCTATGGACAGTCAGACACGAGAGGCAGGCAGTGAGGACAGAGGCCAAGGGAGAGGGACAGGGGAGAGAGGCCAGGCTCGGCGGGCTGGAAAAATTCCCCCCACCTCCCGCCCCCACCTCCGGGCCTCCTGAAGGGATGCAGGCCCGGAGACGCGGGCGGGGGAGGGGCAGCCACCGCCGCGGAAAAGGTGGAAGAATGTCTGCAGCTCAGGCCGAGAATAAACAAACCGCACTCCGGCTCGGGTGGTGGCAGGAGGCACGTTTCTCTGCTCAAGCTTGAGAGAGCCTGAGGCGAGGACCCCGGGTCTCTAACAAGGACCCCGAGGCCCCTAGGGGCCCCGTGCCGCCCCCAGAACAGCCCTGCCCCCGGTCTTGTCCTCGCGCCTTCTGGCCCGAACCCCATTCCTCCCTCCACCCCGGGCCTCAGTTTCCCCACCGGATTCGGGAGGCGTTCCGAACCCCGTGCCTTTGCCTTTGCTGTGCCAGGCGTTTCCTCTGCCCGCTCTCCCCCGGAAGCAGAGGACGGCGCTGGTCGTGTGCGGCCCAGAGCAGAACGGAGCGGTGGGGCTGGTGTGCGCGCGGCACCTGAGGGTGTTCGTGAGTAGCGAGGATGCCCTTGGCCTCCCAGGCCACCCCCCCGCGCCCCCCCCCCGCCCCAAGCCCTGAAAATGTCACTGGCTCCTCTGGTCAGTGCTTGCCTCAGGCAGTTCCTGCCAAGCTGGGAGCAGAGGCCCGGGGGAGCTGGGGAGGGTCCCAGTGCCGACCCCTTCCTGCTTCCCGCAGGAGTACGAACCCACCATCTTCTACCCCACACGCTCACTGGACCCACTGCACCGGGACCTGACCACTCAGTGTGAGAAGATGGACATCCCCTTCCTGTCCTACCTGCCTGCAGAGGTCAGCTTGGGTGTCAAAAGAGGGGTGGGGGTTGGGGCAGAGCCCCAGGGCCACCCCCTGACCCTGCCTCTGCCTCGCTCTCCCAGGTCCAGCTCATCAACAACGCCTACAGGCTGGTGGTGGACGCTGTGCTGGGCCCTGGCGTGGAGCCGGGTGAGGTCGGGGGTCCCTGCACACGTGCGCTGGCCACACTCAAGCTACTGTCCATCCCCCTCGTGAGCCTGGACATCCCCTCAGGCACGCCAGGTGGAAGGGGGCGCATGAGGGGCGGGGAAGCAGGCTTGGGTGGAGGCCCCTATCCCCTGGCTTCTGGTGGTCCCAGCCTGTTTGCCCACCCTGAGCATATTTCCTCACCGTGGATGGCTTCTACACTCTAGGTGAGGCCGAGGGTCATGTCCATCCTTTGGATGGGCAGTGCTCAGGCTGGCGCCCAGGTGACCCTGGCTCCCCTCCGCCTTACACCCAGCACGGCGTGCCCTCTGCCCATCCTGGCCCAGTCGCCCAGGCAGACGTGAGCTCACTCGGCAAAGGCCTCGCCCATCCTGGCCGCCGCCCCATGCCTGTTGGAACCATTAGGCAACAGGCAGACGGAACAAACAGCTGCTAGCCAGCCGGACCCTCCATGGGGGCAACCAGACTCAGGGGACATCCCCCGGCTTACAAGAGCCCAGGGTCATACCAACAGGATGCCACAGAGCTGGGGATGGTGGCTAAAGGAGGAGGTGGGCTGCCTGGTCAGGGGGAGAGGCTGCAAGCTGGTATCTGAACAAACAGCCTAGGACAGAGGGGGTCGCCCTGTTAGGTCAGGAGGGGTTATTAGTGGCCCCTAGTCTGAGGGTGGAAGCTAGGGTCAGAGAAGGCAGGATTAAAGTCAGACGGAGGAGGAATTCCCTGATAACCCAGTGGTTACGACTCTGCACTTTCAATGCAGGGGGCACGGGTGTGAGCTCTGGTCAGGGAACTAAAATCTCACACGCTGCACTGTGTGGCCTAAAAATAAATAAACACACATTTTAAATAAATAGTCAGAGGGAGGAGGCTTTCAGTGAGTGGCCCCAGACAGGTCGGAGGGGGGAGAGAAGGCAAGACCCCAAGTCTGAAGGTGGAGGCTCATCTGAGATCTGGCAGAGGCTATGGTCCAGTGAGGGAGGGGCTGGGACCTGCCAAGCCAAAAGGCAAGATCTGGTCTGAGGATGAAGGCAGGTCAGAAGGAAGAATCTCTAGTCAGAAGGAGGAGGATGGATGCTCACGTTGCTAAGGGCAGGGCATATCTTCAGAGGCAAGAACCCGGCACAAAGAGACAGGTCTGGTGGGGGAGGCTTGACTGAGGATGGAGGTGAGACAAGTATTCTGAGTAGAGGGTGGGGATCTGTCCAGAGGAGGCTGTGAGATCTGGGAGGAAGGAGACTTCAGTCTTACAGGGGGAGCTTAGGACTGTTAGGGAAGGAGGGATACAGACAGACCCCAGGTCAGAAGGCAGACACACAGGTCTGACTGGGAAGAGCAGCAGGTAGAAATGTAGTCTGATGGCAGAGGTTGAGACAGATGGAGGAGGAGGATTGGGTAGCAGGATGGAAGCAGACAGACAAGTATGAAGGCAAAGGCTGCGGTCAGAGGGGGAGGGAGACATATCCAAGGAGGGAGGAGAAACTGGGCTGAGGGCAGAGGCTCAGTTTTATGGGGAGGCCGGTCTGACCAGGACTCACGTGTCAGAGCCCAGGCCGCGCTGGCTGGGGAAGGGGAGGTGGGTGGTGGGCGGCGGTGCTCCTGAGAACGAGCACTCCTCCCAGCTCCGGCTCCCGCCTCCCATCTTTCCTCCCTCAGGCTGGGACCCAGAGACTGGCGGCGACGCCGAGGACGGGCTACGACCCGACGTGCTCGTATCGCTGGCGGCGCCCAAGCGCTGCGCCGGCCGCTTCTCAGGGCGTCACCACTTCGTGGCGGGCAGGTTCGTGCCCGACGACGTGCGCCGAAAGTTCGCTCTGCGCCTGCCGGGGTACACGGGCACCGACTGCGTCGCTGCGCTTTGACAGGCGCCCGCGCCAATAAACAGACGTACCACCACTGCCTCCTCGCCTGGGCCTCCTCTGTGCGCCGCGTCTGCCG
Organism: Muntiacus reevesi; assembly: GCF_963930625.1. Classification (NCBI taxonomy): domain Eukaryota; kingdom Metazoa; phylum Chordata; class Mammalia; order Artiodactyla; family Cervidae; genus Muntiacus; species Muntiacus reevesi. The sequence goes on along the minus strand of NC_089249.1, from coordinate 182,718,913 downwards.
CGGGGGCGGGCAGCCTCGGGGGTAGCTGCCCACCGGCACTCCGGCGGCCCAAGGCGGGAGGGATGGAGGGCAGACGCACATGGGACTTCCCGCTGGCCTCCGAGAAAACGGGCCAGGAGAGTGGCGGGTGGACTCCGGGTGGGATTGATTTCCAGCCTGCTCGGGGCGACCTAAAGCCAACAGAGTCGAAGCGAGACCCGGAGGAGGATTTCTAGCCGCCTAAAGGGCTGCCTAAAGCCTGAATGTCGGGACGGCTTCAGGCTCTGTTCCAGGAGGCGCTTCCCGACGTGGAGAAGGGAGGGTGGGCTCAGGAAGGGACTTGCAGTCGGCGACGAGGGGACGCAGGCCAGCGCGAGGGCGGAGGTACAGCCGGATGCACCGAGGGGGTCGCCCCAGAGGGGTGGTCACCCAAGTCACCTCATGGGGGGGGGGGGGGGGAGTTGCTCGGACGGGGGCGGGGCCTGCACGGGGCGTGGCCTGCGGCCGCGTCCCTCCCCCATTCTCAGCCCCAGCGGCCGCCAGACCCGCGGGAGTCCGACCCGAGTGCGCAGCGGAGCTGGGACCCTCCCTCCGACCTTCGGACCTGGCCATGGCGTCACTGCCGACACTGCTCTGCCTCTGTGTTGCCGCCGCACACCTGGCGGGGGCCCGAGGTGAGGCGCCCCTAGACCCCCGCCCAGCCCCCCCTCCAGGCGCCCGAACGTCTGGCAGAGGACCTGGCAAGCAGCCGGAGCCTGGAGACAGAACCAAGGGACCCACTCGCTTCCCCCACGCTGCAGCCGCCTTGCCCGCCTCGGGAGTGGAGTGAGGGGGCAAGAGGGGACTGCAGGGTATCCATCGCAGCCACAGCGTTTGGGCCCTGATTCATCCAGTCCTGTCCCCAGGATGAAGGGGTCAGAACTGTCCCCTCTCAGCGAACTCCTCCCCTCTTGCACACACACACATACCATTCAGAAAAGAAACTCCCATCTCTGGAACACTCAGTAGAGCCGGGGACTGGGCCTATTTTTCAGATGGGGAGACTGAGACTCCAAGAGGGAAGGGACTTGTCTGTCACCGCCCAGCCTGGCTATCTCAGACACCTCAAGGCCAGAGATGCCAGGCTAGATTCCAAGGACTTCCCTTTGGCAGCCTGGGCCCCGAGTGCAGGGATGTAAGGTAGACTGAGGGAGCCAGCAAAGGGATGAAGGAAAATTCAGATCAAGATGAGGGCAGAGAGGGGCACAGCCAACTCAACTCATGGCCATTGAACACAGTGGGAGAGCTGGGTCTGGGGGAGTGAAGTGGACAGACTTTCCCAACCTAAGGGGCTGTGTCCGAGTGAGGGATGGGGCTGTGAGATACTGAGGGTGGGAAGGTCAGGGGAGGCTTCCTGGAGAAGGGGAGGCTGCTGCTCTTGGGGTCCGCTAGAGTTGGAGTCTGGCTTCTCCTCTGTGAAATGGGAGAGACCATGGCAGCACCTCACATACCAGGAGCTCACAGAGGTCTCCCCCCTTCCCCCCGCCACGCCTCACCCCTTTGATAGGTACTCCCGACACTGAGGAGCCCACGGTGACCGCGTGGGGCCTTGAAGGTTCATCGTTACGCCCTGGCCAGCCCTCACCAGCCCTGGAGGACTGGGAAGGTGAGCCAGTTTGGGTCTGAGTCCTGGCTCTGCTGTGGGCTCTGAGTGAGCTCTGGCTGGTGGGGTCATGTGAGAAGGGGGATGTGAGCTGGGTGAAGAATGCAGGAGGCGTCCCTGGGCATGGCGGTCCCTGGAAGTGGTGCCCTAAGAGGTCTTAAGTTTTAGGAGCAGGTAGAGTCCAGGCTGTTTGTCCAGGAGGAAATCGGGGGTGGGGGGTGGGGGGAAGTGGCATGGTGGGACAAGCAGCTCAGTTCGGTCAAGGTCTGTTTCCCAGCTATGAAGGTTCTGTTTGACTTGGTCTTGAATCAGGAAAGGAGTGAGCACCCCCTGTGCTGATGGATACAGAAGCTAACCTGTGCGAGGCCAGACCCTTCCCACCTCTGGCTTCCCCGAAACTGAGGGTGCCTGATGGGTTCAGTGGGCAAGGTCCCTTAGTGGGTTTTCCTGGTGGCTCAGGTGATAAAGAATCTGCCTGCAGTGCAGGAGGCCTGGGTTCCATGCCTGGGTTGGGAAGATCCTCTGGAGGAGGGTGTAGCAACCCACTCCAGTGTTCTTGCCTGGAGAATCCCCTGGACAAAGGAACCTGGCGGGCTACAGTCCATGGGGTGGCGAAGAGCTGGGCACGACTGAGCGCAGCACAAGCAAGACCCCAGCTGGCACTGATGGGGGCGGGGGAGGGCAGCAGAGGGGCTGGTGGCAGGCGGGGCTCCTCCTGCTGCCCTTACACCTCCTTACCTCTCAAGGGTTCTGAATGCTGAGGCTAGGGGTGGTGCCGCAGTGGCCAGAGCTCGCTTGCACCCGGGGCCAGCTCAGGTACTGAGCAGAGCAGCAGAACGAGGGGGGCTGCAGGAGGAAAACAACCTCCCTTGGTCTCTTTGCAGCTCCTGTGCTCGAGGGCTCTGGGTCTGGGAAGGCTGGGCTGGCCCATGCACTTTTGAGCGCAGGGCAACCCGGATTTAAACGTGAGATGGGGGTGGGCAGGCCCGGGTTTCCGCATGAATTGATGGGGCCCGACCGGCGGCGTCCCGGGTCCCAGCGCGTGTGGTGCCCGCAGAGGCCAGCGAGTGGACGTCCTGGTTCAACGTCGACCACCCGGGCGGCGACGGTGACTTCGAGAGCCTGGCCGCGATCCGCTTCTATTATGGGCCTGCACGCGTGTGCCCAAGGCCGCTGGCGCTGGAGGCGCGCACCACAGACTGGGCCCTGCCGTCGGACGTCGGCGAGCGCGTACACTTGAACCCCACGCGCGGTTTCTGGTGCCTCAACCGCGAGCAGCCCCGAGGCCGCCGCTGCTCCAACTACCACGTGCGCTTCCGCTGCCCGCTCGGTGAGGGCGGGGCTCCGGGGGCCTCGGGGACCCGCGGGAGGTGGAGGCGGCCTGAATGTCTGGTTCTGGGGAGGGGGCAGGACCGAGAGGATGGGGCGTGGCTAGGAAGAGGAGGGGGTCCTTTAGGACCAAGGCCACAGAAGAGGGCTGGAGCGGGGAGCAGAGGGGGCTTTGGAAGGGATGGGCTTAAATGGAGGGGGCCCAGGTGGGGGGGGGGCAGGAAGGGGCCCCCAGGAACGTATCTCCCTCTTGCTGCCCTCATTTGCTCATCTACAACAGCTGCGTCCTGTGAAAGCATGTTCTGAGCCCCAGACACGTGTGAGACGCAGAAAGAATAGCTCGGCTGGTGGGGGGAGAGGGAGGTAAGGGGGGGCAGTGTGCTGGGGGTGGACGACCGTACCTCCACTGCACATTCAACCGGTTCGCCTTGGTGGGGAGAGGGTAGGACTTCTCTCTGACTCAGATGCACGTGCCAGGAGCGTCCTCCAGCCCCACACTGTCACCAGATTCTAGGTTTCTGGGGTGGGCGGCCACCTGACGCCCCCATCCCTGCCCTCTCCCCAGAGGCCACGTGGGGTTCGTGGGGCCCGTGGGGTCCCTGTTCGGGGAGCTGCGGGCCAGGCCGTCGCTTGCGCCGCCGCCGCTGCCCAAGCCCCGCGAGGGATGCGTGTCCCGGGCGTCCCTCGGAGGCGCAGAAGTGTGTGAGGCCTCGGTGTCCAGGTAGGAGGGGCGGGGCCTGGAGGAGATAGGCGGACTAGAGGCGGGGCCTGGGTGTGATGGGAGCGGGGCCAGTTGAGGGAAGTACCTAGAGGGGCTGATTAGGGTGGAGTCTGATGGGGAGGTGCCTGAAGAGAGGAGGCGGGGTCTGGGCGTAGGGGCGGAGCCTGGAGGAGCAGAACTTGGACCACGTGGAGACTGGCTCTTCCTTCCCTTCTGGGCCTCCGAGGAGCGCTGGTAAAAGCGTACATCTGAACGGGTGGACTTGACGGGGGTCATGTCCAGTCACGGGCAGATCTGTGGAGGCGCTTCTTCCGTGTGCATGTTGAGGTGTGCGGATATCTCGGTGGACGTGGACACACACAGAAGCTGGCTCCTGCACTCGGGATGCACACTTGCATGGCATTGGCAGACCCCGCCCGTCCCCCCACGCCCACGCGCACACGCGCTCACACCCTGGCAGACACGATGCCCAGGCCCTCCCAGGGCCGGACACCAGGCCAGCCAGGAGGCGACTGGAAATTCCAATCAGGCCTGGGCTCCACAAACACGGCCTGGAGACTGCCCCAGCAGAGCCCGCAGCAGGGTGGGGGAGCACGTGGCCAATGGGGTGGTGGGGTCCCCACCCTACCCTGCCTGGCTCTGCGTTCTCCATGCCTCTTCCCTGAAGTTTCCAGTGGAATTTTCCATTTTATGGAGAAACCGCAGGATTGGGACTGGAGGGCGAGGTTCTGGGCCCAAGACCCAGCCCCTTGCTGGGCCCCCAGCCCCTGCCTGAATGTTTCCTCTCATACCAGAAGGAGCCTCTCTTGCCTGTGAGAGTCAGCTCTCCTGTCCCTCCCCGGGGCATCTCCCTCACACCAGGACCCCAGGTCCCCCCCTTGCCCCAGCCCTGACCACTCAGCCCCCTGTCCTTCACACAGGGGCTGCTCCAAGCAGGTCCATGCTGAGGACTCTCTGAGGGCATCAAGGTGGGCAGGGTGCCTAGGTGTCTTTGCTGAGTGACTGATGGAGAGGAAAGCCCTCCTCAGGAAGGGGTCAAGAGTCTTCCGTGCCTCCCTGTGTCCCTCCAGGGTGTGATCCCAACACGTGTGGGTGCCCCGACCACATTCTTCTGGGCTCGGTGGTCACCCCATCTGGACGTCCGCTGCCAGGAGCCAGGGTCTCTTTGAGAGACTGGCCTGGCACCATAGCAACTAGTGATGCCCATGGAACCTTCCGGATGCCTGGAATCTGTGCCAGCAGCCGAGCCAACGTCAGTGCCCAAATGGACGGCTTTTCTGCAGGCACGGCCCAGGCCCAGGCCAACAGCTCCATGTCAGCGGTGGCCACTGTTGTCCTTAATAAGTTGGGTAAGTGCCTCGTGGCAAGAGGGATGAGGGGCTGAGGACCTGGGGAGGTAACTCTGGATGACACCAAGCACTTGGGATGATATGATGCACAACGAAGTCAATGGGGCAAGAAATAAGATATCACAGTCCTTGGAGAAGGTGTGGAGTGAGAAATGAGTTGCAAAGGGAAGCATTAAGATTAGGCATTAAGAACCCACTCCAGTATTCTTGCCTGGGAAATCTCATGGACAGAGAAGCCTGGCGGGCTACAGTCCATGGCTGGGCACAACTTAGAAACTAAACTTCCTAGCGGCTCAGTTGGTAAAGAATCTGCCTGCAATGCAGGAGAACCGGGTTCGATCCCTGGGTCAGGAAGATCCCCTGGAGAAGGAAATGGCAACCCACTCCAGTACTCCTACCTGGAGAATTCCATGGACAGCGGAGCCAGGCAGGCTCTAGTCCATGGAACTGCAAAAAGCCGGACACGACTGTGTGACTAACTTTCACTTTAGCAACTGAACAATAACAACAACCCACAATCAGGCACACTGTGCCCTAGGGAAATACTTCCTGATGGAAATGTGCCATAAAGTGGAGAGTGAAGTGACCCAGTAATAAGGAATACAGAGTTCTATAAGAAATTAAAATTTGTGTATAGAATAGCAGCTGCAAATATTCAAACAATAAAGTCCGTGGCTAACAGGAAAAAAATAGATTCTGCATTAAGGGTACAGTCTCCAGCAGATGTGGGGTGAAAGTGGTGTCATCAGAAAAGACCCAGGTGAAACAGGGCATCGCTGTAAGGGACTGGATGGCACCTGACTCTTGGGAAGGGTCACTGGGAGAAGCTGGACCCTGACCTTTCCTGCTTTTGCCCCCAGAGAAGCCCTACCTGGTGAAGCATCCCGAGTCTCGAGTTCGAGAGGCTGGCCAGAATGTGACCTTCTGCTGCAAAGCCTCAGGCACTCCCATGCCCAAGAAATACTCCTGGTGAGTGCCCTGCCTCGTGCTCATGGGTCTCTCGCCCAGCTGTGTACTTGGAATGGGCATCCTGTGATGTGTGGTGCCTCGAAGACCCAGAGAAAGCTGCTCTGCAACCTCCTTGTGCTGCACGGGGGCAGGAGGTTGGGGAGGTGGATGCAGCCCCTCCCCTCTGCCAAGGACACCCATGGTGTTGTTCACCCGCCCCTGCCCAGGTTCCACAATGGGACGCTGCTGGACAGGCGGACACACAGGTATGGGGCCCACCTGGAACTGCATGGGCTCCGCCCAGACCAGGCAGGCGCCTACCACTGCAAAGCATGGAATGACGCGGGGGCTGTGCGGTCGGGCATCGCCCGACTCACGGTGCTTGGTGAGCATCCTCAGCAACCCTCCCCCCGACCCTGACACCAAACTGAGTCCCAGCTCCAGCTGAAACTCAGTCTCACATGGCACCCCAGCTTCAGACTGATCGCTGACCTTGCTCAGTCACTGAGCCCCTGGGTTGAGCCTCTGACCCCAATCCAGGCCCCCGGCCTTGGCCTCCCTGGAGCTCTCCCCCTTGCGCTGATCTGCCTGCTTCCTTGCTCCACAGCCCCGGGCCAGCCAGCCTGTGACCCCCGGCCCCGAGAACACCTGATCAAGCTTCCAGATGACTGTGGTCAGCCAGGCAGAGGGCCCACCTACCTGGACGTAGGCCTTTGCCCTGACACCCTCTGCCCCAGCCCTGCAGGCTCCAGACCTCGGTGTGGGGACGCAGGCTCTCGCTGCTGTTCCGTGCGCCGCCTGGAGAGCAGAAAGATCCACTGCTCTGGCTATACCCTCCCAGTCAAGATCGTGGCTGAATGTGGCTGTCAGAAATGTCTGCCCCTTCGGGGGCTGATCCGGGGTCGCGTGGTGGCCGCTGACTCTAGGGAGCCCTTGCGCTTTGCTCGCATCCTTCTGGGACGGGAGCCCATTGGCTTCACGTCCTACCAGGGTGACTTCACCCTCGAGGTGGCGCCTTCTACTCAGAGGCTGGTGATGACCTTTGTGGACCCCAGCGGCCAGTTCGTGGACACTGTCAGGGTCCTGCCTTTTGACCCTCGAGGTGCCGGTGTATACCACGAGATCAAGGCCATGCGAAAGAAAGCCCCGATCATTTTAGATTCCAGCCAGAGCAACACGATATCCCTCGGGGAAATGGGAGATGAGGCCCCCTTAGGAGAGCTGGTCATCCCGCCCGGGGCCTTCCGCAGAGCTGACGGTCAACCCTACACGGGGGCTGTGGAGGCCCAGGTGACCTTCGTGGACCCCCGAAATCTCACTTCGGCGGCCGCCGCCCCTAGCGACCTGCGATTTGTGGACAGGGACGGGGAGTTGGCCCCGCTGCGCACCTACGGCATGTTCTACGTGGACCTCCGTGCCGCCGGCTCCACCGAGCAGCTGCAGACTGGGCTGGTGGCCGTGCGCGTGGCCACCGACCAGATCCGGATGCCCGGCCACCTCGAGGCCCTGAAGCTGTGGTCGCTGAACCCTGACACGGGCCTGTGGGAGGAAGAGAGCAGCTTCCAGCGCGAGAGACCGACGTCCCAGCGGGCCCGCCGGGAGGAACGGGTCTTCCTGGTGGGCAATGTGGAGATCCGCGAGCGCCGTCTGTTCAACCTGGACGTGCCCGAGCGCCGCCGCTGCTTCGTGAAGGTGCGCGCCTACGCCAACGACAAGTTCACCCCCAGCGAGCAGGTGGAGGGCGTGGTGGTCACGCTGGTCAATCTGGAGCCCGCCCCCGGCTTCTCGGCCAACCCTCGCGCCTGGGGCCGCTTCGACAGCGCCGTCACCGGCCCGAATGGCGCCTGCCTCCCTGCCTTCTGCGACGCTGACCAGCCCGATGCCTACACCGCCGTGGTCACGGCCACCCTGGGCGGGGAGGAGCTGGAGCCCGCGCCCTCGCGGCCACGCCCGCTGCCGGCCGCCGTGGGCGTGGCGCAGCCCTACCTGGACCGGCTGGCCTACCGCCGCACGGACCACGACGACCCCGCCCTCAAGCGCACCGGCTTCCGCATCAACCTCGCCAAGCCCAGGCCTGGCGACCCCACCGAGGCCAACGGCCCTGTGTACCCCTGGCGCAGCCTGCGGGAGTGCCAGGAGGCCCCCGTGACCGCCAGTCACTTCCGCTTCGCTCGTGTGGAGGCGGACAAATACGAGTACAACGTGGTCCCCTTCCGCGAGGGCGCGCCGGCCTCCTGGACCGGAGATCTCCTGGCCTGGTGGCCCAACCCGCAGGAGTTCCGGGCCTGCTTCCTCAAGGTGAAGATCCAGGGACCTCAGGAGTACATGGTCCGCTCCCACAATTTGGGAGGCAGCCATCCCCGGACCCAGGGCCAGCTCTACGGGCTGCGGGATTCCCGGAGCGTCCGGGACCCCCAGCGCCCGAGCTCCTCTGCCGCCTGTGTGGAATTCAAGTGCAGCGGAATGCTGTTCGACCAGCGCCAGGTGGACAGGACGCTGGTGACCATCATGCCGCAGGGCAGCTGCCGGCGCGTGGCGGTCAACGGGCTCCTGCAGGATTACCTGACTCGGCACCCCCCACCCGCGCCCTCTGACGACCTGGCTGCCTTCTCCATGCTGGCCCCGCTGGACCCTCTGGGTCACAACTACGGTGTCTACACAGTCACCGACCAGAGCCCAAGGCTGGCCAAGGAGATCGCCATCGGCCGCTGCTTCGACGGCTCCTCTGACGGCTTCTCCAGGGAGATGAAGGCTGATGCGGGCACTGCCGTGACCTTTCAGTGCCGGGAGCCGACTGCGGGCCGGCCCAGCCTCTTCCAGAGGCTGCTGGAGTCCCCATCGGCGGCTCTTGGGGACATCCGCAGGGAGATGGGCGACGTGACACGTGTACAGGCCCGAGCCTCGAGTCCACTCCGCACCCGCCGAGGCAGGGCCCAGCAGTGACCTGGCCCCCAGCCTCGCCCCTCTGCCCTGCTCCCGATCCCCGTGTCCTTGGGAAGCCAAGCCCCCTTCTCCAGAGGCTCGCTGTCTCTTAAGGTTTCTGGGCACCCCCCTCCCCTGCCCAGGATTCAGAGTCAGGTCTGATGGTGGAGAACGCCGGCAAGTAATTGTTACTGTGTGACATGAAATGGAGTTAGTTCGTCCTGACTGTGGGAGCCAGTGTCGTGAGGTGACCGTGGGGGCATGGGGCCCAGAGGGGATCATTCCCAGCTCGCATACCAGCTCTGATTTCATGTGTATTTCGATCCCGATTCAGATAATCCGCTTCTTCAGATTTCTGTGCTGAGCTGGGCCTCCACCCTGAGCTTTGTTCTTGGGCTTATTTATTGAAACAAAGCCGGCAAGACTGGTCACAGGTGTGAGTGGGGAGGGGTCTGGAGATGGCGCATTGAGGGTCTGGGGAAGTGGCTTCTTGGCTCTGGGGCTGGGGGGCCCAGTTCTCACATGTTTGGTGCTTGGAGATTCTCTAGGGGTTTGAGGCAGGGATTCAATTAAAGATGCTTCTTTTCCTCCTCATGGTGTCAGTCTTGGGGAGGGAAGGATGGGGGCTGGGACTGCTAGATCCAGAGGCACCTTGGCAGGCAGAAGCACATATGGACATGAGAGGTCCCGGACACTCCTCAGACAGGTATGTGTGCCCCAACCAATGCCCACAGAAGTGTGTCTGCGACACGTGTGAGCGGGGCTGACCCACGAGTCGCCTGAGCTCGTGCAGCCCTGACCGCTGAACACAGCAGCAGCTGCTGCCCCGGGCTTCTCCTCCTCGCCTGGCTATGGTCAGCGGCTCCCGCCTGGCCACGTGCCCAGGGGCTGCAGTGGGCAGGGAGGGGCCCTGGAAGGGCCGCCTGCTCCAGGAGGCAGGAATCGAGGCCGCCCTGGGCCACAGCTGCCCTGCCCTGGGTCCCACCCAGCTGACGCCTGGCCACGCCTTAACCACATGGTGATTGGGCTGCCCAGGGCTGTGGTCCTGAGCCCTCTGGCCTTGCCAGGCCTCTTGGTCTGGAGGCGCAGAAGGCGCAGAACCATCACTTTGCATCTGTGCGCTTGGCAGGGCAAGGCGCCCTGACACCCCATGGGGCAGGTGCTGTTCTGACCACACCCCCACTTTCCAGACAGAGAAACCGAGGTCCCAGAAGGAGAGGTGAAGGGTTGCCTGGGCTCTGGAGTCAATCCTGGCAGGAGTGGGGGCTCCCTGGATGGCCCAACAGTCCCCTCAGAACAAGACTCCCTTTGCCTGGAGATGTCAGCTACCAGAAAGCAGGGATGTGGCATTTCTCAGGGCCTGGAAGAGGGACCATGGTGCCTGGCTGAGTTTGAGTGTGGAGTGTTCCCTTATTCCGGGGCACACTTAGGCCTTCTGCATCCCCACTCTCCCACCGTCTTCCCCTTCTGTCACCCCCCTGCCCACCTGTCCACCCCACCGCTCGAGTCTCCCTTACGATTTGCTTGTCCAGCATTAAGAGGTGTCAGCTCTGTGCTAACAATAGGGGCCCCGAGAGGGCCTGGCCTTGGGGAGGAGAGAGGCTCTGTGTGGGAGCCCCTACATACTGTGGGGTCAGCACTCAGCGCCCATGGCCTACCGGCTCTTGTCCATCTGGTGAACTCTCTATCCGCCGACCCCCAACCTCCCCAGCCCTCCCTCACACCTTTGCTCAGGCCAGACCTTTCAGGGGAACACCTTCCTCTGCCCAGGGGGGCAGACTTGGGGGCCTGGAGGGTCTGGAAAAATCTAGCAAACCCAGGGTATTGCCCCAGTCTCTGAGGGCGGGCCCTGGGGCTCTCCTTGGAGACCAGCAGAAGGTTTGGAGCCCTGGTGCCGGCACCCCAGCCTCCCCTTGGATTGGCTGTGACAGACAAGAGAGGGGAGACGCTGGGAGGGCCCTGGAAGCCAGGGGCATGTGCATGTATCCGGACTGACTTATACAGTCTACACCCTCTGCTGACAGGGGCGCTCAGAAGGGCAGGTTCCCACCCCGGGCAACGCAGATGCCAGGTCTGTCTGTCAGGGTCCTGGGAAGCAGCGGGAGAGGAGGGGGCTCCCCCTGCAGCCGCAGGAGAAGCTGGCTTCCAGGCCGCATGTGATGAGGTGTCAGGCTCTGCTGCCAAATACCTTTTATTGAGAAAGTGTTGGGGCCATGGCCAATGCCAGGCCTGGGGCAGCTGAATTTGGAGCGGCCTGCTGGCCCCCCTTCCCTAGGACCGGGGTGGCTGGGTGTCATCCTGAAACCCCCTCCCCAGCTGCAGTGGCCGGGCCAGGCGTGAGCAGGGGCTCCTAGAGGGAAGCGGGCCGGGAGACTTGCTGGCCAAGTGTCAGGCCCGAAAGAATGCTTGGCAGTGGCTATAGCCCGAGAGCCTCCTCGCGCGTGCTGACAGCCCTTCAGGAGGACAGCACTCAGTTCCAATATTCAGATGAGGAAACTGAGGCTCCAAGAGAAGGAAACCATGGCTCTTAGCTGACAGCCCTGGGCTTCTTGACACTGCACAGTGACCCCATTCTACTTCTGAGCCAGGAGTCCCGCCCCTTCCCTCCTGAAATGTTTGCCATCTGCCTCCTGCTAAATCCATCACTCTCCCCCTAAAACTGGGGCTGCCAGACCATACCCCATCAGTTTGGGGCGTGGGGGGACATAAGGCCTCCCCCTAGAGACCCCGGCCTCAGACACCCTGGGGTCAGCTCAGGGCACAAGGAAGTCCTTGGTCCTGCCCACGGCATTTTAGACTTTTAATTTTAGAAGCAGGGGTTCTTATTATTCCTAGTACTGTGAGTGGGAGAAAAATCTTGGAATGATGCTTAGAACAAGAGGCTCTCAAACCTGCAGAATCCAGGAGAAAGGAAAATGAACATGCATCGAGCACTGACTGGATACAAGCCCTCTTTGCCCCCTCCCACAGCCGTAACTCACCTTAAGGGCATTTTATTCTTGCCTGGAGAATTCCGTGGACAGAGGAGCTTGGCAGGCTACAGTCCATGGGGTTGCAGAGAGTCAGACATGACTGAGCAACTAACACTATAATGTATATTTATTGTCTTGGGCCCCCAAATGTACTTTTTGTAAGGGTGATTTTTCACACACATACCTTTCATTTCACAACTGAAGGGACTTGCCCAGGGTCACACAGGAAATGGGGACACCCTAGACTGAGGGAAAGGGTTATGTTTTCCAGAGAAAGGTACAAAGGCAGTGGGTCTTGAAGGATGTATAGGAGTTTTCCAGGTGGGCAAGGCAGGAAGGACATAACAGGCAGCTGGAAAGATACATGTGAAGGCTGAGAAGGGAAACCTCAAGTGGGCCTGGAGATGGAGATACCCAGCGGAGGTGAGCAAAGCCTTGAGGGTTGACTGAGGAGCTGGAGGTTGGTGGGGAGCCACAGAGGGTGCTGGAACAGGGGAAGATCACATAATTTCTCATAACAAAGGCTCTTCTAGAACTGTTGTGGGAAAGCATGTTGGGAAGTGTTTCTTTTATGGAACTGGGGTCTGCTCCCTCCCAAGTGGCAGCCCTTGCAGGGTCCAAACCTGCAGGCTGGAGCCCCCTCCCCTCGGGCGGTCTCCAGTCCTGGCTGGACGTTGCTGGCTCCTCCGTCGGGGAGCTCCTCCGTGGCCCTGGCGCAGCCACCCACCACTTCCCTAGCCCTGTCTGTCTCCCTTATCAGCCCTCAGGGTTGGATATGACCCAGTCGCAGACCCCAAAGACTGGAGCCAGCCTGGCGGGGAGACCTGGCTTCAGTCAGATGGCGGGGAGGGGGGGGAGTGCTTGCATTTTAATAGTGGAAACAGAGGCAGAGAGCCAACAGAGAAAGAGCAGCCTAGCTAAATGCCCCTCCCGGGGCAGGAGCGGAGGCCAGACCCCAGGGCCTGGGCGGGGGGAGATCTGGGCAGGCAGGAGGGAGGAGACCCCAGGGGTCGGGGGAGCAACAGACATGCAGGGAACACCTTCGGCCTCACCAGGGTCACAGGCACCGTGCAGCCCCGGAGACGTGGCACGTGGGGTCAGGAGTCCCGAGGTCACACTGTCCTGGCCACGCCCTGTCCCCGTCCTCCCGTCGGACGCTCCCTCCCACACCACCCGGCCACCTCCTTGTCCCTCATTCGGCTCCCCGTCACGCTTCGTCGCAGCCCCACTGCAGTCTACCCCCTCGACGCGCACGTGGCTGGATTTGCTGGTCACGCGGCGCGGGGCAGCCTCGCTGGTCACTGTGGCCCTCACAGCTGCCCACGTGGATGCATCCAGACAAAAGCCTACGCAGCAGGGTCCTGCGGGGCGCCAGCAGCCAAGCGCATGTGCACAGTGGGGCATCAACACTCACAGTCGCCCTCTATCACCCTGCTCTTGGGGACACTCGACCCTCAGACGCCCAGACTGCCGCCGTCGGGCTCGCTTCTGAGCCTCCACGAACCCCCACGGTTCAGTCCCACATAGCACCCGGGCACTGCCCACCTTCCAGCAGCCCCGGGGAGGGTGTGGGCTGGGGCCGGGGCGCCTCGGAGTCCCAGATGCTTTTCCTGGGAATTCCTGAACCTCTTCCTGCTGACTCAACCCCGGGGGCTGTCTGGCCGGGTGTTGCCAAACCTCAGGTATGTCCTCGAAGGCTGCCTGGTGGGGCCTCCCTCAAGGCAGTGGTGGGGGAGCCCACTCAGGACTCAGGCCACCCCCCTGGAGCCCTTGCCCGTCCTTTGCCCCAGATGGGGCTAGAGTTCTGATGGTGGGTCATAGGGCACGGCGCCTGCGTGGTGGAGGCTGAGGCCGGCGGCTCACACCCCCGCTTCTTCTCTGCTGAAAGTTGGGAGACAGATGAGCTCCCTGCCAAGTCAGGGCCCCCATGGGCCCTGCTCAGCCCACGCGGCTTGCCTCTGGTGAAGATGCCTCTGTCTTGGGTGGTCTGGGGGGAGTTGACCTGGCTGCCCTTGCTGGGGGCCGGCACAGGCACAGAGACAGACAGACAGACAGACACACAGATGTGTACCCGTGTGCTCACATGTGATGTCTCCATGCAGACGCTTACACTGGTCTTTCCAGAACCCCATTCTGGAGAGGGACCCAGAGCCAGGCACAGATAGCTCAGCCTGTAGGGGTCTGATTTGGGCCAACAGGAGGGTCATGAACTGGAAAGAAAAGAAAAAAAAACAACAGAAGGGCCAAAGGAAGGCTTTCTGGAGAAGAGGACATTTGCTATGGGTTTTGAAGAGTGAATAGGAGTTTGCCAAACTGCTATCAGATATCCGAAGATCTTGAATGCTGGTTTTAGAGTTTACCTTTGGTCTGATAAGGTCCTGAGCAGGGCAGGGACACAGGCAAAACTCCATTCACTCCCTCCTCTTGAAGACCCAGCCTCTCCCTTCAGGGAGCTTCCAGTCTGATGGGGGAGGCAGCCAGACCCCTCCTGGAAGCAGGGAAGAGTCCTCAGGTTTGTGAAGCACCTGCTAGGCATTGGGTTGGATCTCATGAACAACAGGTTCCATTATCATCTCTAGTTTACAGCCAAGGAAAGCTAAGGCTGAGAGGGGGAAGTGCAATGTGGAGGCAGGGTCGTTCACATCCCGTGCTGGCTTCTGACTTACAATTGTGGCAGCTGACATGGTCGTAAGCTGACCCTGAAGTCTGAAGGCCAGCATGGAGGTGTTCCAATAAGTCAGCTGTGCCCAGGGTCGTGTCTTTGCCCCTGGGGTCCTGGCTGGGGGGGAACCCCTGCTCAAGGGACACACAAGCTCCCCCTGGCCCTCAGCACAATTGTCCCATCTCCCATATCCCATGTCATTCTCTGCCGAGTGGCTTTAATGAGCAGCTTTAATGAGCAGCTTCTGGGCCAGAGGACTGTCTGGGTAGGAGGCTGGGGGTGCTTCTCCAGGCTTTCTGGGAGGCCACAGCCACGGGCCCGCCGTCTGGCCCAGCTGAACACAAACACTTGGAAATGGCCGGCCCGACGGAATCTAGGTTGTGGTCAGGCTGTGGCTGAAGAAGCCACTGGAAAAACACGCAGTCCACGCGGCCAGACCCAGCTTACGTTTCACCAGGCAGGAGCGGCCTGCCCGGGTGCCTGGAGCTGAGGAATGTCCGTTCTCTAGCTCTCTGGAACCTGCTGCCTCCGACAGGGGAGTCCAGCTGCCGGGCAGTACTCCCCTTGGTCTCCTGCGGCCAGGATGTGACCTGCCTGCTAATGGGTCCTCAGAGAATCAGGCCTCTTGGCTTGTCCCCTGGTGTAGATGCTGTTGGAAACCTTCTGTTTGCTTGCATGCCCCTGACCACGGGGAGCTCACTCCTTTACAACTGTCATAGCCAGCAGCCAGGGGCCTATCACTGGGCTGATTCCCCACCGGAAGCTCTGGCTCCCTTGACCACATGAAGGGGAGGTCACGCAGCCTGAGTAAACCCCACCCCACACCCTTCCATGTGTTCAGCCCCATCCCGGGCCTCCAGACCTCCCCCATTCCCCCGGCGTTCAGCGTGTCCTAAGTGGATCCAAGTGTCCTTCCCCCAGAAGGTGCTCCTGGCCCCACGGCCATGCTTCAGTGCTCAGCTTTCTGTCCACCTGCCTGAGCCCTAGGCTGGGCAGAAGGCCCACATGTCCGTTGAGCACATGCTTGATGCTAAAGCATTTACTAGCATCTCCTCACTGCCCCTCCCAGTGAAGCTGTTCCTGTAATTGCTCTCCTTTACAGATGGGGAAACCAAGGCTCAGCGGGCCTGCTTGGTGTCCTGGGATAGCACCGCCGACTCTGGAACAGGAGCCGTTCCCCAGCTGCTGAACTAGGACAGGGTCCCGGTGACCTTGTCTTTGGGGCTGGGATGCCCCCTGGAGGTCAAAGGGGGAGCTGCAGCCTGTGCCACGCGGGTCGGCCTGAGTGGCCCAGCTTCCCGCAGGCTCTGCCGCCGCCCTGCTCACCGTCCTCCGTGGCTCTCATGGTCCCCTCCGGTGGGGGGCGGGGCTCTGCGTGCACCCTTGCTGGGTCACCATGGAGACCCCTGAGCACAAAGCCAGCCTCTGTGCCAAACTCCAGCTGGACCCAGGGCTGGGGAGGGACCGGATGAGGGGAGGGGTCTGAGTCCAGTCTGCATGTGGGTGACACACGGAGGTTCCAGTGAGGGGCCCATTCAGGAGGGGCGGGCAGAGTCCAGGTGGCCTGAGAACGCATGCCTGCCCAGTCTCCTGGTTTCACTCCACCCCAGGAGAGACGGTGAAATTAAACCAGAAGCTTCCGGGGGACTTTGGCCATCGACCAACATGGGGTAACTGGGGGGTCACAGACCTCCCCTCCACACAGACCATAGCTCTCCTCATCTCTCAGCCCTGCCCAGGATTCGCTTTGGTCTGGAAAATCCCCATCGGCCAAGCAGCGGTATGATTGAGGACCAGAGGGAATTCCCTGGTGGTCCAGTGGTGAGGACTCTGAGCTTTCCCTGCTGAGGACGCCGGTTCAGTCCCTGGTCAGGGAAGTAAGATTCGGCAAGCTGGGAAGCCAAAAAGAGAAAGAAAATAAACCCAAACCTTGGGACCACAGAGGGGACAATCCTTCCTGGACATACAGCCCAGTCCCGTTCTGTCCCAGGTGACTTGGCGGCATTTGGGTGGGGGAAGGTGGGGGGTGCGGGGAGGGCAGGAGGTTGGGCCTAGACAGGGAATAACTGGAGCCGCAGACCCCGCTGCAGAGCTGCCCCATCTCTATTCTTTTATCTTTTTTGGTCGTGCCTCCTGGCTTGCTGGATCTTAGTTCCCCGACCAGGGATCGAACCTGGGGAATTCCGTCTCCTGCTGTTTTTGGAGTTGCCGCATCTTTATTCCAGAGAGGAAACAAGGGCCAGGCAGGAGAAACCAGACCACTGTGACCCTTGACGTGCCCGCGGGCCTTGGACGCTGGCTGGCTGGTGAGGGGGCGGCGGCTGGAAAGAAGGCTGGGCAGCGGGCAGTCGTGTGTCGGGGACCCCAGGGAGTCAGGTCCGGGGGAGAGGCGCTGTAGGAAGTGGGCTGGGAGCAGGGGCGAGGGGTGGGGTCTTGGGGGTGGGGTAAAGCAGCTCACGGGGCAAAGAAGGAAAGGGGGAGCCCTCGGGCAGAGAGAACAGCCAGTGCAAAAGCCCCGGGGTGGGAGCATGTTTCTGGGAGGGGGAGCGAAGGAGGCCAGTGAGGAGGGAAATGACGGTTACACCCTTTGCAAGACCTGGAGGAGGCGGAAAAGGGAATCGGAGTCTGAAAGGGAGACCAGGGCCTGCGCTTGCTTCATGCTCTCAGTGCGCCCCCTGGTGGCCGAGTGAAGAAGGGGCAGGGAGATGGGTCTGCCCACCCTCGAGTCTGTGCTCCGCGCCCTCGCAGGCGGCCACAGACGCTGAGCCGGGCTGCCCTTGGTCAGACCTCGGCCCTCCTGTCTTCCTGTCCCTGTGTTCCCCTCGGAAGGGGGACAAGATAACCCCAGATCCTCCAAGAGCGTGGACAGCATGCTTCAGGTCCAAGCCTGTGGGGGCGGGAGTTACTTCTGTTAGTACTTCCACTCCGCAGAGGAGAAAACGGAGGCGCAGGGAGGGCAGGGCATGGCCGGACCGCCTCTCACCATGGATGCCTGCCAGGAGAGAACGGCCCCCCCGGGCGCCAGCCCCGTGGGCCAGAACTCTTCAAGTTCTGCTGCTTCATAGTCTCGGGGTTACCTTCTCGTGCCTCAGTTTCCCCAGTCCTTCAGTTGAGGGAGGCTAGCAAGAATAGCTCTAATTCACTCTTCAGACTTTTCTTTTTGCTGATGTTGGTGTACATTTGTGGTTGTACAGTCGCTCAGTCCTGTCCGACTCTTTGCGACCCCATGGACTGCAGCACACCAGGCAGCTTGCTCAAACTCATGTCCATTGAGTCGGTGATGCCATCCAACCATCTCATCCTCTGTCGTCCCCTTCTTCTTCTGCCTTCAATCTTTCCCTTCAATCTTCAGCATCAGGGTCTTTTCTAATGAGTCAGCTGTTCACATCAGGTGGTCAAAGTAAGGAGCTTCAGCTTCAACATCAGTCCTTCCAGTGAATACAGAATTGATCTCCTTGCAGTCCAAGGGACTCTCAAGAGTATTAGTTTCTGCTGAAAAACAACACACAATGTGAATCAGCTATGTGCTCTGCTCAGTCATTCAGTGGTGTCCGACTCTGTGTGACCCCATGCACTGTAGCCCACCAGGCTCCTCTGTTCATGAGAATTCCCAGGCAAGACTACTGGAGTGGCTTGCCATTCCCTCCTCCAGGGGATCTTTCTGACCCAGGGATAAAACTTACATCTCTTGTGTCTCCTGCATTGGCAGGTGAATTCTTTAGCACTGTGCCACCTGGAAAGCCCAGAATCAGCTATAAGTAACATATATCTCCTCTTTCTTGAGCCTCCCTCCCAGCCCCCCTCCACTGGTGATTCTTTTTTTTTTTTCCCAGAGCGAAGTTCATTGTTGTGTGCTTTCACACACCAAAACTGTATCCGCCAACATAGGCAGTCTAACTCGCGCTGTGTATTTCCCCGCCTTCCTGGGCCGCTCCAGATGCAGATGGAAGGAGGCAGCACGGCCAGACACCAGAGGGACTGGAGGTGGGGGGTCAGTTTGATTAGTCTTCGATGTGTGTGTGTGTGTGTGTGTGTGTGTGTGTGTGTGTGTGTGGTTGCTCAGAGTGTGGGATCTTAGTTCCCTGACCAGGGATCGAACCCACGCCCCCTTGCAGTGGAAGCACAGAGTCTTAACCACTGGCCCACCGAGGAAGTTCTGATCGTCCTTAACCTTGCCGTTGAAGTAGGGCGCCCAGTCCGGACTCCGCCACCACTGGGTGGCCCACACCAGTCCCACGGTGCCCGTGGAGGCCCTCATGCCCTCCTGAGGAACCCAGTCTCTGGCCAACTCACAGTAGTGCGGGCCCAGGAACCTGTACAGCATCCCCAGGCTGGCTGGTGATTCTTGCGTGAATCGGTGCGGTCACGGGCCAGCAGGAGGTCCTTCCACACTGCTCCTGCATCTGTCAGTTACCCTAAAATTCAGGTCCTCTGGCTCCCTGACCTCAGGCGCCTACACATTTGGACGTGTGTTTGAGATTGAAAGTGCTACCCTTCATTCCCGAAGAAGGTCCCTCGTCACCTGGTTCTGCAAGGTCTGGGTCATGAGCCACTGCGATCGCTCACCTTCAACACACCCTGAAAGGAGTTCGGGGCAGAGATTAGGGATGAAACTCTCAGTGCTCTGGGTAAACTGGTCGAATAGCCCTTCAGATAGGTAGGTATTTTCAGGAGAAAACTTTTATGAACACGGTTTCTTGCATCTTTTCATACTTAGAGAAGCGTGAAATCATTAACTGAGACATCTGGTTCTTGTGAGTAGCAGCTCTTCTGAGGTACGTGCTTGATTGCACATTCTCCTTCTCCAAGATCACATATATGCTGACATCCTCCCACCTCTTTGGAGCACTTGCTAGGAACTCTCTGAGAGGCTGTAGGGGCTATAGTCCTCAGTTAGTCCCCAAATAAAACTGAAACTCACAGGTCTCATGATATGTATTTTTCAAAATTTAATTTTAATTTAATATTGGAGTAACTCAACATTCAGAAAACAAAGATCATGGTATCTTGTCCCAACCCTTCATGGCAAATAGATAGGGAAACAATGAAAGCAGTGTTTTCTTGGGCTCCAAAATCACTGCAGATGGTGACTGCAGCCATGAAATTAAAAGACGCTTGCTCCTTGGAAGAAAAGCTATGTCAACCTTAGACAGCATATTAAAAACCAGAGACATCACTTTGCCGACAAAGGTCCATGTAGTCAAAGTTATGGTTTTTCCAGTAGGTCATATATGGATGTGAGAGTTTGACTATAGAGAAAGCTGAGCACCAAAGAATTGATACTTTTGAACTGTGGTGTTGGAGAAGACTCTTGAGAGTCCCTTGGACTGCAAGGAGATCCAACCAGTCCATCCTGAAGGAGATCAGTCCTGGGTGTTCACTGGAAGGACTGATGCTGAGGCGCCAATACTTTGGCCACCTGATACGAAGAACTGATTCATTGGAAAAGACCCTGATGCTGGGAAAGATTGAGGGCAGGAGGAGAAGGGATGACAGAGGATGAGATGGTTGGATGGCATTACTGACTCGATGGACATGAGTTTGAGTAAGCTCCGGGTGCTGGTGATGGACAGGGAGGCCTGGCGTGCTGCAGTTCATGGGGTCACAGAGTCGGACACGACTGAGCGGCTGAACTGACTGACTGATAATTGATCCACAATGTCGCATTAGTTTCAGGCGTACAGCAAAGTGCTTCAGTCACACGCGTATATGTATCCATTCTTCTTCAGATTCTTTTCCTGTATAGTTATTATAGGGATGCAGAATACCAGGTAGAGTTATCTGTGCTATAGAGTAGGTGCTTGTTTGTTATCTATCTTATATGTAGTAGTGTATATATGTTCATGTTGTGCATTTTTATTTCATTTGACACTCTCTTTCCAATTTCTCAATGTTCTCAAATAAGGAACCAATGAATCTGACAGCCGGGCAGCACCCTGTCTAAGCTGGTCCCGAGGGAAGGGTGTCATGTGCAGGGTCCACGCCCAGACAGGGGCAGCTACCCCAGTCAGGGTCACACATTCCAGGCACACGGCTGCTACTTGCAAAACTCTAACCTACAACCAGACTTTAGATCACCAATCACCCTCAGACACTTAGCTCATTGAGTATCATGATGAATACTGTTGTTCTTTGGTTGCTAAGTCATGTCTGACTCTTTTGCGACTGCACGGACTATAGCCTGTCACATTCCTCTGTCCATTTCCCAGGCAAGAATGCTGGAGAGGGTTGCCATTTCCTTCTCCAGGGGATCTTCCCCACCCAGGGGTTGAACCTAGGTCTCCTACATTGGCAGGAGCTGCCTGGGAAGCCTCTATGATTAATATTAGAGTGAATTTTTCTCTGGTGGGAGCCTTGGGGTTAAGATGTGTGGATCAGAGAGACTATTAGTGGTTTTCCTGCCCAGACATCTGGCCAGAATGCCAGCCTTATCTGGGAACTGGTGGAAATGCAGATTCCCAGGCTTGGCCTGGATCCCATGAACCAGAACCTCCATTTAAGCCCATCTCTGGCCTAGACACCTCAGAGTAGCCCTCAAGGCTCTTGTGTCCAGCTGCTTGGAATTCTGCCCGCGTTATGCTGACTTTTGTCTCAGAGGTTGCATGGAGCTCTAGGCAGACAGAGTGTGTCTTCCTGGGGCTCCCAACCAGGTGATGGAGATGAGATTCCACAGAACCTGGGGGAGGTGTCCACTCACCTCTCAGAGGCTGCCAAGGACTTGGATTCCCAGTCTCCGTCTCCCAACAAACTGGCTCACAAAAAAAAGATCTCTAAAAAACTATACAAATGGAATGCAAAAATATGCAAATCACACATGCATTTAATTCAAATAAAGCAAGTCATGCATATTATATGCAAACCACAAACACACAGGCAAATATGAGAGGGTGAGTGCCTGAGTGAGGGTGATCAGACACTTTGCAAGGGACACCTTGAGCAGAATGGTGACGGCGGAGGCCTCGTTTCCTGCCCGGAGCCTGGCCCTTTGTGTGTGTCTGCCTTTGAACCCCACAGCCACCAGGGAAGGGGTCTTGCATCCCAGGGTCCCTAGCCCAGGAGCAGCAGTGCAGGCCCCCAGCTCTGTACTCTCTGCAGGGCCCTGGCGACCCCTGGTGGACGATGGTGGGACACAGAGCCTGGGTCTCCCACCCTCCCTGTGCGGCGGCCTCCAGATCCATCTGTGGGCCTCCTCGCAGGTAAGATCATGTACTTCCAGGCCGAGGATTAGTGGGTGCGTAACAAGCAGAACTGACTGGGGCGTGGCCAGTGTTCCATGGGCTCCCCTTCCCGCCCCTGGACAAGCCTCTTTTTGTTGTTTAGTTGCTAAGTCGTGTCTGACTCTTGTGACCCCACAAACTGTAGCCCACAGGTCCTTAAGGATTTCTAAAATGCAGACTGCCCCAGGATATACAGAGAAAAGAGAGACTGCTTTCCCACCAGTCCGGGATCCTTGGTTCCTTCTCCAGTGGTCGTGGCTGTGACCCTGTCTCCTTCCAAAGATATTTGGATACCTCCTCATTAAAAAAAAAAGTATGCAAATTGCTGTCTTCCTGTTCTTTACAGTAACACGGTGTGGAGAAAAACTGCTTCAGCTTTTTAATGGTTGTGTACTATTCTGCTACATGACTCAACAGCCTGATTTAAACAGTCCCTGCACTTCGTGCTTAGTTATGCAGTCATGTCTGACCCTTTGCGACCCCCTGGATTGTAGCCCACCAGGCGCCTTTGTCCACGGGATTTCTTGCAGGCAAGAATACTGGAGTGGTTTGCCATTTCCTTCTCCAGGGGATCTTCCCAATCCAGGGATCAAACCAGCATCTCTTGCATCATAGGCAGATTCTTTACTGCTGAGTCATTGGGGAAGCCCCAAATAGTTCTCAACTGACAAATATTTATTTTCCTTTTTTTGCAATTACAAAAAATGTAGCAGGAAACGGATCATTTTGCATGCATTTGCATGTTCCTGTAGAAAAATTCTTAGAAGGCAAACTGCTGAGGGAAAGAGTGTGTGCATTTTTAATATTAATAGATTCTAGAAAATTGCCATCTTGAGTCACTGTACAGATGAGCAGTCCCCCCTGATCAGCTTTCAGGCTCAAGGCCTTGGGTCTGCCTACCTCTCTCTTAACTGGGGGCTTGGGGCACAGGTCACCAAGGCTTCGAGCCTCAACGTCCCCTCCTGTTTCATGGAGGTGCCATCAGCACCCGCTCTGCCAGCAGGGTGACTCCTCTGAGCTCCTGTAATCCTTGTAGTTTGATGACTGTCGTGTGGCCACAATTCAGCCGTTTTTTGAGTAATGTAACATGAAATGCTAGTAAAGTGCGACTTTAGCTGCAGAATTTGACGTAGGGAGTTTCCTCAAATTGAAACCCTCCAGCCGGAAGCTGGAGGCTAAACCAACCCAGAGCTGCATTCACGCCATGGCCACGAGAGGGGGCAGAGAGCGGTAAGCGCCAGGGCCGCCTGGGACGTACGCGCTGCAACTTCTTCTCTTCCTCTGGGCCGGCCCTGCAGGGTTCTCTCCAGCACCTGTGCTCTTCGCCGCCTCTCCAGGGTGCAGACGACCTGCCCTGGCACAGGCCACGTCCCCCTCCCTCAGGACCTGCCTGGCAGCTCTCACCACACCTTGCCTCAGTTTCCCTCTCACACCTCCACGGCCTCTGGCGGCATTTTTGCTGCAAATGTGCTCACGAGCTGACTGTGCTCTCTGCCTCTGATTGCTTCTTGAACTGGTTTATGGCCCCGTGGTTCCCCTGGGCCCATGCAGCTCAGTCGGGCCACGCTGGTGAGGCTTCACTTTCTGCTCCCGAGATCTGTCTTTCTGACTTGTGACATCCTCTCTTGATTTTTGTCCTGTATTTTGGCCTCTCCCAACTTCCAAATTTCTTTCTTTCTGTCTTTTTGAAGTTTTGCAATATTTCCTTTATTTCTTTCACTTTACAAAAGAAGTTCTTTTAATTTTTAAAATACTTTTTATTTTGTATTGGTGTGTAGCCAGTGGACAACGTTGTGATAACATCAGATGATCAGCAAAGGGACTCGGCCATACCTGTATCCATGTATCCATTCTCCCCCAAACTGCCCTCCCCTCCGGCCGCCACATAACATCGAGCAGAGTTCCATGTGCGATACAGTAGATCCTTGTCCCAGCTCCCACATTTCTATCCTGAACACGACTCCTCTGCCCAGCTGTGTGGACACACCAAGCCTGCCGGATCAGAGCCGAGCTACCCTCCCTCTGTGCGTCCCGTCTAGTCTCCCTGTGGTCAGAGCACCCTACTCAGCCTGAAAGCAGGCTGCATGCAAGGGCCAGACACAGAAGGCCTCGTGCGGTGTGACCCTACGTGTATGAAATGTCTGCAACAGGCAAATTCATGGAGACGGAGCAGATTGGTGGTTGCCAGGGGCTGGGGAGGGGGCCTGGGAAGTGACTGCTCATGGGGAGGGGTCTTCTTTTGGGTGGGCTGCTCAACAGCCTCGATTGAGACTCCCCCACCCCAGGCTGTGATTTTGGGGCTTCCTAGCATCTTAACCGTTCCTGCTGGGGGAGTGCTCAGTGGAAATGTCACAAGTGCAGCGGGAGATCCTGATGGGTGGTCCCTGCGGCTTTCCAGGTAGCTTAGTGGTAAAGAATCCTGCCTACAAATGCAGGAGACACAGGTTTGATCTCTGGGTTGGAAAGATCCCCTGGAGAAGGAAATGTCAACCCACTCCAGTATTCGTGCCCGGAGAATCCCATGGACAGAGGAGCCTGGCGGGTTACAGTCCAGGGGGTCACAAAGAGTCAGACACGACTGAGCACTGCAGCAGCGCACTGAAGGGAGGAAACGAGGCGGCCACTATGCAGAGCGCCAGGCCGGGCGGCTCGCTGACCAGCACTCAGCACTCAGGAGTTGCTGAGCTGAGGGGCAGTGAGGGCCCAGGGCTGCAAAGATGGAACTACTCTAAGTATCCAGTACCAGGAACGAGGGGCTCACTCACTGGAGGAAGATCTTTCCAGATGCAGAGGCAGTGACCACTCCAAGATACATCATCTGGAGAAAAGCAGGGTGTGCCAAGTGGGGACGTGCACACACCATCACAGACCATCTTGGGAGGACCCAACCCTAACTCTGAGGATGGGTCTGCAGCGGATGCCGCTGGAGAAGGGGCCAGGGCCTGGATGGGGTCAGCTGAGATTGTATTACCTTCACCACAAATCTATTTCTTGAGACTTCCCTGGTGGTCCAGTGGTTAAGACTCTGTGCTTCCAATGCAAAGGGCATGGGTTCAATGCCTGGTCAGGGAACTAAGCTCCCACATGCCGTGCAGTGCGGCCAGGAAAATATATTAAAAAAAAAGAAATCCATTTCTTGGTTCTCAAACAGAAATGGAGACACGGAGGGCAGTGTGGTAACTGATCAGGTGAGAGCAGCAGGCCTGTGGCCGTGACAGGTAAGGGTGGGCAGGTGGATGGGAGCCAGAAGGGAGGGGGCTGAGGTCCTCTGATTCCTGGAGACCACTGTGCTCAGGCTTTTGGGGTGCAGGCTGTGATCCCGTCATGCCGCATGGCTGTACCTGGCGCACTTTCAGTCCTGCACCTCGTTTCCTGTCTGCACCCCTCACTAGAGCGTCAACACCCCAGTGGTTGCACTGCACGGGGTGGAGCCAGGAGGGAAGGGGTGGAGCCAGGAGGGAGGAGTGGAGCCAGGAGGGAGGGGAGTGGGAGCCAGGAGGGAGGGGGTGGAGCCAGGGGAGGGGGTGGAACCAGGAGGGAGGGGAGGGGGAGTCAGGAGGGAGGGGGTGGAACCAGGAGGGAGGGGAGGAGCCAGGAGGGAAGGGGTGGAGCCAGGAGGGAGGGGTGGAGCTAGGAGGGAGGGGAGGGGGAGTCAGGAGGGAGGGGTGGAGCCAGGAGCTGGGGGGGGGGGGAGCCAGGAGGGAGGGGTGGAGCTAGGAGGGAGGGGAGGGGGAGTCAGGAGGGAGGGGTGGAGCCAGGAGCTGGGGGGGGGGGGGAGCCAGGAGGGAGGGGTGGAACCAGGAAGGGGGGGGAGCCAGGAGGGAGGGGTGGAACCAGGAGGGAGGGGGGGAGCCAGGAGGGAGGGGGGGAGCCAGGAGGGAGACATGGGAGGGCTTGGAGGCCAAGAACCAGGAGAACAGTGACGCAGTCAACTGGCCAGGATCTGGGGTGAGCTGTGGGGAGGCGTGCGGGAGTTGGAACACACTGTGTGCAGAGAAGAAACCCTCTGCACGGAAATTCAGGAGCTAGTCGTGGAGTCAGCTGGTAGTGTGGAGCCAGGGCCCCGGTAGCGCAGACTGATGGGCAGATGCAACAGGGCCCTGACTGCCCCAGTGCAGGCTCATTTAATTCTTCCAACAGCCCAGCCCTGCCATCTTGATTTGGCTGCTCCAGGCCTCAGCTGTGGCGTGGGGCACTTTAGGTGCGGCATGTGAACTCCAGTGTGGCACTTGGGATCCAGTTTCTTGACCAGGGATAGAACCTGGGCCTCTTGCACTGGAAGCCCAGAGTCTTAGCTACTGGACCGCCAGGGAAGTCCCCAGCTCTTCCATCTTCATTCCCAGGGAGGGCAAGAAGAAGAGGAGATGGAGCGAAGGTCCCACCTGAAGGCTGAAGCAGAGGAGGAACCAGGTGAGGGGACAGAGGGACACCTGGGAGGCGGGGCAAGTTGAGCACGAACCTCAGGCGAGCGGGATTTCAAGAGCACAGAGGCAGGAAAGTGCTTGGGAAGTTTATTGTCTGGAATGACATTTCAGCTGAAAATGGTAGAACTTGTATTAACAGAAGAACGAAAAGTGCCAAAAACTAATTCTGGGAAAACCCTGAGCTCACAAGACTTAAATCAAAACTGCATTTTCATAACACAACGCAAGTCAGGGAGAGAGACAGTGTCTGGGCGAGTTGGCACCGGGACAGAGCAGTGAGCAGAAGGTCACAACTCACACGACTGCGCTTGCGTTGTCAGCCCCTGCCAACAACAGATCTGGGGTGAATGGCGGCAAAAGTAAAATCAGTCCAAAATTTTAATGGCAGAATTGGTGCCAGAATTTCTTCTAGAAATAGTTCATAGTCTTAACCATAAAATTACTGTATATATATATATATATGTATAAATATAAAAACAAGAGTTGGGAGAACAAGTTGCATCTCAAGCCGTTTCAAATCCCAGTTCGTAAACAGACGACCGCGTTGGTGTCTCTGGCCGGCGGCTCACGGGGCGCCCTCTGCCGTCAGCTCTGGGTTTTCTGAAGGAACTCGAGGGCCAGGGAACCAGGGCAGGTCACACGTCCTCTTTTCTGCTCGCCCCAACACTTAATTAGATGCGTCTGAGGTGACACTGTCGGGGTTGCTAGCGGGTGAAGCGGTTGGCATTTGCCTCCCCGGCCAGCCGCCCCTGGCCTGAAAAGACAGAAACAGAGCTTCAGAGGGGGCCGTGAAGACTGGTGGCCCGTCCAGCCTCCACGTCCCTTAGGACGTGCTGAGAACTGCGAGAGGAGCCAGGAGACGAGGGGGCACGCAGGGGTCCGCCCTGAGTCGCAGCTGGCCTCCACATGGACCTGCTTCCTTGGCCGGGGAGAGGGGAGGGAGGCCCGGGCGGGCCGGGAGCTAACAGTGGGCCCTGAGAGATGGCGGTGAGATGTGCTGGGCAGCGGGAGGTTCGGGAACCCAGCAGGACGCGCGTCTGACTGGGAGTCAGGAGGGGAGGGCCCGTGGCCGCTGGCGGGGGGGCTCTGCCTGTGCTGCGGGGATGTACTGGTGCACGTGACCGTGGGGTGTCCATCCACAGACCGCCACCATCATGGAAACCACTGTTGACAATGGCTGCCTGCTCCAAGGTGAGTCCTGTTTGCAGCCCACGAGAGCAATAACGCACAAGCTCCCCTTCTCCTCCCTCATTCTCAAACTTTCCTGAACAGGCTGAACCCCCCTGCCTGCACCCTCTGATGCCTGCAGCCCCACGAGGCCCAGACCCGGCTCCCTTCCTGCTCTCCCCACGGCTGTTGCCTCCCACATGTCCCCAGGGCCTGCCAGAGGGCCGTGCTGGGCAAGAGGATCGGAAGGCTGGCGCTGCTGCACTCAGCCTCAGTCTCAAAGCACCGGGGTGGGGACGCCGGCCGCAGGGGGACACACTCTGCCCTCGGACGGACACCACAGGCCTGTGACCCCAGCAGGAAGATATGAGTGAGGAGGGGAGGGCCCAACTGGCAGGCCTGGGAGGTGACCGCCTGGGGCCCAGTGTGGGCCTGGGAGCCAAAGGGCAGCTCAGGGCTGAGGAGCCGGTGGGGGGTGGGGGGGGGGGAGCGGGGGTGCTCAGTCTGGAGACCTTCTCTCGGGAAGAGCATCTGTGCCTGCCCGGGCCAGGGGACTGGGGCACAGCTGGGTGTGCACACCACAGCCCGCACTTTCCCACATACTACATAGACCCCCCCTCACCCCAAGTCACTCTCAGAGGCTTGCCCCTACTGTGCTCGAGGCGCTGGGCCTTGGGCAAGCGCAGAGCAGGATGAGCTGGCCACCTGCTGGCGTCAGAGTGCTGGCTCTGCTAGGTGCTCTCTGGGGGCCGTGGGGTTGCCATGGTGATGGGATGCACTGCAGCAGGAGGCATCCATTCCCTGAGTCTTTAAGAGGGGTACGCTGAGGAGGCAGATTCGACTCTGAAGCAAACAGTCTGGCTGCGTAAGACCCTGCCCACTGCTGCGTGGCCATGTCACACCGGGACCTCACAGCTCAGCAGGACAGTCCTGAGTGTGGGCCCGGCCCCCAGCCGCCCCCCGCCATGGCTGTCAGTGGGGGGCCGCGAGAGGGATGGCGTCCCTCACCCTGAGAACCTTCCTGAGGCCACATCCTGAGACAGCCACGCTCCGAGGCCCATGCTCTTCCCAGCCACTAAAATGAACCTCCACTCTGGCCCAGCTGGGCGCCAGCAGTGGGTGCCTGGGACGGCGAGGCATGCTGAAGGCTCTGAACTCAGGGTGCTGCACCTCCAGCCCCCCAGGGCCTCATTTTCCTGCCCCAGCCTCTGCCTCGGGGAGGGAGGGCCCCTTCCCAAGAGGCAGAGCCGGCCGTGCCCCCGAGTCCTATGAGGACCGAGGTCTCTGCGGAGCGGCCCACGGTGCCCAGCTCCCTGAGGCAGCTCCGCCCGCCTGCACCATCCCCGTGACGAGGGCCTGGCGGGCCCACCTGGGTGTCACGCCCTGCATGAGAGCCTGCGGAGGCCGCCAGGCCCAAGGACCTGCCACCCGTGGGGCTCCATGCCTGCTCGTCACTGGGTTGGGGGCCCCACAGACTCACCTGGGCCAGCAGGCCGCCTCTCCGGGGCGTGGGCTGGAGGCAGGCCAGCGTCTGCAGGCGGACAAGTGTGTCCCCAGGGCTGGTCAGCGGAAAGGGGCCAGAGGAGCCTGCAGGGGTCGGAGGGGTCAGGACCAGTGTTCCTGCCCCGGGAGGCGCAGTGACGCCTCAGGTGGGACTCGCCAGCCCCCTGGGTCGGGGAGAGGCCATGAACGGGACTCCCATGGCCCCCGGCCGTCCCGCAACCTGTGTGAGTGGGGAGACCAGCCTTCTGGGGTGCACCTCCTGTCCCCGTGGCACCCGCCCAGTCAGCCGGGCTGTGTGATTTGACGGGGACCATCAGCAGTGGGAACGGAAACCCCACCGTGTGAGCAGAGGAGAGAGGCGTGTGCAGGGCCCGTCGTGGCTCAGCGCGCCCAGCCTCGGGGAGCCGCCAAGCTGGGCTGGGTGGCCTCACTCACTGGAGTGGGAAATCGATGGGCAGCTGGCCTGGCGCCCTGGGCCCCTGACTTCGGTGGCGTCCATCGCCGTCTTGGCTGTGTAGATGGTAGCCTCTTCTTGAAACTTCCTCATGTTCTTTTTATACCGGATTCTTTTGTTACCGAACCAGTTGGAGACCTATGGACACACAGAGGCAGAAGTCGCTGGAAAAGCTGACGGAGCAATGAGACATGACATGAGGGCATTGCTGAGTGACGGCGCATGGCCCCAGGAGGGGTGAGAGGCTGAGACTGGAGCTGGCGCTGATGAACCCTGGGCACAGGGAGATGTCTGCCGTGTGCTGGGGGCGCCCTGGAGTCGGTGTGGCTTACAGAGGGGGAGGACCAGGCGCTGCTGGAGCCTGGGATGAGGATGGAGGTGGGAGAAGAGCAGGTGCGTGTCACTCGCATGTGTGGAGAGACCAATGTCTGCTCACTGCAGGCAGCAGGCTGGTTCCTGACGCGGGACACGTGCACCAGCAATCGCGTTTCTGGGAATGCAATTTAAGCAAAGAACACAGCCGAATCCAAAGCTTCTCCAAGGATAAAGGACCACCTGACAGAGCAGGGGAGGAGCTGAGCACGGAGCGGGGCGCAGGCAGCCTTCAGTCTTGGTTGGGAGGGAGCTGCAGTCACACGTCTTCTAAGCACGGAGCCGGAGCCAGCCCAGGGGCCCAGCCCTAACAGCACCTCTGCGCGAGCCCTCTGGGGCAGGGCTCCTGCCTGTGGATTGCTCTCTGGGCGGGTGGTGTCCTGGGCCCTGAGGCTGCTGAGCAGCATCCCTGGTCTCCACCCGCCAGAGGCCAGGTGCGCCCTCCCCTCCCCTCAAGAACCGTGACAACGAAAGCGTCCCCTGGCTGGGGGGGAGGCTGGACAGCGCCCAGCGGCAAGAGCATGGAGACGTGCACAACCGGACATGCCGCATATCCCTAAGCAGGGAGCCTGGGCCTGCAGGTTCACGCACACGTGAGACGTGTGCATTTTCGTGAACAGAAACACAGCTGAATTGCCTGGCAGGACAGTGGATGACCTTTTCTCCTTTAAAAATTAGTTTCTTTAATGTCCCTCTGTAATCCTCTGAGTGTCAACCACGGACAGAAAAAGCCCCATGTGTGTTCCCTGCTCTCAACTCTCCTGCCTCGGTGTGAGTGTGACCTGCTCACAACCAAGCCAGGTAAGCACCTGGCTCCCACTTACCTCCAAGGAATGCACCCACACGTCTGTGTTGAAGTTTGCAGAAGAATGTTGGCGAGCAGTTTTCCATGTTGAATTCAACTGGCATTTTAGAGGGGCGAAGAGCAGACTTCCCGAGTGGGTGTCTGCGGGGGAGCTGGCTCAGGCCGGGGCCCGCCCTCCCTACAGGGTCTGTCCCAGCACCTTGGACAGGAGCGAGATGCCCTCCCTGCAAGGCTACCATAGCTCGGCGTCCCCGGCCACTCCCTGCCCAGTCCCTTTGGTCCATGTAGCTTAGCCATTCAGGTTTCCACCCATTGCCCCGTCCATGGGCTCAGCTCTCCTGTCCTTCCCCCTCAGGCCTCCTCAGCCTGCAGTTGCAGCTGATCCATCCTGGAAACATCCACAGTCTCATCTGCAACAACTGTGCCTAATGTTGCTCCACTGTTTTCTCCTTAAGTGAACCTCACAGCCTGCACCAGATCTGGAGCCCCACTCAGCTGTCAGCCATCTCTCCCGAGGAGCCGCCGCAGCGGGGAGGGGTCCCAGGACAGAATTCCGCTGCTGGTGGGGGGTGGGGATGTTGGGGCCCAGCCACCGAGCAGGAGTCGCTGGAATGTGGCCAGTGCTTTTCAAACCTTTGTCACAAACTCTCTCCCCAGATGAAGTGTAGACCCCAGACCCGCCTGCTGTCTGAGGCAGCAGGCCTTGCAGTGAATCTGGTCATTTCCAGACAACTGCTCCCGGGGACAGATGGGCTGCCATGCCTCCCACTTCTTCTGGGCCTCGAGGTCCTAGAGGTGCAGCCCTCACTTCGGTTTTGGCCGAAGCGCTGAGGATACCACGGCAGTTCCGGGTGAGTGAGGACACCCGTGAGACCTCGCTGCCTGTGGGACCCTGCAGGGCTCCTGAGTGCCACTGTCCCCAAGTTGCTGCTGGGCTAGGCAGGGACTGGGGCAGAGGGTGGTGACTGAGGGTGCAGGTTGACCGGGCTGGAAGCTCAGCCTCTCCCTCAGCACATGGGGAGGGGGTGGCTGCCTGCAGGCAGGTGGTCCCGCTTACTGAGTCCAGGTCCCTGACGGCCCTCTCTGTGGCCAGAGGCAGGTCTGACCCCCACGCTGCCCCGTGGGTGTTGCCTGGCCCGTTTCTCATTTGTGGCCTGCCTGTACTTAACTGTTCTCATTTTAAAACCTTTTGAAAGGGCTTCCCTGGTGGGCTAGTGGTTAAGAATCCACCTGCCAATGCTGGAGACATGAGTTCAATCCCTGGTCCAGAAAGATCCCACATGCCTCAGAGCAACGAAGCCCAAGCCGGAGCGCCCCTGTTGTGGAGCTCCACAGCAAGAGAAGCCACCACGAGGTCCAGGCCACGCAGTGAAACTAGAGTAGCCCCCACTCTCTGCAGCTAGAGAAAGCCCGAGCAAAGCAGTGAAGACCCAGCGCAGACAAAAGTCAGTAAGACAAACAACAAAACCTTCTGACGTATTTCTTGGGCTCTCGCCTTAGCCCCGACTCCACCCCAATCCCACTGAGATGAACAGTCATCCCAATGTGGCCGGAAGTTGTCCAGGTCTTTTCTCCAACCTGCGCTCCTATTTCCCATCTGGAGCCAGCTGTTGCCTGTCTTGTACCCTCAGACACACACTGGACTGTCTGAGAAACTAGCAGGTAATGCACACACCTGAATTTATTCCAGGATAACTGAATTGGTACTTCTGCACGAGAGCTGGTCTATCACTTTAAGTCCTAATCTTGCTCCAAGCTCTTTTTCTTCCCCCAAGCTTACACCCCATCCATCTGACAGAACACAGCACACCCCTCTGATATGAGAATATTAAATCTTAATGACTGGGCTTCCTTGGCAGTTCAGTGGTAAAGAATCTACCTCCCAACGCAGGAGACACTGGTTCGATCCCTGATCCAGGAAGATCCCGCATGCCGTGGAGCAACTCAGCCCATGTGTCACAACTACTGAGCCTGCACTCTGGAGCCCAGGAGCCACAACTACTGAAGCCCGCTTGCCCTAGAGCCCGTGCTCCACAAGAGAAGCCACTGCAATGAGAAGCCTGTGCACTGCAATGAAGAGTAGCCCTGCTCGCCACAACTAGAGAGACGCTTGTGCAGCAGTGAAGACCCAGCACAGCCAAAACTAAATACATAAGCAAAGAATGTAAGGTTTAAAAAAAGTCTGACTACAACTCACCAAGTATCACTACTCAGTGGTGTCACGACCGCACACTCACACCCATGTCCTCAGGGAGCGTGGGAGGGTCGGTGTGGGCTACTGTGCCCACATTCGTAGCACAGACCCAGGACCTGAGCCCAGACAGCCAGTTCCGAGGCTGCTCTCCATGTTCGGCTGTGGCTGCACGCCACACTCAGCCCCTGCACCACACATCTCATGAACCTCCCTGGGTGTGCCTCCTGGGTTCAGGGAGCTGTGGCGGGGAAGGACCGTCACCTGCGAGACCGAGATGCCACCCCTCCTGGCCAGCTCCTCTTTGGCTTCTTCACTGGGGTATGGGTTGCTCAGATGGGAATAAAAGTATTCATTCAGCACTTCTGTGGCTTGCTTGCTGAAATTCTGCCGCTTACGCCTGAGAAGACAGACAGCCTCAGCCAGGGATCATCCGCGGGGCCTCATCC
The DNA here is from genome assembly GCF_963930625.1 of Muntiacus reevesi. Lineage (NCBI taxonomy): Eukaryota > Metazoa > Chordata > Mammalia > Artiodactyla > Cervidae > Muntiacus > Muntiacus reevesi. The sequence goes on along the minus strand of NC_089249.1, from coordinate 182,685,807 downwards.
CCATCTCTGATCTCCTAGAGGCTGTTTCAGCAGCAGTCAGCACTTCATACCCTCCCTGGAGGCTGTGTGAGGGCCGCACCTACAGAGCCCCCGCCTAGGCTGGGAGGCTCCCGTAACTCAGACCCATACCAGCGCAGGACTTGCTGCCTCTTCCTGAGGTCACAGGCTGGGGGCAGGGCCTGACCTGGCATCGAGGAACCTCGCGCGCAGGGTCATCACGGCCTCACAGGTGCTCTGCTTCAGCTGCATCTGGATGCTGTTGAACTTGCCGTGGATGACACCCACCAGGTGCGCTATCTCTGTGGGCGAGACGGGCCTGACCCTGCTCTGCTCCTGGAGGAGGCTGGTGACGTGCCTGGTGAACTCGCGGCAAGCCTGGGGTGGGGACACACATGCCAGCAGGTGACCTCCTGGCAGGCTGGCCCGGGGCCCGTGTGGGACCAGCCCCCGCCCCCCGAGCCTCTCACACAGGCTGGCTACTGAGAAAGGAGGGCAAGGGGCTGTGGTCCGATCGGCCACCTCGGCTACGAGGCCAAGCTCGCGGGCTCTCCGCTTGATGCTGCCCAGGGAAGGCAGTGTGTCCACTGTGCTTTCCTTTGACACATGTGCATTCCCGTGATAGAGACTCTTCCACGCAGAAAGGTCACCTGTTCGTATTTCTCTAGCTCGGAGTGGTACACCTGTCGGATATGGGACAGCTTGGCCCTGTAGCCAGAGTGCTCGAGGCCCCTGTTGCTGGGACGGCCGTCTGGCGCTGCTGCTGCGCCCCTCCCTTGCTTCTCCGGCCTGGACACGCCCTCGGCCAGCAGCATGTTATCCAGCCTCAGGAGCTGAGCATCAGGGGGGCCCTCTTCCTGAATGCCACGGATGCTTGACACTGGATCAGAGAGAGGAGATGGAATCAGTGTCTGTTGTTGGAGCAAAAATCACCACAACAGAGCGCTAGCACTGGCCACCTGTCTGAACATTCTTCACGGAACCCTTTTGGGGGAAGAAAGACTCTCTGATGACAGACATCAAATAACGCACTCTGATGCTGGCCTAGGTGCTGTGCTCAGGAGCCCAGCTGGGGTGCCAGGAGTGGAGGGGGCAGACACGCCACAGCCCGAAGCTCACAGCTGGGTGCACGTGGAGCTGCAGGCAGGGCAGGGGTGGGATGGCCCTGGGTGTGGAAAAGCGTGAAGCCCTGAATCACACCCCCAGATGGGAGAGGAGGCACCTTCCAGACGCTCATACCGCAGAGACAGGAATATGAAGGCTAGTGGCAGCCTGGCTTTGGGTGAGGCTCTGCTGGCATGTGTCTGAAACTGAGCCCCCAGAAACCAGGTCCCCTGACTGAGTCTCATTAACTTCTCCATCTGAAACCTTATTCCCTTTCTCATCCCCTTTGACCTCCACCCGGTGTTGTTCAGTCGCTAAGTCATGTCCGACTCTTTGTGACCCCATGGACTGTAGCCTGCCAGGCTCCTCTGTCCACGGGATTCTCCAGGCAAGGATACTGGAGTGGGTTGCCATGCCCTCCTCCAGGGGATCTTCCCGACCCAGGGATCGAACCTGAGTCTCTTGCTTGGCAGGTGGATTCTTTACCCTTGAGCCACCTGAGAAGCCTCAACCCTGTGTTAACTGTGTTCACTGAACACTAATCAACCAGTCAGATGACTCATATTCTGTTGTTGATAACATGGTTAAAGTGCTAAAATTGCTATTATAGATATTTCATCATTCATGTACAAACTCAGGTTGTGTTTCCAGGGCAAGATGACCTAATGGACACCCAAGGCACGGACCGCCTGGAGAGTGAATCATAAGCCAGAAACACCCTGACTGTTGAAACTACGATTATGAAATGTCACAAGATGACGCTTAATTCCAGCCTCTCTGTTCTCCCCCTGAAAAAAGGACCCTCATTCAAAGACCAAAGTGGGGTAGATCTGAGGCTTGTCTGCCACTCCCTTGCTTGGTGCCCTGAAGTAAATGCTGTACTTTCCTTCACCGTGACCTGGTGTCAGTACAGTGAATTTGCTTTTCAGGTGACTGAACTTTAGTTTGGTAATACATCTGTTGTATCTGTGTCTGTTCTGTGAGTGTGCTGTAAAATCAGAGAGGAAAAGATGGATCCAGAGGTGCCAGAGAAGATGAGCTAACTCACTGAGAGATGGGCTAGTTTGAGCGCAGACCCAGTCGCCTGGCTTTGTAGCACGGAGAAGCCATCCTAGCTAGGTGATGTGCTCAAGGGCAGGACCAGACAGGCAGTGGATGGGCAGGGACAAGCTGCTGCTGTCCAGGGGGTACATGTCAGCTACGAGGCGGCCAGAGGGAGAGGCCCCAGACTGTGACCACGGGAATGTGAAAGTGTTAGTCGCTCAGTTGGGTCTGACTCTTTGCGAGCCCATAGACTGTAGCTCACCAGGCTCCTGTGTCCAGGGCATTTCCTAGGCAAGAATACTGGAGTGGGTTGCCATTTCCTCTTCCAGGGGATCTTCCTGACCCAGGGATTGAACTTGTGCCTCCTATGTTTCCTGCCCTGGCAGGTGGATTCTTTACCGTCTGAGTCACCAGGACTTGAGGAAAAGGAAGAGACTGTGACAACTCCCACATTCGCCCTGGAAGGCTTTACATTTTCCCAAGCAGAACACTCAAAACAGCAGGCAGGCAGGTGAAAAGGTGGTGTCAGGCTGGTCCCTGACACAGCTCAGCACAAATGTCTGGGTTGCTGCAAAGCAGTTGCTACCTGGGACCTGGGGCTGAGCCGACCAGATCAGGTGCAAGGAGGTATTCGTGAGTCATCGGTGTGTGGCGTGAGTTTGAGAAGTCTGTTTCTCTCTACCTGTACCTGCAGGTACAGCTATGAGAAGGCCATACCCCCTGAATGCTAGAAAATCCGCGTTTAAAGGGCAGGCAAAGGAGCAGATGGAAAGAGTTATGAGGCAGGTGGAGGAATAATCAGAAGTGGTTACAGAGGGGTGAAAACATAGGTTTGGTCATTAGGGGAAGATTGTTCAGTTCAGTTCAGTTCTGTTGCTCAGTTGTGTCCAACTCTTTGCAACTCCATGGACTGCAGCGTGCCAGGCCTCCTTGTCCATCACCAACACCTGGAGTTTACTCAAACTCATGTCCATTGAGTCAGTGATGCCATTCAACCAGGGGAAGATTGTTAACCTCTGCAAAAGCAGCTGCAGAGTATGGCCTGATTAGCAAGTTCAGAGGAGGACGGGAGGCAGGCAGCGTAGGGAGGAGGCTGCTGCGGGGTTACAGAGTGAGGCTTGGGTCCAGGGAGGGTGGTCTTGGAGGACCTGTTTTTTCTCTGCTTTTTCAGTGATGGAACAAATATCTGTGGAGATAGAGGAAGGAAGGCTGAGGGGTGGCTCCTAAGGGGATGGGAGGCAGGGAATGGGGAAGGAGGTAATGAGAGATGATATAGATTCCATGTGGTTCTGACTTTCAGGAAAAACAAAGTTTTAAGTCTTTTCTTAGAAACAGGCTCTCAGTATTGTCAGCTACAAATGGACTGAAGTGCTCAGGTAAGAACTGAGCTTAGGGAACTCCCTGACGGTCAGTGGTTAGGACTCAGTGCCCTTACTGCCATGGCCTGGTCCAGCCCCTGGTCCTGTAAGCTGCGTGGTGCAGCTGAAAAACAGTGTAACCCTATCATAGAGACATCTGCTCATTAATCATGTGCCCTTTCTTGTTCCCTGTTTAACAGATGAGCTTTTTTTGGTCAAAAACACTAGTGAAAACTGAAGGCGTTCAAGAGATGTCCTTGCAGGAATTTTCCTCACATGCAGGGACCGCTACCTCCTCAGATTCGGGGACTCTCAACTCACACAAAAGAACTCTTCCCGTTTAGTCCCACTGAGCTGCAACAGGGTTCTTTCTGAAAGAAATAAAGGAAAAGGGTCCCTTTTATCAATTGCGGGCCTTCCAGTTCGGAGACCTAATCCTCTAACGGCCTTACTTGGTCTTCAAGAAGCGCCAGATGTAAAGGCTGGGGACTTCTGAACAGAGTGGATCTGCGCTGCCTGAGCCTTGGAAAGGCCCACACCCTCTTAACTGTTCCTAGCCCACAGCAGATTATGGACATGCTCTTCCCTCATCTGTCTGTGTGTGCAGATCCTATTGATTCTACCTGGGGGACTGACCCATCATCCAACCCCTCCCTTCACGCCGCTCCTGGAACCCTGCTGCGTTGACCCCTCCCTGCCCTCTGCGACCTTTGAGGAAAGCTCTCCCCTCTGGCCCATCAGGCACACCTACAAGCTGACTGCCCTCCAGTGCTGTCTTCATCACGCCAGTCTTCTGTTCAGAGACTCCAATCAGCTCTGCATCCACAGCGGTGGCCTAGGCTCTGACCCTGGCACTCGGGGCCCTTCCTGACAGCCTTCCAAACCCGCCCTTGTGAACCTGCCCTCTTCCGGGCTCTTCACGGCCCTTGGAAGCCCAGCAACTGTCTCAGGCTTGCTCAGCAGCGCCTCCCTAAGCACCCGTGGGTCTGGCCTGGGCTCAGGAGTGACGGAGAGGGACACAGAGCAGCCCCCCCAAGAGGGCCCCCAGCACGGCCCGACTCCCAGGGCTGGAGAGGTCCCTTCAGCTCCTCTCGTTACAGTTAGGGGCAGGAGTGGTCCAGGCTGGACACGTGGCTGAGTGAAGAGTGGGTGGGAGCACGTGTGTGTGTTTGTGCATTTGTGTGTGTATGCCTCTGGGCTGCTGAGGAATGCTTAGTGGTCTGTCTTTTGTTCTTTTATTTTTGGCCACGCCTTGCAACTTGTGGGATCTCTGTTTCCTAACCAGGGACTGAACCTGGTTTAAGGCAGTGAGAGCACCGAATCCTAACCACTAGGGAACTCCCCTTACACTCTTTTATTTAACCAGCAGCGTCAAGAGAACGCACTGGTCATAGCAAACACCCTCTTCCAACAACACGAGAGATAGTTCTACACATGAACGTCACCAGATGGTCAATACCAAAATCAGATTGATTCTACTCCTTGCAACCAAAGATGGAGAAGCTCTACACAGTCAGCAAAAACAAGACCTGGCTCACATCATGAGCTCCTTATTGCAAAATTCACGCTTAAATTGGAAGAAAGCTGAAGTTCCAATACTTTGGCCATCTGATGTAAAGAGTCGACTCATTAGGAAAGATCCTGATGCTGTGAAAGATTGAAGGCAGGAGGAAAAGGGGGTGACAGAGGATGACATGGTTGGATAGCATCACCAACTCAAAGGACATGAGTTTGAGAAGGCTCTGGGAGATAGTGAAGGACAGGGAAGCCTGGCATGCTGACATGAATCTGAGCAAACTCCAGGAGATAGTGGGGAACAGAAGAGCCTGGCATGCTACAGTCTGTGAGGTTGCAAAGAGTTGGACATGACTTAACTGACTGAACAATGACAGCAAAGCATCTGAGAACCCATCGTAAGTCAAGTACCCAACCAGGTGCAGGAGATTTTAAAAAAATCCCAGAAAACTATGGGACCTATTCTCAACTGAAAACTCTCACAGAGAACTCTGAGAACAAAGAGAACACCCCTTTCTCACACCTCGTTACGGGGTCTGCATTATCGTGAACTTTTTTGGAGGGGTGCTTTGAAATGCTGATTAACATCTTCAAATTCTTGTTCTGAGAACTTACCCTACAGGAACACAGACACCAGTAGATGTTACAATTATAGGACACACAGACCACACTGAAACTGTGAAAAACCAAACCCGCCCAGATGCCCATGAATAAGGAGAGTCCTGGGCAGTGGATTGGCCCCAGGGCAGCCAGCAGCAGAGGGAACCTGGAGCCCTCTGCTCCTAGGAGTCCTCCAACATACGTTCTGGCCTTCCCCAGACTCCCTTCCCAGCTACTCCAGCAGGAGCTTTGCCTTGACTTTTGAGTCACACAGCCATTGAAGGTTTATATGCTCAATGAGGACCAGCAGTGACCAACCAGGGCACCAGGCATGTCATTCAGCTATGTGGAGTGGCCGAAGGGCACGTCCCTGCTAGTTAAGGCCCGACAAAACATGGTCCACCGGAGAAGGGAATGGCAAACCACTTCAGTATTCTTGCCTTGAGAACCCCATGAACAGTATGAAAAGGCAAAATGATAGGATACTGAAAGATGAACCCCCCAGATCAGTAGACGTTCAATATACCAATGGGGAAGAGAGGAGAAATAGCTACAAAAAGAAAGAAGAGGTGAAGCCAAAGCAGAAACAACACCCAGGTGTGGGTGTGTCTGGTGGTGAAAGTAAAGTCTGATGCTGTAAAGAACAACACTGCATAGGAACCTGGAATGTTAGGTCCATGAATCAAGGTAAATTGGAAGTGGTCACACAGGAGACGGCAAGAGTGAACATCAACTTGTTAGGAATCAGTGAACTAAAATGGACGGAATGGTCAAATTTAATCCAGATGACCATTATATATACTACTGTGGGCAAGAATCCCATGGAAGGAATGGAATAGCCCTCACAGTCAATAAGAGTCCAAAATGCAGTACTTGGTTGCAGTCTCAAAAATCACAGAAAGATCTTGGTTCGTTTCCAAGGCAAACCACTCAACATCACAGTAATGCAAGTCTATGCCCCAACCACTAATGACGAAGAAGCTGAAGCTGACTGGTTCTATGATGACTTATAAGACCTTCTAGAACTAACACCAAAAAAAAAAAAAAAGATGCCCTTTTCATCACAGGGGACTGGAATGTAAAAGTAGGAAGTCAAGAGATACCTGGAGTAACAGGCAAGTTTGGCCTTGGAGTACAAAATGAAGCACAGCAAAGGCTAACAGAGTTCTGCCAAGAGAATACACTGTTCATAGCAAACACCTTCCAAGAACACAAGAGAAGACTCTACACATGGACATCACCAGATGATCAATACCAAAATCAGATTGATTATATTCTTTGCAGCCAAAGATGAAAAAAACCCTACACAGTTAGCAAAAACAAGACCTGAGGCTGACTGTGACTCAGATCATGAACTCCTTATTGCAAAATTCAGGTTCAAATTGAAGAAAGTAGGGAAAACCACTAAGCCATTCAGGTATGACCTAAATCAAATTCCTATGATTATACAGTGGAAGTGACAAACAGATTCAATACACTGGATTTGGTAGATGGAGTGCCTGAAGAACTATGGATGGAGGTTCATAACACTGTATAGGAGGTGGTGACCAAAACCATCCCCAAGAAAAAGAAATGCAAGAAAGCAAAGTGGTCATCTGAGAAGGCCTTACAGGTAGCTGAGAAAAGAAGAGATGTGAAAGGCAATGGGGAAAGGGAAAGATACACCCATTTGAATGCAGAGTTCCAGAGACTAGCAAGGACGATAAGAAAGCCTTCCTCAGTGAACATTGCAAAGAAATAGAGGAACACAATAGAATGGGAAAGTCTAGAGATCTCTTTAAGAAAACTGGAGATACCAAGGGAACATTTCATGCAAACATGGTTTCAATAAAGGACACAAACGACAGAAGCAGAAGACATTAAGAAGAGGTAGCAAGAATACACAGAACTGTACAAAAAAGCTCTTAATGACACAGAAAACCACGATGGTGTAGTCATTCACCTAGAGCCAGACATCCTGGAGTGTGAAGTCAAGTGGGCCTTAGGAAGCATTGCTACAAACAAAGCTAGTGGAGGTGATGGAATTCCAGCTGAGCTATTTCAAATCCTAAAAGACGATGCTGTTGAAGTGCTGTACTCAACATGTCAGCAAATTTGGAAAATTCAGCAGTGGCCACAGGGCTGGAAAAGATCAGTTTTCATTCCAATCCCAAAGAAAGGCAGTGCCAAAGAATGTTTAAATTACGATACAATTGCACTCATTTCATATGCTCGCAAGATTATGCTCAAAATTCTCCAAGCTAGGCTTCAGCAGTATGTGAACTGAGAAATTCTAGATGTACAAGGTGGATTTAGAAAAAGCAGAGGAATCATAGAAAAAATTGCCAACATCTCCTGGCTCATAGAAAAAGCAAGATGGACTTCCCTGCTGGTCCAGTGGTTAAGACTATGAGCTCTCAATGCGGGGGGCCCAGGTTCGATCCCTGGTCAGGGAACAAGATCCCACATGCCACAGCTAAAAGATTTCATGTGCCGCAACTAAGACCCTGTGCAGCTAAATAAGTTAAATAAATAAAAATAAATATTAAAAAAAAAAAGATGGCATAGAAAAAGCAAGAGAATTCCAAAAAACACACCTATTTCTGCTTCATTGACTACTCTAAAGCCTTTGACTGTGTGGATCACAACAAACTGTGGAATATTCTTGAAGAGATGAGACTACCAGACCACCTGACCTGCCTCCTGAGAAACCTGTATGCAGGTCAAGAAGCAACAGTTAGAACTGGACATGGAAAAATGGACTGGTTCCAAATTGGGATATTGTCACCTTGCTTATGTAACTTACATGCAGAGTACATCATGTGAAATGCTGGGCTGGATGACTCATAAGCTGGAATCAAGATTGCTGGGAGAATATCAATAACCTCAGATATGCAGATATCACTTTAAGGACAGAAAGTAAAGAGGAACTAAAAAGCCTCTTGATCAAGGTGAAAGAAGATAGTGAAAAAGCTGGCTTAAAACTCAACATTCAAAAAACTAAGATTATGGCATCTGGTCCAATCACTTTATGGCAAATAGATGGGGAAAAAGTGGAAACAATGTCAGATTTCATTTTCTTGAGGACTATAAAGAAAGTCGAGCACTGAAGAATTGATGCTTTTGAACTGGGTGTTGGAGAAGACTCTTGAGAGTCCCTTGCACTGCAAGATCAAACCAGTCAATCCTAAAGGAAATCAGTCCTGAATATTCATTGGAAGGACTGATGCTGAAGCTGAAGCTCCAATACTTTGGCCACCTGATGTGAAAAGTCAACGCACTGGAAAAGACTCTGACGCTGGGAAAGATTGAAGGCAGGAGGAGAAGGGGGTGACAGGGGATGAGATGGTTGGATGGCATCACTGACTCGATGGACATGAGTTTGAGCAAACTCCGGGAGATAGTGAAGGACAGGGAAGACTGGTGTGCTGCTGTCCATGGGGTCGCAGAGTTGGACACAATTTAGAGACCGAACAATAGCAACAAGGAGAAAATACGCCTGTCACAGCCCAGGCCCCGTGGGGTTAACAGTGCGTATGTTATGACAGGCATACACACGTTTCAGGTTTTATTTCTTCAGAGCTGTGCATTTTTGTGAACACACCGGGGTCCCGGCTGTGGACACGGGTCTGCTGAGCACCTCTGCGCTCTGTCTGCACCCCTGTGTGGAGCACGGCCCAGCCGTTTCCCAGCACCCTGTCCCTGGCTTGACTGCCGTCATTAGCACGTGTGACCGCAGCGCGTGTGAGCCTCCTCTCACACACGTGTAGATGACTCGTTACTATCAATTGCAGCAACTCACTTCCAGTCCCCGTGGTGCTCCTCGGCGCCCCCAGGCCCCGACTGCGGAGCGGGTGGCGCTGGAGACCAGGAGCGCAGCTCAGGACACTGTCAGTGAGAGGCATTCAGAGGAGGAGCTGGGATCTAAAACAGAGGCATTCCCCGCCAAACCACCAAATTTCCTTATGTTCCCAATTTACTGTGAGTTTAAAAACCACACAGCGAGGTAAAATAAAATTATGAATATCAACACATTATGTTTTTTATAAGAAACAATATGGAACTGCTATGGACTAAATTGTGTTCCCCAAACTCACACATGAAACCCCAAATGTCTATGTGAAATAGGGCCTGTGAGGAATTAAGGTCAAATGAGGTGATGGGGCAGGGCTCTAATCCATAGGACCATGGCCTTCTCAGCAGAGGACAAGGCTTCCTTGGTGGTTCAGACAGTAAGGAATCCAGCCGCAATGCAGGAGACCCGGGTTTGATCCCTGGGTCGTGAAGATCCCCTGGAGAAGGGAATGGCTACCCACTCCAGTATTCTTGTCTGGGAAATCCCATGGACAGAGAAGCCTGGCAGGCTACGGTCCACGGGATTGCAAAGAATCGGACAGGACTGAGCGACTAACACTTCATTTCAAGCAGAGGAAGAGAGACCTCTTCCATCTACAGACCAGTAAGAGAGCCCAGACTAGGAACTGACCTAGCTCCAGACAATAGTAAACCAATGAGCAGGGGAGTTCAATAAAAAAAACTGCTCACCAAGACTGTGGTCCGGGACTCTGCCTCTCCGTGTGCGTGTCACGGAGCCTAGCGGGTCCAAGCAGGAGCCTCTAAATGTGTGGGTCCACACGGGTCCTCACCTCTGCTTCACTGCCTTCAGGTCCCCCGTCCTTGGGGTGCCTCTCCACCCTTCCCCTTCCCTGACGATTTTTCTCCTATGTGCACAGTACAGAAGAGGAGATTTTAGAGTGTTTCTTTCAGTTCTAATCTAGACAAGGACTCCTCAAAAGGTAGCATCTGGTTTGCCTTCTGTCTGCGTAAAGGCCAGCACAGACATGAGAGGCGGCAGCGTGACAGGGTAAATTCATGTCTGTTGAGTCTAATGGGATTTTTGAGCTTATTCTTTTAGATGTCGGCTTCACTTTTTTTTTTAAGGTAGCAAGCAAATAGGCTTTATTAAAGAGAAGGAAAGTACAAAGCCCTCAGCATAGACACTGAGAGGGGGTAAAGAGTCACCCTCGGCTTCACCTTTTGTTTCCCTCTCCTGGTGTCCTTCTGTGGGTTTCACACTGGTCCTGGGCAGTGGTGAGCCAAAACGCTTCCAGCGGCCAGGGGCACTCTGCGCCTGGGGCACTCCCGGGGGCTGTGGGTACGTCCTGGGGGTGCCCTAGCCCCAGGTGCAAGGTCCAGGTGAGGGCCAATCCAGGAGCGACACTCTCGGGGGGCGAGGCTGCTTCCTCTCACAGGTGTGCGGGAGGCCTGCCTCCCCGTGTGTCGCGACCATTCTTAGTCCTGGGGTGGAGGTGGCGCTGCTACCCTGAAGGAGTCTGGAAGAGCACCCTGGGGTCTGGAGAGGAGATGCTGAGGGAAAGCCCCGTGCGCGGTAAAAAGGCTCATTCCAGGTGTTCCCATCAAGGGAACTAAGCGAGAGGCGCTAAGCGAGGAGGAGGGGCCGGGACCGGGTTGTAAAAGAAGAGCAATCCATTCTCACGGGAAGATCCATGCAGTGAGGAAGCAAGGCCCTGCCAACCCCAACGACGCCAGGCTGCTGGCATCACAGATGTGGTGGAACCCAGGCTGTGGGCGCTTCCTTCGCAGAGAAGGCAGACCGGGTTTCCTGACCCAGGAGTGAACGCCTCAGCCCAGGCATCAGCATGGCAACAGGAGGAGGTGGGGCTGATGCACTGAGGAAGATGAGGAGGGGCTGGGCGGGATGGGGAGCGGCACAAAGAGAGGGAGGTGCGGGCAGTGGGAGACCCCAGGAGGCCCAGGGACCCACACTGAAGGGGCGGGGCCAGAGCAGGAGCAGGAGGTGGCCCCACCCCCAGCAGGGGGCGGGGCGGTGACCCCCGTTCCCCACCAGCCCCACCCCGCGTCCTCAGGTTCTGTTCCGAGAAGCTCCCTGGCTCTCCCTGCTGCTGCCCACTCTCCTCACTCACTCAGCTCCAACCTGGCTGCCTGCCTCAGAGACACTTTCCCAACGTGGAAGCAGAGATGTCCCGTCAGGCAGGTCCTAGCGCAGGTCAGGCCCCCTGGGGAGACTGACCTGCCCCACTGCCCGCCACCAAGGGCTCTGAAGGTCACAGCAGTCTCTACATGGCTGTGTGGGACAACCCTGCTCCCCAGGGACCCAGGGACTGTTGCTGGCTCCTTCACTGCCACGGCTCTGGTTCCCGCAACGTTCCTGGTCTCACGGAATCATGGCCCAGAAATAGGAACTTGTGCTAAGAAACCTCTCCCTAAAGGCTAGCAGGACATTTTAGGGACTGGCACTACCAGGCCCTCAAGGAAGAGAGAGCGCCTTCCTGCAACACTTTTAGAAAAGAGAGACACAGGAAAACCAGCCGCTCACCAGATGGAAAGTGAAGGTGGGCGCTAGCATGCAGAAGCCCCACACATTCATGACCTGCAACAGTAAAACATCATCAGCAACCCGAAGTCAGCAACATCTGTGTGCATGTGTGAGCACAGATACAGGGATCACAGCCAAGAAGACTCACCTCTGAACACGGAGTCATTGATGCCACTGACAACTCCCCCCTCATCCTCCACCTCACCCCCAAATTGGCCTCCAGGTGGGGTTGGTGCTGAGCAATGGCATTCAGACCAGCTGGCCACCCGCACTGCCAAAGGACCTTTAGATTCTTGCTTCCTGGTGATAACTTGGAACACAGCCTGCTGGTGTTGAGAACTGTCTGCATTTACCTTTGAGGCAATGTTTCCCAGGTCAGTTCTTTAAGCAAGATTCTAGATGAAGCCTTGTTTAATTAAAAAAAACTTTGTATGTTATTTCTTTGGCTGCACAGGTCTTAGTGCAGCATGCAGGATCTTTAGTTGTGAGGCATGAGTGGTATTTTAGTTGCAGCACGGGGGATCTAGTTCCCTGACCAGGGATTGAACCCAGGTCCCCTGAAGAGTCTCAGCCAGTGACCCACCAGGGCAGTCCTTGAAGCCTTGTTTCAAGACACTGGACTTTCTCAGTCCCATGAAAGTGAAAGTGTTCATCGCCCAGTTGTGTCCAAATCTTTGTGACCCCAAGGACTATAGCCTGCCAGGATCCTCTGACCTTGGGACTTTCCGGGCAAGAATACTGGAGTGGGTTGCCATTCTCTTCTCCAGGGGATCTTTCTAACCCAGGGATCGAACCTGGGTCTACCACACTGAAGGTAGATTCTTTACCATCTTTCCCATAGGACTTCACAAAGAATATTTCTTCAGAGAGTCCCTGGTGGTCCACTGGTTAGGTCTTTTTGCGCTTTCACTGCCAAGGGCCCTTATCAGGAACTAAGATTTCACAAGACGAGTGGTGAGGCCAAAATAAGCAAAAAAACAAAGAATATTCCTTTAGCAAACACTCATCAATTTCTGAAATCACAGCTGACATGAACGTTAGATATTCATCAGACTGAAATGTATAACACTATGCAAATTCCCGTCAGTTCTAATCAATCCTTAGTTAAAATACATCACAACCTAAGCGCTGAAATCTCAACCAAATATGCAAGTTGTTTTCATTTCAATACACGCTCGCAGTTGTTAATTAAAGGCCTGAGATTCTGTCATAAACTACTGAACTGCTGAGGCTCAGTGAAAATGGCATGGAGTTTGCTTCGGCTCTGTTTTCTTGTGGCAACAGGGCAAGAGGACAAGACAGAGAAATGCTGCAATAGAAAATGCAGTCAAGTAAAACGTCTAGAAAACTAGTCCATGCTCTCCTGTGAGGCTTTGAGAACATTTAAGAGCGACAGCCAAGAAAAACAGCACTTGTGGATGGTTTCTGTCTACCTTAAACAAACTTATTTCTCACCCCAAGAAATGCTCTAATTTCAGCTGAACAATATCTAGAAGCTTCTGAAGTTGAGCTCCGGTTGCCCCAGGTGTGACCTTTACTTTGCCGAGTCCTACACGGGGCGGTGAGCAGCCCAGCAACACACACAACCATGTCCAACCCACCCCCAGGCTGGAAATCAGATTTTCAGGCCTGCGTGGACCTAACTCCCCTCTGAGGGATTGGCCCAGGGACTGCTGTCAAGCAGGTTCTGGGTGACAGTCAGAAGGAGCATTCTCTGTTAAGAAAGGTTAGTCACCTTCACACCGTGACCAGGTTTACCGACAGCGACTGTGGGCCAAGCCCGTAACTGGGCTGGGAGATGCTGCAGGCACATCTGTGCATTGGCGGGCCGGCGTTCCAGGGAGGGGATCAGGAGACACACCAGAGACAAACCACGGGGCAATTTCAGCGAATGCTTAAGCCCTGAGAAGAAACTGGAATAGAGGTACAGACACTGCAAGAAAGTGATGCTTTATAAGAATCTGTGTACTAAGTCCTTAAGCTGTGGGCCCGACTAAAATCCTTCAGTCTTTGAGTGGTTTTTATAAAAGCTTTATTGAGAAATAATTCAGGTGACATACAATCCACCCGTTTCCAGTGAATAACTCAGTGGTTTTTCAGTGCTTTTACCAGGTTGTGCAACCACTGCCTAATTTTTCACCACCTCAAAGAGACCCCGGGCCCATCAGGAGTCACTCCCCACCCTCCCACCCAGGCCTCTAACTACTAATCGTCTCTTTCTGCCTCTTCTGGACATTTCACATAGATGGAGCCACATGCTATTGTGGACATTTTCGCCTGGCTTCTTTCACTCGGTGCAGAGGTTTTTTTTTTCATTGAACTATAGTTGATTTACAATGTTTCAGGCGTACAGCAAAGTGATTCTGTTATATATATATTATTTATATAATACATAGAAACAAATATATTCTATTAATGTACCATATATGTTATATGTATAATATATATATTTCTCAGATTATTTTCCATTATAGGTTAATACAAGATATTGAATATACCTCCGTCTACTATACAGTAGGGCCTTGTTGTTAGCATAAAGTTTTTAAGGTTCATCAATGTTGTAGTTTGTGTTAGAGAACTTCATTTCTTTTCATGGGTAAATAGCAGTCCATTGAACAGATGAACCATATTCTGTTTCTCTGGTCATCATCATGGACATTAGAGTTTTTTTTTTTTTTCCCCATAAATCTTAATTTGTGTATCTGTCTATACTAATCCATCTGTCTGTCCAGTAGAATTTCCCCGGTGATGGAATGTTCTACATCTGCACTGTCTAACATGTAAACCACCAGCTACACGTGGCTACTGAGCACTTGAGATGTAGCTAGTGTGGCTGAAGAAAGCCTTATTTAATTATACTTGATTTTAATTAATTCGAATGTAAACTGTCCCTGGGGGGTGAACCACAGTCTATGGCTGGTCAGAACTGGAGGCTCAATTCACGAGTCACCCTGAGACTGTGGGGCCAAGAAAGGATGCTCCAAGCAACCTGAAAAGTAACCCCCAGCTCTAGGAGATCCACTCCCTGCACAGCCACAGTGAGCTACTCCTCAGGTCCAGCCAATCACAAAAGGGGTTCGGATTCCAAAAGAAGTCACACACTGGCCCAAAGCGTAGTCGCTGAGACAGACCCAACCAGAAGGCTGGAACTACCGATCACGATGTTACAATCGCCAACAGCTCTGAGTGGCTGAGGGGGAAGGGAAACAGAAGTGAAAAAGCAAAATGAAAAAATGCTGGGTGACTTGTGCCTGAGAGCTTCCACCCAGGCCCGGAGCAGGGGTGAGGAAACAGGAGGTGGCCCTTTGTGTGCTGACATCTTTACATCCACTCTGCTGGCAGCAGCTGCCTGTGCTCCTCGGCCCCAGAGCAAGGCTGGCAGAGCTGGGACTTCTCGTTTCTCAGAGACAAAGTGAGCCCAGAACCAACCAAAGTGAAGCCCAGAGGTGCCCCTGAGGCCAGCACAGGGGACAGGCACGGCTTGGAGAAGACAGGCCAGGGCCCTCGGTGCGAATTGCTGGGATGCCTGGCAGCTCTTCCAGGGGCACTCCAAGAGCCAAAGGTGGCACTTGAGCTAATTTGAGCTAATTTGGAGGTACAGCCTGACCCACACCAGAGTGTGTGGCTGTTCCTGCTCCGAGGCTCAGGCACTTAACACAGGCTCTGCTTCAGTCCTTGTCAATACCACACACCTGAAACCCAAACACTTCAGAGTCCCGTCCTGCACCCAGCCCCAAAGGCTTCAGAAGGGGACTGGGCCAGTACTGGGTCCTCCCAACTAAATTCAAAGATCTCCATAAAGGGTTTATTAGTTCTCAGGAGCGCTCCTCCAGACACCAAGAAGGATGGTGTTTCAAGGGAAAGATGGGGAGCGGGGTGTCCTCTGAGGGTACGCTTGGCCTCTGGAGAGTGCCACGGGCAGGACCACCCAGACAGTGCACAGAGGGGAACATGGGTGGGGCACTGGCATCTTGACCCTGGAAGATGTGCCCACATCCCTGCCACTGGCGGGAGGAGGCGTTGGATGGAAGCTCCTGGAACTTGTAGGTAGGGCTTCCAGGAACACTGGACACCATGGCTCACACAGAGGACGTCGCTCTCTTCAGGGTGATATGAACGATAAGCCTTGTGTTCTGAGTCAGGCCCCAGACACCCCATCTTCCTGAATCCCATAAGATGTACAAGGTAAAAAGGATTTCACTTAATAGGTATCAGTCACCAGAAACTGCTCTTAATTCAACAAAAATACAAGCTGTGTACACTGTGTGTCGGGCACCAGGGCAGTCCTAGGACATGGCTAGTTACAGACCCTGCACTCACGGGGGGGACAGATGGCAGAGGCCAGGAGCCACTGTGGGGGCAGTGAGCGCAGCAGACACGGAGGCAGCGCCTGCGGCCTGTGGGTGCAGGGTCCCCCCCGAGCCAGAACAGCGTGTGGAGGGGCAGCACGCGGCCTGGCTAGGGGTTACCAGGGTGCAACCCTCTCTCTGGACTCCACTCTGCTCATCTTTAAAGCTGGAGTGAAGTCCCGTCTGCCCGGGGCCACTGGAAGGCTGGGGCGATGATGCTGCACCTCGCGGAGCTGTCTTGCTGTGGCCCACACTCTATCAGAGCCTGTGTTTGTGCTCAGTCGTGTCTGACTCTCTGTGATCTTATGGACTGTAGCTGGCCAGGCTCTGTCCATGGGATTTCCAGGCAAGAATGCTGGAGTCAGTTGCCATTTCCTCCTCCAGGGGATCTTCCAGAGCCAGAGATCTAACTAGTGTTGCCTGCATTGGCAGGCAGATTATTTTATCACTGAGCCACCTGGGTACTGGCCCTTAAATCCTCTGTGCAGGTTTAGTTATAGTTTTTATCCTAAAGGCTTGTTGCAGACATTAGCCAGAGGCAAATCCGGGTTAAATAAAAAAGCCGATGTGGGGCTGCTCTGGTGGTCCAGTGGTTAAAACTCTGCCTTGCAATGCAAGAGACACTGGTTTGATCCGCCCTGGTCCAGGAAGAACCCACATGCTGTGAAACAAGTAAGCTCGTGCGCTACAACCACAGAGCCTGCGCTCTGCAACAAGAGAAGCCACTATAATGAAACGCCCCTGCATCGCCACGCAGAGCAGTGCCTGGTCTCTGCAACCAGAGAAAGCCCTTGGGCAGCAGTGAAGACCCACCACAGCCAAAAAATAAAATCTATCAATCTTTAAAATAAAAAAAGAAGCTGATGTGCCATCTCCTGCTGTGAGCGCCCCAGGAGGCCCAACCCCCAGGATCACTCACTAGGCAGAGGCCTCTAGGAACCCAGTGCAGGATCAGGACCCTCAGCACTTTTCTTTGGGCTAGGACTTGGTCATTCCTGGTCAGGGGGTTGGGGAATGCTCAGGCAGAACTGAGATCTCGCTTCTTTTCGTTGGGGTCCGTCCTGAGACGGGAAGGCCCGTGTGTTGGACACACAGTACTCCCATGACTGCACTGCCTACTAATATGAAAAGACGCCTGGCCACACTGAACCTGACGTTTAGGCAGCTCTTGGCAGTCGTGATGGCTCTTATTTTTCAAGGGTGAGTGGTGCTGCTCCATCCTGATGCCATGCCCCCAACTGTACCAGGCAACCTGATGTTTGAGCCAATCAGTGGAAAGGAAGCATGATTTTCTGAAAAAAATGCCCAGATCTGACGCGTGGCCTAAACTGTGGGCCCCACAGCTGCCTTGGGACTCAGTCTGGGTGGGGTCAGAAGCCCTGAGTGTGACCTCAGCCTGGGAGGGTGGGATAGGGCAGGGCATGGGCTAAAATGGACCCCTCAGCCAGTCCTGATGGCGGGAGGTATCAAGCCGTTCTTTTTCTCCTGAAATTGCTGAGTTGGAAGCTGACTAACGGCTGTCGTCACATCCGCACATACAGAATCAGATGAGGCAAAAGCAGATGTGCCCAGACAGCGCACACGTGGCATTCAGGAAGCAGTTTTCTGATCAGTCCCAGCATCTCGCCGATGGGAAAAGCTTGTCAAGAGTCACAGCTTCCTGAGATGACAGCTGATGAAATGACTTTTAATGATTGCTTATTATTGCCACTCAATGTTTTACTTTGCCTAGCTAAGCTGTCAATAAAAACCTCAAGGATCCACACAGCCAAGGCGCTCTGTTGACAGGGCCAGCTGCTGGGGGCAGTGGGGAACCCCCCAGAGGGCTGCTTCTCTCCTCCGGGGGCAGTTGGGGGCTGGCTGGGAGTCAGCACGCCTCAGAGAGAGGCACCAACAGCGCACGATTTCAGGAAGGTGAGCAACATCACACAGTCCACGTGGCCCTGGGGAGCGTGTGACTGCGCCAGGAGCTCCAGGCGCTGGACCACACCAGCGTGTCCCCGAGGGCGGTGTCATCCAGCCCACGGACTTGTGGGTTGTACTGCTTTTTCAGTTGCAGGAATGCTGCTCATCTGGTTCACACAGAGCTCTGGAGGTGCTGTGAGGTGTTGAGAGCAAACTTGTTTATAAACCCCCAAAGCCCAACCTTTGTTTACTGGAAGCCGTAATATCTGTACCCCATAATAAAAATAAGGAACACAAATAGAAACATACATAAATAAGGAACAGAGAAGACAGACCACTAGACATTCAGACACCTGTGGGAAGTACCTGACCAGGAGCTTAGGGGTGGGACATTATAGCCCTGTAGGGAAAGGCCTGCTTGCAGCGGGGAGGTGGCCTGGCTCTGGGCGTTGGAGGCTGAGGAAGGTGAG
Organism: Muntiacus reevesi; assembly: GCF_963930625.1. Classification (NCBI taxonomy): domain Eukaryota; kingdom Metazoa; phylum Chordata; class Mammalia; order Artiodactyla; family Cervidae; genus Muntiacus; species Muntiacus reevesi. The sequence goes on along the minus strand of NC_089249.1, from coordinate 182,667,128 downwards.
GAGGGCATCAGGCAGGAGTTGGCGGGGGATCCGGGCCAGGGGCTGAGGTGGTGAAAAGGGATCTATGTGGGGGAGGAGGAGGAGGGATACACATGAGAGGGGAGGGGATGACTGATTAAATAAACAAAGCACCAAGGATGACGGGAGCAGGGTTCTGACTGTCAGAGAAATGAGGTACCAATCTGGAAGAGAAAAAGAGAGTGAACCCTGTGCTGCTGAACTGGGATTACAGATACTGAAATGAGCGAATTTCCTGGTGGTCCAGTGGTTAGGACTCCATGCTTCCACTGTAGGGTTCCACCCTTGGTTGGGGAACTAAGATTCTGCAAGCTGTACCACATGGCCAAAAAAAAAGAGAGAGAGAGAAAGGAAAGAGTTACAATAGTAACTGACTGTTTTAAATAACACTCCATGAATCAATAGCGATACAAAACCCAAAAATGAATAAATGGGAAATTTAATAAGCAGTGGTGGCTCAGAGATTAAAGCATCTGCCTGCAGTGCGGGAGACCCCTGGGTCGGGGGTTCATCCCTGGTTCGGGAAGATCCCCTGGAGAAGGAAATGGCAACCCACTCCAGTATTCTTGCCTGGAGAATCCCATGGACAGAGGAGCCTGGTGGCTACAGTCCATGGGGTCACAAAGGGTCGGACACGACTGAGCGACTTCACTTTTCAGTCTTTGAGTGCCTCCGGCAGAATACTTATTACAAAGGGGAAAGGAGCAACGTTAAAAAGGAGAAGTCTGGCGGACACCACCTCACTTGAGTTGTCAAAGGTAACGTCACCAAGAGGGGACAGAGCAAATGTGGGCACGACTGAGCCGTCTTTGCGTGAGAAGAGGCACCGCTTCCTCTTGAGGATGTGTAGAAGTCTAACCATGAGGAAACACCAGATAAGCCCAAATGAAGAGGGCTCGCCTGTGATCTTCCAGATGCTCAAGGTCATGAGAGTCAAGGAGAGACAGGGGTCTTACCACAGACGGAACAGACCAAAGAGATGTGACAACTAAAGGCAACATGAGACCTTGACCCTTTTTGTCCTTTTCTCTAAAACACATCATTGCGACAGCTGGCAGAGCCTGAATGAGATCTGAGGATTCCATAGGGGGTTATATCAGTGTATATCAGTGTTCCTCTTCTGACCATGCTGGTTGTTCTGTGGGTAAACAGGAGACTGTGCCCTGTTCGTTGGAAATGTGCTCAAGTGTACAGGGGTCATAAGGCATCATGGCAGCAACTTTCCCTCCAATAGTGCAGGGAGAAAATTTATTTGTGCAATTTTTGGAACATTTATGTAAATCTGTGATTGTTTCAAAATAAAAAGTTAAACACGCATAAACAAACTTATCAGAACAAACGTAGACCACTCAAACTACAGAGGCTTTGTAAACCAAATGGAATATAAATTTATGGGTTACAGAGTGCATAGAAGGTAAAAGAATTAAAAAAGAAATACACCACAAGCTGGGCTTTCCAGGTAGCGCTAGTGGTAAAGAACCTACCTGCCAATGCAGGAGAGGCAAAAGATACCAGTTTGATCCCTGGGTCGGGAAGATCCCCTAGAGGAAGGCATGGCAACCCACTCCAGTATTCTTGCCTGCAGCATTCCATGGAGAGAGGAGCCTGGCAGTTACAGTCCATAGAGTTGCAAAGAGTCAGAAAGGATTGAAGCAACTCAGCGCACACACTCATACCACAGGCTAGTTCTTAGGAAAAGTCTTAGTTTAAGAAGATGAAAACGTGTTGGAGGAGGATGGTGGTGATGGTTGTACAACAATGTGAATGTACTTAATACCACTAAACTGTACTCTTAAAAATGGTTGAAGTGGCAAATTTTATGTTATGCATATTTTATCACAATAAAAAATATTCAAACTGCGGGGGAAAAAAGACTATTATGTCTTTACAGCATTTGGGTGAAACTTAAATAGGTTTAAAATTGAATTTCTCTTTCAGTCACCAAATCAATCCCTGATTTGGGAAGACGCCACATGCCTCGGAGCAAGTAAACCCATGTGCCACTGGGTTTACTATCTATCTATCCAATAGATAACTATTGGAGGCCGGCACTGCACACATAACCTTACATCTATGAACTCACACAGTCTTCAGTCATCATGAGCTAAGTGTTATCACTGTCCCCAATTCACAGAGAAGGACTAGGGACAGGAAAATTTTCAGTCACATGCCAGGGTGATGGAACCAGAAGCAAAAAGGAATTCAGACCATGTCACTGCTCTCTGCCACTGTCCACGTCAAGTATATGTCAATCTTGCACCAAAACCACGTTGAGAAAGAAACATACTTTTGGAATTCCCTGGTGGATAGGAAACCACCCGCCAATGCAGGGGACATGGGTTCAATCCCCAGTCTAGGAAGATCCCACAGGCCGCAGGGCAACTAAGCCCTCGCACCATCACTATTGGAGCCTGCACGCTCTGGGGTCCGCCAGATGCAACTGCGGAAACCTGTGCACGCCTGCAGCCTGTGCTCTGCAACAAGGGAAGCCACCGCAATGAGAAGCCTATGCACCGCAACCAAGAGTAGCCCACACAGAGGAACGAAGACCCAAAATAGCTGAATTAATGAATAAAAAAAGAAACACACTTTTGTACCACATTTGTACTTTCTACAAGCCCCAGCATAACTGAAGAGCTATGCTCTAAAGTGATGCCCAACATTCGAGTAACTGATCTCAAGAGACCAACTCCCTCTAAGAAATCAAGTGGCAACCCTTCCATTGATGACTTTAGTTTTAAAGGTATCTTCACCATATTTGGTGGCTTCTCTTATAAACCATCTTCAGGGGACTTCCCGGCTGGGCCACTGGATAAGAATCACCCTGCCAATGCAGGGGACACAGGTTCAATCCCTGATTTGGGAAGACTCCACATGCCGCGGAGCAAGTAAACCCACGATTACTGAGCCTATGTTCTGGAGCCCCCGAGCCATGACTACTGAGCCTGTGTGCTGCGACTACTGAGCTCACAAGCCTAGAGCCTGTGTTCTGCAACAGGAGAAGCCCCCACAATGAGAAGCCCATGCACCACAAGGAAAAGTAGCCCCTGTTTGCTGCAACTAAAGGCCTGTGAGCAGCAATGAAGACCCAGCACAATAAAAAAACAAAACAAAACAAAACACACCTTCAAATTGTTATTAACCTTGACCAAGCGATCAAGTCAGAACTATCAGTGGTAGGATTTATTGACGGCACATACCTCAGACATGATGCGCTGAGAAGTACACAACCTTGCTTCTCTGAGATTTCTGCCAAAGACGCACAACCTCAGTCTAATTATGTAGAAACAACGGACAAACCACACTGAAGGACTCTCTATAAAATGACTGAGCAGTTCTCAGCAAAAGTATGAACGTCATAAATGAGGAATAACAATGGAGAAAACTTCACAGATTGGTGGTAACTAAGGAGACACGATGACTACATGCAATGTGGATCCTGAACCAGAAAAGGGCATTTAGGACCAAACCCAGGGAAATTCAAATAGGGCCTGTTGCTCAGTTACATAGCATTGTACCAACGTCAGTTTCCTGTTTTTAATCACTGCACTGTGGAAACAGTGACAGATTTTATTTTCTTGGGCTCCAAAATCACTGTGGACAGTGACTGCAGCCACGAAATTAAAAGACGCTTACTTCTTGGCAGAAAAGCTATGACAAACCTAGACACGTATTAAAAAGCAAAGACATTACTTTGCTGACAAAGGCCTGTATAGTCAAAGCTGTGTTTTTTCCAGTAGTCATGTACGGATGTGAAAGTTGGACAATAAAAACGGCTGATCACCAACGAATTAATGCCTTCAAACTGTGGTGCTAGAACTGACTTGAGAGTCCCCTGGACAGCAAGGAGATCAAACCAGTCAATCCTAAAGGAAATCAACCCTGAATTGGAAGGACTGATGCTGAAGCTTAAGCTCCAATACTTTGGCCACCTGATGTGAAGAGCTGACTCACTGGAAAAGACCCTGATGCTGGAAAAGATTGAAGGCAGGAAGAGGAGGAGGCAACAGAGGATGAGATGGTTAGATGGCATCACCGACCCAATGGACATGAGTTTGAGCAAACTCTGGGAGGTAGTGAAGGACAGGGAAGCCTGGTGTGCTGCAGCCCATGGGATCACAGAGTCGGACACGACTGGGCGACTGAACAACAACAATGGTTTTGAAGGTGTTGCCACTAGAAGCAGTTGGGAGAAGGGGATATGAGAACTGTACCAGTTCTGTACCAGTCTGTCAACTCTCTGCAAGTCTAAATTAATTCAAAATAAAAAGATTTTTTTTTTTTAAACAAAAGAACTTCCAGTGGCAGAAACTTCCATGGAGCTTACTTTGGATGCTTAAAACAAGCAAAACAAAATTATTCTACTTTCCGAATTCTGTCATGTTAGATCCTTTTGTAAAACAATGGAATGCCACAATGCCTCTGAGGTCTTATACACAGAATGCAGCCGCTTGTTACTCACTGGCAACAGTACCCTTCCGGTTACAAACTATGAAATAAACGAGTGTAATACACCAGAAAGCAGGGCTGTGACAAGTCAGAAGTGAATCATCTGAACCACTGCTGCCAGAGAGGGATGTGACGAGCATGATGGCTCAGGATGTGTGTTAGGACTGAGCCAGGACCAGAGGTACGAAGTGGTTGTGTTCCTGGATCCACACTGGAAGCGCCTTCTCAACGGCCTACCTGTCTTTTCCTTGATCTCGCAGAGCACGCTGAAGAGAGCAGGCTTCATCCGATGGCAGTTCAGAGCATGCTTTCTGAAAGAGAGGCGGCAGGAGCACGTGAGAGGCACAAGAGTAAAGATCCTCCAGACTGAGTCTGCCAGTTCTGCTGGAATTTCCAATGGAAGGACGGAACCGTAGCACTTCCAATGAATTCAATTTGTACCAAATCCAAACAGTAATATTCAAACATTCAAAACATTTCTCCTTAAACAGTGCAAATTTAAATAACACAAATATGAAATTTCAAGGTCCAGTAACTTGAAAGCTGTTCACATGTTGCCCGATCGCAGCCTCTCAGTGCATAAGTAAAACCCCAACTCAACTGTCCCAGTGTCCTGCAATGTTAATTTAGCAAGACTGATGCTGAAGCTGGAGCTCAATACTTTGGCCACCCGATGCAAACAGCTGACTCATTGGGAAAAACCCTGATGCTGGGAAAGATTGAGGGCAGGAGGAGAAGAGGGTGACAGAGGATGAGATGGTTGGATGGCATCACTGACTCAGCGGACATGAACTTGGGCAAACTCCGGGAGATGGCGAGGGATAGGGGAGCCTGGCGTGCCTCAGTCCACGGGGTCACACAGAGTCAGACACGACTCAGTGACTGAAGAACAAGAACTGAGCCGCTCCTAGGTGCCACGCATGATTCCAGTGTCACAGAGACACACATGAGGTCCCTAGCAGTTAGGATGGGGATGTGAGACCCCACACAAACAAACCTACCCTGTCAGCGGGGCAGGCACTTTCTGGGCACTTAGACTAGAGTGACGAGAAGGCTTAGGGGAGTGTGCAAGTCTCTAAAGTGACATCAAAGCCGAGATCAGAGTGATACGGAGAAGTCAGACGGGAAGAGGCCCAAAGAGTAAATGTTTAGGCAGAGGAAACAGCCAGTGCCAAGGCCCCAGGCGTGGGGTTTCCCTGGTTGTCCAGTGTAAGAATCTGCCTGCAATGCCAAGGACACCGGTTCCATCCCAGGTTCAGGACGCTCCCTCGTGCCTCTTGGCACCACAACCACTGACCCTGTGCTCTGGAGCCCACGTGCAGCAACTACTGAAGTCCACCGGCCCGAGCGATCGTGCTCCACAAGAGAAGACTCTGCGACGAGGAGTCCAAGTACTATAGCTAGAGAGTGGCCCCGGCTCTCCATAACTGGAGACAGCCTGCGTGTAGCAAGAAAGACACAGCACAGCCAGAAGTAATAAGCAGTGGGCTTAAGAGACCAGGACGCAGTAGAAAAAGGGGTGAGGGAGACAGCCATATGGTTAACTTAAAGAGGCAGGTGGGGCTCACTGGAGAGTCTCATAAGTCAGAAGAATGACTGGCTTTTGTTCACCTGTGATGGAAACTGTGATTGGCAGAGGAATGGCCCCCAAAGATGTCTGTATGGTGATTCTCAGAACCACTTACAAGAGAAAAAGAACTCTCAAGAAGATTAATGTTAGCGACTTTGAAGTGGAAGGATTAACTCGGATTACACAAATGGGCACAATCTAATTCATGTGTCCTTTTTTTTTTCAAATTGAATTACAGTAGAAATGGCAACCCACTCCAGTATTCTTGCCTGGAAAAATCCCATGGACAGAGGAGCCTGGAGGGCTACAAGTCTGTGGGGTCGCAGAGTTGGACATGACTGAGCACACACACACATATATACATAGCTGATTTATATCTAATCATGTGTTCCTTTTTTTAATTGTTTTTAGATTTTTAATTTTTAATTTTTTAATTTTTCCCAATTATTTTTATTAGTTGGAGGCTAATTACTTCACAATACTGTAGTGGTTTTTGCCATACATTGACATGAATCAGCCATGGATTTACATGTGTTCCCCATCCCCCCTCCCACCTCCCTCCCCATCCCATCCCTCTGGGTCTTCCCAGTGCACCAGCCCCAAGCACTTGTCTCATACATCCAACCTGGACTGGTGATCTGTTTCACACTTGATAATATACACGTTTCGATGCTCAGATCATCCCACCCTCGCCTTCTCCCATAGAGTCCAAAAGTCTGTTCTATACATCTGTGTCTCTTTTTCTGTCTTGCATATAGGGTTATTGTTACCATCTTTCTAAATTCCATATATATGCGTTAGTATACTGTATTGGTATTTTTCTTTCTGGCTTACTTCACTCTGTATAAGGGCACCAGTTTCATCCACCTCATTAGAACTGATTCAAATGAATTCTTTTTAATGGCTGAGTAATATTCCATTGTGTATATGTACCACAGCTTTCTTATCCATTTGTCTGCTGATGGGCATCTAGATTGCTTCCATGTCCTGGCTATTATAAACAGTGCGGCAATGAACACTGGGGTTAATCATGTGTTCTTAAAAGTGGACAAACTCTCCCGGCTGTGGTCAGTGAAAGAGAGGCAATGACATAGGGTCAAGCCCAGTGTTGTGGGCTTTGAAGATGGAGGAACTGTGAGCCGAGGAATGCAGGTGGAAAAGGCAAGCTGGAAACAGCAAGGTAGTGGACACTCTCCCAGAGCCTCCAGTAGGAATCCCCTGCTGACACCTTGATTTTAGCGCAACAAGAGCCATGCCGGACTTGGAACCTACAGAAATGGAAGATCATAAATTTGTGCTTTTTAAGTGACGATGTGGCCATTTGTCACAGCTGGTAATAGAAAACAAACACAGGAAGTGACGGAGGATCTCACAGGGTGGTTTGCATGTGATATATATTGTACTTTATTAGTGCTGATCTTTTTGAGATGTAATTCACACATCATAAAGTTTACCCTTAAGTGTATATATAATTCAGTGACTTTTAGCTAATTCATGACATGCAATTCTCACCACTACTTAATTCCAGGACACTTTCATTACCCCAAGGAGAAATCATGTTCTCATTAGTAGTCATTCCACATTTCTCCCTCCTCCCACTCAGCAACTCCTGATCTGCTTTCACAGATTTGTCTGGACATTTCATATAAAAGGAAATCACACAGCATGTGGTCTTTGGTGACACAGAGTACGTTTTCAAAGTTCATCCAAGATATTGTGTATCAGTGCTTCCTTCCTTTTAACAGGCAACTAATACTCCGTTGTTAGAATATATTTTGTTCATCTATTCATCAGTTGATGGACACTTGGGTTATTTCCACCTTTTGATTATTATTAATAATGCTGCTACGAACACGCATATGTAAGTTTTTGTGTGACCCCATGCCTAGGGAGAATGGTTGGATCATATAGTAACTCTACGTTTAACTTTTTAAGGAAATGGCAAACTTTTGCAAAGTGGCTGTACCATTTCCCCTTCCTATCAGCAACTTAAGAGGGATTCAATTTCTCCACATCCTCAACACTTGTTACTTAAAAAAAAAAAAATTATAGCCACCCTTGTGGGTGTGAGGTGGTATTGCACTGTGGTTTGGGTTTGCATTTGTCTAACGGCTAAAGACGTTGTACATCTTTTCAAGCATTTATTAGTCACTTTTTTCGGTTGTACCGGGTCATCACTGCTGAGTGTGGGCTTTCCCTAGTTGCGGCGAGCAGGCTTCTCATGGTGGGGGCTTCTCTCGAGGAGCACAGGTTCTAGGCGTGAGGGCTTCACTAGCTGCGGTGTGCGGGTCTAGGGCACGAGGGCTCCAGTAGAGGTGGCCCTGGGGCTCAGAAGCTGTGGCTCTCGGACTCCAGAGTGCGGGCTCAGAAGCTGTGGCTCTCGGGCATGGTTGCTGCAAGGTTTGTGGAATCTTCCTGGACCAGAGATCAAACCTGGGTCCCCTGCATTGGAAAGCGGATTATTGTCCACTGTGCCACCAGGGAAGTCCTATCAGCTTTCTTCTTCTTCTTCTTTTTTTTCTGGTGTATTTGGTCTTTTTATTTTTTATATTTACTGGAGTATAATTGATTTATGGGCTTCCCAGCTGGCTCAGTGGTATAAAGAACTTGCCTGCTAATGCAGGAGACCAGGGATTCAATCCCTGGGTTGGGAAGATCCTCTGGAGAAGGAAATGGCAACCCACTCCAGTATTCTTGCCTGGGAAATCCCATGGACAGAGGAGTCTGGTGGGCTACAGTCCGTGGGGTCACAAAAGACTTGGGCACGACTGATCAACTAAACAACAGCAACAACAAGTAGTCGGTTTACAATAGTGTGTGCTTTCAGGCGCAGAGCCGGCCATCCTTTAGGAAAATGTCTCTTCAAATCCTCCACTTGCTTGGCTGCGCTGGATCTCAGTTGCAGCGCTTGGGGTCTCCGATGTGTCCTGCGGGATCTCCTCTTGTGGCTCATGGACCCTGTCTTTTCTTGTAGCCTGCTGCCTCCAGAGTCCATAGGCTTAGTAGTTGCGGGGTGCAGCCTCAGTAGCTCTATGGCAAGAGGGATCTTAGTTCCTCAATCAGTGATCAGACTCTAGTTCCCTGTGTTGCAAGGTGGATTCTTAATCACTGGACCATCAGGGAAGTCCCCTTTGTTCCTTTTTAAATTAGGCTATTTTTTATTGTTGAATTGTAAGAGTTCCTTATATATTCTGGATACTAGATGCTAATATGATTTGCAAATTTTTTTCTCCCATTCTATAAGCTGTCTTTTGACTTTCTTTATAGTGTCCTTTGAAGCACAGAAGTTTTTCATTTTGATGATATCAAATTTATCTATTTTTTCCTTCTGCTGCTTGTGCTTCAGGGGTCATGTCTAAGAAGCTGTTGAGACTGGAGGGCTTTGTGGGTTTGAGCGTTGAGCACGTTTGGGGGAGGGTCTGAAAAGGAGGGCTGTGTTTTGATCAGGTTATACCTGAGATCCCTATAAGCTTCCCAAGAGGAGGAATCAGGTAGGCAGGCAACAGACAGACATGGACTCCAGGCTGGAGATAAACAACATAAATGCTAGGAGAAACACTGACTGAAACTGCCCACCCTGGCCAGGCACCATAGTAACATTTATGTGCTATTTTACGACAGGAGGTCCTGGTAAGAAATATGGAACCCACAAGCCACCACCAACGGGAAGAACATGGGAAAGGTCAAAAGGAGACGCCATATGTCCTACCAACCTCCCAGAATCCTCCTCGCTGGAATCCATCCTGGCTGGATGCGTGTACCACCAGGAAGGACCCTGAGTCAGAATGTTGGCCAGAGACAACCTGGAAACTCACCCCATCACCATAAAACCCGAGGCCGTGAGCCCTGTGGCAGAGCGGTCCTCCTGGGTTCCCTCAGCCTCCTTCTCTCCGCCCAGGCACCCGTTCCCAATAAAGTCCCTTGCTCTGTCAGCTCATGTGTCTTCTTGGACAATTCATTTCTGAGTGTTAGACAAAAGTCCACTCTCTGGCCCTGGAAGGGGTCCCCCTCCCCTTCCTGTGATGTAAAGATGGAGCCCTGGGCATAGGAGATGGCACTTTTAAGTCACAAGACTTGAGGGAATCACCACAGGAGAATGTAGATAGAGGGGCCCAGGCCCAGGCTCAGCCATCTGGCCTTGGAGGGCCAAGCAGATGAGAAACTCCCGCAGAGGAGACTGGGGCCCAAGCTGCCAGTGGGGAGGAACCAAGAACAGCTTCAAAGACAGAAGCGTAATCTGTGAGCAATGTTTCTGAGAGGTGAAGCAGGAGAAGAGACCTTGGATTTAGCAACATGGAGGTCACTGGTCACTGACTCAGCGGAAGGAGGAGAAGGTCGGGAGAGGGTGGGTGGAGGTGGGAGAGGAAGTGGAAGTAGCAACCACAAACTCTGACACCATCACAAAAAACAGCAAAGAAATGCAGCAAGTGCTAAAAGAAAGGGTGTATATTAATCATGTTGAAAATTTTTCTTATTTTATTTACTTTTAAAAAATTTATTCATTCATTCGGCTGCACTGGTCTTAGTTGCGGCATGTTCTGTCTTTTATGATGCTTTGACTTTGACATCCTGGGGCAGGGAGAGGCCGACTTTCCCAGGGCTAGCTAGTCCACACAAAACAACTTGTCTGAGAGTGTGTCTTTCATATGCAAACCCAAATCCAAGGCCCATACTCCTAACTACTGCTCTAACTCTCAGCACCAGTCAAGATGCCCCTAGCCCTAAATCACCCCAGGTGCCAGATACCAGATGAGGAGAGAGGAACTGCTGAAATTATTGAAACTATCCAATCCCAAACTTGCTCAGTTGTCTACCCAGCCTCACTGTTTCCCTCTCACATGTGCATGCTAAGCCGCTTCCATCATGTCCAGCTCTTTGTGACCCTATGGACTGCAGCCCGCCAGGCTCCTCTGTCCATGAGATTCTCCAGGCAAGGATACTGAAGTGGGTTGCCATTTCTTCCTCCAGGGGATCTTCCTGACCCAGGTATCGAACCTACATCTCTTACGTCTCCTGCATTGGCAGGCGGGTTCTTTACCACTAGCGCCACTTCATGGAAATCCCAATAAAGGCTCCAGGCTATGGCTTCTCCTCACTTCTGCCCACGTGGCGCTTCCCCATGTGGCCTGCATGGCGTGCACTGCCTTCTCTCAGGAATTTTAAGTGATAAACTCTTCTTTGGAAGTTGTCTCTGTCTTTCATCTTATTATACCTGATTAAAAACAAATCCTAGGGATTTCCCTGGCGGTCCGCTGGTTAAGAATCTGTCTTCTGATGCGAGGGACTTGGGTTTGATCCCTGGTCAACACACTAAGATTGCACATGCCTCGGGACAAAGCACAGAGCAACTGCTGGGCCGATGCGCTCTAGAGCCTGTGCCCCACGGCTAGAGACCCCCAGGCCCTGCGGCTAGAGAAAAGCCGGCACGCCACAGTGGAGAGCTCATGAGAGGCAACGAAGACCCAGCACAGCCAAAAACACCCAGATCCCAGGTACAAGCCACAGACAGGGAGAGACAAGGGGGGTGTTTGCTTCTTTGTGTGTTTTTAAAGATGGGAGACACTAGCACACGTTTATATGCCCAAGAGCCAGTCTAGGGAGGGAATGTGATAACACAAGAGAGAGTGAGGATACCTGTAATCTCAAGGGTGTATATATATATATGCGAGAAGTCAGCATACAAATTTGATTGTTTGTAGCTAGGCTTCAACAGTACATGAACTGAGAAGTTCCAGACGTACAAGCTGGATTTAGAAAAGGAAGAGGAACCAGAGATCAAATCGCCAACATTCACTGGATCATAGAAAAAGAGAGAGAATTCCAGAAAAACATCTACTTCTGCTTCATTGATTACACTAGAGCTTTTGACTGTGTGGGTCACAAAAAACTGGAAAATTCTTAAAGAGGGGGGAATACCAGACCATCTTACTTGCCGCCTGTGAAACCTGTACGCAGGTCAAGAAGCAACAGTTAGAACCAGAAATGGAACAACAGACTGGCTCAAAATTGGGAAAGGAGTACATCAAGGCTGTATATTGTCAACCCGCTTTTTTTTTTTCAACCTGCTTATTTAACTTACGTGTAGAGTACATCATGCGAAATGCCCAGCTGGATGATGCATAAGGCTGGAATCAAGACTGCCAATCTGAAGAGGAGAAGGGGATGGGAGAAATATCAATAACTTCAGATATGTAGATGACACCATCTTTATGGCAGAAAGCGAAGAGGAACTAAAGAGCCTCTTGATGAAGGTGAAAGAGGAGAATGAAAAAGCTGGCTGGAAACAACATTCAGAAAACTAAGATCATGGCATCTGGTCCCATCACTTCATGGCAAATAGATGGGGAAACAATGGGATAGTGATGGACTTTATTTTTTGGGGCTCCAAAATGACTGCAGATTGTGACTGCAGCCATGAAATTAAAAGACGCTTGCTCCTTGGAAGAAAAACTATAACAAACCGAGGCAGCATATTAAAAAGCAGGGACATTGCTTTGCTGACAAATGTCCATATAGTCAAAGCTATGGTTTTTCCAGTAGTCACATATGGATGTGAGAGTTGGACCACAAAGAAGGCTGCACACCAAAGAATTGATGCTCTTGAGCTGTGGTGCTGGAGAAGACTCTTCAAAGTCCCTTGGACTGCAAGGAGATCAAACCAGTCAATCCTAAGGGAAATCAATCCTGAGTATTCATTGGAAGGACTGATGTTGAAGCTGAAGCTCCAATACTTTAACCACCTGATGCGAAGAGTCTACTCATTGGAAAAGACCCTGATGCTGGGAAAGACTGCAGGCAGGAGAAGGGGATGACAGAGGATGAGATGGCTGGGTGGCATCACCGACTCGATGGACATGAGTTTGAGCGCGCCCCGGGAGATAGTGAGGGACAGGGAGGTCTGCAGGAAATGGCGTCACAAAGAGTTGGACACGACTGAGTGACTGAACAGCAACAACATGCCATTACTTTAACATTTGCTGCTGCTTTAAACGTTTAAAAGCATTTGTGATTTTAAATCCTATAATGCTGTCATCCAAGCATCCATTATTAAAAGGTGCTGCAAGGACACATAATGTACCTGAAAACCAGCAGCTTCATCATGGAAGCCAAATGTGATTAACACCATGAGGAAGGTCAAACATCTGCCATAACTCACTATAATGTTGATCCAAAGGAGAATGTCCTCATTTTCAAATGCTTTCCAAACTCACCATGTGCCCCTGCGGATGCCTTTCAAAAGGTTAGGGTTGGGGTGCAGAACTAAGATACACATCTCTGAAGCCAAATATGAGAATGTTAATGGGCGATGAGATTCGGTGTTCTGTAAAGCTGAACCCGAATGTTAGTCTTTCGTACACAGTGTACAGTAGTTGACACATAGGATTATTACGCCAAAATGTTTTCCTTCCATAGAAGCAGTTATCATCATCATAAAAATGGACTCTGGTTAGAGCTTGTGATGTAATTCTAAAATTACAAGGAACAAGAAAAGAGAATAAAGTTGGCTGCTTTGCTTCTCAAAGGGGATTCTAGGAAAGTTTATCCCCAGGTCAGTTTCCTGCTTATAAAACATCTTACTTAAGATACAGTATAAAGGCACCTTTGAATGAACACAGAATGATTTCACAGAATGTTTTTTGTGGTTTATTATGAAGAGTAAACAAATAAACAAATGTCTAACCTTCTAGCATGTTCCTGGCCTAGAGGTGATCAGCTGACAGCAAACCATTAATGATTTCATAAAGTATGACAGACCAGGGAATTCACAGCATCACCAAAAAGGATGAATTATTTTCTGCGAGGGACATACCCTAAGGTGACTCCCACTGAGTGTAATCTTCTCTCCTTGACTTTGGGCAGATTCTGTGACTTGCAGGGCAGCAGTGGTGATGATACAGTCTAGCCTGCGGTTATGTTACGTTATGTATTACTCCAGTTTAGTAGACTGGGGAATGTAACCTGTCGTCCTCGCAGCCAGCTGCTATGTTGTGAGAGGGCCATAACTCAGAACTCTAGGGAGCCTCTGAGAGTTGAGAGCAGACCCCATCTGACAGCTAGCAAGAAAATAAGAACCTCCATCCTATAACTGCAAGGAACAGTTCTGCCAACAACCCTATGAGACTGGAAGAGGACCCAGAGCTTCAGATAGGAACACAGACCAGCCAACACCTTGGCTGATGTCTTGCGAGACCCTGAGCAGACGACCCAGCTCATATGTGCCCAGATTCCTGCCCATGGAAACTGAGATCACAAAGGTATGTTATTTTAAGCCATTAGGTTTGTGGCAATTTGTTACATAGCAACAGATAACTGACCAGATAGTAAGGTAGTGAATGGGGACTGTGGGCAGAAAAACAACATCTATGTTGGCACCTCTAGCAAGTACATGATATGTTCTGCCCAACCAAGTATCTGCATTAAAACAAAACAAAATGTTAATATTTATGAAGAAGTAAAATTCCAATGAATGAGAAATGATAAAGCCTTTAAATAAAGAAACTTCTGAAGATAAACTAAACTAAAAAACAAATCTGTGAATATCCTTTTAAAACCAATCTGTAACAAAACTATTATCACATAGAATCATGCCAGAAAATGAAAGCACTCAGCTTTACCACCCTCCAAACCTACTTATTCAATATTTACAGGACAAACATTGAGGCACTACTATATAGTGGTCACTGTATAAGGAGAAAGGACTGTGGGAATGAATAGAAGATAAATCACATCCTGGCTTCTACCAACTACTACAGCTTCTAATTTTACCTATTATTTACTTTTCCAAATTATGGAATGACCTGCCTTTCTGAACGAAGTATTGTTTCATTTTATTTATTTTTGGGGTATTTGTTTACTAATTTTTTATTAAAGTATAGTTGACTTACAATGCTACATTAGTTTTGGGTGTGTCTGCATGCTAAATCACTTCAGTGGTATGCAGCTCTTTGCGACGCTATGAACTGTAGCCCACAGGCTCCTCTGTCCATGGGATTCTCTAGGCAAGAATACTGGTAGTGGGTTGCCATTCCCTTCTCCGGGGGATCTTCCCAACCCAGGGATCAAACCCAGGTCTCCTGAGGCTCCTGCTTTGCAGGTGGATTCTCTACCACTGAGCCAGTAGGAAGCCCAGACTGGGGCGTACCCCATAGTAATTCAACATTTTTATAGCTTATACTCAAAACAAAGTTATTATAACATACTGTCTATATTCCCTGTGCTACGCATACATTCCTATAACTTACTTATTTCGTAGCTACTAGTTTGCACCTTTTAACCCGCTTCACGTACTCAGCCTCTCCCCCAGCCTTCTTCCCCCTGGAAACCAATAGTTTGTTCTCTGTGAGTCTGTTTCTGCTCTATTTGTTCACTTGCTTTATATTTCAGATTCCACATATAAGTGAAGACACACTACCTATCTTTTTCTCTCTGACTTATTTTCTGAACAAGGTCTCATTTTAAATTATTGAGAAATTTGACGTAGAGATACATCCAGAGATCTTATCCCTTAGAATAGGATACTTTTTGAAAAAACTTCCCTGAGAGCAACAATGATCAAATACCTCAACAAAAGATGGAATCAAATCCTCTTAATTATTTTTGTTTCTGAAGAACTGTTTTAGCTGACAAATAATATGTACCTCCTGGAGACAGACCAAGGTGAAGAACAATAATTAGAAGACTTGGTCCCTACCCTGAGGAAATAAAACCTAGATGGAAAACCTAGAAACTCAGAGGGTGCCGAGCTCCAGAAGGGAATGCAGCCCAGGAGACAGATGCTCCTGGCATTTTAAAATAAACTTCTTAGTAAACTAGGAAGAATCAAACTATAGTAGGTGTCATCAATCATTTGTACAGTCATTCAAAAAACAAACTTACACACAATGAAACAAAAACAGCTAAGTAAATGGGAATTGAGAATATGGTCTGATACCCAAGTTCAACCATGCAAATCATTACAGCAATTTTAGCAAAATGAAGCCTTGAACCAGGACCTAGCTTTGGCACTGGGAAACAAGGAAGATTATTAATACAACACAGGAAAAACTCTGTAGGACTTGAATGAAAGAGCAGCCTTTACACAGAATAAGTTTAAGACTGCATAAAGCTCATTTCAATGTTCTTATTTCCTAATGTGCCCATGGACTGGTCACAATTGACAATACTGCGAAATTTCTTACTCAAAACCAAGGAGAGATGAGAATCTGTCTGAGCACAAGGTGAAGTGGCTACTCACTATCTGCTCCAATAAACTCAAACCCCTCAGCAAGGTATTTGAGGCTCTTCACCAGCATCTCTCTGACCTGCTCCCTCTGGTCTTGAAAGTGAAAAGTGAAAGTGAAAGTCGCTCAGTTGTATCCGACTCTTTGCAACCCCATGGACTATACAGCCCATGGAATTCTCCAGGCCAGAATACTGAGGTGGGTAGCCGTTCCCTTCTCCAGGGGTCTTGGGGCAGTCCTACCTTTCCGTCAAGTCCAAGACTCCAATGGGTTGGCCTATCCCAGCCTGGATTCATTACTCCCTCCTCTATTCTATCGACAGCGCTTACCAGGCCTGGCCTGGGCATGGTGAAGGCCTCAACTTACACATTTTAGAAAGTCCAGGCCAGCACCACACTTGGCACAATAACTGAGCAAAGATTTGTTGAATTTGACTGAAGGCAAGGTAGAGGCTAGAGATGTCAAACTAATAGAGGAGAAATGGAAAGTGGCAGCGCTCTGACATCTCTAGACTGAAGTAGGGCAAGTGGAGAATCAAAAACTAGGGTGAGAACTGCTAACTTCCTCGGTCAAAGAAGAGAGGAGAAGCCAAAGGTGTACAGGGCTCGGTTGGGGGCCCCTCCTTCTTGGTCTCTGTTATAGGGCTGAGCTCCTGGTGGGCACTCATCCACTTTAGGAATGATGAGAACATATTAAGGGGTTTAATAATGCTGCATGATGAGAGAGACAATCAAAAATGTCTGGCTGGAACACACCACATTTGGAGAAT
The DNA here is from genome assembly GCF_963930625.1 of Muntiacus reevesi. Lineage (NCBI taxonomy): Eukaryota > Metazoa > Chordata > Mammalia > Artiodactyla > Cervidae > Muntiacus > Muntiacus reevesi. The sequence continues at coordinate 182,650,102 of NC_089249.1, read as the reverse complement.
TCCCTAGAGGTCCAGTGGGACATAGGCACTTTCACTGCTGGGGCCTGGGTTCAATCCCTGGTTGGGGAACTAAGATCTTGCAAGCCTCATGACATGGCCAAAGTGGGGAGGTGGGGGAAACACTAGATTTGGGCAGGAGAAAGTGATGAATAAAGAAGAAGGTTGCTTTAATAAAAACTAAGAGCATGAGCACTTAAACCACTAGAAGGCTCAATCTGCAAGAGAAATGAGTGTCTCAAGACATTTCTGAAGAATGGATGGTAGAGAAGAGCCAATGACTACTCAACTCTCTTCTGATCCAGGACTAACACATTAGAAAGGCAGGAATACTTCAAGAAGTACTTATACAGGGAACAGAATAAACTTCATGCTCATTCCTTGCTTGGGGCTTGGCAAGGAATTCATGCTCGCCTGGATAGCAGAGAAGACAGGCAGTCACCCCACTGAGTCCCCGCCTAGAAGGCCGTGCCCGCCACTCAGGTGTGACAGAACCATATGTTCCATGCCTTCCTTGCACACACGCTTGCCCCAGCCTGGAATACTGTTGCCTCCTTGGCCTAGGCAAAGCCTCTCATCCAGGCCACAGTCATCTCCTCGGGGGATGCTTCTGACACCCAGCCTGACTGCAGCTGGACTCTGGTGTCCCAGGGTGCACATTCCACGGGCTCTCATCTTGCTGACAGGTAGTCTCTCTTGCCCTGGCTGATCGAGTCCTCATCACCCTCTCTGGTCGCCTCTGCACTGCACTCTGCAGTGTCTGCCTCTCCTGAACTGTGAACTACTGGGACTCACTGCTGTATCCCCAGAACCTGGCACAAAAGGAAAGGTTACTGAGCAGTTGAGATTAAATTCTTTTTTAAATGAACTTTAAAAAACAGCTTCTGATGCTCCAGTCCAGCTTTCTAATCTTCCACAGTACTGGATCAGCTCCAAGCTCCTCTGAGTGATGTCATGCTCTAGGGAGCCCGTGGGGCACTGGGAGAAGCAGGGAGGACAGCAAGGCAGCACCAGAGTTCAAGAGAATAAGGCCAGATCTCCAACCAGCCACACCCTCGTCATCCGACCTCAGGCAAGTTCTTACTCAGGTCCAGTTCCTCTTCTACAAGCTCAGTGAAATCACCCACTTCCTAGGGTTTTTGGGAGATTTAAATGAGATAGAAATTATGGCTGTCGTCGTCATCATCAACCACTGTATTCTGAGAGGTGCTGGGTGCTGTGCTGTGCTTAGTCGCTTAGTCGTGTCTGACTCTTTGCGACCCCATGGACTGTAGCCCGCCAGGCTCCTCTGTCCGTGGGATTCTCCAGGCAAGAATACTGGAATGGGTTGCCATGCCCTCCTCCAGGGGATCTTCCCGTCTCCTGCATTGCAGGTGGATTCTTTACTGTCTGAGTCACCAGGAAGGTCATACTCTCACATAAATGACTGAAACCTGCTCATTTATGAAACTTTTCTGAAACATTCACATATTGCTTTACTTACTGATAAAACCACTTCAAAAGGGATTTTGCTGTGATCCTAGACAGCTTCAGGAAATCATTTTAAAACCAGCAAAGTCCAACTCTTGGGAAAAGCATACCAAGGACAGCAAGACTTTCCTTTGGCACTAGACCAAGTCAAGCTAAGTGTGTTAAGCTAGGAGCAGCGCTAAAATCTGCAAGCAGGCTAAGGACACAGACTGCCAGGCACCAAGTCGACTCGTATTTACAGAACCTCCTTAAGGGTGATGAAAAAGAAAATTTTAGCGCTGAAATTTTACTTCCTGGGTTTGGACTAATAGATCCTCTCTTGCCAATGCTATCTGGCTTTAGGAAATTACAAACCATAAATTCCTCTTCTGACTCCTTGCATTCTTTGATGGGTGTGCTCAAAGGCTGAATGCTCTCTGAAAAGCATTAACGTGCTTACTTCTAATGGTCTGTGTTCCCATATTTAGTATCCCAGAGGTGCCGAGACAAGGGGCGTACCATTCACTCATCAGTGTCCGACTCTGTGCAATCCCATAGACGGCAGCCCACCAGGCTCCCCTGTCCCTGGGATTCTCCAGGCAAGAACACTGGAGTGGGTTGCCATCAAATTCTACAAACTAACACGAATTTGAGCTATGGTTTTATAGACTATGTATAGGAACTATTAGAAACAACGCCTGGAACCTCTAAAACCTGATTTCCTTGGACTGGAAATTAAACAGACCCTGAAACAACGGGGCCCCAAGCCCCCAGATCAAAAGTATCATCTAGAGGGGAAAACAATCAACTATTTTCTGATTTTTATTCAGTTCATTTCTAATTTTCTTTCTATATTAAGTAGGCAAAACAATGCTAATATATGACCCTTGTGGTTAATTTTAAATTCCTTATGCCCACACACAATTTGGGCTCAAAAATAATTTCATTTGTCAGATTAACCATCTACTTACTCAAGGAGATCAAACCAGTCAATCCTGAAGGAAATCAACCCTGAATATTCTTTGGAAGGACTGTTGCTGAAGCTGACGCTCCAATACTTCAATCACGTGACGTGAAGACCCAACTCATTGGAAAAGACCCTGATGCTGGGAAAGATGAAGGCAGGAAAAGGGGATGACAGAGGATGAGATGGTAGGATGGCATCACTGATTCAATGAATATGAATCTGAGCACTTTGGGAGATGGTGAAGGACAGAGAAGCCTGGGATGCTGCAGCCCATGGGGTCGCAAACAGTCGGATACAACTTAGCGACTGAACAACAAAAACAGGGTAAAATGATCCATGAAAACTGAAGTAAGTGACACAGTCTCATCTCTACTCTTTTTTTTCCATCCCTACTCTTGAGGTCCAACCTCTCCAAGGGTGGTCAGGGATCAGCACCCTGGGAGATGGTTAGAAATGTGGACTCTTCAGCCCCACTGGGACCTGGCACATCAGAATCTGCAATGCAATAGGATTTCTGCAGAGACCTGCTGCAGGTCCAGCTGAGAGAAACATTGCCCTAAAGCCCAGCTGTCTGGAAATTTCTTCAGTGATGGAAATGTTTTTTACCTTCACTAATATAGTAGCTATTAGACACATGTGGCTACTGAGCACTTGAGATATAGCTAGTGTGACGTAGGAACTGAATGTTTAATTCTATTTACTTTTAATGCATTTTACTTTATTTTTTTCATTTTATTATTTTTAATTATTATTATTTTTTTGCTGCTCTGCGTGGCATGTGGGATCTTAGTTCCTCAACCAGGGACTGAATCTGTGCCCCCTGAAATAGAAGTGCAGAGTCTTAACCACTGGGATGCTGAGGAAGTCCTCAATTTTAATGCATTTTAATTGAATTTATGGCAAGAGGCTATCACATCGGACAGTGTCGCGAGTACCTGCATTTCCTTGCCAGCAAATGGTCAAGAAGTGACCACAACAGCCAACTCTGCCAATTTGGCAGCACAATCCATCTATCCTTCCAACACGCAAAATGACTTGAAGGCCAGTCCTCTTTAGCTGCCTGGGTCTCCAGGGTGACACTGCTGACCACTCTGCGTCCCTTTTAATTTTTTTAAAGGTAAGAAGTGTATTTATTTAGATTCAGAGAGAAGTACACTCTACAGACAGAGTGTGGGCCACCACAGAGGGTGAGTGGCGAAATCTGGCGTGGTTAGTTTTTATAGACTATTTTTGCTCAGGTTCTTGATGTCTCATTGTAGAAAGAATTTGGTGAGAGACAAAGTGATAGGTAAGAAGTAGGTTTATTTAGATTCAGAGAGACCACACTCCACAGACAGAATGTGGGCCATCGCAGAGGGCGAGTGTGGCCCCTTTTAAAATTAAATTTCCAAAACTCACCCCTCGGCCTTCCCAGGTTCAGAGTTTTCACCCTGACTTCTTAGGAATCTCACTACTGGACAGAAAGTAAGTCTACCAGCCTTTGATGAGTGGCAGCTTTCAGATCCCAGGGCACCTGAAGCTTGAGGATTCTCAAAGGTGTGGTATACAAGCACACTGTTTGGGGCCATGGTAGTGGGGTGGGGGGCCCAGAGACTGCACTGGATTTTCAAAGGGGCCCATGATTCAAACACTGGTTAAGAACTCTGGGAGGAAGGAAGAACTTTAGAGCCTGACAGTCCTGACAGAGGAGCCTTCAACCGGAGTCTGGCAATCTCATAAACTCTTCATAAAGGGTTTCAAAGGTATTCATAGAGGTAAATGAAAAAAATCTATGTAAACTTCGAAATGTAAAATGTACTATTATAAAAAATAAGGCTATACGTGATAGAGTGAATATACTCAGAAAATCTTTGGCAAATGAGAGAAAAATTTCTGCCTTCCTGGTTCCATATAAGAAATGAATGAGAACATGGTCAGTGAAAGGTCCAAATCAGAAACTGTAAAACTGTCCCTTCTCCAGGAAAAGCTCAAGGTGTCACCCAAGAAAGTCAGAAGATAATTCAAGGAAACTGGTTATCCCTCACGCAGGAAGTCTCCAGCTGATGAGGGCTGAATTTCAACAAAGACGGTGCATTCCAAGGTCCCCAGTGTCCATCTACTATCTGGGTAGCCGGAAGGAAGAACAATACACAGTTCACTATTCCAAGACTCCATCGAGCTGAAGCTGTAATGACAAAGTGAATTACACAAAAGCACATGGAGCTGCCTTCCTAATAATGTAGAAAGGTGTAAGAAAAATCCAGGCTTAAGGAGGACAGGTGTGCTTTCCTTCTTTAAACATATTTAATGGTGACGAAGAGGACTTCCCTGTGGTTGGCTCAGTGGTAAAGAACCCGATTGCCAGTGCAGGAGAACTGAGTTTGATCTGGGGGTCAGGAAGATCCCCTGGAGAAGGAAATGTCAATGCATTCTAATGATTTTGCCTGGAAAATCCCACAGACAGAGAAGCCTGGCAGGATACAGTCCATGGGGGTGCAAAGAGTCAGGTATGACTTAGCAACTGAACACGCACGCACAGACAAAGCAGGTTGAGAGGGCCTCAAATCAGAGATGAAAAATTCTTTCTTGCCAGCCAGTTGAGCTAAATGGATTCTAGGGGCCATGAAGGGGTTGGCGGGGCACAGAGACAGCGCGGGGTCAAAAGGACTCAGAAAGGTCTCACCCAGTTGGCCAATCAGGGAAGACACAGTTTACTCCCCTGCGCAGGTTGATAATCTACCTGGCTGCTGGGTTTACTATAAGGAATGAAAAGTTAAAGTGTTAGTCGCTCAGTCATGTCCGACTCTTTGCAACCCCATGGACTTCAACCCGTCAGGCTCTTCTGTCAACAGAATTCTCTAGACAAGAATACTGGAGTCAGTAGCCATTCCTTTCAAAGAACAGACCCACCCAAGCTGTGTTTTCTCCAAAGTGGAGTAAGTGGCCCGCCCACTAGAGGACTAAAGACTGGTGTCTGGACTTGGGTGACTTTTAGGGCCCTTAATTCACCTAGAGGCTACACAAGAAGTAGAGCAGATGTGAAGCTCCCCAAAGTCTCAAAATAGAAACCCCAGGGCTCCTTCTACCTCAGAAAGGAAACAGGAATCAGCTACTTAACAGCTCTGTGGTGGTAGAGTAAGTACCATACCCTCCCTTTTCAGCTTCTTAGCCTTCAAAGAAAAAGGACTCACTTTGAGAACAGCAAGTAGTGACTGACTGCATTCCATTCTAAAGCCTACCTAAGGGAGTTGAGAATCTCGAGATTGACAAGGGAAAAGCAGCAGCCTCGGGGCTGTGTTGGGCTGCCACATGCCTGAGGAAGCCCACGTCTGGGCGGAGTTCAAGCTGCTTAAGCAGCTCCAGGCCTAGAACAGAAGGAACACAGCTAACTAGGCAAACACTGAAAACACTGCTTCTGTGGTTCCTGGGTGTGAAGAGCCCGTTTTCCCTTCTCCCAGCTCCAACAAATCCTGAACCTAAGTGCCACAAAACTTGACTGAATACTAGGTGCCAGGTATTGTGCACAGCCCTGGGAATATAAAGGAAAGTACAACAATACCCTTGTTCTCAGACTGGCTTAGCAGACAGGGCATCACAGAAGGGCACCCTCTCCCGGCCCAACTCTTTGTGCCAGGAATCACCTCTATTCAGCACACTGCTGTTATGATGACTGTTTATAAGTTAGTCTCCCCCATACCTTACTTCTGAATGAGATTATAAGAGAACCTCTTAGCCATCCTGGTTTCTGTACACCTAGCACACTGCTCCAGTGCGGGTGGGGGTGGAAGTATGTATATGTGACACTTTTAACTTTCCAGATAGAGGCCTTGAAACTGTGGAAAGAATTGACATGTTATAAGAAGCAGAGGAAAGAAAGTGTGAAGAATGCCTGCCACATCCACCTTTTACTTGCCTTCTCTGTTTCTGGGGCTGTTGTTCACCTGGCTTTGTAACCTGTCCTCCCTGGAGGGTTCTAGGCACTGTACAATTCACACCTCCAGACCCTGGTCCCATCCACAGGGACCATCCTTTACCCCAAACAGGCCCCACTCAACAAGACCTCATCTTCCAAAAGGCTATCATTCAGTGCTTTGCTACTTTCTAATAATTCAAGCAGACCCCAAACACAATGGGCTGCCTTGAGAAGTGTGTTCTACCAGTCCTGGCTGGCTGACAAGTGCTAAGTGGAGGCGAGACATAAAAGCCACTGTGATTTTCCCACTATACCTGAAATAAAACCCAGGCTCCTTCCCGAGGCTTGTCATCCCCATGTGATCCTGGTTCCAGGCTCTCTCCACTCCACTGGGGACTCTGAGTCCCCAGCTCTGCTTTCTTCCTGCCGTTTCCCACCCTGGGGCTTCTGAAGGTGCTGTGCCCTCTCCACCTGGCTTCCCACAGCTTTCCATCCCTTTACTTACAGTTTTTCTCACAACTTATTTTTGTTGTTATTTTCTCTCACACCATTAGCTTGAGAACAGTGACTATGTCAGCACCCAGCTCTGTGCCCCACACATAGTATCTAGCAAATATTAGCCAGATTAATTAAAAAAAAAAAAGGCGCGGCGGGGGGGGGGGGGGGATCCTCTGTCTCCACTCAGCTTCCACACTAACCTTTTTACTGGATCACTTCCAAATCAAATGACACCATCTCTTCATTACCCAGTCTTATTTCCCACAACTCATTCTCCATTACCGACCCCCTCCCCAATTTCCCATCTTCATAAACACCACTGATTCATTTATTCACGAATCCTGTGTGTACCCACCTCTCAGACCTTACACCCCTCATCTCCAAACCTCTTCCCCCTTATATTCCATAACCCTTGAAACCACTTTTCACCATAAACCTCTCCATCCACAAACTCTTCTTAAACCCATCCCTCTCACCTCAGGACGCGCTCCTAAAATCCATCACTCAACTGCTTAGTTCCATAAGCCCCCTTTCAATCCGTTCCATTTTAACCCGTCACGTCCCTTCGTCCTCAGAATCCTGCTTCAGTCCTCCTTAAGCCTCCCCCTGCCATGCGCCCTGCCCTCCCTCTCTCCGCCTAGAGACTCATCGCATCTCTCACCTTGCACCTTCCTCACCCCTCACGACCCCAGCTGCCCCGGTCCTGGCCCCTCGGCCCGCCCCCTTCAGTGAAGCGGCTTTGCAAGGCCCCCCGCCGAATCCGCGCCAGCACCTGGCCTGCGCCTCGTCCAGGCTCTGGTCGGTGATGGCCATGATCTGCTGCAGGACATCGCCTGTGTTGGAGCCCGATGGGGGCCCGGGTGGCGAGCGGCGCGGGGAAGGCGGTGGCGGCGCGGGGCGCGGCGGGCGCTGCGGAGCGTCCATGAGCTGCGGGTGCTCAACCAGGAGCCGGCGAGCCTGGAGAGCTCGCGCGAACGTCGTAGCCAACTGCTGCCGTCGGTGCGCACCGCGCGCGCACCCCGGAGCCCCGCCCCTCGCCACCGCCTACGGCCAACCGCCGCCTGCTAGGCGGTGGCGCCCCGCCCAGGGACACGCCCTGCTATCTCCTCCAGCCAACCACCGCCGCCCAAGCTGCCCGGCCCCGCCCACGGACACGACCCCACCAGTCCCGCTCTCAACGGCCTAGGACTCTTTCGGAGGTTGCTGAGGCAACGGCGCTTTCAATTTTAACCCCCTCCCTCTTCCCTGCTGGCTCAGACAGTGAAGAATCCGCCTGCAATGCGGGAGACCTGGGTTCGATCCCTGGGTTGGGAAAATCCCCTGGAGTAGAGTATGGCGACCCACTCGTGTTCTTGCCTGGAGAATCCCATGGACAGAGAAGCCTGGCGGGGTACAGTCCATGGGATCGGACTGAGCGACTAAGCACACAGTCTTCCCGCCGGAGAGGGCGACGCTGGTTTTGCTCTGCTTCCGAGACTCCCACCTCTCACATCTCTGCCTTCCGCATTTCCTCAGAGCGACCGCTCCTGCTCAGAGACACTTTACTTCTCCTCAGAGCTAGAGCCCACCCCCCTCCCCATTTCATAGGCTCCCAAGTCTCAGAGCATCCCTCAGGAACCTACACACCTCAGATCCTAACTTCTCAGACACTGCACTCTTCCTTAAAGCCACCCTTTCTTTTCAGACCTTCCCTTGCCTTTCAGAACCTCATCAACCACCCCCCCGCCCCCCCAATCTCCAGAAACCCTGAGCCCCAGACCCCTGCGCAGTGAGCTAGTGCATCCCTCGGCCTAGGGTCCCATCAGATAGGTCACTGGGGCTTCCTGCCTCCTGGCTTCCCCCGCTGCACCTCTAGTGCTCCATGGATGGCACAGGAATATGTGGTGATGCTGGCTGGGAAGTTAAAACTGATTTTCTCAGTTGCAGAAACCAGTTCACCTTTCAAGATTCAGCTTAAGAGTGACCTTGCTTGTTTATTCATTCTTTCACTCTACAGCATTCTGCCAGCACGGGAAGGATGCTTTCTGAGGACCTACCCTGTGATGCATCCCCAAATCAGAGTGAATCTTCACAGGCCTTTGTTTCTAGCTGTTAGGACTCCAACCATCAGAGGATACTTGTGTGAGAGAAAAGGATTTATTATTGGACATAAATCACTTCTCCAAAGTCATGGAACCTCCTAGAGCCTGTTTGCTTTGGGGACAGATTTCTGACACAGGCTCAGAAAGGAACCTCAACTTCCTGGGAACATTTCAGAATTTTCTTCCCACTACTGTTGGAGAGGAAATGCAAACACAATCTAATGCGAAAACCCCGACATAGCCCCAGTTAACAGGAAGTACTAAAACACATGGGGACCATGTAAATGTCAGACTAGCGTGGTCAGTGACCACACGAAAGACCTGAAAAGTGGTCAGTAACTTTGGTGTCCTTCAGAGAATAGTGGTGGGGGGAGGGGGTTGAAAGCTATGAGTACCATCTGAGACAAAAAAAACCCTGAAACCTGGTAGAGAGAAGAGAACCTACGGGGGAGGGAAAAACTGATGGCACAAGATCCCAAAGGAGACCAGAATTGTGTGGGTTAGAACCTGGAAGGTGCTGATGCAACAGCAGCCAGCTCAGAGCACATGAAACAGAGCTGCCTTTGGAGACCACTGGGTGGGGGAGAGGGGGTTCCCCACCCCACAGGAATTGATTGACTGCCTCTGCATCTGAAATGAACACTCCTGTCCAACAGGCATGGAGCTCCATGGAGACAAGGACTGTGTACTCATCTGTGTGGTAAAAGATGCTGGCCAAGGTCATCACTTCTGGCAATTCAGGGCACAAGGAACCATGCTGCCCACCTTGGACCCTGGGATACCTAGCACCCCAGTTTATTCTTGCCTCCTCACAGATCTGTTGTAGGGCTGGGAGAGTTTCCCAAAGGGAAACCCAGCCCCATTCAATGTAGAAAGACCTACATGTTTTTGGGTCTTTGGCAATGCATGCGTTAGTAGAATTTGGTCTCTGATGCGAGGCCTGGGTTCAAATTCTGGCTAGGTGTGGAAGCAGAGAATCCAGATCCTGGTTCACTCTGTGCTTAGCAGATTGCCTCTATGAGCATCTGAGAGGGGGGTCCATCATGGGTCTGGCACATCTGAGACAATAGAGTGAAGTGGGGAAAGCCAGGCTGAGCTTGTGATCAATTCCGGACTTTATGGAAAACTGAAGTCCTTTCTTCAGGGGCCTCTCTAGCCCCCTCTGTGTCCTTCTGAAGCTAAGTAACCATGCGCCAAATCTCAGTCTTTTAGGGCCACCGTCCTCACATGAAAAATATGTATAATACCTTTGCCACAAGAAGCAGGTGGTGATTAAATAATGTACGTAAAGCACCCTGATGCTGGGAAATAGAGGGCAGGAGGAGAAGGGGGGACAGAGGATGAGATGGTTGGATGGCATCACCAATTCAATGGACATGAGTTTGAGCAAGCTCTGGGAGTGGGTGATGGACAAGGAAGCTTTAACGTGTTGCAGCCCATGGGGTTGTAAAGAGCAAAGTGCGTATCTGTGTGCCAGGCATAGCAGAGGAGCTTGAGAAATGGCAACTTTAAAATCCTGCATGCTGGTCCGTGGACCCCACAACCTCTAGCCCATCTATTATAGGTAGGTGATAGAGTGGGCAATAGGATAGACACACCTGACTATTAACAACCTGGACTCAGACAAAAGGGCAAGCAGGAGGCTTACACAGGCCAGGAACCACTCTGGGCTCCAGAGGCTGGAGACAGAGAGGCAGGCGGCAAGATGAAGGCAGGGGAACAGGTGGAGGAGACAGAGCACAAAAGGAAATGAGAGATGGAACAACAGCCATACAGAGACCAAGGGGGGTGAGAACAGGGCCGAGGAGATGCCACGGTGAAGGATCCCTGCTCAGTCTGAGCCAAGGTGGGCAATTCTGGGACACAGGGACAGACAGACCAAGCTGACAACAGAAGAGGCTTTGGAGATCTCAGAGTAGAAAAGTTTACTCCTTAAATCATGCCCTCCTTGTAGACCGCCTCAGTTCTCATGGGGACAGGCAAGACCCCTGGAGGCTGCAAGGGGTCATAGACCTTTCCAAGCTCACACTCAGCACTCCTGTCTGTGCCCCTAAACAGTCAGCCTCAGGCAGATGGGGCACCCATAGTCCGTCGGTGTTACCCTGCTTCCCTGGGCTGAATGGCCCGAGAGTCCTCATCTCTCTCATCTTTATCATCCATGCCACCACAGACAAGAAAGCAGTCCACAGGGGTTACCAGGCATGTGCAGGAAAAAAAAGTGTCTGTTAAAAAGCCCCCCAACCTTCAGAACCTGATTCTTGCACCCCATTCAACTCTCTCCCAGTTGCATAGATGACCCTAACCCGCAGGCTCAGAGACAGACACAGCTGCGTGCCTGGGTAGGGCTGGCAGTGGTTCATGCCATGTCAGACTGACAGTCTGCCTTTAAGTCTGGCCCGCAGACTGGGTAGAGCCAGGTGCATCCACAGTGGCCCGGGGCAGCGATGTGGCATTTGCTGTACCCTGCTGAAGTTCAAGGTTAGCTAAAGGGTGGAGTCCATCAAGGAATGGCCATTCTCAGGAAGCATGATGCGAGTGCTGGTGCCCGCGTGGGTGGCGGTTGTGTAGCGAACAGACTCGTGGGTAGACGGGCGGAGGCACCGACAGCACAGAAGATGGCGGAAGGTGCGGCGCATCTCGGCATCACGGCACGAGTACACCACGGCATTGACCAGCGAGTTGGCCTCGGCTAAGAGTAGGAAGTACTTCTCCACTGCCAGGACGTTGCAGGACTTGCAGCCCAGACCATCCAGGAGCAGCACCACCTGGCCCGGCGTCCAGCAGACCACAAATGCCCCTGTGGGACAGAGCCTGATGTGAGCAGGGCCAGCTGTTGCCAACTGCTCAAAGCTGGAGGGCATCTCTAGATCTTGGGCGACAGCTGAACAGTTTGCAAGGAAGTGCTGCCTGTCTTGCTGCCTTTGCAGCATGATGGGCAGAACGGCTAAGAAGGGGAACCTTTCTCTGATTTGTCTGCCTTTCCTAACTGGTACACGGTGGACAGGTGGGAGTAGGAAATGGCAACCAGCTACAATATTCTTGCCTGGAAACTCCCATGGACCGTGGAGCCTGGTGGGCTACAGTCCACGGAGTCGAAAAGAGTCGGACATGACTGAGCAGGCACACACACAGTGGACAGGACCCTAGACACTGAAGATTCTTTGGTGGAAAGGAGGTCACTCTGGGACTGGCCAGTTAGTTGGTGGGGGAAAACAATGATTGGGAAGAGTTGCCCTGTTTCTTTGGGGTGGTGTGTGTCCTCAACCCAGACCATTCTATATTTAACAGCCGAACTGACCTCATTACTCCTGGCTAAGAACCCTTAAATTCCCACGGAACTCAGAACAAGCTATGACTCCTGTCTGTACCCTTTAAGGCTGTGCTGACCTCTCCTCACACAAGAGCTATGTGGGCCTTCTTCTCTCTTTGGGCTGGTCCTGTTGGAGCTCTTGCTTTCTTTTTTTTTTTTTGAGCTCTTGCTTTCTGCTCCCTCTGCTTGGAATTCTTCCCTGGCCTCATCTCAGGTATCACTTCCCGGGAGAACATTCCTCGCTCAAATCGTTCCCTCCCATCACGCTCGATCAGACTGGCAGTCGGGAAGCAGGGTAGCACTCACCTAGGATGATGACAACAGTCTTGACCAGGTTCAGCGTCGTTTCACGGTAGCGGGGGTAGCAGCTGACATGCTCGGCCATGCGCTGCACTCGCCGCCTCACATAGAAGAAGATGCGGGTGTAGACGGCCACCATGAGCAGGAAGACGAGCAGACTGGACAGCGCCCAGACGGTAAGGTAGGAGCGGCTGAGCAGGGGGGCCATGCGAGAGCAGCGGTCCAGGGCACAGAGGCAGTGCCAGAAGTGGGCAGGCAGCAGCCCCAGCCCCAGCGCGGCCACCCACACGACCACGATCAGCATGATGACCCGGCCTGGGGGCAGGCGGCTGTGCAGCTGCACGGCCATCACACTGCAGTGTCGCTCCACGGCAATGGCCAGAAGTGTGGCCACGGAGGCCGTCAGGCTCGTGTCCAACAGGCCCTGCCGCACGAACCAGCCCCGGAGTGACAGCCGGGCTGTTCGTGGGCCTGTGTGGAACATGAGGAAGAGGTAGGCCACACCGGCGAAGAGGTCAGCTGCGGCCAGATTGCCAAGCAGGTAGTAAATGGGTTGGTGGAAGCGGCGATTGGAGGCGATGGCTGCGATGACCAGCAGGTTGGTGAGAAGCACCAGCACGCTGACAGTCAGGCCCAGCGCCACCACAACCAGATCTTTGGGCCGCCAATGGGAGCTGAGCTCCTTGCCACTGTTGTTGTAGAAGAAGCCGATGGTCTCATTGTAGTAGCACTGGCCCATGGTGACCATCTAGGGGCAGAGAGGGAGAAGTCAGTACAGGCAGTCCTTGGTGGAAGGACACAGAGGGGAGCAGCAGCCAGAGGGAGGTTTAAGCCAGGAAGGGCAAGTGTCTCAAATGCAGATGAAAGTGAAAGTGAAAGTCTCTCGGTTGTGTCCAACTCTTTGAGACTCCATGGACTGTATAGTCCACGGAACTCTCCAGGCCAGAATACAGGAGGTGGGTAGCCTTTCCCTTCTGCAGGGGATCTTCCCAACCCAGGGATCGAACCCAGGTCTCCCGCATTGCAGGCCGATTCTTTACCAGACGTCTGACCACCAGGGAAGATGCCTCATGGCAAAGTGGCACTGGTGGGGACAGGGCTGACCTGCAAAAGCAAGCTCTATGAGTTGGGGGGTGGGCAGCTGTTGCTTAATTACGAATAAGCCTCTTGTAAAGATATCCCCTGAATCAAATGACTGGGCGGTTTTGTTTTTCACGGAAAAAAGCAAAACAAAACTCATTTGCCCACCGGGGGCCAATCTGTAACCAACTTGTGTTGGGTGGTGGTGGGGGTGTCGATTGGGGCAGGACAAAGGGGTGTGAGCTGTGAAACTGGACAAGGGAGGGTCAGTTTGGTGTTGGGGTCAGTGCAGGGAGCAGAGACCAGCGGGCGTGTTTGCAGGGTGGGGCCCCTGCTAGACCTGGCAGGAGGTCGGTGCTGGGGTGTGGTGACCTGGGCGATCAGATTGGACAGTGAGGCAGCTCCATTTGTTGGGCGGCGGGCTTGGCTTTGCGCGCGCGTGCTTCCGAAGCAGGCGGTGCGTCGGACCGCTCCGGGTGGGAGTGAAGACGCTGGCGGCCTCTGGGACAAAAGGGGCTGTCAGGAAGGCGGCGGCAGGCCTGGCTTCGCGGGGAGGGGAGCCCTCAGGCTGGGGGAGGAGGAGGAAGGAGAGGAGGGTGAGGCACCCCGGCCCCGCGGGCACTTGCCGCGCCCTCCCCGGAGCCCGCGCGCACCAACCCCCCGTCGATGCCGGCCTCACCTGAGCCGCCCGTCACGCCGCACACTGGGCGGCCCCGCGCCCAAGACCCACGGCCGGGCGACCAGGGCGGGAACAGAAGAGCGTCTGGCTGCGCCGATCCGGAGCGGCCCGGGGAGGCCGGGAGGCGGGGTCCCGCCGCCACGCCCCCGTCGCGGCGTCCCGCCCCCAGCACCTGGGCGAGCTCCGCCCGGTCCCCGCCACCTGAAGGAGCCTCGCTTCCGCAGCCGCGGTGGGGATAGGGGCGTCCGGAACCGCAGCTCCCCGTTTCCTCTCCGCCTCGCGGCCCCTCGGCCGCCCCTCTCTACTTCCGGCGCGGGACCCCCACCTCCTGTCCCCGCACACCTCTCGCGCCTGCAATTGTGGGCCTTCGCGGGGCTGGCCGAGAGTTCCCGCCGTGACCTGGCGCCGCCCGGGCCCGCGTCCGGGTGGTCGCACGGTCGGCGCCCCCGCCCCGGCACTCCCCCGCCCGCTCCCTCGCGTCCAATCCGTCACCGAGTTCCAAGCCACGCCCTGATCCGACCCCGCTCCTCAGCCCGGACCCCAGCCCCTCCTTGGCTTCGCTGGCCGAGAGCTACCGCACGCCTGGCCCCAGCTGACTGTCCAGTCGCGCTCAGGTTTCTCGGAATGCCTCCTTTCTCAGCGCTGTTCCCTGCCGGGCCCACGCTTGTGGCGGCCGTGGACTCCCACGTCCCAGAGCACACAGCCCTATTGTCTCGGTTATCTGCACTTTGTTTTAAGTGTTTGATTTCACAGGACTGGATCGCATGCGGAGCTCTGGGAGGGCCGGCCCGTGTGACTCAGCCAGGTGTCCAGGCACAGCCGCTACCGCCTGTACGTGCTCGGGGGTGTTCTGAGATGAAAATAAGAGGTCTTTGGCTTCTGTGGTCGGTGAAAATGAAGCGGAAGGCTGCTGCCTCACCGACCTCTCCTCTGTCACCCTTCCCCAGCAAAGAAAGACACTCAAAGATATAAAAGACACAGTTTATTCAGAGGCCACCAGACCCCAGGCACCACCAGGATGCTGAGTCTGGGTTGCCACACCCTCCAAGATCTGGTCACTTGGGATCAGCTAAGGAGGCAGACAGAGATGGGGGAGTGGCCACAACCAAAGTAGCAAAAAGCACCCCTGTCTCAAGGATCCCATGACCTATATTGACCCTGAGTAACCTCTGAACCTGAGTGGCCCTGATGCTTGACATTGACCTATGTTTTGTAGAGGGTATCCTGGTACCGCCAAAAGGGTTTTAGTTCTCTGCTAGGCCATGTAGTCTTTCCTCATAGGAACTCTCCAGACACCCCATTTAACTCCTGGGAAGCTGGGCCCATCTTCTCAGTCCTGGCCTTCTTGATCAGAGCGCTGGAATAGTTAGAAGTGGTCCTCGGCCTCCTCAGTTTGGGGGTCTGGGCAGCAGGTGGCCTGGGGCACAGACTCACTGTGCAGCTTGGAGAGTAGCCTGGCTGTCTCCTGGGTGATCTCAAAATGCTTGGGCAGCGGGGTGCGGCGCAGAGGGCTGTCTTCACGGGTGCTGGCGGCAGGGCTGGGTCCTCGCCTCCGCAGGCTTCCGTGGGGCACTGATGTGATGGGGGTCTCCTCGGACAGTTTGGAAGCCACCAGGGCCAAGCCAGACAGCTGGTGGGTGACAGGCCGCACACCTCCCCGGGAATACTTCACTGGCTGGCGGCTGAAGTGGCCACGGGGCTGTGTCCCCAGGGGTGAGTCCTCAGGCCCTTGGTTGGACACTGTGGGATAGGGTGGTCAATGCTAAGCACCCCAAAGTCCTCTGGATGCCACCCTCCATTGTCATCACTAAGTCCAGCAACCCCAGGGCAGGAGCAACCCCAGAACCCTGGGCTCACCTCCAACACACTCACCTTCCCCTCCTTCATTTTTGATGTCTTCGGTTATTTCCTCTTCCTGCTCACTCTGCAGAGTTGAAATCTGTAAGAAGAAACCCAGGAATGAGACCTCCAGCAATAAAATCCCAGTTCTTGGAGACTCTTGAACCAGCAATAAAATCCTAGTTCTTGGAGACTCTTGAACATGCCAAAGCTCCTCTTTGCAGTTTTGTTATTTGGGGAGAGATGATGCCCTTAAGAGCGTACTGCTTGCCCTCCTGAGAAGAGGTGTCATTAATCTCAACTGTGGGCTCTGTAAGGTGGGAATGCCTTTGTTCAGCAGAGGTTGTTGGTAGTCATGTCTGACTCTTTGTGACCCCATGGACTGTAGCCCACCGGGCTCCTCTGGCCACAGGATTCTCCAGGCAAGAATACCGGAGTGGGTTGCCATTCCCTTTTTCCAGGGGATCTTCTCGACCCAGGGATCGAACCCAGGTCTCCCGCATTGCAGGCAGCAGAGGACCAGCCTGGAAAGTGACAGCCATCTCTCCATTAGGAAGGGGTGAACTACTGATCTCCATCCTGCTATACTTTCTGCAATTTCAGGCCTGCTTTTTTAGCTTATCTGTGTACCTTTTAGTTTGTCCTTTAGCTAAATGCTAATAGCAGCTGGGATGCTCTCTCTGTGTCCTGAGCACTTTCTGAAGTTCTGAGTCCCACACCTCACTCGCAGCCCCTTTCCCAGCTCTGGGGTGCTACAGGGGAGAGCCAAGCTCTCAGGAATGGTGAGTATATCAGGACCTGAGGGACAGGAGGACTCCCCTAACAGTCCCATCTCTATATGGTTTTCACTAACAGTATGTACCTCTTAGGGCAATTGCTGTGTAAGCTCACCTGCACTGTAGGTATGCAGTCAGTGGAGGCTTGCACACTCCTCTCTGGCCTCACTTCCTACCACCTTCCCCTCACTCATTCATTACAGCACAGGGCTGTGCCCTGAACACACTAGGCATGTTCCCACCTCAGGGCTTTTGTACTGGCTGTTCCCTTTGCCTGGAACACCCTTTCCCTGATCCCCATCTGGCCTGCTCCCCCCTACATCCTTCTAGTTTTTGATCGAACTCATCTTCTTCAGGGGACCCACCCACAGCATCCTATTACTGTTACAAACTGCCCACCACCTCTCACCTTGGTGCCCTTGACGTCTCTGACTTTACCCAACCCTTTCTTTTCTTTATAATCATCACCTTGTAACATCCTATATAAGTCTGTATGACTTTGTATCATATATCTTGTTTATTGTTGGTTTTTTCCTCACTAGAAGGTAGGCTAAAGCGACTTAGCAGCAGCAGCAGCAGCGGAAGGTAGGCAATCAAGAGGGTGGAGTCTGACTATTTTGCTCACTGATATATATGTAATGCCTAGAATAATGCTTGGCACACAGTAGGTGTTCAATAAATATTCTGTTGAAGGAATCAGTAGTATTCATGTTCGGATCTCTGCAAGGCTGTATCCTGTTGTTATTTCATTATTTCCCACCTCTCCATTCCTTACTTTTCCTTTCAGGATGAGTGCAGAGTCAATAATAAAGGAGGAAGGGAATGAAATAGACATTTTAAAGGGGAAGGAAGAAAGGAAGACAGGAGAGAGAGTGAGAGGATTGCATGGAGAGAAGGCTCTCCCCATGTCTGTGGCCCAGCAGGTTCCTACCTCTGGGAGCGTGGCCTCGGGATGCTTCTCCAGGGCATTAAGGAGCATGGCGTCTGGGTCCTGGTCTGAGGCGAGGGATGAGGGCAGGGGGTCCAAGACAAGTTGTAAGTGTGGTGGCTGGAGGCTGGCTGGGAGGGTCACAGGGGGTGGGCTGGGGTCTCGGGGCAGGGGCTCCGTGGCCAGGAGGAGCTCGTCAGCCCCGAAGATCTGCTCATAGTGCACAATGAGGAACTCGATGAGCTGAGCCTGGTGTGCGGAATCCAGCAGACAGGTGATAGGCCCGGCACCGGCTGGCCCTGGACCGTCGGGCAGCCGCAATAGCGTCGGCCCAAATACAATGCCCAGGTTGTTGGCAGACATCTTGTTGTCCTCATACTGTGCAGCCACCCTGGGGACAGCAGGAACAGAAGGATCAGGGCACAGAGTGTCTGATTACTGGTCACTGGGTAGGACCTGCAAACCAGGCTAGTGGTGACTTGCTCAAGTCATGGGTAAGAGGTCCTGGTCACTGTTTGCAACCAGCAGCTACAAGCCTGGAGGTGGGGGTCAAGGGTCAGCATCCAAAGTCAGGAGCCATGTATTAAGTTTCAGAGCTCAGAAAACACATATGAAGGTCAGAAGTCAGTGTCAGGGGTCGGTGGTCCCACGTCTAAGGAAGGCGCAACAGTCTGAGCCTCAGGTCAGAAGTCATGTGTCAAGACCAAGGACAGTGCACACCTGAACAGATGGGCCACGAGGTGCCGCAGGGTGTTGTAGTTAGAGTCGGGCAGCTGCACCAAGAGGGTCTTCAGCGAGCGGATAACCTCAGGGCTGGGGCTGGGGGTCCCAGGGTCGTGCACAGGGTCTGCATGCAGGGTCTTAGCCAGAGAGATGAAGGCATCGTAGAGGTGGAAGGGGACCACGGGGTCAGTGAGCTGGGGGTGGAATGGCAGGGGGGATATGGGTGTGGGTGGGCTGCAGAGGGTCCTCAGCCTGAGCCCATCTGGCCCATGAGTCCCAAGCCACTGAGCACCCACCTCCTGGAGGAATCGCTTGAGAACGCTCGAGACATCATGAGGTGAGTTCCCTGACAGGTCAACCAATGCTCGGCCATTCTCAAAAGCCTGGCACAGCCGTTCCACGCGGACCCTGGACCCGCTGACCCGATAAATGCCCTGCAGGGCAGGGGTGGGAAGTGGACACCCGGCTTGCAGTCTGGCCATTGAGAGGGCTGGGTCACTACTGGGGGTAGTCAAAGGTCAAGGGAGCACCTGCACATTCAGCGCACGCTGTTCTATCTCGGCCGTGCACCTGGTGATCACAAAAGGCACCTCCTCTGGGAAGTCCCTGGGCAGCTGCAGGAAGTTGACCCCAAAGAGGGGAGTCCGGGCTGGTAGCCGCTTATGTCCACAGAGGATCAGCAGAGTCTCGAGGCAGCGCTTGTGGCAGGTCAGAAAGCACTGAGGAAAGGTCACAGGGTCAGGAAGGTCATCAGGGTCCGTGGGGGAAGAGAAGGTCATAGAGATCCTCAGGGAGCAGGGGGTTCACAGGGGATCATCAGATCAGGGCAGGTCACTCATGGCAAGGTCTTAGGAATCTCAGGTTAGGGAGATGCCTGTGGTCAGAGAGGTCACTGGGGGTCAGCAGAGGTCATTAGGTCGTCAACCCAGGCCGTACCTCCTCGCACTCTGACCCGCTGACCATGAAAGCCTCACACTCTCGGCACTTGGCTGGGCCCCGCAGCCGCCGCAACCGGTGGGTCTGGGCCGCGTTGGATAGTATCCACTTCTTGAAGGGGGTCCCTGGCCCGTTCTCCAGCCCATCTCCCAGGTCTGCAGGGAGGGAGACAGGGTCAGAAGTGCTTAGTCCATCCCCAGCCCACCTCCACCTGCTTCCAGCCTCACCAGGATCTCGCTCCTCAAAGTCATCTGAAGACTCGGTGCCTATGGATGACACTTTTACCAGCCGCCTCGTGCCAGAGCCTGGAGTCAGGTTACAGAGGTTGAGGGTCACAGAGGCAGGCTAAGGAGACCTTCCTGGTCTTCAGCCTTCCCAAAGCACCCATGGATGCCCTTGGGGAAAGGGTCAGAGGTCAGGGGGGTCAGACAGGTCAGGGGTTAGGGGCTGAGGAATAGGTCAGTAACCTGGGGGTAGCGGTAGTTCCAAGTTGGATCAAGAGAATGGGTCAGAGGTTGAGAAAATAGGTCAGGGATGCAGGGTAGGTCAGAGGTCAAAGAAAGAGGGTTTGAGTCTGGGGGTCAGAGCCTGGCCAGGGGCCGGAGGATGGTCCCACCTGGACTGGAAGTGGGAGAGTCCTGGGAGCGAGACTCGCTGCCGCCGCCCACGCTGTCCACATCACTGCCCACAGCGGGGCCCAGGGCTCCTAGGGAGGGATAGGTCGGTCAGGCGTGGCCTCCCCAGCATCGCTCCGGCCTGCCCTTCACTGTACTCACCCTGCCAGCCTGTGCCTGTGTCCTCCCAAGGGCCTGGCTCAGCTGCACTCTCATCCAGCTGTGGAGGAGGTGCTCCAGAGAGCTTCTTTCTTGTGTCCAGAGGGGAACTGAGAGGAGACGTTGGAGGGCTCTGATAATCAGGAAGCTGGCCTGGGATTGACATCACCCCTGGCATCCCTTTTTAAGACCCAACTTCAAGGACTTGGGTCTGCAAGCCCTTATGGCCATGGGCATCATGGCCCCCAGTGCAGTAACCCCAAGTTCCCAGCCCTCCCACGACTAGGACAACCCTACTCAAAGGCCTGGTGCCGCGTCTCCCTGGCTTCCCATCCGACCCTGCTCCTGGGGACCCACCTGTGCGTGAACTCCTGGAAAGAATAGGCGGCTGGCGGGGGTGGTGGGGGATCGGGCCCTAGCGCCCTCACGAACTCTTGGTATCGCTGGCCAGGCTCGAAGGGCTTACAGCACTCAGCCAGGGCGGCGAAGGCGCGAGGGCCACGCTCTGCCTGAGCGCCTCGAAGCCCGAACAATCCCAGGGTCACCTGCGGGGCGGAGCCCGCGTGTGAGAGGGGCGGAGCCCGGGAGCCTGGGGCGTGGCCTGCCCCTGAGAGACACCAGCTCGGTCCAGGCTTGGGGGCGGGGCAGGGCAGTGGGAGGTGGCTGAGGGACCGAGTTTGCAGCTGGGCTAGGGGTGTGATCAGAACCCGGGTGGGTCAACCTCGGGGCAGGACCCCTTGAGTGGGGCCGAGAAAGGAAGTGCTGGCAGGGTCTGGGGGCGGGAACTGGCTGTCCAGAGAGACGGAGTGAGTCCTGGTGCCCCGGAGGCGGTCTAGGGGCAGGTGAGGCCCAGCGGTGCTAATGAGCCTGGCGGGCAGCTGTCGGGTCAGGGTCTCACCCGCCGGAGCACTTCGTCCCCCTGCAGCACCAGTTTGCGCACGTGGGACACGATCCGCTGCTTGGCGGCCTCCAGTTCCTGTTGCCGCGCGTTGGCCTCTCTGACGCAGGCCTGGTACAGCGCTTCGGCCTCCTGTGCCTGGAGAAACCGAGGCAGGGAGCGTGTATGGAGAGATGCGTGGGGCTGGGGGCGCCGAAGCGCAGCGGGGCAGGGGGCGGAGTCCCCACCTTGGCCTGAGCCTCTTCTCGAGAGCGTCGCCGCCGCTCCTGCTGTTTGTTGGGGCCCGGTGAGGCCTGGAGAGCCAGATCTTCGGGCGACACCTGGGAGCGCACCCGCAGCTCCTCGCTGCGCTGCATGTACTGGAGCTGGGCCCGCCGCAGCGCCTGCACCGCCTCGTTCTAGGGGCGGAAGAGGGATGGATCTTCCGGCTTCTTCTGTCTCCTCCCCCAGCCCGCTTTCCCAGCTTGCAGCCCTAGGCCTCACCATCCGCTTCTGCTCTTTCATCCACTGCTCCTTGAACTCCTTCCGCCACTTCTCAATCTCAGTCCGTTTGGCAGCCAAGGGCTGGGAAGGATGGGGAATGAGGAACGCTGCCCAGGTTGCTTGGTCATCCCATTTACCCGGGCCACGTGGCTTTCACCCGCGGGACCCTTTTCTCCATCTGCACTCTCTCCTGGGTCTTCTCCCCCAGATTTGCCCTCCCCCACCCCGCTGGCCTCTCTGCAGAGTCTCGGTGGTCACCTCCATCCTTTGGGTCTGGAGCTGGGGATGCCAAGGCTCTCTTCCTGACTACACTCGGCATCTCGCCCCATGGCCCGCAGACAAAAGCACAGTTTTGCAATCGCGCAGGAAGCCTGGTTTGAATCTCTGCTGGGTAACCTTGGGCAAGTTCCGCAGCATCCCTGGTCTCTGCTTCCTCATCAGCAAATGGTGCTGATGGTAATGATGCCTCCCCGGATGCTTGTAGAGAAATGATGCATGAAGGACCCCCTCACCTGGTAGTAATCTCTTTTCTGCTGGGCTAGTGTCTCCATGGCCAGGCTTCCTAGGCTGAGGTCGTGCTCCAGAAACAGGAGGTAGATATACTGCAGTGACATGTGGCTCTGCGGGAGGGGAGAGGCAGCTGGTGTTAGAGGATGCTGAAGATCTAGGGGGCATCCAGCTGGGATTCTGGAGGGGTTGGGCTCTGGGGGCCAGTGTCTGCTCAGGGCTACCTGCTGCTGGATTGACACCTTGCCAGCCTCGGCAATCTTCATGATGCTTTTGGCAAACTCCAACTCTGGGGGTAGACGACAGGGGTGTGAGTCAGGCGGGGTGCGAGCACGGCAGGGCCCAGGGCAGGGCCTGGGGCTGGGCCCGAGGAGCCCTCACCATAACTGGCTCTCTTCTCGGTCCAGGCCAGCAGCTCCTTGACGTAGCGGCTCCAGGTCTTGGCGTACTCCAGAGCTGCATCCACGCCCCCCTTGGTTCGGATGAGCCGCAAGTCCAGCTCCTCTCCTGGGGCAGATGGGTGGACCTCTGAAACTTCACTGAGCCCTCAGACCAGACCAGTGAACCCTGTTCTACATCCTATGGCTTCTCCAAACACTCCCTTGCTTTTGCTTTTTTGCAGTGTAGGTTGCGACCTTACACTGATTCTCCACCGAGACTGGAGCTCCCTGAGGACAGGGGTTCACGTCTGTTGGGGGCACTGCCACGTCCCTGGTGCACGGGACAGGCTGTTGATGATGGAGGACTCCTTTGTGCCCCCATGCTTCTGGTCCCAGAGCCCCTACCTGTAAGGGGTGCAGGATCCTCTGGGGAGGGGCCACTCCAACGGCTGGTCTCACTGGCCTGAGAGGTGGGGGGAGACAGCATTCAGGAACATGCAGTGCAAGCGCCTCCACCTTCCTCAGTCTCTCCTCTGAGGCCCCCTTCTCCCTGTCCCCTGGGTCCCATCTCTCACCAAAGTGGCTGTGGGGTTCTTGTCAGGTTCCGGGTCTCCTGAAATCACAGTATCTCCAGCCAGCATCTCAAGAGTCCTGGGAGGTCAGGGAGTCAGGATGCCACCCTCCACCAAGTCTGTCCCACCTAGGGTGCTGGGAACCCCAGGGCAGTTTGGGGATGGTCCTAGATATCACCTCTGTGACATCTGTTGTATCTGGGGGTCCTGAGGGATGGGACTTTAGAGAGGGAAGTAAGTGAGCTTCTTTTTTAAAGAAATTTGAGATAGAATTTGAAGGATCCTGGGTAACTTTGGGGTTTAGAGCAGGATTATAAAGTTCTCCAATGTTTTAAGTGTTCACAAGGGTCACAAGAAGGATATGTGGGGCCCCTAGGATCACTCTGGGGGTTGCTGGTGGATTTAGGGGGTTGAATTTGGGGATATTCAGGTGTGTTGAGGGCCCTCTCTTAGGCTTCTTGCATTATTAGGTAAGCGCATCCAGAAGTTGCAGGTTCCTAAAGGGGCTTTGGGCATCTAAACGGTTAGTGATTTAGGGATCCTGGCAGAATTTGGGGTGACTCAGGCTCAGACTCACACGTTCCCCAGTGAGATTTCGAGGTTGTCCAGGCTCCGGAAGATGTCACTGTACCTCTTCCTGCTCTCAGGAGCCGGGGGTAACCCTTGGAGAGGGGAGTATCACACATGGGCGAACAGAAGCCTCTCTCCACCCACCACACCTTGGCAGGTTGTTTGGAGGGTGTGGATGGTGAGTGGGGAGGAGGTGGGGGGGAACAGGGGGTGGGGTGGGGGGAAGGAGGGAAAGAGAAAGGAAAGAGAGAGAGAGTTCTGGTCTCATGGGGAGTGCAGGATGGGATGGGTGTTTGAGCTGGGATGGTGGGAGTGTGGGCTTGGGTGGGACCTGACTCAGGACAGGCAGATGGACTCAGGCACAACCCAACACAGAGACCGCTGCTTGGAGAAGCAGAGACACCCACACATGCATGGGCCTAGAAGCAAAGTGAGAAAACAGATGTCCTAGATACAGCCACACTGTCTCCAGGGACAGAGACAGCTTGACAATGGAACCACATGGACCTCAGGCCAGACAGATGGAAATACA
This sequence comes from Muntiacus reevesi, assembly GCF_963930625.1. Lineage (NCBI taxonomy): Eukaryota > Metazoa > Chordata > Mammalia > Artiodactyla > Cervidae > Muntiacus > Muntiacus reevesi. The sequence goes on along the minus strand of NC_089249.1, from coordinate 182,625,932 downwards.
CGTGGGACAGACCAGTACAGGGCCTGCGGCAGAAACACACACGGGCAGATTGAAACCCGGAGCGGCGTAAAGACCAAATGACACTCAATATGCAAATCAGAGACACAAAGACTGGTGGAAACAAAGTCGGACCTCGCCACGTTTCTGCTGCAGGCACCCCTTCTAGGGGGCGCAGATCAGCATGTTCCCCTCCCTGGGCAATGGAGTGGCCGGGTGGGGATCCTGCCGCGTTGCCCTCTCCATCAGCAGTCGTGACACCCTGCCCCCATCACAGATATCAGAAGCAGAAGCGGCCACTTCCCCTTCCTGGGCCCCCTCCCCCAGACATCCGGGGTGAACTCCTAAGGGGGAGGGGGTCAGGGGCTGGTGTCCCGGGCCCCCTCTCAGCTTGGGAGTCCCCACAGTGGAGGATTCCCGCGTCCTCCCCATTCAGGAACTCCTCTCCCAGCTCTCTGCACAGGGAGGAACAGGCGGGGACCCTCACTGATTTAGGAAGTAGGATACGGTCGGGAGAGCCCCCGCGAGGATCACGAGTCCCGGACCGCCTACCCGGCTCCGTTGAGTCCATGCTCCGGCCCTAGGGTCGCTCGGCTGGGACGGGGACTGGGAGGCAATCGCGCGCCGGCGCCGCCGGGGCCCAGCCCCGGTTTCCTGCCTCCGCCGCCGCTGCCGGGGTTCCGCGCGGCCCCGCCTCAGAAGGCCCCGCCTCCAGCCACGCCTCTGCTGGTAGGCCACACCCTCCATGCGAAGACGCAGAACACGCCCCCTGCCGGAGTGGCCGGGGGGTGCACTCAGGACTTCCTGCGTGACCGGCCGAAACGACTCCGTCCCGGCCAGGGTTTCCTCTTCCCAGATCTTTGTGGGCCCCCTAACCCCAGCATACTCCCCTTACAGTGAGCCCACACAGTCTGCCTGGCCAGAGGAGCCTGTCCCAAACGTTTCCCGTTCTACGACCCAGGGACACCCCTGCGCATAAGTCTCTTGGAACTCTGAACCCATCCTAAACTGGCTGGGGCAATGGGAGCCCCCTGGTGGTGGTCTGATGTTCTGCCCCATTCCGGTTGAATTTGAAGTCCCCGAAAGCTGAACAACGAAGAACTGATGCTTTTAAACCGTGGTGTTGAAGACTCTTGCGAGTCCCTTGAACTGCGAGGAGATCAAACCAGTCGATCCTAAAGGAAATCAGTCCTGAATATTCATTGGAAGGACTGATGCTGAAGCTGAAACCCCAATACTTTGGCCACCTGATGCGAAGAACTGATTCATTGGAAAAGACCCTGTTACTGGGAAAGATTGAAGGTGAGAGGTGAAAGGGACGACAGAAGATGAGCTGGTTGGATGGCATCACTGATTTGAGGGACATGAGTCTGAGCAAGCTCCAGGAGTTGGTGATGGACAGGGAAGCCTGGTGAGCTGCAGCCCATGGGGTCACAAACCGACACAACTTGAGCAACTGAATTTTGGGGGACGGGTTGGGACCGAATGGTTGAGGGACCTGTTTTGTGGAAGACGATTTTTCCATGAATTGGGGGGGGTCAGAGCAGGGGTATGGTTTCAGGATGATTGGAGAGCATTACATTTATTGTGCACTTTATTTCATTATTACATTGTGATACATAATGAAATAATTATACAACTCATCATGATGCAAATCAGTGGGAGCCCCGAGCTTGTTTTCCTGCAACTGCATGGTCCCATCTGGGGGTGATGGGACATAATGAAACCTGAAGTGTGTTGCTTATGTCCAGTCTACTCTGGAATCTCATTTGGTTGCTGTCACTGCAGAAAACCCTGCTTCACAAAGATGAAATAGAATGAAAGTGGAAATGGAAGCAGGTTTTTCAGTGCTTTTGTGGCAATCTCAGGATATTCTGCTTTGACTTTAATCTAGAACATGTGTGCGTGCTAAGTCGTTTCAGTTATGTCGGACCTTATGAACTATAGACCACCAGGCTCCTTTGTCCATGGGATCCTCCAGGCAAGAAGACTGGAGTGGGTTGCCAAGCCCTCCTCCAGAGGATCTTCCTGACCCAGAGATGGAACTGATGCCTCTTATGTCTGCTGCCTTGGAGGCAGGTTCTTTACCACCAGCACCACCATGCCTGCAAGTGTTAGTTGCTCAGTTGTGTCTGACTCTTTGCGACCTCATGGACTGTAGCGAACCAGGCTCCTCAGTCTATAGAATTTCCAGGCAAGAATACTGGAGTGGATTGCCATTCCTTTCTCCAGAGGGTCTTCCTGATCCAGGGATCAGATTCTTTACTGTCTGAGCCACCAGGAAAGTCCATCCAGAACATACAGAAATTTTAAATTATCTCAAACATACTTTTAAGGCCACTGTCATTTTTTATCTTAAGCAGTTAATCCTTTTCTAGCATTAGAAAAGATAAATTCTATTTGACAAAGTCAATTCACTTGGCTTTTTCACAAATGGGTTGAGGATCCATTCCTTTCCAATTTGGGGGTCTTCTGTGGTTGGGAAATATTGCTCAAACTCTTGAAAGGTGCAAGGTGATCATTCATCAGCTGGGAGAAAGTAGGTCCTGGCTCAGTCCCTTTCAAAATCTCTGCTAATGTTTGAAACATGTCAGAAATCCTCAGTGTTCACTCGTTGCCCCCATAATTCTGGTGTGGGTTTGAATGTAGCCACTTTATCTGCTGACCTGAACACAGTTGTTTGCCCCTAAAGTGACAGATTGAGTTCGTCGAGCAGGTTAAAGATGTCACACAAATAAGCAAATTTTGCAACCCATTCTGCCACTGAAACATGCTTCCAGTGGTGACTGTTCTTCTAAAAGAAATCTCTAGAGCAGCTCTCATAACTCAAAAACTCTGGCTATGGATCTCCTTTTATATACTTTATTTTTACTTATTATTTTTGGCTGTGTTGGGTCTTCGTTGCTTTGTGCGGGCTCTCTTGTGGCGGCGAGCAGGGACTGCTCTTGACTGCAATGTGCGGGCTTCTCATTGCGGAGCACAGGCTCTAGGTGCACGGGCTACAGCAGTTGTAGCTGAGGTCTCAAGTTTAATTGTGGTACATGGGCTTAGCTGCTCCTTGGCATGTGGAATCTTCCTGGACTAGGGATCGAACCCATGTCCCCTGCATTAGAAGGTAGGTTCCTATCCACGGCACAACCAGGGAAGTCTCAGTGATCTGCCATCAGAAAGCATCTCACGTCTGTGTAAGAGAGGCTTGTGCTCTCTGTCTCTCTCTTCACAGAGCTGCTCGAACAGATGTGAGCTAAGGGCATGGACTTTAATGTGGTTGATAATTTTAATCATATCATACAAAGTGTTAAGTTCAGGTGACATTTTTTGGCTAGCAGCATTTCTTTATGGATGACACAGTGTGTAGACTCACACTCAGAAGTGACCTCTTTGATCCAAGCAGTGAAACCAGAAAGCCTTTTGGTCACGGCAGCCCTTCAGTCCATGCATATGCCAACACAGTGACCTGGTACATAATCACTAAGAGACTTGGGGTGCTGGTTGGCAACGAAAGTGCAGGTAACATGTTCTCATGAAAAATAAAAGGCACAAGAACATTGTTGCCTTGTCACACTGGTAGATGTCAACCTGGATCACGTACCATGTGGATGTTAACCCTAACAACTGCGGCTCAACATTCTCTATTTAATCAGTTAGTTATGAGAGTGAAAAGTGAAAGAGCCAGTCAGTCATGTCTGACTCTTTATGAACCCATGGACTGTAGCCCGCCAGGCTCCTCTGTCCATGGAATTCTCCAGGCAAGAATCCTGGAGTGGGTTGCCATCCATTCCCTTCTGCAGGGGATCTCCTTGTCCCAGGGATGGAACCTGGGTCTCCTGCATTGCAGGTGGATTCTTTACTGTCTGAGCCGCCAGGGAAGCTTAATTATGGTATCCTCTAGTTATGGCACTAGCCAAAAAAGGAACACAGGCCACCTTTTGAACTGCAGCCTCTCCTAAAAGTTCATGACAAATGTCCCCAGCAGCAGGATCAACTCTTCACCAACAGTAAAGGGCTTAGCTTTAGCAGGAGGGTTAGCCACTAAGAATGAGATTTGCCGTTCAGACACATTTAATGAAGTGGTGGCCTTCAATAATTGCTTCGGTTCACTTTTTTTCTTTTGAAAAACTCCAAAGGCTTGTCTTTTAACGCAGGGTGCTTGGTCTCCATGTGGCAAAGCAGTTTTGAAGGCTCCGTGGCTTTGTTGGATAGCCAGTTGCCCGTATTATACAACACAGTCTTAGAGAGTGTTATAATGAACCCGTAACTTAACTATGCTAGGACTCTTGGTTGCTGTTTAGTTGCTAAGGTGTGCGTGACTCTTTTGTGACCCCATGGACTGTAGCCCACCAGGCTCCTCTGTCCATGGGATTTCCCAGGTAAGAATACAGGAGTGGGTTGCCATTTCCTTCTCCAGAGTATCTTTCCAAACTAAAACTCTTGGTATTTTCTTTCAAATGAAGTTTTTTTGGGGGTGGGGTGGGGGGGGGCAGTCTTGGAGTCTTCTGCTGTCTCACCGCTGGGTCTTTCCTCCCTTACAAAGAAGCTCTCCAGTGATATTTGTTTTTACACATTTTGGCTAGGGTCAGCTTGTGGGCTTATCAAAACTGTAACCGAGACAAGTGTGCATTTCGGGAAAGAGGCACGGATGGAAGTAGTGGTAAATAAAATGGGCAGGCCACACATGGACTAAAACAAAGTGTCGGATTCTGACTCTGACAGCCTGGATCTGCAGCTGCTTCCTGCGCTAGCATCGCCGCCTCAGCTCCACCTCAGACCACCAGTTATTAGATTCCTGTAAGGAGCACACAACCTAGGGATCTAGGTTTGAATCCTTGCATGCGCGGCTCATGATGCTATGAGCCGCTGATAGCTCATGATGATAGCTCATGATCTGCCACTGATCTGACAGGAGGCAGAGCTCAGGTGGTAAGGCGAGAGATGGGGAGCGGCTGTAAACACAGATGAAGCTTCGCTTGCCTACCTGCCACTCACTCCCTGCTGAGCAGCCGGTTCCTGAAGCCCAGGGCTTGGGGACCTCTGCCCTAACCTGCTGGGGCTGAAGACACTACTGGGAACCCCTGGGAGGGCTCAGCGCTGCATCAGGGCTGAGGGCCCATTCTCAGGGCAGTCAGAGCACCCCTTGGACCTCTCTCATGCACGGAGGGTACAAGGAGCCTTGCTCTGAGCCCAACAAGAATAATGCCCAGCAAACTCCCCCGTCCAGAGTGCTCCCCTCCCCATTTGAGTGCCTCAAATGGCCTCAGGGATCCCCTGCTGGATGGGGCCTGGCACCTCCGTTGTGGTTCACTCGCTAACTGGTGTCCGGCTCTTTGCGACGCCATGGACTGGGAGATGGGTGGAGAAACAGCAGGCATCTCTTCCCTTCTGGAAACCCTGGCCAGTGTCCAGGGCCCATGTGACACTCACAGCCGGTCTCAGCCCCTTCCTTGCTCTGGCTTCCAGGACTCTTGGTGGGCTCTGGGCCACGCTCCCTTTGATGGAGAAGCCTGTTGGGTGGGTTGCTAAGGATGACCATGAGGCAGGGGCAGAACAGGGTAGAGTTCCTCACTGAGGCGGGGAGAGGAAGGAAGTTGTCCGGAAGCCTGGGCTTGGGTTCCATGGCCTGAGATTGTCACATGCAGCTTGTCAGTTATCAAATGCACCCACACCCCACACTCGGGAATTTCTGACGGGAAATAAAAGGCTTTTTCTAGTTTTTCTTTGGCTGTTGAAAAGGTAAGAAATCTGACTGCAGCTCTCAGCTTTCATGCTACCAAGTCCACAGGTCCTGAACTGCAGCGCGTGAACGCCTTCTGGAAGGACAGTGTCAGTGTGGAGAGCCCGACTGCAGGTCAGACCCTGGCTGGGATGTGATCTAGTGCTGGCACCTGTGTGCTGCAGGATCCTGAGGGCTGACCCGAGTCAGTATTTGTAATGACTTCAACTTCCTTGTATCTGACACCACGAGAGGAAGGCATGCTGTTATTCTGCATGTTACTTAAAAAGGAAAATTGCCATGATCCTAAGACTTCCCTGAGTGCCTGAGGTGTCAAAAACGTGAAGCTGCGAGGCCATGGAAACACGGAAGCGGTTACAAAACTAGGAAGCACAGAGAGCTCGCTGGGCTCCGGGCTCGGCCTGTCCAAGTGCCGCGCGTCTTGCATAGAAAGGTTAGAACCTCACACTGCCCACGGCGGGAGGCAGGGGCCAGGACCTTCCTCGGGGACCACTCGGACCCTGACAACCCCTCCTGCGGCACACAGACGCAGGTGAGGCTTCTTAAAATTATCGATGCTGCTTTATTTACCAAAGGTGTTGGCCCGGGGCTGGTTCTGCCAGCCAGGTCCTCAGACAGTCACAGGGAGATGGGGGGTGGGGGTGGGGTGTCCCAGCTCAGTCTTGGTGGGCAAGGCCAGGTCAGCCTCACGTGGGGGCGGCGCTCCCTCCTGGGGCCCTCGTGGGGCTCCTGCCCAGAGGCAGCAGGGTGGGCAGCAGGTGCCAGCACTGCTGTCTCAGGAAGGCACTTTCAGCTTTGGGGTCCCCAGGAAGAACTGCAGGACGCGGTCGGCCAGGAGCGCCAAACAGAAGTCCAGGAGGAGGACCTGGGCGATGACCAGCTTGAACTGTGGGGCAGGGAGTGCTGGTGAGGCAGGTGCCCGCAGATAGGTCCAGGCTGAGTCCCGGGACCATGTCTACAGAGCGACTCACCTCCACAGGGATGTCCACGAGCCCAAACTGGCTGTTGAACTCAGGTGAGGAGCCGAGGAGCAGGCCCACAATGGCCAGGAGTGACACGGCCAGGCTCCACACCAGGGGCCTGTTCTCAGGCAGGCTCTCCATGAAGGGTGGGCCCTGTGGGGACAGACAGACAGAGCGCTGTGTCACGGGGGCCCAGAGGGTGGGCAGGGGCTGCCTGGGCAGGGGCCGGGCCTCACCTTGTAGTTGATGGCGAAGGTGGCCATCTGCATGGCCATGGCCATGATGTACACTGTGCTGTTGACTAGGCTCGGCTCAAATTCTTTGTATAAGTCCACAAACTGCTCCTGCCTGCAAGGACACAGGGGGGTCAGGGCCCCTTCGTGACCCCTGCTGCAACCCCTGCCCCTCAGAAGCAGGACTCTGCTGGCCTGGTCACTCCAGGCCAACGTCTGCACGTATCCCTCCTGCCCCCCGCCCTGGGCGGGCACTCACTTCTCAGGGCTCCGGGCCTGGGCCTCGCTGTACAGGTAGACGAGACTCACAAAATGCACGCAGAATTGCAGCGTGACAGTGAGGATGGTATACAGGTTGAAGATGTTGGGCAGGGGCCGCTCTCGGGACAGTGTCTTCAGGGGCTGCAGAGGCAGGCTGGGGGTCAGGGCCCAGGCTCAGCCTGGGGTCACCCACCTACCTTGCTTCCTGGCAGGCCTTATGTAGAGAGTTGTCATTGAATTCTGGGGGTTGCAGGTCAGCACCAGTCCCCTGCTCACTCCTCTAGCTCCTCAGTCCAGATGCCACCCCAGCCTCGCTCAATGCCCATGTGCTGCACGGCTATCACAGGGGTCTCATGACCCACTACGCCCCTGCCCTACAATAAATGTAAAGCCCCCCGCCCCCACTATTGCTCATGGCGCAGGCACAGTCAATCCAGACCACCGCCCACGCCCTCTGGCCTCAAGGGCCTCCCTGCACCAGCCCTTGACCATCTGCAACCTCTGGGGGGTTCCTGGCTGCTTCTCTTGTTCTTTACACGTTGACTTGAGTGTCAGCATCACACAGGCCTCCCCGACTGACCCCGAGGCCATTCCTCACAGCCTGTGTGATCCCACTTGGTGTTCTTCTCAGCACTGCATACTTTCTGAGTGGTCGTGATAATCATTTCCCATCTGTCTTGTCCTCACCTGTATGGCCCACCTGAGACCCCAGCCTGTGCACAACGCTGGGCCCGAGATGCTTCGCTCTGAAGCAGCCAAGTGGGAGCCCACCCTGCCCCGGATCTCCATCTGTAACTTGAGGTGACAGTTCCCACCCCAAGGGCTGCTGCGCAGGTAACTCAGACCTGTGGCTCCACTTTTAACAGCGTGCCCTGGGTGACCCAACTGTCAACTGATGGCTAACCAGCAATCCGAGAAGCCTCTCAATTCCTCCAGGGAGGGAATCATGGCTCAGAGAAGCGGAGGGTACCCTCGGGCTGGGGCAGGAGCCCCTGCTTTTCTCAGGCTCCTGACCCACCTTGGAGCGGGAGATGAAGAGGAAACAGCCAGCCAGCAGCAGCCCCTGCAGCGTGGCCTGGAAGTCACTGAACTTGACACCCTCCAGGTACAGGACACTCTGGCTGTAGGCTAGGATGAGGGCGTTGAGCGCCAAGATCTTGAACATCTGCAGTGTGGTCACCAATGTGCATCGGCCCTGCTTGATCACGTGGCAAACTGCGGGGGAAGGCAGGTGTGGGCGTGGGGGCCAGGCAGTGTGGGCCGAGGGATGGGGCAGGGGGAGGAGCAGGCAGCAGGACTCACTGCATTGGATGGAAGAGAGCTTGGAGGTGAAGGGCGCGGCGATGCTGGCATCCCCCAGCTTCACGATGGGCGTGCTTTCGTCCTCTAGGTCCCGCAGCACCTGACTCAGGCGGTCCTGCGAAGCAGACAGATGGGTGAGGCCTGACCACAAGGGGGCGCTGGTGCCCCTCCTCCTCCGGAGACTCACCCGCTGGGAGGCCAGCTGCTCCTCCGGGGGTGGGAGCCCTGACCTCTGCTTGGCAGCCCTGGAGGCCGCCCTGACTCCGCTGTTGCTCAGGACGGGGCTGTCCCGGGGCCGTCGCCTCCGTTCGACGACCCGCTCAGGGGCGTTGGCCAGGAGGGCCACACCTGGTGGGAGAGTGTGTCAGGAGCCAGAGCACGGAGCATCTGCTCAACGCAGCTCAGCCGGTACCAAACCCCCCACTTCACCTGCCCACCCTCCCCAAGGAGTGAGCACCTCAGAGCATCCGCCCTACTTCTACAAACTACTTACAGAAAGACGACAAGAGAAAAGCAACACCCAAATACAGTATGTCACACTACAGAGGTCCAAAGTGACTCCCAGAGAAGTTTATTGCCAAGAGTCATGCGGTCATGAGAACTGCAGTCGATAAACCAAGTAAATATCTGAAAAGCACTGAAAGAAGCTGGGGCTGCCCAGGTGGTGCTAGTGGTAAAGAACCCGCCTGCCAAAGCAGGAGACCTGGGTTCAACCCCTGGGTCAAGAAGATCCTCTGGAGACCTGGGTTCAACCCCTGGGTCAAGAAGATCCATGGCAACCCAGTCCAGTATTCTTGCCTGGAGAATCCCATGGAGAGAGGAGCCTGGTGGGCTACATGGGGTCGCACAGAGTCAGACATGACTGAAGCGACTCAGCACGCACGCATGAAAGAAATGAGGTTAAACTGTCTTTGAACACCAACTTGCTACCTGTACTCTGCTGACACAGAATCAAGGTGGGAAACTCTCCTGGCCTTGGCTCTGGGTGCTCACACGGTGCCTGGGGGAGGGCTGGACAAACCGAGTCGTCTGCCCCGTGGAGCCTCCCTGGCCCCACCACACCCTTCCTCAGGCACGTGTATCCCCTCCTGGCTTCGGAGCCCTTCAGACCCCCAGCCCCGCCGGCCCCTGCCCCATCTCTGCGCCACTGCCGCCTTACAGAACCAGCTCCGTGGCGTGCCCCCGACGGTAAGCCAGAGAAGGCAGAGGAGTCCCCGCCCCCAACCCCAGGCTCACCCACATCGGCGTGCTTCAGGGCACCCACGTCATTGGTGCCGTCTCCGCACATGAGGGTCACGTAGCCCAGCTCCTTCAGGCTGGTGATGACAAACTCCTATTTGGGGAAGAGACGGGCCGAGTGAGGGCTGTGTGCCGTGCCCAGCGCCCCGCCTGCCCTCTGCCACCCCCTGCACCCACCTTCTGCTTGGGGGCCACTCGGGCAAACACTTGCACGTAGGGGATGAGGCGAAGCAGCAGCTGAGGGTCCTCGGCCTGCAGGTGGGCCAGGCCGTCGCCCGTGAGGCACAGTGCGTGCTCCCGGGCCAGGGCCTTGGGGGAACCCTGGGCCAGGGGCTGTGAGATGCTGCCGTCGATGGAGCGCCACTCACACAGGCCACCTGCAAAGCCGGGGCCCAGGGTCAGGGCAGGGGGTTCAGCTGTTCAGGCGGACCCTCTCACCTGGACCCCACATATGCAGTCCTCGTCCTTCTCTGGAGCACCTTCTTGCTCCCTACCTCTCCTAATCCAGGTCCACACCAACCTGTACCCTACACTCTCAGTACCCCCGCGAGATCACCCATAGAAGGCTCTGATACAAAGAATCTGAAAACCTAGGGCCTAAGTCACTAGAGACTGCATGAAGAGGCCAGATCCAAACCCAGATGGCGTTTGCCTACAACTCTGCTCTCCTAGGCCAGGGCACCCCATGTCACTTCCTCAGGTCAGACACTGCCTGCTGTCCACTTCCCCTTTCTAGCTGGTGGGTCGAGGCCCAGATGCTGGGTGTGAAGGATGGCTGAGGGCAGTCTACCAGCCCTTGTGGCACTGGGCTGGCCGTGAGCTGTCTCAGCCCGGAGGGAAATCAGTCTCCACCGGGCTTCTGTTCTGGGTGTTCTGCTAAAGTAGCTTGGCTGGAAAGCTAACAGTCTTGGTAGTCATCTCTGGGCCACCCACCTACGATTTCCCAGGCTCTGCAGAGTGCAGTGCCTGTGACTGGCACAGAGATCTGGCATACAATGCAGATCGAGAGGAGGGCGAGGTGGTTCTGGACACCCCCTTGGCTGGGCCACACCAGCGTCCTCCTCCGTCTGGCCTGCTGCCTGGTGACACCCGGGGGCATGCTGCTCCCAAGCCAGGCCCTGCACTGGGTGCCACCCTAGGGCACCTGACAGATTCCACCCCAGCAGCTGGAGGTGCTGGAACTGGATTTGCCTCTTGACCAGTCCGATTCTGAGGCACCACTTCGGTTATTCAGGAGACACCAGAGACCACGAGCTCTGGACCTGAGTTCAAATCCTTAGTCACAGTGTCTCCAAGTGACCCAGGTGGAAGGATCCACTTCTGTTTATCTACAGAGCAGGGACCCCAACAACTGATCAGCTGGGTTCCTATGTTGTGCGGGGATGACAGGCCCTTCCAGGTGGAGCAGAAGGGCTGACCTGGTGAGGCAAACCAAGGCCTTTGCCCCAGGTCTGGCCGCCAAACATGAGCTCCGTGCTCTCAGTGGGAGCACTCAGGCAGCCAGCCGGGCCCAAGGAGGGGAGGCTATGAAACGTGGGCTGCTGTGACTATAACCCGTAGCCTTAGGACTGCAAGTCACTGCCGGTCCCGGGGCCACGGGTCATCTGCACGCTGCTGCATGGGCGGGGAGTGGAGTTCCCAGGCCAGGTAGACCAAGTGTGCTCACGGTGCAGGCTGTGACCAAAAGGCCTGTGTCACAGGGGCGGAGGACGCCTGGCGTGCTTACTCCGGCCTGGCACATAGGTAGGCCACCAGGTGGGAGCTGCTCTTGGACTCAAGGTCCCCCCAGCTCACGAGACATGGGGCCTCACCTTTCTCCGTGGGAGGCTGCAGGATCAGCGTCTGAGCCTTCTCAATGAAATGCAGCTCCTGAGCCACATGGCAGGCAGTGAGCGGGTTGTCACCTGTGATCATGACCACCTGGGGAGAAGGCAGAAGCTCAGGAGGTCAGAACTGCAGCCTGGAGACATGGGGGCTAAGTCTCTTCTAAGGAAAGCCACGGAGGGAGATCGTGGCCTCCTACTGGGGACTGGGCTTCCAGGAGCCCTAAGGTCTGAGAGCAGCTTCTACAAACAGTATATGTATCGGTGTCTTTGTGAGAACACCTGTGGCCTTTAATTAAAACATGCACCAAGAACCAGATTCTGGTGTGGCCCCTCTTCGCTTGGAAACTGGTGACGGGAAGACGGGCCCTGACTGCTGAGGGCCAGGTGAGGACTAATCATATCTCTGCCCTCTGACACGTCCAGCTCATCTCCCACACCCTAGAACTGCATCCTGAGCCCCCAGCTAGAAAACACAAACCACCAGGACTGGCAGAGCAAAGCCACTGGGACAGATGCAGCCTGTCTGGGCGTGGTCTCCACATCCCCTCAGCCAGTCTCAACTGTTCTCTAGGACAGGGTGGAATGGGGAAACAGCGCTCATCTCCCAGGGATGCCGGGGGCCTGGGGAAGTGAGGTGAGAAGGGTGGGCGTGGGTCCGAGAGCAGCCTCAAGATGGGACAGCATGAGTGTCTAAGTCACGGTGGAGCTCAACCAAAAGCCATGCTCTTTGCTTCCAAGGCCCAGACACCCACCCCTGGGCACCCCACTGAGGGTCAACTGCCGCCTACTGTCACATCCCCCTCTCTGTTAGGAGCAGCCAAGACAGCCCACCCGGAGGCCTGGTAGAAAGGGGGCCAGTGGCTGTACCCGATGGGAGGCGTTCTGGATCTCACGGATCACGGCCTTGGAATCAGCCTTGAGTGGGCAGGAGACCACAATGAAGCCGACGAACTTGAGGTTGCACTCCAGGGCCTCCCGCTTGACCTCCCGGGCCTGTGGATGGACACACCAGGGCCCTAAAGATCTGTTTCTCTTCTCCTTCCCCAATACCTAAGCTCTGACACGACAACATGCTGGGGATGGGGGGGTCAGAGACAGCCCCCTCCTTGCAGGAGGGGACCTGAGGGTCAGAAGGTGAGAGACGTGGGGAGGGTGAGAGGCGCCCTGGTGGCAGAAGGGCTGAGCAGGGGCTGGGCGTCCTGGCCCCCCAGTGGCACCTCTACCCTCTATCACGGACAAGAGCGTGGCGTGAAGTCTCTGTGAGTCCACTTCTAGGACGAGAGAGTCTGGACTCTCCTTTGAGAACCACTGAGCACAAGCTGACCCTCTTCACTTCATACAGAAAGCAGAAAACCTCTGCCCTCATGGAGCTTGCCTTCTCCTGGAGAAGACGTGCAGTAAAGTCACAAACACCAGAACACTGAGTACCATGAGAGAGATGAAGGCAGGGGCTGGGGCAGAGGGGCGCGGTGGGGCATAGGGCTGGGTGGCTCTGACAGGTCTGTGACTAGGCTCTGGACACAGAGGTGTGACCTCCTGCACTTTCTGGAAGGATCTCAGGGCCGCTGGGTGCCAGTAGACAAAAGCCACTCGGATGAGGGCCGAAGTGGAAGCAGTCCGAGGAGCAGTGTTGGTGATGGAGGTGGGCAGAGAGTCTACAAGGATGTGGGCTGTGACCAAGGGCTGGGGACACCCCAAGACCATAGAGTGGCCAGGCGGCAGGGCAGGGCAGGGGTGAGCTGGGGAGCCCAAGGTGCCCCAAGGCCTTCCCAAAGGGGCTGTGAGGACAGGAGGTGAGACCTGGGTGTGTTCTCCAGGGAGCAGCCCTGGATTCAGGGATGGGATGGGGTCTCGCAGGGGAGGGGGCACGCTGGGGAGAAGAAACTGCGGACTGAGTGCCACCTGGGGCCTCCAGAGGTAGAGGCGAGGAAGACGATGAAATTGTGGCTGCTCGTGGTGGCACCCCAGGGGGAAGAGGGTGACCCGCACGGGGGTTGGTGGGTGGGGGCCTGGGCCCTTACCTGCTGGTGAGTGAGGTGCCCCAGCTCCTTATACCCCAGCGCCAGAACTCGGGCTCCTTCCCGGGAAATCTCCGTGTGAATGTGCTGGTAGTCAGGTGGGCACTGGGCGAACTGCAGGGAACGCAGGGGGCGATCACCGACCGCCCTGCAACCCCCCTCCCGACCCTGGCCGGGGCTGGCTCACCATGGAGTGCAGGGTTTCGGGGGCCCCCTTCACGGCCGCGATGTAGCAGAGATCGGTGGAGCCAAGCTTCTCATAGGAGGCGAGCACGGACATTCGCTTTAGGGCACTGGCAAAATGAAAGCGCTGGTGAATTTTCAGCCCCTGAGTTTTAATACTTCGGGGGAATACTTTCTCATCTGGAAACAAATAAGCACGAGTCCTGAGGGCCTTCGCTCCAAAGAGGCCGCCAAGCCACCGCCCGCCCCCGCCATGCCCTCCTACCCTCCGCCCACCCTCCCCCGACCTCCGCACACGGGGTCTGGCTCGGCGAGGGGTCAGAGCCGGGCGACCTGGGCACAGAGGACCCCGCCCCAGGTCAGAGGCGAGCCTGTGCCCACCCGCTTGCCCAAGGTGAACACACACGTGTCCGACAGGTACACTGCCTGCCTGGGGATGCACAAGCCGGTGGTGTGCGAGGTTCCAGCCCTCACCTCTGGTCAGGGTCCAGTCTACGGCCGTCAGCATGGCTTTCTCCAGGGGGTCACCCACGAGGGTTCCGTCATCCAGCTGCATAAGGGAGTGGCACGAGGCCAGAGCGCGGTGTGTCTCTATGGGGATGCTGGACACGGGGGTCACCTCCTTCCCATCTCTGCAAGGAGGACGACCCGCGGGTTACAGGGGGGAAGGGAGCGGGTGGAGGGGCCCCTGGGAACTGCCAGGATGAGGGATGGGCCCCCACACTCCACTCCAGTCACGGGGCAGGGGCAACGACGACAGGGTGTCGGGGTGTCGCCTTGGTCCTTGTAGCGTCTGCACCTGCCACATGATGCCCCCAGAGATAGTGGCTGCCTAAGGCCCGAGCTGAGCCACGTGTCACTGTCGCTTAGGCTGAGAGCTGCCGGGGGACCCTGGAGTGGGCCTCGGTGGGAGGGCCGTGCCAGGCCCTCGCTTTGAAAGCTTGGGCTGGGCAGCTCTCTGTCCCGAGCCCCCAGAAACACCCCTGGTGGGCACCTGGTGACCCCGATGCCCATGCTCACCGGAGCCCGGCCACTCCGCGCACCACCAGGCTGTCACTGGTCAAGGTCCCCGTCTTGTCGAAGCAGCACACCTCCACCTTGCCGGCGAAGGGGATCCGGAAGGGCTCCGTGCAGTACATGTCTGGGTGGTGGGAGCCAGGGTCAGGGGTCCTGCTGGGCCCCAGCCCACTCGGCACCCTGTCCCTGCCCCGGAGACTCACAGAGCTTGGCCAGAGCGATGAGAGAAGTGTTGACGGCCAGAGACAGCTCAATGGGCAGCTCAGGGGGCACGACGGAGGTGAGGATCAGCGTGCATTCCAGAAAGAGCTTGTAGCGGTTCCTGCTGGGGTCCTTGGTTCCTGCAGAGACAGCACCTGCCGGTCTGGGGGCCATGGGCCTGGGGCCGAGCAGACGGCGGGGGGAGGGGTCAGGGCGCTTACCTTCGATCCACACATAGGCGGCTGCCGCAATGGCAAAGACCAGGAGGAAGAGGATGAAGATGAAGGTCTCCAGGTTGTTCGCCGTCACCCTCTTGACCCCAAAGAGGATGGTGCGCAGCAGCTTGCCCTAGAGGGACAGAGGGGCAGAGGGCTTTCCTGGGAGGGCAGCAGACTCTCCTGCCCTGCGACTGAAGACTGGGGGTCAGGGAAGGAAGTGGCTGTGACTGGGGCAGGGGCTGAATTCTCCAGAAGGAGAGCTGACCATCACCTTTCTTGAGAAATCCTTAAGCCACTTCAGTGTTTACTTGGCCCAAACTGTTTGTGATCCCCAAGTGTGCGGGGTCAGTTTGGGGTTTCCACCAGAGCCCCTGCCCGGGAAGGCGGGCCTGCTCCGGGGCTTGTCTCTGCACTGTGGCCCCCAGCCCAGCAGCTGCTACCAGAGCGCTTATGGGTCAGACGTTCTGGGGTCTGAAAGGCTGCCACCTTAGCTGCCCGCCAGTCGCCCCAGGGACCACCCTCTCAGGAAGGGGCAAGATGCCACACCTGGGACGTGTTGAAGCCAGTCCTCAGGACGTAGGCCACACACCCGTTGTCCACGGCTGGGGAGACAAAGAGCGGGCGTCACTAGTGCCTGCATATCCCGACCCTCTCTCGGGGCCAAGCAGATTCGGGGTGCGGGGGTGGCAGGATGGGGACACCCCCAACACCCTTGAGGCACCTACGCTTCAGGCCTGTGGTGGCTTTCTGAGGGGGGATGTGCTGCACCACTTTGGTGCCCCCAAAGATGACATGGAGCCGGGAATCTGCCTGAAGGTCCAGCACCCGGCTGGGGCTGAGGTCTTCGATGGGCTCCTGGGGAGGAGGGGAGGATGGTAGCGTCAATGGCTAATCCCACCCTGGCCTCTGTCCCTAGTCTGGAGTCTGCAAGGAGCCGCCCGACCCTCACGGGCCTCCCCATCTAACCTGGTGCGTGTTACCAGGGTCCCAGGCCCGGTCCGTCTTCTTTCTACCTTCGTGTGCAGTGTTGACTCCCAGGGACCCTGCACCCAGCCTCACCCAGGAGTCATAGCTTCCACTTCTCTCTCAGCCCACCTCAGCCTGAGACCCCAGAGTGCCCGACACCCCACTGATGCTGCTGCCTCTCATCTCCTCCTCCTCCCCACCAGGCCTCCCTCAGTCCAGGGTGCTAACCCGCCAGGAAAGCCAGGAGCCCTGTCTGCAAAGCCTCTGTCTCGGGGCCCCCTCCCTCCCGGATCTGAGCCTGGGCAGGACCCTGGCCCGTCTCCTCCCCGACGCCCGCCCCAGCACCTTCATCTGGGGCACTGATTCCCCAGTGAGCATGGCCTCGTCCACGATGCAGCGGCCCCGCAGCAGCAGCACGTCGCACGGCACCAGGTTCTCCTGGGGGGAGCGGCCTGCAGGGCAGGGGCTGGGGTTGGACCGAAGCCCGAGGCAAGGGTTCCCACCAGGGCAGAGCAGGACTGGGCCTCACCGACTGAGACGATGTCCCCGGGAACAATCTCATCGCTGGCGATGGGCCTCCACTTTCGGCTTCGGTAGACCTGGGTGGGGGTGCGGTGCCGTCGGTTCTGGGGACGCTCCCGTGCCGTGCCCACCCCAAGACCACAGGGACCCTCCTACCCACCCACTGCCCCACTGGCTGCACCTGGATCATGTGGGGCTTGTTGCCCATCTTCCGGATCTCTGACATGTTCCGCATCTGCTGCTGCACCAGGGAGGCCTCGAAGGCCACCAGCATGGACAGCGTGAAGACACTGTAGTACCAGTATTCATCCAGACACCAGAGCCCCACGCAGAACACCTGTGGGGTACGTACGGGCCTGTCTGTTCCCAGGAATGCGGGGAGACCACCCGAGGCGGACTGGCCGGCACGCCGAGGGCCATTCTGCCCATGGGCTCTGACCACAAGGGCAGGCGGAGATTTTCACGTTTGGAAGTGGGCTGGGAAAGCCCCAAGAACAGGTGGGGAGAAGGACCAGCGCTGCTGTTTTACCTGGAACACAAAGAAGGGTGCTGTGGCTCTCTCCTTGAACAGCTCTGAGAAATCAGGCACCACCATCTCGGCCCTGAAAGAGACAGATGGCTCACCCCGTTATGGGCAGGAGGCCCCACCTCGACGCCTCCACCTGGGGGCACCGCAGGCCTCCCTGGGCAACGGGCTGCTCCGTTCCAGCCTGTCTCCTTGGCCGTGCAGCACTGAAGCGGGCATGCTGACCGCCCGCAGCCCTCTGGTCTGCAGAGCCCTGACAGAACCTCTGAATCTGCACCATAGGCCCTTCAGGGAGCCGGCCCCCGCTCGGCTGGGCCGGTGAAGACCAGAACCTGTCAGGTGGCTGGGGTCCCAGGCAAGGGGGGAGGACCAGCTGACTCTGCGCCGGGAGCCCTGAGGCTGCACAGAGGCAGCTGGGCAGCTGGGTGCTGTGGGGCCTGAAACAACGTGCCAGAACCCCACCCTGCTATGGAGGGGGGTGGGCGGAGCTGGGGTCTCCCCAAGACTCCTTGGATGAAAGCCCTGGAATTTGAGGAGGAGGGCGGAAAGGTGCGTTCTGCAGCACTCAGGGTGGTGGCTGGCTCTGCCCAGGGGACCAGGTCAACTTGGGCTGTCTCTGTTTCGCCCTGCAGTGACGTCCAGGACGTGGGACTTGAGAAAAAGAACCTGCACAGTGGCCGTGTTGGGACACAGACTGAGCCCCAACCCGGACTGTGCAGGGGACCCTCACCTAAGTGAGGGGAAGTGAAGGCATGAGAGGGGGCAGCCCAGGCCGCCAGTGCGCTCAACAGGGCGGGGTGGTGAAGGTGTGCGAGGAGACAGCCCAGGCTGCCGGCACGCTCACCAGGGTGGGGTGGTGAAGGTGTGCGAGGGGAGAGCCCAGGCTGCCGGCACGCTCACCAGGGTGGGGTGGTGAAGGTGTGCGAGGGGACAGCCCAGGCTGCCGCGCTCATCAGGGCGGGGTGGGAGGAGACTCAATAAATGCTTCCGCTGAGACTTCCGATTAGACTGCTGGGTACGGTAATGTTTTTGTAATTTTTGAAAAGCAGCTAGGTCAAGTAGTAATTTCCTAGCGGTTCTGAGGGTTTTCGAGTCAAGGACAATCACCACCAGGATGGGGGCTCTGAAGCCCAGCTCTGGTCCCACCCAGCCCGGTGAGCTGGGTTCAGGTGGTTCTGGTGAAGATGAAAGGAGAAAGTGCTAACAGAGCATCTACATTCCACCTGGTACAAACAAGAGCTGTTCTGATCACCACCCCCTTTGTTTCTTATCAGCACTCATACCGTGCTGGGATATGTGTGAGAAGAATGATAAGAATTCACACCTATAGAAAAAATTTCTAAGGAAGAAGAGAACTAAAACACAAGGCAAGGATGAACAGCTCTAGGCCAGGCTCCCAGCTACGAGCCCTTCAGGGGGTCCTATCAGCAGGCAAGTTGGGAGACACCAGACTAGAACACCTTTCTCAAAAGGTGCCTGCCACGTTCACCTGGGACATCGTGTTGAAAAGGCAGACTCTCCCAAACCACTGAGCATACACAAACGGAGATGGTGCCATTAAGTGGAGCAGGGACCCAGCCTGGGACTATAAGGCAGAGCCCCAGCCCTGTCTCAGCAGGGGCGATACACAGGGATGCTGGGACTCACTTGTTGCTCCCAAACTTCTTCTCAGCAGCACGAATCTCCGAGTCCTCCTGGAACCCTCTGTTGCTCTGGTAGAATGAGAAAGCGTTTCCCACTGGAAAGGCCACGGGGAGAAAACGCTTCTTCTCCAGGGCATCATAGGAATACTTGATCTTCTGGAACTCGAAGGACAGCACCTCCTGCCCGTCTTCGCCCTGTGGGAGGTGAGTCTGTGGCAGGGGCCCCTGGCCTGGGGACCCCATCTGAGCCCGTGCCAGAGCTGGTGGTCCCTACCTCATCGCGATGCAGGGCCACGAGCTCGGTGGAGCCGTTGTTGGGAGTCGGTACCACCTTCACGAAGGTCGCTTTGCGGGCGTCGTACTCCTGTGAGAGGCAAAGTGCCGCTGCTGAGCCCTCCTCAAGTCCCAGCTCCACATTCTGGAATAAGCTACTGGGCTCTGGGTGTGGGCTTGGCCACACCCAGCTTACCACTGGGGCAAGGGACAGCATTTCACTGGGCCTTTGGTCCTGCCTGTATCATAAAGCCAGGGTCACGAACAGTGTCAAACGCCCAGGGCTCTGCTGACGAAGATAAACTCCAGCAGGAAAAATGCTGCCTAGCAGAGGTACCCGTGTGAGTCAGGCCCTGTCCCAGCCCACCTGGCCTGCTGCTCCCGCTGCCCATTACTATTCTGTGGTTCTCAAGTGACAAGGGACAACAAGGCTCATCCTTGCTTCAGCGAAGGGCACATGCTGTTTTTTTCCTGCCTGGAGCGCATGGTCAGACTGCTGGCTTTAGGCCTTTGCTCAAATGTCACCTCCTCAGGAAGCTGCTCCACCTCAAGTTCCCTCAGAATCCTTGTCCTGGTTTTCCCTTCTGCATTGACTGTGGAGTTCCACCTCTCCCGCTAACACCAAGAAAGCAATGCATTTTGTCTGTTTTGTTCCTTGTTATTTCTCCAGCACTTAAGACACGGAGGCGCTGAATAGAGCTGCGTTAGCGCTCCGTGCTGTGAGCTGCATCCGCCTCACAGCTGCTCCACCAGAACCTGTGTTGCCCTATGTTTTTTTTTTGGGGGGGGTGGTGTGTGGAGGACATGGCAGTGATCCTGAGCAGCAAGGCCCTGCCCCGCTAGGAGTTCATGGTCCCCAAAGCAGGCAGAAACTAACGACAAAAGACAGAACTACCAACCCTGGAAACGCCAGGTAGAAAGGTGCAAAGTGGTACATGGGGCCAGACGTACGCCGGGAGCTCTGCAGATGTCATCTCAAGTTCTTATACTGGCACCCTGCGCTAAGTGTTACGGTTCTCACTTTACCCAAGGGGAAACTGAAACCCAGAGAGGAGAAGCACCCTTGTCTGAGATCTCTGATGAAAACTCAGATCTGCTGGTCCTAACCTCCAGCTGTTGAACTCTCCATTTCTGGAGAGGAAGTTAATAACAGTCACACTTTTTAGCTGCAGGCTAACAGGAAGCTGGAAGTCTGGGGGTGTCATCCCCCCAACTCCCCTCCATTCTTTTGTCCCTCACTGAGGTCTTTCATTGCACTGACAGGAAGCTACCAATGCCAGAAGTTTGAGTCTCCCTTCTGGGATAAGAGAGATTTCACTTTCTCAAAAGAGAGAATTCAGTCCATATTTGGAGTCAGAGAGGTTGTAGGGTGGGGTTGTTGCTTCCCTTTCTCTTTCTGGAGCCCTTGGTGCTGTTCCCTTTCTCTCTTCTTTTAGCAAACATGTCTGAGATGAGAGGGGAGGCTGGCTGGAGGCTGACCTCAGTCCCCATGGCTCCACACCTGCTGGTGTCATATGAGGCAGGCCCAGAGGGCAGTGGACAACTGCTGAGTGGGCAGCGCTCATCCAGACCTCACCGCTAAAGGTCACGTGTACTACCATGCTATTGTACTCTGAGGGCGGCCATCAGAATCATACCCTTGTGGACAGACCTAAGGGTCTCTGAGCAGTTAAGTCACTTGCTCACAAATACCCACTGCTCCTCTTAAACGCTGCAATAAACTGCATTTCAAGCTCATTTTGGTCGTTGTGGGGTGGAAGCTCCCAGCACTGGCCAGCAGGACTGATGCTCAGTTCTCAAGACGCACAGACAGGGATATCCATCCTACAGGTCTAGCCTCACACTTTGAAAAAGAAGGTAGGAGACAGACAACAAAGGTAGGACCGATTCTAGGAGACTCATACTCGTTAGGATGGGAGCTAGCAAATGGTGACATATTCTAGGCTCTGCGCTAAGCTTTTTATAGGGTACCTTATCGACCTAATTGACCACACCAGGGAAGAATTTCAGAGAAGGGAAGTAACCTGCACCAGGGTCGTACAGCTACCGTCAGTAGCCGGTCGGAATTTAGCGAGCAGCGCAAAAGGATGAGGGCGCCCGGAGGCACCTGGGACTAGCTGAGGCAGCCCCGGCTGGGTTGGGGACGGACACGAACGCAGAGGCTGAGATCCGCGGTAAGGCCTGACCACGGCTGTGGTCGGTCTCGGGTGCGCACACTTACCGGGGTGCAGGTGAGCGCGCAGTGCGCGTGCACGGACCAATGCCCCGACAGGACGGTGAGCGCGTGCGCCAGGCAGATGGTGGCGAGCACAAGCAGCGCGGCCTCGGGGATCTGCGCCCAGCTGCTGCCCCAGCCCCAGAAGCCGGTAGCTGCGGAACCCAGCCAGGCCGGGTAGAGCAGCCCCACGAATGGCAGCAGCGTGAGGCGCCGCAGTAGCGCCAGCCGCCGGTACGGCCACACAGCGGCGACCAGCTCGTCGCCGCTCTGTATGAGTGCCGGCCCAGCGGCAAGGAGCGTGCGCGGCTGCGGCCTGGGCTTGGGCTGCCCGGCGGGCCGGGCCCCGCAAGGAACCGCATTGCCCACCGCCGCCTCCGCCGCCATCTTTCCCAGCGCCGCGCTCGCTTCCGGGCAGAGGCACCGGCTCACTTCCGAAGTTTTACTTCCGGTAAACCCTGGGGGCCGCCATGACACATGGGAGGAACAAGAGCCCGGGAAACGTAGGTGTTTGTGGCTGAATTTGGCTACTCAGGGCATCGCCATGACAGGCTGTGCCCGGAAGGAGACGCAGGGCACCGCCGTGATAGGGAGGGCTTGAAATGACTAAGACCGCCTACCTACTCTGCCACGCCGGATTGAGACCGGAAAAGACGAGGCAAGGTGGGCTGGGCGCCACCATGACAACCTAAACCGGAAGAAGCGAATTCTCCTCGGAGCCTGCACTGTCTGGGTCGGGAAGGGTGGAGCCTGGACGCTGCGGAGGCGGAACCAAAGAAACTTCGGTGCTGTGTGGGCGGGGTTTATCATGAGGGTGGAGCTTGTGTGGTGGGGAGAGGGTGAGGCTTCCTTCCCTCGGGGCTTGGGCCTAGCTTGAGGCTGGTGGGCTTAGAGAGTCTAGACAGGATACAGTTCAGCTCAGTCGTGTCCGACTCTTTGCGACCCCATGAACTGTAGCACGCCAGGTCTCCCTTGTCCATCACCAACTCCTGGAGTTTACTCAAACTAATGTCCGTTGAGTCGGTGATGCCATCCAACCATCTCATCCTGTGTCGTTTCCTTCTCCTCCTGCCTTCAATCTTTCCCAGCATCAGAGTCTTTTCAAATGAGTCAGTTCTTTGCCTCAGGTGGCCAAAGTATTGTATTTTCCACTTCAACCTCAGTCCTTCCAATGAGTATTCAGGACTGATTTCCTTTAGGAAGGACTGGTTGGATCTCCTTGCAGTCCAAGGTACTCATCTCCAACACCTCGGTTCAAAATCATCAATTCTGCAGCGCTCAGCTTTCTTTATAGTCCAAATCGCACATCCATACATGACTGTTGGAAAAACCATAGCTTTGACTACATGGCCCTTTGTTGGCAAAGTAACGTCTCTACTTTATAATACGCTGTCTAGGTTGGTCATGACTTTTCTTCCAAGGTGTAAGCGTCTTTTAATTTCATGGCTGCAGTCACACCTGAAAAGAGGCATCATGTAATAGGTAATAATTACACACTCACAAGCGGCTTCCCACGTGATCATAGTAGCAAAGAATCTGCCTGCCTATGCAGGAGAAACTGGTTCTATTCCTGGGCTGAAAAGATCCATGGGCTAGAGGACCCTGGTGGGCACCAGTCTGTGGGGCTGCAAAGAGTGGGCCAGGACTGAATCACTGAGCACATGCCCACAAGATTACTTCTTTTACATAAGAATATGAAAAATTGGTGTTTATTTACTGTTACATAAATGCTGTTGTTTGAACAAAATCCAAAAATAGGACTAATAACGATGGCAATTAGTATTTTAATACTTGTCATTCAGTCACATCTGACTCATCGTGACCCCATGGGCTGCAGCAGGCCAGGATTCCCTGTCCTTCACCGTCTCCCAGAGCTTGCTCAAACTCAAGTCCATTGAATTGGTGATGCTATCCAGCCATCTCATCCTCTCTTATCCCCTTCTCTTCTTGCCTTCAATCTTTCCCAGCATCAGGGTCTTTTCAGTGAATCAGTTCTTCCCGTCAGGTGGCCAAAGTATTGGAGTTTCTACTTCAGTTATCAGTCCTTCCAATGAATATTCAGGACTGATTTCCTTTAAGACTGACTGGTTTGATCTCTTTGCAGTCCAAGGGATTCTCAAGAGTCTTCTTCAACACCACAGTTCAAAAATATCAATTCCTTAGTGCTCAGCCTTCTTTATGGTCCAGCCGTCATGACTATTGGAAAAACCATACCTTTGACTATATGGACCTTTGTTGGCAAAGTAATGTCTCTGCTTTTTAATACATTGTCTAGGTTTGTCAAAGCTTTTCTTCCAAGGAGCAAGCATCTTTTAATTTCATGGCAGCAAGCATCATCCACAGTGATTTTGGAGCCCAAGAAAATAAAGCCTGGCACTGTTTCCATTCTTTCTCCATCTATTTACCATGAAGTGCTGGGACGAGATGCCATGATATTAGTATTTTGAATGCTGAATTTTAAGCCAGCTTTTTCACTTTCCTTTTTCACCTTCAAGAGGTGGTCTAGCTTCTCTTTGCTTTCTGCCATAAGGGTGGTGTTATCTGCGTATGTGATAATATTGATATTTCTGCCAACAATCTTGATTCCAGCTTGTGCTTCATCCAGCTGGGCATTTTGCATGATGTACTCTGCGTGTAAGTTAAATAAGCAGGGTGACAATATATAGCCTTGTTGTACTCCTTTCCCAATTTTGAACCATTGTTCCTTGTTTGGTTCTAACTGTTTCTTCTTGATCTGCATACAGGTTTCTCAGAAGGCAGGTAAGATGGTCTGGTATTCCCATCTCTTTAAGAATTTCCCACAGATTGTTGTGATCCACACAGTCAAAGGCTTTAGCATAGTCAATGAAGCAGAAGTAGAGGTTTTTTTTTTGTGGAATTCTCTTGCTTTTTTTTAATGATCCAATGGATATTGGCAATATCACAGTCAATATCACAGTAATTCAAGTCAAAACCCAAACAACTAATGCTGAAGAAGCTGAAGTTGAATGGTTCTATGAAGATCTACAAGACCTTCTAGAACTAATACCAAAAAAGAGATGTCCATATCATTATAGGGGATTGGAATGGAAAAGAAGGAAGTCAGGAGATACCTGGAGTAACAGGCAAGTTTGGCCTCAGAGTACAAAATGAAACAGGGCAAAGACTAACAGAATTTTGCCAAGAGAATGCACTTGTCATAGCAAACACCCTCTTCCAAGAACACGAGAGATGACTCTACACACGGACATCTCTAGACTGATTACATTCTTTGCAGCCAAAGGTGGAGAAGCTCTATACAGTCAGCAAAAACAAGACTGGGAGCTGACTGTGACTCAGCTCATGAACTCCTTATTGCAAAATTCAGACCTAAATTGACGAAAGTAGAGAAAACCACTAGACCATTCAGGTATGACCTAAATCAAATCCCTTACGATTTTACAGTGGAAGTGACAAATAGATTCAAGGGATTAGATCTGATAAGAGTGCCCGAAGAATGATGAATGGAGGTTCATGACATTGTACAAGAGGCAGTGATCAAGATCATTCCCAAGAAAAAGAAATGCAAAAAGACAAAGTGGATGTCTGAGGAGGCCTTACAAATAGATGAGAAAAGAAGAGAAGTGAAAAGCAAAGGAGAAAAGGAAAGATATACCCATCTGAATGCAGAGTTCCAAAGGACAGTAAGGAGAGATAAGAAAGCCTTTCTCAGTCATCAATGCAAAGAAATAGAGGAAAACAGTAGAATGGGAAAGACTAGAGATCTCTTCAAGGAAATTAGAGATACCAAGGGAACATTTCATGCAAGTTCAGTTCAGTCACTCAGTTGTGTCCAACTCTTTGCGACCCCATGGACTGCAGAGATGGGCACAATAAAGGACAGAAATGGCATGGACCTAACAGAAGCAGAAGATATTAAGAAGAGATGCCAAGAATACACAGGGAACTATACAAAAAAGATCTTCATGACCCAGATAACCACGATGGTATGATCACTCGCCTATAGCCAGACATCCTGGAATGCGAAGTCAAGTGGGCCTTAGGAAGCGTCACTATGAACAAAGCTAGTGGAGGTGATGGAATTCCAGTTGAGCTATTTCAAATCCTAAAAGATGATGCTGTGAAAGTGCTGCACTCAATATGCCAGCAAATTGGGAAAACTTAGCAGTGGCCACAGGACTGGAAAAGGTCTGTTTTCATTCCAATCCCAAAGAAAGGCAATGCCAAAGAATGTTTAGACTACTGCACAATTGCACTCATCTCACAAGCTAGCAAAGTAATGCTCAAAATTCTTCAAGGTAGGCTTCTATAGTATGTAAACCGAGAACTCCCAGATGTTCATTTCAATACTTAGTAGTACTACTAATAGAAAACACATAACAATATGTCTGAGATAAATTTGTTTTGATGTGTTTATAATTTTTTTTGTCCTCTAATACAGTAGTTTATTTGAACTATTTTTTAAACTTTCATTGGATATTAAATTTATAGGTTTATGTTGTTGCCTATTAAGGTATATACATGTAAGACCTCAAAAGAACAGAAGTGCAATAGGAGTTGGATAATATTCTATGTTTAATTAAAAATATGACGTTTCTATGTTTCCCATTTTCCACAGTAGGATATCTTTACTCTTTCAGTTTTGTTTTCCAGTGATACTTCTTTGAATGGACTGCGATCTTTAGAACATCCTTTTCACAGGAATTCCCTGGCAGTCCAGTGGTTAGGACTCTGTGCTTTCACTGCTTAAGGGCAAGGGTTCAGTCTCTGTTTGGGGAACTAAGATACTGCAAGGTTGGCCAAAAAAAAAAAAAAAGAATATTTTTTTCTTTTATGTGGTGATGAAACTGTTCCATTCAGGGGTTTCCTTGTTGATCCAGTGGTTGAGAACGTGCCTTGTGATGCAGGTGACATGGGTTCACTCCCTGGTTGGGGAACTAAGATCCCACATGATGCTGAGCCTGAGCGCCAAAACTAGAGAGTCTGTGTGCTGTTTTGAAAGATCCCACATGACACAGGGAAGATCCTGGGTGCTGCAGCTAAGATCTGACACAGCCAAATAAGTAAATAAACATTACACACAAAAGCTAGCTCAGTCAAAGATTTCATCACTTTGGTACTTCCCTGGTGGTTCAGTGGCTAAGATTCATGGGGTCAGGGTTCCATCTTTGGTTGGGAAACTAGATCACACAAGCCGCAACTAAAGATCCAGCATGCCACAACTAAGAGACAGCGCAGCCAAATAAATAAAAATAAATATTAAAAATGGTGACATCACTTTGACTTGCTTCCCTGCTCTTAGCAAACCCACAATTACACTGATTCTTGGTGTCATTCCACTGTGAAGACATGATGCAAATATCCTCCCACCTGAAGTCTTTCAGCATGGATTTTACTGATTATTAATAGTAGCAACAAGCTTTTTGATTTGCAAGAATTCGTCTCTATTAATAGCTCTCCAGACCAGAGAGCTATTGTTTTGTAGACCACCTGTTTTTCAATCAGGTCTTTGCAGTCAATGATGACTTTGTAGTAAAGTCATCACATGCCACTACTGGTGTCCAAGGTGTTCACCATTTTTGAACACTCTGAAGCACAATTCCAGTGTTAACTTATTCCAGGTTAACTGTAAGTTAAACCTCCCTTGCTCAGGGAGATGGTTTTAAAGCAGAGCGGTAACTTGTGAAATCAGAGTTGAATTCCAACCAGTTACATTTTAAGAAAACAAACAGTCTATCCCATTTAACTGACTGCCCCTTTCTGTTGACATTTTGAATTCCAAAACAAGCATACTTCAAAAAATGAATCATTGTTTGTCATATGAGCTTAAACGTTTTTTAGTTATGTGTTTATATATTTATTTTTGGTTGCATTGGATTTTTCTTGCTGTGCGTGGGCTTTCTCTAGTTGCAGTGAGCAGGGGCTACCCTTTGCTGCAGTACATGGGCTTCTCTTGTGTGAAGCACAGGCTCTAGGCACACAGGTTTAGTTGCTCCTCAGCATATGGAATGTTCCTGGACCAGGCACTGAACCTGTGTCCTCTGCACTGGGAGGTGAATTCTTATCTACTGCACCACCAGGAAGTCCCATATGAGTTTTTGTCACAACTTACATGCAACTAAGATGTTCAGCAACTTAGGGGTAATTAGTCCTTATCTGGACTCCTTATGGCTTCTTTAAACAAGTGTTTTGGAGGAACCGCTTGTAAATTTCTGCTTTGCTATCATTGTGTTTTCATTCTAATTCTCCATGCATTTGCAAATTAGAGAAAGTCATTTTTCTTTTCTAACACTTTGAAAATAGGTCTTATGGCAGGTCAACTTAAAAAAAACCCTTTATTTTATTACAGCAAATAAAATGTCAAGCTCAAGCAAAGCTGAGAGAAAGGTACAGTAATTTCCCACATTATCACCTGCCCTCCCACATTTATAGCCTTCCAGATTATCACCTAACTCAATGGACGTTAGTTTGAGCAAACTCTGGGAGACAGTGAAGGACGGGAAGCCTGGCGTGCTGCAATTCATGCGGTCACAAAGAGTCGGGCACGACTTAGCTACCAAACAACAACAGATTATTAACATCCTCCACCCAAGTGGTACATTGTTAAATTGATGAACCTATATTGACACATCATAATCATTCTAAGTCTATAGTTTGTTGTAGGGTTCACTTTTGGCATTGCATGTTCTTGAAGAGGTGAGGTGAGAGTCACCACTCAGTCCTGTCCGACTCTTTGCGACACCATGGAGTATACGGTTCACGGGATTCTCCAGACCAGAATACTGGAGTGGGTAGCTTTTCCCTTCTCTGAGGGATCTTCCCAGCCAAGGGATCAAACCCAGGTCTCCTGCATTGCAGGCAGATTCTTTACCAGCTGAGCCACAAGGGAAGTCCAAGAATACTGGAGAGGGTAGCCTTTCCCTTCTCCAGGGGATCTTCCTGACCCAGGAAACAACCCAGGGTCTCCTGCATTGCAGGCAGATTCTTCATCAACTGAGCTATCAGGGAAGCCCCCCGCAAATAAAGATGTCATGTGACCAAGCCTGCAGTGACCCAGCAGCCTTGGCAGGGAAGTCACACTCTGAATTCTTTGTGACCCCATGGACTATGCAGTCCTTGGAATTCTCCAGGCCAAAATACTGGAGTGGGTAGCTGTTCCCTTCTCCAGTGGATCTTCCCAAACCACGGATCAAACCCATGTCTTCCACACTGCAAGTGGATTCTATACTAGCTGAGCCACCAGGGAAGCCTGTATATTTGAAGTTTACTCAGTCGTGTCTGGCTCTTAGCGACCCCATGGACTGTAGCCTAACAGGTTCCTCCATCCATGGAATTTTCCAGGCAAGAGTATTGGAGTGGGTTGCCATTTCCTTCTCCAGGGGATCTTCCTGACCCAGGGATAGAACCCAGGTCTCCTGCATTACAGGTAGATGCTTTACAATCTGAGCCACCAGGGAAGCCCGTACATACTATGGGTTTGGGCAAATGTGTAATAAAATGCATCCACCATTATAGTATCATTCACAGTAGCTTTACTGTCCTAAAAATCTCCTTTATTCTGCATATTCATCCCTCCTCCCCATAACTCCAGGCAACCAGAGACTTTCTTTTTCTGTCTCCTATGTGTTGCCTTTTCCAGGATATATAGTTGGAATCATGCAGTATGTAGCCTTTTCAGACTGATTTCTTCACTTAGTACTACATTTAAGGTTCCTCAATGTCTTTTCATGTCTTGATAGCTCATTTCTGTTTAGCACTGAATAATATTCCATTATCTGCATGCACCACAGTTTATTTATCTATTTCCCCTGCTGAAGGGCATCTTGGTTGCTTCCAAATTTTGGCAATTATGAATAAAGTTTTGCTATAGGTGTATGCTATGTATATCACAAAATGGTAACGTGGTGACATACATTTCTTTTTTCTTCCTTTCAAATGTTCTAACTTTATTGAGACACAACTCACATATAACATTGTATAAATTTAACGTGTACAACATGATGATTTCCTATGCTTATGTATTCCAAAATTATTACCACAATAACGTAACCCTCCATCATCTCACATAGTTACGTGTGTGTGTGTGTGTGTGTGTGTGTGTGTGTGTGTATACTGAGAACATTTAAGATCTACTGTTTTAGCAACTGGGCTTCCCTTGTAGTTCAGCTGGTAAAGAATCTGCCTGCAGTGCAGGAGACCTGGGTTTGATCCCTGGGTTGGGAAGATCCCCTGGAGAAGGAACTACCAACCCACGCCAGTATTTTTGCCTGGAAAATTCCATGGATAGAGGAGCCTGGTAGGCTACAGTCCATGGTGTCGCAGAAGAGTTGGACACGACTGAGTGACTTCACATTTTTTAGCAGTTTTCAATTATACAGTACAGTATTAACTATAGTCATCATGCTGTACATTACATCCCAGAACATATTCATCTTGTATCTAGAAGTTTATACCCTATGACCAACATCACTCCATTTCCCCCACTCCTCAGCTCTGGCAACCACCCCTCTACTCTCTGAGTTCCAGGTTTTTAGATCTCAAATATAAATCATGTGATCATGAAATATTTGTCTTTCTCTTCTCTGTCTGACTTCTTTCACTTACCATTATATCCTTAAGGTCCATCCAGGTTGTCTCAAATGGCAGGATTTCCCTTTTTTTTTTTTAATTGACTGAATGTGTGTGTGTGTACATATATATGTGTACATATACCACATTTTATTGATATATGTATTTGTAATGTTTTATAAATACATATACACATATATTTGTAATATGTATATATCTCACATTTTCTTTATCCATACATCGTTAACAAACACTTAGATTTTTTTGTGTCTTGCCTATTGTGATTAATGCTGCAATGAACATGGGAGTGCAGATAGCTCTTTGAGATACTGATCTACTTCCTTAGAGATAGTGATTTCTTTAGCTTTGGATATATACCCTGAAGTATGATTGCTGGATCCCATGGTAGCTCTAATTTTAATTCTTTGAGGAAACTCCATGCTGTTTTCTGAAGTGGCTGAGCCAGTTTAACATTCCCACCAACAGTGCACAGTTTTCCCCAAATCCTTGCCAGCTTTCGATATTTCTTGTCTTTTTGACAAAAGCCGTTTTAGGGATGAGATGATATCTCATTATGATTTTAATTTGTGTTTCTCTGATAGTCATATTGAATACCTTTTCACGTACCTGTTGGCCATTTATATAACTTTGGGAAAATGTCTATTCATATCCTCTGCTCATTTTTAAATTGGATTTTTTTTTTGCTATTGAATCATAAATGTTCCTTTTATATTTTGGATATTAATCTATTATCATATATCTGGGGTTAAAATATTTTCTCCCGTTATATAGGTTGCCTTTTTTGCTATTCTTGTTGATTACTTTTTACTTCTTTTAGTTTGATATAGTTTCTCACTAATTTTTCTTTCTGTTGCTTATGCTTTTGCTGTCATATTCATGAAATGACTATCAAGACCAATGGCAATCAGCTTATTCCCTTTGTTTTCTTCTAGGATTTTTACAGTTTTAGACTTATGTTTAAATCTTTAATATATTTCATTGTGAGTGGTGTAAGATATTGTTCCAATTTCATTCTTTTGTATATGGATATCCAGGTTTCTCATTACCATTTATTCAAGAGACGAACTTTCCCCATTGAGTATTCTTGGCTTTCTTGTCAAACATTAGCTGACATATATGCATGGGTTTGTTTCTGGGCAGATGATTCTGTCTCATTGGTCTATGTGTCTGTTTTTATGCAAGTACTATAGTGTTTTGATTCCTATACTTTCGTAATATGGAAATCAGAAGTATGATGCCTCCAGCTTTGTTCTTTCTTAGTATTTGTCTACTCTGGGTATTTTGGGTTCCATGCAAATTTTAGGATTGTTTATTTTATTTCTGTGAAAAGTGCCTTTGGAATTTTGAGTGTTTGCATTGAATCTATAGATGGCTTTGGGTGGTATGGACATTTCAATGATATTAGCTCTCCTGATCTGTGAACATGGGATAGTTCCCCATTTATTTGTCTCTTCTTCAATTTTTTCATCAATGTCATACAGTTTTCAGTGTGTGTGTGTGTAATGTGTGTGTGTATGTGTATATATCTTTCTCTTGGTTAAATTTACTCCTAGGTATTTTATTGCTTTTGATGCTGCTCTGAATAGGATTGTTTTCTTTCTTTTTCAGATAGTTTATTGTTGGTGTATAGAAATGCAACCAATTTTTTATGTTGATTTTTATTTTTTTTTTAGCACTGTTTGGAATGCAGGATCCTAGTGCATGTTTGGAATGCAGTTCCCATACCAGGGATCAAACCCACACTCCCACAGTGGAAACACAGAGTCTTAACCTCTGGACTGCCAGGGAAGTCTCTTTGTATGTTGATTTTGTATCCTGAAATTTTACTAAATTTGTTTATTAGTTCTAATAATTTTTTTTTTGAGGAGCCTAGGATTTATAAAAAAATCATATCAGCTGATAGAGAAATTTTTACTTTTTTTTTTTTTCAATTTGGATGTTTTTTGTTTTATTTTTTTTCTTATCTGATCACTCTGACTGGGACTTCCAGGACTGCATTGAATAGGAGTGGTGAGAGTGAGCATGCTTATTTCTGATCTTAGTAGGAAAATGTTCAGTCTTTTACCATAGAGTATGATGTTAGCTTTGGGTTTTTATTTATGGGCTTTGTTATGTTGAGGTATGTTCCTTCCATACTCACTTCTTTTGAGAGTCTTTATCATGAAAGCATGTTGAATTTTGTTAAATGCTTTTTTGGCATCTACTGAAATGATTACATGATTTTTGTCTTTCATCCAATTAGTGCGGTGTACCATATTACTGATTTGTGTGTCTTGAACTATCCTTGCATCCTAGGGATAAATTTTGCTTTTTCATGATGTATGATCCTTTCAATGTGCTGTTGAACTTGGTGTGCTAATATTTAAGAAATTTTGCATCTGTGTTCACCAGGGATGTTGACTTATAATTTTATTTTCTTTTAGGGTCCTTATCTGGCTTTAGTATCATGATAGTGTTGGACTTGTAAAGTAAATTTGGGCATGTTCTTTACTCTTCTATTTTTGGAAGAGTTTGAGAATGATTGGTGCTAATTTACTCTTGATTGGTAGAATTGGTAGAAGACTGGAGTTTTCTTTCTTAGGAGTTTTTAATTACTGATTCAGCCTCCTTACTTATTATTCATCTGTTCACATTTTCTATTTCTCCTTATTCAGACTCGGTAGGTGGTATGTTTCTAGGAATTTATCCATTTCTACTAGCTTGTCCAATTTGTTGACTATTTTTTGATTGTTATTGTTTATAGTAACCTCCAATGATCCTTTGCATTGTTGATCCTTGAACAACTTTGGGTGTTAGGGGTGCTGACCCTCTCTGCAGTAAAAAAAAAAATCTGTGTATAACTTTAAGTCAATCCTCTATATCTGTATATTCTGAATTCTTGAATTTAACCAACTGTGGCTAGTGTAGTATTGTAGTACATATTTAGTGGAAAAAAATCCATGTATAAGTGGACCCACACACTGAAAACCTGTTGTTCAAGGGTCAACTGTTTATCTGTGATATTAGTATCTCTTCTTTCATTTATAATTTTATTTATTTTAGTCCTCTCCTTTTTTCTTGGTAAGTCTGGCTAATGGTTTGTCAATTTTGTCTTCAAAAACCAACTCAGTTTCATTTTCTTTTCTGTTTTACTAATCTCTATTTCATTTATTTCTTCTATGATCTTTGTTATTTCCTTCCTTCTGCTAACTTTGCCCATTGTTCTGCTTTTCCTAGTTCCTTGAGGTAAAATGTTAGGTTATTTGAGATTTTTTAAAAACATAGGCATTTATCATTATGTAAGTGCCCGACTTTAAGCTTTTGATTGCCTGATATGAGTATTGCGACTCCTGCTTTCTTTTGTTCTCCGTTTGCGTGAAATATTTTTTTCCAGCCCTTCACTTTTAGTCTGTATATGTCTCTTGTTTTGAGGTGGGTCTCTTGTAGACAGCATATATAGGGGTCTTGTTTTTGTATCCATTCAGCCAGTCTTTGTCTTTTGGTTGGGGCATTCAACCCATTTACATTTAAGGTAATTATTGATAGGTGTGGTCCCGTTGCCATTTACTTTGTTGTTTTGGGTTCATGTTTATACAACCTTTCTGTGTTTCCTGTCTAGAGAAGATCCTTTAGCATTTGTTGAAGAGCTGGTTTGGTGGTGCTGGATTTTCTCAGCTTTTGCTTGTCTGTAAAGCTTTTGAATTCTCCTTCATATCTGAATGAGATCCTTGCTGGGTACAGTAATCTAGGTTGTAGGTTATTCTCTCTCATTACTTTAAGTATGTCCTGCCATTCCTTTCTGGCTTGGAGGGTTTCTATTGATAGATCAGCTGTTATCCTTATGGGAATCCCTTTGTGTGTTATTTGTTGTTTCTCCCTTGCTGCTTTTAATATTTGTTCTTTGTGTTTGATCTTTGTTAATTTGATTAATATGTGTCTTGGGGTGTTTTGTCCTGGGTTTATCCTGTTTGGGACTCTCTGGGTTTCTTGGACTTGGGTGGCTATTTCCTTCCCCATTTTAGGGAAGTTTTCAGCTATTATCTCCTCAAGTATTTTCTCATGGCCTTTCTTTTTGTCTTCTTCTTCTGGGACTGCTATGATTCGAATGTTGGGGCGTTTCACATTGTCCCAGATGTCCCTGAGGTTGTCCTCATTTCTTTTGATTCTTTTTTCTTTTTTTCCTCTCTGCTTCATTTATTTCCACCATTTTATCTTCTACCTCACTTATGCTATCTTCTGTCTCCGTTATTCTACTCTTGGTTCCCTCCAGAGTGTTTTTGATCTCATTTATTGCATTATTCATTTTTAATTGACTCTTTTTTATTTCTTCTAGGTCTTTATTAAACATTTCTTGCATCTTCTCAATCTTTGTCTCCAGGCTATTTATCTGTAACTCCATTTTGTTTTCAAGATTTTGGATCATTTTTATTATCATTATTCTAAATTCTTTTTCAGGTAGATTCCCTATCTCCTCCTCTTTTGTTTGACTTGGTGGGCATTTTTCATGTTCCTTTACCTGTTGGGTATTTCTCTGCCTTTTCATCTTGTTTATATTGCTGTGTCTGGAGTGGGCTTTCTGTATTCTGGAGGTCTGTGGTTCCTTTTTACTGTGGAGGTTTTACCCAGTGGGTGGGGTTGGATGATTGGCTTGTCAAGGTTTCCTGGTTAGGGAAGCTTGCATCGGTGTTCTGGTGCGTGGAACTGGATTTCTTTTCTCTGGAGTGCAATGGAGTGTCCAGTAATGAGTTTTGAGATGGGTCTATATGTTAGGTGTGACTTTGGGCAGCCTGTATGTTGACGCTCAGGGCTATGTTCCTGCGTTGCTGGAGAATTTGCGTGGTATGTCTTGCTCTGAAACTTACTGGCTCTTGGGTGGTGGTTGGTTTCAGCGTAGGTATGGAGGCTTTTGGATGGTCTCTTATTACTTAATGTTCCGTGTAGTCGGGAGTTCTCTGGTGTTCTCAGGTTTTGGGCTTAAGTCTCCTGCCTCTGAATTTCAGTTGTATTCTTACAGTAGTCTCAAGACTTCTCCAACTATACAGCACCGATAATAAAACTTCTAGGTTAATGGTGAAAAGATTCTCCACCATGAGGGACACCCAGAGAGGTTCACAGAGTTACATGAAGGAGAGGAGAGGGAGGAGGGAGATAGAGATGAGCAGGAGGAGAAAAAGGGGGACCCAAGAGGAGAGAGACAGATCTACGCAGTTGTCTGTTCCCAGAATGTTCTCCGTAGCCCAGACACCCACAAAGATTCACAGAATTGGATTGGGAAAAGAAGGGGAAAGGAGGAAACAGAGGTGTTCTGAGGTAGAAAATGGAGAGTCAAAATTGGGAGAGAGTAATCAACACACTCCTGCATAAAAATGGGAACTGAATATTGGATTCTTAAATGTCCAAAATTTATATCACATACTGAAAAACAAAGATTAAAAATCTAGAGTAGAGGTTAGACTCTTAAAAATACAATATTAAAAACAAAAATAAAAATTTTAGAAATATATATGAAGTTTGGTTTAAAAATAGGGCTTCTCTTTTTTTTTTTGTAAGGTTATAGTGAAATGAAAATGAAAATTAAGGAGTAGTAGAGGACTTTAAAAGGAAATAAGAGAAAAAGAAAAAAGAAAAAAAAGAAAAAAATTTTCTCCTAATTAAAAAAATCATAAAAATCTATGAAAATGAAAGTTAAGGAGTAATGGGGGAGTAATAGGGAATTTTAAAAGACAATAAAAGAGAAAAAATAAAAAAAGAAAAGAAGAAAAAAATTTTTTTAATTAGAAAAAAATAGGTAAAAATATATCTAGGAATTTCTCTGGAGCTGTTGCGGTCAGTGTCGGTTCGATTCAGTTTCAGATAGCTCCTCATTCCAGCTTACACTTCTCGATATCTACAGGCCCCTTCTGGTGTAGTCAGTGTTATCGACAGGGGTTTTAATCTGTTGCACCGGTCCCTTCTGAAGCAGTTCCCTTTGTTTATTTGGCTTCTGTTTGCCGGTCTCTTCAGTGCCTAATTTCTGCCCTGACACAGCCGGGCGGAGGTGGTCTCTTGTTCAGGTTCGCTAGTTCCATGCACTGCGGGGAGGGGCTGGTGCTGCTTTCCCGTCTACGCTGCTCAGGCTCCTGGCTGCTCTATATGGAGCGTGCCCTGCGCTGCGCGCGGTTCCAGCCCTCGGGTGTTCCACAAAAGCGCGGACTCAGCTGCGCCTGCGTTTTGTGCCTTCCCCGTCTGAGCGGCTCAGGCAGCCAGGAGCTTGACAGGCGCACTCTCCCCGGGTGCGTGCACCTTTTCCCCACCGTGTCCCCAGCCCCAGTCCCCGCCCGTGCCCTCTGTCTAGCTACGACCCTCCGGTCGGATGTCGGATGTCGACCATCCAGAATCTCAGGAGGTCTTTGATTAGAAAGTGGAGGCCTGTTTGCAGTGCGGCAGGGGATGCGGTCCTTTGGGCTGAGCCTGCCCCTTTCCCCTCCCCTCTGCCTCCTGCCTCCGGCAGGGCTGGGCCGGTCCGCAGCCGTCTAGCTCCTCCGGACTTGCTTGGTCCCTTTGTTCTGTGAACGGCCGGCAGTGTGTTCCGGCCGGTTAATTTTCTCTCTCTCTTTTGCTGTCCACAGTTTAAGTTGGTAACTCACAAAAGCTCTCTCCGATTGCCCTCAGGGCACTCAGGCCCGGTCCTTACCCTAAGCAGTGCCGTCCCCTCCTCTCCGTTCAGCCCCCACTTGCTGGTGGCGGATGTGGGCTTCTCGGGTACTTTTCTGCTGGGAGTTGCTTTTAGGCACGTAATCTGTGGGTTTTATTTATTTTTCCCCTCCCAGTTAGGTTTCCCTCCGAGATTTAAAAACTTCCCCCAGACCCGCCAGTGCGAGGGTTTCCTGGTGTTTGGAAACTTCCTCTATTAAGACTCCCTTCCCGGGACAGATCTCCGTCCCTAGCTCTTTTGTCTCTCTTTTTATCTTTTATATTTTGTCCTACCTCCTTTCGAAGACAATGGGCTGCTTTTCTGGGTGCCTGATGACCTCAGCTAGTGATCAGAGTTGTTTTGTGAAGTTTGCTCTGCGTTCAATTGCTCTTTTGATGAATTTGTAGGAGAGAAAGTGGTCTCCCCGTCCTATTCCTCCGCCATCTTGGTTCTTCCCAAGCTTTTGATTGTCAAGGCATTCATTTCAAAAGATACCCATCTTGACTGAACATCTTGGCAACTGTATGACACAACTCATAGCCCAGATGAAGAATTAGACCACCTCTACTCATGACGTTCGCTCTTTCAAAAAGCCCTGGGTAACCTAGATATCTGACAACTTGAGTAACCCTGCTTCTCCCTTTCTGTGCCCAAATTCCTGCTCTTAAGCTTTAAATTAACCAATAAAGAGTGAATCTACAAGACTCTGAACACCCCAATCTTGGATTCTTTGAATCCCAATAAAAACAGACCCCCGTGGCTGCTCTTTGTCTACTCCCCACTCCAGCACTCTGGCCTGGAGAATTCCATGGACTATGTATAGTCCATGGGGTTGCAAAGAGTCAGACACGACTGAGTGACTTTCACTTCACATTATTTGACTTAAATGTTATTTTGTCTGATAAAAGTGTAGCTGTCCCTACTCATTTTTGGTCTCCATTTACATGGAGTATCTTTTTTTTATCCCTTCACTTTATGCCTATGTGTGTTCTTTTATTTAAAAAGATTATTTATTCGCTGATTTATTTATTTTAAGCTGGATCTTTCTTGCTGTGTGGACGTTCTCTAGTTTTGGTAAGTGGGGGCCACTCTCTAGTTGTCATGTGTGAGCTTCTCATTACGGTGGCTTCTCTTGTTGCGGAGCCAGACTCCATGTGGAGCACAGAACTTCCCCGGTTTCCAGGGCATTCAGGGTTCAGTAGTTGCGTGCATGAGCTCAGTAGTTGTGGCCCACTGGCTTACTTGCCCTGAGGCACGCGGAATCCTCCCAAACCAGGGATTTCCCCCTGTCCCCTGCACTGGCAGACAGATTCTTAACCACTGGACCACCAGGGAAGTCTGGCCTACGTGTCTTCTTAAAGGTCAAGTGAGTCTCTTGAAGGAAGCATGTAGTTCGGCTCTTTTTTTTTTTTTTACTTCATACAACTGCTCCATGTGTTTTGATTGAGAATTTAATCCATTTGTATTTAAAGTACTTATTGATAGGTAATGCCATCAATATGGCAATATGGCATTTTTATTTATTTATTTTTGGTCTTTAAAAATTATTTACTTTGGACACTCAGCATTTTTTTTTTGAAGGATAATTACAGCATTGTGTTGGTTTTTGCCATGCATTAACATGGATCAGCCATAGGTATACATACGTTTCCTCCCTCTATGGCATTTTTCTTTCTTCTTTTTTTGGCTGCAGCACGCAAGATCTTAGCTCCCTGACCAGGGTTTGAACCTGTGCTTCCTGCTGCCTGAAGTGGAGGTGCAGAGTCCTAACCATTGGACCACCAGGAAAGTGCCGGATGCCATTAAAGAAAAACAACAGCAAAAGCAAGTGTGTTTGGAAATAGCCATTGGAACTGCAATTCCAGAAATTCAGGCTATGGGAGACTATAAACTAACGCTGTCTTAATGCTTGTTTTCTCAATATTTGTGGTTTTTTTCCCCTTCTGTTGCTGTTTTCCTTTATGCACCGATGCTTTTCTGCAGTAGTATGCTTTTACTCCCTTCTCTTTTTCTTGTGTATAACTACTACAGGTTTTACCTGAAGCTTCCTTGAATCATATTTACCCTGTAGCTTCCTTGAAACATCTTATGTGACAGCCTATTTTAAGCTGATAATAACTTAACTTTGATCACCAGCACAAACTCTGCCCTTTACTCACCTCCATTTTATGTTTTTTAATGTCATAATTTACATCTTTTTATATTGAAAGAAAAGTGAAAGTGAAGTTGCTCAGTCATGTCCACTAAAAACTAATTGTAGCAGTAGCTAGCTAATTTTTAAATACTTTTATCCTCTAACCTTTGTACTGGAGCTAAGTTCTTGATACACCATCACGTTACAGTTTTAGAGTATTCTGAGTATGACTATACACTTACCTTTACTGGTGTATTGTATATTTTTATATGTTTTTCTATTACTGATTAGCATCCTTTTGTTTCAGCGTAAAGAACTCATTTCAGAATTTTTTGTAAGAAAGTTATAGAGCTCTGAACTCCTTCAGCTTTTCTTTGTTTGGAGAAGTCTTTACTTAGCCTTCATTTCTGAAGGACAGCTTTTCTGGGCAAAGTATTCTCGGCGGTAGTAATTTTCTTCCAGTGCTTGGTCTGCAAGGTCTTTAACTAAGAAATCTGCATGTACCTTAGCAGTGGATAAGTTACCTTGTGTGAGAAAAATTTCACTTTTCTGCTTTTAACATTCTCTCTTTAGTTTTGATTTTTGATAGTTCTATTATAATGTGTCTTGGTGAATATAATTTTGGATTGAAATTTTGAGGTGGTCTATTAGCTTCATGAACTTGGA
Organism: Muntiacus reevesi; assembly: GCF_963930625.1. Taxonomy (NCBI): domain Eukaryota; kingdom Metazoa; phylum Chordata; class Mammalia; order Artiodactyla; family Cervidae; genus Muntiacus; species Muntiacus reevesi. Next base: position 182,586,579 of record NC_089249.1, on the reverse strand, counting down.
TGTCTAAATCACTCCACAAGTTTGGGAATTTTTCGGCCATTCTTTCTTTTTTCTTTAACATTTTTATTTATTTATTTTTATTGAGATATATTTGACAAATAACATTATATTAGTTTCAGGTATACAAAATAATGATTTGATATTTATATGTACTGTGAAAGACTTAGGATTTACTCTCTTAGCCATTATTTTTAAAAATAAGCTTTCTAACCTTTTCTTCCTCTCTTCTTCTGGGACTCCAATTATGTGTACGTTGTTCACTGATTATTTCTTCTGCATGGTCACGTTTGTTGTTGAAGCTTTCTGTACAGGTTTCCGTGTGGACATAAGTTTTTGGTTCTTTGTTTATATGATTGTTAGATTGGTGGTATGCTCAGAAGGGCATTAAAATCACTTCCTCAGGCTCTGTATCACTCTAGAGGGCTGGGATGGGGCGGGAGATGGGAGGGAGGTTCAAAAGGGAGGGGATATATATATGTATACCTATGACTGATTCACTTTGAGGTTTGACAGAAAACAACACAGTTCTGTAAAGCAATTATCCTTCAATAAAAAAAATAAAAACAAAAAACTTCCTCAGATGAGGCTGTGGCTCCATGGAGACCAAGATGTCTCCCACAGATTCATGATCTGAAGATGAAATATGTTCTGTGAGGCTGAGAAAGCACCCTGTGGGTTACTATTGGATGTCTCAAGTGTCATATCCAAGGAATCGTTGCTCAGTGTAACGTCGTGAACATTTTCAGCTATGTTTTCTTCTAAGAGTTTAATAATTTAGGTCTCCTGTTTAGTTCTTTACCCATTTTGAGTTAATTTTTGTATCTGGTATTAGGGAAGGGTTCAACTTCATTCTTTGCATGGGGAGATCCAGATTTTCTAGCACCATTTGTTGAAAAGATTGTCCTTTCTACTGCCTTTCCACTATTGAATGGTCTTGGCACCTTTGTTAAAAACCACTTGACCGTATATGTGAGAGTTTATCTCTGAGCTTTCTATTCTATTCCATTGGTCTATATGTCTTTTAAAGTAATTATTTATCTGGCTGCAGTGGGTCTTAGTTGTGGCATGTGAACTCTTACTTGCAACATGTGGAATCTAGTTCCCTGACCAGGGATTGAAACTGGCTCCCCTGCATTGGGAGCATGGAGTCTTATCCACTGGAGGACCAGGGAAGTCCTTGTGTGTCTTTTTTTAATGTCAGTGCCATGTTGTTTCGATTACTGTAGTTTCTACTAAGTTTAGAAATCAGGAAATGTGAATTTTCCAAATGCTTGGTCCTGCTGTGGCTCCTCATGAGATGCAGTTAGTGGATGTGCTTCCTAAACTTTTTTCCTAAGTTCTCCTTTCTGGAGCAAAGAGAGTATGCCCAACTGCCATGGGCCCACATGGGGCATGGTCGCTATGTCTAGTTCTCCCTTCAGAAGGGATACAATTCCAAGCCAGCCTTCCCAATCTCAACCTTCCCAGGTCAAGATTGCAAGGGGAACTGGGGCAAAGTCAGATAGGTAGCAGAGCTCTTGCCTTTACCCAAGGTTCTGGATTAGGCCCATTCCTGCTCTCGCTGGTTATTGGGAGTTGACTGGCTTCTGCCTTTGTGTGGCTCCTCTTGAGCTCTGATTGTCTGTGGAATAGAACTGAATCTGGCCATTACGGCCTGAGACAGTTTCAAGAGGCTGGCAATAATGGCAGGCTTGTTCTGTTATGCTCAGTGTGGCAAGGGAAAACATTTGCCACAGATTTACTTACAGATAGGGAGAAGTGAGAGAGTTAATTCTTAGGTAGGTTGATAAGGAGGTGATAGGGCCACTGAGGAGGAGAAAGGGGCCTGGGGCCCTTGAGGTGGAGAAAAGGGGCAATTTTTTTTTTCTTTCCTACATTTCTTCATCTTAGTCGGGCTTTCCCGGTGGCTCAGACAATAAAGAATCCACCTGGCAATGCAGGAGACCCCAGTTAGATTCCTGGGTCGAGAAGATCGGCTGGAGAAGGGATAGGCTACCCACTCCAGTATTCTTGGGTTTCCCTGGTGGCCCAGCTGGTAAAGAATCTGCCTGCAATGTGGGAGACCTGGGTTTGATACCTGGGTTGGGAAGATCCCCTGGAGAAGGCAATGGCTACCCACTCCAGTATTCTGGCCTGGAGAATTCCATGGACTCTATAGTTCATGGGGTCTTAAAAAGTCAATGATTTTCACTTTCACTTTTCATCTTAGTCACAAAAGAAAAAAGTCTTTTTTCTTAAGTTGAGTTGTTATGGCAACAATCTATTTCTTCAGAGACTAACTTTCTTTAAGCCCAGAGCTAATGATCACAACAAAACAAGTCATCTTGCTCAAGAGTATGTTTTTCCTTAAACTCTGTACTAATGATTATATAACAACAATGTGTGTTGCTCGAGGACATGTTTCTCCTTCCTAAGAACCTTCTGACTAATCCTGTTATCTTAAGATGTTGTGGGAGTGGGTCGGAGAAGATCTTTCTATCATTAAGAAAGAAAGTGAAATCGCTCAGTCGTGTCTGACTCTTTGCGGCCCCATGGACTGTAGCCCACCAGGCTCCTCCATCCGTGGAATTTTCCAGGCAACAGTAATGGAGTGGGGTGCCATTTCCTTCTCCAGGGGATCTTCCTGACCCAGGGATTGAACCTGGGTTGCCTGCAATGCAGGCAGATGCTCAGATGCTTTACCGTCTGAGCCACCAGGGAAGCCCCTTTCTATCATTAGTAACCAGCTGAAAAAGTATACGAGGCCTCCATAAGCCTAGCCAGCGGGGAACTCTTTACCTCCTTCTGAAGTCCATGTCAGAAACATTCTCCTTTCCCACTTTAATAAAACATCAACATGAAGCTCTGAGTGACTGAAGCTGTGTCTTTGGTCCCAAAGTGAAATTCTGTCCTTCAGAGATCGCGAATCTGACACTGTTCACTGTAAGCTATCAGGAGGCCACCGTTCACTGTTCAGGTAGCAGCTGGGATAGGGCAGGTGCTTTGACTGACATATGAGGGACCTTCCACTGGTTTGGACTGTCCCAGTCAACCGCAAGTAGGTTGTATGGGGTTGGGTCATCTGATGAGCTTCCTGAAAATGTTTCCTAGTCCTCCTCTGGAGGCCTGGAATGTACCCTCCCTGCCTCGGACTGGAGGAGGACATGTGGGGATCCAGGCCTTCCTGCCACTCCATGTAAGGAGTAGACCAGATGGCCCACAGGATCATCTAATGGTGACAGGGCTGTTGCAGGTTCCCGTGGCCAGGTTGAAGTCCCAGCAAGTCAGCCTGTGGTGTAGATATCACACGCTGTTGGGGCTGGGGGTGTGTTTTCTGACCTGGCAGCCAGATTGGGCCACCTGAATGATGGTGACATGCTGATCTTTGGCTATTCAGACTGTCCACCACCCAAGATATTCCTGCTTGAATTGCACATGTGCTGACTCTTGTCTGTCCATGTGTCTTAATCTCAGTGCTACTTCTGATCTGTGGCGCCTGCGAGTGGCAGAGGTGACAGTATAGGTTCTTCACCCAACGGAGGACAAGTGTCTGAAAAGCACTGAGGTCAGCCTGGGGTCAAGTTCAAGGCCAGACCAGACTGAAGTAAAAATTTCAGGCAGCAATAGAAATTAGGAGGATAGTAGTCAAGGACAGTATATGGGTCTTCAAAAGTCAAGGTCAGGGTCAAATTATTAGTCAGTGATAGTAATAAACACTGCTTAAGATCAATGGCAGGATTTGGTCTGAAACAGAATAAATATAAAAGCCTAGGGCAAGGTCACATAATCAGTCAATAATAAAAACTGTCAGGATACAGAGTATGGGTCTGAGAAGAGGCAAGATCAAATCTAGATCAAGTTTAGGGGAAAGGGCAAGGGCAAGGTTGAGGTTTAAGCCAAGGACAAATTTTCAGTCAGTAATAGACAAGTAATAGAGAAGATCAAGATGCTTGTAAGGGACAGGACATACATGAAAAGAGGAATATGGGGAAAGTCAGTTCACAAAGTCAGATCAAGGTCAAATTATTGGTCACAGAGAAATTGAGGAAGACAGAGACATGTGTTTGACCAATATCTATGTCAATTTCAAGATTACATCAATTTCAAAGTCAAGTCAACAACAAGATCAAGGTCAAATTCTCAGTCATTATTAGAAATGGTGAGGATAATATTTTTACTGAGACTATGGTTCTGAAAAGGGTGAAGGTCATAATTAGGTCATGATCAAGTTAAATATCATAAAAGCCCAAATCAGGGAGTTCTCAAGTGGTCTAGTGGTTAGGACTCTGAGCTTTCACTGCTGAGGGTTCAATTCCTGGTCCGAAAACTAAGATCCCACATACTACATGGCACAGCCAAAAAAAAAAAAAAAAAAAAAAGCCAAAATCAAGCTCATATTAACAAATTAATGATAGAAAGGATCAAGATAGTACACAGGAGATACAGTTTGTTAAAATAAGGGTCAAGGTAAAGTTAAAGGTCAGGGTCAATATTAAGACTGGGGTCGAAGTTAAATTATTAGTCATAGAGAATGCTAAGATAGTAGTCAAGAACAGATTACAAAACTGGAACAGATAAAGGTCAAGAACAGGGCCAGGTCAAGTTCATATTCAGGGTCAAATTCAAGTTTATGTTTTCAGTCGGGGGTAGAAAAGAACACTGAAGATGGTGAAGGAGAGGATTTGGTTTGTATCAGAGTCAATATACAGGTCAAGGTTAAGGTCAAATTAAAATAATCATTCAGTAATACAGTAATGATAGGAACATAATATGGGCCTGAAAGGGGTCAAGGTCAAGGTGAGGTTAAGGTCAAGGTAAAAATCTAAGTATGGTTCAAATAGTGTTAGAGATATGAAAAGACAGTCTGATATAGGCTATAGGTCTGAAAAAGTCTAGGTCAAGGAAAGGTGAAGGTCAAGAGAAAGATTGACAGGTTCCTTGGACCCATTCTTGGCCACTGCTTTTAAGAAACAGGGAGGCCAGCTAGAAGGAGAAAAACAAAGACCCCCACCCCACACCCCCACCCTAGGGGCCAAAATGTCCTTTAGCCAGGGCCTGGCAGTGAGGGAAGCAGAAAAACCTCCCCAGTGACCCTTGCTCCCAGTTCCTCCCCTAACCTGAAAGCCAGCTCTGGGCAGCGGCTCCCTCTTCCTGGCCCAGCCCGTGTGCGAGTGCCCTGACAGCTAGACTCTCCACCAGGACAAGTTCTCTTTTCCTCAAGGGCAGAGTCTTGGTCTGGGTGGGTGGGCAGGGTGGGAGTGAGTATGGAGGGCGTCAGTAGAACTGAGCTAGAGGTCCCCGGTTGCACAGGCGACTCTGGGTGGGAGGGCTAAGTTGGGGCCAGGTAGATCGGGCATTCGGGCAAGGCGATGGCAACCCACTGCAGTACTCTTGCCTGGAAAATCCCACGGAAGGAGAAGCCTGGTGGGCTGCAGTCCATGGGGTCGCTAAGAGTCGGACACGACTGAGCGACTTCACTTTCACTTTTCACTTTCATGCATTGGAGAAGGAAATGGCAACCCACTCCAGTGTTCTTGCCTGGAGAATCCCAGGGACGAGGGAGCCTGGTGGGCTGTCGTCTATGGGGTCGCACAGAGTTGGACACAACTGAAGCGACTTAGCAGCAGCAGCAGCAGCAGCAGATGGGGCATTGGCTTCACTGAGGTCCCAGGGACCGGCAATCTTAAGGAGAACACTCTTGGGGCATCCGGCCGAGGTTCCCAATGACAACAGCCATCCAACCTGAATGAGCCGGGTCTCCTCTGCTCTCACAAGCTGAGTGGCGTCAGGCGCATCCAGGATACTGGGTGCTTTCCTTTTACTGCCCTCCCCACTCACCCCAGCCAGCCACCAGTCTCACCTCTTGCAGCAGATCAGACCGCGGCTCCTTCAAAACATCACCTGCCCCTCCATCTCCCGGATAGGGACCACCGTCCATGACACCGTCAGCTGCGCAGTACTGTATCCCAGCCCTGAAACCCTGCGGGCCCTGGTCAGACCAACAGGTAGAGTGGGCCCTGGCGTGTGACGGTCGGCCCACCTGGAGGGTCCCGAACGGGGCACGGGAGTGTGGAGACGGCCTCCAAGTACTTGCACCTCCAGTTTTTGAAAGTGACTGAGCCGTTCACTCCCAGCCACGGCACAGCCGTGATCCCTCTAGGGCCTCCAGCCTCAGAGACCCTCGCCTAAGGCACCGCCCCCAGATCCGTACCGGTTTCGCTGGAACTGAAAACTATACGATAGAGGCCGCCAGGTGGCGCCAGACAACCGGCGCGAACGTCAGCGGGAGGGATCCGGATCGCAGGCCGGGGAGGGAACACCGCTCGCAGCCTGGATGCCGGGTCCTGGTCCAGGCTCACCTCCGAGCGTGTCTCTCCAGATAAGCGGCAGCAAGGGCGTCAGCCTGGGAGCTCAAAGCCTGCGCGGCGTGACCCCAGCAGCAGAAGGGGGACTAGGAAAAAATCTTTTGGGAAAGGTCCCAGAACCACTGTTCACTTTCAGAGACCGCTGCTGGAAAGGGAGACAGTCTCCCTACGCGACTACGCGGCTCGGGGCTCCGGAGGGGAGGTGGGGCGCCCCGCTCATCTTCGTAGACCTGCAGGAGCGGCAGATTTGGGGGGAGGGCATGCACTGTAAACCCGAAATTATGAAAGTACTCCTAGAAACATGGACGAATCATTTTTATTCTACAGTTTCGGAGAGGAAGTTTTTCCTAAAGCATACGAGACCCAGAAGCCATAAAGGAAATGACTGGTAAACTTGATCACACAAAGTTTAGAAAAAGCCTGTCTGTTCCACAAGAAAAGTCCAACTGTGGCAGTGGTCAGAGATAGGACGCAAGGCATAAGGGGCCTTTCCCTCCCAGGCCCAGCCTGCAGGCTCCACCGAGACAGGCACCAGTTCCGCGGAACAGTCCTGCTCAGCCATTTGTCAGCCCTGTGGGCCCCTCCTCTCAACCGAGTCAGAACTGTCAGCCCCAACCAGTTAACAGCCCTGCTCTGCCATTGGTCCCGGTCACACAAAGCCCTTCCCACTCTGTTGTATGTGAAAGGACGCTGATTCCTGAGGGAGATGGGATGGTTCTTAGGCTAGTCTGCCGTCTCCGCGGTCTGCTGGCCTTCCGATTAGAGTAATCATTCTTTGCTCCAACAACTCGTCTTGCAATTTTATTGGCCTGCCATGGAGTGAGCAGAAGGAGCTTGGGCTCAGTAGCAAATTTTGGCAAAGCCAGCCAGGAGCCTTGCTGCTCGTGGTGAGCCGGCCCCAGGAGCCTTGTTACTGTGGTGAGCCCGCCCCACTTGGGGGATTTTCAGGTAAGGCCCGCAGCTGCCAGGACCATTTCTCCTGAGGATCTTCCCTTCACAATTTCCTGTAGTGGCACTGGCTGCCCCAGCGCTTGGCAGTTGGAGAAAGGAGTTGACATTTGGGAGCTGACGGGCTCCACATACTAGGGAAAGTCGCTCCCGTGTGTGCAGTTGGGAACATATTCCCCTCTTAATTCGTTTGTCTGTTACTTCAGGGTACCCATCTGGAGGGCAGATTTGTCATTGAATTTTACCTGACTTGTGAACTGGTTCATTTGCTTTTGTTTTTGTGACCATTCATAATGGAATCTGTTTGTTCCTTGGTATTGATATCTGTCTGTGTCTTTGTTTTGTGATTCTTGAACTTATCAAGAGAGGAAATACTCCATCTGTCCCTAAGGAAAGCCCTTTGGGTCATTCCTTAAATAAATGGGCAAGATACAGTTGTGGGCCTATGACTAAGAAGAGATGATAGTCTATTGTAGTGGTGTGTGGTCCCAATATAAGCTAGAATCAGGCGAGGAATGGCCTTTGTTATACAATCTCACAATGAAAATTTTTTGTGAAAGGGCAGGTAAAAGTGATGAGATTCCATTTGTAGAGGCATTTAGGCTATTACATCAGGAAGAAAAGAAGTCAGATGGCTGCCACCTTATGGTGCAGCGATATTAAAGGAAAGTCAAGGAGAAACCTATTCTACAAGAGGGAGAGGGAGAGCATGAGAGTGAGGATTCGCTGTTTCAGCACTTAACCACCCCTCACTGCACTGGCAGTTGCTCCAGCTGCGCCCATGCCATAGGCATATCCATCACCTCCTGTTTCCCCTCCTGTTGGAGATGAATTAGAGGTTTCTATGTTAACACCCAGGGCACAGGAGCCTGGCTTGGTATCACCATCCAAGATGCAATAGGGAACCCAATTTGGACTGGGAGCCACTTCTGGAGCAGGGCAACTTCCCTTGTGCTGATATCACTTCAGTTCAGTTCAGTTGTTCAGTCATGTCCGACTCTTTGCGACCCCATGGACTGCAGCACGCCAGGCTTCCCTGTCCATCACCAACTCCCAGAGCTTGCTCAAACTCATGTCCATTGAGTCAGTTATGTCATCCAACCATCTCATCCTGTATCATCCCCTTTTCCTCCTGCCTTCAATCTCTCCCAGAATCAGGGTCTTTTCTGATGAGTCAGTTCTTCACATCAGCTGGCCAAAGTATTGGAGTTTCAGCTTCAGCATCAGTCCTTCCAATGAATATTCAGGACTGATTTCCTTTAGGATTGACTGGTTTGATCTCCTTTCAGTCCAAGGGACTCTCAAGAGTCTTTTCCAACACCGCAGTTCAAAAGCATCAATTCTTTTATGATATCACTTAGGAGGCCTTAATGCAGATGGTCAACCAGTGGGGTTTCTATGAATACACAAGTCAGTCTCAACTTCAGATTTGTTTAATTGGCAAAAACAATAACCCTACATTATTGACAGGACCCCCTCCGCATGACGGAACTTTTCACATCCATCTTTGCCCTTCACCATCCCTCTTGGATAGATATTCAAAGTCTTATGAATTTGATGCTCACAGGGGATGAAGGAAGGACAGTCATTGACAGGGCTAGAGAGGAACCACACCAGCTTTATCTAGCTGATCCAGATGAACTCCAGAAGAAAACCTGGCAGTTCCTATTGCTGAACCTGCCTGGGATCCCAACAATGCAAGTATGCCACTCTTCAAGCCTTATAGGAAGTATATCTTAGCGGGCCTTTGAAAGGCGGTACCTAGGCAAAAGAGCTTAAACAAAATTCAGGGGATACACCAAAAACCCAATGAAGACCCATAAAAATTTCTAGGAAGAATTTATCAAGCTTATAGGTGGTACACTGATGCTGACCCTAAGGCCCCTGAAAATATGAGAATGGTGAATATGACTTTCACTGGGCAAAGCACCCCAGATATAAGAAGAAAATTGCAAAAGTTAGATGGGGTATTGGGAATGAAACCTTCTCTGTTAGTAGACGTTGCTTTTAAGGTGTTCAGTAACAGGGAGCAACAACAGAAGCCAAGAGGATGCAAGGTGGAGTGCTACGTGATTAGCAGAAGGCAAGTAACTGGAAGAGAGGTAAGCCATCACTGGGGAAGGAACAATGTGCTTCCTGTAAGGAGGAAGGCCATTGGGAGAAAAACTGCCCTTAGTTAAGGAATAAAAAAGACAACAATAAAAGAAAGGTGGGAGCGTCTCATGTGGTAGAAAGAGGAAGACACTCTGATGATGAATGGAGGGACCTGGGAGCTCCCTTGGACTTGATATGTTTGATTCAAGTTTCCCCGCAGGAGCCCTGGGTAACTGTGATGGTGTGGAACGAGTTAACTGACTTTCTAATAGATACAGGTGCAACATACTCCGTGGTGAACCAAGGTGGCACAGAAAACATCTCCATCCATCCCAGGCATGGGAGTGTCTGGGGAAGGACAAAGTCAGTCCTCAGTACAACCTCTAGAGTGCCAGTTAGGGGACTTCACCCTGAAACACAGTTTTTTAAAATATATATTCCAGTGTGTACAAAATTGGTCCTTCTTGCAACCTCTGGGGAAATACAAAATCGTTCCTTCTTATAACCTCTAGAATGCCAATTAGGGGACTATACCCTGAAACACAATTATTATTTTTTTTTTACCTATCCTAGCATGTCCAGTCCCTCTTTAGGGTAGAGATCTTCTTTGTAAGTTAAATTCTCAACTAACTTTTTCTCTAGGGCAGTTTGACAACAGAATCCTTCCAGAGTATGCTGTAAGCCTACAGATGTCACTCATGGATGCCCCTGAAGAGTAGACAGAGCCTTTTCCCACTGAGATCTGTGAAAAGGCAAGGCCAGAAGTGTGGGTTAATGGCACCCCTGAGAAGGCCAAGAATGCTTGGCCAATACAAATTCCATTAAAAAAAATTGCTGGGACACCTACTTTAAAGCAATACATTCTGAGACAAGAGGGCCGAAAGGGAATACAGCCAATTCTGAAGGAGTTTCTGAAAATAGGACTGATTAAACCTTGCATGTCCCCTTGTGGGCTTCCCTGGTAGCTCAGACGGTAAAGAATCTGCCTGCAACTCAGGTGACCTGGGTTTGATCCCTGGGTTTGGAAGATCCCCTGAAGGAGGGCATGACAACCCACTCCAGGATTCTTGCCTGGAGAATCCCCCTGGACAGGGGGGCCTGGTGGGCTACAGTTCATGGGGTCAGAATGTTATAGCCATGCATCTGGGGAAATAAACTCACTCAGAAGGAGAGTTCAGATAGTGGAGTGCAGTTTATTACACCAGAGGGCCCAAGGCAGAGTCTCCTCTTAGCCAAGGACCCTGACCGACTTTGGTGAAGACCTTATATACCTTAAATGTACTGCTCAAGCCCACATCCCCAAATTCCTTAAACCCAGCCTGGAAAGTGTTAAAGGGAGATGCAATCAGGTTATAGACATGATTCATAATCAGAAGGGTCAGCTGGTTATACACTGTGGCCTATGCCAATGGGTGCCATCAAGATTACAGAGGTGACTGAATACATAGGGGATCATTACATTCTTTTTGGCAACAGGAAATCTTGGTGTGGAATCTGGTGTTTATCAGTCTGGGAGGCCAGTTCGTCCGTAGGTATGTTATCCCCATGGCTACCAGGCACATGGTCCAAAGCTCACTGAAAGTGCAAGATGGAGTTTCCTTCTTTTTCAGGATGGATTCAGCTCGGTCTGTTCCTTTCCTCCTTCAGCAGAGAGTCAGACACAACTGAGTTACTAAGCACATAGGGGTGTTTTTGAAAATAGGACTGATTAAACCTTGCAGGTCCCCATACAGCACCCCTATCATCCTGGTCAAAAAGCCGAACTTAACAGAGTATCACTTTGTCCAAGACTTGAGAACTATTAATGAAATAGTCCAAGATTTGCACCCAGTGCTACCTGATCCATGTACTCTGCTTACAACTATTTCGGGAGAATACGGCTGGTTCTGTTTTGGACTTGAAAAATGCCTTTTTCTGCATTCCTATTGCAGAAGAACCACAGCAACTTTTTGCTTTTGAATGGCAGGATCCAGAAACACAAGTAATCTAACAGTATTGTTGGACAGTCCTGCCTCAAGGATTTAAGAAGTCTCCTACCTTATTTGGGGACATGCTGGCAATGGATCTTAGAAACTTAATATAGGCTGAAGGACTCATACTCCAATATGGGGATAACTTGCTCATAGTAAGCCGTATTTATGATGTGTCTACTAAATACCATCAGAACCCTGAACTATTTGGCCAGTTGTGGATATAAGGTTTCCCAGAAAAAGGCCCACATACGTAAACAACAAGTCAAGTATCTAGGTTTTGCCATTTCCAAAGGACAATGGGGTCTTCTACCTGACAGAAAATGGGCAGTTGGAGGCCTGACAACACCCAAGCCTTGTAGATAACTGAGAGGGTTTTTGGGAACGGCAGGCTTCTGTTGGATCTGAATCTCCAACTATGAACTCATAGTAAAGCCCCTCTATGAGGCTTTAAAGGGATATGATTTTGAGCCCCTTACTTGGACTAGCAGATGCCAAACAGCCTTTGAAACCATAAAGACAGAGTTAGTTTCAACTCCTGCTTTAGTACTGCCAGACTTAAAGAAACCTTTCAATTTGTATGTTCATGAGAGACAAGGCAGAAGCCTGGGAGTGTTCATGCAAACTTTGGGAAACATCCCCCGACATGTTGCCTACTCTTGAAAACAACTGGAACAGGCCGTTAAGGGATGGCCACTTTGGCTTCTAGTTGTAGCAGCTACTTGTGACATACTTCAGGAAGCAGAGACGTTTCCCCCAAGGCAACCCACCACTGTGTGTGTCCCTCACCGTATCCTTTCTTTGCTGGAACAAAGAGGTGGCTGTGGGCTGACTTCTGGGAGAATGGGAAAATACCAAGCCGTTCTTCTGGACCATCTTAAAGTGAGACTTCAATGCTCCTCAGGCCTAAATCCAGCCACATTGCTGCCAATGGATGGTGCATGACCCCGGAGCATGCCTGCCCACACATCAGGGAGCTAGTGTGCTCCGGCAGACTGGACTTCACACATCGACCTTTGGCTAAGCCAGATGAGGACGTGCTCGCCAATGGAAGCAGCTTTGTGGACTGAGGTGGGCGATGCGCTGGGTGCGTGGTAATAACCCTTACAGAGATCATGGAAGCAAAGGCCCCCAGGAGCTCAGCTCAGAAGGCAGAGACTACTGCTCTGGCAGGAGCCCGACTGTTCAGTGAAGGCACGCGGGTGAGTATATACATAGACTCTCACCATGCGTAATGTATGCTTAAGGGGCAATGGGGAGAGAAAGGAGATCCTCACTTCAAACAACAAAAGCATCAACCATGCTTCCAAGATCCTGTTGCTGCTAGAAGCAGTCTATAAGCCCTCACAAGTCGCTGTAATGCACTGCCCAGGCCACCAACCTGGTGACTCAGAGGTAAAGAATCTGCCTATAATGCAGAAGCCCTGGGTTTGATCCCTGGGTTGGGAAGATCCCCTGGAGAAGGGAATGGCACCCCACTCCAGTATTCTTGCCTGGAGAATCCTATGGACAGAGGAGCCTGTGGGCTACAGTCCATGGGGTCACAAACAGTTGGACACGACTGAGTGACTAACACTTGATATAAAATAAAAGGCAACCAGCCAGCTGACCAATCTGCAAAGAAAGCAGCAAACGAAGGGAATTATTAAGCCACGAAAGGGTCACTACTCCCATAGATCAGCTTGCCAAGATACCAGCCAGGATATTCGGAAAAGGGCGAAGAGAGAGCCAAGGAGTGGGGATTCACTCTTGAACACACTCCACCTTGTTGGAAATGTAATGCACAAGGGAGTGTTTTGATTCCTGAGGCCTCCAGCACATTCATAATAGTACCCATTATGGGAGAGATGCTACCTTACAAAGGATTCAGAAATGTATAATGGGTCCTAGAAAAGACCCAGTGCTGGGAAAGACTGAAGGCAGGAGGACAATAGAGGATGCGCTGGTAGGATGGCATCACAGATTCAATGGACATGAGTTTGAGCAAGCCCTGGGAGATGGTGAAGGACAAGGAAGCTTGGCATGCTGCAGTCATGTATGCAGACCTCTTTGCATGGAGTTGCAAAGAGTTGGACATGACTGAGCAATGGAAAAACCACCACCACCACCTATGGAGGGCCATCCACTGAGTCACTCACAGTCATCTGATTTGTGCAAAAAAAGGTAACCCAAAGACTGAGGGACTGAACAAGACCCCAGTTAAGCAAAGATATTCTTATCAGACAGGACTTTCCAAGGACTTAGAGATTCCCTCCCAGGAACCAAATGAGGCCTGACCTGTTTTGGAGTGTGCAGGTTCTGAACATCCCAGACCTGCTGAGTCAACCTTTAACTGCACAAGTGTTTATTGTTCGGGCATAGAAACCCCAGGGGTTGAAACTTTGACTGTGTGGATCACAACAAACTGTGGAAAATTCTTCAGGAGATGGGCATACCAGACCACCTTACCTGCCTCCTGAGAAACCTGTATGCAGCTCAAGAAGCAACATTTAGACTGAACATGGAACAACAGACTAGTACAAAATTGGGAAAGGAGTATGTCAAGACTGTATATTGTCACTGCTTATTTAACTTATGTGCAGAGTACATCATGAGAAACGCTGGGGTGGATGAAGCACAGGCTGGAATCAAGATTGCCAGGAGAAGTATCAATAACCTCAGAATCACAGATGACACCACCCTTATGGCAGAAAATTAAGAGGAACTAAAGAGCCTCTTGATGAATGTGAAAGAGGAGAGTGAAAATGCTGACTTAAAATTCAACATTCAAAAAATGAAGATCATGGCATCCGGTCCCATCACTTCATGGTAAATAGATGGGAAAACAGTGACAGACTGTTTTCTCGGGCTCCAATATCACTGCAGATGGTGACTGCAGCCATGAAATGAAAAGATGTTTGCTCTTGGAAGAAAAGCTATGACAAACCTAAACAGTGTATTAAAAAGCAGAGACATCACTTTGCTGGCAAAGGTCCACGTAATCAAAACTATGGTTTTTCCAGTAGTCATGTACAGACATGAGAGTTGGAGGATACAGAAGGCTGAGCCCCAAAGACTTGATGCTTTTGAACTGTGGTGTTGGAGAAGATTCTTGAGAATCCCTTGGACTGCAAGGAGATCCAACCAATCAATCCTAAACGAAATCAACCTTCATTGGAAAGACCAATGCTGATGCAGAAGCTCCAATACTTTGACCACCTGATGCGAAGAGCCGACTCATTGGAAAAGACCCTGAAGCTGGAAAGATTGAGGGCAGGAGGAGAAGGGGAAGACAGAAGATGAGATGCCTGGATGGCATCACTGACTATCAATGAATCTGAGCAAACTCCACGAAATAGTGAAGGACGGGGAAGCCTGGTGTGCTGCAGTCCACGGGCTCACAAAGAGTAGGACACGATTGAAGAACAACAGCATATTTTTAATTTATTTATCTTTGGCTGTGCTGGGTCTTCACTGCTGCTCGGGCTTCTCTCCAGTTGTGGAGAGTGGGGTTCACGCTCTAACTGCAGTGCACCGGCTGCTTTTTGTGGTGGCTTCTCTTGTTGCAGAATGCAATCTCTGGGGCATGCGGGCTTTAGTAATCGTGGCTCCTTGTCTAGAGCACAGGCCCAGTAGTTGTGGCTCACAGGCTTAGTCGCTCTACAGCGTGTGGGATCTTCATGTATCAGGGTCAAATCTGTGTCTCTTGCATTGGCAGATGGACTCTTCACCTATTTGGGAGTGTGAAGGTTCTGAATATCCCAGATCTTTACCACTGAGCCACCCAGGAAACCGTGAATGCATTTTAAAAGACTTAAGCAAATGGAAAGATATCCCCAGTTCACGCTTTGGAACACGTAATATTGCTAAGATGACAGTACTATCCAAAGTAATACACAGATTCAATGCCATTCTATCAAAATCGCAGTGTTTTTTCTTTGTTGTTGTTGTTGTCGTTAGAAAATACCCAACATAAAATATAGAGTTTGAAGGGATCCCAAAGAACCAAAACAGCCTGGAACAAGAAGCATAATTAGAGGACTCACATTTCCAGATTTTAAAACTTAACTTCTAGGCTACAGTAATCAGAACAGCGTGCTACTGACATAAAGATAGACACACAGACAAGTGGATAGAATATGGGGACCAGAAATAAAACCCTCAGGTATACGATCAATTCATTTTCAACATGGATATCAAGACTATTCAGTGACACTATTCATTCTTGTCTAGAAATTAAGGTGGGCAAACTGGACATCCACATGAAAAAATACAATTAACTCATAAAGGAACAAGACTTAAATATAAGAGCTAAAACTATAAAAATCTTGGGAAAAAACATAGAGGGAAAATCTTCATGATCTTGGATTTGACAGTGATAAATTAGACATCATGAAAATTAAAAACTTTTATGCCTCCCTTATGTCATTTAAAAGGGATTAATATCTAACATATACCAAGATCATAACTCAACAACAAGAAGACAAAAATATCTAATTTCATAATAGGCAAATAGTTTATTTATTGAAGTATTTAATCTCCCCAACGAAAAAATCACTTGCCTTTCTGTGTGTTGCCTTTTCACTCTCTTGATAGTGTCCTTTGATACATAAAAGATTAAAATTTTTATGATGTCTAATTTATTTTTTTATTTCATCATGCCTGTGCTTTTGGTCTTTTTTTTTTTTTTTTGCAGATTTTATTTTTATTTATTTTATTTTGTTTATTTTTTTGCTTTCTACTTTTCTTTTTTTAATTAATTAATTATTTTTTTTGGAGGCTAATTACTTTACAATATTGTATTGGTTTTGCCATACGTTGACATGAATCCGCCACGGGTGTACATGTGTTCCCCATCCTGAACCCCCCCTCCCACCTCCCTCCCCAACCCATCCCTCTTGGTCATCCCAGTGCACCAGCCCCGAGCTCCCTGTATCATGCATCAAACCTGAACTGGTGATCCATTTCACATATGATAATATGCATGTTTCAATGCCATTCTCCCAAATCATCCCACCCTCATCCTCTCCTACAGAGTCCAAAAGTCTGTTCTGTACTTCTGTGTCTCTTTTGCTGTCTTGCATACAGGATCATTGTTACCATCTTTCTAAATTCCATATATATGTGTTAGTATACTGTAACGGTCTTTATCTTTCTGGCTTACTTCACTCTGTATAATAGGCTCCAGTTTCATCCACCTCATTAGAAATGATTCAAATGAATTCTTTTTAATGGCTGAGTAATATTCCACGGTGTATATGTACCACAGCTTTCTTATCCATTCGTCTGCTGATGGGCATCTAGGTTGCTTCCATGTCCTGGCTATTATAAACAGTGCTGCGATGAATATTGGGGTGCACGTGTCTCTTTCAGATCTGGTTTCCTCGGTGTGTATGCCCAGAAGTGGTATTGCTGGGTCATATGGCAGTTCTATTTCCAGTTTTTTAAGAAATCTCCACACTGTTTTCCATAGTGGCTGTACTAGTTTGCATTCCCACCAACAGTGTAAGAGGGTTCCCTTTTCTCCACACCCTCTCCAGCATTTATTGCTTGTAGACTTTTGGATAGCAGCCATCCTGACTGGCGTGTAATGGTACCTCATTGTGGTTTTGATTTGCATTTCTCTGATAATGAGTGATGTTGAGCATCTTTTCATGTGTTTGTTAGCCATCTGTATGTGTTCTTTGGAGAAATGTCTGTTTAGTTCTTTGGCCCATTTTTTGATTGGGTCATTTATTTTTCTGGAATTGAGCTTCAGGAGTTGCTTGTATATTTTTGAGATTAATCTTTTGCTGCTTCATTTGCTATTATTTTCTCCCAATCTGAGGGCTGTCTTTCCACCTTGCTTATAGTTTCCTTTGTTGTGCAAAAGCTTTTAAGTTTAATTAGGTCCCATTTATTTTTGCTTTTATTTCCAATATTCTGGGAGGTGGGTCATAGAGGATCCTGCTGTGATTTATGTTGGAGAATGTTTTGCCTATGTTCTCCTCTAGGAGTTTTATAGTTTCTGGTCTTACATTTAGATCTTTAATCCATTTTGAGTCCATTTCAATATATCATAATATTTTTTCTATTTTTTTGTTATTTCTCATTTTCCCATAATCCTTTCTGTGCATTTTAAATTTGCACAATTTCTTTATCTTCCTGCCTGCCATTTGTATGTTTCCCTCCCCCGACCTCATTCTGTTCAGCTGATTATCTGACTTGGATGGAACTGCGTTCATCCTCCTGTTCCATTTCCAGTTTCACTTATGCCTTCATATTTGTTGTCACTCTCTTTACTTTCTACTATGATTCAATGTTGTCTCCTGATTTTAATTCCCTTTCTCATTTATTTTTCTTTTGCCTCTTCAACTTGTTTTCTCATTTATTTTAAATATTTTCTCCACATGCTGCCTTGTTTTTCCTATTTCCTGGTCTTTCTCACTCCCCTTATCTAACAAATAAAAGTTTGGAAAAAAACTTGTCAGTTTCAATGTAACAAAAGGGTTTAGATTTTGTGTAAATTACATAAATATTGATGAGAATTGGCCCTTTATGATATTGAACATTCTGGCTCTACCTATTTATGTCCTTCTTAACACCTTTCAATTTCAGTTGTTCTATAATATTTTATCCAGAAGATTCTTAAAAAAATTTGAGGTTATCTCATAGTATGTGTTATTGTACATCCTATGTTTTATAAAATTACATTGTCAAAGGAAAAAACTTAAAAAAATAGTGAATTGTGTTACCTGTTATAATACTTTGCTAAAGAGTTTTAAAGTTATTTTCAATATAGAACATCTATTATTGGTGAATAATGACAATCATGTTTTCGTTTTTTGGAATGCTTCTTTTTTTGTTTTTACTCTTTACCATGTATGTTGGGAACTAAAATACATTAAAAGATATCATGATGGTTGATGGACTTCTTGTGCTCAGTTGTGCCTGACTCTTTGTGGTACCATGGGCTATAGCCCACCAGGCTCTTTTGTCCATGGAATTCTCAAGGCAAGAATACTGGAGTGCGTGCAACTTCCTTCTCCTGAGGATCTTCCTGACCCAGGGATCGAACCCACATCTTTTGCATCTCTTCCATTGGAAAGTGGATTTTTTTTTTAACCACTAGTGCCACCTGGGAAACTCCAGTACACTCCTTAAATGTCTGATTTGTAAGAGAATTATATTGGGTTTCATAATTTATTTTTTAATTCTATATTTATATTTGCTGCCTTGGATGAAATAGCAAGGAGAGATAAGAAAGCCTTCCTCAGTGATCAATGCAAAGAAATAGAGGAAAACAATAGAATGGGAAAGACTAGAGATCTCTTCAAAAAACTAGAGATACCAAGGGAACATCTCATGCAAAGATGGGGTCAATAAAGGACATAAACGGTATGGACCTGAGAGAAGCAGAAGATATTAAGAAGAGGTGGCAAGAATACATAGAAGAACTATACAAAAAAGATCTTCATGACCCAGGTAACCACGATGGTGGTATCAGTAACCTAGAGCCAGACATCCTGGAATGTGAAGTCAAGTGGGCCTTAGGATGCATCACTATGAACAAAGCTAGTGGAGGTGATAGAATTCCAGTTGAGCTATTTCAAATCCTAAAAGATGATGCTGTGAAAGTGCTGCACTCAATATGCTAGCAAATTGGGAAAACTCAGCAGTAGCCACAGGACTGGAAAAGGTCAGTTTTCATTTCAATCCCAAAGAAAGGCAATGCCAAAGAAAGTTCAAACTACTGCACAATTGACTCATCTCATCTCACACGCTAGCAAATTAATGCTCAGAATTCTCCAAGCCAGGCTTCAACAGTATGTGTACATGAACCATGAACTTCCAGATGTTCAAGCTGGATTTAGAAAAGGCAGAGGAACCAGAAATCAAATTGTCAACATCCATTGGATCATCGAAAAAGCAAGAGAGTTCCGGAAAGACATCTCAGTTCAGTTCAGTTTAGTTGCTCAGTTGTGCCCAACTCTTGGCGACCCCATGGACTGCAGCACGCCAGGCTTCCCTGTTCATCATCAACTCCTGGAGCTTATTCAAACTCATAGAGTCGGTGATGTCATCCAACCATCTCATCCTCTGTCATCCCCTTCACCTTCTGCCTTCAATCTTTCCCAGCAACAGGGTCTTTTCCAATGAGTCAGTTCGTTGCATCAGGTGGCCAAGCATCAGTTCTTCCAATGAATATTCAGGACTGATTCCTTTTAGGATTGACTGGCTTGATCGCCTTGCAGTTCAAGGGACTCTCAAGAGTCTTCTCCAACCCCATAGTTCAA
Organism: Muntiacus reevesi; assembly: GCF_963930625.1. Classification (NCBI taxonomy): domain Eukaryota; kingdom Metazoa; phylum Chordata; class Mammalia; order Artiodactyla; family Cervidae; genus Muntiacus; species Muntiacus reevesi. The sequence continues at coordinate 182,566,968 of NC_089249.1, read as the reverse complement.
AAGCATCATCTAGTAGAAAGACATCTACTTCTGCTTTAATGACTACGCCAAAGCCTTTGACTGTGTGGATCACAACAAACTGAAAAATTCTTCAAGAGATGGAAATACCAGACCACCTTACCTGCTTCCTGAGAAATCTGTATGCAGGTCAAGAAGAAACAGTTGGAGCTGGACATGGAACAACAGACTGATTCCAGATAGGGAGAGGAGTACGTCAAGGCTATATATTGTCACCCTGCTTATTTAACTTATATGCAGAGTACATCATGTGAAACACCGGGCTGGATGAAGTGCAAGCTGAAATCAAGATTGCTGGGAGAAATATCAATAACCTCAGATATGCAGATGACACCACCCTTATGGCAGAAAGCAAAGAAGAGCTAAAGAGCCTCTTGATGAAAGTGAAAGAGAGTGAAAAATCTGGCTTAAAGCTCAACATTCAGAAAACTAAGATCATGGCATCCAGTCCCATCACTTCATGGCAAATAGATGGGGAAACAAAGGAAACAGTGAGAACCTTTATTTTTTTGTGCTCCAAAATCACCGCAGATTGTGACTGCAGCCATGAAATTAAAAGGCGCTTGCTTCTTGGAAAAAAAGCTATGACCAACCTAAACAGCGTATTTAAAAGCAGAGACATTACTTTGCCAAGAAAGGTCCATCTAGTCAAGGCTATGGTTTTTCCAGTAGTCATGTATGGGTGTGAGAGTTGCATCATAAAGAAAACTGAGCACTGAAGAATTGATGCTTTTGAACTGTGGTGTTGGAGAAGATTCTTGAGAGTCCCTTGGACTGCAAGGAGATCGAACCAGTCAATCCTAAAAGAAATCAGTCCTGAATGTTCATTGGAAGAACTGATGCTGAAGCTGAAACTCCAATACTTTGGCCACCTGATGTGAAGAACTGACTCATTGGAAAAGATCCTGTTGCTGGGAAAGATTGAAGGCAGGAGGAGAAGGGGGTGACAGGATGAGATTGTTGGATGGCATCACTGACTTGATGGACATGAGTTTGAGCAAGTTCTGGGAGCTAGTGATGGGCAGGGAAGCCTGGCATGCTGCAGTTCATGGTGTCGCAAAGAGTCAGACACGACTGAGCCACTGAACTGAACTGAACTGAAACCCACAGTTATAGTATAATAAGGGTTTTTAAAAATTATAAATGAATGTTAAATGTATGTGAATGTACCTTTCTATTTCTTTTCTTAAAATAGTCTTTTCCATTATGGTTTATCCCAGGAGACTGGATATAGTTTCCTGTGCTATATGTAGCATCTTGCTTATCCATTCTAAATGTAATAGTTTGCTTCTACTAACCCCCAACTCCCAGTCCATTCCTCCCCGCCACGCTTTGGCAACCATAAATCTGTTCTCTATGTCTGTGAGCCCGTGTCTGTTTTACAGATAGGTTCATTTGTCATATTTTCGACTCCACATATAAGTGATATCATATGGTATTTGTCTTTCTCTTTCTGACTTACTTCTCTTAGTATGATCATCTCTAGGTCTATCCATGTTGCTTCAAATGGCAGTATTTCAGTCTTTTTTTTTATGACTGAGTAGTATGGAATACTACCGCTTATCCATGTATCTGTTGATAAACATTTAGGTTGTTTCCACGTTTTGCCTGTTGTGAATAGTGCTGTTATAAATATAGGGATGTGTGTATTTTTTTGCATTATAGTTTTGCCCAGGTATATGCCTAGGAGTGGAATCACTGGATTATATGGTATTTCTATTTTTAGTTTTCTGAGGAATCTCCATATTTTTTTCCATAGTGGCTATACCAACTTACATTCCCACCAACAGTGTAGGAGTGTTCCTTTTTCTCCACATCCTCTCCAGCATTTGTTGTTTGTCGATTTAAAATAAAAATAGTTATTTATTTGACTGTGCTGGGTCTTAGTTGTGGCATGTGGGCTCTTAATTGTGGCATGTGGGATCTTATTCCCTGACCAGGGATCAAACCTGGTCCCTCTGCATTGGGAGCCTGAACCTTTGGCCACCAGGGAAGTCCTTGTAACATTTTAATGATGTCCCTTCTGACTGGTGTGAGGTGGTACTTCGCTGTAATTTTGATTTGCATCTTTCTAATAATTAGTGATGTTGAGCATCTTTTCATGTGTCTACTGGCCATGTGAATGTTTTCTTTGGAGAAATTTTGTTTAGGTCTTCTTCTCATTTTTGGATTGAGGTTGTTTAGATATTGAGCTGCATGAGCTGTGTCATATGTTTTTTATTCTTCAGTTTTTAATGTGGTGTATCACATTTTAATGTGGTGTATCACATATGTGGATATTGAAAAAATTTCTCATATCCTTGGAATAAATCCCACTTGATCATGGTGTGTGACCCTTTAATGTATTTTTGGATTTGGCTTGCTAATATTTTGTTGAGGTTTTTAAATTTTTTTTTTGCATCTATGTTCATCAGTGATATTAGCTTGTAATTTTCTTTTTTGTGATATCTTTCATTTTGGTATCAGAGGGATGGTGGCCTCATACAATGAGCTTGGTAGTGTTTCTTATTCCTGTGTAATTTTTTCGAATAGCTTCTGAAGGAAACTAAATGTTTGTTAGAATTTACCAGTGAAGCTGTCTGGTCCTGGGCTTTTCCTTGTTGGGAGTTTGAAGCCCTTGTCAGTTGTATCATTTGCAAATATTTTCACCCATTCAGTAGGCTGTCTTCTTTTATTAAAAAATGGTATCCATTGCTAAACAAAAGTTTGTGAGCTTGATTATGTCCCATTGGTTTATTTTTGTTTTTGTTTCTATTGCCTTGGGAGACTGACCTAAGAAAACATTGGTATGATTTATGTCAGAGAATGTTTCCCCTATGTTTTCCTCTCAGAGTTTTGTGGTTTAAGACTTAAATATGCCCTGATGCTGGGAAAGATTGAAGGCGGGAGGAGAAAGGGATGACAGAGGATGAGATGGTTGGATGGCATCATCGACTCAATGGACATGAGTTTGAGCAAGCTCTGGGAGTTGGTGCTGGACAGGGAAGCCTGGCATGCTGCAGTCCATGAGGTCACAAAGAGTCGAACACTACTGAGTGACTGAACTGAACTGAAGTGACTTTCTAATCACTAATGCCGAAGAAGCTGAAGTTGAATGGTTCTATGAAGACCTACAAGACCTTCTAGAATGAACTCCTTTTCATCATAGGGGACTGGAATGCAAAAGTAGGAAGTCAAGTGATACCTGGAGTAACAGGCAAGTTGGGTCTTGGAGTACTTTGCTCTGCACTTGGAGTACAGAGCAAAAACTAACAGAGTTTTGCCAAGAGAATGCACTGGTCATAGAAAACAGCAAAGGACTACACATGGACATTATGAGATAGTCAGTACCAAAATCAGATTGATTACACTTTTTGCAGCTGAAGATGGAGAAACCCTATGCAGTCAGCAAAAACAAGACCTGGAGCTGACTGTGGCTCAGATCATGAGCTTTTTATTGCAAAATTCAGGCTTAAATTGAGCAGAGTAGGGAAAGCCCCTGGGCCACTGAGATGTGGTCTAAATCAAATTCCTTATTGTTATACAGTGGAGGTGATGAGTAGGTTCCATGGATTAGATCTGACTGAAAGAGTGCCTGAAGAACTATGGACGGAGGTTCATAACCCTGTATAGGAGGCAGTGACCAAAACCATCCCAAAGAAAAAGAAATGTAAGAATGCAAGGTGGTTGTCTGAGGAGACCTACAAGTAGCTGAGAAAAAAAGGGAAGCTAATCACAGAGGCAAGGGAGAAAGGGAAAGATATACCCAACTGAATGCAGAGTTCCAGAGAATAGCAAGGAGAGATATGAAGGACTTCTTCAATGAACAATGCAAAGAAATAGAGAAAATAGTAGAATGGGAAAGACTAGAGATCTCATCAAGGAAATTGGAGATATCAAGGGAACATTTCAGGCAAGGATGTCCATGATGAATCACAGAAATGGTAAGGACCTAACAGAAGCAGAAGAGATTAAGAAGATGTGGCAAGAATGCACAGAAAATCCATACAAAAAAGGTCTTGATGACCCGGATAACCATGATGGTGTGGTCACTCACATGAGTCAGACATCCTGGAGTGTGAAGTCAAGTGGGCCTTAGGAAGTATTACTACGAACAAAGCTAGAGGAGGTGATGGAATTCCAGCTGAACTGTTCCTATTCCCCAAAGATGATGCTGTAAAAGTGCTGCACTCAGTATGTCAGCAAATTTGGAAAACTCAGCAGTGGCCACAGGACTGGAAAATGTCAGTTTTCATTCCAATCCCAAAGAAAGGCAATGCCAAAGAAACTTCATACTATAGTACAATTGCGCTAATTTCACATCCTATGTTTTCCAGGCCATGCAGCTTTCAGCATCTTATTTCCTGGATCAGGGATTGAACCTAGGTCACCACAGTGGAAGCACTGAGTTCTATCCACTGGAACACCATGGAATAGTCTCATTTCTTATTTTAATAGTTGAGTCTTCTTTTTTCTTAGTCAATGTAATTAAACCTTTTTCAGTGTTGTTGATATTTTCCTAGAACCAACATTTGTTGACGTGTACATAGATTTTGTCTCTTTAATTGTTTATTCTAATCTCTAGTGTTTCAATGTGTTTGATAGATTTCAGTTTAGTTTTCCCTAGTCTTCCTAGTTCTTTAAGATGTAAAGTTCAGTTTTTGATAAGGTAGATTTGAAACAATTTTCTCTTTGAGTTAAGTAAACTGGCTTCTTGGTAACATATGCCATTATCAATAACTGATGTTTACCTTAACCTACGTGCTGAAGTATAAGTTGAAATTACTCTAAGAAGCCCTAAGCTGATTTGAAAGAAGCTTATCCTAATCCTGCCATGTCGCTCAGAGTGGTGGTGACACAACAACCATGAGCTCCTGACAGGGACATCGGTGATGGACACAGGATGGCAGAGCTCTCAGTGTCAGGATGGGAGATGTCCCACATCTTGCTCTCTGCCCCAAGCCCTGAGGACAGACTATGATGAAATCACAGAGGCAAGGGAAAAAGCATGTTTTTCCTCATTGTTTTTCACCAGGATGGAGGGAGGTAGGTGCAGAGCCTCAGGAAAAGTCCTCCATGGGACTGATCTGGAGCAGTAAAAAGGAGTGGATAAGGAAGTTGTGGTACACATATACACAATGGACTATTACTCAACTGTAAAAAAGAATGCATTTGAGTCAGTTCTAATGTGGCAGATGAAACTGGAGCCTATTATACAGAGTGAAGGAAGTCAGAAAGAGAAACACCAATACACTATATTCAGTTCTGTTCAGTTGGTCAGTCATGTCCGACTCTTTGTGACCCCATAGACTGCAGCATGCCATGCACCCCTGTCCATCACCAACTCCTGGAGTTTACTCAAACTCATGTCCACTGAGTTGGTGATGCCACCCAACAATCTCATCCTCTGTTGTCCCCTTCTCCTGCCTTCAATCTTTCCTAGCACCAGGGTCTTTTCCAATGAGTCAGTTCTTTGCATCAGGTGGCCAAAGGATTGGAGTTTCAGGTTCAACACCAGTCCTTCCAACGAATATTCAGGACTGATTTCCTTTAGAATTGACTGATTTGATCTCCAAGGGACTCTCAAGAGTCTTCTCCAACACCACAGTTCAAAAACCTCAGTTCTTCAGTGCTCAGCTTTCTTTATAGTCCAACTCTCACATCCATACATGGCTACTGGAAAACCATAGCTTTGACTGATGGACCTGTGTTGGCAAAGTAATGTCTCTGCTTTTTAATATGCTGTCTAGGTTGGTCATAACTTTTCTTTCAAGGAGCAAGCATCTTCTAATTTTATGACTGCAATCACCATCCACAGTGATTTTGGAGCCCAAGAAAATAAAGTCTGTCACTGTTTCCATTATTTCCATTGTTTCCATCTATTTGCCATGAAGTGATGGGACTGGATACCATGTTCTTAGTTTTTTGAATGCTTAAGTTTAAGCCAACTTTTTCTCTCTCCTCTTTCACTTTCATCAAGAGGCTCTTTAGTTCTTCTTCGCTTCTGCATAAGGGTGGTGTCATCTGTGTATCTGAGGTTATTGATATTTCTTCCAGCAATCTTGATTCCAGCTTGTGCTTCATCCAGCCCAGAATTTTGCATGATCTACTCTTCATATAAGTTAAATAAACAAGTTGACAATATACAACCTTGATGTATTCCTTTCCCAATTTGGAACCAGTCTGTTGTCCCACGTCTACTCATTAAGAATATCTGAAGCCAAGGAAACAGATGGTATTGCCTGGAGGAATGTGTTGAATAAATGTGAAAGCATGACTGACGTAAGAAGCATCAATCATTAAGTGAGATAAGAGAGAGGGATAGGAGGAGGGGAAGAAGGGAGAAAAATAGCTGTTTACACTGGAAAAAAGGAAACTTATGAAGGGAACATGGCTTTTCCAAGTTATGGCATAAGCAGGAGAATATTTGAGGGAAGATGGGACTTGGTTTGAAAGCAAAGTATCTGAGGGTTGAGAGGCACATGATCACACTGGAGATGAGGTACTACAGGATGGTGAAAACTAGGTGATTGTATGTTTTAAAGGAAAGTAAAAAAGGAGATATCAAAAAGATATTAATGTCTTGGTATTCAAAGAACTGTGTGACTTCTTCGTCCGGGTGATGTTGGATGCAGGGGACCAGCATGTGTATTGTTGACAGTGACAGGGATGGGAAGATATCCTCAAAGTAGAATGATGTAGGGGAAAGCCTGGAATTGCTTCTGGGCAATGACCTGGAGCTTTCTTTTTTGACTAACATCTGCTTGATGCCCCAGGATTCAGTTCTCAATGTGTGGTGCCTATATTAGCGGTGTCACCATCCAAGAAATGCTTGGAAATGCAATCTCTTGTCTCCACCCCTGACTACTGGCATTGAGGGCCAGAAATCTGAGTTCTGTCAATCCTTTGAATAAATGTGATGCACTCCACTCTCTCACTAGGGAGAGTGGAGTGTGGTTATCCAAATGTGCTGAAAACATTCTCCATGACTGGCAGTGGTTTCATCCCCTATTTTGTTCACATTTTACATTTCATTTTGCTTTCAAAGGGGAGACTCAAAAGAAATATAATGCCCAAAAAACTGGAGAAGAAAAGACAAGAGCTTTTCACCAAGGCCAAGCACAGACATCATGACAGATCTGTACTTCCTCTGAGGTTGACCGGATGCACTTTCCAGAAGCCAGTCACAAAGATAACCTCCCATCCTGATGATGTGGTCAGGCACCGCTGATGTGAGGGGACCCTGGGAGAAGCTGCAGCAAGTCTGTGCATTCAGGAGGCTGCAGGAGCTCCAGGCCTACAACCCTGAAGGAGAGCCTTTCAGGACCTTGGACAGCACAAAGGTTTCAGGGGTTATTGCCCTGGTGCTTGCTGCAGGTGAGTTCCTGGGTCGTGCTGGTTCTAGATCTCTGCACACCAGCCCTGAGCCCATCACTCTTAGTCTACAGATAAGGCAGAGATGGACCCAGGATTGGGGCTTTTCCTCCCACAGGCTGTCTGCAGATGGCCAGAAACAGATGCAGATGTTTGCTGACAATCTCAGATAGTGAAGACAGCAAGGGAGGGATTGGCTATGACCTTGAGGGCAGACAGGCTTGCCAAGGATGCAGAGAGAGTCAGGAGCCAGAAAGAATGTTCCTGAGAACTAGAGGAAAAATAGAAGACTGTCCTGTAGAAGCCAAGTGGTCCCTGGGGAGTGGTTCACAGGGAGTGGGGGTGGGGACAGTCCTCTGTTCCACTGGCCTCTTTCACTGTCAGCCCTGTTTCTGAACTAAGATTCTTTGTTATATTAACTTTGTACTCTATTAAATGCTTAGTAGACAAAAACAAGGGCATAAATGTTTTTTTTGTGGATAAGAGATTGGATTTCATATGACAAGAGAAAAGATTTTTTGTATATCTTTGTACACCTCAGTTTCTGCTTGCCAGAATTTCTATATTGGATTCTACAAAGGTAATCTAGCCTGGGGAATTATTTAGGTCCTTAGTTATAATATTTTCTTACCTTACTTACACTTAAACAAGAAACAATCTATTCTACAGAGATTATTTTTAATATTTAGTGAATGCTATAAAATCTTATTTTGTTAAGCTTGCTTTTAAGCTTATTTTTATTAAGCTTGCATTTTTAACACAAGTTGCCTCCTTTTTCTTTCTTTTTTTTTTTTTAACATTCTTGTGCCAAACGCTAAATCGGACAGAAGACATTTTACTGTAAGTCAATTAGCACTTATGCTATATGTTACGTCTTTATCTGGTATCTAAAAATTAAGTGTGTATTGTTTCTGAAGAATGTCACTTTGTGAAATGTTATTTATTTGTTTGTTTCAGTTTTGGGTGCACCGAGTCTTCCGTCACTGCCCACCAGCTTTCTTTAGCTGCAGAGAGCCGGGCTAGTCTCTAGCTGTCATGCCCAGGCGTCTCGTGTGGTGCCTTCTCTTGTTGCAGAGCGCGGGCTCTAGGTGCTCGGTTTCACTGTTTATATCACATGGACTTAGTTACTCCAGGGCATGTGAAATCAGGGATCAAACCCTCCTCTCCTGCATTGGCAGGCAGACTTTTAACCACTGAACCACCAGGGAAGTCCTACATGGGTATTCTTAAAAATTAGATTTGAATTTTGATTCTTAAGAAGGAACATGTTTTTTGGAAACAATTTCTGCTGAAAATGACTTGCCAGCAAGTTTGTTGCCCTGATCAAAAATAGGTCTGAGTCACTGAAACTTGTCCACCTCACAGTGTTGGGCCCATCATAATCGGTCATTATTCAAGAAGCACATCATTGCTTATTAAATAAACAATTCACTTCACTTATAAACACTCCATTTAGTAAACATCATAATTATTTTCACTGAACACACAGAACACATAGAAGGTGGAATAAAGGTGTCATGCTACAGAAGTCCCCGGGGGACAGTATCAGGAAGGAAAAGAATGACATTTTCTGGAACTCTTTGTACAGTTTTGATGAAATTGTTTTATCAATAGTGGAGAGAGAAGCTGACCCCAGAGGGCCAAAGAGTGACGAGAAACAGGACAGAGGGTAAGTAGGTGGGCAGCTGTTCCTTCTGTCAACAGGCTCTGCATTTAACTCTGTGCTAAGTCTGGTAAGTTCTCCCCACTGAGGTAGTACTTCCTCAGTGAAGTACTGTGATTTCAAAGGTCAAGCCACAATAAAGAATTAATAAATTCATTTGGGTTCTCAAGTTTTCTCCATCATGGACTTGGTTACTTCATCCCGATTCCCCATAGCCGAGGGAGATGAGAGAGATTTCAGGGATGGATGTGGACTGGACCTGTCCTGGCTCTGTGGTGAGAGCCTGTGCTGCTCCAGAAAACACTTCTAGGAGAACCTCCAGGGGGACCCAGCATTGCTGCTATGGCCTCTGGGCGCCTGCCACCATTGAACCAGTCCTGGGCACCTTTCTGTCTTCCTGCAAGACATCGTTTGAACAGGATGACCATTCCAGACCCAGTCATCAAAATTAAGATCGCATTTTCTCTATTAGTTTTCTAATTTTGAATTGTATGTGTATTAACATCTCTTCATTTTATGTTGATTTTCTCACTAAGTTGAATACCCTATGAAGAGAAGTGTAATATGAGTTTTAATGGTTTACATTGACAGACTCACTCACTTTGCCCTTCTAAAGAGCTCAGATATTTTGTTGAAAGAAAACATTCAAACTCCAAAAATATTTTCTAAAGTTTTCTCAGAAAGCCACTCAAGTTACACAAAGATACCACCTGTTTGGCGGTAGACTGCAATCAATTGTCAGTCACTATGATTTCACATCCTTTCTCTCTTAATTCATTTAACACTAATCACAATAATCTACTTCAAATGTAAACCTAATCAGTATGCTCTTTGTTTTAAATCAATCATTGCTGTCTTCAGAGATGTTTTTGAGTGAAAAACTAAAACTACCATTTTATTCCTGTTGTCCTGCCATAGTTATTAACACTATCCCTTTCAACACTCATTATTTCCTGGTTTTGAAGGAAAATCAATTGATCCTCCCGTTTACAGAGCACTTATTACATGCCAAGGTGTGGACTAAAATCTATGATTCAGAAATTCATTGAACAAATGCCCCAGTTTATTTGAATGTTGATGAGAGAAAAGGTGTTTTTTTCCATTTTAATCCTAGATTTATTCAACAGTTATTTTTACTGTACACAACAAAGTATAGACACATTATCTAAAATGCTACAAAGCAACAAAACAGAAATTTTATAGTACTGATTATACAATAAAAGCCGAAAAAGCAAGGACGTGTTGCCAGGGTAACCTGCCCGCCCACCATGAGCATCCGCATAATCCGCAGGGTAGCGGTGGTTCTATGGGGACCTTGTGGAGCTGGCTTTCAACTTACTCACCAGTTTCAGAGAGAAAGGGAGCTGAGTGTGTGTGTATGCATGTACACATGTGGGAAGAACCATTCTGGGCCGATCACAGGAGGTATTTGACTCTAGAGGTCAGAAAAGGACCCTAGCAGGAGAGCAGGCTAACAGGAATGGCATCACTGCTGGACTCAGGCGGACAGGTTAGGGCCGGACCAGGCCACCGGCCCGGGCCTCAGGTCATCTGTGAAATGGGAAAACGTGTTCCCGGGCTAGGGCTGTAGCACCACCTGGCCCGCGCTGCTGCTCCCTGCTGGCTTTGTCGTTAAACAGATTCTCAGGAGCTAGAACCAGAGTTTTCTAGCCAGAACAGTGGAGGGCATCTTTACAAGCACGACCCCACACCACCGCAGCGGGGACTCTGCTGCCCTGGGACAGGCCTCAGTTGCTGCCCTCACCTTCGGGAGGAGCTGGAGCTGGAGCTGGAGCGGCTCCGGGGGAGGCGGTGGCGGGGGCAGCGGGGTCGCCTGCGCTCCCGGGACCGGAGCCTGAGCCGAGCCGAAGGCGACCGTCTCCTCCTCCAGGAGGGTGACCTGCGCCACCTGGCGGGCGGTGACCGCATTCTCCTGCGAGGGCCGAGGTGCCGGGGCGGCGGCACGGCGGTGGCCCTGATCTCCTGGCCGTCGATTTGTCCTCCGTCCATGTGCTTCATCGCCATCTCAGCCTCGTCTGGAGTCTCGAACTCCACGTAAGCATCAGACAGATCGGAGTGCATCCTCTCTGCAGGCATGTCAATCACTCTGACTTTCCCGAAGGTGGAGAATATCTCCCTGATGTGGTCCTTGGTCACGTTCCTGGTGAGTCTTGCGATGTACACCTTGGTGGGTTTAGGGGAGAGGCTGTGCCTTCTCCTTTCCTTTTCGTCTCTTTCGGGTTGTTTGGAGTGAGGCCGCTGTCTCTTGCCTCTTCTATGCCGAGAAGGCCCCAAAGAGCCAGTGGAGCTGCTGGAGCTGGAGCTGGAGCTGGAGCTGGATCTGGAGCTGCTGGACGGGCTGGAACGACCCGAGCGGCTGGATGCTGAAGACGAGCTGGAGCCGCTGCTGGAGCCCGAGCCGGTGCTACAGCTGGACCGAGATCTGGAGCTGCTCCCACCACTGGAAGCGCTGCTCCACTTTCGAGTTCTGGCCCTGCCACGGTACTTCTCGCGTGACTCCTTGGGGCCGGCTTTATCTCCAGAGCCGTCCTTGGACTGCTCATCAGAGCTCCCTTTGCGTCCGCTGGGAGAAGGTGCCATCTTCTCTCTGTCGTGCTCCTCAGTATCTGGAGAGAAAGAGTTGATGGAGTGAAAAATGCTTACTAGTGTTTGGTACAATAAAGCACTATAATAATCAATAAGGCCATCACAGAGACAGAAGAGAGAAAGAGGGAGATATGAAGGAAGAGAAGTAAGGGGAAAGAAAAACGTTAATAACAACTGATGAAGACATTGGGGAAGGCCAGACTGATGACATATGGAGCAGAGAACTGAATCTTTAAAAAGAAAGAAAGAAAAACAAACAAACCAACCAAGCACTTTGTGAGTAAAACATTTTCCAGAGAGAACTATTCAAACAGCCTGAGCAAATACTGCTTCTCCTTCAGAGTGATTTTATAAAAAAAAATCTGACTTATTATCCCAAGAAAGGTTCATACACAGAACTGTACAAAATGTGGAATATTTCTTAATACTAACGTCAAAGAAATAACTTTTAATAAGGAAATTTCTTATTTTAAGGGCCACTACCTGCTAAATTAAAGAGACTGCACAAAAGGAAAAAGCATATAAATGAACACTCTCTTGCCATCCATGTGGTTTCCACACTCACCAGAAGAGGCTGCCTTGGAAATCTGGTCTATGCAGGTTCCCCCAGTTCCAAGAGCTGTCCTCTGACCACTCCTGAGATACAGACAGCTTGTGACTTGCTGAAAAGTCTACTGACTTCTGCCTCTGATTCTCCTTTTATAGGAAAAGAGACTGGACAATCCAATCAGGGAACAACCCAATCCAGAGGACACACCCTCTGTCAGATCAAAGGCATTGGAGAGGTTCCTGAATCTTTATCCACAAACACAGACATTAGGAGTTTTAAACTCATGAGCCACCCACCTCCTTGCATGGCCCTGCAGTAAATTCTCTCTGCTCCAAACTCTGATGCTGTGATATTTTTTGACTTCACAGTGTGTGAGGCACCAGAACTTACTTTCTGGTTATATTCTTTCAGGGAAAGGAAGATATATGAAGTTGCTAAGACATCTAGTGACTTGTAAAACATACCTGTAGCCTTGGTCCTTCTATACTTTGAATATATATATATATATTTATGAGAGCTATATATATTTCATGAGAGCTTCCCTGGTGGCTCAGTGATAAAGAACCCACCTGCAATGCAGGAGACCTGGGTTCGATCCCAGGGTTGGGAAGATCCCCTGGAGAAGGAAATGGCAACCCATTCCAGTATTCTTGCCTGGGAAATCCCATGGACAGAGGAGCCTGGTTGACTAGAGTCCACGCGATTGGAAAGAGTCAGAGTCAGACACGACGGAGTTACTAACACACACATATATTTCATAAAAGTTACAGGAAAAGAATTTGGGGCACTGTGTTCTTTCCTTGAAAGGAAATAGCAGTGAGTTGTATTGCTGACTTTCACCACAACTGCTTCTAAGGTTTCACTGAAGCTGGGAAAACTAGTCTTTCAAACAGGATATATTCACAACAGCCAATTTGTGCAGACAACACAAATGTCCATCAAAAGACGAATGGCCTCCTCTGTTTGCTACCCCGGGGTAGGTGGGTGGGTGGTGCCACTAACCTCACTGGGTAGGGTGCCAGGGGAAGTAAGGTGAGGCAGAGGTGAGCCCTGGGGTCTTGCCTGTTGGCATAGATGAAGCTGACGCTTTTACCCGTGTTGGAGGCAGCTGGAGGATGGAGTGCTTCATGCATATGAGCCCCCACTACCCACTACAGGCACTTTTCCCACCTGATCAGATCCCAGGTGATCTAGGCTGAGTTTTTCAGTGCAACCATATGGTTCTGGACACTTTTGGCATGACTCAGCTCCTGTGCTGGGTCACTTTCCACATATAGCTAGATCCTTCCTAGTGGATGGGTGAAGAATTAGGTAGCTTTCCTGATGAGGAAGACTGAAAATGTAGATTTGACTGTTTGCAACTGGGAGTCAGGTGAGAATCTCAAGAAATTATGGACATCATATTACAAAAGATATAAACTAAAGTGTTTTGGTCAGGGATAAGGAAGAGAGATGAATGGGTAAAGAGAATGCGGTATCTACCTAGAATGGATGAATATCTTTTAGAGGTCTCTTGTGTAGTTAACAATACTGTACTGTGGACTTCAAATACATTAAGAGGATAGATCTCATGTTAAGTGTTATTACCAGGAACATACACACACAGAACATAGAGAAAATTTTGATGGTGATGGTTATATGTAGTACCTTGGTTGTATAGGTAGTATTATGGGTGTATTATATGTCTAATCTAATCAAGATGCATATATTAAAAGTGTGCAATTAAAAAAGTTATGTCTCTATAAAACTAAACATTATGGAGAGGGAGGTGGGATGGGAGACCGGGATGGGGAATTCGTGTAACTCTATGGCTGATTCACATCAATGTATGACAAAACCCACTGAAAAAAAAAAAACAAAAAAAACTAAACATTAAACAAATATAAATAAATATACCAATTAAAAAATAGAACTTGGTGAAGTCACTAAAAGACCATGATCTAAGTTTATTCTTTATATGAGAGCTCACTTTAAAGAAATTAGAAGAGCAAATTAAACTCAAAGTAAGCAGAGGGAACAAAAAACAAAATAAAAATCATGGAGTTTAAACAAATACATAGAGAAAATAAAAATGATAAAGCAATATGAAATAAGATCTTTGATTAGATAGGGAAATGTCAAATTTATTGGTGATTACCATATTGTGACTTTTACCCAAACTATTTGATTCAGTTCAGTAAAGTTAGAACTATATTTTTTAAAAAATGGAAAGGTTGATTGTCAAATTCACACGAAATAGACATTTTTAAGGAAGAAAGAAGAACTTTTTTTTAAAAAAAAGAACCATGGTAGGAAATATGAAAAAGGTGATATGCAGCGACATTATGTAAATTTTGTTATTGAAGGAAAGAGAATTAAAAAAAATCAACCAACTGAATGACCGATACAGAGGGTGCAGAAACACTTCCTTGTATACAAGGGAGCTTACTATGTGATGAAATTAGAATTTCAATAAGTTAGAAAAATCAATGACTTAAGGAAAATACACTATCGATTTAATATACATTAACTCAAAATTTATTCTAAAAATAAAATTGAAAATTTAAAGCACTAAAAGAGTCAGAAGAAAGCACAAAGACACTACGTATGACCTATATATTTAACTCAGTACGAATCTTTACACTGTCAGTTGACTCAAACAAACAAACAAGCAAAATACCCAGGGGAGATACAACTAAGTGTGCTTTGAGAAGTTCTTAGTTATAAAATACGGCTACTAAGATGGTGGAGAGGCTGAAAAAATAGATGCTGTGCTTACTGCATATTTAATGATGGAAGAAATGATTGGATTCAATAGCAAAAGCTTTGAGGTGTGCCATTAGCCTAAAACAGAAAACCTATGAGTGAGTCTTGAGGACTGAGTGTAGTTATATACCGATAATTTTAAAAAGAGAGAGTAGGTTACCCATAAACAGAGGTACAGCAATTTTGGTTGTTTTAAAATATCTGAATGAACATATGATGTAATAGTGAATTTGACGTAATGCACTCAGGTGTTACAAATCATATATAGTATTTAAATGTTCTATTTTTCAAAATCCTAAAAATGAGATAGAGACTCATGAGGTAAAACCTAAGACTGTCTATTTCCCTGGGAACTTAAATTCTTTAAAGCGTTCAGAGAGCTCTTCTCGGGTCTCAGGAGGATACTGTAGCAGTCTGGGGCAAAGATGCAGCCTAGGAGCCCAGCCCTGGAGGCCAGCATGGAGCGGATCTCTATGGCCACCATGCCCTTGCCCTTGGTGCGTGGCAGACAGGGAGGACGGTGACCCAGCCCCTGCAGAACACCAGCATGCTGAAGGTCAGGAACTAGCTTCACTGACCGTGTCAGGCAGGTTCCTGGCCGGGAGAGCCAGGGAACATGTTCCCAGGGCTAAGGAGCCCAGGTATCCCAGGACAGAGTAGAAGGCAGTGACTGAGCCCTTGTTGTACGCGATAATAGCTCCTTGGGCTCAGAATGAGTGTCCATCTCAAGGAAAGGGGGCGAGGTTCCCGGCCAGACTTCACAGAGAGTCACTTGGATCAGGGAGCACAAGGGAGTGAATGACACAGTTAGAAGCTTCTGTTTCCAGTAACCGCCTCACGGTTCTTCCCGCTTTCCTCGACTTGAATGCCAGGATCACAGCCAGGGTTTTGGCCAAAACAGGGGCAACAGCCACAGTGAACACAGCTCCAAATGTGATTTGTCGGAGGGTGCAGGTGGCTGTGCTGGGACGACCAATGAAGAGTAAGGAGCAGAGGAAACACAGGAGGAGAAGATGAGCAGGACATGGCTGAGAGCCCGGTTATTTGCCTTGACTATGGGGTTGTCTCAGTGCTTCACAAAGACCCACAAAACCTCAGTTGTGAAGACAGATAAACAGAGAGCCATGCAGGCCAGAGACACCCCCAAAGGGTCATCAAAGCCCAGGAAGCTCAAGTCCGTAGGGAGGCAGTGATTTCTCTCACTATTTGGGTGCTCTTGAGCTGGGCACTGGATACAGTTCTCTGCATCTGGGGAAAAAGCAAAGACTCAGCATTTCATTTTCAGAAATTCTCCATATTTGGCCTGTTTTTTTCTTTTTTTAAATATGGTCACCTTTCCTCTCATTGTGCATACAAACTGCCCCTGATGTCACACTCAGGTACAAGATTCAGAGTCTACATTCATACCCTGGGAAGAATGCTTTCAGTTACAGGTAAGACAGAACCCAGGCAGTCTGGATCTTCAGCACACTGTGGGTCAATGTTGGCTCAGCGATCCCAACAAGGATATGGATTTTCCCCAAATTTTATCTCTACTGTCCCAGTGTCTTCTTCATCCTAAGATTTGTCCTGCCACAGTTTCTGCAATTTTCCTGGTGAAGTCAAAGTCAAAGATTCCTTATTCATACGTATACTAAGAAGGAAAGTGTACCTAGCCCTCCCGGTCATCCTCTTTTGTCATTACCCTGATTCCTATGGGCTGCTTTTTGTATATAACTTGATATCTGGTAGAACAAATGTCTCCACATTCTACTTTTTCATTTTTCTATGACCAGTCTTGTATAATTCTTTTATACAAAATTTGAAAATAATTTGATTGAGTAGAAATAACTTGGTGTCTGAGAGGATTTCTATTGTCTTATATATTTGTGAAGGTGATATCTTAATTATTGAGGAATTAAAAAAAATTTCCATTCAGGTACACCTCCCTTAATCAGGCTTATTTTTTTTTCTTTGTAAAATAGGAGGTAGTAAATAACTTCAGTGTTGCAGGCTATGTGGTCTTTGTGGCATTTATTCCCCTCTGCTGTTATGAAACAAGATCAGTCATAAATATGTAAATTAATGAACATGGCTCTGTTTCAATTGTATTTATTCAAATAAGCAATAGTCTGCCTACTCCTCCCCAAAAGTTCCTATTATTTTTTATGGCTGACTCTCATGCAACAGTACAAAGTCCTAACACAAGCAAGGTAATGCTCATTCACATCTCTTTTCCCCAGCTACCCGGTCTCACTTCATAGAGCCGACACCTCTCCTGGCCTCTCTCTCTGTCCTTTTGGAGAAATGCGTGGCACCCACTAACACGTGTCTGTTTATTCTAGATCTCTAGTCCCGTGTTCCTCTACATGTCTCTTGTTTTAAACACTTATTTGATGTTACAATTTCTTCAGTAAGTCCATGAACAACAGAATTATTTTTATAAATATCTTGTTCATACTTGAGAATATTTATTTGACAAGTGATAAAAACGCAATGAATTCTGCTCTTAAGGTGACTGGAATTACCCAGTATTGATGAAAGAATTCAGATCAATACAATAGACTTAATATTTTAGAAGATTGAAGCACTGTAACCCTTCTCCATTTAATATTTTATAGTAACGTGTTTTGTTTCAGTACATAAGTTTATAAATCTCTATTTCAAGCAATAGCTGCATTTAGGGTCTATAGGTTGTGATTTAAATTAGAATGATGTCTTTTTCTTTTTTACGTGATTCTTTTCTATATTATAATATTCCAAATGGTAGAGCCCTGGTGTTAGTTACGTGCACTTGATAAGTTGTGCAGTATTCAGGTCTTGGTACATAAGGTAATAAAATATTTCTGTATTAATTTATATGTACCTGCTCTGTGCTTATCATCTGGGTGTGAAAAGTACGAAGTCTCAACCTTTCAAGGTACCCACAGGCTGCCTTGCTGATCATATATGTTATATTTTATGGCAGGCTTTAGCATGGTCGCTGATGAGACTTCAGAATGAGATTTCCCCCTGGAAACAATACTTCAGTGGAGCCTAACAGGAAGACCACAGGCTGACCTGAGATTACATATAATTGGGAAACAGTAGTGATTAAAATATGAAGATGTTGAAGGAATGAGTGGAAGCATGAATTGAGAGCAATGATGCATATTGGCCCTGATGCCAATCCCCTTGGTTTTCTTCTTTTGAGAGTATTCATGGGGGGAAGTTGCCATAAAGTGCAAACTTATTTTCTACCTGTCTGATTGGAAAATTCTCTCCCTGTGCATGAAACACAAATAAAGCAGCAGATAGGCTTTCTTTCCTCTGGAATTTTCCTGAATCCTGGAACACAGGTCTGGCTGCACACTGATTGAGGGATCTGAAGGGAAGAGAGAATTATGGTCATAATTTTGCAGAAAATGAGCAGCTTTAAGAGGATGTCTGTGTTTCTGGCCTTGTAAGTGAGAATTTTGATAGAAGGTTATCACTGTGTACCCCCACCCTCCACTGTTGATACGATGTAGACATATAATTAAGCATGTCTCATGTGAAGAGTTGACTCATTCGAAAAGACCCTGATGCTGGGAGGGATTGGGGGCAGGAGGAGAAGGGGACAACAGAGGATGAGATGGCTGGATGGCATCACTGACTCGATGGGCATGAGTTTGAGTAAACTCCAGGAGTTGGTGATGGACAGGGAGACCTGGCATGCTGCGATTCATGGGGTTGCAAAGAGTCAGACACGACTGAGCGACTGAACTGAACTGAACTGATGGTTAACTTGGGCTTTCCTCGTAGCAAAGTCGGTAAAGAATCTGCCTGCAGGGCAGGAGACCTGGGTTTGATCCCTGGGTTGGGAAGATACCCTGGAGAAGGAAATGGCAACCCACTCCAGTATTTTTGCCTGAAGAATCCCATGGACAGATGAGCCTGGAAGGCTGCATACAGTCCATGGGGTCGCAAGAGTTGGACAAGACTTAGCAACTAAAGAGGGAGAGAGATGGTTAACTGTCCTTGTTTTAAAATGCTCACCAAACATCACCAAGATATCTAATCAGTTTTATTTCATAAATCAATGAAAATCTCTCTACTTTATTATGCACTTTATCCAAAATCTTTCGCATGCGTTTCTATGTAGTTATGACTTTGAGAACTTGTATGCCTGATGACATTCCTATCATCCTTTCATACTTGGTTAGAAAGAAGAGAATAGTTTCTAGATGGAAGACGCTGATGCTGTGATAATTAGGCACACTACTTGTTGTTGATCAGTCACTACTTGTGTTTGACTCTTTGCGACACCATGGACTGAGGCAAACCAGGATTCCCTGTCCTTCACCATCACCTGGAGCTTGCTCAAACTCATATCCATTGAGTCGGTGATGCCATCTAACCATCTCGTCCTCTGTCATCCCCTTCTCCTCCTGCCTTCAATCTTTCCCAGCATTAATGTCTTTTCTAATGAGTCAGCTCTTCACATCAGATGGCCAAAGGATTGGAGTTTCAGCTTCAACATCAGTCCTTCCAGTGAATATACAGAACTGATTTCCTTTAGGACTGACTGGTTTGATCTCCTTGAAGACCAAGGGACTCTCAAGAGTCTTCTCAAACACCGCAGTTCAAAAGCATCAGATTTTCAATGCTCAGGCTTTTTTATGGTCCAACTCTTACATTCATACGTGACTACTGGAAAAACCAGTTTTCACTAGACAGACCATTGTTGGCAAAGTAATGTCTCTGCTTTTAATATCCTGTCTAGGTTGGTCATAGCTTTTCTTCCTAGGAACAAGCCTCTTTTAATTTCACGGAGGCAGTCACCATCTGCAGTGATTTTGGAGCCTCAAAAAAGTCTCTCACTGTGTCCACTGTTTCCCATCTATTTGCCATGAAGTGATGGGACCAGATGTCATGAACTTTAGTTTTTTCGAATGTTGAGTTTTAAACCAGCTTTTTCAATCTCCTCTTTCACCTTCACCAAGAGGTTCTTTAGTTCCTCTTCCCTTTCTGCCATTAGAGTGGCGTCATTGGCATGTCTGAGATTATTGATATTTCTCCTATCAGTCGTGATACCAGCTTGTGCTTCATCCAGCCAGGCATTTTACATGATGTACTCTGCATAGAAGTTAAATAAGCAGGGTGACAATATACAGCCTTGACGTACTCCTTACCCAATTTTGAACCAGTCTGTTGTTGGATGTCCGTTTCTAACTGTTGCTTCTTGACCTGCATACAGGTTTCATAGGAGGCAGGTAAGGTGGTCTGGTATTCCCATTTCTTGAAGAATTTTCCACAGTTTATAGTGATCCATACAGTCAAAGGCTTGGCATAGTTAATAAAGCAGAAGTAGATGGTTTTCTGGAATTCTCTTGCTTTTTCTATGATCCAGCGGATGTTGGCAATTTGACCTCTGGTTCCTCTGCCTTTTCTAAATTCAGCTTGAACATCTGGAAGTTTTTGGATCATGTACTGTTGAAAACTAGCTTGGAGAATTTTGAGCGTTACTTTGCTAGTGTTTGAGATGAGTGTAATTGTGCGGTAGTTTGAGCTTTCTTTGGCATTGCCTTTCTTAGGGATTGGAGTGAAAACTGACCTTTTCCAGTCCTGCGGCCACTGCTGAGTTTTCCAGATTTGCTGGCATACTGAGTGCAGTATTTCCACGGCACCATCTTTTAGGATTTGAAATAGCTCAACTGGAATTCCATCACCTCCACTAGCTTTGTTCGTAGTGATGCTTCCTAAGGCCCACTTGACTTCACCTTCCAGGATGTCTGGCTCTAGGTGAGTGATCACACCATTGTGGTTTTCTGGGTCATTAAGATCTTTTTTGTACAGTTCTGTGTATTATTACCACCTCTTCTTAATATCTTCTGGCTCTGTTAGGTCCATATCATTTCTGTCCTTTATTGTGCCCATCTCTGCATGACACACTCCCGTGGTATCTCTAGTGTTTTTGAAGAGACCTCTAGTCTCATAGGGTAACTTCTCACAGGATATAGGATGTCTGTGCCCAGGAAATATTCTGGAAGGAAAAGCTCAAGGACCTCTTGCAGTGTCATTTCAGGTGGTTATTCTCTGCTTTCCTCTCCTGGTAGAACATCCACAAGCTGACAAATAAACCACACCTTTAAAAATGAGTCATTCACTGAAAAAATGATAATGGTAATAAAATTCTGTGTCTGCCTCTGCCAAAGTGTAGTTGTGCGACCTTATATAAGGTCTTAACTTTCTGGAGCTTCATTGTTTGCTTCTAGAAAGTGAACTTAATGTTTAGAAGGTGTTAGGATTAGATGAGATACATGTAATGTGTTTGCACATCCTTGACAGAAGGGGAGCATTCATTTGATTTCCATTAATAATACTATTGACTTTATTTTAGATCAGCAAACCCATAAACAAGCTGCTCTGGAAAACCAGCTACTGCATCTGTTTGAAATGCACTACAGAGGACAAATGGTTGATAAAAATCTAGCCATTTCCTCCACAATTAAGTACACAGTAAACACATCCTTGAGGCTTCCCAGGTGGCTCAGGGATAAAGAATCTGCCTGTCAAGCAGAAGATCAAACCCAAGTTTGATCCCTCGGTCAGAAAGATTCTCTGGAGAAGGGAGTGGCAACTCCCTCCAGTATTCTTGTCTGGGAAATCGCAATAACAGAAGCGCATGGCAGACTACAGTCCTTGAGGTCTTAAAGAGTTGGACATGACTTAGCGACTAAACCACCACACAACAAAGCACATCTTTATTATTCGGCCACTCCTCTAATCCACAAAAGTCAGTTTAGAACTCAGACTTCTCACCACACTTTATTGTACCCTGTCTGTTTGGTCTCTCCAACTGACACTTAGTGTAAAGGTTTATATTTGGACAAAATATCGAAGTTATACATGGTTTTCCACTTGTCTTTGTAACTCCTTAACTTTTACAATGCAAATTTAAAATAAAATACTAATTCAAATTAGATGAAGAAGTTGTGAATTACTTCTAAATGATGGTTTAGCCAATTTTTAAATATTTGTTATGTATTTTCCTCATCCTCTTAAATCATAAATTTCCAACATACTAGAAATGGCAACTTTTGAATTACTAAAGGACTTAACTTAGTATAAAGAATTATCTGTGTCTGAATTGAGTGACAGAGAAGAGAAGTATTGCTGGATTTTGTTAAAATCAGATACAAAGCCAATCTTAATAAAATAATACTTTATGGGATCAGATTTTATATTACGTTAACAGAAAATTCTCATTTGAATAGGTATCATCTCTACCTTGAGTGTAACTACAAGAAGAAACAAATGTAATTTTAAATATTAAGTAGACCCTCAGTTTCAATTAGCCTATAGATCTTCGTATAAAAATGAAGACCAAAAAAAAAAAAAAAAAAAAAAAAATGAAGACCAATCACGGGAAATACAAACTGAAGTTTCCCATGAGGCTTGAAGATCAGATGGATTGCAAGGAGAGGCTGGTGAAGGTGAAATCTGTCAGATGCACATTTCTCAAGGACCACCCCACTCTCCTTTCCTTCAGCACCAGTGAAGCCTGTCCACTCTGTTTTCAGGGTCTTTCCGTCTTTCTTGGTTTCTCTTTCTCTCTTCCTCCCTGACAATCCCACCTGCCATCGAGGCCAGAGTCAGATTCTCCTCTGCTTTCTTCACAACCTGCGTCTGACTCCTGATTTCTCCAAAAGTGACCTGTTTCCTACAGAAGGGCTGTGACAGACCCAGGCCCATTCCTGCGCTCATCCATGACTGTTACGGACACTGCTTGGGCTTTATGAGGGCTGGTATGCAGACCCTCACCCACCCTTAGGTCGGTCCAGGGATTCACCAAACTACAGGTGCAATTGCTGTTAAGGCATTCGTAGAATCCGAAGGACGCACGGGTTTTCCTTCACCCTGCAGGCTCCTGTTCTCCAAGGTCTCCTCCCATTGGCTGCCCCGAACTCGCTGTCAGCCCGAGGTCTGTTCGAGTCACTGGCCTCTAGAAGAGGCAGCTGGTCTGTCTCACAGGGTGTCTAGAGCTTATGCTGGTTTTCTGCTTGGCCTGTTTCATGTCCTCACTGTTTCCTCTGTGAAGTTGGGCATCATTTTTGAGCTTTCTTTGTAAAATTAAAATGTGAAATTAGAATAAAATGGAGGCAGAAGACTACCATGCATGGGGAAGGTCTCAACTAATTTGAATGTTCTATCCTGCTCTGTCCCTTGAAAAATGTCTCTCAAATTGTAGTCTACAAGGACAGAAAGGTGAAAGTCATTATCCAGTGCCAAATCCAGACCAATTTATGTAATACATTTTTCAAACACTAAACCTTTACCTCCTGAAAGAGTTAAAATCCATCCACTAACTACACTTACACAAGGTGTCATCTTTTGAGTGATACACAGCAATGAACTAGCAACAGCAGCTTAGGAGTCTAAATCCTTTCCTGATAAAATTCATTTGTGATTCTAGTCACATTGATCCATTTCAGACATAAACATGATCATTTCACCATAACTTTTCACACATATCTAAAAATTTATTATAGGAATTGACTCGCAGGGTTATAAGATAGAGGAGTCCTAGAGACGGCCATCTCCAAGCAGGAGAAGCAGAAAAGCTGGTGGCATAATTGAGTCCAAGTCTGAAGACCTGAGAACCAGATCTTCTGATGTTCCAGGGCAGGAAGAGATGGATGTCCTAGCTCAGAAAGTGAGGGTGGATTGACTTTCCTTCACTTTGGGTTCTATTCCGGCCTTTAGGAGACTGGAAAACACATGCTTACATGGGTGAGGGGGCGTTCTTTACTCCATCTACCAGAACCAAATGCTAGTCTCTGCCGGAAACACCCTCAAGAGTACACCCAGAAACAGTGTTTAGCCGCCCATCTGGCAAGCCTTGGCCCAGGCGCGTTGACAAGTAAGATTAACTTGTCATGCACAGTGATTGCTCCAGCTCTCTTCTTGTATCTCAAGACTGTTTTGACTATTCAGTGGCTTTTTAAAAAATTTTTCAAAATTAGTAGTCCTAGTTCTGTGAGAAGTGCCATTGGTTTTTTTAATGAATAATTTTATCTTCCTATGTTCTTTTTAAAAATCATTCTTTTACAGAGTATTATTAATTTACAATGTACTTTTAGTTTCAGCTGTACAGCAAATCGGTTATTCGTATACATATGCACACTCGTTTTTTAGATGCATCTCCTGTGTAGGTCATTAAAGAGTAATCAGTCCCCTATGCTAAAGTGTAGGTTTTTATTAGTTATCTGTTTCATAGATAGCAGTTTGTGTCAATCCATCTCCCAATGTGTCCCTCTCCTCTTTATCCACTTGGTATTTATAAGTTACTTTTCTACACCTGTGACTATGAAAATAGAGCCATGGTATTTTGATGGGGATTGCCTTGAATCTGTAGATTGCCTTGAGTAGGATGTTCATTTTAACATACTTAACAATTTAGTTAACTATATTAATTCTTCCAATCCATGAACACAAAATATCTTCCCATCTCTTTGTGTCTTCTTCAATTCCTTTACCAATGTCATACTTTTTTGAGTACAGGTTTCCCCCTTCCTTTGGTAGGATTACTCCCGGAAATTTTACATTGTCTTTTCCTGCCAGTGTTCACTTCTGGATTTCTGGACCCATGTGTTTCTGAACTCCATGAACGTGAAAGTGAAAGTCGCTGAGTCATCTCTGACTCTTTGCAACCCCATGGACTATAGAGTCCATGTAATTCTCCAGGCCAGAATACTGGAGTGGGTAGCCATTCCCTGCTCCAGAGGATTGTCCCAACGCAGGGACTGAACCCAGGTCTTCCACATTGCAGGCCTGAGGCTGTCATCTCAGACAATCACCAGTTTACACCCTCATTCATGTTACCAATGTGTCCTAAAGGAGCAGATGGGCCTGAACCCAAGAGTTTGTAGTCCTTGGGGTGGCTATGTTCTTACCACTGACTTGAGGAGTGTTTTCGTCATGGGGTGTGTGTGAAACTTTCAAAGCTTCCTGTTGGGAGGTTTGAAAGATGAGGCACGAGATGAGCAGTGTGAAGGGTGCAGAAAGAGTTGCCTCCAGATCGATAGTGGGTGGACATGCATGCACACAGTCTGATCAGTTAAAATATTGAAATGAATAGTAAACAGGCACCCCAAAATCCACCCAAAGATTGGAGCTTATGTATTTCCATCTGGCAGTTTGAACATTATCCTCTGGAAACACCTTGTAAAATCAAGTGCAAGATGGAGATCTTGACTCTTCTGAGTCAGATAAATGTTTCGCTTTCTGTAATAAGGTAATCAGAATTTTGATAGGGTTGAATGGAACCTGTAGGTCACTTTGGTTAGTATTGTCATTTAGCAGCATCAATCTTCCAATCCATGACATGAAATGTCTTTTCATTAATCATGTCTCCTTTAATTTTTTTTAGCAGTGGTTTGTAATTTTCAGAGTACAAGTCTTTTGCCTCACTGCCTATGTTTATTCCCGAGAATTTTATTCTTCTTTGTATTGTTCATTGTTGTTGTACAGAAACACAAGTGATTTTTATGCTGATTTTTATCTTGCAACTTTGCCAAATTCACTTATTATTGTCTCTGAAAGTGAATGCATGTGTGTTTGTGTATTCTGTGTGGGTATGTTAACATGTGTGTGTAATCTTTAGGAATTTCTATGTACAAGTTCATGTCACGTTTGAACAGAGATAACTTTATTTCTTCCTTCCCTATGTGGATGCCTTGGTATTTCTTTTTCTTGCCTAATTGCTCTGGCTAGGAATTCCTGTCCTATTTGATTAGAAACAGCAAAAGCCAATGTCTTTCTCTTGCTCACAGTCTTACAGAAAATATTTTCAGACTTTATTGAGTGAGATGTCACCTGTGGGTTTTTCATGGCCTGTATCATATTAAAGTTTCCTTGTATTCTTACTCTTTCTACTTGGTAGTATTTTGCTGAAGATATTTTTATTGGCCTTCATGAAGATCTGAGGTTTATTTTTTGTCATGTCTTTGTCTCCCTTTGGTAAAAGGATATACTACAGTCCTCATGGAATGAGTTAGAAAGTGTTCCCTTTTCTTCATTTTTGGGAAGCATTTGTAAATGATTATCCTTAACTAATATTTTATGTTTGGTAGAATTCAACACTGAATTCATATGGTCTAGGGTTGATCTTTGTTGGAATTTTTGGGTTGCTGATTTAATCTTCTTACTAGTCTATTCAGATTTTCTATTTCTTCATGATTCAGTTTGGTGGGAGCATCTCCATGGATTATTCATACCATCTGGGTTATCTAATCTGTTCGTGTGCAGCTGGACTTAGTATTTTTCTATACTTATTTCTATTTCTGTCTATTCAGGAGTAATGTCTGCACATTCATTTCTTATTTTATCTTTTGATCAGCCCACACAGCTTGCAGGATCTAACTTTCTGAACCAGGATTGAACTTGGGTCACCACAGTGAGAGCACTGAATCCTGGCCAGTGAACCGTCAGAGATATCCTCATTTATTATTATTATTATTATTTTTTATTTATTTATTTTTTTTTTTTAAATATTATTTTATTAGTTGGAGGCCAATCACTTTACAACATTTCAGTGGGTTTTGTCATACATTGACATGAATCAGCCATATAGTTACACGTATTCCCCATCCCGATCCCCCCTCCCACCTCCCTCCCCACCCGACTCCTCAGGGTCCTCCCAGTGCACCAGGCAAGAGCACCTGATTCATGCATCCCACCTGGGCTGGTGGTCCGTTTCACCATAGATAGTATACATGCTGTTCTTTCAAAACATCCCACCCTCACGTTCTCCCCCAGAGTTCAAAAGTCTGTTCTGTACTTCTGTGTCTCTTTTTCTGTTTTGCATATAGGGTTATCGCTCATTTATTATTTTAATAGTTTGAGTCTTCTCTGTTCTTTCTCAGTCAATGTGATTAAAGCTTTGTCAATGTTGCTGATCTTTTCCAAGAACCAACTTTTATGGCATTGAACATTGTTTTTCTCTCCTGGATTGTTTATCTATAATCTCTAGTGTTTCATTCTGTTTGATAGATTTTAGTTTTCCCTGTGTGTGTGTGTGAGCACTCGGTTGCTCAGTCATGTCTGACTCTTTGGGACCCCATGGACTGTAGCCCACCAGACTCCACTGTCCATGGAATTTTCCAAGCAAGAATACTGGAGGGGGTTGCCATTTCCTGCTCCAGGGGGTCTTCCTGACCCATGATTCTTGCATGTCCTGCATTGGCAGATATTTTAACACAGCACCACATGGAAGGGCTAGTTTTCCTACTTTTCCTAATTCTTTAAGATGTAAAGTTAGGTTCTTGCTAAGATAAATTTGAAATAACTTTTTGAGTTAAAAAACTGACATCTTGATTACATATGCCACTATCAATAACTGATGTTTATTTTTTGCCTAAGTGCTAAAGCATCATTTGACATCATGCTGAAGAGTCCTGAGATGATTTGAAACCTGCCAAGTCGATCAGAGCAGTGGTGACAACAGCCATGAGCTCTGGGCAGGGACATCAGTCATGGACGCAGGGGACAGGTTTCTCAGTGCCATGATAGGCTTGTCCCCCCACACCTCCCTTTCTGCCCCCAAGCGCTGAAGTTTGACTAACTACTGTGAAACCAAAGAGGCAAGGGGGAAAGCATGCTTTTCCTCATTGTTTTTCACCAGGATGGAAGGGAATAGGTGCAGAGCCCCAGGACAAGAGCCTCCCCAGAGGTCCCCCACGGGACTGATCTGAAGCAGTGAAAAGGAGGGGAAGCCAGGCTGCTCCTGTCACAGCTACACTGAGAGTGAGGTCTCAGCACTGTGACTCCCGCATACACACCAACCTTCTGGTTCTAACTGTGCCCTTGTCTGGCATGCCAGCCTGGCACAAGCCCTGCAGGGCTTCCACAGGCGGAGCGGCAGTGGTAGCGGGCATATGCCGTGCTGTACATGAGGGGACATTTTCCTCTCTGAGAGCAGAGCAGGGGTCAGATGCTGACATAGTATCTACTCTCCGTATATACGCGTTAATATATGCATTAATAATATCCTGTATTGGTGTTTTTCTTTCTGACTTACTTCACCCTGTATAATAGGCTCCAGTTTCATCCATCTCATTTAGGTCGATGGATTCTGAATATTCTATCCCTTCTTTGCCTCTCTAATATCTACTTTCCCCCCTCCAAGACAGAGGAGAGAATTATGCATCTTTCCTGTTGTATCACCAGCAGGATACACAAGCTCTGTTCCAGAGCATCTTAGAGTTAATGAGCTTGTTGAGGCCCAGCCCCTCCTGCTGCCAAGGTCCTTGACTGAGAAAGACAATCCCTTTGAGACACTGATCCCCTGGCCAAAGGCCACTCTTAGGACGAAGTGGCTCAGCCTGAATGTTCACTGCTGACAAAGATAGTGCTGAAATTTGCCCCCATGGAAAGACTCTAAGGGACATGTATTCTCCACCCTAAAAAAAGAAGTCCCACCAAATAGTAATATTATTAATTTGCTCCCATCAAATGTGGGGTGTTCAGCCTAATATTCTGGAAGCAAAAGATAGAAAAGTAGATACTATGTCAGAAGACAGTGAAACCCTTCATTTTTATCCTTATCATTAATTTCTCCGGGAAAAGTGATGAATTTTGCCCCCAAATGTGGACTTTATCTAATCGTGTGACATGCATGTCTTTGAGTTAGCATAGCAGTGCTTATCTAGGGGTTTGCATCAAGCAGTCTGTGTTCTGTTCATGCTTTGTTGGTTCATAGAATTCCTAACAGTGTTGCAACATTTATCAACATGCCCTTGTCCTCAGAGCAGAAGATGTGTTTAGAACGTGTGCACCTTGTCTTTTTGCTAGTTGTATTTAGAATTTTCTTAAACACTAGTTCTATTGGCAGCTGCTATGCTACTGGAGAGCTGCTAATTTGAGGGGAGAACTTTAATTTTGTTTTTACTCTTCTGTGTGAGGACTTTTGACGATCTTTGTCCTGTTCCGCTTTCCCATTTCATGTTTTTTCTCCCCATGGTTTGCTTCTGAATATTTTACCAAAATATGAAATGGAATGCTTGGTGGAAATTATTTCAGGTGTGAACATTTTCCAGTTTGCTGGAAGCTGCTAATTATTTGAACTCTATTGGGGTTAGGATGGCAGGAAGCGACTATCGGGAAAGGAGGAAACTCTCTGTCTCACTGTCTAGGGAAAGACAGAACCTGTTTTGTCTAGGTGGTTAGCATAAGAGAGAGGTGAATCTTTAGTGATGTCCCAAGGTTGGAGGCGAAACTTTGTACCCTCCCCCCTGTCCTTCAGCCAGAAAAATATATAGACATCTCTATTCTAGGCAGAGGAGCAGCAGGCATCACTTAACTGAGGAGCTCAGGAATGTTATTTTAAACTCTGTGGGTTGTTATGTGGGTATACACTATCAACTTCTTTTGTGAACCACTTCCCATAATAGAAATTTATCATGGACATAATTTAATATAAGGAAATATACATTTACCTTGTGATTTGCTGCCTAGAAATGTTGTTTCATATAGATATGGGATATTATTTAGCCTTTGGCATTAATTTAATGTAACATTAAATAAGTGACAATTATTTTTTCTTAACAAACTTGGAACATTTCTCTGATTTTGATAATTGTATATTGTAGGATCAAGACGCATGCGCTTTCAGACAGCCTTTGCTCTGTGCAGACAGTAGTCACAGCTGGGAAACTAGCATTTCACAATGAAGCCAGCAGAGGGCAGAGTTTCCTTTTTCTTGTTGAACTAGAGATACTTTTTGCATCACTTCAAGGTAGGAAATACCTGGCCCTCATTTTAATGTGTATTTCTTGGCTAATTAGAGTCTAAATAACGTTGTCTATATTTTTATACCTTGTATGGATTTGTCAAAGAGTGTGCTTGTTCATACTCTACCTGTAATGATACTTCTACTGGGGTGCTGGTCTTTTGCTTATTTATTCATAATATTATTTGCATGTTCAGAGCCCTCAGAAACTTATTCACACCATCTCCATATGACAAGACGGGAAAGCCTCTGAATATAAACCCCGAGTTTAAAGCCCTTCTCTTCCCTTGGACAGCTTAGGATATAGCCCTGTATTATATGACCATTCTGTCCGATGCTGTCCCCTCTGTTTAGGTGCTTCCTCAAGAATTAGCAATATGTTCTGGTTTTTATCTTTGCCATTGAGGAGATCAACAAGAGCCCTCACCTCCTCCCCAACCTGACCTTGGGTTATAATCTCTAAAATGCCTTTGAAAGTGATCACAGCAGTCTGGAAAATGCCCTGCTTTGGCTCTCTGGAGGGAATCAGACTGTCCCTAACTACAGCTACCAGAGACAGACAAAATCTCTGGCCATAGTTACAGGAACTATGTCATCATTTTCAGCCCAGATTGAACCACTTCTGGAGCTGAACAGAATCCCACAGGTGAGAGTCTGACTTCTGGTGAGACACTCTGCTCTTCCCCTATGCCTTTCTCTCTCATCCCATCAAAAGACAAGGTGGAAGCTGTGTGTATGCGTGGCACAGAGTTTTAAGCACATTCCAGAGACTTCCTCAGATTGTGAGATTATTTCTTTGGTTGGGAAGTAGGAAGAAAGTGACAAGCATAAGCAGTCAGCACTTTGAAACCCAAGTTCATGCTCAGGGTCAAGGCATGAATCTCACAGTTAAGGGGACATTGAGTGACGATGGCTCACAGCTCTTTACATCCTAGGACATGCCTCAAGCACAGAGAACTCCCTCACCCAAGGACAGGAAGCTCACAGGTAACAGCCAGAAGCCGGTGTCTTGGAGACATGGTGATACGAAGCCTGGTTCCCTCCTCTCAATTTTGACAATACTGAAGAATCATCCCAGCTCCAGAGGATTGACAGTCAGTTGTAACTGTTTCGTTGTTCAGTTGTTCTGAACCACAGTTCAGAAGGTCAGTTTTCTCTCCCCATTTCTGCCTTGGTACATCACACTGGCATATATGGAGGATGCCTCCATAAATTTTCTACACGGGTCTCTCCATCTCAGATCTCTTTCCAAGGATCAATCTGACCAGCCCCAAGCAAGAGACATTACTTATGAACACAACAGCATAATGTAGGAGATTTCTGTTCTGAAATGTTTTTTCAAGAAAATCTGAGAGGATAGGGCATTGTAATCTCCAGAATAACAGATAATGCTGTGGTGATACATTGAATCCATCATGAAGATATTAATGAGACAAGATTTATTTATTCTCAGTATTTACATGAAACACTGATTGCTAAGTAGAAGGAATTTCTTCTTCACACACAGGGCGACTTTGATGGAGACACTGCAGTCTCCTGGGCACACGATCTGAAAATCATGCTTTCTTCAAATACCATCAAAGGAGAGTAAAAGCACACAGAGATCTTAACATTCTCTTTTATTTTTTGTAACCTAGTGATAGGAATTGTCTGAAGAAACCACTTGTCCTTTCTAAAAGTGAGGAGTCTAGAAAACATAGTCTTCTGTGGGCCCAGAATGAAATGAAAACTGTGAAATGTCCACTGAGATCTTTCTTTTCTCCCTGTCACAGAGAGAATCAGCTCACTCTCTGCCCAAGAAACATAGCCCCAAGCCCACGAAACTCAGAATCATGTTTTTCTTTTCTTATTCAGGTGGCATATGGTCCTTTTGATTCTTCACTGAGTGATAAAGACCAGTTTCCATCTCTTTATCAGATGGCCACAGAGGACAGCTATCTTGTTCATGGAATGATTAGGCTGTTGCTGCATTTTGACTGGACATGGGTGGCACTATTTTTGTCTGAAGATGGGGAAAAGGAGCAGTTTGTCTTGGAACTTAAAGCAGAGATGGAAAAGAATGGTATATGTGTGGTCTTTACTCCAAATAATCTTCCTAGCACTAGGGAATTGTATTTATTAAGTAAGTTACATTCAGTGATCATACCCATAATTTCATCTTCAAATGTGTATATAATACATGATGATGCGGATGCTTCATTTCTGTGGACAGAATAGCAGTGTACTAGTTAACCTTGGGCAAGGTATGGATTATGGTAGCAAGGGGAGATTTTCTTTGAACGAGGCATACCACACACATTTTTTTAATGGAAGTCTCTCCTTTTCACACCGGAAGAGGGAAATCCCAGATTTTAAATATTTTCTCAAGACAGTTAATCCTTCCCAATACCCAGAAAACTTTTACTTCAGGAGTGTGCGGGATCAAATTTCTGTTTGGTTTAAAAATTTTTTTTCCATTTATTTTTATTAGTTGGAGGCTAATTACTTTACAATATTGTAGTGGTTTTTGTTATACATTGACATGAATCAGCCATGGATTTACATGTATTCCCCATCCCGATCCCTCCTCCCGCCTCCCTCTCCACCTGATTCCTCTGGGTCTTCCCAGTGCACCAGCCCCAAGCACTTGTCTCATGCATCCAACCTGGGCTGGTGATCTGTTTCACCCTTGATAATATACATGTTTCGATGCTGTTCTCTTGAAACATCCCACCCTCACCTTCTCCCACAGAGTCCAGAAGTCTGTTCTGTACATCTGTGTCTCTTTTTCTGTTTTGCATATAGGGTTATTGTTACCATCTTTCTAAATTCCATATATATGCATTAGTATACTGTATTGGTCTTTATCTTTCTGGCTTACTTCACTCTGTATAATGGGCTCCAGTTTCATCCATCTCATTAGAACTGATTCAAATGAATTCTTTTTAATGGCTGAGTAATATTCCATGGTGTATATGTACCACAGCTTCCTTATCCATTCGTCTGCTGATGGGCATCTAGGTTGCTTCCATGTCCTGGCTATTATAAACAGTGCTATGATGAACATTGGGGTGCACATGTCTCTTTCAGATCTGGTTTCCTCGGTGTGTATGCCCAGAAGTGGGATTGCTGGGTCATATGGCAGTTCTATTTCCAGTTTTTAAAGGAATCTCCACACTGTTTTCCATAGTGGCTGTACTAGTTTGCATTCCCACCAACAGTGTAAGAGGGTTCCCTTTTCTCCACACCCTCTCCAGCATTTATTGCTTGTAGACTTTTGGATAGCAGCCATCCTGACTGGCGTGTAATGGTACCTCATTGAGGTTTTGATTTGCATTTCTCTGGTAATGAGTGATGTTGAGCATCTCTTCATGTGTTTGTTAGCCATCTGTATGTGTTCTTTGGAGAAATGTCTGTTTAGTTCTTTGGCCCATTTTTTGATTGGGTCATTTATTTTTCTGGAATTGAGCTGCAGGAGCTGCTTGTATATTTTTGAGATTAATCCTTTGTCTGTTGCTTCATTTGCTATTATTTTCTCCCAATCTGAGGGCTGTCTTTCCACCTTGCTTATAGTTTCCTTTGCTGTGCAAAAGCTTTTAAGTTTCATTAGGTCCCATTTGTTTATTTTTGCTTTTATTTCCAATATTCTGGGAGGTGGGTCATAGAGGATCCTGCTGTGATTTATGTCAAAGAGTGTTTTGCCTATGTTCTCGTCTAGGAGTTTCATAGTTTCTGGCCTTACGTTTAGATCTTTAATCCATTTTGAGTTTATTTTTGTATATGGTGTTAGAAAGTGTTCTAGTTTCATTCTTTTATAAGTGGTTGGCCAGTTTTCCCAGCACCACTTGTTAAAGAGGTTGTCTTTTTTCCGTTGTATATTCTTGCCTCCTTTGTTGAAGATAAGGTGGCCATAGGTTCATGGATTTATCTCTGGGCTTTCTATTCTGCTCCATTGATCTATATTTCTGTCTTTGTGTCAGTACCATACTGTCTTGATGACTGTGGCTTTGTAGTATAGTCTGAAGTCAGGCAGGTTGATTCTTCCAGTTCCATTCTTCTTTCTCAAGATTACTTTGGCTATTCGAGGTTTTTTGTATTTCCATACAAATTGTGAAATTATTTGTTCTAGTTCTGTGAAAAATACCGTTGGTAGCTTGATAGGGATATATATGCACCCAACATAGGAGCACCGCAATATGTAAGGCAAATGCTAACGAGTATGAAAGAGGAAATTAATAGAAACACAATAATAGTGGGAAACTTTAATATCCCACTCACAACTATGGATAGATCAACTAAACAGAAAATTAACAAGGAAACACAAACTTTAAATGACACAATGGACCAGCTAGACCTAATTTATATCTATAGGACATTTCACCCCAAAACAATCAATTTCACCTTTTTCTCAAGCGCACATGGAACCTTCTCCAGAATAGATCACATCCTGGGCCATAAATCTAGCCTTGGGAAATTAAAAAAATTGAAATCATTCCAGTCATCTCTTCTGACCACAATGAGGTAAGATTAGATCTCAATTACAGGAAAAAAATTATTAAAAATTCAAATATATGGAGGCAAAATAACACGCTTCTGAATCACCAACGAATCATAGAAGAAATAAAAAAAGAAATCAAAATATGCATAGAAACAAATGAAAATCAAAACACAACAACCCAAAACCTATGGGACACTGTAAAAGCAGTGCTAAGGGGAAGGTTCATAGCATTACAGGCTTACCTCAAGAAACAAGAAAAAAAGTCAAATAAACAACCTAACTCTACACCTAATGCAACTAGAGAAGGAAGAAATGAAGAACCCCAGGGTTAGTAGAAGGAAAGAAATCTTAAAAATTAGGGCAGAAATAAATGCAAAAGAAACTAAAGAGGCCATAGCAAAAATCAACAAAGCTAAAAGCTGGTTTTTTGAAAAAAATAAACAAAATTGACAAACCGTTAGCAAGACTCATTAAGAAACAAAGAGAGAAGAACCAAATCAACAAAATTAGAAATGAAAATGGAGAGATCACAACAGACAACACTGAAATACAAAGGATCATAAGAGACTACTATCAGCAGCTCTATGCCAATAAAATGGACAACTTGGAAGAAATGGACAAATTCTCAGAAAAGTATAACTTTCCAAAACTGAACCAGGAAGAAATAGAAGATCTTAACAGACCCATCACAAGCAAGGAAATCGAAACTGTAATCAGTAATCTTTCAGCAAACAAAAGCCCAGGACCAGATGGCTTCACAGCTGAATTCTACCAAAAATTTAGAGAAGAGCTAACACCTGTCTTACTCAAACTATTCCAGAAAATTGCAGAAGGTAAACTTCCAAACTCATTCTATGAGGCCACCATCACCCTAATTCCAAAACCAGAGAAAGATGCCACAAAAAAAAGAAAACTACAGGCCAATATCACTGATGAACATAGATGCAAAAATCCTTAACAAAATTCTAGCAAACAGAATCCAACAACATACTAAAAAAATCATTCACCATGACCAAGTGGGCTTTATCCCAGGAATGCAAGGATTCTTTAATATCTGCAAATCAATCAATGTAATACACCACATTAACAAATTGAAAGATAAAAACCATATGATTATCTCAATAGATGCAGAAAAAGCCTTTGACAAAACTCAACATCCATTTATGATTAAAACTCTCCAGAAAACAGGAATAGAAGGAACATACCTCAACATAATAAAAGCTATATATGACAAACCCACAACAAGCATTACCCTCAATGGTGAAAAATTGAAAGCATTTCCCCTAAAATCAGGAACAAGACAAGGATGCCCACTCTCACCACTACTATTCAACATAGTGTTGGAAGTTTTGGCCACAGCAATCAGAGCAGAAAAAGAAGTAAAAGGAATCCAGATAGGAAAAGAAGAAATGAAACTCTCTCTGTTTGCAGATGACATGATCCTCTACATAGAAAACCCTAAAGACTCTTCCAGAAAATTACTAGAGCTAATCAACGAATATAGTAAAGTTGCAGGATATAAGATTAACACACAGAAATCCCTTGCATTCCTATACACTAACAATGAGAAAACAGAAAGAGAAATTAAGGAAACAATATCATTCACCATTGCAACAAAAAGAATAAAATGCTTAGGAGTATATCCACCTAAAGAAACAAAAGACCTATACATAGAAAACTATAAAACACTGAAGAAAGCAATCAAAGAGGACACAAATAGATGGAGAAATATACTGTGTTCATGGATTGGAAGAATCAATATTGTGAAAATGGCTATACTACTCAAAGCAATCTATAGATTCAAAGCATCAAATTTTTGGATGTTCACTTACTGGATCACACTGTGAAAAAATTGGAGACTTCCCACTCAATTCTTCTTTAGAGTTTATGCATGATATTACTGATATGACGAGGTTGTCTCAATCCACTTATTTCACCTACAGTGCTATGTATGCAGTGGCCCAAATCCTCCATGCAATGCTTTTGGTGAAAACAGAAATGGAATCTTCAGGAGATGCATGCTTCTTCCCTGGAAGGTAAATGTCCTTCAGATGCAGGTCATGAATGGACAAGCAAAGGATATCTGGTTGTATTTTATTGAGATGCAGCATTATGACCATATTTCTGTCTCAACTCCACAGGATTCAGCAAGTTGGATGCAGAGTTCTTTCACACTGGTTATATATGTATCTATAATTTCTGGAGAAGGAAATGGCAACCCACTCCAGTATTCTTGCCTGGAGAATCCCATGGACAGAGGAGCCTGGTGGGCTACAGTCCATGGGGTCACAAAGAGTCTGATACTACTGAGTGACTAGGTCTATTTAAAGAATTCCACCATGGAGTGGTCTTTACTTTACTTTAGAATGCATGCTGGAAAAAATTCCTTGTTTAGGATGTAATATAGTAAAATATCCAAAGGAGACTTAACAAAACATGTGAAAACCATAGAACTGTGAAATTCTATACACTTCCTTAAAGTGTACTTAATTTCACAAAGTATTGACACAATTACCATAATAGAATCCAACACTTTCATCTATGGTGGTATATATGCTGTGGCTCAAATATTCCTTGAAATGATTGCTGTGACAAAGAGAAATGAAGGCTCCCTGATATTCTACAGACTCTGGGAAATGAATTATTTTTAGATAAAACTGTTTCAATGAAAGCTGCAAACAATTTAAAATGTGAGAACACTGATGTTTATAAACTTAAGTTACATAGTTTAGTAGTGAATTCACTGGATTTTAATGCAGGCTTTTATGAATCTATAAATCCATTTCAGAATATATTTAGAAATTTCTGTTCTCATATACAAGAGACAAATACATATTTTCAAGTTGTTGATAAAATAATCAGATCCAATAAAGTACCTATCCTTTTAATAGCCTTTAATATATATTTACAGGAAACATGCCACAATTTGGTATCCACAGTACGGTTTCCAACAGGCAGAATTCTTAATAAAGAGTAAAAAGGTGGAGAAGGAAATGGCAAACCACTCCAGTATTCTTGCCTGGGAAATCTCATGGACAGAGAAGCCTGGCAGGCTGCAGTCCACAGGGTCGCAAAAGGTTCAGACACGAATCCGTGACTAAACAACAATTCACCAGGAAAGGGGCACAATTCTTGAGGCACTATCCCTCTGTGTTCCCCCTTTGCCTGGCAAAGAAATAAAGCCACTCTTTCCTTGTCCTTCAAAAAAAAAAAAAAAAAAAAAAAAAAAAGAGTAAAAAGGCACAGCTCAATTTTGGTATAAACCTTCATGATATTTTAATTTACACTGGTATCATTTGTTAGTTTTCTGCTCAAAAGTGATCTATTAAATAATATCCCACGTTCTTCATATAGGTTACTGTACCAGAAGGAGTTCTAGGAAACTTATTCTAAAAAAAATTTGTAATTGTTTGTTTTGACCTACCTGGTAGTTCTCTGATGGACTAATATAAGATTTCCTTTATTTCCTGTATCTTTGAAACTTCCTAGGGCTGAGGTGGTAATCTGAAGTGTGCTTATTGAACATATAAAGGTAAATGAATTAGCTTTACCTAGGGCCAGAGATGATGCTTGAGAAACACTATATAAAACCTCTATAGCATTGGAGGATGGGCTGGGGAAAGAGATACTTTGGATAATAAAGACTTTAAAAAGCTCCCGAATAACTGACACTTGGTTCATAATCAGAAAGAAACTCTTGAGAACACCCTGAGCCCCACTTCTGACTGACGTTCAGGTCTCAGTCAAGTGTAAGTGGAGGCTAAGGTAGAGTTGTAAACTGCTCTAAAACACAAGAGAGCCAGAACCTACAGAGACAGAGAAATAGTTCTTTGGTTTTCTATTTTATCTTTGTTTTTGATATAAAAATAAGTCAATGCGTCATCACTAGCTGGCCACTAGGCGACTGGAACAAAGACTTCAGTGACCATATATGAGAAAGAATGTGGAATATACAAGATTGACTCAGACAACACCATAAACAAAATAATAACAAGTGTTAGAATCAGCAGTAACTATAATTGCTGGGTAGTGGCGAGAACATGATTTCTGTAGCTTTTCCATTAGAATTTGGACAAATACTCTGAATATCAAGTTTTTATCAAAAATACGAAGAGACATGGGAGAGTGGCTTATACTTGTTGTTCAGTCGCTCAGTTGTGTCCGACTCTTTGCAACCCCATGGACTGCAGCACACCAGGCTTCCATATCCTTCACTATCTCCCAGAGTTTGCTCAAACTCATGTCCATTGAGTCCACAATGCCATCCAACCATCTCATCCTCTGTCACCATCTTCTCCTCCCACCTTCAATCTTTCCCAGCATCAGGGTCTTTTCCAGAGAGCCAGCTCTTTGTGTTGGGTGGCCAAAGTTTTGGTGCTTCAGCTTCAGCATCAGTCCTTCCAATGAATATCCAGGGTTGATTTCCTTTAGGATTGACTGATTTAATATCCTTTCTGTCCAAGGGACTCTCAAGAGTCTTCTCCAACACCACAGTTAGAAAGCATCAATTCTTTGACACTCAACCTTCGTTATGGTCCAACTCTCACATCTGAACATTACTAGAAAAACCATAGCTTTGAATAGATGGACCTTTGTTGGCAAAGTAATGTCTCTGCTTTGTAATATGTTGTCTAGGTTGCTCATAACTTTTCTCCCAAGGATAAGCATCTTTTAATTTTATGGCTGTAGTCACCATCTGCAGTGATTTTGGAGTCCAAGAAAATGAAGTCTGTCATTGTTTCCATTTTTTCCTCTTCCATTTGACATGAAGTGATGGGACCAGATGCCATGATCTTAGTTTTTTGAACGTTGAGTTTTAAGCCAGCTATTTCACTCTCTTTTACCTTCATCAAGAGGTCCTTAGTTCCTCTTCATTTTTTTCCATTAGAGAGGTGTCATATAGGAAAAATAAATTAATGGAAATGGTGCCTGAGACACCCCTCAGGAATTATTGCTCAAGCATTCTATCTGGGAGTTGCTATGTATGCTCCTTTGTTGAGCCTACATCTTCGTAAGTTTTTGAGCAGTCATACTGAATACATCTATTTAATGGTTGAGGAAAAATCAGTGGTAATGAATATTTATAATTTAATTGTACATTTTCTTGTGAGTTTCCACATGACTGTATTTACCACCTCATCAAAATTTAAATGCATACCTGGAGAACTTATAAAAATAAGTATTTTGTGGTCTATCTAGGAATAAAATAGACATTTGCTGTTATATTTATGAAAGAAAATAAATCTTGTGTGGATTATTTCAAACTTAAAAACATGAACTAAACAACAATCATATTATTTTCTAATGACACTGCACTTGCATTCCAACAGATGTAGTCCCCCAAGTGGGACACAAATATTCAACTCAAATTTTATAATGAATATTCATATCAGTGTGCATAATAGCAAAAGTGGAGACAACCCCAGGGTCAATCAACTGATGAATGACAAAATGTGACTAATGCATGCAGTGGAGTAAGATTCACCCATCAACAGAAATAAGTTTCTGATACACTCACAAACTTAGAAAATAGTATGCTAAGTGAAAGAAGCCAGACAGTGAAGGACTCCATTTGCATGAAATGTGCAGAATAGGTTTATCAATAAACAAAAAGTAAATTATGTGTTCTAAGATGCTGATTTAGGGGAAATGAGTGATTCCTTAATTCATGTGGGATTTCCTTTCAGATGAGGAAACTGTTTTGACATCAAACAGTGGTGATGATTGCACAATATGTGAATTTACTAAAACTCACTGAATTATACTGCTTAAAATGGTGAATTATACTTTATGCAAATTTTACCTAAATCTAAAGCAAACAATATAGATTTAGTACCTCCTAAAAGACAGTGTCAAAAGCTCTGGGTTTCAAGGATTAAAGGCTAAATCCATTTTCAGTAACACTCTACAAGCTGTAAATTTTAGTTTCCTTTCATAGGGAAAGTTTCCCCTCTGTTTTCACCAATCATATTGTGGGGTAAAAGGTAAGAGGAAAAATCCCATGTTATACTGATGTACAGTACAGACTCTTCTTTCTAGAAACCCCAAGAAAAATTTGTCTGGGATTGGGATGCACCAAAAACCATGACTGAAGCATCCTTTGATTGTGTCATGAATGTGTTGACACATTCATTGAATGTGTCATTGAGTTAAATTCCTTCTCTCTTTGTTTTCAGAATGAGAGGTAAATTCCAAGTCACTAGAGTCCTGGAGATGGTAAACACACACACACAACTACCAACAAGAACTTGAAGCTGGGGAGGTGGAAAGAGATGGTTCCTTTGTAAGAATGGGCCGTCCATCTTTAATTTGAATACACTATTTATTTTAAAGTTTCTTCTTTCCTAGCTTCACCCATTCCTAAGAAAGTCCCAGTTTAGAAACAGTAGCAGGGAGCACATATCGTTAGATGAGAAAGGAAGCCATGTGATGCAGTATGATATCCTGAACGCTGTGAGTTTTCCAGCTGGTCTTTGGCTCAGGTTAAAGTGGGAGAGTTTGGCTTCAGTGGTCTATATGATCAAGGCTTGGTGATCAATGATGAGATGGTAGAATGGCCTATTGGATTCAAAGAGATATGACATTGTTTCAAGATTAGATATATAGACTAAAGATACTAGAGCTGATTCTTCATATGAAATGATGAGTATACACATATCCCTGAGCACTAAATTTACTCTTTGAATTCAACATCTTCACTCATATTGTAGAATCTTACATACCTTCTGAGGCAGTGTCTAGAAGGAGTAGTTGTATAGGTGAATATTTTTAGTTTGGGTGTATCTATTTTTGCTACAGTTGGGTGGATGCAAAAAATAATGTTAATGGATATATTGAACACTCTGACAGTCAGTTCTTCCCATCAGGTGGCCAAAGTATTGGAGTTTCAGCTTCAGCGTCAGTCCTTCCAATGAATATTTAGGGCTGATTTCCTTTAGGATGGATTGGTTGGATCTCCTTGCAGTCCAAGGGACTCTCAAAAGTCTTCTCCAACACCAATTCAAAAGCATCAATTCTTCAGTGTTCAT
This sequence comes from Muntiacus reevesi, assembly GCF_963930625.1. Classification (NCBI taxonomy): domain Eukaryota; kingdom Metazoa; phylum Chordata; class Mammalia; order Artiodactyla; family Cervidae; genus Muntiacus; species Muntiacus reevesi. The sequence continues at coordinate 182,525,796 of NC_089249.1, read as the reverse complement.
CTTTCTTTATGGTCCAACTCTCACATCCATACATGACTACTGGAAAAACCATAGCCTTGACTAGACAGACCTTTGTCAGCAAAGTAATGTCTTAGCTTTTTAAAATGCTGTCTAGGTTGGTCATAGCTTTTCTTCCAAGGAGCAAGTATCTTTTGATTTCATGGCTGCAGTCACTATCTGCAGTAATTTTGGAACCCAAGAAAATAGTCTTTCACTGTTTCCTTTTTTTCCCCATCCATTTGCATGAAGTGATGGGACCAGATGCCATGATCTTAGTTTTCTGAATGTTGAATTTTAAACCAGCCATTTCACTCTCTTTTGTCTTCATTAAGAGGCTCTTTAGTTCTTCACCTTCTGCCATAAGGGTGGCGCCGTTTGCGTATCTGATGTTTCTCCTGGCAATCTTGATTCCAGCTTGTGCTTTAACCGGCCCAGCATTTTGCATGATGCATTCTGCATATAAGTTAAATAAGCAGGGTGGCAATATACAGCCTTGACGTACTCCTTTCCTGATTTGAAACAAGTCTGTTGTTCCATGTCCAGTTCTAACTGTTGCTTCTTGACCTGAATACAGAGCATATGAGACATATGCTCATAGTAAAATACATACAGAACATTTTACTATGCTCTCATATTTTACATAAACTAAATGCTCTCATATTTTACATATGAGAGCATAGTAAAATAATTTTTTGCAGATAAAACTTCGGTATCATGACCCTATGGATATTTGTACTGACAAGATTTTTGGATTATGTGGTTAAACAAGAGAAACACAAGGTTCATTGTCAGGAATATATGATATAGAAGTCATGAAATACTTCTGTAAAATTTAGTTTGTCTTTGTAAATATTTCAGTGTAAAGAATGTGGAAATGTCATTTAGTATCTCATACTTAGGTTTCTAGAGAATATGACAAGGCTGGGATTGGGGAGGAGACCTGGTGATGTAACAGAAGATGAAATGTTTTTCTTCTGTGAGAAAGATAGATATTCTCTGATAGCAGCTAATCATATGCCAAATTTGACCAAAGATTGTCTATTTTTCCTTTCAGACACTAAAATCTGTGTGTAGCCAGAGATGTATTTCAGGGTTCAGGAAAATTCACAAGAACGAAGGCCTATTTGCTGCTTTATTGTGCTCTGTGTCCAGAGAGAGACGTTTCCAACCACACAGGTATAAAAATTTATACTCACCTGTGGTCACCCTACCAGGGCCTCCCTGGTCGCTCAGCTGGTAGAAAATCCACCTGCAATGCAGGAGACCCCGGCTCAATTCCTGGATTGGGAAGATCCTCTGGGGAAGGGGTAGGCTACCCTCTCTGGGATTCTTGGGCCTCCCTGGTCACTCAGAAGGCAAAGAATCCACCTGCAATGTGGGACACCTGGGTTCACCCTGGGTCGGGAAGATCCCCTGGAGGAGGGCGTGGCAACCCCCTCCAGTATTCTTGCCTGGAGAATCCCATGGACCGAGGAGCCTGGAGGGCCACACACAGTCCATGGGGTCGCAAGGAGTCGGACACGACAGACTGACTGAGCACAGTATGGTCATCCTGCCCCTCACCTGTTTCGTGATGAGAAGGAAACGGAGGGCTATGTGAAAGGGGTTATGGGGGACTCGTTTCTCAATTCATGTACTTATTTATTTTTTGACCTTTCCACTTTTATTGTGGTTAAGTTGAGTAAGCTCCTGGAGTTTGTGATGGACAGGGAGGCCTGGCATGCTGCGATTCATGGAGTCACAAAGAGTCGGACACGACTGAGCGACTGAAATGACTGACTGATACATCATTTAAAATTTACCATTTTATCCTTATGAGTACAATTCAGGGACATTAACAAATTTCTATTGCTGTGCAGTCTTCTCCACTGTCCCTCTGCAGAATGATCACCCCTAACTTCATCTCTTAACATGAAACTTACTTTCTCTTAGTCTCAACTCCCCTGTGAACCTCATTCCACTTTCTGTGTCTATGAATTTGCCTATTCTAAGCATTAATACATCTATAAATAAGGGCTTCACAGGTGGTGCTAGAGGTAAAGAACCCTCCTGCCAATGTAGGAGATATAAGACATGCCAAGTTTGATCCCCGAGATGGGAAGATCCCCTGGAGTAGGAAATGGTAACCCACTCCTGTATTCTTACCTGGAGAATCCTATGGGCTGAGGCACCTGAAGGACTATAGTCCATAGTGTCTCAAAGAGTCGGACATGACTGAAATCACTTAGCCCTTATGACCTTCTATAAATAAAACCATATTTGTCCTTTGGAGTATGATTTTTTTCAAAAGGATAAGACTTGCAAGATTCATGCACATTGTAGCCTGTGTCAGACAAATTCCTTTCTTTTTAAGGCAGAGTACTCTTGCATTGTATATATGTACTTTATTTTGTTTAGCCAATTATCTTTCAATGGACATTTGGGTTGTTTCCATTTTTTGCCTATTGTAAGTAATGCTGGAGAGATATTATTTATTCAAATCATTGCTTCAGATTTGAAGAGAATATACCTAGATAAAAATTGCTCACTGAGGCTAATTCTATGTTTGATTTTTAGAGAAATTGCCACACTTATTTCTGCAGCAGTTGTACCATTCTTCATTCTTATCAAGAACATACAAAGGTTTCAAACTTTACATCCTCTCCAACACTTCTAAATATTATATCAGAAGGGATTAGCATGTACAATGACAGGAAATGTCTCTGTTTGCCACATATTGAAATGTGGTACAAACAAAGAAATGCTGAGTCTAATTTCTCCCCAGATGCAGAGCTGTGTGTCCAGTGCCCAGACCAAGAGTATCCAAACTGGGAGAGAAATCATTCCCACCCCAAAATTGTGACTTTCCTGGGCTTCAAGGATTCTCTGGCAATGTCTCTGGCTTGCATGGCTCTCTGTTTATCTGCCATCACAGCCGTGGTTTTGTGGGTCTTTGTGAAGCACTGAGACACCCCCATAGTCAAAGCAAATAACCAGGCTCTCAGCCATGTCCTGCTCATCTCCTCCTCCTGTGTTTCCTCTGCTCCTTACTCTTCATTGGTTGTCCCAGCACAGCCACTTGCATCCTCCGACAAATCACATTTGGAACTGTGTTCAGTGTGGCTGTTGCCCCTGTTTTGGCCAAAACCCTGGCTGTGATCCTGGCATTCAAGTCCAGGAAACCGGGAAGAACCGTGCAGCAGTTGCTGGTAACAGGAGTTTCTAACTGTGTCATTCACTCCCTTGTGCTCCCTGATCCAAGTGACTCTCTGTGGAGTCTGGCTGGGAACCTCGCCCCCTTTCCTTGAGATGGACACTCATTCTGAGCCCAAGGAGCTATTATCGCGTACTACAAGGGCTCAGTCACTGCCTTCTACTCTGTCCTGGGATACCTGGGCTCCTTAGCCCTGGGAACATGTTCCCTGGCTCTCCCGGCCGGGAACCTGCCTGACACCTTCAGTGAAGCTAGTTCCTGACCTTCAGCATGCTGGTGTTCTGCAGGGGCTGGGTCACCGTCCTCCCTGTCTGCCACGCACCGAGGGCGAGGTCGTGGTGGCCATAGAGATCCGCTCCATGCTGGCCTCCAGGGCTGGGCTCCTAGGCTGCATCTTTGCCCCAGACTGCTACAGTATCCTCCTGAGACCCGAGAAGAGCTCTCTGAACGTTTTGAGGAACAAAATAGATTCTAAGGGAGATAGACATTGATGTTTTATCCCATAAGTCTCAATCACAATTTTGGCCTTGAGCAAAGAATGACTCAGAGAAATAATATTCTGTTTATTCATTCAAATGTTAGAAGCCATCAAAAACTATTTCAAGCCTATGTATCAAGTATTCGGCTCCATCTCTTAAGAGTCTGTACAGCTACCCTCAGTCCTCATGCTCACGGATAGATGCTCTATCTCAGGTTAATGACTTTCCCAAAGCTTTTGGTATTAATCTAGCCATTTCCCCTATTGTTGTGTGTATAGTAAGCACATCTTTATTCCCTCAACTGGTCTCCAGCCTGTGACTGTTCTTAGATAACTAAATGGTATTCAGAATACTTTTACTGTACCTTCTGTTTTGGTTCTTCAGTGGTCAGTTAGTGTAAAGAGTCACATTTAGATAAAATATTCAACTTCCACATGATTTGCCCATGTGCTATTGCAACTTTTTTAGAGTTTCAAAATTCTAAATTAATGTAATATACTAATTTAAAATTAAATAGGAATAAAAGATATATTTCTCAATGAAGGTTTAGCCAATTTTCAATCTTGTAATATATTTTCCCCATTATTTTAAATTATAATTTTCCCACTTACTTGACATGAAAACCATGTCAAATACTAAAGAAGCCAATTTCTTATATAAAAATTACCTATATATGAATTAAGATGTGACAAGGGAAAGATTGATGGATCTTATGTGAAAATTAGAAGCAAATCCAATAAATATTTGTTGTTTTTGTTCAGTCAGCAATTTGTGTCCACCTCTTTGCTGCCCCATGGACAACAGCATGCCAGGCTCCTCTGTCATCCACTATCTCCCAGAGATGGCTCAAATTCATGTTCATTGAGTCAACCATCTCATCCTTTGCTGCTCCCTTCTCTTTTCCCTTCAATCTTTCTCAAACTCATGGTCTTTTCCAATGATTCATCTCTTCACATCAGGTGGCCATTGGAATTCAGCATCAGTCCTGCACATAAATATTCAGGGATTATTTCCTTTAGGATTGACTGGTTGGACGTCTGTGCTATCCAAGAGTCTCAACATTCTTCATGATACAACTTTCATATCAGTACAGTTCAGTTCAGTCGCTCAGTCGTGTCCGACTCCCTGCACCCCCATGAACCACAGTATGCCAGACCTTCCTGTCCATCACCAACTCCTGGAGTCCATCCAAACCCATGTCCATTGAGTCAGTGATGCTATCCAACCACCTCATCCTCTGTCGTCCCCTTCTCCTCCTGCCCTCAACCTTTCCCAGCATCAGGGTCTTTTCAAATGAGTCAGCTCTTCACATCAGGTGGCCAAAGTATTGGAGTTTCAGCTTCAACATCAGTCTTTCCAGTGAACACCCAGGACTGATCTCCTTTAAGATAGACTGGTTGACTCTCCTTGCAGTCCAAGGGACTCTCAAGAGTCTTCTCCAACACCACAGTTCAAAAGCATCAATTCTTCAGCGCTCAGCTTTCATTACAGTCCAACTCTCACATCCATACATGACCACTGGAAAAACCATAGCCTTGACTAGATGGACCTTTGTTGACAAAGTAATGTCTCTGCTTTTTAATATGCTGTCTAGGTTCGTCATGACAAAATGGTATGGACCTAACGGAAGCAGAAGATATTTAGAAGAGGTGGCAAGCATACACAGAAGAACTATACAAAAAGATCTTCATGACCCCAGATAACCATGATGGTGTGATCACTCTCCTAGAGCCAGACATCCTGGAATGCAAAGTCAAGTGGGCCTTAGGAAGCATCACTATGAACAAAGCTAGTGGAGATGATGGAATTCCACTTGAACTACTTCAAATCCTAAAAGATGATGCTGTGAAAGTGATGCAGTCAATGTGCCAGCAAATATGGAAAATGCAGCAGTGGCCACAGGACTGGAAAATGTCAGTTTTCATTCCAATCCCAGGAAAAGGCAATGCCAAAGAATGCTCAAACTACCACACAATTGCACTCATCTCACATGCTAGTAAAGTAATGCTCAAAATTCTCCAAGCCAGGCTTCAACAATACATGATCTATGAACTTCCAGATGTTCAAGCTGGTTTTAGAAAAGACAGGGGAATGAGAGATCAAATTGCCAGCATCTGCTGGATCATCAAAAAAGCAAGAGAGTTCCAGAAAAACATCTACTTCTGCTTTATTGACTATGCCAATAGTCAATTGACTATGTGGATCACAACAAACTGTGGAAAATTCTAAAAGAGATGGGAATACCAGACCACCTGACTTGCCTCTTGAAAAATCTGTATGCAAGTCAGGAAGCAATAGTTAGAACTGGACATGGGACAACAAACTGGTTCCAAATCAGGAAAGGAGTATGTCAAGGCTGTATATTGTCACCCTGCTTATTTAACTTATATGCAGAGTACATCTTGAGAAACGCTGGGCTGGTTGAAGCACAAGTTAGAATCAAGATTGCTGGGAGAAATATCAATAACCTCAGATATGCAGATAATACCACCCTTATGGCAGAAAGCAAAGAAGAACTAAAGAGCCTCTTGATGAAAATGAAAGAAGAGAGTGAAAAAAAGTTGGCTTAAAACTCAACATACAGAAAACTAAGATCATGGCATCCAGTACCATCACTTCTCACAAATAGATGGGGAGACAGTGAGAAACTTTATTTTAGGGGGGTTCCAAAATCACTGTGGATGGTGACTGCTGCCATGAAATTAAAAGACACTTGCTCCTTGGAAGAAAAGTTATGACCAACCTAGACAGCATGTTAAAAATCAGAGACATTGCTTTGCCAACAAAGGTCCATCTAATCAAAGCTATGGTTTTTCCAGTAGTCATGTATGGATGTGAGAGTTGGGCCATAAAGAAAGCTGAGTGCTGAAGAATTGATGCTTTTGAACTGTAGTGTTGGAGAAGACTCTTGAGAGTCCCTTGGACTGCAAGGAGATCCAACCAGTTTATCCTGAAGGAAATCAGTCCTGAATATTCATTGGAGGGACTGATGCTGAAGCTGAATCTCCAATATTTTAGCCTCCTGTTGTGAAGAACTGACTCCTTGGGAAAGACCCTGATGCTGGGAAAGATTGAAGGCAGAAGAAGAGGAGGACAGAAGGTGAGATGGTTGCATGGAAACACCGACTCAAAGGACATGGGTTTGAGCAAGCTGTGGGAGTTGGTGATGGACAGGGAAGCCTGGCGTGCTGCAGTCCATGGGTTCACAAAGAGTCAGACATGACTGAGTGACTGAATTGACTGACTGACTGGACCAACTGATTGACTGGACCAAGAAATGTAAATTCAAATGAGCAAGTTAACTAGCCGCCTCAATTATCTTATTGATTTCAATATAAAAGTGAAGACCAATCATGGATAATATAAACTGAGGTTTACAAGAAATGTGAAGATTATGATGGACATTGCAAGTAGGTGCTGCTGCTAAGTCACTTCAGTCGTGTCTGACTCTGTGCGACCCCATAGATGGCAGCCCACCAGGCTCCCCCGTCCCTGGGATTCTCCAGGCAAGAACACTGGAGTGGGTTGCCATTTCCTTCTCCAATGTGCAAAAGTGAAAAGTGAAAGTGAAATCGCCCAGTAATGTCCGACTCTTAGTGACCCCATGGACCGCAGCCTACCAGGCTCCTCCATCCATGGGATTCTCCAGGCAAGAGTACTGGAGTGGGGTGCCATCACCTTCTCCTAAGTAGGTGCTAGTGAATGCCAGATCACAACATGAATTTCTCAAGGTCTGCACCCCTCCTTTTCTTCAGCAAGAATGTTGCCTTTCCCACTGTGTTTTCAGGGATCTTTCTTGGTTCCTCATGCTCTTTGCCTTGTTGGCCATTCCATGTGTTCTCACAGAAGAGGCAGCCCCTCCCCTGGTTTCTTCACAATCAGCTCCTCTCTGTTGCTGTCTCCAGAAGTTACCTGTTTCCTGCAGGAGGACTGTGAGGGAGCCAGGCCCGTTCCTGGGCTTATCTCTGCCCAGTATGCACATTGCCTAGGGTGGGTTAGGGCTGGTATACACACCCCTACCCTCTCCCACACTGAGGAATTTGCCTGAACTACTTGGTGGGATTGCTTTTAAGTTATTTATGCCATTCAAAAGACATGCAATTTCTTCTTCAGGGCTGCAACCTGGAGTCCCTTCAGTCTCTTTTCCCCACAGACTAGCTGGGGCTCCTCCAAAGCCTCTTCCTCTAGTTGCCTCTGAACTCATCGTCAGGCTGGGAGATTGTTCTTATAGCTTAGTTCTGCAATATGCTGCTGGTTAGCCTTATAAAGTGTCTAGAGTTTTAGTCAAATTTCTGCCTGGCCTGTTTCTCGGTCTCTTTGTTTCCTCTGTGACATTGGGGCGTGGTTTCCTGAGTTTTCATTGTTTTAAAATTTTTTTGGAGTACAGTTGATTTACAAAGCTGTGTTAGTTTTAGGTGTACAACAAAGTAAATCAGTTATGCATATACATATATGCACTCTTTTTTTTGTTTGTTTTAGATTCTTTTGCAGTATAGGTACGAGTTCCCTGTGATATACAGTAGGCCCTTATTAGTTATCGATTTTATAAATAATAGTGGGTTTATGTCAATCCGGATCTCCCAATTTATTCTTCCCTTTTTATCCACTGGTATCCATTAATTTGTCTTCTGCATTCTGTTTTGTAAATAAGTTGACTTACACCTATTTTTAGATTTCACATATAAGTGATAGGGCCCACATGGGGACTCACTGATAAGATGGCTCGCTATGCTGACTTCACAAAGGAAGGAAAAATCACAGTGATCTGTGAGACTGACCAAATTGCCCAAATGGCATCTCACTGGCGCTTGTCTTCTCAAAGCTCCAGACCACCAGATTCCAGACCTCCGGCTATGTGACCATCCCTTCAGAGAACTTTTCATTGGTGGGGTATAAGAAGGACTCCGTCAGGAAGGGAGGACGCTGGTTCTCCTTAAGAGCCAGTCACCCTCTCTTTTCCCTCTAATAAATTTCCTTTTCTTGCCTGACTGCAGGCTCGCTCTCTTTTTCTCGGCACTCGCCTTCCATTCTGGTGCTGAAACCCGGGAGGGAGGATCCACTGCCACTGGGTGGGCTCCTCTCAGAAGCCCGCCTCTGGTGGTCCCCTCCCTGGGACCCTGCCGAGAACTTGAGACAAGCTCCAGGACGGACTCTGCACTTGCCTTGCTGGACTGACATCCACGCACCGGCCCACATCTCATCCATCGGTCACAAGGGTGAGTGAAATCCCATCCTCTCAGATCCTCTCGCGCGCGCCTCCTTTCCAAGCCCTAGAGCTTGGCGGGAGGATCCCCACGGCCCTGGGGCCCTCAGCCTTGCACCCCGTCCCACTTTGAAATAGGGGACGCCCATCAAAGCAGACTGTTACTACTCTCAGAGAAAGTCCTCAGAACGGGGATGCCTTTTGTCTCCGACCTTTCTCTTCATTTTCACTCGCCCTTGTCTAACCTCCCTATTCGGCCGCAATGGGAAATTCTCAATCCCAGCCCTCCAAATCTACTCCTCTAGGACGCTTTCTCTGAAACCTAAAAGACTTGGGCTTCCAGAGGGAGATAAGACCAAAAAGAATTATTTACTATTCCAACACTGTCTGGCTGCAATATATATTTGATAACAGGTACCAATGGCCAGAAAACGGAACTCTCGATTATAATACTCTACGGGGCCTCAGTAACTTCTGCTGCTGCAATGGCCAGTGGTTAGAAATCCCTTCTGTTCAGGCTTTATTTGCTCTTCACTCTTGACCCTCTCTCTGTGGATCCTGTTACACTTCTCAGATACTCTTAGCCCACTCTGGGCCACGTCCTCCTAATACAATGTCTCCGATCCCTGTTGAGACTTTTCTTCTTCTTCCTTCGACCATTCCGACCACAGCCCACCCCCTATCGCTCCCAATCCCCTTGCAGCCGCTCCAGGTCCAGTTCCACAACCTCCACCTCACGTCCCCTCCTCCCTCCCCCCTTCTCAAGTGCAGCTCCCAACTCCCCTCCCCAGCCTGTGCCTGAGATAAACTCTGAGCCCCACCCTCTACCCCAAGGGTCCCGAGGCTTCACCCCGACCTCCCTACATCCCCTCCTTTTACTTGGTCCCGAAAAGCTTTAAAACAGGACTCTTCACCGCAGGGCCCCGCTCCCTCCCCTGCCCCACCCCTCCTGACACTCGCCTGACGTGGTTAGTACTCTTCGTTGTGGCCGCAGCAACGTCGGTTCGAATCAGTCAGGGCACCATAGATGTCAGGCGAGTGTATGCTCCTCGGTTCTGTCTCGTCACAACAAAAATTTGGAGTGGCGGACATTGAAGCCCCCTCGGCGGGTCACAGCTCTTGGGTCTTGGACAGACCAGTGTTATAGCTCTTAAATAAATCAGTGTTACAGCTCTATTTTATTTAGATGATAGCAGGAAAATCCATCTTCGAGGTGTGAGGGCACGTCGATCCAAAGACGGCAAGAGAAGAGCACCCCATCATGCAGGAGAGAGAGAGAAAAGGGCTTTGGCTCCTCTTTTTATATGTTTTTTGTTCCCCCTGGGCCTGTCCTATGCAAATTGGGCTTAGGCAGGAGCGTTGTTTGTTTTACCTGAGATTCTAACTCTGGTCCTCGGACCTTCCTTTGTTCTATTTTCACGGGCTTTTCCCTTCCAGGTCTTTTAGCCACCGCCATTCTGGACTCCTTTTCCCTATTCTAACTACCTAACAAAGGTTGACTGCCCAAATCCCCTCCAGGGATCCGGACATCCCCTCCTGGTCCTGAGCAGGAGTCCTCTGACCCAGCTCTGCCCAGCTTCCTCAGACTCGCTGCTGAAGACTGAAGGTGCCCAGGGCCTGAGGCCCCAACTCTCATCACCTCTATGGAGCCCAGGGTAACTCTTTTATTTTTTTTATTTTTATTAGTTGGAAACTAATTACTTTACAATATTGTAGTGGTTTTTGCCATATATTGACATGAATCAGCCCTGGATTTACATGTGTTCCCCATCCTGATCCCCCCTCCCACCTCCCTCCCCATCCCATCCCTCTGGGTCATCCCAGTGCACCAGCCCTGAGCACTTGTCTCATGCATCCATCCTGGGCTGGCGATCTGTTTCACACTTGATAATATACACGTTTCAGTGCTGTTCTCTCAGATCATCCCACCCTCGCCTGGAGCCCAGGGTAACTCTTTCATTGGCGGGTAAGCTGATTTCCTTTCTCATTGACACGGGGGCCACTTACTCTGCTGTGCCTGCCTGCTCCAGGAAAACCAAGGCCTCTTGGGTCTCTGTTAGCGGGGTTGAAGTTTTAATATCTACACCAAGAATAACTGAGCCTCTACCTTGCACACTTCAAGACATCCCATTTTCCCATTCTTTTCTCCTACTCCCAAAATGCCCCCCTCCTATTATTGTTGGAAGAGACCTTCTCTCAAAATTCAAAGCCTCTATACTATCCCAAGCCCACCCTCTGATCTAGCCTGGTTACTGCACTTTAACACCCACCACTTCTGACGTTTGTCTACAACAGGCTCCTTTTTATTTTTCCAGACAAAACCCTATAAACAATTCTTACCCCCAACTAGGAACCATACCGCCACACCTCTGTAATCACACTTCAGATCTCTCCTTCCCTTCAGGCCGATCTGTCTGTCATGTCTCAGGAACTGCGTGACATTTTCTTACTTCCTCAGGGAGACTCCCTTCTGCATATGGTATAAATACTCCTCTTGTAGGGGCTACACTGGCAAGTTCACTATCAGTTTCAGAGACTACTGACAAGTTCCCAGAAAGACTCCTATTTGCTATTGATTTCAGCGTTGTCTTCTTACTGCTGGAATGCTTTCCTTGTGTGGAACCACTATTTATTTATGTCTTCCCACTAACTGGACAGGAACATGCACCCTGGTACACCTGGCCCCAGATATTTCTATTGCTCCTAACAATCAGACCCTCCTTATCCCACTAACTCATAACCGACCCAGACGGGTAATTTAGTTCATTCCTCTATTAATCAGTTTAGGAATAGATGCTAGGATTGGGACAGGGACTGCAGGACTCACAACCTCTTTAAATTACTATCAAAGCCTTTCTGAAGACCTCACTGACAGTCTAGAAGAAATAGCTAACAGCCTTATCCCTATCCAAAACCAGTTAGATTCCTTGGCAGCTGTGTTCCTCCAAAACAGAAGAGGATTAAACCTCCTCACAGCAGAAAAAGGAGGCCTATGCCTATTTTTGGAGGAAGCCTGCTGTTTCTACATCAATAAATCAGCCATTGTAAAGGAAGCGGCAAGAAATCTGACAAACAGGGCCTGTAGAATATGCCAACACCTCAGTAATTCATAGAAAAACTGGTTAAGCAATTGGAATTGGATGCCCTGGGTCCTACTTTTTCTAGGCCCTCTCCTTCTACTTACCCTTATTCTAACTTTCGGCCCATGTTTAATGCGTCTTTTTTCAAAATTTCTTCAGGACCACTTACAAGCCTTCACTAACTGAACTATCCATGAGCTGCTTCTGACTCACTCAGATTATCAAAAACTTTGATCCCACACAAATCCCCTTGACCCGCATCCTAGTCTTTTCTTATTTTACTCCCGCAACATCCCTGCCCCACAGGAAGCTGTTACAGATTGACCTTCGGCCCTTATCCTAAATCAAAAGGCTGGAATGATAGGGCCCACATGGGGACTCATTGATATAAGATGGCTCGTTATGCTGACCTCACAAACAAAGAATAAATCACAGTGATCTGTGAGACTGACCAAATTGCCCAAATGGCATCCTGTTATCTCATTGGCGCTTATCTTCTCAAAGCTGTGAGACCACCAGATTCCAGACTCCCGGCTATGTGACCATCCCTTCAGAGAATTTTTCATTGGTGGGGTATAAGAAGGACTCCGTCAGAAAGGGAGGACCCTGGTTCTCCTTAAGAACCAGTCACCCTCTCTTTTCTCTCTAATAAATTTCCTTTTCTTGCTCTCTTTTTCTCTGCACTCGCCTTACAATAAGCAGTATCATATGATATTGTCTTTCTATGTCTGACTATCTTCACTCAATGTGGCAATCTCTAAGCCCATCCATGGTGCTGCAAACGGCAATATTTCATTCTTTTATATGGCTAACTTTCCATTGTGTATATGTACCATACGTTCTTTATCCATTCCTCTATTGACAGACATTTAGATTGCTTCTGTGTCCTGTGTATTATAAATAGTGCTGCAACGGACATTGGTGTGTATATATCTTTTTGAATTATGTTTTTCTTTTTTTTTTTGGTATATGGTTGACCCTTGGTTTTAATAATAAAGTGTGAATTTAGTAAAATGAAGATAAAGACTGTCATCCATGGTAAATGTTTCAGCTCATTTGGATATTCTGTTTTCCTGCTATCCCTGGAGAAATGCATTTCAAATTGTAGTCTGCATCACAATCATCTAGACAGTTTTGAAATCTCAGATTGCTGGACATCAACACCAGTAAGTCTGGGGTGGGGATGGAGAATTTTCATTTCTAATAGATTCTCAGGTATTGTAAATCCTTCTGGCTCAGGGAACAATGGTAAGAATGAGATCCTGGGTCACCAAGAAATCAATGTGAGACAATGACAGAAATCTCAAGGTCATAATCCAGTGCCAAATCCAGACCAATTTATAAATAAATGATTCAAACACTCAAATTGACCCCCTGAAAGATTTAAAGTCCATTCACTAACTACACTTGCACAAGATGTCATTTTGAGTGACATACTGCAATTTTGTTGTTCAGTTGCTAAGTTACGTCTGACTCTTGGCAGCATCATGGACTGCAGCATGCCAGGCTCTTCTGTCCTCTACTGTCTCCTGAAGTTTGGTCAGATTCATGTCCATCAAGTTGATGATGCTATCTACACATCTCATTCTCTGCCGTCTCCTTCTCCTTTTGCCTTCAACCTTTCCCAGCATCAGGGGAGTGAGTCAGCTCTGATTTGAAGAGCTGACAATGACTCAGCTCTTCGCATCAGGTGGCCAAGGTATTGGCGCTTCACATCAGGCCTTTTAATGAATATTCAGAGTTGATTTCCTTTAGGATTGACTGGTGTAATCTTCTTGCTGTCCAAGAGACTCAAGAGTCTCCTTCAGCACCACAATTCAAAAGCATCAATTCATCGGCTTTCAGTCTTTATGGTTGAACTCGCACATCTGTACCTGACTACTGGAAAAATCATAGCTTTGACTTTGTCAGCAAAGTGATGTATCTGCTTTTTAATATGCTATCTAGTTTTGTCACATCTTTCCTCCCAAGGAGCAAGCATCTTTTAATTTCAAGGCTGCATTAACTGTCCACAGTGATTTTGGTGCATGCTACATAGAGCGATAAATCTGCAATAACAGTTTATGATTGCAATTCCTTTCTTCATTAAATCAATTACTAGATTCTAGATAGAATCATCCATTTAAAACATAAGCCTGATGATTTCACCATAACTTCTCATGTATATCTGAAAATTTATTGTAGGAATTGGCTCACAGGGTTAAGTGATGAAGTCCCAGGGATTGCCGTTTCAAAGCTGGAGGATCAGAAAAGCTGGTGAATGTATGACAAAACCCACTGAAAAATAAATAAATAAAAAAGAAAAGAAAAGCTGGTGATACAATTGAGTCCAAGTCCGAAGGCCTGAGAAGCAGAAGTTCCGATGTCCAAAGGCAGGAAAAGATGGATGTCCTACCTCAGGAAGAGAGGGTGGATTCACCCTTTCTTCATTTTGAATTCTACTTGGCCCTTCAGGAGATTGGAAAACACCTCCCCACATTGGTGAAGGGGGATTCTTTACTCAGTTTACCAGAATCAAATGCTAATCTCTTCCAGAAATGCCTAAGCCCCCTCCCCATCCCTGCCTAGAAACAGTGCTTAGCCACCTATCTGGCATGCCCTTACCCCAGTCATGTTGACAAAGAAGATTAACTGTCACATGTGCAGAATCCCTCCATCTCCATTCTTCTTTCTCAGGATTGTTTAGGCAATTCATCATCTTCTGTGTCTTCATACAATTTTAAAAGTTATTAGCTCTAGTTCTGTGAAAAATGTCATTAGTATTTTGACAGATATTGACTTGAATCTGCAGATAATCTTGAGTAGGATGGTCATTTTAACATACTTAATGATTTAATTAATTATATTAATTCTTTCAATCCATGAGCACAAGTTATCTTCCCACCTGTTTGTGCCATCTTCAATTTCTTTCATCAGTATCTTCTACTTTTCCGAGTATGGGTTTTTTTAACCTCCTTTGGTAGGACTATTCCTCAGAAATTTACACTATTTTTTACTGTCCCTGGTGACTTTTGGGCCTTTGTGGTTTTGAGGTCCATGATCTCACAATCACCAGTTTACATCCAGGTTCACGCTATTACCGACGTGTCCTAAAGGAGCAGCTGGGCCTGACCCCAGAGCTTGTAGCCCCTGGGTTGGCTGTGTTCTTTACCACTGCCTTGAGATGTGTTTTGTGATGGTGATGTGTGTGAAAATTCCCTGTTACGCGCTTTGATGGATGAAGCTTGTGAAGGGCAGTTTGAGGGGAACAAGAGGAGATGCTCCAAGACTGATGGTAGGTGGACATGCATGGACATAGCCTCACCAGTTAAAGTATGGAAATGCCTCCAATCTGAGTGGTTAACAGCCACACCAAGCATCCACCCTATTACTAGCAGATAAAGGGTTTCCATGTTATATGCCCTTTACCCCCAGCAAACACCTCAGCTGGTCCTGGTATGCCTGACTGCCTGGGAGAGCCATTCTTCCTGAAGAGTCTAGGTTATTAGTAGTCTTGCGTGGATGGGTTCTTTGTAATTCTCCATTGATTTTAATCATGGGATATCTTGATACTAAGAAAGCCCTTAGGAGCCTCTTCATTTCCAGACTAAGCCTTCCTCACCTTCACTGCAGAGTCAAGAGTTCAAGATCTACCACCTGACCCAGTATAAAAATTTCTTTCTTTGCTCATTGATTTATAGGCATGATTGGACCAAAGGGTGAGTCTTAATCTTAAAATCAGTTTATTAAAATCAGTAGATGTTGTCAAAACCCAACTCCCTTAGGGACTAAGACCTCCAGACCAGCAGAGCACAAAGTCCTATTGACAAGCCGTCAAAGTTCTGTTAGCAGATCCTGGGTAGTAGCAGGAATCACAGTGGAGTCACTCCCATTTCAACCTTTATTCCATGGACCTTGTGGTCCTAGATATGAGAATATCAATTCCCTATAATTGATGATGATTTAGAGCTTATATAGACTCCCAAAGAGCATCTCCCTTGCTTTGCAATATATTGTCACCTAGGGACATTGACTCTCAGTCTTCAAAAGCCCATTGCACTGTAGCATCAGGTAAGATGCTTCAGGGTGACTGGGAAAAGGGAAGGGTCAGTGAATTCCAGGAGCAGTTGCTCACTGCCACACTTCATTTCCTGTGTAATGCAGTCCTTCTTCAGAAGCAGTGTGTATGGGACACCATGATGATGGATAAGAGATCTGTGGGTCCAGGCATGCTAGTTTTGATAGAAACATTGCTTGAAAGTAAGGGAAATCAGTTTCTAAGATTAGTGTCTATCTCAGAAAGAACTAAATGCTGTCTTCTACTGCTCAGATCTGTCCAAATTAACCCTGCCTTAAGATGCTGATGATACTGGGGCTTGGACCCATTATAGAGTCTCTGCCCTACCCTCAAGAACAATGAAAAACACTTGCCCTTCATCTGGTTTGCCACTTTGCTTAATATCATTTGCTGAAAAAATTGTCCTTTCCTCATTGAAAGGAAAGGCACTTTTGTTGAAAATCGGTTGACCATGTATTGGAGGGTTTTCACCCTGGGCTCTGGATTCTACTTCAATGTTCTATATCCCATAACACATTGTTTTAATTACTTTGTAGTAGCTTTGTAGTCTGGAGAAGGCAATGGCACCCCACTCCAGTACTCTTGCCTGGAAGTTGGGGATCAGGAGGTTTGATATCTCCAGCTTTGGTCTGCTTTTTCAAGATTGTTTTGGCCAAGTCTCTTGGGATTTCAAATGAATTTTAGGATAGATTTTCCTATTTGTGTAAAAATGTTACCAGAATTTCTTAGGATTGAATAGAATCTGTATGTTACTTTGGTTAGTATCATCATTTAGCAATGTCAGTCTTCCAACTCATGACATGGATTGTCTTTCCATTTTTATGTCTCCTTTAATATTGTTCAGTAAGTGTTTGTAGTTTTCAGAGTACAGGTCTTTTGCCTCATTGGTTATATTTTTTCAAAAGAATTTTTTTCCTTTTTGTGTTGTTAGTCTTATGCTATAGAAACACAAATGGTTTTTATGTTAATTTTTATCTTGCAACTTTGCTGAATTCACTTATAATTGTTTCTGAAACTGCATACGTGTGTTTGTGTCTGTCTTTTGTGAATGGTTAATGTGAATGTGTAATCTTTAGGGATTCTATGTACAAGTTCATGTCATGTTCTAGTAGAAATAATTTTACATCTTCCTTATGTGGATGCCTTGGTATGTTTTATTTTTCTTGCCTAGTTCCTCTGGGCAGGAATTCCTTTCCTATGGTGACTAGAAGTGACAAAAGCAGTCATCTTTCTCTTGAGTTCATGATCTTACAGAAAATGTTTTCAGATTTTATTAAGAAGGATGTCACCTATGGGTTTTTCATGACCTCTATTTATATATAAGACGTTAATATAATATATTATTATAAATTAATATACTAATTGCTGTTAATACATATTAATATATTATATTAATTTTGATTATATTTGGATCTGGAATGGTAATTCTGTTCAAATGATGTTTTGTAGGAAGACAGAAAGGTGCCCAGGACTGGTTCAATGGTGGCAGGTGCCCAGAGGCCATAGCAGCAATGCTGGGTCCCCCTGGAGGTGCTCCTAGAAGTGTCTTCTGGAGCAGCACAGGCTCTCACCACAGAGCCAAGACAGGTTCAGTGCATCCATCCCTGAAATCTCTCTCATCTCCATCAGCTTCAGGGAATCGGGCTGAAGTAACCAAGTCCATGATGGAGAAAACTCGAGAACACGAACAAATTTATTGGTGGCTTGAACTTTGAAATCACAGAAGAAAATCTAAGTACTACCCGCAGTGGGGAGAACTTATCAGACTTATGACAGAGTTAAATCCAGAGCCTGTTGACAGAAGGAACAGCTGCCCACCTCTACTCACTCTCTGTCCTTCTATTTATCAGCCACTCTTTAGTGAAAGTGAAGTTGCTCAGTCGTGTCTGACTCTTTGCAACTCCATGGACTGTAGCCTAACAGGCTCCTCCATCCATGGGATTTTCCAGGCAAGTATACTGGAGTGGGTTGCCATTTCTTTCTCCAGGAGATCTTCCCAACCCAGGGATTGAACCTGGGTCTCACGTGTTGTAGGCAGACGCTTTACCATCTGAGGCACCAGGGAAGTCCTCTTTCGCCCTCTGGAATCAGCCTTCCCTCTTCACTACTGATAAAACAACTTTATCAAAATTGTACAAAGAATTTCAGAAAATGTCATTATTTTCCTTCCTGATACTGTCCCCCTGGGACTTCCATAGCATGACACCTTTATTCCATCTTCTATGTGTTCAATGGAAACAATTATGGTGTTTATTAAATGGAGTGTTTATAAGTAAAATGAATTATTTATTGAATAAGCAATGATGTGTTTCTTGAAAAATTACCAAATATGATGGGCCCAACACTGTGAGGTGAACAAATTTCAGTGACTCAGACTTACCTTTGGTCAGGGCAGTAAGATTGCTGGCAAGTCATTTTCAGCAGAAAATGTTTCCAAAAAACATGTTCCTTCTTAAGAATCAAAATTCAAATCTAATTTTTAAGAATACTCACTTAGGACTTCCCTGATGGTTCAGTGGTTAAAAGTCTGCCTGCCAATGCAGGGCATGAGGGTTTGATCCCTGATTTCACATGCCCTGGAGTAACTAAGTCCATGTGATAGAAACAGTGAAACTGAGCACCTAGCGCCCACGCTCTGCAACAAGAGAAGGCACCACACGAGACGCCTGGGCATGATCGCTAGAGGCTAGCCTGGCTCTCCGCAGCTAGAGAAAGCTGGTGGGCAGCAATGGAAGACTCAATGCAGCCAAAACTGAAATAAACAAATAAATAACATTTCACGAAATGACATTCTTCAGAAACAATACACACTTAATTTTTAGGTACCAGATAAAGACGTAACACATAGCATAAGTGCTAATTGACTTACAGTAAAATGTTGTCTGTCTGATTTACCATTTGACACAGGAATGATAAAAAGAAAGGAAGTAACTCATGTTAAAAAGGAGAATTAAAAGCAAGCTTAAAATAATCTATTTAGAACAGATTGTTTCTTGCTTAAGTATAAGTAATGTAAGAAAAAATAATAACTAAAAACACTAAATAATTCCCCAAGCTAGACTGCCTTTGTAGAATTCAATAAAGAAATTCTGACAAGCAGAAATTGAGGTGTACAAAGATATGCAAAAATCTTTACTCTTGTCCCATGAAACCCAATCTCTTATCCATAGAAACATTTATGCCTCTTGTTTTTGTCCCAATCCTGGGTCAAAAGTCCCAGTCCTGGGTCTTCTGCCTTGTCTGAAGACAGCAGTGATGGGTTCAGGACTAGTGTGCAGAGCAGGCAATTACCCACAAAACATTTGTGCTGTCCAAGGTCCTGAAAGGCTCTCCTTCTGGGCTGTAGGCCTGGAGCTCCTGCAGACTCCTGAATGCACAGGCTTGCTGCAGCTTCTCCTAGGGTCCCCTCGCATGAGCATTGCCTGACCACATCTTCACGATGGGAGAGTATCTTTGTGACTGGCTTTTGGAAAGTGCATCTGGTCAGCCTCAGAGGAAGTACAGATCTGTCATGATGTCTCTGCTTGGCCTCGGTGAAAAGCTCTTGTTTTTTCTTCTCCAATTTTTTTGGCATCATATTTCTTTTGAACCCCCCTTTTGAAAACAAAATTAAATGTAAAAATGTGAACAAAATGGGGATGAAACCATTGCCAGTCAGAGACAATGTTTTCAGCACATTTGGATAACCACACTGCACTCTTCCCACAAGAGAAATGAATCTCAAATTTCTCTGTGCATCACATTTATTCAATGCATTGACAGAACTCAGACTTCGGGCTATCAATGCCAACAGTCTTGGGTGGAGACAAAAGCATTCCCATTGGATGGTGATGTTGCTAGTATAGGCACCACACATTGAGAACTGAATCCTGGGGCATCAAGCGGATATTCAAAGAACAGAAAGCTCCACGTCATCATCCAGTATTAATTCCAGACTTTCCCCCTACTCATCCTCCTTTGAGGATGTTTTCCTTTTCCCATCCTTGTCACTGTCAAGCACAAACATGCTGGTCCCCTGAATCCAACATCACCTGGACAAAGAGATAACAGGGTTCTTTGAATATCAAAACATTAAACTTTCTGATATCTTTTCTTTTACTTTCCTTTAAGACTCACAATTATCTAATTTTCATCATCCTTTAGTACCTCATCTCCAGTGTGATCATGTACCTCTCAACTCTCAGATACTTTGCTTTCAAACTCAAGTCCCATCTTCCCTCAAATATTCTCCTGTTTATTACATAACTTAGAAAAACCATATTCTCTTCATAAAGTTCTTTTTTCCACTGTAAACAACTATTTTTCTCCCTTCTTCCCCTCCTCCTACTCCTCTCTTTCATCTCACTTAATGATTCTTGCTTCTTATAAGTCAGTCCTGCTTTCACATCTGTTCTACATCTATACATTCTTCCAGGCAATCCCATCTGTTTCCCTGGCTTCAAATATTCTTAATGAACAAGAAATGCTGTTTCCTTGATCTGAGTTCAACTCTAAAAGGCAAATATCCATCTTTCTACCCACCACGTCAGTGATAATATTCATGACCCAACTCACAGTGACCAGGTCACAAGCTGAACCAACCAGTTCCCCCAAATAATTCATCTTTATCTCAATGTCCCCATAAACTCACTTGTTGGAACTAATATCCCATCTAACCCTTAATGGCAGTCTGGACACCCTACCACTTCACACTCTTATGCCAATTAGCCAACCATTTGACCTGAATCCACCTGAAGCTTCCCAATTTTTCAATAATTCTTGGGCACCTTTCATTTGATCTACAAAGTACCATTTCCACAGAATGACCTTTCCTGATGCCATATCAAAATAAATCTTATATTGTCTCTTTGTTAATTTTTAAATTTTATGTGTAATATTATCTACTTATCTTTGATTGCTTTTCTCCATAAGTTGACTACTGAATGAAGACAGAGAAATTTAATATTTTCTTGGATATAATCACTTATTGCTTTCACTTTCCAAGGTGCACAAGTATCTTTTTTTAGAGAAACTATGCACACTCCAAAAAGCACTTTCCAAGTTTTTCTAACAAATTCACACAACTACAATTATAAAACGAGTTTATCTCTTTTGTGCTAAATTGCAATCAGTTGCCACTAAAATTTCAATCCCTTCTCTCTGAGATCCATTATGAGACTCATCACACTAATCTATTTAAATTGTAAAGCTCCTGATGAGGCTCCTATCCTTGAAATCTCACATTTCTGTCTCCTGAAGATATTTTTTAAGGGAAACCATAAACCTCATTTTATTCCTGTTTTCCTGACATTATTATTAGACCAACTCTTGCATTAGTCAAGATATAATGGAATGTTTGATAGAAAAATGACTTGATCTGCCTATATACCCATCAACCCTTATATGCTGAGTTGTTTACTAAAACCCAAGACTCGGAATTTAACTTAACCAATTCAGTACTCTGATTATTTTCATCTTGGGGAGAGAAAAGGGTCATAAACTAAGAAATGTTTAATAACAGTGTTAAATAAAATTAAGTGTTATGATAAACAGTAACATCAACATAGAAACAGAGGGAATAAGAGGGAGATGTAAAGAGAAGTAAGGAGGGGGAATAGGAAGATAAATTATCTACAATGATGGGTGACAAGAGATTGAAGAAGGCCTATTTGAAGCACAGAACAGAATTTTAAAATACAAGAAGAAAAAAAAAAAAAAAAAAACAACCAAACACTCTGTGGGCAAAGAATTGTCAATAGAGGAGAATGATTTAACTACTCTAGGGCCAAAAACTACTTCCACTACCTAAGGATTTTTTTTCTTTTTTTAAAAAGCAGGCTGCTCTGTCCATGGGATTTTCCAGGCAAGAATACTGGATTGGGTTGCTATTTCCTTCTCCAGGGATCTTCCTGAGCCAGGGATAAAACCAGAGTCTCTGTCCTCTCTTGTTGGCAGGCAAATTCTTTACCACTGAGCTACCAGATATCTTCTTATTTCAAGAGCTAAATTCTGCTTACTGAGATTTTACACAAGAAAAAAGCATCCTAATGAATATTCTTGCCAACAATATGGATTCCACACACACCAGAAGAGGTTGGCTTAGAAATCTGGTCAATGCAGTTTCCCCCATCTTCCAAGAGCTTCCAGAGCTTCTCCTGACTCACTGCTGAGAGGCAGATAGCCTGTGCCTTGCCAGAAAGCACAGTGACTTCTGTCTCTGATTCTGTTTTTATATGGGAAGAGAGTGAGCAACCCAATTAGAGAATAACCCAATCCAGAGGACACACCCTATATCTCAGATCAAAGGGATCAGAAAGTCCTAAATTTTTATCCACAATCACAGGAATTTGGAACTATTGGCAATATTAGATACTATTCAAAAATATGAAATACTATATGAAAAATTTAATAATTTGTGAGTGGAGATGTTATTTCTACTTTCAAAATTTTGATATTTCTGTTTTTATGGACGCCTTCTACAAAAATAGTTATGGACATTTTTATAAGCTAAAATTTCCATGCAATTTATGTTCATCAAGAAACAAACTACAATTTGTTTCAATGTTTAAATAAAATACTGTTGAACATATTTACTAACAAGTCTATGAAATCTATAATACAATCATCAATAAGAACTGAATGTTTTGTATGTTGACATTTCACCTAACCACAGGTAAATCTGATATAATTTTTTAGCTTCACTTTCTGCCATTAGAGTGGTATCCATCTGCATATCTGAGGTTGTTGATATTTTTCCCAATAATCTTGATTCCAACTTGTGATTCATCCAACTCAGTATTTTGGATGATGTACTCTGCATATAAGATAAATAAACAGATAACAATATACAACTTGTTGTACTCCTTTCCTGATTTAGAACCAGTCAGCTGTTCCATATAAGGTTCTAATTGTTGTTTCTTGGCCCCCATACAGGTTTCTCAGGAGACAGGTAAGGTAGTCAGGTATTCCCATCACTTTGAGAATTTTCCACAGTTTTTCGCAAACTACACAGTCAAAGGCTTATTGTAGTCAGTAGAACAGATGTTTTTCCAGAACTCCCTTGCTTTCTCTGATCCAATGAATGCTGGCAATTTGATATCTGATTCCTCTGCCTTTTCTAAACCCAGTTTGTATATCTGGAAGTTCCCCATTCATGTACTGCTAACGTCTAGCTTGAAGTATTTTGAGAATAACTTAACTAGCTTGTGAAATGAGCACGATTGTACAATAGTTTGAATATTCTTTGGCATTGTCCAATTCTTTGGGATTGGAATGAAAATGAACCTTTTCTAGTCCTGTGGCCACCGCTGAGTTTTCCAAATTTATTTATT
The DNA here is from genome assembly GCF_963930625.1 of Muntiacus reevesi. NCBI lineage: Eukaryota > Metazoa > Chordata > Mammalia > Artiodactyla > Cervidae > Muntiacus > Muntiacus reevesi. The sequence goes on along the minus strand of NC_089249.1, from coordinate 182,502,474 downwards.
TATTTTTTCCCAATTATTTTTATTAGTTGGAGGCTAATTACTTTACGATATTGTAGTGGTTTTTGACATACATTGACATGAATCAGCCATGGATTTACATGTGTTCCTCATCCTGAACCCCCCAACCACCTCCCTCCCCATCCCACCCCTCTGGGTCATCCCAGTGCGAGTTTTCCAAATTTAATAGCGTATTGAGTGCAGCACTTTAATAGCATCATCTTTTAGGATTTGAAATAGCTCATCTAGAATTCCCTCACCTCCACTATATTTGTTCATAGTGATGCTTCCTAAGGCTCACTTGACTTCACATTCCAAGATGCCTGGCTCTAGGTAAATGACCACACCATTGAGGTTATCCCAGTCATTAAGACTTTTTTGTGTAGTTCTTCTGTGTATTCTTGCCTCCTCTTCTTAATCTCTTCTCCTTCTGTTAGGTCCTTACCATTTCTGTCCTTTATCATACCCATCCTTGCATGAAATGTTCCCTTGATATCTCAAACTTTCTTTAAGAGATCTCTAGTTTTATCCATTCTATTGTTTGCCTCTATGACTCTGCATTGTTCTTCTTTGGGTATATCTAACCCATTCTCATTTGCTTTTTGCTTCTCTCCTTTCCTCAGGTATTTGTAAAGCCTCCTCAGACAATTTTACCTTCTTGCATTTCTCTTTCTTGGGGTTAGTTTTGGTTACTGATTCCTCTACAGTTTTATGAACCTCTGTCTATAGTTCTTCAGGCACTCTGTCTATTAGACATAATCCCTTGAATTTATTCATCACCTCCACTGTGAAACGGATTTGATACACCCTGTCTGAATGGTCCAGTGGTTTTCCCTACTTTCCTCAATGTAAGCCTGAATTTTGCAACTAGGAGTTCATGATCTGAGCCACAGTCAGCTCCAGGTTTTGTTTTTGCTGACTGTATGGAACTTCTCTATCTTTGGCTGCAAAAAATATAATCAACCTGATTTTGGTATTGACTACTTGGGGATGTCCATGTGTAAAGTTGTCGCTTGTGTTATTGGAAAAGTTATTTGCTATAGTTATTTGCTATGACCAGTGTATTCCCTTGACAAAACTCTGTTAGCCTTTGCCCTGCTTCATTTTGTACTCCAAGACCAAACTTGCCTGTTACTCCAGGTATCTCTTGACTGACTTCCTACTTTTGCATTCCAATCCCCTGTAATGAAAAGGACATCCTTTTTTGCTCTTAGTTTAGAAGGTCTTGTAGGTCTTCATAGAACCAGTTAGCTTCAGCTTCTTCAGCAACAACACTTGGAAAATAGACTTAGATTACCATGTTTGAAGCCAGATATACCATTCAAGGGACTTCCCTGATGACTCAGATGGTAAAATGTATGCCTACAATGTGGGAGACCTGGGTTCGATCCCTGGGTCGGGAAGATCCTCTGGAGAAGGAAATGGCAAGACACTCCAGTATTCTTGCCTGGAGAATCCCATGGATGGAGGAGCCTGGTGGCCTACAGTCCACGGGGTCGCAAAGAGTCAGAGAGGACTGAGCGACTTCACTTCACTTCACTTCACTTCACCATGATGTCGAATGGTCTGCCTTGGAAATGAACCTAGATCATTCTGTCATTTTTGAGATTACACCCAAGTACTGCATTTCATACTCTTGATGACCAGGAGGGCTATTCCATTTCTTCTAAGGGATTCTTGCCCTCAGTAGTAGATATAATGGTTATCTGAATTAAATTCAACCATTCCTATCCATTTTAGTTCACTGATTAAAATGTTGATGTTCACTCTTGCTATCTCCTGCTTGACAACGTCTTGATTCAAGGACCTAACATTCCAAATTACTATGTAATATTGTTCTTTACAGCATCAGACTTTGCTTTCACAACCAGACATATCCACAACAGAACATCATCTCTGTTTTGGCCCATCCACTTTATTCTTTCTGGAGCTATTCCCCTCTGCTCTTCCCCAGTAGTGTATTGGACACCTTCTGACCTAGGTGGGAGTGGGGGGCTCATCTTGTGGCCTCATATCCTTTTGCCTTTTCATACTGTTCATTGGGTTCTCTCTACAAGAGTACTGTAGTTGCTTGCCATTCCCTCCTCCAGTGGAGTTACATTTTCTCATAACTCTTCAGTATGATTCATCTGTCTTGGGTGGCCCTGCATGGCATTGTTCATAGCTTCATTGAAGGTTAAAGAGGAAAGTGAAAAAGCTGGCATAAAACTCAATATACAAAAACTAAGATCAAGCCCTCTGATGCCATCACTTCATGACAAATTGAAGGGGGAAAACTGGAAGTAATGACAGATTTTCTTTTCTTGGGTTCCAAAATGACTGGAGACAGAGACTGTAGCCATAAAATGAAAATACACTTGCTCCTTGAAAGGAAAGCTATGAAAAACCTGGACAGTATATGAAAAAGCAGAGACATCACTTGGTCAACAAAAGTCCATATAGTCAAAGCTATTGTTTTTCTGGTAGTCATGTACAGATGTGACAGTTGGAACATAAAGAAGGCTGAGTGGTGAAAAATTGATGCTTTCAAATTGTTGTGCTGAAGAAGACTCTTGAGAGTCCCTTGGACAACAAGGAGATCAAACCAGTCAATCCTAAAGAAAATCATCCCTGAATATTCATTGGAAAGGCTGATGCTGAAGCTGATGCTCTAATATTTTGTCTGTTGATACAAGAGCAGACCAGTTGGAATGGGCCTTGATGCTGGAAAAGATTGAAGGTAAAAAAAGAGGGGGGCAGCAGAGGATGAGATGGTTGGATGGTATCACTGACTCAATGGACAAGAATTTGAGCAACTCTGGGAGATAGTGAAGGATAGGGGAGCCTGGCATGCTGTAGTCCACGGGGTGGCAAAGAGTGGGACATGACTTAGTGACTGAGCAGCAACAATTGGTATTATTTCAATCATCTTACTCCTTCCTGACATTTTGACGCTTCTCATTATTTCATTGACAGTGATTTAGTTCTTTTTTTTATTCCATTTTCCCTCTATAAACTTGTTAGTTCCAATCTTATGCAAAACTTCTGCAGTTACTTTAGTGGTTAAATTCTGAAACGTTTACTTAATATAGAATAATAAAATTAATTGCTCTTATCACCTCTCCCAAATGCTAATACTTGTGAATACTTTCATTTCCATTTCAACTTTCCTGATTTTTCTATTACTGTGGTCATGCATCTTAATTCTGCATGTATTTTAATCTCCATGAGATAGTTCTGGAATTTCTTTATAGAGCAAAATTTATTTACATTTATTTCTAAACTATTCTTTCCTTTTATCTTCATTTCCTTTTGCATTTCTGGTTTTCAACCTGATATTATTTTCCTTTGAACTTCATAACTCACTCTAGTAGTCTATCTATTCAAAGGCTGCTAACAAGGAAATGTTTCACTTTACATTTTTAAAAAACTTCTTTATTGGGAGCAATATTGATGGTGAGTATACAATTCTGATTTGATATGATTTTGATCACTTTAATAATGGTGCTTTCTTGATCTCTATGTTATTTATGTTCAGATGTTACCAATTAGTATTTCCTTGCTTATTTGACCTTTGTATTCTCTAAAATCATTTACATTCACTCTGATTATAAGACCATCAGTTCAGTTCAGTTCAGTCGCTCAGTCGTGTCCGACTCTTTGCGACCCCATGAATTGCAGCACGCCAGGCTTCCCGGTCCATCTCCAACTCTCAGAATTTACCCAAACTCATGTCCATCGAGTTGGTGATGCCATCCAGCCATCACATCTTCTGTTGTCCCGTTCTCCTCCTGCCCCTAATCCCTCCCAGCATCAGGGTCTTTTCAAATGAGTCAGTTCTTCCCATTAGGTGGCCAAAGTATTGGAGCTTCAGCTTCAACATCAGTCCTTCCAATTAACACCCAGGACTGATCTCCTTTAGGATGGACTGGTTGGATCTCCTTGCAGTCCAAGGGACTCTCAAGAGCCTTCTCCAACACCACAGTTCAAAAGCATCAATTATTTGGTGCTCAGCATTCTTCACAGTCCAACTCTCACATCCATACACGACCACTGGAAAAACCATAGCCTTGACTAGAGGAACCTTTGTTGGCAAAGTAATGTCTCTGCTTTTAATATGCTGTCTAGGTTGGTCATAACTTTCCTTCCAAGGAGTAAGCCTCTTTTAATTTCATGACTGCAATCACCATCTGCAGTGATTTTGGATCCCCCAAAAATAGTCTGACACTGTTTCCACTGTTTCCCCATCTATTTCCCATGAAGTGATGGGACCAGATGTCATGATCTTAGTTTTCTGAATGTTGAATTTTAAGCCAAACTTTTCACTCTCCTCTCACTTTCATCAAAAGGCTCTTTAGTTCTTCTTCACTTTCTGCCATAAGGTGGTGTCATTGTTATAGCCACGCGTTCCGGGAAACAAACTCACTCAGAAGGACAATGCAGATAGTGGAGTGCAGTTTATTACACCGGCGGGCCCAAGGCAGAGTCTCCTCTTAGCCAAGGACCCCGACCAGCATTTGTGAAAATCTTTTACACCCCATGTGTACATGTCCAAACCCACCACCCCAAATTCCTTGAGACTTACATAAACAAAGGTAGGGTAAATACAATCAGAATAACCCCATCATTCATGTGTTATGTGTTCAAATAGTTAATAATCAATAAGCCCTTGGTTACATTCCAACCAGTTAATAACTGATAAGCCTGTAGTTACATTCCGATAGATACAGAAAAAATTTATGGCCTGTCCAGAGACAGGGGTGATAAGTGTCTGTTTTCTCTTAGGCAATGAGTAACCTTGACACGCTCTTCAAGGTCCCCCAGTGTGGAGGGGGTCCTATCCTTCCATTGTTGTTCCCACAGGTGCTAAGTACGGAGCTCAGAGTCCACTGGAGAGGCGACCGCGCACGACTAGCATAGACAGGCCTGAGATGGGGTCCAGGCCCTGTGAATTCCTTCTTCATCATCTGCATATCTGAGGTTATTGATATTTCTCCCGGCAATCTTGATTCCAGCTTGTGCTTCATCCAGCCCAGCGTTTCTCATGATGTACTCTGCATATAAGTTAAATAAGCAGGGTGACAATATACAGCCTTGATGTACTCCTTTTCCTATTTGGAACCAGTCTGTTGTTCCATGTCCAGTTCTCACTGTTGATTCCTGACCTGATATTAGACCATAGTGTAACTCATTATTGTTTCCCATATATTTTCTTTGCTTAATGACCATTGAGTTAATTCCCTCTGTGGGTTGATGTCTCTCATTCATTTGGAACATGTTTGTAAATATTTTCACTGTGATGTCAATTCCTCATCAAATTCCCTTCCCTGGTGGCTCAGACAGTAAAGAATCCACCTGCAGTGCAGGAGACCTGGGTTTGAACCCTGGGTTGGGAAGATCCCTGGAGGAGGGCATAGCAATCCACTCCAGTATTCTTGCCTGGAGAATCCTTATGGACAGAGGAGCCTGGTGGGCTGCAGTCCATGGGGTTGCAAAGAGTAGGAAACTACTGAGCAACTGAGAGTGTAACAGGCAGGAAGGCTAGGGGTCTCCAAATGGAGGAAATAGGCTGCAAGTGTCAGACATTTGTTATCTCTCTTTTAAGCAGCAGGAGGAAACAAACTACAAATGTCAGATTTTTTTTTTCTTCTCTATACAAATTTAAAATGAGGTTTCTTTTAAAATTTTTTGTTGCCATGATGACACCTGGTTCCACCTGAACTTTTCTCGAACCTTGAGTTAATCAATGCGTTTTTCTTATGGAAATGTTTTTCTTAAGCCATGTTAATGAACTATGTATTTACCCTAGACTCTTTCTTCTAGTCAGAACTGATAGTCAGAACTGATAAAGGCTCATACATTTACTCATACATTGTTCTCCTATCTCTGTTAATGAAGCTATATATTTACTTGGAAACCTGCCTTTCTTCAAGATTCATGTCAATCGTTTTACGGCCGTGGATGTCTCACCTTGTGCTAATGTTATCTCAAAGTGCATGTTGTGGATGAGGGGCCTGGTGCCTCTCTGAGCTTTGAGACATTTCCTTTCTCTAATTAACAGCTTGCTGGTAGGTATATAACATATTGCTAACGGCTAGCAGGGGGCACTCTTTCTGCCCCCTTCTAGCAAAGATAGCTTTGTCTATCTCTTTTATGCTTTAATAAAACTATCACACAAAACCTCTGAGTGATCAAGCCTCATCACTGAATTCCTCTTCTCTGGAGGCCAAGAATGCTGGTGTCTTGCATGGCTCAGAAACAACCTTTCACAACTAAAGACACCTTCATAATCAATTAAATGCTTAATTTCACTTCTGACAAAAGCAAAATGCATAGCTTTATTTTATTTATCTTTTATATTTGTTTATTTGGCTGCATTGAGTCTTAGTTGCAGCTCTTAGGATCTTCATTTGTTACAGCCAATCACCCCAGGAAACAAACTCACTCAGAAGGACAGCGCAGATAGTGGAGTGCACTTTATCACACCAGCGGTCCAAGGCAGAGTCTCCTCTTTAGCCAGGGACCCTGACCAACTTTTGTGAAAACCTTATATACCTTAAGTGTACGTGCTCAAGCCCACATCCCCAAATTCCTTAAACCTAGCCTGGAAAATGTTAAAGAGAGATACAATCAGGTTACAGTCATGATTCATAATCTAAGAGGTCAGCTGGTTATACATTGTAGTCTACATCAATGAGTACCATAAAGATTACAGAAGTGATTGACTACATAGGGGATCATTACATCCTTTCTGGAGATGGGAAATCTAGGCACAGGGTCTGGTGTTTATCAGTTTAGGAGGTCTGTTTGGTCATAGGTATGTTGTCTCCATGACTACCAGGCATAAAGTCAAAAGTTCACTGAGAAAATAAGAGAGAGTTTCCTTCTTCTCAAAATGGGGTCAGCTTGGCCTGTTCCTATCCTCCTTCATTCCTGCCTCCTGATACTCTCAACTCCTAGTGTGAGCATCATTCATTGGGATGCACTGCGCTTTAGGTATTTTGATATATATTTTGGTGAACGAAGATAGTCTCAATGAAACAAAATTAACAATACATTGGAGAATACAAGGCCCACACAACAAGATTAATCATGTGATTATAACAACGGTTAGTACAGTTTTCCATCAATCGCCCTTTACCCATGACAGAACAGAAGTCCAAAAAGGAAGATTACCATCAGACATAGCTTTCACTTGACCTTTCATATCATCTAGAGTGGCTGATACATTGCCAGATAAATCAGGAATACATACACAGCATCCAACTTTAATTATAGCACAGGTCCCTCCTTGTGTGGCTGTAAGTATATCTAAAGACATCTGATGTTGAATTACTGTCTTTCTCATCTGTATTTGTTCTGTATTTAAGGCTTGAATTGCCCTCAGGTGGTCATTTAGGGCTCTTTGGGTGAAATTAGTTAGAGCTTCAACTCTAATCCTTGTATTGGCAAGTCCTTGTAGCGGCAGTTGACAGTAGAGTTTCATCTCTTCTTCTTTAAGATGATCTCGGTTTCATAGGGATCAGCGGGGTCATTTTGCATAGTCTACTCAGCGTCCTCTGAGTATGTGTGGTATGCTCTCTTCACCCTTGTGTGGTGGATTCAGTGAGTGACACCTGTAACTTTAACTGCCGTAGGTGTGGCTAGAACAACAGTTTATGGACCCTTCCAATGTGGGCCAAGGAGTTGTGTTTCCAGTCCTTAACTCACACCTGATCACCAGACACAAATCTGTGAATCTATTCCCTAAGGGGGAGCAGCACCCTTTCTTGTTAACTAATAAACTTAGTTATCTGATTTATTACCTTACCCAGTTGTTCCATCTGCTGTGAAATCCCATTCCCTCTTACTTGTGACAAATTTGCTGACACCTGTCTCACTATGGAAGGGGGCCTCCCATAGGTAATTTCATAAGGAGAAAAACCGTGGGAACATGGGATCACCCTTAATTTGAGTAAGGCTGCCAGAAGCAAGTCCATCCATGAACAGTCAATCTCTACAATCCATTTTGAGAGTGTCTCTTTAGGAGTCCAGTTGGTTCTTTCTACCAATCCAGAACTCTGGGGCCTGTATGCCATTTGTAGTTTCCGTTTAATATTGAGAGCTTTCTGTCCTTTATTGTGCCCATCTTTGCATGAAATGTTCCCTTGGTATCTCAAATTTTCTTGAAGAGATCTCTAGTCCATCCCATTCTATGGTTTTCCTCTATTTCATTGCACTGATCACTGAGGAAGGCATTCTTATCTCTCCTTGCTATTCTTTGGAACTCTGTATTCAAATGGGTGTATCTTTCCTTTTCTCCTTTGTGTTTCACTTCTCTTCTTTTCACAGCTATTTGTAAGGCCTCCTCAGACAACCATTTTGCTTTTTTTGCATTTCTGTTTCTTGGGGATGGTCTTGATCACTGCCTCCTGTACAATGTCACAAACCTCCATCCATAGTTCTTCAGGCACTCTGTCTATCAGATCTAATCCCCTGATCCATTTGTCTCTTCCATTGTGCAAACGTAAGGGGTTTGATTTAGGTCATACCTGAATGATCAAAAAAGGGAAAAGGGAAGCCCTTTTCATGCAAAGATGGGCACAATAAAGGACAGAAATGGTATGGACCTAACAGAAGCAGAAGATATTAAGAAGAGGTGGCAAGAATACACAGAAGAACTGTACAAAAAAGATCTTCACGACCCAGATAATCACGAAGGTGTGATCACTCACCTAGAGCCAGACATCCTGGAATGCAAAGTCAAGTGGGCCTTAGGAAGCATCATTATGAACAAAGCTAGTGGAGGTGATGGAATTCCAGTTGAGTTATTTCAAATCCTAAAAGATGATGCTGTGAAAGTGCTGTACTCAATATGCCAGCAAATTTGGAATGCTCCACAGTGGCCACAAGACTGGAAAAGGTCAGTTTTCATTCCAATCCCAAAGAAAGGCAATGCCAAAGAATGCTTAAACTACTGCACAATTGCACTCATCTCACACACTAGCAATGTAATGCTCAAAATTCTCCAAGCCAGGCTTCAACAGTACATGAACTGTGAACTTCCAGATGTTCAAGCTAGATTTAGAAAAGGCAGAGGAACTAGAGATCAAATTGCCAACATCCGTTGGATCATCAAAAAAAGCAAGAGAGTTCTAGAAAAACATCTATTTCTGCTTTATTGACTATGCCAAAGCCTTTGACTGTATGGATCACAACAAACTGCTAAAAATTCTTCAAGAAATGAGAATACTAGACCATCTGACCTAAGAAATCTGTATGCAGGTCAAGAAGCAACAGGTAGAACTGGACATGGAACAACAGACTGGTTCCAAATTGGGAAAGGAGTATGCCAAGGCTGTGTATTGCCACCCTGCTTATTTAACTTATATACAGAGTACATCATGAGAAGCGCTGGACTGGATGAAGCACAAGCTGGAATCAAAATTGCCAAGAAAAATATAACTTCAGATATGCAGATGACACCACTCTTATGGCAGAAAGTGAAGAACTAAAGAGCCTCTTGATGAAAGTGAAAGAGGAGGGTGAAAAAGTTGACTTAAAATTCAACATTTAGAAAACTAAGATCATGGCATCTGGTACCATCACTTCATGGGAAATAGATGGGGAAACAGTGGAAGCAGTGACAGACTTTATTTGGGCTCCAAAATCACTGCAGATGGTGACTGCAGCCATGAAATTAAAAGACACTTGCTCCTTGGAAGAAAAGTTATGACCAACCTACACAGCATATTAAAAGCAGAGACATTACTTTGCCAACAAAGGTTCATCTTGTCATAGCTATGGTTTTTCCAGTAGTCATGTATGAATGTGAGAGTTGGACTATAAAGAAAGATGGGCGCTGAAGAATTGATGCTTTTGAATTGTGGTGTTGGAGAAGACTCTTGAGAGTCCCTTGGACAGCAAGGAGATCCAACCAGTCAATCCTAAAGGAAATCAGTCCTGAATATTCATTGAAGGACTGATGCTGAAGCTGAAACTCCAACACTTTGGTCACCTGATGTTAAGAACTGACTCATTTGAAAAGACCATGATGCTGGGAAAGAATGAAGGCGGGAGCAGAAGGGGATGACAGAGGATGAGATGGTTGGAATGGCATCACCGACTCAATGGACATGAGTTTGAGTAAACTCCGTGAGTTGGTGATGGACAGGGAGGCCTGGCGTGCTGCAGTCCATGGGGTCACAAAGAGTCAGACACGACTGAGCAACTGAACTGAACTGAACTGAACTGATTTAGAGCTTTACATACCTGTTGAATTAAGTCAGCTATAAAGTCAGGGCTGTTGTCTCATCCTATGCTGGTTGGAAACCTGAATCTGGGGATTATTTCTTGAAGCAGACAGCGAGCCATTTCACTAGCTTTTTCAGTTCAGGTAGAGAAGGCCACCTCCCATCCTGAGACGGTACATAGACGGGTAAATAACGATAATGTCGGCAGGCTTTCATCTCAGTAAAGTCCACCTCTAAATGTTCAAAGGGCAGAGTGCCTTTTAACTGTATTCCTGGAGGTTTTTATGTCCAGGGGCAGCATGGACCTGTGAGCAGGCAGAACAGTTCTGGGATTCCATTGTACACAAGAAGGAAAATCGTGGAATTAGGAAATATTTTAGAATAAATTCTTCCACTTTGTCATGTCCCATGTGGGTTGCCTGGTGGACCTGACAAACCAGTGTGGGGACCACTGCCTCGGGTACCAGTAACCTGTCATTTGGCAGTTCCTACCAACCTTTTTCATTTTTGGTGGCCTTTTCTGTTTCTGCCAGCTGGTCTTGGGCCAGGGTATACTGCGAGAGAGTTAAAGTTAGTTCAAGCATTTTTGAGAGCACAAATGTTCTGACAAGTCCTCCCCCAGCAGCCCCAAATTCCTTAGCTGCATATTGTGCAGCTTTATCTGCTAGTCGGTTTCCCCATGCTTGGGGGAATTTTGGTGACCCTGACAATGCATCACTGCTACCTTTTCAGGTTCCCACACAACAAATAATAGAGTCAAAATTTCTTCGTTGTTTTTATTTTTTATTTTTTTATTTTTTTTTTTTTTTTTAATATTATTTTATTAGTTGGAGGCCAATCACTTTACAACATTTCAGTGGGTTTTGTCATACATTGACATGAATCAGCCATATAGTTACATGTATTCCCCATCCCGATCCCCCCTCCCACCTCCCTCCCCACCCGACTCCTCAGGGTCCTCCCAGTGCACCAGGCCCGAGCACCTGACTCATGTATCCCACCTGGGCTGGTGGTCCGTTTCACCATAGATAATATACATGCTGTTCTTTCAAAACATCCCACCCTCACGTTCTCCCCCAGAGTTCAAAAGTCTGTTCTGTATTTCTGTGTCTCTTTTTCTGTTTTGCATATAGGGTTATCGCCACCATCTATCTAAATTCCGTATATATGTGTTAGTATACTGTAATGTTCTTTATCTTTCTGACTTACTTCACTCTGTATAATGGGCTCCAGTTTCATCCATCTCATTAGAACTGATTCAAATGAATTCTTTTTAACGGCTGAGTAATATTCCATGGTGTATATGTACCACAGCTTCCTTATCCATTCATCTGCTGATGGGCATCTGGGTTGCTTCCATGTCCTGGCTATTATAAACAGTGCTGCGATGAACATTGGGGTGCACGTGTCTCTTTCAGATCTGGATTCCTCAGTGTGTATGCCCAGAAGTGGTATTGCTGGGTCATATGGCAGTTCTATTTCCAGTTTTTTAAGAAATCTCCACACTGTTTTCCATAGTGGCTGTACTAGTTTGCATTCCCACCAACAGTGTAAGAGGGTTCCCTTTTCTCCACACCCTCTCCAGCATTTATTGCTTGTAGACTTTTGGATAGCAGCCATCCTGACTGGCGTGTAATGGTACCTCATTGTGGTTTTGATTTGCATTTCTCTGATGATGAGTGATGTTGAGCATCTTTTCATGTGTTTGTTAGCCATCTGTATGTCTTCTTTGGAGAAATGTCTGTTTAGTTCTTTGGCCCATTTTTTGATTGGGTCGTTTATTTTTCTGGAATTGAGCTTCAGGAGTTGCTTGTATATTTTTGAGATTAATCCTTTGTCTGTTTCCTCATTTGTTATTATTTTCTCCCAATCTGAGGGCTGTCTTTTCACCTTACTTATAGTTTCCTTTGTTGTGCAAAAGCTTTTAATTTTCATTAAGTCCCATTTGTTTATTTTTGCTTTTATTTCCAATATTCTGGGAGGTGGGTCATAGAAGATCTTGCTGTGATTTATGTCGGAGAGTGTTTTGCCTATGTTCTCCTCTAGGAGTTTTATAGTTTCTGGTCTTACATTTAGATCTTTAATCCATTTTCTTCGTTGTTTTTAATGTCCTTTCCACTGGCCATCAGAAGACCTCTCCCTTTATATAAAGCCCCATGTACATGCAAAGTGGCAAACCACACCTAGAGTCAGTGTAAATACTCATCTTCTTACCTTTTGGCAGCTGGAAGGCCTAGATTAGAGCATGTAGTTCGGCCCCTTGAGCAGACCAGAGCGATGGCAGAGAGCTGACCTCAACAATGGTTTCTTCTGTGACTACTGAACATCCTGACAATCGTCCTCCTTGTTTTACCAGGCTGTGCGCCATTGGTGTACAGGACCCAATCTGGGTCCAGGACTGGCTGGTCTCTCAAGTTGGGCGTGCTGGCATAAACTTCTAGGATTTCCTTGCAATCATGTGAGGGCCCACCTTCTCCCACAGGAGGAAGAGTGGCTGGGTTCAGGGCCTGACAAGGCTCAGTAGTAACATGAGGGTTCTCACATAACAGTCCCTGGTACTGAGAAATCCGGGACGTCGACAGCCATTTATGGGGTTCTCTCATAGGGAGTGTTGACCTCATGGGGGACTTTTACAATCAAGTCCTGGCCCAAAGTCAGCGTGGTTACCTCCCGGACCAGTAAGGCAACCACAGCAACTGCCTGTAAGCATCCCAGCCACCCGGTGGCAACATTCTCCAGCCACTTCAAGAGGAAAGCCACGGGTCTGCCCCATGGCCTCAAAGTCTGGGTCAACACTCCCATAGCTACCTTCTCCTTTTCAGTCATGCAGAGAGTAAACGGCTTAGCAAGGTCTGGAAGGCCCAAGGCAGGTGCTGACACAATTGCCAGCTTTAGTTCCTCAAAGGCCTGTTGCTGTCTCTCAGCCCAGTTTCGTGAATCTCCTTCTGGTCCAGTTAGGAGTTCCTATAACACCTGGACCATCTGGGAATAGCCCGCAACCCAAATCCTACAAAGCCCAGTGGCTCCCAGGAACTCTCGGACGGATCTGTCATCTGGTTCTTGGTTGTGGAATTCTCAAAATGATCTCTTTTCTGGACTGGTCTAACGGCCTCGTGCCTCCTCTCAGAACAAACCCCAAATATCTTGCCTCCTCTTTGCAGATCTGTGCCTTCTTTTTCCAGACTCGGTAGCCGGAGTCCATCAACAGCTCTAGTAAAGTCTTGGTTCCTTCCCAGGAGTCTTCTCTGTTCTCAGCAGCCAAAAGCAAGTTGTCCACGTAGCAAGCATGTCCATTGTAGCAACCACATCCATTGTAGCAACCAGCATCTGAACCTCTCTGGCTGGAATGAGTCCAGGTCGGAAGCCAAGGCTTCCCCAAAGACAGTTGGGGAATTCTTAAATCCCTGTGGGAGGCAAGTCCAGGTGAGCTGCTGTTTGCTGCCCACTTCTGGGTCTTACCATTCAAAAGCAAAGATAGGTTGAGACACCAGGGCGAGGCATATACAGAAGAAGTTATCCTTGATATCTAAACAAGTATAGATCATAGATCTTAGCACTCAGTGGGAGGAGGCTAAGTAAAATATAGGGGTTAGGAATGGCGGGAAGTAGAGTCACGGCGGCTTGGTTGACCAGTCTGAGGTCCTGCACAGGTCTATAGTCCTGTCCCCCTTCTTTCTTGACTGGCAGGGTCGGTGTATTTCAGGCCGACTGTCATTCAATCAGGATGCCTGCCTGTGTTAGTCTGTTTGTGTATGGCAAAATGCCAATTCGAGCCTCTAGCTGCAGCTGGTACTGGCGTTTTCTGACTGGGGCAGCACCAGGTTTGAGTTCTATTATTGGAGCTTGATGTATGGCAAGCCTGGGGAGGTTATCTTCCACCCAAACCTCAGGGAATTGTTGGGTTAACTCTCTTTCTCTGCTGTTCAGCCCATCTAGTTTCCTTTCTGGGAGGTCATGTAACCTCCATTCATCTTGAGGGGCTACCGAGAGGGACAGTAAGGAGGTGGTTGAGCCCACTCAAAGAGTGGGTCTTTCTCAGGGGGAGAAAGTCACTTGTGCCCCAACTTGGATAACAAATCTCTTCCCAACAGAGGTACTGGGCATTCAGGAATGTACAGAAATTCATGAGTCACTTGATGTCCCCCCATCTGGCATTTCCAGGGCAGGCAGAAAGGTCTAATCAACCGTTCCCTGGTCACTCCCTCTGTAGCAGTGGCCTTTCTTGAGAGGTGCCATTGGCTCGCTTACTACTGACATCTCTGCTCCAGGGTCTATCATAAAGTCAGTGATGTGGTCCCCTACTTTTGGCCTCACAGTGGGCTCGTGCGGACCTTGTGTCTTTGAGCCTCAGCACCCCCATTCAGTCTCCAGTCCGGCCAGCCCTATAACAGCCGATTCCAAATCCTTTCCCCCGTTATTGTGGGGGCATTCATTTTCCCAATGGCCGAAGCCCCGGCATCAGGCACACTGGTTTGGTTGCAGGGTGGCTCTGGGCCTTCTTGTAGGGGGCTTGCCAAGTGATCGGCTCCAACTCAGAGGGAACTTTGGGGAGGACCCAGGAAGGGGACTTCATAAAGCCGCGGCCAGAAATGGGATCCTCTGATCTGCTGTCTTCCTATCTTCTCTCCGCTTTTTCTCTGTTTCCCATTGTATCTCTGTGTCTCTGTTTCTGAATACCTTAACAGCGATCTCAATCACCTGTGAGTTAGCATGGCCAATACCCTGTCCGTCTTTAGAAGTTTGCGTCTGATATTGGGGTAGGCTTGAGACACAAAGGCTGCATCTATCACCATCTGAGACCCAGCGGCCTCTGGATCTATCGGCATATAAAGTCTACAGGCCTCACACCGTGGTCTTTCATAGAACTCAGAGGGTGATTCCGTTTCCCTCTGAATCACTTCAGAGGGTTTTGCCATATTCATAGGTTTTCGGGTCCCTTCTTGAGGCCTTGTAAAATAGCCCCCCGATATCTCTCCGGGTGGCCCCTTCCTTCCTCTGAGTTATAATCCCAGCTGGGCCTCTCATCAGGGGCAGCTAGCTCTGCCCGCCGCTGTGGGTTGGCGGTACTTTCAGGTGCCATCTCTTTTACCATTTTCTAGCCTCAGTTAGAATCCTGCGTCTTGCCTCAGTGCTGAAAAGGGAGACTAGCAGTTGGATTATGTCATCCCCGGTAGGGCTGAGTTTGAAAAATAGTCTCCATTAGTCTAATCATACCTTGAGGCTCCCCTCAGCACGGAGGAATGTATCTCTGCCAGTTTAATATATCTGTGGAAGATTGGCTGGAAATAATAGGCTACAAGGGGCTGATGGTAGGGCCCGTCTGGGTCCTGAACTGGAGGCAGTTGTATCTCTCTGAGGGGCATCTGCAGCGGGGTTTCCCCCGCTGTTCCTTGGCGGAGCACAGTCTCTGTCTAATTCCTGTGTTTCCTTCCCCCTTTTCATTCCTACTCACCGGGAGGGGCGGGTACAGCATGGGAGGGCCGGCTGAGGCGGAATGCTGGGGGCGGTGTCCAGAGGCTCCTTCCGCTGGGATCCGAGCCTGCCGCAAAGGCGTCTCAGTGATCTCCGCGGGAGCTGGCGGAGGAGCAGCGGCTGCTGTGGAATTTCAGCTGGCCCTGGATCGGGCATTAAGATAGTCTCTGGTCCCGGTGGAGCACTAGAGGGCAGATGCATCATCATCCAGTACGGTGGAGGGGGTAGGTCATCCCCTCCAAATCCTGTAGAATTTCTTTTTTATCATCAGTCAATTTTTGTGCCATAAATAATTTTCCCTTCCCTTTCTGGATACAGAACCTCGTCCAAGGAGGAGGGTGTTGGGCTAACCCTAACCGCGAGTCAATATAGGGAAATTGATCTGGATGTCCAGGGTTCCCTGTGACCATGGCAGAAACAGCTTTTACTATGTTTAATTCCATAGCGCCCTCTGGTGGCCGTCCAACTCCCATGACGCGCCATTCATCCTCATAGAGGGCACGGAGTCGGCTAGCTGACATCTTTATCCCATAATCTCCTCCAAATAATTTTCTAAAGTTTTAAATCATATTTTCCAATACAGTTGCCCTGGATTCATTTCCTCCCATTTTGCTTACCTTTACAGGTCTTCTCTTTTCTTCCCTCTTTGCTCTGTCTACGGAGTTTTTGGTATCCTAAGTGCTTCTGATATTTCCACTCAATGAAGCATTTAAATTGCCATCTGCCTCTTTCCTGACTGAAGTGAGAAGAGCCTTACCTGCCAGATCCCAGAGGGAGAAAGGGGATCAGCGTGTCCTCACTTGCCGATCAACACGGTTGAACCAGAACACTACGTTGTCCAAGATTGCTTCTCTTCTGGCTTAAACAGTTCGTTCTGTCCTGGTGAGCCTGATCGGGTGTGGGTGGAAACACAGATGAGTTAGGTATCCCACGTCCCAGGCTGTCTCTGGAAAGGCCAATTCGTATTCACTCGTGTATTTCCCTCCTCTCCTGACAAGCCTGAGGGGATTAAGAATTTCACAGCAGATAGGACTCCTCCTTGGGGAGGGCAAAAATACGGGCATATGAAGACCAAGTTTCTTCCCCCAAAAGTCCTCTAATAATAATGGCTTGGTAATAATTTGCCCCAAGACTGCGCGGACACCACCTCCTCTGTGACATTCAAGTTCCTCTCCAAAAGCCTTCTTGAAACCACCTGACAAATTTATCCCAGGACTTTGCAGACAGTACCTCCTCTGTGATACTCACGGTCAGTGTGTTCTCGATTCCCTCCCGGAATGGGGGGTATGATCAGCCCCTCTCCCACCCTGCTGGGTGGGAGCCTCCTTACCTGAGGGCTCAGCTTCCCTGCTGCCACCCACTATCCACTAGTGTGAAAGGTCCGGGCGTCAAGAAACAGAACCTTTTCAGAGGGGTGAGGCGCCTCTCCCCCCTCTAGAAGATCCGAGCTGTGAGGCCTGGGAGTAGCCCCTAATGAGACTTGTCTCCTCAAAGTGAGGAGTTTCCCCAGCCCATGCACCAAACGTTATCGCCAATCACTCCGGGAAACAAACTCACTCAGGACAGCACAGATAGTGGAGTGCACTTTATCACACCAGCGGGCTGTGGCAGTCTCCTCTTTGGCCAGGGACCCTGACCAACTTTTGTGAAAACCTTATATACCTTAAGTGTACGTGCTCAAGCCCACATCCCCAAATTCCTTAAACCTAGCCTGGAAAATGTTAAAGAGAGATACAATCAGGTTACAGTCATGATTCAAAATATAAGAGGTCAGCTGGTTATATGTTGTAGTCTATATCAATGAGTGCCATAAAGATTACAGAAGTGATTGATGACATAGGGGATCATTACATCCTTTCTGGAGATGGGAAATCTAGGCATGGGGTCTGGTATTTATCAGCTCGGAAGGCCTGTTCAGCCATAGGTGTGTTATCTCCATGGCTGCCAGGCGTATAGCCCAATGTTCACTGAGAAAATATGTCAAAATGGAGTCAGCGTAGCCTGTTCCTTTCCTCCTTCACACTGAGGTATGTGGGGTCTCTCCTTGTGACAGGTGGGCTCTCTTGTTGCGGCTCCAGGGCTTAGTTGCCCTGAGGCATCTGTGATCTTAGTTCCCTGACCAGGGATTGAACCCTCATCCCCTGCACTGGAGGGCAGATTCTTACCTGGGGAAGTCCCCATAGCTTCATTTTTAAATAAACGATAGAACAGTTTCACAGTGAGGAGAAAAATTTTTCCTTTTGATACAATTAAACTCAAATAAATAATAAAAAAGAGTCACAAAGAGTCAGACACGACTGAGCAAGCTGATTGAAATTATAAAAAATTGCAACTCCCATCATATGAAGCTATATTAGAATTCCTCAAAATTCCTCAAAATTTACCAAAATTCACTAGTAAGATGGAAGGGGTGAAAAATATGAGTGAGATAAGATTTTGAGTTACATACATCAGATAGAGTGTATTAAGACATTATGTAAATATAATAATTCTGTCATGAAACAAAATCTAAAACTGCACTAGAAATGATCAAACTCTAGAATAAAACATCGTTAAAAGATTAAAAATACTTGTGTGTTTATTACAACTGGAAATCCTATAAAATCTTGATACAGATCAAATTAAACTTTTGAACTAGATGGGCTATAATTTGAAAATGATTTTTCAAGGCTCAGAAAGAAGAAAAGGATATAATATATTTTGTGCTTCATTCTGAAGGGGACTTCATTTTGGAATGATAACTTTAACTTCTTTGGTTAAAAAGGAGAATTAAAAAAATATTCTCTATTTGTATTTGCTTTCCTCAATGTGTGTTCTACAAAATTTAAAACTATGTAGGTCATGTTCTATTTCTATTGGTGTTGGCTGGAGAAAACCTTGTGGATCATCATGGAAGTTATTTCTATATAACATGTTGTAAATCTGTGTGCTCACATAACTTTTTCCTCTCAGTAGTATTAACATCAACAGGGGCAATAAGTTTACACATATAAAATGTGTGCTCTATAATAATAAAAAAAAAAGACCAAATAATTTTCCTTCTCTATGGGGACGTATTGGGGAATGAAAAGGGAAGTATAGTATCAATAACTATGATAGGACAACAGGATAAATATCTGCTGAAGACAGAAATGAAGGATTAAAGTAAGGGACTTCCCTGGTGGTCCAGTGGTCCAGTGGTTAAGACTCCATGTTTCCAATGCAGGGAGTGAAGGTTTGATGCCTAATCAGAGAGCTAAGATCCCCTATGCCTCACAGCCAAAAAAACCCCCAAACTTAAAACAGAAGAACACTGTAGAAATCTTCAAAGAATAAAGACTTTAAAAATGGTTCATATAAAAAAACAACATTTGAAACATTAACATATAAATTAAAGTGACTGATCAGATTTGCATTTTAAACCCTTCATTGTGACTAGCATCTTGTGATTGGATTATGGAGAGAAAGTTTAGGATCTTATGCTGCAATTGCTCATTTATTGCAGTGTATCACTTAAAAGATGATACATTTGCATAAGTATAGTTAAGTGAATCTTTTTAAAAATTTTCAGGAAGTTTTAGTGTTTGAGTAATTTGTTACATAAATCGGTCTGGATTCGGCACTGGATAATGACCTTCAGCTTTCTCCCATTCTCAATGTGTGGTGCCTGTACCAGTAGCATCCACATTGCTAGGAACTTCTTAGAGATTAAAATTCTCCATTCCACTCCAGACTGCTGGTTGAGGTCCAGACTTCTGAGTTGTAGAAACCCTCCAGAGGTTGTGGTGCAACTTTACAATTTGAAACACATTTCTCCAAGGAAAAAAGGAGTGAAGACTATTCAAATGAGCTCATTCTTCATGACTAACAGTCTTGGTCCAACATTTTATCCAAATGTCACATTTTATTTTGTGTTTAAAAAGAAAGCTCAAAAAATATGTCCAACTTAACAGAGGAAATAATGAAACAGTGAAACTGAGGCCATGTAGAAAATAAAAAATATTTTGTGCTCTAGATACCAAGGAAGGCTGAGCAGCTGCATATTCCAGAGGTCATATATAAAAAGTAGTTTTCCATCTTGACAATGAGTTCAGATGGAGTAAAGGGGAGATCTTGGAGGAGCCCAGGAATTCTGTGGGAATAAGAGACTAAAAGGACTCCAGGGTTGCAGCCCCGAAGAACTTTTAATCATTTGCACTTTAGTTTACTTATTTTTTAAAGATTTTTTTGATGTGGACCATTTTAAAGGTCTTTATTAAATTTGTTACAGCATGGCTTCTGTTTTATGTTTTTTAGGCTGGAAGTCTAAGATTAATTTGTCACCAGGGTTATTTCCTTCTGAAGGCAGTTTGCTGGGGATCTTTAGCATTCCCTGGCTTGTAGACCCATTTTCCCAATTCCTGCTTCCATCTTCACATAGGGCTCTCCCTGATCTCGTGTCTGTGTCCAATTTTCTGCCTATTATAAGGACCCCAGTTATATCAGATTAGGGACTTAGTCTACTCCAGGACAGCCTCACCTTAAACCTGAACAAATTACATCTACATTGTAATTTTCAAAGAGGCTTACATTTTGAGGTGCTGGGAAATAGGTCTCGGATATATCTTGGATATATCTTTTGGGGAACACAACTGAACCCACAACATGCATTTAGGCACTGGAGTCAGGCAGGCGTTTTTGCCCCTGGCCAGTTGTCAAATGTGGCTTCCCCTAGGGAGGGGACATAACCTTGGACCAAGCAGCTCCTTTAAGCCTAGGAAAGTTCTGGCAGAAAGGATTCAGTTGCAAGCTCCCAGAAGACAACATCCCTGGTAGTTTCTGAAGGTCTGGGTGGTGCAGCCTGATAACAACCATGGCAACCCCCTGTGCATCTCTGATTATAACAAGGGCTTCTAGAGGTTCCTGAGACAGAAGATTCTAAATGAGTCACCTTGAGGACCCAATCCCAGACAAAACAGTCTTCATGGTGGGGGAGGGGGTGAATCCATACCCCAGGGGATGGGTCGACAGCATCTAGGAGGTTGGAGATCCACAGCTAGAAAACCTGTGTCCCATCACACTGTCTAGACCATGGCCAATGCTGTCATCCGTGTCACAAATACCACATCCTCTTCTGGGAGAACTTTGGAGATACCAGTTCCTCCACATGCTTCCTCTTGCTTGCCACTAAGCTGGTGACGACTGTTTCTCTGCCACGTGGCTCACCTTTGAGTCAGAGCCAGGGTCCTAGGGACCCGAGGCTGCACTGTCAACTCTTGGCCATGAGTCCAAGGAGTCTGAGTGGCCCCTCTGAGCAAAGAGACCACCCACCCAGCTTCTCATGTGAGACTGAAGCATCCTTGAGATACTTTTCTGGGGAGAAATGCGTTTTCTCTTTTCCAAGAAGGTTCTATTGAATTTCATAAACCTAGGAAGACACAATTCAGGCTATTACCTATCAGTGAAATCAACTTATTGGTGGCTGAATAGGTGAAGCAATAAGGATGTGCTTACTATATACTTAATAATGGAGGAGCTGGCTAGATTCAGTAGAAAAACTTTGAATATTGCCATTAAACAGACCGTCTATCTTTAACTCTTAATGACTAGGTGTCATTGTACACAGAGACTTTTAAAAAGAGAAGGGAGAATCCCTTGCTAAAAAGACAGGTAAAGCAGGTGCAATGGCTTCTAACTTCTGAATGAATAAACATGTAATTTATCAGAGTGATATACTGTTCAAAAGCCAAGTGTAATAGAAACTTATTATGAGATAAAACCTGAATGCCTGTTTCTCTTAGACTCTGCTTGATCACTTAAACCTTTCAGAGAGTTCTTCTCAGGTCTTATGAGAATAATGTAGCACTTTGGCACAAAGATGCAGCCAAGGAGCCCAGCAATGGAGGCCAACATGGAGAAGATCTCCACTGCTGCCATCACCTTGCCCTTGGTGCTGTGAAGGTCTCAGGCAGGTTCTTGGCCAGGAAAGCCAAGGAGAAGCTCTGCAGGGCTAAGGGGCCCAGGCATCCCAGGATATAGTAGAAAGCAGTGACCAAGCCCTTGCACACCATGATGAGATCCTCGGGTTCAGAATGAGTGTCCATCTCAAGGAAAGGGGGAAAGGTTCCCAGACAGACTCCACAGATCAGGAAATACATAAGAATGACATAGTTAGAAGCTCCTGCTATAAGAACCGTCCATGGTTCTTCCTGGTTTCCTGACCTTGAATGCCAAAACCACAGTCAGGGTTTTGACCGAAACAGTGGCAACAGCCATGGTGAACACAACTCCAAGTGTGATTTGTTGGAGGACACAGGTGGCTGTGCTGGGACGACCGATGAAGAGCAAGGTGCAGAGGAGGAGGAAGAGGAGCAGGACACAGCTGAGAGCCCAGTTATTGGCCTTGACTGTGGGGGTGTCTCAGTGCTTCACAAGGACCCACAAAGCCACAGCTGCGATGGCAAAAACCGCAGAGCCATGCAAGTCAGTGACATTCCCAAGGAGTCCTCAAAGGCCAGAAGGGGCAACTCTGGGGAGAAGGCAGTTTCTCTCCATGTTTCGAGGCCCTTGATCTGGGCTCTGGTCACACTCTGCATCTGAGGAGAAAGTGGATTCAGCATTTCTTCATTTGTATGACATTTCAATATGTGGTAAACAGAAACATTTCCTGTCACTGTTCATATGTGTATTGTGCATATTGGTCCCTCTGATATAATATTCAGACACCCTTAATTAGAAAGTGTTTGTGAGGAAGTAAAATTTGGAACCTTTGTATGTTCTTGCTGGGAATGAAAAATGGTGCAGCTACTGTGGAAATAAGTCTGACAGTTTCTCTAAGAATTAGTATAGTATGATTTATTATATAAAAACTATACTATAGTATATTTTATTCTCTAACAGTAAACATAATATTAGCATCAGTGAGCAATTCCCATCTAGGAGTACTGTCCCCAATTTCAAGGCAGAGGCTTGGAAAGATAATCTCTTACCTGCATTACTTACAGTAACCAGAAAATGAAACCAGCCCAAATGTCCATTGACAGATAAATGTATAATAAAAACGATGTATGTATTGAACGCAATGGTATTCTGCCTTAAAATGAATTGATTTGACACATGCTACAATGTAAAAGACTCTTGAAAGCTTTATCCTTTTAAAAGAAAGCACACTCCAAAGGACAAAGATGGTTTTATTTATAAATGTGCTTAGAGTAGTCAAATTCATAGACACAGAAAGTGGGATGATCTTTACAAGGGAGTAGAAAGTAAGAGGGGACTACCCTGGTAGTTCAGCTGGTAAAGAATCCTCTTGCAATTCAGGAGAGCCTGAATTCAATTCCTGGGTCAGGAGGATCCCTTGGAGGAGGGATAGGCTACCCACTCCAGTATTCTTGGACTTCTCTGGTGGCTTAGCCGGTAAAGAATCCACCTGCAATGCAGGAGACCTGGGTTCTATCCCTGGGTTGGGAAGATCCCCTGGAGGAGGGCATGGCAACCCACTCCAGTATTCTTGCCTGGAGAATCCCATGGACAGAGGAGCCTGGCGGGCTGCAGTCCATGGGGTTGCAGAGAGTCGGACACGACTGAGCGACTAAGCACTGGACAGAAAGTAACAGGACGTACTGTTTCGTGGCAAGAGAGATGAAGTTGGGGGTGATACAGTCTCTGGAGGGACAGTGGAGACAGTTGTATAGCAACAGGAATTTATTACTGCCCTTGAGTTGCACTCAAGAGTAATTAAAATGTTAAATTTTATATGATGTATATTTTACCATTAAAAAATGGATAGGTCAAAAAACCTGAGAAAATGATGCCCAAAGACGTCATTCTTCTTTTCCAAAACCTTCAGTTTCCTTTTCATTGTGAAATATATAAGAGGTGGTGTTACCATAAGTGATGATAAATCTTTATTCCTGTGTTGTTCTAAATGTGCTTCTCTGGGCAAAAAGTACAAGTGAAACAGCACACAGGCCTTCCTTCCTGTGGAATTATTCTGAGCCCTGAATAATATAACTCGGGCTACACAGATTTCAGACTGAAAAAGAAAAACAGACATAGGCATTGGTCAGATTTGGCAGATGATTAGCTGCTGTCAGGGGACATCTCTATTTCTCCCAGAAGAAAGGACATTCACCTTCTGTTACATCACTGGGTCTTATTCCTACTCCCAGCCTTGTCATATTCCCTAGGAATCTAAGCATGAGGAATTAAGTTATGCTTCCAAATTCCTTTTTCTGAAATATTTACAGAGACGACCAAAAATTTAGCAAAGTATTCCATGGCTTTTATTTCACATATTCCTGGTGACATACCTTGTTCTTTTGTTTAACAACCTAATCCAAAAATCCCATCAGTGCAAGTATGCGTGTGGTCATGACACTGAAGTTTAATGTGTAGAAAAATATTTTACTATGCTCTCATATTGGCTGCATGGAGGATGGAGTTTTTGGTAAAGAACCTAACAGTGTGAAAAACAGACACACTGCTAAAAGTAATTTTACAAAAAGTTAATCCACACCATGGAAAGACAGACTATGAGAGTATGTTCTGAAATACAGATTTTAATTAACACATTACATCCTGATTCAAGTATGGTACAGTTTTGTACAAAAATGAGAAACATTTTTATGTGTTACATGCAAAAGAATTAAACAAATAGTCACCTTACAATTACACTGGACTTTTCACATGTGGGAAATTTGTTAAAATTCATGGTCAATGCTTTGAAGTATTAGAGTGAAGTTTTATGACCAAATAATATGCAAATAATGAAGGGAATGTATAAATGTACAAAGAGATAGTTGTACAAAGAGATAGAGTAGAATGTATAAATGTACAAAGAGATAGTTGACATCCATAGTCTACTTGTGTTTATCTAAACAGAAGAAGGACTTTACCAAATATAAATAAGGTCAGGGTATTTCATTCTACACAACCTACTCATCAATAGACATTGACTCAGAAAGTATGTAAGAGTGCTTACTGTGAGTCACAACATTACATTCAAAGAGTGACTTTAATGCTCAAAGGCATGCACACTTCATTTCATACGAAGATTCTGCTCTAATATTTCGACAGTGGATACATCTAATCTTAAAGTGATGTCATACCTCATTGATTCTATAGACCATTCTATCATCTCTTTATTGATCACCAAACCTTGGTCATATAGGCTCTTGGAGCCCAATTCTGCTTTAACCAGGAGTTCTAGATTGCATAGAAAACTCACAGCATTCAGGATAACATACCGCATCACATGACTTCTTTTGTCATCTGAGAATATGTGCTCCCAAGCATTGTTTCCAAGTTAGATTTTATCCAGGAATGGGTGAAGCTAGAAAAGAAGCAAGATTGAAAAATGAAAAGTGCATTCAAACTAGAAATGGAAGGTCCACTGTTACATAGCAGGCTTTCTTCCCCACCTCCCCAGCCTCTCAGTCAGTTTCTTGTTGGTAGCTTTGTGTGGGTGTTTACCATCTCTAGGACTCTAGTGACATGGACATTTCATCTCGTTCTGAAAACAAAGACAGAAGGAATTAAATACAATCATGACACAGTCGAAGGATGTCTTCATCATGGGTGTTGGTGAGTCCCAGACCAATAAATATTGAAAGCAACAAGGGGGAAAAATTAACATACAAGGGAAATCCCGTAAGATTATCAGCTGAATCCTCAATAGGACTCTACAAGCCAGAAGAGAATGGCATGATATATTCAACCGGTGGAAAGGAAGTATCTACAAATAAGAATAATCTACCCAGAAATCTCTCAATCAGATTTAATGTTGAAATCAAAGTTTTGTTGTTGTTCTAATGAGTCAGCTCTTTGCATCAAGTGGCCAAATTATTGGAGTTTCAGCTTCAACATCAGTCCTTCCAGTGAAAATTCAGAGTTGATTTCCTTTAGGACTGATTGGTTTGATCTCTCTGCAGTCCAAGGGACTCAGGAACCTCCCACTACACCATAGTTGAAAATTATCAATTCTTTGGCTCTCAGATTTCCTTATGGTCCAACTTTCACATCCATACATGACTACTGGAAAAACCATAGCTTTGACTATATGGACTTTTGTTGGCAAAGTAATGTCTCTGCTTTTTAGTGCTGTCTAAGTTTGTCACAGCTTTTCTTCCAAGGAGCAAGAGTCATTTAATTTCATGGCTGCAGTCACCATCTGCAGTGATTTTGGAGCGCAAGAAGATAAAGTCTGTTACTGTTTCCATTGTTTCCCCATCTGTTTGCCATGAAGTGATGGATCAGATGCCATGATCTTAGATTTTTGAATGTTGAGTTTTAAGCCAGCTTATTTGCTCTCTTATTTCATGTTCATCAAGAGGTTCTTTATTCTTCTTTCCTTCCCACCACAAGGGTGGTATTATCTGCATATCTGAGGTTCTTGGTATTTTGCCTGGCAATCTTGAGTCCAGCTTGTGCTTCATCCAGCCCAGTGTTTCATATGATATACCTTGAACATAAGTTAAATAAGTAGGGTGACAATATACAGCCTTGAAGTACTCTTTTCCCAATGTGGAACAAGTCTCTTGTTCTATGTCTGGTTCTAAATGTTGCATCTTGACCTGGATACACATTTCTCAGAAGGCAGATAAGGTGGTCTGGTATTTCCATTTCTTGAAGAATTTTCTAGTTTGGTGTGGTTCACACAGTCAAAGGCATTAGCATAGTCAGTGAAGCAGAAGTATGTTTTTCTGGAATTCTCTTGTTTTTTTCTATGATCAAACAGATGTAGGCAATTTGATCTCTGGTTTCTCTGCCTTTTCTAAATCCAGCTTGAACATCTGGAAGTTCTCAGTTCACATACTATTGAAGCCTGGCTTGGAGAATTTTGAGCATTACTTTGCTAGTGTGTGAAATGAATGCAACTGTGCAGTAGTTTGAGCATTCTTTGGCATTGCCTTTCTTTGCGATTAGAATGAAAACTGACCTTTTCCAGTCCTGTGGTCACTGCTGAGTTTTCCATGTTTGCTGGCATATTGAGTGCTGCACTTTCACAGCATCATCTTTTAGGTTTTAAAGTAGCTCAACTGGAATTCTATCATTGCCACTAACTTTGTTCATAGTGATGCTTCTTAAGGCCCACTTGCCTTCGGATTCCAGGATGTCTGACTCTCAGTGAGTGATCACACCATCATGTTTATCCGGGTCATTGAGATATTTTTATTGTATAGTTCTTCTGGGTATTCTTACCACCTCTTTTTAATATCTCCTACTTTGGTAGGTCCCTACCATTTCTGTCTTATATTGTGCTCATCTTTACATAAAATGATCCTTTGGTATCTCTAATTTTCTTGAAGAGATCTCTAGTCTTTCTGTTTCTATCATTTTCCTCTATTTCTTTGCATTCATCACTTAGGAAGATTTCTCTCTCCTTGCAATTCTTTGAAACTCTGCATTCAGATGGGTATATCTTTCCTTTTCTCCTTTGCCTTTTGTTTCTCTTCTTTTCTCAGCTATTTGTAAGGCCTCCTCAGACAACCATTTTGCATTTTTGCATCTCTTTTTCTTTGGGATGGTTTTGACCACCTTCTCCTGTACAATGTTACAAACCTCCATCCATAGTTCTTCAGGCACTCTGTCTATCAGATCTAGTCCCTTGAATCTATTTGTCACTTCCACTGTATAATCATAAGGAATTTGATTTAGCTCATAACTGAATGGCCTAGTGGTTTTCCTTTCTTTCTTCAACTTAAGTCTGAATTTGGCAATAAGGAGTTCATGATCTGTGCCACAGTCAGCTCCCAGTCTTGTTTTTGCTGACTGTATAGTGTTTCTACATCTTCAGCTGCCAAGAATATAATCAGTCTGATTTCAGTTGACCATCTGGTGATGTCCATGTGTAGAGTTGTCTCTTGCTTTGTTGAAAGAGGGTGTTTGCTAGGATTAGTGAGTTCTCTTGGCAAAACTCTGTTAGCCTTTGCCCTGCTGTACTCCAAGGCCAAACTTGCCAGTTACTCCAGGTATTTTTTTACTTCCTACTTTCGCATTCTAGTTCCCTATGATGAAAAGAACATTTTTGGTGTTAGTTCTAGAAGGTCTTGTAGGTCTTCACAAAACCATTCAACTTCAGCTTCTTCAGCATCAATGCTTGGGGCAAAGAATTGGATTACTGCAATATTGAGTGGTTTGCCTAGGAAATGAACAGATATCATTTTGTCATTTTAGAGATTGCACCTAATTTCTGCATTTTGGACTCTTCTGTTGACTATGAGGGCTACTCCATTTCTTGTAAGGGATTCTTACCCCCAGTAGTAGATATAATGGTCATATGAATTAAATTCACCCATTCAGGTCCATTTTATTTCACTGATTCTGAAAATGTCAATGTGCACTCTTGCCATCTCCTGTTGGACCACTTCCAATTTACCTTGATTTACGGACCAAACATTCCAAGTTCCTATGCAATATTGTTTTTTATAGCATCAGACTTTACTTTCACCACTAGATGCATCCAAACCTGAGCACTGTTTCCACTTTGGCTCAGCCTCTCTATTCTTTCTGGAGCTATTTCCTCACTCTTCTCCAGTAGCATATTGGGCACCTGGGGAGTTCATATTTCAGTGTCCTGTCTTTTCATCTTTTCATACTATTCATGAAATTCTCAAGGCAAGAATGTTGAATTGGTTTGGCATTCCATTTTCCAGTGGACCATGTTTTGTCAGAATTCTCCACCATGACCCTTCCATCTTGGGTGGTCTTACACAGCATGGCTCAGTTTCATTGAGTTAGACAAGGCTGTGATCCATGTAATAAATTTGGTTAGTTTTCTATGATTGTGGTTTTCATTCTGTCTGCCCTCTGATGGACAAGGAAAAGAGGCTTGCGGAAGATACTGATAGAAAGTACTGATCAAAAGCTTTAGACACAAGTAAGACTTATGAGAATTCAGCACCACTAAACTAATTTTGCAACAAATACTACAGAAACTTTTCTAGGCAAGAAGCACAAAAGAAAGAAGTTCAGTTGAGTTCAGTCGCTCAGTCGTGTCCGACTCTTTGCAACCCCATGGTTTGCAGCACACCAGGCCTCCCTGTCCATCATCAACTCCCAGAGTTTATTCAAACTCATGTCCATTGAGTTGGTGATGCCATCCAACCATCCCATCCTCTGTCATCCCCTTCTCCTCCCACCTTCAATCTTTCCCAGGAGCAGGGTCTTTTCAAATGAGTCAGTTCTTCACATCAGGTGGCCAAAGTATTGGAGTTTCAGCTTCAGCATCAGTCCTTCCAATGAATATTCAGGACTGATTTCCTTTAGGATGGACTGGTTGGATCTCCCTGCAGTCCTGTGGCCAAGGGACTCTCAAGAGTCTTCTCCAACACCACAGTTCAAAAGCATCAATTCTTCGGTGCTCAGCTTTCTTTATAGTCCAACTGTCACATCCATATATGACTACTGGAAAAACCATAGCTGTGACTAGACGGACTTTTGTTGGCAAAGTAATGTCTCTGCTTTTTAACATGCTGTCTAGGTTGGTTATAACTTTTCTTCCAAGGAGCAAGTGTCTTCTAATTTCATGGCTGCAGTCACCATTTGCAGTGATTTGGGAACCCCCCAAAATAGTCTGTCACTGTTTCCATTGCTTCCCCATCTATTTGCCATGAAGTGATGGGACCAGATGCCATGATCTAAGTTGTCTCAATGTTGAGTTTTAAGCCAAATTTTTCACTCTCCTCTTTCACTTTCATCAAGAGGCTCTTTAGTTCTTTCCTTTCCACCATAAGGGTAGTGTCACCTGAGTATCTGAGGTTATTGATAATTCTCCCAGCAATCTTGATTCCATCTTATGCTTCATCCAGCCCAGCATTTCGCATGATGTACTCTGCATATAAGTTAAATAAGCAGGGTGATACTATACAGCTTTGACGTACGCCTTTCCCGATTTGGAACTAGTCTGTTGTTCCATGTCCCATTCTAACTGTTGCTTCTTGACCTGCATACTGGTTTCTCAGGAGGCAGGTCAGGTGGTCTGGTATTCCCATTTCTTGAAGAATTTTTAGCAGTTTGTTGTGACCCATACAGTCAAAGGCTTTGGTATAGTCAATAAAGCAGAAGTAGACGGTTTTCTGGAACCCTCTTGCTTTTTTGATCATGCAACAGATGTTGGCAATTTGATCTCTGGTTCCTCTGCCTTTTCTGAATCCAGCTTGAACATCTGGAAGTTCACAGTTCATGTACTGTTGAAGCCTGGCTTGGAGAATTTTGAGCATTACTTTGCTAGCATGTGAGATGAGTGCAATTATGCAGTAGTGTGAACGTTCTTTAGCATTGCCTTTCTTTGGGACTGGAATAAAAACTGACGTTTTCCAGTCCTGTGGCAACTGCTGAGTTTTCCCAATTTGCTGGCATATTGAGTGCAGCACTTTCACAGCATCATCTTGTAGGATTTGAAATAGCTCAACTGGAATTCCATCAGCTCCACTAACTTTGTTCATAATGATGCTTCCTAAAGCCCACTTGGCTTCACATTTCAGGATGTCTGGTTCTAGGTGAGTGATCACACCATCGTGGTTATCTGGGTCATGCAGATCTTTTTTGTATCGTTCTTCTGTGTATTCTTGCCACCTCTTCTAAATATCTTCTGCTTCTGTTAGGTTCATACCATTTCTGTCCTTTAATGTGCCCATCGTTGCGTGAAATATTCCCTTGGTATCTCTCATTTTCTTGAAGAGATCTCCAGTCTTTCCCATTCTATTACTTTCCTCTATGTCTTTGCATTTATCGCCGAGGAAGGCTTTCTTATATCTCCTTGCCACTCTTTGGAACTCTGCATTCAAATGGGTATATCTTTCCTTACCTCATGTTAAAATATCTTCAGTTTTAAAACTTAGATGACTCTCAATTGAAATATTAAAAATTTTAAGCCTGTAAAGAAAGAAAAAGAAAGTTAGGGACAAGAGACACTTTCTGGTCACAATGTCCTATTAGCCACTTTTCTTGTTCTCTAAACTTTCTGCCCCAGTCTCAGAACCTTCACCAGCCCCAAATCCCTACCCCTTCCTCCTCCCCCAGGCTCACAGGGGCATCTCTGAGGCCAACAGGGCCTGTGACCTCCTGTACCTGGGACAGGGACATTGTTCACAGAATCCTGGTGAGCAGCAGGTGATCAAGGCCCTTTCTGAGGACAGATTACATTCCTGAAATGAGGGATGAGACCATCCAGGCCTTAAAATTCTTAGTCAGTCCTTGTGTTCTGTGAGTTTTCAGATTTTATTATTCATTACTGAAGTTGAACAATACCCAGGCACACAGAAGCTTCCCAACAAGACCATGAGTACAGGTACTGGACATTACTTCTCCCAGTGATGCTGGGTCCCAATCTTCTCATTAATACTTTATCCTCTCCCACCGACAGACACAAAGGCAGGTGTAGGCTTGTCAGTGTAGAGGGAGGGTCTCTGAAAACCACTGAAATATACAGTGAGTCATGCCAAAGCGCATCCACATTTCTCTGTCCCTTCCCAGCCAGCACTTGCTACAAAATGGGGAATTTTTTTTTTCTCTGACCCCGCCCCCTCTGCTTTTTAAAATGGGGAATCTTTTTTCATCTTGAGTCAAGGAAGAAGAGTCATGCACAGCAAAGACAATCCCAAGACTCTGAAGCCCAGGGCCATAAAGAAGAACTGGAAACAATGTCCTCAGGTTAGTTTGTAAGACTTGAATACTCGTGAGGCCAACAAGTGAATACTGGCTCACCATTATGGAGAAGACCTAAAGAAGAACTTGGGCCAGACTGGAAAGAACATGTCCCCTCTGGTATGTCTATTCTACATTCCATTTTCATGATATTTGAGTAACCAACATGGGCTGACCCAGAAAATCACACGGGGCCCTAAGCAGAGTAGAGAATTATGAGACCAGGCTTTGCCCATGGTCCTGTTTTCACAAGAGTGGAAAGGATTTTGCACTCTGAGCCTGCCATACATCTCTCTCCTAGTTGCTCCTTTATAATAACGGCCCAAAGCAATGACACTGAGGGAATCAGGGAATCATCTGTGGGTACTGTTCAGAGTGTTCACAGCCCCTGAGGAAACAGGCTCAGAGGAAGAGAACATGAAGTAGATCCGGGTCACCTAATCCAGCCCTGAAGGTATTTGTTCCAGTTAGCTCTTCCCTGTGTACATGGCCACCTCCCACTTCCCAGGGCCAGCTCCAGGCTTGGTTCCTGAGGGTCAGAGCTCTGGAGTCCCACCTCAAAAGAGAACTATATTGAGATGCTCGAGTACTGTAATAGGTTCTATTAAACTTGTGTCCTGTCTGGCTATCTCAACACCCATTTCCTGGTCTTCTATTAGACCTCAAGCCTAGTAACAGTGGTGGACTTTATCAGATTCTTGTCTTGAAGACAGGACTTAAAGTCATTTAAACCTGTGTTATATAGCAACTTCCCACTAGCTATCTATTTTACATATGGTAATGCATATATTATACATGACCAACCTAGACAGCATATTAAAGAGCAGAGACATTACTTTGTCAACAAAGGTCCATCTAGTCAAAGCTATGGTTTTTCCAGTAGTCATATATGGATGTGAGAGTTGGACCATAAAGAAAGTTGAGCACCAAAGAATTGATGCTTTTGAACTGGTGTTAGAGAAGCTTCTTGAGAGTCCCTTGGACAGCAAGGAGATCCAACCAGTCCATCCTAAAGGAAATCAGTCCTGAATATTCATTGGAAGGACTGATGCTGAAGCTGAAACTCCAATATTTTGGCCACCTGATGTGAAGAATTGACTTATTTGAAAAGACCCTGCTCTTGGGAAAGATTGAAGGTGGGAGGAGAAGGGGACGACAGAGGATGAGATGGTTGGATGGCATCACCAACTCCATGGACATGAGCTTGAGTAAACTCCAGGAGTTGGTGATGGACAGGGAGGCCTGGCGTGCTGCAGTCCATGAGGTCACAGAGTCGGACATGACTGAGAGACTGAACTGAACTGAATGTACATATTTTAATGCTACTCTCTCAATTTGTCCCACTTTTTCCTTCCCCCACTGTGTCCACAAATCTGTACTCTACATGTGCCTCTCTATTCATGTTCTACAAATACGTTCATCAGTACCATTTTTCTAGATTCCATATATAAGCATTAATATTAGCCTGGTGCTCTGTGATGACCTAGAGCAGTGAAATGAGGGGGTGGGTGGGAGGATGGCTCAAGAGGGAGGGGACATGTGTATACTTATAGCTGATTCACACTGTTACATGTGGCAGAAACCAACACAACATTATTCTCCAAATAAAAATAAAATTTTTTTAGAAAGTCATTTAAACTGGATACCAATTCTGTTTGAAAGACAAGGGTTGCATCCACCGAACTGTATAACATCAGAAGATTAACACTATATGTGTGTGTGTTTATATGTGTAGAGTTCAGTAAAATAATCCAGCCAGTCATTAACAATATAAACATGTTAATAGAAGCAACGATCTACAGGGGTTTGAAATACTCCAACAAAAGATATGAAACATACAAAGAAATAGGGAAGGAAGGCCTGTGTGCTGGAAAATAAGCAGGGACCAGAAATTGCTTGTGAATAGGTGACAAAAGAAACAGAAAAAGATTTCAGTTCAGTTCAGTTCAGTTCGGTCGCTCAGTCATGTCCGACTCTTTGCGACCCCATGAACCACAGCACGCCAGGCCTCCCTGTCCATCACCGACTCCCAGAGTCCACCCAAACCCATGTCCATTGAGCCGGTGATGCCATCCAACCATCTCATCCTCTGTCGTCCCCTTCTCCTCCTGCCCTCAATCTTTCCCAGCATCAGAGTCTTTTCAGATGAGTCAGCCCTTTGCATCAGGTGGCCAAAGTACTGGAGTTTCAGCTTCAACATCAGTCCCTCCAATGAACACCCAGGACTGATCTCCTTTAGGATGGACTGGTTGGATCTCCTTGCAGTCCAAGGGACACTCAAGAGTCTTCTCCAACACCACAGTTCAAAAGTATCAATTCTTTGGCACTCCGCTTTCTTTATAGTCCAACTCTCACATCCATATATGACCACTGGAAAAACCATAGCCTTGACTAGATGGACCCTTGTTGGCAAAGTAATGTCTCTGCTTTTTAATATGCTGTCTAGGTTGGTCATAACTTTCCTTCCAAGGAGTAAGCGTCTTTTAATTTCATGGCTGCAATCACCATCTGCAGTGATTTTGGAGCCCAGAAAAATAAAGTCAGCCACTGTTTCCCCATCTATTTGCCATGAAGTGATGGGGCTGGATGCCACGATTTTAGTTTTCCCAGTGTTGAGTTTTAAGCCAACTTTTTCATGCTTCTCTTTCACTTTCATCAAGAGGCTCTTTAGTTCTTCTTCGCTTTCTGCCATAAGGGTGGTGTCATCTGCATATCTGAGCTTATTGCTATTTGTCCTAGCAATCTTGATTCCAGCTTGTGCTTCTTCCAGCCCAGCATTTCTTATGATGTACTCTGCATACTAGCTAAAAAGTACAGTTGAAATGAAAAATTTACTGGAGTGTCTCAATAAATTTGAACTAGTAGAAAGAATAATTAGCAAACTTAAATGTGGATTGATAATAAAAATTATGTAACCTGAGAGAAGAGAGGATGAAAGAAATTGAAAGGAGACTCAGAAAACATGGGACATGTTTAAATAAGTACACAATGGGAGTATCAGAAGGATAGGAGAGAAGGGAACATAAAATTACTTTGAGGAAATAATAACTTATTTAAGCCAAATTTATTTTTAAAAACACAATAATCTACACATTCAGGAAACTCAACAAATTCCATCTAAAACAAATGCAAAGAGAGCCAGAATTAGATCCATCACATTAAAAAACTGAAAGCCAAGAAAAGAAAACATACTCTTGAAAAACCACTTGTCACTTGTAAGGGAAACTTAATAAGAATAGCAGTTAACTTTTCTTTTTTAAATTAATTTTTTCATGTTCAAAATTTTTTTTATTTTAAAAAAATGAATTAAGAAAAATGTTTTTTGACAGTACTGCTTGGCAGGTGGAACTTAGCTCCACAACAAGGGATTGAACCCACTCCCCCTGCAGTGGAAGTGCAGTCTTAACCACAGGACTGCCAGGGAACCCTAATGGTTCTCTTCTTATCAGGAAAAATGGAGTCTAGAAAACAGTGGGATATTCAGAGAACTAGAGGAAACAATTGTACTCATCTCATGTGAAAGCAAAATAATGCTCAAAATTCTCCAAGCCAGGCTTCAACAGTACATGAACTGTGAACTTCCAGATATTCAAGCTGGATTCAGAAAAGGCAGAGGAACCAGAGATCAAATTGCCAACATCTGTTGGATCATTGAAAAAGCAAGAAAGTTCCAGGAAAACATCTACTTTTGCTTTATCGACTACGCCAAAGCCTTTGTCTGTGTGGATCACAGCAAACTGCTAAAAAATTCTTCAAGAGATGGGAATACCAGACCACCTGACCTGCCTCCTGAGAAACCAGTATGCAGGTCAAGAAGCAACAGTTAGAACTGGACATGGAACAACAGACTGGTTCCAAATTGGGAAAGGAGTACGTCAAACCTGTATATTGTCACCCTGCTTGTTTAACTTATATGCAGAGTACATCATGCGAGATGCTGGGCTGGATGGAAGCACAAGCTGGAATCAAGATTGCTGGGAGAAATATCAATAACCTCAGATATGCAGATGACACCACCCTTATGGCAGAAAGTGAAGAACTAAAGAGCCTCTTGATGAAAGTGAAAGAGGACAGTGAAAAAGTTGGCTTAAAACTCAACATTCTGGGAAAAAGACCTAAACAGACATTTCTCCAAAGAAGGTATACAGATGGATAGCAAACACATGAAAAGATGTAAACATCGCTCATTATTAAAGAAATGCAGATCAAAACTACAATAAGATATCACCTTACACCAGTCAGAATGACCATCATCAAAAAGTTTACAAACAGTAAATACTGGAGAGGGTGTGGAGAAAAGGGAATGCTCCTGCACTGTTGGTGGGAATGTAAATTGATACAGCCACTATGGAAGATGGTATGGTATTCCTTAAAAACTAGGAATAAAACCACCATATGACCCAGCAATGTCACTCCTAGGCATATACCCTGAGGAAACCAAAATTGAAAAACACACATGTATCCCATTGTTCATTGCAGCACTATTTACAATAGTTAAAATATGGAAGCAACTTAGAAGTCATCGATAGATGAATGGATAAAGACCTTGTGGTACATATACACAATGGAGTATTACTCAGCCATAAGAAGGAATGCATTTGAGTCAGTTCGAATGAGGTGGATGAACCTAGAACCTATTATACAGAGTGAAGTAAGTCAGAAAGGGAAAGATAAATATTGTATTCTAACACATACATATGGAATCTAGAAGAATGGTACTGAAGAGCTTATTTACAGGGAAGCAATGGAGAAATTGACATAGAGAATAGACTTACGGACATGGGGAGAGAGGAAGAGAAGGTGAGATGTATGGCAAGATTAACAGGGAAACTTACATTACCGTATGTAAAATAGACAGCCAATGGGAATCTGGTGTCTGGCTCAGGAAACTCAAACAGGGGCTCTGTATCAACCTAGAAGGGTGGGATGGGAAGGGAGATGGGAGGGAGGTTCAAAAGGGATGTGATACATGTATACCTATGGCTGATTCATGTTGAGGTTTTACAGAAAACAACAAAATTCTGTAAAGCAATTATCCTTCAATTAAAAACTAAATAAATTTAAAAAAAGAGAAAATAAGAAAGCTAAGATCATGGCATCTGGTTCCATTACCTCATGGCAAAGAGATGGGGAAACAAGGGAAACAGTGAAAGACTTTATTTTTTGGGCTCCAAAATCACTGCAGATGGTGACTGCAGCCATGAAATTAAAAGATGCTTACTCCTTCGAAAAAAGTTATGACCAACCTAGATAGCATATTAAAAAGCAGAGACATTACTTTGCTGACAAAGGCCTGTCTGGTCAAAGCTATGGTTTTTCCAGTAGTCATGTATGAATGTGAGAGTTGGACCACAAAGAAGGCTGAGTGCTGAAGATTGATGCTTTTCAACTGGGTGTTGGAGAAGACTCTTAAGAGTCCCTTGGATTGCAAGGAGATTCAACCAGCCAATACTAAAGGAAATCAGTCCTGAATGTTCACTGAAAGGACTGATGGTAAAGCTGAAACTCCAATACTTTGGCTACCTGATGCGAAGAACTGACTCATTGGAAAAGACCTTATGCTGGGAAAGGTTGAAGGCAGGAGAAGGGGATGACAGAGGATGAGATGGTTGGATGGCATTACCAACTCAACGGACATGAGTTTCAGGAAGCTTCAGGTGTTGGTGATGGACCAGGAAGGCTGGCATGCTGCAGTCCATGGGGTTGCAAAGAGTCAGACATGACTGAGCAACTGAACTGACTGATGGATTTTCAAAACCATCAATTCTTTGCTGCTCAGCCTTCTTTATGGCCAGCTCTCATATCCATATATAACTACTGGAAAAACTATAGCTTTGCTTATACAGACCTTTTTCAG
Source organism: Muntiacus reevesi (assembly GCF_963930625.1). NCBI lineage: Eukaryota > Metazoa > Chordata > Mammalia > Artiodactyla > Cervidae > Muntiacus > Muntiacus reevesi. Next base: position 182,465,331 of record NC_089249.1, on the reverse strand, counting down.
AAAAGTAATGTCTCTGCTTTTTAGTATGCTATCTATGTTGGTCATAGCTTTTGTTCCAAAGAGCAAGCATCTTTTAATTTAAAGATGGCAGTCACCATCTGCAGTGATTTTGGAGCCCAAGAAAATAAAATTTTTCACAGTTTCCATTGTTTCCCCATCACTTTGCTATGAAGTAATGGGACCAGAAGCCATAATCTTTGTTTTGGGAATGTTGAGTTTTAAGCTAGCCTTTTCACTCTTTTCTTTCACTTTCCTCAAGAGGCTCTTTAGTCTTTGCTTTCTGCCATAAGAGTGGTATCATCTGCGTATCTGAGGTTATTGATATTTTCCCCAGCAATCTTGATTCCAGTTTGTGCTTCATCCAGCCCAGCATTTCGCCTGATATACTCTGCATATACGTTAAATAAACAAGATGACAATATACAGCCTTGGTGTACTCTTTTCCCAGTTTGGAACCAGTCTACTGTTCCATGTCTGGTTCTAACTGTTGCTTCTTGACCTGCATGCATGTTTCTCAGGAGGCAGGTTAGATGGTCTGGCACTCCCATCTCTTTAAGTACTTTCCACAATTTGTTGTGATCCACACAGTCAAAGGTTTTAGTGTAGTCAATTAAGCAGAAGTTTTTCTGGATTATCTTGCTTTCTGTATCATCCAACAGATGTTGGCAAATCTGATCTCTAGTTCCTCTACCACTCTACTATTTGTATTTATCATTTCTATGTTTATATTCTCATGTATCTTTGTTTCATGTATCATTTTCTTAATATTCTTTTTAGTTTGGCCATGTCAAATGGCATGTGGAATCCCAGTTCCCCAACCAGGGTTCAAACTCAAGCCCCATGCACTGGAAGTGCAGGATCTTAACCGCTGGACTGCCAGGGAGTCCTAATTTTCCTAATATTCATTACTTGCTTATCTGTGTTCTCTTTTAGCTCACTGAGCATCTTTAAGAGGGTCATTTTGAATTACAGTTCAGATAATTCACAAATCTCCATTTCTTAGGGCTGGTTAATGGAGATTTAGTTTATTCCTTTGACCGTGCCATGCTTCCCTGTTCCTTTCCAGACTGTGACTTCTGTCAGATTGGTTATGGGAAAAAACAGCCCCCGCCTCAGTCTTTATGGGCTGACAGCATATCTTCCAGTCTTTACAGACTGGACAGGGGAACACTGTTATCAGTCAGCTGGGCCAGATATTCTGAGGGTGTGTCCAGTCTTTTTTAGGGACTCTTCTCTGAACTAGTGTATACAATTTCCAAATTAAAGGAGCCTGCTGCTTCTTCTCCGGAGACTGCAGTGTCTTGCTTCTCCTGGTGTCCGTCTGTGGTGTTACAGTCTCTTTGGTGTTCCCCTTGGTTTTCAGCAATCCCAACTTGGTGTCCAAACTGCCATTCCAGTCAATGCTCTGAGCCAATGAGACAGAAATCAGTCCCCTAGGCAAGACCCTGAAAAGTCAGACCACTGGATGTATAGTCTATATTGTTTTTTCTCTCTTTCACTCCTGAGGGAGAAGCTAAGAGTTGGGAATTTTTCTCCTGAATGTGTCTTGCTGTGCTTGGGGCAAAGGACATAGCTAAAGTGGGTAAAGTAGCACCGATTTTATTTTCCAACACAATGCATTTCTTACTGGCTTTGCACTCACCTGGAGTGCTGCAACCTCCTAAATACATTCTGCAGTTCTCAGAAAAGCAATTTGATCTATATCTTATTTAGTCAAAGTCTCTGTAACAGAGTGAAGGCCCGGAGCTTCCTAGTTCATCGTCTTACTGATGTGATTACCCTGGGCTCACAGATATTTTATTTCAGCCCTTGTACCTATGTGGTTTCTGATGAAATATCTGCTTTCATTTGTTTGCTTTTTTCCCCTTTATAAGGGGTCATTCTTCTCTATAACCTCTTTTAAAATTTTCCCTTTCACTTTGGTTTCCAGAAGTTTAACAGTGAAGTATTGTGGTGTGGATTTCTTTGGTTTAATGCTTTTAGGGGTTTATTCACCTCCCTGAGTTTGAAAGTTTACATCTCTTGCTAAACTTGGGAATTTTCAGCTACTACTGCTTCAGACTTTGCCGCCCTATACTCTTTATCTTCCCACTTTTAAACTGTGATAATATGAATGCTAGATCTTTTGCTATAGGTACAGGTACCTGAGTAGCCCTGTTCTTTCTTTTGGTCTTTTTTCTCTCTGCTATTAAGTTCTGCTGTTCTGTCTTCAAGTTTATATTCTGTCCACTCTGTTCTGCTCTTGAGCACATGCAGTGTATTTTTAAAATTTAGGTTACTGCATGTTTTCAGTTCTAAAATTTCCATTTCTTATTTTTTCTAGTTCTTTGCTGAGACTTAAATTTCTTTGCCAAGACTATTTCTTGTTTCAAACATTTTTAAAATTTCTTACTGAAGAATTTTTAGGATAGTTGTTATATAAATACTTGTTAAATTATTTTAACATCCTTGTCATCTAATTGTTGCCTTTTTCATTTAAGTGATCTTCCTGGTTCTTGGTATGATGAAAGTTTCTTTTGTTGAATCCTTGAAATTTTGGGTATTATGTTACAAAAGTCTTGATCTTATTTTAATCTTTAGCTTCAGCTGACTTGCTTTGATACTGCCACGGCAAAGGTAGAGGAAGTGCCACCTCAAAATGGCCTTGTGACATAGATCAGCTTTCCCATTTGATCTCCCTAGAAACCTAAGGAGTTAAGGGTCTCCTTTTTATTGCTTGGCAGGGGTGGGATTTCTGGTTCCTCACTAAGCCTTCATTGGTACCACCTTGGCTGAGACAGATGAGTGCCTGGTTTGCTCCTATTTGTCCTCCAATGGCACTATGGAGTGCGACTGTGGCCTCATCACTGTTTGGCGGTGGTAAAAGTTCTAACCTGGCACTGGTGTGTGTGTGTGGGGGGCGCCCCAGTTCCCCATGTAGTGCAATACAATTCATAGCAATAATAGATTGCTGTGAAGATGGGTCATTTATTACCACCCAGCATGGATGAATGTCCTAGCTCCTGGCCTTCTGTGACACCACCAGCAGAGTTTTATGGCCCCTCTTTACAGTCTTTTAAGGGTAGAAGTCTAGACTCTTCACTCAGACATTGCTGGTGTGTGTAGTGATATATATATATATATATACATACATACATACATATATATATATATATATATATATATATATATATTTGTGTGTGTGTGTGTGTGTGTGTGCGTGCTTTTTGGATGGAGTAGAATGGTGATTATCTAAGAGTCATCTGTCTTGCTAGGGTACCTCTTTCCTGGTCCTTTGGCTAATGAAACCCCCTTTGTTGGGGGTTTGTAAGCTTTTTTTTGTACCTATGTTTCTTGCTGTCTCTGGGTTCCTGATTCTTCAGCTCTACATTTGGGATATAAGAGGCAAAACAATTGCCATATCATTCTTCTGGTCCTCCTGAGGTTTCTAGCAGGCCTATCCTCTTTTCTCCATTTTAAAGAATCTTCTTATATATATATATAATACATATATAATATACAGGGGGTTAGGTGCACTTAGTGGGAAAATAACACAAAGTTAACCTGCCTACTCTATCTTCCTGGAACAATTTTATTTTTAGATTGAAAAGTTGAGTTCATAATATATGAATTGATTATTTTATCCAACAATATATCCAATGATATCCAACAATATATTTTGTCCAACTAATTAATGACATTTCTGCCACCAAAATACATAAGATGAACACTTAAAACTACGAGTTAATCTACACCATTCATTGCTGTTGTTGTTCAGTCACTAAGTTGTGTCTGACTCATTGCCACCCCATGGACACCAGGCTTCCCTGCCCTTCACTATCTCCTGGAGTTTGCTCAAATTCATATTCACTGAGTTGGTGATGCTATCAGATCATCTCATTCTCTGTCGCTCCTTTCTCCTACTGCCCTCACTCTTTTCCAGCATCAGGATCTTCTCCATGAGTCGGCTCTTCACACCAGGTGGCCATAGTATTGGAGCTTCAACTTCAGCATCAGTCCTTCTAATGAATATTCAGGGTTGATTTCCTTTAGGATTGACTGGTTTGATTTCCTTGCTGTCCAATGGACTCTCAAGTCTTCTCCAGCATCGCAATTTGAAGCAAGTGTCTTTTAATTTCATACCTGCAGTCACAGTCTGCAGTGAATTTGGAGCCCAAGAATATAAAATCTGTTACTGCTTCCACTTTTCTCCCTCCTATTTACAGTGATGAGGCCAGATGCCATGATCTTAGTTTTTTTTAATATTGAATCTTAAGCCAGCTTTTTCACTCTCCTCTTTTACCTTCATCAGGAGGCTCTTTAGCTCTTCTTTACTTTCTGCCATTAGAGTGGTATCATTTGCACATCTAAGGTTGTTGACATTTTTCTCAGTAATCTTGATTCCAGCTTGTGATTCATCCAGCCTGGCATTTTCTATGATGTACTCTGCCTATAAGCTATATAAGTAGGGTGACAATATACAGCCTTGATGTAGTCAATGAAACAGATGCTTTTCTGGAATTTCCTTGCTTTCTCTATGATCCAGCAGATGTTGGCAATTTGATCTCTCGTTCTTCGGCCTTTTCTAAATACAGTTTGTACATCTGAAAGTTTTTGGTTCATGTACTGCTGAAGCGTAGCTTGAAGGATTTTGAGTTTTACCTTGCTAGTATGTAAAATAAGTGCAATTGTGTGGTAATTTGAACATCCTTTGGCATTGCCTTTCTTTGAAATTGGAATGAAAACTGACTTTTCCAGTCTTGTGGCAATGATAAGTTTTCCAAATTTGATGACGTATTGAGTACAGCATTTTAACAGCATCATCTTTTAGGATTTGAAATAGCTCAGCTGGAATTCCATCATCTCCACTAGCTTTGTTTGTAGTGATGCTTCCTAAGGTCCACTTGACTTCACATTCCAGGATGTCTGGCTCTAGGAGAGTGGTCACACCATCATGGTTATCCAGGGCATCAAACCTTTTTTGTATAGTTCTGTAAATTCTTGCCACCTCTTCTTAATCTCTTCTGTTTCTGTTAGGTCCTTCTCATTTCTGTCCTTTATTGTGCCCATCTCTGCATGAAATGTTCCCTTGGTATCTCTAATTTTCTTGAAGGGATTTCTAGTTTTTCACATTCTATTGTTTCCCTCTATTTTTGCATTGCTCACTTAAGAAGACTTTTTTTAAATCTCTGCTAGCTATTCTCTGGAACTCTTCATTCAGTCAGGTATAGCTTTCCATTTTGCTTCTCTTCTTTTCTCAGTTATTTTAAAGGCCTCCTCAGACAACCACTTTGCCTTCTTGTATTTCTTTTTCTTTGGGATGGTTTTGGTCACCACCTCATATACAGTGTTATGAATCTCCATCTATAGATCTTTAAGTGCTCTGTCTACCAGATCTAATCCCTTGAATCTATTCATCCCACTGTACAATCATAAGGGATTTTATTTGGGTCATACCTGAATGGCCTAGTGTTTTTCTCTACTTTCTTCAATTTAAGCCTGGATTTTGTCATATGGAGTTCATGACTTGAGACACAGTCCACTCCAGGTCTTGTTTTTGCTGACTGTATAGAGCTTCTCCATCTTCAGGTGCAAAGAATACAATCAACTCAATTTCGGTATTGACCATCTGGTTATGTCCATGTGTAGGGTTGTCTCTTGTGGTGTTGGAAGAGGGTGTTTGCTATGATCAGTATGCTCTCTTGGCAACTCTGTTAGCCTTTTCCCTGCTTCACTTTGTACTCCAAGGCCAAACTTTCCTGTTACTCCATGTGTTTCTTAACTTCCTGTGTTTGCATTCCAATCTCCTATGATGAAAAGGACGTCTATTTTTGTGTTAGTTCTAGAAGGTCTTGTAAGTCTTCACAGAACTGTTCAACTTCATCTTCCCCAGCATTAGTCACTGGAGCACGGATTACTGGATTACTGTGATGTCAAATGGTTTGCCTTAGAAACAAACGGAGATCATTCTGTCATTGTTGAGACTGCACCCAAATACTGCATTTTTGGGCTCTTTTACTGACTATGAGGGCTCCTCCATTTCTTCTAAGGGATTCTTGCCTACAGTAGTAGATATAATGGTCATCTGAATTAAATCTGTCCATTCCCATCCATTTTAGTTCACTGATTTCTAAAATGTCGATGTTCACTCTTGCCATCTCCTTCTTGCCCATGTTCAGTTTACCTTGATTCATGGACCTAACACTCCAGGTGTCTGCAACATTGTTCTTTACAGCATCGGACTTTACTTTCACCACCAGACTCATCCAGAACTGGGTGTGGTTTCTACTTCGACCCAACCCCTTCATTCCTTCTGGAGCTATTTCTCCGTTCTTCCCTAGTAGCATATTGAACACCTATCAACCTGGGGGGCTCATCTTCTGGTGTCATCTTTTTGCCTTTTCATACTTAATCCACACCATTAGGAACTATAAAGCAGTATATGACAAAGGTGGACTTCCTAGGGTTTAAAAAGCCAGAGACTGTGTAACTTGAACCAGAATAGGGGTAGGAAAACATATAGGTCTCTTCACTCTTTGTCCAATGATCTCATGGAATGTTATCTCTCTCAAAAATAAAATAAAATAAAACCTTACAAGTAGCTGTTGGAAGTTGTTTTTATAATCTGAAGCATACTGACCTACAATACAGAAATTATATGTTCTTATTTTGAAAGCATAGTGAAAGTCTCTCAGTCACGTCCGACTCTTTGCGCTTTTCCATGGAATTCTCCAGGCCAGAATACTGGAGTGGGTAGCCTTTCCCTTCTCAAGGGGATCTTCCCAACCCAAGAATTGAACCCAAGTCTTCCACATTGCAGGTGGATTCTTTACCAGCTGAGCCACAAGGGAAGTCTAACTACACCTTAATTTTAAAAAGTAAATTAAGTAAATTGTCAATTTAAACAATTTTATCATCTGTGGTATTTAGCAAAATACCAGGACAATCGTCAGGCACCAAGAGTAGAGCTAGCCTCTGTTCTTTTCTGTTTTTTTTTTTTTTTTTTTTCTTTTCTGTTTTTTTAACTTCTCATTAAACATTTTTTACAGACTCTCCTAAACTCATATTTCCAAAAGTTCATCTTTCAGCCAGTTTCTCAAGTCAGAAACCATCAAATCATCTTTGAACCTTCTGCCACATCAGACATTCTTCCTAAAACAGGCTTCAAACTGGCCATTTACTACTCAGAAATATACACTGATTTAATATCTAAGGATCCTATCCAAACTCCTATACTCTCAGGTAGTATTTAAAATTTCTGATAACCTAACTCTAGCTTTCCTTTCCAGTACTACTTTTTCATTTATTGTATCAGAAATCCTCTACATCAGTAAAGCTCGTTTCTCCACTGGTCTCATCAGACGCTGCATTCACTCTCCTTCTGAGACTCTTGCTCTTACGGTACTCTTATCCATGCCATCCCCTTCTTCTCTCTAGATGTTATAATTCCATCCATGCTTCAGATCTGGATGATAAAAAAAGTCCTGCTCTGAGTTCTTAGAACACAATCTTGGTCACTTCATTTGTCTTCTACTTATTAAAGAAGAAACCTGATCTTATAAACACATACATGTAAATAATGATATACCATGACCAAGTAGAATTTATTTTAGTAAAGCCAACATTCAAGGGATTAGATCTAGTAAACAGTGTGCCTGAAGAACTATACACGGAGGTCCATAATATTGTACAGGAGGCAGTGAACAATACCATTCCAAAGAAAAAGAAAAGCAAGAAGGTAAAGTGGTTATCTCATGAGGCTTTACAAATAGCTGAAGAAACAAAAGCAGCAAAAAGCAAGGGAGAAAGGGAAAGATATGTCCAACTAAATGCAGAGTTCCAAAGAATAGCAAGGAGAGACAAAAAGCCCTTCTACAATAAACAGTGCATAAAAATAGAGGAAAACAACAGAAGGGAAAAAACTAGAGATCTCTTCAAGGAAAATGGAAATATCAAGGGAACATTTCACCCAAAGATGGACACAATAAAGGACAGAAATGGTAGAGATCTAATAGACACTGAAGAGATTTAATAGAACTTCTTGATCTAATAGATGGAGATGAAAAGAACACATGGAAGAACTGTACAGAAAAGATCTTAATGAACTGGATAATTATGAGAGCCAGAGCCAGTATGTCACCCGGAGCCAGACATTCTGGGGTGTGAGGTCAGGAGTGCCGTAGGAACTGTGGTGCTGGGAAGATTCCTGAGAATCCCTTGACCAGCAAGGAAACCAAACCAGTCAACCTTAAGGGAAATCAATCCTGAATATGCATTTGAAAAACTAATGCTGAAGCTTCAGTATCTTGGTCACCTGATGTGAATAGCCAACTCACCGGAAAAACCCTGATGCTGGGAAAGATTGAGGGCAGAAGAAGAGGGTGTCAGATGATGAGATGACTGGATGGCATCGCTGATATAAAAGACATGAACTTGGGCAAATTTCAGGAAATGGTGAGGGACAGGGAGGCCTGGTGTGCTGCAGTCCATGGGGTCGCAGAGTCGGACACGACTGGGCAACTAAATAACAATAACAGTGCAACACTGGTCAGCATAAAAATTCAGTCAATATAATTATCTATTAAAAGTGTGAAAAAAAATATTATTTCACTAAGTACAGGAAATAAAAATGAAAAAATACTACTCCTATTTATGATTAAAAGAAACAGCACACTGGGAATGCAGGGGTATGTTTCTATTCTGATAACAAATATACACAAAAAATTTAAAGTAACATCATTAAATGGGCTTTCTTGGTGGCTCAAATGGTAGAGTCCACCTGTAATGCAGGAGGCTCAGGTTCAATCCCTGGGTGGGGAAGATTCCCTAGGTTGGGGAGATTCCCTGGAGAACAGAGTGGCTACTCACCCCAGTATTCTTGCCTGGAGGATTCCAAGGTTAGAGGAGCCTGGCAGGCTAAAGTCCACAGGGCTGCAAAGAGTTGGACGTGACTGAGCAACTAACACTTTCACTGCTTTTCAACATCGTGCTGGTCTGTGCTATACAGGACTACCATGTAAGAAGAAATTTTGATTTAAAATTAAATGTACTACAACTCAAACAGAAAAATAAAATGGTCAATATTTACAAAAATTCAGACATAAATTGAAGAAAGTAGGGAAAACCACTAGACCATTCAGGTATGGCTTAAACCAAATCCCTTATGATTATACAGTGGAAGTGACAAATAGGTTTAAGTGATCAGATCTGATAGACAGAGTGCCTGAAGAACTATGGACAGAGGTTCATAACAGTGTACAGGAGGCAGTGATGAAAACCATCCCAAAGAAAAAGAAATTAACAAAGGCAAAATGGTCATCCAAGAAGGCCTTACAAATAGTTGAGAAAAGAAGAGAAGTGAAAGGTAAGGGAAAAAGAAAAGATACACTCATCTGCATACAGAGTTCCAAAGAATAGCAAGGAAAGATAAGAAAGTCTTCCTAAGTAAACAATGCAAAGAAATAGAGGAAAGCAATAAAATGGAAAAAACTAGAGATCTCTTCAAGAAAATTAGAGATACCAAGGGAACATTTCACGCAAAGATGAGCACAATAAAGGACAGAAATGGTATGGACCTAACAGAAGCAGAAGAGATTAAGAAGAGGTGGCAAGAATACACAGATGAACTATACAAAAAGGGTCTTAATGACCCAGAAAACCACAATGGTGTGATTACTCACCTAGATCCAGACATCCTCAAGTGTGAAGTCAAGTGAACCTTAGGAAGCATCATTATAAACAAAGCTAGTGGAGGTGATGGAATTCCAGCTGAGCTATTTAAAATCCTAAAAGATGATGCCGTGAAAGTGCTGCACTCAGTATGTCATCAAATTTGAAAAACTCAGCAGTGGCCACAGAACTGGAAAAGATCAGTTTTAATTCCAACTGCAAAGAAAGGTATTGCCAAAGAATGTTCAAACTACACAATTGTGCACCACATCCAAAGCAAAATTGCACTGATTTCACACACCAGCAAGCTAATTCTCAAAATCTGTCAAGCTAGGCTTCAGCAGTACATGAACGGAGAACTTTCAGGTGTACAAGATGGATTTAGAAAAGGCAGAAGAACCAGAGATCAAATTGCCAACATCTGTTGGATCATAGAGAAAGCAAGGGAATCCCCAAAAATCTACTTCTGCTTCATTGATGACACTAAAGCCTTTGACTGTGTGGATCACAACAAACTATGGAAAATTCTTAAAGAGAATCTGGAATACCAGACCACCTTAGCTGCCTCCTGAGAAACCTGTCAAACAGGTCAAACAGGTCAAAACAGGTCAAACAGGTCAAAACAGGTCAAAAACAGTAGCTAGAACCAGACATGGAACAATTTTGAAGTGGTTCAAAATTGGGAAAGGAGTATGTCAAGGCTGTATATTGTCACCTTGCTTATTCAATCTATATACAGAGTACATCATACTATATGCTGAGCTGGATGAAGCACAAGCTGGAATCAAGATTGCCAGAAGAAATATAAATAACCTCAGATACGCAGGTGACAACACCATAATGGCAGAAAGTGAAAAGGAACTAAAGAGCTTCCTGATGAAGGTGAAAGAGGAGAGTGAAAAAACTGGCTTAAAACTCAACATTCAGAAAATGAAGATCCTGCCACTTCATGGCAAATACACGGGGAAAGAATGGAAACAGTGACAGGTTTTATTTTCTTGGGCTCCAAAATCACTACAGATGGTGACTACAGTCATGATATTAAAAGATGCTGCTCCTTGGATGAAAAGCAATAACTAACCTGGACAGCATATTAAAAAGCTGACAAAGGTCCATCTAGTCAAAGCTATGGTTTTTCCAGTAGTCATGTACAGATGTGAGAGTTGAACCATAATGAAGGCTGAGCGCTGAAGAATTGATGCTTTTGAACTGTGGTACTGGAGAAGACTCTTGAGAGTCCCTTGGACATCAACATCAAACTAGTCAATCCTAAAGGAAATCAACACTGAATATTCATTGGAAAGACTGATGGTGAAGCTGCAGCTCCAGTCCTTTGCAACCTGATGTGAAGAGCTGACTCATTGCAAAAGACTTTGATGCTATGAAAGATTGAGGGGAGAAGGAAAAAGGGGTGACAGAAGATGAGATGGTTGGATGGCATCATCTACTCAATGGACATGAGTTTAAGCAAACTCCAGGCAATAGTGAAGGACAGGGAAGCCTGGCATGCTGCAGTCCACGTGGTCGTAAAGAGTCAGATACGACTGAGTGATGGAACAATTAAGTTTGTAGAAAATTCCAAAGAATCTATAAACAAGCTACTGGAGAAAGTCAGTTTAGCAAGATTATGGGATATAAGGTCAATATATAAAAACCAGTTGCATATTCATGTTCTAGTAATAAACAATTGGGAAATGAAGGTTAAAAAGTACTATTTGCAATACTACGGTGAAGACATCATATCTCCTATGTTCTTTGCCATTACATGAACTTTTCCTCTGTGTTGAATGTCTTTCCATCTACTTCCACACATTTGTTGAACTCCTATAATTCTTTCCAGTCTCTGTTCAGGGTTAATCAACCTTTAAAAGCATTTTTTCTTACCCTTTAAAGTATTTTTTCAACTTTATCAGCAAATTCTCTTCTTAAAAAGAAAAACAAAACAAAATTTAACACAGATATCAAACATATAGAACTAATAAAAGTGGAGCTTTCTTACTGAAATGAGTACAGAGTAAACTCAGTCATAACTTCCTAAAAAAGCTCCTAAGCACAGACTGAAACTCATTAAGATTTTTAAGCACCCAAAGATCTGAAAGTTGCTAATATAGCCAACATCTTAAAAAGTGAAATCTTTCCCCAGCTTTATAGAAAATAAGATCAGCATATACAAATTCTTTCACCTCCAAGTCAAACAGAAACTTACTTGCATTCCTTTCTGTAGGATTCCTCTCCAGTCTGAGATGAATTCTTCCACCTATGCTCTCATTCTCTCATAATATCTCAGAAAATCTGTTCCAGTGACCTCTTTAATTCACTCTCAACATGTACATACACTGTTGCCTCAATTATTAACACAGAAATATTGTCATTTTCTCCCATTGAAATACAAACTTCTTCTTTTTCCCTTTTTTTAAAACTTCCTGAAGTTCACATCTTCCATCTAACCTAGAATAATGTGGTTTCTGTTCACCCTGATTAACAGAAATTGTTCTTGCCAAGGTCTTCAACATGCTAGCTACTAATTCAAATTCATTCTCTTTTATGTGATTTGTGGCACCCAACACTACTGAGATCCAGTTCTCCTTTGGGTTCACTGACTTCACTCCTCCAGGTTTTCTACCTCTGGGGCCATTCCTTTTCGTGTTATTTTTTCTCCACCAGTTCCTTATTTATTGATATTTTTGTGGGTTGTATCTATGACCTCTGCTCCCCATTCTAATCTATACACTATGCTGGACAAGTTCACACACAATGGTCTTGACTACCAATTCTGTATTTTACTCTGAATTCTAGTCTTCTGGGTCTAGATTTCTAGGCTTGTCTATTCAGCTGTCTTCAACCTTCTAAACTCAGTATCTACACCTTACTGCTAGACCCACTTCCCTTATATAAAATCTTTCATTGGTATACATTTCTGAATCAATTTCAAATGTTTTATGATGGCAAGACCTTTGGTTCTGCCATTTCTCCAGTTTCAACCTGTCATCCTCAACAGATGTTCTACAAATGTGTCACGCTGTCACCCACCTTTATGTTTGCTTATGTGGCTTCCTTTCCTTGGAGTACCCATCTCACTCCCTGGAGAACTCTTATTATTCTTCCCAAACTAGGCTCAGACTTCACTGTCCCTAGTCCTTATGCATCCAGCACAAAAACACAGCATTTGTGTTCTATAACATAGTATCATTGTAACATCTGTTTCCCTGTGCAAACTACTTTAACACATTGTAATCTGCTTACTCATTTGTTATTCTCTTCAACTCCATCTTTTTGCCTGTCAAGTCAGGACTTCCTGAAGGCCTATTCTTTTTCTCTTGTGAGTTCCAGTGCCTAGAATAATAGCTGGCTCACATTTGGGGTGAAGCATTTACTGAGTAAACTGTTTTTTAAAGGCTTAGAAATTTCCTCCTTCTTTTATTTTCCTTTGGAGTCTGAGATTTTTAAAAACTAGAAAATCTTAAGTGGGGAAAACATGCTTTTATTTCGTGAAATTGATTCCTTTTTAAGACTGCCACAAGTTCTTAGGACTTCTGCAGCAAACTAAAAAAAAAAAGTTAATAGCTTTAAAGGGATTATCTAATCAAACTATATTTTCCCTACTTAAATTAGCATGCTGTACAGAACAGAGCAAATAAAGTTATATGATAAATATGACTTCAATGCAAAGAAAAATAATGCTGAAACAAAATTAGAAATTGTGTAAAAATTTTGGGACACTCTTAGGTACAGTTTGGAAGTAACAAGAAAAATAAATGAGGAAGAGAAAGTTATGACCAACCTAGAAAGCATATTGAAAAGCAGGGACATTACTTTGTCAACAAAAGTCCATCTAGTCAAGGCTATGGTTTTTCCAGTGGTCATGTATGGATATAAGAGTTGGATTATAAAGAAAGCTGAGTGCCAAAGAAGTGATGCTTTTGAACTGTGGTGATGGAGAAGACTCTTGAGAGTCCCTTGGACTGCAAGGAGACCCAACCAGTCCATCCTAAAGGAAATCAGTTCTGAATATTCATTGGAAGAATTGATGCTGAAGCTGAAACTCCAATTCTTTGGCCACCTGATGCGAAAAGCTGACTCAATTGCAAAGACTCTGATGCTGGGAAAGATTGAGGGCAGGAGAAGGGGATGACAGAGGATGAGATGGTTGGATGGCATCACCGACTCAATGGACATGGCTTTGGGTGGACTCCAGGACTTGGTGATGGACAGGGAGGCCTGGCGTGCTGCAGTTCACGGGGTTGCAAAGAGTCAGACATGACTGAGCAACTGAACTGAACTGAACTGAACTGAACAGAGAGTGGGTTTTTTGGCCTCTCTTTTGATGAAAACCATGCACCAAGTTTGACAGCAATTTAGGAAAAGTAAGTTGCAGAGGCTGAGGTAGTTTGCAGTTTATTTTTATCTATTATTTGGTCCTTTGCTCTAAAAATGCATATATTTTAAGATTTTGTTTGCTATTAAAATGTTAGTTGTAAGAGACATGGTATTAAGCTTATGCAGTTGGTGAGTTTCTAATGAGAAATTCAGCACCTTTACACACAGATTTTTTCTGTTTACATGTTGCATATAGTGTATAACACTGTATAAAGAGACAGAAAAACCTCACATTTATCCTACAAATGGCCAAAATCAGTATTTTGAATTGTGATTTATTTGTCTCAGGATATTTTAAAAAGTGACTGACAGGTATTAAAGTATTCCACATATTTATTACACAGTCAAAGCTTTTCCTTAAAATTAAATAACTGATAAGGACTAGATTAAAATTGAAGTTTTATCGTATTCATTACATTTACTAAGTCATTCTCAAGTGTGTATACAGTTGTCCCACACTATCTGTAGTGGACTGATTCCAGGACACTCCCTCCCCCCAACAGATACCAAAATCTGAAGATGATCAAGTCCCTTATGTAAAATGGCATAGAATTTGCATGTAACCTATGCACATCCTCTCATAAACTTTAAATCATCTGTAAATTACTTGAAATACCTAATACAGTGCAAATGCTTATGAAAATAGTTGCCAGTGTGTGGCAAATTCAAATTTTGTTTTTGGATATTTCTGAAAATTATTTTTTTAGTATTTTAAGTTTGCAGTTATTTGAACCAGTTGGATGTAGAACCCACAGATATGTGGGATCAATTTTATTCTAATGACCTTTGGTTTAAGGGTTTCACACATGCAAATCTACTTTGAAGGGGTCCTCTTCAATGTGAATTTTATAATGGTTCGTAAGGGAAGACCTCTGGCTGAAGAGTTTCCCGCATGCATTACATTCATAGGGTTTCTCTCCAGTATGAATTCTTTGATGTGCAATAAGTGATGAGCTCTGCCTAAAAGTTTTCCCACAGGTAATACACACAAAGGGTTTTTCTCCTGTATGAATCCTTTGATGTTGAAGAAGAGCTGCACTCTGCCCAAAAGATATCCCACATTCCAGACATCGATATGGTTTCTCTCCTGTGTGAATCCTGTGATGATTACTAAGGGATGAATTACACCTGAATGTTTTCCCACACTCATTACATTTATAGGGTCTTTCTCCAGTGTGCATTCTCTGATGTTGAATGAGAGCAGAACTTTGTCTGAAGGCTTTCCCACACACTTTACATTTACATGGTTTCTCTCCAGTATGAATTCGCTGATGAATAATGAGTGTTGAGTGGGAACTTAAGGCTTTACCACACTCATTACAATTATACAATTTCTCTCCAGTATGAATTATTCTATGCCTATTAAGTCGTGAAATAGAAGTGAAACCTTTTTCACATTCATTACATCTGTAAGGCTTTTCTCCGGTGTGAATTCTTTCATGTTGAATAAGAGATGCACTCTGACTGAAGGCTCTCCCACATTCACCACATTTAAAAGGTTTCTCTCCTGTGTGAATTCTCTGGTGGTAACGAAGGGATGAACTAGACTTAAAGGTGTTGCCACATTCGTTACATAAATAGGACTTCTTTCTTGAATGAATTCTCTGACATCCAGGAAGGTTGCAAGTGGCTGCCTTCCTTCCTGGGTTATATTTGTGGGGATTGTCTTGAGCATGAATTTTTTGATGTATAAAAAGGGCAGACCTTCTGCCAAAGGATTTACCACATTCTTTACATTTGTAGGATTTTTCCACAGTATGTATTTTTACGTGTTTATAAAGGGATGCACTATGGCTGAAGGCTTTCCCACACTCTTTACATATATAGGGTTTCTCTCCAGTATGAGTTCTTTGATGTTGAATAAGAGCTGAACTTTGGCTGAAGGCTTTCAAACATTCATCACATTGAAATAATTTCTCTCCAGAATGGTTTTTCTGATGTTTACGAAGGGATGACTTGTGAATGAAGGCTTTTTCACATATGTTACATTTATGGCGTTTCTCTGCTGTCTTTATTTTCGACTGGTTAAGTACATTTGAATCCTGCCTGAAGCTATTCCTTTGTATTTCATATTTTGAGGGTGTTTTTTCTCTAGCACTCCTCTGTTGCTTAACAAACACTGATTTCAGGCTGAAATTTTGGCCAAAGTCATTATTTTTATGGCTTCTTTCTGCAGTGAGGATTTTTGTATGGGTGACTGAAATTATTTGTAAACTTTCACTTTTGTCCTTCTGTTTCTTTATTCTGTCTTCATATATGCAGGGGTTTTCTGATATGAAATTCCATGGTTCATCCTTTTTGAGTGTTTTCCTTATTAGCCCCGAAAATGATGAGTCTTGAGTTTGAGTTGCCTTTGTGGTTTTACTGCTGTTACATTCTGAAAAAAATAAAAAAAGGAAGTGCCAATGATTCACATGATTAGCTGAGACTAAATGTATAGAAGGAATAAATATTAATGATATCTAAATAAGGCCTCAGTTTCTGGATAAAAAAATTAGGAAGTGGAAAAAATAGTAAAGTAACACTGTATATATAAAACAATAATGAGTGAGAGATGATGTATTAGGGTGAGTAAAATAAGGGATCCTCATTTAAAGAAGGTGAGCATATATGCATGACCAGGAGAATGGAGAGAAGGGATCAGAGGAGAAGTATGAACTGGGAAATGCAGTCTAGCACCCAAAGCATATGACAGGCTCATAAATTATCTCCACGACATCATTCTCATTTCTGTAATTATTTCTAATCTTGAGTATCTTCCCTACTTTTCGTACATGTCAAACTTCTCTGTAGCCTTCAGATTCAGTTCCAGTGTTAGCTTGTCTGTCACCCTTTCCTGACTCTGAGCCCCACCAATCTATTCCCCTTATTATACCACTTACCATAGTATACCATAATATGTATTTAAGGGAAAAAACTGAGTATATCTAGAGACAAGGAAAAAGCCTTAAAAAAATTCAGCGCCATTAATAATAAACACATGCAAGAAAACAGGAATTGAGGGATACTTCCTCAACAAGATAAAGTACATACACTTTAGTCCTAAAGTCAGTATCTTATTTAATGATGAAACTCTACAGACATTTCCACCATGATCAAGAACAAGGCAAGGATGTCAACTACCTTCAATTCTATTCAACATGGTACTAGATGTATTAACCAGTACAAGTATACAAGCAAAGTCTTTTGGCTTTGTGTATAAAGAGGCATAGGATGAGTAAAGAGAAAATTAAACTACTTTTATTTGCTGATGCTATTAATGCTACATCTAAAATTAAACCTCAGAGAATCAATGATAAAACTTGATCAGTGACACAGCAGGATATAAAATTAACATACTAAAATCAATAATCTTCATTTATACAAAAAATTTAGGGAAATAAATTCACAAGAAATATGAAAAACTTATATGAAGAGAAATTTAAAACAGTCTTGAATGTCATTAAAGTATACCTGAACCAATAGCAAAATCTCTCCTATTCATGGATAAAATGATTAAATATTATAAAAATATATAGGTATTAAATTGCATATGTGTGTGTGTGTATAGATAGATAGATAGATATTTTAACTCTTGCAGGATTTCTCAACTTCAGCTGACATTTTATGCTGGATAATTCTTTGTTTTTCAGTGATGGCCTGTGCAATAGTACCTACTCTTTTCACCACTCCTATCCTCTCTCAAGTTGTAACACTCAAAAATATTTCAAGACACTGAAGCACTGAAATGATAAAATCACCCCTGGTAGAGAACCAATGGTATGGATGAAATAAAAATGACAGTAAGTTAATAAATGTTGGAACTGGGTGATAGACACACAGGAATTTCTTATATTATTTTCTCTACTTTCATATATGTTTAAACTTTTCTATAATAAAGTAAAAATTAAATTTTCTTTTACTTTCTGTTAATTTCTTGCAAGAGGAGAGAGTAGGTTAATATTTTCCCCCTTTATACCATGTCAGGGAGAAATTAGAAAATGTTTATACATGAAGGAAAATGAAAACACAACTTACTAAAACTTATGGGGTGTAGTGAAAACAGTGCTAGGAAGAAAATTTAAAGAAGTACTTAAAAACATAATTTACTACTTAAGGAACCAGAAAAAACAAACTCAACCCAAAGCTAGCAGAAGGAAGGACATAATAAAGGTAAGAGCCTAGCCACATAAAATAGAAAAACAATAGAGAAAAATCAACAAATCCAAAATCAGTTATCTGAAAATACCTAGAAAATTGATAAGCCTTTAGTGAGACTAAGAATAAAAGGGAAAAGACACACATTACTAAAATCAGAAATGTGAGTGGTGACATTACCACAGATTAAAATAAAAAGGATTATAAGGAAAAACTATGGATAATTGTATGGCAAAAAACTGGAGAGCCTAGAAAATATGGACAAATTCATAGAAACAAAAAACCTACCCAAACTGAATTATGAAGTAGAAAATCTGAACAGATATATATCTAGAAAAGCAACTGAGTCAGTAATCAACACCTCCCAATAAAAATAATAATTACAAAAAACAGCTCTTACCAGATGGCTTTACTGCCTACCAAACATTAAAGGACTAACACCACTCCTTCTGAAATGCTTCCAAAAAACCAAAAGAGGCAGCAATGCTTTCTAACTTATTCTATGAAGCCAGCATTGCCCTGATAATAAAATCAGACAAAAACCCTACAAGAAAAGAAAGCTAAAGACCAATATTTGTTACATATATTGATCTTAAAATCCTCAATAAAGTACTAGAAAAGAGAATTCAGCACATTAAAATGATTATATGCCATGGCCAAATGACAGGCAAGAATGATTTAACATATGAAAACCAACTAAAGCAACACATCACATTAACAGAATGAAGACACAAAACCACACAGTCATCTCAAGTGATGTAGAAAAATGCACCTAACAAAATTCAAAATTCAACACCTTTTCATTAAAGAACAAAACTGGGACTAGAAGGAAACTACCCCAACACAATAAACACTATCCTTAAAGAACCCACAATTAACATCATATTCAACGGAAAAAGACTGTACTCTTTTCCTCTCAGATCAGGAATAAGATAAGGATGCCCACTTTTACCACTTCAACCCAGTATTGGAATTTCCAGCCAGAACAATCAGGCAAGAAAAATAGAGTATCTAAACTGGAAAGGAGTAAGTAAAATGATCTTAGTCACAGATGACATGGTCTTTTTCAAAATTTATTTTATTGAAGTACAGCTGACATATAATGGTGTGTTAATTTCTGCTGTACCACCGTAATTCAGTTATCAGATGATAAAGAATCTGCCTATAATGCGGGTTACCCAGGTTCGATCCCTGGGTTGGGAAGATCTCCTGGAGGAGGGCATGGCAACCCACTCCAGTATTCTTGCCTGGAGAATCCCCATGGTCAGAGGAGCCTGGCGGGCTACAGTCCATGGGGTTATGGAGTCGGACACAACAGCAACTAAGCGCACAGCACATACATATATTGGGTTGACCAAAAAGTTCGTTCAAATGTGTCTGTAACATCTTATGGAGAAACCCAAATTACCTTTTTGGCCAACCCAATATACACATTTTTTTTTCATATTCTTTTCCATTACTTATGGTTTACCACAGGATATTGAACATAGTTCCTTGTGTTTTACAGTAGGACTTTGTTGTTTGTCCACTCTGTATAATAGTTTGCAACAGATGACATGATCTTATATCATAAAATCTAAAGATTCAACAAAAGAACTGATAGAATACACAAACTCAGCAAAGTGGCAGGATAAAAAAATCTACACAAAATCAGTTGTGTTTTTATATTCTAACAATTAACAAGTCAAAATGGAAATAGAGAAAAGGATTTTATTTACTATAGCATCAAAAAGAATAAAATACTTAGGAATTAACTCAAAGGAAGTAAAAGATTAGTACACTGAAAACTACAAACACTGTATAAAGAAGACAAAGGTAAATGGGAAAACATCAAATATTTATAGATTATAAGATTTAATGTTGATAAGATGTCAATACTACCCAAAGTGATCTAGAGATTAAATGCAAGCCCCATGAAAATTCCAATGCCATTTTGGGGCAGAAATAGAAAAACTCATGTTAAAATTTATATGAAATCTCAAGAGACCCTGAAAAGTCAAAATAATTTTGAAAAAGAGGAACAAAGTTGGAATACTCATACTTCCCAATTTCAAAACTTATACAAAGTTACAGTATGGAAGCATTGTGGTACTGGCATAAAGGTACATATAGACCAACGGAACAGAATAGGAAGTCTGAAAACAAACCTTCGCATATGAGGGTAAGTGATTTTCGACAAGGGTGCCAAGACCATTCAATGGGGAAAAGATAGTTTTTTCAACAAATAGTGCTGGGAAAACTGGATATGCACGTGCAAAAAAAAAAAAAAAATGAAGTTGGACCTTTCATGTGTGTAACACCATAAACAAAATTTAACTCAAAATGAATATATGACTTAAATATAAGACCTAAAACTATAAAATTCTTAGAAGAAAATATAGGACAAAAGCCTCATGACTTAGGATTTACCATTGATTTCTGGAATAGAATACCAAAAACATAGGAAACAAAGGAAAAAAATAGACAAATAATTGTATTTCATCAAGATTAAAAGCTTCTGGGAGAATTCCTGGCAGTCCAGTGGTTAGGACTTGGCACTCTCACTACTGGGGCCTGGGTTCAATCCCTGGGTGGGGAACTAAGATTCCACAAGCTGAGCAGTGTGGCCAAAATAAACAAATAAAATCTTCTGTACATCAATGATGACATCAGCAGAATATAAAGGTAAGACTAGGAAAAAATTTTCTGATTATGTATCTGATAAAGGGTTAATATCCAAAATATATTAAGTATTCCTATAACTCAACAATAAGAAAAAAACAATTTAATTAAAAAATGCGCAAAGGACTTGAACAGACATTTCTCTATAGAAGGTATACCAGTGGACTCTAATAAGCACATGAAAAGATGCTCAACACGTTAGGAAATAAAAATCCAAACCACAATACTCTATTTCACATTTGTTATTATGGCTAACAAACATACATGTGTGTGTGTGTTTTAATTATATATAGAGAGAGACGGAAAGTAAACAAATGTTGGCAAGGATATGGAGAAACTGGAACCCTTCTGAACTGCACTGGTGATCATGCACCAGCTAGGAGAAAGAAAGCTCTGACTCAGTCTCTTTCAAAATCTCTGCTAATGCTTGAAACGTCAAAAATTTCAAATGTTCAATTGCCACCCCCATCATTCCAGTTTGGCTTTGAATGTAGCCACTTTACATGCCAACCTAAACACACTGTCATTCTCCCCTAAACAGACAGATGGAGTCTGTTGAACAGGTTGAATATGTCACACAATTAAGGAAATTTTGTGACCCATTCTGTGTCACTGAAATATGCTGCTAGTGGTGACCATTTTTCTAAAAAAAAAAAATCTCTGAAATGTCTCTCATAACTCAAAAACTGGCCAGATCAGTCTGGCCAGTGATCTACCTTTAGAAAGCATCTCACTTCTGTGTATAAGAGAGGACATATGTGCTCTGCATCCATCTCACAGAGCTGTGCAAACAGACATGAGTTAAAGGTATGTACTTTAATGTGGTTGATAATTTTAATCACACTCTGCAAAACGTTGTTAAGGAGATATTTTCCAGCTAGCCAGCATTTCTCTATGAATAACACAATGCGTAGACTCACATTCAGAAGTGACCTCTTTGACCCAAGTATATTACTTTGCCAACAAAGGTCCATCTAGTCAAAGCTATGAATTTTCCAGTAATCATGTATGGATGTGAGAGTTGGACTATAAACAAAGTTGAGTGCTGAATAATTGATGCTTTTGGACTGTGGTGTTGGAGAAGACTCTTGAGAGTCCCTTGGACTGCAAGGAGATCAAACCAGTCAGTCCTAAAGGAAATCAGTCTTGAATGTTCATTGGAAGGACTGATGCCGAACCTGAAACTCCAATGCTTTGGCCACCTTATGTGAAGAACTGACTCCCTGGAAAAGACACTGATACTGGGAAAGACTGAAGGCAGGAGGAGAAGGGGACAACAGAGGATGAATGGTTGGATGGCATCACTGAATCGATGAACATGAGTTTGAGCAAGCTCCAGGAGTTGGTGATGGACAGGGAAACCTGGTGTGCTGCAGTCCATGGGGTCGCAAAGAGGTAGACACGACTGGCCGACTGAACTGAACTGAATGAAACCAGAAAGCCATCTAGTGGCTTTCTGACCATCTAAAAATGGTCTAAAGACCATTATTATGGTCTCTGTGCAGTCAAACCGCTCTGCTAAGGATAATCTGTATTTGCACCACCCCCTCCCAGCAATAGCATCAACACCTCAGTTCCACATCAGATCAAGCATTAGATTCTCATAAAGAATGAGCAACCTAGATCCCTCGCATGTACAGTTCACAGTAGCACTCACACTATTATGAGAATCTCATGCCACTACTGATTTGACAGGAGTTAAAAGCTCAGTCATGGCAGCCACTCTGTCCATGCATATACAGACACAAAATGACCAATTCTGTTTTCCTGATATGAAATCATTCTTGAATAGTTCTGCAGCTGTGATGCTGGTTGCCAACCAAAGTGCACATAACATATCCTCCTGAAAAACAGATTGCATAAAAACAAGCACTGTTGCCCTGTTGTCAACATCGGTAGACTCATCAACCTGGATTGCGTACCAGTGACTCATTAATCCTCTGTAACAATTGTGCCTCAACATCCTCTGCTGTTTCATCCATTCGTCTAGTTACAGGGCTAGCCGAGAGAGGAACACGTGCCACCTTTTAACTGCGACCTCTCCTAAAAGTTCATGACAAATGAACTTTAGCAGCAGACAGGATCAACTCTTCACCAATAGTAAAGGACTTCTTACCTTTAGCAATGCAGTTAGCCCTAAGAATGATGCTCTCAGTGCAGACACATTTCATGAAGTGGTGGCCTTCAGTAATTTCTTCTGTTCTTCGTATTCACTTTTTGTTTTTCCTTTTGAAAAACTCCAGTCTTGCATTTTATTGCAGGGTGCTTGATCTTCCTGTGGTAAAGCAGTTTCGAAGGTTTCGAAACTTTGTTGGATAGCCAGTCATCACATATTATACAAAGTGGGCTTAGAGAATGTGACTCACCTATTTCAATAAACCTGTAATTTAAGTTGGACTCCTGGTATTCTATATAACTGGGTCTTTGCTGCTGTGTGCAGGCTTTCTCTAGTTGTGGAGACTGCAGGCTTCTCGTTGCAGAGACTTCTCTTGTTGCAGAGCATGGGCTCTGTAATGCAAAGGCTTCAGCAGTTGCAGCTCTTGGGTCCTGGAGCACAGGCTCAGAAGTCGTGGTACAAAGGTTTAGTTGCCCTGCAGCATGTGGGATCATCCCGGACCAGGGATCAAGCCAGTGTCCCCTGCACTGTAAGGTGAATTCTTAACCACTGGATCACCAAGGAAGCCCCATTTTCTTTTAAGTGCAGCTTTATTTTTGTTGGCAGTCTTAGAGCCTTCTGCTGTCTCATTATTGTATCTTTCCCCCTTTTCAAAGAAGCTCTCCAGTGATGTTTGTTTTTCACTCATTTTGGCAAGGGTTACTTTGTGGGTTTATCAAAACTGTGACTGAGACAAGTGTGCAATGAGGGAAAGAGGTGTGGATAGAAGTGATAGATAAAATAATGGACAGGCCATGCATGGCCTAAAATAAGTATAAGTTTCTGATTTAAAGCCCGCCACTAGATGCAGCTGTACAATTCAAGTACATCAATTCACTTGCCACTATAAAGCCTGCCACCAGATACATCTTAGTTGTCACTTGCCACTCACTGACAGGGTTTTTATATCAGTCTTCAAGCAATTGATTTATTATGGTCTCTGTGCAGTCAAACCTCTCTGCCAAGGATAATCTGAATTTGCACCCCCCCCCCCCCCAGCAAAAGCATCAACACCTCGGTTCCACATCCGATCAAGCATTAGATTCTCATAAAGAGTGAGTAAACTAGATCCCTCGCACGTACAGTTCACAGTAGCATTCATACTATTACGAGAATCTAAAGCCACTGCTAATCTGATAGGAGTTAAGAGCTCAGGTGGTAAATGTGAGCGATGGGGAGCTGTTATAAATACAGATGAAACTTCCCTCTCTCTCCTGCTGCTCACCTCCTGTCATGCAGCTTACCACTCACCTCCTGCTACCGGGACTCCTGCTCTGTAAGACACTAGGGATCCAGTAATGAAAAGAAATGTTTTGTTTCCTCCAGGAGCCTAGTTTGACATGAGAAACAAATTAATTCAATGTGCAATCACAGCAAATTGTGATGACTTCTACAAGGAAAACAAAAGATAGAAACAGAAGCAAATGTGTGCTTTAAATAGTATCCAAACTATCCTCAGATAGTG
Source organism: Muntiacus reevesi (assembly GCF_963930625.1). Taxonomy (NCBI): domain Eukaryota; kingdom Metazoa; phylum Chordata; class Mammalia; order Artiodactyla; family Cervidae; genus Muntiacus; species Muntiacus reevesi. Next base: position 182,440,888 of record NC_089249.1, on the reverse strand, counting down.
GAGGATATAGGCAGGAAAGATGTTCAGGCAATAGTTACAGTTTCCTAGGATTTTAGGGGATTAGTAGTTTGCTAGTGGAAATTTAAAAACTGAATCTTCCCTTTTGTCAAAATGGAAAGATATATGCTTTCCCACCCTTTTTCTTGGCATATTCTTTCAGAAAACTTTTATTTGTAAATCATTCCTTTATGCCTTTGATATGTATTTAAACTTGTAAAGCCTCTGTTAGCATTACAAACCAGCACTAAAAATTCTTGAGAGCTTGGGAACCATCTCTTTGAAATATAAACATCAAGAAAAATAGTGATACTATCTTCCTGTCCTAGTTAAAGTTTAGCCTAGTGCCTAGTTCCAAACTGGCACTATCTGCTCATCATAGGATACTAGAAGTTTTCTTATCACTAGGACAGATAGCCCAACTGCCTGGTGAATTTAGGGTAAATACAAAAGAATGTATAGCTGTGTTGTCGTCAGTCCCCTTGAAAGTGAAAGTGTTAGTCGCTCAGTCAAGTCGACTCTTTGTGACCCATGGACTGTAGCCTGCCAGGCTCCTTTGTTCATGGAATTTTCCAGGCAAAATTACTGGAGTGAGTTGCCATTCCCTTCTCCAGGGATCTTCCTAACCCAGGGATCAAGCCCAGGTCTCCCACATTACAGGCAGATTCTTTACCATCTGAGTCACCAGGATGAAGACAAATGACAATTAACCTCAAGAACATGTATTCTCAAGAATATGTAATTCTCAGCTACATTAAAAAAGGGTGGGTTTTTTTTCTGTTGTTGTGATTTCATCAGCAGGTCACCTATGCAGTCTAGTTTAATGCTTATTCAATAGTGACAGTGTTTTCCGTCTTTTGGAGAGATTTTTCTGGGTTGGCAGGAGATTTAACAAAATTTTCCTCAATATTATATGAAGGGATAAGCATGAGGGTTGAAGGCAGAATCAGTTATCTTTTTTTTTTTTTAACCCCAAATAGGTTTTTGGCCTTATTTTCTAAAGCATTCCCCTGATTTATCCAATAATCAGTCAGATTCAAAGTTATATCTTAACAAAAATGTGACTTTAATTGGCACTTTCACAAGACTTCTTGTGAACCAGAGGACTGAGAGAATTAAAATCAGTATGCTGGGAATTAAACATAACAGTATAATTATACATGGATGTAGTACTGCACATTTGTGAACACCCTCTGTCTTACTGAAAAAAGAAATGCTGGTCTAGACAATGGTTTTGGCAATGTCAATTTTAAAAACTTTTTATTATGGAAAAATTTCAATATATATGAAAGTAGAGAGAATTGCACAATGCTTCAAAAACCACCAACATTTCATATATAAGCTTCACTCCTCCTCCATCAGATGGGCTAAAGCAAATCCCAAACATATCATCTCATCTGAAAATATTTCCAAACGCATTTCTCAAAGGGCATTAAAAAAAAAGCAACAAAAAGCAAAACATCTCACAGCCAATGAAATTAACACTATTTACTAGTAGCATCTTATATACAGGCAGCATTTAATTTCCTATGTCAAAGTCTTTAACTATGTGGATCACAATAAACTGTGGAAAATTCTGAGAGATGGGAATACCAGACCACCTGACCTGCCTCTTGAGAAACCTGTATGCAGGTCAGGAAGCAACAGTTAAGAACTGGACATGGAAGAGGCTGGTTCCAAATAGGAAAAGGAGTATGTCAAGGTTGTATATTGTCACCCGGCTTATTTAACTTATATGCAGAGTACATCATGAGAAACGCTGGGCTGGATGAATCAAGATTGCTGGGAGAAATATCAATAACCTCAGATATGCAGATGACACCACCCTTATGGCAGAAAGTGATGAGCTAGAGAGCCTCTTGATGAAAGTGAAAGAGGAGAGTGAAAAAGTTGGTTTAAAGCTCAATATTTAGAAAACTAAGATCAAGGCATCTGGTCCCATCACTTCATGGCAAATAGATGGGAAACAGTGGAAACAATGGCTGACTTTATTTTTTGGGGCTCCAAAATCACTGCAGATGCTGACTACAGCCATGAAATTAAAAGGCACTTAACCTTGGAAGGAAAGTTATGATCAACCTAGACAGCATATTAAAAAGAGACATTACTTTGCCAACAAGGGTCTGTCTAGTCAAGGCTATGGTTTTTCCAGTGGTCATGTATGGATGTGAGAGTTGGACTGTGAAGAAAGCTGAGCTCTGAAGAATTGGTGCTTTTGAACTGTGGTGTTGGAGAAGACTCTTGAGAGTCCCTTGGACTGAAAGGAGATCCAACCAGTCCATCCTCAAGGAGATCAGTCCTGGGTGTTCATTGGAGGGACTGATGTTGAAGCTGAAACTCCAGTACTTGGGCCACCTGATGCGAAGAGCTGACTCATTTGAAAAAACCTTGATGCTGGGAAAGACTGAGGGCAGGAGGAGAAGGGGATGACAGAGGATGAGATGATTGGATGGCATCACTGACTCAATGGACATGGGTTTGGGTGGACTCTGGGAGTTGGTTATGGACAGGGAAGCCTGGTGTGCTACAGTCCATGGGGTCGCAAAGAGTCAGACATGATTGAGCGACTGAACTGAACTCATAAATTTTTTCAACTAGAAAACAAGGTTCACCTACCTTGGTTGGTATGACTCTTAAATCTTTTCTAATTATTAGGTTATAAATGTAATCTGTAATGTGGTGAAGTGAAGGTCATTTGCCATCCCAGAAAAACATCTTAACCTGATAAAGAGCATCCACAACAACCTAGAGCTAACATAACACTTGGGCTTCCCCAGTAGCTCAGTGGTAAAGAATCTGCCTGTCAGTGCAGGAGATGGAAGAGATGCTGACTTTATTGAAGCTGAAACTCCAATACTTTGGCCACCTCATGCGAAGAGTTGACTCATTAGAAAAGACCCTGATGTTGGAAGGGATTGGGGGCAGGAGTAGAAGGGGGAGACAGAGAATGAGATGGCTGGATGGCATCACCGACTTGATGGACATGAGTTTGAGTAGACTCCGGGAGTTGGTGATGGACAGGGAGGCCTGGTGTGCTGCGATTCATGGGGTCGCAAAGAGTCGGACACGACTGAGCAACTGAACTGAACTGAACTGAATGCTTTATACCTAAGATCTGGATCAAGGCAACCATGTCATTCTCATCACTTATAATCAGTATAGTACTGAAAGTCTACTTAGTACAATATGGTAAAAAAGTGATATAAAAGGTATACAAACTGGAAAGCAAGAAATAAAACTATCCCTATTTGTAGATAACAGTACAAAGAAAATTCCTCAGAATCTACAAAACATTTTCTAAAACTATAAGATGTTTAGGAAGGTCACAGGAAAAAGAAAAACACATAAAAATCAGTATTATATCTACATACTATGGACATACGGGCACTGAACTTATATTTACAATACCATTTATAATTACTCAAAAACACAAGTGTAAATGTAACAAAACATGTATAAGACTTGTATTATGAAAACTATGAAACGTTGATGAAAGAAATTAAATAAGAGCTAAATGGGGAATTCCGTGGTGGGTCCGTTGTTAGGACTCAGCACGTTCACTGCTGAGGGCTCAAGGGCCAGGGTTCAATCTCTGGGTGGGGAACTAAGATCTCTCAAATCATGTGGCATGGCCAAAACCAAAAACAAAATAGAACTAAATATATGGTAAGATAAACCATATTCACAGATTGGAAGATTCAGCCTAGTAAAGACCTCAATTGTCTCAAAATTTACTTGGTTTACTACAATATCTCTGCATGTAGATATAAATAAAATTATTCTAAAATTTACATGGAAAAGCAAAGAAACTAGAATACATAACGCAACTTCTGAAAGGAAGAATAAACTAGGAATAATCAACCTACCCAATATTAAAGCCTATACATAGCTACAGTAATCAAAACTTTGTGATGCAGGTAGAGGGAAAGACACACAGATCAGTGGAACAGCAGAGAACATCTAGAAAAAAAGTCACAAATGTGCTCAACTGCTTTTAGACAAAGGTGTAAAAGAACTGAGTGAAAGAAGATAGCTTATTCAACAAATAATGCTGGGACAACTGACTGTCCACTAGCAAAAATAATGAATCTTGACTGGATCCTACATCTAATACAAAAATAAACCCAAAAGAATTAAATCAATCATATAAATGTTCAGTGTAAAACTATAGAACTTTTAGAAAAAAACACAGAAGAAAATCTATAAGATCTAACGATAGGTAAAGAGTTCTTAGACTTGACAATGGAAGGACAATTCATAAAAGAGAGCATTGATGAACTGAAGCTCATCAAAATTAAAACTTTCATTCTTCAAGAGACACAGTTAAGAGGATGAAAGGAAACTAAAAGACTAGGAGAAAATATTTGCAAAGCACATATCCATCAAATGACTATGATCCAGAATGCATTAAAAAAACTCTCAAATCTCAACAGCAAAAAACCAAATAATACAATTGGAAAATGGACAAAAGATACAAACAGACATTTCACCAAAGAAGATATACAGATATCAAAAAAGCACACAAAAAATATGTGCAATGTCATTAGAACTTAGGAAGATGCAAGTTAAATTATAGGTATAATTGGGTCTCCTGCATTGCAGGCAGATTTTTTACCATCTGAGCCACCAGCGAAACCCTGTATATACCTATCAGAATGGCTAAAGTAAGAGTAGCAACAACACAAAATGTTGGCAAGGATATGTAGAAACTGAATCATTCATATGCTGCTGCATTGCTGGTAGAATATCAATTGGTACAGCCACTCTGGAAAACAATTTGTTTGTGTTTTCAAAACCTAAACATGCAACTACAACATGACCCAGCAATTATACTCCTGGACATTTATCACAGAGACATGAAAATTTTCTTTTGTACAAAAACCTGTACACAAATGTTTTTAGCCATGTTTGTTTTAATTGTCAGAAACTGGAGACAATCTATGTCCTTCAACAAGTGAATGGTTATATAACTGTGTATGTGTACTTTACAAAAAACTATTCAGCAATCAAAAGGAATGAAATATTGATACAAGAAACTACTTTAAATATTTCCCAGGGAATTATGCTGAGTGCAAAGAAAAATCCTAAAATGTAACATACTGTATGATCATTTAAATGACATTCTTGAAATGACAATTATATAGAAATGGGCTAGGAGTTACAAAAGAGAAAGAACAAGGGGAGGTGAGAAACAGGGAGAAGGAATCAGAGGAAAGTGGGTGTGTCTAAAAATGGGTAACAGGTAGGATCCATATGGGGGCAGAAGGAATTCTTCCATATCTTTACTGTATCAATATCTTATTTGCAGTCTTCTATTATAGTTCTGGAACTGGGTGAAGGACCAGTGGGATCTCGCTGTGCTACTGGGTTGGCCAAAAACTTTCAATACTTCTTATGTGAATCTATAATTATTTTAAAATGAAAGTTTTTTTTTTAAAAAGCAAAATTCCCTCTAAAGTAAAAACTCAAATTGGTATCAGTCCCCCAAATCTGATCTCCTAGTACCACTCTCTCAGTGAATGATATCATTGTCCATCCCTAAACAAGTCACAAGCCAAGCAGGCAACCTTGACAACTCACCATCCCTTATCTTCCATATTGAATCCATCTTTACGTCCTGCTGCATTTATCTCCTAAATATCTCTGAAACTGGTTTCCTTCTTTCTGTCTCCATCACCACTAGGCTAAGCAAGTCATTCATGCATTCATTAACTGGAAACTGATTTGGATCAGGCACTATTTTAGGTACTGGGGAAATAGGTACAAATGAAACAGACAACCCAGCATAAGGGAGTTTATAATTCCAAGAAAGAACAGATTATAAACAAATACTTACTATTTTGCAGTGGTAAGGACTCTGAGAGAAAGTAACACATGATGAGGGGATTAAAAAAGAAGGAAGAATGCTGCAAAGGGTGTGGAAGTAAGGGAACCCTCCTATACTGCTGGTGGAAATATAAATTGGTGCTGCCATTTGCAGCAACAGGAATGGACCTAGAGATTATCATACTAAGTCAAGTAAGTCAGAAAGAGAAAGTCAAATACCACATTATATCACTTGCATGTGGAATCTAAAATATGAAGCAAATAAACTTATCTGAGGCAGAGGAACCAGAGATCAAATTGCCAACATCTGCTGGATCACAGAAAAAGCAAGAGAATTTCAGAGAAACATGTTTCATTGACTATACTAAAGCCTTTGTGTGGATCCCAACAAACTGTGGAAAATTCTTCAAGAGATGGGAATACCAGACCACCTGACCTGCCTCCTGAGAAACCTGTTTGCAGGTCAAGAAGCAACAGTTAGAACCAGACATGGAACAATGGATTGGTTTCAAATTGAGAAAGGAGTATATCAAGGCTGTATACTGTCACCCTGCTTATTTAACGTATATGCAGAGTACATAATGCATAATGCTGGGTTGGATGAAGCACAAACTGGAATCAAGGTTGCCAGGAGAAATATCAATAACCTCAGATATGCAGATGATACCACCCTTATGGCAGAAAGTGAAGAGGAACTAAAGAGCCTCTTGATGAAGGTTATAGAGGAGAGTGAAAAAGTTGGTTTAAAACTCAACATCAAAAACTGAGATCATGGCATCTGGTCCCAGCGTTTCATGGCAAATAGATGGGGAAACAATAGAAATAGTGACAGACTTTATTTTCTGGCTCCAAAATCTCTCTGGACAGTTGTACTTTCATTCAATTCAATCCAACTAACGCTTAACTCAGAAAGGGCTCCTCGTGGATCAGAGGCTGCTAAGGTGAAGGGAAGGGTAACAATTCCTCCTTCTCTTCCTCTGATCTTTCATGCCAGGCTCAGCCCACAGCTGACAGTGGGACTGACGCCTCTCCTAACTTTCTACCGGTTCCCTACTGCCTGAGTTCTCTGTTTATTTTGTGGTCATCTTCAGCTGTTCCCACAACATTAGTATATTTCTCCCAAATGACAGTCACAAAGAGAGACGAGTGTGGTTCCGACCTCAAAAGATCTCACCTGGACGGGGAAGAAAGCACTCTCCTAAAGGTGTGGGCATCTTAGCAATCGAGACAGCCTGTCTCATAGCCCATCTGCTGGCCCCCAATTCCACATCTTGATGGGTCCACTGACTCATTGAGACCTGACGACAACCTGACAAGTCCTACCACATCTATGCCAGGTGGCTCCAGGCTGGTTGCAAGCTGATCCTTGCAGGATATAAGCCTGAGCCTGTGGGCCAGGCTACTTCAACTCCTCAGAGGCCGTGACCAGCTCTCAGGCACAGGCCAGGTCCCGTGATAGGGCCCCGGCTCAGCGGGATCTGGTCCCTCCCCCTTTCTCCCTGCTCCGACCTTTACACACCAGCTCCCTTTCTCTGGACTCACACACACCCTTCTGAACGCTTCTCACATCCCAGGATCCTTCCTTGGGAAGCATTGCCCCACACTGCCGCTCCTGATCCACATTCTCACACCTCCTGTGGCTCTTCCCCCAAGATCCCCACCAGAATCTGTCACTCCACACTCCTGTGTGCACTTAGTCTTCCCCTCAGCTGAGCTCTGCCAGGGCAGGACCTGCGTCCTTCTGTCCAAGGTTGCACTGCCGTTTATCAGGGGACAGGGAAGCAGTGGATGAGGGTTTGGACCTGGTTCTCCCAGAGCCCGAGCCTCCCCAGTTCAATAGCTGTCAGTCCCCAGTTTTCATGACAGCCGCCTCTGCCATTTCTCTCCTCTGGAGACCACTTCTCTGGTTCAATCACAGAATCTTCCTTCTTAACCCACCTCATGAACATGGAGGTTTCCTGGAACTCTGGCCTCTCCTTCATTCCCTCACCTGCTCAACTCAAGGCTTCAAATGCTTCCTTCACACTGATAGCTCCCTGACCTCCCTGCTGAGTTCCAACCCCCTAATCCTTCCATAACTGTCCACTGCTGACCTCTACCCACATTTCATTCACATCTCAAGTGAAACCCACCTCACACTGAACTCATCACATACCCTTAACAAAGGGGGCCTCCTCTTCCCTCCTGAACCCACTGCACACGCCTTCTTCCAGGTAATGTCTTGCCTACATTATGCAATAATCTCTAGAAGGTTCCCACCTCTATTTTTTTCTCAATTCAAATCTAAGCCCAACAATGTTTTCAAAGTGACTATTCTTATTAAATTCAAATTACATAATTAAGGACTTCATGAATATATTTTGTGAAAATTCTAATAAAATTAAATGTAAATAAGTCTCCTTTCATCATGCCCATTCTTGATCCCAATCCACATGTAACTAGTGTCCCCTGACCTTTTTTTAAGCACTTAAGCACATAGTATGCATGTAGACAAACATGTATAACACCAGGGGCTTTCCTGGTGGCTCAGCTGGTATAAAAAATCCTGCAATGTGGGAGACCGGGGTTCGATCCGTGGGTAGGTAGTATTCTGGCCTGGAGAATCCCATGGATTGTATACCCATGGGGTCACAAACAGCTGGACATGACTGAGCTACTTTCACATGCATGCATGTAGACAAACACCATGTAAATTTCTGTACATGTAAATGGTGACATGCTATAATCATGCTCTGTAACTTGCTCTAGTCTCTCACAGGCCACACCAGTACTCCTTTCTAACTGTGGTGCTGTGTGCCAACACAGCGACCCGCCTCAGGACGTTTAAAGTGTCTCAGACTCAGACCAACTTTTCCAAAATATCAAGGACCATATAATTCTTCAGCTTAAACTCTTGAATTGGGGTTTCTCTGGTGGCTCAGCGGTAAAGAACCAGCCTGCCAATGCAGGAGACACAGGTTCAGTCCCTGATCCAGGATGATCCCACAGGCCAAGGAGCAACTTGGCCCGTGAGCCCCAACTGCTGAGCCTGTGCTCCAGAGCCCGGGAGCCACAGCAAGAGAAGCCACTGCAGTGAGAAGCCCGAGCACCGCAATCAGACAGCAACCCACAGCAGCAAAGACCCAGCCCAGCCAACAAGTGAGGCCCAAATAAATAAAACTATCAAAAGCTTCTCAAATTATTTCCAGTCAACCAGAGACAGTTCTCATCTTCAAGAAACTGTGCCAACGCACCCATAGTGTGGCCCCCACCCGGCTTTCCAATCTATTTCCTTTCTTATCTCTTTCCTTTCCGATAACCCTGCCCTTTAGTCAGAATGAAACAGCCCCAGTTCCTTAAATACACTAAATCTGCTGAATGAATACATGAAAATGTCGTCCTCCTCTGAAACAGGAAAGAATAAGAAAAAAGATCCTGAAAGATTTCTCCTGTGAAGTAATTGTAAGAGAAAAAGAGGATGCTTGTGACTGGGGGCCTTAGCATTCCTTCTCCATCATTTCTTGAGGACTGAGAACCTGGAGAAAATTCACTGACCAACATCTCCAAGTCACACATCCACTTGTTTACCAGACTGCTGCTTGCAGAGATTCCCCACTCACTCACCTAGAGAGGAACCTTCAGGGCCTTCTTCCTCTACCTTCCAGGGATCTTCTCCTTGCTGCAACAGGGCGATCACTTCAGGTTTGGAAAATGGGAATCCTGCTCACAGAAAAAATAAAAAAGACAAAAAAATAAAAACAACAACAAACTCAGTCTTGACACAAAGTAACTGGTTCTGAGCAGAAACTTAGAGGATGATACAAAGAGCTTCTGTGGGGTGCTCAAGCTATGCCCCTATGATGTAAAGGGGTGGGTTAGGGAAAAAGCAAGGGACTTGTAGAACCTACCAATGGAATAATTAGTTACATGTGAGGGAAACACAATGAACATGCAGCCCTGAAATAGGGTACCATTAGCTTTCTCTAGAAAAAGAAATATGTGAGATGTCTGGACTAGTATCTATAAACAGGTATCTATGGAAAGGATTATGTAACAGCTTGTTTAAAATGAGAAAACACTATCTAGCTCCCTTTAAAAATATGGATTATATGGTGTTCATCTGGCTGGAAAAGAAAACTGGGAAAGGCAAATGGTGGGTCAAATAATGGGGCTGAAGGATGCTCTCTGCTTAGAAATGAGCATGAACACATCATAGTGGGAATGGCCTGAACTATGAGCGAATTTCTAATGTGCAGTTCTGTAGACTGTCCCATCCATGAGGCATGAGGCATCCATGCTTATGAGGAAGAAAAAATTTTCAGATTTATTTTTGGAGATCCAATTTGTACAGAGATAAGGCAAAATTCAGCTGAAATTTTGATGATCCATGGCTTTTATCCAGGGAATTGGGTGCTGAGTTATCCCAATTTCTGATCAGAGGAAATTTCCTTACCCAATGAGACAAGGTTACTATAGTTCTCCAGCATCACATCTTGGTACAAGTTTCTCTGAGAAGGAGCCAGCTTTCTCCACTCATCCCGTGTAAAGAGCACAGCCACATCTTCGAACGTCACTGACACCTGTAGAGACAAGTATCCTAGCTCACCCAGGACCACCCATCACACAGGGTGAAGGCAGCAGCAATGGGAAGTAGTCAGGCTACCATGAAATGCTTTTATCTTATTCTAGATTCTGAAAGGTTCAAGTCACTTGTTTAATGAACACTTGATTTGTGACAAATATATACTGAGTAGCATGAAGTCTGAACCATGCCCTGTGTTAACCACAGAGATCTGTGGAGGTATTAAGGCCATTAGTAGTAATTTTCATTAGAATAATCTTTCTTAAGGCAATTCAATAAAACATATTAAGAGCTTTAAAATGTTTATACTCTTTAACCCTCCAAATTACTGCATTTGTTTGATAATGAACCGTGCAAAAAAATGCACACACAAGGACATTTATTATGGTGTTAGTAAGAGCAAAGAAATGGAAACAACCTAAGTAATCATTGACAGAGGCTGGGTTAAATAATTTAAGGCATTATCTGTGTGCTCTCTGAAGCCTGAGGACAATAGTGGCAATTAAAATAGCTATCATTTATTGAATGCTTTCTTCAGGCCAAGTACTATTCTTACAGCTTTATATTAACCTTTAGTGTAAATCTTTTATTTTATCTTCATGACAACCTTGCGAAGAAGTTACTCTTAGTATCCTTATTTTACACAGGAGAACTCACAGAGAGGGGAAGACATCTGTCTAAAATCATAAAGCCGGTCAGTGGTAGTGCTGGGATTCCAATTTCAGGTGCATGGCTAAGGCTCCATTCTTAACCACTCTGTAAAAGGCCTCTCAAAATCTACCAAATAATTAGTAAATAATTGAAATACTGCATACAATGTACTTAAAACTGTACCAAGCTTAAAGGTTCAGATGTTACCTATTATCACATCAATATAAAGCAGTATGCAATCATTAAAACTGATGGTATAAGTCAACAATGTTGACTTAAAAAGACATTCATGATAATGTTAAGTACAAAAAGCACGTTATGTATCAGTATGTATAGTTTGTTCCCATTTTTGAAAAAAAAATTAAATATGTACATAGAAAATGATGCTGAGAGAGACATAACAAATGGCTCACAGCAGTTATCTCCAGATGGTGGGGTTTTTTTTGCATATATGGAAAAAATATATACACAAATACACACACACACATCTATGTACATATGTACATATACAAGCATATATACATATACACATATATATGTGCATATTTTATTCTATGTAAAGTTTTTTGCCACAATTATGCAACATTTTTATGGTAAGATGAGGTATTAAATTAATATTGGTGAGGAATACAAGAAATGATCTTTGCTGTCAAAAAATTTACAATCTAACTAACAGACAAGAAAAGTACATGAATTTGAACAATAAAAGAAAATGTGTAGCTGAATATGACCACACATCATTTTCTATTAATCCTTATTTTAGAGACGAGGAACACAAGATCCAGGGCAGTTAGGATTCCAAGTCACATACTTTATTAATGGCAGAGACAGGATGATAACTAGTCTCTTTTTAACACAGCACTTGGTATATTCTCTCTCTGATCCTAAAACATCCCATCACTGAGTTTTACATACAAGTCCATGCAGCAGGTGAGGTTAGGGAGGAATGTTATTTAGGGACGGAGAAGATTCTGGGCAAGAGAGCAGCTTGACTTTGTTGGAAAGGAATGTGAAAACCAAGCAGCTCAAATAATCAGAGGCAGGTCCTAGACATTGCCTCAGAAGAGCAATCACCACATTTCGTGGCTTCAAATGACATGCAACATCACATAGCAAAAGGCTCCGGTAACACAGGGTCTGGGCCTACTCTGCATTCTGAGAAATGCACCAGAGGAACGGCTGGACAATAACTAGCATAAACTGAGAGGCCAGACATACCTGGGTTTGATTTCGGGTCACTTGACTTCTTTGAGCCTCAGTTCCCTCATATGTAAAATGGGGTAATAACTGCTGCACTGTTATGACAGTGAGGACAAAGGTAAAGCCCTTGGGACATTCCCTAGCAAAATTAACTATCAATACTATTGTTAGACGAAAATAAGTAAAAATTGACAGTGTTTTCTGGGTCTGAAAAACACTGTACAGTAGTTTCTATCTACCAACAATAATAGTATCATGGACTAGAATGATACTGTTCAGCTACTACAACTGGTGCCCAGCCCTGATTAAAACACTTTTCATGCTGTAATTTCATGTGATCCTCTCATCTACCCTATGAGGTAGGCACGGTTGTTATTCTCATTCTACAGCTGAGGAAACTGAGGCAGAGAGAGATGCAGATACCTAAGGCCTATAAATGGCAACAGAAGATATGGGTTCAAACCTGCTTGTCTGGCTTGAGAGCCCCACTTCTAATTGTATACCCTGTATACCTTGACTCTCCACTACTGATATCCCACAAAATCCTCCCTGCGACTTCCTGAGGAGTCTTCTCCCTGCTCTTGAAGTCAAGAGACCTCTCCATTTATGTTCTCTCTAACATGGTTAACCTGGATGGGGGCCCCACCATCATTTCCACAGAATGAAGATCAAAATAGTAGGTCAAGATCAGCTTTCAAGAGAGTGATAGAAGCGAGATACATGATCCAGAAAGTTAAAAGGGAGAAAAAAACCAAACAACTATGGATTGGGAAAAACCTGGGAAAGATAGCATGAGGATTCTCAGGGGTGGAAAGAAAAAGAAAAGCGTTCTGGCCAAGGGCAGGGAGAGGGACAGGAATGAGCAAAGGGGCCAGGCCAGAAAGCAACTCTGCCAAGTGTGCACGTTTCTTTGTTCTGACCTCAAGTGACACAAGACGTGTGGCATCTTACCCGTCTAATTAGTAATCACATGGTGAGCTGAGATTAACGAATAAAAGTGTCTACCAGGAAAACAAAAGAGAAACACTAGATATGGACTGCAAGGTTGGAAGTGAACATTCCCTATGGAATCCACCATCCACCTCTGTGGGCCAGCTCTTCAAAGAGAAAAGGATATGGGCTCCAAATCCTGGGGAAGATGGTATTAGGGGGAGAACTCCAGTTTGCAGATAAAAAAACAAATATATTTGTAAGACTTGAGAGGGCAATGAACTCACCTGAGACCTTGTTTCCCTCTGTTCAGCAGCCATATCCTCTTTCTGAGCAGTTTCCCTTGAGGATGGGTGAAGTCTCTGGAAGTCAGATCTGAGAGAAGAAAAAGGGAGCCAGGAGGAAGCCCCTCTCTCTCCACCCCTCAGAATCAGCAGCTCTGAAACCTTTACATTCCCTGAGAATGATACTACGTGCCCTCAGAGAAGGAAGTCAGGACCTCGGAATAGACAGCACCAGAGAAAAGGGTTGGGTCATCTTGTTCCAGGCCCAACTCTCTCCCTGATTCAGAGGAAAAGGTCCTAGGACTCTATCAGCAGCAGTAGCAGCTCCTTGAGCCTCACCAAGTGTCAGGCGCTACCTGCATCATTGAGCACAGTTGGCACTGACAGCCCCCCCACCCCCCATTTTATAGATCAGGAAACTGAGGGCAGAGTGGGAGCAACTTACCCCAGTCCACACAGCCAAAGGAGGGTGGTACCAGGATTCCAACCACAGCTGGCTCCAGAGCACATGCTTTAACCTCCCTGCATGCACGTGACAACTTTTCTCCATCCAAGTCTTCCCACCCAACTCCTCCCCCTCCTGTTAAGGAAACAATTTCCAGATTTTTCTAGAAAACCTGCTTCCGGAAGGGAACACACCAGTTCTCCTAAAGCGGGGAGCAGGCTTGAGGGAGGAGGCACAGACAACCAAAGACCGGGATTCCAGTCCTGATTCTGCCACTGGGGGAAACCAGTGACTCACTTCTCACGCGAAACAAGCCTTTCACTGAGGAAGGCAGTGGCGATGTGAGGGGGAGGAAATAATCTTCACATTCACTACCGGCCCGGAGCAAATTAGAACGCCCCAGGAGCCGGGCAGGCAGCTCGCTGGGAACAGGTCGGGAGAAAGCAGCAGGGTGGCAGAACCCGGCGAATGGGGAGGAAGTGCCCGACTTGCGGCGTTCAGGGCACATCTGTGGGAGGCGGTGGCGCCAAGAAAACAGAGGCGGTGGTGCCCCGCCCACGGCCCGCCGGCACCAACGAAGAACCCGCTCTGGCCTCTTGGGCCTCTGCCCCGCGCCCCAACGCAGCATCCTCCCGAGGCCCGGTCCTCCCTCCAGCATCCCGCAGACCCTCCGCCGCTCACCTCGCCCAGGCCTCCGGGGGTTCCGCGGGCAGCAAGTGGTATGCTCCGGAACTGCCACGGTCAGACAGCTGCTTCAGGTAGGGACTTGTCCGAGGTGCTGCCTGGGTCGACCTCACGCCGGGAGGCCTTTCACGCCAGCGGCAAAACCCACGCAGGTCCGGGACCCTCAGGGGCTATCGCTATCCCCTCTGGGAAATGTAGTCCGCACCAGTACCCAAGGATTCTGGGAAGTGTAGTTCTTCCTAACTGTCTGCCAGGAGAGGCCGGGCTGAGTCTGTCCCATGCCCAGATGTATTCTGAGCTAGTGCTGGTGCTTCCTGGGCCGCTGGGTCGTGGGTTCCTGGTTCTTCCGAGAGGAAACCGTTTTGCCAGGATAGTATCCTGTAGCTCTGCATCTTTGTAAATGATAGTAAGGCAAGTAGACAACTGACAAGAGCAAACCTATTTTCTCTTAAGTCTTTCAACAAGTATATTGAGCACCTGTTGGAGATAAGCCCTATCTTGATGAGCAAAACAGAGATCATTGCTCTGGAGAACTTTTTTCTGGGTCAGGGGTTGGGGAAGGAGGTGTTGGAGGAAGGAAACCCCCTCCAGGGCCCAAAAGAGGGCTCTTGTCTAACACTCCTTGTGTCCAAGGAGACACACATGCTGACAAAGCAAGAGACTTTATTGGAAAAAGTACCCTGACCCCATCTCTCAGCCCCCCAGAGAGCAGTAGGGTAAGGGAACCCAGGAGAACTGCTCTGCCACATGGCTCACAGTCTCAGGCATTATAGTGGGATGCGGGATTACTTTCCAGGTTATCTTTGGCCAATTATTCTGACTCAAGAGTCCTTCCTGGTGGTACACATGTTGTTCAGCCAAGATGGATACCAGGGAAAAGGATTCTGGGAGATGATCGGACATGTGGTGTTTCCTTTTGACCTTTCCCGAACTCTTCTGGTTGGTGGTGGCTTATTAGTTCCTGTTCTTTACTAGCACCTCCTCCTGTCATGAAATAACTCATGCAAATAGTTACTATGGTGCCTGGCCAAGGTGGGCGATTTCAGTCAGTGTGCTTTCCCTAACAGAGAGATTGAGCAGAGAAGAAGTCATGAACAAAATTATACAGCATTTTAGAAAATAAACATTATGGGGAAAAGCAAAAGAAAAGAAAGGTAGGAAGAATCTGCAACAGGTATGGAGGCAGGTTGCAGCAAGCAATAGGGTCACAAATACCACCATTTGTTAATACAGCAGGAAACAATCTTGATAAGGTAGAATAAGTATCCTTCCATAAGTTCTTTTTTAAATTTATTTTTTAATTGAAGGATAATTACTTTACAAAACCTCGTTGTTTTCTGTCAAACCTCAGCATGAATCAGTCATAAGTATATGTATATCCCCTCCCTTTTGAACCTCCCTCCCATCTCCCTCCCCACCCCACCCCTTAGGTTGATACAGAGCCACTATTTGAGTTTCCTGAGTCATACAGCAAATTCTTGTTGGCTATCTATTTTACATACGGTAATATAAGTTTCCATGTTACTCTTTCCATACCCTCTCCTCCCCTCTCACCATGTCTATAAGTCTATTCTCTGTGTTTGTTTCTCCACTGCTTCCCTGTAAGTAAATTCTTCAGAACCATTTTTCTAGATTCCATATATGTGCATTAGAATATATTTATCGTTCTCTTTCTGACTCACTTCACTGTGTATAATAGGTTCAAGGTCATCCACCTCGTCAGAACTGACTCAAATGCGTTCCTTTTTATGGCTGAGTAATATGCCATTGTGTATATGTACCACTACTTCTTTATCCATTCATCTGTTGATGGGCATCTAGGTTGCTTCCATGTTTGAGCTATTGTAAATAGTGCTGCAAGGAGCAATGGGATACATGTGTCTTTTTCAACCTTGGTTTCCTCAGGGTATATGCCTAGGAATGGGATTGCTGCGTCATATGGTGGTTTTAATCCTAGTTTTAAAAGGAATCTCCATACCATCTTCCATAGTAGCTTCTGTAAGTTCCTGTTCAACTGTCTTGGCTATGCTCAACTCAAATGAATAATAGTCATCATGACAACTTAGAAATAAAAATGCTGAGACTTTGATGGGATTCTTTGAATCCTTAAATCTACTTGGGTGGGAAAAAATATTACCTAACATTATTGATTTTAATAGTCCATTACCATGGTATATCTCTCCTTTTATTTTGGTCTTATTTAGGTCTCCCTATATTTAGGTCTCCATGTATTTTCTTCATGGCAGTATTGCATATTTTTGAGAGTTTTATCTGAGGATGTTACATACTTTTTGACCCACTCATAGATGACAGCCTTGTCGTGGTGAAGGGGTTTGGATAACTCAGCGAAGCTATGAGCCATGCTGGGCAGGGTCACTGAAGACCGATGGGTCATAGTGGAAAGTTCTGACAAAACATGGTCCACTGGAGGAGGACATGACAACCCACTCCAGTACTCTTGCCAAGAGAACCCTATGAACAGTATGAAAAGGAAAAAAAGATTTAACACCAGAAAATGGGCCCCACGGGTCAGAAGGTGTCCAGTATACTACTGGGAAAGAGCAGAGGGCAGTTACTAATAACTCCAGAAAGAATGAAGCAGCAGGGTCAGAGAAAATAAGACTCAGCTGTGGATGTGATGAAAGTAAAGTCCAATGCTGTAAAGAACAATATTGCATAGAAACCAGGATTGTTAGGTCCTTGAATCAAGATAAATTGGACATAGTCAAGCAGGAGATGGTAAGAGTGAACATTGACATCTTAGGAATCACTGAATTGAAATGTACAGGAATGGGTGAATTTAATTCAGATGACCATTATATGTACTACTGTGGGCAAGAATCCTTCACAGAAAGTGGAGTAACCCTCATATTCAACAAAAGAGTCCACAGTGCAGTACTTGGGTGCAATCTCAAAAATGAGAGAATGATCTTGGTTAATTTCCAAGGCAAACCAATCAACATCAGAGTAATCCAAATCTATGTCCCGATCACTAATGCTAAAGAAACTGAGGTTGAACAGTTCTATGAAGACCTATAAGACCTTCTAGAACTAGCACCCAAAAAAGATGTCATTTTCTTCACAGAGGATTGGAATGCAAAAGTAGGAAGTCAAGAGATACCTGGAGTAACAGGAAAGTTTGCCCTTAGAGTACAGAATGATACAGGGCAAAGGCTAACAGAGTTTGCCAGGAGAACATGCTGTTCATAGCAAACACTTTCTTCCAACAGCACAAGAGATGATGCTACATATGAACCTAATCAGATGGTCAACACCAAAATCAGAATAATTATATTCTTTGCAGCCAAAAAGGAGCTCCTTATTTGAAAATTCAGACTTAAATGGAAGAAAGTAGAGAAAACCTCTAGGACATTCAGATATGACCTAAATCAAGCCCGTTATGATTGTACAGTGGAGCTGATGAATAATTTCAAGGGATTAGATATGGTAGAGTGCCTGAAGAAATATGAACAGAGGTTTCTAACATTGTACAGGAGGCAGTGCCCAAAACCATCTCCAAGAAAAAGAAAGGCAAAGTGGTTGTTTGAGGAGTCTTTACAAATAGATGAGGAAAGAAGAGAAGCAAAAGGTAAGGGAGAAAGGTAAAGGTATATCCAACTGAATGCCAGAATTCCAGAGAATACCAAGGAGAGACATAAAGGCTTCTTAAGTGAACAATGCAAAGAAATAAAGGAAAAAAATAGAATGGGAAAGACTAGAAATCTCAAGAAAATAGAAACAGTAAGGACCAAACAGAAGTAGAAGAGATTAATAAGAGGTGGCAAGAAGACACAAAAGAATTATACAAGAAAGGTCTTCATGACCTGGATAACCACGATGGTGTGTCACTCAGAGCCAGATATCCTAGAGGGTGAAGTCAAGTGGGCCTTAGGAAGAATCACTACAAACAAAACTAGTGGAGGTGATGGAATTCCAGCTGAGCTAAAAGATGATGCTGTGAAATTGCTGCTGTCAATATTTGTCAGCAAATTTGGAAAACTCAGGAGTGGTTACAGGACTGGAAAGGTCAGTTTCCATTCCAATTTTCCAAAGAACTTCTTGGTGAAAGTGAAAGAGGAGAGTGAAAGAGCTGACTTAAAACTCAGCATTAAAAAAACTAAGATCATGGCATCTGTGGTGACCCAAGGATGAAAGAGCAGATAAAACCAGGGTGGGTCTTCAAATGCAGGAACAGAAAACCAGACCCTTATCATCCTTCCCTCCCCCATGTTGTAACTGTTAACAGATTTCAGGTCCTCCTGTTCATTATAACCTGTCTCCCTTCTTACCCCATAGGGAGAAGGTATTTCCTTACTCTACCCTCAACCCAGTATACGTGCCTCATCCAATCATCAAATAACCCGCAAGGCCCCATCCCACTCCTCGTACCCTGAGTATAAAAGTGAACTAAGTAATCCTGTTCAAGGTCGGTTCTCCCTTGAGCTGGCTCACTGTTCTAACAGCGTCTCCCACTCTAATAAACTTTGTTTCCTTCTCATTCTGTCTCATGTCTGGAAATTCTTTTCTGACTCACGTCCAGACCACGTCATTTTTGGTGGCTGACATTTAGGGGGACCTTGGGGCCTCTTCCCCCACCTCCTTGCTTCTCCTTTCTCATAGGGACCCTCTGCAAGCAGACAAGTGCTGTGGAAGCGACTGAGGAACTCTGGCCAGGGTCACCCCCTTTGTGTTCCAAAGGCCCCACCGCTCGCTGCGCCCCAGTAGCTGCTGCCCGAACTGGTGAGGGTCTCTCCTGTGTCTTCTTTCCAACTGAGGACCAGGCCAACCCATATTGTGTGGGCACAGGTCAGGCACTTAAAAGCCATTAGGATGCCTGACACATGAAGATTCCCTTGTGAGGATAAGGGGGACACGGAATGGATCAGGCCACAAGGGCATCCGCCTGCAGCAAGACAATTCCCATGCACCGCGTCAGGCACATAGTGGTTGAAGCAAAGCAGAGGCCATTGTCCCCTGGCCACCGTCTCCCCGATAGGATTGTAAGGCAGACTCCTCAGCTTTCTTCCCTGTCACTTTCACTTCTTTCCCTTTCAGTCCAGATTGATTTACGGGAGCTTGGTGTTGCCTCAGAGCCATCCCAAGAACGGCTTCCATGTTTCAGGGAATGGCCAGTGAGTCACCCAGTTGCTCCCGGGAATCTCTATCTGTTTCTGCCCGGGCCACCAGTGCTGTCTTTCTCTGCCCAGGTCACATGGTACCTTAGCCGCATGTTTCTCAGGGGTCACCTTCATGGTCCTCAGTCAGAATCCAGATTTGAGGGCCTAATGTCGCATGTGTCTTTCTGTTGTCTTCCTATCACCTGTCCCCCTCTGTCTCCATCAGATTTCCTAGATGACCCCTACTTGACCTTGCATGTCCACATGATCTCTAGGAAAGGATTCTGAGGTTCCCTTTGGTCCAGGTCTTTCTCCTATATTCAGAAGCCTGAAGGATCAAAAACTCTCCTGTATGTATGCTTATCTCTCAGGTGGGAAGGGAACCAAGTTTCCCCCACTCCTGACCATCCTAAAGAATTCCCTTCTAACTACACCTAAGAGTGGGGAAGAACCAAGCCTCCCCCAGCAAATTCCCTTAATCCTTCAGATTCTTCTGATGGGACAAAGACCTCACTTTCCACCAGAGGGACAATCCAAGATTTTTATCAGCTGATCTGCCCCTGATATCAGAGTCAATTTGAGCACTATTTGGTCTATAATTTAGGTATAAAACTATGACCATAGAAAGGAAAGATGACTTTTTGACACAAGATGGCCATGATAATCTTTAGACTCTGGAGAAAACTTGTTAAAGTGAAATTTTTTTCCTTCAAAATGGCAAAACGGGTCTTTTTGCATATGCAGTTAAAAACAACTAACTTGTTAAAAGTCTTGTCTAGGGAAAAGCTTGAAGTTAACCCTTTCCATGTCCTTGAAATACACAGCCCGTTTTACCCGAGACCTGAGCCTTGGGCAAATTAGCACTTCAAGCCAAAACAAACAAACAAACAAGCAAAAAACAAGGGGTCAAAGAGACATTTTAAATCTCAGGCAGAAAACTATGCAATCTCTGTCTGTCTGGGTTTATGTATGTCTCAGTGGGTGTCTTTTTTTTGTTTGTTTGTTTTTTAATAATATTGCTGAAGTTGTAAATGAGTTCTAATTTAATTGGCCTAAAGAAAAGCAAACGCTTACAAATCAGACAATCCTAAATACAAGAGAGATTAACCTAAATGAATTTCAAATTTACCTACTGGGGGAATTTTCAGTATTAAATATGTAGTATTATTGTTTGTTTGCTAATCTAATATAGACATGTCGAAGAATCATTAAGCATAGTATTTTCATTGTGCCTAGGTTCATTATAAGTTAAATATTGTTATATCTATTACAAGTTTGTCAGCAAGGAAAGTAACGAGTGAAAGAAACTTTTAAAAAAGAAAAATATAAATGAGACAAGAACTTTTAGTTAAATTATTAAGAATAATTATACTTTAGGAATGTCTGTCTAAAATAGCCTATGCGGATTGGGGTAAATTGAATTTCTAGGGTTGTGCTAAACTAAGTGATGGAAGTTTATTGAATAACTAGGTCATTTCCAAATAAAATAAAATTCGGAAACATTCATTACTGAACACTAACTTCCTCTCACAGAGAAACTAGTGATTTTGGACTATTATTGAATGTTTAATGCCATCCTGAGATGTTCTCTAGAATTTTTTAAAGAATTTATCACTGGTATTTATGTTCACCAATCTATAGAGTGCTAATATAAAGATCATTTCTTCATTGCTTAAGGAAAGTAGGATGTGTGTTTTCAGTAAAGAAGGTATGAGGAATGAAATTACATTTTATGAAGGGAAAAAAGGAAGTAAGTCTGGCTTACAGATGGCAGTTTCAGGATGGGAGAACAGAATAATGGGTACAGAAAGTGATAAGAAGGTTTTATGGAAAGGGAAGAATTTTGGGCATAAATACAAGTTTATTGAGATATTGAACTTCCTTTAATAATGGATTTTAAGTTTCTTTACCTCTGTAGTGATCTATTCTATGTTTACCTTTGAAATCTTCTTTGTTACTTTGACTAAGTGAATATATTTTTTCACAATGATCTATATGATTCTATCTGACTGAGTGTTATAAACCCTTTCGATATTTATCGACAAAACTTCCTAAATAACTTGATTTCTAGCTAACTTTGGGATGCTTCAGAGGGCCCCTGAGATATCTCAAAGAGCTATTAAACTACCTGGGTTCATTGGGCATGTTAAATTACATGGGAAGTACTGTTGAAGGGGTGGTAAATCTTCTCAGATTATATTGTATGATTGATGTTGCTAATATAGATATCCTAGAAATTATGTGAAATTCATGAAAATCTGATATGTCCTGGTAAAATACTGTCAGTTATAATTCTAGTTATCATGTTAAAGTGTTACAAGTCACAGCAATGACCAGGTTACTTTGTCAGTTACAATTTAATCAGATTTTAAACCTGCCTTCTATGGTTTCACTCTGATGCCTTTGCAAGAATACCGCTACTTCAAGATTTATGGAAAAGACTTCTAAGATTAAGCAATAAACAAATTTTGTTTGTTATCTGGTAAACTGGTAACAGACTGGAATTTAGTCTACTCTCTATGTTAAGAGAACAAAGTTTTCTTAGAATGCAGCTTTTGATAACAGATTATGAATTTCTTTGCCTTTAAGTGGTTTATATTTGTTTTTAAAATCTTTAGCTACTTTGATAAACTAAATAAACATTATTTAAGATTATGGTACATGTAGGCAAAGGTTATTCTGCTTCTACAAAAAATAAGCCCTCACGGTCAGACTTTTGCTATCCTGATGTCCTTAAAACATGGCAACAGTCTGTTCTTGAATTGGGGAATTAAAAATGGGTGAACAGTAGCTGTAAATCAAAGCGTTAGGGCTACGGGAAATCCAAGACGGCCGCTTGGCTTTTCCTGGCTCCCTGACAAACCTGATTTTTATTTGATGGGTTAAAGCCTTCCCTGGCTACAGGGTTAATGCCCTCATAATGAAAAATTATGTTTCACTGATGTTAACTTTTGTTAATTGTTAAACTAAATTTATAGTTTTGTTAATTAAAGTCTAGTGTTTACTGAGACTCACTTCTGAAATAGTTCCCTGTTGTTATGTTATATTGATAAAAGATTTAATTAAGTTATGAAGAAGGACACTCTAAGTTTGTTTCTAAAGCTTATCTCAGTAACCAATCTTCAGATAAAGATCAGATGCTCCATGATGTACAACCAGGAGATTAACACCAGGCTATAGTTATTTAATACGCCAGAAAATTTGGAAAACTCAGCAGTGGCCACAGGACTGGAAAAGGTCAGTTTTCTTTCTAATCCCAGGGAAAGGCAATGCCAAAGAATATTCAAACTACCACACAATTGCACTCATCTCACATGCTAGCAAACTAATGCTCAAAATTCTCTAAGCCAGGCTTCAACAATATGTAAACTGTGAACTTCCAGATGTTCAAGATGGATTTAGAAAAGGCAGAGGAACCAGATCAAATTTCCAACATCCGTTGGATCATCAAAAAAGCAAGAGAGTTCCAGAAAAACATCTACTTCTGCTTTATTGATTATGCCAAAGCCTTTGACTGTGTGGATCACAACAAACTGTGGAAAATTCTTCAAGAAATGAGAATACCAGACCATGTGACCTGCCTCCTGAGAAATCGGTATGCAGGTCAAGAAGAAACAGTTAGAACTGGACATGGAACAACAGACTGGTTCCAAAATCTGGAAAGAAGTATGTCAAGGCTGTGTATTGTCACCCTGCTTATTTAACTTATATGCAGAGTACATCAGGAGAAACACTGGACTGAATGAAGTACAAGCTGGAATCAAGATTGCCAGGAGAAATGTCAATAACCTCAGATATGCAGATGACACCACCTTTATGGCAAAAAGTGAAGAAGAACTAAAGAGCCTCTTGATGAAAGTGAAAGAGGATCATTGTTACCATCTTTCTAAGTTCCATATATATGCATCAGTATACTGTATTGGTGTTTTTCTTTCTGACTTATTTCACTCTGTATAATAGGCTCCAATTTCATCCACCTCATTAGAACTGATTCAATTGCATATTTTTTAATGGTGATTCATGTCAGTGTATGTGGCAAAAACCACTACAATATTGTAAAGTAATTAGCCTCCAATTAAAATAAATAAATTAATTTAAAAAATAAAAACCTAAAAAAAAGAAAGAAAGAAAAAGGAAATGAAAAAGTTGACTTAAAGCTCAACATTCAGAAAACTAAGATCATGGCATCTGGTCCCATCACTTCATGGCAAATAGATGGGGAAACGGTGGAATCAGTGGCTGACTTTATTTTTCTGGGCTCCAAAATCACTGCAGATGGTGATTGCAGTCATGAAATTAAAAGATGCTTACCCTTTGGAAGGAAAGTTATGACCAACCTAGACAGCATATTAAAAAGCAGAGACATTACTTTGCCAACAAAGGTCTGTCTAGTCAAGGCTATGGTTTTTCCAGTGGTCATGTATGGATGTGAGAGTGGGACCATAAAGAAAGCTGAGAGCCAAAGAATTGTTGCTTTTGAACTGTGGTGTTGGAGAAGACCCTTAAGAGTCCCTTGGACTGCAAGGAGATCCAACCAGTCAATCCTAAAGGAGATCAGTCCTGGGTGTTCATTGGAAGGACTGATGCTGAAGTTGAAACTCCAATACTTTGGCCACCTGATGAGAAAACTGACTCAATGGAAAAGACCCTGATCCTGGACAATATTGGAGGTGGGAGGAGAAGGCAGAAGATGAGATAGTTGAATGGCATCACCGACACAATGGACATGAGTTTGAGTAGTCTCTGGGAGTTGGTGATGGACAGGGAACCCTGACGTGCTGCTGTCCATGGGGTCACAAAGAGTCAGATACAACTGAGGGACCGAACTGAACTGATGTGAAATTTCTATCATATTTCATTGATCCCTTCTTTCATTAAGATGATGCTATATTGGTTACTGTAGTTTACACATATATGTCTTGTTTTACTGTGCTTTAGTTTATTGCACTTTGCAGATATTTTTATTTTTTACAAATTGAAGGTTTGTGGCAGCCCTGACTGAAGCAAGTCTATCAGTGGCATTTTTCCAACAGCATTTGCTCACTTTGGATCTCTCTGTCACATTTTGGTAATTCTCACAATATTTCAATTCATTTATTAATTCACATATTCATTATGATTATATTTGCTATGGAGATCCCTGATTAGTGATATTTAATATTACCATTGCAAAATGATTATGAATTATTGGAGGCCCAGATGATAGTTAGCATTTTTTTTAGCAATAAATTATTTTTTACTTACATTATTTACAATTTTTAGACACAATGTTATTACACATTTAATACACAAAAGTATAATGTAAACATAACTTTTATGTACACTAGGAAACAATAAAAGTTCATGTGACTTCCCTTAGTGTAGTATTCAGTTTATTGCTAGGGTTTGTAATATCTCTGAGATATACCTGTAGCAAGTCTTGAAGTCAGGTAGCATCAATCTTCAAACTATTCTTCTCGTTCAATAGTCTGTTAGCTATTCTGGATCTTAAGCCTTTCCATATAAAGTTAATAATCAGCTTATCAATATTCACAAAATAATTTGCAATGATTTTGACTGAGATTGCATTGAATCTATAGATCAATCTGGGAAGAACTGACAGCTTGACAGTATCTGGTCTTTCTATCAATGAACTGAACAAGAAATATTTCTCCATTTATTTAGTTCTTCACTAATTTTGTTCATCAGGGTTTTATAGTTTTTTTTTCACACAGATATTACACATATTTTGTTAGATTTATACCTTGGCATTTCACTTTGGGGATGTTAATATAAATGGTATTATATCTTTAATCTCAACATCCATGAGTTCATTGCTGGTATAGAGGCAAGCAATTGACCACGCATCCTGCAATCTTGCTGTAGTTGCTTATTCTACGAGTTGTTTGTTATTTCTTCCAGATTTCCTACATAGATGGTCATGTCATTGTTGGGGGAGATCATCAAGAGGATGTGACTGCTAATTGACCCATGAACAGGAATCAGGTGATCAGAGGTTCCTTAACCTCTCCCCTGTCCTTGGAATGTATGTTCCACCTACTATTTCCACATCAGCAGCCACTTCAGGGATGCAGTCTTGAGAGAGTAATGTGTTGTTGAGACCATC
Source organism: Muntiacus reevesi (assembly GCF_963930625.1). Lineage (NCBI taxonomy): Eukaryota > Metazoa > Chordata > Mammalia > Artiodactyla > Cervidae > Muntiacus > Muntiacus reevesi. Next base: position 182,415,087 of record NC_089249.1, on the reverse strand, counting down.
TGAATTGGATGTGTGACTAGACCCTATTGTAGGACTTCTCTGGTGGTTCAGTGGTTAAAAATCCACCTGTCAATGAAGGGGACACTGGTTTGATTTCTGGTCCAGGAAGATTCTACATGCTATGGCACAACTAAGCCATAACACCACAACTACTAAGGCCAGACCATGTTAGAGCCTGTGCTCTGCAACAAGAGAAGCTGCCATAATGAGAAGCCTACCCATCACAACTAGAGAGTAGCTTCTAATTGCCACAACTATAGAAAGCCCTCGCAGAGCAACAAAGACCCAGCACAGCCAGAAAATAAAATAAATAAATAAATAAAATTTAAAAGGCCTCTCTATTAAATTTTAAGATTGTGGCAGGAGGATGGAAAGATCTACTTGTCTTGAGACTGACAAAGACAAACCTTGGATGTAAGCTCCCTTATTTATTAAAACTGCCTCCTACCAGCCATCCAGCTGCTCAACATAACTGGATGACATGCCTGGTTCCCTGGTTGTCCCAATGCCGGTCCTTGTTGAACGTGTAAACCTTCACTGGCCATGGGATGTCAGTCAATGTGTGACTGGGGGATCAAGGAAAAGACCCTGCTGGAGTGGCTGGGAAGGGGGTCTGGGGAAGGCAGGACCTGATGTTGGAGGATGCCCAGGAGTGGAGGGCACCCTGGCCTTACCTCTGCCCACCCTGGAGCCTATCAACCACCCAGGAGTCGCTGTCTGCCTATGGAGCCTTTCTGCCACCAAGGAGTTGATGTCTGCCCATGGAGTCGATCCACCAAGGGTGGTGGCAGATCCACCCCAGGGAGACCAATGCAGAGGAGAGGCCGGGATACCGTCCACTCCTGGGTGGCAGATTGGCTCCAGGGCGGGCAGTGGTAAGGCCAGGGTGCCCCCGCTCCTGGGCATCATCCAACGCTGGCTTCAGCCTTCCCCAGACTTGCTTCCCAGCCACTTCAGGAGGGCCTTTTCTTGACGCCCAGCCACACATTGATCAATACCCTTCAGCCAGTGAAGGTTTTCACACTCAACAAGGACCATCACTGGAACAACCAGGGCACTGGGCATGTCATCCAGCTACAATGAGTGGCTGAAAGGTATTGTTATGCCCGATGTCCGAATCCCCGAGTGGGAAGAGAGAAGGCTTCCAAGACAATGCAACTCACAAAAAAAGGGAAGTTTATTGCTGACTCGAGTCAGGGCTCACTGCCGCAACCAACGCAGTGGTGCAGGGTCAGAAAGCGCTGAGCCCGAGCTGTTACCCAATTTATAAGGTGTGCATAAGCAGTTGGTAGCTGGCTTAAGCAGATTGGTTACATGTTTGCAAAGTAATCTTATTGGCTCAAACCTTCGCGGGCTTTTTTCAAACTTGGGCGTTCGCAGGCTTTTCAGCTCTCCCCTGATAGGTTCCCTTTTCCTCACTGGGTGCATATTGATTGGCTGGCTCCAGGTGGCCTGATAATCATGTTACTCTGGAAAACCAGGCCTACTCCTAATCTAGGCTGCCTGTCATGGTGCAGCTTCACAGTATGTCCCTGTTAGTAACAGACAGAATGTGGTCCACTGGAGAAGGCAATGGCAAACCACTTCAGTATTCTTGCCTTGAAACCCTATGAACTGTGTGAAAAGGCAAAAAGATAAGGTACTGAAGGATGAACCTCCCAGGTCGGTAGATGTCCAATATGCTACTGGGGAAAAGTGGATAAACGGCTACAGAAAGAATGAAGAGGCCAAGCCAAAGCAGAAGTGATGCCCAGTTGTGGTTGCAGCTGGTGGTGAAAGTAAAGTCAGATGCTGTAAACAACAATACTGCATAGTAATCAGGAACATTAGGTCCACGAATCAAGATAAACTGTCTGTGGTCAAACAGGAGATGGCAAGAGTGAACATTGATATTTTAGAAATCAGTGAACTAAAATGGACGGGAATCAGCGAATTGAATTCAGATGATCATTATATCTACTACTGTGGGCAAGAATGCCTTAGAAGGAATGGAGTAGTTTGTTTCCAAGGCAAACTGTTAGGTAGTTAGAATAGGGGAAAGGAGTCTTTTAGCGGTGGCTAAAAGACAAGGACGGGAAAAGCTTGCGAAAATAGAACGAAGAAAGGTCAAAGGAAGGCCGGAGGACCGGAGTGAAGACCTCAGGTAGAACAAACAGAATTCCTGGCTAAGCCTAATTTGCATAGGGCAGGCCCAGGGGGAGGAAAAACATATAAAAGGAAGAGCCAAAGCGCTTTCTCTCTCTCTCTCTTCCGCATGCGTGCACTCTTTCTCTTTCTCTCTCTTTCTCTCTCTGTGTGTCTCTCCTCCCCCAGGTGCATGCACTCTTTCTCTTTCTCTTTCTCTCTGTCTCCCACACGCTGGTGCGCTCCTCCACTCTCTTTTCTTCGTGTCTTTGGGTTGGCATGCCCTCACGCTTCAAGGATGGATTCTCCTGCTATCTTCTAAATAAAATAGAGCTGTAACACTGATTTGTCTGAGTTATAACACGGTCTGTCCAAGACCCGAGAGCTGTGACGCGCCGAGGGCTTTAATGTCCGTCACTCCAAATCTTTGTTGTGAGGAGACAGAACCGAGGAGCATACACTCACCTGGCATCTATGGTGCCGTGACTCGTTTTTAACCTGGCTGAAACCACCTCGGCGCGGCCCCCGCCAGGAGGAGACCAAGCACAGCAGGAGCCCAACTTAGCGAAAGCTCCCGTGGTAGAAGTGGAACATGAAGAAAACCCAGTGCAAGAGGCCCAGTGCAAGAGAACCCAGTGCAAGAGGCCCATCGAGCTGGAGACCAGGACAGCAAAAAACGAACTCAGCAGAAACCTCATGAGGCTCAGCCTCGGATTCCAGAAGACCTCCGGTTAAGGTAGGAGGTCCTTGCTCCTATGGCTGGAGGGATATGCCTAACAAAATCTTAATTCCTTTACAATCTCTCGTTTCTTGTTTCCTTGAACTCCCCGTGAACAGATGGGTGGCAGTGGGCGCAACTGAAGGACTCTGGAGAAGCTAATTTTTGGTATGTCCCAAAGGCACTATCTGCTGGGCCCCAGTAGTTGTTACCCAAACCGGTGGGGGTTCTTTTGTCCTTACTCTTCTCTGTGCCAAGAATCAGGCCAATGAAAACTGTGAACACAGGTCAGAAATTTAGTGGGTTTTCCAGCAGGCTATGAAGGGGATCCCTTGGCATGTTTTACCCACTGCTTTTTCCTCCTGTCCTTCAGCTCTCTCCCAGGACTCAAGCCCGGCCAAAACTAATGAAGCCCAGGCTCTGATGTCTCATTGCAAAAATTCATTGAGAGACAAAGCGATAAGTAAGAGGTGGATTTGTTAAGATTCAGAGAGAAGCCACTCTTCACGGTGTGGGCCATTGCTGAGGGCAAGGGCTCGGGCCATGGAATGTGACCTAGCTAGGTTTTGCGAGTGGGGTGAATTTATACGCTAATGAGTGGGAGGGTCATTCTAATCATTGGGGAACCATCCACTCCTCCCTCTTTTGACAGTGCCTTAGAGCTGTCATGCCACCTCTGGGTGTGTCTGTTGGCTTATAGATTGGGGATTAAGGTTTACTTGAATTTGACTTGTCATCTTGGACCCAATTGCTTTTAATTGGTTTATGTTATGCCCTTGTGCTTTGTCATTCTTTCAAAGGTTGTGCTCTGCCTCCTTCCCTCCTGTTTCATGCTCCTTTCCTCAGCCCCATCCGGGCCCACAATGTTGCCTCTACAATCTTCTGGAGGGACAACCAGAAAATAGCTGGCTTTAGGAGGGAAATACTGTATACAGCACTGGTCATGCTGGAGATCTTGGTGACACCCAACTCCAGTCCGGGGGTCCCAGGAAGTCAACCTGTCTTGACCTGCCTAGGGATCTGGTCCTCAAAAGGTTGTCACGCCTCAACCTGCTCGGGGATCCGCCAGTCCCAGGGGTCCCAGGAGGTCATCACGCCTCGACCTGCCCAGGGACCCAATTCTCAGGAGGCCGTCATGCCTCAACCTGCCCGGGGATTCTGTCTCTAGGAGGCTGTCACACCTCAGCCTGCCTGGGAATCTGCACCCTGACCCGTGGATGCCTGACTCTCAGGTTGCAACAGTTCTGGGTAGGATAAGCTTCAGAAAGACTCACCTCTAAGGAAGTCCACGCATGAAAATTGAAGGAGGCCTATTAGTTTTCTTGTTTTTCTTTTCCTCCCTGTCATGACTGTCTTTCAGATGGGAAATAACCAATCCACTTCCCGGCAGACGCCCTTGAGATGCATCCTTGATAACTGGAAGCTGTTTGATCCTCTAACTCTGAGGAGGAGTCACTTAAAATTCTTTTGTGCCACTGCGTGGCGTCAATATCCACTGGGGGATGAGGAACACTGGCCTGAGGATGGGAGTTTAAATTACAATACCATCCTGCAACTAGAATTATTCTGCAAAAGACAAGGGAAATGGACAGAGATCCCTTATGTCCAAATTTTCTTTTGACTAAGAGATATGAAGGAACTATGTCTTAAGTATGGGATTGTTGTATGCCCTAAAAGTGAGTCTACTAGGCAGATGGTGTTAGGCACAGGCAACCAAGAGGAGGAACCCCCTACCCCCCCCGTAAAGGCTCACCTCCCATGCCCCCGAAGAGACTGGAGCCTCCCACAACTCCCGAGTTGTCTGGTATCCAAACTTGCTCCTATATCCAGGAGCACCCCCTCTACAAAAGCCAGCTTGAGTTAGCTGGAGGAGAATTTGGACCAAGCCGGGATCCATAAGCCCTTCTCCCTCTTAGAACTAAGACAGATCAAACAAGACCTGGGAAGCTATACAGATGACCCAGGCAAATACATAGATATGTTCCAACATATTACCTTGGCCTTTGACTTGACGTGGAAGGACATCATGGTCACATTTTGTCAAACTTTATCTGACCCTGAACATACTAAGGTCTTAAAGGAAGCCTGAAGGTATGCAACGGGGCTTCACGTGTCAAGTGATAGATACCCAGTAGGGGAAACTGCAGTCCCCTCCTCCAGTTCTAGTTGGAATTTTAATGACCCTGAGCACATCTGGGAAAGAGATCATTTTCTAATCTGTGTGAAGGCAGGACTGAAAGCAGCCCAACAAAAAGTAATCAGCTATGCCTGGGTCTCAACAATAACTCAGGAGCCCGATGAGAACCCCATTGCCTTTCTGGAAAGGCTAAAAGAGACCCTCCAAAAGTTTACCAATTTGGACTTAGACTCTTACGAGGGACAGGTGATTTTAAAGGACAAATTCCTGTCCCAATGTGCATCAGATATCAGAATTCAGTTATAACAGTTACAGCAGCAGGAACCTGCTACCTCTTTAGGTGAGGTGGTCCAGACAGCCCCCAATACCTATTATAACAGAGAACAGGAGAAGGAGGCCAAGGCCAAGGAGAGGGAGAGAAGAAAAGAGACAAGCCATGCCCAGATGCTGGCTGCCCTCCAGGGAAGCCCTATGGCACACCTCGAGTCCTTGAAGGACAAGGCACGAGGCAAATGCCTAATCTGTAGACAGGCGGGGCATTGGGCCAAAGAGTGTCCAAACCCTGACAAGTCTCCTAGAACGACTTGCTACAAATGCCATCAACTGGGACATTGGGCGGCACTCTGCCCTCGGGACCCAAGAGCCTCAAGATCAAGCGCCAAGCCTTCCCTCACGATGGTTCAACAGAACTGAAGTGGCCCGCTCCAGCCAGCCTGTCTGTCACAGATAATCATCAAGGGGCTGGAGCCAAGGGTGCAACTGGATGTGGCAGGTAGGTCCGAGAATTTCTTGGTTGACACAGGGGCTACCTACTCTGTCTTCATCTCCTACTCCGGGGCCTTCTCCTCCTAAACCTGTACCATTTTGGGTGCTACAGAAAAAACAACTACCAAAAGATTCACCCAAGCACTTCTTTGTTGCTGGGATGGACAAATATTTTCCCACCAGTTTCTGGTGGTCCACGAGTGTCCTACTCCCTTATTGGGAAGAGATATACTCACTAAACTGGGGACCACCCTTGTAATGGGAAGCTTTTCAGCCCCTAGAGTCCCACAGCTCCTGGTTACTACTGAAGAACCCATTACACCTTCTCCAATAGGAAGGGATAAAAAAACTATGGGAGTACAAAATTAATCCCCAGGTGTGGGACCAGGGAATTCCTGGACGAGCCCACCAAGCTGAACCGGTCATCATTGTCCTCCGAGATCCCACTCGGTTTCCTAACTGGAAACAAGATCCCCTCAAAAGAGAGGCTCGGGAGGGACTACAGCCTTTAATAAATACATTTCTTGCTTGTGGGCTATTGGTCCCCACCAGTTTGCCATGTAACACCCCAATCCTCTCAGTAAAGAAAAAGGACGGAACCTGGCGAGTAGTTCAACATCTACGGATCATAAATGAAACTCTAGTCCCCCTCCATCTCACAGTACTCAATCCCTATGTAATCTTGGGAGAAATCCCACCCAGTGTCAAGTGGTTTACAGTCTTGAATCTCAAAGAAGCATTTTTTTTGCATACCACTGGCTAAAGAAGCCCAATATCTTTTTGCCTTTGAGTGGGAGGCCCCAGGAGAAAAACACCAACAGATGACTTGGACAGTATTACCTCAGGGGTTCAGAGATAGCCCCCACCTGTTTGGACAGGCCCTTAGCCAGAATCTCCTAGATCCGGACCTGGGACCTAATGGGAAAATATTACAATACATAGATGACCTACTAATCTTCTCTGGAGATGAGGAAAATGCCCAACAACATGCAATTCAGGTTCTAAACTTTTTGGCAGAAAGGAGATATAAAGTCTTCCGTGCTAAGGTACAAATGATTGAGACAAAAATCACTTACCTGGGAGTTCAGATGACACACAGGTCTAAGAGGCTGTCCTCTGGTCGGGTACAAGGAATCCTCCAGTTGCCCTCCCCCACGACTCGAAAACAATTGCGAGCTTTCCTGGGGCTAACAGGGTATTGTAGAATCTGGATAACCAACTATGGTCTAATTGCCCAGCCCTTATATGAAAGCTTAAAGGGACGAGATGATTCAATCCCACTGATGTGGGGAGCTCCTCAAAAGAAGGCAGAGGCTACACTAAAACAGGCCTTAACTCAGGCACATGTCTTGAGGTTGCCAGACCCAGAAAAAGCATTCCAACTTTGTGTCCATGAAAGAGAGGGAATAGCCTTGGGAGTGTTAATTCAAAGGTTAGGATCTGAGCCCCAGCCTGTAGCTTACTTATCCAAGAGACTCGATCCAACCACCCAAGCCTGGCCCCCCTGCCTTTGAAATCTTGCAGCTATTGCAACCATGATAGAAGATGCTTTAAAACTCTCCTTTGGGGGCAAACTAACTATTTTTACCAGCCACCAAGTAAAATAACTCCTAAATGGGAAAGGCCATTTATGGATATCTGATCAAAGAATCCTCAGATATCAAGTAATGCTGATGGAAAATCCAGGCCTCACTTATCCCCTTGTGAGGTTCTTAACCCAGCCACCATCCTGCCTACCCCTGAGGGCTCTCTCCCCTTTCACTCTTATCTAGAAACCTTGGACCACTGGAAAAAACCCTGAGAGGGATTGTTAGAAGATCCTCTGGCCAATCCTAAGGAAATCTGGTACACTGATGGAAGCAGCTTTGTCTTGGATGGAAGAGCTGGATATGCAGTAGTCTCCAATTTTGAGACCATAGAGGCTAAGCCTCTGCCACCAGGTGCTTCAGCCCAATTAGCTGAGCTTATAGCCCTGACTCGAGATTTAGAACTGGGAAAAGGAAAAAGAATAGCCATTTACACTGACTCCAAGTAGGCCTTCTGGTGCTACATGCACATGTGGCCATTTGGAAAGAAAGGGGCCACTTGACCACCTGAGTGTCCCCAATCGAATATGGTGATCAAATTCTTAGACTCTTGGAGGCAGTTCATCTGCCCACTGAGGTTTCAGTCTCCCACTGTAAAGGACACCAGAAAGGGAGCACAGAAGTGGCACGAGGGAACCAAGCAGCTGATCAGGCAGCTAAGAGAGCAGCGTTACAGAACCATGACCTAATAGGGTTGCCACCTTAGTTCCACAGACTAACTTGCCAGAAATTCCTTCATATACTGAAAGTGAGACTCTTAAAGCTAAGAGTGAGGGCTTTCAAGAAGATCATACGGGGTGTGCAAAAGGAGGGACTCCTTTTCCTGCCTGGGAACCAACTCCTTACATGCCACCACTCATTTAGGGGAAAAGGCCCACCAAAGATTACTAGAAAGGTCCTTCAGAGGAACAGGCCTACAAACAACTTTAAGACAAGTGGTGTCCTCTTGTCCTACTTGCCAATTAAACAGCCCCCAAGGAGCTCAAAAACCCCAGCTGGCCCAGCCTGTCCAACGATGTGGGACCTATCCAGGAGAGGCCTGGCAGATGGACTTCACCCAGATGCCAGTTTCTCAAGGCTATAAATACCTATTAATCATGATAGATACAATCACAGGATGAATTGAAAGCTTTCCCACCCTGACTGAGAAGGCTGAGGAGGTGGTAAAAATAACTGCTCCATGAAATTCCAAGATTTGGTCTGCCCAGGTCATTATAAAGTGACAATGGGACATCATTTACTTTTAAGGTCACCCAAGGGGTCTCTAATGCATTGGGCATTACTTATTATCTCCATTGTGCCTGAAGGCCTCAGTCTTCAGGAAAAGTAGAAAGAGCCCAATAATTCTTAAAATCAGTGATAAAAAATGATAACCCAGAAGACCTCCCTGGGATGGAAGAAAACTTTACCAATAGCCCTCCTCTGCACCCGTATTGCTTGCCCCTAAGGAACAGGTTGGTCTTAGTCCTATGAGATGCTATACAGGAGACCTTTTGTTTATGTCAGTGACCTCTTTCTAGATCCAGGGATTCAGACCCTCCAGTCTTATACCATGGCCATTGGGCAATTCCAGCAGGATATATGCTTGTGGGGTATGAACCAGGACCCAAAATACTCTAAGGAGTCACCACTATATGCTCCAGGGACTCAAGTCCTAGTTATAGTCTGGAAAGATGGGTCCCCAGAGGCTCAACTCCAGCCCACATGGAAGGGCCCCTACCCTATAATACTTTCTACTCCCACAGCAGTGAAGGTGCCAGGAGATGACTCCTGGATTCACTACTCATGAGTCACCATGGAAGAAAACAGAAAAGGACACTCAGTACACCTGTGAGCCCCTGGGAAATCTCAGATACCTATTCAGAACTACAAATGAATGCCATTCTAATAAACAACCCCCAAAATCTAGTTTCTGGAGATAAGATTTCTCAGGATAGCTCTAAAGAGCCAACACAGCTTGGTAGAGATTATACTCCAAAACAGGCAGGAAATAAATCTTCTGATCCCTGAAAAAGGAGGGACTTGAGCCATCCTGGCGATGGGAATTTGGAGTTGGCTAATGCCCCTACTAGTCCTTGTTACACCATACTGATGCTGCTTATGATTGTTCCATGCATTATCAATTGTCTAACCTGTTTTGTCTCTGCTCAGATCAACAAGCTACAACATGCGGTGCCAGTTCAACAAAGACACAAAACTACAGCCGACCATGGAAAATATCACTCACCCTTAGACGGACACCGCTATGAGGACTCTGAGGCCTGAGACTAGCAAGAGTGGGAGGCCCAATACCCCTCGTTGTCCCAGTTCAGCAGGATGTAGCCAGAAAGACCTTGATGGCCCTATTCCCAAGGAATTGGGCCTCCCATCTCTTGGGGGGGGGGGGATGTTAGGTAGTTAGAGTAGGGAAAAAGAGTCCAAAATGGTGGTGGCTAAAAGTCAAGGAAGGGAAAAGCCTGTGAAAATAGAACAAAGAAAGGTCAAAGGAAGGTCAGAGGACCGGAGTGAAGACTTCAGGTAGAACAAACAGCACTCCTGGCTAAGCCCAATTTGCATAGGGCAGGCCCAGGGGGAGGAAAAACACATAAAAGGAGAAGCCAAAGTGCTTTCTCTCCCTCCCTCTCTCTCGCTCTCTTCCCTGTGCGCCGTCATGCTCCTCCACTCTATTCTCTTCGCGTCTTTGAGTTGGCATGCCCTCACGCTTTGAGGATGGATTATCCTGCTAACTTCTAAATAAAATAGAGCTGTAATATTGATTTGTCTAAGAGCTATAACACGGTTTGTCCAAGACCCGAGAGCTGTGACGCGCCGAGGGCTTTATTGTCCGCCACTCCAAATCTTTGTTGTGACGAGACAGAACCAAGGAGCATACACTCGCCTGACAAAACCATTCAACATCACAGGAATCCAAGTCTATGCCCCAACCACTAATGCTGAAAAACTTGAAGTTGCATGATTCTATGAAGACCTATTTCAAATCCTAAAAGATGATGCTGTGAAAGTGCCACACTCAATATGCCAGCAAATTTGGAAAACTCCACAGTGGCCACAGAACTGGGAAAGGTCAATTTTCATTCAAGTCCCAAAGAAGGGCAATGCCAAAGAATGTTTGAACTACTGCACAATCGCAATCATCTCACACACTAGCAAAGTAGTGCTCAAAATTCTCCAAGCCAGGCTTCAACAGTACGTGAACCGTGAACTTCCATATGTTCAAGCTGGATTCAGAAAAGGCAGAGGAACCAGATATCAAATTGTGAACATCCGTTAGATCATCAAAAAAGCAAGAGAGTTCCAGAAAAACATCTACTTTTGCTTTATTGACTATGCCAAATCCTTTGACTCTGTGGATCACAACAAACTGTGGAAAATTCTTCAAGAGATGGGAATACCAGACCACCTGACCTGCCTACTGAGAAATCTGTATGCAGGTCAAGAAGCAACAGTTAGAACTGGACACGGAACAACAGACTGGTTCCAAGTGGGGAAAGGAGTATGTCAAGTTTGCATATTGTCACCCAACTTATTTAATTTATATTCAGAGTACATTATGCGAAATACCAGGCTGGATGAAGCACAAGCTGGAATCAAGATGCCAGGAGAAATATCAATAACCTCAGATACACATGAAAGGTTGTTGTTGATCCATGAAAAGACGCTGGAATTTTTGGCCTCCAGAGGAGAAGAATTCAATCCGGGGCCAGAGATGAGGCTTGATCACTCAGAGCTTTTGTGTAATAAAGTTTTATTAAAGTATAAAGGAGATAGAGAAAGCTTCTGACATAGGCATCAGAAGGGGGCAGAAAGAGCACCCCTCCTGCTAGTCTTCAGCTGGATGTTATATAGTCACTAGCAGTCTGTTAATGAAAGAAAGGATTGTCTTAAAACTCAGAATGGCACCAGGCCCCTCATCCATAAAATGTATTTTGGGATAATCTCGGCACCAGACGATTCATCCCAGGCCATAAAACGATTGACTTGAATCTTGTAGAAGGGCAGATTACCATAAAAATAGTTTCACTTATATAGATTAGGGGGACAGTATCTGAGTATAACATAATGGTTTGTCAAGTAGGTTCTGAGCCATTAGGCGGAACCGACTTGAAGACAGAGTCTGGGGTAAATGCATAGCACATTAACATAGCTTAAGACAAACATTTCCATAAGAAAAATGCATTGGTTAACTCAAGGTTTGAGAACAGTTAACTTCAGGTGAAACCAGGTGTCATTATGGCAACACAGTATTTTAAGAGAAACCTTTTAAATTTGTATAGAGAAGGGAAAAAATATCGCTAGTTTGTTTCCTCCTAATGCTTAAGAGAGATAAAAATGTCTGACACTTGCAGCCTATTTCCTCCATTTGGAGACCCCTGGCCTTCCTGCCTGTTACCCTCTCACACAAATGACACCACCCTTATGGTGGAAAGCAAAGAAGAACTAAAGAGCCTCTTGATGAAAATGAAAGAGAAGAGTGAAAAAGTTGGCTTAAAACTCAACATTCAGAAAACTAAGACCATGGCATCTGGTCCCAACACTTCATGGCAAATAGATGGGGAAACAATGGAAACAGTGGCAGACTTTATTTTGGGGGGTTCCAAAATCACTGCAGATGGTGACTGCAGCCATGAAATTAAAAGATGCTTGCTCCTTGGAATAAAAGCTGTGACTAACCTAGACAGCATATTAAAAAACCAGAGATATTACTTTGCCGACAAGGTCCATCTAGTCAAAGCTATGGTTTTTCCAGTAGTCATATAAGGATGTGAGAGTTGGACTATAAAGAAAGCTGAGTGCCAAAGAATTGATGCTTTTGAACTGTGGTGTTGGAGAAGACTCTTGAGAGTCCCTCGGACTGCAAGGAGATCCAACCAGTCAATCCTAAAGGAAATCAGTCCTGAATATTCATTGGAAGGACTGATGCTGAAGTTGAAACTCCAATCCTTTGTCCACCTAATGCAAAGAACTGACTCAATGGAAAAGACCCTGATCCTGGGCAAGATTGGAGGTGGGAGGAGAAAGGGATAACAGAGGATGAGATGGTTGGATGGCATCACCGACACGATGGACATGCATTTGAGTAAACTCTGGGAGTTGGTGATGGACAGGGAAGCCTGACATGCTGCAGTCCATGGGGTTGCAAAGAGTCAGATATGACTGAGTGACTGAACTGATGAAGACCTACAATGCCTTCTAGAACTAACACCAATAAAAGGTCCTTTTCATCATAGGGGACTGGAATGAAAAAGTAGGAAGTCAAGAGATATCTGGAATAACAGGCGAGTTTGGCCTTGGAGTACAAAATGAAGCAGGGCAAAGCTAACAGTTTTGCCAAGAGAACACACTGATCATAGCAAACAGTCTCTTCCAACAACACAAGAGACAAGTATACACTTGGATATCACCAGATGGTCAGTATCGAAACTAGATTGATTAAATTCTTTGCAGCCGAATATTGAGAAGCTCTATAAAGTCAGCAAAAACAAGACCTGGAGCTGACTATGGCTCAGATCTTGATCTCCTTATTGCAAAAGTCAGGCTCAAATTGAAGGGATTAGATTTGATAGACAGTGTGTCTGAAGAACTATGGACAGTGGTTCATAGCATTTTACAGGAGTTAGTGACCAAAATCATCTTTAAGAAAAGGAAATGCAAGATGGAAAAGTGGTCATCTGAGGAGGCCTTACAAATAGCTGAGAAAAGAAGAGAAGTGAAGGGCAAAGGAGAAAGGTAAAGATATAACCAACTGAATGCAGAGAATAGCAAGGATTTTTAAAAAAGCTCTCTTAAGTGAACAATGCAAAGAAATAAAGGAACACAATAGAATGGAAAAGACTAGCAATCTCTTTAAGATAATTGGAGATACCAAGGGAATATTTCATGCAATGATAAGCACAATAAAGGGCAAAAACTGCAAGGACATAACAGACCAGAAGAGATTAAGAAAAGGTGGTAAGAATACACAGATGAACTGTTTAAAAAAGCTCTTAATGACCTAGATAACCATGATGGTGTGGTCACTCACCTAGAGCCAAACATCCTGGGCTGTGAAGTCAAGTGGGCCTTAGAAAGCACTACTACAATCAAAACTAGTGGAGGTGATGGAGTTCCCGCTGAGTTATTTCATATCCTGAAAGATGATGCTGTGAAAGTGCTGCACTCAATATCCCAGCAAACTTGGAAAACTCAGCAGTGGCCACAGGACTGAAAAAGGTCCATTTTCATTCCAATCCCAAAGAAGGGCAATGCCAAACAATGTTCAACTTACCATACAATTGCACCCATTTCACACACTAGCAAGATTATTTTCAAAATCTTTCAAGCTAGGTTTCATCAGTATGTGAACAAAGAACTTCCAAATGTACAAGCTGGATTTAGAAAACACAAAATTTAGAAATTGCCAACATTCTCTGGATCATGGAAGAAGCAAGGGAATTAAAAAAAAAAAATATATATATATATATATGCTACTGCTTCATTAACTACACTAAAACCTTTGACTGTGGATCGCAACAAACTATGGAATATTCTTAAGGAGTTGTGAATACCAGCCTCTTGAGAGTCACTTGCACAACAAGGAGATCAAACCAGCCAATCCTAAAGGAAATCAACCCTGAATATTCATTGGAAGGACTGATGCTGAAGTTTAAGATCCAATATTTTGGCCACCTGATGTGACGAGCCAACTCATTGGGAAAGACCCTGATGCTGGCAAACACTGAGGGTAAGAGGAGAAATGGATGACAGAGGATGAGACAGTTGGATGTCATCACTGACTCAATGGACATGAGTTTGAACAAACTCTGGGAGACAGTGAAAAACAGGGAAGCCTGGCATGCTGCAGCTCATAGGGTCGCAGACAAACGGACATGACTTAGCGACTGAACAATAACAACAACAATCCTTCTTCAGTGCTTTTTATTTCTTTATGTAGATCTGGGTTTTTGAGTTGTATTATTTTCCTTCTCTCTAAAGGAGTTCTTTTAATATTCCTTGAAAGATAGGTATCCTGGCAGCAACTTTCTTTAGTTTTGTTTGTCTGATTAAGCCTTTATTTCTCTTTCACTTCTAAAATATATATATGTATTATATATATAATATGTACTATTTATATATATATATAGAAAACTTTTCTAGTGCACTTGAGAAAGAACATTTAAAAAAAGAGAGATGGAGAAACTGGAAAACATAAACTAAGTGAAATGGGAGCACTGAATATGAAATAGAAAAAGTGAAACAAACTAGATAAAAGTGAAAAATAATCATATGGTCCAGTTGTTTTTAAACATGGCTACTCATTAGAAACATATCTGGAGGTTTGGAGTGAAAAGCAATACCTGGGCATTTGTATTTTCCAAAAGCTTCCAAGATAATTCTGAGATGCATCCTGGATCTTAAAAACTGATTACAGGTTTTTCTATTAAATGGTAATTTTTGTGATATGGAATTATATTATGTTTCTATTGACCAATCATGATACAGTGGTATTAACTGAGTAATTGTTACATAATCACAACAGTAAAAGATGTTTATCAGTTTGTACAATCAACTGTTTTTCAGTTGTTCAGTCATGTCTGACGCTAGCCACCCAGTGGACTGCAGCATGCCAGGCTTCCCTGTCCCTCACCATCTCCTGGAGCTTGCTCAAACTCATGTCCATTGAGTCAGTGATGCCATCCAGCCATCTCATCCTCTGTCTTCCCTTTCTCCTCCTGCTGTCAATCTTTCTCAGCATCAGGGGCTTTTCTAATGAGTTGGTTCTTCGCATCAGGTGGCCAAAGTACTGGAACTTCAGTTTCAGTCCTTCCAATGAATATTCAGGGTTGATTTCCTTTTAGATTGACTGATTTGATCTCCTTGCAGCCCAAGAAACTCTCAAGAGTCTTCTTCAACACCACAATTCAAAAGCATCAATCTTCAGTGCTCAGCTTTCTTTATGTTCCAACTCTCACATCCATACATAACTACTTGGAAAAACCATAGCTTTGACTTTGTCAGCAAAGTAATGTCTCTAGTTTTTAATTTGCTATCTAGGTTGGTCAGAGTTTTTCTTCCAAAGAGCAAGCATCTTTTAATTTCATGGCTGCAATCACCATCTGCAGTGATTTTGGAGCCCAAGAAAATAAAATCTGTCACTGTTCCCATTGTTTCTCCATCTATTCACCAGGACGTGATGGGACCGGATGCCATGATCTTCATTTTGAATATTGAGTTTTGAGCCAATTTTTTCACTCTCCTCTTTCACTTTCATTAAGAGGCTCTTTAGTTCTCCTTTGCTTTCTGCCATAAGGGTGGTATAACCTGCATATCTGAGGTTATTGATATTTCTCCTGGCAATCTTGGTTCCACTCATGCTTCATCCACCCTGTCATTTTGCATGATATACTCTGCATAGAAGTTAAATTAGCAAAGTGACAATATACATCCTTTTCATTATAGGGGACTGGAATGCAAAAGTAGGAAGTCAAGAAACACCTGGAGTAACAGGCAAATTTGGCCTTGGAGTACAGAATGAAGCAGGGCAAAGGCTAATAGAGTTCAGCCAAGAGAACGCACTGGTCTTAGCAAACACCCTCTTCCAACAACACAAGAGAAGACTCTACACATGGACATCACCACATGGTTGACACTGAAATCAAATTGATTATATTCTTTGCAGCCAAAGATGGAGAAGCTCTATACAGTCAGCAAAAACAAGACCGCGGGCTGACTGTGGCTCAGATCATGGACTCCTTATTGCCAAATTCAGACTGAAATTGAAGAAAGTGGGGAAAACCACTATACCATTCAGGTATGACCTAAATCAAATCCCTTATGATTATACAGTGGAAGTGAGAAATAGATTTAAAGGACTAGATCTGATAGACAGAGTGCCTGATGAACTATGGATGGATGTTCATGACACTGTACAGGAGACAGGAATCAAGACCATCCCCAAGAAAAAGAAATGCAAGAAAAGCAAAATGGCTATCTGAGGAGACCTTATGAATAGCTGTGAAAAAAGGGAAGCAAAAAGCAAAGGAGAAAAGGAAAGATATACCCATTGGAATGCAGAGTTCCAAAGAATAGCAAGGAGAAATAAGAAAGCCTTCCTCAGTGATCAGTGCAAAGAAATATAGGAAAACAATAGGATGGGAAAGACTAGAGATCCAGAGATCCAGAGAACCACATATCAAATTGCCAACATCTGCTGGATCATTGAAAAAGCAAGAGAGTTCCAGAAAAACATCTATTTCTGCTTTATAGACAATGCCAAAGCCTTTGACTGTGTGGATCACAATTAACTGTGGGAAATTCTGAAAGAGATGGGAATACCAGACCAGCTGACCTGCCTCTTGAGAAACCTGTATGCAGGTCAGGAAGCAACAGTTAGAACTGGACATGGAACTACAGACTGGTTCCAAATAGGAAAAGGAGTACGTCAAGGCTGTATAATGTCACCCTGCTTATTTAACTTATATGCAGGGTATATCATGAGAAATGTTGGGCTGGAAGATTCACAAGCTGGAGTCAAGATTCCCGGGAGAAATATCAATAACTTCAGATATGCAGATGACACCACCCTTATGGTAGAAAGTGAAGAACTAAAGAGCCTCTTGATGAAACTGAAAGAGGAGAGTGAAAAAGTTGGCTTAAAGCTCAACATTCAGAAAACTAAGATCATGGCATCTGGTCCCATCACTTCACGGCAAATAGATGGGGAAACAGTGGAAACAGTGGCTGACTCTATTTTTCTGGGCTCCAATATCACTGCAGAGGGTGACTGCAGCCATGAAATTAAAAGACATTTACCCCTTGGAAGGAAAGTTATGACCAACCTAGACAGCATATTAAAAAGCAGAGACATTACTTTGTCAACAAGTCACTTATGGATGTGAGAGTTGGACTATAAAAAAAGCTAAGCGCAGAAGAACTGATGCTTTTGAACTGTGGTATTGGAGAAGACTCTTGCGAGTCCCTTGGACTGCAAGGAGATCCAACCAATGCATCCTAAAGGAGATCAGTCCTGAATGTTCATTGGAAGGACTGATGTTCAAGCTGAAACTCCAATCCTTTGGCCACCTGAAGCGAAGAGCTGACTCATTTGAAAAGACCCTGATGCTAGGAAAGATTAAGCGTAGAAGGAGAAGGGGACGACAGAGGATGAGATGGTTGAATGGCATCACCAACTCAGTGAATCAATGGACATGGGTTTGGGTGGACTCTGGGAGTTGGTGATGGACAGAGAGGCCTGATGTGCTGTGGTTCATGTGGTCGCAAGGAGTCGGACATGACTGAGCGACTGAACTGAACTGAATATACATCCTCAACATACTCCTTTCCCAATTTGGAACCAGTTCATTTTTCCATGTTCAGTTCCAACTGTTGCTTCTTGACTTGCATACAGGTTTTTCAGGAGACAAGTAAGGTGGTCTTGTATCTATCTCTTGAGGAATTTTCAACAATTTTTTGTGATCCACACAAAGGCTTTAGCATAGTCAATGAAGCAGAAGTAGATGTTTTTTTTTTTTTTTTTTAAATCTCTTACTTTTTCTATGATCCAGCAGATGTTGGCAATTTGATATCTGGATCCTCTGCCTTTTCTAAATCCAGGGTGAACATCTGGAAGTTCTTGGTTCACTTACTGTTGAAGCCTCTCTTGGAGAATTTTGAGCATTATTTTGCTAACATGTGAAATGAGTGCAATTGTGTGGTAGTTTGAGCATTCTTTGGTATTGCCTTTTTTGGGACTGGAATGAAAACTGACCTTTTCCAGTCCTATGGCCACTGCTGAGTTTTTTAAATTTGCTGGCATATTGAGTGCAGCACTTTCACAGCATCATCTTTTAGGATTTGAAATAGCTCAGCTGGAATTCCATCACCTCCACTAGCTTTGCTCCTAGTGATGCTTCTTAAGGGTTACTTGACTTCGCACTCCAAGATGTCTGGCTCTAGGTGAGTGATCACATCATCGTGGTTATCTAGGTTATTAAGATCTTTTTTCATAGTTTTTCCATGTTTTCTTGCCACTTCTTCTTAATGTCTTCTGCTTCTCTTAAGTCCATACCATTGTTGTCCTTTATTGTGCCCGTCTTTGCATGAAATGTTCCCTTGGTATCTCTAATTTTCATGAAGAGATCTCTGGTCTTTACTATTCTATTGTTTTCCTCTATATCACAATCAATAGCCAAATGAAAAATAAAATACAATAACAATGGCAAGTCGTAATTGGAACATGATTAACCTAACAATATAAAATAATTACATACAATTTGGGGGGTCAAGCAGAGTGATGTGGAAAGTGGACGTGCCCACATGCACTTGTTTTCATCTCTCCAGCCAGTATATGTCTTTTGTTGATGTATTTAATCTACTTACATTTAAAGTGATTATCAATATATATGATCCTATTACCATTTTCTTAGTTGTTTTGTCCTCATTAATATAGTGGTGAGGATCCTCACCTGTCATGCAGGAGACCAGGTTCAATTCCCTGATGGGAAGGCAACACACCCTTTTGAACTTCCCTGGTGGCTCAGACAATAAAGTGTCTTTCTATAATGCTGAAGACCCAGGTTCGATCCCTGGGTCGGGAAGATCCCCTGGAGAAGGAAATGGCAACCCACTCCAGTACTTTTGCCTGGAAAATCCCATGGATGGAGGGACCTGGTAGGCTATAGTCCATGGGGTTGCAAAGAGTTAGACACGACTGAGTGACTTCACACTGCAGTGATTAACAAACCAAACCAAAAACCTAGTTGTTTTGGGCTTATTTCCTGTAGGTCTTTTCCTTCTTTTGTGTTTCCTGCCTAGATATGCTTGTTTTTTAATCGTTGTAAAGCTGGTTTGTGAAGGTATTAATCAGTCAGCCGTGTCCTACTCTTTTTGACCCCCTGGACTGTAGCCCACCAGGCTCTACTGTCCATGGAACTCTCTAGGCAGAAATAGTGGAGTGGGTTGCCCTACCCTGGAGAATGGAATTCCCATCTTCAGGACATCTTTCCAACCCAGGGATTGAATCCAGTTCTCCTGCATTGCAGGAAAATTACAGTCTGAGCCTGTAAAATTACAGGGAGGCCTGTAAAGCTGATTTCTTGGTGCTGAATTCTCTTAATTTTTGCTTGTCTGAATAGCTTTTAATTTGTCCATCAAATATGAATAGTCTACTTGCTGGGTAGAGTATTCTTGGTTTTAGGTTCTTCCCTTTCATCACTTTAAATATATCTTGCCATTCCCTTCTGGCTTGTAGAGTTTCTGTTGAGAAATCAGCTGATAACCTGACAGGAGTTTCCTTGTGTTATTTGTTGTTTTCCCTTTATGGCTCTTAATATTTTATGTTTGTGTTTAATTGTTGTCAGTTTGATTACTATGTTGTCTTGGTGTGTTCCTCCTTGTGTCTATCCTGCCTGGGACTCTCTGGGCTTACTGGACTTGGTTGACTATTTTCTTTCCCATGTTAGGGAAGTTTTCAGCTACTACCTCTTTAAAACTAAGATCATGGCAACCGATCCCATCACTTAACGGCAAATAGATGGGGAAACAGTGGAAACAGTGGCTGACTTTATTTTTGGGTGCTCCCAAATCACTGCAGATGGTGACCGCAGCCATGAAATTAAAAGGTGCTTACTCCTTGGAAGGAAAGTTATGACCAACCTAGACAGCATATTAAAAAGCAGAGACATTACTTTGCCAATAAAGGTCCATCTAGTCAAGGCTGTGGTTTTTCCAGTGGTCATGTATGGATGTGAGAGTTGGACCATAAAGAAAGGTGAGCCCTGAAGAATTGATGCTTTTTGAACTGTGGTGTAGAAGACTCTTGCGAGTCCCTTGGACTGCAAGAAGATCCAACCAGTGCATCCTAAAGGAGATCAGTCCTGGGTGTTCATTGGAAGGACTGATGTTGAAGCTGAAACTCCAATACTTTGGCCACCTGACTCATTTGAAAAACCCTGATGCTGGGAAAGATTGAAGGCAGGAGGAAAAAGTGTTGACAGAGGATAAGATGGTTGGATGGCATCACCGACTCAATGGACATGAGTTTGGGTAAACTCTGGGAGTTAGTGATAGACAGGGAGACCTGGTGTGCTGCAGTCCATGGGGTCGCAAAGAGTCAGAAATGACTGAGCGACTGCACTGCACTGAACTGAACTGAACCTCTTCAAATATTTTCTTGGGTCCTTTCTATCTCTCTTCTCCTTCTGGGACCCCTATAATGTGAATATTGGTGCATTTAATGTTGTCCCAGAGGTCTCTTAGGCTGTCTTAATTTTTTTTCATTCTCTTTTCTATATTCTGTTCTGTGAAGTGATTTCCTCCATTCTGTCCTCCAGGTCACTTTTCCATTCTTCTGCCTCAGTTATTCTATTGATCCCTTCTACTGTATTGTTCATCTTCATTTGTTTGTTCTTCAGTTCTTCTAGGTCTTTAGTAAGCATTTCTTGCATCTCCTCCATTCTGTTTCCAAGATCCTGGGTCATCTTCACTATCATTATTCTGAATTATTTTTCTGAAAGATTGCCTATCTCCACTTCATTTAGTTGTTTTTCTGGGATTTTATGTTGGCCCTTCATCTGGGATATAACTCTCTGCTTTTCCATCCTGATTAACTTTCTGTAATGTGGTTTTTTGTTCTAGCTGCTGTAGGATTGTGGTTCTCCTTGCTTCTTTTGTCGTCTACCCACTGGTGGATGAAGCTAAGAGGCTTCTGTAAGCTTCTTGATGGGAGGGACAGGGTGTTGAAAACCAAGTCTTGTTCTGGTGGGTAGAGCCTTGCTCAGTAAAGCTTTAATCCAATTATCTGCTGTTGGGTAGGTTTGCACTCCCTCCCTGTTTTTGGCCTGAGGTCACCCAGCCCTGGGGTCTATGGGTTATATGGTAGGGTTAGTGGCAACCTCCAAGAGCACTTATGCTAAGGGGCCCCTTCCAGGACTGCTGCTGCCAGTGCACCCACCTCCACTGCTGATCCATGCCTCCACAGGAGACTCTCCAATACTAGCAGGTTGTTTTGGTTCAGTCTCCCGTGGGGTTACTGTTTATTTACCCTGCATCTTAGTGGATGCAAGATTTTCTCTGTGCCCTCCAAGACTGGAGTCTGTACCTCCTCCAGTTGTGTGGAATTCCTATAATCAAGTCCTGCTGGCCTACAAGGTCATATTCCCTTGGGATTCCCACTCCCTTTGACATAACCCCAGGCTGGGAAGCCCGACATGGAGCTCAGAACCTTTACAACATTGGGAAAACTTCTTTGGTATTATTGTTTTCCAGTTTGTGAGTCACCCACCTGGCAGGTATGGTATTTGATTTTATCGTGATCGCACACCTCCACCCATCTCACTGCAGTTTCTTCATCTTTGGATGGGTGATACCCTTTTTGGTGGGTCCAGCATCCTCCTGTCGATGGCCAACAGCTAGCTGCAGTTTTGGTGCTCTCACAGGAGGGGATGAGTGCATCTTCTACTCTGCCATCTTGAACCAGAGCTTCTATTTCTTTTTCACTTCTTAAGGATAGTTTTCAGGGCACAGAATTCTAGGTTGGTGGGTTTGTTTTTAACACTCGAAATATTTCACTCCTCTCTCTTTTTGTGTGCACGGTTTCTGAAAATATGTTGGGCATATTCTTTGTCCCTCTACAGGTGAGATATTTTTCACCATAAAAGTTGCAGTGGTAATCCTGAAAATTGCGGAGGTAATCCTGAAGTGGCCATCCACTAGCATGTGGGGCTCTATGGCTTTTAACTACTACAAGAGATGTCTTAAATCTCTTACATTTCATCCCTAACCTGAACAGAGGGTACCTGTTTGCAGACTGGGTGACAGTGTTGACCTCACTTTTTAATGAGTCTGATTACTGGATCTGCAGTGAGATGCCATGGAAAATTGATCTGGTTAATGTGACCAAGTGGGGAAAACTGAAGAATTGCCTTCTTCCAGTCTTACATGACAAGCACCGGGCTCAAAACTTGCCCACTTAATGAATCACAATTTTTGTCATTGGATGCTGTTGTTATGTTGCATCCATGGCACTTGGTTGCAGTGCTTCTCTACATACCTGGCCCCAGAGATATTGCAGAGGAGACCAAGATAGTAAGAGTCGTGCAGGGTTTGTAGGGGTGGAGTGAGTGCATGGTCAAATCATTCAAGATGTCTGTTCTCTTGCTCTCTCTAATTCCCTGTTTGACCAGTACCTGCTTCACTTACATGACTATCCAGCCCTATTAATTATAGGGCTTAATCAGTAACTGTCTACATGCTTGTCCCCTGCCCAAATGCTGCTTTCCCTGGTAACTGATGAACCAACTTGACTCAATTCCACCTAAAAATTGTAGCCTCCTTCTCTTCCACTAGTAAAGATTGCTGCTATCTGCTGTATACAGTGAGGTTTTGCTCCAGGACCTTTTGCTTCAGACTTATATGATTTCCTATTATGTAAAATACTGATGTCTCTGTCAGTGTTTCCAGGCTGTTTCTTCTGTCTCAGGGCTGGGCAGCTACAAGACTTGCAGGCCTGCAGGGTGCAGTGCGGCAATATTATTAATCAAAGTTGTTTTAAATACCTGGTTTTATATTTCTAACATCCCTGGCACATCTGGTTCTGATGCTTTCTCTCACTCTTCAAATTGGGTTTTTTTTTTTTTTTTTTTTTTGCCTTTTGGCATGCCTTATATTTTAAAATTGATAGCCAGAAGTTAAATAAGTACTGTAAAAGGCTGTATAGGGCCTATATAATGTGTGGTGAATTGTGCGTGAAGGAGAAGTATTCTATAATCCTATAATTAGGTGTCAGTCTCAGTAAGCCTATGGCTTTTGACTGTAAACTTCACAAGTAGTGTTCAATCTTTTTCTTTCACTACTTATGTGGGACAGGATGGCTAGGGTTTGCTAGAACTGGGTATTTTCTTTCTCCCATCTGGAAGACTAGGGCTGAGAAGAATTAGGTATATCCCTTCCTCTAGATCAGTTAGGTTCTAATAATATTACCCTTTTGGTCTCTGGTTGACTATTTTCCGCTAAGGGCAGACCTTGTTTAGAAGAACAATTGCTCTGGTATATTTCAGAATGGATCTTTCCCACCACCCTCTTTGGAATCATGAAACGATTTCCTCCAGTATTTATTGAGGGAACTTTGTGGAGCTCTTGAAGATAAATCTCACAAAATTTTGGCATCCCTGGGGTTTTCAACTGTCTCTACTGAGCCTCTGTTGTCAATTAGAGTTGTGGTTTTCCTGCCCCCGTATTGGTTCCTGCAGAAGTTTCCACCAGTGAGTCTCTGCTCCAATAAATTATTTTCTGTAATTGCGTGTTGGTCTCTCTAATCTTGGGGGCAGTGGTTGCCCTGTATTCTTACCTTTCTTAAACATTCTAGCAGAACTGTTTGTTTTTATGTCTGTTCAGCTTTTTACTTGTTGTTAGGATGCAGGGGTGACTCCCAAGATCTTTTCATGTAGAACTGAAAACCGTATGTCCAGATGACTGTTTTTACAAATTCCCAATTTTCAGTAACAACATAAAATCACAAGGGATATAAAGAAATAGGAAAACATGGACTTTTCAAAAAAATAAATAAATAAACTGGCAGTGTTATTGGACTGAATGCTGTGTGCCTGCCCAAATTTATGTGCTGAAGCACTAAAACTCAATGTGAAGGTGATGGAGCATTTGGGCAATAATTAGGTGTATATGAGTTCATGAATTAGTGTCTTTATAAGAAAAAAAGAGAGCTCAGAGCTCTCTCTTTACCGTATGAAGATGCAGTGAGAAGGTAACTGTCTGCAAATCATAAGGAGGGCCCTCACCAGTAACTGAATCTGCTGGCACCTTGACCTTGGACTTTCCAGCCTCCACAAATATGAGAAACACATGTTTGTTGTTTAAGCCACCCAGGCTATGGACTTTTGTTAGAATATCCTGAGCAGACTAAGACTAAAGAAACCAATCTAGAAGAAACAGACATTAGACAAAGGCTTTTAAAAAAATTGTCTTAAATATGCTAATGGAAACCATGGGTGAAAATTAAAGGACATATGGAAAATGATATAGGGAAAATTAGAGTATCAACATATTCAAATAGAATATCAAATAGAAATTACATTATTTTAAATTTTATTTTTCATTTTAGTTTATTTTAAATTAATTTATTTTTTCATTTTTTGAGTTGTATAATTGACATATAACATTATATTAGTCTCACATGTACAATATGATGATTTAATATTTGCTATACACTGCAAAGTGATCACCACGGTAAGTCTAATTATCATCTGTCACCATACAAAGTTAGGAAATATCCTCAGATTTTTTTTTAAGCCATGCCATGTGGTTTTTGGGATCTTAGTTTCCCAAACAAGGTTCAAACCCAGGCCCTCAGAAGTGAAATCATTGAGTCTTAACGTTGGACCCCCAGAGAATTCCCCATCCTCAGATTTCTAGCAACTTTGTTTTTTAAACAATTGTTCCTTTTTGGTTATCCATTTTACATATAGCAGTGATTTGGGGTTTTGAAAATAACTGAATTGAAAAATTCTCTAGAGGGTTTCAACACCATATCTCAGCAGGCAGAAGAAAGTATTAGTAAACTTGAAGATGGGACACTTGAAATTGAATCTGTGGTGCAAAAAGGAAAAAGAATGAAGTGGACAAAACCTGAAGGATTTAGTAAGTGGGCCAGTATATGCATTATGGGAGTCTTAGAAGGACAAGAAAGAGACAGAGAGATTAGAGATTATATCCTAACCCTAACCCTAAATAATGGCTGAAAATATCCCCAATTCAGTAAAAAACATGAATTTGCAAATCCGTGAAACTCAGAAAACTGCAAGCAGAACAAACACAAGTTGATCCAAATCAATATACATTATAATCACTGCACATCAGAATCTTGAAAGCAGCAAGAGTGAAGAAATGTGTCAAATAAGAGGGACTGTCAATAAGATCATAAGCTGATTACTCAGTAGAAATCTTGGAGGCCAGAAGGCAGGGATGAGATATTTAAAGTGCTGAAAGAAAACAAAAACAAAAACAAAAACAATAACCAAACAACCCTATCTATTGAGATTTTTATATGCTGCAAAACAGTCCTTCAAAAATGGAAAAATCAAGACATTCCCAGATAAACAAAAGGTGACATAGTTCATTGCCACCAGACTTGCTCTACAAGAAATGCTAGATGCTCAGAGAAATTGATAGCTACAAATGGTTATATTCAAAACAAAGAAAAAAATGGGAATATAAAGACCACAAGTCAACAACCTAACTTTTCATTTTAAGGAAAACTCCTCTGTGCATGAGATTTTTCAGGCAAGAACACTGGAGTTGGGTTGCCATTTCCTCCTCCAAGTGATTTTCCCAATCCAGGAATGAAACCTGCATTGCAGGTGGATTCTTTACCATCTGAGCCATCTGGGAAGCCCCTTAATGAAAGCAGAACAATAAATCCACAGTTAACACAGATGGCACTAGTGGTAAAGAATCTGCCTACCAATGCAGAAGACATA
Source organism: Muntiacus reevesi (assembly GCF_963930625.1). NCBI lineage: Eukaryota > Metazoa > Chordata > Mammalia > Artiodactyla > Cervidae > Muntiacus > Muntiacus reevesi. Next base: position 182,389,290 of record NC_089249.1, on the reverse strand, counting down.
AGAGATGCAGGTTTGACCCCAGGGTTGGGAAGATCCCCCGGAGGAGACCATGGCAACTCACTCCAGTGTTCCTTCCTGGAGAATGCCATGGACAGAGGAGCCTGGTGGGCTATAGTCCATAGGGTCCAAAGGGTCGGACACGACTGAAGCAACTGAGCATGCACAGAGTGGAGATAAATGAAAGAGAACGGAAAAACAATAGAGAAATAAATGCAGCCATAAGTTGGTTTTTTGAAAAGATCAACAAAATTGACAAACCTTTAGCTAGATTGATTATAAAAAAAAGAAGACACAAATTATTAAAATCAGAAGTGAGAGTGGGGCCAATACTACTGACTTTATTGAAATAAAAAGGATTATAAGAGAACACTATGAAAAATTGTTCACCATTAAGTTGGATAACTTAGTGAAATGAACCAATCCTTAGAAAAATACAACTACCAACACTGAATCATATAAGAATAAAAAACTCTGAAGAGACCTATAACTAAGAAAGATATTGAATTGGTAATCAAAAATCCCAAACAAAGAAAAGGCTTGGCCCAAATGGCTTCACTGGTTAATACTATGAGTAATAAAAAGGAATTAATACCAATCCTTCTCAAACGCTTTAACAAATGAAAAGAAGTAATACTTCCAAGCTCATGTTATAAAGACAGCATCCCCCTGACATTATAAGAAAAGAAAGTTATAAGCCAATAGCCCTTATGAGAATAGATGCATAACCTCAATAAAATACTAGTAGACCAAATTCAGCAGCATATTAAGTGAATTAGACCATGACCGAGTGGGATTAATTTGCCAGGATGATTTGTCATATGAAAATCATTCACTGTACTACATTACATTAATAGAACAAGTTTAAAATTCCACATGATCATGATAATTGATAAAGACAAAGCATTTAACAAAATTCAATACCCATTCATGGTAAAAAAAGAAAGAAAGAAAGAAATGGAAAACAAATAGTGAAGAAAGTAGAAATAGAAGAAAACTCCTGTGATGAAATAAAGACTGTATATGAAAACTCCAGAGATAACATGCTCATTGGTGGGAGACTGAGAGTTTTTCTTCTATGACTAGAAACAAGACAAGAATGCCCACTTTTTGTCAATTTTGTTCAACATAGTACTAAAATTCCTAGCCAGAGCAATTAGGTAAGAAAAAGAAATAAAAGATACCTAAATTGGAAAGCAAGAAGTAAACTTTTCTTCATTCACAAATGAGATGATCTTAAATGTAGAAAAACCCTAATGATTCCACTAGAACTGTTAGAACTAACTTTAAAAGTTAAGCAGCATTGCAGTGCACAAAGTCAACATGCAAAAATCAGTTGAATTTCTAAACACTAACAATGAACGATCCACAAATAAAATTAAAACCCAATCTATGGACTTCCCTGATAGTCCAGTGACTAAGACTCCATGCTCCCAATGCAGGGGGCCCAAGTTTTATCCCTGGTCTGGGAACTAGATCCCACATGCTGAAACAAAGACCCAGTACAGCCAAACAAATAAAATACTCATTTATAATATGATAAAAAACGATAAACTAATTAGAGATAAATTTAGTCAAGGAGGCAGAAGACTTTCAAAATGAAAACTAAAAAATATTAGTGGAAGTAATTAGTTGTTCAGTTGCTCAGCCCTGTCCAACTCTTTGGGTTACCCCATGGACTACATGCAGCACACCAGGCTTCTCTGTCCTTCACTATCTCCCGGAGTTTGCTCAAACTCATGTCCATTGAGTTGGTGATGCCATCCAACCATCTCACGCTCTGTCCTCCCCTTCTCCTCCTGCCTTCAATCTTCCCCAGGATCAGGGTCTTTTACAATGAGTCAGTTCTTCACATCAGGTGACCGAAGTATTTATTGGTGCTTCAGTATTTATTGGTGCTTCCAATGAATATTCAGGGTCGATTTCCTTTAGAGTTGACTGGTTTGATTTCCTTGCTGTCCAAGAGACTCTCAAGAGTCTTCTCCAGCACCACACTTCAAAACCATCAATTATTAAGCACTCAGCCTTCTTTATGGTCCAACTCTCACATCCATACATTTCTACTGGAAAAACCATAGCTTTGACTGGATGGACCTTTGTCGGCAAAGTAATGTCCTTGTTTTTAACATGCTGTCTAGATTTGTCACAGCTTTTCTTCCAAGGAGCATCTTTTTAATTTCATGACTGAAGTCAGCATCTGCAGTGGTTTTGGAGCCCAAGAAAATAAAGACTCTCACTGTTTCCATTGTTTCCCCATCTATTTGCTATAAAGTGATGGAACCGGATGCCATGATCTTAGTTTTTTGAAAGTTGAGTTTTAAGCCAGCTTTTTCCCACTCTCCTCTTTTATCTTCATTAAGAGGCTCTTTAGTTCCTCTTAGTTTTCTGCCATTAGGGTGGTGTCATCTACATATCTGAGGTTGTTGATATTTCTCCCTGCAATATTGATCCCAGCTTGAGCTTCATCCAACCTGGCATTTCGCATGATGTACTCTGCATAGAAGTTAAATAAGCAGGGTGACAATATACATCCTTGACATACTCCTTTCCCAATTTTGAACCAATCAGTTATTCCATGTCTGGTTCTAACTGTTGCTTCTTGACCTGCACACAGGTTTCTCAGGAGGCAGGTAAGGTGGTCTGGTATTCCTATCTCTTTAAAGAATTTTCCACAGTTTGTTGTGATTTACACAGTCAAAGGCTTAATCCTCTTGGAGGTGGTCCCCACTGGCCCTACCATAGAGCCTATAGCCCTGCCTTAGAGCTGCTGGGTGGGCAATCCACAGACTGGACAGTAATGCCAAAGAAGTTAACCTTCCTACTAGCATTTTAGGTGATTGGTTTACTACATTTACCTTTACCAATGCTCTTTTTCCTTTCATAATTTTTATGTTTCCAGTTGTGCCCTTTCTTTTTCACTTTGAGGAATTTCTTTAGCATTTTTTAAAGCTAGTTTGGTGGTGCTTTTGTGTGTAGAACATTTGGTTTCTCTTTAAATCTGAATGAGAGCCTTGGCAGGTAAGCATTCTTATTTTTAAGTTTCCCCCTTTCATCATTTTAATTATATCATGCCACTTCTTTTTGGCCTGCAGAATTTCTGCTGAGAAATCAGCTGACAGCTTTATGGGAGTTCCCTTGTATGTGACTTGTTCCTTTCTCCCTTGTTGCTTTTATTATTCTCTTTTTATTTAATATTTTGCCATTTTAATTACAGTGTGTCTTGGTGTGATCCTCTTTGAGATGATCCTGTTTTGGATTTTCTGTATCTTCTGGACCAGATATCTGTTTCCTTCCCCAGGTTACAGAAGTTTTCAGCTATTAGGTCTTTAAATATGCTGTTTACCCCTTTTGCTCTCTCTCTTCTCCTTCTAGGACCCTTATCATGTGAATGTTAGTATGCTTGATGTTGTCTTAGTGGTCTCTTTAAACTGTCCTCATTTCTTTTTTATTTTCTCTGTTCAGTTTCAGTGATTTCCATTACCCTGTCTCCAAGCTTACTCATCTATTCCTCTGTATTGCCTGTTCTCCTGTTGATAACGTTAGTTATTGTATTTTTTCAGCTTACTTGATTCTTTTTATATCTTCCATGTCTTTTTAACTTCTGTGTTTATCCATTCTTCTCTTGAGTTCTTTGATCATGTTTACAATCATTACTGGTTTCATCTTGTTAGTGGTGCCACTAGTGGTAAAGAACTCACCTGCCAATGCAGGAGACATTAGAGAGATGGGTTCAATCCCTGGGTCAGGAAGATCCCCTGGAGGTAGATATGGAAACCCACATAGAATTCTTGCCTGGAGAATCCCATACAGAGGAGCCTGGCAGGCTATGGTCCATAGGGTCACAAAGAATTGAACACGACCAATGCGACTTAGCACAGAGCACACCTCCGTCACCTTTCCCCCTAATTTGCAGTTTATTTCTTTATGTTTGGTAGTTTGATACATTTCCCAACCGCAGAGAAGTGGCCTATTGTAGGAGATATCTTGTGCGGACAAACAGCTCACTCTCCTCTTATCAATAAAGCTAATGCCCTATGTGGACTGACTGCATGAGTCCTTCTATTGTGGTGGACAGATTACGTGGGTTATCTGGTAGGTGTGATTGGCCTCTGCTCCAATTGGTTGCCAAGACTTGCTTTGTGTGGATGTTGCTTGCCGCTGGTTGGTGTCCTGAAGCAGGTGTGTGTGGAACCCCAAGGAATTCTAGGGCTAGGGCTGACCTACTGGTGGACAGAACTGGGTTCTGCAATGGTAGTTAGGGATGGATTCCTGTATCTAGCCTTGGCCTGCTGGTGGGTGAGGTTGGTTCCTGACACAGTTGGCTGTGGCTTCTGGGTGCCTTAAAACTAGTGCTGATCCACTGGTGAGTGGAGCTCTATCCAATATTGGCTGGACGAGGGGTCTAAGGTATCTAGGAGCTGGTATTGGCCTGCTCATGGACTAAACCCAGGGCCCAGTGGGTCCCCAGGCTAGTGCTGGCTCACTGGTGCGTAGAGCTAGGCCCTAGAGTCACTGGCTTCAGGTTCCTAGGGGTCTCAAAGTTGGTCTTCGCTGACTGGCTGGGTGGGGCTGGATTCTGGGCTACTGTTTGAGGGGTCCAAGGTGTTTTGGAGCTGTTGTTGGCCTGCCATGTGGGTAGATCCAGGGCTTAGGGGTTTCCAGGCCTCTTGTTAGCCTGCTGGTGAATGGGACCAGGGCACAGGAATACCAAGGTTGGTGCTGCCCTGCTGGAGGTTTGTCTGTGTCCTGACATGGCAAGCTGGGAATTGCAGTAGCCTTGGGCTGGTTTTCACCTGCTGGCTGACAGGGTTAGTGGCTTAGGAATTTCTTTTTTAAAACTTTTGGCCATGCTGCATAGCATGCAGGATCTTAGTTCCCTGACCAGAGATCAAACCTGTGTCCCCTGCAGTGGAATCATGGGGTCTTAACCCACTCCACCAGGGAAGTCCCAGTGTTCAGGTGCCGGACTAGCCGGAAGATTTCAGTGAGCAACACGACGCGTTCCTTTAGGCTAAGAAATAAAGACACAGGACAGATGGGGTCGAGAGGATCACTGCAGTCAACGATGCTCCTTTATTTCTCTAAGCTTCATTTATACTTAAACCAAGAAGGAGGGATCCCAAAGAAAATTCTTCCCCATGTACATCATCTTTAAGATAACAATCACTAGAACTCTCACTAGGGGCCAGAGCACAGGAATGGCATCCTGATTTATCTTAGGGGTAATTGTAAAAAGGCTATCTGTCTGCGTCTTGTGTGCATTCAAGGCTTACTAGTGTTCTGTTTAACTTTGGATAGTAAATTCCAGAGGGGTGGTGGGACAGAGAGCTATGTCCTTGAACAGACCCTTGATAATCAATCAAGGCAGCTCCCAGAGTCAGCTCTTTCAAGCCGCTCCCCGCATTCAGGGATTCTGGGGCTGGTGCCAACTCACGAGTGGGTGAAACTGGGTCCTGGGGCTGGTGCTGGCCTACTGACGGGAAGAGTTGGGTTCTGCGCTCTTTGCCTGCATCTCAGAGCTGGTGCTGGACTTCTGGTTTGTAGGGCCTAGACCTATAGGGTCCTGAGGTTAGTACTAGCTCATCCTTTGTTGAATTGGTTGGGACAGTGCTTCCATGGCAAGACAATGCCAATGACAAATGCTTAATGGTAAAAGAGACCAATCCAGTCAAGAATGGCTGCAAAGAGAGAGCTCTAGGCCATTTAGTGAATTACCCCTATGTGGGTGGGAGGTCTGAAGTCTCTGCCACACCCTTTCTCAGGACAATAAAGCCCCTCCCTGGGCTGAACACAGATTTGGGGAAGTGAGTGTGTTCACAGAGGGTCAGAGGTCAGAATGGTCATAAAGACATCCACTGAGTACTGGAAGAAAAGCTGAGGGGGAAACAAAGACAGTAAAAGTTTTCTGAGCAGAGCTGGAATTTGGAATCTCTGGCAGTAACTCTGCCCCTCTTGATTGTATTGTTGTGATTCCTTTGTTATATATTTAGTTGTAGAAAATCCTTTCTGCTAAATTTCAAGCTTTATCATCAACAGTTGCTTGGTAATGAGTTGTAATTTTGGTGTGCCTATGGGAGGAGTTGAGCTTAGGCTCTTTCTTACTTTGCCATCTTGGCCAAACTTTTGCTAATAATTTTATTAGGATTGTTGTATCTGTGTTCATGAATAAAATTGGCCTATATTTCTCCTTTGTCACATTGTCTTGATAGGATTTTGATACCAAACTTTTGTAATCATAAAATTAATTGGGATATGCCCTCTTTTTCTATTCCCTAGAAAAATTTTTGTTGGTAAGATTTATATTTTTTCCTTAAGTGTTTAAATAGTTTACAGTTTAAACTCTCTAGACTTGGGGTTTTCTTTATGGTAAAATTTTAAATTAAGGAATTTTTAAAAAATTCATTATTCAGTCAGTTCAGTTTAGTTGCTCAGTTGCATCTGACTCTTTGTGACCCCATGGACTGCAGCACACCAAGCTTCCATGTCCATCACCAACTCCTGGAGCTTGCTCAAACTCATGTCCATTGAGTCAGTGATGCCATCCAGTCATCTCATCCTCTGTTGTCCCCTTCTCCTCCTGCCTTCAATCTTTCCTAGGATCTGGGTCTTTTCCAATGAGTCAGTTCTTCACATCAGTTGACCAAAGTATTGGAGCTTCAGCTTCAGCATCAGTCCTTCCAATGAATATTCAGGACTGATTTCCTTTAGGATTGACTGGTTGGATTTCCTTGCAGTCCAAGGGACTCTCAAGGGTCTTCTCTAACACCACAGTTCAAAAGCATCAATTCTTTGGCACTCAGCTTTCTTTATGGTCCAGCTCTCACATCCATACTTGACTACTAGAAAAACAATAGCTTTGACTAGATGGACCATTGTCAGCAAAGTAATGTCTCTGCTTTTTAACATGCTGCTGTCTAGGTGGAGCTGCTGTTGGGCTTCCCTTGTAGCTCAGTTGGTAAAGAATTGGCCTGCAATGCAGGAGACCTAGGTTTGATCCCTGGATCAGGAAAATCCCCTGGAGATGGAAATGGCAACCCACTCCATTATTCTTGCCTGGAAAATCCCATGGACAGAGGAGCCTGGCAGGCTACAGTCCATGGGGTTGCAAGAGTTGGACACGACTTAGCTACATAGACTAGACTAGGCTAGGTTGGTCATAGCTTTTCTTCCAAGGAGCAACGTCTTTTAATTTCATGGCTGTAGTCAGCATCTGCAGTGATTTTGGAGCCTGAGAAAATAAAGTCTGTCATTGTTTCCGTTATTTCTCCTTCTAGTTGCCATGACGCGATGGGACCAGATGCCATGATGAAAAAAAAATTCATTTTCACAATTTTAGTAAGTTGTTTATAGTCCTTATATTTTAAGGACTACTGGATCTTTAATGGTTTTCCTTTCTGATTTCCTTTGTTGATTAGTTGCTCTCTTTTTCTTTGGCCTTGTTTCCTATAATCAAATTGGTTATCCTTTTCAAAGCCCTATTTATAGTTTTATTTATTCTCTCAATGAGGGGTTTGCTTCAGTAATTTCTAATTTTTTACTAGTATCATCCTCCTTCTTTTTCCCCCTCAAAATGAAAATGCTATACAAGGAGACAAGACTGAGGGAACAGGGAGATTGAGACTGAGAAAGTATGAAGGCAATGAAGCATGTACTATTTTGCTATTTACTTCTGTGGTCACTATGGGTTAAGTGCTAATGAGGACCCTCTAATATGTGGAATACACCTCAGAATTGTCCCCTCAAAGAAAGGAAACTATCTGCCTACTCCTACCCATTGCTTGCTACAGCCCATGGGGTCACAAAGAGCCAGACACGACTGAGCGACTAAGCACAGAACAGCACCCATGGCTTGACGGTTGTCCCTTGGGCATTAACTCTCCTGCAGTACAGGAGTTGTAGTTTGGTTAGGTCTTGTGGGTTCAGAAAGAGTCCTAAATTAGGAAAACTAAAAGATGCAGCAGATGTTTGAAGTAGAAAGCCCCTAAGATAGGTAGAAACTATCACAGTTGTAGCTGCAGTGAAAGATGGACCAATGAATTTAGAAGGGGTCATGGATAGCACCTGCTGTTGTTACTGAAGCCAAGCTTGCTGTCCTCACCAACAGTAGGCCAATAAATGTGAGAGACATAGTGTTGAAGCAAGGAATATGCCTTTATTCGGAAAGCTGACAGACTGAAAAGATGACAGACTAATGTCTCAAAATAACCATTTATCGGGGTCTGGAGGCCAGGTTCTTTTATAAAACAGAAAAGGGAGGAGGGGAGGAAATAAAGTAAAAAAGACCATTAATCTTTAAGTATTTCCTGGAATGGCCAGGTTTGGGCAGGAGATGTGTTAATTTCTTCCTTTCTGGAGCCATCCACATGTGGACAGGGTCCTAAACAAAGGCATTCTGGTTTAACATTCAGGCAGAGGGGCAGGGTTCCCTGAGGCAGACAGTTATGTATGGACAGTATCCTTGTAGTGAACAAAAGCAATGGGAAGCAAACGTTAAAGTAAAAGAAATGGATCCCACTTGGAGTCAAAATTGTCTCTTCCCTATAATAAACCCACCATTCTTCTGGGGTATCCTTGTCATGATCTCTAGTATTAGGCTACCAGACCTAGCTCTTCACACTGGGTATTGTGAGTGTTCTGAAGTTGGTCTTGGGTGCCAGACTACTTGGTTGACAAGCTGCCTGTCCTTTCTGATCCAAAAGTGGTCTCGGGTATTGAGCTGCTGAATTGAGCAATTGTCCATTCCGGGCTTCTTGGGTTTCTTGGACTTGGTCTTGGGTGCCCGGATGTTGGGTTGAGAAACTTCTGTTCCAAGCACCCCAGATATGATCTCATCCACTGGGGTGCTGGGACCTGGACTTGGTTTCCAGTATCATGCTGCCAGGTTGGCTGGCTGTCCATCCCATGCTACTGGGCCTCCCAAGTCAACCATCTGTGACACTCGCAGTGCCCTAATCTTTGTCTCCAGTGTCAGGCTACTGCAACCAGCTGTGCATCCTATAGCATCTCTGACTTGGCTTCGGGCATTAGGCTTCCAGGCTGACCAACTGTCCATCCCAGGGTTCCCAGGCTTAACTTTGGATTTGGGCTTCTGGGTCAACCAGATATTAGTCTAGGGTGTCCCAATTTCCCAGACTTGGCATTGGTTGCTTGGATTTCAGGTTGACCACTTATCAGTCTTGGGGTATCATGAAACTTGGCCTTGTCCACCAGGTCTTGGGGTTCACCAGCTGTCAATCTCTGGCATCCTAAACTTGGCTTTGGGTGGCAAGAGTATTGAGTTGGCTAGCTTACTCTCCAAGGCATCCAAGAATTGGCTACCAGCATTGAGCTACTGAATCTATCTGCTGTCCATCCCAAACATTCCAGACTTTTTTTTCCCTCCAAACTTTTTATATATGTTTTCCAGTGTCAGCATGCTGTGTCAACTAACTCTGTCCTAGGCATTTTGGTTGTCTCAGACTTGGCCATGAAGAGTGGGTTGCATGGTTAACCAGCTATCTGTTCAGAGGATCCTGGATTTGGTTTCTCACTGGGTTGCCAGGTCAACCAGCTGTCCATTTGGGGGTTCCCAAACATGGCATTTGGCATCTGTCTGCCAGGTCAACCAATTGTCTATCCCTAGATGACTTGGCCTCTGGCACTGGCTGTCAGGCTGACCAACTGTCCTTCCAGGGATCCCAGACTTGGCCTCTAGCATTGACCTGCCACATCATCCATCTATCTGACCCAGGGTGTCATAGACTTAGCCTTATACACAGGCTTCAGGGTCTACCAGCTGTTAATCTGTGGCCTCCCAGACATGGTCTGTTGGATCAAACAGCTGTCTGTCCAGGGTTTCCCAGTCTTGGTCTTGAATGTCAGGGTGCTGGGGAGACCAACTGTTCATCTCAGGCATCCTTGACTTGGCCTTTAGCATCAAGCTTGTGGGTTGAACATCTGTCCAACTTAGTGATGTCCATGCCTCACTAATTGGCCTCAAACATTGAGCTGCCAAGTCAACCTGCTGTATATTTGTAAGGTCCCAGCCTTGGCCAATATTTTGGTCACTTGATGGGAACAGCCGTCTTATAGGAAAAGACTCTGATGCAGGGAAAGATTGAAGAAGAAGAGGGCATCAGAGGATGAGATGGCTGGATGGCATCACCAATGTAATGGACATAAACTTGGGCAAACTAGGAGATGGTGAGGGACACAGAGTGCTGCATCCATGGAGTCATGAAGAGTTTGACTTAACTGGGCAACTGAACAACAACAACAAGCTTTGGCTTAGTGTGTTGACCTACTATTGATTAGCTGTCCATTACAGAGGTTGCTGATTTGATCTCCATGTTTGCAATGCTGGGTCAACCAACTGTCAGTCCAAGGTTTTTTGGACTATACCTCAAACACGGAGCTTCTGGGTTTGACCAGCTGTCTGTTTGGGGTGGTCCAGAGTTGGCTTTGGTTGTCAGACTGCCTGACCAACAAGTTGTTTATTTCAGGCATTCCAGATGTTCCAGATTTAGTCTTAACGCTCCAGGTTGCAGAGACAATCAGCTGTCCTTTTCAGACATCCCAGATTTTGCCTTGGGTGCTGGGGTGACCAAATATTCATCCTAGAACAGCCAGGCTTGACCTTGGGGGGTGGGAGCCAAGTCAACTAGCTGTTCATTCAGGAACTTGGCACCAGGCTATTGAACTGTCCAATTATTCATCCCAGGTGTCCTGAACTTGGCCTTGGGTTCCAAGCTCCCAGGTCAATCAAGTGTCCATTTCAGACTTCCCAGATTGACCTCTGGTGCCAGGCTGACAGGCCCACCAACTCTTTGACCCAGGTATCCCATAATTGGTGTCAGGTACCACTCTGCCAAGTAACTAGTTGTCTTGTCAGGCATCCTGGATTTGGCCTCAAGTGTCAAGTTTCTGGATCAACCACATATGAATCCCAGGCATCCCATGTCAGAGATCCCATATCAGACTTGGCCTAGCATGCTAGACTGTCAAGTAAACCAGCTGACAATCCTAGGAATCCCAGACTTGACATCAGGCACTGGGCTGCTGGGTTGACTTGTTATTCATCTTGGATGTCCCATGTGTCTTGGAGGGTCCCAGACTTTGCCTTGGGCACTGAGCTGCCAGGTTAAGCTATCACTAGTATCTCAGGTTTCTTGAACTTACCCTTGGACATTGTACTGTTGGTCAACCAGTGTCCTGGACTTGGCCTCTAGTGCCAGATTTTAGTTGATCATCTGTATGTCTTGGGCCTCTCAGACTTGACCTTGGGTGCTGGATCACCCAGCTCTTTGTCCTAGGTGTTCTAGACTTGGCCTTGGGCACTGAGCTGCTGTGTCTACCAGTTGTTTTCCCCAGGCCTCCCAGACTTGGATTTGGGTGTTAGTCTTCTGGTGTGAAGAGCTGTTCATCCTGGGCATCCCAAACTAAGCCTTGGCCACCAGGTTGCTGGGGTGGCCATCCCTTTCCAGGGTGTCCCAGACTTAGTCTTTTGTGTCAGGCTGCCATGTCAACAACCTATCTATAGTCTCGGACATCCTGAACTTGACCTCTAATACTAATGTGCCAGACCAGTTGTCCTTCACAGGAGTCCTGGAGTTGGCCTCAGGTATTAAGCTGCCGTGTTGACCTTTTGTCTGACCGGATTATTCTAGACTTGGCCTCAAGCACCTGGCTACCAGCTCAGTCACCTGTCTTTTTATTTATTTAGTTGGAGGCTAATAACTTTACAATATTGTAGTGGTTTTTGCCATACATTGACATGAATCAGCCATGGATTTACATGTGTTCCTCATCCTGAACCCCCCTCCCACCTCCCTCCCCATCCCATCCCTCTGGGTCATCCCAGTGCACCAGCCCCGAGCACTTGTCTCATGCATCCAACCTGGACTGGTGATCTGTTTCTCACTTGATAATATACATGTTTCAATGCTATTCTCTCAGATCATCCCACCCTTGCCTTCTCCCATAGAGTCCAAAAGTCTGTTCTATACATGTGTCTCTTTTTCTGTCTTGCATATAGGGTTATCATTACTATCTTTCTAAATTCCATATACATGCATTAGTATACTGTATTGGTGTTTATCTTTCTGGCTTACTTTACTCTGTATAATGGGCTCCAGTTTCATCCATCTCATTAGAACTGATTCATACGCATTCTTTTTAATGGCTGAGTAATATTCCATTGTGTATATGTAACATAGCTTCCTTATCCATTCATCTGTTGATGGGCATCTAGGTTGCTTCCATGTCCTGGCTATTATAAATAGTGCTGTGATGAACATTAGGGTACAAGTCTCTTTCAGTTCTGGTTTCCTTGGTGTGTATGCCCAGGAGTGGGATCACCTGTCTTTTTAGTGTCTCAGCCTTGATCTTGGCCTAGGATGCCTACCTTCTGGGTTGACTAGCTGTCTGTCTGAGTTATCAGAGACTTGTCCTCAGGTTCTGAGTTGCCATTCAATTAACTTCCATAACAGTTGTCTCAGATTGACCTTGGGTGCCTGGAAATAAAGATGTTTCTTACAAGCTACTTGCAAGACGCCTTTAGCACAGTGTTCTTTCAATGAATTAAATAATACCCATTTTGTAATGCATATGGTGAAATGTTTGAGCCTTGGCTTTTAAATAGTCACTGAAACCTGCAATTGGTATAGTGTTCCATCAGTAAATGGAAGTGTTACCCATTCTATAATGCCTGTAGTGAAGTATTTAAGGGACTTGAAATAAAGGTGTTTCTAGAAGCTACTTACAAGCTCTGTTCCAAACAGTGTTTTGTTAATGGAAGTGATAATTCTGTAATGTGTGAAGTGTTTATAGAGACTTAAAGTTGTTTCTAAACCTAACCCTGACCCTAATTTGAATCCCTAAACATAACCCTAACCCCCAATCCATCCCCAAATCTAAAACCTAATCCAAACTTTGACTCTTATCCTGATCCTAACCCTAGGCTCAAAGCCAAATCCTGACTCTGACCTTGACCTTTACCCTATTCCTAATTCTGACCCTAATCTACATCCTGACCCTGACCCTCTAACCCAACTACAAACCCAAATCCAAGCACAAACACAAACTCAAATCTTAATCTCAGATCTCAATCTTGATCCAGATTTCAATACTGACCCTGACCCTAATGTCCTACACTTGATCCCTAACCCCAACCTCTTAGCTCTTATGCCTCTTATCCTGACACTCTAGTCAACCACTCCCATGGGTTATGTTTTAAGAATGAAGTTCCATAGGAATCTGGCAGATCCCTGTTCACCCTCTCCTTAATGGGCCATATTCCTTCAAGCATCCTTCAAATACACACATAGAAACTTCCAGGTGGGCACCATAGGTATAGGGGCCAGAGGAAGAGTGGACACCTTAAGGTGATAAGAGGAAAAAGAGGTTAGGGGAAGCTCTCTCATGGGGTAGTGACATTTAATCTCTTAGCAGCATGTCCACAGGCCCACAGCATGGGGAGGGGGAGTGTTACCAGGCTGATAGGCAGAGGTCCCCCAGGGTTCTGGAATGGGACACCTGTAGAGCATCCTGGGCAGGACAGTGCCTGGGGTCTTGTGTCTACTGATATAGACATCTGAGCAAAATCCTTTAGTATGGAGGGGGCTACAGAAATCTTTAGTTTCCTCCTCTATAAGTTGGGTGCATGGAGTGACCCCAAGTGTTCCACTTCCAAGAGAAGTAATCTTTTGGACTTGGTCCTCCATTGATGGCCCACTGGGCTGAGGACACTGGCAATCCTCCAAGCAGAATAGCTTAAGGGCATGGGTGACTTACAACCAGATGTAATTCATAACAGTTAAGTCCAGAGACATGACCACCTTTGCTGGAGGCTTGGGGTCCTCATTTGGAAGTGGAGCTAGGTTTATTGCCCAGGCTTGGTGAGGTCTCAAGAGTGAGCTGGACATCCAGGGCCAGAGGAAGGTAATATGGAGACAAGGGAGGATTGAAGTCCTTCTCACCACTCCTGGAGTCTGCATGTCCCACTTCCTCCCTGTGAAGGGCCCAGGGAGCCGCTGTGTGATGACATCCAAAACTGTTCTGTTCTCTGGTTTCTTGTCTAGATTATAGTTAGAGCACTGACTTTACCAGTGGGATGGGCTGTGCCCACTGCACTCAGCAAAGCAACAGCAGCAGGGATGGGACACCCAGGGTCATTCTGGATAACCCCAACTTTGTTTCTGACTTTAGTTGTCTTCTCTACATTTTTCTTAGTCAATTTATCTAAATGTTTGTCAATTTTTTCATTTCTCCAGAGAAACAATTTTTAGTTTGTTGATTTTCTCCATTATATTGTTCTCTTATTATATTCATCTCTGCTCTTAGTTTTTAGCCTTACTTTGTTCTTTCTCTGGCTCACAAAGGGCATCTTCTGACTCCTGACAGTAGTCACCCTCTCCAGAATGAATTAAAAACTTCCAGACTGAAGTGGCCTAGGTCAACCAGACACCGTGCTCCCAACCTGACAGACCAAGCCACCTCCAGGCTTCTCTCACCACTGAACCTCTTTTCTGGCTGCACAGTTCACAGGCTAACCTGGCCTCCCATGGACTTTATTGCCTTAGGAGCCTTCTGCTCTCTGGGAAGCAGAAGGCTAGTTAACTTTAGCTGAGCACTGCCAATGGGCACAGAGCCCTGCCTGCTGCCAGATACTGCCTTCTGTACAGTGCCCTTCACAGGTACCACTCACTGCCAGCTGTGCCCACAGGCTCCCCAGAGCCTCACTCACCCACTGGGTCAGGCAACTGCAGTTCTCTCCTGATTCACAGCACCTGCCTACGACCTTCCCAGGGATCCTGGTCCTACCTCTCACCACTTTCTCAGGCTAGATGGAATCTCAGAGATTCTATCAAGGCCAACTGAAAGTGAGTCTTACCCACTCCCCTCCCCCAGCAGAGGAGAGACCCCACTTCACATAGCTTACTCTTCATCTTCATCCCACTGATGTTGCCTGGTGCCACTGCAAGTGCCAAGCACCAAGGGCTTACGAGACCACAGGAGAAGGGGCCAGTGGGAAGATTTCAGAGGTGAGACAGTAAATGCTTTTTTTGTATAAAAGGTGAAAAAAAAAAGTTTAATATTGTTGTAAATAGCCAAAGCTGCACTTGAATACTGTATTAAAATCCCATTTTCTACCATAGCCTAGGAGTTGTGATTCTGTTCTTTCATTTTTTGTGTTTAAAAAGAGACAGATACTCTTACTCCTCATTCAGTAAGCAGGGCCATCAGTTTATTCTATGTGGAAGAAGTAAGCAGCATCAGTTATCCTTCTCTGAAAGACATGTCCATGTCTATCTTTCACAGAGATGTTTGTTTCAGTATCATTAAACTAGACAAGGAGCTGAGAAAGCCCCTCAGAACTTGGGAGATTTGGAAGCTGAAGGTATTGTCACAGGCATAGCAACAACCACTGAAATGCGGGCATCTTTAAAAGTTAACTCTTGCCAGGATCACTACCTACCCCAGGACAATGGCTGATTTCTACACTATGGAGGGACAGCTTTCTACTTCTGTTATTGAGGTATCTTTTGACCACCAATTAGGAAACTGTTGGTCAAACTCTGCAATTCTGTAAGCCCTAAGTGGAGAAACTTGTGAAAAAGAGAAAACATACAACATGGAAAAGAAAAAGGCAGAGGAAGGTTATTAGCAAACAAACTGAGAGCAGGCAAGATTTTCCATCACCCTACTTTCCCAAGGTCAGTACTTCACATAAGTTGGAATACTCCTCTGACCTCAGGATTCCTTTTCCTGCTTATTTCTTTTCCAGGGAAAGATTTGTGCTGTCATTCTACCAGCACTCCTGCTGCCTGTGTACAAGGATTCCCAGCATCCCTGCAAAAACTTTTTAACACAGAAACATCCTAGATGGTCCCCAGGCCCGTATCAGGTACACCATGGCCACTCTTCTCTGCCTGGGGCTTGGTTATGTCATGGAGATGTCAGCCTCTCCTGTACAAAGGGCTGAAAGATGCAGCCTGATAGGCAGGGAGGAGGGATATCACTAGTACCAACAATCCATGGACAGCACTGACACAGCTCTACCAGTTAAACACTAGACTGCTTCCAACCTGGATGGGAAACACATTGCCCTGCCCTCACCTGAGTGCCTCCCTGAGGCTTCTCCTAGGATTGGAAACAAAAGGGTTAATGTCAGGCACAGTGAGGGAGCCCCTGGGATCCTACACAGCCTTCAGATTATACTGTCACGTATTTTCAATACCCTCCCCTGAATATACAGCCTTTAAAGGCAAGAAACAGATGAATTGTGGGGCAATTCTGAGTTACCCTTTCCTTCCTGATGGTTCTGTCACTCAGACACAGTAGGGCTCACTTCTGCCTGGCCCTAGAGGATTTGTGCAAAGTGACTGTTAAATGCAAGTGGGAGTGCAAGAAGACACAGGAGGAGCAAGATAGAGCAAACAATGGTTGAACTACACATAATGACCATAACGGAGTTGATTATTGATGAACCTGGATGGTGCAAAATTAATGTGCAAGGAAAGACTGATAAATTCACAGAAACGTGCAGAGTAGCTGCTCTGCAGTGAGTGTGTAAACATTGTTAAATGGCACACAACGGCTGTGTAGGAGGGGAAGCTGGAAAAGCGAGGGGCATGAGGGGCAATTGATAACCTTGCCCCAGTGTGTATGCAATAAGATTTTATAGGCTGGCACACAGTGGTGTGTGAGAATAGAAAATTTGATGGTGAGCATGGGAGGAGCGATTGTTAAATGCTACAAGAGTGTGCTGGAGTGAAAGTGGGATGCACACGCATAGACTCGTTGGTGAACTGCACATGGAGAGTATGCAGTGACTCCAGATGGCAAACAGATTTGCAAAGTGACCTGGAAATGAGTCACTGGCTTTTTAATTACACAGTGAGTGCGCAAGGAGATATTGGTCAATGTCAGAGGGGGCATGTAAGAACTGGGCACTGGATGAAGCAGAGTGACCAGTGAATATGTGAGGAGTGACTACAATGGTCCATTTTATGTGCCAGTGTGGTCAGGTCATGGTGCAGTTATTTGGCTAAAAGTGTGTCTGGATGTTGTTGGCATTTTTAAAATGTGATTAACATTCAACTCAAGAGATTTTAAGCAGATTACCCTCCAAATTGTGGGTAGACCTCACCAAATAAGTTTAAGATCTTAACAGCAAAGGACCTAGGTTTCCCAAAGAAGCAATTGTGCCTTTAGATTGGATCACAGAAGCCCTGCCTGTTTCCAGCCTCTAGACTCAAGACTGCAATGTCAGCTCTTCCCTGGGTCTGCAGCCTATCACAGAGATTTCACACTCACCAGCCCTGAACACCTCTCTTTCTACATATAGTCTATTGGTTCCATTTCTCTGGAGAATCCTGAAACTGTGACTACTGCCTATAATATAGGTGTGCAACAAGTAGAAACTGGATGGTGCAGACAAGTCTTGCAATGAAGAGTGCAATGATAAATTCTGGATAGGACAGAATGAGTACACAGAGTGGTTGTTGAATCAGTTTGCAAAGTGACTTTAGATGGCCAATAGTGGGTATGCAGTGAGTTAAGCTGGATGGTGTATGAGGTGTGGAAGAGACCCAGGTTCCAGCTGGCCTTTGGGCCCTACCTGGCCCGCAGGGAGAGCTCAGACAAGGCATTCTCCCTCACTGGGTATGCAGCTGCAAGGGAGGGCTTAAAGTCTCTGCAGGGGAAAGGTATTGCTGTAGCAAGCAGGAGGGGGACAGACTTTGCCTTGCCCTATTGCCAGGGCCCAAAGAGCACCTGAATGATGTACCTATGACATCTGGGAGACCTGCATGAAGGACAGCACATGAGGCCTGGAGCTCTGATAGACATATCAGGATCCTGCTGGGGAGGAGAGGGTCATAGAGATCACTCTATTTTAAACAGTGATTCCAACGTGGGATGGAGACACAGGCCTTGGGTCTTGGGTCCACCTTGGGACCCAGTCTCTACCCTACACTGAGGGCCCTCTTCTAGTGGGAGATGTGTGGACTCATGCAGGGATGTGGTGCTACTGCAGAGGGGGGCCTGCACTGCTGAGGATGGGAGGCTGTCAGCATGGGTGCTAGCCTTTGCTGAGGGAAGGGTGGTGGTGGGAAGTAAACCTGGCCACATGCCACACCCACTCCCGAGTCCCCAGCACATTCCTAGCCTCCTTGCTCTGGGTCCAAATGACCAACACTTCCCCATGCACCCCCTCACAAGATCCAGTTCCCAGTCCTGGCTGAGCCTCACAAGGACAAGGAGCCTGGATCTTCTGGACAGGTGTCAGGGCCCCAGGGATGCCAAAAGAGAGCCAGGACATACCAGACCCCTAAGAGCAGGAACTGTGCCTAGGACACTCAAGTGACAGTTCAACAGGGAGGTGACAGGTCCCAGGCCACACAGGAGGGCAGAACTTTATTTCCAGAAGGGATCCTGGAGCAGGATGACCGCCTTCCACACTGGTGCCTCCAGTGTCCCCCAAAGACGTGCTTCAGCCAGTCCTCAGAGCATGCACTAAAGGGACGTCGTGGCAGCTACAGCCTCTTTCAGCTGCTGCAGTAGTATCTCTGGCCGTGGTGAGAATGTACTAGTATCTACCCTCTGGAAGTCAGGGTGGACCACCACAGACTCCAGCACCTCAGCTATGCGGCCAATGTCAAATGTGGCCTGCTGGGGGCCCAATCCAGTGTCCTCGCCACCCTCCGCCTGGCCAGAGCTCATCCTCTTCGCAAGGAGGAGAAGCCTCCTTTCAGCAATGATCTTCAGGAAGTGATAGAATTCTTCAAAATTAATACCAGAGCAGGACTTCATGATGACCTGGGTCAGAAAGAAACAGCCAGTGAGCTGCTGCTCACTCATAGCTCTGGGCAAGCTCTGTTGACCCTATACCGAGTCTAGGCTGCAAAGGGCCCTGACACACAGTCCCGTCCTTGAGGATGTAGAGACACACCGGGGGGTCGGCCAGTAATCAAATGGGTCTGAGTCCTGCAGCCTGGAAGCCCCAGACCCTCAGTCACATAGGTAGGCCTAGCTGCCACTGGGCCCCTAAGACTGCAGCTCTGACCTCAGAGACCACACCTCCCTTTTGGTTGCAGGCTGCCCCGGGTTTTTTCCCACACCTTTCCCTGGCTGAGGCCCGGGCCTGGTGAGCATATTCTTGCCCCAGCTGTGGCCCCGGCCCAGGTGGGCCCCTACCCACCTCCTTCTCCTACTCCTACATAGCTGTGGCGAGCCTCACTCACCCGGTGCCCCCACGACTGCTCACACTAGTTGTCCCACCTGGCAGTGGTGATGCCAGTCAGGCATGGTGTCCCTCCACTCAATGACCTCCTGCTGCACGGCACGGAGCTCCTGCTGCAGGAAGTGCCACATGTTGGCCAGGTTACAGCCGTTGACCCAGTTGTGGTTGATGGAGATGGTGTCCTCCTGGAAGGGGCAGGCACAGGCTGTCCTCATGATCCCACAGGGGGAACTGTCCCTTCCCCCTGTCCTGAGATCCGCTCAGACTTCCTCAGCTGGGAAGGGCCACTCCGATCTCCCAGTGGGAGCCAGCAGAGAAGAGGGAGCTGGGGCTGGGATCATCCTAATCCACAATTATTAATCCAGAGTGGGGATCCCCAAAGGCTGGGAAAACCCCAAATGTGTGGACCCCTTGCCCACTGTCACCCAAGAAAGTAACATGTACGGGGGCAGAGAGGCTGGGGGCTGTCAGCAGTGCTGTGTGCAGGAACCAACACGACTACATGCAACACCAGTCTTGCCCACGGGCTGCCCCATCCCATACCCAGGCTCTCCCAGAGGGACAGCCTGCCTACTCTACAGGACGCATTCGGGAAGGTGCCGAAGGCAAGACGAGCTGCTGGGCAGACCCGGGCGGCCCTGCGGCCCGCGTCCCTGACCCATCGGCTGCAGGCCGCGGGTGTGGAGCGCCCACCTACCAGGTTGTGGACTTGGTGGTGCCACCCGCTGGGCACAAACACCATCTCGCCGGCCTCCTGCGTGACCTCCAGTGGCGGGCCACAGCCATCTCGCGTGGGGTGCAGGCGGCTGTCCAGGAGGCTGGGGGAGGTCACGTCGTAGGGCAGGCCACCATGACGGTCCCGCAGGGCATCTTCTTGCCCTGGCGGAAAGAAGAACCACTTCTTCCTTCCGCAGATGTTGACGGACCAGCTGAAGGAGCGGAAAATGTCGGCATGGAACGGCGACCTGTGCAAGAGCTCCTGTTGGTGCCATGTGGCTCGGATGCGGGCTCCGCTTCCTCGGAATAGACTGGCCAGGCTCAGAGACCTCAGGGGTCCCCAGTTCTCACACCTGGCCTGTGAGCCAGGTGGGAGGGCCAAACCTCCCCAATCTCAGAACATCACAGAGGAGGTGCAGGAGCTCTTTCCATTTGGCTAACAAGGATCTCTGAGAGGCTCTGGGCAAGAGCCAACAGACCAACAGGAAGGTTCAAGAGAGTGACCAGGGACAGGGGTGTAGGATGGTGGATGGGAGCAGACAGGCAGTTACCACGTGCCGGTGGGCCCCATGTAAACGAAGCGGTAGTCATCCACGTCTAGGGCATCCCAGTACTCGTTGAGCCAGTCAGATGAGAAGTATATGGGCAGGGTGAACACGCCTTCTGTCGAGAAGTCCCTTTAGAAAGTGGCATGAAGCTGCAGCATAAGTGGTGACAAGCCAACTTCCCAGCACCCACATCCTGACTGCATGAAATATCATGAGAGCTTTGAAATTATGTGAATGACCCTGACCTGCCTTCTGGAGTTAGCATCAACCACCAGGAGTGGGGCCACCTGAGACCATCCAGCCATAGCCCAGCCACCAGATGACTACAGCCCCCAGTGACCCCAGCTGATCCCTGCCCAAATGACTGAACCAGAGATATAAGCAGATAAAATGGTTTTGGGGGTGCTATGACACAACCTAGACAACTTGTGCAGGCAGTGACCGAGATGTTTAGGGACCCTTCCACACCCATTCCAGGATTTCAGCCTCTGGCTGAGCTGGGGTTATAAAGGGATCATTTGCATCATGATGGCTTCCCGAATTTGGGAGCTTCCACTTTTTTACCCACACCACTGACTCTGACTATCAAGCAGATTCAAAGCCATAAGCCCAGATGTGAGGACAGCCCAGGTACACCAAGGTCCTTTCTGCCTTGTCTCTCAACCCCTCACTCTCCTTGTTTACCCCACAACCCAACCAACGGGATCCCAAATAGAGGAACATTCTAAACCAGCCCAAGGGAGAGTGCACATTCAGCTACACAGTCATACAACACTGTTGGTCAGAGGCCATGCTAGGATACAGCCTCAGTAGTACCAAACCACTGGTAGTTTCCCCAACACCATGCAGATTCCACCACTGCCATGCCTCTGTACGCAAACAGATGCCTGCTCACTCTTCACAACCCTGCTCAGATATTCTCTCCCCTGTGGCTGCCTGCCTGCCTGATGCAGCTCTTCCTTTGCTCTTTTTATTTTTGGGTTGCCCAGGAAAATGCAAGACACTCTGTCAAAACTGAATTTCAAATAAACAATGAACAAGTTTCTAGGCTAAGTGTGTAAAAACCACTCATTGCTTATCTGAAGCACAAATTCACAGGACATGAGCGTCTGAGTCTACGAGTCCATCTGGGCTGCTGGAATATGAACCCCTGAGGCCAAGGCCAGAGTGTGGTTGCATCTTAGCTCCTGTTTGCCAGGTAAGAAACTGTGTGGCAGGCAGTACCAAGGCAAGTCGTGAGCAGGATGCTGCTGATGCCTTTCATGTACTCTTGGATTGCTCTTGGGAAGCACAAGGGCCTGAATTCATTTTTTTGGGGTGGGGGGGGGAGTCTTAATTCCTGCATCAGTGAAACAAGAACTCGACTGCTCACTCATTTATTAAATGAGCACCTACTCTGTGCCAAGGCCCTGTGCCAGAGAGTGGGGGTCTGGGTAGGACCCCTTCCCTGCTTGTGAAAAGCATAACCTTGGCAGGGGAAATGGCTACAAAACCCGAGGACCACCTCAGAGAGCAGGAACACCACAGACGGGGTGGGGTTGCCCACACGAGCGAGATGTTTCTCAGGACAACATCCTTCGAGCGCACCAGGTGGAAGAAGTGTGTGGTGGGTGGGGACAGACCTTGGAAGGCCTCGTTAACAGTTGCCATTGCTTGTTGGTGATGGAGATTTTTAAATGGGAGGGACACAGTCCTGCTGGAAAGCTCATCTGGACTTTAGTGAGCCTAGCAGTGGAGTGCAGGACCTGAGGCAGGGCAGTCTGAAGACTGGCAGCAACCAGGGTGAATGACAAGAGGCCTGACTTGGAGAAGTAGGTTTGGACACGGGAGGCTGGTCCCAGGGGTGCCTGAGAGGATAGGCAAAGGCTGGGTGCTGCCAGTTAGATGGAGGTGAAGTTGACAAGTAAGGTTATGGGCAAAACTGACATCGAAGAGGTGGGTAACCACAGCTATATGTGCCTCTGCCAGGCCCACATTCTTTACAGCAGCCAAGCCTGTGATGGCATAGTGAGATGGCCATGACTGGAGAGAATGACACTTTCAACCAGGTTGAAGAGATCAAGTTAAATTCCTAAATGGGTTAAAGCTCAGTTCCTCTGTGTGCAGCCAGGGCTCACTCAGAACTGAGGAGGAGTGCTGTGGCCAGTATTCCAGGCCCCTTTACCTGCACAGATGCCAGTCTTTGAGATATAAACAGCCCCGTGAAGAGGAGTAGTTTCCCTGAATGTACTCTTTCCAGTAGCTGATGTAGTCTCTGAGGGGCATGTGTTCTTTGGGGTTGGAGTTGTATTCCTGGACCCCACAGTTTGCAACAGGTACAACCACGTCTCCTGAAAGGAAAGGGTCAGGCAAAAGACTTTTCTGAGAGTCCTCCAGCCTGTCCATCCTCCCTGACCCTGTCCGCCCTCCAATTCACTGCTACACCGTCTCCAGTGAATTCTTCTCATGCCCTGCCTCCCTCAAGCCCTCTGTGGCTCTCCTCATTTGCGCCCTCACAGTCTGACTTAGGTCAGAGTCTAGGCCTGTGCTTGCACTCCAGGGTGTTCCTGCCCAGTCCTTACCATAGTTCTGAAGCAGATAATCGAAGTTGGGCTTTCCGCTGGGGGTCACCCAGAGCCTCCTGCTACCCCAGTCCTCGGTGAAGGCGCTGGAAAAAACACAGGGCAAGTTGGGGAGCAGGTAGCCCTTGAAAAAGTCGGCGTAGGAAAAGGAGTCCGGCTTCTCGATGAAGTCCACGCGGTCCAGTTTCGGACAAACTCTGCTGGGGAGACGCCCCTCGAGGCCTCTGAAGTGGCTCTCGGCGAACACGCGCGTCTCCCTGTCCATCCAGGGCCAGGTTCTGCGTCCGTGGGGCGCAGGGTAACCTGGGCTGGGAGTCTGCCGCGGCGGGACGGGGAGTCTGGAGGGCTGCTAGGGACGGGGCAGGGCTCGGGGGATGTCGAAGGAGCGGCGGGGACAGAGGGGCTGGTGCAGACGGTGGAACCAGCGGTGAGGCCTCCCAGCCGTGGACCGGCGAAGGGCGGAAGCCCAGAATCCCACTCGCGCATTCTCACGTCTCTGCTCTTTAAACTGGGAAGAGAAAAAAGGAAGTGTTTGCTAAAACTGCTTCCGGAGTAAACGCTCTGGGCGTCCGTGGCTCACAGCCCACAGCCGGCCTGGGAGAAACCGGCGAAGTACAGACAGCAAAGCCCGCGGTAGTCCCAGAGCAGTCAAGTGGAACCAAGAGTCTGCACTCGGAGTTCCTGCCGGAGCCTGAAACACGGCGAGCCAGGCCCTGCGCGCATGCTCGCTTCATGCTGCGGCCCGCACCGGGTACTTGAACGGCCTGCAGTGGCTTCGACCCAGCTTCGGGTACCCCGGGGCTTCAAAGCTTGTCGAACGGTGCCGGCCCCGAGTCTCGCCGTTTTCTCGTCTTCCCAGCGACTCAGGTAAGCGGTGTCTCCAGTCTGCAGCTGGGCTTGTGCTCTTCCGGCATAATCCCTCCTGACGCTACCAGCGAGGTAAGGACTCCTCTTCTTTCCTTTATTAACCTTCAAGGACTGCGGAAGGTTGGTGGGATGTGGGCAGGGCTAACAAAGAAGTACAAGGGCCAACGGTGGGATCTGAGGGATGCTGGGGGACTTTAAGGGATGCTGGAGACCTGGAGGGGATGGAGAGGGGATGGAGAGGCCCTGGCTAGGGAGATGGTGGAGGCCTAGGGAGATGATGGGGACTTGGAAGGAATGCTGTAATTTGCCGGTGATGGTGGGACCTGGTGGGGTTGCTGGGGGTTAGGGGAGTGCTGAGGGCCAAGGGCGATGCTGGGAACATGGAGGGGATGTGTAGACCAGGGTAGGATGGATGGGACCTGGAGGGGATGCTGGGAGAATAGGGAGGGTCTGAAGTGAAGGTGTGGAAATACGGGACTGTGCACACCAGACCTGAAATGAGGAACAAAAAAGGGGGACTTGAGTGGAGGTGACACGTCAGGGTCTCAGCATGTTGGAGAAATGCATGTTCTTTCAACTCAGATACCCGTATTAATATGGAAGAGAAGGAAACGGTTTCATTACTGTTTAAGCAGATTACGTAGATTTAAGGCATCTTCAAGAGAGTAGAGTTGGGCAGAACTTCACACATTTCACACACAAAAAGCAGAGAAAGAATTGTGAAGAGCTCTGTCATCGCCTTGAGGAAAGTCTGTGCCTGACAAGAGACTCCTGCCTGGGTTCTGGAGGTCCCTGTTTATTTACAGCTCTGAGTCAGCAGGTGGTGACTGTGCCCTGTAAAATCTGAACACTGGGTTTTTTTCATTCCTGACCAAAAGAAACACTCAAAGGGTAGAGAAGGAGCAACTTCTTCCCCTTTATTGAACAGTGAAGATGTAATCTTGTTTATCCTATAGGTGGCATAAGGGAGACTCTGGGGATATTGGGGCTCTCAGCTTTGGAGAGGGGTTTGGGGGAGTGGAGACTTTTTCCAAGGGGTTTAAAGCTTATGCAGGAGAACAGCAAGGACCAGAAGTGGGGAAAGGCAGAGGGGAGGACTAGGAAGAAAGTGAGTTATGGGGAGTCTGAAGTCCAGGTAGAGGAGGGGTCTAAAGTGGGAGCTGAGAACACAGGTAAGATGGGACAGGTGGTGAGGAGTTTGTGGCAGGCAGAGCAGTGTGAGAGGGTGTGTGATCCTGTGCACTTTTCCCAGTCTGTCCTGTTGTACCTCACATGGTCAAGCTGTAGAATTCTTCATTGGCCCAGTGTTGGGCAGAAAGTTAGAATGCCCTGGGAAGTTAAAATGGAGAATAAGAGTCATCCTTAATTCCATCCAGAGATGAGCATTTTTTCATTTCTTGATATAGAGTTGTCCTTCCAGGCATGTACTCAGTCATTTGTTTTTTTCTCTATGATCCTCTCTGTACACACACACACACACACACACACACACACACACACACAGAGTCTTTCTATTTTATATGTAAGTGAATTTACATATGTAAGCTTTTGCTGCTTTTAACTTTTTTTTTTTTTTTTTTGCTTTTAACTTTTTAAAGAAGATTAACAGTCAATTTTTTACCACATATTGACTGGTTGTTCCTTAATTATTTGATCTTAGCTGTGGTAAGTGCAGATCATGGAAGGCAAATAGGAAATGTATGGGAAGCAGAGTGTTCATAATTGTCTAAAGATATGGGAAATATGTTTCAAAGTTTGTGTTCTAAGGGAAATTTTAAGTTTAGATAGACATTGCCTGGGAAGAATTCCAGAATTCTAGCTTCTGAAGCTCTGTGGTTGCGACTAAGTTTTATAAGTAAGAGGATGCTTTAGGCCAGCAGGTCCCCGTGCTTCCCAGGATTGTTGGGGCAACTGAACCAGTAGCTCCGGGTAGGAGAGCATGTCTCCTTTCTTGAGCATTTGCCCTGGGCCAGGCATTTTGTCCTGTATTTTCTCTAGTTTGTATGATGGTTCTCTAGTGTTGACCCTGTTACCATCATTGTATGCATGAGGCTCTGACATAGCTATTGAGAACTGGATTGGGACTGGAACACAGGTCTGTGTTCCTCCAAGGCCTCTAGACAGCAGCCCTGATATCACCTGGGCACTGGTGGGAAGTGCACATTCTTGAGCCCCACCCAGAGCTGAATCAGATCTGGGAGCATGGCATGCCTTATCACACCCCAATGACAGACACCACAGAGGGCCAGAGGAAAAATGGCAGGAGGCGAGTTTAAAAGTTAACCTTTGTAGGAAATGCAATGGGAATAACATAAAATCCTAGTTCTCGACTCTGAGAAGTTAAGAAGATGGTGCATGCCTTGTGAATAGGCTATGTTATTGCAATGAAACACCCCAAACCTCCCAGGTTGAAAGTGGGAGCCTCTGAGGAGCAGGAGGTGAAGGTAATGGAAAAGACTGACCGCTGGTGCCTGGAGACACTGCTCCCACTGTTCTGACTCTAATCCTTCTTATGGTCAGGAGTTATTGGAAGGTGTGTAAAATGTTGCTTGGTCTGTTACATTGGAAATTAACTAAAAATAGGGTGTTTACTTGATACTGAGTCTTCTCCAGGACACAGGTCTGATGGAAGTGCTAAAAGAGATCCATTATACGAACGGCAGTGTGTTGTAAGTTCAGTCCCTGTGACCACTCATTTCTTCCCCAAGAGCATCACTGTGTGGGTTAGTCTCAGA
The DNA here is from genome assembly GCF_963930625.1 of Muntiacus reevesi. NCBI lineage: Eukaryota > Metazoa > Chordata > Mammalia > Artiodactyla > Cervidae > Muntiacus > Muntiacus reevesi. The sequence continues at coordinate 182,362,643 of NC_089249.1, read as the reverse complement.
CACTCTTGAGGTACCCTGCCATGACCTCCCCTCCCTGATTCAACTCTATCCATAGGGTCAGCAGGTGTGTTGTGTTTTCACTGGAGATGTGGGTTCCAGGTTACGGCAGGCGAGGACCAAATAAGGGCTCCAGGAACTTGGCATGGAATGGTGACCTAATTTAGCATATAGAAAGAAGAAAAGTGTCCCAGTGGACACAAGGTGTTTCCGCATCCTGATTTGTGGCTCACTCACCCCGTGTTTGCTGGGTTCCTGTGATGCCCCAGTGTTGTCCCCAAGGCACCCTCCTTGTGGTGATTGCCTCTCCAGTGCTTGATCCAGTTGGGCAGCATGTAAACACGTTCACAGGCTCTTTGGAATTATCGTGAGTGCTGTGGTTGGTGAAGAGGCAAGGACGCCCCTGGAACAGAGTTCTGGAGAGTGAGGTGGAGTTGGCCACTCAGAGTCATAAGAGCAGCGGGTGGGGAGCCCTGAGGAGCAGAGCAGAGAGAGAGGCTCTGTCTACTGGCCTGGGTGGTGTGTCTGTGGTTACCAAAGCCTACCTGACTTAGCTGGTGACTTTACTCAAGGTACACGGGGAAGGGTTTCCGCAGAAGAGTGACCTTTTCTCATTTTGTTTGCGGTTGTCACACTGGCTACTGGATAGAGACCGAGTGGTGGGGGCAGAGGGAAACAAGGAGGTCAGTTGGGAAGTTGTCCAGGACAGTAGTGACAGCCTTGCCTAGTGCTGTGGCTGTGGGGTGGGGAGTGCAGAGGGCAGGTGTGAGATGCAGCTGCCAGGACTTGCTGGTGGATTGAGAGGGATAAGGAAGAGGGAATCTATGAGAACTCACCTGGCCCTGCCTTCACTGAAATGCAGAGGGGCTTGCTTAGTTGGAAATGTCTATTAGATGGTCAGGTGGAAATGCCCAGGCAGTACTCAAGTCTCAAGAGAGTCTGGGCTGGACAGGAAAGTTTGCCAGGCAACAACTGGAAGGTATATTTAATGCCATGAAACTGTGTTGACTCACTTAAGAACAGAGTATTGATTAAGAGGACCAAGGTTGTGACCTGGTGATTCCAGCATTTAGCAGTCAGATAGAAGAGGAAGAACCAGCAGAGCAGACAGAAAACGGGCTCCAGGGGGTGGGAGACCAGGGAAGCATGGTATCCAAGAATCCAAGAGATGATGGCTCTCAGGAGGTGGGCAGGTGTGTTGGACAGAGGTTAGAACAGATGTGTGCTTTAGTTTTGGCCACCTGGAGGCCTGGGCTGAGACGTGTCCGTGAGCAGAGGGGCAGGAGCCTGTCTGAAGGGGGAGATTCCTGGCTGGTGGCCAAGCACAGGGGCACATTTGGAGTCTCTTGGAGGAACAGTAAGTGAACTGTGGGGACTGTCTGGCTACTTATAGTCTATGCAACAGCAGAATAGTTTAACAGAGACCATGTGCTCACAAAGCCTAAAATATTTACTACTTGGCCCTTGGGGAAAAAAAAAAGCATGCCCTGTCCTAGTGGTGAAGGGACAGAGAAGTTATTGTTGCTGGAGGGGAGGAGGTTGGGATCAAGAGAACTGGAACCTGGTCTTTGAGGGAGTGGGGACACTGCTTCCCATAAACTGTGCGTGGAGAGAGGAAAGGCAGACACCCAGGGACAGGTGTGGTATCCGAGTCCTCAGCTGAGGGACAGGGAGGGTGTGTGTGGGGTCATTCTAATGCACACGGGAATGTTGTTCCTTTGGCTGTTCCACTTAATCGTCATTTATTTTGGTCTGATTGGAAGGCTGCCATGGAAATCTGTTGTAGGAAAAGTTGTGGCTACAGGTTTCTCCTTTTGCTTTTTCCTTGGTTTTCGTCAAACCTAAGTACTTTTCTCATATTTCTTCTGTATACTACAGGAAAGAGAAATGTTTTTGTTCTTCTCTTGAATTTTCTTTCCTCTTTTCTTTCTTTTTGAATTTTAGAATAGTTTAGAGCTGCTGTTGTCCTTAGGTCTTTTAGTGATTTTAATGGTTAACAGAGACCCAGAAGGTGAAATAACTTTTCCACAGTCATAAAGTTTGTGATGGAGCTGGCGTTGGAACTACAGCATGGTTCCTTGGATGCTGCAATGGCAGACTCAATAATTCTTTGGGGAATTTGTGCATAATCTCAGTGTTCAAGGAATACCTCCCAGGTACATACTCAGGAATGACAGCTCAAGTCAGGTAATTGTTAATATAAATTCAGTTTTCATGCTCACTCAATGTCTTAAGTATGGGGATGGGCAGTAAACAAGATGTGGCCCTCATCCGCTCTCTCTCATGGCAGGCACAGAGTGGCTCAGTGGCAGGAGGCTTTCTTCAGTTAGGAGGACCGGGGTCCTGCCAGCTTCAGAGCTGTGAGCCTGACCAGAGCCGTGAGCCCACTAGTGACTGAGGCCAGAGGCACCTTGTCTTGGACGTGCAAACACTGAAAAACATGGTTAAATTGTTGGGGTTAGTCGTCCCCTAATTCTCAGAGTAAAAGTCTTTTCTCTTATTCACATCTGGATGACTGCCCCGTGGCCTCACGGCAAGACGGTGCTAGCAGGTCGTGCAGGTGGCTTGCCAGGGTCCTTACAACTCAGGAGGGATGGCGATGTGTCAGTCATAACACGCTGAAGGCCTGCACCTCCCTTGCTTGCCTGTCCTGGGAGAGGCCCCACAGTCTGTTTTATGTCTGTTTGAGAGTGCTTGGGTGAGTGTCCTTTCTGGGGAGAAAGGTCTGATGAAGGCCCTGTGGTTCTGCAGTTTCCTTTGTCCGGTGGGAACCACTGTTTAGGGGGAAAGGCACCCTCCCAGCTGCTCTGCCCCTTGCATTGTGCTTCTGTGCAATCCCAGCGTGTGCCGGGAGGACCTGCGAGGGAGCTCACAGATAAAGCCTGTATAGATGACACCAGTCTTTGGTACAGAAGGTCAGGAGTTTCAAACAGCTGAGGAGATCTTCGTTAGCTTTCCAGTGACATAAGAGCATGGATTTCCTGGATCATTTACAGAGCCCTGCCGAGTTGGGGCTATGAGGTTGTTTGTTTGTTCAGTGTGTTTTTAGTGTTGGTCTGGCATTCATCATCATGTTGGCTAAGAAGATGGATTCTTGGGTTCATGTCTCCTTAAATATGTAGATCCTAAGGCTGTTGCTTTCTCAGAATTGACACTCAGAGAAAACACTTGAAGATGCTAATACTCCTGAAAGTATTAGCCAAGTCATCAGTGGACTTCTAATTTTTAAAAAAATCATTCATTTATTTATTTATTTTTGGCTAAACTGAGTCTTCCTTGCTGTGTGTGGGCCTTCTCTAGTTGTGATGGGTGGGGGATAGGGGGGTTACTCTTCGTTGCAGTGCACAGGCTTCTCATTGCAGTGGCTTCTCTTGCTGCAGAGCGAGGGCTCCAGGCACTCAGTAGTTGTGGTACATGGGCTTAGTTGCTCGTGGCATGTGGGATCTTCCCAGACCAGGAATCGAACCTGGGTCCCCTACTTTGGCAGGCGGATTTTTAACTACTGGATCTCCGGGAAAGTCCTGTCAGTGGACTTTTAGAGCTTTTGCCATTTTAGGACTGTGCTCATTCATTTGTTGAATGAAGTGAATTGGAGATGATATCTGTGGTCCCTTTATATTTATCACTTCCAAGTGCCATGTCTTACTTTGTAGTGATGACAAAACTCTCATCCTTAATATGGCAGCTCTCTTCTAGGCTTGTCTTAATTGCAGGCTTTAGTAATTAGCAGAGCTGGTAAACTGGACTGCTTTGTAGTTGTAACAGGGCTTGATTGGCACATACACATAACTGGGAAATTTGGGCCAGCCCTTGCTGTTGTGATTAAGAGAAGTTCTAGACTATATTTGGAAAGTGCTTCAGTTTGATTAACATAGTTAAATTTATTTCTCTTGTAATGGAATCAAGTTGTTTTGACACCTTAATTTTGTGTATGCTACGCACATTCTTCTTTCTTTTCTTCTCTTTTTCACTGTCATGTTTGTTTTTCTGTTCAGGTGTTGTCTGTAGCCAACCCTGATCAGATGGTGGTAACTAATGAGACCAAATGCAGATTCTGAATATAGTGATGTTTTAGCGGTCATTAAAGAAATGGGATCAAGAGAAAACTGTAGGCTGTTCACACCTAATAGATGAATAGAGTTAGTTCTGTAGATACTTTGTAGTATTCATAATTACACTTATAGCGTATATTAGGTGCCAAGTACTCTTCTAAGCACCTTTCGCATATCGGTTCAGTTAAGCCTTACCACTGCAGTGTGAGATAGGTACAGTTACCTCCATTTACAGATCAGAAAGTGGATGCAGGAGTGCTGAGTCACACACGGAAGGGGTCATACACAGAGTGGGAACATGGCCATCATCTGTATGAGAGGTTTGTGTTGTAGTCTTCCAGATGTACTGCTATCCAAGGCAGTGATTTCAAATGTTTTTGAAATTGTAATACCCAGCTGAAATTTAGTTTTGGTACATCTCTCATGTGTGCATTTATTATGAATTTTAATAAAATTTTATTTTATTAGTAAATATTTAGTAAATCCTTCATTGAAGTGTTAATGCAGAAAAATAAGCAAATCATAAGAAGAGAAAAAGCACAAATCTTGAATTATCACAAAATGAATACACCCAGGGCAAGAAGCACAACAGTACCAGTACTGCAGAGCCCTCCTCAAGGCCCCCCTTTCCCCGGTTATAATTACCATTCTGATTCCTGTTTTTGAGCTTTTCATGTACTTATTTTTTTTTTTTTTCATGTACTTATTTTTATTTTATTAAAAAAAATTTTTTTTTCATGTACTTATTTTTAAAATGAAATTAAACTTTGGGGAAAGTCTTGATTCCCTTAAGTCAAATAGAAACATCTTAGGGTGTTATGAGTTGACAGAGTTGATTTGTGGAGTTTACTTCCTAAATACTTAGTTTTAATAGAGATTCTGGTGTGAAGAACCCGTACCCCAAAGTAGAATGATCTTGTGGTGTGCATCACTGCCGGGAATCATGAAGGGTCTGAGACTTTCTTATAGGTTTGAGAGTGAGCCTGCCTTAGTTTTGCAGATGTGGAGGAAGACAGGAGGCCCTTGGTCAGAGAGAAAGGGCCTGTTGTGTGTAGCACAACAGGATCCGTGTGTACATCTGCCCCTGTGCCCCCTAACTTCTAAGGCCCAAGGGGATGCTGTGCATACCACAGGTTTGTGTCACAGCTTATGAGGGGACTGCTAGCAAACCTGTCCAACCCTTGCCTCAAAGGGACACTAGCTTCCTATCCCGGTCAGGAAACAGAGCTTTCAACCAGGAGGAAGACACTGTCCACAGTGACAAGGAAGATATTCTTGGACAGTTTTCATGACACAAAATTTCATCAGTTTTTGATATAATATGTGGAGAAACACTGTGAAGATGTAATATCCACACCTTATATGGAGTATTGAGCAGTAGGGTGAGGCCACCCTGAGCACTGACCACAGCTATGCTGAGGGTCACAGCTGGACAGATACCATAAACCGTGAGTATCTGTTCACTCATTCAGTCACAGAGTATTTCCTGAGTTAGGATTATGAATAAAATATGATCATTACCCTTTGAGAGCTTGCAGTCAAATAACAAGTGGTCATCCTACCATTAACATGTACAGTAAGTGTGCATGAGTTCTGTACGGCTCCACAAGGTAGAAAGCGGGGAGGAGAGGCCGAGGGCGGGTAAGGCCGCTCTCACTCTGGAAAGAAGATTTCAGCAGCAGCAGGTGGTGTTGGAGCACCAAAGGCAGGAGACCCATTAGATGCCGCTGTAGTCCAATTAAGACTTCTTTACATCTCTTTTTATGCCTATAACCTATGAGCTGTGGGTTTTTTGTTTTCTCGCATTAACTCACATCATAGTTGATGGTGCTCTTCCTAATCTCAAGTCACTTTATTTCTTTATAACTAGGACTGTCAATTCAGTGCAAGTTCTTCAGGTGCAGCTACTCCCGTTTTTGCTGTCCAGTCTTGTGTTGTTTGATGTGGCATGTAGTACAATAATTACTTTGAAGAGTCTTGAGTCTTTAGAATATAAGTCAGTGAGGAAGTTTATAGAATTCCAATGGACTCTTAAGCTCTGTGAGCCAAGGATGTTGTTTCTTTTCTGCCCAGCATAGTATGTTTGGGGTCTTAAAACTTGTGGTTTGACCCTGTACAATGTCTCCATCCTTTCTTGGCCTTATATTCTTTATCTGTATGATGAGAGGGTTGGACTGAGTGTTTTTACAAGGGCTGTTTCAGATCTGTCATTCATGACTTTTAAGTGCTTTGATAAAGAATTCTCTGTTGGTCCAGTGGGTAGGACTCTGCGCCCTCACTGCTGAGGGCCTTGGAGAACTAAGATCCCACAAGCTGTGTGTTGTGTCCAAAAAAAGAAAAAAATGTATTGATAAGAAATTCCCTGCTGGTCCAGTGGGTGGGACTCTGCGCTTTCACTGCTGAGGGCTTGGATTCAGTCCCTGGTTGGAGAACTAAGATCCCACAAGCTGTGCAGCATGTCCAAAAAAGAAAAAAATGCCTTGGTAAATGCAAACTGTAGATATGAATAGTATACCTCTGTTACATATAACTATATAAAACTATATATAAATATGCACATAATTACATGGAACTCTATAAAATTAGTTGGGATTATGTAAATGAAAAAGTTTGTAGGATTATTTTCTGTATGACACTAAGTAAACTTACAAAAACTTTAAAAGAAGAGTGTTAGTTTAAAAGCTTGTATAATGTATAGCGGTAGGAGTCATCACAGCCAGAGTGGTGTACTTGTGAAGAATCCTTGGCAGTCGTTTCCAGTGATTTTCTTCCCTTGGTCACATCTGGCTATGGATGAGCAATGAGCGTGCTGTGGTGCAGAGCTCCTGGGGACCTTGGTGCTCTGGGACAAGTATGAGTCTGGCCCCACCCCTTACTTCTCTCCTGAGTCGGGTGCAGTCTCCCTCCTGCCTGTCACAGGTGGTGTGAGAGTCCTTGTAGGTGGGGGCCTGGCCAAGTGCTAGAGTCTTCCGTGGGCTCAGAATCCAGATCACGCCCTCCGTGTTGGTGTCCCGGTGTCTCTGGTCCAAGTGTCCAAGTCCTGGTTTAGGCTCGCCCACCCACTAATATGTGCCCTTTCCTTCAGCGGCAGAGTGACTTTGGCTGTGGTGCACACCGACCTAGGAACCAGATGAGCAGAGACATCTGCGTCCAAACCTGGCCATGCTCCTATTATTTAGAACTTGAAAAGCGATGGGTCCCTGGAAGACTTTCATTAACTTCTCTCTCACTAAAATTTATGACTGATAAAACGAGAGAAATTCTTGTCAGCTTTCCCCTTTCTAGTATCATTGAGATCAAGAAAGAAGCTTCTCATTTTATCTTCAGTTCCATTACCATCCTGGAGAGGGACCACAATAAGCACTGGTTCAGTTCCTTGCAGCCTAGTCGGAATGCCGTTTTCAGCATCATCGAGCATTTCTGGAGAGAGCTGCTGTTGTCCCCGTCAGGAGCTGCTGCTGAGGCATCCTCCTCCTCCGTGACCAAGGGGAAGGAGCTGACTTATCTGATGGCCTGTACCCAGAAGCGTCTGGAAGACACAGCCAGAGTCCTGCACCATCAGGGCGAGCAACTCGACAGTATCTCCAGAGGCCTGGACAAGATGGAATCTGACCTGGATGTGGCTGACAGGTGAGCAAACACTGTAATCCTCACCTGACCTTGGCATGGCTGTGGTATGGTATCTTTTCCATCATCTTCTATTTATTTCACATTCAACTTCTGAAAACACAAGCTGTACTCCTGTTCTGGACAGTTGCACTAAGCTGACTACTATGGGCAAACAGATAAATGAGGGCCAGCACTCGCGGAGTGTGCAGTATGTGCCAAGGACAGTTTTAAGTGTTTATGGGGATTACCTCGTGCAGTCACCAGACAGGCCAAGAGGAGCATGTTGTTCCTCGTTTTGTCCATGGGGAAACTGGGGCTGAGAGGCCAAGTAATTTGTTCAAGGTCACTTGAACACACTAAGTTTGTTGGCATAGTTTATCTTAATTTTTTTTTCATACCTGTATAGCAGCAAGGTTTGAGCTAAAGCATTATGGCTTCAGAAACTGCCATCTTAGCCACTGCACGAAACCACTCTCAAACCTTCAGTCTGGGGGACCACCTCATTCTCCTTAAAAATTGAGTACCCAAAGAGTTTTTGTTTATGTGGATTGTATATACCAATATGTACCATATTTTTTAAAAAACTAAGGCATTAAATAATTATTCACTTAAAACGTACAACGATAAATCCATGTCCTCAGTTCGGTTCATTCGCTCAGTCATGTCCGACTCTTTGCGGCCCCATGGACTGCAGCATGCCAGGCTTCTAGTAACATAAATAACATTTTTTTAATGAAAAATAATGAAAAATAACTTTTATAAAGCAAAATGTGTAGTGAGAGGAGTGTCACTGTTTAAGATTTTTTGCACCTCTCTTTAAAGCTTAGTATGATAAACAGCTGAACTCTCACGCTTGCTTCTGCAGTCAGTCTGCTGTGCTATCACAGGTCACATGTGATATCACAAGTCTCTGGAAACGCCACTCTACACTTGTGAGAGAATGAGAGTAAAAGGCTACATAGCACTGTGGTATTGTATGAAGTAATTTTGACTTCCCAGACTCCTTTGGAGGGTCTCAAAGACCACACTTTTAGAAGTGCTGTGCTAACTATACGACCTATAAAATAAGCCAGGGACCTCTGAGGCTAGTAGGAGTGACCTCTCCCTCCCTGGTGTCTGGAATGGTTGCTTGAGAGCTCAGGATGTGGTGACAGTCTCAGGGTGGACCCTGAGTGTGGGTCCTCTGTCTCTCAGACCAGGGGTGCATGACTCTTGTTTGCGAGACCCTTGCTTCTGGGTGACCACACTCTGGAGTCTCCACCTGTTGCTGTTTCTAAGCACTATGTGGAAAAGGGCTTTGTGCTAGAGCTGCAGGGAATGGGCCCTGCTTCTTATCCTTAAGAGGAGGTGCTTATGGTGAATGAGATGTAACATCATCAGACCTCTGTGAGCTTTCCTCATGGGAACAAGGCTAGACATTTTCCCATTCTTCTTGCAGTTCAGGAGTTATGCACCTGAGTTGTAACAGAAGTGATGTTGGTCACTTGCAGGCCTAGACTCTAAAAGCTCTCCTACCCAATCTCTGAGACTGTCTTCCCCTTTATCTGCTGGAATCCTTCAGGACTCGAGGCGCTAGGACAGAAACATTAGTTAGACAGAGTTTAGGGCCCCAAGTGGCCTCCCAGAGCAGAACCCTGGTCTGAGCACTCAGTTGGACTGCAATGTGAACAAGCAATAGTCCTTTACTGGGACTAGGCCCTAAAGGTTCTGGGAGTTGTTTGTTACAGCAGGCAACGCTTGTAGACTAACACAACAGTCCGGGAGGAAATGGAGACACCTATTAAATAGCTTCAACATATAACAGAACATTGAGGTTAGAGATTTAGAAGAATGTTCATCTACACTGGAAATCAAAGAAGTGTACACTAAAATAATGGAAATCTAGGTTTTAATGATCAGATTAATAACAACTAAAAGTAAAAATTCTGTCGTTCTTCTGTTACTAAGTAGTGTTTCACTCTTTGCGACCCCGTGGACTGTATCAGGCCAGGCTCCTTTGTCCTCCACTATCTCCCGGAGATTGCTTGAATTCATGTCCATTGAGTTAGTGATGCTATCTATCTATTCCATCCTCTGTCGCCCCATTCTCCTATTGCCTACAATCTTTCCCAGCATTATTGTTTTTTCCATTGACTCAACTCTTTGCATCAGATGGCCAAAGTATTGGAGCTTCACCTTCAGCAGTAGTCCTTCCAATGAATATTCAGGGTTGATTTCCTTTAGGATTGACTGGTTGGATCTTCTTGCAGTCCAAGGGACTCACAAGAGTCTTCTCCAACACCACAGTTTGAATGCATCAAATCTTCAGCACTTCCCTGGTGGCTCAGAAGGTAAAGAATCTGCCTGCAATGTGGGAAACCCAAGTTTGATCCCTGGGTTGGGAAGCTCCCCTGGAGAAGGGAATGGCTACCCACTCCAGTATTCATGCCTGGAGAATTCCATGGACAGAGGATCCTGGCCTGGCAGGCTACAGTCCATGGGATTGCAGAGTCAGACACGACTGAGCGATTCACACTTTCTCACTTCGCCTTCTTTGGGCTTCCCAGGTGGCACTAGTGGTAAAGAACCAAGCTGCCAGTGTAGGAGACATAAGAAACATGTGTTCGATCCCTGAGTTGGGAAGATTCACTGCAGAATGTGAGTGAACCCACTCCAGTATTCCTGCCTGGAGAAGCCCATGGACAGAGGAACCTGACAGGCTGTAGTCCATAGGACGCAAACAGTTGGACACAACTGAAGCAACTTTAGCGCACACATGGGCAATCTTCTTTATGGTCCAGTTCTCACATCTGTACATAACTACTGGAAAAATCATAGCTTGACTATATGGACCTTTGTTGGCAAAGTGATGTCTCTGCTTTTTAATTTGCTGTCTAGGTTTGTCATAGCTTTGCTTCTAAGGGGCAAACACCTTTTAGCCTCATGGCTGCAGTCAAAATTGGCAGTAATTCTGGAGCTCAAGAAGGCAAAATCTGACACTGCTTCCACTTCTTTCTCTTCTGTTTGCCATGAAGTAATGGGACAGGATGTGATAATCTTAGTTTTTTCAATGTTTAATTTCAGGCCAGCTTTTCACTCTCCTCTTTCATCCTCATCAAGAGGCTCTTTAGATCCTCTTTGCTTTCTGTCATTAGAGTGGTATCATCTCCGTATCTGAGGTTATTGGTATTTCTCCCAGCAGTCTTGATTCCAGCTTGTGATTTTTCCAGCCTGGCATTTCACATGATCTGCTCTGCATATAAATTAAATAAACAGAATGACACAGTACAGTCTTGTCTTACTCCTCTTCCAATTTTGAACAAGTCCATTGTCTGTGTCTGTGTTGCCTCTTGACCCGCATACAAGTTTCTCAGGAGACTGGTAAAGTGGTCTGGTATTCCCATCTCTTTCAAAATTTTCCACAGTTTGTTGTGATCCACACAGTCAAAGGATTTAAAGTAGTCAATGAAGCAGAAGTAGATGCTCTTCTGGAACTCATTTGCTTTCTCCATGATCCAGCAAATGTTGGCAATTTGATCTCTGGTTCCTCTGCCTCTTCAAAACCCAGCTTGTACATCTAGAAGTTCTCAGTTCATGTACTGCTGAAGCATGACTTGAAGGATTTTGAGTGTAACCTTGCTAACTTGTGAAATGAGTGCTGTTGTAGAATAGTTTGAACATTCTTTGGCATTGCCCTTTCTTTGGGATTGGAAAGAAAACTGACCTTTTCCAGTCCTATGGCCACTGCTGTTTTCTAAATTTGTTGACGTACTGAGTGCAGCACTTTAACAGCATCATCTTTTAGGATTTTAAATAACTCAACTGAAATTTCATCAGCTTTGCTAGTTTCGTTTATAGTAATGCTTCCTAAGACCCACTTGACTTCACACTGCAGGATGTCCAGCTCTAGGTGATGACCACACTGTCGTGATTATGCGGGTCATTAAGAACTTTCTTGTGTAGTTCTTCTGTGTACTGTTGCCACTTATTCTTACTCTCTTCTGTTTCTGTTAGGTCCTTACTGTTTTTGTCCTTTGTCATGCCCATTCTTGCATGAAATGTTCCCTTGATATCACCCCTTTTCTTTTTTTTTAATTAATTAATTTATTTTTTTAAATTTTTCAGTGGGTTTTGTCATACATTGATATGAATCAGCCATAGAGTTACACGTATTCCCCATCCCTGTCCCCCATCCCACCTCCCTCTCCACCCGATTCCTCTGGGTCTTCCCAGCCCACCAGGCCCGAGCACTTGACTCATGCCTCCCACCTGGGCTGGTGGTCTGTTTCACCACAGATAATATACATGCTGTTCTTTCGAAACATCCCACCCTCACCTTCTCCCACAGAGTTCAAAAGTCTGTTCTGTACTTCTGCGTCTCTTCTTCTGCCCTGCATATAGGGCCATCGTTACCATCTTTCTAAATTCCATATATATGTGTTAGTATATTGTAATGTTCTTTATCTTTCTGGCTTACTTCACTCTGTATAATGGGCTCCAGTTTCATCCATCTCATTAGAACTGATTCAAATGAATTCTTTTTAATGGCTGAGTAATATTCCATGGTGTATATGTACCACAGCTTCCTTATCCATTCATCTGCTGATGGGCATCTAGGTTGCTTCCATGTCCTGGCTATTATAAACAGTGCTGCGATGAACATTGGGGTGCACGTGTCTCTTTCAGATCTGGTTTCCTTGGTGTGTATGCCCAGAAGTGGTATTGCTGGGTCATATGGCAGTTCTATTTCCAGTTTTTTAAGAAATCTCCACACTATTTTCCATAGTGGCTGTACTAGTTTGCATTCCCACCAACAGTGTTAAGAGGGTTCCCTTTTCTCTGCACCCTCTCCAGCATTTATTGCTTGTAGACCTTTGGATAGCAGCCATCCTGACTGGCATGTAATGGTACCTCATTGTGGTTTTGATTTGCATTTCTCTAATAATGAGTGATGTTGACCATCTTTTCATGTGTTTGTTAGCCATCTGTATGTCTTTGGAGAAATGTCTGTTTAGTTCTTTGGCCCATTTTTTGATTGAGTCATTTATTTTTCTGGAATTGAGCTTCAGGAGTTGCTTGTATATTTTTGAGATTAATCCTTTGTCTGATTCCTCATTTGCTATTATTTTCTCCCAATCTGAGGGCTGTCTTTTCACCTTACTTATAGTTTGCTTTGTTGTGCAAAAGCTTTTAAGTTTCATTAGGTCCCATTTGTTTATTTTTCCTTTTATTTCCAATATTCTGGGAGGTGGGTCATAGAGGATCTTGCTGTGATTTATGTCGGAGAGTGTTTTGCCTATGTTCTCCTCTAGGAGTTTTATAGTTTCTGGTCTTACATTTAGATCTTTAATGCATTTTGAGTTTATTTTTGTGTATGGTGTTAGAAAGTGTTCTAGTTTCATTCTTTTACAAGTGGTTGACCAGTTTTCCCAGCACCACTTGTTAAAGAGATTGTCTTTTTTCCATTGTATATCCTTGCATCCTTTGTCAAAGATAAGGTGTCCATAGGTTCGTGGATTTATCTCTGGGCTTTCTATTCTGTTCCATTGATCTATATTTCTGTCTTTGTGCCAGTCCCATACTGTCTTGATGACTGTGGCTTTGTAGTAGAGTCTGAAGTCAGGCAGGTTGATTCCTCCAGTTCCATTCTTTCTCAAGATTGCTTTGGCTATTCGAGGTTTTTTGTATTTCCATACAAATTGTGAAATTGTTTGTTCTAGTTCTGTGAAAAATACCGTTGGTAGCTTGATAGGGATTGCATTGAATCTATAGATTGCTTTGGGTAGAATAGCCATTTGACAATATTGATTCTTCCAGTCCATGAACACGGTATGTTTCTCCATCTGTTTGTGTCCTGTTTGATTTCTTTCATCAATGTTTTATAGTTTTCTGTGTATAGGTCTTTTGTTTCTTTAGGTAGATATACTCCTAAGTATTTTATTCTTTTTGTTGCAATGGTGAATGGTATTGTTTCCTTAATTTCTCTTTCTGTTTTTTCATTGTTAGTATATAGGAATGCAAGGGATTTCTGTGTGTTAATTTTATATCCTGCAACTTTACTATATTCATTGATTAGCTCTAGTAATTTTCTGGTAGAGTCTTTAGGGTTTTCTATGTAGAGGATCATGTCATCTGCAAACAGCGAGAGTTCATCTGCAAACAGCGAGAGTTGATATCGCCCCTTTTCTTGAAGAGATCTCTAGTCTTTCCAATTCTGTTATTTTCCTCTATTACTTTGCGTTGCTCGTTTAAGAAGGGCTTCTTCTCTCCTTGCTATTTTCTGGAACTCTGTATTCATTGGGTATGTCTTTCCCTTTCTTGTTTCTCTTCTTTCCTCAGCTATTTATAAAGCCTCTTTAGATGACCACTTTGCCTTCTTACATTTGTTTTTCTTGGGGATGGTTTTGGCCACTGCCTTCTGTACAGTGCTCCAAACCAGTACCCATAATTTTCAGGCACTCTTTCTACAAGACCTAATCCCTTGAATCTGTTTGTCACTTCATCTGTGTAATCATAAAGGATTTGATTTAGGTCGTCCTAGAATGACCTAGTTGTATCCTCTACTTGCTTCCATTTAAGCCTGAATTTTGCTATAAGGAGCTCATGATCTGAGCCACAGTCAGCTCCAGGTCTTGTTTTTATTGATTGTATGGAGCTTAACGATCTTTGGCTGCAAAGAATATAATCAAAATGACAATTGGTATAATCCTTTTGGAGAACAACTGGATGGTTTGTAAATCTTCTTTCGACAAAAGACAAAGTGAAAGGATGACCCTGAGGTGGGAAGAAAGTACTTGTGATACCTACCGATATCCCAACAAAAGATTAATATCTAATTAGTTAAAGGCCAAATGAGAAAAAGACAATTCAACAGAAAAGCTAGCAAACGTCGTTGATTGGATTTTAGACTAACAAGCCACTATAACAGAGATCCAAAAATATTGTGGTTGATACAAGCTAGAAGTTTAATATGATGGTCCAAAGGAAGGTAGCTATCCCAGGCAGATATAAAGCTCTGCTTTACGCCATCACTTGGGGCTGCACGTTGGCTAGAATGTCCTCTTATCTTATCACATGGAGCCATTATTACATCAGAAGTTGGTGCCGTTGATCATTCCCAGTCAATGGGAAGGGGGAACAGAGAGGGAGCCCAGGGTGTACAGCCATGTCTTTAAGAAGATGACCCCAAAATCGCACTTATCAGTTCTGCTCATATCCTACTGGCAGGACTTAATCTCATAACTACACTCAGGAACAAAGGAGCTGGGTGGTTGTGAGAGGTTACTCAGATATTTCACTATCAAAGGAAAAACAGGAGAATGGATAATAGGGATCATGAGTGGTCTCTGCCACAGTGTCTCTCAGTTGAGAAATCCCAAAAGACGAGTGAAAAGGGAGTTCAACATCCCTAGTAATAAGGAAAGGTAAATTAAACCAACAAGTATATTAGTGGGTAACACCAGCTGTTCAGATGTGGGGTGATAATAACTCTGATGTTTCTGTCAAGAATGTAAATTGGTTCAGCCACTTAGGAGAGCAGTTGTCAATACCTGGTGAAGCCAGAGGTGCACAGACCCCATAACTGACGTTTCCCTTTCAGACGTGTCATCTGGGAAATGCTGGCTCTTGGGCACAGCGTGTGCGGACGTGATCTTTCATAAAGGACTGTGGACAGTAGTGAGCAGTTACAGTTAATTGCTTCTCAAGGGGGTTGGGCATATAAGCTATGTTTTAGTCACAAAATAGACTAATTTTTCATATTAGCTGTTATATATTAGATATCAACTTGAATAAATCCCAAAACACTGTTTGAAAAACAGAGCAAGTTGCAGAGAGAGGTGTGTACAGAAGGATACCACTTATATGGTTTTTTAACATGCAAAATAGTACTGTAGGAAAAATATAGAATTAAAATGTGAATACCTGAACAGGAAGGGTGCCTGCAGGCACCAGACTGTCTAGCTCTGTGGTGATTTATCCAGAGAGCAGCTGACTGGTATTCCTAGAGTGGTGGTCTTGTGGTTCCTGATTCTCCTTGGCATGGGTCCTTTGAAGCTGATGGTGGTAGACCCTCAGTGAGCCTATTATTTCCTGTATTGTTTCTTTGAAATTTTTTTCACCTCAGTTTTTTAAATGTATTTCTTTTGGAACTCCCCCTTTTTTGTTATCTGACTTCTTGAACTCTGAACTGATTTCTGATATTGTTCTCATTTTCTTTTTCCTCATCCTTTTGTTCTGCCTTTCTTTTTTTTTTTTTTTTTTTTTCAAATTTTACACTTTTTATTTTGTATTGGGGTATGTGTGTGCTAAGTCGCTCAGTCATGTCCAACTCTTTGTGATGCCATTGACTCACCTGCCAGGCTCCTCTGTCCATGGGATTCTCCTCTGTCCATGGGATTCTCCTCTATACTAGAGTGGGTTGCCATTTCTTTCTCCAAGGGATCTTCCCAACTCAGGGATTGAACCAGTGTCTCTTAACATCTCCTGCATTGGCAGGCAGGTTCTTTACCACTAGTGACACCTGGGAAGCCCTGTTGGGGTATAACCAATTTAACAATGTTGTGGTAGTTTCAAGTGAACAGCAGAGGGACTCAGCCATACGCATACATGTATCGATTGTCCCCCAAACCCCTCCCATCCAGGCTGACATACAACACTGAGTAGAGTTCCATGTGTTATAAGCAGGTCTCTATTGGTTATCCACTTTGAATATAGCAGTGTGTACATGACCTTCCCAAACTATCCCTTCCCCCTGGCAACCATCAGTTCGTTTTCTAAGTCTGTGAGTCTCTCTGTTTTGTAAGTAAGTTCATTCATATCATTTCTTTTCTGTTGTTGTTTAGTCACTAAGTTGTATCCAACTCTTTGCAGCTTCGTGACCTGCAGCACACCAGTCTTCCCTGTCCTTTACCATCTTGCAGAGTTTGCTCAAAGTCACATCCATTGAGACAGTGATGCCATCCAACCAGCTCATCCTCTGTCGTGCCCTTCTCCTCTTACCCTCAGTCTTTCTCACCATCAGGGTCTTTTCCAGCGAGTCGGTTCTTTGAATCAAGTGGCCAGAGTATTGGAGCTTCAGCTTCAGCATCAGTCCTTCCCATGAAGGACTTGCCTTTTTTGATTGCACGTATAAGGGATGTCATACAGTATTTCTCCTTCTCTGTCTGACTTACCTCACTCAGTATGACACTCTGTAGGTCCGTTCATGATACTGCTAATGGCATTATTTCACTCTTTTTAATGGCTGAGTAATATTCAGTTGTGGATATGTACCACATCTTCTTTATCTGTTCCTCTGTTGATGGACATTTAGGTTGCTTCCAAGTCTTGACTATTGTAAACAGTTCTGCTATGAACATTGGAATGCATGTATCCTTCTGGGTCATGTTTTTCTCTGGATATATGCCCAGGAATGACATTGCAGGGTCATATGGTAGCTCTGTTTGTAGTTTTTTAAGAAAGCTTTATGCTGTTCTCTATAGTGGCTGTACCAGTTTATATTCCCACCAACAGTGCAGGTGTTTACATCCCCACTTCACTCTCCAGCATTCACAGTTTGTGGATTTTTTGGTGATAGCCATTCTGACTGGTGTGAGGAGATATCTCATTGGGGTTTTGATTTGCATTTCTCTAATAACTAGTGATGTTGAACACCTTTCCATGTGCCTTTTGGCCATCTGTGTGTCCTCTTTGGGGAAATGTCTGTTCAGGTATTCTGCCCATTTTTTGAGTGGGGTGTTTGTTTTGAAGCTGTTAAGCGTCATAAGCTCTCTGTAAATTTTGGAGACTGATCGCCCACTGTCACATCATTTGCAGATCTGCGGGTTGTCTTTTCATTTTGTTTATTGTTTCCTTTGCCATGCAAAACTTTTGAGTTTAATTAGGTTCCATTTGTTTATTTTTGTTTTTACTTCCATTATTCTGAGAGATAGATTGGAAAAGATGTTCCTGTGATTTATATCAGACAGTGTTCTGCTTGTGTTTTCCTCTAGGAGTTTCATAGTGTCTGGTCTCACATTTAGGTATTTAATCCATTTTGAGCTTATTTTTGTGTATGGAGTTAAAGAATGATCTAATTTCATTTTTTTTTTACTTGTGGCTGTGCAGTTTTCCCAGCACCATTTGTTGAAGAGATTGTCTTTCCAGTGTTGCATAGCCTTGCCGTCTTTGTCTTAGATTAATTGACCATAGGTGCATGGGCATATTTGGGGGTATTCTATCCTGTTCCATTGATAAATATTTCAGTATTTCTATTTTTGTGCCAGTACCATATTGTTTCGATGACTGTAGCTTTGTAGCATAGTCTGAAGTCAGGGAGCCTGATTCCTTCAGCTCTGTTTCTCTTCAGGATTGCTTTGGCTGTTCAGGGTCTTTTGTGTCTCCCATTAAATTTTGAGATTTTTTGTTCTAGTTTTTTGAAAAATGCCATTGATAATTTGATAGGGATTGCATTGAATCTGTAGATTGCTTTGGGTACTAGAGTCATTTTGACAGTGTTGATTTTTCCAATCCATGAACGTGGTATTTCTTTCCATCTGTTTGTGTCCTCTTTCATTTCTTTCATCAACATCTTATGGGTTTTGGAGTATAGGTCTTTTGTCTCCTTAGGTAGATTATTCCCAGGTATGAGAAGGAAATGGCAACCCACTCCAGTATTCTTGCCTGGAGAATTCCATGGACGGAGAAGCCTGGCGGGCTACGTCCCCAGGGTCGCAAAGACTTCACTTCTTCACTTCACTTTATTCTTTTTGTTGTGATAGTAAATGGATTTGCTTCTTGAATTCCTCTCCCTGATCTTTCATTGTTAGTGTGTAGAAATGCAACAGATTTCAGTGTATTGATTTTGTAACCTGCAGCTTTATCAAACTCATTGGTGAGCTCTGGTAGTTTTCTGGTAGCATCTTTAGGATCTGCTATGAATAATATGTCATCTGCAATGGTGGTTTAGCTTCTTCTTTTCCCATTTGGATTCCATTTACTTCTTTTTCTTCTCTGATTGCTGGAGCTAGGACTTCCAAAACTGTGTTGAATAAAAGTGGCCAGAATGGACATCCCATCTTGTTTCTGATCTTAGAGGGAATGCTTTCAGCTTTTGACTGTCAGGTATGATGCTAGCTGTAGGTTTGTCATATATGGTCTTCATTATGTTGAGGTATATATCCTCTATTCCCATTCTCTGGAGAATTTTTTTATCATAAATGGGTGGTGAATTTTATCAAAAGCTTTTTCCGAATCTTTTGAGATGATTTCATCATTTTTATTCTTCATTTTGTTGATTTGGTGTTTTACATTGATTGATTTGTGGATGTTGAAAAATCCTTGCATCCCTGGAATGAATCCCTCTTGTTCATGGTGTGTTATCTTTTTAATGTACTGTTGGATACACATTGCTAGTATGTTGTTGAGAATTTTTGCATCTATGTTCATCAGTGATATTGGCCTGTAGTTTTCTTTTTTGTGTGTGGTATCTTTGTTTGCTTTTGTTTAGAGTGATAGTGGTCTCATAAAATGAGTTTGGAAGTTTTCTTTCTCCTACAACTTCTTCGAACCATTTCAGAATGATAGGTATTAACTCTTTTCTTAATGTTTGATAAAATTCAACTGTGAAGCCATCAGGTCCTGGACTTTTGTTTGTTGAAAGTGAAAGTACAAGTCACTTAGTCGTGTCCGACTGTTTGTGACCCCATGGACTATACAGTCCATGGAATTCTCCAGGCTACTGGAGTGGGTAGCCTTTCCCTTCTCCAGGGGATCTTCCCAGCCCAGGGATTGAACCCAGGTCTCCTGTATTACAGGTGGATTCTTTACCAGCTGAGCCACAAGGGAAGCCCAAGAGGTTTTTAGTGCTTGTGATTGGTGTGTTTATTATATTTCTATTTCTACCTGGTTCAGTGTAAGGAGACTGTACCTTTCTAAGCATTTGTCCATCTCTTCCAGGTTGTCCATTTTATTTTCAAACAATTGTTCATAGTATTCTCTTATGATCCTTGGTATTTCTGCGAAGTCACTTGTAACTTCTTTTTCGTTTCTAATTTTGTTGATTTGAGTCTTCCTTTTTTTCTTGGTGAGTCTTGCTTAGGGTTTATCAATTTTGTTTATCTTTTTAAAGAACCAGCTTTTAGTTTCATTGATCTTTGCCACGTTTTTTGTCTCCATTTCATTTATTTCTGCTCTGATCTTTATGATTTCTTTCCTTCTCCTAACTATAGATTTTGTTTGTTCTTTCTCTAGTTGCTTTAGGTGCGAGGTTGTTTGAAATTTTTCTTATTTCTTGAGGTAAGATTGTATTGCTATAAACTTCCCTCCTGGAACTGCTTTTGTTGCATCCTGTACATTTTGGACTGTTGTGCTTTTGTTTTCATTTGTCTCTGTGTGTGTGTGTGTGTGTGTGTGTGTATGTGCTTAATCACTCAGTCGTGTCTGACTCTGTGATTCCACAGACTGTAGCCTGCCAGACTCCTTTGTGTAATTCTCTAGGCAAGAATACTGGAGTGGGTAGCCATTTTCTTATCCAGGGGATCTTTCCAACCTAGGGATCGAACACTGGTCTCCTGCATCACAGGCACATTCTTTACCATCTGAGACACCAAGGAAGCCCTTCACTTTCTCTAGGTATTTTTTTATTTCCTCTTTGATTTCTTCAGTGATCCTGTGGTTGTTGAGTAGCATATTGTTTAGCCACCAAGTGTTTGTGGTTTTTAGAGTTTTGTTTTTTTCTTATAATCACATAGTGTTGTGATCAGAAAGATGCTTGATATAATTTTGGTTTTCTTAAATTTACCAAGACTCACCTTGTGGCCCAGGGTGTTGTTGGTCCTGGAGTATATTCCACGTGCACTTGAGAAGAATGCATAGTCTGCTGCTTTTGGGTGAAATGCTCTATAAGTATCAGCTAAGTCCAGCTCATCTAAAGTGTCATTTAAGACTCGTGTTTCCTTATTAATTTTCTGCCTGGATGATCTGTCCATTGATGAAAGTGGGGGTATTAAGGTCCTCCACTATTATTGTGTTACTGTTGATTTCTTCCTTTGTATTTGTTAGTATTTCCCTTACATACTCAGGTGCTGCTATGCTGGGTGCATATATATTTATAGTTGTTATATCTTCTTGTTAGGTTGAACCGTTGATCATTATGTAGTGTTCTTCTTTGTCTCTTACAACAGTCTTTGCTTTAAAGTCTGTTTTGTCTGATATGAGTATTGCTACTCCAGCTTTCTTATGAATTCCATTTGCATGAAATACCTTCTCCTATCCACATACTTTCAGTCTATAAGTGTCCCTAGGCCTGAGATAGGTCTTTTGTAGACAACTATATACATGGGTCTTGTTTTTGTATTCACTCAGCCAGTCTGTGTCTTTTGGTTATTGCATTTAATCCATTTACATTTAAGGTAATTATTGATATATGTGATCCTATTACCATTTTCTTAATTGTTTTGGGTTTATGTGTTGAAGATCTTTTCCTTCTCTTTGTTTCCTGTTTTTGGAATTCTACAGATTTTGAAATATAATCTGGTTAGATTTAAAGTGATTAATAACCCTTATTTCAAATGGTATAGGAGGCACTGATGATGTGGCAGTGGTGATACATAGAATATCATCATGGGATGCTCATAATCAAATATTGTAAAAGGCTCTGAGTGACCATGCATTTGATACCTAATAACTCTTTTTTTCCCTAATAGCATGTTTGACACACTAATAGGTAGTGAGATTGGCTGGCTGCTCTAACTCCACTGGACAAAGTGTGGAAAGGAAGGGATGAGTTCAGGGTGTCCCATAGTGACCTGAACACTTCTGTATCTGCCCGGAAAGAACACCTTAGCTCCCATAGCTGCACAACTGATTTCTGAAAATCAAATCCAGAGTGTCATCCTGTGAGTGATTGAATCATAGTGTAAATTGAAATCCCAACTTTGCGTGGTGTCTGCTGTTAAACGAAGGCTATTCATAGGAATGAAATGTGATCCTGAAAATTAGAATGTGGACACATAGAAAGATCCTGATGAAACTGAAAGAATAGAACCCCTAAATTCTGATGAGTCTTCTTTGCCAGTAAAAGCAGCCCTTCCATCCCTATCTGAGGTGATTAGCCACACTTTGCCTAAGGAATCTGTAATGGCCTCCCCTGAGATAATTGCTTTGCAGGACAATGCAGATTCTCCTCAAGACCTACCCTCACCATCCCTCTTTGCTTCTTGGTATATTGTTAGGCTTAAGTCTCAGCAGATCCCAAAAGACGAAGCCCAACGTGTGACCTACAAAAGGAGGTGCATGACACTTTGAAAGAACTACACAATTTTTCTTGTTTTTACAGACAGAGATCTTAAGAATATGTGTGGGGATGGATGTCTTGGGTGTAGGTCAATGGTGAGAGGACTATGGAGTTGGGTGTGACTGAGTTTACTGAAATGGGGGCTTGCTAAACCGAGATCTTGGACTTGTTGCTGCAGCTCGAGAAGTTGGAAGGGCTCTAACGGTTGGGGGGGTGAGATGCAGACTGAGAGTCAGCCTGCACTGAATGAAGTTTGGAAGGCCAGAACTGCCTCGGTATAGTCCGGAGGGAGCATCTCAGAGGACGCATAGGAAGTATGCTCAGAGGAAGACTGAGGAAGACTGGAATCGTAGAGTAGATGTCTTACGTGAGATCTCCTCATCTACCCTGACAGGGTCCACGAAGACACACTTTTCGCCTTGACTGTGGGAAATAAATTCTTAAGAGGAGTCCAGCATCCTTGAAAGAGCTGTGTGGTTGCTCTTCTCTGCAGGCCAGAAATTACAGTGGGAACTGCTGCCACTGAACAGGGGTCCTTAAATGAGCAGGGATAATTGGATTTTGGGGTGGCAGGGCTAAGTGGTAGCACTTAAATCACCAAAGACAAGTGGGGGTGGTTACTATAGTGGACAGCAGAGTCAAAACAAGCAGTCAGAGAATAGTCTGATTCCCAGAGGCCTGGGAATCAATTGGCCAATTGATCGTGTGCCCCTAGAAGAGAAATAGCTGGGCAGTTGACTCAATTCTTACTCAATCTGTTAAGCAGAAGAGTTGTAGGTAATGTGAATGACATCTAAATTGAATTTTTTAAAAAAAGTCGTAGCTTCTTAATTGATTTCTAGACTTGAACCACCTTGAATGATGGGGAAGGTGGGTCCGTCCCCTTGTGGAAGGATCTCAGTACACTATCAAATTTTGTATTGTTCATCTTTATCCCAGCTTTCCCCCAGAGAGACCTATGGCATTTTACCAGGGTGACTGTGCACTGGAGAAAAGGAAATAATCATATTTTCAGGGACTACTAGACACTTGGAGAAGGAAATGACAACCCACTTCAGTACTGTTGCTTAGAGAATCCCACTGACAGAGGAGCCTGGCAGGCTATAGTCCATGGGGTCTCAAAGAGTTGGACACGACTGAGCGACTAAGCAGTTTCACACTAGACACTAGCTTTGAACTAAAACCAATTCTTGGAGACCCAAAACATCACTGTGGCTCATATAGGGGCTTTTGGAGGTCAGGTGATCCGTGGAGTTTTAGCTCAGGTTCATCTCACAGTGAGATGACCCCTGACCCATTCTGTGGTAATTTTTCCTAGTTCTGAAATATGTAATTGGAATAGACATATTCAGGAACTGGCAGAATCCCTACACTGGTTCCATGACCTGTGGAATGAGAGATACTCTGGTGGGAAAGACCTAAGTAAAGGCCAGTAGAACTGCTTCTACCTAGAAAATTAGTAAACCAAAAGCAATTTCGTTTTCCTGGAGGGATTATAGAGATGAGTACCACCGTCAAGAACTTGGATAGTAAGTCCTACCCCATCTCCATTCAGCTCACTTATTTGACTATGGAAAGAAGTATGGGTCTTGTAGGACATCTTAAACTTAACCAGGTAGTGACTATAATTGCAGTTGGCATTCCAGATGTAGTTTTAACTGCTTGAGCAAATTAACAAGCATATTCTCTGGTGCCTGGTATGCAGCATCGGATCTGGTAAGTGTTTTTTTTTCCATTCCTGTTAGTAACGACCACCTGAAGCAGTTTTTATCAGCTAACAAGGCCAGCAGTACACCTTCACTGTCCTACTTCAAGGGTATACCAACTTTTCAGCCCTGTGTCATGATTTAGATGACAAAGGTCTTGATGCCTTTCTCTTCCACAATATGACATGATGTTGACGCTGATTGTACTTAGTGAGTAAGAAGTAGCAACTACTCTAGACTCATAAGACATTTGCATATCAGAGGATGGGAAATCTGACAGAAATTCAAGGGCCTTCTACTTCAGTGAAATTTTTAGAAATCCCGTGGCTCATTGCAGTATCTCCTCTATGGTGAAGGGTAGGTTGTTGCATCTGACTCTTCCTACAACCAAAAAGGAGGCACAGTGCTTCTTAGCATTTTTGAAGCAACTTATTCCGCATTTGGATGTCTTACACTGGCACGTTTACCAGGTGACTGAGAAGCTGCTGGTTTTGAGCAGGGCCTAGAACAAGAGAAGGCTCTGAAACAGGTCCAGACCGCCACAGAGCTGCTCTGCCCCTTGGGCCATATGATCCATTGGTATATGATGTGTGAGTGCCAGACAGGTGTGCTCTTTGGAGCCTTTTGCAAACCTTTGTAGGGAATTTCTGTACACACCTTTAGGCTTTTGGAGCAAAGCCCTGCTATCCTCTGCAGATAACTACTTTCCTTTTGAGGATCAGCTCTTGGCCTGCTACTGGGCATTAGTAGAGACAGAACACAACCACAGGCCACCAAGCAACTCTACAAGTTCAGCTGCCCATCTTGAGTGGTGGTTATCGGACTCACCATTCACGAAGTTGGGCATACTTAGCAGTACCCCATCATCGAATGTATCCCACAAAAAGGTGGGATACGAAAGATTGGGCTCACGTAGGCCCTGAAGGCCCAGGTTAAGATGCGTGAGGAACTGGCCCACATGCATGCTCCTCCCACCCCTTTCTGGTACACTGCCTTCTGTTTCCCAGCCACTTACAATCCACCGCCTACTTGGGGAGTGCCCTGCAATCAGCTGCCTGAGGAGGAAACACTGGGGCCTGGTTCCAGGATGTGTAGGCACTGTCCAGAAGCGGACAGTAGTCGCATGACGGTCTCTCTCTGGGACATCCTACAGGACAGTGGTGATGGGAAATCCTCCCCGTGGACAGAACCACAAGCAGTGCTTCTGGTTCATTTGTGTTGGGAAACCCAGTCTGGTGTATGCAGTCTTTTACCCCTCCTTGACCTCTTAAGAGTGGGCCTTGAGGCTAGAACACTTTATCATCAAGAGGTAAAACACCCCCACAACCTGTGCCTTGCTTTCGGGGGAATAACTTTCCTTGTTACAATCTCTACCAGTGATCTTTTGTTCTGCTTAAGCCTGCACATTAGTGGTTCTCAAGCACATCCAGTCTTTTAAGTTTTTCAGGCGCCGTGGGGGAAGGGGAAGGGTCCTTCCACTAGGGCACCGAGGGGTGTGCATGAGCCAGTTGCTGTCCGTTGGCTGCTGGAGGGGCCTGCTGGCCATGAGGGACCTAGGCCCTTTATTGGAACTGATCTTGCTCTGTCTCTTCTCTGTGCAAATAAAGCTCAGTAAGGCGTTGCTCCGTCCGGTGCTTAACTGTGTTATGTTCCATGCTGATTCCAATACCATGGTGCTGTGGGGAGGTGTTTGGAGTCCTCTTCTGGGATTAGTGATGATAAGCAGTATTCTGGTCAGCAGTTTGCTTGCTGAACTGTGTACTGATTGGTTGTGGCAAAGTGGTTTGGTTGGAGGTTCAGGGACTGGAAGAAACATGACTGGAAACTTGATGACGAGGAGGTCTGGGGCAGAACTGTATGGATAGATCTTTCTGAATGAGCAGAAAGGTGAAGAGGTGCCCCACGTGAAAGGTCACCAAAGTGTCTCCTCAGCAGAAGAGAGTTACAGTAACCAAACGGAGAGGAAGACTTGTTCTCTGGACACCAGTCAGCCTGTTTCTCCAGTCCATCCTGTTATTGCCCAGTGGGCCTGTGAACACAACGGCCGTGGCAACAGGGTGGAGGAGGCCATGTTTGGGCCCTGAAGCATGAACTCCACTTATCAAGGCCAGCTCAGCGATTGCCACTGCTGTGCAATCTGATAGCAGCAGAGATCAACGCTGGAGTCCCCAGTATGGCGTCTTTTTCCAGGGAGTTCAGTCAGCTACTTGGTGGGTTGATTACAGTGGACTGTTACTTATTGTGAATTCTTTGTATATGGCGAGTCACTCTTGCTGCTTTAAATTTTTGTTTTTGTCTTTAAGTTTCAGCAGTTTGATCATAATGTGTTTCTTTTTTATTCTCCATGGAGTTTGTTGAGCTTCTTGAATGTGTCTTTTCATGGTTTTCACCGGATTTGAGAAGTTTCAAATCAAATGTGTTTTCTGCCTCTTTTCTGTCCATCTGGAATTCCTGTAATACATGTGTTGATCTGCTTGATGGTGTCCCATAGTTCCTTTAGGTTCTGTTCATTTTTCTTCTTTTTTTCTTTCTGCTCCTCAGACTAGAAAATTTCAAATGTTTGACCTTCAAATTTGCTTATCCTTTATTCTCCCTGCTCAGATCTGCTGTTGACTTCCTGTAGTGAGTTTTTTATTTCAGTTACTGTTACTTTTCAGCTCTAAAATTTGTTTGGTTTCTTCTCATAATTTCTGTCTTTTTATTGAGATTCTTTGCTCATATATTTTTATTCTGATTTCTTTCAGTTCTTTGTCCATAATTTCCTTTAACTCTTTCCACATATTTAAGACAGTTGGTATAATGTCTTTGACTGATAATTCAAATGCCTGGGCTTGCTTTATTTTCTATGAATAGGCCATATTTTCCTCTTTCTTTGTATATTTTGTAATTTTCTCTCTAGAACTACACATTCTGAAGATTATATTTTTGTAATCTGTTATGGACTTTATGTGTGTCCCTGAAATTCGTGTATTAAGTCTAAACCACCAGTGTTAGGAGGTGGGGCCTTTGGAAGGTAAAGTTTAGATGAGGTCATGAGGGTGTAGCCTCCTTGATGGGATTAGTGTCTTTACAGATGGGGAAGAAGCTGGAGAGAAAATGACTGAAAGCCAGGGAAAGAGCTCTGAGCAAAAAACCACATCTGTTATAACTCTGATCTTGGACTTTTTAGCCTCTAAAACTGTAAGAAATAAATATTTGTTGCTTAAGCTACCAGTCTGTTGCAGCCCAAGCTGACTGATAACACTCTGGAAATCGAATTCTTCTATACCTCAGGGGTTGGTTTTTGCTTATTGAGAGTTGGAACTGACTTTTTGTGACTACTCCAGACTATATTTGCAAAGCATGTATTCCTTATTAAGTGTGGCCACTGAAGCTCCCAAGAAAGACAAAATAAATAGGTCTTGTTTCTTTAAATTCCCTCCTGACTGTGGAGCACTTCAGCCCATGGTGGTGGAGATCTCTGTGCCAACCTTTCAGCAATTGAAAGCCCCAGTCAAAACTCAGCAATCCCAATTTTTGGAGGGAAGGTCACTGTTGCCCACCCTGGCTCCAACAGGCCACATTAGGAATACTTGCTGCTGTTCCACAGCTGCGAGCTATGGTTTTGTTGGATGGGAGGTGGTAGCTACTACTGCTTGAAAGCAGAAGTTGCTTGAAGTTCACTGTCTCTGCATCAACTTCCTGCTGGATGCTGCAAATGTTCTCCTTTTCCCAGAGTTCCAAGGTAATTGCTTCAGATAGTTGTGCCAGTTGATTTGTTTTGCTGGAGGGATAGATTCCTGAAGCTTCCTATTCCACCATCTTCCCTGCTAACTTCCCTCACTAACTATATGGCTTTTATGAATAGATGATGCCCTTCATGTGACCATTTCATTCTGGAGCAAATTTCATTGTTTTTCTGTATTTAGCAGTTTTCAAAGTAATGATTTTGTTCTTTATCATTGTCAAAAAATATTCAGTTATAATTTTTAATATCATTTTGAATTCCTGGATCTAAAAGTATTTGAGTAACATAATGAATTCTGAGTTTCAACCTGTTGCAATTAGTATACTCCTGAACTTTAAGCTGTTCCATCTTTAAGCATGTTGTAACATTTTTAACCCAATAATTTAGCAGGGAGTAATATCTAGGATTGTAAACCTTAAATCATGTAATCTTAGGTATTCATGGACAGCTCCTGTCACCATTTATTACCTTTTAAATATAAGTTTTGGGTGAATGGTCTGCAGACAGGTTCCAGGTGAAGTCCACACTACAGAGCAGAAGGGGAGGCACAGAAGGTCGGAGTCGCTGGAGAAAGTCTCGTCGGTGCAGTTGGCCTCCAGAGGCTTATTTACAGCTGCCTCTTGGGAGGGAGCTAAGAGCCCTGGTTCCGTGATACTCATTCAACAGCCATGCCATCCTTCAATCAGGTCTTTGCCACTTCCTCACATTCTGTGGTAAAATAAGGATTACATAATGAATTTTTAGAATTCATTATGTTTTTATTGGGTTCTGTGAGTAAGTAGTATTGTCTCAGTCTTCATATGTTGGAATATGCCTTTATTTTACTGACACTCTGAATGGTAATTTGGCTCTTCACAATTAAGCCAAATTTAGCTCAACATTTTGAAGATGTTTTCCCATTGTCCTCTTTGCATATGTTACTGCTAAAGAGAATTTATCGTTCTTTTGTGGCTAAAGGTTTTTTCTCCCTACTCTAAATGTTCTAATGTTTTACTGCTGTTTGTCTGGGTAGATGTTTTAGAACAGCTTTCTAACTTACATACCATAAAATTCACTCATTTTATGTGAACAGTTCAGTGGTTTTTAGTTACTTTACAGAGTTAAACGGATGTCACTGGAGTCCAGTTTTAGGGCACTGTCAGCCTCAAAGTGGCCGCAGGCCCAGCCGGGTCACTCTGTTCTTACGGTAGCCCAGGTCACCACCAGCCTGCTCCCTGTGTGTATTGTATGGATTTGTCTTTCGGGAGAGTTAATGTACGCTTGGCTCCTTTTGGCTAGTGTTGCGACCTTTGAGACTCATTCATGTTGCAGGATGCACTTTACTGTTTGTGTTTCAGAGTCATACTCTGTTTTGTAGATCTGTAACATTTTGTTTGCCCAGTGACTAGTTTTTAGTCTTTTGCGGAGGAGGGTGCCACACGGCTTGTGGACTCTGAGGTCCCCAGACTGAACCTGGCCACGCAATGAAAGCCCAGATCCTGACCGCCGGATACCATGGAAGTCCCTGCCCAACGATACACGTGTTGTTTCTACATTGTGGTTATTATTCATAATGATGCTGTGGATACTCATGTACAAGTGTTTGTATAGGTACATATTTTCATTTCCCCTGAGAGGGAAATTGCTGGATCTTTGTTTAACATTTTTAGAAGCTGAGAACTTGTTTTCCAACATAGTTGCACCATTTTGCATTCCTGCCAGTAATGTATGAGAGTTCCATTTTCTCCACTTCCTCACTAATACTTGTTATTGCCTTTTAAAAAATTATAGCTATCCTAGTGGGTGTGAAGTGGTATCTCACTGTGGTATTCATTTTCATTTCCTCACAATAGTGAGCATCTTTTCATGTGCTTTTTGTTCATATGTATATATTGTTTTCAAGTCCTTTGACCATTTATTATTGTTTTTCTAGAGTTACAAGAATTCTTTATATATTCTGGATACAAGTCCCTTTATCAGATAAATGATTTACAAATATTTTCTCCTATTCTGTGTATTGTCATTTCACTTTATTGATTGTTTTTTGAAATACGAAAATTTTTAATTTTGATGAAGTGTGATGTATCTATTTTTTTCTTAATATTGCTTCACTGTTGGTGTCATGTCTAACAATCTCTTGTCTAATCCCAGTTGCAAAGATTTACTCTTGTACTTTCTTCTAAGAGTTTTTATAGTTTTAGCTCTTACATTTATCTTATATATGATTAACTTTGAGTTCATTTTTGCAAATGGCATGAGAAATGGGACCAGTTCCTTTTTTTTTGCCTATGGATATCCAGTTGTATTCAGCAACATTTGTTGAAAAGACTTGTTTCCCCATTGAATTGTCTTGTCACCCTTGTTGATAGTCAATTGCCCATAAATGTCAAAGTTTGTTTCTGAGCTCTGAATTCTATTTCATTGATCCATATACATAACTTTATACCAGCACTACACCATCTTCATTTCTATAGCTTTGTAGTAAGTTTTGCAATCAGATAATATGAATCTAACTTTGTTCTTCTTTTTCAAGATTGTTGGCTATTCTGGGTCCCTTGCATTTTCATGTGAATTTTAGGATCAGCTAGCCCGTTTCTACACATAAACCAGTTGGGCTTTTGATAGTAATTGGGTTGGATATGTCATTTTAGGAGAGTTTTGCCATCTTAACAATGTAATAATTGATGAATATACAATTATTTAAGCATATTTTATTTTTCAGGTTGTTTGTTCCCTCTCTTGTTCAGTTTTTTTTTTTTTCTTTATTTTTTCTTGCTAGGGGTTTAATTTTTAAAATTACTTCAAAGATAATGTTTTGTAATTTTTCTATTTTCCTTTTCATTGTTTCCTACTTTTCCTTCTACTTTCTCTGTGTATAATTTATAACTTTTTGAGGTAGAGGCTTAGACCACTGATTTTAAACCTTCCTAGGAAGTTTTCATGATCTCCTGATTGCAAAATTCAGGCTTAAATTGAAGAAAATAGGGAAAAAACCACTAGGCCATTCAGGTCTGGCCTAAATCAAATCCCTTATGATTATACAGTGGAGGTGACGAATAGATTCAGGGGTTAGATCTGGTAGACAGAGTGCCTGAAGAACTATGGGTGGAGGTTCCTAGCATTGTACAGGACGTGTTGATCAAAACCATCCCAATGAAAAAGAAATGCAAGAAGGCAAAGTGGTGGTCTGAGGAGGCTTTACAAATAGCTGAGAAAAGAAGAGAGGTGAAAGGCAAGGGAGAAAGGGAAAGATACACCCAACTGAATGCAGAGTTCCAGAGGATATGAAGGAGAGATAAGAAAGCCTTCTTAAGTGAACAATGCAAAGAAATAGAGGAAAACAACAGAATGGGAGAGACTAGGGATCTCTTCCAAGAAATTGGAGATAGCAGGGAACATTTCGTGCAGAGATGGATAGGCATGATAAAGGACAGAAACATCAAAGACCTAACAAAAACAGAGGAGATTAAAAAGAAGTGGCAAGAATACACAGAAGAATTATACAAAATAGGTCTTAATGATCGGGATAACCATGGTGTGATCACTCACGTAGAGCTAGACATCCTGGAGTGTAAAGTCCAGTGGATCTTAGGAGGCATCACTACAAACAAAGCTAGTGGGAATGGGGGAATTCCAGCTTAATTATTTAAAATCCTAAAAGATAATGCTATTAAAGTGCTGCACTCAATATGTCAGCAAATTTGGAAAACTCAGCAATGGCCCCAGGACTAGAAAAGGTCAGTTTTCATTCCAGTCCCAAAAAAGGGCAATGCCAAAGAATGTTCAAACCATACAGTTGTGCTCATTTCACATGCTAACAAGGTCATGCTCAAAATCCTTCAAGCTAGCTTTCAATAGTATATGAATTGGGAACTTCCAGATGTATAAGCTGGATTTAGAAAAGGCAGAGGAAGCAGAGATCAAATTGCCAACATTTGTTGGATCATAAAGAAAGCAAGGGAATTCCAGGAAAACCTCTGCTTCTGCTTCATTGACGATGCTAAAGCCTTTGACTGTGTAGGTGACAACTAACTGTGGAAAACTCTTAAAGAGATGAGAATACCAGGCCACCTTACCTGTCTCCTGAGAAACCTATATGCAGATGAAAAAGCAATAGTCAGAACTGGACATGGAACAACAGACTGGTTCAAACTTGGAAAAGGAGTGTGTCAAGGCTGAATGTTGTCACCCAGCTTATTTAACTTAGATGCAGAGTACGTTGTGCAAAATGCCAGGTTGGGATGAATCGCAAGCTGGAACCAAGATTGCTGAGAGAATCAGCAACAACCCCAGATAGGCAGATGTTACCACTCTAATGGCAGAAAGTGAAGAGGAACTAAAGAGCCTCTTGATGAGGGTGAAAGAGGAGAGTGAAAAAGCTGGCTTAAAACTCAGCATTCAAAAAACTAAGATCGTGGTGTCTGATCCCATCACTTCATGGCAAATAGAAGGGGAAAAAGTGGAAACAGTGACAGATTTTCTTTTCCTGGGCTCCAAAATCACTGCGGACCATGACTGCAGCCATGAAATTAAAAGATGCTTCCTTGAAAGGACAGCTGTGACAAACCTAGCGAGTGAAAAGCAGAGACATCACTTTGCCAACAAAGGTCTGTATAGTCAAAGCTATGGTTTTTCCAGTAGATATCCTTGGATGTGAGAGTTGGATCATGAAGAAGGCTGAGCACCAAAGAACTGGTCATTTTTAATTGTGGTGTTGGAGAAGACTTTTGAGAGTCCCTTGGACTGCAAGGAGATCCAACCAGTCCATCCTAAAGGAAGTCAACCCCGAATATTCATTGGAAGGACTGATGCTGAAGCTGAAGCTTTTGACCACCTGATGGGAAGAGTCGACTCATTGGAAAAGACCCTAATGCTCAGAAAGATTGAGGTCAGGAGGAGAAGCGGGGCAGCAGAGGAAGAGATGGTTGGATAGCATCACCAATTCAATGAACATGAGTTTGAGCAAACTCCAGGAGATAGTGAAGGACGGAGAAGCCTGGTGGTGTGCTGCGGTCTGTGGGATCTCAAAAAGCCAGACATGATTGAGCAACTGAATAACAAGAGGTTTTCAAATATATGCATTGAGAGAGATGACTTTCTCTCTCATGACTGCTCTGTTTGCATTCCACTGTATTTTTGTATATCATGTTTTTAGTTTCATTCACTTCAAATATTTAATTTCCTGGTGGGTGGCGTCTGGTCCCAGTATAGTTGACTTTGGGGCCTGCCCGTCTTGGACTCCTGTCTGCAAGAGCTGGCAAGTCCCAGTCCTGGTGCTGACCTGCCAGTATGTGAAGCAGGGACCTTGAAACTCCTAGGGCTGGTGCCTGCCTGACGAGCGGAACCTGTTCCCAGTATAGTTGCCTGTCGGGCCTGGGGTCCCAGAGCTGATTCTTTTCCATTGGTGGGTGGTGCTCGGTTCCTGTGTGGCTGGCTGCAGCTCTGCTGGTCCAGGACTGGGTCTCTGCCTGCTGGTTGTCAGGGTCACGGCTGGGCAGCGCGAGAGGTCCCAGGCCTGTTGGCCACCTACTGGTGTCTGGTAGAGCGTGTTCCAGTGCCGATAGTTTAGACTCCAGAGCAGTGCATCCACTGATGCACTTGCCAGCATCAGCATCCTCATGACAGAACCTAAATAGCTCCCATAAATGGCTGCTGCCAGCATCTGTGTCCCCAGGGGGCGTTCTGGTGGCCTCCCACCTCCCTGGCAGGCTTCTCCAAGTGTAACAGGTAGCTCTGATCTAGACGCCTTTGAAATACTCCCTCTTTGCTGGGTCTCTGAGCATGTGATGCTTTGTGTCATTTAAGAGAAGCTTTCTCTTTTCCTGGAGCCCTCTAGCTCTTACACAAGACTGGCTGACTTTCCAAGTCAGTTGTTACGGAGCTTATCTTCCAGTGTGATACCCCGGGGCTGGGGAGCCCAGTATGGAGCTTGGACCCCTTGAGTCTTGGGGAGAACCTCTTGTGATTGTGATTGCCCCCCCTTTTGTATGTCACCTGCCTGGGGATGTGGGTTTTAACTCTACTGCAACTCCACCACTCCTACCCGTCTCATCGTAGTTCCTTCTTGATATCCTTAGTTTGGGGAAATCTTTTCTGCGAGTCTTCAGGTCCTTCTCATTGATAGTTCCTCTGTAAGTAGTCATAATTTTGGTTTACCTGTGAGAGGAAGTGAAGGTGTTCATTCTGTGCCATCTTGACCACTCTGTTATATAATATATTGTTTTTGTTGTTATTGTTTATGTTTTGAATATACTTCAGAGAGTGCATTCAGCATTTGGAGGTATCAGTTGAGGTGGTTGAACAATATTGTTCAAGATTTCTATATTCTTACTAATTACCTTTGTCTTCTTGATGTATCAGTTATGAAGAAAAATTTGTTAAAACCTGCAGCTACTTTTACTTTTGTCAGTTTTTGCTTAATGAATCTTGAAGTTCTGTTTTTAGATGCATGCATATTTACTGTCATCAAGTCTTTGTTTTAGATTGACCCTTTTATTATTGTGCATTGTCCCTCTTCCCAGTAACATTTTTTGTCTTAAAGTTTATT
The DNA here is from genome assembly GCF_963930625.1 of Muntiacus reevesi. NCBI lineage: Eukaryota > Metazoa > Chordata > Mammalia > Artiodactyla > Cervidae > Muntiacus > Muntiacus reevesi. The sequence continues at coordinate 182,328,772 of NC_089249.1, read as the reverse complement.
TTTGGCATGTTATTTTTTTATTTTACTTTTCCAGTCCCTTTACTTTCAGTCTGTCCTTTGTCTTTATATTTCACGTTGCTTTTTGTCAACAAGATATAACTGTTTTATTTAGACTGACCATGTGCCTTTTAGTTAGAGAATTTAGCCCACTTACATTTGGCATGGTTACTAATATGGCTGTGATAACTCGTCTATCTCGTTATTTGTATCCTGTGTATTTGATTTGCTCTTTTGTTCCTTTGCTTTTCCTTTCTTGCTTCCACTGTTTTCCTTTCTTACTGACTTTTTAGATATATCTCTTTATGTATTAGTGGTTAAATTAGAGCTGTGTTGTCCAATAAGATAGCCACTAGCCACATTAAAATTAAGTTTAAAATTCAGTTCATCCTTGCGTTAGCTGTATTTCAGGTGCCCAGTGGCCACGTGTCTCCATTACTGGATTAAGCAATACAGATTACTGCAGAAAGTTCTATTAGATGGCTCTCTAAAGGTTATGATCAGGATTTGTTTTGGTCAAAACTACCGCAGGTCAAGTATGAAAAGAGCAGTATTCCAGTGAGAAGATGTTCTTATGTGTCTACTTCTGGTGATCTTTGTATCTGTAGACAAATGTCCCACTGCTCTTAGCCTCAGTTTTCTTTTTAAAAACATGAGGATAATAATTCCTGTTTTTGCTGCTTCTTGGAGTGCTTGTGGAAAAGAAAACTATAAAATGGTAACATTCTTTATAAAGGTCAAAGCAATTTTCCCAAAAAAAAAAAAAATTAACAACTGATTGTCTACTTTTTGTGTTTTGTTTGCTTTTTTAGGTTGCTGACTGAACTGGAGTCTCCTTCTTGGTGGCCCTTTAGCTCCAAGCTTTGGAAAGCGCCACCGGAAACAAAGCCCAAGTGGGACACCTCAGTGGCTAATTCCAAAGCTTTTGGAAAAGAAGGGATAGTGATCCAAGTTCCTGCTGTTATTTCGCAAAGAACAGAATCTCATGTTAAACCAGGAAGGCTCACCGTCCTTGTTTCTGGGTTGGAAATCTACAACTCAGATTCTTTGCTCATGCACAGATTCGAAAGGGAAGATGTAGATGACATCAAGGTCCACACACCTTATGAAATTAGCATCCGCCAGCGGTTCATTGGGAAGCCAGACATAACTTATCATTTGATATCTGCCAAGATGCCAGAGGTTATCCCCATTTTGGAAGTACAGTTCAGCAAGAAGATCGAGTTATTAGAAGTCGCCATGATGCTCAGAAGCACTGGAACCTCTTCCCTAGCAGAGAAGGGCTCTTCAGTCTGGCACGCAGGTGAGTGATCGTCAAGAGTCTGTGCACAGAACCTGTAAAGTCACAGTCAAACTCAGCACACCCGTGGTGCATACTTACCATGATGCATCACATAGAGCAACTGCTGGTTTCAGCTCACTAGCAACTGCCCATTTGCTTATAAATAAAAATATTTTCAGACCATTTTTCTTAGTATTTACCCTCTCAATATCATATCACTCAGTTTTATCATTTCCTTTAGAGCTGTGGTTTCCAAGTAGGTCAGAAAGGTTTTGGTGACACTTTTAGAGGAAGGAAAGCTCCCAAGTTAGATGTTTTCACCTCTTTCCTCTGTTTGATTTGAGAACCAACACTTTAGGGTCCTACCTAGCATCATCTCCACCTGCTCTGGTGTGTCTCCGCCCAAGACCCCGCATCACTCTTGGTTTTCTTGGCACTTAGTTGAGATCTTCCAAGCCCACTTTCCAGATGTGTGTTTGGATATCAGAATTTTTGATAATTATGCAGCATAGTTTTTGTGTGATTTTTAGCGTCTACAAAGATTGTGAAACCTTTGCTTTTCTTGGCAGTGTGGTTGCAGTATCCTCTTGCGGTCTCTTTGGGGTGTGGAGGGTATAGCTGAGTTTGGCCCCAGGATCCAGTGTGTGTGGTAGGACATGTGGATGTGAGGGTGTCAAGTGGTATCTTGATGGTATTTTTATTTTTTTGATTGTGATAAGAAATATCAGACACTTTTTAGTTGCTTTTTGGTCTCGCAGATTTTTCTCTGTGGTTTGCTCGTTCTGTTTGTTTTTGTTTTTCTACTAGGCTTTTTTTTTTTCTTTGATATAATTATAGGGGTTCATTATTCATTCTAGATACTCATCCCTCGTTGATTTAGAAGCTACAAATACTTCTCCCAGACTGTCAGCCTCCATTACAGAAAGAAACCTCTAATTTTGCTGTGGTCAGATCCACCACTTTTCCCCTTATGTTCATTTTTGAGCCCTGCTTAAGAAATCCTAAAGTCATAAAATATTCTTGTATTTTCTAATACTAACATTACAGGTGACATTACTTTCTTGTTATAGTGATTTTGCTAATAAGTAATAATCTTTTCTTATTAACTTTAGTTGTTAGAGTTTGTTTGTATGAGGTATGTTTGTTACGGTTCCAGTTCCTTTCATTTCCTTTTCCTCTTAAGTAACTGATTTCAATATGTAATCTGTTTATATAAAAGGGCCAAAAAGGGTAGACTCTGCTGGCCAACATCAGATGCTGACCAGAAGGACCCTTCAGGAAAGGCCATCTGCGAGCTCAGTCTGGTTAGCTCCTCTGATAACCAGGGTCTTTGAGTCCTCATCACTGCTGTTTTCCTCTGGGGGAGCCTCAGCAGTGAGAGGAGGAAGGAGGGCTTGGCTGCTGGGCCAGATGCAGAGCGCTGTGGGCTATTGGTTTTAACCGTGCTGTTGAAGAATCCATCTACACCAGGTACGATGCCAGGTACCTGTAGTCCTGCACTCGATCTTAGCCACAAGGCCGAGAAGCGATTACCTGTAGTCCTGGAAACCATCCTTCTCATGGGGCTCTACCACATTCGATGTGTGGGTCTTGTTAGGCATGGTGGTTTCAGAGAGAGAACACGGCATAGAAGGTTACAAATGAGATGGCAGATGGGAACATGTCTTGTGTGGCACAGAAAGTCATACTGTGCAAGTGAGAAGAGTGCAAGCTTGCTGGGCCTTGCTGTCATGGAGGGCAGGCCCCGAGGAGGATGGGATGATGAGCTCTGACTCGAAGCATACAGGTGGCAGATGGGGCTCGAGAGGAGCAGGGAGTGAGCACCAGGGCCTCTGCCGCTGTGATCAGACTGCGGGAAGCTAAGCAAGTGCAAATTTGCAGGGCCTCCCATCTGGAAGGGGAAAATGGACCTCTTGCTCATAAACTGCGGCTGCTGAGCAGAGGCTGAATGTCTTTCTTCTCAGGGAAGCTGCAGATATTACATCTTTAAGGTTTTTCAGCTGATTGAACCAGGCCCACCAGATTGTCTAGCATAGACCCCCTCCCCTAAAGTTAACTTATTGAGAGCTTTCACCACATCTACAAACACCTTCCCAGCAACAGTTAGATTAGGGTTGGATTGAATAACTGGGGACTGTGGCCTCACCCATCCCAGTAACGGACTGTGTATATATGGAATGAGCTGAGCCACATCCACCGTGACAGATTGGTTTTCATTTCAGTGCTAACTTTAGCTTCTGGGTGGGATCCCTACAGTGTGTCTGAGTCTGGACTGAGCATGAAGTGCCATCCTCCCCTTGTGAAGCTGCCTGGCCCAGCAAGGCACGTGTACCTTATAGCTGTGAATTTGGAGGAATGCAGGTGATGAGGAGTTACGTTTGGAAGAAGCCAGCATGCTGAGTTCAGTAAACAAGAGGATATCTTGTTTGCTTGGAACTTCACAGTGGTCCTGTCAAGCCCAGTAATGAGAACTTACTTCTCACTGTGACCTTTCTTGTTGTTGCATCTGTCAGCACCTCTGTTTTTACTTTTCTGTATGGGAAACAGCAGAGACAGTGGAGATAGAAACCATGACTTTGACATCTCAGAAATGTATTTCACTCCTCAGTGACCTATTTTAGTAAAATGTGTGGCCAGAAGGTGGCGATCTAGTAACGGTGGACCAATGTTTGTTAAGAACGAGTCCAGAAGAACTTTCCAGAGACCTTTGTTGTAATGTATAGTGTAGACAGATTGAGGGCCTTGGTGGCCAGGCTGGGACTGGGGGAGGAGGAGAGTCTCCTGGGCTTCAAGGAATGGAAATGATGCAGGTGGGAAGATTCCACCTTAAGAAAGAGCTGTTGCAAATTGCTGTTTGCCTGCACAGTATCTTTAAAATAATCTTTTAAATTTTAGAATAGTTTCAGACTCGAGGAAAAGCTGTGAGGAGTACTCCCGTGTCTCCTACACCCAGTTTCCCCTGTTCTTGTCAGCTTACATTAGTATTGTTCGTTGTCACAACTAATGAACCTATCTATACATCTTTACTCTATAAATTCCATGTTTTATCCAGATTTCCGTAAGTTTTACTATTCCAGAATCCTAGCCAGGATCCTAGATGATGTTTCGGAGTCTCATCTTGGACTCATCTTGACTATTACGGATTCTCAGACTCCCCTTGTTTTGATGATCTTGACAGTGGTTAGGCTTTGTAGCCTTTTCCCAAGCTGGACCTTGTCTCATGTTGTCTCATGATCCACTGGGGTGGTGGGTTTGGGGAGGAAGATCACAGAGCTCTTATTATAAGAGCATGGTCCGTGCATAGCATTTTTAAAGAGTTTTTTGGTACTGAGTTTTGTTTTCACTGTTTGCTAACTGTTGCCTTCTGAGAGGGGCCTCCTCTGACCATCTAATTTAAGAAGACTGGTTTCCCATTCACTGACCCTGTAGAAATCTTGCTTAGCACATGCATCTCTGTAAAATGGTAGGTAAACTTCTGAAGCACTGAAGTCTCTGCACAGGGTCATTAATGTAGGACCATCTTTTGAAGCAGTGAAGTTCTGACCCTGGGACACAGCACCGTGCTTACCGCCAGCAGACTCCATGTGGTCCCTGGGCCACGGCTGTCAGGCTGACCACCGACAGAGCCCTGCTTGTGGTCCCTAGGACATGAGCACTGCCCTGACTGCAAACAGGCCCCGTGTGGTTATTAGGACGTGGTGACCCCTGACTATCGACCGACCCCCAGAGAACTGCTTGACCCTCAACCCCTTGATCCCTTCCAAGGACCCACAGGTCCAAGCTGTATACCATATAATTTTGTAAATTTGCAAAGTAAGTATTTAAAAAACTGTAATTAGTTGAGACTACTCTCTTTCTGCATTTCAGCTTTCTGTCTCTTATACCTCCTGTTACATTGAGGACATGGAGCATTTTGTGCTTTTTTTCTGAAAGGGCTTCCCACTCCAGTTATATAAGGTGCTGGATAGAGTAGGCATTTTCCTGTGTCATCAGTGGGGCATTTGGGGCCCAAGGACAGGGAGAAGGATTTGCTCGTGACTAGACAGACTTGAAGCAGTTTTTCTGCTCACAGAGCAGGCCCTGGTGGTGTCTGCTCCGAACTTGCGATGAGGTGACCAGTCTGTGTCTGATGCACAAAGGTGACTTTTGTGTCCCAGCGCTGCCCCTGCCAGCCCAGTCCTTGCTCAGGGCTCCCCTTGATGCCTCCTTGTCCTTAGAAAGTGGGATCATCTGTAAGTTCTCACATAGCTTGAACAATTTGTGCTTATTTTGTTTAACTATTAATGTTGTTGACTTCTGAGACAAAAACCATCTTATACTGCATCAAATTAATTTTTTTCAGAAGATATTTCAGAGCATTAAAGTAACTGAGTCAGCACCCCAGGTCTCAGCAGACAGTTCTGAGGGTGACCGAGTTTTGTACCAGGCAGGACCCTAGTGATGCCACAGGTCGTTGTGAGAAACATCTCTGATTAGCACATTCCAAGAAGAAAAGTCCTCGGTTGTGATTTTCTGGCTGTTCAGCCCCATTTGTTAAAGATTTAAAAGCGGTGTGTTTCTGGCTGTCATACAACTGTAGTAACAGTGAGTGAGCCCAGCCCTGGGCACAGCGCGCAAGTGTGGACTAGACGTGGGCTTCGCTCCCAGGGAAGCTGGCCGGGGAGACCCTCATTCCCAGAGATGATGAGAGGAGTAGCAGCGCAGTGCCAGCAGCAAGTCACTGTCAGTGTGTAAGCTGAATTGTACCAGGACAGATGCGGGACGATTGCTGTGATGAAAGGGCTGAGTGGAGAACACGTCTGCAGACGTGGGCTGGGGCACATCTGTCTGCATGACATGTGCAGTGGGGTGTGTCGGGGGCAGAGGGTAGGGTGGCAGGAACAGGGGTCTGCAGGGTCAGGCAGCAGACTGGGGAGAAGGGTATAGGCTGACTGAGGCACTCACCTTCACCCATTAGGCCAGAGAACCACTGGTAACGTAGACAAAAGAAGTGCACTTGGCCATTGTGTTACCACTGGTGACATTTTAAGGTCGTGTACGTTAGTTAGCTTTTCCTTTAGGCTGATGATAGTTAGTAGAACACGTCCTCTGTTGTCCAGCTTAGCTCTGATGGTGTTCTGTTGCTAATGTGTTAGAAAAGTGCTTTTTATTAGGTAACATCTTAGTGACATTTAGGTCTTGTAAGACCAACCAACAGTGAGTTGTAGGCTATGGAGAGTTCTCAGTAAGCCCTTAGGATGATGGAGTAGTGGCACCTTGGAGATCGTAGAACTCGGGTTGTGAGATCAATCTGGTTGATTGCAAGCAGCTTTCATATAAAGAACAGAAAAGCACAGCGGCGTGCATGGTGTGTACCGCGGTTTCCGTGTTGTGAAACCCCGTCAGACTCCCCAGGTGTGTGTGACGGTGTAGCAGTGCTGTGCGGGTTGCAGCTCTCACAGGTGTGCGTAGTTAAAAGGCGGGCAGTCTCTCATAGGCCCTCCTTCCCAGAGGAGACGGCTCTGGGGAGTGCTCAGGTCTGCAGTGTGGAACCCCTGCCCTTGCCTCCATGCAGGTTTTGCTTTGCATCAGCTGGTGCCTGAGCTCACTCTATCTGACCGAGACTTCCTCTCTGGTATCTCAAGAAACATGCTCTCATCCTCATGTCTTCTCTGCTCAGTTAGGGAATTTCAGAGAGTGTTAGTTTGTAAGAAATTATTTAACAGATAAGAATAAGGGGATATTTGTGTACCTGTTGGAGGTGCTGTTCTCTCCCCTGGGAGGAGGAACTTGTGCAATTAGCATACCCTAGAGTTACCAGCTGTATTCCTATTCCTCAGGCCCAGCACGAACTTGACCCCAAGATGAATTTCCTTTCCTAACAATGCACTTAACAGCTGCTCTAGGCCACTCTGCCAGAAGGCAGCACTGCTTACTGCCCTGAGGGTCCTCAGAACGAAGTGGTGTGTCACATCTCTGCCTTCTTTGCTGCTCAGAGGAGTTGGTCCTGGAATGCAGATGCTGGTTCTCAGACCAGGATTAATAAAACGGAGAAGGAAATGGCAACCCACTCCAGTGTTCTTGTCTGGGAAATCCCATGGACAAAGGAGCCTGGTGGGCTGCCTGGTCCATGGGGTCACAAAAGGGTTGGACACAACTTAGTGACTAAATAATATCCACTTGGATAAAAGATCTTTCTTCTCAAAGCCAGTTATAGAACAAGGTCCCGAGTATTTACTGTGTTGTACACTCAGGTCAGTGTCAGGTAAGGGAGCAGCTCTGGGTTGGGATTGAAGGCAAGGCTCAGGCAGGTTCCACATTCAGTCAGCTAAGCAGAGGCTCAGCCAAGTGAGTTCACCACACTTACTGCTCCGGCAAGCCCAGAGGCTCTGCACCCATAGAAGACTGTGAAGACACTCTGTCAACCTAAAGAGCTCTGATGGCCTTAAACACCACTTTTTCTAAAATTCTGAATGCGCTTGTGTTGTTCACACCTTCTGAAAGATACCACCCTGACTTTGTATTTCAGCATCTGGACTGATGGACCAAGCCATGCACTATGAGTCCTCCGCAGGGAGCCAGGAAGGGAGGCCACTTCAGCTGCAGAAAAGCGAGCCAGTCATTTCTGAGGAAGACACCCAGGAACTGGGACAGGTAACGTGCATTCATAGTGTTATATCCTCCCCTGCAGGCAACTTACTTGTCTTTCTTGCCTAAAAGCAACTTTCCACTGACTTACGCTTGCCTCTCGCCTACACAGAAATGTTGGGATATCCACCTGATTTGCTCAGCTCCCTGTGGCTTGAGAAAGAATAAAGGCATTGCCCATTCTGATTCCTTGCGTTTTGTGGCGTGCATTCCTGTGCACACACAGTGGTCTTGCCTCTTGTGTGTGTGTGTGTGCGCGCGCACATATGCTCTGTACGTGTACATGTGTGCGTGTGTGGTGTGTGCACACATGTGCAGCACCTGTGTGTGTGCACTCCCTGGGCGTGTATAGTCGAGGACACTTGCCCTCAAGTGCTGAACGCTGGTTCTTGAGAAGGCTTGCCACTGTTTGTCCAGGAAATTGAAATTTAAACAATATTTGATAGAAATACTTTCAATTTACCTTCCTATGTTAATGCTGGACAACACAGTGGCCTTTTCTTTCTCCTTTTTTAATAACTATATAGCAAATACCTAGACATTGTGTCATTTCATTCATAAATGTTTCAGTAGCTTTAAAAGAAAGAACTATTTTAAAAAATCAGCACAATACCATACTCACCTTAAAAAAGTAAAAGGTAGAGTCCTTGGTGCCATCAGACATCAAGCCAGTGCTCAGGTTTCCCTTAGTTCCCTCATTTAGAAAAATGTGTCACATGTTTGTTCCGATTGAGATCCTCTTAAGACCCCTGTGTTGCATTTAGTGAAGTGCCTTTAATTCACAACTTTCCTCTGTCATCTCTTCTTCTTCCTTTGCAGTTTATTTGATGAAAAAGCTGAATTCTTTTTCTGTCAAAATTTTGCAACTTGCAAGATGTTACTTACTTGGTTTTCCCACCTCCCAGCAGATGGTGAGCTATCTACTTTCTGCCTTGGTACTCCTGTAGGTCAGTTTGTAGCTCTAGAGGCTCCATCAGATTCAGGCTCCATTTTAGAGAGACTGTTTTGTTGGTGGCACCCCACAAATTTCATCAAAGCATATAAGAGACTGTATGTCTTTTAAACCTGTTTTTAAATAATTTTATTCTATGTGTCTACATAGGCATAGACTCCTTTAAGCTCAGCTTTTTCCTTTTGGGGGAAAAAGTGTTTATCTTTTACAATGGGGTATTTTAAACATACGTCATTTGTCACTTATTCCTTCTGATCTAAGTTAATCACTTTTAGTAACGACACATAGACATGCTGCTTTCTAGCTGCAACTAGCAAATTTTGCAGCTTACTAATCCCTTCTTTTGATAGGCTTATTGACTCCAGAACACTGCAGATCTTGTCTGTCTTGGGACTTGAGAAAGCTTTGTACTATGAAGGCAGACTTAACCTGTTCTCGTGAAAGTGAATGAGAGTACATATAGGCCTCGAAGTGGTAGGATCTGGGTCCCTTCTCACCCTCCAATGAAGATGTCTGTGGCTGAGATGAGCTCTTCTGTGTCCCACAGTTGTGTTGAGACTGGAGCAAGAACTTGGCTTTTTCATGGGAAATGTAAGAATCTTATCTGTTAATTCTACTGGTGGCCATGTAGTTTGAGAGGGTCCTTCCAATTTCAAATAAACAATTTCTTCTTCCCCTAAACAATGTATTCTTCCCCTAAAATCTAGATAGACAGAATGGGAGAGATCAGAATGAATGCATGAACAGCTAAGAGTAGAATAAGATTCCTCAGTAACCACTGGGATCACCATTCTTCCCCATGAAAGCTTGTGTCTGTGTGGTTGGTCCTGACTGTCATCAACAAGTCTCAGTGAGCCCTGTGGCGTCCGTGCTGGGAACAGCAGATGCCATCGTCATGAATCAGGATGCTGGCTTTGGGGCAGAGGACGTGGTGATCCCTGAGCGGCTGGGCTGGCAGGACCTACCCACAGGAGGGGCAGGACTTTGTGCTAGTTAGCTGTCTCATTCTCCTTCCCTGCAGGGAGAACGTAGTTTCATATGAGGTTGTCTTTTTGAGGTAAAACACATGTTTCATATTTAGACAAGAATTTTGAGCTGTGTAGCTGAAGTTCAGGCATAGGTAGGAATGAGTTAAATTTCCAGGGAAAATGAAAATGCAAGAAAATCTCCCTCCATTCATCTGTGGTTTCTGCTGCAGATGCTATTAGAGTCATTACGTGGAAATGGATTTGGTGACTTAAACTGCAGTCGGGGTGCTAGAGAGAAGACGCGCCATGACCTCCTCAGGGAGCGGCCGTGCTCAGCGCACTGTGCCGGGCCTCTGCAGCGGCATGTGGGCTACAGTTGGGCCCCGTCTGCCGCGTAGCTGTGGCTCTCCATCACCCACTGTGGGCGGGCACGTGGTGGAGGAGGCTGGGAGAGGAGTCAGAGTCCCTCAGAGGGGTTTGGCAGAGTCCGTGAATCATTTCCAGCGTCTGATGTGCTAACCTTTCCTGCCTCAGAACTCCTGCTCTTTCGTTACTAAATCTGTGGCTCCCATGTGTTTGATACAGTATTTGGAAGCGATAAGAAAAAAACGGCATGGTTCTGTCCTCAGGACATAGCAATTTTATCTAAAGTTTCTTCATAACTTCTTAATCTCCTGTGTTGTTTTTTCACCCTTCCTCCATCTTTCACCAAAGACGGAATCGGAATGAAAAGCTGACTCGGGTCTGGTCTTACGGTTTATCAGGCTCTTCAACATCCCCGGCCACATAACAACAATGAAGGAAGACTTGCCCTGGATACTTCCATCATTTCCAATAAAAAGGGTTGCACAGAGTGCGGGTTCATGGCAAGATTTTAGGTCATAGTTTTGAACTTTCTGTTTGATTATATTTGGGCATTTAGCATGCCTACTGCATGTGGTATCTTTATAAACAATAAATGCAAAACACAAAAATTAAAAATGGAGGTGATTCATTCAGTTCAGTCAGAAAGTTGGTTTACTGGAAAACTTAGCTCGTCAGCTGGCATGAGGAGAAGAGTTTATTGAAAAGGCAGTCCTGCAGATGCCTGTGCTGGGGAGATGAGTGAGGGCCAGGCCTTTTGTCTGCATTGATTAGCTGAGCCAAGTTCCACATGCATCTGCACTGGTAATTGACTGGATTGTTCCTGAAATAATTCAAGGCCAGAAAGGATGCTATGGCTCTCTCCTTGCTAACTATCTTAAGAAATTAATGTCCTTTTCTCTCTTTCTCATTCTATATGTTGTGTGTGTCTATATTCTCTTTCACATTGTTTTCCATTATGGTTTATTACAAGATAATCTTATTTTTCTTTTTTCTTTCTTTTTTGTAGAAATGATAAAATATATTTCGTCTTCAGTAACTCCACCATTCTGGTCTTTTTCCTTGTACTTTTTTTTCTAGTTATTTAAATTTGTCCCAATTCATGTCTCCTTTCCTAATCAGGAAAAAAAAAGAATCTTTCATTTCTTGCATAACTGATCTTTAGCCTAAAATAAATGTCTGAATTAGTGGGATAGTATAGCCCTGGCTTCAGTGTATTACTTGTTTATTTGGAGAAGACAACACATCTGGGTTTCCTAGAATAATTGTCAAGACAAAGTCATGAGATGATGAGTGAGGGGTGATGATCCATGGTGCTTCTCATCAGCTGTGGCAGTAGACTAAACCACACCTCAGAAATGCACATTCTAGAACTGATACGTCTTAGGATGGAGGTGGGAATGGCTAAACTGGGAGGCCTTCAAAAGTAGAAGGGCAGTGGTCATACTTTCCACCAGCTATAGGACCACTGACCAGTGCTGGGAGGGTGTGCCAACACCTTTGTTGGAGGGGGCTCTGTGGAGGGGTCTGGGGACCGGGAGCTGGACATGTCCACTCAAAGGAGTCTGGATTTTGTCCTAGAAGTAGTTTGGAATCATTGAAGGTTTTTAAATAAGGAGAGATGAGATAATTTCAGGTTTTTACTCATTCTCCTCAGGTTCTCTTGTTATCATTCTGTGCTGTCTTCTGAATCTTTTTCAGACAGTTCATTTCATTTGTTAATTATGGGGCACAGTTAGAAGGTTAGTATTTTTATTTATGGCTTTGATACCAGTCTGAATATTAGAAACGAAATAGGCCGTTTATTTAAATATATGTCACTCTAACTGTGAATTACTAATACATGTTTCTGACTTCATATCCCATGTCATTTCTAAATGTGTTAAACCATTAGAAGAGGAAAAGGTACCTAGTAACTTTTGTTGTCCACATACAGGGGACATTTCAGTGAAAGGTCATATGGCCTAGGATGAGCCCTGGCTTAGGAACCTGGCATCCTGGCGCTGGTCCCAGCCCTGCCTGCTGTCTCTGTGGTCCTGGGAAGGCTGCTTTGCTCCCCTGGCCCCAGTCTCCACTTCTGAAAAGCAAAGGCACTGGCTTGTGGTGTATTCCAATACCTACCATCTACTGCAGAATCTGCCACAATGAAAGGAAAGCTCAGTTACAGAAAAATGCCACGCCTTACTTCTCAATATTCATTCCTGATTTTCCTGTCTGCTCTGTCGGTTAGCTGGGTCACTGGTAACCATGAGCACTGCTTTTTTTTTTTTTTTTTCATTTACTTTTATTAGTTGGAGGCTAATTACTTTACAATACTGTAGTGGGTTTTGCCATACATTGACATGAATCAGCCATGGATTTACATGTGTTCCCCATCCCGATCCCCACTCCCACCTCCCTCCCCATCCGATCCCTCTGGGTCTTCCCAGTGCACCAGCCCTGGGCACTTGTCTCATGCATCCAACCTGGGCTGGTGATCTGTTTCACCCTTGATAGTATACTTGTTTCAATGCTATTCTCTCAGAACATCCCACCCTCGCCTTCTCCCACAGAGTCCAAAAGTCTGTTCTGTACATCTGTGTCTCTTTTTCTGTTTTGCATATAGGGTTATCATTACCATCTTTTTAAATTCTATATATATGTGTTAGTATACTGTATTGGTCTTTATCTTTCTGGCTTACTTCACTCTGTATAATGGGCTCCAGTTTCATCCAACTCATTAGAACTGATTCAAATGAATTCTTTTTAATGGCTGAGTAATATTCCATGGTGTATATGTACCATAGCTTCCTTATCCATTTGTCTGCTGATGGGCATCTAGGTTGCTTCCATGTCCTGGCAATTATAAACAGTGCTGCGATGAACATTGGGGTACACGTGTCTCTTTCAGATCTAGTTTCCTCGATGTGTATGCCCAGAAGTGGGATTGCTGGGTCATACGGCAGTTCTATTTCCAGTTTTTTAAGGAATCTCCACACTGTTCTCCATAGTGGCTGTATTAGTTTGCATTCCCACCAACAGTGTAAGAGGGTTCCCTTTTCTCCACACCCTAACTTTATTGCTTGTAGACTTTTGGATAGCAGCCATCCTGACTGGCATGTAATGGTACCTCATTGTGGTTTTGATTTGCATTTCTCTAATAATGAGTGATGTTGACCATCTTTTCATGTGTTTGTTAGCCATCTGTATGTCTTCTTTGGAGAAATGTCTGTTTAGTTCTTTGGCCCATTTTTTGATTGGGTCATTTGTTTTTCTGGAATTGAGCTTCAGGAGTTGCTTGTATATTTTTGAGATTAATCCTTTGTCTGTTTCTTCATTTGCTATTATTTTCTTCCATTCTGAAGGCTGTCTTTTCACCTTGCTTATAGTTTCCTTTGTTGTTTTTTGTTAAAAAAACAAAAGCTTTTAAGTTTCATTAGGTCCCATTTGTTTAGTTTTGCTTTTATTTCCAATATCCATGAGCACTGCTTTGACAGACAGACAGACACGTGGTGCCACCACTCCCTAGCCCAGCCCTGCTTGCTGTGGTTCACTGGTGCCTTCTGTAATTGCCTGGGACAGCCGGCTCTTCTCCATGGCAGCCTTCGGGATTCCCATCATGTTGGATATGGTCACCATTCTAGCAGAGGCCCTTGTTGTCTGTGACAGTGACTGTTCAGAATGAGGGGGCCAGTCCAAGTGTGTGGCTGTGCGTCCTCTGCAGTTGACAGAGAAAGCTAAGTGGGTGCACTAGACCTCCTCCACATAGAGGCTGTGGTGTAAATCTGAGCCGCATGGAGGAGGCACCTGTCCTTTGGGTCCAGATACGCACACGCATGATTCTTGGGGTTGTATTCTGTACTTTCTACTACCCCTGGGAACTGTGGATAGGGAAGAAGCTGCCAGATAAGGAACTCTAAGATTTTGTGATTCCAGAATGTACCAGCATCTCAATGAACAAATTCTAGAGCAGCTGCTTGGTGGTGTAGAAGGTAAAGTGCCAAGGGGCAAGATACTCAGGCATTCCGTTTTGGAGAATGACTTGTTCACCCTTCAGAACATGATTTCCTGTGTTCTTGGTCAGCTTTTGAATGAACCTCAAGTCTTAAAATCAAGTGTTTGATTATATTGTTATTGAGTACTTGGCTGCGGAAGGTTATATATATTATAACCGTGTTTTTTATTGTGGTAGAATATGTAGAATAAAATTTTGTCATTTTAACTATTAAAAAACTTTTTTTTCCTCTATTTTAACTATGTAAATAGTATTAATTACATTCAAAAATGTTTCCCAACCATCACCACTGATGGTTTCATTTCCAGAGCTCTCTTATCACCCCAACAGAATCTGTTATAGTGAAACAGAAACTCCACATTTCACCTCTCTCCAGTTCCTGTTAATGTCTAACCTTCTCTCTGTCTCTATGAATTTGCGTATTCTAGGACCCTCCAATGGGCTTTCCAAGTGGTGCAGTGGTAAAGAATCCACTTGCCAATGCAGGAGATTCGGGTTCAATCCCTGGGTCGGGAAGATCCCCTGGAGTAGGAAATGGCAACCCACTCCATATTCTTGCCTGGGAAGTCCCATGACAGAGGAGCCTACTGGGCTACAGTCCATAGGGTCACGAGTCAGGCATGACTGAGCCGCTGCGCACAGCCCAGGAACCTCCTTGTAAGTATTGTAACCCTTTTGTTTCTGGCTTTCTTCACTTAGCTTACTGTTGTCAAGGCTAATGCATCTTGTAGCATGAATCAGTACTTCTCTCCTTTTGACAGGTGAATGATCTTCTATTGTATGGATAAAACATGCTTTGTTTATCTCTTCGTCACTGATGGACACTTAGATTATTTCCAGCTTTTGACCATTGTGAATACTGCTGCCATGCGCATTCATGCACAAGTGTCTGAGTCTCTGCTTTCGTTCTTTTGTACATATACTTTAGAGTAGAATTGCTTGGTTGTAGAATAGTTTTATGTTTAGCTTTTTAATTAGCTGCCATATTATTTCCTTGTTGGGGTTATTTTCTTAATTTCTTTTTCAGATTCTTCATTGCTGCTGTATAGAAACATACCTGATGTTTGTGTGTTGATCCTGTAACTTTGCTAAACTTGTTAATGAGTTCTTCTAGCTCTCTTGTGCATTCTTTGAGATATTCTATGTACAGGATCATGTCAAATGAAAATGGGGCTTCCCAGGTGGTGCAGTGGTGCAGAATCTGCCTGTCAAGGCAAGAGATGCGAGAAGTGTGGGCTGGGAATATCCCCTGGAGTAGAAAATGGCAACCCACTCCAGTGTTCTTGCCTGTAAAGGTCCATGAACAGAGGAGCCTGGCGGGCTGCAGGCCATGGGATTACAGAGAGTCGGACGCAAATGAGCACTAGCGCAGGTTCCTAGTTACGTGTAACAGTAGAGGTGGTTTTACTTCTTCCTCCTCAGTTTGGATGCCTTCTGCTGCTGCTTCTTGCCTGCTTGCTCTGTCTAGGACTTCAGTGTGTAGCAGTACTGGGTAGCAGTGGTGAAAGCAGGCATTCTTGTCTTTCCTAGTTTGCAGACGCTTTCAGTCCTTCCCTATTGAGTTTCCTATTCGCTGAATTTTTCATAAGCGCCTTTTTAAAAATGTCTCTAAGTTTTTACTTTATTACAGGCTCTTCTCTTTCTAGTCATCACATATGTTCTCAATATTTCATTTATCTTCTATATTGCACTCTATTTGTATTTCATCATGATTGCCATCTGTCAAATCTTCATGTCATACCTACTACTTTTTAAAATTTTTATTTCATGTTGAAGCATAATTAACAGTGTGGTTTGTCTTAAGTGTATGGCAAAGTGATTATTATACATGTATCTATTCTTTTTCAAATTTGCTACCTATTCACATTATTACAGAATACTGAGCAGAGTTCCCTGTGCTATATAGTAGGTCCTTGTTGATTATCTATTTGAAAATATAGTAGTGTGTACATGTCAGCCCCAAACTTCCAGTCTCTCTTTCCCCCGACCCTTCTCCCCTGGTAACCACAAGTTCATTGTCTAAGTCTGTGTGCTTGTTTCTGTTTTGTTTATAAGTTCATTTTCATTTTTTGAGGGGGTTTCTACATATAATTTTCCACATGGAAAATTCTTAAAGAGATGGGAATACCAGGCTACCTTTCCTGCAAAACCTATATGCATTTCATAAGCAACAGTTAAAACTGGAAATGGAACAACAGACTCATTCAAAATAGGGAAATGAATATGTCAAGGCTGTATATTGTCACCCTGCTTATTTAACTTATATGCAGAGTGCATCATGAGAGATGCCGGGCTGGATAAAGCACAATCTGGAATCAAGATTGCCGGGAGAAATACCAATAACCTCATATATGCAGATGACACTACCCTTAATGACAGAAAGCAAAGAGGAACTAAAGAGCCTCTTGATGATGGTGAAAGAAGGGAGTGAAAAAGCTTGCCTAAAACTCAACATTCAAAAAACGAAGATCATGGCATCCGGTCCCGTCACTTCGTGGCAAACAGTGGAAACTGTGACACACTTTATTTTCTTGGGCTCCAAAATCACTGCAGATGCTGACTGCAGCCATGAAATTAAAAGACACTTGCTCCTTGGAAGAAAAGCTATGACAAACCTAGACAGCATATTAAAAAGCAGAGGCATTATTTTGCCAACAAAGGTCCATATAGTCAAAGCTGTGGGTTTTCCAGTAATGTATGAATGTGAGAGTTGGACCATAAAGAAGGCTAAGTGCTGAAGAATTGATGCTTTTAAACTGTGGTGTTGGAGAAGACTCTTGAGAGTCCCTTGGATTGCAAGGAGATCAAGCTAGTCAATCCTAAAGGAAATCAATCCTGAATATTCATTAGAAGGACTGATGGTGAAGCTGAAATTCCAATACTTTGGCCACCTGATGGAAAAAGTTGACTCATTAGAGAAACCCTGATGCTGGGAAAGATTGAAGGCAGGAAGAGAAGGGAATGACAGAGGATGAGTTGGTTGGATGGCATCACTGACTCAATGGACATGAGTCTGAGCAAGCTTAAGGAGATGGTAAAGGACAGGGAAGCCTGGCGTGCTGCAGTCCACAGGGTCGCAAAGAGTCAGACACGACTGAGCGACTGAACAACAACCACCGCATATAAGCAATATCATATGAAATATCAAAGAAAGATATTTGTCTTTCTTTGTCTGACTTTACTTGGTAAAATAAGCTCCAGGTTCATTCATGTTGCTGTAAATGGCATTATTTCATTCTTTTCAGTGGCTGAGTAATATTCCTTTATGTTTGTATGTGTGTGTGTGTGTGTGTGTGTGTGTGTGTTCCACATCTTCTTTATTCAGTTCTCTGTCAGCGGACATTTAGGTTGCTTCCGTGTCCTGGCTATTGTAAATAGTGCTGTAATGAACACTGGGGTCCATGTGTCTTTCTGAATTGTGGTTTTCTCAGGGTATATGCCCAGTAGTGGGATTGCTGGGTCATATGAATGCCCACTTTTGTCACTGTTACTCAACATGGTTTTAGAAGGCCTGACTATGGCAATCAGAGAAGAAAAAGAAATAAAAGGAATCCAGATTGGAAAAGAAGAAGTAAAACTCTTACTGTTTTCAGATGACGTTATACTACACATAGAAAACCCTAAAGATACCACCAGAAAATTACTAAAGCTAATCAGTGAATTTAGTAAAGTCATAAGATAAAATTAACACATAGAAATGCCGTGTGTTCCTATATACCAACAGTGAAAAATCAGAAAGAGAAATTAAGGAAACAATCCTGCAACACCACTGCAGCAAAAAGAGTAAAATACCTAGCAGTAAACCTACCCAAGGAGACAAAGACCTGCATGCAGAGAACTGTAAGGCGCTGATGAAGAAACCAGACCACACAAGCAGACGGAGAGATGATTTCATGCTCTTGGATTAGCAGAATCAATACTGTCAAAATGACTATGCTTTCCAAAGCAATCTACACATTCAATGCAATCCCTATCAAATTACCAATGGCATTTTTCACAGAGCTAGAACTAACAATTTTAGAAATGTATCTTTTAGAATTTTGATTGTTCTCCAGGTATGTGCTCAGGAGTGGGATTGCCGGATCATATAGTATCTCTGTTTTAAGTTTTTTAAGGAGCTTCCAAACTGTTCTCCATAATGGCTATACCAGTTTACATTCCCACCAACAGTGAAGGGGGGACTTCCTCAGTGGCTCAGCGGTAAAGAATCCGCCTGCCTCATAGAATTAGTTTGGAAGTATTTTCTTCTTTTTTTTTTTTTTTTCTTTTTGAAATGTTTCTTCCTCTGCAGTTTTTTGGAATAGTTTCAGAAGGATAGGTTAAGTTTCTTTTATCATAGAAGGAAACTGTCTTTTAGTCCTGCTTTTCTGAGGTTTTTATCATGAAAGGATGTTGGATTTTGTCATTGCTGTTTTTCCATCAGTTGAGTTGATTATGTGTGTTTTTTCTGTTTGTTCTCACAATGTGGTATATTGCGTGAGTTGATTTTCCAAGTCTGAGCCACCCTTGCCTTCTGAGGTAGATTATACTTGGGTTCAGTTTGCCACTGTTTTAGAATGCTGTGGTTTTATTTTCATTTATCTTAGAGAGTTTACTAATTTCCCCATTGGACCCATTGGTTGTTTAAGAGTGTTGAATTTCTACATATTTGTGAGGTTTCTTTATTTTTCCAGAGTTCTCGTTTCTTTCCACTGTGAAGGTACTCTCTGTTACTTCAGTCTTAATGTCTGAGGCTTGTTTTGAGGCCTGCCATGTGGTCTGTCCTGGGGGATGTTCTGTGTGCACTTGAGGAGACTGTGGTTTCCACTGATTCGAGTGGAGTATGCCTTGTACATCTGTTGGATGCAGATGGTGTTCAAGTCTTTCATTTCCTTATTGATTTTCTGCTGGGATATCGCATCCATTACCAGCATCTTTTTTAACTTTTAAAAAATAGTTAACTAGTATCAGGTGGTTTTTGGTTCAGGCTAGACAGTTGGTTTTATGCAGTATTTAAATGTAAAATTGGACTGAATACATGGACACAGTATTGGGGAAGCTTCGTGGCCTTGGGCAGCATATGTCTGTCCATCCCATCTGTAGCAAATATGGCTGGGGACTAACTGTTGGAAACATAGCTTCTCATGGCCAGTAAGTGCCTTTGCCAAGTGAGCCTTGTGGCCTTCAGCAGGCTGCACATTTCCCAGAAAAAGTGCTACTGTCACGTTTTACAAAACAGGGTCCCTCCTTGAGGTTTGCTGGGTTTGAGGTAAAGGTAAGGCTGGTACTATATGGAGCAGAATTCTGTTCTAAACAGATTTACCAGTGGGGCCCCAAATGTTTGTGACCCAATCAGCTCTGAAGAACTTCCAAACTGATGCGTTTTCTCTTGATTTCATATCCTGAGAAGTCCCCACTGAGGCATTTACTTCCTAATGTAAGATGAACCTTCAGTTTATTGAGCATTTCACTTGGTAGGGATTCCATTCCTCTCTTAAAAACGTGGTTCTCATCATGGGAAGCTCTGTTTACAGTCTGATAGCAGCTTGGTTCCCAGGACTTCTCTGTAGTCCTGGGAGGTGCTTTCCCTGCCCAGGCCGTGAGCTAGAGGGGCCATCTCTGCTGTGGGCCATTGCGGGTGTCTGTAACTGCGCTATTCAGCAGACTGCAAGTGAGGACTAAGAGATCCCTGAGGACTCGGCCCTCAAAGTCTTGTTGCACAGACACAGCCCTGGTGTGTAACGCAGGTTTATGCTCAACTCCTCCACCCTCTGTGCAGAGAGGGGGTTGTGAAGAGGGGTGCTCCTTCAAAGAGAGCCCTTTCCTGCCCCTGTGCATCACAGATCACCCTCAGGACCTCAGGGAATGCAGAGAGGACAGGATGGGGTACAGGGGTGGCCTGTGAGTGCTGAATGTGACAGATTGTAGCCTAGAATATTCTGTACAGCCTCGAGAGCTTTGGTTGAGAGGGAGCCAATTTTTCCCTCTTTGCCTTCTCTACAGCATGTTAATAGTCCCAAATGGTAGAACTGCAGACAGCTTGATTTATCCCAGCTCTATTCTTAAATGGTTGCTAGTTTCTTACTGCAGGAAAATTCAGTTTTTCAGTGGGTCCGTTTAATAACAAGATCAAGGCAGACAGTCTAGCTAACATTAAACTGACTTTGTTTTGTTTTTCAGTCGCTAAGCCATTTCCGACTTCTTTGTTGTGACACACCCTCACCCCATGGACTGTAGGTCACCAGGCTCCTCTGTCTATGGATTCCCAGGCAAGAATACTTGGAGTGGGTTGCCATTCCTTCTCCTACTCATTTTAGGTACTTAAATATACTAATAGTCTAAATCCTGGAGTTTCATTGTGAGGGTGAACAAAACACTTCCTTTCTCAGACTGTAAGTGAGGCAACAACTAGCATATTACAGACTTTGTAGAAACACTAAAGCCATGTCCTTACACAGTGAAAGCAAAGCCTGCATGTTCCAGGACCCCTTGGAGGCTCTACTTCCAGCAAAGCTTGGGCCTCTGGTTCTCAGGCCTTCATACCTTGGTGGCTGGCGTGGGGCATACATCTGTTTTGGTAAGGGAACTTCCTCTACTGGGTGAGCCATTTTTCCATGATTTATTTTCTTTTTTTATAAACAAAGTGAAAATGGTTGGGAAGCTCAAGGATCTCTGTATCTGCTCTTCTGTCAACCCAGATGGTGTCTGTGCTGCCGTTCTGAGGTCTGTGACGTTGCAGAGATGGAGGTCACCGTAGCATGTGGCCAAGCAGAAGGTCTTCCTCTTCCAGAGAAGACAGAAACTTCTGCTCTGTCCTGAGGACCATGTGGTGCCTCCTGCTTCCCGCTTGAGTCATCTCGGCTCTCCCACTTCCTGGTTACTGAGGCTCGTGAGTGAGGCCAGCATCCTGCCTGTGGGGAACCAAGCCTCCTGCTCTGGCTTTGTTGAGCGCCTGTGACCCCTGAGCTGAAGAGCATTGAGCGTTTCTGTGGTTATTTCCCAAGATGCCACTCCCAGATATACTGGCATACATGCTATTTTGTTTTAACTTGTACTTATATGCACTATATATTTCTTGGGAATTTATCAAAGTTTTCCCTAAACTCAGTGTACTATTAATCACATACTTTCTGTGTAGGTACAAATGTAGCTAGATGATGGCTGGCTGCTGGGTTTATTTATTAGTGGAGCAGAGACTTGGAGATGAGTCCATTTTGACCCTGGTCTTTGAGTCAGAGCCCAGTGAAGGTTCGTCTGAGAGCCCCGTTGATATTCTAGAGGCTGGCAACATCATGCATTGATGACTAGACAGCTTGTCATCCTGGGCCACAGAAGTAACAACTGTTTTTAAGGTTTGGCCAGACTTCATATTCTCCATTCTTTCCATCCCATGTTATATGGAATGCACACGATGCCATTTAATTACTTCAATCCCTTTCTTAAAGGAAAAAGACACTGAACCAATATTCCAGAGGTACTAGTAGTTTGAAGGTTTACTCAGTAATTTTCTTTGCAGACTTAGTAGCTATAAAGATCTCACTTATGTTTTTGCAGTATTAATTAATTTCGAGTGCAGTTTTGGCAGACCAACCAAGGGTCTCAACTGGCTGCATAGAACGAGTACTACTTTTAAGACCATCTCAGTGAAACTTTTTCCAAATGAAATTCAACAGGAACCAGCCTTTATTTGGACTCATACACTCAGTAAAATGCTTAACCTTTGTAGGCATGTCAGCTGTTCCTCCTGTTCACAAAATAAGTTGTATGTGCCTTTTACTACTGTGCTTATGAAGCAGAGACTCAAGAATATAGGTGTTCTTGCTTTTGCCACTGTTTCATTTTGGAAAAGAGGCAGTTGATTCATCCTCTAGAGAAAGATGGCCATGGAAGTGTAGGACACACAGGATCCATCACACAAAGTGGTCCTTGGTGAGTGTGCTATCGCGTGGCGATATGGTCCTGTGCTACCTGGCACAGTAACCACTGGCCACGTGTGGGTACTGAGCACTTAAAAAGCAGCTGGTCCAAGTTCTCGCAAGTAGCTTGTGAGAACTTCATATAAAAAAAGAATATAAAGCCTCTCATTAATGTTTATTGACTTCATGTTTAAATGGGGGGCTTCTCAGGTGGTGCTAGTGATAAGAATCCACCTGCCAATTGCAGGAGATGCCAAGGACACGGGTTCAATCTCTGGGTTGGGAAGGTCCCCTGGAGAAGGAAATGGTAATCCACTCCAGTATTCTTGCCATGAAAACTCCATGGACAGTAAAGTCTGGTTGGCTACAGTCCTTGGGATTGCAGAGTTGGAGACAACTGAGCACCTACTCACGTGTTTAAATGATAATGTTTTGGGTTATTTGATTTAAATAAAATATATTATTAAATTAATTATATTATTTACTTTTTATTAAAAAACCTGAAATTTCGAGTATGGCTCTCCCTAATTGGCTATCTTTCCATAGTCACTCGGGGCTCTAAGAGCTGGCACAGGTTCTAGGATATGTGAATCAACCGCCTGTCCCTGGCGAGAGCCCTGTTGCCATTCTTTCAGTGTCTCTGGTACCATCTCTGAGTCATGGCTGTGACATCTCATCCATGCAGCGGTTGTCAGGGCCACAGTAGGAGCAAGACCCCAGGAAGTCGAGCAAGTCACCCACCCATCTCAACTTCATCTGTGAAGAAGACTTAGATTGAGGAATAACAGAGAATAGGGCACGTTGCAGGGGTCCCCTAAATTCTGTTCTTATTTCAGATAACTGGGGAATGAGAACACAGAAAACAAAGCCATTTATATATACACACAAACATACATATAGGTCATATATCTATGTGACTTCCCCAGTGGCTCCGCGGTAAAGAATCTGCCTGCAGTGCTGGTTCAGTCTCTCAGTTGGGAAGACCCCCTGGAAGAGGAATGGTCGCCCACTCCAGTATTCTTACCTGGAGAATCCCATGGACAGAGGAGCCTGGCGGGCTAGAGTCCAAAGGACTGCAAAGAGTGAGACCCAGTGGGGCTCACACGCATATACACACAAACACACACACTCTAATCCCCAGTTTTACCTTCCTCTGAGAGTGTTTGCCTGTTGGGATGAGAAAGCGATATCATTAGCAGTACTTGTCTAACAGGCACTGATTTGGATTTGGGTTTTGGAGGACTTTGAGCATCTCCTCTAAGTTCTGTGTCCTGGTTTCCGTGTGCACTGTTGATATCAGAGCAGGAGGAATCAGTTGACCATCTGCACTGAAGGGAACGTCTGGCTCCCTTGCTGAAAGCCCATCTCCTGCCATCAGTGCGTGTGCAAACAGGGGTTGTTTACAGTTTAGAACACAGTAGTCCTGAAAAACAGTTCAGTTGAAAATAAACTAGGCCACATTTTGATGTGATTGACAAGGATGTGGAGATTGCAAAGAGTCACAGGGTCTGTGTGGCCTAATCGCTCAGTGTAGGAGAGAGACCTCAACGGTGTCAGATAGGATGCAGGTGTGTAACAAAGGGACGTTCTGTGCAGGTTTCTGGCAGAATGGCCTTATTGTCGCACTGAAATGGAGGCAGTGAGGAAGGAGCAGGTGACCAGAGAGAACAGCATGGAAGGACCTGCCTAACTTAGTGGTGAGTGGCAACTTTTTTATTATGCTGTCTGGGCCTCAGCCATATGAGATCATAGAAATGAGAGATGGAAAAGACCTCCTGTATTAGGTCATCTAGCCCATCCCCTCCAGAGCTGACTGACCCCACAGTATACTTTCCAGAGCTCTGTCCAGTTTTTCAAGTGACTCAACTGATGGAGTTTCCACCAGCTCCCAGAGGGCGCAAAAAGGTAGTGTCTGAGACTGCTAACTTGGATCACGATTTATTCTTCTTTCTCATGACGAAGATCCCTGGGATGATGCTTTGTTTGAAGAGAGATGGGGTCAATCCTGCCTCTGTCATAACTTGCGTATAACTGCGGATGATGTCAGCGGGCCTCATCTCCACATTCCTCCAAAAGCGGGGGTGTGTTGCTGGGCTCCTTCAGTCTGAGCGTTCTAAGACTTGGCGGCGGCACCTTACATAGCGCTTTATAGTTTTCACAGCTTGTTCACATTTGTGATCTCATTTGAGCCCCACCGTTCTTAGGGAAGGAGTTGATCTTATTATCCTCCTGACCATCTCCCTGCCTATTCTGTTTCTTGTTAATCAGACGGAGGAGTTCTCCCAGGCAGTGGGTGGTGGGCCAGGTGGTCAGGCATTCCTTTTTGATTGGTCTGACCTCACAGGTACTGCTATGCCTTCTGAGATACCACGTGGGTGCACTTTACTCACCTTGAGGTGTGGCCTCCTGTCCCAGGCAGTAGCACCACTCAGGATGATCCCAGGCCACCTATGGAAGCCAGAGCTTTCTTGCCCGTGTCTCTGGGTGGGACCTGTTGAGGGAGTGGATTTCAGTCTGGAGTGTGATATGTTATCAGTACGATTGCATTTCCGTTCCTCCTTTGGTGCTCACCCGGGCTGTTTGACTGTTCATCGTCAAATCCATCCTCCTGTGATAAAGGACTTTGAATGGATCCATAGGCAGGTTGATCCATTGGGAGTTAGTAAACTGGGCACCAAGGTCTCATCTTAATTAAGGTTGTGCAGTTCCTTCCTTTTCCTGAACCTTTCTCTAAAAGAGGAACAGTATTAATATTTATTCCAAGTAGTTGGTCATTAAGATTTCTCTCAAAATCATTTCTTTTTGTTGTCAAAGACGTTACAATTTTAAACCCCGGTTCAGTAGGTATATAATTAAAGTACATTTCACGGTGCATTGTGATACAGTGTTGCTCTCAACTAGTGTGTAAAACTATATGAAGTATGACGTGAGTCCCAGAGATGGGGGTGAGGAGCTGCCGTCCAGCCTGGTTAGCGCCCTCGGTCTGGGAGCTGGAGCAGCCCTCCACACTGTGGGCAGCGCCCTTGCCTGTGGCATCACTGCTCGCTCATGGCGTTTCTGTGTGTCCTCCGTGCGTCTGCGCTCCCTGGCGCCTCCTTTGCCTCCCTAGAGGATGCCAGGGCCTGCGCTCACAGGGCCGTCTCCCGGCATTTCTGAGCAGGCCCGGGGGTTATGGTGTGTACCTGCTATATCACCTCTGGTTATTTCTGCTGTTTCGTTCTGCCTTTTGTATTTGTGTGTGAACTATTATCAAGCACACAGACATAGAAAAGGGGTTGTCTTTCTTTTTAAACTTTGTTTTTCCAACTTCAGTCCGCAGTTAGGCACTTGGATGCAGAAAGGTAAATGAAACAGTGATTAGGTGAGAGCTGGAACTCAGATCTGAGTTGTAGCCTCCAGATTCCTGGTTCTGCCCCGTGCCACTACTGTTTGCAGGAATTCCACGTGGATGTGGTAACAATCTCAGCAAGGCGGTCAGCGAAAAAATCATGGGTTGGAAACAGCAGTGCCTCAGGGATGTATCTCCTCGGGCTGTGTGGTCAGTCTCCTTGTTTATGGCCTGGAGCAGGGCCAGACAGAAGATGCATCATCTCCTGACAGCTCTACCTCACTGAAGGTCAGTGCCAGAAAATGGCAGAGCTGAGACCCAAAGTCAGGGTCAGAGCTGGAGGCTCTGGCTCTGTGCTCAGAGTGTTCGTTATCCCCATTAACTTACAAATTTTCTGAAGTATTATGAAAGTAATGGAAAGATATATCATCTGTTTTTGAGAAAAGGCAACCTCTCCTATCACTTGTGCTTCCCTTGCAGATCCTGAGGAAGCTCAGAGGTCTCGCCTTAGACACCGAGTCAGAGCTGGAGAGACAGGATGAGGCCTTGGATGGCATCACTGCGGCTGTGGACCGGGCCACCCTAACCATCGACAAGCATAATCGACGAATGAAGAGACTGCCTTAGGAGAGCAGGAAAGCACAGAGATGACTGCTTGATGAGAGTCACTTCTGAGTACGTTTTCTCGGATCCTGCATGCTTCCTTCGAGATGAAGACCCCGGGAAGTCATTCCAAGTGCCCTGTCCCGGGAGGTGCACAGCTGCCTCAGGATGAAGGGCTGCCAAGGAAGCTGCTTGGGGTGATCGTAGCTGCCACCAAGGGATTCCCTTGTAGGGAGCCGAAAGTGCATGGGAGGAGTTCTGCCTGCAGATGCGGTGAGCTGCCTACCCGCACGGCCCTCTCAGGCTGCCTGGGGAGTCAGGAGCACACACACATTCAAACACAGGCTGAGCCCTGTGAGGTGGCCACGGCAGCAAGCCATCTCCATTCTGAGGGTGAGCTGGACCCCGGTCTCAGGGACCACTTTGCATGGCCTCAGTCCGGGTCTCCACTGCACAGCTAGCTATATTTTCATCCTGTCTCTGTTCTTGATAACCATAAAAAGGATGATTTATGTCTCTATGAGAGAAAGCTACTTATTTCTAACCCTCCGCCTGTTTGAACACTGCAGGCCTATCCTTTGTCAGGAAAATCTCTCCTCCAGAACCACATTCAGTCCTGAGCCTGCCTCTCCTGCACGGCCTGCTCAGCACAGACCCCACTGCCTTCATGTGGTTCCGTTTTTCTCTGATGGACAGGTTAGTCTCTTTTTGGTTACACTGTAAGTTCTAACAGAAGCTGAGAGTACAACTGTTACACATCGAGATCATCCTTAGACACCTGAGATATTCTTTTACTGCTCAGTTTTCAGCCAAATGTGAAAACAGCACAGATTGCACCTATTTTAAATGTTGTTAGTTTTTGCTTTTCTGCCCCATTTCTATTCAGAGACAGAAATGCTAGTTTTAGAAGGTTGTTTGAAGCTATGCATTGATGCCTCTTTGCTTGGTTTGGGGTGTCTTAGTGCGTTCCCGGGGGCTCACACAGTAAAGAAGCCACCTGCAATGTGGGAGACCTGGATTCAGTCCCTGGGTTGAGAAGATTCCCCTGGAGGAGGGCATGGCAACCCACCCCAGTGTTCTTGCCTGGAGAATCCCCGTGGACAGAGGAGCCTGGCGGGCTACAGTCCATGGGGTCGCACAGAATCAGACATGACTGAGTGACTCAGCACAGTGTGTGCCTGGGAGCCCCTCATGGGAAGATGAGGGGAAAGTAGAGAAGTGGGTGACATCCTCCCATGCTCACAATAGGCCACATCCAGGCTGCTTTGAAATGACAGCCCAAGGAGTGTTGCCCGAGAAGCTCCCTTAGGCCTGTACCGATGTTACTTTGAAGCCGTTGCTGCAGCCCTCCGGGGATGCTGCCTGCAAGCCCTGTGTGGCCCTGCTGCCCCATTCCCCATGCGTGCTGAGTCCTGGATGGTTTCAGGAATGAAGTCACAGATACAGTGTTCGTTTTCTGGGGCTGCCCTAACAAAGTACCACAAACAGGAGGCTTACAGCAGGAGGAATGCACGTTTGGAGGCCACAAATTCAGGATTGAGGTGTGGGTGGTCTGCGATCCTGGTGTCTCTAGGAGAGGATCATTTGTGCCATTTCAAGTCAGCAGCACCTCCAGGTGGCCCCAGCCTTGTGGCCACGTCACCCGGATCTTTGCCTCAAGTGTCTTGTGGCCATCTCCCCACGCTTCTGTCACAGATCTCCCTGGCCTCTCTCTTATGAGGACCCATCCCAATCCAAGGTCATCTCACCTCAAGATCTTTTTCTGTGTCAGATCTCCCTGGCCTCCCTCTTACGAGGACCCATCCTAATCCAGGGTCATCTCACCTCAAGATCTTTTTACCTTGATGATGTCTACGGAGACCCCATTTCCACATTAGGTCTGAGACTCGCAGTGGGCATGGATTTTGTGACCCTAGGGATGCCCAGCCTTGTGTCTTTCCAAAAAGACATGGAAAGTAGCATTTCTAGAAAGTAATGGTCATAAGGATCTTTCAGTTCTTTTCTTTATTCAGTTTGGTAAATTATATTCCTAGTCTCTGTTTGTCTTAGTTGGTTTGTACTTACTAACCTTCAAAATGAGAAGTGGGCCTGTTCTCTCAAGGTGTCTCATACCAAGAGTTGCTGTTGACCTTTCCTGTGCATCAAGCGATGGGTGAGCTCAGAGCTCATGCCCATTCCATGGGGTCTTAGCCCCATGCCGCCCTAGAACACAGCAGACGTGAAGGTGTGTCAGCAAGGACAGTTATTGAGTCCATGCCTAGAGGCAGCAGCCGCTGATTCACATCCCCGTGGAACTTGGAGGAACACTTGAGGAAAGCCTGTGCCCTGGCCATGGGCTTCCCAGGTGGCGCTAGTGGTAAAGAACCTGCCTGCCAGTGCAGGAGACTTAGGAGAGACGGGTTTGATCCCTTAATTGGGAGGATCCCCTGGAGAAGGGCATGGCAACCCACCCCAGTGTTCTTGCCTGGAGAATCCCCGTGGACAGAGGAGCCTGGCGGGCCACAGTCCATGGGGCTGCACCGAGTTGGACACGACTGAAGCGCTTTAGTACGTGTGCCCTGGGCATGGGCAAGAGCAGGTGGGCAGGCTGCTCCCAAATACCATAGCTTCTCATGGCAGCCCTCAAAGAGAGTGTCCCCTGGGCTAGAGTACGTGGTTCTCACCATGGCCACGCACCGGGCTCATGCCTGGGACTCAGAGAAGACACACAGACATGCACACAACACACACTGACCCCAGGCCCGGAGTCAGAACATCTCAGGGTGCATGCATCACCCAGGTGTCTCTAGTGAGCAGTGCCCTCCCGCCATCAGACCTGCTCTCTGCATCCGGCTCTGGAGAGCCCTGAGCAGCTGAAATGAGCACGGATCTGTGCTGCTCGTGATGCTGTTCTGAATACAGGTGCGCACTGGTCAGAGGTCCCCAGCTCAGTCTCCAGCAGCCAGCCAGCCTCTGCTTATCCTGAAAATAGATAACTCCCCTGGCATCAGGGCCACAGACACCTCGGCTGCTAACAGGCCTCTGGAAAGCGGGGGCCAGGACTCTGCCGGTGATCCCCTGCCAGGAACGAGCCCTGCGCTCCGTGGGCCTCACCCTCTCTCTCTCCGTCACCAGATACTCTGAGCATGAAGGTGTGTGGTACAGAAGACATTGTACTATCAGAGGTGTATTCTCTGAGCCCTTCCTCGCCCATGAGTAGCTAAATTGATGTGGAGACTTAAGAGTGTTTTAAAAATAATAATAAAAAAAAGCCATCAAAGACCATTTTATGCTATTTTTTTTCAAACCTTGACCCCAGAACTAACTTTCTAACTTTAACACCTTCCCGTAGCAGAAAATCCATCTGCCAAATGGTTAGTCACCAAGGCTGAAGCAAAATTGCCAAGAACTCTATAAAACCAGGCGCTGGCTCCCACGACACACTTATCCCAGGGGAATAATTCCTACCCCAGGGGAATAGTACCCCAGGGGAACTAATTCCACCTCCCACTGCTCCCTCAAATTATGGTGCGCTGGCTCTGCCTCCATGTTTTAGACATGGGAAGGCCACAAGGGGGACAGCTGTTGAGACGCTCCTAGAAGCAGTACCAAGGGAAGGAGACGAGCAGTCAGCTGGGATCTCTCCTGCCATCCTCAGGCGGCCTAGGTGGTAAGTGTCATGATGGCTGGAACCAGGTGGATCCTACCAGGTGAGTAGACCCTCTGGAGAGTGGCAGGAAAGGCATGCTGAGCCCGTTGTCTTCACCACTGGTGTTTGGATCAGGACCTGTTGTGTCTCCTATTTTGTTTTTTATTTTTCTGATGTGGAGTTTGTCCTCTAACACTGACTTCGGGTTTGTGTGGGGGGGTCAAGCTCACGGATGTGAGTAACAAAATCTATTTGCCCTTTAACCTCTGACTGAGAAAATGGACTGTGTCAAGTTTGTTGTCACCCTATAAGGTGTTTGCACTTCTTAAAATACGCAATTCTTTTAAGTTCAGTTTTACACTCTATAAAGGTGGGCAAAATAAAGACCCACATCTAATGCAGCTGTGAGACCAATACTGAGCTGAAATGAAACTGCTTTGACATTTCATCAAAAATGGCTGATTCTTTTGTTTGTTTAGGGCAGAGGTCAGCAGACTTTTTCAGTAAAAGACCAGGTAAAAAATACTTCATCTTTCAAGCCATGTGGTATCTATTGAAATGTCTCAGGTCTACTGTTAAATGAAGGCAGCCTGGACTTAGGAACAAATGGTCACTACCTGTGAGGTTAGAATTTCATATATTTCATGTGTTCCAAAATGTTATTCTTGTTTTGATTTTCTTTTTTTAGCCATCTGAACACTTAGACATGTCCCTGGCTTGCAAGTCATAGGAGAACAGACTGCAGGATTTTGCACTCACCTGCCAGATGGGTGTGTTCCTTTGAAGTTTCACATCAGAGTCTTCGAGCATTGTCTGGAGGGCATCTCACTTCCCTCCTTAGCCCCAAACTCAGGCACGGCTGGAGCCCTTCACATGGCACTGCTGCTGTGAACAGTGGTGTTGATGGTGGGCAACACTGAGTCTAGGGTTAAGGCTGGGAGGGCTTGGGGTATTTTTGCCATAAAAGATAAAAAGGCAAAAATGACATAATGAAACATGAAAAACTAATGACAAAGTCTTTAAAATGTGTGTAGATTCATGCTTATAGTTGTATTTGGGTATAACTTAGAGAAAGTGATGATACTTCCTTTTTCAAAGTCAGTCATTTAAGGATTTAGGATCTAATGTCAGTTGTTAAGTTCTTTATGATATAAAAAAATCTGAAATCTCTTGACATTTTTCTGGAGGTAAGTGAACGGATGAAGGATGCTTTTATCAATATATTGTGTATAATTGGTAATACATACCTGGACTATATTTAAATGTTCCATCACATGTCCAGTCCTTTTATTAATATTTAACCAAATCATGTAAGACAGATTCTGTGCCAGATACCAAAATTCTAGCTATATCATGTACTCTGCTATCAAATAACGTCACCATTTTTAAGAAACTTATGCTCGTGAGGAATCACATAACCATGTATTTTGGGGTTGAGGGGAATAGGAGGTCCTTGATTCTTCTTTCCTTCCAGCTTCTAATATTGCATAATTTGGTTAAGAAAGCATTAGAGGACAAGCTGCTGTATCTAAATTAGCTAAAGAATCAAGAATTAATGCTCTGCAAGACTGTAGTAAATTATCTTTTATGGAACAATTGCCTTACAGTTTGACCAAACTGCTCGCAGCAAAGTTGCCTACACCACAAGGACCAGTCAGGCTGGGAGACGCCCACCACCTTGTTTCCCGACTCTGCCCAGCTGTTCAGAGCTTCAAAGCCTGCATTGATGGCACTAGTCAGCCCCGTTCCTTTATGAGGCAGAAATGGGGGACAGTAGAGACAGAATGAGATGGGAGATGGCCGGTAATGGTTTCCACGGGTAATCTCTGGAGGCCCCAGAACAGCACACACAGAAATTTTAGGAGAGAAAAAGATAGAAGTCAATCCTAGAGACATTTTCCAATAACACAGGAAACTTGACTACAGGCAGTCAGTTGGGGTGGGGGGATTTGGTTTGGGGTTTGATGAAATGCCCTCTTGGAGGAAGTTGTATTGATTGGGATGTCAGTCGTGGCATTAGACCATGCTGCAAGCTTCCACGGCCCCACTGGCCTCACCTATGAGGAGTCCCCTCCCCTCTCACTGCTCCTGATTTAATTATTAGCTATGGATTTGAAAACAACTTGCAAATTGTAATCAGTTTTCACATTTGCAACTGATTTCCACAGCCACATAGTATCTCAAGCTTTTGGCACCCATCTGGAAACAACAGCAGTGGGTTTGCCCAGGAGGTAATTTTCCCTGATTGATTTTGAAAGTAAAAAGCCACAGGGTTGGTCCTTCAGCTAGTCTGAAGACGAGGGTGGTCCTGCTTCCCAGAAGTCTCATCCCTCAGCCTCCTCAGTGAGAAACGGACTGGCAGGGGCATCAACTCAAAGACGGCAGGAGCTGCTCATCCACCTGGAGCCACTCCAGGCCCTTGTGCAGCGTCCGGGTGAGGAGGCCCTGGCTTCAGGAGTGGGGCGCGGTGCGCACGGCCGTGGTCAAGGCTGTGTCCGTGGAGGCTGACTCGCGTCCTGGGCTCTTGCTGGGCAGGCAGCCGTGTTCCGGCCGTCCCACCACAAGCAGCTCCTGTCCTGGGTGCACTGGTGCCACTCTGTCCAGCGTGTTCTCCCACCAGGTCTGAGGCAGCACCGGGTCCTCAGTGACCTCGGGATGTTCCCTTCATCTACTACAAGCCTCTGTCCCTCTCTCTCACCCCGGGGAGGGAAGTGTGAGCTGGGGGATGGCAACTCACTTCCGCCATCTCTCTCTCCTGGAGGTTGGAGGGTTAGGTAGGTCTAGGGCATGTTCCCTAGAATGAGTAAAGGGGAGGGTGCAGAAACCCAGCTCTCCATAAAGGAGGATTGGACCCTCCCAGACAGCCCAAGTCTGCTGCCCATGCCTCTTCCTTCACCCTCGGGCAGCTTCCACCGTACAGTGGCTGTTCTGTTCCCACTTCTGGTCTATGGAGCTGGTGCTGGGATTAATGAGGCTGGACCCTTTTTTAGAGGCTCAGGGCAGATGCCCTGGAAAGGAGTGCAGGCGAGGTGCAGGCACTGGGTTCTCCTACCGTGGAAGGTGAGGACAAGCAGAGAATGCACAGCCTTGTAAAATCCCTTATATGTAGTTGTTTGGACCTTTTGCTGCATTTTCCAGTGGAAGTGATGCTCTAGAGGGCGGTTTGTTTCCTAATGTGACGGCAGCATTGAGATATACAGTTTGTGAGTGGAGATGAGGAGTGAAGATGATGGAAGTGGGTCAGAAGGCGAGACCAGGGATCCCATTCCTAAGTGCCCAGGAAGTGGCTCATCTGCGAATCAGACGCACAAGTCTGCTCAAGCCTGCTGGCCCTTGCAGATTGCTCACAGAAGTTCCCCAGAGGGGAGCTCTGTTTATCTTTCTGACAAGTGAGGAAACAAATACCTAACACCCACCCAGGGTCTATAGTCAAGACTCTGCTGAGGTCCTGACCGCCCAACAGGAGTGAACCCACAGGAAGAACAGTGTGGAGAGAAGGGAAGTGTCCCAGGTCACGGGGTGTGGTCTGAACGAACCAGGGTTACTTAGAGACCCAAACCCACCCATTTTATGCCCCATGTCATAGAAAATTGGTTTCTTTTTGAAAGCAGTAGCTGCTTGCTAAACTTAGAGACCACCTCTCTTCCCAGCTGACTTATGCATGTAGAACATTGCTTCCGCACGGGAGGGTCACAGAGGGGGCTGAAGCAATAGCTGGGGACGCCTTCTCGGTCCCTCCCTCTCCAGTCAGCTTAACCCAAAATGAGATGCTTGAAGCTGCAGCCTCACTTGCTGCGTGTGCTTGTTGGAGTGTGGGGTCATTGCATCTTGTTCAAGCCCACTCTGACCTCTGGGTCCTGTGAAGTAAGCACTCTGCCCTCCTGGCATCATAAACTAGCCCGAGGCTGCTCACAGATCCACCCACTCCTGCTTGCTCAGCTCTGCCTTGTCACACTGCCCAGCACAGGAACATCATCATGGGTGGGGTGTCCATGTGCTCTCTCTCACAGCCCACAGACCTCAGCATGGGTGGGGCCTCCCCATCACCCAGCCCTTCATTCACAGACCTCACAGCATGGGATAGGATCTCCCCACTACCTGGCCTGTCTGCAAACTGTACGGACGAGTGGATGGAGGTGCATGGTCTTCTGGGGCTGCTGTAACAAAATACCACAAACTGGGTGGCTTGAAACAGCAGAATGTAAGCTCTCTCAGTGCTAGAGTTCAGAATTCTGAAATCAAGGTGTCAGCAGAGCCCTGATCTCAGGCTCTAGGGGAGAGTCTGCCTCTCCACTCTCTGAAGCCACATTTCTCCATTTCCACCGTGTCTTCCCATTGCCTCTGCCTCAAAATCCCCAGTGCTGCTTTTTTAAAAGGACACTTGTCAGTGGATTTAGCATCCACTAAAAAATCCCGTATCATCTGGTCATCTCAAGATTTATAACCTAACTCCATATGTAGAGACACTTTTTCCAAGTAGGTCATATTTACAGGTTCCTGGAATTAGAACTTGGACATATCTTTTGAGGGCAGTAGTTCAACCTATTATAATCTGTCCTCTGTTCCTCCTAAATTCACATTCATCCCACATAGAAAATATATTCGTCCATCCCAACATCTGCGAAAGTCTCAACCCATTACATAACAGCTCTTCATCCAAAATCTCATCTAAATATCATCAGCTCTGATCTCATCATCTGAATCATTTACATCTAGTGTTGGTGAAACACTTGGTATGGTCCATCCTGGGGCAAAATTTCTCTCCATCTCTGACCTGTGAAACCAGAAAACAGATTATCTGCTTCTAAATACAGTAGTGGGACAGGCATATGATAAGTGATAGGCTGTTCCTGCTCCAAAAGGGGGGAAGGGGATATGTAAGTTAGGAAGGGTCACCAGAGTTCCTGTTTCTTGTCCAGCATGAGAGGAGCTGGGAAGTCTCTTCTCCATCCTAACAACAAGTTAAAAGCTGAACAAATTGAAAAGCAACAATCCTTGTATCTATTAAAGAAATGAGTTCACAGGGCAAACTTCCTAACTCATTCTATGAGGACAGCATTTCCTTAATACGAAACCAGACAAAAGTATTACAAGGTACTAATACATGCAAAAATCCTCAACAAAATGTTAGCAAACCAAACCAACAATGCATAAAATGATTATACCCAATGACCAAGTAGGATTTATCCCATGTTTGCAAGGCTGGTTCAACATTTTTAAAAATCAGTATAACCCATCACATCAACAGATGAAGAAAAATCACATGATCATATCAATAGATTTAGAAAAAGCATATGATAAATACTATACTCATTCATGATAAAAAAAAATAAATCTTCCAACAAACTAGGAACAGAAGGGAATTTTCTCAACTTCATAAGGAACAACTACAAAAAATTCTAAAGCAAATACTATACATAATAGTGAGAAACTTGAAGTTTTCCTGCTAAGATCAGGAACAAGGCAAAAGTGTTCTTTCTCACAATTCCTGTCCAATATTGTTCCGAAAGTTAATGCAATGAAACTAAAAATGGAAATAAAAAGTATAGTGATTGGAAAGGAAAAATAAAACTTTTTGCTTGCAGAGGTTATAATTTTCTATGTAGAAAATCAGAATTGACCAAAACAAACTGCTGAAACTAATAAACAATTATAGCAAAGTTGCAGGGTACAGTATTAATATGCAAAAGTCAGTCACTTTCCTAGATACCATTGATAAACATGTGGAATTTGAAGTTAACAATGTCATATACTTTAGCACACTCTCCCCAAATATAATACTTAGGAAGAATTCTAACAAAACATATGTAAGAGCTCTATGAGAGAAATTACAATATACTAAGGAAGGAAGAGCTAAACAGACTGTATGTTTATGGATAGGAAGAGTCACTATTGTTATGATATCAGTATTTTCCAACTTGATCTATAAATGCAATGCAATTCCAATCAAAATCCCAGTAAGTCATTCTGTGGATATCAGCAAACTGATTCTACAGTTTATCTGGAGAATCAGAAGACCCAGAATAGGCAACTCAATGCTGAATGAGAAGAACAGAATCTGAGGACTGACATAACCTGACTTCAGGATGACTATAATCCTGACTCAACATTGAGAAGAACAGAGTCCGAGGATTGACTTCAAGATGACTATAATGCGATAGTAATCAAGACAATGTGGTATTGTTGAAGAAATAGACAAATCAATGAGACAGGAGAAGACCCGGAAGCAGATTCGCCTGAATATAGTAAATGAATCTTTGACAAAGGAGCAAAGGCAGCACAGTGTAGCCAATATATTCTTCAACAAATGGTGCTGGGACAACTGGACATCCACATGAAAAAAAAATCTAGACACAGACTTTGTTCACAGAAGTGTAACTCAAAATGGATCACAGGCTTAAATGTAAAACATGAAACTAGAAGATGACATAGGGGAAAACCTAGATATTAGGAAAGATACAACATCAAAGTCATGATCCATGAAAGGAAAAATTGATAAGTTGGGTTTCACTACAATTTAAATCTTCTGCTCTGTGAAAGATACTGTCAAGAGGATGAGAAGTCAAGCCACAGACTGGGGAAAAAATATTTGCAAAAGACACACCTGATAAGGACTTTAATCCAAAGGACAAAATGAACAAATAAACTATGGTACATCTAGATAATGAAATGTTACTCAGCATTAAAAAGAAATGAGCTATGAAGTATGAAGTGACATGGAAAAAGCTTAAATGTATATTAACTAACTGAAAGAAAATCTGAGAATATACATACTATATAATTCCAACTATATAATGTTCTGGAAAAGGCAGGGCCATGGAGGCAGTAAAAAGGTCAGTGGTTCCAAGGGGTTGGGGATGGGGGCGTGGTGGAGAATGGGATGGGTTAGGCAGAGCACAGGATTTTTAGGGCAGTGAAACTACTTTGTATGATACTGCTAAAAAATAAGGCTATGTTTGTCAAAACCCATAGAGTGTATAACACCAAGAGGGAACCCTCATGTAAACTTTGGACTTTGGATGATAGAGATGTGTCAGTGTAGGCTTACTGACTATAACATATGTGCCCCACTGTTGTGGGATTTTGGTTGTAGGAGACACTGTGTATGTGAGGCCGGGGATTACTTTCTCTATACCTTGCACTCAGTTTTGCTATGAATGTAAAACCACTCTAAGAAACAAAGACCACTGGAAAAAAAATAAGGGAAAGAGGGAAGG
Organism: Muntiacus reevesi; assembly: GCF_963930625.1. Taxonomy (NCBI): domain Eukaryota; kingdom Metazoa; phylum Chordata; class Mammalia; order Artiodactyla; family Cervidae; genus Muntiacus; species Muntiacus reevesi. The sequence continues at coordinate 182,291,918 of NC_089249.1, read as the reverse complement.
AGATGGCAATCTCTGGTCCAGTACTTTATCAGTACTAAAGTCCAGCAAGGCAAATTCCATTCAGTTTCAAGACCTGGGAATAATCCTCTGTGGCTCAAGGCTTTGTCCTCTGGGCCCAACACACTCTTCCTTTTTCTTGAAGGGTAGAACACGTCAACAGCTCAGTAGCTCTATCAGCCTGTTTTCTGCCTGTAAAGTTTTAGAAGTCCAACAGCCCTTTTCCACTTCATTCTTTTCAGTCCCAGCTGGCAGTGTTTCTGCTGATTAACATTCTCAAAAAACTTGTGGGTCTCCTGTGTTTGTCATGGGGATCCACACCATAGACAAGAAGATCGTCCATTAGATCTTTCCTGGGTAACCCCATCTCTGTTCCTTGCTTCTGCTGAGATGGTTGAGTCACACCCTTAAATCTCTTCAGCACACTTGGCTTTCTCACCAGTGGACACCTTCTTAACCATGAATCTCCTAATTTTAGCCTCTTTTGCTATCTAAACAGGCTGAGTTTCCCAAAGCATCAGATGCTCATCATTTCTGTTTAACAGTTCCTTCCACCATTTATCTTTTCCTTCTAAAGTCTTACTATAAACAGCAAGGAGGTACCAGGCTGCACCTTCAAAAGTTTGCTTAGAAATCTCCTTGTGTTCATTTACAAGTTCTTCTTTTCACCCAACAGTAGAACACAGTTCAGCTGAGTTCTCTGCCACTTTATAATAAGTTTCCTCCAGTTTCCAATAACATGTTACTCATTTCCTTCTGAGCACTCACTGGCAGAGTTTTTAACATCCATATTTCTACCAATAGTCTATTCAAGGCAGTTTAGGCTTTTCCTATCATGTGTCTCTAAACTTTTCAAGGCATTACCTAATTCTCAAGCCACTTCCATATTTTTAGGTATTTGTTGCAGGGTTGTACCACTCCCAAGTAATAGAATCTGTATTTGGTTCCCAGGGCTGCCATAACAAAGTGCTACAAACTGGGTGGCTTGAAACAACAGAAATTTCCTCTCACAGCTTTGGAGGCCAGAATTCTGAAATCAGGGTGTTGGCCAGGCTGCATCCTCATCTGGGCGCATCTGGGGCTCTTCCAGGCTCATCCAGGTTGCTGGCAGAGTTCGTCTCCTTGCAGCGGTGACACCAAAGTCTCTGTTTCCGGCTCTCAGTGGGGCTGCTCTGAGCCTCTAGGGGTGACCCATGCTCCTTGCCCCATGGCCTCCTCCATCTGCACACTAGCAGAAGCAGGCCAAATCCTTTTCATGCTGTGAACCTAGCACTCTTCCTCTGCAACCAGGTAGAGAAAAATACTTTTAAAGGAAGTCACGTAATTGGGTCAGGCCCACATGGATATCTTCCTGTCTTAAGGTCCCCTGATCCTATCTACAAAATCTCTATGCAACAACACCTTATTAGTGTTTGATCAAATAACTGGGTGAGCCTGTGTGTACACAAGGGCAGGAATGTTGAGGGTGTCTTAGGATCTACCCCTGTCTGTTTCCTGCATCCAGGAAAGTGGTGGTCCAGCACTCATTCCTCACCCACAGGAAGCTGATGCATCAACTCACAGGGCTGTTCTCTTTGCCGTCTATCTGTAGGACTTCTGTAAGTTACTTCCCACCTCTGAAGATTCATTTCTGCATCTATAACACATGGATTCTAAAGGCCCACTGTTAGAACCAGCAAGAGCCCCTGGCCCAAGCCATTACCTCCTATCTGCTTGTCTGTGAGACTCCCCCACCCCTGGTGGCTGTGAGATGTCCTCCCAGTGGCTCCAGGAGCTAGGAGACAGTGAACAAAGGGCTTTGTGAAGCCACCCCTTTTCCAGGAGATCTCTAATGCTGCGGTCCTGGGAGAAGTCCCCTTCCTCCATCACACATTTGAGGACAGAAGGAGTATGATGAAGTCAGTCATGAGGGCTGCAGCTGTGGGGAGGACACCCGCTCACCCTCTCAGCCTGGTGGGCAGGTGCCCTTGTCGTTGCAGAAGGAACCTCTTGCTGTGGTTCCAGCAGGCTACTTTCAAGGTGACAGCCAGACCAGAATCTGCAGTGGGCCAGGAGGTACAGCAGGGGACTTAAAATGCAGATGGTCAGCTGGACACCAGCCCCATCTATGGAAATGTTCCTATTTGTTCCCCATGTTCAGCATGTTTTGAGTTTAATGGTTTCCATTGTGGTGCATGGTGTTTACAGCAGTAAAGTCAGGAGAGAGAGGAAGTAATAGTGGACCCAGGACCCCCACAGAGTGAGTAGGGCGCTGTCCAGTTGCCAGTGACCAGGGCAGGAAGTCTGATAGGGGACATCATGGTTTGCTGCTGTTTGTGGGTGCAGCGGGCTCCGTCAGCAGGGCAGTGTGAAGGGAGAAGACAGCAGGAAGAGTGGTGAGGCCTCGATGGAGCTCACTCTGCTCATGTAGGGTCCCTCGACTCTCTGCACACTGCAGGTGTATGGGTGAGACAGGCAGGCTAATGCTGGCCAAGCGTTTTTGATGCTGCCCAATGGGAGAGCAAATTCAGAGCACCCTGCCCTCTGGGGCTTGCATCTTACCTGTTTTGAAAGCAGGATCCCCTGAGTTTAGTTCCTTCCCACTAGGGACATAAGCATTTCTGACATGTTCCCATCACTGGAGGTGTTCAGAAGCCAGGGCACTCCTGACAGTGCTAGAGATGGCCTTGCCTTTTTTTTTTTTTTAGAAATGGCCATAGAGCCCTGTACATCATGTAACGTCATTAATGCTGTGCTTCAACAGCCCATCTTACTACCTGCTTGTTACAAGAGGGTGTTTGTTGCTCAGTTGCTGTGTCCAACTCTTTGTGACCCCATGGGCTAGCACCCCAGGCTTCCCTATCTTCCACTATCTCTGGAGTTTGTTCAAATTCAGGTCCATTGAGTTGGTGATGCTATCTAGTGAACCTAAATGCCCATCAACTGAGGAATGGATAAAGAAGATGTGGTACATATATAAAATGGAATATTCAGTTCAGTTCAGTCACTCAGTCGTGTCCGACTCTTTGTGACCCCATGAACCGCAGCATGCCAGGCCTCCCTGTCCATCACCAACTCCCAGAGTGCACCCAAACCCATGTCCATTGAGTCAGTGATGCCATCCAACCATCTCATCCTCTGTCGTCCCCTTCTGCTGCCCTCAATCTTTCCCAGCATCGGGGTCTTTTCAAATGAGTCAGCTCTTCACATCAGGTGGCCAAAGTATTGGAGTTTCAGCTTCAACATCAGTCCTTCCAATGAACACCCAGGACTGATCTCCTTTAGGATGGACTGGTTGGATCTCCTTGCAGTCCAAGGGACTCTCCAACACCACTGTTCAAAAGCATCAATTTTTCGGCACTCAGCTTTCTTCACAGTCCAGCTCTCACATCCATACATGGCCACTGGAAAAACCATAGCCTTGACTAGACAGACCTTTGCTGACAAAGTAATGTCTCTGCTTTTTAATATGTTATCTAGGTTGGTCATAACTTTCCTTCCAAGGAGTAAGCATCTTTTAATTTCATGGCTGCAGTCACCATCTATTACTCAGCCATAAAACAGAACAAAATTGTGTTGTCTGCAGAGACGTGAATGGACCTAGAGACTATCACACAGAGTGAAGTAAGTCAGAGAAAAAACAAACATCATGTATTAACACATACATGTAGAATCTAGAAAAATGGTATTTTTGTTGTTCAGTCGCTATGGCATGTCCGACTCTTTGTGACACAATGGACTGTAGCATGCCAGGCTCCTCTGACCATCACCATCTCCCGGAGTTTGCTTGAACTCATGTCCTTTGAGTTGGTGATGTCATCCAGCCATCTCACCCTCTGTCATCCCCTTCTCCTCCTGCCCTCAATCTTTCCCAGCATCAGAGTCTTTTCCAATCAGTCAAGAGGGTCCCTGACTCAAATTTGCTCATGTTTAAACCTGAGACAAGTCTGGCCCTCCTGGCTGGTCCTGAGATCATCACTTTGTTCAACAAAACCCCTTTGGCCTCTGGGAGGGAAGAGAGGCTCTTCCATCCACGGAGAGAGGGGCCGAGGCCACAGTGGGGCGGAGGTCATCTGATGGCACCCAGGGCACTAGGAAGCCCCCTCTGAATGAGACAGAATGGAGAGAACAAGCCGGGGTGTCTGAAGTTCTTTGTGTGTGCCGAGGACTAGTGCTGTTGACAGACCTTGGGATGGATTGACTCACTGCACGGAGCAAAGCTCTCCTGATCAGTGCCTGGGAGACTTTCTGAAAATTGCCATGAAGCGCGTCTCTGGGAGACAGAGATGGAGACTCGCAAGCCCTCAGGGCTACAGTCTTCCCTCTCCTCTTTGCACTGGGACTACGGGGACTCCATGTGGGGGGACAGGAGATCGGGCAGGTAGCTTGCAGCGTGTTGGTAGTCAGGGTGAGCCGAGGCAGGCCCAGAGGTGATACTGGAGCCCTCATTAGGGTCCGGGTGTATCAGCTATACCCGCCTGCAGCTGGGCTTCTCCACTCTTCCAGTGGGGCCTCCCAGGGGTCAAGTGGGCACCGTTTGCACCCCTAAGGGCATGCGTGGCACACAGTTCATACCAAACCCCATTTAGGGTCCTGGCTACATGAAGTTCAGATGGATGGGACACGGGAGAGCTTCTGAGGGGTTTGCCACTGGGAGAGGTTATTTTTATTGCCCCACACCTTAAGCCTTCAGCTTGGGTGTGTCTCTGAGCAGGGGAATGGTGAGCATGGAATTGCAGGAGTGAGGAGGCAGAAAGCAGAAGGCCTGGGATAGGGTCCTGGGGAGAGGGCAGGGTAGGCGTTCCTAAGACCCCTTGCTATAAAGAAGACCCATTGCCTGGGGCCAGCTCGGCCACAGGAGGATGTGGGAGGACTCCACACTCGGCCCCCACCTCTGACTAGTCCCTTATTTTAGAAAGAGGGTCAGATATTTTGTGCGTTTGCACGACTGAAGTTGCTGTGTGCTTGGCATGACTAAATTGCAGACTCTCACCAAAAGCAGATGTTTATCTCCAGATGCCATCCCAGCGAGCACATGGCCTGAATAAATAAATAAATTACTCTGCAATTTCAGAAGAAAGCATGCCTGTCAGTTTTGGCTTTCGGTAATTTTCAAGGGAGAAAGTTCCAAAACAAAAATCTGCTTAAATTTGGAAATGATACCTCCTTCAAAGCTTAATTCTTTCCTTATGTTCAGAGTCTGATAAAAATTAGGTACAGTCTGAGGCCTATTTTAATACAGTCCTGCTATCTGTATAGTGCTAAAGGATCCAGATGAAAATTTTGTGCGGGGAGTATTAATATTTTGCTCATTCACATGCTGAGCTCTGTCACCTCTGCGTATGAGCTTGCCTGAGCCCCACTGGTCTGCAGACCGCTGGGAAGGCGTGAGAGTGAGCTTACAGCTGCAGCGAGGCAGAAGGGACCGAGCAGGGGCAGTGAATGGTCAGATGGCAGGGGGTTTGGATGTGGGCAGAGGGAGGGCGTCCAGGTGGAGGGGACAGGTGATAGAGGGGCAGCATGTAGCGCTGAGGTGGCGTCTCCCAGCAGCTGGAGTCTGAAGGTGTGGAAGGTGGGAAGGGAGGATCCACCGAGCTCCCTTTCTTTAGGAGGGAGGTCTTTGGTAAGCCGCAGGGTAGGGGGAGCAAAGGATCCGCACCCTGCAGGCACCAAGCTTAGGCAGGGAGATGGGGTGCAGCCCTGGTGGTGTTCTGGAAACAGTAACTGAGGTGACACAGTGGGACCCACTCACACTGTGGAGCCCTCCAGACAAGGTGTCTGCATGCAGGCTGGGCAGACATCAGCTGACCGTAGGGAGCTCCGGCTCCTTCCCGAGGGTCCCACCTTCTGACGAGCCCCGTGACCTCGTCAGTCTCTGACCTCCAGCGCCTCGGGCCTTGGTCACCAGGATCCTACACACACCAGGAGCTCTGCTCAGCGCTGGCTTCTTTTCCTCCTCGTTCCAGAGCTGGGTTTGGTCTGGGGATGCATGCCCAGGGCTGTCCAAGAATGCAGTGGGAACAGCCTTGTGAGGTAGAAGAGGGAGGGCTGGCCTGGCTCCAGGGCAGGGGAGCCAGTGGGAGACAGTGCTCTGACCTGCAGCTCAGCAAGCTCCTTGGTGCTGTTGCTGTCGCTGTTCCTGATGCTGGATGAAGACACGCCACAGGACGAGCGGCGTGGATGCATGAGAGTGTGTGTGTGTACACACCACAGGACGAGCAGCGTGGATGCATGAGAGTGTGTGTGTACACACCACAGGACGAGCGGCATGGATACATGAGACTGTGTGTGTGTACACACCACAGGACAAGCGGCGTGGATGCATGAGAGTGTGTGTGTGGGGGAGGGTGTGTGTGTGTACCCACCACAGGACAAGTGGTGTGGACACGAGTGTGTGTGTGTGTGTGTGTGGCAGGGTGTGTGTACACACCACAGGGCAAGTGGTGTGGATACATGAGCGTGTGTGTGTGTACACACCACAGGACAAGCAGTGTGGATACATGAGCGTGTGTGTGTGTGTGGTGTGTGTGTACACTGTGGATTCAGGTGTGTGCAATGGAGGGTGTGTGGATTTGGAGGTGTGTGTGCAAGGGTATGTGTGTGAGTTTAGGTGTGTATGAGTGTACGTGCGTGAAAGTGAAAGTCGCTCAGTCATGTCCGACTCTTTGAGACCCTGTGAACTATACCATCCATGGAATTCTCCAGGCCAGAATACTGGAATGGATAGCCTTTCCCTTCTCCAGGGGATATTCCCAACCCAGGGATCAAACCCAGGTCTCCCGCATTGCAGGTGGATTCTTTACCAGCTGAGCCACAAAGGAAGATCAAGAATACTAGAGTGGGTAGCCTGTCTCTTCTCCATCAGATCTTCCTGACCCAGGAATTGAACTAGGGTTTCCTTCACTGCAGGCAGATTCTTTACCAACTGAGCTATCAGTGAAGTCGTACATGTGCATGGGTGTATGTATAAGTGTGTGTATGTGTATGTGCATGGGTGTATGTATATGTGTGTGCAAGAGTTTGGGTGTGTGTGCATGCATGTGAATGAATGTATACATAAGTATGTACATGAGTTTGGGTGTGGGTATATGTGCATGTGAAGGGGGTGGGGTGTGAGTGTGTGCACGTGGGTGTGTGAGCGAGTCCAGAAGGGTTGGGAGCTTGGCCCAGGGTGCCCTGTGCCAGGACGAGGAGCTCTGCCTCCCAGTGGCTGAGGTCAGCCATGTCCCGTTCTGTCATCAGGCAGCACCTCCCCAAGAAGCTGTGCAGCCCTGGGCATCTGGGGCTGTCTACTCCAAAGTTTCCCCTCCGCCACCCACAGGACATTAGTCGCAACATGTGAATTAGGAAATGTGAGTGTTCTCAGCCGGGGCGGTGGAGAGGCAATGGTGCTCATTTGGGTGGTGTGCCCTAGACGCTTAGCAGCCACCACTCTCACTGCAAGTGGTGTCTCTCAGGAGATGAAAACCCATGCCTGGGGCAGAAGCGCTGCCGTCTGAGGGACTGGATTTGGTCTCCACGTGTGTGGCCAACTCTTGCTCCTCGCCCACTCCAGACCCAGGATATGGTGCGTGTGCTCCGGGTGAGCCCCGGCTTCCCACCCAGGTGTGTGGTCCTTCCATCTGACGCTGAAACCTTCCTTCTGGTGACAGCCAGGTTGTGCTGGCGCTAGTGAGCATCACTCTCTTTTTCATCCTGTGATTCCTCGTGCAACAGTTAACGGGTACCACCTCAGCGCAGAGTGCAACGGCGAATCCTTTGACCACATCTCTCCAGTCAAGGGGCCCGGCAGTGTGGGTCCCAGGCCCCAGCATCCTGTCCCTATGAAAGACCAGCAGTCTGCCCTATCCACTAGGCCCCACCAGGTTTGGGGCCTTTTACTCTTCTCCCAGTCTTCTGCTTTGGTCAAAGACCCTGCACTTTTCACATGCCTGGGAGAAGCTTCTCAGCATGTTGGACTTTGACATGAACACTAGGATGGCACATTCTCATCCTGGGACCTGAGGGACCCTAGTGAATGCAAGGTCCACATAGTTCCCTTGGAGGGGCGCAGTGGTAAAGAAATCATTAGCCAGAATGACTTCACAGAACTCAAACCTCCCACCTGTGTTTCTCAAGCAAGGCACACCCTCTGTGGGGCATACTACACTAGTTTCCTGTGCTCTCCCAACCCCACCCCAGCTGTTTCCTCCCTGCATGGGGGAGGGACTGTGTCCTCATCAGAGCGCCTCAAGGGTTAGCTAGAAGGGCGCGGGGTGTGCACACCACGGGGCCCCCTTCGGCCCATCTGCGGCTGGCTTCGAGAGGCCCGAGGCCCCACGTGATACCAGGAGTCCTGTTCTCAACACACCACCCAGGGAAACTTGGGGCAAGCGGTGAGACTGACGAGGCTGGGTCAGACGTGGAATTTCTCCTGGATGGACAGGAGCTGTGGCACCCCACATTTTCTGCAGGCCAGCAAGAGTCCATCTTCCTCAGGTAGAGTGAACTGGCCACAGGTGGCCCAGGGCCTCACCATGGTGAGAGCAAAAAACACATAGTCTTATCCCAAGAAGAAGCCCAGGGCAGCCGGCCTCTGAGCCCACCCTCCGTATCATCCTATCCTCCTGCCCCCCGAGGAGGCTGCCACTCGAGCTGGTCAGGCTCTGACTCCCAGTTGAGAAGCAAGGATGGGAGAAGGGAAGGTTCAATGAGGCAGCTACACGATCTAACCTAGGCCCAGGCTCCGGTGGAGACGGTGGCCCCTACAGGTGGGCCTACACCCAGCTGGTCACTTTGAGGTGCAGCAGGACACTCAGACCCTCACCCCTAGACCCCGTCCTCCCTGAGAGCAGTCAGCTCCTCTTCAGTTCCTCACTGCAGTGCATGCAGTGTTTCCCACAGCCAGCGCAAGGCTTTGGGCCAAGTTTCCACTGAGGACAGAGAGGCTGCCGTCCATCCTCCTGTCCTAAGCCTGGCTCATCTTCTCTTTGAGTGATGGACGACACTGCAAGAGCTGAAGGAGAGGCAGCCGAGCAGGGTTGAGGAGGAAGAAAAGCCCCTGGTTTCATCCCCACCCTTGGCAGAGCTGAGGCTCTGCAGAGGCAGAGTGAACTGGCCCCAAGGCTGCCCAGGGCCTCGCCGTGGTGAGAGCCAAAAACATACAGTCTTATCCTGAGAAGGACCATAGGGCAGACGGCCGCTGAGTCCATCCTCTGGGCAGAACCAGCCTGCCCAGGTCAGGCACCTCTCCCCAGCCTCAGCCCCAGCCCCGGTCCTGTGTTTTCAGGTCTTCACTGAAAAGGGCCAAATAAGTTTCAAAAAGTTTAAGGAAACCAACACTAAAAAGTAGAAAAATTCACAAATACAGAACCTGCAAATAATGAGGGGCCACTATAACTAGATAGTGTACCAGTCAACAAATTAATGGTTTGTGTTTACTTTCTCTCAGAAAGGATCATGCTGGCTTAAAATAAAAACATGTATATGGAACACTTAAAACTGGAAAAAAGCTTAGGAAACTCTGTCTTGTGGAGAAGGAAACAAACCGGGAAACTGGGTGAAGTCACCTCAGGAGGCTGGGCCAAGGCCAAGCGGGCATGTAAATACCTACTTTTGTCGTATCTCTGGGTGGGTGTGGGCTAGCTGAAGAGTTTACGGGAGAAGTGGGTTTTTTTCCACCTGCCACCTTCCACGCAGAGCTGTCTGGAGTCCTCCTTTAAGGTGCTAACTGCGTACTGCTTTTCTGGAGCTCTCTTGGTTCTTCCGTGACCCACACACATTGGAACTAAATGTGTGCATGGATTAGGGATGGTTCCATGGCCCTTGCAAGTGTTGGGTGCTTCTTGCTGACTTTTGTCATTTATAAGTAAAAACACAAGCAGCTGTGTGGAGCTTTGCAACACAAGTTTTCCTTCCCTGGAGCTTCTGGATCACTGTTTTGATATTGCAAGGCAAACTTAAAAACAAAACATTGAATTTACTGTAAAACCAACGAAATAAATTGTAGCTGAGACTGGCCCTAAAACAGCCTCTCCCTTGACTACCTCTGTAAAAGTCACAGTTTAAACATATCACCATTAGATTTATTTGAAATCCACGACCTCCTCTCTGGGATTGTTCCTCAGTTGCAATTTTTATCTTATTTATAGGTTGACCATTAAACACTAATTCCCAAAGAACCATCTGCAGTAGTAGTCCTGCAGACACATTCTCACCAGGTACCCTGCAGGGTGGGAGCCTGCACCTCCTCTCCAAAACTGATGTTTGCTTTTTAGTACACCTTGGAGTGATATTCTCAAAACCTATGTTAGCAGATAGTCTTTGGGAAAGGAAAGAAGAAGGGAAATTTATGCTGGAAAAATAGTTTTCTTCCCTAGTTACTTTTTAATCTATATCAGGTATTGGAGGTTATTTTCAGGCAAAACTCCGACTTGTAGACACAGCTAGAGTGTGTGAGTCTAGAAACCCATGCTCCAAGGGCCTTCAGAAGAACCTCTGGCCACACATGCCCTGGGGAGCAATGGCCACCATGGGCTGCTGGCCAGTCTCCTGCCTTCCTATGATGTCAGGAACATTTGTATTTCTGTGCAGTGTTCCTGTATATTCAGGGTTTTGTCACACAAACCTCCCATGGAACTGGGCCCAGAAGGAGGAGACTGTGTCTCAGCTACCTTTGGTGGCCACTCCATGGAAGCAAGCCTTCCATCACTCGGGCTCCTGGAGCATGTGCTCACTCACTAAAATCAATGTGGGAGAGTTGCTCTGGGATCATCCCCCAGCAACTCAGATGTAACTGCACAGTTATTTCTTCACATGTGCATTTGTGTGTACACACAGAGACATACATACACAGAGACACACATGTGCTGGCAGACTCAGGCACGTGATGCTCATAGAGACACACACATGAAGAGACACGCAGAGAAACGTGCAGACACGCACAGACGCATGGAAACTTGCAGGCCCGTGCAGGCAGGCACACACAGCATATACTCAGCGCACCTTGTTTAGTTTTGGAGCAGCTGGTAAAGGATGCATAAAATATCTCACAAAATAAATAAGTTACAAGAAAGAAAATTTGGGAAAAGTATAGTGACATCAGGTTGGAGGTAGGAATGAGTTAACAGAAAGCATCACTCACCATGTGCCTGGGCTGAGGCCTGTGTGATTATCCTGAATGTCGCAGGTGAGAGGCTGCATGCCCAGTCACCTGTCCTGGCATCTTTAGATGGTGTCTGCATGTGAAGTACAGGCCCCTCCGTCAGGAACCGCCCCCCAAGCCCTGCTGTGAGTAGCACCAAGCAGTGCCTGGCACGTGTCTGAGCCGCTTGGTGAGAGAACGGAATTCCTTCCTGAGGCCTCTGTGGGCGCACTCTGCTCCCATAGCCTATATCTGGCGTCTCTCGTGCCCCAGACGAATACGGAGGCTTTGGTGTTAACAAAGGCCATTGGCCGCACACTGTGGGCTGTTCTCTTAGGTCCAGATATGGTTTGGAGATCAGAGAGGGTATTTTAAGGAGGGATGAGGGCGGGGGGCTCATGTTGGGACACCCCCTGTGTCACCATCTCTGCCCTTTTTGTTCAGAGCAATGATTGGTAGCCAAGAGACCTGTCCCAGCTGGGCAGCCCTGCATTTCCAAGCATTTCCTTCCCTCTCCAGGCCTTCCCAGCCTGGCCATCTGGTCAGTAAGGGCCTGCTACTTCTTGAGCCCTTGAAGTGAGCTTGTTTTCCTGGTCAGGCCAGCCTCCACACTCACACAGTAGGAATAGAAACCACAGGTAGGACCTCAGACCAGAACAGCTGTAAGTTCTCAACTGGCAGATGCCATCTGACAGCCTGGAAAAGTTATTGTGGAAGAGCAGAAAAACGAAGGTAGGTACCTACCTAGTGAATAGGCTTCTCATGGGGCAGGTGTCTGATTAGGGTCCCGCCAGGGTCTCTGTAGCAGTCATCCTGTCTGAGGCTCCCCTGTTTGTTTAAATCCTTATCTGTCCCCACCCAACAACTGCGTGTAAAACCCATAGGATCTGAGACTTTATCCAAAACTATTGATATTACTGATGACTGAGCTGGATCCTCCACCTCAGGTGCCCATAGCGCCTCACTGCAGCCTGAGTGAGGAGGAGCAGAGGCCCCAGAAGAGGAGAAGGCCCAAGGCCTGCACATGCGTACCTCGGTCTCTGAGTGTCAGCTCGCTGAGCTGAGTCACAGCCACAGCCCCCCAGGGGCCACATGAAGGTGCTCAGCCATCACACTTGGCTGTTTCCATCCAAAGCTCATCAACCACTCGGTTTCCTTTAATTAGCACAAGAGCAGATCCTGCGGATCTTTCCCAGCCTCTCCAGTGGCCCCCGCTGAATTTAATCGAGCTGATTATGGTCTCTGTTACTACATACTTAACTCTGCCACAGTGGAGTAGAAGCAGCCAGTGACAATATGAAAGCAAAGGGGTGTGGTTGTTCTAATAAAATTTCATTTATAAAACAGGTGGCAGCCAGACGTGGTCCATGAGCCGTAGTTCATCAACCCCTGTCCTAGATCATCTCATCTGTTTACTCATACACCCTTAGATCATCCTAAAACAAACACCCTTCTCACATCCTCACTGTCCTCTCCACTTACTGCGTCTCTAGCCTCCCAACAGCCACCTGGGAACCTCTCCCTCTAGACGTGCTCCTATCCCTATCATCCTCTGGTACCTAAGACCTACCTGTGAGGTGCTTGGAGGCTTCCACTCATGGCATCTACCTGTGATGTCTTTAGAAGGGACTGAGCAACAGGATCTAGGATGGCGCACTCCTACACAGAGGTGCGCACTCAGTCGGGTTCTCTGCAGTGAGGAAGGGGAGGCCTGGGAGCTCCTGTCCAGCGCGGGACTCTGGGTGTTGACCAAGAGGTGCAGCCCTGGATGCCCATGAAGTGCTGGGTTGTGACAGGGCTTGCAGGGGGTGGCAGAGGGGCCTTGGCTCAGGAAGACATGCTGGAACGTCCCTAGTCAGAGACAGCAGGGGCGGCCAGGCCCAGGGACAGGGAAGTCACCTTGAATCCCAGTTCCTCTTGGCAGAATGCAGACTCAGGTCCCCAGATGCTGGAGGGGCACCCGGCGGGCCTTGTGGGGCAGAGCAGCAGGAGTGGAACCTCCGGGCCTGGGCGTGGTCTGGAGGAGGGAGGGAAGGGCCCAGGTCCCGCCTGTTCCTCATGCCTCCTCTGACCCCTGTGATGGATCCAGAAAACGTAATTTGGAAAATCCACATGACATCACTGGAACCAGACAGGCCTGCTGCTCCCAGGAAGGGTGGAGCTGCCCTCTTGTCCCCTGGGGTGGGCCAGGACCATTGGGGCCCCAGAGATGACTCACAGGAGGGCCATAGACCCACAGCCAGTCCCAGCCTTGAGTTATGCTGCTTCCTAGGTAATCATGCCCTGGTTCTGCAGTGGGGGGTTTTCATTTGTTTAGGCAGCCCCTGGGTTGGTTGGGACTGACATACACATCACCTCCTTTAACTTGCCCCCTCTTGCTGTTGGAGGGGTTCCTATGCCCCAGGCTGATTGCACTCTCTCTGGGCAGGAATGGGACTCCTGAATGAATGAGAGGGTGATGCATGAATGAGAACTAACTGTACCAGAAGGAAAGTGAAAAGTGGAAGTGTTAGTCACTCAGTTGTGTCTGACTCTTTGCAGTCCCATGGACTGTAGCCCACTGGGCTCCTCTGTCCATGGAATTCTTCAGGCAAGAATACTGGAGTGGGTTGCCATTCCCTTCTCCAGGGGATCATCCCAACCTGGGAACTGAACCCAGGTCTCCTGCACTGGAGGCAGATTCTTCAGCATCTGAGCCACCAGCTGGAGAGAGGCTCAAGTTTGCCCCAGGCGGTCAGGAGCTGGGATCTCCCAGGTACACCTAGCATCTGGTCCTTTGGGCCAGTGGGTCTTGCAGCCCCAAATTGGCCACCATGTCCCACCCAGGCCCTGCCCCACTCTTGCCTGGGTTCTGCACCCCAAGGATGCTAAACTCATCAGCCCCTCTTGTCCCTGCCCCACCTAACCAGAGACCAATCCCAGGCAGGGGCCCTATCTCTCTCTGCTAGCAGTTCCTGGCCCCCCTGCTCCTACCCTCTCCTGCTATAGAAGCTTGACCAAGACCCCAGCCTACCTGGACAGCTCCTTCTCTCAGAGCTTAGCTCAGACTATTCCTCCGTGTAACCCCCTGGCCCACTGGACCCCAGAGTCTCATCCCTCAGAAGGCCTGAAAAGAGGTGGGCTGCTATCTAGGGTCTCACCCAATGCTGCTGCCTCAGGCTCTGTATCATTTCTTGAAAGTCTTGGAAAGTCCCGACTGGTAAGGTACTCAAAGTGTTTGATTTCACATATCCTCCACAGACTTCAAGAACGGGAGTGGCAGGATCTCTTCTTGCTTCTCTGGAGTAAGCCTGTCTTAGCATCCAGAGTGGGGTGCTGAGGGCACGGGTGGTTTTCTGGGCACCCTTCACTCAGAGAGTCAGTTGAAAGAGGAACTTGAGCAGCAGCGCCCAGCGCAGCAGCAGGAACTTCTGGGTCACAAAGGAAAAGTCCTCAGGGATGCAGCTAAGATGGCAGGGGAGGGAGTGACAGCCTCCAGTCCTTGAGGCTCAGCCCTGCAGAGTGAGGGCTCAGACCCCCGCCCCCCACTTCACATGGGTTTTAAGGCATAAATACAGATTCCTGGGCCCCACAACAAGCCAGGGCCAGAACCCTATGGGTCCCAGAGATCTGAATCTGTAGCCTAATGATTCTGAGGCCTGTGACATGTGAACCTCTTTCTCCAGAAGCAAAAGAACCTAGCTGCTAAGACCCATCCCCCGAAGAAAGACCAACAGAAGTATTCCTTGCTCCATATGAGCCGCACAGCCAGGGAGTGGTCGCCCATCATGGCAGTGTGCCGTGGCCATGGACTTCAGGACTGGGGTCAGGGTAGAGTGGGCTAGAGGACTCACTTGTGGTAGGGGGTGGAGGGGGTGGCCCGGGGCCACGGGGTGTGGTGGAGGGGCCAAGGCAGGTTGCTGAGAAGGCAGAGAGTGGCCAGGGCCCTGGGAGGGGAGGGTGCTTCAGAGCGCTGGCCAGGGTGGACTCCTCTGAACTCCCCCTGAGGCTTGGCCCAGAGGCACTAAGACAGATAGCACTGAGCTTCCCTGGCCAGCTCGCCTGCCTCGGGTGGGAGACGGCTCCTGGCAGACCTAGATGGGCCTGATGCTGGACACAGGGCCCAGGGGCTCCCAAGGCCTGGGCCCCACCCTCAGGCAGCAGTCTGGTGTCCATTGGAGCAAGCCAACACTGTGGGAAACCTTTGCTGACACTCCCCCCACCATTCTGCCCCTTGGCTCTCTACCCTCCCCTAGGCAGCTGTGGCCTGGCCCTGTCTGACTCTTGTCCAGCTCCTTGCCTGTGGGGCCTGGGGTGCAGAGGTGCTGGTGAGGCCAAGGTGCTATGGGAGAGGGCCCACCCCTCTGGGACTGTGGCCCACACTGAGTGGGCTGTCAACAGGCTTTCTGAGGGGACCCCCTGGTGGTCCCCTCATTCCTACGGTAGAGTTTCTGTCCCTGTTCTCCTGCACTCTCTCTGTGTACCCTGTCTTGGTCACCCCCAACTATCCCATATGGCCTTACACTTTTTATTGAGGTGATCAGTTCAGTTCAGTTGCTTAGTTGTGTCAGACTCTTTGCGACCCCATGGACTGCAGGATGCCAGGCTTCCCTGTCCACCACCAACTCCTGGAGCTTGCTCAAACTCATATCCATACAGTCAGTGACGCCATCCAACCATCTCATCCTCTGTCGTCCCCTTCTCCTCCTGCCTTCTCTCTTTCCCAGCATCAGGGTCTTTTCCAATGAGTCAGTTAGTCGCATCAGGTGGCCAAAGTATTGGAGTTTCAGCTTCAGCATCAGTCCTTCCAATGAATGTTTAGGAATGATCTCCTTTAGGATGGACTGGTTGGATCTCCTTGCAGTCCAATTTGTATAAAATGAAAGTAACTATTTTTAGGTAACCATTTCAAGTTCAGTGGTATTTGGTGCATTCACAGTCTTGTGAAGTCCCATCTTTATCTAGTTTCAGGACATTTTGTTAACCCCTAATAAAACACCAGTAAGCAGTTTCTCTCTATTCCTTTCCCCCTGGTCTCTGGCAGCCACCAACTTGTTTTCTGTCTTTGTGGATTTGCCTACTCTGGACATTTCTTATAAATGGAATCAAATAATATGTGGCCTTTTGCACCTGGCGTCTTTCATTTAGTACAATGTTCTTGAGATCCATCCATGTTATGGCATGTGTCATATTTCATTCCTGTGTGTGTGTGTGGGGGTGTGTGTGTGTGGGGTGTGTGTGTGTGGGTTGGTGGGTGAGTGTTAGTTGCTCAGTTGTGTCTGATTCTTTGCGTCCCCATGGACTGTAGCCTGCCAGGCTCCTCTGGAATTTTCCAGACAAGAATACTGAAGTGGATTGCCATTCCCTTCTCCAGGGGACCTTCCTTACCCAGGGATTGAACCTGGGTCTCCTGCATTTCAGGCTGATTCTTTACCATCTGAGCCATCAGGGAAGTCCTTTTATGGCTGAGTGATATTCCATTGTATGTCTTATCCACTGGTGGATATTAGGCTGTTTGCATTTTTGGCTATTGTGAATAGCGCTGCTGTGAACAAGGGTGTATATGTATTTGCTCAGGTCGCTGCTTTCAGTCCTAAGATTCCATTACCTAGGAATCCTAAGATTCCATAACCATATGCTAGACCATATGGTTATTCTCTAACGTTTAGAGAAACCACCATGCTGGTTTCCACAGTGGATGCACCACTTTACATTCTCACTAGCAGTTACACAGATTCCAATTCCTACACATTCTTGCTGACACTTGTTACTTTCCTCCTTTTTTTGTATCTCAGCAGGTGTAAAGTAGTATTTTGTCACAGTTTTAATTTGTATGATCCTAATGACTGATAATAATGAACTTCTTATCATGTACTTGCTGACCATTTGTTATATCTTCCTTAAAGTGTCTGTTGAAGTCTTTTGCCCGCTTTTAACTGGGTTGTTTGTCCTTTTGTTTGTGAATTGAAAGACATCCTTTTAAATTCTGCATACTAGACTCTTTTCAGATGTATGATTTGCAAAACTTTTTCCATTCTATGCATTGTCTTCGACTTTATTAATAATATCCTCTGATACACAAAAGTTTATTTTGATGAAATCTTATTTTTCTTTTATTACTTACACATCATACCTAAGAATTCACCTCCAAATCCCAGATCATGAAGATTTATCCCTGTGTTTTCTCCTAGGAGTTTTATAGCTTTACATCCATGATCCATTTCGGTTAACTGGGTGGGTGGTTAATTGAGATTGGGGTCCAACTCCATCCTCTGTGTGTGGCCATCCAGTTGTTTCTGCATCATTTGCTGATGAGATTCTTCTTTACCCCAAATGATCTTTGTATTCCTGGTGAAATCCGTTGGCCATAGAGGCTCGTGTGTCCCTGGACTCCCAGCGCCATCCCTTGGTCCTATGTCTGCCCCCATGCGATGACCTGCCCTGCGTTTGAATCACCGCTGTCCCCTCAGCCTCACCAGGACCCCCATTCTTCCTGGGTGTCTGGGTCCTGAGCTTCTGCTCAGCTTTACCTCTGCTTTACTGTCCCTGCCTGGACCTCAGTCTTCTATCTGCAAGAAGAGGGGTTAGACTTGCTTCACTCTGAGTCCATTCCAGCTGTGGCCTAAGGGTATCTGTGCTGGCTCTTCTCTGCCACGGTTACCTGTGTCCATCCCGAGTAGTGCCCCACTAATGAGGGCCCCGAGTTCGAGTTCTTCTCCCCCTCCCCCTCTCCCCCCACCTCATGCAGCTGGCCCTTTCCTGGGCCTGGGTCCCTGCTCCATGCGCAAGGCCCAGAGCACAGGTCCAGCCGCCCTCACCCATGGCCATCTTGGTTGGAAGTGTGGCCCCATCGCAGCCCTGGGGCTATGGGGAAGCCCCAGCTCTGGGAATGCAGCACTTGCTGGTGAGCCCGAGTGTGCATACATAAAGGCTCAGTTCTGACAGCCACACCCACGGGCTCGGCTCCCAACCCGACCACTTCTGTGGTCTGACCCCGGCTGCTCACCCTGTAGCGGAGGGTGACTTAGTGCCATGAGGGGCTGAGCCCATCATCTCTACTCCCGTCTGGGCCTGAGCCCCTGGCAGAGGGCAGTCAGGGTAAGTCACTACTGATTAAGCTAGGCAGGTATTTTCTGGGTAGCGTTATATGTCTGGAGCAGTCCTGTCCTCAAGAGGCATATGGGGACAGATAACCACTGCTATAGGGGTTCACCTGAGAAGCTTGGCATTGCACAGTGGAAGCTCTTAGGAACTGGACGCTATGGGCTTACCACAAGCTGACCAGATAGAGGGGACAGGTAGGGTATGGAAGGCAACTGAAACTCAAAATCCAGAGAAGGAAAGAGGATGGCTTGTGTGGGAGAAGGCGGGCACAGTTGGTGTTGCCAGAGCACAAGTGAACCTGAACTTTTATGAGATCTTGTGCGTGTCATCACATGTGTGTAGGTGGGCCTGTGCATGTACAAATGCATGCATATGTGTGCAAGTGTGCATATCTGCAGGTGTTTGTGTGTGATAGCATGTATGTGGGTGTAATGTATACATGTGATTGCATGTGTGCAAGCATGCCAGAGTGTGCAGTGAATATGTGTGTATGCAGGTGAATGCATCCATGAACATCCTCATGTGTGTGTGCTATGTATTGTGTGCACGTTACTGCATGTGTACCACTGTGCCCACACGTGCAAGTGTGTTAGTGTGAGCAAAGGCTTGTGTGAGTGCAAGGTTGTGAGTGTGTTGTATGAGTGCATATACAAGTGCATGTGTGTGCATATGCAAGTGTTCATTTGTTTGCACTTGTGTGAGTGCAAGGGTGTGAACATGTGTGCACAGTGCATACACACGAGCATGAGTGTGCATTCCCAAGTGCCTGCCTGTGTGTCCAGTATGGACCAATGCTCTAGATGGTTGATAAAGGGTAGGGACTCCAGCAAAACCCTCGAGGTGGACATCCTGCAACCTCAGTCAGGCCTCCTAGTGTGTGGAGCAGAATCACTATGGATTGGTGCAGACAGACTCCTAGGAGTCAGGGGGTGGGGACCAGGGTCAGGTGGAGGCCTAGAGCCATGGTCCAAACAGTAAGAGGCACATGCCCAGGGCACAAGTGAAATGGACAGGTAGGTGGGTACCCGAGGGAAATGGTGATCCTGAGTTGAACTGGAGCACAAGTGAAATGGACAGATAGGTGGGTACTCGAGGGAAATGGTGATCCTTAGTTGAAAGTCAAGAGGTCTCAGGACTTGGCACTAGAGACCCTGCCCTGCCAGGTCCTAAGTAATCTGGGATCGCAGAATGCCATGAGTAGGGTGGACCTGGGCCTGAAGAGTCCCACTCAAGGAGGGGTCCTGCCTGGCTCCCATTGTGCGGCGCATTGGGCCACGGCCAACCCCACCTCCTGAGTCCCTGGTGGCGTCAGCCTTCAACACAGCCCGGATGGCTCTTGTCTCCAGAGTCCTGAGCCCCACGACCTCCCAGGATCACCAGTCACCCAACCTGTGCTGTCTCAGGTCCTCCCCTACAGCTGCGAGAGCCCCGGTGCCTGAAGACAAAAGGTCCTAGGACCTAAAACAGTCTTCAGCTCTCTCTCCCGTGAGACCTAGTGCAACACTAGGAGGCCATGGGGTCAGAAAGCCCTGGGCTTGTGCCCCAGGAGGAGCAGCATGTTTGGCCAGGTGGAAGCTTCATTTCCTGTTCTAGAGAATGAATACTTATGGCAGTTTCCCTCATGGGCCTCAGAGGGAGTGACCGAGGCCTCTGCTCTCTGGAGGGATGTGCCAGTGTGAACCTCCCCATTACCAGGTCAATCTAGGGGCTAAGAGCCAGGGTCAAGGCACTAAGTGCCCCTTCATGGTGCCCCCAAGAAAAGCACACAAGGTCCAACCCCTGTACCCACACGTGATACCCACACGCAGTTCACATGTGTGTGCAAAGCATGACCACAATCCCTGCTGTGCAAGCGTGGCAGGTCCTGAGGACCAGCTTCCCTGGGGTCAGTTCTTCTCTGCCCCTTTAACCTTCACCTGTACAATGCCAAAGAGCCCCCACAGTGGTATGGGAAAGATGTAGCAGCCTCCAGGCAGGTGGGGCAGGGAGCTCTGCAGCAAGCAAGGACACCGGGTCCTGGTCATTCCAGTTTGGGTGTCCTGGACAAGAGACTGCCCCATGGCTTGGCCAGTCTGGGGGCAGACACAGGCCGGCTAGGCAGAATGGGGAAAGAAGACAGTCTGGGGCAGGTGGAGAGGTGTGTGCAGTGCTGAGTTGCACAAGAAGGGTGGGCTTCCAGGGGTCCTGGGTCAGCTTCTGCTCTTCCTTCTCACAGGGTGGGCCCTCTCAGAGTAAGGGGACAGGGTGGTGTTTGGTTCCTGGAAGAGGGGCAAGCATCCCAACCTCTCTTAGGGCTGTAAAAAAAAGTAAAACAGAAACCTTAATTAAATAGTCAAGAGACCAGAAGGGGGAGCTCTTGTACCCTGCAACTCTTCTTTCCTGGCAAGGACTCAGCCAAGGAAAGATCACAGACACTGTTTACTATGGCCCTCCCAAGGTCCTTTCCCCCTCTATAAAAGTGTTCTCCTACACTAGCTATACAGGGACTTGCACGACATGGTTTCAGACCGCAAAATTCAATTCTCCGCTGATTCCAAGTAAGCACATTTTTTCTGGAGAAATAACTGGTGGTCAACATTTTGGTAGCCCATAAGGGGGTAGAGAAGGCTCCAGAGCTGGGAAGCAAACAGGTGTAGGGTCCTACTGTCACTCATGGCTTTTCTTGCTGACCTTGGGGCTTGAAGATACATCTTTCTCCTGGATTCAAATTCATGCTCTCTTTGTATTTTGAAGCTCTCCAGTTTTTATTTGAGATCAATTGAAAGTTTTATCCTTTCTGGTTAAGGCCTGTTCTGTACATGAGTACTCATTTTTGGCATCATATGCTCGCCTTCAACAAATTCCCTTTGGAACAGGGGTTGTTTCCCCTGGAACTGGCTAGTCTTCACATTCCTTTGGGAATGGGATGGGGGTGGGGAGGAGAGTGGAAGGCTAATTCATTGGAGCTGTGCCAGTTCAGTCCTTGGCCTATTCATTTGTGGTAGGGGTTGGCCAATGGGAACTGGGCTAAACCTTCAGCTTGGCTTCTTCAGGACAAAGCTGTTTCCTTAGAACTGGCTGGTATTAGGCCTGCAGGCAATTTGAGTTGCAAGCTGCCTGAGCTATCTGAAATGTTTAAACTGTTTGAACTGTAAGCTGTTTGAGCCGTAGGCTATTTGGTCATTTGAAAATCATTCTTCCACTCTAGAGAAGAAATCCTAATAAATGGGATGCTAGTTACCTATATATTTTGAGTTTGTCCCCCTGAAACAGGGACTTGGGGTAATTATATGTTTAAAAACCACAGTCCTTCCTTATGCACAATTCTAACTAAATGGACCAACCTAACCAAGACAATTTAGAACATTAATAGCCATTATGGGAAAATTTGAAATCTCCAAAATTAATTTTCTTAAAACCAAGTTAGACTATCAAAGCTCTAAAACTTTCCAAACTGAATGGGATGCCTATTTCGATTGGTACTTTGAGGCCATCCTCTCAATTCTCCTATCATAATTCTTTCACCAAATTTCCTTTTTCTCTGAAACTCCCTCCACTCCCCTTTCCTTTGAAGTTGTTAGAATCTGTTCCTTTAAAACTAAGCCTTCTGAGGACCCAGAGGCTAAATTCTTAATTTCTTTTATTCCCTAGACTAAAGCCTAACTGTGAATCATAGTTAAGGAATTTCCCAAAGTAACCAAAAATCCTCAGAAATTTTCTGAGGAATTTGATATAGTCATTCAAACTTAACCAGCCTGGTTTCTCTGACTTACGTTGGCTAATTCATGTGCTTGTCGTTGAGGGTCAGATCCAGCAATGGATGAGAACTGCTAACTGGGAAAACCTTGAAAGGGCTCTATATTACAACCAGGAGATCGGCCTGCTAACAATCACTAGGAAGCTTCATCAAATAATTCCTAGGGCTTTTTCAAAGCCTTTTGATTGGAATAAAAGTCAGGCTTGAACACAAATATCTGAAGAACATCTTCATGACTATTATAATTTACTTCGGATTATTTTTAAAGAAAATTCTGGTCTTCCTTCAGATGTTGATTCCACCAGGGTAGCTTTTAATTCTATGTTTATTCATGGACTGAATCAACTCTTTCTTTTCTAGTAAAAATGAACCAGGACAGAATGGGAAACTATGCCTATCCACATTTAGTTAATCTGGAAAACAAACTTTATCACACTCTAAATGAGTCACTTAAAAGCTTCCCAGCTGGTGCTAGTGGTAAAGAATCTGCCTGCCAATGCAGGAGCCTCAGGAGGACACAGGTTTGATCCCTGGGTTGGGAAGATCCCCTGGAGGAGGAAATGGCAACAACTCCAGTATTCTTGCTGGGATAAGCCCGTGGACAGTTGTCCACTGGGTTGCAAAGCGTCAGACATGACTAAAGTGACAGCACACACGCATGATATTGGAAAAGAGATTGTTACAAATTTAGGTGCTTCAGGCTCCTGCAGCCCTTTAGCAAATCTTTCCAACGTCCCTCCAGTTTTCAACGACAAGATTGAAGGAGCTACAAAGGCACTTCCTGATGTATCCTCTTAATCAACTTGCAGAAATACTTGTTCAGATTAGGAATGTGTCTCTTCCAGTCCTACCTGATGAGAGAACCGCACGCTCAGTGCTCCACCTCCTACAATAAAGCGGTCCTTGCCCTGGAGTCCCAAAGCAGCTTAAATAGAGGGGCTCTCTCACGAACCACTACAGGTTCCTGCTAGTGAACCCAGCCCCTTTTGCTTAAGCACTATGAAAGATCCACACCCTTTTCTCTTTAGTTTCTCTGCCCCTATCTACTTATTCGGTCAAGACTTTTTTTTTACTTTTTATTTTGCACTGGAGTACAGACGGTTAACAATGTTTTGATAGTTCCAGGTGGACAGCAATAGGCTGAGACTTCTTAAAGAAGTATCATGCTGGAATTTTCTCAGAAAAAGAGGAAATAATTCCAGAATTTGGCAGCAGTCATCAAAGTGGTCAATCAGGTAAATTAAATGACCTTTTGACACCTTTTATTTGCTCTGTCTCTGATGGCAGAGCTGATTCTGGAAACACTGATAATGTGCCCATATTGGATTAGGTACCATCTTCCTTTGGGCAAAATGTCCAACTGATTTTGGAAAAATTCACACGTACCTCTCACCAAGATTCAAATATATCCTTCAAAACCTCTTCCCAGAATGTATATATATATATAGCACTATAAGAAGCCCTTAAAGGCATAAAGCCCATTATAGAAGCTTACAAATTCAAGGCCTTGTTATCTCCTGGACTAGCCCCTGTAGCACTCCTGTTTTACCAGTGATAAAACCTAAGGGCCAAGGGTGGAGGTATGTCCAAACCTCTGAGCAATAAACAACATTGTCATTGTTATCCCTTGACACCCTGTTGTTCCTAACCCTCGTCCTAACGTCCATTCCCCCCGGAAGCCAATTCTTTAATTGATTCGTGCTGTGCTTCAGTTCTTCTATACTTCAGTTGGTAGAGCTAGCTGATACCTTTTGCCTTCACTTGGGAAGAAAATTAATTCACCTGGAACAGGAATGCCTTGGGGTTTTACTGGGAGTCTCACAAATCCTAAAGGCTGTATGACTTAGGTTTCCAAGAGGTTCTATTCAATTGCAATATGTGCATGATTTGCATCTTTGCTCTCTTTCTCAAGCCTCCTCACAGGAAGACACTCTGCACTTGCTAAAATTTTTAGCTTAAAGGGATATAAGATCACCAAAGGAAAATTGCAATTTGACCAAAGCCAGGTTTGATATTTAGGGCATCTGATATCAGAAGAAGGGCTACACCTTGATCCAGAGAGGCTTCATGGTATCCTAAGTTTCCCAAAACCCCAACTGTAAGGTTTTCTTGGGCTTAGTCAGTTATTAGTGAAATTGGATTCCAAATTTCTGTTTTATGGCCAAACCTCTGTATTTTTTTTTTTAACTGAAGAAAAATAACCCCTACCCAATTTTATGGGAACAACTGAATAATATAACCTTTAGGGCCTTAAAGAAGAGTTTGATGAACCAACCTACTCTTGGGCATAGTAATTATCAGATTCCATTTTTCTTTTTTGTATGTGAAAAGAAAGGGAATGCCCTTGAGGTACTCACCCAAAAGCAAAGGAATCATCATCAACCCGAAGAGCATTTTTTCTTTTAAACAAGAACCCAGTTTTTTAATTTCATCATTTCTTACATTTGAAGTACTCTTCGATGATATCCTTGGCCCAAGACTCTTTGCCATGGTCCTTAACCACCACGCAACTGCAACCAACCACTTTACGGGGGTTTTCTCTCTCTGTCAGTTTTACAGAGGCCTACCCATTCCCTTAGTTTCTTGTTGTCATCAACCTTAATCAGGTTGATTTGGTGCTCAACACAAAGGGCCTCCACCAACTTGACATCACAGTTGGATGCAAACACACAGAGATGGGCTTGGCGCTTATCTAAGGCTTTGGCAGCTTCGCGAATTTCATGTGCTAGGCCATAGTGGATGAGGGCGGTCTCCAGCACCTCTTGCAGGGCAGTATGAACGTCCATGACACCTCCAGCAGCAATGCCTTCCTTGGCCATGGCAGTGGATTACGGGCAGAGCCGAATCTTGAATGCACCGAAGCCTCCGCCTCCAGGGAAAGAGCAACCCATAGAGTATTATAGCCAGAAGCTGGACCTGGCCACATGGGGATAACCCACTTTGCCTTATGGCCATTACTGCCATTGCTTTTTTGATTAAGGCCACCGAGAAAATCATTGTGGGATCTTCTTTAACCAATTTTGTACCTCAACCAGTAGAAGCCCTCCTGGATTTTCATCATACTTCCCGTTTCTCAGCCAGCTGCCTCACATCCTGTGAAGTCCTTTTGCTAACTGCTCCTCTTGTACTGCTCTTATGCTGAGATGACTTTAACCCTGTTCCTCTTCTTCAGTTGCTGAATGCTGACAGGTCACCTCCTGACCCCTGTGATGGAGCTCCACGGGGTAATGCTGAGTCTCAGGGTTCAGAGTTCTCATTTAAAAGGTAACAAAGGTCACCACAGAGCGCTGAGGAGAGTTCCCTGTGCTTTACAGTAGGTTCTCATTAGTGATCTGTTTTATAACACATAGTAGTGAGTTTATGACAGACAGTCTTAATCTCCCCATTCATCCCACCCTTCCTCCCCCTCTTGGTATCCATGTTTGTTCTCTGCATCTGTGTCTCCATTTCTGCTTTGCAAATAAAGTCATCTGTATCATTTTCCTAGATTCCATATATAAGTGCTATCATACAATATTTTTTTTCTCTTTCTGACTTACTTCACTGTGTATGACAGTCTCCAGGTCCATCCACAACAAATGGCATGATTTTGTTCCTTTTATGGCTAAGTAACATTCCATTGTGTACCTGTTCCTCATCTTCATCCTTTTCTCTTTGGATGGGCATTTAGGGTGCTTCCATGTCCTGGCAATTGCAAATAGTGCCGCAGTGAATATTCGGGTGCGTATGTCTTTTTGAATTACTGTTTTCTTTGGGTATATGCTCAGGAATGGGATTGAAGGAAGTCCAGAAAAGAGGGGATATAAGTATATGTGCAGCTGATTCATTCTGCCATCAGTAGAAACTAACACAGCACTGGTGAGCAGCTATGCAAGCAAGCTAAGCCACCTCAGTCGTGGCTGACGCTTTGTGACCCAGTGGCCTGTAGCCTGCCATGTAGCTGCCTGTAGCTCCTCTGTCCATGGGATTCTCTAGGCAAGAATACTGCAGTGGGTTGCCATTTCCTCCTCCAGGGGATCCTCCCAACCCAGGGATCAAACTCAGGCCTCTTATGTCTCCTGCATTGGCAGAGGGGTTCTTTATGTTTTTTTTTCCTTTCTTTTTAAAAAAATTGTATTGAAGTACTGTTGATTTACAATGTTGTGTTAATTTATGTTGTACAGTGAAGTGACTCAGGTCTATATTCTTTTTCATATTCTTTTCCATTATGGTCTATCACAGGGTATTGAATATAGCTTCCTACACTATACAATAGGGCCTTCTTTTTTATCTGTCCTATATACCATAGTTTGCATCTGCTAATCCCAAACTCCCAACCCTCCTTCCCCTATCCCCTCTCCTGCTTGGCAACCACAAATCTGTTCTCTATGTCTCTTTCATAGATAAGTTCATTTGTGTCCTATTTTAGATACCACATAGAAGTAAGATCACATGGAACTTGTCTTCTCTTACTGACTGACTTTGCTTAGTTTGATCATCTCTAGGTTCATTCGTGTTGCTGGGCAGGGGGGTTCTTTACCACTAGTGCCACCTTGGAAGCCCATAAAGTGCCAATAAAAATTAATAAAAAGCAAATTTTAAAATGAGGTTTAATATCATCTTAGAAATAATATCATTATATTATAATGCCAGATAGTCATCCGTTTATACATTTTTCTTTTACCTTTCTGGGGATAATCACATAATTCAGGATTAAAATGTAGCAGACTTGGGACTTCCCTGGTGAACCAGGGGTTGAGAATCTTCCTGCCAATACAGTGAACGTGGGTTTGATCCCTGATCCAGGAAGATGGCACACATGTTATAAGGCAGCTAAACCCGTGTGCCACACTGAAGCCCACATTCCAGAGCCTGCGGGCCACAACTGCTGAGCCCACACTCCCTGCAGCCCATGTTCTGCAACCAGAGAAGCCACTGCAATGAGAAGAAGCTCATGCACCGCAGGTAGAGAATATCCCCTGCTTGCTGCCACTAAAGAAAGGTCTGCACACAGTGTCAAAAAAAAAAAAAGTAGCAGCATTTTATTTAAAAAAGATTTTTTTTTTTTTTTTTTAAAGTTAAAGGTAACAGTGGTAAGTATTGTGCTGGGTATGCTATTGCAACTCCTTTTGATGTTGCTGAGGCAGCATCTTTACCTATGGCTACCTCAGCCTGATACATTCTTACATGGGCTTGCACTTTAGCCAAGGACCAACTGCCAATATCTGTGGTGATAGTAGATATGCTTTCAGAGTAGCCCATGATTCGGGGATATTGTGGAAGCAACGTGACTTCCTTACTTCCAGCAGAAATAAAATTTAAAATGGCCCATAGGTCCAGGAATTACTGTATAAAACATTGTACCTGATGTTTTAGCTATTATTAAGATTCTGGGGCATCCTAAAATTGGCTTCTGGAAGCTAAGGGGAATCACCTTGCTGACATTTCTGCAAGGAATGTTGTCCTTAAAGGAACCAACAGCAGCCAAACCTCTGTCATGGTCCAAAGGAATATTTCCCCCAAAGGAAAACTTAGAAAAACTGGCTAGAGAAGCCCAATAATTGGCCTCAGAAAGGAAAAAATGAGATTGGAAATCCAAAAACTGTTGGTTCAATAAAAAGGGAAAGCTCTGGTTCAATCCAAATAACAGCCCAATCCTACTAGAGACTAAAATTCCCACTCCTCACCACTGTACATTGCAGTAATCCATTGATCTACTGAAAAAAGAATCATGAATCCATATTGGTGGGGAAGCATTAACAAGGCTGCAAAAAGCACCAACCTCACTTGCCCTGCTTGTCCAAAACACAGTCCAAGGAAGCCTGTTCATACTGCTCCTGGGCGTTTTAAACTGCCTAATGGACCATTTGAGTTCTGGCAAAGCAGTCACATATGGAAGTGAGAGTTGGACCATAAGGAAGGTTGAGTGCCGAAGAACTAACGCCTTCAAACTGTGGTGCTGAAGAAGACTCTTGAGAGGTCCTTGGACAGCGAGAAGATCAAAACAGTCAATGCTAAAGGAAACCAACCCTGAATATTCATCAGAAGGCCTGATGCTGAAGCTGAAGCTTCAAAACTTTAGCCACCTGATTCAAAGAGCTGACTCATTGGAAAAGACCCTGATGCTGGGAAAGATTGAAGGCAAAAGGAGAAGAGGGCGGCAAAAGGATGAGATGATTAGATAGCATCACTGACTCAGTGGACATGAATCTGAGTACACTCCAGGAGATAGTGGAGGACAGGGAAGGCTGGCATGCTGCAGTCCCTGGGGTTGCAAATAGATATGTTTCCAATTCAGCAACTGAACAACAGCAACAGTCGAGTGGATATAAGTATGTTTTAATCATGGTCAGTTTTCACTTTGGACTGAAGCTTTCCCATGCAGACAGGCTACTACCTCTTGTGGTTAAAACTCTTTTGGAAAAAATTATCCTACATGAGGAATTCCTCTTGAATCATAGTGATCAAGGCACCCATTTTATGGGTCAGGTCCTTCAACAGGTCTCTAGCAGGTTGGCTGGTTTTATGACACTTTTACTGGACTTGCATGCCTGTGTGTGCTCAGTCATGTCTGACTCTTTGCTATCCTTAGAACTGTAGCCTGCCAGGCTTCCCTGTCCATGCGGGGTTTTTTCCAGGCAAGAATACTGGAGTGGGTGGCCATTCCTCCTTCAGGGACTCTTCCTGACCCAGGGATCAAACGAGCGTCTCTTTCATTGTGGAAGGATTCTTTACCCGCTGAGCCATTGAAGCATCCACTTTACTGCACTTACCAGCCTCAGTATTCTGGTTAGTTGGATGCACTAGTGGCGCTATTAAGACTCAACTGGTAACATTCATAGAAATTCTCTAAATGTCAAAAGCATTTTGAAACTCATGAACTATTACCCATAGAGATAGTCACAGGATGCCTGCCCAGTGTACTTACCTCCTATCACTTTTTACCCACTACTGATAAAAGGGGAGATACTCCAGTATGCCAAAGACCTAATTGTTTCCATTTTAAGTTGCCATGTTTTGATAGAACAATCTTTTCACAGTGCATTTTCAAGAGATGAAGACTTTAAGCATCATACCATCAAACCTGGAGACTTTTTCTCTTGGAAAAGATACCTCCCGAAGGACTCTTTTCAACCTCACTAAAAAGGCCCCACTAAATATTTCTAACCAACTCTTGCGCCAAAAACCTCCAAGAAATAGATCCTTGGATTCACATGACACACGTAAAGAAAGCAACTGACTGGACCTGCACATCATCTGGTGACCTGAAAGTATTCCCTGGAATTGAAGCCAATGACACCTGAACAGACAACCTTCCTAAGATATTCAGACTAGGCCTTGATCTGATCTCTTGTTGTTGTTGTTGTTGTTGCTGGAGTTTAGTTGCTTTACAGTGTCGTGTTGTTTCCGCTACACGGCAAAGCGAATCAGCTATATGTATACATATATCCCCTCTTTGTCACAAGCTTAGCATGGAGTAGAGTTCCCTGGGTTATACAGAAGGTTCTTATTAGTTATCTGTTTTACACATAGTAGTGTATATATGTCAATCTGAATCTCCTTGATATACTCTTGATAACATGTGGACTTTGGATAAAAAAAGGCCTGAGAATTCTCCCTCTTACCCTTCCTTGTTACTCAAGTGTAACCTCAATAGGTTTCCAACCTGTATACTTATCCTCCAACATGGGGCACTCAACCCAGGAAAGGTTCTTCTTGGCACTGAGGGACAAAAAGCTGCTGAAACTGGAAAAGCTGACTCTTGATCTGTGATACTTTCAAAGTTCAAAAGTGGAGAAATGTGAAAAACTAATGAACAGAAACCTCACTTAAATAGAGTTGGGCCACCAGAAAGAGGAGCTCTCCCTCTCTGTAACAACAATACAGCCCAAGAGGAAGAAGAAAAACTCCTCTTTATTTCTGGCCAGGACTCAGCCAATGAAAAGTCATAGACTCATTGTTTAGTGTAACCCTCCAGACTTTCTTTTGCCCTCTATAAAACAGTTCTCCTCCCCTCGCTGAGCAAGAACTTGCACATGGCCTGTCATGGTTGCAGACCCTGAATTTCAATTCTCTGTTGATCCCAAATAAACTCATCTTTGCTGGAGAAATAGCTGGCAGTCTATTTGTTTTAGGTCAACAGGACTCCAGTCAAAAGCCAGTGGCCCCAGAAGCTAGGCTACAAAAAGCCGTGCTGTGTGCTGTGTCCTGCTCGGTCATGTCTGACTCCTTACGACCCCATGGAGCTCCAGTCCACCAGGCTCCTCTCCACGGGATTAAGCTGGGGTGGGTTGGCATTTAGAGGAGGAGGCTATAAGAAGGGGGTCTCCAAATAGCTCTCTTACTGGAATGGGCCAGATCCAGGGCTCTTTTTCCTGAGAAGAGTCCCTGCCTGCCCTCTGGAGCCGGCTGAGAGTCAAGGTCCAGAAGGGCAGGGTTGAGGAGACAGGAGCATGCTGCTCCTGCCTGCTCCCAAGGCTGGAATGTGGAATGAGTGAAGGATCAGGTTTCCTCATTTGCCTGACAAGTTCGCTTAACCAGTGGGATCCAAGCCTTGTTCTAATGGGAACCAGCTGTGGGAGGGGGAAGCTGTGTCTGGAAGGAGCACAGGCCACGTACTCTCTGCTCAAGTCATCTCCCGGGGAAGACTTGTTAGCCCTCCTTTTACAGCTGGGGAAACTGAGGTCCAGGGAGGTGAGCCACAAGAGATTCATGTCCAGGGCTCCTCCACACAGACTGTAGCTGGGGATCCTTCGGCCAGGCCTCCAGGTGGCTTCTCTTTGAGGTCACTGCCCAGGGGGACTGTCCTCAGACCCCAGCAAAGCTCTTCAACAGGGCTGACCTGGCTCCTGGTCTGAGTACCTCCCACCTGGCTCTCCGTGCCCCTCTGGTTTCCGTGCGTGCTCCCCAGGGTGAGACCTGGATGTTCCGCTTGTTTCTGTTTGCTTCACTTCCTTTTAGTATAGTCGCAGCTTCCCCTCATGTTAGGGCACTCAGGAACAATTCACAGGTCTGTCTGTGTAGGGTTGTTTCTGGGAAGGTTGGCAGCCGTGATGCAGGGGCTTCCCAGCAGGGGGCAGCGGGGAGCTGACGTGCCCAGTCTGTGTCCAGGCTCTGAGTAGAGGGGCATGGATCAGACCTGCATCAGGCCTGAGAAGCAATGATGACCACTCCTGGTGCTCATGCCTGGACCTGAGACACTCCGGCCACTCACAGTCATGCAGGACCTATTGCAGTATCAGGCCTCTCCTTCCTGGCCTCTAGGTGTGTCCTGGGTCTGTCTGGCATGGAGTTCATGGGGGCAAGGGTGGGCAGAGGACACAGGGCGAAACCCTTGGTGGGCCTTGGTCCCTGCGCAGGAGCCCAGTACTGTTTACGACATTTTCCTGCTATGCTGGCCTCAGACAGTGACTTCGGGGGATCAGAGTCAGCCTGATCTGAGCCTACCTTGCTGCTCATACACCCCATCCACCCTGACAAAAGCCCATGAGGCCCAGCCTTATCCTCAATATTGATCCTGGGAGAGGTCGCCTAGCAGAGAGCCTCCACAGGACAGGTTCCTGTGGATGACCTGAGTCTTCCTATCCCGGGGCACCATCTGTACTAGCTGGAGGCCAGGGTGGCTCTGCAGAAATAGGCAAATGAAGTAGAAAGAGCAGTCAGAAGAGTCTATGGACACAGTGGGCTCCATTTTCGGAGAGTCCACAGTGGACTCCCAGGCCAAGGTGGACAGAGGAAGAGTCATAATTCAGGGGTGGGAAGTACTAGTAGGGGATAGCCCGGGGTGGAAGGAGCAGGTCTACGGGGACAAGTGAAGGGAAGAGGAGGGAACACGGAGGATGGAAGAAGTAGGCCTGTGGGTAAAAGTCAGAGGTTAGAAGGGCACATTAGGGTTGAATGCGTAGGACCTCCCCACAAGGATGGAAGGAGACATGAAATATGTAGGAGGGGCTTGGGGTGGCAGGGGGTGGGCCTACAGGGAAGTTAGTGGGAAGGGAAGGAGACACACGGGGTGGAAGGAACAGGCCTGTGGGAAAGAGTTAGGGGTTCAGTAGGGGAAATGGGGGATGGAAGGAGCAGCCTTCACATGAGGACCCAGTCTCACAAACAGCAGTGAATTCTTACGGTTTTCATGAGCTGTGTCAGGGATCAGCAAATCTTTTCTATGAAGGGCCAGAGACCTGGGCCCTACAATCACAACTTCGTGGCTGTCTCAGAAAAGCATAAGTGATTGAGCATGACTTGGTTCAATAAAACCTTATTCATGCAGACTGAAATTTGAATTTCATGTAATGTTCACATCATGATATGTTTTTTTCATTCACCTAAAAACATAAAATCACTCTTAGATGGCAAGAAATCCCAAAGCGGGTGTAAACCAGAGTGTTCACTTGAGCTAGAATAGTAAAGATTTTAAAAGTAATAACATGCAAATGTAACAATATGTGATACTCAGCTGGCCATGGAGATGTGCAACTGTGTGCACTGCTGGTAAATGCTGTCAAGCAGCCCAGATTCTTCTAGGAAAGTCCTTGGCAGGGTATTGGTGGGAGTTTGAGCGAGAACAGTCATTTTAGGGGAATTTGACAGTGCCCACCAACTTTTAAATATGTTGTCCTTCCAACCAGCAACTGCCATTTTCAAAAAATCCATCCCACAGGAATATGTGTTGTGAGTGCAAGAATGTGGCATCGTTTGTAAAAGTAGAAAACTGTGATTTTATTAGGGAGTTGAGATAATATCTGTGAAAGGATGCGTTGGTTATGTGGAGCATACTTCTGTATGTTAAGTGGGTCCACATCCACTTCCACCTGTATCTACACATTATCCCCCTGGTGATGGGCATGAGGGTTGGGGCCTCTCCCTGGTCGTGGAGGAACTGGGACAGTCTTAGTTGGGAGATGGTGGAGCTGGAGCAGCGGAGGGGAGGGGGCCTCACCCGTGGCTAGCTAACCCAGGAGGCGGATTAGAGAACATTCCGCGAATGCCGCTGCCCGGCCTTCCTAGCCTGCCTGGCGGCAGCCTTTTGAGGCCTCTGGCTGACCCGGCTCCTGGCTCCTCCTCGGAAGGCAGCCAGGAGTTCCCGTCAGCAAGCACCTGGCTGGGCCCCACCTCACAATGCGATGCTCATCTCTGAACGCCTTTGGGGAGGGAACTCTGCCAGGTGAGGGGTCGGAGGAGGGAAGAGGAGGCCTGGACTGCCTGTCTGTGCTGCCCCTAGGGACAGGAGTCTCTGACTGCTCCGTGAATAGCTGCCTGGCGTCCTGGGTGAGGGCACAGGCCAGCGCAGTGCACAGAACCCTTGCAGCCCTGGCAAGTCCCTCTGCCAGCCCCAGAGTAGCAGATGTCTTTGCAATGACGCTGCATTTTGTCATCACTGCCGCTCCAATCCCAATTCCCAGGACTCATGGAGGCTCAGTGGAAAACAGGAATGAAAGCACCAGGAAGAAGTCAGCATAGCCAGCTACTGGCCCTCAGTATCGCATCATCAGACACCGTTTTGATTGCAGATGTCTGCCCCCTACTTTTCCAAGTTCAAAGGCAGATGGCTGATCTGCGTGTGTCTGCCCCTGCTGCCCCTGGCTCCCAGGTCTTGGTCACTGGCCTGTGAGGCAGGGTCTCTTCTCTGTGCTGTCCATTGCTCTGCTCTGATTGAAGGACTCTGACCCATGAAGGTGCTGCAGGAGCCCTTTGACCAGGGTCCTAGCAGCAGACTTGATGCAGGTTCTGAGCTGGTTGGAGCAGCTCTGGCTCAGCTGGACGCCAACACATGGTTCTCTGTACTGACTCAGTTCCTGGCTGACCCACATTTAGGGCCTCTGAGCTTTCAGATCTTCTCAGCAGATCCTCCCATAACCTCCATGCTCACCTAAAATTCAGGGTTCAGGCCTCCACAGTGCCACTTACCCATGGCCACCTCACCAATAAAAGGATATTTACGTGGTGTCCCCACAAGGCAGGTGCTAGGTGGACCTACCATGCTGGGAGCTTGAGTGGCCCGCCTTTCCCCCCAACTCTTATTTTAACTCTAAGTTTGAACCAAACAAAAGCCCTGGTTGCCTCCCAGGAAAGTTCAGAGCTCCCTGCAACCCTCAGGCCTCAAAACTACCTGCCTCACCCAAGCTATCCTAGAACTCTCTGCCTCAGGTCAAAAAGTGAAAACAACCCAAGTGTTCATCAGTTGATGGGTGGATAGATAGAATGTGGTATATCCATATGATGGAATATTATATTCAGCCTTAAATAGAGATAAAATTCTGATACAAGCTACAGTGTTGATAAACCTTGAAAACATTATGTTAACTGAAAGAATTCAGACACAAAAGGGCAAATATTATATTATCCCACTTATACGGAGTTCCTAGAAGAGGCAAATTCATAGACATGAAAGTAGAATAGAGGTTACTAGGGATTGGGAGGAGGGTGACAGATAATTTAATGGATACACAGTTTCTAGTTGGTGTGATGAAAAAGTTTTGGAAATAAATGGTGGTGATGGCTGCACAGCATTGTGAATGTACTTAATGCCACTTAATTGTATACTTTTAAATTGTTAAAAATGATTTTAAAAATTATGTATATCTTACTCTAATAAGACATATGATAAGAAAATTCACTAAAACATTATTTGTAGTGGTGATATATTAAAATAAATGTATATCAATCAATAAACTATGGAAGACCATGCATTAAAGAGGAAGGAAAGCTAAAAACATTTTCCATCTCTAATGGCTCAACATTCTTTATACCCCAACATTTCATGATATCTGTTTTTACCGGCATTTCATTGCTAATAATAATTTTTTCTAATTTTATGGGATTAATTTTAATCCCATGAATAGTATGAGCTTTAACTTATGCCGCTTTATGACCTTTAATTATTTTGAAAATTTAAAAGTTGATCTTTTTGCTTACTTTTTTGTTTTCTTATTTTCTGATAATATAGGCATTCTATTTATTTAAATATTTTAGGTTTGTTTTTTAAATTAATTTATTTATTTTAATTGGAGGCTAATTACTTCACAATATTGTAGTGGTTTTTGCCAAACATCGGCATGAATCAGCCACGGGTACACATGTGTTCCCCTCCTGACCCTCCCTCCCCATCCCATCCCCCAGGGTCATCCCAGTGCACCAGCCCTGAGCACCCTCTCTCATACATCAAACCTGGACCAGCGATTCACTTCACATATGATAATATACATGTTTCAATGCTACCTTCTCAAATCATCCCACTCTCACCTTCTCCCACAGAGTCCAAAAGACTGTTCTTTACATCTGTGTCTCTTTCACTGTCTCTCATATAGGGTCATTGTTAACATTTTTCTAAATTCCATATATATGTATTAGTATACTGTATTGATTTTTTACCCCTGACTTACTTCACTCTGTATAATAGGCTCCAGTTTCATCTACCTCATTAGAATGGATTCAAATGGATTCTTTTTAATGGCTGAGTAATATTCCATGGTGTATATGTACCACAGCTTTCTTATCCATTCGTCTGCCAATGGGCATCTAGGTTGCTTCCATGTCCTGGCAATTGTAAACAATGCTGCAATGAACATTGGGATGCACATGTCTCTTTCAGATCTGGTTTCCTCAGTGTGTATGCCCAGCAGTGGGATTGCTGGGTCATATGGAGGTTCTATTTCCAGTTTTTTAAGGAATGTCCACACTGTTCTCCATAATGGCTGTACTAGTTTGCATTCCCACCAACAGTGTAAGAGGGTTCCTTTTTCTCTGCACCCTCTCCAGCATTTATTGTTTGTAGACTTTTTGATAGCAGCCATCCTGACTGGCGTGAGATGGTACTTCATTGTGGTTTTGATTTGCATTTCTCTGATAATGAGTGATGTTGAGCATCTTTTCATGTGTTTGTTAGCCATCTGTATATCTTCTTTGGAGAAATGTCTGTTTAGTTCTTTGGCCCAGTTTTTGATTGGGTTGTTTATTTCCCTGGAATTGAGCTGCATGAGCTGCTTGTGCTTTTTTGAGATTAATCCTGTGTCAGTTGCTTCATTTGCTATTATTTTCTCCCAATCTGAAGGCTGTCTTTTCACCTTGCTTATAGTTTCCTTCATTATGCAAAAGCTTTTAAGTTTCATTAGGTCCTATTTGTTTATTTTTCCTTTTATTTCCATTACTCTGGGAGGTGGGTCATAGAGGATCCTGCTGTGATTTATGTCAGAGAGTGTTTTGCCTATGTTTTCCTCTAGGAGTTTTATGGTTTCTGATCTTACATTTAGATCTTTAATCCATTTCGAGTTTATTTTTGTGTATAGTGTTAGAAAGTGCTCTAGTTTCATTCTTTTACAAGTGATTGACCAGTTTTCCCAGCACCACTTATTAAAGAGATTGTCTTTTCTCCATTGTATATTCTTGCCTCCTTTGTCAAAGATAAGGTGTCCATCAGTTCAGTTCAGTTGCTCAGTCATGTCCATAGGTGCATGGATTTATCTCTGGGCTTTCTATGTTTTTTCATTGATCTATGTTCCTGTCTTTGTGCCAGTACCATACTGTTTTAATGACTGTAGTTTTGTAGTATAGTCTGAAGTCAGGCAGGTTGATTCCTCCAGTTTCATTCTTCTTTCTCAAGATGGCTTTGGCTATTTGAAGTTTTTTTTTTCCATACAAATTGTGAAATTACTTGTTCTAGTTCTCTGAAAAATACCATTGGTAGATTGATAGGGATTGCATTGGATCTATAGATTGCTTTGGGTAGTATACTCATTTTCACTATATTGATTCTTCCGATCCAGGGACATGGTATGTTTCTTCATCTATTTGTGTCATCTTTGATTTCTTTCATCTGTATTTTATGGTTTTCTATATATAGGTCTTTTGTTTCTTTAGGTTGATTTATTCCAAAGTATTTTATTCTTTTCGTTGCAATGGTGAATGGTATTGTTTCCTTAATTTCTTTTTCTGTTTTCTCATTGTTAGTGTATAGGAATGCAAGGGATTTCTGTGTGTTAATTTTATATCCTGCAACTTTACTATTTTCATTGATTAGCTCTAGTAATTTTCTGGTGGAATCTTTAGGGTTTTCTATGTAGAGGATCATGTCATCTGCAAACAATGAGAGTTTTACTTCTTCTTTTCCAATCTGGATTCCTTTTATTTCTTTTTCTTCTTTGATTGCTGTGGTACTCACACCTATGCATAGGTCAACTAAACAGAAATTAGCAAGGAAACACAAACTTTAAATGATACAATGGACCAGTTAGACCTAACTGATATCTATATAAGCATTTTAAAAGTACTTCTTTGGGAAAGACATTTTTTTCTTTTACTTTTTTTTTTAAATTATTTTTTAATTGAAGAATAATTGCTTTACAATATTAATTTGATTTCTGCCATACATCAACATGAATTAGTCACAAGTGTACCTATGTCCCCTCTTACTTTTTATTGTGCAGTTAAAGTGACCCAGGTACATTTCATCAAAGACTGACATCTTTTACTATTATAATATCAAAACCAGAAAATTGATATTGATACAACACAGAGAACTAGACTACAAACTTTAATCAATCTTGACCTTTTTAAAACCCTACATTTGTGTGAGTATGGTTCACATGTGCATGCATCTAGTTCTTTGCAATTGGATGTCATTAATAGACTCACAACAACCATCAGGACACAGAACTGCTTCGTTGCCACTAAGGACCTCTAATACTGTCCCTTTAGATTTCAATACTATGGTAATCCAAGTCTGTGCCCTGACTAGTAATGCTGAAGAAGCCAAAGTTGAACGGTTCTATGAAGACCTACAAGACCTTCTAGAACTAACACCCAAAAAAGATGTCCTTTTTATTATAAGGAACTGGAATGCAAAAGTAGGAAGTCAAAAAACACCTGGAGTAACAGGCAAATTTGGCCTTGGAGTACAGAAGGGAGCAGTGCAAAGGCTAATAGAGTTTTGCCAAGAGAACACACTGGTCATAGCAAACACCCTCTTCCAACAACACAGGAGAAGACTCTACACATGGACATCACCAGCTGGTCAATACTTAAATCATGTTGATTATATTCTTTGCAGCCAAAGACAGAGAAGCTCTATACAATCAGCAAAAATAAGACCGGGAGCTGACTGTGGCTCAGATCATGAACCCCTTATTGCCAAATTCAGACTTAAATTGAAGAAAGTAGGGAAAACCACTAGACCATTGAGGTATGACCCAAATCAAATCTCTTATGATTATGCAGTGGAAGTGACAAACTAATTCAAGGGATTAGATCTGATAGACAAAGTGCCTGAAGAACTATGGATGACATTGTTCATGACATTGTACAGGAGACAGGGATCAAGTCCATCCCCAATAAAAAGAAATGCAAAAAAGCAAAATGGCTGTCTGAGGAGGCCTTAAAAATAGCTGAGAAAAGAAGGGAAGCAAAAAGCAAAGGAGTAAAGGAAAGATATATCCATTGGAATGCAAAGTTCCAAAGAACAGCAAGGAGAGCAAAGAAAGCCTTCCTTAGTGATCAGTGCAAAGAAATAGAGGAAAACAATAGAATGGGAAAGACTAGAGATCACTTCAAGAAAATTAGAGATACCAAGGGAATATTTCATGTAAAGATGAGCACAATAAAGGAAAGAATTGGTATGGACCTAACATGAGCAGAAGATATTAAGAAGAGGTGGCAAGTATACACAGAAGAACTATACAAAAAAGATCTTCACGATTCAGATAATCACGATGGTATGACAACTCACCTAGAGCTAGACATCCTGGAATGTGAAGTCAAGTGGGCCTTAGGAAGCATCAGTATGAACAAAGCTAGTGGAGGTGATGGAATTTCAGTTGAGCTATTTCAAATCTTAAAAGATGATGCTGTGAAAGTGCTGCACTCAATATGCCAGCAAATTTGGAAAAGTCAGCAGTGGCCACAGGACTGGAAAAGGTCAGTTTTCATTCCAATCCCAAAGAAAGACAATCCCAAAGAATGTTCAAACTACTGCACAGCTGCACTCATCTCACATGCTAGCCAAGTAAAGTTCAAAATTCTCCAAGCCAGGTTTCAACAGTAGGTGAACCGTGAACTTTCAGATGTTCAAGCTGGATTTAGAAAAGGCAGAGGAACTAGAGATCAAATTGCCAACATCCATTGGACTACTGAAAAAGCGAGAGAGTTCCAGAAAAACATCAATTTCTGCTTTATTAACTATGCCAAAGTCTTTGACTGTGTGGATCACAATAAACTTTGGAAAATCCTGAACGAGATCGGAATACCAAGCCAGCTGACCTGCCTCTTGAGAAATCTGCATGCAAGTCAGGAAGCCACAGTTAGAACTGGACATGGAACAACAGACTGGTTCCAAATCGGGAAAGGAGAACGTAAAGGCTGTATGTTGTCACCCTGCTTTTTTAACTTATATGCAGAGTACATCATGAGAAATTCCAGGCTGGATGAAGCACAAGGTAGAATCAAGATTGCCGGGAGAAATATCAATAACCTCAGATATGCAGATGACACCACCCTTATGGCAGAAATTGAAGAACTAAAGAGCCTCTTGATGAAAATGAGAGGAGAGTGAAAAAATTGACTTAAAACTCAACATTCAGAAAACTAAGATCATGGCATCCAGTTCCATCATGTCATGACAAGTAGATGGGGAAACAGTGGAAACAATGAGAGACCTTTTTTTTTTGAGCTCCAAAATCACTGCAGATGTTGACTTCAGCCATGAAATAAAAGACACTTGCTTCTTGTAAGAAAAATTATGATCAACCTAGACAACCATATTACAAAGCAGAGACATTACTTTGTCAATAAAATTCCATTTAGTCAAGGCTATGGTTTTTCCAGTAGTCATGTATGGATGTGAGAGTTGGACCATAAAGAAAGCTGGGTGGTAAAGAACTGATGATTTGGAACTGTAGTGTTGGAGAAGACTCTTGAGAGTCCCTTGGACTGCAAGGA
This sequence comes from Muntiacus reevesi, assembly GCF_963930625.1. NCBI lineage: Eukaryota > Metazoa > Chordata > Mammalia > Artiodactyla > Cervidae > Muntiacus > Muntiacus reevesi. The sequence goes on along the minus strand of NC_089249.1, from coordinate 182,252,094 downwards.
GATCCAATCAGTCCATCCTAAGGGAAATCAGTCCTGAATGTTCATTTGAAGGACTGATGCTGAAGCTGAAAGTCCAATACTTTGGCCACCTGATGGAAAGAACTGACTCATTGGAAAAGACCCTGATGCTGGGAAAGATTGAAGGCAGGAGGAGAAAGGGATGACAGAGGATGAGATGATTGGATGGCATCACTGACTCAATGGACGTGAGTTTGAGTAAACTCTGGGAATTTGTGATGGACTGAGAGGCCTGGCATGCTGCAGTCCATGGTGTTGCAAAGAGTCAGATACGACTGAGCAACTGAACTGAACTGAGACTCACACCTCCCCGAAAATCCTCTTCTCCATAAAGCAGCATCAAACGTTGTCAAAATCAACTTTGTCAGTACTCTAAAAGCTAATAAAAAATATGCCACCACCCATGGATGATTTAATAAAGAAAAATATGTAAAAAGAATTATATACTGTGATGAGGTGTGATTTATATCACATTTAAGAAAACATTGACAAACTCCAAATCATGAAGATTTAATCTTATGTTTTCATCTAAAATCTAGACTTTTAGCTTTTACAGTTAGGTTTTCTTTTGGAGGGACTGGTTCTTTATTTCAAAAAGACATTTATCAATTTTCAGTATCAAAACAGTTACACTATTCATTTTTTTTCCTCCCAGTTGGTCCCCAAAGAGACCACACCAAAGGAGAGAACATTTTAAGCCAGTTAAGCTGGAGGATGCACACCTAACAGACCTCACTGAAACCTCATCAAAAAAGGGGGACTGGGTAGGGAAAGAAACTTCAAAAGATCAGCACACTGCTAGCCCACAGACTGTAGAGAGCTCTCACAGGCAGAGGGGTGACCAGAGTTATCAACCCCAAAGAAGCAAAGTTCCAAAATAATAGAAAATTTTAAAAGTTTTGCACATAAGCTTTTCAAGATTTCTCCAGCACTGATAGAAAGCACAATGAGATGGCACTTTTAGAGACAGCAGCTTCACACTCAGAAAAGGGTGATGAGATGAATTTCATACGGCTAAATCAGTGGCAAAACATAATTTTCTTTCCTTTCAAGGAGGCAGGAGAGCACATAAGTGGTCACTTCAACATGAAGGGCACATGATCCACTCTGTGAGCAGTTGGGGACAGGGTAGAGCTGGGACAAGGATTTGGTCTCAGAGGTTTCACCATCTTAATTGTTTGGTCACTTCTGATGAAAAAAGAAAAAAAAAAAAAAGTTGTCCAGATACCGTAAAGCTGAAAACCTGAACAGCACTTTTTTTTTTCTTTTCTTTGGCTAACTCCTCCTGGAATCATCTTTCTGGTTTGGCGGGTACTTTTTACAGAGCAATGAGGTTTCCCCAAATGGAGCCTTTCTCTGGGCTGCTAGGCTCTCAGTAAGGCAGGCCCAAACCTTTTCCTTTTCTCTCTGGAGAAGGCAATATGCATTAAGCTGAAACGTTACCTTCCAAAAGTGAGAAAGGTATTAGACTGCTGCTTCAGAACTCCGGAATTATCTGGAATGTTTTTTTACAAATGGTTGTTACATCAACAACAAAAAAGGTAATTACAAAATGTGTACATCACAACATGCTTTTAAAGACACTTTGCATTGTGCTCACATTCCCTTAAACGTTGCTCCCAAAGGTGCTCAACCTCTAGCCCAACTGGAATCTCTGGGGAGAGGCAGAGACAGTTTGGTGAAAAGGACACAGGAGTAAGGGGATGGGAGAGGTGGCGAAAGGAGAAAGCAGCCTTCCAGTGAAAGATCAGCCCTCAGTTTAAAGGTCAGCTTCGGGCAGGCTGGCCTCAGCGGAGTCGGGGTGAGAGGGAGGAGCAGCGGCAGGGCGGGACTGGAGTGTTCTACATCTCATTCAGGTCAAGCAGAGCCTGGTCCAGCATCCTTTGTGTACAGAGGTGCTCCTCTTTGGTGCATTTTAGTTTATCTTCCAAATCATCAATTGTCTTTTCTAGCTTGGCTACCGATCTCTCAGCAAGCTCAGCACGTGTCTCTGCCTCCTTGAGTTTATCGGTAAGAATCTTTATCTCTTCCTCATATTTGTCTTCTTTTTGAGAGTACTTTTCTGCAGCAGCACTCAGACACTTCAGGTTCTGGTCCATCAGTCTGATTTGCTCATCCATCTCTCGGCAATGGGACTCTGCCAGCTCGGCTCGCTCCTCTGTGCGTTCCAAGTCTCCCTCAATAATCACCAACTTACGAGTCACCTCTTCATATTTCCTCTCTGCCTCTTCTGCAATGCGCTTAGCTTCTTTGAGTTGGATTTCCTGGAGTTCCATTTTTTCTTCATCTTTTAAGGCTCGGTTTTCAATAACCTTCATACCTCTCTAGCTCTCATCAGCAGCTTTCTCAGCTTCCTCCAGCTTTTGCAGGGCAGTGGCCAGGAGCTCTTGAGCTTGGTGCAGCTCCTCTTCAACCGGTTGGATCCTAGGGTTCAAGGAGGCCATCTCAGCCTCAGCCTGCTCTCGGGCCCGCCTTTGCCCCTCCACTTCCCGCTGGAGGCGCTCGGCCCTCTCCTCTGCATCACCGGCCTGCTGCTGCAGAACCTGGATCTTTGCGCTTCACTGCCTCGATGGTGGTGATCCCGGCCATGGTCCCCACCCAGCTCCTGCTTGCCTTCGGGTTCCTGCCTCCTCCGCTCGGCGTTGCAGTCGCTTCTCACCCCTACTTCCGCCTGCTCCGCCCTGAAATACCGGAACTCTACAGTTAGGTTTTTATAACCATTTTGAGCTAATGTTTGTGTGTGGTATCTTTATGTCAGCACCACACCGTCTTTGTATAATTTTGTAGTTTTAAAATCAAATCAAGAAATATGAGTCCTCCAATCTTGGGTTTTTGAAAAAATTATTTTTTCAGTTCTGAATCCTTAAATTTTCGTATAGATTTTAGGATCTGCATCTTGAATTATGAAAAAACAAGCAGCTAGAATTTTGATAGAAATTTCATTGATTCTATAGATCAATATGGAGAGATTGCCATCTTAACAGTATTGTCTTCTGATCCATGAACATTGAATGTTTTTATATTAACCTTTATTTAGAAATTCTTTAAACTCTTTCTGGAAGGCTTTATGGTTTTCAGTGTACAAAGCTTCCAGTTCTATTTAAGAGTTTTATTCTTTTGATGCTAGTGTAAATGGAATCATTTTATTAATTTCACTTCAGTTGTTCAGTACTTCATGTTTTCCAGTCTGGATACCTTTTATTTCTTTTCTTGCCTAATTTCCTTGGCTGGAGCATCCAGCAAAATGCTGAATAGAAGTGACAGTACTGACAATCCTACATGCAGTGCAGCAAAGAGACACAGATATAAAGAACAGACTTTTGGACTCGGTGGGAGAAGGCTAGGGTGGAATGAGTTGAGAGAATAGCATTGAAATGTGTACATTACCATATGTAAGATATGTGACCTGTGCAAGTTCTATTCATGGAGCAGGGCACCCAAAGCTGGTGCTCTGGAACAACCCAGATGGATGCAGTAGGGAGGGAGATGGGAGGGGGGTTCAGGATGGTGGGGACACATGTATACCTGTGGCCGATTCATGTTTGATGTATGGCAAAAACCATCACATTATTGTAAAGTAATTATCCTCCAATTAAAATAGATTAATTGAAAAAAAAAAAAAAAAAAAGAAGTGGTGAGAGCAGCCATCTTTGTCTTGTTCCTCATCTTATGGAGAAAGCATCCAGTAAGTCATTCATCATTAAGTAGGATGTTCACTGTGGGGGTTTTGCACACAGTCTTGATCACATTGAGGAAATCTTTTATATTCTAGTAGGCTTCTATAGGAAGTCTTCTATATTCTGCTAGTTTGTTGAATATTTTATTATGAAAAGGTATTGAATTTTTTCAAATGGTTTTCTGTTTCTATTGAGATTATAATGTAGACTTTGTTATTAATCTATTAATATGATTTATAAAATTAATTGATTTTGGAGTACTAATTTGACCTTGCATTTCTGGCATAAATCCCACTTGGTCATGGAGTATAACCCTTTTCCTTTGTTGCTAGATTCAGTTTGATAGTATTTTACTGAGAACGTGTATAAATATATATATATATATAGCTACATAGTGGATGGGGACCTTAGTTCCCCAAGCAGGGGTTGAACCCATGCCCCCTGCATTGGAAGCACAGAGTCTTAACCACTGAACCACCAGGGAAGTCCATTTACTGAGAATTTTTATGTATATATTTTATGAGACAATAATCTGTAGTTTTATTGTGATGATATTGTCTGTCTTTGGTATCAGGGAAATACCTCAAAGAATGAATTGAGAAGTATCCCCTCCTCTTCTATTTCTGGAGGAATTTGTGAATAATACTAATTCTTCTTTAAATTTCTGGTGGAATTTACCATTGAAGTCATCTGTGTTGTGCTGAGTCACCTCATTAGTGTCTGATTCTTTGGAACCCCGTGGACTGTAGCTCCTAGGCTCCTCTGTCCATGGGGTTCTCCAGGCAAGAATACTGGAGTGGGTTGCCACGCCTTTCTCCAGGGGATTTTCCTGACCCAGGGATTAAACCTGCATCTCTTGTCTCCTGCATTGGCAGGCAGGTTCTTTACCACTAGCGCCACCTGGGAAGTCATCTAGTCCTAGGCTTTTCTTTGTGGAAAGTCTTAAAAATCACTACTCTAATCTTTTGTAATGGATCTAATCAAACACTCTCTTTCCCCTTGAGTCTGGGTTCTCTGTGCCTTTCTCAGAGTCTGTCCATTTCATTTATATTATCTTATTTGTTGACATGCCATTGTTCATAGTATTCCCTCATAAACTTTTTTTTTTTTTTTTTGTAAATCATTCCAGATTCTTTTTTCCCCCACTGTCAGTCTAGTTAAAGATTTGTCAATTTTGTTGGTATTTTCAAAGAATTAACTTTTGGTTATTTTCTCTATTTTGTATCCTATTCTTTTATTTTATTGATTCACTATAATCTTTATCAACTCCTTCCTTTTGTTTATTTTGGGTTTAATTTCTTTTCTTTCTTATTATTAAAGGTCATTGTTGATCCAAAAATTTTCTATTTCTTCATGTAGGTATTTGAAGTTATAAAGTTACTTTTAACACTTGTTTTAACAGATCATGTTTTGATGTGTTATGATGTTTTATGATGTTTTCATTTATCTCAAAGTATTTTCTAATTTACCTTGTCATATTTTCTTTGACCCACTGGTTATTTGCTTTGCATATATTTATAAATTCACCAATTTGTTATTTACTCCCCATATATTTGTAAATTTCTGAGATTTTATTCTATTATTCGTTTCAGACAATTCCATTTTGGCTAAAGGGTATCAGTGATATGATTTCAATTCTTTAAATTTATTGAGGTTATTTTTTGACATCACATGTGGTCTGTTCTAGAGAACATCCCATGTGTTCTAGAGGAAAATGTGTATTCTGCTGTTGTTGGATGGAGCATTCCATAGATCCGAGGTCTAATTGGTTTATGGTATTGTGCCAGTCTTGTTTGTCATTGTTTACCTTCAACTATATCTATTACTGAAACGGATTATTAAAGTATTCTTCTTGCCATTGTTATTGTCTATTTCTCCTCTTCAATTCTGTCAATTCTTGCTGCATGAATTTTAGACTATGTTTTTGATGGATATATGTTCATAATGAATTGCCTCTTTATAATTTTTGAATGTCCTTTGTCTCTAGTAATATTTTTGTTTTAACATGCATTTTGCCTGGTACTGGTATAGCTACTCCAGTTCTTCTGTGGTTTTCTTGGTATTTTTTTTCGACATTCTTTTACTGTTTGTATCTTTGAATTTAAAGTGTGTCACTTGGGGACAGTAAGTAGTAGGATCTTTGTTTTGTTTTATCTAGTCTGATAATGTCTGCATTTTAATTACGTTTTAACCATTCATAATCTTTCTGTTGGTGAAGGGGTTATGATACTGCAAAAATTACTGTGACACAGAGACATAAAATGAGCAAACGCTGTTGGAAAAATGGTACCAATAAGACTTTCTTGGCACTGGATTGCCACAAACCTTCAATTTGTTTTTAAAAAAAAAAGCAAAACCTGCAAAACATAATGAAGTGAGGCACAGTAAAATGAGATATGCCTGTATAAATCTTATCAAAATGGACTCCAGATTTAAATTAACTTAAATCAAGAATCTATAGAAACTTTACTCCTTTACAGTTCTCTTTTCTCCCCCCTTTTGTTGTATTATTGCTGTACATACTGCCTGTGTCCTAAGTTGCTTCAGTTGTGTCTGACTCTTTGTGACCCTATGGATGTGACCCACCAGGTTCCTCTGTCCATGGGATTCTCCAGGCAAGAATACTGAAGTGGGTTGCTCTGCCCTCCTCAAGAGGATCTTCCAGACCCAGGGATTAAACTTGAGCCTCTTATGTCTCCTACATTGGCGGGCGGATTCTTTACCACTAGTGCTAGTTAGGAAGCCTGCGTGTGTGTGTGTGTGTGTGTGTGTGTGTGTGTGTGTGTGTGTGTGTGTTACAAACCCAATAACACATTGCTATAATTATTAATTTACATAATTGATGTCCTTTAAAGAATCTTAGGGAAGAAAGAAGAGCAAGCATACAGTTATAGTTCAGTCAGTTCAGTCCAGTCACTCAGTTGTGTCTGATTTTTCGTGACCCCATGGACTGCAGCATGCCAGACTTCCCTGTCCATCACCAACTCCCAGACCTTAGTCAAATTCATGTCCATTGCATCAGTGATGCCATCCAACCATCTCTTCCTCTGTTGTCCCCTTCTCCTCCCACCACGAATCTTTCCCAGTATCAGGATCTTTTCCAGTGAGTCAGTTCTTTGCATCAGGTGGCCAAAGTATTGGAGTTTCAGCTTCAGCATCAGTCCTTCCAATGGATATTCAGGACTAATTTCTTTAGGATTGACTAGTTGGATTTCCTTGCAGTCCAAATGACTCTCAAGAGTCTTCTCCAACACCACAGTTCAAAAGGATCACTTCTGCATTCAGCTTTCTTTATAGTCCAACTCTCACATCCATGGGAGAAGGCAATGGCAACCCACTCCAATACTCTTGCCTGGAAACTCCTGTGGACAGAGGAGCCTTATAGGCTGCAGTCCAGGGGGTCATGAAGAGTCAGACACAACTGAGCAACTTCACTTTCACTTTTCACTTTCCTGCATTGGAGAAGGAAATGGCAACCCACTCCAGTGTTCTTGCCTGGAGAATCCCAGGGATGGGGAAGCCTGGTGGGCTGCCATCTATGGGTTCACACGGAGTCGGACATGACTGAAGTGACTTAGCAGCAGCAGCAGCTCACATCCATACATGACTACTGGAAAAACCATAGCTTTGATTAGATGGACCTTTGTTGTCAAAGTAATCACTATGCTTTTTAATATGCTGTCTAGGTTGGTCATAGCTTTTCCTCCAAGGAGCAAGCGTCTTTTAACTTCATGTCTGAAATCACCATCTGCAGTGATTTTGGAGCCCCCCAAAGTACAGCCTGTCACTGTTTCCCCATCTATTTGCCATGAAGTGATGGGACCAGATGCCATGATCTTAGTTTTCTGAATGTTGAGTTTTAAGCCAACTTTTTCACTCTCCTCTTTGACTTTCATCAAGAGGCTCTTTAGTTCTTCATATTCTACCATAAGGGTGATGTCATCTGCTTATCTGAGGTTATTGATATTTCACTCAGCAACTTGATTCCAGTTTGTGCTTCATCCAGGCCAGCATTTCACATGATGTACTCTGTGTATAAGTTAAATAAACAGGGTGACAATATACAGCCTTGACGTTTTCCTTTCCCGATTTGGAACCAGTCTGTTGTTGCACGTCCAGTTCTAACTGTGGCTTCTTGACCTGCATACAGATTTCTCAGGAGGCAGGTCAGGTGGTCTGCTTTGCCATCTCTTGAAGAATTTTCCACAGTTTATTGTGATCTACACAGTCAAAGGCTTTGGCATAGTCAATAAAGCAGAAATAGATGTTTCTCTGGAACTCTCTTGCTTTTAAGATGATCCAATGGATGTTGGCAATTTGATCTCTGTTCCTCTGCCTTTTCTAAAACCAGCTTGAACACCTGGAATTTCATGTGTACTGTTGAAGCCTGGCTTGGAATTTCATGTGTACTGTTTCATGTACTGTTGAAGCCTGGCTTGGAGAATTTTGAGCATTACTTTGCTAGCATGTGAGATGAGTGCAGCTGTGCAGTAGTTTGAACATTCTTTGGCATTGCCTTTCGTGGGGATTGGAATGAAAACTGACCTTTTCCAGTCCTGTGGCCACTGCCGACTTTTCCAAACTTGCTGGCATATTGAGTGCAGCACTTTCACAGCATCATCTTTTAGGATTTGAAATAGCCCAACTGAAATTCCATCACCTCCACTAGCTTTGTTCATACTGATGCTTCCTAAGGCCCACTTGACTTCACATTCCAGGATGTCTGGCTCTAGGTGAGTTATCATACCATCGTGATTATTTGGGTCGTGAAGATCTTTTTTGTATAGTTCTTCTGTGTATTCTTGCCACCTCTTCTTAATATCTTCTGCTTCTGTTAGATCCATACCATTTCTGTCCTTTATTGTGCTCATCTTTGCATAGAATGTTCCCTTGGTATCTCTAATTTTCTTGAAGTGATCTCTAGTCTTTCCCATTCTATTGTTTCCCTCTATTTCTTTGCACTGATCACTAAGGAAGGCTTTCTTATCTCTCTTTGCTGTTCTTTGGAACTCTGCATTCAAATGGGTATATCTTTCCTTTTCTCCTTTGCTTTTTGCTTCCTTCTTTTCTCAGCTAATTTGTAAGGCCTCCTCAGACAACCATTTTGCCTTTTTGCATTTCTTTTTCTTGAGGATTGTCTTGATCACTGCCTCCTATACAATGTCACGAACCTCCATCCATAGTTCTTCAGGTACTTTGTCTATCAGATCTAATCCCTTGAAACTATTTGTCACTTCCACTGTATAATCATTAGGGATTTGATTTAGGTCATACCTGAATAGTCTAGTGGTTTCCCTTACTTTCTTCAGTTTAAGTCTGAATTTGGCAATAAGGGGTTCATGAGCTGAGCCACAGTCAGCTCCTGGTCTAGTTTTTGCTGATTGTATGAACCAGTGAAGTTGCTCAGTCGTGTCCGACTCTTTGCAATTCCATGGACTGTAGCCTACCAGACTCCTCCATCCATGGAATTTTCCAGGCAAGAGTACTGGAGTGGGTTGCCATTGCCTTCTCCAGGGAATCTTCCCAACCTGGGGATTGAACCCAGGTCTCCCACATTGCAGGCAGACGCTTTACTGTCTGAGCCACCAGGGAAGCCCTGGTATAGAGCTGATTGTATATTAAGAGCTTCTGTATCTTTGGCTGCAAAGAATATAATCAGTCTGATTTTGGTATTGACCATCTGTTGATGTCCATGTGTAGAGTCTTCTCCTGTGTTGTTGGAAGAGGGGGTTTGCTATGACCAGCACATTCTCTTGGCAAAACTCTGTTAGCCTTTGACCTGCTTTGTTTTGTACTCCCAGGCCAAATTTCTATTTGGAATAAATTGCCTGTTACTCCAGGTATCTCTTGACTTCCTACTTTTGCATTCCAGTCCCATATAATGAAGAGAGCATCTTTTTTGGGTGTTAGTTCTAGAAGGTCTTGTACGTCTTGATAGAACCATTCAACATCAGCTTCTTCAGCATTCCTGGTTGGGGTATAGACTTGGATTACTGTGATATTGAATGATTTGCCTTGGAAACAAACAGAGATTATTCTGTCATTTTTGAGATTGTATCCAAGTACTGCATTTTGCGCTCTTTTGTAGACTATGATTTCTATCCCATTTCTTCTAAGGAATTCTTGCCCACAGTAGTAGATATAATGGTCATCTGAGTTAAATTCATGATTCCAGTCCATTTTAGTTTACTGATTCCTAAAATGCCGACATTCACTCTTGCCATCTCCTGTTTGACCACTCCAATTTGCCTTGATTCATGGACCTAACATTCCAGGTTCCTATGCAATATTGCTCTTTACAGCATCAGATTTTACTTCCATCACCCGTCACATCCACAACTGGGTGTTGTTTTTGCTTTGGCTCCATCTCTTCATTCTTTCTGGAGTTATTTCTCCACTCTTCTCCAGTAGCATATTGGGCACCTACCAACCTGGGGAGTTCATCTTTCAGTGTCACCTTTTTGCCTTTTCATACTCTTCATGGGGTTCTCAAGGCAAGATCATTGAAGTGGTTTGTCATTCCCTTCTCCAGTGGACCACGTTTTGTCAGAACTCTCCACCATGACCTATCCATCTTGGGTGGCCCTACATGGCATGGCTCATAGTTTCATTGAGTTGGACAAGGCTGTGGTCCATGTGATCACATTGGTTAGTTTTCTGTGATTGTGGTTTTCATTCTATCTGCCCTCTGATGGATAAGGATAAGAGGCTCATGGAAGCTTCCTGATGGGAGAGACTGACTGAGGGGAAACTGGGTCTTGTTCTGATGGTTGGGGCCATGTTCAGTAATCCAATTTTCTGTTGATGGGCTTTAATCCAATTTTAATCCATCTTTAATCCAATTTTCTGTTGATGGGCTAGGCTGTGTTCCCTCCCTGTTGCTTGACCTGAGGCCGAACTATGGCGGAGGTAAAGAAGATAATGGATACCTCCTTCAAAAGGCCCCACTGTTGCACTCAGTGCCCCTGACTCTGGAGCGGGCCACCGCTGACCCGTGCCTCCACCAGAGACTCCTGGACACTCATGGGCATGTCTGGGTCAGTCTCTTGTGGGGCCACTGTTCCTTTCTCCTGGATCCTGGTGCACACAAGGTTTTGTTTGTGCTCTCCAAGAGTCTGTTTCCTCAGTCCTGATTATGTTTTGGCGTTTTTGTGGTGGGGTTAATGGCAACCTCCTCCAAGAGGGCTTATGCCATACCCAGGTCTGCTGCACCCAGGGCCCCTGCCCCCGCAGCTTAACTTTCTCATTTACCATCTCTATGTTCATCTCTTCCTATGAATTCGTGTTCCCATATAGTGTTATTTACTTACCCACCCACCACTTTTATGCTGTTATTATCAAAGGTATTATGCTTCTATGTTAATAACCCCAAAATAAAATTAGCTTTATACATCATACATACATACATATAGCTTTATGAAATTGCTTTTAAAGTAGGTTAAAGGGAGAAAAGGGATGTGTGCATTGTAGTGCACTGTAGTGTCTTTTGTAACTACCTTTGCCAGAGCGTTTCATTTCTTCATGTGGATTCAAATTTTCATCTGTGGTCATTTACTTTTAGCCCAAGGAATTTCTTTAAAAAATGTTGTGAAGCAGATCTGCAAGCAGCAAATTCTCTTATCTTGGATTTTTCTATTTTTTTAATGCCTTCATTTTTTAAAGATAGTTTTACTTAGTATAAGATTCTTGGTTGATGGCTTTTTTTCTTTTTCTTTCAGCCCTCTGAATATGTTTTCCACTGCCTTCTGGTTACCATTGTTTTTGATGAGAAGTTAACTTAATATTTTGGGGTTCCCTTTTGAGGATTCATTTTTCTTTTTTCTGGGTTCAAGGTTTTTCTCTTTGTCTTTCAATATTTCTTTGATATGATGTGTCTGGGTGTGAATCTCTTTGTATTTATTCTACTTGAAGTTCTTGAGCGTTTTGAATGTTGTGTTAGCTTCCTAGTACTGTTATAACAAATTACCACAGATTTAAGGCTTAAATCTACATAAATTTATTCTCTTATTGTTCTGGAAGTCAGAAGTCTGAAATGAGTCTTAGGGGACTAAACTCAAGACACTATTAAGGATAGTTCCTTCTGGAGGTTCCTGGGAAGAACCTATTCCCTGTCTCCTCCAATATCTAGAGACTGCTGATATTCCCTGATTTAGGCCACATTAATCCAATCTCTTGTTACTGTCATATCTCCTACTCTGGCCTTCCTGCCTCCCTCTAATAAAGATCCTTGTGATTACATTGGGCCCATCCAAATAATCCAGTATAAATCTCCCTTTCTTAAGATCCTTAACTTAATCTTTTCTGCAAAGTCTCTTTTGCCATACAAGGTAATGTTCTCTGAAAATGAGGGTGAAGATGCATTTGGGGAGGCCAATCTTCAGCTTACAACAGATGTGTTAGGTACTATTTTTCATTTAACACGGAAAATGTTCAACAATGATTTCAGCTAACATCTGTTCTACTCCTTTCTCCTTACCTTCTGGTATTCCTGTTATGCATATGTTGGTGCCCTTAACGGTGTACACCATTTCTTGGCAGCTCTGTCAGTTTTTCTTCATTATTTTTTATTTATTCCTTCAGAGTGCACATCTCTCTTCAAGTATGCTAATTACTCTTCTACATTAAATCTACTGTTGATTTCTCTAGTAAAATTTTCCTTTTGATTATGTTCTTTTTAACTCTGTAACGTTATTTGATTTTTTGTGATTTTTATCTCTATTGATATTATCTGTTTGGGCAGACACTGTCATCAGTTCTTTGAACACAGCGACTTTGTATCTTTGTTTACCAAGATGTTAGTGCACTTTTGCAGATGGTTCCTACCACCTGCTTTTTTCTTGTGTATCAATCAATTTTGCTGTTTATTTATATATATTTTCTTAAAACTTGACATTTCAGATAATATGTTGTAGTAACTTTGGATATTTCCCGGTTCCCCAGAAATGGGCTTGTTGTATTGTTTGCTTGTTCATTTGTTTACAGACCTGGTTGGACCGGTTCAGTGAGGTCTACTTTCCCTTCAGTGTAGCCTTTGGTGTTGCTCCACAGAGTTAACAGTCTTGGGAATGTGTGAAGTCTCCCCATCCACCAAGATGACTGATTTTAGCTGGCTCTCTTTGTCTCTTTCTCCAATGTCCCCATCAAGTTTTTGGCTGGTCTGCTTCTATTGGTATAACACCCAGCTTTTAGCTTCTACTAACTACTAGCTGACTACTCCAGTGTTTACAACAGCCATGTGACATAGATTGCCTCACAGTCTGATCCAGTTGAAGTCAAGTCAAGCTCCTTGGTCGGGGCAAGGTGTTGCTAGGCTTTGAGGCTTGCTCCACTCCTCTCTAGGAAGAACTTTTGTGCTATGGAATAGGAGTTGTGTGTAAGGAAGGTGGGCAGGAACAGGTATTGCCTCCCAGTTCCTGACACTGCTCACTATGGATCTTCCACAGCTCAGAGCCAGGAAGGATGGCATCTGTATATGTTCACTGGCTATTGAATCTACACAGAATATTTATGCCCCAGGAAGATGGTGGAGCTGGAAGTTGCAACTCTGTTGCTGAGGCCACCAAAGTAGCTTCCCCAGTACATAGAGCTGTTTTGTAAAGTGCTTGTGCACTCTTCACTAACCACCCACGTAGATCTTCTCTACGTGGTGGAAGTTGAGGTTGAGTGTAGAAGGTGGAAGGTAAGGTAAGGTGGAAGATGGATTGTTGCCTGACTTGCCACCACCCATTCAAGTTAGGCCTTCTGTGTCACTGAGCGATGGTAGATAATCTGCTGATGTCCACTGACTGCCAGATCCACCCTGAAGAGCTCTTCCATACCATGGAACTGGGAGAGAAAGGAAATGCTGCTTGGTTGCCTACCCAACTGAAACACAAGACAGAGATGTGAGGGAATGGATGCAGTCCCCAGTTCAAATACCACAGTCTCCCACTTACTGAGTTTCCATAATTTTAAAAGATAATTATTTCTCAATTTGTTGTAAACTCTTTGATAAATATCTAGTCTTTAAGTGGTGACAACTGCAAATTTTGGCCACACTAATAGATGTCTGTCTAGGGGAGAGGTTTTCTTAAGTTCCTCATACCACCATTCTGGAAATCTTAACACATTCTTTTTATTGCTGAGTAGTATTCTTTTGTATGGATGCATCAACACTAGAATTTTTATAATCATTCACTCATTGAGGTACATTTAGATTATTTCCATTATTATTATTATTATTCTTTTTTTGCTATTTTGAGTAAGGATGCTATGGATATTCACATATAGATTTTTGTGTGAACAAAAATGCTCATTTCTCTGGAATATATGTGCAAGGATGCAATTGCTGATTTGTATGGTAAGTGCATGTTTAATTTGCCAGAGAGGCTATGCCATTTTATATTCTCACCAGCACTCTCTGAGAGGCCTAGTTTCTCAATATGGTCAACAATATTTGGTATTGCTACTATTTTTTACTTTAACTGTTATATTATTGTGTAGTGATATCTTATTCCTCTAATAGTTAATTATGTTGAACATCTTTTCATTTGATTATTTACCATCAATTTTACCATCCCTTTGATAATATATTCATGTCTTCTGCCCAATTACAATCAGATTATTTAGCGCTGAGTTTTGAGAGTTCTTTATATATTCTAGATGTGAGTCTTATGTCAGATATATGACTTGTAGATGTTTTCTACAAGTCTTTATCTTGTCTCCTTATTCCCTTGGCACGGTCTATCATAGAGCAAAAGCTTTTAATTATGATTGTGTATAATTTACTAATTTTCCCTTTTATGGATCATACTTCTAGCATTTCATCTAAGAACTGTTCACCTAACTTTAGGCCCTGGAAATTTTTCTCTTAAATTTTCTTCTAAAATTTTTATAGGTTTTAAAATTTGTATATAAACCCATGGTCAGTTTTGAGATAATTTTTTTAAATGAAATTTAGGGTCTGTTTTCCCCTTTTTTACCTTCAGTCAGTCAGTCAGTTCAGTTGCTCAGTCGTGTCTGAATCTTTGAGATCCCATGAACTGCAGCCATCCAGGCTTCCCTGTCCATCACCAACTCCCGGAGCTTGCTCAAACTCATGTCCATTGAGTCAGTGATGCCATCCAACCATGTTGTCCTCTGTCACCCCCTTCTCCTCCTGCCTTCATTCTTTCCGAGTATCAGGGTCTTTTCCAATGAGTCTGCTCTTCGCATCAGGTGGCCAAAGTATTGGAGTTTTAGCTTCAGCATCAGTCCTTCTAATGAATATTCAGGACTGATTTCCTTTAGGACGGATTGGTTAGATCTCCTTACAGTCCAAGGGAGTTTCAAGAGTCTTCTCCAACACCACAGTTCAAAAGCATCAAATCTTCAGTGCTCAGCTTTCTTTATAGTCCAACTCTCACATCCATACATGACCACTGGAATATCTAATTGCTCCAGTGTTTCTTTAACCAGGCCCAGGCTTGTGAAAACTGATGGCCAAGTGTTCATCCTTAGTAAGGCCCACACACCAAGTGGCTGTGTTCCTAGTCAGTTCTCTGGAGTCTGGAGCCTTAACATCTCCAAGAATTCATTTATAGTCAACAAAGATGGGGCAGGAAATCCACTGTTACTTGTTAAGCTGGAAAAAGTAGACCCTATGGTCTGAGGGAGCATCCATCTGTCACTCAATTGTGCTGGCTGCTCTTGATTGAAAGATTAGAAGGCAGAGGGGTGTACCTGAAGATGTAAGTTCCTTGTATAACTACAGCTATTGGCATATGTGTGGCCATGCTGCTGAGGTAGAGGCAGTCCAGTTGCTGGGTAAGAGGTCCCATCATGGAGGCAGGCTGTAGAGAAATGAGATGATCTATTCCTGGTGTCAGAACTGAACCTGAAGGCTACATGAGGTATGACTGATGGTGCTTTCAAGACAGGTTAGGTACTTGTGGAGGAGATGTCTGAGTTACTCTCTGATATGAAGACACAGGAGATGGAAGATATGGGGACAGTGCAGATTAAGCAAGACTTCTGTTGGGGGTGATGTAAGACCCAATATGAGGAGCTGTGGTGGGGTCACAGGTCAAAGCCACACCACCCACATTTCCATTCCTTGGCCAGGCCCATCCATTTTGCAATTTTCCTTTGTTCTGTCATTTTTTAGATCCCTATCAGCAAATCTGTACATCAAAGGATCAGATGGGGCTGGTACTCCAGAAGCTGTCTTAATATATTTTCTATTAAAGTGGGTGATGATGGATGCATGAAAACTAGTGGCCAAGAGGTTCTACACTTCTCTGTGGATTCCATCCTTACAAAGCCAACCCCTCTGCTGGTCCCACTGGTGTCTCAAATGAGTCACATAGAGATAAACTGACCAGAAGGCTTCAGCACTCCCTCCAGGTTCTGCTCACCCATTGACAATGGGAAGTCTGAGATGTATACATTTGTGGGGTCCTGCTCCTGTTGCGTTGCCGTCTATGCCTGCACACTACTGGCTCTCAGTGCTGTTACAGCTTTCTGTGCTGTGGAAGGACTGTCAAAAAGCTTTAGCCTTTGCATTTGTTGTGGTCTTGCCCAGTATGGCCTTAGGGGAGACAATCTTGCATATGGCACACATGGACTAGGTCCTGGTCCTTGGTTCTTGGCTGTTATCGCCAGGCACAGAGATTGATTTTACTCTGTTGGTCATTAACAAATGCTCTCACTCACTGCTGCTGTTGGGGGTACTGTTGCTTGGTGGTGCCATTTGCTGAGACAATGACACATATGACCAACCTGAAATTTATGCCCAAGCTGAAGTTCACACGGTTGGGATGTTTGCTTCAGCTGTCTCTGAGCAACACCACGTGCTGCAGACTTCTGTGTTTGTTCAACCACCAAGCTGCATGTGAGGTGGGGTACTGAAGGTTAGTTCTGGCCTTAGAATGTCAAAGGTCACTAAGAGGCCTCTAGTACAGGGCTCACTCTTATCTGACCATAGAGAAGTACTGCTCTCCCCTTCTCTAGGAATTCTATCATTCTGATGCTGCCATATCCTGGGCCTTTGCAACTGCCCCACCTCAGCTTTCCTGCCCTCAGCCCCTAGTAGCATTTTGAAAAATTATTGAGAATTTTCTACATAGAAAATCATATAAATAGAAAAGAATTTACTGCTTACTTTCTACTTTTAGAAAACTCTTTTTATTTCTTTTTCTTCTTTTGTTACACTGTCCAGGAACTCCTGGACAATACTGAATAGGAGTGGTGAGAACGGATGTCCCTGTCTTTCTGATCTTAAGAGGAAAGTATTAACTGTGATGTGAGTGGTAAGTGACTTTCTCTTTCACCCAAGAATCCTCTAGAAGTTGTGAGGTTTTTTCCTAGCTTTGAAGATGTTTTGGAGAAGCCCCGCTTTTTATTACTGATTTTGATCTTTAAGCCATTATAGTCAGTGGATATGACCTGTATTATATAAAAAACTTGAAACTTGTTGAGATATTTCTCGTAGCCTATTATAGGATTTATTTTAAAGATATTCTACCTATGTTTTAAAAGAATGTGTATTCTCTCCCCAGAGTTCACAGTTACAAATTTTAATTCAACATTACAATAACAGCACTTTTCTTTATTGGTTTGTAAATGAGCTTTATTTCTGCTTTGCAAGCCCAAACCTCTTGTTTTGTAAAACTAGATCTCATTTAGTTCAGGAGTTATCCCATGCTGGGAAGGATGATGACTTTGGTTATGCAAAGGCGTTGACTTGGGAACGTTTCATCTTTGGTCATCTTTCATCTTGCAGATGTGCATGGATACATTCTTACTTTAATTGTATGCTGGTCATTCACTTCCACTGATCTCTGGGCTCCACTCAGTTTCTCAGAGATATTCTCCTGGGGAATTCAAGTTGCCCTCAAGCACACCATCAATATGCTCAACACCAGTACACTTGCTAGTACCTATTGGGAAACTGGTTTTGATACTTTATGCCTACTTATTCTAGAAAAGGGAGTGTATTTCCATGTAGCTCTCATGTACAACACTTTTGTGGGGGGCTGGCTTCTCACAGCAACAAGGCACAGAGCCCTTTTGAGAGCTGTTTTGAGATGTATCTCTCTCTTGTTTTCCCTCAGTCATGTGCTCCTCAAGTTCAGACCATCTTTTTATACTTGAAAGGTAGAAGGGGATAGAATTATTTTAATTTTGAAAGAAAATAGATTTTTATATTAGACATATAAACATTTGGTGAAAATACAGTTTTGTTACCTTCATAAAGATTAGATTAAATTTTTTATTATAATGAAATAGACATAGTTTAAAATCTAACATTTTAAACCATTTAAAGCGTACAGTTCAGTGGCATTAAATACACTCATAGTGTTGTGCAACCATCACCACCATCCATCTCCAGAACTTTTTATCTTCCCAAAGATACTGAAACTCTGTCCACATTAAACTAACTCCCCATTTCCTACCTCCCCTTGCCCTAAGTAACCACTGTTCCATTTACTGTCCCTAAGAATTTGCCTATTGTAGGGATCTCATATAAGTGGAATCATACAGTATTTGTTCTTTTGTATCTTGCTTACTTCACTCAGCAAAATGTTTTCAAGGCTCATCAATATTTTTGTTGTTGTTCAGTCACTCAGTCATGTCTGACTCTGTGACCCCATGGACTGCAGCATGCCAGGCTTCTCTGTCCTTCACTATCTCCCGGAGCTTGCTCAAACTCATGCTCATTGACTTGGTGATGCCATCCAACCATCTCATCCTCTGTCACCCCCTTCTCCTCATGCCCTCAATCTCAGAGATTTTCCCAATGAGTCAGCTTTTCACATCAGGTGGCCAAAGTATTGGAGCAGAATGTATCAAAATTTCATTCATTTTTAAGATTGGGTCTAAACTGTTGTTAAAGACTTTCAACGAAATCTGAATTTTGATTTTTGTGTTTTTCATTTTTGGAAGTTTTATTTGTTTCTTTTTTAATCTATGTCAAATTTATAGTTTCCAGTTGTTGCAGAAATTTACAAGCTTGGTTTTACCCTCTTGAACATAATAAGGATATTTGTTTTACAGTTTACATTTGTTTTACTGAAGATCCACGTATTTGGATTTTTTCAGGTCTGTTTTTCTTTTTTATTAAAAAAAATTTTAGTGTTTAAAATCTTTTGGCAGGAATAATAGCTTTCGGTTGCTAATTATTTGGAATTCTATACCTTTCCCTGCTATAACTTTTAATATCATGAAAGTATTTTGAAAGTCTGGAATGAGATTCAAGTTAGCTTATCTATACCAGATGAATTCTTTTTGGAAGGACTGACAGACTAAATTAATTAAAACAAGGAAAAAGACAGAAATAGAGAAAGGAAGAAAGGAAAGAAAGAAGGGAGAGAGGAAGAAAGGGAAAGAGGGAGGAAGGAAGAAAAGAAACCCTTAGAACGAGATATTCAATAACTGTTCTTTTGTTTCAAATATACTTTTGATGTTTTATAATTTTCTGCATGAAACTTTTGCTATTTTATCAGCATTGCTTTAGAATCCAAACATTTAGAAAAAAATAATGTTTATATATAATGAAAATAACATTATTATCTTCTATTCCAAAGCATCTGCACCCTTTGAGGACATTAATATCTTCATTACCTACTAAAGAATACTGTCTATTCTATTCCTATGTTATTCTCCTTTATCTCTCTAAAATAGTTTATATCTAGTATAGTGTAGCTTATTTACAATCTTTGAAAACTTTACAATTCAAAAACTTTTGCCTAATTATTACCATTTCACTGCCTTCGAACAGAGGCAAATATAACATGACCTGTGGGTCTCATCTAGCATTTCACTTTCTACTTTAAGGTTTTGTTGAAACACAGCTATGCTAATTTCTTTATTCAGATATTGCTTTAGGCTATTTTTGCCTACAGTGGCAGAATTGGGTAGTTGTAACAGAGACTGCATGACACACAAATTGTAAAATATCTTTTATCTGACCCTTCACAGAAAAAGTTTGGAGACTCCTTCTTTAAAGGATTGTTGGCCACTGTACTTTACCAACTGTGGAGGTCTGAGTACTTCCTTTTCCGAATTTTTCAATTTTGAGAGAAGTATGGTTGAAATACAATATTATTGGATTGGCCAAATGCTTCATTCAGGTTTTCCTGTAAGATGTTACTAAAAAACCTTCACAAACCTTTTTGGCTAGCCCAATATATTAATTTCTGGTGTACAACATAGTGATTCAATATTTTTAAAGATGACACCCCAATTAAGGTATTTACAGATTAATGGCTTTATTTTCTGTGCTTTACAAAATATCCTTGTTACTCATTTATTCTATACATAGTAGTTTGTGTCACTTTATCTCATACAACTGTCTCCGCTGTCCCCCTCCCCTCTCACCACTAATAATCACTAGCTTGCTCTCTATATTTTAGATTTCACATATAAGTGATAACATAGAGTATTTGTCTTTCTCTGACTTATTTCACTAAACATTATATTCTCTAGGTCCATCCATGTTGTTCCAAATAGCAGAATTTCATTCTTTTTTATGACTGAGCAATAGTCTATTGTGTGCATGTATGCGTGTGTGTGTGTGTGTATGTGTGTGTGTGTATAAAACATATTTTCTTTATCCATTCATCTGTTGATGGATACTTAGATGGCTTACCTATCTAGGATAATGAAAATAATTCTATGAACACTGGTGTTCATGAATCTTTCCAAATCAGTGTTTTTACTGGATCATAGGTAGTTCTACATTTAGTCTTTTGAGGAACTTCCATATTGTTTTCCATAGTGGATGCACCAATTTACAATTCCACCACATGTACTGAAGTTTCCTTGTCTCCACATCCTTGCTAATGTTTGTTATTTATAGACTTCTGATAATAGGCATTTTGACTGATGAGAGGTGATACCTCATTGCGGTTTTGCTTTACATTTCTAAGATGATTAGGAATGTTAAGCTTTTTTTTTTTTTTTTTTTTCATATACCTATTCAGTTCAGTTGAGTCGCTCAATCGTGTCTGATTCTGTGACCCCATGGACTGAAGCACGCCAGGCTTCCCTGTCCATCACCAACTCCCAGAGTTTGTGCAAACTCATGTCCATTGAGTCGGTGATGCCATCCAACCATCTCACCCTCTGTTGTCCCCTTCTTCTCCCGCCTTCAATCTTTCCCAGCATCAGGGTCTTTTCCAATGAGTCAGTTCTTCCCATCAGGTGGTCAAAGTATTGGAGTTTCGACTTCAGCATCAGTCCTTCCAGTGAATATTCAGGACTGATTTCCTTTAGGTTTGACCAGTTGGATCTCCCTGCAGTCCAAGGGACTCTCAAGAGTCTTCTCCAACACCACAGTTCAAAAGCATCAGTTCTTCAGTGCTCAGCTTTCTTTATAGTCCTACTCTCATATCCATACATGACTACTGAAAATACCATAACTTTGACTAGGTGGATTTTTGTTGGCAAAGTAATCTCTCTGCTTTTTAATATGCTGTCTAGTTTGGTCATAACTTTTCTTACAAGGAGCAAGCGTCTTTTAATTTCATGGCTACAGTCACCATCTGCAGTGATTTTGGAGTCCCCCCAAATAAAGTCTGTCACTGTTTCCATTGTTTCCCCATCTATTTGCCATGAAGTGATGGGACTGGATGCCATGATCTTGGTTTTCTGAATGTTGAGTTTTAAGCCAACTTTTTCACTCTTCTCTTTCACTTTCATCAAGAGGCTCTTTAGTTCTTCTCTTTCTGTCATAAGGGTGGTGTCATCGGCACATCTGAGGTTATTGATATTTCTCCCAGCAACTTGATTCCAGCTTGTGCTTCATCCAGACTGGCATTTCTCATGAGATACTTTGCATATAAGTTAAATGAGCACGATGACAAGACACAGCCTTGATGGTCCCTTCCAGATTTGGGACCAGTCTGTTATTTCATGTCAGTTCTAACTGTTGCTTCTTGACCTGCATGCAGATTTCTCAAGAGGCAGGTCAGGTGATCTAGTATTCCCATCTCTTGAAAAATTTTCCACAGTTTATTGTTATCCACACAGTCAATTGACTATTGGCATAGTCAATAAAGCAGAAGTAGATGTTTTTCTGGAACTCTCTTGCTTTTTTGATGATCCAGCAGATGCTGGCAATTTGATCTCTCGTTCCCCTGTCTTTTCTAAAACCAGCTTGAACATCTGGAAGTTCATAGATCATGTATTGTTGAAGCCTGGCTTGGAGAATTTTGAGCATTACTTTACTAGCATGTGAGATGAGTGCAATTGTGTGGTAGTTTGAGCATTCCTTGGCATTGCCTTTCTTTGGGTTTGGAATGAAAACTGACCTTTTCCAGTCCTGTGGCCACTGCTGAGTTTTCCAAATTTGCTGGCATATTGAGTGCAGCACTTTCACAGCATCATATTTTAGAATTTTAAATAGCTCAACTGAAATTCTATCACCTCCACTAGCTTTGTTCATAGTGATGCTTCCTAGGGCCCACTTGACTTTGCATTCCAGGATGTCTGGTTCTAGGTGAGTGACCACATCATCATGGTTATCTGGGTCCAGCACGGTGCTGTAATGACTTTAAGGAGATACCCCTTGTCCAAGGACAGAGATGCCCCAGTGAGAAGGTAGGCCCTGGAGCAGTGGCTCTGCAGCACTGGAGTGGTGGCTGAGCTGGTGCTAGAGCGATTTCAAGAAGATATCCCATGTCCAAGGGCAAAGGAGAAGCCCCAGCAAGACAGTAAGAGGGGCAAAATCGTGTTTAGAATCAAACCCCATTCTGGCCAGAGATGCTCAGAGGGCTCAAACAAACCTTGTGCGCACCAGGACCCAGAGACCCCACAGAGACTGAGACAGAACTGTGCGTGAGTGTTCCCTGCAGAGGTGTGGGTCAGCAGGGGCAGGGGCTCTGGGTGCAGCATGGCATAAGCCCTCCTGGAGGAGGTCGCCATTATCCCCACCATAGAGCCACTAGAACTTACACAGGGTTGGGGAAGCAGACTCTTGGAGGGCACAAACAAAACCCTGTGCACAGCAGGACCTGGGAGAAAGGAGCAGTAATGCCACGAGAGACACCCAGACTTGCCCGTGGGTGCCCAGGAGTCTCTGGTGGAGGTGTGGGTCAGCGGTGGCCTGCTGCGGGGTTGGAAGCACTGAGTGCAGCAGTGTGCGCATGGGGCCTTTTGAAGGAGCTCCCCATTATCTTCTTTACCCCCACCATATTTTGGCCTCAGGTCAAGCAACAGGGAAGGAACACAGCCCAGCCCATCAACAGAAAATTGGATTGAAGATTTACTGAACATGGCCCCGCCCATCAGAACAAGACCCAGTTTCCCCTCAGTCAGTCTCTCCCAATAAGCCTCTTATCCTTATCCATCAGAGGGCAGATAGAATGAAAACCATAATCACAGAAAACAAACCAATCTGATTGCATGGACCACAGCCTTGTCTAACTCAATGAAACTATGAGCCATGCCATGTAGGGCCACCCAAGATGGCCAGGTCATGGTGGAGAGTTCTGATCAAACGTGGTCCACTGGAGAAGGGAATGGCAAACCACTTCAGTATTCTTGCCTTGAGAACCCCATATACCTGTTGGCCATCTGTATATCTTCTTTGGAAAATTTTCTGTTCAGATCTTCTGCCAAATTTTTTAATTAAATTCTTTGCTTTCTTGATATTGAGTTACATGAGCTCTTTATATATGTTGGATATTAACTCTTAAAGGTTATGTCATTTTCATATATTTTCTCTCATTCAGTACGTTGTGTTTTTGTTTTGCTGATGGTTTCTTTTGTTCTGCAAAAGATTTTAAGTTTAATTAGGTCCCATTTATTGTTTAACTTTTGCCTTAGGAGACAGATTTCAAAATAAATATTGCTACTATTTATGTCAAAGAATGTTCTGCCTATGTTCTCTTCTAGGAGTTTTATGGTTTCAGGGTCTTACATTTTGGTCTTTAATCCACTTTGAATTTATTTTTGTATATGAGGTGAAGAAATGTTCCAATTCATTTTTTTACATGTAGCTGTCCAGTTTTCACAGCCCCACTTGTTGAAGAGACAGTCTTTTCTCCATTGTATATTCTTGCCTTCTTTATCATAAATTGACCATAAGTGTGTGAGTTTATTTCTAGGCTCTCTATTATATTAATCTGTGTGCCTGTTTTTGTGCCAGTACCATGCTGTTTTGATTATTGTTGCTTTGTAATATACACTGAAGCCAGACACTGTAATACCTCCAGCTTTGTTCTTTTTTCTCAAGATTGCATTGGCAATTCAGGCTATTTCTGTGGTTTGATATACATTTTAGGATTACATGTGCTACTTCTGTGGAAAATGTCATGGATATTTTGATAGAGATTGCATTATATATGTAAATTGCTTTGGTAGTATGGACATTTTACTAATATTAATTCTTCCAACTCAAAACACTATGGTTTTTCCATGACTGCTGGAATGGTTTTTCCATGACTATTGGAAAAACCATAGTTTTGACTATATGTACCTTTGTTGACAAAGTGATGTCTCTGCTTTTTAATACACTGTGTAGGTTCGTCATAGCTTTCCTTCCAAGGAGCAAGTGTCTTTTAATTTCATGGCATCTTTGTGTTGTTTCTGAACTTAGAGGAAAGAGTTTCACTTTTTCACATTTGAGAATGATGTTAGCTAAGAATTTGTCTTAAATGCCCTTTATTATATTCAGACACATTCCCTCTACACCAGCTTTGATGGGACTTGTTATCATGAATGAATGTAGAATTTTGTCAAGTGTGTTTTTTGCACCTATTGAGATAATCATGTGATTTTCATCCTTCCTTTTGTTAATGTGATGTATCATATTAATTGAATTCACATTGTGAATATTGAATCATCCTTGCAACCCTGGAATAAATCCCACTTGATCATGATATACAATTTTTTTTATATATTGCTGGATTTGCTTCTTTTTCTTAATATATATATTTATATATATATTATATATATAATGTAGTTGTATATATGTAGTTGTAGTTGTATATAGTTGTATATATATATAATATAGTTGTATAATATAGTATAGTTGACTTACAATGTTTCAGGTGCACAGCAAGGTGATTCAGTTATACAAATACACATATTATTTTTGAAATCATTTTCCATCATAGGTTATTACAAGATATTGAATAGAGTTCCCTGTGCTATTCAGTAAACCTTTGTTGGTTGCATAACTATTTTAATTAGAAATCTAAAAAATAAAAAGAAATCTAGCATTCTCTTCATCCTAAGTCAAAGAAGTAGAATCAAAATGTCACAATTTTTTAGTTAGGCAAAAGTTCATGTTTTCTAAAATATATCTATTATACATATTTATATATATGTATACAAAAGCTTTTCTATTACACTTCATAAAGGCTTGAGAAAGAACATCAAAAAAAGAAGAGATGGAGAAATTGGAAAACATAAACTAAATGAAATGGGAACACTGAATATGAAACAGAAAATGTGAAACAAACTAGATAAAAGTAAAAGATTATCATATAGTCCAGTTGTTTTTAAACATGACTGCTTATTAGAAACATATCTAGAGCTCTGGAGAAAAAAAGCAGTACCTGGGCATTTGTATTTTTCAAAAAATTTCAAGATAATTCTGATATGCATATAGATTTTAAAAAGTGAATACAAGTTTTTCTACTAAATCATACTTTTGGTGATAGAGAGTTCTATAATTTTTCTGTTGTCCAATCATGATACCATGCTATTAAGTGAGTTATAGTTACATAATTACAATAGTAAAAGATGTTTGTCAGTTTTCACAATCAATAGACAAAAAAAAAAAAACCAAAAAAAAACCCCAATTACAATCCATAATGGGAACAGGATTAACTTAACAATGTAAAATAATTACGTACAATTTGGGGGGCCAAGCAGAAAGATGTGGTACGTGGAAGTGCACATGTTTTCATCCACCCAGCCAGTCTATGTCTTTTGGTTTGTGCAATTAATCCATTTACATTTAAGGTAATTATTGGTATTGAAGGGAGGAGAAGGGGACGACAGAAGATGAGATGGTTGGATGGTGTCACCGAGTCGATGGACATGAGTCTGAGTAAGCTCTGGGAGTTGGTGATGGACAGGGAGGCCTGGTGTGCTGCAGTCCATGGGGTCACAAAGAGTTGGACATGGCTGAGCGACTGAACTGAACTGATGATCCTATTATTGTTTTCTTGTTTTCGGTTATTTTCTGAAGGTGTTTTCTTCTCTTGTGCTCCTTTAGCATTTGTTGTAAAGCTGGTTTAGTGGTGCTGAATCCTCTTAACTTTAGCTTGTCTGGAAAGCTTTTGATTTCTTCATCAAATCTGAAGGAGAGTCTTGCTGGGTAGAGTATTCGTGGTTGCAATTTCTTTTCTTTCATCACTTTAAATACATCATGCCATTCCCTTCTGGCTTGTAGAGTTTCTGTTGAGAAATCAGCTGATAGCCTGATGGGAGTTCCCTTGAATGTTATTTGTTGCTTTCCCCTTGTTGCTTTTACTATTTTATCTCTGTCTTAATTTTTGTCAGTTTGATTACTATGTGTCTTGGTGTATTCCTCCTTGGGTTTATCCTGCCTGTGACTCTGTGCTTCCTGGACTTGGGTTATTTCTTTTCCCATGTTTGGGAAGTTTTCAGCTATTATCTCTTCAGATATTCTCTCAGGTCCTTTCTCTCTTCTCCTTCTGGGACCCCTATATAATGTGAATGTTGGTGCGTTTAATGCTGTCCCAGAGGTCTCTTAGACTGTCTTCATTTCTTTTCATTCTTTTTTTTTTTTCTTTCTATATTCTGTTCTGCGACAGTGATTTCCACCATTCTGTCCTCTAGGCCATTTATCTGTTTTTCTGCTTTAGTTATTTTTCTATTGATGCCTTCTAGTGTATTATTCGTCTGTTTGTTTGTCCTTTAGTTCTTCTAGGTCTTTGGTAAACATTTCTTGTATCTTCTCAATCTTTGCCTCCACTCTTTTTTCTGAGATCCTGAATCATCTTCACTGTCATTATTCTGAATTGTTTTTCTGGAAGATTGCCTATATCCACTTCATTTAGTTGTTCCTCTGGGGTTTTAATCTTGTCCCTTCATCTGGGGCATAACTATCTGCTTTTTCATCATGATTAACTTTCTGTAATATGGTTTTTGTTTTAGCCATTGTGAGACTATGATTCTTCTATCTGCCCTCTGATGGATGAGGCCAAGAGGCCTGTGTAAGCTTGTTGATGGGAGGGACTGGTGATGAGAAAAACTGGGTCTTTCTGGTGGGCAGGGCCTTGCTCAGTAAAGATTTAATCCAATTATCTGCTGATGAGGGCTTCCCTGGTGGCTCAGGTGGTAAAGAATCTGCCTGCAATATGGGAGACCTGGGTTCTATCCCCTGGGTCAGGAAGATCCCCTTTGAGAAAGGAATGGCAACCCATTCTAGTATTCTTCCTGGGGAATCCCACGGACAGAGGAGCCTGGTGGGCTACAGTCCATGGGATAACAAAGAGTCGGACATGACTAAGTGACTAACACTTTCAGATCTGCTGATGGGTGGGGTTGCACTCCCTCCCTGGTAGTTGTTTGGCCTGAGGTGACCCAGCCGTGGGGCCTATGGGCTCTATAGTAAGGTTAATGTGACCCCCAAGAGAGTTTATGCCAAGGGGGACCTTCCTGGCCTGATGTTGCCAGTGCCCCCATCCCTGTGTTGAGCCCCTGCTGACCCATGCCTCCATAGGAGGCCCTCCAACACTCAGGTAGTTTTGGTTCAGCCTCCTATAGGGTCATTGATCATTTCTTCTGGGTTTTTTTGTGCGCAAAATTTGGTTTGTGCCCTCTAAGACTGGAGTCTGTGTTTCCCCCCAGTCCTCTAGAAGTCCTATAATCAAATCCCACTGGCCCTCAAGGCCAGATTTCCTGGGGATTCCCAATCCTTTTGTCAGATCACCAGGCTGGGAAGCCTGATGTGGGGTTCAGAACCTTCACAACAGTGCAAGAAGTTCTTTGGTATTATTGTTCTCCAGTTTGTGGGTCATCCACCTGGCGGGTATGGGATTTGATTTTACTGTGATTGTGCCCCTCCTACCATCTTGCTGTGACTTCTTCTTTGTCTTTGGACATGGGGTATCTTTTTTGGGTGGGTTCTGGCGTCCTCTGAACAACCTCCTGTAGATGGTTGTTCAACAGCTAGTTGCAATTTTGGTGCTCTCACAGGAAGAGATGAGTTCACATCCTTCTACTGTGCCATCTTGAACAGGAACTGATTTTAATATTGATTTTTATATTTATAGGAACATGAAATAGCTTTTACTATTAATTCTGATGACAAATAACAGATTATTCCATTATTAATGACTTATTTCACATTTCATTTTGCATTTTTAAAATTTGTAACATATCACCAATTTCCAGATATTTAAGAAAACAATTTATCTCCATTTTATTTTTTATTTTATTTTTTAATTTTTTAATTTTTGAAATTTTTTTTTATTAGTTGGAGGCTAATTACTTCACAACATTTCAGTGGGTTTTGTCATACATCCATTTTATTTTTTAATTTAATTTTTATTTTATCCTAGAATATAGTTGATTTATAACGTGTTAGTTTCAAGTGTACAGCTAAGTGATTCAGTTATACCAATACATTGGTGTTCAGTCACTGAGTCATGTCCCACTCTTTGTGACCTCATGAACTGCAGCACACCAGGCTCTTCTGTCCTCCATTATCTCCCAGAGTTTGCTCAAATTCATGTCTATTGATTGGGTGATGCTATCTAACCATTTTATCCTCTGTCACCCTCTTCTCCTCCTGCCTTCAATCTTTTCTCACGTTGAGATCTTTTCCAATGAGTCAGCTCTTTGGATCAGGTGGCCAAAGTATTGACCCTGAAGCTTTAGCATCAGTCTTTCCAATGAACACTCAGGCTTGATTTTCTTTAGGATTGACTGTTCCTTTAGGATTGACTGGTTTGATCTCCTTGCTGTCCAAGGGACTCTCAAGAGTCTTCTCCAGCCCCACAATTTGAAAGCAACAATTCTTCAGCACTCAGTCTTCTTTATAGTTCAACTCTCAGATTTGTACATGACTACTTGAAAAATCATAGGTTTGACTACATGGACCTTTGTTGACAAAGTGGTGTCTCTGCTTTTTCATACACTGTCTAGGTTTGTTATAACTTTCGTTCCAAGGAGCAAGCATCTTTTAATTTCAGGGCTGCAGTCACCATCTGCAGTGATTTTGGAGCCCAAGAAAATAAAGTCTGTCACTGTTTCCATTGTTTCCCTATCTATTTGCCAAGAACTGATGGGACCAGATGCCATGATCTTTGTTTTTTGAATGTTGAGTTTTAAGCCAGATTTTTCACTCTCCTCTTTCACCTTCATCGAGAGCCTGTTTAGTTCCTCTTTGCTTTTTGCCATAAGGGTTGTGTCATCTGCATATCTGAGGTTATCTCCCAGCAATCTTGATTCCAGCTTGTGTTTCATTCACCCCAGCATTTCGCTTGATGTACTCTGCATAGAAGTTAAATAAGCAGAGTGACAATATATAGCCTTGATGTACTCCTTTCCCAATTTGGAACCAGTCTGTTGTTCCATGTCCAGTTCTAGCTGTTGCTTCTTGACCCTGCATATAGGTTTCTCAGGAGACAGGTAAGGTGGTCTGGTACTCCCAACTCTTTAAGAATTTCTCATAGTTTGTTGTGATCCACACAGTCAAAGGCTTTACCATAGTCAATGAAGCAGAAGTAGATGTTTTTCTGGAACTCCCTTGCTTTCTCCATGATTCAGTGAATGTTGGCAATTTGATCTCTGGTTCCTCTGCCTTTCTAAAAATGTTTTGTTGTAAATTTTTAATTTTTTCATTGAGAGGACCATATTACCTTGTTTACAATTATTGGAAATATCCATATTTAAACTAAAAATTTAAAGTATGAAGTGTGAGGTAGAGTTCTTGTTTTATTTTTCTTCTTATGGATAGCCTCTTTTCCAAGTATCTTTTATTGAAAAACTCCTCTTCCTGTTGATTTCCCATGCCACTGCAGTAAGTATCAAAGGTCCATATATACATAAAGATTTAATCTTGAGCTCTATTCCATTATCAATTATCCATTACCAATCCATTTTTTTTTTGGTCTCAGCATATGCACTACTGAATTTCAATTACTATAACATCATAATGAGATTTTGTATCTTGAGGGTAAATTTATCTGCCATATTCTTCTTAGACTTTACCCTTCCACATGAATTATAAACTTTAAAACAAGTTTTTAATGTACATTTACAATTATGTCAGGATTTTGATTGGAGTTTCATTATATAGATTAATTTAAAGATAATTATATTTATACCCATGAACATTGGGTATCTCACCATTTTTAATTTATCTCATCCCGTGTTGGTTTATCCTAAATACTTGAATATTTCTGTTGTTAGGTTAACATTGTCATCTTTTAAAATTTGTGTCCCAGATTTTTTTGCTTATGTATACACATATGATAGTTTATATTTGATCTTCAGTCTAGCCAATTTGCTAAATTTTTCTTTCTCTTGTTTTAATTGAAATAAAATTGCTTTACAATGTTTTGTTTTCTGCCATACAACAATGCGAATCAGTCATAATTATATATATATTCCCTCCCTTGCAAGCCTTCTTCCCCTTTCCCCATCCCACCCTTTAGGGTGTCACAGAGTACCAGGCTGTACTCCCTGTGTTATGTAGCTGCTTCTCACTAGCTATCTATTTTTACACGTGATAGTTGTATATATGTTAATGCTATTTTCTCAGTTTGTCCCACCCTCCCCTTCTCCAGTTTTCCCTGCTAAATTTTTCTACTACAAGAATAATTTGTCTTTAAAGTCTTCTGACTTCTCGATATAGAAAACCAGATCATATATATATGACGACACACTTATTTCCTCTCTTACACTTCTTTTCTCAGTTTCTTTGTTGCAGGAATGTAATGATAGAAATAATAAAATTATTATTAGAGCAACAATTCTATTAATAGAATAAGAGAGCTTATTTCAATAGAAAAGACATTTGATAATCACCATTATAAACACATTATTAAAAATCTTAGTAAAGTAGTAACAGAAGGGAAATTTCCTAACTTGATGAAAAAAAAAAAAAAAAAAGAAACCCCACCACCACCAACAAAGCCTGCCTCAAACATCATTATAACTGAGAAAGAGTTTTGTGCATTTATTATGAAGTAAGGATAGGAAAAGATGCTATCACCATTCAGTTTGACGTTGGGGAGAAGTTAGAAGAATTCATTCAAAGACTGAGAATAAGAAAAGATGCTATTGTCATTCTATTTGACACTGGGGAAAACTTCGGGCATTTCATCTCAAGTTGGGAGTAAGGAAAAGTGCTATCACCATTCTATTTTGCATTGCTTTGGATCTACTCACCTGACTTTCTGCCTCAGCACTGACCCTTGTCTATTTCAGCTATGACTGTTCCTATACTTGCTGGTACTTTCATTTTCAAGAAGTGAAAATGTAAGCACTTTTGTTTCCACCGTGAAGCATAGGTGCATGGATAAGACTTGGTACATGAGCGCATGTTGCTCTAGTGTGATTTACGTCCATTCATGCTCAGTGATGAGTGTTTCTGGTTTGCTGGTTATGCTTCATGTTTTCCACTGGAGCTTGAAGAAATCAAAGAAAGTGTTCCTCTAGTTCAGCAGCTCTTAGCCCTTCTTCCAGCAGGCATAAGTTCAGAGTTTCTCCAGGAAATTGAAATGCACCTGTATCCTGTTGCTCTTTTTCGCAGTTTTTAGAGTCTTTACCTAGGAAGAATCCAAGGTAACAATTATATGTGCCAAGATGACAGAACAAAGGTTTCTTCTTCTATGAGTGCCATCAAGGGTTGTGGATGGTTGTGAGAGAAATGAGAGTTGAAAGCTAATAGTGTAAATGTTCTAGCTCTTTAAGGTACTACTTTCACTAAATAGAAACTTGCCTTTGTGTCTAAGTATGGGACACTAGTCATTGACCCCAGAAATATGACTGCACACTCTGATCTTGATTATGGGAAAGCCTCTGTAAGAGTTTACCTGGGGCAAAGAAGCAAAAGCAGAAAAGACCAGAATCCTGAGACCTAAAGCTAGTGACAACAGCCTAGGGCCACAAGAACTTATTAGAGCACAATGACCCAAGGTTGTGGGAACTGCAGCCATGGGCATCCCTGGTCGGCTAGTCTGAGGACAAGTATCCTCTCTTTCTCAGCTTTCCTTTGTCCTGTGGGACTTACAGCTCTGCAGGATGGTATTGGTTAACTCTGCGCCCAGAGAAACATAACCCCTGGGCTCTGCAGCCCAGTTAGGAGGAGAGGTGAGATATGTCTCTAGGGCAGGAACATTATGGAAAGAGACAACTTGTAAGCTGACCAGATACAGACCTTGCTTGGTTTCCAGCATAGCCACACTGGGCACTTGGCCATGAATTCCTTGGAACTGAGATGTGGGGGTGGGAGACAGGTAAGCTCACTCTTTTCCAGCTCAAAGCAAAATCTTTCTTTTTTCCCAGGGTGCTGTGCTTACAAAAAAACAAAAAACAAAAAACAAAAAAACAAAAAAAACAAACAACAACAACAAAAAACAAATAAAACCAGCTACAAATTGGAATGAAGATCTGGCCTAAATTTCTCAAGGATAAATGGAAACATGCCATATTCTTATATTTCATTAATGCTGCCAGCCATATTGAATGGGTTCCTATGCCTGCAAGAGATGTTTCACTATCCATCTGTTCCACCCAACCCACTCAAAATATAGGCATTGGTCCTGTGGGCAAATTCAGCACCTGGTGACAATGCTTGTCTCTTTAGCATGATGTGAAGGGCTCATCCACCTTTCTGAAGACCTTCCTTCCCAAGCTGCTTCCGCATCACTCTGCTGCCCTTGCCTTTTTGAATAGGGTGGGTTTTCTTCTTCAAATTGCTGTTTGATTTCTGTCAACCTCATGGACTGTCCAAAGAGTCAGGGCTCTCCATAGGAGTGGGTGCTCCAGCCTGGGGGTCAGGTGAGGGACTGAAGGAGAGAGTTCAGGATTTCAGACACCCCTGAAGGTCAGGCATAGAGAAACATGCCCTTCCCAAGCCTTGAAGGGTGGTGGTCCTTGAAGCACACTGACGGAATGCAAGATTTCCAGGGATTGGATGTGAGAAAGAATAGTCTTTTCTGAATGATAATTACCCCTATGGTATTGATAGATTCCTTAAAGGCTTATGAAATTATAGTCCCTAGGATTTCTGCATTTGACTTTGTGCCATCAAGACTCCATGATGCCTTTACATATACACGAGTGGGATCCATATATGTAGCCACTGGAACTTTGTGAGAACTAAGTAATGCATCTTGAAATGAAAAGAGGAGCTCTGTGCAGCAAATCTTTTAAATGACACCACAAGTGTGTTGGAATGACAGCACTGACTTACCTCCCAACTTAAAAGGGGGAACCAAAGATGCATTTTCTCTTCTTGAAATGATGAAAGAAAAACTGAAATTGCATCACTACAGAAATAAGGATAATGATCATACTACATTAAATGTACAATGTATTTCTCATTAAAACACTTAAAAATTTATGGATGCATAATATTTATCATATTCTTAAGGGAAAATCCCAGATGTATTCCTCATCACTTTACCATCTGAGCCACCAGGAAAGTCACCCATAAAGCAACTAATCCACTGAATAATCTGTTATGAAATTATTAGTCCAACATCAGACAGTAGAAAATAACCTGAGGACTTGGGAAAGAATGACTTTAAATTCTTATTGATAGTTTAAATATAGAAACAAACTCTAAAGAATCAATGTGATTTAGTGAGACTGACCAAGAAAAATAAAGGAAGAAAACATAAATTACTAAATTTAGGAATGAAAGCAGAGTCATCACTAGCAACCCTAAAGAAATAAAAAGTATTATAAGGGAAATGAAGAACAAATACACTAACAAATGACATAACGTAAATGAACTGAACAATTTTTTTAATTTATTTTTTTAAATTGAAGGATAATTGCTTTACAGAATTTTGTGGTTTTCTGTAAAACCTCAACATGAATCAGCCATAGTTATACATATATCCCCTCCCTTTTGAACCTCCCTCCCATCTCCTTTCCCTTCCCACCCCTCTAGGCTGATACAGAGCCCCTGTTTGAGTTTCCTGAGACATACAGAAAATTCCCATTGGCTCTGTATTTTCATATGGTATTATAAGTTTCCATGTTACTCTTTCCATACATCTCACCCTTTCCTCCCCTCTCCCCATGTCCATAAATCTATTCTCTATGTCTGTTTCTCCATTTCAGCCCTGTAAATAAATTCTTCAGTAATATTTTTCTAGATTCTGTATATGTGCATTAGAATATGATATTTATCTTTCTCTTTCTGACTCACTTCACTCTGTATAATAGGTTCTAGGTTCATCCACCTCAACAGAACTGACTCAAATGTGTTCCTTTTTCAAAATTAATTTATTTTTTATTGAAGGATAATTGCTTTACAGAATTTTACTGTTTTCTGTGCAACCTCAACATGAATCAGCCATAGGCATACATATATCCCCTCCCTTTTGTAATTCCCTCTCACCTCCCTCCCCATCCCACCCGTCTAGGTTGATAGAGACCCTGTTGATAGAGATCCTGAGCCATACAGCAAATTCCCATTGGCTATCTATTTTACATATGGTAATGTAAGTTTCCATGTTACTCTTTTCATATATCTTATCCTCTCCTCCCCTCTCCCCATGTCCATAAGTCTATTCTCTATATCTGTTTCTCTTTTGTTGCCCTGTAAATAAATTCTTCAGTGCCATTTCCCTAGATTCCGTATATACGTGTAGGAATATGGTATTTATCTTTCTCTTTCTGACTCACTTCATTCGTATAGTAGGTTCTAGGTTCATCCACCTCATTAGAACCGACTCAAATGCGTTCCTTTTTATGGCTGAGTAATATTCCATTGTGTATAAGTACCACAACTTCTTTATCCATTCATCTGTCAGTGGACATCTAGGTTGCTTCCATGTTCTAGCTATTGTAAATAGTGCTGCATTGAACAATGGGATCCATGTGTCTTTTTCAATTTTGGTTTCCTCAGAGTATATTCCTAGGAGTGGGATTGCTGGGTCATATGGTGGTTTTATTTCTAGTTTTTTAAGGAATCTCCATATCACTTTCCACAGTGACTGTACCAATTTACATTCCCACCAACAGTGCAAAAGCATTCCATTTTCTCCACACCCTCTCCAGCATTTATTGTTTGTAGACTTTTTGATGATGGCCATTCTGACTGCTGTGCGGTGATATCTCATTGTGGTTTTGATTTGCATTTCTCTAATGACGAGCGAGGAGATCCAACCAGTCCATCCTACATTGGAAAGACTGATGCTGAAGCTGAAACTCCAATACTTTGGCCACTTCATGCGAAGTGTTGACTGATTGGAAAAGACCCTGATGCTGGGAGGGATTGGGGGCAGGAGGAGAAGGGGACGACAGAGGATGAGATGGCTGAATGGCATCACCGACTCGATGGACATGAGTTTGAGTAAGCTCCGGGAGTTGGTGATGGACAGGGAGGCCTGGAGTGCTGTGATTCATGGGGTCGCAAAGAGTCAGACACGACTGAGCGACTGAACTGAACTGAATAATGAGCGATGTTGAGCATCTTTTCATGTGTTTGTTAGCCATCTGTATGTCTTCTTTGGAGAAATGTCTGTTTAGGTCTTCTTCCCACTTTTTGATTGGGTTATTTGTTTTCCTAGCATTGAATTGTATGAGATGCTTATATATTTTGGAAATTAACCCTTTGTCAGTTGTTTCATTTGCTATTATTTTCTCCCATTCTGAGGGTTGTCTTTTCACCTTGCTTATAGTTTCCTTTGCTGTGAAAGAGCTTTTAAGTTTAATCAGGTCCCACTTGTTTACTTTTGCTTTTATTTCCATTACTCTAGGAGGTGGGTCATAGAGGATCTTGCTTTGATTTATGTCATTGAGTGTTCTGCCTATGTTTTCCTCTAAGAGTTTTATAGTTCTGGTCTTACATTTAGGTCTTTAATCCATTTTGAGTTTATTTTTGTATATGGTGTTAGGAAGTGTTCTAATTTCATTCTTTTACATGAAGCTGTCCAGTTTTCCCAGCACCATTTATTGAAGAGGCTGTCTTTGCCCCATTGTATATTCTTGCCTACTTTGTCAAAAGTAAGGCACCCATAAGTGCATGGGTTTATTTGTGAGCTTTCAATCTTGTTCCATTAGTCTATACTTCTGTTTTTGTGCCAGTACCATACTGTCTTGATGATTGTAGCTTTGTAGTATAATCTGAAGTCAGGAAGGTTGATTCCTCCAGCTCCATTCTTCTTTTTCAAGACTGCTTTGGTTATTTGGGGTCTTTTGTGTTTCTATATGAATTGTGAATTTTTTTGTTCTAGTTCTGTGAAAAATGCCATTGGTAATTTGATAGGGATTGCATTGAATCTGTAGATTGCATTTGGTAGTATAGTCATTTTCACAATATTGATTCTTCCTACCCGGGAACATGGACTATCTCTCCATCTGTTTATGTCATCTTGGATTTCTTTCATCAGTGTCTTATAATTTTCTGTGTAGAGTTCTTTTTTCTCCTTAGGTAAGTTTGTTCCTAGATATTTAATTCTTTTTGTTGCAATGGTGAATGAGATTGATTCCTTAATTTCTCTTTCTGATTTTTCATTGTTAGTACATAGAAACGCAAGTGATTTCTGTGTATTGATTTTGTATCCTGCAACCTTGCTAAATTCACTGATTAGCTCTAGTAATTTCCTGATACCATCTTTAGGGTTTTCTATGTATAGTATCATGTCATCTGCAAACAGTGAGACCTGTACTTTTTCTTTTCTACTCTGGATTTCTTTTTTCTTTTTCTTCTCTGATTGCTGTAGCTAGGACTTCTAGAACTATGTTGACTAATAGTGGTGAAAGTGGACACCCTTGTCTTATTCCTGATCTTATGGGGAATTCTTTCAGTTTTTCACCATTGATAATAATGTTTGCTGTAGGCTTATCATATATGGCCTTTACTATGTTGAGGTAGGTTCCTTCTACGCCCATTTTTTGAAGAGTTTTAATCATAAATGGGTGCTGAATTTTGTCAAAGCCTTTTTCTGCCTCTATGGAGATGATCATATGGTTTTTATCTTTCAATTTGTTAATATGGTGTATCACATTGATTGATTTGCATACATTGAAGAATCCTTGCATTCCTGGAAAAAACCCAACTTCATCATGGTCTATGAGCTTTTTGATGTGTTGCTGAACTCTCTTTGCTAAAATTTTGTTGAGGATTTTTGCATCTATGTTCAACAGTGATATTGGCCTGTAGTTTTCTTTTCTTGTGTTTTCTTTGTCTAGTTTTGGTATCAGGGTGATGGTGGCCTCATAGAATGAATTTGGAAGTGTTCCTCTGCAATTTTTTGAAGCAGTTTTAGAAGGATAGGCATTAGCTCTTCTCTAAATGTTTGATATAATTCTCCTGTAAAGTCATCTGGTCCTGGGCTGTTGTTTTGGGGGAGATTTTTTTGTTTCATCACAGCTTCAATTTCAGTGTTTGTAATTGGGTTGTTCAATGAACTATGGATGCAGATTCGTGACATTGTACAGGAGACAGGGATCAAGACCATCCCCAATCTTCTTACTCAAGATTACTTTGGCTATTCGAGGTTTTTTGTTTTTCCATACAAATTGTGAAATTATTTGTTCTAGTTCTGTGAAAAATACCGTTGGTAGCATGATAGGGATTGCATTGAATCTATAGATTGCTTTGGGTAGTATAGCCATTTTGACAATATTGATTCTTCCAATCCATGAACACGGTATGTTTCTCCATCTGTTTGTGTCCTCTTTCATTTCTTTCATCAGTGTTTTATAGTTTTCTATGTATAGGTCTTTTGTTTCTTTAGGTAGATATACTCCTAAGTATTTTATTCTTTTTGTTGCAATGGTGAATGATATTGTTTCCTTAATTTCTCTTTCTGTTTTTTCATTGTTAGTATATAGGAATGCAAGGGATTTCTGTGTGTTAATTTTATATCCTGCGACTTTACTATTTTCATTGATTAGCTCTAGTAATTTTCTGGAAGAGTCTTTAGGGTTTTCTATGTAGAGGATCATGTCATCTGCAAACAGCGAGAGTTTCACTTCTTCTTTTCCTATCTGGATTCCTTTTACGTCTTTTTCTGCTCTGATTGCTGTGGCCAACACTTCCAAGACTATGTTGAATAGTAGTGGTGAGAGTGGGCACCCTTGTCTTGTTCCTGATTTCAGGGGAAATGATTTCAATTTTTCACCATTGAGGGTGATGTTTGCTGTGGGTTTGTCATATATAGCTTTTATTATGTTGAGGTATGATCCTTCTATTCCTGCTTTCTGGAGAATTTAAATCATAAATGAGTGTTGAATGTTGTCAAAGGCTTTCTCTGCATCTATTGAGATAATCATATGGTTTTTATCTTTCAATTTGTTAATGTGGTGTATTACATTGATTGATTTGTGGATATTAAGAATCCTTGCATTCCTGGGATAAAGCCCACTTGGTCATGGTGTATGATTTTTTTAATACGTTGTTGGATTCTGTTTGCTAGAATTGTGTTAAGGATTTTTGCATCTATGTTCATCAGTGATATTGGCCTGTAGTTTTCTTTTTTTGTGGCATCTTTGTCTGGTTTTGGAATTAGGGTGATGGTGGCCTCATAGAATGAGTTTGGAAGTTTACCTTCCTCTGCAATTTTCTGGAAGAGTTTGAGTAAGATAGGTGTTAGCTCTTCTCTAAATTTTTGGTAGAATTCAGCTGTGAAGCCATCTGGTCCTGGGCTTTTGTTTCCTGGAAGATTTTTGATTACAGTTTCGATTTCCTTGCTTGTGATGGTTCTGTTAAGATCTTCTATTTCTTCCTGGTTCAGTTTTGGAAAGTTATACGTTTCTAAGAATTTGTCCATTTCATCCAAGTTGTCCATTTTATTGGCATAGAGCTGCTGGTAGTAGTCTCTTATGATCCTTTGTATTTCAGGGTTGTCTGTTGTGATCTCACCATTTTCATTTCTAATTTTGTTAATTTGGTCCTTCTCTCTTTGTTTCTTAATGAGTCTTGCTAATGGTTTGTTAATTTTGTTTATTTTTTCAAAAAAAACCAGCTTTTAACTTTGTTGATTTTTGCTATGGTCTCTTTAGTTCCTTTTGCATTTATTTCTGCCCTAATTTTTAAGATTTCTTTCCTTCTGCTAACCCTGGAGTTCTTCATTTCTTCCTTCTCTAATTGCTTTAGGTGTCGAGTTAGGTTATTTATTTGGCTTTTTTCTTGTTTCTTGATGTAAGCCTGTAATGCTATGAACCTTCCCGTTAGCACTGCTTTTACAGTGTCCCATAGGTTTTGGGTTGTTGTGTTTTCATTTTCATTCATTTCTATACATATTTTGATTTCTTTTTTGATTTCTTCTATGATTTGTTGGTTATTCAGAAGCGTGTTATTTAGCCTCCATATGTTGGCATTTTAAACAATTTTTTTCCTGTAATTGAGGAAGTAATCTTGAGAAAGAATAATGGAACTGGAGGAATCAACCTGCCTGACTTCAGACTCTACTATAAGATCACAGTCATCAAGACAGTATGGGACTGGCACAAAGACAGAAATAGAGATCAATGGAACAGAATAGAAAGCCCAGAGATAAATCCACGAACCTATGGACACCTTTTCTTTGACAAAGGAGGCACGGATATACAATGGAAAAAAGACAACCTCTTTAACAAGTGGTGCTGGGAAAACTGGTCAACCACTTGTAAAAGAATGAAACTAGAACACTTTCTAACACCATACACAAAAATAAACTCAAAATGGGTTAAATATCTAAATGTAAGACCAGAAACTATAAAACTCCTAGAGGAGAACATAGGCAAAACACTCTCTGACATAAATCTCAGCAGGGTCCTCTATGACCCACCTCCCAGAATATTGGAAATAAAAGCAAAACTAAACAGATGGGACCTAATGAAACTTAAAAGCTTCTGCACTACAAAGGAAACTATAAGTAAGGTGAAAAGACAGCCCTCAGATTGGGAGAAAATAATAGCAAATGAAGAAACAGACAAAGGATTAATCTCAAAAATATACAAGCAGCTCCTGCAGCTCAATTCCAGAAAAATAAATGACCCAATCAAAAAATGGACCAAAGAACTAAACGGACATTTCTCCAAAGAAGACATACAGATGGCTAACAAACACATGAAAAGATGCTCAACATCACTCATTATTAGAGAAATGCAAATCAAAACCACAATGAGGTACCATTACACGCCAGTCAGGATGACTGCTATCCAAAAGTCTACAAGCAATAAATGCTGGAGAGGGTGTGTAGAAGGGAACCCTCTTACACTTTTGGTGGGAATGCAAACTAGTACAGCCACTATGGAAAACAGTGTGGAGATTTCTTAAAAAACTGGAAATAGAACTGCCATATGACCCAGCAATACCACTTCTGGGCATACACACTGAGGAAACCAGATCTGAAAGAGACACGTGAACCCCAATGTTCATCGCAGCACTGTTTATAATAGCCAGGACATGGAAGCAACCTAGATGCCCATCAGCAGATGAATGGATAAGGAAGCTGTGGTACATATACACCATGGAATATTACTCAGCCATTAAAAAGAATGCATTTGAATCAGTTCTAATGAGATGGACGAAACTGGAGCCCATTATACAGAGTGAAGTAAGCCAGAAAGATAAAGAACATTACAGCATACTAACACATATATATGGAATTTAGAAAGATGGTAACAATAACCCTAAATACAAAACAGAAAAAGAGACACAGAAGTTCCAAACAGACTTTTGAACTCTGTGGGAGAAGGTGAGGGTGGGATGTTTCGAGAGAACAGCATGTATATTATCTATGGTGAAACAGATCACCAGCCCGGGTGGGATGCATGAGACAAGTGCTTGGGTCTGGTGCACTGGGAGGACCCAGAGAAGTCGGGTGGAGAGGGAGGTGGGAGGGGGGATTGGGATGGGGAATACGTGTAACTCTATGACTGATTCATGTCAATGTATGACAAAACCCACTGAAATGTTGTGACGTAATTAGCCTCCAACTAAAAAAAAAAAAAAAAAGACCATCCCCAAGAAAAAGAAATGCAAAGGGGCAAAATGGCTGTCTGAGGAGGACTTACAAATAGCTGAGAAAAGAAGAGAAGTGAAAAGCAAAGGAGAAAAGGAAAGATATACCCATCTGAATGCAGAGTTCCAAAGAATAGTAAGGAGAGATAAGAAAGGTTTCCTCAGCAATCAATGCAAAGAAATAGAGGAAAGCAATAGAATGGGAAAGATTATAGATTCTTCAAGAAAACTAGAGATAACAAGGGAACATTTCATGCAAAGATGGGCTCAGTAAAGGACAGAAATGGTATGGACCTAACAGAAGCAGAAGATATTAAGAAGAGTTGGCAAGAATACACAGAAAAACTGTGCAAAAAATCTCCAAGACCCAGATAATCATGATGGTGTGATCACTCACCTAGAGCCAGACATCCTGGAGTGTGAAGTCAAGTGGGCCTTAGGAAGCATCACTAGGAACAAAGCTAGTGGAAGTGATGGAATTCCAGTTGAGCTATTTCAAATCCTAAAAGATGATGCTGTGAAAGGGCTGACTCAACATGTCAGCAAATTTGGAAAACTCAGCAGTGGCCACAGTACTGGAAAAGGTCAGTTTTCATTCCAATCCCAAAGAAAAGCAATATGAAAGAATTCTCAAACTACTGCACAATTGCACTCATCTCACATGCTAGTAAAGTAATGCTCAAAATTCTCCAAGCCAGGCTTCAGCAATGCATGAACCATGAACTTCCAGATGTTCAAGCTGGATTTAGAAAAGGCAGAGGAACCAGAGATCAAATTGCCAACATCCGCGGTATCATCAAAAAAGGAAGAGAGTTCCAGAAAAACATCTATTTCTGCTTTATTGACTATGCCAAAGCCTTTGACTGTGTGGATCACAATAAACTGTGGAAAATTCTGAAAGAGATGAGAATACCAGACCATCTGACCTGCCTCTTGAGAAACTTGTATGCAGGTCAGGAAGCAACAGTTAGAACTGGACATGAAACAACAGACTGGTTCCAACTAGGAAAAGGAGTACATCAAGGCTGTATATTGTCACCCTGCTTATTTAACTTAATATGCAGAGGACATCATGAGAAACACTAGGTTGGAAGAAGCACAAGCTGGAAACAAGATTGCTGGGAGAAATATCAATAACCTCGGATATGCAGATGACACCATCCTTATGGCAGAAAGTGAAGAAGAACTAAAGAGCCTCTTGATGAAAGTGAAAGAAGAGAGTGAAAAAGTTGGCTTAAAGTTAAACATCAGAAAACTAAGATTATGGCATCCAGTCCCATCACTTCATGGCAAATAGATAGGGAAACAGTGGAAACAGTGAAAGACTTTATTTTTCTGGGCTCCAAAATCACTGCAGATGGTGATTGCAGTCATACAATTAAAAGATGCTTACCCCTTGGAAGGAAAGTTATGACCAACCTAGATAGCATATTAAAAAGCAGAGACATTACTTTGTCAACAAATGTCCATCTAGTCAAGGCTATGGTTTTTCCAGTGGTCATGTATGGATGTGAGAGTTGAACTATAAAGAAAGTTGAGCGCCGAAGAATTGATGCTTTTGAACTGTGGTGTTGGAGAAGACTCTTGAGAGTCCCTTGGACAGTGAGGAGATCCAACCAGTCCATCCTAAAGGAGATCAGTCCTGGGTGTTCATTGGAAGGACTGATACTGATGCTGAATCTGAAACTCCAGTACCTGGCCACCTTATGCGAAGAGCTGACTCATTGGAAAAGACCCTGATGCTGGGAAAGATTGGGGGCAGGAGGAGAAGGGGATGACAGAGGATGAGATGGCTGGATGGCATCACCGACTCGATGGGCATGAGTTTGAGTAAACTCCAGGAGTTGGTGATGGACAGGGAGGCCTGGCGTCCTGCGATTCATGGGGTCGCAACGAGTCAGACACGACTGAGCAACTGAACTGAACTGAGGTAGTTCTCTGGTAGTCTAGGGCTTGGAGTCAGTGCTTCCACTCCAAAGGTTCAGGTCTTGATCTCTGGTCATGAATGAAGATTCCACAAGTGGTTTGTTAAAGCGTTAAGTGAGATTAAAACAAATATGCAAAAACGAGAAACCAAAGATGAACCCCAGACAAATGGCAGTTACCAAATAAGGCAAATAATAATTAAAATAATGGAATACACACATATTCATATACACCCAAAGTCAAAATAGTTAAAAAAAAATAAAGTACAAGAGATTGACCTGGTAAAGAAAGGAAATAAAAAAATCATATTTACCAGTTAAGAACAAAACTAACTAAAGCACAAACTGGAAAACAAAACTAAAGCAAGATGCCAAATGGGGAATAAAGCAATGAAAACAAAACTAACAAATATTTTGAGAGGAGAGGAAAAAAAGAAAAGAAAGAATAGATATACAAAGTTAAATAGAGGTAGACGAAGATTTATATACATTAAAGGTTAACTACAAGGGGAAAATAGCAATAAGAAAGACAAACAAATGAATACATGAAAAATATAATATGTTAAAAAAAAATTAAAATTATAAAAAAGAGAAAAGAAAAAAAACTGAAGAAGGCGGGGTGGGGGTAGGGGGGTGGGGGGAAACTCCACCGAAGTGCAAAAGCCCAATGTAGAGGCAGAGGTTTATAACAATAAAAAGTGTGACTGAATATACACATGTGCATACACACCCATAAACAAAATTGAAACAGTCCAACAACAATAAAATATGATAGATTGACCCAGTGAACAAAGGAAACCAAAAATTATATCTACCAGAACAAAACTAACTAAAGCACAAACTGGAAAACAAAACTAAAGCAAGGAGAGGGAGGAGCCAAGATGGCGGAGGAGTAGGACGGGGAGACCACTTTCTCCCCTAGACATTCATCAAAAGAATAATTGAACACAGAGCAAACTTCACAAAACAACTTCTGATCGCTAGCTGAGGTCACCAGGCACCCAGAAAAGCAGTCCATTGTCTTCGAAAGGAGGTAGGACAAAATATAAAGGATAAAAAGTGAGACAAAAGAGCTAAGGACGGAGATCCGTCCCGGGAAGGGTCTTAATAGAGGACGTTCCCAGACACCGGGAAACCCTCACACTGGCGGGCCTGGGGGAAGTGTTTGAATCTCAGAGGGCAACCTGACTGGGAGAGAAACAATAAATAAAACCCACAGATTACGAGCCTAAAAGCAACTCCCAGCAGAAAAGTACCCCAGACGCCCGCATCCGCCACCAGCAAGTGGGGGCGGAACGGAGAGGAGCAGGCGGCATTACTTGGGGTAGGGTCTGAACCTGAGTGCCCTGAGGACAATCGGAGGGAGCTTTTGTGAGTTCCCAGCTTGAACTGTGGGAGAGCAAAAGAGAGAGAAAATTAACCGGCCCAAAC
The DNA here is from genome assembly GCF_963930625.1 of Muntiacus reevesi. Taxonomy (NCBI): domain Eukaryota; kingdom Metazoa; phylum Chordata; class Mammalia; order Artiodactyla; family Cervidae; genus Muntiacus; species Muntiacus reevesi. The sequence goes on along the minus strand of NC_089249.1, from coordinate 182,207,959 downwards.
ACAGTGCCGGCTGTTCGCAGAACAAAGGGACCGACATTCTGGATGGTCGACATCCGCCGGGAGGATCGCAGCGAGACACAGGGCGCAGGCACCCGACCGGCGCGGGCGGGGACTGGGGCTGGGGACGCGGAGGGCAGAAGGCGCACGCACAGGACTGGCGCCTGCGGAAACTGAGACTGGGACCGCGGAAGGGAGTGGGCGCGCCGCACCCGGGGTGAGTGCGACCGCCAAGTCCCTGGCTGCCTGGACCGTTCTGACGGGGAAGGCACAAAGAGCAGGCGCAGCTTTCTGTCCCGACCTTTGGCGGAACACCCGAGGGCTGGAACCGTGTGCAGCGCCGGGTGCACTCCATAAACAGCAGCCGGAACCTGAGCAGCGCCACGCCCTGCAGCTCCAGCCCCGCCCTGCAGCGCGACGGAACTAGTTACCTGAATAAGAGTCCACCTCCGCCCGCCTATGTCAGGGCAGAAATGAGGCCCTGAAGAGACCGGCAAACAGAAGCCAATTAAACAAAGGGAACCGCTTCAGAAGGAACTGGTGCAACAGATTAAAATCCCTGTAGGAAACACTGACCACATGACCACACCGCAAGGGGCCTGTAGATATCGAGAAGTGTAAGGTGGAAGAGGAGCTATCTGAAACCGAGCCGAGCCCACACTGACCGCAACAGCTCCAGAGAAATTCCTAGATATATTTTTCTTTTTTTTTTTTTTAAGTAAGAAAAAAAAAATAAAAAAAAAATTTTTATTTTATTTTTTCTTTTTTATTTTTTTTTCTCTTTTATTTTCCTTTAAAATTCCCTATTACTCCCCCATTACTCCTTAACTTTCATTTTCATAAATTCTTACAATTTTTTTAGTTAGGGAAAATTTTTTTTTTCCTCTTTTTTTCCTCTTCTTTTTTTTTTTTTTTGTTTGTTTTTCTTTTTTTTCCCCCTTCTTCTCTTCTATTTTCTATTTTTCTTTTTCTCTTATTTCTTTTAAAGTCCTCTAGTACTCCTCTACTACTCCTTAATTATTCATTTTCAATACACTATAACCTTACAAAGAGGAAAGGAAAAAAAAGAAGAGAAGCCCTATTTTTAAACCGAACCTCATATATATTTCTAAAAATTTTTGGGGGGGTGTTTTTGTTTTTGTTTTTAATATAGTATTTTTAAGAATCTAACCTCTACTCTAGATTTTTAATTTTTGTTCTTCAGTATATGATATAAACTGTGAACATTTAAGAATCCAATATTCAGTTTCCATTTTTATTCAGGAGTGTGTTGATTATTCTCCCCCAATCTTGACTCTCTGTTTTCTACCTCAGAACACCTCTATTTCCTCCTTTCCCCTTCTCTTCCCAATCCAATTCTGTGAATCTTTGTGGGTGGCTGGGCTACGGAGAACACTCTAGGAACAGACGACTGCGTAGATCTGTCTCTCTCCTCTTGAGTCCCCCTTTTTCTCCTCCTGCTCATCTCTATTTCCCTGCTCCCTGTCCTCTTCTTCATGTAACTCTGTGAACATCTCTGGGAGTCCCTAACAGGGAAGAATCTTTTCACCATTAACCTAGAAGTTTTATTATCTGTGCTGTATAGTTGGAGAAGTCCTGAGACTACAGGAAGAATAAAACTGAAATCCAGAGGCAGGAGATTTAAGCCCAAAACCTGAGAACACCAGAAAACTCCTGACTACAGGGAACTTTAAGTAATAAGAGACCGTCCAAAAGCCTCCATACCTACACTGAAACCAACCACCACCCAAGAGCCAACAAGTTTTAGAGCAAGACATACCACGCAAATTCCCCAGCAACGCAGGAACATAGCCCTGAAAGTCAATATACAGACTGCCCAAAGTCACACCTAACACATAGACCCATCTCAAAACTCATTACTGGGCACTCCATTGCTCTTCAAAGAGAAGAAATCATGTTCCACGCTCCAGAACACTGACACAAGCTTCCCTAACCAGGAAACCTTGACAAGCCAACCGTCCAACCCCACCCACCGGGTAAAAACTCCACAATAAAAAGGAACCACAGGAGAGGAGCCAAGATGGCGGAGGAGTAGGACGGAGAGACCACTTTCTCTCCTAGAAATTCATCAAAAGAATAACTGAACACAGAGCAAACTTCACAAAACAACTTCTGATCGCTAGCTGAGGTCATCAGGCGCCCAGAAAAGCAGCCCATTGTCTTCGAAAGGAGGTAGGACAAAATATAAAAGATAAAAAGCAAGACAAAAGAGCTAAGGACGGAGATCCGTCCCGGGAAGGGACTTAATAGAGGACGTTCCCAGACACCGGGAAACCCTCGCACTGGCGGGCCTGGGGGAAGTGTTTGAATCTCAGAGTTTGAATCTGACTGGGAGGGCTACAATAAATAAAACCCACAGATTACGAGCCTAAAAGCAACTCCCAGCAGAAAAGTACCCCAGACGCCCGCATCCGCCACCAGCAAGTGGGGGCGGAATGGAGAGGAGCAGGCGGCATTACTTGGGGCTGGATCCGGGCCTGAGTGCCCTGAGGACAATCGGAGGGAGCTTTTGTGAGTTGCCAACTTGAACTGTGGGAGAGCAAAAGAGAGAGAAAATTAACCGGCCCGAACACACTGCCGGCCGTTCGCAGAACAAAGGGACCAAGATTCTGGGCGGCCGAAGTCCGCCGGGAGGGTCGTGGCGAGACGGAGGGCGCGGGCGCCCGACCAGCGCGGGCGGGAACTGGGGCCGGGGACGTGGAGGGCAGAGGGCAGAGGGCGCGCATGCCCGACTAGCGCCGGCAGAAACTGAGACTGGGACTGCGCAGGGCAGAAGACGCGCCGCACCCGGGGAGAGAGCGCCCGTCAAGCTCCTGGCTGCCTGGGCCGCTCGGGCGGCGAGGGGACGGAGCGCGGGCCCAGCTTTGTGTGCCGCGCTTTTGTGAATTGCCCGAGGGCTGGAGCCGCGCGCACCGTGGCGCGCGCTTCATACAGAGCAGCCCGGAGCCTGAGCAGCGCAGACCGAGAAAAGAGCGCAAGCCTCTCCCTGGAGCGCCGGCCCCTCCCCGCACAGCCCCTCCCTGCAGCGCCGGCCCCTCCCCGCAGTGCGACGGAACTAGCTACCTGAATAAGAATCCACTTCCGCCCCCTGTGTCAGGGTGAAAATTAGGCGCGGAAGAGACCGGCAACAGAACCCAAATAAACAAAGGGAACCGCTTCAGAAGGGACCGGTGCAACAGATTAAAATCCCTGAAGAAACCACCGACTGACTACACCGGAAGGGCCTGTAGATATCGAGAAGTGTAAGCTGGAACGAGGAGCTATCTGAAGCTGAGCCGAACCCACACTGACCACAACAGCTCCAGAGAAATTCCTAGATATATTTTTTCTTTTTCTTTTCTTTTCTTTTTTTTTTAAGTAAGGAAAAAAAAATTTTTTTTTTCTCTTTTATCTTGGTTCTCTTTTATTTTCCTTTAAAAATTCCCTATTACTCCCCCATTACTCCTTAACTTTCATTTTCATAGATTTTTACGATTTTTTTAATTAGGCAAAACAATTTTTTCCTCTTTCTTTTTTCTCTTTTTCTTCTTTTCTTTTCTTTTTTCTTCTTTTCTATTTTCTCTTTTTCTTTTTCTCTTATTTCTTTTAAAGCCCTCTAGCACTCCTTTTACTACGCCTTAATTTTCATTTTCAATACACTATAACCTTACAGAAGAAGGAGGAAAAAAAAAAAAGAGAGAGAAAAAAGAAGAGAAGCCCTATTTTTAAACCAAACTTCATATATATTTCTAAAATTTCTTTTGTGTATTTTGGTTTTTGTTTTTAATATAGTATTTTTAAGAGTCTAACCTCTACTCTAGATTTTTAATTTTTGTTTTTCAGTATATGATATAAATTGTGAACATTTAAGAATACAATATTCAGCTCCCATTTTTACTCAGGAGTGTGTTGATTATTCTCTCCCAATCTTGACTCTGTTTTCTACCTCAGAACACCTCTATTTCCTCCTTTCCCCTTCTCTTCCCAATCTAATTCTGTGAATCTTTGTGGGTGTCTGGGCTACGGAGAACACTCTGGGATCAGACAACTTCGTAGATTTGTCTCTCTCCTCTTGAGTCCCCCTCTTTCTCCTCCTGCCCATCTCTATCTCCCTCCTCCCTCTCCTCTTCTCCATGTAACTCGGTGAACCTCTCTGGGTATCCCTAACGAGGGAGAAACTTCCCACCATTAACCTAGAAGTTTTATTATCAGTGCTGTATAGTTGGAGAAGTCCTGAGACTACAGGAAGAATAAAACTGAAATCCAGAAGCAGGAGACTTAAGCCCAAAACCTGAGAACACCAGAAAACTCCTGACTACATGGATCTTTAAGTAATAAGTGACGGTACAAAAGCCTCCATACCTGCACCGAAACCAACCACCACCCAAGAGCCAATAAGTTTTAGTCCATGACATACCACGCAAATTCTCCAGCAACGCAGGAACATTGCCCTGAACGTCAACATACAGACTGCCCAAGGTCACACCTAACACATAGACCCATCTCAAAACTCATTACTGGGCACTCCATTGCTATCCAAAGAGAAGAAATCAAGATCCGCACACCAGAACACTGACGCAAGCTTCACTAACCAGGAAACCTTGACAAGCCAATCGTCTAACCCCACCCACTGGGTAAAACCTCCACAATAAAAAGGAACCACAGACCTCCAGAATACAGAAAGCCCACTCCAGACACAGCAATCTAAACAAGATGAAAAGGCAGAGAAATACCCAACAGGTAAAGGAACATGAAAAAAGCCCACCAAGTCAAATAAAAGAGGAGGAGATAGGGAATCTACCTGAAAAAGAATTTAGAATAATGATAATAAAAATGATCCAAAATCTTGAAAGCAAAATGGAGGTACAGATAAATAGCCTGAAGACAAAGATTGAAAAGATGCAAGAAATGTTTAATAAAGATCTAGAAGAAATAAAAAAGAGTCAATTAAAAATGAATAATGCAATGAATGAGATCAAAAACACTCTGGAGGGAACCAAGAGTAGAATAACGGAGACAGAAGATAGGATAAGTGAGGTAGAAGATAAAATGGTGGAAATAAATGAAGCAGAGAGGAAAAAAGAAAAAAGGATCAAAAGAAATGAGGACAACCTCAGGGACCTCTGGGACAATGTGAAACGCCCCAACATTCGAATCATAGGAGTCCCAGAAGAAGACAAAAAGAAAGGCCATGAGAAAATACTCGAGGAGATAATAGCTGAAAACTTCCCTAAAATGGGGAAGGAAATAGCCACCCAAGTCCAAGAAACCCAGAGAGTCCCAAACAAGATAAACCCAAGACGAAACACCCCAAGACACATATTAATCAAATTAACAAAGATCAAACACAAAGAACAAATACTAAAAGCAGCAAGGGAGAAACAACAAATAACACACAAAGGGATTCCTATAAGGATAACAGCTGATCTATCAATAGAAACCCTCCAGGCCAGAAGGGAATGGCAGGACATACTGAAAGTAATGAAAGAGAATAACCTACAACCTAGATTACTGTACCCAGCAAGGATCTCATTCAGATATGAAGGAGAATTCAAAAGCTTTACAGACAAGCAAAAGCTGAGAGAATTCAGCACCCACCAAACCAGCTCTTCAACAAATGCTAAAGGATCTTCTCTAGACAGGAAATGCAGAAAGGTTGTATAAACGTGAACCCAAAATAACAAAGTAAATGACAACGGGACCACACCTATCAATAATTACCTTAAATGTAAATGGGTTGAATGCCCCAACCAAAAGACGAAGATTGGCTGAATGGATACAAAAACAAGACCCCTATATATGCTGTCTACAAGAGACCCACCTCAAAACAAGGGACACATACAGACTGAAAGTGAAGGGCTGGAAAAAAATATTTCACGCAAACAGAGACCAAAAGAAAGCAGGAGTCGCAATACTCATATCAGATAAAATAGACTTTCAAATAAAGGATGTGAAAAGAGACAAAGAAGGACACTACATAATGATCAAAGGATCAATCCAAGAAGAAGATATAACAATTATAAATATATATGCACCCAACATAGGAGCACCGCAATATGTACGGCAAACACTAACGAGTATGAAAGAGGAAATTAATACTAACACAATAATAGTGGGAGACTTTAATACCCCACTCACAACTATGGATAGATCAACTAAACAGAAAATCAACAAGGAAACACAAACCTTAAGTGATACAATGGACCAGCTAGACCTAATTGATATCTATAGGACATTTCACCCCAAAACAATCAACTTCACCTTTTTCTCAAGTGCACACGGAACCTTCTCCAGAATAGATCACATCCTGGGCCATAAATCTGGTCTTGGAAAATTCAAAAAAATTGAAATCATTCCAGTCATCTTTTCTGACCACAGTGCAGTAAGATTAGGTCTCAATTACAGGAAAAAAATTGTTAAAAATTCAAACATATGGAGGCTAAATAACACGCTTCTGAATAACCAACAAATCATAGAAGAAATCAAAAAAGAAATCAAAATATGTATAGAAATGAATGAAAATGAAAACACAACAACCCAAAACCTATGGGACACTGTAAAAGCAGTGCTAAGGGGAAGGTTCATAGCATTACAGGCTTACATCAAGAAACAAGAAAAAAGCCAAATAAATAACCTAACTCTACACCTAAAGCAATTAGAGAAGGAAGAAATGAAGAACCCCAGGGTTAGCAGAAGGAAAGAAATCTTAAAAATTAGGGCAGAAATAAATGCAAAAGAAACTAAAGAGACCATAGCAAAAATCAACAAAGCTAAAAGCTGGTTTTTTTGAAAAAATAAACAAAATTGACAAACCACTAGCAAGACTCATTAAGAAACAGATAAGGACCAAATTAACAAAATAAGAAATGAAAAGGGTGAGATCACAACAGACAACACTGAAATCCAAAGGATCATAAGAGACTACTACCAGCAGCTCTATGCCAATAAAATGGACAACTTGGATGAAATGGACAAATTCTTAGAAAAGTGTAACTTTCCAAAACTGAACCAGGAAGAAATAGAAGATCTTAACAGAACCATCACAAGCAAGGAAATTGAAACTGTAATCAAAAATCTTCCAGGAAACAAAAGCCCAGGACCAGATGGCTTCACAGCTGAATTCTACCAAAAATTTAGAGAGGAGCTAACACCTATCTTACTCAAACTCTTCCAGAAAATTGCAGAGGAAGGTAAACTTCCAAACTCATTCTATGAGGCCACCATCACCCTAATTCCAAAACCAGACAAAGATGCCACAAAAAAAGAAAACTACAGGCCAATATCACTGATGAACATAGCTGCAAAAATACTTAACAAAATTCTAGCAAACAGAATCCAACAACATATTAAAAAAATCATACACCATGACCAAGTGGGCTTTATCCCAGGAATGCAAGGATTCTTTAATATCCGCAAGTCAATCAACATAATACACCACATTAACAAATTGAAAGATAAAAACCACATGATTATCTCAATAGATGCAGAGAAAGCCTTTGACAAAATTCAGCACTCATTTATGATTAAAACTCTCCAGAAAGCAGGAATGGAGGGAACATACCTCAACATAATAAAAGCTATATATGACAAACCCACAGCAAGCATCACCCTCAATGGTGAAAACTTGAAATCATTTCCCCTGAAATCAGGAACAAGACAAGGATGCCCACTCTCACCACGACTATTCAACATAGTGTTGGAAGTTTTGGCCACAGCAGTCAGAGCAGAAAAAGAAGTAAAAGGAATCCAGACAGGAAAAGAAGAAGTGAAACTCTCGCTGTTTGCAGATGAGATGATCCTCTACATCGAAAACCCTAAAGACTCTTCCAGAAAATTACTAGAGCTAATCAATGAATATAGTAAAGTTGCTGGATATAAAATTAACACACAGAAATCCCTTGCATTCCTATATACTAACAATGAAAAAACAGAAAGAGAAATTAAGGAAACAATACCATTCACCATTGCAACAAAAAGAATAAAATACTTAGGAGTATATCTACCTAAAGAAACAAAAGACCTGTACATAGAAAACTATAAAACACTGATGAAAGAAATCAAAGAGGACACAAACAGATGGAGAAACATACCGTGTTCGTGGATTGGAAGAATCAATATTGTCAAAATGGCTATTCTACCCAAAGCAATCTATAGATTCAATCCAATCCCTATCAAGCTACCAACGATATTTTTCACAGAACTAGAACAAATAATTTCACAATTTGTATGGAAAAACAAAAAACCTCGAATAGCCAAAGTAATCTTGAGAAAGAAGAATGGAACTGGAGGAATCAACCTGCCTGACTTCAGACTCTACTACAAAGCCACAGTGATCAAGACAGTATGGTACTGGCACAAAGACAGAAATATAGATCAATGGAACAGAATAGAAAGTCCAGAGATAAATCCACGAACCTATGGACACCTTATCTTTGACAAAGGAGGCAAGGATATACAATGGAGAAAAGACAACCTCTTTAACAAGTGGTGCTGGGAAAACTGGTCAACCACTTGTAAAAGAATGAAACTAGATCACTTTCTAACACCATACACAAAAATAAACTCAAAATGGATTAAAGATCTAAATGTAAGACCAGAAACTATAAAACTCCTAGAGGAGAACATAGGCAAAACACTCTCCGACATAAATCTCAGCAGGGTCCTCTATGACCCACCTCCCAGAATACTGGAAATAAAAGCAAAAATAAACAAGTGGGACCTAATGAAACTTAAAAGCTTCTGCACTATAAAGGAAACTATAAGTAAGGTGAAAAGACAGTCCTCAGATTGGGAGAAAATAGTAGCAAATGAAGAAACAGACAAAGGATTAATCTCAAAAATATACAAGCAACTGCTGAAGCTCAATTCCAGAAAAATAAATGACCCAATCAAAAAATGGGCCAAAGAACTAAACAGACATTTCTCCAAAGAAGACATACAGATGGCTAACAAACACTTGAAAAGATGCTCAACCTCACTCATTATTATTGAAGTGCAAATCGAAACCACAATGAGGTACCATTACACGCCAGTCAGGATGACTGCTATCCAAATGTCTACAAGCAATAAATGCTGGAGAGGGTGTGGAGAAAAGGGAACCCTCTTACACTGCTGGTGGGAATGCAAACTAGTACAGCCACTATGGAAAACAGTGTGGAGATTTCTTAAAAAACTGGAAATAGAACTGCCATATGACCCAGCAATCCCACTTCTGGGCATACACACCGAGGAATCCAGATCTGAAAGAGACACGTGCACCCCAATGTTCATCGCAGCACTGTTTATAATAGCCAAGACATGGAAGCAGCCTAGATGCCCATCAGCAGATGAATGGATAAGGAAGCTGTGGTACATATACACCATGGAATATTACTCAGCCGTTAAAAAGAATGCATTTGAATCAGTTCTAATGAGATGGACGAAACTGGAGCCCATTATACAGAGTGAAGTAAGCCAGAAAGATAAAGAACATTACAGCATACTAACACATATATATGGAATTTAGAAAGATGGTAAGGATAACCCTGTATGCAAAACAAAAAGAGACACAGAAGTACAGAACAGACTTTTGAACTCTGTGGGAGAAGGTGAGGGTGGGATGTTTCAAAAGAACAGCATGTATATTATCTATGGTGAAACAGATCACTAGCATAGGTGAGATGCATGAGATGAGAGCTCAGGCCTGGTGCACTGGGAGGACCCAGAGGAGTCGGGTGGAGAGGGAGTGGGAGGGGGGACCGGGATGGGGAATAGGTGTAACTCTATGGCTGATTCACGTCAATGTATGACAAAACCCACTGAAATGTTGTGAAGTGATTGGCCTCCAACTAATAAAATTAAAAAAAAAAAAAAAACTAAAGCTAGGTGCCAATTAGGAAATAAAGCAATGAAAATAAAACTAACAAATATGTTGAGAGGAAAGGAAAGAAAGAAAAGAAAGAATAGATATGCTAAGTTAAATAGAGGTAGATGAAGGTTTATATACATTAAAGATTAACTGCAAGGGGAAAAGAACAGTAGAAAGGCAAACAAAGGAATAAACATGGAAAAAATATAATAGGTTTAAAAAATTAAAATTATAAAAAAGAGAAAAGAAAAAAAAAAAAAAAGGAAGAAGAAAAGAGAAAAGGAAAACTCCACAGAACAGCAAAGGCTCAATGTAAAGGCAGAGGTAATCTCAAATATGTTGAGATTAAAGGAAAGAAGGAAAAGAAATAAAGAATAGATAGGCAAAGTTAAATAGAGGTAGATGAAGATTTATATATATCAAAGATTGACTGCAGGGGAAGAGAACTGTAGGAAAAGCAAAGGAATAAATGTAGAAAAAATAATAGCGTTTAAAAATTATAATTAAAAAAGAGAGGGGAAAAAAGACCTCCCCAGAACTGCAAAAGTCCAACATAGAGGCAGAGGTTTGTAACAACAATAAAAAAATGTGAATGAGAAAAAAAGGGGGGAGAAAGCTCAAAAGCTTAATTAGATTTCATAGTACCAATAAAATCAACAACTACAGTGGGGGTGGGGGGAAGGGGAAAAAAGAAAGAAAATCGAAAAGAATCTACAAAACAAGTCAAAACATAAGAATAATAACTGTTTTTCTTGAATCACTGCTGTCAGAGTCCTTTCCCTCACTGGGAGTCACAGTCCTCCCCACCTCCCTAGGACGGCCTCCAACAGTGTGCTGGTTTCTGGACCTGCTTGGGGGCAGCTCAGACTCTAATCTGCTCCTACTCCTGTGAGTTATTGCCTCTAATGCCCACAGCTATCAGAACTAGTGCATTTTCTTTTGTGGGAGCTCCCAGTGACCTCTTATATATTCCATAGACACAGAGTCTGCCTAGTTGATCATGTGGATTTAATCTGCAGCTTGTACAGCTGGTGGGAAGGTTTTGGGTCTTCTTCCTTAGCCACACTGCCCTCGGGTTTCAGCTGTGGTTTTATTTCCACCTCTGCATGTGGGTCGTCCACTGGGGTTTGCTCCTGAGGCTGCCCTGGAGGACTTGGGTTTGCCCTTGTGAGGGCCAGGTGTGGAGGTGGGGCAGCTGCTTGGGTCGCAGGGGTTCTGGCAGCACCAGGTACTGAGGGGGGTTGCCAGCTAGGGCAGCAGGAAATATAGTGCTCTAGAAGGGTATGGCAACCAGTATTTTCCAATACACTCCAGTATTCTTGCCTGGAGAACTCCCCTCCCTGACAGAGAAGCCTGGCAGGCCACAGTCTACAGGGTTGCCGAGATGGGCACGACTGAAGTGATCCTGCACGAATAGGCACAAGACTTATTTTGCCTGTGGCAGCTCTGCCCCAGTGAGAGTTAAGCGTGAAGCTGCTTGGCCTGTGGGGACCCTGGCAGCGCCAAGTGTGCAAGGACACGGACTGCCTCCGCCAAAGGAGTTAGGGCCACATCAGAGTCTTTTTTCGAACCTCTTATAGCTGGTGATTAGAAGGCCTCTTTGGCCAGTCTTTCTCCATACCTCCGCCTGTTCAGGCACTTAGAGGGCTTCCTTGCCTGGGGTCCTTTTCTGTCCTTCCGCGCATCAGGCACTTAAAGGGGCACCTGGGTGGGATCCTACTCTGTATACAGTTCAGTGCCTCAGGCATTTGATGGGCCAGCCTCTCTATTGTTCAGCTGCCAATGCTGGCAAATGGGGGGAGAGAGGCTATGGTAATGGCGCCACCCCCTCTGCATGACTCAGCAGTATCGCCTTGCTTCCATGGCTTCTTGGCTTTCCTCCACAGGCATTTCTAACCACAACCTCCCTCACATCCCCTCCATCAGTCTTTCTGCAGTCAGAGCAGTCCTTGCCCTGGGATTGCTCAACAATCCCTAAACTCCAGCTCCCAGCCACTGTGCCGTCTGGGGTATGTATGGCTGCAGCAAGGACTGTCTGATTCTCATTCCATTTAGGCTGCCACAGATCAGCTGTTTCATTCTCAGCTTTAAATGGTTCTCCTCTGACTCAGACAATTGCCCCGATGTGGGGATCGGACCCCTGCTTCAGTTCCCCCACCCACCGAGGAGAACACTCCTGTTTTTCCCTAGTTCCTTCCTCCTACTGAGTTTTGCGTGGGTCTATATATTCTTTTCTGCTGGTCAGGTACTTCTGTCTGCTTTCAGCTGGTATTCTGCATGCACTTCTGTGTCTGAAGGTGTACTCCTGATGTATCTGTGGAGGGAGATGTACTCCACATCCACCTGCTCCTCTGCCATCTTGTTCTCCTCTTTTTATTTTTTTAACTAGAAAATCACATTTTTATAGAAATAGCTATTATAAAAAAATAAAATTCATATCAATGACTAAACTAGGACCAAATTAAAAAATATATATCAGATATAAAGCAGTATTGTTTTGTTCTACTATGCATACTGTCATATTTTGTTATTTCACTGTGTGGTACATACTATATTTAAATTTTTTCTTTTTCCTAAAATTGACTCAAGAAACAATACAAAATATAAATACATCTGCAACAAATAAAGAGATTGAATGAGTAGAAATTTCATAAAGAGTCAGACACTACTGAGCACCAAACACTTTCACTTTCAATAAATGTCCAGGCCCCAAAGACTTCAATGGTAAATTCTGTCAGACATAAAAATCAAGACCTGTACTCAGAAAACTATAAGATACTGATTTTTGTTGTTCAGTCGCTCAGTCAAGTTCAAATCTTTCTGACCCCCATGGAATATTCAGGATCGATTTCCTTTAGGATTGACTGGTTTGACCTCCTAGCAGTCCAAGGGACTCTCAAGAGTCTTCTCCAACACCATACCTCAAAAGCATCAATGCTTCTGCAGTCAGCCTTCTTTATGGCCCAACTCTCCCATCCATACATGACTACTGGAAAAACCATAGCTTTGACTAGACGAACCTTTCTTGGCAAAGTAATGTCTCTGCTTTTTGATACGCTGTCTTTTAATATGCTGTCTGGCTGGTCATAACTTTTCTTCCAAGCGGCAAGCGTCTTTTAATTTCATGGCTGCAGTCACCATCTGCAGTGATTTTGGAGCCCAAGAAAATAAAGTCTGTCACTGTTTCCATTGTTTTCCCATCTATTTGCCATGAAGTGATAGAATGGAATGCCATGATCTTTGTTTTTTGAATGTTGAGTTTTAAGCCAGCTTTCTCACACTCCTCCTTCATCTTTATCAAAGATACTGATTAAAGAAATATAAAAAATGATACAAACAAATGGAGAGATATACTGCATTCTTAGACTGGAAAAAATATACTACCAAAGCAATCTATAGATTCAATGCAGTCCTTATGAAATTACCAATGGCATTTTTCACAGATTTAAACAAAAATTTTACAACTTGTGTGAAAACACAAAAGACAGGAATAACCAAAGCCATCTTGAGAAAGAGGAACAGGGTTGGAGGAATCAGGCTCCCTGACTTCAGACTATGCTACAAAGCTACAGCAATCAAAACAGTGTGATAGTGTCACAAAAACAGAAATATAGATCAATGGAGCAGGACAGAAAGCCCAGAGACAAGTCCATGCACCTGTGGTCACCTAATCTATGATGAAAGAGGCAAGAAGACAATCTCTTTAAGAAGTGGTGCTGGGAGAACTAGACAACTGCACGTAAGAGAATGAAATTAGAACACTCCCTAACACTATACACAAAAATACTCAAAATGGATTAAAGATCTAAATGTAAGACTAGATACTATAAAAACTGTTAGAGGAAAATATAGGCAAGCACTCTCTGACATAGATCACAGCAAGATCTTTTTCAATGCACCCACTTAGAGTAATGAAAATAAACAAGTAGGACCTAACTAAACTTAAAAGCTTTTGCACAGCAAAGGAAGCCATAAACAAAACAAAAGATAGCCTTCAGAATGGGGGGAAACTTTTTCAAATGAAGCAATTGACAAGAGATCAATCTCCAAAAGATAAAACAGTTCATGTAGCTCAGTGTATAAATATATATATATATATATATATATAAGCTCAGTGTATATATATATATATATATATATATATATATATATATATATATAAGCAACAAACAACCCAATGAAAAAGTAGGCGAAAGATCTAAATAGACATTTCTCCAAAGAAGACATGCAGATGGCTAAAAAGCACATGAAAAGATGCTCAACATCCCTAACTGTTAAAGAAATGCAAATCAAAACTGCAATGTGATATCACATCACCTCACATTGGTCAGAATGACCATCATCAAAAAAATCTATAAACAATAAATGCTGGCGAGGGTGCGGAGAAAAGGGAACTCTCCTACACTGTTGGTGGGAATATAGATTTGGACATCCACTGTGGACAACAGTATTGAGGTTTCTAAAAAAACTAAAAATAAGGCTACCATATGATGCAGCAATCCCACTCCTGGGCATATGTCTGGAGAAAACCATAATTCAAAAAGATGCATGCACCTAATGTTCACTGCAGCACTATTTACAATAGCCAGGACATGAAAGCAACATAAATATCCATCCACAGAGGAATGGGTAAAGAAGATGTGGTGCATGTATATAATAAAATATTACTCAGCCATTAAAAAGAAATAATGCCACTTGCAGCAAAGTGGATGGACCTAGAGATTGCCATACTGAGTGAAGTAAATCAGGAGGTAGAGAAGGAGAAATATCATCTGACATTCCTTATATGTGGACTCTAAAAAGAAAGGATACAAATGAACGTACTTACAAAATAGAGACTCACAGTCTTATAAAATGAATTTATGGTTGCCTGGGGGAAGTATGGAGGGAAGGGATAGTTAGGTAGCTTGAGATGGACAGGTACACACGCTATATTTAAAATTGGTAACCAGCTAGGACTCACTGTATAGTGCACGGAACCCTGCTCAATGTTATGTGGCAGCCTGGTTGGGAGGGGAGTTTGTATGGCTGAGTACCTTCGCTGTTCACCTGAAACTATCACAACATTGTTAATAGGCTATACCTCAATACAAAATAAAACTTTTTTAAAAAAAGAATGAAATAACGCTGTTTATTGTTTCTAGCTATTTATTATATCTAATAACATGGATAGACCTAGAGATTGTCATATTGAGTGAAGTAAGTCAGAGAAAGACAAATACCATATGATATCACTTACATGTGGAATCTAAAAAAGGGTACAAATAAATGTATTTACAAAAGAGGAATAGAGTTACAGATGTAGAAAACAAGCTTAATCAGTGAAGGGATAGAAACAAACTGGGAGATTGAGGTTGACATATAAACACTACTATATATAAAACAGGTAATTAATAAGGACTTAATAGCACAGGGAACCCTACTCAATACTCTGTAATGGCCCATATGGGAAAAGAGTCTGAAAAAGAGTGGATACATGTACAACTAATTCACTTTTCTGTACACCTGAGACACAAATTGCAGATCAACTATACTGTAATAAAAATTTCTAAAAAATCAACACCAGTGCGTTACAAATAGTGCGTTAAAAATAGAAGAGGAGGGAACACCTATTAACTCATTCTTTGAGGCCAGAATTTCTCTCACATCAAAACCAGGTATAAACATCACAAGAAGACCCAAAAATTCTCAACAAAATGCTATTAAACTGAATTCAGCAACTTAGTAACAGGATTATACACCATGTCCAAGTGAAATTTGTCCTGGAAATGCAAGGTTAGGTTAATATTCAATAATTAACTAATATAATACAAACAGGTTAATAGAATAAAGGCCAAAAACCCACATGATTATCTTATATATGTAGAAAAAGCATTTCACAAATTCCAGCACCCTTTCATGATTTAAAAATCTCTTTCTGTTTTCTCATTGTTAGTGTATAGGAATGTAAGGGATTTCTGTGTGTTAATTTTATATCCTGCAACTTTACTATATTTGTTGATTAGCTCTAGTAATTTTCTGGTAGAGTCTTTAGGGTTTTCTATGTAGAGGATCATGTCATCTGCAAACAGCGAGAGTTTCACTTCTTCTTTTCCTATGTGGATTCCTTTTACTTCTTTTTCTGCTCTGATTGCTGTGGCCAACACTTTCAAAACTATGTTGAATAGTAGTGGTGAGAGTGGGCACCCTTGTCTTGTTCCTGATTTTTAGGGGAAATGCTTTCAATTTTTCACCATTGAGGGTGATGCTTGCTGTGGGTTTGTCATATATAGCTTTTATTATGTTGAGGTATGTTCCTTCTATTCCTGCTTTCTGGAGAGTTTTAATCATAACTGGATGTTTAATTTTGTCAAAGGCTTTTTCTGCATCTATTGAGATAATCATATGGTTTTTATCTTTCAATTTGTTAATGTGGTGTATTCCATTGATTGATTTGCAGATATTAAAGAATCCTTGCATTCCTGGGATAAAGCTCACTTGGTCATGGTGTATGATTTTTTTAATATGTTGTTGGATTCTGTTTGCTAGAATTTTGTTAAGTATTTTTGCATCTATGTTCATCAGTGATATTGGCCTTTAGTTTTCTCTTTGTGTGGCATCTTTGTCTGGTTTTGGAATTAGGGTGATGGTGGCCTCATAGAATGAGTTTGGAAGTTCAGTAAAGTTGCAGGATATAAAATTAACACACAGAAATTCCTTGCATTCCTATACACTAACAATGAGAAAACAGAAAGAGAAATTAAGGAAACAATACCATTCACCATTGCAACAAAAAGAATAAATACTTAGGAGTATATCTACCTAAAGAAACAAAAGACATGTACATAGAAAACTATAAAACACTGATGAAAGAAATCAAAGAGGACACAAACAGATGGAGAAATACACCGTGTTCATGGATTGGAAGAATCAATATTGTCGAAATGGCTATTCTACCCAAAGCAATCTATAGATTCAATGCAATCCCTATCAAGCTACCAATGGTATTTTTCACAGAACTAGAACAAATAATTTCAGAATTTGTATGGAAATACAAAAAGCCTCGAATAGCCAAAGTAATCTTGAGAAAGAAGAATGGAACTGGAGGAATCAACCTGCCTGACTTCATACTATACTACAAAGCCACAGTCATCAAGACAGTATGGTACTGGCACAAAGACAGAAATATAGATCAATGGAACAGAATAGAAAGTCCAGAGATAAATCCACAAACCTATGGACACCTTATCTTTGACAAAGGAGGCACGGATATACAATGGAAAAAAGACAACCTCTTTAACAAATGGTGCTGGGAAAACTGGTCAACCACTTGTAAAAGAATGAAACTAAATCACTTTCTAACACCATACACAAAAATAAACTCAAAATGGATTAAAGATCTAAATGTAAGACCAGAAACTATAAAACTCCTAGAGGAGAACATAGGCAAAACACTCTCCGACATAAATCACAGCAAGATCCTCTATGACCCACCTCCCAGAATATTGGAAATAAAAGCAAAACTAAACAAATGGGACCTAATGAAACTTAAAAGCTTTTGCACAACAAAGGAAACTATAAGCAAGGTGGAAAGACAGCCCTCAGATTGGGAGAAAATAATAGCAAATGAAGAAACAGACAAAGGATTAATCTCAAAAATATACAAGCAACTGCTGAAGCTCAATTCCAGAAAAATAAATGACCCAATCAAAAAATGGGCCAAAGAACTAAACAGACATTTCTCCAAAGAAGACATACAGATGGCTAACAAACACATGAAAAGATGCTCAACATCACTCATTATCAGAGAATGCAAATCAAAACCACAATGAGGTACCATTACACGCCAGTCAGGATGGCTGCTATCCAAAAGTCTACAAGCAATAAATGCTGGAGAGGGTGTGGAGAAAAGGGAACCCTCTTACACTGTTGGTGGGAATGCAAACTAGTACAGCCGCTATGGAGAACAGTGTGGAGATTTCTTAAAAAACTGGAAATAGAACCTCCATATGACCCAGCAATCCCACTTCTGGACATACACACCAAGGAAACCAGATCTGAAAGAGACACGTGCACTCCAACGTTCATCACAGCACTGTTTATAATAGTTAGGACATGGAAGCAACCTAGATACCAATCAGCAGACGAATGGATAAGAAAGCTTATCACACCATGGAATATCACTCAGCCATTAAAAAGAATTCATTTGAGTCAGTTCTAATGAGATGGATGAAACTGGAGCCCATTATACAGAGTGAAGTAAGCCAGAAAGATAAAGACCATTACAGTATACTAACACATATATATGAAATTTAGAAAGGTGGTAACGATAACCCTATATGCAAAACAGAAAAAGAGACACAGATGTACAGAACAGACTTTTGGAGTCTGTGGGAGAAGGTGAGGGTGGGATGTTTTCGAGAGAACAGAATCGAAACATGTATATTATCTAGGGTGAAACAGATCATCAGCCCAGCTTGGATGCAGGAGACAAGTGCTCTGGCCTGGTGCACTGGGAAGACCCAGAGGGATTGCATAGAGAGGGAGGTGGGAGGGGGGATTGGGATGGGTAATGCATGTAAATCCATGGCTGATTCATGTCACTGTATGACAAAAACCACTACAATATTGTAAAGTAATTAGCCTCCAACTAAAAAAAATAAATGAAAAAAAATCTCAACTTGATAAAGGGCATCTAGGAAAAAGTTTATAGTTAACACCATAGTTAATGATGAAAGACTAGAATTTTCCCCCCAAGATGCAAAAAAGAAATGAAAGACCATTAAAATTTTAATCCAGATTGGAAAGGAAGAAGTAAAATGATCTACACTTGGAGATAACATGATCTTAAGTATACAAAAATCCTAAGGAGGCCACTAAAATCTGTTATAACAATAATAGCTGTAGAACATAAGATCAGTGGACAGAAATCAATAGTATTTCTGTACACTAGCAACAAATAATCCAAAAGTGACATTAGGAACTCAAAAGTTCACCCAAAAAGTCACTCAAAAGTGACTCAATTTATAATTGCACTGAAAAGAATAAAATATTAAGGAACAAATTTAATGAAAGAAATGTAAGATGGGAGAAATTTTGAAAGAAATTAAAGATCTAAATAAATTAAAAGTTGCTCATATTCATGGGTCAGATTTAATATTATTAAGATTGTGTATTAGTTTCATAAACCTGATCTACAAGTCTTAGTTCCATGGAGAGGGTTACTTCCATAAGGAAACACAGCAGTGATGCCACTGAACTGCAATTTAAGACTGCCACCCAGCTAGTTTTTGCTCCTTATGCTTCTGAACCAATAGGCAAAAGGAGGAGTTTTTGTGCTAGCTGGGGTGATTCAGCCTGATTACCTAAGGGAACTTGGACTGCTACTCCACAATGGAAGTAAGGAAGACTGTCTGAACCCGGAAAGTCTCTTGCAGTATCTCTCTGTATTACTATGCTGTGATTAAAAATCAATGAAAAACTACAACAGTCCAATTCAGGTAGGACTAGTAATGGCTCAGACTCTTCAGGAATGAACATTTGAGTCATCTATGGCCTATGAAGTAAAGAAGCATAACCATCTTAGGGTGCCTGCTGTAGGCAAAGGAAATATGGAATAAGTAGTAGAAGAGGGAAGTTACAAACACCAGCTAGGACCATGTGACCATTTACAGAACTAGGACTGTAGGTATTATGAGTATTTTTACCTCATTTTGTGGTGTATGTGTGCGGGTGTGCATTTCAGGATGCCAAAGAGAAGAGACAGCATTACTCAAGGACTTTGTATTCTCTCCTAGGAAAAGGGTTCCTGCATTGTCAACTGTACTCAGGATGAATGCATCATGTTAGAAGTATAACTTTGCTATTGTCTTTATTATGGATGTGTATGGGTTTCCCAGGTGGCACTGGTGGTAAAGAACCCGCCTGCCCCAATGCAGGAGATACAGGAGACACAGGTTCAATCCCCTGGGTCAGGAAGATCCCTTGGAGGAGGGGATGGCAACCCACTCCAGTATTCTTGCCTGGAAAATCCCATGGACAGAGGAACCTGGCAGGCTACAGTCCATAGGGTTGCAAAGAGTTGGACACAACTGAAGTGACTGAGCATGCATACACAGGGATGTGTATGGGTGCCAAGTTGACAAGGTAGGACTGTCACAGTTAATTTTATGTCAACTTATTCAAGTTATGGTGCCCAATTGTTCCTTCAAGTGTTGTTTAAATGTTTCTGTGGAGGTATCTTGTAGATATAATTAATATTTATAATCAGTTGACTTTACATAAAGGAGATTACCTTTGATATGTGAGTGGGCATCATCTGGACAACTGAAGGCCTAAAGAGCAAAAATCTGAGATTTCCTAGAAAAGGAGCTCTGCCTCAAGATGATAATATATAAATCCTATCTGAGTTTCCAGCCTGCTGACCTCCCCTACAGATTTCAGAGTCAAGGTGATAGCTCCAGCTCTTGCCAGAGTCTCCAAACTACTGCTTGTCCTGTAGACTTTGGCCTTGCCAGATCTACTCCTATTACCAAAATCTACATCAGTTTCCTACATCTGCCATGACAAAGTACCACATGCTTGATGGCTTAAAACCATTGAAATGTATTCCCTCACAGTTCTGGAGGCTAGAAGTCTGAAATCAAGGTGTCAATAGAATTGGTTCCTACTGAGGTCTCTGAGGGAGTATCAGTTCCATATGTTTTCCTAGTTTTTGGTGATTGCCAGCAATGCTTGGCATTCCTTTGCGTTTAGGTGCATCCCTCCAATTTCAGTATCCGTCTTCACAGTGCTTTCTTTGTGTGTCTCTGTGTGTTCACATGGCCATTTACTCCCTACATGCCTCTCTCTCTGCTTTCTAGAAAGACAAAAGTTATATTGGATTAAGGTCCCACCCTACTCCTGTGTGACCTCATCTTAATTGTAATTACATCTGCAATAACCCTATTTCCAAATGAAGTCACATTCCGAGATACTGGGAGTAGGACCTATCCATCCAGTGATACAATTCAACCCACAACAGATGGTAATACTCTCCAAGTTGATCTACATATTGACTGAATCCTTATCAAAATTTCAGATGAATCTCCTATAGAAATTAACAAGCTGACCCTAAAATTCATACAGAAAATGACTCAGACTAGTCAAAACAATCTTGAAAAAGAAAAGATAAAGTCAGAGGACTTAAATTTTCATGATTACAAACTTACAAGACTACAGTAATTGTGACAGTGTATAACTGGCATAAGGATAGAAATACATGGGGGAAACTCCTTACATTTATTGTCAATTGTTTTTTAGCAAGGATCCAAGAAAACCAGTGAGAAAAGATGAGTCGGTTCAACAAATGATGTTGGGGCAACTTAATAGCCCATGCAAAAAAAAAAAAGTTGGACCCCCTATCTCACATCATAACACAAAATTTATCTCACAATCAATCACGGACCTAAATGTAAGAGTTAAAATGATAAACTGCATATAAGAAAACATAGGAATCAATCTTTATGACCTTAGTTTAAGCAATGGTTTCTTAGATATGACACCAAAAGCACAAAAGAAAATAGAGAAGTTGGACTTCTTTAAAATTAAAATCTTAGTGTATCATAAAGCACATTCAAGACAGTGAGAAGACAGCCCACCTACTGTGAGAAGATACTTGCAAACCATATATCTGATGAGACCTGTATCAAGAATTTATAAAGCACTTTTACAACTCAATGACAAAAAAAGTATCCATGTGAAACTATCACACACTGAAAGAATATTCAGTAAAGTAGAATACAAAACAATAGCCGGGATATGTAAAATAACAACATTAGGGAGTTTCCAGGTGCTCCAGTGGTTAGGACTAGGCACTTTCACTGACGAAGCCCAGGTTCAATCCCTAGTCAGGAAGCTAAGATCCCACAGGCTGTGCAGCACAGCCAAATAAATAAAATAAAATAAAAATTTTTTAGAAGATACCAATATCAGGAACAAAGATGAGTGATTATTATGGGCACTAAAAGAATAATAAGGAAATATTTACTAACTTTATAGCCACAAATTCAATAATTCAAGTGAAATGGACAATTTTCTTAAAAGATACAAAGTACCAAAACTCATTCAAGAAGAAACAAATCACCTGAATAGTCCTACATGTATTACAGAAATTGAATTCACAATTAAAAACCCTTCAGAAAAGAAAATTTTAGGTTCAGTGATTTTACTAGCCATCATATAGAGAAATCTCGAATGCATTATGCTAAGTAGAGGAAGTCAGACTTAAAAGACTACATATATAATATTCTAGAAAAGGTCAAACTATGTGGATGGAAAAGTAGCTTAGTGGTTTAAACGGACTGAGGGGAAAAGGAAGGCTTGACAATAAAGGTGCACAGGGAAACTGGTGGTAGGGATGAGGGGTACAAAGGAATTCTATAACTTGATGGTTGTGGTAACAGGATTGTATTTATTTGTCAAGACTTGCATGATTGGATACAATTTACTATTTGTATATTATATCTTAATCAAAAATGTTTTGACAAGTGGATGGTGGATCTATACATAGTAATTTACCTTAAAGAATTGAGTGGGCTATGAAGAAAGGCAAAAACATAACGATCTATAACACAGAATTCTCAAAAAGAAACACTGTGTCTAGATCTGACTAGGAAGGAAAGAATATTGGAGGGAAAGCTGTGTTAGACAGTTATATCCCTAAATATCTCTGTTCCATATCTCTAGGCTAGTATACCTTACTGACTATTGCAAAAATCTGAAGTTTTGTTTTCTGCTGGGAGTAAAACAAGTAATTCACATTGAGGAGTCACAGGGCAGTTCAGGGCCCTTAGATGCCAAAATTGGAAGATTAGGAGATGGCTTACTTAATGAAGGGTATGCCACCTTTGACCTGAGCTGCCAGAACCCTGAAGTAAGACTCCCACCATTCAAGAAGGAGTTTGGGATCCTCTGGAGAAGATAACAAGTCCAAGAAAGATGTCCTAAAGATACTGACATCAGCATCTCTCCCATGACTCATCCAGTTCTCTCCCTGGAAGTTCAAACTAAACAAGCTAGGTTCACATCCCAGAGTTTCCAATCACTTTTTATTCTAACACTCATAAGGTCAAATAGAAGACCAGACATCCAAGGAAAGTCTCTAAACACAGAAAATAAGCATTGAATCAATCAAGTTGAAAACAGCAATTTGTAGGAAACAAACTCAGCTGGGAGAAGAAAACAAAAGTCATTAAGGATTTCAAGTTCTTTAAAGTTTAGAAAAAATGAATACATTTCACTTTATTCCTCCCAGTGACCACAATGCCACAAGCCACTTGCCATTAGATTCTGAAAGGTGGACAAAAGGAGGCAAATTAGCTAGGGACCTCAGGACTCAAATACCAACCCAGTGGGGAGTTTCCTGGGGTTTTCTTTCCTCCCATGTATCCAACTTGAGGTTAGAGAAGTCTGAAATCTGGAAATACCAACCTGGAAATCACACACATACACATGCCTTAAGAAAAGTTGAAGATCCAGAAAAGTTTTGCCTACTGTGACAAAAACCTTTTCGCCACTCTGTTCTTGTGGCAAACATGAGGAGAGCTGCAATTCCCAAACAGGCATTGCAGACACTGAATTCACTGTTAAGAGGCTATGTTCCAACCTCTTTTCCCTTTAGTAAGGTGGTCCTCATGGAACCTGTGAGCCAAGATATCTCATACTCAACATTATTGACATTTGGGGCTGGAAAAGCCTTTGCTCTGGAAGGATATACTATGCACTATAGGATGTACAGCAGTATCCCTGTATAACCCATCAGATGCCAATAGCACACTCCCCCAATTCCTATAAGCAAAAATGTATACAGATATTACCAAATGTGCTCTTGGAACATCACCCCTGATTGAGAACCAATGCTATCTGACTTCACAACCTCTTGCAGGAAGGATAGGACATGCAAGTCAGACACATTGTAGAGCCTGTCTTCTCTCCTCACTTGCAGTAGGAGGTAACACCCTTCCCCATCTCAAGCCAGCACTGAGAATACTATGAGGTGGGATCCCATCATTTTGGAAGCATGCAAGTGGACAAACAAGAGTAGCCCAGCAGAGACTTGATAAACTGCTGTTGGAACCACAGTTCACCAGCATGAGCCAGGATGTGCATTCTGGACCTAAACAGATTTTTCAACCTGCTAAAACAAAAGATTTAAGTAGGAACCAGCGTCTCATGAGTAATACTCAAAATGCATAGGACACAGTCCAAAATTATTTGTCACACTATTGAAGTCACTCAGTTGTGTCTGACTCTCTGCGACCCCATGGACTGTAGCCTACGAGGCTTCTTGCCCCATTGGATTCTCCAGGCAAGAGTACTGGAGTGGGTTGACATTTCCTTCTCCAGGGGATCTTCCCAACCCAGGGATGGAACCCAGGTCTCCTGCATTGCAGGCAGACACTTTACCATCTATGCCACCAGAGAAGCCCTTGTCACACTAAGCCTTTGTCACACCAAGAACCAGTAAACTCTCAATTCCAATAAGAAAAGACTATTAGCCGGTCAGAACAGCTGCTCTCCAAAAGTCTATAAGCAATAAATGCTGGAGAGGATGTGGAGAAAAGGGAACCCTCTTACACTGTTGGTGGGAATGCAAACTAGTACAGCCACTATGGAGAACAGTATGGAGATTCCTTAAAAAACTGGAAATAGAACTGCCATGTGAACCAGCAATCCCACTGCTGGGCATACACACCAAGGAAACCAGAATTGAAAGAGACACATGAACCCCAATGTTCATCGCAGCACTGTTTATAATAGCCAGGACATGGAAGCAACCTAGATGTCCATCAGCAGACGAATGGATAAGAAAGCTGTGGTACATGTACACAATGGAATATTACTCAGCTATGAAAAAGAATGCATTTGAATCAGTTCTAATGAGGTGGATGAAACTGGAGCCTACTATACAGAGTGAAGTAAGTCAGAAAGAAGAACACCAATACAGTATACTAACTCATATATATGGAATTTAGAAAGATGGTAATAACCCTACATGTGAGACAGCAAAAGAGACACAGATGTATAGAACAGTCTTTTGGACTCTGTGGGAGAAGGCGAGGGTGAATGATTTGAGAGAACAGCATTGAAACATGTACATTATCATATGTGAAACACACCTCCAGTTCAGGTTGGATGCATGAGACAGGGTGCTCAGGGCTGGTGTACTGGGATGACCCAGAGGGGTGGGATGGGGAGGGAGGTGGGAGGGGGGTTCAGGATGGGGAACACATGTACACCCATGACTGACTCATGTGAATGCATGGCAAAAACCACCACAATATTGTAAAGTAATTAGCCTTCAATTAAAATAATTAAATTTAAAAAAAAAGAAAAGACTTAATGAGCACCAACATCAAACTCACATAGCTGTTGAATTACTGGGCAAGGATTTTAAAGCAGCCATTATAAAAGTTCTCCATTGGAACAGCATGTTTATTATCTGTGGTGAAACACATCACCGGCCCAGGTGGGATGCATGAGACACGTGCTCGGGCCAGGTGCACTGGGAGGACCCAGGGGAATCGGGTTGGGGGGGGGGGGTGGTTGGGATGGGGAATACATGTAACTCCATGGCTGATTCATGTCAATGTATGACAAAACCCACTGCAATGTTGCAAAGTAATTAGCCTCCAACTAATAAAAATAATTGAAAAAATAAAAAAAATAAAAGTTCTCCATTGAACAATAATGAACACACTTGAAACATATTAAAGAACAAGAAACAGTGGAGAAATAGAAATTACTGGCAATACGTTTAAAAGACAAGGGATTAATATCAAGAAATACAGTGTACAGAGATGTCCCAATACCTCCTATGCTGATACATGCATTGACTGCCCATTAACAACCTCTGTACCTTCTGTCTACTTTTGCTGTGAACCTAAAATTGCTATAAAAAATAAAATCTGTTTTTAAAAAAATAAATATAAGAACCAGAGCAGAGGTTGGCAACTACCGACTTCTGTACATCTGAACTAATGTACATGTGTACATTCTTAACTAAGAACAGTTTATACACTTTTATGAGATGCAAAAATAAAATAAAATTCCAGTTTCAGTGTCTGTAAATGTTGGAATATAGTCCTGTTCATTTGTGTATGTATTGTCACAACAACAGAGTTCTGAAGTTTCCAGAGAGGGGGCATAAGTACTATAGTGCATTTTTCCAATCCCTTTTCATCCCCAACATCTGTATAACTTGCTTTATTCAATGGTACATTAGCAAATAAGATCAAGAAGAGGTGTGAAAAGTGCTTGTATATTTCTGAACTGCTGGGACTGAGACATGACCAAATTTAAGCTTGCTGGCTGGATGTTGGGAGACTCGGGATGAAATTATTCCCATTGCGTTAACCAACAGCCAGGCAGCTGAGTAGGGAGAGAGACCACCACCATCCAGGGAGAAAGACCACCCAGAGTCTAATTGAGCACCCTCCAGGGAGTGAAACCACAGAGAGCCAGCCATGGTGGGATGGGGGAGGCGGTGTGAGGAGGAGCGAGATAGCTGGTGCTTGTGCTGTGGGGCCTTCCTACTATCGTGCGCCTGGGCACCGTCACGTGTTTATGACGTCACAGGTCGTGCGCTCCAGCCCTGACATCCTTGAGGCAGGCCCACATGGCCGCCGCCCTGACTGGCCCTCACACTGTGCCTGGAGAGCCCTGGCCCACGACCCTGAGCCTCCTCCTGCTCCTGTTTCTCCTGCCTCCCACCCAGGTTGTAGCCACAGCCCACAGGCACCCTGCCAGTGAGGAGGTCGCCTTTAGCCGTGATGTGGGTAGGACACCCCCCCAAGCCCAGGTTGGCGGTGGTCCTGGTGGTGAATCTGATGAATCCCGGGCTTCCGACTCCCATGGGTGGACACCCAGCCTTCCGCGGTCCTTTCCTTTTTCCACACCTCCCACTCTCCCTCCCTTCGCTTTGCATGTGGCCACCCTGGTGCCGCTGCTACTCATACCCTTTGTCATCCTTCCTTCAGCATGTGGCCAGCGTCCTGTGCAAGGGAAGATACTGGGAGGCGTGGATGCCCTTGAGAGAAAGTGGCCGTGGCAGGTCAGCGTGCACTACACAGGTTTCCACATCTGTGGTGGGTCCATCGTTGATGAGTACTGGATCCTGTCGGCTGCCCACTGCTTTGACAGGTGAGTGAGTGGTGATGGATACCCTTCCCATGGAGGTCTAGGACTGCAGGGCCAACCACATGGACTACATAGGACTGGGACTTCTTGAAGTTGGGGAGAGAATGGGACCCAGCACACAGCTCCATTCACTACAGCTTCTTGCACAGGACTGAGGGCTCCCGTAGGGCCATCAGTTCTTCCGGATAGGTGTGGAACAAAATAATAGGATGAGAGGTGAGGTGAGGAGTCACATCTTAGGATGATAAGATGAGAGGTGATGAAAGACCTCTGCATGAGACAGGTGCTAAGGGTTGGTGCACTGGGACGACCCAGAGGGATGGGATGGAGAGGGAGGCGGGAGGGGGAATCAGGTTGGGGAACACATGTGAATCCATGGCTGATTCATGTCAATGTATGGCAAAAACCACTACAATATTGTAAAGTATTTAGTCTCCAATGAATAAAAATAAATGGAAAAAAAAAAAAAGAAGTATCCTCATTGGCAGCTCACTGTACATCTGACAAGCTCACC
Source organism: Muntiacus reevesi (assembly GCF_963930625.1). Lineage (NCBI taxonomy): Eukaryota > Metazoa > Chordata > Mammalia > Artiodactyla > Cervidae > Muntiacus > Muntiacus reevesi. The sequence goes on along the minus strand of NC_089249.1, from coordinate 182,180,444 downwards.
ATCCAGCAGATACTGGTGAGTCCTTGAATCCTCCATATACTCAGGTCAGGACTTCTTTGGGAGCAATTCTGCCAGTCAGGTCCCTACTGTGCTGGAACGGCTCACTTTCCACATCCTGGCTGAGAGCTTGAATGCCCAGGCCCCCGTGTTTCAGGACTCCTTGGGCCTGTGAGCTCATGGAAGCTCCTCTTCCCATGGTTCAGGTGCTTGAACAACTGTACCTTTGTTCTCTCTCTGTACAGGAGTATGAACACTGAGGCATATGATATATATGTGGGCCTTGTGGACCTCCTGGTTGCCGGCAATCACACACAGTGGTTTGAGGTAAATAAGGTGATCATACACCCCACCTATGGATTGTACCACCCTATTGGAGGCGACGTCGCCCTGGTGCAGCTGAAAACCCGCATTGTTTTTTCCGACGCTGTGCTTCCTGTCTGTATTGCACCCCCAGACTTGACTCTTGCAAACCTTTCTTGCTGGGCTACAGGATGGGGATCCATCTCCCAAGAAGGTAAGAAAACAAAGTGCAGGGTGGATCCCTTTATTGGAGCTTGTGGAAGAGATGATGGCTTTATGACATTACCGGAGAGAACATGTTCTGTCCATTAAGAGGTTGCAAGTATCTGAGGACTGGAATCTTTATCCATCCATCAATCATGATATGTTTCTCTGTCAATGTGGAGTTGTGCTTTATTCCTGGCCGGCTTTGTTCTATACAGAGAAGTAGTTACATCTACTTTGAGTGTGAAACTAATATTTTGTATACCAAGAGCACAAATTTCCAGCGTAGTTGTTCTTAAAATTTTAAATTAATTTATAATCTTTTTTAACCTATAAAAAAACACATTAGTTATTCTAGTTATCCATAAAGGCCTTGTAACTTTCTTTCTAGGTTTAAATCTTTGTATTTTAGGATTTCTATGGTTATATAAAAGATTATTTTCAATTGCATTTGCTAATCAGACACAGCTGTTGATTTCTGTGTATTGATAATATTTCCACTCACCATATAGGGCTAATTTTTAATAGTTCGTCAGTTGATTATTTAATTGTTCTAGATTATTAAATATATTTTCTTCAGATAAAGCTTGTTTCATCACTTCCTGTTCTATATCTTATCCTTAATTAATTTTTCTTATCTTATTGCAATGATTAGAACCTCTAGTAGAAATGTTGCTAGGTCTCTTTTTCTTGTTTTTTGTTTTAATTGAAATGCTTCTAATAGCTTACTATTGCATCTGTGGCTTAATTTGGAGATTTCAAATTGATATCTTATATCAGTTTAAGAAAGTTTAACATCTGCTTTACTTAATTAAAAAAACTCTTACTGAAGTTAAACTGATATAAATTCAAATTAGAATGTTAAAACTTTAGAATGTTAAATGTAATCCCCATGGTAAACATGAAAGGAAATTAAGAGGGAATTTAAATATTTCACTACAAAAAATCAACTAAATGCAAAGAAGACAGGAATGCAAGAAAATGAGGCAAGGGGGAAGCTATAAGGCATGTATAAAGTAAGTAGTAAAATGACAGAACCAAGTTTCTCCTTACCAATAATTACTTTGAATGTAAATGGTTGAACTCTCAAATCAAAAGACAGAGACTGGAATTAGGGAGATAAAGCCAAGATGGTAGAGTACACCTTCTCTCACTGGAACACATAAATTACAGTCATTGACAAAACAACTATTGATGAGAAAGACTGGAATCCACCAGAGAAGATTTTCTACAACTAAAGATGGGAGTCATAAAGAGATGGGTAGGAAGGGCAAAGTCATAGTATAGTCAAGACCTATACGCTTGGGTGGATGACCCACAAATAGAATAATTACAAATATGGAGCTTCTCCCCAAGGAATAAAGGGTCTGAACCTCACATTGGGCTCCCTGGTCCTGGGGTCCTATACCAGGAATATTTGGTTTTGGAGGCCAACAGGCCTTAATTTTGGGACACTCAGAAACCTGTGAGAAATAAAGACTCCACTCTTAAAAGGCATGTATAAAATCTCACATGCTCCAGGACCTAGAGCAGAGTAGTAATTTGAAAGGAGCCTGGGTCAGATCCACCTACTTATCTTGGAGAGTCTCCCCGAGAGGTAGGAAGCAACTGGAGCTCATCCTGCAGACATAGACACTGGTGGCACCATTTAGGGGAGCTCATTCTATCACATGGACACTGGTGTTGACAAGTATTATTTTAGAATCCTCTATCTAGTTTATTGGGCTTCCCTAGTGTAAAGGATCTGCCCGCAATGTAGGAGACCCAGGTTCAAACCCTGGGTCAGGAAGATTCCCTGGGGAAGAGAATAGTTACTCACTGCAGTATTCTTGCCTGGAGAATTCCATGGACAGGGGAGCCTGATGGGCTACAGTTCATGGGACTGCAAAGAGTCGGACATGATTTAGTTCACCACTGACCAACCTGGGAAGCCCACATTACATCTCTAGTACTTATTTATCTTGTAACTGCTGGAAGTTTATAACTTTTGACTGCCTTCAACCAATTCCATCCTCCCTCAACACTCCCCTGCCACTGGTAATCACAAAACTAATCTCTTTCTATGAGTTTGTCTTTGAAGTCTAATTGATATATTAGCTCCTGTTATATGACATAGTGATTTGGTATTTCTCCACAGCTTAAAATTATCACCATGATAAGTCTAATTATGATATGTCACTATACAAATATATTGCATAATTTTTTATTTTATTCTGCACACTGTACATTTCATGGCTGTGACTCATTTATTTTACAGCTGGAAGTTTGTACCTCTTAATCTTCCTCACCTATTTCTTTCCATTCTCCAACCCCACACCTCTGGCAACCACCTGTTTTTTCTCTGTATCTATAGCTCTGTTCTGTTCATTTGTTTTCTTTAGATTCCACATATAAGTGAAATCATACAATATTTGGGCTTCCTTGGTGGCTCAGATGGTAAAGAATCTGCCTGCAGTATGGGAGACCGGAGTTCAGTCCCTGGGTTGGGAAGATTTCCTGGAGAAAGAAATGGCACCCCACTCCAGTATTCTTGCCTGGAGAATTCCATGGACAGAGGATCCATGGAGTTGCAAAGAGTCAGACACGACTAAGCAACAACACACACACACACACACACACACACACACACACACCCCATTTGTCTTTCTCTGTCTGACTTATTTCACTTAGCACAATATCCTCTAGATCCATCCATGTTGTTGCAAATGGTAAGATTTCATTCTTTTTTATGGTTGGGTAAATTCCATTGTATATATGTACCACATGTCCCAGTTAACTCAAGAGGGGTGGGATAGGGAGGGAGATGGGAGGGAGGTTCAAGAGCGAGGGGACATATATATATTTATGGCTGATTCATGTTGATGTTTGACAGAAAACAACAAAATTCTGTAGAGCAATTACCCTTCAATTAAAAAATAACTAATTTTTGTTTAAAAAAAACATTAATTCTTTGGTTCTCAGCTTTCTTTATGGTCCAACTCTCACATCCATACGTACTGGAAAAGCCATAGTTTTGACTATATAGACCTTTGTCAGCAAGTAATGTCTCTGCTTTTTAATATACTGTCGAGGTTCGTCATAGCTTTTCTTCCAAGAAGCAACTATCTTTTAATTTCATGGCTGCAGTCACCATCTATAGTGATTTTGGAGCCCAAGAAAATAAAGTCTGTCACTGTTCCCATTGCTTCCCCATCTATCTGCTATGAAGTGATGGGACCAGATGACATGATCTCCATTTTTTGATTGTGGAGTTTTAAGCCAAAATTTTCACTCTTCTCTTTCACTTTCATTAAGAGGCTCTTTAGTTCCTCCTGGTTTTCTGCAGGAATGGTGTCATCTTAAATCATCTTTATTTATATTTTTTTTCTTTTTTACTGTTCTGTTCAGCTTCATTGATGGTCTTTATTAACATGATCTTGTGGATGATAGCCATTCTGACAGGTGTGAGGTGGTATTTCACTGTGGTTTTGCTTTGCATTTCTTTGATGATTAGCATTGTTGAGCATATTTTCATGCGTCTGTTGGCCATTTGTGTGTCTCCTTAGGGAAAATGTCAGTTCAGGTCTTCTGTCCATTGTTAAATTGAATTTAGATAGATAGGAGATATACATATAGATAGATGTAGATATAAATATATAGAGCGTTGTATAAGCTATTATATATTTTGGATATTAACCCTTATAGGGCATATTACTTGGAAATATTTTCTCTCATTCAGTAGAATGTCCTTTCATTTTGTAACTTTCTTAGTGGTATCCTTTACCTTGCTAAAACTTTTAAGTTTAACTTGATTTCATTTGTTTATTTTTCATTTTCCTTTCTTTCCTAAAGGGACAAGCCCAAAACACTATTGCTACAATTCATATCAAAGAGTGTTCTGTGTATATTCTCTTTTAAGAGTTTTGTGGTTTCTGGTCTGATGTTTAAGTCTTTAATCTATTTTCAGTTTATTTTCATATGTGGTATGAGAAAATGTTTTAATTTCATTATTTTACATGCAGCTATTCCAATTTCCAAGCACCATTTATTGAAGATGGCCTTTTCCTCATTGTATATTTTTGCCTCCTTTGTTGTAGATTAATTGAACATAAGTATGTGGATTTATTTCTGGGTCCTCTATTGTTTCCCATTGATCTACATGCCTGTTTTATGTGCCAGTACCATACTGTTTGAGTACTGAAACTTTGTAGTATAGTCTGAGGTCAGCCACCATGATACTTATAACTTTGTTCCCTCTTCTCAACATTGCCTTGGCTATTTGTTGTGTGTGTGTGTGTGTGTGTGTGTGTGTGTGTGTGCATGTGTGTGTGAGACTCCATATAAATTTTAGGATTATTTGTTCTAGTTCTGTGAAAAATATCATGGGTATTTTGGTGAGGGTTGCATTAAATCTGTAATGATTTAGGGTAGTATGATCATGTTGTTCTGTGCTTAGTCACTCAGTTGTGTCCGGATCTTTGCAACCCCATGGACTGCAGCCCTCCGGGCTCCTCTGTCCAAGGGAATTCTCCAGGCAAGAATACAGTGGAGTGCACTGCCATACCCTCCTCCAGGGGATCTTCCCAACCCAGGGATCAAACCCAGATCTTCTGCACTGCAGGCAGATTCTTTACTGTTGAGCCATATATATATATGCACACATGTTTTTCAGTCACTAAGTCATGTATGACTCTTTGAAACCTCATGGACAACAACAAGTCAGGCTCCTCTGTCCTTCACCATCTCCCAGAGCTTGCTCAGATTCTTATCCATTGAGTCAGTGATGCTATCTAACCATCTCATCCTCTGCTGCCTCTTTCTCCTTTAGCCTTCAATCTTTTCCAGTAAGTTGGCTCCTTGCATCAGGTGGCCAAGTATTGGAGCGTCTGCTTCAGTGAATATTCAGGGTTGATTTCCTTTAGGATCCCCTTGCAGTCCAAGAGACTCTCAAGAGTCTTCTCCAGCACCACAGTTCAAAAGCATCAATTCTTTAGTGCTCAGCCTTCTTTATGGTCCAACTCTCACATTTGTACATGACTACTGGAAACACATGGACTTTGTTGGCAAAGTGATGTCTCTGCTTTTTAACGTGCTGTCTAGGTTTGTCATGATTTTCCTTCCAAGGAGCAAATGTCTTAATTTCATGGCTTCAGTCACCATCCACAGTGATTTCAGAGTCCAAGAAAATAAATTCTGTCATTGCTTCCACTTTATCCCTTCCATTTGCCATGAAGTGATGGGGCCAGATGCCATGATCTTAGTTTTTTGAATGTTTAGTTTCAAGAGAACTTTTTCACTCTCCCCTTTCACCCTCACCAAAAGACTCTTTAGTTCCTCTTTGCTTTCTGCCATTAGAGTGGTATCATCTGTGTATCTGAGGTTGTTGATATTTGTCCCAGCAGTCTTGATTCCAGTTTGCAATTCATTCAGCCTGGCAATTTTCATGATGTACTTTGCATATAAGTTAAATAAGCAGGGTGATAATATACAACCTTGTCATACTCCTTTCCCAATTTTTAATCAGTTAGTTGTCCCATGTCCAGTTCTAACTGTTGTTTCTTGACCCACATACAAGTTTCTCAGGAGACAGGTATGGTGGTCTGATACTCCCATCTCTTTAAGAATTTTCCACAGTTGTTTATACAGCCTTTGACTGTATGGATGACAACATATGTGTGTGTATGTATGTACATATATATACATGTATATACATGTATATATATATGTATATATATATATATGTACTCAGCCATAAAAGTGAATGAAATTCTGCTCTTTGCAGCAATGTGGATGGATCTAGACAATATTATGCTTAGTTAAATAATTTATACACAGAAGGACAAATACTGTGTGAGTCATATTGCTAACTTGTGGAATCTAAAAAATACTACCAATGAGTATATGTAAAATGGAAACCAACTCACAGATTTAGAAAACAAACTAGTGGTTACCAAAGGGTTAGGGAAAGGGAAGTGGCAAACTAGGAGTATAAGATAAAGGGATATAAAATATTACATATAAAATAGATAAGTAACAAGGATATATTGTATAGTACAAGGAATTTCAGTCACTATCTTGTAATAACATTTTTTGTAATAACTTTTAATGAAGTTTAATCTATAAAACTCAGCAGTGGCCACAGGACTGGAAAGGTCAATTTTCACTCCAACCCCAAAGAAGGGCAATCCCAAAGAATGCTCAAACTACCGCACAATTGCACTCATCTCACACACTAGTAAAGTGATGCCTAAAATTCTCCAAGTCAGGCTTCAGCAATACGTGAACCGTGAACTTCCAGATGTTCAAGCTGATTTTAGAAAAGGCAGAGGAACCAGGGTTCAAATTGCCAATATCCGCTGGATCGTCAAAAAAGCAAAAGAGTTCCAGAAAAACATCTACTTCTGATTTATTGACCATGCCAAAGCCTTTGACTGTGTGGATCACAATAAACTGTGGAAAATTCTGAAAGAGGTGGGAATACCAGACCACCTGACCTGCCTCTTGAGAAACCTGTATACAGGTCAGGATGCAACAGTTAGAACTGGACATGGAACAACAGACTGGTTCCAAATAGGAAAAGGAGTAGGTCAAGGCTGTATATTGTCATCCTGCTTATTTAACTTATATGCAGAGTACACCATGAGAAACGCTGGGCTGGATGAAGCACAAGCTGGAATCAGATTGCTGGGAGGAATATCAATAACCTCAGATATGCAGATGACACCATCCTTATGGCAGAAAGTGAAGAAGAACTAAAGAGCCTCTTGATGAAAGTGAAAGAGTAAAGTGAAAAAGTTGGCTTAACGCTCAACATTCAGAAAACAAAGATTATGGCATTCAGTCCCATCACTTCATGGGAAATAGATGGGGAAACAGTGGAAACAGTGGCTGACTTTATTTTTCTGGGCTCCAAAATCACTGCAGATGGTGATTGCAGCCATGAAATTAAAAGATGCTTACTCCTTGGAAGGAAAGTTATGACCAACCTAGACAGCATATTAAAAAGCAGAGACATTACTCTGTCAACATTATCTGTCTAGTCAAGGCTGTGGTTTTTCCAGTAGTCATGTACGGATGTGAGACTTGGACTATAAAGAAAGCTGAGCGCCGAAGAATTGATGCTTTTGAACTGTGGTGTTGGAGAAGACTCTTGAGAGTCCCTTGGACTGCAAGGAGACCCAACCAGTCCATCCTAAAGGAGATCAGTCCTGGGTGTTCATTGGGAGGACTGATATTGAAGCTGAAACTCCAGTACTTTGGCCACCTGATGCGAAGAGCTGACTCATTTGAAAAGACCCTGATGCTGGGAAAGATTGAGGGCAGGAGGAGAAGGGGATGACAGAGGATGAGATGGTTGAATGGCATCACCGACTCAATGGACGTGGGTTTGGGTGGATTCCGGGAGTTGGTGATGGACAGGGAGGCCTGGCATGCTGCGGTTCATGGGGTCGGAAAGAGTCAGACACGACTGAGCGACTGAACTGAACTGACTCTGTAAAATACTGAATCACAATGCTGTACACCTGAAACTAATATAATAGTGTAAATGAACTATACTGAAATTAAAAATTACTAATATGTTAAATTTTAGTGGAATTTTTTAGAAAGAAAAACAATGGATTTCTTTATATTAATCTTGTATCCTTCAGCTTTACTGAATTCCTTTATTAATTCTAATAGTTTTTTGGTAGAGACATTAGGGTTTTGTATGTATCATGTCATCTGAAATAGTAACAGTTTAACTTCTTCCCTTCCAGTTTCGATACTTTTTATTTCTTTTTCTTGTCTGGCCTCTGTGACTAGGACTTCCAGTCAGTCAGTCAGTTCAGTCGCTCAGTCTCATCTGACACTTTGCAACCCCATGGACTGCATCATGCCAGGCTTCCCTGTCCATCACCAACTCCCGGAGCTTGCTCAAACCCATGTCCATCGAGTTGGTGATGCCATCCAACCATCTCATCCTCTGTCATCTGCTTCTCCTCCTGCCTTCAATCTTTCCCATAGGACTTCCAATACTATGTCAAACAAAAGAGGAAATATTGGGCATCTTTGCCTTGTTCCTAATTTCAGAGGAAAAGCTTTCAGTTTTTCAGCATTGAGAATGGCATCAGCTGTTGGTTTCTCATAACTAGCCTTTATTATATTGAGATATGTCCTCTATATACTAACTTTGAAGGGAGTTTTTATCATAAGTGGTTTTTGAATTTTGTCAAATGCTTTTTCTGTGTCTATTGAGATGATCTTGTGATTTTTATCCTTCCTTTTGTTAATGTGGTAGGAGGGCATGGCAACCTACTCCAGTATTCTTGCCTGGAGAATCCCCATGGAGAGGGAGGGTTGGCAGGCTACAGTCCATGGGGTTACAAACAGTTGGACATGACTGAAGTGACTTAGCACTTGTTAATGTGGTATATCACACTGATATTGAACCATCTGCAGATATTGAACTACAGAAATTGAACCATCCTTGCATCCCTGTAATTAATTTCTTTTGATTATGGTTTGATATTTTTTTATATACTGTTGAATTCAGTTGGCTAATACACTGAGGAGTTTTGTATCTATATTCATCAGGATATTGTCTAGTAATTTTCATTTTTATAATGTCTTTGGTTTTGATATCAGGAAAATGGTGGTCTTGTAGAATGAATTCAATAGTGTTTCCTCCTCCTCAATTTTTTTGAATAGTTGGAGAACAATAGGTATTAACTTTTCAGTTGTGAAACTGTTCAGTCTTTTACTTTTGCCTCTTGGGAGTTTTGCATTACTGATTCAGTTTCACTATTAGTGATCAGTCTGTTCAGATTTTCTATTTCTCCTGATTCAGTTTTGGAAGGTTGCATGTTTTTTTTGCAAATTATCCATATTTTCCTAGGGTGTCCAATTTGTTGGCATATAACTTTCATAGTGTTCTGTTTCAATTTTTTTGTATCTCTGTGATATCATTTGTAATTTTTCCTCTTTCATTTTTGGATCCTCTTTTTCCCGCTATTGAACTTGGTTAAACACTAATTAATTTTCTTTATCATTAAAAAAAATAGCTCTTGGTTTCATTGATCTTTTCTATTTTTGTCTATATTTTATTCTTTTCTATTCTGGCCTTTATTATTTCCTTTCTTCTGATGACCTTTGGTTTTGTTTTTCTTCTTTTTCTAATTCCTTTAGATGATATGTAGTTTGAGATTTTTCTTGTTTCTACAGGTATAAATTTCCCTCTTAGATTTACTTCTGCTGCATACCATAGATCTTGAAAAATTGCTTTTATTTTTATTTTTCTTGAGGTATTTTCTGATTTCATCTTTGCTTTCTTCATTTGCCCATTGCTTTTTAGTTGCATGTTGTTTAGTCTCCATGCATTTGTGGTTTTACTATTTTCTTCCTGTAATTGATTTCTAGTTTCATATCTTATGGTCAGAAAAGTGGTTTGATATAATTTCTATCCTCTTAAATTTGTTAAACTAAATATATAAAACAAATACTAACAGAATGAAAGTGAGAAACTGGCAATGATAAAATAATAGTAGGGGACTATAACACTCCAGTTACAATCAGACAGATATCAGTAAGGAAACAATGGCCTTTAAATGACACATTAGGCCAGATGGACATAATAGCTATCTATAGAACATTCCATCCAGAAACAGCACAGTACTATATTGGGTGCATGGACTTCCCTGGTGGCTCATACAGTAGAGTCCACCTGTGATGCTGGATACCCAGGTTCGATTCCTGGGCTGGGAAGATCCCCTGGAAAGAGAATGGCTACCCACTCCAATTTTATTGACTGGAGAATTCCATGGACAGAAGAGCCTGAAGGGCTACAGTCCATGGGGTCACAGAGTTGGATACAATTGAGCAACTGATATACACACATATTAGGTGCATGAATGTTAACAAACATTATATCCTATTCTTGTATTGATCCCTTTATTGTATAATGCCCTTCTCGGTCTTTTGTCATAGACTTTTATTTAAAGTCTTGTTTTTCTGTTGTCAGTACTGCCACCCCAGCATTCTTTTTGGTTCCATTTGTGTGGAAAAACTTTTTCCATCCCCTCACTTTCAGTCTCTGTGTGTCTTTAGCTCTGAAGTGAGTTTCTTGTAGGCTATATATAGATGAGTCTTGTTTTTCATCCAGTTAGCTCCTTTCTGTCTTTTGATGGGAAGATTAGTGTATTGATATTTCAAGTGACTATTGATAGGTATGTAATTTTTGTCATTTTGTTACTTGTTTTCTGGTTGCTTTTTAGTTATTTTCTGTTATTATTATTTTTGTCTCTTCCATTGAAGTTTGATGGTTTTCTTTAGTATTCTTTTCTCTTTAGTTTTCTGTGTCTACTGTAGGTTTTTGATTTGTGGTTACCATTTATTATTTTTTGTGTGTGTGGTTACATTTTTAAAATAACAATAGCTTTTTAAAAAATATGCTCATTTATTTTGAAGCTATCAAAGGTGTATTTTCAAGGTTTAAAAAAAAATTTTTTTTTTATTAGTTGGAGGCTAATTACTTCACAGCATTTCAATGGGTTTTGTCATACATTGATATGAATCAGCCATAGAGTTACACGTATTCCCCATCCCAATCCCCCCTCCCACCTCCCTCTCCACCTGATTCCTCTGGGTCTTCCTAGTGCACCAGGCCCGAGCACTTGTCTCATGCATCCCACCTGGGCTGGTGATCTGTTTCACTATAGATAATATACATGCTGTTCTTTTGAAAAATCCCACCCTCACCTTCTCCCACAGAGTTCAAAAGTCTGTTCTGTACTTCTGTGGCTCTTTTTCTGTTTTGCATATAGGGTTATCGTTACCATCTTTCTAAATTCCATATATATGTGTTAGTATGCTGTAATGTTCTTTATTGTGGTTACCATTTATTTTGACCTATGACTATATTTACTGGTTCAAACTCATAGTCAATTCAATTCAAGCACATTCTAAAAGATATATTTTAATGGATACAAAAACAAGACTCCTATATATGCTGTCTACAAGAGACCCACCTCAAAACAAGGGACACATACAGACTGAAAGTGAAGGACTGGAAAAAAATATTTCACGCAAACGGAGACCAAAAGAAAGCAGGAGTCGCAATACTCATATCAGATAAAATAGACTTTCAAATAAAGGATGTGAAAAGAGACAAAGAAGGACACTACATAATGATCAAAGGATCAATCCAAGAAGAAGATATAACAATTATAAATATATATGCACCCAACATAGGAGCACAGCAATATGTAAAGCAAATGCTAATGAGTATGAAAGGGGAAATTAACAATAACACAATAATAGTGGGAGACTTTAATACCCCACTCACACCTATGGATAGATCAACTAAACAGAAAATTAACAAGGAAACATAAACTTTAAATGACACAATGGACCAGCTAGACCTAATTGATATCTATAGGACATTTCACCCCAAAACAATTTCACCTCTTTCGCAAGTGCACATGGAAACTTCTCCAGAATAGATCACATCCCGGGCCACAAATCTAGCCTTGGTAAATTAAAAAAAAATTGAAATCATTGCAGTCATCTTTTCTGACCACAATGCAGTAAGACTAGATTTCAATTACAGGAAAGAAAACTATTAAAAATACAAACACATGGAGGCTAAATAACACGCTTCTGAATCACCAACAAATCATAGAAGATATCAAAAAAGAGACCAAAATATGCATAGAAATGAATGAAAATGAAAACACAACAACCCAAAACCTATGGGACACTGTAAAAGCAGTGCTAAGCAGAAGGCTCATAGCATTACAGGCTTACCTCAAGAAACAAGAAAAAAGTCAAATAAATAACCTAACTCTACACCTAAAGCAACTAGAGAAGGAAGAAATGAAGAACCCCAGGGTTAGCAGAAGGAAAGAAATCTTAAAAATTAGGGCAGAAATAAATGCAAAAGAAACTAAAGAGACCATAGCAAAAATCAACAAAGCTAAAAGCTGGGTTTTTTTGAAAAGATAAAAAAAATTGACAAACCGTTAGTGAGACTCTTTAAGAAACAAAGGGAGAAGAACCAAATCAACAAAATTAGAAATGAAAATGGAGAGATCACAACAGACAACCCTGAAATACAAAGGATCATAAGAGATTACTACCAGCAGCTCTATGCCAATAAAATGGACAACTTGGAAGAAATGGACAAGTTCTTAGAAAAGTATAACTTTCCAAAACTGAACCAGGAAGAAATAGATCTTAACAGACCCATCACAAGCATGGAAATCGAAACTGTAATCAGAAATCTTCCAGCAAACAGAAGTCCAGGACCAGATGGCTTCACAGCTGAATTCTACCAAAAATTTAGAGAAGAGCTAACACCTATCTAACTCAAACTCTTCCAAAAAATTGCAGATGAAGGTAAACTTCCAAACTCATTCTATGAGGCCACCATCACCCTAATTCCAAAACCAGACAAAGATGCCACAAAAAAAGAAAACTACAGGCCAATATCACTGATGAACATAGATGCAAAAATCCTTAACAAAATTCTAGCAAACAGAATCCAACAACATATTAAAAAAAATCACACACCATGACCAAGTGGGCTTTATCCCAGGAATGCAAGGATTCTTTAATATCCACAAATCAATCAATGTAATACACCACATTAACAAATTGAAAGATAAAAACCATATGATTATCTCAATAGATGCAGAGAAAGCCTTTGACAAAATTCAACACTCATTTATGATTAAAACTCTCCAGAAAGCAGGAATAGAAGGAACATACCTCAACATAATAAAAGCTATATATGACAAATCCACAGCAAACATTATCCTCAATGGTGAAAAATTGAAGGCATTTCCCCTAAAATCAGGAACAAGACAAGGGTGCCCACTCTCACCACTACTATTCAACATAGTGTTGGAAGTGTTGACCACAGCAATCAGAGCAGAAAAAGAAGTAAAAGGAATCCAGATAGGAAAAGAAGAAGTGAAACTCTCATTGTTTGCAGATGACATGATCCTCTACATAGAAAACCCTAAAGACTCTATCAGAAAATTACTAGAGCTAATCAATGAATATAGTAAAGTTGCAGGATATAAAATTAACACACAGAAATCCCTTGCATTCCTATACACTAAGAATGAGAAAACAGAGAAATTAAGGAAACAATACCATTCACCATTGCAACAAAAAGAATAAAATACTTAGGAGTATATCTACCTAAAGAAATAAAAGACCTATACACAGAAAACTATAAAACACTGATGAAAGAAATGAAAGAGGACACAAACAGATGGAGAAATATACCGTGTTCATGGATTGGAAGAATCAATACTGTGAAAATGAGTATACTATCCAAAGCAACCTATAGATTCAATGCAATCCCTATCAAGCTACCAACAGTATTCTTCACAGAACTAGAACAAATAATTTCACACTTTGTATGGAAATACAAAAAACCTCAAATAGCCAAAGCAATCTTGAGAAAGAAGAATGGAACTGGAGGAATCAACCTGCCTGACTTCAGACTCTACTACAAAGCCACAGTCATCAAGAGAGTATGGGACTGGCACAAAGACAGAAATATAGATCAATGGAACAGAATAGAAAGCCCAGAGATAAATCCATGTACCTACGGACACCTTATCTTTGACAAAGGAGGCAAGAATATACAGTGGAGAAAAGACAACCTCTTTAACTGGTGCTGGGAAAACTGGTCAACCACTTGTAAAAGAATGAAACTAGAACACTTTCTAACACCATACACAAAAATAAACTCAAAATGGACTAAAGATCTAAATGTAAGACCAGAAACTATAAAACTCCTAGAGGAGAACATAGGCAAAACACTCTCCGACATAAATCACAGCAAGATTCTCTATGACCCACCTCCCAGAATATTGGAAATAAAAGAAAACTAAACAAATGGGACCTAATGAAACTTAAAAGCTTCTGCACTACAAAGGAAACTATAAGCCAGGTGAAAAGACAGCCTTCAGAATGGGAGAAAATAATAGCAAATGAAGAAACAGACAAAGGATTAATCTCAAAAATATACAAGCAGCTCCTGCAGCTCAATTCCAGAAAAATAAATGACCCAATCAAAAAATGGGCCAAAGATCTAAACAGACATTTCTCCGAAGAAGACATACAGATGGCTAACAAACACATGAAAAGATGCTCAACATCACTCATTATCAGAGAAATGCAAATCAAAACCTCAATGACGTACCATTACACACCAGTTAGAATGGCTGCTATCCAAAAGTCTACAAGTAATAAATGCCGGAGAGGGTGTGGAGAAAAGGGAACCCTCTTACACTGTTGGTGGGAATGCAAACTAGTACAACCACTATGGAGAACAGTGTGGAGATTTCTTAAAAAACTGGAAATAGAACTGCCATATGACCCAGCAATCCCACTTCTGGGCATACACACTGAGGAAACCAGAATTGAAAGAGACACGTGCACCCCAGTGTTCATCACAGCACTGTTTGTAATTGCCAGGACATGGAAGCAACCCAAATGCCCATCAGCAGATGAATGGATAAGGAAGCTGTGGTACATACACACAATGGAATATTACTCAGCATTTAAAAAGAATTCATTTGAGTCAGTTCTAATGAGATAGATGAAACTGGAGTCCATTATACAGAGTGAAGTAAGCCAGAAAGATAAAGACCAATAGAGTATACTAACGCATATATATGGAATTTAAAAGATGGTAACGATAACCCTCTATGCAAAATAGAAAAAGAGACACAGATGTACAGAACAGACTTTTGGACTCTGTGGGAGAAGGCGAGGGTGGGATGCTCTGAGAGAACAGCATTGAAACAAGTATACTATCAAGGGTGAAACAGATCACCAGCCCAGGTTGGATGCATGAGACAAATGCTCAGTGCTGGTGCACTGGGAAGACCTAGAGGGGTGGGATGGAGAAGGAGGTGGGAGCGGGGATCAGGATAGGGAACACATGTAAATCCATGGCTGATTCATGTCAATGTATGGCAAAAACCACTACATATTATAAAGCAATTATCCTCCAACTAATAAAAATAAATGGAAAAAAATAAAATAAAAGATCTACTTTTTTTTTAACTACTCTCACCTGTGTTTTGTGTTTTTCACATCTTCATATCTATTCCTTGTTTATTATAGTTATCAATTCAGTTCAGTCACTCAGTTGTGTCCACCTCTTTGTGAGTGCATGGACTGAGGCATGCCAGGCCTCCCTGTCCATCACCAACTCCTGGAGCTTGCTCAAACTCATGTCCATCGAGTCAATGATGCCATCTAACCATCTCATGCTCTGTTGTTATAGTTGATTTTAAAAATTTTGTCTCTAAACCTTCCTATTAGTTTAAGTGGTTGATCAGAGCCTTTGCTAATAATATCTATTTGCCTTTACTAGTGGGATTTTTCCCCCTTTCATATAAATTCTTACTTCTTGTAGTCTTTTCTTTTCCATTTAAATACCCTTTAGCATTTCTTGTAAGATCACTTTAGTATTGAGAACTCTTCTAGTTTTTGATTGTCTGAAAAAATCTTCAGCTCTTCTTCAGTTCTGAATGATAACCTTGATGGGTAGAGTATCCTAGGTTGTAAGTTTTTCCCTTTCAGTACTTTTTTGAGTATTTATTTTTATTTATTTTTTTTACTTGGCTGTGCCTGGTCTTAGTTGCAGCATGTGGGATCTTTGGTTGTGGCATGTGGAATCTTTTAGCTGTGGCATGCTAACTCTTAGTTGCAGCATGTGAAGTCTTGGTTTGCAGCACGTGGGATCTAGTTCCATGACCAGGGATTGAACCTGAGCCCCCTGCATTGAGAGTGTAGAATCTTAACCACTGGACCACCAGGGAAGTCTTACTTTCAGTACTTTAAATAAATATATCATGCCACTCCCTTCTGGCTTGCAAAATTTGTGCAGGACAACCACATATAGCCTTATAGGGAATTCCTTTATATATGACTATTTGTATTTCTTTTGCTGCCTTTAAAATTCTCTCATTATCTTTAACTTTTGCCTATTTAGTTATAGTATGTCTTAGTGTGAATCTCTTTGGGTTCATCTTGTGTGGAACTCTGTGCTTCCTATACCTGGAAAATGTTTCCTTCTTCAGCCTCATGAATTTTTCAGCTATAATTTCATCAACTTCACTTTCTACCCTCTTCTCTCTCTACTTGTTTTGAAACCCCTAAATGCAAATATTAGTGTACTTGACATTATTTTAGAGGTCCCTTAAAGTATCCTCATTAAAATTTATTTTCATTTTTCTGTTCTGATTGGATGATTTCATTAGTCCTATCTCACATTCTTCTGTATTACCTAGTCTGATGTTATTCCCTTCTTGTATATTTTTCATTTTGGTTATTGCATTCTTCAGCTCTAACTGGTCTTTTTGAAATTTTCTAGTTCCTTGTTAAAATCCTCACTGTTTATTCTTTTCCCAAGTTCACTTAGCTTATTACTATAACTTTGAACTCATCTGATGAATTATCTGTTTCATTATCATTTTTCCAGGGTCTTATCTATTTTTCATTTGAAACATATTCCTATGTTTCTCATTTTAACTTTTTTGTCTCTCTGAAATTAGGTGAAAACAGTTATCTATTCTAGTCTAAAGGGGGTATCCTCTTATGAGATCATCCCTATTCAATTTGCATGTCTCCTTTGGTAGGAGATCTGGATCTGAATTAAGAATGAGTCACCCAGGGTGTGCTGGTGGCTACCACCTTCCTGGGAGTATGGCTGGAGATGGAGGGGCTTGAACCAGAGCCAGGCATGAGCCTGGAATTCTCCTGTACTCAGTGGCAGTGATTACCCCATGAGGAGCAGAAGCAGGGCCCAGGGTGCTGGAGCAGAGCCCCGAGGTTGGGTCCAGGATGGCTCCATTCCTTGTAAGTGTGTGCATTTTCTCTGACAATCACAGCACCATCTCAGTGGAGAGCAGCACTAGAGTAAGAGGAGCTAGAATGAGTGCCCAGGAATCTGTACTCTCAAGTATATGATCTTTTTTTTTTTCCTTATAATGTCTTTGGATTTGGTATCAAGGTAATGCCAACTTGATAGGATGAATTATAAAGTGTTCCCTTATCTTGCATTTTTTGGGAAGTTTGAGAAGAATGGTGTTCATTATTTAAATGTTAGATAGAATTCACCAATGAATCCTTATGGTACTAGATTTTCATTGTTAAACATTTTTACTGAACTAATCTTTCTGTTAAGAATCTGCTGAAATTTCCTATTTCTTCTTCTGTCAGATTAGACTATTTACATGTTTCTAGGAATTGTCTTTCATTGAAGTTATCTTATTTGTTGGAGTATAATTTCTCATAATATTCTTTTATAATTGGTTTTATTTTTCTGAGACCAATAATAAATTCTTCCACTCTGACTTTTGATTTAGGTGATTTGTATCTTCTCTTTTTTTCTTTATCAGTCTAGCTAAAGGTTTGCCAGTTTTGTTTATATTTTCAATGAAACTTTGGTTTGATTGATTGTACTGTTTTTTTTTTTTTTTTCTTTCTGTTTTTTACTTCCTTCCTCTGCTAGCTTTGAGTTTATCATGCCTTTCTTTCTCTCAGCTTCACTAGGGGGCAAGGTTAAGTTATAGATAGAAGATTTTTCTTCTTTTGTAATACAGGAGTTATATTTTTAAATTCCCCTCTGAGCACTGTGTTTGTTGCATCTTAATAAGTTTCATATACTATTGTGTTCATTCATTCTTCTCTAAGTGTTTGCTCTTGTGATTTCTTCTTTGACTTATTGGTTTTTCCAGAATGTATCATTTAATTTCCATTTTTTAAAGGTTTTCTTTCTGTTATTGATTTCCAGCTTCATTTCATCATGTTCAGAGAACACAGTTTACATGATTTCAATATTTTAAAATTTATTGACTTGTTTCATGACTAACTTATATATTCTGCCCTGGACTTTGCCCCATGCCTACTTGAGAAGAATGTATATTCCACTGTTGTTGGGTGAAGTATTATATAAATGTCTGTCAGGTCTAATTGGTTTATAATGTTGTTCAAGTCCTCTATTTCCTTATAATGTACTTGTTCCACATGTTATTGAAAGTGTGGTGTTGGACCTACAACTACTACTATGGAACGGTCTCTTCCCCCACTTCAATTCTGCCAATGTTTGCTTCATATTTTGTTTGATGAATATATTAATTATAAAGAAAACTTAATGAAATGATTCTTTCTTTTATCAATATATAATGCCTATATTTGTTTCTTATAACAGTTTTGACTTGAAGTCTATTTTGTCTGAACTTAGTATAGTCTTCCCACTTTCTTTGGTATTAGTATTTGTGTAAAATATCCTTTTTTTAATCCTTTCATCTTTTTGTATCCTTGGCTCTAAAATGAGTCTCATGAACAGCATATAGCTGGATTTTTCAAAATTAATTCTGCCACTCTCTGTCCTTTGATTGGGGAGTTTAACCCATTTACATTTAAACTAATTACTTATAGTAAGAACTTACTTCCATTATTTGCTATTTCTTTTCAGTTTTAAATCTTTTTGTCCCTTATTTCCTCCAATACTGATTTCTTTTGTGCTTAATTAATTTTTTATAGTGAGCTGCTTTAAACCCTTCACACTTAATGTGTATATTTTTAGACATTTTTGTTTGTTTTTTACCATGGAGATTACATTTAATATTCCACATTTATAACAATCTAGTTTGAACTGATACCAGTTTAACCTCAATAGCTTACAGAAACTGTATAAGTCACATCTTTGTACACTGTGTGCCTCAAGCATGTATTTTAAATTACTTTATGAATTTGTCTTTAAAATTCTGTAGAAAATAAAAAGTAGAATTACAAACCAAAAAGATGACAATAAGGATTTGCCCAAATATTTACCTTTACCAGGATTTAAAAAAAATTTCTTCATGTAGTTTTGAGTTACTGTCTTTGTACTTTCATTTTCACCAGAACTCCTTATAGCATTTCTCTTAGGGAAGATTTAATAGTATCAAACTGTTATCTCTTAATTATCTGAGAATATCTAAGTTCTCATTTTTTAAGGACATTGCTGCCATATATAGAATTCTCAGTAGACAGTTTTTTATTTTAGCACTTTGTGTTATCCCCTTGTCTTCTGACCTCCTTAGTTGTTGTTGTTGTTGTTGTTTTCTGGGTATAGGGTACTTTTATTTTTAATGAGAATCATCTATTGCTCTTATTGAGGACAAGTTGCTTCTGTTTTGCTTCTTTCAAAATTCTGTTTCTCTTTAGTTTTTGGAAGTTTAATTATAGTGTGTCTATATAAGGGCCCTCTTTGATTTTATTCTTCTTGGAGTTTGTTGAACTTCTTGGATTAGTAGATTCAAATCTTCCACCAAGTTGGAAAGTTTCAGGCTATTATCTTTCCAAATATTCTTTCTGCCTTTTTCTCTCTGTCTTCTCCTTCTAGGCATCCAATAATATCCAATAATAATATTGGATAGTGATGGATTTCATACTGTTCCATAGGTCCTTTAGCATCTATTCAGTTTTTTTCTTTTTCTGTTCCTTAAATTTTTAAAAATAATTTCAATTGTCCTATATTTAGGTTAACTGATTTTCTCTTCTGCTTGCTAAGATTTGCTGTTTTCCACTTCTAGTGAAGTTTTATTTCAATTGTTAGACTTTTCAGTGCCAACTTTTCTGTTTGGCACCTTTCAATAATGTATGGTTTTGATAGTTTCATTTTGTTCATTGGTCATTTTCCTGGTTTACTTTAATTCTTTTTGTATGTTTTCCATTAGTTCTTTGAGAATATTTAAGAAAGTTTTAAGCCCTCAGGGACAGTTTCTCCCTGTTTGTTTTGTTTCCTTGAATAAGCTATACATTTCTGTTTTTTTGTATGATTTTTATTGTTGCTGAAAACTGGAATATTGTTTTGTTGAGTATATAATAAATATTATATGTGGTTGGGTATTGAGTATTATAATGTAACTCTGAAGATAGAATTCTCTCTCTCCTCAAGGCTTTCATTTTCCTTTCTTTCTTCTTTTAACTGTCAAAGGCTATAGTAGCGTGTTTAATGATTTTCCCAAATTTTTGCTAAGGCTATATTCCTTGTCATGTATCATCACTAATGTATCCATTCCTTACAATCTGTGCAACTACTTCTGTGACAGATATTTTACTCAATGCCAGTGATTAAAACAAACCAATAAAGCAAACAAAATCTCTTCTTCTTGTCTTTACTCTCTACTATGGTACTTTTCCAACACTTAGACGGGCTTGCACTGAACCTAGAGATCAGCTCATTGTGGAACCCAAGGGCCTTTCTCATGTCTCTTCTTAGCACATGCCTTACCCTGGTGTGTGTGTGGCCTTCTAAATTCCATCAAATACAGGGATGTTTTTATTTTATCACATTGTACACTTTAAGATATATATGTACACCCATGGCTGATTCATGTCAATGTATGGCCAAACCACCACAATACTGTAAAGTAATTAGCCTCCAATTAAAATAAATAAATTAAAAATAAAGACTTTCTGTTGACATCTCATCACACACACAAAAATATATATGATTTTGTTAATTATATTTTGATAAGGATGGAAAAAAAAAAATAAAGGACAGCAACATCACAGCAATTTTTAAAAAAGGATGCAATATTTGCCCTCTAAAAATATTTTATATAATAGCATATTTGTAAACAGCTATATAGGCACAAAGGAAAAGAATGGCGTTTTCCTAATTGGCAAACTGTGTGAAGACACAGGGGAATCAGGGTGAGGTCATTCCAAACACCACAGTTTGGGTAATGCTGAGTCTGGCTGGCAGGGCCTAAGTCCAAAGCATTGTTTAGTCAGTCCAAGATGGGTACTCTAAGTCAGTACTTTTTTTTTTATACCAGAAGTTATCACTTAAAAATCTACCATATAAATTTACCTGTTTTCTCATAGTTCGTGTCTTATAGAGCAAGCTGCCCTATTTCCTCTGGAAATTTCTTTGAGATTGCTCTCCTACTGTTATCATTGCTGTCTAAAGAAGAGCCTTAAATCTTTGCACATAGCTCAGTGTTGCTCTGAGGCTCTCACATCATAAATGATTTGCTCATTTTCATCTGCTGCAAATTCAGTCTCTCCTTTGCTTCTTCACATACGAATTCACATTTATAGCCTTTCATGGTATATTACCTCATAAATCTATAGTTTTTCTCTCTACTGAGGTCATTCTATTTGAACTTGTCACAAGCCTCCAATAATAAATATATTTGTCTACAGGGATGCTTTTGAATGTCTTAATTTCTCTTAAGAAATTCTCCTGAGCTGTTACTCCCAAATTTTAGTCAGTTTATTGGATATTTTGACAATAGTCTTTTCCCCTGGACCTCCACAGGCTGTTTTGCTTGGCTTACAGAGTATCTGAGCAGTGCCCACCGCTTTCACAGCCTGCGTTCTGAACTAGGTGAAACACGGGTGAGTGTCTATGTCAGCTCTTCAGGTAGCCTGCAGACTCAGACAGACGTATGATAATTTGTGAGTGAGATTTGCTTTGCTTCTTCTGGGATCGAGTACCAGGGTCCTATACTTGGATGTGGGTTTCCCTATTCAAAAGTGCCACTGTGCAGGAACCAAGATGGTGGGGAAGTAGGTGGACATGGAATGCATCTCTCTCCACAGGTGCATCAGGAATATATCTACAGAGAGAACAGTTGTCACGGAACACTGACTGAGTACCAGCAGGAGTCCTTGACTACCAGAAAGGATTGTGTAGATCCATGCATGATTTGGTAGGGATGAAGGGAAGAAGGGAGGAGGAGGAGGACAAGCAGGACAGGACCAGCACCCAGGGGCAGGGGAGCTGAAGCAAAGGAGAGACTCCCACATCCAGAGAAACTGGCTGGGACAGAAGGGAAGCATCTGAGGCTATCAGAGGGTGAACCCGCTGATCTCTGACAGTCTGAATAGAGTGAGAAACACACAGACAATCCACGCCATGGCCCTGTACTCCCTACCCCAGGCTGGGACACATGTCCACTGGAGTACACGGGTGCTGGGAGTTGGAGTGTGGGGACTGGAGAGCAATTCCAGGATAAAGACTACTGAGACCAGCCTTCCTCCGTACTGGAGGGCCTCCTAGGGAGGCTGAGGTGGACTGTGACTCACAATGTGGGCCAAGATTGTGGCAGCCAAGACCCTAAGAAAACGGTTATTATTTTTATGTTTTGATTAGTTCATTGTTGGTTCTGGGTTTTTTGTTCTATTTTGTTTTGCTTTCTTCTTTTTTCCCTGTTATTGTGGTTACTGTGTTTGTTATTATTTCTGTTTAGGCTTTGGGGATTTTCAAATCATATCTTTAATTTCTTTTATGTATTGCTTCTTCTACTTTGGCTTTCTGTTGTTCTGTGTCTTCTTTTATTTTTTTGGGGGGGGTTCTTTTTAATTTTGTAGTATACATGAAGCTCCAATATTTTGGTCACCTGATGTGAAGCACCAACTCATTGGAAAAAACCCTAATACTGGGGAAGATTGAAGGCAAAAGGAGAGGGGGGTGGCATAGGATGAGATGATTAGAGAGCAACACTGACTCAATGGATATGAATTTGAGCAAACTCTGGGAGATCCTGGAGGACAGAGGAGCCTGGTGTGCTGCAATCCATAGGATCACAGAGTCAGATGCGTCAGACACGACTTGGCAAGCGTGCAGCACGTGCAGTAATACTCCATAAAGAGGAGTGAATCTGAGTCAGTTGCGGTGAGGTGTGTGAACCTAGAGCCTGTTGCATAGAGTGAACTAAGTCAGGAAGAGAAAAACAAATTTGTATATCAATGCATATATATGGAATCTAGAAAAACGGTATTGATGAACCTCCTTGCAGGTAGGAATAGAGACGAGATGTAGAGAACAGACTAGCAGACGCGGTGGGGGAAGGAGAGGTGGGGACAGAGTAGCACTGACTACTCGTAGCGCTGTGTGCTCAGTTGCTCAGTCGTGTCTGACGTGTGTGACCCTGTGGGCTGCAGCCCAACAGGCTCCTGTGTCCGTTGCATCTCCCAGGCAAGAGTACTGCAGTGGGTTGCCATTTTCTCCCTCGGGGTATCATCCCAACCCAGAGATCGAACCCACATCTCCTGCACTGGCAGGCATATTCTTTATCACTGAGTCGCCTGAGAAGCCCATATATACACTATAATGTGTAAAATAGATAGCTAGCAGGAAGCAGCACAGAGAACTCAGGTCAGTGCTCTGTAATGACCTAGAGGGGTAGGATGGTGGGCCGGGAGGGAGGTTTAAGGGGGAGGGAATATATGTATGTGTGTGTATATGTATATACTTTTATAGCTGATTCACACTATTGTACAGAGGAGACCAAGACAATAATACGCTCTGAAAATGTTTTTGAAAGATAAAATAAAATGACTTTTTATGAAAAGGTGCCACTGCCTGGGAAGCAGGTAGGAAAGGGACACGAAAAAATGCCACAAAGCTTTCCTATCAGTTTGAAGTTGACTTTCTCTTGCATCAGTGTTTGCTTGACTGCTGTGAACTTTTGTTTTCCCGTATTTCTGACAAAGTTGGTTCTGACTCTTTCTGCTTGTTTTCCAATGTTTCTCACCTCCTGAGATTTTGACATGGATGACATTAAATCTATAAATAAATTTGGGAACTAATTCCATTTTAATAATATTGAGTCCTCTTAATCCATGAACATTGAATGGATCGCTATTGATTTAGATTGTCTTAAGTAAGCTCTGTACTATTTTACAGTGTTTGGTTGTATAGATGTTACCCATTCTTTGATAAATTTATTATTAAAAGTTTCATTCTTTTTTGAATGAAACTAGAACACTTTCTAACACCATACACAAAAATAAACTCAAAATGGATTAAAGATCTAAATGTAAGACCAGAAACTATAAAACTCCTAGAGGAGAACATAGGCAAAACACTCTCCGACATAAATCACAGCAAGATCCTCTATGACCCACCTCCCAGAATATTGGAAATAAAAGCAAAACTAAACAAATGGGACCTAATGAAACTTAAAAGCTTTTGCACTACAAAGGAAACTATAAGTAAGGTGAAAAGACAGTCCTCAGATTGGGAGAAAATAATAGCAAATGAAGAAACTGACAAAGGATTAATCTCAAAAATATACAAGCAACTCCTGAAGCTCAATTCCAGAAAAATAAATGACCCAATCAAAAAATGGGCCAAAGAACTAAACAGACATTTCTCCAAAGAAGACATACAGATGGCTAACAAACACATGAAAAGATGCTCAACATCACTCATTATCAGAGAAATGCAAATCAAAACCACAATGAGGTATCATTACACGCCAGTCAGGATGGCTGCTATTCAAAAGTCTACAAGCAATAAATGCTGGAGAGGGTGTGGAGAAAAGGGAACCCTCTTACACTGCTGGTGGGAATGCAAACTAGTACAACCACTATGGAAAACAGTGTGGAGATTTCTTAAAAAACTGGAAATAGAACTGCCATATGACCCAGCAATACCACTTCTGGGCATACATACCGAGGAAACCAGATCTGAAAGAGACACGTGCACCCCAATGTTCATCGCAGCACTGTTTATAATAGCCAGGACATGGAAGCAGCCTAGATGCCCATCAGCAGATGAATGGATAAGGAAGCTGTGGTACATATACACCATGGAATATTACTCAGCCATTAAAAAGAATTCATTTGAATCAGTTCTAATGAGATGGATGAAACTGGAGCCCATTATACAGAGTGAAGTAAGCCAGAAAGATAAAGAACATTACAGCATACTAACACATATATATGGAATTTAGAAAGATGCTAATGATAACCCTATATGCAAAACAGAAAAAGAGACACAGAAGTACAGAACAGACTTTTGAACTCTGTGGGAGAAGGTGAGGGTGGGATGTTTCAAAAGAACAGCATGTATATTATCTATGGTGAAACAGATCACTAGCCCAGGTGAGATGCATGGGACGAGTGCTCGGGCCTGGTGCACTGGGAGGACACAGAGGAGTCAGGTGGAGAGGGAGTGGGAGGGGGGATCGGGATGGGGAATACGTATAACTCTATGGCTGATTCGTGTCAATGTATGTCAAAACCCACTGAAATGTTGTGAAGTAATTGGCCTCCAACTAATAAAATAAGATTTTTTTTAAAAAGTTTCATTCTTTTTTTTTTTTTCATTCTTTTTGAAACTATTGTGAATGGAACTGTTTTAGTAATTTTGTTTTAAATTGTTCATTGCTATTATTAATATATTGAAATATACTTGACATTTGTATATTTATCTTATACTCCGAAAACTAGTTTAATAGTTTTGGGACATTCATTATTATTTCCTTCATACAATTGTTATTTTTTGTCTTCAACAAAGATGTTTTAATTCTAACATTCCAGAAGAAAGTGAGAATTTTTTATTCATTGCACTGGCTACAACCTGCAATACAATGTTAAACATGTGGTAAAAGTGAGTGTCTTTGCCTTGCTTCTGATCTTAAGGGGGAAAATATTTAGTCTTTTATCATTAAGAATGATATTAGATGTGGGATTTTTGTAGATGCTCTTTACCAGAATAAGTAAATTTCTTTTTATCCCTGGTTTGTTGAGAGTTTATCATGAACAGATGTCAGATCTTTTTAAATGCCTTTTATTAACAAGGTTACTGTATGTGTTAATTTGGGGATGTTAACTTTGCATTCTTACAGTTAATTCCTTTTGGTCATTGTGTATAATCATTTTTATAGGTCACTAGAATCAACTTACCAATAATTTGTTTAAGATTTTTACATGTGTATTTACAAGAGATATTGGCTGTACTTGTGATTTTTTGTCTGCCTGTGGTATCAGGGTAATATTGGGTTTTGTAGTATTCTTATTGTTTCTTCTTTAAATGTTTGATATAATTCATTAGTGAAGTCATCTGGGATTCAGTTCAGTTCAGTTGCTCAGTTGTGTCAGACTCTTTGCAACCCTATGGATTGCACCATGCCAGGCTTCCCTGTCCATCACCAACTCCCGAAGCTTGCTCAAACTCATGTCCGTTGAATTGGTAATGCTATCCAACCATCTCATCCTCTGTCGTCACCTTCTCCTCCTGCCTTCAATATTTCCCAGTGTCTCTTCCAATGAGTTAGTTCTTCCCATCAGGTGGTCAAAGTATTGGAGCTTCAGCTTCAGTGTCAGTCCTTCCAATGAATATTCAGGACTGATTTCCTTTAGGACTGGCTGGTTTGATCTCCATGTAGTCCAAGGGTCTCTCAAAAGTCTTCTAAAACTCCACAGTTGAAAAGCATCAGTGCTTCAGTGCTCAGCTTTCTTTATAGTCTTACTCTCACATCCATACATGACTACTGGAAAAACCATAACTTTGACTAGACAGACCTTTGTCAACAAAGTAATATCTCTGCTTTTCAATATGCTGTCTAGGTTGGTCATAGCTTTTCTTCCACGGAGCATGAGTTTTTTGATTTCATGACTGCAGTCATCATCTGCAGTGATTTTGGAGCCCAAGAAAACAAAGTCTGTCACTGTTTCCATTGTTTCCCCATCTATTCGCCATGAAGTGATGGGACTGGATGCCATGATCTTAGTTTTTTGAATGCTGAGTTTTAAGCCAGCCTTTTCACTCTCTTCTTTCACTTTCATCAAGAGGCTCTTCAGTTCCTCTTCACTTTCTGCCGTGAGGGTGGTGTCATCTGCATATCTGAAGTTATTGATGTTTCTCCCAGAAACTTGATTCCAGCTTGTGTTTCATCCAGCCCAGCATTTCTCATGATGTACTCTGCATATATTTTAAATAAGCAGGATGACAATATACAGCCTTGACATACTCCTTTCCCAATTTGAAACCAGTCTGTTGCTCCATGTCCAGTTCTAACTGTTGCTTTTTGACCTGCATACAGATTTCTCAGGAGGCAGGTCAGGTAGTCTGGTATTCCCATCTCTTGAAGAATTTTCCACAGTTTGTTGTGATCCATACAGTCAAAGGCTTTGGCATAGTCAATAAAGCGGAAGTAGATGTTTTTCTGGAACTCTCTTGCTTTGTTGATGATCCAACAGATGTTGGCAATTTGACCTCTGGTTCCTCTTCCTTTTCTAAATCCAGCTTATACATCTGAAAGTTTTCAGTTCATGTACTGCTGAAGCCTAGCTTGGAGAATTTTGAGCATTACTTTGCTAGCATGTGAAATGAGTGCAATTGCACGGTAGTTTAAGTTTCTGATTGAAATATACTGATCGTCTTACTGAGAATCCCATGTACGTGATGATTCTCTTCTCTTTTACTGCTTTCAGGTTTCCCTCTTTGGCTCTGGCTTTTGAAAGTTTGATTATAATGTGTTTCAGTGTGGATCCCTTTGAATTCATTTTTCCTGGAGTTTGTTGAGCCTCTTGGATGTTTATACTTATGTCTTTCATTAAATTTGCAAAATTTTCAGCTGCTATTTCTCTAAATACTCTCTCTGCCCCTTTATCTCTCTCTTCTCCTGGGACACCCACAATGTATGTTGGCTTCTTGATGGTGTCTCACCAATTCCTTAGGCTCTGTTTGCTTTTCTTTAGTCTTTTTTTTCCTCTAGATCTCAAAAAAGGAAAAGTGAAAAATGAAGAGAGAAAAGGGTTGTGGCCTCATAAATCCTCTAGAAGTCACTGCAGCTGGAGCAGGGGGTGCTTGTGACAATTGGGGGGAGGTGCAACAACAGTGGTTGCCTCCTTTTTTTAAAAAATATTTTTTTATTGAAGGATAATTGCTTTACAGAATTTTGTTGTTTTCTATCAAACCTCAACATGAATCAGCCACAGGTATACATATATCCCTCCCTTTTGAACCTCCCTCCCATGTCCCTTCCCATCCCACCCCTCTAGGTTGATAGAGTCCCTGTTGGATTTTCCTGAGCCAGACAGCAAATTCCTGTTGGCTCTCTATTTTACATATGGTAATGTAAGTTTCCCTGTTACTCTTTCCATACATCTCACCCTCTCCTCCCCTCTCCCCATGTCCATAAGTGTATTCTCTATGTCTGTTTCACCACTGCTGCCCTGTAAATAAATTCTTGCCTCCCTTTTTGTGTATACCTCTGTGATAAGAAGCAGCAATCATCAATCAAAGCACAGATCCTCAATATACAGAGTACAGAATCTTCTTTGCTTCCCTGGCCCCCACATGTTGTGTGCAAGCTTTCCAGGAATATGTGTACAGCTGCTTGCCCCAGGGATGTAGATGCTACTGTGTTAAGAGTATTGAAATTGACTAAAGTTGATTGCAATTTACTGTCCAAATCTTCAGTAGATTCTAGAACTCCAAAATACGTCAGTCAATTCTGCCAGTGCAGTTCTTTTGTCCTGGTGGAAGACAGATTCCTAGTGCTTTCTGCTTGGTCATTTCCCAGAATGCTCCCCACAAATCTTTCACAGACAGTCATGGTATATACATGGATCCCAGAGCATAGAATCCATTGCCTATCAGGAACTAAGGCCACAGATTGAGAAGCTTGGACCTAAAGAAAAGAATGGCAGGTTCCACTCTCTTATAGCTGAAACTGCCTTTATACGTCTTCCCATCCTGTATGAGACCCTGGCTCTGACTTATCCTTCATTTAAGATACAGCCACAGAGGAAGCAAGATGGTGGAGGAGTAGGAGGATGTGAAAGGCATCTCTCTCCACAGATGCATCAACAGTACATCTACAGATGGAGCAGTTCTCACAGAGCACTGGCCGAACACTAGCAGAGGACCTCAGACACTGGAATGAGCAAGAAAGATCCCCATGTAACCAGGAGGGACAGAGGACAGAAGGGAAGGGGAAGAGGAGAGGGAGCTGCATGGGGCCTGTGCCCCTGAGAGGCTGGCTGAAGGAGAGGAGGGGTCCCTGCATCTGGGGAAGAAACTGGCCCTTGCCCACCTGCCAGCAGGTGTTAGAAAAGGCCCCCACCAGGGTGGCCATCTTGTGCGGTAGATAGGGGCTAGGAAAGGCTGCCTCCAGGGCTGGATCTCTCACACCAATAGCCACCGGTTTTCCTGTGTACCTTGTTGCTGATGGGGCAGAATCTTTCACAGCCACTGACTCCCCAGTACACCTGTCACCGTCAGGGCTCCTATAACACCACCAGCTGTGCCACCTCTATGCCCTGCCCTAACCAGGGTAGACCCAAGTGCTCCAGGCAGCCTCAGGCGCAGGCCCCTGTGGGTGGTCACACACAGAGGTAGGGCCAAAACCACAGGTGAGCCCCAGGGGACATGAAACGAAGGGGGGAAAAGGTTGAAATTACTCCTCTCACTTGAGCAAACCGTGAACTGACATCCCATTACTGACTTTGTTAGAAACTCAGTGCCTACAAAACATCCGAACAGACAAGTTCTCTTGGCCAGGACAGGCCTAGCTTTAGCAGATGTAGACTTTATGGGCACATACATGTAGGGGTTGGATCAGGCTAAAGTCTGAGTTGCCTCTGTACACCCACGACAGCTCCAGAGCCAGGATTTCTGCAATTAGAACCAGATTTCAGTGGATCTACTCTGGTGGCACGGTGAAAGCAACATCGGGGAGACACCAGGGCCAGTTGCCATCACACCTGCAGTTAAAGTGGGGCTTAGAGCAGGGCCAGCATTGGTATAATCTGAGAGTTCACACAGTGGGTGAAAGGTGACACAACGGAGCACACCCACAGGTGAACAGCTCCAGAGGAAGAGCACTCAGTGGCCTCCCCGCCAGGAGGACTCCTCCAAATCTGCCCACCTTGCACCACAGACCAGAAACACGCCTAAGCAGCAGAATTGGGGGTCCTCTGCTCCAACAACTAGGGAGATGCCTCTGCCTCTGACAGGGCAGTGAGAACCACAGGGCAAAGGGGAGACTCTGCTCAATGTCCAAGGCAGGCTCAGGTGAGTGATCTAGATGTCCATCAACAGATGAATGGACAAGGAAGCTGTGGCACATGTTTAAATGGAATATTACTCAGCCATAACAAGGAACACATCTGAGTCAGTTCTAATGAGGTGGATGGACCTAGAGCCTATTATACACAGTGAAGTCAGTCAGAAAGAAAAACAAATATCATATAATGTGTATATATATAGCATCTAGAAAGATGGTACTGATGAACCAGAGGATGAGATGGTTGAATGGCATCACTCACTCAATGGACATGAGTCTCAGCAAACCCCAGGAGATAGTGAAGAACAGGGAAGTCTGGCACACTACAGTTCATGAGGTCACAAAAGGTGAGACATGATGTAGTGGCTGAATGACCACAAGCACAGAGATGCAGACACAGAGAACAGACTCGTGGGCACAGCGGGGGAGGGAGAGGGTGGGCTGAATTGAGACAGCAGCATTGGAGCATGTGTATATCACCACACGTGAAATAGATAGCTGGTGGGGATTTGCTGTATGATGCGGGGAGCTCCACCCCACGCCCTGTGACAACCTAGAGGGGTGGCATAGGGCAGAAGGTGAGCGGGAGGTTCAAGAAGGAGGGGGCATATGCATACCTGTGACTGGTTCATGTAGATGTATGGCAGAAATTGACACAACAGAGTAAAGCAATTACCCTCCAATTAAAAATAAATAAATGAAAAAAAATTAAATCTACAAACAGTAAGTGTTAAAGAACATGTGGAGAAAAGGGAACCTTCTTACACTGTTCATGGGAATGCCAGTTGATACAGCCATTATGGAGAATAGTACAGAGGCTCCTCAAAACTAAAAATATGACTCAGCAACACCACTTCTGGGCATTTACCCATAGAAAACCATAATTCAAAAAAAAATACGTGTACCCCAATATTCATTGCAGCACTATTTACAATAGCCGTGACATGGAAGCAACCCAAATGTTCATCCACAGAGGAATGGATAAAAAATGTGGTACATATATACAAAGGAGTATTGCTCAGCCATAAAAAGGAATGAAACAGTGCCATTTGCAGAGACATGGATAGATCTACAGATTGTCATACAAAGTGAAAAAAGAGAAAAACAAATATTGTATATTATCACTTACATGTGGAATCTAGAAAAATAATAGAAATGAACTTATTTGGAAAGCAGGAATAGATACACAGATACAGAGAACAACTTTATGGATACCAAGGGGGAAGAGAGTCAGGAAGGAACTGGGAAATTGGGTTTGACACATATACACTACTATGTATAGAATGGATAAGTGAAGAGAACCTATTGTGTAGCACAGAGAACTTCTACTCAGTGCTTTGTAGTGTCCTAAATGTGAAAGAAATCTTTAATTGGTATGTGTATACACATAACTGGTTTACTTTGCTGTGCAGCGGAAACTAACACGTTGCAAGGCAACTACACTCTAATAAAAATTAATTTTTAAAAAAGAGGAAAAAAAGATACAATTTCAGTGTATGTCTTTCCCTCAGTAGAACTCACAGAATTATCCAGAATGCAAGAACATGCTCTAAGATGCGCAAAGCAAAAGTAGTTCAAATAACCATAGAGCCACCTAATGAAGTTTTATAGTTCTCAGTTTTACAATTCCCAAGAAACCAAAAATTACTGAAAAGTAGCCCCATCTTTATTTAGGTCACTTAGATAACACTGCATGGGTTCTGACTTCAATACAACACATATTTCTTAGTTATTTCCCTCTTCTATTCCACACCAGCAAATTCCTGAACATTACCCAAAAAAGATGTCTCTGACACTCAGCTCATAAGAACCCACTGTTTTCCACTTACTCAGCTCATCACCGAATATTCAGAGAGCTCTGATCATTTTTCTAACTTTTAAAATTATTTCTGTTTCTATATAAAACATTCTTGAAACACTAAAATCAATACATTTAACATTTTCATCACCTCAGAAAGCTGTCTTACTGCTTTGTAGCCAAGCTGTTTCTTCTAGGGTAGCTTCTGTTGTGATTTCTGTGATTTACCCATTACATTTATGTTTTTGAACTTTATATATAAATGGAATACTGTTTTACTCAATATAATCTGTAAGAATTATTCATGTTTTCCTTGTATCTTCAATTCCTTTTTATTTTGAGGAATATTCAGTTCAGTTTAGTCGCTCAGTCGTGTCCAACTATTTGCAACCCCGTGGACTGCAGTGCACCAGGCTTCCCTGTCCTTCACCATCTCCCAGAGCTTGCTCAAACTCATGTCCATTTAGTCAGAGATACCATCCAACCATCTTGTCCTCTGTCATCCCCTTCTCCTCCTGCCTTCAATCTTTCCAAGCATTAGGGTCTTTGCCAATGAGTCAGTTCTTCCCATCAGGTGGCCAAAGTATTGGAGTTTCAGCTTCAGCATCAGTCCTTCCAATGAATATTCAGGGTTGATTTCCTTTAGGATTGACTGGTTTGATCTCCTTGCAGTCCAAGGAATTCTCAAGAGTCTTCTCCAACACCACAGCTCAAAAGCATCAGTTCTTCAGCACTTAGCTTTCTTCATAGTCCAACTCTCACATCCATACATGACTCCTGGAAAAACCATCGCTTTGGCTAGACAGATCTTTGTCAGCAAAGTAATGTTCTTGTTATTAATATGCTGTCTATGTTTATCATAGTTTTTCTTCCAAGGAGCAAGCATCTTTTAATTTCATGACTGCAGTCACCATCTGCAGTGATTTTGGAGCCTAAGAAAATAAAGTCAGTCACTGTTTCCATTGTTTCCTCATCTATTTGCCATGAAGTGTGATGGGACCGGATGCCATGATCTTAGTTTTTTGAATGTTGAGTTTTAAGCCAACTTTTTCACTCTCTTCTTTCACTTTCATGAAGAGGCTCTTTATCTCCTTTTCAGTTTCTGCCATGAGGGTGGTGTCATCTGCATATCTAAAGTTAATTATATCTCTCCTGGCAATTTTGATTCCAGCTTGTGTTTCATCCAGCCCTGCATTTCACATGATTTACTCTGCATATAAGTTAAATAAGCAGGGTGATAATATACAGCCTTGACATACTCCTTTCCAATTTTGAACCAGTCCATTGTTCCATGTCCAGTTCTAATTATTGCTTCTTGACCTGTGTACAAATTTCTCAGGAGGCAGGTAACGTGGTCTGGTATTCCCATCTCTTGAAGAATTTTCTACAGTTTGTTGTGATTCACAGTCAAAGGCTTTTGCATAGTCAATGAAGCAGATGTTTTTCTGGAATTCTGTTGCTTTTCAATGATCCAATGAATCTTGGCAATTTGATCTGTGGTTCCTCTGCCTTTTCTAAAACCAGCTTGACCATCTGGAAGTTCACGTACTGTTGAAGCCTAGCTTCAAGAATTTTGAGCGTTACTTCACTAGTGTGTGAGATGAGTGAAACTGTGCAGTTTTGAACATTCTTTGGCATTGCCTTTCTTTAGGATTGGAATGAAAGCTAACCTTTTCCAGTCCTGTGACCACCGATGAGTTTTCCAAATTTGCTGGTAGATTGAGTGCAGCACCTTCACAGAATCATCTTTCAGGATTTGAAATAGCTTAACTGGAATTCCATCATCTCCACTAGCTTTGTTCATAGTGATGCTTCCTAAGCCCCACTTGACTTCACATTCCAGGATGTCTGGCTCTAGGTGAGTGATCATACCGTCGTGGTTATCTAGGTCATGAAGATCTTTTTTATATAGTTTTTCTGTGTATTCTTGCCACCTCTTCTTAACATCTTCTGCTTCTGTTAGGTCCATACCATTTCTGTCCTTTATTGTGCCCATTTGCATGAAATGTTCCCTTGGTATCTCTAATTTTCTTGAAGAGAGTGCTAGTCTTCCCATTCTATTGTTTTCCTCTATTTCTTTGCATTGATCACTGAGAAGGCTTTCTTATCTCTCCTTGCTATACTTTGGAACTCTGCATCAAATGGGTATATCTTTTCTTTTCTCCTTTGCCTTTAGCTTCTTTTCTTTTCTCAACTATTTGTGAGGCATCCTCAGACAACCCTTTTGGCTTTTTTGCATTTCTTTTCCTCGGGATGGTTTTGATCACCACCTCCTGTGCAATGTTACAAACCCCTGTCCATAGTTCTTCAGGCACTCTGTCTATCAGATCTAACCCTTCAATCTATTTGTCATTTCCACTTTATAATTATAAAGCATTTGATTTAGGTCATACCTGAATGGCTTAGTGGTTTTCCCTACTTTCTTCAATTTTGCCTGAAATTTGCAATAAGGAGTTCATGATCTGAGCAATAGTCAGCTCCCAGTCTTGTTTTTGCTGACTGTATAGAGCTCCTCTATCTTTGGCTGCAAAGAATTTAATCAATCTGATTTTGGTATTGACCATCTGGTGATGTCCATGTGTAGAGTCATCTCTTGTGTTGTTGGAAGAGGGTTTTTACTGTGACCAGCATGTTCTCCTGGCAATACTCTGTTAGCCTTTGCCCTGCTTCATTTTGTATTCTAAGGCCAAACTTGCCTGTTACTCCACATTTACCTTGACTTCCTAGTTTTGCATTCCAGTTCCCTATGATGAAAAGGATATCTTTTTAAAAAATTTATTATTTTATTGAAGATTAATTGCTTTACAGAATTTTGTTGTTTTCTGTCAAACCTCAACATGAATCAGCCATCAGTTCAGTTCAGTTCAGTCACTCAGTCATGTCCAACTCTTTGCGACCCCATGAACAGCAGCACGCCAGGCTTCCCTGTCCATCACCAACTCCTGGAGTCCACCCAAACCCATGTCCATTGTGTCGGTGATGCCATCCAACCATCTCATCCTCTGTCATCCCCTTCTACTCCTGCCCTCAATCTTTCCCAGCATCAGGGTCTTTTCAAATGAGTCAGCTCTCTGCATCAGGTGGCCAAAGTATTGGAGTTTCAGCTTCAATATCAGTCCCTCCAATGAACACCCGGTTGGATCTCCTTCAAGTTCAAAGGACTCTCAAGAGTCTTCTTCAACACTACAGTTCAAAAGCATCAATCAGCCATAGGTATACATATATCCTCTCCCTTTTGAACCTCCCTCCTATCTCCCTCCCCATCTCACCCCTTTTGGTGTTAGTTCTTGAAGGTCTTGTAGGTTATCATAGAACTGTTCAACTTCAGCTTCTTCGGCATTAGTGACTGGGGCATAGACTTCAATTACTGTGATATTGAATGGGTTGCCTTGGAGACAAACAGAGATCATTTTGTTATTTTTGAGATTGCACCCAAGAACTGCATTTTGAACTCTTTTGTTGAGTATGAGGGCTACTCCATTTCTTCTAAGGGGTTCTTACCCACAGTAATAGATATAATGATCATCTGAATTAAATTCACTCATTCCAGTCCATTTTAGTTCACTGATTCCTAAAAATGTCAATGTTCACTCTTGCCATCTCCTGTTTGACCACTTCCAGTTTATCTTGATTCATGGACCTAACATTCCGGGTTCCTATGCAATATTGATCTTTACAGCATTGGACTTTACTTCCATCACCAGTCACATCTACAACTGGGCACTGTTTTCACTTTGGCTCAGCCTCTTCAGTCTTTCTGGAGCTGTTTCTCCACTCTTCTTCAGTAGCATACTGGGCACCTTATCGACCTGAGTTCATTTTCAGTGTCATGTCTTTTTGCCTTTTCATCACATAAATACCAAAGTTTATTTGTCTATTCTTCTGTTGACTGACATTTGTGTTGTTTCAGTTTTGGGGTACTGTGAAGAAAACTCTTATGAACAATCTTTTACAACTGTCTCTATGCACATGTGCTCTCATTGCTCTTGGGTGCATACAGGACAGAGAAATTACATATTCATGTAGTTTTGAGAAACTGCAAAGCATTTTCCTAAGTGTGTGTACAATTTTACACTGTCTTCAGCAGTGAATAAGAGCTACAGGTCTGTTTGTCAGACTACAAGTCTTTATTTTACCTTCATTTTTACAGAAAATTTCCCTAGATATAGAATCCTGGGTAGACAGTTTTCTGGTTTAATTTTGTTTTGCAAGAGTCTGATTGACTGTCTTCTGACTTGCACAGTTTTTAATGAAAAACTTGTAACTCTTATCCTTGATCCTCTGTGTTAAATACTTTCCCACTCTCACTGCCTTAGGATTTTCCCTGACTTTATTTTGCAGCCATTTGACTGCGATCTTTCCCCCTTCCTCTCTTTTGCTGCACTACGTGGCAAGCAGGATCCTAGTTTCCCAACCAAGGATTGAACCCATGCCCCTGCAGCGGTAGTGTGGAGTCCCAACCACTGGACCGCCAGGGAACCCACTGACTATGATGTTTGCTTGTTTTATTCTGCTGTGGGGTTCTCTGAAATTCTTGAATCTGTGGTTATTATAGTCTTTAATCTTGGAAAATTCTTTTCCTTTATATCTCCACATATTTTTTATGCCCTACACTCTCTTCTTCTGGAATTAATTCCACATGTGTTACACTGCTATCTTCTTACATGTCTTAAGGTTTTGCTTTATTCTCCACTCTTTTTCTTTTGTATTTCAGCCATAATAGCTATTGACCTATCTTCACACTTGCTGATTCTTTCCTCCTTTGTGTCCAGTCTGCTGAAACACCTGTTGAAGAAAGTTTAAACTTTCTGACAGTGTGTATTTCTGGCATTTCCAATTGATTGTTGTTTAATAGTTTCCATATATCTACTTTTAAATTCTTCATTTTTTCAGGCTTGTTTACTTCTTAATTTCTTTAACGTATTAATCATAGCTACTTTAAAGTTCCTTTCAGATACTTTCGATGTTTCAGTCATCTCTGGGTCTGATTCTGTTCAATGTTACATCTCTTGACAGTCAGTCCTGTCTTTTATTTCCCCTCCCCCCATACCTCTGTGTGTGTGTGTGTGTGTGTGTATCTTTTCATTTTTGGTTGAATGCCAGATATTAAAGAAGAACACTTAAGACCAAAGTCTCTGTACCCCAAAATAGGCATTCCTTTTTTCTGCTAAATCGTTAGCGGGGGAAGGTCTGATTCAGGCTAGTGAGAACTTGAACTGGGTTGTGGCTTCTGCAGTTGGTCTTGGCATCTGAGATTTTCCAGGGATGTGGGCCTGTTCTACTCTTCCTCCAGAACAGTGCATCTGTACCAGGCCCTGAGGATATGAGCATGTGGTGCCTCCCACCACACACTACCAATGGAAGGCTTCTGCTCCATATGTGAGAGGTAAAAAAAATGTGTGCTTTCAGGTCCCCAGTGGTAGGTGGTAATCTTCTGAACACCTACATTGAGATGCTCTCTCTGTGGTCCCTTGCTTTGCCCCAAGTACATTGCCTGAGCTGCTAGTGAAGGCCTAGGAGAAAGACCTACCAGTGAGTGCAATCCTCCTCTTGTCCAATTTCTCATCATTCTGAACTGGCACACTGGCCCACAGTTGAATGGCTCATTGAAACTATAGTCAGCTGACTTCTCCCTTCCACTTGTGTTACACCTCTTCCTTTGTGCTGTGCTAATCATTTTCAGAGCACATCAGTTTGGATCTCTGTCCACCTGGTTCCGCGTGGGCCTCGGCATCTGTGTAAACATGACAGGGATATTTTATCCTACCTCTGTGATGTCTTCATTCAATGTCCCAGGTGCTCCACAAGCTCTTCACTCTTAACTGGTTACAGCTCAGCCTTCTAGACCCGTGTGAGCTCTGGGGACTATGAAGTCTAATCTGGCCACTCTGCCTTTCCTGTGGAATTGTATACGGTGTCCCCATGGCTCAGGGTCCAACGACACACTGCAGGCACTGAGGCCTCCTGGGCTTCCTCAGGGGTTCTTCGCTCTGGAGTGCCCTGATTCTAGCATCCACCTTTGCAGATTCCAGCTGCCTGTGCTCCTCTTCATGTCAGCCTGGAATGTGCCCTAAGAAGGAAGATGAGGCCCTTATGGACCTTACCTCATCTGTCCTTTTTTCTCAGGGGCCATGGCCATGTCCTGCCTCATGCTGAATGGGAAATAATTGCCTCCTAGGTAAATATACTTGTTGCTAGCTTATGGTAGAGGCAAGTTCACTCCTAGTTACCCCACTGTGGGCACAATGAAAAGCCTCAGATAGATTTTTAGCTGGCTTAGTAGTTAAAAGTATTTTCCAACTGCATTTTACTACATTGCTTCTTCAGGATCACCAACATTGAGTTTTTTTATTCCTTCTATTAACCATCTAATTCTTCCATGGCTCCTCTCCTGATACTGCCTTGCTAATGCACTCAATAGAAACCACAAACACTGCTGACATTCTGCTTCCCATGATCTTCCTTTGAGGTACACATTTGTTTACTCTAAAACTAATTCCCTCCTGCCACAGACTACACTATCCCCAAATACAGCACCCCACCCCCACCAGTACCCACTCAGACCTGTCTTTAACTTGTGAGAATAACCCCTTTCTAGGCAGAACAGGATCACTTACATATTGGTCAGGCAAGTACAGGTTTCCTGGGACCAATTACCATATCCATTGGCATAGACAAGGACACATGGAATGACAACCCACAAAACTTTTGGAGGCTACTTTCTTGCACACATTCTGTCATCCACTCACTCTCACCCAGGGACTCAGCTGATGGAGCTGTTTGCACTTGAGCTGTGACAATGGGAATGTAATGGGATGAACCAAGTCTTGGCTCTTACATCTCTCTTAGGAAGTGTCATGTGGCACATATTTAAACTTTACTGACAAAAGCCTGGGTCTCCATTGCAGAGAAGGGAGCCACGTGGAGGGCGGGAGCAAGAGAAGGAGCTCTGGTGTGAGCCCACTAAGCCTTGGGGGAGCTCCAGTGTGTGCCATGGGGAAAAGGAATGAGAAGACCATTCACTGGGCCTACACTGCTTTTGACAGGCGACACGTCAAACAAGCTGCAGGAGGTACAGCTGCCTCTGGTCCCATTGTACCTGTGCCAACAGCTCTATGGACAAACAAACATTCAGCCAGACATGCTGTGTGCCGGAAACATCAGGGACATGAAGACTGCATGTCAGGTGTGACCCACTGCGGGAATGGGAGGCTAAGTCCAGGGATTTCAGATGTTATATATGCTTTAAGCCAGGAGCACTTCTACTGGGCGGGTCAATGGTCCCCAGCAGCCTTGTTCCTATGGGGCTCAGAAGTACATCTCCATGCAGCCATGGGCTGAGTGGGGGACCACAAGGTGCCTTATGTGCAAATGCAACGCAGGCCTCCCTCAGGCCCTGTGAACCCCAGTGCTGGCCAGAGCAGCCCAGGGCTCCGCGTTTTCCCAGCGGCCATGCCAACTGTCATCCCCACAGCACCTGCCCTCTACTTGCAGGACAGTGTCGTGAACGCTGCTTGCCTGCAGCAGGGCCTTCCCATTGACAAGGTGGGGCTGCATGAGTGGCAGGAGCCTGGATCCATCCCACAGGGTTGGCATTGGGCCGCCCTCATGCAGGAGGCCCCAAACTCCCAGTTCACAAGAAACTCCTCTTTTTTCCAGGGTGATTCTGGGAGCCCACTTGTCTGTGAATTCAGCCACACCTGGGTGCAAATTGGAGTAGTGAGCTGGGGGAAGGGTTGCACATACCCTATGTTTCCTACAGTTTTTGCCCGAGTCTCCTTTTTCTCGAGATGGATTCAACATCATATAGAAAACATACCCTTACCTCTTCAGCCACTCCCTGCCCTCTCCCCTACTCCGGGGGCCATCATCAACGTCCTTATGACCTCATTGGCTGCCCTGTCAATGCTGTAAGGACCAAAGCCTCACCCAGCTTCCTCACAGCTGCATGCCTCCATCCCTGCCCAGCTCCAGCCCCTCGAGTCCTCACACACCTGAGCAAAGTGAGGGCCATCGGCCAAGCTCACACGCAAGGTCGGGGGGGAGACTGCCAAGGGCCATGCCCAGCACGGCAGAGGCTGGTCTCACCACAGAAGGGCGGCGGTTCATGGGAGGGCAGAGGACATTTGCTGAGTGCTCCGGGCACCTAAGATTTGAGAAGATATTAAAGATTTACAAAGCAAGTGTCCCAGAAATCCTATATTTATCTTTCTACACAGAGTACAGCCTCCCTTTCACATGCAGAGTATGTTCATCACCCTGCCTTGTCAGAATGAACGCTTGTCAGAATGTCACCCTTGACAGAAGGGTGACAGAAGGATAAACCAAACTACAGCATGTCTAGAAAGGACAACCATGTCTGGATATAGGATCCAGCGTGTGACCAAAGCTGGGGCAGAGGGAAAGTCATCATCTTAAAAACAGACCTATCAATATCAGAGTATTAAATTCTTAATCATCTAATTTGGAAAATGGAAAACATGAGCTGAGAGTAGGCACCCAAAGGAAACTTAAAAAGGTAAAAGCAGAAATCAAAAGCCAAAAACAGAAAACATTAAAACTAACATTTTAGAAATACCAGTTTTAACAAAAAATCAAAAAGTAAGAAAGGACATCATGAACTTAATCAAGATATGATGTGAGACTGAAAATACACAAAACAAGAAATGACAAGGGGGATATATCCTTTGAACATAAAAAGTTTAAGAAATCCTAAGAGATATTATTCAACTCTATGTAAATAAATTCAAATGAAAAGTATCACTTTTTAGGAAATAGCTAATTTATTGAAACTGATCCCAGTAGAGACAGAAGGCTAGAGATCAAATTCCAAAGAAGAAGTGGGGAAATTTAAGGAAAAAAAACTATCCTAGTGAAAGTCCTTAGCTGAGATGGCCTCCTTGGGAGTCACATCAGGCCTTTAACCACAGGATTGTCCCAGTGCTGTCCATTCTGTTCCAGACACAGACAAAGGAGGAGAGTGTTGTGAAGACAAAAACTAATCACACACAAAAAACTAAGACAATCCAACCTATCAACTAACAAAAATCCTGATGAAAGATTAACAGAGTTCAACATTAGTTTTTAAGTAATACATTATAATCATGTAGAAATTATTCCAGTAATGCAAAGATAATTATTAGAAAACCCATATATATAATTCACAATATTATCGCTTTTCTAAGGAGAATAAAATTAAAGAAAAGATGTTTAACACATTCAAAATCCATTTCCAACTTTTAAAAAAGGAACCATTGAATAATAAGATATATAGTGTATTAGTCGCTCAGTCATGTCTGACTCTTTGTGACCCCATGGAGTGTAGCCCAACAGGCTTCCATGTCCATGGAATTTTCCAGGTAAGAATACTGGAGTAGGTCATCATTTCCTACTCCAGGGGATCATCCTGACCCAGGGATTGAACCCAGCTCTCCTGCATTACAAGCAGATTGTTTAGTGTCTGAGCCACCAGGGAAGTCCAGTAAGATATACACATACACATACATATACATATACACATACACATACACATACATATACACATACACATACACATACACACACATATACACATCAGCCTAAAAGCTGGCACTTTCCTTAGTGAGGGAACGAGTGCCTTTATGCTGGAGTTAGGGTCACAGAAAAGTTGTTCCTTTATCCCTTGCTCTTTAATACCATATTGGAAGATTGGCCACCACAGCCACACTAGAGAATCATCCAGGGAAATGGAAAAGGCCTTTTAATCTATCTCCTATTTTAAAACTTAGAAGGACTTCCCTGGTGGTCCAATGGTTAAGACTCTGTGCTTCCAATGCAAGGGGTGGGAGTTCCATCTCTGGTTGGGAACAAAGATTCCACATGCCATGCAGCAAAAATAAAATACATTTTTAAAAAATAAATAAAAATTAAAAATCATATAAAGCTGAATTTGTTTAAAAAGAAGACTTAGAGGATATCTGGAACACCCAAGAGAAAACTATGAAACTACCACAAACAGTAAGAAGGTTCAGTAAAGTCATTAGATAAAACATGACAAAATCAGTCTATATTCCCACTAAAAGATACATGATGAAAGACAAAAACAACAATTATAATAACAATGAAAAAGATAAGATACCTATGACCTTAACAAAAAATGTGAAAATTCATATGAGGAAATCTTTAAAATATTCCTGGGGAAAAAATAAATAAAAACCAAAACATCACACACAAAAAGAAAAAGTAGTTTTGGATGAATGATAAGATATGCTATATTCTTGAACAGATAACTCAAAATGTGTTTTCTTTTCTGGAGTTAGACAAGTTGATTTCAAAGTTTATAGCAAAACACAGATAGGTGAGAAAACCCAGGAATAGGACTAAATTCAAGTCATGGTGGGGACTAAGCCAGCAGAAATTAAAATATCCCCAAAAGATGCTACAATAATAACATTCCATAGACTTGACAATTTGTGCCTGTGCATACACACAGTGGATAAAATACTCAGAATTGAGCCCAAGTATATGCTGCTGCAGTCCATGGGGTCACAAAGAGTTGGACACGACTTAGTGACTAAACAACAACATCATGTTGGAAAATCAGTGTATGGGAAATGTGTCACTTTAAATCACTGAAGATGTTTACATTTTCAAAAGTGTGATTTGGCATGGTCATATAAACTTGGTCTTAGAAACAGTATACACCCTGACCAAGTAGACTTTTTTCCCAGCAATTTTGGAAGGGCTGATGTATTGCTGATCCTGCTCAGGATGCCAGTTGTCACACTGTATCTCACTGTACACACTGTTCATTGAAACCAGGGTAGGTAAGGCACAAGCTAAGAGGCTAGAAGACTCAAGGAGCCACAGAACTGTAGACACATTTATTTTCTCCTGGCTGATGCAGCAGCCATAACAGTATACACACTACATTCTCTCCTCTTGTGGCTAATCTAACAGACACAGCCATGAGACAGCAGTAAAGTGCCGCCACTTTCTAAGTGAAGCTCATATATCCCTACAACACAAAGTAGCTCATGACCAGTGAGCACCTCCTGACGCGCATGCATGGCACTAAAAATGCTCTCAGCTGTTACATAGTCATTATTTACATAGCATGGGGTGAGAGAGCCTGAACAGGCCATCTTGGCCGATTTACTCTCTCCCCACACTCCACCCCCTCAGGGTCTCTTGCCTCACATTCAATGCACAGTCCATCTTCTGTGATATTCCCTTGCAGAGTAACACTGACCCTTGGATTTATATCTTGCAACAGCATTAGCTACAACATTTGCATCTCCAAGACATAGCAAAACCCAATGCCAGGTATCACCTGGAACTCATATTGCAGTTCTTGCCCTCACGGGGCTAGAAGAGCCACCCACCACATGTGAAGTGCCTTTATCTTACACGGCCAAGTCCAGTCCACTGTCTGTCTGCGTGAGATTGCAGGAAAGCTTCCACAGGAACAACTCCACCTCTGGGGAATTTTTATTAAGGACCCGAAAATCCCCCACAGGCACTGGGCCCACCCCTTCAAGGAGGGGATATTTGTGGCATTCACAGCCCACCCCCATGATTCCAAATACTTTCACACTGTTCTAAATCTGCAAGAGAAGCAGAGGTTAGTAGCACCTCTTAGAACACAGCCGTTACAGTACACTGTCCTACTAAACCTCCATCACAGGACACAGCCGTTACAGTACACTGTCCTACTAAACCTCCATCACAGGACACAGCCGTCACAGGACA
The DNA here is from genome assembly GCF_963930625.1 of Muntiacus reevesi. Taxonomy (NCBI): domain Eukaryota; kingdom Metazoa; phylum Chordata; class Mammalia; order Artiodactyla; family Cervidae; genus Muntiacus; species Muntiacus reevesi. Next base: position 182,136,623 of record NC_089249.1, on the reverse strand, counting down.
CTGTTCTAAACCTCCATCACAGGACACAGCCATTACAGCACACTGTTCTAAACCTCCATCACAGGACACAGCCGTCACAGCACACTGTTCTAAACCTCCATCACAGGACACAGCCGTCACAGTACACTGTTCTACTAAACCTCCATCACAGGACACAGCCGTCACAGCACACTGTTCTAAACCTCCATCACAGGACACAGCCATTACAGTACACTGTTCTACTAAACCTCCATCACAGGACACAGCCGTTACAGCACACTGTTCTCCTAAACCTCCATATAGGACACAGCCGTCACAGCACACTGTTCTACTAAACCTCCATATAGGATACAGCCGTCACAGTACACTGTTCTACTAAACCTCCATCACAGGACACAGCCGTCACAGCACACTGTTCTAAATCTCCATCACAGGACACAGTCGTTACAGCAGACTGTTCTAAACCTCCATCACAGGACACAGCCGTCACAGCACACTGTTCTACTAAACCTCCATCACAGGACACAGCCGTCACAGCACACTGTTCTACTAAACCTCCATCACAGGACACAGCCATTACAGTACACTGTCCTACTAAACCTACATCACAGGACACAGCCATTACAGGACACTGTTCTACTAAACCTCCATCACAGGACACAGCTGTTACAGCACACTGTTCCAAACCTCCATCACAGGCCACAGCCGTTACAGCACACTGTTCTAAACCTCCATCACAGGCCACAGCCGTCACAGCACACTGTTCTAAACCTCCATCACAGGACACAGCTGTCACACTACACTGTTCTACTAAACCTCCATCACAGGACACAGCCATTACAGTACAGTGTTCTAAACCTCCATCACAGGACACAGCTGTTACAGGACACTGTTGTACTAAACCTCCATCACAGGTCACAGCTGTTACAGGACACTGTTCTACTAAACCTCCATCACAGGTCACAGCTGTTACAGGACACTGTTCTACTAAACCTCCATCACAGGACACAGCCTTTACAGGACACTGTTGTACTAAACCTCCATCACAGGACACAGCTGTTACAGGACACTGTTGTACTAAACCTCCATCACAGGACACAGCCATTACAGTACAGTGTTCTAAACCTATATCACAGGACATAGCCTTGACACTACGCCTTCGCACAATTCAGCCCATATTTGCCTCCACATAACCCAGATGGGACCCCTGTCAGCTCAGGCCCCCTTTAGGGTCTTCACAATTTCAAAATGGCATCTTGCATGCCACCCTCTACTTATCTCAGTAAGGACCCACAAAACCCCCCACAGGTGCCAGGCCCAACGCTATGTCCCAGAGTTACAGAAGCCAAGCTGCCAAGGTTCTCCTGGCTTTTGTCAAAACTGCTTACCCAAGTCAACCAGCCCCACCTGAGTATATGGTTGAAATGTCGTGAATACAGTCACACTGGGGGCCCCTTGAGGATGCCTCCCCCAGGCCACATGAGGTGCTCATGCTCCATTTTCTGCTGCACAATGAATGGGCCTCACTGCCAAGTGGGAACCCACGGTCTCACTAACTTTCATCATCAGCATCACTTACCACCTCACTGTCAGAGATGCTGGGTTCATCAGAGCCACGGGGTTCTTGCTCTGACGCCAACATTCGGTGCTCTGGTCCTTACAAGCGTCTCTGCACACTGCGCCCCAGCACAGCATCACTGAGAGCCCTGTCCATATTCGCCTTCAGGGCAGTCAGGAAAATCCACCCCACAGTGCCAGGCAGTCCGTGCAGCAAAAGGGAACTCACCGCCTGTAACGCCTTTCAAAGCTATTCAGTGACCCATGCACCACCTCCCAGTCTTCCACCAGAGCCCCTGCTGAGAGAACCGCAGCCACATGTTACCACATGCTATATAGTGGCCACTGGCTTCCTCCATCCAGTGGAGCCTCAGGCTCCCCTACCTGCTGGGTATCCTGCCCACTACACCAATTATGTCGCTGATCATCCAGTTCTCACTGTTCGCTGAACCCAGGGTAGGCAAGGCGCGAGCAGGAAGAAGACTCAAGGAACCGCAGAAACTACAGATATGTTTATTCTCTCCTGGCTGATGCAGCAGTCATAACAGTATACTTGCTATATTCTCTCCTCTCGTGGCTAATGCAACAGACACAGCCGTGAGGCAGCAGTGAAGTGCCGCCACCTTCTAAGTGAAGCTCATGCATGTATCCCTACAACACAAAGTAGCTCCTGATCTAGTGAGCACCTCCTGACATGCATGTGCAGTGCTACAAATTATCTCAGCTGTCACATAGTCATTATTTACAAAAGGTGGGGCAAGAGACCCTGAACACTCCATCTTGACCAGTTTGCTCTCTTCACACAGCTGAACACTAGAATTCTTTAGTAGTTCAAAACATACCCGTATTCATTCCAGGTAACAGTCACAAGGTATTTGTTGAGCACTGCTGTGAACCATGCACTGTCAGGGCCTTGGAGTGGCAAGAGGCGCCAAAGCAATTAGTCTCTGCTGTCACTGGTCTTGTGTTTTGGCATAAAGCTGAGACGAAGTTGCACTCAGGGCCAGAGCGATGCATTCCCATCATTATGATCTGTGATGTTTGCAACATGAGTATTTTAACAGCAATAGGTTAAGACAAACTCTTAACTTCCTTTGATGTCTTTCCCCGTGTCTCCTTCATTCTCATCTAGGGCCACTGGGGATTCAGCTAAGGATGTATTCTTATTTACATTGTATACATCCTTCTGTGAAGAGGTATGTAATTGCCAGCCATATTAAGTACAGCAATGCTGCCGGGAATACTCAGGCCCTGTATGTACGACACAAGCTAGTCTGCAAGTCAGAGTGAAGTTTTCACTACACAGGTCCAGATGGAAGTTCTATCCTGTCAGGAATAGGACTAATAACGCAGCATGTGCAGCAGTAAACATACCAAACATCTGTTGGGATGGAAATTCATGACACAGAGAAGTCTCTGTGTCAGTCAGGCAGAAAACTTACATGGTGGAGTTGCCAATTGAAGCGGAGTGCTTCATGCATCCCAGCCGACCTTCATGCCTTAGTTCCTCTTCCTAACCTGCCTTAGCAAAGTTTTCTGGTTCCTGGTGAAACAACACATATGATGGCTGCAGATGCAACCAAACTGCCTGCAAAAGTAAGTGCTCCAATGAAACAACTCCCACACACATGTATCAGTGCATCAGAGACTCAGTAGAACAAAGTGGCAACTTAAAAATGCATTTTGAATTTCTCTTATGGAGGCCTTAATATCAGATTAATTTGTACATTTCTCAGTATTATTGATCATACTAAAATTCAAATAATGACAGCAGGGAGTAACCCAGTTGAATAATAACCAAGAAAAAAAGAAGCCAAAACTGCAAATCACACACACACACAAAAAAAAGATCTCAGAGACAAAATTTGTCTTACTGTATCCAAATGAAAACAAAACTCATGTCAAAATCATGAAGGAAACAAGGATAACAGTTATGAGAACCAATTGAAAAAGAAGGAAAATAACAACAGCAAAGATGAAGCCGTCTATGAGAACCAGGACACTCTAATCACCAACAGCAGAAGCAGAAGTGAGAGTGACAACACACAGTGAGAGGGCCAGCAGGGGGGTGCACAGCAGGCTGTTTTGATGAATTTGCTGACCTTGGGTAAGTCCCACGTTCTTACACTGTGAGTTCTAGTTCATCAACCCAGTTAATGTGAGAGAATTTGTTTTTCAGGCATGATCTCAATAATATTTACAGAGAATCAAATAGAACATACATCTAGAAGTTTCAACCAACGTTTAAAAATGGTTTTAGGGAGCTCCATACTACCAGTAAGATGGTGGAGTAGAAGGATGTGCGCTCATCTTCTCCTGCAAGAACACTAAAATTGCAACTAGCTGCTAAACTAGCTTTAATTGGATTAAAGATTTACTGAGCATGGTTCTGCCCTCCAGAGTAAGACCCAGTTTCCCCCACAGCCAGTCCCTCCCATCTGGAAGCTTGCACACACCTCTTATCCTCATCAATCAGAGGGCAGACAGAATGAAAACCACATTTACAGAAAACTAACCCAAATGATCACATGGATCACAGCCCTGTGTAAGGCTATGAGCCATGCTGTGTAGGGCCTACCAAGACAGATGGGTCATGGTGGAAAGTTCTGACAAAATGTGGTTCACTGGAGAAGGGAATGGAAAACCACTTTAGCATTCTTGCCTTGAGAGTGCCATGAACAGTATGAAAAGGCAAAAAGATAAGGCACTGAAATATGAACCTCCCCAGGTCAGTAGGTTATGCTACTAGAGAAGAACAGAGAAATAGCTCCAGAAGGAATGAAGAGGCTGACCCAAAGCAGAAATGATGTCCAGTTGTGGATGTGTCTAGTGGTGAAAGTAAAGTCCAATGCTGTAAAGAAGAATATTGCATAGGAACCTGAAATAGTAGGTCCATGAATCAAGGTAAATTGAAAGAGGTCAAACAGGAGATGGCAAGAGTGCACATCGACATTTTAGGAATCAGTGAACTAATATAAGGCAGGAATGGGTGAATTTAATTCAGATGACCATTTCTTTAAGGGATTCTTGCCCACAGTAGTAGATAATTTTATAGATATTAGTAGATAATTATATCTATTACTGTGGGTAAGAATCCCTTAAAGAAATGGAATAGCCCTCATAGTCAAATAAGAGTCCAAAATGTAGTACTTAAGTGCAATCTCAAAAACAACAGAATTATCTCGGTTTGTTTCCAAGGCAAACCATTCAATATCTCAGTTATCCAAGTCTATGCCCCAACCACTAATGCTGAAGAAGATGAAGTTGAACGGTTCCATGAAGATCTACAAGACCTTCTAGACCTAACACCAAAATAAATAAATAAATAAATAAAGTCCTTTTCATCATAGGGGACTCGAAGGCAAAAGTAGGAAGTCAAGATATACTTGGAGTAACAGGCAAGTTTGGCCTTGGATTACAAAATGAAGCAGAGCAAAGGCTAATAGAATTTTGCCAATGAACACGCTGATCATACCAAACACCATCTTCCAACAACACAAGAGATGACTCTACACACAGACAACACCAGATGGTCAATACCAAAATCAGATTGATTATATTCTTTGCAGCCAAAGATGGAAGAGCTCTATAGAGTCAGCAGAAAAAGACCGGGAGCTGACTGTGACTCAGATCATTGGCTCCTTATTGCCAAATTCAGACTTAAATTGAAGAAAGTAGGGAAAACCACTAGACCATTCAAGTATGACCTAATTCAAATCCCTTATGATTATACAGTGAAAATGACAAATAGATTCAAGGGATTAGACCTGATGGACAGAATACTTGAAGAACTATGGATGGAGGTTTGTGACATTGTACAGGAGGCAGGGATCAAGACCATCCCCAATGAAAAAAAATGCAAAAAGGCAAAGTGGTTGTCTGATGAAGGCTTACAAATAACTGAGAAAAGAAGAGAAGCTAAAACCAAAGGAGAAAAGAAAAGATATACCCATTTGAATGCAGAGTTCCAAAGAATAGCAAGGAGAGATAAGAATGCCGTCTTAAGTGTACATTGCAAAGAAACAGAGGAAAACAATAGAATAGGAAAGACTAGAGATCTCTTCAAGAAAATTAGAGATACCAAGGGAACATTTCATGCAAAGGTGGGCACAATAAAGGACAGAAACAGTATTAACGAAGCAGTATCTAACAGAAGCAGATATTAAAAACAGGTATCAAGAATACACAGAAAAAAACTATACAAAAAAGGTCTTAATGACCCAGATAACCACAATGATGTGATCACTCACTTACAGCCAGACATCCTGGAGTGTGAAGTCAGGTGGGCCTTAGGAAGCATTACAACCAACAATTCTAATGAAGGTGATGGAATTTCAGCTAAGCTATTTCAAACCCTAAAAGATGATGCTATGAAAGTGCTGCACTCAACATGCCAGCAAATTTGGAAAACTCAGCAGTGGCCAGAGGTCTGGGAAAGGTCAGTTTTCATTCCAAGTCCAAAGAAGGGCAATGGCAAATAATGTTGAAACTACCATAAAATTGTGCTCATTTCTACATTATCAAGGTAATGCTCAAAACCCTTCAAGCTAGGCTTCAACAGTATGTAAACCAAGAACTTTCAGATGTACAGTTGGGTTTAGAAAAGGCAGAGGAACCAAAGATCAAATTAACAATATCCAATGGATCATAGAAAAATCAAAGGAATTCCAGAAATACATATACTTCTGCCTCATTGACTACACTGAAGCCTTTGACTGTGTGGATCAAAACAAACTGGAAAATTTTTAGAGATGAGAATACCAGACCACCTTGCCTGCCTCCTGAGAAACCTGTATGCAGGTCAAAAAGCAATAGTCAGAACTGTACATGGAACAATGGACTGCTTCAAAATTTGGAAAGGAGTACATCAAGGCTATATAATTATCACTCTGCTTATTTAACTTATATGCAGAATACATCATGTGAAATGTCAGGGTGGGTGAAACACAAGCTGGAATCAAGATTGCCAGGAGAAATATCAATAACCTCAGGTATTAAGGTTTTATTGTTCAGTCGCTCAGTCATGTCCAACTCTTTGCAACCCCATGGACTGCAGCATGTCAGGCTTCCCTGTCCTCCACCATCTCCCAGAGAGAGCTTGCTCAAATTCACATTCATTGAGTCAGTGATGCCATTCAACCATCTCATCCTCTGTCATCCCCTTCTCCTCCTGTCTTCAGTCTTTGCCAGCATCAGGGTCTTTTCTAATGAGGCAGCTCTTTGCATCGTGTGGCCAAAGTATGTAGATAGGCAGATAATACCACCCTAATGGCAGAAATCCATCTTGATGAAGGTGAAAGAGGAGAGTGGAAAAGCTGGTTTAAAACTCAACATTCAAAAAACTAAGATCATGGCATCCAGTTTCATCATTTCATGGCAAATAGATGGGAAAAGATGGAAACAGTGATAGATTCTATTTTCTTGGGCTCCAAAATCACTGCAGACAGTGACTGCAGCCATGAAATTAAAAGATGCTTGCTTCATGGAAGAAAAGCTATGACAAACCTAGACAGCATATTAAAAATCAGACATCATTTTGCTGACAAAGGTTTGCATAGTTCAAGCTATGGTTTTTCCAATAGTCATGTATGGATGTGAGAGCTGGACAATTAAGAAGACTGAATGCTGAAGAGTGAATGCTTTTGAATTGTGATGCTGGAGAGATGCTCTCAAGAGAGACTCTTGAGAGTCCCTTGGGACTGCAAGGAGATCAAACCAGTCAATCCTAAAGGAAATCAACCTCGAACATTCATTGGAAGGACTGATGCTAAAACAAGCTCCAACACTTTGGCCACCCGATGCAAAGAACCAACTCTTTGGAAAACACTCTGATGCTGGTGAAGATTGAGGGCAGGAGAAGGGGATAACAGAGGATGAGATGGTTGGATGGCATCATCGACTCAAAGAACTTGAGTTTGAGCAAACTCCGTGCGATAGTGAAGGACATGGAAGTCTGGTGTGCTGCAGTCCATGGGGTCACAAAGACCTGGTTATGGCTAAGCAACTGAGCAACAACAACAACAACAACAACAAAACAAAACAAAAAGTGACACATTTAGTATGAATTTTCCAGTTGTTTCTGAATTATCGGTAATAGGAACTATTCATGACAGAAGACTGACAACATAAATATATGTGAAAATTTGCAGCTGGATAGTCAGCATGAGAAAATGAGCTCTTACAAATATGATAAAAAATGTGAAAGCTCTCAGTTAAGTGAAAGATGATCATAAATTTCAAACCCTGAAGCAATCTTTTGAATGTAATGAATATGGAAAAGTTTTACATGATAAGATTGTCTTTGTTACAGCTAAGAGTTTGCTAACAGGAGAGGAATCCTGTAAGGATAATGAATTTAGGGAAAATGGTGATAAAGCAACGCTTTTAAAAATTAGAGGATACCTTTCAATTTGTTAATATGGTGTATTACATTGATTGATTTGTGGATATTAAAGAACCCTTGCATTCCTGGGATAAAGCCCACTTGGTCATGGTGTATGATTTTTTTTAATATGTTGTTGGATTCTGTTTGCTAGAATTTTGTTAAGGATTTTTGCATCTATGTTCATCAGTGATATTGGCCTGTAGTTTTCTTTTTTTGTGGCATCTTTGTCTGGTTTTGGAATTAGGGTGATGGTGGCCTCATAGAATGAGTTTGGAAGTTTACCTTCCTCTGCAATTTTCTGGAAGAGTTTGAGTAAGATAGGTGTTAGCTCTTCTCTAAATTTTTGGTAGAATTCAGCTGTGAAGCCATCTGGTCCTGGGCTTTTGTTTGCTGGAAGATTTTTGATTACAGTTTCAATTTCCTTGCTTGTGATGGGTCTGTTAAGATCTTCTATTTCTTGCTGGTTCAGTTTTGGAAAATTATACTTTTCTAAGAATTTGTCCATTTCATCCAAGTTGTCCATTTTATTGGCATAGAGCTGTTTGTAGTAGTCTCTTATGATCCTTTGTATTTCAGTGTCAGTGTCTCAATAGATGCAGAGAAAGCCTTTGACAAAATTCAACACTCAATTATGATTAAAACTCTCCAGAAAGCAGGAATAGAAGGAACATACCTCAACATAATAAAAGCTATATATGACAAACCCACAGCAAGCATCACCCTCAATGGTGAAAACTTGAAAGCATTTCCCCTGAAATCAGGAACAAGACAAGGGTGCCCACTCTCACCACTACTATTCAACATAGTGTTGGAAGTTTTGGCCACAGCAATCAGAGCAGAAAAAGACGTAAAAGGAATCCAGATAGGAAAAGAAGAAGTGAAACTCTCGCTGTTTGCAGATGACATGATCCTCTACATAGAAAACCCTAAAGACTCTTCCAGAAAATTACTAGAGCTAATCAATGAATATAGTAAAGTTGCAGGATATAAAATTAACACACAGAAATCCCTTGCATTCCTATATACTAACAATGAAAAAACAGAAAGAGAAATTAAGGAAACAATATCATTCACCATTGCAACAAAAAGAATAAAATACTTAGGAGTATATCTACCTAAAGAAACAAAAGACCTATACATAGAAAACTATAAAACACTGATGAAAGAAATGAAAGAGGACACAAACAGATGGAGAAATATACCATGATCTTGGATTGGAAGAATCAATATTGTCAAAATGGCTATTCTACCCAAAGCAATCTATAGATTCAATGCAATCCCTATCAAGTTACCAACGGTATTTTTCACAGAACTAGAACAAATAATTTCACAATTTGTATGGAAATACAAAAAACCTTGAATAGCCAAAGCAATCTTGAGAAAGAAGAATGGAACTGGAGGAATCAACCTGCCTGACTTCAGACTCTACTACAAAGCCACAGTCATCAAGACAGTATGGGACTGGCACAAAGACAGAAATATAGATCAATGGAACAGAATAGAAAGCCCAGAGATAAATCCACGAACCTATGGACACCTTATTTTTGACAAAGGAGGCACGGATATACAATGGAAAAAAGACAACCTCTTTAACAAGTGGTGCTGGGAAAACTGGTCAACCACTTGTAAAAGAATGAAACTAGAACACTTTCTAACACCATACACAAAAATAAACTCAAAATGCATTAAAGATCTAAATGTAAGACCAGAAACTATAAAACTCCTAGAGGAGAACATAGGCAAAACACTCTCCGACATAAATCACAGCAAGATCCTCTATGACCCACCTCCCAGAATATTGGAAATAAAAGCAAAAATAAACAAATGGGACCTAATGAAACTTAAAAGCTTTTGCACTACAAAGGAAACTATAAGTAAGGTGAAAAGACAGCCCTCAGATTGGGAGAAAATAATAGCAAATGAAGAAACTGACAAAGGATTAATCTCAAAAATATACAAGCAACTGCTGAAGCTCAATTCCAGAAAAATAAATGACCCAATCAAAATATGGGCCAAAGATCTAAACAGACATTTCTCCAAAGAAGACATACAGATGGCTAACAAACACATGAAAAGATGCTCAACATCACTCATTATTAGAGAAATGCAAATCAAAACCTCAATGAGGTACCATTACATGCCAGTCAGAATGGCTGCTATCCAAGAGTCTACAAGCAATAAATGCTGGAGAGGGTGTGGAGAAAAGGGAACCCTTTTACACTGTTGGTGGGAATGCAAACTAGTACAACCACTATGGAAAACAGTGTGGAGATTTCTTAAAAAACTGGAAATAGAACTGCGATATGACCCAGCAATCCCACTTCTGGGCATACACACTGAGGAAACCAGATCTGAAAGAGACACGTGCACCCCAATGTTCATCGCAGCACTGTTTATAATAGCCAGGACATGGAAGCAACCTAGATGCCCATCAGCAGATGAATGGATAAGGAACCTGTAGTATATATACACCGTGCAATATTACTCAGCCATTAAAAAGAATTCATTTGAATCAGTTCTAATGAGATGGATGAAACTGGAGCCCATTATACAGAGTGAAGTAAGCCAGAAAGATAAAGACCATTACAGCATACTAACACATATATATGGAATTTAGAAAGATGGTAACGATAACCCTATATGCAAAACAGAAAAAGAGACACAGAAGTACAGAACAGACTTTTGAACTCTGTGGGAGAAGGTGAGGGTGGGGTGTTTTGAATGAACAGCATGTATATTATCTATGGTGAAACAGATCATCAGCCCAGGTGGGATGCATGAGACAAGTGTCGGGCCTGGTGCACTGGGAAGACCCAGAGGAATCGGGTGGAGAAGGAGGTGGGAGGGGGGATTGGGATGGGGAATACGTGTAACTCTATGGCTGATTCATGTCAATGTATGACAAAACCCACTGAAATGTTGTGAAGTAATTAGCCTCCAACTAATAAAATAAATAAATAAAATTTTAAAAAATAAAATAAAATAAAAATTAGAGCATAATTACTTTACAATATTGTGATGGTTTTTACCATACATCATCACAAATTAGCATTAGGTATGTTTGTATATCACAGCCCTCTTGAATCCCCCTCCCACATGCGTTCCCATCCCACCCCTCTAGGTTGTCACAGAGGACTAGTACAGCAACTCTTTTTAACTGCATGAAAACTGGCACAAAGGAGAAATGTTTTGATCTTAACGAATGTGGTAAATCCTATGACAAAACCTCCACTGTGGAATACACACTATGAATGCAATGAAAATGGGAATAACTTCAGTAGGAATTTACCCCTCACTCAACCTCAGAGAACTGTTATAGAACAAGGTGCTTTTGAAAGCACTAAGTGTGAAGAACTTGAGCCAGAGCTCAGCCCATACAGTACACCAGAAGACACAAACTAAAGATAAATTCTGTTGTAATGGATTTACAAATGCCTTCTACCAGAAATCAGACATTACAACACATCAGAGAACTCACAAAGAAGAGAAATTCTACCAGTGTGATAAATATGAGAAATCCTCCCATCAAAACTCACCCCTCAGTGTACATCAGCAATGTGCCATAGGAGAGAAGTCATTAGAACTTATTGAATGTGGGAAATCCTTTTACCAGAAAGCACACCTCATTCAACATCAGAGGACCCACTCAGGTGAGAAACCTTCTGAATGTCAGAAATGTGGGAAATCCTTTTGTTCAAATTCACATCCTACTCATTATTCCAGAACCCATATGGGGGTCATTATCTATAAATGTAATGAATGTGGTAAAACTTTTGCTGATAATTCAATCCTCAGAGCACATCAGAGAATTCACACAGGTGAGAAACCATATGAATGTAGTGAATATAGGAAAACTTTTGCCCATAATTCAAACTTCAGAGTGTTGCAGGAGGGGGGACCCCCTTCCAGGGGCCAAGGATGGGCTCTTTTCTAACACTGAGAAATGAATTGTCTGAGGATACACACGTGCTGACAAAGCAAGAGACCTTATTGGAAAGGGGCGGCCAGGCTGATAGCAGGAGGGTAAGGAACTCGGGAGAACCGCTCTGCACGTGGCTCACGTCTCAGGTTTTATGGTGATGGGATTAGTTTCTGGACTTTCTTTGGCCAATCACTCTGACTCAGAGTTCTTCTTGGCGGCGCATGCACTGTGCAGCCAAGATGGATGCCAATGAGAAGGATTCTGGGAGGTGGTAGGACACGTGGCATCTCCTTTTGACCTTTCCCAAATTTTTCTGGTTGGTGGTGGCTTGTTAGTTCCATGTTCCTTACTAGGACCTCCTGTCATAAAACAACTCACACAAATGCTGACTATGGTGTCTGGCCAGGGTGAGTGGTTTCAGTCAGTGCTGTGCTGTGCTAAGGCACTTCAGTCGCGTCCAACTCTATGCAACCCTATGGATTGGAGCCCATCAGGCTACTCTGTCCATGGAATTCTCCATTCAAGAATACTGGAGTGGGTAGCCATACTCTCCTCCAGGGGATCCTCCCAACCCAGGGATCGAACCCGGTCTCCTGCATTGCAGGTGGATTCTTTACCATCGGAGCCACCATGGAAGCCCTTCAGTCAGTGTGCTTCCCTTAATAAGAGCACTTCAGAAAATTCACACTGACGTGAAACTCTACAAATGCAATGAATTTCAGAAAACGTTTGCCCAGAAGACACACCTCAGTACACATCAGAGGAATCACACAGGTGAGAAGCCCTATGAATGTTGTGAATGTGGGAAAACCTTCTCTCAGAAATCATACCTCAGTGGACATGAGAGAATTCACAAAGGAGAAAAACCTTATGAATGTCATGAATGTGGGAAAACTTTCTCCCAGAGGACACACCTCTGTGCACATCAGAAAACTCACACAGGAAAGAAACCTTATAAATGTGAGGAATATGGGAAAACTTTTGCAGATAACTAAGCCCTCAGGGCACATCAGAGAATTCACAAAATGGAACTGTATGAATGTAATATATTTGGAAAAGCTTTCTCCAAGACATCCACCTCAGAGTACATCTGAGGACTCATATAGGGGAGAAATCTTTTGAATGTAATGAATGTGGCAAAACTTTTTCTCAGAAGTCATATGTTAGTACACATCAGAGAGTTCACATGGGGAGAAATCTTTTTAATGTAATATATGGAGGAAAACTTTTGCACATAAATCAACCCTCAGAGTACATCAGAGAACTCACACAGGTGTAAAATCCTACAAATGTAGTGAGTGTGGGAAGACTTTCTCCCAGAAGTCACATCTTAGTGCACACCAGAGAATTCACACAGAAGAGAAACCCTATGAGTGTAATGAATGTGGGAAAACTTTTGCCCAAGATTCAACTCTTGGAGTATACCTGAGAGTTCATACAGGGGAGAGACCCTCTGAATGTTATGAATGTGGAAAAAACCTTTGTCCATAAGGCAGCTCTTACGAGTACATCACACCATGGAGAAGGAAATGGCAACCCACTCCAGTGTTCTTGCCTGGGAAATCCTATGGACAGAGAAGCCTGTCAGGATACAGTCCATGGATTCAAAAAAGAATCAGACATGACTTAGTAACTAAACAACAACAAAACAACAAATATTTTTGAAATTTTATCAATCATTTGAATGTTAAGTTCTTCTTTAAACATATGTTTAATTGTAGTTTTATTTTTATGTAGTGTATTCATACCCAGAATGAATGAACATTCCACAGATTTATCAAATATGTGTTGCATAACTCTAATGCTATATATTGGGAGTATGAGCTACCCAAATTTCATAAATTGCTGAAGGAAAATATATGTTCATGTAATTAACCCAATTATAGGTAATTTTTAATGTGTATTAATTACAATAAAGACTCTGGTAAAAATAAAGGAGAAAAATTTTAGTTTTGAATACCGCTACTAGGAAAATTTTCACAGAGCAGGAAGAATTTGGATGATATTTAGGATGAGGTCAATTCCCCTCATCTTAAAGTTGAGACTATCTGGTAAAATTTTAAGTAGCTATATCTGGTCTCAGAGAGCCTGCCTGTAGGATAGTGAAACAGCTTAGAAAACAGTAAAATAGAGCACAGATATCTTGGATTCAAAGGCAGTGTCCCATAAATATGCTATGTTGTATCATGTTAAGGAAAACGTAGAAAATGAAAATTATTTCATAGTGAATAATTTGTCTGGAAAAAAAAAGAGTACATCACACCAGAATGCACACCAGAGAGAAAAACAAGTGTCTGAATTAAGTAGGAGACTCAGATTCGATCCCTAGGTTGGGAAGATCCCCTGGAGAAGGAAATGGCAATCCCTCCAGTATTCTTGCCTAGAAAATCCTATAGACAGAAGAGCCTAGTGGGCTACAGTTCTTGAGGTTGCAAAGAACTGGACATGACTTAGGAATTAACAGCAGCAGCAGCTTATACTTTATTAGATAATACATAGTAGAAAAGCTCATGTCACATAGGCAAGCAAATTATTTTCCTTAACTGATTCCTTTTCCACTGGGCACATATTTGTGTTAGTTTCCCAATTGTTCCTTCATCTGGGTGGGGCTGGTCATAGAGTATGATGCTAGTCATTTCAATTCAGTTGCTCAGACGTGTCCAACTCTTTGTGACCCCATGGACTGCAGCACACCAGGCTTCCCTGTCCATCACCAACTCCTGGAGCTTGCTCAAACTCATGTCCATTGAGTCAGTGATGCCATTCAACCATCTTATCCTCTGTTGTCCCCTTCTTCTGCCTTCAATCTTTCCCAGAATCAGGGTCTTTTCCAATGAGATGCAATGAATTTCAGAAAACACACAGGTGGCCAAAGTATTGGAGTTTCAGCTTCAGCATCAGTCCTTCCAATGAATATTCAGGACTGACTTCCTTTAGGATTGACCGATTGGGTCTCCTTGCAGTCCAAGGGATTCTCCAGAGTCTTCTCCAACACCACATTTCGAAAGCAACAATTCTTCAGTGCTCAGCTTTCTTTATAGTCCAACTCTCACATCCATACATGACCACTGGAAAAAACATAGCTTTGACTAGATGTAATGTAATGATGATGCTATTACATTTAAGTAACAAATGGTCTTAATAAGTCACCTTACATTCTTCCTGTCCTGTGTTATGCTGGAATTGAGAGATTTCCATGGCAGACTTAGGTGCTGTGTATTAAATATGATTGAGTACAAGGTGAAAGAACTAGAGTCAATAACTGGATGAAACAATTCTCCACTAACTTATCTTCACCAGTTGTTTCTTGTTTGCTTTTAAAGCAAGAGTTAAGTTTTTACTCTGTTGAACTCTGGTTTTACTCTGTTGAGTTCATTTTTAGAATTTAACCTATCATTGTATATCAGATACTTTATATGAGGATGAATCAAACATCTGTCAGTATCCTGAATGATAAGAAGACTTAAATAAAAATCAGAAACCTCAGGGGAAAATATAAAAATGTTTTCCACAGAGTAAACTTTAAACATCAAATAATTAAGGTTAGACTAAAATCTTATATATTTTGATATAAATTGATAAATGACATTTTTAACAAATACTGAGTTTGCTTCAGATAAATTTTTCTGAGGAAATGTATGAGTTTCAGAATTAAAAATAAAATTCTCAGCTAGAACTGAAGTATCAAAACATGTTTTATATGTAACATCAAGTATTATAGAAACTATACAGGAATATATTTATCTATACACAAACCTACTGTGAAATGTGAAGTTTTTGAGATGGAGGGATAACTTGAATTATTGAATTTACTAATCAACCAATAAATGTTTGACTTGTAAAAAGAATCGTTTTAGGTGGTCAAACTTTTATGATGTCTAGGTTACATTCTCCAAGACTAAAGTTTCTACTTACTGTTTTATTTTAAAATATTTTTTCTTTTTTTATTGGGTAAATACACATGACATAAAAATGAGCATTTAGACCATCTTTAAGTGTACAGTTAATTCAGTGGCATTAAGTTTGATTTGCACTGATGTACAACCATCACCATTACTCATTGCCCAGACTTTTTCATCTTCCCAAACTGAAACTCTTTACCCTTTAAACAATAACTCATTGTTATTATAACCCACTAAACAATAACCCTTCCCCTAGTCCCTGGAACCCACTATTGCACTTTCTGTCTCTATGAACTGTCTCCATATATAAGTGGAATGAGACAGTATTTGTCATTTTGTATCTGACTTATTTCATTTAGCATAATGTTTTCAAAGTTCTTACATGTCGTACTATGTACCAGAATTTAATTTCTAAGAGTAAATAATATCCCATCAGATGTGTACACTACGTTTTTTTGGTCCATTCATCTGTCAATGGGCATTTGGGTTGTTTCTACCTTTTAGCTAATATAAATAATGCTGTTATGCACATTTATGTGAAAATATCTGTTTGAGTCCTGCTGTTAATTCTTTTGTGTATATACCCAGAACTAGAATTGCTGAATCATATAGTATTCCTATATTTAATGTTTTCCATAGCAGGTGTACCATTTTATATTCTTAACAGTAATGTACAGGAATCTGATTTCTCTACAACCTCGAAAACATTTTCTGAATTTGTATAATAGTCATTCTATTGTATGTGTAGTCATGTCTTGTGTTTGGACTTACATTTCCCTAATTATTAGTGATGTTAATAGGCCATTTCAGTGGAGAAATGTCTATTCAAATCCCTTGCTCATTTTTAATTTGGTTGCTTTTTTTTTTTTACTTATATATTTATGATTGAGTTAACATTTTTATTAATTTGGTTGCTTTTTTTGGTAGAGTTTTAGGTGTTATTTATATATTCTGAATATTAACCCATTATGTGATTTGCAAATATTTTTTCCAGTTCTGTGGCTTGCCTCTTTACTCATTTTTA
This sequence comes from Muntiacus reevesi, assembly GCF_963930625.1. Lineage (NCBI taxonomy): Eukaryota > Metazoa > Chordata > Mammalia > Artiodactyla > Cervidae > Muntiacus > Muntiacus reevesi. Next base: position 182,119,854 of record NC_089249.1, on the reverse strand, counting down.
GATTGTTCTCAGTTCAGTTCAGTTGCTCAGTCATGTCTGACTTTTTGCGACCCCTTGAATTGCAGCATACCAGGCCTCCCTGTCCATCACCATCTCCAGGAGTTTACTCAAACTCATGTCCATCGAGTCAGTGATGCCATCTAAATTGTGGCAAAATACACATAACATAAAGCTTGCAATCTTAACCATTTTTACTATACATTTCAGTGGTATTAGATACATTTATATTGTGGACAGCCATCACGACCATGCATGTTTTTTTATCTTGCAAAATTAAAACTTTATTTATTAATAACTCTCCATTTCTCCCTCCCCCAATCTTGCAGTCCCCATTCTACTTTCTGTCTGTATGAATTAGACTTTTCTGGGAGTTGGTGATGGACAGGGAGGCCTGCCGTGCTGCGATTCATGGGGTCACAAAGAGTCGGACATGACTGAGCGACTGAACTGAACTGAACTGACAGAGGATCATATAAGTGGAATCATATAGCATTTCTTCTCTTGTGACCAGCTTCTTCCACTGAGCATGACCTCAAGATTCATCCATGTTGTAGCATATATCACAATTTCCTCCCTTTTTTGAGCTAAAATTATTCCATTGCAAACACTTATTTCATGCTTTTTGAAAGTAAACATCCTAATGGGTGAGAAGTAATATCTCATTATTTTTATTTTCATTTCTCTAATGAGCATATTTTCAATGTGCTTACTGGCCATTTGTATACCAACTTTAGAGAAATGTCTATTTAACTCCTTTGCTGATTTTAAAATCAGGTTGTTTCTTTTTGTTGCATTATAGCAGTTCTTTATACTCTGGGTATTAACTCATCACATATGATTTGCAAATATCTTCTATATTTGCAATTCTGTAATACTGCAGTTCTATAATATTCTATAGGATGCCTCTAACTCTGTTGAGTATTATGCCCTGAGGCACACTTTTTAAGTTTAGTGTAGACCCATTTGTCTCTTACTGTTTTTGTTGCCTGTACTTTTGGTGTCATATCCAAAAAAATTTCCAAATCCAAAGTTACAAAGCTTCCCTCCTATGTTTTATTCTGGGACTTTATTAGCTTAAAGTCTTATATTTAGGGCTTTAATCCATTTTGAATTAGTTATTATACATAAGAGCTCAATTTTTAAAAATGGAAATATAATTGATTTACAATGTTGTGTAGGTTTCAGGTGTATAGCAATATATAATCTTTTGTCAATTCTTTTCCACTATAGTTTATTACAGTTTATCTCTCCACCACCCCCACTATCCCCTTTGGGAACTATAAGTTTGTTTGTTCCTATTATTTTTTTCTTTTTGCTATTACTGTAAATTGAGTTATTTCCCTAATTTCATTTTTGGATTATTTGTTGCTAGTGTACAGAAGTACAATTGATTTCTGTCTATTGATCTGATGGCCAACAACTTGTTAGTTAGAACTTATTTTTTATTTTTATTTTTTCTTGAAGAATAGCACTTGTGTAAGTTTCAGGTTTTCAGCGAAGTGATTTAGATACACACACATATATTCTTTTTAAAGATATATTTACTATGTAAGATATTAAATATAGTTCCCTGTGCTATACAGTAGGTCCTTGCAATTTATCTTTTTTTATATATAATAGTGTGCATCTGTTAATCTCAAACTCCTAATTTATGCCTCCCCACCTTTTCCTTTTAGTAACCATAAGTTTGTTTTCTGTGTCTGTGAAAACTCTATTTGGTTTTTTAAGGAACCTCCATACTGTTCTCCACATTGGCTGAACCAAAATACATCCCCATCAACAGTGTAGGAGGATTCCCTTCTCTCCACACCCTCTCCAGCATTTATTGTTTGTAGATTTTTTAAAGATGGCCATTTTTACTAGTGTGAGGTGATAGCTCATTGTAGTTTTGATTTACATTTCTCTAATAATTAGCTATGTTGAACATTTTTTCATATGCCTCTTGGTAATCTGTTTGTCTTCTTTGGGGAAATATCTGTTTAGGTCTTCTGCCTGTTTTTTGACTTGGTTGTTTGTTTTTATATTAATCCACATGAGTGTTTGTAAATTTTGGAGACCAATCCCTCGTTGGTCGCATCATTTTACAAATATTTTGTACCATTCTATGATTTGTCTTTTCTTTTTTTATGCTTTCCTTTGCTGTGCAAAAGGTTTTGAGTTTAATTAGGTCCCATTTCTTTATTTTTGTTTTTATTTCAATTACTGTGGAAGATGGATTGAAAAAGATATTGCTGCAATTTATGACAGAGAGTATTCTGCCTGTATTTTTCTCAAAGAATTTTATGGTAATAAACCTTTAGCCAGACTCATCAAGAAAAAAAGAGAATTAAAAAAATTTTTTTTAAATTTTATTTTAATTCAATAAAATTAGAAATGAAAAAGGAGAAGTTACAATGATACTGCAGATACACAAAGGATCATAACAGGCTCCTACAAGTCAATAAAATGGACAAATTCTTAGAAATTCTTACAAAACTACTATCTGCCAACACTGTACCAGAAATTTTTTTACAAAAGTGAACAGACCAATTACAAGAAATTGAAAATGTGATTTTAAAACTCCCAACAAACAAAAATCTAGGAGCTGATGGCTTCCTGGGTAAATTCTACCAAACATTTAAAGAAGAGGTAACAACTATCCTTCTCAAATGCTTCCAAAAAATTGCAAAAATCCCAAACTCATTCCATGAGGCCCTCATCACCTTGGTACCAAAACCAGACAAAGATAACACAATAAAAGAAAATTATAGGTCAACATCACTGATGAACACAGACACAAAAATCCTCAACAAACTACTAACAAACCAATTCCAACAACACATTAAAATGCTCATATATCATGATCAAGTGGGATTTATCCCAGGGATATAAGGACTTTTCAACATCCACAAATCAATCAATATGATACACCACATTAACAAATTAAAGAATAAAAACCACATGATAATCTCAATAGATGCAGAAAACATTTTGACAAAGTTTGATATCCATTTATGACAAAAAACTCTCCAGAAACTGACCATAGAAGGAACATACCTCAGCATTATAAAGGCTATATATGACAAATCCATGGTTAACATCATAGTCAATGCTGAAAAGCTGGAAAAATTTTCTCTAATATCAGGAACAAGACAAGGATGTCCACTCTTGCCACTTTTATTTAATGTAGTATTGGAATTCCAAGCCAGGGCAATCAGAGAAGAAAAAGAAATAAAGGAATCTCAAACTGGAAGGGGAGAAGTAAAACTGTCACTATTTGTAAATAGCATGATGCTGTATACAGAAAATTCTAAAGATGCCACAAGAAAACTACTAGAGCACATCAATGAATTTAGTAAAGTTGCAGGATACACAGTTAACATACAGAAATCTTTTCAATTTCTATATACTAAAAATGAACAATCAAAAAGAGAAATTAAGGAAATAATCCTATTTATCATTATAGCAAAAAGAATAAAACATCTGAGAATAAACCTACCTAAGGAGGCAAAAGACCTGTACTTGTAAAAGTCTAAGATGCTGATAAAAGAAATTGAAAACAACACAAACAAATAGAAACATAAATCATGTTATTGGATTAGAAGAATTAATGCTTTAAAATGACCATACTATCCAAGACAATCTACAGAAACAATGCCTTCCCTGTCAAACTACCAATGGCTTTTTTTAAAGAGTTATAACAAATATTTTTAAAATTTGTATGGAGATACAAAAACTTCAAAGCACAAACCAACTGGGGGAAAATAATCATTTAATTCCAGCAAGTTAAAGAATGTCTTTCAGTGACATGGACAGAGTTAATGGACAACTGGAAGGCTGTAAGAAGTCTTAGATACCTACAACAAGCAGGTGAACAATGTCTAAATACATAGTGAAATCTTGCAAATTGGAAAAGGCAACAACTCCAATAGAAAATGGACTCAGGCTTGCAGACTCAATTTGCATATAAAGAAACCTGTAAGCTGCAGTGTCCCGGCAGATGCTTAGCCTTATCACCCACCACTGCTGTTAGAAATGTTCACTGGCAGTGGCCTGCCAGTTCACACAAGCACTGCTCCTTGAGGTGGATATACACACATCCCAGGACCCAACAAATTTCTTTCTGTATCCCCTTCCCCCACAGATCCTGAAAGAGACAGAGGAGGATCTGAATCACTGCAATTTGGGAGCTAGGACACGGGGGTGGCAACTGCTGGTTGCCCACCATTAGGTAGGTTAAATGTGGTGACTTTACCATGGAGAGAGCTGTGAGGCAAAAGAAATCAGGATCTAGGGGTACGTGTAACACCACAGGTGACTTTACAGATTACAACTTTGGAGAAAAAAGTATTAATAAAACAGAATAAAAGCTAAAGCATAAGCTGTTTATATAGACTAAAAGTACATGTGCACAAGCTCAGGGGCTGAGTCTGGTCATTCGTAAAGAGTTAAGCATGCAGTTATACCACATGACCAGCAATTTCACTCCTGGGTATGTACCCAACAGAAATTAAAACAGTTATTCAAATGTTTGTACAAAAATGTTCACAACAGCATTGAGAAATAGCCAAAAGGTGGAAACAATCCAAATGTCCATTAACTATGAGTAAACAAAATGTGGTTCATCCACACAATGAAACATCATTCAGCCATAAAAAGGAATGAAAGTCTAATACATGCTGCAAGATGGATGGACTTCAAACACACATTAAGGAGGCAGAACCCAGATGGTGGTGAGGGCAGACACAGAGTCTGTGTCTCCCCACACCTAGGATGCTCGCAAGGTGCTGGTGGGCATTCTCCTGTGGACAGGCTGACAGGAGAAGCCCTGGACGTGGCCAGGGGTCATTTTTTATTCTTTGCTATTATTCTCCTTTTTTTTCTTTTTTATTCTCACTCTATTTTTTTTCTTTTTTTCCCCTACAACCCGTAGCAGGTGGGATCCCAGTTCATGAGCCAGAGATCAGGCCTGAGCCCCTGAGGCAGGAGCACTGAATCCAAACTGCTGGAGTAATAGAGAATTTCAGGTCCCAAGGAATGTCAATCAAAGTGTGGTATCCCAGAAGTCCACGGTGCAATGCCAAAAGACAGCTCTACCCAACTTCCCACAGATCCCATTCTTGGAGTCCTCAGGCCAAGCAACTGACAAGACAGGAACACAGTCCTAGCCATCCAAAAACAGTGAGATGACAAAAATTATGTTACAGATGAAGGAGTAAGGTAAAAAACTACAAGACCAGCCAAAGGAAGAAGAAATAGGCAACCTATCAGAAAAAATGTACAGTAATGATAGTAAAGAAGTTTCAAAATATCAAAAATAGAATGGAGAAAGTGCAGGAAACTCTTAACACATTTAACAAAGACCTGTTAGAAATAAACAAAAAACAAACTGAAGAACAACACAATCACTGAAATTAAAAAATGCTCTAGAAGGAATAAATAGCAGAATAACTGAGGCAGAAGGATGGATAATTGAGCTAGAACATAGAATGACAGGAATAATTGCTGAGAAGCAAAACAGAGAAAAAAGAATGAAAAAATTGAGGACACTCTCAGAGACATGTGGGACAATAGTAAACGCACAAATATTCAAATTATAGGGGTCCCAGAAGAAGAGTAAAAAAGAGTATGAGAAAATATTTGAGGGGATTATTTGGAATATTAGGGGATTATTAGGAATATTTCCTAACATGGGAAAGGAAATTGCCACCCAAGTCTAGGAAGCCCAGAGAGTTTCATACAGGGTTAACCCAAACAGAAATTCAGCAAGACACACATTAACCAAACTAAAAAAATTAAACACAAAGAAAAAATATTAAAAGCAGCAAGGGAAAAGCAAAATATAACATACAAAGGAATCCCTGTAAGGTTAACAGCTGACTTTTCAAAAGAAACTCGGAAGGTCAGAAGGGAATGGCAGGATATATTTAAAGAGATGAAAGAGAAAAACCTACAACCAAGATTACTCTACCCAGCTAGGATCTCATTCAGATTTTATGTTGAAATAGAAAGCTTTATAGACAAACAAAAGTAAGGGAATTCAGCACCACCAAACCAGGCTTACAGCACATGCTAAAGGAACTTCTCCAGCAAGAAACACAAGAAAAGAAAAGACCCATACACACACACACACACACACACACACACACAAACCCTAAACAATTAATGGTTATAGGAACATACATATCAATAACTACCTTAAATGCAAATGGATTAAATGTCACAACCATAAGACACAGACTGGCTAAACAGATACAGAAACAAGACCCATGTATGTACTGCCTACAAAGGATCTACTTTGCACCTAAGGACACATACAGATTGAAAGTCAGGGGATGAAAAAAGATATGCAATGCAAATGGGAATCAAAAGAAAACAAGAGAAACAATACTCATATCAGACAAAATAGACTTTAAAATAAAAAGTGTTATAAGAAATAAGGAAGGACACTACATAATGATCAAAGGAACAATCGAAGAAGAAGGCATAGCAATTATAAAAATTTATGCTCCCAACATAGGAGCACCTAAATACATAATGCAAATACTAACAACCACAAAGTAATGCTCAAAATTCTCCAAGCCAGGCTCCAACAGTATGTGAACCAAGAACTTCCAGATGTTCAAGCCGGATTTAGAAAAAGCAGAGGAACCAGAGATCAAATTGCCAACATCCATTGGATCATAGAAAAAGCAAGAGAATACCATAAAAACATCCACTCTGCTTCATTGACTAAACTAAAGCTTTTGACTGTGTGAATCACAATAAACTGTGAAAAATTCTGGAAGAGATGGGAATACCAGACCTCCTTAACCTGTCTTCTGAGAAATCTGTATGCAAGTCAAGAAGCAACAGTTAGAACTGGACACAGAAAAATGGACTGGTTGAAAATTGGGAAAGGAGTACATCAAGGCTGTATATTGTCACCCTGCTTATTTAACTTATATGCAGAGTTTATCACACAAAATACCGGGCTGGATAAAACATAAGCTGGAATCAAGATTGCTGGAAGAAATATAAACAACATCAGATATGCAAATAAAACCACCCTTATGACAGAAAGTGAAGAGGATAAAGAACCTCTTGATTCACATGAAAAGGAAAGTGAAAAAGCTGGCTTAAAACTCAACATTCAAAAAAATGAAGATCATGGCATCCAATCCCATCACTTCATGGAAAATAGATGGGGTAACAGTGGAAACTGATACAGACTTTATTTTCTTGGGCTCCAAAATCACTGCAGATGGTGACTGCAGCCATGAAATTAAAAGATGCTTGCTCCTTGGAAGGAAACCTATGACAAACCTAGACAGCATATTAAAAAGCAGAGACATTTACTTTACTGACAAAGGTCCGTCTAGTCAAAGCTATGGTTTTTCCAGTAGTCTTGTATGGATATGAGAGTTGGACCATAAAAAAGGCTGAACACCAAAGAATTGAGCTTTTGAGCTGTGGTATTGGAGAAGACTCTTGAGAGTCCCCTGGACTGCAAGGAGATCAAACCAGTCAATCCTAAAAGAAATCAATCCTGAATATTCATTGGAAGGACTGATGCTGAAGCTGAAACTCCAATACTTTGGCCATCTGATACAAAGAGCCAACTCATTAGAAAAGACCCTGGTCCTGGGAAAGATTGAAGGCAGGAGGAGAAGGGGATAACAGAGGATGAGATGATTGGATGGCATCACTGATTCAAAGGACATGAGTTTGAGCAAGCTATGGGAGATGGTGAAGGACAGGGAGGCCTGGCGTGCTGCAGTCCACGGGGTCGCAAAGAGTCAGACACAACTGAGCGACTGAACAACAACCATAAAAGGGGAAATTAACAGTTACACAATAATAGTATGGGTCTTTAACACCCCACTTACACCAACAGACAGACCATCTGGACAGACAGTTAATAAGGAAACATAGGCCTTAAATCATACAGGCCTTAAATTAGGCCAGATAGACCTAATTGATATCTTCAGGACATTCCATCCCCAAACAGCAGAATACACCTTTCCTCACCTGCACACAGAAAATTCTCTAGGATAGATTACATCTTGGGTCACAAATCAAGCCACAGAATATTGAATTAAGAATATTGAAATCATATCAAGCATCTTTTCTGACCACAATGCTATGAGACTAGATATCAACTACAGGGGAAAAAATTGTAATAAGCACAAACACATGTGGCTAAATAACACATTTCTAGATAACCTTTTTGATGTCACTGAAGACATCAAAAAGGAAATTTAAAAATATGTAGAAACAAATGACAATGAAAACATGATGACCCTAAACTTATGGGATGCGGCAAAAGTGGTTCTAAGAGGGAAGCTTATATCAATACCATCTTACCTCAAGAAATGAGAAAAAAAAATCAAACAAACAACCTACCCTTATGCCTAAAGCACCTAGAAAAAGAAGAACAAAAAAACCCAAAGTTTGTAGAAGGAAAAAAATCATAATGATCAGAGCCGAAATAAATGAAGAAGAATAAAACAATAGAAAAGATCAATAAAATTAAAGCTGGTTCTTTGATAAGATAAACAAAATCAACAGACCACTAGCCAGACTCATCAAGAAAAAGGGGAGAAGACTCAAATCAACAAATTTAGAAATGAAAGAAGAGAAGTTAAGACTATGAAGAAATACAAAGTATCATAAGACTATTATGAAGAACTAACAATATAACTACCATATTATCCAGCAATCTCAGCACTGGGCATATACCCTGAGGAAACCATAATTGAAAGACACACATGTACCCAAGGTTCACTGCAGTACTATTTACATAACTAGGACATGGAAGTGACCTAGATGTCCATCAACAGATGAATGGATAAAGAAGCTATGGTACATACATACAATGGGATATGACTCAGCCATAAAAGGGGACACATTTGAGTCAGTTCTAATGAAGTGGATGAGCCTATTATACAGAGTGAAGTTAAGTCGGAAAGAAAAAAGTAAATATCATATATTAACACATATATATGGAATCTAGAAAGATAGTACTGATGAGCCTATATGCAGGGCAGCAATGGAAATGCAGACATAGTGAGCAAATTTGTGGATACAATGAGGGAAAGAGAGGATGGGACGAATTAAGAGACTAGCACTGAAACATATACATTACCATATGTAAAACAGAGAGCCAGTGGGAATTCGCCATATGATGCAGGGAGCTCAAATCCAGTGCTCTGTGACAACCTAGAGGGGTGGGATGGGGTGAGGAGTGGGAGGGAGGTTCAAGGCGGGGGGGGGGGGACATCTAGATAGATAGATAGATAGATATAGATATAAATACCTATGGATGATTCATGTTGATGTGTGGTAGAAACCAACCCAATACTGTAAAGCAATAATCCTTCAATTAAAAATAAATAAATTTAAAATAAAATCATGTTAAGTGAGAGAAGACAGTCACAAGAGGACACATATTGTGTGATCTCTTTTATGTGAAATGGCCACATGAGGTAAATCCAAATAGACAAGGCAAATTAGTGGTTGCTAAGCGTGGGGATGAGGTGATGTCTCAGTGCAACTGGTGATGGGTATGGTTTTGCTTTTGGAGTGATGAAAACATCTGCAATTAGATGGGTTTTGCACAATAGTGTGAATGTACTTAATGCCCCTGAATTGTTCACTTTTAAATGGTTAATGGTTAATTTTATATGTGAATCACATCTAACTTTATCATCATCACAGAATAACAATTTACACATTGTTACTTTTCAATAAAAATGTACCTTGAAAATATGAAAATAATTGCTTCAGGTGGAGTGGGTTAAGGGTACTGGTGTGGCAATAAATGGCCATAAAGAAATGCATAGATAAATGACCAAGATGAGGTGGCCCTGCCCACCCAATAGGACAGAGGTCCTAAAGAGAAAAGGAATGAAGCAGGGCACATCCTCCCAGTGTTCAAGGGGATGGCTGATGTCTGAGTCCCCCAGTCTTTGGCAACTGGACTTCTAAGCACAGCCCCCCATAAATGGACATATTCCCTGGCACTAGGGGGCCCTGGGAAGCGCTCGGGCAAAAGAGACACCCAGACCTGGGGGGGCAGGAGAAATGAGAGGCTGCTAGCAACACAGGCTTCTTCCTCACACTCTGGGATGCTTTGCAAAGGCAAGACTATCCACTGTCTGTTTTCCCTCTCAAGTGAGGGTACTTGATCCTCTCTCTCACTGCCTAGTAAGTTTTGCTTGAATGCCAGATTCCTCTGTATAAGCGTGGTGGGAGCTACAGGTCTTTTGGTCCCCTCTGTTGGGCAACAGCAGGCGTGATCTGGTGACCATGGGGAGCCACCGGGATCAAGGCTCTGTGTCTGGTCACAGCTCCAGGAACTTCAGAGAAATCCGGTGTTCCCCCAAAGGTCTTCTCAGGTCTCTGCATCAAAGACAGCTGGAAAACGAGTTTGCCTGTTGAGATTTTTGTCTTGGACCTTAATCTGCTGTCTGAAGTTTCAGAATTTCTCCTATTCGGGGAACTGTCCTCGCAGCTCTTCTAGCTTCTCACCCAAGCCAACAAGTTGACAGGACTCAACTGGGCCATCTTTTCCAGCCACTTGCAACCAAGCCACAGCCTGGCTGATAGGATGCCCAGAACTGGCAAAGGCCCTTGGAAAGTTCTCCCTGGTCCTCAACTCACCCTACCAGGGCTCTCTCCAGTACCCCTCCCACTGACTGACCTTTGTTTCCCTAACACCAAAGGACTGTGAAACATTTATTCTGTTTGCAGAGCATCTCAGCTGTCCACTCACCCTGCTGCCCGCACAGCTGCCGTTCTGAGAGGCCTGGCAGGGAGACTCCCTGCTGTGGAGACCTCCTTGGTCTCAGTGGTATTCAGGTCCAACACGTCCATCCAGAGCTCTGCTGCTTCTCACCATTAACAGGCAGGGGCCATGCTGGCATGGGCCAGCAGCTTCCTCCCTGCATCGACCCTCAATTTCTGCTGTTCCTTGGGTGCCTGTCTTGGTGTGTGGTCTCATGTCAGCTTGCCTGTGAGTCTGTTCCAGGACAGGCCATGTTAGGTACTGACGAAGCAATTTTCTTACAGATGAGAGTGTGGGGAAGGCAGGTACATAGGCTGCGATGTTCTCAGGCTCCTGCCTCCTGCACTCACAATGATGCCATCGCGCCACACTGCCACCAGCTCCTGGGTGTGCAGTTGCCAGGCACCCCACCCCCCACCCACGTAGGGCCATCCTTCAGTGGGCTTTGGAATCAACTTTTGACCCCTGCTCTGACAAGGCCTCTGAAGAGCCACAAAGTCTCTCAGTGGCTGCCTTTGAAAGTCTCAGCTAGCTGCTTGCTATTTAATAGAGAAGTGTCATTATTCTTGTTCTCTATGTATGCATGCATGCTAAGTCGCTTCAGTTGTGTCCGACTCTTTGCGACCCTATGGACTGTAGCCCTCTAGGCTTCTCTGTCCATGAGATTCTCTAGGCAAGAATACTGGAGTGGATTGCAATGTCCTCCAGAGGATCTTCCTGACCCAGGGATCAAACCCATGTCACATATATCTCCTGCATTGGCAGATGGGTTCCTTACCACTAGCACCACCTGGGAAGTCCCAATTACTCTGTACGTTGATCTCCAAACCATTTAATCTGATTAACTCCAACTGTTGCAATATTTGTCTATAGATTCTTCTTAGGTTTCTGAGTTAGGTCATCAATTCTCTGAAAATAAAGGGACTTTATTTCCTTTGTTTGCCATTCATTTTCTTATTACTTCTTCAAAGGCAATGATAGTTGTACAGTAGAAAAACCATAACTATTAATTAACATAAAAAGAACAAAAAAGAAAAGACACAGGAGCATTTTGAACACCTTTGATAAAATTTAACTTGAAATCATGATTCAGACATCACAGGTGCAGCCACCTAAACCACACTGCGCACCCGGGGAAGCCTGGCTGCAGCGGCCGGGCATCCGCCCAGCACCGGTCAGTCCCCTGCCAGCTGCAGCTCATGCCTCAAGGCTTCTCCAAGAACCAACAGTGGAAGATAAGAGGCTGCTTTCTCGGTCACAGCCCACTGAGCAATCCCACTGCCAAGGGGGGCCTTTCACAGCCAGCCTGGGAGTAAGCTCCTACCTCCCAATTTGTCTGTGTGAGTGGGCTTCTACACCCAGAAGGACCTTCTGCAGGCAGTTACGAAGTGAGCAACACCTGGCTTGGAGGTGGTGAATTACAGTGGCAAAAACATTGAATCTAGCAGTTTCCAACATTTCACTTGTTTGAGCGTGGGAAGCTTTCAGAGGGAGTCCAGGGGTGCAGAGATCTCAGGGGCCTAGAAGGCCTGGCTCCAGGGACTCCGAGGGCACGGCTTCATGCCTAGACAGGCCCTGCAGGAGCGGCTGCAGGGGAGCTGGTGGGACAAGGACTGGTGAGCAGCGTGCCTGGCTTCCAGCGAATGGCAGCATGTGGAGATCTCAGGCTGGGCGCTGGGCCACTCCCTGTTGGCCCCTCTGGGTAGGGGTCCCGCAGTGTGTGCTCACCTGTCCCAGCAAGGCTTGTGGCAGGGGACCCTCAAGGGCAACACTCCGAGGAGCCCCCGTTCTGCAGGCCAGTGTCAGGGACACCACACGCCTGCACATAGGAGGATTTCAACTCTGGCTCCTGGAGCCTTTGTGAGTTAGTAGGCAGCTGGACAGTGGAGCTGCTCCCCTCGGCCTGCTCTGCCTTTGGTCAGCTCCCAGGGATGCCTAACCACCACCCTTTTTTGTTCACCAGTCTGGGCTCCTTCGTCCTACTTGTAGTCCTGCCACTTAGGGTCTGTTTGTATCAACGCTTCCACTGAACACAATGGAAAGAACTGAGGAAACTAAGATGGGTGGGCAGCTAAGCAACTTGGATTGTCGCTTCCTGGGAGAGCAGACGAATGAGCTTGGAGAACCCTCTGCCTCGAGATGGTAGCTAGAGTATAGGTGGAAACTACTCTTTATTACTCAACACACACAGACAGACAGAATAAGAAAAACAAATTTGATATGCATGCAACCAAAAATCAGTTGGGAAATAGCATGAAGAAGGTAAATCTAACAGAACTTAGGTTGAAAGAAAAGGAATAATAGACCAATTCCTTGGATAAAGAAGATACTACTCAGCCATTAAAAAGAATTCATTTGAGTCAGTTCTAATGAGATGGATGAAACTGTAGCCCATTATACAGAGTGAAGTAAGCCAGAAAGATAAAGACCAATACAGTATACTAACGCATATATATGGAATTTAAAAAGATGGTAATGATAACCCTATATGCAAAGCAGAAAAATAGACACAGATGTACAGAACAGACTTTTGGACTCTGTGGGAGAAGGCGAGGGTGGGATGCTCTGAGAGAACAGCATTGAAACAAGTATACTATCAAGGGTGAAACAGATCACCAGCCCAGGTTGGATGCATGAGACAAGTGCTCAGGCCTGGTGCACTGGGAAGACCCAGAGGGATGGGATGGGGAGGGAAGTGGGAGGGGGGATCGGGATGGGGAACACATGTAAATCCATGGCTGATTCATGTCAATGTATGGCAAAAACCACTACAATATTGTAATTAGCCTCCAACTAATAAAAAAAGAATAAGATACAGTACATATATACAATGGAATATTACTCAGCAATAAACAATTTAAAAATAACACCATTTGCAGCAACGTGAATGGGCCTAGGACTTTCCCAGGTGGCACTAGTGGTCAAGAACCCACCTGCAAATGCAGGAGGTATTAGAGATATGGGTTTGATCCCTGGGTCAGGAAGATGCCCTGGAGGAGGACATGGCAACCCACTCCAGTATTCTTGCCTGGAGAATCCCATGAACAGAGGAGCCTGGTGGGCTACATACAGGCCATAGGGTCGCAGAGTTGGACACGACTGAAACAGCTTAGCATGCATGCATGGCATGCACTAGAGATTGTTATACTAAGTGAAGTCAGACATAGAGAGACAAATATATTATATCACTTATATGTGAAGTATTTAAAGGGCTACAAATGAACTTGCCTACAAAACAGAAATAGAGTTACAGATGTTAAATACAAAGTTATGATTATCACGGAGTGGGGGGAGGGATAAATTGGGAGACTGGGATTGATATATACATACTACTATATATAAAACATATAGCTAGTAAGGACCTACTCTATAGCACAGGGAACTCTACCCAATATTCTACAATGGCCTATATGAGAAAAGAATCTAAAATACAGTGGATATATGTAAATGCATATGTAAATGTAACTGATTCATTTTGCTGTGCAGCTGAAACCAGCACAACATCATAAGTCAATTATACGCCAATAAAATTTTTTTAATAGAGCAGTTCCTAGAAGGACTTTCATTAGTATATTTAATATATCCAGAGAGATAAGAGGATAGAGAAGCAACCTAGGGTGCAAGGACAGGATATTCTGAAGTAAACACAGATGACAGAAAATATAATTTGGGGAATTAAAAATACATAATCACTGAAATTTAAATATCAATAGTGTCAACAAAATATCCCATAGCAGCAAAACTGTCCTTCAAAATGAAGGAAAAAAGATATTCCCAGATTAGCCAAAGATGAGCTGTTATGAGTAGACTTGGTCTATAAGAAATGCCCCACTTGAAGTTACAATGGAAGGACGCTGGAGTAGTTTGAAGCTGTGCAAGAAACAAAGAGCGCTACTCATCATAACTGCCCAGGTGAACATAAAGGCCATTGTTACTGGTTTATGGCTTGTGACGCCTCTTATTTTCCTATATGATTTAAAAGCATGTGCATAAAACAATAATTATAAATCTATTATAATGGGCACCCAAATGTATAAAGGATGTAATTTGTATGCATGTACTAAATGCCACTATTTGTACACTTTACAATGGTTACTGGTTAATTTTATGTTATGTGAATTCTACCTCAATAAAAACAAATAAAGAAAATCAGTAAAATAGCTGTCTTAGGCCAGTCTCCCCAGGAGTAGACCCTGAGATGAGAATTGTTGCGCAGGCAGCTCATTAAGAAAATATTCCCAGGAGAATCCAAAACTACTCAGAGTGATCAACAGATTTAATGAAATACCCATCAAAATTCCAATGTCCTTTTTACAGAAGTGGGCATGCTAGAATATGTCAGTTATATGAAATCAGAAACCAGTAGCTGCCACCTTCTACAGGAGGACTTTGAAAACACCGCATATATTAAGGGCCTCGGGTGTGTCCCAGAGAGCTCTCTGCTATGGCATGCATGTGTGCATGCTAAATTACTTCACTTGTGTCCAACTCTTTGCAACCCCATGGACTGTAGCCCACCAGACTCCTCTGTCCATGGGGTTCTCCAGGCAAGAATACTGGAGTAGGTTGCCATACTCTCCTCCAGGAGATCTTCCTAACCCAGGGATTGAACCCACATCTCTTACGTCTCCTGCATTGGCAGGTGGGTTCTTTACCACTAAAGCCACCTAGAAAGCCCCCTCCTCTGTGGGCAGAGCCAAATGTAGGAGATTCTGTTCCCAAACTGGGCTCTCTGGTAACCATGGGGATGTTGGGCCCTGGAAAAAGGAGGTCAGAGCAATGCATGACTATCGGAAGCAGGATGAACAAGTACCATAATGGGCAGCAAGATCAGAATGGCAGCCTAGGGGCTCTGACGCTTAGGTGTCTATGGAAATGAACTTGGTAAGAACTTGGTGTTTCTGAGGCAATATAGATAGCTTACACACCAAAAAAGAAAAAAAGAAAAAATCAGAATGAGAAGGATGAGGCAGCTATCCCAGAGGAAAGCTTAATCTCTGCCCTTGCTTCCAGATCTAAGCCAGTGTTCAGACCCAGAACCTGTGTTCTATGAAGGATCTTGCATACTTTGGCAAGCGTGTACAGTAGTGACTCCTCCAGTCTTTCCCAACAGGATATATGACCATTTGCAGAGTAGTTATATCTTGGGAAAAGGAGAACCCCCAGATCTTTTAAGGATGAGGAACACAGGGTCCAAGTTCACTCTGATAGCTAGAGACCGAAGCGCCATACAGCCTTCGCTATGGAGAAGGAGTGTGCAGAGACCAATAACAAGGCAACTTCTGTCTCCATGTCCACTGGTGGTCACTTTTTGAGTTCCCTAAAGCCAAGCACATTGGACCCTTGAAAAGACACTCTGCAGGGGGCAGTAAATCCTAGAGATTCAGACACTTTCCCCATTGAATGGGATATAAGGCCCCACTGGGGCTTACTGGTGTTTCTCTTCCAAAGTGAAGGGCAACGCACTGCACCTCACACCTCCTCCACCAAGAAGGAAGCACAGTGTCCCTCTGGTTGTTGGGGGCAGTATGCTCTGTGCTTGGGGTACTGCATCACATGAAGCCGAGACAGGAAATGCTTTTATGTCAGGTCCCAGCTGTGGTACGACCAGGCTTACCAATTGGATCATGTAGCTCATTAGATCCCATGGCACCAGAGAGATATGAGGTGCAGAAGACACTGTGAACATCTGATCAGCTCCAGTTGGGAGGTTCACAGGGTGCACACTTCTCACTCACCATTTTTGCAGTTCCTGACATGCACCAGACTCTGCCAGAAAGCAAGCATCCAACCATGGCATCTGAGTGGCCATGTGGCCCGAACTGTCCAAGACAAGCTGAGTACTGCCAGGCCCTCCAAGTCATAAGTTTAGGTGGGCCCTGCTAATCACCATCATGCAGGTCCAGAGGGGACAGTAAGCTGAAGGAACAGTTAACTGGGTTCTTTAAGCCACATCCTGCTGTCACACAGATCATTTCCTCAGCCCTCCTGGCCTTCTGGGGGCCCTTAAGACTAGCTGGCAAATAAGGGAAAATCAAGATGGGTTGGCTCAGTGAGTGGACTGCGGCTGTGCCCAGAGAAAACCTTGAAAACAGTGGTGATGGTACCTCCTAATGCAAGGACCTCCTCCTAAGACCATCTACCTTGTGGCCCATAAAAGTACAAGGGACACATGGAGGCAGCAGGAAATCCAGCTAAATATGAGCAGCAAATGGTCAAGCTAGGTAAGGAGCCTAGAAGAAGCAAATTGGAAGTGTAAGAAGGAGTTCTGGGGAGAGGGCACAAAACTGTGAGATTTTTCTGTCCCATGCTGAGGCCACCTGAGAGCATCCACTGCAGAAGAGTCAACCCCCATCAAGGGCTCTGCAGGGAGTTCATGGAGGCTCACGAGAGACCAAAGCTAAGACCCTACACGACCTCCTAAAGAAACCAACCTACCAACTCAGGGCCACATTGCCTGCAGCTGGACAGCTTTCATTCTGACCAGGACAGACTTTGCCTTTCCAACCTGCAGTGGTTCAGCCAACACAAATCTCAGCTCACCAATGTCTGGTTTACCTCTCACTAAAGGGTCCCCTTTAAAACATGACCAAAGAACCCATCACCTCTCCCACCAGTCTGAAGCTGTCTTTGACTGGCCTCTGAAAGATACAGATGAGATACCAGCTTAGATGTAAAAACTCTGCAAGGATGGGCACTATGTCTCAGAATATGGCATGTACTTTATTATTTTTTTAAATTTATTTATTTTTAATTGAAGGATAATTGTTTTACAACATTGTGTTGGTTTCTGCCATGCATCAACATGAATCAGCCATTGGTATACATATGTCCCCTGCCTCTTGAAACTCCCTCACCTCCCACCGCATCCCGCACCTCTAGGTGGTCATAGAGCCCCAGTTTGAGTTCCCAGAGTCATATAGCAAATTCCCACTGACTCTTTTACATGTAGCATGTACTTTAAATCAATGTCTGCTCTATGGTGCAGAGATCTTAGGTCCTGAAAAGAGAGCACTCTACCAGGGAGTGCAGTAAGAGTCCCACTAGATTTCAAGTGATAGCTTTCACCAGATAGAGTACCTCTGCTGACAGGTCTAATGAACCTTGATCATCCTGAGGAGTTGGGCTGGGGCTACAGAATGGAGGCAGGGTCAGAACGAATATGTTTTAGACCCAGGCAATCCCCAGAGGTGTCCTTTGCTCTTCAAATGCCTAGTTGTGATTGTAAGTGGCAAATGAAGTCACTATAACCTGAGGAGTGTCTCATACTCCTCAAGGATGAGAATCTGGGTTATCCCTTGCCCCCAGGCACACCACAAAGGCCAGCAAAGGTCAGTAGGGCATCGAATGGGGAGGGCGAGGATGATGAGTATCATCAGGCTTAGGAGCTACTGCAGCAGCAGGGGCATGGTATACCCCACTAACTGTCCTTTTCAACATTTCCTAAGAACATGTGACCAACAAAATCTCAAGGAAGCTAGCCAGACAGAGTGGATTTAATAAGAGCAGTGAGGATGTGGTAGATGCCCTTGGTTTTCTCCCAGATCCTCTGTAGCAGCTGGTGTGCCCACAGCCAGCTGCTGTGAGTGTTGGCTGGAGCAGTTAACAGCTGCTCTTCTCAAGAGGGTTATCCTTGTCCAAGTGGGAGTGCCTGGTCTGGGAAGCTAGCACCACCCCCACTGCAAGGCTGACCTGAGCCTGGGACCATGAAGGATCTGACCAGGATGGCCAGCCCTTTGTCTTAAGGTTGCAGCAACTCTGCCGCCAGTTCTCGTGCAAGAACTTTTCTCTGGGCTTCAGAGCAGAACATATCCTGGCTTAGCTTTCTCCTCCTCCTACACGACTACTGCCTCTCTGGTGGCTCAGACAGTGAAGATCTGCCTGCAATGCCGCAGACCCGAGGTCAATCCCTGGGTCAGGAAGATCCCCTGGAGAAGGGAATGGCAACCCACTCATGCATGCTTGGATAGGAAATCCCATGAACAGAGGAGTCTGGCAGGATACAGTCCACGGGTCACAGAGTTGGACACGTCTGAGCGACTTAGCGCACACACATACACACACAAAAAGCATTAACCATGAGGGAAAACATGAAATTTTGAACATTGTAATTAAAACTTTCTTTTCATCAGAAGACACTATTGAAGACATCACAGGACACTTTTCAGGTGTCTCAGGACTTCTCAGTGGTAAAGAATCCGCCTGCAATGCAGAAGACACAAGAGACCCAAACCCTGGGTTGGGAAGATCCCCTGGAGAAGGAAATGCAAACCACTCCAGTATTCTTGCCTGGGAAAGCCCATGGACGGAGGAGCCTGGAGGGCTACAGTCCATAGGGCCGAAAAGAGTCGGACACAACTGAGCACCCACATGTTGAATCAGTGAAAAACCATGAAGTTTAAGAAAATATAACTCACAAAACTGACAAATACGAAGAGCTTCAAAAAAGTCAAGAAAAATGCAACCCAATAGAGAAATAGGTAATACTTGAATAGACACTTCTTAAAAGAGGATATTTAAACAACCAATTCATTACTCATAAGGGAAATGCATGCTTAAATAATAATAAGCTACAACTCCATATCCACCACAATACCTAATATATATATATATATATATATATATATATATATATATATATATATATATATATATATATAAACTAGCCATGTGGAACAATGAAATCTTGTGCACTCTAGAAAAAGTTTAAATTGGTTCAATTGTCTTGGCACTATCTGCTAAAGTTGAATATGCCTCCATCCTTTGACTCAGCAATCCATTTTTAGGTTAATACTCCAAAAGAAATGCACGTACAAAAAGAAATACAAATAAATGATGTTCATAGCTGGTTAGTGAAATTGAAATGGAGGAAGAAGTCTTGTTCAGGCTTCAGAAGCAGAAGGGCAGACCTCTGATCTTGCTTCTGACCTGTGTAGATACCGCCCGGATCCCGTGCCTGCCCACAAGCACAGCTAGTCAGGCGGCAGTTTAAATAAGAAAGGGAGCGGGTCTTGGGATTCTTGAGCCCCTGGAGGTCTGGCCAACTGCACCCAGGGTTTAGCAAAATCATATGACTCACAAGATAAAGACAGACAGCCTCGTAAAATGTTAACGTAAAACCAGAGCTACATTTTTGCACACAAACTAATGATATCAGTTTGCAGCTTGGGATTATAAGTGGGAGCCCCCAACACTGCAATCTGAAATCTCACCCATGGAGTGGACACACTACCCAGGGCCTTCTCCCAATCGGGACTCCAGATTGCTGTTAATGAGGGGCTTCCCAGCATGCTGGATTTCCCATGTGGCACAGTGGTAAAAAATCTGCCTGCCATTGCAGGAGACACAAGAGACGTGGGTTGGGTCCCTGGTTCAGGATGATCCCCTGGAGAAGGAAATGACAACCCATTTCAGTATTCCTGTCTGGAAAATTCCATGGACAGAGAAGCCTGGCAGGCTACAGTCCATGGGGTCACAAAAGAGTCAGACATGACTGAGCACATGCACATGCACACACGTGCACATGCGCACACGTGCACACACACACACACACAAACTCCCAGCATGCTGTTTAAGTCTGGGTGTTGATCAGCCCAATTTGGTGATGTATGCTCTATTACTCTCCTCTATTGTTTCTATTTCTCTTTTCTTTTAATGACTGTATACTGAAATTAAGTTAAATAATTGTCTATTAAATATTGAAATTGTTTGTTTGTAATGAGTTGTTTTTTTTGTTAATGAGTGCTTTGAACCTGAGATGAAAGTAAAACATTTGGCAAAACATAGCCTCATTATTCACAGTTGACCCAAACAGGGAAAAAAACACATTCAGCAACAGAAGAAGGTATTTTTAAGAGTGGTATATTCACATAATGGAATACTATGCAACAATGAAAATAAACAAATTACAACAAGTAACAATATGCATGAATCTCAGAGCTCTAATATTGAATAAAAGAAGCTGAACACAACAAAACATGTACTGTATAGTTCCATTTACATGAAGTTCAGAAAACAGGCAAGGATAAAATATGGTGTTTAAGAATGTAGGTGTTTAAAAAAGCAAATAAAATTATAAAGTTGTAATAGTGGTTGCCTACAGAAAGTTACAAGGAGGAAGAAAAAGAGTTATTAGAAGCATAAGGGTACTTTGGGGCTGCAAGATGCATTCTATTTCTTGATCTGGGTTGTGTTCTCACCATAAAGGCATTTATTTTATGGTAACTTTCAGCTTGTACAATCTTGTTTGGTAAAATTTTACGTACAGATGTTATTTTTCAAGCGAAATTTTTTTAATGAAAAATAAAGAATGCAATTGCACAGTATAAAAGCAAACCTTCAGGAATTAACAGGATATTTTAATGTAACTTCTAAAAATGTTAAATATGACCACTGAAATTTTAAAGAAATGTGCACATAGTAGCTAGGTTCAGCAGCAGATTAAACATAGTTGAAGAGAGAAGTCATGAAGCAAAAGGCATATTCTGTGAATTTATCCAGAATGCAGCAGAGAAGAGAAGGTGGAAAACACAAAAAAGAGATTTAAATGGCACAAAGGGATACAGTGAAAGGATCTAATCTGTGTCTATCTGGAATCTCCAAAGAGAAAGTAATAAGGAATTATTTGAGAATGGCTACAAACATTAAGAGAGTTATATTAATATATTAAGATAATTTCCCTGAACTGAGGAAAAATATAAATCCACAAGTGTACAACATATCCTACACCTAGACATATTATAGTAAAACTGAGGAATATTCACAACAAAGAGAATATCTTTCAAGCACTCAGAGAGAGGAGAAATCACCTATAAAGGAAAGACGTATAGGACTCCAAACAACAGCAATTGAAGCTATTGTGGTAGCCTCCAAAAGGCCTCCATTAACCTTCACTTCATTTGTGCCTTTCAGAGCCCCCACCCACACTGAATGGCTCCCCAGCTGGCGCTAGTGATAGCAAACCCACCTGTAATGCAGGAGACGTAAAAGACGCAGACTCCATCCCTGGGTCGGGAAGATCCCCTGGAGGAGGAAATGGCAACCCACTCCAGTATTCTTGCTGGAGAATCCCATGGACAGAGGAGCCTGGAGAGCTATGACCCATAGGGTTGCAAAGAGGTGCAGTTGAGTGAAGCGACTTTGCCTGCAGCAGCCACACTGAATAGGGTTGGCTCCGTGACCAATAGGACATTGAGGAAGTGATGATGTGTGACTTCCAAAGCTAAAACATGAAGAGCATTCATACTTCCACCTCAGTCTCTCAAGTTCTGGAGAAAGTCAACCGCCCTGGAAGGAAAACACTTAGAAGGCCTATGGAGAGGTTCTTGTGGAGAGAAACTGAGGCCTTTAACCAACAGCCATGTGACCTCCCCAGAAGCAGATCTCCAGGCCTTCAGACAATATCCAACTTCACAACAGATCTTAAGGCAGAACAGAACAGCTAAGCTACTCCCAGATTCCTGATCCACAGAAACCATGGAAAATTATTTTTGTGTTAAGCAACTAAGTTTTAGGGCTTCCCAGGTGGTACTAGTGGTAAAGACCCCGCCTGCCAATGCAGGAGAAATAAGAGACTCAGGTTCGATTCCTGGGTCAGGAAGATCCCCTAGAGGAGGGCATGGCCACCCACTGCAGTATTCTTGCCTAGAGAATCCCATGGACAGAGAAGCCCATCCATAGTGTCACACAGAGTTGGACACGACTGAAGCGACCTAGCACGACATGGCACAACTAAGGTTGGACGTAATTTGTTTTGCAGCAATAGATTCAGTTCATTAGAATAACAGCTACAAAGTTTTGAAAGAAAATTAATGCCAACATAGAATTGCATATTGAGCAAATCTACTCCTCAAGGACAAAGGGAAAATAAAATCACTTCAAGATAAACAGAAATGGAGGGAATTTAATACCAGAGTTGGCTCTCAAGGCATTCAAGTATGTGCTTTGAGAAGAAGGAAAATAATTCTGGAAGGACAGTCCAGTGTATAAGAAGAAATGATCAACAAACACAACAGTAATATGTGGATGAATCCAAACAACCACTGTCCATAAGACAATGAAACATCTAATTTGTGAGGTTAAAGAAAGAACTAAAACACTCAGTAATACTAGGTTGGAAAACTATGATTGGAGCTAAAACATTCTAATGTACTTTTATTGCCTTGGAGGTAATCAAATATTTAAGTCTCTGTTAACTTAATAGTCAGGTTAAACAACTCAAGAGGCAGCATTGAAAGACTAGATTCAGTATGTATAAATTTCAAGCCTGTATAGAGAAAAATCAATAAAGGTGGGAGGGAGTATTAAAACAGAAATCTCCATTAAGGCAAGAAAGGAGAAAAGAACTAATTAAAGTGGAAATAAAGACAAATTGAAAGAAACAAACCCAGATATATCAATAGTCACAGTAAATACTGGGCTATTCTTAACACCTAAAAGACAAGATCATACTGGGTTAAAACAAAAAACTATAACTCCCAGTTCTATGCTGTTTTCAGGCAACACAACATAACAATGGAACGCAGAGAAGTTGAAAGCAAGAACACAAGGAGAGATATATCAGGCAAATATTGGCCAGATGTCCAAGAAAAAGGAACATCTGACTCTGAGAGAACGCATAGCAGAGAGGACCAATACTGGTGGGGAAGGCATCACAGAAGCTTGCCCAGGGGGCAGAGGCCCTCTTGCTGCAGCAGCAGCAGAAAAACTTCCCAGGTGCTGGCAGCCTCCATAAAAACTCCCCATCTCTTAAGCCATAAAAAACAATTTCCAACACCATGTATCATATAGGCCAAGGTCTCTGCAAAACCATTCAGTCAGAAGTTAATATCACAAGACAATTTTTTCAATCCCTATGTCTTTGAAGAGTTTCTAAAGAAATTTAGTAAGGTGCATGGATTTGAGACCATATAAGAAGTCATTTGGATTTTATACAGCAGCAAACAGAAAATACTATAGAAATACAGCAGCAGCTACAACCATCACAAAAAAATGTAGCCAGGGATCAAAACGTGCACAACCCGCATATCACAAAATGATACCATAAATCACGCACACTGTCAAGACAGTTAGGACCCACCGAAGGAGCCTTTGCAGGAGCAGGGGTCCCTCAGGGACCCTCCCACGTGGCCGCGGCACCGTCGTCCTGGGTGTGAGCCTTTGTTGGGCCCCTTGCTCCTTCTCGTCTGGCTGCCTGCTGGTGAGGCTGGTATTTCCGCATCCTGTCCATCTTACCCACCCACCCCAGCCTAGGAGCCCCCAGGCGAGGGGCAGCCGTCCTGGAGGCTCCGACGGGCTCGACAAGCAAGTGTACGAGGAGCAGGTGCAGCCTGTCCGCCAGGTCATCCCCTGCCAATCGCAGTGAGACCACAAGCACACAGGTCTCTGAAGACCTGAGGGGCCTAGGACGCTGAGGTCTCTATAAGGCGGGTATTCATGAATACGGCATGCTTAACGACAAACGCCTCCCCTACCCCATCCGCGCTCCAACACCAGCACTTGTGTGCCCCACAGACTCAAGACCAGGTCACCGAGGCAGTAAGTGGACCCCCGTACCTGCCATGTACAGCAGCACCGTCCTCACCCACAGCTGGTGCTCACACCATCCACTCCTGCTTCTAGTGCGTCTGCAGTGTCTACAGGGCTCGGCTGGGGTGGCTGCAGACGGGCCCTGGGCGGGCTGGCCAGGCTAGGGAGGGGCCAAGTCAAGGATGGGGCCATGGTGGGCGGGCCCTCTCTGAATGGGGACAGGACTAGGCTTGGGGCGGGGCGCTTCCACGGTGTGGGCGGGGCCAAAGTGGGCGGGGCCAGCGTGCACTCCGGAAGGCGGGCGTGGGCTGGCAGGCCTGCGTCCAGGAGCCAGGGCAGGACACCTGTCAGTGGAGGCCCTGGGTGGGTGGCCATGGCCCTCAGGGAGGCAGCGCCGCGGTCAGATCCTGGAGCGAGCCCAGCCGTGGGGAGAAACAGAGGCTCCTGAAGCAGAGGCTTGTCACGTGGCCTTTAAACCCTGACAAACATCCCTTTTCCTGGACATTTTCAAAACGTACTGCGTATAAAGTAGTTTCTAACATTAGCCAACGGTTCTGAAGGCTACTCAAGGATGAGCCATGGGAGTTGATTTATCCCCAGTCTCCAAGCGACATGAGAGTCTGGGCTGAGAGTGGGCTATCCTCCAGTGCCTGGGTATGCTGGGATGAGGGACATCCCCCCGAGTCTCCCACATCAACCTGCTTGTCTCTGCAGAAGGCATCTGTGCACCCCATGTGTAGGTGTGTAGTAAGAATTAGGGTTGGTGGGGCACACACAGTGAGAGTGAGGGACTCTGTTATCTGAGCCCTTAACCATGCAAGGGTATCCTAGGCCCTGGGCCAGGGCAAGAGAACGGCAGAGGAAATAGGACAAGAGGGAGGTGAGGAAGGAGGGAGGAGGAGCAGAAGGAAAAAGAATGGCAGGAGAGGAAGGTGAGGAGAGGGGAAAGGGAGGAAGGGGGAAACAGAGAGAGGGAGAAGAGGAGAGGAGAGAGGAGGCGGACCAGGGGAAAGTGTGGAGCAGGGGGTCAGAAGAGAGAATGGGGCTGGGAGGCGGGTCATCGGATAAGCTCCCATGCCTGTGTGGTCTGTGTCTAGGGACTGGAGGAAGCAGAGGCTGCCCAGGTCCAGATTGGAGGGGTCAGAGGTCAGGGGCCAGCTCAGGGTGGGGAGCTGCTGGGGCAGCATGGTGGAGGGCCTGGCCTCAGTCTCAAAGTGGAGCGACACAGGTCTCTCCAGGACTGTCTGGTCCCTGATGGCTAAGTGAGGCTACCTCTTCCACTCAGGTCCAGCAAAATCAAGGATCTGAGTCCTCATGAGATACACCAACCCCAAAAAGTGAAACCGGACAAGCCAAAGGGCCAGATAGTCTTGTGTCCTGCCCGCACTTACTGAGCAAGATGAGGGTCCTGGGCACATTGCAGGCAGAATACTACTTGCCCACCATCCTCACACCTTCCAGATAGAGTCACTGGGAAAGTTCTGGGTTCTAGACCAGCTCA
Organism: Muntiacus reevesi; assembly: GCF_963930625.1. Classification (NCBI taxonomy): domain Eukaryota; kingdom Metazoa; phylum Chordata; class Mammalia; order Artiodactyla; family Cervidae; genus Muntiacus; species Muntiacus reevesi. The sequence goes on along the minus strand of NC_089249.1, from coordinate 182,094,079 downwards.
GGGGTACCTCAAGCTGTGGGTGGGTGGGCCACTCGGGTGTGGCCAGAAGCTTGTCCAATTTCAGCTGGACACATAGTGCCTAAGTTTTTAACAACCATGCAGATACTAGGACAAAAGCACTTGCACTGATGGGATAGGAGAACTGCAGGTTAAAGGCTCCTCTGCAAGGCTGCATGTGATGCTGACACAGGAGTGGGGTCAGGAGGGACTATGAGGTGGGAGGAAAGGGAGGACATACAAGTCCGGCCTTGCCTTACTGTCCATACCACCTCCACTGTAGCCCAGGCCGATAGCCTGGCCTCTGAACCTCGGTTTGTCTCTGTCTGATGGGGACGTGTGCAGAGCACTTGGGTCATGGGTTGGTGATACCTGCTGACTCCTCACTCCCCTCCAGGTCCTGAATCCCTCACAGGAGTGTCAAGGGTGGGTGGGCTGGGGGAGTCAACAAGACTCATGCTCCTCAGAAATTCTCACAGCTCAACAGAGGCCCTCAGGCCCTCAAATACCAAAAGTCAGACAGCCCCTCCACCCCCCACCCAAGAGCTAGCTAGTCTCTCAGCATTTAGGTCAGGGATAACACAGCCCCACACGCCAGCCTTACCTGCTGTATTGCTGATCCTGCTCGTGACCCCAGTTGTCTTGATGTTCACACACGGCTTGCTGAACCCAGGGTAGGCAAGGCCTGAGCTAAGAGGCTGGAAGGAGACTTGAGGAGCCCTGGGAATTGCAGACACATTTATTCTCTCCTGGCTGATGCAGTAGCCATAGCAGTAGACACGCTATCGTCTCTTTTCTCCTGGTTGACCCAATGGACACAGCTGTGCTGAAGCAGTAGAGTGCCACCACTTTCTAGGTGGAGTTCACATATCTCTACAGCACAAAATAGTCCATGACCAAGCGAATACCTCGTGACGGGCATGGGCGGTGCTACAAATCAGCTCAGCTGGTACACAGTCATTATTTACAAAACAAGAGCCTGAACACGCCATCTTGGCAAGTTTGCTCTCTCCCCACACCTGCACACACCTGCATTCTCACAGCCGTGGCTCTGCCGGCCACCTCGCTGTACCTCACAGGTGAGAGGACGCAGAGGGAGCCTGAAGCTGGTTTTGTCACTACCTGGGTGTAAAGAACTATTTGAACCTCTCTGAAGTTTTATCCTTACCTGTGAGGTAGATTGTAACATGTTCAGTGTTACGAATAGTGTACAAAGCCAGTGTCCATGGCTGGGCCTCTCCCCAGACCCTGTCCACTGAGCCCCGCACCAGGCAGAGTTTGGAAGGTCCCTGGGGCAGGTGTGTCCTTTGGGGAGGGCCCTTGCCCAGATGGACAAGAAGGTGTGGGGACAGAGCAGGAGACAAAAGCAGAAGGGTCTCCTCTGGTCCAGCACAAGCCCTCTTCACAGAACAGCCTGAGAAGACCCTCCATCAGGTCCAAGGGTTAGGAAGTCCAACTGTGCCTGGGTCAGGGAGAAGGCTGTGCCCCATCAAGCTCAGGACCAAGCCTTTCACTTCACAGGGAGACATCACCCACCCACCCCCCGCCCCCGCCTGCTGAGTGAGATGAATGTCCAGACCAGGCCCGCTCCTGCCCAGGGCTGGGGACAGGAGGGTCACAGAGAGCATGCCAGACTAGACCCCAGTCTGTCCCTTTGGTTGCATTTCCTGTCTAGGATGGTTCCTCAGGCCAGTTCAGCTGAAGTTCCTGAAAGCGACGAAGGTTTCTGGTTCCCCTGGCACCCAGCCAGGATCTGAAGTGTGGGTCGGCAGCCCCGGTAAGGAGGGATACCTTTCCCTCTGGATTAAGCAGGACGCTGGGTTTGGGGTCTGGAACACGCCCTCCCAGGCCCAGGCAAGCCGGTCCCCTCCCAGGGTCTCCAGGACCTCCTGATCTGTGAGGCAAAAGGCCCCTGGCTGCAGCTCAGGGCTGAGTTGGCGGTCAGCACTGTCCGTGGCCACACCCCTACACCACGTCCCACTGTACCGCAGAGACCATCTGAATCCTGGCAGCCAGCCTCACTCCCGCCCCTGGCCAGCTGCTGTGGCCACGGATGCGGCTGGGATCGCCGCCAGGCTTGCGGGATGCTCCGCCCCTCCCCCTCCTTGGGACGCCCCCGCCCCCGCCCCTGCCCCTGCCCCTGAAACTGGGTCTTCTGGCCCGGCCCCCTTCCCAGGACTCCCCCAAGCTCCTCCCCTTGTCCCACCCCTCCCTCTTCTGCAGACTCTCTGTATGCCAAAGCCCCTCACTCATCTCTCCCAGCCGCTCTGGGGGCCTCCCCGCCACCACAAGAAGGTCTTCCCCTGGTTCCTTCCGTTCCAGGCTCTGTCTGCTCCAGGGATGCTGGACAAAGAGGATGAGGTTGCTGTGAGCAGGGTGGGCTTGGAGCTGCAGATTTAAGTTTAATGTCTCTGTGCAGACCGCAGGCACAGTGCCTGCTACTGTGGGTGCATTGTCCTGCCAGCCCTTATGCTGAAGGAGTCTGTCCCGGAAAAACGCCTGTACATCCCCGTCTGTAAATGAGTAACAAGGTGGAATGCAGACCAGGATGCTGGCTTAGACCCCACTGGTCCACCCAAGAACCTCTCTACCAGGACTCTCCTCCCTCCCGGTCATCTTGCTGGGGTGCTGTATACCGTCAGTGCTTAATAAGTGCTGGGGACTGACACCCCACTGTGGCCTTCAGAAGGGTGAGAGGAAAGACTTTGATCCCAGAGAAATGGGTGGAAAGAGCAACAGAATCCCTTCACCAACATACTGTGTCTGTACTCCCCTACCACCCCTGTGTGTGTGGAGTTTGCAGAGTGTGTGGTGGGGGGACAGGGTGTGTGGGGGTTGGGGGGGTCTTCTACCCTTAACTGTCCCAGAACTTCTTGAAGAGAGAGGCCCAGTTTAAGTGCTGCACCCCCAGCTCTGTCCTGGTCAGGCCAGCCCTCTAATCCACAGTCCAAGGTCTCACTGGCCACTGAGTCTCAGGACCTCCCAAGCAGGGAAGGTGGGGTCGGGGAATCAGCTGAATGACGCCCAGCCCCCAGCTTGAATCCTGGCTGCATTCCACCTTTCTGCCTGGCCCACATCCCCCAGAGCAGGAAAAAAGACCCAAGGAGGCAGGCACTGTGGGGGTCAAGGGAATGTGGGCTGCTCTGTGGGCCCACCCCACCCACCAAGGTCTCAGTGAGAGGGACCCTCTCAGGATCCTCCCCCCAGGGGCCCAGGCACACACAGACCCTGCCGATCACAAAAACAGCACCTCACCCTCCCATGCTCCCCATCCGCTGCAACTCTCCACGTACACTGTAATGCCCAAAACAGACCCAGCCTCAGGCACTTGGAGGTGGGAGCCAGGACAGACCCGGAGGGGATCACACCGTGTTCCTTCCCTCCATCTCCATCTCAGAGAGCTGTGAGTCAGCTGGGGTGACCCTGATGGGGGTGGGGGCTGTTCTCATGCAATACCATCTCCTGGCCCTGGCCAGAGCTGGCAAAAATACATACATGCATATAGTCTTTAAGAAGACCGTCTTCAAAAACAGCGAAATTCTGTAAAGCAATTATCCTTCAATAAAAAAATAAATAGATTTAAAAAAATAGATGGAAAAAAAAAAGAAAGCAGCCAATCTTTCTGTGTGGAATAACAGCATCGACTCCTTCTCCCCCCACCCCACAAAGATCTCTGGGATGCTCTCCCAGGACAAAATGAGCCCAGCCCCTCTCCCTCCAAGAACAGGAGAGAACTTCCATCCTGTGATGGCCTGGAAAGGAAGGGAGCATGTGCAGGATGGGAAGAAGTGGGATGGAGGCCGGTGGATAGCCAGGTCTGAGGGGTCCCAGTGGCTTGGTCCCAGTGGCTTATTCCTAGAGAGGAGGGGCTGACTGAAGCCCCCACGGGACCCTTCTCCCCAGGAAGCCCTTCCCCAGAAGCTCCCTCCCGAGGACCTCCTCCCCCAAAAGTCCTGCCTAAGCCTCCCTCTCCCCAACTGTGGAGCCAGCCCGGCTCTCAGCTCCTAAGTGAGGCTTTTGGTTCTTTATGAGTCTCCTACCCAATAAAAGCATCACCACTGTGTCCCATCCAGAACCTCTGGAAACAGCTGACAGCAGTCCTGGGTTGGGTGGGTGCGAGAGGAGCTGCTCTGAGCATGGGAAGTGTGGGCTCATGACCCACACGAAGGGTCACGACAGTTGCTCCATCTCGGGTCTCAGTCACTCAGCGGGCCTGGTTCTGGTTCCTGCAGCCGGGGGAGCCACAGTCAACCTGGCCTTGAGTGTGGGGCAGCTGCAGCCCTGCCCTACCTCAAGCCCTCCCAGTAACCCAGGCTCAGGCCCCTCCCAGGAATGTCCAGAGGGATCAGGTGGGGATTGACAGCAAAGGGCTCCGGTTAATAAAAGTTTGATAGGAATTTCATATGTTGATACAGGTCCTAGACGTTTTCCAGGAACATCTGGCAGAGGGTGAGCCCTGTTTGCGCTCTCAGTGAGAGTGTTTTTTCCAGGTCCTCAGCCCATCTCTTTCCCTGGGCCCCGCTGGGGTGTCTGGGTTGCCATCCCCTGCCGTGGCCTGAGCCCCTCCCATACCTGGGAGCAGACCGTCCCTGGAATGGGAGCCAGAATCCAGGGCCAGCCCAGGGAGGGACATCAAGTCTGATTCTTCCCCCTCGTCTCTGCCTCCTACCTCCTCCCAGCAGTGCAGGAGAGCAGTCCTTCCTGCCTGCCATCAGGCAGGTGTGCCACCTGGTGGGGGCAGGGGTGGCAGGGAGGGGCTGCAAGCCTCCACCGCATGCGCTGGGTTGGGCTGTGGCCCCCTCCAGCCCTTACCCACTGTGATGGCCTCCAACCTCTCTCACACACACCCCAGGACCTGGGGCTTCTGGGGTCCCTGTAGGTAGGCTCCAAAGAGACAGGGCAAAGCACCCTGAGGTCTGTCTGAGGTGGTGATGGGAGAGAGTTGGACTCCAGGGGCAAACTGACCCCTGGGTAGACCTGGAGGTGAGAAGTCAGAGGCAGGTCCCTGAAGAAGTCAGCACCACCCCAAAACCACTGTTGGACAGGCCCCATGGCTATAGCAGAGCCTTCTTTTGAGGGTATGTGGTGGCCTAAAGAGATCTCATGACAAGTCAGGTTTCAACCATAACTATGCCAGGAGGGTAAGGGCAGGCAAGACTCACCCCCAAAGACCCCTGGGCTTTAGTCCCAGAACCCAGGGCAGCAGGTAGACAGGAAGCGTGGAGACCTGGGCTGCGGCCAGTTGGACCCATTGGCACTCATCCCACCCTTGGGCCACCCTGTGGGGGTTGGGAGCCAGCATCATCAGGGGGGCTACTTTCCGCTGAGCAGTCTGTAACCCCCTTCCCCCAGCTGCCTTGTACCACCTGCGTGGCCCCTGTAGAAGCCACTGTTTGTCTTTCTCCTCTCTTTCTTTCTAATAAAATGAAGTGGCGTGGAGGCAGATACCACTTCCTGTCTCCTTTTAAAATGCATGATGTGTGCTGCAGCACTGGGCCAGCTCCCCTCACCAGACCACCGGTGCAGCAAACTGCCCCAACTCTCCTGGGTCCCCTTGGATCTCAAATCTGGCCTTGGAAGCCCCCAGACGCGTGCACACAGAGCCCGGGCCAGCCGAGAGCAGACCTGAGTGGGAGGCGGGGGTGGCATGGTCGCCTCCGCTTTGGACACACTGAAGGACGGCCCCGGGAATCCAGAAGTGAGGTGGGGCCCACCGTCCTGGACCCTGCAAGATGCCACTGGGGCCTGGGAGCGCCAAGTCACACTTGGGCTCTGGGGCTCAGGGGTCATTCCTGCACCCCATGGCAGTGACTAGGTTGGGCAGGAGACTGTTCTCCATCCCCTAGCGCAGGGCTTGCCGCGTGGGGTGATAGTGGCATACGGGACAATGCTTGGCTCCTGCACGGTCGTGTGGGGCGTGGTGGGAATGTGAGGCCTCCCTCAGATTGGGGAGGGCCCCCCATCTGAGCCTCAGCATCAAACATTTGCTCCAAATTACAGTCAATGTGTTTCATAATGCTTTATGCTTTTCCTGCAGACCTAATCTCTGCTGCCCCCAATACCCACCACACAAACATCCTCAGCCAATCCTGTGTGAAGAGGCCCAGTCCGGCCCACTGGATCTGGGCGCAGGAGACATACCACCTCCACCAAACCACAGCGGTGCCTGAACTAGCTAGACAGATGAGATTGCCTTAGGCCCAGAGTACCAGGCTCCAGGTGTCCACAGCCCCAGTGTCCGTGACCTAGATGCCCACAGACCAGAGAACAGGAGGGCGGAGGGTCAGGGCCAGCTCTCCATCCACTTCAGCCCATCAGCAGGGCCACATTGACAGGTGTGCCTTCAGCTGCCGCCTGTCTCCCCAGGGTCCTGTCCTTCTGCCAGCACAGAGGACCTCCTCTCCAGCACTCAGCGCAAGCAGCTTATTTGTCAGTTCAGCGCCCCCCACCACCTGCATGTCCCCACACACCAAGGAGCTGGGAAGGTGGGGCTGCACCCAGCACCCACACGGGGGACCTGTTCTCATCTCCTCCTCTCTGTACCCACCCACCCGCCCTGGGACCCAGCCAAGCGTCCCTGAGGCCAGCTGCATCCTGGCCACTCTCGTGCCAACTGGGCCAGAAGCCACTTCTCTCCCCTTCCCCTAAGCCACAAACCCTCAGGGCCAGCACGCCTTTCCCAGTCCCCCACTCAGGAAAGGACCCTCACTCAGGAAAGGTCCTTCCTAGGTGGCAGCTTCCAAGCCAGAACTATCTACCCCCCACCTCCCTCCAACCAGCAAGCCCCTAGAGCCCCTGCCTCGGCCTGCCTTCTAGATCTCAGAGCCCCGCCTTCATCTGTTTTGTTTGCCTCTGGACTCCCCTCCCCAAGGCACTGGCAAGCTGCCCTCCCTCTATGACCTCCAAGCTTAGCCCTAGCAAGCTCCTGCCCTGCCGCAGGTTCAGTGACACTGACCTAAGGTTTCCTGGAAACCTCATCCCAACCACTCTGCTGCCCCCTGGGTGAAGATGGAGAGAGCTGGCTATTCTGCTACCCCGAATGGCTTCTGTCCGCCTCCTTCTCATTCTCAGGAAGGACCTCTGATCTCACCCCTGTCATTCAGAGAATATCTGGGACCAGGCTGTCCCTGAGCCCTCCCCAAAGCCCCCCAGGGTCCTCTTGGCAAGAATCCTCCAAGGACACCCTAATCTGTGGACTGGTTTCCAAGGCCAAAGGCCCCAGGGTGCCTCCCTTGCATTCCAGTTGAAGGTCAGTGACTCCAGAAGGGAGAGAGGGCAGGAAAAGGAAGGACCTCCCAAGGGTGGGGGCACAGAGGGGACACGGGCAAATTCTAGACCCCTGTGGTGCAGCTGGGGGCTCTCTAGATGGGAAGGCACCATCAGCATTTCTTTCCCTGGGCCCCAGCCCCTCCATGTCTGTCCTCAGTACTGGGCCTGGGGTTTTCAGCCATCCTTCCTGGGGTCAGGGTCAGGACTGGGAAGAAATGAAACCTTTTCTAGGAGACCACTGCTTACCTAGCCCCGAGTCACAGACCCTGCTTAGCATCCGCTAGGTGTCAATTGCCAGCTACTTGTACTAAGCAGTCAATGAAGAGCCTTCTCTCATGAAAGCAGCCATTCTCCAAGATGGGCCTCCTAGCCTTCATGCCCTTGGGGGTTATTTTAATCTGAGCTAGGGGTGGTCGTGCAGCCAACTGATTCCTAGGTGACATGAGCACTGCCGAGGCCCCTGGACACCTGCCCCGGAGACAGCCGCCGCTCTGTTGCTCAATCAGTGCTGTGGGGAGACACCGAGGCCTTGGCCACCAGCCCTCCAGCCCAGCAGTCACAAGTCAGACCTCTCGGAAGACATCTGCTGGTGAGAGGCCTCAAGTCAGAACTGCTGACCAGACTCCAAAAACAGGCAGTAGGTGATTGTTCATCATTGTGTTGGCTGCTCAGTTTGGGGCTATTTCTTACTCACCCAGAACACATTTCCCCTAAAGCCACGGCCAGGTGGCTTTCCAGGTGTCCATGGGTGTGGTCTGCCATCCTCAGGGTGAGTCGTGTCAGGCCCACCAAGGCACACAGCATGCAGAGCTGCTAGGTTCTAGAGCTCCCAGTCTTATGCCCGATCACCCCAGTAGGGATATCTGTCTACCTGTACCATAGCCATGGTGTGATATGAGGATCCCTAAAAGGTGCAAGAGAGCTGGTTCCCAGGTGGAGGGAAGAGAGGACGAGGGCACACCCGCCAGGGCAGTGGGCTCAGGACTCAACGCTGGATGCCACGGCTTCCAGGAGCCTACAGGAGATGCAGGGGCAGGAAGGGCCTCAGCACTCAGGGCCTGGGGCCTCAGCCCAGTGCAGTGGCTCCTAGGCAGCATACAGAGCCCACAGTCGGGGCCAGGTAAGGAAGACCCGAGGCCCTGACCTGCCATATGCACCACCCATGAGGAAGGCCAAATCATTCTCAGGGCCTTTTCCTGACAAAGCTGCACATCCAGCCCTGTCCACCTCTCTCCACTTCTCCAGGCTCCTTGTTCAGAAACAGGGTTTTCTCTCTCCATCCCCCTTACCTCACCTACCAATGCCAGCACCAGTCCTGTGCGCAGATGGGAAAACTGAGGCCCAGAGAGCTAGTGAGGAGAGCCTGACTTGGTATGGTGCCCCAGAGCTCTGGGGAGCAGCTGTGCATCTGTCTGTCCAGGGAAAGCCTACGGCCATGACCCTGGAAGCTAGGGGATACCCTGAGGGTTTGGGGACCTTGTCCAGGTAAGGCTTGGAGAAGGTAGTCCTGGCCCATCTGGGCAGAGGGCAACTCATGCAGAACTGTGAAGTCTGGCCTAGAGTGAATGGAGGTGCTATGCCCTCGCTCAGCCACCCTTGCACACTCACACACCTTTGCACACATCTCCAGGAAAATGAACACACACTCATGAACATTCAGTGTGTACACTCTTTATGCATGCACAAACACTCAGGAGAACACACTCACACTCACATATACACCCAGGAGAATGCACATCCCCCAGGAGAACACACACACTCACATATACACCCAGGAGAATGCACATCCCCCAGGAGAACACACACACTCACATATACACCCAGGAGAATGCACATCCCCCAGGAGAACACACGTCCCCCAGGAGAACACACCCACTCACATATACACCCAGGAGAATGCACGTCCCTCAGGAGAACACACACACTCACATACACACTCAGGAGAATACACTGCCCCCACCCCGGAGAACACACACACTCACATATACACCCAGGAGAATGGATATCCCCCAGGAGAACACACACATTCACATATACACCCAGGAGAATGGACGTCCCCCAGGAGAACACACACTCACATATACACCCAGGCGAATGCACACCCCCCAGGAGAACACACACACTCACATATACACCCAGGCGAATGCACGTCCCCCAGGAGAATACACACACTCACATATACACCCAGGAGAATGCACGTCCCCCAGGAGAACACACACACTCACATATACACCCAGGGGAATGCACGTCCCCCAGGAGAACACACACACTCACATATACACCCAAGAGAATGCACATCCCCCAGGAGAACATACACACTCACATATACACCCAGGAGAATGCACATCCCCCAGGAGAACACACACTCACATATACACCCAGGAGATTGCACACCGGCCCCCACATGCATCCATGGCTGCCAAGTGCAGCATGGGTGTTTCCTCAATTTCTGGCCTGGAGCTGGTGGAATCTGTCACCAGCTGAGCCCCCCCTCCCTGCTCCTGAATTCAGGGAAGCTTTATTAGAGACAAGGTGGAGGCAGCCAGCAGATGGACCCCAGACCAGCCCAAGGACCTCAAGAGTCAGTCCAAAGACTCAGGGGCAGCCGCCAGGTCAGAGCGCACGTGAGAGGTGCGGGTGGCCCCTGCGTGTGCACACAGTGGGCCCAGGGGCCTGATTTACAACAGGGCTCCCGCACATGTGTCAAAGTCACCATGTTAAGCACAGGCATAAAAATAATATATAGGTTACCGCAACGTTTTTATGACCTTTCCCAGCCCTGCGCTGGAATGCCGGGATCCAGCAGGTGAAATAACACACATGTCAGCGGCTATGCTGTGCTGAGTGCACGGGGAGCCTGGGCAGCCAGGAGGCTGAGTCTGGGCCCTAAGTCCTCCTGGGGAGGCAGAACCAGGGCGGTGTCAGGCATGCCCCTGAACTCCAGAGAGTTTATGGCTTGAACCAGGGTGATGCCGGGGTGTGCTGCAGGTGGGGCTGCCCTGTGGGCGGGCAGCAGAGGAAGGCTTGCAGCCACTGTGGGAACCAGAGGAGGCCGAACCAATGCAGGTAGGCTTGTCACAGGGAGACACGGCCCTTGAACTCCTGACAACCGCTGGCTGCAGCAGGGAGACAGGGAGATGTGGGTGCTGGGGCAGCTGCAGACATCCTCCCCATGGCATCGCCCTGGGGACAGCTCCCTTTTCTGTGAGGAAGGAAGTTGCAGAGTCTGTGCACAAAGCCTTGTAAAATACCTAGTCCTGCACAAATCTCACAGCATCATCTGTCTTGGCACGCAGGCCAGCAAGGTCCTGGAGTCAGCAGGGATTGCCCTCTAGGGCCAGGAGAGCATGAAGATCCGAACCACCATTTGACAGGGCAGCCATCCTGTGTGCACACAGCACATGCTCCTGAGTCCACTAACCACGTGTGCGCATAGCACATGCTCCTGAGTCCACTCACCCACGTGCACGCGGTACCTCTCCGGGCCTGGGACCCGTCCTCTGAAGCCTTTCTGAACCAGCCCCATATGTACCAGGCTCCAACCTCTATAGCCTCAAGCACAGTCTGGTCAGTTTCAGCCGGTTGTCCTGAGTTCTCAATGGCTAGCAGAACCTGAATTTGGGGTACTACCCACATTGGGTCTCACATACTTCGAGGGTCCCGACAGAGTTAGGGAGTTGGCCTGACTCACACAAGCTAGGCTGGCAGGTGGACTCAAGAGGCTGCCCCCTAGGGCCCCAGGCCTCCCCAGTGGGGCTGGTTGCAGATGCTCAGAGTCCAGGCTCAGGCCCCTAGCTGAGAAGGCCCTAGCTTAGTGGGACCCTGGGGATTAGAGGCTAATAGAGCCCTTTGTGAGATGTCCCTGACACAAGTCCAGTCCCTGGGGTCGTGGCAGCCTGCTGTCTTCCAACCCTGGCGTCCTTCAACCTCTGCCTGTTAGTGGCCCAGGGTGGGGGACCCTCTCGGAGCGTGAGGCATCATTAAGGAGGCTGGGGTGGGTGGTGGGGTCAGCCTGCCCCAGGCCACTTTGAATTTGTGGGGGGAGGGCTCTGTGAGGCTCCTGAGCACCCCAGGGCTCAGGAGGCCAGGAGTGGGGGAGTCTGTGAGCAAGGCAGCTATCATCCAGAAGCCTGCACACTAGGGGAGGAGAAAGAAGCTATGGGAGGGCATTGGAGGGAGTCCACGGAAACACACACGGCCCTGCAGGAGGCAGTAAATGCCTCGCCCATGGGAGGGCCCCTCACTCAGGCAACTTGGGCTGCTGTGGGCCACAGATGCTCACCAGCCCTTCACACATGCCAGACCTCTTGGGGTCCTAGGATGGCAGAGGTGACAAAGCCAACCGGAACTTCAGCCAAGGCAGGGTGGGGCTGGGCCAGGTGGAGGGTCAGACAGCAGATCAAGGATGGAATTCTCATAGGACATCTAATAACTGCCAAGAAGAAAAAACCAGGACTTCAAAAGAAGATACTGGGACGGGACCCTCCAAGGACACGAGAATAGAACTGCCTGCAAGGCCGCTGCTACAGAGTGGGACAGAAAAGACAAGCATGACGGGCGCAAAGGCCAAGGAAAGCTGGCAGAGCTCACCCTGGCGGGGTCCCTACTGCCAGGGCAGGTGCAGGCTTTTGCGGTATGGACACTAAGGGGTCAGGTGCGATCTGCCTTTGTACACACGTGGCCCGCTGAGTTTTCCACAATACCACCTTGATATTTTAAGCTCTGCATGCTGTACTGGACCCTTGCACTTCCCTGCCAGGAAATGGGGGCTCTCCTGTCAGCGTGCTCTCAGACATGGAAGGAGTGTTCAGGGTGACCTCCAAGAAGGAGACGCAGCCTTCGCCTGGAACCTGTGCTCTCTCGTGCTCCCCCCAACCCCGCCATGCTGTGAGGAAGCTCAGGAGTGCTCGCGCCCCACAGGTCCCAGTCCCCTGGCCGCATGGTGCAGGGATTAGCTGTCCACCAGCTCCTGCCCGGTTGAGAACCCAGAGCAGGACAAGCGCTGCTGCTGGGAACAGCTGCATCTCCGGGGCGGGGGTCACACAGCCCCCGTCCTGAACCAGATGGCCGACAACAGGTGCTGGCTCTGAGAAGGCTGTGGGCACCACTGAGAGAGCTGGCCTGGACCCTAGCCTGGAGGCCACAGGGCAAGGACTGGGAGAGAAGGGCTGTGGCTCTGGATCACACCCAGCGAAAAGGAGATTGAGAAGGAATTCTGGGAATTCACGGGGAGAGGGAATAAAACTGAAAGCAGGGGAGCAAGGAGGCAGAGGGCGCCCCAGGGCTCTTGCATGGCTTTTCCAGGTACTCCAGGTTCTCCAAGGGAGCTATGCAGGACTTGCCTTTTTTTCTGCTTTTCTGAAGTCCATAAGAGCTTGCATCACATTTATGAACAGGAAAAAAAAAAAACAAAACCTTTTTTAACCTCTAAGTGGCTCCCTGCCCTCAGGGTAAGGCCAGACTCCAAGTCTGGCTCCCAGAGTACTGTGTCTGCTGCTGCAGCAGGCTTCCTCTCCGTCCTTACTCAGGTCTTACACCTCCTCCCCACACTGGCCTCCAGGCAGTGTCCCCCACCCAGGTTCACAGGGAGGGAGAAGGATGGCTTAGGGCCCTCACAGTGGTCTAGGGAGGAAGGAGTCTTATCGCAGAAGAGGTGAGACGCAGACATCAGGCATACAGCCAGCATCCTGGTGCAAAGCTGAGACAGATAAACCAGTCAAGGTCACATCTCAGAGTCCCAGGGCAAGTCTATGGAGCCAGGACTCACAACCAGGGCCAAGGATGCTCTCAATGACTAGCTCCACAGGCTACACCACGGCTCTGGAAAGCGCAATGGGGCCAAGGGCCATCAGAAGTCTCAGGACTATGTCTTATTAAAAAGAATGAAATAACGTCATTTGCAGCAACACGGATGAACCTGGAGATTGTCATACTGAGTGAAGTAAGTCAGACAGAGAAGGAGAAAGATCGTATGACATCCTTTATGTGTGGAATCTAAAAAGAAACGATACAAATGAGCTAACTTACAAAACAGAAGGGGACTCACAGACTTAAGAGAACGAGCTTATGGTTGCCAGGGAAAACTCTAGGAGGAGAGATAACTCACTCCTTTAGTTAGGGAGTTTGGGACGGACATATTTAAAGAGGATGACCAACAAGTGGTTGGCCCAGAAAGCTTGGAGGAAGCCTTGCTGCCCGATAAGCCTCCCTGAGCACATGCAGGTCCAGTGTGACAGCCTGAGCAGAGGCAACCTTGGCCAGGGTGAGCACTGCAGCCTCAGCCACAGAGATCCCCACGAGCAGCAGGGGGGCCTGAGGAAGGTGTGTAAAGAGCCTGTGGGGGGTAGCAGGGGGGCAGCGGGGGTTGAGCCTTGAGTACTCCAGCCTGGCATTTAGGGCTTTCTAAGGGTCCCTCCTCCTGGCAATGCTAACCTCTGCAAACCCAGAGGGCACCGTGCTGGTCCAGCCAGCACCTCCTCCTGCAGGAACTTCCCTGACCACTTCCTCCTTGAAGCAGCCACCCAGGGGTGGGGAGAGACCCCTGGAGGTGCAGGAAGAGTGCACAGTATGGAGTCCTAGGGGCAGGGGGAGGTCAGTCTAGGAACTAGACCATGCTGGGGCATGTAGGGGGTCCCCAAATGCCCACCCTTGCAGACCCAGTCCAGGGGTCCTCTAGCATGGGGATTGCTGGTGCTGGTCCCTTCCCCCAGCCTCTCCGTCCACCCATCCCCAGTTCTCAAACATTCACAATCTGGAAACAGCAAAGACAAAACTCAGAAACAAGGCCAAGGAAACCACTTATCCCCTGGAGCATCTTGGACGTGTTTCTCTTGGAGATTAAAAAAATAAACCTATGCGTTGGAAACATGGCTTAAAGAATGACGTTTTTCTCCGGTTAAGGTTAGGCGGGGTGGCTGCAGCCTGCAGGTTCAGAACAGAATATGAATCAGACGACCTGGCAGCACAGACACGGCCTGCACCCAGGACACATCCAGGTGCACAGTACCCATGGTCCATTCAGGACACACTGCCCCCACGTGCACACGTCTGCTCCCATGGGTTGTAGAGCCTGCAGCTGCATGCACACCTATGGGGCCCTTCTCTCTGCCAGTCGGGAAGGAAGTACACTCTCATGCCCATGATGTGTGGGCACTCAGAGGTCTGAATGCACAGGCACGCCCATTCAGGAGCCCACGCCAGCCACCTCAGTGACATGGGGGCCCCTGGGAGCCTGGCAGGCAGAAGAACCTTGGGGATCCAAGGAGGGAAGAGGCCTGATAGGAGGAGGAGGGGGAGATACAGGGGCAGAGCCCCCGGCCAGGCTGCTCATGAATTGTGTGCCCACCCACCCTGGAACCCACATGGCCCAGAGGCCCAGAGTCCAGCTGGTGACCAGTGTTCAGGTGTTCACACCTCTCCTCCCCTGTGGAGCTGTGCAGCCATGAGGCGCACATTCCGTTTGGATGGACCGCTGCTCAGGGACACAGGCAGTTCCCTGGATCTGCCTTCCCTCTCCCCATCCAGGTGCACCTGGCCATCCTCACTGTGACCACTCTCAGTTCCAAGGATGGTGGACTAGAACCCTAAGCTCCCCAGGCAGGGCCTGATGCTCACCCCCATAGCCCCTTGGCTTCCTGGATCTCAACTAACTCCAATCTCAGCTTCCTTTCCCAGGAGCAACTCCATGGGCAGTGGTGGGCATGTGGAGCCTGTAAGGAGAACCCATCCGGGACTCCAAGCCTCTGCGTCCTCCAAGTCTCAGCGGTAGAATGAGGCTGGCCTGTCGGGCCAAGTCCATCTGGGTTCCCAAGGCTTCATTTCTTATGCTCTATGCAAGAGCTAGATCTAACAGGCAGGATTCTTCTCATTGAGTGTCTCTGGGCTGGCCACCCAGTCCTCACTGAGAGCCTCACTGGGCAAAGGAAATTGGTTGCTGGTATCTAGTTGCCCCTCTAAGTCAAGTGCCCCAAGCACAGTGCCTGAGCTGTCAACCAGCGCAAAGGAGAGGACGAAGTATGTTTGTCTGGGGCTGAGGAGAGAGGAAGGGCATGGAAGGGTTTTGTGTAGCCTGAGCCTGCTCCCTCCCCTCTCCAAGCCTCAGTTTCCCTACCTGGATGTCCTCCTGACATCCATCAGTTCAGTCATTCATTCATTCACTAAATGGCTCATTTACTCTGTCCCTGCCAAGTTCCTGGGGCACGTGGGGGCAGACCAGGACAGAATAGCATCAGGGGGCCTAGATGCTGACCTAGGGGTGAGAGTCTGTCTTCCCTCCAGGGAGTGTAGTCAGGGTAGGAAGCCCAGGCAAAAGGCATTTGAGACGGGCTTTGCAGTGCAAATAGGAGTTCACAAAGCTGGAAGGATCCTCTGGGTAGTGGGGGACTTGAAGGAGGATGGTTCCTGGAGGTCAGGGGCTTTAGTCTGAACCTGGGAGAAATGAACACGGCAGAATGAGGGTCAGAAGGGTCTGGGCAGCTCCCGAGGGTGGTAGGAAGGGCAGAGTCTGTGAGACTCCATTAGCAAAAATCCCTCCTCGCTTCTCCAGAGCCGTGGCCCCTGGCCCACCCACCCACACCTCCCACACATGCAGGCCTCACCAAAGCCCATGGAGGACACAAAGACGCCACCCAGGGTCTTGGCTCTGCCCCACACAGCCTGTCCCAAGGGGTCCCACCTCACCACCCTTTCAAGAGGACGAGGCCTTCTGCTCAGGGACAGGTCTGGGGACCACTGGAGTTCAGACGGTCCTTCTTGGCCTTTGGGGCAGCTGCAGGGACCCCAGTTGTTCACAGAGCCCCTTACTGCACTCAAGGAGGCCAAGCAGGGTTCCGAGTCCCACCTGCAGCGCCTGTTCCTTGGGGCCACTCTCACTCTGAAGGGGTCAATGTCTTCACCCAGGAAATACGTCGTAGGCGGCACTAGTGGTGAAGAACTTGGATGCCAGTGCAGGAGACATAGAGGCATGGGTTTGGTCCGTGGGTCGGGAAGATCCACTGAGAAGGGCATGGCAGCCCACTCCAGTATTCTTGCCTGGAGAATCCCATGGACAGAGAAATCTGGCGGGCTAGACAGTCCATGGGGTCGCAGAGTTGGGCATGACTGAAGTGACTTAGCATGCATGCATGCACCCAGGAAATAGGCAAATGAAGGCCACCGCACAGGACTAGGACTAGGACAAGGGCCACCCCAAGGCACCAGGTGTGATGTCCATGCCCCCTCCATGCCCACCCTCTGTCCAGGGGCCCAAGCCCTCCTAGAAGAGTGAATGCACAAGTGGGGGCCCTAAACTGCCCAAGTTAAGAAGAAGCCGAGCCAGCCCTGAGCTCACACTCCTTTTTCATTTATTCCCTTTTACCACTCAACACCTCCAAATTTGAAGCATTAATGAACTACATTTTTTTCTCTTTAAAAACATTGAAATTTGATTCTTAAAATCTCCCTTGCATGGGACTAGAAGGAAGCAGAAAGTCCTGATTCACAGAGGCAGCACTTCCCCATGGAAAATCAATAGAGTGCCCATCCTCCTCCGGCTAGAAAGGACGTAGAAGACGGAACACTGAACTCTCTGCCACCCCACCCCAGGCCTGTGTCAAAAGGCAGATTCTGACTGCCAGGTGTGGGGGCGCTGAGAGCCTGGTGAGATCAGGGTGCAGCCCACACTCCGAACAGCAGGGACCACAGCAACACACATCCAGTCTTGCTAGAGGGGACAGAGGTGGCTAAGCCAGGCCAGGCAAGGCCCAGGTCAGTGCAGCGGCTGAGCCCTGTCCCTGTGGTCCAAAGACGGCGGCCGCATGCTGAGTCTCATGTCTCTGTCCCAGGTCAGAAGAAGGGAATGAGGACAAGTGACAGAATGGGCCACAGGGGGACCCTTTCTTCTCTCATAGAAGTTTCACCCAGGCAGGGGGACAGGCCTCCTCCCAACCCCTGCCTTCATCTCTGGCCACAGAGACCCCACCAGGAGCCTCAAGACCCAAGGTGGGGTGGGCGGGCCGCTGCCCCTCCTCAGTGAGGCCCAGGGCCGCAGGTCCAGGGCTCAGAATGACACGGGTTCGGGAGAATGTCCCTGAGAAGATGACCCTTGACAGAAGGATCCCAGGGGGTGCTGAGGGAGAGTCAAACCAGGCCCGCTGGGGCCACAGACTGGCAGAGCACTGCAGAGTCCCAGGTGGGAGCTGTGGGAGGACATGATGACCTGGATCTGAGGGGTGCAGGGAGTGGGGTGGGGTGCTGCAAGGGGCCAAGGGGAAGGGGCATTCCAGAGTGGGCAGGCGGGGATCCACCTGAACAAGAGTCCGCGAAACCACCCATTGTGTGCCTGTAGCCATGTTGAGGCCCCTCTACTGGGAACGTGTGCTTTATCTGCCAATATGCTGCATGGGAGGCTGGACTCTGGGCTTCCTACACACAGCAGGAAACCAGGCCCTGTCTAGGTCCTGAGGCACCTGTTGAGTCCCCAGTGACTGGAAGCAGGACCTAGGAGGAGAGAGGGAAGCAAGCCGGGGTCTGACCATGCAGCCAATGCGAGTGCAGACAGCCCTCTGCAGGCTCAGAGGCCCTAGACTGGAGCAGGCGAGTCACTGGGGCCGCTGCAAGGGTCAGAGCATTAGATGCCCGCAGAGCCCTCATCCCAATGTGCAAGGGGGAGAGGGACGCAGTGCAGGACCTGTGGTTTGAGGAGGGAGCCCTGGCCACACATTTCCCCTCCACAGGTTTCCCCAGCCGGGCTTGGAGGCCAGAGATGACTCACGTCCCCATGCTGCCCCTCAGGGTCAGTGAGGACTGGGGATGAGGGCCTGCCAACCACTGACAGATTCCAAACCATCTGCCATGTGGTGGGAAATCCCTTACTTCCTGAGCGAAGGAGTGAGGGGCTGAGAGCAAGGAGAGGAAGTGGGGGCCCTTGAATGGGGACACACAGATGATTGGGGTGTTGGGACTCTGTGTCTGGCTGACCCTATCCAGAGATCCCTGCAATGTTCCCCACCATGGGGAGCTCCCTACCTCCCAGAGTAGCCCACAGTTCTGGGGGGGCCGTCCCCCATTCAGTTCTGCCAGGGCTAGACCCACATTGTGAGCCTCAGGTGGAAATCACGTCCTTTCTCCAGGCTGAGTGACCCCCAGCCTGGCTGTTCCCAAGAGCTCAATGTCAGCCTCATAGCAGTCTAGACAATGAACAAATGATTGAATGAATAAATGAGTGGGTGAACAAATGAATGAATGAATGGATGGATGGGTCCATGGATGGATGGACAAATGAAAAAATGAGTAGATGAATGAATGGATAAATGAATGGATGGGTGACTGGATGAATCAATAAATGAAGAAATGAAGCATCTGTTCAATTGAGAATGAAACATCTGTTCCTTAGCAAATACTTTCTGGCACAAGGGGTCAGGGTGGCTAACAGGTGGGAGCCAGTAAAAAGCCCAGCTTCCTGCCTGAGGAGCAGCCAGGTACATGCCCTGAAGGAGATCCAAGGCTCCATCTGCAGGCCAGCCCATCCTCCTGCCAGCCCTGGACACGCATGCATGCCCATGGGTCTCCTTCCTCACCTGTTAACCCTGAAGTGGGGTAGCAGGAGGTAGCAGAGCCGACCCTCAAAACCCCTGGGATTTCATGCATCATAAACCTCCTGGTGCCTTAGTTTCCCCACCTGTAAAGTGGGCCCAAGTAATTGTCCCCACTAGGGCTGCCTAAAGGGGATGGTAGATATACACACAGACATGTGGCCATGCATAGCATCATGGAGCTACACACAAAACTACAAAGTCACGCATGGAACCACAAAGCCACATGCAGAAACCACACATGGGGCCAGGAATCTACATACAAAACCAGGACATTGCACATGACCACACCTTCTGTCAGTCACAAGACGCTTGTGCAAAAACTACACACTCACATGCACACACATCAGAGAACTCAGGGTTTCTTCTGCATCCCCCAGTGCAGGGACTCAATCGGTCCCATGCTGTCAGGCCTCCCATGCTGTCCTCCAATCTAGCCTGACCCAGCCCATTCCCTCTGTCACACCTTTCTAGGGTTCACCCCTCTGTTAGGCAGTTGAGTTCTCTGTGATCCCTCCTCCAGGAAGCACTCCCTGATGGCTCAAGAGTAAATGAGAGCTGGGCCTCCCGATGTAGATGGTGGCAGTAAGTTGCAAGGGGACTGGGGCAGTGAACACGGCCCTCTGAGCTTCCTTGTCCTGGGTGCACATTGGGCTGTGAAAGCATTCACCGAAGTTCCCTGCCACCTACAGCTCCAAGGCTCTGCCCTAGATGTGCAGAACTGCCTGCTGCCCCAGGGGCCAGGATGCGGGACCAGGCAGCATGTGGCCACTTGCTCTCTGAATCAATCAAGAGCTCAGACTTCATGGTCTGTTCCCCTAGAATCCGGAGATTTGAGATCCTCTCAAAGAGCCCTCCACAACTGCTGGGCCCACAGCCTGGGGGACAGGGCATGCCAAGATTTTAGCCTCTCCCAGGACCCTTCCTGTCTCTAGTACTCTCTGCCAGGAGCGTTATAGAAGGCCACCAGGCTAAGGTGGATACCGGGTGAGCATAGGCCCAGCTTATCTGGGGAACCTACCATCTGAGGGAGGGAGCGCCCTGAGGTGACAGCAGAGATACTGAGGCTGCCACATCACAGAGAAAGGAGGAGGTGAGCCTTGTGAAAACATTAGGAGCAAGACCCTTCTGGACTTCCCTGGTGGTATAGTGGCTAAGAATCTGCCTGCCGGTGCAGGAGACACAGGTTCAACCCCTGGTTCGGGAGGATCCCACAGGCCGTGGGGTGGCTAAGCCCGTGCACCCCAACTACTAAAGCCCATGCACCTAGAATCCATGCTCTGCAACAGGAGAAGCCCATGCACCCAACTAGAGAGTAACCCCCGCTCTGTGCAACTAGAGAGAGACCACATGCAGCAACGAAGACCCAACGAAACCAAAAAAAGAAAATCCTTCCAGCACGAAGCTCAGGACCAGCCTCGAGCACCAGCCTGCCTGGAGACGGACACCTGTGACGGAAGCCCGGGGTCTGCAGTCGGCCCGAGTCCACTGACCACATCCTGGGGCCCACAGCAAGCCAGACCTGGCAGCTGAGTAGAAGATAGATGGGCTGTCAGAAGGACTAGTGTGTGATGAAGGCTTAGATTCTGTATGGCCAAGTGTAGATGAGTAAGGTGGGTGGGGATGGGCAGGGGGTGAGAGACCAGTGAGTGGGGGTGGGGTGTGAGGTGAGATGGCTGGGGGTAGAAGCTGGGTTGGGAGTGGGAGTGGGGATGGGGAGGGATGGTGGACTAGGAAATGCACAGGTGTGGACTACTCGCGGTCCCCACCCTCTGGGAAACCACAGAGCATCAAAGCTTCCGTGGGGGGCTTGTGGGCATGGGCACAGAGGCCCATCCTTGACTTCCCCAAGGGACACGACGTGCTCACCATCTCCCACTTAGTTTGCCTCCAGTTCCCCCGTCAGCATCTGACTCAGAATGCGGTACTCCTTCACACAGACATGCACACGTGCTGTGGTGTGCACGTAGCTCCTATAACATGTGCACATGCTCACACACACATGCTCCCAGTCCATCTCAGCTCAGCACACAGCTCCCAGACCCAGCCTCTTCGCCTACCACCTCTTCTGCTTGCCTTAGACTACCCTTCACCCACCAAGCAAACTCTATGAGCATCTATTATGCTAACTTCTGTGCCAGTCCTCACATCACTGACTGTAGCAGAGAGGGACTGGGAGAGCAGGGGAGGGGGACACAGAGACCCGCAGGTGTTGGGCCCAGGCAGGAGAAGCTGCCAGTCTTCAGCTCCCACATGCTGCATGAACATCTGGATCCCAGGACAAAAACACCCCCACCTGAACTGCTGATGCAGGGAGGTAGGTTGGGGAATATGAGGACCCAGGCCTGGGTGGGAGGCCAGAGCACAGAGCCCCAGGTCTCCAGACACCCCTCTATACACAGAAGCTCCCACTAAGCCCATGAGTGATAGACAGACCCTCACCCAACTCAACTCTCTCCAGTCTACCTCCTAGGGGCCCCTGCCAACATCCCGATGAGGACCAGACCTTTGTCACCACCCTATCACCTCAGCTTCTCCTGGTAATGCTTCCTGGGTCAGCAACACCTGACACATTGCTTGCTTGCTTACTGTGTCTGTCTGACTCTGTCTCTCACTCTCTCTGCTGAGAGACAATGGAAAGGGGTGCAGTGTGGTGGCTAGCAGATCCCACATGATGCTCTGTTGTTGTTGCAAACTTCTCTGCATGCAAAGTCCAAACCCCAGGCATTTAGCCTAGGAGGGGGACCCTGTCTGCTCCCCATCGAGCCCTGGATGTCAGAGACCCGAATTCCACCCTGGGCAGGAGGGGCAGTAATCCACCCACAGCTCTAGAGAGGGGAGCCCCTCTGGGTTCCGTGCCACCGGAGAGCACGAACCAAATAGCTATATCCATGGAGTACACATCGGGTAACCACACATCCTTATGTCCAAGTGCATATGAGGCAGCCAGCCTTCTCCCTTCTTGACCTATTTCTTGAATTACTTATTCCTTTGCTCCTGAGTCCCAGTCACCGTCTAGAACATTCTCCCCTGAGGTTGGTTGGTACCCTTGACTGGGTCTGGCATGAGGCTAGCTGTCTGTTCTTCTCTCCTCTGAGCTGCCTTCAGACGATCACTGTGGTCTTTGTCCAGGTGCATGCACATCGAGGCCTTGGGCCTCAGTTTTCACATCTACAGAATGCAGCTTTGAAAAGGCCAGTCAGCAGCCAGGCAGTAAGAAATGTGTGCCCTGCAGGGTGTGGCCAAGTTGTGGGTTCCCTCAGGCCCCAGGCCCCTCTTAACCCTTCCCCAGCACCACAGCCTTGTCACTCACATCCCCAATCTTCCCACTGCATCAGCATTAAGGCCCTATACCAGCTGACTCTGGGCGTTAGGTCGGCGGTTCACTCATTCATCCTTGTGCAGTTATGGAGTACCAACAACCATGGGTCCCTACTTCTGGGTTCACAGTATCCTAGAAAAGGACCAAGTCACTCAGGAGTCTGACTGGGCACGGGGCGGGCAGCAGGGCCCCGGTCACCCTGGTGAGCAGCCCTACAGGCTGTGGGAGAAGGTCTGGGGCCCCCGCCTCCAAGTTCCTCTCTGTCCGGATGCTCTCATTGCAGGCTGCCTCTCTGTGTTTCCTTCTCTAGATTCTGCCTCTGGCACTCCAGGTGCACAAGTGCTTCCCTTGCTGGACCCCACTCAGGGTGCGTCTGGTCCAGTCCTGGGCCCTCCCAGCCGCCTGGCCAGCTCTGCTCCCCCCAGCTAGAGAAGGATGACTTCACCCTGCCAGAATCCAGCAGCATGCAGTATTTACATAAATATTCCCCCACCCCTGGAACTGGAGTGCAGAACTGCAGGCAGGCAATCTGTGGGGCTGTTCAGCCCCCACCCACCCACTCTGAGCCCCAGGCAGCCAGCCCAAACCTCCGTCTCCCTCTAAAGCTGCTTCTCAGGCTGCAAATGGGGCCAACCAGGCTTCACCCCCACACACAAGTCCAACTGGAGAGGCACTGCTTCTGATGGGCAGAATGCCAGGATTTCGGTGGCCCCATCACCATTCTCTTTTAAGGTCAACTCACCCTGATCCCAGAAAGTCCCCTTCTTCCTGTGGGCTTGAAGGACGGACCCATCCCACTAAGGAAAGAAATATTCTTGCTCAGGGGAGGCACCTTGGCCTGAGGCAGGCAGTCAAGAAGACCTCTGAAGAGGCAGCAGCCTTCAGTCTTGTGTGATGAGAGGCTGAGGAAGGCAGGCAGAATTCAGAGGCCTTAAAGGGGCGCAGGCCACAGGAAAGGAGGGGACACTGGCCACTAGGGCCGGAGAATCAGGGCTGGCCTTAGGCTCCAGCTGGGTGTGGCCCTGGGCTGACCCACAAGGGAAGGGACAGCCTCTAGCTTTCTGCATCTGGGGCCTTGGGGAGAAGACGTGGTGGGGAGAGATGGTGGTTCAGTGGTAAAGAATCCACCTGCCAGTGCAGGAGACATGAGTTCAGTCTCTGATCCAGGAAGATCCCACGGAGAAGGAAATGACAACCCACTCCAGTATTCTTGCCATGGACAGAGGAAGCTGGTGGGCTATAGCCCATGGGGTCTCAAAGAGTTGGACACGACTTAGCGACTGAACGACCGTAGCAACCTCCTCACAGGTGCGGATGACCAGTGAGATGTGGCATGGAAGCGGTTGCCTAGAAGAGAAGCCCAGTGTGGGCTGCAGGTGAGGGCATCCTGCTGCCTCTGGGCCCAGCTGACTAACCCCTCTCTCCACCATCCACCAGGAAAGGAAGAAGAGAGTCATGGTGGGAGGAGCCCTGCTCTGTGTTTGCTTCCCTCTATTTACCTTTCCCAGCCACCATCCAGACCAGGATCCCCCTTGGATCTCAGCGCTTGTTTCCCATCAGTTCCAAGTTGGTTCCTCTTCCCCCTGGTTGCCATGACAGTTTATGTGGGTACTGGAGGGGTCAGCTCTGAGTGTTCTTTGCTGACACCACTCACCCAGAGTTGGAGGAGATGAGGGCCTGTCTGGGCCTGGAGCCCAAAATGCTGAGGCATCCCGGGTCTTAAGCCTGGGAGGGCTCCAGTCCTCTGGGCCTGAATTTCTCCCCTATGCAAGATTTGGAAGGATCCTCCGGCAGGTCCCAAAGCCAGATAGGTAGACAGGGTTCTGTTTGTCCTGGAACCATCAGAACTGCTTCAAGACAAGAGTCTTGGGCCAACACAGAAGAGAGCCCATTATTGCAGACACTGCAGGGGCAAGAATCCCCCCAGGCCCTCAGAGACCAGGGCAGCTAAGACCCCTGGATGGAGATAGGGTGGGAGGAAGAGCAGAGAGGAGCAAGGGGGTTCGGGTGGCCCCAAGTGCTCACTGCCTGATACTCCCAGGGGATAGAGGCCCCCAGCAGGAGGGGCCACCCTGGGTCACACCCAGAACTCCTGGCTGCAGCTACATGGGCCAAGACAGAAGTGCCATCTCAGGAGTGTGTGAGCCCCCGGAAGGGACTGGGGCTGCCCTAAGTGAGCAAGAAAAGCCTCCTGACAGCTACAGCTGTACCAGGCTGAGGGACTAGGAGACTCAAGGCATTGTGGAGTGAAGGGAGGCCCACCGATGCCGCCCGCCCTTCACCTCTCCAAGACCTCTGGGGTCTCAGATACCACCTGGGAGAGCTGCAAATTCAGGAAAAGCTAGCCTCAGAGAATCTAGCACCTGAGGATGGGGATGCGGGAGATGGAGCTCTGCCCTGGGGATTGATTTAGAGGACACAGCCCTGCCCTGGGTCTGCGGACACAGCCCTTCCTGCACTGGAATCTGGTCTGTGGCCCTGGCGATGATCCTAATGGCAGGCTGGTCCAGAGAGCCAGTTGAGCCAGAAGCCAAGCCCTTTCCTGGCCATGACCTGGGTGGCTCCCAGCCTCAGGGCCCGGGGAGGGGCTGGGTTCAGCCAGCGCACTGTGGGCTGGTCTGCAGGCCCTGCATTCCCAGCACCCACTGGAGCATGTCCCCGCTGCCGTCCAAGCCTCAGTTACTCCAGAACTTCCCACAGAAGGCTAGGACCCACCCTCCCGACGCTCTGGGCCCCAGAGTCTCCAAGGCTGGGCCCTCGCCTGAGCTGCTGCTCTGGAGAGCCCCGCCACCTGGGCCATAGCACAGAGAGGGGAGGAACTGTGGGGCGCTGTAGGGGACAGTCCCTGCCACCATCCCCCCACACACAGACACAGACCCAGCCTGGAAAGGTGTGTCACTGCCAGCAGAGGTGGTGCCAGGATTCCCCCATCTGTGGGCAGGGCAGGGCAGGCTCCTTGGGGGCCCACAGAAGTGTGCCCCGCCTGGCATGCTCCAAGCTGCCTTCAGCTCTCCCTTCATGAATATGTGGAGGGTGGGGGGCTGGGGGACCCTCACAGCTGCCTCCCGATAGCAGGACCAGCTTCCCTGGGGCCTGCCTGGCGTCCAGGTTCACCCTGTTCAGGTTTGAGCTTGCACGCTGGTACCGACTCTATCAGTCCCTCTCAGCAGGGTCAGGGGAACAGAGGCAAGGCCCCAGCTCCCTCCCAGCCCTGAGGGGATGAAGGAATCCAGCTCAGCCTCAGCTGCTGAGACATTCCCCAGCACGACAGATCACATACTTGGCAGAAATCAGACCCAGGCCGCAGGGAAGATCACATGGGCCCAGGTGCCCGGTAATAAAGCCTTTACAGCCTCCACGTCACCCTGTGTCACATGTTCATCTGGTGAGACCACGGCAAGCTATTTGGCGTGAAAATCGCCCTTCCCCTTAGGGCCACAGAAATGTCACTGGCTGTGGCTACCACCACCCCCCACCCTGCTGGTTAGAGCAGGGGCTTATCCACTCCCCTCATTTGCTGTGTGAACTCTGGGGAGCATATGAGATGCAAGAGATGTGGGTTCAATCTCTGGGTGGGGAAGATCCCCTGGAGGAGGGCATGGCAGCCCACTCCAGTATTCTTGCCTGGAGAATCCCCATGGACAGAGGAGCCTGGCGGGCTACTGTCAATGGGGTCGCAAAGAGTCGGACATGACTGAGCGACTTAGCACACACACACACATCTGGCCACACCCCACAGGCGAGCTCTGAGACACACGGGAGAGGTAGCAGCACCAGGATTGTGGATGTGATGCTAAATTACAGCCACGAAGAAAAACTGGTCCAGGTGATACTCAAGGCCACACCCCTCCAGGACCAGCGCCCTTCCCTGGGCAAGGACTCTTCAAAGGCTTTGTGGGTTGAGGGCCCAGACTCTGAGTTGGCAAGGCTGGGTCTCCATTGCTCTTCCACACTGGCCCACACCATCCAGCCCCTGGGTAACCCTGCGTGTACGGCCCACGGGAGGCAGGCTACCCAACTCCACATGTCAGAAGCTTCCAGGCCCAAACCCTAGTGATCTGCTAAGAAGCGCTGACTTAACAGCAGCTCTAGAGCCATATAACCTGCCCCTCTCAGCCCCACGGCCCTGTGTCCCAGGTCCCTCTGAGTAGTCGCAGTTCACTCACACACTCTCACACATGCACAGTCGCACACGTTCTTACACACACTCACGCACATTCACAAGTTCACGCAGCAGCCCTCCACCTCGCCTCCTCCTCAGATTCCCTCTCCTATCCCCACTCCCCTCCCCACAGCTGAGTCGTAAGAAGGGGCTCTCTCCGGCAGGACCAGCTGCTCTCTCTTGCCTTCTTCTTCCTTCTCATCCAGAACGTGGTACAGTCGTGGGGGCCCTCTCTCCCTGGGCCCTTGCCTCGAGGCTGCTGTTGTGCGGAGTGTGCCCGGTCCGTGGTCATGGATACGGATATCCTGTCCGCACGTGTGTATTGCAGTTCGGATCTTGCTCTACACCTGACCTTTTCCTCCGGTCCAGGCTACTGGGCTCCGTGGGGCGGGCTCTCTGAGGACCTGCTTGGCAGAGTGCAGACCCAAGAGACAACAGCACCATTCACTCTCTGCCCCTGCAACTGCCCGCTCACCTGCGTTGTGACCAGCACTCAGGTGTGAGTCCTTCCCTACGGTGAGCAGTGCCGGGGAGGTCACTGGGCCAGGCCCGCGAACATCTCCACACCTCGCACTGCAGGCCTGTTTCCCGTTGGGTGGTATGCTTCCTCAGGCACTGGCAGGGGCTCCTCTGCGGGCAGAAACTGGAGACGTCTTTCCCATTACTCTCTTCACAGTGGCCAGCAGAGATGCTTCTCCGATACAACCAGCCATCTGTTTTTTCCTTATGGTTTGTGATCTTGTGGTGTGTCCCTAAAGCTTTCACACACACGTTTTCCTCCCTTAAGTTGATGGCTTCGGTTCTAATGTTTACATCCTTAGTGTCTGCACATATCAGGCGCCCAATAGGCTTTGTGCGATGAGTGAATGAGTGAGGCAGGCGTGAGTAAAGATTCTTTAAAGAAAATTCTGGACCCCACGACCCTCTTCCCGCTGTGTCTCTTCCCAGCCTGGCTCCACGAGGGGACTGCATTCCTGCCCCACTGGCCCTCAGCCTTTCCCAGGAAGCCCCCTGTGGCCTGGCCACTTACTTGCTGGGGCCAAATCCACCTGCCTGCCCTTCCTTTCTTCTCTTGTCACCTCAGAGCATCGGTGAGATCGTCCATACCTCCTTCACTTTCAGGATGTCTTTTTAAAGAGACGAGATTGGTTAAAGCAATGTATCTTTTTTAAACAAGCAAAACTAAAATGTACTGGGAAAGTAAATCATGAACCCAGACTCCTCATTCAAAAGTAAACCTTGTTAACAGAAAGTAGATTTCCAGGCAACACACACAGTCCAGGTATCAACACAGAGGCAGAACTATCTATAGCCTAATTGAATTGATAGTGTTAACTGTGAAAATTATTTTCTGTGTAAATGAAGAGAAGAGGAAGGAAGAAAGGAAAAAGAGGGAGAGAAGGAGGAGGGAGAAAATAGAGAGAAGGAGGGAGGGAGAAAGGAGGAAGGGGGAGCCAAGTGAGGCAATGTGACGCAAAGATTTACTTGCTGAACTTGGGATAAATGTCTCTTCAACCCATGAGATACGTGCATGTTTCTAAATAATCCTTCTAGGATTAAGAGAGAGAATATGCAAATGAAGACATCAGGCTGGTTTCCGTTTCGCCAGCTCTGGCGTCTGAGCAGGGTCTGTCCCTGCACCTGGCCCACTCCTTGTGTCCCCTCCAGAGTCTCCTGACTTTGCCAGCTTTCTACAGTTTGCCGCACTTCCTTGCTTACATTTCAATGGGCTCAAAACTCACACCTTCCCCTCAACCCGTGCTTTTGACCACAAATCTCCGCATTCTAAGCTCTGTACTTTGGTTTGTGTTTCCAGTGTGTGTGTTCAGACGCCAGTCGTGTCCAACTCTTTGTGACTCCCAGGGAATGTAGCTCACCAGGCTCCTCTGTCCATGGGATTTTTTAGGCAAGAATCCTGGAGTGCACTGCCATTTCCTCCACCAGGGGATCTTCCCGACCCTGGGATCGAGCCTGCATCTCCTGTGTCTCCTACAGTGCAGGCAGGCCCTTAACTGCTAAGCCACCAGGGAAGCTGTCTTTCCAGTGGCTGGATCCAGTCACAAGCAGCGGACCTGTTTTGTATTGTTTTTCATGAGGACCCACACATCCTGAGTTTCATCAGTCCTGGGACACCTGCCATCTTCTTTGTACCCCACCCTGCTCACGCCTCTTGGGTCCCCCCCGCCCCAGCTCCAGCCCTCCCAAGGTTTCCTGCCGCTCTTTGGGTGGAGCCTTGTTCTCTGCATCCCTTCGGCTGCTCTGTGCAAGCACATCAAATAGTTTACTAGAAAGGGTGTGTAACAGACGTGAACTTTCTGAGAACTGGCCTGCCCAAAATGCCTCTGGTCGCTTTCTTATGTAAGCTTGGCTAGCTGTGGACTTCTAGGTTGGAGATGACTATCCCTGAGAGCTTGAAAGCCACGGCTCCACTTCAATCTAGCACCCTCCACTGTGGATGATATCCAGTATCTGTTCAATCCTCTGGGCTCTATGTGTGCACGAGCTAGGAATGACCTGGGTAGCAGATAAGTAAACCCAATCAATGGGAGCCTAAGCAAACAGACGTTCATTTGTTTTATTTATTTTTACTTATTTACTTATCTGTTTATTTTTACTCATTTTTTTCTTTTGGCTGCACCGCATGGCATGTAGAATCTTAGTTCCCTGACCAGGGACTGAACCCATGCCCACTGCAGTAGAAGGACAGAATCTTACCTTCCCAAGTTCATTTGTTTCAAATCACATACATGCAACAGAAATAGAAGAGGCAGAGCAGGTGTAGAGTTAGAGATTTACCAGGTCACTGGGGACCTAAGCCTTTTCTATTTTTGCCCCTTCATCCTTCAGGTGTGGCTTCTATACTCATGATCCCAGTATGACTGCTGCAACTCCTCCATCACAGCTTGTGTTTGAGCAAGGAAGAGGATGGAAGGATATGCAGGTGATGAGGAAAACGGGCATTCTCTTAAGCAAGCTTTTCCTTTTTGTTAGAGAAAGAACCCCGAATCCTCTCCACAGGAACTTGTCACCACATCTCCTTGGCCAAAACAGATGACCAACCTGGCTGAAAGATATTCAACAAGAAGTTGACCTTCCCTCACTAGATTTCTCGAACTTTATCTTTCATTTTTTATTTAAAAAGATTTTTTATTCCACTAGCCATATTTTCATTTCCAATAGCTCACTTTCATTTTTAGTGCTCCTTTTCCAATAGATTCTATTCCTCTTTTATGTAATTTCTTCACAAATCTTTCTAATGATACTTATGAGTTAATTTAAAACTCCTTTCTCTGCCCAATTATTTCTGTTTTTCCTGATGACATTTTTTAGGAATATGTCTCTTGAGTCCCCAGAGTGACTTTCTGAACACTTTCACTTCTGTTTAAAAATTCTGGAATCCATAAAGCAAAGAAGTCTGCATAGATGGGTAGGACAAAGAAGACAGCGTGGTGGCAGGGGGCGGGAGGGTTCCTCCTAGCCAAATTTGGAAAAATGTGAATACAAGAAGAGTAACAATGTCATGGCATTGTGATGTTCTGGATTAAAAAAAAAAAGAATCTGTACGTTCTTGACAATGGGAAAAAGCAAGCAAAAATTGGGGAGGGAAATTTTCTTCACAGAACAGTGACATGTAATAAATGCAGCAGGAATGATAGAATTTGTAAATTGCCTTTTCACAGGCACTAGAGCAATCACTACTCAGAGCAGACTATCCATGAGTCCCAGGACTGCTGGTGGCCTGGCTTGCCCACCAGTCACAGGGAGACCACATGCATACATAGCCAGAGAAAGGGCAGTTACTGCTTCATTCAGGGTCACCCTCGGGATCCCCACAGGGGCGAACAGCTACATCCTTGATTGGCCCTGGATTAGAAAACAAAAGCAGGGCTTCCCCGGTGGCTCAGTGGCAAAGGATCCTGCTAGTGCAGGAGACGGGTTCAGTCCCTGATCTGAGAAGATCCCACATGCCTCGGAGCAACTCAGCTCGTGTGCCACAACTGTTGAGCCTGTGCTCCGGAGTCCAGGGACAGAACGACTGAGCCCGTGTGCAGCAACTCCTGAGCCCACGTACCTAGAGCCCTTGCCCCACAACAAGAGAAGCCACTGCAATGAGAAGCCAGCACGCTGCAAACAGACAATAGCCCGTGCTCGACTCAACTAGAGAAAAGCCGGAGCAGCAACAGAGACCCAGCACAGCCCACACAAACAAACCAAACACAGCTACGAAACGACGCTGTCCCACTGATGTTGAACGGTCAGGGTGAAGACAGGAGGGAGGTCCATGTTGCAGGTAGATACACTGGAGAATTACAAGGGCAGACTGTCAGGATGTCACCAACATACTCTCAAAAGGTAAAAATAGATGTGCCATGTTTTTTGAGAGTAAACAAAGTAAACGTGAGTTAATTAACAACTGTTGGACCAGTGTAGGATACACAGGAGTATGGCAGGTAGACTCCCAGACAGTCCTGTGACCCCTGGCCCTGGGCTTTATTTTTTTTTTTTTTTTTTTTTTAACTTTAAAGCAGGAACCAATTTAATGTAAAACGTCAAACAGAAGGTGATTATCAAATGATTTTGTCTTTCAAAATATTTATTTCAGGTAGAAACTAGGAAGACAATCACATGTAAAATAGTTCTGTAAAAAACTGACAAATACACTCATTTGGTCATCAAAAAATAAAAACCTGAAAATAATATTACATTAAGTACTTTGATCGAAAACAGTGTTTTGTTATTCAAGTAAAAAGCCCAAAGCAGTCCTCAATGAAGAGCTAGTAAGCTCTTCTGTTCATACACACAGCCCTTAGACAAGAATCATAGACATTTTTATCCAGAATGGTCTCCCATCCCCAAATTCTGATCTTTTATTTTTGTTACTCTTATGGAAATTGTTCAGTGTGCTTATGTGCTTTTCATAAACTTTTTTTCAGAATGCTTAAACAATCATATCAACCTTGAAAATAATTAATTTTTATAAAAGTTGTTGGTGTTGCTCAGTTGCTCAGTCGTGTCTGACTCTTTGCAATCCCCTGGACGGCAGCACCCTAGGCTTCCCTGTCCTTCATTATCTCCTGGAGTTTCCCAAACTCACGTCCATTGAGTCAGTGATGCCATCCAACCATCTCATTCTCTGTCGTCCCCTTCTCCTCCTGCCCTCAATCTTTCCCAGCATCAGGGGCTTTCCTAATGAGTCAGTTCTTCTCATCAGGTGGCCAAAGGATTGGAGTTTCAGCTTCAGCATCAGTCCTTCCAGTGAATATTCAGGACTGATTTCCTTTAGGATGCACTGGTTTGATCTCCTTGCAGTCCAAGGGACTCTCAAGAGTCTTCTCCAGCACCACAGTTCAAAACCATCAATTCTTTGGCACTCAATTTTCTTCATGGTCCATTTCTCACATTTATACATGACTACTGGAGAAACCTACCGGAGAAATCATAGCTTCGGCTGGTGGGACCTTTGTTTACAAACGTGGATGTAGCCAAATGAGGGGTCTCAGGTTAAGTAAGAGGTGAGGGCAGGGTACTAATTGATGTGGAATGATTTGTCATTTGATCGGCACAGTGACACTGCTGGGTGTGCTTTGAAGGCGGGCCCTATCAGATAACAACCTGCATTAATGCAAACATCTTGGATGTAGAATCCTCTCTCGAAGCTATGAATGAGACACAAAGAATCACTCAGAGGAGGACGAGTAAAAGCCGGTCCTGGGGGCTGGTGGGGTGCTGGCCAAAGACAGCCAAGTCCTTGTACACCCAGTGGACACGCGAAGTGTCCTGGGGCGGCTGTCCCGCAGGGCTGTCCCCAGGGCATGTGCGAGGCGGGCTGGTACCGGACAGACAGACTTACACGCGTGAGGGGCAGGCAGCAGCCTCGGGGGAGCCAGGGTCGGGGGGTGGACCCCCCCCCATCGAGGCCCCCGGGTCGCCGTGCTGGGTTTGCCACCCCGTCTCCGGCCTTTCCCTCTGAGCCATCGGCCACCTCCTCTCGCTGCAGGGCAGAGAGCTGGGTGTCTTCCTCCGGCTCCTCCTCTGAGTCGGACTCATCGTTGTAGAAGTGGATGGTGGCTTGCACGGGGAAACTGGCCAGCACCTTCTCCCCGGAGCGCTGCAGATACTCTTGACGCTTAGAGATGGGCAAGTAGAGTCTGACAGGATGCTGAAACCCAAAGGCCCCCTTCGATCCAAAGGTTTCTTGATCACCCCCAGGCTCAAGCTCACTTCCAGGTCTGGTAGGCTCAGCTTCCTGAGGGGTCAGGGTCCAAGGTCTCCATGGAGTTTGGCTCTCGGGCCCGCGCGGCGCCGGTGGTCCCCGGGGGCCGTCCACCGCGCAGTGACAGACGCGTCCCCGCGCCTCCGGGGCTCCTGCCGCCGCTTCGGGTCTCATGGTGCCCTCGGAAGACACGGCGCCCGCGATCGGCCGCGCCTTTAACCGCTCGGGCGAGGGCGCTCTGGCCCTGGGCTTTAAAGCACAGCTCCTGAAAATTTCCATGTAACAGCAGATGACGGCTGCTGTTTGTAGGAGGGCCGCAAATTCTCTTTCCAAGCTGGGGAGGGAATCATGTGGCGATGCACAGTTGTCCCTGTGTTAAAATCCACGCTTCGAGCTTGCTGGCTGGCCCCAGCCTGCCCTGCCCCCAGGACCTGGGCACACTCTAGGCCTTGACCCAGCTGCCCCAGGTCTGGGCCATCCCCGCTCTTCCCACGCAGGCTGTGAGGCTGCCCCACCTGCCTAGTGGGCTGTTCTTGTCTTCTCATCTCCCATGGCAGCAGGGCCTCCTGCTGCCCACTCCAGAATCATCAAACCCCAACTGCCCTGGCGTTCTCCCTCCTTTGCCCTCCCCACCCCTCCTCCCCTCCTCTGCCCCCCAACCTCTCCTTCCCTACCCTCCTCCCAACCGTCCTCCTCCTCTGCCTTCTTCCCCCTCCTCCCTCCCTCTGCTTCCCACCCATCTCCTCTCCCCTCCCCTCCCCGCCCTCCCCTTCTGTCCCCTCCCCTCCTCTCCCTGCTCTGGGAGGTGGGCCTCTGGCTGCCCAGCTAATAACCACAGCAGGAGCCTCCCGGCTCTGCTCCCCAGCTCCAGCCGTTTCCATGGACGAGGGCCCACACAAACACAGGATGCTGCAGCTCCCCACTGCCAGCCCAGGACCCCCCACAGCACAGGGTTGGTGGCAGATGAGGTCATTGCCACAGGGGCCCTGCAGGCTTGTTGGGGGGACTATTTGTTTGGCCTTGTTTCTGTGGCAACCTGCTAGACCTCCTTCACTCCATCCACAGAGGTGTTTGCTGGTGTAAGGGATGAAGCTGCCCCTGAGCCCCCAGCTCCACCTCCAAGGGAAACAGGCTCAAGAATCAGGCAGAGGCAAGTCCATGCAGCATCAGGACACTGGTCCCCAGGCCAGACTGAGGTCTCCCTTTGCCGGGGAGCTCAGGTGATACGGGTCAAATGGGCCCCAGGCATGCAGCCCACTGCCCAGAGCAGGGGCTCTAACTCTGTCCAGCCTCTGTCCTGCCTGGGGATCCGGCCCCTCACCTCAGTGCTGACAGGGGGCTGGGAGGGTCCTGTCCCAAGAGAAGAGGACTTGGGCAGTGATCAAGGAGGGACTCAGAGGGCAAGGTTGCTTCCAGAAAAGACGCAGGGGCCAGGCACCGGAGAGGGAACGGCGGGCAGCCGGGTGGAGAGGGGGAAGCAGGGAGGCGAGTCAAAGCCAGGCTGTGTGTCCAGGGCACCAGCACACAAGCCCAACGCACACTGTGCCACCGTCCATCTGTCCAGGGGTCTTTGGAGCAGCCAAGAGCCTCCGCAGCTGGGGGCAGGCCTGCGAGGGGCAGGGTAGGCTCGGGCCAGGCCAGGAATGGGGGCTGCGTGCTCACTGGGCTGGGGTCCAGACCCACCCACCCTGACCCACCCACAGGCTCCCAGCCTGCGGTACCTCGGGGCTCTGGGCCTTCAGCCTTCCTGGGGGCCTCCTTCTCGCTCAGGGTTGCTCCCTGAGCACCTGCTGTGTGTGGCCCAGCCCGACCCTGACAGGGCAGTGAGCATGATTTCCTGTGGTCCCTGCGGTCCCAGGGCCTCCAGGGTCTCACAGCAAGATGAAACAGGGCCCCACCACTGCCTGTCTGGGCTATCTGGCCATGGTAAATTGGCCTCACTTTTTCCACCCTTTCCCTCCCCCTCTTCTTCCTCTCCCTCCTCCCCTTCATCTTCCTCTGCCTCCTCCCCTTTCTTTCTCCCCCTTTCTTCCCTTCCTCCCCCTGCCCCTTTCTCCATCTCCTTGCTCCTCCCCTCCCCCTTCATCTGCCTCTCCCCCTCATGCTGTCTCTGAAGTCATCCTGGAAGGCAGGTGGGATCCAGCTGAATACCTTCCCAATGTGCAGGCCCGTCTGAGACGTTACCTAACCGTACCTTCTTACCTAATCCCCCAGCCATCTCCTGCCTCCTGTGCTTGCCCCAAACCCAGCAGGCCAACCTGGGCTTGAGCCCAGACTTGCCTCTGGCCACCTGTGGTCCTGGGCTGGCTCCCCAGGATGTGGTCTGACAGGACAGGCCTTCCCCTGCCTCAGTTGAAGGAGGCCAGACGCAGAGGCAGGAGAGACTGTGGCCACTGGGCAAAGCAGGTGGCAGGAAAGGAGAGGGATAACCCAGCACTTTGTCCTCACTGTGTGCACATTCAGGCACATGCATGCACAAGCATGTACACATTTGCATGGGCATGCACACAAGTGCAGGCAGACACACAGGCACACGCACGCACATGCACAGGCACGTGGACCCAGCGCCCCCATGTGCCACGTTTGCACACGTGCACACACACAGGCACATGCAAGATTCGCCACAGAGCTTATCCCAGCATCTCCTATGAACCTAGGCTGGAGGGGAGACCTGGGTGTCCAGACAAGGATACTCTGCAGGGGGCTGCATGAAGCAGGAGGAGATTGGCCGTGGCAGGAGGCTGTGCAGAGGGACAGCCTATGCTATCCTGACTGACCCGTCTCCCCTCTGCAGCCCCCACTCGCCTGCAGCCTGCAGTATGTACCTGGGTTGGTTTCGGCTACAGTTTCAGCCACCCTTTACCATGGAAGAATGGCCCCATTCAGGCTGCCTGCTCTCTACCCCAGGCAGCTTGCAACCCTCTCCCACCCAGGGCACAGGGGCCTGAGTCCCTGGCCTGCCACTTCATTGCAGTGCCAGAGGGGGAGGTCTGTGTTCACAACATGCAACGAGGACGTGGGACCCATGTCCCGTGGGTCCCCTACCCCCGCGGATCCCACCCGTAGCGGGGTGTCCTTGAGCCCCCCTCTGCCCTGTTACCACCCACCCTTGTCTCTCACCTGTGGATCCCGGTGCCCGGCCGGGGGGCCTCTTAGGTCAGGTCACCTGCAGCCTGGCAGAGGGTTTGGCACCAGGAGAAACCATTCAGTCTCTAGGGCAGTGCTCAGGAGGCCAGAGAGGGGGTGCTGTAGCCCTCCTTCCTGAGCATGGTGTCAGGCGGACGGTTCCACATTCCTCAGGGGGCAGCCCCTCTCCTGGGTGTCCAGAGACACATGGACAAGACCCGGGACGGCAGGAAGGTGACCTCCCAGGAGAGGGGCCACCGGGGGTCCAGCAGGCACACCTCAGGGGTGGGAAGACAGAGGCCAGGGGGGAGGGTAGAAGGGTAGGGACTGGAGACAAACGCAAGGGGAGGGCGTTGTGCTGGACCCAGAGTGCCCCACACTCAGAGCAGGTGGACAGACAGATGGACAGGTTATGTCAGTGCTGCTACTCAGCGTTGGGCTGAAGCACAAGGGAACTGCTTCTGGAAGAGGCTGCAGGCTTAGGGTGGAGGAGGGAAACCTGCGTGTCCGGGAGGTTCCCTGAGAGGAAGCAGAGGCGCCCTCCAGCTGGCCAAGGGCCCCACACAACGGAGGGGGACACACCTGGGGTAGAGAGACGGCAGCCAAGGCAGGAGCCTAATGCGTGCATAGCAAGGTGAACTGCGCTGCCGGCAGCCTCAAGGCCTTGGCCCGCTGCCCCTGAAGGACACAGGCCTTGAGGTGATGGGGGAAGAACTACCCAGAAAGAGAATGCCTTTCCTGACGAGGCAAGAGGAGGAGGCGTGCTCTGTCCTGCCCACCACAGCGCCTGGCCCCATCCTTGCTCCATTCCCACAAAACACACTCCTTTTCCTCCTACGAACTTCAAGATATGATTTTATTTGGGCAAGGGTCTTTGCAGATATACTTAGTTACCTATGTGTGTGTGTGCTCAGTCTCATCAGTCATACCCGACTCTGCGATCCCATGGACTGTAGCCCACCAGGCTCCTCTGTCCATGGGGATTCTCCAGGCAAGAATACTGGAGTGGGCTGCCATGCCTTCTTCCAGGGGATCTTCCAGACATAGGGATCGAACTTGAGTCTCCCTCCTGCACTGGCAGGCAAGTTCTTTACCATGAGCACCAGCTGGAAAGCCCCTGTGATTTCAAGATCAGAGCATCCTGGACTGTCTAGACATGCCCTGTCTAGGGCATGGACTGTCTAGATACCTGTCCCATGACAGGTATCCTCATAAGAGGCAGAAGGGGAGAAGACAAAGAAGACATGAAGATGGCCACATGAAGATGGAGGCATAGACAGGAATGATGTAGCCACAAGTCCAGGAATGCTGGGAGCGCCAGCAGCTGGAAGAGGCAGGAAGGATCACCCTCTGGAGCCTCCCGAGGGAGCTGGGCCTGCCCACATCTTGATCTCAGACTTCTGGCCTCCAGAGCTGGGAGAGAACAGATCCCTGTCGCTGTAAGCCATGTCTCTCAGCTTGCTTGTGGTCATCTGTTATGCCTGCCCCTTGACTAACACAGGGAGCAAAGCACCCCAGCTGTCCCCACACTCCTTCTCCAGGGCAAAGCGTGGAAGAGTCCCTGTCTGTGTGGCACTTTGTTAGAAGCAGAGGCCCGGGGGCTCACTGCTTGAGGGAGTGCTGGGACAGAGGCCAAGCGAGATGGAGCTGGGCACCTGGTCCTCCAGGACCAGCCTATGAGCGGATCCGCGGGGCCACTCGGTGACTGGGGACCTGGGACACGGCCTCTGCACGTGAGAGCTGCTGCCTTTCTGGATGCTGACTGGGAGCTACCGCCCCCTCCCACCTTCGGGCAGGGCTGGGCTGGACTCAGTCTGCGAGAGACCCCTTTACTCCGTAAACCCTCTTACCTCCCTGGGCCCTGCTCCTCCTCCAGGCCCATCTCCCCAGGGCCCCTGGGACCCCTCTGAAGGCAGCCATGGAGAGGAGGCTATAATTTAAAAATACATTTATTTAGTGTTTCCATTTGTTTCTGTTCTGTTACACAAGGCCATTAAATAAATACATTCTCCAAGTCACTCGAGTACACACCTACTCACTATACAGATGAGGTAGAGAAATCGATAGGCTCACACAAGACTTCTCTCGTGTGTGAATGCCCCTCTCCTCCCGCCCGCCTCCACCCGGCCTGATCGAGCACGTGGAGCAGAGAGCAGGTGGCCGGGACCTGCCTGGCCCCTCAGCATGGCTCTGCCCCTGCGGCCCCAGGGCTGGGGGTCTGGACCCCGCCACAGACATGTGTTCTTTGAGAGATCCTCTGCTGTACAGACAAGAAGCGTGTTAATAAGAGGCTCCTTCTGCGGGAGTGCTCCTTCGCGTAGCAAGACATTCTGATATATATTTATGTATAAACAAAACAGCCAGCAGACGTTTTCAATCTGCTTTGTTTAAAAAAATACTTTTCTTAATATTTATGACATAGAGCTAAATGTGGTATTTGACTTAGAAAAACTCCTTCCTCTGACTTGCTGCCCTTCCAACCCAGTAGTGACCGAGCTACAGTCTTGTCATAGAAACACGGCCAGCTCTGCCTGCTCCAGGCCCCAGCAGGTGGGAATGCTTGGGGACAACTGGGACGCGCCCCCGCCTCTCCCCGCCCTCCAGCCAAGTGTGGAGGAGACCAGGCTGCAGGCCCACGTCTCCCACGGCCACAGAGCCCACCCCAGCTCCCCGCCGGGGGACATGCCTTGGCTGCCCCACTGTCACCACGCAGTTCTTCACGGGGACATTTTCTGAACCACAGGAGAAAAGACTCTACTATTTACACTATAGAACAGGGACAAAGAGACCCACATCCACATAAATAGGTTTTCTTTTACAAACACAGTCTCCAGGGTTCCTGAAGCCCCCCCTGGACTCCGAGGAATCCCTTCACTCAGTAGTTCCCGCGTCCACACTGCCTGCCCCAGCTCCGTGCCTGCCCAAACCCCAGTGCACACCCTTTGGGCAGAGTCATAGAGCTGAGCAGGACGGGGCCAGGGTTAGAGGCCCTACCAACACAGGCAGGAGAGCTCCACACCTAGGAACAGCGCCCGAGCCAACCACTGACCGCACCCACACAGCGTGCACACATGAGCACAACGCCATACACAGGCACACGCAAGCACATACACCACACATGCACAAACACACGCACATGGTCACACACACACACATGCACCCACGTACGTAATGCACACCCATGCAGACATGCACTCTCATGCACGAATACACACTACACATGTGGAAACATGTATGTGCGCACACACAAGCATGCATCTGCACTTATACACAGCACATACTCACAGATGGACATTCATGCATTCACACAAATATGCTCATGCACACACGCCACACACTCATGCATGCACACACACATGCACACATGTGTGCACACACCCTCGATCAAATCAGGTCAGTGATGGCCATACTTTTCCCTCCTCTGCAAAATCGACAGCATGACCAAGAACACTTTCCGTTTGCCAAATCCTATCTCCAAACTCTCTCCACCATGTCTGCCCCCACCCTGCCTCCCCTACAGTGACAGAGGACAAGCTGTGACCTCCTCATGAAATGAACCTCCAAGAGGCTGGCCCTGACCCTCTGCCCATGCCCACCTCTGGGGGAAGAACAGGCCGCCTTCTGCCACCCCCAGTCCCAGAATCTGCATTGAGGAGTCTCGAGTGTGGATCCATGTGCCCTCGGGGTGCAGAGGAGGGCCCGTCCACCTCCCTGGTCAGCCTTGCTACGGGTAGCCAACCTGGACCATGGGACCTGGCTTCCAGAAACCCTGAGGGTGGTGGCCAGACACAGCTTGCTTTACTTCTTTAAAAACAACAACAGCAATGTCTCTCTTGATTTAGTGGTTTCAAACGACAAAGCAGATCAGGCAAACAGGTCAGGAGGGGGTTCGGAGGGGAGGGAGGAAGGGGCTCCTCCAGACCAGGCTCTACTGGGAAGGGGAGGAGCCACAGCCTGGGAGGCTGCAGGGACGGAGAAAATAATATTATATATTAGTTAAATAAAAATAACTTAAAAGTCACTGATACTACTCCAAAGAGAAGTACGTGATGTCAGAGGGGCCAGCAGAATACCCCCCACAGTCGGGCGGCCAGGCGCCTGCTCTCTCTCCTAGTGGTTTGACTCTAAGCCAGTGCTGCTGCAGGTCAGCCCACACAGAGGTCGTGTGGTCACGAAGGTGTGCCCGCCGCTCCTCAGAGGGCATCCAGCGCACGACAGGCGGCTGGTGACTTGGGGGGACACAACTTGGAAAGCATCCGTGCAAAGCTCTCAGGTCACGGGGCGGGACAAGCAGGGAGGACGCAGGGGCCAGACTGGGCCTCTGAGAGGCAGAGCCAAAGGGCTGGAGACGGCCCGCTCAGCCGGCCCCCAGGCCTCCGCCCCCGCCCTGCAGCCAAGCGTGCTGGGGGCGCCCAGGCCAGGGACGCACACAGCCCCTGCAGCAGCCTGGCCAGGCCCGGGGCTCAGCCCTTGCAGGTGTAGACCTCCTCCCGCTGGGTGCACTGCCTGCACTCCACGTAGCAGCACCAGCGCACTTGGCACTGGCAGGGCCGGGTCACCACCCTGCTCTGCGTGTTGTGGCCGCGCCCGCAGCAGATGCTCTCGCAGTTCTTCTCACGGTGGCACCTGCGGCCAGCGGTGCCGGGGGAGAAGCGGCCGGCCACACAGAAGCTGGGGGAGTCGTCCAGGTGCACCAGCTCCGGCGTGCGGGGCAGTGGGTCGCCGCCACCCGCCCCGGCGGCCCGGCCCCGCGGGGCCGAGATGGCGCCGGCCTCGCCGGTGGCCTCGTTGGTGGTGCTGCCCACCTTGAGGGCTGTCTCGTACTTGTGCTTCAGGCGCTTGCCCACCTCATGGAAGGGCGCCAGCTGCCGCCAGCACGTCCGCACGGTGCACGAGCCGGACACGCCGTGGCACTTGCACGTCGTCTCCACCCCGGCCTTGATCACCTGGCGAGAAGGGGGGAGGTGGGCGTGAGGGCCCCCCTGAGCAGATGAGACCAGCCCCCGAGGCAGCTCGCAGAGGGACTGGCGCTGCCAGACCTCATGGCCAAGCGCGCCACCACTGTTTATCACCCAGGCTTCCTGACTCCCACAAACAGCCCTTCCTCTCCAAGCCATGGGTCACCCAGGACAGAAATCCCACAGCCAGCACAACTCCAGAGGAGCCACCACAGCACCCTGCACCACCGAGGCGCCCCCTTCCCATCCCCGCATCCCAGGATGTCCCCCGCCAGGGCAGGGCACCCCTCCCCATGAGCCCTCCTGTCAGTGACCCCAGGACCACACAGTCTGTCCTCAGCAGTCTGTTCCTCGAAAATTTAAGGACAAGCAAGTCAGCATGCCTAGTGGACAGAACTGGGCACCAGAGTGTACGTTCTGAGTTGACCATGTCTCTGCCTGGGCGTAGGGATCAGATGCAACTGCATGTGCAGGCACCAGCTGCCACCCTGCTAAGCGGAACTTAGACGGAGGGAGAAAGCCTCCAGCGAGGAGCAGAGAGGAGAGGGTTGCACCCACCCCCGCACACGGCGGGGGCAGGCGCGGCCCAGCACCAGCCTCCTGCTCTGCATCTCAGGGGCCGCCCAAGACTCAGGCTGGCCCTTCCCCTCACAGGACTTGGGTCCCACGTGCAAAGTCATGGAGTCAGGCCAGCTGTCCCACAGGGCCTCCTGTCTGACTTCCCACACTGGGGTCCTAGGAGGGATGTGGGGAAGAGGAACGGCAAGGAAGGGGGAGGTTCCTCTCCCAGTGGGCCCCAAGCCAGGCCTGAGCTCCCACACAGCCCCCAGGGAGAGCCAACTCAAGGGGGATTAAGAAACATAGCTGCCCTCCAGCCAGGCAACAGAAGAGTCACATTTAATGATACTTTGCTGAGAAACCTGGACAAATTTAATTAAAATGTGGCTTACCCAGGACCAGTGGAGCTAATGGAGCACTTTCATATTCTGACTTTTCATTAATAGCTCACAAAAGGGCGAGTGCAGAGGAAAAGAAAGGGCCTCCCCTGGGGGATTTAATCAGCCTGCACCCCTCCCCAGAGGGTGGAAGGACAGGCAGAGCTCCTGTGGCAAAGGGGGAAATTGATTCTTTAATAAGCCCATACCTCAGAACCCTGGCTTCTCAATAAAGAGGGGCTCAGAAAAGGGCTGGTATTAATTACCTCATCACCCCCTCCAGCCCCCAGGCTGGGACTCCAAATCCCAAGGGCTGCCCCACAAGCACGCAGATCCCACTCCCGCCCCTGACGGCCCCACAGCCCAGACCTTGGGAGGCATTCGATTGTCCAGGCGGTGCAGGGGCTAAGAGGGTGGGGTGCTCTGTGCACAGTGAAGGTGGTGGGGCCCGAAGCCTCCTCCAGGGTGTGGAGCTGAGGGGCTGCCGGGGGGCGGGTTGGGGTAGAGGGTGGCTGCCTGCAGCAAGAGAGCGGCAACACTCCTTTCTAGCTTGAGTCTTCTGTTTCGAGTTTCCTCAGAACAGGGTCCTGGCCACAGACAGGGCCCCTGAGGCAGAAGCAGCCTCCCCAGCTTGGGCCAGCTGCACCCCTAGCGTTTCCCCAGAACCCCTGAACCACACACTGACCCATCTACCATTCACCTAGGTCCCTGGTGACAGGACCACCCACCCCTCAGCCCTAACAGGTAGGGTCTAGTCCAATCTCCACCTGGTTAGATGGTGCCCAGTAGACGAGACCCTCCTTGCTGCCTTGACCACCCAGGACGCCCCTTCCTGCTCCCCAGCCAGCAGCAAGCAGGACTTCTGGCTCTGCCCAACCCTGCAAGACCGTGGGGCACCCCATCCACAGAGCTCCCCACGACAACTAGTACCCTGCCCTAGTAATGAGCCTTGTAAGCAGAAGGGCTGGAGGCCCCAGCTGTCCCCAGAGGCTGGAACAGACACACCATGGCAGCCACCTTCACCTCCTCTCCGACTCCCAGCCCTCTCCCAGACCGGTGCTCCGCCCCTCAGCCCCTGCCCCCCACCCCTTAAACACATGTGCACCCTGCCCACCGCCTACACTGTCTCACGCTGAGCCCCAGCGCATGCTAACTGCACCCACACCATGCCCTGCCCTGCCCCGGGCCCTGGACCCTGCACCCTTCCCCCTCCCCACCCCCAACCCCGCGCCCCGCCCGGCTTGCCTTCACACCCACGAGGTTGTTGTGGAAGTCCACGCGGGCTCGCAGATCCTTGCTAGACCGCCGCCCCAGGAACTCCTTGACGAACTTGCTGCTGTACTTGAGGTTGTCTCCGCAGCCACCCCACTGCCAGGCCTCGCGGTTCTCCAAGTCCGGCGCCTCATCGCAAGTGCAGCGTTCCATGCGGCCTGCACTGCAGGCCTTGGCCAGCGCGTGCGTTAAGCCAGCGGAGGAGATGGCGTAAAGGAAGGCTGTCTCCTTGAAGCCTGGGGGTGAGGGCAGGGGCAGGTCAGAGGGCCAGAGCGGCCCCATCTCACTCGGGTGCAGCCAAAGCACAGTCTCCCCGCGCGCACATTCCACATAGAGCAGGGTCTGTGGGAAGGATCCTCCAGGGTGCGGGCCACAGGGAACCTGGGCAGACATGCGCTCCTGGGGTTAGGAGGTACCCTCTCATGCCCCAGACACAGGACCGCT
Organism: Muntiacus reevesi; assembly: GCF_963930625.1. Taxonomy (NCBI): domain Eukaryota; kingdom Metazoa; phylum Chordata; class Mammalia; order Artiodactyla; family Cervidae; genus Muntiacus; species Muntiacus reevesi. The sequence continues at coordinate 182,050,810 of NC_089249.1, read as the reverse complement.
CAGGGGCAGAGAACGCGGAGTGTACTGCAGCCACAGCGGTGCCCAGCACTCAGAGACCCCATCCCTCTGGGTCTCGAACCTACTGGACTGGCCAGGGGCCTCCATAAGCCTTGCCATGCCCTGCGCCCCGGGTCCCTAGGTTTCAAACAAAGCTGTTGAGAGATTCAGATGAGAGGCCCCCTTGGCACCCTCATACGGAAGGAGACACGAAAGAGGAACTCCATGCTAGGAACTAGGGCGCCAGCTGGACCCCTGCCCCTGCGTCCAGGCTCTCGGCCTCAGTCCCGGCCATGTGGCAAGAGCCGTCAGAGCTGCCTCGGGCCCTGTCACAGCTGTCCACATGCGCCTGTGCCACGAACAACTGTTCCACGCAGGTGTGAGCAGTGGCCAGGGGTGGGGGAGAGGGCAGGAGGCGGGGGGGGGAGCTGCGGGTTCGAATCCCACACACCGCCCAGCCACCTGAACTCGGCTGAGACGCAAAGGGTCCCCCGACTGGAGCCCCGCCCCCTGGCTGGAGCCCCGCCCCCTGGCGCCCATCCAGGGGCCTGGCGCACTCACCTCGCTTGAGGAGGCTGGCCCGGTAGCGGCCCTCCAAGGTGCAGTTCCAGCGTTCAAAGCGGAACTGGTACTGGCACTCGAGGGCACTCATGCTGACCGCCTCCACCAGCGTCTCGGCCACACCCGGGTCCCGGCGGCACATGCGCCGCTGCTTGCGCTCCAGCTTCAGCCGGTCACAGGCCTTGTAGTGGGCCTGGGCAACGGCTTCCGGCTCCAGGGTCAGCGGGAGGATGGTCAGGGGCTCACTGCCCGTCAGCCTGGGCACACAGAGGCCAAAATGAGCCCTGCTCCAGAGGTGGGACGTCGGCGCTGGGTGAGCTGCTGCAGATGCTGCGGTGGCAGCAGAACCTGGCTTCTGGAAAGCATGGTGGCAGCGGGACGGGAGCCCCGGCGGGCCGCCCTGGAGGGCAGGAAGGGCAGCGAGCCCGGGGACAGGGCTAGGCAGGCCGCAGAGACCCAGCAGGGGAGGGGGCGAGCCCGGAGGACCCCTGCCCACCAGGCACGTCTCTGCGTCCACCTGCCCCTCTATCACTCACGCCCTGCCCTGCCGATGGCTTAGGGACCCCAGCCTAGCCCCCTGTGTGCGCTGGGCTCTTACTCGGGCTGCCCCGGGAGCAGGCCCCAGGCACCCGCATGGCTGCTGAGCCCTCCCCAGCAACACTTGTCAGAAAGTAACACCCCAGCTGGCACCAGCCTACCGCCCAGGTCTGATGACAGGGGAAGGAACAGAGAGCTAGAAACTCAAACACACACACCTGGGAGGGCTGCCCAGCCCGGGGCACTAGCCAGAGGCACAGACGACCAGGGCAGGGAGGGGACGGGAGTCACAGGCCGCGTGAGATGGGCACCTACCACACCCTCCGCCACCCACTCCCATGTCTGCTTACTCAGCTTGCTCCAGACCTCCAGCCTCTGCCATCTCCAGCTAGGGGTGCCCCCACCGACCCTGCAGACCCTTGGGGGAGGTCCTGCTCCCTCCCTGTCCTCCTGCAGCCTGTGCAGGTGTTCCCCATGGTTCCAGCCGAGTCTCCTGGAACACGTGCACCAGTAAGGGCTCCCAGCCTAGGACCCTGGCTGCGCTCAGGAGGGAGCTGCTGGTTTGGGGCACCTCCATCCCCGCTCCTGGCTGAGCCAAGGCCGGAGCCGGTCTCTGCCGTTTGGCCTTCCTGCCCTAACACCTTACCACCAGCTCCATCCAGGGACTGACCGGCCCTGGCCTTCTGCCTGCTCTGCGCAGAAGCACAGGTCTCAGCGTCCCCAGACAGACAACTGCACATCTGAGATCCAGATACGTCCAAGCCAGTCCCACCCAGACCTTCAGCCCTTGGAAGGGAAAACTGCCCACCTGGATGCGAACGGGGCTCAGCGCCCCCTACTAGAGCATCATTAGAAACAAGTCCACCCCCCATCTCTCACGCCAGCCAAACCCAGGAAACAGGGCTGGCAGGAGTCCACAGATACTAGAGCCCCACACCTGGCCCCATCCCCACTGCTGCTGTCCTTCCAAAACTCCCTCAGGGGAACGCTGGCCCTGGGCTGACAAAGAGAGCTGCAGCTCTCTGCAGCTGACAGGGTGTGGGCGGGGTCTCCAGCTGCAGGGGCAGGGAGGTGGGCGGGGCCACCGAGACCCCACCCTCGAGCAGACACCAGCACTCACGCAGCAGGCTGAGGCTCCTCTGGGAACAGCCTGGGGTACCACATTTTGTAGTTGCACACACACGCCTCCGCAGGCCCTGCCCTGCCTCATGGAGAGGGGCATCGCTGCATGTACCCTTAGGATAAGGGTGGGGTCTTGTGCAGAGCAGAACCAACCCTACTCTGAGACCCCCGGACCCCAGGCCCTAAAGGAGTTGCCCGTCTCAGCCTTGCTGATCAGTTCCCTGAGAACAGGAAAGCAGGGTGCTGAGGCCCAGGCAGCAGCTGGGCAAGGCAGCCGCCAGGTCACCCAAGCAGACTGGCCAGGTCTAGGGGTGTGCGGCAGGAAGGACCGCTACGCCCCGCCCCTGCACACCTAGGCGCAACACGAGCAAGGCCGTGGTGGGCACCCTGAGAAGACCCGCCTCCCACCTCGGCACTGCTCCCCACAGTGCTGAGAACTGCTGTGCCAGTGAGCAGAGGTGGCACCTGCTCCCGACCCTGCGACTGAGGGTGTGGGTGAGCAGCAGCGCTGCCAGTTCGAATCTGTGCTGCAGAGCCTGTTCCTCTCTCCGTGAGCAACACTCGGAACCAGCAGGCTCCTGGGTATGCATGCTGGCTAGGAGAGAAGCTCCAAAGGTCCCTGAGATGTGGACACTCAGCAGCAGTGGGAATCAGAAGCAGCAAGGCCTTCAGGGAGAAGACACAGGAGCCTGGAGCTGGGACAGTGCATCGGTGGGATAGCGGCCCATGCCAGCCCCAGGCCCTGGTTACCTGCACCCCTCACCAAGTGTTAGGACGTCATGCCTAAAAAGACGGGGGTGGGGCAGAAGCTGACATCAGAGGACGGTTGTGGACTTCCAGGCCCCTGCCTGAGGACAGCTGCCACGCCAGGGCAGGGAGTAGGCAGTGGCCCGAGCACCCGGGGCCGGAGGCCGGGAGAGCCCCACTCCTCACACAAAGACAGCGCACACGGTGGAGACTTGTCCCCAGACAGGAATGCTAACAGCTGTGCCCAGAACTGCGTGCCACACAGCTAAAGCACTGTAGCGTCCCACCAGCACACCCCCCCAGGCTGGATTCTCCCAGATTAACCGAGCTCCCACCACTGCCAAAACATTCGGCATCCAAGAGGACCCCGACTGCCAGAGCCATCCTGGGGGAACGTAGGGCAGAGTTGGGAAGAGTAGCTGCAGGTGTGGACGAGGAGAGGGAGACAAATAGCAGGTGATGCTGCCTTCCAGTTCTCCAGGAGGCAGTGGGAGCACCTGTGTCCAAATTCTGTGCAAGGGGACGGAAGTCAGGGCCTCCCACCCACTCAGTGCTAGCCTGTGTCCACACTGCACATGGGGAGCTAATTCAGGGGTCCCCCACACCCAGGGCCAGCCTGCAGAGCTATAGGTAGCTTCACTCCCATCTAATGTCAGCATGTCCATCAGGGGGTCAGAGGCGGCTCCGTAAACACAGCCACAGGCAAGCTGACCCTTTCCTGAGGCCAGGTGGTGTCTGCATCTGTTCTGGGCAGAAGGATGTCCAGGTCCAGGAATGTCCATCTGGCAGTCATGCAGCCACATGGCAGAGGCTGGAGGCCCAAGGGCCAGGCCTTCCTCTGAGCCACCACCCAGTTCCCATGGTGGGCATGAGGCTAGGACCCAATGGGGCAACACTGCTCCATCCCCTGGCACCCCACCTCTTCAAGGAGGGCTCCAGGGCCCCTAACAATCAGAGTGGACATGGTGTGGCCAGCCTGTGAGCTTACAGCCTGGAACGCAGCAACGACAGACAAGCCCTCATGCAGGTGCTGGACTAGGGGTGCGGGGACCATGTGTGGGGTGCAGGGAGGAGGGCGGCCATCAGGTGAGCTGGGCTCAGCAGAGAAGGCGCCAGGGACAAGCAACAGGTCTTGCAGGACAGAAACCCCACCACAAAGAGGACCCACAGAAGTGCTGGAGGAAAAATGAGAGGTTCATAAAATATTCTTAGAATCAGGAAGGCCTTTGTCAGAGCAACTCAGAATCCAAAATGCCTTGAAAACTTAATACATTTGACGAAATATACAAGAATCTCTGCACAGAAAAAAGTAGAGTCCAAAGACCAACAGACAAAGACCAGGGAAAATGCGGCATTCAGATCCCAGGCCAAGGGCCAAATTTCTTTGCTTGTATGTGGGTATGTGCATGTGTGCACACAGGTGTATCTTTTCCTCTAGATCAATAACTAGGGGATTAACTGTTAGCTGAATACAGGATATGAACATACAGTTCAAGAGAAGGAAATACAGCTAGCTATTAAAAACATTTGCATTTCACTCAAAAAAACACAAAATAAAACTATATTGATCAGTTATTTTTCATTCATCAGATAAGTGCAAATCAGTATCTGACAAGATAATGTCAAGGACACAGGGAAAGAGGTGTTCCTCCTTGGCTGGAATTCTGGACACACCTACAAAAATTCACCACCAATCTCTTTCTAGAAATACAGCCTCCATATATTAACATGTTATCTTAAAATGTACAGGCAGGGACTTTCCTGATAGCCCAGTGGTTAAGATTTCACCTTCCAATGCAGGGGGTTGTGGGTTCAATCCTTGATCAGGAAGCTAAGATCCCATATGCATTGTGGCCAAAAAACCAGAAGCAGTATTGCAACAAATTCAATAAGGGACTTTAAAAATGGTTCACATTTTTTTAAAGTACAAGTCAAAAAAAATTTAATATCAGCAAGAAGAAAGAAATGTACAAGCATATGTCACTCATGTGTTACCCAATGCAATACTGCTCAGTCGCTCAGTCATGTCCGACTCTGCGATCCCAGGGACTGTACCCCACCAGGCTCCTCTGTCCATGGGATTCTCCAGGCAAGAATACTGGAGTGGGTTGCCATGCCCTCCTCCAGGGGATCTTCCTAACCCAGGGATCGAACCCAGGTCTCCCTCGTTGTCGGCAGATTCTTTACTGTCTGAGCCCCCAGGGAAGCCCAAGAATACTGGAGTGGGTAACCTATCCCTCCTCCAGGGGATCTTCCCGACCCAGGGATTGAACCAGAGTCTCCTGCATGGCAAGCGGATTCTTTACCAGCTGAGCTACCAGGGAAGCCCATGCTATCATGCAGAAACCCTGAAAGCGCTGATTGTTACTCACAAAGACTGGAGACAGGCTGAATGAATGAATGGGACCTGTCCACTCCGGTGTTCAGCAGCCCTCAGAGCCACAGCCCACCTGCTGTGCACACTCGGGGCACAGGTGTGGGCCTCAATCTGCAGAGGACCTGTGTGCGCACGTGGGGGTGCCCGGGGTGACCCAAGACGAAGATGGCGCGGGGTGGAGGAAACCCGTCCTTCTCCCCACGGCCTGTGAGCCACGCGCATGCTGGCCCGTGCACATGTGGCCTATTCGAAATGACCAAGTCCAAACCAGGGGCCTGGAGAAGCCCCCCCAGCAGGCTCTCAGCCCTGCAGCCCGTCTCCAGCCCAGAAAGAGCCCAGGCCACTCGGCACAGCGCAGCTCCCCCAAACACCCAGCTGTTCGTACCGGTACGCCTGCCACTGGGCCTGACAGAGCCGCCCCTCCCACCCCCGATGTCTGGCTGAGACAGGTGAGTGGATGGCCACAGAAGCCTGCCGGGTGGCCCATGGAGGACTTGAGCCAAGGCTGGCTGCCCTTGCTCCATCCCACTGGCCTCTTCCAACGCTGGACCTACTTCCCGGGAAGAAACAACGAGATATAAATGTTGGTCTGGCACTTCACAACACTCGAGTATTTTCAAGAGATACAGTAAACACGTGGAAGGGAGTAGCACAACTGTGGAAAACGACTCTCACGCAGCTCAAACAATAGCCCTATGCACGGGCACTCCAGCTCCTACCACCAGCGTCATAAACAAGCTCCCAAACACCCTCCAAGAGCTCCCCAACTTGCTGTACACATCCAGCTCTCCATCCAGCTGATGCCAACATCTGCCCAAAAGAATTGGTGGGGCCAGTGTCCCTCAGGATCCTAAAGGTCCTGTCTCCTCACTGCTGTGTGACGTCACAGCAGCCTCACATGGGGCTCATTCCCAGACTCCCCCCTGCCGGGCTAGTTGTCCACAGACTGCTATTTTACTGGTATTCCTTCAGGAGCTCCTTCCAATAGATTCCAAGGTCATGCATTGCCTCTGCATTTGCACACACGTGGCAGGGTTTGCTGGGGCGGTTGTGACTGCTGTGTGTGCAATTCTGAGACTCTCCACTGGGGAGAACAGTCTCTCTCCATTTACTCAGAATTCCTTCCTGCCTCTCTCTGAAGTCTTACAGTTTCCCCGACTGAAGTCTGCAGACTTACAGACCCCGAAAGGGTGACCCTGGATTAGGCTCAGTCTGTTTTCCAGGGTGCGTGTGAGCATAGTCGCTTCAGTCATGTCCAACTCTTTGCAACCCTATGAACTGTAGCCCGTCAGGCTCCCCTGCTCATGGGATTCTCCAGGCAAGAATACTGGAGTGGGTTGCCATGACCTCCCCCAAGGGATCTTCCCGACCCAGGGATCTAACCCATGTCTCTTGCATTGGCAGGCGGGCTCTTTACCACTAGTAGCATTTGTGTAAAAATAAAGTATCTTTATAAAGTCAGTCTTCTCTCTGTTGCTGACCTAAAAAATCCAACTGACCCTATGCTGATTTGGCATTTGGTGACCCTGCTACATGCTATAATTCATTTCTGATGATTTTCAGATGCTCCGTGTACAATCATGCAGTCTGCAGAGACTTTTATTATATTTTCTTACTACGTGATTCTTCCTGCCTTCCTATGCTGGCTAGGGCTATCAGCACAGCTGTGGAGAATCTGCCAACTACCCTCTGGGGCCCAACCTCCTGACCCCCAGCTCCAGAGCCACCAGCCAGCACAAGCTCTCCAGTGCCCTTGCCAGCATGTGCGGCCATGAGGTGAAGGAGAGAATCCTGGGCAACACCACCAGGAAGTGGGGACCCCCATCCTTGCTCATCTCCCCTCCACAAGCCCAAACTCATGTCTCTTCCACCTAGACCCCCACTCCAGACATAAGAGCACCCTAACAGCTGGTACTATGGGGCCAGAGACCAGGAATCAGTGCCCTCACAGAGCCAGAATGTGACTTCTACGTGAGAGAAACAACTCCCACCACACTTCAGGGTCTGAGACAGTTGGCATCATTCAGATTCAGACAACGCTGATGACAGGCATCCTTGTCTGACTCTTCGTCATAAAAGGGAAGGTGTTGCCATTTCACCACTAAGCATGAGGTCAGCTGTTTTTCTGGACACCCTGTAGCAAGTGAAAGAAGTTCCCTTCTGCTTGTAGTTTGCTAAGAGTGTTTTTAAAAATCACAAATGGATGCTGGACTTTATTAAATGTCATTTATGCATCTTTTGGTGTGTGATTTTTCTCCTTTAATCTGTTAAACTGAGGAATTTCACTAATTGATATTTCTAATGTCAGATATTAAGCATTCTTGGAATAAACCCAGTTGGCCATGATGGGTTTTATCCCTTCTCTGTATTGCTATGTAACTTGATCATGTTTTGTCTAGGATATTTGCATCCATGCTTGTAATTTTCTTCTCCCATGCTCTTCCTGCTGAGTTTTGGTGCCTTAGCAAAAGCTGCCCTTTTTTTAATTTCCTAGAAGAGTTCTGTTAGATTAGAACCATGCCCTTTTGACTGCTTGGTGAAACTTGCCACAAAACCATGCAGGTTGATGTTTTCCTGGTGCAAAGATTTTCTTTCTGATCCAATTTCTTTTTTCTCTTGTTTAAAAACAGCTTTATTGAGATATAATTCACTTACCATAAAACTTGCCCATTTAAAGTATACAGTTCACCATTTGTAGTACATTTGCAGATATGTGCAAACACCACCATGTCAATTTTAGGATATTTTCATTGCTTTAAAAAGAAACTTTATAGGATTTTCCTGGTGGTCTAGTGGTTGGGAATCCTCCTACAATGCAGAGGACACAGGTTCAATCCCAGGTCCGGGAAGACTCCACATGCCATGCAGCACCTCAGCTCACGTGCCCCAACTGCTGAAGCCCGAGAGCCTGTGCTGTGCAGAGAGACGCCGCCGCAGTGAGCTCCGCGGGCCCAGCAATGAGAGCGTGGCTCCTGCTGACTACAGCCAGAGCAGGCCCGTGCAAAGCACGGAAGACTCGGTGCAACCAAAAATAATAAATGCATAGTGAAATTATTTTTTAAAAGAAGAAACTCCATAACGTACTCTCTAGCTATCAACTCCCTATTCCCCTCTCCCAACTCCTGGCAACCACTAATCTACCTTCATGTCTCTGTGGTCTGCCTGATCTGGACATTTCCTAAAAATGCGATCAAACAATGTGTGGCCTTTTGTGACTGGCTTCTTTCACTTATCACAATGTTTTCAAGGTCCATCCATGCTGTAGCACATAATAATATTCTGTTGTATGGATACATGACATTCTATTTTTCTGCTCCTCAAATGATGGACTTGTGAGTTGTTCGCTCTTTAGCTATTGTTCATAATGCCATTGTGACCACTCAAGTACACATTTTTTCAAGAATATATGTTTTCATTTCTCAGGGGTATATACCCAGGAGTGGAACTGCAGAGTCCTAGAGCAAGTCCATGTTTAATTGTTTGAGGAACAATCAGATTGCTTTCCACAGTGGCTATATACCATTTTACAATCCCAACTTTTTTTTTATTACTATAACATTAGCCAATATTTTAAAATCTTGAATCTGTTTCTGTTACTTTTTTTGTTTTCTCCATTTCCTCTGCATTTGCATATTTATCAGCATGGAACTGCTCATTATATTCCCTTGTTTTTGCTTGCAGAATCCGTGATAATGTTCCCTTCGCCAGACCCTAGCACTCTGAGCCTCCTCTTCACTGGGTTAGTCTCCTCAGATGCTTCTGAGACCTTCGTCCCAGAAAGGGGTCTGTTCATCTTCAGTGCACATTTGTTTGTCAATTTCTGCACTACTTTAAATTTCTCTCAATTTACCTTTTTTCCCTCACTTTGGTGATGGGCACTTGCTGAGTCCTTTCAAGTGTCTTTCTACTTCTAAAATATGTATTTAGTTACCACTCGGGCAGCTTCAGGTCACCAGACTGAGCCTGATACAGCCCTTCCAGGGACCAGCTGAGGTCACTATACTGAGCTGAGTCACAGCACATCCTCTCTATTTCCCTCTTTCCCTTATGGCCCATTGAGCTGGTGTGTTCTCCCCCATCCTCTTATCTTCTATACCCTGACATCATGTATCTCTTACCCAGATCCCATAATGAGACTAAGGACCTTACCACAACACCAATCACTGCAGTCTTATGCCTGGAACTTTTCATCCACTGGGGTCCTGGGGTCTGTTTATCCTTTCTTCTGGCCATGCGTCTTCCCATTTCTTTTTACCTCCTCTCTTGCCTTCTTTGGGGTTATTTTTATTACCCTGCTTTTCCTTTTGTTAACCTGAAGTCATATTTCCATTATTTTCATGGTTACCCTCAAAATTACAACTTGAGTCTGTGAGTTACACATGTTCCATGTTGGTCAGGACTGTCCCCTTCTCAGTAACATGAGCCCTGAGTCAATCTTGTTGACTCCCTGGAATTATATGCTGTTGGGTATGTTAGTTCTACATTCAGGACCCAACAGGAAGCTGTTCAATGCTCCCTTATCCCTTCCTTCTTTTTGACTTTCTCTTTGCTCTTCACTCCTTTCTATGTCTGGAACACGCAGGGCCATTTCCTATGCCTAAATTGCACTGTCAATGTTTCCTTCAGAGCGACTCTCAATTTGCCTGAAAATGTCTTTACTTCACCATCATTTTGCAGTAATCTTCACCGAGCGTGGAGTTCTTGGCTGGCAGTCATTTTCTTTTCACGCACCAAGGGGATGGTCCCGCCGTCTTCTGGTTTTGCTCTCAGTTCTGAAGTCAGCTGTCAGCCTGATAATCCTTGGAAGGTGATCTATATTTTGTTTTTGGAGACTGCTTTGGTGTTTTGCAGTTGCAATCTGTTATGTTATGGCATGATTTTTTTATTCCTGCTTAGAAAGACATTGGGCCTCTTGAATCTTCTTAATTGTTCTGATCAGTTTCAGAAAATTTTCAACCATTCTCTCCAGATCTCACCCTGTTAATTTCCCCTCCTCCACCTCTGGGCCTCTGGTGGAGCGTGCAGGACCTCCTCACTGTGTTCCTAGGTTTCCCGTCCTCTCTGTTGACCACATATCTGCCTGCCAAGGCCATACTCTGTGTAATTTCTCTTGACCTATCTTACAATTTTCTAATTCGCTTCAATTGTTTCTAACCTGCTTTCAAATCAGTCTATTACTTAAATTTTCCCCCAGTTCTCTTTGGTTTTTCCAAACTTGCTGGGTCAGTTTCTGTGGCTTCTCATTCCTGACAGATATCCCTAGCTTATCTTGCTCCTGAAAGCACAGCGAGAATTGTTTTATTCAGTGTGGGACACTCTGTTTACTGGTCTGCTGCCATCAATTCCGCAAGTCCCTGGCTGCACTTGCTCACACACCAAGTTATCTCTGTCCATGTGCTGGTCACCATATTTGGGAACTGTCTGTAGGAATAACCTGAAGCAGAGGATAAAGGTGCCCAAAATTCACACCCACCTGGAACTTCAGAATGTCCCTTATTTGGAATGTGGGTCCTTGTGGAAGTAATCAAGGTAAGGATCTTGAGACCAGATCATCCTGGACTAGGTCCCACATTGCTGAGGGCCCACCATCCAATCCCAACCAGCTCTGCAGAGTCCCCCACTCCAGCCCTGGGGGAGCCGGAAAGAACCTAGAACAGACAGAGCCAAGCTGGGGATGCCCAACACCCTCTGGACCAAGCCTGAGACTGTCATGCCAGACTATGCCCTGGAGACTACCAGGCCCGCCCCTCTGAGCACCCCACCAGTCACACATCCTCATATCTGCCCTCCAGGGCAGCCAGGGGGCAGGACGGGCACTGTTGGAAGAAGGGGTGTGCAGATTTGGCCCACGCGGGCACTGGGGCCACCCTGGTCCTACAGCACTCAGCCCCTAGAACACCTCACTCCTGCCCACTCATGGCCGGGGGTGGGCACAGATTTTGATTTCCCTTCCTCCTGCCAGCAGGCCCAGCCACCCCAAGGGCCACCCTGCCCGCAAACCTAGCTCCTGGGGCATGGGGAGCTTAGACCCTGGGCTGGGCGGACGGAAGGAGAGCAGGCCAGAGCTCCAGAAGCCACAGCGCCCTGCCAAGGAAACCTCAGCCCCACCAGACAGCATTTAATTTCTGTGTGAATCAAATTCAAAACAAATTCCAGCGCTGAGAACCGGTTCTGAGATTAACCCTCCATCTGCCCGTGGCCTGCTGCCTCTTACCCAAGCACGTGGGGGTGGAGGGAGCACAGACCCCAGCAGCGCACAGGGCTCCCCGAGAGCGCCACCCTCCCTCGGCACCCTGCTGAGGGACACGGGTGAGCAGCGCAGGAGGGAAGCCCCCTGTACAGGTCACACTGCGACAGAGACTTTGTGACCATGACGGCTGTCACCTCGGTCAGCAGAGAGAAGCACCCGGCCCTGCGTCCCCCGTCTCAGGGGGCCCTAACATCCCAGGCACAAAGAGCTCCTGGTCGGTCCCCGGCACCATCACCGACCGGCTACTCCAGGGAACTGCCTGGCCCCCCAGGAGTCGGCCGGCAGACCCAGGACTCAGCACTCTGCTACCTGCGACCCGGAGCACTGCCCACCAGGCCTGGCGTCCACCAGCCTCACAGAAATGCCCCCATCCACCCTTGGCTCCTGAAGTGAGCAGAACTCGTGGGACCCCCCAGACTCTAAGGGTCACCAGACAACGGTTCCCTTCCCAGACTAGGATGATGGAGCCCCATTGGAGAAGGGTGGGCCTGCAGGCCCCCAGGAGAGTGACTAAGGCTGCCTGCAACCCCCGAGACACTGCCTGCCGCAAGGAGAAGACGGGCTACAATGGCTTCATGCAGGGACTGGAGGGGCCAGCGCACCTCTGTGTCCTGGCCACCACTTCCGCAGGCCTCAGAGATGGCTGTGGACTCACGGTGGGGTTGCCACAAAGGACAGGGGAGACTCAGGGCAGGTGCTGGGAGAATCCCAGGGCGCCCCCGCCCCACCATTCCCAGCACCGACGTGGTGACCAGGTTCCTTCCCGGAGCTGGCCTCCCGGGGGCCCAGCACCACGCCAGACACAAAGGAAGGACGCTGGGACGGCCGGCACCAACACCCCGCCCTGGGGTGGCCTGGGGCAGCCACTGCTGCGCACTCCGTCCGAGCGGAAGCCAGGCTGCTGTGCTTTGGTCTGGGAGCCCCTGGCGGCCTCTACTCCCGGGCCAGACCACTTCCCTGGCCACGTCTACCTCAGGTATCGCTAAGAAAAACAAACGCAGCTTGAGGCTTGCCTTTTTCCATTCCCTCGTCCGGCGGCTGGTCTCGAGGCAGAAGGCCTGCCAGCTGGGCGGCCGGGTTTCCTCCTGTGGCTAGGGGCGCCAGGCCAGCCAGGAACCTCACTGGGAGGAGCAGGGCAGCATGGCGGACTGTGCCTGCAGGTCACGGAGCCAGATGGCCAGCAAACCACCCAGGTCGACACTGTCCAGAGTGGGGCTGTCCTCCCCTGGAGACCCTGGCCCAGCCCATGAATGTCCCTTAATCATTAGCTCCTGCAGGAAGACAGGCTGGTCATCACCCAGACCATGCTACCAAGCCCCACTCCACATACCTGCTCAGACCTGCTACGTGACCTGGGCAACCACCTGCCCCCACCTCCGCAACCGTTGCTCAACAGGACTTTCCGCTTCCCTCCTGCCCCCCGGGCGCTCCAACAGAGCCCTCTGCCCTCAGCACAGCACCCACAGTAATGGCCCACGAAGCCTCTGTCCAACACTCAGGGCCCAGTGTCTCAAGTCTGCGACACCCAGCCCACCATCCGTGTGCTGGAAGGTGCAGTGGTCCAGTCAGCAAGCATGGGTACAGCGTGGTAGAGGTTGGGGGAGCAGAGAGCCAGGCCACCTGGTGAATGAGCACCTCAGACCCCACCCCAGACTCCTGGGTGCAGAGACAGGAAGCAGGAGGGAGACAGGATCCCTCACAGGACTCCGAAGAGCCAGCCCAGCACAGTTTGCAGAAGACACCACAAGGGACCTACACCACAGGTATAGGGTGATACTACTGGGCTGTCCTGTGGCTTCCTGAAAGAGGCAACAGCTGAGGCAACCCCGGAGGATGGGCAGGCCCGTGAGGACGGTGGCCCTGCTCCCCACCCACCAGAGGCTGACCTCCAGGCAGGGACCTGGCCTCACTCACTTCCCTGACAACTGTACCTCCTCTGAAACCTCCTGCAGCCTACTAAGCCAGGGTGGGCATTGCAGGGGCACCCCTACCACCGGGACAATACACAATGGGAGCCTGGTGCCCCCCAGGCTGGGATTAAGGGGACTGAGTGCTGGCCCTACTGACAGGTGTCACTTTTCTGCAGCCAGGAAAGCCACGCCAGGCCCCTTATCAGCTCATCGCTCTGCCCCAAATTCAGGGCCCACTGCCCCCCAGGAGGAATCGTGTGCATGCATGCTTTTCCAGGAGAAAAAATACCCACACATTTCTATTGTCCTTGATACCGCAAGGCCCCTGGGGTGGGTGGTGGGCACCAGCCTCAGGCTGGGGCCACCCTGGAAGCTGGGCAGGATCCTGCTAGTGCCCATGGCCCGGGACTCAGGTCCTGGACCACAGTGGTGAGGACAGGGTGAGATTAGGCCAGCTGTCCTCCCGTCCAGACGGCCGCCGGCTGTGGTGGGACACCTGCTCACACAGCTGAGGGGAGCCAGATGGCGGCGGCTTCCTCCTCACCTCAGGCCCCACCAGGAGGCTTCAGACCCCACCGCCTGTGCACATGGGCTCCCAGCCCCGAGGCCCAGGCCTGCCCTGATGCTCCCGCCTGCCTCTGTGTTAGGGGGCCGGGGCAGAGCCCCCACGGGAGCCTGCAGAAGGGGACAATGAGGGAGGCAGGAGCCAATGGGTTGGGAGTCCACAGACCCCCAGGGCAGAGTGGATAGGAGAAGGATGGCTCTGGAGACCAGAGATGCAACAGGCAGTCAGCCCATCAGGGTATCCCCTCTGCCTCCCCCACCTGCTCTTTCCACCTGCCTCCCCATGTCCGCCCTGGACCCGAAGGCTGGGGAACTGGAATGCCTTGGTCCCTCTGCTGGCCACAGAGGTCCGAGACCGCAAGTCCAGAAAGAATCTCCCTTCCTCTGCGGGCAGGAAGCCCGGCCCGTCCACCACATCCCTCCGTCCTCTCCTGTCCCTGGAAGCCCTCCCCACATCGCCAGGCCCTTCCAGCAGCCTGCTGCCTCCACCCCCAGCTCCCATCCCCCGCTGCAGAACATTTCTTTGGGGGAAATGTCTATTCTCTTTCTTTGCCTAATTACTGGCTCAGCTGTTTATCTGTTGAGTTGTAAGAGCTCCTTTATGAAAGGGTGAGAGACAGCATGCTGCCTTACAGGTCAAGAAAACAGGTTCTCCTCGGTCTGAGAACAGATCTAGAACACTTAAAGTAACCCGCAGGGCGACTTCCAAGAGGCGTCAGCAATCTCTCTGCCAGCCCCTCAGCGGCGCTGCACGCTGTGGATAGGGCCCCATCGCCTGAGCCTCAGCTCACAGTGGAGGCTGACTCTCTCCTGACCCTCTGAAGCGCACTGCTCCCCGTGGCCTCTCCCCCAGAGGCCATTTGCCTTGCCAGCCTTCTTAGGGCACATCTGTCCTGAGGTGGGTCTCTGTGGGTAGCAACTGCCCTGCCACCCAAGCTCACGTGACTCTCCGAATTCCGACTTACCTTACAGCACCACCACTCCTGGCCAGGGGATCACCTGGGACACCTCACCCTGCCAGCCCCTCCCTAACCCCCGCGGACTCTGGGTCTCCCGAGCCCCCCACATCCCCCCCTGCCCCTACGAGGGCTGTGGCACTCTCTCAGCAGGTCTCCACCTCGCCCCCCGCCCACTTCACTGGTTCACCACGCAGCCTCCTCCTTCTACCGTCAGGCCGGCTCCTCCTGCCCTGGAAGCCTTCTCTCCTCCTTTCTACTCCAGGGACCAGCTGGAAGCCTCTTCTTGAAGCAGCCAGCAGGCATGTGGCCACACAGGACCCCCAGTGTGGGGGTATTCAGAGAAGCGGAGGAGGTTGACCCTCCCTGACCTGCATTCAGAGACCACCCGCACCCCATGAGAGCACCCCTAAGCACAATGCCAGGGCCCACAGCTAGCCCCAGTCTGCGGCAAAGCCCTAACCCAGACCAGACCCCAGCAAGCGAACCTTCACCCCTGCCCCCACACAGTCCCCTGGGGGCCAAGCAGGAAGGTCTGTTGTGACGGCCCAGGGATGCAAACCTTTAGGAAGGGCTGAGAGGCAGCCTGCTGGTTCACAGGTCAAGAAAGCAGGTTCGCCTCGGTCCAAGAAGAGATCTAGAACATTTAAGAAGCTCTGACGTCTCAACAGAAAGACAAACAACTGTGCTAAAAATTAGGCAAAGAAACTGAATAGACATTTCCCCAAAAGTAGACATTGCAAATAGCCACTATGCACATAAAAAGATGCTCAATATCACTAGCTCTCAGGGAAGTGTTAGTCGCTCAGTCATGTCCGACTCTTTGCAACCCCATGGACTATAGCCTGCTAGGCTTCTCTGTCCATGGAATTCTCCAGGCAAGAATACTGGAGTAAGTAGCCATTCCCTTACTCCAGAGGATCTTCCCAACCCAGAAACTGAACCTGGGTCTCCAGCATTGCAGGCAGATTCTTTACCTTCTGAGACACTGTGGAAGCCAGTCATTAGGAAAATGTGAATGAAAACTACAATGAGATACTACCTCAAGTGTATCAGGATGGCCAGAATTTTAACAACAACAAAAAAAAAGTGTTTTTTTAAAATCAGAGAATTAAGCATTGGTGAGGATGTGGAGAAATTGGAACCCTCATGCATTACTGGTGGGAATGTAAAATGATGCTGTGGAAAGAGTTTGGTGGTTCCTCAAAAAGTTAAACACAGCATTACTACATGATCCAACAATTCTACTTTTAGGTATATACCCAGAAAAACTGAAAACATACATCTACAAAAAAAAAAAAAACCAAAAAACCGTAAACCAATTTTCACGGGACCATTATCCACAATACTCAAAAAGTTGAAACTACCCAAGTACCTATCAACAGATGAAAAGATGGACAAGAACCGTCATATGCCCATCCAGTCGAATATTATTTAGTCACAAAAAGGAATGATACACTGAATCATCCTACAAATGTGAATAAACCTTGAAAACAGTATTCTCGGTGAAAAAAGCCAGATGCGAAAGGCCACATACGGTATGATTCCGTTTATATGAAATGTCCAGAACAGGCAAATCCACAGAAACAGAAAGTGGATTAGTGGTTGCCAGGGGCTGGGGGAGGGGGAGGGGGGATATAAGGTTTCTGGGGTGATGAAAATGTTCTGGAATTAGATAGCAGTGCTGCCTGCACAGCCTTGTGGATGTATTAAAAACCACTGAACTGTATGCATCAACTAATAAGTTGAGAGGATGTGAGTTACATCTCAGTAACAAAAAGCACTTGCCCCCCCACCCATTCGCAACAGTCCAGAGCACCTCAGCTGCCAATTAAATTGATTGCCAGCACCTCTCATAGACTAGGGAAGCCCTCAATGCCGTTCCTAGTGCTGCCTCATCCATGCAGGCCTCCAGGCTGCCTGGAACAGAAAGTTGGGACAAAACCACAGACCTCACAGCAGTGCCCTGCTCCCCCTCCGTAACCTGCAAATGCTTCCAGTATAATGTGGAGTGCGGAGGCCAACACCTGGAAGAGCCTCAGCGCTCACTGTGCCCCTTCTTGCTTCTTTTGAAGATTAATCACCTTGGAAGCCTCAGGCCTCCACTCGCCTGGGCAGCTCCTGGATGCCTGTCTCGCAGCTTCCCTAGGGGCCTCTGCTGGGGGCTGGCTCCGCACATGGGACCTCTAAGAAAAAGGCAGTAAAGCACCAGGGAGGCCAGGCAATGCTTTGGCTGGCACAGATCCCCAAATCCCAGCCCCAGCCCCTAACTCCAGGCTCAGAGAAGCACAAGTGTGGCTTGCCCTAGGGTCTGGGGCATCGCCTTCCTGGGCAGATTTCAGCATACACGGCCCACCCTTTACCTCCATATTCTCACCTGAGGAAAACACCAAGAGAGAAGCTGAGTATCAGAGAGCCCACCCAGGTCTACGGAGTGGAACAGGGAGGCAGGGGGAGTGGGGGAAGGTCGTTGGTGGCAGGGAGGGGTGTCCAAGTTTGTATCTCAAACGTGCCGCAAGCCCTTGGGACAGCCTCTTCCTGCTTAGAGCCAGGCTCCACTTCCTTCCAAGGGGCATCAGGCCAAGCTGTCTAGGCCCCCAGAGCACAGACACCTCTGTCGCCCCAGGAGAATCATGGAAACACCACCTGCTAATCACGCCGAAAAGTAGGGTCAGGCCCGGCAGGAGGAGAGAGGAGCCCCTTTTCCGTGGCAGGCAGGTGACCTGGAGGGCCGGCCTGGTGGCCAGAGGCTGGGGAGGACTGCGGAGGCCGGGCGGGTTGGGTTGCAGGCTGAGGGGGGGTGGGGGGCAGGCCGGGCGGGCTCCCACCACCCACGTGATCCTCCCCCAGGCCAGCCTCTCCGGGTTTCTGGGCTGTAACTGGAGCTGCCCTGCCTGTGCGCCCCGGTGCCAGGCAGAGCTTTCAGAGTGGGGGAAGGGAGAGGAGGGCTGGATCCCAGCGCCTTCCCCCTGTTCCCTCGGTACTCGGGGTGGGGAGGGGAGCCCCAGCACAAGGCACAGGGAGGCCCCCTGGCTCTGGCCCAGCCCTGCCTGGCCCTGCCCGCCTTGGGCCATCTCCGCCTCCCCCTGCCAGGAGAAACAGCCCCAGACCCAGGCTCAGCCGCTCACTGCCGGCCAGAGGCTGGGTCTTTACACCCGGGGCTATCCTGAGTGGACTCCAGGACCAGGTCCCTTCCCGCCTTTGCCTGCTCAGCTGGTGCAGAGCCTGCCACCCTCCAGGACTTTCGTCCACCAAGCTGAGTCTTGTCTCTCTTGCCCGGCGTGGAGGAGACAGAGGGGGAGTACCCCCCAGCAGAGGAAACACAACTTCTTCCTATGGGGCAGTCTTCCATGGGGTGGGACTTGAGGAGCCCACTTGAGGTGACCTTTGGGATTAAAGAGCAGGGTCAAAAGGGCTAGCTGGAGAAGCCACAGGGGCACCAAGCCCTCTCAACTTGCCACACAGCCCCTGGGGGTTACTCTCTTCAAGGGAGCTAAGGAGACTTCCCCGGAGGTACAAAGCGCAGAGAAAAGATGGAGAAAGAGAGGGATGCTACCGGGGTGGTGGTGAAGGATGGGAGCCAGGACCCTGAAAACCACCCTGTGGATCCGATCTTCCCGGAGAGTAAAAGCTGGCAGCAAGGACTCCGAGCAGAGCACAGTGGTGCAGACGAGCCCAGGGTGTGTCTGAAGCCTGGTGAGCAGACCCACGGCTGCGCCTGGACAGCGCAAAGGCACAGCTGGCTGACAGGCCATCGTGACTCACCGTGGACCTGCAGCCAGACAGCCAGCCTCTGACCCTCCCTCTGCCCGAGAGGGTGAGGCAAAGGCTGCACAGATGGCATGCAGGGGCGTGCCAGCCTCTCCACAGCCTGAGCCCCAGGCAGGCCAGACTCAGAGCCACAGCCCTGGCTGCGGGATGGGGTCTCCAGGCTAAGAAGACAAGGAGCTGACCCTGGAAGACAACCCAGGAGAAGGGAACAGGAGAAGTGGGTGGGGGGAGAAAAACACAAAGGGAAAGTTTCCCATGAAAATATTTTATTTTCTTTGAGAACAGGATACACCTGCAGGGCTTCTCGCCCAGTCGGCCGCTCCCCGCCCTGGCAGTGCCACATTTCTGGACCAACGGGGCCCTCTGCCGGCCAGGCCGCTGCGCGCCGGTGCCTGGTCCACGGGAGAGGGAACAGGTGACAACGGGTGCAGGGCGGCAGCCCGGAACGGGCATAAGGCACCCAGGACGGGGTCTGGGCGGGACTCGAGGCTGCCCTCGGCTCCAGGAGTGGCACGGGGGCAGGAGGCGGGGCGGCTGGGGAGAGCCGCAGGGCTGCCTACACGATGCCACGCAAACCTCGGGGGCCCAGCTGCAGGGTACTGCGAGGGTCCCCAGAGCTCGCCTGGCAGGACAGCCCAGATCTGGGAGCGAGCAACCAGGAAAGGTAGGAAAGAACGATGGGGCGCGACGAGCCAAAACCACAAAAACTGCTGCTGCGGAGAAGCGCGCGGGGCAGCGACCCGGCAGGCGGCTGGAGGCAGCATTCACAGCCCGCCCGGGCCCGGCGCACCAGAGAGGTCCCACAGACGCGCTCCCGCGGGTCGCGGCCCAAGCGAACGTCAGAAGCAAAGCGCAAGAAAAATAAAATTCCTCCAGCCTGGAGTTTTTTCCCCCTTTGGGGCTCAGTGCAAGGAACATCTGGATTTTGTACGTATTTTTTTGTTGTTGTTAAATTAACTTCTCCGGGAGAGAAAGGAGGGGGAAACTGCAAGGCGGGTGGGTGTGCAGGGGCCGGGGAGGCTCCAGACGTTTGGCAAGAAATCCCAGCCAAAGGCAGCCGATAACCAGAGCTTGGTCCCGCAGCTGCAGGGAGCCTCGCGCACGGCCGCGGGCGCGGCCACAGGGACTACGGCTCCGGGGTCACGGAGGACCGGGGCCTCACGCCAGCCCGTCGGGCACGCTGGCCCCTCTCCGTGAGCCGCGCCACAGGGACACCGACTCCCGAACCCAGCGACGCGGGCGCCGCAAACAAACAGCTCCAGGCAACCCGGCGCCCCTCGCTAGCCCGGGCACCGCGCCCCGCGCACCTGGATCGCCCCCGCCCTCGCGCCCGCGCCGGCCTCGGGCCCGGCCCGCCCGCCCCGCCCGCCGGGCAGCCGAGGCACCTACCCGAAGTAGGCGGCCGAGGGGCGCAGCGCGGCGAGCAGCAGCGTCAGCGCGAAGGCCGCGGCCAGCCAGCGCGCCAGCAGGGGCCCATCCAGCATCTTGCCGCGCCGCGGCGGCTGACCATCGCGCTCCCGGCCCCGCGCTGGGCGCCCCGCGGCCGCCGCCCTCTTATAGCGCCCGGAGCGCCAGGCCGGGGGCGGGGCGCCGGCCAGCTGGCCCGGCCCCGCCCGCGCCCGGGGAGGGGTCACGCCGGCGCCGGGGGCGGGCCGAAATCCGAGCCAGCGCACCGCCCAGCCCTGGTGCCTCCGGGCCACTCGGGTCTCAGGGCGCGCCTTGCGCGTGGGAAGCGAGGCACGCGAGGGGCGGGTGGGAACCCGGGCGGCCGGAAGGGGCGGGAGCGCGGCGGGGGCCCGGAGAAGGGAACGAGCCCCCGAGCGGCTGTGGGCGTGGGTGGAGCCAAGTCGGAGCGTTGGTGGCCTGGGGCAAGACGGCGAGGCTGGCGCTGGGCGGCTAGCCGGGTGGGAGCGAGCGAGTGGGAACGCCGGGGGAATCTGGAAGTGGGAGGTTTGGTGCAGCTGCGGGGGCGGGGTGTGACCTGGGGCGGGGCCGGGGCGGAGCTCTTGGCCGGCACGCAAGCGGGTGGTGCGGCGGGGGACTCGGGTGTCAGCCTGGAGCTGGAGCTCGCTTGTCGGCTCCCAGAGGAGTTTGCGTGAAAGGGGAGACAAGCCAGCAGGTGATGCCCCTGCCTTTGCGAGGCCAGACGGGCGCTGCTCCCTGGTTTGTTGTCTTGGGAATGAGGCGACCTGATCAGGGATGGTGCGGCCGGGTAGATCAACCTTTTGGGACCTCTGTCTCCCTATTCTTAAATAGAAGGAGGAGCTGGCTGAGGTCACTGCCAGCGCTGATCCTCGGGTGACCTCCTTCTCAGAACCTCTACTGTGAGGCTGGACGAAGGGGGCTTGGCACGGGGAGAGGCAGTAGGAGCTGCCAGGGACAGGGAGGAGAGACGATGCAGAGTCACTGCTGAAGTAAGTCAGGGTCCGAGAACCCAAACCCCAGATTAAAACAGATAACACAAATCAACAGAAAACAGGTGGGCTCAAGGAGAATCCTTAGAGACCCCTGGACCAGGGCTTCTCCATGTCAACAGCCACAGCGGGGGAGAGCTCTGAGGTTCAGGGTATGGGAGAAGTGTCCACGAAATGCCAGCCTTCAGGTGACCCTAGAGGCTCCATGGGTCCACTTGGCCAGTACTGTGGGGGCCCTCAAGTCCTGGGCCTGCAGGGGAAAGCACAGCTTTCTATCAGCCGTCTGAACTGAGCTGCTGCTTCTGGGCAGAGTGACGCAGGGTCTGGAGGTCTGAGCACCTCCAAAGGCTGGGTTAATGGGTTCTGAAGGTCTGCTTGGTGACGTGTCTCAGGACAAGAACCGAAAGGCCAAACAGGAGGGCAAAAGAAGCTACCCTGATAGTGGCTTATGGAGCGGGACATATTCTTGGGCTTCCACCTCTCTTAGAAGGCCACCCAGGTGAGCATACCCCATCCTCCCTAGGGGCCTCCTAGTGCTGGGCTGGTGAAAAGAGGGCAGAGAGGAGATGGGGCGTGGGCGAATCACTTCCGCTCTGGGCCTCAATTTCCCCATCCGAGACGCATCTAACTCTAGGAAATCATAATGTATTTTTCTAAGTTGTAACGTCACGCTGCAGAAACCTCCACCCATGGTTTTGCTTCTGTGGGTGTGACCAGCCTCACGTCATCCCCTACCCCAGGGACTCCTCATGTAGGAGGCAGCTCTCCAACACTCTCGTCTGCTCACACCACACTCAGCCACTTCAACAGGGCTGGCACAGCAAAGAGAACACCACAGCAGCTCCAGCCCACCCAGGCTGGAGGGCTAGGGGACACCCTGTCCTGCCCCACCTCCAAGTGCCTGAGTTCAACCCCCAAGGCCTCCACCTGAAGTCCTGGCACACACACCCCGAAAGCGTGAGGCATGAGCCGAGGGGATGCAGACTGATGACACCTTTAAAGGCACAGAGATTGCATCCAAAAAAAGTGAAATGTGAGATTGTAAATGTGTCTGGAAGGCGCTGCAGGCCTTAATAGAGTTTCTTTCCATAGGGAGTGGAGGGTTCTCTTTTGGCCACCCAGCAAGTCCCAGAGAAAGAGGCGGCCAGCTGAGGTTCCAGCCAACAACTTGGTGGGGGGCAGGGATCCCCAGTTGGTGCAGCGGGGGCTGGAAAGACGAGTGCCATCTGTGGAAGAGGAATGGGGGTTTTCATCAGGGGCTGCCAACTCAAGCAGCTTGGGGTGCTAGCACAGCCAGCCTGAGCAGCGCAAAGCACCTGTTTTTGAGTGCTAAGCCTCCCCCACGTATCAGCAGGGAAGGGATTCTGAGAGACACCTTCAGTCCAGGGAATAGGAGGACCAGGCTTTCCTAGGCCGTGCAACATGGGAGAAGGGTGAGGTGGGTGGCAGTGTGTGGTGCATAGTAACATTGGGAATACACCTGAAGGTCTAGGTGGGGCCGCCCCTGGAGTGATGGCAGCAACTGAGGTGGTGCCACTAGCTACCACTCCAGCTGGACCTGGGGACCCTGGCTGCCTCCCCCAGGAGTCTCCCAGACCTTAGACCTCTCCATCAGGTCTGACCACTTTGCCCTGCCCTTGCCTGCATTCTTACCTCCGCCATGACCACTGGTGGGCCTTCCTATACTGCAGACAAAAACCGAGGTGGCCCTACTCCTTACGGACCTCAAGGCACCCATGCAGTCTAGACCTCTTCAGAGGGGGCCAGGTGCTTCCCACTTCTGTGTCCCCATCTCCTGCCTCCCCGCACACAAGCCCCAACCCACCTTTGCAGATTCTGGTCACCTGCAACACCTGCCCTAGCCATTCCGTGTTGGCCTGGCCTCTCTGTGCCCAGTGTGGAGAAGGAAGGCAAGTTAATGTGGAACAGTCATTAACAGACAAGCATATGGTGTGGTTGACACTGGGTGGTAAACTGAGGCCCAGAGAACCCAGCAAATTAGCCCAAAGGACACAAAGCAACCTAGGGGTGGGAGAAGGAATGCCTGACCCCTGTCTCATGCTTTTACCAGCTGAGCCACCTCACAGGTGATCTTACTGGCCTCAGCACAGCATGAGAAGGCCGTGTTATCTCAGGAAGTCAGAGCTTTTTCTTGTAGCATAGTGTGCTCTGGCCAATGGCAAAGTGGTCCCATATTTCTGTTTGAGAAGCCTGGGCTTGAGGCTTCCTTATTCCCCTGCCACAGTCACCTAGGTCTGCTTGGCATGCTGTCTGGGAAAGGACATCCTGAGTACCAGGCAGGACAAGCTGTCACTAGTGCACGGGGTGGCCACAGCCCCTGTGTGCGGGAGAGCACGGAGTGGTCCAGGCTGTCTGCATGGTCTCCAACCTGTACATGTTCCTAACCAGAGTTATGGTCTCCAAGGGGCTGATGGACACAGCTCCAAGAGGACTATATCGGCACCAGGGGTGGTGTGTGCTCTGAAACAAAGCCTACCCCAGGAGGGGAAAAACAAGGGTGGTAAGCTCTGAAGGCTCACTGACACTTTTGCAAACATCCAACTTCGTGGAGAGCCTAGCCCTGTGAACTGCCAGAATCACTCACAGCAACAGGTCCAGAGCATGCTGATGCCCAGCTGACAGAGGGCGCTGCCCAGGTCTCAGCATGACAGCAAACTCCTGCAAAGCTAGAGTGCTCAGCATGACCCTAGGCTGGGCACAAGCGGCACACCTTCCCAGGTCAGGCCCACCTGACACCTTCAAGGCCAGGTTTGGATGCAGCAGCAAGGCCTCAACTGTCAGTTCAGTGACCCCCTCAGTCACTTCCTCCCAGGGCCAGAGCCAGAGAGAAGGCATAGAAGACAGGAGAAGGCCCACCTTCCCAGCTGATGCCCACCTATGCCTCAGTCACTCATCAGGCCTGAGTTGCCGAGCCAACAGCAAGATGAGAATGAGGTTTGGGGAGGATCTCGAGGGGCAGGCTGGGGAGGTTTCACTGCCCTTGATGCTGCCCAGAACCAGGAACAGTTCTCTCAGGTGGTCTGGAAGGAGTGGGTGAACAGCTGCTTATCAGAAAACATTGCCTAATTGGGGCCTAACTAGGAAGGTTTATGGGGCCAGGCAGGGGGGCTCCCTGGGGGGGATGGTGAAAGCCACTCATGAGTCATTTGAAACAGCCGGACAAAGAGCTTAAGGAGAAATGATCCCACCCAGCCTGCCAGCCATAGGTAGAATGAGCTCATGGACTCTGGGGCGCACATGAATGCGTGTGTGTGTGTGTGTGTGTGTGTGTGTATGCGCGCGAGTGTGTTCGTGCGTGTGTGTGCATGAGAGAGGTGGAGAGAGGGAAGGGAAGGGGGGGGAGGAAAAGAAGAGAAGAGAGAAAAAGCTGGTAGTCACACAGCTGGGACTCAGAAGCCGAGCCCGGCTCTCCACTGGGTGTGGAGCCTCCGCTGTGGGCCACGGTACTGCATGGGCAGACTGCCCCCTGCAGGTCAGCGAGGGAAGGGCCCAATATCTCAGTCAACATCGTGGTTTAGCAATCCCGCCAGCATCCTGGCTTAGCATCCTTACCCAGCACCCCAGCCAGCTTCCTGGCCAGCATTCAGGCCAGCATGAACATACCTTCTCTGCAGGGCCAGCACAGGTCCTGTTCCGGGATATATGCCAAGTGGACATGGAGTGTTTTCTTCAGTGGAACACCATCTGTTCACACCACTTCACCCTCTGTGAGATGTGTGTTGGAGATGGATGCATAATAAACATTTTAACATGTTTATTCAAATGTTTAAAACTTATTTTGATAGGATGGTAGATTCACATGCAACTGTGAAAAATAATAAAGAGACTCATTGTACCCTTCACCTGGTTTCTCCCGGTGATAACATCTTGCAAACTATAGGACAGTGTGACAAGCCAGGAAACTGGCATTGACAAAATCCATTGGCCTTGCCGCATGCACTCATCTGTGTACATGTGTGTTTTCTTCTGTGTATTTTTATTAAATGCGGTGGTTCACTTGTCTGCCACAGTTACACTGAACATCATCATTCATGCCACACACCCCCTAGCATCTGCTAGCCTGCTTTCCATCTATCATTTTGTCAGCTCAGGGATGCTATATGCATGTCATCATACAGTTTGCAACCTTTAAGGATTGGCGTTTGCACTGAGAGTGATTTCCTGGAGATCTATCCAGGTTGTCAAGTGTATCAATGTGTGTGTGCTCAGTCTCTCAGCTGTGTCCAACTCTTTGCAGCCCATGGACTATAGCCCACCAGGCTCTTCTTCCCATGAAATTTTCCAGGCCAGGATACTGGAGTGGGGTGCCATTTCCTCCTCCAGGGGATCTTTCTGACCCAGGGATCGAACCTGCTTCTCTCGCATCTCCTGCATTGGCAGGCAGATTCTTTACCACTAGCGCCACCTGGGAAACCCAAGTGTACCAATAGTTCCTTCCTTTTGGTTGTTTCATAGGATTCTACTGTGTGGATATACTATTCGGTCATTGAAGAACATCTGGGCTGTGTCCAGCTTCTGGTTATTATGAATAAAACTGCTGTTAACAGTTGTGTACAGGTTTTGTGTGAACATAAGTTTTATTCATCTGAGATAAATGCTTAGGAGAGCAATGTCTGGGTCATATGGTAGTTGCATGTTTAGTTTTGTAAGAAATTGCCAAACTAGTTTCCAGAGTGGCTGCACTGTTTTACATTCCCACCAGCAATGTACAGGAAATCTAGTTTTTTTACATCCTTGTCAATATTTGGGGTTGTCACTATTTTTTTATTTTAGTCATTCTTATAAGCATGCAGTGGTATCTCATTGTGGTTTTAATTTGCATCTCCCTAATGGCTAACAATGTTGAACATTAATGGATTTTATTGCCTCTTTGATAAAATGTCTGTTCACCTTTTGCTCATTTTCTAACTGAATTTTTTAATGTTGAGCCTTGAATGCTCTTTATATATTATAAGTATGATTCTTTTGTCAGATGCTAGTTTGCAAATATTTTCTCCCAGTCTATAATCTGTCATTTCATCCTCCTCACCTGGGTTTTTGCAAAGCAAAACTTCTTAATATTTCCTTTTATTATCATGCTTTTGGGGTTATGCCTGAGTTCTTTGCCTAGGCCAAGATTCTGAAGATTTTTCCTATTTTTTTTTTAAATAAAAGTTTTATAGTCTTACAGCTTTAAGTTTATGATACATTTTGAGCTAATTTTTATATAAAGTGTAAGGTTTAGGTTGAGGTTCATTTTTCTGTCTATGGATGTCCAATTGCTTTAGTACCACTTGTTATAAAGGCTTTTTCCTCCACTCGGTTGCTTCTGTGCCTTATTCTTAGAAATCAGTTGTGTATATTTGAGTGGAGCTATTTCTGGATTCACTGTGGTGTTCTGTTCGTGTATGTGTGTATCCCTCTGCCGATACCACACTGTCTGATATCTGGATCACACTGATTTCTGGAACTATATAAGAAGTCAACATTGCATAGGGTTATTCTTTCACTTTAGTCTTCTTTTTGCAAGATCATTTTAGCTATTCAAAGTCTTGTACCTTTCCATGGTTTTATAATAAACTTGTCTGTGCCTAACCCCCCCAAAAAAAACCTTACTGGGATTCTGGTAAGAATTATGTTAAACCTATAGATCAATTCAGAGAGAACTGACATTTTTGCTGTGTTAGGTCTTCCAATTCATGAACACAAAATGTCTCTATATATTTAGGTTTTCTTTGACTTTTTAAAATCATTTTGTAACTTCAACGTAAAGATTCTGCACATTTTGTCAAGTTCATAACTGAATATTTCATTTTCTTCAGAGTGATTATAAATGGTATTGTATTTTACATTTCCATTTCCACATGTTCGTTTTAAGTATATGGAAATGCAATTGATTTTTGTGTGCTGATCTTACACACAATCATACAGAGTATACTTAGTGCTGGAAGGTTTGGATTTTTTTCTTTTAAAAGGTTCATTGGGGGACTTCCCTGGTGGCTCAGTGGTAAAGAATCCAGGGGTTGAATCCCAAATGTAGGAGACATGGGTTCGACCCCTGGACCAAGAAGAACGCACATGCCTCAGAGTGACTAAGCCCATGCACCTCAACTATTTAGACCTTGCTCTAGAGCCGAGAAGCCCACAACTACTGAGCCCGTGCGCTGCAACCACTGAAGCCCGAGAGCCCTGGAGCCCACGCTGTGAAACAACAGAAGCCACCATGGTGAGCGGCCCATGCATGGGCCCTGCAACCAGAAAGTATCCCCCACTTCCACAACCAGAGAGAGGCCTGCACAGCAACAAAGACCCAGCACAGCCAAAAATAAACAAATAGAATTATTATTTTAAAAAAAGAACAGCAACCGAAAGACATTCTTAAAAAATAGAAGGTTCATTGGGATTTCCTACTGTGTCATCTGCCAATAGGAATAGTTTTAGTTCTCCCCTTTCCTGTCTACCTTTCATTCCTTATCTTATTACACTGACTAGAACTTCCAATACTATGTTGGAAAACAGTGGTGAGAGCAGATATCATTGTCTTGTTCTCGAACAACAGAGGGAAAACTTCCATCTTTCACCACTGTGATGCCAGATGCTTGTTTTTTTCCAGATGTTATTTATCATTAGGGAAAATGCTCCTCAATCCCTAGTTTGATAGAGCTTTCTTCATGAATGGATGGATTTTTTTCAAATGCTTTTTCTGTATTAGTATAAGCATATGATTTTTCTTCTTTAGTCAGTTGATGTGATAGATTACATTGATTGATTTTCAAGGGTTGACCATTAACTCTTACTTGGCCATGTTATATAATTCTTTTTATATATTTATAAGTTAATTTTTCTAATATTTTGCTGAGATGTTTCCCCCTGAGTTCATAAGGAATATTAGTCTGTAGTTCTCTCTCTCTTTCTCTTTGGTACTGTCTTTCCTGGGTTTGGGTATCACACAGGGTAATACTAACTTCCTAACATGAGCTGGGATATATTCCTATCTCTTCTATTTCCTAGAAGAAATTGTATAAAATCGATGATACTTCTTCTGATCATGAGGATTTCTTTGGGGGAGAGGGGCTTTTATTTACATCAATTTTTAAAATAGTTATAGGACTATTCAGGTAATTTATTTCATCTTGGTTGAGTTTTGGTAGTTTATAGTTTTTGAGGAATTTATTCATTTCTTCTAAGCTGTTGGACTTATGAATGTAAAGTTGTTCATAGCTTGCCTTATTATCTTTGTAATGTTCCGGGATCTGTAGTGATGTCTCTTGCTTCATCCTGATCTTGATGATTTGTGTCTTCTCTCTTTTTACATTCTTCAGTCTTACTAGAGTTTATAAACATTTTTTAGGACTAGCTTTTAAAATTGATTTCTTGGAGACTTCCCTGGTGGTCTAGTGGTTAAGAATCTGCCTTGCAATTCAAGGGACACAGCTTCCATTCCTGGTCGGGGAACTAATATCCCACAGAGCAACTAAGCCCACGTGCCTCAACTGCTAAGCCCCCACACTCTGGAGCCCATGGACCACACTAGACTGTCCTGTTTACGCATCACAAGGAAAGACCCCATGTGCCAAAACTGAGGCCAGACACAGTCAGATAAATAAGTATTTTTAAATGATTTCCTTATTGTTTTCCTGTTTAATTTCATTGATGACTGCTCTTAAATTACTATTTTTCTCCTGCCTTCTTTGGTTTTATTTTCCTCCTCTTTCTAGTCTCCTGAGACAGGAACTTAAAATATTAACTTGAGTCCTGCCCTCTTTTCTAGTGTAAGCATTCAGTGCTATAAATTCTCCTACCTGCACTGCTTTAGCTGCATCCCATATATTGTGACATGTCGCACTTCTATTTTAATTTCCAAATATGTATGCACCAGACAACAGAGTCTCAAAATCCAAGAATTGAAAACTGATAGAGTTGAAAGGACATGTAGATAAATTCGCAATTATAATTGGAGACATCAACACCCCTTACTAGATAGAAAATGATCAAAGACGTTTAAGAACTCAACAACACATTGACTGAGAAAGTTTGACACCACCTAACATGTATTCTTTGATTATATTCTTTGCAGCCAAAGATGGAGAAGCTCTATACAGTCAGCAAAAACAAGACCTCGAGCTGACTGTGGCTCAGATCATGAACTCCTTATTGCCAAATTCAGACTTAAACTGAAGAGAGTAGGGATAACCACTAGACCATTCAGGTATGACCTAAATCAAATCCCTTATGAATATACAGTGGAAGTGAGAAATAGATTTAAGGGACTAGATCTGATAGACAGAGAGCCTGATGAACTATGGACAGAGGTTCATGACATTATACAGGAGACAGGGATCAAGACCATGCCCATGGAAAAGAAATGCAAAAAGACAAAATGCTTGTCTGAGGCCTTACAAATAGCTGTGAAAAGAAGAGAAGCAAAAAGCAAAGGAGAAAAGGAAAGATATTTCCATTTGAATGCAGAGTTCCAAAGAATAGCCAGGAGACATAAGAAAGCCTTCCTCAGAGATCAATGCAAAGAAATAGAGGAAAACAACAGAATGGGAAAGACTAGCGATCTCTTCAAGAAAATTAGAGATACCAAGGGAACATTTAATGCAAAAATGGGCTCAATAAGGGACAGAAATGGTATGGACCTAACATAAGCAGAAGATTTTAAGAAGAGGTGGCAAGAATACACAGAAGAACTGTACAAAAAAGATCTTCATGACCCAGATAATCACAATGGTGTGATCACTCACCTAGAGCCAGACATCCTGGAATGTGAAGTCAAGTGGGCCTTAGAAAGCATCACTATGAACAAAGCTAGTGGAATTGATGGAATTCCAGTTGAGCTATTTCAAATCCTGAAAGATGATGCTGTGAAAAGCTGCACTCAATATGCCAGCAAATTTGGAAAACTCAACTGTGGCCACAGGACTGAAAAAGGTCCGTTTTCATTCCAGTCCCAAAGAAAGGCAATCCCAAAGAATGCTCAAACTACCACACAATTGCACTCATCTCACACGCCAGTAAAGTAATGCTCAACTCCAAGCCAAGCTTCAGCAATACGTGAACTGAGAACTTACAGATGTTCAAGCTGGTTTTAGAAAAGGCAGAGGAACCAGAGATCAAATTGCCAATATCCGCTGGATCATTGAAAAAGCAAGAGAGTTCCAGAAAAACATCTATTTCTGCTTTATTGACTACACCAAAGCCTTCGACTGTGTGGATCACAATAAACTGTGGAAAATTCTGAAAGAGATGGGAATACCAGACCACCTGACCTGCCTCTTGAGAAACCCGTATGCAGGTCAGGAAGCAACAGTTAGAACTGGATATGGAACAACAGACTGGTTCCAAATAGGAAAAGGAGTACATCAAGGCTGTATATTGTCACCCTGCTTATTTAATTTATATACAGAGTACATCATGAGAAACACTGGGCTGGAAGAAGCACAAGCTGGAATTAAGATTGCTGGGAGAAATATCAATAACCTCAGGTATGCAGATGACACCACCCTCATGGCAGAAAGTGAAGAGGAACTAAAAAGCCTCTTGATGAAAGTGAAAGAGGAGAGTGAAAAAGTTGGCTTAAATCTCAGCATTCAGAAACCTAAGATCATGGCATTTGGTCCCATCACCTCATGGGAAATAGATGGGGAGACAGTGGAAACCGTGTCAGACTTTATTTTTTTGGGCTGTAAAATCACTGCAGATGGTGACTGCAGCCATGAAATTAAAAGATGCTTACTCCTTGGAAGGAAAGTTATGACCAACCTAGATAGCATATTTAAAAGCAGAGACATTACTTTGCCAACAAAGGTCCGTCTGGCCAAGGCTATGATTTTTCCAGTGGTCATGTATGGATGTGAGAGTTGGACTGTGAAGAAAGCTGAGTGCCGAAAAATTGATGCTTTTGAACTGTGTTGTTGGAGAAGACTCTTGAGAGTCCCTTGGACTGCAAGGAGATCCAACCAGTCCATCCTGAAGGAGATAAGTCCTGGGTGTTCATTGGAAGGACTGATGCTGAAGTTGAAAATCCAATACTTTGGCCACCTCATGTGAAGAGTTGACTGATTGGAAAAAAACCCTGTTGCTTGGATTTGGGGCAGAAGGAGAAGAGGACGAGAGAGGATGAGATGGCTGGATGGCATCACCGACTCGATGGGCATGAATTTGAGTAAACTCCGGGAGTTGGTGATGGACAGGGAGGCCTGGCGTGCTGCGATTCATGGGGTCACAAAGAGTCAGACATGACTGAGCGACTGAACTGACTGAACATGTATTCTTTCTAAATCCCAAGGAACATTTGCTGAGATAGATATCATATCTCATATGCAAAATAAACCCCAACAAATTTAAAAGAATTGAAATTATATAGAGTGTGTTCTCTAAACACAGTGGCATCAAACTAGAAAGCAGTACCACAAAAAGACACCTGGAGAGCCTCTAAACACTCTGAAACTAGACAACGCACTTATAGATAATCTATGGGTCAAAGGGTCTCAAGGGTCTCAAGGAAAATTTTTTAACATGTTTTTCAAATTTTTAGTTTTTAATTAAAGCAGAAACAATCTATCCCTTATTTGGAGAAAAGATTTCACTTCTATAATCTACACCAAACCAGTTTTCTGAATGGCCTCTTTTCCTCCCTTGGTTTATCCACAGCTAACAGGGACAGTGTCACTCCAGAGACTCCCCACATCTGTGGGGCCAGCAGAGAAAGTGGGCAGACACTCAGACTGAGACACCATTCCACCTGGACCCACAGATGGGGACTTGGTAGAGGGGGTGCTATTTGCACTTAGAGGTTATGCAGGAGTATGCTAGGTGCAGGCTGGTGTCCCATTTTCAAAGTCCCAGCCTCATGGATGGGACTCCCTTTTGGGACTAGGGAGCACCAATCCTGCATCCAGACTCTTCCTGGCCCATTGAGCCCATGCCTTCCTACCCTCCCAGGGGACAGCTTGGCTCTCCCAACCAGGCCTGGGTGGAGTTCTGACTCCACAACCACCACGTTCAGTCAGGTACCCAAACAAGAGGCCCTGGAAAGGTGCTCCTGTTCCATGGGGCTCACTGGCCTCCCCAAGTGGTTAGCACGTTCCCCAGTGGCTGGCCCCAGAGTTGGGGACTCACCCCAACGTTTTCAGGTTCCTTTGAAGTCAGGAGGGACGGCTGTTAGGTTTAGCAACAGGGTCAATTCTGCCAGCTGCCGTTCCTCTCTGGGAGCCCTGAGTGCCAAATGTCACTGCTGCCGAGTTGGACCCGCATTTTCCATGGCTTCTTCCTGAAGACTCAGGCAGCCTGGACCCCGCCAGGAACATTTTGTGTGACATTTGGAAAAAGTAAGTGAATGAGTGATGTGCTTTTGTGCCCAAAAGGTGGATGCCAGACCTGGATACCCTCTGTGATCAGTGAGGCTACCCAGCTCATACTGGACCTCCCGGATTGGCCATGATGTGCCTACCACAGTACAGAGGCCCACAGCACCTCTTCTTAGGACACCTCCATCTCCTTCCATTCCTTCTTGCCTACACGAACTTCCAAATGAACAACTTCACAGAGAGATGCAAGTTAGTGTGTTGGCTGGTAAAGGTGCTATTTTAGTGTCAGTGAAGGGGGCTCTTGGTATCACGGTAGGGCCGCCAGGATACAACAGTCATCCTTTCGAGCTCAGGCTCAGAAGCTGGTCCCACCCTGTCTGTGTCCCTCTCAAGTACCAGGACCAGCCCTAAGCCCAGTGTGAGGAGGGAAGGAAACATAAATGTCCAGCAGGGTTGAAAACTGATTTAACAAGAACTAATGAACTATCTGAAAAAGAAAGGAAAGTCACACCCTAGCTTTTCTATAAATGATTTTCAGAGGGATCAAAGAGGCATTAAAATAATGAAACTATAGGACAGCTTTCCACTGATG
Source organism: Muntiacus reevesi (assembly GCF_963930625.1). NCBI lineage: Eukaryota > Metazoa > Chordata > Mammalia > Artiodactyla > Cervidae > Muntiacus > Muntiacus reevesi. The sequence goes on along the minus strand of NC_089249.1, from coordinate 182,017,700 downwards.
GGTTAGAATGGCTTTTGTAAACACGAAACACTGATGCTCATTTTTGATGTTCATTTTGATGCTCATTTGATGCTCACTTTTAGGCCACCTGGCAATATACCTGCAAAGTTTTAACTTTGTCAAAACTTTGACCCAGTCTCTAGGCTTTTATGCCAGAAAAAGAACAGAGATGAGCAAACAATCTGGGAAAGCCTAGGGATCAAAGCACTATTTTTAATAGTACAAAATTACAAACATGATAAATGTGCTCCAGAGGAGATCTTTTATCAAGTAACATTTCCAGGAAAGTTTTAATTGCTAAAAAAATACAAAAAAAAATTTTCTGGTTAAAGATGGATGTTTATCCCACACATTAATTTCTTCTTCCTCCTAAGACTTCACTAAAATGATAATAAATTAATTAAAAGATACGAGGCCCATGGGACAAAGTGATCCAGAGAAGCCAATGAGAGATTACAACAAATTTTTAAAGGAAAGAAAACAGATGGGTAAGTCTGGGCAGGGTCCAGGAAACCCCTGACTGAGAAGACAGCTGGGGTCCAAGGAGACTTATGAGCTAAACTGTGCCCCATGTTTAAATGTGGGTGCCCCAGCCCCCAAGACCTCAGAATTAATATATATGGAGGCAAGATCTTTAAAGAGGTGATCAAAGTAAAATGAAGCCATCAGAGTGTCCCCAATCCAGGGGAGGAAATGGGGATGAGAAAGGAGGAGGGGGACAGGGTGGAATGCAGGGTCCGGTTCAGGCCAGGCCACTCTGAGCCACCTGTAGGCAAGTCCCAGCCTCACCAGGCCTGTTTGTCCACCTGGGAGGTATGAGGTGAGGGCTGGGTGTTTGAACCGACATTCTGCAATTCTCTGTTACATGGCACTGCCTAGGAGAATAATGCCCAAAGGTGGGAGGTAAGGCATTGGCATCTGTCTTCTAAGGCATGATTTTTTTTATCAGAATCAGTGGCAGGTGGAGACTGCTGCTGTCTGAGTCAATCCTCTGACCGAACGTGGTCCCTGGGGACCAGGGCCCAGCTGCCCTGCCCCCCGAACTTCAGGGTCTTCCTCAACCAGGTCAACATGAAGCCCGTCCCAGATATCCGAGCTCCCCAATGTGGTTTTCCCATCTGACCACAGCAAGCTGAGTGCGGATATCAGTGCCTGGAGGTCAGTGAGTGAGGGCTGGGGGTGGGGAAAGAGTGAGTCAGACACACAGCAGGGAAGCAAATCATGCAGGGTCTTGCACTGAGCAAGTGGTCACACAAGTCTGGAGACCAGGGCAGAGTCCCTCAGGCTTCTGCACCAAGATCAGACTATGGTGCGAACAATGTACAGATGTGAGAGTTGGACCATAAAGAAAGCTGAGTGCCAAAGAATTGATGCTTTTGAACTGTGGTGTTGGAGAAGAGCCTTGAGACTCTTGCAATTGTCTGTGGTCTGCAATAGTCTTCCTTGGACTGCAAGAAAATCAAGCCAGTCCATCCTAAAGGAAATCAGTCCTGAATATTCATCGGAACGACTGATGCTGAAACTGAAGCTCCGATACTTTGGCCACCTGATGTGAAGAACTGACTCGTTGGAAAAGACCCTGATGGTGGGAAAGATTGAAGGCAGGAGGAGAAGGGGATGACAGAGGATGAGATGGTTGGATGGCATCCTCGACTTGATGGACGTGGGTTTGAGCAGGCTCTGGGAGTTGGTGTGCTGCAGTCCACGGGGTCGCAAAGAGTCGGACAAGACTGAGCGACTGAACTGAACTGAATGGGGCAAACAAGCAGGAACAAGGTGAATGAGAGCTGGCAGTGGTGGGCAGTCTCCGGCCATCCCTGCAGGGAGAGCTGACAGGCCTCTCAACACTCCTATCAGTAGAGGAAGACGAGAACAGCCAGACAGCCCCAAAACTGGGCTGCAGTCAGCTCAGATGGAAGGACTAAGGGACCAGCAGGTTCGAGAACCTGATGATGACTGTCAACATCAAGGCTGGAATTGAGGAAAGATGGCCAACAGGGTGTCAAAGGCATTTGAAAGAACATTTTTGAGATTCCCGCTACACTGGCAAATAAAAAAAGCCGCATTCTCCCTTCTTACAGATTTAACCCTGTATTCCGGGGACCACAGACAATTGCAACAAAGCAATCAACAGCAAAATGCATAGCAGACACAGAATCCCCAGCATCTTGGATACCTGAAAACAGTTTTGAACTGGCACTTGGGGTGGCAAGTCCAGGGTGGGAGGGAAAGGCTATTGTGAGCCTGGGGATCCTGCATGTCCATTGGCATAAGGACATGCTTTGAGAAACCTTGTCCCCAAACTCATAGACAGTAGGAACTTTGCTATCTGAAACCACACTGTTAAGAGTCATACAACCCATTCTTGCCTGAGAGACAGGAGCCTCATGGATCACTCTGACATGAACATATCTTTTTTGCCTTTTCATAGTCTTCATGGGGTTCTCAAGGCAAGAATACTGAAGTGATTTGCCATTCCCTTCTCCAGTATGTAGGTCAAGAAGCAACAGCTAGAACCAGACATGGAACAACAGACTGGTTCCAAATTGGGAAAGGAGTATGTCACGGCTGTATATCGTCACCCTGCTTATTTAACTTATATGCAGAGTACATCATGCAAAATGCCTGGTTGGATGAAGCACAAGCTGGAATCAAGTTGCTGGGAGAAATATCAATAACCTCAGATACACAGATGATACCACCATTATGGCATAAAGTGAAGAGGAACTAAAGAGCCTCTTGATGAAAGTGAAAGAGGAGAGTGAAAAAGTTGGCTTAAACCTCACCATTCAGAAAACTAAGATCATGGCATCCAGTCCCATCACCTCATGGGAAATAGATGGGGAAACAGTGGAAGCAGTGACAGACTTTAGTTTCTTGGGCTCCAAAATCACTGCAGGTTGTGACTGCAGCCATTAAATTAAAAGACACTTGCTCCTTGGAAGAAAAACTATGACCAACTTAGACAGCATATTAAAAAAGATATTACTTTGCCGACAAAGGTCCATCTAGTCAAAGCTGTGGTTTTTCCAGTGGTCATGTATGGATGTGAGAGTTTCACTATAAAGAAAGCTGAGCGCCGAAGAATTAATGCTTTTGAACTGTGGTGTTGGAGAAAACTCTTGCGAGTCCCTTGTACTGCAAGGAGATCAAACTAGATAATCCTAAAGGAAATCAGTCCTGAATGTTCATTGAAAGGACTGATGCGAAGAACTGACTCATTGAAAAAGACCCTGATGCTGGGAAAAATTGAGGGCAGAAGGAGAGGGCGACGACAGAGGATGAGATGGTTGGATGGCATCACCAACTGGATGGACATGAATTTGAGCAAGCTCCAGGAGTTGGTGATGGACAGGAAAGCCTGGTGTGCTGCAGTCCATGGAGTCTCAAAGACTGAGCAACTGAACTGAACTAAACTGAACTGATATGGACAAGCAGTTGGGTTCCAAACCTAGTATGGAAAGCAGGGTTCTAGGGTACCCCCCATGATCCCCACGCACAGGTGTTCGCACCTTGCATAAGCCTCAACCTTTGAGCGGGAATGAACCCGTGATTGTGATGGGATCAGGTTACTGACCAGTTGGCACTGAGAAGCTGAGTATCTAAGTGCATGCATGCGTGCTAAATCACTGCACTTGTGTCCAGCTCTTTTCGACGCTGTGGACAACAGCCCACCGGGCTCCAATGTGCATGAGATCCTCCAGGCAAAAATACTGGGATGGGTTGCCACGCCCTCCTCCAGGGGATCTTCCTGACCCAGGGACTGACCCTGCATCTCATGCCTCTGCATTGGCAGGTGGGTTCTTTTCCACTAGCGCCACCTGGGAGGCCTGAGTATCTAGGTGGGCCTGACCGAATCAGATGAACCTGTAGCTGGACCTGTCCCTCTCTGAGGTCACACAGATTGGAGGTGTAAGGGGCCCAGGGAGGGCCAGGCTGTGAGAAGGCTCATCGGCTTCTGAGAGCAGTCCCGGGTCGCAGCAGTAAGACGATAGGAGCCTCAGCCCTAGACCCACAAGGACCAAGGTTCTGCCAGTGGCCTCTGGGGTGTTGGGGTAGCTCTTCCCCAGCCCATCCCCCTAGTGAGAATGTAGCCTGCCCACGCTTGGTTTCAGCTTGACGACACCCTGACCAGAGGCCAGACGCATCCGGGTGCCATCTACAGAATGAGATGACGCTCAGGTTTTAAGCGCTGACCCTGTGCTAATTTGTTATGTGCCAAAAGAAAACTGACTCATCCGTTACAAAGCTTAGATCAAGGGGTTTCTTCAGACATGACTTTCCACATCAATCCAAACTTATAGGTTCCAGCAGGTGAAGGCTGCATGAGCAACATTTCTCCGCAGACAGTGCCATGCATTCTGAAGTGACCATTATTCCTTCCCTCCAGTCCCTATCTTGCCCCCACCCCACAAAGATGTTGGGAACCCCAATTGCTGACAGCACACTGAGCTGACCCTAATATCCCAAACCCTCTCAGAATTGCTCAATACAACACCTGGCCCTTTAAAAGGCCCCTCCTCCTCCCCAGGACACTTCAAGATTTCCCTTAGCACGAGGCCTCCCTGGCAAGTCAATGCACCCAGTGTGGCTCTGTTATGAGGGTGCCCCTGATGGTCTTTATCCACCAGACTTTATCAGCAGGTAGAAGGAGCATTCTGAATGTTCTGATCTTATCTTCTCCCACCTCCTAAACCTGCCTCTTGGACACAGAGATCAGTGATGGATCCCTTCTTTGATTCTCACATGCACAGATAAACTAATCCCAGGGCCATGCAGGGGAGGATTAAACCCAGACTACATCTCTAGGCAGGTAGAGGCAGCCTCTCCCGGTCCTGTGTTCCACCAGAGCACGGAATGACAGAAAGTGCAAATGTCTCACAGTGGCTTTTATGGGTCTGGGCCCTTTGTTCTGGAGCATCTTCTTAAAGCATCTTCCATATGTGCAAGCATTCTTTAAGCATCTTCTTAAAATCATGAACTGACCCAGACCAATGCTGTCTTTGCTGTCCTTCACTTCCCCGGCATGCTGCAGTCCATAGGATCGCAAAGAGTTGAACACAATTGAGTGACTCAGCAACAACAACAACAGCAAATAACTGCCTCTGACCCTCCTCAACTTATACTTCGTTGTTGTGACTTAGTCACTAAGTCATGTTTGACTCTTTGTGACCCCGTGGACCGCAGGGGCCAGGGTCCCCCGTCCTTCACTATCTCTCACAGTTTGCTCAAATTCATGTCTGTTGAGTCAGTGATGATATCTAACCATCTCGCCCTCTGCTACCCGCTTCTCTTTTTGCCTTCAATCTTTCCTAGCATCAGGGTCTTTTCCAATGAGTCATCTCTTCACATCAGGTGACCAAGGTATTAATGCTTCAGCATAAGTCTTTCCAATGAATATTCAGGACTGATTTCCTTTAGGACTGTCTAGTTTGATTTCCATACAGTTCAAGGGACTCTCAAGAGTCTTCTCCAGCACCACAATTTGAAAGCAACTATTCTTTAGTGCTCAGCCTCCTTTATGGTCCAAGTCTCACATCAATATATGATTACTGGAAAAAACACAGCTTTGCCTATAGGGACCTTTGTCAGCAAAGTGATGTCTTTGCTGTTTAATATACTGTCTAAGTTTGTCATAACTTTCTTTACAAGGAGCAAATGTCTTTTAATTTCATGGCTTCAGTCACCATCTACAGTGATTTTGGAGTCCCCCCAAAAAATAAAGTCTGTCACTGCTTCCACTTTTCCCCCTTTTATTTGCCATGGAGAGATGGGAAAAGATACCATTAGTTTTTTTGAATGTTGGATTTTAAACCAATTTTTTCACTCTCCTCTTTCACCTTCATCAAGAGGCTCTTTAGTTCCTCTTCACTTTCTGCCATTAGGGCGGTATCATCCATATATCTGAGGTTGTTGATATTTCTCCTGCAATCTTGATTCCTTGGCAGAAAGCTGGAATCCCCAGAGGACGAAGAGCTGAAAATGCCAGCCATCTCAGAATGAAAAGGTCAGAGGCAACACTAGTCTGGGTCAATTCCTGGTTTTAAGAAGATAGCATAGGATGAGCTCCAGCACAAAGGCCGCTGTGAACCATTTACACTCACTGCCATTCCGTGCTCTGGTGGCATGGAAGGCACCTGACAGGCAAGGAACGTTGGGCTGGGAGAAGCTGCCTCGACCTGCCTAGAGGTGTAATCTGGGTTTAATCCTCTGCTGCATGGCTTTTGCATGGCCCTGGGATTAGTTTATCTATGGACATGAGAACCAAGGAATGGGATAAAGGCTACTGGACACCATTCACCATCTGATGCAGAAGTAGCATGATGCTATTACCTAGGTCCATATAGTCACAGCTATGGTTTTTCCAGTAGTCATGTACGAACGTGAGAGTTGGACCGTGAAGAAGGCTGAGCACTGAAGAAATGATGCCTTCGACCTGTGGTGCTGGAGAAGACTCTTGAGATTCCCTTGAACTGCAAGGAGATCAAACCAGTCAATCCTAAGGTGAATCAACCCTGAAAACTTACTGGAAGGACTTATGTTAAAGCTGAAGCTCCAGTACTTTGGCCACCTGATGAGAAGAGCCTACTCAATGGAAAAGACCCGATGCTGGGAAGGACTGAAGGCAGGAGAAGCAGGAAGTGGCAGAGAATAAGATGATTGGATATCATCACTATCTCAATGGACATGAGTTTGAGCAAACTCTGGGAGATAGTGAAGGACAAGGAAGCCTAGCAAGCTGCAGTCCATGGGGTCTCAAAGAGTCGGACATAACTTAGTAACTAAACAACAATGACAACCACATTAACAAACTGTAGAATAAAAACCATATGATCATCTTAATAGATGCAGAAAAAGCTTCTGACAAAATTCAAAACCCATTTATAATGGAAAAAAAACTCCCCAGAAGATGAACTTAGAGGGAACCTATCTCAATGTATTAAAGGCCGTATATGACAAACTTACAGCTAACATTATATTCAATGGTGAAAAGCTGAAAGCATTTCCTCTAAGATCAGAATGAGGTAAGGATGTCCACTCACACTGCTTTTATTCAACATAGTTTTGGAAGTTATTAGAGAAGAAAGGGAAATAAAAGGAATAAAAGGAATCCAAATTGGAAAAGAGGAAGTAAAACTGTCACTGTTTGCAGATACTACACATAGAAAATCCTAAAGATGCTACCAGAAAACTATTAATTGAGATCATCAATGAATTTGATAAAGTTGCATGATAAATTAATACACAGAAATCTCTTACATTCCTATACAGTAACAATGAAAGATCAGAAAGAGAGATTAAGGAAACAATTTCGTTTACCATTGCATCAAAAAGAATAAAATACCAAGGAATAAACCTACCTAAAGAGGCAAAAGACCTGCACTCAGAAAACCATAAGACAATGATGGAAGAAGCAGAAACTCACACAGACAGATGGAAAAATATCCTATGCTCTTAAACTGGAAGAATCAGCATTGTCAAAATGACTATACTACACAAAAAAACCAACAGATTCAATGCTATTAAATTACCTATGGAATTTTTCAGAGAATTAGAAAAAAATTGTACAACTCGTATGGAAACACAAAAGACCCCAAACACTCAAACAAATCTTGAGAAAGAAAAACAGACCTTAAGGATTCAGGCTCCCTGACTTCAGAGTATACTACAAAGCTACAGCAATCAAAATAGCATGGTAATGGCACAAAAAGGGACATATAACTTAATGGGATAGGACAGAAAATTCAGAGATAAACCTACACACTTGTGGCTACCTAATCATGGCAAGATTACACAATGGAGAGAAGACAGCCTCTTCAATAAGCAGTGTGGGAAATCTGGACAGGTATATGAAAAGAATGAAATTAAAATATACCCTAACATCATACACAAAAATAAACTTAAAATGAATTAAAGACCTAAATATATGGCCTAAACAAATGGGCAGAACATGAGCAGAACACTCTTTGACATAAATTGCAGCAAGATCCTTTTTGATCCACCACTTAGAGAAACGAAAATAAAAATAAGCAAATGGGACGTAAGTAAACCTAAAAAGCTTTTGCACAGCAAAGGAAAAATAAACAAAATGAAAAGACAACTCTCAGAATGAGAAAAAATATTTTCAAACAAATCAACTGATGAGGGATTAATCTCCAATATACAGAAACAGGCTCACACTGGTCAATACAAAAAAAAAATACAATATAATACAATCCAAAAAATGGAAACGATTCATGTCAATGTATGACAAAAACCACTACAATATTGTAAAGTAATTAGTCTCCAACTAATTAAAATAAATGGAAAAAAAAGGAAACAAGACCTAAACATACATTTTTCCAAAGAAGACATACAGATGGCAAAAAAACACATGGATAAAGGCTGAACATTAGTTATTACAGAAATGTAAATCAACGCTACAATGAGGTATCACCTCACACCAGTTAGAATCGCCATTATAAAAAAATCTACAAACAGCAAATGTTGGAGAGGATGTGGAGAAAAGGGAACCCTTCTACACTGTTGGTGGGAATGTAAATTGGTAAAACCACTATGTAGAATAGTATGGAGGTTCCTTTAAAAACTAAAAATAGAGCTACAAGGTGATCCAGCTATCCACCTCCTGGGCGTACATCCAGAGAAAACCTTAAGTTGAAAGGATGAACACATCCTTGTGTTCATCGCAGCACTATTTACAGTAGCCAGAACATGGAAAAAACCTAAATGCCCACAATAGAGGAATGTATAAAGAAGATGTGGTACATATATACAGTGGAATATTGCTGTTGTTGTTTAGTCAACAAGTCATGTCCAACTCTTTGTGACCCCATGGACTGCAGCACACCAGGCTTCCCTGTCCCTCACCATCTCCCAGAGTTTGCCCAAGTACAATGGAATATTACTCAGCCATAAAAAGGAATGAAATAATGTCATTTGCACCAACACGAATGAACCTAGAGATTGTCGTACAGGGTGAAATAAGTCAGAAAAAGATAAGTATCTTATGAGATCATTTATATGTGAAGACTAGAAAAATAGTACAGATGAATTTATTTGCAAAGCAGAAATAGAGTCACAGATGTAGAAAACAAACCTTATAGTTACCATGAGGAGAAGGAGGCAGGATTAACCTGTAGAGTGTGGTTGACATATATACACTGCTATGTATATAAAACAGGTAACTATGGAGAAGGAAATGGCAACCCACTCCAGCATTCTTGCCTGGAGAATCCCACGGACAGAGGAGCCTGGTGGGCTGCCGTCCATGAGGTCGCAAAGACTCAAACACAACTGAGCAGCTAACACTTCCCACTTCCCGTACCACCAGTTACATTTGTCATGTTATCTGCACTGTTAAAGTCACATAGTTGCCAATTAAAAAAATAGATAGCTAATGAGAACCTACTGAGAGAACCTACACAGAGAATGCTATTCAATGCTCTGTGGTGACCTAAATAGGAAAAGAATCTTTTAAAAAGTGGATATATGTATATGTATAACTGGTTTACTTTGCATTGTAAAGCAGCTATACTCCAAAAAAATTTTAATTTAAAAAATAAAAACTTCTGTCCTCCTAAAGACAGTATTGAGAAAATAAAAATGCAAAGCATTAGACTGAAAGAAAAAATGTTCACAGTCATGTGTGTGTGTGAGAGAGAGAGAGACAAAGGTCTTGCATCCAGGCTGTATAAAGATCTATTCAGGAATACATCATGCAAAATGTTGGGCTGGATGAAGCACAAGCTGAAATCAAGATTGCCAGGATAAATAGCAATAACCTCAGATATGCAGATGACATCACCCTAATGGCAGAAAGCGAAGAGGAGCTAAAGAGCCTCTTGACGAAGGTGAAAGAGGAGAGTGAAAAAGTTGGCTTAAAACTCAACATTCAGAAAACTAAAATCATAGCATCTGGTCCCATCACTCCATGGCAAATAGATGGGGAAACAATGGAAACAGTGACTGACTTTATTTTCTTGGACTCCAAAATCACTGTGGGCAGTGGACTAACAGCCATGAAATTAAAAGACTCTTGCTCCTTGGAAGAAAAGCTAAGACAAATGTAGACAGCATATTAAAAAGCAGAGACATCACTTTGATGACAAAAGTCCACATAGGCAAAGCCATGGTTTTTTCAGTAGTCATGTACAGATGTGAGAAATGGACAATAAAAAGGCTGAGCACTGATAAATTAATACTTTTGAACTGTGGTGTTGAAGACTTCTGAGAGTCCCTTGGGCAGCAAGGAGATCAAACCAATCAATCCTAAAGGAAATCAGTCCTGAATATTGAAAGGACTAATGCTGAAGCTCCAATACTTTGGCCACCTGATGCAAAGCGCTGACTCATTAGAACAGACCCTAATGCTGGGAAAGATTGAAGGCAGGAGGAGAAGGGGATGACAGAGGACGAGATGGTTGGATGGCATCCCTGACTCAATGGACATGAGTTTGAGCAAACTCCAGGAGATGGTGAAGGACAGGGAAGCCTGGCGTGCAGCAGTCCATGGGGTCGCAAAGAGTTGGACACAACTGAGCAACTAAATAAAAACAACAAATCAAAAGTAAAAAGATAATGATCTCAGGAAAACATGTTAAACACTCAAATAGATACCTCAAAGTGAAAAGATGGACAAATGTTATTAGAAAAATGCAAATGAAAACCACAGTGAGCTATCACTTCACATCCACTAGCAGAACAAAAATTTAGATGAGTGAATAACATCAGGATTTTTGTTTCCAAGGGGTAACAGGGAATGGATTTACCTTGCGATCTAAAACAACAGCATCGAAGAATGGAAAAGAGAATAAATGGGCAAAATATAGAAAACAACAGATAGTGAGTGTCCAAACAGTGCAGGGCAGTGATTCCTGAACAAGGGAAAGCAAGCAAGGTCATCTCCAGTGGGCTGTCTGGGGAGATTTCACATTGAGGCAAGGAGGGGGATCTTCCTGGTGTCTTCCGGAGCTGAGGATGCAGTCGGGAGTCTAAGGATCCAGACTGGATGGAGTTCACAGGACAGAGCATTGGAGAGGAGAGAGCTGCGTGGAGAGGGTACCAAGACTTGCAGAGTGCTCCCTCGAGCCAACCACGAGCGCTGATCAGCGCATGCATGTGGTGAAACACCTGAAAGAATTAGAGAGATGGTCTCCATGGCTTACACAGGTCAGCAAGTTTCTGTTTCCAAGAGCCAGACTGGAAAAGCCTCATAATTCAGAAAATATCAAACAGCATCATCAGAAGTACATGGCCTCGATGCCAGGGAAAAGTTAGCCCTATACTAAATCCTGCTCAGGTCCTGACAAAGTTTAAAAGAAAGCCTCAGGAGAAGTTTTCAAGTAATTTAGTTGCATTCAGAATAAAGCTGAAGAATTTCTAAAAGAATGTAAAAGTATTCAGCCAAATAAGGTAAATTTCACAATGGCTGAGTCTCAATTGAAAATTATCAGACCTGCAAGTAAGTAGAAAAAGGACCCGTAGTGAAGACAAAAGGTAATCAAGCCACAGAAATAAACACAGATGATGCAGATGAGAAAAGGAGCAGGCGAGCACATCAACACAATGACCACAGGGATTTCACATATTTGTGAAGGTAGAGGAAAAACTCAACAGTTTGTGTTGTGACAAGGAGTATATTAAGGTGATGACACTTCTAAGGTTGAAGACTACAGTGTTTGAGAGTATTTGAGATGACACATACACTGGATGTGCAGATCAGACTCGGCAGAAAAGAATATTAGTGAACCAGAAGACACAGCACAGACGCAAAGGCTGAAAATATTAGCAGAGAATCAGTGAGTTGTGGGAGAGCTTCAGGCAGACTAATACTTGCATAATTGGAGTCCTAGAAGGTAGGATACAGGTTTATTATTAGGAATTGCTTACATATTTGTAGAGGCTGAGCACATCCAAAAGCCACAGAAATTCAGGAAAAGAAGATCACAGGCAGGTGCAAACCATGGGCTCTTTGAAAAGATCACTCTAGCCAGACTAATCAGGAAAAAGAGAGAGAGATTGATAATATCAAGTATTAGAAAGGTTACATCTCTACAGATACTACAGATATTAAAAATAAAAAATATTTTTACTGAGCATGCATGCAAGGGTTCATATTTGTAGTTGAACAGCTAGCCAAAAATAAAAAGTATTTTTATCATTTATATACCAATAAATTCTACAAGATCTATGAAGTGGACAAATTTCTTAAAAGACAGAGGCTATCAAGGCTTACTCAATAAGAAATAGATAACCAAAATAGCCCTACATTTATTAAAGAAATCAAATGTATAGTTAGTTACCAATCTTCCTGGAGAAAGATTTTCTTCCTAAGAACCCTTTACGCCCAGATGGCTTCATTGGTAAGTTCTACCAGACATTCAAGGAAAAATGACAGAAATAATCCACAGACTCTTCTAGATAATTAAAATTGGAAACACTCATGAGTAGTGTAAGAGGTCAGCATTATCCTGATGCCAAAATCCAACAAAGATATCAAAAAAGAAAATACCAGACCAATATCCCTCATGAACATAAATGCAAAAATTCTTAACTAAGTTTTAGCATATCCAATTCAGCAGTATGTAAAGAAAACAATACATCATGACCAAGTGGGATTTATCCTGGAAATGCAAGGTTGGTTTGACATTTGAACATCAATTCATATAATTCAGTATATTAACAGACTGGAAAATAAAAACCATATAATTGTCTCAATCGATGCAAAAGAATGAACAAATGCTAACATTTGGATAAAAACTTTCAGCTAACTAGGAACACAAGGGAACTTCCTCAACCCTTAAAAGGCATCTATGAAAAATCTACCAACATCATGCTCAAATGCAGAACAAAGCAAGAATATCTACTCTCATCACTTTTATTCAACATTGTCTTAGAGTTTCTAGCCAATGTGACAGGCAAGAAAAAAACGAAAGGTATCTGGAGTTGAAAGGAAGATGCAAAAATGTTTTTATTCATAGATAACACCAACATCTATGGAGAAAATCCTACAGAATCTATGGGGGGAAAAAAACTGCTAGAACTAACAAGTAAGTTTAGGAAGGATACAGGATCAGTGTACTAAAATCAATAGTATTTCTACATACTAGCAATGGATAATGGAAATGGAAAATGAAAGAAACGATATCATTTAAAATAGCATCTATCTCATAGACTAAAAAGAAACAGCTGGTCTAGAGGGCAAGTTGAAGATTTAAGAGAGAGGCGAGATGATGGCTTAGCCTGGAGACAATGAGAACAAATGCTTGCTGAATCTTCTGGATGAACTAGGTTGGTGGAAATTTCGTCCTCCGAGGCAGGGAAGATGAAGGCCCCATAGCAGGTTGTACTGGGAAAGCTGATGGCACCAATTTCCTTGTAAAACCTGCTATACAACATGAGAGAAGGGGGATGCCTTTTGAAAGCAGGAAGAAGGAGCTGTGCTGGTAGCGGGACGTGGGGATGCGAGGTGGAGCGTCTCAGCAGAGCAGGGAGATAGGGAGAAGGCCTACCAAGAGGCTGATGGCCTCGTAGGAAACACATTGTCAAGTCTCATTGGAGTCAGAGAATAGCAAAAGGGGAACGGAGTGCTCAGTGAGGACCTTGGACAGCTTCAGCCCCTCTGCCCTCCCTACTCACATGCTCCTATGATCATGCCCCACCCTTTCTGACCCGCTAACCACAACTTGGAGGTGTGTGAAGGCGACAACCCAGCCTCTCTTGACTCAGGGAGATGGAGACCAATGATAGCATGCTTCCCCCACCAGCCCTGGGGGAGGCACTGGAGATGAAGCGGAGGATTCAGTGCACTAAGAGAAGGCGATCTTGAGTGCAGAGGGAGTTAGAGGCTGAGTGGCAGGGAGGCAGCAAGGATGCCACGGAGGAGGCATCCAGACCCTAAGTCTGATCCTCTGAATGCCAGCCCCACGGATCTTGCACTCAGTTCCCCTGGGCCTCAGTTCTGACCCACATCCTGAGGAGAGTTACACCGTGTCTCAAGTTGTGACTCTCAAACAACCCGCCTAACTCAGACCAGCCGGGACTGAGCTCACTGCCGTTCCCAGGAGGAGGACCAGCTGCACCCAGTCTTGGGGGCGCCAAAGGCTGGGCAGGTGCTGAGGCTCGTTCCATCCACAGCTGAGCCCCAGCCTCACTGCCTGCACGTGACAGACCTAAAAGAGGCCCCGTGTCCTCCCAGCCCGCCTCCCTCAACATTTCCACACGGTGGCAGTGTTGTCCCAGAAGAGGACTTTTGGCAGGTGGCTAACGGCACCCCGGGGAAGTGATCACAACAAAACTTAGTGCTTTAGAATAGCTGGGATAACACAACACCCTCACTTTACAAGTGAGCAAAGCCTCGGAGTCAGGATTCTAGGCCTCACAGGAAGCCAAGATTCCAGGACAATTGATGTATAGATCCTAATGGTCATGATGAGCGTCCAGGATTCCAGAAAGTCCATGGTGTTGATTTTAAAATTCTTTTTGCTTATGGTTCTAAGACTCCATATGTGGCTCTCTGCTTGAGAATCAAGTGATGCCAAGATCCGATGGCTCAGCTCTGGGCCCCATGATTCTGTGACTGAGTGATGCCAGTGTTTCGAGAGTTCATTCATTCCGTTAAGCGGAATTCAGCATGTGGCTACTTGCCTGCATTCTAAGTTGATTCAGCCGTGTCCAACTCTTTACGATGCTATGCAATGGAGCCCTCCAGGCTCCTCTGTCTGTTTAATTCTCCAGGCAAGAATACTGGAGTGGGTTGCCATACCCTCCTCCAAGGGATCTTCCCAACACAGGGTCGAACCTGTGTCTCTTAAGTCTCCTGCGTTGGCAAGCAGGTTGTTTACCATGTGGCTACTTAGGGAGTTAGAAAACTCAATGGCCCTACTTTTTGACTCTTGGATTCCATCCTCCTCCTCCCTGTATCTCTCTGCAGAGATCCACAATTCCCAAATCACCAGGCCACCTCTGCCATCCAAGGAGGGCAAGCTCAAGGATAACGCAGCCTGGGAATTCCCTGGAAGTTCAGTGGTTAGTACTCAGCATTTTCACTGCAGTGGCCCAGGTTCAATCCCTGGGGCAGGGGGGGACTAAGATTCTGCAAGCCGCATGGTGTGGTCAAAAAAGAAAGAGTGCAACCTGCAAGCAGAACAGGCTCAGCCATGTCTTCCGCACTCCAAGTCCTAAATGGAGGGGATGGAAAGTTAGGGTGCCAACACAGAAAGACATATGCGGTATGGCTGCACACAGAAGTCTGCGTTACTGGGGATGTTTGCCAGCCTTCGATGATAGCTTCCCATACAACATCCAGAGCCTTGGCTCTTGGTGATCCAGGAGCAGACATCCTGAAAGGCATGAAGAATCCCTGGGCTATGAGGTCTAGAAATCAGAATCCTTTCACCCTGAGCCTACTTTCTCTGAACAAGGAGGGAGCTGACCTAAGGTTCTGGTCACAAATCAGAGCCTCCGATCAAAATCAAAATGGAACTCTCAGGGGAATTTAGAAAAGGTAAGGGGAGAGCCAGCTATAGTATGCTGTCTTGAGACAGATGGATTTGTTCTCAAAGAGACTTCCCTAAACTTCTGCAAATGCTCTCTCCACGGACTCCAGGAGGCAGGGAACGCAGCCCCCCAGGTGCCTCAGCCTTCACTCACAGGCATCAGCTCAGGAGGAACAGGCACAGACCGAGTGTGCTCTCCCGTGGACACATGCCCCCGTGCGTGACCTGTCCACCTCGGGAGTGTGTGCTCAGTCGCTTCCGTTGTGTCCGGCTCCTTGTGACCCTGTGGGCTGTAGTCCACCAGGCCTCTCTGTCCATGGGATTCTCCAGGCAAGAATGCTGGAGTGGGTTGTTGTGCCCTCCTCCAGGAGGTCTTCCCAAACCTGGGATTGAATCAGTATCTCCTGTGTCTCCTGCACTGCAGGCAGGTTCTTTACCTGAGCCACCACCCCGAACCACCTCTCCATCCCAGCCATAAACTTTTCAGGCTTCTGCCATGCAGCCTTCAGAATTATGAGTCCCTCCACTGGTAACTGAATCCCGGAAGGACTTACATTATCTACAGGTATGCAAGTTTGAGAGAGACTGAGACCCCAGTCCTGCCTTGACTCCTGGGGATCTGGGGAGAGCTGTCACCGAGCCTCCTTGCCTCCTTGTCCCCTTCAGAGACAGATGTTTCCAGGGGGCACTGGATGAGACCACGGCCCACAGCACTGGGCAGAGCCCTGGGCACCCAGAGCATGTGGGTACCTCAAAGAGCATCTGGGAAGTCATCTGATCTGCCTGCCTGCATTTGCCAGGAGAATCTTCCAGAGGGACAGGAGGAGGGGAAAAGTTCACTAGATGTGAACTGCAGAGGAGAGGTTCTTCGAACACTAACAAAACTACAAACCAAGTTGAAAAGATGTGGGCCAACAGTAAGGACCAACGCACACACACAAGGCAGGGCACATGAAGACGTGTACCCGCGGCCAGGAGAGGGAGGCATCAGCAGAAAAGCCAAGATGACTCCCACGCCTCATGAGCAGCTCGCCTAAGAACCACAGTTCCCAAAGTGTGTGCCAAGGCACCGTGGAGTGCCACAGCAAATTCCCAGGGTACTGCAGGATATTTTAAATGTTCAAGGAACAGGTAGCAATAAGGTCATCTGTAGGACAGATACCTACTAGCTCCAGGTAATTCTGTTTCAGCTTGGATGGTGGCATTTTCCTTTGTGAAGCTCAGTTTCCGGCTTTTGCTCTGATTACAACGCAAGTACCAAGTGAAAACTGATGAAGAACAGGAAGCAAAGTGTCTCCCCTGAGGCTGCAGGCACACACTTCCCATGGGTAAGTGACTGCAGTTATGTGAGGATGAAATAAATATAGCATTTTTTTCTTTTAACTTATATAAATTTCTTTTCCCAAGAGCTACTAACTAATACATTATTTGGACCTAACTACTTGCTAAACAAAACTGTTATGCATTTTTTGACCTCAGGCAAAAAACAAATGACAGAAAATGGACAGAAATTCTGCCTCTGAGTATAAGCACCCACTTCTGAAGAGCAGGTGTCCCAGTAATGACAGCCCCACGGCAGGTCAGGGAAGCTGCCAGAAAGAGCTTAGAACCAAATGGGCCTGAAGGTAAAAAGAGCACCCCTCCTTTGACTTTAGACCTTCAGCTTGTCCTCTCATAGCCCCTCCGAGGTCACAGCTGCAGGGCTTCACAGCTACCCAAAGCCTTTCCTGCCTCCCCTCAACTTAAAAAAAAATTTTTTTTGCCACTTTATTTTTTAATCCCCCAACTTTTTGAAAAAGAAGAAAGAGAATGATTAGGCATTTAGTGTCTGAAAGCCTGGCTCCCCTCTCCCCAGTACCGGAAGGATTTCTACCTGATACCTACCAGACTGGGATTCAAACGCTACCACGGACAAGAGTTCACTGGCTCAGAAAGCAAACTGCCCTTTCATCTGGGCTCCTTCACCCACCCTGGGTCCTTGCCCTCCCTTCCCTGTTTCCTGGAAGGGACCACCAACGCTCCTGGGGCCATATCTTCCTTCCTTCCCCTCTGGGACTACTCTGGAAGGAACGCAGCCCCAACGGGTCTCTGGAAGATCTATAGTGAGGCAAAAAAAAAAAAAAAAAATCTTTTCTCCAAGGGCATCCATAATTCTTCAGAATGCTGTATTAGATCTGTGGCCATGGGCCAGTCCTAGAAGCTCCCTCTATGTGACAGCAGACGGCGCTACCAGGAAGGCATCCTCCCCTTCACCCTCAGGGAAGGAACCCAGACTCCACGGCCGGCGTGACCAGCGAGCAGCAGTGCAGAGCAGACATGCCACGCCACAAGGCTGACTGTCCTTAAGTCAGACTGCAGAACTTCCAGCTGAACATCAGGGGGCAGGAAAGAGTTCCACTGACTCAGCTATGATAGAAACATCCCCCTCCTGCCCCAGTATTCTTCACTACCCCAGCCTGGGGACAGCCCCCACCCCCATGATCCTGGGCTCCTCAAGGGGCTTCTATGATGCCCAGAGAATGCAGTGGGGTCCCCTTTTCCCCATGCCACAAGCCCCATGAGAGCCTCACAGGGTCTGTGGAGGGCTGGTGGCCCTCGCCATCTGGACTCAGGTGGCACTGCTCTCCAGACGTCCCTCTAAGTTCCTGCCACCCAACTAAGGATCGCTGTTCCCCCTTTTCTCTACACTTACATGGCTGTTTGAGGTCAAAGCCTCCAAAAAAACTACAGAATCGTGGCAAAGGAAAAGAACCCTGCAAGATCACCATGCCAGCTCGGGAAGCCCCCAGCGCGGCGCCACCATGCAACTTGCCCTGGCTGCAGCTCGCTCAAAGGCACACTGTGATGAACATTTTTCAGGGAACTCTAAAGACCTAGGAATCTTTATGGGGGAGAGGAATCGGAGCAGTTATCTCTCTCTCTCTCCCTGCACCATAGGAGGCTTCCCAAGCTCAGGGTGCCCAGCTCTCTCTTCCTCTCTGCCACATAGCTTAGGCAGAGAGCACAAACCAAATGAATGGGTTGATTCATTCCCCAGTGGCTTAGCAGTAATGAATCCACCGGCAATGGAGGAAATATGGGTTCAATCCCTGGGTCAAGAAGATCCCCTGCAGAAGGAAATGGCAACTCACTCCAGTATTCTTGCCTGAGAAGCCCCATGGACAGAGGAGCCTGGAGGGCTGTCCACGGGGTCACCAGGGTCGGACACGACTTAGCAACAAAACAGCAGCAAGTAGGGACCAAATGAGAGAGAAGCAAGCAGCAAAGGAGGACAGCAGGGGCGTGGCAGATGAGGAGGCAGGAGGCAGGACTGAGGAGACAGCACCCACCAGCTCCGTCCTCTCCAGAGCCCGTCGCAGCGGGACAGTCCGTCGTTGGGCAGGACACAGCCATCCACTCCCCTTGTGTGTGAGGAGCCAGCAGCCTCTAATCCCAGGGCCCCACAGCTGGGGAGGGGGGTGGGAGTCTGCTGCATCAGGATTGGCCCCACCCTACTCCCACAGCCCAGGTCCCCAGTAATGCGATAATTGGGTGGGATTTTCACTGAGAGAGGGGAAGTCCAGAAGAGGACGAGCTAACTCCCCAACCTGCCTCATTCCGAAACTCTTCCCTCCTTTCCTCTGCGGGTGAGGGGGCACGGTGACTCAGAGGAGGCGCAGAAGGACCAGGCATGCGTAGACTCAACTGGATCCCACTGGCAGTGCCGGGAAAGGCAACACTCCTTGAAAGAGAGTGGCTCTTACTCCACATCGATAGGACCCCACAAGCACCCTCTACAGATTGGAAAATCAAGGTGGATGGGCCAGCATGTCACAGGGCATGGCCTGCCTCTAGCTCTCCAGCCAGTGCTAAACCTGTAGGGTCACTAATTCACTCCCTGCCCTGAGAAGCAGCCACATGCCAGCCAGAGGCCTCTTGGTGGAGTCACACACTCTGCAGATCAGGTGGTAAGGCAAGGCTCAGGGGCTCTGGAGAGGCCGATGGTCCACAAGAAGAGACAATACAGAAGGGCCTGGAGTTGGGATTTTTATTCATAGTCCTCCTCTCAATTGCAAAACACTAGCATGGATTCCTGCCCGCCTTTCTTCACAGTCATTGAGACTGACTGGGTCTCCTGCTAATACACAAAGTGGGGGAGGGAAGGGAAACCGGGAAGACTTCTTGACTTGGATCTTCCTCTCCCCAAATAACTCTGGCTCCTGTCTCCCTGGGCTACGGATGAATATGCAAACACAGCTTTGCAGTGGAGTAGGAGCTAGAGAACTGGCTAGCCACTCTTTGTGACCTTGGATAAGTCACTTACCCTCTCTGGTCTTCCCTTTCCCCATCAGCAAAAATCATAAGGCTTACCCGAGTTGTCAGAAATCGCTTCTGGCTGAAGAAGCCAGCCACCCTGGGCAGACTGTGCATTCAGTGGTTCCAGAGCCTGGGCACCAGTCGGCTACACTGTCCCTGGGGCCCAGAAGCGCCAGGACTGCTCTTCACTTCCCTAGCAGAGTGTGGGGGAGAACGCGGAGCAATCAACACCTGCCCCTAAACAGAGCTGGACTGTTTCCCAATAGTGACCTTCAGAAACGGGGCTGCACCCTAGATGCCCACCCAGCAGCTGTCCCCAGGCAGGCCTCCCCCTGTCCTGGCCGCTCGCCATTGGCCCAGCTCCCAGCAGAGCCGCAAGGCGCGGCTCGAGGAGTCTAGCCTCGGACGAACGGCCCCCCAGTAAGGGAATGGACGAAATGGAGCCGCAGCCCCAACCACCTGAGGGCAAGGGGCAGAGCGCGCGACCAAACCGGAGCAGGATCGACAGCGGGACAGAGCGTCCCGCAGTGAGTGCAGGGAGCGCGGGGTAGCAAACCTCAGGAACCTTCCATGAGCCCCGAGGGGGCGCGGCCCGGGAGCTCGGAGGGGATACCTGCGGACTCTGTAACCTCTGTCCGGCCGCCGCCTGGCCAGCCGCCCGTCCGGCACAACGCGACCCGTGCAGCCGGCGCACCCGCGCACCCCCGCACACCCCTGGCACCCCCGCGCTCCCCGCGGCCACGGGAGGGGCCGGCGCCGCAGCCGCCTCCGAGCTAGCTCCCAGGGCCCCGCCCGCCCCCTGCCTGCCCCGCCCCGGTCCCGGCCCCGGCGGGCGCCCCCCGCGGCGCTGCCCCGCCCCCGCCGTCCCGCGCTGCCCCGGGCCCCGGCCCGCCGCCCGGCTGCCGGCCCACCTGGCTCAGCGCCGCCCTCGGAGCCCGCGCACCCGCGCTCACCAGCGCACCCCGCGCACCCCGCGGCCGCAGGAGGGCCCAGCGCCGCCGCCCGCGAGCTCCCTGGGCCCGGCCCGCTCCGGCGCCCGCGCTCTCGGGGCGGACTCCTGGCCCTCCGAGATCTCCCGCCCGGCGATGGCCCCGCTCGGATATTTCATATTCCTCTACGGCCTGAAGCAAGCCCTGGGCAACTACCCGATCTGGTGGTGAGTGAGCCTTCCTCACGTTCTCCCCAGGCTGTGCGCGTCCCCCAGTCACCGTCCCCTCGGGCAGGGCCCCGCGGTGGCCCGGAGCCCACGCTCTGCCCTGCCCTCCTGTTCCGCGGGTGGTTTGTTTTCCTTGGCGGCCACTTTCGACCTGTTCGGGCCGGGGCTGGGACGCGGGTGGCGGAGTTTCCGGGGACATTGATCTCTCGGGCAGAGAGGAGCTCCCGGCGTCGGACGGGGCGAGCAGTGAGCTGCGAGAGGCAGAAACTGGATCCACACGGGTGGCACGAACGCTTGGGCAGCCCGAGGTCAAGAGAAGCCAGGAGGGCGAGCTGGGAGAGGGAGATCCGCCGGAGACTTTCCTTAGGACATGTGTTACACACCACACACGCACACACACACCTTAAAGCAAAGTCAGTGAGACAAGACCGAACAGCTCGAAGCAGCGTAGTTACGTAAAGACTGCGGGGACCCGGCCGGGAGTGGCGGGCGCACCGGGGCCAGCACCTGGCCCTGCTGCCTCTTCCTGCCGCGGTCCCGACCGAGATGGTAAGAGGGGGCTTCGGGAGAGGTAAAGAGGGAGAAAGCATCGAGTTTGAGGGCCCCTTAATGACAGGCTCCGCGAACCCACATCGGAGACGTCTTGCACTCCAGACAAGACACATTCCAGTGAAACCCTCCTAAACCTGGTGATGGAAGTGCAGATGAACCTAGAGAAGGTCCTGAAGGTCTACCGCACAAATCCCAAGGGGAGGAGGGATGCTACTTCGGTAGAGCCCCCACAGGCAAGGGTCGCTCCAGCTCCCCAGGGGAGAGGGCAGGGGCGCTCTGAGATGCCCAAGATTTGACGAACACAGCTGGGGGAAATACGGGAGCCGAGGGGCCTGAACGCGCCGCTGGAGGAGACCGAGATCAGAGACAAACCTTCACATACACATGCGCGCGCGCGCGCGCGCGCACACACACACACACACACACACGCACACACACACACACCAGGAACTCTCTCCGACGGCTTGCCTGGAATTATAATAATTATGCCGAGGGGAAGTTGGGGCGGGGGGAGACTGAGTGAGCCGAAGAACATCTAATCCGATAATAATTTTTCTCTTCGAGATTGTTCAGGAGCGGGGGCGCCCTAGGTGTGGGGCGCGGGTCCAGGCGCAGCCTGGCGGGACGGGGCGGGGCTCAAGAAGGAGGCACCGGCGGGTCCCAGGGCTCGGGAGAGGTGGCGGGGCGGCGGGGACGTGCTGCGGAGACCCCAGCGCGTCCCGCACCCGCGCGGCACCTGCAGCTCCTGACTGCAGCGGGCGTGCCCACGAACGCGGGGACACTGACTCCGGGGGAACCAGGGGAGCGCGTCGGAGAGAGCCCTCGGCGGCCTGCTCCCGCGGGGGCCTCTAATTAGAACCCGCCGCCGCTGCATTCCTGGGCGCTAGAGGAAGCGCCTTCGCCCCCGCGCTTCTTCCATAAAGAAGGGCCCTGTCACCAGTCTCTGGCCACCCAACGCCGTTGAATCTCTGTCCTCTCGGCCCTGAGCGTCCCTGGCCTTGCTCCCCTCAACACACCTATGCTAGCCTTTGCGCAGGGGCCAGACGTGTTCCATCCGAAAGATCCTGGGGCCTGCTCGGTGCTTCCGGCACGCTCCAGGTGAGTGGGGAGGGGCGTCCTGTCCCCACCCCTCCCTTTCAATGACCCACCCAATCAAGAGTCTAGAGCAACTCTAACCCCGAAGGGAAGAGGGTGCCACGGAGCCGCCCCGCCCCGCTTTGCTCGCTTGTTTCTTGAGAAGAAGCATCTTTGGTGGCCACAACCCCAGGGCTCGCTGAGGACCAGCACTTTTCTCTCTTCCTTCCCTTTGCCCCCAGGCCATCTGGACACAGCAAGGATGTGGTCTCTCCACGGTGCACATGAGCATAATGAAAAGGAGGGCTCACAAAGAAAGAAATGGCGTTTAACAGCAGCAGGAAGGCTCTCTGTCTTCATATCCAACCTGATGGAGTTTCCCACAGGTGGCTCCTTCTTTTTTCTTGCCAACCCCCTGTCCTGCTCCCCCACCCCTCAGTGAGGCCTTGGAGTGTGGGGGGGAGACCCTCTCTTTATAACTTCTCACCTTCACACTCAGCCTCCCTAACTGGTATTCTGTTTCACCTTCCCTCCCCAAAATGAAGTCCCTGCTCTCATCACTTCCCCCCACCCCACCCCCAACTCCTTGCATATGAAAGTGAAAGTGACAGGGACTTCCTCACCTGGAGAAACAAGGAAACAGCCCAAATTGGGAGTAATTAGGCTTTGAAGTTGGTGTAGTCTTGGTGGGAGGGTGGAAGGAGAGGAGGCGGTGGTGCCGCATCCTGTGGGGATTTAAAGAGCCAGCCGCCTCCCCAAGACCATCTTGGAAGTGTCCTTCACCCTAGATGTTCAAGGTCCAGAGACAGGTCCCAGCAGAGGCACAGACAGAGAGCCCTAAGACCAGAACGTTGGAAGTTGCAGAGACCTCCAAGAACGTGTGTTCTGGTCTCGTCGTATGACAGAGAAGGGACCTGGGAGGTGGCAGAACACAGGCCTAGGCACCTGATCCCAGAGGCCAGCCACCAGCATCCCATGGGGCCATGTACTGCAGACCTACGAGGACTCGCTAGCCCCTTCCCCCACACTGCCCTGATCCAGACTGAATTCTTGTTTAATTAGAATTGATCAGAAAGATCTATGTGAACACAGCACAGGCATCATGGTCCAGGGGAACACACGGAAACCTTGCAGAGCTATGCTCAGTACACAGCTGGTGATGTGCTGCCGGCACCTGCCTCCCACTTCGTGTGTCTGGGCTGATGGCGTCTTGTGATCCCCTCCCCTCCCCTGGGGCTGACCCTGGAGGTCAGCCTGTTTTCTCCCCTGCCCCCTCCCCACAAAGCTAGGCCTCTCCATCTCCTGCACCAGACTGCAGTGCCCCATCTCCCCACCTTCTGCGTCTATTCTCAGCTCCCTTCCACCCTCCCCTCTAACCCTCCTGGAGTTCCGGCTGCAGTGTCTTTACCTGCACAGAGAGCCTGGCCCTCCTTTTCCTGTCGGTTCCCCTTTCCTGCCACCCAGCACCCCACCAGTCTCTGCTGTACCTAGATCTCCCCAGCTCTGAATGGTACCTGGAGTGGATGTCACCCCAGCCGACCCCGGAAACTCCCTGGGAGGCCACGTCGGGTCTTCTCTCAGCCAGCTCAGCAGCCTGAGACAGACTCCCAGTGCAGTGCTCTCGGTTCTCCCCAGTTTCACTGCTTCTCTGCCCTCCTCCCCAGCCCACCGCACCCCACACCCTGCTCTGAGCCTGTATCCAGACCCTGAGGAATGCCAGCTTGGCCATCACCCCTCCACACACTCTAGAACTTTCTCTCTGCACAACCTTCCCTGGTGCTGGCTCTACTGGTTCTTCACACACAGGGGTCTTCTCCGCCCCAGGTGGAATAGAGGCTTCCCCACTGTGGACCCTGATATCTGTGAGGCAAAGGTGCATCTGTAATTCAGGGAGAATGAAAGAGAGCTCTAAAGGCTCTCTGCAGGACCCACAGCCTCAAAGGGTGTATGGGGGGAGCATGAGGGGGAGGAGGAGGAAGGGAGAGATGAGCAGTCACCCAGAGGAAGAGGTTGCTTGTGTCAGACGACACGGGATCTGGGAGGGCTGAGCCAGGCTCTGAGGCTTCTCAACCGGGAAGGGCCGAAGCAAGCCAGACTCCCTGAGCTGGCGTTCCCTGGTGAGCCTGCCCCGCTGCGGGTGCCTCCCAGGGCAGCCCTGTCCCTCCTGCCAATCCTTCCTTCTCACTTCTCCCTGTTTGTCCCTCTGTGTGTGCGCGCCTCTCCACCTATCTGTCTCTGTCTCTCTGTCTCTCTGTGTGTCTGTCTGTCCTCGTCCCTCTCTGTCTGTCTATATTTGTCCCTCTGAATCTCTGTGTCTGTCCCTCTCTCTCTCTCTGCCTCTCCCTGCAGCCCTGAGGCTGGTGATGGTACCAGCTAGCCTATGAAACTAAAGAAATCCAGATGCCAGTTCGACACCCTTGGTGTTGTAGGATCTCAGGGTACTAGGAACGATGCTCCTCCACAGAACCACCAGTGGACATCCTTTTATTGAAGAGCAATGTTAGAAATGACCATAGGTAAAATATGTATGACCAGAAATCTTGTTTTATATCACCAAGTTGAATATGCATCATCTTGATCCCTTGAAAGCTCATCATGGTACTCAGTCCTTCCAGAATGCAAAAGCATCACCCACCTCTCACATCCAACTTGATATGACTTGGCCACCTACACACTCGGGACTCTGTCTGGGACTCAGATTGGGGCAGCTTCTCCCACGCTAGCTAACCCTGCATTTCACTGGGCTTCTTGTCATCTTTTTAAATGATTCTGTTTTATTTGCACAAATCTCCTAGAATTCTTTGTGACAGCGAAGGGGGTGAGTAAATACAATCAAGGAGGAATACAGTCTGGAGAGGCTAGAAAATCACACTTTTCATGGTGGGTCTCACTTACAAATATCCAGCCTGTAAGGATGGAAGTTGCCTTGTTCCAGAGGGGCTGTCCACCATCGTGCAGGCCAGGACAAGGAAGGCAGGGTTTGGGTAAATCTCCTGTCCCTGAAATTATAAGTTATATTCAAACTGTAATCCACAGACCAGAGCCCACCATGGATGGTTGTTCATGAAGAAATAAGAACAGAAGTTGAAAATAGGTGTTCAGGAAGAATCATGGCGGTTTTAAAAATGTATTATGTATTATTTTAGCAGACTTTTAATGTAATTTATAATAATGGATTAGGAATTTTAAAAACCCCAAACCCAAGTTCTGTAGCTAGTTTGAGAAACTGAAGCCCCTACAACGGCCGCTTCTGCCATGCCCAAGTCAAGGGTCATTCCCCTTGAGGCTCCATCACCTAGCACTTGTCATTTGCATTTTTGAGCCAAGTCTTAGAGTTTGTATTTACCCCTTTCAAATGCAATTGAAGGACTGGAGCCTCCTGTGGTTGAGAAGTGTTGGGGGGACACCCCACTGAAGTTTGGTGTGTGAGAAATTGTTGGGCAAGGAGGACTGGACTTCTGTGTGGCTCTAGCAAATCCTGGGAGCAGAGGCTATAGGTAGCCAGAAGGCAGATTTTGGTTCAGTATAGGAAAGGCTTCCTCGATCTGAGAGTGGTGGTAGTGAGGTGCCCATCCATGGAAGGGTAGAAGCAGAGGCTGAGGAAGGAATAGCCTGCCTTGGTGGGGAGGTGGGGGCGGGGGGCATCCCACAGACACTACAGCGGCTGAGAATCCAGGGTTTATGAGACCCAACTCCTCCCCCACCCCCTCCCAGCTCAGCACAGCACTCATAGACCTCCTGGTAAGTTCCCTAAACTCCCCTAGGCACAGCGGGGATAGTTCACAGTTACACAGTGACCAATGAACCCATCCTGGCATGCCTTTGCCCCCCACATCCCAACAGCATGCCCTCCCCTCCTAGTACCCCTGCATCCTATCACACTTCCAGCCTTGCTCAGCTGACCCCAGATCTGACCATGACTCCTCACTCCTCACCAGACTGGGCTGGATGCTGTAGGGTAACATGAAGAGGTGGACAATAAGGCCCTGACTCCGGCCAGGCTGCCTGATCCCTGTGAAACCTGTCCCCCGCCACCTTTGTGGAACTGTCATAAGAATGGCACCTATATCACCAGGCTGTGAGATCCTACAGGGTATATGTTATCCTTCCCCCCACCTTGGCCCTTCACCCCTGTAGCTGTTAGAAAAGACTTTGTTGAACAAGTAAATGAAGGAATAAATGGGTGGAATATTTCCTATGAAAAACAGAAACTGTATTGGGTAGCCTGTGCTTGGGGGCATGAAAACATAGCTGACTGTTTTTACAGCCCCCTCGACTGAACCCCTGGCTCTAGGGCTGGGTCCCCCCCATGTACCAGACCAGCTCTGCCTCGGTCTCCCTCCCAGTCTCTCCAGGTGACACCCTGGAGGTGTCTCACACTTTGGTGCTTCCACATTCCTTCCCCGACGAAACGTGCCGCTGCCGCCCAGGGAAGCGGGCAAATGCATGGCCGCGGGCACGGGAGCCTCTGCCCGCCTGCTGGGACTTGCGCAAAGTATGTGTCAGTAATCCCGGCTCGGCCCGGTGGGGCAGGAGAGGGTGCTGGGAGGGCTGCAGGCAGGGCCACGCAGCCCAGAAGCTGGGAAGAGGTGGCCCCCGACACCAGGGATCCAGGCCTTGGGATGCCCCTCCTCATGGCCCCTCCCATTGCCAAAAGTGCTCCAGCTGCTGGGGAGGGGTCTTCCAGGCGAGAGAGAGAGAGCAAGGAGGCGTGTGGGCCCTTCTTGGAGATGTCATAGTGGGTAGGAAGAGAAGGCAAAATCTAGAACACCTGGGGCAGATGAGCACCCTTGGGGGAGTCTGAGTCCTACGAGCCTCCTGAACAGCTCCATCCAGAAAGGACAGAGCCTACCCATCAAACTGGGTAGCCATCAACCCACAAGGCAACCAACCTGTACTCAAGGCCTCCAGGCTGAGGATAGGAACCTGGTCCAGCCGTGGAGAGGCCCTGACCTTAGAAGACAGCAATTTAAAATGGGACAGGCACTCTGGAATCCTCATGTGTTTCGAGGAAAGTCTATGGGACCAACCACAATGCTCCTCCACAGAGGCCCTATAGGCAGAGTGGGCAACAGGGGGCCCCAGATGAGGAATGAGCAGAGATCTGTGCCCTCGAAGGACAAGGGAAAGTGTGGCCATGCTCTCTGGGGGTGGCCCCTTGTGGCCCACATGTGGGAGGTTGGGCAGGCGGAGTGGCAAGCTTCAGCGGGGTACAGAGAAGGCAGCTAGGAGCTCTGAGAGCCCAGAGCACTTCCTGGAGAGGTGACCCTGGATGATGTATGGATAGAATGTGGGTCACCCATCCCCCAAGGTGTGGATGAATCCGCCGTGCCTATGACTCACTTCCCCTCCAGGAGCCTCTGATAGAATGTGGCCCACCACCTCCTTGGACAGATGGAGAAACTGAGGCCCAGGAGAGAAGGGCAAGAACAGTTAATTCAGTGAATACCAGGAGGTGGTGATCACATCCTTTCCCCTAGACCTGGCCGAGCCCTCCTCCCCGCAGAGCCCTTCTCTCTTTGAGAATTGCTGTGAGGTCCCAGCCTCAGCAGGCAGCCGTAGGCAAGGGCAGAGTTGTGCCCACAGTGCACAGGTACCCTGTGTTTGCTGATCTTGCAAAAAGAAATCAGACCAGAGCTCAAGAGACCTAAGAGCCTGTGACTCCATTCTGATCTGTCAGATAACAGCGCACAAGCATTTAGGCACTCTGATTGAGGCTCCACCCCCAAAGGACCCAGGCAGGGACGGGGGCAGAGGGGGTCTGCGCCAGGTCCTGCCTTTGCCGCCAGCCTCTGTCCGTGAGAAGTGGCTTCTGTCCTCGGGTTTCACCACACATTTACAGTAAACTCTGCTTGAGTGAAGGCCATCAGCCCCGGGGAGCACAGTTGGCCCAGACTGGGTCCTGAGTGGCCTCCTTCCCCTGCGTGTCACAGCCAGCGCCTCTCCTCTATCTTGAGTAAGACCGTCTGGCAAGGCGCCTGGCCTTTCAACAGTGCAACTGTGCAGTCCTCAACAGGAGCGAACAGGGGCAGAGAGAGAAAAATCATTAGTGCTTTTGGGTGGCAGGCATGACTCACGTGGCCCCAGCCATAGGCTGGAATTGGAGTCTAGGGGCCACTTTGCAAACTGCACAAGTGTGTGCTCTGGGTTGAAAATGATGCCCTCACCCCCAAACAAATTATTACTAAAAATTAACCAAACATAGCATTCACAAAACCCTGGAAAACAAACAAGCTCTTCATCTTACCAACTTAATACAGGCATTTCCTCACTTTAGATTCTTCTCATTTTGCTTACACATTTTCCATGATCATAATAACAGTGTGCAGAGAAGACTATGTTCTGTTTTTTAAGGCTTACCATCTTCCACTAAACATTTTGCATCTGTGGGACCTTCTCAGCGATGGTACTAGCAGCTACTCAGGCTTGTGGTGTGGGCGTGCTTTAATCTCCTTGCCTGACCATTGCCCCCTTCTGCTGTATGGATGGCTCTGCCAGCAGAATCTCTCCAGAACCTAGGGTGAAGGCTCAGGGCTCAGAGAGGGATCTCCCCATAGCTGCGGGGAAAGGATGCATTCAGTTTGGGACAGTCTGATTTTGAGGGGCCTTTGGGACAGCAGATGTGACATCCAGCTGGGCATTTAAGATTCTAGCTCCCAGCCAGGGGGTGGCTGGTAGTGGGGATGCAGGCACTTCCTGGGTTGCCATGCGGCACTTCAGGGTTGGCAGTAGGAAGGGAAATGGAACAGATTCCTCATCGGGTGAATCATGGTGGCCAGGTGCAGGGTGAAGGAAGTGGGTGCAGTGAGGGCAGGGCCCTGGTGGTTCCCAGGAGAAGGGTGGCACACCCCCTCCCGCCTGGCTTTCCCTGAGGCCTCAGGACACAGTTTTTGTCCATCAGGGCAGGGCTGATGAGATCTGAAGTCATCATTGGCTAGAACATCCTGCGCTGGCAATGGCCATGAGGAGGAAGAGATCGTGAGACAAGGTCAGGCCCTCACAATGACCTAGACATATGGGCCAGAGCATAAATGAGGAGTGACTGGTTATGGGGTTCCCACACTCAGGGCTCACCTGATACCACCTCCTGTGAGTGGCCCTGAGTCAGGCCCCACCATCTCCATCTGGACCTCAGTTTGCACACCCGAAAAGCATGTGAGAGGCTGAGGGGGAGACTGAAAAATTAACCTGAAGCCCCAGACACCCAGGTAAAAACTCAGAGTGGGTTCCTGGGAGATTAATGAGACCTCATCCATCCTTGTGACCCCTCAGAGAGCCTCTCTCAGCAAGACCCTGAGTATGCCTCCTCGGGGTTTGGAAAATTCTGTAAGAGATAGGAATACCAGACCACCTGACCTGCCTCTTAAGAAATCTGTATGCAGGTTGGAAGCAACAGTTAGAACTGGACATGGAACAACAGACTGGTTCCAAATAGGAAAAGGAGTACATCAAGGCTGTATATTGTCACCCTGCTTACTTAACTCATATGCAGAGTACATCATGAGAAACGCTGGGCTAGGTGAAGCACAAGCTGGAATCAAGATTGCCGGGAGAAATATCAATAACATCAGATATGCAGATGACACCACCCTTATGGCAGAAAGTAAAGAAGAAATAAAGAGCCTCTTGATGAGAGTGAAAGAGGAGAGTGAAAAAGTTGGCTTAAAGCTCAACGTTAAGAAAACTAAGATCGTGGCATCTGGTCCCATCACTTCATGACAAATAGATACAGAAACAGTGGAAACAGTGGCTGACTTTATTTTTTGGGGCTCCAAAATCACTGCAAATGCTGACTGCAACCATGAAATAAAAAGACACTTACTTCTTGGAAGAAAAGTTATGACCAACCTAGACAGGATATTAAAAAGCAGAGACATTACTTTGCCAACAAAGGTCCATCTAGTCAAGGCTGTGGTTTTCCCAGTAGTCATGTATGGATGTGAGAGTTGGACTATAAAGAAAGCTGAGCACTAAAGAATTGATGCTTTTGAACTGTGGTGTTGGAGAAGACTCTTGAGAGTCCCTTGGACTGCAAGGAGATCCAACCAGTTCATCCTAAAGGAAATCAGTCCTGAGTGTTCGTTGGAAGGACTGATGTTGAAGCTGAAACTCCAATATTTTGGCCACCTGATGGGAAGAGCTGACTCATTTGAAAAGACACTGATGCTGGGAAAGATTGAGGGCAGGAGGAGAAGGGATGACAGAGGATGAGATGGTTGGATGGCATCACCGACTCAATGGACATGAGTTTGACTAAAATCCAGGAATTGGCAATGGACAGGGAGGCCTGGTGTGCTGCAGTCCATGGGGTCACAAAGAGTTGGACACGACTGAGCAGCTGAACTGAACTGAACTGCCCTGGGTTTGGAAATGGAAAGTCAGTGCCCTGCCTCAACATCATCCTTCCCACCACAACACTTCTGGAATGTTCACCGTTGTTGCTTCCTTCTTCTGTCACCACCTGGCTCTTTTTAGGATCCTCACCACCCCCAGATGAGAGTTGGGGTTTGGCTCCTGGTGATCTCACTTAATGCTGGCTCTGAGATACTAGGCTGGAGAGAAGCAAGTGGCCAGCCCCATGGAGACAGATGGGGCTCTGGGGGGAGGGGATACAGTGGCCCCACTCCTGAGCCTGGCTGAGCGTGCTCTCTCCTGCCACTATAATGGAATTCATGTTCTCAGAGAGCAGCACCAGAAGTTGCTGGAAGCCTTGGGATTTAGAAACAGAAATCAAAGGAAACCTTGATTGCCAGACCAAAGGGTTTGGACTTGAAGCTTCAAGAGGCTCCCTGGACTCAAAGTCCCGGGACTCAAAGTTAGGCTCACCTTCAGTGATCCCAGAATCAGTGGTTTCCAAACGCGGGCAAGAAACAGAAGCCCCTGCAGGGCCTGTCAGAGCAGGGCGCTGGCCCCGAGGTTCTGACTCAGCAGGCCTGGGGCAGCACCATCGGGGAACTTGCGCTTCTGACAGGTTCTGTGGCGCACGTGCTGCCAGCCCAGGGCCACCCTGAGTGTGCCCACCTCTCCCTCCAGCCATCTGGTGTTGTGGCTGGGAAACCCAGGTGCAAAGGCCACAGCAACAGGCAGAGGGGACCAGCCGGGGGGCAGATGGGAGCCACCGTACACATTGCCCCTCAATGACAGTTCTGTGCTAGAAACAGTGTCACATCAAACGCAGGAGCCCCACGGTGTCCTCTGTCTTTGGGTTCAGTGGTTTCTGTGTGGGGCTGTTCTTGAACATGACATTTACCTTACTCTCTGTCATAAACTGCATGTTCATGTTCCCCCAGATTTATACATTGATCCCCCAACCCCCCAGTGTGATGGTATTAGGAGGTGGGACCTCTGGGAGGTAATTGGGGTTAGATGAGGTCATGAAGGTGGAGTCCCGTGATGGGAATAGTTTCCTTAAAAGAAGAAGATATTAGAGTTCTCTGTCTGCCATATGAGGGCACAGCAAGAAGCTGGCCATCTGTGAACCAGGAACCCTTCGCCAGAACCCCACCATGTCCACACCCTCATCTCAAGACTGTGAGAAATGAATGTTTGTTGTTTCAGCCACCCAGTCTATGCTCTTTGTTGTGGTGGCCCACGCTCACCAAGATAGCTGTTCATAAATGTTATCTTGCATGACTGGTATTTAATATGTTTTAAGGGCGTAATAACATACTGGAAAGGGGAAGCCAACATGCCAAAACCCCATCCTGCCAAGTTAACGTAATGATGTTGGTCAGGTGTCTTGCTCTATCCCCAGCTTCTTGGTCCAGGAGATTCCCTGGGGTCCCACCTACCAGGTTGTATCATTTGGAAAGAGTCATATAGCAGCCAGGGCCAGGCGCAGGACCACACAGGTGATGCTGGTGGGGCAGGTGGGCCAGATAAGCAGCTCGACTTATGCAGGAAGAAAAGATTCCAGGGGCTTGAAAAGAAGAAGTAACCAGCCTCCGAGAGAGTGGTAGTGGGTCCCTGAGGAGGGGTGCTGTTGGGGACAGAGGTGGAGGAAGGGGAGAGCTGTCTAAAGGTTGTGGTGACCAGCCCTTGAAGGCGGCAGTGGCTTGAACCTGGAGGAGCCGCCTCCTGGCCTGAGCAGCTTTGAGGGCAAGAGAAAAGAGCCAGCATGCAGAGGAGAGAGATGGGGAATATTTAGTCTTTACTGAGTAACAACCGACCAGAGTTATGGCTTTAAACAGCACCTGTGCACTAGTTCACAGCTCTACAGGCCAGAGATCTTGGTGGTTTGCCTGGGTTTCCTGCTTATGATGTCTAGAGGCCAAAATCAAAGTGTTGGCCAATCTGGCAACAAATGTGCTCCCAAGCTCACCCAGCTGTCAAATTCTGGTCCTTGCGGTCTCCATGTTCTTACAGCTGTCTGCCACGGTGGTTCTCAGCTCCTCGAGGCTACTTTATGGTCTCAGAACGCAGCACCTTCATCTCAGAGCCAGCAACAGCTTCAGACGCTGTTGATGTCTCTGACTTCTGCTGCTAGGTGAAGACTCTGCTTTGAAAGCATACTTGTGGTTAGAGTAACCCAGATTGGTGGCCCTGATATGTCTGCTTTCCACTGCATGTCCTGCAGATATAGCAAGTGTAATCTGTCTGTATTCACAGTCCCAGACAGGAAGGTGGGCACTCTGGAGGCCTTGTGAGAACCTGGACTTGGTGGCCAGGAGAGCAGGAGAGCAACCACCTCCTTCAGGGTGTGCACAGCTGCTCTCTGTCATCAGATCTCATATGTGTGTGCTAAGTGGCTTCATTCATGTCCAACTCTTTGTGACCCTATGGACCATAGCCCACCAGGTTCCTCTATCCAGGGGATTCTTCAGGCAAGGATACTGGAGTGGGTTGCCATGCCCTCCTCCAGGGGATCTTCCTGACCCAGGGATTGAAACCCGAGTCTTTTATGTCTTCTGAGTTTGCAGACAGGGTCTTTACCACTAACACCACCTGGAAAGCTCAAACCACATGTCCCTTCCCAAATGCTCCTGAGTCATCTCCCTCTGGGTGCCAGTCCCCTGGGACAAGAAAATGACATCTTTATTTGTACCCACCACTAACTGCAGTTGAACCCACCTTCAGTTATGAATGGAGATGACAAACTGCCATAGCCTTTGTGGTTTTCTGCTATCGCCAGGGGAAAGCAGATACTTTCATCTCAGAAGATGATGGCAGTTGGTGCAGGTTACAAAATGTCACTGAGCCCTCAGCCCACTATGTAGGCTCAATAAAGAAACTCATGGTCCTGAATCACAAGCTTGTTCCCTGTTGTTGTAACCCGATGTCAGTCTGCTTGTTTAGTTGTAACTGTTTCTTTCTCCTCCCTTGGGTCTGGGATGATGACTTGACTATAGAGCAGAGAGTTTCTACAGGCCAAACCTGCTTCCCCTAGTGCTCACATCTCACACAATCGGTTTGTCTATCAGGATGGAGACCTTGCTAGCACACAGCCCAACACAGGCTGACTTCGGCAGTCTCTCCAGGGACATGCTTCTCTACTCCCGGATCTGACTCAGGAGTCCAGGCTGCATTGGTGTTACTGCGTTTTATGTGCTCTGAGCACTTGGGGAGCACAGAACACCAAGGTGGTGGCGCCCTGTAGTTGCAGCACTTTTCAGTTTACAGCATCCCTCTCCCACTAAGCTGTCTCTAGTTCCTGGAGAGACCGTTAAACAGGACAGTTCCTGGTTGTTCCTGGGGTCTGGGGCCCAGAGTCCTGGTGGACGCTGCTCCCCACCAACCTGTCCAGCCCCCAGCCCCAGGTCAATGTACCTTCCACCTCCTCCTGGAAGATCATGGGAGGAAGGAGTTACAAATCTTCATCTTCCAAGTATTAATTGACTGAGGGTACCTACCTCCTCCTCGGATTAGAAATCTGAATCTTGGGAATGTTGAGAAGATAGCACATGTCCAGTTTGGAGTTTTTTTCCAGCTTTATGGAGGTATAGAAGGCAATGGCAACCCACTCCAGTACTCTTGCTTGGAAAATCCCATGGGCAGAGGAGCCTGGTGGGCTGTAGTCCATGGGGTCGCAAAGAGTCGGACACAAATGAGCGACTTCACTTTCACTTTTCACTTTCATGCATTGGAGAAGGAAATGGCAGCCCACTCCAGTGTTCTTGCCTGGAGAATCCCAGGGACGGCAGAGCCTGGTGGGCTGCCATCTATGGGGTTGCACAGAGTCGGACACGACTGAAGTGACTTAGCAGCAGTAGCAGTTGACATATAACATTGTGTAAGGTTATTTGATGTATGTCCATGTAATAATGATGTATATATTGCAAAATGATTACCACAGTAAGGTTAGTGAACACACTTTGGATATTCAGTATAAATGTTTATGAACCAATTTATCCTTGAAGTCTCAACCAAAATTCAGTGACATCAACTGGGCCCCTGTGACCCTTCTCTGCCCCCTTTCTCCCACACACAGACTCCTCCCATGTCTGACAGGATTCCCCCCCCCCCCTCAACTTTCTGCCCTACATGGGCAGGGTCTGCATCACCAGGATCCTCTTTGTTGCCCAGCTCTGGGACAGAGGAACCTTTCTGGAAATAATTCAAGGAACTTAAGGGGCCACCAGGTCTAGCGTGGGTGGAAGAGGGATACAGTTGGGATTGGTGGAGGCCAGAACAGGGGAGTTCTGGGCTGGAAGTTCTCCCTCTGGGCTGGGAGCTGGCTGCCAGGACTCTGGCCTTGCTTGGGGAGTGGGAATACGGGCCCTGACTGGGAGGAGGCCAGGAGAAGGCAGGGTAGGGGCGCTAACTCAGCACCGCGACCTTGGGACGAGGCTGGGGAGAAGCCGTGAACTCGGGAGCCCCTCTGCTTTCCCTGGAACTGAGGTCTGGCAGTGTGAGGAGAGGTGGGGACAGGCCGCGGGGTTCTGGGGATGGGCAGCTCAGCCGCCACCCACAGTGAGCCCTGGCATCTGGCATCTGGCAGGGGGACAAGCACCCTGGGACTGGTGAGGACAGAGAGAGATGGAGTCCGCTTTTTTTTTTCTGTCTGAATTAAGTGGCCCTTTGTTTTTCCACTTGTTCTGAGTCTCCAAGTACATTCAGCCAGTTAAAGAAATCCACTCAGAAATCAATTGAGTAGATTTTCCTTCTGACAGACCATCTTCATCCCTTCTCCAGTTTGAGCCCGGCTGCCAGCAACAGAAGAGAAGGAGAGAACCCCACAGACCTCAGGAGCCAGCCCCCTTCAGAAAGGCTCCAAGACCAGAGCCATGAAGGGCAAACCCTACCATAATGTTCCATCAGGAAGTGTTCAAACATCCAAAAAGATGCAGGACTTGAACAAAGAACACCTAGGTACCCACAATGCACATTTTGCTTGACCCAGTGTATTCCATACCTCACCATCCCTTCTATTCACCCACCTATTCATTGTGTGTGTTTATGTGACCTCAATCCACTCTTTCCCTGAAGACTTTGGCTGGCTCATCATCAACTAGAGTTCGACATTTGTTTGCAAATCACATCCCATGTGGAGTGTCAAAATGTGGAACAGATGGGTGCAAAACATCCTGAATCACAGGGTGGAAGAGCCAGAGCTGATCAGGGCAGCCTCACCTGAAGTGACAGCTCACTCCTGCTTAAAAAATCCCTGGTGCTCCAATGGTTAAAAGTCCAGTTTGCAATGCAGGCTACACCAGTTCAATCCCTGGTCCAGGAGGATTGCACATGCCACAGAGCAGGTAGACCGTTGCCCCGCAGCTACTGAGCCAGCACTCCAGAGCCCATGAGCCACAGCTCAGGAAGCCTGCTCACCCTGGAGCCCATGCTCTGCAGTGAGAGAAGGCACTGCCGTGAGAAATCCACACACTATAACGAGACAGTAGCCCCCACTTGCTGCGAAGAGGGAAAGCCCGCTCAGAGCAATGAAGACCCAGCACAACCAAACATAAGTCCTTTTTTTAAAAAATGGAAGCCCCTTCAGTCCCAGGCAAACAAGACAGTTGGTCCCAGCCCCACCTGACCTGCTGGCCTCTGAGGCACCTCTGGGAGTCCTGGGTGCACTGAGGAACATAGATTGAAAACCACTAGCCTGGCCCCGACAGCACTCTCTCTGGCCTGGCACACCATCGAGGCCTCCAGAACTGGCCACAGCAGCCCAGTCTTTGCCTGAGGCAGAAGGAGCCTGGTGAGTGACCAGCCAGGCTAGCAGAGGTGGACTCCAAGCTATGGAAGCACAGTAGCAGCTGCTGAAGGGCCCTGAGCCAGAGCCTGATTCTTCCCCCACCTAGCTCTCACCCTGTGTTCCACCTGCTGGCTTCACAAGGCCACCTGGCTGTTCAGCCCCCTCCCCATGAGTCCCCCCACTCTTTACAGAGGTTGTCATCCGAAACTTATGCCTCCAGTTCCAAGTTACACCCTGCTTGTGCTGAGTGGAGTCGGAGAATGATGCTGGGCAAAGGTGGGAGGTGAGGGCATTCAGGGTCACTGTGAGAGGTATCACACGGTGGAAACGGATGGCCAACCTGAACCAGGAGCAGCCAGAGCCAGCCACATATGCCGATACAGGCAGAGTGGTCACCGGGGCCAAGACAGGGATGGCTCAGTGGGTGGGAGGGCACAGAAATTGGCTGAAGTCACTTGGGTAGGTGGTGGAGGTGACAATGTTCTGAAGGATACTGAGGTCCGGGGAGTTTCGCCCTCTGATTTATAAGTGGGAAGTGAAGTGAACTGTTAGTTGCTCATTCGTGTCTGAGTCTTTGCGATCCCATGGACTCTAGCTTGCCAGGCTCCTCTGTCCATGGGTCTCCAGGCAAGAATACTAGAGTAGGTTGCCATTCTCTTCTCTGGGGGAATCTTCCCAACCCAGGAATCAAACCCAGGTCTCCTGCATTGCAGGTGGATTCTTTACCACCTAAGCCACCAGGGAAGTGGGAGGTTATCCACAAAAGCTCAGACTGAGAGTGGCAGAGGGCATGCGGGTTAGACACAGTCTACCTCACCTG
Source organism: Muntiacus reevesi (assembly GCF_963930625.1). Lineage (NCBI taxonomy): Eukaryota > Metazoa > Chordata > Mammalia > Artiodactyla > Cervidae > Muntiacus > Muntiacus reevesi. The sequence goes on along the minus strand of NC_089249.1, from coordinate 181,980,168 downwards.
CTGACCCTCACCAAACCATCCTGGACATCTGAACTCAGCCTGGAGTGGGCAGAGCTGGCCCATCATCTCCACCCTGAAGTCCTCACCCTGCCCACTGGGTGCCCTCAAGAGCAGAGACTGCTGACCCTGGCCTGCATGCCACATCTGAGTCCAAGTGCCAGCTTCCCCCAATCCTCCCATCTGTGCATTCGGCCTATGCTGGTCCATCAGGAAGCTAAACACCTCGGTCAGCACAGAGGTCCGAGAGAGAGAGCGACAGCCCCTGCAGTCTCCACTCAGAGTCGTCTGTGCAGGACAGAGAGGCTCAGATCACAGAATACTTCCTAGAGAGGAGAGACCTCACAGCTGGGTGAAAGAAAGAGGCTGCCCTTTTTGAAAACCTTGGAGTCCCAGACTCTGCGGGGTGGGGAAAGCTGGGGAGGGTCAAGCCTGGCCAGGCACCCAGGATTCAATAGGCTCTGCAGGTAATGAAGAAACAAGTGAGGGAACAAGTCAGCCCCACAGTTGGAATGCCCCTCCAGGAATACAGACTCAGACAGGGCTATGGGGATGTCTGTGATATCCGCTGTGAGATCATGGCTGGGTTTTGGCTCATCAAGGCATGAGGATGCATAGGATGGAGACGGCACCCAGGGAAGGGTGTCAGATATTAGGGCACAGATGTAGGAGGGAACCAGGAGACCAGGAGTCTGGTTTGGAGGCTTCAGGTCTTCCCTAGAAATGGGGGCACTAGAGATGGCCACCCATGAAAAGAAGGCTCAGCTCCACTTGAGGACGTGGATGCATGGTGTCATGGAAATTCCCCGGGGAAAATAGGTTTTAACTCATGAGAGATGTACTTGATCAGGAAGGAAGAACAAGCCGAGGATAGAGGTTGCCCAGAAATGGTGGGCAGAATGGGCACAGGATGACACGATACCAAACTTGGGAAACCCTGTGTTCAAGACTTCAAGGAGTTGCCCTCTCCTCAGCCAGCTAACTGAATATACAACCACATAAGTGCTGCAGTGGGGAGGCGTAGAGGGTGACCCTCACACAGGAGGGCAGGGGGATTGCGGGAGATAAACGGAACTCTGTGTGGCCACAGAGTTCTGTCTCAGCCCCTGTGGGGTCCCTGGGTCCTGGTGCACACAAGGTTTGTTTGAGCCCTCTGAGCATCTCTGGCGGGAATGGGGTTTGATTCTAAACATGAACTCGCCCCTCCTACCATCTTCTGGGGCTTCTCCTTTGCCCTTGGGCGCAGGGTATCTCCTACTCCACATGGGATATTCTCCTTCAAGAATACGCAGAAGAACTATACAAAAAAGGTCTTCACGACCCAAATAATCATGATGGTGTGATTACTCACCTAGAGCCAGACATCCTAGAGTGTGAAGTCAAGTGGGCCTTAGGAAGCATCACTATGAACAAAGCTAGAGGAGGTGATGGAATTCCAGTTGAGCTATTTCAAATCCTAAAAGATGATGCTGTGAAAGTGCTGCACTCAATATGCCAGCAAATTTGGAAAATTCAGCAGTGGCCACAAGACTGGAAAAGGTCCATTTTCATTACAGTCCCAAAGAAAGGCAATGCCAAAGAATGCTCAAACTACCACACAATTGTACTCATTCACACGCTAGTCAAGTAATTCTCAAAAGTCTTCAAGCCAGGCTTCAACAGTATGTGAACTGTGAACTTCCAGATGTTCAAGCTGGTTTTAGAAAAGGCAGAGGAACCAGACATCAAATTGCCAACATCCGCTGGATCATCGAAAAAGCAAGAGAGTTCCAGAAGAACATGTGCTTCTGTTTATTGACTATGCCAAAGACTTTGACGTGTGGATCACCACAAATTGGATAATTCTTAAAGAGAAGGGAATACCAGACAACTTGACCTGCCTCTTAAGAAATCTGTATGCAGGTTAGGAAGCAACAGTTAGAACTGGACATGGAACAACAGACTGGTTCCAAATAGAGAAAGGAGTACGTCAAGGCTGTATTTTGTCACCCTGCTTATTTAACTTATATGCAGAGTACATCATGAGAAACGCTGGGCTGGAAGAAGCACAACCTGGAATCAAGATTGCCGGGAGAAATATCAATAACCTCAGATATGCAGATGACACCACCCTTATGGCAGAAAGCAAAGAAGAACTAAAGAGGCTCTTGATGAAAGTGAAAGAGGAGAGTGGAAAAAGTTGGCTTAAAGCTCAACATTCAGAAACCTAAGATCATGGCATCTGGTCCCGTCACTTCATGGCAAATAGATACAGAAACAGTGGAAACAGTGGCAGACTTTATCTTTTTGGGCTCCAAAATCACTGCAGACAGTGACTACAGCCATGAAATTAAAAGATACTTACTCCTTGGAAGAAAAGCTATGACCAACCTAGACAGCACATTAAAAAGCAGAGACATTGCTTTGCCAACAAAGGTCCATCTAGTCAAGGCTGTGGTTTTCCCAGTAGTCATGTATGGATGTGAGAGTTGGACTATAAAGAAAGCTGAGCACTAAAGAATTGATGCTTTTGAACTGTGGTGTTGGAGAAGACTCTTGAGAGTCCCTTGGACTGCAAGGAGATCCAAACCGTCCACCCTAAAGGAAATCAGCCCTGAATACTCATTGGAAGGACTGATGCTAAAGCTCAAACTCCAATACTTTGGCCACCTGATGGGAAGAGCTGACTCATTTGAAAAGACCCTGATGCTGGAAAAGATTGAAGGCGAGAGGAGAATGGGATGACAGAGGATGAGATGGTTGGATGGCATCACTGACTCAATTGACATGAGTTTGAGTAAACTCCGGGAGCTGGTGATGGACAGGGAGGCCTTGCGTGCTACAGTCCATGGGCTCGCAATGAGTCGGACATGACTGAGCGACTGAACGGAACTGTGGCCACAGAGATGCTTGTGACAAAGTCCCACATTGACTGAGAGATGGGTGAAGACAGGAACTGTGCCCAGAGCCTGGTGTGGCAGGAGCAGGGGGCTGGCAGAGTGTGAGAGGATGGAGGTGGACAGATCTCACAGGACTGTGCGGAATGAGGAAGTGTTCTCTCTGGGTCATCCAATGCAGTGTCTCCAGGTGGTGAAGGGCGTGGGCTGTGTGCCTCGAGGCAAGGCGGCCTCTGGAGATTTTGGAGACAAAGAGGGAAAGATGTTAGGGTCTGATTTGTATTTCCAGAGGGTAGGTTTATTTCTCTGAGAGACGGTGATTCCCGTTTCCTCTCATTCTCACCACAGATGGATGGATCTGGGTTGGACTCAGAGTAGGATTTACTGCAAGCATCATAGTGCAGGTGTGTGGCTTGCTAAGGAGCACAGAAACCTTTGTCCCATGTTCTTAGGGGCGCCTAACCCTCCAGGAGAGAGGAGATGCTGAACAAGAGGAACCTCTGGGGGCCCAGCTGAAATGTTTACAAAGTCACCCACCAAATAAAGGAAAGGGAAACAGACGTTTCCACCTGAATCCCACCAGAGAAACCTACCAGATAAGCAGGGATCATCTTGCCAGGCAGAGGGGTCAGTCTGGGTCTAGGACACATCCCACCAGAAACCCCAGTGGGAGGAGGAGATGGAGCTCTCAGAGGAGGAAGAGAGAGTGCTGAGGTTAAAGGCCAGGTGAACATGGGCAACACCTGTACCACTGTGCCAAGAGAGTGAGCAGATCTCTGGGGGCCAAGTAAGAAAACACAGAGCCACCCCACACCCAGTGGTCCCCCTAGGTCCACAGGGCCTCCCATGCATTGGTCTTCTCCTACCATCCTAAACATTTTCATGACCCTGAGACACCCTGAAGAGCCTTTGTGATATCCGTGGTTGATGGGAAACAGGCTTCAACAGATGGCCCTGAAAAAGAGCAGCGGCCACACAGTCGTTCACATGGAGTTTCCACCCAGGGGTGAAGGACGCATTGAGACACAGGAACCAAGCAGAGCTCTGCCGACAAGTGCCCATCACCCCACTACAAAGACAGATGCTCCCACAGATGGCAGAACCATGGGGTATCCATCAGATTGGGCAGGTATAACAACGTGTCACCGTGGGATTGGGGAAGCTCTTTCCCTCTGCCCTGGAAAGGGCCTGCTGGTTCTTCCTCTGAAATCAAGGGGTAATCAAACCTGTCCACCCTAAAGGAAATCAACCCTGAATATTCATTGGAAGGACTGATGCTGAAGCTGAAGCTCCAATACTTTGACCACCTGATGCAAAGAGTTGACTCATTGGAAAAGACCCTGATGCTGGGAAAGACTGAAGGCAGGAGGAGAAGGGGACAACAGAGGATGAGATGGTTGGATGGCATCATTGACTCAATGGACATGAGTTTGAGCAAACTCCAGGAGATGGTGAAGGACAGGGAAGCCTGACATGCTGCAGTCCATGGGGTTGCAGAGTCGGACACAACTGAGTGACTGAACAACAGTCACAAATAGTAACATGACTGCATTTCAATTAGTTGTGACACATAAACACGGGTGTAACCAACAGCCCCGTCAAACACAGAGCGCTTCCTTCACCCTAGACCCTAGCGGTCCAGTAGGACTTTCCACAGTGACCGAAATGTTCTTATATCTAACCATCCAACATGGTAACCACAGATCATGTATAGCTAGTGTGACTAAGAAACCAAATTTTTCTCTCATTTTTTGTCATTTTGCTTAAATTAAATAGGCACATGTGGTGAGTGGGAACCATTTGGCAAAGTACAGCCTGAGATACATTTTCTCATACCGCCTTTTGGTCAGGCCAGACCTCCCATGAGAATGAGGAAATATCCTGATTTCTGTACCTATCCACAGTGTTGCTGGGCCTTGGTCTCCATCAGCAGAATCGTGGTCACCCACACTGTGTCAGGTGTCGCTTAAGCTCCCTGCCAGGGAGATCTCTGACCTTCGCACCAGCAGGCCACTCCTCTCTATTTCCATGTAGCATTCCACTGCAAGTGTAAACACTGTCTGTTCATCCACGCTTCTATGGATGCATCCTTTGGTGGTTTCCAAGTTTTTCTCTGATGATCACAGCCCTGTGAATATTCTTAAGCTCATCTTATTGTGTGCATATGCTTTGATATCTGTTGAGTAAATAGCCAAAAGCTTGCTGGAATGGTGGGCATGAGTTCAGCAGTGGTTTTCACCTATATGATTTATTTACCCACTGCTGTGCCCCATCTCTATGTGTGTGCGTGCATGCTAAGTCGCTTCAGTCATGTCTGACTCTTGGTGACCCCATGGACTGTAGCCCACCAGGCTGCTCTGTCCATGGGATTCTCCAAGCAAGATTACTGAAGTGGGTTGCCATGCCCTCCTCCAGGGTGCCCCATCTCTAACTCCACTCTAACAGGAGAAAGCAGAGAACCAAAGAGCCTCTTGATGAAGATGAGAGTGAAAAAACTGGCTTCAAATTCAACATTCAAAAAACTAAGATCATGGCATCTGGTCCCATCACTTCATGGCATACAGAAGTGGGGAAAGTGGAAGCAGTGACAGATTTTCCTTTCTTGGGTTCCAAAATCACTGTGGACGGGGACTGCAGCCATGAAATCGAAAGACACTTGCTCCTTGAAAGGAAAGCTATGACAAACCTAGACAGCATGTTAAAGAACAAAAATGTCACCTTTTTGACAACAGTCCATGTAGTCAAAGCTATGGTTTTTCCAGTGGTCATGTACAGATGTGAGAATTGGACCATAAAAAACCTGAGCACTGAAGAATTGATGCCTTCAAATTGTGGTGCTGATGAAGACTCTTTAGAGTCTCTTGGACTGCAAGGAGATCAAACCAGTCGATCCTAAAGGAAATCAACCATAAATATTCATTGGAAAGACTGATGCTAAAGTTCCAATGCTTGGCCCCCAGATGTGAAGAGCTGACTCACTGGAAAAGACCCTGATGCTGGGAAAAATTGAGGGTAGGAGGAGAAGAGGATGGCAGATGATAAGATGGTTAGATAGCATCATTGACTTAATGGACGTGAACTTGAGCAACTCCAGGAGATAGTGAAGGACAGGGGAGCCCAGCATGCTGTAGTCCCTGAGCTGGACTTGACTTAGCTACTGAACAACGACAGCATGCTCTAGAAGTGACTGTCCTCCTGCCGCAGACCCAGCAGCACCTCCTCTCAGCAGCCCCTGTACTGACTCAGCATCACCTGTATGCTTGAGTTCTGTTCTCTGTGTTCCTGAACAGTGTCAGGGTGCTGCTGTCTCCACCCCACTGGGGCCAGGCCCTCTGCAGTTGTGCAGAGAAGCAGGGAAGCCTCCACCACTTCCTTGATTTCTTTTCTGTCAATCCATGTGCACGTCACGATGTTTTGTGCTAAGTCTCAGGTACAGGATAGGGACAGGTTTCCTCCATGGTAGAAGCACTTCTTCCCCTGGAATGCTCAAGTATCCGGAAGGAAAGGGCCTGTGTGCATCCTCCAAAGAAAGCTCACCCTAGGACAGGCCTGACTCCTGCTCCCGGTTCACGGGCCAGAAGGGCACTTCCCCTACTAACCAGGCCTCCTTGTCCTCCTCCCCCAGGTCCCTGGCTGTTGGGCCCCAGTACTCTTCCCTGGGGACACAGCCCATCCTCTGCGCCAGCATCCCAGGCTTAGTACCCAAGCAGCTGCGTTTCTGCCGGAACTACGTGGAGATCATGCCCAGCGTGGCAGAGGGCATCAAAATCAGCATCCAGGAGTGCCAACACCAGTTCCGTGGCCGCCGCTGGAATTGCACCACCATCAACAACAGCCTGGCCATCTTTGGCCCCGTGCTGGACAAAGGTACACGTGGTGCCCGTCATGGCTAGCCAGGCAGAGGTGGCAGCCCAGGGATGTGAATGCGGCAGGGCTCAATCCAGCTCCCCCTCAGTGGGAGTGGGTACAAGCCAGTTTGTTTCTTTCCTGCTTCTGTTTCTCACTTGTGCTCAAGCATAGGAACGGCACTTGCAGTAAGGGGGCCGTGCTCATTACTATAGGGATCTCCCATGTGGGTCCTTTCCAATGCTCACCCACTCTGGAGGGTGCTCCTGGAGTTTGGGAAGGGTATAGGATCACACAGCGATTCCTCCTGCTTCCCCGTTCCCAAAAAACAGTTACACAACTCCACGGGGACAGGATTAACCACTGCAGTTTTCCTGAAGGAGCCAGGACTTCAGGCAGGTCTTAGAGAGAAAATACCAAAACAAACAGAAAACACAAAAAAGAGTGAGGGTTGGGGATCACAGAGGCACACAGCTGAAGTTATCCAGGGCCCTGGAGCCAGGGAAAAAGAGATCTGGCAGGCTGGGTGTTGGTTAACTCTTGGTGAAGAGCAAATTTGCACAAGACATAGTAGCTTAAACAATAATAATCATGTGTTGTCGGTCCCAACATCTGCAGATGTGGGGAGATGCAGTAGGCAGGGCTGGTCTCTCCTAACGAGAGAGAGAGAGATGAGCTGGTCTTCATCTCTCTTACATGCCTGGTGGCCCCTGCTGCTTCTGCACATGACCTGGGTTCCCTTAAATGCAGTGGCTGGGCCCTCCAGCAAGTGAGGAGAGAGGCTTCTTTCACTGAGCATAATGTTTTCAAGATGCATCCACCTGTAGCATGTTTTGGTACTTTATTTCTTTTTATGGCTGAATTATATTCCATTGTATGGATGGATCACATTTTATTTATCCATTCATTTGTTAGAGGACAGTTAGTTTGTTTCAAGCCTTTTTTTGGCTGTTGTGAATAATGCTGATGTTTCAAGTATCTGAACACCTGTTTTTCAATTCTTCTGGGTATATTCCTAGAAGGAGAATTGCATAGTAATTCTGTGTTTTGAGGAATTATCAAACTCTTTTTCCACAGCAACTGCACCGTTTTGCTCTCCCACCAGCAACACAAGAGGGTTCCAGTTTCTCCACATTTTTGCCAATGTTTGTTATTCTCTTTTTTTTTTTCCTTTAGCCCTCCCAGTGGATCTGAAGTTATGTCTCATTGTAATTTTATTAGCACATCCCTGATGACTAATGATGTTGAGCATCTTTTCATGGGATTGTTGAACATCTGAATGTCTTCTTTGGAGAAATGTCTATGCAAGTCCTTTGCCCAGTTTTTAATTGGGTTGTTTGTGTTTCTATTGTTGAGTTGTCAGAGTTCTTTATATATCCAACACTGGACACTTAGCAGAAATATACTTTTCAAATATCTTCTCCCTTTATAGATTGTCTTTTCACTTTTATGACAGGGTCCTTTGATGTACAGATGTTTTAAATTTTGATGACATTCAATCCACCTATTTAGATATCATATCAAAGTAAACATTGCTTAATCTACAGTTATGAAGTTTTACACTTGTGTTTTCTCCTAAGAGTTTCATAGTTTTACTTCTTACATTTAGGTCTTTGGTCTATTTTTAGTGAATTTTTGTATATAGTGAGAAGTAAGGGTCCAGCTTAATTCTTTTGCATGTGGGAAACCAATTATTTCAGCACCATCTGTTCAAAAGACTAGTCTTTCCCCTATTGAATACTCTTGGCACCCTGGTTAAAAATCAATTGTCCATGGATGTCTGGGTTTGTTGCTGGACAATTCTATTCCATTGGTCTATATGTCTACCATTCTTCCAATATGACACTATTTTGATTTCTATGGTTTTATAGTATGCTTTAGAGTTGGGAAGTATAAGTTCTCAAACTTTATTTTTATTTTACAATTGCTTCGGCTTTGATTGTTTTGGCTTTTGAAGAATCCCTTACAATTCCATATGAATTTTAGGGTTGTTTTTTCATTTCTGCAAAAAAAAGATTTTTTGAATTTTAATGGAGATTGCATTGAATCTGTATATTAGTTTGAGAAGTAGTACCATTTTAACACTATTGTTTTCTAATCCATGGACATGGGATTTTTTCCATTTATTTAGGTCTTCCTTAAATTTTTGGCAGTGTTTTATAGTTTTCAATGAATGAGTCTTATGCATCTTTGGTTAACGCGTTCCTAAATATTTTATTTTTTTGATGCTATTATAAATGAAATCGTTTCATTCACTTCCTTTTCAAATTGTTCACTGACTATGTATAGAAGTACAATTGATTTTTGTGTTTTGATCCTGTATCCTGCAAATTTGATTAATTTTTTTCATTAGCTGTGAGAGTTTGTGTAGATTCTTTAGAATTTTCTATATATGAGATCAAGTCATCTGTGAATAGAAATGTTTTTGCTTCTTGCTTTCCAATTTGGATGCCTTTTCTTTCTTTTTCTTGCCTAATTGCTCTGGCTAGCACTTCCAGTACTGTGTTGAATATGAGCAATGAGAGTGGGTACCCTTGTCTTCTTCCTGATCTTAGAGGGAAAGCTTTTAGTCTTTCACCATTGAGTATATGATGCTAGTTGTGAATTTTTCATAACTTCCCTTTATCAGGTTAAGGAGATTGTCTTCTATTCCTAATCTGTTGAGTGTTTGTATCATGAAAAGGGTACTAGATTACATCAAATGCTCTTTCTAAATCAGTTAAGATGATCACGTGGTTTTGCCTTCATTCTGTTCACCTGGCATTTTTTCTAAGGAATTCTTGCCCACAGTAGTAGATATAATGGTCATCTGAATTAAATTTGACCATCCCGTCCATTTTAGTTCACCAATTCCTAACAAGTTGATGTTCACTCTCACCATCTCCTGTTTGACCACTTCCAATTTACCTTGATTCATGTACCTAACATTCCAGGTTCCTATGCAGTGTTGCTCTTTACAGCATCAGACTTTACTTTCACCACTAAACACACCCACACCTGTCATTTTTGCTTTCGCTCAGCCTCTTCATTCCTTCTGGAGCTATTTCTCCACTCTCCTCCAGCAGCACATTGGACTCCTACTGACCTGGGGGTGGGGATGGGGTCTCATTCTTCAGTGTCCTATCTTTTTGCCTTTTCATACTATTCATGGGGTTCTCAAGGCAAGAATGCCGAAGTGGTTTGCCATTCCCTTCTCCAGTGTACCACATTTTATCAGAACTCTCTACCATGACTTATCTGTCTTGGGTGGCCCAACATGGCCTGACTCATAGTTTCATTGAGTTACCCAAGAAGGCTGTGATCCATGTGATCATTTTGGTTAGTTTTCTGTGATTGCAGTTTTCATTCTGTCTGCCCTCTGACCAATGAGGACAAAAGGCTTGTGCAAGCTTCCTGATGGGAGGGACTTGTGGGAAAAACTGGGTCTTGCTCTGGTGGGTAAAGTGATGCTCAGTAAATCTTTATGCAATTTTCTGCTGATGGGTGAGGCTGTGTTCCTTCTCTGTGGTTTGGCCTGAGTCTAGCCCAGTCCTAGAATCTATTGTCTCTATGGTTGGCTATAGACTCTATGGTAGGCTCTAGGCTCCATGGTAGGGGTCATGCCGACCTCCTCCAAGAGGACTTATGCCAGCATTCTGCACCTACCAGGATGACTGCTGCCAGTGCCCCGATCCTGAGGCCATCCACTGTTGACCCACACCTCTGCTGGAGACTCCCAAACTCTCACAAGCAAGTCTGGCTGAGTCTCTTGTGGGGTCACTGCTCCTTTCTCTTGCGTTCTGGTACACACAAGGTTTTGTCTGCCCTCCAAGAGTCTTTGGCGGGTATGAGGTTTGATTTTAAACATGATTGCACCCTTTCTACCATCTTATTATGGCTTCTCCTTTGTCTTTGGACATGAGGTATCTTTTTTTGGTGGGTTCCAACATCCTCCTGTTGATGGTTGTTCAGCAGCTAGTTGCAATTTTGGTGTTCTCTCTGGAAACTGAGTGCACATCCTTTTACTTTCTCATATATGCATATATATATATATGTATATTTGCTAGATTATATATATACACATTAATATACAGTATTTGTTTTTCTCTTTTGACTTACTTTACTCTGTACAACAGGCTCTGGGTTCATCATCTCAATTCAGCTGACTCACATTCATTCCTTTTTATGACTGAGTAATAGGCCTTGTATAATATGACCATATCTTCTCATGCATTCATCTGTTGATGGACATCTAGGTTGCTTCCATGACCTGGCTATTGTAAATAGTGCTACAGTGAACATTGCGGTGTGTGTGTCTTTTCCAGTTATGGTTTTCTCAGGGTATATAACCAGTAGTGGGATTGCTGGGTCATATGGTAGTTCTATGTTTAATTTTTTAAGGAAACTCCACACTGTTCTCCGTAGTGGTTATACCAATTCTTCTTTTTTCTCCTCACTCTCTCCAGCATTCATTACTTATGGACTTTTTGATGATGACAATTCTGACTGGTGTGCATTGATACCTCCTTGTAGTTTTTATTTAGTATTTCTCTAATAATTAGTGATATTCAGCATCTTTTCATGTGTCTTTTGGCCATCTATATGTCTTATTTGGAGAGATGTCTATTTAGGTCTTCCATTCATTTTTTGGTTGGATTTTTTTATTTTTTTGATGTTGAGCTCCATGAGCTGTTTGTATATTTTGGAGATATTATTTGTATATAATTATATGTGTATAGATAATGTTTGTATATATTAATTTCCCTTTCTGCTCTATTTGTATATGTTAATCCTTTGCCTGTTGCTTAATTTGCAAATATTTTTACCCATTCTGCTGGAGTTTCCCTGGTGGCTCAGATGATAAAGAATCTGCCTGCAGTGCAGAAGGGTTTCCCTGATAGCTCAGCTGGTAAAGGATCCACCTGCAATGCAGGAGACCCCAGTTTGATTCCTGGGTCAGGAAGATCCACTGGAGAAGGGATACACTACCCACTCCAGTATTCTTGGGCTCCCTTGTGGCTCAGCTGGTAAAGAATCCACCTGCAATGAAGGAGACCTGGGTTCAATCCCTGGGTTGGGAAGATCCCCTGGTAAAGGGAAAGGCTACCCACCCCAGTATCCTGGCCTAGAGAATTCCATGGACTGTATAGTCCATGGCGTTGCAGAGTCAAACATGACTGCAATGCAGCAGAGTCAGGTTCGACCCCTGGGGTTGGAAGATCCCTAGAATAAAATGGCAACCTACTCCAGTATTCTTGCCTGGAAAATCCCATGGACAGAGGAGCCTGGCAGGCTACAGTCCACAGGGTCACAAAGAGTTGAACATGACTGAGCGACTAACACTGTTTTTCCTTTACCCATTCTGAGGGCTGTCTTTTCATTTTGTTCATGGTTTCCTTTCCTGTGCAAAAACTTTTAAGTTTAATTAGGTCCCATTTGTTTATTTTTCTTTTTACATTTTCATTATTCTAGAAGGTGCAAGAACTTCTTTGCAAGAAAGATTTTGCTGTGATTTATGTCAAAGAGTGTTTTTTCTATGTTTCCCTCTAAGAGTTTTATAGTGTCTGGACTTACATTTAGGTCTTTAATCTGTTCTGAGTTTGTTTTTGTGTATGATGTTAGGGAGTGTTCTAATTTCATTATTTTACATGTGGCTGTCTAGATTTCCCAGCACCACTTATTGAAGAGGCTGTCTTTTCTCCATTGTGTATTTTTGCCTCCTTTATCATAGGTTAGGTGATCATAGGTGCATGGGTTAACTTCTGGGCTTTCTATCCTGTACCATGGATCTATTTCTTTGTTTTTGTACCAGGACCACACTGTCTTGATTACTATAGCTTTGCAATATACTTTGAAGTTGGGAAGCCTGAATCCTCTAGCTCCATTTATCTTTATCAAGATTATTTTGGCTCTTTGGGGTGTTTTCATACAGATTGTAAAAATTTTTGTTCTAATTCTATCAAGAATGCCATTGGTAATTTGATAGGAACTCCATGGAATCTGTAGCTTGCTTTGGGCAATATACTCATCTTCATTACATTGATTCTTTCAATCCAAGAACATCTGTTTGTATCCTGCTTGATTTTCATCAGTGTTTTATAGTTTTCTGAATACAGGTCTTTTGCCTTCTGAGGTCAGTTTATTCCTAGGTATTTTATTATTTATGTTGTGATGGTAAGTGTGGTTGTTTCCTTAATTTCCCTTTCTGCTCTTTTGTTATTAGTGTGTAGGAATGCAGGCAATTTCTATGCATTAATTTTGTATCCTACAACTTTACCAAATTCACTATGTCCAGTAGTTTTCTGGTGGCACCTTAGGATTTTCTACATATAGTATCATGTCATCTGCAAACAATGACAGTTTTACTTCTTCTTTTCCAACTTGGATTCCTTTTATTTCTTTTTCATCTCTAATATCCATGGCAAGGACTTCCAAAACAATGTTGAATAAGAGTGATGAGAATGGACATCCTTGTCTTGTTCCTGATATTAGGGAAAATGCTTTCAGTTTTTCACCATTGAAAATTATGTTTGTTATATATTGCCTTTATTATGTTGAGGTTCCCTCTATGCTCATTTTCTGGAGAGTATTGTAGATAGGTGTTTAATTTTGTCAAAAGCTTTCTCTGAATCTATTGAGAGGATCATATGACTTTTATTCTTTAATTTGTTAATATGGTCTATCACTGCATAGACTATCACACTGATTGACTTGTGTACATTGAAAGATTTGTGTATATTCCTGGGATAAATCCCACCTTATCATGGTGTATGATCCTTTTAATGTATTATTGGATTCTGTTGTCTAGTATGTTTTTAAGCATTTCCCAATTATTTTAAATCAATTTATTTGTAAAAACAGAAAAAGGAAAGAAATAAACAAAACCATTAACAGTAGTACAGTCGATACAGTTGCTACGGCATTAATTACTTATAAAAGACATAATAGCTAGATAAGTGTGTGTGTTCACTTGCTAAGTCATGTCCAACTCTGTGACCACATGGACTGTAGCAGCCAGACTTCCTTGTCCTTCACCATCTCCCCGAGTTTACTCAGATTCATGTCCATTGAGTCAGTGATGCTATCTATAACCATTTTGTCCTCTGCCACCCTCTTCTCCTTTTGCCTTTCTTTCCCAGCATCAGGGTCTTTTCCAATAGGTCAGTTCTTCATATCAGGTGGCCAAAGTATTGGAACTTCAGCTTCAGCATCAGTCCTTTCAATGACTATTCAGAGTTGATTTCTTTTGGAATTGACTGGTTTGATCTCTTTGCAGTCCAAGGGACTCTCAAGAGTCTTCTAGAAAGCATCAATTCTTCAGTGCTCAGCTTTCTTTTTGGAGAAAGTAATGGCAACCCACTCCAGTGTTCTTATCTGGAGAATCCCATGAAAAGAAGAGCCTGGCGGGCTATAGACTATGGAGTTGCAAAGAGTCAGCCATGACTCAGCAACTAAACAACAACAACAGCCTTCTTTATGGTCCAACTCTCACATCCATACATGACTACTGGAAAAAACCATAGCTTTTACTATATGGACCTTTGTCGGCAAAGTGATGTCTCTGCTTTTTAATACTCTATCTAGGTTTGTCACAGCTTTCCCTCCCAGGAGCAAGTGTCTTTTTTTATCACAGCTACAGTCACCATCCACAGTGATTTTGGAGCCCAATAAAATATAATATGTCACTGCTTCCACTTTTTCCTCTTCTATATGCCATGAAGTGATGGGACCAGATGACATGATCTTAGTTTTTTGAAGGTTGAATTTTAATCTAGCCTCTTCACTTTCTGCCATTACAATGGTATTATCTGCATATCTGAGGTTGCTGATATTTCTCCTGGTAATCTTGATTCCAGCTTGAGTTATCCAGCCTGGCATTTCCCATACATTAAATAAGCAAGGTGATAATATACAGCCTTGGCATACTCCTTTACCATTCTGAACCAGTCTGTTGTTCTATGTCTGCTTCTAACTGTTGCTTCTTGACCTGCATATAGGTTTCTTAGGAGATAGGTAAGGTGGTCTGGTATTCCCATCTCTTTAAGAATTTTCCAGTTTGTTGTGAACCACACAATCAAAGACTTTAGCGTACTCAAAAAGCATAAGTAGATGTTTTGCTGAAATTTCCTTGTTTTCTCTATAATCCGAGAAATATTGGCAATTTAATCTCTGGTTCCTTTGCCTTTTCTAAACCCAGCTTATATGTCTGGAAGTTCTGTCTGGTTCATGTACTGCTGAAGCCTAGCTTGAAGAATTTTGAACATAACCTTTCTAGCATGTGAAATGAGCACAGTTGTAAGGTAGTTTGAACATTCTTTGGCTCTATACATGGCCATCACCAGATAGTCAATACCAAAATTAGATTGATTATATTCTTTACAGCTGAAGATGGAGAAGCTCTATACAGTCAGCAAAAACAAGACCTGGAGCTCACTGCAGCTCAGATCATCAGCCCCTTATTGCAAAATTCAGGCTTGAACTGAAGAAAACAGGGGAAACCATTAGGCCATTCAAGTTGACCTAATCAAATCCCTTATGATTATACCACATAGGCGACCAGTAGATTCAAAGGCTTAGATCTGGTCGACAGAGTGCCTGAAGAACTATGGACAGAGATTCATAACACCATACAGGAGGCAGGGACCAAAACCATTTGAAAGAAAAAGAAATACAAGAGGCAAAGTGGTTGTCTGAGGAGGCCGTACAAGTAGCTGAACAATGAAGAGATGCAAAAGTCAAGGGAGAAAGGAAAAGATACCCAACTGAATGCAGAGTTCCAAAGAATAGCAAGGAGCGATAAAAAGGCCTCCTTAAGTGAACATTGCAAAGAAAAAGAGGAAACAATAGAATGGCAAAGACTGAAATCTCTTTAAGAGAATTGGAGATATCGAGGGAAAATTTCATGCAAAGATGGGCACGATAAAGGACAGAAACGATAAAAGACAGAAAACTATTAGGTAAAGACCTAATAGAAGCAGAAGAGATTGAGAAGACATGGCAAGAGTTTTGTTGTTTTTGTTCAGTTGCTCATGTCCAACTCTTTGCAACCCCATGAACTGTAGCACGCCAGGCTTCCCTGTCCTTTACTACCTCCTGGAGTAGGCTCAAAATAATGTCCATTGAGTCAGTGATACCATCCAACCATCTCATCCTCTGTCATCCCCTTCTCCTCCTGCCTTCAATCTTTCCCAGCATCAGACTCTTTTCTATTGAGTCGGCTCTTCCCATCAGGCGGCCAAAGTGTTGGAGGTTCAGCTTTAGCATCAGTCCTTCCAATGAATATTTAGGATTGATTTCCTTCAGGATTGACTGTTTTGATCTCTTTGCAGTCCAAGGGACTTTCAAGAGTCTTCTAAAACACCACAGTTCAAAAGCATCAATTCTTCACCAATCAGCCTTCTTTATGGTCCAACTCTCACATCCATACATGGCTACTGGAAAAACCATAGCTTTGACTAGATGGCAAAGTGATGTCTGCTTTTTAATATGCTGTCTAGGTTGGTCATAGCTTTTCTTCCAAGAAGCAAGAATCTTCTAGTTTCAAGCCTGCAGTCACTGTCTGCAGTGATTTTGGAGCCCAAGAAAATAAAGTCTGTCACTGTTTCCAGTGTTTCCCCATCTATTTGTCATGAAGTGATGGGACCAGATGCCATGATCTTAGTTTTTTGAATGTTGAGTTTTAAGTCAGCTTTTTCACTCTCCTCTTTCACTTTCATCAAGAGGCTCTTAATTCTTCTTTCCTTTCTGCCATAAGGGTCATCTGCATATCTGAGGTTATTGATATTTCTCTCAGCAATCTTGATTCCAGCTTGTGGTTAATCCAGCCTGGCATTTTGCATGATGTACTCTGCTTATTTAACTCGTAAGTTAAATAAGCAGGGTGACAATATACAGCCTTGATGTACTCCTTTCCCAACTGGAACCAGTTTGTTGCTCCATGACCAGTTCTAACTGTTGCTTCTTGACCTGCATACAGATTTCTCAAGAGGCAGGTAAGATGGTCTGGTATTCCCATCTCTTTAAGAATTTTCCAGTTTGTTGTGATCCACACAGTCAAAGGCTTTAGTGTATTCAATGAAGCAGAAGTTGATGTTTTTCTGGAACTCCCTTGCTTTTTTTATGATCCAGTGGATGTTGGCAATTTGATCTCTGGTTCCTCTGCCTTTTCTAAATCCAGCTTGAATATCTGGAAGCTCTCAGTTCACATACTGTTGAAGCCTAGCTTGGAGAATTTTGAGCATTACTTTGCTAGCATGTGAAATGGGTGCAATTGTGTGGTAGTTTGAACATTCTTTGGCATTGCCTTTCTTTGGGATTGGAATGAAAACTGATATTTTCCAGTCCTGTGCCCCTGCTGAGTTTTCCAAATTTGCTGGCATATTGAGTGCAGCACTTTAACAGCATCATCTTTTAGGATTTGAAATAGCTCAGCTGGAATTCCATCACCTCCACTATCTTTGTAGTTATGCTTCTTAAGGCCCACTTGATTTCACACTCCAGGATGTCTGGTTCTAGGTGAGTGATCACACCATCATAGTTATTTGTGTCATTAAGATCTCTTTTGTATAGTTCCTCTGTGAATTCTTGCCACCTCTTCTTAGAATCTTCTGCTTCTGTTAGGTACATACTGTTTCTGTCCTTTATTGAACCCATCTTTGCACGAAATGTTCCCTTCTAACTTTCTTGAAGAGATCTCTAGTCTTTCCTATTCTATTGTTTTCCTCTATTTCTTTGCACTGTTCACTTTAGAAGACTTTCTTGTCTCCTTGCTATTCTTTGGAACTCTGCATTCAGATGGGTGTATCTTTCCTTTTCTCCTTTGCCTTTTACTTGTTTTCTCAGCTATTCATAAGACCTCCTCAAACAACCATTTTGGCTTTTTGTATTTCTTTTTCTCGGGGATGGTTTTGATTACCACCTCCTATACAATGTCACGAACTTCCATCTATAATTCTTCAGGCATTCTGTCTATCAGATCTAATCCCTTGACTATTTCTCACTTCTACTGTATAATTGTAAGGGATTTGATTATAGGTCATACCTGAATGGCCTAGTGATTTTCCCTACTTTCTTCAATTTAAGTCTGAATTTTGCAATAAGGAGCTCATGATCTGAGCCACAGTCAGCTCCCGGTCTTGTTTTTGCTGATTGTGTAGAGCTTCTCCCTCTTCGGCTGCAAAGAATATAATCAATCTGATTTTGGTGTTGACCATCGGGTGTTTTCCGTGTGTGGAGTCATCTCTTGTGTTGTTGGAAGAGGTGAGAATACACTGAAGAAATATACAAAACAGTTACTCTCTTAGTGACTTGGATAACCACGATGGGGTGGTCACTCACCCACAGCCAGACATCCTGGAGTGCAAAGTCAAGCGGGCCTTAGGAAGCATCACTGCGGACAAAGATAGTGGAGGTGATGGAATTCCAGCTGAACTATTTCAAATCCTAAAAGATGATCCTGTTAGAGTGCTGCACTCAATATGCCAGCAAATTTGGAACTCAGCAGTGACCTCAGGACTGAAAAATATCAGTTTCCATTCCAATCCCAGAGAAGGGCAATGCCAAAGAATTTTCAAACTACAGTACCTTTACATATAATGATTCTAAAAATAGTTAAACAGGAGGTGATGAGCTTTTCTCAGTATTGATGTGAAAGCAGGCAGTTTGGAATTTAAAAATATTTGTTGACTCAAATAGTTAATGCTTATCTGTTCCTTAACTTCCATAGTTTCTCAGAGAAGGCCAATTTTAAAATGTATTCTTCTTTTCATTATAAATACTTTAAGGAGAAAAAAGTAAAAACAATTAAAAAATTTAGTTCTTGTTACCTTTCATATATTTCAAAATGATCCTTACAGTGAGTCTAGTTACCATCTGTCAGTATACAAAGATATTATGTAGTTTTTGACTGTATGTATTCCCCACTCTGTGTATTTCTTACCTGTGACTCACTTATTTTGCAACTGGAAGTTTGTACCTCCTGATCTCCTTCACCCATTCTTTCCTCAGTATTTTCTCTAATCAGTAGTAAGAAATAATTGAATTTGATTTGAGCCTTTAGTGGCCAACCTTCACAATGTTGGCTAGTGTTTTATTAAGGATTTTTTGCATCTATACTCATCAGTGATGTTGATCTGTAATTTTCTTATTTTGTGAGATATCTTTGTCTGATTTTGGTATCAGGATGTTGACGGTGGCCTCATAGAACAAATTTGGGAGTGTTCCTCCCTCTGCAATTTTTTGAAAGAGTTTGAGAAGGTACAGTGTTAGCTGTTCTCTAAATGTTTGATAGAATTTGCCTATGAAGCCATCTGGTCATGAACTTTTATTTGTTAGAAGATTTTAATTACAGTTTCAATTTCATTACATGTGATTGATCTGCTTATATTTTCTAAGGCTTCCTGGCTCAGTCTTGCAAGGTTGTACCCTTCTAGAATTTGTCCATTTCTTTCAGGTTGTCCAATTTATTGGCATATAGTTGCTTTTAGTAGTCTCTTATGATCCTTTGTATTTCTGTGGTATCAGTTGTGATTTCCGCTTTTTCATTATTAGTTTTATCGATTTGTGTCCTCTCCCTTTTTCTCTTGAGGACTCTGGCTAAAGATTTATCGATTTTGTTTATCTTCTCAAAGAACCGATTTTTGCTTTTATTTATCATTGCTATTGTTTTCTTCACTTCTATTTCATTTATTTCTAATCTGATCTTTATGATTTTTTCCCTCCTGCTGGCTTTGGATTTTCTTTGTTCTCCTTCCTCTTGTTGCTTTTGGTGTAGGGTTATATTGTTTATTTGTGATTTTTCTTGTTTCTTGAGGCATGAATGAATTGCTATAAACTTCCCTCTTAGAATTTGTTGTGTCCCATGGGTTTTGGGTCATCATGTTTTTATTGTCATTTGTTTCTATGTCGTTTTTATTTTCTCTTTAATTTCTTCAGTGATCTCTTGGTTATTTAGCAGTGCACTCTTTAGCCTCCATGTGTTTGTGGGTTTTTACAGTTTTTTTTTCCTGTAATTGATATCTAATCTCATAGTGTTGTGATCAAAAAAGATGCTTAGTACAATTTCAATTTTCTTAAATGTTCTGAGGCTTGATTTGTGACTCAAGATGTGGTCTATCCTGGAGAATATTCCATGTGCACTTGAGAAGAAAGTGTATTCTGCTACTTTCAGGGGGAATGTCCCATAAATATCAATTAAATCTATCTAGTCTATTGTGTCATTTAAAGCTTATGTTTCCTTATTTATTTTCTGCCTGGATGATCTGTCCATTGGTGTAAATGGGATGTTAAAGTCCCCTACTATTATTGGGTTCCTGTCAAAGTCCGCTTGTATGTCTGTTAGCATTTGTCTTATGCACTGAGGTGTTCCTATGTTGGATGCATAAATATTTGTAACTGTTTAATCTTCTTGTATTGACCCCTTAATCGTTATGTAGTGTCCTTCCTTATCTCCTACAATGGGTTTTTTGATAATTTTATTTATGTGTTTATTTCTAACTGTGCTGGGTGTCTGTTGCTGTGCAGGTCCTCCTCTAGTTGTGGTGAGCAGGGGCTCATCTTCGTTGCAGTGTGTAGGCTTCTCACAGCTGTGGCTTCTCTTGTTGCAGACCTCAGGCTTCAGGGCATGCAGTCGTGGTGTGTGGGCTTCAGTTGTTGCAGTTCCCGGGCTCTGGAGCACAGGCTTAATAGTTGTGGTGCTTGGGCTTAGTTGCTCTGTGGCCTGTTGCTCCCAGGCCAGAGACTGAACCCATATGTCCTGCGCTGACAGCTGGACTCTACCACTGAGCCACCAGGGAAGCCCAGTAGTTTTTAGTTTAAAGTCTGTTTCGTCTGATGTGAGTATTGCTACTCCAGCTTTCTTTTGATTTCCATTTGCATGGAATATTTTTTCCAACCCTTCACTTTCATTCTGTTTGTGTCCCTAGGTCTGAAGTGGGTCTCTTGTAGGTAGTATATACATGGGATTTTTTTTTATTATTATTATTCATTCAGCTAGTCTGTGTCTTTTGGTTGGAGCATTTAATCCACTTACATTTGAGATAATTATTGATGGGTATGTTCCTGTTACCATTTTCTTAATTGATTTGGGTTTGTTTTTGTGAATCTTTTTCTTCTCTTGTGTTTCCTGCCTTGAGAAATTCCCTTGGCATTTGTTTCAAGGCTGGTTTGATGGTACTGAATTCTGTTAGTCTTTGCTTGTCTATAAAACTTTTGATTTCTCCATCAGATTCAGATGAGAGTCTTTCTGGGTTAGAGTAATCTTGGTTGTAGATTTCCCCCTTTCATCGCTTTAAATACATCCTACCACTTCCTTCTGGCCTGCAGAGTTTCTGCTGAAAAATCAGCTGATAGCCTTATGGGGATTCACTTGTATGTGATTTTTTGCTTTTCACTTGCTTTTGATATTTTTTCTTTGTATCTAATTTTGATTAGTTTGATTAACATGTGTCTTGGCATGTTTCTCATTGGGTTTCTCTTGTGTGGGATTCTCTGCACTTCCTATTCATGGGTGGCTATTCTTTCCCCATATTAGGCAAGTTCTTTACTGCAATTCCTTCAAATATTTTCTCATACCTCTTTCTCTTCTTCTTCTGGGACCCCTATAATTTGAATGTTGGTGAGTTTAATACTGTCCCGGAGGTCTCTGATACTGTCCTCAATTCTTTTTCATTCTTTTTTTGTTATTCTTCTCCTTGGCATTCTCTCTTCCAGCTCACTTATTATTCATTTTCTCTCAGTTACTCAACTGTTGGTTCCTTGTAGAATACTTATAATTTCAGTTATTGTGTTGTTCATCACTGTTCGTTTATTCTTTAGTTCTTCTAGGTCATTATTAAATGGTTCTTGCATTCATTTTCTCCATTGTATTTTCAAGATTTGGGAATATATTTGCTATCATTTCTCTAAATTCTTTTTCAGATAGAGTGCCTATTTCCTCTTCATTTATTTGATCCTGTAGATTTTTACCCTGGTCCTTCATCTGTAAGATATCTTTTTGTTTTCTCAATTTTTGTTTTAATTGATGGGTGGAACTGTTCCTGTTTTACTAGTTGTTTGTCCTGAGGTTTCCAACAGTGGAGTTTGTAGGCAGTTGAGTAGAGCCAAGTCCTGGTGTTGAGATGTGGACCTTTGGGAAGCCTCATTCCAATTAATATTCCCTGAGGCCTAACAGTTTCTGTTAGTCCAGTGATTCTGACTCGTTGCTCCAACCACAGGAGCTCAGGCCTGATCTCCGCCCATGAACTGAGATCCCACAACCCACAGAATATGGCAAAAGGAAAAAAAAAGAAGCAGAGCAATAACAAAGAATAAAAATAAAATAAATTTATAAAACTAACAGATGTTTTAGAAAAAATAAGAATATATGTGAAACAACCATTGGAAGGTAAAACAGAACTCCAATAGCAAAGAACAGAAGAAGAAAAAGGCAGAAGCCTTGGTTGGAGGGGCAGGGCTTAGGCAGAACAGGGCTTAGGTTGGGGTGGGGTCTAAGCTCAGGACCCACACCTCTGGAAAAGGCCCTGGGTGGAGGTACAGGGTGGTGTCCAGGCTTAGCGCAGCCCAGAACAGAGTGTATAAGATCAGGCCTGGGACCTTAGAAGGCTTCCCAGGGGTTGAGTGGGTAGAGAACTCCAGGTGCTTCCCTCATCCTCCAACCCTGGAAGCTCCCTTCCTGCCCCTTTGATTCCCAGGAGTTAAGGTAAGTGTACTTCTTCAGGCGTATGAAACCCTCCCCTCCCCAAGCTACCCCTCAGGTGTCCTGTGAGGTCTTGCTTCTCCTGCCCCCTTGCTCCCCCCACACTCCTATCCCGTTGCTTGGGGGTTCTTCCCTTCTACCTGGACATCTGAGGTCCGCAACCAGCATCCATTAAATGTCCTAGCTGTGGGGAGACATGGACTCTTGGTCTTCCTTCGCTGTCATCTTGGCTCCATCCTTCTGTCTCTATCTTTTGATAGTTTGATTAAAATGTCTTAGTGTGGAGCTGTCTATGCTTATCCAGCTTGAAGCTTGTTGAGCTTCTTGGGAGTATCTTGAATCTTCAAATTTTTTTTTAAATCAATTGGAACTTTGGGTCATATTTCCTTAAATATATTCTTTCTGCTCCTTTCTCTCCATTGTCTTCTTCTGGGACTTTTATAATATGTCTGTTGCTATATTTGATGGTATCCCACAGATAAGTTCATTTTACTTCTTTTTTCTTCCTTCTCTTCAGACTGTATAATTTGAGTTGAGCTGTCTTCAGCATCACTGATTCTTTTTTTTTATTCTTTTTTTCTTTCTTTTTTTTTTTTAAATTATGAAAGTATGATGACACATTCACAGGAGACTTGGAAAATACAGAACAAAGTTACTTACAGTTTTGCTATATGTTACAATTATTTTTTAAGTAGATAAATTAAGATTTTTGGTTGGAGTTTCAATAGCAAACTCTCAAAAATTAATAGAATGAATATACAGAAAAGTAGAAGGGTACAGTAGACCTGAAAAGCACCACAGGTTCACTGATTCTTTCTTCTGCCTGCTCAACTCTGCTGTTGAAAACTTCAAGTGAACATTTTGTTTCAGTTATTGTACTTTTCAGTTCCACAAATTTTATTTGGATACTATTTATAATGTCTGTCTCTTTATTGATTTTCTCTCTTTCTTGAGACATTTTTCTTCTGGTTTCCTCTTTCTTTTTGAGAATATTTAGGACAATTAATTTTGAGTGATTGTCTAGAGTGTTCAATATTTGTGCTTCCTCAGAGATAGTTTCTGTTAATTTAGTTTTCTTTTTCCTATGGATGGTCCATACTTTCCTGTTTCTTTGCATGCCTAGTAATTTTTTTGTGGAAAGATGTACCTTTTGAATATTATCATATGGTAACTCAGGAAATTAGATTCTTCTTCCTCTTCAGGGTTAGTTGTTGTTGTTTTTATGGGTTGTTATTGTATGTTTGTTCAGTAACTTTTCTAAATTATGTTTAATTACTGTATTCTACATTATATATGGTTCTGAAGTCTCTGTTTCTTTAGGTTAGAGTCAGCTAATGATTTGGCAGAGAGTTCCTTAATATCCTGGAATGACAACAAGAAAAACCCTCCCACTCTGCCATTTTGCTGATACCACTTTGTATCACCTTCTGAGACCTGGCCTCAAAGGCTGTGCAGTCCCACAGTCTGTTGGTTGATTCTAGGGTACCCAGATTCTAGGGTAGCGACACATCCCATTCTTGATGGCACATCAAGGTCACATTAGAAAATGGGACATCCCCTGATGTGGCCGCCTCTGGAACATACCATCCACTCTAGGATGGGCCAACAGGGATGTGATGGCTGAGATGGGTCCCCAGAGGCCATAGCCAAGCATGTTATCAGTAGCTAGAACTAGACTAGACCGAAGAAGAGAGTGATGCCAAAGGAAGGCCGCTGGGACAGAGATAAAGGGGACATGTCAGCAAAGATCTGCTAGGGGCTCCTGCTGTAGTCCCACGGGGCATTGGTGATAGGATGGCCAAGGCCATGTGCCTCTCCCACACACCTGCTTTCCCATCTTTGTAAAAGGCAGCCCCATCCTTCTGTTACTTTGACTTACTTGTTATTCCTCTCCATCACAAGTGCAATCAGCAATACCTTCAGATTCAATCCTGAATCCAGTCATCTACCACCAAGCCCAGACACCCTGACAGCCTGTATGATCAAAGTGGCTCCTGTACAACTGCTCAGTGGCATTTTCAATGTCCCCAAGGCCAAAAGAGCTGTGTCAAGCACACTCCTCCTTCGCTTGGGCCCTGCAGGGCTCCCAGCTCTCTCAAACTCTCTGGCCCTGCTGCCTCTTTTCCCACCTCCTCTTCATCTTTCCTGTGTCCCTCTCCATCCCACTGGCCTCTTGGCTGCTTCCCAAATCCTGAGGACAGTTCTAGCTCCACCTATGCTCTTGCAGATCCCCAGCCATTGCTCTTTTTTCTGCTTCTGTATGATTTTCCCCTTCCATTTCCCTCCATCTCCTTCTAAATGTCACCTTGTCTCCATATCACCTAGCCCCATGCTGGCCTCTCTCTCCCCATCACCTGAAATCACCTCTTGCTTCTCACTGTCCTCAGTCCTTTACCACCACATCCATCAGCCTCCCCATGAGTACTGTGAGGCCCACCCCAGCTGCCCTTTCCGTCTTGCCAGCACATGGCCACTACGTTTGGGAGGAACAAATGGCCTTGCTCAGCCCTGGTAGCTGGAATGCAGAGGAAGGAAGAACAAAAGATGCCTGGGAGGAAGACATGCCAGGCCCTGAGACTGCTGGCGTGCATGTGCACAGAGGTCCTGACAGTGCAACTGAGCATTGCATGATGCCAGGTGGGGCTCGATGGTGTTCGTTCAAGGGGTCAGGGCTCCTCGACATCAGGCAATCATGGCCACGCCCCTCCAGCTTGGCCTATGTTCTCTAGAGTCAGGAAGGGGCAGGAGAGAGTCACACCATGTGACCTTGACCGGCAAGCCAGCTCACTTCCTGGAGCATTAGCGTCCCCATCTATAAAATGGGAGAATAATTGCCACTCAGCCAACTTCACAGAGCCACTGGCGGGGGCAATTACACAGCAGGTCCTGTGGGGACGGCCACTGCCATGAGTGGGAAAAGTTAGGGCCACTGGGTGATGTGACACATCGAGTGTGGGGGCATGTGTGTGTGACTGTGTGCACGTGTGTGTGTGCATGCATGTAAATATGCATGATTGTATGTGTGGTGCATATACATGTGGAGTTATGTGTGCAAGTGTGTGTGTGCATGCATGTAAATGTGCATGATTGTGTGTGTGGTGCATGTACATGTGGAGTCGTGTGTGCATATGCATAAGTGTGTATGTGTTCACATGTGTGCATGTGCAAATTTGTCTGTAGTGTGCTTGTGATTCCAATCCCAAAGAAAGGCAATGCGAAAGAATGCTCAAACTACCGCACAATTGCACTCATCTCACATGCTAGCAAAGTAATGCTCAAAATTCTCCAAGCCAAGCTTCAACAGAATGTGAACTGTGGACTTCCAGATGTTCAAGCTGGTTTTAGAAAAGGCAGAGGAACCAGACACCAAATTACCAACATCTGCTGGATCATCGAAAAAGCAAGAGAGTTCCAGAAAAACCTCTACTTCTGCTTTATTGACTATGCTTTTATTGACTGCTTTATTGACTATTTGACTATTGACTATTCGACTATTGACTACTGTTGTGTGGATCACAACAAACTGTGGAACATTCTTAAAGAGAATACCAGACCACCTGACCTGCCTTTTGAGAAACTTGTATGCAAGTCAGGAAGCAACAATTAGAATTGGACATGGAACAACAGACTGGTTCCAATTGGGAAAGGAGTACATAAAGGCTGTATATTGTCACCCTGCTTATTTAACTTATATGCAGAGAACATCATGAGAAATGCTGGGCTGGAGGAAGCACAAGCTGGAATCAAGATTGCTGGGAGAAATATCAATAACCTCAGATATGCAGATGACACCACCCTTAAGGCAGAAAGTGAAGAGGAACTAAAAAGCCTCTTGATGAAAGTGAAAGAGGAGAGTGAAAAAGTTGGCTTAAAACTCAACATTCAAAAAACTAAGATCATGGCATCCGGTCCCATCACTTCATGGCAAATAGATGGGGAAACACTGGAAACGGTGACAGACTTTATTTTATTGGGCTCCAAAAATAACTGCAGACAGTGACTGAAGCCATGAAATTAAAAGATGCTTACTCCTTGGAAGAAAAATTATGCACAACCTAGAGAGCATATTAAAAAGCAGAGACATTACTTTGCCAACAAAGGTCCAAGCTGTGGTTTTTCCAGTAGTCATGTATGGATGCAAGAGTTGGACTATAAAGAAAGCCGAGCACCAAAGAATTGATGCTTTTGAACTGTGGTGTTGGAGAAGACTCTTGAGAGTCCCTTGAACTGCAAGGAGATCCAACCAGTCCATCCCAAAGGAAATCAGTCCTGAATATTCATTGGAAGGACTGATGCTGAAGCTGAAACTCCAATACTTTGGCCACCTGATGCAAAGAGCTGATGGCATCACCGACTCCATGGATATGAGTTTACGTAAACTCCAGGAGTTGGTGATGGACAGGGAGGCCTGGCATGCTGGAGTCCATGGGGTTGCAGAATTAGACAGGACTGAGTGGCTGAACTGAACTGTGCATGTGCATTTATGTACATGTGTGTGGTATGCGATGTGTAGTGTGCGTGTGGTGCAGGGTTTTATGCTGTGCCGTGGTCAGCGGTGTTGTGGTGCAGGAAGGTATTGTCATCAATTTCACCATGCCCAGGAGGGTAAAGACGGGAGCATGGTGCCGTCTGGGTTCCTGGCTCCAGAACCTAATGTGGATGTCTAAGGTTCCCACTCTCCCATGTAAGAAGGAATATCAGGGATTTCGGGAAGAAGGCAGAAGCCTGTCCCACCTGGAAGCGCTGTCATCCTGGTGGCAGAGGAAGGCTGCATCAGGTGGGGTCAGGCTCTCCTGAAAGCCAGAGAAGGAAGTATGGGTTTGTTTCTGGGCTCTGTTCTACCCCACAGGTTCACATGTCTGTCCTATGCCCAGGCCACATTGTCTTGATATCTGCGGCCCTACAATAACTTTGAAAACAGGGAAGTGTGAGTTCAACTCTGTCTGCTTTTCCAAGCTTGTTTCAACTCTTCAGAGCCCCTTATTTGGCTTTTAAGATCAGCTAGTCAATTCCTGGGGGGAAAACTTGCTCTTTTTAAAGGTTACACTGAATCTGCAGATCACTGAGAGGAATATTGCCACCTTAGCAGTTTTAAGTCTTCTGATCCAAGAACATAGAGTGTCTTCATTTATTTAGGTCTTTAATGTCTTTCAATGACATTTTGCAGCTCATAGCATACAAATCTTATATTTCTTTTGTCAGATTTATTCCTAAGCATTTTTTTCTTTTTGATGCTATTATAAATGGAATTGTTTCCTTAATCTCATTTTTGCACTGCTCATTGCTGGTATATAGCAATATGGTTGATTTTCAGATATTGCCCTCTTGAGCTCTATGGTTGATTTTCAAATATAGATCTCATACTCTATGATGAAAGTTTATCAATTCTAATAGATGTTTCATGCATTACTTAGAATTTTCATGTCATTTGCTAATAGAGACAGTTTCCTCCAATCTGGACCCTTTTTATTTATTTATGTTTTTCTTGGTCAGTTGCCCTGGCTGGAGCCTCCAGGACAATGTTGAAAAGCAGTGAGCAGAGCAGGTGCCCCTGATTTCCTCCTGATCTTGGAGGAACAGCTTTCAGGGCCCATTGTGTTCTTAAAATTTAAAGATCTAGGAATGAGAATTATCCTTCACAAAAATAAATAGATAAAAGAGGGAGACTTTTGATAGAACATGTCTCGATTCTTTGAATATTTTCTCAGTTATATATGCCAAAAATCTCACAGTGATGTATTGATACAGTGATGTATCAAAACATTTTTAAAATTTGTCAGCTCATCGTTCTATTGGGTCCTCTTTCATTCTGAAACAAGAAATTGGAAACACCTGATTTACACAGGTCTTGGCGTCCCAGTCTTTATAGCTGACACCAGGGCTGGACATGGACCAGGAAAACTGGGGGTGTCTTCATGGGTCAAGTGGCAGATGGGTGGTCCTGGAAGGGAAGGCCAGAGAAGAAGCAATGATGCAGGCAAGAATGACAGTCAGGATGCCCTGGGGTGACCCATGCTGTCCTATAGGCCCTGGTCTGTTTCTGTGTACCCCTAGGGATATGTGAACATGCCTTGGAGACCTTTGGGGCACAGCATCACCCTCACTGGCCTATGGGCCTTGTCCCTTTTCCGCACATTCAAAGGATCCTGTCACGCTCGACCCCAAACTGCAATTTTCCAGCCATGATCGAACACAAGCACCTTAGTCAGGGCGGCCGTGGTGACAGTCAGGATGCTAACTCCCTTCTGTGTTACCCACCCCGGCGTGCCACAGCACCCAAGCCCTCTCCCTGGCGACTTTTCCAAGTCTCCGCTGTAGACGGACCTACCCTGCCAGTCCAGCGCTGTCTGCACCTGCTGCTTCCTGGGCCTCGCAGTCCGAAACGGGATCAGTCTTTGTGGCCCCCATTGTTGCAACCTCCATCCTCTCCAGATCCGTCTTCTCTTTAGCTCTCAGCCCACAGGGCCCACCTAGGGGACAGCTCCCATCCTCCAGGGCAGCTCCTAGTTTCCTGGCTCCATCCTCAACATCACTCTCCCAGGACAAGCGCTGAGCCCCGCAGGGTGCTCTCCAGTCTGGTGTGGGGCTCCCTGCCATGCACAGCAGGTTCACATGGCCGGCACAGAGGGCAGTGCCAAGGCTTGCTCTGGCACAGAGTGGTTACTTCATAAGGACGTGCTGGGTGAATGACTGAAGGATGACCACGTGGGCTTGAGGGTGCCCGTGCAAGCAGGCTTCTCTGGGGAGGGGGAACCTAAGCTAGATCTTAAAGAGCTTTCTTTTCATTTAAAACGTGTATACAGTGCTTTTGAAACCATGTGTTAGAGTGTCTTACACACAGCGGTAAACTGAATCATAACACCCATCTCATGAGCCAGCACTATGGTTATAAGTTAAGGAAACAGATACAAAGAACGGGCTGGGCCAGGACTCCTAAGAATGCACCGGCCTGTGGGGGGTTGGCGGGTTCTGTAGAGGCTATTCAGGTGAGAGCAGCCCTGAAGGTGCCCAGGGCCTGCGTCAGGGCTGGAGGCCCAGGAAGCTCCCCCTCTTTGCACACCCTCACTTCCTCGAACAGCTCTCAGAGGGAGTCTAGTCTCCAGCAGACCTCCAGGCCCCGTGTAGCCTTGGGGTCCCCACCCCGCTCCCCCGCACCCGCCCTTCCCGAGCCCATGCTCCTGTCTTGTCTCTCCCTCACGTGCACTGTCCCCCGTGTTCTCCCCTTCACGCTCACCGCCCCATCTCTGTGCTCCACCCTTTGCCCTTTGCTCCCCCCTCCCCTCAGCCTCTCTCTCTGCCTCCATTTTCAGCGGGATGAAAGTCACCTCAGCTGCATTTGTCCTCATCACTTGGTCTAAGGGGAAAGGAAAGACCTCTCCCCCCGTCGCTCGCCGCGGGGCTGAGAAATGGCCGGATGCATTGTGGCGCAGAGCTGAATGGCCCAGGAGGAAGGAGCCTGCCAGGGGCCCCAGAGAGAGGCCAGCTCTGGGAGGCCATTGTGGAGGCCCCCGCCTGCCCACCCGACCACACTCACAGTAATCAATCTGATTGGATTAGGGTCAGGGCGACCCTAATCGTGTCAGAGGTCACTCGGGCTTTGTGGCAGGGTCCACGGGGCGCTTGACCACCCCTGCTGAGGCGGCCTAGTTGAACAAAGCTTAACACTGCCAGCTGAGGAGTGGGGCCCAGCCCCATGTGGAGGTGTGCGAGTGTGTGCGTGTGTGAGCATGTGTGTGGGGGTGAGGATAAGAGGGAAGGAGTGTGTTCATGTGTCCTGCTTCCAGCGCGCTCACTCTCGGTCTCACACACACACACCGTCTGTCTGCCTGGCCTGGGACTGCAGACTGGTCGGCCAGGTGGACCCCTGAGAAGCTGCCACCAAGGAGCGTGAGGCTGGGCGGCAGAGGCGAGCCTGGGCTTGGAAGAAGTACCATCCACTCTCATTTGCGCAGTGGCAGGACAATTTAACCTGCACTGGGCAGAAAGCATGTGAAGAATTTTGAGTGCGTGGAGGCTGGCACACGAGGCAGCTTATCTGTCCCTCCCGGACACTGGAGCACCAGCTTTCCCTAAGAGCTGGCCGACACCCACTCTTGACCTCCAATGAGGTGAAGGGAGTGGAGGCCGGGAGGCAGGGAAGGCAGGTCCCAGACGTCAGCGCTTTCGCAGACACTCTGGAGGAAGCCCCGCCGGGACCACGCCCCGCAGGAAGTGGGATAGCCGGTCCAAGGTCCAGGCCAGTGGGTTTGTGGGTGGCGCATACTTTGAGGGGCCTGTGTCGCAGCTAGGTGGGGCATTTGCACCTTACAGAAATGGAGGGGGCTGTAAGAGGTGACTCATCCACGGTGGGAAGCAGGACCCTTGATGTCTCTCCCACTGGTGTCCCACCACGTCAGCGTGAACAGGTGGGGCATGGGCCCCAGTTTCATCATCAATGGCCCCTAAGAAGCTGGGCCTCAGCCTGGGTCCATCCACGAGTTTAGTCCCCTTGGTAGAGTGTTCTTGCCAGCGGCTTTCCCAGGCACCCCACCACCGCCCCCACCCCGCCCCCAGCCAAGGCCTCGGAGGCTTCCCTAGACTGGAGGAGCCGCTCAACCCTGCCTCTGATTCCAGCCTGTGTGCCTCTAAGTGTTCCTTCGGGGTCTCAGTCCTCACCTGAGTCCTCACCCACTGGACCTCACCCACTGACAGCTGAGCTGGGGGCCCCGGCTGACCCCCTCAAAGCCCATCATGTCAGAATCCTGGCTGCTTACTTGAGGTCTGTGGTGTCAGTCGAAGTCTCAGAAAGTGTGTTCTGGGTGCCTGAGGCCTGCTCTGGCTCCCCAGGCCCGGCTTAGCCCCTTGCAGCCCTCCGCCTGTGCCCTTGGGCAGCCCTGGGACAGGCACCCACCTCTGCCTCCCTTCTACCCCGTTTTCCTCGCGGCGCCGGCTGGAGAGGGCCGGAGGGGGATGGCACAGCCTGGCCTCTCCCGGGCAGAGCCCCTTCCCTTGGCCAGGCTCCAGGGGGCGGTCTGTCCACCTCCCTGTGTGTCCTGGCGCGATCCTCGGAGGGCCAGAGTGCAGGCACGGGGCCAGGGCAGGACAGCCGGGCCGGCACCAACCGCGGGGCTCAGGAGGGGCCAGAGAGAAGGGGGGCCCTCCAGAGAACCAGCATCCCTGAATCCAGGTTGCAACCCCTGACCCCCATCGGAAAGTGTTTCGGTTCACGGTGGTTGGGGGGCTCCGACCGTCTCTGCGGCCGCCCCTGTATATCATTAACTCTCCCCAGTTGGGGGTGTGTGTAAAGGGGCCAGGAGAGACCCCGGTGACACCCTGCCGGGCCCGGCTCAGAAAACAATATCCCCACGAAGACGACAAGATTAAGCACAAGAGAAAAGCGAAAATGCTGCTGGCGATTCACACGCCCTCAGGAGTGCTGTGTTAAAGCGTGTGAATAGTGAGCTCCCCTCGTGCCCCAGGCCCCTGGGCTGCGCATACCTCCCGGTTGCTATGACTGGCTTGCTATGGCCTAATCGCCGACGAGGGGGAAATTCATATAAAATATCGAGGGCCATTGTGGGCCTAACGCGGCGTGACAGTGGCTGACAATGCCAGATTCATTAGCCCCAGCAGGTAATCAGGACGCCGGCCGTGCTGGCGGCCGGGCGGTGTCAGGGGCCGCTGCCACGGTGGGGCGCAGGCCGCATTCCGCTCTCAGGTGGCTCCATCCTTTGTGCAGGACGGGCCAACAGGATTACCAAATGCCACTGCCCACTGCGACACCCCCTCCTCGCCACCCCGCCAGCTCCAAGACCAAGGAAGGTGGGCTGTGTGGGAAGGGGGCAGACTTCAGGCTAGGGGCTCTGCCAGTCTTCCGTCTCGCCTTTCCTCACGTTGGAGCATTGCTAGGGGGAAGAGGTAGCAACCTCTGGATGCTCTGAAAGTGCTCCTGAGGCCTTCGTGGGCCAGGACACGGAGAATTTGCTGACCTCTCTGCACCTGAATGAGCACTGTAGGACTTGCTTGTCTTTGCGGGGCGTTGGTTATCCCTGGACCTGCCTCTCTGCATCCCTCCCCACCTATAGCCTCCCACCTGCCAGGTATGCAGAGGCCCGATTCTGGCCCAGGGAGGCTGAGAGGGAGCCACGGTCGCTGCCTTTGAGTGTGTGCTGGGGATGTGGCAGAGTGAGGTCACTGAGTTCTTTTTGTGTCTTGCCAGGGATGCTCTGTAGGCAGGTGGGAGCAGAGAAATGCCCCCACTGAGGCTCCCGTGGAGGCTCAGTGTCCACAGAGCCATTTGCCCCAAGGCGGCCTCTCTGAAGGCCTCTCCCACTGTGAGCGCCAGCATGCGGCACAAAGAACTTACCTGGAGCACCGGGGAAGACTCAGAGGACTCCCAGCTGAGTAAGGGCAAGCCCGTGGGATGGGGGAATTCGCCTCACATAGCTGGTGAGAGAGAAGCTTCCCTGCAGCATAGTAGAGTGGTGGGGCGAGGATCCAGGACTCCCCACCCTGAGCAGGCGATGGTGGTCGCAGCCATGGTCCTGGCAGGGGGAAGGGGTCTCCATGGAGGCAAGGAAGCTTGCCTCCTACCTGCACCTCCTCTGCTGATCAACTCCAGCATCAACATTGCCCATGGAAGTAGAGCCCCAGGTCTCAAGGGACCACAGGGGAGGCACACCCAGGTAAGAGAGGGCTGTCTCTCAGGCCAAAACTCAGCCAGGAGGCTTTGACAGGCAGGTCCTACAGCTCTAAAGGAGGAGTCACATCCCACCCTGCCCCAGGCTGTGTCCCCACCCAGCTACCAGATGATAGCAGCCAAGTCCCAGGGACCCAGGGCCTCACTTCGCTTAGAAGCCAGGCCAGAGATGCGTAGCCCACTGCAGGAGCCTGCAGTAAGGGGGAGCAGGTGACACCCCCCGTTTTAGCTCTTTCCATGTCCCTCCAATGGCAGGGAGTGTGTCAGAGACACCCTTGCCATGGTAAACCCTCTCCCTTCAGAACCCTGTCCTGGGACCTCCTTTCCAGATGCCTCTTGGGTCTGGCCACCTTCCAGAGGAGGGGCTTAGGAATCTGAGACCATAATGGAGCTTGAGTTCAGCTCAGGAATGTATCAGAATCACCGAAGGATTCCTCACAGATATACATGCTCCCCTCCCAGAACTGCAGCCCTGGGTCCATTGGTAGGTCTGCAGTGACCACTGCTGGGGCATCTAGTTACCTGCAGAGCTTCTCAAAGGGCCCATTGTGTGGACCCCACAGACAGAATGCCCCAGGAGCTTGATTTCATTGGTCAGTGGTCAAATTTGAACCACAGTCCCCTTCCAGGAACTTCCACTGCCTGAGAGGTTATACTCATTCCTCAAAAAAGGGATCCATGGCCCCTTCAGGCCAATGGGTCATCCCAGGAGCCCTGAGCCATCCCTTCCTTCTCATCCAGGACCAGCCCCCCACAGCCTTCCCCTCCCAGGAGAGGACTGGAGGGTCTCTCCCCATGCCCTGCGGCTGCGAAGTATGGGGCCAGCCTAGCAGGGCAGGTGGGCCCTCCACCTCCTGAAAGCTGCAACTGTGGAAACTGCCTGGTGGTGATGGAGCCCACTGCTGGGAGATGCAGGAGCCTCTGTCTGGGCTCAGTGCTCACGGCTGGGCAGTCTGGGGCCTGGGCTGACTATCCTGAGCCTCTACCCATCTCTGCGGCTGAGAGGGCCTGCAGGACCCATTATGGTGGCTCAGCAGAGAGGAGACCCTCTTTTTGTCTGGACCAGTTTTAAAAGGATGTGCAAAGCCTAGGGCAGGGAGGCCTCTGGGGTGGTGCTTTCCTACCAATCCCTGATAAAAAGGCCTTCTGGGTAACCTCCCAGAGGGAAAATCATCTCTGGGACAGAGACCACAGTCTTCTTGTCCACTCAGACCACAGTCAACACTTAATAAGTAGTTACTAACCACTGGGGAAATTTTAAAGACAAGGACCTTGGAATATTTTTTTGAACTTTCTTCAGCATATAGGACTTCAGAAATAAATCCTTTTTTGATGTTAAAAAAGGTCCTTTTCTGAAATTGTGATTGTCATTTCTTATGTATCTTATTCTCTCAAAAATGTAACAAAATTTCACAGTCCTATGTCAGTCCCCAAGTAATTTTTAGTACTTTCCAAGCCTATGACATCCAAATTTGGAAACAGGGTTTATTAAAATCCTTCTAGAATCTAGAACTAGTGTTCTAAAGTTCTGAGACCCAGGGAAGTAAAGTAACCGCCAAAGCCCATCTCACATGTGACACTTGTCCCTGGTACCCAAGGCTGCACTGGTCTCAGTGATGGTGCAGCCATGCCAGACAACTCTCCCTGTGTGTCCCTCCCCGCTCACCCCTGCCAGGACTCCAAGCTCTTACAACATGGTAACCTGCCCCAGGTTTTACCTCTGCCCATCCATCCATCCACCATTCATCCATCCATCCATCAATCCATCATTCAGCCATCATCCACCTGCTATCCACCACCCACTCATCCATTCATTCATTCATTCATCCACCCAGTCTCCACCATTCATTCATCCATCCACTGACCATTCATTCAGCCACCCCTCCACCCAAACCTGCCTCAGAGCTTACATTGCCAAGCCTATTGTGTGTCCTTTCCCCCTACTCTCTTCATCATAAACTGTAATCTCCCAAAGGCAGGTGACCCAGCACAGCCCAAAGCAAAGAACCTGA
This sequence comes from Muntiacus reevesi, assembly GCF_963930625.1. Lineage (NCBI taxonomy): Eukaryota > Metazoa > Chordata > Mammalia > Artiodactyla > Cervidae > Muntiacus > Muntiacus reevesi. The sequence continues at coordinate 181,945,086 of NC_089249.1, read as the reverse complement.
CTTGCAATAGCAGGGCCTCCCACTAAAGGAATGCGAAGACTTCTCTGGTTCACCCTTCTCCTCCCCAGTGCAGGGATTCCCTCTAGCTAACAGTGGGTCATTCAGTTTATGCTTAATTATCACCAGGACACGTAGCTCCTTCAACTTTCAGAAAATCTAGGTTCTTAGAAATTTCATCAGAGCAGCAATCCACTTTCTTACAGATTTCTTACTTTGGTTCTTGAGAATGGGCACCTTGCATCTTACTTATCTTGTATTTCTAGTTGTGAGCCTAGTGTATGGTTCATTATAGACTCTTGGGTCCTGGATGGGTGGATGACTATATTGATAGATGGATGATGGGTGGTGAATGAATGAATGGATGATGGATGGATGGATGTATAGATGGTGGAGGGATGGTAGATGAATAGATAGATGGATGGGTTGATTGTAGATGGATGGATTGTGGATAAATGATAAAAGCTCATTGATCCTTTGAATGAACTGAATAAATAATTGCTAATAAAACAATTATTAGCAATTAGGAACTAAACAGCCTCTTGATGAGGTGAAGGAAGAGAGTGAAAAGGCCGGCTTAAAGATAAATATTAAAAAACTAAGATCATGGCATCTGGCCCTATTACTTAACAGCAAATAGAAGGGGAAAAGGTGGAAGCAATGACATATTTTCTCTTCTTGGGCTCTAAAATCATTGAGGATGGTGACTGCAGCCTTGAAATCAGAAGATGATTGCTTCTTGGCAGGAAAGCTATGACAAATCTAGACAGTGTGTTGGAAAGCAGAGACATTACTCTGCAGACAAAAGTCCATATAGTCAAGGTTATGTTCTTTCCTATGGTCACATAGAATTGTGAGAGCTGGACCATAGAGAAGGCAGAACGCAAAAGAATTGATGCCTTTGAACTGTGGTGCTGGAGAAGACTCCTGAGAGTCCCTTGAACAGCAAAGAGAACAAACCAGTCAATCTTAAGGGAAATCAAGCCTGAATACTTGTTAGATGCTGAAGCTCCAGTATTTTGGTCATCCGATGCAAATGGCTGACTCATTGGAAAAGTCCCTGATGCTGGGAAAGATTGAGGGCAGAAGGAGAAGAGGGCATCAGAGAATGAAATAGCTGGATGGCATCACTGATGCAAGGGCCATGAACTTGGACAAACTTCGGGAGATGGTGAGGGACAGAGGGGCCTGACGAGCTACAGTCCATGGGGTCGCAAAGAGTCGGACATGACTGGGCGACTGAACAACAATGAAAAAATATCAAGCTTCTGCGGAGGATGGTTTTCTTGATGGAAGACACTTGTCTTACAAAAAGACTCTTTCAGGAGATTCCCTTTCTTCTTCCTTTTCCCAATCCCAGATTGCAGCGTGGGAATGAGAGTCCTGAGCTGGCACAGAGCAGGCTTGGGGAGCCCTAACAGCTCATGTAGGCTCTATTCTAGCAATGCACCCCTTCTTATAGGCTGTGTCCCTTCCTCCTCTCTTGACCTGCCAAAGCCCACTTACAAGAAAGCATTTTGCTGTTGACAGGGGGTATTTCCAGTCTCATCTCCAAGAAGCAATTTCTCCTCCCACAGGCAGAATGGTTCTCTCTCCCTATCTGTACGTGTCTGCGGTCTGTGGCTAAAATTTTGCTGTAACTGGAGTTGCTACTGTGCTCTCCCAGCCCATGACCTCAGGAGAGCCCTGTGTCCCTTCCTTTCTAAACTGAGGCTAATCCAGAAGGTCATGACTTTCTTGGTTCAGACCCCTGTGGAAATCTGATTTAAAAAAAACAATCTATCCAGAAAAACCACAAGTTTTCAGACATGCCCTGGAATTCAGCTTATGATTTTGGGAGGGTTATGTTCTGGACTTTGTTGGTATGTTGCTGTTACATATTGACAAGAACTTTAGGTTGAAAGACTTTTGTAAGTCTACAATAAACCTTGTTTTAGGGATAGAGTAAACGAACACCTGAGCTTCCCTGTGGCTTGGTGGTAAAGAACCTGCCTGCCAAAGCAGAAGACTCAGGTTTGATTCCTGGGTCTGGGAGATCCCCTGAAGAAGGAAACGGCATCCCACTCCAGTATTCTTGCTTGGAGAATCCCATGGACAGAGGAGCCTGGCAGGCTACAGTCCATGGGGTGGCAAAGAGTCAAACACCACTGAGCAACTAAAACAACAAACAACAATGAACATCCTAAAGCTTACCTGTGGTTTCCTGTGTTAAAAGCCCCACAGCTGTGGGATGTCAACTGGGCATTCTGGGGGTCTTCTGCACAGCATCAGAATGTGTTTTAACTTTTTCTTTGGAAATAATTGTGTAGACTTACAGAAACATTGCAGGAATCCAGATCTCTTCCCAGGCCTCCCCATTGCTGACATGACACAAATCCAGTTAGATTCATCAAAACCAAGATCCATCACTAAACTCCAGGCTTTACCCAGATTTCATCCATTTCCCCACTAATGTCCCTTATCTGTCCCATCCCACGTCCATGGGCTCCTCACCCCAGCCCTTGCCCTTCATGCCCTTGAAACCAGGAGGAATTTGGTTAGGGCTTTGGGGGTGTCTGATGTTTCTTGATAATTAAATCTTTAAAATGCCTCGAAGAGGGTGGAATTTCCTTGGGACATCGTCTTAGGAGGCACATGGCATCCATCCATTTTCTGTCTCATTGCTGGTGACGGCAACCCAGATTTCTCTGGTGAGGAGGGACCTGCCATAGTGTTCAGTGCGAAGTTTCAGCTTTTCCCTTTGTGACTGATCAGCTTCTCTGGTAACTGCTTAAAGACCTGTGTCTTCAATTTTAAAAGGATTTTCTTTGCCAGAAAGAACCATCTTACTTTTTTCTTTTGGCTTATGGTCTTCGTAAGGCTTCTTTTCCTCATGAGCAATTTGAAGGCCAGCTCCAAAGTTTCCTTGGTCCTCAGATCTTTATTTGTGAGGAGCCCCTCTCCTCATTTGACAGAAAAGGAAACGGAGGTGCCCAGAGGAGAGAGAAGTGTGCAGGCCCACACAGCTAGTTGGTGACAGAGCAGTGCAGGAATGAGTTTTCTCCTCTAAGTTCAAGAGGGAACACCCCTCCCATCCCCGCCCACCCTTCCCCTCAAGTTGTCTGGAAGCCCTGGACTGTTTGCCTGAGCTTGATAAGCAGAGATCTCCAAGCCCTGTTCAGGGCAGGGCAAAGCCCCAGGCCCGCTTTCTCTCCCCTTATCTCAGTAGCTGGAGAGAGGAGGTGAATAGGGGCTAGTAAGGGGTGCAGAGCAGAGGCGGAGACAGAAGGCAGGATCCTCCTACAGCGGCTCGCCTTGGGCCTCTGGGGACAGGCTCAGAGGGACCTGGGGGAGCATATCCAGGACTCGGAGATGCTGAGCCTTGAGAAGGGCCACCAGAGAGCGCGCGGTAGGGGAGGCATCAGACTGTGCAGTGGGTTCCAGGGATGCCCAGGACATACTGGCTCGACCCTGCCCTGGGAGGGGTGGTGAGGAACCCCCAGACCTCCAGCTCACAGCCCCGAACCCAGGGTCACTGCAAGGGCAGGAGGTGAGACACCGGACCAGGACCCTGGAGGGGTGAGAGTCAGGTTAGCCCAGCCTCCAAAGAGTTGGAGTCCTTGAGAAGACAAAATGAGGGTGCAGGCTCTGCTGAGTGGAAGAACAGGAAGGAAGGGGGTCTGTGTCCGAGTCGTGTGTGCCTGGAGTCAGCAGGAAGTGGCTCCAGGCCACCCTGAAACTAATCAGGTGTACTATAAAAGGGTAACAGGACAGGGGTTCGTGTCTTGAGAGGCAGCTGCCCGACTGATGTCTGGGAAAGAGGACGGTGAGGGGAGCCGTCCTGAATTTCTTCCAGGACAAGCTGAGTAGGGAGAGGTAGAGAGCCAGGTCCCCTGGGGTGGGCCTGTCCAGGTGTGCTCAGACCCCCCTGGAACTCCCTGCCCCAGCCCAGGGCCTCTGCCCTCTCCTCTGACCAGGCCCTCGCTCACCAATAACTATCTGAGGGTGGGCCTGGGGCTACAGATTAGAAACAAAAGGTGAACTCGACACAGCCCCCACCTCAGGGAGCTTTTGGGCAGAATGGGTGTGAGATGGTTCTTGGGGAGCCCTAGGGCCCCAGAGCCAGGCGTGGACTGAGCCCAGACTGCATCCTCGGATCCCCAAAGAGCAGGGATGGGGCCACAGCAGATGCACAGCAGCAGAGAAGCAGTTGGAAAGAACCCAGGGGAAGGATGAGGGCTGAGTGTGGCTGGCGGCCAAGGAGTGGTGATCAGGACTGAGAGGGTAGCAGGTGGAGCAGAGTCAGCCTGTGTGTGAGTCAAGCAAGGACACAGTGGCAAGGACAGGAGAAGGGGCTTGGCAGGGCCAGATGGGCTCTGGACAAAGCATTCCTCCTACAGTATGTATAGGGGGATGTGCATACTTGTGTGAGTGTGTGCATATATGTGTATGTCTGTGTGTGCGTGCATATGTGGGTATGAGAGGTGAGAGTGTCTCTGTGTGTGGATGGGGGGTAGGGAGCTGGAAGCTAGAGGCGGTTGTCCCAACTAGGATCCTCTTCTGGTGCAAGTGGGAGATTCTGAGGTCTGGACTCATAGTTGAGAACCAGGAGAGGCAAGATGGGCCACGGCCATTTCAGGAGGCCAGAGCAGCCTTCAGACTTGGGTAGATCCCAGTCAAGCTGTCAGTGGGAGGCTGATGGGGGAGAAATGGGGAGTCCCTTTCTGGGTTTGTGACTGGGTGCTTGCCACCTGGGAGTTTCCAGAAAGAAGCAGGTGTCCAGGCCTGCTTTGGGGAAAACATGGGAAGTACATAGGTTGGCTGTGGCCTGGAGAGGACCTTCCAGAAGTGCTGACAAATCCATAGAAAAAAAGTCACCAAAAGCAGGGTGGAGCCTTGCAGCTATCAAGAGGCTGGTGCCTAGGGCACTTTTTCAGACACATCCCGCTCTGTGTGTTCCTAGTATAAGAGTAAATGTGCTTTTCTCAGTGGCAGATGTGTGTGGATGTATACAAACCTGTGTGGCTGAGTCTGAGTGTGTGCACACTGCTGGCTGGAACCCTATCTTACCACTTCCCTGACTCTGCTGTCTGAGTTTTGGGACACACATCCTTGGCTGCAAACCTGGGAGCAGGTAAGACCATGCAGTTGAAGGAGGTGTGGGATGCAACTCCAAACCTCTGCTTGCTCCCCAGGGTGGAGCCCCCTCTCCATCCCCCTCCCAGGAAAAAAAGCCTCCTGAGCGTTGATGTGGGTGAGGAGATAGCAGCCCCCTGGGATGACTCTCCTGTAGCTGTTTCGAGCCCTTGCATGGTCCAGGCCTGCGGTGGGGCCTCTGTCCAAGAAGAGCTCAGGGAGAAAGTGGGGCACATACCCCTTGCCAGACACAGAAGGCCCTGGTTGGTCCTGTTCTTCTATCTCTCCAACTCACTCCTCAGTCCATAGCAATTTTTTTACATGGGATTTTAAAATTCTTGCTAATCAGCGGGTAAGCTCCACAAGGTTATCTTGCTCCCTGATGTTTCTCCAGCAGGGTTTGGCAAACAGCAGGTGCTCCACACACGTGTGGAATGGTGATTTGAGGAGTGAGTGAGTTCTATCAGTTCATACAGGACCCAGGATACGCCCAGGACCTGGTCCTCCACCTGGAGCAGATCATGGCTTGGCGCATTGAGGAAATGTTTGTACACACTCAGGAGACGTGATGCATTGATGCATTCATTCACACCGTCTGGGGAAGCCTGGCTGAGGATCCAGCCTCTACCAAGTCCAGGCTGTCCCCCACATGCCCTGTATTTCCCTCTGGTCCTACCAGCCCAGCCCCTCCCCACCTGGGGAGCTGACTTTGTGAGCCCCCAGGCAGAATACCCCTGCCTCCTGCTTTTCCTCTGACGACTTCCTGCCTGTCCTTTGAGACCAGCTCCTCTAGGGTTCTGTCTGCCAGGCTGAGGCGAGGCCTCCCACACCCAGCAACCCCCTGCAGCTGGCCTCTCCAAGGCAGGCCTCTGCTGACTCCCTCACATGCCTGTCTGATCCAGTTCAGCCCCACTGACTTTTTCTTCCTAAGCTTCAGCCACCCCTCACTGGCCTTCTAAAAACAAATGCCACATCCCCTGATTCAGTTCCTCCATGTGTAGAAGGAGAAGACAGCATTCAGGGGCCCAGCAGCTCAAATATCAGGTCAGAGGCAGTCTGCCAGCTCCTGGAGGGCATTCAGTTCCAGACCCAAACACGAGGGGCCAGCATAGGGCAAAGTGCACACGGAGGCACTTACCTTCAGACGGTTCCAGAAGAGATGGCCCTTCCGCTGGGCCTCTCAGTACCCAGTGTCTAAAGTGGAAGAAGGGAAGGGTGTGCAGGCAGTAAAAGAGGCACATGTGGGCAGCATGTGAACCAGGAGCCACACCCTGGGCAGGGCTGCTAGCAGCTTTCAACAAGGACATCTGGGCAGGAGGGCTCCACCATGGGTTAGGAGGACACTAGAAGGAGTATCTGCCTTTTTGTCTCCCTTTTAATCAATCCACGTAATTATTTTGAGATTCATCCATCCTGTCTTTCCTGGTACGCTGAGTAGAATTCCACTTCATAAATATGCCACAGGTTTTAATTGAAATATAATTGACATATAACATTATATTAGTTTCGGGATTCCCTGGGGGCTCAGACTGTGGGTGTACAAAATAGTGATGGGCTTCCCTGGTGGCTCAGATGATAAAGAATCCCCCTGCAATGCAGGAGACCCTGATTCAATCCCCGAGTCAGGAAGATCCCCTGGAGAAGGGAATGGCTACCCACCCCAGTATTCTTGTCTGGAAAATCCCATAGACAGAGGAGCCTGGCGGGCTACAGCCCATGGGGTTGCAAAGAGTCGGACAGGACTGAGTGACTAACACTACTACTACAACTGCAACATAATGATTTCGGTGTTTGTACACACTGTGACCTAATCACCACGGTGAGTTTAATTAACACCCATTACCCCACGTGGTTACAAGACTTTTTCTTATGATGAGAACTTTAAGATCTATGTTCTTAACAACTTCCAAATATACAATATTAATTCTAGTTGCCATCTGTAACCTACGGCTTATTTACCTTATGCCACTATTTTTCATCCATTCACCTGTTGATTAACATTTTAGAACTCAGTTTAGGACTATTATAAATAAAGTTGCAGTGACATTTGCTTCCTGGTCTTTACACGAACACAGGTTTTCTCCAGGGTTAATACCTTAGAGGTAAATGACCAGGTCATAGGGTAGGTATATGTTTTCAAGAAGCTGCCAGATCGATTTCCAAGCGGGAAGCACCAGTTCCTTCCAGCCAGCAGTCTACAGCGTTCTGATTTCTCTACATCCTCACCAGCACTGGTTATGATCTGACTTTCTGGTTTCAACCGTCCCTGCGGTTCTCCATGACAAGTGATGTCCAGCATCTTGCCTTGGCTCCTTAGCTCTCTGTCTACTTTCTTTGTGGAAACTCTCTCCCCTCCTTGGGTCCTTACTCGGGGACGCGCGCTCCTGTCCCACTGCAGCCCTGCCTCCCCATCACTGTGCTGCGGTTACCCACGCCCACTGTGGGTGCCCAGGGCAAGAGGCAGCCACGCCCCCCACGGCCAGCCCCACCCAGCCATGCCGGGTCCTGCCAAGCAAGTCATCTCTTTTCGCAGCTACTCGGGAGTCAGCCTTCGTGCACGCCATCGCCTCTGCCGGCGTAGCCTTCGCAGTGACGCGCTCTTGCGCCGAGGGCTCCGCTGCCATCTGCGGCTGCAGCGGCCGCCATCAGGGCTCGCCCGGTGAGGGCTGGAAGTGGGGCGGCTGCAGCGAGGACATCGAGTTCGGCGGGATGGTGTCTCGGGAGTTCGCAGATGCGCGGGAGAACCGCCCGGACGCTCGCTCCGCGATGAACCGCCACAACAATGAGGCTGGGCGCCAGGTACGTCTGTGGCCCCCTTCAGTCCTGGGGGTGAAGCAGAAATCCCTGCGGGGCTCTGGGAAACAGCTTTCTGAATAGGCTGTGTGCCCTGGCCCCCTGAGGGGTATGGCCCGCTGGAGGCAGGGTGGTGGGCCGTGGGGGGGATGTATCTGATGGCCAAACTGGGGGTCTACTCACCTCCTGCCCAGGAGTGTCTGAAACACAGGGCTGTCCCGTTGCTCCACGAGGTCTAGGGCATTCTCACAGGATGGCAGGTCTGCCTGTGACGTTGGGGTCCCAAGGAAGGAGGGTCGGGAGAAAGGCCTGCTCCTGCACATTCCAGCAGGGAGACAGACAGGCTGTTCCACCGCAGTGTGGTAAGTTCTCCAATGAACAAATGCACGCGCGCGCGCGCGCGCACACACACACACACACACACACACACACACACACACACAGAGGCAAGGTGATCTGGGCATATGGAGAGGTCAGACCCAGACTAGTGTCTCAAAAAAAGACTTCTATTGACAGAGGTGGTGAGTGGAGACAAGCAGAATCATCGGCAGACAGGGAAGCCTGGCGCGCTGCAGTCCATGGGGTCTCAAAGAGTCGCCGATTGAGCGACTGAACTGAACTGAAGTGAGATGAGGGGGAGCCAGGAGAGCCTCTGGGTAACCCACAGTGAAAGAATGCACAGGAGTTAGTTCAGACAGAATATGGAGAACAGAGAAAGAAAGATGCGGGGAATGGAGAGGCTGCCAGAGACCAAGCTGTAAAAGGCTTTGTGAGCCTTTTTGAAAAGAACTTGATTAGAGGGTCAGTGGGGAACTGCTAATAGGAAGTGATGTGTGTAGGGGCTGAAAAATGTCCAGTAAAGTTGGCTCTGACCTTGGCCAGTGAAACTGGGGCATTGCAGAGGGCTGAAGAGTGAACATTTAATTTCCAACAACAGACAACAGGGAACTTGGTGACTCACATTAATCTTCTGACTAAAGAGTACAAAACTACAAATGTAGGATGAAATGTAAACATCACCCTTTATACCCTGATACAGTTACCTGACTTATCACAGGGAAGAAGACAGTGCAGTGCAAAGGGGGAAATGGTCTTTTCAATAAAGTATGCTCAGTCAACTGGATATCAATATGGTAAAGAATTAATCTTGACCCCTACTTCACACCATATTTTAAAAAAATCAATTTCCCATTTCCAAATAGGAAAGAGTAAACAAAAAATGTTTAGAAGAAAATATAAGAAAATATCTTTGTGACCTTGGAGTGGGCAACGTTTCCTAAACAGGCCAAAAAAACACTCATAATGAAAGAAAAATGTGATAATGCAAAGTGTATTAAAATTTGTAAAACTGCACCACCGTGAAACTGAAAAGGCAATCCATATAGGAGGAGAGATCCACAATATATACTCAACCTGTATATTAAAGTTATAGTATTAAAAAAAACCTACAAAGTAATAAGAAAAAGACTGATAACCCAATAGAAAGTTGGCTAAAAAATGGAAAGCCACTTCACAAAAGAAAATCTAGAAATGACCAATATGTGTGAATATGTGAAAGGGTGATCGATATCACTAGTCATCAAGGAAATGCTGTTGGAATACATGCCCTGGCAGGAAAGAAGATAACAACTGGACGAGAGCATGATGGGAGTTTCCAAGGAGCTGGTGTTCTGAGGCTGGTAATTTGTGAAATTTGGTCATATTTCATGCTTATGACATATAAACTGTTGCATGTATACTACACTTCCAAAAAAATAATTGTTAAGTGTCAAATAGCTAACATATAGTAAGGAATTATCAGTCCAAAGTTCAAAAAGGCGACTATAGACTCCAAGCCTGGTGGCTGGGGGCAGCTTTTATCCAGGGGTCATTTGCTGGTCTGAGAAAAAAGTATATATGCTGAGCTGCACTTTTAGCAACCTCACCGAGCTAAAAGGGACCATCAAAGGTTCTGTGTCTGGGAAATAATTCCTCAGTTTAGGCGGGATTCTGAGGAGTAAACGAAAACCAGAAGTAGACAAGCCCTCGTGCACATGTGCAGGCTAGCAAAATCTCAAAACTGGATTAAGGTGATCCCAAATTGCTGGTATCCCCACGCACCTGGAAAAAGAAGACAAATCCTTTTCGGAGAATGATAACCTTATGATAGGCTGATTTGTTTTCTACAAACAATTTTTCAAACACAATGTTCAACACATGATCAAATATAACCTATTAAATGAGCTGGTGACATAATGAGTGATAACCAGTCAAACAAAACAAAGCGAAACAAGAACAACAACAAAAACAGAAATACGAGTCGAATACTGAAATTATTAGACACAGATCGTGAGAAAAAAATATGCTTACTTGTGTTCACCAAGCTAAAATGTAATACAATAGATTTGGGAAAGAATCCCAAAGAAATTGTAGACCTGGAAATTGAATGGGAGCTTCCAGTTAAAAAAAAATGACAAACTAAATACGAAGGATTTTTGTCTGCAGTCTCCTAGAACATCACTAAAATGACAATGAATTAATTTTAAGATACTTAAATAAACTATAGAGAACATGGAAAACAGAAAAGGGGACAAAGGCAATAAAACTTTGAAAGCAAAAAGCAGCATCTCAGTACAGTCAAGAAAGCTGAATCTTAAGCCAATAGAAACTCTTAAACTAGATTGGCTTTAAAGCAATCAACCCAGGAATTTCTAGTATCCGATATCTTAAGAAGTAGAGATAGATATAGAGCTTGGAAACAGAAAGATTGGTTGAAATCTATTTTAAAAGCACTTTTAAACCTACCAGTTCTTCTGTCCAACCTCTTGCATCCAGACAACGCCCCTCCATCACCATGGATAAGCTTGGAGGCTTATTCCCTAATGAGGGTAAAGCAGAAGATGTCTGGACTGCTGAGGGTGAGGCTGCCCAAGTGAAAGGAGTCTGTCTATATACACATTTCTCTTCTTAATCTTCTAGTATCACAGTGAATCTTATATGCTCTAGGTGGGAGAATGGAAGACTCTCCCCTGAAAATCAGACCAATCCAAGAGAAGAGACTTGAAGATATTGATGTGGGGTTTCCCCTAAAAGCAATGTGACCAGATCACTCTACAGTGAGGGTCCAAGTACATGAGTCTCTCCTGTGTACAGGAGGTTCCAATAAGTTTTTGGTGCCCCACTTTTAAATATAGCAGGTAGTTAGGGATCACTGAACATGATGCTTTCCTACAACCACAAAGATAAAGACCAAAATAAATAAACAAAATCCAAACTTATGGGAAAGAGACATTGTAAAGAGAGACAGTGGTAAAGAATCTGCCTGCAATGCAGGTGACCCTGGTTTGATTCCTGGGTGGGGAAGATCCACTGGAGAAGGGATAGGCTACCCACTCCAGTATTCTTGAGGTTCCCTGGTGGCTCAGCTGATAAAGAATCCACTTGCAATGCCAGAGACCTGTGTTTGATCCCTGGGTTGGGAAGATCCCCTGGAGAAGGGAAAGGCTACCCACTCCAGTATTCTGGCCTGGAGAGTTCCATGGACTGTATAGTCCATGGTGTCACAAAGAATCAGACATGGCTGAGCGTCTTTCATTTTCAACACTGTCAGCACTAAGTTTTGATCTAACTGGAACTATGCTATAGTTTTTAGAGTAGGGAGGGGGCTTGGAAAAACTGTGCATCAGAATTGTGGCATAAGGTCCCCCAATGGGACCTCCATGGTGATAGGTCCATAAGACAAGGCCAAACACTGAAAAATCAAGAAATAACAAGTGAAGTGTTAGGTGCTCAGTTGTGTCCAATTGTTTGCAATCCCATGGACTGTAGCCCACCAGGTTCCTCTGTCTGTGGATTCTCCAGGCAAGGATATTGGAGTAGGTAGCCATTCCCTTCGCCAAGGGATCTTCCTGACCTAGGGATCAAACCTGGGTCAAGACAAGCATCTTATTAGAGGTGCAGAGGTGAAAGGTGCTGCCCCTAGTAGGTCAGGAAAGTGCTGTTAATGAGAGTGTGGGAGCAGAACTCCTGTTTTTCTAAAAGGAAACAGGTGAAATTTGTTTTAAATAATAAATTTTATTGAGCCCAATAACCAACATGTTACCATGACAGTAATGCAATCAATATTAAAATTTTGAATGAGATATTTTACATCCTCTTATGAAATCTGGGGATTTAGTGTGACCCAGCAATGTAGTGTGCCCTTAACAGCACTTCTCAGTTTGGACCACCAGCCACATCTCACGACCTCACAGGTGGCTATTTCTGAGTACATCACAGGACCTTTCACCCCCAGCCCCACTCCTTCCCCCAAAGAGAGAAGGGAAGAGAACCTGCTACTGGGATGCCCACAGGAGAAACATAATGTAATACTCAGCTGCTGCTGCTGCCAAGTTGCTTCAGTCATATCCGACTCTGTGTGACCCCATAGACGGCAGCCCACCAGGCTCCCTCATCCCTGGGATTCTCCGGGCAAGAACACTGGAGTGGGTTGCCATTTCCTTCTCCAATGCATGAAAGTGAAAAGTGAAAGGGAAGTCCCTCAGTCGAGTCCGACTCTTAGCTTCCCCATGGACTGCAGTCCACCAGGCTCCTCTATCCATGGGATTTTCCAGGCAAGAGTACTGGAGTGGGTTTCCAATGCCTTCTCCGAATGTAATTCTCAGCACTTCCCTACAATGCAATAAACCCAGTTTCCTGGGCCCTGAAGATACTGTGCTCAAGCCACTTGCATTATTCATGCTCAGGTCAGCCCCCAGGCTTGCCACCCAGCCCTTGTGCATCTCCTCTAGACCAAAGCCTTGAATTTCCTCAGTTAGAAGGAACCATTTCCCTTTTCCACCCCTGCACTTACATGTCACATCTTACAGCCCCTTCTTTCCTTCACTGAACATAGATAGCCTAGAAGTAGACTCAGCCCAGGAGGGGGCTTCCCAGACCCTGCCCTCCAGGGATCTTGGGTCTGCCAGGGGAACCACCTCAAGGGTGGCATTGGGAGAGGGTATCTGCTCCGCCTGGGAGTCCCAGAGCTTTATGGAGCAGGTTGGGGGATTGTTTGACAGATGAGTAGAAGGAAGACTAAGGCAAGGAGCACAGCCATCCTCCGGGGAGGTGGGGAGGTTGAGGGCCTGCCCTGACTCCACCGCTTGCCCGCTTCTGTAGGCCATCGCTAGTCACATGCACCTCAAGTGCAAGTGCCATGGGCTCTCGGGCAGCTGTGAAGTGAAGACCTGCTGGTGGTCGCAGCCTGACTTCCGCGCCATTGGTGACTTCCTCAAGGATAAGTATGACAGCGCCTCAGAGATGGTGGTGGAGAAGCACCGCGAGTCGCGCGGCTGGGTGGAGACCCTGCGGCCACGCTACACTTATTTCAAGGTGCCCACAGAGCGCGACCTGGTCTACTACGAGGCCTCACCCAACTTCTGTGAGCCCAACCCCGAGACGGGATCTTTCGGCACGCGGGACCGCACCTGCAACGTGAGCTCGCACGGCATAGACGGCTGCGACCTGCTGTGCTGCGGCCGCGGCCACAACGCGCGAACGGAGCAGCGGAGGGAGAAGTGTCACTGCGTCTTCCACTGGTGCTGCTACGTGAGCTGCCAGGAGTGCGCGCGCGTCTACGACGTGCACACCTGCAAGTAGAGGGCGCCGCTACCGGCCCCGCGGGTTAGAGCTCCACCTGGCGGGGGCGGGGCCCCGTGAGCGGGGCTGGAGGCGGGGCTCTGAGGTAGAGCTCCTCCGTGGGCGGGGCAGGGGCGGGGCTCTGAGGTAGAGCTCCTCCGTGGGCGGGGCGGGGGCGGGGCTCTGAGGTAGAGCTCCCCCGTGGGCTGGGCGGGGCGGGGGCGGGGCTTGAGGTAGAGCTCCTGGAGCGGGGCGGGGTCCAACTAGGACAGAGTTGAGGCTCCTGAGTGGCATAGAGTTCTTCCCCGTCCTGGAGTGAAACCCAAGACCCTTCCTGGGTCCTCCTCTCTGGAGTTGGGGCTCCAGGGACGGGGATTTAGCCTGCTATTACTGGCCCTCGAAGGCCACATGGTTCCATCGTCCCGACCTCGTCTGTGTAAAGCAGAATCTCCTGGCAGAATGAGCTGTGGAGAGACTGTGGGGAACATCTTGTCCTCCTACCCCTCCCACTGAGGTCCGAGGTATATCCTCCAAGGATTCCTCCCTCAAAGATGCCTGCCAACGCTCTCAACCAGGCCCTACAGAACCGCAAGAATGGCTGGGGTTTGGGTCAAGGAGATAGGGCCCGGTGGCAGAAGGTTGAGGAAGGGCCTGGACGTGTGGCCTGAGTCTGCCCTGGCTGCTTTGTGCTGGGCCTCAGACACCTGGGCCCTCTTCCCAGTGTTCTGCTGTCACCCAGGCCCCGCAAGGCACCACGCTGCCTGGCCAGCTCTGCCCCCGACTTTGCCGCTGACAGAGCTCTAGCCTGGTTCGCCCACCTCCCTGTCTTCACGTTCCCACGTGCACCCGATCTCATCCACAGGAGAGGAGCAAAGCCTCCTGTCCCAGTCTTGCTGTTGCCGGCCTCTTGGCATCAGCACCTCTCTCCAGCTCCCTCATTCACAGTCCTCTGTAAGGCATAGGCAAGAAGGGGACCTAGACTCTAAGGCTGCCCAGAGTCACTGCTGCCAAGGTCCTACTCAGCTCTATAACCTAGCTTAGAGGCTTACCTTGGGTTGTTTGGGAGATTTGGAGTTGGGGGATGATACAACACTGGTGCTACAGAGAGAGGACCCAAAGAGCCCAGAGGAGTGGTCTCTGCCCCAGCCCCTTGTGGCCAGGACTGACCCCCAGGTCCTGCTGCTACGTCCTTGGTACACCAGACCTACCTGTCACTGGTCATTGCGGAGTCTCCGGTTGGCTACTTGACTTGGCCCTCATCACATCTGACTCATCCATCCTGTCTGGGAATGAGCAAGGCCGATGGACCCCTCAACTAATGCCCATAGGAACTGCCCACCATGTGCGGCCTTGCCAAGACTTTTCCTCCTCTGCCTCTGGTACTGTGAATTGTTGCCTGGAGCCTGGCCCTGAAGGCCTCCTCTCCAGGCAGGGGGAAAGACAATGGAGGGACCTGCACACCCCACTAGGAATACGACCTTCCTTTGCCTTCAATTTTGCATTTGTGGGTTTTAATTTTATTTCTGATGCTGCTATATTCACCATACACAGGAGCTAGACAAACAGATGTGTTGTTGTTGTTTTCCTTTTCTTTCTATGAAAGAAACTTTTAGTCATAGCTTGTGAGTTTCAAACAATGGGGAAAGTAAAAACAAACAAAAAACAAAACAAAGAAGAAGAAGAAACAACCAAACAAGCCTGTGAATTGTGCTGGATTTTTGGTGGTGGGTCAGCAAGACATGGGACCTGGATTGGTCATGACCCTCTGGGAGGGGCCACGATGGGAGGTGGTGGTGGGCATGTTTAGCACAGAGACTCCTAGGGGCTCTGTAGTGGCCTCCAGGGCCAGAATTCCAGAGGAAGGAAGAAGGATGGCCACTCCAAAGAAGGAAGGAAACAGCCAGTGGTCTCAAAGTCGAGGGGGAGACAGACCTGTGAAAAGTGCAGAGAGCGGGGAAGGAGGTCTGCCTGTTGCAGAGGATGTGTGATGCAGCAAGCAGGGCACCACGGCCGCCCCAGGGGGCAGACCCCACGCCAGTCAGGGGTGCAGTAGGACATCCACCAAGTCAGCTGAAAGCCACTTCCCCAAACATCCACAGCATGCTCACTCAGTTGACATCTGAGCTATGTGGCCATGACTAGCTATGTGGCCATGCTTCCTGGGCTTGGGGACACGAACTCTGTGTGGGGTCGGTCCTCTTCTCAGCCTGCCATGGGGCACTCTAGGAGCCTGGTCTGACCTGGAGGCAAGACATGTTCCCTCAATTGGAGGCTCACCAGCCAGAAGCCTGGAAATCAGGCAGGAACTTCTCACTGGGCCTCGCCTCCTTCTGCCTCCTGCAAAGGCCTCATTAGAAGTCACAGCTCATGCAGCAGGAATCCAGTTGGGAGATCATGAGGGACATCCATCGCTGGCAGAGAGCTAATATATGAAGCCAAGAACTCTTAGGGGCTCCTTCCTGCCTCTGTCCATCCTCAGGCCTGAGCTGACCCTGGACCCTGGCCTCCTCTCCACCACAGGGCATAGCTCAGGTGTCTGAGGACTGGCAGGGGTCAGCACTCTCTATATGTATGGTTGGCCAGATCCTGGAATCGTGCTCAGAATCTTGGGGTGGGGATCTTTCCAAGGCAAACAGGGAGAGACTCAAGGGCAAGCAAAGCATACTCTTGGCAGAAGTGTCACGCTGTGCCTCCATGGCTATTGCCTACATCCACCCTCAATCCAGGGTATTCAGGATATGCAGAGCTGGATAGCCCTCTGAAAACTGAGGCTACAGGAGCCAGGAGATGAAGGGATGGCTTTCTCAAACCACATCTTCACCTCTTCAAGCCAAGAGCAGGATCCTTGCTTCTCTCTCTGTCCCTCCATGCTCTCCTCCTTACTACTACCACTGCCTCTGAGCCCTGCCCTGATATCCGAGCAGACCCACAAGGAGGGAGAAAGGGGAAGCAGGGGTGGAGGGGCATGCTGGGGCAGGTGGGACATGGGGAGAGCTGATGCTGGAGCTGAGGCAAGGAGGCCTAGTTCCCACCCTCTCAGAGGTCAGGCTCAGCACAGCCGCCCTGCAGGAGCCATATGCTGGAAAGGAGGGGGCTGGGGGCAGACGGGAGCCTCATAATCTGGAGGCTTGTGCCTGCTGAGAGCAGAGGGAGGAAAGCCCAGTTCAGCTGGCTCCATGGCTAGACATCAGGGCCACATGGTATCCTTGAGAGCAAAGGAATGAAGGGTGACCCTCTGCCAACAGAGAGCCAGAGCTGGCTGGCCAGGGTCCTGGCCAGGGCTGTGCAGACCCAGCATGGGCAAGAGTATCCACTCCACATAGAACCCTGCACTGGGAGAGAGGGTTTGGGAGCTGCCTGGTGGAGGGAGTAGGAACCCTTCAAGGGAGGAAGGGAGGAAAGAGGAAACATGGTGATAGGAGGTCGTGGCCTCATCACTCCAGACAGGACCTGGGGAATACCACCCCCATCACGCTAATGGCCACACTGGTCTTTGCTGCAGGCTCCAAGCCACTAAAGTCAGAGCCAGAAGAGGTCCAGCAAGGCTAAGGGACTAGAGGCAGGGACTTCCCCACAGTCATCCTGTGGTTAAGAATCAGCCTGCCAATGCAAGGGGCAGATTCAATCCCTGGTCCAGGAAGATTCCACATGCCACAGGGCAGCTAAGCCTGTGCGCCACAACTACCAAAGCCTGCGCACCCTAGAACCTGTGCTCTGCAACAAGAGAAGCCTGGGCACTGCAACTCGAATAGCCCCCACTTGCTGTAACTAGAGAAAGCCCTTGTGCAGCAACAAAGACCCAGCACAGTCAAAAATAAATATTAGTAGATATAACATATATTTTTTAAAGGGACTTCAGAGAGACACAGGGCTCTGGACTCCCAGATCCTCTGCTTTCACACTCCACATCATTATCAGCTTCCCAGGCTGGCACACCCAAGTCCCACCCAAGCCACTCACCCTTGTTGGCCCGGGGCTCACTGCCTCCTTCACCAGGCCCATTTCAGGCCAGGTCACCACTGCCCCAGGGCTGTAGCTGACCACCAGGGGCTCCCTACTGTGGCCTCAAGGGGTCAGCTGGAGTCAGATGGACTACAGGCAGACTCTATAAAGAGGGAGACACTGATTAAGCTCACAGGGCAGTGTCCAGGCCTGGAGCACAGGTGGCCAATCTCACCTGCAGGACTGAGTCACCAGCAGAAAGACCCCAGGCCCACATAGCCCACCAGTCAATAGAGTGAGATCAGAGACTCCACACAAGGGTCAGGTCCTGGGGCAGGGGTGACAGGTGCCCCCCTAGAGCTACCTGTGGGCCACATCCACAGTGCACAGACAGTACAAAAGGTGCAGCACCTCTTATTAGCTAGGGTCTGGGCAGGAGTTGCCCTAATTGGCACCTGCTGAAAACTAGGTGCTAGGGGCTCCACAGATGAAAGGGTAGGAGAGATGGGCTAGTCAGGGAGTAGAGGCATAGCCACAGGGTCACAAGGGTGAGACGCCAAGAGAGGAAGGAAGGACACAGCCAGGCTTCGTAAGAGAGCAGAGGCCAGACACCCAGAAGGAAGATGGAAGCTACCTGGGAGTTGATGCAGAAGTAGGTTCTGCCTGCTGGGTCTCAGCCCTCCACCAAGTGAGGCACTAGGCCCCCACTCCCCATGTCTATGGCTCAAGGGCAGAGAGAGGCAGAACCCCACCAGAAGAGGCCCGTATGTCCACAGGACAGGCTCCAGTAAATAGTCGAGGGGAGCTAGCAAGAGCCTGTGTGGGTGAGGAGGTGAAACCCTCAACTCTGCCAGCCAGGAGCAAGCCCCACCCAGAGCCTTAGTTTCCCGCCAGAGGAAGAGGAAGTGGGATGATGGGGCTCCCCTTTCTGCCTTTCTGCTCCTGCCTTTTGCTAATGTGGGATGTTCCATCTGGAGGCCTCTCTGGAGCCCAACTGGCCCCCCTCACCTGCCAACATCAGCATGTTCCCATGAACTCTGGTCCAGCCTCCCCACCCCCACCCTTTACCCCCAGCTCACAAGGAGGGCAGAACACAGGGTGGCCAGCCTGCCTGGGCCTTAGAAGCCACCTCTCCAGGGAGTTTACAGCCCCTCCCGACAGCCCTGAAGAAGGAGGAAATGGGCCTGGTGGGCCTGTTCACAGGTAGTTGAGACAGGAGAGGAATAACCATATTAAAGGCCCGGAGGTAGTGGGGCCTCACCCCACCAGGGCCCCTCCTTGGCCCAGCTCCCTGCAAATCTCACACCCCCAGGGCTTCAGCTTTGAAGTCCTGGAGGGGGTGTGGTGAGCCCCCTCCTCCTAGGACCCCCACAGGCCCTCCTCTCTCCTCTCCCCTCCCCCATCTTCCCTCATACTCCCACTTTCTGGGTCCTTAGGACCTGTTTCCATACTTCAAGGATGCTCTGAACCATCCCATCCCCCCACCCCTATGCTGGCCCAGAATCTCCAGGGCTGGGACCCTCAGAGCAACAGGTGCAGGGCTCTGGGTCACCAAGCCTGTTACAGAGCACTGAGGACCCCCAGCCAGGCTTCCTAGTCCTACACAGTGATGGCCTTCACCTCTACAGTAGAGCTTGGACTGGATGGGCCTCAAGATCCTGCTGCCATGCCTTTGCCCCTTTCCTGAGGGTCTGGTCTGGGGACATGACTTAGCCCATCCTGGGGTCTGGCCTGATGGCCTGGGACAGCCCCAGTCCCTCAGCTCTCCCCTGAAGAGGCCTAGCCCCACTCCAAACTGCATGATCCCTCCCCAAGCTGCGTGGTCCTCTTGCCTGCAACTCATCTGCCTATAGGAACCCTGTGTCCCTTCATGAAACTCTCTGGTTGGGACTCGCAAGGACAAGGCATCCTAGCAGTCAGCAGCTTCCTCTCCAGTAGCCCCCTGGCCTCCTGACCTGAGCAGAAACAGGGCACCTCATGCACCCACACTGCACTCTAGTCTCAACTCCAGCTTCAGTCTGGACAGCAGACAACCTCCCAAGGTGATGCCTGAGCCTTAGAGGAACAGGACCGCATCTCTGCCATCCCACCTGGGTGGGAGTTCTTCCAGTCCTTCTTCCAGTGCCATAGGCACTGGCAGGTAAACTGAGACCTACTGGATAAAGCCTCTCTCCCCAGTGTGAGTTCATGAAGGCAAGACTACCCCCATTTTCTCCCTCCCTGTCCCCCCATAAAATGGGGGCACCAGGAGAAGCTGACAGAGGGCACGCCCACTTGCACACTCCTCATCCCCGCAGATGACCTTGGCCCCAGAGATCTGGGTGATGGGCCCTTCCATACCTTCCGTGTCATCTGGGAGGGCTCCCAAGAGGAGGTGAGCACGTGGTGCAGTTTCTGTGGCTCTGACATCCTTGATCTGTGCCCCTTAGGCATCCTGTACTTCTGAGAGGTCCGCCCTACAGATGCCAGGATCAGGTGGGTACCCAGGGCACTGGGGAAGCCCTGGAAGGGCCCCAGCCTGGGAGCCGCCACTGCCTGGCCTGGCAGCTGGGACAGGAGCTACTCAGAAGGTGCTAATTGATGTTTAGATCCAGGCTGGCTCCTCAATCACGTCTCTCTCTCTTTCTCTCTCTCTTTTTTATTTGAGTCTCTGGAGCACACAGTAAACAGTCATTTGGCTCTCAGGGCCCTGCAAATTGGTGTTTATGGTATAAGGACCAGGACTCGTCCACCCAAACACAGCAGGCTAGGAGGGAGGCACTGGGCTGGCAGGGATGGCATGCTCTCCCGCCCATGGAGGCCCGGCTCTGGGAAGGCCTTCCCTCCACTCTAAAGGAGAAGGCAGGCCTGCTCCCAGTAACCTTGATGCCTGCAGCCTGGCCTGAGGCAAGGAACTAGCTGGTTCACCCACCAGCAAAGGGCCAGCACTGGCCAGAATCCTGCCAGCCAGGCACTTGTGTGTTTGGAGCTGGCCAATACTTGAGGCATTGTCATTAATCCAGGAGGGCTTCTTGGAGCCGG
This sequence comes from Muntiacus reevesi, assembly GCF_963930625.1. Taxonomy (NCBI): domain Eukaryota; kingdom Metazoa; phylum Chordata; class Mammalia; order Artiodactyla; family Cervidae; genus Muntiacus; species Muntiacus reevesi. The sequence continues at coordinate 181,924,620 of NC_089249.1, read as the reverse complement.
TGAGTCTCTGTGACAGAGAGGACCCTCCAAAGGGAGCTCTGAAGGTTCATCAGGGCCCTCAGATTCCCCTGGGGCTCTGTGTCCAAGCTTCTCCCAGGCTTCCATTTCCTTCGAGTTTCTCCAAGTCCCTGTGGCAGATGCTAGGACCCTCTACCCACACACCTTCTCCCAACCCCAGCAGCCATCTCCAGAACGAAAGACAGGAATGTGGGCAGACCCGGGCCTTAATGCAAGAGGTTGAATGGTGGAATTCCAAGACAGCAGTGGAGAGGTTTTGGGAGAGAAGGGAGACTTCCCAATGTCTGCCCCTTGCCTGACAATTGAACTGCAGAGAAGTAGGCCAGTGTAGAACATGCAGCCAGACCAAATAGCTGTCCTAAGTTCCTTAGCTCCCTCTGCTGCCTACAAGTTGCAGGGATTCATTCTACCTCACCTGGCTCACCCAGTCTGTCAGCCTGCAACCTACAGAAAGGCAAAGCCTGGGGCCCTGGGGAAGTTGTTTGATGTTTGGATTTGGGAAGGAGTACCATAGATCCCATGTGCTTCTTCCCTGAGTGCACTCTGAATTTTCAGGTCTGAGCTACAGAACAGGAAACGAGCCCCCTCCTCTGCTCAAGAACCTTCCATGGCTCTCCAGTGCCAAGTTGGAGTTGGAGTACCTCAGCCTACACCCCTCACAAATTGGTCCCACTCTGAGCTAAAGGGGGACCTCTAATCTATGGATGGAGAAACTTGCCCAGAGGGCACTCAGCATGTTAGTCAGGCAGAGTCTTAAGGAAAGCTGAGACCTCACATCATACATTCTGGTCCCACTTGCAGTTCACTCTCAACTTCCTTCACCCTTGCCTCCATCCCTCAGTCTCAGGCATCTCCTGGCCTCTGCTGAGGCCTCCTCACCATCGCACAGCCATAACCTTTGTGGTTCCTATATCATGATCCCCCAGGACCCAGCTGCACCTTAGGGACCCATGCAAGGCAGAGGAGAACCTGTGTATGTTGCATTTGGGGGAGGGATCTCTGGTGCCAAGTTGATCCATCCCCAGGGCTGCAGGCCTCTGCAGGGGCCCTGACCAGTTCCAAGGGCTCAGCTATCTCCCTAGCTCTAGACCTAGCTCCCAGCAGATCCACCCTTCCAACTCCAGCTGCGACCTCAGGCAGGCCAGTCTAAGTCAAATGATCAGAATGCCTCAGGAGAATGCCCCTTATCTGGGAGCGGTTGGGACACCTGCAGTGGGCCGTCCCTACAACATGTGGCCTCAGTATCAGTGATGCCGAGGGTCCCTGTGTGGATGCCTCCTGTGGAACCTCTCCCCACCTCCCACATCAGGGTCCCCAGGAGATGGCCACGAGGAAGGGTGTCCCAGGTCTCAGGATGACAGGATAGCAGCTGGTCACGTTGCAAACAGGGAAACTGAGGCTGGGAAAGAGGCAGAACTTGTCCCAGCCTCTCAAAGTCAACAGCACACTGCGGACAGGCAGAATCACACATTGCATCACTCCTGCTCTGGGAGGCCACTGGGAACGGGCTGCATCCGTTGTGGGCAGCTCTAGCTGGGCAAGAGTCTAGCAAGGATAGGTGCTGCCTGGGACAGGATCAGGGTCAGTCTGAGGTCAGAAGTCAGCCCGGCAGGTCAGAGTGGTCTGGGGCTGCCCCTTGCCTATGTCCAGAGGGTTGGTCTTCGTGGATGTCCCCCCCAGTGTGGGGGATGGGTGGCCTCACCCAGGCTCCTGGACACATCTGCAAGCGCAGCCCCCCACCCACTGGGCCGTCAGGAACTGCTCTGGCACTTCCCAGTGGCTCACAACTCTGCCAGTGCTTGTCTGAAGACTACGCCTAGTGAATGTGGAGGTTGGTGAGTTCTAGCCTCTCAGGTGGGGGAGATGGGCACTGAGCCCACAGCTGATGTGAGGACCCCCAGTGGGGCTGTTTCAGCACACACCCACTCAGGCTAGGAGGACAGTGTGGAAGAAAGTCGGCTCAGCTTGCCCTAGAGTAGCCAAGAATAACAGGGATGGTGGGGACACAGGTGAGGGGGCGGCAGGTGAGGACACTGAAGGTAAGAAGGATGCTGTAGGTGAGGACAATGCAGGCGGGGAGGATACAAGTGGGGACACTGCTGTTGTGGGTGCCGCAGGTGGGGACAATGCAAGGGAGCACACTACAGGTGGAGTTGCACACAGCACAGGTGTGATGCCTCAGGCTTGGACACACTCACAGGTCATTCAGACTCACTCTGCCTCTCCGTGTCACATGGCTTGCCCTATGATGAACCAAAAAAAGGGGAGATTATTTCCTGACCCCAGGTTTAGCCCCTTGCCCTGGGCTGATCCTCAACTGTGAGCTCAGCCAGCCCAGGCCCACAGGGTCCAGCTCCTGCATTCCAGCCCAAGGCTGACATGAGAAGTGGGACAGGCCACCATCCACTCTTGACATGCTTCCTCAGTCAGCAGCTTCAGGAGCAGGTGTGACCACTCCCTGTTTCCCCTCCCATAGGGCCTGGGGTCCCCAAGCAGGCCACTGGGTTGAGGGTGTGAGGACACACCTGGGCCCTGGAATAGGACCAGAGGTCTCTCCAGGGCTCCCCCTGCAGCTCAAACCCAGCCTGGCCTGACATGCTGGTGGGCAGCAGCACCTGCCAGCCAATACCCAACCCAGACAAGCTCCCGGCATGGCCAGCAGTCTCCGACTCTGGGTCCAGTGTCAAGTGTCCTTGTCCAGTTAATGAGGAATAGTTTCTCTCCAGAACCAGAAATAATGCTGGGCCTCCTCACACTACCTGGCCTGCCTGCTCAGGTTCTTCCATCCCTCAGCCTGGCTCTGCTGGACCTCTGGACCTGGACTGCCTGTTGCTTTGATGTCCAGCTCTGGGCAGGCAAGCAGGCAGACATCCACCCCTTTGGGCAGCAGCGAGGCACTCTGGCCATTTCTTTTCCCATCTATGACAGAACAGTGGTTGCTTCTGTCAGGGACTTGCCTTCCTCGGCCTGTCCGTCTCCCTCTTTATGACCAGATCTTTGAAGGATCAGATCCCAGACCCTGATGTCCCTGGCTGATCACCTGGAAGGCTTCTGCCTCCCCACTGGCCTCCCTCACAGGGCACCCACCCCTTAAACACACCTGGGGAGCCAGGTGCCCTCTAGGGTGACCTTAGCCTCTCCCCTTGCAGATAGCCCTGACATGGGGTGGTAGGAGGTAGCAGTCTGTGTAGGAAGAGGCTTGAGCTCCCTCTTGAAAAGGGGGCTTCCCAGGGCAGGTGCCCAGTTGGGCTTGTAGGTAGGGGTGGGGTGCTAAAAAGAGCAGGGCTGGCCCACCTTGACCTGGGAGCCAGAAGCAGCACCCAGCACCCCCGGCAGAAACAGACTGGTGTCCCCAGAGCCAGCCTGCCCTCACTTGGTGGAGACAGAAAGCCACTTCAGAGCCTCAGGATCCCTGTGAGATGTTCACAGTCTTGGAGAGACCAGAGTGGAAAGCATGGAGCTGGACCCCAAGCCTAGGAACAGGTGTGGAGGCCAGCCCTCTGGAGTGTGAGTCAGGGCGCAAGCAGCAGATCCCGGCAGCAGACGCTGGGACATGCTGCCCGCCCCCCCCCTCCTTGGGCTGGGCTTTTTAATTAACCTCGGCCACTCTGATGGGCCCCAATTAAGTGGAGAATGTGATGGCAGAGCGGGTTCAGGCAGAGAGATGGGTTTTAATTAAACCACTGAAGGGTCCTAGCCAGGGTAGTGGTAGCCTAGGCAGGAGCGCCCCCGCCTGACCATCTCGGTCCTAATCTTGCTCCAAAGGATGCTGGCACACCTCAGGTGGCAAGAAAAAGTACTGCTTGCCCATGGTCAGGCATGGCACCCGCAGGGCCTGTGACCTCTCACCCTCTCTGTGTGGCCCAAGATCAGGCAGCTCCTCTCTGAGCTACTGTCCCCACTGGCTTCCCCTCTCTTCTTCCTGTCTCTGAGCATCTATATCATGTCCACTGTAAAGGCCCTGCTGGGTGGCAGAGGACAGAGAAAAAAACCATGAAACAAACGTGAAAGTGAAACTGAAATTCGCTCAGTCATGTCCGACTCTTTGCGACCCCATGGACTATATAGTCCATGGAATTCTCCAGGCCAGAATACTGGAGTGGATAGCCTTTCCCTTCTCCAGGGGATCTTCCCAACTCAGGGATCGAATTCAGGTCTCCCGCATGAAACAAATAAATGGATTAAATGTGTTCATGTGCAATAGGGGAGAGTAGAGTGAAGGGAGGGCTATTTTCAATGGAGAGGGGAGTTCAAAGGAGCATAGACCCTCAGAAGGAGGAAGGAAGGAGAAAGCAAACTCACCTGGAAGGGGGCAGTCACTGCAAAGGCTTTGGGTCAGAACCCTGGGCACAGCTGAGCTGCCTGATACCAGCAAACTAAAATGAGAGGGAGGGCCTCCCTGGTGGTCCAGGGGTTAAGAATGCAAGCTGCAATGCCAGGAACACTGGTTCAGTCCTGGTCTGGGAAGATCCCACATACCGCAGAGGAGCTCAGCCCCTGGGCCACAACTACTGAGCCTGCGCTCCGAGTCCTTGGTCTACAACTAGAGAAGCCACTGCAACAAGAAGCCCGCATAGCACAGCTGGACAGCAGCCTGCGCAGCAGTGAAGACCAGGCAGAGCCAGAAATCAACAAAAATAAATACAAACTTTAAAAAATAAAAGGAGAGGGAGCCAGACAGCAGAAAGTCATAGGCATGGAAGGTTTTCAGAGTCACTCAGGTGGACAAGGACCACTTGGGGCTTCTGAGTTGGGCCACTTGCTAGGCTCCAGGAACCAGAATGCCTGACCACCATAACTCGGACACCAATCTGCTTGGTGCTCCCTAGCCTTGCTCAGTGGAACGGCAAGCGAGACACTTGTGAGTCCTTGACAGATTCTGTGAGTCTGAGGATGGTTCACACTTGGGCCTGGGCCTGGAGCTGTTGGGGAGAGACGGTGGCAGGCAGGCACATGAGTCCTGCCCCACAGCTGCCCATCTTTCTTCAGAACAGTTCTGCAATAACTGCAGCTACAAGGCTGACATTCTCCATGGCTGGCTCCCTCCAGACCCGGGGCTTTGGGAGTGATGCATGAAGGAAACAGGGTGAGAGGGTGTCCTTCCCCTGGTCCTGCCAGGGGCTGCAGGGCAAGGGGAACCCAGGAAAGGACTGCTCTAACCCCAAGAGCCAGAACCACTGCGAGGTGTGGCAGTCACGGCAGGGGATGCCTGCCCAGTGGGGGACACACACCCAGATGCACAGGTCATGTGGCCACTTGCAAGAAGCTGGCTACCCTCGGGCCAATGTGTGCAGATACCACCTGGACAGGCAGGTGAAAGGAAAGAGGGGTGTCTAGGGGACCCCATACTTTCAGCCCCAGAAACCAGTCCACATGAGCCCCTGGGAAGGCCGTGACAAATTTCCACAAATGTAGTGGCTAAAACAACAGAAATTTGTTCTCTCCTGGGATTGGAGGCTGGAAGTTCGAAATGAACATGTGGGGAGAGTGTGCTCCCTCTAGAGGCCCTAGGGGCAGACCCTTCCTGCTTCTCCTGGTTCTTGGTGCCCCAGGCGTCCGCAGGCTTATGGCTGCATCACCCCAACCTCTGCCTCTGTGGTCAGGCGGCCACCTTCTGGCATCTGTGTCTCAAATCACCTTTAACAACACTTGTCATTGAATCTAGGGCCCTAATCCAGAGTCATCTCACCTCAAGATTCTCAATTAATTACAACTGCAAAGACACCATTTCTAGACAAGACCCCATTCTGAGATTCTGGACAGATATGACTTTGGGGGGATACCATTCTACCCCCTGAAAATCCCATGGGGTAAACCCAGGTACTACCGCTATTTGGCTGCACCACATGCAATCCTGGTGCCAGTGCATGTCACCAAGATGCTCCTAGGTCCTAAACCCCAAGGAGATTGCCTATATAAGGACTGTCATTTTAAGCCACTAGGGCTTGTGGAACTTGTCACCAGTCCACAGATAGGGCAGGGACCAACAAACTTTTCCCTTTCCCAGGGTTTCTGAAACCCTGAATTCATCAGATGCCTCCCAAGACAGGTTGGGTCCCTCCTTCCTGCTGTCCTCTGGGGGTTGAAAGGGGGAGAAGGGCCCCCCCAGAGAGAGGAACAGACACCAGCCCTCTCAAACCTGGGGGTGAGCCCCAAGAGAACAGCTTGGTCCCGGTGGCGACGAAGACTGCAGGCCCGCTCACAATCTGTGATACAATCTGTGCCCAGACCCATGAGGGCCTACCCCTCCTCCCACCCTCCCCTACCCATCAACTTGCTGAGTGCCATGGCTCCACACCCTGGTCAGCCTGATCCTGATGATCTCCTCCTGCTGACTTCCTGGCCTCCAGCCATACTGCAGGGACCACCACGGAAAGTGCCTGAGTCACTGGGGTCTTCCTGTCCCTCAAATTCCATGTCAAATATCTCTGCTGGTCCCCTGCCTGGCAGCTTGCCACATGCCATCCCCAAGTGGGGCCTCTCTCCCTCCCCTACTGACCTCATCTAGAAGTTAGAGCAGGGAGGTTATGTGGGCACTAGGGACCCCCTAGCAGACTAGGGAAGTCCATGAGCTCCTTCTCAGAATACGGTTTTATTACTACCTGACATAAATGATGCACCATCAGAAATAGATCCAGTTATCAAAAGTTTTAAGATTTTCATGGCATGTGACTTCAGGGGCAACAGGTTTCTGTTACCTCGATGAGAATGATGGTTTCCAAAATGTACTGAGTGCAGTTACCACTTTCCAGACTGCATACATCCAGTGTGTCCTTCTGACTGCGTTCAGCTCCATAATGCTGGAAGACGTGGAAATGAAGCATTGTGCAGAAGGGGGCACGGAATGCAGCACTGTCATTTCTGTCAGCCTCAGTTCCCAGCACCAGAGATGAAAAAGCTAGCTGCAGGCTGACAACCTCTGTAATTTCAGTTGAGCAGGGAACAGAAACAAGATTTCATGGTTCCTGCAACAGCCATGACAAGACATATAATTGTCTTGAGGTTTCTGTTGCTAACAACATCATAGGTCCAGTGCATACCACTATTTGGCAATGTCACCTATATTCAAAATGGGAGGGGATGGCAAATACCAGTCAGAGGGTCCTAAAAACAAAGGCGTGCTTTTTGGCATCCCAGTGCAAAGCTCACTGAGAAGCACTCCCTGGACTCGCCTTACCTATTGTCTGCCCAGGCATGAAGTGAGACCAAGAACCAGGTAAGAAACATCTTTCCTAGTGAAGCTGGCCTTCTAGAGAGCACTGGCATGCACAGGAGAGCTGACATGAGTGTTCAAGAATTGCACATTCCCAGATAGTGCCCAGGAAAGGGGTGAAAAGCCCTGGGTAGGGAATGGTCCTGGGCTGTTCCTGTGAGCTGGGCCAGAGAGAGGATGCAGGGAAGGGAGGAGCCTGCATGATACGGGGACACTGAGGCAGGAGTGGGTATGCTCAAAGAGTCTCAAGGTGAGAGAGGCCCCAGAGTCAGTCCACTCACAGGCATGGAACTGGGCCATGGTCCTCCCACTGACTCTTGACTGCCATGCGGCTCTCGGTGGGCACACCCCCACGCCAAACACAGGCTTCCGACATACCTAGCTGTCCCCAGACTCCAACCCAGGCCCAGGACAAGGGGCAGAATGGCCTGGGGATGGGCATGGGCATGGAGGGCATGCAGGTGCCGTCCCAGGACCCACACCACCAGAACAGCTGTAATAATCCCTGAAGCCTGCACCAGGAGGAACACGCAGGAGAGAGGGCTTTGAGGGCGGGTCCTAGAGAAGAAGGGCTCTGAGCTGAGCAGAGGGAAGGGTTGGGTCCTCTTCACATCCCACCCGTATCTGGGACAGAAACCTGTCTCAGGGTCCCCTCTGGGCTCAGGGGTTCTTTAGAGGCCAGCTCACCAGGGGAGGGCAAGCAGGCAGAGACACTCCAATCTGCTCACCATCTCGAGAAGTTTAAGAGGATACAGTTCTGCAACTAGGTCCTGGGTGTTGAGTGCCTTAATAAGTACTGAGCTCCCCATCACTGGAGGAATCCAAGATAATGTTGCAGCCTACAGAAGCACTGAAGCTCCAATGTCTTCAGAGGCAGGGAAGGGACAGAGGAAGAGATGCTGGCAACAAACATGCTAGGATCCGAGATCCAGGGGCTCAATTCAAACTGTGTGAGCTTGGGTGGGCTTGCAACCTCTCTGACTGCCAGTAGGCTGGCACAAATGTTGCCCACCTCACAGATGCCACACATAGAAGCTGCATGAAGTACTTACCAGGCTGGGGGTCTTAGAGGGTGTACTCATATTCCCTCTCCCTCCTGCCTTGGCCCCTTTGCTCTTTCTGGTACTTCTGTTCCTCTAACCACCCTTCCTAGGGTTTAGCATCCCTGTGTCTGATCTTGTCTCTGGACTCAGGCGCACCCCCCACCCCCCACCCCCAGAGGGGAGGAACTTAGCCCCAGACTTCCACTCTAGGTAAAGCTGAAGGTGAGGATCTGGGCTGAGGGCTTTGAACCTGACAGTGGATGTGGCCATGGATGCTGGCAGGCACTCTAGTCGGCTCATTCTGCCCTCTCCTGGCCAAAGCTGGGCAGGTACACAGCTTTTCCATCCCTGGAAAGGGGACAGGGAGATCCTGGTGGGCATTAAGGCCTCATTTTCCCAAGGCAATTGCCTAGTACCTCCTGACTCTCTAACGTCTCCTGCTTGGGGCAGGGATCCTTCCCCTGATGTGCCCACCCTGGGCCCCCATACCTGTCTGGTCTGAAGACACCCTCTTTTCCCAAGGAGGGGGCCAGACCAGGAGAAAAGAATCAGGAAGCAGGTAAATTCAGTAACCTGGGGTTTACAGAGGAATCCACCTTATTTTTTAAAACTGTGTATGTATCTTTGACATGCTCCTTCCTGTCTATTTAAGGACATTCCTGAGGACACAATCATTTACAGGCATTCAGCTGTGGGTCAGTTCTCTAGGGAAGAGAGCCGGTACCACCAGAAGGTTCTGTGCCCCTCTCTGGAGATACAAAACCCTGAGGGAACGTTGAGTGAGCATTGTGATGTGTTTATAGCAATGGGGGGCGGGTGGCAGAAGTTGAGGTGCAGAGCACACACTAGATCTTCCATAAATGATGAGGTCTGGGGGAGGCTGGGGCTCAAAACAAGAATCTGGCTCACAAGATTGAGGGCCCTCAGCCTCTCGGAAGAGGAGGTCATCAGTGTTTGGTGCAGGAGGGCTGCCTGGGGGTGGTGGGCAGCCCCAGGGAGGGCTGGTGAGGTCCCAGCCACCCCAGCAGAAAACGGAGGCCCCAAGAGGAGTGGGTAGGTGGGGGGGGGGGGGGGGGTGGGACAGGAGAGAGGTGACAGGAGGCTGCCGGCATGCTCCACAACACATGTCTTGTCTGCCAGGCAGGCCCCTGGACCAAGGCCCAGGTAATGACCTGCTTTGTGCTCTCCACAACATGCAAGATACCAAGTGAAGGCTGCCCAGCAATCCCACCTATGCCTCTTGATTGGGGGACCCATCCCAGCAGCTGGAGGATAGTACAGGAGAGTGTTCAAGTAGCACAGGAGCGGAGCGATGGTACGGGGGGAGGGCGGGGGGGGGCTCGGGTCGGCAGGCCACTCTGAGTTCCCAAGTAGGGGGCCACAGTAAGGCCCGAGCCTGGAGAACATGGAGAGGAACGACAACAGGCCCCCTCTCCCTTCTGATCAGCTTAGGGAGGCTTCCCAGAGGTGGGGCTCTCCTGTGTCACCTGGATCCCGCTTAGGTGGCACCCCAGGGCAGCACTGTTCCCTGCCCAGCTTTGGCTACTTGCTCCACCCGTGCTACTAGAGGTCTTCTCCATTTGATCTTGACTCTTGCTTCTCCAGGTCGCTCCACGACCGCGCAGAGGACAGCGTGGGTCCCTGCGGTCACCGGGGCTGAGGCTGGAGAGGGGAGCTGGCATCCAGAACGGCCGCCCCGGGACCACAGAGCCCGCCTGAGACTCAGTCTCTGCATCTGCCAAATGGGCTTGAGAACTCACCCCCGGGCAGATTACCGACTGTCGCGCGCAGGCGCAGCCGGACTCTGCCTGCGCTGGGCGCGCTGGGGACGCGGGGGGCGCGCGCAAGCGCAGCGGTGAACGAGGCGTCCTCCCTGAGCCCCGCGCCTACCCAAGGTCCTGTCCCTACCTCCCGCACAGAGTCTGCGCGTGCGCACCGCAAAGGGAGAGTGGGTGGGACCGCGGGGGGGACTGCCCCGTTCCCCAGCGTCCCCCGCGGCAGCAGGCACTGACGTGGCCGCCGTCAGAGCCGCCATCTTGTGGGAGCGAAACCAACGCCTGCCTCCGAGCAGCATCTGCGCCGCGGCCTCCGAGGGTGAGGCTGGGCTGGGGCCGAGGCGGGGGCGGGGGCCGAGTTGAGGCCCGGCGCGAGGCTGAGCCGGGGCGGTGAGGGCCGAGACAGGGGCCGAGGTGAGGCCAGGCCTGGCGAGGGGCGAGGTGAGAGCCGACGTGAGGCCGGGCCGGGGGCCGAGGCGAGGAGTCGAGGCGGAGAGCCAAGGCCCGGCGGGCCCAGGGTCGAATAGAGGCCGGGGGTTGAGGCGAGTCTAGGCCAGGTTGGGGGTTCGGGCTGGGCTGGGGACCGGGGCGGGGCGGGGCAGGGTGGGTGCGGAATGCGGGGCCAGGGGTCTAGGCTGGGATGGGGGTCGAGTCGGGGCCGAGCTGGGGCGGGGGCTGAGTCGGGGCCGGGGAGGGGGTCTATCTGGCCACCCTCTTACCAAGCCCCCCAGAGTGGCCGGGGCGGGCTCCCGGAAGTCCGGCCCGCAACGCGGACTCTCCAGGAAGCCCCGCTTTTGCTCCGCCTCCAAGGCCTCCAGTCTCGGGGTCGCAAGGACCAGGAAACTGAGGCCCGCAGCCCGGGACACGGCCAAGGTCACACGATGGCCAGGGTTTGAGCCCAGTTCCTGTTTATTCTGAGGACAGAGCCGGCGAGGCCGGGCGGAGCCCCGGGTTCCTAGGCGCGTGCTGTTGCGCTTGGGTCTGAGTAGGAGCGCCTATGGCCAAGGAAGCCCTCGATGGACGCGTCTATGGCTTTGTAGGGCCCCTTTATCCAAGATTGCTGCAACCCCGGGATTGCTTCCTGGGTGCTTTTGACATGGATTAGAATGCACTTCCGAGCTGGTGAATCTTTAACCTACCTATAGAACGCGACCTGGCAGAGTTGAGGCAGCCTCCCTAGCAGAGCGTCCTAACGCTTTCCAGTCTAAACAGTTACGGACGGTAAAACAGTAGCTTTGTTAATAAGGCTTGGCAATTAATTTCAGAGTACTTAAATATTAGCTAACCAGTTGAGCACTTTTCAGCGCTCAACAGAACACCAAGTTGCTGTTTCTAGCGAAATCTAGCGAAATTGCACAAGAAATCACTGGCAGGAGACGGGCAATTCAAACGCTTTGGGTGGCCCCGGAAGTCACTGTTGAGAACTGTGTAGTTGTAGTCGTAACTGATGTAGTTGGTGTTGGAGTGGTCAGCTCTTGTTCTTGTTTCAGAACTAGTGGTCAGCGTTTTTTTTTTTTTCCCCTGCTGGCTGTTTGCATGGTTGCTCCTGCGTTTTTGGCAGAGTGTCTGAAGGAGTGTGAGATGCCATGGCGTGTGCTATGTCCTTGGGAGTTTTCAGAAACCATCATGAGTAGCCAAAACTGGAAGAACTTTGGATGCATGGTGTTGCTGAGTCCAAAATTATGAGTAATTGAGTGTATGTGTTTATCACAAATATGGCCACTCTGTTACAGTGTGCTATGTTCCTCCCATAAAGGTTTTCTCTAGTTAATGGGTAGAATGTAATGTGTCTCTTCACTGGGAATGTCCTGTTGAAAACAAATCCTTGTCACTTGGTCATTAGAAATCTGTTTCCTGTGATGGCTAACTTCAGATACAAGTATTCAAAATTGCTACTTCAGAAAGATTTAAAATAGTTGGTTTGGATGATAGCTGACTCACATGCTGTCTGCTCATCATTGTAAGAAAGTTAGAAAGCAAAAACTGGTTCTGTGCTTCTCACAGTTCTGGTTTTTTAAATTGTGCGGTTTAGCTATTTGCTTTGCCTCTTGCGCAATGTGAAGGGGACGGACGTTCAGACCTGCTAAGCCACCTTTTCCAAAGATCACGACAGGCTTGAAACTACAACAAGGTACACCTTGAGTTTTCTGTTGACTTTAGTAAAATTTAGTATGGACCCTCGAGTTGCTCTCCATGGTCAAATGACCTTAGGAATAAACCTAACAAAGTGGGGAAAACCCTTGTGCAAGTTCATAAATAGTATATTAACTTGGTTTGAGAGAGTTGAATCAATTTTCTTTAAGTTCTTCAAATTGGATGTTCCCTTGATACATGAATTTAAGTCTGCTCTTGATCACAGGTCAGGCTCACCGAGCATTTCTGTAGCCCTCCCGAGCATTGTGATCCCTTACCAAGCTGGTGTTCAAACCCATCTAGCCTGTGCTTCCTATACCACTTATGACTGTCTCTGTGCACAGCATTCCATAGTCTCCCCTTTGACCTTCCAACCTTTGTAGGATTAGGAGAATGAAGGAAGTAAAATGCACATCTGTCAGAGGTTGGAAAAGAAACATGAAAAATTCCTTTCAGTTGGGATCTTAAAATTAGGTAAGAACTTAATCTCTTTTGTGATCCGTCTGCTCCTCATTGATGTGGATGGTATTAGAAATGTCCTCCTAGCACCATCCGAAGTGGTCTTTTGGAAATGTTTTTGACCTAACAGTGGGTTGGGTGTAATGCTTCCTACTGGCAAGTAAAGGAGGGCTTGGGAATGTGTGAGTATGAGAAAGGGTGGTTGGTTAATTTCAGAATGTGAGCCAAGGTGAGGGGAGTACTTCATCCTTATCCTTTTGTGATTGTTAAAAATTCTTTAACATATAGCATCTGTTACAGCTGTATAGCTGTAACACTATTCTGGAAGGTACTTCAGCATTCTTAGATGGATCAGATGGCCTGATTAGCTAGAAAAAATGTGGCAGAGTTTAACACAAACACATCAAATGCTCCTTATTTGTAGGAGAATCTGTTAGGCCCTCACCCAGTTCTTTCACTTAAGCTTCCTTATATGAGTGGGTAGAAATAGTGAAGCTATCTGTTGCAGGAACTAACCTCAATATTCCTAACAAACTCATGTTTCCTGATTTTTGCGTATGTTGGAGACTGAACTGGGCATCCTTTCATCGGCAAATAGGAAGGGAAGAATAGGACTTCTCACTGACTAAAAGAGACAGAAAGCATCCAAGGCAGGCAGATTTTTACACACATAGCACTTGGGAGTGCTTCTTTTCAGGAGGCAAACATTTTTACACACCTGAGGTGACAGAGGTGACTGTTAGTGTGCAGCATAAATTAACAAGAGTCCCAGTTGTGATCCATGCACAGTTTCAGAAGGTCACATTTTATCATATGACACTGTCTTTCGTTTTCTAGTTACATTTTAGTTGGGGCAGCATGGGTTTTTTGCAGTCCAGTGAGTATGTTGGTTATATTGTCTCCTAGCTTCCTTCTGAATGGTAGAGGTGATGCTGTGAAATGCATGGGAGTGTTGGCTCTGATCTTTTTAAGGAACCTGAATTTGGTCTGATCTTTCCTAATAGTCCCCTCTTGCTGGCATCTGAAACATCTTGTGGAGTGACAGCTATAGGCTTTGGAAATGCCAGAGGGCGGGAGGTACGGTGACCAGGACCAGGCACAGGCAGACAGTGATGGGGAAGCACCCTTTGAAAAAAGAGATGGTGGGACTTGCCAGTAAACAGATTGGGGAGGAGAGGGACAGAGTGGGATTGTGGGTATCCCTGAAGTTTGGGTCTGAGGAACTGGGAGGAAGTTGCACAGGATTAAAGTGGGAAAGAGAGGGTCCTTTTATATTTGAGGATTAGATTTTGATGGGAGATCCATGCATTGAGGGGGAAATAGGAGATAAATCTGGAGATGAAAGGAAGGTTCAGCTGGGGTTCCATATAGGAGGTTGCATTCCTCTGGGAGTGAATGGCTGGACAGGGCAGTGCTAGTGAGTGAAAGCACAAGACACTGAGTCTTGCACTGGTGGGACTTCTGGTCACTTGAGAGGGGTGCCACGGACTGCTGGGAGGTTTTAAGCAGAGGATGGCAGGAGCAGGTATATGAATGAAATTTTCTTGAGTCCAGGGCTGCCCCAGTTTAAAATGTGAGCAGGATAGGAAGAGGCCAACTGAGAGGGTTGCTGTGGCTGTTGAGGCCAGGGAGAAGTTCACCCAATCACATCGGCCTCCCAGGCAAGACCAGCAAGGGTGTCCTGAGTGTTCCCGGCTGGTGCAGCATCTCTGGGTGCTTCTAAGAAGGGTCTCAGGGGGGCGGGTCTGGCAGGGGGCGTCAGAGGTACAGGATCTAACAGTCTCGACCATTGCTGCTCTTCCCTGTTTTCTGTCCTCTGGGAAGCCCATCGCTCAGAAAAAGAGGTAGGGCTTCGATGTTTTTCACATTTTGCTTTCAAAAATGAAAGTTCTCTGCAGGCAAAAATCAAGTTTTGGAGATTGATTTAATCATTTTCAGTTCAGTTGCTCAGTCGTGTCCAACTCTTTGCAACTCAGTTAATCATTTTAGTCATTCACAAAGTTTTCTTGCTCTGAAAAAGCCTGGGGGTGGGGACACCTGCCACTCTGAGAACTTTGAGGAAGAACTGGGCACTTTGACAAGCTAATAGTTGGTTGCACTTCCCTTTTTCTTCAAGGGTGTGGAGAGAGTCTTGGCAACACTGGCTTCCCCAGAGCCCTACCTTCATGCCTGGAGAGGGTCCTGTGTCTGCACTATAGATGCAGGTGGCCTTTTTGAGAAGACACCAGAACAGAAACCACAGAGGCTTCAGCACATTTGGGTGATTACATAATTAGAGTAGAGTGACGAAAGCAAATTAATGTGATTTATTTCACAACAGAATCCTGAATTGCCATCTCTTTCTCATTCTCACTTCTAAAACTAAAACACAGGATTGTGCTATTTGACAGATGTGCCTGCTTTTTCTGTGAGGATCATGGGGACTGAGACTTCAGCAGCTGGAGATGTGTGTGCATGCGTGTGTGTGCATGCGTGCGTGCCCTCACGTGCACATACTAAAGCTTTGGGCCCCAGTGTAACTATGGATCAGTCTTCTGACATTTAACATGAGGGGCCCAAAGGCCTCTAAAAACTAGTTTACCGTTGAGGTGAGGTTGGGAGGGTAAGCATGTCACTGTCCACTTGGGTTTCACCATCTGTCAGTTGGTTTCAGTGAGCATTGAGCTTTTGTGTGCCCAAAGCTGTGCTCCTCACACAGCTGCTCCTTAACGTGAGTGTGGTGACTGTTCACCCCACCGTGTGTTGAGGGTGCACTGAAAAACATAAAAAGGAAAGGACTTTTTCTTGTGAAAGGCAGCATCTGAACTTGCCTTCAGAGGTTGAGTGAAGGGCTCGGTGGGCATCACATGGAGAATCAGTATGAAGAGGCGACTGGGAGCACAGCTAAGGTCTGAACAAAGGATTGCTGATGTGCAGAATTGGTAAGGAGTTAGTGGTAGGGCACTTCTCAGGGTGTCTAGGTGGTTTAGGGGAAGTTCCCCTAGAGGAGGGCATGGCAGCCCACTCCAGTATCCTTGCCTGGAGAATCCATAGATGGAGGAGCCTGGCAGGCCACAGTCCATGGGGTTGCGGAGAGTCAGACACAACTGAAGTGACTTAGCACAGCACAGGTGGTTTAGAGTTGCCTGTAGTTTTCATTTCCTGCTTTGCATTTTAGTCATAAGTTGCTTTGTTTCCTCTATTTCTGTTAATTTGTCATACATCTTTTTTTTAAAAAATATTTATTTAGCTGTGTGGGCTCATGGGCTCTTGTTGTCGTGTGCAGGCTTAGTTGCCCTGAGCATGTGATACCTTAATTCCCTGACTAGAGTTTGAACTCATGTCTCCTGCATTGGAAGACCGATTCTTAATGACTGGACCACCAAAGGAAGACCCTGTTGCACATTTTAATGTTGTGAGGTTGATGCAAATTTGTGTTTTGGGTCTTGTGATTTTTTTTCCCTCACAGTAACCACTTCTTCAGATGTAAGTGTGTTTGGAGTCAGGGTGTATGTGCCCTGACTCCTAGAATAGGAGTACTTGTTAGGGTCCGTGGTGCCGGCTGCTCCATAGTGGAGGGCCCAGGTGCCCACCACCGGTCTGCAGGACCTGCAAGCCGTCCCATCCCGTGGACAGCGTACTCAGATGGTCCTGCATAGCTGCCGGGCACTAGGAATGTAGGTTTACCCTGGAAGGCCTCCGTCTGCGGCCAGGACAAATGCACAGAGCCGTGAGAGAGCTCCTGATGGGGTATCTGAGCGAAGCCTCTACTTGTAGGTATCATCCACTCCTTGTTTCACCCCAGTTGAAGGCCATGTGACGTTTCTGTTCAGAGGTCCTATGTGGATGTTGTTTTCATTTGGGCTAGATCATCTAGTTATTTGGTCTCATCTGTAGATTTCAGATCGATATAAGTGTCTTTGGGTATGGATTTTGAGGATAGTTATGTTTTTTTTTTAAAAAGTGGTAAAATAAAACTTAAAGACTATGAATGAGAAGGAACTGCAAAACCTAAATATGTTCATCAGTTAATGCTTTGACTTTTGCAGTTACTGAAAAGTAGGGTTAATTGCAGTTACGCTGTTTCAATATTTGCCTTGTGGTTTAGTGTGCTTGTTCCATTAGATACTGGACAGTGACTGTTGAGTGTTCAAGTTAGTGTAGACCAAGAGCTATATTCATGAAGGAAACTTGTTTCTTGTTGTCATTTTAAGAATTTCACCTTGAATCTTAAGCAGGCATAGAGGGATGTAAATTGAATTTCACTGGTCTAAGAATCAGACCTGACTGGAAATCCCCTCCTTCAGCTTTGGAAGGCAGCTTGCAGGGCAACTGGAGACCAGCTCTCCAGTGTCTTTGTACTAGCCTTTGGGTTTCTGGCACTCATCCTTCTTTAGGGGCGGGAATTGGGGGTAACTGCTGCATAAAGACCAGGTCTAGTGTCTAACTGATTGATTCCTGCAAAACATCCTGAAAGTTCAATCATGAAAAACAAAAATCAGTCTCTCATGGGAACTCACCTTTAGATGCAGATGAGAATTACACTGTTCTAGAATGTTTTTGCATGTTCTTTCATTTATTCTTTTTCTTTGTATTGAAAGTTCAGAGTCAAGGTGGGTGAAGGTGGTCAAAAGATACAAACTTGTGGTTATAAGATAAACCCTGGAATGTAAGGTACAGTATGCTGACTGTAATTCGCCATACTGTATTGTATATTTGAAAGTTGTTAAGAGAGGAAATCTTAAAAGTTCTCATCACAAAGATAAAAGGGTGACTGTATGAGGTGACAAAAGTTAAACTTTGTGTCATCATTTCATAATAAATACACATATCAGATCATTATTTTGTACACCTGAGAATAATACAGTTCAGTCAATTATATCCTTTGAGTGTCTCAGTCTGAATAGTCTTCCTTCTGAACATGTTGATCCTTAGCTTTGTCACAGTTGTGTTAGGCCTGTAAAGCATATCTATCTATCATTAGTATTGGCATGTTCAGTTTTCTTACACTACTTTTTATAAAATAGTGACAATATGTGGTGGTCTGCTCAATTGCAGAAAAGTGTTAGCGCTACAGAAGTGGAATGCTGGCCTAGCAGAGCAGTGCCTTAAGGCTCTATTTAGTTGATGTGCTGGGATGTGCAAACATCAGTTTGTAGCAGATAGTAATATGTGATCATATCGCTTATGAAAGTAGAGGACCTTCCCCTTCAGTATTAAATCCTACATGTCAGAGATGAATTAGGCTTTTGAGTGGCTGATAATCTAAGCACATTCACTCTGCTAAAGGAATAAATGGAACAGTTAAAGTGTTTTATAATGTATGTCAGTTCCTCGGGAAGGTCTTCACTTTGTTAATTTTTCTCAAATTAGATATTAAAACTGACATTATGAATTGTTGAGCTGTACATTTTACTATATGTAGCTTATGTAACCTAATAAACTTACAAAAAAAAAAAAAAGGTAAAATGAGAAAAAGCTCTGATGTCACCTAGCTTGTTCATTTGAGTAGGGGAGACCCATATGATCTCTTATTTACAGAGGGACCACAGCAGCCTGTACCGGTCTGAAGCACAGAATAGAAAACACATGGTTTTTAAAAAAAAATTTTTTTTTTTGCCTTCCTGGGTCACACTTTCATTTCCCAAGCCATGCTCCAGGTTAGTAATTTATTCTTAAATGTCAACCCACTCCAGTACTCTTGCCTGGAAAATCCCGTAGGCTACGGTCCATGGGGTCACGAAGAGTCGGACACGACTGAGCGACTTCACTTTCACTTTTCACTTTCATGCATTGGAGAAGGAAATGGCAACCCACTCCAGTGTTCTTAGGAATGGGGAAGCCTGGTGGGCTGCTTTCTATGGGGTCACACAGAATCGGATACGACTGAAGCGACTTAGCAGCAGTGATTCTCAATAGTTTGGGTCATCTTGATATCCATTGGTACAGAGATTCTGTTAAATAAACCAGCTCCTAGCCATTTCAGAAAATTGACAGATTTTCCTTCTGCAGAAATAAGCTGCACAACTCTGTAGGGGAGGGTTTCCCTTGCTCATCCTGAATCCTCTGAGACTTGTTAGGAGATGCAGTGGGCACAGGTAGAGGTCATGGAGATATATATTTCTCTTTAACAGCTATAAACCAGTTACTATGGATTCATTTACTGGCATGGAACAGGTGTAAACTTACAGCTACATTTTTTCCCTCCC
Source organism: Muntiacus reevesi (assembly GCF_963930625.1). Lineage (NCBI taxonomy): Eukaryota > Metazoa > Chordata > Mammalia > Artiodactyla > Cervidae > Muntiacus > Muntiacus reevesi. The sequence goes on along the minus strand of NC_089249.1, from coordinate 181,905,791 downwards.
TCTCCTGGCTTTCCTGGGGTGGCATCTTGTTTGGCCTTGGCCTGCATCCTAGTAGATCTTCGCAGACAGCACTGTAGCCAGCCCGTTGTGTCCTGTTCTTCGCTATAATGTTGAACCACCACCCAGTCTTGTTTCTGGTCCTAACCAGGAAAAGAGAAAAAATGTTCTTAAGGGGCTGCATCTGCTCAGTGCTTTCTGTCTCAGGAAAGAGATGATCTTTTGTTACTCTCTTTATGAGCCAGCACAAAGGTGCAAACTCAGGCAGGTGCAGAGAAGTGCTTTTCTGAGAAAGTCAATGTCTTCACTGCTTACAAATACGATCATTACCATGAACCTGAAAAACAGGTTTTGGGCTGAGTGCAAAGGATCCTGGTGGAGGAAAGGGTGAAATAGGCTTAGGCTGGATGTCCTGAAGGTTAGAACCTGTATGGAGAGGCCACAGAACAACTCTTGTGGTCCCTGTTGAACCTTTCCACTGTGACACATCCCGTGTTAGATTAGGAGCTGACAGGGTCCCTGGACCAGGTGCAGGCAGATGTAGCTAGATGGGTTGTACGGTGGGAGAAACCAGGTGCTGTGTGTAGCGTCTCCTGGAGTTCCTGTGCTGTGTGCTCCGTCGCTTCAGTCGTGTCTGACTCTTTGCCACTCTATGGAATGTAGCCCCCCAGACTCCTCCATCCGTGGGATTCTCCAGGCAAGAATATTGGAGTGGGTTGCCATGCCCTCGTCCAGGGCATCTTCCTGACCCAGGGATCAAACCCGCATCTTGCAGGCAGATTCTTTACCATTGAGCCCAGGGAAGCCCAGAGTTCCTGCTCATCCCCATCTAGGTTCAGCCACCAAATATATGGTCCACTTTCCCTCTGGGGCTGCGGGAGTTGGGTAAGTTGAAAAACTGTGGAGGGAAGGGACCAGATTGATCATTAGGGCTCAGCCGACCAGGGCCAAGGCAGGCCAGGGAGCGTGAGTGGGCAGACGTGCTGGGCTGGATGGGGGGCAGAGGAGGCCCTGGCCGGCTGTGGCTGTGGCTGGCTGCATCTTCGGGCTGCCGTGCGGGTGTGGGCGTGCTGCTGGGCCCAGCTTACCTGGGACATGCCATCAGTGCCATGTAGGGGTTGGGAAAGTGCAGAAAACTGTTTCACTCCTTAGTGCCCAGGTTTTTGTGTCCGTGTGTATGAACTTAATGCTAAAACAAATGTAAACAGCAGTCTTCCAGCCTGCTTCCCAGGGATAGCCCCTTTATGCCTTACTGTTCTGAATAGGGTGCTAATACTGTTTCTCAGTATGTCAGCTTTGGACCCTGAGGGTTGGCCCTTGAGACCGCAAGTTCTGTCCTTGGCTTCCCGGTACCCAGGAGTGCCAGTCAGAGTGTCATGACTAAATAAATATTATTCACTGCTGAGTCAAGTGGCGACTGGCTTATTATGTTTTCCCTCAGGAAATCTTCAAATGACTTCTTTTCATTTTCATCTTTGGGTTTTTCCCTGGATGTTTGTCATTATTTTTTCCCAATTTCCTTAGAATTGCCGAGCCCCGTGTTTAAACCACACAGGTACCGTGCTCCTCTTTTCCTGGAGCTCTCCTCCTTCCTGGGCCGGCTGCTGCTCAGGCCTTCCTCTGCGTCCCCTCTGTCACCTTAGGCGGGGATGGAGGTGTTGGCCTTGCCTTTGGCAACCTGGAGACAGGTGTGTGTGAGACTTTGCACTTGTGACCTCCTTGTCCTGCCCTTTCACCGAGTCCATGCTTCGGTTGACCCAGAACTACAGATGGAAAGCAGTGTTTGTGTCTTTCTTTGCAGGGAACAGTTTTAGGTTCACCACATAATTGAGGGAAAGGCACAGAGATTTCCTGTACACACACAGCCTTCCTCACTGTGTCCCCCACTAGAGTTTGTTATAGTTGATGAACCTACGTTGACACATCATCATTCAGAGCCCACAGTTTATCCTAGGGTTCACTCTTGGTATTGTGCGTTCTCTAGGTTTGGACAAATGTATAATGACGTGTATCAACCATTATAGTGTCATACAAAATAGTTTCACTGTCCTGAAAATGCCCTATGCTCTTACCTATTCATCCTCCCTTCCTCCTAACCCCTCAAAACCCCTGAATGGATCTTTCTACTCTCTCCACAGTAGTCTTTTCCAGAATGTCACGTAGTTGGAATCATATACTGTATAGTATTCTTAGATTGGCTTCTTTTCACTTAATGCACATTTATACTGTGATGATAATAATATACATTTATCTGTGTCTTTTCATGTCTTAATAGCACTTTTCTTTTAGTGTTGAATAACATTCTATTTAGATTTACCAAACAACAGTTCATCCATTCACCTACTGAAAGACATCGTGGTTGCTTCCAGATTGTGGCAATCATGAATAAGACTTGTGAACATCAGTGTACAGGTGTCTGTGTGATTGCTCGTTTGCAGCCCCTTTGGGAGCATGAGTGCTGAGTTCCATGTTCAGAGTGCTTTGTAAGAAACCTCCAAACTGTTTTCAGAATGGCTGTTCTTACTTTCATGGGTTCATGTCTTTGGTGTTGTGTCTAAAGTCATCACCATACCCAAGGTAGATGTTGGTCTTTTACGTTGCTCCTAGTTTCCCTGTGTTTGAGGTTCTTGTGTGTGTGGATTTTTTTCACTTTGGTTGTGAGCTCTGCCATGTCTGTCCTAATGTCCTGTTCTTGTTTGATGGGTACCAGATCCCCACCACATTGATGCCAGGGCTATGTGTGGGTTGGGGGTTTTGTCTTTAAGTTCTCTTCTGTCTTGCTTCTCTCCAGACTCTTTGTTTCAGTCATTTCCACTGGGGGCTCCTTACAGGGAGATGGGGCGTGGATGTTTGGGGGCCTCCAGGTGTGAGAGTTAAGTCCCGGCCTTGAGGCCTCCGTGTCTAATGTGCAGGTCTGTGGGGGCAGTGTGCCATATTCCTCTGTTTCCAGAGCACTGTGCCGTCCTCTGACTGGAGCGCAGAGTCAGGACCCCTGGTTCAGTTGCTCCAAAGAGGTCCCCTGGCTCTCCTGCAGGGCTGAGGACGAGTGCTTGGTCAGGGTCAGACCCCACCAGAATTGTACCCCCTTCTCTCTGTCCTTTTAGTCAATCATCACTTGTACTTTATTGGTAGTGACTTCAGGAATAAGCTGAGATAGATATATGTTCAGTTCATTCTGTTTTCCATAATTTTTTTTTGAGATTTAATGTAAGGTTTGTTGAACATAATAATATTGCACTATTGGTAAGTGATGTGATAAATATGAGAAGAGCAAACATATTGTAATATATACACTTACTGAAGCAACATGATGTACACCTTAAATTTACACACTCCACAAACAGAAATGGTGGTAGAACAACTAGATATACATTTGCAAAATAAAGTTTGACTCCTGCTGCTAAGTCACATCAGTCGTGTCCGACTGACTCTGTGAGACCCCATAGACGGCAGCCCACCAGGCTCCTGCCCCTGGGATTCTCCAGGCAAGAATACTGGAGTGGGTTGCCATTTCCTTCTCCTGTTTTCCATAATCTATCATCCTCTATATTTAGGAAAAGTGGTTGTCTGCCAAAAAGGAAATACCGTAGTAAAGATGTTTTTAAATTTAATTTTATTAATAGGTAATACTATTCAAAACCAAGCAGAATTGTAAAATGTTGAAAGTGCCCCGAAGCCTGCTAGGAGGGGCCCCGCTGGCTGCCCCTAAGACCACTGGAGCACCTGGGTCACAGTGGGGCGGTGGCCCTGGCCCACTGAGTAGTAGGGATTCCTGGGCTCACACTGTGTCAGTAGGCGGAGAAGAGAGCGGTGGTTCTTTGGGTAGAAGGCTAACCAAAGCTGGAGGAATGACTCCATAGAGAACCACCATTCAACTATCCTCACGGCAGTCATTCAGCCAGGAAATGTCAGAATGCTGAAACTAAAGGGTGGGAGTTGGATGAGGAGCAGAACATGTATGTAGTCCCCAGATGCTCACTGATGACTAAGGCAGAGAGGAACTTAGGATGGAGACCCGGCCTGTCATCAGAGGTGACGTGGGGTGGTGGGGATCTGGGGCACACCCCCGAGGCGGAATGGAGAGGGGAGTGCCTGTGGCAGGCCCATTTCTGCGTTCTCCATGGGCCTGGCCTCTCAGCCAAGCAGTGTCCATCCAGGGTTCAAACACTGGGGATCGCATAGTTACTTCTGGGGGGTTAGGTATGCAGGGCGAGGCTCCTTCCCAACCTTGACAGTAGCTTCCACCAGCACCCTCCCAGGGATCAGGTGTGAGCATCTCCCATCAGCTTAGAGCAAGCTCTTTGTGGTTCATTTGGTTTTCTGTCAACATTCACACAGAATCTGCCCAGTTGAAGGCTGCTCAGCCCTCCACAGATTGACTTCACCATAGGTGCTAAGTCCAGATTCCTAAGCATTTGAGAAAGTGACTGTATTTTCCTAAAGCCTTGTTTGGAAACAAAAGAGTTGAAGGATAAATGTACTGAGTGTGGAGAGGCCATATCTGGGCACCTCTGGTGCCCTGTGGGTCTTATAGTATAGGAGATCCCCTCGTCTGTGATCACTTATCCCTTCCTGCAGGTCTGGGTATTGGGGCCTGGGCTCTGACCTTGGGTCCAGTCGGCTCCGTGACTGCTCCCAGTCTGCTCTGCTGAGCGAGGAAAGGCCGGGGAGCCCAGACACAGCACACGTTCTTCTGCACACTTGGGGCTGCACCACACAGGCCTTCTCTCTGGAGCAGCGCTGACCACAGGTCTCAGGAAAGTGTTCCCTAACATGGCCATGCTGTGGGCTCAGCCTTGGACTGAATGCCCTGGTGTGCGCCCCTTGACCCCAGTGTTCTCACTCACCCAGTCTGCCTGAAGGGTGTGCTGAGCTCTCAGCTTGTTAGGAAGGGTTGGCTCTTGGTCTCGGCCAGGCCCTCCTAAGGTTCTCGGGTATTAGTTGTCTTACCATGGAACTCTGTTTCATTGAGACGTGGAGCAGTTGGGAGACATGGTAGGGCCTTGAAGTGGTTGTTTCTGGCCCCTTGAAGAACTCTATTAGATTATGGAGAATCTAGCATTCATTTGAAAGCCACACTTACTGCGCCTCAGAGTGGTGAGTTGAAGGACTTTAGAGGTAAGTTGCCCTAAGGCCTTGGGTGTAAGTTCCTCAGATAATGGTAGCAACTGCTTCAAATTCCAGTCAGCCTTGTTCTAAGATTCCCATATGCTGCCTTGTAAGAGTGATTTAGAGGTTCAAGAGGTAGGTGGGCAGGACTGTTTTCTTTTGGATAGGAACCAGACTTTCATCAGTTGGTGCCTTGTGATAGAGGAGGAGCTGCATCAGTCTGGCTGTGGGTGAGTGGTCTCCAAGCTGTTCCTGCTTGCCTGACCTTGGGCAGCACAGAAAAAAACCCCAGGACTCCTTGTTCCTGTAGGTTTCTCTGGCCAGTGTTGCTCCCACCGGTCTGCAGCATGGGGAATATCTTTGCAAACCTCTTCAAGGGCCTTTTTGGCAAAAAAGAAATGCGCATTCTCATGGTGGGCCTAGATGCTGCGGGAAAGACCACCATCCTGTACAAACTGAAGCTGGGTGAAATTGTGACCACCATTCCCACTATCGGTGAGGACGCTGGGCCTTGGGAGGCTGGGAGGTGGTGGTGCCTCTGGCGATAGGCTCACCCAGGTCTCCTCCAGGCTTCAACGTGGAGACCGTGGAGTACAAGAACATCAGCTTCACTGTGTGGGACGTGGGCGGCCAGGACAAGATCCGGCCTCTGTGGCGCCACTACTTTCAAAACACACAAGGTAAGAGTGAGCTACCCCATTACACCCCTCAGGAGTGGGGGTCAGGGTGTCTTGAGCACCTGTGCTCACGCTTACTGTTCCCTCTGCAGGTCTCATCTTTGTGGTTGACAGCAATGACAGAGAGCGTGTGAATGAGGCCCGCGAGGAGCTCATGAGGATGTTGGCAGAAGACGAGCTCAGGGACGCAGTTCTGCTCGTGTTTGCTAACAAACAGGTACGTGTGACTGAGCTACCCAGTGTGCTGGTGGGGGGGTGCATGTCAGGCAGCCAGCCTCCCAGGGCTGGAGGTCTGAACGGGGGCGGGGGGTGGTCACAGGCCAAATGGAAAGGGTTCCACGCAGCCCCTTGACCCACGCCTGCTGTGCTGCCACCCACCCCCCCCAGGACCTCCCCAATGCCATGAATGCGGCCGAGATCACGGACAAGCTGGGCCTACACTCTCTGCGCCACAGGAACTGGTACATTCAGGCCACCTGTGCCACCAGCGGGGACGGGCTTTACGAGGGACTGGACTGGCTGTCCAATCAGCTCCGGAACCAGAAATGAGCTGTAATCCTCTCTCCTCCCCTCTCACTCCCTCCTTCTACCCTCGCTTTACTCTCATGTGGCAAACGTGCCCCTGTGGTGTGAGTGCCAGAAGCTGTCTCCATGGTCGGTCACAGTGTGCTTCACCATGCTGTAAATGTGCAGACGCAGCCTGCAACTGGGTTTTTATTTAATGTAAATAGTTTTTGTTTCCAATGAGGCAGTTTCTGGTACTCCTATGCAATATTACTCAGCTTTTTTTATTGTAAAAAGAAAATCAACCCACTGTTTAGTACTGAGAAGGGATTTTAGGCACACGGGTCATCCAGGAGTTGTGTGTCAGATGAGCCCAATACTCCTCCTCTGGGCTTTAGATCTGTGTTGAGATCCATTTTGGTGGTTGGTTTTTAACCCAAACTCAGTGCATTTTTTAAAATAGTTACAAATACAAAATAAGGAGAACACTTGAACACACAGAAGGGAGAAATGTGCCTAATGTAGGTTCTGCGGTAACGGCCTGAGTCCAGTCCACCGGTGGTCTGTTTCCCGTTGGGAACATGAAACGGGGCAGAACCAGCCATGATATCCATTCTGCATGGTCACAATAGGGTCCCTGTGATTTGCTCTGTCTCGGGTCATCCCACACCCCATAGCGTTTGTGCTTGTATTTGTGCGTACATGGCCGCCCAGGAGATGGGGTGGAGGCTGCAGCCGCCGTTCTCAGACCCCTTGGAAGAACCCCGGCCTTTTCTCGGGTCAGCATGGGCACTTTGGTTGGAACGCCCTGGCTGGAGCGGGAGTCCTGCAGTCCCCTTGCTTGCCTGCTCCGGGCTCTCTGGGGTCTCACCAGCAGGAGTGCGGGTGGTCATCCTTGAGCCCCAGCCCCTCAGAGCCCCTGTCTACATGTGCTTTCACTCCCTCAGCCTGCAAGGGTCAGATTTGCCATTGAAAATGATAACCTCTACTTTTTTCTTTTGTATTTTGATAAACACTGAAGAAGCTGGAGCTGTTAAACTTTATCTTGGGGAAAACCTCAGAACTGGTTTATTTGGTGTCGTGGAACCTCTTACTGCTTTCAATACACAATTAGTAATCAACTGTTTTGTATACTTGTTTTCAGTTTTCATTTCGACAAACAAGCACTGTAATTACAGCTATTAGAATAAAATCTCTTAACTATTTCATGGCTCTCCTGTGTTTCGGTGCCCCTGACAGCCTGCCCTCTGGGAGTTGGGCAAGGACAGCCACTTTCTCCTCACTTAGTGAGGGCTGGATTGCTCTGCCTTGCCCCATTCTCTCGCTTTGCCCATCCCTTCCCTGCCCACGCCCCCACCTTCACTTGGCCGTGGTCGGGTGTAGGTCCCAGCACCCTTGGGGCCACGTCATTGGTCTCATTGCTGGCAGTCCTGCCCCCTGGTCGCAGGCTTTGCAGTGCCCAGTCAGGAGAGGGACAGCAGGGTCACCATATAGGGTATGCCCCAGGGGCCAGGGCCAAGGGTGGTATGGAAGAAACCACCCCTTCCTAACATGCACACTCTCTGGTACCCCCAGGCCATACAGCTTGTCCTCTGGAGGGGCAGGACAATCTCCAGTATTGCTGCCACAGTAATGGACACATGCCTGGCTGGGTGATTTGTGTGTCTGTGCCATAGACCCCCTCCCACTTTTGCAGGAGTCGCCGCTCTGACCTGGAGCCCTTCTTGGCACTCTTGTTTTCCTCACTGGGGCGGCCTTTGGCAGGCCAAAGTCCAGGTGGCCTTCCCCTAGGAGACAGGCCCTACCCTAGATAGTGATCTCTAACAGGTTGATAACCAGTGCCAAGTGCCTTTAAGAGAGTTGCTTTCAGTTCTCATTTCTTTTAAAATCAGCAGCAAAGCAAGAACCTCGGTAATGAATCCAGTCTAGGTTTTGTCTTTATTCCAGTGTGGTTTGTAGGATGTTTTCTTTTTTTCTATGGATGGCAAGGTTCTGTATGTGCCTTCAGCCTTGGAGATGGGCGCCGGGTGGAGGGAGCCAGTGCCTTTACAGGTGGCAGGAGGCAGGGGGGGTACGTGTGAGATGGTGGTTAGGAGATCTTTGGTGGCCTAGGAAGTCCACGTCCCCATGATCTACCAGCCCAGACTGCCCCCTTCTCGCATGGTCACCTGCTTGCAGCTGAGCACCTTTTGGTCCCTCTGCCCTCCCTGCCGACCACACATAATCCAGGACTCTTGGTACACCTGAAGTAGATGCAGGGACCAGGCCAGCAGGGGACCCCAGGATGCTGACCACCAAAAGGACAGTGCCCCTAAGTGTGACTGCAGACGGCCTTGCTGGAACTCCCAAGATTTACTGCATTTTCACACATCACTTTCTGTTGTGACACAACAGCAAGTTTCCTTTTAGTATAAGACACTTTCCACTTAAAATAAGTTTATTTAAGTACAAAGAGTGAGTCAATACAAAGAAAAATAGCAGTAGCCATACTGGGCCACAACTAAGCCTCTTCAGTATTCTGGCCTGGAGAATTCCATAGACGGAGGAGCCCGACGGGCTACAGTCCATGGGGTCACAGAGTCGGACATGACTGAGGGACTTGCAAGCCTCTCTGGGAGCCTGGGGTAACCCCCACAGGCCCGTCCTCCAGACCCCTGGGCCTCAGTCGCTGTCATGCCTGCGCTTCTTGCAGCAAGTTGAGGAGTCAGAGTCACGCCTAGGGAGACCGCGAGACGCCTGGGGTGAGGGGCTCGGCCTGCCAAGCACGCCCTCATCTCCACCCCCAGGCAGCTGCACCTACTGGACAGGGGCAGGGGGCAGTGAGGAGTCCAGCCTTCTCCCACGCTCCTTTTCTTTCTTCCTCTTCTCTTTCTTGTGCCTCTTCTTTTTCTTCTCTTTCCTGCTCTTCCTGTGGCTTTCAGGACTACAAGGGGGAGCGCGTGAGTGCTAGAGGCTCCTAGGACTTTGGGGGTCTAGACCACAGTGGCTGCTGACCATGTGTAGCCATTTCAACCTCAAGTCACTAAGAATAACTCAGTACCACGTGTGGCCAGCGGCACAGACACATTATGACGATGGCAAAAGGTCTGCAGGACACCTACCTGACAATCTCAGCTGCTTCCAGCCCTCCCACTGGGATGCCCCTGCACTCTTGGGGCCAAGTGCTGACACTCCAGTGCCCCTGACCCTGCTGCGGGTTGGTGGGCCGTCATGAGCCTTCCCTGGGGCTCACTGCACCCCAAGGCTCCTCAGAAGAAAAAGGGGGCTGGAGCTGGGAGCCTGACTGGAGAAGCAGCCAACATGCTGAGAGAAAGGAGTTCTGTGCCCTGGGGGCCCTTACCCCGGCTCCACCTTCTCCTCTGACCGAGGCTTCTTCTTGGCCAAAGCCAAGGAGGTCCCTGGCCGACTGCTCTCCACGCGGTGGTGCTGCCGAGAAATGCCACTCTGGGGGCGTGCAGGGTGCCCCGGCATACCGACAAGGGAGAACCAGCCAGAAGCTGGGAGGGCTTCCCCAAGGGCCTGCCTCGTGGCCCTCAACTGGAAGAGGCGCTCAGACCCATTCCCACCCCACCATGAGATCCAGCATATTTGGGAGTAATTACCGTGAATACCGAAAGCCCCAGCTTAGCGGCCTCTTTGTCTTCCCGGGACAGCGCCACTCGCCCTACAGAGCCACTGCGGGGACGTGGGTAAAATACTCTATGGTGAAACACCCCCACGACGAGGACCGCCTCCCATCCCCAGGCCTCCCTAGAGAAGTGGTTGGCCTGGATGACCCGCACTGGTTTCCACCTAGGCAGCTGATGGTGCCAAGCCCCAAGAAGCCGCACCCTCGCGATTTCTGGGGCTCCCGAGGTCCCCCCCACCCCCACCCGGCCCCGCACCTGGAGCTCCCTAGACCCAGAAGCCGGTCCACTCCCTTCTCGGGGTCACCACCTTCCCGCTTACAAACTTCGACAAAGTCCTGTGGAGGGGAGTGCAGTGCTCGCTGGAGAGCGGGATCAGCCCCCTCACCAACCCAGCCCCACCCTCCAAAAGAGCCCATCTCACCTCCTTGCTCAGGCCGGTGGGCTGCTTCTTTACGTTCTTGTAGCCTCTGCGGGGGCCGCGCGTGAGCTTCAGGGAGCGGCGAGCCTCGCCTCGCCTCTTCCCCCAGCCACGCCGCGGTCCCATCCACCCCCGCCGCGCACCCACCCAGAAGTAACACCCCCACCCCACCGCCGCCGCCTCCCCACTCAAGCTCTCGAGGCACACTCACAGCGCTGCCATGAGCGCCTCCTGTTCCGCCTGCCTCACAGCCGCCAATTCCTGCTCCCGGCTCAGTCCAGCGCTGTTCGCCCGGCCCTTGGCGTACCAAGTAAGGTCACGGCCCTTCTGCCAGCGGCCCACTGGGGCCATCAGCGAGTTGCCTGCGGGAACAGAGCGCCAAGCCCTCTGCACGGCCCATGGGTCGGCGAACCCACAGCCCGCGAGCTCCGGGTCCCTGCGCCCCACTCACCCAGGTAGTTCTCCCTCTGCTTGTCTGTCTTCACATCCTCCCAGCTGAACTGGTCCTGCCCGCCGCGCACGCCGCCCCGGCTGGAGCCGAACATTGTGGTAACGTGCAGGACCTCTCCCCGGGATTCCCGGTACCAAGGCCCTACAGGTCCCAGCTCCCACTCCCACGTCGCACACGGTGACGTCACGTCCGCGCCAACCCCACGCGCTTGCGCACTGTCCCCCTCCCCCGCCCCAGGCATCCTAGCCAGAGCGCCTGCGCACTGACGCGACCCGGCATCTGCACTTGCGAAAGGTGCGGCTGTACCTGAGCATCGCGCTGCCAAGACCGACAGTTTTATAAATCATATTATGTGGGTGACGCCGCAGAGCTACAGTTCCCATTGCCTGCCGTGTTCCCGGGGCTGTGCTGGAGGAGGGGTAGGCACCAGAGAGAGAACGACTGAAGGTTTCCAACTATAGCTGATGGAGGTTTCTATCAGGTAGCAGGCTGCCTGGGAGACAGGAGAGCGGCCAAGGTCAGGTCGTGCCTGCAACGCTCAGCCTCCGCCCTCGGGGGGACCACCTGTGTCTAGTTTCCGAGGAAGCAGGCAAGCACACCTCGTTGGGTTCACTCCCCCAGACAGCGCGGAGAATGCCTCAGTCTCCCCCAAGGTGTTGGCAGTCACTGCTGATGGGTCAGTATCCGAACTAAAGCGAGCTAGTTGTTGGGCAAGTGCGTTCTGTTTATCATCACAGCAGACCAGATTAGACTCAATGACAACAATTCTAGTGGGTGAAGGGATGCCACTCCACTAGCCAACCCCTGAATTGAAACGGTAAGGGTTTCTGAGGGATTTACAACAGTGTCAAGAGTGTTATTTGAATGTCCTTTTTGTATTGATCTTTTCACAAGAGACAGCGTCCTCAACTCATGATTTACAGACACGTGCCCCTCCCTGCTTCACAGCTAGGACACAGCAGCTTCCAGGCACCATCACTTTTTGGTCCAGAACTGCTTGTACCGCTCCACATCAAAGTCGTCACCAAGCTCTGGCTCCTCCTCCTTCTCTCTGAGCTGGCCCTCTCGTTTTCGCAATCGTGCACGCCTCTCCTCTGGGGACAAGGAGTCCAGGTCCACAGGCATCTGTGGGGAGAACGGGGTATGTACATGGCTCAGGTGCAGGGTACCAGGATGTTCTCCAGAGTCTCCACTTCACCTTGTTATCATCTACCACGTAGTTTAGGTTTTATGTGTTCTATGGGTTTTCTCTCCCTTCAAAACTTTTTTTTCAACCTTCTCTTCTTGTTTTCCCAAGACTTGCCATTTTTTTCAACCATACAGCTCACTGCTTTCTTACCTTGGTCTGTGGAGTGCACTGCAGGTCACTTCCTGCCCTCTCCTCAACCAAAAATTCTGACCTAATTCACTCCCCTCCTAGCCCAGCGATGGTGGGTTCTAAGCCCATGAGCTCCTGGAGGAGTAGTTTCTACAGGCTAGGTCCCCCAGGACCTGATCCTAGGGAGTGTCAGGGAAGGAAGCTTACTGTGAGCATCCGACGAGGTTCCGGATAGCGGATGTGGATGGTGGAACCATCCTGCTTGACCAGGAGAACAGGGTAGAGGCGTGCGTAGGTCTGCCGGTGCACTCGAGTGAGTGAGGCTCTGTTGCAATCAGCCCGCCAAGAGGACATATACAGGTGGCGGCAGCTCTCAGGGGCAGCCCTTGTCATCCCATGCTGCCAGAGCAGGCTGCAGACACACACATGCTGGTCAGTGGCTGGTGCCAGGATCAGATTGGCCACGCAGCCCAGCTCCTAAGGGGGCACACAGCAACGTGCACCAGGGCAGGATGTGGTCAGAGCAGCTCCACTCCACATCCAGAAACCTGGTGGGTCTCTAGTGAGGCCTGACCCCATGGCTAGGGTGCTAGACTATAGCACTGAATGGGAAGCTGACGTCCAGGGGACTGCAAACCTGGTGTTGTGAACTGGCCATTTGAGTCCACCCCGTCCCCATTCACACGTTGAAGCCCTAACCCCAGTGAGATGGTGTCAGGAGGTGGCACCTCTGGATGGTGATTAGGGTTAGATGATGGCGGGGTCCCCACAGTATGACTGGTACCCTTATAAGAAGAGACCAGAGAGCTAACTCTCTGCACCAGACGAGAACACCACCAAAGGCAGCCATCTCTGAACCAAGAACCTGGTTCATCAGAATCCTGCTGGCACCCTAATCTCAGACTTCCAGTTTTCATAAGCTGCCTGGTCTGTGATGTTCTGCTAGATCAGCCCAAGCTGACTGAGACACTTGGTCCACTTGGCTTCTGAGTGTGATGGGCACACAGCAGAGCGCATGCTCTAAGGTGACAGAATAGGGCCTGTTCACGCCCCACTCAACCCAGCTTACATGAAGGCACATTTCTCTCATCCACTCAGGACCTGGATTTCCCCGTCCTAACCTTGCCCTGTGACACCGCCCCCCACACAGAGTCCCTTCCAGCCTGCTTTCATACAAACTTGAATTCCAAACCACAGACTGTGCCTCAGTCAATCTGTTTCCTGATATTCACATCAATTCAGTAGCTCCCACCAGACTTTCAGGACTTCTCTCTCCACAAAGCAGCCACAGGCCATGCACAGCCAGAGAATGGCAGCCTCTGCTTTCGTTGTGGTTCCTGCCACCCCGCTGCAATTTCCAGCTGACACCTCAGACTGATAGCCCATTTCTTCCACTAGTCTGATGGCCTGGGGTGAGAGAACTGCATCTTACTTGCTATGAAGCCCCAGACTCTCCCTAGCTGAGTGCTCAGTAAATTTTGGCAAAATCCTCCAGAAGTACAAGACTGGAGAAAGAAGTGGGTGAACTCCAGCACCAGAGGAACCCACAGTGAGTTGGGCAGGGCCTGTACCTAAGCAATACCACGGAGCTCAGGGCACAGCCACTCCAGACAATCTGGGGTTGGTGATTCAGGAGGCTCCTGGAAGGGGCTGGAACCAACCCTTGAGGGGAAAGAGTGAATGCTTTCCCACCAGGACAGTAGCTTCAGTTTCAACATGAACCTTTTCCAGCACAAGGGCCCTCCTGGAAATTTTGCAACCAAGTCCCTTCCCCATCTTCATACTAACCCACAGCTCAAGTGCAACAATCCCTCTTCCTAGGTTCCACAGAAACAATTTAAAGCCTGCATTCATTCTCTCCTCCATCAGCACTCACTTGGGGAGATCAGGGGAAGAGAGGAAAATGCAGATGGGGAGGCAGTTCTGGTGGGAAGAGCAGGAAGGCCATGGTCTTCTCCAGGGGTGGCCTGCAGGCTCTGAATAGGACAGTGGCCACCACCACATCTGTTTGGTGCCAGGTACTCACAAGTCACTTCCATTCCTCCTTCAACACGGTTAAGGTGTCCATACATATGTAGTGGTGGTGATTTAGTCGCTAAGTCATGTCCAACTCTTGTCACCCCAGGAACTATAGTGGCCAGACTCCTCTGTCCATGGGATTTCTCAGGCAAGAATACTGGAGTGGGTTGCTATTTCCTTCTCCAAGGAATCTTCCTGACCCAGCAATCAAACCTGGGTCTCCTGCACTGCAAGCAGATTCTTTACTGACTGAGCCACCAGGGAAACCCCCACAAATATGTACTTGTATGTACTTCTCCAGATAAAACACGCTGGCTCTGGAGACTTTACTAAGGCTGCAAAGCCTAAGGCTGTTGAGTCGGGATTCTTCCGGTGGCCCCATTATAGGAGTCCCAAAGGGCCTGGAAGTCCATGCTTACCGAAGCAGGCTGCCCTGGGCCGCCATTCCTCCTGAGAGCCCCTGCTGCACGTAAAGGCCTAGGGTCATTCACTGGTCCAGTATGCAACTGCTAGGCAAGGAAATAAAAGATCTTTTTAAAAGACAGGATTTTCCACCTAATCGGTTCTCAACAAATCCTAGGCAGGAACAAAGCCATCTCAGACAGACTTTAGCAGGTCAGTGCAAGCGTTGCCCAAACAATCTATGAGGCTTTCAGCCCTCACCTGGCATTAGAATTATCTGTGGAACGTCTCTGATCTGCAGATGCCTCAGTTCTACTCCCAAAAACTTTGACTCAATAAACTGTCTGCAGCAGGGCCTGAGCCTATTCTGGTGGGTTACAAGTCACTCTGAGGATGGAATGCAATGTAAACGGTGACAACTAGCTTATACCTGTTTTCCAAGGTCATTTCATTCTCACAAAATCCAGCGAGGTGAGGATTACCAAAGAGCAGCCGCAGCTTACTAAACCCTGACTCCCAGGGAAACTGAGGTTTCCGCGGTGATAAACCAGTTGCTTCAAATGTCGTATACCTGATGTCTCAAACATTAAGACCCCAGGAAAAGAGCCCTCCCTGTCGAGATAAACAGGTTTGCCTTGCTATATTTTCCCTGCAGGCCTCCTTCCGCCTTAGGAGATGACTCAACAGGAAACCGCAAAGCTATAAACCTCCCAAGTGATACCCTCAAGGGCAGCTAGCGGCAGGGCCCGAACCCTCCTTTGAAGGAAGCCCTCAAAGCCCGCGCGACGCGGCGCCTTTCTGGCACCAACTTGCCACCCTCACCGGCTCCGGAGCGGCCTCGAGGACCAGCGGCTCGGCCGCCACAGGCCAACGGGTGCGGGGCTGGCCAGAGGTGAGTACACAGTCAAGGTAAACTCAGTTTTCACTCCTCGTGTGGCTTCGCCCCGACGTCATCCGCGGGCGAAGGGTCTCGCGGCGGTGACCTACAGCCTTCCAAGGCGCGGCGAGACCGTCGCCGCTCTGACTTACTTGCCCGCTGGCTCAGGCGGGTCTGGCGCGGCGGTGACGTACGCCTCTGAGGGGCGGAGAGAGGCCGGCGCGGCGCGGCGCGACGATATGACGTATGTCCGCCCGGGTGGCGGCGACTGCGGCCCTTCATGCTGCGGCGCCCGCTGGCCGGGCTGGCAGCGGCCGCCCTTGGCCGGGCCCCCTCGGACGGTGAGTGGCGGCCCCTCACAGCGGGACGGAGTTCTGGGCGCGCGCAGACCCCAGAAGGATCCAGGCCCGTGTGTCACGGTCTGAATCCGCGGCAGAGAGGCGGGGACCGCCGCTACTCGCGTGCGAGGCGCCACCGGAGCCCGTGCTGAGCGCGGGTGTCGTGGGCCTCCTTCAGGGACTCGTGGGGTTGTGCTCGTGAATTCTGTCATTTCGTTAGCCACCGAAACTGCCCTCGGCGTCCCTCAGTGGTTCCCAGAGCTCTGTTTCAGCATAAGTAGAGCGGGGGGAGACAAGAACAAGGTAGTCTTTTCATGGAGTTAAATTCAGGGAGGCTTCCCTTCACTTTGAAGTTTTATCCAGTGTGTCTCTGTGTTAGAATTGCCTTTGGTAGTTATTATTTTTACTTGGAAAATTTAAAAACTGGTTCCCCTGTATCAGTCCTCAAAATATAAGAGGAAATCATTCTGATATTGGAAGCTCCAAACAGTTTGTAAAACCCCTGCAATCTGAGAACTTCATGCTGGACGCCTTGTGGACCCTGCAGGATGCGGAGGGGCAAAGAGGGAAAGCCACTTGACACCCTTCTCCAAGGTGGGCCACAGAACAGAGCGAAAAACCCTGGGAGATCAGGGTTTTGAAGGCCCTTAGGTTGCCCCAGGTATGGCAGAGTCACCAAAGTCCCGGTTAGCTCACCTGGCCTGTAGAAATATGTAGTCTACGCCGCATTTAAGGGAAACCCCTCCCAGTAGTCCAGCTCTGGCACTGTTTGGTTCCCACCGGAGATTGCAAACCCAGGGCCGGGTCCTAGTGGGCACAGCTGACTGCTCCAAGGACTCCCAGACAGGAGGGCCCCTGGGACTGCCGCAGTTTCTTGGCCAGCCCCCCAGCCTAGCACTGTTGGACATTGCAGATTTGGGCACTTCTACACGGGAGCAGGTTGTTGGTGGCAGGCCTTCCTGACGTGACATGGGGATGGTAGTTGGGGTTCAGCGTCCCTGGGGACAAGACATGGCAAGTCTCCGTTGCTGGAGCTGCTTATCTGCTTTTTTTAGACATTCTTTTGGAAGCAGTGAAGGGGAATAAGCCTCCTTTACCCAGGTGCTCGTTTGAGGAGGAGCAGTGAGGTATGCCACCTCGCTTGTTTTGACTGCCTTTCATAGGGGTGGGTGGAGAAGGCAATGGCAACCCACTCCAGTACTCTTGCCTGGAAAATCTCAAAGACGGAGGAGTCTGGTAGGCTGCAGTCCATGGGGTAGCTAAGATTTGGACACGACTGAGTGACTTCACTTTCATGCATTGGAGAAGGAAATGACAACCCACTCCAGTGCTCTTGCCTGGAAACTCCCAGGGACGGGGGAGCCTGGTGGGCTGCCGTCTATGGGGTCACACAGAGTTGGACACGACTGAAGCGACTTAGCAGCAGCAGCAGCAGCAGCAGCAGCAGCATGGGGTGGGGGATGGCTGGCCAGTGTGAGGCAGGGCCAAGCAGGACAGGAGGAGGAAGCCAGGATGCGCTTTTCACGGCTGTCCCTCATGCATGAGTCCCGTGCCCCTTGGTGGCGTGCCTGCCCAAATGTGGGCTTTTCTGTCATTCGCCTCCCCCAGACCATGACTTGTGAAGTGTATGAGTCGCTCAGTCATGTGCAACTCTTTGTGACCCCACAGACTGTAGTTCAACAGGCTCCTCTGTCCGTAGAATTCTTTGGGCAAGAATACTGGAGTGGGTTGCCATTTCCTCCTCCAGGTGATCTTCCCCACCCAGGGATCGAACTTGGGTCTCCTGTATTGCAGGCAGATTGGTAATTGTCTGAGCCACCAGGGAAGCCCATATGCCTTGTGAGTGACCCAGGAAAACTGTTGCCACTGAGAGGAATATGGGGTGGGTGTGGCCTCCGGTCTGATCATTAACAAGTTGAATTTCCCGCCACGTGAGCTCTCACTCTGTTCTTTTCTTGTAAGGATTCACACACTTGCCTGCACACACCAGGCCAGCTTGTAATCTGAGTTGGTGCCACACCTGTGACAGGTGTAGTTTGCCTGGGCTTTCCTTTAGAGTCTGAGAACACATTGACCCGACCTTAGTCTGGAACTGGGAAAATCAGAAGTTTCTTTGAGTAGTAAGTAGATTCTGGGAGTTCTGAAATTGTACATTTTTCTTCAGCCATACCCAGATTTTTTTTTAAAGGTCTGAACTGTTACTTTCTATCGTTTGCATCGCATTTAGCATAACTCAAGAAACATGTTCAGAGAATTTGAGGAAGAACAGGAAGGAAGGTATTACAGTGTGGTTGGGGTGGAAGGAGGTGACCCCAGTCCTTAAGGGGAAAAGGGAAGGCGCAGAGGGTGAGCTGCTGGGGCCCTGGTGTGGCAGCGGGGCCCTGCAGGCAGGCTCTGACCCCCGGCCGGAGCTGTGCGCCAGCCTCTTTCCCTTCTGGGCCCTCCTCTGACCCTAGGTGTGCCCAGCCCAGTGCTCTAGGCCCCTCTCTGATCCTGTGTGTGCTGGGCCTGGATTCTCCCTGGTCCCTGGCTGGTCCTTTCTTCCCCTCTGTGAGAGTGAACCTGCTCCACCCAGAAGGGGTCGGGCTGCTTCAGGCTCCATGGTTTGTATGTCCTGGACCCCTTTCCTCTCATGCTCCCTCTGCCTTCCCTTAGGGCTAGAACTGAGGCTCTCATGGAAGACTGACTCTCGGTTCTTCTCGCTGATGGAGAGAGACCCAGATGCCGCTGTGTTGCCTGTGTAGTGCCGTGACGGGCCCACGTCCTCCCCACTGTGCGCCTCTTGCCACAGTGCAGCTGCTTCTTCCCTGAGAGGGCCAGGCTTCCTCCATGCAAGGCGTGGTCCCACCCTACTGTAAGAGGAAGTAAGAAGGAAACCTCTTCCCTGAGAGGGCCAGGCTTCCTCCATGCAAGGCGTGGTCCCACCCTACTGTAAGAGGAAGTAAGAAGGAAACCTCTTCCCTGAGAGGGCCAGGCTTCCTCCATACAAGGCGTGGTCCCACCCAGCTGTAAGAGAAAGTAAGAAGGAAGCCGCCTCTTCCCTGAGAGGGCCAGGCTTCCTCCATGCAAGGCGTGGTCCCACCCTTCCGAGAGGAGAAGTAAGAAGGAAACCAAGAGAAGTAAGAAGGAAACTGCTGGCTCTCCCACTGCAAATCAGGTTCTTGAAGGTTAACTGGTTTCTGAAGGTCACTGTGCCAGGACGTATCCCACACATGGAGCCCCTGAGGCGAAGGCCAGAGTAGTTCTGTCCCACACAGCCTGTTTGGGGGGTGGGGCGTGATCAGCCATCCTGACCCAGATCAACACAGGTCTAGTGTTTTACAAGAGTGCTAATGGGGTCTGACTGTCCCTTCTCTGTGTCCCCAGAGGGTTGTACCTTGTCTTAGGTTCTCAGGAGAGAGGTGGTGGCCATGCCCAGCCCTTGGGACAGGACGGGAAATCAGGTGGAAGCAGAAGGGAGGGCAGGGAATGCTTCTCAAGGCAGACCTCCCAGGGTTGCCTGAGGAGCTCCTTGTGAAGGGTTCTAACAGAGCATTCCAGAACACACAAGCTTGTACCAGCAATTCTTTCAGAAATTGCATCCCTCATCCTTATTGGTGTCCTTGTGAAAATTTCCAGTATCTTGCCAGGAAGCTGGAGTTTGCAGTTGTGAAACAGTCGAGGCGTAGAGGCTACAGAACGTCCCTAACTGCCATCGGTTCTGCCAGGAGATGGGGCCAGAATCAGTCTCGGGGTCTGGTGCCCTTGGTCACTGGGACTGAGAGGCCTGAGCTCAGCCCCACGCTGAGCTCGCTCCTGTCGAAGGGGCTTTCGTGAGCGCTCCTGTCACCACGGTCACTGGGCGGGGCCCAGCGCTCAGCGGCCCCCGGGTCCTTCTGCAGGGCTCGGCCACTCCGGTGTGGTCTGTGTGGTTCGAACCTCTGGTGAAAGGAGACAGCCTCAGGGAGGGACCTCACAAGAGGAAAGCCTCTGCATGGATGCACACATGAGCTCGGCCAGCTAGATCCCACTCCCCTCGAGGCGTGGTGCTCGGTGGGTTCCCTCTCCCCTGGTCACCAGTAGTGTTCCTTTGAAGAAGAGCAGCAGGGGTGACAGCTCTGAGGAGGCCTGGGGCCTGGGCTTTGGGGCGGGGGGAAGTTGGGAGGATACCCTCAGGGGTAGGTGGCAGGGTGCAGTGATGACCCACGCAGGCAGTGAGTGCAGCAGCCGCCAGCCAGTCCCCCATGTGTGCATACGTGCCTGCTGCTCACTGCCCGTGGTGGTTGGGCTGGGGGGTGGGAGGTCTCAGTGGGATGCAGGGGCTGTGTCCTTGCCCCCAGAGTTCCCACATGGGGTATAAAGCCAGATGGAAACCAGTGTTTCAAGGTGAGACGATGAGTAAGACTTGTGCACGACATGACCCATGAGGGTTTTAGGCGCTGGGACTTCCGTGTGCAGTAATTGGTCCTGACTGAAGACATGTCTTCCCTGTGTCGTTTTCCAGTGTTCAGATGTTAGAGCTTATGACCACAACGTGTAGCCGTGGCTGCGTGCATAGGAAGCAGAGCTGCCAGGGGAGTGTGTGAGGGGACCTGTGTGCCAGGCTGCAAGCACAGAGCAGTTAGGCACAGCCTCT
The DNA here is from genome assembly GCF_963930625.1 of Muntiacus reevesi. Classification (NCBI taxonomy): domain Eukaryota; kingdom Metazoa; phylum Chordata; class Mammalia; order Artiodactyla; family Cervidae; genus Muntiacus; species Muntiacus reevesi. The sequence continues at coordinate 181,885,437 of NC_089249.1, read as the reverse complement.
GGGTGTTGCTGGCAGGCTTGTAGTTGCAGGCTATGGGATGTGAGGGTGGGGTAACTGCCCAGATTGGGCGTGTGGAAAGGAGCAGTGTTCCTGAGGGGAATCTTCAGAGGCAGGTGAGATGGATTCTCCCCTCCCTGGAGATGGATGCCCCAAGTTGGGTCTGGAAGGTGCCATCTGCATCCTCTGAGTGGAGAGTTTGTTGCTGCAAGCAAGGCCCAGGGAGGCTTTCTGGTCCATCTCTTGTGAGAACTGGCATGTATCCATTTTGGTGGTACCCCTGCCATGGAGAAACTCACATTCCTGTGGTGCCAGTGTGCTGCTGGGGCCTGGGAGGACCGAGGATGCTGAACGGCCACAGCTGCCCCTGCTTGCGAGGTTGGCAGGGACATGTGTGCAGTGGTGACTCGGCGCAATCCAGAGGCCAGGCAGTGGGTGACAGACCCCAGCCTCCGTACTCCCTTTCCAGGGCCCTTCCAGAAGCAGCAGCCTTGCTCGGGGACCTAGTGACCCCCAGTATCTCCTCTGCCCTCCGATATCCCTCCCCCATAACTCGCCCAGCACCCTGGTCACTCAGCATCTAGAAAGTCAGGACAGACCCAGGGGGGTGGGCTGGGCTGCCCACAGGATGCTCGTTCTGCAAAGGAAGGGATTTATGAAGGGCAGTGTGAGGCAGAAGTAAGACCTTCCCTTGCACCAGTCCTTAGGGTAGCAAGGGGACTGTGCTCTCCTGGGCAGGCAACAGCAGTGGGCTTGAAGTCAGACACACAAATGTGTAGGCATTTGTATGGTGGCGCTGTGTCTGGGTGGGAAAATCAGGACCCCAGAGAGGAGTCGTGAGTCAGTGGGGCTTGCTATTTTAAAACAGTGCACTATTGGGCTTCCCTGGTGGCTCAGATGGTAAAGAGTCTGCCTGCAGTGCGGGAGATACGGGTTCAACCCCAGGTCAGGAAGATCCCCTGGAGAAGGAGATGGCAACCCACTCCAGTATTCTTGCCTGGAAAACCCCGTGGATGGAGGAGCCTGGTGGGCTGCAGTCCACGGGGTCGCAGAGTCGAGCATGACCGAGCAGCTTCACTTTCACTATTCTGATGGGAAACGTGGACGAGACGAAGGAGCTGAGAGCTGGTCACTTAGAAATGGCAGAGCACTGATGAGCTCCTCTGGATGCATTTCTTCCGTCTCTTCAGCAGGTGGTCATGTCTTGATTCCCAAGTCCTTCTTTAGGGCATTTGCGTGCAGCCTGATGGTCCCAGAATAGCTATGCTTTAGCCAGATTACTCAAGTTGGCCTACATTGCAGATTAGGAAAGCAGTGCCCACCAGGGGCCCTGCTGGAGAGCTGCCCACACAGCCTGTTCCTCCCGGCCACCACTGCTTCTTGGGGACCCCCACACAGAGAGCACTGCAGGGGCAGGCCAGCCCATCACTCGCCCTTCTGGGCTCTGCCTCCCTCTGGGGCTGTGCGTAGCCTCCCAGCCCCTTAGCTTAGCGCCAGCCTTGATTCCTGTCTTCTGATCTCCCAGTGTACCTAGCCTTCCTCGGCCCGTCTCGTCACGTGGCGGGGAAGGCAGGTGCACTTCTCGGGTGAGGAGCAGCGTTCCCCTCTGCTGAGCAGGTGGTGCTGGCTTCTCTGGGAGGGATTTAGTGCTCAGACAGTGGGGAGCAGGCAAGGATTACCACTCTCTTAGCTCATCCAGTGCAGCCCCAAGCTGAACACAGAGGCTGCTCAGAAGGTAGGTCCTATATGAGGGGTGCAGGGTGGTCCAGTGGGCATAGAGCAGGCTAAGCTGATGCCTCCAGACCTTTTCCACTCTCCCTGCCCTCGGTGTTCTCACCTGTGAGGGTGATGCCCTGCTCTCTAGCTGGCTTCCTGAGGCCCAGGTGTCACAGAGGGAGTCAGGGACCCTGGGATTAGCCCCTCGCTTTTCAATGGAAGTTACCCGGGGCAGACCTTGGGTTCCACTGACCTTGACCAGGGACACCTCTGAGGTGTGGTGCCAGGAGACACAGGAATTGGGACCTGGATGTGCCCCTCCCAGGAGCCAAAGTCCAGGCTCCTTGAGAGGTAGGCCAGTAGTGGGCGTCTGCGGTTGGTGCATATGTTACCACCCAGAGGGAAGCACAGGCGGGTTTAAGCATGGCTCTGCGTGACTGCACCCCGGCTCTGCCTCCTTGCTGGGCTGAATTCACTTGGCACTGCAGCCACCGCCATGCGCAGCAGCATACGCACCTCCATGCTGCAGGGAGCAAGGCCCTGCTGAGACTTGCATCTCCCCCTACCCGCACAGGGATGTCAGGACCAAGGCCCGTTGTCCTGAGCGGACCCTCAGGGGCTGGGAAGAGCACCCTGCTGAAGAGACTCCTCCAGGAACATGGCAGCATCTTTGGCTTCAGCGTGTCCCGTGAGGCCCGGGGAGGTGGGGAGGGTCCTGAAGAAGCTGGGGGCAAGACCCTTGCTAACGTGCCCTGAAGCACTGCCCACACAGTGGGGCAGAAGCCCCGCACTGCCGACCCTAGCCTGTAGCCTCCCTTCCCACACCTCCGGATGGGCGGAGCCAGACCGTGGGGCAGGCCCTGGGGATGGGATGTGTGACGTTCCAGGTGTCCCAAGGCCGTCACTGGTACTTATTCCTAGACACGACAAGGGACCCGAGGCCAGGAGAGGAGAACGGCAAAGGTGAGCTTGGCCAGCTGCCCCTGTGCTCCGGCACAAGACTCGAGCAGACCGACACTCGTCAGAGTGATGCCTGAGGGCTGTCTCCCCGTCTGCGCCTTCTCCTTGCAGATTACTACTTTGTGACCAGGGAGGTGATGCAGCGCGACATTGCTGCCGGAGACTTCATTGAGCACGCCGAGTTCTCAGGGAACTTGTATGGGACCAGGTGGGCCGTGCTCTGGGCCTTCCCTTCCTCTCATTGCCCCAGAGACTGAGAGTGCGTGACCCAGGCAGGGGGTGTCTGTAAGCCCTGGGGGGGTCTCCCCTTGGGGTGAGGTTGGGGTGTTCTCTCTGCCGGCTGTCTGGGCACTTGAGGCCAAGGACTCAGCCCTCTAAAGGTCACGATGGAGCGTGAGTCAGAAATCTCCAGGCTGCCTGCTCTGGGCCCAGCCCCACTTGTGTCCCCCTGGCCAGGCTGCTGTGGGAACAGTGGGCCAGGCAGTGAGGACTCAGGGGACCTAGGTCTGCAGGTTTCGTGTGGCCCCTCGCCTCCAGTCAGTAGGGCGACTGGAGAAGGGTCCCTGGCAAAACAGCAGCTGCCCCCCTCCCACCCTAACAACCAACCAGAGCAGGGTCTCTGCTGGCTCCTGCCATCTGACTCACAAGGCCCGGGAGCAGTGTCCTGACTCAGGCAGGCAGGCCCAGGCCTGCCTCTGTGCACAGCGGATCCCCAAGCAGCCTGGCTGGGCGAAGGGGGCACCGCATGGGACCCATTGTCCTCTGCCCCAGGTGTAGATGGGCAGCGCGGTGGGCCCCTGAGCGGGGTCATTTGACCCCTGTTGAGACACACAGGACGCACTGAGGGGCAGTCCCCCCACGGGTGAGGAGCACATGGTCCTTGGTGACCCCCGGGTGGGGGGCCAAGGCCTGCAGAGGGCAGCCAGGAGACGAGAAAGCCCAGGGGTGTGTCCTGCAGCGCAGTGGGGGCCAGAGCATCCCTCCCCACACAGGGCCGTCACATGCAGGACGTGGCAGGGGGTTTGCCATTGGCAGCCTGGGGACACAAGCCAGAAGGTAATGCAGACGCTTCTGGAGGCGTGATGGCGTGGTGTGGGGCCTGGGGTAGGTGCCAGGAGAGGGAGAGGCTCTGGGCCAGGGTCTGAAGGTGCTGCTCCTACCAAAGTGCCTTTCACACACACTCCCTACCATCACCCTCGGACCAGCAGAGGGCCCCCTTATGCAAGTGTTACTTGGGGAGCAGATGCCAGTTAGAGTAGGCCCTTGGCACCCGCAGACAGACCCAGAGCGGGGTACGGGTAATGAGGTCCCGCGGAGGCTCCTAGGACCCGGGGCGCCCACGGCTGAGCGGCTCCCCTCCCCTCATTCTGCAGCAAGGCCGCTGTGCGGGCCGTGCAGGCCATGAACCGCATCTGCGTGCTGGACGTGGACCTGCAGGGCGTGCGCAACATCAAGAAGACCGACCTGCGGCCCATCTACATCTTCGTGCAGCCGCCCTCACTGGATGTCCTGGTGGGGGCTGAAGGGGAGGGCGTGGGGGGGCAGCCCTGGGTGCTTGGACCTTCTGACCTCGTGCTCTGTCTCAGGAGCAGCGGCTGCGACAGCGGAACACAGAGACAGAGGAGAGCCTGGCCAAGCGTCTGGCGGCGGCCCGGGCTGATATGGAGAGCAGTGAGTGAGGGCGCCTGTCACTCTGTCTCCCCTAGACCCTCCCCACACCCCACAGGAGACCAGTGCCCCCCACCACGGGGTAGCGGAGGGCTGGAGCGGTCACCCAGCCCCGTGGTCCCTGTGAAGGGTCCCCAGAACCCCCTCCGTTCCCAGAGATTCCGCTGACCCTGCCCCCACCCTCAGGCAAGGAGCCCGGCCTGTTTGACCTGATCATCGTCAACGACAGTCTGGACAAGGCCTACTGGGCCCTGAAGGAGGCGCTCTCCGAGGTGGGCTGGGGGTGGAGCTGGGGCCTCAGACATCTGTGTGCCAAACGGGTAAAGCAGGCTGGGACAGGTGATATGGTGGCCCCAGGCCCTGGGCGAGATCTTCCTTTCCTCAGCCTGTCTTTCTCTCTGGCAGGAAATAAAGAAGGCACAAGCAACTGGTCAGTCCTGATGCCAGCTGTGTCCTCTCAGGTGGGGCCTAGGGCCTGGCGCTCACGCCAATGGGCCAGAGTCTCCTGGCAGTGGCTCTGCTCACCTCAGCTGACACCCAGAGATTGGGGTGCTGCCCATCTTCCCTCACCCCCCACCGTGGTTGGAGGACCTTGTCTCTTACCCCCACTCCCCACATCCATTTCTAGGCTTCCTCCCCACCATGCCCTGTCAACCCCTTACCTGTGGAAGCCAGGCCAACATCCAAATAAAGAACTGCTGGGTTAGTGTTCTTGAGCCCTTGGATCATGGCCCTGGGTGGGTGGGTCCACAGTACACCATTCCAGAGCCACCCCATCCCCAGTCTGGACAGTCACGCTCTGACCGGCCACCCCCAGAGGGCAGCAGCCTCCTCACACCTGCTGCTGTGGGCTGCCGGCCCCCAGAGAGGCTGCTCCTGAGCTGCCGCACACTGCTTGCCCAGGACTCCCACCAGGTGGGTGCAGGACCTCATTTCCCACTGTCTGTCTGAGTTGCCATCGAGGCTGGGGTCAGAAGGTCCTGGGGCTCATCCTTCTCAAAGCACTCCTCCTGACCTGACCTGGACTGAGAGTGGCAGAGGGACAGACACTGCCTACCTGGAGAGGAGACTCCTGCCTCAGTGTGCCTTGTGCACGGCCCCCTGGGGATCTGGCAGGCCCCAGAGAGGCCCGCCCGGGGAGAACGCCTGGGGGCCTCTGTTGGGGTTCCGGGCCCTGGAGTCTCAGAAGATGCCTTGAGAAGCTGCCCGTCTCGAGTCAGGGCAGCTGGGCTGGATCAGTACTAGACACAGGAGGTGCTTGCCTGGGCCCTGGTCCACGTCCAGGCCATGTTCCTGCCCTGGAACCCAGACGTGGTAGATGCAGGCTGGGAGGAGGCAGGCAGCCCGTGCAGGAACAGAGAGGCTGGGCTTCATCCCTAAGCCCGGATAGACAGGGCAGGCGAGAGCTGGGCCTGGACCCTGGAGGGCAGGCAGAGGGGTGCTACACAGCCTCCAGGCCTGAGGGCCAGCCAGACGGGGCTGGGCTGCCTCCTGACCTGCTGTGTGGCCTGGGAGAGGCTGCTTCCCTCTCTGGGACCCGTCCAGCCCCAGGGACAATCAGGGATTCAGACCCCGGGCCATGGGGGGAACAATGGAGCCCTTGAAGGCCCTCCCCCCACATTGTGCTTGGCGGTGAGAGGTGGCCCTGGGTCGGGCCCTGGACTTAGCTGGGTGCACACTCAGGAGGGCTGTGTCCAGCTGGCTAGCAGGTGGAAGGGCTCAGAAGGACTTGTTTCCTGGCCTGGAAAAGGTAGGATGTCACCAGGAGACCATGGGTGGGGTGCCATTTAGGGCTGAGCGGCACATTCTTCACTCTGGGTCCACGGTCCCAGGGGCCTAGGCACAACTCTTGAAACAGCCAACCCCAAGAGATAACCGGTCTGGGCCTGACTGGCCCTCCATTCTGGGGGTCTGTCCATCTCAGGCCCCCTGCCCTCAAAAGAGCCAGACTGGGTGATACCTCTGGTGCAGTATGACTTGAGGGTAGTAGGAGGTAAAGGCAGAAGTCTGCCCCCATCCCCCTGGAGGCTGCTAGGCTGGCTGATGAGGAAGGGGTGGGCCCCTAGCAGCTGGGACCCCTCAGGCCGTGTGGGGCTGGCCAGCCCCCGCCAGTTCAGCAGCTGCGGTGTGTCCAGAGGCCGGGGCCTTGGGCTCTTCAGTCCTGGGTGGAGGCTGGGGAGCCCCACCTCCACATGGCAGGCAGACTGGTTGGCATGTCTGCCTGCTGTCCACCTTGCTCCTTACTGGCCTTTATGTAGCTGGGGGCTTCTTCCTCAACCCCCACTTGTGGGTGCCTGCTAAGGCCTGCCTCTCAGATCTGGTTCCTGGAGGTAAGCAGAGAGCAGAGCAGATCCCTGTTCTCCAGGAGCGGGCCCTGCTGCGCCACGGATGTGAGTTGTCCGGGTCGGGGTGCATGCAGGGCGGCTGGGCGGGAGTGGGCAGTGGGGCTGGGCAGGCGTCCTGGCAAGGGGTAGCACGGCTGAGGGATACAGCTGGTCCTGTGGTACACTCGGCCTTCGGGGGAGCAGGCATCAGGGCAGGACGGGGGTATGCAGGGCAGGAAAAGAGACGCTGCCACAGACTGAAAGACGGCAGGGTGCGGGGTGCATTGGCTTTACTGTGGCATTTTGGGGCAGCACCAGCGTAGGTGGCTAGGAGGAGTGGACAGGGGGACACCCCATGGGGTCTGAGGGGCGCAGCATCCTGCTCTTGGCCAGCAGTGCCTGGGGAGGTCCTTGAGGGGCCCTGAGCTCAGGCAGGGGTCCTGCTTCAGCCTCCCGCCCTTGCTCCTCCTGACACCTCCCTCTGCCAAAGCCCAGCGTTCTGTGGCCCGGGCTCCCCTGTGGCAGGAGCGGTCCCAGCCGCTCCTGCTCCTCCGCCGTGACTCACTCCCCAGGCTTGTCCCCACCATACCCTCCACCCCTGCAGGAAGCCCCTCGCTTCCCAGCTTCCAGGCTAGGATGGAACAGAGGCGGCCCTGGTTCCTCAGCAGACCCGGTGCTGTGGCAGAGCTCCTTCCTTCTGAGCACGCAGTGGGGGGGAAGCCTCATGTCCCAGAGGAAGGCCGCTGGAGGGGGTACAGGGCAGAAGGCGGTGTGCATGCGTGTGTGAGAGAGAGTGAGGATGAAGGATGAGCGTGCAGATGCATGTGTAAGTGTGTGTATCCATGTGTGAGAGGAGGGCCTGCAGAACTGGTCAGCTCTGGATTGGGCAGGAGCAGGTCAGGTAGTCATCCCTCAGGACCCATGAGGATATGGGTTTTGTTCTGAGAGCCCTGGGCTTCCTGGGACCCCACCTCGGGGTGCCTGCAGGAAGGGAAACGGGGTGGGCGGCGGGAAGGGGCGCCTGGCCACTAACTGGTGTGGGGGCTGTGGGGTACACTGGGGTAGCTGGGGGCAGGTGAATGTGGCAGAGGGGCCCCATGCCTGGGCGCTGGGCACCTGAGGTGGGGGAGGTCTACACCTCACTGGCCGGGCGGTCCAGGTAGGACATGACCAGGGCATCTAGGACAGGGCCCCAGAGCGGGCAGGGGTGTGGAGGACAACCTGCAGAAGTGTCACAGAGCTGACAAGGGGAGATCTGAGCGTCTGAGGCCAGGCGGTGGGGAGAGCAGTCTTGGGGGCTTGGTGCCAGTGTAGGCAGGGAGAAATCCCTCTGGGCATGCGGCCTCAGGGCCCGAGCAGCAGGAGACGCTGTAGCCTCACTCAGAACTGTCCCCGCCAGGGTACTGGGGTGGGCAGGTGGGCACGCAGCAGGAGGGAGACCCTAGCCTTGGAGGCCCGCAGAGGTGGGTTTCCACAACAGGCCCTGGTCCTTTATGAAGACCGCAGTCTCCTGGGGTTGAGTCCACCTTGGGCCTTTTGAAGGTGCTCATATGTCAAGCAGGGATCACCAGTGTCCGCTGCAGCCAGGAGTCCCCAGAAAGGGGAAGACGCTACCTGAAGTGCTGCGATTCCCAGGGAAGGGTCCCACCAGTCCTCTCGGTGAGCCGAGCACCCCGGTAGCACCCCCTCAGGCAGAGGAAGCCTGCCCGCAGGGCGAGGGGGAAGGCACATGGAGGAAGCTAGGCCGGGGTGGGCGGGACGTGGCGGGGCAGGCCAGGCCTCACTGTGCTGCAGGAGGCGGCCCTGGGCACCTCTGGGTCTCGGTCACTGACCAGCCCCTCAGGGCCTTCCTTCATAGCCAGGAGTGGAAGGGGCTTGAAGGGGAGAGTGCCCAGCTGCCCACCTCTGCAGAAGCTGTTCTGTTGGTGCCAGAGCCAGGGGCAGAGGGCCCAGCTCACCCCAGCACAGGTCATCCTGATGCCCTGGAGCCCACAGTGTGCGCCTCCCGCCCTCCTCGCAGTAGGGTGCCTCAGGCAGCTCTGGGTGAAGATGACCCCAGGCCCCTTCACAGGAAGCACCAGCGTGTGCCCTGCTCACCGCCCAGTCACCCCTCGCCCCCCAACTCCACCCTCCACTGCCCCCTCCTGGGCCCGGCCCCCATCCACACTTGCCCCCACCCCCTCGTACACCTGTCCTGCTGGCCCAGCCAGGGCTAAGCCCCCGCTGGCTGCTTCCTCCCGTTAGCACCAGGCATCTGTGGGCCTGGCCCTTGCCTCCCACTTCTCCAGCTCTGTGTTGGGGTCCTTGTACCCCACAGCCCCAGTACTGGTCACTGGTGAAAGTCCCCGCACTGTACGTGAAGCCTCCAGACCCAGAGAAATACGTTCCAGATGGGAAAAGATAGGGAGAAGGAGCTTGTAGTGATGGGGTGGGAAGCCCCTTTAAATAGGTTTCTTATTTTACACCTGTGGTTTACAGAGAAACTGACAAGACCATGGGTGGTCTCGTTTGGCCCCAAAACCCGGTGCCCCCGTGGCACGCTTGTCACAGTCGGGGCCAGCATTGATGCGTCGCCATTAACCAAAGGCGCCTCACTTTCCACCTGTGTGCTCCTGAGGTCCCCTGAGGGGTGACTGTCCCCATGTCTCTTTGGCCCCTGCTGTGGGTGACTTCCTCAGACTTCCTTAGTGTCTGATGCCCTTGGGATTTTGAAGGTCAGGTAGTTTGTAAAACACCTCCTGGAACTTGTCTCAATATCTCTCATGATTTTCTGTGGTGAGGGTTTGGGAAGAAGGCCTCTGGGGCAGCGAGCTCTGTGCTCTCAGCTGGGCTTCTCACTTTGGGTGGGGGTCCCAGTCACAGCCTGATGCCTGTCAGGCACCACTCCTTTCCTCCCTGCTCTGCTCTCTGGAGGAACGCCCTCCTGGAGGCCACAGAGGCTGCACGAATATTTAGAGTTCCCTGCTCCCCCATTTACATAGTTATTGTATCATTTGTATCACTTGGGACTCATATTTTTTTACCTTGGGCTATAATCTGTAAACCAGTCTCTAACAGTACTTTACTTCATTGGCCAAATTGACCTGGTTTCAGACACTGGGCTCTGCTTCCCTCAGCGCCCACGTTGTGTCCCTTTGACTCGCCTCCATTAGTGTGTATGTGTGAGTGTGTGTGTGTGTGTTAGCACTTCCGTCCTCTGATACCAAGAGATGCTTCAGGCTCGTTTCCTGCTGCTGCCCTGCAACCAGCTGTCTCTGCACTAGCCCAGTTTCCTTTATTGGAGAGTGGGACCAAGGTGTGTTCATCGCTGTGGGGTGTTTCTCCATATAGGCCTGACAGGCATAGTGTATATGCACGTGTCTATTCTTGTCCATACTGAGCTGAAGGTGAATTCAGACCCACATAGCCAATGCTGAGCCATGACCGTGTGGAACATTCCAGCCTGCTCCTCTCACTTGTCTCTGACCCCCACACAGTGAGAGCCTGGGCCTGCTCCCCATTCGCCCGTGGTTCGGTCCAAGTGCCCAGGAGCACAGCACCCAGCGGCTGGGTCATGGGTTGGCCTCAGAGGGTGGAGGGGCTGGGCAAGGGGTGGGCTGTGGGCGGGGCGTGGGCCTGGCCGGGATGAGTAGTAGCAGAAGCCTGAGCAGGGGTGGTTGCCCCGTGTGGGGGAGCGCAAGGGGGTTGCTGGTGCGCTGGGGCCAGGTACGCTTGGCGTTTTACTCCAAAGTCGGGAGGAGTCGCAGGAGCACAGGTCGATAGGCTTCTGAAGGTGCCCAGCGGAGGCGAGGTAGGCCCAAGAGGCTGCAGGGCCTGGCGGGTCTGAGCAGCATCTTTCCTGATGAAGCAGACAGAGTGTGGGGCAGAGAGCTGTCCAACATAAGCCCACCTGAGATGGAAGTCAATCTGGAAGGAAATTTTGGGGTCTGGTCTTCTGGGATTTGCTGTGCCTACTGGCATCCGTGTGCCTATGTGGAGGCGGCAGCTGGCACTAGAAGTCTGGATTTGGGGAACCCCCAGGGCATGGCACTGAAGGTGGTGCCCAGAGCTGGTCAGCATCAGCCCCCTGATCACAGGAAGATCCTGCTGTGACTGTGTGTGTGACACAGACATGGGACCCTGGATCTAAAGAGCCAGAGCCTCTGCCACACACCCAGAGCTTGCCTGAGCTCCCCCACTGGCACTGGGGGAAGGCAGAGGTTTCCTCCCGCAAGGCTTGCATCCTCTTTTCTCCGCATGGCTCCTCTCTGGGGAGGCTCTAACTGCACCCGGGTCAGCCCCCCTGGGGCAAAGTGCCATCCTCCACACCCCAGGGCAGGGTCCACCCAGTGCCATGCTAGAGCTGGTCTCGGGAACAATCCCCCCCACCCCCGACCCGGTGCACGTCTCCTGGCATTGTTCACGGGCCTTGTGGGAGCGCTTACACCACAGGAATCGGTGAACACTACACCACGGCTCTTCCACCAAGAATCAGTTGTTAAATACCACACATGGGGGGTTGGGATCATCCTGGCACCACCACCTTCCCTCCCGTTTCTCCACTGGCATCCATCTTGGAGGGGAGAAAAGTCGGGACTGCTCTGCTGTCCCTTTTCTGGGTTCCTGCACGGCAGGGCTGTGGGCCCCAGCCTCCTGTGATGTGGGACTGTTGAGATCAGGGATGGGGTCAGGTCCTGCAAGAGGGCTGAGGTTCAAGCTGAGGAAGAACGTCCAGCTGAGTTCAGCAAGACCTTCGTGGGGGTCGTTCCTTCTTGAGGCAGAGGTATATGAAACATGGCCTGGAGAGCTGGGCATGTGCCAGTCTGTGTACCTGTGAGTGTGTGCCTATACACAAGTGCAGTGCTCATGTGACTGTGTATATGCATATATACGCACTTGTATACCTGTGAGTGTTTGCATGTGTGTGGCTCTGAGAGGGGCGTTGCACACAGATGTAAGGAAATAGGGTCACTTCCCCAGGAATCCCGGCTGCCCTCTCTTCCTGCTCCCACCCCTTACTCCGGGAGAGGACCCAGCTCAATAAAGAGGGCCGGGAGCCCTGAATGCCCCTGCTGTTCCATTCCACACTCTGCTTCCCAGGCCTGTTCCAGAAAGAGGGGGCCAAAAGCATCAGGGGTCTTCGGCCCCAAAACTGCACAGGAGCAGGTACTGGTGTGAAGGAAGGAGGGTGGGTGTTAGGAGGCTTCAGCCCCCTCCCCAGAGGCACGGGGGTACAGGGGTGTGCGCTCCTGCCCACTGAGCCCCTTCTAGGCACAGGTCCCTTCAGGGGTAGCTGATCTAACAGGAGCACTGGTCCGGGGCCTGGCCAGTGGCCACAGTGTTGTCTGAGTGTCTCAGGTGCCTGGGTGTAGTTGTGCATGTGCTTCATGGTGTTTGAGGGCCTTGCTGCACATGGCGCCACCTTGAACAGACACCCGGGCTTACCTCTGCCCTCAGCCAGGCTGTGCAGAGGATGCGGGCATGCTGCAATAAGGAGGAGTCACAGCCTGGAGGGTGGGCACTAGTCCCTGGCGCAGTTGAACCAGTGGGGGTGGGGGGAGCATGGCATGATCCTGAGTGAACATCCTGTTCAGGATGCGGTGGGAGCTGGGAGGGGGTGCTGTTGGGAGTTCTGGAACTGGGGGCTGGAGGCTGACAGAGCCACTGGGTCTGGAGGTGGATGGGATCGGGGTGTGATGGGGAAGCAGTAGGACGCCGGAGGCTGAAGGAGGGCCACTGGGACTTGGGGCTGGGGAACTGCGGGCTGGTGGGGACTGGAGTGGCTGTGGAGTGGGGGCTCAACCCCTGGTGGACCCCTGGCACACTGGAGACAGGACTCCAGGAACCGGGGTGCAGCAGGTGGGAGCAGGCACCTGAGCTGAGGCCCAGACACTTCAGTGACGCTGCTCTGCTCTCTGGCTGCCCCTATTGAGGCAGCTCACCTGATGGACTCCCTGTTGCTCTCAGGGCCTGGGGTGGGGTCCCCACAGGCTGGGGGCTGCGCATGTCTTGCCCAGGGTCCCACTTTCCTGCAGGGTGGGGGCGGGCGGGAGGGACTGGCCCTGCTCCAGGCCACAGAGGCCTGGGGCCAGGTCTTGGAGCAGCCAGGGCATGTGCTCAGCAAGGTGGCCCAGCGTCTGTCCTTGTAGGGTCTGTCCTCTGGCTGCAGAGGCCCCAGCCTCTCCCTGTAGCCATCCTAGGGCAGGGTCAGGTCTTGGGGTGAGAGTGGTACTCCTGGAAGGGCTCTGGGTGCTACTGTCCACCCCGCTACACACCCCATCAGCCCTTGCCCCCATTGTCCTTGCCCAGGGTTGAGCTCCTGCTGGTGACCTGCAGGTCTTATCCCCCGCCCCTATGACCAACATGAGCTGGAGCTTCCTGACGCGGCTGCTGGAAGAGATCCACAACCACTCCACGTTCGTGGGGAAGGTGTGGCTCACGGTGCTGGTGGTCTTCCGCATCGTGCTCACCGCCGTGGGCGGCGAGTCCATCTACTCCGACGAGCAGACCAAGTTCACGTGCAACACGCGGCAGCCAGGCTGCGACAACGTCTGCTACGACGCCTTCGCACCCCTGTCGCACGTGCGCTTCTGGGTCTTCCAGATTGTGGTCATCTCCACGCCCTCCGTCATGTACCTGGGTTACGCTGTGCACCGCCTGGCCCGCGCCTCCCAGGATGAGCGCCGTCGCTCTCGCCGCCGCCCCGGCCGGCGCGCGACCCGCGCGCCCCTGCCGTTGCCCCCACCGCCGCACCCGGGCTGGCCCGAGCCCGCCGACCTGGGCGAGGAGGAACCCATGCTGGGCCTGGGCGAAGAGGACGAAGACCCGGGAGTGGCCGAGGGCCTGGGTGAGGAGGACGAGGCCGAGGACACGGGGGCGGCCAAGGGCGCAGGAGGGGACGCCAAGGTGGCTGCGGCCCCGGGTCCCGCGGGCCAGCATGACGGGCGGCGGCGCATCCAGCGCGAGGGCCTGATGCGCGTGTACGTGGCCCAGCTGGTGGCGCGGGCCGCCTTCGAGGTGGCCTTCCTGGTGGGACAGTACCTTCTGTACGGCTTCGAGGTGCGGCCCTTCTTCGCGTGTAGCCGCCAGCCCTGTCCCCACGTGGTTGACTGCTTCGTGTCACGGCCCACTGAGAAGACCGTCTTCCTGCTGGTCATGTACGTGGTCAGCTGCCTCTGTCTGCTGCTCAACCTCTGTGAGATGGCGCACCTGGGTCTCGGCAGCGCGCAAGACGCCGTGCGCGGCCGCCGCCCACTGCCCGCCTCCCCCGGCGCCATGCCCCGCCCGCCTCCCTGCGCTCTGCCCGCTGCGCCCTCAGGCCTGGCCTGTCCGCCTGACTATAGCCTGGTGGTTCGCACGGCTGAGCGCGCACGCACCCAGGACCAGGACCTGGCCAGCCTGGCCCTGCAGGCGCTGCAGGACCGGCGGGCACTTGGGGACCTCGACAGTCCACCCGGCCCGGGCCTCCCAGTGAACACCCGGGGGCCCCCGAAGGCTGGCGCCCCTGCCTCGGGTTCGGGCAGTGCCACATCAGGGGGCACTGTGGGGGGCCAGGGTCGGCAGGGGATCAAACCCAGGATGGGCTCAGAGAAGGGCAGTGGGAGCAGCAGCAGGGAGGGTAAGACCACCGTGTGGATCTGAGGCCTCCCCTTGGCTGCTCTGCATCTTCCCTCTCCCCAGGGCGGAGGCAGGGGGCTCTAGGGAGGGGCTGGACACCACCTAAGGTGCAGAGCACAACCTGTCCTCCTCTTCCTCAGCTGGCTGCTCACCTCCTCCGGAGGGGTACAGGGCACTGACCTTCTCTGCATCATCACCCCTTCCTGCCTGAGCCCTGTGTTCCTCCAGGGTAGGGTGGGCAGCCTGGGAACCAAGAAGGGTCCCCACCTCTGACCCATAAGCCCTGATGGGGGATAGGATTGTGGCTGGGGCATTGCCCGCCTCCCAGAGCCACTCAGCTGGCCCCCTCAGGACAAGGGGGCCCCAGGCAGGACCTCCACCCACTCCAGTTCTGCTTCCCTGCAGAAGCCAGGGCATGACTGCCCAAGGGTGCCTGGCTTGGGTGTTGAGGGGTTCTCTGCTTATTCCCACTCCCTGCCTAGCAAATGGGGTTCTTTCCCTAGTACCCACACTCTTCTAGTCCATGCTCTGGTTCTTGGAGAGTTAGAGGCAATGCCAGGTCTTCATGGCATAGAAGGAAAAACAGCACGGTGGTCAGAGACTGCAGCCAGTGCTGGTCGGCACTGCTTCATGCCTCACCCCCACCAGGTCCCAAATATGAGCTGCCTTGAGTGCAGGTGGAACTGCACCCTGCTTCCCGCCCAGACAGACCTGGGGCTAAGGCCTTGCATGGGCTGGGGTGGATGGCACCATGCCCTCTCCAGCTCTGTGCTGGCCTGGCATGGCCCCTTCCTTGGGCACATACTTGAAATTCCGAAAAGACACTGGCCTCCCTTGCCACTCAGACCAACAGGGTGGTGGTCAGGGGCTATGACTTTGGCCACACTGAGGGAAGGGACTCTGAAGCTCCTGCCACAGCCTCTTCCCTCCAGCCCCCTCTCCAACTCAGACACAGCCTCCAAAACAAAGGGAGTGAAATAAAACTAACTTTTGTTTACAACCACACGTGTATGTGTGTGTGTGCTTGTATGCATGTGGGGTGTGGTGTGTGCATGTGTCTGAGTACACACATATTACTGTGTGTACATGTCCACCACTGGCCTAGGGACACATGGCTCAACTTGAGGATGAGTGGGAGAGGAAACCACTCTTTAGGGACCATCCAGGGAGCAATGCCCAGGTTGAGCCCCTGCAGCCCCCTGGAACGCTCGGGTACCACTCTGTGCCAGGCAACAGGCTTGGCCCAGATGAGAGGGATGCGGCTGAAGAAGAACAAAGAACAGCCAGGCGTGCATGCTTAGAGCCCAAGGTGGTAGCTCAAAGGACAGAGGGGCAGTCCTGTCTCTGGCCCTGGCATTATCCAGATGCTGGCCAAAACCTGCAGTGGTAGCTTTTGTGGGGAGCAACAGTGAGCACAGTAGGGAAAACAGCTGCTGCTAGCAAGGAGCCACCTTGGTCTAGACTTCAGTGACCCCTGCTGTCTCCCAGTCTCCCTCCAGGCCATGGCAGACCCTGAGAGGTTCCCTCAGACTGCAAACCCTCTCTGGGGTCCCAGGGCCAATCTCCAAGCCCAGATGAACCCCAGTCTAGCCTGCCTCTGGTCAGATGCCAAATGCAGACTGAGTCTCTTTCCCTTGTGGGGTCTGACTGGCTGGTCCGAGGTGCCAAGTGAGCCTTGGCCCCAGGTAAGCCCCAACCCCATGAAGTCCCAGATGTCCGTGCTGGAAGCAGAGCCTCAGAGGGAAAGTGAACCCAGATCCAGAGCAGGGATTCACCATCTACCTCTCCAAGAGAGGCAAGTCTATGGATCTGGCAGCCCTGGATTTGGGCTTGTTACACAGTGGTCACGAGGAAGACGGCGTCTCTGTGGTGGGGAACATGCCGTCCAGCCATGTCTGGCTGCTATCAGGGTGACTGGAGGCAGTGAGCAGCACAGCTGGTGAAGGACATCTGCAAGGCACCATTGTGGGTGAACAGCCTTGCCGTGGCCCCTCCACAGCCTCCCTGCAGACAGCATCCTGCAGCCAGTGGAGGCCCTGCAGGACCTCAGGACCTCAGGGAGATGAGTGGCCATTCCAGGTGGGGAATGGTGGGAGACTTCAGGGTTCAGAGCCACCCTAGTATCTGGAGAGGGCTGGTGAGGAAGGCAGGTGTCCACTTCCAGCAGGGCTCAGAGGTTGGTTCAATCCTGAAGGTCAGTGCTCCCACATCTCAAGGCTGTGATGCACCCTTGATGGTGACAGGGTCCCATGAGGGGTGGAAAGTGGGGCATGAGCACTCAGCATCTGCCTGAAAAGAAGCCTTATGTCAGCAGACAGAGAGACCTGGGCAGGTTTGTGTTTGGGAAGAACATTCTTGATTTCATTGTGACAGTGTCCAGGGGAGCCTCCTCCCACCCACAGAGAGGGAGCTTTAGGTCATGCTCAAGGGGTCAGGACCTCATTCTCTGGGCCCTTCCTGAATAAAGTAACATCAGAATCTCACCCTCTCTAAGTCAAGTTGATTCCCTGGTGTAGTTGCAGCCTGGACTGCCTGGTGGGGCCAGGGCTGGCTTAAAGATTTCCTCACTCAATGAGCTGGGGATCCATGTTGGGGTCCCTTGATGTGGTTTGGACCTCCTTAGAGCATAGTTGCCCAGCAATGGCCAACTGACTCTTATCACCATCCCTGAAGTCACTTCACATCACAGGAGTCATAGGCCTGCAGGATCGGTCTCAATGGGCCAGTGTCACACTGTAAGGGCACGTGGAATAGTTTCTGCAAGCCCCCTAGCCAGATGTGAAGCTCAGCACAGCCCCCCACCACGTGTGAGCTCAGGGCCTGTGTAGACACTGCCCCCTTCTTTTGCCACAGTTCTGGTATCAGTCCACAATTCCCCCTATACCGTGTAGCCTGTCCGGTGTCCATCATCTCAGTCCTCCCACTCCTAACTGGTTCAGATGCAGTTTGAGGCTTTTGGGTCACCAGGAGGAGGAGTCTGCCCAGGGGCTGCTGGGAAGTCTGTTTGCTGCATGCCTGTGACACGGAAGTCAGGTGGGCTCAGCCTGTGAGTCTGTGTGCAGTGTGTTGGTCCAACACCAGTCTAGATGTTGGGGTGAACGTGTGTTTTTAGATGAAATTAACATCAACAATCCGTGGACTTTGATAAAACAGACCCTCCTCCCTGGTGTGGGTGGCCCTTATCCAATCTTTGCTCCCTTAAGGGCAAAGATAGGTTCCCAAAGAAGTGTTTCAGCCTCCAGACCGCCAGTGAGGCTCACGTTTATGTCAGTTTGACTAGGTCCTGGGGTGTCCAGGACAAGCATGATCCTGGGTATGTCTATGAGGGTGATTCTGGATCTGCAGATGGGCCTCAGTGAGGGTGGGCCTCGTCCAGTCAGGTGAAGGCCTGAGAGGAACAAAAAGGCAGGGTGAGAGAGAGCTCGCGCCTGATGGCTTGTGCTAGCATACTGGTCTCGTCTTCAGACTCAGATTCAGACTGGGTCTGCACCACGGGCTCTCCTGAGTCTCTAGCTTGTAGATGGCAGATATGGGGACTTCTTGGCCTCCACAGTTGAGTCAGCCAATTCCTTATAGTCTCTTCCTCTGTGTATATTGAATTGGTTCTGCTTCTTTAGAGTTCAGTTCAGTTCAGTCACTCAGTCGTGTCTGACTCTTTGCGACCCCATGAACCACAGCACGCCAGGCCTCCCTGTCCATCACCAACTCCCGGAGTCCACCCAAACCCACGTCCATGGAGTTGGTTTCTCTGGAGAACTTCAAGTAATACACAGCCCATCAGCCAAAGATTATCAAGAGCATACCAGCTGTGAGGAAAGCTGCAGATGGAGGCACTACTCTGCAAAGTATCTCAGTCAGCTCAGTCTGTGTAATACCATCGACTGGGTGCTCAAACAACAGACATTTCCTTCTCACGGTACTGAAAACCGGAAGCCCGAGACCAGAGTGTCGGTACCTGGGCCCTCTCCTTGGTGTGTAGGCAGCTGTCTCCTCCCCGGGGCCTCACCCGGTCCTCTCTCCATGTGTCTGCTCTCATTTCCTCTTCTTACAAGGACACTAGTCTATTGGATTAAGGTGCACCCCAGGGACCTCATTTTACCTTAACCACCTCTTTAAAGGTCCCATCTCCAAACACAGCACCATTCTCAGGTCCTGGGAATTAGGGCTCCAAGATGTGAATTTGGGGAGATGCAGTGCAACCCGCATTAGAAGGTGGATGTCAAACTAAAAGCTCAATCACCACAGAAGGGATCCTAAGGCATAGGCCTCCTGTCTCAGGAACTTAGGGGCCTGGGTGCACCACTGCGGTCCTGTATGTTTTGTGAGCTTCTGATGGGGGTGCCTTAGGATTTAATCATGTCCTCCCAATTGAAGTCACTAGCCATCTCAGCGTCATACCCCAATTTCTTGATGTTCTGGACAGTCATAACCATGATATCATGGGCTCACTCCAGTATTTTAACAGGATGTCCATCTCCTACCTAGGACATAGTATTTAAGATTCTCAGAGGTGGAGCCCAACCACTAAACTTGACACTTAATGCTCACTTAACTACTTAAAAAAATAGTGCCTCTCGGTGCCTGGATGGCCATGAGGATGGAGAGCTCATCCCTCATCTTCTTTGCTCTGGAGCAGGCTGGTGTGTGGAGCCTAGGTCATCCCAACCCTGCTTCACTGCCTATTGGGGTCCTCAGGCTGTGTGGGGCCCACCCACGTCTGCACAGGGGCAGGGACAGGCCAGGAAAGTGGCTGGAGCAGGATCAGGCAGAATGACCTTGTCTCATTCTCATCCGTTTCCACGGCTGGAGCCAACTCACCGGCTGCTCAGGGAGCCCATGCAGCGTTGCAGGGAAGGGGGTAACCAGAATGGGGGCAGCTTCCTTCTTCTGACTTTGGGAAGGGAGGAGACCATGAGGAGAGAATAACAGGAAACCACCCCTGGCTGGCACTAGCTGGGAAACAGGGTCTGGGACCCCCAGGGCTGCTTATTTTTTAGCACTTAGATCCTCACCCATCCGACAGCTCCAGGACCTGTGGCCTCAGAGGGAGGAGGCTGTGCATGGGATCCAGCAGCAACCTAAGCCCCCAGCTGGACCCAGGCCAGTGAGTGGGGTTCTCTGAGGGCACCCTGAGGCCAGTTCCAGTTCCCTCCACCCAGACTTGTAGGCACGAGAAGCTGCAGAGAGAGGACCAGAGGAGGAGTAGCCAGGCAGTGCCTACGTGCAGGTGTCCCTGCTGCCAGACTGGCCAGGCTGCTGCAGAGCCCTGGAAAGGCTTCCTGGAGGGAGCCTGGAGCAGTGCTGGCTGGGAGACTCTAGAATAGTGGGAGGTGCCTGCTCTGTTCACAGAGGCAGCCACCAGCTGAGTGTGGCTCTGGGTATTTCAGTGTGGCCCATGCAGTAAGGAGCTAAGTTTCACTTGACTTCATTTGAGTTAAATCGCATTTAAACAGTTCCTGATGGCAGCAGCGGCCCTGCTCAACCAAGTGGGCGGAGCTTGCCCTGGATTGGGAAGGTCAGCTAAGGTTCCAGGTGGCTCGGGGTCAGACTGCTGGCCCTTCCTGCGGGTCGTGCTGGTGGGAAGCATGTTTTCTGCTGGCCAAGGGATGGGGTGACGTGAGGCTGGAGGAATGCACCCCCCACCCCATGTTGTCCTCGAGTGGTTTCCTCCCTGCCCTCAACAGGGTTGGCAGGGAGGTGCTAGGTCACCCTTGGAACACAGGCTCAGCAGAGCACGACCTTTTCCATGAAAGGCCAGTGAAATCACATTCCAGACCTCACTGGTCACAACCAGGAAGCCGGCTGGGAGGGGATCAAGGGCCTGGGAAACCCTAGGGAGCTCCTTTATGTTAATGAGGTAATTTGAAAAGCACCTAAGGATGGGGGCTGGTTGTCAGGAGAACCAACCTTGCAATTAGAGGTTAGAGCTTTCAGCCCCACACCAACGTCTGGGGAGGTGTGAGGGGCTGCAGGTGAATCAACAGCCAATGGCTGATAATTTGATCACTCATCTCTCTGTAATGAAGCCTCCATAAAACCCCAAAAGGACTGGGTTTAGAGAGCTTCTTGGTTGGGGAACACATGGAGATTTAGGGAGAGTGGGTTGTGCTCAGAGGGCAGAGAAGTTCCATATCCCTTCCCACATACCTTTTCCTTTGCATCTCTTCCATCTGACTGTTCCTGAGTTATATTCTTTTATAATAAATCAGTAATCTGGTAAGAAAACAGTTTCTTTGAGTTCTGTGAGCCACTCTGGCAACATAATTGAGCTCAAGGAGGGGCCTTTTTGGAACTTCTGATCTATAGCTGGCTGATCAGAAGCACAGGTGCAACTTGGACTTTGACTGGCATCTGAAGGCAAGGGGTGGGAAAATGTGAATGTGTCTGTGTGCATGTGTGCACGCACAGTCTAATGGGATCTGATGTTATCTCCAGGTAGATGGATTAAAAATTGAATTAAAGTATAAAACACATAGCTGGTATCAGAAAATTGTGTCATGTGGGGAACTCCCCCCGCCCCGCCACATTTAGTGATCAGAAGTGTCAGAAGTGAAGGACAGTGCCAGAGTATAGGATACACAGGAGTGTGAGTTCTACACAATAACTAAAGGAACTGAAAGTAGAGTTGCACACCTGTGTTCATGGTGTGTGCAAGAGTGTGTGTCTTAGTTGCTCAGAGGTGTCCGAGTCTTTGAGACCCCAGGGACGTTAGCCTGCCAGGCTCCTCAGTCCATGAAATTCTTCAGCAAGAATACTGGAGAGGGTTTGCCATTCCCTTCTCTAGGGAATGTTCCCGACCCAGGTCTCCTGCATCGCAGGCAGATTCTTTACTGTCTGAGCAACCTAAGAAGTCCGTGTGTGTTGGAAGCAACATAAATGTCCCATCGATGAGTGAATGGATAATCCAGATGTTGTGTGTGTGTATATACACTATCACTCAGCCTTTACAAAGGCTGACACACGCTACATCATGGAGGAACTTGGTAGATATGAGCCTGTCACAAAAGACAAATACTGCATGACTCCACTTCCATGAGTTTCCCAGAGGTGTCAGGTTCATAGAGACAGACTGGACAGGCATTCCCAGGGTCTGGGGAGGGAGACAGGGGTATTCATTTGATGGGGCGGAGTTTTGGTCTGGGAAGATGAGAAAATTCTGGATAATGGGGATGACTGCAAAACGGTGTGAACATACTCAATGGCTCAGAAATGTGCACCCCAAAATGGCCAAGATAGTAAAGTTCAGGTTATGCGCGTCTCAACACGATAAAGCAAGTGGAAACATCTCTGAGAATTGAGGGGCAGGGCAACTTGCAGGAGCAGAAGTCAGCCTAAGATGGGTGTGCGGCCGACAGCCCGAGGCCTCGCCCGGGCGCACGCCCCGCCCACCTTCACCCTGGCCTCTCCGGCAGGGAACGCAAGCCCGCCACCAGGGGCCGCTGTGGCCCCAGCCCGCGCATGCTCGTGCACACCCCGCCCCGCGCACGCCCCGCCCGTCGGCAGCCAGGGGCCGCTGTGGCGCCCGCGCGCACCGCTTCCCGGCCCCCCCCACACGCCCCGCGCGTCCGGCCGCCCGCCCGCCCGAGCTGCTGCGCGGGTCGCCTCACTCCTCCCCAAGATGGCGGCCGCGGCACTGCTCAGGGGTGCGGCTCCAGGGTGCGGCGGCCCGGCCTGGAGCTGGCGGCTGCGCGCGGCCCCGAGGCGCCACCTGGCTCACAGTGGCTGCTGTCAGGGCGCTGACTCCACTAGCGGCGCAACATGGGCCTGCTTCCTGCTGGGCGAGCGTGCCCTAGTGCGCGTGCGCGGGCCGGACTCGGTGCCCTTTCTCCTAGGTCTGCTGACCAATGAGCTGCCGCTTCCGGGTCCTGCGGTTGGCGAGGCGTCAACTTCGGCCCGAGCGGGCTACGCCCACTTTCTCAACGTGCAGGGACGCACTCTCTATGACGTCATTCTCTACGGGTGAGAGCGTTTTGCAGGACTGGCCCCTGGGCTCGCGGTATCCCCCAGGGAAAGGGCACCCGGGAGCGGGCCTGAGAGGACTTGGTGGGTGGGCTGCTATGGTGGGCCCCCAGGGGAGAGGCAGACACTGGGGAGGGACGGACAGAAGGCAGAACTAACGACATCCAGAGGCGGGGTACCTAGGGGAAGACTACCACTAGCTCGGGACGGACATCCAGGAAAGGACATGAACGACAGGGCGTCCAGGGGAAGGGACATCTGGGAATCTGTGCACAGGGTGGGCCGAGGTGAGCCCCCAAGAGAGGGCACCTGAGGATGGAAGGAGCGCCCAGGGTAGGGCACTGGGAGACCCGCACAGCGGGCAGAGGGGTGAGTGCCAGGGGGAAGGCAGCCGTAGGTGGGCTGGAGCCAGCTCCGAGGGATGGGAGCACTTAGGCCTGGCCTCTGCTCACGCTCAAACCCACTGCACAGAAAAGCAGCCACACTGCAGGGAGCAACCTCCGTGCCACTGGCTTGTACCATTGCTTCCTGAGTTCTCTAGTGTCCACGCATTTCTCTCCCAGATCTCTCCGTATTCAGTGGTATTAGCGTTTGGTGTCCTGTAGAGCTTTCCGTTTTCACTTCCTTAGCTTTCTCAGACTTGGTTTCTCTAGAACTTCTTAACGCAGTTCCAGGCTGTTGTTCTGCCTGAGGCCGCCCGGAAAACTCGCCTGTCCCTCTTCTGTTGTGGGTTTTTGTCTGCATGCTTCCTAAGTACTTCTTGCCTGCTGGTAGAGTACATTCTTTAGTGGATTCTTGAGAGGTAGGATACCTAAGCGGACTCCGTAACTTGTGTGTGTGTGTGAGTCAGTCAAGTCAGTCGTGTCGGACTCTCTGTGACCCCATGGACTCCTCTGTCCATAGGATTCTCAAGGCAAGAATACGGGAGTGGATTGCCATTTCCTTCTCCATACCCAATAACTTGGGTGGTCTTAAAACTCCGCTGAAAATTGTCCCAGAAAACGTTGAAACCACAACCTGTTTTGCAGCTGCTAGCATTGTTGTCAAGAAGCCTAGTGTTGTTTGATTTCTGAGCCTTTGTGTGTGACTGGTTTTTCTCTGGATTCTCATAGGGGCTCATCTTCATCCTGATGCCTTGAAGTGTCATGATGATGTGTTGTATTTTGGGTCTTCTTTCATGTCATGTTGCTAGGCGCTTGGTGAGCTCTGTGACTCTGGAACAGGGATCAGTAAACTATGACCCTTGGGCAGATCCAACTCTCTGTATCTGTAAATAAAGTTTGACTGCAGTGCTACATGCCCATTTGTTTATATACTCTGTGGCTACTTTTGCTTTCCAATGGTAAAAGTATAATTAATAATGTAATAATGTGGTAGAGATTGTGTGGCCTCACATCTAAATTATTTTCAGTCTGGTCTTTTACAGAATACACCTGTGGGCCCTGCTCTGTGTCCCCTCTTTCAGAAATACCATTGTCATTATCTGTTTTATGTAATTATTATCTTCCCAGTAGTTGCTTAACCTCTTTTAAAAACTAGATTCTTTGATTATCTTAAGCCCTCCATGTCTGTAACATTCAGTACCCCCTATAATGGTCATTTCAGTTTTTAATTTATCAGTGTTGTAATGATGTTTTGGTCCTTAAATTTTCTTCCTTGAGTCTCTAGTCTGCCTTTGTATCTTTCTGCCTTTGGATTCTTCCTATAATGAAGTTATATCCTGATAAGTCACTCTACAGTGTAAAAAATATTTATTTTTCTGTTTCTAGTGTTTTTTTTTTAATCTTTAAATTTTTTCCTCTGGTTTGGCGTGTTATTGCTTAGCTGCTGGGCCATCAGTTCTTGTCAGCAGGCATGCACGTGGCAGTTTTCTCTAGGCACTGTGCGTGCTGTGATCTGCACTGTGGAGGACTTTGCTTTTCTTTCTGTTCACTCCTGAGAGTGGGGTGTTGGTGTGCCACTTGCTATCTGTGCTGAGGGAATCGGAGTCCACCGTGATGATGTCCCCTGACCCTGGTTGCTCTTCTGAGATTCCAGCTCAGTCCTTTGTGGGGCGTGCAACTCCAATGGGTGGGTTGGGGTCCTCATTCCATCAGAGAGAGACAGCCTGAATTAGTGGCCCCGCTTGTGAGCAGTTGGAGGAGGGGAGACATGAGAACTCCCCCTCAGATGGCTGCTCTTGGGCCTGGGGGCTGGGTGAACCATGCCCAGATTCCTCTCTCTCAGTTCCGCGCTGGGGCATGGGGTGCTGAGCCTTTTGGCCTCCCGCCCGACCCTGATGTTTCTACTGGCATATGTCTCGGGTCTGACGCCTGCTGTTGTTCCTGAGATGTGCCCCTTCCCCTCCTGGTTGCTCTTGACTGTTTGCCTACATCTGATTGCACTGAGGTCTGCTCTCTGAGGGAAGGGGACACGCTGGCAACTGGTGTCCTGCCTGGAAGCCTGCGGCCTTCCTGCTTTCTTTATGGTTGCTTTGCCTGGCATTTTCTCTGTATCCTGTCTCCAGTTTTTCTTTTTCTTCCTTTTTGGCTGTGCTGTGCGGATTGTGGGATCTCAGTTCCATGACCAGGGACTGAACCTGGACCACAGCAGTGCAGGTCCGGAATCCTAACCACTTAGACCAGCAGGGAACGCCCTGGAATTTTTCATTGCAACTGTCATGCTTCTAGTTTCCCATCCTTGAGCTGTTCCTTCCTCAGTGCACCCTGATCTTGTTTCCTGAAAGTAGCACCATCTCTCAGACAAAACTTTAGGTTTTGGTTTTTAAAGTAGACTCTTTAAGGGAGTATCCTGGTGGCCTGGTGGTTAGGATTCCAGGCTTTCACTGTCACGGCCTGGCTTCAGTCCCTGGTTGGTGAGTTGAGATAATGCAAGCCATGTGGTGCAGCCAAAAATAAAAAAGGAAAGACTTTTTAGAGCAGTTTTAGGTTAATAGAAAAATTGAGAAGGCAGAGATTTCTCATATAATCTTTGCTCCCACACATGCATAACCTCCACCATTATCAGCCTCTTCCTTCAAAGTAGTACAGCAGTTACAATTGATGAGCCTATATTGACATCAAAATTACCCAGAGTCCTTAGTTCACATTAGGGTTCACTCTTGGTGCTGGGCTTTCTATGAAATTGGACGAGTATTTTATAACATGTGTGTACCACTGTAATATCATACAGAGTGGCTTCATTGTCCCTAACTGTCCTTTATGCTTTACCCATTCACCCTCGTGACTCCTCACCACCTCTGAAAGGATCTTTTTGGATCAGAAACTGTCTCCATAGTCTCCCTTTTTCCAGAGTGTCACATAGTTGGGATCACAGAGTATGCTGCCTTTTCAGACTGACTTCTTTCACTTAGTAATATACATTTAAGTTTCCTCCATGTCTTTTCAGGGCTTAATAGCTCATTTCTTTTAGTGTTGACTAATACTCTGTTGTTTGCATGTACCAGTTTATATATCCATTCATCTATTGAAGGACTTGCTGTTGCTTCCAGATTGTTGTGATTATGAATAAAGGTGCTATAAACATCTGTGTGCAGGTTTTCTGTGTAGAGGTTAGTTTTCAACTTCTTTAGGTAAATATCAGGGAATGTGATTGTTAGACTGTAAGGTAAGATTATGTGTAGTTTTATAAGAAACCACCAAAGTGTCTTCCAAAGTGGCAGTATCATTTTGCATTCCCGCCAACAATAAGCAAACCGTTCCCATTTCTCCATATCCTCACCAGCCTTGGGTGGTGTCAGTGTTCTGAATTTTGATCATCCTGATAGGTATACAGTGGGGCTTCTTTTAATTTCTTCTTCCTGATGACAAATGACATGTAACATCATTTCGTATGCTCTTTGCCACCTGTATGTTTTCTTTGGGGAGATGTCCAGATTTTTGGCCTATTTTTAATCAGACTGTCTCTTTATTGTTGAGTTTTCAGTGGTTGTGTATGTTCTGAGTGACAGTCCTTTGTCAGATGTGACTTTTCAGACCTTTTCTCCCAGTTGTGGCTTGACTCATCGGCTCAGCTGGGGCTTTGTGTTTTGAGGTCTTTCCTCATCCTGACCACGTGTTTGTTAAGTACTGGCTGTTAGAGGAGTCCTGCAGGTTTTGTGGGCTGGGCTGCTTGGCTTTGGGGGACCCAGTCATGCCTCTAGGGGCCACTTCGGTAGGCTGGCTGCTGAGGTCTGCTGCTCGCTTGTCTCCCTGCAGGCCGTTCCCCGGTGCTGTCTCAGCGGGACTGTGCTGAGCCTGGGCGCGGCTGGTTTCTCAGCAGTGTTCTCCATGTGTGCCTGGCAGAGGGAGGGTGGGACGTGGGGCTAGCGTACCTCTTCATCCAGGTTCCACCCGCCAGGCTGGCTGGTGAGGCTGCGGGTGCTCTCAGCCTCCTCTTCCGGCTGCTGTGGTTGTGCCCCCAGGATGGGCTGCCGGACTGGGCACGGAAAACTGCGGGATGCTGAGGTACATCTCAGACAGACACGGGTGACTTTTGGGGGGATGACCTATGCAGTGTTTGGGGAATACTTACACTAAAGAGATTATTCAAAGATGAATTTTTTTCTGAAATGCACATTTGAATGAGCATCATGTATTTTATCTGGCAGCCCTACTCAGGGCCACTTCGCAGTGTCTGGGGGTATCTACACTCAGGGTGGCTGTTCCTGGCACTGAGTGGGCTGGGCCCAGGGCTGCTCTCAGTGCCCAGCAGTGCCTAAGATGGCCCCACAGAGAATGTTCCAGCCCAAATCTGGCCTGTGCCGGCTGAGCAGAGGCTCACCGCACATCACTTCCCCTGCTGACCTGTCCCCCCATTACTTAGCTGCAGCAGGGGCAGCAGACGGTCTGATTTGGGGTGGTGGGGCACAGCGGTACTTTGCAGCTTTGCTGGCCCTGAGGGGCTCAACGGCACAAGGCCATTTGCACAGGTAGCTCAGAAGAAAGATGCCTGAGCACAGAACCTGTCCGCTCTCCACCCTGCTTCTCTTGAACCCGTGGAACGCTGACCCTGTGAGTGAGATGGGGCGTCGGCCTGGGGCCTGACCACCCTGGCGCCCCGGTGGCCCCTTAACCAGCCCTGCCTAGGCCCTGCCCCTGCTGGGCCTTTGCCCTCCTTGGGCATGGTTCTACCTGCTTCTCTCCCTCCTCCTCCTGGGGTTTACTTTGCCCCTGTGGCCTCACCTTCTGTCCACCTATGCCCATTTCTTCCTCTTGCCAGTATTTCATGTTGTTTCTGTCTGCTTCCTTTATCAGAGACTTAAAAAATAGAAACATACCTACACATGGTTAAAAAACCTAGTAAAGGCTTTTCTTTTTTTTTTTTTTAATTTTTTTTAAAATTTTTAATTTTTCAGTGGGTTTTGTCATACATTGATATGAACCGAGTAAAGGCTTTTCATGAAGACTAACTGACTACCCTTTCCCTTCTCCCTGGCATGGACCCATGCCAGGAGAGGCAGCTCCTTTTTCAACTTTTTATTTTGAAATAATGATAGATTTAAAGGAAGCCACAAAAAAATGACCAGGGAGGTCTCATATACCCTCACCCAGTTCCCTCAGTGGCAACATCTTGCCTCCGATAGTCCAGGGTCATATTCGGGGGTGGGGGGGGATGGGCCAGCCCCAGGGCGCACTCAGGTTCTTCCAGGTTTCCACGTGCTCGCTTGCATGCAGCTCTGATTTGATCACACACGTAGACCTGGGCATCTTCGATGAAGACCGAGCTCTTCCGTCACCATCAGGCTCGTTTCTGCCCTCTGGGGCACACTGCTTTTCTCAGCCCCTCACCCCGACAGCCACTGCCCTGCTCACTCTCCATCTTTATAATCCTGTCATTTCAGGGCTGTCACACTAACAGAGTCTTTTGAGATTAGGTTTCACTCACCTCGATGCCCTTTGGATTCATCGATAGTCTCTTCCTTTTCCTTAGTAGTATTCCACCAAGGGACTGGACCATGGTTTGTTTAACCGTTCACCCACTGAAGGATATTTTGGTTTCATTTCTTGACTGTTAAGAGGAAAACTGCTTCTAATGTTCATGCCCAGGTTTTATGTAAACACCTGGGATGTTTTCTAGGATAAATGCCCAGGAGTGCAATGACTAGATTGTGTGGTCGCTGCATGTTTAGTCTTATAAAGAACTGCAAACTATTTTCTGGAATGTGTATCCCATCTACATTCCCACCAGCAAGGTTGAATGATCTGTCTTTTCTGTATCCTCGCTGCCTTGACTGTTTTTATTTTAGCCATTCTGATAGTTGTGCTGTGGTATCTTGTGGTTTTAACTTGTCTTTGTGTCGTGATAAGTGACTTTGAACTTCTTTCCATGTGGTTATCTGGGGCAGCACCTTTGAACTCTTCTCTTTTTTCTGGTAATTTAATTCTATCTGTAAATGATCGTTTTCCCAGCCCCCAGCTGATCTCATTTTGACCTTCTTTGAGGACTGTTTGGCGGGTGAGGTGATAACCTGACTTGCTGTGGCAGCTTACTCTTTTCCACTTTCTTCACATGCTTGTTCCTGTACTTACTTGGCCCTTGGCTGATAGTTATGTGTGTGGACCTGACAGGGTTTGTGCTGTAGGGTGAAGCCACAGAAATCAGGGCACTAAGCAAGCTGCTTTTTTTAAAAAAGAAATTTTGTTTTAGGAATTCTCTGGTGGCACAGTGGATAAGAAATCTGCCTGCTAGTGCAGGGGACATGGGTTTGATTCCCAGGTCCCTGAAGAGTCCACATGTCACGGAGCAGCTAAGCCCGTGCGCCTGCAGCCACTGAAGCCCACACGCCTAGAGCTTGTGCTCCACGTGAGAAGCCATCACCGCAACCAGAGTAGCCTCCACTCGCCGCAACTAGAGAAAGCCCATGCACAGCAACAGAGACCCAGCACAGCCAAAAACAGAGAAATTTTAATTCTGTTTGTTTTAAAAATATTTTCTTTGTTTGTTTCTATTGTTTTGGCTGTGTTGGGCGTTAGTTGTGGCACGCAGGATCTTTTCTTAGGGTGCTTGGGCTCTTTGTCACAGAGCGTGGGCGTCTCTCTAGTTGAGGCCTGCAGGCTCAGTAGTTGTGGCGATCTTAGTTCCCCAACCAGGGGTCGAAGTTGAGCCCCCTGCATTTGAGGGCAGCTTCTTAACCACTGGACCACCAGGCAAATCCCTCCCCTCCACCACCCCAGGCAAGCTTCTGTAGCTCTTTCCTTGGCTGGTGATTAACTTCTCCAGGGTAGCACTTAACCCTTTCGTGCCTGGGGAGAGGGTCAGAGGCATAGCTGATGGGTCCAAGCTGATGGCCTTTCTTTTTGATACATGCTCCTGAAGGTTTTACCCATTTCTCTGTCTCAGCTGCCATGCAGCTGTGGGTCCTTGCTCAAGCCACATCTGTAATCAGGACTCTAGCCATGTACTCCTCTGGGCCCTTAGACATCTCCACTTAGGGCCCCTCCATCACATCTGACCTTGCGCTGGCCTGTCTGTGCTCTTCTGTTCATAAGGGCCCCACCATCCATTCTTCAGTGACACCAGGATCTGGGGTCATTCCACTGGATGTGGGCTGCCTGGACTGGGAGTTAGGAAGGCTCTGGAACCCTGATCAGGTTGCAGGGCTTCCCTGGGGGAGGTGGGAAGTGGGCATGGGCTGAGTGTGGCCTCACCAGGCTCCTCACCTCCACCGGCTGCCTGCCAGCACCCCTCCTGAAATCTGCAGTGTGCCCTGACTGAGGATCCTTGGCGTCTCGGTGCTTCTCAGGGCTGGAGGCAGCAGATTCTGACTTCGGTGTGGCCGTCTGTGCTTGTTCACCTCACCCTGGCCACCGGACACCACTGTGGTCCCAAGGCCCTGCTTCGCACCTGTCGGGCCAAGGCCTGTCCTCCCCCGGCCGGACTGTTTCCTGTGGCTCCCTCCCTGGGTGGGGAGGGGTGCTGGGCAGTAGCGCCAGCTGGTCCGAGGGGGCGGGTGCAATTGGGCGGCACAGGCACTTCCTCGGTGTGCCTGCCACCCCCGCCTCTCCCCGCAGGCTCCCTGAGCGCCCCGGTGAGCAGCCCACCTTCCTCCTGGAGTGCGATAGCTCAGCGTGCGATGCGCTGCAGACGCACCTCTCGCTGCACAAGATCCGGCGGAAGGTTACGGTGGAGCCGTGCCCTGAGCTGCGCGTGTGGGCCGTGCTGCCCCGAGACCCGGGGGACGCTGGCGGGGCGGTGCCGCTGCGGAAGAAGGCCGAATGTGCTGCCATCCTCACCCGTGATCCCCGGACTGCCTGCATGGGCTGGCGGCTCCTCTCCCAGGATGAGGGTTCAGCCCTGGTGCCCGGGGGCCGACTTGGGGACCTCCAGGATTATCACCGGCACCGGTACAAGCAAGGTATGCACATGGGGTTGGACCTGGGGAGAGGTTAGGTTTGGGGGGCTGATGATGGACAGGGAGGAGGGGCAGGGTGGGATGGGAGGGGACAGGAGGTGTGACCCGGAGCCCTGGGAAAACTGCATGGTGAGTCCAGGCACTGGGAGGAGTCGGGATAGAGCAGAGCTCTGGGGTCAGGGGTAGGACCTTCTCTAGTGGGCAGTATTGAGGACCAGACCAAGATGCTCACCCAGAAACCAGAGCAGGGGCCGGAGTTGGGACCTGGAGGATGCGGAGGGACAAAGATGGCAGGGGGCCTAGGAGGGACCCAGAAGACTGTGGGGGTCAGATGGTGGGACTCCTACAGGCCAGTACCCCTGGCCACCCTGGGTTGAGCCCCCAGCTCCAGAGGACACCTCAGACCTCACCAAGCCTCTCCCCACCTCTGCAGGTGTTCCCGAGGGTGTCCATGACCTGCCCCCAGGAGTAGCGCTGCCCCTGGAGTCCAACCTGGCCTTCATGAACGGCATCAGCTTCACCAAGGGCTGCTACATTGGCCAGGAGCTGACAGCTCGCACCCACCACATGGGTGTTATCCGAAAGCGCCTCTTCCCAGTACAGTTCTCAGGTGCCGTTCCTGGTGGCGGCATTGCCCCCGGCGCCCCTGTGCTCACCGAGGCAGGGCAGGCAGCCGGCAAGTACAGGGCAGGGCTGGGGGACGTGGGGCTGGCCCTGTTGCGGTCTGAGAAGATTAAGGGTCCTCTCCATATCAGAACCTCTGAGAGTGGCCTTGTGGCCCTCACTGCGTCTGTGCCAGACTGGTGGCCCACAGCCACCAAGTAGCCTCGGATGCCCCTGCGCTCCTGTACGGGGCTCATCTACTGCACCCTGTAGCCAACCCCCGCTTTCTTGGGTGACCCAGTTGAAACAACACACCCTGGGAGGGTCCCCAAGCATTTGTGGGCCTCCCAAAGCTACTGACATGGCAGGAGATGCTCCTGCATGCAGCCCGGGTGTTCCCAGCCTATCATGCTTCCTGGGGACCGTCCTATGCCCAGGGTGGCTGTTCCTTCCTGGAAGCTTTATGGCTGGAGCATCAGGAACCCTCCTGAGGACCGAGGGTGGGTAGAAGTGAGCCCTGCGCCTGCCTGTGTCCTGAGCTTCCACCAGACCCTGGATGAAATTCTGAACCATATTGATCTGGAGGTGGTTCATCCATCAACCAAAGACAGAATGCTCCAGGATGCTTCCAGGCTGCCCACACCCATCTGAGCCTGCTTGGGCAGGCTTGGGAAGGGAGCTTCTTAGTGTCTGGGGTGGCTGAAGGGGCAAGTGGGCTCTGGGAATTGTCTTACCATGCTGACCGGGGGCATGCCTGAAGGTAGGAATCCTGTGGGCCAGGTGGAATGGCCGCGTCAGTGCGTAGAGGCACAGGCATTGCTCCCACCCACCTGAGTCCTCCCAAGCATACCTGTGTGCTCAGTGGCACCAGCTGGGGGAGCCCCAGTGCCGTTTATACCACATCTCTGCAGCTTTGGCCCCGCGGTGGCGTGGGCAGTCCTGTCCTCCCCTCCAGAGCCCTCCTGAGCTCAGGGGAGGGAGTGGCTGCCTCGGGACGGCGGTGCCCAGGGTGCAGAGAAGAGCTTTTGTTTGCTGTACTTGCTGCTGTTTTCTGATGCAGTCACTTCTTCATAGTAAGAGGGTGACTTACTTCCCCGTTTTAAACCACTGACTTTCATTTTCCCACTGCAATGTGAGTCTCGTGGGTACAGGGTGTCCCACCTGATGCCCCAGAGTGGCTATTAAAGTATGACCCACAATCAGCCCATGTGGAACTCTGGCTTCTTTCTTTCTTAAGTGTATTTATTTATTGTAAATGTTTATTGGAGTGTTGTTGGTTTACAGCGTTACATTAATTTCTACTGTACAGCGAGGTGAATCAGTTCTTCATGTACCCAATTCTTTTTCAGATTGTTTTTCCCATATAGGTCATTATGTAGTGTTGAGTAGACTTCCCTGTGCTATACAGTAGATCCTTGTTAGTTGTGTCTTTTATATATACTGGCGTGTTTATGTCAATCCCAACTTCCCAATTTATCTGCACCCCCTTCTCCCCCACTGGTAATCACAGGTTTGTTTTCTACGTCTGTGACTCTATTTCTGTTTTGTAAATAAGTTCATTTGTGCCATTTATTTTAGATTTGATGTATAATCTATGTCATATGATATTTGTCTTTCTCTGTCTGACTCACTTCGCTCAGTATGACAGTCTCTAGGCCCATCCCTGTTGCTGCAGATGGCATTATTTCATTCTTTTTTATGGCTGAGTAGTACTCCATCATATATACGTATAGCATCTTTATCCATTCTTCTGTTGAGGTACATTTAGGTTGCTTCTGTGTCCTGGCAATTATAAAGTAGTGTTGCGGTGGACATTGAGGGACATGTATCATTTCAAGTTACGGTTTTCTCTGGATATATGCCCAGGAGTAGGATTTCAGGATCATATGGGAGCTCTGTTTTTAGTTTTTTAAGGAACCCCCACACTCTTCTCCATAATGGTTGTACCAGTTTACATTCCCACCGACAGTGTAGGCAGGTTCCCTCTCTCGCCCTACTGTTGATAGATTTTTTTGGTGAGAGCCATTCTGACCAGTGTAAGATGATACCTTCTTGTAGTTTTGATTTCCTTTTCTCTGATAATTAGTGATGCTGAGCATCTTTTCGTGTGCTTTTTGGCCATCTGTATGTCTTTTTTGATGGGGTTGTTTGTTTTTCTTCATATTGGGCTGCATGGGCTGTTTTTATGTTTTGGAGATTAATCCCTTGTCAGTGGCTTCATTTGCAGATATATTCTTCCACTCTGGAGGGTTGTCTTTTCTTTTTGTTTGTGGTTTCCTTTGCTGTGCAAAAGCCTTTAAGTTTAATTAGGCCCCCTTTGTTTATTTTTATTTTCATTACTGTAGGAGGTAGATCAGAGAAGATCTTGCTGAGATTTATGTCAGAGTTTTACAGTGTCTGGCCTTATATTTAGGTCTTTAATCCATTTGACTTAATTTTTGTGTTGGGTGTTAGGTAGTGTTCTAATTTCATTCTTTTACACTGCACAGTTTCCCGGCGCCACGTATTGAGACTTTTCTCTGTTGTGCATTCCTGTCTCCGTTATCCTAGGTTAGATGACCATAGATGTTCGAGTTTTTCTCTGGACCTTCTGTCCTGCCCCACAAATCTCTGTTTCTGTTTTTGGGCCTGTACCATGCTGTGTTTTGTTTTTGCCATGCCACATAGCTTTGTGTATCATCTGAAGTTGGGGAGCGTGATTCCTCCAGCTCCATTTTTCTTTCTCAGGATTGCTTTAGCTCTTTGGGGTCTTGTGTTTCCATACAAATTGTAAAATATTTTGTTCTCTTTCCATGAAAAATGCCATTGGTAATTTGACAGGGACTGCATTGAACCTGTGGATTGCTTTGGGTAGAACAGTCATTTTGACAACATTGATTCCTCCATCCAAGAATGTGGCTATCTCTCCATCTGTTTGTGTCATCTTTGATTCCTTTCATCACTGTCTTGACAGTGTTTTCTGAGTACGGATCTTTTGCCTCCTTAAGTAGGTTTATTCCTAGGTATGTTCTTTATTTTTATTTTTTTGATATGATGATGAATGAGATTGTTCCATTTATTTCTTTCTGATCTTTCATTGTTAGTCTATAGGAATGCAAGAGATTTCTGTGTATTATTTTGTATCTTGTTACTTTACCAAATTCATTGATGAGCTTTAGTAGTTTTCTGGTAGTGTCTTTAGGATTTTCTGTGTACGGTATCATGTCATCTGCAACCAGTGACAGTTTTACTTTTTGTTTTCCAATTTGGATTCCTTTTATTTCTTTTTCTTCCCTGATTGCCATAGCTAGGGCTTCCAAAACTGTGTTAAATAATAGTGGCGTGAGTGGACATCCTTGTCTTGTTCCTGAAATTAGAGAAAAAGCTTTCAGCTTTTCACCACTAAGTGTGTTATTAGTTGTGGGTGACAGAGACATAGGGGTCTGGCCGGTCCTGTGAGGCCTGGCTCCCCTCAGGCGGGGAACCAGCCAGGCAGTGCTGACCCTTCCCTGTCCCCCCAGACTGGGTGGGCAGCACTGTCTGAGGCTCAGGCTCCTGAAGCGAGCAGAAGTAAGAAGGCAGAACGTGCTGTGGACCAGGATGGGCTGGGTCCTCGTGACACATAAATGACAGTTATCATACACTGCCAGCCTGTGAATTAAACACACGGAGGGCTTCCCACCGCCAGTGAGCACCCAGGGTTGGGAGCCAGGCGTCTTCTCTGGGCAGTGGCATTTGTGGAACATCAGCCTCTTGGCCTGAGCATGAACTGCTGTGCTGACATGTGACCTGTTGTGGGAGTCATAAATTAAATGAGAAAGGAGATGGGCCATGGTGTTTTAAGTGCGGGCAGCTTCCGAGTCAAATGCTGGCTTGGAGATCATGTGACCTGTAAATGTCTTCAGGGTTCTGCAGGCAACTGAAACCTTAAATTATTTGGTTCAGATCCAAAGAAGTACATATTCTGTATTCTACCTCAGTATTTTTAAAAGGAGGCTGCCATACAACAGAAGTGCTTCCTTTCTTGAAAAAACCAACTCAGTTTCCACAGAAGCCCTGGAGCATACAGAAAGCTGTGACTTTTAGAACTCTAACACCAGCATCTTGATGCACATGACCAGAGGGGATCAGCTGGTGTTTAATCTTCACATTTGTTTCCAGTTTCATAAACAGTGATCACTGTGAGAGCTGGTGTAGATACTTGGGAAGGTCTTTGCTGGTTTTCCTGTCTGCTTTAAGTTTATTCTGTAAAGAGTATTGAAAGGTTGTTGCTGAACCATAAGACACTGGGATTCTTGGCCTCCGGAGGAGACGAATTCAATCCAGGGCCTGAGACGAGGCTGGATCGCTGAGAGCTTTTGTGTAATAAAGTTTTATTAAAATATAAAGGCGATAGAGAAAGCTTCTGACATAGACATCAGAGGGAGGCAGAAAGAGTGCCCCCGTGCTAGTCTTCAACTGGATGTTATATAGTAACTGCTGCTAAGTCGCTTCAGTCATGTCTGACTCTGTGCGACCCCATAGACAGCAGCCCACCAGGCTCCCCTGTCCCTGGGATTCTCCAGGCAAGAACACTGGAGTGAGTTGCCATTTCCTTCTCCAATGCATGAAAGTGAAAAGTGAAAATGAAGTCGCTCAGTCGTGTCCGACTCTTAGCGACCCCATGGACTGCAGCCCACCAGGCTCCTCTGTCCATGGGGTTTTCCAGGCAAGAGAACTGGAGTGGAGTGCCATTGCCTTCTCCTATATATAGTCACTAGCAGTCTGTTAATGAAAGGAATGTCTTAAAACTCAGAACGGCACCAGGCCCCTCATCCATAAGATGCATTTTGGGATAATCTTGGCACCAGATGATTCATCCTGGGCCATAAAACGATTGACTTGAATCTTGTAGAAGGGCAGATTACCATACAAATAGTTTTGTTTACATAGATTAGGGGAACAATATCTGAGTATAACTTACTGGTTTGTCAAGTAGGTTCTGAGCCATTAGGCAAACCGACTTGAAGAGAGAGTCAGGGTAAATGCATAGCACATTAACATAGCTTAAGACGAACATTTCCATAAGAAAAATGCATTGGTTAACTCAAGGTTTGAGAAGTTAGCTTCAGGTGAAACCAGGTGTCATGGCAACACCGTATTTTAAGAGAAACCTCCTTTTAAATTTGTATAGAGAAGGAAAAAAATATTGCTAGTCTGTTTCCTCCTGCCGCTTAAGAGAGAGAAAATGTCTGACACTTGCAGCCTATTTCCTCCGTTTGGAGACCCCTGGCCTTCCTGCCTGTTACCCTCTCAGTATGAAGTTCTGAAAATTAGCTGTCATAGTTAAAAAAAAAAGTAGTCCTCAGATAGTAGTATTTCTAGAAGCCTGGCAAATGCAAGTCTAAACATTTCTTCACAGACCCTTTTCCTACTCAAGTTTTACAGAGAATAGTTCTAAGGAATATACCTTTGTTGTTAAAAAACCAAAAAACCTAGGAACACTGATTTAACCCCAAAAGAAACAAGGGTCAGCAGGAAAACAGTAGAATCAAATCTACAAATTTTCAGATATTGAAGTAACCAGACATATAAAATAAAGATATTTAAAGAAATAAAATAAGGCATTTAAATATTAGTAAGAAGCAAGAGACTGTAAAATGATTAAGCAAATCATATAAACAGATCAAAGAGAACTAGAGGTAAGCATGCTTCTTTAAAGGAATCTATGGATGTATTTTCTGAAGTATTGGGAAATATGAAAGAGAGAAAGATGGGAGAGTGGAGAGAAGATTTAATGTGATAACAGTGATCTAAATGGAATTACAGATAGATAGAAAAGAACATGGGGCAGAGGAAAAAAATAACGGCCGAGAATTTTCTAGACGTGATGGAAGTTGTTACTTCTTAGGTTCAGAAAGCCCAGTGGCTTGCTGTAGCTATGCTATGCCTTGTCACATCGTCTTGAAAGTCTAGAATACCAAAGATAAAGGGAAGATCTTCACATAAAAGTCGGTAGCAATAAAATATTAAAGAGTGATTTATCAAAAGCAGCAGTGGAAGCCAGAAGGAAAGTGAATAACATATTCATTGTACTGAGAGAAAAATGCGTGTGTGCGTGCTAGGTCGCTTCAGTTGTATCCAGCTCTTTGCGACCCTGTGGACCGTGACCCACCAGGCTCCCCTGTCCATGGGATTCTCTGGGCAGGAATACTGGAGTGGTTTGCCATGCCCTCCTCCAGGGGGTCTTCCTGACCCGGGCGTCAAGCCTGAGTCTCTCTCTGTCTCCTGTGTTGGCAGGTGAGTTCTTTACCACTAGTGCCCCCTGGGAAGTCAGCCTGGAATTGTATACCCAAAGCTGCCATTCAAAAATGAGGTGTGAGATAAGTCAGTTTCATCTGAGATGCTGTGATTTTTAGCAAGAAATATGTATTTGATCTTGTCCTTAATCCTGGCACATAGTTCTAAAGTTTTTGCAATTTCCTAAGTGATAAGAGTGTTAGAAGTATGTTGATATTTATAACAAGCTTCTGTCAACCACACCAGAGTTTATGTTAATGAGATGACTTTTAGAAAGACTCTTAAGCGTGGGGGTTAGTTGCTAGATTAGAAGGTTAGCACTTTGAATCCCACTCTCCAGCCTCTGGGAAGGGGAGAGGGGTTGGAGGTTGAATGAGTCACCGAAGGACTGATTTAATCAGTCATACCTCTACAACGAAGCCTCCGTAAAACCCCAAAAGGATGGTTTTTGGAGACTGTCCAGGTAGGCCGGAACTGGTTTCATAGAGACCATCTCCTTTGACAACTTTTATCTAAAAAGATACCAATAACGAAAAGATAATTAAAAACCCATTATCACTTGAACGTTAAGAAAATCACATCTGAATACCTCATGGGTCAAAGAAAAAAATCCTCACAAATTACCAGCTACTTCATATGACCATGAAAATGGAACAAAATTTGGTTGTGGGTGTATATTAGGGGTAACTTCATAGCCTTTAAAACTGTGCCTCTGACTTAAGTTAGCAAAATAGCAACATAATAGACTCAAAGAAAGTAAAAAGAAGGAAATAATAAACAGGAAAGAAGTAAACACAGCAGAGGAGCAACAAGAGCAAGTAGTTTTAACAGGATGATGGGAGTGGGGAGAATCCAGGGGGCTTCAGGGGAGGCAGGGGGCTGGGTCTGCACTCTACCTATACCCAGCCTTTTCTGAAAAAGACCCTGTCTTCTCACTGGACTGCTGTTTCACTTGCCACGCTCCCCTTTCCAGCTGGTATTGCAGGTAATTTGATTCTCCAGAAGCTCACTTTTAAAAAAACTGCTGGATCATACTGTGTTTTATTTTATTTTTTAAGTTTATTTTTAGTCGGAGGGTAATTGCCTTACAAAGCTGTGTTGATTTCTGCCATACAACAGCGTGAGTCAGACATAAGTATGCATATATCCCCTTCCTCTTGTGCCTCCGTCCCACTCCACCCCCACCATCCCACACCCTCTAGGTGTCACACTGGGTTGAGCTCCCTTTGTTACAGAGCAACTTCCCACGAGCTGTGTATTTTACCTATAGTGATGTATATGCTTCAATGCTATTTTCTCAACGCGTCCCACTCTCTCCTTCCCACACGGTGTCCTCAAGTCTGTTATCTACATCTGCATCTCTCTTCCCACCCTGCAGATAGGTTCATCAGCACCATTTTTCTAGATTCCATGTATATGCATTAATATATGATATTGGTTTTTTTCTTTCTGACCTCAGTCTGTGTAACAGCCT
Organism: Muntiacus reevesi; assembly: GCF_963930625.1. Lineage (NCBI taxonomy): Eukaryota > Metazoa > Chordata > Mammalia > Artiodactyla > Cervidae > Muntiacus > Muntiacus reevesi. The sequence continues at coordinate 181,846,550 of NC_089249.1, read as the reverse complement.
CTGGGTTCATCCACCTCAGTTCAGCTGACTCAAGCTTGTTCCTCTTTATGGCTGAGTAATGTTCCATTGTACATGTGTACCACAACTTATGTATACCTTCATCTGTCACGACGTCTAGGCTGCTTCCATGCCCTGGCTGTTGTAAATAGTGCTGCAGGGAACATTGTGGGGTGTGTGTCTTTGAGCTACAGCTTTCTTAGGGTATATGGTCTCACTTAAAACTTTGTACTTTGCCTCATTTTCTTCCTAGTTTATTTCTGTGTTGCTTCTCTGTGTGGTTAATGTTGTTTGTGTTTAATATGTTAATTTTGTGTCCTGTATTTTACCCCCACATTTCATGAGTTGTTATCTGTCTGTCTTCACCATGGATGTTTTTTGTGGCTTCCAGTATTTGGATGTTGCTTGATTCACTTAACTAGGCCACTGATGGACTTGTGGTATGTTTTCTTTGTGCTTTTTTCTCTTTAGATGATAATGTTTTGCTTTACTTCTTCCAGATAAGTCTTGCGGGATGATTTCCCTTTGACTCTTTGCCTGCATTTCAGATTTCGTGGTTTACTATGGTCCTGGGCAAGATGCTCACTACCTCGTAGGTGGCACTCAGCCAGTTGTGCTGTGTTCTTTATGTGGCACTGGTTCCAGGAGTATTTATAAATAGATTTGAGATAAGTTATCCAGTGGGAAAGCTGAGACTGAGTGGGATGGAGACCCCATTTTAAGAGGCTGATACCAAGAGCTTATTTATACCTGATGCCCCCAGCATATCTGAGTGGAGGCTGGTGGATGCCTACCCCTCTTCCCCTTTAAGTTTAGGCATGTTTCCAACATTTTATTATGAAAAAAATCTAACACAGAAAGTGAGATTTTTGCAGTAAGCACACCTTGTGCATGCCCAATTCATGCCAGGCTTCTACTAGGTCTTTTCCTTTGGGTATCAATTCCAGACCTGAATCCTCTAGCCACCCCCTGCCCCTTAGCCTTTCTTGTGCCACTCACACAAGCGAGTGGCAGACCTCAGCCATACCTAACCCTAATGCTTTCATCAACACCATTTATGGTTTTGTTTTTTTTTTCCTCTTGGAAGTAAAATTAGCACATGGTAAAATGCACAAATTCTGCGGTTTGATGAATTCTGAAAAATCCGTACATTGTGGTTGCGTTCCCCTGTCTCCTCCCAGCCATCACAGACATGCTGAACCTGCTCTAGAGCTCACGTTGTCGATAAAGCTTCACGTTGTCGGTGGAATCGATGGTCCTGCACTTTCAAGGGAGGTTTTGTTCTTAGCACATTTTGAACCTCCCGCACGATGCCTGTGTCTTTGTGCGGTCCTTTTATTGCTGAGTAGTGCTGGCTGAGCCGGTGGACCACAGTTAGCTTCTCTGTCTCCTATCGAGGGACCCCCAGGGCGTTCTCAGTTTGGGCTGGTATGAGGAAAGCAGCAGTGGGCATTACAAGCACTGACCAGACCATCTGTAAAAATAGAACTCTGATCTACGGCCTTTGGCCACCTGCCCAGGAAACCAACCCACCATCTCCAGTAGCCAGCCCAGGAAGCCAGCCTGCTATAGCCGGACCTACAGGTTATTAGCCTGCTATGTCTCACAATAATCCAGGCAGCCAAACATTAATTCATCAGCTCCAAGCCACAGGACTTGATCAATAACTGATGCTTCCTTTTCTTTTTTTTCCTGCTTCCAACTTGGAACCAACCAGAGAAAGCCAAATACACCCCCTGACCCATCCCCAGGACACCCCACTCCTGGTCAGCTGCTCCAGCTCCCCAGGCCCACAGCCTCTGTAAGCACACTGGGGCCTTCCCTTATTCCGCAGGGAAGCTCTGCCGCCTCTGACTGCCCGTGGCTCCCTTACTGCAGCGAACTCTGAGCAGATAGCCTCTGCCCGTTCCCTGCTCTGGCAGTCCGCATTCATTTCCACACTCAGCCAAGCCCTTTGTGGACGCAGGCTTTCAGCTGGTCAGGTGGGTGCCTAGAGGCATGTCTTTGGGGCCGCCCGCAGGAGGAGGCTGGAGACATTGCGCCATGGGGATGGGGCTGTTTGACACTCCTGCCACGCCCAGTGCTTGCCAACACTTGGTGCTGTCAGTCTTCTGATCCCGTTTGGAGATTCTGTGTTTACATCTCAGACGTCTTGGTCGGATGCCTGGCTGTACTGAGGAGGGTCTGGGGGAGCCTTCCTTTCCTCAGCCTGGGGGGAGCCCCCTTCCACGCTCTGATCTGGGCTCCTAACCAACTTAGTGTCCTTGGCTTCAGTTTCTTTCAAATGATGTTGCTTCAGTTCGGTCACATTAGTGTTTGTGGCAAAAATGAATCATTTAGGAATAAATTTTATGTCAGAAATCTCAAGTTCGTCAGGGAAATTACTGGCAGCAGGGACCCTGTTGATGAAAAATCTGGAGATTGCTGAGTACTGATCCACGTTTCATTCATTCATTGCTCTAATCTTTCAACAAATTATTGAGTGCCTACAGACCGTAAGAGTAAAATGCAAAGTTTACTGGATTGCCATAGCTTTGTGGTCAAGAATGAAGCAGAGAGTGGTATGAGATGTGTGCAGGGATGGGGTGCGTTGGGGGGATGGGCTGTCTATTGGTTTATGTGGTGAGGACAAGGCTGTTGGGGGCATGGGGCATGTGCAAGGATGGGGTGCCTTGGGGGGACTGGGCTTGTGTGGGGTTTGGGTGCACATGGAGATGGAACAGGGTTGGGACAATTAGGGGCAGGATGAGTGCAGAGTCAAAACACGTTGAGGGGACAGGGCAAGCGTGGGGGTGGTGCACATTGGGGCCTGGAGTGTGGGATCAGGGAGCATGGGATGACAAGGCGAGTGCTCTTGTGCATGCGGACACTAGGTGCATTTGGGGGACAGGGCAAGGTCAGGGTGTGTTGTAGCAATGGAACATGTGTGAGGTTGGGGTACATTCAGTGACTGGGTACATTGGTGGGGGATCGGGCAGGGCTGAGGTGCATGGGGAGATGGAGCAGTTGGGAGGACTGGGAACGTGAAGGACGGGTAAGAGGGGCGTGTGTATTGTGCCAGGCAGAGGGCACAGCGAGAAAAGGTCTTAAGACAACTGCACGTCTGGAATATCCTTCAGAGTCGAGGTCAGTGCAGTCTGAGGCAGGATTACGGGAGACCACATTGGGGAGAGCCCACAAGGGGTTTGTACACGGCCTGCACTATCCTAGAGCAGAGGAGGGGTTGAAGGAGAACCCATGCCCCTGGGTGATGGGCGAGGGGGTGCCAGAAGAGTGGGCAGAACTGGGTTTACCTTAAAGCACATGGAGCTTGGGGGAATTCGGGGGTTGTGCAGCAGCTGTCCTGATGGGGGTGGGGGCAGTTCAGTGTTCAGTAGGTGGGTGGGGGTGGTCTGGAGGGCGTGAGCACAGAGGGGATGGCACCGAGGGGGTGCAACTGGTACAGAGGAGCATCACGGGCAGGGCTGCTCCAGACACCCCTGGCCCAGGGCCTGGAGTCTGTGCAGCCTCCCCTGACCTGCCACATCATCTTGGGCTGGGCTGCTTTATTCAGTGGAGGTTTTTATGGAGATCACTGTGGTTGTATGACTTAATGCAGAGAGGTGGCAGTACCCATTACCCAGTTCCTCCCCATGACAACTTTTAGCAAAAAGGTGCTACCATATCACACCGTCCACTGGCCTTACTCTGATCTCACTGTTTTCTCTGCACCCATTTGTGTATAGGTGTTGAGTTCTGTGCCATTTTCTCACATGGGGAATTAGTGTGCCTCAACTAGAGTCAAGATACAGAACATCTCCATCCCATGTTGACATGTTGACCTGTCCCTAACTCCTGACCACCACCAATCGTTCATTTCTAAAATTCTGTCATTTTAGAAATGTTATGTTAATGAACATTTAGTAGTATACTAGTATAGTATAGTAGTAACCTATATATGTTGACCTTTGCCCCTCAGCATCAGTCCCTGGAGATCTGTCCAGGTTGCTGCTGTGTCGATTGTTAATTCCTTTTTGTGGTTCAGTCTAATACCATGGTATGAACTACCATAGCCTGTTTAACCATCCACCTGTTCAAGGACATTTGTGTTGTCTCCAATTAGGAGTGATCACAACTAAAGCTGCTATAAACATTCATATGCAGATTTCTTGTGAACACAAGTTTTATTTCTTTGGGACAAATGCCCAGAAGAGCAATGGTTGGGCCATGTGTTAGTTTCATGTTTACTTTTATAGGGAACTGCAAACTTTCCCAGAGTGGCTATACCACTTTGCACTCCTACCAGCAGTGTGCCAGAGATACAGTTTCTCTGCATCCTTGCTGGCGTTTGGAGTTTTCAGTGTTTTTAATTTTCCGACAGGCATGCAGAGGTATCTCATGGTATTTTTACTTTGAATTTCCTTGATGGCAAATGATGTTGAGCCTCCTTTCATATGCTTATTTGCCACCCATGTATCCTCTTTGGTGACATGTCTTTTCATGAATTTTGTCCTTTTTCTAATTGAGGGGTTTAATTTTTACTATTGAGTATATATTTCAGTAACAGTCATTTGTCAGATGTGATGGATTCTCATTTGTGGTACTTATGTTTCATACCTTCCAGCAAACACTGAATTAGTGAATACTAAACCACTTCTCCTGCAGAAAGGATGAAGTTAGATTCCTGTCAATCTCTGGTCACGTTTTTGTCAACTGATCAATAGATATCTTTATTTTATATGTGTTTCTTTTTAAAGACACCTCATTTCATGTGTGTTGGTTCATTAACATTGAACTCACAGTCAACAGCATTATAACTTGGACTTGAATGAATTTCATCTGATGTATTAACTTTGTAAGGCACATCACAGCCTTCTTGTGCTCAGGAACATAGAAAACACTTCAGCTCTATGCTTGGGGCTCATTTGAAACAGTGAAAACAACAAAAAGTACAACAATTAAAAAAATGTGGCAATAAATCAATTATGAAAAGGATATTTGTTTACAGCCTGAGAGCTGGGACACAAAGGCAGAGTATGTCTCATTCTAGGAATATGGGCATTGGGAGAATTGAGTTTTCACTGCTCTGGGCAGTCTGCAGACTGTGAAAGCACCTCAAGTATTGATTTTGGGGTCACAAGTAAACTTAGGGAGTAGGCAAATTCAAAAATAAGAGTACCAAAGGTAATAAAGATTGAATGTGGTTTGGAATACAGTTGTCGCTTGGTCCTGGGGGCTTGGTCCCAGAAAGTGGAACGAAAGGAAGGGAAGTTGCTCAGTCATGTCTGACTCTTTGCGACTCCATGGACTGTAGCCTACCAGACTCCTCCGTCCATGGAATTTTCCAGGCAAGAGTACTGGAGTGGGTTGCCACTTCCTTCTCCAGGGGATCTTCCCGACCCAGGGATTGAACCCGGGTCTCCCACATTGCACACAGATGCTTTACCTTCTGAGCCACCTTGGAAGCCCTTAAATAACTATCCTAAATTTCATTTTGGGCTTCCATGGTGGAGTGAAAGTGAAAGTCACTCAGTTATGTCCAACTCTTTGTGACCCCACAACTAAGTTCATGGAATTCTCCAGGCAAGAATACTGGAGTCAGTAGCTTTTCCCTTCTCCAGGGAAATCTTCCCAACCCAGGGATTGAACTGAGGTCTCCTGCATTGCAGACAGATTCTTTACCAACTGAGCTATCAGGGAAGCCCTTGCTTCCAGGACCTCCTGGAATACCAAAATCTGAGGATGTTGAAGTTCCTTAAATGAAATGGTGCATATAACCTATGCACATCCTCCTGTATACTTAATTTGTTTTCATTGAGGTGTAATTGATTTACAATATTATATTAGTTTAAGGTGTACAATATAGTGATTCAAAATTTCTGTAGATTATACTCCATTTAAAGTTATGAAGTATTGGCTATATTCCTTGCATTGTACAAGATATCCTTGTAGCTTATCTTATACATAGTAGTTTCTGCTTCTTAATCCCCTACTACTATACTGCCTTCCCTCTTTCTTCTTCCCACTGGTAACCACTAGTTTGTTCTTTATATCTGTGAATCTGTTTCTCTGTTATATTTCTTCATTTTGTTTTTTGTTTTCATACGTGAGTGGTAGTATATACAGTATTCATCCTTTTTCTCTCTGACTTATTTCACTGAGTATAATACCCTTAGGTCTATCCATGTTGTTTTCAAATGGCAAAAATTTATTTTTTTTTTGTGGCTGAGTAGTCTGTTGTATATATGGGTGACATCTTTATCCATTCATCTGTTGATGGACATTTAGGTTGCTGTCTTATCTTGGCTATTGTAAATAATGCTACTGTAAACACTGAGGTGCATGTATCTTTTCAAATGAGTGTTTGTATTTCCTCTGGATGTTTACCCAGGAGTGGGATTGCTGGATCATATGGTAGTTCTCTTATTAGTTTTTTTTCAAGGAATCTCCATATTCTTCTCCACAGTGATTCTACCACTACATTCCCACCAACAGTGTACAAGGACTCTCTTTTTCCACATCCTCACCAGCATTTGTTATTTGTGATCTTTTTGATGCTAGCCATCTGACAGGTGTGAGGTGACATCTCACTGTGCTTTTTATTAGCCTTTATCTGTGATGTTGAGTATCACATAAACTTGCTGGCCATCTGTATGTCTTCTTTGGAAAAATGTCTATTCAGATCTTCTGCCTATTTTACAATTTTTTTTTTATATTAATGTGTATGAGCTCTCTATAAGTTTTGGATATGTGTTCTCAGTTCTCTGTCATGTCTGGCTCTTTTTGACCCTATGGACTGTAGCTCACCAGGCTCCTCTGTCCATGGGATTCTCCCAGCAAGAATACTGCAGTGGGTTGCCATTTCCTTCTCCAGGGGATCTTCCCAACCCAGGGATCAAACCCGCATCTCCCCTATTGCAGACAGATTCTTTACTGCTGAACCTATTAACCCCTTCTTAGTCATGTGTATTAAGTCACTAAGTCATGTTCAACTCTTTGCGACCCCATGGTCTATAGCCCCTCAGGCACCTCTGTCCAAGGGATTTTCCAGGCAAGAATACTGGAGTGGGTTGTCATTTCCTTCTCCGGGGATCTTTCTGACCCAGGGACTGAACCTGTATCTCTTGTCTCCGGCATCATCAGGTGGGTTCTTTACCACTAGCGCCACCTAGGAAGACCTATTGTTAGTCATATCATTTGCAAATACTATCTCCCAGTTAGCAGGTTGTCTTTTTGTTTTGTTGATGATTTCCTTTACTGTGCAAAAGCTTTTATGTTTAATTAGGTTCCATTTGTTTATTTTTGCTTTTGTTTCCTTTGCCTTAGGAGACAAATCCAAAAACAAATTTCTATGATGTATGTCAAAGAGTATTCTGCCTATGTTTTCTTCTAGGAATTTGTGGTTTCTGGTCTTACATTTAGGCTTTTAGTCCATTTTAGCTTTTTGCTTAATCATTATTAAATCTTTATTTTATTTTCATCAAACATTATCACTTTTACCTAACATTTTTTTTTTTTTTAAATATTATTTTATTAGTTGGAGGCCAATCACTTTACAACATTTCAGTGGGTTTTGTCATACATTGACATGAATCAGCCATATAGTTACATGTATTCCCCATCCCGATCCCCCCTCCCACCTCCCTCCCCACCCGACTCCTCAGGGTCCTCCCAGTGCACCAGGCCCGAGCACCTGACTCATGTATCCCACCTGGGCTGGTGGTCCGTTTCACCATAGATAGTATACATGCTGTTCTTTCAAAACCTCCCACCCTCACGTTCTCCCCCAGAGTTCAAAAGTCTGTTCTGTACTTCTGTGTCTCTTTTTCTGTTTTGCATATAGGGTTATCGCCACCATCTATCTAAATTCCGTATATATGTGTTAGTATACTGTAATGTTCTTTATCTTTCTGGCTTACTTCACTCTGTATAATGGGCTCCAGTTTCATCCATCTCATTAGAACTGATTCAAATGAATTCTTTTTAACGGCTGAGTAATATTCCATGGTGCACTGATGAAAGAAATCAAAGAGGACACAAACAGATGGAGAAACATACCGTGTTCATGGATTGGAAGAATCAATATTGTCAAAATGTCTATTCTACCCAAAGCAATCTATAGATTCAATGCAATCCCTATCAAGCTACCAACGGTATTTTTCACAGAACTAGAACAAATAATTTCACAATTTGTATGGAAATACAAAAAACCTCGAATAGCCAAAGTAATCTTGAGAAAGAAGAAAGGAACTGGAGGAATCAACCTGCCTGACTTCAGACTCTACTACAAAGCCACAGTCATCAAGACAGTATGGTACTGGCACAAAGACAGAAATATAGATCAATGGAACAGAATAGAAAGCCCAGAGATAAATCCACGAACCTATGGACACCTCATCTTTGACAAAGGAGGCAAGGATATACAATGGAAAAAAGACAATCTCTTTAACAAGTGGTGCTGGGAAAACTGGTCAACCACTTGTAAAAGAATGAAACTAGAACACTTTCTAACACCATACACAAAAATAAACTCAAAATGGATTAAAGATCTAAATGTAAGACCAGAAACTATAAAACTCCTAGAGGAGAACATAGGCAAAACACTCTCCGACATAAATCACAGCAAGATCTTCTATGACCTACCTAACATTTTAAAAAACTTTTAACTTTATATTGGAGTATAGTTGATTAACAGTGTAAATGTTAGTTTCAGGTATACAAGAGTGATTCAGTTGTATGTTTATATACACACATATATACTTTTGGGGGGATTATTTTTGTATATGGTATGAATAATGTTCTAATTTCATCCTTTTACGTGTGTCTGTCTGGCTTTCCCAAGACCACTTATTGAAGAGACTGTTTTTCCCCCTATTATATTGGATTGGCCAAAAAGTTTGTTTGGGTTTTTCCACGATACTATAGAAAACCCCAAGAGAACCTTTTGGCCAACCCAATATATTCTTGCCTTCTTTGTCACAGATTAATTGATCATGAGTGCATGCATTTATTTCTGTGCTGTCTGTTCTGTTCCTTTCATCTTAAGTAACTTTTTGTGTGAATTCTATGCTATTTTGATTATTATACTTTTGTAACTAGTCTAAAGTTAGGAAGTGTGACACCTCTAGCTCTTCTTCTTTCTCAAGATTGTTTTGGCTATTCAAGGTCTTTTGTGTTTCCATACAAATTTTAAAGTTGTTCTAGTTCTGTGAAAAATGCCATTGGATTTTGATACGGATTGCAGTGAATCTACCTTGGGTAGTATGGTCATTTTAACAATATTAATTCTTCTGATCCGAGAACATGGATTTCCATCTATGATATCTTTAGTTTTTTCCATCAGTGTCTTATAGTTTTCTGACCGTGTGTCTTTTACCTCCTTAGGTAAGTTTATTCCTAGATATTTTATTCTGTTTGATTCAATGGAAAATGGGACGTTTCCTTAATTTCTCTTTCATATAGTTCATTGTTAGGTACAGAAATGCAACTGACCTCTTTCTTCCTCCCTCCCGCCCTCCCTCCCTCCCTCTCTCCTTTCCTTCCTTGCTTCTATTCCTCTTTTCTTTCTTCCCTGCTTTTTGGCCATGCTGTGTGGCATGCCGGATCTTAGTTCCCTGTGAGCCCTGCAATGGAAGTGTGGAGTCCTAACCCCTGGATCACCAGGGAAATCCCTAACTGATTTCTGTATATTCATATTGTATCCTGAAACTTTACCAAATTAATTGATGAGTTCCAGTATTTTTTTTTTGTTGTTGGTGATGTCCTTAGGATATTCTACATATAATATCATGTCATTTGCAAACAGTAACAGTTTTATTTCTTCCTTTACAGTTTGGATTCTTCTTATTTCTTTTTTCTTGTCTGATTGTTATGCTTAGGACTTTCAGTACTATGTTGAATAAAAGCAGTGAGAGAGGGCATCTTTGTACTATTCCTGACCTTCTTGCAAATGCTCTTTTTACCATTGAGTATGATATTACATGTTGGTTTATTATTTATGTCCTTTATTATGTTGAAGTATATTCCCTCTATACCTATTTTGTGGATTTTTAAATCAGAAATGGATGTTGAATTTTGTCAAAGGATTTTCCATCCTTTACTGGGATGGTCACATAATTTTTATTCTTCAGTTTGTTAGTGTGGTGTATCACACTGATTGATAGGTAGATATTGAAACTTCTTTGCATCTCCTGGGTAAATCCCACTTGATGATGGTGTATGATAAATCCTTTTAGTGTATTGTTGAATTAGGTTTATTAATTTGTTGCAGATTTTTTAATCTATATTCATTGGAGATATTTACCTGTAATACTTTTTAATGCTTGATATCCATGTATGATTTTGATATTAGAGTGATGCTGGCCTCTTAAAATGAGTTTGGAAGCCTTACTTCCACAGTTTTTGTAATAGCGTCAGGAGACTAGGTGTTAACTCTTCTCTAAATATTTGACAAAATTCACATGTGATGCCATCTGGTCCTCGGCTTTTCTTTGTTGGAAGTTTTTAAATTGCTGATTCAATATCATTATTGGTGATTGGTCTATTCCCACTTTGTATTTCTTCCTAGTGCACTGTTAGGAGAGTTCACTCCCCCGTTAATGGTGCTCTGTTGTCTGAGGAGTCCCTCAGAGCTTCTGTGTCTCTTAGGAGAGTTCACTCCCCGTTACTGGTGCTCTGTTGTCTGAGGTGTCCCTTAGAGCCTCTGTGTCTCTTAGGAGAGTTCACTCCCCGTTACTGGTGCACTGTTGTCTGAGGTGTCCCTTAGAGCCTCTGTGTCTCTTAGGAGAGTTCACTCCCCGTTACTGGTGCACTGTTGTCTGAGGTGTCCCTTCGGAGCCTCTGTTTCTCTTAGGACAGTACACTCCCCATTACTGGTGCACTGTTTTCTGAGGTGTCCCTTAGACCCCCTGTGTCTATTAGGAGAGCTCACTCCCCGTTACTGGTGCACTGCTGTCTGAGGTGTCCCTTAGAGCCTCTGTGTCTCTTAGGAGCGCACACGCCCCCGTTACTGGTGCACTGTTGTCTGAGGTGTCCCTTAGAGCCTCTGTGTCTCTTAGGAGAGTTCACTCCCCGTTACTGGTGCACTGTTGTCGGAGGTGTCCCTTAGAGCCTCTGTGTCTCTTAGGAGAGTTCACTCCCCGTTACTGGTGCACTGTTGTCGGAGGTGTCCCTTAGAGCCTCTGTGGCTCTTAGGAGAGTTCACTCCCCGTTACTGGTGCACTGTTGTCGGAGGTGTCCCTTAGAGCCTCTGTGTCTCTTAGGAGAGTTCACTCCCCGTTACTGGTGCACTGTTGTCGGAGGTGTCCCTTAGAGCCTCTGTGTCTCTTAGGAGCGCACACGCCCCCGTTACTGGTGCACTGTTGTCTGAGGTGTCCCTTAGAGCCTCTGTGTCTCTTAGGAGAGTTCACTCCCCGTTACTGGTGCTCTGTTGTCTGAGGTGTCCCTTAGAGCCTCTGTGTCTCTTAGGAGAGTTCACTCCCCGTTACTGGTGCACTGTTGTCTGAGGTGTCCCTTAGAGCCTCTGTGTCTCTTAGGAGAGTTCACTCCCCGTTACTGGTGCACTGTTGTCTGAGGTGTCTCTTATGAGCCTCTGTGTCTCTTCGGAGCGCACACGCCCCCGTTACTGGTGCACTGTTGTCTGAGGTGTCCCTTAGAGCCTCTGTGTCTCTTAGGAGAGTTCACTCCCCGTTACTGGTGCACTGCTGTCTGAGGTGTCCCTTAGAGCCTCTGTGTCTCTTAGGAGCGCACACGCCCCCGTTACTGGTGCACTGTTGTCTGAAGTGTCCCCTAGAGCCTCTGTGTCTTTTAGGAGCGCACACGCCCCCGTTACTGGTGCACTGTTGTCTGAGGTGTCCCTTAGAGCCTCTGTGTCTCTTAGGAGAGCACACGCCCCCGTTACTGGTGCACTGTTGTCTGAGGTGTCCCTTAGAGCCTCTATGTCTATTAGGAGAGTTCATGCCCCGTTACTGGTGCACTGTTGTTTGAGGTGTCCCTTAGACCCCCTGTGTCTATTAGGAGAGCTCACTCCCCGTTACTGGTGCACTGTTGTCTGATGTGTCCCTTTGAGCCTCTGTGTCTCTTAGGAGAGTTCACTCCCTGTTACTGGTGCACTGTTGTCTGAGGTGTCCCTTAGAGCCTCTGTGTCTCTTAGGAGCGCACACGCCCACGTTACTGGTGCACTGTTGTCTGAAGTGTCCCCTAGAGCCTCTGTGTCTTTTAGGAGCGCACACGCCCCCGTTACTGGTGCACTGTTGTCTGAGGTGTCCCCTAGAGCCTCTGTGTCTTTTAGGAGCGCACACGCCCCCGTTATTGTTGCACTGTTGTCTGAGGTGTCCCTTAGAGCCTCTGCGTCTCTAGAGCACACGCCCCCGTTACTGGTGCACTGTTGTCTGAGGTGTCCCGTAGAGCCTCTGTGTCTTTTAGGAGCGCACATGCCCCCGTTATTGGTGCACTGTTGTCTGAGGTGTCCCTTAGAGCCTCTGCGTCTCTAGAGCACACGCCCCCGTTACTGGTGCACTGTTGTCTGAGGTGTCCCTTAGAGCCTCTGTGTCTCTTAGGAGAGCACACTCCACCTTTTACTGGTGTGCTGTTTCTGAGGTGTCTTACGAGCCCTTGTGTTTCTGCAGTGTCGATGGGTAATTTCCTGGTTTTTGTTTCTCATTTTTTCACTTGGTGTCCTGTGTCTCTTTTTTTTTCTTGATGTGTCTAGCTAAAGGCTTATCAATTTTTTTTATCTTTTCAAAGAATGAGTGGTGGTTTGTTTGCTCTTTTCTTTCTTTTTTAGTCTCTGTTTCACTTATTTCTGCTCTGATATTTATAATTTCTTTTCTTCTACGAACCTTGGGATTTTTATGTCTTTCTAGTTCATTTAGGGATAAAGTTAGATTGTTCATTTAAGAATTTTTTTCCCCCAAGTTAGGCTTATATTGCTTTAAGCTTCTTTGTTAGAACTGCCTTTGCTGCATGCATCCCATAGATTATGGATTATTGTGTTTTCATTTTCATATGGGTACAGGTATATTTTAAATTTCATCTTTAATTTCTTTAATGATCCATTGGTTGTTTAGTAGTATGTTGTTTAGCCTCCACATTTTTTGTTTTTTTTGCAGTTTTTTTAATAGTTAATTTTTAGTCTCATCGCATCATGGTCAGAATAGATGGTTCATTTGATATCAATGATCTTAAGTGTACTGAGACTTGTTTTCTAACCTAGCATGCAGTCTGTCCTGGAGAAAGTATATTTTGCTGCCTTTGGATAGAATGTTCTAGTTACATCTATTGAGTCCATCTGGACTAAAATGTCATTTAAAGCTGGTGTTTCCGTATTGACTTTCTGACTGGATGATCTGTCCATTTATGTAAGTGGGGTGTTATTGTCTCCTAGTATTTTTGTGTTGTTGTCAATTTCTCCCTTTATGTTTGTTAATGTTTACGTTATGTCTAATTGTTCCTATGTTGCATGCATATGTATTTATATTATATCTTCTTGATCCCTTGATCATTCTGGTATGTCCTTCTTTGTCTCTTGTTATAGTCTTTGTTTTCAAGTCTGTTTGTCCAATACAATTATTGCTACCTTGACTTTCTTTTGATTTCTGTTTGCATGGAATACTTTTTTCCTTTCCTTCACTTTCAGTCTGTGTGTGTCTTTAGATTTGAAGTGAGTTTTCTGTAAGCAGCATATATATGGGCCTTATTTTTGTATCCAGTCAGCCAACTTACATGTTTTGATTGAAGCATTTAGTACATTTACATTTAAAATAATTAAGTATATACTTACTGCCATTTTGTTAATTTGGGGAAAATTTTTTTTTAATTTATTTTTATTAGTTGGAGGCTAATTACTTCATAACATTTCAGTGGGTGGGAATTTTGTTTTTTTAGTTCTTTTTTGTTCCTTCCTTCTTTCGTTCTCTTCCTTGTGATTTAATAACTATCTTTTGTGTTATATTTGGATTCCTTTCTAAACTTCTTTGTGTGAATATCTATTATTGAGTTTTGGTTTGTAGTTACCATAGGGCTTATAGATAGCAATCTAAAGACCTTGCATGTTTACTACCCTTCCTCACAATTATTGCTTTGACACCATATTTTACATCTATTTGTTTAATGTATCTCATAACTACTTACTGGGCTTCCCAGGTGGTGCAGTGGTAAGGAACCCACCTGCCAAGGCAGGAGAATCAGGAGATGATGGAGCAATTTCTGGGTTGGGAAGATCCTCTGGAGTAGGAAATAGCAACCCTTCCATGGACAGAGGAGCTTGGGGTCTCAAAGAGTTGAGCTTGACTTACTACACACACACACACACACACACACACACACACACACAGAATTACTATTGTGGATATAGATAATTTTACTGCTCTAGTCTTTTAACCTTCTTACCAGCTTTATCTGTGGATTATTATTATTTTGGCCATGAGCTTGGGGTCTCAAAGAGTTGAGCTTGACTTACTACACACACACACACACACACACACACACACACACACACACAGAATTACTATTGTGGATATAGATAATTTTACTGCTCTAGTCTTTTAACCTTCTTACCAGCTTTATCTGTGGATTATTATTATTTTGGCCATGCCACACAACTTGTGGGATCTTAGTTCCAGGGACTGAACACAAACCCTTGGCAATGAAATTGCCTAGTTCTAACTGCTGGACAGCCAGGGATTTCCCAATGTATGTGATTGATTTAATTTCTTTATATTTGTTTTTACCAATGAGTTTTTCCTTTCACAATTTTCATTTTTCTAAGTATAGTCTTTCTTTTTTTTTTGTTTAGAGAGGTCCCTTTAGCATTTTTTGTAAAGCTGATTTGGTAATATTGAATTCTTTAGCTTTTGCTTATCTGTAAAACTTCTGATTTTGCTATTAAATCTGAATGAAAGCCTTACCATAAATTCCTTTTTTTTAAAACAGAAAGTTGTTTTGATTTTTGTCTCTTGTATTTTTTAAACAATGTATTTATTTGTTTATGGTTGTGCCAGGCCTTAGTTGCTGCACATGGGCTTTCTCTAGCTGCAACAAGCAGGGGCTGCTCTCTAGCCCTGGTGCACGGGCTTCCATTGTGGTGGCTTCTCTCGCTGCAGAGCATGGACTCTAGAGTGCACAGGCTCTAGGGTGCATGGGCTTCAGTGTTTATGGCACGTGAGCTCCGTAGTTGCAGCTCACGGGCTCCAGAGTGCAGGCTCAGTAGTTGTGCGTGGAGTTACTTGCCCCGAGGCATGTGGAATCCTCCTGGACCATGGATTGATTCTTGCACTGACAATCAGATTGTTTACCACTGGACCACGGGGGAAGTCCAGGGTAGAGTATTTTGGGTTGTAAGTTTTTCCCTTTCATCACATTAAATAACCCTTCTGATCTGCAGAGTTTCTGCTGAAAATTCAACTGATAGCATTAAATGAGTCTGCTTATGTATAACTTGTTGCTTTAGTAGTCTGTTTTAAACTTTTCCTGTTTTAATTACCGGGTGTCCTGGTGTTCTCCTCTTTGGGTTCATATGGTTTGGGACTCCTTGTGCTTCCTGGATCTGGATGTGTGTTTCCCTACATTAGGGAAGTTTTCAGCTATTGTCTTCAAATATGTTCTGTGCTCTTTCTCTCTCTTTTTCTGTGACTCCTATGAGACAAATGTTCTATGCTTGATGTCTTTTCAGAGGCCTCTCTATCCTTATTTCTTTTTATTCTTTTTTTTTTCTCTTCAGCCTCAGTGATTTCCACCACTCATCTTCCATCTCTCTTATCTGTTCCTCTGTATCATTTAATCCACCATTGATTCCTTCTAGTATATTTTTTGCAAATAGATGGGGAAATAGTGGAAACAGTGGCTATTTTTTTGGCTCCAAAATCACTGCAGATGGTGACTACAGCCATGAAATTAAAAGATGCTTATTCTTTGGAAGGAAAGTTATGACCAACCTAGGCAGCATATTAAAAAGCAGAGACATTACTTTGGCAACAAAGGTCCGTCTAGTCAGGGCTATGGTTTTTCCAGTAGTCATGTACGGATGTGAGAGTTGGACTATAAAGAAAGCAGAGCGCCAAAGAATTGATGCTTTTGAACTGTGGTGTTGGAGAAGACTCTTGAGAATCCCTTGGACTGCAAGGAGATCCAACCAGTCCATCCTAAAGAACATCAGTCCTGGGTGTTCATTGGAAGGACTGATGTTGAAGCTGAAACTCCAATATTTTGGCCACCTGATGCAAAGAGCTGACCCATTGGAAAAGACCCTGATGCTGGGAAAGATTGAAGGCAGGAGAAGGGGTCGACAGAGGATGAGAAGGCTGGATGGCATCACCAACTCAATGAACATGAGTTTGAGCAAGCTCTGGGTGTTTCTAATGGACTGGGATACCTGGTGTGCTGCAGTTCATGGGGTTGCAGAGTCAGACACAACTGAGCACTGAACTGAACTGAACGCTGTGATGTGGTTTGTTAACAACTTAAGTCTACAGAGGAATCGGGTGGAGAGGGAGGAGGGAGGGGGGATTGGGATGGGGAATATGTGTAACTCTATGGCTGATTCATATCAATGTATGACAAAACCCACTGAAAAATTAAAAAAAAATAAAATAAAAAAATAAAAATTAAAAAAAAACAACTTAAGTCTAGAATAAATGTTAGAGGACAGAAATATTAAAAATAGCTATAGCTATAATAGTTTGTTAATAGATATGCAATATTAAGCAAATTATGACAGCAAGAACAAAACAATGTGGTGCATGGATTAAAGGGTAGAACTTTTGAATGTGGATGCAGTTTATATTGTTAGCAGCTTAAAAGAGACTTGTATGTATAAGATGTTTTATACAAGCCTCGTTGTAACCATAAAGCAAAACCTACAGTAAATTCATGAAAGATAAAAAGGAATCTAAGCATACTACTATAGAAAAATCAATTCACAAAAGAAAATAGATTAGAAGAAGGGTACAAGGAAACTACAAAACAGCTGGAAAACAAGATATCATCATCAGTAAGTCCTTTCCTATCAATAAAAATGTTAACTGTAAATGGATTAAATTCTCTAATCAAAAGGTGTAGAGTTAAACTATATGCTGCCTACAGTTCAGTTCAGTCGCTCAGTTGTGTTTGACTCTTTGCATCCCCATGGACTGCAGCACGCCAGGCATCCCTGTCCATCACCAACTCCCAGAAATTGATCAAACTCATGTCCATCGAGTCGGTGCTGCCATCCAACCATCTCATCCTCTGCCATCCCCTTCTCTTCTGCCTTCAATCTTTCCCAGCATCAGGGTCTTTTCCAGTGAGTCATTTCTTCACATCAGGTGGCCAAGTATTGGAGTTTCAGCTTCAACATCAGTCCTTTCCAGTGAACACCCAGGTCTGATGTCCTTTAGGATGGACTGGTTGGATCTCCTTGCAGTCCAAGGGATTCTCAAGAGTCTTCTTCAACACCACAGTTCAAAAGTATCAATTCTTTGGCTCTCAGCTTTCTTTTTATTCCAACTCTCACATCCATACATGACCACTGGAAAAACCATAGCCTTGACTAGACAGACTGTTGTTGGCAAAGTAATGTCTCTGCTTTTTAATATGCTGCCTAGGTTGGTCATAACTTTCCTTCCAAGGAGTAAGCATCTTTTAATTTCATGGCTGTAGTCACCATCTACAGTGATTTTGGAGCCCCCAAAAATAACGTCAGCCACTGTTTCCCATCTATTTGCCATGAAGTGATGGGACCAGATGCCATGATCTTAGTTTTCTGAATGTTGAGCTTTAAGCCAACTTTTTCACTTTAATCTTTCACTTTCATCAAATAGGTTCTTTAGTTCTTCTTCACTTTCTGCTTTAAGGGTGGTGTCATCTGCATATCTGAGGTTATTGATATTTCTCCTGGCAATCTTAATTCCAGCTTGTGCTTCCTCCAGCACAGCATTTCTCACGATGTACTCTGCATATAAGTTAAATAAGCAGAGTGACAATGTGCATCCTTGACGTACTCTTTTTCCTATTTGGAAATAGTCTATTGTTCCATGTGCAGTTCTAACGGTTGCTTCCTGACCTGTATACAGATTTCTTAAGAGGCAGGTCAGGTGGTCAGGTATTCCCATCTCTTTCAGAATTTTCCACAGTTTATTGTGATCCATACAGTCAAAGGCTTTGGCATTTTCATTAAAGCAGAAATAGATGTTTTTCTGGAACTCCCTTGCTTTTTCCATGGTCCAGCAGATGTTGGCAATTTGATCTCTGGTTCCTCTGCCTTTTCTAAAACCAACTTGAACATCTGGAAGTTCACGGTTCACATATTGTTGAAGCCTGGCTTGGAGAATTTTGAGCAGTACTTTGCTAACGTGTGAGATGAGTGCAGTTGTGCGGTAGTTTGAGCATTCTTTGGGATTGCCTTTCTTAGGGATTGGAATGAAAACTGACCTTTTCCAGTCCTGTGGCCACTGCTGAGTTTTCCAAATTTGCTGGCGTATTGAGTGCAGCACTTTCACAGCATCATCTTTTAGGATTTGAAATAGCTCAACTGGAATTGCATCACATCCACTAGCTTTGTTCGTAGTGATGCTTCTGAAGGCCCACTTGACTTCACATTCCAGGATATCTGGTTCTAGGTGAGTGATCACACCATCCTGAATATCTGGGTCATGAAGATCTTTTTTGTACAGTTCTTCTGTGTATTCTTGCCACCTCTTCTTAGTATCTTCTGCTTCTGTTAGGTCCATGCCAATTCTGTCCTTTATTCAGCCCATCTTTGCATAAAATGTTCCCTTGGTGTCTCTCAGTTTCTTGAGGAGATCTCTAGTCTTTCCCATTTTACTGTTTTCCTCTATTTCTTTGCACTGATCAGTGAGGAAAGCTTTCTTATCTCTCCTTGCTATTCTTTGGAACTCTTCATTCAAATGGGAATATCTTTTTTTTTCTCCTTTGCTTTTTGCTTCTCTTCTCTTCTTTTCACAGCTGTTTGTAAGTCCTCCTCAGACAACCATTTTGCTTTTTTCATTTCTTTTTCTTGGGGATGGTGTTGCTCCCTGTCTCCTGTATAATGTCAGGAACCTCCATCCATAGTTCATCAGGCACTCTGTCTATCAGATCTAGTCCCTTAAATCTATTTCTCACTTCCATTGTATAATTGTTAGGGATTTGATTAAGGTCATACCTGGATGGTCTAGTGGTTTTCCCTACTTTCTTCAATTTAAATATGAATTTGGCAATAAGGAGTTCATGATCTGAGCCACATTCAGCTCTCGGTCTTGTTTTTGCTGACTGTATAGAGCTTCTCCATCTTCAGCTGCAACGAATATAATCAGTTTGATTTCGGTGTTAACTAGCTGGTGATGTCCATGTGTAGAGTCTTCTCTTGTGTTGTTGGAAGAGGGTGTTTGCTATGACCAGTGCAGTCTCTTGGCAAAACACTATTAGCCTTTGCCCTGCTTCATTCTGTACTCCAAGGCCAAATTTGCCTGTTACTCCAGGTGTTTCTTGACTTTCTACTTTTGCATTCCAGTCCCCTATAATGAAAAGGACATCTTTTATGGGTGTTAATTCTAGAAGGTCTTGTAGGTCTTCATAGAACTGTTCAACTTCAGCTTCTTCAGCATTACTCGTTGGGGCATAGACTTGGATTACCATGATATTGAATGGTTTGCCTTGGAAATGAACAGAGATCACTCTGTCATTTTTGAGACTGCATCCAATACTGCATTTCGGACACTTTTGTTGACTATGATAGCTACTCCAAAGGAATTCTTGCCCACAGTAGCAGGTATAATGGTCATCTGAGTTAAATTCACCCATTCCAGTCCATTTTAGTCCACTGATTCCTAGAATGTCTATGTTTACTCTTGCCATCTCCTGTTTCTTCAACTTACCTTGATTCATGGACCTAACATTCCAGGTTCCTATGCAATACTGCTCTTTACAGCATTGGACCTTGCTTTCATCACCAGTCACATCCACAACTGGGTGTTGTTTTTGTTTTGGCTCTGTCTCTTCATTCTTTCTGGAGTTATTTCTCCACTGATCTCCAGTAGCATATTGGGCACCTACCAACCTGGGGAGTTCATCTTTCAGTGTCCTATCTTTTTGCCTTTTCATACCGTTCATGGGGTTCTGAAGTCAGCAATACTGACGTGGTTTGCCATTCCCTTCTCCAATGGACCACATTTTGTCAGAACTCTCCAGCATCACCCGTCCGTCTTGGGTGGCCCTACATGGTATAAGGTGGCCCTTATAGGTATACATATAACCCTCCCGTTTGAACCTCCCTCCCATCTTCCGGCCCATGCCACCCCTCTAGATTGATACAGAGCCCCTGTTTGAGTTTCCTGAGCTGTATGGCAAATTCCCGTTTGCTGTTTAGTTTACATATGGTGATGTAAGTTTCCATGGTACTCTTTCCATACATCTCACCCACCCCTCCCCTCTCCCCATGTCCATTCTCTATGTCTGTTTCTCCATTTCTGCCCTGTAAATACCTTCTGCAGTACCATTTTTCTAGATTTTGTATATATGCATTAGAATACCATATTTATCTTTCTCTTTCTGATTCACTTCACTCTGTATGATAGGTTCTAGGTTCATCCACCTCATTAGAACTGACTCAAATGTGTTCCTTTGTATGACTGAGTAATATTCCACGGTGTATATGTACCACAACTTCTATATCCATTCATCTGTTGATGGACATCTAGGTTGCTTCCGTGTTCTAGCTTTTGTAAATAGTGCTGCAGTGAACATTGGGGTACACGTGTCTTTGTCAATTTTGGTTTCCTCAGTGCATATGCCTAGGAGTGGGATTGCTGGGTCATATGGTGATTTTATTCCTAGTTTTTTAAGGAATCTCCATACCGTCTTCCATAGTGGCTGTATCAATTTACATTCCCACCAACAGTGCAAGAGCGTTCCCTTTTCTCCACGCCCTCTCCAGCATTTATTGTTTGTAGAGTTTTTGATGATGGCCATTCTGACTGGTGTGAGGTGATATCTCATTGTAGTTTTGATTTGCATTTCTCTAATAATGAGCAATGTTGAGCATCTTTTCACGTGTTTGTTGGCCATCTGTATGTCTTCTTTGGAGAAATGTCTGTTGAGGTCTTTTTTCCACTTTTTGATTGGGTTGTTTGTTTTTTTGGCATTGAGTTATATGAGCTGCTTATATATATTGTAAATTAATCCTTTGTTGGTTGTTTCATTTTGCTATTATTTTCTCCCATTCTGAGGGTTGGCTTTTCACCTTGCTTATAGTTTCTTTTACTCTGCAAAAGCTGTGAAGTTTATTCAGGTCCCACTTGTTTACTTTTATTTTTATTTCTGTTACTCTAGGAGGTGGATCATAGAGGATCTTGCTTTGATTTATGTCATCAAGTGTTCTGCCTATGTTTTCCTCTAAGTTTTATAGTTTCTGGTCTTACATTTAGGTCTCTAATCCATTTTGAGTTTATCTTTGTGTATGGTGTTAGGAAGTGTTCTAATTTCGTTCTTTTATATGCAGCTGTCCAATTTTCCCAGCACCATTTATTGAAGAGGCTGTCTTTGCCCCATTGTATATTTTTGCCTCCTTTGTCAAAAATAAGGCACCCATAGGTGCATGGGTTTATTTCTGGGCTTTCTATCTTGTTCCATTGGTCTGTAGTTCTGATTTTGTGCCAGAGGTACATGGAATTGTGTTCTTAATTTCTCTTTCTGATTGTTTGTTATTAGTGTGTAGAAATGCAACAGATTTCTGTATATTGATTTTGTATCCTGCAACTTTACTCCTATCTTGGCTATTCTTGTTGCTTTTCTTATTTATGTGATTTTTAGGGTCTGATTGTTTACAGTAGGTTCACACACACTTGGCACACACATAGACAACAGGATTTTGCTCAATATTTCATTAATTTGTAGGTCAAATTAGGGAAACTGTCACCTTAGTGTTACTGAGTTTTCAATACCATGAACTTCATGTCTCTTCATTTATTTAGGCCTACTTGGATATTTTTCACAACAGTATTGTAATTTTCCTAAAGTTCTTATATGTCTTTTATTAATTTTATTCATGTATTGTTAAAAAATAATTTTGATACTGTTGCCAATAGCATTCTTGTGAAATTACATTTATTTAAAGAAATTTTTGTTCACAAATGTATGAGAAATAAATTTTCAAAATTATAAATGAGTCTTTATGTAAGTGATATGGGGCTTTATCTATAGGCAGTCATAATCTGAGATAGACAGCAATTTTGTTTCTTTCTTGAAATCCCTACATCTCTACCTTTTTAGTTGGGTAGAGATGTGGTACCACACCCCATTTGTGATTTTAGGAGAGATGCTGTTGTGATTTTACCACTTGGTCTGTTTGTCACTGAGATTTTCGGGTAGATATCTCTTTTCAGGTTAAGAAAGTTTTCATAACTGAAGTTCTAGTTTGCTAAGGTTTTAAAAAATCAAGGATGTTAAAGTTTATTGATTTTAAGGGGGATATAAATTGAAATGATTGTGATTTCTAAGAATTTGTCTGTAACATCTAAGTTTTCAAAGTTCTTTTAGTAACATTTTCATAATGTTTTTTACTTTAAAAGTCTATATTAAGATATAGTTGATATGCAATAAACTGCACCCATTTAAAGTATATAGTCCAATCAATTCCATCAAATATCCTCTCTCAAAAAAAAAAATCACGCTATACATTAGAAAATCTTATAACTGAACGTTTCTATGCTTCAGCGTTATCTCCTTTTTCCTTCATTCCCACAATCCCTACCAACTATCATTCTATTCTCTGTTACTATGAGTTCAACTTTAAACATTTTTTTAAAGATTCTACATATAAGTGATATCATATAGTATTTGTCTTTCTCTGACTTATTTCCCTTCTCAGGATGCCCTCCAGGGTCATTCATTTTGTCACAAAAGACAAGATTTCCTTCTTTATGGCTGAATAGTATTTCACGGTATGTGCATACCACATTTATCCATTGATCAGTCAGTAAACACTTTGGTCATTTCCATACCTTGGATTTGTGAGTAGTGCTGCAGTGAAGATGGATGTGCAGATGTCTCTCTGAGATACTGCTTTTGTTTTCTTTGGATAAATACCTAGGAGTAGCACTGCAGGGTCATGTGGTGGTTCTGTTTTAATTAGTTTTTGAGGGCCCACCCTACCGCTTTCCACACTGCTGCACCAGTGTGCATTCTGATCAGCAGTGCACGGAGCTTCCCCCTCCTCTACATCCTCATCAATGTTTCTCATCTCTTGTGGCTGGATGGTAGCCATTCTCACAGGTGTGAGCTGTGAGCTCATTGTGGTTTTGGTTTGTATTTCAGTGGTGGTTAGATAGTAGTGATGGCTAGTGATGCTGAACGTCTTTTATGTGTCTGTTGGCCATCTGTATGTCTTCTTCAGAACATGTCTTCAAGTCCTTTGCCATTTTAAAAATCAGACTGTGTGTGTAGTTTTTCTTTTTTTTTTTGCTATTAAGTTGTATAAGTTCATTATCTATCTTGGATACTAACCCCTTATCAGTTGTATGGTTTACAAATATTTTTTCCCGTTCTGTAGATTGTCTTTTCAATTTATTGATTATTTCCTTTGGTGTACAGAAGTTACTAGTTTGATGTAATCCCAGTTTTTTATTTTTGTTTTGTTGTTTCTGCTTTAGGTATCATCAGAAAATCATTGCTAAGGTCAAAGAGGAGTTTTCCTGTGCTTTCTTCTAGGAGTTTTATGGTTTCAGGTCTTACATTTATGTCTTTAATCCATTTTGAGTTAATTATTCTGTATGATGTAAGTTAGTGGTTCATTTTCATTCTTTTGCATGTGGATATCCTGTTTTCTCAATCACATTTATTGAAGAAACTGTCTGCTCCCCATTGTCTGTTCTTGGTGCTCCTGTCAAAGATTATTTGACTAATTGTGAGAGCTTATTTCAGGGCTCTTGATTTCATTCCACTGGTCTGCTTGTCTTTTTTTTTAAAAAATGCCAATACCATTGCTGTTTCAATTGCTATAGCTTTATAGTATAGTTTAAATCAGTTTAGACATCTCTGGGTCTTCTTCCGGCGCTGATCCTCCTAGCATATCTTCACGACTGAGTTCTCCAGGTCTCTGCTGGCACCTGCACCTGTTCACCCTCTCTCCTTGTCATGCTTCGTTTCCTTTGCCCAGGGCTGCGTTGCCTGGAAGATGTCCCTTCTGGAGTTGCACGAGTTGAAGGAAAAGTTTCCCTCAACTTTTCTTACTGTTTTTTCTGACTGCAGATGGGCTGTGTGCCTGTTGCATATAGTTTAATAGCTCAGAATCCCAAAGAAGGGATTCTGTGTTCTCCCTTCCACCCTCCCAAAAGTCACTGTAATCAGCCATCTGTGTTGACTTTGAGATAACTCTGTGCACTTACATAGGTTTATTTGTATGCTTGTACCCACACGCAGTATTTTGTGTTGTACTTTTCCAAGCTTAAATGGAATCAGGTCCTCTACATCCTGCAAGTCAGATTTCTACACTGGATGCAGGTGTTGTGAAGGCTAATTTCGTGTGTGAACCTGAATAGGCCACGGGGAGCCCAAACACTTGGCCCAGCATGATTCTGGGAGTGTCTCTGAGGGTGTTTCTGGATGACGTTAACATTGACTTGGTGGACTCTACAAAGCGAATGGCTCTGCCCAGTGTGGGCGGGCCTTGTCCAACCATTTGAAGGCCTGGATAGAACCAACAGGTGGCAGAAGAGGAGGCTCCTCTTGTCTGACTGTGAGCTGGGACATCAGTCCTTGGACTTGGACTGGAATATTGGCTCCCCTGGGTCTTCAGTCTGCTGACTCAGATGCACATATGTGTGCGTGTTTGTTTTGTCTCTAAAGAATCCTAATACTGATGTCTTCTTATGTCAGTGGATGAGGACCCCTTGCATTCTCTCTATGACTTCACCCTGCCAGCTTCACCAGGTATGTCCTGAGACTTATCTGATTCTCCCACTGGCAGCTGAGTTTGTTGACAGTTTTTTTTGCTGCCATGAACATCCTTGTATCTTTACTGTAGTGCATGTGTAAAAATTCCTGCGGTTCATACATGTGGCAGGCATTCTTTCTGAAGTTTGATTTTCTCTTTAATGAATTAAAAAAATTACTTACTTGTTTTTGGCTGTGCTGGGTCTCTGTGTTCATGTGGGCTTTTCTCTGTTTGCAGAGAGCAGACTCTACTCTCTAGTGGAGATGCATGGGCTTCTCATTGACGTGGCTTTTCTTGCTGCAGAGCGTGGGCTCTAGAGTGTGCAGGCTTCAGTACTTGTGGCTTCTGGGCCCAGTGGTTGTGGTTCCTGGGCTCCACAGAACAGGCTCAATAGTTGGGGCACACAGACTCTGTTGCTCTGCAGCATGTGGGATCTTCCTGGATCAGGGATCAAACCGGTGTCTCCTGCATTGAAAGGTGAAGTCTTTACCACTGAACCATCAGGGAGTCCCTGAAGTTTGTTTTTGATGTCTTTTTTTGGGCAACCATCATGAATTTTATTATTATTATTATTTTAGCCATACTGTGCAGATTGTAGCATCTTACTTCCCTCACCAGGGATTGAACCCAGGCCACCACACTGAAAGCATGGAGTCCTAACCATTGGACCTCCAGGGAATTCCCCATCATGAATTCTAATATAGTCCAAATAATTATTTTCCTTTTAGGGTGTCTGTTGTCTTTTTAAAGAAATATTTGCATATATGTGTTCTCAATTTTCTTCTAAAATTTTTTTGTTTTTGTTTTTTTGCTCTGCTGCATGGCTTGTGGGATCTTCGTTCACTGACCAGGGATCAAACCCAGGCCCCAGCAGTGAAAGCACCAAGTCCTAACCATTGGACCACCAGGGAATTCCCACATGTTGGTTTTTTTAGTTATGTTTTTAAGTTCATCTCAGCTTGATTTTTTTTTAATTGAAGTAAGATTTGTATAACATAAAATTAGCTATTTTAAAGTATACCATTTAGAGTCATTTAATCCTTGGTGGCTCAGAGGTAAAGCATCTGCCTGCAATGCAGGAGCTGCAGGAGACGTGGGTTCAATCCCTGGGTTGGGAAGATCCCCTGGAGGAGGGCATGGCTATCCATTCCAGTATTTTTGCCTGGCGAATCTCATGGCCAGAGGAGCCTGGTGGGCTACATAGGGTTGCAAAGAGTCGGACATGACTGAGGGACTTAGCATAATACATTCACAGTATTGAACAACCATCACCTTTATGTGGATTCAAAACATTTTGATCACCTTAAAAGGAAACTCTACCCTGTCAGGAAGCATTTAACAGGAGGCTTCCTGTGTGCTGTTTTGGATCTGTCATGAATCCTCTGTTCCTTATTAATTCCTGAGCATTCAGGATTTAAGAGGAGAGGCAAGCCTCTCCAGGGACTGAGAAATGCTTGCATTTCCTTCCTTAGTTTTTCCATACAGTGAAAAGTAACTATTTACGACCCTCTTTTGATATGGATTGCCTTTTGGCCTTATGGCCTCTGTTGCTCCTTGCTTCCTTGGTAAACTTGTAAAGTCTGGTCTCTTGATCTTTATTTAAAGAAGCTACTGATATATATACTCTTACAGAATTCAATAAAATACCCTTGTTCCATCAGAGCTTGGGTCCCGGTGTCTTTCTTTCTCTCCCTTTCTCAATTTCTGGCTGATTCCCTGGAGCGCGAAGGCTGGCTGGGTCACCCAGGGAATATTAGACTCTTTCCTTCTTTCACTCTCTCGTCGACTCTGAACCACCAGGTTCTGGTCCATTAAAGGACCCCAACAGTACCCATTTAACAGTCTCCTCCCCCAGATCCTGGTAACTACTGATCCACTTTCTGTCTCTGGATTTGCCTGTTTTGCACATTTCATATGAAGAAATCATATAGTATATGGCCTTTTGTGTCTGTCTTCTCTAACTGAGCCTAATGTTTACAAAATCATCCACATTGTAACATGTATCAGTGCTCACTCCTCTTTATCACTGAATAACATTCAGTCACAAGGACAGAGCACATTTTGTTCATCCACTCATCAGTTAATCAGTTAATGGACGTTTGTGTTGTTTGACTTTCTAGATGTTGTGAATAGTTGCTATGAAAGCTTTTGTGTGGACATGCTTCAGTTCTCTTTAAGTATATCCCTAGGAGTGGAATGGATGGGTCATAAGATAATTCCATGTTTAATCAGCTTGAATTTTGTGTATAACACTATGTTAGTGTCTTATAGTTGCTTTAATAAATTACCACAAACTGGGTGGCTTTAAAACAGCAGAAATGTATACTCTTACAGAAGTACAAAATCAAAGTGTCAGCAGGTCAAGCTCCCTCCAGAAGCTCTAGGGGAGGATCCCTTCTGCTTCTGGCAACTCCTGGTGCCCCAGGAGGTCTGGACTTGTGACTGCATCACTGCAGTCTCTGCCTTTGTCTTCAAAAGGGCTTCTTTTGTATCCCTACACCATCTTCACTCTGTGCCTGTGTGTCTCTGTCTCTCCCCTTCCCCTTATAAGGACACCAGTTATTAGGTCAGGGCCCATCCTGATGACCTCATCTTAACTTGTTTGCATCTGCCAAGACTCTACCTCTGAATAAGGTCCTATGCACAGATTCTGGGGGTGAGGACTTTGACATATGCTTTTGGAGATGCCATTCATCCTATGATAGGTGCAAATGAGTGATCTCACTTCCATTTTTTTTTTCAGAGGAGAGCTGCTCGTCTGGAAAATCCTTTCCAGGCCTCTGTAGGGACACCACAGTGTCTGAATGTGTGCGTTTCCAGGCTCTCTGTTCTTCTCTTTTCTTCTGATCTATTCCTGAACCATGGTCTGAATCACTGGTTTTCTAATAGCACTCTCAGCATATCCAAGAATCAGTGGTTAGAAAAATAGGGTCTGTTTCTTGTTTGGACAGATTTTTCTGTTCTTGTGACCCTTTTACATGTGCTAAACCTTGGCTCTGGCCTGAAGATCCAACAGTGACCACATGGAGGCCCTGGAGCAGCTTCGTGGTGTTCCCTGTAAATGACTGACTTTGTCCAGAGCATCTCCAGTACAGCCTTGGCACAGGATGACAAGGATGTTGTATGAGCTGATGCCCAACATAATGCCCAGGAGAAAATGCGTTGGGGTCTTGAAGCTCTTCAGAAAGGTCAAGATACAGGGTTGAACGGAAGCAACTGAGTCACTTTGTAGCAAAACCATGGCCTTGAGAAGGGCCAGTTTCTAACCATGTATAAAAGGGCAAGATTGCCAAATTAAGTCACCCAGTTAATTGTGGCCCTTAATTTCTACTCTAGGAATTTGTGCAACCCTAATATTAGCATTTGCAGGGAGGGAAGGCAGCTGTTGGGGGCAGGAGGTAGCTCCATGTTCCGTGGTGACTCCCAGGCCCCATGGGGTCTAATTTTAAACCATGAGAGGGGGAGGGAGGGCTCACAACTGTACTGCTGACAGTACAAGGACATCCAGAAGTTCATTTTCCTTGGACATGTAAAAGAGATTTTCCATACGTCTTTTCAAAGGTTTGGCAAATATTTTTGAGCAAAAAAATTTTTTTCATATGCATTTCTTGTGGCGATAGAGTATATTCTTAAAATCCTTGTGTTTACTTTAAGTTTTTTAAATTCTTGCATCAGTGTTGCGTCCTGAAACACTCTCTCAAATTACAGTATCATTTTTGGATTTTCACCTGAGTTAGTCATCACACCTGAATTCCTCTTGAACACCGAGAAAACCTCAAGGACCGAAGAGAGAATTTCTAGAGTTTAACCAATAGCATTGCATTCCCACTAGCAGGTGGTCTAAAGCACTGCTCAGGTTTGAAGTCAGTTTTAAAAGTAGTTTTAAAGTTTTATTAATTTGATTAATAGTAACATAATTTTAAACATGTTGTATTTATTTTAATGTTCTGATTCGGCATTTTTAAAGATCCTGTTTTGTTTACTGTACTGTTTTGGTGGCAGAGAATGATTTACCCAGGATTTACCCACACTTTGCTACCTATGTCCACTGCCTGGTAGCATCCATTGTTTCTGATGAGAAATAAACTGTAAATCATATTAGGCTTCTCTTATATGATGAGTTGTTTTTATTGTGTGTGCACTGGTGCAGTTAATGGTGTCCCACATTTCTCCAAGAGTGACCATTTTTCTTCATTCTTTATTCTCCTTGTTCTTTGGATTGCATAATCTCCATCAGTCTATGTCTTCAAGTTCATCACAGACTCTTTCTTTTGCCGTTGACACCTGCCATTGGATCCGTCTAATGCATATTTCATTTTATATTAATAATTTCTGCCTTTTCATTGCTGTTCTCTATTTAGTGAGACATCATCATGAAACCTTCCTTTACTTCTTTCAGCATGGCTTCCTTAAGTCCTTTGAACAGCTGTAACAGCTGCTGTAAAATTTTGTTTGCTAAGCACAACACCTGGGCCCTCTCATGGTTTCCGTTGTCTCCTTTTCTCCCTGCTGTGTATGGGTCACTTTGCTGTTCTTTGCATGTCATAATTTTTTGGTTGAAAGCCAGATATTTTAGGTAATATATTTTAGCAGCTCTGGATGTGGATTCCTTCCTTCTCTCTGGGCTTGTTTTTATAGTTTGTCTATTTATTTGCTTAGTGACATGACTGGACTGTTTTAGTGAGTCTGTTTCCCCTGCAGTGTGAAGTCCTCTGGTGTCACTCTTCAGAGGGCACACATTAAGCATGAGCGAAGTCACCCTGGGATTTCCAGAGGGCTGTCTCTTTCCAGATCCCTCCATTAAGCCGTTTCAGTTGATATCACACCCAGCTGTTGGGCTGCACTAATTGCTGGCTGCCTGGTCTGCTGTTTTCAGCAATCCCCATAAACTGCACAGTCTTCTGGCCAGTGCTCAGTTTTGAGGCCAATCACTGAGGTTTGTTCTTAGGCCAGGAGACTCTTCTTAGTGGTCTCTTTCCTTGGTTCTCCCTGGTGAAGTGACTTGGTTTAGGTTTTTGCTCTTAATTAATAGAAGAGCTGTTTGGGTTTTTTTTTTTTTTCCCAAGAGAACCCTGAGGCTTGAACGTCTGTTTCAGATGAGGTCAGTTCCTTTGTGCAGAACTTTGGCACCCTCTGCGAACTGCCTTTCTCCTGGGAAGAATCTCTGAGCCCGTGCTCTGCAGTGGTAGCCTCTGCTCCTCTTGGTTTGCTGCTCTTGGTGCGGAACCTCTGCTCCGTAAGTGAGCAGCGGTAGGGACAGTCGGGACTCCCATATGCTCAGGTTGCCAAGCCTCCAATCGGGGTAGGCACTGCTTGGGGGAAGGGTGCCCCCAGGCGCTCAGCCACACTCACCGGGAATTTAGCCGCTTCAGCTTGGACTTGGGAGAATGAGAAATGTTGGCGTCCTGCCCCATTGGTAAGATGCCATGTCCTTTGATCAGGAGCTGAAAGGAGAGGGATCCCCATCTTCTTGGCTGTACCCACCCCACATGGCGCCTGTCAAGTGGAGCTGGGGGGTGGTTGGGTAAGTTACTTCAGACCCTTACCGTTCTTACCAGGTTTTAGTAGATTTTCTTGAATCGACATATCTTCTTTTGCTGTGTGCACTGAGGACAATTTTCTGAGATTTATACTTTTTATTGTTAGTGTTCATCAGTTATATGTGTTTTGCTGCAAAATGGGTCTGTAGAGCTCCTTATGTGCTGTCTCAGAAGTGGACCCTTTCAACCTTGTTTCTGCGATAAGACTGATGATACCTGTGGTTCTCAAGCCTGCAGGTGTTGGAAGAGGTTTAGAATCCCTACTGCCTGACTATTTCGCGTTGATGTGAATATCATGGGGTAAGAAATGGGAGATGACAAGAGAACCTTCTCTCTGTGAAGCCCCATAAGGCTTTGTAGACTTGTTCTGGAGAAGGACCAACCTCAGTCCAACAGTTGGACATCCAGCATAGCTGTGGATGCCAATGCACCTTCCAGCATTATTTGTAAAAGTATCTGATGGTTCTTTAGTCTTGTTTACAAAATCTTTTAAAGGGCACAAGAATTCTTCCAGAGACATGAGGTCCCACGGATGTGTAGAGCCTTTTTGCACTAGGTAATTTCTGCAGGTGAAATATATATTAGTAAATAATAAGATATTATATATAAATTTTATATATATATATATATATATATATATAGTCATCTGTATAATGGGCTTCTCTAGTTGTGGCACGCAGGCTTCTCTAGTCATGGTACACGGGCTTCTCTAGTCGTGGTACACGGGCTTCTCTCTGGTCATGGTACATGGGCTTCTCTAGTCGTGCTACATGGGTTCCAGAGCACTTGGGCTTTGTGGTTGTCGTGCTCAGGCTAGTTGCCCTGAGGCATGTGGCATCTTAGTTTCTCAACCAGGGATCAAACCCCCGTCTCCTGCATTAGAAGGTGAATTCCTAACCCATGGATGACAAGTGAAGTCCCAGCAGGTGACTAGTATTTTGCAAAGCAAAATAGCTAATTAAAAAATTTAAATGTTCGATGTTTATAATTCTCCGGGCAAGAATACTGGATGGAGTGGGTAGCCATTCCCTTCTCCAGGGTATCTTCCTGACCCAGGGATCTAACCCGGGTCTCTTGCATTGCAGGCAGATTCTTTACTGTCTCAGCCACCAGGAAGAAGTTGGCAGCCTATAAACCTGGAAGCAAGCTCTCACCAGACATTGCCATGCCAATACTTTGATCCCAGACTTCCAGTCTTCAGAATTCTGAGAAATAAATATCTGTTGTTTATAAGACACCCAATCTATGGTATTTGGCTATAGCAACTGAAACTAAACCACCAACTACAGAAGAAGTAGTAGTATTGGAAAGGCCAAATCTTCATTCTCAAAATTGTAGTTTTTATATCCTCATGATGAAGGATTTTATAAAATGATTTTAATGGGTTAAACAACTTTAATCAATTAAAGTTGTGTTTTGTTCTGATGTAAAGAGTCTGCCTACAATGTGGGAGACCCAGGTTTGATCCCTGTGTCAGCAAGATCCCCTGGAGAATGAAATGGCTACCCACTCCAGTATTCTTGCCTGGAGAATCCCATGGACGGAGGAGCCTGGCGGGTAACAGTCCATGGTGTCACAAAGAGTCAGACACGACTGAGAGACTAACACTTCTGTTCTGATGAAGGGACTCTGGGTGGGTTCTTGGATGGTTTGGGGATGGAGGCTGGTCATCAGAAAAATCAAGCCGTGATTAGAAACTTGAAATTTTCAACTCCACCCCAACCTCATTCTCCAAACAATGAAAGGCTGGAAATGGAGTTAATAATTGATCGTGGCTCCTTTGATCTCCTTTATTACATAACAAACCAGTAAATACACATAACTGTTTCCGGAGTTCTGTGAACCATTCTAGCAAATGACTGAACCTGAGAAGGGGGTCGTGGAAACCCTGATTTATAGCCAGTAGGTCAGAAGTTTGGGTAGCTCTGGACTTGCAGTTAGCATTTGAAATGGGGGTGGTTTTGTGGGACTGAGCCCTTAACCTGTGAGATCTGATGTTACTGCATCCAGGTAGCTAACTTTAAAAATCAGATACTGTCAAATTGTAGGAACACCCAGCTTATATCCACCAAGAATGGGAGAATTGGTTGTGATTGTTGGAAAACACCCCTGGGTCTATCTATTTCTAAATCTGAAGGGGCATTGTAACAGTAACAGAAAACTTTACTGAGGCTTTGGGCTCAGATGGTAAAGAGGCTGCCTGCAACGCTAAAGGCCTGGGTTCAATCCTGGGTCAGGAAGACACCCTGGAGAAGGAAATGGCAACCCACTCTGTTATTCTTGCCTGGAAAATTGCATGGACGGAGGAGCCTGGCGGGCTACAGTCCATGGGGTTGCAAAGAGTCAGACACGACTGAGCAGCTAATTTAACTTATCTTTTTACTGAGGATACACTTATTTAACACCTGTGAAAAAATAAAGCATAAAGTTCCACTTTTTGATCATTTTACCTGCACATCCACAGCCATCCTTTATATCCATTTAAACATTCACGCTAAATTCAAGTAATTTAGTATTTCAAGCTCTAATTCTGTTAACATCCTGATAAAATGCTATTATACAATGGAGGATTCCATGGACAGAGAAGCCTGGCAGATTACAGTCCGTGGGGTCGTGGAGTCAGACACAACTTAGGGACTAACATTTTCACTTAATTTTTCAACCTCTCACTATGTCCTTCTGTGGTGGAAGGGCAAGGGCCCTGTCTGGGGTCCCTTTCATAAGGACATTAATCCCATTCCTGAGCGCTCCATCCGCATGACCTAATCACCCCAAAGCCTCACCTCCTAATACCAACACATCGGGGGTTAGATTTCAGCAGTTTTTGGGGACACGAATGTTAGTCTATGGCAGCTGATTTAGCTCCCAGTATCATGCTGTGCGGCCCCTGATTAATTTGGGGCCAACAAATTAATTGGATCAACATTTGATTAATTTGGATCAACATTTGGTCTAAAACAAGCCCCCTTTGTGAGTCCATTAAGTCGGCACTGTGAGCTCAGAACTTTCTCAGATTCCTTCTGGAATAAAGGGATCTCTAAGAGTCTCCCTGCCTGGGATGCTAATGAAGAAAGGCACCAGACTGCTCACACCAAACACCCACCTGTTTGCATGGGAGTGGGCACAGCTGATTCCCCTGGGAGGGACAGGTCAGCCTCCCACCCCAGGTGAAGGAGCCACTCTTTGTCAACACAGGAGGCCACCAGACTATCTTAGGCAGGAGGCTGAGGCTGTGACTTCACTTTCTTTGGGTCTGGCTCAGATAGGATTTTAAAATCAAGCCATCATTTTTCCTGCACACTTGTGATGAGGAGTGAGGAGACTCAGGAAACTCTCATAGCCACTCAGTTTCCTGGAAGTAATTTTTGTCTTTCACTTTTTTTTTGGCCATGCCATGCAGCATGGAGGATCTTAGTTCCCTGACCAAGGATTGAGCCTGTGCTCCCTGCAGTGGAAGTGTGGAGTCTTAATCACTGGACTGCTAGGGAAGTCTTGTCTTTCACTTCTTTTCCTTGCAAAGGAAAACATGCTTAGTGTTCGAATTTTAAATTATATACAAGTACGTCCAGTTAAAACACCTCCCACTTCTAATGACAACCACAGTTATCAGTTTACCGAGAGTTTTCCTCAGTCCTTTGGTGGTTTCTGACCTTAAAACTTGGGTGGTGGTGGGTTCCATTCCTGCCCTGGGCAGGTATTTACTCCCTGGTGATTTTCGAGGCTTCCCTTAAAAGCAGGCTTACCTACACTGACTGTGAATGATGTTATGAACCACTTTATTTTTTTCTCTTATCAATTCTTGTAACATCTTTGGAGGGCATCAGTCATTGAGACAGCCCTTTGGGGCTGTTGCTGCGGTCATCAGGTGCTTCATTTTCCAAGTAACAGTGGTTTCTTGTGTGGTGGTTTCTCGAAACCAAGTTTGGGCCTCCCCCTTTCTTATACTGGACAAGGTGTGATTTTATAATAACCTTCTTTCAGAAGCACTTGTCTTGTCTCTTGAGTTTTGCAGCTGCCTTGCAGTGGGCCTGCTCCTGGGGAGCTCAGGTCCTTGGATTGGGGACAGCAGTCCCCTGTCTTGGGGCTCACTGTGGTCCTGGGAGGGATGCTGAGCTCAGGCCTGGGGGCGACTGGCATGTATCCTGGGGCAAGGTCCCCAAATAGGGACCAGGATCGTTCCAGCCTTGGCATGGGGAGTACACTCAGATCTACAAAGAGATCATTTACCACTTGGGTGGGAAGACAAATGGGGTGCTGATAAGCCCCTCACCCCTTTGGTCTCTCTCCTTTGATTGTGAGTGTCCCTGAGGTTCTGGCTTTGCCTCTCAGAGTGCCAGCTCTCCTTGGACCCAGGGGCCCACGGATGCCTTCTCCCAGAGGCCTGTGCAGCCCAGAATGCCCAGAGCCCGCTCGCTCTTCCTGGTGCCTGAGGAGCAAAGCCCCCCCGTGTGCAGAGCCAGGCCAGGCCACTCGCCTCTCCTGCGCCTGCACCACTGGTGGTCAGCAGTCAGCCCAGGGTCTCCCTTGGGACCCTTTCTTCCTCCTGGCCCCTCATCCTGGGCCCCCTTCTGGCCCTGCCATGTGGAGGACATCCTGGAGCTGTTTCCAGGGTCTGCACTTCTGAGCATGGAGTCCCAAAGGCCCTGTGGGCAGATGAGGTCCCAGGAGGTCTCTGCAGGTCCTGCGGTCCTCACCTAGGCTGTCCTGACTGGCAGAGGCTCCTTCCCTTGTCATTCTGGCACATTCTTCTTCCCTGCTTAGCTCTGGCCTCAGCTCCTTTCTGACCCACCTCCTGCCCCTCCTCCCCCTGCCTCAGCTTCCAGCTGTAAGTTTAGCCTCTTGTGACCAAAGGGAGGTGGTGGGCACACCAGGAACCAGCAGAGACTCGAGGAAGTGGGAGTCCCCAACTTTCGATTGATTTTTTTCCATTTGATTACTTAATTTACTGACATTGTGGATACAAATCCAGTTCACTTTTTAAACTGATGTGTAGCACTCACTGCCCAATGACACAATCATTTCTTTATTATAATATAGGTGGGCATTTAGGTTCTTTCCAAAGTTTCTCCATTAAAAGCAGTTGCTGTTGTTTACAATCATTCAGTCGTGTCTGACTCTTTTGCAGCCCCATATACTTGTCTGCCAGGCTCCTCTGTCCATGGAGTTTTCCAGGCAAGAATACTGGAGTGGGTTGCCATTTCCTTCGCTGGGGGATCTTCCCAACCCAGGAATCGAACCTGCATCTTCTGCACTGGCAGGTGGGTTCTTTACCACTGAGCCACCAGGGAAGTCCCCATTAAAAGCAATAGTATGATTTGAAAACTCTTATCTACCTAAATACATGGAGAATTTTTATCTGGTCATCTGTCCTTAAACTTTCTGCCATTGCATCCTCCCAACCCCCAATCTCCTACCCTGTCCCATCCCCCGCCCACCTCTCCACCAAGGAATTTCTAACCATTTACATATGTTTTCAAAGCCAAACTTCAGACTTTATTTGGATTTCACCAGCTTTTCCGTTAATGTCCCCTTTTTGTTCCAGGATGTTATGCAGGGTGTGGTAATGTATTTACACCTTGGTTTTACAGACTGTTTGTCATTTATTCTTAGAAGAAACTTGGTTAAGCACTGTCAGTTGTATAAACCTAAACACATTATTCTAACTTCTCTGAGCCTCAGGTCTCTGCTGTAAAATGAGAAAAAAAAAATTTCGGGAAGATCCAATAAACTCTTGATACGAAACACTAAAAAGTGTTATTATGTGTGTTTGTTTTCTATATGAGAGTTTGCATTTCCTTCATCTGTTATTCATAAGCTGATCAAACGTCATGAATGTCTTCCCTTTAAAATGTTCAGAAGGGAAATAAAACCCCTTTCTCCCCAGAATATACAACTTCCATCTTCACAACTGCACTGAAACCACAGACTTTTGACATGATTACACAAGACTTGTACATGATAACATTTGAGACACCCCGGGGGGCCCACTTGGTTTTGCATTTATTCCTCTGTTCATGGGAACATTAGTGCAAGAGTCTCAGGCTAGGTGAAGAAGACAGGGTCCAGGACCCTTGAAGCATATGGTCCCTCCAGATTGATAGGTAGATGATTTATAGTCAAAGAGGTCCTGGTGGGTGATAGTTACCCATTCTTTCTGCCAAAGACGATGAGGGTAATTGATGCGAGTTTCAGGGGTGCAACAAGTATGTGAACTGTTGAAAAATACATTGCTTGGGTGCTAGGGATCTTCCCTGCAGTGATGGAGAATACCCAGGAGAGAGAGCATCCTTCAAGTGCACAGTGGTGTATGGATCCATTGATTGTAGCTGGTAATGAGGGACTTGTATGCAGGCAGTGTGGAGTCAGGCTGGTCCTCAGAGCAGCTGAGGCATGGAGATGGGTCACAAGACAGGGAGGAGGACAGAGTGGGGGAGAGGGGGAGCTATGGAGGATCATAAATAGGGAGGGGCACAAGCCTGGGCACAGAGGGCATAGATGGGGCAAGGGCGTGGATCAGACCCCAGGCTGCGGGTGCTGGGCACGACCAAATGCCTGGAGGAGGGTGAGCTGTGGAGGACCACAGACAGACAGGAGAGTATGCGGCTTGGGAAGACAGAGGGTTCAACGACGGGTTAGATGAAGTTAGGGGTGTGTCCCCACGGTGGGATTATTGCCCATATGAGAAGCAGAGATATCAGAACTCACTCTCTCTGCCAAGTTGGGACACAGAGAGGATGTGCCATCTGTTTACCAGACAGGCTGTTAGCCAACGTGGAATCTGCCAGTACCTTCATGTTGAACTTGTAGCATCTAGAACCGTAAAATAAATTTTGTTTAAGTCCCCTAGTCTGTGGTATCTGTTTTGACAGCCTGAGCTGAGACTCAGTGTAACTCAGGTGAGTGGTCTGTGCTCATAACCTGGGTGCAGAGGGCATAGATAAGTGAGGGCATGGCTCAGACCGCAGGCTGTGGGTGCTGGGCAGGAACACAATGCCCTGGAGCTGGCTCAGGGGAAGGGTGATGATGGGCAGAGAGCAGCACCCAACCCTCCCCTGGCGGATCAGCCTCTTCCCAAGAGAGGCCCCTGGACTTCTACCAGATCTCTTGATTCCCACCCTCTCATTCTCCTAAAGGTAGCAAAACTGCTTTCTCTGGCTCCCCAGTAGACCCCTGCTAAGTGGAGCTCACCTTCTCACCTGGGTGGGCCCAGCATCCTCTTCACCCTTGTCCCTGTGCTGGGGTCATGGGGATGGGGGGCAGCCATCCTGGGGTGGGAAGTGGCTTGTGTCATCCACACCCCCTGCCCCGTCCTGTCTGCCCACTTCCCAGGGCGGGGTCCCTGGGAAGTAAAGGTCATGGGATGGAAGGTAGGGACCCTCACTCCCATGTAAAGATGCCACGGACAGCCAGCCAGGCCAGGCATGGCCGGGAGGGGCCAGGGATAATGAACCCACCCCAGTCACGTGTGTGGTTAGGGCGGCTGACCTTGAGCACCTGTGCTGGGCTCCCAGCGGCTCCTCTCAACCTAAAGGCTGCAGCATGCTCTGGTGATCGCTGATCTTGGGGTGGTTCTGCTCCCCTCTGGGCGGTGGTCCTGGGTGCTCCTATGAGTGGTCCTGGATCCCCCTTTTTCTGTCCCTCCCTGCGCTCCAGGACGCGGGTCTGAGCAGGGGTCCTCGCCCTCACCATCACTGGCACACACAGGCCTCCCCTCCCCCAGCAGCCCTGAGCCTCTGCCCTCTGCCTCCCTGGGGCCAGGGGTGAGACCCAATCTGGGGCAGTGACACCCGGGCTATTTTGGAGCTGGGCTGGGCTGGGCGGGCGCGGTGGGGGCGGGGCGGGGGCGGGCCCGGCCTTCTTCAGCGGATGTATCCGCCTGTCCTTTCGTCCCCGTCCAGTTTGAGGACCGGCAGGCGTGCGGGCTGCTGGGTGGGAAGCTTGTCGGTCCTGGGCCCCCGGAGGAGGTGAGACCCAGCAGCCCCTGCCGCACCATCTGAGCGCCTCGCCTGGGTGCTGCCTGTTGCCCCCGGGAGAGACAGGTGAGGAGGCAGAGCGCAGGAGGGCTGGGGGGCCAGCCAGGGCCCCTGAGGACGGCGGAGCTGAAGGTCACAGCCCTGGGGGACGGAGGGACCTGGGCTAGAATTTCAGCCAGGCCGCGCTGCTCCTGGGGTTGGGGCTGCAGATTCCAGCCCCTGGCGCGTTGGCGGATGGAGCCAGACCCGCATGTGGGAGGCAGCAGCTGGGGCAGGCGGGGGGCGTCCGAAGCGCCCACCTCCCCTTTGCCTAGTTCCCTGAGGGTCCGGCTGGCCCTGCCCCCAGCCCTGTTGAGATGGATGCCCGCTGACAGCTGGGGCTATTTTGGGCCTGTTGGCTCAGCGGAGGGGACAGCCAGAGGGGCAGTGACACCTGACTCCAGGAAAGAATTTCCCCTGGAGTTTGGGAAGCTGGAAGGCCCGAGAGGTCTAGGGGGAAAGCACAGACTGCAGGAGCTGCCCTTTGAAGTCTTTTCTGGAAGGGTGTGGGGGCAACACAGTGGGGAGAGGAAAGCCGGGGAGACAGGGCCTCTGGGAGGGGGCCGGCCCAGCGGCTGCGAGCCACTTCTCATTCTGGGCTCATCTGGAAAATGGCCCAAGTTCCACCAAGACCCAAGAGTGGCCAAGTTCTGGGAAAGCGAGGGGCTGTAGGTGTGACAGCGGTCAGCCACAGGCTCCCTGGTAGACTTGCAAGGGGGGAGGGTCTTGGCCTCCCGGGGAGGAGCCCGCCAGTGCCAAGAT
Source organism: Muntiacus reevesi (assembly GCF_963930625.1). Lineage (NCBI taxonomy): Eukaryota > Metazoa > Chordata > Mammalia > Artiodactyla > Cervidae > Muntiacus > Muntiacus reevesi. Next base: position 181,807,356 of record NC_089249.1, on the reverse strand, counting down.
GGGGGCTCCAAGGGGCTGAGGAGCCCAAGCCGGGTCCACAGGTGGGCATCTGAGTGAGGAAGGGGCTTCCCTGAGATGCTGGGGCTCCGGTCCTGGCTTGGTCTCTCCTCCTGAAACGCCTGATACTGCCCTTGTGGCTGTGACTCCCGTGGCCCCAGCTCCCACCATGGCAGGGGGAGGAGGAGGAGACTGTGGATGAACCTGGGCCCAGAGGGGCCTTGGGTGGTCCCCACCCCACACTCAGCTTGAAGCAGGGTGGCTCCAGAGTCTTCTGGCATACCTCGGGCTACCTTGGCCCTGCTGTCCAGTGAGGATGCCTGCCTGGTGGGGGGTGTCAAGGGGGGTCTTGTCTTAGAGCTCCATGGTTCTGCTGCACTGGGAGTGGGGCATGCAGGCCCTGGACAGAGGATTCATCTCCACGGCTTTAGAGGATCTTGGAGTCTCTGCCCACCCTTGCACACCTGCTGAGAGCTGGCTCCCCCTAAGTATGTGCAGAGATGAGACCTCCCCATCCTTCTTTCCTAGGGCCCAAGGGGCTGCCAGCTGTGGAAGTGGCCCCCTGACCCTGCACAGACTTGCTCATGAGCTCAGAGCAGGTGTCTGCCCTCCCACACCTGCTCTGGGTGTGGCAGGGGCAGGGTGCCATGTCCTGCCTTGGGGAACCCCCAGATTGACTGTATAATTCAGGAAGCAGTGGTGTGTTGGGAAGAGATCAGAACTCAGGCCCCTGGGGAACTGGTGTCAAAGTAATTCTTCCACAGAGGGACGCTGAGGCCCAGGAGGTTGTCCATGGAGCCTGGTGGCCACCCGCCCAGGTCCTTCTCAGGCCAAGAACCCAGCCAGGCCATGGGGGAGCTAATGAAGGGGGGGGAGGGCAGTGGGCAGGGCAGAGGTGCTGACTGCACAGTGAGTCAGCAGGCTGGTCCCAGCTTACCTCCTTGAGGGGGATTAAGCGGATTAGGTCCCGAATCACAGGATGGGGAGCTGGAGGGCCTGGGAACCTTGCCCTGTTTGTCCCACGGTGGGCAGCCCCATGCTGAAGGCCCAGCTCCTGGGGTGAAGAGTTAAGGCACTTGGGGACAGCCCAGGGTCCATGGGGCCCATTTGTGCTGGCTCTCCTTACAGAAGCCCGTGTGTAGGCAAGGCCCAGTTTCACCTCACCCACCGGTGCTGGGGGCCAGCAGGATCCAACCTGGAGTTGGCAGAGGCCAGTCAGTCAGAGGCGTTTGGCATTGCTGGTGCCAAACCCACCCCTGCAAGGTGCCCAGTCGGCAGAGCCACAGCCAGTGGAGCCTCACCCTAGACCTGCAGTGACTGGGCTCCAGTCCCCCCACAGCCCCCTGGTTGGGCCTGGCTAGCTGGCCCACCCATTCTCAGCCTTGACATCCTTGACTCTTCTTGCAGGGTTCTCAACTGTCCTCCACAGACACACCATTGACCTTCCCCATTGTGACTTCTGATGAAAGGAGGCAGGCACTCATAGCAAGAGCTTGTGGGTAGCTCTATGTGCTGGAGGGGTGCCCACCCCTCCAGCTGTAGAATTTCCATTCTTTGCTCATTGATGAGCACTCCCCTTCAGGGGTCGAGGGGATGTGTGGTGGGACCCCTGGAGGGGTGAGATGTGACCCAGCACAGTGGCGGGAGGGACAGGCCCTGTGTACTGCACTCTCTGTTGGGGAATGTCCAGTGAGGACGGCTGGACAGCTGCGCGCACAGCCTGCAGGGCAGCCCGAATGCTTGAGTGGGGAACACCACTGAGGAGAACAGGGAGCAAAGGGGGCAGGCCAAGCAGGGGGCTCAGAGGAGAGCCTGCTGGAGTAGAGAACACGTGACCTCTGGTGTGCCTTAGAGAGGACAGGCTAGCTGGGCACTTCATGAGCCTCCACAGCCAGGGTGCAGAGAGTTGCCTCTCTCTTAACTGGGAGACACTAGGTAGATTGGAGTTTCAGGCTCCAGGAAGCACCAGTGTGTGGGGAGACGGACACCTGATGGAATCTGGAGTGGCCAGGAGGGACGGGGAAGGTCCTGGTGGTGACATATAGCATGGCAGAGGCCGCGCAGGGAGGGGAGGCTTGGTGCTGGTGCCGTGTCTGGGGATAGGTGCTCAGCTGGATCTTGAGTCGGGGCAGCAGGCCTGGAGCTGGGACAAGAGGGAGGAGATGCTCCAGCCAATTAAAGAGAGCCCACTTTGGGGGGTGGAGGTGGGGCCAAACTCCAAGGCCCAGAAAGAGGCAAACTGGCACTTCTGGACCACCATACCGTCTGGTGATGCCACCTGCAGGGACGGGGTGTGTGGGAGCAGATGGGAGCAGAATGGGGAGACGTTCACCTGTATTAAGCTGAATTTTCCAGGCGGCACTGGGCCGGTGAAGTAGCCAAGGGGGGCAGAGGCACAGTAGCCAAGCGGGGCTCTGAGCACTCCAGGGACTCATCCCCACCATGCCCTCCCCCACCCCACTCACAGGTTCTCCCGCCTCTGCCCCCACCATGGATCACTCCTCGTTCAGCGGCGCACCCCGCTTCCTAACCCGGCCCAAGGCCTTCGTGGTATCGGTGGGCAAAGATGCCACGCTGAGCTGCCAGATCGTGGGCAACCCCACGCCGCAAGTGAGCTGGGAGAAAGACCGGCAGCTGGTGGAGGCGGGTGGTCGCTTCCGCTTGGCCCAGGACGGCGACCTGTACCGCCTGACCATCCTGGACCTGGCGCTGGGCGACAGTGGGCAGTACGTGTGCCGTGCGCGCAACGCCATCGGCGAGGCCTTCGCGGCGGTCGGCCTGCAGGTGGACGCCGACGCTGCGTGCGCCGAGCAGGCGCCTCACTTTCTGCTGCGGCCCACCTCCATCCGCGTGCGCGAGGGCGCGGAGGCCACCTTCCGCTGCCGCGTGCGCGGCTCGCCGCCGATGTCGGTGAGCTGGGCCAAGGACGGGCGGCGCCTGGGTGTCCTGGACGCCCCTAGAGTGCGAGTGGAGGAGAGCGGCGAGGCGAGCGCTCTGCGCATCCGCGCCGCACAGCCGAGAGACAGCGGCACCTATACGGTGCACGCGGAGAACCCGCTGGGCGCCGCCAGCGCCGCCGCCGGGCTGACGGTGGACGCGGAGGCGGAGGCAGCCAGCCCGCCGGGGGCCTCCACCGCCATGCTCCTGGCCCACCTGCAGCGGCGGCGCGAGGCCATGCGCGCGGGGGGCGCCCCGGCCTCGCCGCCGAGCGCCGGCACACGCACCTGCACGGTGACAGAAGGCAAACACGCGCGCCTCAGCTGCTTCGTGACGGGCGAGCCCAAGCCTGAGATCGTGTGGAAGAAGGATGGACAGCTGGTGGTGGAGGGCCGGCGGCACGTGGTGTACGAGGACGAGCAGGAGAACTTCGTGCTGAAGATCCTCTTCTGCAAGCAGTCAGACTGTGGCCTCTACACCTGCACGGCGTCCAACCTCGTGGGCCAGACCTACAGCTCGGTGCTCGTCGTCGTGAGAGGTGAGCTCCTGGCGGCTGGCACGAAGTCGCTGTGCGCTGTGAGCACAGGCGGAGGTCCCTCCCCAGGCCTTCCATCCTTTCCTTCCAGCGGCTGCTGCCCCTGCCATTGCCCTATCGTGTAGAGAAATACGTGGCTGGAGGTCTTGGCGGCTCTTGCTGTGGTGTTTCATTGTCTTTGTGAAAGTAACGCGCGTGTACTACCAAGTGCTTGTCACTAACACCCGCTCCCTCGGGAGATGGTTGCCCCGTGGCTGAGCCTGCCCTGTCCAGGCTGCGGGTGACCCAGGCTCCCCCCTCTCCAACAGGATGCTGGGGGTGGGGAATCTCCCCATCAGAGCTGGAGGGAGGCGGGAGCAAGGACAGACCTCGTGCTGGCCGCAGGCTGGGCTGGGGCGCAGACTGAACGTGACTCTGGGTCAGTTTGCAGGCTCCTGTCCCTAGCGCACAGGGGCAGCTTGCTGGGGGACTGTTCCTTCTTGTTTCCTAAGACCACCCTCGATGTGGTTGGAGTACCACCTCCACTTTTTCCCAGCTGTAGGATCTCCCGCAGGGCGCTTCAACCTTTGTGTGCGTGTGTCTGCTTCTTCGGTTCTTTTGTTTTGGAGGGAAGTGTGCTGGGGTTGAGCAGTTTTTCAGGCCAGTACTTGTCCAGTGGCCTCCCTGCTGTGTGAGTCTAGCCTCTCTTGGCTGTCCCGGACCACCAGCTCAGGGGGCTGCCCCGCCGTGCTGCTTGCTGTGACTTCACCTGCGTCGTTTCTCCTTTCTTCTCTCTATTCTTGGGGGAAGGGACTCTTTCCTTTAAGTGCTGTTCCCTCGCCACTGGCCTCCCTCCTCTGCTCTCCCCCTACCTCCCACTGTCCCCGCTCCCTGAAGCTCCTCTGCCCTCTTACCCACCCTCTGCCCGCAAAGCCCCTCCAACCCCTACCCTGGCTCCCTGCCCCCACCCCAGCCTTATACCTGCCTTACCCTGCCTCCTTCCCTTCTTGCAGCCTCTTCCCTGCCCCTCTGCACTGCCCCCTCAGCCCCAGCCTCTGGCGCCGCTCCGGCCTGCCCTTCTTCCCCTCCCCGCCTCACTCATCTGGCCCTTCTTCTGCAGAGCCCACGCTGCCCTTCAGAAAGCGCCTGCAGGACCTGGAGGTACCAGAGAAGGCATCAGCCATGTTCCAGTGTGAGGTGCCGACGCCGGACATGGAGTCTGCCTGGTACAAGGAGGAGACGCGGCTGTGGGCCAGCGCCAAGTACCTCATCGAGGAGGCGGGCGCGGAGCGCCGGCTGACGGTGCTCAACGTGTCCTCTGACGACGACGCCGTGTACATCTGCGAGACCGCAGAGGGCAGCCGCACGGTGGCCGAGCTGGCCGTGCAAGGTGCGCGGGCCGCGGGCCGAGAGACTGGGCAGCGTGTGGGTCTCCCGGGACCTGGGCCAGTGACCGAGGCCCTGGGCGGCGGGGCAGGCAGGATCCCAGGACACGGCTGGGTCAGGGAGGGGTGGGGTGGGAACTCTGGACGCAGGGACAGGAAGGAGGTGTGGGTGGGCAGGCCTGTGGGGGTCGCTCTGACCAGCTCTACCCCCTGCCCCCTCGCCCGTGCTCCTCTGCCCACCGCAGGCAACCTCCTTCGGAAGCTCCCGAGGAAGACAGCAGTGCGAGTGGGGGACACGGCCATGTTCTGTGTGGAGCTGGCCAAGCCGGAGGGCCCCGTTCAGTGGCTGTGGAACCAGAAGGCGGTGGTGGCTGGGGGCCGGGTGGCCGTCACTGCTGAGGGCACGTGCCACACGCTGACCATCTCCCGGTGCAGCCTGGAGGATGTGGGTGAGGTGGCCTTTGTGGCTGGGGACTGCCGGACGACTACCCAGTTTTGCGTGTCAGGTAAGGGCCGTGGGAGCACCTGTCGGACGGTGGGGCCCTGTCCCTGCCCACCCGCTGGGCCCTGCCCTGACTTTTCGCCTGCTGCGGGGAGCACCGTGCATTGTAGACTGCCTAGGTTGTTGGGAATGCCTAGGTTGTAGATCTGGTTCTGTGGGGTGCGTGATTTGTCTGATCCTCCTCCATGATGGTCACACTAGGTGTCTGCAAAGGGCGAGTCCTAGCGCTGACACTCCCCCCCCCACCAAGAAGCACAGCGTGTGGGGGAACATTGCGTGTGTTCTCTTTCTTGGCCTTTGGTGCTGCGACCAGCTGGCACAGGATCAGCCTTTTGCTGGGGCCAGGGGTGTGCCCCTGCACATGGGTCTCAGCACCCTTGGAAGGGTCCTTGTGCTTTGCCTTAACCATCATCCAGCCCAAGATCCCAATGCACAGAGAGGGTCAAGGCTGAGAGCTGGAAGGAGTCCCTTTCTAGGCCCTATGGACAGCTCATGGTGACCCTGGGCCAAGTGTAGCCTCTGAGGCCCGGGTACTTGTTCCACTGCAGACAGAGTAACGGTCACCAGCTGAGACTGGGGTGCCGGGCCCGCACCATGGTCTTGGGCTGGCAGGCCCCTCGGGCTGTGGCCATTCTGGACCACCAGGGCAGTGCTCCCCATCCCCCGCCCCGGGAGGGCTGGGAGTTCTGTCACAAGAACTTTTCCCTACTGTGGTATTGGACCCAGGGCTTGGGGAGGGGGTTCCCAGTTTGTGACATGGGCCCGTCCTCTGCTTAGCCCCCAGGAGGCCGCCCCTGCATGCTCCTGAAGCCCCCGTGGTGAAGGCCCGGACAGAGAACTCCGTGACTCTTGCCTGGTCCCCACCACCCCCCGGGGACCGCCCTGTTGCCATCGAGGGCTACCTGGTGGAGAAGAAGAGACTGGGCGCCTACACCTGGAGCCGGTGCCATGAAGATGAGTGGGTGACCACGCCTGAGCTGACTGTGGCTGGCGTGGCCGAGGAGGGGGAATTCCAGTTCAGGGTGTCAGCGGTGAACAGCTTTGGCCAGAGCCCCTACCTCGAGTTCCCAGGAACTGTACACCTGGGTAAGTGCGGAAGGCTCTCTTCTCTACGGCACCCTGACGGCGGTCTGTGGGGCCATCTGCCCCTGAATCGCCCAGACCTAGAGTGTAGCCCAGTGTTGGAGAGGCCAGCGTGGCTCCTGCCTTCTCTTTGTGCTAGGGGGCGGGCCCAGGATCCTCATGCTATTGAAGGCTCTTTGGTGGGAAGGCCAGGTGACCCCAACACAGGACTCAAGCCCCCAGGAACTGTGTGTGCCCACCAGCCCTAGGGCACGGGGCTACCCACTGGGTCGTGGGAGCTGAGGGGGATCTTGGGTAGCTCTGACTTGTTCTCACTCCACCCTGGGTCTGGCTTTCACTCCGGGTCTCCATGTGCTTGCCCAGTGGACTTCCTCGAGGAGGGGTTATTTGGGGTAGGCTTTGGAGGGGAGGTGGGGAGGGGCCCAACTACCTCCTGAAGCTCTCACTCCACAGCTCCCCAGCTGGCTGTGAAAACGCCTCTGAAGGCAGTGCAGGCAGTGGAAGGCGGCGAGGTGACCTTCTCCGTGGACCTCACCACGGCCTCATCAGGGGAGTGGTTCCTGGACGGGCGGGTCCTCAAGGCCAGCAGCGTGTATGTGATACACCGGGATGGCACCCGCCACACTCTCACCATCCGCTCGGTGCCTGTCAGCCTGCACGGGGCGGAGCTCAAGTTCGTAGCTGACGGCATCGAGAGCAGCATCCGCATGGAGGTCCGAGGTAGGGACCCTGTCTTGTGACCCCAGGGTTTCCCCAGGCCACGTTTCCTTGAGGGATAGGGGTGGGATGGAGTCCCTGCAGTCTCAGGGATCCTGGGAGATCTGTTGTGGCTTTCAGAGCAGCTGGGTAATGTGGGGCCAGGCAGTGGGGTGTGCAAGGCCGTGCAAGGCCACTAGATGTGAGTGGAGGACAGTCTAAAGAGTCCAACGGCGCCAAGCTTCAGTTCTGTGATCTGTGCCCCCACCGCTTCCCTCCCCTCTCCCCTTCCCCTCTTGTTGATTCCTTCTCCTACTCCCCTTCTTGTCCTGTGTCTTCTTTTCTTGCCTCTCGGAGTCCGTTCCCCCATATCCGGCTCTTCCTCCTCTATCCACTATCACTTTCTGCCCCCATCCCCTTCCGCCCATCCACACCCTGCTGTCCACGCCTTCATCCCTCTTCCCCACCCTCCTCCTCTGGTCACTCTCCTCCTTTCACCGCCCTCTTCACTTACACCCGCTTGTCACCTGCCTGTGACTTCCAGAGGCCCTGGAGCTGACGGCTAAGCGTCCGGCACCCGCGGCGGCGGCTCGGGAGGTGCTGGCCCGGCTGCACGAGGAAGCCCAGCTCCTGGCCGAGCTTTCGGACCAGGCGGCAGCCGTGACATGGCTCAAGGATGGACACACGCTGTCTCCCGGCCCCAAGTATGAGCTGCAGGCCTCAGCCGGGCAGCGGGCACTGCTTGTGCGGGACGTGAAGCGAGAAGACGCGGGCCTGTACGAGTGTGTCAGCCGCGGGGGCCGCATTGCCTACCAGCTGTTGGTGCAAGGTGACACGAGTGTGTGTGTTCCTCCTCCCCTCAGCTCTGGATAAGCCCTGAGTGGCAGGAGCCACTGTCCTCGGCCCCCGTGGGGAAGGTTGGAGGGGGGAGCAGCTCTGCCAAGCCCGTGGTGGGGAGTAGGATGGGCTCAGGTTACCCTGTGGGAGGTCAGAGGTGTGTTGGGGGTTGCTCAGCCCACCCCGTGGAGACAGTGGGGGAATGGGATGGTGTCAGGTGACCACGTGGGGAGGGCAGAGGTCCGGGCAGCTCTGCCGACCTTCTGAGGAGGCTAGGCGGTCAGATCACCCCTGAGGGTAGGGTGGGGAATCAGGAGCCCGGCCAGCCCCGGTGGGAGGGTGGGGGCAGGACCTCTGCTCAGTAGGGGAGGGCGGCACTTGGTGGTTGAAAGTCAGCCGCGCAGGCTGCTCGGTCTCCAGGTCTGGGCGAGGGCTGCTGTCTACCACGATCCTGAGGCACGAGCGTCTTCGTTTACTAGCTGCGTGGGCACGTGTGTGGTTAGGGCTCTGTCAGCCCCCTGAGCTGCCTGTGTGCCCTTGTAGGCCTCACACCCTCTTTGCACAAGGACACGGCTGGTGGCTATGTGGGTGCCATGGCGGGGAGCCCAGCCCACTTGGAACTGGAGACCTCAGACGCCCATGTGCACGCTCCCTGGTACAAGGATGGCATGGAGCTCGGCTGCTCCTGCCGACACTTCTCCCAGGAGGATGTAGGCACGCGGCACTGGTGGTGGCTGCCTCAGGCACTGTGCAGGATGAGGGCACCTACTGGTGCTGAGGGGATGAGGACTCTGAACTCCTGACTCTGTGTCTGTGGTCAGTGACCTGCCTTCCGGGCTTGGTTTGTGGGGAGCAGTTCTGGCTGCTTCCAACTGTGTTGCACTTGCAAGGCCAAGCTCTCTCATTTCATTCCTTCTGAGAATACTTGGGAGTAGGGGTAGTTAGTCCTGGATTTGGGTAAAGATACTGCCCACAAAATATAGGTATGTATATATGGGTGTACATATATATGGGAAGAATACAGGTTTGTAGTATAAAAAATAGGAAGGAAATTTAAAACCCATCCCTTCTTTGTAAAGATGAGGAAATGAGGCAGAGCAGACCTAGAAAGGGTTAGAAGTGTCCTTGGAAAGTTAGGTTTGGACCTTGGTAAGTCTGAGGTCCTGGCTCTTTCTTGACGCCATTGAGGTCTCTTGGCAGATTCTCCAAGTCCAGCTCTGCCCCATCCTGGCTTTCAGGAGGGTCTCTGCCTTGTCCCTGATGCGTCCTTCCATCTGCACACAGGCCGTAGGGCCATCTGCCCATCAGGAGCTCTGAGGCTGCTTCCCATCATACCCACGAGGGCTTGGAGTACCTGGACCACCTGTGTCCGTGGAGGGTCCCCTGTGCAGCCCCTAATCACAAAGGATTTTCATGGTGGATCTGAGACTTCCAGGTCTAGAGCACAGCTCTGTCATGACTCCAGGACTTGGAAAACCTCTCTTGGGCAGAACCTCTGACTGTGTATCCCTCCCGGTCCCTGGAGTCCTCATGGTGTTTTCCAGGGAGCAGCCAGCCCTGGGGGAGGTACAGGCCGAGGTGGGGCCAGTGCCACCCTGAGCTATGAGGTGGCCAGGCCCAGATGGAGATGATGTGGTACAAGGGTGGCTAGGAGCTGAGTGCAAGCTCAAGCATGTGCCTGGAGGCCAAAGGCTGCACCTAGAGTCTGGTAGTGCAGCAGGTAGGGAAGAGAGATGCTGAGGAGCACAGCCGTGAGACCAGGGGCCAGAAGGTCTCCTTCCACCTGGGCGTCACAAGTCAGTTGATGAAGCAGACATACAGCCACTGAACAGCAACAGGCCTGGAGGAACCATTTCAGTGTGGATGGTGGCAGTCCCAGCAGACTCAGCAGGTCTGTGTCCGTCAGTTACACAAGTAGCCCTGGAACTTAATGGCCCAATGGAGCAATCCATGGGCAGGAAGGAATTCAAGCAGCATCAGTATGAGTGGCTCATCTCTGCACTACATGGTGTTGGCCAGGACAGGAGGATCCAGTCTGCCTTCGTCTGTGTGTCTGATGTCCCAGGGGGCTGGCTGGGATGGCAGGCCTCTCTCTTCTAGTAATGTTGTCTGTCTGGGACCATGCTTTTCTCTCTCTTTGTGACGTCTCATTCTGAAGGCCTCTTTCTCCATGTGCGTGGCCTGAGCTCCTTCATATAGTGACAAGGTTCCCTTCAGGGAATAGGAGATGCTACAAGGTTTGTTAAGGGTTGTTTTCACCAGCCCCAGAGCGTTACATTCTGCATGTTCTATTGCACAAAGCCAGACATAAGGTCAACCTAGTTCCAAGGGATTGGAAAAGAAGACTTTGCTGTTAATGAAGGGTGCCTGACTCATTCGGGACAGTTTCTTACAGTCTACTACAGGAACATGGCTCTGTCTATCTAGATCTTTCTTGAGCATGGGATAAAGATCTTTCTAATGCTTATTGCCTCATGCTTACAAGATGGCTTCCACAGCTCCAGCCATCATGTTCAAGGTGGGAAGAAAATGTGAGGACTGTGTGTGTGTTTGTTTTCTTTCCTTTTTACTACTATGTTGTAAATGGTCACAAACTCAGCAACTTAAAATAAGGCCCGTATGTTAGTTCATAGTCCTATAAATCAGAATTCTATGGATCTGGATTCTCTTTTCAGGGTTTCAAGCTCTGGAATCCATGTGCCATCAGGCTGAGTTCTCTCAGGGTCTTTTCCAAGCTCATCCAGGTTGCTAGCAGAATTCATTTCCTTGTGATTCTGGGCTGTGTTCTGGCTGGCTGGCCCCTAGGGGCTGTTTTTAGGTCCTTTGCCACATGGCAGCTAATGTCCACTCATGCTTATGCTTAAAATCTCTTTGGCCAGGAAGCGCCCCCTCCATTGTAAGGTCTCACCTGATTGGGTCAGTTCCAACCAGGAGGGTCTCCTTGTTGGTGAGTGAGCTCATCGTCAACTGACGTGGACGCTAGCTTCCTTCTGCAGAGTTTCTGCACAGCTGCACCTGGAGGAGTGTTTGGGGGAGTAGCTTAAAGAGGGGCACGCACACTGTGGGGCAGGGATCTCGGGACAGTTCAGCCTGGCACAGGGGTCACTGGCTCGTTCCTCTCCTCAGAGAGCAGACACTGTCTGAGGAACCCGCAGCAGAGTTTCCCGATGCCCCCAGTGTTGTCTGGGTCCGATAGCCGTGCCTTCCAGGTTCAGCAGTGTGACACTGAGGGTGGTGTGGCTGCCCTGACTCTGCTGAGGGGCCTGTCTTGCAGGACTGGTCCGTGCCCACACCAGCATGACTGTATCTTGATTTTAGACCCTGACTTTGAGGCAGGCTGTGGAGGGATCAGGGTGTAGACAGGGTCAGACTCACCCTGGCTTCTTAGGAGCCAGCTGACCTCAGACGAGTTGTCAGTGTGTAGCCCCGTGAAGTTCATGTCTGCCTGGAAACTCAGAATGGGGGCTTAACTGGAAATGGGGTCTATGAAGATGACATCGAGGAAGGCATCACAAGGTGAGATAACCGTGGATTAGGATGGGCCTCGAAGCCAGTGACAGGTGTCCTTTGAGAGAAAGAAGAGGAATGTTGGCAATACAGAGGCACAGAGAAATGGCCAGTGACAGTGAAGGAGGAGGTTGGGCTGATGCAGTCACAAACCCATGACTGACACCAGAAACTGGAAGTGCCTGGAAAGATCTGCCCACGTTGCCTCAGGAGGGAGCTCGGCCTGCCCACACCTTTATCCCAGACTTCTGGTGTCCAGAACTGGAAGAGAACCAATTCCTGTTGTCTTAAGCCCCCTATTTGTGGTCATTTGTTCTGACCATTCTAGGACCTCATACACTTGCCTCCCACCCCCATTTTCTCATCTTTTCGGTCAGTTCAGTTGCTCAGTTGTATCCGACTCTTTATGACCCCATGGACTGCAGCATGCCAGGCTTCCCTGTCCATCACCAACTCCTGGAGCTTGCTCAAACTCATGTCCCCTTCTCCTGCCTTCAGTCTTTCCCAGCATCAGGGTCTCTTCCAGTGAGTCAGTTCTTTGCATCAGGTGGCCAAAGTATCTTTGCGGTGAGGGGCAGTCATCAAACTACTGGAGCTGTCCTGAGGACACCCTGGAGGAGTGGTGTGGGCTGGCGCCCTCAGCACTGCTGGATTGGGATTCTGGGGGTGAGGTCGGTCAAGGGAGGAGGGCGGAGCTTCCGTGGAGGGCCAGAGGCCCAGGCATCAGGGCCCCGTGTCTGGTACTGGAGGATGAACCCAAGCAATTCAGGCAGGGTGGCACGCCACCGAATGTGCATCAGGGCCTCCAGAGAGTTCTGGACGGTGATGTGGGGACGTCTGGGCTTGGCTCCGGATCCTGTTGGATAGTGTGTGCTCCTGTGCCTGAGTCCTGACGCTCTCGCTTGCAGTGGGGCCCCAGGGAAGCCACATCATTACTTTGTGTGGTATCAGTTTTTCACCTGTATAATGGGCATAATGAGGCCCACCCTGTTTGAGGGCTGTCCAGGGAATTAGGTTGAGATGGCACTTGTCAAGGGGTGCACATAGCACCGAATCTACACTGTTCTGCCCGTCCCCAAATTATTCCTCTGGGACACGCTACTCTAAATGTGAGAGAGAAGCTGTGTGTCCACAGGCTTGCATGGCTTTTTCACATTTGTCCACTTGAGTGATAAGCCGTGATGCCCTTTTGCATGGGCTGTGGAGTTCTTTGTGACTGTGCAGAGGAAGCCCTGTAGGCCTCCAGAGTTTTATCCCAAATTGGTGGTCATTGCATAAAACTTTTCTTTAAATCGACTCCTTGAAAAAGTTAATGTTGCCCATCTAAGCCCTCCTTAGCAATGGTATCTGTGCAGTTTGGATTTGTTGTTCAGTAGCTCAGTTGTGTCTGACTCTTTGTGACCCTGTAGACTGCAGCACGCCAGGCTATCTTGTCCTTCACCATCTCCCAAAACTTGCTCAAGCTCATGTCCATTGAGTCGGTGATGCCATCCAACCATCTCATCCTCTGTTAGCCCCTTCTCCTCCTGCCTTCAGTCCTTCCCAGCTTCGGGCTCTTTTCTAATGAGTCAGCACTTTGCATCACGTGGCCAAAGTACTGGAGCTTTAGCTTCAGCATCAGTCCTTCCAATGAATATTCAGGACTGATTTCCTTTAGGATTGACTAGTTTGATATCCTTGCAGTCCAAGGGACTCTCAAGAGTCTTCTCCAGCACCACAGTTCAAAAGCCTCAGTTCTTCAGCGCCCAGCCTTCTTTATGGTCCAACTCTCCATACATGACTACTGGAAAAACCATAGCTTTGACTGTATGGACCTTTATCGGGAAAGTAATGTATCTGCTTTTTAATATGCTGTCTAGGTTTGTCATGGCTTTTCTTTTGAGGAGCAAGCAGTATGGATTAGAGAGAATAATTCTGTTTTCTTCTGATATTTGATTTAAATATTTAAATTTACACTCAACTGTTGAGACAGGTTCCATTTGCTCTGATTCCATTGATGCCCTGCCATCCACTTCAGAGACTTGGATTAATGTCTTTAGCCCAGGTGAGGAGAAGTTGGGAACTGGGGTTCCTCGGTGACAGAGGGAAGTCTAAACTGTTAGTTCCCACCAAGAGAGTTTGATGTACTATAAGACATGCAGGGCTTCTCATGCGCCATTAATTTCAGTTCCTGCGTTTTTCTTTGTCCCCAAGCATTTTTACATATAAATATGCAATTGGTTTTGCTCCACTTAACCGCCCTAGGGAGGTATTTGATAGCACAGTAGTGTCAGTAATGTGGGGACTTTGTTATTTCAGCATCCCTCTGCATTTAAATTTAAAAAACAGAAACCTGTAAGAGGTGATTAAAACTAGCCAGTCTGATCGATGAGCTTGTGAAGTTTAATAGACTCATTTCTCTAAGTCTCCTTGCGGTAAGCAGAGCACTGAGCCCCCACGCCAGGGGGAGCTGGTCAAATGCAGTCCAGAGTTGTTATTGCTGAGCTTTAGTGGACATCTGTTGATAGGACCATGGGCTTTCTACTTTGGACTGTTAATATGGAGGATTGTGTTGACTGACTTTTTAAATTGAGTAATTCACGCTTTTTTGTGGTTCAGTGGTAAAGAATCCATCTGCCGATACAGGAGATGTGGGTTCATTCCCTGGGTCAGGAAGATCCCCCGAGAAGGAATGGCAGCCCAGTCCAGTGTTCTTGCTGGACAGTCCCATGGACAGAGGAGCCTGGTGGGCTACAGTCCGTGGGGTCGCATATGAGTCAGACACAACTTAAATAGCAAGAGGTCACGTGCCATCGAATCCACCCTTTTATTACAGTGTGCAGTTCTGTAGCTTTTAGTATATTCATGGCAACCCTGCCACAGTCTAATTCTAGGCCGTTTTTATGGTCCCCCCCCAAAGCAACCCAGAACCCACTGTTAGTCACTCCCTCAGTCTTTGGCAACTGCCAGTCTCCTTTTTGTCTCTATGGATTTGACTCTTCTGAACGTTTCATTGAAATGGAATCACATGACAATATGACTTTTTGTGTCTGCAGTGAAAACATTGAGTCCTTCTCTTTTTGGTGGTGCCATGTGGCTTGCACTTAGTTCCCCGACCAGGGATTAAACGAAGGCCACAGCAGTGAAAGTGCCATGTCCTAACCAGTGGACCACCAAGGCATGCCCTGATGTGTGGCTTTTTGTGTCTGCTTTTTCCATGTAATGTTTACAAGGGCCATCCTTACTATAGCATGTGTTAGTATTCCATTCCTTTTTATGGCCAAATAACATTCCATTGTATCGATGGGTCACATTTTTTCTAGCCATTCATCAGCTAATAGACACTTAAATTGTCCCCACTTTTTGACTGTTGTGAATATTCTTATACATGGGTTTGTGTGAACATATAGTTCAGGTTCTCTTGGAATTGCTGGGTCATAAGTAACTCTGTGCTTAACTTTCTAAAGAGCTGCCAAACTGTTTTCCAGGGTGACTGCACCATTTTGCATTCCCAGCAAAGTGTTTGAAGGTTCTATTTTCTCCACATCCCTACCAACACTTGTTATTTTCAGTTTATTTGAGTATAGTCACCCTGGTGGATGTGAGGTGGTATCTTATTGTGGTTTTGATTTATATTTCCCTGATGACTGATGATGTTGAGCATCTTTTCATATGCATTTGGCCATCTGCATATCTTCTTTGGAGAAATGTCTATTCAGATTCTTTGCTTGTTTTTAGTTATTTATCTTCTTATTAACGAGTTGTAAGAGTTCTTTATATATTCTGAATAGTAGAGCCTTATCAGATTGATGATTTGCAGATATTTTCTTCCATTTACTTTCTAAGTTGTGCCCTTTGACACACAAAAGCTTTAAAATTGTGATGAAGCCCAGTTTATTCTCTTTGGTTGCTTGTGTCTTAGGTGTCACATCTACAAAACCTTTGCCTAATCCAGGGTCAAGTAGATTGATACCTATGTTCTAATAATTTCCCCGTTTTAGCCCTTTAATGTCTTTTAGCCCAAAGACCTTTAAGTAGGTCTTCGATCCATTTTCTGCTAATTTTTGTGTATGATGTGAGGTAGGGGGTACAGCTTCATTCCTTCCATGTGGATATCCAGTTGTCCTAGCACCATTTGTTGAAAAGAGTTTTTTCCCATTGAATTTGGCATCCTTGTTGAAAAATCAGTTAACCATGAATTAAGAATCTGCTTCTGGAGACTCTTATCTTTTTCCATGTTCCTGAGTCTTTTTTCCCATCGCTGTTCCCCTTTACTCCAGCAGTCTCCACCGCCTCCTGCCTGGCCCGGCCAGAACAGGAGTCTCCTCACCCCACCCTGGGGCCCGGCCTGAGTCACTCTTCTTCCCCTACCCCCCACCAAGTGCTGGGGCCCAGGAGACAGGCTGAGCTAGTCTGAGCAGGGGAGGAAGCCAGCATCACCTAGTCCCTTCTACTGTCCAGGCTGTGTCCTGTAGGGTCAGAAGGGAAGTGGGGAAATGGGGGGGACAGGGTAAGACTTTTGCCCAGAATAGGTAAGAGGCTGGACACTTCTGCCAAAGGAAGAATCTCAGCCAGATGACTAAACGTGGTTGTTGTTCAGTTGCTAAGCCATGTCCGACTCTTTGCGACCCCATGGACTACAGCATGCTAGGCTCCCCTGTCCTTCATTATCTCCCAGAGTTTGCTCAGATTTGTGTCCATTGAGTTAGTGATGCTATCTAACTATCACATCCTCTGCCAACCCCTTCTCCTTTTACCTTCAATCTTTCCCATCATCAAGGTCTTTTCCAGTGAATTGGCTCTTAGAATCTTCAGGGTTGATTTCCTTTAGGATTGGATTTGATCTTCTTGCTGTTGAAGGGACCCTCAAGAGTCTTCTCCAGCACCACATTTCAAAAGCATCAATTCTTTGACTATCAACCTTCTTTATGGTCCAACACTCACATCTGTGCATGACTACTGGAAAAACTGTAGCTTTGACTATATGAATCTTTGTAGGCAAAGTGATGTGTCTGCTTCTTAATAAGCTGTCTAGGTTAGTCATTGTTCCTTTCTCCTGGGTCCTGGTGTGCACAGGGTTTTCTTTGTGTCCTACAAGAGCCTTGTTTCCCCATTCCTCTGTAAGTTCTGTAATCAAATCCCCCTTGCCTCCAAAGTCAAATTCCCTGGGAATTCTCAGTCCCTTTGCCAGATCCCCAAGTTGGGAAATCTGTTGTCGGACCTAGAACTTTCTTAACAGTGCGAGAATTTATTTGGTATAATTGTTTTGCAGTTTGTGGGTCGTCTGCTCGGCAGCTCTATGCTGAATTAATGGCGACCTCTTCCAAGAGGGCTTATGCCACAGATTGTGTGACCAGGTCTGCTGCACCGAGAGCCCCTGGAGCAGGCCACTGCTGACCCATGCCTATGCAGGAGACAACTGTGTGGATCACAACAAACTGTGGAAAATTCTTAAAGAGATGGGAATACCAGACAACCTTACCCGCCTCCTGAGAAATCTGTATAGAAGTCAAGAATCAGACATGGAACAATGGACTGGTTCCAGATTGGGAAAGGAGTACATCATGGCTGTATATTGTCAGTCAGTTCACTTCAGTTCAGTTGCTCAGCCGTGTCTGACTCTTTGCAAGCCCATGAACTGCAGCACGCCAGGCCTCCCTGTCCATCATCAACTACCCAAACTCATGTCCATTGAGTCGGTGATGCCATCCAACCATCTTATCCTCTGTCATCCCCTTCTCTTCCTGCCTTCAATCTTTCCCAGCACCAGGGTCTTTTCCAGTGAGTCAATTCTTCACATCAGGTGACCAAAGTATTGGACCTTCAGCTTCAGCATCAGTCCTTCCAATGAATATTTAGGGCTGGTTTCCTTTAGGATTGACTGGCTGGATCTCCTTGCAGTCCAAGGGACTCTCAAGAGTCTTCTCCAGCACCACACTTCAAAAGCATCAATTCTTTAGTGCTCAGCTTTCTTTATAGTCCAACTCTCACATCCATATATGACTACTGGAAAAACCATGGTCTTGACTAGACCGACCTTTGTTGGCAAAGTAATGTCTCTGCTTTTTAATATGCTGTCTAGATTGGCCATAACTTTCCTTCCAAGGAGTAAGTGTCTTTTAATTTCATGGCTGCAATTACCATCTGCAGTGATTTTGGATCCCCCCAAAATAAAGTCAGCCACTGTTTCCACTGTTTCCCCATCTATTTGCCATGAAGTGATGGGACCGGATGCCATGATCTTAGTTTTCTGAATGTTGAGCTTTAAGCCATGTACTCTGCATAAGTTAAATAAGCAGGGTGACAATAATGCTTATTTATGTATATTGTCACCCTGCTTATTTAACTTAATGCAGAGTACATCATGCAAAATGCTGGGCTGGATGAAGCACAAGCTGGAATCAAGATTGCTGAGAGAAACATCAACAACCTCAAATATGCAGATGATACCACAGAAAGTGAAGACGAGCTAAAGAGTCTTTTGATGAAGGTGAAAGAGGAGAGTGAAAAAGCTGGCTTAAAACTGAACATTCAGAAAACTAGAATCATGGCATCTGGTCCTATCACTTCCTGACAAATAGATGGGAAAACAGTGGAAACAGTGACAGACTTTATTTTTTTGGGCTCCAAGATAACTGTGAATGGTGACTGCCGCCATGATATTAAAAGACGCTTGCTCCTTGAAGAAAAGCTATGACCAACCTAGATAGCATATTAAAAAGCAGAGACATTACTTTGCCAACAAAGGTCCATCTAGTCAAAGCTATGGTTTATCCAATAGTCATGTATGGATGTGAGAGTTGGACTATAAAGAAAGCTGAGCGCCAAAGAATTGATGCTTTTGAACTATGGTGTTGGAGAAGACTTTTGAGAGTCCCTTGGACTGCAAGGAGATCCAACCAGTCAATTCTAAAGGAACACATGTAAATCCATGGCTGATTCATGTCAATGTATGGCAAAAACCACTACAATATTGTAAAGTAATTAGCCTCCAACTAATAAAAATAAATGAAAAAAAAAAAAAAAAAGGAAATCAGTCCTGAATATTCACTAGAAGGACTGATGCTGAAACTCCAATACTTTGGCCACCTGATGCAAAGAATTGACTCATTTGAAAAGACCCTGATGCTGGGAAAGATTGAAAGCAGGAGGAGAAGGGGACGACAGAGGATGAGATGGTTGGATGGCATCACTAACATGTTGGAAATGAGTTTGAGCAGTCCCCGGGAGTTGGTGATGGACAGGGAAGCCTGGCGTGCTGCAGTCCATGGGGTTGCAAAGAGTCAGATGGCCAAACGACCAAACTGAACTGAGGTTTGTCATAGCTTTCCTTCCAAGGAGCAAGTATCTTTTAATTTCATGACTGTAGTCAACATCTGCAGTAATTTTGAAGCCCAAGAAAATAAAATCTGTCACTGTTTCTACTTCTTCCCCTTCTATTTGCCATGAAGTGATGGGACTGAATGCCATGATCTTACTTCTTTTTGAAGTTGTTTTTTTTTTTCTTTTTTTTTAATTGAAGGAAAATTGCTTTACAGAATTTTGTTGTTTTCTGTCAAACCTCAACACGAATCAGACATAGGTATACGTATGTCCCCTCTCTTTTGAACCACCCTCCTGTCTCCCTCCCCATCCCACCCCTCTAGGTTTATACAGAGCCCCTGTTTGAGTTTCCTGAGCCAGTCAGCAAATTCCTGTTGGCTCTCTATTTTACATATGGTAATGTAAGTTTCCATGTTACTCTTTCATACATCTCACCCTCTCCTCCCCTCTCCCCATGTCCATATGTCTCTTCTCTATGTCTGTTCTGTAAATGAATTCTTCAGTACCATTTATCTAGATTCCATATATATATGTGTTAGAATATGATATTTATCTTTCTCTTTCTGACTCACTTCACTGTGTTTGATAGGTTCTAGGTTCACCCACCTCATTAGAACTGACTCAAATACATTCCTTTTCATGGCTGAGTAATACTCCATTGTGTATATGTACCACAACTTCTTTATCCATTCATCTGTCGATGGACATCTAGGTTGCTCTCATGTTTGAGCTATTGTAAATAATGCTGCAGTGAACAATGGGATACATGTGTCTCCTTCAATTTTGGTTTCCTCAGGGTATATGCCTAGGAGTGGGTTTTCTGGGTCATATGATGATTTTATTCCTAGTTTTTTAAAGGAATCTCCATACCGTCTTCCATACTGGCTGTATCAATTTACATTCCCACCAACAGTGCAAGAGTGTTCCCTTTTCTCCACACCCTCACCAGCATTTATTGTTTGTAGGCTTTTTGATGAGGGCCATTCTGACTGGTGTGAGGTGATATTTCATTGTAGTTTTGATTTGCATTTCTCTAATAATGAGCGATGTTGAGCATCTTTTCATGTGTTTGTTGGCCATCTGTATGTCTTCTTTGGAGAAATGTCTGTTGAGGTCTTTTTCCCACTTTTTGTTTGGGCTGTTTGTTTTCTGGTATTGAGTTGTATGAGCTGCTTGTATATATTGTAAATTAATCCTTTGTTGGTTGTTTCATTTGCTATTATTTCCTCCCATTCTGAGTGTTGGCTTTTCACCTTGCTTATAGTTTCCTTTGCTGTGCAAAAGCTGTTAAGTTTAATCAGATCCCACTTGTTTACCTTTATTTTCATTTCCATTACTCTAGGAGGTGGGTCATAGAGAATCTTCCTTTGATTTATGTCATAGAATATTCTGCCTATGTTTTCCTCTAAGACTTTTATAATTTATGGTCTTACATTTAGGTCTTTAATCCATTTTGAGTTTATCTTTGTGTATGGTGTTAGGAAGTGTTCTAATTTCATTCTTTTACATGAAGCTGTCCAGTTTTCCCAGCACCATTTGTAGAAGAGGATGTCTTTGCCCCATTGTATATTCTTGCCTCCTTTGTCAAAAATAAGGTACCCATAGGTGCATGGGTTTATTAACATTGGGTTTTAAGCCAGCTTTTTCACTCTCCTCTTTGACTTTCATCAAGAGGCTCTTCAGTTCCTCTTCACTTTCTGTGGTATATTCTGCAAATCTGAGGTTGTTGGTGTTTCTCTCTGCAATCTTGTTTCCAGCTTGTGATTCATCCAGCCCGGCATTTCCCCTGTATACTCTGCATAGAAGTTAAACAAGCAGGGTGACAATATACAGCCTTGACATACTCCTTTCCCAGTTTTGAACCAGTCCATTGTTCCATGTCCAGTTCTAACTGTTGCTTCTTGACCTGCATACAGGTTTCTCAGGAGGCAGGTCAGGTGGTCTGGTATTGTCATCTCTTTAAGAATTTTCCAGTTTGTTGTGATCCACACAGTCAAAGGGTTTAGCGCAGTCAATGAAGCAGAAGTAGATTTTTTTCTGAAGTTCCCTTGGTTTCCCTATGAGCCAATGAATTTTGGCAGTTTGATATCTGGTTCCTCTGCCTTTTCTGTATCCAATTTGTACATCTGGAAGTCCTGTTCACATACTGCTGAAGTCTAGCTTGAAGGATTTTGAATATAACCTTTCTAGCATGTGAAATGAATGCAGTTGTATGGTAGTTTGAACATTCTTTGGCATTGCCTTTCTTAGGGATTGGACTGAAAACTGACCTTTGCCAGTCCTGTGCCTACTGCTTAGTTTTCCAGATTTGCTGACACATTGAATGCAGCACTTTCACAGCATCATCTTTTAGGATTTCAAATAGTTCAGCTGGAATTCCATCACCTCCATTAGTTTTGGTTAGAGTGATGCTTCCTAAAGCCCACTTGACTTCACATTCCAGGATGTCTGACTTTAGGTGAGTGACCACACCATCATGGTTACCCATGTCATTAAGACCTTTTAAATATAGTTCTTCATGTGTTATTGACACCTCTTGTTAATCTCGTCTGCTTCTGTTAAGTCCTTACCATTTTTGTCTTTTATCATGCCCATCCTTGCATGGAATGTTCCCTTGAGATCTCCAGTTTTCAAGAAGAGATCTCTAATTTTTCACATTCTGTTGTTTTCCTCTGTTTCTTTGCATTGTTTGTTTGAGAAGTCCTTCTTATCTGTCCTTGCTTTTCTCTCGAACTCTGCAATCAGTGGGTATATCTTTTCCTTTCTACCTTGCCTTTCATGTCTCTTCTTTTCTATTAGCTTAGAGAACCACTTTGCTTTCTAGCATTTCTTTTTCTTGGGGATGGTTTTGGTCACTGCCTTCTCTACAGTGTTAAGAACTTCTGTCCATAGTTCTTCAGGCGCACTCTCTCTACAAGATTTAATCCCTTGAATCTATTTGTCACCTCTACTGTATAATCATAAGGGATTTGATTTAGGTTGTACCTGAATGACCTAGTGGTTTTCCTTACTTTCTTCTCCTGAATTTTGTAATAATGCACACAATGTCAAAATGTCAGTCTGAAAATCTCTCCCCCATTCTTTCTAAGGATGGCAGTCAACCAAATATTTCCACTAAAGTTGCAGTTGCACAGGAACAAGGAATGTTTAAAAGTCACACCAGCAGACTGATTCAGATGAGAAGGGCCCCAAGGTTGGGTGGATGAAGAGAAACAATGAATGTACTCCGGGAGCCAGCTCAACTCTACTGCTTTTTCTTCTTGTGGGGAGTCTGCCTTCCGGTAGAAGAGTAGCTGAACAGTAATGAGGCTGTTGCAGAGAGAAGAGACTACAAAGGTTCTAGACATGAGGGGGTTTCCATTTTCCTGAATGGAGGTGAAGATTTGGGCCAGGGAATCCCCAAAGAGCAGAAAGACTGTGATGGCTGAGAGCTGCGCGCATGTGGTACTTTGTGGCTGCCTGGAGCAGCCTTCTCACCACCAGAGCCGGCATGTTGGAGATCTGGAGCGGGGTGGTAACAGCCTGGGGCGTTAATGGTGAAAGCAGCGGCAGCCGGCCCAGGGTGTGGCTCGCTCGGAAAGCAGCACCGCTCTCGTCTGTACTCTAGTGCAGGACCAGGACCAGGACTGGGTTATCGTCTGGTGCATCAGGAACAGGGCTTCACCAGAAGAATCTGCCCTGGTGGCTCAGTTGGTAAAGAATCCGCCTGCAATGCAGGAGATGTGGGTCTGATCCCTGGGTTGGGAAGATCCCCTGGAGGAGGCCATGTCAACCCACTCCCTTATTTTTGCCTGGAGAATCCCATAGATGGAGGAACCTGGCGGGCTGCAGTCCATGGGCTCACAAAGAGTCAAACACAACTGAGAACTCAGCACAGAGCGTGGTCCCAGTCAGTGCCGCTGACTCTAGCATTGCCAACTGAAGATTCAACCCTTTGACACTCTGCCCCCAAGATTTTAAACACTTTGGAGCAGCTTTACCAGAAGTAGGCCAGCCACAGTGCCCAGCCCCGGGGCTTTGCTGAGGACAATCTTGAGGCCGGGAACTTGCTTAGCATAAAATAGGCCTCGCCTGGAGACCATGTTTTTGGACATGTCCTTCCTGCTGCTCAAATTTTAAAGCACGCCAAAGCTGTACGCCCCCGCTGAGTTCCATCTCTCCTGCCTTTGTTTATGCTTTGGCAGCAAAGTTTATCCTCCCACCTTTGTGCTCCTCCTCCTTGACACCATCTTGTTTTTTCTGGACTCTCTTAATTTTACTCCATTGATGTATATGTCTACTACAGTCTGGATTATTGTAACTTTGTGGTGAATTTTGAAATTGGGACGTGTGAATCCTTTAAACTTTTTTTTTTCAAACAACATTGATCTGGCTGTTTTAGGTCTCTTGTATTTGCACATAAATTTTAGGATCATCTTTTTTTTTTCCATTTATTTTTATTAGTTGGAGGCTAATTACTTTATAATATTGTAGTGTTTTTTGTCATACATTGACATGAATCAGCCATGGATTTACATGTATTCCCCATCCCAATCCCCCCTCCCACCTCCCTCTCTACCCGATCCCTCTGGGTCTTCCCAGTGCACCAGGCCCGAGCACTTATCTAACCATTACAGCATACTAATGCATATATATGGAATTTAGAAAGATGGTAATGATAACCCTATATGCAAAACAGAAAAAGAGACACAGATGTACAGAACAAACTTTTGGATTCTGTGGGAGAAGGCGAAGGTGGGATGTTTCGAGAGAACAGCATTGAAACATGTATATTATCTATGGTGAAACAGATCACCAGCCCAGGTTGGGTGCATGAGGCAAGGATCATCTTTTTAAAATTTTGCAAAAACGGCAGGTGGTATTTTGGTTGGGATTGCATCCAATGTGTAGATCAATTTGGGGAATATTGACATCTTAACAGCATTAGACTCCTAATCTACAATATGAAATGACTTTCTATTTATTTTGGTGTTTTAACTTTCTTTCAATTATGTTATAGTTTTTAGTGTGCACGAATTGTGCTTATTGTGTTGTTTATTGCTAAATATTGTATTTTTTTATGCTACTGTAAATGGAATTATTATCTTAATTTCCTTTTAAATTACTCATTCCTAATACATAGAAATAGATTTGATCAGAAAATAGACTTGATCCATATGTACTTGAGCAATATCAGTTGGTCTGCTACCCTGCAGCCTTTCTGAATCCATTTATTTACTGTTAGTTCTTTTGTGAATGCCTTAGGATTTTCAATAGGCAAATCATGTCACCTGCAGATAGTTTTACTTCACTTCCAGTGTGGATGCCTCTCATTTTGCTTTTGATTATTGATTAAATCTCTTTACTTCTTATAGGTCCATTCAGAGTTTTTCTGTTTATTCTTGTGTTAGTTTTGATAGTTTATGTGTTTCTGGGAATTTCTCCATTTCATCTAGGTTATCTAGTTGGTATGTAGTTGCTTGTAGTATTCTCTTATGATCCTTCTAATTTTTACAAAGTCTTTATTGATCTCCCCTGTTTTTTCCCTGATTTTAATAATTTTAGTCTTCTATGTTTTTCTTGATCAGCCTAGCTAATGTTTTGTCAATTTTGTTGATCTTTTCAAAAAACCACCTTTTGGTTTCCTCAATTCTTTCTGTTGCTTTTGTATTCTCTATTTTGTTTATCTGTGCTATAATCTTTATTTTTTTCATTCTTCCGAGCTTGGGTTTAACTTAATCTTCTTTTTCTTGTTTCTTAAGGCATGAAGTTAGGTTATTGATTTATAATTGATTTATAATTTTTTTTTTTAAACATAGGCCTGTAATTTATAGCTCTGGATGGCAGGAAACTCTGAACCCTGCTTTCACTGCATCTCATAAGTTTTGGTATGCTCTGCTTTCATTTTTCATTTATCCCCAAATATTTTCTAATTTTCCTTGTATTTCTCTCTTGAGCATATTGTTTAACTTTGACATGTGATTGTGAATTTTCTAGTTTTCCTTCAGTTATTGATTTTTAGTTTCATTCCATCATAGTCAAAGAGACTCTTGGTATGCTTTCAGTCTTTTAAGATTTATTGAGACTTGTTTTATGGCTTAACATATATTAGAGAGTGTTCCATATGTACTTGAGCAAAATGTGTCTTTTGTTGTTGGGTGGAGTGTCTGCTATAATTCATTTGGATCTGGTTTCCTGTGTTGTGTTATTCATGTCGTATTTCTTTGTTGATCTGTTGTTCTGTCCATTGTTCAAAGTAGGATTTTGAAGTCTTCAGCTGTTCTTGGAGAACTGTCTCTTTAATCTTCTAGTTTTCACTTCGTATGTTTTGGAGATCTCCTGTTGTGCTTATGTTTATAGCTGTGTTGTCTTCTTAATTGACTCATTTAATCAGTATGTAACATCATTAATCTATGTTCTGTGCTGTGATTAGTTGCTCAGTCTTGTCAAACTCTTTGCAACTCCATGGACTGTAGCCCACCAGGCTCCTCTGTCCACGGGATTCTCCAGGCAAGAATGCTGAGGATCATCCCACCCCAGGTCCCCCTCATTGCAGGTGGATTCTTTACTTTTGGAGCTACCAGGGAAGCCCAGTCTGAAATTATATACATTATAATATAATGTCTTGTAATGTCTTTTCTCTCTTTTTTTTTTTTACTTAAGTATGGCCACCTCAGGTCTCTACTGATTGCTCTTTGCATGGAGTATCTTTTCACTTTCAACCTATTTGTATGTCTGGACCTCAAGTGAATCTCTTACAGACAGCACTTAAATTCATTTTGTGTTGTTAATTCTTAAAAAGAAGGGCTTACTTCTGCTATTTTGTTCTCTGTTTCTTGTTTGTCATATCTTTTTGCTGTTGCTTTCTGCATTACTGTCATTTATGATTTATTGATTTTTTTTCTAGCGTGCCATTTTGTTACTTTTTCATTTCTTTATGTATATATACATTCATTTTTTCTTACTCTGGAGATTTGTCATTAGCATATAGCTTTATAATAATCAAGTTTGAAATTAGATGATTTTAGTTTCAATAAAAACTGCATATTTACAACTTGTGCCCCAAGCTGAATGTTCTTATTGTCACAAGTTACGTCTTTATACATAGTGCATCCATTAACTTTGTAGTTTTATGATTATTGTTTATACATTTTTTAAAGTCATATAAACAACAAGATGAATTACAGAATAAAAATGCTACTGGCTTTTATATTTACTTCTGTAGCTACGTTTACTGTCGTTCTTTGATTTTCATACGGTTTCAAGTTACTGTCTTGTATCTTTTCATTTTGAGCTGAAAGATTCCTTTAGAATTTTTTGCAGGACAGTTTTTTTTTTTTTGTAGGACAGAATTTTTTGTAGGACAGTAGGATAGCAAAGAGATCCTTAGCTTTTGTTTATCTGGGACTGTATTAAGTTCTCTTTCATTTTTGAAGGACAGCTTTGGCAAATCTAAAACCATTGGTTGATAGTTTTTTCTTTTAACAGTTTAAACACATCATCCCACAGCCTGCTGGCCTCTGTGGTTTCCAAGGAGAAATCAGCTATTTGTCTTATTGAGGAGCTCTTGTGTGTGACAGGTCACGTCTTGCTGCTTTCAAGAATTTCTCTTTTTTGACCTTTGACAATTTGACATACATTGTCTTAGTGTGAATCTCTTGTAGCTTATCTTCATGGCGTTTGTTGAGCTTCTTAGGTGTACAGATTCATGTCTTTTATCAGCTTTGGAAGTTTTTGACCATTTCTTCAAATAATCTCTTTGCCCCTTTCTCTCCCTTCCTGTGGACTCCCATTATGCTTGTGTTGGTACCATCCATGTTGCCCCACAGGTGTCTGAGGCTCTGTCCATTTTCTTCATTGTTTTTTCTTTCTGATCTTCAGACTGGCTAATTTCTTCTTTTTTTAAATTTCAATCATTTTATTTTGTTTTCATTTATTAGTTGGAGACTAATTACTTTACAATATTGTAGTGGTTTTTTGCCATACATTGGCATGAATCAGCCATGGATTTATATGTGTTCCCCATCCATTTTAAATGTATCCATTTTTTATTGAGAACAAAGAATTTACTCTCAACAATTTTCCTCCATATCATATAGCAACAATAGCTATAGTCAACATGTTATATATTACATCCCTAGTACTTATTTACTTTATAGCTGGAAGTTTATAACTTTTGAACACCTTCCAGTTTCCCTTCCTTTTACTCTTTGCTTCTGTTTACCACAAGTCTGGTCTCTTCTTCTGAGTTTTT
Source organism: Muntiacus reevesi (assembly GCF_963930625.1). Classification (NCBI taxonomy): domain Eukaryota; kingdom Metazoa; phylum Chordata; class Mammalia; order Artiodactyla; family Cervidae; genus Muntiacus; species Muntiacus reevesi. Next base: position 181,780,363 of record NC_089249.1, on the reverse strand, counting down.
GTTTTTTTTTTTTTAAAGTACTACATCTAAGTGAAATCATATAGTGTTTGTCTTTCTTTGTCCGACTTATTTCACTTAGCATAAGATTTTCTCACTTTTTATGTCTGAATGATATTCTACTGTCTATATTTACCACAATTTCTTTATCCATTTATCTATTTGTGAACAGTTTGTTTCCATGCATTGACTATAGCAGATAATGCTGCTGTGCACTTTGGGATGTAATATCTTCTCAAGTTAGTGTTTTCATTTCCTTTGGATGAATCCCCAGACATGGAATTGCTGGATTATGTGATAGTTCTATTTTTAACCTTTTGAGGATCCTCCATAGCATTTTTCATAGTGCTTACCAATTTACAAGCCCACCAGCAGTCCAAAAGAGTTCCCTTTTCTTCATAGCTATGACAACATTTGTCATTTCTTTCAAGAGACCTGTCTTTAACTTGAATGATTCTTTCTTTTGCCTGCTTAAATTGGCTGTTGAATACCTCATGTGAAGTTCTTATTTCAATTATTATACTTTTTAAATTTAGGATTTCTATTTTAAAATATATCTTTTAATGGATATTATTTATTTGGTGAGACATTGTCCTCATGTATTCTTTTATTTCACTGTAAATTGTTTCCTTTAGTTTTTTAAAAGCATACCTAACATAGCTGATGTGAAGACTTTTTCTAATAAGTCCAGAATCTGGATTTTCTCAAACACGGTTTCTGCTGTCTGCTTCTTTGCCTGTGTGTGGGCCATGATTTCTTGTTCCTTAACATGTCATGTAATTCTTTGTTGATAACTGGAATATTAAGTGATAATATGTGGAAACTCTGGAGTTCAGATTCTCCCATCCTCCCTGGTGTTGGTGTTACTATTTGCTTTTTCTGCTATAGTTTGGATGTTCAGTGACTTTTCTGAGCTAATTCTGTAAAGTGTGTGTGTGGTGTGTGTGTGTGTGTGTGTGTGTGTGTGTGTGTGTGTGTGTGTGTGTGTGTGTGTGTAAGATACTGAAGTCTCTCTTCAGTTAGATTATTGGTCAGCTAATGATTTCACAGTGATTTCCTTCGATGTCTGTAACCTGCAAGTCTCCCAGTGTTTGCCAGGGGACTTTGTGTGGGTGTTGTTGCATGCATGTGACTCAAAGCCGTATCCACCTTTGCCTTTACTGCAGGCTTTCATGAAGCAGATGTGTGAGTTTAGGACCTTCAGGGTGTCTTCTAAGTACCATGTATGTATGGCCTTCTAGATGCCCAGGAAGGGAGCTTTTCAAAGCCATCTACTAACATCTCATAATCCAGCTTTTCTTTTTAAGCCCATTGATTAGCCTGTTGTCTGCCAGTTGTTATCCACAAACCCAGACAGCCATGTTCAGTAATTGCCTGTGCTTATTTTTAACAAATACTCATGGGGAAGAGCTGTTTTTACTTGGTGAGCTTCTGTTCAGACTTGGATAATGAATAAATAAAGACAGCCTTGTAAGTGGGGTTTTGCAAGGAACCACTCATCAGCTTAAATAATGACTATTCTCTGGGAATGGAACTTTGAAAGAGCCCTCATTTCATTCTTTACCCTACCAGGGGGCTTCCAGGCTGCTGGTTTTCATTGTGATAGTGGACTGTTGGTTTTCAAGACTACGTCAGAACCAGGGAGAAGGGTATGAGGATTGGGCAAGTTAAAACACCACATCTTGCTGTTCTTACCAAGATGTGACTGCTTTTCTTGACTGTATGTTCCTCAGATTGCTAATAAGCCTTTGGTTAATTTCCAGAGCTTTGAGAAAGTTGATTACAACAATTTTTGCAAATGTCTTAATTGATTTCATGAAAGAGGGTTTTTAAAAAAAATATTATTTTGCCATTTTTGCTAATGTGTCTTGGGATGATTTTATTTTTATTTTTTTTTTCAGTTCTATTTATTTATTTACTTTACAATATTGTATTGGTTTTGCCATACATTGACATGAATACGCCATAGGTGTACATGTGTTCCCCATCCTGAACCCTGCCCCCACCTCCCTCCCCATCCCATCCCTCTGGGTCATCCCAGTGCACCAGCCCTGAGCACCCTGTCTCATGCATCAAACCTGGGCTGGCGATTCGTTTCACATATGATAATTTACATGTTTCAATGCCATTCTCCCATATCATTCTGCCCTCACCCTCTCCCAGAGAGTCCAAAAGACTGTTCTATACATCTATGTCTCTTTTGCTGTCTCGCATACAGGGTTATCATTACCATCTTTCCAAATACCATATATATGCGTTAGTATACTCTATTGGTATTTTTCTTTCTGGCTTACTTCACTCTCTATAATAGGCTCCAGTTTCATCCACCTTATTAGAACTGATTCAAATGTATTCTTTTTAATGGCTGAGTAATATTCCATGGTGTATATGTACCACAGCTTTCTTATCCATTTGTCTGCTTATGGGCATCTAGGTTGCTTCCATGTCCTGGCTATTATAAATAATGCTGTGATGAACATTGGGGTACACGTGTCTCTATCATTTCTGGTTTTCTTGGTGTGTGTGTCCTGCAGTGGGATTGCTGGGTCATATGGCAGTTCTATTTCCAGTTTTTTAAGGAATCTCCACACTGTTCTCTATAGTGGCTGTACTAGTTTGCATTCCCACCAACAGTGTAAGAGGGTTCCCTTTTCTCCACACCCTCTCCAGTATTTATTGCTTGTAGACTTTTGGATAGCAGCCATTCTGACTGGCGTGAAATGGTACCTCATTGTGGTTTTGATTTGCATTTCTCTGATAATGAGTGATGTTGAGCATCTTTTCATGTGTATGTTAGCCATCTGTATGTCTTCTTTGGAGAGATGTCTGTTTAGTTCTTTGGTCCACTTTTTGATTGGGTCATTAATTTTTCTGGACTTGGGCTGCAGGAGATGCTTGTATATTTTTGAGATTAATTCTTTGTCCATTGCTTCATTTGCTATTATTTTCTCCCATTCTGAAGGCTGTCTTTTCACCTTGTTTATAGTTTCCTTTGTTGTGCAGAAGCTTTTAATTTTAATTAAGTCCCATTTGTTTATTTTTGCTTTTATTTCCATTACTCTGGGAGGTGGGTCATAGAGGATCCTGCTGTGGCTTATGTTGGAGAGTGTTTTGCCTATGTTTTCCTCTAGGAGTTTTGTAATTTCTGGTCTTACGTTTAGATCTTTAATCCATTTTGAGTTTATTTTTGTGTATGGTGTTAGAAAGTGTTCTAGTTTCATTCTTTTACAAGTGGATGACCAGTTTTCCCAGCACCACTTGTTAAAGAGATTGTCTTTTCTCCATTGTATATTCTTGCCTCCTTTGTCAAAGATAAGGTGTCCACAGGTGCGTGGATTTATCTCTGGGCTTTCTGTTTTGTTCCATTGATCTATATTTCTGTCTTTGTGCCAGTACCACACTGTCTTGATGACTGTGGCTTTGTAGTCGAGACTGAAGTCAGGCAGGTTGATTCCTCCAGTTCCATTCTTCTTTCTCAAGATTGCTTTGGCTATTTGAGGTTTTTTGTATTTCCATACAAATTGTGAAATTATTTGTTCTAGTTCTGTGAAGAATACCATTGGTAACTTGATAGGGATTGCATTGAATCCATAGATTGCTTTGGGTAATATACTCATTTTCACTATATTGCTTCTTCCGATCCATGAACATGGTATATTTCTCCATCTATTTGTGTCCTCTTTGATTTCTTTCATCAGTGTTTTATAGTTTTCTATGTATAGGTCTTTTGTTTCTTTAGGTAGATATATTCCTAAGTATTTTATTCTTTTTGTTGCAATGGTGAATGGTATTGTTTCCTTAATTTCTCTTTCTGTTTTCTCATTGTTAGTGTATAGCAATGCAAGGGATTTCTGTGTGTTGATTTTATACCCTGTAACTTTACTATATTCATTGATTAGCTCTAGTAATTTTCTGGTAGAGTCTTTAGGGTTTTCTATGTAGAGGATCATGTCATCTGCAAACAGTGAGAGTTTTACTTCTTTTTTTCCAATCTGGATTCCTTTTATTTCTTTTTCTGCTCTGATTGCTGTGGCCAACACTTCCAAAACTATGTTGAATAGTAGTAGTGAGAGTGGGCACCCTTGTCTTGTTCCTGACTTTAGGGGGAATGCTTTCAATTTTTCACCATTGAGGATAATGTTTGCTATGGGTTTGTCATATATAGCTTTTATTATGTTGAGGTATGTTCCTTCTATTCCTGCTTTCTGGAGGGTTTTTATCATAAATGGATGTTGAATTTTGTCAAAAGCTTTTTCTGCATCTATTGACATAATCATATGGTTCTTATTTTTCAATTTGTTAATGTGGTATGTTACATTGATTGATTTGTGAATATTGAAGAATCCTTGCTTCCCTGGGATAAAGCCCACTTGTTCATGATGTATGATCTTTTTAATATGTTGTTGGATTCTGTTTGCTAGAATTTTGTTAAGGATTTTTGCATCTATGTTCATCAGTGATTTGTGGCATCTTTTTCAGGTTTTGGTATTAAGGTGATGGTGGCCTCGTAGAGTGAGTTTGGAAGTTTACCTTCCTCTGCAATTTTCTGGAAGAGTTTGAGTAGGATAGGTGTTAGCTCTTCTCTAAATTTTTGGTAGAATTCAGCTGTGAAGCCATCTGGTCCTGGGCTTTTGTTTGCTGGAAGATTTCTGATTACAGTTTCAATTTCCGTGCTTGTGATGGGTCTATTAAGATTTTCTATTTCTTCCTGGTTCAGTTTTAGAAAGTTGTACTTTTCTAAGAATTTGTCCATTTCTTCCAAGTTGTCCATTCTGTTTGCATATAGTTGCCGATAATAGGCTCTTATGATCCTTTATATTTCTGTGTTGTCTGTTGTGATTGCTCCATTTTCATTTCTAATTTTGTTGATTTGATTTTTCTCCCTTTGTTTCTTGATGAGTCTGGCTAATGGTTTGTCAATTTTATTTAACTTCTCAAAGAACCAGGTTTTAGCTTTGTTGATTTTTGCTGTTGTCTCTTCTGTTTCTTTTGCATTTATTTCTACCCAAATTTTTAAGATTTCTTTCCTTCTACCAACCCTGGGGTTCTTCATTTCTTCCTTTTCTAGTTGCTTTAGGTGTAGAGTTAGGTTATTTATTCAACTTTTTTCTTATTTCTTGAGGTAAGCCCATATTGCTATGAACCTTCCCATTAGTACTGCTTATACAGTGTCCCATAGGTTTTGGGTTGTTGTGTTTTCATTTTCATTCATTTCTATGCATATTTTGATTTCTTTTTTGATTTCTCCTGTGATTTGTTGGGTATTCAGCAGTGTATTGTTCAGCCTCCATTTGCTGGAATTTTTAATAGTTTTTCTCCTGTAATTGACATCTAATCTTACTGCATTGTGGTCAGAAAAGATGCTTGGAATGATTTCAGTTTTTTTGAGTTTACCAAGGCTAGATTTATGGCCTAGGATGTGATCTGTCCTGGAGAAGGTTCTGTGTGTGCTTGAGAAAAAGGTGAAACTCAATGTTTTGGGGTGAAATGTCCTATAGATATCAATTAGTTCTAACTGGTCTGTTGTATCATTTAAAGTTTGTGTTTCCTTGTTAATTTTCTGTTTAGTTGATCTATCCATAGGTGTGAGTGGGGTATTACAGTCTCCCATTATTATTGTGTTATTGTTAATTTCCCCTTTCATACTTGTTACCATTTGTTTTACATATTGAGGTGCTCCTATGTTGGGTGCATATATATTTATATTTGTTATATCTTCTTCTGGGATTGATCCTTTGATTTTTATGGAGTGTCCATCTTTGTCTCTTTTCACAGCCTTTGTTTTAAAGTCTATTTTATCTGATATGAATATTGCTACTCCTGCTTTCTTTTGATCTCTATTTGCATGGAATATCTTTTTCTATCCCTTCACTTTCAGTCTGTTTGTGTCCCTTGTTTTGAGATGGGTCTCTTATAGACAGCATATATAGGGGTCTTGTTTTCGTATCCATTCAGCCAGTCTTTATCTTTTGGTTGGGGCATTCAGTGGAGGCAGAAGATAGGATAAGTAAGGTAGAAGATAGAATGCTGGAAATAAAGGAAACAGAGAGGAAAAAAGAAAAAAGAATTAAAAGAAATGAGGACAACCTCAGAGACCTCTGGTACAATGTGAAATGCCCCAACATTCGAATCATAAGAGTTCCAGAAGAAGACAAAAAGAAAGACCATGAGAAAATACTTGAGATAATAGTTGAAAACTTCCCTAAAATGGGGAAGGAAATAGTCACACAAGTCCAAGAAACCCAGAGAGTCCCAAACAGGATAAACCCAAGGCAAAACACCCCAAGACACATATTAGTCAAATTAACAAAGATCAAACACAAAGAACAAATATTAAAAGCAGCAAGGGAGAAACAACAAATAACACGCAAGGGGGTTCCCATAAGGATAACAGCTGATCTTTCAATATAAACTCTTCAGGCCAGAGGGGAATGGCAGGATATACTTAAAGTGATAAAAGAGAATAACCTACAGCCCAGATTACTGTACCCAGCAAGGTTATTATTCAGATATGAAGGAGAAATCAAAAGCTTTACAGACAAGCAAAAGCTGAGAGAATTCAGCACCACCAAACCAGCTCTCCAACAAATGCTAAAGGATCTTCTCTAGACAGGAATCCCAGAAAGGGTGTATAAACTCGAACCCAAAGCAACAAAGTAAATGGCAACGGGATGATTTTCAAAATATTGAAACCAGCCTTGATTTTCTTGGATTATGCCCCTTTGGTTGTGGTGTGTTGTTCTTTTTATATGTTACTGGATTCAGTTTGAAAATATTTGGTTGAGTATTTTTGTATTTACATGGATGAGGAATTTTGGTTTGTAACTTTCTTACACTGTCTTTGTCTGGCTTTGGTATCAAGGTAATGCTGGAATCACAAAATGCACTGAAAAATATTCTCTTTGCTTCTCTTTTCTAGAAGAGGTTGTGTAGAATCTATGTTGGTTCTATTTCTTCTTTAATTTCTTTTTTAGTTATTTCACTGGGTAAGCCAGTGAAGTCATCCTGGCCCAGAGACTTCTTTTTTGGAAGGTCTAAATAATAAAAACATTTTAGCTATACTTATGAAAGTATATAGTTTATCTGTTTCCTCTTGGCAAGTTTTTTTTGTTTGTTTGTTTTTGGATTTTAAGGAATTGATTGCTTCATCATATTTGTTTATTTCATGCTCATAGAGTTGTTTGTAGTATTCCTCTGTTCACTTTTAATATCTGCAGTATATGTAGTGATATTTCTTTTTTCATTCCTGGTATTGTTAGTTTATATCTTCTTTCTTTTTCTTGTTAAAGGTTTATCAATTTTATTGATCTTTTCAAAGAACCAGATGTAGGTTTCATTGATTTTATTTTTAAACTTCATTGATTTCAGTTATCTTTATCATTTCCTTCTTTCTAATCTTTTCTTTCTTGAATTTCTTAAGGTATAATCTTATATTTCTGATTGAAATCTTTCTTCTTTTCTAATGTAAATATTTAATACTATACATTTCCTCTAAGTGCTGCTTTAACTTTGTTCTTCAAATTTTGATATGCTGTATTTTCATTGTTACTCAGTCTAAAATATTTACTAATTTTTCTTGAAACTTCTTCAACTGCTGTATTACTCAGAGGTGTGTTGTTTAATTTCCAAGTGTTTAGAGATTTTACTTTTACCTCTCTGTTGTTGATTTCTAGTCTAACTAGCACATACTTTATATTTTTTAGATTTTAGAACTTGTTAGAACTTTCTTACGTAGACCACAATATGGTATATGTTGGTGAATGTTCCATGTGTACTTGACAGGGATGCCTAGTTTGCCCTTGGGTGGAATGTCTTGCAAGTGTCAGATCGTGCTAGTTACTGGTTCAGCTTCTAACAATGTTCTGTCTGCTAGTTCTGCCGGTTATTGTGTGAAGAGTGTTGAAGTCTTCAGCTGTAATTGTGGCCTTTCAGGCTTTACTTTCAGCTCTATCAATTTCTGTTTCATGAATTTTGAAACTCCACTATTTGGTGCTTACTCATTTAGAATTGTTAGGTCTTCTATGTACGTTGACTGGATTATCTTTAGGTAACACTCCTCTTTTTTGCTGGTAAGTTTTTGGCTCAGAAGTCTGTTCTGCTTGGTATTAATGTAGATACGCAAGATTTGTCCTGATTGGTTTTTTCATTGTATATATTGTTTCATTATTTTATCTATACATATTCGATGTGAGTTTCTTGCAGACAGCATAATGTTGGGTCATTTTTACACATCCCGACAATCTTTCTTATAATAGGTGTGTTTAGACTATACTTGTTTTAATGCAGTAGTTGTTTGAATTGTGGTCTACTGCCTTATTATTTATTTTTGTTTTTTCTCTTTTTACCTTTGCTGTCTTTTTGGGTTATTTATGATGTTTTTAGTATTTCATTTTAATTTGTCTGTTGTGACATAGTAGTTACCCTAGGGATTGCACTAAACATACTCTTCACCATCTGTTTAGAATCCAGAATTTTACTACTTCAGTTGACTTGTAGCACTTATATATAAGTGCTTTTATCATCTCTTCTTTATGTTACTGGTTGTCTTATGTATTATCTCTGTGTACATTGTAAACTTATTCAGACAGTGTGATGATCTTTGGCTTTTAACTATCAAACATATTTTAAAGAATTCAAGAGGAGAGGTATAGTGTATTTAATTTATCCAGTATATTAGTCAGCTCAGGTTTTTATAGCAAAATACCACAGATTGTATGGCTTGAACAACAAAACTTTATTTTTCCTTGCAGTTCTGGAGGTTGGAAGTCCAATATCAAGGTGCCATCATGATCAGTTTCTTGTGAGAGCTCTCTTCCTGTATCTTCACATGGCCTTTCCTTGTGGACAAAATGTAGCAAAGTTAGGTTAAGTTAATATCTGAACTGACAAGGGGAAAAAAGGGAAATTTCTTGGTGTTGAAAGCGAAGATGGAATGAAAGACTAAAGCAGTCAGTCATGAGTTGGTGCTCTGATGTTGTTTGGTTTCAGGGATCTGGATCTGACTTGCAAATAGGCAGTAGGAACTTTGGTTCAAGAGAGTTAAAGGAGTGGAACTGAGACAACTATACAGATCTGAGAATCTTATAGAAACACATATTTAAGGAAAAGTTGGACTTTTCCTTTTACTTTTCAAAAGTAAACTACCCATAGCTCAGGGAGGTATTAAAGTATTTTTCTATTTTCCTTGGCTTGGGTGCAAAAAGAAATGGATTGGAATGTGAATTTATCATATTTGGGACCCCAGATTAAGAAGTTAAGCTAAAAATGAAGCTCTAGGCCAACGATACTCCTGGAATACCTGACAGGAGTATATGTAAAGCATTCAGGAGGGATACCCCTCCACTATCAGGCCATGCTTAATGAATCCCTGGGGAATTCCTTGGGGGTTCAATGGTTGGGACTCCCCACTTTCACTTCCAAAGGCCTGAGTTTAATCCCTGGTTGGGGAATTAAGATTCCATAAGCCACGTGACATGGCCAAATAAATAAATAAAAGTCTTTAAAAAAGAATCCCTGATAAATATGCTCTCACAATAAAAATCTAAGTATCATAGGAATGATCCAATATAAATGAGAGTTGGAACTTACAAACATATGCAAGATTAGACCACCCAGGAACTTCAGATGATAGAATAACAGTCCGAAAGAGGAATATAAATGTATTTAAAATGATTAAAAAGATATATGGAGGACTTGAAAATGTAAGAAAAAGTGTAATACTAGGGAAAAGAACAGGCAGATTTAAAGGAACAAATGAAATTTCTTGGAAAGGAAACATAAAATTTATAATGAACAATTTAGAAGAGGGATAAACAGCAAATTAAACATAGTTGAACATAAAATTACTGAATTAGAAGATAGATCTGAGAAAGTTACTCAATGAATCACAAAGAAGTAAAAAATAAGAGTTAATAACAGAAGAGAGATGAGAAGCAGGCCATATATGTCTAAAAAGACTTCTAGGAGAGAATGGAAATAATGAGGAAGATGAAATAATGAAAAATAATTGGAGACATTTTAGAGATGGTATAAGACATGAATCCTAAACTAAGATTTGTGAGTAATAATGGAAATTGTAAAAACAGTCACAGCTAGACACATCATAGTGAATTGCAGAAGGTCAAAAACCAAGAGGAGATCTTCAGTTCACTTCAGTCACTCAGTCGTGTCCTACTCTTTGCGACCCCATGAACCGCAGCACGCCAGGCCTCCCTGTCCATCACCAACTCCTGGAGTTGACTCAAACTCATGTCCACTGAGTCAGTGATGCCATCCAACCATCTCATCCTCTGTCGTCCCCTTCTCCTCCCGCCTTCAACCTTTCCCAGCATCAGGGTCTTTTCCAGTGAGTCAGTTCTTCATATCAGGTGGCCAAAGTATTGGAGTTTCAGCTTCAACATCAGTCCTTTCAATGAACACCCAGGACTGATCTCCTTTAGGATGGGCTGGTTGGATCTCCTTGCAGTCCAAGGGACTCTCAAGAGTCTTCTCCAATATCACAGTTCAAAAACATCAATTCTTCGGCCCTCAGCTTTCTTTATAGTCCAACTCTCACATCCATATGTGACTACTGGAAAAACCATAGCCTTGACTAGACGGACCTTTGTTGGCATAGTAATCTCTGCTTTTTAATATGCTGTCTAGGTTGGTCATAACTTTCCTTCCAAGGAGTAAGCATCTTTTAATTTCATGGCTGAAGTCACCGTCTGCAGTGATTTTGGAGCCCAAGAAAATAAAGTCTGCCACTGTTTCCACTGTTTCTCCATCTATTTCGAAAGAGAAGAAAGATCAATGGGGTGATATTTATTCTTCTATAGATTTATCAACAGCAATGAAGAGCACAGAGTAAATGGAGAGAATTTATCATTCACAGAATCTCACTGAAATATAATTACCAATGAATTTATTTTATAAAGAAGAAAATCAAATCTGGAGTAATAGAATGGGTTCTAGAGTAATGTGATATGAAGCAAATAAAACAAGTTAATAAAAAAAGAACATCTGATTTCAAGGCCAAGGATTTGACTACACGATTTGATTTCACCAGTGGTGGTTGGCCTGCTAGAAGTTGTAGACCGTATTAGCATATTAATGTTCCTGTGACAAGAGTATTGCCTGTTCTTGGTGACATGGTATAAGAAACTCTCCCTGAAAATACCAGTTCTTTGATGTGCCAGCCTCAAATTATGCGTCCCTTTGTTAGAGTAATTATGAGATCACAGCTGATGAGTAAACCTGGATTGTAGCATATATCAACCTGAACACAATTGAACTGGGAGCATCAGATTCCAAGAACTGTGCTATTCCCTGCTTTGTGCATCTTCTGTATGTGAAGTTTTCTGCATTGAGAAAGCTAGGAATAGGGCCAACTTGGAGCCAAGGCATTCTAGTTTTGAGTTCCAGACGGTGAGCCCTCATCCAGCTCTAGAAATTTGATTGTCTCTGACCGTTTCTTCCTCCCTGTCCTCAGAGTCCACACTGATGTTTTCCAGGGAGTACCCAACAAGAGGGAAAGTGCAGGCTGAGGTGGGGGCCAGCGCCTCGCTAAGCTGTAAGGTAGCCCAGGCCCAGAGATGTCATGATTCAAAGAGGGAAGAAGCTTGAAAGTGTATGTGGAGGCCAAGGTCTGCACCTGGAGCCTGCTGGTGCAGCAGGTGGGCAAGGTAGCTCCTGAGGAGTGTGGTTGGGAAGTCAGGACCTGGAAGGTTTCCTTCCAACTCAGTGTCACAGGTGGGCTCCTTGAAATCCTTAATGTTCCTTAAGTTAACTGTTAAGGAGTGAGGAGTGTGTGATTATGCCACCTAGAAGCCTGTTTCCACACAAAGCTTACGGCATAGCAGCTATCAGGTGTTAATTATATGCCTAGGGCCGGATTTTATGAGTGCTTCTTGTGTTTTTACTTGTGTAAGCTTCACAACCGCTTCAGGAAGAGGAATTACCATTGTAAGATAAGACACAAAAAGAAACTCCGTAACTTGCCAAAGTTCATATAGCCAGAGAAATATAGAGCCAGAGTTTAGCCCAATATTCTGAGGGTTATTTTCTCTCAATATCAAATTGCAGTTTAACAATCCACCCTCCAAACTATGTTAATTTTTTTTTTAAAAGAGACTATTCCACCATCTTCCAGATTCCAGGTATTTTTTGGAACATCAGCTGTCAGATTTATCTTCCCTCAAGATCTCATTTGTCTTTCCCTGTTGTTTTTAAGATACTGTTTTTTACTTTCAGCAGTTTATATTGATGCACCTAGGTATGGTTTTCTTTGTATTCGTCCTGGTTAGGATTTCACAGCATTTTCAGTGCAGATTTTTGTCTTTGGTCAATCATGGAGTAAGTTTTCTCATGTGTCTCTCATGTTATCTCCCTTTCTCTCTCCCTCAGTTCTTTTCTTCTCCCTTTCTCTTTCCCTCAGTTTTTTTTCTCCCTTTCTCTCTACTTCAGTCTCTCTCTCTCTCTCTCTACCTCAGTCTTTTTCTCTCTCTTGCTCTCTCTACCTCAGTCTTTTTCTCTCCCTCTCTCTCTTTTTCTCTCTCTTGCTCTCTCTACCTCAGTCTTTTTTTTTCTCTCTCTCTCCACCTCAGCCTCTTTCTCTCCCTTTCTCTCCACCTCAGCCTCTTTCTCTCCACCTCAGCCTCTTTCTCTCCCTTTCTCTCCACCTCAGCCTCTTTCTCTCCCTTTCTCTCCACCTCAGCCTCTTTCTCTCCCTTTCTCTCCACCTCAGCCTCTTTCTCTCCCCCTCTCTCCACCTCAGCCTCTTTCTCTCCCTCTCTCTCCACCTCAGCCTCTTTCTCTCCCTCTCTCTCCACCTCAGCCTCTTTCTCTCCCTCTCTCTCCACCTCAGCCTCTTTCTCTCCCTCTCTCTCCACCTCAGCCTCTTTCTCTCCCTCTCTCTCCACCTCAGCCTCTTTCTCTCCCTCTCTCTCCACCTCAGCTCTTTTTCTCTCCCTTTCTCTCCACCTCAGCCTCTTTCTCTCCCTTTCTCTCCACCTCAGCCTCTTTCTCTCCCTCTCTCTCCACCTCAGCCTCTTTCTCTCCCTCTCTCTCCACCTCAGCCTCTTTCTCTCCCTCTCTCTCCACCTCAGACTCTTTCTCTCCCTCTCTCTCCACCTCAGCCTCTTTCTGTCCCTTTCTCTCCACCTCAGCTCTTTTTCTCTCCCTTTCTCTCCACCTCAGCCTCTTTCTCTCCCTTTCTCTCCACCTCAGTCTCTTTCTCTCCCTTTCTCTCTACCTCAGCTCTTTTTCTCTCCCTTTCTCTCTACCTCAGCTCTTTTTCTCTCCCTTTCTCTCTACCTCAGTCTTTTTCTCTCCCTTTCTCTCTACCTCAGCTCTTTTTTCCCTCTCTACCTCAGTTCTTTCTCTCTCTCTCCTTGAGTCTGGATATTTTCTTTAGCACTGTTTCTAGTTCACTGGTTTACTGTTCCTTTTTATGTAAATGTTGTCAAATCCATTTATACTGTGTTTGCTTTCAGTTGTATTTTCCCATTTTATAATTTATGTTTGTTTAATTTCTTATAGAGTCCTTAGATTCCAGAGTTGGTAGTACAGTTTTTATATGTGATCTATTTTCTTTTCTTTCATATTAAAGATATGTTATCAAGCTTATATATCAGCTTCCCAGGTGGCTCAGAGGTAGAGAACCCGCCTGCCAGTGCAGGAGACACAAGAGACGTGGGTTCAGTCCCTGGGTCGGGAAGATCCCCTGGAGGAGGAAATGGCAACCCACTCCAGAGTTATTGCCTGGGAAGTCCTATGGATAGACCAGTCTGGTGGGCTTCAGCCCATGGGGTCGCTAAGAGTCAGACACAGTTTAGCAACTGAGCACATGGAGATATCATGGGTATATTCTGGTCTGATAGCCATAAAACTGATCGTCTAATATTGCCTTTTAAAAATTTTCTATTTACTCCTGTCCTTGGCATGCCAGTGAATTTTCAGCTTATGGTCAGATACTGTTGTTTTTGAACATGGATGATGTTATCTTTCTTTAGAAAGAGGATCAGTATTTCTTTTGCTAGAGATAAAAGAAACAACTAAGAATTTTAGTCTGTCCTGGTACTGCACTGATTCAAGGCTGCATTGCAGTTGTGATCAGGGTCGTCTGTCTCTGGTTGGCTTCCAGTCCTGAGCATCCTCCAAGGATTCCTGCAGAGACTTGGGGCAGAGGTGAGGGTCTCTTTCCAAGCAGAGACTCAATTTTAATCTTTGTTTCTCTGTTAATGCAAGGTGCTAAAACGTCTGCTGTAGTTTTCAGAGATCTTCTGCTTGGCTTCATAGTCTCCTGGGCCATGCAGCTGGGGAACTCATCAAACATCTTGGGGGGAATGTGACTGAGTGTGGGGCTCAATTCCTCAAAGCCTCTTTTCCCTGGAGGCTTGTCACCTCAGTCCCTGACATCATCTCTCTATTCACACAAGGTGTCCACAGCATGATCAGTATTCCTGTTTCATAGTAGCGGCCCTATGCTGTACCAAGGAGCAGCAATGCCCGCAGGAGAAAATCAGATGCCCAGTGTGGTTCTAAAAGTGCAGCTCCCCTTTACCTTCCTCACTCACTCCATACCTTTCCCTTTAGGAGATCCCTGGCTCTCGGTCTCATCTCTAGTATAATGACCCACTCAGCTTTCTTCAGGGCTACCTCCCTTCTATCATTTAGCCTTCACCTAAACATCACTCCTTTGCAAGGTTTGCTCTGACTGCCAAATCTAAGCCACCAACCAGTCCCTATTCTCTAGCATATCACTTACTCCATCACACCACTCAACTTTGCGTTACATTATTGTCAGGTTTATATGTTTGCTTGTCTTTCCTCAGCAGAAAGTGGGCTCTATAAGAACAGAGACTGTGTTGTACACATTTCCAGCGGTGGTGTAGCATTCCCAGTTATACCATGGTGCCTGCAGATAATGGACCCTTCATTGACATCAGTTTCCTCAGTGACTGAGTGAATAAATGAATGACTGCATCTCTAGCATGGAATCTCTGAGATCCTCTCTGTATTTATTTGAATTTACTGGCATATGCACAGTTATTAAAATTGATGATATAAGCTGTTGGTAAGGATGTAGAGAACTGGAACTCCACACACTTATGTTGGCAGCATAAATTGGTAAAACAGTTTTGGTAAACTGGAAATATCTGCGAAAGCCAAAAGCAGGTGCTTCTGTGTTCCAACAGTTGTAGTGCTCTAAAACATACATAAAAGTATGTTCATAGCAACTTTACACATCATATTGCCAAATTGGAAGCAACCCAAATGAGCCATAAGAGAAAAAGGGGAAAATAAATTGTGGTGCTTGCTCATACAACAAATCCTATACATTAGTATGAAATAACAGGCTGCTGCTACAGCATAGCATAGATAGATCTTACAGGCATTATGTTGAGTGAAAGAAAACAGACCCAAACAACTTATAATGTTTAATTCCATTCATGTGAAATCAAAGAAGAGATAAAAGTAGTTGATGGTGATAAAGGTCAAAAGGTGACTTTTGGGGAGTGGCCAGTAGTGAATGGGGAGCTGGAAATGTTGTTTGTTGATGTGTTTTGGTCACTTGGAGATAGGTACACTTAAACTTTATTGAACTGTAAATGAATTAGTGTACTTTACATGTGCGTTATGCCTTGAAAAATGTAGGCTAGTTTGTGGGGAATATACCGTATGCCTGGTTCTGGGCATACAAAAGCACACAATTTAGTCTGTCCACCAGAGGTGACTGTCATGTGGGAAGGAAAATGAACTAGCTGTGACAGATGCTGGAATAACCTTGGCCACCTTCTCCCAGCCTTAGGAATTACTTTTGAGTTAGAACATCACTATAATACATGTGAGGTTCTGACACAGGAGACATATCAGACTCTTTACCTATGTAAAGATGCTTAGGGCATCACTGGCTCCAAGGAGAAACTTTTCTGAACTCTGAAGTCTCATAAGCTGGTTTGGGCTTCCTCAGTGGCACTAGAGGAAAAAAATCTGCCTGCCCATGCAGGAGACACCAGAGATGTGTGTTCAATCCCTGGGTCGGGAAGATCCCCTGGAATAGGATCAGATTTGTGTCTTTGACAGTGTATATCCCTTTTTGTGCCCAGAGTCCTCTGCAGTGTTTATCAAGGGGCAGCCAATGCGTAAGGAGGTAAAGGCCGTGGCAGGAACCAGTGCCACGCTGAGCTGCGAGTTGGCCCAGGCCCAGACGGAAGTGACGTGGTACAAGGATGGGAAGAAGCTGAGTCCGAGCTCGAAAGTGCATGTGGAAGCCAAGGGTTGCACCCGGCAGCTGGTGGTGCAGCAGGCGGGCAAGGCGGATGCCGGGGAGTACAGCTGCGAGGCCGGGGGCCAGAAGGTCTCCTTCCACCTGGACGTCACAGGTCAGTCCTTGAAGGTGATGGGACGGGCTTGCACCCCTGACTGACCTGATGATCTTTCCATTGGACTTCATCTCTTTTGGTCTTCTGTCCTCCCACCCCCATTTTCATACCCAAGGCTGGGCAAAGGGAGCTGGATGGGAGGGTGTGAACAGAAGGGAGAAAGGTGTTCTGTGAACCCAGAGTGGCATTTCCATATAGTGATGCACGGTTGTCAGTTCCCAGCATCTGCCCAGGGTCTTCTGGGTGTTCCCTGGTGTCTGGGCCTCTGGTTCTGTCTTGCACTTGGAGTCTGATGTGAACCAGATGTCTTTCAACTGTGGGCATGTGAATTTGCTCCTCTTGGCTGTCCTGACAGCTCCTCAGTGCCCCACACAGCAATGCATGTGGGTTCCCACCAGGGAGAGATGATTGAATTCCAATAAACCAGAACCAGGGGAAATTTCTGCTGCATAGGCTTGGACTTATCTCAAGACCAAGCTATAGATTACTAGAGTTTTAAGTGTTCTGGACATTCTTTCTTCCTTGCACATGGATATTGAAGTTACCTGTGTATCTATAGGACTTCCGAGATGGCTCAGTGGGTAAAGAATGTGCCTGCAATGCAGGAGATGCAGGTTTGATCCCTGAGTCGGGAAAACCCCCTGGAGGAGGGAATGGCAACTCACTCCAGTATTCTTGCCTGGAGAATCCCATGGGCAGAGGAGCCTGGTGAGCTGCAGTTCATTAGTTTGTAAAGAGTCAGACATAACTGAAGCGACTGAGCATGCATGCATGCATGTGTATCTACATGTAACAAAATCTAGACCCATTTTTCTTGCAATTTGTGTGCAAAGTATATAGAGCAGAGAATTGGTCAGTATGTGCCTGAAATATGCACATGTGAGGTCTGGAATTCTCTTTTCTTTTTTTTGTTTTTTTTTAATATAAATTTATTTATTTTAATTGGAGGCTAATTACTTTACAATATTGTATTGGTTTTGCCATACATTGACATGAATCCGCCATAGGTGTACATGTGCTCCCCATCCTGAACCCCCCTCCCCATCCCATCCCTCTGGGAATTCTCTTTTCAAAGCAAATATTGATTTCCTTTTTTCTTCTATTAGAACATTCTATGTCAGAATTCTGCTTGGGAGTCTGATATATAGATTTAGACTTGGAAAGGAATAGTTGCTTTTCCTATACCAGCATGTATGTATCTTTTGAAAATTGTATTTTAGGGGAATATAGCAATTTTTTTCATGGCAATCAATATGAAAGCTATGACAAATTGATTAGATTTTTAGGAAACTGTCTTAAGAGTGACACAAGAAACATTCAACTCAAATAGTCCTATACTCTTTTAAGTGATTAGAACCACAGTGAAAAATCTGCATAGGAAATGATCTAATCCTAGTAGTTTACACTGGTAAATTATATGAAATGCTTAGGAAAAATCCATGTTTGTCGAAATTTTTCTTGAGAATAGAAAAAAGACTACAGTCTCTGATTTGTTTCATGTAGATAGTGTTACATTGATACCAATATCTGACAAGGAAAGTAGTAAGAATTAAAATTACAAACCAATCTATTGTGGATATCAAGGCTAAAATATGAAACAAAATACTATCAAAATAAATTCAGCAGTATATTGAGAGGAAAATTGAAAATACATTGTGGTGAAAGTCATAGTCCAGAAATGCCAGGTTGTTGAAACACTAGAAACATTACAAACAATCTATATATGACATGCAGGATAAAGAATTTGATGAGATTTGGCATTATAAATGCAGAAATGTTTAATAAAATTAGCATCAATTCATGCCATAAAATTCTTAACAAATTATAACTAAAACTGTTTTTTCTTAATTTGACAAGTGATGTTGTAGACAAATAAGCTAATTGCACACAGAAAAGTGAAAGTTTGAAAGCTTTGCTTATGAGATAGGGAGCCAGACAAGGGAACCAGCTGTTACTGTTTTTATCTGACATTCTATAATACAGTTAAGACAAAAATGAAGCAAAAGAGTGAAAAAATAAGGTGGAATTCATGGATAATATGATTTATCCAAAAGATAAACTATGAGACCTAATAAGATAATTAAGAATGATTACCATGTAAAAAAATCAACATGAAGTAGATACTTTTGTGTTTGCATGGTAGCAACAAACATCTAAAAGTGAAATTTTAAAAGAGTTACAATAGCATCAAAAGAATCATTTTCTAATTCCAGGTCTAATGTGCTGTGAGATGCTGGGGGAGGATTATTAAAATTTTTTTGAGAAAGAGATGGGAAGTTCTAAATAGATAGAAATCCATGGAAGAATAAAAAATTTTCAATACCAATTAAAATTCAAAAAATGTTGCTTTAGTGGGATTTTGAAAATTGACAAGTTGCAAAGACCATGTATGGTCAGTTTACTCTTGAGGAAGAGCAAAAGGTGAGTTATTTGCTATGCCAAGTGTCAACTGATATAAAGCTACAGTAATGAATAGAATAGTGTCTAGTTGAAAGGATAGATACACAGACCAAGGGGCCAGAACAGTGATTTCATACACAGACCTGTGCATGAATGGAGGACCACATTCCCCTTCTCCTCTTTAAAAAATGTGGACTAAGAAAGATAAAGAACATTACAGCATACTAACACATATATATGGAATTTAGAAAGATGGTAATGATAACCCTATATGCAAAACAGAAAAAGAGATACAGATGTACAGAACAGACTTTTGGACTCTGTGGGAGAAGGCGAGGGTGGGATGTTTCGAGAGAACAGCATGTATATTATCTAAAGTGAAACAGATCACCAGCCCAGGTGGGATGCATGAGACAAGTGCTCGGGCCTGGTGCTTTGGGAAGACCCAGAGGAATCGGATGGAGAGGGAGGTGGGAGGGGGGATCGGGATGGGGAATACATGTCACTCCATGGCTGATTCATGTCAATGTATGACAAAACCCACTGCAATGTTGTGAAGTAATTAGCCTCCAACTAATAAAAATAAATGAAAAAAAATGTGGACTAGTGAGAGGATAGTTTTAATAAATGTTACTTGAACCATTTAACCATATAGAAAAAAGATGAGACCAATAACTCATACCACACGTAGTCAGCTCCTGTTGAGTTAGAGACCATGGAATTAAAGGGAAAAATCATAGATGACAAGATAGATAGTTTTTATTAATATAGGATAAAGGTGATTTCTTAGAATAGAAATGCACTAACCATAATGAAAGAGATTTAACATACTTGTGTACATTAAAACTAAACATGAAGATTCATCAGAAGACAGCGTGAGTTAGTAAAACGCATACCACACAGATATGAAAGATGTTTAGAACACACCTTCTTGTCAGTGCCTAGCATTTAAATACAAAAAAGTTCCTTAAAATGAACACATGAATGACAGTCAGTGCTATTGAAAATAGGGCAGAAATTTTGAACAATGACAACCCAGAAGAGCAAACACCGATAAGCAAAACATCAGAAAAGGTTCTTAAGTTTGAGTCATCAGAAAAAATGTGTAAGACAGAGGAGGTAACACTCACTCCTACCAGTTTGCCAGCAGTGAGAGTAGGTGAAGGTGGAGCCTCAGGAATCTCGTTCATTGTAAACGAGAACATGGGCTGCACATTCCTGTGGAAAAGATTCTAGCCTTATGTAGGAAGACTGGGAATGCACATATCATAACCGTACAGTTCCCATCCTATTGCTAAGTGGGCAAAAGATCTGAATAGTGTCACCAGGAAGAAGAAATAGCGAACCCGGTCCTAAGAGGAAAGTTGCTTAGCTTCTTCATTTCTCAGACAATGGCAAAGAAAGCAACGGGGAGGTGCAAACGCTCCCTGAGATTGCCATCAGTTAACAATAATAAGAGTGGGCAAGGCACTGAGCCTCAGCCATCCATGGACTGCAGGTGAAAAAGTCCCTGCTTGCACTTTATGGAAAAGACTGGGGGTGAATCTAGAAGGCTTGGGGAATACTTGCCTTGTGACCCTACTGATGCCAGTAGTAGGGGATGAGGCTGATCCAAAGGCCACCACATCCTGACCCAGCTCGCATGGACAGCTCACATGTAGGAGAATGCATAAACTATGTCACTTGTTGCTGAGAAAGTTTGGGGGACCTCTGCAGGGCACCAGACTGTTGCAGATCCCCGAGAATCTTCCAGCCCCATTTCCCCCTCCTCCCACTCCCAACTCCTCATCCTCATTCTCTGCCTGGGGCTGCCGTCCTGACTGAGATGGGGTCTCTGACCCCGTGTCTCTCCCTCTGTCCCCAGAGCCCTCGGTGGTGTTTGCCAAGGAGCAGCCGGCACGCAGTGACGTGCAGGCCGTGGCGGGAAGCAGCGCCACGCTGAGCTGCGAGGTGGCCCAGGCCCAGACGGAGGTGACGTGGTACAAGGATGGCAAGAAGCTGAGTCCGAGCTCGAAAGTGCTTGTGGAGGCCACGGGCCGTGGGCGGCGGCTGGTGGTGCAGCAGGCGGGCAAGGCGGATGCCGGGGAGTACAGCTGCGAGGCCGGGGGCCAGAAGGTCTCCTTCCACCTGGACGTCACAGGTCAGTCCTGGAGGAGGACGCCGAGCTAGCCTGCGTGCAGGTGCTGAGGGGACTGACTACCTGCCTCACCGAACACGTGTGCGCTTGCCTGGATCCTCCATTTCTTCATGCCTCCCTGTCTTCCATGTCCTACACGGATACCCATGTGGGCCTGGGGGGGATGGGTGGGGAGGGTGCCTGGACTCTCCTCTTGTCTGCATTCAGTAAGGCTCGGTCACAGTGTCTTAGCATATGCCCCGAATCTTCCTGTTACTCCTAGTATCGAGACCCTGACTCTGCCTGATAATTTGGGACTGATGTAGACCTAGAGATATGTGATTTTCCTCCGTTATATGTCTTTCTTGACAGCCACCACATGCCCTAATCTGACACCTCATACAGGTTCTTGGCTTGCCTGAGGTGATACAGTTTCATTGTTCCTGGGTTAGGGGAGATATTGGTCACACAGTCCTATTGAAATTCTTCAGGAGTGCACATTCGATGATCAATTTTTAAGTTTCTGTGTGATCCTTCCTTCCTTTTCCCGGATATAGAAGCTCCAGTTGCCTGTAGGTACCAAGAAATTGGTCCATGTTTTCTTGTCACCCTTGCAAAGAGAAGAAAGGAAGGATGATTGGTGGAGAGTCACCTGTGCCATTTAGGGTGGTCTTCTTAGATCAGATGTGATTTTGCATTTGTCTTCAAACGATTTGGATGTCCTGAGCCAGTATTCCCCTTGGCATTACATTGATGAATTTAGGAATGGAAAGGAAAAATTTGCTTCTGCTACGTTAGTAGGCTTTGCTAATGAGGAGTTACTGTCCTAGCAGCCTCTGACTCACAAAGCAGTCTTTTATTTCATTTTGTTTTCCTAATGGTGTTTTGCTGAAAGTTTCAATTTTTGTTTCAGGTTTTAAGGATTCGTTAACAGAAACCACTTATTAATACACAAATACACAATTTTGATATTTAATAGAGAATTCTCTATCTTACTGTCAATAAGAAGTGAAGTCACTCAGTTGTGTCCGACTCTTTGAGACTGACCCCATGGACTGTAGCCTGCCAGGCTCCTCCATCCATGGGATTTTCCAGGCAAGAGTACTGGAGTGGGTTGCCATTTCCTTCTCCAGGGGATCTTCCCAACCCAGATTTCAAACCTGGGTCTCCCGCACTGCAGGCAGACTCTTTACCATTTGAGCCACCAGGAAAGCTCAATAAACAACTTTCAGTACACAATCATTAAAAGAAAAGAGAAATAGAACAGTAAAGGAGGGTAACAGTACATACATCACCAAATTGTGTTTTCACTGACATCCGGACTCAAACAGCACTATAAGTCCCGTGTAACAGCGATCTGGAGTCTCAGCTGGGAAAATGTCTCAGGCAGCCCATCTGCTCCATGGGTGAGACTTCAGATTGCAGTTTGGGGGTTCCCCTTTATAATCCCTGGCTGCAAAGGAGTAAATTGCAGCTTTGGTTTTATGTTAATCGTGTTTTACGAAGCTGTTTGTTTTGCAAGGCTCGAAAGGTTGTTAAGCCTCAGGTGTGGTTGGCCAGATGCCCTCCAGAGCTCAAGAATCCCAAGATCTGCCCTCTCTTATCTATGGTGCTGCTTGGCTTGTACTCACATCTGGCACACAGTCAGCCTGTGTCTGGGCAGGTCAGAAGCAAGGTCAGAGGTCTACTTTGCTTTCTTGTCTTTGAAGCCTGAACTAAATTACTTTCATTTAATTTCTCTAACCAATGGTCAGTGAGTATCTCTGCTTCATGGCTGAAGCATAGGGCCGTCTAAGAATTGGAAGAGAGCCTTCATGCCTAATAGGGGTGGGGTGCCATCCTCCATTGACTAGTAGGTCCAAACATCTAACACTGAGACCTTGCCAGATAGGAAGATTTGTGGGTGTGTGTATACCCCAGATCCCACCATGCATCCTTGGAAGATGTGGTTTTCAGAGCATGTTAGAGTATTCTAAGGTAAAACCATTGAAAAGTTGTGAAATGTGGCTGAATTCTAGAAAACTATGAAAATGGGCACAAGGAGATAGAGAAAAGTTGACTTGTCAATCAGTAGGACCAATAATGATAAGTTTTCTCAGCCCCATAGTTCTCTGGTAAACTATACAAAATGGGAGAAGTATTCTTCCATGCTTGTGGATTTGGTCCTAGAGAGAGATAAAGAAGATATACTCTGTAACTCTCTCCATGAACAAACAACATCAGTACCAAAATCACACAAGAAAGTCAGGAAGAATGAAATTTGAGACCAGTGTGCTACCAGTAACAAGGCCAAAATTGTAAATTAAATGTTACCGGAAGGGATTCAGAAATGTGTCCAAGGGTTAGAGATCTCTGATGGAAGTCCAACTCCAGGATTGCCCTTTGGAGTTAACCTTGACAACGTTAATAGATAGAAAGCTTGACTTTGAGAGATTGAATGTGGAAAGACTTGATCATCTCCATGAGTACAGAATCAGTCTGGGAGATTGTTCCTTTCTAAGAATTTGTCCATCTCTTCCAAGTTGTTCATTTTATTGGTATATAGTTGCTTGTAGTAGTCTCTTATGATCCTTTGTATTTCTGTGGTGTCTGATGTAACTTCTTCATTTTCATGCTGATTTTATTGGTTTGAGTTATCTCCCTTTTTTTCTTGATGAATCTGGCTAAAGGTTTATTAATTTTCTTTATCTTTTCAAAAAACTAGCCTTTAGTTTTCTTGATCTTTGCTATAGTTTTGTCTGTTTTTCATTTATTTCTACGCTAATCTTTAGGATTAATTTCTTCCTACTAAGGTTAGATTTTGCTTGTCCTTTCACTAATTGTTTTAGGTATAGAGTTAGATTTTTTTTTTGAGATTTTTCTTGTTTCTTGAGGTAAGATTGTATTGCTATAAACTTCCCTCTTACAATTGCTTTTGCTGCATGTCTTAGGTTTTGGATCATTGTATTTTCATTTTCATTTGTCTCTAGGTATTTTTCGATTTCCTCTTTGGTTTCTTTACTGATTCATTGGCTGTTCAGTAGCATGTTGTTTAGCCTCCATGTGTTTGTATGTTTTATAGTTTTTTTTTCTTGTAGTTTATTTCTAATCTCATAGCATCGCTATTGGAAAAGGTGCTTTCAGTTTTGAAATGCTTTCACTGAAATACTTTCATTGAAAGATTATTTCAGTTTTCTTAAATTTCCAAGACTCACCTTGTGGCCCAGCATGTGGTCAGTCCTGGAGAATGTTCTGAGTGCACTTGAGAAGAATGTGTGGTTTGGTGCTTTTGGATGAAATGCTCTGTAAATATCAATTAAGTCTGTGTGGTCTAATGTGTGATTTAAGGCCTGTGTTTCCTATTAATTTTCTGTCTGGATGATCTGCCCATTGACAAAAGAGGTGTGTTAAGTCCCCCACTATTATTATGTTACTGTTGATTTCTCCCTTTATGGTTGTTAGTATTTGCCTTATATATTGATGTGCTCCTATGTTGGACACATATATATTTACAATTGTCATATCTTCTTTTTAGATTGATCCTTTGATCATTAGATTAGATGAGATATTTGGATGGCATCACCAACTTGATGGGCATGAGTTTGAGTAAGCTCCGGGAGTTGGTGATGGACAGGGGGGCCTGGCATGCTGCAGTCCTTGGGGTCACAAAGAGTCGGACACAACTGAGCGACTGAACTGAACTGAACTTTAATCATTACATAGTATCCTTCTTTATCTCTTATAACAGTCTTTGTTTTAAAATCTGTTTTGTCTGAGCATTACCACTCCAGCTTTGTTATGATTTCCATTTGCATGGAATATCTTTTTCCATCCCTTCACTTTCAGTCTGAGGTGGGTCTCTTGACAGCGTATACACAGGTCTTGTTTCTGTATCCACTCAGCCAGTCTATGTCTTTTGGTTGATGCATTTAATCCATTTACATTTAAGGCAGTTATCAATATGTATGCTTCTATTACCATTTTTTTAGTTGTTTTTATTTGTTTTGTAGGTCTTTTCCTTCTTTTGCATTTCCCGCCTAGAGAACTTCCTTTAGCATTTGCTATAAAGCTGATTTGGTGGTGCTGAATTCTCTTAACTTTTTCTTGTCTATAAAGTTTTTGATTTCTCGATGAAATCAGAGGTAGAGCCTTGCTGTATAGAGTATTTTTGGTTATAGTTTCTTCTCTTCCATCACTTTAAGAATATTGTGCTTCTGTTGTCTGCCCTCTGGTGGATGAGGCTATCTAAGAGGCTTGTGCACACTTCCTGATGGTAGAGCCTGGTGGTGGATAGAATTGGGTCTTGCTCTGGTTTGCAGGGCAGCGTTTAGTAACTTAAATCTGCTTGTTTGCTGATGGGTGGGTCTGCCTGTCCTCTGTGTTTAGTGTTTTGACCTGAGGTGATTCTTGCCTGGTATCCACAGGCTCTAGGGTAGGGCTAATGGCAGAGACCTCCAGGAGGGCTCACGCCTACAGGTGCTTCCTGTCAGTACCCTTATCTCCATGGTGATAAGGAGATATCACCCTGCCAGCCCACACCCCCGCAGGGGACCCTCTGATGCTAGCAGGCAGGTCTGGTTCGGTCTCCTACGGGGTCACTGCTCCTTTCCCCTGGGTCCTGATGTGCCCAGGATTTTGTGTGTGCCCTCAAGGAGTGGAGCTTCTGCTTCCCCAGGGCCTGTGGAAATCTGCAGTCAGATCCTTCAAGTCAGATGCCCTGGGGATTACTAATCTCTTTGGCAGATCCCAAGGGTGGGAAGCCTGATGTGGGGCTCAGAACCTTCACAGCAGTGAGAGAACCTCTGTGCTATAATTGTTTTCTGGACCACGGGTCGCCCTCCCCGTGGGTATGGGATTTCCTTTTAACATGATTGCACCCCTCCTGCTGTCTGTTGTGGCGTCTCCTTTGTCTTTGGACTTGGGGTATATTTATTGGTGGGTTCAAGCCTAGTCCTGCTGATGGTTGTTCAACAGTTAGTTGTGATTTTGGTGCTCTTCCAGGAGGAGGTGAGTGCACATCCACTCTGCTGCCTTGAACTAATCTCCATGAGTACAGATCAAATGGTTGATTGAACTTGAATGTTATACACTAAGAAAAAAAGTTAATAATACTGATCACCAGTTCCTGCCATAAAATTCTTAGCAAATGTATAAAAGTATTCTTTTTTAAAATTAATGTTGTGTAATTCATTCAACAACAACAAAAACAGCAAGGTGTGTCTGGAAATATTTGATGTGAGAGATGATACATGTAGGCCTCTCCAACCACTGAGTTGAGTAACAAGGAAATAAAATCAACAGCAAACAGTTTTGAAAAACTCAAAGTGAAATTTGCTGATGTGATGATCAACTCAGACAATCTCGGAGATGAATTATTAGATTGCATATAATTCTAGAGTAGAATTAGTATGTAAAAAATCAACATGCAGAAAACATCTCTACATACAAGTCCTGGCAAAGAATGCTTGGCAAATGAAATTTGTGTGAAAGAGTTAGAGTAGTATAATTGTATCATGAGTCTAATTTCAGGTCTGATAGAAGTTGCTAAGAGGATGTGTGTGGGGAAATTATTCAAGATTCTTGAGAGGCAGAGGTTGAAATAGATGAGTAGAAATCTGAGGGAGAAATAAAAAATTATTATTAAAAATCAAAATGGAACAGAATATGTTTCTAATTGTCAGATGAAAGAATAGCAGGCAGATTCCAAAGGCATGGTACAGTCAATATGCAGTTCTCTCGAAGAATGTTCAGTGGGAGCATTTACTGGTACCCAATGTTAGAAATAATCATAGGGCAGCAGTTTCCAAGATAAGGGGATTCCAGTGCAGGGGTAGTTAGCACATCAGAGGGGCAGAATAGTGAGCTCAGAAACAGTTCCTTGCATGAAGGGATTCCTGCACCAGCCACCCCCCTTCCCCCACTTCCACATATTCCGTCTGTTACTCTGTTGTCTATCAGAGAAGTTGAGAAGGGATACGGTCTTCAAATATTGTGGTTGCATCACTGAACTATACAGAAAGCTTAAGTTGTGATAGCAATTCACACCACACACAAAAGTCAGCTTGTAGTAAATTAGAAACCTAAGTGTAAAAGGTAAAACCCAAAAAACCCTCAGATGATATTTTTAAAGATTTAAGGTAAGGAAAAGATTTCTTAAATAGAACACAGCACTCTACAATGAAAGAGATGAGAAGATGTGAGAACTATTGAAAGGAAAACGTTTGATTTATCAGAGGAATTGAACGAAGAGTAAAAATGGTAGTCACATAGTTGGAAATATCCTTAAATCTTGTCATTCTCTGGTGTTTAAATGGATAAAGAGCAGCCAGAGGTGAAGTGAGAAAGGAGAGCGCCCACTATCGGTAGTTGTGAAAAGCTTTGAATAGTGTTGCTCAGAAGGAGAACACAGTCACGGGGAGAGAACCCAGTGCTAAGGGAAACGGGTTTCAGCTTCCTCAATCCTCATGCAGTGTGAAAAGAGCCAGGGGGAGGTGTAAGCACTCCCAGCAGATTGCCGTCAGCTGACAGCAGTAAGAACAGGAAAGGGTGCTGAACCAACTCCATGGACTGCAGGTGAGACGTCCCTGCATAATAGTAGGGAGACGACTGTGGGTCCATGTAGGAAGGCTAGGGAACAGTTGCCTCATGACCCTGCTGATGCCAGGAGCAGGGAATCTTTTCCAATGGCGCCCCCGGACCAGCTCAGAAGGACCCATGGGGAATGTTTAAATTGTGTGTCTTTTGCTGAGAAACGCAGGGGTCCTCCTCAGGGCACAGGGCTGGTGCAGAGCCTGAGAGTCTCCAGCTCCAATGCCCCTTCCCGCCACCCCACGGCCCACCTCCCCATCCAGGTCTTCTCTGCCCGGGGCTGCCGTCCTGACTGAGATGGGGTCTCTGACCCCGTGTCTCCCCCTCTGTCCCCAGAGCCCTCGGTGGTGTTTGCCAAGGAGCAGCCGGCACACAGTGACATGCAGGCCGTGGCGGGAAGCAGCGCCACGCTGAGCTGCGAGGTGGCCCAGGCCCAGACGGAGGTGACGTGGTACAAGGACGGCAAGAAGCTGAGTTCGAGCTCGAAAGTGCATGTGGAGGCCAAGGGCTGCACCCGGAAGCTGGTGGTGCAGCAGGCGGGCAAGGCGGACGCCGGGGAGTACAGCTGCGAGGCCGGGGGCCAGAAGGTCTCCTTCCACCTGGACGTCACAGGTCAGTCCTGGAGGAGGACGCCGAGCTAGCCTGTGTGCAGGTGACGAGGGGCCTGGCTTCCAGCCTCACCAGACTTGTGTATGCACTTACCTGGTGCCTTTATCTCTTCATATCTCCCTGTCTTTCATGCCCCATCTTGACACCTGTCTGGGCTCGGGGGTGGGTGGATGGAGAGGAGGGTAGGGGTTGATAGAAGAAGGATTGTTTCTGTCTGCCTGTTTCCAGGCAGTGAGGCTCAGTCACTCTGTCTTAGCATCTGCCCAGAACGTTCCTGTTGTTCCTGGTGTCAGGATCCTGACTCTCCCTGAAGCTTGGGGCTGAAGTAGATGTGGGGATATGTGACTTTCTTCTCATCAGGTGTCTTTTCTGACAGCCACCACTTGCCCTCATTCAAAACCTCATGTAGATTCTTGATTGGTCTGAATTATTTCAATTTTATGAATTCCAGATACATTAAAAATTCATAAAATTTCATCAAAAATTCATCATTTTTTGGGGGGGAGAAAATGTTGGCCACATGACCTTGGGATTATTTCAGGAGTGAACTTTGAATGATCAAATATTAGGTTTCTGGGAGGCCTTTCCTTCCTTTTGCTGGATGTGGAAGCTCTTATTGCCTGTAGGTAACAAGAAATTGGCCCATGTTTTCTTGTCACGTCCTTGAAAAGGGAATTAGAAAGGATGATATATATAGTCACCAGTGCTGTTTAGGGTGATCATCTTAGGTAAAATATGGTTTTTCCATTGGCTTCAGAAAGTTGGATGATCCAGGTCAATATTTCCCTTGGTGTTATTGATGAGTTTAGGAATGGAAAGGAAAAAGGCGCTCCTACCACATCAGTAGTTTTTGCTAATGAGGAGTTACTATTCTCTCAGTTTCTGACTCGCAAAGCAGTCTTTATTTTGTTCTATTTTCCAAATGTTCAGTGAGTGTGTGTTCCTTGTGGCTAGAACATAGGATAGTCCCAGAAGTAAGGTTATTCTTCTTCTGGGAAAAAATTACTCCATGGGAAAAAGAGATGGGCTGCCATCCCACATTGACTCCTAGGTGCCAACACATACCAGTCTGGGACCATGGTGTAGGTTTGTATTTTTGTGGGTTTGTACAACTTGAGATCTCACATGGTTAGTTGTTTGTGGTTAGTTGTTTTCAGAAAATGTCAGTGACTATTCTAAGGTAAAAGTATTGGAATATTGTAAAATGTGGCTCAATCCTGGTAAACTATGTGAAAATGGACAAAAGAATATAGAGAAAAGTCAAAGAGTTGTATAACCTGTCAATCATTAAGACCAATAATGAAAAGTCTTCTCAACCCATAGTTCTCTTGTACACTGTAAATAATTACCTGGAAAACTGTTACTCCATTCTTGTGAAGAAGGTTCTAGAAGGTAGAAAGAAAGTACACTCCATAACTCTCTTAATGTACAGGACATAACATCAACTAAAATCACACAGTGAAAGAAGAGAGGATTAGATTTCTGACCAGTATACTGTGACTATTTGGGCCAAATCATAAATTAAATGTTATCAAGATGGATTCAGTAGTGTATGTGAGGGTAGAGATCAGTGATTCTAGTCCATGGTTGTACTTTGGGTTTAACTTTGGCAATGTTAATAGAAAGCTTGACTTAAAGAGATTGAATGAAAAAAGATGTCATTTCCATGAAGACAGAATCAAGTGGTTGATTAAATTGGAGAGATAAAAAGTTTGATAGTATTGAACAAATCAATTCCTGCTTTAAAATTCTTAGCAAGCTATGTAAAAGTGTTCTTTTTTTAATGTTGTAAACTTTCTACAAAACAGCAACAGCAACATCAACATCCCCCTTAGGACATACCAGGAGATCTTTGATGTGAGGGACGGCACACTTAGGCCACTGGAACCAGTGAGTTCAGTAAGGAGGGGAATAAAATCACTGGCAAACAGATTTGAAAAAATCAAAATCAAGGTGGACTTTGCTGATGATATGATAATCAGCTCAGATAATCTCAATGATAAATTATTAGACTGTGTATGATTCTCGAGTAGGATTAGTGTGTAAAAAAATCAATATGCAGAAAACATTTCTACATCTGAGTCCTGGCAAGGGATGCTTGGAATAAGAAATTTGTGTGAAAGAGTTAGACTAGCACAATTGTCCCATGTTTCTATTTTCAGGTCTGGTAAAAGTTGGTAAGAGGCTGTATGTGGGGAGATTATGTAAGATTCTTGAGGGACAGATTGCAAAGTTGGATAGAAATCTGAGGGGAAAAATCAAAGATGTTCATTAACAATCAAAATCAAACCACATGTGTTTTAGGGTGTTCTGAAGGAAGAATAACAGGCCGATTCCAAAGGCACTGTGCATCCAGTGCTTTGTTTTCTTGAAGACATGCAGACTGTGAGCGTTTACTGTACCTGATGTCAGCGATTACCATAAGGCTGCCGTTTTAAAGATGAGGGGATCCCAGTGCAGGACTAGTTACCTCATCAGAGGAATACAACAGTGAGTTCAGAAAGCGTTCTTGCATATATGGACTCCTGCTCCACCCATCCCCTACACCTGTGTCTTCGTTTGTCACTGGGTGGTCTGTTGGAGCAGTCGAGGAAGGATGTTGTATTTGTAAATGGTGCTTCGACCACTGAGTCATATGGAAAATTAAATTGTACTATCTGTTCACGTAACACACAAAAGTCAACTCGTAGTGAGTTAGAAACCTTGGTGCAAAAGGTAAAACCCCCCAAACCCTCAGCTGATAACATGGTCTTTTTTGAAGATGTAGGGTAAGGAGAGATTTCTTAAATAGAACACAAATGATCTATACTCCAAGGCCTATTGGACATTATGACACTGTTGGAAGGAATAGCTCTGGTTTATCAGAGGACTGGATCAGAGAGTAAAAATGCCAACCACGCAGTTGGGAATATCCTTAAAGCCTACCTGTCTCATCTTTCTCTTGTTTTTGAATGGAAAGGAGTGGCCAGAGGTGAGTGGAGAAAAGAGAGAGCCTGCTATGGGCAAGTGGGCAAAAGGCTTCAATAGTGTCATCAAGAAGAAGAAAGCAGTGATGGCAAGCCCAGCCCCAAGGGGAAGGGCGATCAGCTTCTTAATTCCTCAGACACTGACAAAGAAGCGCAAACACTCCCAGCAGATAGCCACAAGTTAACAACAGTAAGAGTAGGCAAGGGTGCCAAGCCTGAGACATCTTCTTTGTTGACTGCAGGTGAAAACGTCCCTGCGTCACCATGTGGAGATGGCAGGGCGCCGTATAGGAAGGTTGGGGAACAGTTGCTTCATGACTCTACAGATGCCACAGCAGAGGAGACGTATTTTCCAGCAGTGCCCCCACCCTTAGACCAGCTTACAGGAATCCATGGGAGAATGTGTAAATTGTGCCACTCATTCTTGAAAAAGGCGAGGGGTCCTCTTTCAGGGCATAAGGCTGGTGCAGAACCTGGAGAAGTCTCCAGTTCTATGCCTCCTTCCCACCTGACCACCACCTCCCCATCCAGGTCTTCTCTGCCCGGGGCTGCCGTCCTGACTGAGATGGGGTCTCTGACCCCGTGTCTCCCCCTCTGTCCCCAGAGCCCTCGGTGGTGTTTGCCAAGGAGCAGCCGGCACACAGTGACATGCAGGCCGTGGCGGGAAGCAGCGCCACGCTGAGCTGCGAGGTGGCCCAGGCCCAGACGGAGGTGACGTGGTACAAGGACGGCAAGAAGCTGAGTCCGAGCTCGAAAGTGCGTGTGGAAGCCACGGGCCGTGGACGGCGGCTGGTGGTGCAGCAGGCGGGCAAGGCGGACGCCGGGGAGTACAGCTGCGAGGCCGGGGGCCAGAAGGTCTCCTTCCACCTGGACGTCACAGGTCAGTCCTTGGAGGTAGTCAGTTAGCCTTATGTGGAGGTGATGGGCTGGGCTTGCACCCCTGACTGACCCGATGATCTTTCCATTGGACTTCATCTCTTTTGGTCTTCTGTTTTCCCACCCCCATTTTAATACCTGAGGCTGGGCAAAGGGAGCTGGATGGGAGGGTGTGAACAGAAGGGAGAAAGGCATTCTGTAAACCCAGAGTGGTGTTTTCCACACGGTGATGCATGGTCGTCAGTTCCCAGCATCTGCCCAGGGTCTTCTGGGTGTTCCCTGGTGTCTGGGCCTCTGGTTCTGTCTTGCACTTGGAGTCTGATGTGAACCAGATGTCTTTCAACTGTGGGCATGTGAATTTGCTCCTCTTGGCTGTCCTGACAGCTCCTCAATGACCCCCCAGCAATGCATGTGGGTTCCCACTAGGGAGAGATGTTTGAATTTCATTAAACCAGGACCAACACTGTCGTACTTGATTTATCTCAAGACTGAATTATGGACTACCAAAATCGTAGGTGTTCTGGACACTCTTTCTCCTTGTACATGGGATTAGAAATTATCTGTGCATCTACATATAACAAAATCTAGGTACATTTTCAAAGCAAATACTGAGTTTATTACATCTTTTGTTACAACATTCTGAGTCAGAATTCTGCTTGGAGTCTGATTTATAGATTTGGACAGGAATGGTAGCTTCTCCTATACCAGCATGCATTTGTTTTTTAAAATGGTATTTTAGGAGAATAGACAATTTTTTCATGGCAATAAATATGAAAGGTTTGACAAATTGATCAGATTCTTGGAAAACTCTATGAAGAGTGACTCAGGAAACATTCAACTACTTAAATAGTCCTAAAACCTTTAAAGTAATTGGAACCATACTGAAAAAATCTTCTCATAGAGAAAGATCTAGTCCCAGTAGTTCCACTGGCAAATTACATGAAATACTTCAGAAAAAAAGTCTTGTTCATGGAGATTTTTTTAGAGAACAGTGAAAGGAGGTACAGTCTCTTGTTTCATGTTGATGACGTAACATTGATACAAGTATCTGATAGGGAAAGTAGTAAGAATTAAAATTGTAGACCAATCTATTATGGATATCAAGGCCAAAGTCTGGAACAAAATATCAAAATTAAGAATATAATAAGAGGAAAATTGGTAATATGCTGTGATGAAAGTCATACTCCAGAAATACAAGGTTATTTACACACTACAAACATTGGCAAGCAATCTGTTCGTGATATGCAGAATAAAGTACTCGAGAAGATTTGGCATCTTAAATACAGAAGAAACGTTTTATCAAGTTAGCATCAAATCCTGCCATAAAATTCTTTATGAATTATACAGAACGCAATTCTTTCTTAATTTGATGAACAATGCCGCAGGCAAACCAGCTGTCTGCACACAAAAAAAGTAACAGTTTTAAAGCTTTGCCTTTGAGATAGGACACCAGACAAGGAAGCCACCTATTACTGCTTTTGTCCAACATTCTAAAACACAGTTAGAACAAAAATAAAGTGAAAGATATAAAGATATAAAAGCGTGAAAAAGCAAAAGTGGAATTCATGGATAATATGATTTATCCAAAAGATAAAATATGTGCCATAATAAGATAGTTAAAAATGATTACCATGTAAAAAATCAGTATTAAAAAAACACTTCTATAAGTAGTAACAGATAATCTCGAAAATGAAATTTTGAAAGTTGCAACGGCATGAAAAGGATCAATATCTAAATTCCAAATCTAATAAATGTGCTGAGAGGCTCTGTAAGGGCAGGGAGACATTAAAAAAATTTTTTAAGAGACAGTCAAGAAGTTCCAAGGTGTTGGATAGAAATCAATTGAAGAATAAAACATGTTCAATACCCATTAAAATTCAAACAAATGTTTGTTTAGTGGGACTTTGAAAATTGACACATAAATTTCAAAGACCATGTACAGGGAATTCACTCTTGAAGAAGAACAAAAGGAGAGTTATTTGTTATACTAGATATCAACACTGTTAGAAAGCTACAGTAATGCATACAGTGGTGTCTTATTGTGAGGATAGGTATTGAGACCATGGACCAGAAAAATGATCTCAGACACAGACCTATGAGTGGATGACCATGTTCCCCTGCTTTTTAAAAGAAAACTGTGGAATAGTGCAAGGGGAAAGACAGCATGTTAATAAATGGTACTTAAACCATTTAACCATAGTAAATCAATAGGAAAAAAAGATCAGACTTGTAACTCATCCCACACACAGTCAACTCCTTTTGGAGTTGAAGGGAATAGAAGGGAAAATCGTACAATTCTGTTTTAAAAAATTATTTATTTATTTTTGGTTGGGTTGGGTCTTTGTTGCTGCATGTGGATTTTGCCTGTGGTCAGCAGGGGCTGTTCTTCACCGCTCTGCACAGGCTTCTCATTGAGTCACTTCTCTTGTTGTGGAGCGCAGGCTGTAGGCACACAGGCTTCAGTAGTTGCAGGAGGCAAGCACAGAAGTTGCAGCTCTCAGGTTCAGCAGTTGCAGCTCATGGGCCCTCGAGTGCATAGGTTTCGGTGGTTGTGGCCCATGGGCTCAGTAGTTGCAGCTTCTGGGTTCTAGAGCTTGAGCTCAGTAGTCATGGTACATGGGCTTAGATGCTCTTAGAGCTCACACGTGAACTCTTCCTGTGTCCCCTGCGTTGGCAGGCAGGTTCCTCTTCACTGTGCCACAAAAGAAGTCCTCATAAAACTCTTAGATGAAAACATAGATGATTTTAATTACTTAAGGGTAAAGAATGATTTCTTAGAATGTTCACTAGCGATAATGAGTGGGGTGCCATTTCCTTCTCCAGAGGATCTTCCCGACCTAGGTACTGAACCCTAGCATCTCCTGCATTGGCAGGCGGATTCCTTATCACTAGCACCTCTTGGAAGCTCTCAACCATACTGAAACAAATTTGAAATACTTTAATATATTGAAACGAAACATGAAGATTCACCAGAAGATAGCATAAGTTCATAAAAGGCAAACCACACAGATACTGAAGATATTTAGAACACACATACTTGTCAGTCAGTGCCTAGCATTGGAGAAGGAAATGGCAACCCACTCCAGTGTCCTTGCCTGGAGAATCCCAGGGACAGGGGGGCCTGGTGGGCTGCCATCTATGGGGTCACACAGAGTCGGACACGACTGAAGCAACTTAGCAGCAGCAGTAGCATTTAAATATAAATAAATAAACAGGTCCTTCAAATAAATAAATGACAGACGGTGCTATTGAAAATAAGGCAAAAACTTTGAACAGTGACAACACAGAAGAGCAAACACTGTTGAGCAAAAACATCAGAAACAGTTTATTACTTTGGGTCATTAGAAAAAATGCGAAAGAGCGCCACAGGAGGCGCACTCACTCCCACCAGTTTGCCAACGGTGAGAGTAGGTGAGGGTGGAGCCTCAGCAAGTCCCATTCACTGCAGATGAGAACGTGGGCTACACAGTACTGTGGGAAAGACTCTGGGCTCATGAGGAAGGCTAGGAATGCACCCATGACGACCCACCAGTTTGGTTTGAATGGTGTCACCAGGAAGAAAACAGTAATGGCAAACCCAGTCCTAATGCTAAAGGTGGTCAGTTTCTCCATTCCTCAGACAGTGAAAGAGAAGACCACGGGTAGGTGTAAGCATACAAGTTGACAATAGTACGAATAGGCGTGGGTGCTGAGCCTGACATCTCCGTGGACTGCAGGTGAGACGTCCCTGCATGATAATAGGGAGACGACTGTGGGTCCATGTAGGAAGGCTAGGGAACAGGTGCCTCATGACCCTGCTGATGCCAGGAGCAGGGAATCTTTTCCAATGGCACCCCCGGACCAGCTCAGAAGGACCCATGGGGAAAGGTTAAATTGTGTGTCTTTTGCTGAGAAACGCAGGGGTCCTCCTCAGGGCACAGGGCTGGTGCAGAGCCTGAGAGTCTCCAGCTCCAATGCCCCTTCCCGCCACCCCACGGCCCACCTCCCCATCCAGGTCTTCTCTGCCCGGGGCTGCTGTCCTGACTGAGATGGGGTCTCTGACCCCGTGTCTCCCCCTCTGTCCCCAGAGCCCTCGGTGGTGTTTGCCAAGGAGCAGCCGGCACGCAGTGACGTGCAGGCCGCGGCGGGAAGCAGCGCCACGCTGAGCTGCAAGGTGGCCCAGGCCCAGACGGAGGTGACGTGGTACAAGGACGGCAAGAAGCTGAGCCCGAGCTCGAAAGTGCGTGTGGAGGCCACGGGCCGTGGGCGGCGGCTGGTGGTGCAGCAGGCGGGCAAGGCGGATGCCGGGGAGTACAGCTGCGAGGCCGGGGGCCAGAAGGTCTCCTTCCACCTGGACGTCACAGGTCAGTCCTGGAGGAGGACGCCGAGCTAGCCTGTGTGCAAGTGTGAGGGAATTGGCTTTTGGTCTCACTAGACTATATGTGCACGTGCCTATAACCTTCATCTCTTCTTGCCGCTCAGTTTTCCATGTCCCATCTTGATACCCATTTTGGCCTGGAGGAGGATGAATGGCATGGGTGGCCTGGAAAGAGGAGTGGCCGTTTCTGCCCACCTGTTTCCAGGCAGTTAGGCTCAGTCCCACTGTTTTATCACCTGCCCAGAAGCTTCTTGTTTTCCCTGGTGTCAAAACTTATTTTACCAAAAGTTTTACTTTCATTACAGGTTCAGAGAATTTGTTATCAAAAGAAACAGATCATTACACACAAATAAGCAATTTCAATATTTAATAGAGGTTTATTTAGCTTAATTTCAATATATAATCATTAAAAGAAATAGAAACAATAGAAAAGAGTAACAGACTGTTGGTGGGAATGCAAGCTGGTACAGCCTCTAGGACTGCAGAGTGAAGATTCCTTAAAATATTGGAAATAGAACTGCCATAAAACCCAGCAATGCCACTGTTGGGCATGCATACCGAGGAAACCAAAATTGAAAGAGACACATATACCCCAATGTTCATTGTGGCGCTGTTTATGATAGCTAGGACATGGAAGCAACCTGGATGTCCATTGGCAGATGAATAGATAAAGAAGTTGGAATACAATGGAATATTTAGTTCAGTTCAGCTCAGTCGTGTCCGACTCTTTGTGACCCCATGGAGTGTGCCATGGCTTCCCTGACCATGACCAACTTTTGGAGTTTGCTCAAACTCATGTCCGTCGAGTCAGTGATGACATCCAACCATTTCATCCTCTGTCATCCCCTTCTCCTCCTGCCTTCAATCTTTCCCAGCATCAGGGTCTCTTCCAGTGAGTCAGTTCTTCCCATCATGTGGCCAAAGTATTGAAGTTTCAGCTTTAGCATCAGTCCTTCCAATGAATATTCAGGACTGATTTCCTTTAGGATGGACTGGTTGGATCTTCTTGCAGTCCAAGGGACTCTCAAGAGTCTTCTCCAACACCACAGTTCAAAAGCACCAATTTTTCAACACTCAGCTTTCTTTATGGTCCAACTCTCACATCCATACATGACTGCTGGAAAAACCATAGCTTTGACTAAGCTGGACCTTTGTCGGCCAAGTAATGTCTATGTTTTTTAATATGCTGTCTATGTTGGTCATAGGTTTTCTTCCAAGGAGCAAGTGTCTTTTAATTTCATGGCTGCAGTGACCATCTGCAGTGATTTTGGAGCCCAAGAAAATAACATCTCTCACTGTGTCCATTGTTTCCCCATATATTTGCCATGAAATGATGGGACCAGATGCCTTGATCTTAGTTTTCTGAATGTTGAGTTTTAAGCCAGCTTTTTCATTCTCTTGTTTCACTTTCATCAAGAAACTCTTTAGTTCTTCTCTTTCTGCTGTAAGGGTGGTGTTATCTGCGATTCTGAGGTTACTGATATTTCTCCTGGCAATCTTGATTCCAGCTTGTGCTTCATCCAGTTCAGCATTTTGCATGATGTCTTCTGCATGCAAGTTAAATAATCAGGGTGACAGTATACAGCCTTAACATACACCTTTCCCAGTTTAGAACCAGTCTGTTGTCCCATGTTTAGTTCTAACTGTTGCTTCTTGACCTGCATACAGATTTCTCAGGAGGCACGTCAGGTGGCCTGGTATTCCCATCTCTTAAATAATTTTCCACAGTTTGTTGTGATCCACAAAGTCACAGGCTTTGGCATAGTCAATAAAGCAGAAGTAGATGTTTTTCTGGAACTCTCTTGCTTTTTTGATGATCCAACCAATGTTGGCAATTTGATCTCTGGTTCCTCTACCTTTTCAAAACCAGCTTGAACATCTGGAAGTTCACGGCTCACGTACTGTTGAAACCTAGCTTAGAGGATTTTGAGCATTACTTTGCTAGCATGTGGGATGAGTACGATTGTGTTATAAGTTTTAATATTCTTTGGCATTGCCTTTCTTTGGGATTGGAATGAAAACTGACCTTTTCCCGTCCTGTGGCCATTGCTGAGTTTTCCAAATTTGCTGGAATATTGTGTGCAGCTCTTTCACAGCATCATCTTTCAGGACTTGAAAGGCTCAGCTGAAATTCCATCACCTCCACTAGCGTTGTTTGTAGTGATGCTTCCTAAGGCCCACTTGACTTCGTATTCCAGGATGTCTGACTCTAGGTGAGTGATGACACCATTGTGGTTATCTGGGTCATGAAGATCATTTTGTACAGTTCTTCTGTGTATTCTTGCCACTTCTTCTTAATCTCTTCTGCTTCTGTTAGGTCCATACCATTCCTGTCCTTTATTGAGCCCATCTTTGCATGAAATGTTCCCTTGGTATCTCTAATTTTCTTGAAGAGATCTCTAGTCTTTCCCATTATGTTGGTTTCCTCTATTTCTTTGCATTGATCTCTGAGGAAGGCTTTCTTATCTCTCCTTGCTTTTCTTTGGAACTCTGCATTCAAATAGGTATATCTTTCCTTTTCTCCTTTGCCTTTAACTTCTTTTCTTTTGTCAGCTCTTTGTAAGCTCCTTGGACAACCATTTTGCCTTTTTGCATTTCTTCTTCTTGGAGACGGTCTTGATCCCTGTCTTCTGTACAATCTTATGAACCTCCATCCATAGTTCTTCAGGCACTCTGTCTATCAGATCTAGTCCTTTAAATCTATTTCTCACTTTCACTGTACAACCGTAAGGGATTTGATTTAGGTCATACCTGGATGGTATAGTTGCGTTCCCTACTTTCTTCAATTTAAGTCTAAATTTTGCAATAAAGAGTTCATGATCTGAGCCACAGTTGGCTCCCAGTCTTGTTTTTGCTGACTTTATAGAGCTTCTCCATCTTTGGCTGAAAAGAATATAATCAATCTGATTTTGGTATCGACCATCTGGTGATGGCCATGTGTAGTCTTCTCTTGTGTTGTTGGAAGAGGTAAACTAAAAAAACATCCAGACTTAAACAGGACGCTGAGAAGTCTCTCGTTAACTGCAATCTGGAGTCCCAATTGGGAAGAGGGCTTCAGAGGCAGTTCACTCTGCTGATGAGAGTTCAGATTGCAGTTTGAAGTTTACCTCTTCCAACAACACAAGAGAAGACATATATACAATGGAATATTACTCAGCTATAAAAAGGAACACATTTGAATCAGTTCTAATGAGGTGGATGAAACTAGAGCCTGTTATACAGAGTGAGGTAAGTCAGAAAAAGAAACACCAATACAGTATAATAACGCATATATATATGGAATTTAGAAAGACGGTAACAATGATCCCATATGCAAGGCAGCATAAGAGACACAGATGTAAAGAACTGACTTTTGGACTCTGTGGGAAAAGGCAAGGGTGGGAAGTTGTGAAAGAATAGCATTGAAACAAGTATATTACCATATGTAAAATAGATGACCAGTGCAAGTTCAATGCATGAAGCAGGGCACTCAAAGCGGTGCTCTGGGACAACCCAAAGGGATAGGGTGGGGAGGGAGGTGGAAGGGGATTTCAGGATGGGGGGACACATGTGCACCTGTGGTTGATTCATGTTAATGTATGGCAAAAACCGCCAGAAAATTGTAAAGTAATTATCCTCCAATGAAAATAAATTAATTAAACAAAAGCAAAGAGTAACAGCACATATATCACCAAACTGGACTGACCAACATCCGGACTTAAATATCATGCTGAGAAGTCTCTTGTTAACAGCAATCTGAAGTCCCAGTTGGGAAGAGGGCCTCAGCGGCAGTTCACTCCACAGATGAGACTTCAGATTGCAATTTGGGGGCCCCTGCTTATAACCCCAGGCTGCATCACCGGTTTGCATGCAAAAATGCAGCTCTGGTTTTAGTTTAACATTTTTACGGTGCTGTTTGCTTTATCTTGTGAGTCATAGGATTTCATTAAAACCCAGGCATGAATCCAGGGGCTCAAGAATTCCAAGACTCATTCCCTTTCTTATCTAAAGTGCAACCTGACTTGCTGTGCTTGTAGACAGGCAGGAAATGCGGGCAGTGTCCTGGCAGGTCACAAGGAAGGTCAAGAGCCTGCTCTCCTGCTTCTGAAGCCTGAACAATACTTCCTCCATGGTAATTTCCCTAAGAGGACTCTGGCACTCCCTGATACTTGGGGGCTAAGGCAGGCCTGTGGATACATGACTTTCCTCCCATCATATGTCTTACCTGAGAGCAATCACGTGCCCTCATCTGAAACCTCGTACTTGTTCTTGGTTGGTTAGAGGTGTTTCAGTATGATGGATCCCAGATTAGGGGACATGTTGGCCACAAGATTTTACTTAGGGTTTTTTCAGGAGTGAACTTTGGATGATGAAATTTGAGATTCTGGGAGGCCTTTCCTTCCTTGTCCTGGATTTAAAAGCTCCGGTTGCCCAAAGGTAGCAAAAAACAGGGCCGTGTTTGGTTGTCACGTCCTGGCAAAGGGAAGAGAGAGAGAATGATTAGTGGAGAAACACCTGTGCTATTCAGGGAGCTCTTCTTAGATCAAATATGGCTTTTTTTTTGCCTTCAAAGAGTTTGGATGTTGCAGGTAAGTATTCCCGTTGGCGTTACATTGTTGAATTTAGAAATGGAAAGGAAAAAATGGCTTCTGTCACATCATTAGTCTTGGCTAATGAAGAGCTACTGTCCTAGCAGCCTCTAACTGGGCAAGCAATCTTTTTAAAAATTTTTTTTAATTGGTAGAAAATTGCTCTACAATTTTGTGCTGGTTTATGCCATAGTACAACATGAATCAATCATAATTATGTATATGATATATAATTATATATATATTTAATTATATATACTTAATCAATTCCCTCCTGAGCCTCTCTTCCCTCCCCCGCCCTCATCCCACCCCTCTAGGTCATCACAGAGCACCGGGCTGGGCTCCTTGTGTTATTTAGCAAATTCCCACTGTCTATTTTACACGATTGTGTATATATGTTAATGCTGCTTTTTCAGTTAGTCCCTTCCTCACCTTCCCCCTCTGTGCCCACAAGTCTGTTCTCTACTAGGATCATCAGTACCATTTTTCTAGATTCTATTGTGTTAATATATATTATTATATATATATATAACACAATATATATTGTGTTAATAATAAATATTGTGTTAATATACAGTACTTGCTTTTCTCTTTCTCACTTACTTCACTCTGTATCAGAGGCTCTGGGTTCATTCACTTCACTACAGCTGACTCAAATGCATTCCTTTTTATGACTGAGTAATATTCCATTGTATAAATGTACCACAACTTCTTTATCCATTCATCTGTCAGTGGACATCTAGGTTGCTTCATTTCCCTGGCTGTTGTAAATACTGCTGCAGTGAACACTGGGGTACATGTGTCTTTTAGAATTGTGGTTTTTCTCAGGGTATATGACCTATAGTGGGATTGCTGGGTTACTTAGTAGATTTCTTCCTAGTTTTTAAAGGAATCTCTGTACTGTTTTCCATAATGGTTGTATCAGTATACATTCCCACCAGCAGTACAAACGGGTTCACTTTTCTCCACATCCTCTATAGCATTTATTGTCTGTAGATTTTTTGATGATGGCCATTCTGAGTTGTATGAAGTTTTGATTTGTATTTCTCTAATAATGAGAGATGTTGAGCATCTTTTCATGTGTTCATTGACCATCTGTATTTCTTCTTTGGCGAAATCTCTGTTTAAGGTCTTTCACTGATTTTTTGATTGACCTGTTTGTTGGTCTGATATTGAGCTGTATGAGCTGCTAATATATTTTGGTTATTAACCCTTTGTCAGTTGTTTCATTTGCAATTATTTTCTTCCATCCTTTTCATCTTGTTTTTAGTTTCCTTTGCTGTGCAAAAGCTTTTAAGTTTAATTAGGTCCCATTAGTTTATTTTTGTTTTTATTACTCTAGGAGGTGGGTGAAAGAGGATCTTGCTGTGATTTATGCAAAACAGTATACTGTCTTTGAGCTTTATAGTTTCTGGCCATACGTTTAAGACTTTAATCCATTTTGACTTTATTTTTGTGTATGGTTTTAGGAAATATTCTAGTTTCATTCTTTTACATGTAG
Source organism: Muntiacus reevesi (assembly GCF_963930625.1). Taxonomy (NCBI): domain Eukaryota; kingdom Metazoa; phylum Chordata; class Mammalia; order Artiodactyla; family Cervidae; genus Muntiacus; species Muntiacus reevesi. The sequence goes on along the minus strand of NC_089249.1, from coordinate 181,738,042 downwards.
CAGTCCAGTTTTCTCAGCACCACTTATTGAAGAGGCTGTCTTTTCTCATTGTATATTCTTGCCTCCTTTGTCAAAGATAAGGTGCCCATTGGTGTGTGGGTTTATCTCTGGGCTTTATATCTTGTCCCTTTGGTCTATATTTCTGTTTTTGTTTTAGTACCATACTGTCTTGATGACTGTTAGCTTTGTAGTATAGTCTGAAGTCAGGAAAGTTGAATTTTCCAGCTGTATTTTTCTTTCTCAAGATTGCTTTGTCTATTCAGGGATTTTGTGTTTCCATACAAATTATGAAGTTTTTTGTTCTGGTTCTATGGATATACCATTGGTAGCTTGATAGAGATTACATTGAATCTGTAGATGGCTTTGGGTAGTATGGCAACTTTCGAAATATAGATTCTTCTAATCTAAGAACATAGTATCTCTCCATCTCTTTATGTTGTCTTTGATTTCTTTCATCTGTGTCTTATAGTTTTCTGCATACAGGTCTTTTGTTTCTTTAAATAGGTTTATTCCTAGATATTTTATTCTTTTTGTTGCAATGATGAATGGAACTGTTTCCTTAATTTCTTTTTCTGAATTTTCATTGTTAGTATATAGTAATGTAAGGAGTTTCTGTGTATTAATTTCATATCCTGTGACTTTATTAAATTCATTGATTAGTTCTGGTAGATTTTTAGTGGTGCTTTTAGGGTTTTATATGTATAGTATCATGTCATCTGCAAACAGTGAGTTTTACTTCTTTTTTTCCAATCTGGATGTCTTTTATTTCTTTTTCTTCTTTGTTGCCGTGGTTAGGACTTCCAAAACTATATTGAATAATAGTGGTGAAAGTGGGCACCCTTGTCTTGTTACTGATCTTAAAGGAAAAGCTTTCAATTTCTCATCATTGAGAATGGTGTTTGCTCTGGGTTTGTCATATATGGCCTTTATTATGTTGAGGTGTGTTCCTTTTATGCTAATTTCCTGGACAGTTTTTTTTTTTAATCATAAATGGATATTGAATTTTGTCAAAAGTTTTCTCTGCGTCTATTGAGATGATCATATTTTTTCTTTCAATTTGTTAACGTGGTGTATCACACTGATTGATTTGCATATATTGAAGAATCCTTGTATACCTGGGATAAATCTCACTTGATCATGATGTATAATTCTTTTAATGTATTGTTGGAGTCTGTTTGCTAGAACTTTGTTGAGGATTTTTGCATCTATGTTCATCAGTGATCTTGGCCTGTAATTTCCTTTTTTTGTGATATCTCTGTCTGGCTTTGGTATCAAGGTGATGGTGGCCTCATAGAATCAGTTCAGGAGTTTTCGTCCCTCAAGCAGTCTTTATTTTGTTGCATTTTCCTAACGGTCTATTTCTTGTGGCTGGGACACTTAGGGCAGTCCAAGAAATCAGGTTATTCTTCTGGGAAGAGAGTCTTCATGCCAAATAGGGCTGGGCTGCCATGTCATTGACTCCTTTGTGGCAATACTTATCAGGGTAGGATGATTTATGGGTGTGTATAGATACCCTAGGTCCCATCATGCATCTTTGTAGAATGTGGCTTTCTGAGAATAGGAGAGAGTGTTCTAAGATAAAACCATTGAAAAATTGTGAAATTTGGCTAAATTCTAGTAAACTATATGAAAGAGGAGAGAAGAAGATAGAAGTCAGAGTTGTATGACTTGTCAATCAGTGAGACTAATAATGAGAAGTCAGCCCTGTAGTTCTCTGGTACAGTATACAAAATTTCCTGGAAAACTCTTATTCCGTAGCTGTGGAGATGATCTTAGAGACAGAAAAAGGAGATACCATCCATTATTCTCTTCATGTACAGAACGTAACATCAACACCATAATCACACAAGAAAGGCAGGGAGAATGAAATCCAGACAAATCTACTGCAAACATCAAGGTCAAAATAATAAACCATAACATTTGCTAACAAAATGAATTCAGCAATGTATCCACAGTTAGAGACCAGTGGTGAAATTCCAGGATTGCATATTGAATTTAATGTTGGCAATGTGAATAAATAGAATGCTGGACATTAAGAGATTGAATGCAGAATGATGTGACCGTTTTCGTGAGTTCAGAATCAAATGGTTGATTAAACTTGAATGTCATACATTGAGACAGAAAGTTTTCTAAATTGAATATCAGTTCCTGCCATAAAACTATTGGCAAACTGTATACAAGTGTTCTTAATTTTTAACGTAAAATTCCTGCAGAACTACAACACCATCCCACCTGAGATGAGCAAGGAAATCTTTGACATGAGGCACAATACAGGTAGGTGACTAACCCCTGAGTTGTGTAAGGAGGAAAATAAAATTACTTGCCAACAGTTTTGAAAAACTAAAGGTAGAATTTGCTGATGATGGGATGATCAACTCAGACAATCCCAAAGATAAATGATTAGACTGCATAGGATTCTTGAATAGGATCAGTGTGTAAAAAAATTAACACGCAGAAAACATTTCTATGTCTTAAGTTCTGGCAAGGAATGCTTGGAAAATGAAATATGTGTGAAAGAGTTAGACCAGCAAAAAAATTTTTTTTTTGTAATTTCAATCTGATAAAAGTTGCTAAGAGACTGTAAGTGGGGAAAGGATTCAAATTCTTGAGAGACAGTCCGAGGTTGCAATAAAGGGGTAGAAATCTGGGGGGGGGGGGGGAAATCGAAGGTGTTTATTATCAATCAAAATGGAACCGAATTTGTTTTGTGAGTGGTCAGATGGAAGAATAACAGGCAGATTTCAAAGGCAAGATGCAGCCGATACACTGTTTTCTTCAAGAAAATCATGGTGGGAGCATATGCTGGGACCTGATGTCAGGAATTATCATAAGGCTGCAGTTTTCAAGATAAGGGGATCCCGGTGTAGGAATAGTTACCACATCAGAGGAATAGAAGACTGAGTTCAGAAGCAGTTCATTGCCTAAATGGATTTCTGCACCACCCATTCCCTCTCAAGTCCTCCTTTTGTTACTGTGTTGTCTGTCAGAGAAGTCACGAAGGACGTTGTCTTCATAAATGGTGCTTGGACCACTGAACCATGGGGAAAAAATAAATTGTGCTAACAGTTCACACCACACACAGAAGTAAACATGTAGTAGGTTAGAAACCTCAATGTAAAAAGTAAAACTCCCCAAAACCCTCAGATGAGAGCATGGTTTCTTTAAAGACTAAGGTAAAGAAAAATTTCTTAGATAGAACAGAAATACTTTATACTCAAAGGGATGAAAGGACAATGTGACCCTGTTGAAAGGAAAAACTTTGGTTTATCACAGGTTTTGATCAGAAAGTGAAAATGAGAGTCACACAGTTGGGAATATCCTTAAAACTTACCTGTGTGTCATTCTTTGGTATTTAAACCATAAAGAGTGGCCAGAGGTGAATCGAGAAAAGAGCGAGCCTACCAAGGCTAAGTGGGCAAAAGATTTGAATGGTGTAACTGAGAAGAAGAAAACAGTAATGATGAACCCAGTCCTGAGGGGAAAGGTGCTCAGCTTCTCCATTCCTCAGACAATGGCAAAGAAAGCCTTGGGGAGGTGTAAGCACTCCCAGCAGATTGCCACAAGTTTAAAACAGTAAGAGTGGGCTGGGTGCTGAGCCTCAGACATCTCCACTGACTGCAGATGAAAAGTTCCTTGCAAAACCATATGGAGAAGACTGGGGCACTATCTTGGAAGGTTGGTGGATATTTGCATTGTGAACCTGCAGATGTCATGAACAGGGAAGATGTCTTTTTCAAAAGCCCCTTTCCCAGGCCATTTCACATGGACCTGTGGGAGAATGCATGATTTGTGTGACTTGATGCTGAGAAAGACAGAGTGTCCTCTGCAAGGCACAGGGCTGGTGCAGAAGCTGGAAAAGTCTCCAGCTCCATCACTCCTTCCCACCACCGCGCTTCCCAGCTCCCCATCCAGGTCTTCTCTGCCCGGGGCTGCTGTCCTGACTGAGATGGAGTCTCTAACCCTGTGTATCCCTCTGTCCCTAGAGCCCTCGGTGGTGTTTGCCAAGGAGCAGCCGGCACGCAGTGACGTGCAGGCCGTGGCGGGAAGCAGCGCCACGCTGAGCTGCGAGGTGGCCCAGGCCCAGACGGAGGTGACGTGGTACAAGGACGGCAAGAAGCTGAGTTCCAGCTCGAAAGTGTGTGTGGAGGCCAAGGGCTGCACCCGGAAGCTGGTGGTGCAGCAGGCGGGCAAGGCAGATGCCGGGGAGTACAGCTGCGAGGCCGGGGGCCAGAAAGTCTCCTTCCACCTGGACGTCACAGGTCAGTCCTTGGAGGTAGTCAGTTAGCCTTATGTGGAGGTGATGGGCTGGGCTTGCACCCCTGACTGACCCGATGATCTTTCCACTGGACTTCATCTCTTTTGGTCTTCTGTCCTCCCACCCCCATTTTCATACCCAAGGCTGGGCAAAGGGAGCTGGATGGGAGGGTATGAACAGAAGGGAGAAAGGCATTCTGTAAACCCAGAGTGGTGTTTTCCACACGGTGATGCATGGTCATCAGTTCCCAGCATCTGCCCAGGGTCTTCTGGGTGTTCCCTGGTGTCTGGGCCTCTGGTTCTGTCTTGCACTTGGAGTCTGATGTGAACCAGATGTCTTTCAACTGTGGGCATGTGAATTTGCTCCTCTTGGCTGTCCTGACAGCTCCTCAGTGCCCCACCCAGCAATGCCTCTGGGTTCCCACTAGGGAGAGATGTTTGAATTTCATTAAACCAGGACCAACACTGTTGTACTTGATTTATCTCAAGAATGAACTATGGGTTTACCAGAGTTTCAGTTGTTCTGGACACTCTTTTTCTTTGCACTGGATATTGAAATTATCTGTGTATCTACAGGGCTTCTGAGGTGGCTTGGTGGGTAAAGAATCTGCCTGCAATGCAGGAGACGCAGGTTCCATCCCTGGGTCGGGAGGAGAGCATGGCAACCCACTCCAGTATTCTTGCCTGGAGAATCCCACGCGCCGAGGAGCTTGACGGGTTATAGTCCATGGTGTCACGGAGAGGCAGCTGAAGGGACAGAGCACACACGCTCATACACATCTGGGTCTATTTTGCTTGTAATGTGTGCAGAGTAAACAGAGAGCAGAGGATTGGTTGATGTGTGCCTGAAATATGCACATGTGAGATCTGGAATTCTCTTTTCAAAGCAAATATGGATTTCCTTTGTCTTCTGTTGGAACATTCTATGTCAGAATAATAGCTGGAGTCTGATTTATAGATTTAGACTTGAAGAGGAATAGTCACTTCTCCTATACCAATATGCATGTATCTTTAAAGAATGATATTTTAGGAGAGTATGACAATTTTTTTCATGGCAATAAATGTGAAAGGCTTGACGAATTAATCAGGTTCTTAGAAAATTATATACCAAGGGACACAGAAACACTGGACAACTCAGATAGTCTTAGAACCTTTTACATAATTGGAATCATAGTGAAAAATCTTCCCATAGAGGAATGTTTAATCCCTGTAGTGCCACTGGTAAATTACATGAGCTACTTTAAAAAGGAGAACCCTGTTCATGGAGGTTATTCTGGAGAATAGAAAAATGAGATACAGTCTCTTCTTTGTTTCATGTAGATTGTGTAACACTGATACCAATATCTGACAAGGAAAGGGGTGAGGATTGAAATTATCATCAATCTATTATGGAGAGCAAGGCCAACATCTGAAAGAAAACATGAACAGAATAAGTTTAACAATATATAAATGGGATAATTGGTGATACACTGTGATGAAAGTCCAGAAGTGCAAGATTGTTGAAATACTAGAAATGTTAGCAAAACATTCTGTTCATGACATGCAGAATAAAGGATGAGATTTCTCTTATAAATAAGAGAAAAAATGTTTAATGAAGTTTGCATCAATTTTTGCCATAAGATTCTTAACGAATTATAAATAAAACAATTCTTTCTTAATTTGATCAATGACTCTGCAGGCAATCCAGCTAATTGCACACAAAAAAGTGAAAGTTTGAAAGCTTTGCTTATGAGATAGAGAACCAGACAAGGAAACCCACTGTTAATGCTTTTATCCAACATTTTACAGCACAGTTAGGGAAAAAATAAAATAATATAAAAGTGTGAATAAACAAAAGTGGAATTCACAGATAATATGATTTACCCAAAGATAAGTTATGGGACAATAGGATAGTTAAGAATGATCACTTTGGAAAAAGTTAGTATGAAGAAAACAAACATCTGTGTCTAACAGTAGCAACAAACATGTTGAAAATGAAATTTTAAAAGAGTTAAAATAACATCAAAGCCATCATTTTTAAATTACAAATCTAATAAAAAGTTCTGAGAGGCTCTGTGGTGGGGAGGATTATTGGAATTTTTTTGAGAGACAGTCAAGAAGTTCTAAATAGTTTGGTAGAAATCTACAGAAGAATAAAAAAATGTTCAATACAAATTAAAATCCAAAAAAAGTTTGTTTAGAGGGGACTTTGAAAATTGACAAGTAAATTGCAAAGACCATGTAGAGTCAATGCACTCATGAAGAAGAGCAAATATTTGGTGATATTACCAAATATCAAGACTACTATAAAGCTACAGTAATGAATATAATAGTGTCTTGCTATTAAGATAGACACACAGGCCAAAGCATCTGAAGAGTGATTTCAGACACAGACCTGAATGACCACATTTCCCTTTTCCTTTTTAAAAATTATGGAATGGTGCAAGGCATAGAGGCAGCATAGTTTTCATAAATGATACTTGGACCATTTAACCTATAGAGAAGAGATTACCAGTAAGTCATACCACACACAGTCAACTCCTGTTGGGTTACAGACCACAGAATAGAAGGGAAAATCATAGACATAAATTGCTTTAGGATAAAGAATAATTTCTTAGAATACAAGTGTACTAGCCATAATGAAACAAATTTGAAATACTTTACTGAAATTAACCATGAAGATTCATCAGAAGTTAGCATAAGTGACTAAAGGGCCAACCACACAGACGTGGAAGACATTTAGAACATATATACTTGTCAGTGCCTTGCATTTAAATATGTAAAAATGTCCTCAAAATGACAGAAGATGCTATTGAAAACAGGGTAAAATCTTTGAACAACGATGATGCAGAAGAGCGAATACCGGTGAGCAAAAATATCACAAAGAGTTGTTTTCCTCCGTGTCATGAGAAAAATGCAAAAGAAGGCCACAGGAGGCACACGCATTCCCACCAGATGGCCAGCGTGAGAGTGGGCAAGAATGGAGCCTCAGTGAGTCCTGGTCACGGCGATGAGAGCATGCACGTTTCTGTGGGGAAGATGGGGCTGCATCGAGGAACGCTCCCATCATGATCACACAGTTCCCATCCTACTAGGAAGTGGGCAAAAGATCTGAATAGTGTCACCAGGAAGAAAGAACCATAATGGTGACGCCAGTGCTCAGGGGAAAAGGTGCTTGCTTCTTCATTCCTCAGACAATGACAGAGAAAGCCATAGGGAGGTGTAAGCACTCTCTCCAGGTTGCACCAGTTGGCAAGGGTAAGAGTAGGCAGAGGTGCCAGCCTCAGACATATAAATGGACTGCAGGTGAAGAGTTCCAAGGATGAAGTTATGGAAAGGACTGGCACCATCTGGGAAGGTGGGGAGCACATGCCAGGTACCATGAGCAGGGAACAAGTCTGTTCCAGTGGCCACCCCATCCTGCAGAAGCTCTCATGGATGGACCCAGAGGAGAATTCATAAATTGTCACTTGTTGCTGAGACAGTTTGGGTGACCTTGGCAGAGGACAGCGCTGGTGCAGAGCCTGGAGAAGTCTCTAAGCTCTGTTACCTCTTCATACTGACCCAAAACTAACTCCCCATCCAGGTCTTCTCTGCTCGGGGCTGCCGTCCTGACTGAGATGGGGTCTCTGACCCTGTGCATCCCCCTCTGTCTCCCCAGAGCCCTCAGTGGTGTTTGCCAAGGAGCAGCCGGCACGCAGTGACGTGCAGGCCGTGGCGGGAAGCAGCGCCATGCTGAGCTGCGAGGTGGCCCAGACCCAGACGGAGGTGACGTGGTACAAGGACGGCAAGAAGCTGAGTTCCAGCTCGAAAGTGCGTGTGGAGGCCAAGGGCTGCACCCGGAAGCTGGTGGTGCAGCAGGCGGGCAAGGCGGATGCCGGGGAGTACAGCTGTGAGGCCGGGGGCCAGAAGGTCTCCTTCCACCTGGACGTCACAGGTCAGTCCTGGAGGAGGACGCCGAGCTAGCCTGCGTGCAGGTGACAAGGGGCCTGGCTTCCAGCCTCACCAGACTTGTGTATCGCCTGTAAGCTTTAGGACTTCACACCTTCCAGTCATCTGTGTCCCATCTTCTACCCATTGGCTCCAGGAGGGCTGGATGGGGAGGTTCTCATGAAAAGAAGAGGGCCTGTTTATGTGCATCTGTTTCCTGGCAGTGAGGCTCAGTCACACTGTCATCTTAGCACCCTCCCAGAACCTTCCCGTTGCTTCTGGTGTTAGGACCCAGGCTCTCCCTGATGTTAGGGGCTGAGGTAGGCCTGGGGTATAATTGACTTTCCTCCCATCATATGTCTTCCCTGACAACTAGTACTCACCCTCATCTATAACCTCATGCTTCTCTCAGCTGGCCAGGTGTGTTTCAGTTTGGTCGATACTGGATTAAGGAAAACATCGGCCACACAGTCCTATTTGGAATTCTCTTAGGAGTAAACTTTGGATGATGAAATTCGAGGTTTCTGGGATGCTCTTCATTCCTTTTCCTCTGTAGAGAGGGTCTGGTTGCTGGTAGGTACCAAGAAATAGGCTACTCTTTGTTGTCACTGCCTAGTGAAAAGAGGAAACAAATGATGATGGTAGAGAGTCACCTGTGCTATTTAGGGTGATCTTCTTAGATAAAATATGATTTTCCTTTGTTTTGAAGAAAGTTGGATGTTTCAGGTCAGCATTCCTCTTGGCATTACGTTGACGAATTTAGGAATGGAAAGGAGAAAGTCATTTCTACCTCATCTGTGTGGATTGTTAAGAAGAATTTACTGTCCTGCAAGCCTCTGACGGGCAAAGCAGACTTTACTTCCTTGCATTTTCCTAGTGGTCAGTGAGTGTCTCTTTCTCGTGGCTAAAACATCAGGCAGTCTAAGAAGTCAGGTTATTCTTCTTCTGCGAAGAAAGTCTTCGTGCAGAATGGGAGTGGGCTTCCATGCCACAGTGACTCCTAGGTGGCAGCCCCTAAGAGTTTGAGACCATGTCAGTGTAGCCGGATGCGTGGGTGTGTATATGCCCCAGACTCCACCATGCATCTTTGCAGCATGTGATTTTTGAAGCACATTGAAGAGTACTTTAGGTAAAAACCTTTGAAAAATTGTAAAATGTGTCTAAAACCTAGTAAAATACATGAAAATCAGACTGCCTGCAAAGATAGGGAAAACTCAAAGAATTGGATGACTTGTAATCAATAGGACAAATAATGAAAGCGTTGTCAGCCTCATAGTTCTCTGGTAAACTGTATAAAATATTCAGGAAATTGTTATTCCATGCTTGGAGATGGTCCTAGAGAGAGAGAAATGAGATACCCTCCATAACTATTTTCATGTACAGAACATAACATTGATACTGAAATCACTCCAGAAAGAGAAAGGGAAGATGAAATACCAGACCAATGTACTGCGAGTATCACAATTATGAATTAAATGTTAAGAAAGTGAATTCAGCAGTGTATCCAGGGGTAGAGATCAGTGGTGAAAGTCCTAGTTCAGGATTGCATGTTGTATTAACATTGACAATGTTGACAGAAAGCTTGACGTTAGATTGAATGCAAAAAGATCATCTCCGTGAGCACAGAAGCAAATGGTTGATTGAACTTGCATGTCTTACACTGAGACAAAATGTTTGATAAAATTGAGCTTCAGTTTCTGTCATAAAATTCTTAGTAAGCTTGATAAAAGATATCTTCTTTTTAATGTTACTGCATTCTGGCAAAAACAACAACAACATCCCCCTTATGGTACACCTGGAAGTCTTTGATGTGAGGGACGGAACTCTCAGGCCGCTCTACCCACTGAGTTCAGTAAGGAGGAGAATGAAATCATTGGCAGAGTTTTGAAAAACTAAATATGGGATTTGGTGATAATGTAATGATCAACTCAGACAATCCCAGAGATAAATGATTAGATTGCATCTGTTTCTTGAGTAAGATAAGTGTGTAAAAAAATCAGTATGCAGGAATTATTTCTACTTCTGAGTCCTGCCATGGACCACTTGGAAAATTGAGTTTGCGTGGAAGAGTTAGACTAGCACAGTTGTATCGTGTTTCTAATTTCCAGTCCTGATGAAAGTTGCGAAGGGTCTGTGTGTGAGACATTATTCAAGATTCTGAGAGGCAGTCAGAGGTTGGAATAGATGGATAGAAATTCAAGGGAAAAAAATCAAAAGATGTTTATTAACAATTAAAATCAAAACCAGTTTTTGGGAGGTGGGTCAGATGAAAGAGAAACAGGCAGATTCCAAGGTAAGGTACAGCCAATGTGTTGTTTTCTTGTAGAAATTCAGAATGGGAGTCTTAACTGGGACGTGATGTCAAGACTTACCATAAGGCTGCAGTTCTCAAGACAAGGGGTCCTAGTGCAGGGATGGTTATCACACTGGAGGAACAGAAACTCAGTTCAGAAACAGTTCATAAATGACTTCCCAGCACCACCATCCCCCCTCGACCAACCCCTTTCGATTGTTACTCTCTTGTCTGTTGAAGAAGTCAAGGGAGGATGTTGTAGAAAGAAATGGTGGTTGGATCACTGACCCACACAGAACACTTAAGTTGTACTAACAATTCACACCATACACAGAAGTCAACTCAGGGTGGATTGGAAACCTCAGAGTAAAGAGTAAAACCAAGAAAAAAAAACAGACCTCAGATAATAACATGGTCTCTTCAAAGACTTAGGGTAAGGAGAGATTTCTTAAGTAGAGCACAAATGCTCTAAACTCAAAGGTAAGAAGTGGACATTGTCACAGTATTGGAAGGAAAAACTTTGACTTAACAGAGGACTGGATCAGAGAGTGAATATATGAGTCACATCATTGGGAATATCCTTAAAATTTACCTGTTTGTCATTCTCTGGCACATAAATGTATAAAAGTTGGCCAGAGTTGAATCAACCCAAGAGAACATCTACTATTGGCAAGTGGGGAAAAGATTTGACCCTAGTCACCAGGAAGAAGAAAACAGTAATGGCAAACCCAGGCCTAAGGGGGAGGTGATTGCTTCTTCACTCCTCAGACAGAGACACAGAGAGCCACGGGGAGGTGCAGGCACTCCCCCAGATGGCCACCAGCTGAGAATCCTGAGAGTTGGCAAGCGCGCCGAGCCTCAGCCATCACCAGGACTGCAGGTGTAAGGTTCCTGCATGTAGTATGGAGACTGGGGCACCATCTGGGAATGTTGGGGAACAGTTGCCTTGAGACCTGCAGATGTCATGAACAGAGAACAAGTCTGTTCTCAGGGCCTCGCACCCGGGACCTGCTCCTAGGGACCTGTGGGAAAAAGTGTAAATTGTGTCACATGCTGAGAAAGGCAGGGAGAGGTGTGCAGGGCACGGGGCTGGTGCAGAGCCTGGAGAAGTCTCCAGCCCCCCATCCTCCTACGCAGCCCCCCACCTCCCCATCCAGGTCTTCTCTGGCCGGGGCTGCTGTCCTGACTGAGATGGGGTCCCTGACCCCGTGTCTCCCCCTCTGTCCCCAGAACCCTCGGTGGTGTTTGCCAAGGAGCAGCCGGCACGCAGTGACGTGCAGGCCGTGGCAGGAACCAGCGCCACGCTGAGCTGCGAGGTGGCCCAGGCCCAGACGGAGGTGACGTGGTACAAGGACGGCAAGAAGCTGAGTCCGAGCTCAAAAGTGCGTGTGGAGGCCACGGGCCGTGGGCGGCAGCTGGTGGTGCAGCAGGCGGGCAAGGCGGACGCCGGGGAGTACAGCTGCGAGGCCGGGGGCCAGAAGGTCTCCTTCCACCTGGACGTCACAGGTCAGTCCTGGAGGAGGACGCCGAGCTAGCCTGCGTGCAGGTGACAAGGGGCCTGGCTTCCAGCCTCACCAGACTTGTGTATCGCCTGTAAGCTTTAGGACTTCACACCTTCCAGTCATCTGTGTCCCATCTTGTACCCATGGCTCAAGGAAGGCTGGATGGGGAGGTTCTCGTGGAAAGAAGAGGGCCTGTTTGTGTGCATCTGTTTCCTGGCAGTGAGGCTCAGTCACACTGTCTTCTTAGCACCCTACCAGAGCCTTCCCAGGCTCTCCCTGATTTTAGGGGGCTGATGTAGGCCTGGGGTATAATTGATTTTCCTCCCATCATATGTCTTCCCTGGCAACTAGTACTCACCCTCATCTATAACCTCATGCTGCTCTCAGCTGGCCAGGGGTATTTCACTTCGATTGATGCTGGATTAAGGAAAACATCGGCCACACAGTCCTATTTGGAATACTCTTAGGAGTAAACTTTGGGTGATGAAATTCGAGGTTTCTGGGATGCCCTTCATTCCTTTTCCTCTGTAGAGAGGGTCTGGTGGCTGGTAGGTCCCAAGAAATAGGCTGCTTTTTGTTGTCACTGCCTTGTGGAAGGAAGAAAGAAATGATGATGGTAGAGAGTCACCTGTGCTATTTAGGGTGATCTTCTTAGATAAAATATGATTCTCCTTTGTATTGGAGAAGGTTGGATGTTTCAGGTCAGTATTCCTCTTGGCATTACATTGATAAATTTAGGAATGGAAAGGAGAAAGTCATTTCTACCTCATCTGTGTGGATTGTTAAGAAAAAGTTACTGTCCTACAAGCCTCTGACGGGCAAAGCAGCCTTTATTTCCTTGCATTTTCCTAGTGGACAGTGAGTGTCTCTTTCTCATGACTGAAACATCAGGCAGTCTAAGAAATCAGGTTCTTCTTCTGGGAAGAAACTCTTCATGCAGAATAGGGGTGGGCTTCCATGCCACATTGACTCTTGGTGGCAGCCCCTGAGAGTTTGAGACCGTGTCAGTGTAGCCGGATGCGTGGGTGTGTATATGCCCCAGACTCCACCATGCATCTTTGCAGCATGTGATTTTTGAAGCACATTGAAGAGTACTTTAAGGTAAAAACCTTTGAAAAATTGTAAAATGTGCCTAAAACCTAGTAAAACACATGAAAATCAGACTGCCTGCAAAGATAGAGAAAACTCAAAGAATTGGATGACTTGTCGTTGTAATCAATAGGACAAATAATGAAAGTCTTGTCAGCCTCGTAGTTCTCTGGCCAACTGTATAAAATATTCCGGAAATTGTTATCCCATGCTTGGAGATGGTCCTAGAGAGTGAAGAGTGAGATACCCTCCATAACTGTCTTCATGTACAGAACATAACATTGATACTGACATCACTCTGGAGAGACAACGGGAGGATGAACTAACAGACCAGTTTACTGCGAGTATCACAATTATGAATTAAATGTTAAGAAAGTGAATTCAGCAGTGTATTCAGGGGTAGAGATCAGTGGTGAAAGTCCTAGTTCAGGATTGCATGTTGTATTAAAGTTGACAACGTTGATAGAAAGCTTGATATTAGACTGAATGCAGAAGGATCATCTCCATGATCACAGAATCCAATGGTTGATTAAACTTGCATGTCTTACACTGAGACAAATTGTTTGATAAAATTGAGCATCAGTTTCTGTCATAAAATTCTTAGTAAACTAGATAAAAAATATCTTCTTTTTAATGTTACTGCATTCTGGCAAAAAAAACAACAGCATCCCCCTTATGGTATACCTGGAAGTCTTTGATGTGAGGGACAGCACTCTCAGGCCACTCTACCCACTCAGTTCAGTAAGGAGGAGAATAAAGTCATTGGCAGAGTTTTGAAAAGCTAAACATGGGATTTGGTGATAATGTAATGATCAACTCAGACAATCCCAGAGATAAATGATTAGATTGCATCTGTTTCTTGAGTAAGATAAGTGTGTAAAAAATCAGTATGCAGTAATTATTACTACATCTGAGTCCTGGCAGGGATGGCTTGGAAAGTTAAGTTTGTATTGAAGAGTTAGACTAGCACGGGGGTGTCGTGTTTCTAATTCCCAGGCCTGATGAAAGTTGCGAAGGGTCTGTGTGTGGGACATTATTCAAGATTCTTGAGAGGCAGTCAGAGGTTGGAATAGATGGATAGAAATTCAAGGGAGAAAAATCAAAGAGTTTATTAACAGTCAAAATCAAAACCAGTTTTTTGGAGGGTGGGTCAGATGAAAGAGAGACAGGCAGATTCCAATGTAAGGTACAGCCAATGTGTTGTTTTCTTGTAGAAAATCATAGTGGAGTCTTTACTGGGATATGAATCAAGAATTACCATAAGACTGCAGTTCTCAAGACAAGGGGTCTCAGTCGGGGATGGTTACCAAACTGGAGGAACAGAAACTCAGTTCAGAAACAGTTCATAAATGACATCCCGGCACCACCATCCCTGCCTCGCCCAACCCCTTTCGATTGTTACTCTCTTGTCTGTTGAAGAAGTCAAGGGAGGATGTTGCAGAAAGAAATGGTGGTTGGATCACTGACCCACACAGAACACTTAAATTGTACTAACAATTCACACCATACACAGAAGTCAACTCAGGGTGGGTTGGAAACCTCAGAGTAAAGGCTAAGACCAAGAAAAATAAAACAGCCCTCAGATAATAACATGGTCTCTTCAAAGACTTAGGGTAAGGAAAGATTGCTTAAGTAGAACACAAATGCTCTAAACTCAAAGGGAAGAAGTGGACATTGTCACACTATCGGAAGGAAAAACTTTGTTACCTGTTTGTCATTCTCTGGCACACAAATGTATAAAAATTGGCCAGAGTTGAATCAACCCAAGAGAACACCTACTATTGGCAATGGGGAAAAGATTTGACCCTAGTCACCAGGAAGAAGAAAACAGTAATGGCAAACCCAGGCCTAAGGGGGAGGTGCTTGCTTTTTCACTCCTCAGACAGACATAGAGAGCCACAGGGGGGTGCAGGCACTCCCCCAGATTGCCACCAGCTGAGAATCCTGAGTCGGCAAGCGTGCCGAGCCTCAGCCATCTCCAGGACTGCAGGTGAAAGGTTCCTGCATGTAGTCTGGAGACTGGGGCCCCATCTGGGAATGTTGGGGAACAGTTGCCTCGAGACCTTCAGCTGCCATGAACAGAGAACAAGTCTGTTCTCAGGGCCTCCCACCCGGGACCTGCTCCTAGGGACCTGTGGGAGAAAGTGTAAATTGCCTCACATGCTGAGAAAGGCAGGGAGACGTGTGCAGGGCACGGGGCTGGTGCGGAGCCTGGAGAAGTCTCCAGCTCCACCATCCTCCTACGCAGCCCCCCACCTCCCCATCCAGGTCTTCTCTACCCGGGGCTGCCGTCCTGACTGAGATGGGGTCTCTGACCCTGTGCATCCCCCTCTGTCTCCCCAGAGCCCTCGGTGGTGTTTGCCAAGGAGCAGCCGGCACGCAGTGACGTGCAGGCCGTGGCGGGAAGCAGCGCCACGCTGAGCTGCGAGGTGGCCCAGGCCCAGACGGAGGTGACGTGGTACAAGGACGGCAAGAAGCTGAGTCTGAGCTCAAAAGTGCGTGTGGAGGCCACGGGCCGTGGGCGGCGGCTGGTGGTGCAGCAGGCGGGCAAGGCAGATGCCGGGGAGTACAGCTGCGAGGCCGGGGGCCAGAAGGTCTCCTTCCACCTGGATGTCACAGGTCAGTCCTGGAGGAGGAAGCCGAGCTAGCCTTTGTGCAGGTGATGAGGGGCCTGGCTTCCAGCCTCACCAGACTTGTGTATCGCCTGTAAGCTTTAGGACTTCACACCTTCCAGTCATCTGTGTCCCATCTTCTACCCATGGCTCCAGGAAGGCTGGATGGGGAGGTTCTCGTGGAAAGAAGAGGGCCTGTTTGTGTGTATCTGTTTCCCAGCACTTAGGCTCAGTCACGCTGTCATCTTAGCACCCGCCCAGAGCCTTCCCGTTGCTCCTGGTGTTAGGACCCAGGCTCTCCCTGATGTTTGGGGGCTGATGTAGGCCTGGGGTATAATTGATTTTCCTCCCATCATATGTCTTCCCTGACAACTAGTACTCACCCTCATCTATAACCTCATGCTGCTCTCAGCTGGCCAGGGGTATTTTGCTTTGGTTGATGCTGGATTAAGGAAAGTATCGGCCACACAGTCCTATTTGGAATTCTCTTAGGGGTAAACGTTTGATGATAAAATTCGAGATTTCTGGGATGCCCTTCATTCCTTTTACTCGTTGGAGAGGGTCTGGTGGCTGGTAGGTCCCTTGAAATAGGCTGCTTTTTGTTGTCACTGCCTTGTGGAAGGAAGAAAGAGATGATGATGGTAGAGAATCACCTTTCCTATTTAGGGTGATCTTCTTAGATAAAATATGATTTTCCTTTGTTTTGAAGAAGGTTGGATGTTTCAGGTCTGTATTCCTCTTGGCATTACATTGATGAATTTAGGAATGGAAAGGCGAAAGTCGTTTCTACTGCCTTAGTGTGGATTGTTAAGAAGTAGTTACTGTTCTGCAAGCCTCTGACGGGCAAAGCAGCCTTTATTTCCTTGAATTTTCCTAGTGGTCAGTGAGTGTCTCTTTCTCATGGCTGAAACATCAGGCAGTCTAAGAAGTCAGGTTATTTTTCTTCTGGGAAGAAAGTCTTCATGCAGAATAGGGGTGGGCTTCCATGCCACATTGACTCCTAGGTGGCAGCCCCTAAGAGTTTGAGACCGTGCTAGTGTAGCCGGATGTGTGGGTGTGTATATGCCCCAGACTCCACCATGCATCTTTGCAGAATGTGATTTTTGAAGCACATTGAAGGGTACTTTAAGGTAAAAACCTTTGAAAAATTGTAAAATGTGCCTAAAACCTAGTAAAATACATGAAAATCAGACTGCCTGCAAAGATAGAGAAAACTCAAAGAATTGGATGACTTGTAGTTGTAATCAATAGGACAAATAATGAAAGTCTTGTCAGCCTCGTAGTTCTCTGGTCAACTGTATAAAATATTCAGGAAATTGTTATTCCATGCTTGGAGATGGTCCTAGAGAGAGAAGAATGAGATACCCTCCAAAACTGTCTTCATGTACAGAACATAACATTGATACTAAAATCACTCTGGAAAGACAGCAGGAGAATGAAATACCAGACCAGTTTACTGTGAGTATCACAATTATGAATTAAATGTTAAGAAAGTGAATTCAGCAGTGTATCTAGAGGTAGAGATCTGTGGTGAAAGTCCTAGTTCAGGATTGCATGTTGTATTAACGTTGACAACGTTGATAGAAAGCTTGACATTAGATTGAATGCAAAAAGATCATCTCCGTGAGCACAGAAGCAAATGGTTGATTGAACTTGCATGTCTTACACTAAGACAAAATATTTGATAAAATTGAGCATCAGTTTCTGTCTAAAATTCTTAGTAAGCTTGATAAACGATATCTTCTTTTTAATGTTACTGCATTCTGGCAAAAACAACAACATCCCACTTATGGTACACCTGGAAGTCTTTGATGTGAGGGACGGCACACTCAGGCGGCTCTACCCACTGAGTTCAGTAAGGAGGAGAATAAAATCATTGGTAGAGTTTTGATAAACTAAAGATGGGATTTGGTGATAATGTAATGATCAACTCAGACAATCCCAGACATAGATGATTAGAGTGCATCTGTTTCTTGAGTAAGATAAGTGTGTAAAAAATCAGTATGCAGGAGTTATTTCTACATCTGAGTCCTGCCATGGACCGCTTGGAAAGTTAAGTTTGTGTGGAAGAGTTAAGACTAGCACAGGGGTGTCGTGTTTCTAATTCCCAGGCCTGATGAAAGTTGCGAAGGGTCTGTGTGTGAGACATTATTCAAGATTCTTGAGAGGCAGTCAGAGGTTGGAATAGATGGATAGAAATTCAAGGGGAAGAAATCAAAGATGTTTATTAACAATCAAAATTGAGACCTTTTTTTTGGGAGGTGGGTCAGATAAAAGAAAAACAGGCAGATTCCAAGGTAAGGTACAGCCAATGTTTTGTTTTCTTGTAGAAAATCAGAGTGGGAGTCTTTACTGGGACATGATGTGAGGAATCATAATAAGACTACAGTTCTCAAGAAAAGGGGGTCCCAGTGCGGGTATGGTTACCACACTGGAGGAACAGAAACTCAGTTCAGAAACAGTTCATAAATGACTTCCCAGCACCACCATCCCCCCTCACCCAACCCCTTTCAACTGTTACTCTCTTTTGTGTTGAAAAAGTCAAGGAAGGATGTTGCAGAAAGAAATGGTGGTTGGATCACTGACCCACACAGAACACTTAAGTTGTACTAACAATTCACACCATACACAGAAGTCAACTCAGGGTGAGTTGGAAACCTCAGAGTAAAGGCTAAGACCAAGAAAAATAAAACAGCCCTCAGATAATAACATGGTCTCTTCAAAGACTTAGGGTAAGGAGAGATTTCTTAAGTAGAGCACAAATGCTCTAAACTCAAAGGGAAGAAGTGGACATTGTCACACTATCGGAAGGGAAAACTTTGACTTAACAGAGGACTAGATCAGAGAGTGGATATACGAGTCACACGGTTGGGAATATCCTTAAAATTTACCTGTTTGTCATTCTCTGGCACGTAAATGTATAAAAGTTGGCCAGAGTTGAATCAACCCAAGAGAACACCTACTACTGGCAAGTGGGCAAAAGATTTGACCCTAGTCACTAGGAAGAAGAAAACAGTAATGGCAAACCCAGGCCTAAGGGGGAGGTGCTTGCTTCTTCACTCCTCAGAGACACAGAGAGCCACGGGGAGGTGCAGGCACTCCCCCAGATGGCCACCAACTGAGAATCCTGAGAGTTGGCAAGCGCGCCGAGCCTCAGCCATCTCCAGGACTGCAGGTGAAAGGTTCCTGCATGTAGTATGGAGACTGGGGCACCATCTGGGAATGTTGGGGAACAGTTGCCTTGAGACCTGCAGATGTCATGAGCAGAGAACAAGTCTGTTCTCAGGGCCTCCCACCTGGGACCTGCTCCTAGGGACCTGTGGGAGAAAGTGTAAATTGTGTCACATGCTGAGAAAGGCAGGGAGACGTGTGCAGGGCACGGGGCTGGTGCAGAGCCTGGAGAAGTCTCCAGCTCCACCATCCTCCTACGTAGCCCCGCACCTCCCCATCCAGGTCTTCTCTGCCCGGGGCTGCCGTCCTGACTGAGATGGGGTCCCTGACCCCGTGTCTCCCCCTCTGTCCCCAGAGCCCTCGGTGGTGTTTGCCAAGGAGCAGCCGGCACGCAGTGACGTGCAGGCCGCGGCGGGAAGCAGCGCCACGCTGAGCTGCAAGGTGGCCCAGGCCCAGACGGAGGTGACGTGGTACAAGGACGGCAAGAAGCTGAGTCCGAGCTCAAAAGTGCATGTGGAGGCCACGGGCCGTGGGCGGCGGCTGGTGGTGCAGCAGGCGGGCAAGGCGGATGCCGGGGAGTACAGCTGCGAGGCCGGGGGCCAGAAGATCTCTTTCCACCTGGACGTCACAGGTCAGTCCTGGAGGAGGACGCCGAGCTAGCCTGTGTGCAGGTGATGAAGGGCCTGGCCTCCAGCCTCACCAAACACGTGTGTGCTTGCCTGGATCTTCCATCTCTCAAGCCTCCCTGTGTTCCATGTCCCACTTGGTCCCCACTTTGGCTGGGGGAGCATGTAAAGGGAGGGTGTGCTTGCAAAGAGAAGGGACCGTTTCTGTCCACCTGTTTCCAGGCAGTGAGGCTCAATCTCAGTGTCTTGGCACCTGCCCAGAACTGTCGGGACCCTGCCTTTCCCTGATGCCTGGGCTTGTAGATAACTTAGTTTCCTCCCATCATCTGTCTTTTCTGGGAGCTAGCTCATGCCCTCATCCAGCCCCTCATGCTGGTCCCAGTTGACCAGTGGTGTGTTAGTTTGAGGGATCTTGGATCAGGGGAAAGGTTGGCCACACAATCCTCATTGGCCTTCTCTCAGAAGTGAACTTTGAATTACAAAATTTGAGTTTTCTGGGAGGCTCTTCCTCCCTTTTCCTGGATATAGAAGCTCCAGTTGGCGATAGATAGAAAAAAAATGGACATGTTTTACTGTCACTTCCTTGCAAAGGGAAGAAACAGAGGATGATTAATGGAAGTCACTTGTGCTACTTTGGGTGATCTTAGATCAAAGATGGTATTGCCTTTGTCTTCTAACAGACTCTATGTTCCGTGTCAGTATTCCTGTCCATGTTACACTGATGAATTTAGAAATGGAAAGGAAAAATTCACAGCTGCCACGTCAGTCGGCGTTGCTAATGAGGATTTACTGCCCTCACAGCCCCTGACTGGCAAAACAATCTTTATTTTGTTGCATTTTCGTAGTGGTCAGTAAGACTGTCTGCCTCATGTACCTCAAGCACAGGACAGTCTAAAAACTCAGGTTAGTCTTCTGGGAAGAGGATCTTCATGCCAATATAGAGATGGGCTGCCATCCCACATTTTTTTTTCCTTTTTTAAAAAAAAATTGTTAATTTTTAATTGAAAGATGATTCCTTTATAAAGTTTCGTTGTTTTCTGTCAAACCTCAACATGCATCAGCCATGGGTATACATGTGTCCCCTCCGTCTTGAACCTCCCTCCCGTCTCCCGCCCCATCCCACCCCTCTGGGATGATACGGAGCCCCTGTTTGAGTTCCCTGAGACGTGCAGCCGATTCCCGTTGGCTGTCTATTTTACACATGGTGATGTAAGTTTCCATGGTACCCTCTCCATACAGCTCACCCTCTCCTCCCCGCTCCCCATGTCCATAAGTCTGTTCTCTATGTCTGTGTCTCCATTGCTGCCCTGCAAATAGGTTCATCAGTGCCATCTCTCTACATTCCGTATATATACACGTTAGCGTACGATATCTATCTTTGTCTTTCCGACTTACTTCACTCTATAATAGGCTCTAGGTTCATCCACCTCATTAGAACCGACTCAAATGCATTTCTTTCTATGGCTGACTAATATTCCGTTGTGTATATGTACCACAACTTCTTTATCCATTCATCTGTCGATGGACATCTAGGTTGCTTCCATATTCTAGCAATTGTAAGTGGTGCTGCAGTGAACATTGGAGCACGTGTGTCTTTCAGTTTTGGTTTCCTCAGGGTATATGCCTAGGAGTGGGATTGCTGGGTCATGTGGTGATTTTATTTATTCCTAGATTTTTTTAAGGAATCTCCATACCGTCTTCCATAGTGGCTATTTCAATTTATATTCCCACCAACAGTGCAAGAGCATTCCGTTTTCTCCACGCCCTATCCAGAGTTTATTGTTTGTAGACTTTTTGATGGTGGCCATTCTGATTGGTGTGAGGTGATATCTTACTGTAGTTTTGATTTGTTTTCTCTAGTAATGAGCGATGCTGAACATCTTTTCACGTGTTTGTTAGCCATATTTATGTCTTCTTTGGAGAAATGTCTGTTTAGGTCTTTTTCCCACTTTTTGATTGGGCTGTTTGTTTTCCTGGTATTGAGTTGTATGAGCTGCTTGTATATTTTGGAAATTAATCCTTTGTCAGTTGTTTCATTTGCTGTTATTTTCTCCCATTCTGAGGGTTGTCTTTTCACCATGTTTGTAGTTTCCTTTGCTGTGCAAAAGCTGTTAAGTTTAACTAGGCCCCACTTGTTTACTTTTGTTTTTATTTCCATTACTCCAAGAGGTGGGTCATAGAAGATCTTGCTTTGATTTATGTCATTGAGTGTTCTGCCTATGCTTTCCTGTAAGAGTTTTATAGTTTTATAGTTTCTGATCTTGCACTTATGTCTTAATCTTTGAGTTTATCTTTGTGTATGGTGTTAAAAAGTGTTCTAATTCCATTCTTTTACACGTAACTGTCCAGTTTTCCCCAGCACCATTTATTGAAGAGGCTGTCTTTGCCCCATTGTATATTCTTGCCTCCTTTGTCAAAAATAAGGTACCCATGGGTGCATGGGTTTATTTCTGGGCTTTCTATCTTGTTCCATTGGTCTATTTCTGTTTTTGTGCCAGTACCATACTGTCTTGATGACTGTAGCTTTGTAGTATAACCTGAAGTCAGGAAGATTGATTCCTTCAGCTCCATTCTTCTTTCTCAAGATTGCTTTGGCAATTTGGTTATTCAGGGTCTTTTGTGTTTCCATATGAGTTGTGAAATATTTTGTTCTAATTCTGTGAAAAATGCCATTGGTAATTTGACAGGGTTCACACTGAGTCTGTAGAGTGCATTTTGTAGTATAGTCATTTTCACAATACTGATTATTTCTACCCAGGAACATGGAATAGCTTCCCATCTGTTTATGTTGTCTTTGATTTCTTTCATCAGTGTCTTATAATTTTCTCTATGCAGTTCTTTTGTCACCTTAGGTAGGTTTATTCCTAGATATTTTATTATTTTTGTTGCAATGGTGAATGGGACTGATCCCTTAATTTCTCTTTCTTATTTTTCATTGTTAGTATATATGAATGCAAGTGATTTCTGTGTATTGAGTTTGTATCCTACGACTTTGATAAATTCACTGATTAGCTTTAGTAATTTTCTGATAGTATCTTTAGTAATTTTCTGATAGTATCTTCTGATAGATAATTTTCTATATGTAGTATCATGTCATTTGCAAACAGTGACAGATTTACTTCTTTTTTTCCAATTTGAATTCCTTTTATTTCTTTTTCTTCTCTGATGGCTGTAGCTAGGACTTTGTAAACTATGTTGAATAATAGTGGTGAAAGTGGACACCCTTGTCTTGTTCCTGATCTTAGGGGGAATGCTTTTGGTTTTTCACCATTGAGAATAATGTTTGCTGTAGGCTTATCATATATGGCCTTTACTGTGTTGAGGTAGGTTCCTTCTCTGCCCATTTTTGAAGAGTTTTAATCATAAATGGGTGCTGAATTTTGTCAAAGGCTTTTTCTGCATCTATTGAGATTATCATATGATTTTTATCTTTCAGTTTGTTAATATGATGCATCACATTGATTTGTGTGTACTGAAGAATCCTTGCACCCCTGAAGTAAACTCAACCTGATCATGGTTATGAGCTTTTTAATGTGTTGTTGAGTTCTGTTTTCTAGAATTTGTTGAGGATTTTTGTATCCATTTTCATCAGTGATATTGGCCTGTAGTTTTCTTTGTCTCGTTTTGGTATCAGGGTGATGGTGGCCTCATAGAATGAGTTTGGAAGTGTTCCTTCCTCTGCAATTTTTTGAAAGAGTTTTAGAAGAATAGGTATTAGCTCTTCTTTATGTGTTTGATTAGAATTCACCTGTGAAGCCATCTGGTCCTGGGCGTTGGTTTTTTGGGGGATTTTTGATCACAGTTTTGATATCAGTGCTTGTGGATTGGGTTGTTCATTATTTCTATTTCTTCCTGCTTCAGTCTTGAAAGATTTAACTTTTCTAAGAATCTATCCATTTCTTCCAGTTTATCCATTTTATTGCCATTAAGTTGCTCATAATAGTCTCTTATAATCCTTTGTAGTTCTTTATTGTTGTAACTTCTCCTTTTTCATTTCTAATTTTGTTGATTTGCTTCTTCTCTCTTTTTTCTCGATGAATGTGGCTAAAGGTTTATCAGTTTTATCTCCTCAAAGAATGAGCTTTTAGTTTTATTAATTTTTACTATTGTTTCTTTCATTTATTTTTCATTTTTTTCTGCTCTGATCTTTGTGATTTCTTTCCTTCTGCTGATTTGGGAGTCTTTTTATTCTTCTTTTTCCAGTTGTTTTAGGTGTTAAGTTAGGTTGTCTAGTCAATGTTTTTCTTGTTTCTTGAGGTAGGATTGTATTGCTATAAACTTCCCTCTTAGAACTGCTTTTGCTGGATCCCATAAGTTTTGGGTTGTCGTGTTTTCATTGTTATTTATTTCTAGGATTTTTTTTATTTCCTTTTGATTTCTTTAGTAACCTGTTCATTATTTAGAAACATACTGTTTAATCTCCATGTGTTTGTGGTTTTTACAGTTTTTTCTTATTATTGATATCTAGTCTCATAGAGTTGTGGTCAGAAAAGATGCTTGATATGACTTCAATTTTCTTACATTCCTGAGGTTTGATTTGTGACCCAAGATGTGGTCTATCCTGGAGAATG
This sequence comes from Muntiacus reevesi, assembly GCF_963930625.1. Classification (NCBI taxonomy): domain Eukaryota; kingdom Metazoa; phylum Chordata; class Mammalia; order Artiodactyla; family Cervidae; genus Muntiacus; species Muntiacus reevesi. Next base: position 181,714,015 of record NC_089249.1, on the reverse strand, counting down.
TTCCGTGTTCACTGGAGAAGAAGGTGTATTCTTCTGCATTTGGATGGACTGTCCTGAAGACATCAATGAGATCCAGCTCATCTAATGTATTAATTAAGACTCGTGTTTCCTTATTAATTTTCTCCTTTGATGACCTGTCCATTGGTGTGAGTGGGGTGTTAAAGTCTCCTGCTATTATTGTGTTACTGTCAATTTCTCCTTTTATGTCTGTGAGTGTTTGTCTTGTGCATTGAGGTGCTCCTGTGTTGGGTGCATAGGTATTTACAATTGTTACATCTTCCTGTTGGATTATGTAGTATGCTTCCTTATCTCTTGTAACAATTCTTTATTTCAAGGTCTGTTTTGTTTGATATGAAGATTGCTATTCCAGCTTTCTTTTGCTTCCCATTTGCATGAAATATATTTTTCTATCCTCTCACTTTCAGTCTATAGGTGTCTTTAGGTATGAAGTGGGTTTCTTGTAGACAGCTTATGTATGGGTCTTGATTTTGTATCCATTCAACTAGTCTATATCTTTTGGTTGGACCATTTAATTCATTTAAATTTAAAGCAATTATTGATATATATGTTCCTATTTCCATTTTCTTAATTGTTTGTGGTTTGTTTCTGTAGATCTTTTTCTTGTTTTGTGTTTCTTGACTATATACGTCCCTTTAACATTTCTTATAAAGCTGATTTAGTGGTACTGAATTCTCTTAACTTTTGCTTGTCTGTAAAGCTTTTGATTTCTCCATCAATTTTGAATGAAATTCTTGCCAGGCAGAGTAATCTTGGTTGTACATTTTCCCCTTTTAGTACTTTAAGTATATCCTGCCATTCCCTTCTGGCCGACAGAGTTTCTGCTGAAAGATCAGCTGTTAAATGTATGGGGTTTCCCTTGTATGTTACTTGTTGCTTTTCTCTTACTGCTTTTAATATTCTTTCTTTATATTTAACCTTTGTTAGTTTGATTAGTGTGTATCTTGGCATGTTTGTCCTTGGGTTTATTCTATATAGGACTCTTTGCACCTCTTGGACTTGATTGACTATTTCCTTTTCCATGTTGGGGAAATTTTCAACTATAATCTCTTAAGAATTTTTCTTATACCTTCTTTTTCTCTTCTTCTTCTGGGATCCATGTAATTCAAATTTTGGTGCATATAATATTGTTCCAGAGATCTCTGAGACTGTCCTCAGTTCTTTTCATTCTTTTTACTTTATTCTGCCCTTCAGCAGTCATTTCCACCATTTTATCTTTCAGCTCACTGATCCATTCTTCTGTTTCAGATATTCTGCTCTTGATTCCTTCTAGAATATTTTTAATTTCAGTAATTGTGTTGTTTGTGTCTGTATGTTTATTATCTAATTCTTCTAGCTCTTTGTTAGTTGATTCTTGCATTTTCTCCATTTTATTTTCAAGGTTTTGTATCATCTTTATTATCAATATTCTGAATTCTTTTTCAGGTAGTTTGCTTATTTTCTCTTCCTTTATTTGGACTTGTGTGTTTTCTGGTTTGTTCCTTCGTTTGCGCAGTACTTCTGTTTTTTCATTATTTTTTTAAACTTATTATGTTTGAGGTCTCCTTTTTCCAGGAGAAAATAATTCAGGGTGAATTCTTCCTTCCTTTTGGTTTCTGCCTCATAAGTTTGGTCCAGTGGTTTGTGTCAGCTTTGTGTAGGGTGTGACTTGTGCTTGCATGTGGTGGGAGGCGGTGAGTTTTTTTTTCTTCCTCTGATGGGCAGGACTGAGCGAGGTGGTAATCTTGTCTACCGAAGATTGGGTTTGTATTTTTGTCTTTTTTTTTTGGATGAGGCACCCTGCTACTGGTAGTTGGGCAATGCCAGGTCTTGTATTCAAGTGGTTGCCTTTGTGGGAGTTCTCGCTACTTGATACTCCCTAGGATTAGGAGTTCTCTGGTAGTCTAGGGTCTTGGAGTCAGCACTCCCACTCCAAAGGCTCAGGGCTTGATCTCTGGCCAGGAACTGAGATTCCACAGGTGGGTGGTTATGGCATTAAATGGGATTAAAACAAATGCCCCAAAAGAAGAAACCAAAGATGAACCCCAGACAAATGGCAATTACAAAATCAGGCAAATAATAATTAAAATAATGGACAATACACACATACATAAACACCCATAGCAAAATCAAAACAGTCCAACAAAAATAAAGTACAACAGACTGACCCAGTGAACAAAAGAAACCAAAAATGATATCCACCAGTTAAGAACAAAACTAAAGCACAAACTGGAAAACAAAACTAAAGCAAGACACCAATTGGGGGATAAAGCAGTGAAAACAAACCTAACAAATATGGTGAGAAAAAGAAAAGAAAGAAAGAATAGAAATGCAAAGTTAAATAGAGGCAGGGAAAGATTTATATATATTAAAGATTAACTGCAAGGGGGAAAGAACAGTAGGAAAAGCAAACAAAAAAATAGATGTAGAAAAAATAATGTTTTTAAATTTTTTTTTTTAATTAAAGAGGATAAAAAGAAAACCACAGAACTGCAAAAGGCCAAAGTTCTGCAAAAGGCAGAAGTTTATAACAGAAATAAAAAGTGTGATTGAAAAAAAATCTCATAAGCTTAAATAGATTTCATAGTGCTAATAAAATCAACAGCTACAACAGGGTGGGGGAGGTAGGGAAAAAAAGAGAAAAAAAAATCCAGAAGCAACTATAGAGCAAGTCAAAATATAAGCATAATAAATGTTTTTCTTGAGTCTCTGCTGTCAGCATTCTTTCCCTCACTGTGACTCACAGTCCACGTTGCCTCCCGAGGACGCCCTCTAATATGAGGCCGGTCTCTGGACCTGCTTGGGGACAGCTCAGACTCTAATCTGCTCCTACTCCTGTGTGTTTTTGCCTCCAATGCCCACAGCTATCAGAACTAGTGCGCTTTCTTTTGTGGGAGCTCTCAATGACCTCTTATATATTCCATAGACACAGAGTCTGCCTAGTTGATCTTGTGAATTTAATCTGCAGCTTGTACAGCTGGTGGGAAGGTTTTGGGTCTTCTTCCTTAGCCACACTGCCCCCGGGTTTCAGCTGTGGTTTTATTTCCACCTCTGCATGTGGGTCGTCCACTGGGGTTTGCTCCTGAGGCTGCCCTGGAGGACTTGGGCTTGCCCCTGTGAGGGCTAGGTGTGGAGGTGGGGCAGCTGCTTGGGTCGCAGGGGTTCTGGCAGCACCAGGTACTGAGGGGGGTTGGCGGCTCGGGCAGCAGGAAATATAGTGCTCTAGAAGAAAAATAAATGCAAAAAGGCAAACTGGTTGTCTAAGGAGGCCTTACAAATAGCTGAGAAAAAACCACTACAATATTGTAAAGTAATTAGCCTCCAATTAAAATAAATAAATTAAAAATTTTTTTTAAAAAGAGAAGAAAAGCTAAAGGCAAAGGAAAAAAGGAAAGATATACCCATCTGAAGAAAAGTTCCAAAGAAAAGCAAGGAGAGATAAAAAGCCTTCCTCAGTGATCAGTTCAAAGAAATAGAGGAAAACAATAGAATAGGAAAAACTAGAGATCTCTTCAAGAAAATTAGAGATACCAAGGGAACATTTCATGCGAAGATGGGCGCAATAACAGACAGAAGTGGTATGGACCTAAAAGGAGCAGAAGATATTAAGAAAAGGTGGCAGGAACACACAGAAGAGCTATACAAAAAAAGATCCTAATGACCCAGATAATCACAATGGTTTGATCACTCATCTAGAGCCAGACATCCTGGAGTGCGAAGTCAAGTGGCCCTTAGGAAACATCACTACGAACAAAGCTAGTGGAGGTTATGGAATTCTAGCCGAGCTATTTCAAATCCTGAAAGATGATGCTGTGAAAGTGCTGCACTCAATATGCCAGCAAATTTGGAAAACTCAGCAGTGGCCACAGGACTGGAAAAGGTCAGTTTTCATTCCAGTCCCAAGAAAGGAAATGGCAAAGAATGTTCAAACTACAACACAATTGCACGCATCCCACATGCTAGCAAAGTAATGTTCAAAATTCTTTTGAGGAAGTTTTCAACAGTACGTGAATGGTGATCTTCCAGATGTTTAAGCTGGATTTAGAAAAGGCAGAGGAACCAGAGATCAAATTGCCAACATCTGTTGGATCATCGGAAAAGCAAGAAAATTCCAGAAAAACATCTACTTCTAAAAAAAACAAAAGAAGTCTCCTTCTGCTTTGTTGACTACGCCAAAGCCTTTGACTGTGTGGGTCACAACAAACTGTGGAAAATTCTTAAAGAGATGGGAATACCAAACTAGCTGACCTGCCTCCTGAGAAATCTGTATGCAGGTCAGGAAGCAACAGTTAGAATTGGACATGGAACAATGGAGTGGTTACAAGTTGGGAAAGGTGTACATTAAGGCTGTATGTTGTCACCCTGCTTATTTAACTTATATGCAGAGTACATCATGAGAAATGCCAGGCTGGATGAAGCACAAGCTGGAATCAAAATTTCTTGGAGAAATATCAATAACCTCAGCTATGCAGATGATACCACCTTTATGGCAGAAAGCAAAGAGGAGCTGAAGAGCCTCTTGATGAAAGTTACAGAGGAAAGTGAAAAAGCTGGCTTGAAACTTGGCATTCAAAAAATTAAGATCATGGCATCTGGTCCCATCACTTCATGGCAAATAGATGGGGAAACAATGGAAACAGTGCCAAACTTTATTTTCTTAGGCTCCAAAATCACTGCAGATGGTGACTGCAGTCATGAAGTTAAGATGCTTGCTCCTTGGAAGAAAAGCTGTGACAAACCTAGACAGCATATTAAAAAGCAGAGACATTAATTTGCTGACAAAAGTCCATCTAGTCAAGGCTATAGTTTTTCCAGTAGTCATGTATGGATGTGAGCGTTGGACAATAAAGAAAGCTGAAGAATTGATGCTTTTGAAGTGTGGTGCTGGAGAAGACTCTTGAGAGTCCCTTGGACTGCAAGGAGATCCAACCAGTGAATCCTAAAGGAAATCAACCCTGAGTATTCATTGGAAGGACTGATTCTGAAGCTGAAGCTCCAGTACTTTGGCCACCTGATGCAAAGTAGTGACTCATTGGAAAAAGCCCTGATGCTGGGAAAGATTGAAGGCAGGAAGAGAAGGGGATGACAGAGGAGATAGTTGGATGTCATCAGTGACTCGATGGACATGAGTTTGAGCAAATTCCAGCAGTTATTGATAAACAGGGAAGCCTGGTGTGCTGCAGTCTATGGGATCGCAAAGAGTTGAACACGACTCAGCAGCTTAACTGAACTGAGAAGGATATGGCAACCCACTCCAGCTTTCTTGCCTGGAGAACCCCTGTGACAGAGAAGCCTGCCAGGCCACAGTCTGCAGGGTCGCAGAATTGACAGGACTGAAGCGCCCTGCGCCTTGCATAGATGCAAGTCTGTTTTCTTTTTTTTTTTGCCTGTGGCAGTTCTGCCCCAGTGGGGTTGAGCATGAAGGTGGCGGAGCTGCTTGGGTCATGAGGACCCAGGCGGTACCAAGTGCGCAGGGACGTGGACTCTGTTGGCTGCAGGAGTTATGGCCCTATCAGTCTTTTTCTAGCCTCTGGCAGCTGGCAGTCAGAAGGCCTCTTTGTCTTGTCTTTCTCCGTTGCTCTGCCCATTCGGGGTCCTCCTCTGGAGATGGGCGCATCAGGCACATAAAGGGGCACCCTGGGTGGGGTCCCACTCTAATTTGGTGCATCAGATGTCTGATGGGCCAGCCTCTCTATTGTTCAGCTGCTGATGCTGGCGTGTGAGGAGAGAGAGGCTATGGTGATGGCTCCACCCCCTACACGTGCCTCAGCAGTATCGCCTTGCTTCCATGGCTGCCCAGCTTTCCTCCACAGGAATTTCCCACCATAATCTCGTCCCTCTCATCCCTTCAATCCGTCTTTCCACAGTCAACAGCAGCCCTCACCCTGGGATTGCTTCACAATCCCTACTCTCCAGCTCACAGCTGCTGCGCCTTATAGGGGACCTGCGTCCCTGTCCAGGGTACATATGGCTGCAGCAAGGACTGTCTGATTCTCATTCCATTTAGGCTGCCACAGATCAGCTGTTTCACTCTCAGCCTTAAATGATTCTCCTCTCGGACAATTGCCCCGATGTGGGGATCGGACCCCTGCTTCAGTTTCCCTACCCACCAAGGGCAGGTCCAGTCCTACTAACACTCCTGTTTTTCCCTAGTTCCTTCCTCCTACTGAGTTTTGCGTGGGTCTATATATCCTTTTCCGGTGGTCAGGTACTCCTGCCTGCTCTCAGCTGGTGTTCTGCATGCACTTCTGGGTCTGAAGGTGTACTCCTGATGCATCTGTGGAGGGAGAGGTACTCCATGTCCACCTGCTCCTCTGCCACCCCATGTTATCACTAGGTGCTTACCTCTGACATTTTGTGATCATGCCAGGGTAGGTTGGTTTGTGGGTGTGTGTGTTCCCCAGATCCCACCATGCAACTTTGTTAAATGTGGTTTTTGAAGCATGTTAGTGAGTATTCTAAGGTAAAACCATTTGAAAATAGTGAAGTGTGGCTAAATCTTAGTAATCTCTGAAAATCAGATACAGGAAGATAAAGAAAATCAGAGATATGACTTGTGAATCAGTAAGACCACTGATGAAAATCTTCTCAGCCCTGTAGTTCTCTGATACACTATACAAAATATCTGGAAACTGCTGTTCCACTGGACATGGTTTCAAAAAACTAAAGGTGGATTTGCTGATAATAGGATGATCAACTCAGACCATCCTTAAAGATAAACTATTAGAATGTATATGATTCTTGCATAGGATTAATGTGTAAAAAATTAACATGGAAAAAACACTTCTGTGTCTAAGTCCTGGCAAGGTGTGCTTGGGAAAAAAAATGAAATTTGTGTGAAAGCGTTAGACTAGCTTAGTTGTATCATGTTTCTAATTCCAGGTCTGATCAATGTTGCCAAGAGGCTGTGTGGGGGGAAATTCTGGATTCTTGAGAGACAGTTAAAGGTTGCAAGAGATGGATAGAAATCCAACGGGGGAAAAAAATCAAAACTTGTTTATTAACAATCAAAATGGAAGAAAATTTGTTTTTTCAGTGGTCTGATATAAGAATAACAGGCAGATTGCAAAGGCAAGATAACAGCCAGTATGTCATTTTCTTGAAGAAGAGCATGGTAGGAGCATTTACAGTTACCCAATGTCAAAAATTATTACAAGGCTACAGTCTTCAAGATAAGGGATCCCAGTGCTGGGATGGTTACCACATCCTAGGAACAGAATAGTGAACTCAGAAACAGTCCTTGCAGAAGTGGAATCTTGCATCACCCATTCCTACTGACCTTCTGCATCTTCCACTTGTTACTGTGTTGTCTATTGAGAACTAGGGGAAGGATGTTGTCCTCCAAAAATGGTGGGTGGACCACTGCACCATACAGAAAAATTTTGTACTAGCAGTTCACACCACACTCATAAGTCAACTTGAGGTGGGTTAGACACCTCAGTGTTAAAGATAAAACCCCAAAATTCACAGATGCTAATGTGGTTTCTTCAAGACTTTAGGTAAAAAGATTTCTTGAATACAGACGCTCTACGCTTAAGGGGACAAAATGGCTATTGTGACACTGTTGGAGGAAAAACTATTGGAGAACTGGATCAGAGTGAAAATGCTAGTCACACAATCGAGAATATCCTTAAATCCTACCTATGTGTCAGTCTCTGGTATTTAAATTGACAAAGAGTGGCCAGATGTGAATTGAGAGAAGAGAGAACCTATTGGTTAAGTGGGCAAGGAATTTGAATAGTGTCACCAATGAGAAAAGAACAAGAATGGTGAACCCAGTCCTAAGGGGAAGGTGCTTGCTTCTTCATTCCTCAGACAAAGACAAAGAAAGCCACGGGGAGGTGCAGGCACTCCCCCAGATTGCCACCAGCTGAGAATCCTGAGAGTAGGCAAGGGCGCCGAGCCTCAGCCATCTCCAGGACTGCAGGTGAAAGGTTCCTGCATAGTAGTATGAAGACTGGGGCACCATCTGGGAATGTTGGGGAGCAGTTGCCTTGAGACCTGCAGATGCCATGAGCAGGGGACAAATCTGTTCCAGTGACTGCCCACCCCAAGGTGTGCTCCCAGGGACCCATGAGAGAATGCATAAATTGTGTCCCTGTTGCTGAGAAAGGCAGGGGGACCTCTGCAGGGCACGGGGCTGTTGCAAAGCCTGGAGAAGTCTCCAGCTCCACCATCCCCTTTCCCGACTGCCCCCTACCACCTCCCCATCCAGGTCTTCTCTGCCCGGGGCTGCCGTCCTGACTGAGGTGGGGTCTCTGACCCTGTGTCTCCCCCTCTGTCCCCAGAGCCCTCGGTGGTGTTTGCCAAGGAGCAGCCGGCACGCAGTGACGTGCAGGCCGTGGCGGGAAGCAGCGCCACGCTGAGCTGCGAGGTGGCCCAGGCCCAGACGGAGGTGACGTGGTACAAGGACGGCAAGAAGCTGAGCCCGAGCTCGAAAGTGCGTGTGGAGGCCACGGGCTGTGGGCGGCGACTGGTGGTGCAGCAGGCGGGCAAGGCGGATGCCGGGGAGTACAGCTGCGAGGCCGGGGGCCAGAAGGTCTCCTTCCACCTGGACGTCACAGGTCAGTCCTGGAGGAGGACGTTGAGCTAGCCTGTGCAGGCGGTCAGAGGACTGGCTCCCTGCCTCACCAAACATGTGTGTGCTTGCCTGGATCCTTCATCTCATCAAGCCTCCCTGTCTTCCGTGTCCCATCTTAGTCCCTGGGGGAGGGTAATTGGGGAAGGTGTGCATGCAATGAAGAGGGGCTGTTTCTGCCCACATGTTTTCCTGGCAGTGAGGCTCAATACCTCTGTATCAGCACCTGCCCAGAACCTAATGGTTATTCCTGGTGTTGAGACCCTGGGTCTCTTTGGGCTTGGGGGCTGAGGGAGACCTCCCGTCCCCTCGTAAGTCTGTCCTCAACACCCAGCACATTCCCTCATGTTGCCCCTCATGCCAGTTCTCAGTTGTCAAGAGGTGTTTCAATTTGGTGGATACTGATCATGAGAAATACTGGCTACACAATCCTACTTGAAATTCTCTTAGGGGTGAACTTTGGATGATGAAATTTGAGGTTTCTGGGAGGCCTTTTCTTCCTTTTCCTGGATATAGAAGCGCCAGTTGCCTAGAGGTAGCAGGAAATAGGCCCAGTTTGTTGTCACATATTTTCAAAGGGAAGGAAAAAAGGCTGATTGGTAGAGAGTCATCTGTGCTGTTTAGGCTGATCTTGGATAAAAGATGCTTTTGCCTCTCTCTTCACATAGGTTGGATTTTCCCGTCAGTGCTCCTTTTTGCGTTCCGCTGAGGGAGTTAGGAACAGAAGGGAACACCTTCACTTCTGCCACGTCAGTAGTCTTTACTGAGAAGGAGTTACCGTCCTAGCAACCTCTGAGTGGCAGAGCAGTGCTGATTTCCTTGCAGTTTCCTGATGCTCAGTGAGTGTCTCTGTCTTGTGACTGGAAGATAGGGCAGTCTTAGAAATCAGCTTGTTCTTCTTCCCGGAGGAGTCTCGTGCCGCAGAGGGATGGGCTGCCGTTTCACATTTACTCCTAGGTACTGACACGTAATTTGACACTGTGCCAATATAGAATGGTTTGTGGGTGTGAACAGATGCCTCAGATCCCACAGTTCATCTTTATAGAATGTGCTTTTTGGAGCACATTAGAGATTATTTGAAAGTAAAACTTTTAAAAACTTGTGAAATGTGGCTAAATCATTGTAAGCTCTATGAACACAAGAAGATACAGAGAAGTCAGAGTGTTGTAAGACGTGTCAATCAGTAGGACCAATAATGAAAAGTCTTCTTAGCCCTGTAGATCTCTGGTTGTTTTTGATGTTTATTTGCAAGTCATGTCTAACTCTTTCATGACCCTGTGGACTGCAGTTCACCCTGCTCCTCTGTCCATGGGATTTCCCAGGTAAGAATGCTAGAGTGGGTTGCCATTTCCTTCTCTAGGGGATCTTCCTGGCCCAGGGATCAAACTTGCATCTCCTGCACTGCAGGCAGATTATTTATTTCCCAGCCACCAGTGAAACCAGTTCTCTGGTACACTGTACAAAATGTCCTGGAAAACTGTTATTCTGTGCTTGTGGAGATGATCCTAGAGAGAGAAAAAGGATACAAACTCTGTAACTTTCTTCATATACAAAGCATAGCATTGATACCAAAATGACCCAGAAATGGCAGGGAGCATCAAATTCCAGACCAATCGTCTGCGAATATCAAGGCCAAAATAAAAAATCATAATATTTGTTAGCAAAATGAATTAATCAATGTATCCAGGAGTAGGGATCCGTGATAAAAGTTGTGGTCTAGGGTTGCACAATGGGCTTAACATTGGTTATGTTAATAGATATCTAAAGCTTGATATTAAGAAATAGAGTGCAAGGACTTCCCTGGTGGTCCAGAATGCCAGTGTCAGGGACAATGGTTTGATCCTTGTTCCGTGAAGATCCCAAATGTGATTATCTCCATAGTACAGAATCAAGTGGTTAATTAAATTCAAACATCATACATCAAGACAAAATAGTTGATAATATCAAGCATCTATCTGTCCCTGCCATAAGATACTTGGGAAACTGTATAAGATATTTTTTCTTTTAACATAATAAAATTCTTGTGAAAAGAACAGCAGTGATAACATTATCCAGCTTAAGGTTTGAGTGCAAGTCTTTGAGTGAGGGATAATACATGGAGGCCACTGCAACCCCTGAGCCCAGTAAGGAGGAGAATAAAATCACCAGCAGATGGTTTTGAAAAACTAAAGATGAAATTTAGAAACTCAGAAAATTTGAAGATACATTATTAGACTGTGAATGATTCTTGAGGAAAAAAATCAGCATGCTGAAATAATTCCTACATCTAAGTCCTCGTTAGGAACGCTTGAAGAATGAAATCTGTGTTAAGAGTTGGACTAGCACAGTTGTATCATGTTTCTAATTCCAGGTCTGATCAAAGTCACCAAGAGGCGTGTGTGGGGAAATTATATTTAAGATTCTTGAGAGACAGTGGGAGGTTGCATTAGATGGAGCAATCTGAGGGAAAAAGTCAAAGGTGTTTTAACAATCAAAATAGAATTTTCTTTTTTTGGGTGATCTGATGGAAGAATAATAGGCCAATTTCAAAGGCAAGGTACAGCCAACACACTGTTTTCTTGAAGAAAAGCATGGTGGGGACATTTCCTGGGACCTGTGTTAGGCTAAGTTGCTTCAGTAGTGTCAGACTCTTTGCAACCTTGTGGACTATAGCTTACCAGGCAGGCTCCTCTGTCTGTGGGATTCTCCAGGCAAGAATACTGGAGTAGGTTGCCATTTCCTCCTCCAGGGGATCTTTCTGACCGAGGGATCAGATCCGCATTTCTTACGTCTCATGCATTGGCAGGTGGAATTTTTACCACTAGTACCACCTGGGAAGCCCTCTGAAACCACAGAGCTATCTACAAAAGCAGGCTCCTGCTCGGGACCCTCTTGGCTGCAGAAGCAGACACACACTCAGGCATGCCAGCTCTGCAAATGGCTGCAAGGCCACATGTGTGTGGGCACGTGATCCCTGCTCCATGGAGGACCAGCCTGACCTGTTCCTCATGTATCAGGAATTACCCTAAAGCTGTAGTATTCGAGATAAGGGGATCCCAGTGCAGTGATAGTTTCCACATCAGAGGAACCGAATGGTGAGCTCAGAAACAGTTCCTTGCATAAATGGCTTCCTGCACCACCCGTCCCTCCATCCCCCTACACCTTTCCATTGTTACTGTGTTGTCTATGGGATAACTCAAGGAAGGATGTTGTCTAATAAATGGTGTTGGACCACTGAACCATATGGAAAAATTAAATTGTGCCAGCAATTCACACCACACCCAAAAGTCAGCTCAGAGTGGGTTAGAAAACTCGGGGTAAAAGGCAAAACCCAAAAAAACCCCTCAGATGATAATGTGGTTTCTTTAAAGACAACATACGGAGAAATTTCTTAAATGGAACACAAATGATCTATGCCCAAAAGGGCTGAAATGGACATTGTGAAACTGTTGGAAGGAAAATCTTTGATTTATCAAAGGACTGGATCTGAGAGTGAAAATGCCAGTCACACAGTTGGAAATACCCTTAAATCCTACATATGAGTCATTCTCTGGTATGTAAGTGTATGAAGAGTGGCCAAAGTTGAATGAAAAAAGAGCCTCCTATTTGTAGGTGGGCAAAAGATTTGAGTTGTGTCACCATGAAGAAGAAAATAGGAATGGTGAACCCAGTGCTAAGAGGAAAGGTACCCAGCTTCTTTATTACTCGGTGACAAAGCAAGCCAGGGAAAGGGGGGGAGGCAGTCCCCCAAGATTGCCGCCAGCTGACAGTAGTTAACGGTCGGAAGGGCACCGAGGCTCAGCCCTCTCCATGGACCACAGGCGAAAAGTTCCTGCATAACCACATGGAGATGACTAGGTCACCACCTAGCAAAGTTTGGGGACACATGCCTCGTGACCCTGCAGATGCCGTGAGCACAGGAGACGTCTTTTCCAGTGGCCACGCTGCCAGCTGGACCAGCTCCCGTGGACTCAGAGGAGAATGCGTAAATGTGGGACTGTTGCTGAGAACGCAGGGGACCTCTACAGAGCACAGGGCTGGTGCAGAGCCCAGAAACGCTTTCAGCTCCCCTGCCACCACACACACCTCCTCCTCGGCTCCCCCCGCTTCTCTGCCCGGGGCTGCCATCCTGACTGAGATGGGGTTTCTCACCCTGTGTATCCCTCTGTCCCCAGAGCCCTCGGTGGTGTTTGCCAAGGAGCAGCCAGCACGCAGTGACGTGCAGGCCGTGGCGGGAGCCAGCGCCACGCTGAGCTGCGAGGTGGCCCAGGCCCAGACGGAGGTGACGTGGTACAAGGACGGCAAGAAGCTGAGCCCGAGCTTGAAAGTGCGTGTGGAGGCCACGGGCCGTGGGCGGCGGCTGGTGGTGCAGCAGGCGGGCAAGGCGGATGCCGGGGAGTACAGCTGCGAGGCCGGGGGCCAGAAGGTCTCCTTCCACCTGGATGTCACAGGTCAGTCCTTGAGGAGGACGCCGAGCTAGCCTGTGTGCAGAGGGTGAAGGGATTGGCTTTTGGTCTCAACAGATGTGTGTACTCGCCTATAGCCTTTATTTCTTCATATCTTCATGTCTCATCTTCGTATCATCTTGGCCCTGAGGAAGGGTGGATGGGGAGGATGCACCTTCAGTGAAGAAGGGCCATTTTTGTCCACCTCTTTGGAGGCAGTGAGACTCACTCACACTGTCTTCGTAGCTGCCCAGAACCTTCCTTGTATTCTTGGTATTGGGACCCTGACTCTCCCTGATGCTTGGGGGCAGAGGTAGACCTGGGAATATGTGACTTTTCTCCCATCATCTGTCTTTCCTGAGAGCTAGCACATGCCCTCATCTGGTACCTCATCCAAGTGCTTCGGTGTTTCAATTTGATGCATTCCAGATTAGGGGAAATACTGGCCACACAATCCTACTTGAAATTCTTGCAGAAGTGAACTTCGGATGATTGAATTTGAGGTTTCTTGGATGCCACTCCTTCCTTTCTCTGGATATAGAAGCTCCAGTAGCCTGTACATTGCAAGAAAAAAAAAAAAAAAAAACCATGTTTTGTTGTCAGGTCCTTTCAAAGTGGGGCTTCTCTGGTGGCTCAGCAGTAAAGAATCTGCCTGCAATGTAGGAGCCGCAGGAGATGCAGGTTTGGTCCCTGGGTTGGGAAGATCCCTTGGAGGAGGGCGTGGTAACTCATTCCAGTATTCTTGCCTGGAGAATCCCATGGACAGAGGAGCCTGATGGGCTACAGTCCAGAGGGTCGCAGAGTTGGACACCACTGAATCGACTTAGCGTGCATGCACACTTTACAAAGGGAGGAAAGAAAGGATGATTGATAGTCACCTGTGCTATTTAGGGTAATCTTCTTAGATCAAGTATGACTTTGTGTTTGTCTTCGAACAAGTTTGTATGTTGCAGGTCAGTATTCCACTTGGTGTTAGTTGATGAATTTAGGAATGGAAAGGAAAAAAATCTCTTCTGCCACATCAGTAGGTATTGCTAATAAGCAGTTACTGTCCTAGCAGCTTCTGATTGGCAAAGCAGCCTCTATTTCCTTGCATTTTGCTTGTAGTCATTGAGTGTCTCTTTCTCATGGCTGAAATGTCAGGCAGTCTAAGAAATCAGGTCTTGCTTTTTCTGGGAAGAGAGTCTTCATGCTGAGTAGGGGTGGCAACCATGCCACATTGACTTCTAGGTGCCAGCATGTGAGAGTTTAAGACCATGCCAGTGTATCAGGATGTGTGGGTGTGTATACACCCCAGATCTCTTAGATCCACCATGGATCTCTTAGAATGTGGTTTTGGGGAGCACATTAGAAAGTATTTTATGGTAAAACCTTTGAAAAATTGTGATAACATGGCTAAATCCTAGGAGATTATGTGATAATCGGACACACGAAGACAGAGTAAATTTAGTTTGTGACTTGTGAATCAGTTGGACCAGTAATGAAAAATCTTCTCAGCCCTGTAGTTTTCTAGTGAGGCATGCAAAATATTTGGAAAATTGTTGTTGCATGCTTATGGAGATGGTCCTAGAGAGAGAAGAATGAGATATCCTCCATAACTCTTTCATGTCCAGAATATAACATCGATGCCAAAATCACACTAGAAAGGCAGGGAGAATGAAATTCCAGAAAATCTACTGCGAGTGTCAAGGTCAAAAAAGAACTCAGCAGTGTATCCACGGGTAGAGATGCGTGGTGAAAGTCATAGTTCAGGATTGCACGTTGTGTCAGCGTTGGCATCGTTGATAGGTAGAAAGCTTGACTTTGGATTGAATGCAGAAAGATGTGATTGTCTTCATGAGTACAGAATCAAATAGTTGATTGAACTTGAAGGTGGAACAAAATGTTTGATAATATTGAGCATCAGTTTGTGCCATAAAATTCTTAGCAAACTATATTAAAGAGTTCTTTTTAATGTTATCACACTCCTGCAAAAACAAGAACAAGCCCAACAACAGCATCCCACTTAAGGAGTACCAGGAGATCTTTGACATGAGGGACAGCACTCAAGCCAACTATAACCTCTGAGTTGAGTAAAGAGGAGAATAAAATCACTGGAAAACTAAAGGTGGAATTTGCTGATGATGGAATGATCAGCTCAGACAATCCCAGAGATAAATAACCATTTATCGGATTGCATCTGATTCTTGAGTACGATTAGTGTGTAAAAAAAATCAATATGCAGAAATTATTTCTACATCTAATCGTGGCAAGGAATGCTTGCAAAATGAAATTTATGTGAGTTAGACTGGCAAAATTGTATCATGTTTCTAATTCCAGATCTGATAAAAGTTACTCAGAGACTGTGTGTGGGATATTGTTCAAGATTCTTGAAACATAGCCAGAGGTTGCAGTATGTGGATAGAAATTCGAGGGAAAAATCAAAGATGTTTATTAACAATCAAAATCGAAACCAAATTTCTTTTTTGGGTGGTCAATAGAGGAATAACAGGCAGATCAAAGGCATGGTACAGCCAATATGTTGTTTTCTTGAAGAAAAGCACAGTGGAAGCATTTACTGGGACCTGAAGTCAGGAATTACTGTAAGGCTACAGTTTTTTCAAGATAATGGGATCCCAGTGCAGGATAGTTGTCGCGTCAGAGGAACAGGATAGTGAGCTCAGAAACAGTTCTTGCATAAAAGGGTTCCTGCACCCACCATCCTCACAGATCCTCTTTATCTTATGTTTGTTATTGTGTTGTCTATTTGAGAAGTTGAGGAAGGATGCTGTAGTCAAAAATAGTTGCTGAACCAGTGAACCACATGGAAAACTTAAAATGTCCTAGCAGTTCACACCACACACAAAAATCAACTCACGTTGGATTAGAAACCTCGGGGTATAAAAAACCTCAGATGAGAAAGTGGTTTCTTTAAGAACTTAAGGTAAGGAAATATTTCTTGAATAGAACACAAATGCTCTACACTCAAAAAGCAGAAATGGGCCTTGTGACACTACTGGAAGGAGAAAGTTTGGATCATCAGAGGACTGGATCTGAGGGTGAAAGTGGCAGTCTCCCAGTTGGGAATGTCCTTCAAACCTGCCTGTTTATCATTCTCTAGTATTTAAATGTTTGAAGAGTGGCCAGCGTTGAATCAAGAAAAGGTTGAGCCTACTGTTGATAAGTGGGCAAAAGATTTGACTAGTGTCACAGGACGAAGAGAACAGTAATGGCGAGCCCAGTCCTAAAGGGAAAGGGCTCCATTTTTTCGTTCCTCAGACAGTGATGAGGTGCAAGCGCTCCCCCAGATTGCCATCAGCTGACAATGCTAATCGCGGACAAGGGCACCGAGCCTCAGCCGTCTTCATAGACTACAGGTGAAAAGCTCCCTGCTCTTAAGCAGTATGGAGAAGACTGGGGCACCGCTGAGGAAGGATGGGGAGCATTTGCCTCAGGACCTGGCAGTTGTCATGAGCAGGGGGCAAGTCTGTTCCATTTGTCCTGCACCGTGGACCTGCCCCCAGTGACCTATGGGAGAATGTGTAAATTGTGTGACTTGCTGCCGAGAAAGGGCTGGTGCAGAGTCTTGAGAAATCTCCAGCCCCATTTCCCCTCCTCCCACTCCCAACTCCTCATCCTCATTCTCTGCCCGGGGCTGCCGTCCTGAATGAGATGGGGTCTCTGACCCTGTGCATCCCACTCTGTCCCCAGAGCCCTCGGCGGTGTTTGCCAAGGAGCAGCCGGCACGCAGTGACGTGCAGGCCGTTGCGGGAAGCAGCGCCACGCTGAGCTGCGAGGTGGCCCAGGCCCAGACGGAGGTGACGTGGTACAAGGACGGCAAGAAGCTGAGTCCGAGCTCGAAAGTGCGTGTGGAGGCCACGGGCCGTGGGCGGCGGCTGGTGGTGCAGCAGGCGGGCAAGGCGGATGCCGGGGAGTACAGCTGCGAGGCCGGGGGCCAGAAGGTCTCCTTCCACCTGGACGTCACAGGTCAGTCCTGCGTGCAGGTGATGAGGGGACTGGCTTTCAGACATGAGTGCCTTGAACCTTCATCTCTTCAGCCTCCCTGTCTTCTGCATTCCATTGGAGGCCCATTTTGACCTGGAAGAGGATGGATGGGGAGAGTGCATATGGAAAGAAGAAAGGTTGTTTCTGTCCCCCTGTTGCCAGGCAGTGGGGCTCAGTCACACTGTCTTAGCACCTGCCCAGAACCTTCCTGCTTTTCCTGGCATCGGGACCCTGGCTCTCCCTGATGCTGGTGGGCTGAGGTAGGCCTGGGGATGTGTGACTTTCCTCCCACCATGCATTTTTCCAGAGAGCCAGCACACATCCTCATCAGGCACCTTATGTGAATTCTCACTTGGTCAGCTGTTTCAGTGTGATGTAGCCCTGATAATCTTCTTTTGCATTCTCTCAGGAGTAAAGTTTGAATGATCAAACTTGAGGTTTCTGGGAGGTCTTCCCTCCATTTCCCTAGATACAGGAGGTCAGTGGGAGAATGCTCCTTGTTACTGAGATAGGCAGAGGGAGTTTTGCGGCACAGAGGGCTGGTAGAAGTTCTCCTTCCCTGTCACTATCCAGGCCTCGTGTTCATTTTCTGTCATATGGTGTCTTTCATCCTGTGTATCAGTCCTTTTGCTGTAGTCCTCAGTGGTGTTCAAGGAGCACCTGGCGTGTAGAGTGGTATGGGTCCAAGTGGTGCTTTTTCCTGCTGAAATGTGAGGTGGTGCATAACTGGATTGAGTGGGTGATCTAAAGATGGGAAGAAGCTGAGTTGAGTTTGAAAGTATGTATGGAGTTACGGCCTTTGGGATGTAGCTGTCTGTACATCAGTTTGGCAAGACTGACATCAGGTAATACTCTGTTTTTCCTAGGACCTGAATGTATTTTTCCATCTATATAAGTGAGTTTTCTTGGGATACCAAATTATCATATTTTGCAATGAGGATAGAACACCCGTATAGCCAAGAGATTCTGGTGCTCTTTTTTTTTTTTTTTAATTGATTTCCTAAATTCTTTTATCCTGTATTCTTCCATCTTTATTGCCAATGTTGAGCCAAGAAAGCATGGGTGAGTGAGTGTATTCTGGAGGGAGAGAGGCAGTTCTTTCATACCATGCATTGTTTTTCATGTAATAATGCTCAGTCGCATTTTCACAACAAGTGTTCAGACTCCATTGGTGGTCCTGGGTGTCTATTACTCGGGCTCTACCTGAGCTATAGGGCTGAGGTAGACAAGATATCTTTCCCCTGGGGTTTTCCTGGCAGATTCTTACCCAGAACACTTGAGAGTTCCTGTTAGCAAGAATTCACTGAACCAGAATAAGAGAAAATTTTGGCCACAAAATTTTGGAATTCCGAGCTTTCCACTTTCAATGCTTGGAATTATTTCATGGCAGAATTTTGGCTTATAAGTCTTTGGATATTCTGGGATAGATATAAATATTTAGATATTCTGGGATACCAGTTTTCACATGGATGAGTAAACTCCCTGAACACAGATGTAGCAAAATCTAGTTCATGTTTTGTTGTAATGTGTGTACAAAATTCATGAAAATAGAGAAGATTGCAAATTGATCAGTTCCTAGAAAACTTTGTCAAAACTCACAAAGTGGAAAACAAGCAAGTTGTAAAGGCCCCAATATTTTAAATAAATGGAATCATAATAAACAATCTTCTCACAGCAGAATATCTAAGCCTACTTGCTCTATTGTTAAATTGTACTGAGTATTCTGGTAAGAAATTATTCCATGTTCACAGAGATTCTTCTGTAGTATTGAAAAATGGAATTCATTCTCTGATTATTTTACATAGAGAACATATCATTGATACCAAAATCTGACAAGGTAATTATGGAGAAGTAGCACAATTAATCTGTTGATGATATTAAAGCTAATATCTTCCACAAAATAATAGTAAACTGAATTCAGCAGTTTATTAAGAGGAAAATACACTACAGCAATGGTCATATTCCAGGAGCACAAGGTTGGTTTAAAACAGGATTCAGAGAGAACAGCATCGAAACATGAATATTATCTATGGTGAAACAGATCACCAGCCCAGGCTGGATGCATGAGACAAGTGCTCGGGCCTGGTGCACTGGGAAGACCCAGAGGAATCGGGTGGAGAGGGAGGTGGGAGGGGGGATCGGGATGGGGAATACATGTAAATCCATGGCTGATTCATGTCAATGTATGACAAAAACCACTACAATATCGTAAAGTAATTAGCCTCCAACTAATAAAAATAAATGGAAAAAAAATAAAAAATAAATAAATTAAAAAAAAAAATTAGGAGATTTCATATAAAAATAAATAAATAAAACAAGAATAAGTAGAAAATTTGATGGAAAGATTAATGTCAATAAAATAAAAGAAAAATGATATGATTTCCCCAATAAATGGAGAATAAAAATACACAATAAAGTATAGCTACATATATCCAAGAGAAATACTTGATAAAATTGAGCATTAATTCTTGCCATAAAATTCTTACCAAAGTATAAGGATTCTTCTTTTATTTAATAATTGGCAGTATAGAGAAAAACTGGTTATTCTTGTACATAAAGTGAAACCTTGAAGGCATTGCCTTTGCAGTAGGGAACAAGATAAGGAAGCCAGTTTTCACCACTTTGATGCTGCATTCATAACACACTAAGGAGGGAAATAAAAGATTAAAACTTAGAAAAATAAAAATGAAACCTGCAGATGATATGATTAGCAATTTAGAAAATCTAGAAACATTAATTACTACAGTTAGTAAGAGAATTGGTAAACATTACTGCATACAAAAACAATATACAGAAAACAATTCTATATCTATATACCAGAAACAAACAACTAGAAAATGAAATTTTAAAAGAATGACAATAAGAGTATATGGGTCATGTTACTAATCCAAGATGTAAATAAATGTATACAAATCTATGGAAGACTCAGAGACGTTCACTTCCCATTAAATGCCAGATCACAGTTCTTTTGGGTGTTAGAATATTGATAAGTTGATTGCAATGGCCAAAGAGAACCAAGTGAGTCTTAACAAAATGAGGACATTTGCTCCAACCTAATCACGACTTTAAACACCAAAAAAACATTACAGCAATTTAGACAAGTGGGTCTCAATGCAGAGATAAATAGCCCAAAGGAATGGCATGGTGAGCTCACACTGAAGTGTAGAGAAAAGAGGATCTTTTCATCATTGATGGTAAGGCCATTAACCATAGACAAATAAAATAACATTGGAATCCACCTCCTACCACACAAAGAACCAACTCCAGGCAGGTTAGAGACCTCTGTGTGAAAGGTAAAACAAGCTTTTATATGATAATAAAGATTATTTAATGGCCACGGGATAATGAAAGATTTTTAAACAGAACATAAATGCAGAAACCACAAAGGACAAATGGATATACTTGCCTTAGTTAAATAACTTAATCTCACCAGAAACATTATTAAAAAAATGAAAAAACATAGCACAAAAGTGGGAGGATAGATAAACACATGTAACCATCAACACTTTTTTCACTCTCCTCTTTCACTTTCATCAAGAGGCTCTTTAGTTCTTCTTCACTTTCTGACATAGGGGTGGTGTCATTTGCATATCTGAGGTTATTGATATTTCTCCTGGCAATCTTGATTCCAGCTTGTGCTTCCTCCAGCCCAGCATTTTCATGATGTACTCTGCATATTAGGTAAATAAGCAGGGTGACAATATACAGTCTTGACATACTCCTTTTCCTATTTGGAATTCAGTCTGTTGTTCCATGTCCAGTTCTAACTGTTGCTTCCTGACCTGCATACAGATTTCTCAAGAGGCTAGTCAGGTGATCTGGTATTCCCATCTCTGAGAATTTTCCACAGTTTATTGTGATCCACACAGTTGAAGGCTTTGGCATAGTCAATAAAGCAGAAATAGATGTTTTTCTGGAACTCTGTTGCTTTTTCAATGATCCAGCAGATGTTGGCAAGTTAATTTCTGGTTCCTCTGCCTTTTCTAAAACCAGCTTGAACATCTGGAAGTTCACAGTTCACGTATTGCTGAAGCCTGGCTTGGACAATTTTGAGCATTACTTTACTAGTGTGTGAGATGAGTGCAGTTGTGCAGTAGTTTGAGCATTCTTTGGCATTGCCTTTCTTAAAGATTGGAATGAAAACTGTTTTTCAGTCCTGTGGCCACTGCTGAATTTTCCAAATTTGCTGACTTATTGAGTGCAGCACTTTCACAGCATCTTTTAGGATTTGAAATAGCTCAATAGGAATTCCATCACTTCCGCTAGCTTTGTTGGTAGTGATGCTTCCTAAGGCCCAGTTGACTTCACATTCCAGGATGTCTGGCTCTAGGTAAGTGATCACACCATCATGATTATCTGGGTCGTGAAGCTCTTTTTTGGTACAGTTCTTCTGTGTATTCTTGCCACCTGTTCTTAATATCTTCTGCTTCTGTTAGGTCCATACCATTTCTGTCCTTTTTTGAGCCCATCTGCACGAAATGTTTCTTTGATGTCTCTAATTTTCTTGAAGAGTTCTCTAGTCTTTCCCACTCTATTGTTTTTCTCTACTTCTTTGCATTGATTGCTGAGAAAGGCTTTATTATCTCTCCTTGCTACTCTTTGGAACTCGGCATTCAAATGGGAATATCTTTCCTTTTCTCCTTTGCTTTTCACTTCTCTTCTTTTCACAACTATTTGCAAGGCCTCCTCAGGCAGGCATTTTGCTTTTTTGTGTTTCTTGTTCTTTGGGATGGTCTTGCTCGCTGTCTCCTGTACAATGTCACGAACTTCCGTCCATAGTTCATCAGGCGGCCTGTCTATCACATCTAGTCCCTTAAATCTATTTCTCATTTCCACTGTATAATCTTAAGGGATTTGATTTAGGTCATACGTGAATGGTCTAGTGGTTTTCTGTACTTTCATTAATTTAAGCCTGAATTTTGCAAAAAGGAGTTCATGATCTGAGCCACAGTCAGCTCCCAGTCTTGTTTTTGTTGACTGTATAGAGCTTCTCCATCTTTGGCTACAAAGAATATAATCAATCTGATTTCAGAGTTGGCCATCTGGTAATGTCCATGTGTAGAGTTTTCTCTTAAAGAGGAGCATCAAAAAGTTGGCTTAAAGCTCAACATTCAGAAAACTAAGATCATGGCATCCGGTCCCATCACTTCATGGCAAATAGATGTGGAAACAGTAGCTGACTTTATTTTGGGGGACTCCAAAGTCACTACAGATGGTGACTGCAGCCATGAAATTAAAAAACACTTACTCCTTGGAAGAAAAGTTATGACCAACCTAGACAGCATATTAAAAAGCAGAGACATTATTTTGCCAAGAAAGGTCCATCTAGTCAAAGCTATGGTTTTTCCAGTGATCATGCATGAATGTTTGAGTTGGACTGTGGAGAAAGCTGAGCACTGAAGAATTGATGCTTTTGAACTGTGGTGTTGGAGAAGACTCTTGAGAGTCCCTTGGACTGCAAGGAGATCCAGGTAGTCCATCCTAAAGGAAATCAGTCCTAAATATTCATTGGAAGGACTGATGCTGAAGCTGAAACTCCAATACTTTGACCACCTGATGTGAAGAGCTGACTCATTTGAAAAGACCCTGATGCTGGGAGGGATTGGGGGCAGGAAGAGAAGGGGATGATAGAGGATGAGATGGTTGGATGGCACCACCGACTCAATGGACATGAGTTTGGGTGGACTCCGGGAGTTTGTGATGGACAGGGGGGCCTGGCGTGCTGCAATTCATGGGGTTGCAAAGAGTCGGACATGACTGAGCAACTGAACTGAACTGAACTGAACCATCAACACTGTGTAACATTTAATTATATAAAGAGCTCCTAAATGAATCTGGAAAAAACAGACTGAAAATTTTGAAAATTGTACAAAACTTGAACCACCGAAGAGTAAACTACAGAATAACTGTAAAACTCATGTTCTTCAGTTTGTGAATCATCCAGTCAGTTCAGTCAGTTCAGTCACTCAGTTGTGTCCAACTCTCTGCGACCCCATGAGTCGCAGCACGTCAGGCCTCCCTGTCCATCACCAACTCCCAGAGTTTACCCAAACTCATGTCCATCGAGTTGGTGATGCCATCCAGCCATCTCATCGTCTGTCATCCCCTTCTCCTCCTGCCCCCAATCCCTCCCAGCATCAGGGTCTTTTCCAATGAGTCAACTCTTCGCATGAGGTGGCCAAAGTATTGAAGTTTCAGCTTCAGCATAAGTCCTTCCAATGAACACCCAGGACTGATCTCCTTTAGGATGGACTGGTTGGATCTCCTTGCAGTCCAAGGGACTCTCAAGAGTCTTCTCTAACACCACAGTTCAAAAGCATTAATTCTTTGGCACTCAGCTTTCTTCACAGTCCAACTCTCACATCCATAGATGAACACTGGAAAAACCATAGCCTTGACTAGATGGACCTTTTTGGCAAAGTTCATTAGGACCATGCAATAGATAGCCACAGTGGAGTAGCTTCACACCCATCAGGTCGCCAACAGCTGACAACACCGAGAGTGTGGTTAGGGTGGAGCCTCAGGAGCGCTCATTCACTGCAGATGAGAACGTGCCCTGAACAGCTGTATGGGTTGAGGAATGCATGACTCTGCAAATCTTCTCCTAGAGGATTTGTGCATGAGAGACGTCTTTCACAACTTCTCATTGAAACAGCCTCCACAGAGCAGGGGTAGAATATAGAAATAAATGGTGTTGCTTGTTGCTGAGAAGGTGGTGGAGTTTCTCTAGGTCACAGAGCTGGTGTAAAGCCTGGAGAAGTTTCCTGTCTTCTTGCCTCCCTGTTTAATCTTTGTTTCCTCAGTGTTGCATCTTGACATAGATGGGGTCTCTGACCCTGTGTATCCCTCTGTCCCTAGAGCCCTCGGTGGTGTTTGCCAAGGAGCAGCCGGCACGCAGTGACGTGCAGGCCGTTGCGGGAAGCAGCGCCACGCTGAGCTGTGAGGTGGCCCAGGCCCAGACGGAGGTGACGTGGTACAAGGACGGCAAGAAGCTGAGTCCGAGCTCGAAAGTGCGTGTGGAGGCCACAGGCCGTGGGCGGCGGCTGGTGGTGCAGCAGGCGGGCAAGGCGGATGCCGGGGAGTACAGCTGCGAGGCCGGGGGCCAGAAGGTCTCCTTCCACCTGGACGTCACAGGTCAGTCCTTTGTGGTACTTATTCTTGTTTGGAGATGGTGGTTGAATTGCATTAGACCCTGATGCTCTCTCATTAGACGTCATCTCTTCAGGCCTCCCATCCTCCTACCTCCTGTTTTCATGCCTGTGACTAGGCCAAGGAAGACAAGATGGAAAGGGTGTGCATGAGAGGGAGGGGACTGTTCTTGAACACCTTGTGGTCCTTCCATATAGTAGTGTTTAATCACGCATCCTGAGCGTGATTAAACCTACCCACGACCGTTGTCATGTTCCTTGGTGTCTGGGACTGTGGCTCTATTGGATGCTTGAATTCTGAAGTAGACTAGTCATCTCACACCTGAGTTATGTGACTGTGCCTTTTTGGATGTCTGAATTTCTTTGTGTAAGTATAAGGTTGACCAAACTTTAGGTTAATAATATTTTATTTGTTTTAAGACCCTCATGTATATTTATATGTAGACATGCCTAGGAGATATTATGGGTTTGGTTCCAGACCACTGTAATAAAGTGAATAATTGATTGCAATAAAGTGACTTAACAGATTTTTTGTTTTTCCAGTGCATATAAAAGTTGTGTTTACACTATACTGTAGTCTGTTAAGTGTGCAATAGCAGTATGTTTTAAAATGTACATACTTTAGGCAAAAAATACTTTATTGCTAAAAATGCTAGCCATCATGTGAGCCTTCAGTGAGTAGTATTAACATCAGAGACTATCAAAGATCACCATAGCATGTATCTGTTCAGTTCAGTTGCTCAGTCGTGTCCGACTCCTTGCAACTCCATGGACTGCAGCATGCCAGGCTTCCCTGTCCGTCACCAACTCCTGGAGCTTATTAAGACTCATGTCCATAGAGTCAGTGATGCCATCAAACCATCTCATCCTCTGTTGTCCCCTTCTCGTCCCACCTTCAATTTTCCCAGCATCAGAGTCTTTTCAAATGAGTCAGTTCTTTCTATTAGGTGGCCAAAGTATTGGAGTTTCTGCTTCAGCATCAGTCCTTCCAATGAATATTCAGGACTGATTTCCTTTAAGATAGTAATGAAAAAGCTTGAAATATTGCAAAGATTACCAAAATATGCCACACAGACATGAAGTGAATAAATGCTGTTGGGAAAATGGCACTGAAAGATTTGTTTGATGCAGGGTTGTCACAAACCTTCGATTTGCACAAAATGCAATATCTGCCAACCTCCACAAAGTGCAGTAAAACAAAGTGTGCCTGTAGAAGTTATCTGTGCTCCTGCTTGTAACAAAATCTAGATATGTTTTTGTGCAGTGTTTGTGGGAAATAAAAAAGACCAGAGGACTGGTAGGTGTGTGTCTGAGACATGCACATGTGAGGTTTGGAATTCATATCTTATCTTTAGTAAGACTATTCTGTGTCAGAATTCTTCCTGGAGTTTGATTTGTAAATTTAGGAATGGAAAGAAATAAGTAGCCTAAGCTATATCAGTACCCTTTGTTAAAGATGAGTCCATATAGTAGCAGTCATTTACTGATAAGTTGGTATTTATTCTAGAACACATCCTGAGGAGTGTGTGTCTGTGCCACTGTGGCAGATTCATGGAGAAGTCTGATAGCAATTTATTTCCTGGATCTCAACATTAGAGAGGTGTAGGTGATGGTACTATATTATGTACATGTAACAGTTTGGTTGTATGTCAGTATATTAATGATTTGTGGGTGAGTACAGATAACTAAAATATTTATGTATCATCCTAAAATGGTTTTTAAGAGACTAAGTTATTTTATGATAATAATTCTTAAATTTTCAACAAATTGATCGAATGTTAGAAAATCATATGAAAAAGTCACAGAAGAAGAAATAGGTAGCTCAAGTAGTCCTATGAAAATTTTAAAATTGGGATATAACTGCTTTACAATGTTGTGTTGGTTTCTGCCATTCCAGTTCAGTTGCTCAGTTGTGTCCGATTCTGCGACTCCATGGACTGCAGCATGCCAGGCTTCCCTGTCCATCACCAGCTCCTGGAGCTTATTCAAGCTCATATTCATTGAGTTGGTGATGCCATCCAACCATCTCATCCTGTGTCGTCCCCTTCTCTTCCTGCCTCCCAGCTTTCCCAGCATCAGGGCTTTTTCCAGTGAGTCAGTACTACGCATCGGGTGGCCAAAGTATTGGAGCTTCAACTTCAGTATCAGTCCTTCCAATGAACACTCAGGACCGATTTCCTTTAGGATGGACTGCCTGGATCTCCTTGCAGTCCACGGGATTCTCAAGAGTCTTCTCCAACACCACAGTTCAAAAGCATCAATTCTTCGGTGCTCAGCTTTCTTTATAGCTCAACTCTGACATCCATACATGACTACTGGAAAAACCGTAGCTTTGACTAGATGGACCTGTGTTGGCAAAGTAACGTCTCTGCTTTTTAATATGCTGTCTAGGTTGGTCATAGCTTTTCTTCCAAGGTCATGGAAGCTTTTTTTCAGTAGCATTTCTGCCATAAAACAATGCAAATCAGCCGTAAGTGTGTGTGTGTGTATATATATCCCCTTCCCCTTGAGACTGCCTCCCACTCCCCCGCTCCCCCTGCACCCCCCAGATCCTCACAGAGCACCAAGCTGCCTCCGTGTGCCACAGAGCAGCTTCCTACTAGCCATCTATTTCACACATGGTAGTGCGTATACATCAGTGCTGCTCTCCCAATTGGTCCCTCTCCTTCCCCCTCACCCCATCCACAAGTCTGCTGTCTGTGTCTGCATCTCTGTTCCTGCCATGCAAATAGGTCCATCAGTATCATGTTTCTAGATTCCACATACATGTCAATATATAATACTTGTTTTTCTCTTTCTGACTTCCTTCATGCTGTATGTCACGCTAGGTTCACCCACATTACGACACATGACTCAATTTTATTCCTTTTTATGCCCAAGTGATATTCCATTGTATATATGTACCACATCTTCTTTATCCAGTCATCTGTCTACGGACATCTAGGTTGCTTCCTTGTCTTGGCTATTGTAAATAGCACTGCGGTGAACAGTGTGGTGTATGTGTCTTTTTGATTTATGGTTTTCTCAGGTATATGCCCAGTAGTGGGATTGCTGGGTCATATGGTAGTTTAATATTTAGTTTTTAATGAACCTCCGTACTGTTCTTCAAAGTGGTTGTATCAATTTACATTCCCACCAGTAGTGTAAGAGGGTTCCCTTTTCTCCACACCCTTTCCAGCATTTCCACCCTTTCAAACATTTCCAGCATGTTTGTAGACTTTTTTTGATGCTGGCCATTCTGACTGGTGTGAGATGATACCTCATTGTAGTTTTGATTTGCATTTTTCTAATAGTGATGTTGAGCATCTTTTCATATGCCTCTTGACCATCTGTATGTCTTCTTTGAAGAGATGTCTGTTTAGCTCTTCTGCCCATTTTTTGGTTGGGTTGTTTGTTTTTTGATATTGATCTTCACGAGTTGCCTGTATATTTTGGAGATTAATCCTTTGTATGTTGCTTTGTTTGAAAATATTTTCTCCCATTCTGAGGGTTGTCTTTTTGTCTTATTTATGATTTCCTTTGCTGTACAAAAGCTTTTAAGTTTAATTATATACCGTTTGTTCATTTTCCTTTTTATTTTCATTACTCTAGGAGGTGGGTCAAAAAAGATCTTTCTGTGGCTTATGTCAAAGAGTGTTTTTTCTATGTTTTCCTCTAAGAATTTTGTAGTGTCCAGTCTTACATTTAGGTCTTTAATCCATTTTGAGTTTATTTTTGTGGATGGTGTTAGGGAGCGTTCTGATTTCATTCTTTCACATGTAGCTGTCCAGTTTTCCCAGCACCACTTATTGAAGAAGCTGTCTTTTCTCCATATTCTCAATATCTCCAAGGTATATTCTTGCCTCCCTTGTCAAAGACAAGGTGCCCATATCTTATCTCTGGGCTTTATATCTTGTCCTGTTGGTCTATATTTCTGTTTTTGTGTCAGTACCATGCTGTCTTGGTGACTGTAGCTTTGTATTATAGTTTGAAGTCAGAGAGCCAGCTCCATTTTTCTGTCTCAAGATTGCTTTGTCTCTTCAGGGTCTTTTGTGTTTCTGTATAAATTATACCATTTTTTGTTCTAATTCAGTAAAGAATGCCATTAGTAATTTGATAGGAATTGCACTGAAGTTGAAGATTGCTTTGCATAGTGTAGTCATTTTCACTATATATTGATTCTTCCAATCCAAGAACATGGTCTATTTCTTCATCTGTTTGTGTCCTCTTGGATTTCTTTCATCAGTGTTTTATAGTTTTGTGAGTGAAGATCTTTTGCTTCCTTAGGTAGGTTTATTCCTGGATATTTTATTCTTTTTGTCTTGATGGTAAACAGGATTGCTTTCTTAATTTCTCTTTCTGCTCTTTCATTGTTAGTATAAAGGAATGGAAGAGATTTCTGTGTATTAATTTTGTATCCTGCAACTTTACTAAATTCATTTATCAGGTCCAGTAGTTTTTCTAGTGGCATCTTTAGAATTTTCTATGTGTGATAACCTGTCATCTGCCTACACGGAGACTTTTACTTCTTTTCCAATTTGGATTTCTTTCATTTCTTTAACTTCTGTGAGTGCCATAGTGAGGACTTCCAAAACTATGTTGAATAAGAGTGGTGAGAGTGGACATCCTTGTCTTGTTCCTAATCTTAAGGGAAGTGCTTTCAGATTTTCACCATTGAGAATGATGGTTTACTATGGGTTTATTGTATATGGCCTTTATTATGTTGAGGTAGGTTCCCGCTGTGCCAGTTTTCTGGAGAATTTTTATCATAAATGGTTATTGAATTTTGTCAGAAGCTTTTTCTGCCTCTATTGAGATGATCATATGGTTTTTATTCTTTAATTTGTTAATATGGTTATCACATTGTTTGATGTGCATATACTGAAGAATCCTTGCATCCCTGGGATAACCGGTTGATCATGATGTATGATCCTTTTAATGTGTTGTTGGCTTCTGTTCGTTAGTAGGTTTGTTAAGGATATTTTTGTCTTTGTTCATCAGTGATATTGGTCTGTAATTTCCTTTTTTTGTGTGATATCTTTTCTGGTTTTGGTATCAGGGTGATAGTGGCCTTATAGAATGAATTTATAAGTGTTCATAATTCTGAGATTTTGGGGGAAAGAGTTTGAGAAGGATAGATGTTATCTCTTCTCTAAAAGTTTGCTCAAATTGTCTGTGAATCTGTCTGGTCCTCGACTTTTGTTTGTTGGAATATTTTTAATTACCTTTTCAATTTCACTACTTGTGATTGTCCTGTTTATATTTTCTAATTCTTCCTGGTTCAGTCTTGAAAGCATGCATGTATCTTTCCATGAATTTATCCATTTTTCCCAGGCTGTCGTTTTTTACTGGATTACGGTTGTTTATAGCAGTCTCTATGATCCTTTGTATATCTGAGTTGTCAGCTGTGATTTCTTCTTTTTCATTTCTAATTTTATTGAGTCCTTGCTCTTTTTTTCTTGAGGAGTCTGGTTGAAGATTTATCAATTTTGTTTACCTTCTCAAGGAACTAACGTTTACTTTTATTGATCTTTGCTATTGTTTTATTATTTCCTATTTCATTTATTTCTGGCCTGATCTTTATGATTTCCTTTCTTCTATTGACTTTGGGTTTTCTTTCTCCTCTTTCTCTAGTTGGTTAGATTGTTCATTTGAGATTTTTTTCTTGTTTCTTGAGGTGAGATTGAATTGCTATAAGCTTCCCTTTGAGAACTGCTTTCACTGTGTCTGATAGATTTTGTGTTGTCATGTTTTCAGCATCATTAGTTTCTATATATTTTTAAATTTCCTCTTTAATTTCTTCAGTGATCTCTTGTTTATTTAGCAGTGCACTGTTTAGTTTCCATGTGTTTTTTTTTTTTTTACAGTTTTTTTCCCTGTAATTGATTTCTAAACTCATAGCATTATGGTAGGAAAAAATGCTGATACGATTTCAATTTTCTCAAATTTTCCAAGGCTTGATATATGATCCAAGATGTGGTTTATCCTGGAGAATGCTCCATGTGCACTTGAGAAAAAAGTTTGTTCTCCTACTTTTAGGTGGAATGTCCTATAAATATCAATTAACTCTTTCTGGTCTGTTGTGTCATTGAAAGCTTGTTTGCTTAGTTATTTTCTGTTTGGATGATGTTTCCACTGGTATAAGTGGGGAGCTAAAGTCCCCCAATACTAATTGTGTTATGGTTGATTTCCATATGGTTGGAAATCATATGGATTTATGAAGTTTTCTTTTATGGTTGTTAGTGTTTGCCTTGTGTATTGAGGTGCTCCTATTTCTATGCATAACTATTTGTAATTGTTTTACCTTCTTGGATTGAATCTTTGACCATTATGTACGTCCTTCCTGACCTCTTTAACAATTTTTATTTTAAAGTCTATTTTATCTGATATGAGTATTGCTACTCCAGCTTTCTTCTGATTTCCATTTGCATGGAATATCTTTTCCCATCTCTCACTTTCAGCCTGTGTGTGTCCTTAGGTCTGAAATGGGTCTCTCGTAGGCAGCATATACATGGGCCTTGTTTTTGTATCCATTCCGTGTCTGTGTCTTTTGGTTGGGGCATTTAATCCATTTACATTTATGTATGATTTATATGTTCCCATTACCATTTTCTCTACTGTTTTCTTAATTCTCTTTGCTTTTGCTTGTCTGTAAAGCTTTTGATTTCTCTGTCAAATCTGAATGAGATCTTTGCTGTATAGTCTTGGTTGTAGACTTTTTTCCTTTCATTACTTTACATATATCCTGTCATTCCCTTCTGACCAGCAGAGTTTCTGCTGAAAAATCAGCTGATAGCCATGTGGGGACTCCTTTGTATGTTATTTTTTGCTTTTCTACTGCTGCTTTTAATAGTTTTTCTTTGTATTTAATTTTTGTTAGTTTGATTGATATGTGTCTTGGTGTGTTTCTCCTTGAGCTTTTCCTATATGGGACTCTCTACACTTCCTGGATTCTGGTGAGTCTTTCCTCTCCCATGTTAGGGAAGTTCTCAACTATAATCTCTTCAAATATCTTCTCAGACCCTTTTTCTTTCTCTTTTTCTGGGACTCCTATAATTCAAATGTTGGTGCATTTAATATAATACTGTCCCAGAGAGCTCTGAGACTATCTTCAGTTCTCTTCATTTTTTTTCTTTGTTCTGCTCCTTGGAAGTTATTTCTATCATTCTATCTTCCAGTTCACTTATTCATTCTTCTGCCTCAGTTATTCTGCTATTGATTCCTTCTAGCATATTTTTAATTTTAGTTATTGCATTTTTCATCACTGTTTGTTCATTCTTTTGTTCTTCTAGGTGTTTGTTTAATGCATTTTCTTCATTCTATTTCTGAGATTTTGGATCATCTTTACTATCACTACTCTGAATTATTTTTCAGATAGTTGCCTATTTCCTCCTCATTTATTTGATCCTGTAGGTTTTTACCTTGCTCCTTTGTCTGTAACATATTTTTTTGTCATCCTAATTTTTTTTTTTTTTTTTTGATGAGTAGGAATGTGTTCCTATCTGTTTGTTTGGCCTGAGGTTTCTGGCAGTGAGGTCTGCAGGCAGTTGGGTCAAACTGGGTCTTGGTGCTGAGATGTGGACCTCTGGGAGACCTTACTCTGATTAGTATTCCCTGGGGTCTGAGGTTCTCTATTAGTTCAGTGGTTCAGACTCGGTACTCCCACCACTAGAGCTCATTTCCAATCTCTGGCCCATGAACTGAAATCTCACAAGTCACAGGACACTGCAAAAAAAAAGAAGAGCAGAACAAAAACAAAGGATAAAAATTATAATTTAGAAAACAAGCAGATATATTAGAAAAAATAAGAATATATATGAAACAAACACACCAGAAGGTAAAACAGAACTCCTGTAGCAAAGGAAAAAACCCAAAACCAAACCAAACCAAAACAAAAAGGACCAGAAAAAGCCTTGGCTGTGGGGGGCAGGGCTTAGGCAGGGCTGCCCTTAGGCAGGGTGGGGTTTAGGCTTAGGACCCAGGCCAGAAAAGGCCCTAGGTGGGTGTTGGGGTGGCGCCCAGGCTCAGCCTGGCCTGTAGGGGGCCCTCTGGAGTGCCTCTGGCCTCAAGTTTTAGAGGCTGAGGGCCTCAGCAAGCTCCCTGGAGCTGAGTGACCAGGGATGGAGAATGCTAGATGTGTTTCCCCGATCCCCAATCCCTCAGGTCCCTCCTAGTCCCTGCTGATCCCGGAAGGTAAATGTGTCTCTTCAGGTGTGTAAACCCATCCCTGTACCCAGCTGCCCCTCGGGTGTGCCTGCCACGCCCTCCTGCCTCCACCTCTCCTCCCCCGTCGCTACCCCCCCGCATCCTACCCAGTTGTTCAGGGGTTCCTCTGGTCTTTCTGGGTGTCCAAGATCCTCCACCAGCATCTGGTAAATATCCTGTTGGTGGGGAGACATGGACTCTGCATCATCAAATCTTGTGGATGTTGAGGCCAATATCTTCAACAAAATACTGGCAAAGTCACTGAACAATGTGTGAAGGTGAGAACGGATTACGATGAAAGACATAGTCCAGGTATGCAACATTGATTTAATATTCTGATCATTAGAAAACCAATATAATGCATGACATTAACTGATTGGAAGTGAGGAATGATGTGATTTTTCTCAGTAAATGCAGAATAAAAGTTTGATCAATTTTAACACCATAGTTTTGTCATCAATTTATGCCATAAAATTCTATCAATAAACAAACTTTCCCTTACCTTGATAAATGGCATTCTAGAAAACACCAGCCAATATCACATTTAAAGTAAAACCTTGAAAGTTTTAATGTGAGTTAGCGACCAAGAGAAGGAGGCCAGCTGTCACCACTGCTGTCCAACGCTGCACAAAACAGAAGCGAGGTAAATGAAATGCATAAAAGTTGGAAAAGCATGGTGGAATTCAAAGATGGCGTGATTATCAATGCTGAAATTCAAGGATAAATGATTTGACTTAGAGCGTGTGGAAATATAAATGCACACAAATATTAACACACAGAAAACACTACTACATTTATATACTAATTACAACGAGTTATTTTAAAATAAAATTTTAAAACATTAATAATAGCATCAGAGATATCATGTTTCTAATTCCAAATGTAATACAAGGTGCTTAATGGCTTTGGGGAGGGGGGAATAACATTTTTGAGAGATGATAAAGAAGGTCCTAAATAAATGGATAGAAATTCATGAAAGAATCTAGGATGTTCAATAACAGTCCATATCCAAGCAGGTGTTCTTTGGGAGGGTGAAGAGTATTGAGAATTGACAGTCAAATTCAGTGTGAACATTTGCTCTATCAATATTAAAAACTATTGTAAAGCTACAGTAATGTAGAAAGTTGGATCAATGAAGGGACAGTTATCAGATCAAAGGAACAGAAGAGAGAGTTTAGCAAAAGACCTGTCCACAGACGGACCTTTGTTCCACCCCCACATTTTTTTTTAGTGTGGTGGCTGTGCAAGGAGTGGAAAATGATGGTCTTTTTGTAAGAATTTGTCTTTCCATTTGACCATATAAGGAAAAACAGTTCATCTGATAACACAAACCACACAGAACCAACTCCAGGTTGGTTAGAGACCTCAGAGTAAGAGATAAAACCATAAAAACTCTTAGATGATGATTTAGATTGCCTTGTGGCTTTTGAGTAAGGGGAGATTCCTGACACAGAACACAAATGCACCACCATGGAACAAGAATGACAGACACGTTTGACTGCATTAAAACTAAAAACTTTACAATAATAGTAATAATAATGAAGCAAAGCTAAAAGCTTTCATTAGATTCATTCAGTTCAGTTCAGTCGCTCAGTCATGTCCAACTCTGTGCGACCCCTTGGACTGCAGCACATCAGGCCTCCCTGTCCTTCACCATCTCCCAGAGCATGCTCAAACTCATGTCCATTGAGTCAGTCATGTCATCCAACCGTCTCGATTCATCAGAAGACACCATAAAAGAGTGGCATGCAAGTCACACAGATATGGAAGAGAAAAGTTTTAGCATGCAAATAGAAGTCCTAAAAATCAATAGGAAAAAGGCAGACAGTGCTATTGAAAATCAGGCAAGTTCTTTAACTGTGACACCACAGAAGAGAAAATGACCAAAAAACGACCATAATTATAAAAAAGATTAATAAAGCTGCTTTGTGGGTCACCAGGACCATACAGGAGACAGCCACAGGAAGTGTCACCTCACTCCACCAGATTGGCAACAGTTTACACACAGAATAGGCAAGAGGGTGGAGCCTCAGTAATTTTCATGCACTGTGGGTAGGAACGCTCTCTGCACAGCTGAGTGGGAGAGACTGGCTTCATCTAGGAAGGCTGAGGCTTTATCTAGGAAGAAGACTCTGCCTTCATCTAGGAAGGTTGCATGGATCGTGACTCCCCGCCCCCTGCCCCCACAGATCCTACATACAGAGAAGTCTTTTGCAATGTTCTTACTTAGAACTGCCCACTTGGAGCTGTGGCCAAATGTATAGATAAACTGTGTCACCACTGCTGATAAGGTATGGGGCCTCTTGGGCACGTATCTAGTGCAGAGCTTAGAGAAGTTTCTAGTCTTCCTACCTCCCTGTGCAGTCCCTTTCCCCCTACTGTTGCCTTCCTGCCTTAGATGATCATGTCTTTAACTTTGTACTTCCCTCCTTGTCCCCAGAGTCCATGGCTGTACATCATTTGCCAGGGAATAGCCGGTGTTGAGTGAAGGGTGTACTGTGATTGGGGGGACAGCCATGCTGAGCTGCAAGGTAGCCCAGACCCAGAGGGAAGTGACATGGTTCAAGGATGAGAAGAAGCTGAGTGCCAGCTCAGAAGTGCGTGAAGAGACCCAGGGCCATGCTCAGGGCTGGCGGTGCGGCAGGCAGGGAAAGCAGACACTGGGGAGTACAGCTCTGAGGCTGGAGGCCGGAAGGTCTCCTTGGGCTTGGACATCACAGGGGGTTCTGACTGAGAGCATTTGGAGGAGGTGATGGGACTGACTAATAGACTCACTGGACCCTAGTGCTCTTTACATTAGACTTCTCTTCAAGTCTCCCGTCTACTTCCTATTCTTATGCCCATGGCTGAACCAAGGGAATTTAAACTGGAGGGGCATGTATATGGAAGGGGGCTTGGCCCTTCTTGTAAACTTCAAGTAGTGTTTGATGTAAACACTTACTCACATGTCCCAACAGCTGTATAGAATCTTCCCTGTATTGAGGACTCTCGAATCCACCTGGTGCTTGAGGTTTGAAGTAGACCTGATGTCTCTTACCTGGGACTATGTGCATATCCTTCTGTTGATGGTTTTAGCTGTTTCCACATCCCTCACCTGCCACCACATGAGGGTTCTTACTAGTGAGACCTGTTTGAATTTCACTGAACCAAAATTAAGGGGACATTTTTTTTTTGACCACGTAATCATGCTTGGAATGATCTCAAAACTAAAATTTGGTTCATAATAGTTTTAGGTGTTCTGGGAGGCTCTTTTCTCTTTTTACTTCATGTACCAAATTCTAGATGCAGGTTTGGTCTCAGTGCCTGTGAACAGTAGAAAGGAGCTGACTGTTGGTAGGTATGCACCTGTGATATGTGCCTGAGGTTTAGAATGCTCCTTTTAAACAACATATTGTTCTCCTCTGTCTTCAGTTAGGACATTTGTGTCAGTATTCTTGGAGTTTGATTGGTAAGCTTAGAGATGGAAACGAGTAAGTAGCTAATCCTGTACCACTACACTTTGTTAAAGATGAGTTTTTGTAGTAGCAGCAGCCATGGTCTCATAAGACAGTATTTACTTTATAGAATTTCCCTCATGGTTACAGTGTTTGTGCCTCCCTGGCTGGTTCATAGAGAGGTCTAAGATCTAAATTTCTTTTCCTTTCATTAGGAGTTTGTTACAGGTAGATAACTGAGTGGGTAGCAGATTCATTGTTCATTATACTTTTAAAAGCATAAATAAATAGTTTAAAAAAAGAGCGTGTTAACGTCAAATAACTATGGCTGTGATCCTGCACTGACCTCTGATTGCCAGTACCTAACAGTGTGGTATTGTACCTGTACATAATAGCTTGTGGGTATGTATAGATACCAGAAACCTCACTCTGCACCTTTGTCAAATGTTAATATTTTAAGAGAATATGACACATTATTTTATGATAGTCAATTTGAAAAATTTTGGCAATTTGGCCAGTTCCTAGAAAACTATTATCAAAAGTAACACAGAAGAATTAGACAACTCTAACAGTTCTGATGGCATCACCGACTCGATGGGCATGGGTTTGGGTAGACTCCGGGAGTTGGTGATGGACAGGGAGGCCTGGCATGCTGCGATTCATGGGGTCACAAAGAGTCGGACACGACTGAGCGACTGAACTGAACGGAACTGAACAGTTCTAAACCTTTTAAGTAAGTTGAACCACAGTAAATCATTTTTCTCAGAAATATCTAAGCCCAGTGGCTTTCCTGGTAAGTTATATTAAACATTTTAGAAAGAAATTAATCCATGTTCAGGGAGATTCTTCTAGAGAATAGAAGGACATACACTCTGCAAATGGTTTTCTGTAGGTAACATAACGTGGTCACCAAAATCTGACAAGGAATGTACCAAGAATTAAAATTACAGGTCAGTTTATTATAGCTATCAAAGGAAAACCCTAGACAAAATATTAGCAAACTGAATTCAGCAATATATCAAAAAGACAATACACTGTGATAAAGTTGTACTCCCATATTGCAAGGCTTATGTAGCTTCAGAAACAAAGCAGATCAATATAAAGCATGAAACGTTAGAAGAAATAATAGATTACATGGATATCAATTCAGAAAATCTAAAAGATTAATTAGACTTAGTATAAGAGTTGAGAAAATTGCCATGTAAAAAGTCAATATGTGGAAAACATGTTTCCATATAGTAGCAGCATAGTTGGAAAATGAAATTTTAAAAGATTTACAACATTGTGAAAAGTATGTTTCCAATTCCAAATAACATAAAGATGTTTAAGACATTAGTGGGGGGAAATGGTTAAACATTGTTAAGAGAGAGAGTAAAAAAATGCCTAAAGAAGCAGATGGAAATCTATGAAAGACTCAGATATATTCACATCCAATCAAAGTCCAACAAATGTTTTTATTTGGATAGTTGAAAACTGAGAAGCAGATGCCAAAGGTCAAGTAGAGCCAACATACTCTTGAAAAAAAGAATTATCATAAAGCTACAGTAATAAAGATACTGGGGTTACAATACAGGGATAGTTATCAGATCAAAGGAACAAAATAGTGAACTCACAATGTGAATAAATGAACTTCCAACTCCGCCCCCATCCCCACCATTTTTGTTTTTAAACCGGTGAGCTTGTATAGGCAATGGAGAAAGGATGGTCTTTTTAATGTGATGTTTGCAGCATTTAACCATAAAAAATTGCATAGGTAACTGGAACAGCACTTAAAAAGGAACTCCAGGTGGTTTAGAGACCAGAGTATGAAAGGAAGACCATAGAACATCAGGTGATGACATAGATTATCTAATGGCTTCAGGGTAAAGGGAGTCTTAAACAGAACAGTGGAACAATATCCTGTATTCGACTGCCTTAAAACTAAATTTGGGGGCTTCCCTGTTGGTCCAGTGGTTAAGAATCTGTGCTTTCACTGCAGGGGGCATAGGTTTGATCCGTTGTTGGGGAACTAAGATCCTACAAGCTATGTGGTAAAACCAAATAAATAAACAGATTTAAAACAAAAGCTTGAGTGAAAAGGCAAGTTATGCAGATGGGTACAGTATTCGCAAACTGCATCATCTGTCAAATCTCTAGCACTTAAGCACGTGAAGAGATCTGGAGAATGAGTAAGGGGGAGACAGAAAATGCTTTTGAAAGTCAGCTGAAACACTGGAAGAGTCACACCACAGGAGAGCAGACAGTAATGGCCAGAAGACTGAAAACGCCACTCCACTTTCTGAGTCATGAATGTCGTGCAAGAGGCAGCCAAGGGGGTCCAACTTCCCGCCCACCTGACTGGCCACAGCTGACACGCTGAGCCTAGACCAGAGGCTGGAGGCTCCAGGCCGCGTCTGCACAGCAGCTGGGAGTTCACTCCTCCCTGAGCTGGCCTGTTGGAGCGTTAATGTCAGATAACTGTGGCTGGGGGCCTACACTGACCTTTGGGTGCCCATCTAGAGAGGTTGAGGAGCCAATGCCTCAGGACCCTGAAGCTCTCCCAGAGTAGTGTGTACGCTGAAGTCTCTTGCAAGGTCTTCACCTGGAACAACACGCATGGATCAGTGGGAGAATATATAGGTAAAATGTCGTTACTCGGTGAGAAGGCCACATAGCTAGCCAGGATCTAGAGAAATTTCCAGTTCTCTTGCTTCACCATTTAGTCCTTCCTCCCCAGTGCCGCATCTTGACTTAGAGAGAGTCTCTGACCCTGTGCATCCCTCCTTGTCCCCAGAGCCCATGGTGGCGTTTGCGAAGGAGCAGGCAGCGCGCAGTGACGTGCAGGCCGTGGCGGGAGCCAACACCACGCTGAGCTGCGAGGTGGCCCAGGCCCAGACAGAGGTGACGTGGTTCAAGGACGGCAAGAAGCTGAGTTCGAGCTCGAAAGTGCGTGTGGAAGCCAAGGGCTGCACCCGGCGGCTGGTGGTGCAGCACGCGGGCAAGGCGGATGCCGGGGAGTACAGCTGCGAGGCTGGGGGCCAGAAGGTCTCCTTCCACCTGGACGTCACAGGTCAGTTATTTGAGAGGATCTTTTGGAGATGATGTGACTGACTTACAGCCATGACAGGATCTTTTCATTGCGTTTAACCTCTTCATGTCTCCCATCTTCCCACCTCCCATTCTCTCCCAGGGACACTGGGTGGGAATGGTATGTGTGGGAGGAGGAGGGGCCTCTCTTGGGCACCCCCAGTGGTGTTTCTGTGTTGCAATGTTCCAGGTGATCTTTGGTGCCCAGCACCCTGGCTCCATCTGGCCCTTGGGGTCTCAAGTAGACCAGATATCCCTCACCTCAGGATATGTGAATGTACCTTTTAGACGTTTTAGCAATATCCAAATTCTCTCACCCAGCATCGTATGAGGATTCTCCATAATCAGAGATGTTTGTAGTTTTTTGAACCTGACAAGAGGATTTCAGCCCCATAATCATACTTGGCATTGCCTCAAGTCTGAATTTATTTTAGCTGTTATGGGACACTATTTCTTTCTTGCGCATGGTTGTAGAAGTTATCTGTGCACCTAAATGTTTCAAAATCTAGGTTCCTGTTCTGTTGCAATGTATGTGCAAAGTAAATCAAGAGAAGAGGATTGGTGCTTTTGATATGCACCTCTGAGATATGGTACATTCTTTCAAAAGCAAATTTTGGGGTTTTTTGCCTTCAGTTAGTACATTCTGTGTCAGTGTTCCCTTTGGAGCTTGATCTATATTAGAAATGAAGACTATTAAGGAGCTTTCCCTACACCAATAGGCTTTCTTAAAGAAGAGGTACTATAGTAGCACTGCTGACTGGTAGTTTCATTCCTAATGACGCGTATCTTTCTGTGCCTTCTGAGGTGCTCCACAGAGATGACTGCAGACTAAATTTAGTTTCCTTTTGTTAAGAGAGGTTAACTTCAAATAGAGATGGGCTGTGGTCCTACACTGACTCCTAAGTGCCACCAGATAACAGTTTGATATTGTATTAGTATATAGTGATTCATAGGTGTATATAGATACCAAGAAATCCACTGTGAATCATTTTGACATTATTATAATAAAATATGATATTATTTCACACAAGTAAATTTGAAAAGTTTTGAAATATGGGCCAATTCTTACAAAACTATATCAAAACTTACACAAGAAGAAATAAACTTGAACAGTCTTATAATAAAATAATCTCATAGAACAAAATTAAGCTCAGTGGCTCTACTGGCAAATTATATGAAATATTCTGGAAAACTATTTCATATTCATGGAGATTCTTTAAGAGAATGGAAAAAAGATATATGTGTGTGTGTGTGTGTGTGTGTGTGTGTAGATGTCTGTTTATATGTGTGTATGTATATATATATATATATATATGTGTGTGTGTATATATATAGCACTGACACCAAAATCTGACAAAGTATAAAGAATTGAACTTACAGGCCAATTTTTTATGGATATCAATATCAAAATCCTGTACAAAATAATGGCAAAATGAGTGGAGCAATACATGAAGATCTTAATCCAGGAATGCAAGGTTTGTTCAACATCAGTCAGTCAGTCAGTTCAGTCGCTCAGTCGTGTCCGACTCTTTGTGACCCCATGAGTCGCAGCACACCAAGCCTCCCTGTCCATCACAAACACCCGGAGTTTACTTAAACCCATGTCCATCAAGTTGGTGATGCCATCCAGCCATCACATTCTCTGTCATCCCCTTCTCCTCCTGCTCCCAATCCCTCCCAGCATTAGGGTCTTTTCAAATGAGTCAACTCTTCGCTTGAGGTGGCCAAAGTACTGGAGTTTCAGCTTCAGCATAAGTCCTTCCAATGAACACCCAGGACTGATCTCCTTTAGGATGGACTGGTTGGATCTCCTTGCAGTCCAAGGGACTCTCAAGAGTCTTCTCCAACACCACAGCTCAAAAGCATCAATTCTTCAGTGCTCAGCTTTCCTCACAGTCCAACTCTCACATCCATACATGACCACTGGAAAAACCATAGCCTTGACCAGATGGACCTTTGTTGACAAAGTAATGTCTGCTTTTTAATATGCTATCTGGATTGGTCATAACTTACCTTCCAAGGAGTAAGCGTCTTTTAATTTCATGGCTGCAATCATGATCTGCAGTGATTTTGGAGCCCCAAAAAATAAAGTCTGACACTGTTTCCACTGTCTCCCCATCTATTTGCCATGAAGTGATGGGACCAGATACCATGATCTTAGTTTTCTGAATGTTGAGCTTTAAGCCAACTTTTTCACTCTCCTCTTTCATTTTCATCAAGAGGCTCTTTAGTTCATCTTCACTTTCTGCCATAAAGGTAGTGTCATCTGCATATCTGAGGTTATTGATATTTCTCCCGGCAATCTTGATTCCAGCTTGTGCTTCTTCCAGCCCAGAGTTTCTCATGATGTACTCTGCATATAAGTTAAATAAGCAGGGTGACGATATACAGCCTTGACATACTCCTTTTCCTATTTGGAACCAGTCTGTTGTTCCATGTCCAGTTCTAACTGTTGCTTCCTGACCTGCATACAGGTTTCTCAAGAGGCAGGTCAGGTGGTCTGGTATTCCCATCTCTTTCAGAATTTTCCACAGTTTATTGTGATCCACACAGTTGAAGGCTTTGGCATAGTCAATAAAGCAGAAATAGATGTTTTTCTGGAACTCTCTTGCCTTTTTGATGATCCAGCAGATGTTGGCAATTTGATCTCTGGTTCCCCTGCCTTTTCTAAAACCAGCTTGAACATCTGGAAGTTCACGGTTCACGTATCGTTGAAGCCTGGCTTGGAGAATTTTGAGCATTACTTTACTAGCATGTGAGATGAGTGCAATTGTGTGGTAGTTTGAGCATTCTTTGGGATTGCCTTTCTTAGGGATTGGAATGAAAACTGACCTTTTCCAGTCCTGTGGATCAGAGCATTAGAAAAATCAATCTGTAACATTAAGAAGCTAAAAGAGAAAAAGCATATTTCTGCCTTAAAAAATGCAGAATAAAAGTGCTAAATATGATAAACATATGATATCATATGTTTAACATATGATAAACATAAACATATGATAAAATGTTTATATCATATCTAGATTGAGTTTTATAAAATACAGCATATATTCATTTTGATAACTTCTTACTGAACTAGTAATAAATGGATAGTTCCTTAATTTGATACAGAGTACTAAAGAAAACAACAGCAAACATCACACTTACAGAGAAACCTTGGAAGCTTTTCTTTTCATTGGAGCATTTCAAGTGGCTCCACTATCACAACTTATGTCCAATATTATAGAGACTGTCAGGAAAAATATACAGTAAAATTTAGATAAAGCAAAAAGTGAGTTCCTAGATGATAACATTATTAATGCAGAAAGTAGAAAGAATTTTTAAAATTAGTAAGAAAGTTAAGAATAATCGCCACATACAAAATACACAGAAAACGCTTCTATGTTGATATGCTGAGTCAGCAACTGAGAGTCAGAAAATGATACTTTAAGATAATTAAATAACATCAGAAGTGTCAGGCTTCTGATTCTATGTTTAATAAAATGTGTTTAAGGCTTCCAAGAGAGGATATTACTAAACATTTTAGGGAGACAACAAAGATCTAGATGAATGGTGAGCTGTGCATGGGAGGCACAAAGATGTCCATTCCTACTCAGAATCCTGGAGAAGGAAACGGCAGCCCAGTCCAGGTATTCTTGCCTGGAGAGTTCCGTGGACAGAGTGGACATAACTGAGCACATACCACCAATCAGAATCAGAGAGAAGTTCTTATGTGGGTGTGTCAAAATTGACAAGTTGATTCCAGGGGTCAAGTGGAATTCAAGCACTCGTAAAATGAGAGCATTTGATCTGCAAGATATCAAACAATATAAAATTACAGTAGTGAACAGCCGGGTTTCAGTGCAGGGATAAATACAAAGAATAGAATAGTGATTTCTGACACAGCCCTGCATTTAGCCAAACTCTCCCATCCCCTTTCTGTTTTCTAACTATGTAGTGCTACTGTGTGGTGTAGAAAAAGAGTAATTTTTTCCATAAACTGTGCTAATACCATATAACCATATATATATTTATATCTACTCCTCTATAATAAAAATTGACATCATACTCACAGCAGACATGGACACTAACTCCAGGTGAGTTAGAGACTCCAGTATAAATGTTAAAACAAGCTCTTAGCAGCTAATATAGATTATTTAATGACCCGATGGTAATAAAAGATTTAAGCAGTATATAAATGTATTAATTACAAAGGATACATTTTTTAAATTAATTAATTTTAATTGAAGGATACTTACTTTACAATATTGTGGTGGTTTTGCCATGCATTGACATGAACCATGGATGCACATGTGTCCCCCATCCTGAATCCCACTCCCACCTCCCTCCCCACCTCATCTCTCTGGGTTGTCCCAGAGCCACCGACTTTGAGTGCCCTGCTTCATGCATCAAACTCACACTGGCCATCTATTTTATATATAGTAATATACATGTTTCAATGCAGTTCTCTCGAATCTTCCCACCCTCATCTTCTCCCACTGAGTCCAAAAGTCTTTTCTTTACATCTGTGTGTCTTTTGCTTCCTTGCATATAGGATCACCGCTACCATCTTTCTAAATTCCACATACATGCATCAATATACTATATTGGTGTTTCTCTTTCTAACTTACTTCCACTCTGTATAATAGGTTCCAGTTTCATCCACCTAATTAGAACTGACTCAAATGCGTTCCTTTTTATAGCTGAATAATATTCCATTTTGTATATGTACCACATCTTTCTTATCTATTCATCTGCCAGTGGAGATTTAGGTTGCTTCCATGTCCTCAGTTCAGTTCAGTCACTCAATTGTGTCCAACTCTTTGTGACCCCATGGACTGCAGCACACCAGGCTTCCCTGTCCATCACCAAGTCACAGAGCTTGCTCAAACTCATGTCCATCAAGTTGATGATGCCATCCAACCATCTCATCCT
This sequence comes from Muntiacus reevesi, assembly GCF_963930625.1. Classification (NCBI taxonomy): domain Eukaryota; kingdom Metazoa; phylum Chordata; class Mammalia; order Artiodactyla; family Cervidae; genus Muntiacus; species Muntiacus reevesi. The sequence continues at coordinate 181,670,289 of NC_089249.1, read as the reverse complement.
CTGTCATCCCCTTCTCCTCCTGCCTTCAGTCTTTCCCAGCATCAGGGTCTTTTCCAGTGAGTCAGTTCTTTGCATCAGGTGTCCTAGCTATTGTAAACAGTGCTGCAATGAACATTGGGGTACACGTGTCTCTTTCAATTCTGGCTTCCTCGGTGTGTATGCCCAGCAGTGGGATTGCTGGGTCATATGGCAGTTCTGTTCCCAGTTTTTTAAGGAATCTTCACACTTTTCTCCATAGTGGCTGTACTAGTTTGCATTCCCACCAGCAGTGTAAGAGGGTTCCACAAAGGACAATTGACATGCTTGCCTGTGTTAAAACTCAGAACTTTATGTCAACATAAGACACATAAAAGATAAAGAAGCAAGTGACAAAGATGGAGAAAATATTTATACACCCATAATTGTCAAAGTTCTAATATAAATATATGAAGAGTTCCTGAAAATGAAAAAGGAAAAGACAGACAATGCTACTGATAACTGGGTAAATGTCTGGCAGTGATACTGCAGAAGGATAAACACCAAAAGCCAAAAAGATCAGAAATGATGCTTCACTTTGCAAGTTGTTGAAAGTGAAGTGAAGTTGCTCAGTCGTGTCTGATTCTTTGCTACCCTGTGGAGTATAGCCCACACAGGCTCCTCTGTCCATGGGATTTTCCAGGCAAGAATACTGGAGGGGGTTGCCATTTCCTCCTCCAGGGGATCTTCCCAACCCAGGGATCAAACCCAGGTCTCCCACATTGCAGGCAGATGCTTTAACCTTTGAGCCACCAGGGAAGCCCGTTAAGACTGTGCAAAAGAAAGCTCAGGAAGTACAACCATGCTCCGTACTGGCTTGCCACCAGTTGACAACACGGAGAGCATGGAGCCTCAGGAACTCTCATGCACTGTGTGTGGGAGTGTTCTCTGTACAGTCAAGGGAGAAAGACAGCATCATCTAGGAAGGTTGAAGGGCACATGCATCCTGATCCCACAGTTCCTTTCTTAGAGGAATATGTGTAGGGAAGAAATCTTTCCCAGAGTCCCCACTTGGAGCAGCATCCACGGAATGTATAGATCAATTGTGGGTACTTGTGGCCCAACGCAGAGCCTGGAGCAGGGCCCAGTCCCCCTTTCTGTCTGCCCAGGCCTTCTTCCCATACTGCTGCATTCCCGGCTTAGATGCATCTCTGACCCTGTGCATCCTCCTTGTCTGCAGAGCCTGTGGTGGCGTTTGCCAAGGAGCAGGCAATGCACACGGAGGTGCAGGCCAAGGTAGGAGCCCGCACCACGCTGAGCTGCGAGGTGGCCCAGGCCCAGACGGAGGTGACGTGGTTCAAGGACGGCAAGAAGCTGAGTTCGAGCTCAAAAGTGCATGTGGAGGCCATGGGCTGCACCCGGCAGCTGGTGCTGCAGCAGGCGGGCAAGGCGGACGCCGGGGAGTACAGCTGCGAGGCCAGGGGCCAGAAGGTCTCCTTCCACCTGGACGTCACAGGTGGGTGCCAGGGCTGGGTGGAGGGCGTGAGCACCCCACAAATTTGGGGGAATGAGCACGTCCCCAGCAGTGTGGGGGACGTGAGTGCAGCGAATGCTGGGGCCTGGGGTCCTCTGCTGGGTTCTCCGTGGATGCAGTCAGCTCCAGGGCTCTGTCCCCTGGCAAGGCCCTTGAGTGGCAGGATGCCTGCCACAGCCCCGAGTCCAGGACACTCTTGACATCTGCTCCCCCAGATTCCCGCTCCTCTCCACCACATCCATACCTTTCCCAGCATGAAACCTGCCACAGAGGCTTTCTCAGCCATCTGCAGGCTGCGAAAGCCTGTAGTCTGTTGAAATGGCTGTTCTCTGTCTGTGGTCGGCAGGGGGCACTATTCCCATATTAAGTCTTCCTGGGCAGCTGTGGAGCCCTGCTCTGGGGAACTTCTGGCTTTGAACGCCCCTGCCTTCACTGGGTCTGGAGCCCCCGTCTCTGGGCTCGGGCCCCTGACAGTCCAGCTGTCTTTAGGTCAGCCTGTTGTGTTGGCCTCTGTCCTGGGCCTGAGCCAAGCGGAGGTATCGCCTGCTTGCTCCTGTCCCTCCTGCTGCTGGTGACATCACTTGGTTTCCGAGTCCTGAGCTCACTGACCCTGTCTCTATCCCAGCTGTGGCCCTGGCATCTGATCCTGCAGCCAGGTGGCCCCTGGATCAGCCCCCCGGGGGCCCTCGTAGGCCCCCTCACAGGCCTCCCTCTGCCCCCTTCTCTGCCCTGGCCTTTTCTGGGTGCCCGGCTGCTGGAGGCACTCAGGCTCTTTCACACCTCAGTCTTTGCCTGGTCTCGCCCCTCCCCACAGCAGGGTTCCTCTACTGAGCTTGTCCTCCCGGGCTGCCCTTCCGGCCCCGCTCCCTCCTGCTCTTCTGGAATTCTGGCCCAGCCCCAGGCTGCGTCAGGGCCCTTATGTGCCCCGCTTCCCCTGCCTTAGCTGCTTACGGGGCCCATCTCCCCTTGGGGTGGGGCAGCGATCCTGGACTCCCAGCTCTTGCTGGACGGAGCTTGTGGCCCCCAGGCCTGTGGTCCCAGGGGGCTCCTCCTCGCTGCCCTGTGCTGCCCCGGGGGCCTGGATGGCGCCTGGCAGGCGGAGTGTGGCCCTGACCAGTTCCTCTCTGGCTTGCTCAGCAGAGAGGCTGCGGCGGAGAGGCGGACAGCCTAAGCAGTTTCATTTCAAGTCTTCTCCCACCACGTGGCCTGGAGGGGGCTGGGATTCAGGCCAAGGATGACAGGGTCCCCTGTCTAATGTTCCTTTGTTATCTCCCTGTCCAGAGCCGGAGTTTGAGCCCCCGGCCCCAGAGAAACCCAGACGCAGGGAACTGCTGGTGGTCAGGGAACATGAGGACATCGTCCTGACAGCCACTCTGGCCACGCCCTCCGTGGCCACGGTGACGTGGTTCAAAGATGGTGTGGAGATTCGCCGCAGCAAGCGGCATGAGATGGCCAGCCTGGGGGACACCCACACCCTGACCATGCGTGGGGCGCAGACCCTGGACAGTGCCGTCTACAGCTGCCGCGTGGGCGCAGAGGGGCAGGACTTCCCGGTGCAAGTGGAAGGTGAGTGGCTCCACGGGGTGGACCTCTGGGAACCCCTTGTTGGCGGCATCCTGGAGTGGAGACCGCGTGGGGCTCCGGGCGTGCAACCAGGCGGCTCGGAGCCGGTCCCGCGGCCTGAACCCTGCCAGGCTGACGTCCCCTCCCCTCCCCTCCCCTAGAGGTGGCTGCCAAGTTTTGCCGCCCTCTGGAGCCCGTGAGCGGGGATCTGGGCGGCACGGCGACGCTGGTCTGTGAGCTGAGCCCCGAGCAGGCGGAGGTGGTGTGGCGCCGCGGAAGCACGCAACTCCGGGCCGGCAAACGCTTCCAGATGGCGGCTGCGGGGCCGCGGCGCTCGCTCACAGTGTCGGGCCTGCGGGCAGAGGATGCAGGGGAGTACGTGTGTGAGAGCCGCGACGACCACACCAGCGCCACACTCACCGTTATCGGTATGCCCGCGTGCCAGGTCCACGGGCTGTGTTGCCGGGGAGGGTGGGTGGCTTGGCGCCAATTCTTGGGAGGCTTCATGGAAGAGGTGTGCTTCCGCGGAGTCTGCAAGAGGGGGAGGCCCCGCCTATCCTGTGTGTATCTCAAGTGGATCCCCTGTCCACAGTACCCCGCGTGGTCAAGTTCACGGCTGGGCTGAGCGCTGTGGTTGCGGAGGAGGGGGGCGAGGCCACTTTCCAGTGCGTGGTGACCCCCAGCGACGTGGCGGTCACATGGTTCCGAGATGGTGTCCAGCTACAGTCCGGCGAGAAGTTTCTCATATCGCAGAAGGGTGCCAGCCACAGCCTGACCATCTTAAGCCTGGCCCTGGAGGACGCCGGCCAGGTCACTGCGGAGGCTGAGGGCATCGAGTCCACGGCCGCCCTCCGGGTCCGAGGTGAGCTTGTGGGGCGGTAGGGAGGGCACGGCAGTTTCTTGTACCCGCTTCTCCTAGTGCGCTGGTTCCCAGGCGGCTGTGCTGACACACCCTGCTGCCGGCCTGGATCCAGCTCCTCCGGCTGGCTTCAGAGGCCGGGGGTTTGTCAGATGCAGTGTGGGGCCATGGGGCCAGGCACCTGCTCTGAAGAGGCGATGGTAAACTCTCTGTCCATGGGATTCTCCAGGCATAAATACTGGAGTGAGCTGCCATGCCCTCCTCCAGCTGAAGTGCTGTTATCCACCCATAAAATCATATCTGCACACACGTGCAGCTGGGCCCTGTGTATGGCCAAGGCCTCCCCTAGCTCGGAGTCAGAATGTGGTGGAGGGCAGCTCTCTGGCTGGGGGTCAGGGGCCAGGTCCCTCTGCCTTGCTCTTCTGAGAGGAAACTGGCTCTGGTGATCTCCTTCTCTCATGACTCCAGAGGCTCCGGTGTTGTTCAAAAAGAAGCTGGAGCCACAGACCGTGGAGGAGCAGAGCTCAGTGACCATGGAGGTGGAGCTGACGCGGCCGTGGCCGGAGGTCAAGTGGACACGCAATGCTGTAGCACTCGCGTCGGGCGAGAAAGTGGAGATCCACGCCGAGGGAGCAAGTCACCGTCTGGTTCTCCACGGCGTGGGTTTCGCTGATCGCGGCTTCTACGGCTGCGAGACACCAGACGATAAGACACAGGCCAAGCTGACTGTGGAAAGTGAGCAGCTAAGCGAGCTTGGTCTAAGGGTTGAGCATTGAGGAGGTAGAGAGGGTAGGAGGAGAGGGGATCTGGGCCCTGGGGGCAGGGCCTTGGAAAAGGGGGAAAAGGAAAGAAGACCCTGCACTTGGCCGGGGCCGGGGAGGAGGGGAAGGGAGTGAAGGGGGGGCGGCCTTCCCCCCAGGGCACTGTGAGGCTCCCGGGGGAAGTGACGGGGGCTGGCCCGAGGGCCAGGGTCTTGCTGCAGTGACTCATCCTTCCCCTCGTTCGTCCCGTAGTGCGCCAGGTCCGGCTCGTGCGGGGCCTGCAGGCCGTGGAGGCGCAGGAGCAGGGCACAGCCACCATGGAAGTAGAGCTGTCCCACGTGGATGTGGAGGGCAGCTGGACTCGAAATGGTCTTCGGCTGCAGCCGGGACCCAACTGCCAGCTGGCGGTGCACGGCCCCACACACACCCTCACACTGTCACAGCTGCAGCGGCAGGACGGTGGCTTGGTGGCCTTCAGGGCGGAGGGCGTGCACACCTCTGCTCATCTGGTGGTCACTGGTGGGTGCTCACAGGTGGGGCAGCACGCACTCCAGAGTGCCTGCCCCTGTCCCTACGGTGCCAGGGAGGCGGGTGGGGAATCGTAGGGGAGGGTACTCCTTCCTAAAACCAGCTGAGTGACTCTAGCCAGTTCAGACCCTGTCCCCGCACAGAGGCCCTGCTTCTCAGCACTTCCCTCCTGTCTTCTCAGAGCTGCCTGTGAAGTTTGTCCGCCCTCTGCAGGACGTGGTGGCCACAGAGAAGGAGAAGGTGGCCCTGGACTGTGAGCTCTCACGCCCCAACGTGGATGTGCGCTGGTTGAAGGTGCCTGCGGACTCCTCTACCCCCTCTTGCCTCTCACCAGGGGTGGGCAAGTGTCAGACCACTCTGCTGGGCAGTGCCAGCCCTTGACCCGGCCTCATTCCTTCACAGGACAGTGTGGAGTTGCGGGCAGGCAAGACCATGGGCATGGTGGCCCAGGGGGCTTGCAGGAGTCTCGTCATTTACCGATGTGAGCTTGGAGACCAGGGCGTGTACGTGTGCGATGCCCACGATGCTCAGAGCTCGGCCTCCCTGAAGGTGCAAGGTGAGGGCTGGGCGGGTGGCAAGGACCTCCTGGCCCCTACTGTGTCCCCCAGCAAGTGCTTGGCCCTCTGGTTCTGCCCTTGTGCCCAGCCTGTACCCCGTCAGCAAGCTGGGCTGGGGGTGGTGGTCGACAGGAGGTCTGTGCCTCGGGGTGTAGCAGGGCCTGCTGTGTGCCCCAGGCCGGAATGTCCAGATCGTGAGGCCTCTGGAGGATGTGGAAGTGGTGGAGAAAGAGGGCGCCACCTTCTCCTGCGAGGTCTCCCACGATGAGGTGCCTGGGCAGTGGTTCTGGGAGGACAGTAAGCTCCGGCCCAGTGACAACGTGAGGATCCGCCAGGAAGGTGAGACGGTGGCAGTGGGGGGGTCCAGCAGGGGTTCTCCCCACTTCCTGCCCCCAGGCCATCCCTCCCCGTCCCCGGGCCAGCCTGCCTTTTAGTGCTGAGTGGGCTTTGTCCCCAGGAAGGACATACACTCTCATCTATCGGAGGGTCCTGGTGGAAGATGCAGGGGAAATCAAGTTTGTAGCGGAAAATGCAGAATCGCGAGCCCAGCTCCGAGTCAAAGGTAATGGGAGCCCCGGACAAGGCACAGGCTGGACAGGGTCTGTGTGAACAAGCACACGTGCTGAGTCTTACGGGGCTGAAACGCCCGCTGTCTTTGTCCTGGGGTCCCTCCTGGAATGAGGTTAGAAATGACCCCGGAGGAGGGGAAGGGGTGTTCCTCCTCAGCAGGAAGAAAGTGGAGTAGGGGAGGCAGTCTTGGGGTCTCCTTCTTTGTTTAAAATGTCATTACCAGTAAATTGTCCCTCCTGGGACCTCAGCAAATGCTGGAGAGAAAGGCCCAGGCAGGAAGTGAGCATAGCAGCCTTTTCTGGTGACCTTGGTGACAGTCAGGGTGATGGGAGGCAGGAGGGAGAAGGGGCCTGGGAGCAGGCTGGGGGGTAGGGTCCCACGCTGCTGGGATATACATGGTGAGGACATGGTGCAGTGGACCCAGGGGCATGCTGGGTGAGAGCGAGGCCGTGTGGCGAGGGGATGAATGGGGTGTCGGGTGGGGCGGGCATGCACGTGCCGAGGGCCCACTGGACGGTAGCGGGTGTGTGGGGGTGTGCGCTCTGTCCTCGTGGTCGGAGGTGAGCGGCACGTCCCAGGCCAGCCTGAGGGTGAGACTCTGCCTCGCCGCCTGCTGGCTCTGGCGGGCGGGTGACCTGGGCTCTTTTCGGCCTGAGCGTGGGGTCCCAGTTTGGCTGGTGGGAAGATGCACAGCCAGAGCACCGCGTCCTGGGGTTCAGGCTCGCTGTGTGCCCACTCTGACCCCGCGGGGTGGACCCCCAGAGCTGCCCGTGTCCATCCTTCGCCCACTGCGGGATAAGATTGCGATGGAGAAGCACCGCGGCGTGCTCGAGTGCCAGATGTCCAGGGCCACTGCCCAGGTGCGGTGGTTCAAGGGCAGCGTGGAGCTGCATCCCGGGGCCAAGTACGAGATGGTCTGCGACGGCCTCTACCGCAAGCTGGTCATCAACGCCGTCCAGCCCGAGGACGAGGACACCTACACGTGCGATGCCGGCGACGTGAAGACCAGTGCACACTTCTTCGTAGAAGGTTTGGGCAGGGCCTGGTGGAAGCTGTTCCTTTTTTCCCTAGGAGAGGGTTTGTGGCCTGTGGCACTTGGAGGCTTGAGCTTCCCACGTGGCGCTAGTGGTAAAGAACCCACCTGCCAATGCAGGAGACGTGAGACCTGGGTTCGATCCCTGGGTGGGGAAGATCCCCCAGAGGCGGGCAGGGCAACCCACTCCAGTATTCCTGCCTGGAGAATCCCATGGATGGAGGAGCCTGGTGGGCTACAGTCCATAGGGTTGCACAGAGCTGGACACAGCTAAAGCGACTGAGCAGCCAGCTCTGAGGAGGGCCTCGGGGTGCTCCCGGGAGGATGTGAGTGTGTCTGAGAGGGTTTGTTCCCAGGAGCAGACCCTGCAGAGGCGGGGGGAGGGGGGGCGTGGTTCGTGACCCTCCCACGGGACTGCCCCGCTGACTGGCCCTCATCCACAGAGCAGTCCATTGTGATCGTGCGGGGCCTGCAGGATGTGACGGTGATGGAGCCGGCGCCCGCCTGGTTCGAGTGTGAGACTTCCATCCCCTCGGTGCGGCCCCCCAAGTGGCTGCTGGGAAAGACAGTGCTGCAGGCAGGGGCTGACGTGGGGATAGAGCAGGAGGGCACAGTGCACCGGCTGACTCTGCGGCGCACCTACTCCACCATGACGGGGCCGGTGCACTTCACCATCGGCAAGTCACGCTCCACCGCCTCCCTGGTGGTCTCCGGTGAGAGGGCCCTGCCTGACGGCTCGGCGGAGGGCGGGCAGGGACTGGGCGGCCAGGGCTTCTGGCCTCGTGGCCTGGCCCACGTTATGCCTGCTTCCCTCTTTGCTCCCGCCACAGACGTTCCCGTGGTGCTCACACGGCCCCTGGAGCCCAAGGTGGGGCGGGAGATGCAGTCCGTCGTCCTGTCCTGCGACTTCAAGCCTCCCCCCAAGGCTGTGCAGTGGTACAAGGAGGAGACACCCCTGGCACCGTCCAGCAAGTTCAAGATGAGGCTGGAGGGCCACATGGCAGAGCTGCGTGTCCTGCGGCTCACCCCTGAGGACGCCGGTGTCTACCGGTGCCAGGCTGGCAGTGCCCAGAGCAGTGCGGAGGTCACTGTGGAAGGTAGAGAGGGGCGTGAGCCCAGAGGGTCTCTAGGAGGTCACTGTGGAAGGCAGAGAGGGGGCGTGGGCCTCAGAGGGTCTCTAGGAGGTCATTGTGGAAGGCAGAGAGAGAGGGGGCGTGGGCCCCAGTGGGTCTCTAGAGGAGGCAGCGGCATCGGTCAGGCTGAAGCTGCCTCATGCTCCCGGCAGAACGGAAGGTGACGGTGACACAGCCGCTGGAGGACGTGGAGGTCCTGGAGGAAGGCCGTGCCTGCTTCTCCTGCGAGCTGTCCCACGAGGATGAAGAAGTGGACTGGTTGCTCAATGGAACGCCGCTGTATAACGACAGCTTCCACGAGATCACCCACGAGGGCCACCGCCACACGCTGGTGCTGAAGCGGGTCCGGCAGGCTGACAGGGGCACCGTGAGCATCTCCTCCCCCAAGGTTGCGGCCTCCGCCCACCTGGCGGTCAGAGGTGAGGTGGCTGTGTGTGGCCCGTGGGGACCCTTGGGACATGCACCCTTTGCCAGGCATGTCAGAGGCGGCAGGTGATCCCCTGAGACTCCCACGCTCTTCCTGCAGGGAAGCCGGTGGTGTTCCTGAAGGCGTTGGACGACGTGTCTGCAGAGGAGCGGGGCACACTGACCTTGCAGTGTGAGGTGTCTGATCAGCACGCCCACGTGGTGTGGCGGAAGGACGGCGTGGAGTTGGGCCCCAGCGACAAGTATGACTTCCTGCACATGGCGGGCACACGAGGCCTCGTGGTGCACGGCCTGACTCGGGATGATGCTGGCCTGTACACCTGTGACGTGGGCACTGATGAGACCCGTGCTCGTGTCAGCGTGCATGGTGCGTGCGGCGGCCAGCTGCAGACGGTGGGGCGTGGCTCCGGGGGCGTGGCTCTGGGCGTGCCTGCACTCGGGGGACCCACCCACTCTCAGAGACCAGGGTCTGCACTGCAGAGCCTGGAGAGATCAGGGCAGACTGCTGAAGGAGTGGGCTCGACAGGGTCTTAGAAGACCCAGGTGCAGGCAGGTGGGCCGGGGGTAATAGGCAACAGAGCAAAGCCTGGGAGATAGACTGGCCCTGCCTGATCGAGTCCCAAGGGGTAAAGGATTCAGCTGGAGGCTGGAAACTTCCCTCTGTACCAGGGGATGTGTGGGCAGGCCCAGGGGCCCCAGAGGGAGGCATCAGGAGGGTGGTGCGTGGGAGAGGCTGCGATATCAGGCAGGGGGTGCCCCCGGAGGACTGCCAGGCCATGGCGCCGCCTGATGAAGGTGGCTCTGGGCAGGTCACCTTTCTCTTCCCAGGCTCCTTGCAGCCGGGGTATGGTTCTGATGTGTACCTGATGTCCCATATATATCTGTCCTGACTCCATTCCCCTAGTCCTTTTCTCTCTCATGTGTTTGGCAGGTGTGTTGCCCAGTGACCCCCTGGCTGGTCCGTGATGGTCTGGCCAGTTTGTGATGAGACAGGGAGGGGAAGGGTGGTGTGGTGAGCTGGATTCCCCTTCACTTGGGGGAGCTGTAAGCTGGTGGCAACTGGGTGGTGCTTATTTTCTCCATGTTATTCTCTAGCAAATGTGAAGGGAGTCACCCTGGTTGCCACTCACAGCCGTCAGCCATCTGACTGCCAGGGTGTGGACAGCAGGAGGCCAAGAGGACACTTGCTGAAAGGCAGCAGGCCTCCTGGGAGTGGGGTTAGAGAGGGGGGTATGCATGTCATCCAGAGGTGTGCCCCCTCCTGGGGTCTGGCCTGAGGCAGCTATCAGCTTGGTGGCACCTGTCTCATGGGGCAGGCCTCCTTGGGCCCAGCCAGAATGACAGCTGTCTCCCATGGCCTGCAGAGCTGCACGTGGGCATCACCAAGAGGCTGAAGACGGTGGAGGTGCTGGAGGGCGAGAGCTGCAGCTTCGAGTGCATCCTGTCCCATGAGGACACTGGCGGTGTGGCTGAGTGGACAGTGAGTGGGAGAACAGTGGGCAGCTCTGGCCGCTTCTGTGCCACGCGCCAGGGCCGCAAGTACACTCTAGCTGTCCGAGATGCCATGCCAAGTGACGCTGGGGAGGTGGTCTTCTCTGTGCGGGGCCTCACCTCCAAGGCCTCACTCATCGTCAAAGGTGGGTGAATGCTGGCAGCGGGGACTGACTGGCTTGGGCAGGTCAAGGGGCTGTGTCCAGGGGCTGTTTTGGGAGCTCCTGAGCCTGGGCTTTCCCCAGGAAGCTTGGAGCTAGGGTCCTGGGCTTGGAAGCTGCAAGGATGTGTGTCTGTATGTCTAGGGACTGTCTCCCCAGTCCCTGCTGAGCACCTCGAGGTATCTGTTGGAGCACTGGGGTGTTCTGGTCATCCAGACGTGTGTGGACGACCAGGATTACCCTTTAGGATGAGGTTCTGGAGCCTTTGGGCAGGAGCAGGTTTTGTAATCCTCAGCCTGTGGTTCTACTGCTGTGGTAGCTCCCAGGGTGCATGGCTCATGTCGGTAGTGAAATTGCCATTGAAATTTATAAGCTGTTACTTCCAGCATAAATACTTGGTGCCAATGGGTAAAGCTCAGCCCATGGCCATGCTTTGAGTTCCAGAGCTTTGAACAGTGGTGAGAACCTAAGATTCTGTGGTCTAACAGCTCTCTTTCCCAGGGTCCTCCCCTGTCATTCCAGAGTTCTGAGGTCCCTAGGCCTGAGGTTCCAGAGTTAGAAGTTGTAGAGTTGTAGGTTCTGTGGTCTCAGCATCCAGAGCTTGAAAGCTCTTGAGTGCTTGCCCTGTCTTAACCCCAGGCGTGGCTAAGGCCATGGTCATGGGTGGAGCTACGGCCAGGCCTTATCAGGCACCATGTCTGTTCTTTTCAGAGAGGTCAGTTGACATTATGAAGCCACTGGAAGACCAACAGGCCACGCTGGGTGAGGATGTGGTGCTGAGGTGTGAGCTGTCACGGGAAGGGACCCCAGTGCACTGGCTGAAGGATGGGAAGGCCATCCGCAAGAGTCAGAAGTATGACCTGCTCACCGAAGGCACTCGGGCCTCGCTGGTCATCCATGCAGTCTCACTCAAAGACTCTGGCAAATACACATGTGAGACGGAGTCTTCCAAAAGCACAGCCAGTCTCCAAGTGGAAGGTAAACCCCATGAGCACCTGGGGCTGCCCCAGGTAGGAAGGGAGAAGCACCCAGCAGAGAAGGGACTCGTCCAGGTCCCTGAGGGTCTGGGGTGGGCCTGGAGAACCACCAGTGATGGGAATGATTTCCCATCCTGAGGGCCTGCATGGCGTCTGCACTGGCCTAACCTTCCTGTTCATTCCTACCCCTCCACCAGAAAAGGCAAACCGGTTCACGGAGCCGTTGGCTGACCTGCATGTGGAGGAGAAGGGCACAGCCACGTTCACCTGTAAGACGGAGCGCCCTGCAGGCTCAGTGACCTGGCGCAAGGGCCTCACGGAGCTGCGGGCCTCGGGGAAGCACGCGCCCAGCCAGGAGGGCCTGACCTTGCGGCTCACCATCAGCGCCCTGGAGAAGGCAGACAGTGACACCTACACCTGCGACATTGGCCAGGCCCAGTCCCAGGCTCGGCTGCTGGTGAAAGGTTAGGCGCAGGCACTCTGCTGTTGCTTGCGTTTGCCCACTAGATTGCAAGGCCTGTGTCATGCTCAGCTGTAAGCTTTGTTCAAAGTAGATTTGGAGGTGGGCAGAGATCAGAGCTCTGCCTGGCCCTGGACTAACTCAGCCTTGGTTTCCCCATTGCCAAGGAGGGTTGCCCTGGGCGGTCTTGTCGCTGGGCCTTGTGTCAATGAGTTGTCACCCCTGTTTGTGCATTTGTTTGCCGGGTGAATGTTTCTGGAGCCTTCCAGCATGTGTCCACGCCTGGGCTCTGCACGTACTTACACATGAATGTACCTCCTCTGCCCCTGTGCAGAGTCACTGGCTCAGGGATGTCTTCCGGTTTGAACATCGGTTTTCCCCTGGCCAGCAGGATGAGGGTTGTCATTCTCCTGCTACACTGATAAACACACTGGGGCTTCACTGGGGCTTATTGGTTGCTCCAGGGTTGCAGGGCAAGTAGGTGTCAGGGCCGGGTTGAGCCTAGCCCTGCTGATCCCAGGGCTGGCATCAGGGTGAAGTCAGCTGTAGGTCCTTCCTGGCATCTGTCCATAGAAAATAACAAAGAAGCCCCACTCTTGATCTCTTCCTCTTTTTCAGTGAAATACAGTGAATCCACTGAGCTCAGTGAAAACATTTCATTAGTGCAGTGGAAGCACAGTTGTCTAATCTAAAGTGAATGTTAATACTTAAAAAAGGCAATTAAAGCAAGTGTCCAGACTTCCCTGGTGGTCCAGTGGTTGAGAATCTGCCTTGCCATGCAGGGAATATGGGTTCAATCCCTGCTCGGGGAACTAAGATCCCACATGCCTTGAAACAGCTAAGTCTGCATGCCACAATTACTGAAGCCCCCATGCTAAGACCTAATGCAGCTAAATAGATGGTAAATAAATAAATGTATGTGTTATAAAAGTGGGGCTTCCCTGGTAGCTCAGTCTGTAAAGAATCTGCCTGCCGTGCAGGACACCTGGGTTTGATCCCTGGGTCAACCCATTCCAGTGTCCTCGCTTGGAAAGTCCCATGGACAGAAAAGCCTGGCAGGCTGCAGTCCTTGGGGTCGCAAAGAGCAGGGCACGACTGAGCGACTAACACACAATTATAAAAGTGAGTGTACCATAATAACAACATACAGTCTTTGGACAAATTCAGAACACACAGGCTTGTGCCAGGCTAATGCTTCCTGCCAAAGCCTTTTCCTTGTGTCAGTTCATGAATCACAACTGACACACAAAGATGATGAGATCGGTGCCTATCTCCTTTTGAATAAATCACTCTCCTGATGTGCCATCGGATGTTGTCAATGTGCTGCGCTCAATATGCCAGCAAATTTGGGAAACTCAGCAGTGGGCACAGGACTGGAAAAGGTCAGTTTTCATTCCAATCCCAAAGAAGAGCAATGCCAAAGAATGTTCAGACTACTATACAGTTACACTCATTTCACATTGGGCTCCCCTGGTGGAGACCTGGGTTTGATCCCTGGGTCACAAAGATCCCCTGGAGAAGGGCATGGCAACCCACTCCAGTACTCTTCCCTGGAGAATCCCCATGGACAGAGCAGCCTGGTGGGATGCACGGAGTCAGACATGACTGAGCGACTAAGCAGCAGCAGCATAAGGTTCTGCTCAAAGTCCTTGGAGCCAGGCTTCAGCAGCATGTGAACCGAGAACTTCCAGATGACAAGCTGCAGGGGAACCAGAGATCAAATTGCCAACATTCGCTGAATCATATAGAAAGCAAGAAAATTACAGAAGAACATCTACTTCTGCTTCATTGACTACGCTAACGCCTTTGCCTGTGGGGATCACAACAAACTGTGGAAAATTCTTAAAGAGATGGGAATACCAGACCACCATACCTGTCTCCTGAGAAACCTGTATCTGGGTCAAGAAGCTGCAGTTAAAACCGGACATGGAACAAGGAACTGGTTCAAAATTGGGAAAGGAGTGCATTGTATATGGTCACCCTGCTTATTTAACTTATATGCAGAGTACATCATGTGAAATGCCAGGCTGGATGAAACACAAGCTGGAATCAAGATTGCCGGGAGAAATATCAATAAGCTCAGATATGCAGGTGACACCACTCTAATGGCAGAAAGGGAAGAGGAGCTAAAGAGTCTCTTGATAAGGGTGAAGGAGGAGTTTGAAAAATCTGGCTTACAATTCAACATTCAAAACTAGAATCATGGCATCTGGTCCCATCACTTCATGGCAGATAGAAGGGGGAAAAGTGACAGATTTTCTTTTCTTGGGCTGCAAAATCACTGTGGACGGTGACTGCAGCCATGAAATTAAGACACTTGCTCCTTGGAAGGAAAGCTATGACAAACCTAGACAGCATATTAAAAAGCAGAGACATCACTTTGCTGCCAAAGTCCATACAGTCAAAGCTATGTTTTTTCCAGTAGTCATGTACGGATGTGATAGTTGGACCATTAAGATGGCTGAGTGTTGAAGAATGGATGCTTTCGAATTGTGCTGAAGAAGGCTCTTGAGAGTCCCTTGGACTGCAGGAAGATCAAATCAATCAATCCTAAAGGAAATCAACTCTCAATAGTCATTGGAAGGACTGATGCTGAAGCCAAAGCTCTAGTATTTGGCCACTTGATGTGAAGAGCTGACTCATTGGAAATGACGCTGATGCTGAGAAAGATTGAAGACTAAAGGAGAAGGGGGTGGCAGAAGATGAAATGGCTAGATAGCATCACTGACTCAATGGACGTGAATCTGAGCAAACTCAAGAAGACGGTGGAGGATGGAGGAGCCTGGTGTGCTGCAGTCCACGGGGTCACAAAGAGTCAAACACACTTAGGGACTGAACAACAGCAAGAACAGATGTGCCATCTATGCTTTCTGGTATGCAATAACTTCAAGACACCTGTGAATGCAGAAGGAATCTGGCAGCCAGCCAGTCAGTATTTATGACTTCTTCAGCTTTCACCATACCTAGTTCAGTTCAGTTCAGTCGCTCAGTCGTGTCTCTTTGCGACCCCATGAATCACAGCACGCCAGGCCTCTCTGTCCATCGCCAACTCCCGGAGTTTACTCAAACTCATGTCCATCGAGTCGGTGATGCCATCCAGCCATCTCATCCTCTGTCATCCCCCTCTCCTCCTGCCCCCAATTCCTCCCAGCATCAGGGTCTTTTCCAATGAGTCGACTCTTTGCTTGAGGTGGCCAAAGTACTGGAGTTTCAGCTTCAGCATCAGTCCTTCCAATGAACACCCAAGACTTATCTCCTTCAGGATGGACTGATTGGATCTCCTTGCAGTCCAAGGGACTCTCAAGAGTCTTCTCCAACACCACAGTTCAAAAGCATCATTTTTCAGTGCTCAGCTTTCTTCACAGTCCAACTCTCACATCCATACATGACCACTGGAAAAACCATAACCTTGACCAGACGGATCTTTGTTGGCAAAGTAATGTCTCTGCTTTTTATTTTATTTTATTTTATTTTATTTTTTGTGTGTTTTCTTTTTTTTTTTTTTTAATTTATTTTTTTAATTTTTCAGTGGGTTTTGTCATACATTGATATGAATCAGCCATAAAGTTACACGTATTCCCCATCCCGGTCTCCCATCCCACCTCCCTCTCCACCCGATTCCTCTGGATCTTCCCAGCCCAACAGGCCCGAGCACTTGACTCATGCCTCCCACCTGGGCTGGTGGTCTGTTTCACCACAGACAATACACATGCTGTTCTTTCGAAACATCCCACCCTCCCCTTCTCCCACAGAGTTCAAAAGTCTGTTCTGTACCTCTGCGTCTCTTCCTCTGCCCTGCATATAGGGCCATCGTTACCATCTTTCTAAATTCCGTATATATGTGTTAGTATGCTGTAATGTTCTTTATCTTTCTGGCTCACCTCACTCTGTATAATGGGCTCCAGTTTCATCCATCTGATTAGAACTGATTCAAATGAATTCTTTTTAACGGCTGAGTAATATTCCATGGTGTATATGTACCACAGCTTCCTTATCCATTCATCTGCTGATGGGCATCTAGGTTGCTTCCATGTCCTGGCTATTATAAACAGTGCTGCGATGAACATTGGGGTGCACGTGTCTCTTTCAGATCTGGATTCCTCAGTGTGTATGCCAAGAAGTGGGATTGCTGGGTCATATGGTAGTTCTATTTCCAGTTTTTTAAGAAATCTCCACACCGTTTTCCATAGTGGCTGTACTAGTTTGCATTCCCACCAACAGTGTAAGAGGGTTCCCTTTTCTCCACACCCTCTCCAGCATTTATTGCTTGTAGACTTTTGGATAGCAGCCATCCTGACTGGCGTGTAATGGTACCTCATTGTGGTTTTGATTTGCATTTCTCTGATAATGAGTGATGTGGAGCATCTTTTCATGTGTTTGTTAGCCATCTGTATGTCTTCTTTGGAGAAATGTCTGTTTAGTTCTTTGGCCCATTTTTTGATTGGGTCATTTATTTTTCTGGAATTGAGCTGCAGGAGTTACTTGTATATTTTTGAGATTAATCCTTTGTCTGTTTCCTCATTTGCTATTATTTTCTCCCAATCTGAGGGCTGTCTTTTCACCTTACTTATAGTTTCCTTTGTTGTGCAAAAGCTTTTAATTTTCATTAGGTCCCGTTTGTTTATTTTTGCTTTTATTTCCAATATTCTGGGAGGTGGATCATAGAAGATCTTGCTGTGATTTATGTCAGAGAGTGTTTTGCCTATGTTCTCCTCTAGGAGTTTTATAGTTTCTGGTCTTACATTTAGATCTTTAATCCATTTTGAGTTTATTTTTGTGTATGGTGTTAGAAAGTGTTCTAGTTTCATTCTTTTACAAGTGGTTGACCAGTTTTCCCAGCACCACTTGTTAAAGAGATTGTCTTTTTTCCATTGTATATCCTTGCCTCCTTTTTAATATGCTATCTAGGTTGGTCATAACTTTCCTTCCAAGGAGTAAGCGTCTTTTAATTTCATGGCTGCAATCACCATCTGCAGTGATTTTGGAACCCAAAACAATAAAGTCTGACATTGTTTCCACTGTCTCCCCATCTGTTTCCCATGAGGTGATGGGACCAGATGCCATGATCTTAGTTTTCTGAATGTTAAGCTTTAAGCCAACTTTTTCAGTCTCCTCTTTCACTTTCATCAAGAGGCTTTTTAGTTCCTCTTCACTTTCTGCCATAAGGGTGGTGTCATCTGCGTATCTGAGGTTATTGATATTTCTCCTGGCAATCTTAATTCCAGCTTGTGCTTCATCCAGCCCAGCGTTTCTCATAATGTACTCTGCATATAAGTTAAATAAGCAGGGTGACAATATACAGCCTTGACATACTCTTTTTCCTATTTGGCCCCAGTCTGTTGTTCCATGTCCAGTTCTAACTGTTGCTTCCTGACCTGCATACAGGTTTCTTAAGAGGCAGGTCAGGTGGTCTGGTATTCCCATCTCTTTCAGAATTTTCCACAGTTTATTGTGATCCACACAGTTGAAGGCTTTGGCATAGTCAATAAAGCAGAAATAGATGTTTCTCTGGAACTCTCTTACTTTTTTGATGATCCACCAGATATTGGTAATTTGATCTCTGGTTCCTCTGCCTTTTCTAAAACCAGCTTGAACATCTGGAAGCTCTCTGTTCACGTGTTGCTGAAGCCTGGCTTGGAGAATTTTGAGCATTACTTTACTAGTGTGTGAGATGAGTGCAATTGTGCGGTAGTTTGAGCATTCTTTGGGATTGCCTTTCTTAGGGATTGGAATGAAAACTGACCTTTTCCCGTCCTGTGGCCACTGCTGAGTTTTCCAAATTTACTGGCATAACCTAAGACAGCAGCAAAAAAAATTTTTTTTTCTAGAAATTCATGTTAGTCCTCCAAGTCATTCAGTTTAAATGTTATCATAGCCACATTCTCTCTTTCCCCCACACTTCTGTTAATACAAAATTGAATGGCTTTGGGTGATTTCTGTGGCAGGGACAACGGATGGAGCACAGCTTGGGGAGGGCCCATGCTGTGGGTCAGCCTGGGTGCTCTGCAGAAAGACCCGAGAGGTGGACTGAGGGCTCACTGGTGGGCCTGGACCGTTCAGCTCAGACCCCCTTAATGTTTTCTGTTAGAGTCATTTGCTCGCTCCCTGCTGAGCACCCGCCCCAGATCAGGCCTTGGGGAGCACCCCGTTTCCCTTGGCGACTGCTCAGGGGGCCCCTGACGTGCCCGTCTGTGTCTCTGCAGGCCAGAAAGTGCTCATCACAGAGGACCTGGAGGACGTGGAGGTGCAGGAGGGCTCCTCAGCCACCTTCTGCTGCCGCATCTCCCCTGCCGACTACAGGCCTGTCCACTGGTTCTTGGACAAGACACCCCTGTCTGCCAATGAACTCAATGAGATCGAGGCCCAGCCCGGTGGCTACCATGTGCTCACCCTGCGGCAGCTGGCGCTCAAGGACTCGGGCACCGTCCATTTTGAGGCAGGCGACCAGCGAACCTCAGCTGCCTTGCAGGTCACAGGTAGGTTGCAGGCCCAGCGCCCAGTTCATGGTGGGGGCCAGTCCATATAGCTGAGCATGCAACTTCAAGGCAGTGGCTTGGCCATCTCCTGCGTGAGGCCCTGGGGCTCACAGAGAAGGAAGGCACCGTAGGCTTTCTTGGGCTGGAGCCTTGGATCCCAGGGCTGAGTGGTGCTGTTTGAAGACATGTTGTTGTCCATGGCATGCAGAGGTGAACCCAAGGTCAGTGTGGGGGCGGCGCCACACAGAGCCTGTCCCGTTCTCCCAGCAGTCCTGTCTGCAGCCCAGAATGGGGGTGTGGGGGCAGGTGGGCACTGACTAGGAGTGTTGCTGGTGTGTAGCAAGACCTGGGGCTGCTCCTGCAGGAGCCCCCAACAGTCTTACGCATCCCTCTCTGTCTGCAGAGAAGCCAAGTGCTTTCTCCCAGGGGCTCACGGATGCCACAGTCACAGAGGGGGAGGATCTGACCCTGGTCTGCGAGACTTCTGCCTCAGACAGCCCTGTGTGCTGGACCAAGGATGGGAAGCCCCTGCGGCCATCAGCCCGGTGCCAGCTGACCTATGAAGGCCGCCGGGCCCAGCTGGTCATCACTGAGACCACCCTGCAGGACAGCGGGCGCTACAAGTGTGAGACTGCGGGCATCTGGAGCAGTTCCATTGTCAGGGTCCATGGTGAGCCCCGGGAGAGCGGTGCTGGGCAGCCTCCAGCCACACTCCTGACACTCTCGCCTTGCTCAGGGCCAGGGCGACTCCAGGACGCTCTCTGTCCTCTTTGTGTGTGGGTGCAGAGTGTCCTAAGGCTCCTTCTATCGCCCTGTTCGTTGATCTCACTCTGCCCACTGGCTGCCCTGTCTCTGGGTTTCTTCTGCTCCTGAAAGCCTCTCTCAGCCTCTCCTGGTCTTCTGACCAGGGTCTTTTTTATTTTTAACTTCACTGCTGACTATCTGTGTGCTTACGTTGCCATGTCTCCCTTCTCTTGGCTTGGCTCATCTCCATCTCAGTTGGCTTGGCCTGGCTACCAGATGCCACAGACTGGGTGGCTTAAAAGACAGACATTTATTGTCTCCTAGGTTTGGAGACCAGAAGTCTGAGATCAAGGTGTTGTAGGCCTGGTTTCCCTTGAGGCCTCTCTCCTGGGCTTATAGATGGCCATCTTTTCCCTGTGTCTTCACCTGGTCATCCCTCTGTGTGTATCTGTGTGCTAGTTTCCATTTCTTGTAAGGACACCAATAATATGGGAGTAAGACCCATTCTACTGACCTCATTTAACTCAATCATCTCTTTCAAGACCCCTATCTCCAAATATGACTGCATTCTTTGGTCCTGAGGGTTTGGGCTCCAGCAGGTGAATTGGGGGATTAAATGTCGCCCGTAACACCCCACCCTCCTCTGCTTCGTGCCGTTTGGCTCACCTTCCTGGATAGGCAGAGGTCTCGAGGTCCCCATCCCTAGTTCCCCGTGCAGACAGTGAGGTGGGCCTGCCTGCCTCTTCCGGTTGCTGCCCTCCACCACCCTCAGCCATGTGGGCTATACTGACTGAGCTCATGGCTGTCCACAGCTCGGCCAGTGCAGTTCCGAGAGGGCCTGAAGGATGTGGAGGTGCTGGAGGGGGGTGCTGCCACCCTGCGCTGCGTGCTGTCATCCGTGGTCAGGCCTGTGGAGTGGCGGCGTGGGGATGAGCTTCTGCAGCCTGGAGGCAAGTACAGCTTGCGACAGGATGGGACCGTGCTGGAGCTGGTGGTCCGAGACCTGCGGCCTCAGGACAGCGGGCAGTACTTCTGCAGTTTTGGGGACCAGGTGACGTCGGCCAGGCTCACGGTAAAGGGTAAGCATCTTCAGCCACTCTGCCCACGTGACACCATGCAGTCCCACACCACCCCTTTCATCCTTTGTGGGAGGATAAAGGTGATGTGCTGTGTCCATTGGACCTTGTTGCAGCTCTGCCTGCTGAGTTCATAGGAAGACTGAGAAGCAAGGAGGTTGCGGAAGGGACCACGGCCACATTCCGCTGTGAGCTCAGCAAGGAAGCTCCCGTGGAGTGGAGGAAGGGGCCTGAGACCCTCAGAGCCGGGGACAGAGTGAGCCTGAGGCAGGACGGGGCTGTGTGTGAGCTGGAGATGCGTGACCTGACCGTGGAGGATGCTGGAGAATATTCATGTGTGTGCGGGCAGGAGAAGACCTCAGCCACGCTCACCGTCAGGGGTAAAAACCACGTGTGGCCAGGAGGTGCTGTGCTTTGGTGTCCATTACGGACTTCGTGTCATCTCCGTGCCCTCATCCCACCTTCCCTCCTCGTCTCAGCATCACCCTTTTCCCGTAACTCCCCAGAACTCCTCCCTCCTTCCTGGGCTGTTGTGTGAACCACGAGAATCAGCCTCTGAGCTGCGTTCCAGCTCTCGTGTCCCTGCAGGTTCTGTCCTGTGTCCTGTGGGAGCGTCTGTCTTCTTCTGTGTCTTGTCATGCCTTGCCTTCAGAGTTCTTCCAAGACTCTGATATTCGTGTCTGTCTGTCCTCAGCTTTGCCTACTGAGTTCACAAGAAGACTAAGAGGCAAGGAGGCCACAGAAGGGGCCACAGTCACCCTGCACTGTGAGCTGAGCAAGGCGGCTCCCGTGGAGTGGAGGAAGGGGTCTGAGACCCTCAGAGCCGGGGACCGAGTGAGCGTGAAGCAGGACGGAGCCGTGTGTGAGCTGGAGATCCGTGACCTTGTGGTGGAGGATGCTGGGGAGTATATGTGTGTGTGTGGGCAGGAGAAAACCTCAGCCACCCTCACCATCAGGGGTAAGGACCATGTGTGGCAAAGCAGAGTTTTGGTGTCCAGTTATTAACTTCATGGCATCTCCCTGCACTCATTCCACCGTCCCTCCTCATCTCAGTCTTACCCTCTTTCCATGACATTCCTCCCTCCTTCCTGGCACATGCGAGAATCATGAGAAACACGCCTCGAGCTGCTTCCCACCCCTCGTGTCACTGAACGTTCTGTCCTGTGTCCTGTTGGGGTCTGTGTGTTTCATTCCATCCTGTCCCGTCCTGTTCCGCAGGGAGCTCTGGAGAATCGGGTGTTCTCCACACCTTCTAACCTCTCCTGCCCTGCCCACCAGATTCACAGGCGTGAGGCCTGAGGGGTCTGTGGACGGGGTCACGGGCACGCTGAGCAGACTGGGCCGAGGGGGCCATGGTCCAGTGTGTGCGCCTGGGACACCCAGTCTGTGGCCTGTGTCTTCTCTGTGATGTCCAGGGCCTATCTCATTGGTGGATTCAGAGAGCATTATAGTGTTTGTATCTGTCTGCCCATCTTCAGCCCTGCCTGCCAAGTTCACAAAGGGTCTGAGGAAGGAGGAGGCCGTGGAAGGGGCCACAGCCAAGCTGCACTGTGAGCTGAGCAAGGCGGCCCCCGTGGAGTGGAGGAAGGGGCCCGAGACCCTCAGAGCCCGGGACAGAGTGAGCCTGAGGCAGGAGGGAGCCGTGTGTGAGCTGGAAATCTGTGACCTGACCATGGAGGATGCTGGAGAATACTCATGTGTGTGTGGGCAGGAGAAAACATCAGCCATGCTCACCGTCAGGGGTAAAGACCATGCGTGACCACATGGACTGGCATTTGCTGGCTGCCCGTCCTCTCTGCTCCCAGTTCCCTTTCCTGCCCCGCTCTCCCTCTGTCCTGCTCCCTTTCCTCCCATAGTTACCTTGTCTCCCTGCCGTGTTCCCATCTGTTCTGCAGCACGTGTGCAGGTTGGACCTTTTAAAGTCCCAGTCACGGTGTGTGTCCACCCCCAGCGGTGGGCCCCGTCCAGCTGGGGTTTGTGTCTTCTCTGCACTGTCCACATCCTGCTGCTTCTGTGCGTTCAGAGAGTGTGATCGTGTTTGTGTCTGTCTGCCCATCTCCAGCCCTGCCTGCCAAGTTCACAAAGGGTCTGAGGAAGGAGGAGGCCATGGAAGGGGCCACAGCCAAGTTGCACTGTGAGCTGAGCAAGGTGGCCCCCGTGGAGTGGAGGAAGGGGCCCGAGACCGTCAGAGCTGGAGACAGAGTGAGCCTGAGGCAGGAGGGAGCCGTGTGTGAGCTGGAGATCCGTGAGCTGACTGTGGAGGACACAGGGGAGTACTCCTGTGTGTGTGGGCAGGAGAGGACCTCAGCCACGCTCACCATCAAGGGTAAAGGCCGTCAGAGGCCACAGGGACCTGTGGCTTCATGTTTGCGTGTGGTCTCTGTCACTGGCTCCACCGCAGGATTCTGTGGCTTTTTCTGTCTTTTCACCTGGGTCCCTGCAGATGTCTCTTGGCTCTGGATTTCTCGTTCAGTAGATGTCAATGTCCACTGCTGTGTGTCCTCTGTTCCCTCTGGGACATTTGCCTCCGTCACCACCTGTGCATCTCTTTACTTGTTTGTACTGTGGTCTTTTGCCGTTTGTGGGGTTTTGTGTCCTGGAGGGAGTTACCCTGAGAGTCTGATGTTCTCAGTGACTTCGTAGCCCTCCTCAGCCCTGCCTGCTGAGCTCACAAAAGGTCTGAACCATGAAGAGGCCACGGAAGGGACCACGGCCATACTGTGCTGTGAGCTGAGCAGGGTGGTCCATGAGGACTGGAGGATTGGATTGAAACCCTGGAGATGGAAATAAGACTGTGCCTGAGGCAGGATGGGGCAGCGTGTGAGCTGGGGATCATTGCTTGGCTATAATGGTTGCAGGGGAGTGTGTGGGGTCAGGAGAGGTCTTTGGCCAGGCTCGTTGTCAGGGGTGAGGACTGTATGTGACCACCTGGACTGGCGTTTGGTGGCTGCCCACCTGAAGCTCCAGCACTTTGGCCACCTGATGGAAAGAGCTGACTCGTTGGAAAAGACCCTGATGCGGGAAAAGATGGAATGCAGGAGGAGAGAGGGATGACAGAGGATGAGATGGTTGGATGGCATCCCCCACTCAATGGATATGAATTTGAGAAAACTCCAGGAGATGGTGAAGGACAGGGAATCCTGGCATGCTGCAGTCCACGGGGCTGCAGAGAGTTGGACACAGTTTAATCACTGAACAATGACGTAATCATCTCTTTGCCCTCAGTTCCCTTTTCTGCCTTGCTGACTCACTGTCCTGCTCCTTTTCCTCCCGTGATTATTCTGTTCTCTCTGACATGTTCCATGTCTGTTCTGTAGCACGTGTGCAGGTGGGACCTTTTAAGTCACAGTCACGGTGCATAGTGGCACCTCCAGCAAGTGGTCCAAGTCCAGTTGGGTTTTGTGTCTTCTCTGTATCCTGTTGCTTCTGTGAGTTCAGGAAGCGTGATTGTGTTTGTGTCTTTCTGACCACCTCCAGTCCTGCCTGCCAAGTTCATAAAGGGTCTGAGGAAGGAAGAGGCCACGGAAGGGACCACAGTCAAGCTGCACTGTGAGCTGAGCAAGGCGGCCCCTGTGGAGTGGAAGAAGGGGTCTGAGATCCTCAGAGCCAGGGACAGAGTGAACCTGAGGCAAGATGGAGCCGTGTGTGAGCTGGAGATCCGTGACCTGACCGTGGAGGATGCTGGGGAGTACTCGTGCATGTGCGGGCAGGAGAAAACGTCAGCCACGCTCACCGTCAGGGGTAAAGACCACGTGCAGCCTGTGGAGCAGAGGCTTCGTGTCTGCGGGCTTTAATGTGTCCTCCAGCTCCACCCTGTCTGTCTGCAGCCTTTCGTGTCTCTGTCCATCTCCTGCACTCTTGGAGCAGGAGTCTCCATAGTCTCCCTCCCTTCTCTGAGGCCCACCTCAGATAACAAGCCCAGAATAAGGTCCTCACTGTCCTCAGGGGCTCACGTCTGAGAAAGAGGAGGCGGGCAGCCACATAGGAAAAGCACAGAATTGCGGTCCTCTCGAGGGACCATGACAGGAGAGATGCTGGGAGGTGGATGAGAGCGCGGACCTTGAGGGTGGGGTGTTGACGGGGTGTTGAGAGGGAAGTCTGTGAGAGAGCCATGAGGGAAGGGCCTGGGGTCCTCTGTCCAGTGTCTGGTGGTTATGGGAGGTGAGCACGGGGTGTGGGGGAGGGGGAGACTTGCTGGAGTTTGGGTTGATGTGGAGGTGACGCCTGGATGTGGAGGTGAGGTGGCGTTTGAAGTGAAAGTGAAATGAGAGTGAGAGTTGGCTGTGGAGGTGAGGCGGAGGTAAGACAGGAGGTGAGGTCTGGGTGTAGAGTGGAGTGGACAGTGCTTGACCACGGGAGGAGAGGAAGGAGGGACGGTCTGCCACACTGGGGAGCAGAGCCAGATCCAGGAAGGCAGGTGGGCACCCACGCTGGGCTGGGGTCAGTGTCTGACATCTGTGGTGGGTGAGCTGACTCTAGACGCTGCCATAGAAGGTCTTCTGTCAAGGTGTGATGTGACCTCCCAGAGCAAAAGGTGCACAGAGGCCTCACATTCTGGGCCCTGTTGGGGTGAACTCATGAGACAAGGTGGAACAGTAAAGAAGAGAATTCTGAGGCTGGGCAGGGCCATTGTGAACACAGATACTCAGATCTCTGGGCCAGAGATCAGGCCACAATGCCACTTTCATGAATGAACTTCATGAGTGGAGCATAGCATCTCTAGCACAGAGACAGTGGTACCCACACTGTTCAGACTCACCAGGAGACCACAAGGGGTGTGGGCTTGAAGGCCTGTCACACAGTCAGGAGCAGCTTCCACTGCAGGGAGGAAGCACCGCCAAGGGCCAAGGACCAGAGAACCCAATGGCGCTCATGGTAAAGACCCCGCCTGCCAGTGCTGGAGACATCAGAGACTCAGGTTTGATCCCTGAGTTGGGAAGAAACCCTGGAGGAGGGCATGGCAACGCACTCCAGTATTCTTCCCTTGGAAACGCCATGGACAGAGGAGGCTAGCGGGCCACAGTCCATGGGATCAGACACAGCTGAAGAGTCAGCCGCAGCTGAAGTGACTGAGTAAACCTGCAGAGTGCTCAAGTTAACCAGCGACAAACAGTCCAAGAGAGCAACTTCTCAGAATGTGCAGACCCCAGGGACTTCTATTCCAGGGCGACAGGGCAGGAGTGGGGTGACTTCTGCTTCCCTTCTGGCCATGGTGCTCCTTGTTCTGTCTGTGCTTTTCAGGCCCTGTCAGCCCCGGGTTCTGGCCCCAGCAGCAGTAGGAGCTAACAAGAGGGGTATGCTGGGGTAGACATGTGGGATAGTTTAGGTAGCTCTTTTTGTATCTCCGTTCCCAGCTATATCCCTCAAGATCATAAAGTCACTAAAGAATAAGGCCTGCACAGCAATCAGAGCAGAAAAAGACGCAAAAGGAATTCAGATAGGAAAAGAAGAAGTGAAACTCTTGCTGTTTGCAGATGACATGATCCTCTACATAGAAAACCCTAAAGACTCTTCCAGAAAATTACTAGAGCTAATCAATGAATATAGTAAAGTTGCAGGATACAAAATTAACACACAGAAATCCCTTGCATTCCTATATACTAACAATGAAAAAACAGAAAGAGAAATTAAGGAAACAATACCATTCACCATTGCAACAAAAAGAATAAAATACTTAGGAGTATATCTACCTAAAGAAACAAAAGACCTATACACAGAAAACTATAAAACATTGATGAAAGAAATCAAAGAGGACACAAACAGATGGAGAAACATACCGTGTTCATGGATTGGAAGAATCAATATTGTCAAAATGGCTATTCTACCCAAAGCAATCTATAGATTCAATGCAATCCCTATCAAGCTACCAACGGTATTTTTCACAGAACTAGAACAAATAATTTCACAATTTGTATGGAAATACAAAAGACCTCGAATAGCCAAAGTAATCTTGAGAAAGAAGAATGGAACTGGAGGAATCAACCTGCCTGACTTCAGACTCTACTACAAAGCCACAGTCATCAAGACAGTATGGGACTGGCACAAAGACAGAAATATAGATCAATGGAACAGAATAGAAAGCCCAGAGATAAATCCACGAACCTATGGACACCTTATCTTTGACAAAGGAGGCAAGGATATACAATGGAAAAAAGACAATCTCTTTAACAAGTGGTGCTGGGAAAACTGGTCAACCACTTGTAAAAGAATGAAACTAGAACACTTTCTAACACCATACACAAAAATAAACTCAAAATGGATTAAAGATCTAAATGTAAGACCAGAAACTATAAAACTCCTAGAGGAGAACATAGGCAAAACACTCTCTGACATAAATCACAGCAAGATCTTCTATGACCCACCTCCCAGAATATTGGAAATAAAAGCAAAAATAAACAAATGGGACCTAATGAAAATTAAAAGCTTTTGCACAACAAAGGAAACTATAAGTAAGGTGAAAAGACAGCCCTCGGATTGGGAGAAAATAATAGCAAATGAGGAAACAGACAAAGGATTAATCTCAAAAATATACAAGCAACTCCTGAAGCTCAATTCCAGAAAAATAAATGACCCAATCAAAAAATGGGTCAAAGAACTAAACAGACATTTCTCCAAAGAAGACATACAGATGGCTAACAAACACATGAAAAGATGCTCCACATCACTCATTATCAGAGAAATGCAAATCAAAACCACAATGAGGTACCATTACACGCCAGTCAGGATGGCTGCTATCCAAAAGTCTACAAGCAATAAATGCTGGAGAGGGTGTGGAGAAAAGGGAACCCTCTTACACTGTTGGTGGGAATGCAAACTAGTACAGCCACTATGGAAAACAGTGTGGAGATTTCTTAAAAAACTGGAAATAGAACTGCCATATGACCCAGCAATCCCACTTCTGGGCATACACACTGAGGAATCCAGATCTGAAAGAGACACGTGCACCCCAATGTTCATCGCAGCACTGTTTATAATAGCCAGGAGATGGAAACAACCTAGATGCCCATCAGCAGATGAATGGATAAGGAAACTGTGGTACATTTACACCATGGAATATTACTCAGCTGTTAAAAAGAATTCATTTGAATCAGAGATGGATGGATGAAACTGGAGCCCATTATACAGAGTGAGGTGAGCCAGAAAGATAAAGTACATTACAGTATACTAACGCATATATGCGGAATTTAGAAAGATGGTAACAATGGCCCTATATGCAGGGCAGAAGAAGAGACGCAGAAGTACGGAACAGACTTTTGAACTCTGTGGGAGAAGGCGAGGGTGGGATGTTTCGAAAGAACAGTATGTATATTATCTGTGGTGAAATAGACCACCAGCCCAGGTGGGAGGCATGAGTCAAGTGCTCGGGCCTGTTGGGCTGGGGGGATCCAGAGGAATCGGGTGGAGAGGGAGGTGGGATGGGAGACTGGGATGGGGAATTCGTGTAGCTCTATGGCTGATTCATATCAATGTATGACAAAACCCACTGAAAAATAAAAAAATAAATTAAAAAAAAAAAAAAAAGAAAAGAAAAAAAAAAAAAGAATAAGGCCTGGAGGGAGCCATGGCCATGGTGTGGTGTAAGCGGGGCCATGGAAGATGCTGGAGGACATCCGTTCCAATTTATTGTCACTTTCTGCGGGCACTGTGGCCATTTCCATGTTCTGTTCATGCCCTGAGGTTCTCCCTGAGGAGTTCGTTTCCATGCTGGTTTGTCTGTCCTCTGCACACACTCCGCCCCAGCACTGCTACCTACCCATATGTCTGTGGGCCTAAGCTGTTATTCCTCATTTGCTCCAGCGTGTGACTGTTCCATTGTCAAGTGTCCACATCCTGATCCCCTACGTTTTCCAGAGACTCTGATGTTTCTTTTGTCACTCTGACCCCGCCCAGCCCTGCCCAACAAGTTCACAAAGTGCCTGAAGAAGGAGGAGGCCACAGAAGGGACCACGGTCACACTGCGCTGTGAGCTGAGCAAGGCGGCCCCCGTGGAGTGGAGGAAGGGGCCTGAGACGCTCAGAGCCGGGGACAGAGTGAGCCTGAGGCAGGAGGGAGCCGTGTGTGAGCTGGAGATCCGTGGCCTGACCGTGGAGGACGCAGGGGAGTACTCCTGCCTGTGTGGGCAGGAGAGGACCTCAGCCACGCTCACCGTCAAGGGTAAAGGCCGTCAGAGGCCACAGGGACCTGTGGCTTCATGTTTGCGTGTGGTCTCTGTCACTGGCTCCACCGCAGGATTCTGTGGCTTTTTCTGTCTTTTCACCTGGGTCCCTGCAGATGTCTCTTGGCTCTGGATTTCTCGTTCAGTAGATGTCAATGTCCACTGCTGTGTGTCCTCTGTTCCCTCTGGGACATTTGCCTCCGTCACCACCTGTGCATCTCTTTACTTGTTTGTACTGTGGTCTTTTGCCGTTTGTGGGGTATTGTGTCCTGGAGAGAGTTACCCTGAGAGTCTGATGTTCTCAGTGACTTCGTAGCCCTCCTCAGCCCTGCCTGCCGAGCTCACAAAAGGTCTGAACCATGAAGAGGCCACGGAAGGGACCACGGCCATACTGTGCTGTGAGCTGAGCAGGGTGGTCCGTGAGGACTGGTGGATTGGACCGAAACCCTGGAGATGGAAATAAGACTGTGCCTGAGGCAGGATGGGGCAGCGTGTGAGCTGGGGATCATGGCTTGGCTATAATGGTTGCAGGGGAGTGTGTGGGGTCAGGAGAGGTCTTTTGGCCAGGCTCGTTGTCAGGGGTGAGGACTGCATGTGACCACCTGGACTGGCGTTTGGTGGCTGCCCACCTGAAGCTCCAGCACTTTGGCCACCTGATGGAAAGAGCTGACTCGTTGGAAAAGACCCTGATGCGGGAAAAGATGGAAGGCAGGAGGAGAGAGGGATGACAGAGGATGAGATGGTTGGATGGCATCCCCCACTCAATGGATATGAATTTGAGAAAACTCCAGGAGATGGTGAAGGACACGGAAGCCTGGCATGCTGCAGTCCACGGGGTTGCAGAGAGTTGGACACAGTTTAATCACTGAACAACGACGTAATCATCTCTTTGCCCTCAGTTCCCTTTTCTGCCTTGCTGACTCACTGTCCTGCTCCTTTTCCTCCCATGATTATTCTGTTCTCCCTGACATGTTCCATGTCTGTTCTGTAGCACGTGTGCAGGTGGGACCTTTTAAAGTCACAGTCATGGTGCATACTGGCACCGTGGTCCAGCAAGTGGTCCAAGTCCAGTTGGGTTTTGTGTCTTCTCTGTATCCTGTTGCTTCTGTGAGTTCAGGAAACGTGATCGTGTTTGTGTCTTTCTGACCACCTCCAGTCCTGCCTGCCAAGTTCATAAAGGGTCTGAGGAAGGAAGAGGCCACGGAAGGGACCACAGTCAAGCTGCACTGTGAGCTGAGCAAGGCGGCCCCTGTGGAGTGGAAGAAGGGGTCTGAGATCCTCAGAGCCAGGGACAGAGTGAGTCTGAGGCAAGATGGAGCCGTGTGTGAGCTGGAGATCCATGACCTGACCGTGGAGGATGCTGGGGAGTACTCGTGCATGTGCGGGCAGGAGAAAACGTCAGCCACGCTCACCGTCAGGGGTAAAGACCACGTGTGGCCAAGCAGAGCTGTGTTTGGTGTCCAGTTACCGACTTACAGCATCTTGCACTCGTTCCCACCTTCCCTCCTCATCTCAGCATCGCCGTTTCCCCATGTGCAGTGCTGTACTAGGCTGAGTCGCTTCAGTTGTGTCTCTTTAGGGACCCTGTGGACCTTAGTCCAACAGGCTCCTCTGTCTGTGTGATCCTCCAAGCAAGAATACTGGAGTGGGTTTCCATGCCCTCCTCCAGGAGATCTTCCCGACGCAGGGATGGAACGTGTGTCTACTGCGTTTCCTACATGGCAGGCTTATTCTTTACCACTGGGCCACCGAGGTAGCCCCTTTCTTCCCGTAACTTTGTGGGTTTCCTTCCTCCTTCCTGGTCTGTTGTGTGAACCTCAGGGAACCAGCCTCTGAGCTGGTTCCCACCCCTCGTGTCACAAACGTTCTGTCCTGCGTCCTGTTGGCCTTTCCATCTTTCACTCCTCCTGTCCCATCCTGTCCTCCAGTGAGCTCTGGAGAATCGGATGTTCTCCATACCTTCTAACCTCTCCTGCCCTGCCCACCAGATTCACAGGCGTGAGGCCTGAGGGGTCTGTGGAAGGGGTCACGGGCACGCTGAGCGGACTGGGCCAAGGGGGCCAGGGTCCAGCGTGTGCACCTGGGACACCCAGCCTGTGGCCTGTGTCCAGTTGGGTCTTGTGTCTTCTCTGTGATGTCCAGAACCTATCTCATCAGTGGGTTCAGAGAGCATTATAGTGTTTGTACCTGTCTGCCCATCTCCAGCCCTGCCTGCCAAGTTCACAAAAGGTCTGAAGAAGGAAGAGGCCATGGAAGGGGCCACAGCCAAGCTGCACTGTGAGCTGAGTAAGGCGGCCCCCATGGAGTGGAGGAAGGGGCCCGAGACCCTCAGAGCCGGGGGCAGAGTGAGCCTGAGGCAGGAGGGAGCCGTGTGTGAGCTAGAGATCCGTGACCTGACCGTGGAGGATGCTGGGCAGTACTCGTGCGTGTGTGGGCAGGAGACGACCTCAGCCACGCTCACCGTCAGGGGTAAAGACCACGCGTGACCACATGGACTGGTGTTTGGTGGCTGCCCGTCATCACTCGGCTCCCAGTTCCCTTTCCTGCCCCGCTTTCCCTCTGTCCTGCTCCCTTTCCTCCCATAGTTACCTTGTCTCCCTGCCGTGTTCCCGTCTGTTCTGCGGCACGTGTGCAGGTTGGACCTTTTAAAGTCCCAGTCACGGTGTGTGTCCACCCCCAGCAGGTGGGCCCCGTCCAGCTGGGGTTTGTGTCTTGTCTGCACTGTCCACATCCTGCTGCTTCTGTGCATTCAGAGAGTGTGATCGTGTTTGTGTCTGTCTGCCCATCTCCAGCCCTGCCTGCCAAGTTCACAAAGGGTCTGAGGAAGGAGGAGGCCGTGGAAGGGGCCACAGCCAAGCTGCGCTGTGAGCTGAGCAAGGTGGCCCCCGTGGAGTGGAGGAAGGGGCCCGAGACCCTCAGAGCCGGGGACAGAGTGAGCTTGAGGCAGGAGGGAGCCGTGTGTGAGCTGGAGATCCGTGACCTGACCATGGAGGATACTGGGCAGTACTCGTGCATGTGCGGGCAGGAGAAAACCTCAGCCACGCTCACCGTCAGGGGTAAAGACCGTGTGGCCAAGCAGAGCTGTGCTTTGGTGTCCAGTTACTGACTTCACGGCGTCCTTGTGTATTCACTCCATGCTCCCTCCCTGTCTCAATGCTGCCTGTTTGCAGAAGACTGTGGAATCTCTTTCACCTTCCTGTGCTGATGTGTGAACCAAAAGAAGCCGGCATTTAGCCCACTTCCCACCATTTGTGTTGCCACTGACGCTGTTCTGTTGTCTTGTCCGAGTCTGAGTCCTTTCCTCCATCCTGTCACTTCCTTCCCAGCAGTTCTCCAGAGAATCTCATGGTGTGCATGTCACTGGTGCTCCCAGCCCTGCCTGTCAGCTGAACACCATGTCTGAGGCCCGAGGCGTCCCCTGAAGGGGCTGTGCTGAGGGAAGCCCCACCCCGGCATGTTCTTGGCCCACCCCGAGCATGGCACATGTCCACTTGGGTTTCGTGTTTCCTCGGTCCTTTTTACCTCGTGTCTTCTCTGCGTGTTCACCTACTGTGATTGCATGTTTGTCTTTCTGCCCAACCCTGCCCACCAGTTTCACAAAACACCTGAGAAGCAAAAAGGCCACAGAAGGGGCCACAACCACCCTGTACTGTGAGCTGAGCAAGGCGGCCCCTGTGGAGTGGAGGAAGGGGCCTGAGCTCCTCACATACAGAGCGTAGTGAGCCTGGGGCAGGACAGGGCCGCGTGTGAGCTGGAGCTCCGTGGCCTGGTCGTGGTGGACCCTGTGGGGCAGGAGAGCGCCTCGGCCACACTGGTGTCACGGGTAAAGACTGCACGTGGCGATGCTCGTGACTTCCTTCTGAAATTCGGAACATGCTCTCCCAGTGCTACTGTTGGCTCAGGGTTACAATCCTTTCCACAAAAACACTGGGCAACCCTGTCTAGGCCCTGTGGGTGCATACCCCAGGGGTGCGTGGTGCAAGGACACCCTCAGGGAGGCACCAGCAAGCCGGCATTATGGTTTAGAGAGCGGCCCTCCGCCACGGCTGAGGCTGAGGGGGTGTGTGGGCTCCGGACCCCAGGTGTGCAGTGGGGTCGTTCATGCTGGTGACAGAGCTGCGCCGCAGGACTGAGGTGCAGTGTTTGGCAGTTCAGGGAGCAGGTGGCGGACAGGCCAAGCCCTCCTGTGTTGTGCTAATCAGACAGCATTTGATTGACCTTGGAGATTGTGTGCAGCCTCTAAAGAGCTGTGTCTCAGAAAACTTGGGCTGCGTAACAAATACCACATACAGGTGACTTACAACACACGTTTATTGTTTCATAGTCCTGGAGGTTGGAAGTCCAAGATCAAGGTGTCCGTGGGAGATTTCTCTCCTTGGCTGGTAGCTGGCTATGTTCTTTCTTTGTCCTCACCTGGTTATCCTTTTGTGTGTTCTGTGTTCTAATCTTCTCTTCTTATAAGAACACTTATAAGTCAATTTGAATTAGTCACCTTCCTGGTAACTCCATTCTACCCTAATTACCTCTACAAAAACCTTATTTCCAAATAAATTCACATTCTTAGTTGCTGAGGGTTAAGACTCCAGTATGTAAATTTGAGGGGAGACATGATTTAGTCCATAAAGATTTGGACCATAAAGAAAGCTGAGCACCGAAGAATTAATGCTTTTGAATTGTAGTTTTGGAGAAGACTCTTGAGAGCCCCTTGGACTGCAAGGAGATTAAACCAGTCAATCCTAAAGGAAATCAGTCCTGAATGTCCATTGGAAGGACTGATATTGAAGCTGAAGCACCAATACTTTGGCCACCTGATGCGAAGAGCTGGCTCATTGGAAAAGATCCTGATGCTGGGAAAGTTCAAGGGCAGGAGAAGGGGGCGGCAGAGGATGAGATGGTTGGATGGCATCAGTGACTTGATGAACATGAGTTTGAGCAAGCTCCAAGAGTTGGTAATGGACAGGGAAGCCTGCTACAGTTCATGGGGTCACAAAGAATTGGACATGACTGAGCGACTGAGAAGAAAAATGATTCAGTCCATAATACTCAGTTTCTTGCCCCCAAAATGCATGTTCTGACATGCAGAGTACATTTACCCCAAACCCAAAAATTTTAACTTATTTTAGTGTCAGGCTAAATCCAAGGTCTAATCTAAATCTCATCTAAATCAAGTGTGTGTGAGATTGGAGGTATGATTCATCCTGAGGCAGAATTCCTCTGCAGTTATAAACCGGAAACATCAGACATACTTCAGTGGAACAGGCATGGGGTAGATATCCTCATTGTAAAAGAAAGAAATAGGAAAGAAGAAAGAAGCCCCTGGTTCCACAGAAATCTGGAACCTAGTAAGGACAAATGCTGTGAGAGTTTCAAGATTAGAGGATGACCCTCTGGCTCAATGCCCTGACTTCTGGGCCCTGCACAGAGCTGGCCCTCTGGGACCATGGATGCAGTGGCAGCCTCGCCTTTGGGGTTATTCCCAACTTTGAAGGGTAGGACATGTCCCAGCTGCGTAGCTGTATTGACCCACCCGGTAGACATCCCATCTTCCATCCTGTCCCTTCTGAGTCTGATTGTCATGGCTGGCAGTGTTTCTGCTGATACAAAGTTCTCAGAAGCCTTGTTGGTCTCCTTTATAATTCACAGCAGAACAAGGTTTCAGACACATGGCCTCCTGGGTGATTCCATTTCTGTTCCTGGCTTTTCTAAGATGGCTGATTGGATCTGAGACTGACACTTAAAATCTCGTTACCAAATGATTTCCAACCGCACACTGTTCTCTTCTCTCTCTCTCTTCTCTCTTTTTTTTTTTTTTGAAATTTCATTGGGCTTAAAAATTTCTGAAGTATCAATGTTTGGTTTCTCTTTGTTTAAATACTTCCTTCTTTACTATAACTCTTTTCTCTTACATTTTACCATAAGCAACAAGGAGCAGTCTGCGCCTTCAATGCTTGGCTTAGGAATTACCTCAGCTAAAAATACCCAAGTTCACTTGTAAGTTCTACCTTCCATAAAATTCTAGGACACACAATTCAGCCAAATTCTTCACTGCTTTATAAAAGGATTGCATTTCTTCCAGTTTCCAATAATGCAATTCCATATGAGGCCTCACCAGGAGCACCTTTAGAATCCATATTTCTGTTGTAAATATCTTCAGGCAATCTAGATTTATCTAACATGCACCTCAGAACCTTCCCGTTTCCACCCATCACTCAATTCCAAAGAGAATTCCATAATTTTAGGTGTTTGTTACAGTAGCAGCCCATTCCTGGTACCAAAATCTAAATGACTTAACAGTATAGTAGTGGCTTAAACATCAGAAGATGGTTTCCTCCTAGCCCTAGAAGCTAAGTCTGAGGCTGGGAGGTGGGCAGGGCTGGTTTCTCTCGAGACCTCTCTCCTAGGCCTGTAGATGGCCGTCATCTTTCCATTCCCTCACGTGGCCATCCCTCTCTGTATCTGTGTCATAATATCCTCTTTTTATAAGGAGACCAGTCATGTTGGGTTAGGTTCCACCCCACTGGGCTCATTCACCTCAGTTACCTCTTCAAATACATCTCCATTCTGTGTCCTGAGGTTAGGGCTCCAACGTATGAATTTTGAGGGATGTGATTCAGGCCACAGCAGGGTGTAACCAGGATGAGCCATGATCAGCTGTAACTTGTGAAGCTCATGCTCTGCCTGGAATTAGGATGGAAGAGAGGACTGCAGGTTGTAGGGCTAGGGGGCAGGGTTGGAAGGCCAAGGCTGGAATCCACTGGGTCTAAGAGATCTGAGTCAGGAGAGTAGGGGTCCAGTGGGGTCAGGAAAGGAATGTGTAAGGTGAATGAGGTGGGAGCTGGTGAAGGCAGGGAAGGCCTGCAGTGTGCCCAGACGTGGGCAACATGTGATTGATGTCTTCCTGGGACGGGAAGCACAAATGAGGGGTGTCAGTGGGGCATTGGTTGTCATGACTGGAACATGCCTCCTGGTCGTTCTTCCAGGAGAGTTGTCCATTGCGTTGTTGTATGTGTAAGTTGTGAGCTGGAAGAGCATGGTTTGGACTCTGGGTGTAGGTGAGGTAGGCCGTTAGACAATATGAAAAGATATAAGTAGGACAGATGAGCTCTGAGAAAAAAAGAGGCCTGGATGGAGCCAATCTCTTGAAACCTGCAACTTACTGAGCAATATGGAGAGGATTGCACTGTCAAACATGCTCTGGTCTGCATCATTGCACGTCTTCCACCCATCCTGCATCTATCCTATCCTGATAGTTCAGGTCAGACCCCCACTCCTTTATGGGGATTGATGGCTTCTGTCCATCTAACTCTCTGCAGCCATGCCTGCTCGGTTCATCAAAGAACTGAAGACCAAGGAGGCCGCAGAAGGGGCCACAGCCACACTGCGCTGTGAGCTGAGCAAGGTGGCCCCCGTGGAGTGGAGGAAGGGGCCGGAGACCGTCAGAGCCGGAGACAGAATGATCCTGAGGCAGGAGGGAGCCGTGTGTGAGCTGGAGATCCGTGACCTGACTGTGGAGGATGCTGGAAAGTACTTGTGCATGTGTGGGCAGGAGAAAACCTCAGCCACGCTCACCGTCAGGGGTAAAGACCACGTGTGACCACATGGGCTGGTGTTTGGTGGCTGGCCTTCATCTCTCTGCTCCCAGTCCACTTTTCTGCCCTGCTCTCTCACTGTCCTGCTCCTTTTGCTTCCGTAATCACTTTTGTCCCGTCATATTTCCTGCTTGTCCTGCGGCACATGTGCAGATCAGAACTTTTAAAGTCACAGTCAGAGTGTGTGATGGGCACGACCAGCAGGTGGGCCTCGTCCAGCTGAGTTCTGTGTCTGCAGAGTGCTGTCCAAGGCCTATTTCTTCTGTGTGTACAGAAAGTGAGAGTCTCTCTGTCTTTCTGACCATCTCCAGCCCTGCCTGCCAAGTTCACAAAGGGTCTGAGGAAGGAGGAGGCCGTGGAAGGGGCCACAGCCAAGCTGCGCTGTGAGCTGAGCAAGGTGGCCCCCGTGGAGTGGAGGAAGGGGCCCGAGACCCTCCGAGCTGGGGACAGAGTGAGCCTGAGGCAGGAGGGAGCCATGTGTGAGCTGGAGATCCGTGAGCTGACCGTGGAGGATGCTGGAGAATATTCATGTGTGTGCGGGCAGGAGAAGACCTCAGCCATGCTCACCGTCAGGGGTAAAGACCACGTGTGGCCAGGCGGAGCTGTGTTTGGTGTCCAGTTATTGACTCATGGCATCTTGCACTCATCCCTCCCCATCTCAGCCTTACCCTCTTCCCGTAACTCCCCAGAATTCCTTCCTCCTTCCTGGGCTGTTGTGTGAACCGCAGGGAACCAGCCTCTGAGCTGCTTCCCACCCCTCATGTCACTGAAGGTTCTGTCCTGTGTCCTGTTGGGGTCTGTTTGTTTCAGTCCATCTTGTCCTGTCCTGTCCCCCAAGGAGCTCTGGAGAATCGGGTGTTCTCCACACCTTCTAACCTCTCCTGCTTTGCCCACTGGATTCACAGATGTGAGGCCTGAGGGGTCTGTGGACGGGGTCACGGGCACGCTGAGTGGACTGGGCTGAGGGGGTCGGGGTCCAGCGTGTGCGCCTGGGACACCCAGCCTGTGGCCCGTGTCCAGCTGGGTCTTGTGTCTTCTGTGTACCGCCTACTTCCTGCTTCACCTGTGTGTACAGGCCGCCTGAGCGTCTCTGTCTGTCTGCCCATCTCCAGCCCTGCCTGCCAAGTTCACAAAGGGTCTGAGGAAGGAGGAGGCCGTGGAAGGGGCCACAGCCAAGCTGCGCTGTGAGCTGAGCAAGGCGGCCCCCGTGGAGTGGAGGAAGGGGCCCGAGACCCTCCGAGCTGGGGACAGAGTGAGCCTGAGGCAGGAGGGAGCCATGTGTGAGCTGGAGATCTGTGAGCTGACCGTGGAGGATGCTGGAGAATATTCATGTGTGTGCGGGCAGGAGAAGACCTCAGCCACGCTCACCGTCAGGGGTAAAGACCACGTGTGGCCAGGCGGAGCTGTGTTTGGTGTCCAGTTATTGACTCATGGCATCTTGCACTCATCCCTCCCCATCTCAGCCTTACCCTCTTCCCGTAACTCCCCAGAATTCCTTCCTCCTTCCTGGGCTGTTGTGTGAACCGCAGGGAACCAGCCTCTGAGCTGCTTCCCACCCCTCATGTCACTGAAGGTTCTGTCCTGTGTCCTGTTGGGGTCTGTTTGTTTCAGTCCATCTTGTCCTGTCCTGTCCCCCAGGAAGCTCTGGAGAATCGGGTGTTCTCCACACCTTCTAACCTCGCGCTCTGCCCATTGGATTCACAGATGTGAGGCCTGAGGGGTCTGTGGACGGGGTCACAGGCACGCTGAGTGGACTGGGCTGAGGGGGTCGGGGTCCAGCGTGTGCGCCTGGGACACCCAGCCTGTGGCCCGTGTCCAGCTGGGTCTTGTGTCTT
Source organism: Muntiacus reevesi (assembly GCF_963930625.1). Classification (NCBI taxonomy): domain Eukaryota; kingdom Metazoa; phylum Chordata; class Mammalia; order Artiodactyla; family Cervidae; genus Muntiacus; species Muntiacus reevesi. The sequence goes on along the minus strand of NC_089249.1, from coordinate 181,632,406 downwards.
CTGTGTACCGCCTACTTCCTGCTTCACCTGTGTGTACAGGCCGCCTGAGCGTCTCTGTCTGTCTGCCCATCTCCAGCCCTGCCTGCCAAGTTCACAAAGGGTCTGAGGAAGGAGGAGGCCGTGGAAGGGGCCACAGCCAAGCTGCGCTGTGAGCTGAGCAAGGCGGCCCCCGTGGAGTGGAGGAAGGGGCCCGAGACCCTCCGAGCTGGGGACAGAGTGAGCCTGAGGCAGGAGGGAGCCATGTGTGAGCTGGAGATCTGTGAGCTGACCGTGGAGGATGCTGGAGAATATTCATGTGTGTGCGGGCAGGAGAAGACCTCAGCCACGCTCACCGTCAGGGGTAAAGACCACGTGTGGCCAGGCGGAGCTGTGTTTGGTGTCCAGTTATTGACTCATGGCATCTTGCACTCATCCCTCCCCATCTCAGCCTTACCCTCTTCCCGTAACTCCCCAGAATTCCTTCCTCCTTCCTGGGCTGTTGTGTGAACCGCAGGGAACCAGCCTCTGAGCTGCTTCCCACCCCTCATGTCACTGAAGGTTCTGTCCTGTGTCCTGTTGGGGTCTGTTTGTTTCAGTCCATCTTGTCCTGTCCTGTCCCCCAGGAAGCTCTGGAGAATCGGGTGTTCTCCACACCTTCTAACCTCGCCTGCTCTGCCCATTGGATTCACAGATGTGAGGCCTGAGGGGTCTGTGGACGGGGTCACGGGCACGCTGAGTGGACTGGGCTGAGGGGGTCGGGGTCCAGCGTGTGCGCCTGGGACACCCAGCCTGTGGCCCGTGTCCAGCTGGGTCTTGTGTCTTCTGTGTACCGCCTACTTCCTGCTTCACCTGTGTGTACAGGCCGCCTGAGCGTCTCTGTCTGTCTGCCCATCTCCAGCCCTGCCTGCCAAGTTCACAAAAGGTCTGAGGAAGGAGGAGGCTGTGGAAGGGGCCACAGCCAAGCTGTGCTGTGAGCTGAGCAAGGCCGCCCCCGTGGAGTGGAGGAAGGGGCCCGAGACCCTCAGAGCCGGGGACAGAGTGAGCCTGAGGCAGGAAAAGGCCGTGTGTGAGCTGGAGATCTGTGAGCTGACCATGGAGGATGCTGGGGAGTACTCGTGCGTGTGCGGGCAGGAGAAAACTTCAGCCATGCTCACCGTCAGGGGTAAAGACCGTGTGTGGCCATAAGGGCTGGCATTTGGTGGCTGCCCGTCATCACTCTGCTCCCAGTTCCCTTTCCTGCCCTGCTAGTTCACTAGCCTGCTCCTTTTCCTCCCTTAATTATTTTCTTTGTCTCTGTCATGATCTATTGTCTGTTCTGTGGCACGTGTGCGGGTTGCGCATTTTAAAATCACAGTCACAGTCACAGTGTGTTCTGGCACACCCAGCAGGTAGTCCAAGTCCAGCTGGGTTTTGGGTCTTCTGTGCACTTCCCACATCCTGTTTTCTTCTGTGTGTTCAGAGATCCTGATTGTGTTTGTGTCTTTCTGGCCACCTCCAGCCCTGCCTGCCAGGTTCATAAAAGCTCTGAAGAAGGAAGAGGCCATGGAAGGGGCCACAGCCAAGCTGCGCTGTGAGCTGAGCAAGGCGGCCCCCGTGGAGTGGAGGAAGGGGCCCGAGACCCTCCGAGCTGGGGACAGAGTGAGCCTGAGGCAGGAAGGGGCCATGTGTGAGCTGGAGATCCGTGAGCTGACCGTGGAGGATGCTGGGGAGTACTCGTGCGTGTGCGGGCAGGAGAAAACCTCAGCCATGCTCACCGTCAGGGGTAATGACCGTATGTGGCCATAAGAACTGGCGTTTGGTGGCTGCTGTCGGCCCTCTGCTCTCTGTTCTCCTTTCTGCCCCGTTCCTTCTCCTTTCCTAGCTGTTCTGTTCTCCCTGCCATGTTCCCCGCTGTTCTGTGGCGCGTGTACAGGCTGGACCTGGTAAAGTCAGCGTGTGGGCTGGCAGCCCCCACACACCCGTGTCCAGCTGGGTCGTGTGTCTCCTGTGTACCCTCCCTGTCCTACCGCACCTGTGTGTACAGGGCGCCTGAGCGTCTGTCTGTCTGCCCATCTCCAGCCCTGCCTGCCAAGTTCACGAAGGGTCTGAGGAAGGAGGAGGCCATGGAAGGGGCCACAGCCAAGCTGCGCTGTGAGCTGAGCAAGGCAGCCCCCGTGGAGTGGAGGAAGGGGCCTGAGACCCTCAGAGCTGGAAAGAGACTGCGGGTGAAGCAGGAGGGAGCCGTGTGTGAGCTGGAGATCCGTGACCTGACCGTGGAGGATGCTGGGGAGTACTCATGTGTGTGCGGGCAGGAGAGGACCTCAGCCACGCTCACCGTCAGGGGTAAAGACCACGTGTGACGAGGAGGAGCTGTGCTTTGGTGTCCAGTTACTGACTTCGTGTCATCTCCCTGCACTCACCCCACCTTCCCTCCTCGTCTCAGCATCATCCTCTTCCCGTAACTCCCCAGAACTCCTTCCGCCTTCCTGGGCTGTTGTGTGAACCACGAGAAACTAGCCTCCCAGCTGCTTTCCAGCTCTTGTATCACTGCAGCTTCTGTCCTGTGTTCTGTGGGCATCTGTGTCTTCTCCTCTGTCTTGTCACGTCCTGCTTTCAAAATTCCCCCGAGACTCTGATGCTTGTATTTTCTTACCATGTTCAGCTTTACCAGCTGAGTTCATAGGGAGGCTGAGAAGCAAGGAGGCCACAGAAGGGGCCACAGTCACCCTGCACTGTGAGCTGAGCAAGGCGGCCCCCGTGGAGTGGAGGAAGGGGACTGAGACCCTCCGAGCCGGGGACAGAGTGAGCCTGAGGCAGGACGGAGCCGAGTGTGAGCTGGAGATCCGTGAGCTGGTTTTGACGGATGCTGGGGAGTACTCGTGTGTGTGCGGACAGGAGAGGACCTCGGCTGCGCTGACGGTCACGGGTAAGGATGGGCTTGCGGGCTCACTTGGGAGCCTCGCGTGGGCACTCGTCTCCTCTGTGTCCTGTGCAGCTTCTGTCTGTCGCCCGTGTGCTTTCTGCCAAAGTCTTTGTTCAATGTCCTCATGTCTGGGTTCTGCTCTCTGCTCAGATGACCTCCCCTGGCTTACCCTCGTGTGTGGATGGAATTCCCAGCTTATCCCTCTCCCCTCCCAGTCCTAATGCAGCCCACATTTCCCCCATGCTCCACAGCCTCTAGGCAGGATCTGGGGGTCGTGGCCCTGCCCTGGTAGTGTATGGAGGTTCCCCCTTTCCCACCTCAATGGCCGGGAGGGACACAGGCCTGTCTGTGGGCTTCCTGGGCAGAGGTCAGCGTGAGAATCACCTGCGTCAGATCCAGAATTCCTTTCACGGCCCCCACTGCAGTCCCTGCTTTCCCTTCGAGTAGACCCTGGCCCGTGACCCCACTCCCACCCCGATCCTCCAGAGGAGCCTGAGGCAGTGGGTCCTGTGGGCAGGTGAGGCAGGCCTGGCCAAGGCCCTCAGTGGGTCTGACTGGATTTGGGGTGCCAGCCGCCTGTCTGGGTGACTGGGCCCCAGTCTTGGGGCTGCCCTTCCCTCTCCCCTCCACCCCTGATCCCCGCTCTGCAGCCCCACAGGTGGTGTTCCGGAAGCCGCTGCAGAGCCTGCAGGCTGAGGAGGGTGCCTCGGCCAGCCTGCAGTGTGAGCTCTCTGAGCCTGGGGCCGCCGTCGTCTGGAGTAAGGGTGGCCTGGAGGTGCAGGCTGACGAGCGCCGGGAGCCACGGCAGCGGGGCCGCGTGGCAGAGCTGGTGCTGAGGGGCTTGCGCCGGGAGGACACGGGCGAGTACACCTGCAGCTGCGGCTCCCAGGCCACCAGCGCCACCCTGTCCGTCACAGGTGGGCGCCCAGGCCGGCCCCACCCGGGGGAGGTGACCCGGCTCCCACGGGGTGGGCAGACCCGGGGTGGCGCTCCCCCGCCCGCTGCCATCCCGTGGCCCCCTGCCCCCATAGCTGCTCCCGCCCTCATGTGCTGCGCCCCCCCCCCCCTCCGTAGCTGCGCCTGTGAGGTTCCTGCAAGAGCTGCAGGCCCAGGAGGTAGACGAGGGCGCGACGGCACGCCTGCGCTGTGAGCTGAGCCGGGCGGGCAGCAGCGTGGAGTGGCGCAAGGGCTCCCTGCAGCTCTTCCCGTGTGCCAAGTACCAGATGGTGCTGGAGGGCACAGCCGCGGAGCTGCTGGTGCACGGCGCCGAGCCGGAGGATGCTGGCCTCTACACCTGTGACACGGGCCACGCGCAGAGCACCGCCTGCCTCTCTGTGCGGGGTGAGCCTCCCACTGGCCCCTGCCCTCCCCCAGCCCCGGACCCCCCTGAAACCGGCAGGCCCCTTGATCCACAGCTCTGAGCGCCCCTCCCTGCCCCCCCAGCCCCGGGCCCCCCTGAAACCGGCAGGCCCCTTGATCAGCAGCTCTGAGCGCCTCTCCCTGCCCCCCCCCCAGCCCCTGGGCCCCCCTGAAACCAGCAGGCCCCTTGATCAGCAGCTCTGAGTGCCCCTCCCTGCTCCCCCCAGGCCCCAGGCCCGTGTTTAAGACGGAGCTGCAGAGTGCGGAGCAGGAGGCAGGAGGCGTGGCCCGGCTGTGCTGCCAGCTGAGTGATGCGGAGGCTGGGGCCCCCGTGCTGTGGCTCAAGGAGGGTGTGGAACTGCACGTGAGCCCTAAGTATGAGATGCGGCGTGAGGGGGCCACGTGTGAGCTGCTGATCCACGGGCTTGAGGCCAAGGATGTGGGCGAGTACAGCTGCGTGGCGGGCAGCCAGAAAACCTTGGCCTTCCTCAAAGTCAAAGGTTAGCGCCCCCTGCCGCACCTGCTGCCCTCACAGCTGCCGTGGGGGCCCCCCGGCTCTCTCGCCAGGTGCAGTTCCGGGGTGGCACTCAGACCTTTAGGGGTACAGGCTCTCCATGCTCACGTCTGCACCACCCTGTGCTGGTGTCCCTAGAGAGGAGATTGCAGCCCCCGATCACCACCCTGCCTCCCACCCCCACCCCACTGCCTGCAGGTGGGGCAGCAGGCCCGGGCCACTCTCTCTGAGCTCCTGTCTGTCCTGAAGGTCTTGCTTCCCTGATGTCCCAGCTGGGGCAGGGCTGGCTGCAGGCACGAGCAGCCCACCACCCCACAATCACCTGCTTCCTCCCAGCAGAGGTGCCCCCAGCCCAGCCCCTGTCCCCAGGAGCTGTGTCACGGCGAGAGGGAGCTGTGTTTGTGAGCATAGTGGGTGCTGAATCCCCGCAGGGCAGGCAGGGTCTGTGGCAGGAGACGAGTGTGAGAGTGCCTGGGAGGCTTCCTGGGGAGGAGTTGGGGTGCGGGGCATGGGAGCTTGGCTTGGGTGCTCTGACCTGGCTGGTGAAGGCCCCCTTGGCCCACACTCCAGAGCCCGAGGTGACCATCGTGCGGGGCCTGGCTGACACCGAGGTGCAGGCTGATGGGGAAGCAGAGTTCAGCTGCGAGGTGTCACGGGCTGGCGTGGACGTGGAGTGGCGCCTCCAGGGCCTGCCGCTGCAGACCAACGAGGTGACTGAGGTCGCGGTCCAGGGTGGCCGCACCCACACACTGCGGCTGAAGAGCGTGACCCCCGAGGACGCCGGCACTGTCTCCTTCCACGTGGGCGGCCACACGTCCTCTGCCCAACTCACCGTCCGAGGTAGCAGGAGTCGGGCGTCACTGCATTGGGGGCCGGAACCCCGCCTCGGTGAAGGCCTTGTCGGGGGACAGTGATAGATGGCACGGTTTCCTGCCTTTGAGGGTGGGGAACTGGGTGCTGAACGACTGATTCTGGGGTGACCCTAGGTGTTGCAGTAGAGCGGTCCCCAGTGTGCCGGTCTTCAGGAATTGGGGCTGGGATGCTGGGGGCAGACGCAGGGGACTGGGAGGTGGCCCTGATGGTGCGGGGAGGGGCATCTCTGGCACAGAGGCTGATGCCATGCCTCTTCCCCGTCCTCACCCCGTGCAGTTCCTGAGGTGACCATCCTGGAGCCCCTGCGGGACGCTGAGCTCAGCGAGGGCCAGGACGCCCACTTCCGGTGCCGCCTGTCGAGGGCTTTGGGCCAGGAGGCCCACTGGGCCCTGGGAGGGGTGCCCCTGCAGGCCAATGAGATGAACGACATCGCGGTGGAGCACGGCACACTCCACTCGCTCACCCTGCACAAGGTGGTGTTCCCCAGACCGCCTGAGCCCTGCAGTGCGTCCAGGGGCCTTCCCACCTGCTCCCCGCAAGGGTGGGAGAGGGGGACATTTCCAACTCCAGTGGAACTGGGCTGGGGACTTGCAAAGTAAGTTGCAAGTGGTTGAAATGGCACTGCCAGACTAACACCTGCATCTCTGTTCCATCAGGTGACCCTTGAGGATGCTGGAACCATCAGTTTCCAAGTGGGCTCATGTCGCTCGGAGGCCCAGCTGAAGGTCACAGGTGGGCAGCCCCCCTCCCACAGCTAGCCTCCCCACTTGTGCATGTCCACATGTCCCTACTCGAGGAGCTGTTGGCAGGTGCTGAGGCCAGAGATCGGAGCCTGCCAGCAGTGATCTTGCTGTGGGTTGGCAATTTTGCACCCTTGACCACTGAAGCCACTGGAGGTGGGCTAGTGAAGATAGCTTGAGAAGTTCCGGTGTGTGAGGGAGTCCTTACGTAGGATCAGGGCTGTGTGCAGGGCGAAGGTGGGGAGGCTGGCTGCTGGGGACTTGGGCCCTGAGGTCGAGGCAAGGCCTTCTGGGCTTCTTCCCTCCATATAGCTACTCCTGTGATTTAGGTTCGTGTGCTTTTATTTATACACACCTGCATACCTGACACGCTCTCAGATGTTGGTACAGTAGCACACCTGTGACACATGAATAGTTTGAAAGATGGTGTACCAGAGATGAAAATGAGATTTAAGGACCTTCAACTTGTTATACTTTGTCCCCAGAATTGGTCATCTCTGAATGCCTCATCCTCGTCTGCTGTCCCACTCCTGGTTTTCGTATTGGTCCCATCCATCTGCCATCCCTTAACCATCAGCCCATCCACCATTTATCCATTCATCTATCTGTGCATGCATCCATGCATCCATCCATCCCTCCCTCTATTCTATCTGTCCATCCATTTATCGTACACCCATCTGTTCAACTACCCATCCATTCATCCACCATCCATTCTCTATCCATCTGTCCAGCCACCATCTATTATCTATCATGCATGCGTTTATCCACCCGCTATCATCTATTCATCATTGTCCATCCGTTCATGCACCATCTACCCATGCATTCAGGATCTACCCATCTATCTACCATCCATCCACCATCAGTCATCGGTCCAGCCCTCTAACCATCATTCTACTACCATCCCTCCTTATGGGTCTGTCCACCCATCCATATGTCTACCATCTACCCATTCATCCACCTATCCATCCACTATCCATTCCTCCATCCATCATCCATCCATTATCTGTCCATCATATATTTATCTACCTTGAGAGGGGCCAGATGCAGCTCTGCCCTCAGGGAGTCCCCAGTCTGCTGGGGGGTGGGGCAGGAAGACAGTGTGCCCTGAGTCCCAGGTGTCCCCACCTTGAGTCTTCACGTGCCAGCTCTGTAGCCTGTAGGGCTGGGAAAGGCTCTCGAGTGCAGCGTCCTCAAGCTGGACGCCGGGAGAGGGCCGAGTCCTGGGTGCCCTGAGCAGAGCCGGGTGGGAAGGACCTCGTGTGTAGTCAGTATGGGCATCTGTGAGTGGCAGCATGCAGTGGGATTGGATCTTGCAGACCCCACTGAGGGTCGCACCTTGGCCCTTCTCAATCAGGGTCCCCATTTGTGGTAAGCTGGCTCACATACAGACACGAGCTGCGGCTTCAGACAGAGCTGTGAGCCTAGGGTGGCGAGGATGGGCCAACTCGGGAACCATGCTGGAGATGGAATGGGGAGCTGGTGGACAGGTTGGGGATATGGTTAGATGTGCACTCCTGTGAGAACATGGAGTGACTGGTGTGGGCCTGGGACAGGCATGTCGATGTGTGTGTCTGGGAGGGACGTGGAGGGCTCTGGGGGAGGGCCTGGCTGGGGTGGGTGTGCCAGCACAGAGCAGGGTCTGGGCAGCCCCCTGGACTCACCCTACTGTGCAGCAGGTCAGGAACGTTGCCATTCTGCATTAGGGCCCCAGAACCTAAGGGCCAGGGGACCTTAGGGGACACCTGGACACATGGCCCTCTGGGGATGGGAGATGCATTGCTTCCAGAGCCCCAGGAAGTGGGCTCACTTCGTAGCAGACCCTGTCCCTCTCAGAGAGGTGGGCCCCATGACGACCTTTCTGTCCTGCCCCAAACCCCTTAAGGATCACATCCATGGGACTTGAGGCTCATCAGTTCTGCCTTACTGAACAGGGTGTAGATGCAGGGCATTGGTCTCCTTTGATGAAGTCAAACATATGGTGAAGGGTGCCGTGGGGTGCAGTGGTGCAGGCTCACTGTGGGTGGTCTCCTTGTCTCCTTCTGTGGGCCGGGGGTGCCAGCTGGCCAGAGTCGCTGTTTAGACCCCATCCCCAGGCTGCCTGCAGCATGGTGGACCCAGGTCAGCCCCCAGTGGTAGACCCCAGTGTGGCCCCGCAGACCCAGGGCAGCCCATCTCCCTCCTTTTGCCCTCTCGCACAGAGGCAGCGCCGTGCCTGGTACGTGGCTTACAGAATGTGGACGTCTTTGCGGGGGAGGTGGCCACGTTCTCCTGCGAGGTGTCCCGTGTGGGTGGGCCGGAGGCCCACTGGTGGCTGGATGGGACCCTGCTGCAGGACGGCCCCCAGAGTGCCATCTCCGTGCGTGATGGGACTGTCCACTCCCTCACGCTCTCAGGCCTGGGGGTGGCTGACTCAGGCACCGTCACCTACCGAGCAGGGCCCCTGGTCTCCAGGGCCAAGTTGTTGGTCAAAGGTACCAGCCGATGGAAGCTGCCCTGGGCTGGAGCTTCTGCTGTGCTGCCCCTGCACGCTTCCCGCGGGCTTCCTGGGTGGGGGTTTGGGGCCCGACCCCCAGCACACAGGCCGGGCACCTTTCCACGTGTGCCAAGGGTGGGCGCTGGGGGCAGGCAGCAGTCCTAGCTGGTGGACGAGAAAGAAAGTCGGACTCAGCAGTCATGCTAGAGGCCAACCCCGTTCCCACCTGCTCACAGGGCCCTGGGCGTGACTGCCCACCCGGCCACCACTCTGTGGCTGCCCCTTCCTCAGGCATACATCCAGAGAGCAGCCTGGAGGTGAAGGCAGCCTTCCCAGCCCCGGGCTTGGCCTGCACTGTCCTTGCTTATAGCTGCTTCTGCTGCCACGGGTTTGGTCAGGGCCTTTCTTGGGCCCTTCTGGGAAAGCGCTAGCCATTGGAGAGGGTAGCGGACTTCTAGGGAACTCCCTCGGCCCGCTCTCAGTAGAGGTATTGGGCATACTTGGCACAAGAGCCCCAGTGTGGTTTCAACCACGCTGGCCAGCTTGTCAACTGGCCTCCTTTATGCTCTTGCGTAGTAAATGTGGGCACTTGCACAGATCCCAGGGGCAGCCCATTTGTTGAATGGGATGTCAGCAAGTGGAGGTGGGGTGGGATCCCCTGTGGGGTCGGTGACAAGGCCCCTGGAGAAGGGGTGAGTTGGCCTGGGGTTGCCCCGTGCCCAGCAGAGCTTTGGACCCTGAACAGGCCCGAGGGCTTTCAGATGTGGGTTTTGTGTCCTGCTGGGGTGACATGTGTCCCGGCCTAGAGGAAGTGCGGGCTCAGAGGGACCAGCGGTAGGAGGGGCCCAGCAGATAGAGACTGTTGTGAGCGGGGGTGTGGGGGCAAGGGTGGCCCCACGCAGAGGGCCCTGGGTCACTGTGCTGGGTCCCCCTTCCGCCGCAGCCCTGCTTCTGCTTGCCTCTGAGTCGCTGACGCTGACTGCAGAGGGGGGAGGGCTGCAGTCAGCGGCTCCAGCTGACGCGTGCCTGGCCTGTCGGCCGACAGATCCCACAGTGGAAGTGGTCAGTGCCATGCGGGACTTGGCAGTGCAGGAGGGCGGCCCGGCCGAGCTCCTCTGCCAGTACTCACGGCCCGTGCAGGCCACGTGGAAGATGGACGAGCAGGAGGTGTGTGCGGACGGGCACCGCGTCGTCATAGAGCAGGACTGGACCGTGGCCCGGCTGTCCTTCAGGCCAGCCTTGCCCTGTGACAGCGGCATCTATTCTTGCGAGGCCGCGGGCACCCGTGTGGTGGCCCTGCTGCAAGTGCAAGGTGAGGCCGCCTGGCGGGCAGCCCCGGGCCCAGGACAGCTGTGCTGAGGCCCACGCCGCGCCGTGCTGGCGGAGTGGCAGGCAGTGACAGGATGCGGGAAAGAGGGGCTCCCAGGAAGCAGATCGCAGGCCCTGAGCCCACCCACCCAGACCCCTTCTTGTCCCCAGGCAGTTGGATAGAACAGCTGGAAAACAAGGGCAGAGGCTGCTCGAAGGATCTGCCCCCCAAACGCCCTGTCAGGGAGGGGTGGGGGCCGAGGCTGGCAGGTAGATGAGTGGGTCCGGGGGCCTTTGGGACCGTAGCCGGGGCTGGGTCCTAGAGCAGGAGAGGGCCGCTGGGCTGAGCTCCCTGAGTCCCGGGTTCAGACCCCAGCGCTGCCCCTTCCTGGGCTGGTCACTCAGAGGATACTCTGAGCCCCGCTTCCCCACTTGAAGCACAGCAGGGATGCCCCATGGGGGACACGGAGCAGCTCTGCAGGGGAGGGGGTGTCATTTGGCCAAAGCCACATTCGATTTGGAAAACCTGAAATGTTCCCAGAGGTGAGAGCTGGCAGTGTCAGGGGGCGTCCAAAATGGGAAGAGCAGGTGGGGCCTGGTCTGGGCCACGGTGCCCCTGAGGTCTCTTGGATTCCATTCACAGACCTCTTCAACAGCTATGTCTTTAAACACTTTTTTGTTCGGCCCCTGGGGGCCCAACAGTAAACAGACAGAGCTCCCTCCCTTCACTGGTGGCTCCCTTGTGGGAGGTGAAGGAATGTGATAGGAGCTGTGGGAAGGAGCTGCAGTGTGAGCTGGTCTTAAGGAGGCAGCTGGGGCTTGTGGACATCTGGGGTGGAGCCTTTGGGCCTCAGGCAGGGAGTAGAGAAGGAAATGCAGGAGACGGCAGGAGGGAGGCCTCGGGCTCGCCACTGCTGCTGTAAAATCTGGAATTGTATAGAAATAAGAGTTAAGGAGGGTGAGCTCCAGCAGTGACTATAGGCCCAACCTTCCCCCTGCCCCCACCCCCACCGCAACCATCCCATCGCTGCCAAGAGCAGCCGCAGCCTTGATGTGGCTGGGCGCAGCCATCCAAGCACAGTGTGCACGTGGGGCACGTGCATTCCCAAGTCCCTGTTGGTCCTGTCAGTTCTGACTCGGGGAATGAAGGAGCCAGGGCCATGGGGGAGTCTGCTCTGCGATGTGAGCAGACCGGGCCGGGAGGGCGGCAGGGAGACGGATACGGATGGGCTCCGTGGGTCCTCTGCCCTGGGGAGGCCTGTGAGCCTTGGGTGACGTCGCGCTCCTTTCCTGCCTGACTCCACCCCCGGCTGTCGCCCCTCAGCTTGTTTTGTGTCCACTCCACTGGCCTAGCTCTCTGCTGCCCCCCACCCATCCCTCTTCATTCCCCACACAGGGTCCCCTCGAGGTGCTTCTGCTTCCTGGACACCTACCCTCCCTGGCTCAGTCACGCCCATCCTCAGAGATCTGCCTCCTCCAAGAAGCCCCCCGGAGCTCAGAGGCCACTGGTGTCGGTACCAGGGGCCCGTCATGGGAATGGGCTCTTGGAGGTGGCAAACACTTGGGGCCCAGGCGCTGAGCTGGATCTGGGGCCTGGCATGTCCAGGCCTGACACCCTGGCTTCCACAGAACACGCAGAGACGCTCGTCTCGGACTCCCATGCTCTGTACAGGAGAATTGGGGCAGGCTGCGAGTGAGGGCAGAGTTATGTCTGGTCCGAGTGAGTGAGGGGAGCAGCCCAGTGGGTCTGTTAGCCCTGGCTGGGGGAGGAAAGGAAGGGAACAGTTTTCTGGAGGCCCGTGCTGCAGCAGAGCTGAGAGGCAGAAGCCTCTGTCTGCGTTTGAGCCTGGCCACAGCCTCGGGTGAGTTTTCAGTCTGTGACCGTTTGTGAGGCTTGTCGCCTGTTAGGTGGAGCGGACGCTCCTTCCTAACCAAGGCCTAGTGCTGGTGTAGGGACGGTCAGGGTCTTAGGACACAGGGCGGCCCTGTGCGGCGGCTCCTGATGGACACCCAGACACCCTCCCCCGGCCGCATCCTCTGAGTCCCTTCATCCCGAGAGGGGCTCTCCCACATGACTCTTGGGGTGCTGGGTAGGAAAAGCCCTGAGCACGCCTGGGGCCACCCTCTTTCTGCAGCCAAGAACACGGTGGTGAGGGGCCTGGAGAACGTGGAGGCGCCCGAGGGCGGCGAGGCGCTCTTCGAGTGCGTCCTGTCCCAGCCGGAGGTGGCCGCCCACACCTGGCTTCTGGATGATGAGCCCGTGCGCACCTCGGAGAACGCCGAGGTGGTCTACTTCGAGAACGGCCTGCGGCACCTGCTGCTGCTCAAAAACCTGCGGCCGCAGGACAGCTGCCGCGTGACCTTCCTGGTGGGGGACATGGTGACGTCTGCCTTCCTCACCGTCAGAGGTTAGACTTGTGGGTCAGAGGGCACTTCTCTGTGGCCCCCCCAGCTGCTGTCCCCCCGCGGGAGTGCGGGAGGATAGGGGTGGGGGGTTGGTCTGAGGCCCCTCCCGCGGGATAACCCACGTCAGGGATGCTGGGGCTGATGGTGGGACCACAGGGATGCGTCTCTCTCAGACCCGTCCCCCTAAATACCACGCGCTGCAGTGGGATGGGACGGGGTGGGCTAGAGCCCCTGTGTGAGGACTTGGGACTCTTCACCTCTCTCACCAGATCCCACGCTGCTTGGGCGCAGGGGCTGGCGATGGGGCTGGGGAGGCAGGGCACATGAGGCTCTCAGAGCCCTCCCAGATGTCACCTTGCGGGGGCATGGGGGCTGGGGTCCCAGGAGAGGGCCTAGGTTCCTGAGACACCTCCCCCCCCCCCCCCCGCTGGGTATTTGGCTGGGGGTCATAGGTGAGGGCTGGGGCAGCAGGGGTCATGGGGATTCCTCCACTGGGTACCTGGCTGCTCGGTCAGGGGTGGAGGGAGGTGGGGGAGCTGGGGCGTCTGGGAAGGGCGGTGACCTCTGAGACAGGAGAGCGTGGGGTGGCCATGCTGGGGCCTTTGATCTCTGAGGCTGCTCCCAGAGGCGGGAGGAGCGGGAGGCTAGGCACCCTCCTCTGCTCTGGGGCTGTGGGAAGAGGGTGGCATGGATGTCTCTGAGTGCCCCCAGGCCCCTGTGCTCACAGCGCCACCCTACCCCGCCCCACAGGCTGGCGCCTGGAGGTCTTGGAGGCGCCCCAGGATGTGACCGTGCGCGCCGGGGGGCAGGCCAGCTTCAGCTGCACCCTTAGCGAGACGGTGCCCGTGGGCGAGGCGACCTGGTACATAAACGGAGCCTCCGTGCAGCCCGATGACGCAGACTGGACCGTCACCGCCGACGGCAGCCACCATGCCCTGCTGCTGCGCCGGGCCCAGCCGCACCACGCCAGCGAGGTCACCTTTGCTGCTCGCGATGCTGTTGCCTCCGCGAGGCTCACTGTGCTGGGTGGGTGGCTTGGGCCTGCCTGCCGCAGCCCGGGTCCAGGGCTCTGGGGGAGGTGGGTGGGGGGACGAGGGGTTTATGCTTCAGAAGCTGCTGGGGGCTGTCCATGGCCCCCCACGTGGAGTGGACTTGGGGCACACAGTCTTCCTGTGACTCCAGCGCACCTTTGTCAGCCCTGCAGAAAGATGGGGCTGAGGGATACAGCTGCTTACAGGACTCAGGGGAGTAGACAGCAGCGTGGGCAGGTCTGCGGGTGCCGGCTGCCCGCTGCTGCACTGACCGCCTCCTCCCCGCCCCACAGGCCTCCCTGACCCCCCAGAGGATGCAGAGGTGGTGGGGCGCAGCGGCAGCTCCGTGACGCTGTCCTGGGTAGCCCCCGCGAGCGACGGCGGAGGGGGTCTCCGTGGCTACCGGGTGGAGATGAAGGCAGCAGCCACGGGGGAGTGGCGGCTGTGCCATGACCTGGTGCCCGGGCCCGAGTGTGTGGTGGCCGGCCTGGCCCCCGGGGAGACCTACCGCTTCCGCGTGGCTGCAGTGGGCCCAGCGGGCACTGGGGAGCCCGTGTACCTGCCCCAGACGGTGAAGCTTGGTGAGTGGCTGCCTTGGTCTTGGTTGGTGAAGGCGGGAGTCCAGCTTGCAGACCCTCTCTCAGCTGAGGGTCCCCACCCACATCCTTGCTGACCCTGATCCCTGTTCCCAGCAGAGCCCCTGGAACCCAGGCCTGCAGCCCCCGCCCCCGAGAGCCGGCAGGTGGTGGCTGGGGGGGACTTGTGTCTGGAGTGCGAGGTGGCCGAGGCGGGTGAGGTCGTCTGGCTGAAGGGGACAGAGCGCATCCAGCCCAGCGGGCGCGTCCAGGTCCTCTGCCAGGGCCAGCGGCAGATGCTGTTGATCCAGGGCTTCTCCGCGGAGGACCAGGGCGAGTACCGCTGCGCCCCTGCACGGGAGTCAGCCTCTGGGTCAGCTGCTGCTTTCCAGGGTATGTCTCCCGGGGCCTGCTGTGCAGAGGGGAGGAAGGGGCCCTGGGGTGTAGAGTGGGCCAACATGCTTCTCTCCTGAGAAACTGCGGGAGGAACATAGCTCACATTAAGGACTGAGGCCTGGGGTGGGGCAGTGCACCAATCGGTGTGGCCCAGCCTCCTGTCGGAACCCATATCACTGACATCTGAGGTCACGTTGTCCCCTGGTCGATGGCCCGCCTTGGTGCCCACCGCTGGCTCCAAATCCTTGCATGCCTGCCGTCTGAGTCCCCTGCACCTGCTCTGGCCCTGGCCTGGGGTCTCCTGTGTTCACCCGCTCTTGTGCAGGAGGGAGAATGAGGCCTAGAGAGGGCCGTTCAGAGCCTCTAAAACCTTGTCAAGATTGTGCATCGGAGCTCTCGGGTCCCAGGCAGGCAGCAGAGGCCTCTAACGGGAGCTGTGGTCAGGAGCCAGGGCCGGCCTGGGGTCGCTGTCCTTGTCTGACTGGCCGGTCTCCTGCGCTCCTCAGTGGTGCTGACTCCAGAATCTGGGGAGGAGGCCCCCGCTCAGCCCAGCCTGCCCCCCGAGGCCGCCCAGGAGGGCGACCTGCACCTGCTGTGGGAGGCGCTGGCCCGGAAGCGCCGCATGAGCCGCGAGCCCACGCTGGACTCCATCAGCGAGCTGCCCGAGGAAGACGGCCGCCCGCAAGGCCCACGGCCGGAGGCTGAGGAGGCTGCGCCTGACCTCTCAGAGGAGTACTCCACGGCCGACGAGCTGGCGCGCACCGGCGAGGCTGACCTCTCGCACACCAGCTCTGACGACGAGTCCCGAGCAGGCACGCCTTCGCTGGTTACCTACCTCAAGAAGGCCGGGAGGCCCAGCGCCTCGCCACTGGCTAGCAAGGTGAGTCTCCCGCTTGACCTGCAAGGAGTGGCGCGTGTTTCTTAGATCGTTGCCACTCCATCATTCCTCCACACGTCAACTGTCCACTGTTTGTCCATCGGTCCGTCCAGCACTCATCTATCCAGTCATTTTCCCACCCACTATCTGCCCATCTATCAGTCATCCAGCTACTGACCCGGTTATGAGTCACCTACCCATCTATCCATCCACGTGGCTGTTAAAACGCTTTTCCTGAAGAGCTGGAACCAGTCTCTCTGTGGTATTCCTCACAGCACTGTCCCCCTCTGGGGAAAGCAGTTTCAGGGAGGGTAGACCTGCTTTTTGGCCGCAGCAGAAGCCCTCAGGCACTCGGCCTCAGTGAAGGTTGCGCAGCTGCCAGCAGGCAGCAGGCAGGAGGCATGCCGGAGCAAGGCGTGGAGCTGGGGCAGGAGACCCGGGCTCTGTGTCCCCCTGCCCTGTGTGTGCTCCTGCCGCGTCCTTCGCCTGCCCTGGGCCTCAGGCACCCTACCTCACCTGTGCACACAGGTTGGGGCCCCAGCAGCCCCCTCCGGGAAGCCACAGGAGAAGCAGCAGGAGAAGCCACCTGCAGTACACCCACCGCCAGGAGACCTTAGCGCTGGGGACCTGGGCGACGCGACCTTGGACCAGGCTGCAGTGAAGATCCAGGCGGCCTTCAAGGGTTACAAGGTCCGGAAGGAGATGCAGCAGCAGGAGGGCCCCGTGCTCCGCTGCACGTTTGGGGACACCGTGGCCCAGGTGGGAGACGTCCTGCACCTGGAGTGTGTCGTGTCCAGCAAGACCGATGTGCGCGCCCGCTGGCTGAAGGATGGCGTGGAGCTGACGGACAGCCGGCACCACCACATCGACCAGCTTGCGGACGGCACCTGTTCTCTGCTGGTCACCAGCCTGGGCCGGGCCGACGCCGGCCGTTACACCTGTCAGGTGAGCAACAAGTTTGGCCACGTGGCCCACAGCGCCAGCGTGGCGGTCAGCGGCACGGAGAGTGAGAACGAGAGCTCCTCCGGGGGCGAGCTGGATGACAACTTCCGCCGGGCCGCCCGGCGGCTGCACCGCCTCTTCCGCACTAAGGGCCCAGCGGAGGTCTCGGACGAGGAGATCTTCTTCAGCGCTGACGAGGGCAAGGCAGAGCCTGAGGAGCCTGGGGACTGGCAGACGTACCGTGAAGATGAGCACTCCATCTGCATCTGCTTTGAGACGCTGGCGGAGGCCCGCCGGGCAGCCAGCCGCTTCCAGGAGATGTTTGGCGTGTTGGGCATCCGCGTGGACATCAGTCTGTCCGAGCAGGGACCGCGCAGGGTGGAGATGCGCATTGACAAGGTGGCACCCGCCCCTTCAGCCCCGCTGGAGCCAGCACCGACGGCAGAGGCTGGTGAGTCTGCACGCTATACGCGGGGAGGACGAGCAAGGCCAGGCTGGCGATCCAGCGTCAGCTGAAGACTCAAGGAGGTGGCTGGGCTTTAGCTTCCGGTTGTGCACATATGCGGCCCACTGAGCTTCAAAGAGCCCTGACTTTGGGGTGAGACAAAGCTCAGTTTAAATTCCAGCTCTGCCTCTTTGAGCCTCAGAGTCCTGTTCTATGAAATATGTTCGGGGATACTGACTTCCTAGAGTTTAGGGATTTATTTTTTTCCCCCATGAGGGTTTGAGATGTAATCTGTATAAAAAGTAGGGTCCCACATAGTCCAGTCTGAACCCCATTTCCCACTCTGGCAACTAAATTAATTGAAAAGTCATTTCGCTGTTTACTTCTGTCTCTCTCACAGGGAACATCATCACCCTCCTAAGGATTACCATCATAATGATACCCCAGCATCATTCCTCCCTTTAGTTCTCAGCTGCCTGGGTGCTTCCAATCCCAGACTGGCCTTCCCTTTACTTCCCCTTCCTCCCCATTTCCTGTCTGCTATCTCTCTGACCTCACGGGAGCTTGGGAACCAGGCTGGCAAAGAGAGGATTCTTCTAGAGCATGGGGAGGAGGGGATAGCCCGGTTGACAGAGACAGAATTCTGTTTGGCTGCCAGTCTGTGAGCACTCACGTGAATGGGCACCCTGCAGCACTGAACTGCTGGCAGCGGGGGTAGCTGAGGGGAGCCCAGGGCTGACGTGCTGTATGCCCTGCCCTCCTCTTCTAGCCCCGGTGTTCCTGACCGAGCTACAGAATCAGGAGGTGCTGGATGGGTACCCTGTGAGCTTTGACTGTGTGGTGGCAGGCCAGCCTATGCCCACCGTGCGCTGGTTCAAGGATGGGAGGATGCTGGAGGAGGATGACCACTACATGATCAGTGAGGACCAACAGGGTGGCCACCAGCTCATCATCACGGCTGTGGTGCCCGCAGACATGGGTGTCTACCGCTGCCTGGCTGAGAACAGCGTGGGTGTGTCCTCTACAAAGGCAGAGCTCCGAGTGGACCGTGAGTGCACATGTGGGTGTGAAGATTCAGGCAGGCCAGGGATCCTGCCGGTCAGACACAGTGCTGGGTTGGAGCATCGCCAACCCAGCGTTGGTCCCAGACCAGGCGGAATTTGGGGCTGGAATGTCTTTGGCAGATGGAGAGTTCTTTTGGAGCCCCCTTGAGAGGAAAATGGGATGGGGAAGAACCTGGGAGGATTTGGAGGTACCCCATGGGCACAGTGGGTGGTTAACTGCATTGTGGCCTAATAAGAAATATATATATTTGGTCTTTGTTCCTGATTCCTGGTGGGACCCTAGATAGCTTCAGTACAAATAAATCCATCTGATTTTTGACAAAAATCCAACAACAATTAGAGGAAACACAGAATTGCAGATTCAAGGATGGAATTTCAAATAGTGCTGGAGTAATGTGAACAATTGTAGGCAAAAATATAAACACACCAAGAAAACCAGAATCGAAAGAGACACATGTACCCCAGTGTTCCTCGCAGCACTGTTTACGGTAGCTAGGACATGGATGCAACCTAGATGTCCATCGGCAGTTGAATGGATAAGGGCATTGTGGTATACATACATAATAGGATATTACTCAGCTATAAAAAGGAACGCATTTGAGTCAGTTCTAATGAGGTGGATGAAACTGGAGCCTATTATACAGAGTGAAGTAAGTCAGAAAGAGAAACACCAGTACCGTATATTAATGCATACATATGGAATTTAGAAAGACGGTAATGATGATCCTGTATGCAGGGTAGCAAAAGAGACATTTAAAGAATAGCTTTGGACTCTGTGGGGGAAGGCAAGGGTGGGATGAGCTGAGAGAATAGCATTGAAACATGTGTATTACCATATGTAAGATAGATGACCAGTGCAAGTTCAGTGCATGAAGCAGGGCACTCAAAGCCAGTGCTCTGGGACAGCCCAGAGGAATGGGGTGGGGAGGGAGAGGGGAGGAGGGTTCAGAATGGGGGGACACATGTGTACCTGTGGCTGATTCATGTTGACGTATGGCAAAAATCATCACAATATTGTAAAATAAGTATTCTCCAATTAAAATTTATTAATTAAAAAAAGAAACCAAAAATAGGAACTTCAACCTTGTACGAAAATTACCTCAAAGTGGATTACATACTTCGGAGAAGGCAATGGCACCCCACTCCAGTACTCTTGCCTGGAAAATCCCACGGATGGAGGGGCCTGGTAGGCTGTAGTCTGTGGGATTGTTACGAGTCGGACACGACTTAGTGACTTCACTTTCACTTTTCACTTTCATGCATTGGAGAAGGAAATGGCAACCCACTCCAGTGTTCTTGCCTGGAGAATCCCAGGGGCTGGGGAGCCTGGTGGGCTGCCGTCTATGGGGTCGCACAGAGTCGGACACGACTGCAGTGACTTAGCAGCAGCAGCAGCAGGATTACATACTTAAATGTAAAATATGAACCTATCAAACTTTTAGGGAAAAAGTAGGAAGAAATCCTCAGGATTAAGGGCTACAAAAGACTACTTAGACTTGACCCTAAAACGAAAAACTGGTAAACTGGACCTCCTCAGACTTAGAACCTTTTGCTCTGTGAAAAATCAAGTGTTGAGGATGAAAAGCTATGGGCTGGGGAAAAGTACCTGCATTATTTGTTGAAAAGAATATTTTCCCTCATAACATTGTGTTGGAACTCTTCTTGCCAGAAATGAATTTCCATTAAATATATAGATTTATTTCTGACTCTCAGTTCTCTTCCATTCATCCAGATGTCTGTCATTATGCCATTACTACACTGTTTTGACTATCATAGCTTTGTATTAAGTTTTGAAACTTTGAGTGTGAGTCTGCCAACTTGGTTCTTGGTCAAGATTGTTTTGACCATCCTGAGTCTTTTGCATTTCTTTAAGGAATATTAGGGTCAGCTTGTCAATTC
The DNA here is from genome assembly GCF_963930625.1 of Muntiacus reevesi. Taxonomy (NCBI): domain Eukaryota; kingdom Metazoa; phylum Chordata; class Mammalia; order Artiodactyla; family Cervidae; genus Muntiacus; species Muntiacus reevesi. The sequence goes on along the minus strand of NC_089249.1, from coordinate 181,612,623 downwards.
CTGCAAACATAATCTCTGGATACTTATTATTTCCTTTTTATCAATGGTTTTTGAGTAATTTAATCATATTTTTTGGTGCACTTGTCTTTATGTTCCTTGTCTTGCAGTTAATTGAGCGTCTTGAGTTAATGGGGCTTCCCTGGTAGCTCAGATGGTAAAGAATCTGCCTACAATGCAGGAAACCCAGGTTTGATCCCTGGGTCAGGATGATCTCCTAGAGAACGGAAGGGCTACTCACTCACTATTCTTGCCTGGAGAATTCCATGGACAGAGGAGCCTGGTAGGCTATACAGTCCATGGGTTCGCAAAAGAGTTGGACGCAACTTAGCAACTAATACTTTTAGTATTTTTAATATTTATATTTTAATATTTTTCATTAAGTTTGAAATTTGTGAGGCATTATTTCCTGAAATATTTTTCCTTTCCCCTGCATTTGAGGGCTTGTACATAATCGAGCCACTTGAAGTTGCACTTGTTGCTGTTCAGTCTCTCAGTTGTGTGTGACTCTTTGCAACCCCATGGACTGTAACACGCCAGGCTTCCCTGTCCATCACCAACTCCTGGAGCTTGCTCAGACTCATGTCCATTGAGTCGGTGATGCCATCCAACCATCTCAACCTCTGTCTCCCCCTTCTCCTCCTGCCATCAGTCTTTTCCAGCATCAGGGTCTTTTCCAATCAGTTGGCCCTTCACATCAGGTGGCCAAAGTATTGGAGGTTCAGCTTCAGCATCAGTCGTTCCAATGAATATTCAGGGTTGATTTCTTTTAGGATTGACTTATTTGATCTCCTTGCAGTCCAGGGGACTCTGAAGAATCTTCTCCAGCACCACAGTTCGAAAACATCAATTCTTTGGTGCTCAGCCTTCTTTATGGTCCAACACTCACACCCATACATGACTACTGGAGAAACTACACCTTTGACTATATGGACCTTTGTTAGCAAAATGATGTCTCTGCTTTTTAATATGCTGTCTAGGTTTGTCATAGCTTTTCTTCCAAGGAGCAAGTGTCTTTTAATTTCATGGCTGCAGTCACTGTCTGCAGTGATTTTGGAGCCCAAGAAAATAAAGTCTATCACTGTTTCCATTTTTTCCCATCTATTTGCCATGGGATGATGGGACCAGATGCCATGATCTGAGGTTTTGAATGTTGAGTTTTAAGCCAGCTTTTTCACTCTCCTCTTTCACCTTCATCAAGAGGCTCTTTAGTTCCTCTTCACTTTCTGCATATCGACGGTTATTGATATTTTTCCTGGCAATCTTGATTCCAGTTTGTGAGTCATCCAGCCTGGCATTCCTCATGATGTACTCTGCATATACGTTAAAAAAGCAGGGTGACAATATGTACCCTTGGTGTACTCCTTTCCCAATTTTGGATCATTCCATTGTTCCATGTTCAGTTCTAACTATTGCTTCTTGACAAATGTACAGATTTCTCAGAAAACAGGTAAGGTGGTCTGGTATTCCCATCTTTGTAAGAATTTTCCACCATTTGCTGTGATCCACACAGTCAAAGGCTTTGACCTAGTCAGTGAGGCAGCAGTAGATGTTTTTCTGTAATTATCTTGCAGAATCTTGTGAAGAATCAGCCTGGCAATTCAGGAGATGCAAGAGATGCAGGTTCGATCCCTGGGTCAGGACGATCCCCTGGAGAAGGAAATGGCAACCCACTCTAGTTTACTTGCCGGGGAAATCCTATGGACAGGGGAGCTTGGCAGGCTACAGTCCATGGGTTCCAAAGAGTCAAACATGACTGAGAACTGAGCACAACTGAAGTTGTACTACAGCTTACTCATAATCCTTTTAAATTTTAAAATTCTTGTTTTCTGTGCATTTCATTTTGCATAGTTTCTATTGCTATGCTTTTACATTCACTATCCTTTTTTTCTATAGTATCTAATTTGCTATCAATCCCATCCATTGTATTGTTTATCCCTAGAAGTTCTACTTGAATCATTTTTCTTAAAAATGATTTTTTTTTTTTGCTTTTTAATTTTTGACTGCACTGGGCTGTCATTGCATATGAGCTTTCTCCGGTTGCATGGAGTGGGAGCTACTCTTTGTTTTGGTGCGGTGGCTTCTCTTGCTGTGGCTCGCAGGCTCGAGAGGACTGGCTCAGTAGTTGTGATGCATAGTTTAGTTGCTCTGCAGCATGTGGGAGCTTCCTGTATCAGGAGTCAAACCCATGTCTGCAGCGTTGGTGGGTAGATTCTTAAGCACTAGACCACTGTGAAAGCCCCCCTACTTGAATCTTTTTGATATGTTCTCGATCTCATCTTAACTTTTTGAACACATGGAATACAGTTCTAATGCTTGTGTGAATGTCCTTCTCTCTCAGTTCTAACATCTGTGTCAAGTCTGAGTTGGTTTCCACTGACAGATTTTTCTACATGTTATAGGTTGTGTGTTTTCTGGTTCCTTGCATGTCTTGACAGTCTTGGATGAATGCCTGACCATGTGAATTTAACCCCATTGGGAGGTGGGTATTTTGTGTTTCTGCACATCATCTTGAGTAATACAGTGAGTTACTTGGAAGCAGCTGGATCCTTTTGGATCTGCCTTGTGTGATTTGTTAGGTGGGGCCAAGGCAGTGCGCAGTCCAAGGCTGGTCGCCTTTGTCTGCTGAAGTAAGAGTGTTCCTGAGCACTCTACCTGATGCCCCATGCATTCTGAAAGTGCCCGGTCTGCCTGTAATCAGACATTATTGCAGCCCTTGTGCTCCTCTGGCAGTGTCTCCTCTGGGCCTCTCAGATGGCTCTCCTCTCTGCATGTACCAGTTGGTGCTCTGCTGAATCCCCGAGAGAGGGGACCTCTCTGCACAGCTTTCTCTTCTCGGATTTTCTGTTCCCTGGACAAAGACTGCCTTTGTCCCTCAGGACATCAGTTCTTGTTTCCTCTACTCAGGATCTGCCTGACTCTGCCTCAGTTTCCCCTTCATGTAAACTTAAGGCAAGAAGCTGGGGCAATTATAGGGCCCACTGTTGTTTCCTGAGGCTTCCCTCATAGCTCAGTTAGTAAAAGAATTCGCCTGCATTCCTGTCTCTAACAGATCACTGTCCTTCACTTGCATAATGCCTGTGACCTGAAAACCATTCTGCTGATTCTGTACCCAACTGTAATGTGTGGGTATTTTTTCTCCCACAAAAAGAAATTCTCTGAGATACCAACTGAGTGTCCTATAGTTTAAGTCAATTCTGATCCATCTTCCCAGAGATAGCATCATATCCCATAGGTTAAGGGCTCAGTCCCACAAAGCTTCCCCCCCCCCCCACCATTTCAGATATCACCTACAAGTCCAGGTTGTCACCTGTGCTTCTGGCCAATATGCTATAAATTAGAAGTTCCAGTGATTCTTTCCTTGGTTTTGATTAATTTGCTAAAGTGGTTCACAGAACTCAGAGAAACATTTTACTTACTATGTCAGCAGTTTATTATAAAAGGATATAACTTAGAAACAGACAGATGGAAGGAATGTATAGGCCAGGCAGGTGGGAAGGGCCCAGGTTGAGCTTGCCGCTCTCCCCTGATCATGTGCTCACCAACAGGAAAGCTCTCTGAACCCTATTCTTTGGGATTTTTATGAAGGTTTCATTATACAAACACAACTGATTAAATCATTGGCCATTGGTGACTGAAGTAAATCTCCAGCCCTTCTCTCCTTCCTTGAGGTCCGGGGGTTCCCAACCTAATCCTGTGGTTGGTTACCCTAGCTTATGGAAAAATCACCACATCCTTAGGGGCTTTCAAAAAAAAATCACGTCATTAATGTAAAATCCAAATCTACCTAAAGAAACAAAAGACCTATGTATAGAAAACTATAAAACACTGATGAAAGTTATAAAACACAAATCAAAGGTGACACAAATAGATGGAGAAGTACACCATGTTCATGGATTGGAAGAATCAATATAGTGAAAATGACTATACTGCCGAAAGTAATCTATAGATTCAATGCAATCCCTATCAAGCTACCAAAGTTATTTTTCACAGAACTAGAACAAATAATTTCACAATTTATATGGAAATACAAAAAACCTTGAATAGCCAAAGCAATCTTGAGAAAGAAGAATGGAACTGGAGGGATCAACCTGCCTTCCTTCAGGCTCTACTACAAAGCCACAGTCATCAAGACAGTATGGTACTGGCACAAAGACAGAAATACAGATCAATGGAACAAAATAGAAAGCCCAGAGATAAATCCATATACCTACGGACACCTTATCTTTGACAAAGGAGGCAAGAATATACAATGGAGAAAAGACAATCTCTTTAACAAGTGGTGCTGGGAAAACTGGTCAACCACTTGTAAAAGAATGAAACTAGAACACTTTCTAACACCATACACAAAAACAAACTCAAAATGGATTAAAGATCTAAATGTAGACCAGAAACTATAAAACTCCTAGAGGAAAACATAGGCAAAACACTCTCTGACGTAAATCATAGCAGGATCCTCTATGACCCACCTCCCAGAATATTGGAAATAAAAGCAAAAATAAACAAATGGGGCCTAATTAAACTTAAAAGCTTTTGCACAACAAAGGAAACTGTAGGCAAGGTGAAAAGACAGTCCTCAGAATGGGAGAAAATAATAGCAAATGAAGCAACTGACAAATAATTAATCTCAAAAATATACAAGCAGCTCCTGCAGCTCAATTCCAGAAAAATAAACGACCTGATCAAAAAATGGGCCAAAGAACTAAACAGACATTTCTCCAAAGAAGATATACAGATGGCTAATGAACACATGAAAAGATGCTCAGCATCACTCATTATCAGAGAAATGCAAATCAAACCCACAATGAGGTACCATCTCATGCTGGTCAGAATGGCTGCTATCAAAAAGTCTACAAACAATAAATCCTGGAGAGGGTGTGGAGAAAAAGGAACCTTACACTGTTGGTGGGAATGCAAACTAGTACAGCCACTATAGAGAACAGTGTGGAGATTCCTTAAAAAACTGGAAATAGAACTACCATATGACCCAGCAATCCCACTGCTGGACATATACACCAAGGAAAGCAGAATTAAAAGAGACATGTGTACCCCAATGTTCATCACAGCACTGTTTACAACAGCCAGGACATGGAAGCAACCTAGATGTCCATCGGCAGACAAATGGATAAGAAAGCTGTGGTACATACACACCATGGAATATTACTCAGCTATTAAAAAGAAGGCATTTGAATCAATTCTAATGAGGTGGATGAAACCAGAGCCTATTATACAGAATGAAGTAAGTCAGAAAGAAAAACATCAATACAGTATATTAATACATGTGTATGGAATTTAGAAAGATGGTAATGATGACCCTATATACGAGAGAGCAAAAGAAACACAGATGTAAAGAATAGACTTTTGGACTCTGTGGGAGAAGGCGAGGGTGGGATGATTTGAGAGAATAGCATTGAAACATGTATACTATCATATGTGAAATAGATCGCCAGTCCAGGTTCGATACATGAGACAGGGTGCTCAGAGCTAATGCACTGGGATGACCTTGAGGGATGGCATGGGGAGGAAAGTGGGAGGGAGGGTCAGGATGGGGAACACATGTACACCCATGGTTGATTCATGTGAATGTATGGCAAAAACCACCACAATATTGTAAGGTAATTAACCTCCAATTAAAATAAATTTTTAAAAAATCCCAATCTGTATGCCTGTCCAGTTAGGAAATTCCAAGTGTGTAGGAACTCTGAGTCAGGAACAGGAGGAAGACCAAACTTCTATTTCTTATTATAAATCACTACATCACAGCCATTATTTTCTTTATTGTGTTTGTTTTCCTTTGATTGTTTTGGGAGTGGATATCTTCAGGCTGTTATAACAGTTCCATAGACTGGGCCTCTTAAATAATAGAAGCACACTGCCTGAAGTCATGGAGACGGAAGGGTGCTGGTGAGAGTCCTCTTCCGAGTTGCCGACAGCTGTTTTCTCACGGTGTTCTCACATATGGGAAGGGAGAAGGGGTCCTTCCTTAGAAGGGCACTAATCCCATTCATGAGGGTCCACCCTTATGAAGTCATCTGAGCCTGATCACCGTGAAAAGTTCCCACCTTCAGACATCGTCATGTTAGGAGTAAGGACTTGAACATGTGAATTTTGGGGGGATACAGCGCTCAGACCACAGCAGAAGATAAATTTAGCCCTTACTCTTCATTGTGGCTCTAAGAGGAAACCCCAGCTGCTGGTTTTGAGACCTGTGTCACCCTTGTTCCTTAGTTAGGGGGAACGAACCAAGGAGCTCAGTTAATTGCCACTGTCTGCTATTGTGAAGCCCAGTACTGATAATTTGTTGGGTCTTGATGTCAGTTACAGGCCTGGAAACATGGGCTGGTATATAACATGGGGACAGGGAGGGGCCGTGGGGTAGCCGCATCCCCCTTTCCTTCTGACTCAGAAGTGCAGAAGTGTGAGTGTCCCCGGGAACAGCTGCAGTGAGCATCAGGTACCCTCTGGGGTGGGACTCGTGCCTGGGAAGAAGATGAGGTGCAGGTCGCTTCAGCCCCTCCCTTCATCTGCAGTGACCAGCACCGACTATGAGACTGCCGCGGACGCCACAGAGACCTCGTCCTACTTCAGCGCCCAGGGCTACCTGTCCAGGTAGAGGGCCAGGCGGAGGTGGGCAGCGGCCGGTGGGCTGGTGGTCCCGGGTCCTCGAGGGGGTGGCAGTGCTGGCTTGGACTGACAGCATCCCAAGCGTGGTGGCTTCAGCCAGTCCACAGTACCCTCCACCCAGCACAGAGGAGAGCTCAGGAATCACCCACCCCAACCCCGGACCCCTCCTATTCTGGAGCCCTCACTGGTCCTGCTCACGGCTGCCATTTCTTTGTTCTCCCTGCCAGCCGGGAGCAGGAGGGCACAGAGTCCACCTCGGAGGAGGGGCAGCTGCCCCAGGTCGTGGAGGAGTTGAAAGACCTGCAGGTGGCCCCTGGCACGCGGCTGGCCAAGTTCCAGCTCAAGGTGAAAGGTAAGCGGGAGAGGGACGGGGGGCAAGGCGCTGTCTCCTGCCAAGCCACGGTTGCATGATCACCTGTGACCCCGGGCTCTCTGAGGGCCTGTGGCAGGCATGGTGCCCACTGGGCTGGAGCCCTGTGCTCACCACTCCCCCTGTGGCCTCAGGCTACCCCACACCCCGGCTCTACTGGTTCAAAGACGGGCAGCCCCTGACCGCATCCGCGCACATACGTATGTCGGACAGGAAGATGCTGCACACCCTGGAGGTTGTCTCGGTCACCGGCGAGGATGCCGGCCAGTACTCGGCGTACATCAGCAACGCCGTGGGTGCTGCTTACTCGTCTGCTCGGCTCCTGGTCCGAGGTGGGTGCCGAGCAAGGTGGCAGGGCCTTGCGTCCACACCGGGGTTGCTGTAGCAGGCCTGGAAGCCAGGACCCAGTGGTCACTGCCCCTGTGTACAGAAGCCACAGGCGGCCAGAAACTGCTTCCCAGAGAGCGTGTGCCCCTAAGGGGTGAAGTGTGCATGTGAAAGTGTTAGTCGCTCAGTCACGTCCGACTCTTTGTGACCCCATGGACTGTAGTCCACCAGGCTCCTCTGGCCGTGGAATTTTCCATTCAAGAATATTGGAGGGGGTAGCCTTTCCCTTCTCCAGGGGATCTTCTCAACCCAGGGATTGAACCCAGGTCTCCTGCATTGCAGGCAGATTCTTTACAATCTGAACCACCAGGGAAGCTGAGGGGGCAAGGGGCCCATGAAAACTGACTAGCTAGAAGGCCAGCTAGCTGGTGGAGTAGTCCCAGGCAAGCATGGGGCCTTCAGGAGACTCTGGAGAGGAAGAAGCACATAGTCATTTTAGAAGTAGAAGTCTGAACTTGCTTACTTTTCCAAGTCCTGAGCACGGCAAGGTGATTACAAGTCTTACCCAAGTCTGCGCTGGTCTGGGGAGCCAACATGGCCTGTGGCTTGCCTTCAGTGTGACTTTCTGAGCAGACCTGTTCCCTGTGTTGGCTTCAGCACAGCGCCTCAGACCCCTGGGCTGACATGGGGTAGCATTGCGTCTGGTCCGTGGGGCCTGAGTGCGAATCCCAGGTCTGCACGGCCAGCCAGGCTTAGGAACGGTGCTGTGTGTGGTGTGTGGGAGTGGGTGGGGCCCCCTGAGACTCCCACCCTGGTAGGCAGGCCTGTTCAGGGGAGGGGGCACCTTGGTGCTGTAGATCTGACTTGTGTGCTTTTTTCAGGCCCCAATGAACCAGAAGAGAAGCCAGCATTAGGTGAGCTGAATCCAGAGGGCAGAGAGAGGGAGGCCCTGGGCATAGATTCAGTGAGGGAGTGTGAGGGGGAATTGTGGAATTCCCATGTGGAGTTGGGGATCCGTGTTGTTTACCGCCAAATGCCCTGTGTCTTTCCAGATGCACAGCAGCAGCTGGTGCCACCCCGCTTCCTGGAGAAATTCTCCTCCAAGAAGGTGAAAAAGGGTTCCAGCATCACTTTCTCCGTGAAGGTGGAAGGTAGGCGGTCCTGCCTCCCCGCCCCTGCTCAGGACCCTTCCTGAGAGGCTCGGGGGTGAGCCGCCCTCCTGGTGTGGGGAAGGACTGTCCAGCACGCACTCCTGCCCACAGGAAGCCCGCCGCCGGCTGTGCACTGGTTGCGGGAGGAAGCGGAGCAGGGTGTGCTGTGGATCGGCCGCCACACGCCGGGCTACACGGTGGCCAGCTCCGCCCAGCAGCACAGCCTAGTCCTGCTGGACGTGGGCCGACAGCACCAGGGCACCTACACCTGCATCGCCTCCAACGCTGCTGGCCAGGCCCTCTGCTCCGCAGGCTTGCACGTCTCTGGCCGTGAGTGGGCGTGGGAGCGGGGGCAGAGTGGGCCGTGTGCAGCCTCCGGGCTCCTGGGCCAGTCCCCGCCCGCTACCCTGTGGGCTCCACTCAGCTAGACCCTCCTAGAAGCCCCCACCACCCTGAGCGGTTTCTTCCCGGGCCCTCTCAGCTCCTCTGAGGGCTGGTGAATCAAGTGCACGCTCCTTCCGTTTCCTGCCACTGGTGGGGTGACTGTGGACAAGTTGGGGCAGTGGGCACAGGCTTCCTCGGGGCTCCAGGGGACAGGGACAGGGCCCAGTGGGTGGGCCAGGCATCACTGGCAGGGGTGCTGGCCAGAATCCACACTCAAGGGTGTGTGGTATCACTCTGGTGGTCTGCCCTGCTCTCCCAACAGTGCCTAAGGAGGCGGGGGCCGCGGAGGAGCAGCCCGAGGTGAAGGAGGCCCTCATCTCCACCTTCCTGCAGGGGTGAGTGAGGGGCTGCTCAGGAGACGGGGGGCCAGCAGAGAGGGCCCGAGAATGTGGGCCCTGGGGGTGCAGGTCCTGGGAGTGGGGGCGGTGCAGCCACTGGGGCGGAGCCCCGTCCTGCACCCCCACCCAGCTCTGCTCTGCTTGGATCATGGGCTCAGCTCCCCACTGGAGAGGAGTCTTTCCCCAGGACCGTGACTGTGGCGTCTGGCCCCACAGCCCCCAGACCCTCTTTTCTGTCAGGCTCCTCAGGGTATCTCCTCCCCCTCTAGGACCCAAGCTGTTGCTGCACAGATGTCAGAACCTGCAGCTTTCACGGACCTTTCTGGGCAGAAGAAAGGTACGGGCCGGGTGGGCACACGTCTGTGCAGGGAGGGACGAGGGCGTGCAGGAGGCTGCTCGGCGGGCCACCCCAGGACTGTGGGGCTGCTCCGGGCTGTGTGGCCCTGGGAACACAGCTGGCCCTGCTCGGGCCGGGGCTCCCTGGCCTCTTGTGGACCCAATTCTGACCTGCACAGGGCCCCAGCACCTTGGTGTGCTTTAAACTCGTTTTTATGGAAAATACTGTCTGCACAGAAGTCAGGAGGAAGAAGCCATACATCCTTGTGCCCACTGCCTGTGGGATCATTCTTCACCGACCTGCTTCGTTAATATGCCCACTCCTCCCTCTCCTGCGCTGCCCACCGTTGGTCATCCTCATTGCCCCTTAACCCCAACACCTCCCCTGACCCATCGCCCCCGCCAAGGATCTCACGTCCATCAGGGTCAACCTGAAGCTGCCAGGGTTCTGGCCCCCCAGCCCTTGAGCCACAGTTTGGGGTCCTGCCCACTGCCTTCAGTGTCCAGAACCTGTCCTTGTGTTATACTGCCTGGCGGGGCTCCCTCTGATCTCTGTCCCTCCTGAGCCCCTCCCCAGACCAAAGGCCAAGTGGACAACAGGAATGAAAGTGGCACAGACCTTCCCCCCCACCCCGGGGAACCCCACAGCGCCAAGCTCCAAGCCTCACCTGACCACTTGCTCAGCTTTGCCCTCAGCTCCCCTTCACCCAGTGCCCTACACCTTTGCAGGCTGCCCGCTGCCCCCACCTGTCTGCTCTCCCTCCAGGCACCTACTGCCTCCACTGCCCAGACCCTGCTTCCCCAAGTTCACGGTCCCCTAAATCACACCTTGGCTCAGATGCCTTTGAGCCAAAGAGACCCCAGTCATGGTCAGTATGTCCTGCTTCTGGCAATGCTGGCCCAGCTCTGTGTGTGCATCGGCATCTCTGACCCCAAGCCCGGGGTGGCCTGGGTACATGTGTTCAGGCACATCTGTGGCACACACAGCTGGCTGAGCCAGGCTCTGGCCCCAACAGAGCTCCTGGCAGCAGAGGCCCGTGGCCATCTGTCCTTGGCCGAGGTGGGCACGGAGGAGTTCCTGAAGAAGCTCACTTCGCAGATCACAGAGATGGTGTCGGCCAAGATCACACAGGGTAAGGCTGGCTCATGATGGAATGAGCTCCAGGGAAGGCCGAGACTGAGCCCCAGGCCTGGGCCCTTCCCACCTGCATGCCCTGGACATCCATGGGGAGACGGCCGGTGGGGCAGGCCCTTTGAGGGCCTCCTGTGTCCTCTGTCCCTCAGCGAAGCTGCAGGTACCTGGAGTTGACAGTGACGAGGAGTCAAAGACGCCGTCCGCGTCCCCCCGGCATGGCCGTTCACGCCCCTCTTCCAGCATCCAGGAGTCGTCCTCGGAGTCTGAGGACGGGGACTCCCGGGGAGAGGTGCGTGGGCAGGCGAGGGGTGGGGGAAGGGGAGGTGAGAGCCGTGGGGACAGGGCACAGGTCAAGCTGGTATGGGGGAGAAGGAGGTGTGGGGAACACCCCTTCGTGGCCAGCATCACCACCATGACTCAGGACACACCCAGCATCCCGAGACTCCTCCTGGTCCCTTTGGAGGGAGCCACCTGTACTCCTGAAAGGAGTTCCCTACCTGGAGCTGGGTCAGGCCTCTTTTAGAGCCTCACAGAATGTCAGAATGGCTGTGTCTTCTCCACTGACTCCTCGGGGCCTTGTGACCTGAGGCTTTGGGAGGCCCACTGGCCTTCTCCCAGCCCTACTCCCCTCAGGTGTCTGCACGGGTCCCTGGGGCCTTGGGAGACCTGGCTGGCCCCAGCCCAGGTCCGACACAGCAGTTCCTCTGTCTCACCCGCAGATCTTTGACATCTATGTGGTCACAGCTGACTACCTGCCCCTGGGGGCTGAGCAGGATGCCATCTTGCTGCGGGAGGGCCAGTACGTGGAGGTCCTGGACTCTGCCCACCCCCTGCGCTGGCTCGTGCGCACCAAACCCACCAAAAACAGCCCCTCTCGGCAGGGCTGGGTGTCCCCTGCCTACCTGGACAGGCGGCTCAAGGTAACTAGGTGGCTGGGGGGGTGGTCCTGGGGTCGCAGGTGGGAGCCTGACCCTTGAAGGGCAGGCCAGTGCTCAGGCTGCCTGTGCCTCCATCTCCCAACAGCTATCTCCCGAGTGGGGGCCAGCCGAGGCCCCTGAGTTCCCTGGGGAGGCTTTGTCAGAGGATGAGTACAAGACGAGGCTGAGGTGAGGGGCCCCCAGACAGGTGCTATGGGAAGGTGGCTTTCTGTTGGGGAGCTCCGAGATACTAGTTTTCTGTGGCGGGGCCGCCTGGTGGGTGTGGGGGTGCCCTTCCCTCTGTCATCTTGCCCGGCCCATTCTGAAAGTGGTCAGCACAGTGCGTGTGGCCTAGAAGTGCCCCGGTGAGCAGCTCAGCTCCTGGGTCTCCCCTCACGGCTGCCTCCCTGCCAGTGCCATCATCCGGGACCTGCTGAGCTCAGAGCAGTCCTTCGTGGGCGAGCTGCAGTTCCTGCAGAGCCACCACATGCAGTACCTGGACCGCTGCCCCCACGTGCCCGCAGCCATGGCCAGCCAGAAGGCGGTCATCTTCCGAAATGTGCAGGACATCGGCCACTTCCACAGCAGGTGGGCCTCGAGGCGTTTCCTTTGGTCTGTATGTGTGTACATGCATGTACGTGTGGTACGTGCTCAGATACAGATACATGTGTGCACACACGAGTCACACGTGCACAGGACACACGCACGTGGATGCTCACACTTGCACATGTGTGTCCTGGCAGGCCTGGGCCTCAGGGGAGTGGGCAGGGGTTGAAAAGAGACAGAACCTTGGATGACTTGATTGACCCATTGGTGCACCGCAGCCCTGTACAAGGACACACGTGTCCCCAGGAACTCAGGCACGTGTGCCTCGCTTACGCCCAGAAGTGCCTGCAGCTCACCTACCCACTGCCACCCAAGGACACAGGCATGCCCCAGAAGTGTGCACACGTTACATACAAGTACATGTGCATACCTGCGCACACACACACCATTTCATGTGTGGGCATGCATGTGCTTGGTACACACACGTATACATGTTCACCCTCAGACATATCGGCCCTTACATATTTACATGCCCACAAACACGTGTACATGCAGCACGCGTGAAAACGTGTGTGTCCCTCACAGCCCAGAGCACTGACTTTCATCCATAGGCACTCGGGCCTGGATAGCAGCCTGTCCTTCCCAAACCCTCAGTCTGGGCCTGGATTGTGGGTCCCGGGTGGGGGTCCTGATGTCAGCCCTCACCTGACCACAGTTCCCCTCTGTGGCAGCTTCTTACAGGAGTTGCGTAGCTGTGACACAGATGATGATGTGGCCATGTGCTTCATCAAGAACCAGGCAGCCTTCGAGAAGTATCTGGAGTTCCTGGTGGGCCGAGTGCAGGCAGAGTCGGTGATGGTCAGCACAGCAGTGCAGGAGTTCTACAAGGTGACCCTCTGCCCCCCAGTTCTGCCTCCACTCCCCAGGCGTCATGCTGGCTCCTGGCTTTTAGATCATCTCCCCTGACCCTGCTCAGGCTCTGCTTTACCTTCCCAGGACCCCTGACCCCCAGGTTAGAAAAGCAGGCAGGGTCCCCCCACCAACCCTGCTCGCTCACCAACCCTGCTCACATGTTAGGTGGTGACACTGGCCACCCCCTGGGTCAGCAGTGGGACCCACCTGGGGAGGAGGGTCTGTGTGTGAGCATGCCAGCTCCCCTGGGCCCCCAGTCCACTGACCTTCAGACTCCGGGGACACAGGCCCTCTGGGGGCTGCACCCTCCTGCCCTGAGCCCAGTGCTGTGGTCCCCACAGAAATACACCGAGGAGGTGCTGTCAGCCGCAGACCCCTCGCAGCCACCGCCCCCACCACTGCAGCACTTCCTGGAGCAGCCGGTAGAGCGGGTCCAGCAGTACCAGGCCCTGCTCAAGGTAGGCAGTCCGGTCCAGGGGCTGTGGGGCCGCCTCGTGCCCGGCCACCCCAGGCCTTGCCTTGACCTGCAGTCTTCCGCAGGAGCTGATCCGCAACAAGGCACGGAACGGCCAGAACTGCGCGCTGCTCGAGCAAGCCTACGCAGTGGTGTCAGCCCTGCCGCAGCGAGCGGAGAACCAGCTGCACGTGTCACTCATAGAGAACTACCCCGGCACCTTGGAGGCCCTGGGCGAGCCCATCCGCCAGGTCTGGGGCTGAGGGTGCAGAGGCGGGCCCTGGGCAGGGGGAGGGTGGATGCCAGGCTGGGCCTGGCTGACCTCGGCTGACTGCTCACCCAGGGCCACTTCATCGTGTGGGAGGGGGCGCCGGGCGCGCGGATGCCCTGGAAGGGCCACCATCGGCACGTCTTCCTGTTCCGCCACCACCTGGTGGTCTGCAAGCCCCGGCGGGACTCGCGCACCGACACCTTCAGCTACGTCTTCCGGAACATGATGAAGGTTGGCAGGGTGCCGGCGGAGCCTGGGTGGGCCGAGGGAGGCCGTGCAGGCTGTGCTGGCAGGGGAAGGCCAGGGGTCAGTCCTGCAAGCCTGGCCTCCGTGACCACGGCCTGCTCTGCGTCCCGGCAGTCAGCCTGTGCCCTCCTCCCACAGCTGAGCAGCATCGACCTGAACGACCAGGTGGAGGGCGATGACCGAGCCTTTGAGATCTGGCACGAGCGGGAGGACTCCGTACGCAAGTACCTGCTGCAGGCACGGACGGTCATCACCAAGAACTCCTGGGTGAAGGAGATCTGTGGCATCCAGCAGCGCCTGGCCTTGCCCATCTGGCGTGAGTGCCTGGGCTCCGGGGGCAAGGCTGGGAGGGAGGCCGAACCTTCGCCTGGGCGCCTGGCTTGAGAGCACACGAGTCGGCAGGTCCTGAGCTCTGGGCCCTTGTCGCCACCTGGGCAAGCACAAGGGAAGATACTCAATTCTAGGGCAAGTGGCGCGCCCCACCCTTGGTTAGCCAGATGTGGTGGGGCCCTCGGGGTCCGTGCTTGGCTGCCCCCAGCACAGGGCAGGCAGGCTGTGTTAGGGATGTGAAGGGCCCAGCAGTCTCGGTTTTGCTTCTTCACTTAGAATGGGAGAGAGGATCCCATTTCAACACGCCCTCCTTTCCCACAGTTCCTACCATGCTCCCTGACGTATCCTGGGCCTCTGTCCCTTCCCCTGAGTCCCATCCAGCTCCTAGTGTGGTACTGTGGATAAAGGCTCCTAAGGGGTGGTGTCTGCCGCAACCATTTGTTGATCAGGGGGCTCTGGTCCTGCCAGGTGTACACCTGAGGGAATGCGTGAGTGATCAAGGCCCTGTGTTTGTATCCCCAGGCCCCCCTGATTTTGAAGAAGAACTGGCCGACTGCACAGCTGAGCTGGGTGAGACAGTCAAGCTAGCCTGCCGTGTGACGGGCACACCTAAGCCCATTGTCAGCTGGTACAAAGGTAAGCCTTTGGGTGCTAATCCTGCAACAGGCAAGAGCCACCCAGAGGGAATCAGGCTGGGCAGAGGGCCAGGGATCCAGGGTGGGGCCTGACGGAGGGCCTGGGTCCAAGAGACAGGCCTCCTGTTCTGGTTGCCTGCCCCTGAATCGAAGCCAGGCACAGGGTGAGGTGGGACAGAGGCGGAGCTTGCTCCCGTGTGCGTCATGCTTTTGACACAGTGACTCTGCCAACCCCTGAAGCTCGCTCATTCGTTCCCTTATTTGATCATGTTTGTGCTGAGTGCCCAGGACCATTCCAGGTGCGTGGGAAATAGCAGTGACCAGGCAGGTCATCCTTGTCGGTGGATAGAGGCCGGCCTTCTCAGGGAGGAGACAGATGATAAGCACATAGACAGATATGCAATATGAAGTTAGAAGTGGCATGACCAGCCAGAGAAATACAGAAGAATGAAGGGCAGACAGCTTGGAGGAACTCCCAGTGGGCAGCGAGACTCCAGGGGAACAGGAGGCAGAGGGGAGCTGAGGCAGGCGTAGTGGGGAATGAGGCTGGAGAATGCTGGGACTTGAGGGCCGCCGTGTGGTTCTCAGGTCTGACTCCCCTGTGTGATGGGAGCTGCAAACTCCAGGGGTCCCCAGGAACACCTTCACTTCTGACATCAACTTCAGGACCCCAAGACCATTCTCACTGGGTACCAACTGCATGCATGGGTGTCCCACAGCCACCTTCAGGCTCAGCGATCGAATCTCAGGGGCTCCACGGAACTCAGCACAACCATGCCAGTCAGGGTCCTGGTTCACCGCAGTAAGAAGGAAGCGGTCCATGGGGTGGGATCCATGTGAGGGTCCAGGCGTGGCCCAAATGTCCCCACAATAGAGTCGTGTGGACATGCCGGTGTCTGTCACCTCTGATGTGTCCCAGCACAGGTAGCGTGGCCCACCAGGGACACTCCCCTGCTGAGCTTCACTGTGTCAGCTTTCTGTCGGGGCCCTCACACAGACTGCCCACCTGCACGACTGACCTCAGTCTGCGGCCCCTCTGAGGTCAGGCTGATGCCGTATGGCCTAAAGCCCCCCATGCCCACCAGCTCACAGTGTAGCCTAGACTATCTGGTGAGTCTCAAAGTCTCAGGTAAACCGTGATATTCTCACTAGGTCTCATCTGGGCTGAAAGGTAAGTCCTGAGCTCTAGTCTGGTCCCAATAGCCGAGTCCACTCCAGGTTTTGGGGGATGGTCCCAGAGAAGTCCATCCTCCTATCCTGCTTGTCCACAACCAGTCAGGCGCATGTGTCCACCACGGATGGCTGAGAATGAGGTTGGAGAAGATACACAGGCCATTTTGCTGGGACATGAAAGGAGGGCCATCCCCGGCCCATGGGTAGGGCTTCAGATCAGAGTCAGTGGATGAAGTGACTGGTTCCCCTAGCACCCTGGGGGTCTTCCTTCTGGAGTCTTTGGGGTCCTGAAGTCTGCAGAGTTCCCTGCTGCCTTGCAGAACCCATGCAGTGCAACCCCACTTCCCCGCCATCCCTTCTCATATCAGACCTCTCACCTGTGAGGGTGGGTTCAGAGAGACAAACCCAGTCAATAGAAGTAGTTGAAAACAGGCCCCTCAGCCACCACCCTTCAGCTAGGCTGCCCTCAGGAGCGTGTGCCAGCTGGGCTGTGTCTGAGGGAAAGGGGGGTTGCACCATGCCCAAGAACAGTCAGGGTGGGATCCTGGGTTCCCAACTGTATCCAGACCATCGCTGTCTTTTTCATCTGGACCTTTACCCGGTGAGCAGCGTACAGGCTTAGACTCCTCTGAGGACAGCTGTGTCTGGGGAGTGGAGGAAGCAAGGGCCAGCAGGTGGTCAGTTCACGTTGGGCAGCCCCCGCGAATGACAGGTTCTCAGACTGCTGGTGGGCCAGGCGGCGCATACGGCCATGTGGTGTGGCCAGAGCTGGCGGTTCACTGAACCTTAAGCACCCTCACAGTTGGAGACACCCAAATGGTGAGAGACACCCATGTGCCAGGTGAGAGCGTCACCCTGGGCAGTCCCGTCTGGCATGCACCGGAACTCGGCCCCACGCGCAGCGCAGCTGCTCCACACAGGACTCCGGGGGTCTGGGTGGGAGCCCTGTCATGCTCTCATCTTGTCTCCATGGTTCATGGACCCGAGGAGGCGTGTCTTCAGCCCACCCATCTGTAGTCTGCTAAATGTCAAACTAAATAGCCAGAGTGTTCACAACATCTCACATAACCTTTGTCAGGAAAAATAGCATCTGGCAGGAGAAGGCAGACTCACCCACAAGCAAAACATCATTCATTTGGTGGAAGTTTGAGTGTTGGGGGCAGAAGGCCACCTTCTAATTCACCCCTGGGGCAGGGAGCCCCGGTGATGGTCTTGGTCCCTGCATGCCAGCAGGAAGGAAAAGCAGTTGGCCACAGTGCCCAGGACTCCTGCCAGGAGCTGT
Organism: Muntiacus reevesi; assembly: GCF_963930625.1. Lineage (NCBI taxonomy): Eukaryota > Metazoa > Chordata > Mammalia > Artiodactyla > Cervidae > Muntiacus > Muntiacus reevesi. The sequence continues at coordinate 181,595,135 of NC_089249.1, read as the reverse complement.
TCGCCTGCACAGGAGACCCCATTACGGCTGTCCTGTGCTCGCCAGATGGGGCCAGAGGAGCAGTGACTGCCCGCTTCCACTCTCTGTGGCTGTCCAGGGCTGCTGATTCTGGACTCGACCTCTCCTGTTAGCTGGGCTGTTTTCACATCTCCCAAGAGGCCGGCAGCTTCCTTTCTCCTGGGGTTCTGCTGGCAGTCTTGGCAAGTGACACGTTGCTGGGCTGGAGCTGGTTACACGCTCCATAGCCTGCCCACATGTAGGGCCTCGCCCCCGTCGTGTGGAGCAGGGTGTTCCAAACAACAGACACCAGGGTCCAGAGGTGGAAGCCATGGTCACAGCACCCTGACTTGGCCCCAAGGGGACAGTTTTCTTCTTGCTCTGTGGGAACCTTGCTCAAATCCCATCAGTGGAATCCAGACACCTATATCCAGCAGAGCCATCAAAATCTAAGCTCTCCCCGTGCCTGCATGCCTGGCATATCAGAGGGGCATGTTGGACCTCCAGTCCCTCTGAGCCCAGGGAGACCAAGTCTCACTTCTGATGATTTTTCTCTTAAAGCAGCAGTAAGGGTGGAAGAGGTGGAAGGGTGCAGGGATGGAAGAAGACGCACTTCTGTAGCTCAGTAATACCTAGTGTTTTGGGCTCACTCAGGTGAGGCGGCAAGATTGTCCCTAAAGATCCTATCTGTTTTAGCTTCAGGGACCCCTTGACTTACCAGCCACATTGCGTTGTTCTCAGGGGCTCTGTGTCCCTTGCCTGGCATGATGGTGACATTTTGGATGGGGTCCACTTAGCAGAGGTTTCTACCGGCCCAGAGCCGTGGCAGCATCTCCCATCCATTTTCTGGGTCTTCCCATGAAGGCTGAGTGAGGTGCCCAAGGAGGCAGGACCACCTGTCTGGCATTCATATCTCTCTGTATCACCTTCTCCAGCATGTCACCAGCATTCTAGACACCGTCCAGGTGTCATGAGTCCATGTGCCAGCTGTTGACCGTTCCCCATAGTGGTTTGTCTATGTCAGGGAGTTGTCCCAAGCCAGGGTTCACAGCAAACACCAGGGTCCTTTCCTGTTATCTCTAAAGGAATCCTTCATGTATTTGGTGCCCAGGCCTCTCATCCCTGAGTTCTAGCCCTGCTCCTGCCTGCCTTCTGCCCCAGGATTGGCGATGGCTTCCCCTTTGCACCCAGTGTGGGTGTGTATTTCTGTGACTGGACTCAGAAGGGCACAGAGACTTCCTGGGATTCACCATGGGTTCTAATGTTTGTTGGGAAGTGGGACTGACCCGAGGTGAACCAGCAATGTCTCCACTGTAGGGAGAGAGAATGCATCAGCCGAGGCACCATCCGGGAGACTTTGAACCCACTTCTCAGTGCTCGGCTTGGAGCTGCCTGCTCAGTCTCTCCATTCACAGGAAATAGCTGTTTCTTGCATGATGACCATGATGTTTGGGCAGTACGTCCACCACTGATTCCCATGGACACCCCTTCCCTCAGGTCTATTAACTGGTCCGCGGGCTGCCACCTTTCTCTCTTGGAATGGTGTGTCTCTTACAGTGTCCCTTCCTTGCTGCCAAAATTGCAAATCAGAAACTGAAGGACTTGAGCTACGTCTTGGCTTGCAAGCCAGCAAGCCAGTCGGCAAGCCAGTCAGCCAGCCAGATTACAAATATAAGACCCCAAGTCAGAGACCAAGCTTGTTTGTCACAGCAAAAGCAGCAGCATTTTGCATGGGCTTCCCATGCCTTGATCTGCACATCCAGGCACCAGATGTCAGCTTCAGCAGTGAACTGTTCCACAAGAGAGGAACCCTGAGTTTTAGGAGATACTGAACTGTTATGGGGCTGCTGGCGCATCTTCCCCTCCTTCCCTCCAAAGAGAAAAGTGACGTACGGCCCCAGAAGGCAGTCACATGTCTCACAGGGAAGGAAGCTGAGGCCTTTGTCTCTGCTGACATGGATGCCTCCTGGGGGAGGTTTCCAAGGAGGCAGGACCAGCTGTCAGGAAGCACCTACATCTCTCTGGATCACTTTCTCCAGCGTGTCACCAGCATCCTAGACACCATCCAGGTGCCACAAACCCGCGTGCCAGCTGTTGACAGTTCCCCTTAGAGGTTTGTCTGTGTCAGGGAGTAGGTGACAGGGAACACCTGTCTGTGGGTGTCTTTGCCCAAAGGGTCTGACTGTGCAGGAATGCCTGAAGTCCAAGGAGAATTGTTTTCTGACAGCAAGATGAAGGCTGAGAATTGACCACAGATTGACAGCGGGCTTCCCTGACAGCTCAGTTGGTAAAGAAAGAATCTACCTGCAATGCACGAGACCCTGGTTCAATTCTTGGGTCAGGAAGATCAGCTGGAAAAGGGATAGGCAACCCATTCCAATATTCTTGGGCTTCCCTTGTGGCTCAACTGGTAAAGAATTCGCCTGCAATTTGGGAAACCTGGGTTCCATCCCTGCATTGGGAAGATCACCTGGAGAAGGGAAAGGCTACCTACTCCAATATTCTGGCCTGGAGAATTCCATGGACTGTACAGTCCATGGAGTTGCAAAGAGTCACCCATGACTGAGCGACTTTCACTTTGCCTGACAGTGTCACTGGTGTCCTTGCCAAGGGCTATGTTGTGTGAGGTGAAAGCCAAGAGGTGTGGTTTGGGAAAAGATGGAAAGGGAAGCTCCTGGAGACAGAGAATGAGAAGAGCTCTTTCTTGGAATTACCATGCAGGGAAATAGGGTAGCAGCTGGAAGCTTTTGGTGAAGGGCGGGGGTATGTTTTTAAATTGTTACGTTTCTCTGTGAATCAGATGTCAAGATGTTTTAACTTAAACAACCCTGTTCAGAATGTACAGAGCTATTGGAAAGTGTTCATCTATGAAATTTTACATATTTATGGAGGAAAGATTTCTTCATAGTGAAAGATGCATATCTCCCCACCCCTCTCGCAGGAAGGAAATGTGGTACAACTGGAGATGTTAGTCAGATGGGCGTTTGGATGAGGATGATTAAAGAGATGGTGCTGTCTGAGTGTCTGCTAGGTGGGGTCAGTACCTTGGGGGAGTTGCAGAACCACTAATAAGTTGAGGGTCTTATTATCAGAAGGAGACGTCCTCTGGTGGGTTTGGGTCCCCCAGCCTGGCCCCCGCCTCCAGCTAAGAGCTGGCCTTTTAGAGGCCACACTGTGCACAGTGAGGTCTGGGGAAGTAGATGGTGCAGGTCAGTACCACCGCTCCATCCAGGGCTCCAGGTCAGCCTGGCCAGCTAGACCCTTGGCAGGGAGTCCACTGGCTGTTGTGTGATAGGGGTAGCTTCTTCCGTCAGACCCTGTGACTGTGACCCCCAGACAGGTCCAGCCTTTTGTCCCCGATGGTGTTCCCCCTGTGATGGCCCTCCCCTGCTTTCCAGATGGGAAGCCAGTGGAGGTGGACCCTCACCACATCCTCATTGAAGACCCCGATGGCTCGTGCGCACTCATCCTGGACAACCTGACTGGTGCTGACTCCGGCCAGTACATGTGCTTTGCAGCCAGTGCTGCTGGCAATGCCAGCACGCTGGGCAAGATACTGGTGCAAGGTGAGCCCTGAGGGGAAGGCCCAGGCCCCACCCTGTGGGCGTTGTAAAGGTATCAGCCCTGCTTGGGGGCATATGGATGGAGCTGCAGGGATGGCTGTGAATACCTGACAAGTCTGGGAGACTGACTGGCAGGGGTGGGGTCCGGTCCATCATGCTGTCTCTCTCTCAGTCTCTGTGCCTCTATCTGTCTACATCTCTGCCTCCACCTCCTTCTCTGTTTCTTTCTCTGTGTCCATCTCTGTTTATCTGCTTCTGTCTCTCTCTCTCTTTTTGTCTCTGTCTCCATCTCTGTCTCTGTTTTTCTCTCCGTGTGTCTGTCTCTGTCTCTGTGTCTCTCTGTTTCTTTCCCTCCGTCTCTCAATCTCTCTTTCATCTCCCCACGTTCCCTGGGCCCCGCAGTCCCGCCTCGGTTTGTGAATAAGGTCCGGGCAGTGCCCTTTGTGGATGGAGAAGATGCCCAGATCACCTGCACCATCGAAGGTGCCCCATATCCTCAGATCAGGTGGGCCAGGTGGCTTGGGGGTGGGGCAGCAGGGGGCGCGTGGGCCTGCCCTGGGGCTGTCCTGCCTGCCTGAGAGGTGCGGGTGGGCAGCCTGTTAGCTGGGTCAGGGCCAGCTACTCACAGGACCGCCGCCTGTCCGCTGAGGAGTGGGCGTGAGCGGGCTGCAGTTCCGAACACGGCTCTAGCTGCCGTGACGAGGACACAGGACCGCCTGTTCTTTGGGTGGGTGGCGTCCAGGAGGGTGGGCCCCGTAAGGATACTTGGAACTAGGGGATGGGTGAGGAGAGAGTCCTGAGCATGGGTGGGAGACGCACCTGACTGCGCTTGGGGCTGGCTGCAGATGGTACAAGGATGGCGCCCTGCTGACCCCTGGGGGCAAATACCAGACCCTGAGTGAGCCCCGCAGTGGCCTGCTGGTGCTGGAGATCCGGGCGGCGGGCACGGAGGACCTGGGCATCTATGAGTGTGAGGTGAGGTGGGGGGGCGCTGGGGCAGGGGGTTGGGGGCCCTGTCTTGGGGAATCCCGCCTGGTCACTACCATCCATGACCACCGTGAGAGAGGAGACCCCAGGCCACTGTCACCCATTGTCAGTGTGGAGAAGACAGGGGCGGAGGAGCAGGCCCCGGGCGGAGCCCCCTTGGTCCTCGTGACCTGGGGGCACTGGTGGAGGTCAGGGCAGGGCATGGGCCAGCCATGGCTCCTCCCGACCCTCAGACTCCTTCGTGCTGTTGCTGCTGGCAGCCTACAGGGGACACTGTGGTGCCTGCTCCCAAAGGCAATTCTCAGAGTCGGAAGCAGACCCCAGTCAGCTCTGGACCTGTGCTGGCCACACAGTGATTTAAATGTAAATCAGTTAAAGCTAACGCTTAAGTAAAGATTCAGTTCTAATTCATGTACTCAGAGCCCACGTGGCCACTGCGCTAGACGGGGCAGGTGGAGAGTGTACCCCCGTCCCAGGGAGCTCTGGTCAAGGGACACGGCACCCTTACCCATGTGGCCAGGCTCTGCGGCTCTTGAAATAGCTGTGGTGGGCCCTCCACGCCACCGCTGGCCTGTACGGCCTCAAGGAGGCTGCCCGGGGCCCTGGGGAGCCACGGGCTGGAGGTGAGCCCCTGCTCTGTGCCCCGCAGTTGGTGAACCGACTGGGCTCCAAACGGAGCCGTGCGGAGCTGCTCATGCAGAGCCCCGTGCTGCAGGCCCGGGAACAGCATCGCGTGGAGCGGCTCGCGGCCGTGGAAGGTGAGTGCTTCCGCGGGCAGTCTAGCCTGAGCTGGACCCCCCCAGGCCGGGGCAGGCCCGGGAGGGGTAGAACCCTCAGCCCTTCTCAGCAGAGCACACTTCCTGCAGAAAGGGAAGCACGTTCAGAGGAGGGGACTCAGGGGATGGGGGGCCAGCGCTGGCGGCCCGTCCCTGACTGGAGCAGCGTATGTGGGGGCCAGAGAAGGGTGGGCTGTGAACCAGAGCCTGGGAAGGGCTGATGGGGTTGTCTGAAGGGTCGGGGGGACCTCCTAAGCCTTGCTAATAACCATTCCTGGGGGGAATAACAAGTACATATGCAGGCCAGACCTGGGCCTGGAGCTGCCTGCCAGGCAGTGTTCAGAGAGGTCTTACAGGATGGGTGGCAGGAGCAGCTCCACAGAAGCAGGCTGCTGGGTCCCAGCTTGACTCCTGGGAGAGGGAGCAGTGTCAGCGGCATGATCCTTCCGCAGAGGGCGGCCCTGGCTGAGGAAAGGACAGGGTGCTGTGACTTGGCCTGTGCCAGGCTGGGAGGGGTCTGGGCTGCAGAATGGGCCTCACTAGGGAGCAGCATGCTCCCAGGCAGGAGGTGAAGGGTAACAGGATGCCTCCCTCCGTGGCTCCAGGGTCCCAACCAGGATGTCTGGGATGGGGAGGAGGGCATTTGGTGTCTGTTCAGTTCAGAGAGCGGCCTTCCAGGGCTTGCAGGGCGGGTGACAGCCTCTGGGAGAGTTTCTCCTGGTCTGAATGCACTTACCTGGAAGGGGCTGCCAGGACAGGGACTGAGCCTCCCATCCTCCGGGGCATGCAAGCGGAAGCTACACAAAAACACCTGGGGGAGCTCCAGCTCTCACAGTAGGGGGTGGGTTGGGATCTGTGTCTTCCCAAGTCCTGAAAGTTGGCTCCCCTGATGCCTTGAGCCCCCAGATCCAGTCCCTCCCAGGGTCCAGTGTGCGGGGTCTGCTGTCTGTCTGGACTCTCACTGAGTCAGCCATCTGGTGCCAGAAGCGCAAGCCTGGGGCCTTTCCCACTCTGTAGGGCCCGCCCAGAGACCCTTCCTCCCTCATGGGCAGGGGTCCTGTTCGTCAAGCCCCCAAGGGCACTGTCGAGCCGGCTTCCACTGGAGGCCCCCACGGCGTCTGCCGGCACTTCTGTCGTGCCCCTGGTGGTCTTATGTGGTGCACGGCAGGGCTCAGCACCCTGTCTCGGCAGCAACAAGCGCGTCCCATGGAATTCTCACTCCACCGTCACGATGGGCCTCTGTCTGGGCCCCGTGGATGCAGGGTCTGGAGCCGGGGCGGCACACCTATGTCGGATATGGCCTTGGTGCCTCACAAGGCGAGGCCTGTCTTCACAGCCCCTGGGACTGGAGCCCGCCGCCTCCTGCTTCCTAATCCTGTCCTGCTGCTTCATCATTAACCCAGTGGCTCTGCAGCCAGAACGGGCCGTGGCTCGCCCCATGGGGTGGGGCGCTGCCCCCTCGCTTGTGAAACTGTGCAGGGCCGAGAGCCCCGCTTGGCATGGCTGTAACCCTTCCATAGTCGCCAGTACTCACTGGATCCCAGAGCCGCTCTGGTGGCAGGTCAGATGGGGAACAAAGGTGCCAGGAGTGTAGCAGCCCACAGGGGCCCTGGCCACCACCCCCAGAAGCAACAGAATGAGTCCCCCGTCAGGGAGGATCAGGGCCCTGGATCACTCACTGTTCAGTGCGCAGGGGGTGGCCTACAGGCCACAAACGGGTTGGTGTTCTCTGGGCCCAACTTCGTCTAAAGACACAGGGCATTGTGGCAGCATCCCATCCTCTCTCCCAGTGGGCTCCCCTCTCCCCAGGAGGCTGCCTGCAGAAGCACATGCAGGCACACACACAGTCACACACATGTGCGTGCACACACATACATTACGGACACACATGTACATGCACGCACGCACACACGCATGCATAGGAAATGTGGCACCCAAGTGCCACACAGACGCAGCTGGGACATTTAATTCATGTTCGTCTAGTTGGAGACAAGGCTAAAATAGTCACGGTCATCTGGTCATCTAAAGAAGTCCTTTCCCACGTGGCACAAAATCCCATAGACTAAGAGGCTGTGTGCCCTGGGCCACGTCACTTGACTTTTCTGAGCTTCCCCCTCAGCTTTCCCCCAGTCTGGTGAGAGGGACTGTTGAGATGTATGGGTGCTGGTAGCTGGCGGGCTGCCTGCTCGCCCGCTGATGAGGCTGGGAGGGGCATATCTCTGGCAAGCTTGACCCTGCCCAGAAGCTACAGAGGAAGAGGCCTCCAGATGGTGGGGAGTAGGTGCTGCCGGGTCCTGGAGGAGTCCCGGGCTGTCTCTGGGGTGTGGGTCCCTGTCAGGAACCACAGGGCTTACCTGCTGGCTCCGGGGAGGAAGACAGCGAGGACAATCAAGAACAGTTGAGTGTGTGGGATGCTTCTGGCTCGCTCAGAGCCCAGCACCCTGCTCAGACATCCTCAGGTTGCTCCTGGAGGGCCTGCTGTGGCCTGATGCCCAGCACTCAGACGGGCTACCTCTAAGACTCCAGAGTCTCTCTGCGCTGGAGAGAGGTCCTTTGGTCTTAGAATTTTTTGTGAACTAGGCACCAGCCCTCCACATCCCAGTTTGGCTGCCAGACACAGGCCATTCCTTTCCCCTTTGTAGGCCTCGGTTTCTATGAAAAGAGGAACTTCAGGGCCTGACAAATACCCAGGGCTCCCTGGGTACATGGACTAAAGGAAGAGCTTGGATTTCTGTGTGGGCAGCCTGAACTAGGCACTTATTCTCCATGAAGCTCCTGCAAGACCCCTCGAGGGGCACAGGGCTTTCTGCCTCACAGGGGACACATGGTCACCGCCATGCCTCATTCCCCAGACCCCAGAGGAGGCACTGTCACCGTTTCAAAGGTGAAGGGCCTGGGGCTCTAAGCCGAGACATTCCTCCCGGGGGGTGCACAGTCAAGCAGGGTTTGGAGCCAGTGTCCTAAGCTGAAGGAGTTACCACACTGCCGGTCCACTCGGATAGCTCAGCCCCCAGCACTGGCTGATCTGTAACCCTCGCTATTCCGAATGTTTTCTTTGTAGTCACTGAGCAGGAGACTAAGGTCCCCAAGAAAACCGTCATCATGTAAGTGCAGGCGTGTTCCTAACCTTCCCTCTGACTGCAGTGCTCCCTGCATGCCCGCTAACCTTCCCGGATCTTGCCTGTGCAGCCTGGCCCCTAGCTTGCGTGACTGCTTGCTCCCATGGCCTTTGTCCACCACGCAGACTGCCAGTACTTTGCAGACACTCCCAGGGCATTCACCTCCCCTTGAGACCTTGGCTACCACATTTCAAAGCTGTCCCTTCCAGGGTCCAGGTACCCTCTCCATGGCTCTGTTGTCTCAGCAGGGTCGACTTATTCTGCACGTCCCAGGGCTCACCCAGGGCGTGGACTCAGTCATACTAGTCAGGGAAGAGCAAGGCCTGAAAGCTTCCTCTCCAGTGTGCTGGAGGCAGAATGCTGCCATCTAGTATTCTAGGACCTAGAGCATTGTCCAGGGGAACTTTCTGTGATGATGGAAGTGATCTCTATTTACACTCCACTCCAGCAGCCACTACCTGCATGTGGCTACTTAGCCTTTGTCTAGTGTGGCTGAAGAATTGGATTTTAAAATTTATTTAATTTTAGTTAATTTGATTTTAATTAAAATAGTGTAACCTTAGTGAACAGTACAGCTCTAGGGTCCTTAGAGGTCTCCAAACAGCCCTCACATTGAGAAGGTGGGAAAACTGAGGTTCAGGGAAGAGAGAAGCCTTACTCAGGGCGGCTCATGATCAGAAGCTGGTTGAGAACTCCTTTCCTTGATGCCACAGCCACTGTCCCCTTCTCCATTCTCCAGTGCCTTCAAGGCTGAGGAAAAGCCATACATATCGTTGATAATTAAATAATACAAGAGGTACAAAGCAGTCCAGAGCTAGGTGAATATGCAGAAGGCAGGACTGGTTTTGACCTGGATGATCTGGAAAGATTTGCAGTCGGAGATGTATGAAGTGGAAGGGTGGAAGAGCTTGCAAAAGCCAGAAGGTGATAGAAACTATGATTTCCTAAAGCCAGATGTCTGGGAGGCTGTAAGATGGGGAACCTCTTAATTCCCCCTAGGCAGAAGACCTCCTGTAGGGGCCTGCAGCTGGTAATGCTGCTGCAGAAGCCATCTTCAGACATTGGGTAGGTCCTGGGTCAATCCTTCCCTGACTTTCTCCCTTCTCCCCCAGAGCAGAGTGCGACTTCACAGTAGATGGGACTGCTTGGGGCAGAAAGAAGTCCCATCCCTGGAGGTCTGCAGCCATGCCAGAGCTCCTATAGATCAGCTCTACATTTCATCTGTGAGGGAAGCATTGTCATCTACATTTTATGAATAAAAACATGAAGGAGCAGAGATGGGGCCAGGCAGCCTCACTGGGGACTCATGCATATGGGAGGCTGGACTAGGTAACTTACAAGGCGTCCTCACGTCCAGTCTTTTCCAGGCTTAGGGAGGTAGTAGCCATCACCCTACAAGGACATGTACCCCCTCACCTGAGGAGTGGAGAGCGGCAACTGCCTGGCACCGCACCTCCCAAGGGCACAGCACACAGTGAGGAGCTCTGGGGAGCCACGGGTACCAGAAGGAGACGGCTTGGAGAGCAGCTCTTGCCACCTGGCAGCCTCCAGTGCTGTGCTGCTGGCCTCGGGGCAGGAGGCCTCCGCGTCCTCATGGGGGCAGCAGTGAGCCGGGCTCGGGGGAGCGTTTAGGAGGAGGGGACTCACTGTCTTGCCTCAGCAAATCAGGCCGCTTGAGGCCAGAAGGTGGGTCCTTGCCCAGGTCGCCCTGACATTTGGGCAGTCTCTGACTCAGGAACAAGCCTCGTATGAAGCAGAAAGGCGGGCCTGTGGCCCTGAATAGGCCGTGTCTCCATGCCTCAGCTTCCCAACCAGTGAAGGGGGCACCGCGCTTCCCCTTGACCAGGGGAGGGCCAGTGGAGGCAGGATCTGTCATCCCTCTGCACCCCGAGGCGTGGCCACACAGCTCTGTGCCCATGCCCACGAGTCATGGCTCCCAGCTGGAGCCGTGAGTTAGCCAGAAGTAAAGCTCAACAAGAGAGAGACAGAGTCCTAGTCATTGCAGGCAGCTGGTAGCAGCACTGAGTTGTCACCACATGCATGCCAGATCACTCTTCCTGAGCCCAAGAGGAAATGCAGGTCCTAGGGCCCAGGAGAGCTGTTACTGAACCTGTTCCTGCTCCCTGCCTGTTACTCATTTCACCCTCAGTACCTGGCACACTAGGGTACTAGTTGGCAGAGGAGGGCCTGGGCTGATGGGTGGACTTCTGACTCTTGGCTTTGGGAGAGTCTCAAGCCCTTTTTCAACCTCGTCTGCACCTGTCAAAGGGGATCAGACGCACTTCCCAGAATTGCTGTGAGGTTCCTGGCCAGAGCCCCATGCACACTCACATGCACATGGACTTGAGTTCTCTCCCCTCATCCCCCTGCATCCCCATCTGACCTCACGGGCTGAGCTCACACCACCCATAATGGCAAGGCCATGCCCAGAGGCAGGTGTCTGCTAGGCCTCACATCCCAGACCCAGAGGCCCAAAGCACGGGCTGCAAGTCCAAACTCTGGCGCTCCCCCGGCTCCGCAGTCCCTGACGAGGATCTCTGAGGCACCTGCCCTCTGAGAAGCACCCCAAACCCCCGCCACCCTCCTGCCATGATACGGAGCACGGAACAAGCGTGGGACTGACGAGGAACGCGGTGTGGCTTGTCCCTGCACCCCGTCCCTCAGCTCTGTAAGGAGGGTTGGTGTCTCCAGAACGAGACAGTCACACATAGGAAGGGAGATTGGCACGTGACGTTACAGACCCATCTGAGGTGGAAGAGACCTGAGTGACTGCATGCGCCTCCTCCCATGCCTCACCTCTCATTTTGAGATCTATACACTAGAGCCCAGGTGTACGCAGATGGCCAGATGAAACTGTGCTTTGGTACTTTGGTTCTTTGGGTGGGGATCTGGAGACTGGGCTCTGGCGCATGCGTAGGAGTCTGTTTATGCAATTTCACCACTTGCCTGCTTGGACACTAACCTGACCTCCCTTGCTGGCCCCTGAATGTGCTGACCGCAAGGGCGCTGGGCGAGGCTGTGGGTCTCTGTGCCCATCTCCTCTCGGCCCTCTCCCCACAGAGAGGAGACCATTACCACTGTGGTGAAGAGCCCCCGTGGCCGACGCCAGTCCCCCAGCAAGTCTCCCTCCCGCTACAGTCACCCCGCCAGCCTGCCCAGGCCAGGCCTGCTGGCTCCTGAGCTGCCGCCCTCGCCAGAGGCCAGCAGACCCTCCAGGCCCGAGGCAGAGCCAGGCTGGCGGCCCGCTGTGCCCACTCTGTTCGTGACGGAGCCTGAGACCCACACGGCAGGCCTGCCGGGGGGCACCAGGCCCCAACCCAAATGGGTGGAGGTTGAGGAGACCATTGAAGTCCGGGTGAAGAAGGCTGGCTCAAAGGGTGCGTCTCTGGCCAGAGAGACGCCTGGCAGCTCTGAGGAGCTTCGCTTCACGCTGCCTGGAAGGGTGTCTGGAGGAGACCCAAATACAAACAACTCCAACAACAAGCTGCTGACCCAGGAGCCCCCGGCCACGGTCACTGCTGGAGAGCCCCTAATCTTCTGCGTGGAAACGGGGCCAGAGAGCCCTGAGCCGTCCCCTCCCTGGGGTGATGAAGAGGAAGCCCCCCTGGAGGAGGAGAGAGATGCCTCCCAGGGGGAGGAGCCGCTGGGTGCTGATGGTCTGCAGGGCCGTGACCCCAAGATCCTCATGCACCATGGCCGTGCCCTCACCCTGGCAGACCTGGAGGATTACGTGCCCCGGGAAGGGGAGACCTTCGGCTGCAGTGGCCCCAGGCCGAGTGCTGCTGATGACCCGCCCTGCGAAATCTCGGTGCTGCAGAGAGAGATCGGCGAGCCCACCGTGGGGCAGCCCGTCCTGCTGAATGTGGGGCGCCCCCCAGACTCCCGGGCCCCCCCTGGCTGCTTCGGCCGCGTGCCCAGGCCCCGGGAGGCATTTCCATTGGGGCCGCAGGGCCGGGGCCCCACGGGCGTCTCCTTCTACTTTCGGGAGGCCCGGGCCAGAGATGCCGCGACCCAGAAGCCTTCCTTCTGCACTCAGGTTCAGCGCTCTGCGGACAGCGGCCAGAGCAGCTTCAAAACCGAGGTTTCAACCCAGACGGTCAGCTTTGGGACTGTGGGGGAGACTGTCACCCTACACATTCGCCCAGACCGGGATATGGACCCCAGCCCCTCCCAGGGCTGAGGCCAAGACCCGCAGGGACGGGGTGGCTGGGGCTGAGATGAAAGACTCTTGGACCTGGGACCCCGCTGACGAAGCTGCCCTGCTTGCACGGGGCGCGGGGAAGAGGAAAGCGGCGTTGGGACCTGCCCGGCACCAGCATCAACTCACCTCTCAGCCATCTTGGGTTTCCAGTCAGGAGAGAGTCCCAAAGCTGGCACGCCTCGGACACGGGTGCTCTGACCTCCCCTGGCTGTCCACCAACTCAGGATTCCAGCCTGCCGTCCCCTTCCAAACCAGGCGATTCCTACCTCACAGGACTTGGTCGTCACCTGAGGACGGTGCACGCATCCGTGATCTCAGAGGCTCCTCAAGCTGCTCTGAGAGCACGGACCGGACTGACTTGCAGGCTGCCACTCTGGGCTCCAGGTTGCAGACACAGGGAAGGCGCTCGGGCATCCTTCCTGCTCTGTTCACCAGGCAGGGGCCACAGGGGCCCTGCGTGTGCCAGCTTAGGCTGCAGTCCCAGTGTCCAGGCCTGGTCCAGCCCTGGCTCTCACCCAGGCTGTGGGTCCCCTCAAACCCCATCTTAGCCCTGGACACCTTTCTTGGCCTCCAGGAGGCCTGTGTGGGGCTCAGCTCTACAGGCCCTCCTGGGCCTTCTCAGCAGGGTGGAGCAGGGTCTGTGCATGGGAAGCAGTCCCATCAGTCAACCCTGATGATGCTAATAAACCGGTTCCTTGCATTGCCTCTGCTTTTCTCATTTTTGCTTCTCCACCTGGTGGTTCCGGCGTCTCAGGAGGGAGGGACCCTCCTGGCCCAGGAGACCCTGCAGACCAACCAATGGACAGCCCAGGCCCTTTCCACTGGCAGCCCTGGGTGGACACCCAGCGTCAACCTGTGGGTCCTGGTCAGTCCTACGGGTCCTGGGTGGAGGCGTGACAGCTCGCCTATCCAGCTTGCCCACATATGGGCTACGGGGCTGGTCACAGGTGCACACAGTGTGGCCGCAGTGTCCATAGTAGTTGCCCCCAGGCTGCTGGTGGTCAAGCAGGTCATCCTGCGTCCCGTGAGCCTGGGTCCTTTGTCAGAGCCATGTGGGCATGATGGGTCAGGGGTCCTGACAACCTCCTTGGGGTGGGGAAGCACAGGATGGTCGCCCCAGCACCACAGACCACAGACAGAAAGCAGCCTGCCCAGTGGCCTCTTCAGCCTGGGGGGGCTCAAGAATGTAGCAGATCAACAGGAGGGAGGCTCTGGAGCATGGGAGAGTGCTCCATAGAGGGGGCCTTTCTGGAAATGGAGTGGTGGGTGTCCCAGAACAGCCACAGGGGGACTGGCAGTCAGGTGGAGGAGGAGCTGAATTAGGGGCTGAGGGCAGGAAGCCAAGCGCCTGGAGGGTCTGAAGCTTCCCTTGGGGAGTTATGTGGGGGGCTGGGCAGCAACCAGGTGAGAGTGTGGTGGTCTGGGTAGGGCTGCTGGGTGGGGAATGGGGGCTGCCCTCGGAGGCAGGAAGGCAGCCCACCCTGTAAGGAGCTCTCGGCTCCTGATCTGGCATCAGGCTGTGCTTAGCTTTCCTGGAACGTGGGGCTGGACCCACCTGGGCCTGGGTGACCTAGTTCCCTGAGATCCAGAGTGGGATACAGAGCAAGGCCAGCCAAGGATGACGGGATGGGACTGAGACCGAGGGGCCGCGCAAAGTGGACGGTGGGGATCCAGGCCCAGCTGTCCCTGTGGGAACTGACGTTCTCATGAGGGCATCTGGGCGACACCCTGGGGGTGGACCAGTCTAGCACTTGCTGCCTGGAGTGCCATCTCTGGCACAGACCCCCTCTCAGGGGCCTCCACCTTCCGCACTTCCTGAACCCAGCGGGTGGGAAGGGTTGCCCTCATCTCAGCAGTGTCCCCCTCGCGGGCCCCGGCCCCCCTTACTCCTGTGCGTCGACCTGCCTCTCCTACAGACGCTGCCGTCCCAGCCCCCGCTGCCCCGGGGCAGGAGAGCACGCCCATCCAGAGGACACAGACGTGCCCTGAGGCTCCAGGACCTTCCACAGGGGATCACAGCAGCCCCAGCCCCAGCCCTGGGGGGCCGCCTGCACTCCAGGAGGCCAGCCCGGAGCCCCCAGCTGTGGAGGCTAGGGCTGCATCTGGTGAGGCCTGGCAGAAGGGTGAAGGCAAAGTACCCCTGCTTCCGGGACCCCTGCCCCCACCCATAACAGCCCCTCCTTTCTGACCCTACCTTGGTTACTTTGGGTGCCCTCCCCTGGGGGTGAGCTGGCAGAGCCTGAGGACCCCCAACATTCTGTTGGCTCTACATGTCGGGGGTCCTGGACAAGGCCTGCCCCTCGCTCAGCCTATGGAACTGGATGCCAGGATGGGCTCCGGGAGGTCCTGCCCACTCTTAGCATGTGGCCCCCTGTGGTCAGCCCTCAGCCTGGGTCCCCGGTGCTCCTGGGGAGGAAGGGAGAGGAGGAGAGGAAGGGCGTGGGAATGGGGAGGAGGGGCAGGGGAGGGGGAGACTAGGGAAGAGCTGGGGGAGGAATGGGGGGGAGGAGGAGGAGGGGGAAGAGGGGAGGGAGTGGAGGGCAAGGAGGAGGACAGGAAGGGGCAGAAGTGAGCGCAACCCCGGTAGACCAGACCCCGGGGTGTGCTGCGGGGGCCCTACCCCCGGCCCAGGGGCTGAGGTGCCCCTGCGCGGTTGGGGCGCTGAGTCTGTGCTCAAGGACCCTGTGCTCTTGGAGTCCCTGCTCTTCCTGTGCTCCTGTCTGCTGGGCCCCGGAGGTGGATACAGAGGCCTGTCCTGGGGAATTGTCCCCGGCCCTGTCCCGGGTTCCATCTCACCGGGCCCCTTGCCTCCCACCAGGTGAGCCTCTGAAGGTGCCTCAGCCCCACTCCCACGAGGGCCTGGAGCAGACGGCTCAGGCACACGCTGAGGTCCCGGAACTTACGGTGCCCATCCGGTAACCTCCCAAACTGGCTGGGGGGTGGGGCAGGGTGGGGCATGGGAAAAGGAGAGCAAGGGGTGGGATCACAGCACCCCTGCACTCTCCTTACCAGGGCAGGGGGAGGCCACCCCTGGGGCAAGGAAAGTGGGGGGGGGAGCTCGCTTCTTTACCTAGGACTGGGGCCACGGGCTGTATATCCCCTCCCAGAGAGTCTCCTGCAGCCCCCTGAGTAGGCAGGGGGCAAGAACGCCATCTTGGCCTCCCACGCCCCAAGAGTGGAAGGGCGAGGCAGACAGCTAATTCCACTCCATGCCCCAGGATGGAGGGCCCTGCCTGGCCAGGAGCAGGTGAGCTCTGGGACGTCCACAGCCACGTGTTCACGGAGACCACACACAGGACGTACGTGTACCAGACCAGCGACACGCCTGCTGCAAGTAGGTGGGGGCCTGGCAGGTCGCACGTGTGCCTTCCATGCCCCAGGCTAAGGAGAGATTTCCATGGAAAGGCCGGCAAAGCCACCTGGCACATCCCAGCCTTACTGTGGCCAGGGCCCCTGCTGCCTCTCTGCTTGGGTCCTCTCAGAAGGCATCACTGGGAGGGGAGAGGAGGCAGCAGTGACTGGGACATCAGGGCCTTTACCCCATGCAGAGCTGGCATAGTCTTGTGGCCTGCCCTCAGAGAGCTGAGGCTGAAGCAGGAAAGACAGGGGCTACATTTCTGGACCGTCAGGGATGGGTCCCTTCCCTTACAGGCAGCTGGGCTCCTTCACCCTGGAGTATGTCTCAGGGCCTTCCTGCCCAGGACAGCAACCCACACCGGGGTTGCTGCCAGTCCACCCATGTCTGGGTCTCTGTGAATGGAGGCCAGGCATCAGAAGATTTCAGTGCAGGACAGGCTGTGGCGGACGCAGCCTGGCTCCTGCCCACCAGCTGCTTCCCCCACCCCAGGCCCCCCGTCCATGCAGGTCACCATTGAGGACGTGCAGGCCCAGAGCGGCGGTACGGCGCAGTTCCAGGCTGTCATTGAGGGCAACCCGCAGCCCACAGTGACCTGGTACAAGGTAGGGCCAGGCCTGGGTGAGGGCCTGCCTGCGGGAGGGGCAAGGTGTGATGCCCCCTCTGGACTGGGCATGGCGCTCACCGAAGGTCAGGCTGGGCCGTGGTGCTGGGGTCCCCCAGGGTGAACTGATGGCCTCCCCACCCTCCCGTGTCTCCAGGACGGCACCCAGCTGGGAGCTGACCCCCGGCTCAGCCAGCAGCAGGAAGGGACCACCTACTCCCTGGTACTCAGGGACGTGGCCCAGCACGACGCGGGTGTCTACACGTGCCTGGCCCACAACCCTGGCGGCCAGGTGCTGTGCAAGGCAGAGCTGCTGATCCACGGGGGTGAGTGCGGGACCCCTTCCCAGGCCTTGTCTTGGCTCCATGCCGGTGTGGGGGCCATGGGTATGCGGGTCCCCTGAGCTCTCACAGGTTCAGGCACAGGAAGCTGCTCCAGCATGAAGTTGGGGGACAGAAGGGCTGGGTGATCATCTTTACTCACTCTTACAGCCTCCCCTTCCCTGGCTACGCGGGACAGTGAGCGCAGCTCTAGGAGGAAACTGCACTCCTTTTATGAGGTCATGGAGGAAATTGGAAGGTACCGTCCCTATCCCAGCTCCAGGAGCCTCGTCGGCTAGAGCCCCACCCCCCTAAGACTCGCAGGCCCAGCCTCCCAGAGTTCCTATGTGCCAATTTACGACCAGAAGCCCCCAGCCCTCCCGCCCACTGCACCCCTACCATCCCCCCTTAGAGCTCACTGAACTCCCTCAACCCAGAGCCCTGCCTCCCCAGCCCTTACCCTCTGGAGCCCCTGCCTCCTGCAAATGCCCGTCCACAGAGTACCCGCTGCCCATGCCAACTTGGCCTCCTCCAGTGCCCACTGCTGCAGCCCCTGCTCTCCCGGCACCTCTCCTCTCAGGAAACGGCCTCCCCCAGGAGCCCCGCCCCCAAGCCCTGCCCCCAGGAGCCCCGCCCCCAAGCCCTGTCGCCCCAGGAGTCCCGCCCCAAGCCCTGCCCCCCAGGAGCCCCGCCCCCAAGCTCTGCCCCCAGGAGTCCCGCCCCCAAACTCTGCCCCCCAGGAGTCCCGCCCCCAAGCCCTGCCCCCCTAGGAGCCCCGCCCCCAAGCTCTGCCCCCAGGAGTCCCGCCCCAAGCCCTGCCCCCCAGGAGCCCCGCCCCCAAGCCCTGCCCCCCCAGGAGTCCCGCCCCCAAGCCCTGCCCCCCAGGAGCCCCGCCCCCAAGCCCTGCCCCCCCCAGGAGCCCCGCCCCCAAGCTCTGCCCCCAGGAGTCCCGCCCCAAGCCCTGCCCCCCAGGAGCCCCGCCCCCAAGCCCTGCCCCCCCAGGAGCCCCGCCCCCAAGCTCTGCCCCTCCCAGGAGCCCCACCCCCCAAACTCTGCCCCCCAAGGAGCCCCGCCCCCAAGCTCTGCCCCTCCCAGGAACCCCACCCCCCAAACTCTGCCCCCCCCCCAGAAGCCCCGCCCCCAAGCTCTGCCCCCAGGAGCCCCGCCCCCAAGCTCTGCCCCCAGAGCTCCCAGCGCGCTGTGCCCTCCCTCCAGGGGTGTTTTCGGCTTCGTGAAGAGGGTGCAGCACAAGGGCAACCAGATGGCCTGCGCTGCCAAGTTCATTCCGCTGCGGAGCAGGACGCGTGCCCAGGCTTATCGAGAGCGGGACATCCTAGCTGGCCTGAGCCACCCGCTGGTCACTGCGCTGCTGGACCAGTTTGAGACCCGGAAGACCCTGATCCTCATCCTGGAGCTGTATCCACCTCACCCTGAGGGTGCCAGGTGGCGGGGCGGGAGGTGGGGGGGAGTGCCCTGGCAGACAGGGGTCTGCAGGGCTGGGTGGGGCCTGTGGTGCTGGTGATCCCAGGCCCAACTGCCTGATTGGGGCATCCTGTGCCGCTGGCAGTGCGATGCTGCCTGACTATCTGCCCACCCCCCGGCCCCCACACGTACTGCCACCGCACAGAGCTCCCAGCTCCCAGTCCCTTGGTGAGGAATTTAGGCATGGCTTCATTGAGAAGTCTGTCTCCCCCTGCTCCCCGCATTGGCCTCCAGCAGGAAACCTGGGCTTCTTACCTGTCTTCGGCATGCCCCAGGCACTGATGCATCTTTGCCAACTCATGCTCCAGAGAGGGGCACACGCCCCCACCCACCCACCCACCCATCCGTGCGCGTGGCCCAGCTGGGGGTCTCGCCACACCCCCACCTCCCCCTTCAGCATCGCCTGCAGGAGTCGGGGTGGCGTGCCACTCCCACTCTGCTGCCTCCCACTGTCCTCCGTCCCTCTACTTGGGGGGCTTTTGTCCTGCCCTTCCTCCTCAACCGCGAGTACTAGCCTCCCCAGCATAGTCCCACCCCCGCCTGGAGATAAGACTCCCCCCAGGCAGCGCACGGCTGCGAGGGTTCCAGAGCCTAGAGCTTTCCTTGACAGACTCCCAGGTGTTCGTCGGAGGAGCTGCTGGACCGCCTGTTCAAGAAGAGTGTGGTGACCGAGGCCGAGGTGACTGCTGCCTGGCTGCCCACCCAGCTGCAGGGCTGCGTGTGGGTCTGGCCAGGCCTCCCGCTGCCCCAGCCCAGACCAGACCAGCTCCCAACAGAGTACTCCCCCTCAGAGACCCTCATGGGCTGCTGCAGCTCCTGTTGGCTCTCAAAGCCCTCTGGTGGCCAGGACTCCCTGCTTCTCCACCCCCGACAGCACTGACCAAGCTGCCCAGCCCTTGCCTGCTCCCCCAGCCCCCTCCCGCTTTCCTCAAGCTGCTCCATACACCCAAACCCATCCACCTGGGGGCCCAGAGGAATCTCCCAGCTACAGGGCTCCCTGGGGCTTTGCACGGAACCTGTCCTGCAGTAGCTCCCCCGAACCCCAGGCTCAGATCTAGAGAGAAGTGCAGGTCCTGTTGGTGGGAGCAGGCAGGGAAGTGAGGGGAGGGGTGCTGGAGGCTGGCCGGCTCACCTGAGCACCAGCTCTGCCGCAGGTCAAGGTCTACATCCAGCAGCTGGTGGAGGGGCTGCACTTCCTGCATCGTCAAGGCATCCTTCACCTGGACATAAAGGTACGTGGCTCCCTGCTGCCCCCAAGCCCCAGGAGCTGCTGGGAGCCTGGGGCCTATAGGCTGAGGGGGTGAAGGCCCAACACTTCCAGTTCCCTCTGAGGACCTCCTCACCTCTGGGGACAGGGAGCTCACCGCCTCACACACAGCCCCCACCTTCAGGTGGGGGGCAGCTCTGATGGAGCAGAAGCTATCCCCGAGGGCGCTGAAACCTGCTCTCGGGGCTGCCTATGGTCTCATGCTGGCCTCACCCTCCTGCAGGGGTAGCCCCTCAGAGACCCCTGAGTGTCCCCAGGCCTGGGAGCCCTGGAGGTTCCTTCCTCAGGGTGTAGTCACCCACTCCCGACTCTGCCTGACAGCCCCCCAACATCCTGATGGTGCATCCTGCCCGGGAAGACATTAAAATCTGTGATTTTGGCTTTGCCCAAAAAATCACCCCGGGAGAGCCACAGTACAGCAAGTATGGCTCCCCTGAGTTTGTGGCCCCCGAGATCATCGAACAGACCCCTGTGAACGAGGCTTCTGACATCTGGTGAGTTGGGGGGCGGGGGGGCGGGCCTCCACCTCCCCATCGGACCAGGTCTGGAGAGACTCACAGCTGTAATTTTGTTCTGCAGGGCCATGGGGGTCATCACCTACCTCAGGTGAGCAGACCCCTGCTCCTGTCAGCTCTCTCCTCCAAAGCCAGCCCAGACCCCTCCTCAGCAGGCCAATGGGAAGCTGTTGAACTGCTAACTGCTCCCTGGCTCAGAGACGCAAGACCCGAGGGGCAGCTATCTTGGGAACATGCCGTCCGCCAGTTCTGATATGGGCTTTCTGCCAAGCGCTTCTCACTCACACCCTGTCACAGAGGACCTCTGCTAGGTCATGGGCAGAGCACGGAGCTCTTTCCCTAAAGGGTTCAGGTAGTTTGTCCAGAGGTCCCTTTTAACAGCTATTGCTGCCCCGAGGGCATTAGTGGTGCAGACTGAGCCTGGATTTACTCTGCAGGTAGACCCCTGATCACCACCTCAGGCTAAGTCCAGGTGCCAACTCAAGGTGACGCTTGATCCCTTATCCCAGGCCAAGCCTGGATCCTCACCCCAGCCTAAGACCAGATACCCACTGCAGGCTTAGCCTGGATCCCAGCTCCAAGCTGGATCTCTGGGCAAATCTGAGACACGTGCTGGGATTCTCAGGGCTGAAGGAGAGAGGTGTCAGGAGGCATCTCCAGTCAGGGCTGGGAGCCCCTAGTCACTACCATCCCCATGAGACCCCTGTCCTGGCAACCTGCCTCCCATGGATCCAGAAATTCAGGTCACAGCTGAAGGCTAGCCATGCCTCTGCTTCCAGCCTGACCTGCTCATCCCCATTTGCTGGAGAGAGTGACCGAGCAACCCTTCTGAATGTCCTGGAAGGGCGGGTGTCCTGGAGTAGCCCCATGGCCACCCACCTCAGTGAGGATGCCCAGGACTTTATCAAGGCTGCTCTGCAGAAGGCCGTGGGGTGAGTACACACATCTGAGGTCCCGGGCTTGCCTCAGTGACCAGCTGACCTCGGCCTGACCTGGACCTTCCTTTCCTCCCCCAGGGCTCGGCCCAGTGCTGCCAAGTGCCTCGCCCACCCCTGGTTCCAGGTGAGTAGGCTGAACGTGGGCTGGCCTGGCTCACAGCGGGGGAAAATGAGGCCAAGAGGAGTGGGGGCCTTCCTGGGCTGCAGGATGCCCCAGGGGCTCCCCCCACCCCCAACGTGGCTCTCTCACCTGGGCACCCCCAGAAGTCTGTGCCCGCGGAGGAGGCCCACTTCATCAACACCAAGCAGCTGAAGTTCCTCCTGGCCCGCAGTCGCTGGCAGGTGAGCTGTGCTGCCTTGCGGAGGGCTGAGGGGGCGGGGTGCAGAAGTGGTCAGAGGCCAGAGAGGGAAATGAGGCCCAGACGGCTGGCTCTGTGTCCCTTCTGGGTCTGCAGAGCAAGGGAGTGGGGCCAGGCACCCTTCATTTCAAGTCTTTGCTCCCTGAGCCACTGGGGTGAAGCGGGGCAACATGCAACATCTCTGCCAAGGTGGGGACAAGATGACAGAGCCCTGGGGACCACGTGTTTTATGGCCCACCGTTCCCTGAGCTCCCCTCTGGCCTGGGAAGCAGCCGGTCCCCTGCTGACGGCCCCCTGTCCTCCACGCCCCCAGCGCTCCCTGATGAGCTACAAGTCCATCCTGGTGATGCGTTCCATCCCGGAGCTGCTCCAGGGCCCGCCTGACAGCCCGTCCCTCGGGATTGCCCGGCACCTGCGTGGCGACGCCAGCGCCTCCTCCAGCAGCTCCTCCTCCTCCGACAATGAGTTGGCCCCGTTCGCCCGGGCCAAGTCGCTGCCATCCTCCCCGGTGACCCACTCCCCGCTGCTGCACCCCCGGGGCTTCCTGAGGCCTTCGGCCAGCCTGCCTGAGGAGGCCGAGGCCTGTCCACCTGCCTCCGCCTCGGCTCTGCCCGCTTCGCTGCAGGGTGAGGAGCCAGCAGCTGCCCTGGGCTGTGTGCCCCGGCAGAGTGTCATCCGAAGCCTGTTCTACCAGCAGGTGGGCGAGGGCCCAGAGCTAGGGGCCCCGTCCACAGGGAGCCGGCGGCACCCCGCCCGGCGGCGGCACCTTCTCAAGGGTGGCTACTTCTCGGGCGTCCTGCCGGGACTTCGAGAACCACTGCTGGAGCACCGTGCACTGGAGGAGGCGGCTGCCATGGAGGAGCAGGCTGCCCTGCAGGCCACAGCAGCCTCCTTGGAGACGGCCGTGCAGATGCCCAGAGCAAGCACCCAGGAGGCCTCTAGCTCCAGCCGCTCCCTGGACCTTGACCCACCGAACACCGCCAGTTCCTCCACCAAGGCCTGCAGCAAGGGGCAGTGTCCCGCTCCGGCTCCCCTGAGCCCTCAGGATGCCCGAGAAGAGGGCGTGCCTGGAGGGGGTGCACGTGCCAGGGAGAAGGAACATCCAGAGGGGACCCCGCAGGGGCTGAGACTACCATCCACTAGTGGTGATGCATGTTCCACTCAGCCAGAGGGGTTGCCCCAGGACCGCTGTGGAGGGCAGGCCCCTTTCTCTCAGCCCCAGTGGGTCCCGGCCCCCCAGGACAGTGGCCCCTCTGTGGCCTTGGCACCACAGCCTCCTGGCTCCTTCCCTTCAGGGCCCTGCACAGAGGCCCTCTTGTCATCCCCCAGCCCTTCATTCCCAGGAAAGCCTCAGGCCTCTCTGCCCCGTGCCCAAGCAAGCCCCCAGACAGACTCTCAGAGCGAGCTGAAGGCTGTCCCTCTCACCAAGAGGCCTGAACCACCCAGGCCCCCAGAGCCAGCCTCCCAGATGGGCACAGAGCCTAGCCCCTCCCTGGATGCTGAAGGCCTGGTCCAGGAGACGGAGGACCTGTCCCAGTCTTCACCCAGCCTACAGCGACCTCAGGAGCAGGCGACCACACGGAAGTTCTCCCTGGGGTGCCGTGGGGGCTACGCAGGGGTGGCGGGCTACGGCACCTTTGCCTTTGGGGGGGATGCTGGTGGCATGCTGGGGCAGGGCCCCATGTGGGCCAAGATGACCTGGGCCGTCTCTCAGTCCTCGGAGGAGCAGGACGAGGCAGGGACTGAGAGCCCACCGCCCCAGGCCAGCACAGCGCCTGTACCCGAGGACGATAGAGTCCTTCTGGGGGCCGCCCAGGAGTTGAGCTCGTGGGAGGACTTCGGCGAGGGCTCTCAAGTGTCGCTCGTACAGATCCGGGACCTGTCCGGGGACTCAGAAGCAGCAGACACCGTGTCCCTGGACATCTCAGAGGTGGATCCTGCCTACCTCAACCTGTCCGATCTGTATGACATCAAATATCTCCCGTTTGAGTTCATGATCTTTAGGAAGATCCCCAAGCTGGTGGAGCCGGAGTGTCCATCCTCCCCTGAGTCTGAGGCTGGGGAGGAGCTGGCTGAGCTCCCAGAGGCTGCGTGGCCCTGGCCAGCCAGCCTGGAGATCACGGAGGAGCCAGAGGACATGGAGGCCCTGCTCGGGAAAGCTGCCGGCGGCAGGAAGCGAAAGTGGTCACCCCCTTCCGGCAGTCTCTTCCACTTCCCCGGAAGGCACTCGCTGCTAGAGGAGCCCACAGAGCTGGGGCTACGCCAGAGGGTGAAGGCCTCGGTAGCCCACATCTCCCGCCTCCTGAGGGGCAGGCCTGAAGGTTACTACCCCTACCCTGCCCTGGAACTGGGCACGTCCACATTTCCCGCTCTGCACTTTGGGGCTCCTTGGCCAAAAGGATAGCTCTGGAGCTTGCCTGAGTGATGCAGGAAGCCCCCCAGCCTATGCTTCTTCCCCTGACCCCGTGCTGCCCACCCCTCCCGGGACACACTGGCTTGTTTCTGAGGTCACCTTTGCGGCCTCCGGTCCCTCCCCATGTGCCCCTGAAGCCCAGCGTAATGAAAGTGCAGTTACACCCCCGCGGAGATTGAACTGGACCGGCCCTCCCTGATCCTGATCCCAGAGCCCTCAGCTGCCCGCGGTGCCCTGCCCATAACGGGTTGACTCATGGGGTAGGGAGGGGTGGTGCCCTCTGCCGTGGATTTAGCTCATTGCCAATAAAACCCCTTGGGACTGGGATTTTCTGCCACATGGGGATCCCCAGAGCCTTCCTTTCATGCTCCCAGGGAGCTGGGCCCCCAGAGTGTGACTTCCCTCTTGTGGCCACTTCCTTACTGCAGGTCTGGAGAAGGAGGGTCCTCCCCGGAAGAAGGCAGGTCTCGCTTCCTTCCGCCTGTCAGGCCTGAAGAGCAAGGACCGAGGTGGGTACACTGCCCAGAGGCGAGGCCCCGCCTGCAGCCCAAGGGACCTTACTGTGGGGAAGGGGAACCCTGTCAAGACCAATGCAGGTGGCGAGGGGCAGCTCACATTCACAGGAGCTCAGTGCACACAGGGGGACTCTGGCACCCTAGCAGTCAGGAGCCGGCAGTCCTGGAAGCCTTCCTGGAGCAGGCGCTGGTGTTGGAGACGAGCCGGCTGGGGATGGGGCTCATCTCCTGTATCCCCACAGTGGGGGTCAGGCCTTGCGCTCGGGCCCAGGGCCTCCTCTGAAGGCTCACCTTCCCTCTGTTCCCCAGCACCAACGTTCCTAAGGGAGCTCTCAGATGAGACGGTGGTCCTGGGCCAGTCTGTGACTCTGGCCTGCCAGGTGTTGGCCCAGCCAGCTGCAAAGGCCACCTGGAGTAAAGGTAAAGAGCTCTCCTGAGGCTGAGGGCAGGGAAGCAGGATCCTCCTTTCAGGCACTACTGTCACTGTGGAGAGGGAAACTGAGGCTCAAAGAGGGTGTGGGCCCTGGGTGTGACCACCAGCCAGGGACCTGTTGGGAGCTTATCTTGAGGCTCACTCTCTCCTGCTGCAGACGGGGCTCTTCTTGAGAGCAGCAGCCGCCTCCTCATCTCCTCTACGCTCAAGAACTTCCAGCTTCTGACCATCTTGGTGGTGACTGCTGAGGACCTGGGCGTGTACACATGCAGTGTGAGCAATGCGCTGGGGACAGCGGCCACCACGGCCATCCTCCGCAAGGCAGGTGGGTCGGCTGTGAAGGGCCCAGGGAACGTGCGGCTCACCACCCGGGCACCCACAGCCTGGCCCTGCCAGGGGCTGGAGGCCCTGGGAGGGGACGTGGGAGCAGGGTGACACAGCTGGCCAGGCCCCCTCCCTGACACCTCTTTGGGGACTCTTCTTCTTGCATTCTCACGATACCTCCCTGTCTCTCCAGTAGTGCAGGAGGCGGCGGCTTCCCATTTTGTATCTCTATTACAGTCCAACCACGCTCTCAAAACATAGTGCCAGGGTGTGTTTCTGGGGGATCCAAAACAGAGGCTGCAAGCCTTGCTCTCAGACCTCTGACCTGATCCCCAGAGGGGGCCAGCCCCCACCTGCCCTGCGCCACAGTCCGGCAAAGCCGAGGCCCCCCTGATTAGAGCCTGGGGTTGCTGGGGGGCTGTGAGCAAGGGCCATTCCATGGGGTTCCTGGATGGGCACTGGTGGAAGGGGAGCCTGGTGGGGTTGGGCAGGGCAGACACCTCCTGAGGCCCCTCAAAGGAGAGGCACTGGGCTCTTCCTACTAGTCAGCCTTGGAAAGGACCCCGACTGAACTGGACCAGGTGCGGGTAGGCTCAGGGGCCTGACAGTAGGGTGCAGGAGGATGAGGTGAGCCGGCTGGGGCTCAGGGCTTGCATAGAGAGCTCATGCAAGCCCACCCCGGACTGCTGACTGTGGGCCCCGCAGAGCGCCCCTCTTCCTCGCCACGGCCGGACATCGGGGAGGTGCACGCGGACGGGGTGCTGCTGGTCTGGAAGCCTGTGGAGTCATACGGCCCTGTGACCTACATTGTGCAGTGCAGCCTGGAAGGTGTGGGACCCTCCCAAACCCGCT
The DNA here is from genome assembly GCF_963930625.1 of Muntiacus reevesi. NCBI lineage: Eukaryota > Metazoa > Chordata > Mammalia > Artiodactyla > Cervidae > Muntiacus > Muntiacus reevesi. Next base: position 181,569,115 of record NC_089249.1, on the reverse strand, counting down.
GTTCCTGGGGGAGGTGTGGGGCTGCTCTGGGGGAAGTGTGGGGCCCTCCCGAACCCGCCGCTCCTGGGGGAGGTGTGGGCCCTCCTGAACCCGCCGCTCCTGGGGGAGGCATGGGGCCGCTCCTGGGGGAAGTGTGGGGCCCTCCTGAACCAGCCGCTCCTGGGGCAAGTGTGGGGCCCTCCTGAACCAGCCGCTCCTGGGGCAGGTGTGGGCCCTCCTGAACCCGTCGCTCCTGGGGGTCCCAGAGTTGCTGTGGGCGGAGGCAGGGGGCTGGGGACCCGCCTGGCTGCTCTGCGCCCCTCTTGGGCCTCTCCACCCTGACAGGCAGTGGGTGGCCGCGGCTGGGCTGCCTCTCACTCGCTCCTGTGTGGCCCAGGCGGCAGCTGGAACACGCTGGCCTCGGATGTCTTTGACTGCTGCTACCTCACCGGCAAGCTTTCCCGGGGTGGGGCGTACACCTTCCGGACGGCCTGCGTCAGCAAGGCGGGCATGGGCCCCTACAGCAGCCCCTCGGAGCAGGTCCTCCTGGGAGGGCCCAGCCGCCTGGGTGAGCCCCTGGGCAGGCCTCTGTGGGAATGCGCCCGCCACTGCAGCCGGTCACACACTCGCTTGGGGTGGTTCGTTCTGCCTACTAGGCCCCTCACCCACAACAGCCTGAGGCATGAGAGGGCAGAGTGTTGGGGGTTCAAAGAGGGTCTTCCTGTCGGGTTGGGAAAGGGTGATGGGAGAAGAGGTTGAGGGAGATGGCGGTGCAGGGTTGCCCGCCCCGTCATGGGGAGAAGGCTATGCAGGGTTGTCCTCTTCCTACAGGCTCTGAAGAGGAGAGCGGTGCTGCGGGGCCAGCCCGGCCCCTCCCCAGCATGCAGACCTTCGCCTTCCAGACGCAGATGAGAAGGTGCAGGGCCTCCGGGAGGGCAGGCGGCGGGGGCAGGGCCTCCTCCACCCCGCTGGCTCTTCCTGCTCCTACCCCAGCCCCGTGCGTTTGCCCCTCTGATCACTTGTGTCCACATCGCCTCAGCGTCTGCCACCCTCTCCCGGACCCCCCTGCTGGGCGCGCCTCTCTAGACCGGGAGGGAGGGCGGGGTCTGGCCTGAGCCACCAGCCTGGCCTGTGCTCCCCCCCAGGGGCCGCTTCAGCGTGGTGCGGCAGTGCCGGGAGAAGGCCAGTGGGCGCGTGCTGGCTGCCAAGATCGTGCCCTACCGCCCCGCGGACAGGACTGCCGTGCTGCGGGAGTACGAGGCCCTCAAGGGCCTACGCCACCCACACCTGGCGCAGCTGCAGGCTGCCTACCTCAGCCCCAGGCACCTGGTCCTCATCCTGGAGCTGTGCTCCGGGCCTGAGCTGCTCCCCTGTCTGGCCGAGAGGTGAGGGGTGCCCTGGCCTGGATTCCAGGCTCAGGACCTGGCTGGAGCACTGTGGTCTGCCTCCTCACCCACCTCCTTGCCCGGCCTCCGTCCGTCAGCCCACCAGTTGCTCAGTAGATCTGGGACCTCCTTCCTAAGCCCACCGGGAAGACTGGTGCCTCCTGATCGCCCTGGGGCTGGCTGTGGACAGAGCCTGGGTGCCCCTCCCCGTGCACCCCCTAACTGGCCCTCTGCCTCCAGGGCCTCCTACACGGAATCAGAGGTGAAGGACTACCTGTGGCAGATACTAAGTGCCACCCAGTACCTGCATGCCCAGGGTATCCTGCATCTAGACCTCAGGTCGGAGAACATGATTGTCACAGAGTATAACCTGCTCAAGGTCATCGACTTCGGAAACGCCCAGAGCTTGGCCCAGGAGAGGGTCCTGCCCTCAGAGAGATTCAAGGACTACATGGAGACCATGGGTGCGCAGGGTGCAGACACCAGGCCTGATCTGGGGGAGGGGGGTGCCGGGAACAAGCCCCAGTCCTGTCTCCCTGCCCCCTCCACCGCAGACAGCCTGTGACCCCCACCTGTGCCGTCCCCAGCTCCGGAGCTCCTGGAGGGCCAGGGTGCTGTCCCGCAGACTGACATCTGGGCCATAGGCGTTACAGCCTTCATCATGTGAGTCTCCGCGCGTGCTCTGCGGGGTGGGCGGGAAGGAAGTCTGTTGATGGTGACCCCAGGTTGTGACTCCCCTCCACTGAGGGTAACGTCAGCCACGTGACCGCCACGCACACAGGTTGAGCGCTGAGTACCCGGTGAGCGGTGAGGGAACGCGAGACACGCAGAAGGGCCTGCGCAAGGGGCTCATCCAGCTGAGCCGCTGCTATGCCGGCCTGTCTGGGGGCGCTGTGGCCTTCCTCCGAAGCACGCTGTGTGTTCACCCCTGGTAAGCACCTCCGCCAGCTCAGCCCGGCCCATGCCCCTGTGCGCTGACCTGCCCGTGGCAGGGGGCAGCGCGGTAAACGCCGCCCTTCCGTGTCTCCAGGGTCCGGCCGTGTGCGTCCAGCTGCCTGCAGAGCCCGTGGCTGACGGAGGAGGGCCCAGCCAGCTCCCAGCCCGCGGCCGTGGCCTTCCCAACCACGGGTCTGCGCGTGTTTGTGCGAGAGCGCGAGAAGAGGCGGGCACTGCTGTTCAAGAAGCACAGCCCGACCCGCGTGCGCTGAATCCCCGGCCTCGGGGCCGCGCCTCCGCCTCTCAGGACGCCCTGCATGTGCACACGCAGCAATAAAAGCGGCACCGATGAGCTGTCCTCTGTCTCACTGCCTCATTCTGGGGAGAGGGTGAGGGCCCTGCCGCCTTCCTGGTGTTCGGGGCGGGCAGGGCTGTCCTGGGCTACGGGCAGGCAAAGGCAGCGTGACGACTGGAGCTCTGAGCCCGCACGGTGTGGAGGCAGCTCCATGCTGTCATGGGTGGGTGTGTTTTTTTCTGTGTCAGGGTTGCTTCGGACATGGACACGCGCCCAGGAAATGTTCAGAGAAAAACTGACCGTGGGCTGCTTCCCCCACCCCACCCCCTCACTGGCTCACCTGGCAAGGTGGGAAGGGAGCCACGTCCGGCACAGGCCTAGTGCACTCTCGGAATGGCAGGGTTCTGGTGTGGCCAGAGCGGCTGCTGCCTCAGCTCTTCCCACCGCGGTCCTCCCTTGCCCCCCAGCGCGGCCCTACGCTGGCCCGCACCCATGTCTCCTCATACCAGTCTCCTGTCACGTGGAGCGGTACCACTGCCAGAAAAGTCCTCTGTGCTCTCCCTGTTAGCCCTCCTTCTCTCTCAAGTCCTGGAAACCACCGAAAGGATTTTTATTTTTTTACTATCTCCATAGTTTTGCCTTTTCCAGAATATCAAATAGCTGGAATGATATGGTATATAGACTTTTCAGATTGGCTTTTTCACTTAGTAATAATTTAAGTATCCTCCATGTCATTTTGTGGCTTGATGGAAAGTTTTTCTTCAACTTTATTTTTGTAGTAATAAAAATTAATCATTTTAAGTATTGTAAGAGTATAGTTCAGTAGTTATAGACTTGTAAGGTTTACAATCATTATCACCATTCATCCCCCGAACTCTTTTCATCTCATAAAACTGAAAGTCTATAACCATTAAACACTAACTCCTCAGTCTTCCCTCTGCTCAGTCCCTGGCATGTGCCATTCTGCTTTCTATATCTATGAATTTCACTATTCTTTGTTGTTGTTGTTTGGTCACTTAAGTCATGTCCGACTCTTGTGACCCCATGGACTGTAACCCTGCCAGGCTTCTTTATCCATGGGACTTCCCAGGCGAGAATACTGGAGTGGGTTGCCATTTGCTTCTCCAGAGTATCTTCCTGATCCAGGAATTGAACCCGAATCTCCTGCACTGAGCCACTTGGGAAGGCCCTTGACTTCTCTAGATGCCTCATGTAAGTGGAATGTGAAAGTGAAAGTTTAGTCGCTCGGTTGTGTCCGACTCTTGGCGACCCCATGGATTGTAGACTACCAGGCTCCTCCATCCATGGGATTTTCCAGGCAAGAGTACTGGAGTGGGTTGCCATTTCCTTCTCCAGAGGATCTTCCTGACCCAGGGATTGAACCTGGGTCTCCCACATTGTAGGCAGACACTTTACTGTCTGAGCTACCAGGGAAATCCCGCATATTCCATATAAGTGAAATCATACATTATTTGTCCTTTTGTAACAGGCTTAGTCACTTAGCATGATGTCCTCAAGATTCATCCATGTTATAGCATATTGCAGAATTTCTTTGCTTTTAAAGGGTGAATGATACTCCACTGCATGTGCATATCACATTTCACTTATCTATTCATCCATCAATGTACACTTCAGTTGCTTCCATGCTTCAACTAGTGTGGATGTTGCTGCTATGAACATGGGTGTACTACCTCTTCCAGACCTTGCTTTCAATCTTTTTGATTACATATCCTGAAGAAGAATTTCCAAGTCATATGCTTATTACATTTTTAATTTTTAGAGGAAATTCCCTTGATTTTCTACATTGGCTGTACCATTTTATGTTCCTTCAAACACCACAGAATTTTTCAGCTTCTTTACATCCTCGTCAACCTCTGTTGTTTTCCATTTCTTGTTTGTTTGTTTTGTTTTTTGTTTTCAGTAGTAAGTCATTCTAATGGGTATGAGGTGGTATCTCATAGCTTTGATTTGCAGAGGAGCCTGGTGGGCTGCAGTCCATGGGGTTGCTAACAGTCGGACACTGAGCAACTTCACTTTCACTTTTCACTTTCATGCACTGGAGAAGGAAATGGCAACCCACTCCAGTGTTCTTGCCTGGAGAATCCCAGGGACAGGGGAGCCTGGTGGGCTGCTGTCTATGGGATCCCACAGAGTCGGACACGACTGAAGCGACTTAGCAGCAGCAGCAGCAGCAATGATCAGTGATGTTGAGAACCTCTTCATGAATTTGTTGGCTGTTTAAACATCTTCTTTGGAGAAATGTCTATGCAAGTCCTTTGCCCATGTTTGTACTGTTGTTGAGTTTTAGGAGTTTTTAATATATTTTGGCTATTAATTCTTTAGATATATGATTTGCAAATATTCTCTTCCTTTTATGAGTTGCCAGTTTACTTTGTTGATATTGCCATTTGATGCACAAATCTTTAAGGTTTTTCATAAAGTCCAGTTTGTCTATATCACCTTTTGTTGCTTACACTTTTTGTACCATATTCAATAAATTATTACCAAGTTCAATGACAGAAGATTTTACCCTAAATATTTTCTCCTAAGAGTTTAATAGTTTCAAGTTTTATCCTTCAGTCTTAGGTCCATTTTGAGTTAATTTTTGTTTATGGTGTTAAGTAAGGGTCCTACTTCACTCTTTTCCAGAGGATATCCAGTTTTCCCAACATCATTGTTGAAAAGTCTGTTCTTTCCCCATTGAATGGTCTTGGGGTCAAAAATCATTTGACTATACATGCAAGAGTCTTTTTCTGGGACCTCTAGTCTTTTCCGTTGGTGTGTCTACCTTTATGCAAGTACTACACTGTTCTGATTACTGTAGATTTTCAGGAAGTTTAGAAACCAGGGAATGTGAATCCTCTAGTTTTGTTCTTTTTCCAGATTGCTTTACCTATTGGTGTCCTTTAAGATGTCACTGGATTTTAGGATAGATTTCTCTATTTTTTGCAAAAAAATGTCATTAGAATACTGATAGGGATTCAATAGGATCTGTGCATTGCTTTGGGTATTATTGACATTTAAAAAATATTAGATCTTTCAATCAATGAACATGGGATATGTTTCCATTTATTTATGTCTTCTTTAATTTATTTCAAGATTTTTGAGTTTTCACTGTAAAGTCTTCCACCTCCTTTGTAAAGTTTATGAAAGTGAAAGTGAAAGTCACTCAGTCGTGTCCGACTCTTTGTGACCCCATGGACTAAACATACAGTCCATGTACTTCTCCAGGCCAGAATACTAGAGTGGGCAGCCTTTCCATTCTCCAGGGGATCTTCCCAACCCAGGGATCAAACCCAGGTCTCCCACATTGCAGGCAGATTCTTTACCAGCTGAGCCACCAGGGAAACCCTTGTAAAGTTTATACCTAAGTGTTTTATTCTTTTTGATGCCATCGTAAATTGAATGTTTCCATTATTTTCTTTTCATTGTTACTGCATAGAAATGCAACTGATTTTTGTGTGTTGACTTTGTATACTGATAGTTTGCTGAATTCACGTATTAGCTCTAATAGGTTTTTTGGTGAAATCTTTAGGGTGTCTTATATATAACATCTTCCCCTTTGTCGATCACAGCCTTGTTGTGGGGAAGGGGCTTTCTTAACTCAGTGAAGCTCTGAGCCATGCTGTGCAGGGCCACCCAAGGTGGGCGGGTCACAGTGAAGAGCTCTGAGACAACATGCTCCACTGGAGGAAGAACCAGCAACCCACTCTAATATTCTTGCCTGGAGAACCCCATGGACAGCACGAAAAGGCAAAAAGATTTGACACTGGAAGATGAGCCCCCAGATCAGAAGGTCTCCAATGTGCTCCTGTGGAAGAGCAGAGGGCAATTACTAACAGCTCCAGAAAGAAGGAAGCAGCTGGGCTGTGAGAGACAGCAAATTGCTCAAGACAGCGTATTCAGGCTCTCTCATCCCATGTTTTGTAAATAACGTCTATGTAACAGCTGAGATCATGTGAATCCCTGCACGTGAGCCTTACGAGGTGCTCATTTGGTCACAGAATGTGTGCGGTTCGCATATATAAGCTTCACCTGGACAAGCAGCATTTATTATTGTGTCACGGCTGTGTCCGTTGGGTCAGCCACAGAGAAGAGAGTTGTGATATGGTTGCTGCATCAGCCAGGATAGAGGTTGTGTTGTGTTAGGCTATGCTACGGCTGCTGCACCAGCCAGGAGAGAATAAACGTGTCTGCAGTTCCTACAGCTCCTCACGTCTCATTCCAGCCTCTTAGCTTGAGCCTTGCCTACCCTGGGTTCAGCGGGCAGTGAGCAGCAAGACAATTGGCATCACGAACAGGATAAAGAGCTATACATGGGCCAAAACCAAAAGGACACTCAGTTGTGATGTATCTGGCGGTGAGAGTAAAGTCTGATGCTGTAGAAATGTTAGTTATGAACTCAAGTGGCCTCAGCCTGCAATGACTTGAAGTGGGGCCTGGGTTCCCAACCAGAGACTGGGCTGGGTCACGGCAGTGAAAACACCAGATCCTAACCAGTAGACCACTGGTCAGTGACAAGGGCCCTGGTCATTCAGCTTTGCAGAAAAGAATTTCCACAACGACAGAAAGTAGTGAAACAAGTAAAGTATTAGGAGGGAAAAGAGTACAGTACGTGTGGATAGACACATGGGCAGACTCAACAGGAGAGTCCCTGAGTTGCTGAGTCATGCCCGTGTGGTAGTTTGAATTACTTTTTTGGGGTGTTTCTTCCAGCTTTTCTTTGGCCAATCATTATGATTTGCCTGGTTCATAGTCCATATCTCGGTATCTTCCCATGTGTGTACACACTGCTTAGCCAAAATGGATTCTAACAAAAAGGCACCTGGATGTGACTCCCCTTTGGCCTTCAAGGAGTCTGTTCTGTATATGTGTGGTCAGAGAAGTCTCCTGACTTCCCCAATGAGAAATATGTGGTCTCTGCAGAGTCCAGCCTCTTCAATTGCCCTGCTATTCTTATGTTCGAATTTTGGTCAATAGGGAATGAATCTCCAATTCCTCTACCCTGGGGGTGCCCATCTGCCTACTACCTCAGGCTCTTGAACCAAGGTAAATTGGATGTGGTCAAGCAGGAGATGGCAAGATTAAACACCCACATTTTGGGAATCAATGAACTAAAATAGATTGTTGTTCAGTTCTCAGTTGCATCCAACTCTTTGCAACCCCATGGACTGCAGCATACCAGGCTTCCCTGTCCTTCACCATCTCCTGGAGCTTGCTTAAACTCATGTCCATTGAGGTGGTGATGCCATCCAACCGTCTTGTCCTTTGTTATCCCCTTCTCCTCTTGCCTTCAATCTTTTCCAGCAACAGGGACTTTTCTAATGAGTCAGCTCTTCCCATCAGATGGCCAAAGTATTGGGTGGGAATGGGCAATTTAACTCAGTTGTTGTTACTGTTCATCGTCTAAGTACTGTCCGACTTAAGGAAGGCTGGGGGGTAGGGGTTGTCGGCCTCAGGCTGGGGCCCTGCGTGTCTATGTGCGCTGCAGTGACCCCACTGCAGGCGGAGGTGGCGCTTGGGCGCCTGGTCCCAACTCCCCAGTCCAGCAGCCGCCAGGAGTCAGTCAGGCGTGCCCTCCTCCCGAGTTTTAGCTGATGGCAGAGTGCAGGCAGGTTCAGGTTGCGACGCCTCGCTGGGGAGCGTTTCCCCAAACGTGAGCCCCAGGGCCGGACTAGATGAAGAGCCACCTGCCGAGGACGGATGGATGGATGATGGATGGCTCGGGTGGCGGGGCCAGGTGGCAGAGGCCCCCCGTGTGGGGTGAGTCCGCGCGCTTGTCTCCTGGGGGGGGGGGGAAGTCGGGCGCCGCGCATGCGCGTGACCGGCGCGAGGGCGCAGGCGCACGTGCAGGAGGGTATTCTCGCTGGCCCCGCGAGGCGCCCTCCCCGGCCGAGGAGGACCTGTGCTAGCGGCTGTTAGAAAATGCCGCGGGAAGAAAGAGCCACCTCTAAGGACCCGTGGTGAAGGCCTTTATTGGGCGGGCGCTCTCGGGCAGATGCCCCGGGGAGGGGCGGGTGAGCGAGGGGATAAAGGGAGTCTGCGAGGTATGAGAGGTGGGGAGAGGTTTTATAGCCAGGGCCGGCGTCCAGGCCAGGTCCTTCTATATAAGGAAGAAAGCGCGGGCTACAGCGGCGGTGGGTGTCCAAGGGCTCCGTGTCGGCTTCTGATTGGACCAGGCTGCAGGGGGTCGGTCCCGGAAGTTTAGCCAGCCTCCGGAACTTGTCTACGGCACTTTTTCCGGGGCAAGCCTCAACATGCCCGACCTTTCAGCGGCCTCTGGTGAGACCCCACGTCATTCCCTGGCGGCCCACTCGCATCTGGATCTCTCGCAGGGCACGGCCACCCGCTCCACCTTCGCTTCTGCGGTCTTTATGGTGACCAGCCCCCATCCTGAAGCTATGTAGGGCCCACTGTAGGTCACCTCATTAGCATAATGGACAATATATATGTAATATACATATATGTGTATAAAGTATGAAAATATAGCCTACAATGCTAAGAACTGCTCAAGGCAGTAGAGATACAGAGATAAGAATATCTACCCCAAACCACTAACTTCGTAGTGTTTTATTTCCTTTTTCTTTTAAATTTAGTTTTGTTTTCTGTCATTGAAAGATACAAAGGTTGAGACCCAGAGAGACTGATGTGGTTTTTCTTTGACCTGAGTAAGAATGCCTGGCATTTCTCATGAGAAAGGTGGAAATGGTTGGCTGCATCAAGTAAGCAGCACCCAGGTGGGTAAGCAAGAGGTGAAATCAAAAGGAGGAGGACTTGGCCTCTGGGCAGATGGATTTGGAGATGTGGAAAATAAGTTTCCAAGAATAGTTGCCAGCTGTGCACTTATCTCTCCCTAGTGAGAGTGACTCAAATGTAGGAGGAATTGAGGAAGGGAGGAAGGAAGTTATCTGCACAGCATTGAGCTTTCTGCATCTGCCTGGGGCTTCATGCCTGTGGTATTGTAAATGTGTACAGTTCTTGTCCTCAGTTCCTGGCACAAAGTTTCAAAACTTGAAATTTCCCAACCGACAGAAGCGTCTTGTGATGCTAATGAGTGACCCCTGAGGTCCCTGAATAACTTAGGGTGGGGGCAGGTTTCCAGAAAGACAGGAATGTGACTAGAGGCTTGGAACTTTGATTCCCCCAACCCCAACATCTTGGGAGGAGAGGAGGCTGGAGACAGTTTAATGATGAGGCAGTGATTTACTCAATTATGTCTATTTGATGAAACCCCAATAAAAACACTTGACCCCAGGGCTAGACAGAGCTTCCTGGTGCCACATTGATATGCAGGACAAGGTGCAGGCGGCCAGCATGTAGGGAGAGTTATGCACCTTGTCCTGCGCATCGCTTCCATCTGGCTGGTGACTACTAAAGTGGAAAGAAATTACCTGCCCGAACCAGAGCAGAGATCATAGGTATGAGAGTGGGCTGCCACAGGAATTCCTGCTGAAATATATGAGATCTGAATCTGAAGGCTCTCAGTGATCAAAACATTTGCTATGTTTAGAGAATGGAGTAGGTCCGGACTCCTGTCCCCAGTAACTTTTCAGTAAGAATCAATATAACATTATCTGGGCACCAGTGGACCAAAATGTTGATAAGTGATAGCAAATAACCTTAAAGATGGTGATTTACACCTTTACAGCATCTCATATAGTTAAGTACTATTGCAAGCAAATTAGTCATATAAATGTGATATATCATAACTTCATATGATGCATTGGTAATCATGGTAGAAGATTTTAATACACTATGTTTAGAAACCATAGATCAGATGTATAAAAATACTTAAATTTGTGGAAGTTTTGATATCACAACTGGAAATATTTATGAGTTAGAAAGATAGAAAGATAAGTGGTATTTTGTATTCATGAAATGGAGAAGCCATATTATTTTCAGATACCTAGATGCCATCCTCAAAAATGAGAAGCCTTCGATTCACAAACCCCTCAAAGCAGAAATGATACAGGCCATATTTTCTGACCACTGTAAAATGACATTGCTGACTGTTGGTGAAAGGATAAACAAATTATAGATAACCACCTGGAACTCTTAGAAACCATCCTAAATAATTCCTGCATTAAATGGAAAGCTGAAATGATGATTGAGGCATGAAGCTAGCAGGAAAGGATGCCCCTTTGTTCCCCCAACTCTTGGAATTCTCAGGCAAACACTAGGGAAAATAATCCATTCTGGTCATATTCAGGTTCTCTTCACTAAAATGGGGGTGATATTACTGCAGAACACAAAATTTTAAATGAGAACTTAACTTTTCATATGCTCACAACAAACTGTTGTTACCAGATGGTACCTTGGGAAAAAATAGCACTCAGAATACAAACTCTTGGGGGTTTCTTCTAAGACACCTCTCTCTGCAGCCATGAGTCAATGTACCTTCAATACGGGTTTTCCCATGCTCCTGTGCATGTAAATTTGCTGACCCCTTGGGCAGCTTGGTCAACAGATATGATAGCTAGCTAGCAGATGGTGCTTGCTGCCATGAAATTAGAAGACAAATTGCTTCTTGGCAGGAAAGCTATGACAAACCCAGACAGTGTATTAAAAAGCAGAGACATCACTTTGCCAACAAAGGTCTGTATAGTCAAGGCTATGGTCTTTCCAGTAGTCATGTACAGAGGTGAGAGTTGGACCATAAAGAAAGCAGAGCACTGAAGAATTGATCCTTTCAAACTGTGTTGCCTGAGAAGACTCTTGAGAGTTCTTTGGACAGCAAAGAGATCAAACCAGTCAATCCTAAAGGAAAATCAACCCTGAATACTCATTGGAAGGACTGATGCAGAATACTTTGGCCACCTGATGCAAAGAGCTAACTCCTTGGAAAAGAACCTGATGCTGGCAAAGATTGAAGGCAGAAGGAGAAGAGGGTGACAGAGGATGGGATGGTTGGACGGCATTACAATTCAATGGACATGAACTTGGGCAAACTCCGGGAGATGGATGGTGTGGTATAGGGAGGCCTGGTGTGCTGCAGCCCATGGGGTCACAAAGAGTTGGACATGACTTGGCAACTGAACAACAACAAGATTAGATAGATCTATCAATAGATAAATTATATTGATTGATGGGTTAGTATTTTAAGTAGATAGATATATAGATGATAATCTATCATATATAGATGATAATGAAATTATAGATAAATAGAAAAATAAAACTATAGATAGATGGATACATATGTACATTGATTAGATAGATGGAGGATAGATGAATGAGTGGGTAGTTGAATGAGATGATATTAGGGATATATAGATAGATGAAAGATAGGTAGATATGATAGATGGTAGAAAGATTACAGATAGACTAGATCTGTTTATCAATAGATTAGATTGATCAGTCAATAGAGAGCCTGAAAACTCCTTCTGATTCAGAAAACTGAAATCCTGAAGCAAATTACAGCAGGCCCACTCTATCACAGTTCCCAAGGAAGTCCAGGGATTCCCAGGGCAGAAGCAAAGACAGAGGAGACCAGGGCTGAACACAGCATCTGGACAGCTGTGTTTCAACAATGGCCACAACTTGAGGCAGGGCAAGTGGGCAGTGAGACAGAGATCTTCCACTGAAATGGGAACACTCAGTTTTGTCCTGTCAGCAGAGGGTTGGGCAGCCACAAACCAAGACCAGACAAACAGGAGCATCCAATCTGAAATCGTGAGGTACCAAAGGAAGGTGGCCACTGAGTAAAGGGCAGAAACCACAGATCTTTGCACTCCTGATGTTGGGACTGTAAGTTGTGCCAATACATAAAAAGTAGAACAAAAGATAAGTAAAAATCATGTGCAGACAGGAAGATACTATGAATCTGAATAGAAAATTTTGGAAATAGCCAATAAGTAATTCTAAAATAGAGAGCCATAACAGCTGAAATTAAAACTCAAAGTGTGGTGTGAATTAAACATTAAATTAGACTGGGCTAAAAAAAGAATTAGTGAACTAGAAAATTAAGGGAAACTGCACAAACAGCCAAACTGCACAAACAGCCAAACTGCAGCAAAGAAACAAGAGACTAGACAATATAAATACAGTTACATACAAGTGATAACTAAAGGTAAAACAGAGATTTTTTTTAAAGCAATCATGAATAAAATAATGAATTCTAAATTTTCTAAAAATGAAAATAATTCTCAGATTCAGAAAACAAAACAAAAAAAAGAGGGAAAACTAGCTATACATGTAAACCTAATGAAATATCATTAATGAATAAACACAAAATGAAAATACTTTCACAAGTACAGAAACTGAGAACTTTTAAGAACATCAGGAAGTCTGGAGGATATATAGTTAAAGGAATGAAAAGAATCATAGTTCTAAAAGAATTTAGTGATTCCTGAAGGGCTGAATAGTCAATAGGAATAGTAAAGAAACTGGCAGCAAAAAACAAAAATATCAGTACCACACAGGCACTGGGGAAAAATGACCCACAAACATATTGACTTAAGGCAGATGGCAATGCCGTGCTACGTGAATAATTTATGTGAACTCAGAAGACTTTTTAAAGCAAATTCTACCACTAATATGTTTAGAATGAATAATTCTCCCCCACTATATTCTGCAAAACCTTGCTTATCTTTTTATCAGCTCTGATAAGATTTTATTTTCTTGGTCTCCAAAATCACTGCAGATGCTGACCACAGCCACGAAATTAAAAGATGCTTGCTCCTTGGAAGAAAAACTATGACAAACCTAGACTGCATATTAAAAAACAGAGACATCACTTTGCTGACAAAGTTCCATATTCTGTAGTCATGTATGGATGTGAGAGTTGGACCATAAAGAAGGCTGAGTGCCAAAGAATTCATGTTTTTGAACTGTAGTGCTGGAGAAGACTCGAGAATTCCTTGGACAGCAAGGAGATCAAATCAGTCAATCCTAAAAGAAATCAACCCTGAACATTCATTGGAAGGACTGATGCTAAAGCTAAAGCTCCAATATGTTGGTCACCTGATGCAAAGAGCCAACTCATTGGAAAAGATCCTGATATGAAAGACTGAGGGCAGGAGGAGAAGGGAGCAATAGAGGATGAGATGGTTAGATGGCATCAACTCAATGGATATGAGTTTGAGCAAATTCCAGGAGATGATGAAGGATAGAGAAGCCTGGTATGCTGCAATCCATGGAGTTGCAAAGAGTCAGACACAACTGAGCAACTGAACAACAACAACACCATCTTGTGGCTTCCTCATCATTTATTTTTTATGTAAGTTTCCTTTTTTGGTAAGTTCCTGCAGTTTTTTGGTCAATGGTTGTTCAGCAGTTATTTTGGTATTTTCTAAAAAGGGATGTTGGAGCTGTCCAAATAGTCAGAGCTATGATTTTTCCAGTAGTCATGTACAGATGTGAGAGTTGAACCATAAAGAAAGCTGAGCACTGAAGAACTGATGCTTTGGAACTGTGGTGTTGGAGAAGACTCTTGAGAATCCGTTGGACTGCAAGGAGATCAAACCTGTCAATTCTAAAGGAAATCAGTCTTGAATATTCATTGGGAGGACTGATGCTGAAGCTGAAGCTCCAATACTTTGGCCATTTGATGCAAAAAACCAACTCATTGGAAAAGACCCTGATGCTGGAAAGATTGAAGGCAGGAGGAGAAGGGGACGACAGAGGATCAAATGGTTGTATGGCATCACCGACTCAACAGACATGAGTTTGAGCAAGCTCCAGGAGTTGGTTATGGACAGGGAAGCCTGGCGTGCTGCAGTCCATGGCGTTGCAAAGAGTTGGACACAACTGAGCAACTGAACTGAAGCAGGGATGACTACATGTCCTTCTGCTCTGCCATCTTGAGCTTATCTCCTTCCTGTGCAGTGTTTGTGTGAAGATAAGTTTTCGTTTCTCTGAGATAATATCCAAGGGTGCAAATGCTGGGTTTTGTAATAGTGTGTGTTTGGTTTTATAAGAAACTGCCCAGTGTGTTCCAGAGTGGCTGCACTAGTTTATATTCCGACCAGCAGTGCCTGTGGTATTCAGTTTCTGTTTGTCCTCACTACATTTGGTGGTGTTATTTTTGTAAAAATTAATGAAAATAAACTTCAGTTAAAATAGAATTGAAATGCCAGATGGGGGAGTTCTCATGGCCTATGATGATAGCAGAGCCCAACAGAGGAAGAAAGACTTGCTCTTCTTGACTGGCAAGGGTTCAGCCAATGAGACACAGTCACAACTCAGCCAATGAAAAGCCACTGTACTTTGAACTCTCTGTTCTTCTATGAATAGCTTGTTTGCTATAGCCCTCTCAATATACTTTTCTCTCCTAAAGAATTCTCCCCTTCTTGTTGCAAGGAATTTATACATGGCTTGCGATGGCTGAGGACCCCAAATTGGAATTCTTTGTTGACCCTGATTAAGCCCATTTTTAATTTTAATTTTAATTTTTTGATGCTTTTGAACTGTGGTGTTGGACACTTTTTTTAAAGAAATTATTTATTTTAATTGGAGGCTAATTACTTCACAATATTGTAGTGGTTTTTGCCATATGTTGACATGAATCAGCCATGTGTATACATGTGTTCCCCATCCTGAACCCCCCCTCCCACTTCCCTCCCCATCCCATCTTTCAGGGTCATCCCAGTGCAGCAGCCCTGAGCACCCTGTCTCATGCATCAAACCTGGACTGGCGATCTGTTTCACATATGATAACATACATGTTTCAATGCTATTCTCTCAAATCATCCACCCTTGCCTTCTCCCACAGAGTCCTAAAGACTGTTCTATACATCTGTGTCTCTTTTGCTGTCTCGCATATAGGGTCATCATTACCATCTTTCTAATTTCCATATATATGTGTTAGTATACTGTATTGGTGTTTTTCTTTCTGATTTACTTCACTCTGTAGAATAGGCTCCAGTTTCATTCACTTCATTAGAACTGATTCAAATGTATTCTTTTTAATGGCTAAGTAATATTCCATTGTGTATATGTACCACAGCTTTCTTATCCATTTGTCTGCTGATGGACATCTAGGTTGCTTCCATGTCCCGGCTGTTACAAACAGTGCTGCGATGAACCTCGGGGTACACGTGTCTCTTTCTTTTTTTTTTTTTCTTTTATTTTTATTAGTTGGAGGCCAATCACTTCACAACATTGCAGTGGATTTTGTCATACATTGACATGAATCAGCCATGGAATTACATGTGTTCCCCATCCCGATCCCCCCTCCCACCTCCCTCTCCACCCGATTCCTCTGGGTCTTCCCAGTGCACCAGGCCCGAGCACTTGTCTCATGCATCCCACCTGGGCTGGTGATCTGTTTCACTTTATATACATGCTGTTCTTTCGAAACATCCCACCCTCACCTTCTCCCACAGAGTCCAAAAGTCTGTTCTGTACATCTGCGTCTCTTTTTCTGTTTTGCATATAGGGTTATCATTACCATCTTTCTAAATTCCATATATATGTGTTAGTATGCTGTAATGGTCTTTATCTTTCTGGCTTACTTCACTCTGTATAATGGGCTCCAGTTTCATCCATCTCATTAGAACTGATTCAAATGAATTCTTTTTAATGGCTGAGTAATATTTCATGGTGTATATGTACCACAGCTTCCTTATCCACTTGTCTGCTGATGGGCATCTAAGTTGCTTCCATGTCCTGGCTATTATAAACAGTGCTGCGATGAACATTGGGGTGCACGTGTGTCTTTCATTTCTGGTTTCCTTGGTGTGTATGCCCAGCAGTGGGATTGCTGGGTCATATGGCAGTTCTATTTCCAGTTTTTTAAGAAATGTCTACACTGTTTTCCATAGTGGCTGTACTAGTTTGCATTCCCACCAACAGTGTAAGAGGGTTCCCTTTTCTCCACACCCTCTCAGGCATTTATTGTTTGTAGACTTTTTGATAGCAGCCATTTTGACCAGAATGAGATGGTACCTCATTGTGGTTTTGATTTGCATTTCTCTGATAATGAGTGGTGTTGAGCATCTTTTCATGTGTTTGTTAGCCATCTGTATGTCTTTGGAGAAATGTCTGTAAATTCTTTGGCCCATTTTTTGATCAGGTCGTTTATTTTTCTCGAATTGAGCTTCAGGAGCTGCTTGTATATTTTTGAGATTACTTCTTTATCCATTGCTTCGTTTGCTATTATTTTCTCCCTTTCTGAAGGCTGTCTTTTCACCTTGCTTATAGTTTCCTTTGTTGTGCAAAAGCTTTTAAGTTTAATTAGGTCCCATTTGTTTATTTTTGCTTTTATTTCCATTACTCTGGGAGGTGGGTCATAGAGGATCCTGCTATGATTTACATCAGAGAGTGTTTTGCCTATGTTTTCCTCTAGGAGTTTTATAGTTTCTGGTCTTACATGTAGAACTTTAATTCATTTTGAGTTTAATTTTGTGTATGGTGTTAGAAAGTGATCTAGTTTCATTCTTTTACAAGTGGTTGACCAGTTTTCCTAGCACCACTTGTTAAAGAGATTGTCTTTTCTCCATTGTATATTCTTGCCTCGTTTGTCAAAGATAAGGTGTTCATAGGTGTGTGGATTTACCTGTGGGCTTTCTATTTTGTTCCATTGATCTATATTTCTGTCTTTGTGCCAGTACCATACTGTCTTGATGACTATAGCTTTGTAGTATAGTCTGAAGTCAGGCAGGTTGATCCCTCCAGTTCCATTCTTCTTTCTCAAGATTACTTTGGCTATTCAAGATTTTTTGTATTTCCATACAAATTGTGAAATTATTTGTTCTAATTCTCTGAAAAATACTGTTGGTAGATTGATAGGAATTCCATTGAATCTATAGATTACTTTGGGTAGTATAGTCATTTTCACTATATTCATTCTTCTGATCCATGAACATGGTATATTTCTCCATCTATTTGTCATCTTTGATTTCTTTCATCAGTGTTTTATAGTTTTTTATATATAGGTCTTTTGTTTCTTTAGGTAGGTTTATTCCTAAGTATTTTATTCTTTTCATTGCAATGGTGAATTTAATTAATTCAATTTCTCTGTTTTCTCATAGTTAGTGTATAGGAATGCAAGGGATTTCTGTGTGTTAATTTTATATCCTGCAACTTTACTGTATTTATTGATTAACTCTAGTAATTTTCTGGTGGAGTCTTTAGGGTTTTCTATGTAGAGGATCATGTCATCTGCAAATGGAGTTTTACTTCTTCTTTTCCAATCTGGATTCCTTTTATTTCTTTTTCTTCTCTGATTGCTGTGGCTAAAACTTCCAAAACTATGTTGAATAGTAGTGGTGAGAGTGGGCACCCTTGTTTTATTCCTGACTTTGGGGGAAATGCCTTCAATTTTTCACCACTGAGGATAATATTTGCTGTGGGTTTATCATATATGGCTTTTATTATGTTGAGGTATGTTCCTTCTATGCCTGCTTTCTGGAGGGTTTTTGTCATAAATGTATGTTGAATTTTGTCAAAGACTTTCTTTGCATCTATTGAGATAATCATATGGTTTTTATCTTTTAATTTGTTAATGTGGTGTATCACATTGATTGATCTGTGAATATTGAAGAATCCTTGCATCCCTGGGATAAAGCCCACTTGGTCATGATGTATGATCTTTTTAATATGTTGTAGGATTCTATTTGCTAGAACTTTGTTAAGGATTTTTGCATCTATGTTCATCAGTGATATCAGCATGTAGTTTTCTTTTTTTGTGGCATCTTTGTCTGATTTTGGTATTAGGGTGATGGTGGCCTCATAGAATGAGTTTGGCAATTTACCTTCCTCTGCAATTTTCTGGAAGAGTTTGAGTAGGATAGATGTTAGCTCTTCTCTAAATTTTTGGTAGAATTCAGCTGGTAGCACAGTGTATTTACCTAATCACCCATTGAAAGACATCTCAATGACTCTCAAGTTAAAGTGTGTATACTTCTTGTATTTTTAAATAATTTCAAATTTACAGAAATTTGCAAGAATAATACACAGAATTCTGTGCACTTTTTACCCAGATTTACCAAAAGTTCAACTTTTATGCCACTTTAACCATTTCTCTTTCTTCTTCTATTATCTCTCTCCTGTGCGTCTATCCAGCTCTCTCTACACAAATGCACATATTTAATTATCCTAAGCATTTCAGAATAGATGTAAAGCATTTCAGAATGATGTAACAAATACTTATAAACATCATGCCCCTTGAACCATGAACCCTGTATCATCTCTATCCTGAGGACAAAGAGGCTCTTTCACTCTAATATCCTTGACTTCCTGGAAACGCCTTCAACTCCCCACATGGAATTCCAGACAGTGGCATGGAAAAGGTTGTGGCTCTGATCCTGGTTGCAGTGGGACTTGCAATGCCTGGAATCATCTGTGTCTTATGGCATCGTCAAGGGGAAAGGTATCGACAATGGCTGGAAGGAGAGGGAGCACGTGGGACAGAGGAGTAGGGATGGCGAGCCAGGAGGAATGGGCAGGCTACATTTCACAGTGTGCAGGGACCAACCCCCAAGGGGGTGCAAGCGAGAGGCACTCACGTAAAGCCCTGTGCTAAAGCTTTCCTTTGGGTGTCCTCAAATGCAGTAGAAATGGAATGACCTCTGGTGCCCTAGTTCTGGGATTGCTCAGTTACCATGTGAACAGTGAAGGCTTTGTCTCTGAAAGATCGAGGGTTATTCTTCACCAGGTGATTTCAGGAAGGCTGGTGGGTCTCCCTCTGGGAAACAAGACATAGCTGAGCTTGAACATGACTGTCCATCAGTTTGGGTGGTGATACCGTTTTGAAACCCTGTTGAAGGGATCAAACACAGCTGTGTATCTGGCATATGGAAGGAGTTTGTGCTTATTGTTAGGATTAGCATCAATATTTATTGTTCTATGCGTTGGTTCACTCCATCTCCTGCCTTTTGGGTCATTTCAGGAGCTGGGAACTTACTTGTAGATGTCAGGCCCTTATTCTGAGAGTAGAGTAGAGACCATCCCTTGGCTGGTCAGAAAGTCTGCATTATGTTGTAGAGAAGTCTTCAGTCAACAGGCTATGCACTTGCAGTTTTCCTAAGGAATAAGATGACCTCTGCTACTGTTTTATTAGGTGCTAAAAACATGCATTTGTTTTTCTGTTACAGAGAGATGTTAAGAAGAGCTTGGTAAGCCCAGTTTTGACTTAGTTTCTCTTTGGCTCTATTTGATAAGCTGAACCTCATAGTTTCACATCTTTTTGTTTTATTACAAGCTATGGAGAGGAAAAGCTTATCTATGGTGAAGGCCATTTTTGGAGGCTTTGAGGCTCTGCTCCCCAGGCCATTTCAGGTCCTATCCCTGACCCACTCCCCGAAAGCAAAGGGAGCCAGAAGCACTAACCTCCTTTCATGGAGCAGGGGTAAAAGGGCAGGGGAGCTTGTCTCAGGAAAATAGGAAAGGGCAGAAAGGCTTATCCTTGATGACATATGGACTCTAGCTTTTCTCTCTCACACACTCATTTATGATAGAAATAAGTGTGGGAAATTTAGAGTTACTCAAGAAGATGGTGAGAGGGGGTGAACAAAGGCTACCATGAGGCAAATCAAGATTATTTCTGGCTTCAGCCTGCATTTTGAGACCGTTTCCATGTGTGTGTGCATGTATGTGCCTAAGTGTATGTGCATGTATGTGCCTAAGTGTGTGCATGTGTATCCATCCATGTGTGTAAGCATCTAGGTCTACATGCTTGTGTGTGCATGTGTTTGCAACCATGTGTGTGTGCATGTCTGAATGCATTGTGCATGAGGATAAGTGTGGACATTTCTGTGTATGTGTGTGTACATGTATGCCTGTGTTTATGCATGTATACATGTGTGTTGTGTGTGCATGTTTATGTCTTCATGTGTGTGTGTGCGTGCGCATATGTGTGTACACATGTGAATGTATGTGTGAGTATGCATATGTGTATTACTTTCTATTACCAGATGCAGAAATGCTGTGTTAAATGCTAGTGAATGGTGACCACACTCTTGGAAAAGTCAGGTTTGAGCTGCCCCAAGAGCCCTTAGCTCCTTCTCTTTAATCTTCCGAGGCTCTGGGAGAGGTTATGGTAGTGACATTCTTACCTGTGGGAGATGCCAGGGAGGCAGTTTTCTCAGACAGTGCACAGTGACTTTCTGCCTCAGGAACTACCTCCGTGGGTGGGAGGTGTGGGATGAAGAGGGGGAGTCTGCCTGTGGAAAGGGAACCCCCTGGACCAGGAGAGGCAAAACTGTCAGGGCATGAGATGGGACAAGTGAGAGGACTAGTGGGAAGTGGGGAGACCTCATCCCATACAGCTACTGGTTGAAGAAGGAAAAGATAGAGAAATCATGCATTCATGTGCACCTCATATGCCAGCAACCAGGTAGTAGTGAGTAAAATGACTTCCTTCTGTCTTCATAGGGCATCTAGGTGGGCATGCAAACGAACAGCCAGTGAAATTTTTGAACTTAGAATAAAAGGGGTAAATATTATAGAATCGAAATGGATACACTAATGAAGTTGGTCACAAAGGATCACTGGGCCCTGCTGGAAGATGGCACTGTCTCAACAGAGGGCTGGGTGATGGGGAGACCACAGCTGTGTGGGAAACAGGAGTGGACCCTGCACCACAGGGGGAAGAGCAGAGAGCTGTGGGGAGTGAGAGCTGGGAGTGGAGTGAGACACCGACAGAGTTGAGAAGGTGAATGCCTCCCTGTCATGCAGAGCCTAGAATGCCATTGTAAGGAGTCCAGATCTGTGTGAAGCACAGTGGAAAATGACTGAGGGGTTTTAAGCAGTGGAGAGACACTGATGGATACAGTGGAACAGACATAAGATGGGTCCTGGAACTACAAACGACAGAATCGAGGAGGGGTAAAGGAAATGGGAGGAATCCAAGACGATCTTCCACTGCATGAGTAACTGGGCCACAGTGGCTCAGTGTCCTGAACACAGAAAGGACTGGGGAGAAACAAGACAGATTTAGGCCAAAGAAGTGAAAATTGTCTTGGACCTTAAGATGGAAATATTTTCAATTGGACATCCAATTAGCGACATCCAAAAAAACCCCAAAAATCTTTAGCTGTACCAATCTGGAGCTCCCGGCAGAAATTTGGACTGAAGATACATATTGGAGTCCACTGCATAAATCTGAGCTTTAAAAAGATGAAAGGGAATAATACTCGGGAAGCCACTGAACTATCTGCTCTATGCATCTGTTAAGCCTAAAATTATTTTTGAAAGAAGGTCTAAAAATTTATTTTAAAAAGGAGTAAGATTTATTAAAAAAAAGAGAAAGATACAGGACAAAGAAGATCCAAGATCCAGTCTTGGAGAACTCCAGTATTTGAGAGTCTGGAAACTACTCTGGATGACTCCAGCAAAGTAGTTAAAAAATGAACAGAGTTGTGGGAGGCACCCCAAAATACTTAACCACCAAAACTGAGAAATAAAGTATGTTGAGGGAGTGGCCAGTTGAGAAGTGGAGTAAAGGAGGACAGAAAAATGACATTGAAACAAATGGTGTAACAAATGAAGGGAGATGCTGCCATCTACACTACATTCCTACACAACTGTGTAGAAATTTTTCAGAATTTTTTCTATTAGACTGAGTTAAAAATTGGAGAATGGGAAATCAAAGAGACTTTTTTGCTTTGACTTGGTTTGGTTTAAATTTAAGGCAAGAAGTATTAAAGCACATTTGTTGCCAAAAAGGAATGATCCACTGTGATGAGAGATGAAGGCTGCAGGGATGAAGGAAATAAGCAAAGAAAATGATTTGCAGAGAAGATTGTCTACTGCTGAGGGTGGGGTGACACAGAAGTCAGAGCTGTGCAGAGAGGAATAAGCATAGTGAGGATGAGTGGGATAAAACTTGGGTGGCCCTACATGGCATAGTGTCCTTGAGTTACACAGGGCTGTGGTCCATGTGATCAGTTTGGTTAGTTTTCTGCGATTGTGGTTTTCATTCTGTTTGCCCTCTGATGGAGAAGGATGACATAAATCAAATCCTTTATGATTATACAGTGGAAGTGACAAATAGATTCAAGGGATTAGATCTGATAGACAGAGTGCCTGAAGAACTATGGACGGAGGTTCGTGACATCGTACAGGAGGCAGTGATCAAAATCATCTCCAAGAAAAAAAATTCAAGAAGGCAAAATGATTGTCTGAGGAGGCCTTACAAATAGCTGACAAAAGAAGAGAAGCTAAAGACGAAGGAGAAAAGGAAAGATATACCCGTTTGAATGCAGGGTTCCAAAGAAGAGCAAGGAGAGATAAGAAAGCCTTTCTCAGTGATCAATGCAAAGGAATAGAGGAAAACATTAGAATGGGGAAAACTAGAGATCTCTTCAAGAAAGTTAGAGATACAAAGAGAATATTTCATGCAAAGATGGGCACAATAAAGGACAAAAATGGTATGGACCTAACAGAAGCAGAAGATATTAAGAAGAGGTGGCAAGAATACACAGAAGAACTATACAAAAAATGTCTTCACTATGCAGATAATCACGATGATGTGATCACTCACCCAGAGCCAAATATCCTAGAATGTGAAGTCAAGTGGGCCTTAGGAAGCATCACTATGAACAAAGCTAGTGGAAGTGATGGAATTCCAGTTGAGCTATTTCAAATCCTAAAAGATGATGCTGTGAAAGTGCTGCACTCAATATGCCAGCAAATTTGGAAAACTCAGCAGTGGCCACAGGACTGGAAAAGGTCAGTTTTCATTCCAATCCCTAAGAAAGGCAATGCCAAAGAATGTTCAAACTACCACACAATTGCACTCATCTCACATGCTAGCAAAGTACTGCTCAAAATTCTCCAAGCGAGGCTTCAACAGTACGTGAACCATGAATTTCCAGATGTTCAAGCTGGGTTTAGAAAAGGCAGAGGAACCAGAGATCAAATTTCAACTTCCACTGGATCATTGAAAAAGCAAGAGAGTTCCAGAAAAAACATCTACTTTGGCTTTATTGACTACCCACAGCCTTTGACTGTGTGAATCACAATAAACTGTGGAAAATTCTTAAAGAGATGGAAATAAAGGATCACCTGACCTGCCTCATGAGAAATCTGTATGCAGGTCAAGAAGCAACAGTTAGAACTGGACATGGAACAACAGACTGGTGCCAAATAGGGAAAGGAGTACATCAAGGCTACATATTGTCACCCTGCTTATTTAACTTATATGCAGAGTACATCATGAGAAACACTGGGCTGGAGGAAGCACAAGCTGGAATCAAGATTGCCAGAAGAAATATCAATAACCTCAGATATGCAGATGACACAATCCTCATGGCAGAAAGCGAAGAAGAGCTAAAAAGCCTCCTGATGAAAGTGAAAGAGGAGAGTGAAAAAGTTGGCTTAAAACTCAACATTCAGAAAACTAAGATCATGGCATCTGGTCCCATCACTTCATGGCAAATAGATGAGGAAACAATGGAAAGAAACAGTGAGAGACTTTAATTTGGTGGGCTCCAAAATCACTGCAGATGGTGATTGCCGCCATGAAATTAAAAGACGCTTGCTTCTTGGAAGGAGAAATATGACCAACCTAGACAGCCTATTAAAAAGCAGAGGCTTTTTTTTTCTTTTTGCCAACAAAGTTCCATTTAGTCAAAGTTATGGTTTTTCCAGTAGTCATGTATGAATGTGAGAGTTGGACTGTGAAGAAAGCTGAGCACCGAAGAACTGATGCTTTTGAACTGTGGTGTTGGAGAAGACTCTTGAGAATCCCTTGGACTGCAAGGAGATCCAACCAGTCTATCCTAGAGGAAATCAGTCCTGAATATTCATTGGAAGGACTGAAACTGAAGTTCCAATACTTTGGCCACCTGATGCAAAGAATTGACTTACTAGAAAAGACCCTGATGCTGCGAAAGATTGAAGGCGGGAGGAGAAGGGGATGGTAGAGGATGAGATGGTTTTATGGCATCACCGACTCTATGGACATGAATTTGAGTAGGCTCTGGGAGTTGGTAATGGACAGGGAAGCCTGACGTGCTGCAGTCCATGGGGTCGCGCAGAGTCGGACACGACTGAGTGACTGCACTGAACTGGGATAAAAGCCCAGCAGGACTGCACAGCCTCCTCTTTAGATTCCCTGAGGCTTTTCAGTTTTTGATTTGCTCCTAAGTGCCATCACTGAAGATGGTTGCTAGAGAAGGGTTACAATGATCCACAAGTGAAGGACTTGCACTGGCCAAGAAAAGAAGAAAAATGAAGATGGTGGAGGGATGAATGGATGGATGTAAAATGCATTAGAGCTGGTGATGAGGATGTCAGGAACTGGTGACATGATTCAAGGGATTGTTCCTTAGAGATATTGACATTGTGAAAGATTCCAATGAGTATACAAAATGGCAAATCACTTTGAGGACTGCATGGCAGTTCATTGTAAAGTTAAATGTTCAGTTATCTCCATGACCCATGAATTTTATTTCTAGGCATATTCTAGAGAATATATGCCCATAGAAAGTTCAGGACAAGAATATTTCTTAACAGCATTGTTCATAATTGCTAAAATTGAGCGCAATCCATTGTCCATCCAATGTTGTCCAGAGATGAACAAAAGAATGCTTTGTATAATTTAAAAATTAACAAAATAATCAGAAAAGGCTAAAAGTGGAACAGTTGGTAAAGTTTGAGTAGGATCTGGGGATTGTGATATGGTTATTGAATAGTTTTGTATAAATGTTAATTTTCTGGTTTGAGCCTTTTAATGTGTTTATGCAATGCATTGCCCTGTGCATATTCTTGGTGCTATTTTGCAACTTCTTTGTAAGTCTAGAAATATGTGTTTGTTTTTTTTTCATGTGAATTGTTTTAATGATGAGTGTTGGAATAGGCTAATTGGCCAGCCAGGGAGTTGTTGTTTGGTCATAATAGAGATGCAATGTGGGTGAGCTCCGTCCCCACAGCCTGAACCCTAGGGAGAAGGATTTTGGGTGGAGGAGGCAAGGGAGAATGTGGGAAGCAGCACTGAGAATGGTAAGGAAAAACAGACAAATAGCCCTTGCTAGAAATCTAACAGGAGTACAGTTCCACTCCCAAAGGAGGAAAGGAGACTTTTGGGGAGAAATTTGGGGGTCTAGATAGTAGAACATGGATCTTATCAACTTGATGGGGATGGGCATTCAGGAAATCTGAATCACTGGGAAATCCCAGTGGAGACTCAGGCAAATGAGAGCATATGGGGCTTTAGAGTGGATGAGTGTGGGCTCTGGCCCTAGTGCTGGGCCAGGATGAAATGAGGATTCCAGAACAGGTGGACATTCAGCTGGTCCCCACATGCCCTCACTACTTCTCTTAAGAAGTCCAGGTGTAGACAGACGTTCCACGCAGGTCACATGCTCGGGGCCTGAGAGTGTAACTGAGCAGGACCCTATGGGGCCTTTCCGGGATGGACCCCACTCCTGGTCATGTCCCCTGCCTGTCTCCCATTTGTAGAAAACCTTTAGCCTCCTAGGCCTTCCTGAGTTCCAAAGAATAAATTTAATCAGAGAAGTGAGAAAATGCAGAAACAAAGAAAAATAGTCCAGCAAAACAAAATAGTAATAGTTTGGCCATAAAAATAAAGTCAAAGACCCTTAATTCCTCCTCAAGAGCTATAGATAATATTCTGAGTCATATTCTGTGAACTGTTTTGCTGATAACATAACCTTCACCAGGCAGAGAAGTTAATTACATGATGACCAGATTACAGCCAAGACATAAGCCTCTCTCATCTTGCACAGTTCTAAGAACTGTCCTCAAGGAAATGGAAACAAGCCAACTTTGGAGCTGAAGATTTACTATACTTAAAATAATCAAGGTGACACTGACCAGACCACTGCATGACCAATTTCAAGATAATTGCTTAAGCTGAGTGTGCTGGTCTCTACCCCCTTTGCATGTAAATTCCTGAAATTTCCCCTTAAAAGCTCTTGCCCCCTGATTGACAATGAGGAGTTGATTTTTTGAGATGTAAGTCCACCTTCACCCCAAGATTGTCAGGTTCCTCAATAAAACTACATTTCTTTTTACCCAACACTTGTTTCTCAGTATTGGATTCTTGAACAATGAGCAGCCAAAATTGAATTTCATAAGAAGAACATCAAGAGGGACAGTGGGGCAGAGCTCCAGGTGGGAGAGAAATGGTCTGTTTGGGGAAGTTTGTTTCAGCATTGGGGGCTGTTATGATCTCTCTCTGGGTTTCCCCAATGGGATTTTTAAAATGATTGATGTCACAGTTGTCCAACAGCATCTCCATCAGTGCACATGGGGTACCATCTGGTGTCCTTCCATATCGTCCTCTGTCTGCCCAAGTCATTCCATGACCTCCCAGGCACCCCTGTGGTCTCCCAGGCCTACCAGTGTCTTCCTATGTCTCTGTCTCTCCTCTCTCTCTCTCTTTCCCTGTATGTGTATGCGTGTTTCTCACTGTTTCTCTCTCTTTCTCTTTCTCTCTGTATCTTTGTCTATCTCTATATCTATTTCTCTCTCACTGTCTCTCCTTCAGAAAAACATCTACTTCTGCTTTATTGACTACACCAAAGCCTTTGACTGTGTGGATCACAATAAACTGGAAAATTCTGAAAGAGATGGGAATACCAGGCCACCTGACCTGCCTATTGAGAATTCTGTATACAGATCAAGAAGCAACAGTTAGAACTGGACATGGAACAACAGACTGGTGCCAAATAGGGAAAGGAGTACATCAAGGCTGTATATTGCCACCCTGCTTATTTAACTTAAATGTAGAGTACGTCATGAGAAATGCTGGGCTGGAGGAAGCACAAACTGGAATCAAGATTGCCAGGAGAAATAGCAATAACCTCAGATAGGCAGATGAAACAATCCTTATGGCAAAAAGTGAAGAAGAGCTAAAAAGCCTCCTGATGAAAGTGAAAGAGGAGAGTGAAAAAGTTGGCTTAAAACTCAACATTCAGAAAACTGAGATCATGGCATCTGGTCCCATCACTTCATGGCAAATAGATGAGGAAACAATGGAAAGAAACAGTGAGAGACTTTAATTTGGTGGGCTCCAAAATCACTGCAGATGGTGACTGCAGCCATGAAATTAAAAGATATTTGCTCCTTGGAAGAAAAGTTATGACCAACACAGACAGCATATTAAAAAGCAAGACATCACTTTGCCGACAAAGCTATGGTTTTTCCTGTAGTCATGTATGGATGTCAGAGTTGGGCCATAAAGAAAGCTGAGCATGGAAAAATTGATGCTTTTGAACCGTGATGTTGGAGAAGACTCTTGAGAGTCACTTAGACTGCAAGGAGATCCAACCCGTCCATCCTAAAGGAGATCAGTCCTGAATATTCATCAGAGGAACTGATGCTAAAGTTGAAACTCCAATACTTTGGCCACCTGATGTGAAGAACTGACTAACTGGGAAAGACACTGATCCGGGGAAAGATTGAATGCAGGAGGAGAAGAGGACAACAGAGGATGAGATGGTTGGATGGCATCACCAACTCGATGGACATGAGTTTGAGCAAGCTCCGGGAGTTGGTGATGGACAGGGAAGCCTGGTGTGCAGTTCGCCAGGTTGCAATGAGTAGGACATGACTAGTGACTGAACTGAACTGAACTGAACCTTCAACTTCAAGAAGAATAGAAAAAGAAGGATAAACTGAACCCGAAGCAAGCAAAAAGAAGGAAATAACAAAGATGATGGTGGAAATCATTGAAATAAAAAAAAAAAAAAAAGAAAATATCAAATAAAATCAAAAGTTGTTCTTTGAAAAAATAAGATTTTAAACAAAATGTTAGTTTTACTGACTGAGGAAAAAAGGCACAAATTGCCAAAATGAAAGGGGAAACATTATTACCAGCTTTTTAATAATTAAGTGATAATAAGGAAATTCTCTGAACAACTTTATGTCAGGAAATTAGACAACTGAGAAGAAACAGGCAAATTCCTAGAAACACAAAAATCACTTAAGGAATGAAAAATCTGAGCGGACCCTAAGAAATAAAATGAACGTGAAAGTGAAATCGCTCAGTCCTGTCCGACTCTTTGAGACCCCAAGGACTGTAGCCTACCAAGCTCCTCCGTCCATGGGATTTTCCAGGCAAGAGCACTGGAGTGGGTTGCCATTTCCTTCTCCAGAGGATCTTCCCAACCCACGGATTGAACCCGGGAATCCGGCATTGTAAGCAGACGCTTTACCGTCTGAGCCACCAGGAAAGACAAATAAAATAGTAATTAAAATTTTCCCACAAAGATAAGCCTAGAATCTGATGGCTTCATTGAAGAATCTACAAAACACTGAACAAAGAAACAACAGCAATCATTCACAAACTGTTTCAGAAAACAATGTAGGGAACAAAGACACCACAAGAAACCTACAGGCCACTATCCTCTTAAGTATCAATGTAAAAATCCTGAATAAAACATTAGCAAATGGAATTCAGTAACAGATTGAAGAATCAGAGGGGACTTATCCCAGGAATGTAAGGTTGGTTTGACATTTGAAAATCAGTTATATAATACACAGACTAGAAATAGGTAGAAGGCATCTCTTTGAGGCAATAAATATGCTCTAATAGTGGATTTTGGAGATGGATTTATTAGAAATCATTGAATTGCATGTTTGAAGCAGCTGAATTTTAAGGTGTGAAAATTATACCTTAATAAGTGTATAAAAAACTAGTGACAGGAAGATTTGGGCTTGGCAGGGTCCAGAGCAGGTAATCCGGAAGGGATGGGACAGAGGGTCAAGGGACAGGAGGTCAGATGGGCTCGCAGGTACTCTGTACCATCTCCATCAGGAGGCGTGAGCTGAGACACGGGAGGTGGGAGATGTGGGGGCCTGGGGGTGTGGCACGCGGGACTGCGGTTGGGGCGGGGCAAGGAGAGGAGGAGGTCTCAGGGCACTGGAAGGATGTGTGGGGCACGAAAGGGGGAGCGTGGCGGGGCATGGGGTAGATGTGGAGGAGTGCTAGGCGCGAAAGGAAGGGGGACTGGGGGTCTCGAACAGGAAGGCGTACAGAGTGGGCAAGTGGTGCATGGGGACTCTCGGGATTCCGGATGTGTGCGAGAGGTACCCGGCGTCAGGAATCCAGCAGTAGCACGCTGCGCAGATAGGACTGGTCAGTCCTAGACCCTCGCAGCTCCAAGCGCCTGGGTGCAGGTGGTGTGGATACTACCTGCGGTGCTCTCGGAACCGCCGGCTGGGCAGTAGTCCTCAGGACGTGCGTATACTGGGGGCACAGCTTCTGTAGGCGGCCAAAGACATAGGTGCGGGGTGGGAGGCCTCACCCTGCAGGTCGCCGACCAGGATCCGTTCCAGGAACCATTCCAACATGAGCCAAGAGTGACACAATGTGCACCGTTCCACGGCAAGTTAATGAAAATCACTGAATTGCACTTTTAGGAGGGACTTCCCAGGTAGAACTAGTGGTAAAAACCCGCCTGCCAATGCAGGAGATGTAAGGAAGTCCAGTTCGTTCCCTGGATTGGGAAGATCCCCTGATGAAGGGAATAGCAACTCACTCCAGTATTCTTGCCTGGAGAATCCCATGGACAGAGGAGCCTGGCGCTGACAGTCCATAGGGTCACACAGAGTAAGCACAACTGGAACAACTTAGCATGCATGCATACACATTTATGAGTGAAGCTGAGGGTGTAACAATTAGGCCTTAGTAGTTATTTAAAATCCCAGCTGCTTTAAGACCTAACTCTCTTACCCCGTTGTCTCAGGCCTGAAATGGGATGGTACCACAAAGACTTGCTGTGAGGCTCGAGTAAATGTGGAGGAAACAAGTTGAAAAGGACCCTTTGTCTTTTAATCCGGCTTTGTGGACACATTACACGCCCATGGGATATATAGGTGACAAAGTAAAAGGGACCTACAGAGACTGACCACCCATATAGACTGAGGGGGGCTGTTTTTGTCTTAAATATTCCTTTGACCATACTTCAGCCATAAAAGGGAAAGAAACTGTCATTTTCGGGGATGTCAATGAACTTAGAGTCTGTCATACAGAGTGAAGCAAGGCAGAAAGAGAAAAACAAATACTGTCTATTAATGCATATATGTGGAATCTCAGAAAATGGTATCAATGAGCTTATCTGAAAAGCAGAGAGAGAGACACGGATGTAGAGAACAAACCTATGGATGCCAAGGAGAAAAGGTGGAGTAGGATGAACTGGGACATTGGAACTGACATATTCACAGTATTATGTATAAAACAGGTAACTAATGAGAACCGACTGTATAGCACAGGGAGCTCTACTCAGTGCTGAGGTGACCTAAGTGGGATGGGAATCCAAGAGGGGACATATGTATATGTATGGCTGATTCCCTTTGCAGTACAACAGAAACTGGTAATGGTAGTGTAAAGCAACTATGGTTGTTGTTCAGTTGCTCAGTCGTGTCTGACTCTTTGTGATCCCATGGACTGCAGCACCCCAGGCCTCCCTGTCCATCACCAACTCCCAGAGCTTGCTCAAACTCAAGTCCATCAAGTCGGTGATGCCATCCAACCATCTCATCCTCTGCCATCCTCTTCTCCTGCCTTTAATCTTTCCCAGCATCAGGGTCTTTTCCAATAAGTCAGTTCTTCACATCAGGTGGCCAAAGTATTGGAGTTTCAGCTTCAGCATCAGTCCTTCCAATGAATATTCAGGACTGATCCTTTAGGATTGACTGATTTGATCTCTTGCTGTCCAAGGGACTCTCAAGTCTTCTCCAACACCACAGTTTAAAAGCATCAATTTTTCGGCACTCAGCTTTCTTTATGGTCCAACTCTCACATCCATACATGACTACTTACTAATGCCTTTAGTATTTAGTAGCTCCTCCCTCCAAATTCTGAGGTCCTCCATCACGCCATCCTGAATATTTGCTTTTCAGCACTGACGTGACTTGGGTTCAATCCCTGGGTGGGGAAGACCTCCTGGAGAAGGAAATGGCAACCCATTCCAGTATTCTTGCCTGCAGAATTCCATGGACAGAGGAGCCTGGTGAGCTACAGTTTATGGGGTCGTAAAGAGTCAGACACAACTGACAAATAACACTTTTACTTTCAACCCAAAATGCTTATCTTTACTTTTTTCCTGTTTTCCCATTGTTCTGCTGAGTCATGTGGGAGGAGGGGTGCTGGGCATTTTAAAACTCAGTAGGCAATATTTGGGATTCCCTGGTGGTTCATTGGTAAAGAATCTACCTGCCAATGCAGGAGACACAGGTTTGATCCCTGGGTCAGGAAGATCCCCTGGAGAAGCAAGTGGCAACCCTCTACAATATTCTCGCCTGGGAAATCTCATGGACAGAGGGGCCTGGCAGGCTACAGTTCACTGGATCACAAGAGTTGGACACGACTTAGCAGCTGACAAGGCAATCCTTATGGTTGCTTTGAAGCCTCAGGAACAGCTGACACATGCTACCTGCCCTGACTTACTCCACACTCATCCAGCTTTATTTTCCTCCAGAATGCTGACTACCCAAGTAAGAGCTCACCAACTGATAGCCTTACCTTAGCTACTCCTAGTGTAGGAGACGAACTACTGGTATATTATTTATTGTTCATGTGGGAATCACCAAGGGCTAGCACTGACTAGTGCCAATGTAGACATATACTGCTAGTGCAGGGGATCACCCACTGTAGGATCTGTTGGTGTTACCCTCACTCACAAGATTTCAGGTCATGTCCACGAGCCTGCATGTTCTTTGTGGTCTCTCTCAGCCTAGAACACTGGGTGGCACCCCTGGGATGCGGGGATATTTGTAAAGTTGAAGACCAATCTGTTTGCCAATAGGTGTCAGTGAAGCTCATTTTTTCCCCCCTCTCAACTGGTGGAGGGTAGCAGAATGTCACCCCAAAACCTGTCATTTGCCATAGATTATCTAACCAAGCAGACCCTATGGGGCTTTCTCGGGACAGACCTTCCCCCCTTTCCCCATGTCCTCTGCTGCAGTTCCTCTCTGGAGTACACAAATAACAGTATCTGATGCACAATCCCTGAATTGTTTTTACAGATGCTAAAACCATCAAATGGAAGAAACTACTTGATGATCTGGACCCCGAGACCTACTGGAGCCTAAGGTTGGTTAATATCAGCCACTCTGCTTTCTCACCATCAACCAGAGAACCATGTGCACGAGCTGATGGCATACCTTGAGCTCTCCACTCCCTCACCTGGCCTTTAAGACTGCCTTGCTGAAACCCTTCAGGGGGTCTGGGGTTTTAGAGCGCCCTGCCCTCCCGCTGTTGGTGCCTTTACGGTAAATACTGCATTTTCCCCGCACTGCCCGGGGCTAGTGGGCTGGCTTTACTGCTCCTTGGCAAGCCAACCCAAGTTTGGTTTGGTAACAATTATTGTGAGCTGGAGGTGCTTAAGAAGCAAATATAAGGTCCCTGCCTTTCCCCTTCTGTCTAAAAGCAGGATGTACATTTTCAGTGGTATCTCTGTCCCCGCCTCTACAAGAAAGATGTGAAGACTCTAGATCCTATGAGTTTAGAGATTGAGGGGATGGGGATCTACGTATAACAAACCACACTAACTGGCCTTAGCTACCATCAGTTTACCTGCCTGTTTTGCCACCCTTGGAAGCCTAAGGCTGCTTTCCCTGTCTTGTCATTTCTCCATAAACATTGCTGTTTGTTGAAGACGTATCTAAGCCAGAGATCTAAGCTGCTTTGTTCTAAGTCACTCATTTTCCTGGGGCTTCTTCTATGCATACCTGAGGCATTCACGTCAATATACTTGTTTTTCTGTTATTTTTTATTTAAAGGTCTCAACCAAGAACTCAGAAGGGTTGGGGGGAAATGATTTTTCCTCCCCCATACTTGTGTTCAGCTTTGTTCAAAAGCTGAAGCCAGAAGTATCTTGGTGTCCTGGCAGCGGTTCTATGCTCATTCATTAAACCCACGAGACTTCCACAGACTAGGTTTCCAAAAGCTATTGCTGAAGTCCCAAGCCTTAAAGTCCAAATCTTTCTCCAGGCAGGAACCAAATAGTATGCTCAGATTTCCAGGAGGAAATGAAGCAGTGGGCCAAGTTACTTTATGATTACTGGGAATTCATATGGGAATAATTTTCTAGTGAAAAAAAAAAAAAAAACATGCCAGACCCGTGACTCAACTGAGAAAATACTTCCCCCTGTTGTATGTAATTGGAAGGAACTGCTGTTAAAGATACTCAAAAGTGGTATATATATAGTCACAACAACAAAAAAGCCCAAGAATGGGAGAATGAGTAAGTAAATAAGTAAATGAAAAAGTACTGGCCATTGAACACAGTGGAACATAGGAAATGTTTATCAGGTTATCTGTAAAAAGGAAAAAATCCCCACAGTATCCGCAGGAAATAAACACACGTGCTGAGTCAAAGGACACGGAGATGGTATCTGGGAGCTGCTGTGCTTGTGTGGACGGCAGCTACATCCCTGACTTGGCCAGTGAGCATCCTGCTTCTGCATCCCCTCCCCGAGGGTGGGCCCTCTGGAGGATTTCCCCACTCTCCAACCTTAAGGACAACTGTTAGTTTATTTACTATGAGAATGGCCCTTACAATTAATAAAAATCTAGGGGTGCAGAGACACTGCATCACACCTTCTTGAGAAGGGTGAAGAAGTGTGAAAACTTAAAGCAAAAACGAACCCTGGATTCTGTAAGCCAGGGCTCTCTGTGGCCTCACCCCCTGCCCCAGGCAGGAGTCACACTCTGGGTTGAGTTCGGGGATAGCCCCACGGGTCACTGGAGACACACCTGAGAGGGCAAGGCCAGCCTGCTCTCCTCAGTGCCACTCGGGTGGAAACTGAAGCTGTGTCCCTTCTGAGCTTCACACTCACTTCCATGCACTCAGAACTCCCAGAACTGAACCTCTGCGCCTGGGACCAGGGAAGGACCTTTTCCAAAAGCCCTGGGTGGGCTATGCTCAGGGCGATTTGAGGACATCTGTGTGTCTTAATCAACCCCTTTATTCGGTGACTCACTTTCCATATCACCTCTCACCTGAGGACTCTGCTGCACCCCCAAACAATCAGAGACAACCACAGACTTCCCCAGCAGTTTGGACCAGACCCCAAGTCAGGTTGGTGGGCTTTGAACCACCTCATGGCCAGCAGTTTCACAAGATAGTAGCTTTCTCAAGGGGTGGCCCCAGGGCCTGGGGGGCTCACACTGCAGCCTGAGTAAATTCTACAGGCTCTCATCTCTTACCCGAGACTGAGGCTGGGCAGGGCGGGCTGCTGAGGCCCCTGGAAGCAGAGCTACCAGGGCCCCAGGCTCCGGGCTCCGCACAGGACTGTGGGTGTGATGCACTGGTGAATGGGGTCTCAGCACCTGATGACCTTGCGGGGTCCCGGGGCGAGGAAAGCCCAGCCTGCACACACTCATCCATGGCTTCCTGGGAGTGGCAGTGACAGAGTTCAGTTTGCTCCTCGATCTGAGTGGTACTATGGGTGCTTTCCATAGCTCAGAGGACAAGCAGCCTCCCCTCGGGTTTTCCAAGCATCTCACAGACTCAGAAGGCAGGACAAGGGGCTGCGAGAGACGTGCTCACTGGGGAGCCAGTCCGTCCCCGGGCCCGCCTTTCAGCCTGCAGATGGTCATAGGGGTCGGGCTGCTGGACAGAGGAGAGAAGAGGGCCCGTAGGGTCCCCGAGAAGGGCGTCTCAGGAAAGGTATACAAGAGTGACCCATCATTGGCACTGTAGAAGGACAGGTGTCCAGCCTCGTAGTCCAGAAAGATGCCCACGCGCCGGGGTGGGTCTCGGAGAGGGGCAAAAGCTCGCTCGGAGGAGTTGTAGTAGCTTCCCAGGAACACCAGGATCCAGAAGCCATTGCCAGCAAACAGCTCGCCCTTCTCCTTGCGGTTGGCGTTCTCTCTGCAGACACCCAGGGCCCAGCTGGCCCGCTCCCCCACCTCCACCTCCCAGTAGTGGCGGCCCGAGGTCAGGGGCTCCCGGCCCAGCACACAAGGCCCAGGGTCGAACCGCTCGGGGCTGTCGGGCAGGGCCTGCCGCAGGTCCCCACGCCGCACGCTCCTCCTGTCCTCGGACAGCACCAGCTCAGGGTTGGCCGTGTCAGGATCCAAGGTCATGTCCCCTGCAGACAGAGCACCAGTCAACCCTCCCAGCTGTCTGCTTCAGATCCCTACACCCTTGCAGTCACAGCTTGTGACTGACCACACCCCTTCCCGCTCAAAAAGATTACCCAACCACTTAGAGTTGTATCTTGGAACATTCTAGAAAGTAGTTCATGCTTCCTTGTGATTCACCCTCCTTTAGAGGACAGAAGGAAATCCTGAGTGCTTTCTGTCCCCAGAGGGAAGTGTGTGTATTCCAAGCCTGGGGTCCACACAGGTGCTCTGGTATTTCTGCTCTTCCTAAATGCATCAGTGAAAAGTTTGGACCTGACCTGCTACCTTACCTGCCCAAGGGCCTCGATCGCTCCTAGTTTCTCATCCAGGGAATGGGAGCTTGCTGTTGTTCTACCCCCGACCAGCAGCAGCAGCTCAGGACTGGCACTGTCTCTGGTCTGGAGACAGCAGGCTGGACCCCCCGGCCTGCCACGGCACTCACCTCGGAACCTCCGCAAGGCCTCCACCAGCCCAGGGACCCTGCACACAGTCCTCATCTCCATAGGTACCACCTCGGGAGGCTGCAGCTTCACGTCCTGGACTCTGGAGGGGCAGTGCAGATGTCACCCCTGCGGAGGGCCCACCTGAACCCTGCCCCCCTTCCCTGGGGAGAGGCCGAAGCTCCTACCTGCGCAGGGTGTCCCTGATATCCTGTGGGAGAGACACACAGCGTCAGCACGTCTCCTGGTCTTGGGCCTGCCCTACACCAGAGTGCCCCCAAACCTCCTGGACGGGCGTGGACACACACACTTATGTGGTGGGAAACCGCCCTGGAGCTGTCCTGAGTCAGGCATGAGGTCACCGGAGAGCAGCTCTGGGCGCGCCAGCCCTGCAGACCCGGCTGCAGCCCCTTCACATGCCTGGAGGGCACGGCGGGTCTGGCTGCCAGCCCACTTACCCACAGAGCCCTAGGCACCCCTCCAGAGGTTGAAGGCTGTCTCCACCTTAGCCTGGAGCCATGCCTCTATCAGCCGAGCACTTCCTGCCCCCCAGGCCCGAGGCAGCTGGTGGTCTGGTGTCTGTGGTCTCTGCCCCCCTGTCCTACAGGCGCTCCCGCCTGGCCTGCACCGGCTGCCATGCCTCAGGTCCCCACTCACAGCTGGCCTTCCTGGTAAGGCCTCTCTGCCTGGATGCTCCTCTCTCTGGTGACGATACGTAAGAACAGTTTACTCAAGGGTCATAAAATGATTGTGTCCCCCCAGATCCAAGGCACTCCCTGCAGCAGGTCTCCTGACCAACACTGTGGGCCAAGGGTCGGCCCACCTGACCTCCCCCACATGCCTCAGTAAACACAGCGCTACCCAGGGATGCTCTTCCCCCAGCACAGGCAAAGGTTGCAGGGGGGAGAATGGGGGGCATCTTTTCTGCAGTCAGCAAGGTGAACAGGGAACTGAGAAGATGGCCAAGGCCAGGAGATATGAGCACTTGGGGACGTAGGGCAGTAGTGGTGAGCAGTGGAGGGTAGATGGGGCAGTAAGGAAAAGGCAGCAG
Source organism: Muntiacus reevesi (assembly GCF_963930625.1). Lineage (NCBI taxonomy): Eukaryota > Metazoa > Chordata > Mammalia > Artiodactyla > Cervidae > Muntiacus > Muntiacus reevesi. Next base: position 181,532,046 of record NC_089249.1, on the reverse strand, counting down.
GGAGTGAAGGGCAGGAAATGCAGCCAGGCCAGCTGAGGTCAATCCCTCGCTGAGATCTCAACTGAGACCCCACATTGCATTTCATATAAACCTGCAGTTCTCATCTTTCTGGACCAATCTGTCCTCCCTCTAGAACCTCTGCTTCCCGCAGCTGGTCCAGCACCATTCACTCACCTTTGAGGGCTGCTCCCTATCATCCCTAGCTGCCTGCCTAGCCCCCATTTTACTGACCTCTGCTGACTTCCCTCAACTCCTACCATACACGTGCCCAGATTCTTCCTGCTTCCCAGGCTGAAAAATCACTGCTGGCTCAGCAAAGGCCAAAGGAATGTTTTAGCCATAGGATGGCAGCCTGAAGCTGGTCCTTAAAGGTTCACTCAGGTCTGAAGCTCCAAGGAGGGTCACCTCCTGCAGGAAGCCCCCTGGACTGCACATGCAGTGTCTTCACTCCCACCTGAGGGCACAAACTGCTGGGGCCAGGAGTCCAGCAGATTCTCAGGGGCAGCACTCGGCCCATGCAGGAATCACTGCGGGGGACCTGCAGGCTTCTCCTCTCAGCCCAGTGGGCCCAAACCTTCAGAGAGCTGGGTGGTGACCCAGTGGCTCTAGATCCTGGAATGCCACCCTGTGGCCTGGCCAGTCTCCAGGAGGGCTCCCAGGACAGGCACTAATAGTTCACGCAGCTCAGCACTGGGGTCTACTCTCCATGTTTCACAGGAAGGTGACTAGCTATTGACCTGGGAGGTCCAGGCAAGCATCAAGGTAGTCGGCTTTTTCTGCACAATGCTTCCCCCGCTTTTCTCTCCATTTCCACGCCTGGCCTTCCCCTGAGACCCCCACAGGCCCACCCCCAGAAGGGGTGCCAGCTCACCTGCAGCAGCCCCAGTGCAGGCAGCTGGCAGCGGCCCTCCAGCTCGGTGATCAACTCAGCCAGCTGGGCGCTCTGCTGTCCGAGGCGGGCCGCGCTCTCCCTCAAGGGGGGCAGCACCTCCAGCTCCTCCTCTTCCAGCCTCTGCAGCAGCAGCTGCTCCTCCTCCACAAGCAGACGGCGCAGCCTCTCAAACTCTGTCAGGACGTTCTGCCGCTGGGTCTCCACCATCTTCTGTGGGGGCCGGGGAGGATGGTTGAGGGCCTGGGACCTGGAGCCCAGGTCCATCTGGGGTCCCCCACACCCACTCCTTCCTGACCCCAAAGCTCTGTACCACCAGGGGCACCCAACAAACCCAGGGGCACTGAGTATCCCCCCAAATCCCAACTTAACCACCCAACGCATTCCCAATTTCCATTTCCCCAACCCTCAAAGCCACGATCTGGGATCACCCCCACACCTCAAACCCACCACCTGGGACCCCCCATGCCTGGCCCTCCCTGACACCCACTCCTGAGTGCCAAACCCACTGAGTTTACATGGGGTATATATGGGGTCTGGAGCAAGAATGCTGCCTCAGGAGTGGCATGAGGCTGAATGTGAAAGCAGGGTCGTGTGGTGGGGTCCCTCATGCCACCCATTCCTGCCCACACTGGGCGCCTGGCCACCTGCCTGCCACAGGGAGCAGGTCTCCTCCGCTTGGGCCTGGAACAGTAGCGCATCCTCCATTTGCTTCCGCAGGTGCTCCAGGGATTTCTCCAGCTTGCTCTGCAGGGAGGTGAGGCCAGAGTGACCCGAGCCAGGCCAGGCCTCCAGGCTGGCTCTTATACATGCTCCCACCTGCTCAACTCCTGCTAAGCCTGAACTCAGTTGGCAGGGACCAGTAGCGGAAAAATGGGTCTGGGACATAGTAAGTCCCAAACTCATATTTGCCAGGAGATGCTTTCTGACTGGTGTGGCCCTTCCACCACTGTCCTCACAAGCATGGCTCTCCTGCTACTGCCCCTTGGCTAAATTTCCTTTCTTCTGTGGTTCCCGTGCCTCCCTCATCTCAGGGCAACTTTCCCACAAGCCAGTTTTCACTGCATCACCACCTCCTTTCTTCCAAACCCCGTCACTTTTCTCTGCCTGGGCTGGGCTTGCTGGATTTCAGCTAACTAGAACACATGGCAGAACAGACGGGTTTACATTTGTATCCGGTTCCTTGGTCCTGATTTCAGGCCTATGCCTGACATTGCCTTCAACCCTGTTTATGACACATTCAGCATCTGGTAAAGCCAGAAGGCCTAAAGGACTATCACAAGAGTGACCACAGCGGCGTTCTTGGGGTTTCCACTGTTCTGTCCATGTTCTAGACACACCAGGGCCCCGAGAGGCTGCGTTTTGTAAAGTCAGCGCTTCCGGGCTGTGCAGATAGCAGCCAGGGCCCTCTGATGGGCATCCTCCCCAACACTAAAAGCAAGCACCAGACAGTGAAAGGGACTGGGTCATGACGCTATGGTACCTACATTACTGAGAGCTGGGATGACAGAAACAGCAGAGCACTCTGCTCTCCTCCTTTCAGCATTTTCCAAGAGAAATGTGCCTCCCCTTTACCAGGAAGCGGGGGGCACTCATCACCCAGAGGCAAGCTGATGACACCGAGGTGAGTCTACCTTCTCACCTGTTGATCTCTTCTGTCACTCTAATTTGCAAGCCTGAGTTACAGAACATCATATGCTAGAGGAAAAGGCTTTTCCTCCCCTGGGACGGGGAGGGTTTGCTACCATGGGAGACTTTATCAGGTCAGTTGGAAGATGCCTCTAGAGAGCTACTGGTCATTCTCTGCTCTTCCGGTCACTATCCACACCCTGACCAGGAGCCTCAGCGACAGGAGCGCAAATCTGCCAGACTGACAGAAGGAGTGGGTGTTCAGGTATGCATATTACACCTCAAAGTGAGGGAAAAAAACCACAAGAACGTGTTAGGACAAGTCCAGTGATGTGGGTTGGGTATAGGTTTATTCTGTTGTCCCAGAGGCTTATTCTATGATAATGATAGAATAGCAATCCTAACGCTGACTAAACTGTGTACTTGAGGCATCTCAGCAGCAGACAGTACTGGCCATAAAGAGAAATGAAAATAACAGTCAGAAAGTTTGAAAGAGATCACCCACAGACTTGATGCTTTGGGTTTCAGAAGCAAACCCACCCACAGACCAGGGAGGGAGCAGGCAGTTGGCCAGGTAAATGTTTGTCCTGAGGCTCTCAGCAGAGAGTGCTGTGTTAGTTTGGATTTTAAGAAATACATTTCCATAACAGAGAAACAGGGCATCTCTGCCTTGTTTGCTGGCAGAGCATCCAAACGGGAAACACTGGTTTGGCTACTGGTCTGGGGCTCTGGCTCCCAGAGCAGTGGCTCCATCCTACGTTGATCCCAGCCTGGGGCTCTATAGCAGCTCCCTGGCTGCCTTCCCATCTGGCCTAATCAGAACTTCAGCACTGGGTGGGCCCCACAGCCCTACTCTGCCCACAGACGGCTGAGAACTCATGCACGTCCATCTGGGACCAGCCACCTCTCAGGTTCCCTTCCCACTTTCTCCTACTCTCGGCTCCGTCTCTGCCAATGGTCAGTCAAAACTGCCCAGTCCCCTCCCCAGACAGCCCTCCCACCGCCTCTTTGGGATCTAGACTTCAGAAAGCTCGTCCCCTCCTCGCCCAGGTTCCTAGGCCAGCGCCTCACTGGTGGGCGGTGCCCCAATCCCGTAGGATGCTGGTTTGGAACAGGCTGCACCCCCTTACACACCCCCGAGACCCGGTGCAGGCTGGAACCTGAGCCCGCGACATCGGGCAAGATGCGCCCCCTCCAGGCTCCGGCCCCCCACCCGCGCCGCGGCGATCCCTTGCCAAGCCGCGCTCTGCCCACACCTTAAGGTCTTCGGCCGCGTCCTGCAGCGGGCGCACGCGGTGCGCCCAGTGCTCCCCCGAACGCTCGCAGGCGGCGCACAGAAGGCGCAGCTCGTCGCCGCAGAAGGCGGCCAGCGGCTCGCGGTGCGCTGCGCACACTCCCTGCGGAACAGGCGACGGTGGGTGCAGGCGCCGCGCCATCTCGGCCATCTTGGCGAGCGGGCGGTTGGGTCGCAGGTTCCTCTGCGGGAACAGCTCGCGGCACTCGGGGCAGGCGTACGGGCCCTCGGGCTGACCCCAGCAGCGCCGGATGCACTCGCGGCAGAAGTTGTGGCCGCAGTCGGTCATCACGGGATCCGTGAAGTAATCGAGGCAGATGGCGCAGGTGGCCTCCTCTTGGAGGTTGGTCGACAGGTCGGGTGCGGCCATGGCCCCAGTGGAATGGACGAGGGCCGCGTTCTCCGCCGGGTCGGGCGGCCGCTGCCGGGACTCCGGGGAGGGGGCGGGGACACGCGCGCGGAGCAGGGCACCAGGGGATTCGGGGAGCTTCGGGGCGCAGGGTCTCCGGGGTCCGAGGCCTCTCGATTCCGAGGATGCGGAGCGTATAGCTCCGGGACTGCGGCGGCTCCAGGAAGATAGGGCCTAGGGACCCCGTTTGCAGGCAGGAAGGGAAGCTCAGCAGCAGCGGAAGCAGGAAGCAGCTTTTTTCGCTTCTGGAACCACCCACTGTAGCTCTGGATTGGCCGTGGTCTGTCACGCGGCCTCCAGCGGCACCCAACTGGAGGCTGCTCACCCACTGACCTTGCGCCGCCGCCGCCACCGGTGCGCGAGTTCGTGGCTGTCTGTGGGTTGCTGCGGCTCTGCGGTACCTGCTGTCTCCCTTGGACCTCGGGGAACGTGAGGTTTAGGGGCCGGAGCTGCTCCGCAATGCGCAGAGGCGGCGAGGACAAGGGGAAGCCGAGGTTGTGCTGGGGAGGCCCAAGTCGTTCCCCGTGCGCTCCTGGGTCCTCTCAAGCCCCCGGGCTGGGAACGATCAGAACTGATGGTGTCGAGGGCTCAGTCCACTGGGACTATTGGCCTTGTTGGGGGTCAGAGTACATTGGCCAGAATTCTGGGGTTCTGGCCACTGTTCCCCGGTTGTTAATGCGTCTGCAATCATGGGGGTCGGGGGTAGGATGGGCAGTGGGGAGTGAGTTAACGAAAGGGACCCTGTCTGATCCTACTCAGGTAGGCAGCTCTGAGGCTTGTTGGAATTCAGCTTGAAAAGTCCCTTCACTTTTTCATCTCCCCCCTGTGAAGGACCCAGATATGGAATTTGCTGAAGACAAAGAAGGTAGACACTTGAGGCCTTGGCTCTACATATAAAAATCTGAACCACTGAGCCACCAGTGAATGGCAACATCTCTAAGTGGAGAGTAGGGGACATGGCTAAAGAAAACTACACCACACTGTGCCTTGTACGTATACATGTATGTGTTTAGAAACTGATCCACTATAAAAGTTTTCTGTGTGAAGCATCTGTAAATATCGACTCTTAATGTTTAACTGCTTTAATCATGGTTATATTTCCACTTTGTAAAACCAGCCTGCACAGCCGATGGCTTGCAAATGCCTCATTCGCGATAAGCTGGGCAGGTGGGCCTTGCTGAGCGGGAGGGACCACCTCACCTTCTGGAGAAAGGAGGGTTGCCCAGGCTCCACCAGCCTGCGCCCCTATCCCTTCACCCACAGAGTCACTGTAGAGATGACCATCTGGCCTGATTTGGGGGCCCCAAGGCAGAAGAAGGGCTGCAGGGGGCCAGGGAAGGCAGGCTGAGAGTAGGTATGCAGGTGGGACCCATTGTTCACATTGTAGAAGGACACCTCTCCAGCTTCAAAATCCAGGAAGATGCCCATGTGGCTCGGAGGCTCGGTCAGTGTGACGGGAGTTGGGGGAAACGTGGCAGGTACATACCTCTTTCCCTTGCATAGCTGCACCACCCAGAACCCATTTTCTGGGGACTTGGGGACCCTGTTCCTCCGGCCCACGTTGTCCCTGCACACGCCCAGGGCCCACAGGGCATCACCGGTGAGGTTCATGCCCACCTCCCAGTAGTGCCTCCCCGAGGAGAAGGTCTCTTGGCCAACCGCACAGGGATAGGCGAGGAACCTGTCCTTGCCACGGGGTGCGCCATCCATCGGGGTGCTCAGGTAGCACTTCTGGCGGCTCTCATACAAGAAGAGGTAGGGGTATGCCGTGGAGGGGTCGGGCACCACATCCTCTGGAGACAGGCCCAGGGTGGAGGGGAGAGGGGAACATTTCAGGGTCAGTGTGGGGAGGGCAAGGCCCTAGAAGGGACGGTTCATCCTAACCCCCACCCGGGCCTCCCTTTGGCTGAGTTCAGCTGTGAAGCTGGAGTTAACTGCATGATCCTATATCCCAACTGTGGATATTGGCGGTGCCAAGGAGATGGGGCTGGGGTACCATTTGGGGAACCCCTCTCCTATTGGTGGCTCTTGCCTTGAGTGGCTGAGAGCAGGGTGAGGCATTGCCAAGAGCCCCTGGGCCCCCACTTACCTTGAAAACTCTTGAGGACCTCTATCTGCCCTGGAACCCTACAGGTGGTCTTCAGCATGATGGAGGTAGCCTCTGGGTACTGCACACTCAGGCTGTTCTTCCTCCAGTGGATACAGGTCTCACTGTTCCCTCTGGCCACACTTCCAGTCCTCTCTGCGCCCATCACCACCCCCACCGCAGGTGGTACTTACCTGCTGAGGAGGCCTTTCATATCCTTCAAAAGACATGGAAGAAAGCAGAGAGACTGGCAGGGTCTGTGGTGTTCCCAAGCACCCTGTGTTGACATTTGGCCAGAAGAGCTAGAAGGGCTTTATGTGTTGCCATGGCCCCATTTCCAGTTTCTAGAGAGTAATCCTGTCTTGGCTATCCACAGTATCATTTATCTGACTTGCCCAGGCCTCCTCTTCCCCATCACAATGAATGAGGACACAGGGAAGCTGTCCAGCTCATGACACACCATGAAGGCCTCTGTGGGCCTCAGGCCTTGAGTGGGTCAGGAGTCAGTTTAGTGGGTTGCAAACAGATTACATTTTGATAAAAGGCAAAGTATTCCCCTAAAGGTAGAGAGAGTGTATAATCTGTTGTCAACACCAGACACTTACTGGCAACAAAACCCACAGGATGCTGGGATAACAGGCATAAAAGTGACTGATGCAGGCATACTGGGAGATCTAGATACCCTGCATGTGGCATTTGCTTCAGTTGTATAAACACATTCCTGTGAGTACATGTATAGTGACTCGCAATGTGAAATGTGTTTTTTTGCTGTGGAGTCCCTCGCTCTGCACACTTGAATCAATTACCCACTTTTCAGCCAATATAAACGGCCCCTTTCCGGGCCTCAGTGTGCAGGCCCACCCCTGCTAGGCCAGCTGCACCCTCTCCCCACGTCCACAGCTGGCCTGTGCTATCGTGTGACTTGCTCTTGCCTGTGAAGTCACCGGGCGCCTCTCTGGGGCCAATATGCTCAGGCCCTGCATCATTGTGTGGACAACAGCTGCCCTCAAGCCACATCCCGGGGCTATGAAGGGGATGAACACAGCCCAGCAGGACTGAAGCCTGTTGTGGGCTGAACTGGCTCCCTCCCCAGATTCATCTATTGTGGAGCTCAAACCCTGCAGTTACCTCAGTATGAGTGTATCTGGAGATAAGGCCTTAAAGATGTGATTAAGATAAAATCAGATCGTTTGGGTGGGCTGTAATCCAGTCTGACAATGTCCTTATAATAGGAGGCTATCAGGGTGTAGACTGTATACAGAGGAATGACTCTGTGAGGACCCGGGGAGAATATGGTTTATAAGCCAAGGAGAGGTCTCAGGAGAAACCAACTGTGCCCACAACTTGAGCTCAGACTTCCAGCCTTCAGGAGTGTGAGAAAGAAATTGTTGTTTAAACCACCCGGCCTGTGGTGTTTGTTACGCAGCCTGAGCTGATTGAGACAGCTTTCCCTGTTGGCCTGAATCTGTTGCCACAGGTCAGCCCACCCTGACTGCACCTGAGCCGGGGCTCAAGCCCCCGTCCACCACCCCCAGCCAGGTACACAGGCATGCCGCCTCACCTGCAGCATCTGGAGCGGAGTGCACTCATTCCTGTCCTCCAGCTGCAGGAGCAGCCTCTCTAAGGAGTGACTCTGCTGCTTCAGCGAGTCAGTGCTCTTCTGCAGCTTTGCCACTGTCTCCTCCTCCTCCTTCTTCAGGGCCTGGAGCAGGCGCTGCTTCTCCTCCATCAGGAGGAGGCCCATCTTCTCAAACTCGACCATGATGCGCTCCCTCCGCTCCTTCACCTTCTCCTATGTGGGGGTGGGTGGGCTCCTGGAGGTGAGCCCCGCCCAGGGACCTACCACCCCTAGTGCCTGCTTTCAGAACCCACCCACCAACCCCACACACCAGCTTGGAAGGGCTGCTCTGGCAACAGTGGCACATCTCCCCTGGATCCCAGTGACCCACAGAAAACCAGCCAACCAGGCAGGGCTGGGAGTCAGGGATCACACAGAGGCCCCCCCGAATGTCACTGGGGCATAATTTTACTCTAAGCCCCAAATGGCAACATCCAAGCGCCTGTGTGCCCTTGCTCCCTGCATCTTTGAAATGGCCAGCCTGTGCTGAGGGCACCGTTCTCAGTCCTGATTTGGCAGGAATTCTGGGAAAATCATTGCCTTTCTGGGGTCCTGTGTTCTCATCCACACAGGACAGTGATTTCCCCCCTCAACGGGCTTCACAGGTCAGGAGGCCTGTGGGGACCCAGCTGGGCTTTCCCCACCCTGCCCTGCTGCCGGGTGTGGTGGCCTCAGCACCTACCTGCCACTCGGCCAAGGTCTGTTCCTCCTTGGCCTGCAACTCTCCAGTCTTCATCATCTCCTCTCGAAGGTACTCCATGTCCTCCTCCAACTTCAACTGTGGTGCACCCAAACCATGGGATTTGGGGTCAGTGGGCCCCCTGCATGCCCCACATCCAGACAGTGCCCTCTGAAGCTGCATCCACCCTGAACCATCCTAATGGGGTGCAAGGGATGGAAATATGCTACCCCAAAATCTGTCCCTTTGGCAGAAGGATTATTTTGAGCTGGAGGCAATTAAGAATCAACAGATGTAGAAAGATGCCTTCCAGGGGCTCCCATTATCTGACCAGAAGCATCTTACTGGGGATAGTTTGTGCCCATGAAGAAGATGGAAAATTGGTGTCAAGATGAACCTACACAAAAAGCCCCATCTTCCTTTACTTTCTCCCTGTATATATATATTTCTGTTATGATCTGAATGTTTGTGTCCCTCCAACATCCAAATTCATATATGGAAGCCCTAACTCCCAATGTGATGGCTGAGGTGGGGCCTTTGGGAGATGATGAGGTCATGACAGTAGGGCCCACATGAATGGGATTAGTGCCATTATAAAAGAGACCCGAGAGAGAGAGGACAGCAAGACGCTGGCCATGTGTGGACCAGAAAGGGACTCTCACCTGACTGTCCTCATCTCTGACGTCAGCCTCCAACTCTGAGCAATAAATTGCTGCTTATAAGCCACCCAGTCTGTGGAATTCTGTTACTGAGATGAGTTCCCACAGTCTGCCACCCTTGGGAGCCTGAAACTTTTACCTTTGTCCTGTTGCTTTTCTCCAAATGTACTGTTCTTTGTTAAGATGCTATATAAGCCCAAGTTCTAACTGACTTTTTTTTTTTGTACTGTTGCTGCAGTTTCTCCCAAGTGACTGGCATAGCAGGCATATGTTAGTAAATGGTTTGCCTTTCTCTTCCGTTTGTCTTTGCTCAATCTAATTCATGGGTCCCCAGCCTCGGAGCCTCAGGTGGATGGAGGGAAAAAGCTCCCCTCCGCCTGCCTATCAGGTGGTGGCCTGGTTTGCCCCCCCCAGATGGCTGCACAAGGACCAGGGAATGTGGATGGGCCTGGTTGGGGACTCGGTCAGTCTGGACTCCTGCATAACCACAGAGGTGCCACGAGACGGCATGGCCCGCAGCCTGCTTTGTTGTGGAGTAAGGGAACACCCGCTGTGAGGTCCTGCACATGGGGCTGTTTGTTCCAGCAGCCGCTCTCTGCTTCATACCCTCCATGACACATGCACATACTTGGGCACCCTTGTCGCCTGTCCTGGCCCCCAGCCAGGACCCACCTTGTACTCGTGCACGGCCTCCTCGATAGGGACCACCCTGTGGGGCCGGTGTTCCTGGGACTCCCTGCAGATGATGCAGATGGGCCTCTGGTCATCCTCACAGAAGAGTTTGAGCAGCTCTTGGTGCACCTTGCACAGGTCCCTGCTCTGCAGGCTGGGGTGCTGCCGCACCATCTCGGCCACCTTGGTCAGCAGACGGTTGGGCCGCAGGTTCCTCTGCGGGGACAGCTCGCGGCACTCAGGGCAGGAAAAGGAGCCCTTCCTCTTTCTCCTCTTTTTCTGGCCTTTGGCCTTCTCCCAGGTCAGCTGGATGCACTCTCGGCAGAAATTGTGACCACAGGTGGTCATCACGGGGTCTGTGAAGTAGTCAAGACAGATGGAGCACGTGGCCTCCTCCTGCAGCTTTCTGGCAAGTTCCACAGCATCCATGGTGCCTGGGGAAGAGATGGAGTGTCCTGCCACATCCTCTCCCAGGAGCCCTGAGCTCTTCAATAGCACTCTCCTGGGGCTCCTTTTGAAGATGGGAGTCTGAACCCGGGGTTTTAGGGTACCCTGACTCAACTTCGATAAGGGGCACAAATGTCTCTCTGGAAGCTGACAAAGACCCTCTCCTTCAGCGAGCTTCCTCTGAGCTATAGGCTTGTCTTTGGCTTGACACCCCCCCCCCCCCCCCCCCAGTTTCACAGTATTCCCGCTGTGATATGTGATCTAGTTCCTCATCCCCCACCTTAATGAACTGATGTCCTTGACCCTCCTTGAGCAAGAATCCTGTTAGGCCTGTTTAGCAATAAGCCCCCTCCTCATGGCACCTCTTGGTGATTTTCCATCACTGACCGCCATCACTCTGCTCCTTGGCTACAGATCTGCACCTGTCTCAGTTGCATTCAGAGATGACATTGCAATAGTCTTGAATAGTCTAGTTTACTGTTTTAACAAGCATCATAGGCTTCTCTTTAACAGAACCCCGCAGAACAAAGGAAGAAGGGAGTTTAACAGGAAAAATCTCTCTCATTAGGGAGCAGGGTTGACAAGGTTTCTCTCTTTAACCAACTCTTGCTCAGGCTCCAGAATTTTCTAACCAAGCCTTGGACTTAAATGTTTATCTCTCCATTGTTCAAGTTTAGCAGAAATCCCGCTAGGTGGGTTTAACCAGACCCCGCCAACCCGCCCTGACCCCACTCCCTGCTACTAAGATGTTTCCTCTTAGTAACTTCTTGTAACTGACTCTACCCTACTCCTTAAAAATCCCCACTGGCCCATGTGTATTCAGAACTGAACTTCACAATCCTATATAGAAGGTCTAGTTCTATATAGAACTCCAGTTTCTATAGAACCCCAGTTTCTATGGAACCCCAGATTCTATGCTAATATCTTTCTTCCTATTTCAATAGTCCCAAATAAACCCCTCTACCATCCAGCTCTGATTTTCCTTGACAAGGTGCAGAAAAGATAAAGGAGGGCCATTACACGCACACATGCTCACATGCACAGGAACACACATGTACATGTGCATGCATGTTTAGACACTAGCACACACACACAAAGGCACATGCAGAGGCACCTACACACGTGCACCAACATCTCAACACAAACACACACACTCTGGGGTTGGAATACCCATGACTTGATGCAGTGGAGATCCAATCCTGGATGCACTTCACAGGGTGCTGGTTAGGGCTGAGTTAGAGTGGATTTAAACATCATTTCTGAATTATTAATGCAAGCACTGTCCAGGTTCCCTTCTATGCAGTGTGAAACTATGCGGCTGGATTCTGCAGATTCCTGAATGCCTGACATTGGTTCACTTTGTTTCTGGGAAGAGCTTTGGCATGAGTCTCTCCCTCTGCTCTCAGCTGCCCTTCGTTGGGACTGCTGCCCACTCAACAGAAGCTGGGTGAGAGTGGGGCGGTCTGGGGGTAGCCTCTGGCTCAGGTTCTGGGGGAAGCCACCCAAGGGCTCTGGGCCAGTGATGGTGGATGGGCCTTCCTTGACCCCTGAACTTTACTCTGTAAATGCAGGGCTGAAATAGCGGACTCCTCTGGTTCCAGTTTACAACCACCTTCAAAGCTGGGACAGCCACTCCACTAGGGCAGAGGGTGCACGGGGTCCCAACCTGAGCCTCAGCACCCACCAAGTGACCACCCGCCCGCTCCCTCAAGGGGGTGATCCTTACGGGGTAAAGCGGTGCACGCTGCACCTCGCCAGAACTACGCCTCCAAACACGGCCCAGGAAAGCCTGCTTTGGGGCGATGGAAACCACGCGGGCTTCGGGGCTTTGTGGCGTCAGCAGGAGCCCGAGGTCGAGGGGCGGGGCCGGAATCAGGTGGGGGACGGTGAGGTTTCGTGGGCGAGCGGTTGTCAGCAGCCCAGGGATGGGGGCAGGATTCTCCTGCCGGGTAAGGAGCCCTTACGGAGCTGGCCGGAGCTGAGGAGGCGGGGGAAGGAGCGGCCACAGGGCAGGGTGTGGGGTTAGGTAGGCAGGCGGGAACGGGATGGGTAGACGGTGGTGGGAGCCTTGCTGTCTGCCGAGGGGAAGACGTGTGGGGCGGCAGGGAGCGGATCCCATATTGGGAGGGGCGTGAGGACAGAAGGGGCGGCGGGGGTCCGGCACACCTTTGGCGGAGATGGAGGGGGTCTCTGGTCGACCGGAGGCTCCAGGTCTCCCGGGGCTCCGCCCCCCACCCCCACCCCGCCTGGCTGGCTGAACTGTGTGTGTTTCTGCTAAGATCTCCAGGACAGGGGCCGGTGGTGCAAGGCTCAGGGCAGTAAGTGGGGTGGGGGCCAGAAAGCTAGTTGAATGAGGCAACGTGTGTGTTAGTCGCTCAATCTTGTCCGACTCTTCGCGATCACGGGGACTGTAGCCCCCGCAGGCTCTTGGATGCTAATTAGAACCCCCCGGAAGTCCCTGAGGCTGCTCTGCAGGTAAGGTGAGTCTGCGCTGACAGTTTCTTTCAATTCAGAAAATAGAATCACAGGATTGTAAAAATATTCCTTTCTCTGACCTTTTCAACTGTAACTCTTTTTTTCCTGGCTAAATAAGCCTGTGGCCCATCTCATATATCAAGAACGATTCAGACCTAGGAGCGTTTCTGAAATGTAATCATTTTTCAGAATCCTGGGAGGATATGGGCCTACCTTGTCATCTAACTTCAAATCATCTTAGATCATAATTGTAGGAGAAAATTAGCTACATTATCATGAAGACATGAAAGTAATAGGTTGTAATCACTTAGCCATAGGAAAAGAAGAGGTTACCTTCCATTTCTGCAATCCTTGTAGCTATTGCTTGGAATCAGCATCATGTTCTTGTTCTAATTCAATAACAAATTTTTTTCTTTTTTTCTTTCTCTTCTCTGTGAGTGGTTTTCTGGGTTGGGAGCAGATTTTGTTGTACATTTCCCCATTAATGTGCAGCAAACGTTGAGAACTAACAGTGATCAGATTCAGGCTCACGCATCTTTACCAAGAATATTGTGTACAGGTGTAGGTGTGGTTGCAGGTGCTACAGAACCAAAGTTTTTTTTAAAGAACTAGCAAGACTGTTAAGCCTGCAACAGAGCTGGAGATCCTTGGGTCACTGTTGAGAATTTGAGACAGGGAGAGTGAGACCCATGACCCAGCATCATCTGTACAGCTTGTTGGAAGCCTGGGGGCAGGTTGTTGGTCCTTTATGAGCTTCTACTACTGGCTGCGGCACCATGCCACCTGCTCAGAAGGACACATGGACTCAAATGATCCAGGTAACAGCACAGAACATGCATCCTTCAAGAAGCAGCTTCTGCCCCACAAGACTCCTTATTCTCTTTCCAATGAGGAAGTAAATGGAAACAGCCCAAATGAAAACAAGCAGAGGGAATTTATTCATAGCTCTCTGCAACAAGGGAGATGACCACCTTCCCTTGGCAGCAATTCAGGGTCAGTCTGTGGTATGCAAGAGCTTCCTCTTGGAAAAAGAAGGTTTTAGGTGTGCCCTGATAGAGGCTGTGTGTCCGGGAAACTGGAGCAACTGGCTAGAAGCGAAGTGTCCTGGCAAGTCTGACTGACAGCAGGTTGGCTTTCTGGGCTGATTAATGTAGAGGGTTTGTTGGCCTCCTGGGCAGTTTTACTATAGACTGTATGTGTGCCCCTAAAATCCATATGTTGAAATATAGCCCTTGAGAAGTGGGGCCTTTGGGAGGTTGATTAGGTCAGGAGGGTGGAACCCTCGTGAATGGGATTAGTGCACTTAGAAAAGAGACTCCCTTCTCCCAGAGACCTCCTTTATCCTTTCTATCAGGTAAGGAGTAGCAAGAAGATGGATGTCTGTAACCCAGGAAGCAGGCCCTCACCAGACACCAAATCAGTTGATACTTTACTCTTGGACTTCCATCCTCCAGAACTGTGAGAAATAAAAGTGTGGTTCATGAGTGGCCCTGTCACGATATTTTGTTATAGCAGTCAGAGCAGATTAAGACAAGACTGCTGCACACTGTGGGTCCGAGTTCTGTTTTTATATGGCCCGGCTACTGTTTGGATGTGCAGTGTCCCACTGGAATGAAGCTGCAGGTAGATCAGGGCTCGTCTGACCCTGGGAGAGCCGCTCTTCTCTGCTAATGGTTTCTAGAGGACTGCTTCGGGACTACACGTGTGTAGTGGTTTCCTGCCCGTCCTGAAGCCATGCGGGGCGGTTCCCTCACCCTGCCTGTTTGGAGAGCTCAGCCTAGCTGCAGGGAATAGCTCAGGCTGCAGCACCTGGAGACAGTAGAGGAAGGCTGTGGGTCCGAGAGAAAGCAGCATGGGAAACATAAAAACAATCTAAAACTAAGGAGTACACGTGTTAGGGAACCATGGAGTGGAACCACCCGCTGTGACCAGGCAGCACCATGACTGCTTGCATGAGTTATCACACAGCAGGAGGCCCAAATAAGGAACACAGAACTAATAAGCTACTGCCAAAAGGAGGGGGTACACACCAGCCTACGACATGTCCTGCCAACCCTCCAGAAACCTTCGTGCTGAGAGACGCTTACACTCCCAAGGACTCTGAGTCAGACCAAATAGGGGCACAAGCAAGAAGACTGGCCAGAGAAAACCCAGAAAGCTAACCCCATCACCATAAAACCTGAGGCTGGGAGCCTCTTGGCAGAGCAGTTCTCCTTGGTTCTCTTACCTCACCATTCTCTCCCTGGGTGCTCCTTTCCAATGAAGTCTTTTGTTTTGTCAGCACATGTGTCTCCTTGGACAATTTGTTTCTGACTGTCAGACAAGAGGCCATTTTAGGCCTTGGAAGGATTCCCTCTTCCTGCAACATTTGTGTGCCTGCTCTGTGGCCTTCAGAGCCTCACTTCACTTCATGGCCAATGACACAGACTGACAACTTCATTTCTGACTCTTTTTTCTACTTAGTTTTGTAAAGTTTGAATCATTTCGCTTAGAGTTTTTGTTTCCATTTATATTTGCCACTTTTAGTCAGAAGGACAGAAGCAAAAAATTAAAAGTTAGACTTTTTCTTTGAAATCTACAAAGCTAAGTATAAAGGAAATAGAAGCTTTCAAATGATGATTTTGATGTGTTCGTAGCATTTATTCTTCTGAAGTACAGGGAAGGAAAATCATTTCCTCTACTAATTTTAGAGGCATGAGGCATGTGAACTAAACCAATAAAAGACAGAATAACAAGAAAAGCATAAACATTTAATTTTATTTTTAAAAAATTTTTGTGCTTGAGGGCTTCAGAGACAAGAACTGTAACCCTCCCCCCCCCCACCTCCCCCCAAAAAGACTCAAGGGCTTATTTTGTTAACTGAAAAAAATATACAATGCAACTTTTGTGAATTAAGTTTAATTGGGACAAAATGAGGACTATAGCCTGGGAAACAGTGTTTCAGACACTTCTGAGGAACTGCTTGGAAGAGGTAGGAGGTGGTCAGTATATATATGATTTTGGTGAAAGGATATACATGCAATCAAGCACACATTTTTGCATTAGGTTGCTGCTAGTCATGAGGAGCAGATGTCTCTGTTAATGACTGTAATGCTTTTCTAGATATAAGATGAAAGAATTGGACTCATAATCTTCTGCTGAAAATATAGAACTGTCCAAAGGCCTGTT
The DNA here is from genome assembly GCF_963930625.1 of Muntiacus reevesi. Classification (NCBI taxonomy): domain Eukaryota; kingdom Metazoa; phylum Chordata; class Mammalia; order Artiodactyla; family Cervidae; genus Muntiacus; species Muntiacus reevesi. The sequence goes on along the minus strand of NC_089249.1, from coordinate 181,516,021 downwards.
CTGCCGATTTTTCCCAGAGCTCAGAGTGCCTCATTCCTGATCTCCGCACTGAACTCCTTTGTGTGTGTGTGTGTGGGGGGGGGTGTATCAGTGACTATATTGGCAAGTGAATTAATCTTTGTAGAGGAAGATGGCAAATGCTATTTTTTAGTTGGCAAGATTGATTTTAACAAAGGTGATAAATTGTGGAGAAGTAAAAAAATAAAAAAAGAGAGAGGGGGAGCTTCTGTGGTGGCTCAGGTGGTGAAGAATCCACCTGCAATGTGGGAGACCTTGGTCCAGCACCTAGGTTGGGAAGATCCCCTGGAGAAGGGAACAGCAACCCACTCCAGTATTCTAGCCTGGAGAATCCCATGGACAGAGGAACCTGGTAGGCTATAGTCCATGGGCTCACAAAGAGTCAGACACAACTGAGTGACTTTCAAAAAAAAAAGAGCTTGGGCTTCTTATAGTGGTGAATTGTAGGCAGGTAAATAAGTGGGGAAATTAATGATAGGTATAGATAGGGGTTTCCCTGGTGGCTCAGATGATAAAGAATCTGACTGCAATGCAGGAGACCCTGGTTCCATCCCTGGGTCAGGAAGATCCCCTGGAGAAGGGCATGGCAACCTACTCCAGTATTCTTGCCTAGAGAATTCCATGGACAGACTGTGGGGTTGCAAAGTGTCAGACATGTCAGAGCAACTACCACACAAACACATGGGTTATATAGCAAGTTTTGCTTATGCAGACTCGTCTCAGTGTTGACTGTCTTTGGTGATTCCCTTTATCTGGTACAGAGGTCAGGGGACACTTGCACAAGAGGGTCTTAGGTCTGCTTTTAGACAGATAGACGAAGGGCAGAGAGCTCATCCTGTGTCTGCTTTATTTCAACTGACTTCAGCTCAAAATAAGCTTATGGCAATTGGGGCGTCCCTGATAGCTCAGTTAGTAAAGAATCTGCCTGCAATGCAGGAGATCCCAGTTCTATTCCTGGGTTAGGAAGATCCACTGGAGAAGGGATAGGCTACCCACTCCAGTATTCTAGGGCTTCCCTTGTGGCTCAGCTGGTAAAGAAAGAATCCACCTGCAATGCGGGGAGACTTGGGTTCGATCCCTGATTTGGGATTATCCCCTGGAGAAGGGAAGGGTTACCCTCTCCAGTATTCTGGCCTGGAGAATTCCATGGACTATATAGTCCATGGGGTCACAAAGAGTCAGGCACAACTGAGCGACTTTCACTTTCTTTCAAAGTAGCATTGTGTGTAAGCTCTAACAGTTTCTTTTTATAAGGTAAGTGCCTGACTTACACTTTGGTTGCTAAGGTGTCCACTTCAAAGGGGCACTCTGAAGGCTCTCTCAAGTAAATACACTACCAGCTGCATGACTAGATAAACAACCAGGACTTGAGTGTGCACTACCTAACTCACCACTGACATGCCTTCTTCGTTCCAAGAACTGTAAGTAAAAAATTATTTTTTCTTCAAATTTCCTAATAGTTATTGCTGAAGAGCATCTTGCAGAATCATAATAAAACCCACAAGGGTTGGTCCATTTGTAACACTAATTTGCACAAGGTTCTGTGGGAAACTCACCAGGCTCAGAGGAGTGTTCCCTAACCCCCAGGCATTTCTAGGCAATAGCATTACTATTGTCAGGCTGAGACTGGCACAAAACAGGCACACATTTTGGGCTTCCTTGGTGGCTCAGCTGGTAAAGAATCTGCCTGCAATGTGGGAGACCTGGGTTTAATCCCTGGGTTGGGAAGATCCCCTGGACAAGGGCATGGCAACCCACTCCAGTATTCTTGGCTGGAGAATCCCCATGGACAGAGGAGCCTGGTGGGCTGCAGTCCATGGGGTCACAAAGAGTTGGACACGACTGAGCAACTAAACACAAAGGTTGTTGTCAAAGATAAAGCCAGATACTAGTTAAAGGTGGTGAAGACAGATTTCATCCCATACTATTACAAGACGGGAATGAGACCTTGGTATTGAACTGATTTCAACTCCAAATACAACAAAGACAACTGAGATTTGTAACCCATGAGTGGAGACGGGTGGTCAGTGGTTGGAAAGTTACTAAGAGGGAACATCAGTGGGAAGAGGGTGTTGACAGAAATAATCTATAATAGGAATAGAAAAGTTTTGTTTAAGCCAAACTGGGGATGATAGCCTGGGAGACAGCCTCACAGGTAGCTCTGAGGAACTGCCCCGGAGAAGCATGTTTTTCACCAGAGTTTTATATCTTGTCAGAAGAAAGAACATCAAAAAGATAGGAGGTACATTCATTCAAGGCTTGCAAACCGCCCCCCCCCCCCCCCCCCCCCCCACAAAACCCAGACCAGCACGTGCACAGTGAGTCAGTATGGTCTTTGTACCTGGGAAGGGAGTCTTATCATCAAAGGAATACTAGTAATGGCATCCTAAAGAAGGCATTTAATCTTTATCTTTTTAGAAAAATATTTACTTATTTGACTGTATCAGGTCTTGGTTGTGACAAATGGGATCCATGTGGAATCTTTCGTTGTGGCGTGTGGGCTCTGGAGCTCACAGTCTCAGTAGTTGCAGCATGAAGGCTTAGTTGCTCTGGGGCATGTTGGATGGGATCAAATCCATGTCCCCTGCATTGCAAGGTAAATTTTTAACCACTGGACCACCAAGGATGTCCATAATCTTTATCTTTAAAACAGACATTCTTTACATCTGATCAACGCAAATTTTTCTTTAATGACTAAAGAAGATGTACAATGTATATTTGATAGGCCACAAACCAGCTATTTTAGTTAGCATGAAATTCAAGTTATATTATATGTAAGCCAGAATGATGGTTACCATACATCGATATTTGAAAATTCCACCCACTAGGGGGAGTCTTGCTTAACTGGCTGTCTTAGTCTGTTTAGTGCTCTGTAATAGGACACCATACTGTTCATGGGGTTCTCAAGGCAAGAATACTGAAGTGGTTTGCCATTCCCTTCTCCAGTGGGCCATGTTTTGTCAGAACTCTCCACTGTGACCCATCTGTCTTGGGTAGCCCTGCATGGCGTGGCTCATAGTTTCATTGAGTTAGACAAGGCTGTGGTCCATGTGATCAGATTAGTTAGTTTTCTGTGATTGTGGTTTTCAGTCTGTCTGCCCTCTGATGGAGAAGGATAAGAAGCTTATGGAAGCCTCCTGATGGGAGAGACTGACTGAGGGGAAAGCAGAGACATTACTTTGCCAACAAAGGTCCGTCAAGTCAAAGCTATGGTTTTACCAGTGGTCATGTATGGATGTGAGAGTTGGACTATAAAGAAACCTGAGCACCGAAGAGTTGATGCTTTTGAACTGTGGTGTTGGAGAAGACTCTTGAGAGTCCCTTGGACTGCAAGGAGATCCAACCAGTCCATCCTAGAGGAGATCAGTCCTGAGCATTCATTGGTAGGACTGATGCTGAAGCTGAAACTCCAATACTTTGACCACCTACTGGGAAGAACTGACTCATTTGAAAAGACTCTGATGCTGGGAAAGATTGAAGGCGGGAGGAGAAGGGGACGACAGAGGATGAGATGGTTGGATGGCAACACTGACTTGATGGACATGAGTTTGAGTAAACTCTGGGAGTTCGTGATGGACAAGGAGGCCTGGCGTCCTGCGTTCCATGGGGTTGCAATGAATTGGACATGACTGAGCAGCTGAACTGAACTGAATAGGATACCATAGCGGGACCAGGGACCAAGCTTGATCAGTCAAGAGCTTTTGTGTTTTTTTAAAGTATAAAAAGGAACAAAGAAAGCTCCTGACATAGACATCAGGAGAGGGACAGAGAATGCCCCCCTCTGCTAGTCTTATCAAGGGAGTTATATACTTTATTACAGTAAAGAGTCTTAACAGGATTAGAACTAACAACAGAAAGGTCCTACCAGACCTAAAATAAGAAAACAAGATTAGTCAGAAGATTCTTGTTAAGGAGAAACATGTCCTTGAGCAAGATACATTGTTATATAGACTAAGACAAAGCAATATAGAAAAAAAGTTTGTCCTTTTCTCCTCCTCGAGAGCCCCAGACCACTTTCTCCTTGGCGACCCTGGACTTCTTATCAACCTACCTAAGAATTGACTCTCTCATGAGAGTCACTCACTGAGATAACCAACAGACATTTCTCATAGTTTTGGAGGCTGGAAGTGTAAGACCAAAGTGCTGACAGATTTGGTGAGACAGATATGGTTCACGGACTTGCCTTCTTACTGTGTCCCCACATGGAATCGGGGAGCTCTCTGGGGTTTCTTTTATAGTCAGTATAAAAGAGTGCTACCTTCCTGAACTAATCGCCTCCCACAATGGCCCCACCTTCTCATACCAGCACCTTGGGGGTTAAATTTTAATATATGAATTTTGGGAGGCCATCAAATGGTGTACAGCACTGCCTAACAGGATTTTTGCTCAAGGCAGGTCAAGGATGTACATGTACACCAAAGGTGGGGGATAAAAAACCAGACATCATGGGTTGGGGGCATCAAGCATCTCTTGCTAAACTGACCTAGCATGACCCTTTGCTAAAGGCAATGCCGAGGATGAACACAGAAGCCCATGTTCTGGGCCTTGTCGAGATGAGGGTTCGGAGGAGCCTGGCTGGAATTTGGGCAAGAAGAGTCTTTGACATGATTACGGCTGGAACTTGCATTAAGGCTTTGGGGCACTGCAAGTTGCCCTCTGGTTTGTGGGAGCTGATGGGCATTTGCACGGTTTGCCGTGATGTGTGCTGAATGACTGGGAGAACTGTCGGCATTCCTGGAAACTTTGAAATAGCTATTTTATGGAATGTAACATTGGGAAAATTGAAATGCATACAGTATTGCTTTCAGGGTGTCATTCCATGGAGCTGTTGGGTCTTGGTGTCAGAATGGACCCTGATGTTCTCCCATCTTGTCAAAGTGGGGTCCTTTATACAGTTATCCTCAAGACAGGCACCCGCCTCCTAGTGAATAAGATGTATGGCTGTCCTCCTTGGGGAATAAGGTGGGAATGGGCTTAGGTCAAGTATCTGCAGCCCTGCAACTTCCAGGCCTGGTTCCAGGTTTTCCTTTTAAAATAACAGAGTAATCCTCTCTTTCTTCTATCTCATGTAGCCCTTCAAATATCCAGAGGTATCAATTTTGCTTTTCCCCCCACACCTTGCCCACTGACCCTCTCCAACAGGTTGCCCATTCTTTAGCTTTAACACTGCTGCCACTGTTCTGATTTAGCCTGGTTTCCAGACATTCCACCAACATGATAGTTTTTCTCTGTAGTTACCATAGACAGCCTGCTGTACCTGTCAGGAGTTTGTTGTAATAACAAACAGCCCCACATCTGAAGATGCACCATACAAAGGAATTTCTCACATCTACTATATGTGCATCATGGGCCTTGTAGGGGAGGGGAAAAACATTTTCCACCCATCCTCTTATGCTTTCCCAAGGTCTATGAATTAAACTGGCAGCAGACAGATTAGTGAAAGTCGCTCAGTCGTGTCTGACTCTTTGCGACCCCATGGACTGTCCATGGAATTCTCCAGGTCAGAATACTGGAGCAGGTAGCCTTTCCCTTCTCCAGGGATCTTCTCAACCCAGGGATCTAACCCAGGTCTCCTGCATTGCAGGCAGATTCTTTACCAGCTGAGCCACAAGGGAAGCCCAAGGATGCTGGAGTGGGTTAATAGAAAAAGGATACTGATTTTTATCACATGTTTTTAAGTCTGTGTGTATGGCCACTTTCTAGAAAGAACTGAAAATACAAATTGGTGGTTAGACCCTGGGATTACTTACCATTTTTTAAAAAAGGACAATAAACTGTGGAGAAGTGACTAGACTGAGGAAAGGGGATCTGGACTTCTGGGTTTGGAGGAGGGGATTGTGGGAAGATAACTAAGGAAATGGATGAAAGTGAAAGGAAGTTAGTCATTTAGTCATGTCTGACTCTTTGTGACCCCATGGACTATACAGTCCATGGAACTCTCCAGGCCAGAACACTGGAGTGGGCAGCCTTTCCCTTTTGTAAACAGAGAGAGAAGCTCAAAATCATCAATAGAGCAAATGAACCTATTTTGGGGTGGCGTGTCCTGAGCCCCTTTAGTCTCTCTGGGGATTTTACTGCAATGCCTCCTCTTTCAGGAGGCCCGCTCATAGCCTCTACCATCTGGAACATCGCCACTGCCAGGATGAGGGTCACCAGCTCTCAAAGCCAGTTATTCCAGAAAGTGCCAGTGGGTGACCCTCTGGCTTAAAAAGCTCTCAGTTATTTTGAGCCACTGGGACCCAAGACACAGGTCTCTTTAATGACGGCTAGAAGCATCTGTTTGGGACTCAGCTACCTTAGGAAGTGATTGCAACCCAGCGGACATCCCAGTCCAGGCAGCCTGAGAACACAGAGCTTGTCTGGACTCTCCTCTGTTGGATTTGTGGGCTCACTGCAACAGCCAGCTCCCAGCAGAGGGGCTGTGCAGAGTCTCCTGGGACAAAGGAGAAGACAGCAAGCTGATACACGACCCCCCAGTCCATGATGGCCCAGAGCTGATTTTATTAGATGCAGAGAATTTTTCTGTTTAGGTATCTGGGGTTACCCATTTCTGGAAGCCTTTCTTCCCAGATGAGAGCCGCTATGCCCCTCTGTCCAGTTTGTACTCTCTGTATCTGGGAAGCGATGAGTGTAAGCCAGGGTTTCTTTCTCTGCTTTATTCAGTTTATACCTGCATTCTCTCTCAAGGACAGGGCATGTGGGCCATCAGAAAGAGTTCCTGGGGGTCCATCAGACAAGAAACCTGTATGTCCTCATAAGGAGGGGGACAGGCAAGTGGTGACCTATTGGAAAACTCTGTTCTGCCTAGATTGCGGTACCAGTTTCCTGGATCCAGGTCCTATGGAGAGGGAAGAGGGGAGAGGTTGCTTAAGGTATAAACTTGTAACCAGTAGATAAATAAGTCCTAGAGATCTATTGCACCGTATAGTGATTATGGTCACCAATTCTGTATTATAAACCTAAAGTTGCTAAGAGATTAGATCTTAATTTTTCCTTCTACAAATAAGCAATGCTGATTATGTGATGTTGAAAAGTGGTATTAATTAAGAGGTGTTAATTAGTGTTATGGTGGTAATTATATTGCAACATATAAATGTATCAAATCAACACATACACCCTACATTCATGCATTGTTATATGCCAATTATGGGCTTCCCTGGTAGCTCAGCTGGTAAAGAATCTGCCTGCAATACAGGAGACCCTGGTTCGATTCCTGGGTCGGGAAGATCCGCTGGAGAAGGGAATGGCTACCCACTCTAGTGTTCTGGCCTGGAGGATTCCATGGACTGTAGAGTTCATGGGGTTGCAAAGAGTCAGACATGACTGAGTGACTTTCACTTTCACATAAATGTATCAAATCAACACATTGTATACCCTGCACTCATGCATTGTTATTTGCCAATTATGGGCTTCCCTGGTAGCTCAGCTGGTGAAGAATATACCTGCAATGAAGGAGACCCCAATTCAGTCCCTGGGTCTCAGGAAAATCTCCGGAGGGGATAGGCTACCCACTTCAGTATTCTTGGGCTTCCCTGGTAGCTCAGCTGGTAAAGAGTCTGCCTACAATGCAGGTGACCTGGGTTCTATCCCTGTGTTGGGAAGATCCCCTGAAGAAGGGAAAGGCTACCCACTCCAGTATTCTGGCCTGGAGAATTTCATGGACCATATAGTACATGGGGTTGCAAAGAGTTGGACATGATTGAGCGATTTTTACTCACTTCACTATGCCAATTTTATGTCAATAGGAGTTTAGAAGATGGTTCTATGAAGTCTCTTTGAAGTAAAAAGGAAGTCGCAGGTCTTGACCCTGGGCAGCATGTCATGTGGGGAGCAGGAGGACCTCAGATTTTGGCCCCTCCTTGGTTAAAGGAGGGCCTCATGGTACAAATCATGCCTGCTATTCTGTGACCTCTTGAGGCACAGGTCTTATAAAGGTGCCATGGAGGAGAAATGATCCGTGAGAACTCAGAAAGACCTGCTGGCTGAGAGATAACTGGTGACAGTAAGAGGAGAGTTGATTTTTATTTTAAGCAAATTCATGGTGTTGTCTGATAAATATAAGGAAAAGAAAGAACATCTGGAAAAGCAGACATTGGCCTTTTGTTTAAACATGTACCTGGATCGGTTTTACTCTGGGAAAGAGTTCAGTCATTTCCAGTGATACTTGTAATAGTAGACCTAAGACATGTTTCAGAATTTATGTTGCTGATGTTACTTAAATATTTTTTAAAATTTTATTTTCAGAAACCATGGAAATCGTATAAAACTTAATTCCAAAAGGTTGATAGTGAAATTTTGAGTCTCTCTCAACTGAAGGTTTTCTCAGTTCCAAGTTTCCATTTTTGAGATTGAATTTCTTGTATATTCTTTAAAAGGTACATATTCAAGTGTCTATTATTTTTATCTAAATGATGGCATATTATGCATACTGTTCTACAACTTGCCTTTAGTTAAACCTACCAAGTAACCAGGACATGTAAGAACTATCTGATTCTTCTTAATGACTTCACATTTTCCCCTCTGAAGCTTTGAGATTGTTTCCAATTATTTTATCATGAAGGTGATTTATTTCTCTGCCCGGTAACCTGAGGCAAACAAATAGGACGTTAATAATGAATGTTTGGGTTGATGCAACATTTTTACAAATACTTCTTACATATCCCACATCATGCTGGTATGGCGGCAACAGGCAGAGACCTGATGTACAAAAGAAAACACAAATTAAGAATAAACAACTTAATTCTATCTATGGAAATTAAGAGGATATGTCCCCCCTTTTTTTTCTTTCATAATTTCTTCCTCTGCCCTTTTCACATCTATGTAAATCCTTTTAGTGGCTAAACTTTCTAGTCTCATATCTCAGGACTGTTTCCCCAAGCACCTGGAACAAACCTCTGAAATCTAATTGTAAAGAAGGAAAAAACTTTTCCTCTGCCCTCTTAGATTCAGTATCTGAGGCCTGCAAATTAACATGACAAAAGACAGATTAACAGGGGAAAAGGCATACAAATTGTATTGATGTTAATATTTTTACATGCTTGCGGAGACTCACAGCAAGAAGTGAAAATCCAAGAAATGGTTAGACTCAGAAGCTTATATATAATTTTACCAAAAGGTATTAAACTGTGGGAAGGTGAGTAACAAATGTATGGCAGGTAAATGTTGTTTAATAAGGTTTGTTTCTCACTCATCAGGGTGCTAACTTTTCATCTTCATGCCCATAAAATTCCCTCAGGGAGGGGCTTTCTGGCAGTCCTAATTTCTTAGAAGTTTCTGCTTTTAGTTAGATAAGGGAAGCACTGAGAAGGTGTCTTTCTACATCTATTGATTCTCAGTGGGCATCAGCTCAAAATGATCCATATGCCAAAGTGGCATAGTTTGAGGTGGCATATTTGGACCCTCTTAATAATCATCAATGAATATAATGCCCATTTCCCAACTTCCTTGGAGGAAATGAGCCTAATTATCCCTTGCAAAATGTATCTAAAGTATTGAATGGGTTGCATCTACTCAGCTCTGTAAAAGAATGAGATTTCTTACAAGCAATGATATGCCAATAAAATGGACAACATGGAAGGAATGGACAAATTCTTAGAAAAGTACATTCCAAGACTGAAAGAAAGAAATAGAAATAGAAAGAAAGAAATAGAAATCATGAACAGACCAATCACAAGTAATAAAATTGAAACTGTGATTTTAAAACTTTCAAACAAACAAAAGTCCAGGACCAGATAGCTTCACAAGTGAATTATATCAAACATTTAGAGAAGAGCTAACTTAATCTATCCTTCTCAAACACTTCCTCCAAAAATGCAGAGGCAGGAACACTCCCAAATTCATTCTATGAGGTTGCCATCATCCTAATGCCAAAACCAGACAAATATATCAAAAAAGAAAAAAAGCAAATTATAGATCAATATCACTGATGAACACAGACATAAAAGTTCTCAACAAAATACAAGCAAATAAAATCTAACAACACATTAGAAGGATCATACACCACAACCAAGTGAGATTTTTCTCAGGGGTGCAAGAATTCTTTAATATATGCAAATCAATCAACATGATATACCAAATTAACAAATTGAAGAGTAAAAATATGACCATCTCAATAGATGCAGAAAAAGTTTTTGACAAAATTCAATACCTATTTGTGATGAAAACTCTCTAGGAAATAGGCATAGAGGGAATCTATATCTCAACATAGTAAAGGCCATATTTGATAAACCCACAGCAAACATCATTCTGAATGGTGAAAAACTGAAAGCATTTCCTCCTAGATCAGGAAAAAGACAAGGATGTCCATTCCCACCACTATTATCCAACATATTAGCAGTTTTGGAAGTCCTAGCCATGGCAATAAGAAAAAGAAATAAAAGGAATCTAAAATGAAAAAGAAGTAAAATTGTCACTGTCTGCAGATGACATGATACTATACATAGAAAATCTTAAAGATGCCACCAGAAAACAGTTGTATCCAACTCTTTGTGACCCCATGGACTGCAGCCTGCCAGGTTCCTCTGCCCATGAGGATTCTACAGGCCAGAATACTGGAGTGGGTTGCCATGCCCTCCTCTAGAGAATTTTCCCAATCCAGGGATCGAACACAGGTCTACCTCATTGTAGGTGGATTCTTTACCATCTGAGCCACCATGGAAGCCCTAAGAAAACTACTAGAGCTAATCAATGAATTTGGTAAAATTACAGGATACAGAATTAATGCAAATCTGGTCCTGGACTTTTGTTTGTTTGGAATTAATGCACAGAAGTCTCTTGCATTCTTCATGACACTTTGGACTATAGCACACCAAGCTCCTCTATGAAATTTTAGACTAGAATACTGGAGTGTTTGATATGACCAGTGCCTTCTCTTGGCAAAACTCTGTTACCCTTTGCCCTGCTTCATTTATACTCCAAGGTCAAACTTGCCTGTTACTCCAGGTATCTCTTGGCTTCCTACTTTTACATTCCTATGCAAAAAAAGGACATCTTTTTAGGTGTTAGTTCTAGAAGGTCTTGTAGATCTTCATAGAAATGTTCAACTTCAGCATTAGTGGTTGGGGCTTGGATTACTATGATATTGACTTGGATTACTATGATATTGAATGGTTTGCCTTGGAAATGAATCAAGATCATTCTGTCATTTTTGAGATTGCCCTGCATTTCAGACTCTTTTGTTGACTATGAGGGCTACTCCATTTCTTCTAAGGGATTCTTGCCCCCAGTAGTAGATATAATGGTCATCTGAATTAAATTTGCCCATTCTGGTCCATTTTAGTTCACTGATTACTAAAATGTTGGTGTTCACTCTTGCCATCTGTTTGACTGCTTCCAATTAACCTTGATTCATGGACCTTAATTCCAGGTTCCTATGTAATATTGTTCTTTACAGTATTGGACTTTACTTTCACCACAAGACACGTCTACAGCTGGGCATCACTTCCACTTTGGTTCGGCCTCTTCATTCCTTCTGGAACTTTCTCTGCTCTTCTCCAGTAGAAGACACCTACCAACCTAGGGGGTTGGGTTCATCTTTCAGTGTCCTATCTTTTTGCCTTTTCATACTGTTCATGGGGTTCTCAAGGCAAGAATGCTGAAGTGGTTTGCCATTCCCTTCTCCAATGGACCACGTTTTGTCAGAACTCTCCACCATGATCCATCCATCTTGGGTGGCCCTATGTGGCATGGCTCATAGTTTCATTGGGTTGTAGAAATCTATGATCCATATGATCATTTTGGTTAGTTTTCTGTGATTGTGGTTTTCATTCTCTCTGCTCTCTGATGAAGGATAAATTATCTTGAGGATGAGAGGCTTGTGGAAGCTTCCTGATGGGAGGGAGTGGCTGTGAGGAAAACTGGGTCTTGCTCTGGTGGGTGGGGCCGTGCTCATTAAATTTTTAATCCAATTTTCTACTGATGGGGGGTGGGACGGGGGGCGGGGCCTGAGGCCAAACTATGGGATGGGTATGGTGGTAATTTTGACCTCGAACAAAAGGACTTATGCCAGCATGCTGCACCCCCAGGACTGCCGCCGACAGTGCCCTGACCCTGTGGCAGGCCGCTTTTGACTCACGCCTCCACCAGAGACTCCCAAACACTCACAGGCAAGTCTGGCTCAGTCTCTTGTGGGGTCACTGCTCCTTTCTCCTGAGCCCTGATGTGCACAAGGCTTTGTTGTGCCCCAGAAGAACCTCTTTCTCTCCCCAGTCTTGTGGAAGTTCTGTAATCAAATCCCACTAACTTTCAAAGTCAGATTCCCTTGCGATTCTTAGTCCCTTTGCCAGATCCCCAAGTTAAACCGGAAGTTTGCTGTGGGGCCTAGAAGTTTTGCAACAGTGTGAGAACTTCCTTGGTATAATCGCTCTCCAGTTTGTAGATTACCCACCCGGTAGCTCTAGAGTGAGGCTAATGCACTCCCCTTTAAGAGGACTTACACCACACGCCAGGCCTCCCAGGCTGCTGCTGCCCGGTCCCCATAGCAGGCCACTGCTCCACAGGACATCATCAAGCACTCAAAGGCGGGTCTGGCTCAGTCCCTTGTGGGGTCACTGCTCCTTTCACTGGGTCCTGGTGCCCACAAGGTTTTGTTTGTGCCCTCCAAAAATCTCTGGTAGGTATGAGGTTTGATTTTAAATGTGATTGTGCCCCTCCTACTGTCTTGTTGCAGCTTCTCCTTTGTCCTTGGACATGGGTGTTTTTTTTTTGGGGGGGGGGGGACTCCTTATTGCAAAATTCAGACTTAAATGGAAAAAAGTAGGGAAAAACCACTAGGCCATTCAGGTATGACCTACATAAAATTCCTTTTTAATATATATATATATACACAGTGGAAGTGACAAATAGAGTCAAGGGATTAGACCTGGTAGACCTGGGCACCTGAAGAACAATGGACAGAATTTCGTAACATTGTGCAAGTGGTGGTGATCAAAACAATCCCCAAGAAGTAGAAATGCAAAAAGTCAAAATGGTTGTCTGAGAAGGGTTTAGAAATAGCTGAGAAAAGAAGTGCAAAGCAAATGAAAAAAGGAAAGATATACTCATCTGAATACAGAGTTCCAAAGAATAGCAAGGAAAAGCAAGGAAAGATAAGAAAGCCTTAAGTAAACAATGCAAATAAACAGAGAAAAACATTAGAATGGGAAAGACTAGAGATCACTTCAAGAAAATTAGAGATACCAAGGGAATATTTATTGCAAAGATGAGCACAACAAAAGAAAGAAATGGTAGGGACCTAACAGAAACAGAAGGGGTTAAGAAGAGGTGGCAAGACTATACAGAAGAGCTATACAAAAAAGACCTTAATGACCCAGACAGGCACAATGGTTTAGGCACTCACCTAGAGCCAGACATCCTGGAGTGTGAAGTCAGGTGGGCCTTAGGAAGCACTACTACAAACAAACCTAGTGGAGGTGATGGAATCCCAGCTGAGCTATTTCAAATCCTAAAAGATGATTCTGTTAAAGTGCTGCACTCAATATACCAGCAAATACAGAAAACTCAGCAGTGGTCACAGGAGTGGAAAAGGTCAGTTTTCATTCCAATCCCAAAAAAACGGCAATGACAAACAATGTTCAAATTACTGCACAATTGCACTCATTTTACATGCTAACAAGATAATGCTCAAAATCCTTCAAGTTAGATTTCAACAGTACTTGAGCTGATAAATTCCAGATGTACAAGTTTGATTTAGAAAAGGCAGAGGAGCCAGAGATCAGATTAGCAACATCTGTTGGATCAAAGAAAAAGCAAGGGAATTCCAAAAAGACATCTACTTCTGCTTCATTGACGATGCTAAAGCCTTTGACTGTCTGGATGACAACAAACTGTGGAAAATTCTTACAGAGATGGGAATACCAGACCACCTTACCTGCCTCCTGAGAAACTTGTATGCAGGTCAAGAAGCAAGTTAGAACTGGACATGGAATAACAAACTGGTTCCAAATTGGGAAAGGAGTACGTCAAGACTGTATATTGTCACCCTGCTTGTTTAACTTCTATGCAGAGTACCTCATGCGAAATGCCAGGCTGGATGAAGCACAAGCTGGAATCAAGATAGCCAGGAGAAATATCAATAACCTCAAACATACAGATGATACCACACTAATGGCAGAGAACAAAGAGGAACTAAAGAGCCCCTTGATGAAAGTGAAAGAGTAGAGTGAAAAAACTGACTTAAAATTCAACATTCAGAAAACTAAGGTCATGGTATCCGGTCCTACCACTTCAGGGCAAATAGATGGGGGAAAATGGAAACAATGACAGATTTTACTTTCTTGGGCTCCAAAATCACTGTGAATGGTGACTGCAGCCACAAAATTAAAATACACTTGCTCTTTGGAAGAAAAGCTATGACTAACCTAGACAGCATATTAAAAAGCAGAATCATCACTTTGCCAACAAAATCTGTCTAGTCAAATCTTTGTTTTTTCCAGTAGTCATGTATGGATGTAATAGTTGGACCATAAAGAAGATTGAGCACTCTAGAATTGATGCTTTCTAACTGTTGTGCTAAAGACTCTTGAGAGTCCCTTGGACACCAAGGAGATCAAACCAGTCAATCCTAAAGGAAATCAACACTGACTATTCATTGGAAAGACTGATGCTGAAGCTTCAGTCCTTTTGGCCAGCTGATACAAAGAAGTGACTCACTGGAAAAGACCCAGATGCTGGGAAAGATTGAGGGCAGGAGGAGAAGGGGAAGATAGAGGATGAGATAGTTGGATGGCATCATCAACTCAATGGACCTGAGTTTGAGACAGTGAAAGATAGGGAAGCCTGGCGTGCTGCAGTCCATGGGGTGGCAAAGAGTTGGACACTACTGAACAACGTCATCATACTGGAGTGGGTTACCATTTCCTCTTCCAGAGAATCTTCCTGACCCAGGGTTCAAACCTGCATCTCCTGCATTGGGAGGCAGATTCTTTATCTACTGAGCCATTGGGGATGCATTCTTACACTAACAATGAAAGACCCGAAGGAAAAATTAAGGAAAAAGTTCCAATTACCATTGCAACCAAATGAATAAAATTCCTGGGAATAAACAAACCTAAAGAGGCAAAAGGTCTGTACTCAGAAAACTATAAAATACTGATGAAATACATCAGAGATGACACAAACACATGGAGATATATTCTATGTTCTTGGAATGAAAGAATCAGTATTGTGAAAATGACTATAGTACCCAAAGCAATCTACATATTCAGTGCAATCTCTATCAAATTATCAATGGCATTTTCCAGATAATTAGAACAACAACAAAAAATCTGTACAACCTATATGGAAACACAAAAGACCCTGAATAGAAAAAGCAATCTTGAGAAAGAAAAATTGGGCTAGAGGAATCAGGCTCCCAGACTTCAGACTATGAAACAAAGCTATAATAATCAAGACAGTAGGATATGGGCACAAAAATAAAAATATAAATCAATGAAACAGGATAGAAAGCCTGGAGATAAAACCACACACCTGTGTCACCTAATCTATGCATCTATGCACTGTTGTCACCTAGCTAGACCTATGATTGTTAGACAAGAATATACAATGGCGAAAAGACAGCCTCTTCAATAAGTGGTGCTGGGAAAACTAGACAGCTACATGTAAATGAAATTAGAGCACTTCCTTCTACCATACATGAAAATAAACTCAAAATGGATTAAAGACATAAATATAAGGCCAGACACTCTAAAACTTTTAGAGGAAAACATAGGATATTCTTTGACATAAATTGCAGCAATATCTTTTTTGACCCACTTCCTAGAGTAATGAAAATAAGCAATTGTGATCTAATTAAGGTAAGCTTTTACATAGCAAAGGAAACCATGAAAAAGATGAAAAGACAACTCTCAAACGGGAGAAAAAATTGCAAATGAAGCAACTGACAAAAGATTAATCTCCAAAACATACAAGCAGCTCATGCATTTCAGTATCAGGGGGGAAAAAAAAGAATTTAAAAATGGGGAGGAAGAACTACACAAACTATTTCTCCAGAGAAGACATAGATAGATAACAAACACATAAAAAGATGCTCAACATCTCTCATTATTAGAGAAATGCAAATCAAAACTCTATGAGGGGCTTGCTTCCCTGGTGGCTCACTGGCAAAGAATCTGCCTGCCAATACATGAGGCGTGAGTTCAATCCCTGTTCCGGGAGGATCCCACATGCAACTAAGCCTCTGCACCACACTACTGAGCCTGTGCTCTACATCCTGGGAGCTGCAACTACTGAAGCCCACGTGCCCTTAAGCCCGTGCTCTGCAGCAACAGAAAAGTGAAATGAGAAGCAACTAGAGAGTAGCCCCCTCTGGCCACAAATTAGAGAAAAGCCTGTGCAGCCATGAAGAACCAATGCAGCCAAAATAAACAAACAAATTTATAAAAAAATTACTTGAGGAAGCGATACCAAAATCAGGTTGATTATCTTCTTTGCAGCTGATGATGGAGAAGCTCTATACAGTTGGCAAAAACAAGACCGGGAGATTACTGTGGCTCACATCATGAGCTCCTTGTTGCAAAGATGAGGCTTAAATTGAAGAAAGTAGGGGAACTACTAGGCCATTCAGGTATGACCTAAATAAAATCCCTTATGATTATACAGTGGAAGTGACAAATAGATTCAAAGGATTATATCTCGTAGAGTGCCTGAAGAAATATGGATGGAGGTTCATAACGCCGTACAGTAGGCATTGACCAAAACCATCCCAAAGAAAAAGAAGGCAAAACGCTTGTCTCAGGAGGCTTTACAAATAACTGAGAAAAGAAGAGAAGTGAAAGACAAAGGAGAAAGGGAAAGATAGATCCCACTGAATACAGAATTCCAGAGAATAGCAAGGAGAGATAAGAAAGCCTTCTTAAGTAAACAATGCAAAGAAATAGAGAAAAACAATAGAATGGGAAAGACCAGAAATCTCTTCAAGAAAATTGGAGATATTGAGGGAATATTTCAAGCAAGGATAAACACAATAAAGGACAAAAATTTTAAAGACCTAACAGAAGCAGGAAATATCAAGAGGTGGTGAGAATACACAGAGCTATATATAAAAAGTCTTAATAACCACGATGGTGGGGTCATTCACGTAGAGCCAGACATCCTGGAATGCGAAGTCAAGTGGGCCTTAGGAAGAATTACTATGAACAAAGCTAGTGAAGGTGATGGAATTCCAGCTAAGCTATTAAAATCCTAAAAGATAGACGCTGTTAAACTGCTACACACAATATGTCAGCAAATTTCAAAAACTCAGCAGTGGCCACAGGACTGGAAAAGGTTAGTTTTCATTCCAATCCCAAAGATGGGCAACGCCAAAGAATGTTCAAACTACCATGAAATTGTGCTCATTTCATATGCTAGCAAGGTTATGCTCAAAATCCTTTACGCTAAGGTTCAGCAGTACTTGAACCAAGAAGTTCCAGACGTGCAAGCTGGGTTTTGAAGAGGGAGAGGAACCAGAGATAAAACTGCCAATATTTATTGGATCATAGAGAAAGCAATGGAATTCCAGAAAATCATCTACTTCTCCTTCATTGACTATGCTAAATCCTTTCACTGTGTAGATCACACACACACAAAAAAAAAACCTGGAAAATTCTTAATGAGATGGGAATACCAGACCATCTTACTTGTCTTACTTCTTGAGAAGCCTGTATGTAGGCAAAGAAGCAGCAGTTAAAACTGGACATGGAACAACTGACTGGTTCAAAATTGGGAAAGGAGTATATTAAGGCTGTATATTGTCACCCTGCTTATTTAACTTATATGCAGAGTACATTATGCAAAATGCTGTCCTAGATGAATCACAAGCTGGAATCAGACTTGCTGGGAGAAATATCAACCACTTCAGATATGCAGATGAGACCACTCCGATGGCAGAAATTGAAGAGGAACTAAAGAACTTCTTGATGAGAGTGAAAGAAGAGAGTGAAACAGCTGGGTTAAACCTCAGCATTCAAAAACAAAGATCATAGCATCTTGTCCCATCACTTTATGGAAAACAGAAGGGGAAAAATTGCAAACAGTGACAGACTTTCTTTTCTTGGGCTCCAAAATCACCACAAATGGTGACTGTAGCCATGAAATTAAAAAGACCCTAGGTCCTTGGAAGGAAAGCCACGACAAACCTAGACAGTGTATTAGAAAGCAGAGACATCACTTTGCTGACAAAGGTCTGTATAGTCAAAGCTATGGTTTTATTAGTAGTCATGTATGGATTTGAGAGTTGGACCATAAGGCAGACTAAGGGCTGAAGAATTGATGCTTTCAAATTATGGTCCTGGAGAAGACTCTTGAGAGTCTCTTAGACAGCAAGCAGATGAAACCAGTCAATCCTAAAGGAAATTAATCCTGAATATTCACTGGAAGGCCTGATGCTGAAGCTCCAATACTTTGGCCACCTGACTGAAGAGCTGACTCATTAGAAAAGACCCTGATGCTGTGAAAGATTGAAGGCAAAAAGAGAAGAGGGTGGCAGAGGATGAGATGGTTGGATAGCATCACTGATTCAACTGAAATGAATTTGAGTAAACTCCAGGTGATAGTGAAGGACAGGGAAGCCTGGCATGCTGCTGTCCATACCCTTGTAAAGGGACAGACACGACTTAGTGATTGAACAACAACATAAGGTATCAACTCATGTGGTGAGAATCGCATAATCAAAAAAAATCTATAAACAAATGCTGGAGAGACTGCAGAGAGAAGGGAACCCTCTTATACTGTTGGGATACAGCTACTGTGGAGAATAGTCTGGAGGTTCCTTAAAAAACTAAAATAAAACTACCACATTTATGTAGAGAAAATCAGAATTCAAAAAAATGCATGCAACCCGAATGTTCATTGCAGCACTATTTACAGTAGCCAGCACATGGCAGTAACATAAATATCCATCAAAAGAGTAATGGATAAAGAAGATGTAATACATACATACAGTGGAATAGTACTCAGCTATACTCCAACAGGTTCAGGTGTGCATGTAGTCTTAGCATCATCATTGTCCTCTTTTTTAACAAGGTCCTCTTAGGCAATGGCTGCCAAGGCTTGCTGTACTAAAGCTAATATGCAATTAAATCCTCTATTTTCTGTTCAGTTCAGTTCCATCGCTCAGTCATGTCCAACTCTTTGTGACCCCATGGACTGCAGCATGCCAGTCTATGCTCATCAAGAAGAGGCTTCCCAGGCCAGTCACAATGATGATCAATATAAAGGCCAATATGTATGTCAGTAACAATAGTTAAATACAAATTTTGGGTACAACTCTGCACTGGGTGATTTAAGAGAAAATAAAACAAAGATCTTCATGCCTGCACACCCTGGATAAAGTGAACATATAGTTTAAGATAAAGTTTAAGGAGCAAATAGTTTAAGGATAAAGTTTAGGATAACATTTAAGATGTAATGACTTCATATGTTGTACCAAGGACAATCTCAAGGTCATAGCATTCTTCAGTTCAGTTCAGTACAGTTCAGTCACTCAGTCGTGTCCAACTCTTTGTGACCCCAGCACACCAGGCTTTCCCGTCCATCACCACCTCCCAAAGCTTGCTCAAACTCATGTCCATCAAGTCGGTGATAACATACAAACATCTCTTCTTCTGTCATCCCTTTCTCCTCCTGCCTTCAATCTTTCCCAGCATCAGGGTCTTTTCAAATGAGTCAGTTCATTGCATCAGGTAGCCAAAGTGTTTGAGTTTCACCTTCAGTATCAGTCCTTTCAATGAATATTCAGGACTGATTTCCTTTAGGATGGACTGGTTGGATCTCCTTGCAGTCCAAGGGACTCTCAAGAGTCTTCTCCAGCCCCACAGTTCAAAAGCATCAATTCTTCAGTGCTCAGCTTTCTTTATGGTCCAACTCTCACATCCATACATGACTACTGGAAAAACCATAGCTTTGTCGAGATGGACCTTTGCTGGCAAAATAATGTCTCTGCTTTCCAATATGCTGTTTAAGTTGGTCATAACTTTCTTTCCAAGGAGCAAGCATCTTAATTTCATGGCTGCAATCACCATCTGCAGTGATTTTGGAACCCCCCAAAAT
This sequence comes from Muntiacus reevesi, assembly GCF_963930625.1. NCBI lineage: Eukaryota > Metazoa > Chordata > Mammalia > Artiodactyla > Cervidae > Muntiacus > Muntiacus reevesi. Next base: position 181,495,978 of record NC_089249.1, on the reverse strand, counting down.
AAAGTCTCTCACTGTTTCCATTGTTTTCCCATCTATTTGTCATGAAGTGATGGGACCAGATGCCATGATCTTAGTGTTCTGAATACTAAATTTCAAGCCAACTTTTTCACTCTCCTCTTTCACTTTCATTGAGAGGCTCTTTAGTTCTTCTTCACTTTCTGCCATAAGGGTGGTGTCATATGTGTATCTGAGATTATAATATGCCGGGAAATATTTCTCCTGGCAATCTTGATTCCAGCTTGTGCTTCATCCAGTCCTGCATTTCGCATGATGTACTCTGCATAGAAGTTAAATAAGCAGGTGACAAAATACAGCCTTGACATAATCCTTTCCCTATTTGGAACCTGTTTGTTGTTCCATGTCCAGTTGTAACTGTTGCTTCTTGACCTGCATACAGATTTCTCAGGAGACAGGTAAGGTGGTCTTGTAGTCCCATCTCTTTAAGAATTTTCCACAGTTTGTTGTGATTTATACAGTCAAAGACTTTGGCATAGTCAATAAAACAGAAGTAGATGTATTTCTGGAACTCTCTTGCTTTTTTGATGATCCAGCAGATATTGGCAATTTAATATGTTTCCTCTGCCTTTTCTAAATCCAGCTTGAACATCTGGAAGTTTAAAGCCTGGCTTGGAGAATTTTGAGCATTACTTTGCTAGCATTGAGATGAGTGCAATTGTGTGGTAGTTTTAACCTTTTTTTATTTTTTATTTTTTTGGTATTGCCTTTCTTTGTGATTGGAATGAAAACTGACCTTTTTCAGTCCTGTGACCATTGCTGAGTTTTCCAAATTTGCTGGCATATTGAGTGCAGCACTTTCACAGCACCATCGTTTAGGATTTGAAATAGCACATCACCTCCACTAGCTTTGATGTTTTCTAAGGCCCACTTGACTTTGCATTTCTGGGTCTAGGTTAGTGATCACATCATCGTGGTTATCTGGGTCATGAAGATCTTTTTTGTATAGTTCTTCTGTGTATTCTTGCCACCTCTTCTTAATATCTTCTTCTGTTAGGTTCATTCATACCATTTCTGTCCTTTATTGTACCCATCTTTGCATGAAATGTTCCCTTGGTATTTCTAATTTTCTTGAAGAGATCTCTAGTCTTTCCCATTCTATTGTTTTCCTCTATTTCTTTGCATCCATCACTGAGGAAGACTATCTCTCCCTGCTATTCTTTGGAACTCTGCATTCAGATGGGTATAGCTTTCCTTTTCTCCTTTGTCTTTAGCTTTTCTTCTTTTCTCAGCTATTTGTAAGGCCTCCTCAGACAACCATTTTACCTTGCTGCATTTCTTTTTCTTGAGGATGGTCTTGATCACTGCCTTTTGTACAATGTCATGAACCTCCATCCATAGTTCATCAGGCACACTATCAGATCCAATTCCTTGAATCTATTTGTCACTTTTACTGTATAATTGTAAGGAATATTATTTAGGTTATACCTGAATGCTCTAGTGATTTCTCCTACTTTCTTCAATGTAAGTGAATTTTGCAATAAGGAGTTCATGATCTGAGCCACAGTCAGCTCCCAGTCCTGTTTTTGCTGACTGTATAGAGCTTCTCCATCTTTGCCTGCAAAGAATATAGTCAAATCTAATTTCAGTATTGACCATCTGGTGATGTCCATGTGTAGACTTGTCTCTTGTGTCGTTGGAAGAGGGTGTTTGGTATGACCAGGTCATTCTCTTGGCAAAACTCTTAGCCTTTGCCCTGCTTCATTTCGTACTCCAAGGCCAAATTTGCATATTTCTTGACTTCCTACTTTTGCATTCCTGTCCCCTATAATGAAAAGGACCAAAAAAGAGAGAGAGAGAGAGAGAGAGAGAGAAAATGACATCTTTTTTGGGTGTTAGTTCAAGAAGGTCTTATAGGTCTTCTTCATAGAACCGTTCAACCGCAGCTTCTTCAGCATTACTGGTTGGAGCATAGAATTGGATTACTGTGACACTGAATGGTTTGCCTTGGAAGTGAACTGAGATCATTCATTTTTGAGATTGCACCCAACAACGAACTGCATTTCGAACTCTTGTTGACTATGAGGGCTACTCCATTTCCTCTAAGGGATTCTTGCCCACAGTAGTAGATATGATGTCATTGGAATTAAATCGATATTCACTCTTGCCATCTCCTGTTTGACCACTTTCAACTTACCTTGATCCGTGGACCTAACATTCCAGGCTCCTATGAAGTATCGTTCTTTACAGCATCGGACTTTACTTCCATCACCCGTCACATCCACAACTGGGCGTTGTTTTCACTTAGGCTCCATGTCTTGTTTCTGGAGTTATTTCTCCACTCTTCTCCAGTAGCAAATTGGGCACCTACCAACCTGGGGAGTTCATCTTTCAGTGTCCTATATTTTTGCCTTTTCATACTGTTCATTGGGTTCTCAAGGTAAGAATGCTGAAGTGGTTTGCCATTCCCTTCTCCCATGGACCATGTTTTGTTAGAACTCTCCACCATGACCCGTCCATCTTGGGTGGCCCTACATGGCTTGGCTCATAATTATCATTGAGTTAGACAAAGCTGTGGTCCAACTGATTAGTTTGAATGAAAACCACAATCACAGAAAACTACTCAGTCTGCCCTCTGATAGATAAGAAGTTTATGGAAGCTTCCTAATGGGAAACTGACTCTGGGGGAAACTGGGTCTTGTTCTGATGGGCGGGGCCATGTTCAGTAAGTCTAATCCAACTTTGTTGATGGGTGGGGCTGTATTCCCTCCCTGTTGTTTGACCTGAGACCAAACTTGGTAGGGGTAATGAAGATAATGGTGATGTCCTTCAAATGTCTTGGGCACACACTGTTGTACTCAGTGCCCCTGACCCTGCAGCAGGCCATTGTCAACCCATATCTCCACCAGACTCCTGGACACTGACAGGCAAGTCCGGGTCAGTCTCTTGTGGCGTATATTTTCTGCAGTTGTAAATTATTAGAGTAAACCAATTTAGTCGTGATATGCCACCCTAAGGGCAGGGTTCTATTTCTTAGAATTCTTGGTTGCAAACCACAACTTAAACTGGCATAAAATCATGGCACATTTATATCCTTACCAGGGCTCTGATCAGGCAGAGCCTGATGAACAATGACATTGTAATATTATAGTATCACCAAATACAGGGTCTGGCTGCTCTTTACTGAAAAGCCAATAAGCAGGCCTGGTTGGTGGAAAGGAAAATTTGCTTTATTTCAGATGCTGGCCACTAGGATTGGGGGAGGGCAGATATCATGGAAACTAGTGAGGCAGGAGCTTTTTTAGACAAAAGTGGAGGACAGCTACATATAGAAACAGCAGCAGTCAGTTCTGACAGTTATCTTTAAATTGGTCACTGGTGGTCTGCCAAACGTCATCTTGGTAATTTCAGGTACAGTTAATCTTCAGATCCAGGGTCCATTTGTTCCCATTTCTTTGAGGCCAGTTCTCAGAATTGTGGCAGCTTATGTCATGGGTACAGTCTGGTCATCATGTAATTAATTTTTCACGCTAGCGTATTAGTATCTATAAGACAGCTCATAGGATATGGCTCAGAATATTACCTATATCCTTGAGAAAGAGCTAAAGTTCCTTGACTATACTTACTAACTACATTGTCATTATTTGGTCTCCTTGTTTTCCTTTGTTTCCGCATTTCCCACTTCTCAAATTAAACTTATTTGACTACAGTTTTCCACAGACAAAAGACAAGTAAATGATATTGGGGGGGTGGGGTGGGGGCGGGCAAGTACCATAGGGTCCTGCTGTTTCAACAATCCCTAGCACCAGCCTGGAATTATTGGTCACAGCTTTTATTGTCATGAAATTTAAAAAATCAGAATAAAACAGGCACCAAAACAGCAGAGTTGGGAGATGAAAGACAAAGAAAGCTGATGCTAACTTGCAATACTTATCGCCTTTTAAATAACCCCAAGTCTGCAATCTTCCTTTTCTGTGCTTTGTGAAGTCTTTATCTTGCAAGGAATAGATTTAATTCATAGAAAGCAGCAAACCCAGACTGGATCTGCATGTCACCTGGTGACCTGAAATTAAAGAGTTCCTGGAATGAAGCAGACAATAACTGGAATTGAAGCTTCTCCAAAATACACAGACCAGGCCTGTTCAAAGTTTATCACCAAGCCTTTGGTGGTGACATACTGCAGATTATGTCCACAAGGAATGAACTGTGATTAGAGGTTTTGAAACTTTCAAGCCCATCTCCAGGAATGGGACAGCAGTTGGAGGTTGCATTCAATCACCAATGACTCAATCAACCGTGCCTGTGTAATGAGGCTTCCATGACAATCCCCGTAGGACTGGCGTTTCCAGGTTGGTTAGCAAGAACTCATACACATGCCTAGAGGGTGGTGCACCATAACTCCATGGGAGCAGAAGATCCTGCATTTGGGACCCAAGTACACATTCCTTAGCTATTTATAGCCTTTAATTTTTTATAATTAAGCCAGAAATCTAGTAAGTAAAAAAATCAACGTTGGTTATTTCTCTTAGCTACACACAGGCTTCATCATTTCAACCGCCAAAGGTGTAGCCCGAACAAGTATAGTACGGAATGGATTTTATCCCCTTTGCATGACGAGAAAACCTAGCAGGCTTTTAATCAACTTAATAAAGCTTCAGTGGAGAAACTTCAAATCACCACCAATGGAAAATTCTTTTTCTCCTAAAATCCATGCTCCCATCATCTCCACAGAGCTCCACTACTGAAAGTATGGTTAACCACCCTGTGTTTCAACAAGTTCACTCAATGGGAATGGAAAACTCATTACCACGTGCTGCCAAGTTACCAGCTGTTCCTCAGTCATGTCTGACTTTTTGCAACCCCATGATCTGCAGAACGCCAGGCTTCCCTGTCCCATCAACTCCCGGAGGTCGCTCAAACTCATATTCATTGATTCTGTGATTCCATCCCATTCCATCTCATTCTCTGTTGTCCCCTTCTCCTGCCATCAATCTTTCCCAGTTACCAAGGTCTTTGTTCAAGTATCAGTTCTCCACATCAGGTATATTGCCTAACTACCATAGCAAAGCTCTCTTCTTGAAAGAGTAATACTTGGCACTACCCATGATTTCACTGAGGCTTCCCTGATGGCTCAGATGGGAAGAGGCTGCCTACACTGCAGGAGACCTGGGTTCAGTCCCAGTGTCACCAAGATCCCCTGGAGAAGGGACTAGCAACCCGTTCCAGTACCCTTGCCTGAAGAATTCCAAGGACAGAGAAGCTTAGCATCGCAGAGCAGGACACGACTGAGCGACTAACACACACACCCCGTAAGAATTAGTCAGGCTTCTAACTCAAAAGGACCTAACTCGTCTGTGTACAGCACTCTTTTTGAGCAGGTAGTGGCTCTGAAAAGAGCCTTTGGGGGTCAAAATTATCAACCACGTGCACTAAAGAATCTAGGCACGCTCTCCACGAATTCGCCGTGCCAGCTGGATATCCTTAGGCATGATGGTGACACGCTTAGCATGGATGGCACACAGATTGGTGTCTTCGAAAAGACTGACTAGATATGACTCACAAGCCTCCTGCAGTGCCATCACAGCTGAGCTCTGGAAGCGCAGATCGGTTTTGAAATCCTGCGCAATTTCCCGCACCAGGCGCTGAAATGGCAGCTTCCGAATCAAAAGTTCGGTAGACTTCTGGTAGCGGCGGATCTCGCGCAGTGCTACGGTTCCAGGCCGATAGCGATGTGGCTTCTTCACGCCACCGGTAGCTGGGGCACTCTTGCGAGCAACTTTGGTAGCTAACTGCTTACGAGGCGCTTTGCCGCCAGTGGACTTGCGGGCAGTTTGCTTCGTTCGGGCCATGCCGGTGCCGCTTCCACCACCTAGATGACAATAGATGTCACAGCCTTCTCTGTCCCCCACCGACGAGCGATCGGTCGAAGCCTGCCCTCTTTTATAGAGGGTGTAGTCTTCCCATTGGCCAGTTGCTGGGTGGCGTGAGGGCAGGCTAAGCTCTGATTGGTCCATGGAGGCATAACATGGGAGCCTGCCCCTTATTTTCGGGATGCGAGGGCTTGGCCTCACAGCCTGGTGTCTTGGAACTCGCAGGGTTGCTCGGAGAGCAAGTGGGTCTGAGTTGGATTGGGGTGGGCATCAGGTCTGGGTTCAGGTGGGCGTCATTGTGTGTGTTGCTAACATGTACAGTTCTCCATGTACAGCTCCCTTGTTTTTCCTCAGCATTCTCTTCCTCCCCTATGGGCTGAGGGAAGAAAGTTCTAGAAGCTTACACTCTGCATTTGGCCTGTTTGTAGTGACAATTTGAATTTTCTTGATGGTTAAAGGAATTCCCTCAATCATTGTGCCCTGCAGTGAACCATCTTCGCCAAATGACACTGATGACACTCGATGGGGGTGGGGAGGTGGGGGCGGGGGTGGGGGAGGGGTGGGGAGTGGGCGAAGCAGAAAGAACAGGAAGTAGAGGACCTAAGGGAGGACCTCTGGCAGGAAACTGCCCCCCCCAAAGATATTCCCTCTTCCCTGATTGGCTTTGGGTACATGCTATTTGCATTCCTTTCCCTGATTGGTGGCAGGTAGAAGCCCTATTTTGCATAAAGCTGAAAACAAAAGGAGGAATCAGCACGTATATAAAGGAAAAAACCAAGCAGGGTCTGGTCCTCCCTCCTGTCTTGACAGTGTATTATCTGTTATATTTTTAATAAAGTTTTATTTGCCTGAGCTCTTACTGGGCCATAACTAGCCTGCTATTTCAAACTCTTGCTATACCAGAGGAAAGCTGAGATAATCCTAAATGCTTGAGCTGTAGTTAACTTAGTATTTCAAATCTCTTATGTTGAGAACCTGCTGAGAGGAATAAACCAGCCTGACAGTTCTGAACAAGATGCTTATCTGCTCAGCTTTGGCTCAGTATCCTACCTCCGAGCCCTAACCTGGGAACTGGCTGGGCTCAGGGTGAAGCCTTCCCTGACCTACCGTCCCATCGATTGCCCTGGCATTCCACTTCCTCATACCAGATTCTTCCTAGTTTTGCTCACTTCTCAGTATAAAAGATCCTTCACTACCTAAACCTGTGAGAGGCTTATAGACCTTAAGGACATAGCTGAAAGGCGCCAGAATGTGCCATCCCCAAATACTATGCTAGTTGAGCGGAAGGATTGTTTTAAACTAGACACTTGAAAAACAGCTGATGCGAGAGCATTCTGATGTCACCTTTCTTACTGAAACTGGAGTTAAAAGTCCCTCGTGAAAGATGCCTGCCCTATGCAAGAAGAAACAGTCTTGTCATCGGAGGATGAAATATTAAGACCAAAGATGATTCTGCACAAACTGACCTTATTAAGATAATTCCTGTCTTCTTGTAGCCTCCCAGGTATAATTTAGTCATTTTCCCATAATTGCCTTTGTTCCATCTAACACAAAAGCATTTCGGTTTTGTCTGTGGGTATTCATTTCCTTATGAGGGCTCCTGAGTCATGGTGGAACTTTCATGCTTTTCTCTTATTAATTCATTTTCTGTTAACAGAGCCCCAGTTAAGAACTAAGATGGGTAGAAGAAAGAATTTTCCTTTGCTATTGCAATAACCCTTTCCCCTCCCTTGCAATATTCTTTTCAAATTAAGATCTCTGCTTACTATATCTGGAATTTTTTTCATTTGACAGTGATTGTTGCACAGAGTCCTGCCACCCTCTTCAAGTCAGGTGTGGTTGGCTAGGAGAGGCAGAAGGACCAGAGGGACCATCCTAAGCAAGCCCTGGTGTGCATGATGTGGGTCTGACTAGGGACAGACTCTTCATCTGACTGGGAAACACTGGTTAATCTCCTCACAGCCATCACTCATTTGGAATAGGTAGTGTCAGAATCTCTGCATGTTCCCAGGGTTAACGGGAATGATGACGGATGGATGGATGATGGTAGTTTGGTAAAGCTCAGACTATTTAAAAATATTTTTAATGCATAAAGTGGAATGCCTCAGAATGTTTTTAAATGTGTAAAAATTTTTTTAAAAATACAAAGAATCAATTATATTGAAGTTAGCAAAATGCAAACTATCAAAATATAAATTTGTCACATCATTATAAATGTGTATCTTTATCAATGATTAAACAGCTTCTAATTGGGGAAGACTTATAACTACTGTCATTTCAAAGTAGTTATGAACATTAAAGATATTTAGAAATCTCTGTCATGGCTGTACCATGATATGATTCCATACCCTATCCTCTATTTAGCATACCAATTTTATAGTGATTTTCCTAGAGTTTGAAATACAGGTTTATAGCCAATCTCAGTCCACTTTCAAATGACACTATTTCATTTCATGGGTTAGTGCAGGTAACTTAGGAATAACAGAATATTACCATTTCCTCCCTTCCATCTCTAACATTGCTGTCATTATCATCCAATCTATTGTTGCCATTATTATTTGAACAGTTATGTTACTAAGAATAAATAATTTTTTTGAGCTGGGTCAGAGAATCTTGTTGTGATATATATCAAAGAGTATACTGTCAATGTTTTCCTCTGAGAGCTTTATAGTTTCTGGCCTTACATTTGAATCTTTAATCCATATTGAGTTTATTTTTGTGTATGGTGTTAGAAAGTGTTCTATTTTCATTGTTTTACATGTAATTGTCCAGTTTTCCCAGCACCACTTATTGAAGAGGCTGTCTTTTCTCCATTGTATATTCTTGCCTCCTTTGTCAAAGATAAGATGCCCATAGATGCTTGGGTTTATCTCTGGGCTTTCTGTCTTGTTCCATTGCTCTACATTTTTAGTTTTGCAGCAATACCATATTGTCTTAATGACTGTAGCTTTGTAGTATAATCTGAAGTCAGGAAGGTTGATTCCTCCAGCTCCATTCTTCTTTTTCAAGACTGCTTTGTCTATTTGGGGTGTTTGATTTTCTCCTTCACTTTTGATGAATTATTTTGTTGGATACTAATCTCTAGGTTAGTGATTTTTAAAATATAATAATTTGTATATATGTCATGCCACACTTTCTTTCATGATTTCTGGTGAGAAGTCTTAACTTTGTCTGTAGTTAGTGTTGCCCCATCCCCCCCGCCCCCACCCTGGTTCTTTCAAGGTGTTTTCATCTTTGATTTTCTGTAATAGAATGTAATGTGCCTCAGCATAGATTTCTTTTTTACTGGTGGTCTCTGACCCCCTGGATCTGTGGTTTAGTCTCCATCATTTTGGAAAATTCTCAACCATTATTCAAGTATTTCTTCTACTCTCTCTTCTCTTTCTGCTATTCTAATTACAGGCATGCTACAGCTTTTGTAATTATCCCAGTCCTAGAATATTCTATTTTCTATTCATTGTTATTATTCCTTTTTCATTTTGGATTTCAGTTGGGAGATTTCTATTGACATTTCTTCAAGCTCATGGATTCTTTTCTAGACTGTAGAAAGTTGGCTAATGAGCCCATCAAAGGTAGTTTTCATTTGTTACAGTGTTTTCAACTTCTCACATTCCCTTTTGATACTTTCTTAGCATTTGCCCTCTACTTTATCCATTAGAGCCCTTAACATCTTAGTCACAGTTTTAAAATTCTGGTCTGAAAGATAATTCCAACACTTGTGTCCTATCTGAGTCTGGTTCTATGCTTATTTAAATCAATTTGGACTGTTGGGTTTGTTTTTTCTTTTCTTTTTTTTTTTTTGGCCAGGAAAGACTGAAAGACTAGCAAATCTCTTCAAGAAAATGAGAGATACCAAGGGAACACTTCATGCAAAGATGGGCACAATAAAGGAGAGAAATGGTATGGACCTAACAGAAGCAGAAGATACTAAGAAAAGGTGGCAAGAATACACAAAAAGTGAAAGTGAAGTCATTCAGTTGGGTCCACCTCTTTGCAACCCCATGGACTATAGCCTATCAGGCTTCTCCATCCACGGAATTTTCCAGGCAAGAATACTTACTTGAGTGGGTTGCCATTTCCTTCTCCAGGGGATATTCTCGACCCAGAGATCAAACCTGGGTCTCCTGCATTGCAGGCAGACACTTTACCATCTGAGCCCAGGGAAGCCCAGGATACAAAGAACTATACAAAAAAGATCTTCATGACCCAGATAACCACGATGATGTGACTCCCTCACCTTTAGCCAGACATCATGGAGTGCAAAGTCAAATGGGCCTTAGGAAACATCACTGACAAAGCTAGTGGAGGTGATGGAATTTGGCTCAAACTGCTGACCCACATGCTCTCTAGGACATTTGGGGGCAGATCTGATATCCTGTAGGAGTGACCTGGAAGGATGTGACCCAGAGGGCTGCATGTGGCTGGGAGTGAGCTGAGGACAGGGCAGCAGGAAGCAGAGGGGTCCTGGAGACCCATGGGCAGCACTGACAGGAGGGGCTGTTGGGACCAAAGTTGAGAGAGGGAGAGAAGCACCAAGACCTGGTGTCCCTGGAGACCTCTATAGGAGGCAGTAGAACCCAGCTGACCAGGAACTGGGAGGGAGGGAAGCAGGCAGAGAAAGGGATGCAATTTTAAGCTTTTGCTGGGCATGCATTGGAGAAAAATCAAAGCTTCATGAGGCTTTGTGAGCAATGCATAGAAATAAGACCCTAGCTGGAGGTATGGAAACTGTGGAGGGGGAGAATTAGGCAGATTCTGATGACCAGGGATGGGGCAGCCACGTAACAGGATGATGTAGAACAGTTCAGCTCAGCCCAGATCTGATGGCACTAGGAACTGGGTGACCCAGTGCTTCAAATGCTAATTCCAAGTTCCTCTGCTCTCCCTAGTCTAGGGGAGCTCAGAAACTTTGGGGAGAGGGGAGGAATCCATTTGCTTTTTCACTTAGAAGATTCTTGAATTTGCTGGTGAATGTATGGAAACTGATATTACAGGGAGGAGACTAGATGTGCAGCAGAGGCAGGTACAGGCCACACCTAGACAGGTGAGATGGCCTATTAGACTTGGGCCAGGCTGAGAGTTCCATAGAACACTTTATCTGCAGTGAGCATGGATGCTTCTGAGGCCACCCAGACTGCATTCTTCTTCTGGGATCTCCCTCCCACTTCATCTTCATCTTTCTTAATAAAGTGCCCACCCATAGGGATATGGGGAGAATAACCACGATAATTCTGGTGAAGGGAATGCATGATCTGTGTCAGTTGGCTGGGAAGAAGGCTTGAAACTCCAAGGCGGGCAGAAGGAAAAGGCTGTGGCTACCCAAAGGACTCCATGCCCCTCTCCCCACGTGGTCTCTGAGGGATGCTACTGTGCAGGCAGGCCAGCCCACACTCCACCTACTGGATAAAAGTGATGGAGACACAAACTCCTCTTCTTTTTAGTGCATACCCTTTTATTAAGGTCACATATCTTTTTAAATCAAGGTGAAATTCACATAAACATAAACCATTCTAAAGTGAGTGATTCAGTGACATATAGGCATTCACAATCACCTCTTTCCATCTCTGAAATATTTTCATTACCCCAAAAGTGAACAATACTCCATATTCCTCTAATACCCAACAACTAACTAGCAACAATTAATCTACTGTCCTTATGAACTTGTCTGTTCTGTATGCTATCATATAAACGGGATCACACAATATGTGACTTTTAGTGTCCAGCTTCTTTAACTTAGTACAACATTTTTGAAGTTCATCCATGGACATGTCATTCCTTTTTATGGCTGAATAGTATTCCACTATATGGATAGACCACATCTTGTCTACCCATTCATCTGTTATGGATATTTGGGCTGTTTCTATCTTTGGGATGCTGCTGTGAATGTGAGTGGGGTGTCTGGGTAGCCAAGTCCTTGTATGTATCTGGAGGATGGAATGGCTGGGTCATACGCTGTTTTCTTCTTTAAACATGAGTCTGATGAGCTTTCTCTACCCGAGGCAGGCAGCTCTGCATATTGCATCACGTTTCTAAACCTGATAACCCTGACAGATGATCAGACCAGAGCTGCCCAACAGAACTTTCTGTAATGATGGAGACCTTCTATATCTGTTCTGTAGTGTGGTAGCCATTAGCCATGTGTGGCTAGGATGACTGAGAAACTGCACCTTTGTATTTAATTTTAATTAGCTGAAAATTAATCAGAGCGTGTGGCTGTAGTATCAGCCTTAGAAGTGATAAAAGGAGGGCTGCCTCTTGGAGCATCTCCCACCTCATGCTTCCCTGTTAACACTCCACTTGAGGAACTGAAAATCTGGAGCGCAGTGATGACACTTTGAAGACCCAAGCTCTCCCTGTTCCTGAGAAATCGTTCTTTCTTAAACACCACCGAAGGGAGTGAAGACATAAAATGACCTACATGAACATCAACACAAAAATAAAAGTTTAAAGTAGAATTGAAGGCTGTCACCAAGAACACAATGTACAGATCTCGAGAAGACTCTATAATCTCGTGCATAGTCCTTGCAGTTTGTTTCATTGAAATGGGTCCCATTAGGCAATGTGAATGCTACTATCTACCTACATTGCAGAGGAGTTGGGTGTTGTTTCTATCCACACTGATAGTTCTTATCAATTTTTGATGCAGTTTCATGTTGCTAGGATATTTTCTAACAAATACGTGGTTAGTTCCAGATAGTGTCTAGGGAACTCCGGTTTGAGTACATCTAATTTTGTAAGATAAATATTTATAACATTCCTAAACTGTTTCAGTGGCCTGTATTTATTATAATAAAAAAAAAATTAATGCAACCAGTAAGGATGACAGCAAGAGTAACATTTACTAAACTCATACTATGCTAGAGATTTTTTAACATGGGGATTACTATGGATTTACTCATTTAATCTCAATCCCATGAAGTAAGTGCTATTAAAATCTTCACTTCTCAGTAGACTTTGCAGAAGCATATCTGGGACACTCCACCCCTTATTTCTAACAGCATGTGGAATTTATGAACAATCATCTTTTGAAATATCCACATATATATTACTTAATCTGTCCTAACACTGTTCATTTTAGATTTACTGAATTCACAAAGATAATTTTCTTTATCAAATTCAATGTACTTATTATTTTGACTCTAGCTATTAGTTTAAGGGGCTCTTATTGTTTAACCAACCCAAATATAGTAATTTAAACTCCTTTAAATAATTATTCTATCTACAATGAGTTTTCCTTTAAAAATGTGCACCTATCTTCAAAATGCAAACTGATACATTTCAAATGCTGAAAATGCATATAACAAGACATACCCTTCCCAAGACCTTAGAATTCGCAATACAATAGACAATTCTGATCTCATGTTCTCTAAATACCTAATTCACGCATTCATACCTTTTAAGATGGAAATCACGCTTATCTATCAGAACCTCAAACGACAAATTTTCTTTTAAGATTAAATACTTTCAATACCAGTTCAATCTATGGATTTCTCCTGTGATAAGAAAACAGTCCGTACTTGGCGTCTGAATGTCACAGTAATGACTTTTCAGAGTCAAAAGTAGCTTGTCACCGGTAATAAATTCTTAAGGATGAGTGGGGTTAAAACTCCATGACCTTGGGGGTGAGATTCAAGAGAAAATATCAGACATTACCCGCAGCACGAACAGCCCACTGTGCCCCTATGCGCACCCAAATCATGTCTCTGGTTCGATTTCCCTCAAGCCCAGCCTTGCTCAGATTCGCGCAGAAACACGCTCCGAAAGACAGCCTTGGCCAGTACGGCTCTTTTCTGGACACTGTGGGTGGCTCTGAAAAGAGCCTTTGGTGTCAGGGGGCCCCTGGGGAGCACGGCCGTATCCGGTCCGCCTCCGTCGCCTCACTTGCCCTTGGCCTTGTGGTGGCTCTCCGTTTTCTTGGGCAGTAGCACGGCCTGGATGTTGGGCAGGACACCGCCCTGCGCGATGGTCACGCGGCCCAGCAGCTTGTTGAGCTCTTCGTCGTTACGGATGGCCAACTGCAGATGGCGTGGAATAATACGCGTTTTCTTGTTGTCGCGCGCCGCGTTGCCCGCCAGCTCTAGAATCTCAGCCGTCAGATACTCCAACACTGCTGCCAGATAAACAGGCGCGCCAGCACCCACACGCTCAGAATAGTTACCTTTGCGGAGCAGCCGATGCACTCGGCCCACAGGAAACTGCAAGCCCGCGCGCGAGGAGCGCGACTTCGCTTTCGCGCGCGCCTTACCGCCCTGTTTGCCTCGGCCGGACATCTCCCACTCACGCACGACAACTGCACAAAGACAAAAAACAGAACACCAACAAACCCACTGTAATCAGAGAGTCCTTATATATGGTCTTGAGGTAGTGCAGCCGGCGCCGCCCGATTGGGTAGTGATGGTGACCAACCAGAAAAGGAAGTCACCATTTCTCCCTAATTTGCATCTGCCTTTTCCAGTGATGACGCTGCGCATTGCTTGATCCTATCAGAAATCGGAAACTATATATCCCTCATTTGAATACAGGACGTATAAGTTAAGTTGCTCTGTAAAAGAGGTTTCTTTCTTATTTGGAAAGATCCGTCGTCATGCCTGATCCGTCCAAATCAGCTCCCGCACCCAAGAAGGGCTCCAAGAAAGCTGTTACTAAAGCGCAGAAGAAAGATGGCAAAAAGCGTAAGCGCAGCCGCAAAGAGAGTTATTCCATCTACGTGTATAAGGTGTTGAAGCAAGTGCACCCGGACACCGGTATCTCTTCCAAGGCTATGGGCATCATGAACTCGTTCGTGAACGACATCTTCGAGCGCATCGCTAGCGAGGCCTCCCGTTTGGCGCACTACAACAAGCGTTCTACCATCACGTCCCGGGAGGTGCAGACGGCTGTGCGCCTGCTGTTGCCCGGCGAGTTGGCCAAACACGCTGTTTCGGAAGGTACCAAAGCTGTCACCAAATATACCAGCTCTAAATGAGGTGCATCTCGGTGCCCGGAAACCCAAAGGCTCTTTTCAGAGCCACTTACAAGATCGAGAAAGGGTGTCGAACACGTGAAGGGTTTGTTATGTAAAAGCATCCCTTGTCTACTTCGTGGTGGCTCCTAGGTTACTAGGAGCACGCCCGGATTTCTCTCCCACCCCCCTGCCCCATAAACGTGTGCGCGCGTTGTGTATGTGAGCAGAATGCGAAAGTGTACTTGTATTTCACCAGTGGTCGGGGATGGGCTGGCGAGGAAAAATAACAGTGCGGGAAACAATGAAAAGGCTGCGTGTCCACCACTGCTTCCACTCAAAGCTAGCGACGCTTCACTAAACAAAATAGGAACCTTGAGTTCAAGTGTCTCTAGGGTCTGGAGAGTGCCATTTCCGACGCTTGCGGGCATGGTACAATTTTGCGTGCGCATGTTGTTCGCCTGTGGGTGGGTGGCGCGGGTCTTCATCACCCCCACCCCCCCATCTCCCGCTTCCCCAGAGGAACTGTATGCCATTCGAATGCCACCGTGTTTATTAACGAGGGTGTTGTACAGCTTTGGCGCCGGCGCCTGGCGATGCATCTCCGCCCAGACCAGATATCTTTATCCTAAGGCAGTGAACATTTACGGGAGGATGTTCGCATGTCTGCATTCTTCAAAGGCGGAATGTTTGAAACCGAAAGGAAAATGGAAGCATGGTGGAACACAGCTCTCTGTGCTCGAGAACTGGATGTAGTAAGCCCACCCTGGCTGCAGGTACCTAGGGCGGGACTGGGGAGAGGAGGGCAATTTAAGAGAAAATTAACCTTTTTCTCAGCAAATGTAACCTTCCACTTCAGCCCCATTATTCTCAGTGACGCACTGGTGACGCAGAATTTTCCCTTTGAGTTCATGGCATTCATTTGGAAAATGTCATCTTAGTTCAGAGAAAGTGCTTTAGCGTGAAGAGTTCACTCTGAGGAAGATATCGCCTACCTTTTTTGCCTGTTTTTTCTTATTCGTAGGAAGGGGATTTCAAATAATCACTTTCTTGAGCTGTTTTGAGAATTAGATGTGTTGAAAGGTCGTATCGTCTCGGGCAAGGAACTGACGTTCACTTAAAAGCTAACAACCGGGCTTTTGCAAATCAAGTCCAAAGGAAGAAGGTTGCATGCTTGATTCGGTTGGTAGGGCTGGGCTGGGGAGAAAACGTGCGCACCGCCACCGTGTCCTCAACCACAGCGGCTGGAAAAACGCCCGCCTCATTCTTTTTTCTACATGGGTCCACTGTAAAAAAATTTCTAAAACTCCACACATTTTTAAGTTGGCGTCCAAAATACTTTATGGTTGGTTAGTAGTTGCAAGAATGCAAATCTCAAGACAGGACGTTTTACAAAACAAAATGGTCTCACATCAGTTTTTTTAAAGGTTTCTATTGAAATAGCTATTCAATACCACAATCAGTTTATAGAATACACTTAAATTATTCGTTAACACAGAGCTAGTTTAGGTAATTCTTTTTTCACTTCGAACTCCTTTTCATTCAACTTCAGATTCAGCATTTCATCCTAATGGAAGATATGTCTATTCAGTGTTTTATCTCCTTTATACACAAAGATGTAAATTGAGATTTAAAAACTTGTTGGTGAGCAGAAATAAGCTTAAAAATCATCTGGGTAACACACAATTGTAACACACAATTGTTTAAATATAAATAAGTTTTGACAGGTATATATAAAACCGAAAATAAAACTTTAGTGAAAACTGTGTCATTTAAAGATCTGGATAGTGGTGTCTGCCTCCCACACCCTCCTTTCCGAAATTTCTGAGTTAGTTTGTGCACTCATGGGCACATAGTATTGTTATAGTTAACAGTGATAGCAGTCTGTAGGCATTCTTTTCCTTTGTTCTCTTTTATAGATGAGTGTTTGAACCTATCTGTATGTTCTATCTGTATTACTTATATGAACATATCTAGTGTTCGAACCTGTTTTTTATAGTCTGAAACAGTGTTTAGAAAAATAAATACTTCGAAATGGAAATTTTGTTCTAGCAGTTTTACTTCTTTGCCTTCCTAGTTGTAATACAAAATTTAAACAGTGATCTCTCATCAAAAGACAACATCTTTCATTTTCTCAGCAGATACCTGATTCATACTAAAAACTACTGGTGGAGGAGGTGGTGGCGGCCCTGGGGGATTGCATAGGCAGCGTGGTCTCCAGCAAGCACTGGCTTTTCGGCATCCTCAGCAGGCTCATCCAGATGGTTAGCCCTGAAAATGCCAAATCCAGCTCTGATGATGAGGAGCAGCAGATGGTGCTTGATGAAGAAATGGAGAATGAAATTTGCAGAGTATGGGGTATGTCAATGGATGAGAATGTGGCTTTGTTTCTCCAAGAATTTAATGCTCCTGACATATTTATGGGAGTATTGGCCAAATCCAAATGTCCTCGATTAAGAGAAATATGTGTGGGAATTTTAGGTAATGTGGCCCATTTCCAGGAGATATGTGTGTCCATCAGCAGTGATAAAATCCTACTCTGCTGGTAACAAGCAGGTTGTTACTTACTTGCCTTTCCCAGACAAAACTGGCCAGTGTCTGGGTTGAAAGAATCTGAGAAAATCCAGCTATTTATGCTAGCATTTGCTTCATCATGTCAAGTTCAACAAATGTTGACTTGCTGGTATAGGTTGGGGAAGTTGTGGACAAGCTGTTTGATTTGGATGAGAAGCTAATGTTGGAATGGATTAGAAGTGGGGCTGTTCAGGCTCTGCACCAACCCCAGGAAGATTCTGAACAGCAGCCAGTGTTTCGATTTGTCCCCTGTGTACTTGAAGCTGCCAAACAAGATGGAGAACAGCATGGGCCTGTAAGGCTTCGCCTGCCTTAATTGTTATTAAATGTGTCATACAGGCAACACTTCTTTTACATACAATTTACTGAAGTTTTTTAAAAAGTACTATATTTTATTGAAAAGCCTCTTCAAAGGAGCATAAAGAAGTTTACAACAGACATCACAGAATTATAAACTGTCATGAGATTACTATGAGTAATTATACACCAATAAAACTAAAAACCTAGAAGAAACAAATTTCTAGAAATGTACAATCTTCCAAGACTAAGCCAGATAGAAACAGAAAGTATAACACCAGGATTGAAACTGGGTAATAATAATAATCCTCAACTGAACAGGTTCACAGGTGAATTCTACCAAACATTTAGAGAAGAGTTAACACCTATCCATCTCAAATGATTCCAAAAATTTGCAGAGTTAAGAAATGCTTCTGAACTTATTCTGAGCCCAGCATCACCCTGACACTAAAACTAACAAAGATACCACAACAATAGAAAATTACAGGCCAATATCACTGATGGCTTGGAATAAAAACTAGTTTAACATTGTCAAAATAATAGGGAATGAGGCTGTAACTAGGGGGTCATGTGAATTGGGGGGGTGGGGGGGCTTGAAAGCACATCACAGCTGTCCCTAATCGTATTAACTATGAAAGGAGTATGGTGGCTCAGTGGTGAAGAATAGCCTGTCAATGCGGGGAAGAATCCAAATGATATATGTCTCCTCAGGCAAGGACGACAAGAGAAAAAATAAATGAGACTATCTCAAACTAAAAAACTTTTGAATAGTGAAGGAAGCTATCAACAACAAAATGTAAAGACTGCCTACTGAATGGGAGATGTTTGTAAGTGATATATCTGCAAGGAATTAACAGTCAAAGTATACAAAACTCATATGACTCAACATAAAACCCCCAAACAATATAGAACAACCCAATTGTTGTAAAAAATGGGCAGAGGATCTGAATAGATGTTTTTCCAAAGAAGACATACAGATGGCCAACAGACACCTGAAAAGATGAATCACAGATAAATGAGTCACAGATATGAAAGGTACAGCATGGAAAATTATAGTCAGTCAACAATTATATGGGCTTCCCTGGTGGCTCAAACGGTAAAGAATCTGCCTGCAACGTGGGAGACCTGGGTTCAATCCCTGGGTTGGGAAGATCCCTTGGAGGAAGGCATGACAACCAACTCCAGGGTACTTGCCTGGAGAATCTTCATGGACAAAGGAACCCGGCAGGCTACAGTCCATGGGGTTGCAAAGAGTCAGACTCGACTAACCCACTAAGCACACGCAATAATTATATAATATTTTTGTATGCTGATGGATGACGACTAGATTATCATGGTGATAATTTTCAAATCTTTAGAAATATGGAATCACTATGTTGTGTATCAGGAATTAACATAGTGTTGTAGGTATTTTACACTTCAAACACAAGCAAACTCATAGAAAAAGATATCAGATTTGTGGTTACCAGAGGCAGGGGTGGGGAGGGAATGGGGACTTGGATGAAGGCAGTCAAAAGGTACAACTTCCAGTTCTGTTTAACTTATACAATGCTATATGTTAATTATACCTCAATAACACTGGGGAGGGGAAAAAAAAACAAACACCCAACTCAAACCGTTTATGAAGCGAATATCAAAAAGGTATATACGTTTTTCGGATAAAAAACCAACCTATTTCGAGGGATTTTAGCTGTGTTGAGGGTCTAGACCATTACCTGTGCTCCCGCACTTTTGATATTTTAAACAGGAACAGCGTTAGTACTTACAAGTAGCTGCTGAAACTCAATGCTGCTTAAATGCTTGGGGAAAGAAGCGCAGGAGCTTTACTGTGGCAAAGCCCGGAAGACCTCCCCCAATAGTCACAGCCTGGTCTGTGCTTCAACACTCAGAGCCTCACCAAGTGTCATTGAGTCCAGTACACCCCGACGTGACCGACGAGGGAGTATGAATAGAGATGGAGCTTGGCACTCAGCCTTGTTGGAGGTGACCCCCTCAACCTGCAAAAACACTTGCCACTTGCAGACAGAAGGACCTGGACCAGGTTCAAGAACTCAGGCGTCAGGGCTGCACCCTCTCAGGCTTCTGACTGGGGCTGAGGCTAACACAGCAGGTCTTTTTGGTGAATATGCCCTCCCTTTTATTTTTTTCCATTTATTTTTATTAGTTGGAGGCTAATTACTTTACAATATTGTAGTGGCTTTTGCCATACATTGACATGAATCCGCCATGGATTTACATGTGTTCCCCATCCTGATCCCCCCTCCCACCTCCCTCCCTATCCCATCCCTCTAGGTCGTCCCAGTGCACCAGCCCCGAGCACTTGTCTTATGACTGCCCTTTTAAAAAGGCTTAGCTTTATTTCAAGAGCGCACTCCATCTCCTCCATAATCCTGACTGAACAGCATTTCACAACCACGCCAGGAGACAGGCTTTTTTGAGCACTGAGGTGGCTGTGAAAGGAGCCTTTGAATTTCAGAGCACTGCGGCCCACCTATTTGGAGCTCGCGTCCGTGACAGTCTCGGTATTTTCTGGCACGGCACACTGCGCATGGGACAGCAGTGCAGATGTGCACATTCTGTGCCTCACCTTACGTGTTCTTAACAGCACTTGTACTCCAGTACTCTTGCCTGGAAAATCCCATGGACGGAGGAGCCTGGGAGGCTGCAGTCCAAGGGGTCGCTAAGAGTCGGAGACGACTGACCGACTTCACTTTCACTTTTCACTTTCATGCATTGGAGAAGGAAATGGCAACCCATTCCAGTGTTCTTGCCTGGAGAGCCCCAGGGATGGGGTCGCACAGAGTCGGATACGACTGAAGCGACTTAGCAGCAGCAGCAAGAGCACTTGTAGTGCGCCGAGGCCGCGCTGAGGCGTGAGCACAAAGGTGCCCTTGACCAACGAGTTCAAGATATCCATGGCCTTGGGAGAGATACCTGTTCCGGGAGCTTCAGCACCTTATACACGTCGATATATTAGCTCTGCGTGTGGCTGCGCTTATTTTTTCGCTTATCCTAAGCCTCACCAGACAGCGTTCTCGGAGCGGTTCTTGGGCTGCGCCTCTGGAATGGAATCAGGCGGAGCCAGCCCTGCAGCAGGCGGCGGCGATGACTATTTATTATCTCCATATTCAAATGAGGGCTCCAACATCCTAGAATCGGATTGGACGGTCGGTCCCGCTCGGCCTGGTTACAAAGAATTTATGTAAATAATAGATGCCAGCTCTTCTTTCCTATTGGACAATAGGTCAACCAATCCGAAGGCCATGAGTGGAGTCAGGTTCAGTTCAGTTCCGTTCAGTTCAGTTGTGTCTGACTGTGTGCGATCCGATGGGCTGCAGCTAGCCAGGCCTCCCGAGTCAGGTTGCGGATTTCTATTCAAACCCTTTGTTGTAACTGGAGCTGGGTCTTTGTTTAGTTACCATGTCTGTACCGGACAAAAAAATGAAGAAGGTAATAAAAACCCGCTTTAATCCCGCGTCTCCGATTTTCCTGGATAGGAGACAAAACACAAGGGGACATTTCTTGACACGGTAAGATTGTGCTTATTTAGCAGAGGAGAATAGCAGCTTCCAACCACCATTCCAATCATTTGTTTCCTATCATTTTTTTTTACCCCCGAAGGCCGAAGACATAATTCCTTTCAGAATTCAAGAGTAAATGCGAACGGTTCTTTCAGAAGTACAGAAAACGGTACTGAAAACAAACTGCGGTACTTACATAGGATGCAACAAAGCAGATTTTTAACTGGAGGGAGGAAATGAATGGATTTCAAACTAGACGTTAGTCTTTTATATTGTTGTTATTATTAATACTAACTAAACAAACCCATTTGAAGTGACAGCTATATGCTAAGTGTATATGTATGACCTCATGTAGCCTCCTAATAACCCTAAGGGTTAGATACTTTTATTGTTCTGTAATTACCCATCAGAATGGAGGTTATGGAACCATTAAAGGGTAAATTGAGATATATTAAAATTTTAAAGAGTTTATTTGAGCAGAAATGATTCAGATTGGGTAGCATCCAATCTAGCCGTTAGAGAGGGGCTGTACAAAATGAAAGACTTCTACAGTCAGAAGGAAGCAGGAACAAGGAAGATATGCTAGGCAAAAAAGCAGCTTGGTTACTCTAAGGTTACTCTATCTTCAGGAGATAGCAGGGCTCTAATTAGGCAGATTACCTAACTGCTGTTGATCAGGCAATTCCTGATTGGCTGATTTAAGATTCTATTTTTAGGAAAGCCGAAACTGTAATTAAATCAAGTCTTGGTTTGGTGATATGGGGCTTAGCATAAGAGACTCCATTTGGGGCCTATCTTATTTTTAATTGAAGTCATCAGTCCCTAAGTTGACTCCTATTAAATTAATTCCTATATACAGAAGATTAAGCTCCCCTATTATATTGACTCCCAAGATAGAAGGGCTTATGAATTCACATTTCTCAGTTGTGTCACATAATGCCTGGAGAACACCGTTAGAAGCGCCCATGCTTGGGCCCCACCTGAAGTGTACTGAGCCTGAATCTGCATTTTAAGCAGATTCCTACGCACATCAGTTTCCCAGCGCTGGTGTGGAGGTCATTTACCGGGCAACTTTAGCCCTTCAGTGCATTATCCAAACAGACGAGGAAGCTTAACAGCACCCACAAAAGACAGAGTGACTCACTGAGTTCAGAGCAGTAAGCAAGGTGCTTTCAAGATATGAGTTCGAAGAAACCTAAATGGGATAATATTTGTCTTAGAAAGTTTGGGTATTAAGAAAGTGGAGGAGAGATGCCAGGGGGACATTCTTCAGATAGCCTGTGCTTAGCTCCCTGTCTGGGGCTAATAATTTACCATCTCTGCCCCTCTACTTCCTCAAGTGAAGTGAGGCTATGGATGCCTACTTAATGGGATTGCTGTGAGTGAATGTGTGTCAGGCAGATGGCAGGATGTGGTTATATATTTAGTGCTCAAGTGCTGTTGGTTCCCTTTCATCCTGTCCTCAGAAGAGATCCAGCCACAGCCAGAGATGCATGCCTCAGCTGAGCTCCCTCTGTGCCAGGGGAACTACATCACATAAATATGGAGCATAAGCCTTTCTCTTGTCTGCTAGTCCATGGACTACATGGACTTGCCCTGTAAACTCCAGGGCAAGAGATGTGTCCTTCACTTCTCAATCTCTAAGGTGGAATATAGAGCTTGGCACATAGTGGAGATTCAACCAGTGTTTGTTGAATGAATAAGTCTGTGGGGTGAGGCAGTGTCCCGTACCTGCAAGTCTGTGAGCTGAGCTGCTTTGGATGTGCTCAGTATTAACTATTTTGTCTGTTTATTTAAAAAATCTGTAGTTTACTTAAACATTTCTAGAGAGCTCATTGTTATCAATTGGTAGTGAAAATGAAAGTGTTGCTCAGTCCTGTCTGACTCTTTGCAACCCCATGGACTATAGCCCACCAGGCTCCTCTGTCCATGGATTTCTCCAGGCAAGAGTACTGGAGTGGGTAGCCATTCCCTTCTCCAGGTGGTCTTCCAACCCAGGGATGAAACCTGCATCTCCTGTGTCTCCCACATTGCAGGCAGATTCTTTACTGTCTGAGCCACCAGGGAATCCACTTAATGAATGCTTAATTCAACTTAGTGCTCATAACATCCTTTCCACATATGCAGTATTATCAACTCCATTTTGCAGTTGGGACTGCAAAAGGCAGAAAAAAAACAAAACACTTCTCAAGTGAAACAGCTGATGAGACAACTAGCCCTGGAAATTAGGTCAGCAGTACCAAGCTTTGTGCTAACCACACCTAGGTTGTTTTGGCTCTGGATGTGGAATTTCATTTTGAAGAGGAAATAATACACATGAGATATATATATATATATATATATATAATATATACATATGTATCATGTTGAAGAGGAAATAATATATATATTTAGGAAAAATATTAAAATGCATTGCCCTGTGTTTAAATTTCCAGGGAAAAACACCAATAAGATATCTTAAAATTTCTACTGCAGTAGAAAGCTGAAAGAACTGCAGATGAAATTTCACTCAATTTCACATTCCCAATCCAATTCAACTTTTTAAAAATAGTTTCTGAATACAAGACACATTTATAAAATAGACAAATGCTTGCTTCTAGATCACTTAGTCAAACTGTTTTACCATTATTTTTTTTATACCAGAGACTTAATGACCAATGTATACAAATGATTGGTCTCACCCTTGAAAAAGGATTGAAGCTTGATCTTGCACCGGCAGTACACTCAAACAAAAATCTCTGTTGTTTTGCCTGTAGGTCTAGTTGGTGTAGATTTCTCAGAATGAAAGTTATCTTTTATTCTTAAAACTCACTGTTCTAAGCAGGTCTTTCTGTCTCAGTTAAGACTCACTGGTGGTAGTTATTGAAACTGTTAATACATTTGTAATGTTACAGAGAAAAAACTTTTCCTTCTACCCTCTTGGGTTCAGTAGGTATATTTATGAATAAACTGATAACAGGCAGAGTAACAGGAGACAAGTTATGCAAATTTATTCATTTTTAAATACTATGTGCATGGAAAAAGTGAATTATTATTGCAGGGGAAAAAAGTGAATAACCCCAGAAGCAATGAGATTTGAGAGTTTATATACCACCTTAGTAGGAGAAGGGGAGAAGTAGTTCTCATAGAGGAGAGTAAATGATATTAGGAAAGACAACAGGCCCTTAGGAGACTAGACAGGAGGTATGATAGTTTGTGACAGTCTGTCTGGGTGTGGCATTGACATCTAGTCTCCTGTCTCTGATGAATCAGTCTTCCTCTGCTGATGAAACTCTCAGGAGGGAATTGATGACAGTTAAGTTCATTTTGAAGGAACTGTTTTTAGGCAGTTGGGGGAGTTCAGAGAAAGTTTCTCACAGTGTTTGCTGTTTCTTAGCTGATTTCAGTCCCAAATAATCAGTATGACAAGTGCGGCATATTCCGGGATATGTCCAGAACACTCAGTAGTGAAAGAATTTATCCCAGGCATCTGGCGGAGAAAATCATCTCTTCTTTCTCTCTTCTAGGTCAGTACCCAAAAAGAGGGCAGTCACCTGGAATCTAGAAGAGGTCCTCACCAGAACCCACCCACACTGGCACCCTGATCTCTATTCCCAGCTTATACTCTGTTGTTTAAGCTCCCCAGTTTGTGGTATTCTGTCATAGCAGCCCAGATGGACAAGGGACAGTCTTCAGTATCAAGAACAATATTTTGTATTGACAGATGGAACCCTATAGTGCAGGCGTGAGGCTTTCCAGATATAAGGAAGGAAGGAAAGAAAGAAAGAGGGTTTCCCTGGTGACTCAGTGGTAAAGAGCCTGCTTGCCAATTTAGGAGACATGGTTTGACCCCTGATCTGGAAGGATCCCACATGCCGAGGAGTAACAAAGCCCGTGTGCCACAGTATTGAGCCTGTGCTCTAGAACCAGGGAACCACAGCTGTTGAACTCAGAAGCCTCAACTGTTAAGCCCACGCACCACACTGCTGAAATCCCTGTGTGTTAGAGCCTGTGCTCTGCAACAAGAGAAGCCCGCTCAATGGGAAGCCCACCCATCTGAAGGGTGACTCCCCCACCCATGGCAGCTAGAGAAAACACTTGCAGCAACAGAGACCCAGCACAGCCAAAGAAACGAAAACAAACGCTCATGAATTGTTTGAAAAAGAGTGAAAAAGTGACTGAAGGAAGGAAAGAGACAGTGAGAGGGGAGAGAAAGGCAAAGAAAGAAGCAGAAAAAGAAAGAAAAGCAAAGAAAGAGGGTCTCCAGCTTAACCACCAGGGACAGACAATGCTTGGGAATAGCCTGTAAAAGTAGTTTAAAAGGGGGGTTGGATAATTTTTAACCTCTCCCCTCAAAGAAGCACCTCCTCCCAAATAAACACCTCCCACTTATAATTTCTAGAGTACAGTGCCTAGATTGCATAAATACATTGAATAAAGGGTTGCATGCTTGAAATGAGCACAGTTTTATCCTCCCGGATTTTTGTGATACATGAATGAAACTATCCTTTCCTCCTAGGTGAATGTGCAGTAAGCTGTCTCCTCACTCAAGAAGAAGCCAAATCATTTTAAAATTGTCACAAACAAGCATTTCATACAACTCAAACAATGCAATGACAAACACATAGTTGTTTTTGTTTTTGTTTTCTCCCCCTCCCTCAATGAATGTTGCTTCTTTCCAGATCGCTAGTTACTTGCTGTTAACACAGAGCCTACGGGGAGGGAGGCAGATTCTGCAGAGAGAGCATCCTGCAGGTAAAGAAAAGACAGCACAAAGGTTATCTGAGGAAAAGTTTTAATTGTTTACAGTTGCTTGCTGCAGGAAAGGAGGTGGTGGAAATCCCAGGGTGTGCTGTGGAGCTTTGCTCAGAAATGGTAAACTTCACGCAATGCTTGCTGGATTGCGAAGAAGTAAAAGACGGCTCAGACAGCCTTTGTCCTGCCGCTTGGCTTCCAGCGGACACCCTGCGGACAAAAACCATCCTGCTACCACCGAGGGATGCCCTTCGTGGCACGGAGTTGGGGATCCCAGTCTCCCGTGCCTTTCCCACTGCAGCGCTGGCATCCGGAGCCCATCAAACTGCCCGCCCGCCTAGGACGTGAGATAGGCAGAGCTGCTGGCCCGCATTGTTTGCAAGATGACTGGGGTCGCTTCCTGAAGTCTTTTCCAAACGCCCGTATTGGCCAAGCGACTTCTGTGCCCATTTTATTTCAGCAAATTAGAAGAGTAGGGCTGCAATCTAATCCCAGAGCCAGGTGTGAGTGAAGGACAGAAATCACAGCTGCAGAAGTGAAAGAGGACCGAGAAATGGAATCTGAAGCAGCAACGGACGGACAGCTTGTGGACTTATTTCCATTTCAGCACCCATGCAGACACACAGAGGCAGGACATGCTCACCCACCGACTTCTGAGCTGAGACAGTCACACCAGGGTGGACCAGAAGGCGTCAGAGGCAAGGCTGGGGTCAGTGGGATGGAAAGCACCCAGTCCCCCTCCCTAAAACCCGTGTGAAGCTGTGGTTCAAGGACGGTTCTGATTGTTCTTCCAGGGGAATGCCACCCCCTGCCCCATATATACACCGTGTTTTTCTCCTACCCCCATCTGACTACGTTAATTTCAAGGTCATAAGATGTGTTGAAACTGAATCCAGCAGCTCCCAGCAGTATTGAGGAAATACAGAAAACACAAGACTTGAGATTTATGGCAATAATTTTCTATATTTTATTGATAAATTTTACATTTTTGGTATTTTCAGGAGATGTAGTCTGGACCTGGGAAGGGAGAGCTGGGAGTTGGGCGAGGAGGGCTGTAGAGCGGGGTCGTTGGGGGCTGCTGGGGGAGAAGTGTCCAGAGGAGGCCAGGAGCCCGGCAGAAGGGATGGGAGTGATGGGTTTTTCGGGAGGAAAAGTTGGGGGCTGAGGGGTTTAAGAAGGGTTCTGGGAGATGGGCGGAGTGGAGGTTAAGGAAAGGTGCCTCACCCTTGGCGTACCCAGTGGACACCCAGCCTCACCATGGTGGTTTTGTCCAAAGCCCTCCTCACCCAACCCCCTCCCTCCACAAAGCAGCAGCCTTCCTGTGTGCATACTGGTGAAAACATTAAGGCACAAATGTGCACAAAATACAAGAAATTCCAAACTCAGACACTAAATTGAAGGACGCTGCAGAAGTGCTGGAATAAGGGAAAGCATTGGAAAGCTCAAAGAGGGGCCTTAGCCAATACGTTTGTGGTGAGTGAGAGTGAAAGTCGCTCAGTCGTGTCCAGCTCTTTGCGACCCCGTGGATTAGAGAGTCCATGGAATTCTCTAGGCCAGAATACTGGAGTGGGTAGCCTTTCCTTTCTCCAGGGGAATTTTCCCAACCCAGGGATCGAACCCAGGTCTCCCGCATTGCGGGCGGATTCTTCACCAGCTGAGCCACCAAGGAAGCCCTTGTCGTGAGGGGAGAAGGAGGTGAGTTTGAACCAATCCACATGGGCCCTTTTGGGGAAATAGCGGAGGCGGCTGCTCACTTGGCTCCTGCCCCGGCAGTCGCGCGGCTGTACTGGGGGGCAGACACGGCAGGGAAAGTTCCCCACCCGGCCCCAGCCTCCACTCCACCTGCGCCTGTACGCAGCCCGCGCCGCTTGCCACCCGCTTGCGTCCTGGCACTGCGGCACTCCTGCGCCATGGAGCTCCACTCCAGCTCCCTTGCAGTCCTTTGTCCGCGGGCCCCTCTATCCCGCCTCGTTGCACTGCTGCAGATTCCGAGCCCGGCTGCCCTTCTGCGCGCTACTCTCTGTGTCCAGGAAGCCCCTTCGCGCTGGATCCCAGCGCCAGGCCAGCCTGGAGCGACTCTGCGGGGGCCGACCCTCACCTCGAGGTGCCTCCGCGCAGAGCCGTCCTGAGACGGGGAGGCTGGCCACGCCACAGCTGTTCTCAGGCCACCCGCCTTGGCATGACTTGTGGGGCTTTTCTGAGTGCCCTCGGTTTTTCTTTCGTTGTCTTGTCAAGGGGGTGGCGTCCAGAATTTTGGGAGCGTCTGAGTTCTCCCCACACCTCTGGGAAGAGGAGTTGGGGGGGGGGACGGGGAGCGGGGTGCGATGGTGGGTTGGGCTTGGAAATCGTCAGTCACGGGTCTGGACAGGGCAAAGAGCTCACAACCAGGACCAGGAGACTCCTTCGAGGTGAGCCGAGACCCCAAGCTCGCCTTCCTTTGGTGTTGTCTAACACCCTTAGGTTCTGGTCCAGCGTTCTTCCCAGAGTCCTATGCTGGAACACCAAGTAAGTCCTACCAGCCTCCAGAATTATGAAAAATAAATATCTGTTGCTTTTAATCCACCTAGTCTATGGTATTATAACAATCCAAGCAGGCTGAGATGAGGAGCCAAGGAATATGCCACCTCCATTTTCAGTCCTATGGTTCAAATTACTTTGTCACTTTTGGTCCTGACTCATCAAGACGAAATGGATTTCATTTCCTAGAAAATTTACCTGTGCCACTTTATTAAGGTATTATATTAGTATTTACTTGAGCTGATGCAAACTGGCCCATTTATTTTTTATTCTAGATTTAAGAGCTCTGTGGGATAAGGCAGTAGTTATTCATTTGACTTATTTAAGGAAGGACGGGTTTGAGTAATTTAAAAAATCCAGGAAGAAATTTGAAATTTTATTTATTTTGGTAAAAAACACATGAGCTTACTCTTAATAGATTTTAAGTGTATAGTACAATATTCAGTTATTTATATTCTGCTGTTCATACAATGAGTTGCTAATGACACTTCACAGCTCAGGGCTCATTACTATCATCGATTTGAGTAAGCACCGCCTCTTGTTTATTTACAGATATATGTATATATAAAAGTGTAAATATGTATATTCCCAAATATCTTCCCTCTGCCCATTTTTCTTGCTTGCCTGCTTTCCAGTGTACTTTTTAAAAAAGTCTAATGAAGTACTGGAAATATTTTGAAGATGTGATATTGTGATATATAATAAATATATATTTAGTCTTCCTCCCTATTCCTGGCACAGAGCTCCAAAAACCCTTGGGATTTCCTAAGTGATGAGAACATAAGTGTCTTGATATTCAAAACAGACCTCTGCTGATGACACCAGACTGTGTTAGTAAGGTGACTTTTGGAAAGTCCTTGAGGATGGGGGCAGTCTCCAGGGGCACCAACTCAGTGAGACAGGGTTGGAAATTTTAATGCCACCCTGACGTCCTGGGAGGGGACAGGGGCTAGAGGTTGAATCCATTATCAGTGGCCAATGATTTAATCAATCATGGCTATGTAATGAAGCTTCCATAAAAGCTCAAAAGGATGGGGTTTGGGGAGATTTCAGGTCAGTGAACATCTAGAGGTTTGGAGAGAGTGGTGTGCCCAGAGAGAGCATGAAAGCTCTGCACGCTTTCCCCTTATCTTGCCCTATGCAGCTCTTTCACTTGGTTGTTTCCAGGTTACATGCTTTTATCATAAACTAGTGATGTGTTCTGTGTTCTGTGAGCCACTCCAGCAAATTAATGGAACTGAGGAGGAGGGTATGGAAACCTCTGATCTATATATAGTCAGTGGCTCAGAAGCATAGACAACCTGGTCTTGGGAAGGAACTAAAGGTTCTTTGACTTTGTTTTATGGCTAAACTATTTTGTCTTGTTTGACTGTTTTCCTTTGTTTTTGCATTTTCTCATTTCTCTGATTAAGTTTGTTGTTTGGAACTAGGTGGAAGCCTAGGAGTCTGTCTGCAGGGAAGGCCTTGCAGAGTCCTGCTGGGTTTCCTAAGTAGAGTTTGGAGACCAGAAGGGGGAGCTCTCCTGTGCTGCAATGACAACTGAGCCCAATAGGAAGAAGAATGCTCCTCTTTTTTGGCAAGGACTCAGCCAATGAAGACATGGACTCTGTTTACTGGAGCCCTCCCAACTTTCTTTTCCTCTTCATAAAAGTGTTCTTCCTTTGCCCTATGGAAATATGAATGTGGCTCACCACGGTTGCAGACCCCTAGTTGCAATTCTCTGCTGATCCCAAATAAATTCACGCTTGTTTCAGGTTAGCAAACTTCAACACTTCTTTTATCTTTTTTTGCTGGACTCAATTCAACCCATAACAAATGGTTAGTTCTTCTCTGGTTAGTTCTTTCTTCCCCATCCCCACACCCATAAATAAGTTTAAAGAAACATTTCCTTTAAGTTTGGCTTATTGGGTCCCACACATTTTGACATGTAGTTATTTCTGTGTGGATCACAACAAACTCTGGAAAATTCTGAAAGAGATGGGAATACCAAATCTCCTGAGAAATCCGTATGCAGGTCAAGAAGCAACAGCTAGACTAGGACATGAAACAATGGACTGGTTCCAGATTGGGAAAGGAGTACGTCAAGAATGTATATTCTCACCCTGCTTATTTAACTTGTATGCAGAGTACATCACGTGAAGTGCCAGGCTGGATGAAGCACAAGCTGGAATCAAGATTGCCAGGAGAAATATCAATAACTTCAGATATGCAGATACACTACCCTGATGGCAGAAAGGGAAGAGGAACTAAAGAGCCTGTTGGTGGAAGAGGAGAGTGAAAAAGCTGACTAAAAACTCAACATGCAAAAAACTAAGATTTGTGGCAAATAGATGGGGAAACAATGGAAACAGTGACAGTGACATTTTCTTGGTCTCCAAAATCACTGCAGATGGTGACCGCAGCCATGAAATTAAAAGACGCTTGCTCCTTGGAAGAAAAGCTATGACAAACCTAGATAGCATATTTAAAAAGCAGACATCACTTTGCTGACAAAGGTCTATATAGTCAAAAGATTTGAGAGATGATGGACCATAAAGAAGGCTGAGGACTGAAGAATTGATGCTTTTGAACTGTGGTGGTGGAGAGGACTCTTGACAGTTCCTTGGATAGCAAGGAGATCAAACCAGTCAATCCTAAAGGAAATCAACCCTGAATTGGAAGGACTGATGCTGAAGCTGAAACTCCAGTACTTTGGACCCTGATGTGAAGAGCAGACTCCTTGGAAAAGACCTTGATGGTGGGAAAGATTGAAGGCAGGAGGAGAAGGTGGTAGCAGAGGATGAGATGGTTGGATGGCATCATCGACTCAATAGACATGAGTCTGAGCAAACTCTGGGAGATAGTGAAGGACAAGGAAGCCTGGTAAGCTGCAGTCCATGGGGTCTCAAAGAGTTGGACACGACTGAATGACTGAACTGAACTGACCTGGTGATGCTATCTCCAGATACTGTCAAAATTATGTTAAATTGTAAACACAGAGAATTGCCTGCTGTGGGGAAAAATCCACACATTGGAACTGGGAGCAGATCATAGATGGATTATAATACTGTTTGCCATTCCTCATTCCCAAAACTCTTTCATACACACCTTTTCAAATTGACGGCTAGTACAATTTGCTGAGTCATTCCCCACTGTTGCACTTCAAGATTCCACCCCTCCCGAATATTGATATGACAATCATTTCTCCAAATCAAACCAAATGATAAGAGGATTTATTTCCATTTGAGGTTATTTTTATAGAACATATTTTGAGAAAAGGTATCCCAAAGGTTATGAAAAAATTGAAGATTCTTAAAACACATTGCTACATTGTCTCCCAGAAGCAATATCTGCAAAATCAGAGTTTTCTTTTGATTGTAACCCAGTGGGAGGCCCCTCCATGTCCCCCGTTTCTTGTTTGTAGAAAAAGGCTTTAGTATCCTAGGTCTTCTCTGAGTTCTGAAGAGCAGACTCAGGCTCTAATTAGGGAAGTGATGTGTTGAGGAAGTCCAAGCGCAGGTTGGAAAAGAATTCCCAGACAGAGCATTTCAGAAGGGATTTCATTTATTTTATGAAGTTAATTTCATTCAGCTTATTAAGAACAAAGAGCAGAGGTAATGTGGGTACTGCGAGCACAGTGGGCCGACCTTGACAGACCAGGGAGAGCTGACAGTCTTCCTGTGTGAGTAGCCAATTTTTATAGCCTCACAACAAAATTCCTGCTGGAAGGTTGGCATTAAGTGATTGGTTAGGGTGCTATAAGGTGACTACCAGGCTGGGCGTTTTTGCCTAATTTGGGGTCAGGAAGCCTGATAGTGATGATCAGGCAGGCTTTTGACAACGGTTGCAAAGGGGCTCAGTCAGCTTCTGAGGTGAACTTGGTTCTGGGCTTCACTTCTGTGGCCTTGGGGCAGGATTTAACTTGATGGGATGCAGAAATGAAGAAAAAGCATGGACTTCCCTGGTGGTCCAGTGGTTATGAATCCACCTGCCAACACAGGGAACATGGATTTGATCCCTGGTCCTGGAAGATTCCTCACACCTTGGGGCAACTAAGCCCATGTGCCATAGTTACTGAAGCCCTTATGCCCTAAAGCCTCTGCTCTGCCACGAGAAGCCAGCTCACCGCAACTAGAGAAAGCCCACGCATAACAACAAAAACTCAGCACAGCCAATAAATAAATACAATTTTTTCAAAAGGAAAAGCAAGATAGCTGGAGAAATAGCTCCGCAATAGAACAGTCTTTGTTCCTTCTCAAGGGATATAATAACCTGATGTGTATCTTTGAATTGTCCTGCAGAAATTACTCCCAGGTGGAGGGTGGTGACCACATGATGACCACAGTAGGTAGACCCAAGACTGGTTGGAACCAGGTTGATGGTAAGGATTCTTGAAATATAACCTTGATGTTATCTCACCACCAGCCAATCAGAAGAAAGTTCATCAGAATTTACTGCTTACTGCTTACCCCAAATGCTGTCTTTAAAAAATCTTCCCCTAGGGGAATGGGAGGGAGGCTAACAAGGGGGGTGATATATGTACACTTACAGCTGATTCACATTGTTATATAGCGGAAACCAACTCAACCTTGTAAAGCAATTATCTTCCAATTAAAAATAAACTAACATTAAAACAATAAACAACAAAACCCCAAAAAACCTTTCCCTAAAACCACTGGGGAGTCTGAGTTTTTAGAACACGTGCTGCCCATTCTCCTTGCTTGTGAAGTGAAAGTTGCTCAGTC
The DNA here is from genome assembly GCF_963930625.1 of Muntiacus reevesi. Taxonomy (NCBI): domain Eukaryota; kingdom Metazoa; phylum Chordata; class Mammalia; order Artiodactyla; family Cervidae; genus Muntiacus; species Muntiacus reevesi. The sequence goes on along the minus strand of NC_089249.1, from coordinate 181,462,845 downwards.
ATGTCCGACTCTCTGAGACATCATGGACTATATGGTCCAGGGCAGAATGCCGGAGTGGGTAGCCTTTCCCTTCTCCAGGGGATCTTCCCAACCCAGGGATTGAACCCAGATCTCCAGCACTGCAGGCAGATTCTTTACCAGCTGAGCTACCAGGGATGCCCAAGAATCCTGGAGTGAGTAGCCTATCCCTTCTCCATCAGATCTTACTTGCCCAAGAATTGAACTGGGGTCTCCTGCATCACAAGTGGATTCTTTACCAGCTGAGCTACATGGGAAGCCCCCCTTGCTTGGAGCCCTGCTAATAAACAATGTACTTTCTTTTACCACACAAAAGCTTGGCTTTGCTGTGAGACGGATGAGTGGAGTCAAGTTTGGTTCACTAACAAGGTCTCCCAACTTAATAGTGGAAAAAAAAATCTCAATTTATATTTTTATTTCTTAGTAACTGGGTAGAGTGTATAATTTTTCTATTCAGCCTTTGCTTTTATTTATATTTTTGTGAACTAACTGACAAATTCCAGTGGTATTTTTCCACTGAAATTTTCTGTTCCGATTTTATGAACTCTGTATATTTTGGTTGGCAGTTTCCTCGTTTGGCTGTTTCCCTTTAATGACTGTACCTGATTATTTTTCACACTCACAGGATTATGGACTTTGCTCACTGATTTCTTTTCTTTCCACTTTTCTCTCCATTATGTTCCTAGTTTACCTAACAAACCAGCTAGGCTCTTCTTCAAGTGCTTTTCTCCTCCTGACCCTCACTCCACAGAACTAACCTCAGTTTTCTAGCCACACTTCTGAGTGCCCATTTAGTGCGTTTTCAAGTCTATACCAATGTACACAAAGAGAATAAAGAGGGTCACTCATCCTGTTATGGAAAAGGGCAAGTTGCAACACACTGCACTTGCCCATTGACAGTGTGTCCTGAGGGGAATTCAAGATTGGAAAACCGATGAAACACTCTGCATTTTGGATTTACCAAGCCCCTAGTTAAAATGTGTAACTATCATGTTACACGTTACATGTGTAAGGAATAGTTTCAGTGACTCCATATTCTTGCATCTTCCCATAGATAGAAGAGCACTAAAGTCAGCAATTTGAGATATCTGTTGTGATTAGCAGTACTCTTTTTATCAAGATGTATATCTGGCTATAAGTATTTACCAATCAGAACAATTCTTCTATATACTGGCTCATTCCCTGTCTCTTTGGAGCAGCCCCTCAGACTTCCCTGGTAGCTCAGATGGTAAAGAATTTGCTTGCAGTGCAGGAGACCCAGGTTCGATCTCTGGGTTGGGAAGATCCCCTGGAGAAGGAAATGGCAACCCACTCCAGTATTCTTCCCTGGAAAATCCCATGGACAGAGGAGCCTGGAGGGGCACAGTCCATGGGGTCACAAAGAGTCGGACACGACTGAGCGACTAACACACACACACACAGACACACACAGACATTCCTCCTTTCCTCCTCCTCCTTCAGAGGTAAGGAGAGGCTGTGTGGATGAAGACAGGCTTGCCTTATCAGTAAACAAAGGGTGTTGTGGCACAGCGACTGGCCAATGGTACATCCTGAGGGGATTTAGGAAGAACAGGATACTAGCCCTTTAGATAGCTAAGTCCCTATCAAAGGAATGATTCCAATAAGCCCAGATGGTTACATCTTCCCATACATTAAAAAAAAAAGCACTAAATTCATTAACTTAAGATACTTAGTTTTCTTTAATCAACAGCAATATTTTGAGAGTCCAACTATCTGGTTTTTGTTGCAAAAACTCCTATATACCTGGGTTCTGAGAGGCTCTCTTCCTGGAGCAAGTCTGCCGAATAAAATATTAACTCTCAACTTTTAGGTTGTGCATTTTCTTCGGTCAACAGCTATTTCCTGGCTACATATGTGTGAGTGCTTGCATGCTTATTTGCTTCAGTCATGTCCAACTCTGCGACCCTATGGACCTTAGCCCGCCAGGCTTCTCCTTCCATTGGAGTCTTCAGGAAAGAAAACTGGAGTGGGTTGCTGTGTCCTCCTCCAGGGGATCTTCCCCACCCAGGGATCAAACCAGCATCTCTTAAGTCTCCTGCATTGGCAGGGGGGTTCTTTACCACTAGAGCCACCTGGGGAAGCCCCATTTCCTGGCTATAGGCATCAGTAAGGTCCCTGAATACAACTTAACTTTTACATTATGCATTTTTCGTAAGTGAACATCAGGTTAAAAACACACACACAAAAAAAACCAAAACACAATACCTAGGAAGACTGCATGTATATGGACTGAAAGATTCACTTTTTAAAAATTTGATGATTACATTTTTTAAACCACGTGTTAGCTTGTTTAAAAACAACCAAAAAATAAAAATAAAAAAAACCTCACCCTATTAGACTGCTCCTCCCCAAACCATTTTTTTGTCTTTTCTAAAGAAATGCTAACAAATTTCCTGGTATGGACCAGGATACTGGTAGCTTTGGGTCTTATCAGATGTCTTCAGTCTGCATTAATGAGTTTTCTCGAGGCTGAATTTCCCGTTCCTGTGGCTCAGGGACAGTGGACCGAAGGCCTGGGTTCCAAGCTGCTAAGGTGGAGTTGAGATAGAAAAATATGAGGCAGTCAGTGTTGCGTAGGGTCAAAAGGAAAAAAAAAAGGACTCGATTTCTTCTTTTAAAAATCGAATTCCAATCTCCACTTATTTTTTACGTAAGTGTTTGCTGTTTCAGTTTGTTGACATTTAAAGGGAATGCCTCTAAGCTCCCTCGACCTGAAGGCCATAAAACACCAGAACCCGTGACAGGACAATTAGCAAGTGATCACGGAGAATGGCCCGTTAACTTTAGAACTTGGTCCTTAGATAATGGCCTGAGGTCATCAGAAAAGGTGAGGTGAGAGGTCACGAGAAAAGGTGAGAGGATGGACTCAATATCATAAGAAAATTCAGGAATTGGGAGATCAGGAAAAAAGGGTCATAAAAATTGACAAACTGATAAGAATTTTAGACCAGGGATTATGTACACTGGTATCCTAAACCAACCAAAAACAAATAGGTGGGTCAACATTAGTAAATTTATAAACTTGTGATTCCCGCGGTTTTGGGGAACGCTTCCCCTCCTCTCAGTGACTATGCTGGCAGCCTTATACTTCTACTCTTTGAAACCAAACTTTGCCTTTGTGAGTGAGTATCTGCGTGTCCCTGGAAGATCATTCCTTCGCGGGTTGTTCCCGGATTCTCCTTTCAGGATGGCCCTCACAGGAGGTGCTCCCCTGAGAGTCCACGTCTAACCTGCGCACACGGGAAAAGCCCACGCAGCTCGGTGCGTACAGAACGATTTGACGCGAGGGGTTGCACGCAAGAGGTCCCACGCCGCGGTTTTCCAGCCCAGTCCCCACCCCTGGGCTTGCAGCTCAGGTCCTAGCAGCTTACAAAAAAACGTTTTTTAACGGAGTTTTCAAATGAAACTGCTTCCTTTTCGCACAAGAGTCATTTATGGGAGAAGTGACAATCCCTGTAAGATTTCAGCGTGCGAGGACGTGGGTCGGAGCGAAGCGCATCTCTGCTAGCTGAACCGGGCTGAGTGTACACCGCTGCCAGGACCTAGGCAGAGTGGCGCGGCCTCTGCCAGGACCCGGAGGCTGTGGTACACCGCTGCCGGGACCTTGCGTGGAGAACACCCCTGCCAGGACCCTGCGCCGGGCGCCCAGCCATTCCAGTCGCCATTTCTTGTCTTCTGTCCCTGCGCTCCACCTCTATCAGCGCATTCCTGTCCCTGGCTCTCCGGCAGCGCTTTTAGTGTCCGGGTCCCCGGCTCTCCCAGCCACCAGTGCGCCCCTGTTCGCATCCCTGTCTGCGCCCTCTAGGGCCCCGCCGCTGCCGCCCTGGCGCTCCCCGCGGGCCCCGGCGAGGCCGCCTGCGCCCTGTGCCAGAGTGCGCCCCGCGACCCGGTGCGCGCCGACTGCGGCCATCGCTTTTGCCGGGCGTGCGTGGTGCGATTCTGGGCGGAGGAAGACGGGCCCTTCCCGTGTCCCGAGTGCGCCGACGACTGCTGGCAGCGCGCCGTGGAGCCCGGCCGCCCGCCGCTCAGCCGCCGCCTGCTGGCGCTCGAGGAAGCAGCTGCGGCGCCCACGCGCGACGGCCCGGCCTCTGAGGCGGCGCTGCAGCTGCTGTGCCGCGCCGACGGGGGCCCGCTGTGCGCAGCTTGCCGCATGGCCGCGGGGCCCGAGCCACCCGAGTGGGAGCCCCGCTGGAGGAAGGCGCTGCGCGGCAAGGTGCCCTTCCCCGGAGGGTGCCCTGGCCCTCTTTTCTCATCACCAGACTGCGCCCTGTCCCCCCTCCGCATTCTCTGGATGGCGCCCTGGCCCCCAGTCTCCATCCTCTGGCCGGTGTCCCAGCTGCCCTCCCCACACCCCAGATAATGCCCTGTCTCCTTTCCTTCCTCTGGTGCCCAGTACCCTTTCTCCCATCCCAGGACGGGACCCTGGCCCCCTTTCCCAAGCCTGGACGGGGCACTTTCTCCTCCTCTCTCTGCCTCCACCTCCCTGCCCGCCCCCGTACCCGCGTGACTTTCCCAGTGTTGAACTGCCCTGCCCCGCCCCCTTTGGCAAAGAGTCCTGCTGAGGGCCCCCCATGACCAGCCCCCGTGGCGTCACTGCCCTGCCCCCTGGCATGACGTCATGCTACGGTAGCCCCACCCCCACGGGCAGAGTCCCCTCTGTGGGTGTAGTCGCTCAGTCCTGTCCGACTCCGACCCCACGAACTGTCTCGAGCCAGGCTCCTTTGTCCATGGAATTTCCCAGGCAAGAGTACTGGAGTGGGGGTGTGGCCTGAGGGCACTGGCCCTCTCTGGTCCTGTGCACCCCTTTCCCATTCGGTCTTCTCACCTGCTCTGAGCCCTCTTGAGTCCCTTCATCCACTCTGTTCTGGAACCTTCTCCACCTGAGTCAGTGTGGTCAATCAGTGTGGTCCCTGCCAACCTGAGAGGAGAGAGTAGCCTGCCCAGGGTTCATGCGTCAGGGATTGGGTCCTGAGGTCTTCTTAAGCAGTGGGATGTTGCATCCAGGGGCTTCCTTGGGGTTAGAGCATGCGGCCAGGGGACTGGAGTTGGACTCTTCCTGGTGAAGGACCTCACCCACCCAGTCACTGCATGGAGCTGGGCAGGCCCTGTGTGTGCCCATGGTCACCCTAAAGGGGGCCACCCTCCGTCCCTCTGCTGGAGACAGTAACACGAGAGTCCTCAATGAATAGTCTTGTGTAGTTACCCTGTTGGATTCTTAGCACAAATATTTCTATCAGACTATAGAGAGCATAGTGGGTCACCAAGACCCTTTCTGCAGCCTGCAGAGTTTTGAGGTGTCTGATGGGCTAAGATTATGAACCTGGGCCTCTGGACTGCCTGACGGGATTCTAGTAGTGTGATGGCCCTCTGGACTGGGCTTAGGTGGGCCCCAGACTTTCAGAAGTGGCCACACCCCATAACCAGCGTCTTTCTCCAGGAGAACAAGGGGTCTGTGGAGATCATGAAGAAAGATCTGAATGATGCTCGGGATCTGCATGGCCAGGCTGAGTCCGCTGCTGCTGTGTGGAAGGCAAGTGGGGTGGGGTTCGACTCCACGTGAACAAGGAAACAGGGATGTGCACCCTGACCCTGTTTGGCAGGGCCTTGGACCACCGCTGATCACTGTACAGTCAGATGGTCAGGGACCTCTCCTCCCTGGAGGTGGTCAGTGGTGGATGGGTGGGGTCTCAGCATAGCCTGAGGACACGGGTATTCCTGCTGCCCACCCATCCTGTAGGGACACGTGATGGACCGGAGGAAGAAGGCGCTGACTGACTACAAGAAGCTTCGGGCCTTCTTTGCCGAGGAGGAGGGGCGATTCCTACAGGAAGCAGAGAAAGAAGAAGGGTCCCTGGAGGACGAGGACGAGGACCCAGCGGAGAGGTTCAGGTCTCTGCTGCAGGCTGTGTCGGAGCTGGAGAGGAGGCACCGCAACCTGGGTCTCAGTATGCTGCTCCAGGTGGGCACCCAGTCCTGGTGGTCAGGGGAGGGCAGAGGGGATGCAGATTCGAGAATTGGCAAGAGGGTAGCTTATCAAGAGAGAAACCTTCGGACCAGCGCTGCCTGGCTTCCATTTAGGACTGAATTTCAGGAATGAGTAATCCAGGAGATTCTGGCTTCCCCCTACATTTGCAGAGAGGGGGTGCTTGCATTCCAATATTGAAGCACTGGGCCCCTGCTCTGTCCTTGGGCTCTACAGGTAGTGGCTGGCCATGAGGTCAGAAGAGGCAGGGATCTTGGGGATGGTGGTGGTTGCCATGCCCTCATCCTGAATGTCCTCCTTACTCTGCCCTGAAGCCTTGCCTAAACCTGGGGATTCAGGGCTCTTTGCAACCCTTGAGTCTGATCCTGGAACCAGTAGCTGCTGTCCTTCCCTCCTCTGAGCCAAGGTGCCGTTTTACCTCTGGTAATAGTGGTCACTCAGCGCCAAGTGGGTGCTGACTGTGGGTGAAGAGACGCGAGGGTCTGGTGGGGCTGGATTCTGCAGTCATCTGGCTTCTAGGATAGAAACTCGCTCACTCGTTCCCCTCTCTCCCTGTGCAGTGAAGTGCTGCTTGCCCAGGCAGCAGGCGGAGGAAGCTGTTAACCATCCCTGGCCTGAAGCAGCTCCTCCCTCTGCCTCCTTCTGGACCCCTTGCCATCCTTCAAGACACCCCCAGCCCTGCGTGTCTTCTCCTAGGTGAATATGTGGACTGTGAGCTCAAGGTGCCCACCTGGGGTTGCTGATGACAGTGCTCTGCTGCAGAATGTTTGTGTTCCCTTTTCCTCTGGGTGTTCATGTTTCCAGGCTGTAAACATTTCACTGTAGAGATCTGTATTGAGGGTAAGTTAGCCCAAGTGTATCCTGACTCCATAAAGTTCTTTTTGTTGCCCCAAGTCTCATTAGATTTGCCGAGATCTACTTGAGCCATGGTCGTCATCTTCAGGAGGCTTGGGCTGTGCAGACCTGCTCCGTGATGGGGCTGCTCCACCAATCCTGCACGCCCAGGCCCACAGACCCACACCCATGCAGGACACAGCAGTTAAGGTGAAATTTGAGGTGACTGTCAAGGGAAAAGGAATGTTCAATGTGCCTGGGTGGGGATGGTGGGCCGGTCAGACTTGTCACCTCTGCTTGAGGTCCTTGAACAGTGTATGTTGCACAAACCTACACCTACTATGGCTCAGGGTCTGTCCACAGAAACAGGAGAACCGGGGTGTTCAGGGACAGTGCAGCCCCTTGCTGGCATGTCTTTCAGGCTGTATCTCTTCTCTGCCTCTTAATGTATCTCCTCAACCTGTTCTCAAATCTCTTCTCCGTCTTCCATACCTTGGATGCCAGTGGTTTCCCAGGAAACTGTCTTAGCATCACCCTCTATCTGCCTTGTCTGCCCCTCACTGACCCAGGAATTTTTCCTGGGGCAGCAGGAGCGATGTCAGGGTCAGGCCATCCCCAGACCTCACCTTGATATGTCATTTTCCCTGCATCTCTGACTTCCCTTCATATTTCCTCTGCTGGAAGAATTTAGCAAAACTCCTTATTTAGTGTCATTGTGTAGATTCCTTCAAGTGACAAAAATGTAGCACAAAGTGACAAGATCAAGGGGTGTGAGAATTGACACAGACAGGCTTTTAGGGTGGTGGTTGAGGCTATGAGTTGTTCCCGCAAGTGCAGATTTGTGATCAGTGGCCCATTTCTGGATGAACCCTCTGAGACCTGGGCCTTTGTGTTTCTGTGAGCTTGGAGGTGGGTTGCCTGCCTGGCTGGCAGCCGACACTCAGAGACTACTGAAGAGGGCTTGCTGCAGCCAGTTTGCTTGACGTCCCTCCTCATCTGTCCTCCCCACGCCCTGGCCAGTCTCCAAGGAGGCACCGTGTCTGCCTGTGCCACGTTGGGGGCTTCTGTGATTGGATTTGTCTCTGATGAGCCCTCCACCTCCTGCTTCTGCTGCATGAAATTGGGGTGCTGCCCCAGTTTCCCATGACTGGAGATCCAGCTGCCTGTTTTTCTCCTCTGCAGGGATCTGCTGGGAGGCCTCCCCGTTTTCCTCGAAGTTGACTGCTTCAAGACTCATAGAGGGCTGGTGTGCAGTCCAGAAAAGTAGTAGCCCCTGGGCTCCCAGTGCTGGGGAGAGAGAGGAGGTCTGACACCAGCATGGATCTAGTTTCTCTGTAACAGTGTGTGGGTAGAATTCTCAGCCCACTGACCGCCTCTCCATTTCTCTCACACAGTGTCTACATAAGAATAAGCAGAGGGTGGAAAAAGCTGCCAGGTTTTGAATAGGAGAGACACGTCTATCCTCTTGGCAAGCCATAGAACCTTGGCCAAATAACCCTGCAGCATAGATGGCCGTTGATTCTGGTGAGATTTGACTTCTTGCGTAGCAGTCCCTCTGAATGTCCAAAGCTCTGTGGTGTTTGCTGGACTGTACAGCCAACCCCTGCCATTTCCTCCCTGAAGTCAGCCCTCACCCTCTGCTCCCTGCTCATTGGTCACAGTGGCCTCTCTGCTGTGGGTCCTGTGTTCTCCGTGGAATAATGTTCCTTTTCCAGACGTCTCCATGGCTGGTCTCCTCATCTTCTCTGCTGAAATGGTATTTCTAGAAACCTCTCACAGTGGAGGAGGATCTTTGCATGCTCCTGCCCTCGAGGACGTGGTTGAGTAGGGTCCCAGTGAACGTATGGCTTTTCCTCAACCCAGGTTCATTTGACTGGTTCAGGACCATGTCTGACTTTGCATATCGGAGGTCAGGGCAGAGGCATGAGTGAATGGAAACCCAGGCTAGGTGGACAAGAAAAGTTTTGTCTGCCAAACGGTAGGGAGCACATTTCAAAGAAATTCGTTTATTCATTCAATACCTAGATCCCTTTCAATTCTTAGAGCTTTAATAGGAAAGTCGTGGATAGTTAGGACCTGTGGCCTGTTTTCAGGGTCAGGATCCTTTGTCCAAGGGGAGCAGAGGGAAGTGCTGAAGGTTGTTTTCACACTCGTAGTTGAATTATTTCATCAGATTGATGACGACAAAATAAGAGGGGATACTTGCACTCTGATACAGAGAGACTTGCATGTGAAAAGGCCAGTGGGGTACTGCCCCAGCTGTTAGGATGACCTCAGGCTTGAGTGGGGAGTTGCCCAAGAGGTGCTGCTGCCCTTTGGGAGAACAGCCTGAGAGGGTTAAACTGAATGACTAAACCAAAGAGAATCAGGCCAGCCAAGAACTTACAGGGAACTAGTGCCTCTTCAGGCTGGGTAATTTGCTAGAAAAGCTCCTAGAGCTCACTGAAGGCCCTCGTGCTCACGGTGAAGGTTTATCACGAAGAGGAGACAGGTTAACATCAAGCCAAGGGGAAAGACATCAGGGAAAGTGCCAGTTGCATTGTCTTCTTGTGGAGTCAGGACAGTGTCACTTCCAGCATCTGTGTGTGACCAGTCGGATGAAGCATGGCTTGTGGGAGGTGGGAAGGCTACCTGACTAGGTGTCTGTAGCCTTCATCGGGTCCATTGCATCTACATGCTGACACTCAGCCTGGCTGGTCTCTCCTGCAGCCCCATAGGAGATGGAGTTACAGGCCCCAAAACTCCTGCTACACATCAAAAGGTCAGACCACCAATGTGGCCCAGGCCCACAGGTATATCTGTCAGGGCCCAGAAGTGATTTCCAGGTTGACTCCACTGTGTTTGCTTCCATATGACTTGGCAATTCCAGCCTTGGGTCGGTGTGCCAAAAAGATGCCAGCATAGTTCTATGAGGGAACATGCACAGGATGGATACTGAATCATTTGCAGCATTGGGAGGTTGGAGGTGACCCAGGTCCGTGTTAGTTACCAGAAAGGTGGAAGTGGGGGATGCCAGCATAGGGAGCAGTGCAGTGGAACTGGTTCTGCCACATGACATGGGCACGGGGCGGGGCGGGGGGGGGGTCCCAACCTGATTTTCGTGTCCAGGAGAACTCAGGGGAAGCTAGGCTGCTGACAATCTCGATGCAGAAGTAGGTTTTTCCCAGGATGTGACCTGCTGGAGAGGGTGGGACAGGCGTCATGGCTGCTTCCAGTCCTGCACAGGGGCAGAGCTCTGCAGACCTATGGATTGATGCCCATTCGTGCCACTGTTGGTAGAATGCCCCCCTCGCTCTGTCCTGCCATGGGGGAGTGGGTCAAGGAACACAGGGACTACCCACAGCGGTTTGACGAGAATGCTGCCATTGCTTTTCTGCTGCCACCTGACAGGCTGGGGACCATCTGGTGCTGGAAATGGTTTCCTCACGTGAGCTGGTTGGTTTTATAAATATGCCTCCTCCGTTCAACCAAGTGTCCCATGGCCAGAGTTAATACGGACAGGAGGAGTAGATGTTTGCAGTGTCCAGACCAACGTGGTTTGTACCCAAACTGCAAGGAGTTCCTGCAAATTTGTGAAGAGCCAGAAGTGCCTGGAGTTACACAGCAGAGATGTGGACAAGCAAGTGTGTAAGAGGAGCCAGAGAGCTCAGCAACCCAGGAGGAGATGCTTAAACTCCTTAGTCTTTGTAGCAGAGAAGTCACATCCCCACAAGCATGATGACACACACGGGTTGATGGAGATGGGAAAGCTACCACGTGTTGTGACCTGTACTGCTGCAGAGTTCTTCAGCACTGCTGCCAGCTGTCGTCAGATTGGGGTGTCGTGACCCTGGACCCAGTCGCCCGCTCCCAGGTGGTGGTAGTCTTCTCCAGGCCCACAGGGGGATGCACACTTAGGTATCCTCTGCACCATTGTCTTGGGGTAGGCAGGACAAGTGCCAGTGCCCCTCCATGGGGGAGGTGGAAGGTCAGACGGGGGTTGGAGGCTCTAAGTATGCTGAAACCCTGAGATAAAGAGATACAGAACTGCTGGTCACAGTGGAGCTTAACGGCGTGTGGCTGTGGCACCATGCTGCAAACAGTGAGGTATAAACCCGCATTTTACGTGTGCACAGGGAACACTTCTGGTTGGAAGAACACTTCAGGCTGGTAAATGGAATCCTTTAGGGTAGTTTCCCATGGAATGGGGAATAGCAACAAACAAAAGGTAACGAACCAAGGTGACACACAGGACTGGGATGGAAACTGAGAAGGGGAGATTCTTTGGTCATCCTCAGACCACTCAACTCAGGACTTCCTGTTAGGAAAGGAAGTTGGATTCTGGAGTATTTCAGGTCACTTTTGGGTTTCTGCAGAGGCAAGCTAGTTCTTCAACTAGCTCCCTACCAAATCTGGGTGTTTAGGTGTGTGAAAGGAGCCTTAGAAGTTTTGGAACATTAAGGTGGTATGCATGCTGGAAAAAGTTGGGGCCCCTTGCAATAAGTGAACAAAGAATAATGTGCAAGCACTCTGGTTTGATCTTACAGACTTTGGGTGTGTCTGGCTGTCTGCCTCACTCGGATTTCAGGCGACTTTCCCCCCTCCCCCCCCCCCCCACTTGTATTCTCACGCTGACTCGGGAGGCTGTGCCTTCTCACCTTGGAGTGTCTTCATTTCTTTTTACCTGTCTGTGGAGACCCAGCGATGGCAGCTTCAAACCCCTGTACCCTGGATGTCTGAGCTTCATTCGCCCTCAGGTGTGGGAGGAGTGGAGTCAACAGTTCTCCCCTGGGGTTCAAAGATGGCCTCAGGGCACACCTAGTGTTTTCTCCCGGAAGGCTGGTGCCTGGGAGGAGATAAAGGCACAAGTTGGATGACAGTTGAGGCACCCCAGTCTTTGCCAAGTCAGGTGGTACAAACGTGAGGTGCTGCATTTCCTAACAGAACCTTGAGCAATTTGAAGATAGATAAAGATCCTTAAACCTTTTTGTTGTTGACATTTTAATTTCTTTGGAATACAAGTCATTTTTTGCAAGCTAAGAGGCAGATCAAGCTAAGGCAGTCCAGTTCTCTAGAGATCCAGGCCAATTAGGCCAATTCTTAAAATCTTTAGCAGAATGACATTGTTGTAGGAAGGCCGGGGGGGGGGGGCCCAAGGGCCCCAAGAGCGGGCTCTTGTCTAACACTTGGAAAAGAATTGTCTGAGGAGACGTGCTGAAAAGCAAGAGACTTAATTGGAAGAAGGCACCCAGGTGGAGAGCAGCGAGGTAAGGGAACCCAGGAGAACTGCTCTGCCTCATGGCTCGCTGTCTCGGGCTTTTATGGTGATGGGATTAGTTTCCGGGTTGTCCTTAGCCAATCATTCTGACTTAAGAGTCCTTCCTGGTGATGCACACATCGCTCAGCCAAGATGGATGCTAGCAAGAGGGATTCTGGGAGGTGGTCAGACATGTGGTGTCTCCTTTTGACCTTTCCTGAACTCTTCTGGTTGGTAGTTCCATATTCCTTTCCAGGACCTCCTGTCATAAAGCAACTTGTGAATGGTTACTAGGGAGTCTGGCCAGGGTGGGTGGTTTCAGTCAGTGTGCTTCCCTAACAACATCATAATACAAAAAGCTAACAACAGGGTTATAAACTCTAAGTAATAACCATTCACCTATATTTTTTCCTTATGAAACAGCCAGAAGTCTAGTTCATAAGGGCATGATATACATAACATCTTGATCCACACAGGACAGAGTGATCCAGATTATATGCTGGCCAGCCTGTCAGTGAGCCAGATCAGAGCTGGCTGAGGACTGGTGAACAGAAAAAAGTGTTTACATTTTGAAAATTTGCTCTGAGGTTTAAGAAATTCCTAGTTGTTAATAAGAAAGCAGGAAATATAGATGCACCACACTGATATTTGATTTTGCCAAGGTCTTCCACTAGAACACAAAGTTAAGAGTATGAAGATAAGACACTTATTTTCAAAATAAATTAGTAATAAGAAATCTGACATATTGTATTCTTCCATTTGCCACAAGAACATACTGACCATGAGGACTATTTAAAAGAATGCTCAACTATAAAAAGGGTGGTGGCAGAACACTTTCCACTACAGAATAACTTCCCACTTTCCCATACAATTAATACTGCTATGATGTATATTCATGCGGAAAAACCTGTCAGGAACTTTTGCCAGGGCTAGGAAATGAAAAACAGATAATGCCCTGTTAACAGTTACTTGTGAGCTTAGTTAACATCTTTTAGGATGGACCGGTAAAATCTGACCACTGTTTGGTTAAACATCTGCAAACTGCAGAACTCCTCAGGCCTTGGTCATTGTTTCTGCTCAGTGTCTTAAAGCTGGGTTCAGTTCCATCTGGGACTCTCTTCTTCAGGGCTGGGGTGGGTGCTAGTCATCAAAGTCTGGAATGTCATTGTGAGAGTATCCCCAGTAGCCTTTGGGTGCACAATAAGCGATGCGCAGGTGTTAAAATCCTGGCAAGAACACCAGGATGCCTATGATCAGAATAGGAACTGGCAGGTCTGCACACCGCCCCCCACACCCTCGCCCCCAACCCCAGCTCCGCCTTTTGTAATATAGTCTGCCAGCAGGAGGGAGTCTATGCTAATGAGAAAGGCTCCAATCAAAAACTATTGTAGCAAGCACAATGGCCTTATATGGGATCTTAGGAAGGCTTAAGTGTTTCCCACAAAGAATACCTTTAATAAATTGGATCTCGTTACATCAGAAAAGAAGGAAGATTCCCACAGTCTGCTGGCTTTAGTAGTTAAGTTTCTCCCTGAAGGTCAGTGTAGCCATCAACTGTACTAGAGAGTCTTGAGTATTTCACTTTGCTACTGGGAATTCCAGTAGCCAGGTTGGTAGGAGATGGCATCGTAACACGCTGACACAGAGGTGACCCGGCTGGCCGCGGGCTTCGGCTAGCTCACGGTTGGCTGCTGGAGCGCCCCAGGCCTCCAGGTCTTTTTGTTTTTAAAAATAACCTTTTGGACTCTTGGGGTTATTAAACCTTCATTCCTGTGCTAGTGAGTCACTTCTTCTTGATAAGCAAGTCCTTCAAATACTTATAAAACTTTTTATTTTAGAAATGAAATATGCGTTAAACATTGTCATAAATACAACAAATGATCGAATAATCAGTTAGAATTAAATTTTCACAGGCGATGGCATTAATTAAGGAGGAAAGGAATCTCTGGAAAAGGCAACCAAGAGAAGTTGCTCATGTTTTGTGAAAAAGAATACGCAGGTCTGAGAAGTCAAAAGAATACCTAACAAATAGGTTATATACACAGACTCATGTCTCCTATTTGTCAAGAGTACAAGACTATCATCTGGTAACATTTCTCAATCCCACATCTTGGATCAACCACTGAATTCATTCAGTGCGGAGAAATCTCTTCCTCCGCACAAACAATCTCTCCTGGTTGCTTTCGCCTCAGACTCCTCTCTTGTTAATTTTAAAGATTTTATCCTCATGGTTAGGTTGCTGAACACCAATCCTCTCTCCGGAGACCGAGCAGGTCTGCAAGGGCTTCCCCTGCACCTCCACCCGGGGCTACGCTGAGCTCATGGCTGCCCGAGCTTCTGCGGAGACCTAGCCACCTGCGCGTCCCGCCCACTTCCTGGGGTCTGGCGCGACATTTTATGGCAAGATCAGCTGGTCTTGGGCTCTGAGTTTCTGAGGCTCCTGGAAGGCCTCTCTCAGGCCGCCTGGGCACGGTCATCTGTCCCCTTGGGGCCAACAGCACCGGAGGAAACTGGAGACTGAATAGGGATCTGAGGAGTGTAGCCGAGCAAAACGCCCATCCCACCTCCTTCCAGCCAGCAAAAACAAGCCCTCTGGGCCCTGGGGACACAAAGGTAGGAAGGGCGTACACAAACTGGCTCTCCGCAACTTATCTCATAGGCTGTATGCAAATGAAGCGACTTTTAGGTCTCGTCTGATTGGACAAGCTATAGGGCTTGTAGTGGAGGAGCCAATGGGGCTACGAGGTTGCAGAGCGCTTTTATCCTATTGGCGGTTGCAGCATGCAGTGGCGTACTCCTAGTATGAAACCTATTGGCCAGCGGCACTCCTAGAGACGTCTGGTTGTCAAAGTAGGGAGGGGCGGCACGCGCTGCCTGCTGTTGGCCTTCCGCAGAGGCGAGGAGCTGAACAAGTTCCTAAAGCCACATGGTCATCGGTCAGCATAGTATCCCTTCCAGTATCCAGGCGGTGCTGCTGCAACACCAAAGGGCCCAGTGACACCAAAGGCTCTTCTCAAAGCCACTCACATGGCCAGAAGAAGAGCTGTGATATATCACTTCCTCTTTCCTCTATCCTTATCTCTCCTAGCCTCTGTGCAGCTGAAAGATTGGTGCACCAGCTGGCAATGCCCCTGGCCCTTAAGTAGGAAAAGTGTGTATCACCGTTGGCCACAGCAAGCACTTGGGGCCTTGGCCATTGGAGCTCATTTTGTGCCTTAGTCCTAGACAAGAATGGCTGCAGGGGATTAGAGGCACATATGGACACGGGATATAGAACAGGTTTCCCTGGGGACACAGCCCAAGGTGGCTTAGGGCCCTCTGGCTTGCAGCAGGCCTGGTACACCTGGGCAGAAGTCATCCCTGGGAAAGAAATTGGCTCAGTGCCAGGCTGTCTGGGCTCTACCCTCCTACTGCTTCACATAGACCTCTACTGCAGAAGTTTCTTTTTTTTTCAATGATTCCATCTAAAACATAAAACTTTTTGTTAGCTTGTGATGGGGTTCAGGGTATGCTACAGCTGATCATAGCACCTTGACATATTGAATATTTTAAGCTGAAGGGGTTTGAGAAAATGGCAGAAACAAAAAGGTTACTCTGATCTCCCTCTACCTCCCCCTTCTCCCATAGGCCCTTGTTGAAACATATCCTCCCAATACCCAGAAGAAAGGAAAATCCTTATCTCTGAGAACAAAGGAACTCTGACAAGAACCTGAACACACAGGCTTTGCTAAGTTTCCTGCTGTTCACCACACTTACCTCACCCTCCTTACCTGTCATATTATTCACAGCTCATCATCAAACAGCATAAAATATTTAAGGAAAACCTTTCCATTCCCTTTCACTCACTTGCCTTCTTTTCTCCGTTGCCATCTAAATTATACAACTAAGAACCCCAAGTAGGCAAAGCTACTGGTCCTTCAAAGTGACTGTGGCTTGAAGGAAGACTGAGACAAATGACCTAAGAGGTGAGACCAATCCAGTCTCCTGGAGTTCTGGCCTAGAACTGCCTGTGGAGTCCGTGTGCCCTGTTGGGATATGGGAGGCAAAGCAAGGGGAGAGAAAAGTAAAGACAGAAAATGTATGAACTAACAGGATGATCTTTTGTGCAGAAGGACTGTTTCTACTAGGATGCAGATACTACTATCCAGGCAACCTTCCTCTGTACTGATGATTTCCAGTCCCTGGTTACGAGTGTCTGAGCTCTTCCCAAATCTTCTCCTCACTTGGGATAAGTGTTGGCTGATTTTGAATTTGGACAGAGCCTGAGAAGTTTGTAGGTGCTTGCTTGCCAGTGCTGGGAATTAGCTAAGAAATCTAGGAACACAGGGGAATTCACCAGCCCATGGAAAAGAAGTCTTTTACAAAAAACCAAAGGACATGAAGATTCATGATCAATTGGCTATCCTGTATTGTCTGCAAGCTGAGCTCTGGAACACGGGATTGCTGTACCGTTTGTATGTATATATTAGGTCTAATTCACAAAACATAAAGTTATCCATTTAAAAGGGAACAATTTGGTGGCATTTAGCACATTCACAATGTTGTGCAACCACCACCTCTAATTCCAAAACATTTTCATCACCCCAGACGGAGCTGTCACACTCCACTCCTCTCTCAAGACCAAGATACATGGGAAGGTTGGAACTCAATAACCCTTTCTTTCCTGGGATGTTCCGAGAAGCTCAAATCGCTCAAAAGGGAGGGCACTAGAGAGAAAACCCAGAGCTTCACAGCATGACCCTGAGGGTCTCAGACAATGATTATCATTCTGTTCATTTGTGTTCTCATTAACAGGGAGGGTAGCTTTCAGGCCTCAGCTTTCGGCCTGCTTCAACCTGAGCTGTCTGCACTATGTCAACTTTGCATGCCTGTCCAAACAGCAGTCATATCCCGGAGAATCCCTTAGGTCTGAGAATAAGCCTGGCTCTAGGAAACACTTGTCTGTTCTGAACTTTGAAAGTGTCCTGAGTGCAGGAACTTCTCTCCCCGTAGAATTTGCAGTGTACTCTCCTCTGACATGGCATGTGGATGTGTGTTCACAGATGAAATAAAGTGCATATTTTATGAAAGACAAGAAAAATTTAGATGTAAAATTTGTTTCCTGCCCCTTTGGGCCTCCTCCTTCTCATTCAGTGTGTATATGCAAATGCATTAACTCTACCTCTTTAGGAGATAACATTCCTTCTTAACCTCATAGGGGATCATGATGACCCACTTCTTGCTTTGTATCTGCACATCTGGATTGTGTAAACTGTCTTTATATCATTTAACATATACTTTTATCTCAAAAACTGTGCTTTGACGGACTTTCTGAGAGACTGGCTCCCAGGTTACAATCCTTAGATTGGCTTGAATAAAGTTGATTATTTTTTCATTGACATCACCATCCTAGAAACTCTCTGAACCCTGTCTTTTGGGTTTTTATGAAGGCTTCATTACATAGGCATGATTGATTAAATCATTGACCACTGGTGATTGATTCTATCTAGCCCCTCTCCCCTGACTGAAAGTCAAGTGAGGTGAAAGTCCCTCAGTTGTGTCCAGCACTTTGTGACCCCATGGACCATACAGTCCATGGAATTCTCCAGGCCAGAATACTGGAGTGGGTAGCCTTTCCCTTCTCCAGGGGATCTTCCCAACCCAGGAATCGAACCCAGGTCTCCCGCATTGCAGGCAGATGTTCTGCCCGTAGTCCGAGTCCCTGGTCGGGAAAGAAGACTCCTTGAAACAATGCAACTCGCAATAGGGGAATTTATTACTGACTCGAGCCAGGGCCTCCTGCCCTCACCAGGTGTGTGAGGATGAAAGGCCCCGGGCCCCAATTCTCTCGGGTATTTATTAGGTCAAAACAAGCAGCAGGTAGTTGGCGCAAGCGGATTGGTTACACAGTGGGTAGTTGGCGTAAGCGGATTGGTTACACAGTTGCAAGGTAATTTTTGTTGGCCCTACGTGGGGCTTTCAGCTTTCCCCTGATAGGTTCCCTTTCTTCTGGCTAGGCATATGTTGATTGGCTGGCTCCAGGTAGCCTGATAATTATGTTACCCCGGGAAGCCAGGCCTACTCCTAATCTAGGCTGCCTGCCATGGCGTTAGCCATGACAGCCTCACAGCAGATACTTTACCTGCTGAGACACCAGGGAAGCCCCTGAAAGTCAAGGGGTGCAGCTAAAAGTTCCAGCCCTCTAATAAACATGGCTGCCATTGAGTCTGACAACCAGACTCAATCCTTTGGTGCTTTCCAAAAGTCACCTCATTAACACCTTTAGCCTTTTCATCACAGGAACGTCTCAGGGTTTTAGGAGCTCTATGTTAAAAATGGGAGGGTCAGAGACCAATATATAGTTCTTATAATGTTAGACTCCTCTTTGCAAATTTTATGTGCTCTTTTAGGAAAAAATTTTTAAACTAACAGAAAAGTTCTACTGCATGAATTAGATCATGATTCTGCCCTCCTGTAGACACAATTGGGGCCTGCATCCCTTCTCCCTGGACCCCTAGAATAGTCACTTGCCCCTCTCTCCTGATCCTTTCTCCACAGGGCCGCTCCCCACTAGGCCTTCCACAGTGTCTTGCTGCTTCAAGAGAACCTTCATAGGCCTTTCTGGGCGCCCCTCCCAGCACTTTCTCTACCACAGCACACCACAAACTCCTCCCCATAGTTGCCCAGGGATCCCCGGCTCCAGGCTCTTGTGGTCCCCTCTGTTGCGGGAGTGTCCACTGCACACACGCTTCTCCTGTCGGTCTCCCTCCCTAATGAACTATAGGCTGGTAGGCACTGAGAGGCCCATGTCATTCCCTGCTTGGCACTCGGTTTGTCCTTCTCATGTGCTTGGACCTTGGAGGCGCCTGAACCTTGCATCCACTGAAGTTCATTCCCGGATGTGCCTGTTCCCTTGCTGACCTGGGCAGTGGTCTCCCACAGCACCTGGCCATTACTTAGTAGACTTGATTTGGATAAGGAGGGGGCCCAGGGTTTTTCACAAGTGGAATGTTATTCATTCTTGAAAAGGAAGGAAATTTTGATACATTCTACAAACCAGGTGAACCTTGAGAACAATATATTGAGTCAAATAAGCCAATCACAAAAGGACAAATGATTCCACATGTATGAATAAGGCCCCTAAAGTAGTCAAAGCCGTAAACAGAGAGAGATCCCAGGGGCTCAGGGAAGGAGGAGTCATTTTTAAATGGGTGTAGAGTTTCAGCTTGAGAAGATAAAAACATTCTGGGGATGGATGGAGTGAGAGTTGTACAACAATGCGAATGTACTTAATGCTGCAGAGTTGTATACTTAAAAATGGTTAAAATAGTAAATGTTATGTATGTTTTACTTCAGTAAAATAAAGGTGGCACAAGATACATTTCGAGGTTCTTCTCCATGACCCACGTTTTGAGTTGGGCTCGATGGGAAACTGATTCTGAAGTGTATGCAGGTGGTTCCCAGGGGCACCGTGGACACAGTGTGGTGGGGATAGGGATCATGATGCAAGCATCACCACATCTTCTCTGAGCCTAGGACCAGGCAGGCCTGCAGACCTGGCCAAATGGAGAAAGCTACTGTGGTCCAGTCCATGCATGAAAAGTTCATCTCGTTCTGTGTTTGAAACATCTTGTTTTCTATTCCATTTAGAAAAATGTTGCTCATTACCCACTATATGAATTTGAGAAGCCACTAATAAGCTGCCATCTCTGTCTGAGAAATTCTGCTTAAGGGAAGTGGGCAAGGAGAGACCCTTCAGGAGGTCCAGAACACTCAGTCTCAACTCGTTCTGCAATTGGTTTTACTGGCCTATGTTCCGGAAGCAACATGTGGTTCAACAGGACAGGAAGGAGATTGGGAGAGAGCATGTCAGGGAGAGAGAGAGTGCTCCCTCAAAGTTGCAGGGGAGGATTCTTCCTGGCTCTTGATCCTTCCCGACTCTATGATAGCCCTGGTATTCTCAGGCTTGTGGCCAAGTCACCTGTAACTCTGCTTCTGCCATCACATGACTATCTCCATGTGTCTCCTCTTTTTTCTTAAAGGACATTTGTCATTGGACTCAGGGCCCACCCTCAATCCAAGGCTATGTCATTTCAAGATCCTCATCTAATCATATCTGCAAAGATTCTTCTTCCAAATAAAGTCATCTTCCCAGACTCATGGATGTCACTTTGGGGAGTCACCATTCAACCCACAAGATGGGGGTGTTGATACCAATCCCCTTGGTTATCTTTTGATGAGGGTATATGTACCTAACACCCCCATTTTACAGATTAGGAGGCCAAGGCAATGCTGATGCCTATAGCTGCTATGGTCCTGTGTACCTGTTTCCCCTATTCCTTCCATCTGAAATGCTTCCCCCTGGCTTTGACTGTGTATACACAGTGCCCCCAAGTCAAACCTCAGGAGCCCTGTGTGCTGCACTGTGCTTAGTCACTCAGTCGTGTCTGATTGTTTGTGACCCCATGGACTGGAGCCCGCCATGCTCTTCTGTCCAGGGGGATTCTCCAAGCAAGAATACTGGAGTGGGTTGTCATGCCCTGCTCCAGGGGATCTTCCCAACCCAGGGATCAAACCCAGGTCTCCCACATTTCAGGTGGATTCTTTACCATCTGAACCATCAGAGAAGCCCAAGATACCAGAGTGGGTAGCCTATCCCTTCTCCAAGTGATCTTCCAGACCCAGGAATCGAACTGGAATCTTTTGGAGTCTCCTGCATTGCAGGTGGATTCTTTACCAGCTGAGCTACCAGGGAAACCCTAGGAACCTTAGTAAATACCATGGGGCCATGCTTGGATAGAGAAAGCTGATTAGTGATGAGTAGCAGTCCCCACCATAAATATGGCAGCCATCAGGTCTACCAGGGTGTGCTTTCCCTGATGGAGTATTTCGGACAAAGGCACCTCCAGCCCTGGCTCTGAGACACACCTCATGTTACTGGGATTACCCTCATTCTCTGATATCATAGGCTCATTGAGGGTGTTTCAAGTCCAGCTTTCATTTTTTATAATTCATCCATTCCTCTGTATTCTACATTTGGGAGGGGATATCAATAAACCTTGATGAATGAACAAGTGACCCCGTATGCTCATCCTGGTGGGTGATGGCAGTATCTTTCTCCTCACCCTTCAGAGCAGGTTTTAAACTTTCAGTGCTTGAGAAACATTCTGAGAATCGTTACTGGTTGACTGTGTTCCCCCCAGTCCATATGTTGAAGCCCCAATCCCTAGGAACTCAGAATATGACTGTGTTTCCATATGGAGACTTAAAGAGGTGACGAATGTGAAATGAGCCCTAATCCAGTATGACTCCCATTCTGATAGTAAGAGGAGATTAGGACATGGATACTGGCAGAGGGACAAGTGTCTGAGGACACAAGGAGAAGATGGCTATCTATAAGCCAAGGAAAGAGGCCTTAGGAGGAACCTGCCTTCCCACACCTGGATCTCGACTTCTAGCCTCAGGACTGTGAGAGAATAAATGCATTGTTTAAGCCACTCTGTCTTTGCTTTTGTTTTGCAGCCCAAGCTGACTGATACAAGAACTTATTAAAAATGAAAGTTCCTGCTCCTTCCCATGGAACTGATCTTGCAGGTCTGTGGTGGGACCCAGGTTCTAAATTACCTTACACATGCTCCTTGGACCCCGCAATTCACTCAGAAACACTGCATTCCAGCTTAGGCTCACAGGGGAAAAGAAGTAATAGTATAAGGTGGTGCTTCTCAGCCTTTCGGCTTCCCCTATGGCTCAGTTGGTAAAGAATCTACCCCAATGTGCGAGACCTGGGTTTGATCCCTGGGTTGGGAAGATCCCCTGGAGAAGGGAAAGGGAAACCCACTCCAGTATTCTGGCCTGGAGAATTTCATGAACTGTATAGTCCATGGGGTCACAAAGAGTCGGACACAACTGAGAAACTTACACTTCACTTCTTCTCAGCCTTTATATTATTTTGTCCCTCTAAGACTTTTTAGGCATTATGTTTTTTAACTGCTCCCATCACTGTGAAATACACTATATCACACCACAGATACACTGGGTATCTGTTTATGTGCTGGGCCTTTGGAGGGCCACAAACCACTGTGTATCTGATTTCAGCCCCAAGGACCAAGTTTTGCCCCCATGAGAAGGATATATTGCTCTCACTGAGAATGCATGGGACAGAAAAAGAATTGCTATATATATTTGTATGAGGAAAGTGCTGCCTGAAAACATCTCACTTATGGGATTGGGAGCTTCATCTCATACTACTTACGTATTTGCATAAGTTCCAGGACCCGTTTTGAGATTATGCGGAGCGGCATGACCAGTGGTGGGTGGATGCTCAGGGTCGAAGTAGGTAGATTTGAGGACAGTTGTTTTGTCTCTGAGCTAGACTGTCATGGGAGAAGGCAATGGCAACCCACTCCAGTACTATTGCCTGGAAAATCCCATGGATGGAGGAGCCTGGTAGACTTCAGTCCATGGGGTCGCTAAGAGTCGGACACGACTGAGTGACTTCACTTTCACGCATTGGAGAAGGGAATGGCAACCCACTCCAGTGTTCCTGCCTGGAGAAGCCCAGGGACGGGGGAGCCTGGTGGGCTGCTGTCTATGGGTCGCACAGAGTCGGACATGACTGGAGCGACTTAGCAGCAGCAGCAGCAGACTGTCATGAAACCTGGCTTTCTTGGGTTCTTTATCTGTACAAGTGTGACCCTGATGGTTACATGCAAGGCTGTTAAGCAGTTAGAATGAGCGCTGCTAATGGCTCAATGTTCCACTTGCATTCTGCAGGTGGTGGCACTTCCCCCGTTCTGGTTTCATCCTAATCAGGAGAGATTCAGGTTTGATTTGGTCTCAGACACTGAGTGTCCTCAGGTGGTGTTTTCATTAAATCTGAGATAAAGCAATTAAACCTACTTGCTAGGTCACTTGGGGAGCCCTAGATTCCTTCTGCCATACAGTAATGGAAATGTACTGTGGATTTGTATGAAACGAAATTTGCTTCCTTCTGGCTCACGAAGAAGCCAGTGTCTGCTTGGAAAGGAGATCCCCGTGTCTGCTTGGGAAACAGTCCCTCCCATCTGATGCCCATGGGGACAGGAATCCCTTAGGTGGCTGCTCACTCAAGGCCCTCACCATCTTTAAGGACTTGTAGGCAACTGGCCTTAAGTGTCCTGCCTTCTAGGGAGTAAGCTACCCTGATCTGCCTACAAAAGGGAGGGCAGATGCAGCTCAGGACATCAGCAGAAAGCCCCTTGTATGTTTGGATGAACAAGCATCAACCCGTTCAGCTTAATCATGAACAAGGCAGATTTCTCTTGAAATTCCCACTAGATTTTATATATATATATATATATATATATATATACACACACACATATATATAATACATACAAACACATAAGTAGGTATATGGACAGAGAAAGAATTTATACATATATAATTTATATATGTATATTATAGAGATAATTTATATATAGAATATATAGAGAATTTGTATATATACATAGAATCTTTATATAGAGAGAAATTATATATATATAATTTATATAGAGAGGGAACTTTTAAATATATATACAGGGAATTCATATTTAGACATATACATAGAGAGAATAAAGAAAGCTGAGTGCCGAAGAATTGATGCTTTTGAATTGTGGTGTTGGAGAAGACTCTTGAGAGTCTCTTGGCTTGCAAGGAGATCAAACCAGTCAATCCTAAAGGAAATCAGTCCTGAATATTCATTGGAAAGACTGATGCTGAAGCTGAAGCTGTAATATTTTGGCCACCTGATGTGAAGAACTGACTCATTGGAAAAGCCCTTGATGCTGGGAAAGATTGAAGGCAGGAGGAGAAGGGGATGACAGTTGGATGGCATCACTGACTTGATGGACATGAGTTTGAGCAAGCAAGGTCCGGGAGTTGGTGATGGACAGGGAAGCCTGGGGTGCTGCAGTCCATGGGGTCGCAAAAAGTTGGACACAACAGAGCGACTGAACTGAACTGATAGAGAGAATCTATACATATATATATAGAGAGAGAGGTAAAATCTATATATAGAAAAGTTATATATGTATATATACATGAATTTATATGTCTATATGTAGAGATTATATATATGTAGATAATTTATAGAGATAATGTACACATTATATATATGTAAAATTTATAAAGAGATAACTTACATATAAAATACATGTTGAGAATACTATAAAATATTTATATATGTAAGTAGAGATACAATCTACCTATATAGAAAATGAGAAATACACACATATGTATTGTCATAGTGCACCTGGGCTGCTATAACAAAAATGCCACAAACTGCAGCTTATAAATAATAGGTACTTACTTCTCACAGTTATGGAGTTCAGTGTCACCATGCTGGCAGATTAGGTTCTAGAGAGAGGCCGGTTCCCTTCATGGCCATCTATTGGCTGTGTTCTCCTGAAAGGGTTAGAAAGCTTGGTGATGTGCTCTTTAATAAGGGTACTAATCCTACTCATGAGGGTTCCACCCCATTACGTAATCACTTCTCAAAAAACACCATCCCAATGAGGATTAGGATTTCAACATATGATTTTTGGGGACATACATTTAGTCTACAATATTGCAGACTGAATGTTTGTATGTCCCCAATCAGAGAGGGTTTCACTAACTTCTACTCATCAAGCCTACCAGGTAGCCATGAGGATGAAATGAGAGGAAAAGTGCACAGTGACACAGCAAATCATCTAAACATGGTGCTCACGAAATGGTGAGCCATTCCCTCAGTACCCTTATACACAGGACGATTCAGAGCTCCAGAAAATGAGCATAAAAGAGTGAGTGAAAGGCTGGTGAGTGGGGCAGAGCACTCCCTGTGTGTTTCTCTTTATTCTCCACGAATACCTCACTCAATGTTTCCGACACCAGATATGTGAGGGTTTTCCCCACACCAGGTGATTGTCTGTGACACCAGAGGGGTGCCCTAAAATTCAATTCTGACACTAATTGGAGTTGGTGCAGACCACACAGCGAGGGGTACACTCTCACAAGACTGTTACTCTAGATGCCATCACAAATAGCAAGGCCCCATGTTACCCACAACTTCTGTCTGACTTGCCTGCAAATCAGAGATTCCCACTCAAACATTTGCTAGAACAGCTTACACAACTCAGGAAACACTTATATTTACCTTTTTATTGTATAATAAAGGATGTGATAGGGGATACTGGTGAAGAGGTACATGGGGCAATGTCCAAAGGATCGTAAGCCCGGAAGCTTCTGTCCCCATAGAGTTGGGGTGCACCACCCTCTGGGCAAGTGGATGTGTTCACCAAGCCAGAAGCTCCCCAACTTTAATGGAGGCTTTGTCATGTAAGCATAATAGATCATTAACTCCATTTTCAACCCCTCTCCCCTCTCTGGAGAAGGAAGGTGGGACTGAAAATTCCAAGCTTCTAATGATTTTGTCTTTCTGGTAACCAGCCCTAATCCAGGAATTCACCCAGAGTCACCTCATTAGAACAAAAGATACTCTTATCACCCAGGAAATGCCAAGGGATTTAGGAGTGCTGGGTCAGGTACTGGGATCAAAGACTAAATGTTAGAGCGAAATATTCTCCTAGCACCTCTATTTACAGGGGTCAGGAATGTGGAGCAAAAACCAACATGTGTATTTTCTTATCATTTCACAGTTGGGAAGAAAGGAAGAAGGTCCGAAAGAATTCCATTGAAGGAAAGTCTAGTCTGCTTGTGGATCTCTAGGACAAGCCCCTGAACTTGGCATAAAAATCTTGGAGCTTTGTACCAGGCTGAAAGTTAGTGGCTGTAGGGAAGGATGCACAGGTTGTCAGTACAAGTCAGGGATAGAGAGATGTTTTAATTTTATTTGTGTGACTATTGCGTGCTACTGTGCCAAGGGTTCTCCAGGTTCCGTGGAGCTTAGAATTAGATCAAAGGGCACACACAGAAGCGCGTGACCCAGGGATGAATCTTAACCAAGCTATCACAGGTCATATGAGACCAGTGGAGTGGAAGGGGAATGTAGCCTAGGGATCATAGAGAAAGCAGCAGTAACACTTTGATTATACATTTCTAAATCAAGCATTTCTGGTGGTTCAGTGGTAAAGAATCTGCATGCAATGCAGGAGACACAGGTTTGATACCTCTGTTGGGAAGATCCCTTGGAGAAGTAAATGACAACCCACTCCAGTATTCTTGCCTGGAGAATTTCATGGACTGAGGAACCTATTAGGCTATAGTTTATGGGATCACAAAAGAGTTGGATGTGACTGAGAAACTATACAACGACAATAATCAAGCATTTGGACACATATGTTAGCTATAAAGTGGTTTAAAACCCAGATGGACTTAAAACCCTGCTCTGATGGCTGAATGATGTGGACCTGGCTGGAAAACAAAATAGTGATCAAGTGTGCATGTGTGTGTGTGTGTGTGTGTGTGTGTGTAGAGAGAGAGAGAGAGACAAAGTTATTTTAAGAAAATGATTCACTTGATTGTGGGGCTGTTAAGTCTGAAACCTACAGAGCAGATCAGTAGGCTGCAAACTCAGGGAAGAGTCTAAGTTGAAACTCAAGTCCACAGGCCTTCTAGAGGCAGAATTCCCTTTTCCTCAGGGAACCTTAGTCTTTGATCTTAAGGACTTCAACTGATTGGATGTGGGCCACCCACATTATGGAGGGTCATCTGCTTTACCCAAAGTCCGCTGATTTAAATGTTAATCATTTCTTTAAAAAAATACCTTCATAGCAAATCCAGACTGATGTTTGACCAAATATGTGGGCACCATGGCCTGGCCAAATTGACACATAAAGTTAACCATCACAGGGAATGAAGGTCAGCAGGTCTAAGGGCCTCGGTATTCAGAAAGCTGGGAAAAGGAGAAGAACGAAGGCTCTTTGTCAAAGCTTCTATTGTTGCCATGTTTCACTGTTTCCTCATTAAAATGAAACAAAATGTTTCTTTTAATAAAAAATTAATTAATGAAAAAAGAAAGAACACACCATGACTCAGAATCTGAGAGATTACACATGACAGACTCATTCTGGAGCAGGAACCCAGACCCCAGACTGAATGCGTGATCTACCATTTGAGCATTCCTGGAGGGGGCTGACCCAAGGAAAGAGGTGTGGGAGCCTCTTCCAGGCTCCCATCTCATACACCCAGGTCTACCAGACCCTGCCATGACCAACCAGGCAGGGAGGGCCAGATCCTGAGCTGGAATTGCAGTGGTAATTTGTCAGTCTTCTATAGAGGAGCCCAGAGGCCCACAATAAGTTCAGAATAGCTTTAGCCTAGACGTGGCTCTCTGCTTCCCCTAGTTTACAAGAGCCTGACAGGATCATTCTTGGCTGTAGACTCATGTGGATGTGCACTGTGAGATGCAAACCCTACCTAGTCTTCATGACAGTCCAGACCCCTTCCATCCCAGTCTCTGACCCCTATCTCTTCATCTCAAGTCTCCACCTTACCCTGATGATCTCAGCAGAAACCCAGCTGCACCCAGACCCTGCCAGGCAGGACACCACCCTTGGACCCTCTACCCACTGGCCACTGTGGGCCTGATCCCCAGAGAGAGATCAGCCCCCTCCCATGTTCTGACCTCTGAGACCCAGAGTCCACCACCCACTGTGCTCACCTTGCCATCATCCTGGACATGGGCTTCCAAGCAGAGATTAGGACTACTACTGTCCTGGCATGGCTGGCCCTGTCTGCCCCTCAGACGTCCCATTCTCTGGGCCAGTGGGGCCAGGGAGGCTAGGAAGCGGGGAGGTGGGTGCTGCACACCTATAAAGAAGTACAAGAAAGACTGAGGGTTTGGGGTGGGGGCAGGTGGGGAGACGAGTGTGCAGTCCTCTTGAAGATCTGGCTCTACTACAGGTCCCTGCCAGGGCGGAGGGGACAGCTCTGCTGAGGGGACCTCCCAGTCTGAGACTTAGGTTTATACTGAGGTATTTGGTCCCCTCATCCACAAAGCCTGCCTGATTTGCCAGGAACAGCAGGAAGATCAGGCAAGGCTGCAAGATTCCACAAGGATTAATTAAGGCTGATTAGGGCTTCCCAGGTGGTGCAGTGGTGAAGAATCTGCCTACCAATGCAGGAGATGCAGGAGACGTGGGTTCAATCCCTGGGTCAGGAAGATCCCCTGGAGGAGGAAATGGCAACCCACAGCAGATTTCTTGCCTGAAGAATCCTATGGACAGAGGAGCTTGGCTGACTACAACCCAGAGGGTCGGAAATAGTCAGATATGACTGAGCATGCACACATGCATGCAAGGCTGATTAGCTGCCAAGGTGGTGAAGACAAGTGGGGCTTTATCGTAGCCTTGGGAACCTCACAT
Source organism: Muntiacus reevesi (assembly GCF_963930625.1). Lineage (NCBI taxonomy): Eukaryota > Metazoa > Chordata > Mammalia > Artiodactyla > Cervidae > Muntiacus > Muntiacus reevesi. The sequence continues at coordinate 181,434,449 of NC_089249.1, read as the reverse complement.
AGCTCCTACTGACTCAGTTTTAGATCCTTTGGAATCCCAAATCCTCTGAGGTTCTCTTCTGTTCTAGCTTCCTTCTGGCAGATTTCAGGTTCACTTCCTTCAGATATCTGCCCAGATGCCATCAATAAGGCCTTCTGTGACCTTCCCACTGAAATTCCTACCTTCCATGTTCTCCACCTCCTTCCATGCTATGCATTTTTATAGCACTTAACACCACTTGATGTTTTACTTACAAACAAACTTAATTCAACTATTAAAGCTCCTATCTACAGGATAAGAGCAAAGCTTTTTAAAAATAATTTTTTGGCATGTTTTGTTTGTTGCTCTGTCCCTCGTGCCTGCCTCATCAAAAAGATTTAATGACTAAGTGAAATGTCAAAGCCTAAGATGATATTTGCACAATCCATCTAGTTTACAGATGTGGAAGCAAAGGCCCAGAAAAATGGAGGGCCTTGAAGTCACATACTCAAGGTCAGCTTGGAATTCACATTTGAGGAACTCTTAGCTGCCATGATAAAATAGGGAGCTACTGTGTATGTGAGTGGAGAGCCCACCTCAGTAGGAGACCAAGGCTTCACTTCTTTGTCCACATACGGGGCCTGGAACACAAGCTTTCAAGATTGGGTTTTCTGTTCCCGTGGCCCACCCATTTCCTTCCCCTCTCCTCCAAACTTCTAGGTCTTGATAAAAGTGAGGATAATATTACCAACTTTACTGAGTTATTGTTTGTGAAGCTGCTTTGTAATGATCTGAATATGATCTTGCAGGATGAGTTTTTAAACCAGGCTCCTCTGGGACATCTAAACATCAAAGGGCTAGAACATTAGAGGTTGGAAGCTCCACCTCTTCTGTTTATAGGAAGGACTGGAGATGGAATGAAAGGCTAAAATATTTCAAGGGAAAACCATGAAATTGGTTTATTTCCTGGCTGAGAATGACAGGCTGCTCCGCATATATGGGATTCATACCAAGTATGAGCAAATTTTATGGCCCCCCTGTCAAGAAGTTCATGGATAATACTTAGTGTCAAAGAAAACAAAATTGTTCCATTACAAGGAAATAAGCAAACTGTCTTTTGTAACTTGGTCTGAAGCCTGAGAAGAATCAGAGGCAGCAGCGTGGAGGCCAAACTTGCACCCGTTGGCTTACTACTCCTGGGTGTCAGGGCTCCTGTCTGGTCAGCTGCTCGTGCCTGTAGACAGCCTGCCTTCTCTCAAGGCTTACTGAGCTGAAAACCATTAGAGGGTGGACTGACAGACCCAGAGGCAACCAAGCTATTTTTATCTCGCTTTAGACAACAAGCCTGCCATCTTGGTTTGATTCACTGCTTCCTCAGCTTTTCTTCAGTGGGCCACTTTTGTGAACATTCTGTTTGCCTCTCTGTAACCCCTCCATTTCACATACACATTGCAACGTCTCTTTTTGCCTTGTTTGCACAAGTCACTTTTCCACAGACTAAAGTTCGATTTTGCTAATTTAACATTAGCAAATTAACAGTGCCACACATTCATGGGAAATTCAGTATTAATTAATGTTACAACTCTTGTCCTGTGTCTGGACACAGGCCACATTCTCAGGCCATACAAATTAACAGTGCCACACATTCATGGGAAATTCAGTATTATTTAATGTTACAACTCTTGTCCTGTGTCTGGACACAGGCCACATTCTCAGGCCATACAATTTGCATTATGATTATGCCAAAAACAATAATAGAAAAAAATGTGCATATTTTACTATGTGTTTGAGAGATTGAGAAATGGTATGAAGCTAGAAACATTATCAATGAAGATATCTGTTCCAGAACTCTGCTCTAAATTACTGGAAAAGTTTTTCATTTCCTTCCTAGAATAACAAATAACCATGCAAACTAGGACTCCAACTAACTACAGGGCCAGGAATATCCTGCATTGCTCAAAGAATTGACTTGTTAGTTCTTAAAAGCAGAGAAGTGCTGGTGTGACCCTTGGATGCTTGTTGGATTCCTATAAGGGCATCAAGTGAAACAGACCAGAAAATGTCCAAGTGCCCAGCTTCCCGCCAAGCAGCTGCAGGAGGTTCCTGTTCTGTGCCTATCAGAGTGTTCAGCATAGTGAGTGAGAAACACAGATTCAAAAATGATAATCTGTGTTGTGTTAATCTCACAGTCAAATGGGAGGGTGGAGTGTGACTAGTCACTCAGCAGAAGCAAGAGCAATTACCCCTCCACTGCATGATCCCCAGTGGAGCATGGAACTTCCAGTGTTCAGAAGAGGCTACTGCCTCATGTCTAGAAAAGTCAGGAAAAATTTCAATGAGGAATAAAAAGAGTTGTGTGTTGATAAAAGGGAAGGAAAAGGAAGGATGTCCTGGTAGTAATGAACAGTATGGGCACATTTCCTAGTATTTGCTTCATAAAAAATATTCACTCACTTGAATCCACCCTCCAGGCTACAAGGGAATCCTGCTTCAGCTGTGAATCTCTTGCTAGCAACAGAAACCCTCTGATCACCCTCATTCCTGGTGGTCAAGATATGTCTGCACAACTCACTTGCAAAGTGTCATCAAGATTATGGATTACTGTTTTCCCTATGATTTCTTCCTGGTCTTTAATTGGAGCATGGTGGTATGCTCAAGTATGTTAGAACTATCACAGTCTCCTAGACTTTCTAGGAAGGAGTCTTTGTAACCAGGGAAATGACCACATTCTTAGGCCAGAGAGATGGTAAAGATGCAGAGGGAAATGTCATAGTAAGTCCCTTTTCTTTCCCATGTCTGGTTAAGGTTGGATACAGCTGGATCTGGGCTTCCCTGGTGGCTCAGCAGTAAAGAATCTGCCTGCAATGCCAGAGATGTGAGTTCGATCCCTGAGTCAGGAAGATCCCCTGGAGGAGGGCGTGACAACCCACTCCAGTAATCTTGCCTGGAGAATCCCATGGACATAGGAGCCTGGCGGGCTACAGTCCATGGGGTGGCAAAGAGTCAGATATGACTGTGGCAACTGAGCACGCATGCACAGCCAGATCCATCCATTCTCCAGCTCACAGGTTGGGCTGCAGGTGTCTTCTCCTCCCCTTCTGCTTGCTGACAGCTGAAGGAGATAGGCCAATAAACTTTACTTTGATGGACCAATAAATTCCATGCCTTGGGTTTTGTATCTTCCCCTCTGCAGAACCTATGCATCTGACCTAGACAAAGACGTTTGTTTTGAATGGAGTCAGGGTTAGCCCACATCTGAAGTTCTTTTAGGTCTATATTTGGGGGACAAGTTTCGCAAAGTCTGCAATAATTTCCGATTATTTGTGACTTTTCTTCACTAAAACATTGATGATTTGTCAGCCCCAGTGATTTGATTTCCCAGATGCAAAGCAAGACATCTAGTTATTGGAATGCAAAATGTATCATAGTGTTGATCTGGGAGAAATTATTAATTGATTCTTTTACTATTTTCTTTCTCACAGAACATAGTTGCTGTGTGCTTGCCCAAGCATATGCAGACTCTTAGTGTTGCACTCTCAGAGGCCTTCTCTCCCGTATACACTCCATATCACAGACATCGTGGCAAAATCCTCACTAGCGCCTTTCAGGAGGCTGGATTTCAACATGCCCTTTAAAAAGCCAAATTCCCCTGCTTATATATAAAACCTATTCCAGGCGACTTTTTGTGTGCCAAACTCCTCATGTGACATGTAAAACAGCTCTAAACAAAGTCTTTGAGTGTGATTTCTGCTTTTGATTGTTTTGTTTTTCACTGGCTTCACCCACCCTGAGCTGCAGCTGTTCACTGGCAACTCTGTTTCTGGGGAAGTTCAGTCAGCTCAACTCCAATCTAGATTTCCCTGCTTCTGGGTAGAAAGACTGAATAGGCTGCTTTTATCTTTGGTGGGTAAACCTCATTTTCAAACCCTACTTCCATTTTCACAGATTTCATTAAGATTGTAAGAATCCTAGGATTGAGCTATCCAACCACATTCTGATTTACCACTGCGACTTGCTCCCAGCCTGCGCATTTCCACTGGCAACCCAATATCTGGTCAGAAGCCCCTTTGAGGACAGGCACAGGTCACAGTGGGGAGTAGTCCCTAAAAGATAAACACTGGATATAGACGTGTTCATGACTAGCCCAAAATACAAATTAAACAGCACAAACTACAGCCTAGGTTCTGTTATTTTGTGTTGTGAACTGAAGGCGACTTATCCAACTGAGAATGAATAAACTCCTAGAACATAAGCCGCTAAACAGGCATAAACTCCCAAAGCTTAAGCGCTGTCTTCAACAAAAAATGTCTTGCAGCAACTCTTCTCACCTAAAGCACATCTAGGGTGCTTCAACCCGCGGGGATCCCCCTCTCTCCTCGGAGTCTGCCCGCTAGCCTCCCTTAATGAATAGGCCCTGAAGGGGATGTTGCAGCCTGTGCAGCCCGCCGGGTGGCTAGAAAAACATGTGCCCATTGACCAGGCACGGCCACGCGGCCGTCACAATTCTCCCTCAAGGCACAACATTCCACCAAGTTCACTAGAGAGCAGCCCTGGGCGACCATTTTGGAACACCCAGGTTTCCTCCGAAAGATCACCCCCACGTCCACAGAAGATCAATGCTTAGAGACCACAGTGGTCGAACACGAAAATACAGAAAGCCAGCCGCTTATGCCTAACACTCTATAAGCAGACATCGGACCAGATTGAAGACCACAGACTCAAGGTCCGATTTCCTGACAAACGCCATCCTTCAGATCTGCCGCAATCTCTGGAACAAAAGGATACCATAGGATGTTTTTTGCTCTCAGATTCACAATTTATATCTGGCTTTAGAAAACCAAAAGTGTGGCCTGAGTAACATTCAGTTCAGTTCAGTCGCTCAGTCGTGTCCAACTCTTTGCGACCCCATGAATCGGAGCACGCCAGGCCTCCCTGTCCATCACAAACTCCCGGAGTTTACTCAAACTTATGCCCATCGAGTCGGTGATGCCATTCAGCCATCTCATCCTCTATTGTCCCCTTCTCCTCCTGCCCCCAATCCCTCCCAGCATCAGGGTCTTTTCCAATGAGTCAACTCTTCGCATCAGGTGGCCAAGTATTGGAGTTTCAGTTTCAGCATCAATCCTTCCAATGAACACCCAGGACTGATCTCCTTTAGGATGGACTGGTTGGATCGCCTTGCAGTCCAAGGGACTCTCAAGAGTCTTCTCCAACACCACACTTCAAAAGCATCAATTTTTCACCATTCAGCTTTCCTCACAGTCCAACTCTCACATCCATACATGAACACTAGAAAAACCATAGCCTTGACCAGACGGACCTTTGTTGGCAAAGTAATGTCTCTGTTTTTTAATATGCTCTCTAGGTTGGTCATAACTTTCCTTCCTAAGAGTAAGCGTCTTTTAATTTCATGGCTGCAGTCACCATCCACAGTGATTTTGGAGCCCAAAAAATTAAAATCTGACACTATTTCCACTGTCTCCCCATCTATTTCCCATGAGGTGATGGGACCAGATGCCATGATCTTAGTTTTCTGAATGTTAAGCTTTAAGCCAACTTTTTCACTCTCCTCTTTCACTTTCATCAAGAAGCTTTTTAGTTCCTCTTCACTTTCTGCCATAAGGGTGGTGTCATCTGCATATCTGAGGTTATTGATATTTCTCCCGGCAATCTTGATTCCAGCTTGTGCTTCTTCCAGCCCAGCCTTTCTCATGATGTACTCTGCATATACGTTAAATAAGCAGGGTAACAATATACAGTTTTGACATACTCCTTTTCCTATTTGGAACCAGTCTGTTGTTCCATGTTCAGTTCTAACTGTTGCTTCCTGACCTGCATATAGGTTTCTCAAGAGGCAGGTCAGGTGGTCTGGTATTCCCATATCCTTCAGAATTTTCCACAGTTTATTGTGATCCACACACTCGAAGGCTTTGGCATAGTCAGTAAAGCAGAAATAGATGTTTTTCTGGAACTCTCTTGCTTTTTCAATGATTCAGTGGATATTGGCAATTTGATCTCTGGTTCCTCTACCTTTTCTAAAACCAGCTTGAACATCTGGAAGTTCTCGGTTCACATATTGCTGAAACCTGGCTTGGAGGATTTTGAGCATTACTTTACTAGCGTGTGAGATGAGTGCAATTGTGTGGTAGTTTGAGCATTCTTTGGGATTGCCTTTCTTAGGGATTGGAATGAAAACAGACCTTTTCCAGTCCTGTGGCCACTACTGAGTTTTCCAGATTTGCTGGCATATTGAGTGCAGCACTGTCACAGCATCATCTTTCAGGATTTGAAATAGCTCAACTGGAATTCCATCACATCCACTAGCTTTGTTCGTAGTGATGCTTTCTAAGGACCACTTGACTTCACATTCCAGGATGTCTGGCTCTAGGTGAGTGATCACACCACTGTGATTATCTGGGTCGTGAAGATCTTTTTTGTACAGCTCTTCTGTGTATTCTTGCCGCCTCTTCTTAGTATCTTCTACTTCTGTTAGGTCCATACCATTTCTGTCCTTTATTGAGCCCATTTTTGCATGAAACATTCCCTTGATATCTCTAATTTTCTTAAAGAGATCTCTAGTCTTTCCCATTCTGTTGTTTTCCTCTATTTCTTTGCATTGATCGCTGAGGAAGGCTTAGTGAGTAACATTGGACAGTTATAAATGAAAATGATGTGACAGCTTGTTTCATATTTTAATTTCACATTTCAGTTAAAAAAAATACTGTTTTAATCAGTTGGAAATCTTTTATTAACTAATTTCTAAAGTTCAGCCAGAAGACGAATTTTATGGATAAGGTCAGCAAGTGACACATTCTGCCTTTATAGGTGCACCTGATCTGATTAGGAACAATTTTTTTCCCCCAGCTGTGTTCTGCTCTTCACTTCCAAGAAAAGGAGAGCCAAATGCCATTACTTAGTTTAAATCTTGCCTGCAACAATTGACTCCCACAAAAGTAACTGAAACACGGAAAGACACCATTAGATAAAGAGTAGAAAAAGGAGCCCAAGAAAGCAGAAATATGTGAGCAACAAAAGCCTCAGAAAGACGCTGTGGAGGACCAGAGTGAGAACCTCTGGCAGGAAAACACGCCCCAAACATGCCCCTTCCCTGATTGGCCTTGAGTGTAGGCCCATTTTGGTAGCTGGTACAAGTCCTATTTTGCATAGGGCTGAACCAATCAGGTTTCAGGGGGAGGAGACAAAAAGTATAAAAAGGGACGCCAACAGCGCTCTGGCGTGTTCAGGTTACTAGTCTTCCACATTGTTTGTACTTGAGAGGTCTTTGAAAGTAAACTGTGAAGCGACTTCAGAAGGAGTGGTGCTTCACAGTTCCATAGTTTAGCCGAACGATACAAAAAGGTGACGCCGAGCAACGTTCTTTGCAAGAAGAGAAAAAAGCAGACTGAAGAGAAGGTGGGATGTCACCACCGACTCAACGGACAAGAATTTGAGTATGCTTTGGGAGATGACGGACAGTAACTAAGTCACTGACCACTTGAGCTGTGTTTAGTACTTAGTGAAGACTGAGCTGTAGCTAGTAATACTGCCTGGTGCCTGCTTACTAGAATTTTGCATATTGGAGCTATAGGTGGTACATCTTTCCGGGTCTTTGCTATGATGTATCAAGCACCAAGAAAAATAAGAACCTTACAACACCGTAAATTGCTTCCACCCCATATTTCGGCAGCATGCCAGGCTTTCCTGTTATTTGCCATCTCCCAGAGTTTGCCCAAGTTCATGTCCGTTGAATCATGATGCCATTCAACCATGTTTTCTGCCTTCAATCTTTCCCAGCATCACGATGTTTTCCTATCAGGTGGCCAAAGTATTGGAGTTTCAGCATCAGTTCTTTCAATGAGTAGAGTTTATTTCCTTTAGATGTGATCTCTGCTGTTCGAAGGACTCTCAGGAGTCTTCTCCAGAAGCATAGTTCAAAAGAATCAATTCTTCGGAGCTCAGTTTTCTTTATGGTCCAGATCTCAGATCCGTATATGACTACTGTTTAGACCATAACATTGACTATATACAATGTTAGTATAGACAATGTTAATGTACCCAATATATACAAAGGTATATATACATACTATATACCTCTGTTGGTGAAGTGATGTCTCTGGTTTTAACACAGTATATAGGGTTTGTCATATAACTTTCATGTCAAGGAGCAATCGTCTTCTAATTTCATGACTACAGTCACAATTCGCAGTGATTGTAGAACCAAAAAAGAGAAAAGTCTGTCACTGCTTCCACATTTCCCCTTTCTATTTGCCATGAAGTGCTGGGACCAGATGCCGTGATCTTAGGTTTTTTTTTTTTTTTTCTTTTTTTTTTTTTAATGTGTTTTAAGCTTGCTTTTACACTTTTCTCCACCCTAAAGAGGTTCTTTAGTTCCTCTTCGCTTTCTGCCATTAAATGGTATCCGCATATCTGCTGATGTTGGTATTTTTCCCAGCAACATTTCAGCTTATAACTCAACCACTCTGGCATTTCGCATGATGTGCTCTGCATGTAAGTTAAATATAGGTGACCATAAACAGCCTTGTACTCCTTTCTCAATCATGAAACAGCTGTTTATACAAGGTTCTAACTGTTCCTGCTTGACCCGCATACAGGTTTCTCAGGAGACATGTGAGATGGTCTGGTGTTCCCATCTTTTTAAGGGTTTTCCACAGTTTGTCATGATCCACAGAAAGGCTTTAGCATGGTCAATGAAACAGGTATGTGCTTTTCTGGAATTCCCTTGCTTTCTGTATAATCCAGCGAATGTTGGCAGTTTGATCTTTGGTTCCTCTGACTCCTGAACCCAGCTTGAACATCTGGAAGTTCTCAATTCAAGTACTGGTAAAGCCTAGCTTGAAGATGTTGAGCATAACCTTACTAGCATGGGAGACGAGTGCAACTGTCCAGTGCTTTGAACATGCTTTAGTATTGCCTTTCTTGGGAATTGGGATGAGGATTGACCTTTTCCAGACCTGTGACCACTGGTTTTCCAAATTTGCTGATATACTGAGTGCAATACTTTAATCGAAGATTTAATAAAATTTGTAGGATTTTAAATAGCTCTGCTGGAATTCCATCATCTCCATTACCTTTACTGGCAGCAGTACTTCCTATTGCCCACTTGACTTCACACTCCAGAATGTTTTGCTTTGGGTGAGTGACCACACCATCATGGTTATCCAGGCTTTTAAGACGTTTTTTGTATAGTTCTGCATATTCCTTCCATCTCTTTTTGATCTCTTCTTCTTTTGATCTCTTCTTCTTTTAGGTCTTTATCATTTATGTCCTTTATTTTGCCAATCTTTGGATGAAATGTTCCTTGATATTTCAGATTTTCTTGGAAGAGATCTCTAGTCTTTCCCCTTCTGTTGTTTTTCTCTTATTTCTTTGCATGGTTCGTTGAAGAGGGCCTTCTTGTGTCTCTTCGCTATTCTTTGGCACTCTGCATTTGGTTGGGTGTAGTTTTCCTTTCTCTATTGCTTTTCACTTCTCTTTTTTCTTCAGCTGTTTGTAAAGCCTCCTCAGACAACCACTTTGCTTTCTTGCATTTCTTTTCCTTTGGGATGGTTTTGTTTGCTGCCTCATGTACAATACTATAAACTTCTGTCCATAGTTCTTCAAGCACCCAGTTTATGAGATCTAACCCCTTGAATCCATTCATCATCTCCACTGTGTATTTATAGGAGATTTGATTTCAGTTGTACTTGACTGGCCTACGGGTTTTCCCCGTTTTCTTTAAAGAAAAATATATAGATATATATGTAGATATATCTATATAAAAGTATAGATGTATATAAGATTTATTGTAAGGAAATGGCTCATGAGATTGTGGAAGTTCAGTGAGTCCAAGGTCTGAAGAAGGCTTGCTGGTTGAAGACTCAGGAAAGAGTTGGAAGTTTGAGTCCAAAAGCCATCTGTCATAGAGGAATAGCTGATATTGTGCATGGATCCTGAAGACAGTCTGTTGGAGAATTCTCCTTTGCTTGGAGGAAGTCCGCCTTTTTAGTCTATTTAGAATCTGCACTGATTGGATAAGTTCCACTTGCACTGGGGGGAGTAGACTGCTTCACTCAAAATCTGCATATTTGGATCGTTAATCTTCTCTAAAAACACAGTCACAGAAACATCCACAGTGATATTTGACCAAACATCTGAGCCCAGATAAGTTAACTAGGATTACCCATTACACATGCTATAGTTTCCTAAAGCACACTTGTTCAGTGTGTAGCAACTGCCCTGTCTTTGCATCCTGGCTTAGCACCCTCTGACAACATCTCATTTGGGGCACTTTTGATCTCACTGCATTGTTTTAACATCCTAACTTTTTTTTGTCTTTGTTTTAGCCGCCATCCAATGAATCCACACAGCAGAGATGGGATTTTAAAAAATTCAAGTCTTGTGGAATGAAGTTTGTTCCTTTGGCATTCAGTGCCCTCTGCCCTTTCATTACAGCCCATCTCCGAAGCTGTCCAGCTAATTCGATCTCCGACCACATCTGGGATGTTCACACTTACCCTTTCATGCCCCTATGCCTGTTTCGCAGACTGCCTTTTGCACCTACATTGCCCGACTTTTGCTTGTCAGAATGACAAATTCTAATCATCCGTGCTATCGTCTGAATGTTTGTCTCTCTCCAAAACACATACTTAGAAACCTTAGCCCCCAACCTGGTGATATGAGGAATGAGGTCTTTGGGAGGTGACTAGGTTATGAGGGCAGAGTCCTCATGACTGGAGTTAGTGTTGTTATAATAAAGGCTCGTTATAATAAAGGCTCCAGAGAAATCTCCCATAGCTTCCACCATGTGAGAATGTAGTGATAAATCAACTATTTGCATCTCAGAAAAGTCCTCACCACAACCCAACCATGCTGAGCTCCCAGCTTCCAGAACTGTGAGACATGAATACCTGTTTATATGCTATCCCAGCTTTAAGTTTTTTTCTTTTAGCAGCCTGAATGGACTCTGTCCTTCCTTTATTGTTAGTGCTTCATGCATTTCCAGGAGTCTGTGGTGGGTTTTGCTCTGTATTTATGTTGAAACAGAGTTCCCTTTTGTCAGCAAACACCCAGCAGCTGCAATATGACAGGTTTGGTCTGTGTGTTGTACTTTCAAAGATGAAGAGAAAAGAACAGGTTGTCCCAGCCCCTAAGGTTGCCGTAATGTAAAGGACAATGAGACACGATGTTATGGGGATGAAAAAATAGTTCTCTGTTCCAGATGGGAAAGGGTCCAGGAACCCTCTCTACAATATAAAGTCCCTATTTTAGAGAGAATCAGGTGAGCAAAAGTTTGAGTTATTCCAGTTACCAGATGGAGTCATGCAAGGCTTCCATTCATGTGTGTAATGGGCCCTTCGGCGTTGAGGTGAAGCCCGTAGACTATTCTCCCAAAAAGCAAGTTTCAAACCCTAACGGAAACCAATTGTATTGAGACACATTTTCATCAGCAATACATGTTTTGGTTAACTCAAAGACAAGGACATACATTTCATACTTTGGAGAAGGAAATGGCAACCCACTCTTGTATTCTTGGTTGGAAAATCCCATGAACAGAGGAGCCTGGCAGGCTACAGTCCATGGGGTCTCAAGAGTCAGACACAACACAGCAACTACACCACCACTACCACCACCACCAAGAGTGATAAGATATGGGGGAGGGAGGATTCTGGCTACACTAATTTAGTAGGATTCTTGCTAAAATTTGACAATGCAGAATAAAAAACGAGAACCCATCAGTTGAGGCCTAGTTGAAAAAGAGCTCAGAGGAGCCTGATTAGAGTGTGACAAGCCTAATGTCTAAATATTCTCTCTACCTAAAATTTTTTAAAGGTTTCTGGTCTTGTTGTTGTTGTTAAACTGGGGTAGAGTTGCTTTATAATGTTGTGTTGGTTTCTGCTCTATAGCAAAGTGAATCAGTTACAAATATACATGTATCCCCTTTCTTTTAGATTTCCTTCCCATCTAGGTCATCACAGAGCACGGGATAGAGTCCCCTGTGCTATAAAGTAGGTTCTCATTCAGTTCAGTCACTCATTCATGTCCAGCTTTTTGTGGCCTCATGGACTGCAGCATGCCAGGTTTCCCTGTCCATCTCCAACTCCCGGAGCTTGCTCAAACTCACGTCTATCGAGTCAGTGATGCCATCCAACCATCTCATCCTCTGTTGTCCCCTTCTCCTCCTGCCTTCTCTCTTTCCCAGGATCAGGGTCTTTGCCAATGAGTCAGTTCTTCACACTAGGTAGCCAAAGTACTGGAGTTTTAGCTTCAGCATCAGTCCTTCCAATGAATATTCAGGACTGATTCCATTTAGGATTGACTGGTTTGATCTTCTTTCAGTCCAAGGGACTCTCAAGAGTCTTCTCCAGCACCACAGTTCAACTCTCACATCCATACATGACTACTGGAAAAACCGAAGTTTTGACTAGACAGACCTTTGTCAGCAAAGTAATGTGTCTGTTTTTTAATATGCTCCCTAGGTTGGTCATAGCTTTTCATTCAAGGAGCAAGCATCTTTTAATTTCATGGCTGCAGTCACCATCTTCAGTGATTTTTGAGCCCCCAAAATAAACTCTGTCACTGTTTCCATTGTTTCCCCATCTATTTGCCATGAAGTGATGGGACCAGATGCCATGATCTTAGTTTTCTGAATGTTTAGTTTTAAGCCAACTTTTTCACTCTTCTCTTTCATTTTCATCAATGACTCTTCAGTGGTTCTTTGCTTTTTGCTATAAGGGTGGTGTCATCTGCGTATCTCAGGTTATTGATATTTCTCCCAGCAATCTTGATTCCAGCTTGTGCTTCATCCAGCCCAGAGTTTCTCAAGATGTACTCTGCATATAAGGTAAATAAGCAGGATGACAATATACAGCCTTGATGTACTCTTTTCCCAATTTGGAACCAGTGGACATGGAACAATGGTGTTCCATGTCTGGTTCTAATTGTTGCTTCCTGACCTGCATACAGATTTATCAGGAGGCAGGTCAGGTGGTCTGGTAGTCCCATCTCTTTCAGAATTTTCCAGTTTGTTGTGATCCACACAGTCAAAGGCTTTGGTGTAGTCAATAAAGCCGAAGTAGATGTTTTTCTGGAATACGCTTGCTTTATCAATGATCCAGTGGATATTGGCAATTTGATCTCTGGTTCCTCTGCCTTTTCTAAATCCAGCTTGAACATCTGGAAGTCCGTGGTTCATGTACTATTGAAGCCTGGCTTGGAGAATTTTGAGCATTACTTTTGCTAGCATTGAGATGAGTGCAACTGTGTGGTAGTTTGAGCTTTCTTTGACATTGGCCTTCTTTGGGATTAGAAAGAAAACTGACCCTTTCCAGTCCTGTGGCCACTGCTGAGTTTTCCAAATTTGCTGGCATATTGAGTATATCACTTTAACAGCATCACTTTTAGAATTTGAAATAGCTCAACTGGAATTCCATCACCTCCACTAGCTCTCTTAATAGTGATGCTTCCTAAGGCTGACTTTACTTCGTACTCCAGGATGTCTGGGTCTAGGTGAGTGATCATAGCATCATGGTTATCTGGGTCATGAAGATCTTTTTTGTATAGTTCTTCTGTGCATTCTTATCATCTCCTCTTAATATCTTCTGCTTCTGTTAGGTCCATACCATTTCTGTCCTTTGTTGTGTCTGTCTTTGTATGGCCTTGGGCCGCAGCAACATGTGGGAGTCCCTGGAGCCAGCACGTGGGGGCTGGGAAAGACCCAGCCGTGGGTCTCTGGCGCCCCAGTGGCATTGGAGCATCGAGTGGAGGGCCGCAGACTGCGGGTCATACAGCGGACCCAGGACGTGGTGGCTACTAACCGACTCCTTCCACAGTGCTTCTTCCTAAATGTGGACTCCTCCAAGGGCAATGAGCATCACAGCTTCCCTTGAATTTGATCTGGATTTAGATAATTTCTTATGTGCTATCACAAGATGGCAGAGTAGAAGGTTGTCATTAGTTGTCTATTTTATACACAGTAGTGCATATATATGAACACCAATCTCCCAGTTCATCCTACTGTGCTTCCCCTTTGGTATCCATACATTTTTTCTCTGGTTTCTGGTCTTTTAAAAGAATGTGATATTTATGAAAAAGAATGTGATATTTATGAAACCAATTCTTTGAAATGTGTTGAGGCTAATTTTGTAGCGATTAAAAATGTGTTTTCATTACTTTGGGCATGCAACACTCTTTATGTTTGGCAGTTAAAGTTGGTTAATTTTGCTCTTTGGATATTATATATCTTTAATAATTTTGGTGAGTGTGGGGGGGAATTTTCCTATCAATTACTGAAAATATAGTTTAAAAATAACTCAGGGAATTTGTCAATTCTCTTTGTTATTCTGTTAATTGTTGTTGTACTTATTTTGAAACTTATTAAATATATGAAAGTTTATGAATATTTTCTTTTCTTAAGTGACTTTTATTGTTATATAATTACCGTCTCTACATCTAGCGATATTTTTTGGTTTAATTTCTGTGGGTGTGTCTGCGCATTAGTACACACATAAATTTTCAGGGGTTAATATTTGCCAGCTATATCTTCTGCCGGTTTTCCACTTTCAAAGTTTGTGTATCCTTAAGAATGTAAGTCTGACAGTATTTTTCTTTCCATTGTGAAGTTCAGTTCATGTGCATATGTTGTAATTACTAATAGACTTGGATTTATTGCTGTCCTCTTCTTATGTGTTTTTTATTTATCCGAATTTTCTTATTAGTGGATTGCTGGGTTTGAAGGAAGGTGGGGTTTTTTTGTTCCTTCTCCCTCTCCCCATTCTACATTCTTTGTCTGCTTTTTTTTTTTTTTGAAAGTGCACACTCTGTTATGGGTTTTATCAAGGGCCATTTCTCTACCAGACCATGATGAAAATGTTCACGCAATTTTTAATGTAAGAATGACTTTGTAGTTCTGAAGCAACTGTTTGATTTAAGGTATTTGAATTAAAAAAAAATACAATGGTAGAGTTTTAATTTGTTATCTGGGTTACCTTCACTTGATTAAATGAACTGTGAAGATTTTCACATTTTTCAATATACCATGCAGAGCCCTGTGAGTCTCCTGGGCACAGAGAATTTCTGTGTCCGCCATTTCTTTGATAATAAGGAAAAACCTTAATTCAGGCTTCCTTCAGAAGGTCACGTCCCTGAGTTCTAATGGGCAGATTCAAGAAATTGTTAATTAGGGAAGGAAGAGGATGTGAGACCAGGGGAAACAATCAATCAGGAGCAGTCTTGTGCCAAGATCCTGCTTCCCCATCAACAGTGACACAAAACAACGTCTTTGAGCTATTTCACAGACAATGAAATCCTGTCCAGGTGGGAGAAGTCAATGATTAACAAAGTCACACTAACCACAAGCATATAGCTGCTAGTGCTGCTAAGTCACTTCAGTCGTGTCCAACTCTGTGTGACCCCATAGACGGCAGCCCACCAAGCTCCTCTGTCCCTGGGATTCTCCAGGCAAGAACACTGGAGTGGGTTGCCATTTCCTTCTCCAGTGCGTGAAAGTGAAAAGTGAAAGTGAAGTCGCTCAGTCATGTCCGACTCTTAGCGACCCCATGGACCGCAGCCTACCAGGCTCCTCTGTCCATGGGATTTTCCAGGCAAGAGTACTGGAGTGGGGTGCCATTGCCTTCTCCGCAAGCATGTAGACCCCAGACCAATTGGACCTGAAGCTTGATGATATTAACTTCTACTCACCTCACCACCTACCCATTGGAAGAATGTCCATGGACTGATCATGCCCTCTTTGAAGCCCTCTTTGAATAATTACTATAAAACTTCATACTATCTTCCCCATGTTGGGGCACGTGGTTTTGAGGGTGTGATACATTCCACTGTGTCTGCCTTTGCGTGGCAAAGCAATGAAGCTATCCTTTCTACTTCACCCAGAACTTTGTCTCTTAGATTTTATTTGGCACTGGTGTACAGAGAAGCTGAACTTTCAACATCAAATTTTATAATATAGTTCAAACAGCTCTCAAAGAGAAAGAGTTGAGCACTAGTAAACACAGTGAAGACATATTTTATTCAGTACTACTGCAATAGGGGTTTCAGTAGAACTGAACTCAACTCCCAGTACAGCGAAGACAGCCTGGGATTTACAGCTCCAACAAGCAGGGTAAAAGGGGTCAGTGGATGGAAAATCGCCAAAAAGCAGACAGCAAATTTGGGATATTCATACTAAAAGCAGGCCAAGGACTTAGACATAAAGAGTAGGGGATGAAGGATTTGATCAGATATCAGGAATGGGTGACTGTACCTATATTAGCAGTTTTCTTGGTCAAACTTGGCTCCACAAGCCAAGGACAGGGCTCAAGGGGAAGCCTAGTAGTAAAGAAGGCTCAAGGGAACCTTCCTAAAGTTTGATCAAGGGTTAAGTCTTTGTCACATCAAGAAAATGAGACATATGAAGCTAGCAGTTATTTTTAGAAAACCAAATATTACAGTCTAAGCTACCATGTTGATCTGACCCCAATGTCATATACTTCTTTGGATTCCAGTGGCAAATCCAGCTTAACTGACTACTCTGCCCACAAATTAAACTGGAGATTTTGTCTGCATTTTATACAGCTGCATTCTATACTGTAGAATTCTATACAAGGCTTCTCTGTCTATGGGATTTCTCAGGCAAGAATACTGGAGAGGGTTGCCATTTTCTTTTCCAGCGGATCTTCTTGACCCAGGAAAGGAAAATCTTCAAACCCGGGTCTCCTGCATTGCAGCAGATTCTTTAGCCACTGAGCCACCGGGGAAGCCTTCTATACAGCAGGGGTCCCCAACCACTGGGCCATGGACCAATAGAGTCTGTGACCTGTTAGGAACCAGGCCACACAGCAGAGGTGAGCAGCGGACAAGTGAGTGAAGCTTAATCTGTACTTACAGCTGCTCTTCATTGCTTACATTACTGAGCTCTACCTCCTGTCAGATCGCCAGTGGCATTAGATTTTCATAGGTGTGCAAAGTCTATTGTGAACTGTGCATATGAGGGATCCAAGTTGCTCGCTTCTTATGAGAATCTAAGGCCTGATGATCTGAGGTGGCGCTAAGGTGGTGATGAGTGGCTTAGCACTGAGGAGCGGCTGCAAATACAGATTATCAGTAGCAGCGAGGTATGACCCTGAGACCACAATAAACCAATTGCTTACAGACTCATCGAAACCCTATCAGTGTGTGGCAAGTGCAACTTAAGCTGCATTTAGTGGCAGATGTTAACTCAGAATCTGTCACCTATTTTAGTCCATGTGTGGCCAGCTCATTATTTTATTTACCACTTGCATTCATGCCTTTGTCTAGCACTGCACACTTGTCTCAGTCACAGTTTTGGTAAGTCCATAAGCTAACACTAGCCAAACTCAGTAAAAACCTAATGTCACTGGAGCGCTTCTTTGAAAAGGGACCCAATGATGTAACTTTCCTTTTGTTGGAAGTCTTAGAGTCTCTGAGACTCTAAGACTTCCAACAAAAGGAAAGTTACATCATTTCTTTTTTTGTACTTGTATTTCTACATTTTAAAACATTATTTATTTTAATTGAAGGATAATTACTTTACAATATCGTGATGATTTTTGCTATACACCAACATGAATCAGTCACAGGTGCACAAGTGTCCCTCCATCCTGAGCCCCCCACAACTTGCCTCCCCACCCCATCCCTCTGGGTTGTCCCAGAGCACTGACTTCAAATGCCCTGCTTCATGTATTGAACTTGCACTGTTCACCTATTTTACATATGGTAATATACATATTTCAGGGCTATTCTCTCAAATCATCCCACCTTTACCTTCTCCCACATAGTCCAAAAGTCTGTTCTTTACATCTGTGTCTCTCTTGCTGTCTCGAATATAGATCATTGTGTCTCTCTTGCTGTCTCGAATATAGATCATTGTTACTATCTTTCTAAACTCCATATACATGTGTTAGTATACAGTATTGGTGTTTCTCTTTCAGACTTACTTCACTCTGTATAATAGGCTCCAGTTTCAGCCACCTCATTAGAACTGACTCAAATGCGTTTTTTTTTTTAATAGCTGAGTAATATTCCATTGTGTATATGTACCACAACTTGCTTATGCATTTGTCTGCCAATGGACATCTAGGTTGCTTCCATGCCTTAGCTATTGTAAACAATGCTGGAAAGCTGCATTTAAAAATAAAAGAGTTCTACTTATGTGTTTGTTGCAGCAGGTGATTTATATTCTCCAAGCCTACTTTGTATAGTATATGGTAACTGGCTATCCAATGAAGCCATGAAACCTTCCAAACTGCTTCACCAGTGAGACCAGGCACCCTGCTTTAAAAGACTTTGGAGGTTTTCAAAAGAAAAATAAAAATGTGAACATGAAGAACAGAAGCAATTACTGAAGGCAACCACATCATCAACTGTGTCTGCACTGAGAGGATCACTTGTAGTGGCAAATTGCATTGCTAAATCTAAGAAGCCCTTTACTATTTGTGAAGAGTTGATCCTGTCTGCTGCTAAAGTTCATTTGTCATGAACTTTTAGGAGAGGCTACAGTGCAAAAGGTGGCATGTGTTCCTCTTTTAGCTAGCACTGTAACTAGATGAATGGATGAAACAGCAGAGGATACTGAGGCACAATTGTTAGGATTAACGAGTCACTATGGTACGCAATCCAGATTGATGAGTCTACCAATGTTGACAACAAGGCAAAAGTGCTCCTTTCTGTGTGAGTTATTTTTCAGGAGGATGTGCATGAAGCTATGTTGTGAGCACTTTCCTTGGCAATCAACACCACAGCTGCAGAACTAGTCAAGTCTTTGAATGATTACATATCAGGGAAACTGAATTGGTTACTTTGTGTTGCTATGTACACAGATGGAGTGACTGCCATGACTGGATGGCTTTCTGGTGTCACAACTCAAGTCAAAGAGGTTGTTTCTGTATGTGAGTCTATGGACTGTGTCGTCGATAGAGAAATGCTGATTAGCCAAAAAAGTCACCTGAACTTAACAACGTTTTGCAGGATGTGATTAAAATGATCAACCACATTAATGTACACGCCCTTAATTCATGTCTGTTCACAAAGCTCTGTGAAGAGATGGAAGCAGAGCACACATGTCTCCTCTAATACAGAATGAGAAGACTTTCTAAAGGCAGATCACTGGCCAGAATTTTTGAGCTAAAAGAGCTGTTTCAGATATTTCTTTTATAAAAAGTCATTACTGGTAGCATATTTCAGTGAGAGAGAATGGGTCGCAAAAGTTGCTTGCTTGTGTGACATAGTCAACCTGCTCATCAAACTCCATCTCTCACGACAGGGGAGAATGACAGCTGAGTTAGGGTCAGCAGATAAAATGACCACATTCAAAGCCAAACTGGAATGATTGGGGTGATGAGTGAACATTGGGATTTTTGACATGTTTCAAACGTTAACAGAGATTTTGAAAGAGACAGAACCAGGGCTTTCTTTCTCCCAGTTGGTGCATGATCACCTATCTCAGCTTTCAAAAGAGTTTGTGATGAGTATTGCTTCCTATCACAAAAGACCCCCAAACTGGGAAGGAATGGATCGGTGACCCATCTGTGAATCCACTTTGTGTTAGAAGAGGATCAAGTGCTTGAGGTTGCAAATGGCTGTGGTCTTGAAAGTATGTTTGACACAACTTAAGATCTCCATACATTCTGGATTAAAGTTAAGGCAGAATATCCTGAGACTGCCACAGGAGCACTGAAAAGCCTGCTTCCATTTCCAACATCATATCTTCGCCAAGTAGGGTTTTCTTCAGTGACAGCAACAGACTTCAGGTGGCAGAATCTCCCATCATCCCCAGATAGGAGTATCTAGTTGCAGGAAAACAAGCTCAGGTCTCCCACTGATTCTGCATTATGGTGAGTTTTATAATTATTTCATTACATATCACAATGGAATAGTAGTAGAAATAAAGTGCACAACAAATGTAATACACTTGAATCATCCCTAAACCATCCCCCTTCTCCCCGTCCGTGGAAAAACGCATCTGGTTTGTTAACTACCAATCTACCCTTTCTTCTCACAACTTTGCAAGGGACTCCTCTAGGCTCCTTTTATTTCAGAAGAGGAAAAGTGAGGCTTAGCAAACGCTGGCTGCCCTTTCTCCCCTACCCATGGGTTAGGAAATCAGAAGCTATACTGAGGGGGCTTCTTCAGGGTTGCTGGGGTAAGGCCACCGCGCTGTTGACTTCTGGCTTGACAAACCACAAGCCACCAAAATGAAGGAGCGGGTCTGGGAGCCACCGCTTTCTTTCCGGATGGAATCGCCCCACCCCACTGCAGGCTCACGTCTGCGCGTTCCTACGCCCTCGCTACGCCCCGAAGCTTTGTGGGAAATGTAGTCCGACTTCCTGGGGCGTAGGTTCCGGGAGGGGCGTCATCGGTCCGCAGGTTGCCTTGGCTCCTTTTGGGAGAGGGTGAGTGCAGGGCCCGCGGTGGGAAGCGCCCGGTCCGGAGGGTGCGCGGGGCCTCGGCGGGAGGAGTCCAGCGCAGCCAGGCGAGGCGCCCGAGGGGTGGGGCGGGCTGCTGATGGGCCGCGACCTCTCTGACCCAGCGCAGCGCCGGGCTTTTAACTCAGGCG
The DNA here is from genome assembly GCF_963930625.1 of Muntiacus reevesi. Classification (NCBI taxonomy): domain Eukaryota; kingdom Metazoa; phylum Chordata; class Mammalia; order Artiodactyla; family Cervidae; genus Muntiacus; species Muntiacus reevesi. The sequence goes on along the minus strand of NC_089249.1, from coordinate 181,413,922 downwards.
TGCCTCTTCTTGCCCTGGGAGCCCAGCCGGTTGAGAACGCCGAGAGCTGAGGGGACGGGCGCGGTTCTTCGCCCACCTGTGCCCCGAGTGGCGAGGGCAGAGAGCTCGGCGCAGGGGCAAGTGAGGGGCCGGAGCCTCTGGAAGTCGCTCGGACCCTGGGTTCCTCCCCGTCGCGAGCTGTCCCCGGGACCCGCCTTGAAAATCTCGGGGGATTCTCGACCAAGGTGCGGGTCTCGGGGCTCCAGCACCTGCCCTTTGTGTAAACCGCGTCTCAGGACCTCAGTGGTTTCCGATTCCTTGGGGCGCTGGCGCGGGCCCCGCGTCACTCCTCTCTCCGTAAGAATGGGGAGGGCCATCCTATGCAGATTTCTGCTTGAGGGAATCCTTTTCTCCTTTTATTATTATTTTTTTAAAGCAGTTTTTTCTCTTACCGAAAAAAAAAAAAAAAAAAGTTCACTATAGGACAACTAGAAGGTTCACAGGCGCAAAAACGGAAAAATCATTTGAAAAGTGTCAAAATCTGCTTGTCTATATACACAGATACGCTTTCTAAACAAATATGTGGATGTTAGTATCCTTTTCTCCATTTACTTTAAAAAACGAGTTATGAAATACATGTGCGTGAATCTGAAGCTCCGTGATTTTTTAATACATATTATCTGTGTAGTACAATTTAAGATGCGAATAAAGTTTTTTTTTTTTTAATTTAATATTTTGAAACCATCGATTTACACTAATTTTTAAGAACGGCTAAGTCAGCTTATTAATGAATATGAGGAAAAGTATGTCCGTATCACGCTTGGTCCTCTCTGTAGGCCTTAGTGTTCTTTCTCAGGGTTGCTGTGGGCTTTTTTTGTTTGGTTGTTTAGTATTATAAACAATAAAGGTCATCTGGCTACATTTATCTTTGCATTCTTATCCTGTAAATCTTCTCAAGTGAAATTTCTAAATCATACTGTAAAGTTTTTGATACCTTCTGTCCTGTTCTCTGTAGAACACTAGTAGTTTATAAGCATCGCAAGGTAAGGGTACCTTATTGACACACAGTTAAGTCTGACTGTTACTGTCTAACTTTCTGAGAAATGCAAACAATAAGGTGCACCTATTTGCATTTGAAAGCTAGTGAATATTTTTATGCAGTTTGCATTGTGTTTTTAAATCGTGTGTCTGATACACAAATACATTTTCAACTTCTATGCAGAAATGTTGCATTTTTATATGTTCAGATGTGCAAACCTTCCCTTCATGTTTGGATGTTTGACATCATTGTTAGGGAGTCTTTCATTCCATATGTCACAAGATATTCATCTTCATTTTCTTCTAGTACTTCAGCTTCACTTTATGTGCTAATTTTTATTATTCTCCAAATGGTAAGCTCTTGTTCTGAGTTATTGAATCATTCATCCTTTCTGTGGTGACCCAAGGACAAAAGAGCAGATAAAACCAAGGAGGGTCTTAGAATGCAGGAACAGAAAATCCAGACCCTTATCGTCATTCCCTCCCCCATGTTGTAACTAATAATGAATTTCAGGTCCTCCTGAGCAGTATAGCCTGTCTTCCCTCCTACCCCATAGACAGAAGGTATTTGGCTTACTCTCCATCCCCCCACCAACCCAGTAAATGACTCACAAGACCCCATCCCACTCCTTGTACCCTGGGTATAAAAGTGAACTAAGGACCCCTGTTCAAGGTTGGTTCTTCCTTTAACTGGCCTACTGTTCTAACAGCGTCTCCCACTCTAATAAACTTTATTTCCCTCTCATTCTGTCTCATGTCTGGAAGTTCTTTTCTGACTCACGTCCAGACCACGACATTTTTGGTGGCTGACATTTAGGGGGACCTTGGGGCCTCTTCCCCCACCTCCTTGCTTCTCCTTTCTCATAGGGACCCTCTGCAAGCAGACAAGTGCTGTGGAAGCGACTGAGGAACTCTGGCCAGGGTCACCCCCTGTGTGTTCCAAAGGCCCCACTGCTCGCTGCACCCCAGTATCTGCCGCCCGAATGGGTGGGGGTCTCTCCTGTGTCTCCTTTCCAACTGAGGACTAGGCCAACCAATATTGTGTGGGCACAGGTCAGGCACTTAAAAGCCATTAGGATGCCTGCCACATGAAGATTCCCGTGTGAGGATAAGGGGGACACGGAACGGATCAGGCCACAAGGGCATCCGCCTGCAGCAAGACAACTTCTGTGCACCGTGTCAAGCACATAGTGGTTGAAGCAAAGCAGAGGCCATTGTCCCCTGGCCACCGCCTCCCCAATAGGATTGTAAGGCAGACTCCTCAGCTTTCTTCCCTGTCACTTTCACTTCTTTCCCTTTCAGTCCAGATTGATTTACAGGAGCTTGGTGTTGCTTCTGAGCCATCCCAAGAGTGCCTTCCACTCTTTCAGGGACTCGCCAAATGGTGAGTCATCCAGTTGCTCCCAGGAATCTCTACGTCCTGGGAGCCTCTCTCAGACTCACCCCTTGGCTACATTCTCAGAAACTGGAAAATTTTAACCGTGCAGAAGACCTGGCCCCAATACAAACTGGGGGACCCAAAAGAAACACTAGTTTTTGCCAAAAGCAGGGGAAGGACTCAGAATTTCCTTACGTTCTGTTGCCTCCCTGTCTCCTGTCCCCCTCTGTCTCCATCAGATTTCCTAGATGACCCCTGCTTGACCTTGCATATCCACATGAACTCTTGGAAAGAATTCTGCGGTTCCCTTTGGTCCAGGTCTTTCCCTATACTCAAAAACCTGAAGGATCAAAAATTCCTAACATTCTAAAGAATCCCCTTCTAAATAAGCTTATCTCTCAGGTGGGGAGGGAACCAAGCTTCCCCCACTCCTGAACATCCCAAAGAATTCCCTTCTAACTACTCTTGTTTCTCAGGGTGAGGAAGGACCAAGCTTCCTCACTCCTGCAAATTCCCTTAACCCTTCAGATTCTTCTGATGGGACAAAGACCTCACTTCCCACCAGAGGGACAATCCAAGATTTTTATCAGCTGATCTACCCCTGATATCAGAGTCAATTTGAGCACTATTTGGTCTATATTTTAGCTATAAAACTATGACTACAGAAAGGAAAGATGACTTTTTGACACAGGATGGTCATGATATTCTATAGACTCTGGAGAAAACTGGTTAAAATGAAATTTTTTTTCTTGGAAAAATGAAATTTTTTTCTTGGAAACTGCAAACCCGGTTCTTTTTGCATATGCAGTTAAGAACAACTAGCTTATTAAAAGGCCTGCCTAGGAAAAGCTTGAAGTTAACCCTTTCCATGTCCTTGAAATACACAGCCCACTTTACCTGAGACGTCAGCCTTGGACAAATTAGAATTTTTTTAAAAGGGGGCAGGGGGTGTGTGTGGAGGAAATCAAAGAGACATTTTAAATCTCAAGTGGAAAACTGTGATCTCTGTCTGTCTGTATTTATGTATGTCTCAGTGTGTGTCTTTTGGGTTTTTTTTATAATATTGCTGAAGTTGGAAATAAGTTCTAATCAAACAATTCTAAATACAAGAGAAATTAACCTAAATGAATTTCAGATTCACGTGAACTGGGAAATATTCAATATTAAATATCTAGTATTAATATTTGTTTGCTAATCTGATAGACATGTCTAAGAGTCATTAACCATAATAGTTTCATTGTGCCTAGGTTTATTATAAGTTACAAAATGTTATTATATCTGTTACAAGTTTGTCAACAAGAAAAGTACCTCTAGAAAAATAAAAAACTCCTAAAAAATGTAAATTAGATATGAGCTTTTAGATAAACTACTAAGAATAATTATACTTTAGAAATGTCTGTCTAAAACAGTCTCTCTAGATTTGGTAACCTGAATTTCTAGGGCTGTGCTAGTAAGTGGTGGAAGTTTATTGAATAGCTAGGTCATTTCCAAATAAAATAAGATTCTGAAACATTCATTACTGAACACTAACTTCCTCTTACAGAGAAACTAGAGATTTTGGACTATTAATGAATAATGTTTGATGCTGAGAAGTTCTCTAAAATTTTTTTGTAGAAATTGTCACTGGTATTTCTGTTCACCAATCTGTAGAATGCTAATATAAAGGTCATTTCTTGGTTCATTAAGGAAAGTAGGATGTGTGTTTTCAGTAAAGAAGGTGTGAGGAATGAAATTACATTTTATGGAAGGAAAAGGAAGTAGGTCTGACTTACAGGTGACTGTTTCACCTGTAACAGGGAACAGGATGGGAGAACAAAGTAATGGGTACAGAAAGTGATAAGATTTTATGGAAAGTGGACCCCAAGGGAAGAGTTTTGTTTTCTTGAGGTGTTGAACTGCCTTTGATAATGGATTTTAAGTTTCTTTATCCCTGAAGTGATCCGTTCTATGTTTACCTTTGAAATCTTTTGTTAACTTTGGCTAAGTGAATAACGGTTGTTTCACTATGACTTATATGATCCTATCTGGCTGAGTGTTAGAAACTCTTTTGATATTTATTGAAAACACTTCCTAAATCATTTGACTTCTAGCTAAGTTTGGGATGCTTCAGAGGGCCCCTGAGACATCCCAAAGAGATAATAAACTACCTGAGTTCATTTGACATGTTAAATTACATGGGAAGTATTGCTAGAAGACAGATGAATCATCTCAGGTTATATTGTATGGTTGAGGTTACTAATATAGATATCCTAGAAATTAAGTGAAATTCATGAAAATCTGATATGCCTTGATAAAATGTCAGTTATAATTCTAGTTATCATGTTAAAGTGTTACAAGTCACAGCAACGACCAGGCTACATTGTCAATTGCAATTTAATCAGATTTTAAACATGCCTTCTATGGTTTCACTCTGATGCCTTTGCAAGAATACTGCTACTTCAAGATTTATGGAAAAGACTTTTCGAAGATTAAGCGATAAACAAATTTTGTTTGTTATCTGGTAAACTGGTAACAGACTGGAATTTAGTCTACTCTATATGTTAAGAGAACAAAGTTTTCTTAGAATGCAGCTTTCGATAACAGATTATGAATTTCTTTGCCTTTAAGTGGTTTATATTTGTTTTTAAAATCTTTTGTTACTTTGGTAAACTAAATAAACATTATTTAAGGTTATGGTATATGTAGACGAAGCTCGTTCTGCTTCTACAAAAAATAAGCCCTCATGGTTAGACTTTTGCTATCCTGATGTCCTTAAAACATGACAATAGCTTACTCCTAAAGTGGGGAATTAAAAATGGGTGAACAGTAGCTGTAAATCAAAGAGTCAGGGCTGTGGGAAATCCAAGACGGCTGCTTGGCTTTTCCCTGCTCCCTGACAAATCTCATTTTTATTTGATGGGTTAAAGCCTTCCCTGGGTACAGGGTTAATGCCCTCGCAATGACAAAAAAATTATATTTCACTTAATATTAAGTTCTAGTTCTGTTAATTAAGGTCTGTGTTTACTTCTGAGATAGTTTCTTATTGTTATGTTATATTGCTAAAAGGTTTAATTAATTAAGTTATTAAAAAGGACACTCTAAGTTTGTTTCTAAAGCTTGTCTCAATAACCAATCTTTGGATAAAGGTCAGATGCTCCCTGATGTACAACCAGGAGATTCACACGTGGCTATAATCATTTAACTAAGTCAGGTGACCTGCGGTATACTGGACTCTACCTAATGGAAGTTCTTGACTTATAATTCTTACTTGTGACCTAACTAATAACTGCTAGCTATGTTATTTTCTATGTCACTTGTTTCAGATGATTGTTTCTTACGGTACTAAATGTGTGACTGAGCCTGTGATAAAATGCTGATATGCAGTTCCATATGAGATCAATGATTATAATAATGTAACTCTAGATATGGGAAGAAGCAACAAGAGGGAGTCATTTCCTGGACCAAGAGGCTAGTAAGACAGGTATGGTCCAGAGACTTTTGCTGCTTGCAAGGTCTGCTCCACTAACAGCACACTGAGTGACTCGTCAATGGAATCTTCAGTAGACCTGGGAATGAGCCTTCCCAGCACCGCAGGACACAATGGCCATGAAATGCCCCCAAAGCATGGTCAAATATGTGGCTATGAAGGGACCCTGCTGACTGGAAGTTGGCACTGGTCAGCTGCCTCTACAAAGATTACATCATGACCCCTGCAAGCTGCTAGCCTTCAACATCCCCTGAAAGGAGTTCAGGGTGGAGATCAGAAATAAGGCATTCTGCTCTGGGAAAAACCCAGAAGAACCAGCCTTCAGATAATCAGATGTTTTCAGGTAAAGATTCTATGAGCCCCAATTCTTGCATCTTCTCATACCTAGAGAAACACTAATGTCGCGAACCAGTGCCTAGTCCTGGTTCTCCTGGCTAGCTCCTTAGCAGCTTTTCTATTTCTGTTAATCTTTGGGCCATGTACCTTTAACTTTCGTGTTGAGTTTGTTTCTTCTAGAATACAACACATCTCCAAGTGATAGTATGACAAGAATATACCCTGACCAACACCCAGACCATGCTGAAACAAGCCGCCTTATCGTTCCATGGACTCTCCTCTCCCTCCATAAATGCACCCTGACAGAGAGCAGGCAAAGGGAACCCAGAGCCCCACGATGCCCCTATACAGCCTGAAGAAGCCAGAGTGGTCATCACCCCTTTTCCTTTGAGACTGGGTTCCCAAATGGCAAATAGGCAGATAGTTAGACATGAGCAGGGTATCAACAGGAGCCAAAGAATTGGCCCTAAAGATAAAGAGAGGGGACATGTGGTGACCCAAGGACAAAAGAGCAGATAAAACCAAGGAGGGTCTTGGAATGCAGGAACAGAAAAACCAGACCCTTATCATCTTTCCCTCCCCCATGTTGTAACTATTAATGGATTTCGGGTCCTCCTGAACTTTATAAACTGTCTCCCCTCCTACCCCACAGGGAGAAGGTATTTGCCTTACTCTCCCCTCCACCCACGCAACCCAGTATACCTGCCTCATCCCATCAGCAAATGACCTGCAAGACCCCTATCCCACTCCTTATACCTAAGTGAACTAAGGACTCCTGTTCAGGGCCGGTTCTCCCTTGAGCTGGCCCACTCTTCTAACAGCGTCTCCCACTCTAATAAACTTTATTTCCCTCTCATTCTGTCTCATGTCTGGAAGTTCTTTTCCAACCTGCACTTGGACCATGACATTTTCTTCATTGATGTGAGCTGTCACATTTTTTCATATCTTGAATTCTTATGTATAAACTTTTTTCTGAACTGTTTGTGTTGGTAGGATTTTAATTTATTCTGTTGACCCTTTTCCCTGTTAGACTATAACATCCATGAGGGTGGAGGGTTTATTTTGTTTGCCCTAAGAATAGGTGCCTGGTACACAGTAGGTGTTCAACAGTATATCTGGTGAATGAGTGATTCTCCCTATGCAGTAACTGTGTGTTCTAATTGTGTGTGTGTGGTCAGTCGTGTCTGATTCTTTGTTATCCCATGGACTGTAGCCTGCTAGGCTTCTCTGTCTGTGGGATTTTCCCAGCGAGAATACTGGATTGGCTCGCCATTTCCTCCTCCAGGGAATCCTAGAATAGCTGGAGGGCAAGTTTGTTATTCCCTTTCAGAAATTTCCTGGCTATTGTTTCATAACACAATTAACTTTTAAAAAAGATCATCTTTTCCATAATTAACCTTACAAGATTATTATTTAGGTATAACTTGGTTGGGAATGTGTTAAGTTTATAAATTAATTTCAAAGAAGTGACAACTTAGGATATTGTGACATCCTATCCAGGAAGATGGTATGTCTCTCTTTGTTCAGCTTTCTTTAAATAAGGTTGATCAGTAAATAAAATGATATTTTTCATGGTATTCTTCACATAAATGCCATACACTTAAGTGGCTTATCTGTAGGTGTTATATTGTAGACAAAAAAAAAAAAAAAAAAAAAAAATTTCACAGCCTAATAGTTGGGAGTTATGTTTTATTCAGCAGAAATTTTTATGACCTCAAGCCCAAGCCTGGGAGGCAGCATCTATCTCATGTAATCCTGAGAGCTGCTCTGAGGAGGCTGGGGAGGAGCTCGGGTATATAGGAGTTTTGCAACAAAGGGCAGGTAGTCTGAATGTCAAAAGATTAAAGAAATTAATCTGTTAATTAGAGAAAACCATAGCACTTTTCTGTGCATGGGAAGATGCAAAGGTCAGGGCTCACTGAAATCATTCCTTTGATGTGTACCTCAGCTACCTGGGGCCAGTATCCTGTGTTTTCACACCCTGGGTTTCCTCACGGCTCACTGTGGGGAGTGGCTGAAAGTCTGATGTCTGCTAGATGGCAAGTATTCTTTCTTTCCTGAGTTCCCCTCCAGGCTAACCAGGTCACTGGTGGTGGATGCAATCCTGATAACTATAATATTCTTTGTTTACTGATGTGGCAGGCAATATTCCATTTCTCAGTATTTTTTTTCCTTTTTTTTTTTTTTGCAGGAGTCTTGTTTCTCACATCTTTTCCTTCCCTCAGCTCCATCTTTGGATCCTGCCCATCCCCTGGGAAGGACACCACAGGAAGGAAGGAGAAGGCAATGGCTGCTGGGCCTCCACTTTTGGGAGTTCAGGTGAGCTCATTTTTCTCTCAAACCTCTCCCTTGCTCCTTGCTCCTGAAGTGTAGGTGGGCCTCACCACAGAAAACAGAACTATTGAGATCTCTGAATGTTGGATGTTTTCCACAAAGTGAAAGTGAAGTAGGTCACTCGTGTCCGACTCTTTGCAAATCTGTGGACTGTAGCCTACCAAGCTCCTCCCTCCATGGGATTCTCCAAGGAAGAACACTGGAGTGGGTTGCCATTTCCTTCTCCAGGGGATCTTCCTGACCCAGGGATCAAACCTGGGTCTCCCACATTGTGGGCAGACGCTTTAACCTCTGAGCCACCAGGGAAGCCCATTTTCCACAAAACTCTCTTTCAATGTCTCTCTGTTCTGTTCTCAGCTGCCAGTTCCTTATTCAGCTGGATGCCTTGGCCTGCTAATTTGTTGGTGCTGTTCAGGGGTCTAAAAAGGAACAGAAATCATGTGAGAGATGGTCCTTGTAGTTTCTTATAGCACTGTGGACTCTCCAGAAACACAAAAGAGGTCACATTTCTACAGGGAACAGTCATGATGATTGCACATATATACAATAATAAGAACAAGTACAGTTAAGTACCCAGGTTGTCAGAGTTCCAGGACCCAGATTTTTCAGGGTTCAGGAGAAAGAGGAGATCAGGGTGGTGACCAGAAGTAGGGCTGGGTAGAGATACGTGGAGAGGATTTGCTGTAGTGAAGTCAGAGCATCTCAAGTTTAAATTCCAACTATTATTTAATAGCTGCACTGTCTTGGGTGAGTGACTTGACGTTCCTAAGCATTAGTTCCTCATGGTGATGACAGAAATAACAACATTAACTGAGTGTTTGCCAGATACCTGACACTGATAAGAATTTCACTGGACTTGTTTCATTTAATAATACCTACTTCATAGGTGTGGTGAAAGTTCAAATGAAATAAAGTAAAAAGAGCCCAGCATTGGTTCCTGGAATGTTGAAAGTACTAGCTCAGTTGTAGGCATTCTTAGCATTATTCCAGACACTATACTTGGTGTTTTAAAGTTTGTCAAGTGAAAAAAAATGCACAACGTGAGAATTGTGAGTTAAATTTTATTTGGGGCAAAATGAGGACTGAAGGCAGCATTTCAGATAGCTCTTAGAAACTGCTCCAGAGAGGTAGGGGGAAGGTTAGTATGTATGTGGTTTTGGGGAAGGGGGAATACATGCAATCAAGCACTTTTTCTTTTTTTTTTTTTTTGCAGAAGGTTACTGCTAGTCACAAGAAGCAGATGTCACCATGAAGGATTTTAGTGCTTTTCTAGGACAGGATGCAAGAACTGGGCTCATAATATTGTCTCCTGAAGATAACTGTGTAAAGACCTGTTCTGCCAGTTTTCCCAGAGGACAGATCTGGGAAATATAAAGCAACTGATCTCTACCCTGAACTCCTTTCAGGGGGTCTTGAAGGTCAGCAGTTGCAGCAGCGCATGTGTAGAGGTAGACGGCAAGTACCAGTTTGTAGGTGACAAGTTTTACAGGTGGAGTGAAGGTAGCAGGGGCCTGGGAGTGAGAGGGAATCAGAGAGAAAGGTGGGGTCAAGTACCGGGAAGGAGGAGTTTGTGTGTTGGGTGGGGTGGCCAGCATGAGAGTACAGGAGGAGGCAGAGGAATTTAAAGAAGGGAGTTGGCATGATGAGAGCTGTTCTGAAAAGAAGCAGAAAAAATCAGAGGAAAAAAGTGAATAAGGAGCCTAGGCTATTTTTGCTGTGAGAGACTGCGTGAAATGGAACCTACTAGTTTTTGCTAGAACTTGAAGTTGTTGCTTCTCTGGAAATGGAAATAAGACATCAGGAGGATTTGACCCAGGAAACTCAGTTCTTAGGTGTTTTTTTGTTTTACCTTTTAAGTTTAGGTATAGTTAACCTCGTCTGCCATCCTAAAGGACTTGTGGTGTTTCTCTATTCATAAGGTCATGTGTTAGGAGTCTCTTGAATATGTCACTTGGTTATTTATAAAAGGAGCCAGTCTAAAGACTTCATGAGGACAAGCATTAGCTGTCATGATTTCTCTTTGTACTACTTTCTCTCCTCAGTGTGATCAAGCTCAGTTTTAAAAGGCAACATAATTCACAAAAATAGGTACTATCAGAGAGAATTTCTGGAAAGGAGGAAGTTTTAAGTGGGGGAGCACTCAGAAGACGTTAGTTGATGAAGGTTTCAGTTTGGTTGTCAGTAGCCTTGAATTTATTTTATTTAGTTAAAATGCGTGCATGCTGCATGCTAAGTTGCTTCAGTCATATCTGACTCTTTGCAATCCTATGGACTGTAGCCTGCCAGGCTCCTCAGTCCATAGGGTTCTTCAAGCAAGAATACTGGAGTGGGTTGCCATGCCCTCCTCCAGGGAATCTTCCTGACCCAGGGATTAAACCTGGGATCTTAGTCCTGTTTTGCCACAAATGTCCTTTATCTGACCCAGGAACTAATCCAGTTCTCACCTGGCATCTAAATGTCCTGTCCCCTTAGTCTCCCTTAATCTGGAACAGTTTCTGAGTTTTTGTCTTTGATGACCTTGACACTTTCATAGAGTATAGTGATTGATTTAGGATGTATCAGTGCAGTGTTAGAACTGTATTCCTTCTTTCATCTTTCCTAATATTTCCATCTTTCCTATATTAACCAGTTGTGTGACTGTGAATTGCCCAAGTATAACTTGCATTTGCCTTTAAGTTTTATCTTCTTTTTCTGAATATAAATACTAAGCATACAATTGTAAAAAAAATTAAGGTGATAAGGTTATAAGATATACTTCTAGGTCTCAAATTCTCAAAAATGACTGTGGATGTACATTCTTCTAGCCTTTTAAGATGCCATTTTGTGTCCTTTGTCCATTTTTATGTTGAGTTGTTTGTATATAAAAGAAGTGGGTATTAGTCCTTTGCCGTAAATCGCCATTCTTGTTCCCTGTCATTCAGCTTTCTTTTAAAATTTTTTATAATCTTTGGCTACAAATAAAGTTTTATGCAGTTAACATTTCTTTTCCATTGTTTGGCTTTGGAATTATTGCTATGAAAGGTTTTCTGTAGCCTAAGTTTATAGAAATACTTTTCTACATTTTCTATTGGTTTTTATCATTTTAAATTTAGTTTCTTGAGCTATCTGGAATTTATTGTATACATATGAGGTTGGAATCTAACTTCATTTAATATGGTGTGGTGAGACATTTCATCATCTATCCTTTGATTAAACAGATTTTTAGCGCCTGCCTACCATGTGCTAAGCAATGTTCTGGATGATGGGAAGGTAGTAGTGAATGAAACAGACAAAGCCCTTTCCTCCTTGATTTTCTCTTCTAGAAAGAGGAGGTAGCAATGAAGAAGAAGAAATACCACTGAGGATGTTGTTACATGCTGTGGTCACCAAACAATCTAGGGTGGCCCGGCTGAGTGTGACACGGAGTCTGCTTTAGTTAGGCAGCACTGGGTTGGCACGTTTGAGGAGATGGCATTCAAATTGTTGTGCACCTACTGAAATAATATATTGAGTACTCTGCTTATTCTTGATAGATTTGAGATACTACCTAAATTTACACTAAATTAGATACACTAAATTAGGTAATACACTAAATTTATGTATGTATATAAAATGTTTACATATAACATATTCAGATACATATACATACACACTTGAGTTTATTTTTCTGAATTCTGTTCTGTTGCTCTATTTCTACTGTAGTACCACTCTATTTTATTTGTTTTAAAATTTAGTTACTTTATAAAGAACATCCCCACCTCCTTTGGTTACTGTACTATTCATATACATTTATCCTTAGCGTCAAATTTTATTAACTATTGTCAAGTTCAGCAGAAACTGTTAAAAAATATGCAGTTTTGATTTGGGTTCACTAACTATATCAATTTGAGGAAGATTACCATCTTTACAATATTCTTCCTATTGAGTAAAAAAAAATTACCCTTCCTTTTATTCAGATCTTTCATTATGGCTTTTGTTATTCCTAGTCAGTGTATTCTGAGGTGTTTCAATTTTTGTTGCTATTGTGATTGTGATTTAACCAGAGTTGTGACTTGGTTAAAAAAAATTAAGACACTGGGTTGCTGAGAATTATATCTGAAAACATTGTGCTACTGTGATGTCTAAAACTTCATCACTATTGTATCTTCTTTATAAAGTATATTTTCATTATTAAAATATTCCTATTTATTCCATTTGATGTTTGGCCTTTTTAAAGAATAACAATATCAAGAAACTCTTGTGTTTTGTATTTGAGGAAACCTCTGCATGAAGGAGATAAACCTAGGAAGCTGCTTATTTCAAATACCATGATTTACCATGAGCTTAATGTAGTGCTGGGGAGAAAAAAACCCATAATAAGTGGAAAGGAGAAAAGGAGAAAACATCTTAAGAGATTAGCATCAAATACATTTTATGATTGATACAGTTAAGTTTCACTTTAGCTTTTTAAAATGGCTTTCTATACTAATCTACCCAGGGTTCCACAGTATGCTTCATAGTAGGGACAAGCTCTGCGGCCTGTGGCAGGAGTGGAGGGGGTAGTAGGTTCTGCACTTAAGGGCATGAGAAGAATCTAGGAAGGTAGAGAAGAGCAACATATAACCCATCAGAGTCTAAATTTGGGCTTTAATTTTGCCTTATTATTAACTTATTGAAAGTAGGTTAATTTTGGAAAGAGAATATCATATTTATTATTGCTTTTTAATGCATTGTTTTTTTTTAATTAATTTTATTATTGTTTTATTTTTTGGCTGAATTGGGTCTTTGTGGCTGCACACCGCTTTCTCTAGTTGTGGTGAGCACAGTCTACTGTTTAGCTGGGGGGCGTGGGCTTCTCATTACAGTGGCTTCTCGTTGCAGAGCACAGGCTCTAGGGCACGCAGACTTCAGTAGTTGCAGTGCCTGGGCTCAGTAGATAACAGCTTGTGGGCTTAGATGCTCCACGGCATGTAGAATCTTTCCAGACCAAGGATTGAACCTGTGTCCCCTGCATTGATCGGTGGATTCTTAACCACTGGACCACCGGGGAAGCCCAGAAAGAGGGTATCATATTTATGATCTATTACCTTTTTCACAAAGGGGCTTATATTTTATTTCCACATACATTCTACCTTATCTGTTATTGATATGGTCTCCTCCCTGTTTTTTGTTTGCTTTTGCCTGCTGTATCTTGTCTGTGTGTGTGCATACTCAGCCGCTCAGTCATGTCTGACTCTGTTACCCTACGGACTGTAGCCCACCAGGCTCCTCTGTCCATAGGATTCTCTAAGCAAGAATACTGGTGTCGGTTGCCATTTCCTCCTCCAGGGGATCTTCCCGATCCAGAGGTTGAACCTGCATCTCCTGTATCTCCTGCATTGCAGGCAGATTCTTTACCACTGAGCCACCATGTCTTTTCTCTAGCATCCCCACTTTTTAAAACTTTTTGGTTTATGTTTTATGTGTGTCTCTTATATGTATATATGTGTTAGTTGCTCAGTTGCGACTGACTCTTTGCAGCCCCATAGACTATAGCCTGCCAGGCTCCTCTGTCCATGTAATTTTCTAGGGCCTCTTGTATGTGCCAAATAATTGTATTTTAAGCCAATTTTACTGCTTTTCTCTTTTAATAGATAAAGCCAACCCATTTACATTTGCTGTTATACATGTATTGAGTCTTTCTTTTGTTATTTAATGATTTATCATTATTATGCTTTCTTGTTTCTTCCCTTTTCTTTAGAACATTTTTCAAACTGATGATTTTTCTCATTTCTTTTTTTCCTTTCATAAAATGGAATTTATGCCATATATTTATATACTACTAGTAGCTACTTTTGGTGATAGAGGATAAGATGGTTGGATGGTATCACTGATTCAGCGGACATGAACTTGGGCAAACTCTGGGAGATGGTGAAGGACAGGGAAGCCAGGCATGTTACAGTCCATGGGGTTGTGAAGAGTCCAACATGCCTTGGTGACTGAACAACAAATAGCTACTTTTACTTTTCTTGACAATATTTGTCAATAATTTTTAACATATTTTTGTTATTTTGATATGTTGATTTAAAAGTACTAGGAGAAAATAAATAATGAGGTAGAAAGAAATATAGTAAATTCTGTGCCTCAGGGTTGACACTTTTTCTAGAGTTCGTAGCCAGTAGGATGTAAAATATCCAAGTTGCTTGGAAATTGGTTTCATCCCATCTCTGAACTTGTCAGTCCTTTCCTCTCTTTTGCTTATACACATATTACAGTGCTCTCTGTCCTTAAATGCAACCTTTTCCATTGCTTTATTTCCACAACTTATTCCTTATTTCTTTTCATACAGTCTTATTACTCATCTTCACACAAAGTTTGAAGTAATTTCATTTGGCTGCTTCTGATTCCTCATCTTCCATTTATTCTTTTATCCACTCTAAGCTGACTTCTTCCTTCATCATTCTTCTGAAATTAGCTCATTTTCAAATCAGACATTCTTTTCAACCATCATGCTATCCAACCTACCTGACTTCTGATAGTGTTGACTAGCCCCTCTTCCTTGAAACCCTTTTTCCTCCGAGTTGCAGTCCTGAGTCTTCTTCCATCTCCCTTTCTGTCTTTCTCTCACTCTTGTGCTTGCTGAGAGTTTCTGGGATCGTTTCTTGGCCTTCTCCTCACAACATGAGGAGTTGGATGGCCTTCGGTTCAAGCTGTATGATCTTGAATGTACTAACCTTTTTGATCCTCAGATTCCTCGTCGGTAAAATGATGACTTTAATTCTATCGCTTTGGCAGGTTGTCCTTTGGGTTAAATGAGCTGAGGCATATGAATCTCCTCTTGGTAAAAAAATGAGTACAAGGTGAGTTATCATTTAGTGTAACTGCCAGTCAGTTAGTATTCCCTACTTGTATTAGTTAGGGTTCTCCAGAGAAAGAGAACCAATAGGATATATGTAGATATACAGAGAGGTTATGATGAGTTGGCTCACACAGCTATGGAGGATGAAGCGTTCCCATGACCCTCCATCTGCACTGCAGAGGGCCCAGGAAAGCCAGTGCTGCAGTCCCACTCCTAACCAAGAGGTGTGAGATCCAGTGACTGGTGGTCTAAGTCCTGGTCTGAGTCTGAAGGCTCAAGAACTAAAAGAGCTATGTTTAAGGGCTGGAGAAGATGGCTATCTCAGCTCAAGCGAAGAGAACAAATTCACTTTTCTTCAGCCTTTTTGTTCTGTGTGGGCCCTCAGTGGATTGGATGCTGCCCTTCCACCTTTTTTGTTACTCAATGTACCTATTCAAATGGGAGCACTCTCACAGAAATACCCAGAAATAATGCTTTACCAACTCTCCGATCATACCTTAACCCAGTCAAGTTGACACGTGAAATTAACTATCACACTCATCAAACATAGTGATTTCTCACAGTTTTATTTCCTCGTCTAAGAGATGGAAAACAAGGCCCAAATGGGCTTATAGGTTTGAAATGCCATTTTCAAGTCAAGCTGGGTGTTTTGTTGGTTGTCTCACAGACCAGCCACATTCTAGATTTATCCTATTTGCACATGCTTTCCCCCCACTAACTGGAGTTTCCACCCAGTTATTGTAAAGCCTAAAATTCCATGTGGTGTCTCTACAGCTTTGAACCTTAGGGAGCTCCAGAGACCTAGCTGTGAGTTCCCCTGCTCTCACTAGATATGCTCCCACCTAGTGGGAAAGGCTCCCCACCCAGCTGGCTCCCGTCATTCTGGCCAGGTACACTTGTACTAATCCTCAACCTAATGGTTTTTTATCTTCCTACCAGCTCGAAAATGTTTTAACAAGCCAATCACATCTTCCTATGGTAGCCAAGGGCCACATCCTCCTGTCAGTACAAAGCCTGCCTCCCACAGCCCATGCAGGCTCGCTGTTTCTGAATACAACCACCAAATGGTCTTGCATGGTGTGGAGTGTCCTCCCCCAGGTTGTGAGAATATGTGACTAATAACTGCTGTCTATCTCTTCTGTCCAGTGCTGTGTGTCATGTATTTGGTCATCCTGTGCTATTTAGGGTGGGGAATCCGTCCTTTCCTCAGTGAGGTGAATAGGATACAATCAGAATACCATCTACTCTTCTCCACTGCTAATCTAGAGCAGCCTTCAATGTCTTTCCCTATTACTCCTTAGGTCTGTCCCGGATTGTTTTATAATAATGTCTGTTTTTATTGCAGAGGTTGTTTGTTTTGGAAGATAACATTTTCTCTCACAGATCTCTTTATCCTATCCTGTCTAATGCTGCTTGTTTTTTGTTATTTTTCTTTTACTTCCCTCAGAGGGTGTTATTGGCATAATTCTTTTTTAAGCAGAAATTTATAGTTTCAGGATTCAAGGATGTGTCTGTGGACTTCACCTGGAAGGAGTGGGTCCATCTAGAGTCTTCTCAGAGGAACCTGTATGGGAAAGTGATGCTGAGAAACTATAGGACTTCACTGGGTAAGGACTTCTTGTAACTCAAAACCTACATATCTTTCCTACCACTGACAGCTTGTACAGCCTCTGGAATTTTTGAATTTGTACTTGAAATCCTGATACTACAGGACATTATTTTAGGGTAGTTCCTTATTGTCCTCTCAAGATGAAAGGTCTTTTCTGTAGAGAATGGAAAAATGGGAAATCTCAGAAGTCACACACTCTCAGAAGCCCTGAAGGGGAAGGGATAAGACATGCTGGGAATGATTTTTATGCTCAGTTCAGAACTCAAACGTAGTGTTTTTCTTCCCCAGCAGGACATCAGCTTTCCAAACCAAATGTGATTTCTCAGCTGGATTGAGAACTGAACCTGATGACAAAAAGAACATTCTGGGCGCATCTCCCCAGGTAAGGATCAGGTTGCAAAGACTTGTTCTATGAGTGTCACCTTGGGGAGAAACGACTTCAGAGGTCCTTGAGTCTCATGAGACCTATACCATTTGCTGTGTGTTGAGTCATTGAGTGATGTGTTACAAATACCTTCTCTAGTATGTAACTTTATTTTTTTTTTTTGTCTTCTGATGCTTGGGACCAATTTAGTCTTCCAATGTTTATTCTCCCATTTGATTTTTATGCTCCCCCCTTGTTCTCCTACTTTTATTATTTTAAACATTTCTTGAACCTCTAGTTTCCAAATTTTTTATTTTCTGTGTGTCAGTTTCCTTTCAATAGTTTTGTCTCTCTGGACTTTGTCTAACAGTGTGAATATATACCCTATGTCCTCTGTGTTGTTTACTGGTAGCACTTGTTGGTACTTCACACTTGACAGGATAGGTCTTCTTTGAGGTTACTTGGTGGTGTGTGTGTTTTACAGGTGGACCCTGCTTAGCTTTCCACTTTTTCTCTTCTTCTGTGTAACTGGGTCAGATTAGAAGGATAAAGTCCAGTTCATGCATATCTTTTGTTTCACAGTAAAGCCTCCTGCCTGTAGGCCTTTGATCTCTTGGTTCACTGTTGATCTCTGCTCTGGTAATTTTGATCAACCTGACAAATGGATTCTCAGACTGTAGTTTCCTGTCCTCTGCCTCTCATTGCTTCCAGGCCATTTTGTCTGGAATAAGAAATGGGATCAGTGAAAACAAAATCTGAGTGGTTACAAGGCCTTCCCTCCTGCCCCATTTCAAGCAGTTCAACAGATTCTCCCCTACCTGCCTCTGCCACTAGCTCTTATCTTCAAGGAATGGGTGTTTAGGAAAGGGTAGGATTCTCTTCCCTAAACAGAGTGAGAAAATCAGGCTCCTTGGGCAGAAGGGAAGAGCTTTGAGACTATGCCATCCTCCCTTGAGAGTTTAAGTTTCAAGTATGTTCCAATATTTTATCTTCCTGACAAGTATGTTCCCTAAGGGTAGTTTATATACATTAATTTACTTAGTCCTTATGAGATTATTTGCATCCTCATTTTATATCTGTGAAACTCAGATTCAGAGAAACAAGTAAGTACTTAAGAGGCTAAGTGTTAACAGCCAGTGTTTAAACCCAAGTTTGTTTGCCTCCATGGTAAACAATCTTTTCACTATATCACACTATTATGTTTTATGAAGATTTAATATCAGAATTACAGGCAGCCTGCAGGAGAGAAGAAACTGCTGGTAAATGTGCCATGGCTTTTTGATCTGCCTCTCCTAATCCCAACTTGTCTGTATATCTTCCCTTAGTTCCATCTTCCTTATTTAGCCTTGTCCAGCAGTCAGTGACTTCAGTCTCTGTCCCTCCTGCATAGGCTCACTCTTTCCTCTGCTTACCCTGCTTCTAGTTCCCCTGTTATTTATGGGTAGCTCACTGTTCTTTCCCTCCCTTCCAATTCTCTTCCTAATTATAGGGACACCCTTGGAAGCTCTCAAATGTGCCATATAGTTATTCTCAGTTGCATTCTCTCATTCCCATCTTATACAGTTTTCAATCTCCTAGTATAGAAACAATTTTGAATTTTTATTTTTTTCAGACCAAGATTTGAAACTAAAGAGTCAACTACGAAGCCCAAGTTACTGAAGATTTATCTTATGGGGTAATAATGGAAAGGGAAGGTCTCTGGCATTCTTCTTTACGGGAAACCTGGGAACCTGATAATTGGTTAGAGGGGCAACAGGAAAACCAGGATAGACATCTGGGCCAAGTGCACATTACTCATAAGGAAACCCTCACTGAGCGAAGGACATGTGGAGGTAATGAACTTGAAAGATGTTCCAGTCAGGGTTCAATCATTGATATACAACAAACTATTCCTGTGGGGAAAAGTCCTCACAATTGGAATTCACATGGAAAAGACGGTAAACAAAATGCTGAATTAATTAAAACTCAAAGAATGTTTGCAGGAGAGAAAGTCTATGAATGTAATGAGTGTGGGAAAACCTTCAGCCAGAGTTCATCTCTTCTTAAGCACCAGAGAATTCATACGGGTGAGAAACCCTATAAGTGTAATGTATGTGAGAAACACTTCATTGAACGTTCCTCACTTACTGTACATCAAAGAATTCACACTGGAGAGAAACCCTACAAATGTAATGAATGTGGGAAAACCTTCAGTCAGAGCATGAACCTTACTGTTCATCAAAGAACTCATACTGGAGAGAAACCATATCAATGTAAAGAGTGTGGAAAAGCTTTCCGCAAGAATTCATCCCTTATTCAACATGAAAGGATTCATACTGGAGAGAAACCCTACAAATGTAATGAATGTGGTAAAGCTTTTACCCAAAGTATGAATCTCACAGTGCATCAAAGAACTCACACAGGAGAAAAACCCTATGAATGTAATGAATGTGGAAAAGCCTTCAGTCAAAGTATGCATCTTACTGTACATCAGAGAAGTCATACTGGAGAAAAACCCTATGAGTGTAGTGAATGTGGAAAAGCCTTTAGTAAGAGCTCAGCTCTTACCCTGCATCAGCGAAATCATACTGGAGAAAAACCCTACAAATGTAACAAATGTGGGAAATCATTTAGCCAAAGTACATACCTTATAGAGCATCAGAGACTTCATTCTGGAGTAAAACCTTTTGAATGTAATCAGTGTGGGAAAGCTTTCAGTAAGAATTCATCTCTTACTCAACATCGGAGAATTCATACTGGAGAGAAACCTTATGAGTGTATGGTATGTGGAAAGCATTTCACTGGGCGATCATCCCTTACTGTACATCAGGTTATTCATACTGGAGAGAAGCCTTATGAATGCAGTGAATGTGGAAAGGCCTTCAGCCAGAGTGCATACCTTATTGAGCATCAAAGAATTCATACTGGTGAGAAGCCCTATGAATGCGATCAGTGTGGAAAAGCCTTCATTAAGAATTCATCCCTTATAGTGCACCAGAGAACTCATACAGGAGAGAAACCCTATCAGTGTAATGAATGTGGAAAAGCCTTCAGTCGGAGTACAAATCTTACACGGCATCAGAGAACTCATACGTGAGGAAAACATGGGACCCTTCATCATGATTAACTCTTCAGTGGTAATCAGATAAGTCTTGTAATATAGAAACCTAATAAATGTAATGATTCCAGTAATTTTTTAGTTGAAGTATAATATACCATGTCAGAAAATACAGACCACTGCAGAGAAACCACATAAAAGTGGAGAGAAATCTTGATTCAGAAAGTAAAACTTACTTTATACCAGAAGGTTTAAATAACTAATGTTCTAAGCAGTGAGGATTCATGCTGAAGATAAGTTCTATTGTATTATACTGCAGATTCTCCTTTGGACATCAGAGACTTCACACTGGAGAGAAAATGTGAGAGTGCTTAACTGGACAGCCCAAAGACCTGGTATGTAGTCCTGATCTGCTACTAACTTGGACAAGGCACTTACTTTCACCAGGTCCCAGTGTCCTGATTTGGTAAAAGAGGGATTTTTAGATTTAGAAGGCTCCAAGAGTGCTATAAGCTCTAAAATGCTACAATCCCATAAATATAATGAATGCTTGAAAATCCTTGATTTTTCACCATCTTATATATGTTTTCTAGATGCTCCTATGTCAAAATTTTGTATCTCTACCAACTTCTATGATCATTCCATGTCCTCCCCTACACTCTTTTATTTTCTCCTCTGAAATACTGGCTGGTTGCTACCAGATGACAGAATAATTGTACAGATCTGAATACAATAGCATGCTGTTTTAATTCTCCACTAACAGTCATTAAACTATTGTTAATAAGCTAATTATTTAGAAAACAATATAGCAAATGTAGTCTTAGAGTACATAGGATTCAAACACATCTTTGGATTGTACTCTTAACTATCAAAGTGGAAAGGAAAGGAAGCTAAACACTAACAGACATGAAAATCTGTTATTATTAATCTGTTATTAATGAAAATTTTGTTATTAACAAAATCTTTGCAACTTATATTCAAAACAGTCATAGGGAGAGATCTTATAGATCTATAGTTATGAGACTAGTTAAAGCAATTTCGCTTGTAGGTGATAAATATGATTAGGAAATCAAACTGAAGAAGATAGTCTTTGTTTTTCTAGGGCTAAACTAAGAAACTAGCAGTGGGATGGGAGAGAAAAGGAAGAATTCAAGCAATGATAAGGCAGAATCTAGGTAATCAATTAAGTGTGAGCACTCAGATTTATTTAGGTGGATGGCTGCCATAATTAACACAAAAAGTTGACTAACTTTGGGGGGCAATGATGAGTTTGGTTTGGGGGCATTTTATGAGTGAGTGGGATCCAAATGAAGATTCCTGATAGGCAGTTGAATAAGTAGAAGGGTGGTGACAAAAGGGTATTCTGGGAGTACTGTCTTTAAATGCAGTAAGTGGAAGGCTAAACTAAGGAGCTTCACTGGTAGCTCAGCTGCTAAAGAATCTGCCTGCAATGAGAGAAACTTGAGTTTAATCTCTGGGTTGGAAAGATCCCCTGGAGGAGGGCATGGCAGCCCACTTCAGTATTCTTGCCTGGAGAATCCCCATGGACTGAGGAGCCTGGTGGGCTATAGTCCATGGGGTCATAAAGAGTCAGACATGACTTAGCACACACAAGTGGGAGATGTCAAATTAGTAAAATCTGAGGAGAAAAAACAGGCAAAAAAAAAAAAAAGAAAGAAATGAAAAACAGAAAAATCAGAAGATGGTGGCATAGAAGTAAAAGAATTTTAGCATAGGGATAGGTTTTCAAATGCTACAATAAGGTAAAAATAGAAAATGGCCTTTGGTTTTTGATAATCTCTGTAACTTTTAGTGGGTTGAAGAGTGAGTTAAAGGTTGAAAAGGACTTAATAGCTTGATTGACAAAGGAGAGATTTAGGAAGGGTAATTAGAGGGAGATTGGTTGAGAGAGGGAAAGCTTTTGGTTACAACAGAAGGCCCAAATAACAATGGCTTGCAAGCAAACAGGGATTTATTTTTCTCCCATAACTAATCTGGAGGTGGTTGGCATTGTTCCAAAGGCAAAATAATTCAGTGCCTTGAGTGTTATGACTTTTTCATCATGTCACAGGACGGCTCCCATAGTTCACGTAAAATATCTGCATTCAAAGCAGGAAGAAAGGGGGTGGGTAACACCAGCAACATCTGTGCCTTTTATCAGAAAAGGTTTTCCCAGAAGCCCTCAGCAGACTTCTGATTACATCTCATTGACCATAGCTGCTGTGTTGCATGGAGGCTAGGAGCAAAGGAGTCTGAAAAAAAAATTTAGCTCTTCCAGCCTCTATAGTGGAGTTTAGGCAAGCAAAGGGGGGTTTGAGAAAGGTGTTGATTTAGCCAACAAATAATCTGCCAGGAGCATTTGTATGATTTAAGGCAGAAGAATTGAGCATGTTTATCACTGCATGGGAGAGTCTGAAAGTGAAGAGAGGAGGGAACGTGCAGTTCAAAGTGGGGAAATCAGATCTAGGGCAGAGGCAGAGGCCACAGGGATCTTTTTCAACAGGAGGAAGGAAACTTTCCACTGGGAGAGGGGTGATCAAGAAACAATGGGTACAGAAGATATTTCTGGATAGCAATGGAGGAGGTTTCTCATGGATTCTTGAGTGTTTAGAACTACAGCATTTTGATCTCTGTGGGCTACAGGACCTCTACAGAGTTTAAAAAAAAAAAGGCAAGGACTAAGGGGGAATGAAACACTGAATTAATTATAACCTCAGAAACTTAGATTTTAAATGTCTCTCCCTTACACCAGCTTCTTCCTTTCCCTTCATATATTTGTTTTTCTTGTTTCCCACCTGACCTCAAGAGATAGTAATGAAGGGGAAGAAGGAAGCAGAGAGATAGGCAGAAAATAGATGAAAAATGAAAAAGTAGCAAAATTAAAGGCTCAAAGGGAGGCAGAGGACAAGGAGGAGAGGAGTATGTACTGAAGCCTATAAGATAGATGTGATAACCCAAAATTGGTAAAATATTAACCCTTAGAGGGAGCAGCAGGAGGAATGGGTCAAATAAATGAAGGTTTCACTTTTTCAGGAGTTTTGGAAGCTTCGGGTCCTCATATGTGAGTGCTCAGCCATCCTGGGCAACAAGGAGAGGAAACTTCTGCACATTTCTTCTCCCAGCAGGGGCAGGATTCCTGGTGCCTAGACATGAGACCTTGGACAAGGCACTTAATATATCGCTGTCTGTTTTCTTATTTGTTAACAGTGCAGACCTTATAGCTTTGGATTACATTCAGTAGTAATGTAAAATGCTTAGTGCCCAACCCATACTTAGTGCTAAATAAATATTCTATTATCATTTTCATATATATAAACAATATCCAAACTTATTAGCATGGCATCCAGAGCCCTTAATTATCTCCATTATCTTGGGCTGTCAAAGCAAATGCCTTGTAGGAAGGTTATATAATTGTAGGAGGCTCTCTCCTCCTCCTATTACCCCACTGCTGTAATAGCCTTCTAACTGCTTTCCCTGTATTAGCTCTAGCCCTACCACAGCCTTTTCTCCCCAAAGCAGACCAGTGATTCTGTCAAAATGTATTCAGCCACACCACTCTTTTGCTCAAACCCCTTTGATGGTTTCCTATAACATAAATAATCATCCAAACTTTTTACCATGGCCTTCAAGCCCTCTAGTCCCTTCTAATCTCCTCTCCCACTCTCTCTTGTTGACTGTGCCCTCTCCTGTCATAGTGGCTTTGTTAAACCACAGACTCACCAAGCACGCTTCCATCTCTGGTCAGCATTTCTGTTCTCTTCACAAATATTCACATGTTTTCCTTCCTTACTACCTTCAGATCTCTGCTCAGATGTTACCTCCTCAAAGAGAACTCCAAATGCTACTTAAAATAATCCCCACTTCCCCACCCAGTCGCACTCTAAACCCAACAGCCTAAGTGTGTCATCAGTTCAGTTGCCCAGTAGTGACTGACTCTGCGACCCCAGGACTGCAGCACACCAGCCTTCCCTGTCCATCACCAACTCCTGGGGCTTGCTCAAACTCATGTCCATCGAGTCGGTGATGCCATCCAACCATCTCATCCTCTGTCGTCCCCTTCTCCTCCTGCCTTCAATCTTTCCCAGCATCAGGGTCTTTTCCAATGAGTGAATTCTCTGCATCAGGTGGCCAAAGTATTGGAGCTTCGGCTTCAGCATCAGTCCTTCGATGTATCATCACTACCTAATAAAATATTTTGTTTACTGAGTACTACCGCTAGTAGAATTCAACCTGCAACAGTGCTGTTGTTCAGTCGCTCAACCGTGTCTCTTTGCTACCCCACGTACTGCAGCATGCCACGCTTTCAATATTTCTCCAGCCCTTGGAACAGTGCCTGACCCAAGCAGACACTCCAAAGGTGTCTACAGAATGAAATCGTCAATAAAAACTAAAACAGAACGCCATAAGTAAACACTGCTTTCTAAGATGTGGCCAACAGTTCCCTAGTTGACAAATCTCAGGTCCCATTATTGGCGCTTTTTTTTTTTTTTTTCTTTTTTGCGGGTGGGGCGGGGGGCGATGCGGGGAGGGGCATAAACTTAAAACCCTTTCATGTTTACTTCCCGAGCTCCCGGAAAATACATATTCAAAGGCAACTAAATATCTCCAGTTGGAGATCTGGAGGTCTCCAGATCTATACTTTATCTCATCCTTGCCCGCCTCCTCAAAATACTGTCCACAAAAATAAATACCACCTCTCTAAACAGCAGCCGGTTGTACAATACAAACTCCTTGGCATCCAGGCTAAGACGTGGAGAGCCAAATTTATTCTACCTCGTGGACGTTTCTCGCACCATGCCCCCTGTCCTGTGGCCACCACTCTGGTCCCAGCCAGCATCCGCTGAGTCCTGAACTCCCTCGGCAGCCTCCTCAGTCATGTGCCCGCACCTCCGTCGACCTGGTCCCCGCATCCCACTCATCGCCCGAACCCCGCTCCGGCCCAAACACCAGAACCCACTGTTAGCATCCGTAGCGTCCCCGTGGCCGAAGCATGGCCCCGCTGCCTTCTCTAGTCAGCGCGCGGTCCTCCCCTCGGGCGCGCTTCTTTTCGACTGTCTCCTACTGAGAATTTGAGGCGCGTCCCGGTTCCGCGCTCCTCGTCGGATCAAGCGCCTCCCCCCCCGGCATGACCGACCTCCCGTATCCCTTTGTCAACTTTTCGCTGGCCTCTATCTTCCAGAACGGAACCAAATCCGCACGTGGGGATGAGCGCGTGGGGGCGTTACCTGCCTGGGGAACCGTGACGACCAGGCGAGCCCCTGGGAAATGTAGTTTGGCGGGGTGGGGGTGGGGACCCTACCTGCGCAGGCGCGCAATGTCACTTTCCCCGCCCCGCGCGGAGGCCGGCGCTTGCCGCCGCTACACCTTCTGGGAAGTGGAGTCTGCGAAGCAGAAGCGCCGCAGCTCCCGGACCTGTGAGAATCAGGCTGAGCGGGTCCCTCGGCAACGCGCAAGCGCAGTTCCGACCCGGACTGCAGACCAGCTCATTGTGTTCTGCCTGCGATGTGGCGGTGCGGATCTCACCGCTGGCAGAGGCTCCTCGAAGGGCAACCCAGCGGTGACTAGGCACGGCGGCCAAAGCCGTATCGGGAGAGCGGGAGCAGCCTTGGGGTGGTGGAGCCTGGTGGGAAGGGCGGTTGAAAATCGAGTCGGTCTGGGTCGTGGTCCGTTCTGAAGGGCGCTGATCTGACGCCCCAAACTTCCCTGGATGTATGGCCAAGGTTAGATGCCAAAGACAAAAAGGCCAAGTGTGGGCTCTCGGGTTTAGGGTCCGAATCCGCGGGTGCATGTAGAGAAAGATGCGGTCAGGGTCACTGGCTTGTGATTTGGAACCAACTCCGGTAATCCCGTTTACGCTCGGTGGTAGATGCTCCCGGTGTGGTTCGGATCCCTGTATCTCGAGTTCGCTGAGGCCGGGTCTGCAGCTGCGCAACCACTGCAGCAGCTCCCCAAGGGACCTAGCTGAGAGGCAGAGGGCCGGTGGGTGGGTTGTACGCTTAACATTCGTTGCGTCCAACACCCCCACCCGACCCCCACATGTACACTGCATCTCGCCCACCTTTTCACTCCAGGTCACCCAAACCGCGTCCCAGAGAAGGTGAGGCCTGAGGTTAGAGAACGGCGTAGCCTGAGAGACCTCTCGACAGTGAAGATGCAGCCTTCTTAGCTTCTTTTCTGAGGAAAAAGAAGACCCTCCTTCCCTGCTTCCTCTACTCCCCTCCCAGGATTAGGCAGGTGTCCAGGCAGGAGTCACACTTTTCTTGAGATCTCTCAGCGTAATTTAAGGGCAAAAGGCCAGAGACTGTGTAAAAAGTGTGAGATCGGGCTGGAGGATGCTTTTTTCGAGGGAAAAGTCAAAGTATTTATGATACAGAAGGAAAGATACGGAGAATTTGACTCAGATTGCTAGGGGGAAATTGATGGGGGATAGTGGGAGTAGCAGCAAGATGAGCTATTTACTGCCTTTACAGTGGAGGCCAGCAGAAATATCCCCGAAGAGGAGAGAGGATTGGGAGCAAATAGGGACTAAGAATTCACTGTTTCGGGTATTGGAGGATTCCCAGGGTGTGAATGCTCAAAGCCCCCCACTGCTGTGTGATATCTTTTGACCCAGTCCTCTCCTCATAAACGGTAGGTGTTTCCAACCTGAGGATTTCCACCCTGCTTGTCTCTAAAAAGGCTCATCTGAGAAGAAGGAATGGCAGTCAGGGGCCTGCCCACCATGGTCCAGGTGAGTGAGGGGTCCCTGTGGGCTTCCCCCTCTAAATTGCCTTGGATTTGAATGTAATGGTTGAAGAGGGTGGACATGTTTCTTTCCCCTGACCAGAAGCTTTTCTCCCAGTCCACACTCACTCAGGAGCCTGACCCACTTGCTGCTTTTCCCATGCTTTCTGCCCCATGCTGGGTTCATTCTGGTGGTTGTCAGAGCTCAGGAACTTGCTAAAGATCATATAAATGACACAACTGTATGTGAAACCCAGATTGGTCCAGACTGGAAACCTGCCCTCTTTCCACTAGCAACTAAAATTAAGGGTCTAAAGTGGTAAAGGCAATGCCTAACACAGTGATAGAAGAGTGAGATTGGAGTGCTTTCTTAGGAAGGTAGGATTTACTGGACACTTTTTTTCCCAATGGTATTTGGCTTTTTACTTCAGAGGAATGTTGGTTAGCAGTGAATCTTTCAAACGGTATGTTTTCAATTTCAATAAATTATTAGAAAACTTTGAGCAGTGCTAGCTTTTTTAGAATAAGGATATGGACTCCACTTTGAAGGAGGCAGCATTCATTTGAGTGTATACATTCTGATGAATTTGTTCTAATTTATTGGCATATGAATCTGTCCAGGGCAGGAATCTGTGGCAGAAATCACTGACGAGTTGAGCAGCTGATTGAAAGTACGGTGTCATCCCAGTCCCAGCTTACTGGTTGTTCACCCGTCTCTTTGATTTCTAGCTTGTCCTTTAGAGCCCATCTCAAGCACTGGTTTTCCTTTGAAACCTTTCTTCACGGTGCCAGTCCACTGTGATATTTCCCTTCCCTAGCCTTTTCCTCAAATTCATTGTTGGTGTCACACAATTGTCTTGGGTTTACAGGCTGCTATATTTTTGGTTGCCTTTCAAAAGACCTATGTTAGGGGTGTAAAATGCGCCAAATATTATGTTCCATGCCTGTGATACAAAGTTGAACAACAGTCCTGGCAGATTGGTTCATAGGTTCAGTCAAACAGGTGTTCTTTGGTTCAGCCTACTTTGTGCAAGGCTCTGGGTGCAGGTAACAGAAACCTAACTCAGACTAAGCAAAAGCAGGCCTTTATTGGGAGGATACTGGGTATCACCCAAAGTCAAGGCAAATATGCAGCTGTACTTCAGCTATGCAGGGAAGGTCTAGAATAACCTGAAAGTCCTTTCTCTTGGACCCTTCGCTTTCTTCTCTGGGCCTCTACTTAACTCTTCTTTCTCAGTGCACACTAGCTCCCTTGGCCTCTTGTCCAGAGTTTCCACAGAAGGGATGAGTTGTGATCAGAGAGAATAAGGTCACATTGTTCAGAAGGACTTTTCATGGGAATGGTATGTGTGTATTGAGGGTGAGCAGGTGAACAGCTGAAGAAAAACAGGAATTGCTGAGTAACACATATATTGTGGGTGCTGGGTACATGGGCCATGTTCTAGAAGAAATGATAGCAAGACAAGGGAGAAGAAGCAATGGTCCATAGCTTCTTGGAGTTAATAGTGCAGTGGGGGAAATAGAAAGTAAACCAAAACTTAGTAAAGTGAGGCAGTGCTTGAATGACCCTGCTCAGATGATACGGGAACAGCTGAGGAGGGGTGCTGAAGGCATAATATTGAAGCCAGGACCTGGGTATGATTGGTCATGGGGTGGAGACACAGGCAGGGCTGTGGCAGTTTGATGGAGATGGGAGAAAATATTTTGGACAAAATGAACAGCTACTGTGAAGTCCCAGTGCTGAGGAAGAGTATCTTTTCCACAAGGTCTTTTTCTTCAGAGTGGGAAACAAAGTCTGATAAAAACTCGACCCCTAGAGACCCTGAGGAAATGCTTCCCTTCTCACAGAAGACCAGCCCCCTCTGTGCTAACAATCCCACAGGTCTCAGCCAGCTCCTGGTCAAAGCCTTTCCCAGAGAGCCACATAAGGGAGAAGCCCTCAGTCAACAGGGATGGGTTTGCCCTTACAGGAATCGGTGACCTTCAAGGATGTGGCCGTGCTTTTCACCCGGGACGAGTGGGCGCAGCTGAGTCCTGCTCAGAGGGCCCTGTACAGGGATGTCATGCTCGAGAACTACAGCAACCTGGTGTCCCTGGGTAAGTGGGGGCCCTGGAGGCTCATCTTCACGTTGGGAGGTTTCTTTGGAATCCTTGAACTGGTTCCATGCAGCAGTTTGAACTGGGAGTGAGCTGTTCTAAGGATGTTATGTCAGTGCCTCTCCTCTGTGTCCTGGGCACAGGGCTCTTTGGAGTCTAAGTGCAGATGTCTCAAAGGCGACTAGAAGTCAAATCCTCCCTCCCTTCTAGCAGGGAGAAGGACAGGAACAGATTGGCTTTGTCACCCCTGAACCTTCTTTTCCTCCTCCTGGGAACTCTTCTCTACCCTGGGCCCCTATCACATCAGCTTTTCCAGGAAATTCCAGGTCTCATCCTTGCAGTGATTTTATCTCTGGGATGAACAGATACGGCCCTTTTTTTTTTTCCCTCCCTCAAAAACAGGACTCTTAGGACCCAAACCAGATATGTTTTCGCAGTTGGGAAAAGGGGAAGCGTGGATGCCAGAGGACTCCTTGGGAGGCTTCTGTCTTGGTAAGCATCCTGCATGTGGGAGGCACTGGGAGCGACTCAGCATGTGCACCGGGCCTGTGGACTGAGACACGAGCATCTTTTCCCTTCACATTCACCTAAATGCTTTGTTGCCACGTTCGTCCCCTGGTGCATTTGGCACTCCTTTCTTGTGGCAGCTGTGCCTCTCTGGACCGTCCTTTCTGTGGGTTCTCTCCTCTCTCTGTTCGGCATAGGTGGGCAGCTCTGCGCCACGCACGGTGCTTGCTTGTCCTGTTGTCCCCTGAGCACCTGGCCTTGCAGTCTCTGTCAGACTCCTCCAGTAAGGAGGCAGAGCAGTGGGTCTCTGGTCTCTGACCAGAGCAGCTTCTGGTCCCCAGGGCCAGTCACTGTGTGCCCACTGAGGCAGCTCTTCCAGACGAACATTGTGGATTTCTCCCACCACCTTCACGTTTGTTCATCCACGTGTACCCGCACCAGCTTTATTATTCTGCACCTTCTGCTGGTGCTGCGCGGGGCTGTAAGTACTGTACACGCGAAGCCAGATTTATTGCATGTTTTGTTTTGCTCATACCCAGCAAGGTGCTTGGCACCTAGTAAGTGGCAAAGACTTATTGCCTAGGGATACAGAGAACACGCTAGTTTAGTGGCTGTTATTTGTTTTGAAGAACCCACCGGATCTGGCAGCTCAAGAGGCAGGAGCAGGGGGGCCTCTCCCCAAATCTGTGAATACTCTAGAGAACTATTGCCTTATTCAAGACATTACAACATTTTCACTTCTGCCAGTTTTGCCAACTGCAAAATATTTTTAAAAACCTTTTGTTATTGATTTTTCACAGAAACCCAATGAAGTAGGGAGGCCTTTATATCCTACAGTAAATAACTTTACCTAGAATGTCTAGGATCTAATCTGTTATAGAATTTAAATGTCTTTTAACTCCAAAACTCAGTTATCAAAATCTTTTAACTTGCCTCAGTAGTATTTGGAGTTCGTATGCTTATTACAGCCAAACTAAGGCACTTTTGGTATTTCACTCTGTATTATATAAGCAGTGTTATAACAGAAAAAGATGGGATGGGAATTAAAAGAAATTAATCCACTGTCCCAGTACTCTGGCATAATAACATCATTTATTCTTTTTATTCTTCCATTATTCGTCATTGACACAAATTCTTTATTGTACTTCTGTGGGGTGATTGTGAAACTGAGGAGGACTTTTATGCCTAGAAGGGATTTTAGAGTCAGTTGTCAGTAATGACATGAAAATCCAGGGAATGATGATTCAGCCCTTCCCAGATGCGTTTCTCAAACCTCTGCTCCACCACCACTTGTTTCTGAATTTCCTGGACACCCCAAACCATGAGCTGATTCATGAAGGATGATTAGTGGTCAGCCAGTGAGACACAGAAAGAAATCTTGTTTTATATCTCCCAATATAGTTTTGGGGTTTGTTTGTTTGTTTGTTTTTTGCACCATGAGGCTTGTGTGATCTTAGTTCCCTGACCAAGGATCAAACCCAGGCTCCTGGCAGTGGAAGTGCAGAGACCCAATGACTGGATCACCAGGAAATTACCCCCAAAAAGTTCCTTCAATGTCCTGTTAAAGTTATATTTTTGTTTTTTAATATAACATCTTTCCTTTTGTTTTTCAACTGCAAATTGCTGTTATAAAAAAGTGGTAGTTGTTTCCAAATATTTATTCCCCTCATGTCACTCTCCAATTATTCTTCTTCTTCAATGAATCATTTTTAGTTTTAGGTTTTCTTCTTTCTGTTTCACTTCTTAATTACTGGCTAGGACTTAAAAGACCACATAGAACAATGATAATAGGTTTATCTATGATTTTTCAAGGGAGAGGATCTAGAACTTTTCTGTTGTTGCATCAGTCACTCTTGGTTTAGACAGACACTTAATTTTCTTCATAGTAAGAAAAAGTCCTTCTGGTAACTTTCCTTTAAAATTTTTCTCTTCTCTGGGCTGTGAGCTAGTACACACAGGGAGCTGACTTTTGAGCCCTTGTGGATCAGCTCCTTGCTGGGTGATCTCTGGAGACGTGTTAGCTGCCCCATTTCAACCTTACAACTTGTAAGGCAAACATGATTAACTCTACATACAGGAAAACAAGCTTCTGTGTGGTTAACTAATTTTAACATATGCAAGGCAAGATGGTTAAACCAGCATGACCCTCAAACTGTGTGATTTTCCACCCTTCTCCAAAATTGTTTTACTTATACAGAAATTGTTCACTAAGTAACTTAGTGAACAATTGTTCACTAAGTAAACCTGAAGAAAACTGCCTCATCCCTTAATTTAAGTAGTTTGCTAGTAACTTTTTACATTTTTTCCTTATTTATTAATCTCTTTATATCTTTTGTTTCTTTTTGTTATATCAATTGCACATTTTGCCCTTTAGCTTTAAATTATCTTTTTTTGAGCTATGAAATGTATTCATTTACAACTATGCATGATATTCATGTATAATTTTAACATTTTATATTATATCCTCTTTCTCATTTTTATCTGCATTTTTTTTCTCTAAAATTTGTTGAGACTTTTGTAGAGAATTAGCTCTTATTTCTCTTTCATATTATCATTTTAACACTTAGCATTATCATTCCCTTTTTTTTAACTTCAGACAGATGTATTTTGATACTGTAACCCTGTCTACAGAACAGAACATATACTATTTTGAACAGTGTGAAGAATAGGTAAACAGCCTCCCCACTCCATAAAAGTGAAAGTTGCTCAGTCGTGTCCAACTCTTTGCGACCCAGGGACTATAGTCCATGGAATTCTCCAGGCCAGAATACTGGAGTGCGTAGCCTTTCCCTTCTCCAGGGGATCTTCCCAACCCAGGGATCAAAGCCAGGTCTCCCACATTGTGGGCAGATTCTTTACCAGCTGAGCCACAAGGAAAGCCCAAAAATACTGGTGTATTTTGAACAATCTGAAGAATAGGCAAACCACCCCCGCATTCCATGGTCCAGAAACAACACAGCTGCACCTGTGAAGTTTGATATGTCCTCCTCATCAAATCTTCCTCCATTCATACCAGAGAGCCCCTAGCTTGAGTTTTACATTAGCTCCAGCACTGGCTCTTTATGCCCTTCACCACATTTATCCATCCATGTATGCATGCCAAGTCACTTCAGTCGTGTCCAACTCTGTGAAACCATGGACTGTAGCCTGCCAGGCTCCTCTGTCCATGGGATTCTCCAGGCAAGAGTACTGGAGTGGGTTGCCACTTCATGCTCCAGGGGATCTTCCCAACCCAGGGATCGAACCTGCATCTCTTGTGTTCCTGCTTTGGCAGGAGGATTCTTTACCACTGGCGCCACCTGGAAAGCCCACATTTATCCATAGCTCTGAGCAATATTGTTTAGCTTTGCATGCTTTAAAGCTTGATATATATATATATTGTACTATAGATAATTTTCCACAGCTTGCTTTTTTTTTTTTTAACTTTTTGGCCAAGCCATGTGATGTGGAGATCTTAGTTCTCCCACCAGGGCTCAAACCCCATCCACCTGCATTGGAAGCTCAAAGTCTTAACCATTGGACCTCCAGGGAAGTCTCACAGCTTGCATTTTAAAAATCCTTGTTGAGATGTGTAGCTTTGATACTTCTTGATACTTCTTCAATGGCTATACCTTAAATCTGTTTTGCTGACAGACTGTAGATTGTTTCCAGACTTTTTGACCTGGATATTCTTGTACATGCTTCCTAAAATATATGGGCCTTGTTTGGGAGTTTAAGGTATATTCATAGGTGTAGAAATACTGGGTTTAAGAGTATATACTTTTTCAGCTCTCCTAGATGGTTCCAGATTGCTGATTAAATTAATTGGTCCTAATTATACTAATAGTTGATGCAAATTCCTGTTACTCAAGTAACTCAAGTATAATTTCTCAGAATTCCTGAGAAATGTTATCTCATTATGATTTTAATTGGTGCTTCCTTGTTCCCTAGTGGAATTGAACACCTTTTCATATGTTGATTATTTGTGTTCTGTGAAATATTCATATTTTTCCTCCATTTTTCTGTTACAGTTTGTCTTCTTTGCTTATAGAAGATATTCAGGAATCTAATACTTTATCAGTTAATAGTGTGCCAGTCTATAGCTTATCTTTTCTCTTTCTTTACTGACTAAAGTTCTTAATCAGTCTTTGTCTTAATGATCTTTATTTTAATGTTTTCTGTGTCCTTTTAAAATGATCCTTTCTACCCTTATATCCATGAGAGAAAGACTTGATCACATTTGCTCTTGTATTTCAACTCACCAGGTCCCATTATGTATTTGTTGAATCAAAGCGTAATTGTTTTCTAATAATATTTACTTTTGTCTTTTTTTTCTGTATAAATCTTATATCAAAGTTTCCCTTTTTAAATAAATTAAATAAATAAATGTTTAACTTTATTGATGCTTTCTATTTTATCTTTATTTCATTAAATTGTGCTCTTCATTAGTTCTTTCCTTTGACTTTTTTGGAGTTTATTCTGTTCTTTTTCTTTATTTTCAGTATTAAATTTCATCACAATAATAGATTTAGTTTAATGAAATTACAGTGTTCATTATGAAAACTGATGGCCTCTTGTCCCTGTTTATCCCTGTTCTCTCCTCTTTAGAAATAACCATTTTCTCTCCTGTTAGCAGATTATTTGGTGTATTTGCTTCCATGTCTTCAAGGGATGTGTTTATATTGCTACCTATTGACCTCAGTTTTAGGTATTATTTACTGAATTCCTTCTCTAAAAAGTGAGGACTAAACTCACTTCCCCAACTATGCATCTTACTACCTTTTCCATTCCTTGTCCTCCCAGTATAGTGTATTTTTGGTCAGAGAAATAGTCAGTGTTGACATTCTGAAGTGCTGTTCCCAGCTGACCCATGTAGTAATTCTGACTTTTGCCTTTGCTTTCCTAAGCAGTCTTTCATGGGGTTCATTTAATTTAATTTAATCTCAGACCTTCTCTCATCTGCATCTCTTCTCAAGAATTTTAGGTCAGCGGTCATCCTAACAATTTCATTTTCCTGGAAAATTCTCTTTTGGTGCAATCTGACCTGTTCTAGCAGGTCCTTAGCTGTCATCCTCCTACAAATCCCATCTTTCCTGGCCCGCATGTCCCACATCATCCTTTTCTTTGGCTTCTCTCTTCCTTTTGTGGCACATGTCTTCCAGTAGCTTCCAAAGAAAGGATGCACGGGAATAAGTTTTTGGTAAGCTAGCATCTGTCAATGTCTTTTTTTCTCCCATAACACTGGTAGAATTCAGCACTGGACATCTTTTTTTCTTCAGAATTCTGAAGACATTGCTCTAGTATTTTCTAGTCTTCAGTCTGGTATTAAGAAATCCAAAATCATTCAGGTTCTTCATCGTGTGTGATCCATTTTTCCTCTCTGAAAGCTTGCAGGATCCCCGCATTTACTCCAGTGTTTCTCAGTGATGGACCCTGTTTTGGTCCTATACTTGGATCCATTAAGCACTGGCAAGCCTTCCATCTGAATTTCTGCCCTGTGGATCTAGGACATTTTCTTCTAGTATTTTTTAATTTCCACCTTTAGCTTTATCTATTTTCTCTTGATGGTATGCCTGATTCTTCCTGGACTGGTCTTGTAATTTTAACTTTTTATTAAAATTTCCATCTTTATGGATTTTTTTTGTTCTACTGGTTTCTTCAGTTTTGACAGGTGTCTTTTTGACAGGTGTCTTCCATTTCATCTATTGAGATTTTAAAAATATCTTAATCAATCTTTCCCTGTCATTTGTCCATTGCCTAAAAATAGTTTTTTTTTTCACTTTTTTCCCTGGTTTTCCAATTGTTTATGGTGGGAATTCTCTGTTGAGGTTTCAAATTCTGCCATCCTTTTTAAGAACTCATGTGTTATTTGTAAGCTCTTATTCACATTTTACAATTAAAATATTTTACCTCTAAATATAATGATTTTCAAAAACACTTTCATCTCCCTTTATAGGCACTGTGTTCTCAGATTTTCTCTTTGATTGCTTACAAACCTCTTTTAAAGAGGTTTTCCTCAGTTGGGAGAGAGAAGCTCTCTGGCTTCTCTGAGTTGGGGAAGACCTGGGGGCAATAAAGTCTTCCTAAACTGACCTTGGGCTTCCTCATGACTCAGACAGTAAAGAATCTGCCTCCAATGCAGGAGACCTGGGTTCAATCCCCAGGCCGGGAAGATCTCCTGGAGAAGGGAATGGCAACCTACTCCAGTATTCTTGCCTGGAGAATTCCATGGACAGAGAAGCCTGGTGGGCTACAGTCCGCAGGGTCGCAAAGAGTTGGACATGACTGAAGCAACTAACACACACAAACTGACCAATACTCCTTATTTTACCCACTGCCACTGCCAGATGTACCTGATGGTGCCAGGTCTTGAAACTTCTGATGATTTGGAGGAAATTGGGTCAGTTTCTGGTCCCTCTCTGGGTGTGACCTCTTAACCATGTTGCATAGGGTTTGGATCATACTACTTGCATGCCTTGCTTGATACTCTTGAGTTATATATTAATTGTTTA
This sequence comes from Muntiacus reevesi, assembly GCF_963930625.1. Lineage (NCBI taxonomy): Eukaryota > Metazoa > Chordata > Mammalia > Artiodactyla > Cervidae > Muntiacus > Muntiacus reevesi. The sequence continues at coordinate 181,377,767 of NC_089249.1, read as the reverse complement.
AAACCATACTTTGTTTTTTTTAATTTGGGCCAACACAGCTGTGGGTATTACTCCTAATTCAGCCTCCATGAAGTGACCTGGGCCCCAGTGAGAACTGACTTGAGGATCCAGTCTTTCTCCATCTCAGTTCATCTTTAGTGTGGTAGAACCAAAGTGTGTTTGACCCCCTGTTGATACACAATTAGATGAGTGATTTCCTGTAACTCAAAACATTAAAAAGCCAGTTTTCTCTTATATATAGGTGGTAAGTTTTAATGATCACAATCAAGAAAAGGCTTTAAATAGACATAGCTGTCTAATAGCTGCTACAAAGGAAAGTTGACAATTGTTTTTATTGAACCAGAATATTATTATTATTTATATTTATAATTATTTTTATAATTATTATTATTTTTGAAAGCTGCTCCCAGATTTTTTAAGGTAGACTTTTATTGAAGTAGTTCTGACACAGGAAAATACATAAATTACAAGTGTAATTTTTACAATATAAATACTATAAAAAGTATAAGTATAACCAGCACCTATACCAAGAAATAGAATGTTACTCAAATACCAGAAACCCCCTCCCATCCTCTCTCTTTCTTTTGTCCTAGAGATCATTACTGCCTTGACCATAGCTTTGCTTTGCCTGTTTTAAACCGTTTAATAAATGGAATCATACATGTCTACCCTTTTGTGTCTGGCTTCTTACCTTCCATGGTATATGTTTGAGATTCATCCATGTTGTCATATGTAGCAGTAGTTAGTTCATTCTCATTGAAGTATGATATTTCACTGCATTAACCTACCACCATTTGTACATTCTACTATTGCTAGACCTCTGTTTTATTTCTAGCTTGAAGCTATCAGTAGTACTGAAACTATTATGAACTTTCTTATACATGTTTTAGAGAATGTACATTATGCATTTCTCTTGAGCATATAGCTAGGGGTACTAAGTTCATGAATATGCAAGTTTAATAGCCTTAAACCAAATAGTTTAAGTGGTTATACCAGTTTATACTCTAGCCAGCAAGATATGAGGGTTCCATATCCTCTTATATACTTAGTATTGTCATTAAATATTTTCACCCTTCTAGAAAATACTTCTAGAAGATCTCATTGTATCTCCACTTATGACTGAAGTTGATCATCTTTTAACTTTTTTATTAATCATTTAATATTCTCGTCTGTAAAATTTCTATAAGTCTTTCCCCTATTTTCTATTTAGTTGGCTAATCTTTCCTCATTGATATATTGTAGGGTTGCATATTTGGGTTTGTTCCTTTGTCATATAGCTATATTATAAATATTATTTCACATCTGAAATAATGGTGTTACTTGATAAACCGAAGTACTAAATTTTTAGGATAGTCCAATTAATCAGGGTATTCCCCGCTTATAGTTAATGTTTTTTGTGTTCTACCAAGACATGTAAAGTCATGGAGATCTTCTGTGTTTTCCTCTATGGAAGATTTATTTTCCATATTTTCTATAAGATATTCAGTTGACCCAGGATCATTTACTGAAAAGACTATATTTTTCCTCATTGTATGCAATGTATCTACCTTTGTCAATACATATGGGGACTACATGTGCATAGGTCGGATTCTGTATGTATAATCTGTCCCCTTGGCCGATTTGTATACAGATTGGACTTCCTTAAATCATTAGAAGAATTCACTAGTAAGCCATCTGCTTGGACATTTCTTTATGAGAATTTTTTCTTTTAATTTTTATTTGTTTTATTTTTGGCTGTGCTGGGTTTTCACTGCTGAACGTGGGCTTTCTCTAGTTGTGGCCAGGGGGGCTATTCTTCACTGTGGTGCATGGGCCTCTCATCTCATTCAGCGGCCTCTCTTGTGGCCGTTAGGCTCTAGAACACAGGCTCAGCAGTTGTGGTACATGGGCTTAGTTGCTTGAAGGCATATGGGATTTTCTGGGACCAAGATCAAACCTGTGTACCCTGCATTGGCAGAAGGATTGTTAACCTCTGGACCACCAGGAGAGCCCCTGTGAGAAGATTTTAAACTGAAGATTCAATGTATTTATTAGATACAGGACTATTCAGATTTTCGGTTTTTTGTGCGTGTGTCTGTTTTGGTATACTGTAGCTTCCTAGGACTTAGTCTTCTAATTTATTAGCATAAATTCCTCATTGTGTTATTATCTTATAAATCTCTTTAGAATCTGTTTTGCTGTCACCTTTATCATTATTTTGTTAAATTTATTTATTTTTAATTGGAGGATAATAAATAAAATTTATTTATTTTAATTGGAGCTTTACATTGATGTGTTGGTTTCTGCCATATATCAACATGGATCAGCCGTAGGTATACATATGTCCCCTCCGTCTTGAGCTTCCCTCCCGCCTCCCACCCCATCCCCCCTCCAGGTTGTCACAGAGCACCTGGTTGAGCCCCCTTCGTCATATGGCAAATCCCCACCAGCTGTCTATTTTATGTATGGTAATGTTTGTGTTTCCATGCTGCTCTCTGTTTGTCCCACCCTCTCCTTCCCACACTGTGTCCACAAGTCTGTTCTCCATGTCTGTGTCTCTACTGCGATGTCATTCTTGATAGTGGTAGTATGTGCCTGCTTTCTTTCTCTGTTACTCTTGGTAGAGGTCTGTCGATTTTTAATTAAGTTATTGATTTCTGTTATTTTTGTTATTCCTTTCTCCTTTGTATTTAATATTCTATTTTTCTGATTTCTTGAGGTTGGTAATCGATATAGATATACATTTCCTTTTAACTATGTTGTAGCTGCATTTTATGTTTCATGTTTCTATTATCATTTAGTTTAAAATATTTTCAACTTGTGTTGTGATTTCTTCTTTGTTTTGTCAGTTATTTTAAAATGTATGGGCTAGTTTTAGAATATCTGTGGATTTTCTAACTAGCTTTTTGGTATTTTGATATTTATTTCTGGTGTAATTCCACTGAGTTCAGAGTACACATTCTGAATGATCTGTGTCCTGTGAAATGTGTTTTTTCTACTTTGATGGTGGTGGTTTAATCACTTAAGTTGTGTCTGACTCCTGCGAGCCGATGGACTGTATGTAGCCCACTAGTCTCCTCTGTCCATGAGATTTCCCAGGCAAGAATACTGGAGTGGGTTGCCATTTCCTTCTCCATTTTGGTTAATGTTATGTATGGACTTAAATATATATATTCTGTCATTGTTGGATATAGTGTTCCAAATATTCAGTATATCATTTAGGTCAAGTTTATCTTATAGCTCATATTACCCTATTCTTAATGGTTTGATTTCCGAGTTATTGAGAATGGTGTGCAAACATATCTATCATTGTTAAGATTTCTTTTTTCCTTTTATAGTCCCAATTTTTACTTTATACATTTTGAAGTTATGTTACATGTAAATGTAGGTTTGTTATATATTCCTAGATAATTGAACAAACCTTTAGTCAATATGAACAGTTTAAAAGTCTGTTTTCTCTAATTAAATGAGATTTGTCTGATAGTAGTATAGGTACACCAGCTTTCTTGTGGTTAGTGCTTGCTTGATACATCCTTTTCTATTCTTTCTTTTTATTTCTGGGTCTATATTTCTGGCGTTTCTCTCATGAGTGGCATATAGTTAGATTTTATTTTTTTAAATATAGTCTCACAACCTTAATTTTTAATAGGATAATTTAGACCAGTTAGTAATATATATAGTATTGGCTGTCTGCTATTTTATTATTTATTTTCAACTTTACTCACTTGCTTTAAATCTCTTTTTTGTCTTCTAGCTTGCCTTCTCTTGAATCAACTGTTTTTATTGTTCTATATTCCCCCATAAGAGCTTGTATCTTCTTTAACTGTCTTTTATTGCTAAGTCTAGTAAATAAAACCAGTTTATTACTCTCCAAAATAGGTAATTCCCAGGCAATGCTAATAACTTGAAACAATTCTATTTTCTTTCATCTTTTGTGTTTACTTTTCTTACGTATTTTAATTATGTGTATATGTTCAACCTCTCAAGACATTACTAGTATTATTTTGTGCAATAATATTTTAAAACTGATTTTGTTTATTTATTTTTATTTTGACTGTGCTGGGTCTTCCTTGGTGCGTAGGCTTTTCTCTAGTTGCAGGGAATGGGGGCTATTCTTTAGTTGCGGTGCATAGGCTCTTCTGGGCTTCTCTGGTGGCTCAGACAGTAGAGAATCCACCTGCAATGAGGGAGACCTGGGTTTGATCCCTGGGTTGGGAAGATCCCATGGAGGAGGACATGGCAACTCACTCCAGTATTCTGGCCTGGAGAATCCCCATGGACAGAGGAGCCAGGCAGGCTACAGTCCATGGCGTCGCAGAGTCAGACACGACTAAGCACAGCACACATTCCTCTCTTCTGCTATGTCCGATAATGTACTGTTAAATCTATCTATTGAGTTCTTTATTTCATTTATTATATTCTTCAGTTATAGAATTTTCTCTTGATGCTTTGGTTCCAGTTCTCTGTTAAAATTCTCATTCTTATCTGTTTTATTGAACATAGTATTCACACTTATTTTTAAACCCCATGTCTGATAACTTTGATATCTGAGTTCTGAGGATCTTTGTCTATTATTTGCTTTTTATCTTGATTCAGTAATTTCTTAGTACTCCTGGTACTTTACGATTGAATCCTAGAAATTATGTATGAAGGAGTGAATAGGCTCTGGATAATGTTATTTTCCCTCCTGAGAAAGTTTGCCTTCCCTCTGGTAGACAGCTGGAGTGAAGCAAACCTTCCTGACCCATCCAGGGATTCTTTAGCTGGAGATTGGGTTGAATGTTCATTAAGCCCTTGCTACTGAGCTGTTGAACTGAAGCCCTTGAACTCCAGCCCTCCTGGAGTCCCAACTGAGAGCTTTATATGTTTACTGTGACCACCACTCACCCCACCCCGAGAAGGTCCTGAACTCGTTTTTGGCTCAATGGTACTATAAGACTATGGAGAATTCTGAATTTCTACTTAGCTTAGTTTCTTGCCTTGAGAAACTTAAGAATTCATCAAATTCTGTGAGGTAAAAACTGGATCACCTCTCTGCATTTCCTTTCTCTCTCAAATGTTAGACTATCAAGTTGGCCTCAAGTGATACCTGATGACTTTAGACAGATGCTTTTTTCGATGCAGATTTTTTAGTTACTTTTTGCAATAATGTTGTCTGCCACAAGGCTACTCTAGCAGATCCAGAAGCAAAAGTCAGTTCTTAAGATTGTGAGATTTGGCAAAACAGGTGTTTAAACATTTGAGTGAGGATATGTTATTCTAAGCTCACAAGGATTTTAGCCTTAAAGTGCATCTGTTTAACTTTCTTTTCCAGATGACTACAAGGAGATGATGATGATGATAATGATTATAGCTCTTTATAGATTTTCTGGAGGGAATAGGAGAAAAAAGTGTTGAGGGAGGCTTGTTCTTGACAGACTTTCCCAGGAATCTTTGTATCATCTATGCTAATAACAAGTGCTTATCATTGCATTTCTTGGTACAAAGTCTTAAATAGACAAATGAAAAGACAGACGTCCATAAATATGTACCAAAAACTAATGTGCATTCAGAATTCTGCTTGTTAATATCAGGCTACCATGATACCAAGTGAGAATGTCTGTGGGGAGAGAAATCATCTTATCAGACAACTCATGAGACCATGGCCCATATCCTAGTAGCAGAGGCCCATTTCTAATTACTAGTATAGTCGTTTCCCCAAATTCAGGGCCTTGCCTCCAAGACATACTGGATGTATCCTGGCAGATTTTCTGCTTTGTTCCTAATTTTCTGTGCTCACATATGTATCATCATGGTACATTTTCCTCATGTCAATGTCACATTCATACAGGTTTGAAGACATTGCTTCTTTACCAGTAGCATGCATGTGTGTGAAGTCACTTCAGTTCATTTCCGACTCTTTGCAACCCAGTGGACTGCAGCCCACCAGGCTCCTCTGTCCATGGGATTCCCCAGGCAAGAATACTGGAGTGGGTTGCCATTTCCTCCTCCAGGGAGTCTTCCTGACCCAGGGGTCGAACTGCTGTCTCTTTTATCTCTTGCATTGGCAGGCAGGTTCTTTACCACTAGTGCCACCTGGGAAGCCCTTACCAGCAGCAGAAAGTCCTAACTTTATTAGTAGACATCAGTGTCTCACAGCCTAACTTTTTGTTTTCCCTCTGAATGCTGAAATGAGTTTACAAAGCATAAATGCTGGTTTTAGTAGTTACTCTGAGAGCTGAACTTTTTTTCTACCAGGTATTGACCTCTAGTTGCAATGGTTTCTTAAGGCCACATCTAGGTTATTTTAAAGATGACCATATCACTAAAATAAATAAGATGCATGTTTTTTTTTCTTATCTGTTAGCATATTGTGGTCTGTATAGGTTTTTTGAGACTTTAGAATTCAGGTAACTTCTCTGTAATCACAAAGAAAATAAATATTTTACCCAGGCCTGTGATTTCTGAATGCCATCTCCAAATTTTCCTGCTTCATACATAGTATATTTGATAACCCGGTCCTGCCATGTCTTCTATCTACCTCTTCTCCCCTTTTTCTATATTCACTTCAAGAAGTCTTCAAAATTACAACTTCTTTGTTAGCATTATAAACAAGGTCATGTTCTTATCCCAACTAGATGTTTTACTGTGATAAAACAGACATGTTTATTTTTGATGTCTTTCAGACTGGGTGATTACACCTATGAATAAGAAATCTATTCTCCAGGCAGATATTCCTGAAGGAGAATTGGGTCAGTGGATGATGAAGGAAAGATTCACTAGAGATAGTTGCTGGAAATATGATAGTCTGTTGGAATGGCAGCATGGAGGCCAAGAGATAAACTTGCAGCAAGTGGTACTCGCTCATGAGAAAACTTCGTCCGTGGTTGGCAACCAGAAATGTGATGAATCTGGGAAACACGGCATCATGAACTCATCTTTTGTTCAAAGTCAGGGATTTCAATCTAGCAAAAAAGCCTTTGAGTGTAGTGAGTGTGGAAAAGTCTTCACTAAGAGTTCAACCCTCAGTAAACATCAGAAGATTCATAGTGAAAAACTTAACACAAATCAGAAAATTGTTATTAAAGAGAAGCGATATGAATGTAGAGAATGTGGGAAGGCCTTTCACCAGAGCACACACCTCATCCATCACCAAAGAATTCACACTGGCGAGAAGCCATATGAATGTAAGGAATGTGGCAAGGCCTTCTCAGTGAGCTCCTCACTTACTTATCATCAGAAAATTCATACTGGAGAAAAACCTTTTGAATGCAACTTATGTGGAAAAGCTTTTATCCGAAACATACACCTTGCCCACCATCACAGAATACATACTGGAGAGAAACCTTTTAAATGTAATATATGTGACAAAGCCTTTGTGTGCAGGGCACATCTTACCAAACACCAGAATATTCATAGTGGAGAGAAACCCTATAAATGTAATGAATGTGGGAAAGCCTTCAATCAGAGTACAAGTTTTCTTCAGCATCAGAGAATTCACACTGGAGAGAAGCCTTTTGAATGTAATGAATGTGGAAAGGCCTTCAGGGTGAACTCTTCCCTTACTGAACATCAAAGGATTCATACCGGAGAGAAACCTTATAAATGTAATGAATGTGGGAAAGCATTCAGGGATAATTCATCCTTTGCTCGACATCGGAAAATTCATACTGGGGAGAAACCTTACAGATGTGGTTTGTGTGAGAAAGCCTTCAGGGACCAATCAGCCCTAGCCCAACATCAGAGAATTCATACCGGGGAGAAGCCTTATACATGTAATATATGTGAGAAAGCCTTCAGTGACCATTCAGCCCTCACTCAGCATAAGAGAATTCATACTAGAGAAAAACCTTACAAATGTAAAATCTGTGGGAAAGCCTTTATCCGAAGTACACACCTGACTCAACATCAGAGGATTCACACAGGAGAGAAACCCTATAAATGTAATAAATGTGGGAAAGCGTTTAACCAGACTGCAAACCTCATTCAGCATCAGAGACATCATATAGGAGAAAAGTGACATGAAAGAGCCTTGCAACTGAGTGTATTAATTATTGAATGCAGGAGAATCTGTTCTGCAGAATAACCATGAAAGCTTACTTGAAGATAGTCATTTTATTACTGAGAGTCAAGGTTTACACTAGTATGGGTTTTGAGACTTTAAAAATGACAAACACTTGTGCTCGCTTTGGCAGTACATATACTAAAAAAAGAATGGCAAACACTCTTCATACTTCAGGAACTATCTTGGTTGAATAGCAGTGATATTTAATTAGTCTGAATTACCAAGTGCCAGAACCAGAATGGACCTTCATTAACAACGTAGGAAATTAGTCCACCATTAAGAGAAATTATAAAATTGTAAAAATTAAGGTTGAGAAGCAAAGGAACAAAAAAGAAAATGGTCTATAAGCATTTTACTCTACTTGTAGGAGGCTTTCTACCTTTAATGGAACACTTTGTTTTCCTCACCCCCTACTGCTGACACCAGTGTAAAGAAAGTACAGTTATCTATGCATTGGCCCAGGAGTTAAATTATGCTTCCTGCCTTCTGCTTCAGACTACCTTTTGTCAGACTTCCCTGGTTCATATATCCACTGGCTTCTTACTTGTATTCTCCTCCTGGGATAATTCATTTGAAAAGTGTGTCCCTTTTTGATTTAGCAACTCCTCATTGGTAGCATCACGTCAATTACTACCACATAATTTTCCCTTGAAGACTGGTGACTTGACCTCATACACAGTCCATGATTCTGGATATTGCACTAAACCCAGCTTTCAGAACACGGGACACCTGTCTGGAAGGCAGAGGTTGATCTAAATTCCTGAGTTACCCAGTTCCTCTGGGCTTCAGCTTGACTCTGACCCTTGGATAATCCCTAAATTAGGGACATAATCTGTGCAGACAGTTCCTTCCAATTGTTCTGCACTGTAGTACTCTACACATGGCAGTCAGGGGCATGCTCAACTTTGGGTGTGATGATCCCCAAACCTAGAGATGTTCTGGGCCACCTCTGCTCCTGTGACTTGCCATTTCATGATGTGCAACTGATGAGGTTAGAGCCTCAGGCGAGTTGTCAGAATGCTCTTAACCACTCTTTCCCTTGGCTGGGCAGTCCTCTGTATCCACTGCATTAGAGTATATTTGTTGCTCCCAGAATATTGAATTGCTGGATACTGGTCCTTGCCTTCCTGTGGTCCACTTTTTCTGAAGGTATCAACTCTGTGTTCACAGAAGATGGAGAGAGCTTTGAATTTCTGATTTTGCATTTAAAAGTTGCCATTTCCTCTCCACCACCTGAGTATTCTACCATTTAAAGATTACCCCATTCTGACCGTACTGAGCAGCGTGTTGAGTAATTCCATGGAGTGGTCAGCAGCACTGTGACATTCTTTGGCAGGGGCCACTCCCAGGAGTCGAAGTGATACTCTAGTCCTGCAGGTACAGTTCCCTCACTATCTTTAATTCTTTGGGGCTGTCAGTAGAAATCACAGATAAAATAATACCCATGTGCCTTCAAACACAGCCCCTCATGGCACCTCCCCTTCCCCATCACAAAGAATGGGGAGCCCACACTACTGCAGGCTGGAGCATGCTAAGGCGTGAAGGTGGAAGAGCAAGTCAGCTGTCATCTGGGAAGCAGTGTGGCAGGTTCCTGGTCTGTGAAAATGCTCTCCATCAAGTTGGGTCACCTGCCAGCCCCCATGAAAGCTATACCTCAGCTCCAAGTTACAGGAGAGGATATTCTTTGTGAAGATGGAGTCAGGACTTCAGGTTGAACATAGACTTGGAAGCTTCCAGTAGCTTTAAAGCCCCAAGTTCTCTAAATTCAGCTACCACCTAATAAAGGCCGCCTACTTGGGTTGGTATCTCCTGTTAGGTGATCAACAGCTCATCCTTTCTCCCCAGATGAGCTGCAGGTGAAGCAGCATTTCAAGAGGTTGCTTGGAACCCACCATGCCCTGGGCCCAAACATGTTCATCTGTAGCTTCTCATGGCTGGCAACCCCAGATCCAACAATAAACTTGGAAAACTGCTCACTGCTGCAGAGATCTGCTTTCAGTACTATCCCTGTGTCTCACTTGTCCTGTTACCTCCTTACCTTGAATCCCTCACAAGAAACACATTTCTCAGCTGAGTTGTTCCTTTTGTGTTTTTTTTTGTTTGTTTTTTTAAATTTTATTTTATTAGTTGGAGGCCAATTACTTCACAACATTTCAGTGGGTTTTGTCATACATTGACACGAATCAGCCATAGAGTTACATGTATTCCCCATCCCGATCCCCCCTCCCACCTCCCTCTCCACCCGACTCCTCTGGGTCCTCCCAGTGCACCAGGCCCGAGCACTCGTCTCACGCATCTCACCTGGGCTAGTGATCTGTTTCACCATAGATAATATACATGCTGTTCTTTTGAAACATCCCACCCTCACCTTCTCCCACAGAGTTCAAAAACACATATATATGGAATTTAGAAAGATGGTAATGATAACCCTTTTGTTTTTAATAAGAGCTGTTACCCCTTGGTGTGTGCTTGCCACTGGGCTAAGGTTCCTGCTGCCACTCATCCAGTGACAGCTGTCGCAGCTGTCCTAGAGCATCAGTGCAGTCTGATGACCCTCCATCCAACGACAGTCCATTTTCCCTGAGACTGCTCCTGTTGGGCTTGGGTCTTCCTGAAATTAGACCTCTGAGATGACTAGTCACTCCCTTGTCTGGGGAAGGCGAAAATAAATGGCCTATTAGAAATGCCTGAGCCAACTTGGATGTATTTATGACTATTAGCAGTGACTTTATTCTGTCTCACTATTAACACATTATGTATGACCTTCTCAACTAAGGGAGCCAAAAGTTGCCTGGGTGCTATTTTGTACTTTTTAAATCTGAAGTACTGTGATTCTGCACGCCAGCAGTCTGACCTTTGGCTTAACCCCAAAAGTGCACTTTTGAGAACTCTGACTTCGAGGCCCTCAGCCACCTTCGCTTCTGCCAGCCAATCTGCACGGCGTTAGAAAAGAGTTGAGCAGTTACTGACAGAGACTTTTCTTTACCCAAGCCTCCTAGGTGGAGCAGTTCATTCTGCACCTTGCTCTTCTAGTTCTGTTGATAGACACTGACAGAAGATGAGGGTCACTGGGACCCTCCATCCTCAGCACATCCAGCCCATCCCTCACTACTCCCTGGTGCCACAAACACTTCCCAGCATACCCACATCTATACCAACTCAAAATAATGAGTCTGAACATGTGGCAGAGGAAATGCTGAGCCAGTGTACCCATCCCATTCACCTGGACTCTAGGAAAAGGACACAGAAGCAGACCTAGGACCCATCTCCCACACCAGTGCCTTCCTAGGGCACTTTGGAATTTGCCCAGTGATTTTTGGAATTGCCCTTGGTAGTACCAGTTCTACTCTGGCTGGGGAAGGGTTTGAATAGAGAATTAGCTTGTAGACTTTTTGTTACATTCTCCAGTGTCTCCAGGGTCCCATGAATAACTACTGAAATTGCCAGCTCTTGAGGGAAAATTAATTTTTCCAAGTTTCCCCACAAAAATTCCTCTGATTCTTCTCTCATCAGGAATTCCTCATCGCCAGCTGATTCATTTTGCACCTGAGTTCTCCCTGGTAAGTTTGCCCAGGTTAGAGAGCAGCACCTCATCAAGATGTTGCCTTTCTCCATATTCAGTGACTGCTTTTAAAATGGCAACTTGACCTTGCAGCAGACTAGGGCTTCCAGCCTCAGAGCCTTGGAACAAATAGCCCTAAACTGCATGCCTGCCTTTGGTTGAGAAAATAACCATGTTTAGTTCCCTACACATGAATGTAATCTAAGAGTCACAGCTTCTAGCTAGCTGTCTTAATTCTTTTCCTTTCGTTACTCTCTTTATATTTTGCACTACCCGCCCGTGCTGGATTAGCCACTAGGACAATCTGGAAATAACCACTCCTACCTGCTTTATCCTGCAGTGGAAATGTGCCCACCTCAACTGCTGCTAAATATATTTTGGATCATATTTTTACTTTTGATATTTTTATATCAATTTGTGAAGGAAGAAAAATACTAATTCCATCTCTCAAGGACATCTCCATTGTGCTCGTGATGGTTCTCTGCCCGTGTCAGGGTTTGGTTGTATGGACATGTCCCTCCTCATTCTTTGTCTTATCCTATACACCACACATCACTATCCTCAGGGGGAAAAAAATGTTTCTATAAGAATTACTAATCAATGTGTCTTTCTGGAAATAAGTGAGAAAAGTATGCAGTGTTTAAGATGTGCAAGCTGCCTGGTGGTCTAATTAGATATCACTAAGAGTGGCTAGAAATCATGCTTCCAAGTGTGTTTACCTTTTCATGGCCAATGTGGTCCTAACTCCCCGCGCTGACTATCTAAACCTACCTGACCCCAGAAAGCATAGTGCCCAGGCCGTGGAATATCAAGAGCTGTGTCGTCAGTCGCTGGGGGTAACAGTTAACATTTGAGGGCATACCTGGTGCCAGGTACTGTTGTAAGCATTCTCACTTAATCCTCACAGTTAGGTGAGACCACTTCTACCATCCCCATCTGAAGGGTGAAGAGAGAACTAGCGACTTGTCAGAAGTCACACAGCTGGTAAAGGGTGAATCAAGGAATTGACCCTCTAGAAGTGCCGAGTACTGCACTTCCTTTATGGCACGTTCTAGGCCACCCTGGAGAGCCACTGGGCTTTAAATGTCAGGGTAAGGCTGATGCGGGTATAGATGAGAGGCAGTGTGGCGTGGCGGCACGGCCTTGGGACATCTCATGAGGGCAGCCTGTGATAACGATAGCAGGTCCTCCACCCAGGCCAAATGAGGGAGTTGTTACTAGGAATGCCCATTCTAGAGGTGTTCCAAAAGGGGAATGCTGGTGGCCCGAAAACCAGAAAGGGAAAGATAATCATTCACTTAATAATTTCTGCCAAGCATAGTGTACAGTGGTTATACATGCATAGTTACCACTTTTTTGAACCTTAAATAGTGAAGATGGGTATTATAAAAGGAAATATAAATATTAATATTTAGCAAGTAATTATAGTATGTGGGATGAGTAAATAAAGATAGTATGAAAAAGAGTCAGGGGCCCAGCTTTAGATTGCATGGCTGCAGCAGACCTCAGTGAGGAATTACTTTATGACAAGAGCCACAAAACGAATGACGTTTGAGTGTTCTAGATAGAGTAAAATGGGAAAGAAAGCTCAGAGGTAGGAACTATCGTGGTCTGGTTGTGTGCATGCTAAGTCGCTTCAGTAGTGTCCAACTATTTGCAACCCTATGAACTGTAGCCCGCCAGGCTCCTCTGTTCATGGGATTCTTCAGGCAAGAATACTGGAGTGGGTTGACATGCCCTTCTCCAGGGAATCTTCTGACCAAAGGATCAAACCTGCATCTCTTACATCCTTTGCATTGGCAGGCAGATTTTTTACCACTAACACCACCTGGGAAGTCCATCATGGGCTGGTTAGGAACATTTTAAAAGGTGTGGGTGGAGCCAGAGTTGGGAAACACATTAACAAGATGAGGTTGTATGGGAAGAGGCAAGACCTCAACAGCCTGACCAGCCTGAGCAATGACCTTTGGCCCTCTAACACAAAGGAAGCTACTGCCAGTTTTTAGGTGTTACATTTCAAATTTCTAAGTTACAGGTAGTTGCCACTGATATATAAATTTTACCAGAGCATAAAAGATTGTGGTTTTCTTTTTTTCCCAACTTTTTTCCCTTGTAGTGAATAGGAAATTCTAAAGTTAGAAAAACTGTTTAACCACCTAAAGTTCAATTGTTAATTTATTTCAGCAATATACCTTAACCAAGGTCGCTCTCTAACACAACTCTGATTATTACCTGATGTTATTTTATCATTTTTAGCCATCCTGATACAAAAAATAAAGGAGTTACAAATATTTTCAGGCAGTCCTATACCAGCTTCCTCCTGGTAAGTTGCCCCTGGTAAGACTGCAGGCTCCTGCCAGTCTTTGTGGTGGGCTCCAGTCCATCTCCCATTCCAGCCACCAGTGACGTGACATGTCCATCCTACATATCCAACCACGGTCACACCTGCTTAAAAGCATGGCCTTCAAGGCCCTTCACAACTGGATCCATGGAACCTCTCCAGCCTCATCTATCACTTTACCCTGCCAAAATGGAACTGCTAGTAGCTCTTGACACTCCAGATTGATTTATCATTGTCTCTGTCTAGCTCCCCAACAAGGCTGTGAGCTTATGTTAAGAACTTGGCCCAGCACCCAACTCAAGTTGAGCACATATTGGGATCAGCAGATGTGTGTTAAATTAGGGAACAGGTGATCTATTTCCAAGGGATACTTTGCTCAGGCCTGTAGGGATATGACACATCTCTTAAAGTAAAATGACTTCAACTAGCTTATGGGTTATAAAATGCACTTCTATTCCCAGGGCTACATTTTAAGAGAAACCTATACTCAACCAGTTACCCTGTGAAAAATATTGGGGAGGAGAAAGAAAGCGGTGAAGGGGGGGGAGGTGGGAGAGGGAGGGGGTGTTAGTTGTGACTGCGTTATCCTGTGAGTGTTATTCAGTAGACAACATCACTGGTTGTTTTTTTTTTTTCTTCAGCATCACTGTTTTTTAAGTGGTTTAATGTGGTTTCATTTTTTCCTTTTTTGATAGTACATGGTACAAATTCAAAACTTGTACAGTGAAAGGTAACTTCCTCTCTCCCATTCTTCCACCTTTCCAGTTTCCCTTGCCAGCGGTAACAGCAGTTACCAGCTTCTATGTGTTTGAACTGTGATGTTAGAGAAGACTTTTGAGAGTCCCTTGGACTGCAAGGAGATCCAACCAGTCCATCCTAAAGGAAATCAGTCCTGATTATTCATTTGAAGGACTGATGTTGAAGCTGAAGCTCCAGTACTATGGCCAATATTGATGCGAAGAGCTGACTCATTGGAAAAGACCCTGATGCTGGGGAAGATTAAAAGCAAGAGGAGAAGGGGACAACAGAGGATGAGATGGTTGGATGGCATCACTGACTTAATGGACATGAGTTTGAGTAATCTCTGGTAGTTGGATGGACAGGAAGACCTGGCATGCTGCAGTCCATGGCGTCACTAAGAGTTGGACACAACTGAGCGACTGAACTGAACTGAACTGAATTGACGTGTCCTTCCAGAGATAGTCTGTACATATACAACCATCAACTTTCTATAACACAGGTACTAGATATGTTCTCCTGCATTTTGCTTTTATTTAGCAACATATCTCAAAGATCTTTCCATTACAACTCTTTCCAGTAGCTGCAAAATACTCCGTTGCATGTGATAAGAGCACATTAAGATATGGGGAAGTCAGGCATTAACTTGAATTTGATGCTAACTAAAATGATGATCTTTTTCTTTTATCTAATTTGTTTCACTTTTTCTATTCATATTCAGTGCTCCCATTTCATTTAGTTTATGTTTTCCAGTTTCTCCATCTCTTCTTTTTTTTTTCTTAATGTTCTTTAAGGCTTGAGAAAGAACATAAAAAAAAAGAATATAGAAATAGTATGTGTTATATATATATTTTAGAAAACATGAACTTTTGCCTAGCAAATATTTTGATGACATTTTGATTCCACTTGTTTGGCTTAGTATAAATGCTAGATTTCTAATTTAAAAAATAGATATGCAACAAAGGTTTACTGTAATGCAGGGAACTATAGTCAATATCTTGTAATAACCTACAATGGAAAATAATTTGAAAAATAATATATGTGTATGTGTATAACGGAATCACCTTGCTGTGCGCCTGAAACACTGTAAGGCAACTACACTTCAGTAAAATATATATATTAGGAAAAAAGGCAGGATATAAAATGGTCTGTTAAAAAACACACCCAGCAGAACCTGGTATACTTTCCCAGTGAAGCCCCTCCTTTTGTTAAGTTGATATATAAGCCTTCACCTCTGAATATTCAGCAAGTTACTCGTTACTGAGAGCTCCTCAGGCACATGCAAATAAACCTTGTATTTTCTCCTATTAAAAAGAAAAACAGCATGTTTGTGGTCTATCAGACATACATTGTACATCTGCTGTAATTATTAAAGACAGAGAAATGCTGCAATTAATGTTCTTGGTTATGTGCATTGGCAAGTATTTTTGGTGGAAAGACCCCCTGAAGTGGATTGTTAGGTCCAAAGGGTGCCTGCAGTTTTTAACTTAGCCAAACAGTGGCATCTAGCCCTCCTTAGAGGCTGTCCTGTGTGTCCACAGGCCATGGGAGGTAGGGGCCCCAACAGCTTGTCAGCACAGAACACTAGCTAACTCCTGATCTTTGCCAGTCTGAGAAAAAGGTTGTCTCAAGATGGGTTTTTGTTCCAGTTTGATTGAAATATAATCTGAGATATAATCAATTTACAGCACTGTGTAAGTTTAATGTGTGCAATGCAATGATTCAATGTACGTATATATTCAAAATGTTTACCACAATCAGGTTAGTTAACACAACCTTCACCTCACACACTTACCATTTTGCCCTTGTTAATGGCGAGAACATGAAAGTTCTAGTCTCATAGCAACTTTCAAGTGCACAACACAGTTTTATTAATTCAGTCACCATGCTAAACATTAGATCCTGCCACTTAGTCATAACTGAGAGTGCCCTTATCTTACTATGAATTAGATTGGGCATCATTTCATGTGTTTATTAGATTGGGCATCATTTCATGTGGCTTAAGAGCCATTGTTTTTTTCTCATTCTAGGCTTGTTGGTTTCTAGAAATCAATTTAAAGGCTCTCTTTTATAACAAGGCGATTAGGCTATTGTCATGAGTTGCAAATGTATTTTATTAGTTTTGGTTTTGGTCTTTGACTTTGTAGACAGTGGCGTTTTTGTTCCTTACAAAGCTTTTGATTCTTAAACAAAACAAAGTTGATTAACCTTTTCTTTTATTGCTTCTGAGTTTTAAATCACAGGTAAAAAGTACTTATCCACACCAAGATTACTTTTTAAATTATCCACTATTATCCAGCTTTATATTTTACTTTAAAATATTTGATCCCTTGAAATAATTTTGGTGTAAGATGTGAGATTATAGGGCCAATTTAAATTTTTTGGGGATAGCTATCCAGATGTCACAACATTATTTATTAATTAAGCCATCTTTTCCTCCCGCTGATTTAAGGTGTCATCTTTATCTTTTACCACATTTCACAAATATTTTGGTCTTTCTGGATTCTGTCCCGTTGGTCTATCTGTGATCTATGAGTCAGTACTTTGAATTACTAATAGATTGATACATGAATGAGTGAGTGAAGTGAGTGAAAGTCGCTCAGTGTCCAACTCGTTGCAACCACATGGACTGAATTCTCCAGGCCAGAATACTGGCGTGGGTAGCCTTTCCCTTCTCCAGGGGATCTTCCCAACCCAGGGAGCAAACCCAGGTCTCCTGCATTGCAGGCGGATTCTTTACCAGCTGAGCCACAAAGGAAGCCCAAGAATACTGTAGTGGGTAGCCTTTCCCTTCTCCAGGGGATCTTCCCAACCCAGGGAGCAAACCCAGGTCTCCTGCATTACAGGCGGAGCCACAAAGGAAGCCCAAGAATACTGGAGTGGGTAGCCTATCCCTTCTCCAGTGTATCTTCCCAACCCAGGAATTGAACCAGGGTCTCCTGCATTGCAGGCAGATTCTTTACTAACTGAACTTTCAGGGTTGATATATATGTGTATCTATCTATCTATCTATCTATCTGTGTGTGTATATGTGTGTGTGTGTGTATATATATATATGACTTAAAAACAGATTGACTTTAAAATATAGACAATAAGATATATGTATTTCTGAAGTAATTTATCTTAAAATCTTCTTTCACTTTACTTAAAAAGATAATTATGACTTGATTTTAATGCTGGGGAGAATGTCAATGAAGATTTTAAAAATCTTTCACTTCAGTGAAGATTTAGTCTTTCATTACACCTTACCTTTTAGACTCAGTTTTCAAGGACGTGTTTCAGACCTTTGTACACATCATTTTCCATCACAGTTGAATTCCCTGATAACCAGCTTAGTCTAAGGAGCATCTCTGAATGGAGTTCAAGAGTTACTACTTTGGGCACATTTTTGGCACTTGGGCCGTCATCTCTATGTGGTTTTAGCCCTTTATCTTTTCTTGCTTTTTAAAAAAATGTGAATCATTCAGCAAAAAGTCAATATGATATAAAAAAGCATGGTTAGCAAACTTGACCATATGGAACTAATATACACACTGCAGCATTGTCCCCTGCTGAAATGTTACATGGCAAAATGAAATGTTACATAGCAAAATTAAAGTAGATCTTTTATTCTACTCAAAATGTTAGATTGTGTGTGATCCCTTTCACAGTTGATATTTTCAAGCTTGTCTTCATAGTAAGCAGGTTATTTTATTATTTTTTTCTTGAAAATGTGGATAGTTCAAGGGAAGTCATCAATAGTTATTATTTAATATTTAAAAAAAAGGAAAAAAGAAAGCCACAAAAAATAACCTTGGACTTAGGAAACCTAAGTCTGTCACTAGGAGCCTGGTTGAAGAATTTATATTTTTATAAGGGAAATAGAGTTCGCATTTATCTAGGTAGCAGTCTTTGAAGAAGGAATGCTAGTGGAGGGGTTGAAGGGCTTATTTCCCAGGCTCAAAATAAGCAGGTTATTTTAGAATTCTTGTCTGATAATCTTGATATCCAGAGTCTTTGCTCCAGATGGTTTCTGCTGATTGTTTAACATGGCACCTTAGTTCCCTATGTGATTGATTACGTTTTGGTGCTATGCTGTTCCTTGTCTTCAAATAATTATATTGGAGGAATACTAAAGCCTAGCTGAAGGCGTGTTCTTCCCGGGAAGATCTGGTTTTGTTTGTGCGAAGCACCTAATGGTCTGGGATAGTTTAGAACACTCAGGGGAGGTGAATCTAGCTGCCCACCACATGAAGGCTGTCATGTGGTCATAACATCTTAGGGACTGACTCATTTTCCTTTTACTTGGAAGTGCACACGTGTCCTTGCAACTCTCTGGATGCTACAGAGAGGGGGACACTTTTAGTTCTGGTTTCTTCTTAACCCTGAAGTATGTAGCCCTTTCAGTTTCCAGCTTTAAAATGGGAGGGTTTTCTTTTAGATGGCCCCCATGGAACTGACCGTGGCTTTTGAACTCCATTCACCTTGCCCCAGCAGTTTGTCAGAAACCAACTTTCGAATCTTTCTGAATCTTCAAATGCCATCAGGCAGAAAGCTACTTCATCAGTCACTTTCTAGAATCACATTTTCACTTAGTTTTTGACCTGGTAAATCTTCATGATCTTTTCAGCTTTTTGATACTTTTAAGAAGATTTTTAAAAATATTTTATTGTGCCTTTTAATTGTTTTAATGAGAAGCTTTGGGTTTTAATAAACTTGTCCTCATTCATCCCATAGGTAGAACCCACTGTTCTCGCAAACCCTTCCGGTCAGGTGCCCCCACCTCTCCACTGAAACTTCTTTGATAAGGTGCCCTTTGCTGACAGTGCCCTTTGCTAAACTTGATGATCAGGTCACAGTGCTCATATCACCTACCAGCAGCCCTTGACATAGCTGATTACTCTATTTACTTGGCTTTGCGTGCATGCTAGGTCACTTCAGTCGTGTCTGACTCTGTGCGACTCTATGTACTGTAGCCTGCCAGGTTTCTCTGTCCAGGGGATTTTCCAGGCAAGAATACTGGAGTGGGTTGCCATGCCCTCCTCCAGGTCTCCCTGACCCCAAGGATAGAACCTGTGTCCCTTACATCTCCTGCATTGGCAGGCAGGTTCTTTACCACTAGAGTCACCCGGAAGCCTCTTACTTGGCTTTAGGTCAACACATTTTCTTTGTTTTCCTTCTGCATCACTGGGCTGCTATTTCCTCCTACTTTCTTCTTACTGTTCTATGGTAATAACATCTTCCATTAGTTCTCTCTCCTCTCCCTGACTGCTTAGTACTGCTCTACCCTCTGACCGATTCTCTTTTCTCTTTATATTCATGCAAATGGATGGTTTAAAATACCATCTGTAGACTGAGGACAGATTGAGGAGTCCCAGGAAGTCTTACGTGCTCAGCATGGGCATCTAGTGTGACCCAGATTCGTGTACGTAACAGCTTACTCAAGGTTTCCACTAGGATGTCTAATTGAGATCTCAGTCTTAACACATCCAAAATCATATTTTTCCTCCCCAAAACTGCCTGGAACTGAGGCATGAGAGAACAAAGGAAAAAAAGAAGGATTATGGTGAATTTTCCTAGTTTTTCTAAGATCCTTATCTTGATCCAGAACTTAAGGGATTATTGTAGAACTCTTTGTTCAAACCCTGGTGCCCAAGGCCAGGTTTCAAACTAGGGATATTCAGGTTTTAGCTTTATCTCCAAATATGCCTGTTATCATTTCTTTTCTAGAGTCCTTAAATAGCTATTCCATGCTTTCTGTCCAGGTTTTATAGCAGCATTCAGAGGAAGAGAGAAAGAATGGCGTCTACTTACTCCATATTATCCAGAACTGGAACCTAGAATAAAACTTTTATTTTTATACAGCATTGTGTTTTTCCTAAGTTAATCACCTGAATGTTTTGTTTACATTAATTCCCACAGATCCTTAATTTTTTCAGATGTATTGTCATATGAATCAGCCATTTTTCCTACGTATTTCACTTTTACACTGTAGTCCTCCATTTGGACTCCTCGGTCCTCCTCCAATTTAGACTGCTGCTGCTGCTGCTAAGTTGCTTCAGTCGTGTCCGACTCTGTGCGACCCCATAGACGGCAGCCCACCAGGCTCCCCTGTCCCTGGGATTCTCCAGGCAAGAACACTGGAGTGGGTTGCCATTTCCTTCTCCAAAGCATGAAAGTGAAAAGTGAAAGTGAAGTCGCTCAGTCGTGTCCTACTCTTAGCACCTCCATGGACTGTAGCCTACCAGGCTCCTCCGTCCATGGGATTTTCCAGGCAAGAGTACTGCAGTGGGGTGCCGTTGCCTTCTCCACCGATTTAGACTACTTGCTTTCTAAATTGCCTACAGGGGACGACAGAGGATGAGATGGTTGGATGGCATCACTGACTTGATGGACATGAGTTTGAGCAAGTTCCAGGCATTGGTGATGGACAGGGAAGACTGATATGCTGCAGTCTATAGGGTTGCAAAGAGTCAGACACAACTGAGTGACTGAACTGAACTTCCAACTAGATCTTCTCTTCACTAATTTCTTGGATTGGATCCATTGCTTCTTGGATCCCATGTATTCTCTCTTGCTTTACTCTGTAGTTTTTGCTGGAGGATATTCTCCAAAATCATTCTAAGGAAACATAAGAGATGAACTTTACATCCTTGCATGTCTGAATATGTCTTTATTCTGCCTTTGTTTCAGATTGGTAGTTGATTAATTATAGAATTCTAAGAGTGGGTAAGAAGCAGATGAATTTTTTTCTAAGTGTATTTGTAAATAATACCTTTGTTTCTAGCTCCATTCCTCACCCCTGCACCCTGCCATGTCCTGCTCCTGTATCTGAGACCTCAGTCTTTCCCAGTCAGTGTCTTTAAGAAAAAAACTATCCTCTTTTCTCATTCCTAGTGCGTAGGTGTCTGTTGATGGCTTTCTGCATCTGGTATGAGTGTAGAGGTGTTCAGTTCAGTTCAGTCACTCAGTCATGTCCGACTCATTGTGGCATGCAAAGAATGCAGCACATCAGGCTTCTCTGTCTATAACCAACTCCTGGAGCTTGCTCAAACTCATGTCCATCAAGTCGGTGATGCCATCCAACCATCTCATCCTCTGTCATCCACTTTTCCTCTCGCCTTCAATCTTTCCCGGCATCAGGGTCTTTTCTAATGAGTCAGTTCTTCACATCAGGTGGCCAAAATATTGGAGCTTCAGCTTCAGCATCAGTCCTTCCAATGAATATTCAGGACTGATTTCCTTTAGGATGGACTGGTTGAATCTCCTTGCAGTCCAAGGGACTCTCAAGAGTCTTTTCCAACACCACAGTTCAAAAGCATCAATTCTTTGGCGAGCCGCTTTCTTTATAGTCCAACTCTCACATCCATATGTGACTACTGGAAAAACCATAGCTTTGACTAGAAGAACCTTTGTTGGCAAAACAATGTCGACATAGATGGACTTTCAAAATAACTTTTTGTTTTCTCTGCCTCTGTCTAGGCATACTACACCCCTTTTCTTTACCTACTACTTGTAAGCATTCAGTCTTCATGAGAGACTCTTGTGCAAATTTAACATTATATTAAAAGTTAAAATGGGCATTAATATCCAGGCATCAACATTGAAACCTAACAGTGTAGCAAATCAGAATCTTTCCATAGATCAATATGTTACATGGAAATTATCTTTTAGGCAAGAAATGTTTAAAGTTGGAGTAGAATAGTTAAAAGAAGTGTCTGGTTTTCATGTAAACAAGGAGATTCAGTAACCTGTTTTTGGAAAATATGTGTTTCCAGAAAACTGTGGTACATGATTTGGGAGAAATAGTATAATACTTTTTGAACATAATGTGAAGTTAAATTTTGATCAGTTCTAAAGGAGCCAACCTTGATTAGTTAATCATATTGCCTCTGATGTTACTGTATGCCTGTATGTTATGAAACTTTTGTGTGAAAACAATTCTGAGATGAATACATACTGAATGAAAATGACTGAGTCTTCATGTCAGTTAAGTAAGCCCTCCATCTTAATGTTATTGTTCACATAGTTCTGCTGTTGGTTCTAATATTGCATCTTACCCATTTTATTTTTTAGAGATGAGAATTGTTTTTAAAAATGAAGGATTTAAACTTAATATATTTGCAAATATTTTTCTCCTGAGATTTGAATTATGAATTCAAATTCAAATGATGAATTCAAATTATGAAATCACTGGGGATTAAAAAAGATGAATGAACTTGTATATGCTTATTTGACCCATAATAAGCAGCCACAGTGTATGAGGCACCATGAGGATATGAGAACAAGTCACTGTTGGAATTCACAGAAATAACAGAAGTACTGGCAAAGTCTTCTTGAAACTTGGTTACATACAGTAAGATCTTTAAAACTGGAATCAAGTGGTAAGCAATGTGGAAGAAGCTATGCATGGATACTTTTGGGAGAGTCATGTGTTTTTGTAGGGGTGATGGTCTTACAGACATAGACTTGCCTTTCATTTCTGGAATTTCCTAGCTGTGTAACTTGGGGCAAATCTTACATATTCTAGTCTTTAGTTTCTTTCCTGATTAAAAAAAAAGTATACCAGAGAAGTTTAAATATCCTATCCAGTTATATTATTTCTGCCATTCTTTGTCAATGAGGATGTAGTCTGAGGATGGATCTTAAAGGGCTTTTGTTACCAATGTTTTATGTTTAAACTTATTAAGTAGGCAGTGGGGATAGACTCGAATAAGGGAAGAGAATATCATAATTACACATATTCACTAGGAAAGTGGTTTGTTAGCAAAGTTGGTTATCAGGAATACCTGTGGAGGTGTTAAAAAAATGCAGCTATTTGTATCTTAGCCCTACTCTAACAGATCCTGTGGTAGGAAAATATTGTGTTTACCTGAAGTTAGGGGGAGACTGGGTCTTGAGAGTCCAGTTATGCAGCTGTTAACAATAATTCGTCTGAGTTAAATGACAGTATCGATAAAGAAAGTGTCTGTGGCTATTCCTTGAGAAGTTAGTCATGATGTGCCTTTTCATCTTTTAGGTTTTCTATAACCATCAGCTTTTCTTACCCTTTCTAGTAATTTTTATTCAACCCATCATAGAGTAATAGATATGTTCACATCGTGGGTAATATTCACTGAACATATACTTTCAGTCAGGCTCTGATAGTACATCATGTCGAGAAATTTATACACCTCCCCCTCCAGGTTTGTGGGGACAAATGGTTATCTATCAGCTGGATATGATTATCATACTCACTTTATAGATTAGGAATATGTGAGTTGTCCTAAATCACAGTGTTAAAGTAAGTGTTTTAAATGTGAAGTCTTTTTGAGTCTAGAAACCTGTCATAGATTGGAGACCTTGTCATTCTGGCTGCCGGAGCCCTCTGCTCACCTCTTTTCTCTCTTCTTTTTATCATCTTCCCCCCGTGTAAGGTGACATCAAAAGGTGTCTCTAAGAATGTTAATGCATATGTGATTGAGAACAGTGTTATTTCAATGAATGAATGTGTCCACCACACTAGTCTGCATGCAATACGCTGTGAAAAGACTCATGCACAAAAGATGTTTCTGAGATGTTCCCAACACAGTAACCAGAGTGTTCCTTTCAACTTAACCATCTCGCTCCTCTTTTAAAGCCCTCCTATGTAACCCTCCAATGTCTCCTCCTCTCCCCTAGAATAAAAGCAAGTCTGTAATTATAATGGCCTGTGGGGCTCCATAACGATTACCCTCATTATTTCATGTGGTAGTTTTATATGTCCCCTTGGCTAGGTTATATACTCAGTTATTCAATCAAACACTAATCAATGTGTTGTCATAAAGATATCTTGTAGATATGGTTCATACTACCAGTTTACTTCAGGGGGAGAAAAGTGGATATCTTCAATAATGTTAGTGGACTTCATCCAATCATCCAGTGTTGACAGCCCTGGAAGCAAAAATTCATGTTTTCAGGTGGAAAAGAGATTCTGCCTCAAGACTACAGCATCAACTACTGCCTGGGCTTCCAACCTGCCACCTGCCCTATAGATTTCAGACTTGCCAGCCCTGCAATCATGGGAGCCATTTCTTAAAATATGTCTCTTGACATTAAGAATTACACACACATAGATAGTACACACATTCTATTGGGTACAGGTTAGATAGGTAGTTACAAAGATGATAGATAGATAGATCTATCCATCTATTTGTTAACCTTTCTGTCTTATATCTATACATACTATATATTCTCTATATCTCTTTAATCTATCTATCAAGGTTCTCCAGAGAAACCAATGTGTTCTGTTGGTTCTATTTCCCCGGAGAACTCTTACTGATACACCTCACCTAGCCTTTTCACATTGTTTCCTCCTCTCAAACCTGCTCCAACCAAGCCAGCCTCTTGACTGGGTCCTCAAACCTACAGGCATACCCTTGCCCTAGGGCCGCTGCACTGGCTGCTCTATCCACTAGACCCTTCTTCCCCCAGGTAATTCCATAGCTCACACCCTGCTTCCTTCAAGTTCGACCTTTTCAATGAAGCTTACACTTAACCACTTTATTGTAGCCCATCCCCTCTGACCTTTTCTTTTCTCCCTACCCTGCTCTGTTTCCTCTCATCCACAGCACCTTATCACCTCCTAATATGTAATTTATTTATCTCATGTATTATTTATTGTTTGTCTCCACCACTAGTATGTAAGTTTCATGAAGGAGACAATCCTTGTCTATTTTATAAACTGATGTATCCCAGGTGCTTAGCATGGAGTAAAAACCCAATGATAATTGTTGGAGCAACAATGAATGAGAAGTCTGTAGAGATTAATAAATCAGAGGGCCAGGGGGCCTGAGATGGGGTGTTGGGACTGGTCAGCTGAGGACTCTGCTTAATGAGTAGGGTCTGTATGGACAGTGATTGGTAGGACTAGGAGGGTCAGTAGTAGATAAATGGGTCAATAATTGGGGCTTCCCAGGTGGCGCTAGTGGTAAAGAACCTGCCTGCCAATGTAGGAGATGTGAAAGATGCAGGTTCGATACCCGGGTTGGGAAGATCCCCTGGAGGAGGAAATGGCAACCCACTCTGGTATTCTTGCCTGGAGAATCGCATGGACAGAGGAACCTGGCGGGCTATAGTCCATAGAATTACAAAGAGTCAGACACAACTGAAATGACTTGACATGCATGCACGTGGAGATCATTAAGGAGACCAGCTATGGCAGAGGCTAATTATCTTGCCCAAGGTCATTCATCTAGCAAGTTGCAGAGCTGGAACTGACCTCAAAATGTCTTAACCTTAATGCTGTACAATTCAAGATGTGAAAGCTGACTGAAGGAAGTATATAGTGGAAGGTGTAAGACAACATCTGTGAATCCTGGAAATTTCCCCTGAGTAGCAAATCAGAATGGAAAAAAACTCAGAAGTTGATACTACAGGTAAATTCAATACTCAAGAGCTCTGGTAGAATAACCAAGTGATATTTGATCTGTCAGATTATATCAGTGAACAGTGCACGAGGCCATGATCCTCTAGGCTACCGCACCCTTCCTGTGATTTCTGCTGCTGAGCCTGCAGGTAAAACAGAATAGTCACAGCCTGATGCAGGTGCTGGGATAGGTCAGGAATCACAGTAGTGTTCCTATAAATGTGGGGAGTTGGTGCCCCGGCATGATGATTTTGACAGTGGTGTGTAGGATGAGAGGAGGGAAGCACAGGAAGCAGAAAGACTAATGTCCTGCAATAGTAATCCGTGAATGAAACGATGAGGCTTAAAATGTCCAAAGCCAGTCCCATCACCATGAGTGCCTCTCTGCACCCTTGTTTGCCTTTTTCATCCAGTCCTCCTACTCAGCCTTCCCCTTCCAGAGCTGTGCATGCATGCTAAGTCGCCTCAGTTGAGTCTGACTCTTTG
Source organism: Muntiacus reevesi (assembly GCF_963930625.1). Taxonomy (NCBI): domain Eukaryota; kingdom Metazoa; phylum Chordata; class Mammalia; order Artiodactyla; family Cervidae; genus Muntiacus; species Muntiacus reevesi. The sequence continues at coordinate 181,351,252 of NC_089249.1, read as the reverse complement.
CGACCCCATGGACTGTAGCCCACCAGGCTCCTCTGTCCATGGGATTCTCCAGGCAAGAATACTGGGGTGGGTTGCCATGACCTCCTCTAGGGGATCTTCCCTATGCAGGGATTGAACCCATGTCTCTTACATCTCCTGCCTTGGCAAGCGGGTTCTTCATCATTAGTGCCACCTGGAAAGCCCAGTCACTCAGTCGTGACCCCATGGACTGTAGCTTCTCTGTCCATGGGATTCTCCAGGCAAGAATACAGGAGTGGGTGGCCAGTTCCTTCTCCAAGCCTATCTTTATCTTACTCCTTGCTTCACAGATTAAAATGGTGTCTCTGACACTCCCAAACTACTTGTCATAGATTTCAGTACTCTGCCATGTCCACACTGGAGACGACTTCCCCTTGAAAGCCCAAGAAGTGGGAAATATTTACCCTTGGGAATATTTCTTATTTAGGGACAAATATGTCAGTATGACAGAATATTCCTGAAGAGGCTTCTTTCTATAAAATGATAGTAGAAAGATTCACTTTGGAATTGTGCCTTTTATTCCATTTTAGAGGTAGTTTTGCAAATCAGTATATACAAAAGCAACAGAAAACCCAAATCAAACTTTTGGGAAAAGTTACATTTATTTAATAAGAGATTACTGAGTAAAGTGAGAGACAATGAATGTAATGAATTTGAGAGACTTTTCCAAAGATCATAAAATGTAATAAATGTGACAAAGTTGTAGTGAATGTGTCCCCAAGAAAATCACACTATGACAATGCATAAGAATATAAATAATATAAAAAAATCTCTCCTGGGGGAGATTACAAAGGGCATAATGAAAGTTTTTTAAATTATGAATTTGTTCATTATCTTGATTATTGTGATGATTTCACAAATAGTTACATATGCTAAGACATATTAAATTGAGCCTTCTATTTGCAGTTTATTGTATGTCAATTATATCTCAATAAACCAGTTTTGTTGGGGTTAAAAAAACATTTAAAAAATCCCTCCTGTACAAATCTCAACACACTGGACATACTGAATAAAAGCTTGTATCAAAATGTAATCTTACTCTGCTTTAGGGAACTCATACTGCAGAAAATACTGTGATTGTAAGGTGGAAAAGCCACCAATCAGAACCCCATTTTCACTGGAACATATAATCCACACAGAGGAGAAATCACTCAAAGTCCATAAATCTGAGAAAGCCTATAAGTATAGCCCAGCTGTTATTCAACAGAGAAGGGAACACACAGGCAGAATGCCTTATAAATTCCACAAATCTTGGAGAAAAAACTTTTTTTCAAGGGTTCAAATTGATTGGATATTGGAGGAGGCAAACTATGCGTGCAAATAACATGGAAAAACCTGCGGGGATCTGTCAACCCCCACTGAACAGCGAAGAAATGATCCAAGGGGAGATCTTATGTACACACCGAATGTGGAAAAGCCTTCTTCCAGGAGTCAGATCTTCGTACACATTAGAGGATTCAGAAAGGAGAGAAGTCTCACAAATGTACTAAATATGTCAATGCCTTTGGCCATAGAGGATGCCCCCACTGCACACAAAACGGTGCATGCCTCTTCTGTGAGTGGTCTGAATGTGAGGAGGCCAGAAGAAGACAGAACTCACTGCACCTCAGAGAGTCCACATCAGAGAGACCAGTCTGAGTGAAATTGGGGGCCGTTAAAGTCTTCAGCAGGAAGCCAGGACGCTAAGTTAGAAACGTCATGTGGCAGGGTGGTGGACGGGTGAACAAATCCTCTAGATGTGGAAAAGCTTTTACTAAGAAATAATTCAAATTCTGAGTCATAGAGTTCAGAGTGGGGAAAATCACAAAAATGTAAAAACTGTGGAAAGGTTTTCAACTAGAAGTCAAGACTCAGTGCATAACAGAGAATTTATACTGAGAGAAAGAGCCAGAAAACAATGAATACAGGAAAACCTTCATTTGGAGACGAGAGCTCATTGTTCTCTAAAAGTTAATATAGGAGAAAAACTGTATTAAAGCACTAATGTGGAAAAGCCATCAGCAAGAAAATACACCTCATTGTACATCAGAAAACCCACACAGGAAAGAGGCTGTATGAAAGAATGAATTTTGGTAAGCACCCAGCAATATATGAAATATCATAATTCACACTGCAGAGAATTCCTAGGAATGCAACAAATGTGGGGAAGGAGAATCTATACACCAAAAATGTTATTCTGAGGAGAAGCCCTTTTAAAGAATGCAGAAACAATCTGGTCCCAAGGTCAAAACAGATTATGCAGAGATTCTGTCTAAGGAAGAGTCTCTACTGGATGAAGTACAGTTGAATCTTCGAAATCAGTTCCAGACATTAGCCACTAGAGAATTCATACTGATAAATAAAAAGAGTCAATTTAACAAATTCAAATTCTACCCCAGGGAAATAAAATTCCATAACTTAAACCAAACCTTTTGTTAAAAATAGATTACTGAAAAATGCATTTGACGTCCAAGCATTTTCCTTCCCATGCTTCATGCATGCCTTTCAAAGGTGATCTCCCAGTAAATATTGAGAGAGAACAGTTTGGATATTCATCCCAAGTTATCCACTTGGAATGAACCTTCACCATGGACACAACTCTGTCTGTAACTGGTCCCAACCTAGAACTTGAGAACAGGCATCAATGGAGGGCAAACGCCACACTGATAGTTTATTCTCACACCACTGCCACCACACGTGCATCTCATTTTCTTAAAGTTCAGGGTTCATTTAAGCGAATACACATGGGGGGGGGGGGAAGCTATTCTCTAAGCATGACATCCCCCAGATCCTAGGAGAAAAGAGGTCAAGGAAAAGACTCGGACACAAATAACCTCACGGGGGCACCCCAGTTCCCTCTGTCCTGTGCAGGCCCATCTTCTCCCACAGGGCTCTCACGCAAGGCTCAATCCCTCTGTACCAGCAAAATATTTACCCAAGCCCAAGCTACACAGTCCAAAATACAGAGCCACAGAGCTCTTGTGGAAACTGCTCCTCTCCGGCTCTAACCCTGTATTTCAATCTGGAGTCTACACGTTCTCCCTAGATTCTGGAGATTGATCAAGGTGGAGGAAATCCACTCATGCTGGGCCAAGCCCAAGGCTTCACCATGATCTCTGACTTCAAACCAGTGAATGTAAGTTTAATCCCTCTCCAGAAGAGGATTCTCTCAGTGCCTGTTCTTGGCGAGAAGGAAGCATGAAGACAAGACCCACAGAAGAACGGGGCTGAAATATGTCATGTGGGTCCAGGCCAGTTCCATCCTGCTAGGCCTGGCCTTAGTGGACTCCCCACCCTGACTGCTCGCTGTAGACCTGGGCTCTTCACAGCTTCCATCATGAAGCAAGGACACAAAAGCCGCAGAGGAGGGGGAGCAAGCGTCCCATTCATCCTCTACTTGCTATTTGGGGCCTCTGTGTCCTCACCCTTGGGGGGGGCTGCCACTGTGGAGGTCGTCTTGAGGCTCCGCTTCCGCTTCTGCACGTTCTGCTCCGGGTGGAACAGGATGACGTAGGTCTTGGGTACATAGAGCATGCCGAGGGACACTGATGCGCTCAGGCTTAAGGACACAGTCAGCGTCGTGGTTTGGATGTAGATCTAAGCCACAGAGGAAAGGACCAGGTGGACTCGGCCCAGTTCTCGCCCACCCTCCACCCACACACAGCCTGGGAGTGAGTCCATTTCAGTCAGCTGAATGGGAATGACCACACGATAAAGCAGAGCGGTGTAAACAAAGGCCCCCATGGCAGGAAGAATGGCTGTGTGGCTCTGGTGTGGGCAGGAAGAAGGGAAAACAGCACATGACTGAGTGGGCAAGTGACCAAGGGAAGCAAGAGGTTTATTCACAGACAGCCACACCTAGGGCAATGGTCCATATGCCCAAAAAGGGTTACAGCATGTTAGCAAATGAATGAACATGTTCTCAAATATACAAATGAATGGATTAACACAACCTGCACAGAGGAACAAGTGGGCAAACAAAGGGATCATGAGGTGAATAAATGAGAGTTCCACTGGGCATATGAATAAATGAATGCATAGTGGTCAAACAAATGAACAAAAGATGGATTGGCAGAGATAAATATATGAAAAGGTAACTTAATAAAAAAAGTTAATTGGTGGGTAGAAGCATGGATGAATAAATGAATGAATGAACAAAGGGAAAGGGAAGGAGAGAACAACCAGAGGGAAACTAGAAAGACAAATGAGTACATGAATGAATCAGCCAACCAAACAATCAATCATTCTTATGGGCCCAGCACTTAGAACAGTTGAGCCCCTCCATGGACAAGCAGGAAACAAATGAGGTTGGGACCTAGATTACCTTTTCAGCTGATTGGGCAGTGCCAAAGAAGATTGGCACAAAAGCCAGCCAGATGATACAGGTGGTGTACATGGTGAAGCCAATGGGCTTGGCCTCATTGAAGGTCTCGGGCACGCCACGGGCCTTGATGGCATACACCGTGCATGTGACCATGAGCAAGAGGCTGTAGCCCAGGCAACCGATGAGGGACAGATCCGACATGTCGCACTTGAGCACGCCTCTGGCCTGTTCTGGGTCCACCGTCCGCTGCTCTTCATAGTCAATCACACTGTGTGGGGGCTGGGCCCCCAGCCAGGCCAACACTCCGACCACCTGCAGGAGGCAGCATGGTTATCAAGGACACACCCAGACTCACCCTCGACTGAGATCTCTGGCAGGGTAGGATCGCTTCGACACTCCTGGCCTGTTGAGTGGAATGCTCGGGCCACCGAGAGGGCAGGGTTGTCCAGGAGGGCGCTGCCTGGGCAAAGGCCAGTGACACAGGCAGGTGGGGAGGAGAAGCTGCAGTGGAAGTCTGTGCTGGGAACACCAGGACTGGATAAGGGGGCCTGAATGTCCTCTTCCTGTATTTCAACCATTATCGGTGCCATCTACTGAGCTACACAAGGTGGCAGAGGATGAGATGGTTAGATAGCATCTCTGACTCAATGGACATGAACTTTCAAGCTCCAGGAGATAGTGGAAGACAGGGAAGCCTGGCGTGCTGCAGTCCCTGGGGTCGCAAAGAGTCAGACACGACTTAGTGACTGAACAACAAAAAACAAGGGAAAGTGACTGCAGGCAGAGGCTCTGGAACTGTGGCCCTAAACATACCTCCTCCATCTACCAAATGGGAACCCTCATAATCTGTTGGAGGATGTGATGCAGCTTAGGGGAGGAGTCAGTGCATGTCCCATTAATTTAGCACAAGGCCCAGCAGAGATGCTCCTCTCCATGGAGGCAGTATCGTGTGTTCTGCAGACATGAAAACGCTAGCTGGATCCAGTCTAACCATATGGGACACCTCATTCCTGAGGACCCCCTTCCTTCTCTAGATCCAAAGAACTGTTGAGCAAGACATCATGAAATCACGTGGGAATGCATAGTGATACTCAAAGCAGAGAGGCACTGGGTGGAGAGTAGTATGAATGTAAGCTTATGCTGGGCGGCCAGGGAGGTCAGGGCCCTAGCAAGGAGGAGATGGAGAATGAATTCCTTCACAGGGAGCGGAGACATGACCTTGAGGCAAGGGAAGCTGGGCAGTAGGAACTAAGACACCTGCAGAAAGGTGGGACCTGGGAAAAGCTGTCCTATATGTTTGTGCAGGCCATTCACTGAATAAGTGTGCTTGGTTTGGGAAGAATGAAGCTGAATCCTAGCCAACACTTCAGTGCAATGCTGTGCATCTGGAGTAGGGCTGTGTGATCCTAGAGGAAAGGAAGTTTTTAAAGGAATTTGTATATCCAGAAGGAGCACCTTTTTGTGATTCTCCTAAAAGCAGAAGCTCCATGAACAAGGGACTAATAAAATAAAGCCCCACCCACTGTCTGGGAAGGAAGCATGGAGGCTCCTCTTATAACTCCTGTAAATGGGGGAGGAAGTTGCCCATGAGAAATGAAGACTCAAGGTCTATGATACATGGGCAGAGCAACCAAAATGCACCTCACTGAGTTTGCAGCCTAAGTAACTGACAGAAGAATTGGCATCCAGTACACATAACGAACTCCTATAAAATAACAGGAAGTGAGCAAAGCTCAGGAGCAGGTGCAGACACATCACAGAAGACGAAGTTACAAAGGCCAGCTGCACTAGAAAGGAGAGACAAATTAAAACACTGAGACATCCATCCACTTCCATTGTATTGCTAAGTAACCTTGTGAAGGGGAAGGTGTGCACCTCTGAAAAGATTTGGGATTTCCAGAAAGGGAGGTATAAAGCAGGGAGTCCATAGGTAAGCCGGAGGAGAGCACTGAATGTAGTCTAAGCACCTCTATCCTGGGGTGAGGGGTGCCACGGGAGTTTCAGGCAGGAGGCAGTGAGGTGCCTTCCGAGGATGGGCGGGGCACTGAGATGCTGGCCCTGACGAAGGACACTCAAACCCATCTATATGCTGGAACAGGGCAGCACCTTCCAGCTGTGGACAGTTGCATGGACTGAGGCCCATGGGTGGGAAAGATGCAGAGCTAGGTAGGAAGAAGAGCTCTGCTGGAGTGGAGAAAGACCTGTGTCCAAATGACTTGAGCCCCCACTTGGCCCTGAGAATTGGGCTGGCTCTGCAATGTCACACACACATCTGTCTCCTAGTACCCTTTACATAACATGGGAGCCATTTCCAACGTTCTATTACCATCTCAGAGGAAACCCAGAAGGAATTCTGCTTTTGCTGTACATATAGCATGAAATGCTGGCTATTTATGGAACTGGATGCTTCATTCCACAGTAATATCATCAGACCCTATGCCTCTCATCTAGTTTACCCAGTGACTGACTGGGCAGCAGAAACTCCCCTTATGGAAATAGATTCTCTGCTTGGGGGAAATTCATCAGGTATCTCTTTGCCCTGGGAGCGAAACTGTGGAACAACATGTTCAGTTTATGAAAATTATTTCACTGTTTTACAGAAAAATCACTGGACGCTTGCACTCCCCACCTTGCTGATTCATTTTCCTCCAAGGATGAAGCAGGAGGAAACAATTGCTGCTAAGTGAGTTCTACTTACAAAAACAGTAGCACCCTAGCACCTGGGACTTTTTTTTAAAAACATAGAGACCAAAATAGAAGAGTGACTCTGATCTTTAAAGTAGAGGTCAGTGCCTGTACCCTCAGCCCCAATCCCATCTGCCAGCCCGTCAGCTTGGAGCCTGCGGACTCACCTGCACAGAAGTGAGGCTGAAGGTGATGACGAGCTGCGAAGTGGGGCTGATGAAGGGCGGAGGCGTGACCGAGCGCTTCCCTTGCTCAAAGATGCGGTAGATGCGGTTGGTCTTGGTGAGCAGGGCCGAGTAGCTGAGGGAGGTGCCGAGGCCGAGGAAGAGTCTGCGGGTGGCGCAGACCGCCGCTCCGGGCTCAGCCACCATGAGGAAGGTGATGGCATAGATGAGGAAGATGCCGGTAAGGAGGACATAGCTGAGCTCACGGCCAGAGGCGCGGACGATGGGGGTGTTGTTGTGCCGCACGAAGGTGGCCACCACCGTGGTGGTGGCCATGATGCCCAGCATGGCCAAGAGGAGGGGCGGGGCCGCCCAGGGCGAGGACCAGGAGAGGCGGACCACCGGTGTGGGGCGGCAGCCCGTGTGGTTGCGCGTGGGCCTCATGTGCCCTGGGCAGGCCTCGCAAGTGAACTCGTCCACCTGGAAGCGGTACCCGTCGCAGGCCTCGCAGTGCCAACAGCAGGGGACGCCCTTCACCATCTTTTTCCGCTCCCCCGGCCCACAGGGGAGGCTGCAAAGAGACTCGGGCACCTCTCGGGCGTCTCCTGACCACTGCAGGGCTTCCACCTGGGACAGGACACCGCGGCCTGTGACTCCGCCTCCAGGAAGGTGGGCCCGCCTCCCTGCGCCCAGAGCTCAACCTGTGCCACTTACATCCAGCCTGAGGGTCTCCGCCCACTGGCCCACCGCCTGGTAGCTGCCACTGCCTGCACTGCCATTGGTCGCCTGGTACTGGAAGATGTCATATCGCCCAGGTGCGTCCCCATTCTCATTGAACATCACAGGGGTTCCTGCGCTGCCTGAAAGGAGAGCCTGTCATCCTCGCTGGTTCTCTAGCCCATCGAAGGCCAGGACAAAGGAGGAGCTTAGCCAGCAGGTGAAAAGGTGGTCAGTATCATCTATCATCAGGGAAACTGCAATCAAATCCCCAGTGAGATTCCTCCTCACACCCATTTAGGATGGCCACTGTCGAAACAATAGAAAGTAAGTGTTGGAAAGTGTGGAGACACTGAAACTCTATACTCTACTGATGGGAATGTAAAATGATACACTCACTATGGAAAACAGTATGGTGGTTCCTCAAGAAATTAAATGGAATTACCACATGACCCCACAATTCCAATTCTAGGTATATACCCAAGAAAACTGAAAGCAGGGACTTGAAGAGATGTTTATACACTTCTTTGTTCACAGTAGCAAAAACATGGAAGAGATGCAAGTGTCCATTGACAGATGAATGGATAAGCAAATTGTGGTCTATACATACAATGGAATATTATTCAGCCTTAAGAAGGAAGGAAATTCTGACATATTCTACAACATGGGTGAATCTTAAGAACATTATGGTAAGTGAAATAAGCCAGTCACTAAAGGACAAACACTGTGTGATTCCACTCATCTGAGTGATCAAATTTGGACCACTTAGAGTGATCAAATTAATATTGACAAAAGGTAGAATGGTAGTTGCCAGGGGCTGGGGGAGAGGGAAATGAGGCGTTCATGTTTAATGGGTGCAGAGTTTCAGTTTTGCACAATGAAGAGTTCTAGAGACGGATTGCACAAGTGACACCATTAAGCTGTACATTTAAAAATGGTTAAGACAATAAATCTTACTCTATGTGTCCATGTATACTAAGTCGCTTCAGTCATGTCTGACTCTTTGTGACCCTATATGCTGTAGCCCACCAGGCTCCTCTGTCCATGGGATTTCCCAGGCAAGAACACCAGAGTGGGTTGCCATGCCCTCCTCCAGGGGATCTTCCTGACCCAGGGATCCAACCCACATCTCTCTCCTCTCCTGCATTGGTAGGCAGGTTCTTTACCACTAGTGTCACCTGGGAAGCCAACTCTTTGTGTATATTACTACAATTAAAAAGAAATAAGAAAGCTTAGGTATCTAGGTAGGAGGAAGAGTTCAGACTTAGAAAGGTACTGATTTGAACAATAAGCCTTATTCCTTTTGGAAGCTTGTTTGGAACCTTGCAGAGCTAATCTGGAGTGATATTATGTCATGCTCTTTTATTTTATTTGTTTATTTATTTAGCCTCACAGCATGTGGGATCTTAGTTCCCCAACCAGGGGTCAAATCCATGGCCCCTGCAGTGAAAGCGCAGAGTCTTAACCACTGGACTACCAGGGAAGTCTTAAATCATGCTCTTTAACAGGGAGCTTAGCAGAGAGAAGATGCTCAACACTTGGTGGAAGAACAGTTTTTAATTTTCTAAAGGATAGTAATTGAACACGATGTGAAGCTTTCCCCACAAACCATAAGCACAGCTGAGTCTATCTGGGCCTTCTCAAAAACCCTTATTCTGAGCCCTGACCATGTATCAGGCCCTCCACTGGTATCAGGGGGACACGGATCCATACTTTGTGCTCAGGCGGCACAGGGCCTGATTGGGGAGGCATTTGGAAGCCTGAGACATGGAGTGGGACGCCTGTCCACAGCGTGGGCAGTGCCCTGAGAGACCAGATGATTCCAAACTCTCTGCAGTGGGGCGAAGAGCTGTGTGTGACCCTCTGAGAGGTCCAGGCAAAAAGGGTCACAAACAAGTTCTTCAGAACCTGGAATTTGCAGCCTGGGGCAGGGGGTGCCGAAGCCTGGGGAACAAGGAGTGTCAAAAACTGGTCCCCAGAACTTGGCTCAAGCCTCCAGCTCTCAGGCCCAGGTGCTCCCGCTGTCCCCTTCTGCTCTCCCATTCTTTCCATCCTGGGGATGTCCCAGGTCCTGAGAACTCCAACCCAGCAGGCTTCCCCTCACTCACACAGGGGCTCTGGCTCCCACTCACCATTGAAGCGCACGGCTCGAATATACTGCAGCAGTGTCCGGCCATCAGTGGGCTCCATTGCCGGGCACAGGCCTGTGTGCCCGGGGCAGAGAGCCTGGTGCATGCTGTGGAGGGCGTGGGCAATGGCGTACACAGCATCAATCACAAACTGCACCTTCCCTTCCTGCTCGTAGGCGGAGTCCCGGCCGATGCGTTCCTCACCTGTCCTAGGGATGCCCAGAGGAAGTGTGCCTGGCCCCCAGGTGCCCAACCTGGCTTCCCACCTCTCCCTCTCCACCCTCAACACCCACCCTGGGCAGCTCTCACCTGTGCATTTGCGGGTGGAATCGTCAGACTGGGTACCTGAGCTAGTCAGTTTGCAGTTAAAATTCTCTTCCCAGAACTCAGCAAACCAGATGTTTCGGCGGTTGTTCTCCAGGGATCGAGTCATGAAGTACTGGTCAAATCCTGAGAGAGAGCGAAGGAGGAAGGAGGGGAGGCACCCAAATGAGCCAGCCACAGCTCACCACTTGTGTCCGTTCACCACTTGCTGAGTTTACAGATGGGGATGCCCATGTGATCAATTTCTGGCCTGGCTAATGAGTTCAAAGTCATCTAGAGACTCTGCAGTAAATTTGCAAACTCAGAGCCTCACCACATAAAAGAATTTTTTGCTGCCTTGTCTTTCCTGGTTAGGATGCCTCTGTGAAGATGGGTGGAGCTTCAGCAGCCACTTTGTGAATAAGACATCACAATCAAGAAGACATATAGCAACTACAGAGGCTGGTGGAACAGAAGGGAGGACAGAGCTCAAGATTCCGAGAACATCGTTGACTCATTGCCCTAAACATGAAGTTTCCCCTACTTTGAGACCTCTTGTCTTGTGATGGAATACATTTATTGCTAAAACTACTCTCAGTCTAGTTCGTTGCCTACAACTGAATGCATTCTAAGAGAAAGGAAAAGTGTAAGGGTGTGTGCACCTCCAAGAGGCTGGGAGCCCCTGGAAGTCAGGGCTCAGTATTGACAAGAGTCTGTACTTCATAAAATAGCCCCGAAGTACCTCATCAAGGTGTCTTTAGTTCAGCCTTTGGGGAAATGAGCAATCCTAGTGTAAAGTGACCACCTTTTTTGCATTCTTCCAGATATTCACAGGTGGGATGGTGGAGGAGGGGTGGAGAGGCAGGCCTCATTAATTGATCAGTAGGACAGTAAGTCCCACATCCTTGTTTTCTCTCCCTCTCACACTCATCTTCAAATTAGAGTGCCTTTGGCAGAACCCAAATGCAGGCACTGATCAAAACAAAACAAAACTAACAAACAAAACTTAACAATTCTTCAGCCTGTACAGTGGTGTGTGCATTTCCTCATTTGCCAATTCATTTCAAACACTGGAGGGATGTGTTCATAGAATCTCAGGATTCTAGAATTCCCAGAAGGGACCCTGGGTCATGGTGCAATTTTATAGAAGGGGAAAATGAGCACCCCAAGAGGGTGGGGAAGGGTAGATATGGGTGGGAGATGCAGGGGAGGGCATCCCCCACTCACCATCAATGGAGGCCCTTTTGGGCAGGATGGTGATAGCCCCCACGGCCACATCCTCCAGGTTCAGGACGGGTGAGATCTTGGCTCCCCAGCTGTCTGAGCCAACCCACAGGAAGTGGCCAGTCAGGTTGGCCTGGCGTGCAGCCTCCAGAACCCTCCTGGTAAGAACAGGGAAGGGTGAGGATGCCCTGAAGTCCTCCTCCTGCTTAACCCTGGTCACTTGCCAATCTTCGCTCGCCATCTATCCCATTCGGCACCGCTCAGCAGACCCTTGTTTATCAGGAAAAGTAGCATGTAGGCAGTTTAGGACTCCGGGTTTCTCAGGTAGTAAAAGGTCCAGCCAGGCTCTGACTCCAGGCCTGCCCTCACGTTCTGTGCACCGCTTCATGCTGTCTTTAAGCAGGGCCTGCCTTCTCCTGCTGGGGTTCAGGCTGGGGGCCGTGCCTTCTGCTGATAACCTGTTGCCCCGGGAGTTGTTCCCTGACAACTGTTACATGTGCCCACCAGTCTCTCCCCCACTGTTAATGATAGAAGTAGATATGTGTTCTTATGTTTCTATGGCTAGGCTTGGAGCATTTCTGGGACCAGGTTCATTTCTGGGGCCACCAGACACAGAGAGAACAGTAGAAAAGGTATGTGGTGGCAGGAAGGCAAGAGGGGAAGAAAGAGGGGAAGGGAGGATGTGCATGGCTGGGATACGTGAGATGAGGCAGCAGGGTCTTCAAGAAAAGCTACAGAACACGGTGCCTGAACACGCCCTCTGTCCCACCTGATGTCATCCTCGTTGGCGAAGATGATGATGCCCCGGGCATTCGGTGTCTCCATGAGCCTCTTGATCACTTTATTGAATTCTCCTGGTTTTGGTTCCCTGGGAATCTTGATGGACTGGGCAATACAGACCCCCCCTGGGTGTCGGAGATGCCAAAGTCAGTCCTTCACCCACCAAGGCCACCGCCACACGTGACTGTGGCAGGAACTGAGTCTTCCAAAGGAAACAGTGCCTGCCCACAGGGAGTACCATCCAGGCTCCCCACTATAAACCCAGAGCCCCACCTCACAGCTTGCACCCTGTCTGACGGCCGCTCCATAGGCTCCTTCAGGCCTCAGACCACCCCCCTCTGCCCTGGGCCCAAGCTCACCAGCCTCTCGAGAGATCTGCACAAAAGCCTCAACCCCACTCTCGCCATAGTTGCCCTCAGAGGCCAGTGTGGACACGTAGTTCCATCCCAGTGCCCGCACTATGTCCACCATGGCCTGGGCCTGGTAGGAGTCAGGCGGCACCACGCGGGAGAAGAAGTCATAGCGTGTGGAGTCGCTGAGCTCCGGGGCCGTGGACGCGTAGCTGATCTGGGGGATCTAGAGTGAGGAAAGACACCGGGCTGTGGATGGAGGGTCGGTCACACTAGGTAGGGAATGCAGTGAGGACCCAGGACCCAGGGACAGGGTGCTCGGGGCAAGTGGGAGCAGCCTCTCCACATGGAGAGGCTGGAACATGCGGACAAAGACCTGCATTTTGTGAATGGGGCTAATGGAACATGGGATGCATGAGGGTCTAGGGGAGAGGGCATATAATTGCATGGGGTGTGGCACCGGCAAAAGGGAACTAGGGGTTCACGTCCAGTCTGCAGCTGCCAGGCACTGGCTGCAGCATTCACCTGGGTAAGGGGACATCTGTCAGCCCCAGAGGGAGACATGTTTCCCCAGTTCACACAAAGGGGTGGTCTGCACAGGCGGGCATCAGCCCCAGGAGGGGTTGAGCAGGCAGGAGAGCAGGAGAGGGGCTGTTTGACTGAAGGTTGTGTCTGGTCTGATGGAGGGGCCTGTTTGGAACTGGGTTTATCCGAGTGCATTAGAGTGATTAATCATGGGGATGATGGCTGAGCTGATTCAGGAGGAAGGATGGGGGCAGGAAGTGTGAAAGGAGACTGCAGAATGATAATGGGAGAGGCTGTCAGAGCAGAGGGGCGAATCCCTCATGTTAAAGGAAGACACAAGCAAACGACAACAAAACCAACACACACGCGAAAGGCAGCAAGTGGGAGCTGGTGTGAAGGTCCGAGATGCGGAGGTTCTAGAAGCAGCAGGTTGGAACTGGTCCAGGGGAGACAGAGATGTCTGAAGCCGAAACAGAGAAAGGGTGGAGTGTGGAGAGTTATGGAAAGGGGAGGGGAAGAGCGAGAAGGAAAAGAGGAAAGGGAGAAGAGAAAGAACGAGGGAAAATGAGAGAAAAGGAGGCAGAGGAAGGCCCATGGGCTACAGGGCAATTAATGGACGCCGTAGTTATCCCGGCACTCTAGACACTTTCATCCTCAGAACAACTTTCCCAGACAGACTTGCGTCTGGCCCAGGGAGCAGGGCTTCTTGACTGACTAGAGTGATTCTCGAAAGGAGACTAGCCCTCAGGCACCCCCAAGGCAAAGACAAGGGAGAGACGCTGCACCCCGGGCGCGCCCCGGGCTCTCACCGCGAACAGGCGCAGCACGTTGGCGACCATGATGGAGACAGAGCTGGCCGAGGCGCCCACGACAGCCACCACGCGCTCCGGGGGCGCGGTGCGCAGCGGGGGGACCCCGCCGGGGCAGCGCACGGCAGCCTCTTCGCCGTCGCGGCCGCGGATCAGCGCCTGCACGAAGCTCAGCGCCTGCTCTAGCGCGTACGTGTCCCGCGAGCAGGTGTCGAGCAGCCGGGCGCCCAGGCGCACCCCGGGCAGCAGCTCGGGGTCGGCGTTCACGCGGTCCAGGGCGTACAGCATGGCCTCGAGCCGGTGCACGCCCTGTTCCTTCTTCAACTGCCCGCACGCCCTGCCCGCCGCGCCGCGAGCGTGCACCGGGAACAGTCCGCCCAGCGTGAGGCCGCCCGCCAGGCGCACCGAGCCCGCGGCGCCCACCACTCCCGCCTGCGCCAGTGCCAGCAGCAGCGGCAGCAGCGCTGGGACACCGGCCATCGGCTCCGCGGCTGCAGGAGGAGGACGGGGCGGGGACGGGAACAGACGGGAGCACACTCTGATCGTCGGGCAGAGGAAGGACCCGGGTGGGGGGAAAGAAGAGGGAGCCCCACAATCCTTGGGGAGAGGGGAGGTGCGCAATATATAAATGTTGGCCGAGCCAGCTGGAAGAGAGGTGAGGCATCAATTCAGCCAGCTTGCCCGGGACACCTGGCTCTCACACCCTCTGAACCTCATCCCCCGACCACTGTCTCCAGCGCTCCAGTCCTGCCGATCCCCAGCGCACACCCAGGCCCCCTCTGAAGCCACACTCACCTCCGCCAGCCGCTGTCGGTCCAGTGACAGACGCAGAGGGCCCTGAGAGAGAGAGGATTTAAGGATTCTAGGGAAGGGATGAAAGGCCGCCCCGAGGGCGGAGACCCATCCTGAGCAAGGCCGGTGCGCAGGACTGGCCCTCTCAACACCTGCTTTCCCTCCCTCTGCTACTCCTTGGGTCTGTTTCTTTCCCATCTTTGGATGTGTGGCTGACACACACGTTTCTCTGGCTGCTGGCCTCTATTTCTGGCTTTCTCTACCGGTCCCTCTCCCTCCTCTCTTCTATCTCTCCTCCTGTCTCTGTCGATGTCTCTTTCTCTCATTGTTTCTCTCTGTCTCTTACTCTTTTTCCATTACTCTTCCTCTCTTTCCTGGCCACCAGTGTCTTGGCTCAGGCTGCCTCAGGTACTCCCCAACTTTCTCCTTGCAAAACCCTGTAGTAATGGGTTAAAACGATGACTGGAGTGAGAAGGGGACACAGGTTGAGCGAAGGGGAGTGCATCTGAACAGGAAGACGGTAATGAGGGCTGAGCCAGGAGGAAGAGAGAACAAGCAGACCTCTAATGGTAGCGAGGTCTCTGCTTATCACACACACACACACACACACACACACACACACACACACACACACACACCACAACACAGACAGTCCTGCAAAGCAGAAACTTCTACCATCAGACCCTTTTTGCAGACAGGGAAATAGATCCCTCAAGGAGTCAAATGACTCAGTCAAGGCCACACAGTTGCCATGTGTCAGCATCAGGATTGGTACCCAGGTTGGTGTGAAAGGACCAGCCTTCACTGCCTTTGATGGGGGGAGGGGACAGAGTGGATTTGCTGTGCCATTCCCACCCCCCTCTCTTATATATGAAGGGAGAATCCTAAGGAGTTACTCTCTTGGTGGTTCATAAAGCCTTCTTGGCTCTGGGGTCTGAAGGAGTGACATGCCATGTGAGGGTCTTTGTATCTGAATTTACTCATCTCATGTTTTGGGCCAAGGTGATGGGGACTGGCCAAAAATACTTCTACCAACATCCCCAACTGAGGCCCTGGATTTGCCTTTATGACACTAGTGCATCCTGGAGACAGGTGGTGAGCTCCCAGCCCTAGGGATTAGCAAGTTCTAAGGGGGGGGGGGGGAGGGACTGAGCTAAGGCGGGCTGAGCTGGTTTGGGCTCCATTAGAGGGTGGATTAGTGCAGCCATGGGGATTTGGGTAAAGCTGTCAGAGGAGCAAGCAAAAGCCATGTCATTCTTCTCTCTTCTCTCCCCACATAGAAGGGCCCCGAATATCTCTGTTTTCAGAGCCATCCAGGCACCTGTGCCTGGCAGAGTTGGGAGGTACAGCTTGATCTGTTGGACCAAGGTTGGCAAGGATGGGTACTTAACTGGTGCTAGGTCCCAAGCTTGACGTTGCAAAAGTCTGTGTGAACTGGGCATTTGAAGTGGTAGGGTGCTGCTGCTGGGCTCACACAGTCCCTCAGAGCCCTCCCCTGCTCCGGACAAGTCAGACAGGGCCACAGCTGACATCACAAAACAGTCTTCTGACTCAGAATGAAAGCACCCCATTGGTTCCTTGAGTGTAGGATGGACGAACAATGAGCTGGGGCAATAGCCCTCACTGTGGTGCATGAGGGAAGCGAGTGACTGACCAGGAAGGGGAGAGAAGTAGGTGGGTTCCTGGCCAGGGGAAGAAATGGCTCTGAGAGTGGAAAGAGGGGCATCATGGGTGGGGCACCTGGGAGGAGGGATTAGCCATCCCTGCAAATGTGAGGACCAGGACCAGGGCTGAGCAGGTCAGAGGAAGGCAGAAACCAAGGCCTTGACTTTGGACACAGGAAAGCCAAGAATTTCATTTGAGATTTGAGAGGCTAGGTCAAGCTCCTGGTTAGATTCAGTAAAGGGAGAAGTTTAATATACCACAGTTTTAAATTTTAATACCACAGTTTTAAAATTTCAGTTTAGTGTTTTGAATACCAGTGTCTAGACTTCATATAGTTTCTTCTGGGACTTACAGGAAGTGTCCAGAGTAGTAATTAAATAATTACAATGAGTGTTGAAAGCTTGCCTTTATTGTGTGATATGTGTGTGTGTGTGTATGTGTGTGTGTGTGTGTGTGTGTATTGCTAGTGCTAAGTTGCTTCTTTCATGTCTGACTCTTTGTGATAGCCTGCCAGGCTCCTCTGTCCATGAGACTCTCCAGGCAAGCATACTGGAGTGGGTTGCCATTTCCTTCTCCAGGGATTCTTCCCCATCCAGGGATTGAACCTGGGCCTCTTACTCTCCTGCATTGGCAGTCAGGTTCTTTACCACTAGAACCACCTGGGAAGCCTCACAACACTCTATGAAGCCCCCATCAGTATCACCCCACAGTACAGATGTACGCTGAGGAGCAGAGAGGTCGGGAGCTAACTTACTCAGGACTACACGGACACCAGGCAATGGAGTTGGGGTAGTGAAGCCAAGTCAGGCTGAACTCTGAGCTAGGCTATGCACTGGGCTACACAGATGAGTCAGTACGTGTAGATCTTTCTAACTATACATTTGTGCCCCTACCCCATGACCCTGCTCGTCATGTAATGATGTAATCATGACAGAAAGGGAAGAGAGTGTTACAGAAATTACCATTTGTTTATTTTGAACATGTGATTTTTTGGTTCCTGGGGAATTCCAACTCTGGATTTCCTTTGGAAGCAAGCGTCTCTCACCACATTTGTTAAGTTCCTAGAGCTGCCAGAACAAAGTACCACAGATTTAGTAGTTTACCCAACATATTTATTATTTTGCAGTTCTGGAACCTGGAAATCTGAAGTCAAGCTGTCAGCAGGGTTAGACCTCTTCAGGGGAGGATATGTTCAGCTGTCTTCTCCCTGTGTAAAGGCACCAAAAAGACACCAGTCTTATTGGAACAGGGCCCACACTAATGACCTCATTGCACCCTGGTTGACTCTATAACAATTCTATTTTCAAATAAGGTCAACATTCTAAGATATTGGAGACTAGAATTTCAGTACATGAATTTCTGGGTAGGGAGACACAAATCAGCCAGTTTTTCAGCCCACACCTTGAAAACCTTTGCAAATGAGGTTTCACCCAAGTCTGCCAGCCCTTTGCTTTGGAACAAGAATAACTGATAACATGAGTCATGAGGTGAGTGGAGGCAGCTTGATCCAAAGCTTTGGCATGTGGACTCAGTAATATTACTCAGGTGTGAAATAGCCTTGAGAACGTGTTCATTTTAAAGGAACTATTTGCCAAATAGCAGGATATTCATTAGGAGATACTGCCTAATTGTTGTTTTTAATGGCAAACCTTTAACCAGAGTATACATTTTCTTCAAAATTAGAGAAATCAAACTGAGGAAAGACATAGAGTGAATCTCAGGGAAGTTTTCCCAGACATAGTATAGAACAGCAGTCAGAAAAATTTTTGTTGGCTAATGGAACTTAGATTTAATGGAATTTTCTCCATAATACATAGTACCAAGGTATGATCATAGCAAAACACTTTTTTTAAGGGCCATATGGTAGGCCAAATAATCCACCCCTCACCCCCATCTGTCCAAGTCCTAATCCCCAAGACCTGTGAATGTTACCTTATATGGCAAAGGGGACCTTGCAGATGTGATTAAATTAAGGATTTGTGAAGGAGAGATGATCCTAGATTATCCTTGATGGGCCCCATGTATTCATAAGGGTCCTTACAAGAGAAAAGATGATGTGACAATGGAAGCAAGGAGAGATTTAAAGATGCTAAGTGCTGGGTTTGAAGATGTAGATAGGAGCCACAAGCCAAGGAATGCAACCCTAAAACCTGGAACAGATGAGAAAATGGATTGTCTCCTAGAGTCTCCTGAGGGAACTGGTGCCTTGACTTTTATCTGGTGAAATTGATTCTAGAACTTTATAGGAGGAGAGATTTGTGTTGTTTTAAATGACTAAGTTTGTGGCAATTTGTTGCAGCAGCAATAGAAAACTAGTGCAGGTCAGGTAGTAAATATTTTAGGCTTTGCAGACCATACAGTTTCTATCCCAAGTGTTCAACTCTGGGATAGTCACAGACATTTCCCAGAGCCAGCCTCAGGGGCATGGCCACAAATGCAAACAAGGCGCTAGCTGGTTGTGAGAATGGGACATCCCTTCTCAGTATTAATTTAGGTCAGGAACCCCAACTAGTAGACCTAATTTGGGTTCTGGAGGGCCAGCTGGAGGCTACGAGAGAGAGAGAGAAAGAAAGACAGTGAGTGAGGAAAGTGGCACTGCAGAGCTTTGGATAAAAGAATTTTTTTCGATAAATAATGTGGAAAAATTGTGTGTCCATGTACATAGAATTCCAGATGCATTGTACCAATTTCAGATGCATTATTGACCTGAATGGGAAATGCAAACTGATAAAGCAGGTAAAAGATTATATATGAGAATATTTTATCACCTTAGGGAAAGACATTGTAAAATAAACATGAAAAGTAATAACCATGTTAACTCCAGGTGGTGCTGATGGTAAAGAACCCACCTGCCAATGCAGGAGACATAAGAAATGGGTTCAGTCCCTGGGGTGGGAAGATTGCCTGGAGGAGGAAATGGCAGTATTCTTGCCTGGAGAATCCCATGGACAGATGAGCCAGGCAGGCTACAGTCCTTGGGGTCACAGAGTCAGACACGACTGAAGTGACTTGGCGTGCAAGCATGCATAGTTTGACAACTTTGAGAATTCTATCAAGAGATATCAAATATTATAAAATATGTTGATTCATTGAAGCTAGATTTATGGGTTCATTATGCAAGTTTCTCTAGAAAACAAGAGAAAAAGACAACAAAAAAGAGAGTGAAAAGGAAAGCCACAGAATGGGAAAATATATTTAAAACTCCTGACGTGAAAGTTGAAGTGAAGTCCCTCAGTCATGTCTGACTCTGTGACCCCATGGACTGTGACTATACAGTCCATGGAATTATCCAGGCCAGCATAATGGAGTGTGTAGCCTTTCCCTTCTCCAGGAGATCGTCCCAACCCAGGGATCGTACCCAGGTCTTCCGCATTGCAGGCAGATTCTTTACCAACTGAGCCACAAGGGAAGCCCAAGTATACTGGAGTGGGTAGCCTATCCCTTCTCCAGAGGATCTTCCTGACCCAGGAATCGAACCAGGGTCTCCTGCATTGAAGGCAGATTCTTTACCAACTGAGCTATCAGGGAAGCCCTTAAAACTCATATAACCAACAAATAAGTGATATCCAGAAGGTAATAAAAAGACAAATTACACATGAGAAAAATGGGCAAAAGATTTGAGCAGTCACTCCACAAAAGAAGATACCAAAATATCAATAACCAAATATCAGTAACCAAATCAGCCTCATTAAAAATGAGGCAACTTCAACTTAAAACTATAATAAGCATGGCAGGCCCACTATCAACTGAAAACTCTGTGTATTAATGCAGAGGGGAAGTAGTAGGAATTCTCAGATACTACTAGTCGGAGGGTAATTCTCAGAAACACAGTTTTGCATTATAACTAAAGTTGAAGATATACAAGCCCTATTTCTTAGCAATTTTATTGCTAGGTATAAACCTTAGAGAAATGAATGCATAGATACATGCAAAAGAATATTTGAAGTATTATTATTCATTAGAGAAAAAATTAAAGCTAAATCAAAAGTGTATTAACAGTAGAGTAAATAAATAACTTGTGTTACATTCATATAATGGTATGGAATAATACATAGAAAAATGAGTGAGCCAAAACTATGCATAACAAGACATCTTACATATTGTTGAATAAGTATACAGTGATTCCATTTTATATAGTATTCATAAGTAAGCAAAGTAAATCATAATGTTTAGAGATGCATACTGCAGTGGTAAAACCACAAATAAATGCAAAGAAGGGTAGAGGACACTCAGTCCTGGTAGGGATCATATAAGTGTTTGATTTATGCTGAGGAGTTATGAGTTATGCTACACATTTACGCTCTTGCATGTAAAAAATATATTAAAATATTAAAACATAGAAAAGTTAGGACACTTAGACAGTGAAAGGTTGTTGCTGAACGATAAGATGCCAGGATTCTTGGCCTCCGGAAGAGATGAATTCAATCTGGGGCCAGAGACAAGGCTGGATCTCTCAAAGCTTTTGTGTAACAAAGTTTTATTAAAGTATAAAGGAGATAGAGAAAGCTTTTGACATAGGCATCAGAGAGGGGCAGAAAGAGTACCCCCCTTCTAGTCTTCAGCTGGATGTTTATAACTAGCAGTCTGTTAATGAAACTAGCAGTCACTAGCAGTCTGTTAATGAAAAGAAAGGAATGCCTTAAAACTCAGAATGGCACCAGATAATTCATCCCAGGACATAAAACGATTGACTTGAATCTTGTAGAAGGGCAGATTACCATACAAATAGTTTTGTTTACTTAGATTAGGGGAACAATATCTGAGTATAACATACTGGTTTGTCAAGTAGATTCTAAGTCATTTGATGGAACTTGAAGACAGAGTCTGGGGTAATTGCATAGCACATTAACACAGCTTAAGACAAACATTTCCATAAGAAAAATGTATTGGTTAACTCAAGGTTTGAGAATAGTTAGCTTCAGGTGAAACCAGGTGTCATGGCAACACAGCATTTTAAGAGAAACCTCCTTTTAAATTTGTATAGAGAAGGAAAAAAATATCGCTAGTTTGTGTCCTCCTGCTGCTGAAGAGAGACAAAAATGTCTGGCACTTGCAGCTTATTTCCTCTGTTTCGAGACCCCTGGCCTTCCTGCCTGTTACCCTCTCAATAGCAAAAGTAAGATATGAGAATTATTAATAAGTTGAAATAAATCAGTAATTGGAATAAATGTCATTGGACTAGATGCTTCAGTTAAAATACAAACATTTTGAGTTAAAGTAAAAGAAACTTCAGTTTAAGTTGCTCCTAAGAGACACATGTAAAACATAAGGGTACAAAGTTGTGTACCCATCTGACCTATCTGATGGTTCCCTGGAAGACTCCACTTGAAAGGCCTGTCTGTATATTACCTGATTTGGTGCTCAACCAGTGCTAAAAGTCTTCCTCTGGAGAACACTTGTCAAAAAAATTTGCAAGCAAATGTCATAATATTGAGGCTAGGATGATAGATAACAGTTGGGTTGGGGCAAAAAAAATGTGTGTGTGTCTGTATTAGTTGCTCAGTCGTGTCCAACTCTTTGCGACCCCATGGATTGTGGCCCACCAAGCTCCTCTGTCCATGGAGTTCTCCAGGCAAGGATATTGGAGTGGGTTGCCGTTTCCTTCAAGCCAAATAAGCATTTAAAAAAACCGACAAATGAGATGACTCCTGGAGCTTTTAAAGTCTTTGACATATTCCTGGGAATCTAGAAGGCCACACACATGTAGCTTGTGCACATACTCAGGGAAGATATGAGAAAGCCCTAAGCCCTCAGCTCTGGCTGACTTTGAGGCTCCGCAGAAGCAGACAGCAGAGTTGTCAACTGCCTGAGTGCTAAAGGCATGTGCCAACAAACACACAAAGTCCTTTGGCAAAGAATGGGAAATTTATTAGTTCCAGATGTTTGAAGAAATCTCCATTAGTCATTAGCTGATAACCAAGTTCATCAAAAGACAACAAAGAATATAGACTTTACAGAACTAGTTCAAAATGGTCACTAAACAACAACAAACAAACAAGCAAAAACAACAAGCCCTGGGAAAGGGGAAACTGTAATTCTAACAATCACCACATTATAATATTTTAAATATTTAGTTTTCAACAAAGAAATATCATGTCATGCAAAGACAAAAAAGTATGGCCACTCATGGGGGAAAGAAAAATGATCAACTGAAATTCTGTCTGAGGGAGAACAGACATTGATTTTCTAAACAAAGCCTTTAAATTATCTACTTTTAAAATGTTCAAGGAGCTAAAAGAAACCATACCTAAAGCACTAAAAGAAAGCATAAAAACAATGTTTCCTCAAATAGAAGATATTAATCAGTTCAGTTGCTCAGTCCTCTCTGACTCTTTTCGACCCCATGAACTGCAGCATGCCAGGCCTCCCTGTCCATCACCAACTCCTGGAGTTTACCCAAACCCATGTCCATTGGGTCAATGATGCCATCCAACCATCTCATCCTCTGTCGTCCCCTTCTCCTCCTGCCCTCAATCTTTCCCAGCATCAGGGTCTTTTCAAATGAGTCAGCTCTTCTCATCAGGTGGCCAAATTACTGGAGTTTCAGCTTCAACATCAGTCCCTCCAATGAACACCCAGGACTGATCTCCTTTAGGATGGACTGGTTGGATCTTCTTGCAGTCCAAGGGACTCTCAGGAGTCTTCTCCAACATCACAATTCAAAAGCATCAATTTTTCAGTGCTCAGCTTTCTTTATAGTCCAACTCTCACATCCATACATGACCACTGGAAAAACCACAGCCTTGACTAGATGGACCTTTGTTGACAAAGTGATGTCTCTGCTTTATAATGTCTCTGCTGTCTAGGTTGGTCATAACTTTTCTTCCGAGGAGTAAGAGTCTTTTAATTTCATGGCTGCAATCACCATCTGCAGGGATTTTGGAGCCCAGAAAAATAAACTCAGCCACTGTTTCCACTGTCTCCCCATCTATTTCCCATGAGGTGATGGGACCGGATGCCATGATCTTAGTTTTCTGACTGTTGAGCTTTAAGCTAAATTTTTCACTCTCCTCTTTCACTTTCATCAAGAGGTTCTTTAGTTCTTCTTCACTTTATGCCATAAGGGTGTCATCTGCATATCTGAGGTTATTGATATTTCTCCCAGCAATCTTGATTCCAACTTGTGCTTCCTCCAGCCCAGCATTTCTCATGATGTACTCTGCATGTAAGTTAAATAAGCAAGGTGACAATATACAGCCTTGACATACTCCTTTTCCTATTTGGAACCAGTCTGTTGCTCCATGTCTACGTCTAACTGTTGCTTCCTGACCTGCATACAGGTTTCTCAAGAGGCAGGTCAGGTGGTCTGGTATTCCCATCTCCTTCAGAATTGTCCACAGTTTATTGTGATCCACACAGTCAAAGGCTTTGGTATAGTCAATAAGGCAGAAATAGATGACTTTCTGGAACTCTCTTGCTTTTTCAATGATCCAGCGGATATTGGCAATTTGATCTCTGATTCCTCTGTCTTTTCTAAAACCAGCTTGAACATCTGGAAGTTCACAGTTCACATATTGCTGAAGCCTGGCTTGGAGAATTTGGTGCATTAGTTTACTAGCGTATGAGATGAGTGCAATTGTGCGGTAGTTTGAGCAATCTTTGGCATTGCCCTTCTTTGGGATTGGAATGAAAATGGACCTTTTCCAGTCCTGTGGCCACTGCTGAGTTTTCCAAATTTGCTGACATATTGAGTGCAGCACTTTAACAGCATCATCTTTCAGGATTTGAAATAGCTCAACTGGAATTCCATCACCTTCAGTAGCTTTGTTCTTTGTGATGATTCCTGAGGCCCACTTGATTTCACATTCCAGAATGTCTGGCTCTAGGTTGGTGATCACACCATTGTGATCATCTGGGTCATGAAGATCTTTTTTGTCCAGTTCTTCTGTGTATTCTTGCCACCTCTTCTTAATATCTTCTGCTTCTGTTAGGTCCTACCATTTCTGTCCTTTATCGAACCCATCTTTGCATGAAATGTTCCCTTGATATCTCTAATTTTCTTGAAGAGATCTCTAGTCTTTCCCATTCTATTGTTTTCCTCTATTTCTTTGCACTGATCACTGAGGAAGGCTTTCTTATCTCTCCTTGCTATTCTTTGGAACTCTGCATTCAAATGGGAATATCTTTCCCTTTCTCCTTTGCTTTTCGCTTCTCTTCTTTTCACAGCTACTTGTAAGGCCTCCTCAGACAGCCATTTTGCCTTTTTGCATATCTTTTCCATGGGAATGGTCTTGATCCCTGTCTCCTGTACAATGTCACGAACCTCCATCCATAGTTCATCAGGCACTCTGTCTATCAGATCTAGTCCCTTAAATCTATTTCTCACTTCCACTGTATAGTCATAAGGGATTTGATTTAGGTCATACCTGAATGGTCTAGTGGTTTTCCCTACTTTCTTCAATTTAAGTCTGAATTTGGCAATAAGGAGTTCATGATCTGAGCTATAGTCAGCTCGTGGTCTTGTTTTTGCTGACTGTATAGAGCATCTCCATCTTTGACTGCAAAGAATATAATCAATCTGATTTTGGTGTTGACCATCTGGTGATGTTGAGGTAGAAATTATAAAAATAAAACAAATAGAAAATCTAGAGCTGAAAACAATGGGCTTCCCAGGTGGCACTAGTGCTAACGAACCTGGCTGCCAACGCAGGAGACATAAGAGACACAGTGTGGATACCTGGGTCGGGAAGATCTCCTGGAGGAGAGCAGGTCAACCCACTCCAGTATTCTTGCCTGGAGAATCCCATGGATTGAGGAACCCCAGCTATCGTCCATAAGGCCACAAAGAGTTGGACACGACTGAAGCAACTTAGCACGTTCACAAGAGCTGAAAAGTATTATACCTAAAATGAAAAAGTCACTAGAAAGGCTCAGTAACAGTTTTGAGAAAGCAAAACAAAGAACCAATGAACTTGTAGATAGGACAATTGAGATTATCCAGTATAAGGCAGAAGGGGGAAAAAGAATAAGGAAAAATAAACAGAGCCCCAGGGATCTGTAGGATATTACAAAGAATACCAACATGTGAGATAAGTGAAAATGAAAACATAATATAACCAAGTTTTTGGAATGCAGCATAAGCAGAGCTCAGGGGAAAATTTATCATTGTAAACACCTACATTTAAAAATAAGACAGTCTCAAATTAATAACTTTATACACTAAGGAACTCAAAACATAGCAAACTAAACTGAATGAAGAAACAGCATTGTAAGATTAAAGCAAGGATCATTAAAATGGAAAATAGAGAAAAATGATAAAAACTAGAAGTTGGTTTTTTGAAAAGATCAACAAAATTAAAAAACATTAGCTAGACTAAGATAAAAAGAAAGAAAGTACAAACAAGAAGAAATAGAAGTGGGGACATTACTATCAACCTCAGAGAGATAAAAAGCATTTTAAGGGGGTACTATGGACAATTGCACACTAAAAATTAGATCACCTAGGTGAAAAAAACAAACTACCAAAATTGACTCAAGAGGAAATAGAAAATCATAACAGACCTATACTATAATCAGTAATGAATACTTGCCCAAGAAAGAAAAATCTAGGGTTGAATGACTTCTCTGGGTGAATTCTACCAAACAGTTAAAGATTAACAACAATCATCCTGAAGCTCTTATTAAAAATCAGTTCAGTTCAGTCTCTCATGTCCGTCAAGTCAGTGATGCCATCCAACCATCTCAACCTCAGTTGTCCCCTTCTCCTCCTACCTTCAATC
Source organism: Muntiacus reevesi (assembly GCF_963930625.1). Taxonomy (NCBI): domain Eukaryota; kingdom Metazoa; phylum Chordata; class Mammalia; order Artiodactyla; family Cervidae; genus Muntiacus; species Muntiacus reevesi. Next base: position 181,325,069 of record NC_089249.1, on the reverse strand, counting down.
ATTCCCAGCATCAGGGTCTTTTCTAATGAGTCAGTTCCTCACATCAGGTGGCCAAAGTATTGGAGCTTCAGCCTCAGCATCAGTCCTTTCAATGAATATTCAGGACTGATTTCCTTTAGGATTGACAGGTTTGATCTCCTTGCTGTACAAGGAACTTTCAAGAGTCTTCTCCAACACCACAGTTCAAAAACATCAAATCTTTGGTGCTCAGCTTTCTTCATGGTCCAAAACTCACATCCATACATGACTACTGGAAAAACCATAGCTTTGACTAAATAGACCTTTGTCAGCAAAGGAATGTCTCTGCTTTTTAATATGCTCTCTAGGTTGGTCATAGCTTTTCTCCCAAGAAGCAAGTGTATTTTAATTAGGTGGCTGCAGTCACCATCTGCAGTGATTTTGGAGCCCAGAAAAATAAAGTCTGACACTGTTTTCATTGTTCCCCATCTATTTGTCATGAGTGATGGGACCTGATGCCATGATCTTAGTTTTTTGAAAGTTGAGTTTTAAGCCAGCTTTTTCATTCTCCTCTTTCACTTTCATCAAGAGGCTCTTTAGTTCTTCTTCACTTTCTGCCATAAGGGTGGTGTCACCTGTGTATCTGAAGTTCCTGATATTTCTCCTGGCAATCTTGGTTCCAGTGTGTGCTTCATCCAGTCTGGCATTTTGCATGATGTACCCTGCATATAGGTTAAATAAGCAGGGTGACAATATACAGCCTTCACATATTCCTTTCCCCATTTGGAACCAGTCCATTGTTCCATGTCCAGTTCTATCTGTTGCTTTTTGACGGGCATACAGATTACTCAGGAGGCAGGTAAGGCAGTCTGGTATTTCCATCTCTTTAAGAATTTTCCATAGTGTTGTGATCCACACAGTCAAAGGATTTAGTGTAGTCAATAAAGCAGAACTAGATGTTTTACTGGAATTCTCTTGCTTTTTCTATGATCCAATGAATGTTCGCTATTTATCTCTGGTTCCTCTGCCTTTTCTAAATCCAGCTTTAACTTCTGAAAGTTCTTGGTTTACATACTGTTGAAACCTAGATTGGAGAATTTCAAGCATTACTTTTCTAGGGTGTGAGATGAATGCAATTGTGTCGTAGTTTGAACATTTTTGGCATTGCCCTTCTTTGGGATTGGAATGAAAACTGACCTTTTCCATTTCTGTGGCCACTGCTGAGTTTTCCAAATTTGCTTTCATGGTGAGTGCAGCACTTTTACAGCACATCTTTTAGGATTTGAAATAGCTCATCTGGAATTTCATCACTTCTACTAGCTTTGTTCATAGTAATGCTTCCTAAGGCCTATTTGACCTCACACTCCAGGATGTCTGGCTCTAGGTGAGTGATCACACCATTATGGTTATCTGGATCATGAAGATCTTTTTTATATAGTTCTTTTGTGTATTCTTGCCACTTCCTTTTAATATCTTCTGCTTTTGTTAGGCTCGTACTGTTGCTGTCCTTTATTCTGACCATCTTTGCATGAAATGTTCCCTTGGTATCTCTATTTTCTTGAAGAGATCTCTAGTCTTTCCCATTTTATTGTTTTCCTATATTTCTTTACATTGATCACTTAGGAAGGCTATCTTATCTCTCCTTGCTATTCTTTGGAACTCTGCATTCAGATGGATATATCTTTCCTTTTTTCCTTTTCTTTTTGCTTCTCTTCTTTATTCAGCTATTTGTAAGGCCTCCTTAGACAACCACTTTGCCTTTTCGCATTTCTTTTTCTTGGGGATGGTTTTGATAACGGCCTCCTGTACATGTTGTGAATTTCCATCCATAGTTCTTCAGACACTCTATCAAATCTAGCCCCTTGAATCTTTTGTCACTTCTACTGTATAATTGTAAGGACTTTGATTTAGGTCATACCTGAATGGTCTACTGGTTTTCCCTACTTTCTTCAATTTAAGTCTGAATTTTGCAACTATACACCAACAAAATGGACAACCTAGAAGAAATGAAAAAATCTTAGACAGGTACCACCTTCCAAGTCTGAGCCAGTAAGAAATAGAAAATATGAACAGACCAAACACAAGTACTGAGATTGAAATTGTGGTTTAAAGACTCTTAACAAACAAAAATTCAGGACTGATGTCTTCACAGGTAAATTCTATCAAAGATTTAGAGAAGAGTTAGTAACTATCCTTCTGAAACTCTTCCAAAAACTTGCAGAGGAAGGAACATATCCAAATTTATTCCATGAGGCCACAATCACCCTGATATCAAAACCAGACAAAGATACCATGAAAAAAGAAAATTGAAGGCCAATTAAAATAAATTTTAAAAGTAAAAATATATGCAAAATAAAAAAATCAAAGAAAATTGCAGGCCAATATCACTGATGAACATAGGCTCAAAAATTCTCAACAAAATACTAGCAAACTGATCCAATAACACATTAAAAGCATCACATACCAGCATTAAGTGGGATTTACCCTCTGGGTGCAAGCTGTTTTCAATATCCACATATCAATCAGTGTGATACACCACATTAACAAACTGAGGAATAAAAACCATAGGATCATTCCAATAGGTACAGAAAAAGCTTCTGACAAAATTCAATACCAGTTCATGACAAAATCCTCTCCAGAAAGTGGGCATAGAGGGAACATAACTCTACATAATAAAGGTCATATATGAGAAACTCACAGTCACTCTCATACTCAATGACAAAGAGCTGAAAGCATTTCCTCTAAGATCAGGAAGAAGACTAGGATGTCCACTCTTGCCACTTTTGTTCAACATAGTTTTGGAAGTCCTAGCCACAAGCAGTCAGAGAAGAAAAAGAAAGAAAAGCAATCCAAATTGGGAAAGAAGTATTAAAACTTTCACTGTTTGCAGATGGTATGATAGTATACATAGAAAATTCTAAGGATGCTACTAGAAAACTACTAGAGCTCATCAACAAATTCAGTAAATCTACAGAATATGAAATTAATACACAGGAATCTGTTGCATTTCTAATACACTGACAGTGAAAGATCAGAAAGAGAAGTTAAGGAAACAATCCCATCTACCATTGAATCAGAAAGAATCAAATACCTAGGAATAAACCCACTTAAGGAGGGAAAAGACCTATACTCCAAAAACTATGAGACACTGATTTAAAAAAAATCAAAGATGACACAAACATTTGGAAAGATATTCCATGTGCTTGGATTGGAATCATCAATGATGATAGTCATCAAAGTGACTATACTACCCAAGACAGTCTACAGATTCAGTGCAATCCCTCTCAAAATGCTAATGGCATTTTTCACAGAACTAGAACAAAAAAAAATTATTTTAATTTGTATGGAAACACCAAAGACCTCAAATAGCCAAAGCAATCCTGGCAAAGAAAGATGAAGCTGGAAGAATCAGTCATCTGGTGACTTTAAGTGAAGGTGATGCTTATTTACTATTCCCAAAGTCTTAAGGCCCTTAAAAATTACACTAAATCTACTCTGCTTATGCTCTATAAATGGAAAGACAAAACCAGGATGACAGCATATCTGTACCCCATGGTTTTCTGAATATTTTAAGCCCACTGTTGATACCTACCACTCAGAAAAAAAAAAAAAGATTCTTCTCAAAATATTATTGCTCATTGAACACTCACTTGGTCACCCATGAGCTCTGATGGAGATGTACAATGAGATTAATATTGCTTTCATTCCTTTAACACAGTATCCATTTTGCAGCCCGTGGACAAATGAGTAATTTCAACTTTCAAGTCTTATTATTTAGCATGTACATATTGTAACAATATTTTGGAAGAAATTGATTCCAACTCAAGTTGATGACTTGGAAAGTTTCAAGAATTTAGCAGAGGAAGTTACTGTAGATGTGGCACAAGTAGAGACAGAACTAAAATTAGAAGTGGGGCCTAATATGTGATTGAATTGCTGCAATTTCATGGTAAAACTTTAATGGAGGAAGAATTTTTTCATATGGATGAGCAAGAAAAGTGATTTCTTGAGATGAAATCTATTCCTGATAAAGATTCTCTGAAGACTGTTGATATAACAACAAAGGATTAAGGATACCATGTAAATTTCATTGTTGCTTTATTTTAAGAAATCACCACAGCCACCCAACCTTTGGCAACCACCAGTCTGCTTAGTCAGCAGCCATCAACATCAAGGCAAGAGCTTCCACCAGCAAAAAGATTATGACTTTTTGAAGGCTGATGATGTGTAGCATTTTTTAGCAATAAGGTATTTTTAATGAAGGTATACACACTGTTTAAACTTAATGCTATTGCACACTTAATAGACTACAGTATGGTGTGAGCATAACTTTTAAAAACTATTTATTTATTTAATTGGAGACTAACTACAATATTGTGATGGTTTTTCCATACATCAACATGAATAAGCCATAAGTATTCATGTGTGCCCTCCCTCTTGAATAGCTATCCCATCTCCATCCCCACCTCATCCCCCTATAGGTCCTCGCAGAGCAATGGCTTTGGGTTCCCTGCAATATACATCAAACTCCCACTGGCTATCTGTTTTATACATGGTAATGTGAACGTTTCAATGCTATTCTCTCAACTGATCCCATCCTCTCCTTCCTCCACTGTGTCCAAAAGTCTGTTCTTTATGCCTATGTCTCGTTTGAATATAACTTTTATATGTACTGGGAAACAAACAAAAAAATTGTATGACTTGATTTCCTGCAATATTCCAAACCTATATTTCTGAGGTATGCCTCAGATGTGTGGCAGAGGTCCAACTTCATTTTTTTGCAAGTGAATATCCTGTTGGATACTTAGAAGATCTCTGTGGTAGGTGATACGTGGGCAGAGACTGAATGAAAAATATGATAAAGTAATATGGGTATCTACCAGGCAGAGGAGACAATAGTCTGAAACTCCAGGAACAGACTAGTGACACAAATTAGTCAAGGAATGAATATAGATGTTTCTTCTGGAGTACAGCATATATGTATATATATATGAAATTTTTCTGTTGAATAAAATTGCAGACAAAAATATAATTGAAGATGAGGCAAGAATAGTATTTGAATAGACCATTCAAACCATAGCAGGTTTGGAGCAATCCTGATTAAAAATAACAGCATGATTTAAAAGACCTGATTAGTTATTAGATACCTACATACGGATAGATATGAGAGAGAGAAAGTGAGAGATACAGGCAGACAGAACTTCTCCTATTAAGAAAGATGAAAGTGGTGACAATTCAAAACCTATGGGATGCAGCAAAAGCAGTTCTTAAGAGGGAAGTTTATAACAATACAATCCGACCTCAAGAAACAAGAAAAACATCGAATAGACAACCTAACTTTACAACTAAAGCAACTGGAAAAAGAAGAAGACCCCAAAATTAGTAGAAGGAAAGAAATCATAAAGATCTGAGCAGAAATAAATGAAAAAGAAATGAAAGAAACAATAGTAAAGATTAACAAAACTAAAAGCTCGTTCTTTGAGAAGATAAATAAAATTGACAAACCCTTAGCCAGACTCATCAAGAAAAAAACAGAGAAGAATCAAATCAACAAAATTAGAAATGAAGAAGGAGAGGTTACAACAGATAAGGCAGAAATACAAAGGATTATAAGAGACTATTATGAACAACTATATGGCAATAAAATGGATAACCTGGAAGAAATGGACAGATTCTTAGAAAAGTTCAATCTTCCAAGACTGAACCAGGAAGTAATAAAAATTATGAACAATCCAATTACAAGCACTGAAATTGAAGCTGTGATCAGAAATCTCCCATAAAACAAAAGCCCAGGACCAGATGTCTTCACAAGAGAATTCTATCAAACATTTAGAGAAGAGCTAATGCCTATCCTCCTAAAACTTTTTCAAAAAACTGCAGAGGAAGGAGCACTTCCAAACTCATTCTACAAGGCCACCACCCTGATACCAAAACCAGACAAAGACAATACAAAAAAAGAAAACTACAGGCCAATATCACTGATGAACAAAGATGCAAAAATCCTCAACAAAGTTTTAGGAAACAAAATTCAGCAACACATCATAAAGCTCATACACCATGATCAAGCTGGGTTTATTCCAGGGATGCAAGGATTCTTCAATATATGCAAATAAATCAATGTGATACACCATATTAACAAATTGAAAGATAAAAACCATATGATCATTTCAATAGATGCAGAAAAAGCCTTTGACAAAATTCAGCACCTTTTTATGATTAAAACTCTTTTAAAAAATGGGCATAGAAGGAACCTACCTCAACATAATAAAGGCCATATATGACAAACCTACAGCAAACATTATTTTCAATGGTGAAAAACTGAAAGCATTCCCCCTAAGATCAGGAACAAGACAAGGGTGTCCACTTTTGCTGCTATTGTTCAACATAGTTCTGGAAATCCTAGCTATAGCAATCAGAGAAGAAAAAGAAATAAAAGGAATCCAGATCAGGAAAGAAGAAGTAAAGCTCTCACTGTTTGCAGGTGACATGAAAACCCTACATAGAAAACCCTAAAGATGGTATCAGAAAATTACTAGAGCTAATCAGTGAATTTAGAAAAGTTGCAGGATACAAAATCAATACACAGAAATCACTTGCATTTCTATATACTAACAATGAAAAATCAGAAAGAGAAATTAAGGAATCGATCCCATTAACCATTGCAACAAAAAGAATTAAATATCTAGGAATAAACTTACCTAAGGAGACAAAAGAACTGTACACAGAAAATGATAAGACACTAATGAAAGAAATCAAAGATGACGTAAACGGATGGAGAGATATTCCATTTTCCTGGGTAGGAAGAATCAATATTGTGAAAATGACTATGCTACCAAACACAATCTACAGATTTAATGTGATCCCTATCAAACTACCAATGGCATTTTTCACAGAACTAGAACAAAAAATTTCACAATTCATATGGAAACACAAAAGACCCTGAATAGCCAAAGCAGTCTTGAGAAAGAAGAATGGAACTGGAGGAATCAACCTTCCTGACTTCAGGTTATACTACTAAGCTACAGTCATCAAGACAGTATGGTACTGGCACAAAAACAGAAATATAGACCAATGGAACAAGATAGAAAGCCCAGAAATAAACCCATGTACCTATGGGTACCTTATTTTTTACAAAGGAGGCAAGAATATACAATGGGGCAAAGACAGCCTCTTCAATAAATGGTGCTGGGAAAACTGGACAGCTACATGTAAAAGATTGAAATTAGAACACTCCCTAACACCATACACAAAGAGACTCAAAATGGATTAAAGACCTAAATGTAAGACCAAAAACTATAAAACTCTTAGAGGAAAACATGGGCAGAACACTCTGACATAAATCAAAACAAGATGCACTATGACCCACCTCCTAGAGTAATGGAAATAAAAACAAAAGCAAATGAGTGGGACCTGGTTAAACTTAAAAGCTTTTGCACAGCAAAGGAAACTATAAGCAAGGTGAAAAGACAACCCTCAGAATGGGAGAAAACAATAGCAAATGAAACAACTGATAAAGGATTAATTTCCAAAATATGTAAGCAGCTCACACAACTCAATACCAGAAAAACAATCAACCCAATCAAAAAGTGAGGAAAAAACCTCAACAGACATTTCTCCAAAGAAGACATACAGATGGCTAACAAACATATGAAAAAATGCTCAACATTGCTCATTATTAGAGAAATGCAAATCAAAACTACAATGAAATATCACCTCACACCAGTCAGAATGGCCATCATCAAAAAGTCTACAAACAATAAATGCTGGAGAGGGTGTGGAGAAAAGGGAACACTCTTGCACTGTTGGTGGGAGTGTAAATTGATACAGCCACTATGGAAGATAGTATGGAGATTCCTTTAAAAACTAGGAATAAAACCACCATATGACCCAGCAATCCCATTCCTAGGCATAGACCCTGAGGAAACCAAAATTGAAAAAGACACATGTATCCCATTGTTCATTGCAGCACTATTTACAATAGCTCAAACATGGAAACAACCTAGATGTCCATCAACAGATGAATGGATAAAGAAGTCATGGTTTATACACACAATGGAGTATTACTCAGCCATAGAAAGGAACGCATTTGAGTCATTCTAATGAGGTGGATGAACCTAGAACCTATTATACAGAGTGAAGTGAGTCAGAAGAGGAAAGATAAATACCGTATTCTAACACATATATACGGAATCTAGAAAAATGGTACTGAAGAATTTACTTACAGGGCAACAATGGAGAAACAGACATAGAGAACAGACTTATGGACATGGGGAGAGGGTGAGATGTATGGAAAGAATAACATGGAAACTTATATTCCCATGTGTAAAATAGATAGCCAATGGGAATTTGCTGTCTGGCTCAGGAAACTCAAACAGGGGCTCTGTATCAACCTAGAGGGATGGGATGGGAGGGAGATGGGAGGGAGCTTTGAAAGGAAAGGGATATATGTATACCTAAAGCTGATTCATGTTGAGGTTTGACAGAAAACAGCAAAATTCTGTAAAGCAATTATCCTTCAATAAAAAATAAATTAATTAAAACAACCAAAAAAAAAGAAAGGTGAAAGTGGGAGTTCCCTGGTTAGGATTTGGGGCTTTCATTTCTGTGACCTGGGTTCAATTCCTGGTCAGGGAATTGAGACCCCACAAGCTATATGGTGTGACTGAAAAAAGGAACATGCGTGTGAAAGATAAACAAAATGTGATGAAGGGCTGATGCCACTGAGGCATGAAGACCACACAGAAGTACTTCTGAGAGAGAAAGCAGGTGGCCACACTGTGTTAGGAGAGAGATTGTGAGAGTTAAAGGTGTATCAGGAACAGCCCTGCTTTCTCTAAATGTACCGCTCTCAGCTGTGTTGGTTTACCTGTACTCAGAATTCTCTTACTTGAAGAGTAAAATATTAATGTGCTAGAGGAAAAAAATCTCCTATGAACCAGGAAAACGTCCACATCATAACAGACTAATCCATGATACAGAAGCACAGGTGGCAAAACATATTCTTCACAAAAAATTCAGAGTAGAAAAAAGAAAACATCTTACAATATATTTTATGAGACTAGCACATAACTAGGACAAGAAATAAAATCTATAGCCAAACTAAGGAGCACAAATATAAAGATCCTCATCAAAGCATTTGCAAGCTGAAGAACATAAAAACATCGTAATCAAGTCTGGTTTGTTCCAGAAATGCACTTTAGCAGATTAATGACTTAGGAAATTACTAATGTAATTCACCGCATTAACAGATTAAAGGAAAAAACATGATTATCTAAATGGATGCAGAAAAAGCACTTGAGAACATCCAATATTCATTCATAATTTAAAAAAACTTAGCAGTCTAGGGATCTTCTTTAAACTGGTAAAATCATTTACCAATAGCCTCCAGAAAATATTGTATTCAGTGACGAGTCACTTCAAGTATTTATTTCCTTTAAAACCAGAAAAAAAAAAAAAAAAAACAATACAGTTGATTCTTAACAATAGAGGGTTTAGGGATGATGACCCTCTTCACATTAAAAAAAATTATCTATGTATAAATTTATAAACCACTGATCTTAATCAACAGATTCAACCAACCCCAGATTGTGTAGTTCTGTAGTATGAATTCATTGAAAAATAATCTGTATGAATGAACCCATGCAGTGCAGAACTGTGTTGTTGAAGGGTCAGCTGTAATTCCAATTATCACTCACATTAGGGGGCACTAGTCAGTGCAAGAAAAACAAGCATAGTAATTGAATTTTAAAGTATGATTCTCGTCATTTATGGTTATGATGGCCTACTGTATTTATTCAGGGTTCTCCAGAGAAACAGAACATGAGTATATTAGAAGGATATGGCTCATGGGATTACAGAGGTTGAAAAGTCTCAAGATCTACAGTCAACAATCTGGAGGGCCAGGAGAGCTGATGGTGTAGTTTCAGTTTTATTCCAAAGGTCTGAGAACTGGGAGAGCCCATAACATAAATTCCAGAATAAAAGCAGGCATCTCAAGATCCAAAAAGAGCCCAGGTTTCAGTTTGAATCTGAAGTCAGGTAAAGACCAACATTCCAGCTTAAGACAGTCAGGCAGAATTTGCATGTTCCATGAGAGAATCAGCCTTTTTCTTCTATTTTGGCTTTCATTTGACCGAGTGAGACCCACTTCTATCCTGTAGGGTAATCTGCTCTACTCGGTCTGCCAATGCAAATGTTTATCTCATTTAGAAACATCCTTACAGCCATACCCAGGGCAATGTTTGACCAAATTACAGGGCCTTCTATGGCCTATTCAAATTGAATCAATAAATTAAACACACTTTGTCAACTTGGCCCCCATGTGCACCTCTTTAAACCATGCCCAGTCTCTAAATAAAGACAGTTCAGTTCAGCCACTCAGTCATGTCTGACTCTTTGAGACCCCATGGACTGCAGCACGCCAGGCTTCCCTGTCCATCACCAGCTCCCAGAGCTTGCTCAGACTCATATCCATCAAGTCGGTGATGCCATCCAACCATCTCCTGTCGTCCCCTTCTCCTCCTGCCCTCAATCTTTCCCACCATCAGGGTCTTTTCCAAGGAATCAGTTGTCCGCATCAGGTGGCCAAAATATTGGAGTTTCAGCTTCAGCATCAGTCCTTCCAATGAATATTCAGGACTGATTTCCTTTAGGATGGACTGGTTGAATCTCCTTACTGTCTAAGGAACCATAGTTCAAAAGCATCAATTTTTCAGTGCTCAGCTTTCTTTATGGTCCAACTCTCACATCCATACAAAACTACTGGAAAAAACATAGCTTTGACTAGATGGACCTTTGTTGGCAGAGTAATGTCTCTGCTTTTTAATATGCTGTCTAGGTTGTCATAACTTTTCATTCAAGGAGCAAGTGTCTTTTAATTTCATGACTGCAGTCACCATCTGCAGTGATTTTGGAACCCCCTCAAAATAAAGTTTGTCATTGTTTTAATTGTTTCCCCATCTATTTGGGAAAAATACTGGGGAAAATAAAGACAGTAACAAGGTCAAACTTCCTCCATGATCCAACATGATACAACTACCCTGACTACAATTAACAACTCACTGACTTCTTTCCCAGAAGAGTAGGTAATGTCCTTGAGTGATGTTTACTCTTCTTGATATTTTGTAGCTTAAATATCTTCTTGATATGTTGTAATGTTAAAAATACTTAAATATCATAATATAAAATCAATACATCTTGTGTTACATGATAAGAGCATTAGATAAGGAAGAAAAACTTTCATAACCAAAAAATTAACTCAATATTAAAGTCATTTCTGTAACTGTTCGCTTGGACATAGCTGGTATTTATAACCATCTTCCAATAGCATTTTGTTTTCCCTTTGCCTTCAAGAAACACCTCATCTGGTAACAGTTCCTGACTTGGTTGGGTGACCTGGACCTTCATTCCTAAAGGGTCTAGGCCATTAGTAATCCTGCCTGGATTGGGTTGTTGTAGTTTTCCACTGACCTTAATTGCAGGGCATGGTAATACAAATGACATCCTAAGGGATCTCCCGAATTCCCAGACATATTCTCCCTTATGTCCATTGTAAGCAACAGTTTAATTTCACCTTGGTAGTCGGGATCAATCACCCGAGTCAACATCATAACTCTTCTTCGCCTGATGATTCAGAGGCATGAGGAACTCAAAGTGGCCATCTTTACTTCCAGTTCAATGGAATCATTGTGTCACCTGGTGGAAATTTTCAGCCCTCTGGAACAAAGACCTCTAGTCCAGCAGAATCTAGTTCGTGGGAACAGGAAGCAAAATTTAGCTAGTGGGTTACTAGGGGTAATAATGGGGGGTGCCACTATTTCCCATTTCGTCCCCTTGATTCCTGGACTTGTGAATTCTGGCTAGGGGAAAATCAGAACTGCATATTGGATGATGATTCAGGGCATATGCAGCCTTAGGGAGGAACTTGCCTTAGCCCTGCAAGGTATTCACCTAGTTGGCAAGGTGACTAGGTCTTTCAAAAGAGCAGTCCACTATTTTATCAAGCTGGCTACTTCAGGATTGTAGGAAATACGGTAACAGCAATGAATTCCATGAGCATGGATACATTGCCACACTTCATTTGCTGTAAAGTGAGCTCTTTGATCACTAACAATGCTATGTGGAAATCCCACAATAGTGGATAAGGCATCAGTCTGCCTGATTACCACGGGAACGGTACTATATCAAGGATTCAGTGTTGGTCTCTAATTGCTGGCAGGTTGGGCATTCAGCGATGGCCATTCACCAGTCGGGTTGGCCTTGGTGAGTGGAAGTCCATGCTGCTGAGCTCACATGTAACTCCCAACTTTGCTACCAGGCAACTTTGTTCATGAGCCCCTGGGTGATGACTGAGATTACTAGAGAAAGATATTGACTGATGTCCACAGAACACAGTGAAGTGAAAGTCGCTCAGTCATGTCCAACTCTTTGTGACCCCATGGACTCTACAGTCCATGGAATTCTCCAGGACAGAATAGTGGAGTGGGTAGCCTTTCCCTTCTCCAGGGGGTCTTCCCAACTCAGGGATCAAACCCAGGTCTCCTGCGTTGCAGGCAGATTCTTTACCAACACATAAGATTATCTTCCATGGGTCACAAAGTCAGACATGACTGAGCGACTGAACTGAACTGAAGATTATCTTATCCACTTGATTATTAAAATTCTCCTCTGCTGAGGTCACTCTTTGGTGAGCATTCACATGGACACAAATATCTTCACATCTGTTGCTCATTCAGAAATATATCTCTGTATCTTTCCCCCAGATTTCCTTGTCATCAATTTTCCAGTTTTGTTACAATCATGTTCCTTCCAATTCCCTGATCATACAGGCAAACCAATGACTACAGTCCATGAATAGGTATATAATCTCACATCTGGCCTTTTTTTCCCAAGCGAAGTGAACAGCTAGATGCACTGCTCAAAGTTCTGCCTACTGGGAGGATTTTCCTTCACCTAAGTTTTTTGGGATGTCCCAGACGGGAGGTATAGTGCCGCAGCTATCCACCTCCAGTGATGCCCAGGAAGCAGTGGACTTTAGACGTGCAGGGTGACGGTGAAGACAGAATAAAGAAGCACTGCAGGATATGGAAGACGAAAATCAGTGAGACATAAAACCCAACAAGAGAAACCATCTCTGATCACCCCACATCTTTCCATCCCAACCCGCTTGGAAATTCCCCCACTGTCAGTTAGGACTACCAAATCCGACTTTTATGTTTGGTGTCAGAATTTAGGTTCCTGCTCCATGGTTTTTTTTGTTTGTTTGTTTGTTTTAAATTTCAGAATTTCTTGGAAGGAGAGAGTGAATTTCTGTGGATTTTACTGGTCTCAGCTTTTATGTTCTTTCAGATCCTAACAGGACTGCATAGAGGTTTTTTTCAACATTAGTGTATTGTCTCCTGCAGATGTGTAAAATCACCATTAGAAATGGAAATTACATTCGAGAGCCACTAGACTTCTAGGTGAGGTGATGCAAACATATGAGAGCGAGGTTAATCACACTGTGGAGATATATGTGATACCATTTCCCCTTTTTCTAACTATTTAAATTGAATTTTATAAAAATGTTTAAAATTAAGTGGATGTTAGCTTGAGGTGGAATGGTTTACTGTAAAAAGTTTCACACTCTGCTGAAATGTTGCAACAAAAGCATAGTGCTCATAACAGTTCAACAACTCATGGCTACTCATTCTTGCCTATTTTCACCCTTCCTCTGAAGCAGGTCAGCATTGAAGGCGGTATGAAAAAGCCTGCATGTGTGTTCAATTCTTTGTTTCTTCTCCTTCCCTCTCCCCCTGGGCCCTACCTCTTCCTCACTCACTCAGCCTCTTTTCTTCAGTATGTGTTCAGATCAGTTAAGTTGCTCAGTCGTGTCCGACTCTTTGTGACCCCATGGACTGCAGCACATCAGGCTTCCCTGTCCATCACCAAGTACCGGACTTTACTCAAACTCATGCTCATTGAGTCGGTGATGCCATCCAACCATCTCATCCTCTGTCATCCCCTTCTCCGCTTGCCTTCAATCTTTCCCAGCATCAGAATCTTTTCAAATGAGTCAATTCTTCACATCAGGTGGCCAAAGTATTGAGTTTCAGTATCAGTCCTTCCAATGAATATTCAGGACTGATTTCCTTTAGGATTGACTGGTTTGATTTCCTTGCATTCCAAGAGATTCTCAAGAGTCTTCTCCAACACTACACTTCAGAAGCATCAATTCTTCAGCACTCAGCTTTCTTTATAGTCCAACTCTCACATCCATACATGACTACTGGAAAAACCATAGCCTTAACTAGATGGACCTTTGTTGACAAAGTAATGTCTCTGCTTTTTAATATGCTGTCTAGGTTGGTCATAACATTCCTTCCAAAGATAAGCATGTTTTAATTTCATGGCTGCAGCCACCATCTGCAGTGATTTTGGAGCCCAAAAATATAAAGTCTATCACTGTTTCCACTGTCTCCCATCTATTTGCCATGAAGTGATGGGACCAGATGCCATGATCTTAGTTTTCATGATCAATATGTGTAGCTTGAAGCTAATTTGTACTATTGAATATCTGACTGGAGTCACAGATGCAGAGTCTGCACTGTTCTTACTAAACACTTCTAGTGATGCCTGAATATTGTCCAGAGACATCTGCAAACTGGGCCCAGGTTTTCTTTTCCTTTGTCCATTGATGAGCGGGAACTCCTTATGAAGCCATGAGTGCAGGCAGTGAGAGATAAGGCAGTATAGCACGGGTGGGAATCATGGGACCACCGACAGAATAATGGATAAATAAATTGTACTGAAGTCACACAATGTCATCCTAAAGAACAATGAAATTTAAGAACTTCAGTCATATGTATTAAGATAGATGAATGTTCCAAACAAGGTGATGAGCAAAACATAGAACTATGGGAGACTAGTAGGTATTTTAAGGAATCATATTTGTAATATTTGTTTTTAAAAAGCAATGGAATAGGGAGGGGGGGATCGGGATGAAGAACACATGTAAATCCATGGCTGATTCATGTCAATGTATGGCAAAAACCACTACAATATTGTAAAGTAATTAGCCTCCAGCTAATAAAAATAAATTGGAAAAAAAAAAAAGCAATGGAATAATAAAAAACGAATCTAGGAGAATGGTTATCACTGGTGTGTGTGTGTGTGGAGGGGGGTGTTGAGGGTTGGATTGAGAATGGAGATAACAAAAAATAATGACAATAATAGAATAATAATGTCTATTACTTTTATAGCGTTTACAATTTGCCAGTGTTCTAAGTGTTTTTTATACTTTAGCTCAATTAATCCTCACAAGTCAATAAGTAGTTACTAGTACTTTCTGTATTCTACAAAGGAGACTAAGTTATGCTTCCTAACCATTATACAAATATTTCCTAAATTAAAAAATAAATAAATAAATGAAACTATAGATAAAACATTACTGATATTTAATATCTTAAATATCAACAATAGAAAAATAGCAGCATAAGTTTGCTTTTGCTTTATTTAACTTGGAATTGTAGAGGTAAATTCCAGGAGAAACAAAGGAACATGAAAGAAGTTTCCTCTAGATGTGGCACTCCACTTTAAGGAGGAGTTGTGTAGGGTCCTACCTTTTGATGATAAAAATTTCCCCTCCTATTTTATGCATATGCTGTAGGTAAGCACTTTTTTATAGAAAGAATTTACTAAAAAATATAATTAGAATAAAAATATATGACATTTAGTTGGTCTCTGAATGGCTTTTTTATGTTTTCCTCAAAGGCATAAATGACAGAAAATATTGTGATACATGAGTTACAAAAGTATTTTATAGTTTTGAATATCATGAAAAATTATAAGGAAAATTAAAAGACTAATAAAATATCTGAATGATCCAAAATATGAAAGAAACACAAATGTCTTGTTAAGGAATAAATAAAACAGATAAGATCATGGCTCTCATAGAAATATAAAATGAATGCATGTCAAAGATTTTATTTAACTTATTAACTTATTCAGGAACAAATAAGATTTTAAAATCAGCTCACAGGAAAATGCAAAGGATCACACTTACATAGGAAAATACAGAATACTGAAATAAATTTACAAATAGATGTACAAAGTTTCTATTCATGGGAATGGAGACTCAATTCCCAGACTTATTCTTAATGAGATGGGAATACCAGAATACCAGACCACCTTACCTGCCTCCTGAGAAATCTGTATGTGAGTCAAGAAGCAACTGTTAGAACCAGACATGGAACAACAAACTAGTTTCAAATTGGGAAAGGAATACATCAAGACTGTATACTGTCACCTTCGTTATTTAACTTATACGCAGAGTACATCATGAGAAAGGCCGTACTGGATGAAGAACAAGCTGGAATCAAGATTGCCGGGAGAAATATCAAGAACCTGAGATAAGCAGATGATACCACCCTTACGGCAGAACACGAAGAGGAAATAAAGAACCTCTTGATGAAAGTGAAAGAGGAGAGTGAAAAAGCTGGTTTTAAAACTCAACATTCAAAAGACTAAGATCATGGCATCTGGTCCCATCACTCATAGATGGGGAAATAGATGGGGAAACAATGGAAATAGTGACAATCTTTATTTTCTTGGGCTCCAAAATCACTGCAGATAGTGACTGCAGTCATGAAATTAAAAGATGCTTGCTCCTTGGAACAAAAGCTATGACCAACCTAGATAGCATATTAAAAAGCAGAGACACTACCTTGCCAACAAAGGTCTGTATAATCAAAACTATGGTTTTCCAAGTAGTCATGTATGGATGTGAGTGTTGGACCATAAAGAAAGCTGAGTGCTGAAGAACTGATGCTTTTGAACTATGGTGTTGGAGAAGGCCCTTGAGAGTCTCTTGGACTGCAAGGAAATCAAACTAGCCAATCCTAAAGGAAATCAGTCCTGAATATTCATTGGAAGGACTGATGCTGAGGCTGAAGCTCCAATCTTTGGCCACCTGATGCAAAGAACTGCTTCAATGGAAAAGAACCTGATGCTGGGAAAGACTGAAGGCAGGAGGAGAAAGGGAAAATAGAGGATGAGATGTTTGGATGACATCACTGACTCGATGGACATGAGTTTGAGCAAGCTCTGGGAGTTGGTGATGGACAGGGAAGCGTGGTGTGCTGCATTCCTTGGGGTCACAAAGAGTTGGACATGACTGAGTGACTGATCTGAACTGAAATAAGATCATGTTACATTATTAACAAATTTTTACAACTTTCAAGACTGTGAAATTGCTGAAAGACAATGAAAGGGTTAAATAGCCCAGGCCATTCAATAAACTTCTCTGTGCATTTCAAAGTCCATCTAATTTTTTTCCTATAACTTTCAGAGATAATCAGGAAAAGTAAGGGTTAATTTTTTTTTTTTACAAAAAGGAAATATAAATAAAAGAAAATAAGCATATAAGAAAATGTAGTATAAGTTAAAGAAATCCTAATTTTACTATGAAAATATTTAAACACATAAGGCTATTTTGCTTAAAAGTAGAGTTAACTCATATTGGGCCTGGCCTCATTTTTAATATAAACTATTATTTCAAATAGTTTCAATTTATAGAAAAAATTTAAGAATAGTACAGTGACCATATAACTCATATTATATTATGAACATCTTGTATTTCACACTAAGGCACCAATATCGATAAACTGTCATTAACTAAAGTTAACACTTTATTCACAATAATTTCATTTTTGTCATTACTCAGTCACTCAGTCGTGTCTGACTCTTTGCAACTCCATGGACTGAGGAATGACAGGTTTCCCTGTACTTCACTATCTCCTAGAGCTTGCTCAAACTCATGCCCATTGAGGCAGTGATGCCATCCAACCATCTCATCCTCTGTCACCTCCTTCTCTTTCTGCCTTCAATCTTTCCCAGCATCAGGGTCTTTTCCAATGAGTCAGTTCTTCACATCAGGTGGCCAAAGTATTGGAGTTTCAGCTTCAGCATCAGTCCTTCCAAGGAATATTCAGGACTGACTTCCTTCAGGATTGACAAGTTTGATCTTGCAGTCCAAGGGACTCTCAAGAGTCTTCTCCAACACCACACTTCCAAAACATCAATTCTTTGGTGCTCAGCTCTCTTTATGGCCCAACTCTCATATCTGTACATGACTACTGGAAAAACCATAGCTTTGACTACATGGATCTTTGTCAGCAACGTGATTTCTCTGCTTTTTAATAGGCTATCTAGTTGGTCGTAGCTTTTTTTCCAAGGAGCAAGCAGCTTTTTATTTCATGGCTGTAATCATTATCTGCAGTGATTTTGGAGTCCAAGAAAATAAAGTCTGTCACTATTTCCATTCTGCCATTTCTATGAGCCATGAAGTGATGGAACTGGATGCTATGATCTTATTTTTTTTTTTTTTGAGTGTTCAGTTGTAAGCCAACTTTTTCACTCTCCTCTTTCACCTTCATTAAGAGGCTCCTTAGTTCCTCTTAGCTTTCTTCCATTAGGGTGGTATCATCTGCATATTTGAAGTTATTGATATTTCTCCTGGCAACCTGGATTCCAGCTTGAGCTTCATCCAGCCTGGCATTTTATATGATGTAAGTTAAATAAGCAGGGTGACAATATACAGCCTTGATGTACTCCTTTCCCAATTTGGAACCAGTCCATTGCTCCATGTCAGGTTCAAACTGTTGCTTTTTGACCTGCATACTGGTTCCACAAGAGGCAAGTCAGGTGCTCTGGTATTCCCATCTCTACGAATTTTCCACAGTTTGTTGTGATCCACACAGTCAAAGACTTTGATGTAGTCAATAAAGCAGAGCTAGATGTTTATCTGGAATTCTCTTGCTTGTTCTATGACCCAACACATGTTGGTAATTTGATTTCTGGTTCCTCTGCCTTTTCTAAATCCAGCTTGTATGTCTGAAAGCTCTCAGTTCATGTACTGTTGAAACCTAGCTTGAAGAATTTTGAGCATTACTTTGGTACCATGTGAAATGATTGCAATCGTGCTATAGTTTGAACAGTCTTCAGCATTGTACTTCTTTGGGATTGGAATGAAAACTGACCTTTTCCAGTCCTGTGGCCGTTGCTGCGTGTTCCAAATTTGCTGTCATATTGAGTGCAGCACTTTCACAGCATCATCTTTTAGGATTTGAAATAGCTCAACTGGAATTTCATCACCTCCACTAGTTTTGTTTGTAGAAATGCTTCCTAAGACCCACTTGACTTCATACTCCAGAATGTCTGGCTCTTTGTGAGTGATCACACCATCGTTATCCAGGTCATTAACACATTTTTTGTACAGTTCTTCTGTGTATTCTTGCCACCTCTTCTTAGTATCTTCTGCTTTTGTTAGGTCCATATTGTTTCTGTCCTTTATTGTGCCCATCTTTGCATGAAATGTTCCCTTGGTATCTCTATTTGCTTGAAGAGATCTCTAGTCTTTCCCATTCTATTGTTTTCCTCTATTTCTTTGCATTGATCACTTAGGAAGACTTTCTTATCTCTCCTTGCTATTCTTTGGAACTCTGCATTCAGATGGATATATCTTTCCTTTTCTCCTTTTCTTTTTGCTTCTCTTCTTTATTCAGTTATTAGTAAGGCCTCCTCAGGCAACCATTTTGCCTTGTTGCATTTCTTTTTCTTGGGAATGGTTTTGATCACCGTGTCTTATACAATGTTATGAACCTCTGTCCATAGTTCTTCAGGCGCTTTGTCTATCAGATCTAATCCCTTAAATCTATTTGTCACTTCCACTGTATAATCATAAGGGATTTGATTTAGGTCATACCTGAATGGCCCAGTGGTTTTCCTTACTTTCTTCAGTTTAAGTCTGAATTTTGCAATGAGGAGCTCATGATCAGAACCATAGTCAGCTCCTGGTCTTGGTTTTTTGCTGACTGTATAGAGTGTCTCCATCTTTGCCTGCAAAGAATATAATCAATCTGATTTTGGTATTGACCATCTGGTGATGTCCATCTGTAGAGTATTCTCTTGTGTTGTTGGAAGAGGGTGTTTGCTATAACCAGTGCGTTCTTGGGCAAAATTCTGTTAGCCTTTACCCTGCTTCATTTTGTGCACTTTGATCTTAGACTTCCAGCATCCAGAACCACGAGAAATAGATTTCTATTGTTTAAGCTTCTGTCAGGGCTGTAGTAGAAGTACATGCGCTCATCTCTTATGGAAGAACACCAAAATCGCAACTAGCTGTTGAACAATCATTGACAGGAGACTATCGGAACCCACCAAAAAAAAGATAGCCCCCATCCTAGGGCACAGGGGAATCTGTAACAAGACAATAGGAAGGGCACAAGTGCATTTAAGTGCCAACCTCATACCTGCCAGAGATGCTTGGAGGGCACAAACAAAACCTTGTGCACACCGAGGCCCCCACAAGAGACTGAGCCAGACCTGCCTTTGAGGGTCTGAGGGTCTTCTGCAGAGACATGGGGCAGCAGCGGCCTGCCACGGGGACAAGGGCTCTGGCAGCTTCAGTCCTTGAGGCGCAGCATGTGGCATAAGTCATCTTGAAGATCACCATTAGCCCCACTAGACAGCCACCTGGTGGTGATCCACAAACTGGAGAATAATTATACCAAAGAAGTTCTCACACTTTTGGGAAAATTCTAGGCCTCACAATAGACTTCCCAACCTGGGAATCCGACAAAGGGACTGAGCATCCCTAGGGAATCTGACTTTGAAGGTCAGTGGGATCTGATTATAGAACTTTCACAGGACTGCGGAAACAGAGACTCTTGGAGGGCACAAACAAAACCTTGTGCTCACCAGGGGCCAGGAGAAAGGAGCAGTGACCCCACGAAAGACTGAGTCAGACTTGCCGGTGAGTGTCCAGGAGTCTCTGACAGAGGCGTGGGTTGACAGCGGTCTGCTCCCAGGACATGGGCACTGGCTGCAGCAATCCTGGGAGGCGCGGTGTGTTGGCATAAATCCTTTTCAAGGAGGTTGCCATAACCCCAAGGGAGGGAACACAGCCCCACCCATCAGCAGAAAATTGGGTTAAAGATTTACTGAGCGTGGCCCTGCCCATCAGAGCAAGACCCAGTTTTCCCCACAGCCATCCCTTCCATCAGGAAGCTTGCACAAATTTCTTATCCTTATCCATCAGAGGGCAGACAGAATGAAAACCACAATCATGGAAAACTTACCAAAATGATCACATGGATCATAGCTTTGTGTAACTTAATGAAACTTAATGAAACAGCCATGCTGTGTAGGGCCACCCAAGACAGGCAGGTCATGGTGGAGAGTTCTGACAAAACGTGGCCCACTGGAGAAGGGAATGGAAAACCACTTTAGCATTCTTGCCTGGAGAACCCCATGAACAGTATGAAAAGGCAAAAAGATATGACATTGAAAGATGAACCCCCCAGGTTGGTTGGTGTTCAATATGCTACTGGAGAAACGTGGGGAAATAGCTCCAGAAGCAATGAAGAGGCTGAACCAAAGTGGAAACAATGCCCAGTTGTGAACGTGTCTGGTGGTGAAAGTAAAGTCCGATGCTGTAAAGAACAGTATTGCATAGGAATTTGCAATGTTAGGTCCATGAATCAAGTTAAATTGGAAGTGGTCAAACAGGAGATGGCAAAAGTGAACATTGGCATTTTAGGAATCAGTGAAATAAAGTGGGCTGGAATGGATGAATTTAATTCAGATGACCATTGTATCTACTACTGTGGGCAAGAATCCCTTAGAAGAAATCAAGTAGTCTCACAGTCAACAAGAGAGTCCAAAATGCAGTACTTGGGTGCAGTCTCAAAAACAACAGAATGATCTTGGTTCCTTTACCAGACAAACCATTCAACTTCACAGTAATCCAAGTCTATGACCCAACCACTAATGCCAAAGAAGCTGAAATTGAACGGTTCTATGAAGACCTACAAGACCTTCTGGAACTAATACCCAAAAAGAGATGTCCTCTTCATCATAGGGGACTGGAATGCAAAAGCAGGAAGTCAGGAGATAACTGGAGTTAACCAGCAAGTTTGGCCTTGGAGTACAAATTTCAATAGATTTTGCTTTTTTCTATTTCAAGATCCTATCCATGACACATTACATTCAGTTGCCATGTCCTCCTTAGGCTCCTGCTGGCTGTGACACTTTCAGACTTTCCTTATTTTTGATGACATTGACAGTACTGATGACTGTCAATGACCTTGAGAAGTACTGGTCAGGCATTTTGTAGAATCTCCCTTTATTGTGATGTCTGTGATGTTTTTCTCATTACTAGGCTGGGGTTACAGGCTTTGGGAAGGAAGACCACAGAGGTAAAGTGCCGTTTTCATCGCATTGTATCAAGGGTACATACTATCAACATAATTTACAGCTGTTGATGTTGACCTGAGTCATCTGGCTTAAGTGTCTTGTCATGCTTCTCCACTGCAAAGTTACTTTTCTCCCCCCAATCTTCCTGTACTGTCCTCTTTAGAAGGGCGTTATGTTCCACTTCCTTGAAGGCAGTGTCTATATTAACTGCATGAGTGATTTATCTATTCTCACCCATTTATTCATTTATTAAAACATTTATCTGTGTCTCGGGGTGAAACCAAGAAATGTGTTTTAATTAGTCCTCCAGATGATTCCTATGTGAGCTAAAGTTTGAGGACCACTGAGATATTGGGGCTGTTAGCATAACTTAATCTAAACAGATTGATGCAGGATTCAATTTCATTTTTCTCTTTTCCATATAGTATCCAACTATTTCCATTCATTGACTAGTTCATGCTTTCCTCACTGATCTGCCATGTGAAAACTATCATATAATGGGTGGCCAGTTGCACACAGGTATGTGTTTGGGCTATTCAATCCATTTCACTGATTTGTTTTTCTAACCTTGTAACAACAACACGTCATAACTATGCTATCTTTATGATAATGCTTGGTATCTTAGAGAGCAATTTCTCTCATATACTGCTATTTCATCATTATCATAACTATTCTTGACACTATGCATGCTGGTATAAATTTTACTGTCAAACAGTTAACTTCAGCAAACAGACTGTGATAGCACTGAATTGATCAATCTGTTGGGGGTAATTGAACATACTTAACAATTTTTAAGTTTCTAATTTGTGAATATGGTCTTTCTCCATTTATCTAAATTTTTTAAACATTTGCCAAAAATTTTTAAAAAATTTTATTTATTTATTTGGCTGTCCCAGGTCTTAGCTGTGGCATGCGGGATCTTTCAGTTGTGGTATTTGGGATCTAGTTCCCTCACCATGGATTGAACCCAAGCACCCTGCATTGGGAGCACAGAGTCTTAGCCACTGGACTACCAGGGAAGTTCCAATAAGCTTTTAATTTTCTTCATCGAGGCCTTGAACACCTTTGTTAGATTTATTTTTAAGTACTGCATATATTTGATGCTGCTGTAAATGGTGTTCCTTTTTCATTTCACTTTTAAATAGTTTGTGGCTGATACATAGGAAAACAAATTGTTTTGTATCAGTTTTATAATAGTTATTAATTTCACTAACTCTCAATAATTAATTCTAATAATTATCAGCAGAATTATGCTGGAGTTTTTATATGTAGGAGCATATCATCTACAAATAATGTGATTTCTTTCATTAAATCCTTATGTTGTTAAATTATTTTTTAAGCCACTCTTGATTATTTATGATCTCCTAAAAAACCCAAATAGAACAGATGATATTGGACCTATGGTCCTATTCATGATCTCAAAAGGAAATTTTTTTTTCATTATTTCATCATTTGGAATGGTGGTAAGCTGGAACTATTTGATAGAAATCTAGTATCAGATTAAGGGAGTTCCCTTCTATTCCTAATTTGCTGCAAATCTTTATTATGAATTGATGTTGAATTTCTTGAAATTTCTGCATCTATTTAGATGACCAAACTTTCTTCTTTCATTTTTTAATATGGTGATTATATTAATTGCTTTTTTCCCAGAGATTTTTATAGTTCAGGTTTATAGAAACACAATTTACTTACAGTAAAATATACCCTTTTTCAATGTAGTTTGTTGAGTCTTGGCCTACAGTCATGAAGTGTGTTAAGTGTTAGTTCTTCAGTTGTGTCCAACTCTTTGTGACCCCACGGACTGTAACCGATCAGGCTCCTCTGTCCATGGAATTCTCCAGGCAAGATCTCCAGGGGATCTTCCTGATCCAGGGACTGAACCCAGGTCTCCTGGCAGATTCTTCACCATCTGAGCCACCAGGAAAAAAATCAGAAAAATCCAGATGCAGAACATTCACATTCCATCACCACAAAAGTCTCCCTTATACCCTTGGCAGTCATTCCCTTCCTCCTCCTACTCCTTGCACCAGGGAACCACTGATTTGATTTCTGTCCCTATAGTTTTGCCTTTTCTTGTTTATTATATAAAGGGAATTACACACTATGTATCCTGTTTCTGTCTTGCTTATTTTACTTAGCATAATGCTTTTGAGATTCATCTACAATATTTCATGTAACAGAACTGTTTCTTTTAATTTAAAAAGTACCAAAACTTGTTTATTCATTTATCACTGACTGGACATTTGTGTTTCAAATTATGGGCTATTATAAATAAAGCTGCTACAAAAATTTTTCATTCTTATTGAGCAGATATATAGAAGCGAGATTGCTGACTCAGAAAAGTGTATGTTCAATTTTATAGGAAACTAACATGATTTTCACGGGGTCGTAAAGAGTCAGACATGATTTAGCGACTGAACAACAACTGGTTTTCAAAGTATGTGAATTCTACTTGCCTCATAATTTTACCAGCTTGTGTTATCTATTTTTAAAAGTATTTAAATAATTTTAATAAGTGTATCGCTGCTGAAATCCAGCAGCTTAAAACAACATAAATTTATTCTCTTACAGTTAGAGAGACCAGAAGTCCAAAAAGCTAGTTTTACTGAGCCAGACTCACATTGACTCTAGAGGAGAATCCATTTCCTTGCCTTTTCCAAATTATAGTGGCTGTCTACAACCTAGTGGTATCTTTTAATCTTGCTAAACTTACGTTCTAGTTCCAGTAACATTTTTGCAGATTCCATCAGATTTTCTGTATTGCTTCTCATCCTGCTTGTGACACCAATTTTCTTGCTGTTGACACTGTCCACACCATTTGTTGAACCCATGGTAGGCAAGGTGCAAGCTAAAAGGCTGGAAAAAAATGCAAGGAGCTGTAGGAACTGCAAATGCATTTATTCTCTCCTGGCTGGTGCAGCAGCATAGCAGCAGTCACGCTATATTTCTCTCCTTTTGTGGCTGACCCAAGGGACACAGCCGTGATGCAGCAGTAATGCCGCCACTTTCTTTAGGCGAAGCTTATATATGGGAACTGCACAAAATAGCCTGTGATCAAGTGAGTACCTCATGACACGCATGTGCAGGGCTGTACATGATCTCAGCTGCTGTTATTCAGTGACTCAGTTGTGTCCAACTCTTTGTGACCCCATGGATTGCAGCATGCCAGGCTTCCCTGTCCATCACCAACTCCCAGAGCTTCCTCAAACTGAAGTCCATCGAGTTGGTGATGCCATCCAACCATCTCATCCTCTGTCATCCCCTTCACCTCCAGCCTTCAATCTTTCCCAGCATCAGGGTCTTTTCTGTTGAGGCAGTTCTTTGCATTAGGTGGCCAAAATATTGGAGCTTCAACTTCAGCATCAGTCCTTCCAGTGAATATTTAGGGTTGATTTCCTTTACGACGGACTGGTTTGATCTCCTTGCTGTACAAGGGACTCTCAAGTGTCTTCTCCGACACCACAGTTCAAAAACATCAGTTCTTCAGTGCTCAGCTTTCTTTATAGTCCAACTCTCACATCCATACATGACTACTGGAAAAACCATAGCTTTGACTATATGAACCTTTGTCAGCAAAGTAATGTCTCTGCTTTTTAATATGCTGTCTAGGTTGGTCATAGCTTTAGTTCCAAGTGTCTTAATTTCGTGGCTGCAATCACCATCTGCAGTGATTTTGGAGCCCAAGAAAATAAAGTCTGTCACTGTTTCTATTGTTTCCCCATCTATTTTCCATGAAGTGATGGGACTGGATGTCATGAATGCATCAGTTTTTTTAATGCCAGCATTTTCGCTCTCCTCTTTTGCTTTCATCAAGAGGTTCTTCAGTTCTTCTTTGCTTTCTGCTGTAAGGGTGGTGTCATCTGCATATCTGAGGTTATTGATATTTCTCCCAGCAATCTTGATTCCAGCTTGTGCTTCATCCATCCCAGCATTTCACATGATGTACTCTGCATATAAGTTAAATAAGCAGGGTGACAATATGCAGTCCTGACATACTCCTTTCCCAATTTTGAGCCAGTCTGCTGTTTCATGTCTGGTTCTAACTGTTGCTTCTTGACCTGCATACAGGTTTTTCAGGAGGCAGGTAAGATGATCTGGTATTCCCATTTCTTTAAGAATTTCCACAGTTTGCTGTGCTCCACAGTCATTATTTACAAAATGTGGGGGCGAAAGAGCCTGACCATGACATCTTGGCTAATTTGCTCTCTCTCCACACTCCACCCTTTCTGGGTCTCTCACCTCATATTCTATGCACAGTCCATCTTTTGCGATAATTCTTTGGAGAGTAACACTGACCCTTGGATTTACATCTTGCAACAGCAGTAGCTACAACAACATACAATTACATCTCCAATACACAGCAAAACCCAATGTCAGGTATCACTGGTAACTCATGTTGCAGTCCTTGCCCTCACAGGGCTAGAAGAGTCACCCACCAGAGGTGCAGTGCCTTTATCTTCCATGGCCAAGTCCAGTCCACCATCTGTCCTTATGAAATTGCAGGAAAGCCTTCATAGGAGAAACTCTACCCTTGTGGAATTTCTCATTAAGGGCCCAGAAAACCTCCCAAAGGTCCAGGGCCCACCCCTTCAATGAGGGGATTTTTGTGGTATTCACAGCCCACCCACAAGATTCCAAATGCTCTCATACTCTTCTAAATCTGCAAAAGGATCAGAGGTCAGTAGTACATCACAGGACACAGCCATTACAGCACACTGTTCTAAACCTCCATCACAGGACACAGCCGTCACACTACACTGTTCTACTAAACCTCCATCACAGGACACAGCCGTCACAGGACACTGTTCTAAACCTCCATCACAGGACACAGCCGTCACAGTACACTGTTCTACTAAACCTCCATCACAGGACACGGCCGTCACAGCACACTGTTCTAAACCTCCATCACAGGACACAGACGATACAGGACGCTGTTCTAAACCTCCATCACAGGACACAGCCATTACAGGACACTGTTCTAAACCTCCATCACAGGACACAGATGATACAGGACACTGTTCTACTAAACCTCCATCACAGGACACAGCCGTTACAGTACACTGTTCTACTAAACCTCCATCTCAGGACACAGCCGGCACAGCACACTGTTCTAAACCTCCATCACAGGACACAGTCGTCACAGCACACTGTTCTAAACCTCCATCACAGGACACAGCCGTTACAGTACACTGTTCTAAACCTCCATCACAGGACACAGCCATTACAGTACACTGTTCTAAACCTCCATCACAGGGCACAGCCATTACAGTACACTGTTCTAAACCTCCATCACAGGGCACAGCCGTCACAGCACACTGTTCTAAACCTCCATCACAGGACACAGCCGTCACAGCACACTGTTCTAAACCTCCATCACAGGGCACAGCCGTCACAGCACACTGTTCTAAACCTCCATCACAGGACACAGCCGTCACAGCACACTGTTCTAAACCTCCATCACAGGACACAGCCGTTACAGTACACTGTTCTAAACCTCCATCACAGGACACAGCCGTTACAGTACACTGTTCTAAACCTCCATCACAGGACACAGTCGTCACAGCACACTGTTCTAAACCTCCATCACAGGACACAGCCATTACAGGACACTGTTCTACTAAACCTCCATCACAGGACACAGCCGTCACACTACACTGTTCTACTAAACCTCCATCACAGGCCACAGCCGTTACAGCACACTGTTCTACTAAACCTCCATCACAGGACACAGCCGTCACAGCACACTGTTCTACTAAACCTCCATCACAGGACACAGCTGTCACAGCACACTGTTCTAAACCTCCATCACAGGACACAGCCGTCACAGCACACTGTTCTACTCAACCTCCATCACAGGACACAGCCATTACACTACACTGTTCTACTAAACCTCCATCACAGGACACAGCCATCACAGCACACTGTTCTACTAAACCTCCATCACAGGACACAACCGTCACAGCACACTGTTCTACTAAACCTCCATCACAGGACACAACCGTCACAGCACACTGTTCTACTAAACCTCCATCACAGGACACAACCGTCACAGCACACTGTTCTACTAAACCTCCATCACAGGACACAACCGTCACAGCACACTGTTCTACTAAACCTCCATCACAGGACACAGCCATCACAGCACACTGTTCTACTAAACCTCCATCACAGGCCACAGCCGTCACAGCACACTGTTCTACTAAACCTCCATCGCCGGACACAGCCGTTACAGTACACTGTTCTACTAAACCTCCATCGCAGGACACAGCCGTTACACTACACTGTTCTACTAAACCTCCATCACAGGACACAGCCGTTACACTACACTGTTCTACTAAACCTCCATCGCAGGACACAGCCATTACAGTACACTGTTCTAAACCTCCATCACAGGCCACAGTCGTTACAGTACACTGTTCTAAACCTCCATCACAGGACACAGCTGTCACAGCACACTCTTCTACTAAACTTCCATCACAGGACACAGCCGTTACAGTACACTGTTCTACTAAACCTCCATCACAGGCCACAGCCGTCACAGCACACTGTTCTAAATCTCCATCACAGGACACAGACTAAATCTACATCATGCAGCACAGAACACAGCATTTACAGTACACCTTCCCATAAACCAGCCCACATTTGCATCCGCATAACCAGGGAGGGACCCCTGCCAGCTTGGGCCCCCTTTAGGGTCTTTATGCTTTCAAAATGGCATCTCCAATGCCATCCCTCTACTTTTCTCAGTAAAGACCTGCAACGCACCCCCCACAGGTGTGGGGTCCACCCCTGTGTCCCAAAGTCACAAGAGCCATGCTGCCAAAGGTTCCCCTCACTTTTGTCAAAATTGCACAGCCAAGTCAACCAGCTCCACCTGAGTGTATGGTCAATGTGTCATGAGCTCAGTCACACTGGGGGCCCTTGAGGATACCTGCCCTGGGCCATAACGTGCTCGAGATTCACTTTCTGCTGCACGATGAATGGGCCTCTCTGCCAACAGGGACCTGCAGTCTCATAACGTTCATCATCAGCGTCACTTACCGCCTCGCTGTCAGAGATGCTGGATTCTTCAGGGCCACGGGGTTCTTGCTCTAAAGCCAATATACCTAACTCTAGTTCTTCCAAACATCTCTGCACATTGCACACTGGTGCAGCATCATGGAACACTAACCATATTTGCCTTCAGGGTAGTTAGCAAAATCCACTCCACAGGGCCAGGCAGTCTGTGCAGCAAATGGGAACTCAACACCTGTAATGCCTTTTCAAAGCTAGCCAGTGAACTGTCCACCACCTCCCAGTCTTCCATCAGAGCCCACGCTGAGAGAATCACAGCCACATGGCACCACATGCTATGTGGCGGCCACTGGCTTCCTCCATCCAGTGGAGCCTCAGTCTCCCCTACCTGCTGGGTATCCTGTTGACTCTATCAATTGTATTGCTTCTCATCCTGCTTGTGACACCAATTGTCTTGCTGTTCACACTGCCTGCACCTTTCGCTGAATCCATGGTAGGCAAGGCGCAAGCTAAGAGGTGGAAAGAAAATTCGAGGAGGCATAGGAATTGCAGACCATTTATTTTCTGCTGGCTGGTGCAGCAGCCGTAGCAGCAGACACGCTATATTCTCTCCTCTTCTGGTTGACCCAATGGACACTGCCATGATGCAGCAGTAATGCCGCCACTTTCTTTAGGTGAAGCTCCTATATGAGAATTGCACAAAGTAACCTCTGGGGCTTCCTGGCCCACCCATGGTTTGGTGTCATGGACCTGAGACTTTCAAGGTAATGCTGGCGGCTTTGAGTGACTTGAGGAGAGTGAAACAACATCTACAAGAAAGCCTCTTCTTCGAGGACCCAAGGCACCAGGGGCTTGGACTACAGGCCTTTATCAAGAGACTTCAACCAAGGAGCAAATTAACCCTTTACTGGTTAGCAGCTTAACATCCTTATTGATTCTAGCTCATCAGTGTTGTTGTTTACCCTCAACTACCTCCAAAACCTTGGAATGTATTTTTTGTTGTCTGATCTCTTGGAGTAGTATTACTGATGCCAATTTGGATTCTTGAGCTCTTTAATCAATACAAAATTATGAGGTCAAATGAAATTCAGGCAAGGCTTTATTGCACTGGTGGAATGTGAGGGAGCAAAACAAATAATAGATTCCCTTGCTCACTTCCCATGGGGCAGCAGCAAAGAGCCTGTCACTTAAGTGGGAAACTATGCTTCCATATGTGAGAAAATGAGACTGGCAAGGAGAAATACTTACTATGTATAGCACTATGAATATGCTAGATGAGGTATGCTGAAGACTCTCCCACTTAAATCTGACACAAAATTTTCATGTGTCAGAAAATCTAAATTGCCACTTGCTAATCTAAATTCGAGGGGAGACATATCATAGATCACTTTGCTTTTTCTTTAAGGGGTTGATATTATTAAACGTTCCTATCGTTAAAGTTCAATCACAGAAAACTAGCCAATCTGATCACACAGACCACAACCTTGTCTAACTCAATGAAACTTAAGCCATGCCGTGTGGGGCCACCCAGGACAGACAGGTCATGGTGGAGAGGTCTGACAGGACGTGGTCCACTGGAGAAGGGACTGACAAACCACTTCAGTATTCCTGCCTTGAGAACCCCATGAACAGTATGAAAAGGCAAAATGACAGGAAAAGGCAAAATGACAGCAAACTAAACTGGACCGGAATGGGTGAATTTAACTCAGATGACCATTATAACTACTACTGTGGGCAGGAATCCCTTAGAAGAAGTGGAGTAGCCATCATAGTCAACAAAAGAGTCCAAAATGCAGTACTTGGATGCAATCTCAAAAATGACAAAATGATCTCTGTTCGTTTCCAAGGCAAACCATTGAATATCACGGTAATCCAAGCCTATGCCCCAGCCAGTAACGCTGAAGAAGCTGAAGTTGAAGAGTTCTTTGAAGACCTACAAGACATTTAAGAACTAACACCCAAAAAAGATGTCCTTTTCATTATAGGGGACTGGAATGCAAAAGTAGGAAGTCAAGAAACACCTGGAGTAACAGGCAAATTTGGCCTTGGAGTACAGAATGAAGCAGGGCAAAGGCTAATAGAGTTTTGTCAAAAGAATGCACTGGTCATAGCAAACACCCTCTTTCAACAACACAAGAGAAGACTCTACACATGAACATCACCAGATGGTCAACACCAAAATCAGATTAATTATATTCTTTGTAGCCAAAGATGGAGACGCTCTATACAGTCAGCAAAAACAAGACCACGAGCTGACTGTGGCTCAGAACATGAACTCCTTATTGCCAAATTCAGACTTAAACTGAAGAAAGTAGGGAAAACTACTAGACCATTCAGGTAAGACCTAAATCAAATCCCTTATGACTATACAGTGGAAGTGAGAAATAGATTTAAGGGACTAGATCTGATAGACAGAGTGCCTGATGAACTATGGATCGAGGTTCATGACATTGTACAGGAGACAGGGATCAAGACCATTCCCATGGAAAAGATATGCAAAAAGGCAAAGTGGCTGTCTGAGGAGGCCTTACAAATAGCTGTGAAAAGAAGAGAAGTGAAAAGCAAAGGAGAAAGGAAAAGATATTCCCATTTGAATGCAGAGTTCCAAAGAATAGCCAGGAGAGATAAGAAAGCCTTCCTCAGCGATCAATGCAAAGAAATAGAGGAAAACAACAGAATGGAAAAGACTAGAGATCTCTTCAAGAAAATTAGAGATATCAAGGGAACATCTCATGCAAAGATGGGTTCAATAACGGACAGAAATGGTATGGACCTAACAGAAGCAGAAGATATTAAGAAGAGGTGGCAAGAATACACAGAAGAACTGGACAAAAAAGATCTTCACGACCCAGATAATCACAATGGTGTGATCACTCACCTAGAGCCAGACATCCTGGAATTCAAAGTCAAGTGGGCCTTAGAAAGCATCACAAAGAACAAAGCCAGTGGAGGTGATGGAATTCCAGTTGAGCTATTTCAAATCCTGAAAGCTGATGCTGTGAAAGTGCTGCATTCAATATGCCAGCAAATTTGGGAAACTCAGCAGTGGCCACAGGACTGGAAAAGGCCACTTTTCATTCCAATCCCAAAGAAAGGCAATGCCAAAGAATGCTCAAACTACCACACAATTGCACTCATCTCACACGCTAGTAAAGTAATGCACTAAATTCTCCAAGCCAGGCTTCAGCAATACGTGAAGTGTGAACTTCCAGATCTTCAAGCTGGTTTTAGAAAAGGCAGAGGAACCAGAGATCAAATTGCCAACATGTGCTGGATCATCAAAAAAGCAAGAGAGTTCCAGAAAAACATCTATTTCTGCTGTATTGACTATGCCAAAGCCTTTGACTGTGTGGATCACAATAAACTGTGGAAAATTCTGAAAGAGATGGGAATACCAGACCACCTGACCTGCCTCTTGAGAAACCTGTATGCAGGTCAGGAAGTAACAGTTAGAAGTGGACATGGAACAACAGACTGGTTCCAAATAGGAAAAGGAGTATGTCAAGGCTGTATATATATATATTTTTTTTCTTTTTTTGTTTCCCCCGAGGGGGTGCACCGTTCCTGGAAGTACTGCAATACCAGGTCGATGCGCGGAGTGGACGGAGCAAGCTCCTATTCCAACTCCCAGCTCCAAAAATCCATTTAATATATTGTCCTCGGATAGAGGACGTATCAGATATTAAACTGATATGTATCTGTTTAATACTACACTACACTTGATCTTAGCCAAAAGGCCGAGAAGCGATAAGGCTGTATATTTTTACCCTGCTTATTTAAATTATATGCAGAGTACATCATGAGAAACGTTAGGCTGGAAGAAGCACAACTGGAATCAAGATTGCCAGGAGAAATATCAATAACCTCAGATATGCAGATGACACCACCCTTATGGCAGAAAGTGAAGAGGAACTAAAGAGCCTCTTGATGAAATTGAAAGAGGAGAGTGAAAAAGTTGGCTTACAGCTCAACATTCAGAAAACTAATATCATGGCATCTGGTCCCATCACCTCATGGGAAATAGATGGGGAAAGAGTGGAAACAGTGTCAGACTTTATTTTCTTGTGCTCCAAAATCACTGCAGATGGTGATTGCAGCCATGAAATTAAAAGACACTTACTCCTTGGAAGGAAAGTTATGACCAACCTAGATAGCATATTAAAAAGCAGAAACATTACTTTGCCAACAAAGTTCCATCTGGTCAAGGCTATGGTTTTTCCAGTGGTCGTGTATGGATGTGAGAGTTGGACTGTGAAGAAAACTGAGCGCTGAAAAATTGATGCTTTTGAACTGTGGTGTTGGAGAAGACTCTGGAGAGCCCCTTGGACTTGAAGGAGATCCAACCAGTCCATCCTAAAGGAGATTAGTCCTGGGTGTTCATTGGAAGGACTGATGCTGAAGCTGAAACTCCAATACTTTGGCCACCTGATGCGAAGAGTTGACTCATTGGAAAAGACCCTGATGCTGGGAGGGATTGGGGGCAGGAGGAGAAGGGGACGACAGAGGATGAGATGGCTGGGTGGCATCACCGACTCAATGGGCATGAGTTTGAGTAAACTCCGGGAGTTGGTGATGGACAGGAAGGCCTGGTGTGCTGCGATTCATGGGCTCGCAAAGAGTTGGACACAACTGAGTGACTGAACTGAACTGAGTCCTAATGGGTAAAGTGCTAGCTCATTGTGGTTTTGATTTACAGTTCTCTAAGGTTAGCAATGTGTACTGTTGCACTTGACTGTTTTTGCTTTGAAATGATCTTTGTAACACTGTGATCCCAGATCTCTTTCTCATATTATTTTCCTGGTACATAATAATTCATCTCTTTATTTTCTCCCTTAAAGTGTCCTTTGGTTTTAGGCTTGGTGTTGTAAACTGTAATGGTGGATATTTTAAAAAGCATTCACTTGATATTTATAGAATATGTATTATTTGGTATGTACAGTGCCAGAAAATGAGGACGCAGTGGTAAAGAAGGGGGTTACTCTCAATACCAGAAAACAATCTTTACAATTTAAATGAACCCTTTTAAAAGAAGTAATGAATGTCATGAAAAGAGCAATACTAGGTCTATGTTTTTGTTTTTACCCAATGTGTCAGTTAAATATATATATATATATATACATTTTATTATAGGTTACAAAATTTAGACAATTTAATTTAAAAATTCGTTAGATACTGTTTTCTCAATAACCAAGAAAAAGCAGCAGCAAGCAGCTAGTCTTCCACATTTTCTATTACATACTCACTTTTCCCACCGATTATCATTGTCATCATAATTTTAAATAAAACGGGTGCACGAAAGGAGACGTGGTTACAGCAGAGGCTGAAAGACGAGGCTTCAGCCTCCTCTGGCTTTTGCAGGACTGTTTTCTCTAGCCTTCCCTTCCTTGGACCTTCTCGGACCCCGTAGCGGGCCGTGCCGTGGAGAGGTCTGGGAAGTATAGTTCGAAAGGAAAAGCGCTATGGGTCTCCTGTACGCACGCGCAGTTTTGCCCGGTGGCCTGGCGGCGGCGACGCCAAATATCCCTGCACTAGGTGGTCCTCTTGCCTTCTGTAGGGCCCGCCGCTTCCCACGTCCCGGCGAGCCCAGGTACAGACTGCCTTTGAGAGTGGGCCCGGGGTGTTAGACTCCTACAGCAGGGAGCGGACCGAGGGTCAGCCACGGCGAGTCCCAGCTTTGGGCGTCCAAGCCCAGGCGGCCTTGGCAGGTGAACCCGGTCGGAGGAGGGGGCGTTGCCCCGGCAAGGCCCCTCGACGGACGGCGCGGCTCAGTCTGGGCCAGGCTTCCAGGAGCTGTGTCTCATTTCAGGATTCGTGAGCCCTGGGGTGGTTTTCAGCTTTTACCGTTTGTTGGTATTTTCCCCCTACAGTTGAAACTTAATGTTTATACGTTTTGCCAACCTTGTATTTTGGCATTGTTCTTCTAGGGTGAATCCTAAGTGACTTAACTGTTCCTTTTGTGTTTAATTTTGTTCACTTGCTAAGTTACCTCCCTTTTCTCTAAATTTTAAATTCATTTCGAGCCAACGAAGGTATTTTTCTGAGTCTTGTACTTTTAGGAGGCTGGGGGTAGAGAAGGTGGATCGGTAATGTTTCCTTTTACAGTTAAGAAGGTTTGATAACTTTCTTCACAAAGGAAACAACGTCCAAGAGGAAGAGAAGAGGACTAATTTTTGGTTGGCTGTTTCTGAAAAGGACACCAATTCTTAAAATTACATTTGAAGAATTGCTACGATCCTAATTACTATAGCTCAAAATACTTAAATGCAGGTGTGAAGAATATTTGTCATTTCTCATTAATTTAAGTCTCTGTGAGCCCAGTGTGACTGCTGTTTACAGTTAATTTGTATCGGGTGGTTCTAATACCCTCATTTGATTCATCTTTATTCATAAATCATTGGCTGAAAGGTTGCAGGCTCAGTGACTGGAAGTCTGCTTTCTGTGCACTCCTGGTTTTGGTGGTCAAAGCACAGGTTCCCTCCGACTCAGAAATGCCGGGGTGTCCAGGGTTCCTCTGGTTTCTAAAGGGTGCTCAGTCTGTGAAGACTCTTAACCTGGTCTGACCCTAATGAGGAGGGGAGTGCAGGTAGAGTGGAAAGACCTCACAGTTTCTTTCTCCCTTTTAGGTGCCCTCGCTCAAAGGAGAGCAGGAGGAAGAAATGGCCACAAGGTTGCTGCCAGCCCAGGCTCTGGTGAGTGAAGGCTTCTTTATTGAACTGCCTTCTGGGTTCAGAGGTTGGGAACATGCGTTATCTGTTGTTGAGCTTTTCTAGGTAATGAAGTCCATTGAGGGACCAGAATTGAGGAACTCCAAAAAGACGGTGTTTCCCTTGCTGCAGGGCCAGCCTCTTTGTGAATTTTCCATTTCACCAGTTAGTGCTTGTTGACTTGGAAATGAATGGGCCCACAGCCCCCTTGCCAGTGTCACGCCCAGAGCTTTGTGAAGGAACCAGGTTTGTTTTGCCCCATGGAGCGCAGAGACATAGGGGAGTCAAATCTTTCCCATAACACTAGGAAATCAACTGAGAACTAATCTTCTACAGTAATACCTGATAAGGGGTCTAGGTGATTTTCTAAGAAGATCCTAGAAAGAAGACCTAGTGGTCAGAGATGCTTCCTACTATTGTGCAGTTTTATACATATGAGCAGTATTAGGCTTATACAGATGTTGAAATGAAAAGAAGTTACAATTTGGGCTGTGTTTTGGGGGAGGGGACAGATTCAGGGAAGTGAGACTTTCCTGAGGGAGAAGCATCTGGTTCACAGTGATTTCTTCCCCTCTTTGCCCTTTCACTTGGGGAACAATAATTAAAGCATAATCTCTTTCCAACCCAGAAAAGCTTTCCACATCAGTAGAGGAGAAATAAAACACTTTTATTATTGAGTAAACATTACACCAGAATGTATTGTGTATCACTGGCGATCCATTAAAGAGATTGCAGAGATAGAAAGCTCACTTATATATAGCTAAATGCTATATAACCCAGTTTTGCAGTTTGGAAATTTGTCAGATGACAAGTTAGGCTCATCTCCTCCTAGGAAGTGGTGATGTTAGCACATTCAGAGAAATGGTTACCAGGTCTTTGAGGAAACAGTCCTGAATTGTGAGACTGGCTGATGACTTATTTAGCCATTAAAAAGACTTACATACATTTGTTAAGGGAAATTCGGAAAGAAAGGATGCAGTTGGAGTCTTCTCACTTATTTCTAACAGCCTCTTATTTTTAATTTGCTTTTGCATTTACCAATCAAAGAACA
Organism: Muntiacus reevesi; assembly: GCF_963930625.1. Classification (NCBI taxonomy): domain Eukaryota; kingdom Metazoa; phylum Chordata; class Mammalia; order Artiodactyla; family Cervidae; genus Muntiacus; species Muntiacus reevesi. Next base: position 181,288,109 of record NC_089249.1, on the reverse strand, counting down.
CCCTGGCCTTGTGACCGCCTTTCTGGATTTTGGGGATAAAGTGTGGAAGTATTTTTACCTCTAGAAATGTGTCCTAAGAAAATAAACTTTTTTGTGATGTGCAGGAACGCTCAATCCAGTATTTTTAGGGTTACAAAAATGGAAATAACCTAAATACCCACAAGTAGATTAGTTAAGTAAACCGTCTAATAATCTATAAGTAATCTATACAGTGAGATATACGTGGCAGCAAATAAAAAGTGTTGAGTGGGATAAAGTTATCTATAACATTTTATTTTTATTTTAATTTAGAGCCATATTATCATGTAAAAAGTCTGAAAGAACACACAAGAAGTTAACAAACCTTGTTTTTGATGGTAGGAAGTTAGATTAATATTCCTTTTTCTTTTTTGTCTGCACCATGTGGCATGTAGGATCTTAGTTCCCTGACCAGGGATGGAACCCATGCTCTCTGCAGTGGGAGCATAGAGTCTTAACCACTGACTGCCAAGGAAGTCCAACATTCCTTTTTCTTTTGCTTATTGATCATTCCTAATTTGCTTTAAAAAAAAAAAGATTCTTAATAATAAAAGAAAGGGACCACCAGTTTAAAACAGGTGACTTGTGATGCACTGAAGCAGGAGATGTTCCCAAAGCCACATTCGTGTGTCTGATGTACCATGAGGCCAAACCAAAACATCAGAATTTGGAGTGGGAAAGGTTTATTGTAGGACCAAGCAAGAAGAAGAGATGGCTTGTATGCAAAAAACTCAACTCCCTGATGGTTTTCAGGGAAAAGTTTTTTTGGGCAAAATTTGAGATAAGGGCTGCAGACTGTAAATTTCTTCTGACTGGTTGATAGTGAGGTAACAGGGCAGTGTTCCAGCGCTGTTGCACTCAGCCTTGAGTAACCATCCTCTACCTGGGTGGGGGCCTTATTTCCTGCAGGAGAACTCAAAGATCCATTCTTAAGTGTGTCCCTTGAGTGGGAACCAGGACCCTGCTTTTCGCCTGCTCTGTTGTTTCTTGACTGCTGTTCCTTTGTTGCTGCAGTCCCTCAGTTCCCTCATTAGTGACTGTTTGAATATGCCCCCGGGTATTCAGGAAGGTCTAGGAGGTTGAAGCCCTTTTCCTACATAGAAGAAATGGAGAACATGGGAAGGCTTTATGTATACAGGAGGGCCCCTCAGGGCTTCTGCTCAGTTTCAGAGAGAAGTAGAACAAAGGCTTCTGAGATGGGGAGAGAGAGTGCCAACTGCAGCCTTGTCACCTGGCTCTTCAAAGATTGTGCAGCCCACCATGCCGGGCCTGCTTCTGGGAAAGCCATGCCTGGGGCATTCTTGAAGCCCCCTTCACTGTGACTGGCAGCGTCTTTTCACCCGAGAGAGATGGCCCAAGGTGACCACAGAATCCACACACACCTGGAGGGTCCTTCTAAAACCCAATTCTCACGTCTCACCTGTAAACTGAGTTTGGTCTAGGTGATTGTACCTTTCTATGCCTAGAGTTCTGTGTTTCCATCATTCTGATTTTATTCCACGACTTCAAGTGTTTTACCTTGTTTGGCTGCTGGATTTCATGTTACTGGGAGCACAGTGCCTCACTGACAGTAGGTAGGTGACAGACATGTATGTGCTTAGTAAAGGAGGGGTGGTCAGGAAGTATTCAGCTCGAAATTGCTCAGAACCTAGAATGGTGACAGGGTTGCTGCTCAGCCATCCCACTGGGGGTATGGTCCTGGGTGAGCAGGAACGGGTTTCTATTACAGGTGTCTGTGACATTCAGGGATGTGGCCGTGTTCTTCAGCCGGGATGAGTGGTTGTGCCTCGACTCCGCGCAGAGAACCTTGTACCAGGAGGTGATGCTGGAGAACTATAGCACCCTGTTCTCTCTGGGTAAGGCATTTCCTGGTGACGTAGAATCTGCTGGGGGAGCACCTTGGTGCCCTCTCCGAGGAGGACATTTGGAGGGCGTGGCCAGGTTCAGCCCACAGGTGGACTCAGAAAGTAGCAGTTGCTGTTGCCCTCAGCTGCAGGGACAGGTCTCAGCTTGGCAGAGTTGGTGACGGGCATCCTTCTGTACTTCTCCTGTCTTCCGCGCCCTGAACTCTGTCCCCCTGGGTCTCACAAGAGGTTCCAGCCTAGAGGAATGCACAGCCAGAGCCCTGACTTCCTTCCTGAGACCACCTCCTGGCCATCCTCTGGGAGCCCAGTTTCAAGCCCTTCTCAGAACAAATCTATTGCTCTCAACTGTCCCTTTGCCCCAGACTCTGGGGCTGGATCTGAGTGAGTGACTGGCCACTCATGTCTTACCCCATGGATTCATTCTCTTTCTTGCTCATGAACAGGGATTCTGTTTTCCAAACCAAAAGTTATCCTCCAGTTAGAACAAGGGGAAGACCCCTGGATGGTGGAAAATGGAGTTTCTCAAAGCACATATCTAGGTGAGTGACAGTAATTGGGAAATGGGCATCGCATTTCTGAGCTTCTTCGGCTTTGCTGATCAGTAAGGAGGAGGAGACCAAGGCCCTCCTTGATGTGTCAGGATAGGTGGGAAATACTGGCAAGGATATATCTTCACTCAGCCTTTTTGAGTATTTGGTATAGCAGGTTCAGAGGGAGAGTTGAATTCTTCCAGTATGAGTTGCACTTTGTCATATATCCTTTGTAATTTGAATGCAGAGCATGTAATGTGTAAAGGTTTATGATTCATATCTTCTCCCTTTTTTTCTTTTACTGGATTGATTATTTTCTTAAATTATTTTCTTTTTATGATTTAAACAAACCTTTTATCACTACAGTGCATTCCTCATTGTCCCATCTTGGGTTTTTGCTTTGACTTATCTGCAACTTTTTACACATGGTTTAGCTAAAAAACCAAAATGATGCATGTATATTTATGTACTAGCAAGAGAGAGAAAGCAAGGTTAGGAAAATGGTAACAGTTATTAAATTTAGGCGGAAGGTTTTCAGATATTAAACATAGCTTTCTCCTCATTCTTTTGGTGTGAAACAATTTTAAAATAACATGTTCCATCACTTCTCGGCCTTTCGGCTCAGATCAAGTGTAGTATCTGTTCTTAACAGTTTAAAATAGTATGTTCCAGACCCTGGCTGCTAGAATGTATCTCTCAATCCCTAAAATCCCTGTGGGTTGCTGAATCATAAGGTCTTGCTTTCTGTTCCACTTTGAATTTTGTCTTTGTTTCTGACACCAGAGGATGACTCACTCTTTTGAGTTTTGCTCCTTGTCCGGAATTTATTTATTCTGATGGCAAAAGACAGGCTTTCTGTGTCAGTTCAGTCTTGTGTTTCTATTTATGAGTTCTGTCTTGAGATTTTTGCCTTTGGTTTAACTAGAGTATTTCCTGACTAATGTTTCAGAAAGGTTCATGTATACTGTATTTGTGCATGTCTAATATCAATTCTTTTCCCTCTCCTGTGGGAATTATGTTTTATATCTAGAATTCTGGCATCAGTTTTTATTTCCTAGAAACTGTTCAACCTTTGTTCCACTGTTTTGGGGCACTGAGTATTGTTGACTGTAAGTCCTCTTTTTCCCCCACCACCTCTGTTTCCATTTAGAAAACGCTTTTCTCCTTTTTTATTTTTTGATATCCTTTTCATTTTTGAAATTCACAAGTTTCATTAAGTTATATCAAGGAAGTTTGGTTTTTTTGTTATTCAGCATTTATGAGGCCCGTTGCTTTGAAGACCCAAGTCTTTTTTCATTTCAGTGATTTTTTTCTGTACCACATACTGACATATATTCTGCCATATTCCATGGATGGATGGAGGTATATGACTGTAAAAATAACAATATGAAACAGAAATTCATTCAGAGCTGTCAGATATAAATATATCTGTTGGATGAGTTTCAAATTTGGTTGTGAGCTTTCTGATAGGCAAAGAAATTATTAATTTTAAATTGACTATATTCTTTTGTAAGATTTAAAAAATTAATTATTTTTAATTTATTTGAGGTGTGCATGGTATTGTTAAAAAGTGAGAAACAGAAAGACAAAAGAAAAGACTGATTTGAAATTTTACCAACCATACTGAGTCATTGTTAATACTTTACTATTCTTTCAAACTATGAATATTTGAGTGTATTTGTGTATGAGAAAGACACACACACAGAGAAACAATTGTATATGTTGTTCTTGAGCTTGTTTTTAATTATAAATCTTCAATTATGTAGGCTTCATTGAATAGAGATCTACCTCCTTGAAAGAACTCTAGTATATTGTTAAGCCATATTTTATTAAACAATCTTCCTTTTGGAAATTTTAGTTTCCCATTTTCCCTGTTAATATTGCTATCATTGCTGTCATGGCTATGGGATATAAAAGTAAAAAGAAGGGGGAAAGTTCCAAAGACACAAGTCAGTCAGTTCACTCGCTCAGTCATGTCCAACTCTTTGCGACCTCATGAACCGCAGCATGCCAGGCCTCCGTGTCCATCACCAAATCCAGGAGTCCACCCAAACCCATGTCCATCGAGTCGGTGATTCCATCCAACCATCTTGTCCTCTGTCATCCCCTTCTCCTCCTGCCCTCAATCTTTCCCAGCATCAGGATCTTTTCCAGTGAGTCAGCTCTTCGAATCAGGTGACCAAACATAGGAGTTTCAGCTTCAACATCAGTCCTTCCAATGAACACTCAGGACTGATCTCCTTCAGGATGGACTGGTTGGATCTCCTTGCAGTCCAAGAGACTCTCAAGAGTCTTCTCCAACACCACAGTTCAAAAGCATCAATTTTTCGGTGCTCAGCTTTCTTTATAGTCCAACTCTCACATCCATACATGACCACTGGAAAAATCATAGCCTTGACTAGACAGACCTTTGTTGACAAAGTGATGTCTCTGCTTTTTACTATGCTGTCTAGGTTGGTCATAACTTTCCTTCCAAGGAGTAAGCGTCTTTTAATTTCCTGGCTGCAGTCACCATCTGCAGTGATTTTGGAGCCCCCCAAAATAGTCAACCACTGTTTCCACTGTTTCCCCATCTATTTGCCATGAAGTAATGGGACCGGATGCCATGGTCTTAGTTTTCTGAATGTTGAGCTTTAAGCCAACTTTTTCACTCTCCTGTTTCACTTTTGTCAAGAGGCTCTTTTGTTCTTCTTCAATTTCTGCCATAAGGGTGGTGTCATCTACATTATTGATATTTCTCCTGGCAATCTTGATTCCAGCTTGTGCTTCTTCCAGCCCAGCATTTCTCATGATGTACTCTGCATATAAGTTAAATAAGCAGGGTGACAATATACAGCCTTAACATACCCCTTTTCCTATTTGGAACCAGTCTGTTGTTCCATGTCCAGTTCTAACTGTTGCTTCCTGACCTGCATACAGGTTTCTCAAGAGGCAGGTCAGGTGGTCTGGTATTCCCATCTCTTTCAGAATTTTCCAGTTTATTGTTATCCACAGAGTCAAAGGCTTTGGCATAGTCAGTACAGCAGAAATAGATGTTTTTCTGGAACTCTCTTGCTTTTTCAATGATCTGGCAGATGTTGGCAATTTGACCTCTGGTTCCTCTGCCTTTTGTAAATCCAGCTTGAACATCTGGAAGTTCACAGTTCACGTATTGCTGAAGCCTGGCTTGGAGAATTTGGTGTATTACTTTACCAGCGTGCAATTGTATGGTAGTTTGAGCATTCTTTGGAATTGCCTTTCTTTGGGACTAGAATAAAAACTGACCTTTTCCAGTTCTGTGGCCACTGCTGAGTTTCCCAAATTTGCTGGCATATTGAGTGCAGCACTTTCACAGCATCAGCTTTCAGGATTTGAAATAGCTCAACTGGAATTCCATCACCTCCACTAGCTTTGTTCTTTGTGATGCTTTCTAAGGCTCACTTGACTTCACACTCTAGGATGTCTGGCTCTAGGTGAGTGATCACACCATCATGATTATCTGGGTCGTGAAGATCTTTTTTGTATAGTTCTTCTGTGTATTCTTGTCATCTCTTAATATCTTCTACTTCTGTTAGGTCCCCACCATTTCTGTCCTGTATTGAGCCCATCTTTGCATGAAATGTTCCCTTGGTATCTCTAATTTTCTTGAAGAGACCTCTAGTCTTTCCCATTCTGTTGTTTTCCTCTATTTCTTTGCATTGATCACTGAGGAAGGCTTTCTTGTCTCTCCTGCCTATTCTTTGGAACTCTGCATTCAAATGGGTATATCTTTCCTTTTCTCCTTTGCTTTTCACTTCTCTTCTTTTCACAGCTATTTGTAAGACCTCCTCAGATTGCCATTTTGCTTTTTTGCGTTTCTTTTTCTTGGGGATGGTCTTGATCCCTGTCACCTGTACAATGTCATGAACCTCCATCCATAGTTCATCAGGCACTCTCTGTCTATCAGATCTAGTCCCCTAAATCTTTCTCACTTCCACTGTATAGTCATAAGGGGTTTGGTTTAGGTCATACCTGAATGGTCTAGTGGTTTTCCCTACTCTCTTCAGTTTAAGTCTGAATTTGGCAATAAGGAGTTCATGTTCTGAGCCACAGTCAGCTCGTGGTGTTGTTTTTGATGACTCTATAAAGTTTCTCCATCTTTGGCTGCAAAGAATATAATCAGACTGATTTTGCTGCCGACCATCTGGTGATGTCCATGTGTAGCATCTTCTCTTGTGTTGTTGGAAGAGGGTGTTTGCTATGACCAGTGTGTTCTCTTGGCAAAACTCTGTTAGCCTTTGCCCTGCTTCATTCTGTACTCCAAGGCCAGATTTGCCTGTTACTCCAGGTGTTTCTTGACTTCCTACTTTTGCATTCCAGTCCCCTGTAATGAAAAGGACACCTTTTTGGGGCGTTAGTTCTAAAAGGTCTTATAGGTCTTCAGAGAGCTGTTCAACTTCAGCTTCTTCAGTGTTACTGGTTGGGGCATAGAGTTGGATTACCATGATATTGAATGGTTTGCCTTGGAAATGAACAGAGATCATTCTGTTGTTTCTGAGATTGCATCCAAGTACTGCATTTTGGACTCTTTTGTTGACTATGATGGCTGCTCCATTTCTTCTAAGGGATTCCTGCCCACAGTAGTAGATATAATGGTCATCCGAGTTAAATTCACCCATTCCAGTCCATTTTAGTTTGCTGATTCCTAGAATGTCGACATTCACTCTTGCCATCTCCTGTTTGACCACTTCCAATTTGCCTTGATTCATGGACCTAACATTCCAGGATCTTATGCAGTATGGCTCTTTACAGCATCAGACCTTGCTTCTATCACCAGTCACATCCACAACCGAGTGTTGTTTTTGCCTTGGCTCCGTCCCTTCATTCTTTCTGGAGTTATTTCTCCACTGATCTCCAGTAGCATGACCTGGGGATTTCATCTTTCAGTGTCCTATGTTTTTTCCTTTTCATACTGTTCATGGGGTTCTCAAGGCAAGAGTTATGATTAAAAAGATTTATTGAAAAACTACTCAGCTTCATTATAAATCAAAGAAATTCAAAGTAAAGCAATATCATTTTTCCCTTTAATAGGGAATATTACAAAAGGTTAAGAAATACACATCCAGATGTTTTGCTACTGTTCTGAGCAGTAAGCAGTATCTTTAGTGGGATTTTGATTTGAAGTATTTCTGACTTTATTCACATAAATCCCAGGCTTAAGAATTTTTCTTAAGAAAATTTTTTTAAGACAATTTTCTTAAGAAAATAATTCCATAATTGTGCAGAATTGCAAAGATAGTGTAAAGGAATATTTACTTTAACATGAGGCATTACTTGGAGTAAAGAAAGCTAAATGACTTAGAAGGGGATTTATTAAATGCGACATATTCATGTACTGGAACATTCTGTAGCCATCAGAATGATATCAGCCTGCTGTCATTCACATGGAGAGAAGTTCATGATTTTTCCCCCAAACTTTAAAGGTTTTATTTTGTGTTGGTGTATAACCAGTTAACAATTTGTGGTGGTTTCAGGTGAACAGGGAAGGGACTCAGCCGTACATACACATGCATCCTTTCTCCCCCAGACTCCCCTCCCATCCAGGCTGGCACACAACATGAAACAGAGTTCCATGTACTATAGGTCCTTGCTGGATATCCACTTTGAATATAGCAGTGTGTATGTGACCTTCCCAAAGTCCCTCACTCTCCCTTCCTACTGGCAACCATAACTTCCTTTTTCTAAGTCTGTGAGTCTCTATGTTTTGTATGTAAATTCATTTGTTTAATTTCTTTTTAGATTCCACATATAAGGGATGCCATATGATATTTCTTTCTGTGACTTAACTTCACTCAGTATGACACTGTAGGTCTGTCCATATTGCTGCAAATGGCATGATTTCATTCTTTTTAATGGCTGAGTAATATTTTATTGTATATATGTACCACACAATTTTTTTTAAGTGAAATGGTGCAGGGAGGTTAGTTTCAGCCCACTTTAATTTTTTAAGTAAAAGTGTTTTCTTTATATATAGAAAAATTCTGGTGAGATAAATTCCACATTTAGCAATGATTAATTATATTTGCATGATATGTTTATGGGTGAACTATATTTTTGTTTAAATAGTTTTCTGGAGTTTCTTATTTTTTCTTAATGATTATACATTTCCTTTTTAGTTAAGAATATTAAATATTAAAGCTCTATTATAAAATACATTCATTCCTCTTATAAAATACATTCATTGCTTTTGAATCAGTAACCCCATTCTTAAATAGTATTCTAAGTGATAAAAATGGTAGACAGAAAATCATTTTCAAAAATGGACTCTCCCAGTGTTCCCTGTATCACTATATGGCCCACATCTCCATTGGATTCCCCAAGCTAGAGTGTCAGTTGCTCAGTTTTGTTTGACTCTTTGCGACCCCTTGGACTTTAACCCACCAGCCTCTTCTGTTAATGGAATCCTCCAGGCAAGAATAGTGAAGTGGGTAACCATTCCCTTCTCCAGGGGATGTTTCTGACCCAGGGATTGAACCCAAGTCTCTTGCTGCAGGCAGAGTCTTTACCATCTGAGCCACCAGGGAAACCCCAAGCCAAAAGCTAGGCATTATTGTTGAGTCCTCTCACTTATTCTGTACTCCCTTTTCACAGGTGAACCTACCTGTCATTTCTGCTTTTAAAATACTCCAGTGTGCCTACTTCTGTTTCCATATCAGTGCAAACTGCCATAACCTTCATCCAGGAAGACTGTCTCAGCCTCCTAATTGGCAGCCCTGTACCTGTCTTTGTTTTATTTTCCTCTGTCCCCAATTACAGTCCATTTGTCACACAACTCCATAGGTTTCGTTTTTAAACAGAACTACTATGTTCCTCCAAACCCCAGTGATCCTTAGAAGAAATTCCAAACACTGCCCCATATTTTATAAGACCTTGCATGATATGACCCCCTGCCCATCTCATTTTTCCTCTTGTAGCATTCTCCCCCGTTTGCCTCTTGCTTATTTGGCCACACTGGTTCTTTATAGTCTGCAAACACACAGAGCTTATTCCTGCCTTACAGCCTTTGTAATTGCTCTTCTTACCCAATTTTTACATGGACAACTCTATGTTATTTAAATCTTTAATTTTATTTCCTCATCATAGTTTGAAATACCAGGTTGTACACATCACCTTGTTTTTGTTTATTTTCTCACAGTTGTCATCACTCCCAGTACTTTATTTGGTTACTTGATCATTGTCAATATTGGCTACTAGAATGTAAACCTTGTGAAAAAGTGGGACTCTTATCTGGTATGTTCTCTATAATCCTGAGTCTTGACCTTTGTGTGGTACATAGTGGATACTAAGTAGATACTGTCAGTGAAATGTGTTACTTTATTCATAGCACTCAAGGGAATCCTGAAACTTCACTAGCTGAGGCTGTGTTTCAAAGAGACTTTTTAGAGTCTGTGCTTCTTCCACTTGTTTATAGCCCCTCTGCAGTTTTCTCTTGGTTTTGGCTCGAGTGCACTGATGGCTGACCTGAAGGATGAAGCTGAATAATATACAACCTGCTGTACACAGAAATACTATATACCCTGCTGACCTCTGCTTTGTTACTAAATCAGGCCTGGTTCCTTTACTGGAAGAGCTGCCCTCTCAGTTCCTCAGCCCACCCACATATAGTTTTCTTCAGACTTTTTCCCACCCAGGTAGATCTTCCATTCTGCTTCTTTCTCTTGCTTTTCTTTTTTTCACCCTTTTCTCAGTTCAGTTCAGTTGCTCAGTCATGTCCGACTCATTGTGACCCCATGGACTGCAGCACGCCAGGTTTCCCTGTCCGTCACCAACTCCCAGAGCCTACTCAAATTCATGTCCATCAAGTTGGTGATGCCATCCAACCATCTCATCCTGTGCCATCCCCTTCTCCTCCTGCCTTCAGTCTTTCCCAGCTTCAGAGTCTTTTCCAATGAGTCAGTTCTTCACATCAGTTGGCCAAAATATTGGAGTTTCAGCTTCAGTATCAGTCCTTCCAATGAATATTCAAGACTGATTTCCTTTAGGATGGACTGGTTGGATCTCCTTGCTGTCCAAGGGACTCTCAAGAGTCTTCTCCAACACCACAGTTCAAAAGCATCAATGTTTTGGTGCTCAGCTTTCTTTATAGTCCAACTCTCACATCCATACATGACTACTGGAAAAACATAGCTTTGACTAGATGGACATTTGTCAGCAAAGAGATGTCTCTGCTTTTTAATACACTGTCTAGGTTTGTCATAGCTTTTGTTCCAGGGAGCAAGCATCTTTTCATTTCATGGCTGCAGTCACCATCTGCAGTGATTTTGGAGCCCAAGAAAATAAAGTCTGTCACTGTTTCCTTTGGTTCCCTGTCTATTTGCCATGAAGTGATAGGACTGGATGCCATAATCTTAGTTTATTGAATATTGAGTTTTAAGCCAGCTTTATTACTCTCCTCTTTCACTTTCATCAAGAGGCCCTTTAGTTCCTCTTTGCCTTCTGCCATAAGGGTGGTGTCATCTGCATATCTGAGGTTATTGATATTTCTCCCAGCAATCTTGATTCCAGCTTGTGCTTCATCCAGCCCAGCATTTTGCTTGATGTACTCTGCATATAAGTTAAATAAGCAGGGTGACAGTATACAACCTTGATGTACTCCTTTCCCGATTTGGAACCAGTGTCTTGTTGCATGTTCATTTCTAACTGTTGCTTTCTGACCTGCATACAGATTTCTCAGGAGGCAGGTAAGGTGGTCTGGTACTCCCATCTTTTTAAGAATTTTCCATAGTCTATTGTGATCCACACAGTCAGAGGCTTTGACATCATCAATAAAGCAAAGTAGATGTTTTTCTGAAATTCTCTTGCTTTTTCTATGATTCAGCAGATGTTGCCAATTTGACCTCTGGTTCCTCTGCCTTTTCTAAATCCAGCTTGAATATCTGAAAGTTCTTGGTTCATGTACTGTTGAAGCCTAACTTGGAGAATTTTGAGCATTACTTCGCTAGTATGTGAAATGAGTGCAGTTGTGCAGTAGTTTGAACATTCTTTGGCATTGCCTTTTCTAAGGACTCCATAAATATATTTGTTAGCCATCCTTGTGTATTTTGTTGTTATTTTCCTTTATTCTCAGTGCAAAAGAGACTTACATGTTTCTTTTATTTTAGGATGGGAGAGCTTGTTTGAAACCAGAGTTTCTGAAGAAGAAAATCAGGAAGTAATGAATCAACTCTTAGGTGATGGTCATTTTGACTTTAAATTGGGAAAAATCTATATAAACGAGGAAACCCTAGAGAATCAACAAGGCAAAGAGAGCAGACCTTTGAGGGAAATCTTAGTTACCATCAAGAAAACATGCATGAAGGACAAGAGCTTTATAGGTATTGACCTTGGGAAAAATCTTGATCTAAAATTATCACTTATTAGAAAACCTAGAATTGTTTCCAGAGGAAGGAAACCTTGTTCACAGCAGTATTCAATTCTATTTAAACAGCTGGGAATCAGCACAGTGCGTAAGTGTTACAAGTGTAATATCTGCGGGAAAATCTTCCTCCACAGTTCTTCCCTGAGTAAACATCAGAGAATCCATACTGGAGAGAAGCTCTATAAATGTAAGGAATGTAGGAAAGCTTTTAGCCAAAGCTCATCTCTAACTCAGCACCTGAGAGTTCATACTGGAGAGAAGCCTTATATATGTAGTGAATGTGGAAAAGCCTTCAGTTTCACTACATCTCTCATTGGACATCAGAGAATGCATACTGGAGAGAGACCCTATAAATGTAACGAATGTGGAAAAACATTTAAAGGTAGTTCATCCCTTAATAATCACCAGCGAATTCATACTGGAGAAAAGCCCTATAAGTGTAATGAATGTGGGAGAACCTTTAGCCAGTGCTCATCTCTTATTCAGCATCATAGAATTCATACTGGAGAGAAACCATATGAATGTAGTCAGTGTGGGAAAGCCTTTACTTCAATATCACGACTAAGTAGACACCACAGAATTCATACTGGAGAGAAACCTTTTAATTGTAATGAGTGTGGAAAGGTGTTTAGTTACCACTCAGCCCTTATTATACATCAGAGAATTCACACTGGTGAGAAACCTTATGCCTGTAAAGAATGTGGGAAAGCCTTCAGCCAAAGCTCAGCTCTTATACAACATCAAAGAATTCATACTGGAGAAAAACCCTACAAATGTAATGAATGTGGGAAAGCTTTCTCCTGGATTTCACGACTTAATATACACAACAGAATCCATACTGGAGAGAAACCATATAATTGTAAGGAATGTGGAAAGGCTTTCAGTTCCCACTCAGCAGTTAATACTCATCGAAAAATCCATACTGGAGAGAAACCTTATAAATGTAATGACTGTGAAAAAGCTTTCAACCAAAGCTCAGCCCTCATTCAGCACCAGAGAATTCATACTGGAGAGAAACCATATAATTGTAAAGTATGTGGGAAAGCCTTTAGACAAAGTTCATCCCTTATGACACATATGAGAATTCATACAGGGGAAAAGCCCTATAAATGTAAAGAATGTGGGAAAGCTTTCAGTCAGAGCTCGTCTCTTACAAATCATCAGAGGACTCATACTGGAGAAAAACTATAAGTTAAATGCATGGGGAAAAACCTTCCAACTGAAGTTCATTTCATACAAAATACCTAAGAATTCATTCTGGGGAGAAAATCATGAGGAGTAGTTAATTGTGCATTAAACTTCAGGATTTAGACCTTGCCAAGCATCAGAGACTTATGATGCAGGGTAACCTTAGAAATATTAGAAAAGCTTCTATTAAATGTTTCTTCATACATTCTTAACTTATAACTGACTATAAAATAGAAAATTTATCAGATCAAAAGGTTAGTATTTTATTTTTTTTCTGGTGAAATGTGGTAACAGCCACCAGCTTTCATAGGCATCATGGGAAGCTTGTTGGTTAATGGAAAAGTGCAGCCATAAAATCCAGATTTGGATTAGTCTAAGATTGTATATTTTTGAAACGGCATTTGAGTTTCAAAGCCAGTTGTACTAAGAAAAATGTATTAGAGATGAAATGTAAGCAGATGACCTGGAACTACCTCACTGTCAGTAAAATTTGTTTTTGTAAGAATTTAACAGTAACTTCTGTACTTGGTGGTCGTTAAATCTTTTGAGTTATTTCTCCCATGCTTCCTAAGCTATTCACCTGAAAAATCACTCTGTAAACTGGTTTAAGTTCTGGGAGTGTTCTCCCTGACTACTTGTTCCAAATTCTGAATCAGATTTAAAGTCACTTTATTTCAAATCACAAAATACATGATATTTTACTTGTTTTTGTCATAAATTGATTACCAATGTTGTATTACATTGAGAATTAAAGATAATTTAGACAACTACTGCTTTTGCAAGTTGATTTACTGATCAGAGTTGTTAAAAATTATGTTGCAATGTAAGCATAGGGAGCATGACTCTTGACCACCAGGCTGTGTGCCTGCTGCCTTGAGTTCTCTGGTTACCAGCCACCAGGAAGACCCAGGAACACATGGAACTCTGGCTGTCCTCCTGTTAGGTCAAGTGAACAAGGTAGTTTTCACACTTATACTTTACTTTCACCTCCATCAGGTGGTGTTCGCTCCTTTCCACACTCTGAGGACCACTAGACAAAAGTTGAGACTCTTAAGTTCAGATGCTTTTTCCTCCAAAAAATGGACTGTGTCCTTTAAAAAGTTATTGATCCCAGAAACCATTTCTACAATATGAACAGTAATTTGAACAAGATAAAAACAAATCATACTAATTTTGTTGAGCTTCACAGAGGCTAACATCTAGTTTTGTCAATTTTATCAGGAGTAGGCAAGCACTTAAGGACAGGAATACTCATTTCATTGAAAAAAATTGTTTTTTTCTATTTGCCAAGTTGCTTTAAAAAAAAAATTCAAAAGGGTTAGGAGTGGAGATTGAGTAAAGCAAAAAATAGTGAATTAAACTTTGCCTCTTGGGACTAATCAGTCTCATTGTTTCAGACTTGTGAGGAACAAACTCTTCCAGGTCATTTAGTATTCTACTCACAATGTCCCTTTTCATACAACCATTCTTTTAAATTCTCTGATTACCTAAGGGAGGTTCCTAGGAAATACATAACTTTCCTAGGAAAAATAGAGCTTCTTAGTTTGGAGTGCTGTACCAGAATACCAGAGACTGGATAGCTTATAAACAATGGAAATTTATTTCTCACAGTTATGGCTGGAAAGTCTAAAATCAGGGCATCAACATGATTTGTGTTGTGGTTAAAACCCCCTTCCTGACTCATTTCTGGTGCCTTCTCACCATGTCATCATGGTGAGGGATTTCTCAGGGGCCTCTTTTTTTAAGGGCACTGATCTATGCATGAGGGAGGTAGCATAGATACCTCACAAGGCTCCACCTCCTAATAACATCGCCTTTGGGGTTGAATTTCAACATGTATTTTGAGGGGACACAAAGATTCAGACTGTAGCATTCCACAAGTATGTGTCCTAAAATCATCAAAAAATTAAATAAAATCACACAAAATATGAAGCCTAGTTATTTTTAAGGCAAGGCCTATCAAACTTGCAGGTAACATTGTTTATGTCTTTAGCAGAATCCTTCAAAGGCGATAATCTGTAAGTTTGATGATTCTAATATAACCCAGTACCAAAATCAGGCAAGGGAAATACAAGAAAGATTGCAGTCCAGTATCATCCATCAACATGTAAAAATCCTAAACAAAGCATAAGCAGATTGAGCCCAAAAGTACCTAGACATAGTACTAGTTTTACTGATAAGTACAGGTTATTCATGGAGATGCATGGGTTGTCTTAACATTAGGAAGCTTACAGATGCTATGTGCCATCTTAATATTAACAGAAATTCATAGGTTCGTCTCAATAGATGCAGAAAAAACCAAAATTCTCAGCACCTACTCGTGATTAAAAACTAACCAAGCAGCAGTAGGAAGGAAGTTTATAACTGGATAAAAAGGTATTTACCAAGAAATGTGCTGGAAAAAAAAATGGTAAAAGATTAGAAGTATTCATGACATGACAAGTATGGGGAAAGAACAGATTACTCAATAATGGTTCTAAAAAGCAGAAGTGGTTCATTCACATAGAAAAGAACTGGATGCCTACGCTCACCATATCAAGAGTTACATGCAAGGCAAAACTGACTTTTGGAAGAATATGTAAGCAATAACTATGATCACAAGATAAGGGTTTTTTAAACAGGATACAAATAAGCTTTATAAAATATTTATAATATTTGCTCACATTGAAAAAAAAATTTGCTCACATTGAAATAAGGAACTTGTGGTTATCAGAATATACCAAAAAGGAAATGAAAAGATACAAAACAGAATGAAATCTTTCTACAACATGTCCAATATGTTTTCTGGAAAATCTGAATGGTTTGTATGGATCAATTAAAAAGAAAAACGTAATAGAAAAAAGTGATCTGAATGCATGACTACTTATTATTTCATAGATGAGAAAATAGAAATTTCTAAAAACATAAAAGGATATTTCATTGGGACCAATGTAAATTAGTACCATAGATATGATTTTATAAGTACAGATGAGCAAATAATATGTATGACAATACTGAGTTTTGGAATATATATGAAATAACTGGCATTCACACTCTACTAGTGGAAGTATAAATCAATACAGATCATTCACATTTTGCAAAGTCGAACACTTGCTTGCTGTAATACACTGGGACCTGTACATGCTAGATAAATGTTTGCATATGAGCACAAAGAATCATGTATAAAGATATTTATACTGATCATAATAGCAAATATTTGGAAGTAGTCTGAATGTCCATTAGTAGGAGAATGTATTCAGTAAACATCAATGAAAATCAGTGAGCCAAAGCTATATACAAAACAGAGATGAATTTTAAAACATACTGAGTTCTAAAAAGTCATGGGAAACTACATTAGGGATAACATTTTTTTGCAAAATTAAGTTTATACTAAGTGATATGCGGTGAAGATCATAAAAACAAGTGTTTGGATGAGATGGTATTTTAGTTATAATTAACCACCCAAACGTAGAAGACTGAAAATAAGAAAAATATTTGAGGTCCTAAGTATTGCAATCAAAAGGCACAGATTCTAACAGCAACTCAAATGTGCTCCAAGGGGAATATTTATTTCCCAAGGGAAATATTAGGGTTTATAAAAGCAACAGATAAAGGCATTCCAGAGGTATTATGTAGATGTATTTTTACAGAAATATGGTGGCATTCAGTCACTTGTAGACAGCAGATTGTTTGCTAATCCGTGATCTTTAATGAGTAAGGAAAGCAGGTTCCAGATGGTCTCAGGAACTTTTGACTCTGTCAAAAGTTTATATTGCATCTGGGAGTGAATGTGTGTAAGTTCTACTTCCTTAATGGCCTCTTGGCTCCATTTAAGACCCCGCGAACATAAGTGACTCCATTTCGTTGTTCATGGTCCACATTATCCATCACTGTGTAACAACTCTCCCCCAAATTTAACATTTTAAAAAGCAAATTATTTATTTCCGTCTTGGTTTGATGTTTGGGCTCAGCTGGACAGTTCTTACTGAGAGTGTCTTAATGTGTTTGCGTTCAAGTAGCAGGTGGGGCTAGAGGCACAACTGGGCTTTATACCCAAGACTGTCAGTTTCTGATGACTGTAGGCTGGGGGCATGGTTAGATTTCTCCATGTAGATTGGGCTTCTCACAGAAAGGTGACTAGTTTCTGAGAGGCAGTGTCCCTAGAGCAAGCATCCTGAGAGACCTAGGTAGAAGCGCAAATCTTATAACTCAGTTTTGGAAGTCACAACACTAACTGACTGATTTGGCCCAGATTCAAGGTGTGAAAGTTACACAAGGACATTAATATCAGGGAGCATGGTTCATTGGGTGACCACATTTGGAGACTAGCTACCATAAAAACAGAAAATTCAGGATGATAATTACCTCTGTGTGTGAGGCAAGTAAATGACTTGGAGAGGAGCAGAGAATTGCTCAGCTTGTTTGATGCCTGAAAAAGGGTCCCTCATCAAGAAGAGGCTGCCCAGGAAAGTCACAATGATGATCAATATGAAGGCCAATGTGTATGTCAGTAAAAATAGTTAAATGCAAATTTTTGGCCCAACTCTGCATTGAGTGAAAATAAAACAAAGATCTTCATGACTGAACAACCTAGATAAGCTTAACATATAGTTTAATATAAAGTTTAAGGAACAAATAGTTTAAGGATAAAGTTTAAGATGTAATGACCTCAGATGTTGTACAAAGGGCAGTCTCAAAGTCATAGCATTCTTCAGTCACTCAGTCGTGTCCACCTCTTTGCAACCCCATGGACTGCCACGTGCCAGTCTTTCCTGTCCATCACCAACTCCTGATTCTTGCTCAAAACATGTCCATCGAGTCGGTGATGCCATTAAACCATCTCATCCTATGCCATCCCCTTCTCCTCCTGCCTTCAATCTTTCCCAGCATCAGGGTCTTTTCCAATGAGTCAGTTCTTCACATCAGGTGGCCAGAGTATTGGAGTTTCAGCTTCAGTGTCAGTCCGTCCAATAAACATTCAGGACTTATTTCCTTTAGGATGGACTTGTTGGATCTCCATGCAGTCTAAGGGACTCTCAAGAGTCTTCTCCAACACCACAGTTCAAAAGCATCAATTCTTCGGTGCTCAGCTTTCTTATATAGTCCAACTTTCACATCCATACATGACTACTGGAAAAACTATAGCTTTGGCTAGATGGAAAACTTTGTCAGCAAAGTAATATCTCTGCTGTTTAATATGCTGTCTAGTTTGGTCATAGCTTTTCTTCCAAGGAGCAAGCATCTTTTTAATTTCATGGCTGCAGTCACCATCTGCAGGGATTTTGGAGCCCAAGAAACTAAAGTCTGTCACTGTTTCTATTGTTTCCCCATCTATTTGCCATGAAGTGATGGGACCAGATGCCATGATCTTAGTTTCCTGAATGTTGAGTTTTAAGCCAACTTTTTCAGTCTCTTCTTTCACTTTCATCAAGAGAGTCTTTAGTTCTTTGCTTTCTGCCATAAGGGTGGTGTCATCTGCATATCCAAGGTTATTGATATTTCTCCTGGCAATCTTGATTCCAGCTTGTGCTTCCTCCAGCCCAGCTTTTCTCATGATGTATTCTGCATGTAAGTTAAATAAGCAGGGTGACAATATACAGTCTTGATATACTCCCTTTTCCTATTTGGAACCAGTCTGTTCCATGTCCAGTTCTAACTGTTGCTTCTTGGCCTGCATACAGATTTCTTGGGAGGCAGGTCAGGTGCTCTAGTATTCCCATCTCTTGAATTTTCCACAGTTTGTTGTGATCCACACAGTCAAAGATTTTGGCATAGTCAATAACACAGGTGTAGGTGTTTTTCTGGAACTCTCTTGCTTTTTCAGTGATCCAACGGATGTTGGCAATTTGATCTCTGTTCCTCTGCCTTTTCTAAATCCAGCTTGAACATCTGGAAGTTCACAGTTCATGTATTGCTGAAGCCTGGCTTGGAGAATTTTGAGCATTACTTTACCAGCGTGTGAGATGAGTGCAATT
Source organism: Muntiacus reevesi (assembly GCF_963930625.1). Lineage (NCBI taxonomy): Eukaryota > Metazoa > Chordata > Mammalia > Artiodactyla > Cervidae > Muntiacus > Muntiacus reevesi. The sequence goes on along the minus strand of NC_089249.1, from coordinate 181,269,178 downwards.
GTGTGGTAGTTTGGACATTCTTTGGCATTGCCTTTCTTTGGGATTGGAATGAAAACTGACCTTTTCCAGTTCTGTGGCCACTGCTGAGTTATGCAAATTTCCTGGCATGTTGAGTGCAACAGTTTCACAAGATCATCTTTTAGGATTTGAAATAGCTCAACTGGAATTCCATCATCTCCACTAGCTTGGTTCATAGTGATGCTTCCTAAGGCCCACTTGACTTCACATTCCAGGATTTCTGGCTCTAGGTGAGTGATCACACCATTGTGGTTATCTGGGTCGTGAAGATCTTTTTTGTACAGTTCTTCTGTGTATTCTTGCCACCTCTTCTTAATATCTTCTGTTTCTGTTAGGTCCATACCATTCTGTCCTTTATTGTGCCCATCTTGAGTGAAATGTTCCTTGGTATCTCTATTTTCTTGAAGAGATCTCTAGTTTTTCCCATTCCATTATTTTCCTCTATTTCTTTGCATTGATCACTGAGGAAGGCTTTCTTGTCTCTCCTTGCTATTCTTTGGAACTCATTCAAATGGATATCTCTTTCCTTTTCTCCTTTACCTTTGGCTTCTCTTCTTTTCACAGCTATTTGTAAGGCCTCTTCAGACAACCATTTTGCCTTTTTACATTTCTGTTTCTTGGGGATGGTCTTGATTACTGCCTCCTGTACAATGTCATGAACCTCCATCCATAGATCTTCAGGCACTCTGTCTTTCAGATCTAATCCCTTGAAACTATTTGTCACTTCCACTGTATAATCGTAAGGGATTAGATTTAGATCATACCTAAATGGTCTAGTGGTGTGCCCTACTTTCTTAAATTTCAGTCTGAATTTGGCAATAAGAAGTTCATGATGAGCCACAGTTAGCTCCCAGTCTTGTTTCTGCTGACTGTATAGAACTTCTCCATCTTTGGCTGCAAAGTATATAATCAATCTGATTTCGGTGTTGACCATCTGGTGATGTCCATGTGTAGAGTCTTCTCTTTTGTTGTTGGAAGAGGGTGTTTGCTATGACCAATGCATTCTTTTGACAAAACTCTGTTAGCCTAGCTCTGCTTCACTTTGTATTCCAAGGCCAAATTTGCCTGTTACTCCAGGTATCTCTTGACTTCCTACTTTTGCATTCCAGTGCCCTGAAATGAAAGGGACATCTTTTTTGGGTGTTAGTTCTAGAAGGTCTTGTAGGTCTTTACAGAACCATTCAAGTTCAGCTTCTTCAGCATTACTGGTTGGGGCATAGACTTGGATTACTGTGATATTGAATGGTTTTCCTTAGAAAAGAACAGAGATTGTTCTGTCATTTTTGAGATTACATCCAAGTACTGAATTTCAGACTCTTTTGTTGACAATCATGGCTACTCCATTTCTTCTAAGGATTCTTGCCAACAGTAGTAGATATATTGATCATCTGAGTTAAAGTCACCCTTTCCCATCCATTTTAGTTCATTGATTCAAAACATGTCAATGTTCACTCTTGCCATCTCCTTTTTGACCACTTCCAATTTGCCTTGATTCATGGACCTAATATTCCAGGCTCCAATGCAATATTGTTCCTTATAGCATCGGACTTTACTTCTGTTTCCAGTCACATCCACAGCTGGGCACTGTTTTTGCTTTGGCTCCATCACTTCATTCTTTCTGGTGTTATTTCTCCACTCTTCTCCAATAGCAAATTGGGCATCTCCCAAAGTGGGGAGTTCATCTTTCAGTGTCATATCTTTTTGACTTTTCATACTGTTCATGGGGTTCTCATGGCAAGTATACTGAAGTGGTTTGCAATTTTCTTCTCCAGTGGATCACATTTTGTCAGAACTCTCTACCATGCCCCGTCCATCTTTGGTGGCCCTACATAGCATGGCTTATAATTTCATTGAGTTAGACAAGGCTGTGGTCGATGTGATCAGTTTGATTAGTTTTCTGTGATTCAAAAGAAGATTCACAATGGTGACGTAGAAGGATGTGTGCTTATCTTCTCCTGTGAGAACCTAAAATTACAACTTGCTGCTGAACAACGATCAACAGAGAGTATTTGATCCCACCAAGAAAAGATACCCCACGTCCAAGGGCAAAGGAGAAGCCCCAGCAAGACAGTAGGAGGGGTGAAGTCGCGTTTAGAATAAAAACCCATACCCACCATAGATGCTAGGAGGGCTCAAACAAAGCCTTGTGGGCACCAGGAGCCCCCACAGAGATGGAGCCAGCCCTGCCTCTGAGAGTCTGAGTGGCTCCTGCGGAGGCTCGGGTCAGCAGTGGCCCGCCACAGGCGCAGGGGCTCTGGGTGCAGCCGTCCTGGGCGTGGCATCAGCCCTCGGAGGAGGCCACCATTAACCCCACCATACAGCTGCTAAGCAGATGACCCACACACTGCAGAACAATTATACCAAAGAAATTCTCTCACTGTTAAGATAGTTCTAGGACCCACAACAGATGTCCCAACCTGGGGGTCTGGCAGAAGAACTGAGAACCCCAAGGGAGTGTGACTTTGGAGGGCAGTGGGATTTGATTACAGAACTTAGCACAGAACTGGGGAAACAGACTCTTGGAGGGCACAAACAAAACCTTATGCACACCAGAACCCAGCAGAAAGGAGCAGCGACCTCACAAGAGACTGACCCAGACTTGCCTGTGAGTGTCCAGGAGTCTCCAGCATAGGTGCGGGTCAGCGGTGGCCTGCTGCAGGATCGGGGGCACTGAGTGTGGCACTGGGTGCACAGGGCCATTTGAAGGAGGTCGCCGTTATCTTCACTACCTCCCCCATAGTTTGGTCTCAGGTCACACAACAGGGAGGGAACACAGCCCCGCCCATCAACAGAAAATTGGATTAAAGATTTACTGAGCATGGCCCCGCCCATCAGAACAGGACCCAGTTTCCCCCTCAGTCAGTCTCTCCCACCAGGAAGCTTCCATAAGCCTCTTATCCTTATCCCTTAGAGGGCAGACAGAATGAAAACCACAATCATAGCATTCTTCAGGCCATCTTTAAATTTAAACATGTCTCATTACCGGAACCATCAACGTCTTCCTTCTGTCTACACCTTCCCTTCCTATTCATCTCCCTAGATCACCAGAGAAAGAGAATGTTGGTTCCTATTGCAAGTTCACATGTCATAAACCAAACATATGCATATCATAAGAGAACAAAGAAATAACAATCATTATTAAGTTGTCAATAGATTTTCTTTGCCTCACTTCTCTTATTCTCAAAGAGACTTGTTCAGAATATAAGCAAAAGAGAAAAATGCCCATTTTCATATCTTCTTAATAGGCCATTTTCAAAGCAAACTGAAAAAGCAAAACATGCTTTATTTTTGTAATAATTGACATGCCTGATATATTTATAGTGTTCAAAGTGATTAGATTATTTAAAATATTCATCTTTTCAGGTGGTTTGGGTTGCATTATCAAACAGGTGTTTTCTCATGAAGATCTGTGTGATGAATAGTTCATTTTGTTTCTCAATTGTCCCTCCATTGAATTTGTCAAATGTTTTCTCATGATTAAACTTATGCTTTTTGGTAAGAAAAGCACCAAAGTAGTATTGTGTTTTTTCAGTACATTATATTGTCACATTAGGAGGTTTGTGATATTGAGTTAACCTATTGCTGGTAAATTTAACATTGCTCTAATCATTAAGATGGTATCTGCCTGATAGCTCACTGTAAAGTTACCAGTTTTCTCATTGTAATCTTAAGTATCTTGAGAGGAAATCCTATGAGTGTATGTATATATATGTTTTACTGGTCAAGCTCTCCACCACTAGTTTTAGTATCTGTTGGTGGCACTTGCTTTAATCAATTGCTATTATAATAGTTATAATATAAGCTATTATATAATATAATATATAAATAAATAAAAATAAATATATAAATCATGATATAAAATCATATTATATTATATATTATATAATATGTATTAATTCATTAATTATAATATTTATTTTATATTTATGATATATTATAACATAAATATAAATATAAAATAAATATAAATATTTATCATTAAATATATTTATATAATAATTATACATATTAATTAATATTATATATTATAAAATACAAGTAATATATCATATATAACAATATGTTATAATTATATATTTATTATTATATTATACATAACTATAAATAAATTATATATATTATATCACATATATGATATATTATTATATAATATATTACATATACAATATCTATGTAATATATAATATTAATTATATGCAATTAACATATAAATTAATTTATATATATAAATAGTAATGTGATATTAATTATATATGATTAATATATAAATATATAATTAATATATAAATTGATTAATTATATAGTATATTAATTATACAGTATATATAGTATATAATATATAATTATATACTAAGTATAAGTATATGCTTATAAGTATATATATATAACTATATATATACACATATGTGTGTGTATATATATATATGTATATACACATATATACATATGTATATACATATAGATAAGTATATAATATATTATTATATAGTATATTGTATATTAATTATATATTGATATATAGTATTATATCTATTATAATATATAATATATATCATATATATGTTAATTAATTGATATTTAATATATATAAGTATATATAGATAAGTATATATAAGTATATACATAAATATGAGTATATAGTATATAATTATATAGTATATTGTATATTAATTATATATTAATATAGTGTATTATATCTATTATAATATACAACATATATATATGTTAATTAATTGATATTTCATATAGATAAGTATATATAGATAAGTATATATAAGTATATACATAAGTATAAGTATTTAGTATATAATTATATAGTATATTATATGTTAATTATGTTAATATATATTATATATACTATATAATTGTATATTATATAAACTATACATAATGTAATAAATATAATAATATATAACATATAATATACAGTATATATAATATATATTATATAATTATATTTGTAATTATATATAATATAAACTATTATATATTATTATATTATATATTATAATATATAAGATATACAATATAAACTATTATATAAAATAAACTATGATAATAATAGTTTTCAACTGGAAATTTTCTAATTCTGTCATTTTTTTCTACACTTAATAATTGACTCTCTACTTTAGGGAAGAGTTTCTTTTTCTGTTTATTTCTGTGATTCTGGAAGCACAGTTTTTTGTTTCATCAGTGGACTGTAATCTGCTAATATCATTATTTAATTTGATGCTGAAATTGTCCCAGACTTATCCTCTATGATTCCCAGCAAAGTGGTTTCTGTGTCCTTTCTGTCACAACAAGTTTGGATTGTGTCCAAGATTTCTAATTCAAGTACACCTAGTTCTTTCTGTGTAGCAAAGTATTATTTATTGACTAGATTTCTTGAGGGTTGGGGAGAAGAATTGCGGGGTCTGAAACACTTAGAGTGATTTTTTTCTTTAGCGGAATCTTATATTTCCTCTCTTGAAATATGGTTTCCACATCTGTTTCTGTTAACAATCTTCCCCTGAAGCATTACCTTCCCAGTAATGCCCTCTTGCATCCTGCATGTACTTAAAAAAATTTTTTAGTAAAATATTTATAATTTAAAAGTTGTCATTTAACCACTTTACAGTGCATGGTTTAGTAGCAATGTGTGAAGTCACAATGTGGGTGTAACCATCACCATATCTATTTCTAGAACATTGTCATCATCTCAAACAAAAATTCTGTACTCATTAAAGAGTCACTCTCCATCTTACCCTTCCCCTAGCCCCTGGTAACTTCTGTTCTACCTTCTGTCTCTATGAATTTGCCTTTCCTACTTAGTTCAGGTAAGTGGAATCATACAATGTATTTCTTTCTGTGTCTGGCTTATTTCACTTGTGTAATGTCTTCAAGATTCATCCATGTCATAACATGTTATCAGAATTTCCTTCCTTTTTTAAGGCTGAATAAAATTCCATTGCATATGAAGGCCACGTTTTGTTTATCCATTCATGAATCAATGGACTTTTGAGTTGTTTCCACCTTTTGGCTACTGTAAATAATGCTGTTATGAATACTCGCATACATGTATCTGTTTGACTCCCTGGTTTCAATTACTATCCCATAGTTTTCCCTTTTATGTAGTATCATATGTCTGGCTGCAGTTTCTTAGGCTAGTACATTTGAGATTACCCCATGTTGTGTGTATCAGTATTTTGTACCTTTTAATTGTTGAGTGATACTCCATTATGAGTGTACCATAGTTTATTATTCTCCACTTGAGGAACATTTGGGTTATTTCCAATTTTAGGAAGTTATGAATAAGGCTGCTGCAAACAATTGCATACAGGTTTTTGTGTGAATATTGTTTTCATTTCTGCTTGGGTAAATACCTAAGTGTGGGATTGCATCATCATTTGAGAAGTAGATATTAACCTTTATATGACACTGTCAAACTATTTTCCACAGAGGATGCAGCATTTTACATTCTCATCAGCAATGTACAAGGGTTCTAATTTGAATGTGGATTCTCTTAACTACATCTTCAACAACAGTTGTTAACACTTCTTTTTCTTTTTTTATAATAACTGTTCTAACAGTTGTGAAGTGATATCTCATTATGGTTATGAGTTGCATTCCTCTGATGACTAGGGATGTTGAGCAACTTTTAATATGCTTATTTTGCCATTTGTATTGGATGCATTTTATTTGGAGAACTGTTTATTTAAAACTTGTGCCAGTTTTTGAATTGCATGGTTTTGTTGTTGTTATCGAACTATGGAAGTTGTTTATATATCCCACATGTACTTTTAAGCACTTATCTATATATGGTTCTCTTAAATACCAGTAAACTTTTGTATTTTTTCACACATAGGCTTTACTTTCTCTTTCTGGTGGTGGTTTTATATCTATTTTAAGAACCCCACTGCCTCTCTTCTGTTCCATGTCCTTTATTGTTTTTCTAAAGGTGGGAGCTGTAGATTATACCACCATTGCTCCCTCACCTCCAAGAATTATCTAAAGAAACATTTTTGTTATCCAAACAACCATACATGATTTTTATCTGAATTTTGTTTATTCCAAAAATATTCTTTAAGTGCTTATTACATGCAACATCCAAAAAACTTGCTGTTTCTTAAACAGAACAAACCCTTGTCGTGCCTGTGGCAAGAAATCTAGAAACTGTCAGTGCTCCAACATCTGTTTTGTGATCTCTACTTCAGTAGAAAGATATGGGCAAAGGAAAACAAGCTAGCAAAGCTTCCATTTCTTTTAAGCAAATAGATTGTACATAATAAAAATCGTTTGTAGATTTTCATGACTCACCCCATAAATTTATAGAGTTGTGATGGAAAGACCTGGATAGAATTACTGCCTGAATCCCTATATTTCAGCACCATCCAGCCTGTACTTCTCTTCATTTAGGTCAGTGGGTTATTTTTTCTAAATAAATTTTGCAGTCACTTCTATTTTTATTTTTGTCTGTGCTGGATCTTCAGTGCTGTGTGTGGGCTTATTTCTGTCTGCAGTGAGCAGGGGCTACTCTTTGTGGTGGTGTGCAGGCTTGTCACAAGTGGCAGATGTTTTTTTCCTTCGCTACACAAAATTAAAAGGCTTCAGTAGTTGCAGCTCAAGGGCTCTAGAGGGCAGGCGCAGCGGCTGTGGCACACGGACTTGGGCTTAGCTGCCCGTGGCATGTAGAATCTTCTTGGACCAGGGTCGAACCCATGTCCCTGCACTGGCAAGTGGATTGCCAACCACTCAATCACCAGGGAATTCCTTGCAATCACTCTTAAATGTGTTTTTACAAATATCCTTTAAACGTCTAAGAGTTTGTGTATATAGGACGGAAGACATAAATAACTTATTGCATGTTTCTATTATAACACTCAGGTTTGCAGTAGTATTTGGATGGCATTTTAAACAGTATGTCAGTGTTCCCCAAATCTGGCCAGTCCATCAGCCGCAATTGCACATATACATATAGGGATGGATGTCATTAAGATTGAGAGGATAACAGGCAGGAAGGCCAGAGGTCTCCAAGTGGCAGGAGGAAATAAACTGCAAGTGGCAGATGTTTTTTTCCTTCTCTACACAAAATTAAAAGAGGCTTCTTTCAATTCTGTATTGAGGACACCTGGTTCTGCCTTGAGCTAACCAATGTGTTTTTCTTATGTTAATAAAACTATGTATTTGCTTAGGAATTTGACTTTCTTCAAAATGGTTCCACCTAAGACTAACATTTTTTCTTTTCTCAAACCTTGGTCTCAAGAAACCAGAATTCCTGTCAATTTTTTTATGGCTGGGCGGTGACACACCTCATGCCATCCTATCTCAAAGTGCGTATTGTGGACGAGGGGCCTGGTGAAACTCCCTCAGCCTTGAGGTGTCTCTCTCACTTCATTAATAGCTTCCCAACAGACATAAAACACCTCGCTAAAAATCAGCAAGGGGACACTCTGTCCCCTTCTGATGTCAATGTCAGAAGCTTTCCATGTCTCTATTATACTTTAATAAAATTTTGCTACACAAAAAGCTCCAAGTAGTTAAGCCTCGTCTCTGATCCCGTATCAAAATCCTCTCCTCCGGAGGTCACGAATCCTGGCATAATACACAGCTTACAGCAGCAAGCTTTCAATCTTTTGCTGATTAAGAGAAGAAGATGGAAGAGAAGCTGTCATTTAATTTTAAATACTTCACATATATTTCATTTTAGCCTTTCAAATTTTGAATAGTTGAAAACAATTCCTATTTTTTTTCTTTTCTACCATTTTTATTCTTATTTTCCCACTGTTAAAAAAAAGGGGGGGGGGGAAGGGAAGATGGCAGAAAGGGAGGCAAGAAAGAATGGAGAAAGTAGTTGGCCTTCAGTTACGCTACAGTGGACCCAAGCAGCCTGCTGGGTCAAGGTTTCTTACTATTTCATGGATGCTGTATGTAGTGCAGACATTTTTTCAAATAAAGCAGATGGTCATTTCTTTTAAAGCAGTAAACTACATTAGAAAGAAAAAGTGGAAGAATAGTCCTTTATTTTTTTAACTTGGAAGATAAATTTGAAACACCTCCCATAAAATGGAGGAAGGGACAAAGAATTAAATGTGAGGTTTTCACATTGTCAGGAAAGCTGTACACCAAGAGTAACAGTTTAATATGTTGCCAGTGAAGAAAGCAGAAAAAAAGGGAATTGAGCCTTATCCTTTCTATTGTCCCAGACAAAAACAATGGGAAAAAACCAAGTGCTAGCCACGGGGGAGAAACAGAAAAAAGTACTTAAAGATACAGGAAATGGGGAGTGGGGGAAGATTTATATAAGTCAATGTAGAGAAATAAACAGAAGAAGGTTTCCTAAAAGAAAAGAAAAATGAGATTGGCTTCAGCTGCCTCCAGAAAAGTAAGTAAAAGAGGTTCATGGAATAACTGAGAGGGCACAGATAAAAACTAGACTGTGACAATGTGAGAAAGAAACAGAAATGTCAAGACGAAAAGCGAAAATTAGGAAGTGATGGTATAGACATGGTCAAGAACCCATCTGCTATTGCAGGAGACACAAGGGACCTGGGTTCAATCCCTTGGTCGGGAAGATCTCCTGGAGAAAGAAATGATGCCCCACTCTAGTATCCTTGCCTGGAAAAATCCATAGACACAGGGACCTAGTGGGCTAGTCCCATAGGGTTAAAAAGAGTCGGATACAACTCAGCACAAGCATTTCATCATCAGTAAAGAAACTGATAAAATATAAATTTAATTGCAAATAAATTATAAAACTTAAGGAAATTACCAAAATTCACAGCTGAGAGAGAAAATGGAATACAGAAGTACTAAAATTAGATAGCCTATTAGCTCATATTTTTAAAAATTTAGATGGGGCAGAAAATGAAATTATGTTTGGTTTAAAATATTGGAATATTCAGAAACCTGAATGAATTTTTTTGGCCAACCCAAATACAAAGTGTAAGAAAGCAATAAACAGAAACCTCAATTAAACAGAGATAGGAGACCAGAAGGGAGTGCTCTCACCCCTACAACAGGAAGAACCCAACAGCAAAAGCAAAGACTTCCCCTTCTTCGCTGGCAACAGATCAGCCAGTGAGAGTCTGTCGGGACTCAGTCAAGGAAAACACCATGGGCTCTTTATCGTAGCCGGCTTAGCTTCTTCTCACTATAAAACAGTTCTTCTCCATGTTTGCTGAGGACTTGCACTGCCATGCTTACAGACCTCAAATTGCGATTCTTTGTTAATCCTGAATACACCCATTTTGCTGGAGAAAAAAACTGGCTCTGTATTTGTTTTAGGTCAGCAAAAGGACATCAAGAGACAAGCTAATTTTTTAAAAAAATGAATTTATTTATTGGCTGTGCTGGGTCTCTGTTGCTGCAAGGACTTTTCTCTAGTTGCAGCAAGTGGGGGCTACTCTTCATTGCAGTGCATGGGCTTCTCATTGCGGTGGCTAAGAGACAAGCTAATTCTTAATTTTTATAATCAGACAAACAGAGCATAAAGAATATTTTTAAAAAATTAATATAATTACCAGGACTATTTAAAAGGAATAGATGTACTTCCTAGTTGAAAAACATAATATTCCAATGTTCACATTCTCATCTTTTCCATATTTTGAATTTTAGTATTTCCAGACACTTCTCATAACTTCTACTCAGTCCAAACTCCTGCCTTCTCTCACAGATTTACTACAATAGCCTTGTAGTCTTAGTCGCTCTACTTCTTCCTTTGAACTTTTAGTTTACTCTCAGCTCAGCAGTCAGTGATCACTAAAAAAATGACATAAGAGTTTATCTCTGCAGTGCCCAGAGCATTCTCTTTCAGAATCAAATCCAGTGACATAATGACCAGTAAGAGCCTATAAATGTAGTCCTCTTGCCTCTGATCTCCTACTTTTCTGTCTCCTTATTTCTGTTTCAGCAACTGTAATCTTACTGTCTCCTCAATAGGGTACTCCTACCTTAGGATATCTGCCTGTTGGTCTGTCAGAAAGCTTTCCACCAGTATCTAGTTTGGCTCACTTCTCATCTTCCGCAGGTCCTTCTTCAAATGCTTGACCTTGTCGGTCAGACATGTCTTAACCACTTTGTGTAAAATTGTAAAATCGCTCTCATCAACGGTCCTGGTCCCTTTTCTTGTCCTTATTAGCATGCGTCATAAATACATACCATTTATTTATTTTATTTACATAGAGTTGATTTACAATGTTTTGTTAGTTTCTGGTGTATAGCAAAGTGATTCAGTTATGCAGCTAGTCATATTCTTTTTCAGATTATTTTCCCTTACAGTTTATTACAAGATATTGACTATAGTTCCCTGTACTATACAGTAGGACCTTGTTTATGTAGTTTGTATTTGAAAATCCATAAATTCTTACTTATCCCTCCTCTACCCCTTTTCCCTTTGGTAACCATAAATTTGTTTTCTGTGTCCGTGAATCTGTTTCTGTTTTGTAAATAAATTCATTTGTATCACTTTTTAGATGCCACATATAAGTGATACCATATGATACTTGTCTTTCTCTGCCTGATTTATTTCACTTAGTATGATAATCTCTAGGCCTATGTATTTTGCTGCAAATGGCATTATTTCATTCTTTTTTTCTTTTAATGGCTGAGTTATTTTTGCTATTATTTTTCTTCTTTCTCTCCCTTTGACAATTTAAGCTGCATGAATGCAGAGGCTGTGCCAGTTTTATTTACTAGTTTATTTCTAGCATCTACAGCAACGCCAGGTGCAAAACAAGTGTTAAATATACCTTGTTAAATGAATGAATAATGCAATCATACAACAGTGAAAATGAATAAACTTTTCATATATGAAGATAGGTGAACCTAATAAGTTTAGCATGTAAGTCACATTCAGCATGTAAGTCACAGAAAAACATATAGCAGATTCTATTTACATAAAGATGAAACACCTTGCAAAAGTAAGCACATTGTTTTAGGGGTACCTATTTGAGATGTACTAATCAGGCTAAGCCAAGAAATGCTTAACACAGTATAGAAAAATCGGGAGCATCGTGGACAGGTCTTCCAAGATTCTGGTCAAGTTCTCTTTGAAGCAGAATGTTGAGTATATGGGTGTTAGTTTTATTATGCTTAAACATACCTGTTCATACATTATCCTCCGTGTACACATTAAAATAATTAAAAATAATCAAAACTAACTGGTAGGAGCTAGGGCGCACAGACCTTAAAGGCGTCAAAATTCAGGGGTTTTATTCAAATGATTTTGCCTGTCTAACAAAACAAGTCACGCAGCTGATTTAGGCAGCAAGCATTTCGGAGATCACCCGCCTTATTTGTGAACGCTCCCTCGCACGGCAACCCCAGCGCACAGCTGGGCCCAACAGCTCCCCAGAAGAGAGAACGTTTCCATCTCGTAAGTGGCGGCGCCAGCGGCGCCCCTGGGAAGCGTAGTAGGCGCGAGCCCATAGGCATGCCGGGAGCCGTAGTTCTCCTGGGTTGCGGGGTTGCAAGGAGGGCTCGCGGCTTTCTCGGGGCTCGTGGCGCGGGTGATCCCGGCTCTGCTAGGGAGGCCTCCCAGGGACTGAGAAACTCTCGGTTGCATCTCCCGGTGGCAGTCAGAGCCAGCAGGTGTGCGGGTCTGGGCTGGGAGGTGTGCCGGCCGGACGGGGCTGCGCGCAGGCACGAGGGAGATACCGAGGCCGAGCGGGTCTGGAGGCGGTCTGCACGGCCCAGGCCACGATGCTTCAAGGGGAGTCGCTGCCCTGCCCCCACCTCCACCCCTCCCCAGGGGGGGTCGCGGGGAGGGAGCGCCCAGTCAGGTGAGTTGGGGCGGTCCGGCACTGCTGTTGGTGGGAGTCTTTTGTGGCTGGGTTTTCAGAGATTTCTGGTGAAACGGACAGTAACAACAATGGCAATGCCTATGGAGACTTTATCTGTGCCGGGTACTAGTCTGGCACCCTGGATGAATGAACTCATTTCAACCTCAGATAACAGGTAGATCCTGTTTTACAGATGAAGAAAATGAGGCACCGGTGGACAGCGAATTTGCCACATTAACCGGGGCCTTGGACTCCACCATGATCCATTTTGCCTCTACTGTATACTTAGCAGTTTTGTTTCTTGGGGAAGGTCACTAGACTCTCTGGTTCTCAGTCTCCCTCACATCTGTAATATGAGGTAGCAATACTTTTTAGAGTGGTTGTGCGGATTAAATAATACATGCAAGATACAAGATGGGGAGAAGACGTGCATCATAGAGTAACCATGGCACTGATACAGCAGCTTTCCTTCTCTGGCTGACATTACACAGCGTACTCAGCTTGTTGAGCTTTCATGCCAGGTGCTATACCTGTGGAACCTACTGCAAACTTAGGTGGCTGGTGCGGGCAGCCTTGGCCACCACTCTTCTCTGACAGTGGTCTGCCTGCTTCTCTTCCTTGCTTTCCCAGTTGGGGTTTGTGTATGAAGAACAAAGGATGTGGGGAGCTGTGGATGCTAAAAGAGGTGGTACCTGTGGAATTTGTGTTTGGGAGTGGCATCCAAAATGGTGTGCATTACGTGTGACAATTCCCTGGAAAGAACACAGCAGTCCAGGAAAGAGTCCCTCAGGAGCACCTGCGTTGGCCATTCTGTTGCAGGAAGGGGGACCCCTTCCAGGGCCTGAAACTGGGCTCTTGTCTAACACTCAGAAATGAATTGTCTGAGGAGACACATGTGCTTGCCAAGCAAGAGATTTTATTGGGAAAGGGCGCCCAGGTGGAGAGCAGGAGGGTCAGGGTCAGGGAACCCAGGAGAACTACTCTGCCACATGGCAGTCTCGGGTTTTATGGTGATGGGATTAGTTTCCAGGTTGTCCTTAGCCAATCATTCTGACTCAGAGTCCTTCCTGGTGGTGCAAGCCTTGTTCAGCCAAGATGGATGCCAGAGAGAAGGCTCCAGGTCTAGTGAAAGTCGACTCCATGTCTTGGACCTAACCAGTTTTGGCTGTGTCATTCCTGACAAAATCCATTTATCTAACTAATTGTAATCCAGTTTTTAAAAAACCCTGATCATGCATAACTATTTTTAGTATTTTTTCATACTTTTTTTTTTTTTTTTTTTTTTTTACTGAAAACACACTTCCTATTTTCCTTTAGCAACCAAAAACTCACTTTTATATTAGCGCCTTATAGATTGGTGAGCATAAATACCAGTGATAGTTTCTAAAACCCTTGCTTTCTTAAAACATTTTAGGATGGCACCAAACATTATTCATTTAGTCCCAAATCTCTTTAGTTTTCCTGTAAAAGGAAATCAGTGTTTAGTAGTAAATGTTTCGAAATCTTATTTTATTTGGAAAGGACCTAACTATTCAATAGACTTCCAACACTTAGTTTAGCACAACCCTTAGAAATTCAAGTTACCCCAATCTAGAGAGACTATTTTAGGCAGATATTCCTAAACCATAATTATTCGTAATAGAGCTTATCTAAAAGCTTATATCTCATTTACATTTTTTAAAGAAGTTTCTTCACTCTAGGTAATGTCCTTGTTGACAAACTTGTAACAGTTATGGTAATACTTAACTTATACTAAACCTAGATACAATGAAAATATTCTAGTTAATGTTAATTACTCTAAGACATGTCTATATTAGATAGGTCAACAAACAAACATTAATATCAGGTATTTAATACTGAATATTTAGCAGTTCACACGAGCCTAGAATTTATTGTTTAATTTAGAATTATTTGATTTATAAGCACTTATCTTTCTTTAAGCCAATTAAATAGAGTTCATTTACAAACTAACCTCAAAAATATTACCCAGAGACAAAGACATACCAAGATTTATTTAGACAGATACAGTGCAAGATCCAGCTTCATTTTCTAAGTTTAGTCATTAATTAGATATTACAATATAAAGTTTACTAGTTTATAAAAAACATTTGGAATAAATAAAAATTTTAAAGGCTTTTTTCCATTTTCCCTAAGTCTCAGGAGTTAGAGATGGTCTAGATAAGTGTTCCTGAGAGCCCTGGTCTCAAGGCACAGGGAAAGAAAATCAAGTTTTAACAAAATGGCGGCAGGTCTAAACCAAGTGGTGGCCAGATAAAGCAAAATGGCCATCAAAAATCACAACACAGAACACAGAGTTAAAACACACATATAGACCTGGCAGCCCTCATCAGCCACTCCCTTAAATACAAGAATACTGTCTCTCAGAAAACCTCCTATAGAGACACAGAACTTCAGATCCAAGTACTAAGAGAGTAAAGGAAAATATCTCAGATCTGCAAAGATTTCAAAGGGAGGAAAGCAAGCCAGGTTGAAAGAAGGGGGAGGAGGTGGGAAAGGGGGGCAAAAGGGGTGGCCTTACAGACATCTCCTGCCACCTACAGATACCCAGGCATTATGGGACTTTACCCCGGGCCTCCAGAGAAGGGAGGACTGGAACTTGGCCCTACCAGAAACCAGACCAGAACAGACCCAGAATTCGAGTTCTCTGCCAAGAGGAGGTGATCAGTCTCCAATCCTCAGCTCAGGCTGAGGCCCTTTGACCAGATTCCTGCGTCCAGGACCAGGGGACTAGAAAAATGGGGGAGGATAGGAAGGGTTAAGGAGAGGAAAGAGAGAGGGAAGGGGAGAGAGGTCAATAAAGTCTCTTGTTCCTTACCGGTCGGGGCACTCTGGTCAGCTGTCCATGTCAGGAGGAGACCAGGGACAAAGGGTCCCAGTTGCGGCCGCTGGGTCTGGTCCATCGGCAGGCAAGCTGGCCCCTGAGTACCCCGAGTGGTCAGGATGTCAGTTGCAGCGAAGAGTCCCGCCAGAGTCACCATTTGTTGCAGGAAGGGGGACCCCTTCCATGGCCCGAAACTGGGCTCTTGTCTAACACTCAGAAATTAATTGTCCGAGTAGACACACGTGCTGACAAAGCAAGAGATTTTATTGGTAAAGGGCACCCGGGTAGAGAGCAGCGTGGCCTGCAGTCTCGGGATTTATGGTGATGGGATTAGTTTCCGGGTTGTCCTTAGCCAATCATTCTGACTCCTTCCTGGTGGTGCACGCCTTGTTCAGCCAAGATGGATGCCAACAAGAAGGTTTCTGGGAGGTGCGGACAGGTGGTGTCTCCTTTTGACCTTTCCTGAACTCTTCTGGTTGGTGGAGGCTTATTAGTTCCCTGTTCCTTACCAGGACGTCCTATTGTAAAACAACTCATGCAAATGGTTACTATGGTGCCTGGCCAGGGCGGGTGGTTTCAATCAGTGTGCTTCCCCTAACAATTCCATAGAAAAAGAGACGGCACGCGTGGGCAAGCTCCTTTATTGTGGTTTCTTCAGGAAGGAAATGGTGAAGCAAGGCAAACAGGCTTAGGATTAGCTAGATATGTTTGAAAAGTGGCAGTCTGAGACACTCACATTCGCTGTGACCGTTTGAATGTATAGTTTAAAGCTATCTTCAAGACTCCAGAAATCTGTGATGAGTCACAGATTGCTTAGATATAGCCAATAGAGCCCAGTGGATGTTAAAAGCATCTATATATGGAAGTTAGAAGTATGGTTAATATCAAGGCAGAGGTGGAGGTTGGCAAATGGTCTTAGAACTTAATTGGCTTAGTAGGCACACTTTTAGACTTGGTTTGCGTCATTTGTATGGCATGGCTTTGTTCGGACCTGATGGACATTATGGGTAGTTGTAACTTACTTTTTCCATGCTTTGACACCAGAGTTCTTCATGACACCTTTTTTTCTTTGCAGACCTACCTTGTCAAGCACTCTGCTCTCCCTTGACAGGAAAACTGAGAAGGAAAGAATGGCCTTGGATTTGCTGCCTGCTCAGATGACAGTAAGTAAATTTTGTCTTTTTCATGAATTTCCCACTGTGTTCAGAGATGGTGGACGTATTTCCATTCTTTGTCCAGCTACTCTACTTTCCAGTGAAAACTGTGGCTAATCTAGAGTCTGATAGGTTTTTCCCGTGATCCTGGACTTATCAAGGGGTTGCTGAGGAATGTGCATCCTCTGTCCCTAGACAGAGGTCACTCTTAATTCACCCCCAAACTCACTTTGTGACCAAAGATTGAGTCGGCTCTGAACATAGGCTTCCAGATAGGATAGGTGCTTGTGAGGAGTATGGGGTATAGGCAATCTTTATCTTCACAGGTGACAGAGTATCACTGGAGCAAAGCCATGGAAGGGCCACAGGACACGCTCGGCTGGCATTTGTGGAGCTCTGACAGTGTACAGGGTACTGTGCGTGGCGAGTGGATACAAAGGAGAGGTGTTACTTTTGTCCTCAGGGAGTTTGGTGCTGATCTTAGGAAATGACCGAATGCCCAAGAAAATTCAGGGGAGAGATTGGAGAAGTGGAGTTATTTTGAGCTGATACTGAAGGTTAGGACTGATACCTGGTGGGCATCACAGAAGGAATTGAACTTGACCTCGGCTCACAAGCTGGCATTGGGGAGGACAAAGGACTCCCTCTTTCTTGGCACTTTCTCTGCCTTGTGCAACTGTGATGCTAAGCCACCTCATGTCCCTCTCATCCACTGGGTGCCTCTATCTCCCTCTCTTTTGTTTTTTCCCTGCTATTTCAGATCCCCCTCCAGCTCTTGTTTCTTGGTCCTTTTGAGATCTCTTTTCATTATTTAACTCTCATTTTTCTCAGGATCTTTATCGAATCTCTCTCCTCAGACCTGAACTTTTTCCTAAAGATCCAGTCTGTCATTCCCAAACTCTTATGAGATATTTCTACACGGAAGTTCCGTCATTCTCCCAACACCAACTTTCTTCCCTTGTTTGTCACTGGCTGCTTTTCTAAAAAGTAGTGGTAGCCCACAGTTTGAAAATGTGGACTCTGGAAGTTGATTTTATGAGTCCACATGTGGACTAGGAATGTGACGAAATAAAATTATTTTCTCCCTCTGTGCTTCGTTTTCTCATTTGTAAGTGTGGTTAGTAATATACATGCCTCGTTTAAACTTGCTAATAGAGGACTGCTAGTATCTGCATTTTACAGATGGGGAAACTGGGGCACAGAGAAGCAATTAACTTAATCACAGTTTTGTTGTTGTTCAGTTGCTCAGTCGTATCCAACTCTTTGTGACCCCATGGACTGCAGCACGCTAGGTTTCCCTGTCTTTCACCATCTCCCGGAGCTTGCTCAAACTCATGTCCATAAAGTTAGTGATGCCATCCAACCATCTCATCCTCTGTCGTCCCCGTCTTCTTCTGCCTTCAGTCTTTCCCAGCATCAGGGTCTTTCCTAATGAGTCAGCTCCTCACATTAGGTAGCCAAAGTATTGGAGCTTCAGCTTCAGCCTCAGTTCTTCCAATGAATATTCAGGATTGATTTCCTTTGGGATTGACTGGTTTGATCTCTTTGCAGTCCGAGGGACTCTCAACAGTCTTCCAAAACAGCACAGTTCAAAAGCATCAGCTCTTTGGCATTCAGTTTTCTTTATGGTCCGACTCTCACATCCATACATGACTACTGGATAAAACATAGCTTTGACTAGATGGACCTTTCTCGGCAAAGTAATGTTTCTGCTTTTTAATATACTGTCTAGGTTTGTCATACCTTTTCTTCCAAGAAGCAAGTGTCTTTTAATTTCATGGCTGCAGTCATCATCTGCAGTGATCTTGGACCCCAAGAAAATAAAGTGTGTTACTGTTTCCATTGTTTCCCCATCTATTTGCCATGAAGTGATGAGACTGGATGCCATGATCTTCGTTTTTTGAACGTTGAGTTTTAAGCCAACTTTTTCACTCTTCTCTGTCACCTTCATCAAGAGACTCTTTAGTTCCTCTTCACTTTCTGCTATGAGGGTAGTGTCATCTGCATATCTAAGGTTATTGATATTTCTCCTGGCAATCTTGATTCCAGCATGTGCTTCATCCAGCCCAGCATTTCTCATGATGTACTCTGCATATAAGTTAAATAAGCAGGATGACAGTATACAGCCCTGACATACTCCTTTCCCAATTTTGAACCAGTCCGTTGTTCCATGTCCAGTTCTAACTGTTGCTTCTTGACCTGTATACAGGTTTCTCAGGAGGCAGGTAAGGTGGTCTGGTATTCCCATCTCTTGAAGAATTTTCCAGTTTGTTGTGATGCACAGTCAAAGGCTTCAGCATAGTCAATGAAGCAGAAGTAGATGTTTTTCTGGAACTCTCTTGCTTTTTCTATGATCCAATGGATGTTGGCAATTTGACCTATGATTTCTCTGCCTTTTCTAAATCCAACTTGAACATCTGGAAGTTCTTGGTTCACGTACTGTTGAAGCTTGGCTTGGAGAATTTTGAGCATTACTTTGCTAGCTTGTGAGATGAGTGCAATTGTGTGTAGTTTGAACATTCTTTGGCATTGCCTTTCTTTGAGATTGGAATGAAAACTGACCTTTTCCAGTTCTGTGGCCACTGCTGAGTTTTCCAAATTTGCTGGCATATTGAGAGCAACACTTTCACAAGATCATCTTTTAGGATTTGAAATAGCTCACCTGAAATTCCATCACCTCCACTAGCTTTGTTCTTTGTGATGCTTCCTAAGGCCCACTTGACTTCACACTCCAGGATGTCTGGCTCTAGGTGAGTGATCACACTATTGTGTTATCTGGGTCATGAAGATCTTTTTTTGTATCGTTCTTCTGTGTGTTCTTGCCACCTCTTCTTAATATCTTCTGCTTCTGTTAGGTCCATACTGTTTCTGTCCTTTATTGTGCCTATCTTTGCATGAAATATTCCCTTGATATCTCTAATTTTCCTGAAGCGATCTCACGGCAGTACAGCTGATTTTTACCCATACAAGACAGTCTATACAGTTAACATGCTCTGAAAAAATATATGTAGAGTATTAAGAGCAGCTCATGGTACAGATTAAATCTCAATTAATGCTACCTGTCACTATTGTTAGTTACAGCATTATTTTAGGATCTGCCAGATTTGGTCCTAAAATCTCTAGGGTAGACTTTACTTTGATTCTTTAGTTATAAGAAGATGAATGTTTCTGGAAACCAGAATGTAAAATCAGCACAATGCACTGCAAAGCAAAACCCAGCAGTAACCTGGGCTACCCTCTGTCAGCAGGTAGGCCTTCCACTGTCTGAGCTTTCCCACACGCCCAAGCTGGAGAGACTTACTTGATTTTGGCTAAAGGAAGATGTAGAGAAGTATGTTTGCAATGCAGAACCAGTGGAGATGCAAATTGTGGACCAGTAATTTAGTACCTAACCCTTTTGATTAAGTCTCTTAGAGCTGAAGTGACCCAGTTACAGGTCTCATTACTTCATTTGAATCAGTTCAGTGGTAATACTCAATTTCAACTTCTTTCTTCATTAAGGGTCCTAAAAGGCAAATTTCTCTCTGTTGTCTGTAGAAAAATAAAATAGCAAACAAAGATAATTGTTGGAAAAATCAGGATATGTCCAGATTTTACCAATATTCCTTATTCTCTTCTATTTCCATGCAGCCTATAATTTATCTTGTGTGGAAAAGGTACATAGGACTCGGTGCTATTGATTTATAGTCTGTCAGTTAACTTTTTTTGGCAGTAAATCAATATTTGTTTTGTTATTGTCACTATTTTTAAAATTATTTTTCAGAATAGTTTCAGATTGCAAAGATACTACCATAATTACCGTACACCCTGTACCCAGTTTTCCCTATTACTAACATTTTGCGTTATTATGAAATAGTTATTGTAATTAATGAGCCAGTATTGATGCACTGTCATTAACTAAAGTCCATGCTTTATTTGGATTTCTTTAGTTTTTCTCTGAAGTCCTTTTTCTGTTCCAGGATCCCATCCAGGATGCCACATTACATTTAGTTGTCATATTTTTCTTAGGCTCCTCCTGGCTGTTTCTCATCTTTCCTCTTTTTGATGACTATAACAGTTTTGAAAAGTATTGGTTAGATAGATGTTTTGTAGAATGTTCCTCTGTTATGGTATGTCTGATGTTTTTCTTAATGTAGGGCTGAAGTTAGAGGTTTTGGGGAGAATTACACAGAGGTAAAGTGTAATTCTTATTACATCATCAAAACTACATATAATAACATAACTCATCATTGTTGATATTGACCTAGCCACCTAACTGAGGTATTTTTGCCAGGTCGCTCTATGGCAAACTTTCTTTTTCCATCTGCCCACACTGTCCTCTGAGCAGAAGGCACTATGTGCAGCCCGCATGGGAGGAGGAGGGGGTCATGGTCCATCTCCTTGGGTGTAGAGAATCTACTAAATCATCTGGAATTCTGAATGGAGGATTGTCACTTCTTCCCCCTTTGTGTCAATATGGATTCACAGGTTCTTAGTTTATGTTTTAGGTTATAATCTAGTGCTGCTTCATTTTGTTCGCTCAGATTGTTCCATCTTTGGTCAGCAGGAGCGCTTTCACTTTTTACTCTGTCCCCATGACACACCACTATCTGTGTACTTCTTTTGTTTTGCTTTTGGAGCACTTCCTTACCTTTGGTACTATAAGATGCTGTATCAAAATCAGCTATTTCTCTAGTAGCCTTGGTTCTTTTTCTTGGAGAATGATACTAAAAAGTAAGATCTGGGCCTTAGGTTTACTCATTGCTACTGGGGTGTCTTTGCTTTTAGATTCTCTTAGCTGACAAGGAAATATATGTGTATACTAACCTCTGTGTGTGTGTATGTGTGTGTGTTCTTATATGTAACCATCTGTGTTTGTGTATGTGTGCACATTTCAATATGTAACCACTTGTATCTGTGTTAAGCTATGTATTAGTTCATGCTGATGTCTCCAACTCTAATTTATTACCACAGGGATCTTTCTAGCCTGCTCTCCTTCCTTACCTGTAACCTCCCATTCCAACAACAGTGAGAAACATAGCTCCCACCATCTGCCATCCTTTGACTTTAACCTTTCAATTCTAACCTATATGTGTGAAAAACAGAGACATCACTTCATTGGCAAAGGTCCATATAGTCAAAACGATGGTTTTTCCAGTAGTCATGTATGGATGTGAGAGTTGGACCAATAAAGAAAGCTGCGTGCCAAAGAATTAATTCTCTTGAGCTGTGGTGTTGGGGAAGATTCTTGAGAGTCCCTTGGACTGCAAGGAGATTAAACCAGTCAATCCCAAAGGAAATCAACCCTGAATATTCATTGGAAGGACAGAGGAGCCTAGCGTGCTACAGTCCTTGGAGTTGCAAAGAGTCATAAATGACTCAACAACCGAACGACGAGGACAACAACAAAAAACTACTTTATCGACCAGAGTACAATACTTATGAACAATTTCTTTTGTCTTACAGCCTCCACTCATTTCCAGAGTTAAGAAAGTCAGCATCGTTTGTACCACTTCCTTCATTAGGCTATGTCATACATTTGTATTATGGTTAGATTGTTCTCTCAGATTCTGTGTTCCATTCTGGGATCCCCCAACATCCTAAATGACTTTTTAAAATTTGCGTACATTAAATTTCACTCTTTGTGTTGTAAATTTCTATGAGTTTTAAAAAATGTATTGTGTCTTATATCCACCATTACAGTATTATACAGAATAGTTTCACTGTCCAAAAAATTTCTCTTTGCTTCACCTATTCAACAATCTTCCCCTGCCCCACTCCGAACCACTGGCAACACAGATCTTTGTACTGTCTCTACATATCAGTGATACTTCTTTTTTTTTTAAAATAAATAGTTGTCCTGCAGTTTGCAGTATAAATTACCACTAATTGTGAGTCTACCTTTGAATAATACTTCCTACATACTACAAATACCTTGTTAACAAAGTAATCCCAATTCTTCCCACCCATCTCTTACGGCATTATTGTCAGTCGTTTTACTCATCACTTACTATAATCACCAAATTTATTGTTATTATTACTTTAATTAAACAGCTATCTTTTAGATCAATTAAGAATAAGAAAAATATTTTGATTTATTCCTTCTTTGTCACTCTTCCTTATTGTAGATTCACATTTCTGATCTGTGTTATTTTCTTTCTCCCTGAAGAACTTCTTTCATCATTTTCTTGCAGGACAGATCTGCTGGTAATGAATTTTTTGTCTGAGAAAGTATTTCTCATCACTTTTGATTTCCCTGTGTATGGAATTGTAGATTAGTGTTTTCTTTAAATACTTTAAATGTTTATCTTCATATTTCTGTGGTTTCTCATGAGATCGACTGTAATTCTTAGATAACATGTGTTTGTTCCTCTATAGGTAACATGTATCTTTTCTTTATCTTTGGTTTTCAGTGTTTGAATATGATATGGTTTTTGTTCTTGTTCACTTCCTAAGTCATGTGCATTTCTTTGTGATCCAGTGAACTGCAGCACGGGAGGCTCCTCTGTCCTCCAGTAACTCCTGTTGCTCAAATACATGTCCATTGAATAGGTGAGGCCATCCAGTTATCTCATTCTCTGTTGCCCCTTCTCCTTTTACCTTCAATCTTTCTCACCATTAGGGTCTTTTCAAATGAGTCAGCTCTGTGCTTCAGGTGGCCAAAGTACTGAAGCTTCGGCTTCAGCATCAGTCCTTCCAGTGAATATTCAGGACTGATTTCCTTTATGATTGACTGATTTGATCTTGCAGTCCAAGGGACTCTCAAGAACCTTCACCAGCACCACAGTTTGAAGGCATCAATTCTTCAACACTCAGTCATCTTTATGGTCCAACTCTCACATCTTTACCTGACTATTGGAAAAACCATAGCTTTGACTATATGGACCTTTGTCAGCAAAGCATTGTCTCTGCTTTTTAACAAGCTATTTACATTTATCATGGCTCTCCTTCCAAGGAACAAGCATCTCTTTATTTTATGGCTGCAGTCACTGTCTACAATGATTTTGGAACCCAAGAAAATAAAATCTGTCCCTGCTTCCATTTTTTTCCCTTATATTTGCCATGAAGTGATGAGATTGGATGCCATGATCTTAGTTTTCTGAATGTTGAGTTTTAAGCCAGCTTTTTCACTCTCTTCTTTCACCCTCATTAAGAGGCTCTTCAGGTCCTCTTCGCTTTCTGCCATTGGAGTGGTAGGATCTGCACATCTGAGGTTGTTGATATTTCTCCTGGCAATCTTGATTCCAGCTTGGGATTCATCCAGCCCAGCATTTCACATGATGTTCTCTGCCTGTAAGTTAAATAAGCAGGGTGTACTCCTTTGATGTACTCCTTTCCCAGTTTCTAACAGTCAGAACCAGACATGGAACAACAGACTGGTCCAAATCGGGAAAGGAGTGCGTCAGGGCTATATATCGTCACCCTGCTTATGTAACTTATATGCAGAGTATACCATGCAAAATGAAAAAACCTCAGATATGCAGATGACACCACCCTTATGGTAGAAAGTGAAGAAGAACTAAAGAGCCTCTTGATGAAAGTGAAAGAAGAGAGAAAAAGTTGGCTTAAAACTCAGCATTCAGAAAACGAAGATCATGGCATCCAGTCCCATCACTTCATGGCAAATAGATGGGGAAACAATAGAAACAGTGACAGACTTGATTTTTGGGGGCTCTGTAATCATGGTTGCAGATGGTGACTGCAACCATGAAATTAAAGGACACTTGCTCCTTGGAAGAAAAGCTATGTCCAACCTAGACAGCATATTAAAAAACAGAGACATTACTTTGCCAACAGAGGTCCGTCTAGTCACAACTATGGTTTTTCCAGTAGTCCTGTATGGATATAAGAGTTGGACTATAAAGAAAGCTGAGCGCTGAATAATTGATGCTTTTGAACTGTGGTGTTGGAGAAGACTCTTGAAGAGTCCCTTGGATTGCAAGGGCATCCAACCAGTTATTCCTAAAGGAAATCAGCCCTGAATATACATTGGAAGGACTGATGCTGGAACTCCAATACTTTGGCCACCTGATGCACAGAACTGATTCCTTGGAAAAGACCCTGATGCCGGGAAAGACTGAAGGCGGGAGGAGAAAGGGACGACAGAGGATGAGATGGTTGGATGGCATTACAGACTCGATGGACGTGAATTTGAGTAGGCTCTGGGAATTGGGATGGACAGGGAAGCCTGGCGTGCTGCAGTCCGTGGGGTTGCAAAGAGTCAGACACGACTGAGTGACTGAACTTTCCCCATTTGGAACCAGTCTGTTGTTCCAGGTCAGGTTGTAGCTGTTGCTTCTTGACCTGCATACAGGTTTCTCAGGAGACAAGTAAGATAGCCTGGTATTCGCATCTATTTAAAAATTTTCCATAGTTTGTTGTGATCCACACATTCAGTCAGTGAAGTAGAAGTAGATGTTTTTCTAGAATTCTGTTACTTTCTCTATGATACAACAAATGTTGGCAATTTGGTCTCTTGTTTATCTACCTTTTCTAAACCTAGCTTATACAACTGGAAGTTCTTGGCTCACCTACTGCTGAAGCCTAGGTTGATGGATTTTGAGTCTAACCTTGCTAGCATGTGAAGTAAGTCCACTTGTACCATAGTTTGAACATTCTTTGGCAGTGCCCTTCTTTGAGATTGGAATGAAAACTGACCTTTTCCTGTCCTGTGGCCACTGCTGAGTTTTCCAAATTTGCTGGCATATTGAGTGCAGCACTTTCACAGCATCATCTCTAGGATTTTAAATAGCTTGGCTGGAATTCCATCACCTCCATGAGCTTTGCTCATAGTGATGCTTCTTAAGGCCTGTTTGACTTCACCCTCCAGGATGTCTGGCTCTGGGTGAATGACTATACCATCGTGGTTATCTGGGTCATGAAGATCTTTTTTGTATAGTTCTTCTTTGTATTCTTGCCACCTCTTCTTAATCTCTTCTGTTTCTGTTAAGTCCTTGCTATTTCTGTCTTTTATCATGCCCCTCCTTGCATGAAATGTTCCCTTGATATCTCCACTTTTCTTGAAGAAATCTATAGTCTTTCCCATTCAGTTGTTTTCCCCTATTTCCTTGCATTTTTAATTTAAGAAGGCCTTCTTATTTCTCCTTGCTGTTCTCTGGAACTCTGCATTCAGTTGTGTATATCTTTCCCTTTCTCCCTTGCCTTTCACCTCTCTTATTTCATCAGCTATTTGTAAAGCCTCCTCAGACAACCATTTTGCCATTTGCATTTCTTTTTCTTTGGGATGGTTTTGGTCACTGCCTCCTATACAATGTTACAAAACTCCGTCCATAGTTCTTCAGGTGCTCTATCTACCAGATCAAATCCCTTGAATCTGTTCATCACCTCCACTGTATTATCATGTGTGCTAAGTCACTTCAGTTGTGTCCAACTCTTTGCGACCTTATGGACTGTAGCCCACCAGGCTCCTCTGTCCATGGGATTCTTCAGGCAAGAATACTGGAGTGGGTTGCCATTTCCTCCTCCAGGGGATCTTCCCAACCCAGGGATCAAATCCATGTGTCTTATGTCTCCTGCATTGGCAGGCAGGTTCTTTACCTCTAGTGCCACCTGGGAAGCCCTACTGTTTAATCATAAGAAATCTGATTTGTGTCACACCTGATTAGCCTAGTAGTTTTCCCTACTTTTGGGTCTTGTTTTTCTGACTGTATAGAGCTTCTTCATCTTCTGCTGCAAAGAATATAATCAGTCTGATTTTGGTATTGAACTTCTGGTGATGTCCATATGTAGACATCATATGTGCTTGTGCTTTGAAAGGGTGCTTTGAAATGGTGTTTGCTATGGCCAGTGCATTCTCTTGACAAAACTCAGTTAGCCTTTGTCTGCTTCATTTTGTACTCCAAGGCCAAACTTGCCTGTTACTCTAGGTATCTCTTGACTTCCTACTTTTGCATTCCAGTCCCCTATGATGAAAAAGACTTTTTTTTTTTTTTTTTTTTTTGGTATTTGTTCTAGAAGATCTTGTAGGTCTTCACAGAATGGATCAACTTGAGCTTCTTCAGCATTAGTGGATGGGGCATCAATTTTGATTACTGTGATGTTGAATGGTTTGCTTGGAAACAAATTGAGATCATTCTGTCATTTTTGAGATTGTACCCAAGTACAATCACCATCACTGCAGATGGTGATTGCAGCCATGAAATTAAAAGACACTTACTCCTTGGAAGGAAAGTTATGACCAACCTAGGCAGCATATTAAAAAGCAGAGACATTACTTTGTGAACAAAGGTCTGTCTAGTCAAGGCTATGGTTTTTCCAGTAGTCATGTATGGATGTGAGAGTTGGACTATAAAGAAAGCTGAGCGCCAGAGAATTGATGCTTTTGAAATGTGGTGTGGAGAAGACTCTTGAGAGTCCGTTGGACTGCAAGGAGATCCAACCAGTCCATCTTAAAGGAGATCAGTCCTGGGTGTTCATTGAAAGAACTGATATTGAAGCTGAAACTCCAATACTTTGTCCACTTGATGTGAAGAGCTGACTCATTGGAAAAGACCCTGATGCTGGGAAAGATTGAGGGCAGGAGGAGAAGGGGATGACAGAGGATGAGATGGTTGGATGGCATCACCGACTCTATGGACATGGGTTTGTGTGGACTCCGGGAGTTGATGATGGACAGGGAGGCCTGGCATGCTGCGGTTCATGGAGTCGCAAAGAGTCGGACACAACTGAGCGAATGAACTGAACTGAACTCAAGTATTGCATTTTGGATTTTTTTTATTGACTGTAAGGGTTACTACCTTTCTTCTAGGGGTTTCTTGCCCACAGCAGTAGATATAATGGTCATTTGAATTAAATTTGCCCATTTTCATCCATTTTCATTCACTGATTTCTAAAATGTCAGTGTTCACTCTTGCCATCTCCTAATTGAACACATCCAATTTACCTTGATTCATGAACCTAACATTCCAGGTTCCTAAGCGATATTGTTTACCATAGCATCAGACTTTACTTTCACCACCAAACACATTCACACTGTACATCATTTTCACTTTGACCCAACTGCTTCATTCTTTCTGGCGCTAATAGTAATTGCCCTCTGCTCTTCCCCAGTGGCATATTGGACACCTTCCAACCTGGGGGACTCATCTCCCAGTGTCATCTCCTTTTTCCTTTCACACTGTTCATGGGGCTCTCACAGCAAGAACATTGTAGTGGTTTGCCATTCCCTCCTTCAGTGGACCACACTGTGTCAGAATTCTTCACTATGACCCATCTGTCTTGAGTAGCCCTGCAGGGCATAGCTCTTAGCTTCATAGAGTTATACAAGCCCCTTCACCACAACAAGGCTGTGATCCATGAAAGAAGGTACTCCATTTATCAGGTAATTTTAAATGATCAGATTTAAATGTTGTATTTTGAACATGGAAGTTGATATATGGTATGTCAGTAAGAATTTTAAGGGCATATAACAGTAATCATTTTTCACTTTTCACAGTTGCTCTGGATCGAGAATGCAGACTGATAGCAGAAACAATTTATCTCTCCTATACAAAGCCTGGGGTCTTAGCTGAAAGGCCCAAAGGTTAGAGGGTAGAATCATATGAAGTATCTTTCACATGTATTGTAGTTGATGCCAGCTTGTGGCTGAGACCTTGGTTAGGGTTGTTGGATGAAACAGCCACCTGTAGTTTGTGTATGTCTTGGGCTTACAGTATGGTGGCCAGATTCCAAGGGTGAGCATCACGTGAGCCAGGTGGAAAGCACCGTCTTGCCTCAGAAGTCACGTAGCATTACCTCCACTGAATTCTAGCTGTCATAGCCCCCGGAGTCCCCTGTGCAGACTCAAAGAAAGGAAATGTAGACCTCACTTCTTGGTGGGAAAAGTGTCAGTGTCACACTGTAGAAGAGTGTGTTATATGGGAGGTGTATTGGTGTGGTCATCTTGGGATAGTACAGTCTGCCACAGCTGTCAGAATTAAAAGTGTACATGTACTTTGAGCCAGTAGTTCAATCTCTACCAGTTTATCTTTTTTTAAATAATATTTTTATCTGTTTATTTTTGGCTCTGCTGGGTCTTTGTTGCTGTGCAGCTTTTCTCTAGTTGCAGAGAATGGGGGCTTCTCTCTGGTTGTGGTACTTGGGCTTCTCATTGCAGAGGTTTCTCTCTTGCAGAGTCTCTTACGTGACTTTTGAGGCAAGACGGTGCTTTCCACCTGGCTCACGTGATGCTCACCCTTGGAATCTGGCCACCATACTGTAATATTTTTATCTGTTTATTTTTGGCTCTGCTGGGTCTTCGTTGCTGCGCAGCTTTTCTCTAGTTGCAGAGAATGGGGGCTTCTCTCTGGTTGTGGTGCTTGGGCTTCTCATTGCAGAGGTTTCTCTCTTGCAGAGCCCTTTCTCTCTTGCAGAGTCCCGACCCAGGGGCTTCAGTAACTGCAGCTTCCAGGTTCTAGAGTACAGGCTCAATAGTTGTGGCATGCAGGCTTAGTTACTCTGTGGCATGTGGGATTTTCCTGGATCAGGGATTGAACCCAGGTCTCCTGCATTGGCGGGAGTTTCTTTACAAGTGAGCCACTAGGGAAGAATCTCTACTACTTTATGTTATAAATACAGGTGTACACATACCCAGAGAAATCTGTGTGAGAATGGTCATTGTGCATCGTATGTGATAGCAAGAAACAGAAACCATCTGAATACTCATCAATAAAGGAAATGGCAGAAAAGTTTTGGTATCTATACAGTGGCATATATCATGAAGTTGTTAAAAAGAATAAGATTTGTATATGTAGATGTGGTAAGTCTGTACAATACAAGTTAATCATGATTCAGAATTTTTCCATTAAAAACAAGAGTACATATGAATATTTGCACAAAACATTTCTGGAAAGAAAAACGAGAAACTTTATACCGTTACCTGTAGGATGGAGTTACTGGACACATCACCGTGTGTTCTTTTATGCTCTTCATATTCTTTAGCATGTGTCTGCTTTCCTTTTGTTTAGTGAAATGGCCAAAAGAGCACATGAATGTTCAATTGGATATGAATTTTGTAATATATTCTTAAAACATGAGTAAAACTTGTCTATTCTAGGATTTAGTGTGATATATATTTGTTCATTTTATTTTCAGTTTCTGATTTTTCTGAAGTTTTTA
Organism: Muntiacus reevesi; assembly: GCF_963930625.1. NCBI lineage: Eukaryota > Metazoa > Chordata > Mammalia > Artiodactyla > Cervidae > Muntiacus > Muntiacus reevesi. The sequence goes on along the minus strand of NC_089249.1, from coordinate 181,239,311 downwards.
TGTTTAATTTGTGCATTTTTAAAAAAGTTATTGAGATTTAAAAGGAAAAAGAATGTCATTTTGGTGGGAGTGTTCTAAGGCCCAGGGAGATGGGATGGAAGTACAGACAGAATATGGGGTTGCTGTGAGTATTCCACCTAAGCAGCAAGATGCCTGCTCAGGCTGTCATAACAAAATGCCACAGACTTAAAACAACAGAAATGTATTTTCTCATAGTCCTAGAGGCTAGAGGTCTAAGATCAAGATGTTGGCAGGTTTAGTTTCTTCTGAGGCCTGTCTCCTTGGTTTACAGAGGGCAAGCCACAATTCTCACTGTGTTCTTCTATGGTCTTCCCTCTGTGCATGTACATGTCTGGGTGCTAATCTCTTTTTATAAGGACACCAGGCACATTGGATTAGGGCCCAATCTAAAGACCATATTTTAGTTTAATTACCTCTTTAAAGACCTTATCTCCAGAGTCTGAGAGTTCTAGAAGTTTGGACTTAAACATATGAACTTGGTGGTGGTGGTTTAGTCACTAAGTCATGTCTGACTCTTGCAACCCCATGGACTGTAACCTGCCAGGCTCCTCTGTCCATGGGATTCTCCAGGCAAGAATACTGGAGTGGGTTGCCATTTCCTTTTCCAGGGGATATTCCCGACTCAGGAATTGGACCTGGGTCTCCTGCATTGCAGGCAGATTCTTTACCAATTGAGCCACAAGGGAAGCCTATAGTTTCCCTTGAACTGGGTGGGGGGGGGGGGGACGGACATAATTCAGTTCATAATTAAGCCCTTTCAGTTGCATCCTATTGAAAGATTGCTCTTCCTACCATTCCATTCATTCTTTCAATTCAGACATATTTGACATAGTTCTCTGGCTTTTCTCTGTAAGGCCTGTCTTGTGATCTCTGTATTATAGAAGGGGTGATCCCTAAGCCTAATAAGGGTGAGGCTGAGGCAAAATCTCTGAGCCCATGGCTTACCTTGGTTCCAAACACCCAGATCACCTGCTCCAGTCCCAGCAGGGCTAAGTGTTTCTTCTCAAGGAGGTAATGACCCAGAACTAGAAATTAAGTAAATATGGGGATGGCATGCAGCAGGTATTTTTTGACTATGTACCATCTAAATCATATTTCTATATTTGGGGAACTTTCCTCTTTTTCATCCTTAGTAGGAAAGAGACCCCACTTCATATTCTAGAGGCTAAAATCACCATATACTTAATTTTCCAGCTTCCCTTATAGATCAAGTACAGGTATGTGATCCATGTTTGGACATTTACTCACCCCAGACTCAGTCAAAAGCTAGGGATGTTACAGAACAGGAGCAAAGAGAGTGCACTCGTGAGTGTGGCAGCAGCAGTAATATTGAGTTTATAGGGGAAGGAAGAGGAGGAGCTCAGGAAAAGTAATGTCTGTCTACTGGGTGTGGGGGTGGTGGTTAAGGCTGTCCCATCCACTTTTCCATGACAATGGCAATAATGTTCTTGCAAGTCCGGTTATCTAGTGTGGTCCTGGCTCTAGTCCAGAAGGTCACCTGGCCTCCCTGGTTTATGCTCGTTTTCCAAGCCTAGTTGTGTGACTCTCGATGCTCTTGCAGCCCCCCGTCCCTCTGTTTGTGCATGAGCCAAAGTTCACTTCTGTTGCTTGAAACTGAAGAAGTGACAGGTACACTTCTTACGACGCTACCTGCTGAAACTCAGATTTTTAACTTACCTTTTAGCAGCTAAGATTGCTAGTGTTTCTAAATAGGATCATTTTAGCATTTTGGATGGAACAGTCTTTCATTGTGCAGGACTGTCCTGGGGAAAGAGGAGGATACTGTACACTCCTAATAACAACAAATATAGATGATTGATATCTTTCAAGTCTGTAGTTCTAGGATTCTGTCATTTTGTTATTTCTTAATATTTCATGAGCTTGCCTAAACTTAGTGAATATTTTGTTTTATATTTAAAAAGTAATATATGAGCTTCCAGCTTCTGGCAATAGAAGAATAGCTTCTATCAGATTCATTCATCTGAGAATGACAACCAAACTCTGGACAAAATATGAGAAACAATCATCTGAAAGCACTGAAGAGAAACTAGGAGCAGACAATTACTGGACAATTGTCTGTGTTTGGATGAAGGGACTGTCACAGGGTAAATACTCTAGTTTTTGCAGCTTTTGCCTAGGGGCAGGCCATACTCAGCATCAACAGAATCTAAACAAGTTAAAACTTGATAAGAAATCTGTGGTCTTGCTATCATGAAGAACCACAAGACAGCCTTTGGGGCATCTGAAAGCAGAAGAACCTTAAGAAGGAGAGAGTCAGGGAGGGGAACCCTAAATTCTGTGCATAAACTGCCTGAATCTCAGGCTGACCTCTGAACCATACCATGTGCAGGACAGACTCACAGTAACCCAACTAAGAACTGGACAGAGGTTTTGCTGTTCTCTGTTACTGAGATGACAGAGTTTGAAATCTGAGCACTTCTGAATTAACCACCTGCTTAAAGAAATAAATTTAAAGTCAGTACTTCTTAAAGAAACATAATAAAATCCAGAGTCTACATTATAAACTGTCCAAAGTCCAGGATAAGGTAGACATATGAAGAAAAGGGAAAATGTGACCAATATTCAAGAGAAAGACAATCATAGAGACCAAACTCAGGATGACTCAGATGCTGAAATCAGCAGGCAGCTTTGATTTTATTTTAAAGTTTTTATTGGAGTATAGTTGGTTTACAGTGTTGTGTTAGTTTCAGCAAAGTGAATCAGTTATGCATATACATACATCCACTCTTTTTGACTCCTTTTCCATTATAGACCATTACAGAGTACTGAGTAGAATTTCCTGCACTATACATTATTAGTTATCTGCTTTATATATAGGAGTGTGTATATGTCAATCCCAATCTCCCGATTTATCCCTCCCCCCTTGCCCCCTGTAACCATATGTTTGTTTTCTATATCTGTAACTCTATTTTTGTTTTGTAGATAAGTTCATTTGTACCCCCCCCCTTTTTTTTAAGACTCCACATATAAGTGGTATCATATGATACTTGTCTTTCTCTGCAACAGGCAGATTTTAAAACCACTATTATAACTATGCAGGGACTTAAAGGAAAATATGCATACAAAGAATGAGTCAGTAGGAAATTCAAGCAGAGAACTAGAGACTATGAAAAACTAATAAAAATTTTGTAACTGAAGAAATGAAATATCTGAAACATAAAAAAATCACTGAATAGACTTAAATTTTGGAAAATGAGCATAGGAAAATGTCAGTAAACTTGTAGCTACATCAATGGAAAGTGTCTAGTCTGAAGAATAAGGATAAAAGTTTCAGTTACTAGTAAAGCAATATTACAGTTCTAAGATACATATAGTTGGAATTCTAGAAGAGGAAAGAGAATGGGACAGAAAATATATTGAAAGGAAATAATGGCCAAATTTTTCTCAAATTTGGTTTAAAAACATGTATTTACAGATTGACTACACTCACTCAACCTCAAGCAGAATAAATAAAAAGGAAACCACAGTTAGGCAAATCACTGATCAGTGCTGTGCAGTAGCAATATAATGTGACCCATGCATGCAAGCCACATATGTAACTTAAAACTTTCGGGATAGCAGATCAAGATGGCAAAGGAGTAGGATGTGGAACTCACCTTCTCTCCATATTTACATCAAAAATGCATCTACATTTGGAAGGACTGTCACAGAACATCTACTGAATGCAGGCACAGGACCTCAGACCTGCAAAAGAGCAAGAGTATCTCCACGTAACTGGGTAGGACAAAAGGAAAAAAGAAAAAAGAAATCAGGACAGGACCTGTGCCACTGGGAGGGAGGAAAAGCTGTGAAGGAGGAAGAGTTTCTACACAGAGAAGTCCCCTCACTGGTGGGGAGATCGGCCAGGACACGGGGAACTTTGAAGCCTCCGAAGAAAGTGCAGTGACAGGTTTGCAGAGGGCAAGCCAAACAGAGAAGGATACCATTGTTGTAGACTGGCACTCCCCAGCTTGACAAGCTCATCCACTGGGGTGGGGGGGGGGTGCTGGATGCTGAAACTTGGACTTTGGGAGTCAGACCCAGGGGAGAGCATTCAAGTTGACTGTTTGAAGACAGCCAGAAGGTCTAGGGTGTGGTTTGCCTGAACCAAGGGAGTCCAGGAAGAAGCCTGGACCTGCCAGAGATGCAAGACACCATTGTTGGGAGTCATACCAGGAGAGGGGCAGGCCCTCCAAAGGAACATCTTTCTCTGTTTGCTCTTAGGCAGCAGGGCACCACCTCCACATGCTACAGGGGCAGATGCAAGCCACTGCTGCCATCTTAGACGCCAGAGGCAGCTGCAAACCACTGCCGCCGCCAAGCGTCCTGTAAACAGGTGCAGGTCCCTGCCCGCACCTTCCCGACGGTGTGCCAGCACCAACCACTGCCCCTCCCTCCCCAGAGCATGTGCAACCAGCTGCCTACACTGAGGGGCCCAGACTGGGAGCCAGCCACTGCCCTTGCCTTGCTGGGAGTGTGAGAGCAGGCCATGCACTTGCATAACCCCATCAAGAGTATAACGGCCAGCACATGCTGAGGAAGGAGACAGCAAATATCCAAGCCAAAAAACGCCCTCACATCAAAAAAATATTAAACCCACACAACATATGCAGGGATGTTCCTGCATATAAATAACCCTCCAAGACTACAGTAGATATTTGTTTTTTTGAAACTCATTGAGTTAGGAAAATATAAGCAAAAGGAAGAAGCAAAGAAACCACTCTCAGTTAAAAGACCAAGAGAATTCCCCTGGAGGAAGAAACAATGAAACAGACTCTTCAGTCTAACAGACACTGAGTTCAAAAAGGAGGCAATGAAAATATTGAATTACTTTAAAAAAAAAACTATCAGCAGAAATGCAGATTATTGTAAAAAGGAGTGGAAACTATAAGGAGTAGTCAAGGAAAATTGGAGCATTCATCTGCCAAGATGAAAGCTGAGCTCAAGACAGAGAACAGAAGAATGAATAATGCAGAAGGAAGAATAAATGATCTATAAGATCAAGTAATGGTATTCACCCAATCAAAACCATGGAAAGCCAAATGAGAAAATGAAAGCAACATAAGAGACAAATGAGATAATATAAGGCAGGCCAATCCACAGAAGGAGAAGAAAGATATAAGGGGATTGAAAACATATTTGAAGAAATTATGGCGGAAAACTTCCCAAACATAGGAAGGAAACAGATACCCAGATAAAGGAAACACATAGGGCCCCAAACAAGATAAGCCCAAGCAGACCTACTCCAAGATATATTATAATATAAGTGGCAGAAGTTAAAGATAAAGGATTCTAAAGGTAGCAAGAGAAAAACAAAGAGTTAATTATAAACAAATCCATTAAGGCCATGAGCAGATTTCCCTCAGAAACACTGTAGGCCAGCTAGGAGTGACAAAATATATTCAGTCTTGAAAGAGAAAAATTTCCAACGTAGAATACTCTATCAAGCATGATTATCATTTAAAGTAGGAGAAAAAAAGAATTTCTCAGAATAGCAAACATTTAAAAAATATAGCAATACTAAAATAGAATTAGGTATTATAATATAAATATAATACCTAAAAGAAATATTGAGATATCTTCTCTGAATAGAAAAGAAGCAAGAAGATATAGGAAAGAGGAAATCACAGTTGGAAAGTAGCCTGTATACAGATTTTTTTTTTTTAAATCCTATTTGTGAAAGCAATGATTAAATACAAGGAACAGCGAAAAGGCATAGAAAAGGGCATCTGAATCATAAAATGTTGGGAAGAAGGATAAGAAAATCTAGATTCTTTTTCTTTCTTTTTCATAATGTGTGAGCCTATTTGACTATGAGTGTAAAGCAAGCAGATAAAGGAAGGAGTTAACATACTTGAAAAACAGGGCAGCCATAAATCAAAAACATACAATAGATTCATAAAAACCAAAAAAGGAGAGCACAAACATAAAACAAAAGAAGTCATCAAACCACAAAAAGAAAAAGAACGAAGAAGAAACAAATAATCAACTGGAAAGCAAGATTTGAAATGGCAATAAATGCATCACTTTGCTGATAAAAGTCCATGTAGTCAAAGCTCTGGTTTTTCCGGTAGTCATGTACAGATGTGAGAATTGGGTCGTAAAGAAGGTTGAGTGCCAAAGAATTGATGCTTTCAAATTGTGATGCTGGAGAAGACTCTTGAGAGTCCCTTGGCCTGCAAGGAGATCAAACCAGTCAGTCCTAAAGGAAATCAACCCTTCACTGGAAGGACTGTTGCTGAAGCTCCAATACTTTGGCCACTTGATGGAAAGATTCAAGGCAAAAGAAGAAGTGGGTGACAGAGGATGAAATGGTTAGATAGCATCATCAACTCAATGGACAGAATTTGAGCAAACTCTGGGAGATGGTGGAGGACAGAGGGGCCTGGCATGTTGCAGTCAGTGGGGTCGCAAAGAGTTGGACACAACTTAAACAAGAGCAATAATTGCCTTAAATGTCAATGGATTAAATAATCAAAAGACATAGAGTGGCAGACTGGATAAAAGAACAAGATTGTTTGATATGCTGCCTACAAGAGACCTACCTTAGGGCAAAGGACTCACATAGATTAAAAGTGAAGGGATGGAAAAAAGGTACTTCATGCAAATAGAAATGACAAAAAAGCAGGAGTTGCAGTAGACTTTAAAGACTATAAAGATAAAGAAGGACACTGTATAATGATAAAAGCATCAATACAAGAAGAGCATATTACCCTTATCAACTTAATATGCACTTAATATAGGAGCACCCAAATACATAAAATAAATACTAAATAAAGGGAGAAATTGATGGGAATACAATAACAGTAGGAGACTTTAACACCCCACTCACATCAGTGGACAGATCTCTTAGACAAAATCAGTCAGGCAACAGAGAGCCTAAATGAAACAATAGAATAGTTAGATTTAATTAGTGTTTTCAGGACATTACATCAAAATAAAGACAAATCAGAATACACATTCTTTTCAAGTGCATTTTCTAGAATTTATCACACATTAGGACACAAAGCTTAATAAATTTAAGACTATAGAAATTATTTCAAGCATCTTCTCTGATTACAATGGCATGAAACTAAAAATGAACACAGGAAAAGAGGTGAAAAAAAAAAAGAGAGACTACATGGAGACCAAACGACATGCTACTGAAAAGCCAGTGGGTCAGTGAGGGAATAAAAAGGAATGTTTAAAAAGAACCTTGAGACAAATCACAGTGAAAACACAGCCATACAAAACCTACGAGAGGCAGCAAAAGCAGTTTCTACAGGGAAGTTCACGTGATACAGGCCTTCATCAAAAACTAAGAAAAATCTCAAGTAAAAACTCAAGTAAATCTCAATTAAAACTTCCACGTAAAGGAATTAGAGAAAGAAGAATAATCAAAACGTAAAGTCAGCAGAAGGAAGGAAATAATAAAGATCAGAGAGGAAATAAATAAAATCGAGATTAAAAAAAAAGAGAGAAACAGTAGAAAAAAAAATCAATAAAACCAGTAGTTGGTTCTTTGAAAGGATAAACAAAATTGACAAACCTTTAGCCAGGCCCACGAAGAAGAAGAGAGAACCCAAATAAACTAAATAAGAAATGAAAAAGGAGAAAACTCAACTGATACTGCAGAAATGCAAAAAAACCCTCAAGAGAATACTGTGAACAATTATGCATGATGCAGGCACTGCATGCTTAGTCATTTCTGACTCTTTGCGACCCTGTGAACTGTAGCCTGCCAGGCTCCTCTGTCAAAATGGACAACCTAGAAGAAATGGACGACTTTATAGAAACATACATACCACAAGTTGAATCAAGAAGAAATTGATGATTTGAACAGACCAATCACTAGAAGTGAGATAGAATCTGTAATTTAAATGAGAAACTACCTACAAACAGAAGTTTAGGGCCAGATGTCTTCATAGGTGAATTCTACTAAACATGCAAAGGTGAACTTATGCTGATTCTTCTCAAACTCTCAAAAGATTGAAAAGGAGGAAACAGTCCCAAAATTGCAGTCCCAAAGACATTCTATGAAGCCACCGTCACCCTGATACCCAAACCAGGGAAAGATATCACCAAAAAAGAAATTTACAGTCAAACATTTTGAATAAGGAGCTTCTCTGGTGGCTCAGAAGTAAAGGATATATCTGCCAATACAGGAGACATGGATTCAATCCCTGGGTCAAGAAGATGCTCTGGAGAAGAAAATGGCAACCCACTCTAGTATTCTTGCTAGGAATCCCATGGACAGAGGAGCCTGGTGGGCTACAGTTCATGGGATCCTGAAGAGTTGGACATGACTGAATGACAACAAAATCTTTGAATATTGATGCAAAAATTCTCAACAAAATATTAGCATACCAAATCCAACAACACATAAAGAAGATTATACATCCTCACCAAGTGGGATTCATCCCAGCTTCACAAAGATAGTTTCACATTTGCAAATCAATCAATGTAATACACCGCATTAACAAAAGAAAATTATAAAAAACTACAGGATCATCTCAATAGATGCAAAAAAAGTGTCTGACAGAATTCAACATCCATTCATGATAAAAACTCTTTCAAAAGTGGGAATAGATGGGCCATATTTCAATATAATAAAAAGCAAATCTCAACATAATAAAAGCCACTTATAAAACCCACAAACAATATAGTGCTCATTGGTAAAATGTTAAAAGCCTTCTTGTTGAAAAACTGAAACAAGACAAACATGCCCAGTCTCGCCACTTCTATTCAACATAGTATTGGAAGTCCTGGCCAAGCAATCAGACAAGAAAAAGAAATGACAGTTATCCAACTTGGGAGGGAAGAGGTAAAATTATCATTATATGCAGATGACATGATACTATATATAAAACCCTAAGGACTCAAAACAAAACCTACCAGATCTGATAAATGAACTCAGCAAAGTAGCCATATAAGATTAATATTCAAAAACCAGTTGCATTTCTGTACACTAGCAATGAAATATCAGAAAGAGAATGTAAAAAGATAAATTTAAAAATAGCACCCCTAAATATAAAATACCTAGGAATAAACCTGACCAAGGAGGTGAAAGAGTTGTACATGAGAACTATAGACATTAATAAAGGAAATTAAAGAGAACTCAAAAAAATGGAAAGATATTCTATGCTCTTGGGTTGGAAGAATTAGTATTATTAAAATGGCAATACAATCCAAAGCCATATACAGATTTAATGTGATCCCTATCAAAATGCCTATGACATTTTTTCACAGAACTAGAACAAATAATCCAAAAATGTATATGGAATCGTAAAACCCAGAATTGGCCAAGCAATTCTGAGGTAAAAAAACAAAGCAAGGGGCATAACTCTCCCAGACTTCAGACAATACCACACTGCCACAGTAATCAAAATGTGTGGTACTGGTATAGAACAGACATACAGATCAATGGAAGAGAATAGAGAGCCATAAATAGACCCACACACCTACAGTCAATTAATATTTGACAAAGGAAACAAGAATATAAAATAGGAAAAAGATAGTCTCTTTAACAAGAGGTACTGGGACAGTGGGACAGCTGCATGTAAATCAATGAAGTTAGAACACATCCTCACACCATGCACAGAAATAAACTCAAAATGGCTTAAAGAGTTAACAAGACATGACACCACAAAACTCCTAGAAGAGAGCATGGGCAAAACATTCTCTGACGTAAATCATACCAATGTTTTCTTAAGTCTCCCAAGGCAATAGAAATGAATAAATAAATAGGACATAATCAAACTTAGGAGATTTTGCACAGCAAACGAAACCATTTTTAAAAAAAAGACAAAAAGACAGTTTACAAAATGGGAGAAAATATTCACAAATGCTGGGACTTAATTTTTGAAATATACAAACAACCCAACAGCAGCACAACCTGGTCAAAAAATGGGCAGGAGATCTTAATAGACATTCCTCGAAAGGGCAAATATGGCCAGTAGGCACATGAAAAGATGCTCAGTGTGGCTAATTATTAGAGAAATGCAAATCAAATTGCAATGAGGTACCATCTCACACTGGTCAGAATGGTCATTATACTAGGAGAGTGGAAGATGACAGAGGAATGAGACTCGGAGATTGCCAACTTCCCCACAAATACATCAAAAAACTCATCAAGATACGAAACACGCCCTACAAAACAACCTCTAGGTGACAGCAGCAGACCCCAGGCCTCCAGGGGGGCAAGCTAAGCTCCCTGATATGAGGTAGGAGAGAGGATGACATAAAAAGGGAAAAGAGAGAACTTCTGGACAGGAGCGTGGGCCCAAGGAGAGGGAGGGAGTCCTGAAACAGGAAGAGTTCCCATGCACCAGGACACTCCCTTGTAGGCAGGCCCCATGGGTGAGTTGTGAAATCTCAGAAAACTGGGCAAAGCAGGGACTAAGAGGGCAGAAAACAGAGAGCTGCAATTCTCAGCCTATAAAAGGTACACAGACTGTGGCCCTGACCAGACAGCGGGCTCAGGGAACTGAGAAAAGCCCATAGAAGCCCCACAGCACAGAAGGCAGGCCGGGTTGCCTAGAGAGGGGCAGCATACAAACCTCTCCAGCACACAACCCTTGCGGTGCAGAGGGCATGCCTGGGGAGCTGAGTGGCACAGCATACAAACCTCTCCAGTGCACACAAACCAGGGGCTGCAGAGGGCATGCCCAGGTTGCCAAGAAAGGCGTGGCATACAAACCTCTCCAGTGCACACAAACTGCAGGGTGCAGAGGGTGGGCCTGGGGAGCCGAAAGAACACACAAGCCCCGCAGCATAGAGGCTGGGCCAGTGAGCCACAAGTGCACACAAGCCCCGTGAAGCAGAGGGTGGCTGGTGAGTCAAAATAATTGCACATAAGCCCTGCGATAACACAGGGTGGCCTGGTGAGCTGAGACAAGTGCACACAGCCCATGACACAGAGGGCAACCTCGGGGGCTGGCGGAAGCCCATACAAGTCTCTGAGGTCCAGAGGGCGTGGTCGAGGAGCTGAGAAAAGATCCTCACAAGCCCCTACCTAGCAAGCTTTGGTCTGTAGTGCAGGGTGGGATCAGGGAACAGAAGCATTTGCAAAGGTTCCAGGGACAAATAGAGGGTTGGCGGCAGATAATATATGCTGAGAGGGCCACTTTGACGTGGCTGTGGAAATAGAAGTGTCTAACGCTGCCAAAGCCAGGATTGCCCAAAGACATACTGAACTCATAGACACCCCTAAACCTACTACTGGATACTGCACTGCCCTTCAGAGAGACAAGATCCAGCTCCATCAACTGGAACACAGGCACAAGCTCCCCCAACCAGGAAAACATCACAGGACACTAATCCAACCCCATCCACGGGGGCAGACCACAACCAAGAAGAACTACGACCTTGAGAATTTTTTTTCTTATAAATCACACTGTTTATTCTCCCTACATATTTCTACCTTCACATTAGCCTTTTGCAGGGCTGTGGAGTTTTCCTCTTTGTTTTTCTCATTTTAAAAAAAATTCATTTTAAGATTTTCTTTTCTTTTTTTTTCTACCTTTTTGTGATTTTTGTGATTTTTTAAAAATATATTCAACTGCTTTTCTTATAGTTCTTTACCAGCTAATCCTGAATATATATAAATATTGTAGTTAATGTATATATAAATATTAGCTAATCTTGATTATATAGAAATCTTTTTCACATGTCTATTTATCTTTGCTTTTCTATGTTTTTCTTTTCTCTTTTTTTAATCTTCTTCTCCACCCCTTCCTTTTCTTTTCTCTTGCCTTCTCCTCCTTTTTTCCTCCTTTTTCTTCTCCCTTTTTTTCTTCGCTCTTTCTTTTTTCACCAAGTAAGCTAAATTGCTGAACTTTCTTTGCTGTGTTCCCTAGTTTGCACTCTGCTCAGGCTCAGTTTTCGAGATTGAGTTTTAGTTAGCTCTGCTTTTAATTGATCGATATCACTTTTGGTTTCCCTTGTTCACCAAGTCAATATCCTGTACTCTTTTCCTTAGAATACTTTGGTTTTAACTGTGTGTGTGGAAGTGTGTGTATATGTCCCATTATTTCTGTAATTACCTGCTTGATGTGCTGATCTCCCACTAGAACACAGGCACAAGTCACCCCTAACAAGAAGTCAACATGAACCACTCAACCAACCTTTCCCTCCAAGGGCAAAAACCAAAAGGAAGAAGGAATACAACCCTAAAGCCTGGGAGACCTCAATTGGAGCACGTTAGGGAAAAAAGATGAAACAACAGAGAAATACAGTACAAATGAAAGAACAAGATAGAAACTCACAAGACCAAATAAACAAAGAGCAAATAAGCCATTTACCTGAAAGAGAATTCAGAATAATGATAGTAAAGATGCTCCAAAGACGTGAAAATAGAATGAAGAAAATGCAAGAAACAATTAACACAGTTAAAACAATCACCAAGGACATAGAAGAAATTAAGAATAAGCAAACAAGTGAGTAACATAATTACTTCAGTTAAAAATACTCAAGAAGGAACCAGTAGCAGAATAACTGGGGCAGAAGAAGGGATAAGTGAGCAGGAAGATAGAATGGTAGAGATAATGCTGAAGAGCAGAATAAAGAAGAGTGAAAAAAATTGAGGACAACCTCAGAGAACTTTGGGCTCCCCTGATGGCCCAGCTGGTAAAGAACTCCCTGCAATGTGGGAGACCTGGGTTTGATCCCTGGGCTGGGAAGATTCCCTGGAGATGCAGTGGCTACCCACTCCAGTATTCTGACCTGGAGAATTCCATGGACTGTATACTCCATGGGGTCTCAAAGAGTCAGACACAGCTGAGCGACTTCACTTCACTTCAGAGACCTTTGGGACAATATTAAACACACCAGCATCCGAGTTATAGGGGCCCCAGAGGGAGAAGAAAAAAAGAAAAGCACTGAGAAAATTTTTCAAGAAATTATAGTTGAAAACTTCCCCAACATTGGAAAGGAGATAGTCAATCAAGTTCAAGAAGTGTAGAGTCCCTTAAAGGATAAACCCAAGTAGAAACACATTGAGACACATATTAATCAAGCTAACAGAGATTAAGCATAAAGAAAGAATATTAAAAGCAGCAAGGGAAAAGCAACAAGTACATATGAGGGAAAACCCATACAATTAACAGCGAATCTTTCAGCAGAAACTCTGCAGGACAGAAGGGAATGGCAGGATATATTTAAAGTACTGAAAGAAACAAAAAAAAAACTACAACCAAGATTAGTATACCCAGCAAAGATCTCACTCAGAATTGATGGAGGAATCAAAAGCTTTATAGACAACAAAAGTTAAAGAGAATTTGGCACCACTGAATCAGCCTTCCAACAAATACTAAAGGGACTTACATTGCCAGGAAACACAAGAGAAAGGAAAGACCTTCAAAAACAAACACAAAAACAACCAAGCGAATGCCAATAGGAACATATATATCAATAATTACCTTAAATGTAAACGGATTAAACACACCAACCGAAAGATACAGACTGACTGAATGTTCAAATGCAAAAGCAAGACCCATATATATGCTGCCTACAGGAGATCCATCTCAGACCTAGAAACACATACAGACTGAAAGTAAAAGTATGGAAAAAATACTCCAGGTGAATGGAAACTAAAAGAAAGCTGGAGTGGCAATCATTATTTCAGACAAAAATAGACTTTAAAATAAATATTATGAGACCAAGAAGTACACTACATAATGATCAAAGGATCAATCCAAGAAGAAGACATAACAATAGTAAATATTTATTCACCCAACATAGGAGCACCTCAATACATAAAGCAAACACTAACAAGCATAAGAAGGGAAATTGACAATAACACAATAATAGAAGGGGATGTTAACACCCTATTTAACACCAGTGGACGGATCATTAAAACAGAGAATCAATAAGGAAACACAAACCTTAAATGAAACATTAGGCCAGATGGACCTAATTGATATCTTCAGGACTTTATATCCAAATGCAGAAGAATACACTGTCTTCTCAAGTGCACATGGAACATTCTCCAGGATAAACCACATCTTGGGCCACAAATCAAGCTTCAGTAAATTTAAGAAAGTTGAAATTGTATCAAGTATCTTCTCTGACCACAACACTGTGAGACTAGATATCAACCCCAAGAAAAGACATGCAAAAAACACAAACTCATGGAGATTAAATAATACATTACTAAATAACAAAGAGGTCACTGAAAGTATAAGAAGGGAAATAGAAAGATTCCTAGAAACAAATGACAATGAAAACATGATGACCCAAAACCTGTAGGATTCAGCAAAAGCAGTTCTAAGAGGGACGTTTATAGCAGTACAATCATACCTCAAGAGACAAGAGAGACATAGAATAGACAACCTAACTTAACACCTAAAACAACTGGAAAAAAACAAAACCCCCAAAATTAGTAGAAGGAAAGAAACCATAAAGATCAGAGCAGACATAAATGAAAAAGAAATGAAGGAAACAGTGGCAAAGATTAATAAAACTAAAAGCTGGTTCTTTGAGAAGATAAACAAAATTAACAAATCACTAGCCAGACTCATCAAGGTAAAAAAGAGAAAAGTCAAATCAACAAAATTAGAAGTGAAAAAGGAGAGTTTACAACAGGCAAGCAGAAATACAAAGGATCTTAAGAGGATATTATGAGCAAGTATATACTAATAAAATGGACAACCAAGAAGAAATGGACAGATTCTTAGAAAAGTTCAAGCTCTCAAGACTGAACTAGGAAGAAATAGATATTATGAACAAGCCAGTTACAAACACTGAAATAAAAACTGTAATCAGTGATCTCCCCCAAAACAAAAGCCCAGAGCCATATGGCTTCACAAAGGAATTCTATCAGACATTTAGAGAAGAGCTAATGCCTATTTTTCTGAAACTCTTCCAAAAAATTGCAGAGGAAGGAATACTTCCAAACTCATTCTACAAGGCCACCATCACCCTGATACTAAAACCAGGCAAAGACAATAGAAAAAAATTAAATTATAGGCCAATATCACTGATGAATATAGATGCAAAGATCCTCAAGAAAATTCTAGCAAACAAAACTCAGCAACACATTAAAAAGCTCATACACCAAGATCAAGTTGGGTTTATTCTAGGGGATGCAAGGATTCTTCAATATATGTAACTCAATCAGTGTGATACACCATATTAGCAAACTGAAAGATGAAAACCATATGATCATCTCAATAGAAGCAAAAAAAGCCTTTGACAAAATTCAGCACCCATTTATGATAAAAACGTGTCAAAAAAGCAGGCATAGAAGGAACCTACCCCAACATAGTAAAGACCAAATATGATCAGCCCACAGCAAACATTATTCTCAGTGGTGAAAAACTAAAAGCATTCCCACTAAGATCAAGAACAAGACAAAGGTGTCCATTCTCACCACTATTATTCAACAGTTTTGGAAGTCCTAGCTATGGTAATTAGAGAAGCAAAAGAAATAAAAGGAATCCAGATCAGAAAAGAAGAAGTAAAACTCTCACTATTTGCAGATGACATGATAGTATACATATAAAACCCAAAAGAAACTATCAGCAAAATACTAGAGCTAATCAGTGAATTCAGCAAAGTCGTGGGATACAACGTCAACACACAGAAATCACTTGCATTCCTATATACTGACAATGAAAAATCAGAAAGAGAAATTAAGGAATCAATCCTATTCACCATTGCAGTGAAAAGAATAAAATATCTAGGAATAAACCTACCTAAGGAGACAAAACAACTGTATATGGAAAATTGTAAGACACTGATGAAAGAAATCAAAGATGGAGATTCCATGTTCCTGGGTAGGAAGAATCAATATTGTGAAAGTAACTATACTACCAAATGCACTCTGCAGATTCAGTGTGATCTCTATCAAATTACCAGTGGCATTTTTCACAGACCTGAAACAAAAACTTTCACAATTCACATCTGCTTAGTCTCTCAGTCATGTCTGACTCTGCAACATGATAAACTATAGCCTGCCAGGTTCCTCCATCCATGAGGATTCTCCAGGCAAGAATACTGGAGTGGGTTGCCATGCCCTCCTCCAGGGGATCTTCCTAATCCAGGGATCGAACTCAGGTCTTCCGCATTGCAGGCAGATTCTCTACCATCTGTACCAGGGAAGCCCACAATTTATATGGAAACACAAAAGACCCTGAACAGCCAAAGCAGTCTTGAGAAAGAATGGAATTGGAGGAATCAACCTTCCTGACTTCAGACTATACTACAAACCCTAGTCATCAAGACAGTATGGTACTGGTACAAAACAGAAATATAGACTAGTGGAACAAGATAAGAGAGCCCAGAGGTAAACCCACACACCTATGGGTACTTTGTTTTTTACAAAGGAGGCAGGAATATACAATGGGGCAAAGAGAGCCTCTTCAATAAACGGTGCTGGGAAAATTGGACAGCTACGTGCAAAACAATGAAATCAGAACACTTCCTAACACCATACACAAAGATAAACTCAAAGTGGATTAAAGCCCTAAATATAAGAACAGAAACTATAAAACTCTTAGAGGAAAACATAGGCAGAACACTCAATGACATAAATCAAAGTAAGATCTTCCATGACCCACCTCCTGGAGTAATGGAAATAAAAGCAAAAATAAATAAGTGGGACCTAATTAAACTTAAAAGCTTTTGCACAGCAAAGGAAACTACAAACATGGTGAAAAGACAACTCTCAGAATGGAAGAAAATAATAGCAAAGGAGACAATTGACAAAGAATTAATTTCCAAAATATACAAGCAGCTCATACAACTCAAAATCAAAAAAACAAACAACCCAATTAAAAAGTGGGAAAAAAATCTAAACACATTTCTCCAAAGAAGACATACAGTTAGCTAACAAACACATGAAAAGGTGCTCAGCATCACTCATTATCAGAGAGATGCAAATCAAAACCACAATGAGGTACCATCTCATCCTGGTCAGAATCGGTTTAGTTCAGTTCAGTCGGTCAGTTGTGTCTGACTCTTTGCGACCCCATGAACCGCAGCACGCCAGGCCTCCCTGCCCATCACCAACTCCTGGAGTCCACCCAAACCCATGTCCATTGAGTCGGTGATGCCATCCAACCATCTCATCCTCTGTTGTCCCCTTCTCCTCCTGCCTTCAATCTTTCCCAGCATCAGGGTCTTTTCAAATGGGTCAGCTCTTCGCATCAGGTGGCCAAAGTATTGGAGTTTCAGCTTCAGCATCAGTCCTTCCAATGAACACTCAGGACTGATCTCCTTTAGGATGGACTGGTTGGATCTCCTTGCAGTCCAAGGGACTCTCAAGAGTCTTCTCCAACACCACAGTTCAAAAGCATCAATTCTGGTCAGAATGGCTGCCGTTAAAAAATCTACAAGCAATAAATGCTAGAGAAGGTGTGGAGAAAAGGGCACCCTCTTTCATTGCTGGTGGGAATGTAAATTGATACAGCCATTATGGGAGATGGTATGGAGATGCCTTAAAAAACTAGGGATAAAATCACCATATGACCCAGCAATCCCACTCCTAGGCATATACCCTGAGGAAAACAAAGTTGAAAAAGACACATGAACCCCAGTGTTCATTGCAGCACTGTTTACAATAGCTAGAATATGGAAGCAACCTAGATGTCCATGGACAGATGATGGATAAAGAAGCTGTGGTAAATATATACAATGGAATATTACTCAGCCATAAAAAAGGAATGCATTTGAGTCAGTTTTAATGAGGTGGACGAACCTAGAGCCTATTATACAGAGTGAAGTAAGTCAGAAAGAGAAATGTAAATATTTTGTACTGACACATATATATGGAGTCTAGAAAGATGGTACTGATGAATTTACTTGCAGGGCAGCAGTGGAGAAACAGACAGAGAGCAGATCTATGGACACTGGGGGAGGGGAGGGGGGAGAGGGTGAGGTGTATGGAGAGAGTGACATGGAAACTCACAATACCGTATGTAAAATAGAGAGCGAGCGGGAATTCGCCGTGTGACTCAGGGAACTCAAACAGGGTCTCCGTGACGCTCTAGATGGGTGGGATGGGGAGGAAGAGGAGAGGGAGGTTTGGGAGGGAGGGACATGGATGATTCTTGTTGATGTTTGACAGAAAACAACAAAATTCTGTAAGGCAGTCATCCTTCAATTAAAAACTAAAGTGGCAAAAATGGTCTACAGATGATGGAGAGGGTGTGGAGAAAAGGGAACCCTCCTACAGTGTTGGTGGGAATGTAAGTTGATGCAGCCACTGTGGAAAACAGTGTAGCAGTTCCTCAGAAAACTAAAAATAGAATTACTGTATGATCCAACCGTCCCACTCCTGGGCATATACCCAGACGAAATTGTAATTTAAGAAGATACATGCCCCCCCATGTTCATGGCAGCACTATTCCCAACAGCCAAGACTGGACATAACCTAAACGTCCATTGACAGATGAGTGGGTAAAGAAGATGTGGTGTGTGTCTGTGTGTGTATACGTACATACAGTGGAATGTTACTCAGCCATAAAAAGAAGGTGATAATGCCATCTGCAGCATCGTGGATGTGACTAGGGATTAACATAACAAGTAAAGTAAGTCAAAACGAGAAAGACAAATGTCATACGATACCACTTTGATGTGAAATCTAAAGTAGAGCACAAATGAACCAATATACAAAACAGCAGCAGACTCATAGAGAACAGACTTGTGGATGCCAAAGGGGAGAAGGATGTGGAAGGGAAGGGCCAGGAGTTTGGAATTAGCAAATGTAGACTGTTATATATAGGATGGATAAACAACAAGGTCCTACTGTATAGCCCAGGGAACTATATTCCACATCCTATAATAAACCATAATAGAAGAGAATATTTAAAAAGACTGTCTATGTGTGTATAACTCAGTCACTTTCCTGTACATCAGAGATTGGCACACACTGTAAATCAACTATACTTCAACTAAAAAAATAATCTTTCTTGTAGTCACAGTAAAAAATAAACAGAAGCAGATTAATTTTAATAAATATTTTACTTGACCCAGTATACCCAAAATCTTATTGTTTCAACATGTTTTGTTGCTCAGTTGTGTCTGACTCTTTGCAATCCCATGGACTGCAGCACACCAGCCTTCCCTGTCCTTCACTATCTCCTGGAGTTTGCTCAAACTCTTGTCCATTGAGTCAGTGATTGCATCCAACCATCTCATCCTCTGCCGTCCCCTTCTCTTCCTGCCTTCAGTCTTTCCCAGTAGCAGGGTCTTTTCCACTGAGTTGACTCTTCAAATCAGATGGCCAAAGTATTGAAGCTTCAGCTTCAACATCAGTCCTTTCAATGAATATTCATGGTTGATTTCCTTTAGGATTGACTAGTTGGATCTCCTTTCTGTCCAAGAGACTCTCAGGAGTCTTCTCCAGCACCACAGTTTGAAAGCATCAATTCTTTGGCACTCAACCTTCTTAATGGTCCAGCTGTCACATCCGTACATCTCACATTTCCACATGTTATGAGTATTATTGAGGTATCATATGTATATATGTATGGTGTATATATATGAATATTTTCTAGTAAATATTCTGGTGTGTATTTTATATAAATAGCACATCACAATTCAAACTAGCCACATTTTAAGCACTGAACATCCATTTGTAGATGGTGCCAATAATATCAGGCAGAGAAGTCATAGACAAGTCACCAAAAACCAAAGATTTTAAAGCAGACAGGGGAAAAAAACCGTGTTATATACATAGAATCGATATCTGAATGTCCACTGGCTCCTCATTAGAGACATCAGTGGCCAGAAAACAATAATGATATTTTATATGCTGAAAGAAAAACACTGTCAACCCCAAATCTATAAACAATGAAAATATTCTTCAAGAATGAAGGTAAAATAAAGGCATTTTCAGATAAAAGAAAACAAAGCTAATTCATCATCAGCAGTTCTGCAGTATAAGATATGCTAAAGGAAGTTCTTCAAGTTAAAGGGAAATAATGCCAGATGTAATCTTAAGAATGAAATTAAGAGTATTAAAAGTGGTGGCTGTCTGGATAAATATGTGTATTATAGAAATATATAACTAATTTTTTGTAGTCAGTTTCTTTGATACGCATATGATTATTTAAAGCAAAAATATAATGTGTTATGGAGTTTATCTTGTAAGTGGATGTAATGTATATGACAATTGTGAATATAGAATTCACTAAGGTCTGGACTGGAAAAGTTTTGTCTCCAGGGATGCCTGGATGGCTGTTTTTTGATTCCTGGCCAAGATAAGGGCAATGGATGTGCTCTCGTTTTATTTTATCTTTTATAGTTTTCTTTCTTTCTTTGACTGTATGGCATCTCTGTTGCTGCATGGACTTTGCTCTAGCTGTGGAGTCTTGGGGCTGCTCTCTAGTTGCAGGCTTCTCTTGCTGCACAGCCCAGGCTCTAGGGCATGAGGGCTTCAATAGTTACGGCGTGTGGGCTGAGGAGTTGCAGCTCCCAGGTTCCGGAGCACAGGTTCAATAGTTGTGCACAAGCTTAGTTGCTCTTAGGCATGTGGGAGCTTCCTGGCTCAGGGACTGAACCTGTGTCTCCTGCATTGGCAGGCAGATTCTTTTCCACTGAGCAACCAGGGAAGCCCTGGATGTACTCTTTACATGCCACTGACCACCCTCAGGGTCATCTTCACTTGATTTGCATCTGGCTTATATGGTATGTCAAGCCTTGCTTGATGCTTGAAAAGCCCCTGCTGAGCGTTTCTCCTTTGAGCACCCCCAAACCAAGAATTCTCATCTATTAATAGATCCAGTGACACAGCATAGTCTGTGCATGCAAATAAGGAGATTCATGAAGCATCTCTGACTTCCAGTACTTTCCTACACAGTTTTTATTTTGCTGCATTGTACCCTTTGGGCTTCCCAGGTGATTCAGTGGTAAAGAATTCACCTGCCAATTCAGGAGATGCAGGTTTGATCCCTGGGTCAGGAATATTCCCTGAAGAAGGGAATGGCAACCCTCTTCAGTATTCTTGCCTGGGAAATTCCATGGGCAGAGGAGCCTGACAGAGGAGCCATGTGGTTGCGAAAGAGTCAACTTAACGACTAAATAACAGCTACGACAAAATTGGACTGTTTGCCTTCCATGAGCAGTCTCAGAGTGACCTGATGAGTCCTGTCAACTTTATGATCTGGGAATGTCTTTGTAATAACTTTGTAACAACTACAGCATGAAGAAGAACCATATGTTTGCAAGGTTTTTTACCATATGTGTGAAATCATATATTAGCTCTAAATATGCTGTGAAGAACTAAGGATGTATATTATGATTCTCAGCAGCCACCAAAAATGCAAAGCTAAAAAGTGAATATATAAATTAAAGTGGAATCTTAAAAAATGTCAAAACAAACATACGCCCTGTAAAAAATGTAAGCTTAATGAAGGATATAAGTGGTAGATTGCCATTCTGTCCCTCTCTAAAATATCAAAGAATAATCTGCGACAGCTTGTTGTTTTCTTCCAGATATTTTTGTATGTACCTATGCATATACAGATAAAATACTTTTCAACACATATTGACTCGGAGCTTGCTTTTTCATATGAATCGATAATATATCACAGTCAAATTCCAGTGTCAGGCATACAAATCTACCTCATTCTGTTTAATGGCTTTATAACATTTCATGGACTAAATGCAGTATAAATTGCTTATCTATTCCTTTATTGATAGATAATGTAGGTTGTCTTGAAAATTTCACCATTGTATTAGTTTCCATTGTTGCTATGACAAATTATAACAAATCCAGTGGCTGAAACAACATAAATTTGTTCTCCTATAGTTGTGGAGGTCAGAAGTGTGAAATCAGTCTCACTGACTTAAGGCCAAGTTCTCAGCAGGGCTGATTCTTTCTGCCTTGGCTCTAGTGTGAGAGGTGGGGAGTTTGTTTCCTGGTCTTGTTTTCATCTTCTAGTGGTCCCCTGTCTTCCTTGGTCTGTGGCCTTTTCAAGCATCTTTAGAGCGTATCATTTCAGTCTCTGCTTCCATCATTTCATAGCCTTCTCTTCTAACTCCTTTTGTGTCCTTCTTACAAGGACTGTTATGATTACACCAGATCCCTCTGATAATAATTCAGAATAATCGCTCCCCCCACTCAAAATCCTTCAACAGATCCTCAAAGTCCCATTTTTCATAGGTACAATGTTTACAGGTTTATTATTCAACCTACCATAACCATTAACTTACAAGTAATGTTTTAGTGAACATCTGTGAGCAGATATCCCTACCCAGTTGTGTGATTATTCCTTGTAGTAGAATCCTAGAAGTAGAAATGCAAAGTCATAGTGATGTACCTTTTACATTTTGACAGATTCTAAAACTACCCACTAAGCCTTGTACTATTTGTCACTCCCTTCAGCCCTTTCATAAAAAAATTGGTGTCTGCTTTCTTACATTTTGTGTTTGACTGGGATTCTCTTGGAAAATCTTACCTTCTTAGCATTTCCCTTTTGCACCTGTGTAGTACTTTAGTTCTAATTTTTTCTAGTCAATGGAACCCATCTGACAATATAGCTTAGAGATCTGTCTACCTGAATTCACTTAGGAGCTCCACCACGCGAACAGTAGTAGCTAGGAAAGATTTTGTAACCTTTCTGAACTGTTTCTTTATCTGCAAAATTATTTAATTATTGTGTCTTCCTAATAGAATATCTATGAAACTTAAATTGGCTACTGTATAGAAAGTTTCTATCATAGCGTCTAACATCTTTGTGACCCCATGGACTGTAGCCCACCAGGCTCCTCTGTCCATGGAATTCTCCAGGCAAGAATACTGGAGTAGGTAGCTATTGTCTTCTCCCAGGAATCTTTCTGACCAGGGATCCAACCCTGGTCTCCTGCACTGCAGGCTGATTCTCTACCATCTGAGCCACCAGGGAAGTCCATCAATAGACATTAACCAATATTATTTTTATTATTTGCTTTATGTCTCAGAAATTCCTTTTTATTTATGTCCTACTACTGATATTTCTCCTAGTTTTCCAGCACTGCTCTAAACGTACTCTGACTTTTTTCCTTTCATTTAATTTGGATTTTCAGTTGGAAGGAGGAGGTAAATGGACTCTGACAGATCCCAGGATGCAATATAAATTCCCTCTCGGCAGGAAATTTGCCCTTTTGTCCCATACCCTTGCAAACATGCCATGTGTCTTTGCTCCAAGTGGTTACTCGATAAATATTTGTTTGTTAGTTGCTGGGTGGTCCCAAAAGTAACATAAGTAGTTGCTTTGAAATGTTTAGGATCCTGAGACATTTTCAGGGTAGTTGCTGCACATCCCAGTGTCGCCTTCTTACCAAGTCTTCCGGGGAGAAGATGCTCCTGGGTAAACGGGAACGAATTTGCCGTTATAGGAGTCAGTGACGTTTGGGGACGTTGCTGTGGTCTTCAGCCGGGACGAGTGGTTGCACCTGGATGCTGCCCAGAGAAGCCTGTACCGGGAGGTGATGCTGGAGAACTACAGCGCCCTGGTCTCGCTGGGTAAGGAGGCTTGCCTGTCATGGAGAATCTGCTCTGGGAGGACTTTAGAGCTCTTTTGGAGGGTCAGAGTCTGAGGTTTCTGTCCTCTGCCCTGGAAAAGGACAAATCTCTGTAGAATTAAACGTGTACCTGTTTGTTTTGATACCCTTCATGCTGCTTTTTGTCCTCTGCCTTCCTCCCACCCCACCTCCTTAATAGTTCCCTCCTACTCCAATGATTGGAACCCAGTTTAGATTCTGAAAAACGCATAGGACTCCTATCTTCATGGCGTTCATTGACAGGGCCCCATATTGTTTCTGAACCAAGACCCACCTCCTGCTCCATCCCCGTGAAGGCCTCAGTCCCTCTCAAGAGAGCTTATTCTGCCTACCTTGCCTCTCTAGACTTGTCTTATCTGCCCTGTAGGTTCTGGTTTGTGAGTTTGGGGCTTGCTTTTCATGCCATCTGTTCAAACTCCATTTCCTTCCTGATGAGCAGGGATTCCATTATCAATCCCAAAGTTGATCTGCCAGTTGCAACAAGGAGAAGATCCCTGCATGGTGGAAAGAGAAATCCCTCAAGATGTCTGCCTTGGTGAGTAAGTGACGATGGGCACAAGTGTCTTTATACATAAGCAGGTTGTGAGGAGTGTTCGAAAACTATCCTGGAAATTCTGAGCCCTACTGAAATGCTCAGGACCACCTGACAAGACTCCTTGGTTGTAATGATTTTCTTTCATCAAGAAGGTCCTTGTCTTGACATTTTCCTTCTCATACCACTCCCTGCATTCTCTTTCCCTGCCCCCCCCCCTTTATTTTGCAGCCTCACTCACTTCCTTCTATCACCTCTTGATCTTCATGTTATTTATTTTTCCATCTGCATTTGCACATGTTCATGTCTGAAAGATTTTTTAACACTTTACACCTTCTGCCATATTTTGAATTTTTTAAATAATTTTTTCATGTCTTTTTTACCATCCACGTATTTCAAAGTATTATGAACATTCCTTTGTCTCTGATTTCTTATTTTCTTGGTGACTAGATTGTCATGTCCCACTATTATATATTTAATCAGCTGTTATTAACTTTACCATTGTAGCCTTTCTAGTCCAGGGATCAGCAAGCGAGTTTTTCCTGGTGGGCCACAGTGCATGGAGTCACAAAGAGCAGAACATGACTGATCACACAGCACCACCACCACCAGGTTGCACAGTGTAGCATTAAAGGTCATGGCTTGAATTTAGACATTCCAAATTTTGCCTTACCCTTACCACTACTTACATGCGCTATAGGAAAGTTACCTACCTTCTCTGAGCTTCTTTTTTCTCACTGATTTTCCATGCCACGAGCACAGTGATCTTTCTGAAACTCAGGTATTTGTCCTGTGCCTTAAGAGACTTCATTGTTTCTCCATTATCCATGGGTTAAAGAAAGATCCCTTAGTATGACATTAAACCTACATCCTAGCCTGTCTTCCTATTCCTTTATGGTCTTGTCAGTGGCCACTTCCTCTTCATCTCAGTGTTCTGGCTACATCTGCATACTCACTATCATTTGTGTGTTATTCCTTCAGCTTGAATCACCTCTTCTACCTTGTCCATTGGTAAACTATTTATCTTTCAAGATCCGTTTGTCCACCTAATATGCCGCTCTTATCTGTAGATTTTTCTTATCTTTCCTACTTTCCTCAGTTGTTTACTTGCTCAGTCATGTCCAACTCTTTGTGACACTGTGGACTGTAGCCTGCCAGGCTCTTCCGTCCGTGGAATTTTCCAGGCAAGAATAATAGAGTGGGTTGCCATTTCATACTCCAGGGCATCTTCACAACCCAGGGATTGAACGCTTGCATTTCCTGCATTGGCAGGCAGAGTCTTTACCACTGCACCACCTGGGAAGCCCTCCTGCTTCCCAGTCAGCATTAATTGTTCCATCATTCATACAGCACTTTCTACGTAGAGTACATTCATTATTGTATCTATCACAATGAATTGTAGTTACGTTTGTTAATTATTTTTCTAATAAGATTATGCGTATCTAAGGGAGAGGCCAGATCTTTGAATTCTGTTCCTCAAGCATCTGATATGTTAGATTTAGTAATATTTTTAAAAATTTTAAAATTCTGTCTTAATTTAATTAAATTACCTCTCTGATTAACTCAGTGCTAATGAGGCTCAAGTTACTCAATTCAGCCAGACCACTGCAACTACATTATTTTTCAATTCCATTCTGTCCTTTTTCTGATTCAAGCTGCCCATTTTACTAAATATAAACATTTTTGTCTTATTATTATCTAAGAATTTATAGCACCTTCTGTTATCTGTATTATTGTAAATTCTTCTACTAGTTATTTAGTTACTGTATATTTGGCCTTACTGTGCTTAATCAAAATTTTAACTAATTCCAACTCAAATTCCCTTTAGTCAATAAGCCTCCCCTAAATAGATGACTTTTAACAGGCCTTCTTTTTGACTCACAGTGTCTTCTTTTCTTTATCTGTTGAAATCCAACCCACCTCTATTGTCTGTCTTCCATTCTTTACCAATATTGTTGATATTTGTATCCTCATTTTCTGAACCTCAAATTTGAATTATGCAGTTGAGTCTTCTCAGATCATGAAGAAATGAACTGTTACTGTTTGACCATTTATTTTTTTCCTATTATTATTGCTAATTATTCAGTATTTGTTCAATAAATGACTGAGTCTCAGGAGTCCAGTAAGAGAGGAGAGGCCTCTTTTCATTTTCAAGGTTACCTGCCCTTCATAATAATTTTTCCAACTTGGTCACTCTGCTCATTCATTCTTTATTTTTTTACCTAAGACATTCTAATTGTGTACTTGTCTTGTACACATCATAAGACATAGCTACTGCTCTCCTTGAACAAATAACTTTGAATTATTTTCACAAACTTTATATATGTAAGTTAAGTGATTGAATGTTTTGAAAATATGTTTTGAAATTTGAAGAAAGAGGTGGATTATTTAGGCTTAAATAATTGAGTTTTTGTAAAGAAATAAGATTAGAGTAGTAGGGTAAGTTTCTAAATGGACAGGGAAGATCATATTGTGAGAAAGAGTAAAAAGAGAGAAGGTACCTGGTTGATCCTTGAAAATCTAAACTGCTAGCTTTCGCATGGATATCATTAAGAAAGATCTATATTCTTATACAAATTTATAGCCTATATTTCTTATTCTTATTTAATTTCAATAAAATATTTTTATTACTAAAACCAGATGAATTTTATTAACATAGATAGTCTATATTTTATTTAATTTGTATAGTTTATTTAAGTACATACAGTTACCTAATTAGTGATCTAACTTTAATCTATTTTCAATCTTGGATTGATAAAAGTAAGCCAGGTTTTAACTCAGAGTTTCTTAGAATCAGCTCAAGCTAAATCTTTTCACTTTTTTTTTTTCATTTATTTTTATTAGTTGGAGGCTAATTACTTTACAATATTGTAGTGGGTTTTGTCATACATTGACATGAATCAGCCATGGAGTTACATGTATTCCCCATCCTGATCTCAGATCTGAGCTTGGAGCTTGGGCATACTTCAGAGCTTCACATCTCTTGTAGACTTTTGTTAGTCTCAAAAGATCCCTGCCTTTACTTCTCTCAGGTGGCAAAATCTTTGTTGTCACTGTTAATTTGTCCACTATATTCTCCCACACTACTCTTGTTTACTTCTCCTTCCATTCTACCCTGTTTTTCTCTAGATTCAAGTTCATATTTGAAATTATATGGTATCAAACTCTCTTCTAGCAGAGAAGCCATGATTCTGATTTATTCCAGGTTTTAAGACATGGCCTGAAATAGAAGCATTGCCTTGCAAACAGGACATTTCTACAGGAGAAACATCTCAAGGAATAATAATGAAAAACTCCATTAAGTTGGACATCAAGTATGGAGAAGCTTTGGAATTTGAGGGCAGGACACAACAAGAGCAACAGAAAAAAACTCTCAGGCAAATGGTAGCCTCACAGAAGAAAACCATCAGTGGAGCTGGAAACCAGACAAGTCTTGAATTAGGGAAAGGCTTATTTAGAAATACAGTTCTTATTAGACGACAAAATGTTCCTATGGAAAGAGTACCCAGTATATATTATACTTTTGGGAGAGATTTTAAACAGAATATTGATCTAATGAGATGTTTCCAGATTTACCCAGGAGAAAAACCTCATATTTACAATGAATGTGAAAAAAGCTTCAATCAGAGTCTTCATCTTTTTGAAGGCCAGAGAATTCATACTGGTGAGAAACCTTACAAATGTAATGAGTGTGGGAAGACCTTCAGCCACAGATCATCACTTCTTGCCCATCAGAGAATTCATACTGGAGAGAAACCTTACAGATGTAATCAATGTGAGAAAGCATTTAGTAGCAGTTCAACCCTTATCAAACATTTGAGAGTGCATACTGGAGAGAAACCCTATCAGTGTAAGGACTGTGGTAAAGCTTTTAGCCAGTGTTCCACCCTCACTGTACATCAGAGGATTCATACTGGAGAAAAACTCTATAAATGTGGAGAATGTGAGAAGGCCTTCAATTGTAGAGCAAAGCTTCATAGACACCAACAAATCCATACAGGTGAGAAACCCTATAAATGTCGTGAATGTGGGAAAAGTTACAGCCAGTTTACATCTCTGGTTGAACATCAGAGGCTTCATACTGGAGAACAGCTGTGTAAATGCTTGGAATGTGGGAGAAATTTCACTCGCATCTCAACCTTTATTGAACATCAGCGGATTCATACTGGACAAAAACCATATCAATGTAATGAATGTGGGAAAGCCTTCAACCAGTATTCATCCTTTAATGACCATCGGAAAATTCATACTGGAGAAAAACTTTACACATGTGGAGAATGTGGGAAAGCCTTTGGTTGCAAATCTAACCTTTATAGGCATCAGAGAATCCATACTGGAGAGAAACCATATCGGTGTAATCAGTGTGGAAAAGCTTTCAGCCAGTATTCATTCTTAACTGAACATGAGAGAATCCATACTGGAGAGAAACTCTATAAATGTATGGAATGTGGGAAAGCCTACAGTTACAGATCAAACCTTTGTAGACACAAAAAAGTTCACAATAAAGAAAAACTCTATAAATGGAAAGAATATGGGATCAGAGATTTCTTAGAGGAGATAAGCCCTATGACGTTTAATTCATCTCTGAAATAATTTAACGGTTCTCATTGGAGAATAATAAATAGGGCACAGGCTTCTGGTAGATCAAGCCTTTTTTTTACTTCTCTTAAAGAAAATATGCTAGTTATCACTAAGTAATGGTAAAAGTGACCAACGAATATTAAGAGCACTGCCTTGTCAAATTTTATAAGAACCAGTAAATTTAAGATTTCTAAAAACATAAAAATTTTAAATTCATAGAAAATTGTAAAAGACCTAACTTTGAAAACAATGGAATATAAGTTTTATTTCTTTCATTAGACTTTGTTGCCTAACAGTAAGTTTCAATATGAATTTTCTTTTAAAGGCAGTCACTGAGTTATTAATAATGTGAATAAGTGTGGGGCCTTATTTTCTAAAATGGCAGATAAATATAGGACATGCTCTCTTTCATAAAGAGAAGCTAAAGATAAAAAGAAATTCTTTAAATTTAGATTTTCACATGGAAATAATTAAGCTCACTTTTTGTGAACTGCCTCACCAGCAATTTATATTTATAAATATACATATATGTATATGTGTGTTAGTTGCTCAGTCATGTCTGACTCTTTGCGACCCTGTAGACTGTAGCTTGCCAGGCTCCTCTGTCCATGGAATTCTCCAGGCAAGAATACTGGAGTGGGTAGCCATTCCCTTCTCCAGAGGATCTTCCTGATCCCAGGATCAAACCTGGGTCTCTTGCTTTGCAAGCAGATTCTTTACTGTAGCCTGAGCCACCAGTGATAGACATAAATGTATGTATGTATTCATGTGTATATATACACAGAGAGAGAATTTTGGACTGTATTTTTTCAAAATTCTTTGATGATTAAAAAATTTGGTTTTATTAATTTAGAATCTAGTTTTGAAAATTAAAATTTTGCCCAATGGTGTCTCTTCCTTTTCTTTTCTTACTTCATTTCTTAATATGATATGATTCTACATTGCTGAACAGAGTCTTAGAGAAGTTGGTGTCAACTGAAGCAAGTGGAGAGACTATCATGCAAATACTGTCTTGTATGTTGCAAAAGGAATATATTTCCAGACTCTGATTATATACTTGGTAACTCATTAACACCAAGAGAGATTTTAATTTAATTAGTCTTTCATTTTAACTAATGAAGAAATTGAGCTTTTTAGTACAATTAAGACTAGAATCTAGATCTTCAGTTCTGGTTGTAATTATTATAGGTTAATTTACAACCTCAGGCCCCAAGAGTCCAAGTACCAAAGCTATTTGTTTTGTAAACTGGTTAGGCACAATTGCATTAATTTAATCTGTTTTATTTTTGTGTTTGATAATTCCCTCAATTTTAATCTTAATAATTGACTTAGTCATGTTTTCCTTTTTTCTTATGAGTCCTTAATTATAACTACTTTTATAGTAACTGTACTTAAATCCTAAAACCTAGCTATGGTCCAGATAGTGAAATTACATTTGGGTGTTTCACATATAAAATTGCCTTTTTGTTTATTTTTGTTACACATCTTTTAGGACTTCTTTTATGTAAAGTGATATATGAGTATTTTATTATTAAACATTCTAACTATTGGTATAAACTGGTTATCCAAACATGTTCCATGTTTTGCAGAAAGATTTCATTTTCCCCTGGGTCTACTTCCTTCAGTTTTATATTTACTTTCACAATGGGTGTCATTCAAAAGAACTGTTCTATTAATATGAAAATTAGCTAGAACCCTCTGAGACATCTAAACTGTATCCTGAGTTCAGAATTAAACTCAAGCATTCAGCATTTGACTTGTCTTAGCTCATTAGAAAGTGTTTTCTGGGGGATTCCCTGCTGTTCAAGTTTTTTAGAGCATGGTGTTTTCACTGCTGGGGCCCAAGTTCCTTCCCTGGTCAGGGAACTAAGATCCTTCAAGCTGGGTGTCATGGTCACAGAAAGCGGAGTGAGGTGGGGGGTATTTCTTACGTATTCAAGTATGTTTATAAGGAAAATGGGGCTTCCCAGGTGGCACTGGTGGTAAAGAACCTGCCTGCCAATGTTCCCTGAGTTCGATCCCTGGGTTGGGAAGATTCCCTGGAGAAGGGCTTGGCAACCCACTCCAGCATTCTTGCCTGGAGAATCTGATGGACAAAGGAGCCTGGTGGGTTACAGTCCATAGAGTCGCAAAGAGTCAGACTAAAGCAACTTAGCACTTAAGGAAAATGAAGCTTTTAGACCTCAGTTTTTAACATCATACAGAGCCATTTGCAAGATATTCTAGATAAAATCACATTTGATTACCCAATAGCAGTATCCACACATTATGCAGATTTTGTTCTCTAAATGCTATTCCTCACTAAAAGGAAGTAGGGCTCCTTGGAGAAATGGCTGATTCCATATGTTTGGAACAAAGAAAATATAAGATATGCCTGGAATACTTTTTTTGTGAAACAAAGAACTCAAAGACTAAAGGGATAATGTCAGAAGGATGTGAGGGCCAATTTAAAGGAGCCCCCACTGGTCAAATTTAGGACAATTTGAACATCAAAAAGAATAATCACAGTACTTGGTTATAACGTGCTAAATAAAATAAAATTATCCTATAAAGAAAAAACAGAGAAAAATAGAAAAGCTCTTTATATACTTATTTGGAGAATGTCATCTCTTCATTGTATGTGGAGTGATAGATTTAGAAAAATCACCATTTTACAACCCTTAATGTAATTAAATTAGGCACATTCAATGGATGGGAAAACCCTATTTTGTGAGAAAAAAATTAACAAGCATTATTTACACAGTGTCAAGATCACAGATACCAATGACAGAGGAAAGATATTCCTTTATAATGGAGAAATCTGGCTATTAAAGTGAGTTTCTCTACCAGTGGAACAAGCTGGCGTGTGACTCTTGATGAGATGCAATATAAAGTACACATGATCATCCTGTGATGTATTCTTGCCAAAAAAAAAAAAAAAATGGAACTCTAATTAAATCTCTTATCTAGACTTATCTTCCTGTTTATAAGAAATAGAAGGAATAGAGGAACAAACTGAATTACATAGTGAAGAATTAGACAAGTCTAGAGTTTGAGTTATTGTACAAGATAGCTTGTCTGGACTTTTCAAGAAACCAATATAATAAAACAAGGAGCGGAGTCATCTAGATTAAGAAACTTGAGATATAACCAAATGCAAAGTGTGATTCTTATTTGGCGTCTGATTCAGAAAATCAAAACAACTGTAAGACATTTAGGGGGACATGGGGAAATACAAGAATAGAATGGATATTAGGTGATGTAGTATGTTTAATTTTCCTAGAGGTATGATGTTTATGATAATGTTGAAGTATGAAGGACAGTACCCTTCTTCTTAGGAGATGCATGCCAAAGTTTTCAAATTTGAAGAGTCATGATGTTTGTAGCATATTTTAAAATAAATATGTAAAAAATTAGTCAGCTGTTGTGGAATCTTTGTGGAAGATATAGTATGTTCATTGGTCATTCTGTAAACTTCTGTGTGTTAAAAAATTTTAATAAAAAATTGAAGCAAAAATTTGATTGGAAAAGTGATGCGTATGAAGCTTCCAGTCAGTATTCTTCCTTTATACTCATAAACTTCTGGTTTGAGAGTTTATCCTATATGGATGTGATCATTGGAAATAACTTAACCATTGTTTGTTCTGGTTCCTATTATAGAATAAGCACACAACACCTTATATCTCCTACTAAATATGACTAAAAATCCTAGAGAATGCATGGAACAGTGGCCTGAGGATTCTGAAAAGTAATGAGGGTAGCAGCCAGATTTGGGAAGGAAACAAGATTTTTGAAATAAGACCAGCCTATTACTCTCAGGCATGTCTGTGCTGAGAACACTGGAGGTTGAGCAGACATCTAAACCTGTCAAAGAGGACAGCATTTATCTCTGGTCAGAGAACTGTTAGAAGAATCCTCATTGCTTTTCGTCTCTCACTGTTCGCTACTTGGACCTGGAGGTGGGTGTGTCCGTTAGGTGTGTAGCAGAGAGGAGAATCTGAAGCCTTGGTGTTTTAATCAGAAGACCAGAAGAGGAGTGGGCCCTGGGAGCTGGAGTGTGTCAGGCTGGTGACAGAAAAGGAAACTCAGGAAAGGAATTTCATGAGGTTGTGTATATAATCCCAGACTCATCCCTAATCTCAATCCAGAATCTCATAATATAATGTAGAACTGCACAAAGTGTAGAAATTAGGAAAATCTCAATAGTTCATAAGGAAAAAGACAACAGGCCCCAAGACAATATGCCCCAAGATGACACAAATGTTGGAATTATAAAAGTAGGCATTACAACAATGTTTCAAAATGTGACCATTCTTGAATGGAAACTTAAAAGTTCTCAGCAGGAAAATAGGTAATACATTAGAAGGAACCAAATGGAATTTTTAAAACTAAGAAATACAGCACAAAATATACAAAAGCAAAAATCACTGGACATACTTAGCAGCAGAATAGAGATGACAGAGAAAAGAGTCCGTAATGGAAGACAGACTGACACAGATCCAAAGTGAACTAGAAAGGAGGAAAAGACATGATCATATCAATGGATGCAGAAAATTTTTTGACAGTATTTATGATAAAAACTAAGAAAATCAGAAATAAAAGAGAAACTAACCTAATAAAGGGCATCTACCAAAACCCCACAACTAACATCCTGCTTAATGATGATCAGCTGAATGATGTTAAGGTCAGGGACAAGTCATGATGTCCACTCTGAACACTCCTAACCAATCCTTGCTAATGCAATCAGCCAAGAACAACAAGAACAAAAAAGGTACAAAGGTACAAAAAAACAAAAAAGGAAGAAATTAAATGGCCTCTGTTTAAAGATAACATGATTGTCCTCTTAGAAAAACCCAAGGAATCAACAAAAAAATCTCTTAGAACTAATGAGTTTAACAAGGTCAGAAGATATTAGATTAACATGCAAAAGTTTCTGCATTTGTGTACTAGCAGTGAACAGTCTGGCTTCCCTGGTGGCTCAGTGGTAAAGAATCTGCTTGACAATACAGGAGACAGATTTGATCCCTGGGTCAAGAAGATCCCCTGGAGAAGGAAATGGCTACCCACTCCAGTATTGTTAAATGGGAAATCCTGTGGACCGAGGAGCCTTGCAAGTGAGAGTCCATTGGGTCACAAAAGAGTCAGACATGGCTAAACAAGAAGAGAACAATTAGAAAATAAATCTAAGCCATATACACCATTTGCTGTACTCTGAAAAGTAAAAAGGAAGTGGAAATAAAGAAATACATAGCTACAAATGTGTAGGATCTCTATACTGCAAAAAAAGGCAACCAGGCTCCTCTGTCCTTGGGATTCTCTAGGTAAGAATACTGGAGTGGGTAGCCATTCCCTTCTCCAGGGCATCTTCCTGACCCAGGGAATCAAACCCAGGTCTCCTGCATTGCAGGCAGATTCCGTACCCTCAGAGAAGCACCATACAGCAAATTGCAAAATGTTAATGAATGATGTAAAAAAGATGAATTAAGGAGACATATGTTTACAAGTGAGAAGACAATATAGCTAGTATGCCAGTTCTCATCAATTTATTCTACAGATTTAACACAATTCCAGTAAAAATTTCATTAGGATTTTTTTTCTGTAGCTAGAAAAGCTGATTCTAAAATTTAGGTGGAAAAGCAAAGGAAGTTGGGTAGCCAAAACAGTTTTGAAAAAGGAGAATAAAGTTAAAATACTCAACTTTAAGCTACAGTAATAAAGACAGTGATATTGGTGAAGGAATAGATATATAGATTAATGGGATAGAAATTAAGGCCAGAAATAGGCTGGTTAAACAGATGGTGGTACATCCATATATTAGAATCAGTTCAGTTCAGTTGCTCAGTCATGTCTGACTCTTTACAATGGCATGTACTGTAGCACACCAGGCTTCCCTCTCCATCACCAATTCCCGGAGCTTCCTCAAACTCACATCCATCAGGACGCTGATGCCATCCAACCATCTCAACCTCAGTTGTCCCCTTCTCCTCCTGCCTTCAATCTTTCCCAGCATCAGGGTCTTTTTCAGTGAGTTGGCTCTTCCCATCAGGTGACCAAAGTATTGGAGCTTCAGCTTCACCATCAGTCCTTCCAATGGATATTCAGGACTGATTTCCTTTAGGATTGACTGGTTTGATCTTCTTGCTGTCCAAGGGACTCTCGAGTCTTCTCCAACACCATAGTTCAAAAGCATCAATTCCTCAGCACTCAGCTTTCATTATACTCCAAGTCTCACATTCATACATCACTACTGGAAAACCATAGCTTTAACTAGACAAAACTTTGTCAGCAAAGGAATGTCTCTGCTTTCTAATATGCTATCCAGGTTTGTGATAGATTTTCTTCCAAGGAGCAAGCATCTTAATTTCATGGCTGCAGTCACCATCTGCAGTGATTTTGGAGCCAAAGAAAATAAAGTCTGTCACTGTTTCCATTGATTTCCCCATCTATTTGCCATGAAGTGATGGGACCAGATGCCATGATCTTAGTTTTTTGAATGTGAAGTTTTAAGCCAGTTTTTCACTGTCCTCTTTCACTTTCATCACGAGACTCTTTAGTTCCTCTTCATTTTCTGCCATAAGGGTGGTGTCATCTGTGTATCTGAGGTTATTGATATTTCTCCCGGCATTCATGATTCCAGCTTGTGCTTCATCCAGCCTGGCATTTCGCATGATTTACTCTGCACATAAGTGAAATAAGCAGGGTAACAATATACAGCCTTGACGTACTCCTTTCCCAATTTGGAACCAGTCCATTGTTCCATGTCCAGTTCTAACTGTTGTTTCTTGACCTGCATACAGGTTTCTCAGGAGACAGGTAAGGTGCTCTGGTATCCCCATCTCTTTAAGAATTTTCCACAGTTTGTTGTGATCTAAACAATCAAAGACTTTGGCATAGTCAATAACACAGGAGTAGATATTTATCCAGAAATCTCTTGCTTTTTCTATGATCCATCAGACATTGGCAATTTGATCTCTGGTTCCTCTGCCTTTTCTAAATCCAACTTGAACATCTGGAAGTTCTTGGTTGAAGCCTGAGAACAGTTGAAGCCTGTCTTGGAGAATTTTGAGCATTACTTTGCTAGCATGTGAGATGAGTGTGATTGTGTGGTAGTTTGAACATTCTTTGGCGTTGTCTTTCTTTGGGATTGGAATGAAAATTGACCTTTACCAGTCCTGTGACCATTGCTGCATTTTCCAAATTTTCTGTCATATTTAGTGCATCACTTCCACAGCATCATCTTTTAGGATTTGAACTAGCTCAACTGGAATTCTATCACCTCCACTAGCTTTGTTCATAGTGATGTTTCCTAGGGTCCCCTTGTCCTTGCACTCTAGGATGTCTGGCTCCAGGTGAGTAATCACACCATTGGGGTTATCTGGGTCGTGAAGATCTTTTTTGTACAGTTCTTCTGTGTGTTCTTCCCACCTTTTCTTACTATCTTCTGCTTCTGTTAGGTCCATACCATTTCTGTCTTTTGTTGTGCCCATTTCTTTGCATGAAATGTTCCCTTGGTATCTCTATTTTCTTGAAGAGATCTCTAGTCTTTCCCATTCTGTTGTTTTCCTCTATTTCTTTGCATTGATCACTGAGGAAGGCTTTCTTATTTCTCCTTGCTATTATTTGGAACTCTGCATTCAGATGGGTATAGCTTTCCTTTTCTCCTTGCCTTTTGCTTTTCTTTTCTGCTATTTGTAAGGCCTCCTCAGACAACCATTTTGCCTTTTTGCATTTCTTTTTCTTGGGGATGGTTTTGATCACAGCCTTCTGAACAGTGTTACAAACCTCCGTCCATAGTTCTTCAGGCACTCTGTTTATCAGATCTAATCCCTTGAATCTATTTGTCACTTCTGTATAATCATAAGGGATTTGATTTAGATCATACCTGAATGGTCTCCCTATTCAGGTCTCCCTAAAAAGCAGTGGTTTTCCCTACTTTCTTCAATTTAAGTCTGAATTTGGCAATAAGGTGTTCATGGTCTGTGCCGCAGTCAGCTCCCAGTCTTGTTTTTACTGACTGTATAGAGCTTCTCCGTCTTTGGCCGCAAAGAATATAATCAATCTGATTTTGGTATTGACCATCTGGCAATGTCCATTGTAGAGTCTTCTCTTATGTTGTTGGAAGAGGGTGTTTGCTATGACCAGTGTGTTCTCTTGGTAAAACTCTGTTAGACTTTGCCCTGCTTCATTTTGTACTCCAAGGCCAAACTTGCCTGTTACTCCAGGTATCTCTTGACTTCCTACTTTTGCATTCCAGTGCCCTGAAATGAAAAGGACATCTTTTTTGGGTGTTAGTTCTAGAAGGTCTTGTAGGAAGGTCTTCATAGAACCATTCAACTTCAGCATCTTCAGCATTAGTGGTTGGGGCATAGACTTGGATTACTGTGATATTGAATGACTTGCCTAGGAAATGAACAGAGATCATTCTGTCATTTTTAAGACTGCATCCAAGTACTGCATTTTGGACTCTTTTGTTGACTATGACAGCTACTCCATTTCTTCTAAGGGTTTCTTGCCCACAGTAGTAGATATAGTGCTCACCTGAGTTAAATTCACCCATTCTGGTCCATTTTAGTTCACTGATTCCTAAAATGTCAGTGTTCACTCTTGCCATCTCCTGTTTGACCACTTCCAATTTGACTTGATTCATGGACCTAACATTCCAGGTTCCTGTGCAACATTGCTCTTTACAGCATCGAACTATACTTCCATCACCAGTCACACCTACAGCTGGGTGTTGTTTTTGCTTTGGTTCAGCCTCTTCATTCTTTCCTGAGCTATTTCTCCACTCTTCTGCAGTAGCATATATTAGGCTATCCCTTAGCAATAAAAAGGTA
Source organism: Muntiacus reevesi (assembly GCF_963930625.1). Classification (NCBI taxonomy): domain Eukaryota; kingdom Metazoa; phylum Chordata; class Mammalia; order Artiodactyla; family Cervidae; genus Muntiacus; species Muntiacus reevesi. The sequence continues at coordinate 181,201,898 of NC_089249.1, read as the reverse complement.
TGAGCTGTTGATACATTCTGCATTGAAGAATGCCAGAGGCATCGTGCTGGGTGAGAGAAACCTGACACAGAGCTTGTATGCTTTGATATCATTTATATGCCTCTATGTAAAAAGCAAAACTAGAGACACAGAGGCTGGAGCTGTGGTTGCCAGGGACCACAGATAAGATAGGCAGAAGGTTTGACTGTAAAAGAGTAGCACAAGGGAGTTTTCTGGAGGGTAGAATTGTTACATATCCTGTTTGTAGTACTTGCACAGATCTATAGTGTGAAAATGTTAAAACTCATGAAACTCTACCTTAAGAAAATGCAAATTTATTATATGTGAATTTTAAACATAGTATTTTAAAAATAAGATAAACACTTGTGTCTGTTCAGGACCTGTGTGTTTGTATGTGTCTGCATGATGTTGCATTAAACTGTGGATGAACCATGGAGGAGCTATCATAAGAGGCAGTTTAAGGCCAAAGAGATGAATGTTGTGCCTGAGTTAATATGATGAAAGCAACCGAGAGAAAATAATATAGAAGTCTGAATTTATATCAAAATTCACAGCTAATAGAAAAGTAAAGTTGGTATAGAGTTGACTTATACTCTGAAAGGCCACACCTAATAAGGACAAGTGAAAGTAGAACAGAAATTTTACAAATGAAAGCTATTATGGCCCATATGGTAAAGTGGTAGGGTTTACAAGTGAAGCTACAGAAAAACATTATGAAGATGTTTTGGTTTCAAACACAATTCTAAGATGTAGAAGAAACATTGACTTCAGAATCAAAAGACTTGAGTTAATAGAGCTGGTTGTATCACTCACTCTTGTGAACTTGGGAAAGTGTGATACTATTTCTGGATCCTACTTTTTTATATCAGTGAGAAACATAGACATATAGATATGTAGAAATGTAGGTATGGACCAGATTAGTTGACAGAATATTTTCATTTATATCATTGAAATATCCTAAGGCAAAGAAAACTGCCTCACCTGTCTATGTTTCTGTTCAATAATTTTCACCATTATTGTACCAAAAATTGCCTGCATTAGTCCCCAGCAATTAATACAACTTAATGAAAGAAGCTTTCTCACTTTTTTTTTAATCTATATCCTGTGTCCTCTAGGGAATTCCTTCTCCTGTTCCCTATCCCAACCCTTGCTCTTCCATCTTACAGAAAGATCCTTAAAGGGGACTGGCACAATAAGTGAGAATAAACCTTGTCAGAAGGAATGCAGGATGAAAATAACTTTCTTTCAACCCTATAGTGAGTACTTAGGAAGTCCTGGTGTGAAAGATAAAAAACGTTGTGTGATGTACACCGAACAAGCTGCTGATGGCCTTTTTGTGTCTTGTTGGGACTCTAACTGGTAGAGAGATTAGTTTCCTCCACATGGTAACTTGTAATACTGTTTGCTGCAGTGGCTGTGTACTGCTGTCTGCAGTCCTGCTCTCTGCTGCTTCACCTACTACCCCTGGTTATTTCTCCTTTCACCCACAGAAATCACATTTACCACACCAGAATTAACATATTTTAAAGGGTTTTCTTCATTAAATATGTTAAACTTAATAATTTATTATATAGTTTTATAATTATAATATGACTATATTAAATGTTATGCTTAACAAAGTTTCCTAGTAATGAAAGGGCTGAAACTAGAAATAGACTCTTAAAACCTGAAAAGTGAAAGTGAATATCACTCAGTCATGTCCAGCTCTTTGCGACCCCATGGACTGTAGTCCATGGAATTCTCCAGGCCCGAATACTGGAGTGGGTAGCCTTTCCCTTGAACCCCGGCCTCCCACGTTACAGGTGGGTTCTTTACCAGCTAAGCCACTGGAAAGCCCCAAAAATACTGGAGTGGGTAGACTATTCTTTCTCTGGTGGATTTTCAACACCCAGGAATTGAACCAGGGTCTCCTGCATTGCAGGCAGATTCTTTACCAGCTGAACTACTAGGAAAGCCCCCCAAAATATTCAGCACTCCTCCTTGTTGGGGAATCGAGTTCCAGTCTCCCACATGACAAGGGGGGATACTCACCACTATACCGAGGAGTGAGCTGAAAACTTAGACGGGGATAACAGTTGAACCACATTTAAAACACAGGAGGAACCATGCTCATCTTGGAAAAACCTGTTCCCTCTGGAAAGGAAATTGGTCCCTTAGGGTCAGCACAACGGTGCCTGTATAGGACAAAGAGGCAATCTGATCCCACCTACAACCAGTGAAGAGATGAGATAGCAAGTGTGATGAAACCCAGGGAAGAATTTGCTCCCAGTGGAAAAGAAAAGAAATACTACTCTCCCTGGGTCTGGGAACCCAGTACAACAAAAAGTTTATAGGATTAAAGGCTATCCCAAGCAGTGTAACTGCATATTAGTCCTCAGCCTAACATCAATATGAAATATCCTCCTCTTAATCTAGAATTTATGTGTGTGAGCTCAATCATTCAGTCATGTCCAACTCTTTCAACTGTATGAACTATAGCTTGCCAGGCTCCTCTGTCCATAGAATTTTCCAGTGAAGAATACTGGAGTGAGTTGCCATTTCTCCAGGGGATCTTCCCAACCCAGGGATCAAACTTGTGTCTCTTGTGTCTCCTGGATTGGCAGGTAGATTCTTTACCACTGAGCCACCAAGGAAGCCCTTATGGACTATAAGATTGTAGCCTGTCAGGCTCCTCTGTCCATGGGCTTCTCCAGGCAAGAATGCTGGAATAGGTTGCCACTTCTTCCTCCAGGAGGTCTTCCTGACCCAGAGTTGAACCAGCATTTCTTGCATTTGCAGGTGGATTCTTTACCACTCTGCCACCTGGGAAGCCCCACCCTCCCCCCCAACCCCCTGCCAAATGTATATGACTCTGCAACTTAAGCTCCAAAATAGTAGTGATGACACCTCTGCTGCAATGAACTGCATGTTTATCATATTGAGCATTTACTAGTGTTGATATGAGTTGTTTCTGAAATTTCCGTAAGTTATTCAATAGTGACTTAAAAGTCACGTATTAATTTGTGTCCTACAGAATGTACTTGATCTAAGATTTACTGTGGAAGAAATTGTATAATGACCAGGAGTCAGCAAACTTTCGGGGCTCAAAAGTAAATATTCTAGGTTCTGTGGACTGAGAGGCAAAATCAAGGATGTTATATAGATACTTATATTGCAAGAAAGAAACAAACTTGCATAAATTTTAATGATGAAATTCAAAACACAATTGAATACAATTGTTCTATTTTACAAATATTTTGTAGAAGAGAATAACTGTTGTGCTTAGTGTTCACTATCATTAAAATTGACTTTACCAAAATAATTCAATGAGAACAAATAGTCTTTCAACAAATGGTGCTGGGACAACTAGATACAAAAGAGTATAGTTGGATCCCTACCTCACCATATACAATAATTAACTCAGAATGTATCAAAGACCTAAAGGTAACAGCCAAAATGATAGAACGCTAAGAAAATATAGACATTAGTCTTTGTGACCTTGGATTAGGCAATGGTTTTGTGGATATGACACAAGAAACACAAATAACAAAAGAAAAAATGCATAAATTGAGTATCACCAAAATTTAAAATGTGTGTCTACCATGATCCAGAAAGTACAAATATAGTCCATAGAGTGGGAGAGAAGTTTTACAGGTCATATATCTGATAATGTACTATGTAGAGTATATAAAGCACTACTACCGTTCAATAATGATCAGTTCAGTTCAGTTCAGTCGGTCAGTCATGTCTGACTCTTTGCGACCCCATGAGCCACAGCACGCCAGGCCTCCCTGTCCATCACCAACTCTCAGAGTCCACCCAAACCCATGTCCATTGAGTCGGTAGTGCCATCCAACCATCTCATCCTCTGTCGTCTCCTTCTCCTCCTGCCCTCAATCTTTCCCAGCATCAGGGTCTTTTCAAATAAGTCAGCTGTTCACATCAGGTGGCCAAAGTACTGGAGTTTCAGCTTCAGCATCATTCTTTCCAATGAACACCCAGGACTGATCCCCTTTAGAATGGACTGGTTGGATCTCCTTGCAGTCCAAGGGACTCTCAAGAGTCTTCTCCAACACCACAGTTCAAAAGCATCAATTCTTCAGCACTCAGCTTTCTTTATAGTCTTTAACTCTCATGTTCATACATGACCACTGGAAAACCCATAGCCTTGACTAGACGGACTTTGTTGACAAAGTAATGTCTCTGCTTTTTAATATACTGTCTAGGTTGGTCGTAACTTTCCTTCCAAGGAGTAAGCGTCTTTTAATTTCATGTCTGCAGTCACCATCTGCAGTGACGGGCTCCAAAATCACTGCAGATGGTGACTACAGCCATGAAATCATAGATCAAATTGCCAACACCCATTGGATCATGGAAAAAGCAAGAGAGTTCCAGGAAAACATCTGCTTCTTTGACTACACTAAAGCCTTTGACTGTGCATCACAACAAACTGAAAAATTCTTCAAGAGATGGGAATACCACCTTACCTGTCTCCTGTGAAACCTGTATGCTGGTCAAGAAGCAACAGTTAGAACTGGACATGGAACAATGCACTGGTTCAAAATTGAGAAAGGAGTACGTCAGGGCTGTATATTGTCACCCTGCTTATTTAGCTTATATGCAGAATACATCATGCAAAATGCTGAGCTTGAAACCCAAGCAGGAATCAAGATTGCCAGGAGAAATATCAATAACCTCAGATATGCAGATGACACCACCCAAATGGCAGAAAGTGAAGAGAAACTAAAGAGCCTCTTGATGAAACTGAAAGAGTAGACTGACAAAGCTGGTTTAAAACTCAACATTCAGAAAACTAAGATCATGGCATACGGGCCCATGACTTCTTGGCAAATATATGGGAAGACAATGGTAACAGTGACAGACTTTAATTTCTTGGGCTCCAAAATCCCTGCAGATGGTGACTTCAGCCACAAAATTAAAAGACGCTCCTTGGAAGAAAAACTGTGATTAACCTAGACAGCGTATTTAAAAGTAGAGACATTTCTTTTGCTAGTCAAAACTATGGTTTTTCCAGTAGTCATGTATGGATGTGAGAGTTGGACTGTAAAGAAAGCTGAACACTGAAGAATTGATACTTTTGAAATGTGGTATTGGAGAAGACTCTTGAGAGTCCCTTGGACTGCAAGGAGATCAAACCAGTCAATCCTAAAGGAACTCAGTCCTGAATATCCATTGGAAGGACTGATGCTGAAGCTGAAGCTCCAATACTTTGGCCACATGATGCAAAGAACTGACTCATTGGAAAAGACTCTGATGCTGGGAAAGATAGAAGGCAGGTGGAGAAGGGGATGACAGAGCATGAGAAGGTTGGATGGCATCACCAACTTGATGGACATGAGTTTGAGGAAGCTCTGGGAATTGGTGATGGAGAGGGAAGCCTGGCATGCTGCTTTCCATGGGGTCACAAACAGTTGGACATGACTGAGCAACTGAACTGACTGACAGCATGAAATGTCATTTCATGACCAAAGAACATAAGATAAATTGATATACAAGTATAGATATTATTCTTGTTTTGTGTTGTGTTGTGATATGTAATAACATACAGAGATATAAGCAAGGGCATGCCCCTGAAGGAATGCACAGCCTAGAGAGTCCCAAGGACAGAGGAGCCTGGTGGGCTATGATCCATAGGTCGCCAAGAGTTGGACACGACATAAGCAACTTAGCACAGAGCACATTGCACACACATAGGATGAATTTTTTCATTCATTCAACTCTTTCACAGTAATTGCACCCATTCTTTCAATAAATGTTTATTGAGCACCTACTGTGTGCATGGAATTATTCTGTTTTTCTTTTTTAAAAATGTATTTTTAATTTATTTTTTAATTGGAGGAAAATTGCTTTACAGTATTCTGTTGGTTTCTGTCATACAACAATGCAAATCAGTCATAATTATACATATATCCCCTCCGTCTTGAGCCTCCTTCCTCTTCCCCCATCCCACCCTTCTAGGTCATCACAGAGCACAGGCTAGGCTCCATGTATTATATAGCAACTTCTCACCAGCTTTCTGTTTTACATGATAGTGTGTGTATATATATATATATATATGTTGATGCTACTTTCTCCATTTGTCTCAGTCTGTCATCCCCCCACTGTATCTACAAGTCTGTTCTCTACATTAGAGCCTCCATTCCTCCCCTGCAAATAGGTTCATCAATACCACCTTTCTAGATTCGATATATATGTGTTAATATACAATATTTTTTTTCTCTTTCTAACTTACTTCATTCTGAATAACAAGTTCCAAGTTCATCTACATCATTAGAACTGGTTCAAATGCATTCCTTTCTATAGCTGAGTAATATTCCTTTGTCTATATGTACAGCTTCTTTATCCATTCAGCTGCCAATGGCCATCTAGACTGCTTCCATGTCCTGGCTATTGTAAGTACTGCTCCAGTGAACACTGGGGTACATGTGTCTTTTAGAATTGTGGCTTTCTCAGGATATAGGCCCAGTAGTGGGATTGCTAGGCCATTCAGTAGATTTATTCCTAGCTTTTAAAGGAATCTCCATACCGTTCTCCACAATAGTTGTATCAGTTTACATTCCCACCAACAGTGTAAGAGGGTTCCCTTTTCACCACATTCTCACCAGCATTTATTGTTTGTAGATTTCCATTTATTCTAGGTTGTCCATTTTATTGGCATATAGATGCTCACAATAGTCTTTTATGGTCCTTTGTATTTTTGCATTGTCTGCTCTAACTTCTCCTTTTTGACTTCTAATTTTATTGATTTGAGTCTTCCCTCTTTTTTACTTGATGAGTTTGGCTAATGGTTTGTCAATTTTGTTTATCTTCTCAAGGAATCAGGTTTTAGTTTTATTGGTCTGTACTATTGTTTTCTTTTTCATTTATTTTAGTTCTGATCTTTATGATTTCCTTCCTTCTACTAACTTTGGTGGGTTTTTTTGTTCTTTCTTTTCTAGTTACTTTAGGTGTAAGGTTAAGTTGTTTATTTGATGTTTTTCTAGTTCTTGAGGAAGGATTTTATTGCTATAAAGTTCCCTCTTAGAACTCTTCTGCTGCATCCCATAGGTTTTGGGTCAATGTGTTTTCATTGTCATTTGTTTCTAGGTATTTTTTTATTTCCTTTTTGATTTTTCAGTGACCTCTTGGTTATTGTGTATTGTTTAGCCTCCATGTGTTTATGTTTTTAGAGTCTTTTCCCCCAGTAATTAAAGCCTAATTGTATAGCGTTGCAATCAGAAAAGATGCTTCATACAATTTCAGTTTTCTTAAATTTAACAAGACTTGATTTGTGACCCAATATATGATCCATCCTGGAGAATGTTCCATGGGCAGTTGAGAAAAAGGTGTATTCTGCTGCTTTTGGTTGGAATGTCCTGTAGATGTCTGTTAGGTCCATCTGATCTAATGTGTCATTTAAGGCTTATGTTTCCTTATTAACTTTCTATCTTGATGATCTCTCCATTGGTGTAAGCAGGGTGTTTAAGTCCGCTACTCTTACTGTGTTACTGTTGATTTCCCCTTTCATAGTTACTAGCATTTGCCTTGTATATTGAGGTGCTCTTATGTTGAGTACATATATATTCATAATTGTTCTATCTTCTTCAATTGATCCCTTAATCATTATGCAGTGTCCTTCCTGGTGTCTTGTAGTATTTTTTAAAATACTCAGGCTTTCTTCTGATTTCCATTTGCATGGAATATCTTTTTCTAAATCCTCAGTTTCATTCTGTATATGTCCCTAATTCTGAAGTGGGTCTCTTGTAGACAGCATGTATATGGGTCTTGTTTTTGTATCCATTCAGCCAGAATGTGTCTCTTTGTTGGAATATTTAACCTATTTACATTTGAAGTAATTTAAAGTAACTATTGAAATGTATGTTTCTATTAGCATTTTCTTAATTGTTTTGGTTCTTTTCCTCCTCTTATGTTTCCTGCCTAGAGAAGTCACTTGAGCATTTGTTGTAAAGCTGGTTTTGTGTTGCTGAATTCTCTTAACTTTTGTTGTCTGTAATGCTTTTCATTTCTTCATTGATTTTGAATGAGATCCTTACTGGATAGAGTAATCTTAGTTGTATTTTCTCCCTTTTGTTACTTTAAATATAGCCTGCCACTCCTGTCTGACCTGCAGAATTTCTGCTGAAAGATTAGCTGTTAATCTCACATGTATTCCTTTGTGTGTTACTTGTTGTTTTTCCCTTGCTGCTTTTAATATTTCTTACTTGTGTTTAATTTTTGTTATTTTGATTATTATGTGTCTCAGCATGTTTCTTCTTGGGTTTATCCTGTATGGAACTCTCTGCTCTTCTTGGACTTCATTATTCCTTTCTAATGTTAGGAAAGTTTTTGACTACAATTTCTTCAATTATTTTCTCCAGACCCTTTCTTTTTCTTTTCTTCTTCTGGGACCCCTCTAAATCAAATATGCACTTAATATTGTCCCAGAAGTCTCCAAGATTGTCCTCAATTCTTTTCATTCTTTTTTCTTTATTCTACTCTTCAGCAGTTATTTCCACCATTGTAAATTCCAGCCCACTTATCCATTCTTCTGCCTCAGTTATCCTGATATTGATTCCTTCTAGAGTAATTTTAATTTCCATACTTGTATTGGTTGTCATGGTTTCTTATTTCTTCTAAGTCTTTGTTAAGTGTATCAAATGATTCTTGCATTTTCTCCCTTCTATTTTCAAGATTTTGGGTCATCTTCACTATCATTTCTCTGAATTCTTTTTCAGGTAGTTTGCCTATATCCTCTTCATTTATATGGTCTTGTGGATTTTTATCTTGTTCCTTTCTCTACACAATATTTCTCTGTCTTTTCCTTTTATCTAACTTACTGGATGAATCACAAGCTAGAATCAAGATTGCCAGGAGAAATTGTTATGCCCGATGTCCGAATCCCCGAGCAGGAAGAGAGAAGGCTTCCAAGACAATGCAACTCGCAAAAAAAGGGAAGTTTATTACTGACTCGAGCCAGGGCCTTCTGCCGCATCCATCACAGTGGTGCAGGGTCAGAAAAGCCCTGAGCCCAAGCTGTTGTGCAAATTTATAAGATATGCATAAGCGATTAGTAGCTGGCTTAAGCGGATTGGTTACATGTTTGCAAAGCAATTCTATTGGTACAGACTTTCGCGGGCTTTTTCAAACCTGGGCGTTCGCGGGCTTTTCAGCTCTCCCTTTGTTTCTTACTGGGCGCATATTGATTGGCTGGCTCCAGGTTACCTGATGGGGGTAGGGAATCTTACCATTTCCGGGGAAGCTAAAACTTAGGTCCAGGCTGCCTGTCATGGTATTAACCCTGGCAGCCTCACAGAAATATAAATAACCTCAGACATACAGATGACACCACCCTTATGACAGAAAGCGAAGAGGAACTAAAGAGCCTCTTGATGAAGGTGAAAGAGGAGAGTGAAAAAGCTGGCTTAATACTCAACATTCAAAAAGCTAAGATCATGGCATCCAGTCCCATCACTTCATGGCAAATAGATGGGAAAACAAGGGAAAGTGACAGACTTTATTTTCTTGGGCTCCAAAATCCCTGCAGATGATGACTGCAGCCATGAAATTAAAAGATACTTGCTCCTTGGAGGAAAAGCTGTGACAAACCTAGACAGTGTATTTAAAGAAGAGCCACACTAATTTGCCGACAAAGGTCCATATAGTCAAAGCAATGCTTTTCCTAGTGGTCATGTATGGATGTGAGAGTTGGACCATAAAAAAAGATGAGCAACAAAGAATTGATGCTTTTGAAGTGTGGTGTTGGAGAAGACTCTTGAGAGCCCCTTGAACAACAAAACCAGTCAGTCTTAAAGGAGATCAGTCCTGAATATTCATTGGAAGGATTGATGCTGAAGCTGAAGCTCCAATACTTTGGCCACCTGATGCAAAGAGCTGAGTCACTGGAAAAGACCCTGATTCTGGGAAAGATTGAGGGCAGGAGGAGAAGGAGGCAAGAATGAGATAATTGGATGACATCATCGACTCAATAGAAATAAGTTTGAGCAAACTCTGGTAGACAGTGAAGGACAGGGAGGATTGACATGCTGTAGTCCATGGGCCACAAATAGTTGGATACAGCTGAGCAATTGAACAACAACTATATTAGAAGTCTTCTTTCCCTAGGCTATAGGGTCATAGTTCTTCCTTTTGGTCTCTGCCCCTGGTGGGTGAGGTTGGTCAAGTGACTCCTGTAGACTTTGTGTTGAGAGGGACTTCTCCCTTGTTCTGTTGGGAGGAGGTGAAATTTTTCTCTCTGATGGGAAGGGCCATGTGAGGTGGTGTGTGTTGGGATCCCTGGGCTGCCTGATGGCTGATGATTGGGTGCTTGTTTCTATCTTGCTTATTGTTTTGGTGAATTGTCCAGGTCTGCGTGTGGCAGGCATTTGGGTGGTGCCAGGTCTTGGATTTGGGTTCAGGTCTTCATGGGAGTTCTCTCTGGTTAATACTCCCTGGGGTCTATAGTTCTCTTGCAGTCTAGCATCCTGGACTTGACACTCCAACCCCAGAAGATCAGTCCCAACTTCTGGTCAGGGAACCAAGACCCCACAAGCCATTTGTCATGGGAATAAGGGATATTTTTAAAAAAAAAAAAAACAAGAAACAAAAAAATTTTAACAGAAAAATGGTAAAAGCAAAAACAGATGAACATACACCCATACAAAAGAAACTGTAAGAGACCTCAGGAAGCAAAGCATAAGAGAGTGATCTGGTGAACAAAAGAAACAAAAAATGAAATCAAGCAATCAAAAACAAAACTAACTAAAACACAAAGCAGAACCAAAGCAAAGTGCCAAGTGAGGAATAAAGCAAAGAGAACAAAACAAACAAAAATGTTGAAGAAAATATAAAAGCAAAGTTAAATAGAAGTGTGTAGAAAAACACACAGAGAAATGTTAAAGAAAAACTACAGCAAAAAACAACCATAAGAAACAAACAAATAAAAAACAAACAGAAAGCCACACCACAGAATAGCAGAAGGCCAAAGTAGAAGCAGAAATATGTAAAAGAAATGAAAAGTATGATTTTAAAAATCCCAAAAACTTTAATAGAAATTAGAAGAAGATGAACAACAGAGAAGAAGGGGGGAAAACCCAGAACCAGTAAGAGAATGAATCAAAACATAAAAATAATAAATGTTTTCCTAGTGTCTTAGCTGTCAGTGTCCTTGCCTCTTCCGTGAGCCACTGTCCACCTCTGCCTCCCTAGAAGGCCCTTCAATGTTGGGGCGGTCTGGTCTATGGACCTGCTGTAGGGACAGCTCATATTCTAATCTGGCCTTACACCCACATATGCATGTCTCCTATGTCTAAGCTGCCAGAGCCAGAGTGTTTTCTTTGTGGGAACACTCATTGTCCTTTTATATATTCCATACATACAGAAGCTATCTAGTTGACTGTGTAGATTTAATCTGTAGCTTGTGCAGCTGATGGAAGCTGCATGGATGCAGCTGATGGGTGCAGAAATCTCTTCCCTGCTTCAGCTTCCTCACCCCCATGGGCAGGTCCGGTCCCAGTGTGGCTCTCCTCCCCCTTCTCCCTCCCTTCTTTTGTCCTACCAAGTTATACGTGGATCTATATAATCCTTTCCAGTGGTCAGGAACTCCTGCCAGTGTTCAGCTGGTGTGCTGTGAGAACTGTTGCGTCTGTATATGTATCCCTGATGCATTTGTGGGGAGAGATGTACTCCATGTCCAGCTATTCCTCTGGCTTCTTGGCCCCCTCTGCTGTTTTTAATTCTTGATCATTATTTATTTAATTCTTGATCATTCCCAGAAGTTGGTAAATATTAAATGAGTTTTTGGCTTTGTTGACATTTTAACATTTCTTTTCTATTAATTAAATTCTACCTATATAAATAATCTTGGTTATTTCCTTCTGCTTTCTTTGGGTTTACTCTGTTACATAGTTTATTAATTTATTTTCAAATTTTTTTCTTTTCTAATTTTTGTATTTTAGATTATGATAACCTCCAAGTATATCCTTGACTGTATTTCACAAGTTTCCCTAAGCTATATTCAATTGTATCTCCTAATTTTCAATATTATCTTTTTGACCTGTGAGTTATTTAGAAATGTGAGTTTTTGCATTTTAAATATATTTTAAATTTAGGTATTCATTTCTAATTTAATTATCAGTAATTTAGTTAATTGCTAAATCTATTCAAATTCTTATTCTTCCATCATGGTATCAATATTTGAAAAGAATATGAGTTGTTCAGTTGTTGGGGGAACAGAGATATTAGCATGTTCCTTAGATAAAGCTTGTGTATTGTATTATTCAAGTCTTCTGTATATCATTATTTCTTTTTACCACTAATCTGTTAATTACAAAACATATTAAGTGTTCTCCTTATGATGGAGGATTTGTCAATTTCTCCTTGAGGTTATGACAATTTTTGCTCTATTAACCTGGTTAATTGAAATTTTGCATTTTTATGATATTTATATGATGATTTATCCAGTAATGTCTTTTGACACATTAATGGCAGGAAGCCAACTATCTACATAGAATTATAATTCTTTATATATAAAAATATTAGTTTAAATTGATTTAGGAATAAAGAGTTGTTATTTGGGGGCAATTTGCTAGAAATTTAAAGGCTTTGCATTCTACTCTCTTTTATCAGTAAAATCTTTTGTTAAAAGTTTGCCTCATGTTATTAGAAAGGGTACCTAGTCTAAGTCCAAAAGAGAAAAACAGACAACCCTGTATTAAAAATTGATAAATCGGATTCCAGAATTTTCAGATTAGATAGTTCAGGCTAAACATCCTGCTAAAAACAACTAAAAAGACTGAATAAGGAAAGCACAATTCTTCAAATCATTGAACTGTTATTTAGAAATTAAATAGGATATTTAGAAATTCTTAGCCAATATTAGGGAGAGGACTAGAATTCAGAGAGGTGAACCATGGCCACTAGAAAACTTAAACAATACTATCAACCAACTTGACCTGACATCTACAGAGCACTCTACCCAATTAAAGCAGAAAATATTATTTTCAAGCGTTCATGAACTATGGGTAAACAATATGCAAGGCCATAAAAAATTCCCAGTACATTTAAAAGGATCAAACTAATACAAAATGTGTTTTCTTTAACCAAAGTAAAATTAAATTAGAAATCAATAGAAATGAAAAACCGAGAGGTATTCAAATATTTAGAAAATTTAAAAAGCAATATTAAATAAATCATGGACCAAAGAAATCACAAGTGAACTTTCACATGCTGTGGAGCAACTAAGTCCATGTGCCATAACCCCCGAGTCTGCGTGCTGCAACTACTGAAACCTGTGTGCCTAGAACCTGTGCTCCACAACAAGAGAAGCCACCACAAGAAGCCCAGGTGAGTGACAGTTGGATAGCCATATGCAAAAGATGAGTTTAGATCCTAATGTCACACCCATTCAAATAGTAAATCAAAATGGATCATAGGCCTAAGTGAGAGTGATAGCTGCCGAGTCAGGTCTGACTCTGCAACCCCATGGACTGTAGCTTGCCAGGCTTCTCTGTCCATGCCAGGCAAGAAAACTAGAGAGGAAATAGCCATTCCCTTCTCCAGGGGATCTTCCTGACCCAGGGATCGAACCTGGGTCTCCTGCATTGCAGGCAGATTCTTTACCATTTGAGCCACCAGCCCATAGTCCTAAATGTGAGAGCTAAAACCATTCAATTTTTAGGGGAAATAAGTAAGAGGAACTTTTCATGACCTTAGGCAATTTACTGGAGAAAGAATAATCTTTTCAAAAAGCAGTGCTACAAAATTTGGATATCCCCTCACCATCTGTCTTTCAGTTTTTAGGAATGAGACGTGGTGAAAGAGGTCCCCAGGGAGCAAATCTGAAAACCAGCACCTCCAGAACACAGACTACCAGGGGGCGAGACATTAGACCCTGTCCCCAGTGGACTGATAGATGAAGCATAAAATAAGACCAGATGCTGTGGCTTCCAGGATGCACTTGGCTTTATACATCTTTATAACCTGGAGAGTTTTCTGCTGAAGTGAATTCAGGAGTAAGAAACTCCACACTTGTTCTGCATAGTCCAATTTATTGTTAATTTTGTTGTCTGTTGACATACTGTTGAGATATGTTAATCTGGAACACATCTCTCTCACAGAAGTTTGTTTTGTTTGTTTGGTTTGTTAACCAACATTCATAGATGGCAGAGTAGAAGGACATGCGATCATCTTCTGCTGGAACTCCAAAATTACAACTCACTGCTGAACAAGCTTCGACAGTAGAATGTTGGATCCCACCAAAAAAAAAAAAAAGATACCCCACATCCAGAGGCAAAGGAGAAGCCCCGGCAAGATGGTAGGAGGGGCAAAATTGCATTTAGAATCAAACCCCATACCCATCAGAGATGCTCAGAGGGCCCAAACACCATTCATATCAGGACCCAGAGACCCCACAGAGACTGACCCAGAACTGTGTTTGAGTGTCTCCTGTGGAGGTACGGGTCAGCAGGGGACTGCCGCGGGGGCAGGGGCCCTGGGTGCAGCAGACCTGGGTATGGCATAAGCCCTCTTGGAGGAGGTTGCCATTAGCCCCAGCATAGAGCCACCAGAACTTTCACAGGACTCGGGAAACAGACTCTGGGAGGGCACAAACAGAACCTTGTGTGCACCATGACCCAGGAGAAAGGAGCAGTGACCCCACAAGAGACTGACCCAGATTTCTCCATGAGTGTTCAGACGTCTCCAGCGGAGGCATGGGTCAGCAGTGGCCTGCTGCAGGGTGGGGGCACTGAGTGCATCAGTACATGCATGGGACCTTTTGAAGGAGGTCACCATCATCTTCATTACCTCCACCATAGTTTGGTCTCAGGTCAAACAACAGGGAGGGAACACGGCCCTGCCCATCAAAAGAAAATTGGATTAAAGACTTACTGAGCATGGAACCGCCCATCAGAAAAAGACCCAATTTCCCTCTCAGTCAGTCTCTCCCATCAGGAATCTTCCATAAGCCTCTAATCCTTCTCAATCAGAGGGCAGACAGACTGAAAACCACAATCACAGAAAACTAACCAGTCTGATCACATGGACCACAGCCTTGTCTAACTCAATGTAACTATGAGCCATGCCATGTAGGGTCATCCAAGACAGACGGGCCATGGTGGAGAGTTCTGACAAAACATGGTCCACTAGAGAAGGGAACAGCAAACCACTTCAGTATTCTTGCCTTGAGAACCCTATGAACAGTATGAAAAGGCAAAAAGATATGACACTGAAAGATGGACTCCCTAGGTCGGTAGGTGCCCAATATGCTACTGGAAATCAGTGGAGAAATAACTCCAGAGAGAATGAAGGAACAAAGCCAAAAAAAAAAACAACACAACACCCAGTTGTGGATGTGACAGGTGATGGAAGTCAAGTCTGATGCTGAAAAGAGCAATATTGCATAGGAACCTGGAATGTTAGGTCCATGAATCAAGGCAAATTGGAAGTGGTCAAATAGGAGATGGCAAAAGTGAACATCAATATTTTAGGAATCAGTGATCTAAAATGGACTAGAATGGGTGAATTTAACTCAGATGACCATTATATCTACTACTGTGGGCAGGAATCCCTTAGAAGAAATGAAGTAGCCATCATAGTCAAGAAAAGAGTCTGAAATGCAGTACTTAGATGCAATCTCAAAAACAACAGAATGAGCTCTGTTCATTTTCAAGGCAAACCATTCAGTATCACAGTAATCCAAGTCTATGCCCCAACCAGTAACACTGAAGAAGCTGAAGTTGAATGGTCCTATGAAGAACTACAAGACCTTCTAGAACTAACACCCAAAAAAGCTGTCCTTTTCATTATAGGGGACTGGAATGCAAAAGTAGGAAGTCAAGAAACACCTGGAGTAACAGGCAAATTTGGCCCTGGAATACAAAACAAAGTAGGTCAAAGGCTAACAGAGTTTTGCCAAGAGAACACAATGGTCATAGCAAACACCCTCTTCCAACAACACAAGAGAAGACTCTAAAAATGGACATCGCCAGATGGTCAATACCGAAATCAGATTGATTACATTCTTTGCAGCCAAAGATGGAGAAGCTCTATACAGTCAGCAAAAACAAGACTGGGAGCTGACTGTGGCACAGACCTTATCACCAAATTCAGACTTAAATTGAAGAAAGTAGGGAAAACCACTAGACCATTCAGGTATGACCTAAATCAAATCCCTTGTGGTTATACAGTGGAAGTGACAAATAGATTCAAGGGATTAGAGCTGATAGAGTGCCTGAAGAACTATGGATGGAGGTTCATAACATTGCACAGGAGGCAAGGATCAAGACCAGCCCAAGGAAAAGAAATGCAAAAAAGGCAAAATGGTTGTCTGAGGAGGGCTTACAAATAGCTGTGAATAGAAGAGAAGTGAAAGACAAAGAGAAAAGGAAAGATACACCCATTTGAATGCAGAGTTCCAAAGAAGAGCAAGGAGAGATAAGAAAGCCTTCCTCAGTGATTAATGCAAAGAAATAGAGGAAAACAATAGAATGGGAAATTCTAGAGATCTCTTCAAGAAAGTTAGAGATACCAAGGGAACATTTCATGCAAAGATGGGTTCAATAAAGGACAGAAATGGTTGGACCTAACAGAAGCAGAAGATATTAAGAAGAGGTTGGTGGAATACACAGAAGAACTGTACAAAAAATATCTTCGCAACCCAGATAATCACAATGGTGTGATCACCAGCCTACAGCCAGACATCCTGGAATGTGAAGTCAAGTGGGCCTTAGAAAGCATCACAACGAACAAAGCTAGTGGATGTGATGGAATTCCAGTTGAGCTATTTCAAATCCTGAAAGATGATACTGTGAAAGTTTTGCACTCAATATGACAGCAAATCTGGAAAACTCAGCAGTGGTCACAGGACCGGAAAAGGTCCGTTTTCATTCCAATCCCAAGAACGGCAATGCCAAAGAATGCTCAAACTACCACACAATTGTACTCATCTCACGCACTAGCAAAGTAATGCTCAAAATTCTCTAAGCCAACCTTCAACAGTATGTGAACCGAGAACTTCCAGATGTTCAAGCTGGATGTAGAAAAGGCAGAGGAACCAGAGATCAAATTGCCAATATCCGCTGGATCATTGAAAAAGCGAGAGAGTTCCAGAAAAGCATCTATTTCTGCTTTATTGACTATTCCAAAGCCTTTGACTGTGTGTATCACAACAAACTGGAAAATTCTTCAAGAGATGGGAATATCAGACCACCTGACCGGCCTCCTGAGAAATCTGTATGCAGGTCAGGAAGCAACAGTTAGAACTGGACATGGAACAACAGACTGGCTCCAAATCAGGAAAGGAGTACGTCAAGGCTGTATATTGTCACCCTGCTTATTTAACTTATATGCAGAGTACATCATGAGAAATGCTGGGTTGGATGAAACACAAGCAGGAATCAAGATTGCTGGGAAAAATATCAATAACCTCAGATATGCAGATGACACCACCCTAATGGCAGAAAGCAAAGAAGAACTAAAGAGCCAATGAATGTGAAAGAGGAGAGTGAAAATGTTGGCTTAAGACTCAACATTCAGAAAACTAAGATCATGGCATCTGGTCCCATCACTTCATGGCAAATAAATGGGGAAACAGTGGAAATAGTGACTGACTATTTTGGGGGGCTCAAAAATCACTGCAGATGGTGACTGCAGCCATGAAATGAAAAGACACTTGCTCCTTGGAAGAAAAGTTATGACCAATCTAGATAGCATATTAAAAAAGCAAAGACATTCTGTTGCCAACAGAGGTCCATCTAGTCAAAGCTACGGTTTTTCCAGTAGTCATATATGGATATGAGAGTTGGACTATGAAGAAAGCTGAGTGCTGAAGAATTGATGTTTTTCAAGTGTGGTGTTGGAGAAGACTCTTGAGAGTCCCTTGGACTGCAAGGAGATCCAACCAGTCCATCCTAAAGGAAATAAATTCTGAATATTCATTGGAAGGACTGATGCTGAAACTGAAGCGCCAATATTTGGGCCACCTGATGTGAAGAACTGACTCATTTGAAAAGACCCAGATGCTGGGAAAGATTGAAGGCAGGAGTAGAAGACAACAGAGGATGAGATGGCTGAATGGCATCACAGACTCAATGGACATGAGTTTGAGTAAAACTCCAGGAGTTGGTGATGGACAGGGAGGCCTGGCATGCTGCAGTCCAAGGGGTCTCAAAGAGTCGGACAAGACTGAGTGATTGAATATTAGGGGGGAGAGTTTCAAATACTTTTTAAAATAAAATTGTTCTATTCATAAAGATAAAAGGATAATGTTACCAACAAGAGATGCAGTTAGAAATCTGTATGCCCTTATGAGACGTCAAAATAGTAAAATAGCTTATTTTTTTTAAAAGATGGTCAAAAATTGATAAAACTGCAAGGAGAAACAGAAAAATCCACCATCAGTGGGAGGTATTAAGACAAGTTTCTATCAAGTTAATGGAACAAGAGGAAAACTAAATCAATATACAAAAGACTTGGATAATAAATTAACAAATTTAACTTATCAGACATATATAAAATACCGCATTCAACAGTTACCAGTGCATATTCTTTAAAGCACATGTGTAATTCTTTAAAAAAAAAATTTGACTACATCATGGGCCATGATGTAGTTTCAAAGTTTGAAATATTTCCCAAAATAGTTTTCTGATCATAATAAAATAAGCTAGAAATCTATAACAATCCATAACCAGAACATCCTGTGTGTGCCGTGTGCTAAGTTGCTTCAGTTGTGTCTGACTCTGCGACCCCATGGACTGTAGCCCATCAGGCTCCTCTGTCCATGGGATTCTCCAGGCAAAATTACTGAAGTGGGTTGCCATGTCCTCCTCAGACGATTCCCTAGTGTTTGGAAATTCAGCAACATGCTGAAAATAACCCTTAGGTAAAAGAGGAAGTCACATTGGAAGTTAGAAACTATTTGGAATGAAATGACAAAAATGTATGAAATATCAAAATCTGTGGGGCACGGCTAAAGCTCTAGAGAGAGAAATAGAGAGTCATAATTGCATGGGATTTTAAAAAAGATGGACGCTCAGTGATCTAAGTGTTCACCTAAAGAAACTAGAAGAATCTTATTTGAACTAAGGCATTGGTTGCTTCAGTGTGCCGTAGGGGCACTCACACATTGTGTAATCTTTATGTATATTTGAGTTTAGTCCCTGAGGAGCCCCCATAGATGAAGCAGCAGCTGTGTGGGGTCATGCTGGCCTCTAAATGGAAGTGTACTGTGTTCCCCTGGGTTAAGAATGCACAGTGGAGTATAAACCCCAGGGTATGACCATGGCATGGCTGCTCTGTGCATGGTAGTCAAGGACTCACACGGTACCTAGAGGAGGGAGTGGTGGCCAAATCCTCTGTAATGACATCATTTGTTTCCTCCTAGCCATTTATCCGGAGAAGGCAATGGCACCCCACTCCAGTACTCTTGCCTGGAAAACCCCCTGAATGGAGGAGCCTGGTAGGCTGCAGTCCATGGGGTTGCTAAGAGTCGGACAAGACTGAGCGACTTCACTTTCATTTTTCACTTTCATGCATTGGAGAGGGAAATGGCAACCCACTCCAGTATTCTTGCCTGGAGAATCCCAGGGACGGGGGAGCCTGGTGGGCTGCGGTCTATGGGGTCTCACAGAGTCAGACACGACTGAAGCAACTTAGCAGCAGCAGCAGCAGCCATTTATCAACATCCTTCAGAGAGCACAGACTGGGCCTTCCTTACCACTTCTGCAACCCAGGGCCTGTTTCCTAAAATAACCTTGCTGGGTTACCCGGTTATGAATTACCTGGGCCAATATTTAGTCTCAGTTCCTGCTTACCCAAAGCCTCTTAACTCTCCACTTCTAACATAGACTCTCACACACACCCATCCCAAGTGCCTCTTCCCCATTTAAAATAACTAACTACTATAAAAACAGAATCAAAACAAATTACAGCAAAGAACAAGAAGAAATCCTGTGTATTCCTAAGCCATGTACAACCCCTGTACAAATTAATGTCTTTTTTTTCATATAGACCTTTTTTTTTTTAATGTGGGCCATTTTTTAAAATGAAATAGTCATTTCATTCCAAATAGTTTCTAGCTTCCATACTTATTGGCTGTGATGGGTCTTTGTTGCTGCACATGGACTTCTTCTAGTTGTAGTGAGTGGGGGCTTCTCTTTGCCGAAGTGCCCGGGTTTTCTTATTGTGGTGGCCTCACTTGTGGACCTTGGGCTCTAGGTGTGCACGATTCACTCGTTGCGGCTTACAGACTCAGTAATTGCAGCGTGCAGGCTCTAGAGTGTGGGCTCAAGTTGTTGCACAGGCTTGGTTGCCATGCGGCTCATGGGGTCTTCCTGGAGCAGTGATTGAACCCATGTCCCCTGCATTCCAAGGCAGATTCTTAACCACTGGGCCACCAGGGAAGCCCCCAAACTAATACGATTTCTGATTGTTCCCTCTCCCCAGCACTGTGTGCACATTGCCTGATTCCTACTTGGTCAGGGTAGCAGAAGAAATCACCTCTTCTGCCCTTCAACCTTCCTCTTCCCCAGTATCTGCTAATATCAAAGAGGGCCAGAGAGAATGCACTTTTCTTTAAAAGTGGAATCCTGATTGTAAGTAGGATTACCAAACTTAGCAAATAAAAATACAGGATTCTCAGTTAAGTGTGAGTTTCAGAGAAACAATAAATAATTTTTAGTTGAAGTGTGCCTTTTTTTAGCTGTGCTTGATCTTTGTTGCTGTGTTGGCTTTTTGCTAGTTGTGGCGAGCAGGGGCATATTCTCGTTCATAATTGCAGTGGCTTCTCATGTTGCAGAGCACAGGCTCCAGGGACTGTGGGCTTCAGCAGTTGCAGCAGGTGGGTTCTAGAGCACGGGCTCAGTAGTTGTGGCCCACAGGCTTAGTTGCTTCATGGCATGTGGGATCTTCCCAGACCGGGGATTGAACCTGTGTCTCCTGCATTGGTAGACAGATTCGTTACTACTGAGGCACCAGGGAGGTTCCCCATACTTATACTAAAAAGTTCACTGCTGTTTTTCTGAATTTAAAATTTAACTCAACATCTAGTATTTTTTTTTCCTGGAAACCCAATTACAGGAGAGAAGGGGTTGTAATCAGGGAGGAGGGACTGTCTGGAGATACTTCACCTCCACTTTGAACTAAAGGTTGACTTGGGAGCCTTTGGCTAAGTTATGTTTCCTGGAGAACTGACTCCATGGGGAGCTGGGAGAGCGACTGGTCCTTATGGGTGCCTCTTGCTCTTCATGGGATCCTGCCTTGGCTCACTGCATACTGGTCCCTCCAGACCTTTGGGCTTTGCAAGGGCAGCACACTCTTCCATCTGCTCAAGTTTAAGCTGGGAATGGAGGACAAGTGTAGTCAAGGTAACAAGCAAACACAAGCATGATATGCAAAAACACAGACTTTTTACTTTAATAAGTTATAAAATCAAGGAGCCAAATTTTACTCAAC
This sequence comes from Muntiacus reevesi, assembly GCF_963930625.1. NCBI lineage: Eukaryota > Metazoa > Chordata > Mammalia > Artiodactyla > Cervidae > Muntiacus > Muntiacus reevesi. Next base: position 181,180,472 of record NC_089249.1, on the reverse strand, counting down.
AGAAAACAAATGTATTGATTGCTGTCATCAGAGAGATAAAAACGCTGTGATTGAGTTCAGCACCAGAATAACCCATGCGACAGCTGCCTGTCAGACAGGGAGTACATAGTCAAAATGCTTCATCTGATAAAGACTTTGCTATTGAGCACCATTTGTATACTCCAGACAAACAAACAAAAAATCTTAAAGTACACATGAAAGGCTTATACGTGAAATTCCATGGGTTTTCCAAAAGGAGTAGATCAGAGAGCCAGGTCCCAAAACTCTAGCATGAGTCTTCCCATGAACATGAAGTGACTCTTGGGCCCCTCAGCAGACTTTCCAGAGCAGTGGACAAAGAGGGCCTCTGAATCTCAACCTGGTGTTAGGAAACCTTGGCTCAAAGACGTCCTCTGCCTCCCCCAGGCTGCAGGAGCCTCTCTGGAAGCTCAGGACTGTTGCTAAGCCAGCTGTCCAACCGTCTCAAGCTCAGTGGAAACTTACAGTGTCTGAGACCAGGTAAACACTGCCTTCTTAGACCACTGAGGACTCTAATCCAGAGAACTCTGTGGATACATGGCCCAAGGCACTGAGTATGGAATGTTGAGCCATGGCCACGTGGCCTACAGCTCCCAGAGGGCATCTTTCTTCCTGCCGCAGAAGACAGATCCCCCTGGGAGTGTCCCACCTGGGGGTCTCCCCAAAGGCTTCCAGCCCCCAAGACACACAGCCCTGCTTTGCTGAGATATGAGAATGGAGTGTTCCCATCCTGTGGCTCCCAAGAAAAGTAAACTGAGTAATACTCTGGTTAGGGCTAGTCCAGAGCTTCCTCAACACTCTAGAACAGACCCAAGCAAGCACTGCCCAGGCCTTCAGTCTGTGAGTAGCACCAGTTGCCATGAGTTCAGCCAATGGAGGAAAGCCGTGGGTCTATTTCCTAACAACAGAGAGGTGGGGTTGCAGAAGTGCTTCACACTACATCTTGTTAAAGAAGTGATACCAATGATATACATTCAGAAATGTTTCCTCCAGTTTGGCTCTTAGGAGCCACCAAGCTCCCAAGAGGGCGTGTATGAGAAAGTGTGGAGCATGGTGGCAGGGGGGAGGGAGGTAGGCTGTGTTGGGGAGACGGGGAGGCTAGTTCTCACCCATTCGATAGTTAGGCTTCATCCCAGATGTCCCCTCACTGTTTCCTACGACCTTAACCTGTCCCTTAGACCACACACAGAGATACATGCACGCACACGCACCCGTTCAGATAAAGGTATTTAGCACCTCAAAACTCAAAAAGTAAACATCGTGGTGTTATTTTGAGCCTCAGTATTTTCATCAACAGAATGGGGAATGAAACAAGAAAGAGTTTTCTAAGATCTGTGACTGGTGAGAATACCAAGTCTTTAAAACTTTCCTGGATGTGAAAAGCTTAAGAGTTACATGTCAGACTAGGCCCAGCTAAGGAGCTAATGTGCTTGGGTCCTGTAATTTCGGGAAGTTTAAGCTACATGTTCACACACACAGAAAAACAAGCCCTGACCACTCACTGGATTTTCCAGCAGAGTGCATGCCTCCCTCATCCTTCCAGTGACTTGAGGAAGCAGAGAGTCTTTCTGGGGAGCCCCAGGCCTGAGGCCAGGCTGGCCAGAGGTGACAAGCAAGGCCAAAGTTAGCGAAGAAAAGAGAGGCTTGAGAGAGCCTGGGAGTACCAGCTGGTGACCCCACATCCACACCACCTGCCTCACCACCTCCAGTACTGGAGTTCTCTGGGATTCATGACTCCACTCCACTGCATCCATCTTAATGACTGGTCACTTAGTAAATAAATCATTGTTTCTTCTTAGAGTCCCATGGGTCTTGTACCTCAAACTGGAGATTGGTAGGAAATGTCCTGCGTCTCCAGCAGGGCTGTCACCACAAGGAAAAGATTCCCAATCACTGCTCAGAAACTTAGGGCAAAGGTTTTCTTTCTCTCCCTCCTGCTGTCCTTCATTGATGGGGGGTGTAGAGCCTCCATATTCCTCTCTACCCCACACCGAACCCCAGTACAGGACTTGGAACATTCCAGGACTAGGAAACATAGGTACCAACCTAGTTGCCACATGCTTACAACTATATGTGTGTGTGTGTGTGTGTGTGTGTGTGTGTGTATGTGTGTATAATGTAAATATACCTATATATTTACATTATTCTCCTTCTTTGTTTCCTCAAAACCTTTTAGAGTCAGGAATCTGACTTCATCTCCACAACACAGGAGTTGCCATGGAATATCTCTATAAGCAAGAAAAAAAAAGCTATTGATGCTATCTTTCCATTTTATTAGAACTTTCCGAGCATCTCTTTCTTCCTCATCTCATCAATGAGCTCTTGGATCCTTTGGTTTCTGGTTTTTTCGTACGGGCTCGGTCGTCGAGGGATCAGGTTGGGTGGCTGGACTTCATCTTCCAGGCCATGGATTTTGTAGGGCACATCCACGGCATTGGTTTCTGGGTGGTCCTCGGTGGCATTGGTGCTGGAAGTATTGAGAGGTGCCTCCAGGGGTATGCCTGGCGGAGGCTGCACCTCCATGACCAGAGTGGGCACTGGGAGGGTGGGCAGGAGCTCTTCGATGTCATTGTGCTTCCCGGAGGGCGGCTCTGCCCTGTCGTCCACATCAGTGAGGTTGCCATGCAGGTTGCAGGACTTGCAGCACAGCTTATTGTAGCCTGGGATGGAGCAATAGCGAGACAAGACTTCCATCCTACAGAACACTGACTTGTCACCTTGGCAGCGGCCCTCTGAAAGAGAAAAGTGGGACAAATAACCAAAGGACGGAGAAGGGGGACCTCATTCCCCCACAGGAAGCAGGTTGCTGGAGGAGGCATTTAAAAGAGCCCAGAGACAGCGCAGAGGCAAGCGAGCTCACACAGAAACTCTGTGTGGTTTAGACACGGGGGAGCCCTTGGGCAGGGCGGTGGTGTCACGCTAGCTGTGAGTAATGCTCCCCTCCTCCAAGCAGGCCCCAGCTGAGTCCAGATGTCTCAGTATCTCTCAAAGGTGGAGACAGAAATGAGGTCTGTCTGTTCTTAAGGAGTGATTCCAAGCCCAAAGAATTGGACTTTGTCAGATCTTCACATTTGAGATCCCAGTGGTAACCTCAATGACGTTCTGTGGCACAGTTTGACTCTATTTATAATCATCTTTAACTTGTAACTATAACAAAATTAAACCTGAAAGAACCAGTTGCTAACACCCAAGAAAGCAAATCCCAGAGCCTCGGTCGTGGCCTCGCCACACTCCTCCACATCTTGTTTCCGCCTTCATCCAAACCCCCCAGATGAGCTTTGCTTCCGAAAAGTGCCTAAATAAAAATTAAAAGTCATCCAGACTTGTCTGGGAGTTCTTCCACCTGCCTCAACTTATGTGACACCCTGTGTCCTGCCACCGCTTCATCCACCACACGGTTCTGCCACAGCTGGGCTTCTGGTCATTTTCCAAAGTGCTCCAGAACACGATGCCTTCACACAGGCCAATCCAGCCTTACATGCAGATCCAGCCCAGCATATCTGCCCCTCTCTTTCCCACCCAAGATCTGCTCATCCATGGTCTGAGTGTGTGGAGAACCCTGGCTCTGCAGAGGCCACTGTTGTCTCTCCCTTTTCCTCTTTCCTCACGGTTATCTCCTTCTTGGCCTAGCTCCAACCTTGTCTGCAGCTGTATTAATAAGACCCATTCATCTCCTCTTGTTCTCAGCCTCTGTCTTCTTCCCAAATTTCTACCCGCTTCCCTTTCCGCTAACACCTAATTCCACACATAAATTAGGCGTTATTGAGATGATTTACAAAAATTCATTCAACATAAAAGAATAAGCCATTTAACAATATAACAAGGGATATTTGATCCATCATGAATTCCTAATCACTGACCTCAACGGGCCCCACTTTCCAACTATGTTCCCTGCTCAGCCACTCTCTATTCTTCGTAATGGGCATTTCAGACTTTTCCCATCTGCTGTGCCCTCCTATCCCCTCCGTCTCCATAGGACAGATGACATCTCCTACTGAAAGGAAGAAAAGAGGGGAGATTGGAAGGTAGGAAGGAGGGAAGGGGTAGCCACTGGTGGGAACCCCATCTGACATAGTTACTCTTTGTACTAACGCAGGGCATGTTCTACATCTACATGTAAAGCTGCGCTAACTCATTGAGATTCCCTGCAGTAACAGACAGGCAGGCCCTCTCCCACGTGAAAGCCAGTGGTTCTGACATCTGCCCTCTACACGGCCATTGCTTCAGCTTATAATCTCACTTTACAGGCTGGCAACCCACTTACTTGGACAACAACCTCAAACTCTTAGATACAACTGCCTACTAGACACCCCTCAATTTCTGTGGTCCCAAAAGTAGACTCCTCATGTCTAGCCCAAGTCCATGGCCTCCACTGGCATCATCCATCTCAGAGAATGGTCCTTCATGCACACAAGCCAGACCCCGGGGATCCCCTGTCCGGTCATCTCCAAGTCCATCAGGATTTCCCCTGATGCCCTTGATATATCCACGTTCCCCTCTCTCCTGCCTCCACTGAGCCAAGCTACCTTGCCTCTTGGCTGCACTGTGGTAAGAGCTTCCTTTCTGCCTGTCTCCATTCTCCCTCCTTCCTATCTAGTTATCCTGCTGTGTGTTCTTCAGCTGGAGACATGAACACATCACAGTCCAGATTGAAGCTCCTGGAATGCCCCTCCATTGTTTCAGGATGAGGACCTGTCTCCTCCACCTGTCCAGTCTCACTCAGGCCTTGATTGCCTTGCTGTGCAGGCTGCTCCCTGTGGCTGCAGGGCCTTTGCACATGCCATGTCACTTCTTCCTCTCATCCTCGAGGCTCAGCTGAAACATGTCTTCCTCAGTTAAGTACTGCCTGACCTCCCTTGGAGGTGACATCCCATAATATGTGGTCTAGTGGTGCCATGGGTCTCCCCTTCCCAGCGTTCCTTCCCAGCTACCAAGTCCACATTTAGTTGTTGGGTAAGGTAACTAATGCCTGACATTTTCATTATCCTGAAAGCTACAAAGGGCAGAGCCCAAAGCTGTATCCGGATATCCCTTTATCCCAGAGCCTAGAACAGAGAATCAAAAGAGTATGTAAGTGTTCAACATGAATAAGACAGATGTGAATGACTAAGCAAGTCCAAAACAAGGAATTCCTGGATGCCAGAAAAGCAATGCTACAGGCAAGAACAGACAGAGGCATATATCATCAGAGAGGGACCCAACCTTGACCCTGGGCTTCTAAGTGGCTGAAACAAGAAGGAAGCATGACTGGGCAAAGGCTGATGACATGAAGAGCTAGGGACAGATGGGCTGCTTAGGAAAAGCCCCGGTCCTCCTCATCCTGAGATGGAGAAACAGGCCAACACGTGGAGGGGAAAGGCAGATGGCCTTGCACAGAGGGCCAATTCCAGAAATCAAACTGAAAAGATCCTGAAATGTGGCTTTCAGGGTATTAAAACCTTGAATAAAGTTTTACATAAATATTCAAGATCTGAGACAGATGAAGTCAGAACAGTCCTGTTTGAAGCTGGGTGGAGCATGCTCAGAGCCTCTGCTCCCCTCCTCCCTCCTGGCCCCATTACCCCCCCTGGCAGCCACTGAGGGAGGCACATGAAAACCATGCCCACAGCCCTCAGGGAGACACGGGGGCTTTGGTAATACTAGGTGTGGCATCTCCCCCAGGCACTGGCCATCAGCTGGGGCAGGGAGGTCTCAACAAGGATGGAGCAGGCCTGGCCATGCTGCTGGGACTAGGCCCCCCTGCCGCCCCAGAGACACCCTCTCCCGTCACCTGTGCTGTCTCCTTCACACAGTAACAAGACTGGCATTAAGCATCTCCCTCACTTGTCTCCCACCAGGCGGGGATCCTGAGAAGCCAGTGTCACGTCAGTCTGGGGTAGGGGTCTGCCAAACACACATGTTGGCAAGTCGGGCCCTCCACCTGGTTTTGTAAAAAGGGTTTTATTGGAGCAGTCCTGCTGGTGGCCTGCCTGCAACTCCAGACAGGGTGCCCTCAGCAGGGATTTCTCCTGACCTGTCTGGGCAAGAAGACTTACTGGAAGCAGCACATCAGACACAGTTGTCTTGGTCTCCTGTCTCTTGAGCTGGGAGTCTTTCAATGATCAGAGCTCTGGGCGGGCTGACCTCAGTCATGGCCACTGTGACCCCCCCCCAAAGGCTGCGACCTGGCACCCTGTGCCCTGATGCCCATCTGCACAGTGCTGAGTGGTCATCCTTTCTCATGAACTCCCTCCACCCTGGAATAGGACCCCTTCGTGGGAAAGGGAAGGAGAGATGCCCAGATTAGGAGGCCCCATGTTGGACCTTGACATGGTGCGTGGTCCTTGTCAGCAAGGGAAGTGGACACACAAGCCCTGGTTCCTGAGGGCAGGCCGTGGGAGGCAAGGTAGGCATGGCTGGGCACACATCTGTGTGACTGCTGCAGGCCAGGAGCTCAGAGCTACAGCTGCCTTGTCCTTCTCCAGCCTAGACTCTCTGGAGGCTGGCCTAGCCCCCGCGTTGTGCCAGGAGCCAGGGCAGTGGCCTGATGGTGGCTCAGGGCACAGTGACCTGGACATTGTCTCCACTACTAAACACATATTCCCATTCCACAGGCTCGGATCCCAAAGATGGGCCCTGTTCCCAAACAGGGAGACCTTATCTACAAGAGAGAACCGAGGTATTCCTGCAAGGTGCCTGTTAGCACTAAAGGTTCAAAATTCAAATCATGGTGGCGTGTCTCTATGGGCTGCTGTCATATTTTGAAAAATGCCTGGGGAGGGGGCATAGGCCTCGGGGGGGGGGGGCCCTCAGCATCTATGTTGAGCAGGGTAGGGGGGACAGGAAAGCCACTGGAATCAGAAACTGAGGAATGATGTACCAGAACGGCACCTGCAGCTCTACAGCGCCATCGGTCACAGAGGTGAAAAGAAGGAGGCAGCAGTGTGCCAGACCCAAGCATCCAGTTTCACTGAACTTTTATTGAGTTTATTTGTGGGATGCATGACAGGAAGTCTTTCCACTGTTAGTAAGAGTAAAAGGTCATTTTCACAGTCACTTTGGCACACACTAACGTTGTCTCATAAAAAAACCAGAAAAGCAACGACAATGGAACCTATATAATACGTCATTAGATACATACAAAACACTAATAAAATATCCCTGATGAACCAAAGTGCATATAGACAGAGAGCACAATGCCCAGGACTGTATTGCACCTTCCCAGAGTCACGCGTGTCACTCGCATCAGCTAAGTCAAAGTTGGAAGTTAACAGTCATGAGAATTAGTATGTGTTACACCGCATATTTACATAACAGTAACTAGTGCCAAGGGAGAGCTGGACGCTGTCCAGCGGGGATGCTGTGAAGAGAGGACGGGGCTGGGGCAGGAGGGGAGTGACCGGCTGGGCTGCGGCACTGGTCACACCAGGGTGTGACCTCTGGTGTGAGGCGGTGCCTGCGGCAGAGTGCTCGGGGGCTCCAACAACAGTCAGCGCCAAAGGGCCTCAGCGGGTCTCCTTTCCAAGGAGGTGATCCTGCGCCTGGAGCCCCCCACAGGCTGGGCCTCCTGGACTCCTGGACTCAGCCAGGCCTCCTGGACTGAGAAGTCTTATCCTTGGCCAAAAGGTGGGTGAGCCGGCCGCCTGCCTCTAGATTGCACTGCCTGCCTCCTGCCTGGGTCATGTCTCCCCTCTGAAGCTGGAGCTAGCAGCCAATTCTGTTACCTTTCAACTTTAAGGCATCTTCTACATAGTTTTATCTAAGCAAAAAAGCAATAAAAATTGAGGTAATTCTGTAGTTGTTCACACGGGTCGGCGGCCACATCCACGTGAGACAGCCATGAGCTCTCACTCTCTCGCCCCTGTGCATGGGGCATGTGCACACGATGAGAAAGGCCATTGGAGCAAATGGACAGAGAATGGAAGTGGCGGTGTGTCCTGATGTCCCACCACAGGGACACATTCCCTGCCTCCTCTGCTTGACCTGAACCCCCAAGAGGGGCCGGGCATGGGGGTCAAGGGTTGTATGAGCTGGACACAAAGGCCACAGGAAGCAGGCCACGGTCACATGAGTCGGGAGGATACACTGGGCACAGGGTCAGCAGCAGCAGCAACAGCAGAGGAGGCTGGGGAGCCCCTGGCACCCTCACTGCTGGACACGGGCCGGGCGCAGGCTGGTGACGCACAGCTGCACGCCCGAGACCCCTCTGGGCTCCCTCACTGGGAGGCGGCGTTTGAAAGGGGGCCGGTGGGCGCCCCCTCAACTTCCAACCTGCAGCTCCAGCCTGGAGGGCTGCGGCCCCGTGAGCCGGTCACAAAGTGGTCACATCCACACTTGGGCCTCTGGCCCCTCCAGCACCACGACAGATCTTTGCCCCTTTAAAAGCCGTCACCACCAGGTCCTGGCACCCCCACAAGAGGCCGTGCCTCTGCAGGACTGGCCCTCCCGGCCAGGTGGCTCCAAAGGAGACAGCCGAGCACAGACGCCCGGAGAAACAGATTCCACCAGCAGAGCTCAGGAAGAGTCAGGGGAGCTTTCCATAGACAGAGAGGAGGGGCGCCCACGGCAAGCTCCACAAGGCGCAGGGCATGCACTGGAGGGCAGAGACAGAGTTATAAACGGGCCGGTTACTTGACGAGGTCTCCTGGGCTGGCGAGTCAGGGTCCGGGCGGGATAGCCACTGCACCACGTAGCTCTTCTTGGAGGGGTCAGAGGTGTTTCCTAGAGGGAAAAGACAGGCACCTGAGGCCGCTAGGGTACTGGGTCTGGGCCTCCAACCCACCCACCCCAGGCAGGAGGGCTCCGTGGACTCTGGTGTCCCAGGGGCAGATGGGCCCCAGTCAGCCTCTAGGCCCAACTCCTGCCCCTCCTACACCAAGCATCTTGGGCGTCAGCCACACAGGGTCGCTCCCCACACAGGCCCCACCAACACCGCCTGATCTTGAGAAGTGCCGGGAACAAGAGATCCTGGCTCTACACTCCTTTTGGCTGGGGCAGACACACCTAGGGCTCCCTGGTCTGTAGCAGGGACTCCTGACTGGGTCTATGTCATGAACTGTCGTGGGGACCAAGAGAGGTGATGTGTGTCCAGCCCTTGGCAAGGCACCTGTGCAGTCAGTGTTCTGGCTGCTCTCCTCTCAGGGCATTAAGCACCCTCTGCACTCACACAGGTAACCCTACTCACATGGGGACCCTTACTCACACAGGTAACGTTACCCACATGGGCACCCTTACTCACACGGGGACCCTTACTCACATGGGTACCCTTACTCACACAGGTAACCCTACTCACATGGGCACCCTTACTCACACGGGGATACTTACTCACACAGGTAACCCTACTCACATGGGCACCCTTACTCACACAGGTACCCCTACTCACACAGATACCCCTACTCACACAGGTACCCCTACTCACACAGGTACCCCTACTCACACAGATACCCCTACTCACACAGGTACCCCTACTCACACAGATACCCCTACTCACACAGGTACCCCCTACTCACACAGAACCCCCTACTCACACAGGTACCCCCCTATTCACACAGGTAACCCTACTCACACAGGTACCCCCTACTCACACAGATACCCCCTACTCACACAGGTACCCCCTACTCACAGAGGTACCCCTACTCACACAGGTACCCCTACTCACACAGGTACCCCCCTACTCATACAGGTACCCCCCTACTCACACAGAACCCCCTACTCACACAGGTACCCCCCTAATCACACAGGTAACCCTACTCACACAGGTACCGCCCTACTCACACAGGTACCCCTACTCACACAGATACCCCTACTCACACAGATACCCCCCTACTCACAGAGGTAACCCTACTCACACAGGTACCCCTACTCACACAGGTACCCCCCTACTCACAGAGGTACCCCTACTCACACAGGTACCCCTACTCACACAGGTAACCCTACTCACACAGGTACCCCTACTCACACAGAACCCCCTACTCACACAGGTATACCCCCCTACTCACACAGAACCCCCTACTCACACAGGTACCCCCCTACTCACAGAGGTAACCCTACTCACACAGGTACCCCTACTCACACAGGTACCCCCCTACTCACACAGGTACCCCTACTCACACAGGTACCCCTACTCACACAGGTAACCCTACTCACACAGGTACTCCTACTCACACAGAACCCCCTACTCACACAGGTATACCCCCCTACTCACACAGAACCCCCTACTCACACAGGTACCCCCCTACTCACACAGGTAATCCTACTCACACAGATACCCCCTACTCACACAGGTAACCCTACTCACACAGGTAACCCTACTCACACAGAACCCCCTACTCACACAGGTACCCCCTACTCACACAGACACCCCCCTACTCACACAGGTACCCCCTACTCACACAGGTACCCCTATTCACACAGGTACCCCCTACTCACACGGGTACCCCTACTCACACGGGTACCCCCTACTCACACGGGTACCCCCCTACTCACACAGGTACCCCCCTACTCACACAGGTACCCCTACTCACACAGGTACCCCCTACTCACACAGGTACCCCCTACTCACACGGGTACCCCCTACTCACACGGGTACCCCCCTACTCACACAGGTACCCCCCTACTCACACAGGTACCCCTACTCACACAGGTACCCCCTACTCACACAGGTACCCCCTACTCACACAGGTACCCCCTACTCACACAGATACCCCCTACTCACACAGGTACCCCCTACTCACACGGGTACCCCTATTCACACAGGTACCCCCTACTCACACGGGTGCCCCTACTCACACAGGTACCCCCTACTCACACGGGTACCCCTGTTCACACAAGTACCCCCTACTCACACAGGTACCCCTACTCACACAGGTACCCCCTACTCACACGGGTACCCCTATTCACACAGGTACCCCCTACTCACACGGGTACCCCTACTCACACAGGTACCCCCTACTCACACGGGTACCCCTACTCACACAGGTACCCCCTACTCACACGGGTACCCCTATTCACACAGGTACCCCCTACTCACACGGGTACCCCTACTCACACAGGTACCCCCTACTCACACAGACACCCCCCTACTCACACAGGTATCCCCTACTCACACAGGTACCCCTATTCACACAGGTACCCCCTACTCACACGGGTACCCCTACTCACACAGGTACCCCCTACTCACACAGACACCCCCCTACTCACACAGGTACCCCCTACTCACACAGGTACCCCTATTCACACAGGTACCCCCTACTCACACGGGTACCCCTACTCACACAGGTACCCCCTACTCACACGGGTACCCCTATTCACACTGGTACCCCCTACTCACACGGGTACCCCTACTCACACAGGTACCCCCTACTCACACAGACACCCCCCTACTCACACAGGTACCCCCTACTCACACAGGTACCCCTATTCACACAGGTACCCCCTACTCACACGGGTACCCCTACTCACACGGGTACCCCCTACTCACACAGGTACCCCCTACTCACACGGGTACCCCACTACTCACACAGATACCCCTACTCACACAGGTACCCCTACTCACACAGATACCCCTACTCACACAGGTACCCCCTACTCACACAGGTACCCCCTACTCACACAGATACCCCCTACTCACACAGGTAACCCTACTCAGACAGGAATGGACTGAGCCCTGATGTGTAGTCACCATGAATCTGGTTTCTCTCCCAGACCAAAAGGGAGTGCCAGGAAGGCAGGGGTGGGCTGAGTCCAGGCCCTCCTTCACTAGGGCCTAGCCTGGAGATGAGCATGGCAAATGCCAGCTCCTTTCATTTCCTGCCAGGGAAAGGTCCCAGACCAGGCCTGGGTGGCCTTAACTTCTCCCTCAAGTTCACAGATGCTCTATTTGGCCTCTAGTTGTGGGAAGAGCTGCATTTGCCTGGGCTACCCGCCTCCCCAGACCTGCTGCATGCAGAGGGCTTACGGGGACAGGGGCCTAGCCTGCAGATCCTTGCCGTCTCAGGCCGCTCCTCCCGGCAGACCCCGAAGCTGTCGTCTGCAGTTCGGCAGAGCACCGGCCGTTCCTGGGTGCCGTTTCCACAGGTTACCGAGCACTGCAGACAGAGAGTACCAGTCAGGGCCCACCTCCCACGCTAGGCTTGGTCTGCAAGGGCTCCCCAAGAGAGTGACCCCACAACACTTGGGAGGTGGAGAGGGAAGAGGGGAGAGTGTGAGCTAGAGGTCTGCCCGGCCTTGCCCTCGCCTCTGGAAGTTGCCTCAGGCTCTTGGGCTCTGAAGTGAGCTGAAGAGGACAAATATGCAGGGCCAAGGAGAGCCCGGCACTTCCCTTCTCCGTCTAGAGGGACTGAGGCCCGGAGAAACGGCTGTGCGCTGGGGACCACCGGGAAACCTCTGCCTGTGTGCGGGTGTTGGCAGAGGGCCTTCCCCCTTCCAGACACAGACCTCTGCACCACCAGCACCCGCACCGCCCCCTCCAGCCTCTGGCCCAGGAAAGCTCTGCCCGAGGGCAGGAGGTGTGGCAGAGGACGCTCCCTTCCTGTGGACACAGACTTCTGCACCACCAGCACCTGCACCGCCCCCTCCAGCCTCTGGCCCAGGAAAGCTCTGCCCGAGGGCAGGAGGTGTGGCAGAGGACACTCCCTCCCTGTGGACACAGACCTCTGCACCACCAGCACCTGCACCGCCCCCTCCAGCCTCTGGCCCAGGAAAGCTCTGCCCGAGGGCAGGAGGTGTGGCAGAGGACGCTCCCTCCCTGTGGACACAGAGCTCTGTACCACCAGCACCCACACTGCCCCCTCCAGTCTCTGGCCCCCTTGGCGTCACCGCACTGGGAGGGGCCAGAAGAGGCTGTCATGCCCAGACTCCTGGCTCTGCTCACAGCTCAGCCCAGCCGAGCCAAAGGATGATTCTCAAGTCCTTACCTCATGTGTGAGAAAGGCCTGACTCAGCAGACTGGGTTGCTTCAACCTACCCAGTTCCAAGAAAAGCCTATTTTCAGGACTGGCCTGATCAACTCCTGGGAACCAAGTTCATGGAACGGTCTGTCTGGTAAGAGCATACCTGTGTGCCTGAGGTCCTGAATCTGGCTGCACCAAAGTGTTTGGTTGGTTTACACCAAGAATATGATTTGTGGTGAGCATCTGCTTTCCTTCTGGGGTCCGGGGCTTCAGCAATGGATGTCAGTCATGCAGGCGCCCTGTGCTTCCACGCATGATCCCCAGTGAAAACCGTGGACCCTGGATGCTTGTGCCTGGTCTCCTCCAGACTCCACCCAAGTGCTTTTTCCCTTTGCTGATGCTACTCTGTACATGAACCATGAACTCCCAGAGCTAAAGTTGGATTTAGAAAAGGCAGAGGAACCAGAGATCAAATTGCCAACATCTGTTGGATCATAGAAAAATAAAGAGAGTTCCAGAAAAACATCTACTACTGTTTCATCGGTATATATAAAAGCGGTATATACTAAAGTCTTTGACTATGTGGATCACAACAATCTGTGGAAAATTCTTAAAGAGATGGGAATACCAGGCCATCGCACCTGCCTCCTGAGGAACCTGTATGCAGGTCAAGAAGCAACAGTTAGAACCAGACATGGAACAAGAGACTGGTTCCTAACTGGGAAAGGAGTATGTCAAGGCTGTATATTGTCACTCTGCTTATTTAATTTATATGCAGAGTACATCATGTGAAATGCCAGGCTAGACAAAGCAAAAGCTGAACCAGATTGTCAGGAGAAACATCAATAACCTCAGATATGCAGATGACACCACCCTAATGGCAGAAAGCAAAGATGAACTCAAGAGCCTCTTGATGAAGTGAAAGAAGACAGTGAAAAAGCTGGCTTAAAATTCAACATTCAAAAAATGAAGATCATGGCATCTGGTCCCACCACTTCTTGGCAAATAGATAAGGAAACAATGGAAACAGTGACAGACTTTACTTTCTTGGACTCCAAAATCACTGCAGATGGTGACTGCAACCATGAAATGAAAAGATGCTTGCTCCTTGGAAGAAAAGCTATAACCAACCTAGACATTGTATTAAAAAGAAGAGATATAACTTTGCTGACAAAGATCCTTCTAGTTAAAGCTAAGGCTTTTCCGGTAGTCATGTACAGATGTGAGAGTTGGATTATAAAGAAAGCTGAGTGCCAAAGAATTGATGCTTTTGAACTGTGTTGCTGGAGAAGACTCTTGAAACTCCCTTGGACTTCAAGGAGGTCGAACCAGGCAATCCTAAAGGAAATCAACCCTGAATATTCATTAGAAGGACTGATACTGAAGCTCCAATACTTTGGCCACCTGAGGCAAAGAGCCTACTCATTAGAAAAGACCCTGATGCTCGGAAAGATTGAAGGCAGGCGGAGAAGGGGACAATAGAGGACAAGATGGTTGGATGGCGTCACTGACTCAATGGACATGAGTTTGAGCAAGCTCCAGGAGCTGGTGATGGACAAGGAAGCCTGGCGTGCTGTGGTCTGTGGGGTTGCAAAGAGTTGGACACAACTAAGCAACTGAACAAAAACAAAACTTTCATTGTAGTAAAGCATAACCATGACTATAGCAACTTCCGTGGGGATCTTTGAGATGAAAGCTGGTCTTGGCAACCCCTGACCCACCAGGCATGTGAGCTGGATGTCAGTGCTCACATCAGCTCAGCCTTGCCCCTAAAACTCTCCTCCAGCCCCTGAGACTATCCTCACTAATTTTTTCAGCCAGATCTAAGCCCTCCTTTGCTCATGTCTCCTCTTGCAAGTCTGGTTGGCCTTTTAGCCACACTTCTGCCCCCAGAGACAAAAGCCCAGCCCTCCTTTTGTATCTTGGAGCTCAGGCTGCCCCTAGTCTTCTGGAGGTCCAGTCACCCATAGCACATGGGAGCCTCTGCCCTGCAGAGTAAAGATACACATTCCTCTGACTTTCACACAGAACACTAGCCAGGGAAGCATGGGTGCCCTGAGACCTACAGGATGTGGCCTAGGGCAAGAACAGCATCCAGGCCAAGGTGGATCACCCTGGCCCCTTCAGTCCCACCCAAGCCTGGTTTCGGGGCTGAGGACATGGAGCCGGGGAGCTGCTCACCTGGGACCAGGACCCGGCGCGCCACCGGCCAGGGCACAGCTCGCGGTTGCAGGCCCGGCGGCCCTCGGGTCGTGCGTCATTGCAGTGCTTGGTGTGCACGGAGCGCGTGGTGTTGTTGTGCAGGGGCTGGACACAGCGCACGGAGCGAGCCTGCATGCCTGTCCGCCCACAGCTCCGACTGCACGGCTCCCACTCGCCCGTGACCCACCTGCCAGGGCACACAGCACATGGTCAGCCCCCGGAGAAACCCCAGTGGACGGGGGCAAGACAGCCTGTTCCTCCAGGCGCATCTTCCCTGCGTCCGGAAGGTGCCCTGAGGCCAGCTGTACCCCTGCCTGAGGTCCTGCAGACCACGAACCCCAAGCGTGCCCACTGCTGGGAGACCCTGGTTTGGGGGAGCCTTTGTCCTTTCTTAGCCTCCTGACTCTGACCTCACCAACCTTTCTGGGCAGCAGCATGGATGCCCTTAGCATCTGTCCTCAAAGGGCACCCACCTGCCGATTTACCCACCATCTTCCCTGCTTGGGGCCCTGCAAAAGGAACCTGGGCCCAGAAATGCAGCCCCATCAAGTTCCAGGTCTGGAGGGTCAAGGCTGCAGCCCCTGGGATGAGCTGTGAGGGAAACATCTACCACAGGGCCAGAAGCAAGCCCGACACCCTCGGAGCCTGTTTCCCCATCTGAGCATTAGAATTTATTGTCATTTCTAGCATCCCAGGTGGATCTAATGGTTAAGAACCTGCCTGCCAGTGCAGGAGATGCAGGTTCAATCCCTGGGTTGGGAAGATGCCCTGGAGAAGGAAACGGCAACGCACTCCAGTGTTCTTGCCTGGAAAATTCCACGGACAGAGGAGCCTGGTGGGCTACAGTCCATGGGGTCACAAAGATGCACATTACTGTTTCCTTCTAGCAAGTCTGAAGGAGGAGGCCACTGCACAGGCTGAAACACCTTAGACTCCATAGAACATGTTGAGTGAGAAAGACTGAAATGTCTCAGGGCCTGTGGGGCCCAGAGCCACCCAGAAACCAGGTCCTGCGCCACCCCCCACAGGAGCCCCAGGACGCTTCCCCCCTCCTCTAGCGGGGCTGGGGGCCAGACAGCCCCGCACTCACACGGGCTGGGAGCACTCCTGTGGGTTGCAGGTCCGGCGGATGGCTTTGGGCTTTGAGACGGAGTCGCAGAAGCCTCGGTGCACCATCTTGTGGTCCAGCCTCCGGCGGCAGCCATACTTGGTGAATTGGGACCCTGAAGATGAGAGCTTGAGGGGGCTCAATGGGACAGTATGGGCCCTCCAGCAGGTGTGGAGGAGCGGCTCCTCAGGCCACTTCAGCCCTGTTCTGCCTGTCCTGCTAATGGGGCAAGGGTGGGGCAGGTTTGGACAAGTCCAGCCTGGTGCCCGCCCAGCACCCCAGGCCAAGTGAGGGTGCCAGGCCAGGGAGAGCAGCCTCCTGTGGCTTCCTGGGGCAGGAGGGAAGGTTCTAGTCCCTCTCCCAGCATTTAGTCATTTACTATACCTTGGATTAACATGCACTGAGAACCTCACTAAACATGGAACACAGCCTGCAAGGCTCCTTCAGCCAGTCTAGTGTAGCAGTTCTCAGCTGGTGGAGATTTTGTCCCTGGGGACATCTGGCAATGTCTGGGACACTTAGTTGTCACAACTGGAAAGGAGATGCCACCAGCATTGAACAGGGAGAGGCTGGGGATGCCACTCAGCATTCTACAATCATGGGACAATCCCCATAACAGACAACTATAGAGCCCAAAATGTCAACTGGGCTAAGTCTCAAAATCTCAGTCTAGTGCGTTAGACATGAGAGAATATGACAGGGCAGCCTGATCTAGACTGGGCGTCTGGGGGTGCCCCAGGAAATACAGGATACCAGTGCTCTGGTTTCATGGAAAGCAGTGGAGGAGGCTCCCCAGGGAGGAGATGGCCTGTGCAAAGGCCCTGAGGCAGCAGCACGGCATGTCCAGAAAAGCAGCTAAGGCCAGCACGGACAGGGCCAAGTGAGCAAGGGTTGCAGTGCCAGTGGCAGAGGGAGATGTCAGAGAGTTGCTTGGACCTTGGAGGCCATGAGGAGAATTTTGTTTTTTATCAAGAGCAGAAGGATCTGCTGGTAACTATGACACCAGGAAAGGGTATGGTCTAATCTGCCCCTTTAATAGGTTAAAGTGGGGGACAGTCGGGTAGTGAGGATGCCGCCAGGACTGGGGAGATGGTAAGAGCAGATGAGTCCAAGAGAAATGCGGGAGAGAGGCTCAACAGGACGCGCTGATAAAATCAGGGCTGGGCAGCTCCGGGGACGGCTGGGGTGCCACCCACTCAGGCAGCAGCTCTGGGAGAACTCCCTGTCTCGTCTTGGTATGGGGCCCTGCGTGGTCCTGCATCTGAAGGTGGTCTGTCCTGCCCACCTGCTCCTGCAGACTGAGTGTCTTCTCCTGCTTCTCATCTCCTCCAGCCCCCAAGGAGCTGGGAATACACTGGACAGATCAGAGCTTCCTATCTGTTATGTCGCACCCAAGTTTGAGGTCCAAGGCAGGTGGGACCTCCCTGCACCCAGCCCTGCCCCAGAAAGGAAAGGCCTTTTGAATGAACTTAAGAGGGACCTGCAGAGGAGGCCTCTCCACTGGTCTCCAGCTTGGCCCAAGTCTTTCCTGTGACCTGCCTCACGATGTCACAGTGATCTATCCAAGGCTGTCATAGTGACCTCCTGTCAGGCCAGACCTCCTTCCCATGATGATGCAGGTGGGTGCTGGTGTCGTGCAAGCCCACACATGCCCCCTTGCTGCCTTTGGCCAGCGGCCCTGAGCACCTCCCTTCCTGTTCACCCTCTGCCACCTCCCTGGTGGGGCTAGGCCCTTGTTACCTGGGCAAAGGTCACTGACTTGGGTCTAGTGTTCTCACAGCTGGCACAACCCTCACTCCAGGCAGTCAGCAGAGACCACGGGCTGAAGGAAGCTCCTCACCCAGGAGACCCTTCCTGCTCAACCCCACCTCCTCTGGGGCCCCAGCTCTGAGAAGGCCCCTCACCTCCACCGCAGGGCTTGGAGCAGGGAGACCACTTCTTCAGGGCCCACTCATAGCCCACAGAGTCGTCCTCCAGGACGTTGTTGTCGTCCACATTGAGCGAGTCCTCATGGATCATGTACTTGTAGGTCAGCGAGATGCGGGCGTCCCCCTCCGGGATGACCTGCCCCGGAGACAGGGGTGAATATGCCTGGCCCCCTCCTCCCTCCCCCAGAGACCCGGTTAGGAAGGTCAGCCCGAGGAACATGCCTGGCAAGCCTCATTATTCCCGATAGTCAGGTTCTAGAGGGTCCCAGCAAACACGGAACCTATCAGTACTGAACCAGTGCTCACAGGGGAACACGGGGTCTGGCCATGACATTTTCATCAACAGCCCATTCATAAGCATATTCTATGTGTATTTCTGTTTAGACACCTTAATCAGTACACACTGTTGATTCTTTAATACTGAACTCACAGCCAGCACCCAGGTACTTGTGCCTGGACAAAGCTCAGTAACACATGCATTCTTGTCTCTCCACGGGGCAAACCCACAGCCTCCCACACAGAGGGGCAGCAGACACTTCACAACCACAACTGGGGACATTTTAAACAGTGAGATTATTCTCTGAAAGCATAAAAATGCAAAGAACATGGCAGTAAACAGAGTGTGAAAAGACGCTTGTTTACAGCAGGAGCTGAAATAAGAAGCAGAACCATGCCTGGCTCGGCTCTGCTGGGAGCACAGGCAGGCCTCGCTCTATGGCGCTTCAGTTTACCGTGCTTCACAGACGTTATGTCTTAACAACTCAAAGGTTGATGGCCAACCCACGTGCGGCAACTCTATTGGTGCCATTTGTCAACAGCATTTGGTCACTCTGTGTCTGTCTGGGTCACGTTTTGGTAATCCCCACAATCTTTCAAATTTTTTCATTATTGCTGGACAAGTTAATGGAAGTAGTTAAGGCTTCAAAAGCTACTGACTAAACAGAGACCCTGAAAGGAGTTACATGCCAAGCTGCTGAGAATCAGAAACAGTAAGTGATCTTAGGAGCCAGCAGATAAGGGAGGGGGTAAGTCACAAGAAAGGGAGTCAGTCACGAAGCTTCCTGGGCCTTGGGAATCTGCCCACTCCCAGGGATCTGCTGACATTCTGAGACTTACGAATAGACATACAAGGCTTTAACATAATAGCCAGAACTGCATCTCCGCACAGAAGGTACTCACGGCTGGAAATAAAAGCAGGACTGCTTTGAACAGAGTTCTGAAGTCTCAATAGTGGGAGAAGGGATGCGGGGATGAGGGGGACAGACTCCCCAGAACCTCTCAACTGGGGGTCCAGACTGCTGTTCCAGGGGCTGCCAGTATCGCCTGAACATGGATGTATACATTTGTTTCTTGCTGTCCCATGTACTGGGAACTCCAGATTAGACCTGGATGGTTCCCAATTTAGTGAGATATAGCATATATATACATATATATATACACATATTATATTATTATATTATATGGATTAATAATATGTTATTATAATATATAAGAATATTATATTACATATTATATTATTAGAAATTATATTATATGTTATAATATATTATTTTAATATACTATATATTAGAATATATTATATAATATATATTATATAATTATATACTATATATTAATTAAATAAATATCATAATATTTAGTATATAGTAATATATATAATTATATATAATATATATTATGCAATTATATATGGAATATATAATTATATTTTTAATATATTTTCTATATTTTTACATATTTATAAAAATATATATTTATATATTTATAAAATTTTTATAAACATATATTTATAAAATTTATATATTTATAAAATATTTTATATTTATATATTTTATATGAGATATATTATGTAGAATATAGAATATATAGAATATAATATATATTATATATAATTTTATATATTAATACTATAATCAATTAAATTTAATAAATAATAATATTAATAATTATTTTAATTTATAGTATTGTTAAATTAATATAAATTAATATAAATATAAATGTATTATATAAATATAAATTTATATATTTATAAAATTTATATATTTATAAAATGTTATATATAATTATATATTCTATATAGAATATATAATTAATATATTATATATTTTATATATATTTACATATTTATAAAATATTTTATATTTATATATTTTATATATATTATATACTATATAGTATATAATATATAATGATATATATTAATATATAATATTATATATATAATAATTATGATTGTTATATTATAAATATAAATGTATAATTATATATTGTATATAGTATATATAAATTATATAATATATATTATATAATTTATGTATTGTTATATTTATATAATATATAATTATATATACTTGTGATTATATATTATGTTATATATAACATGATGTACATATATTATATAATATATATTATAATGTATAATATATATTATATTAGATATTTAATATATTATATATTTTTTTATATAATACATATATATTTCCTGTGGCAACATATGTATACTAACTTCTTGCTATATCACTTGTCCTCGTACATAACTCACTACTAATGTAATAAACTTCCTTATTTCTTGCTTACTAAGTGTGCTGTGTGTTTGCTGCTCAGTCGTGTCCGACTCCTTGTGCCCCCATGGACTGTGGCCCACCAGGCTCCTCTGTCTGTGGGATTCTCTGGCAAGAATACTAGAGTGGGCTGCCATGCCCTCCTGCAGGTGATCTTCCCAACCCAGGAATCGAACCCAGGTCTCCTGCATTGCGTGTGGATTCTTTACCGTCTGAATCACCAGGGAAGCCCAAGAATCTGGAGTGGGTAGCCTATCCCTTCTCCAGGGGATCTTCCAGACCCAGGAATCACACTGGGGTCTCCTGCATTGCAGGCAGATTCTTTATAGTCTGAACCACCAGGGAAGCCTAGGGTGGTTATTTTGCCAGTGAATCCTCTCAACCTGAAACCAAAAGTAAGTCTCAGCAGGACATAACTCTTTCAGCAGAACAATTATTATCACTTTTATTATGGTGATCTCTGACCAAGTGGTCTTTGATGTTACTATTGTAGCTGACTTTTTGCTTTTTATTTTTAATTGAGGTATGTGCATTGTGTTTTAGACCTAAGGCTATCACACATTTCACAGACTACAGGACAGTGTAACATAACTCATATGCACTGGGAAACAAACACATTCGCATGACTTGCATCACTGACATTCACTTTACTGTGGTGGCCTGGAACCAAACCTACCTATTTCTCCCGAGGTACGCCTGTACCAGTTTTTGAGATTAGAAATGCTTTCGGCAGGTGAATTTACCAACACAGGAACAGTAGGTTCTGAGGCCTGGCTGTATGTGCACTGACAGAGGCAGCGCACCAGAGGCACTTCTGGGGATGAACGGGCACGCGGGCGAGGTGAGCAGAGTGCAGTGCTCGTGAGCACCCCACCCCTCGCTGCACACCCTCTTGCGGGGCGCTGGCCCCACCACAGTGTGCTCACCTTGACACCTGAGCCTTATCTGCAGTGTTTTAATTTTTTTTTTACTCATAAAATATATTGCATATGCAATTGAAATTAATTTTTCAAAAGTGAATTAGGAAATCAAACCCCCTCTGTGTGCCCATCACCAGGAGCAGCCTGTGATCCTGGACTCAGGGGACCCGGGGTCCAGTCCTGCTCAGAGACAAAGTCTTAGTGTGACCCGGGTCGAGCAGTTCAATTTCCTGGAGCCCCATCGGTCACCCCCAGGGAGTTTCAGGGTTTGAACGCAGTAGCAGACAAGAATAAGCATGATGAGAGGCGGCCGTGAATGTCGCCCAGAGTTGTTTGTGGAGGGGAAGCCTAAATGCTTACAGGGGATTTTGTCTCTAGTCACCCAGGGACACAGGGCCCAAAGCCAGGCCGGTGGGTCCATGTGTGCGCCTCACTCTGACACAGAGATGGAGATCCTCAGCTCAAAGGTCAGGCCGGAGGGGTCGTGCAGAACCTGGCCCGAAGGATGCAGGGAAGCGCAGGGCTCCCAGGCACCGCCCCACCCCTTCCCCAGCAGCCATGTGCCCCACCTGCCTCACGCTGCAAGAGGCGGCGGGCCTGGCCCCTCTCTGACTCACCAGCACAGTGATGGTGCCGTGGAGGGGGCCCATGGTCTGCAGCGTCTCCCGGCCGTCCTCATTCCGGTACTCCCACTCCACACCCATGGCAATGAAGGTCTTGGAGTTGGGATCCACGTCATTCTCTTCATTTAAGATGAACTTGCCTGTCTCCAGGTTTTTGACGGCTGAATGATAAAAGACAGAATGACGGAAGCCAGCCATGATCACCCGGGGAGGTCAGCAGGGTTCACTAGCTTGAACAGGTTGGGGGAGTTGTGGGGAGCAGAGCCCCTAGTCTTCCAAGTGCCCTCCTCCAGGGGCCCATCAGTCCTGCTGACAGCCCAAGCCGCCTTGGGAGCCTGCCTTGTCCTTCGTCTCTGCACTGGACCTGGGTTTCCCTCCAACCCGCCCTTCTGCTGGGTCCAGGGCTCTTTCCTGGATCTGCCTCTCAGGCCCTGGAGGAGAGGTTCCATGGTAGGGACTTAGCAACCACCAGGGCCACGTCCCTGCAGTCTACTTGGCGCACTCGGGGGGCTCTCAGAGCCACTGCCCTTCCTGTTCCAGCTCCCTGGGAGAGGGGTGCCTGCTGGACACCAGGGCTTCCTGCCCTGGGGTGAGCATACGTCCCATACATCCGCCCATCCTGTTGATAACTATGGCTCAGCTTGGTGCCCCACCAGTTCCCTACATCCCAAAGAGGCCTGACCTGACTCGGGGACCACCCAGGCCACTATACATCCACAAAGAATGTCTAGGAGATGAGAATCCGCTGGTCAAAGCCTCACACTTGCCAGAGTGTGGAAAGCAGCTACTGGGGGGCTGCTGGAAGATTTTAGCAGGGAGGCCACAGACTGGACACAAAAATCACGGGATAACAGTGAGGAAAACGTTCCCTGCACAAGTTTCCTAGACTCCCTTGGGAGCTGTGGTAAGTGCCAGGAGGTGCCCAGCTGGTCACTAACCCTCCCTCCTCCTTTGCAGGGATGGCCCTGGGCAGGAAACAATGTTTAGGTAGAAGTGTCTTTTTTTTAAGGGGTTGACTTTTATATTTGCCTTCTACTTAAAACAAGTAGTACTGGCTGTCCATTTTGGGATAGCAACATAAAAGTCTCTTAAAATAAGGAAGAAAGAAACACTTGTATTTTAAAAAGAGCCATGTTTGCTCACATCAGCGGGGGTGCTAGATGCCTGCAGCCAGGGAACCCCTGACCCAGTGTGGCCTCCAGGGCACTGGGATGAAGATGGGGCCCAACCTAGAAAGGACTTGTGTGGGGTCCCCTCACTGACCCCCAGCATCACTTCCTACTTCAGCCCTGCAACTTGTGGGGGGAGTGGATGAGGGAACCCCTGTGAGGAGCACAGTGCCACAGCGGCTGCCATGTGAGAAGGGGCACCCCAAGCTGTTAGAACATGCAAATTCTCAAGAGATGCCTGGAATCTCTATTCCAAAAGGATCACTTGAATTTAAAATGAAACTAAATGAAAATATGCAAATGCACCATGGGAGCCCATCTACCGGCTGGCCTCGGCATCCACTGCTTGTGGACCTGGCTGCTTTCCAGTGGGCAGGGGGCTTCCCCTTCGACCTTGAGGTGGGAGGGGTGCATGCCTTAGACACACGTCCCTCCAAAACTGCTATGAGGGGAGCCCTCTGATCCAAACCCCTGGGCTCTCCATTGGGAAAGTTCTAAAGGAGAGATCCACCCATCAGCTGGACCAAGCCAAGGACAGAGGAGACAGGGGTGCAGCCCATGCCTCCCAGTCAGGCCCCTGACCCCCAGAAGAGTCAGGCTGTGGAGACACTGCATTGTCTGGGCTCCAGCACTCACCCAGGTGATGGCTGGTGGTGTCTGCTTCCTGGATTAGCAGATGTCTGGCTCCTGCCGGGATCTCAAACATCTTGATGTAACCTTGGTTGAGATGCAGGGAGACAAAGTCAAATGAGAAGAAGAGGCTGTCAAAGGCGGACAATGGGAGGAGGGCCTTGCCCTCGATGGTGCTTCAGAGGCCCAGTGTTTGATGGGGTCTGCCCACTGAGAGAGGGGCCCACGGGAAAGCTAGCGTATCCCAGACAGCAACAGCCCTCCGGCTCATTTTCAAATCCAGGCGCTTCTTCAACCTCTTCCATTGAAAGCTCGGTGCGTGTCCTCATGAGTAGCCCCGGAGTCATGCCCCACATGGAGCTAAGATGCCACAACCAGGAGAGAGGCCTTCAGCAAACTGCTCGGTCTCCCTGGACCTCAGCAGCTTAATCCCTGCTCACGTGGGATGTGCAGAGGGCCAGCTGGCAGCAGCCCAGCACCAGCTCCGAGTGGAGTCTGGCAGGTTTGCTCCAGGCCCTTCTTCCAAAAGAGCTGAACCAAAGTGCCCGCGTGCATGCATGGGCGCTCAGTCACTCAGTCGTGTCCAACTCTGTGTGACCCCATGGACTATACAGCCCACCAGGCTCCTCTGTCCCTGGGGCTTCTCCAGGCCAGAACACTGGAGTGGGTTGCCAGGCCCTTCTCCAGGGGATCTTCCTGACCCAGGGATGGAACACTCATCTCCTGCATCTTCTGCATTGGCAGGTAGCTTCTTTACCAGTGAGGACCTGGGAAGCCCACCAGGGTGGCTTCTCCCCATTCCAGTCAGGGGCAGAGCAGTCAGCTATCGCAGGCCCACCCAGAGCCCCGAAGCCAGGTGGAGGGACCACTCTGGAAGGAAGTTCATCCAGAGGGCTGTTTTCCCAGAGTGCATCTTGGCCAAGGACCCCAAGTTCCCCAGCCCCAAATTCCCTGTGGCCCTGTTGGGACAGGCCTACGTTCCCCTGGGCCACAGGCTGCACTGGCTAGCTCATCAAAGGTCCCGTTCACAGGCGACTGGGGGCGGCAGTGGTGGGGCAGAGAGCAAGGGAGGCCAGTGGTGGCCAGAAAGCCTTGGAGAGCTGGGGAGGGAGCCATCAGACAAAGACATTTAAGGCTCACCTTGTGCACCCCACAC
This sequence comes from Muntiacus reevesi, assembly GCF_963930625.1. NCBI lineage: Eukaryota > Metazoa > Chordata > Mammalia > Artiodactyla > Cervidae > Muntiacus > Muntiacus reevesi. Next base: position 181,155,288 of record NC_089249.1, on the reverse strand, counting down.
CCTGGCATTCTCCCTGTCCCCACCCAGCCTGGGGCCTGACACAGTGACCCCTAAGATCGCCTCTCCACCTCACCCTCCCAGACTTAGCGCCCCTCTTCTGGGGGTCAGGCGCTATAGACACGCAGGCCAGGGCCTCCGGGCAGGGGGAGGGAGGGGTACACTCACCAAGCTTCTTGGGTGAGCGCGTGAATGTGCCCTTGACCACCTTGCAGTGGGAGTTGTCCCCTCCGCACACACCACACTTGTCCTCCTGCTTGCTGGAGCCGATCACCCCGTCACAGCCCACCTTCTGCAGAGGGGTGGGGGAAATGCAGTGCCCGCTGAGACCCTGCTCCCCACTGGGCCCTGGCGCCTGCTCCCTCTGCAGCCCACGTATGGGCAGTCCCTGACGCAGAGAAAGGAAAGCGGGCTTTGGAGCAAGAAAGACCCTGTGTGCCCACTGCAGGGAGAGCGTAAGTTGGCCCAGACGGCGTGTGCAGGCACTCTCACCCCACATTTTGTAAATGATGACTATGTAACAGTTGAGCGCATTTGTCGCCCTGCGCATGCGCATCACGAGGTGCTTACTTGACCGCGAGTTACTTGCGCTATTAGGGATATGTGAGCTCCACCTAAAAAGCGGTGGCGTTACTGCTGCCTCACGGCTGTATCCCTTGGGTCAGCCACGAGAGGAGAGAATGCGCCATGAATACTGCTACAGTGGCTGCATCAGCCAGGAGAGAATACTGTTATGGCTGCTGCGTCAGCCAGGAGAGATTAAGTGTGTCTGCAGTTCCAGCCGCTCCTCGAGTCTCCTTCCAGCCTCTTAGCTCGCACCTTGCCTACCCTGGTTTCAGCGAACAGTGCAGACAGTGTGACAGCAAGACAAATGGCGTCACGAGTGGCATCGGCAAGACACCCAGCCAAGGACCCACCTTCTCCCCGCTCACTCATCCACTCCTGTGGACACAGTGACCTGCAGAGGGCTCCGCACAGCCTAGTGTGAAAGCTGCTCAGTCGTGTCCGACTCTTTGCGACCCCATGGACTACACAGTCCATGGGCTTCTCTAAGGCCAGAATACTGGAGTGGGTAGCCTTTCCCTTCTCCAGGGGATCTTCCCAACCCAGGGATTGAACCCATGTCTCCCGCATTGCAGGTGGATTCTTTACCAGCTGAGCTACCAGGGCTTAGTTCCGAGGCTGCCCTGGCACAGCACACTGGTGTCCTCATGAACATAAATCAGACATGGCCTCTGCCCTTCTCCCAGGGGTCCACGCAGCGGCCCTCCAGAGCTCCCACCCGAAGCTTAGGCCTGCAGGTCCCTCCCTCACATTGCTCCTAGGAATGGTGTCCTCTTTAGTCTGTCTTGGGGTGTGTGGGCAGGACACAAGAGCTGCTGGGAATACTTCTGCCTTCATTCTCTCAATGAATCCTCTCAACACTGTCCGCTCTAGTATTAAAAGTGGTTCCACACAGAGCAGGGATGTTTCCTTGCCCGAGGCCACCTGGTGGAGGCAGTAACAAATCCCAGTCCTTTTACTCGCTGTAGCCCTGCTGACAGTACACCACTCCCAGGGCCGCAGAGCTCTGCGGGGAGCAGGCCCGGGGTCTGAGCACACTACCTGAGGCCACGTTCACACCCAAGACCGCACTCAGCAGGGAAGACAGCCTCTACTGGCTGCTCTGCTCCCTGCCTGCTCTAGAGTACACGGTAGCAGGTTTCCCTCTTTGCCCTGGCTGTCAGGAAGCCCAGAACCAGTTCACCCCTCAAGACCCTCCTATCACCACCTCTTGTGAGACTGCTTCCTTCTCCAAAGACCCTGAGGGCTGGGTCTCTAGACTATAAAGGGGCTACCGAGCCAGTTTCTGGCAATGCAGTCTTAGAGAATTTTTCAAACTGGCCAGTCCCAAGCTGTTTATTCTGTCTGCCTCCCTTTTCCCACTATGGAAACCCCAGTAAAAACTTCGACCCAGACGCTCCCTGCTCCTTCTGCCTCCTCACTGGACCTGGTGCGCAGCGCAGCATGCTCTTCCCTCAGGAAATGAAAGCAATAAGCTCTTCCTTAGTGACAATTGACTGCCCTGTGTCATCATTCAGCCACCTCCCTTAATTAAAATCCCACGAGTACCGAGGAGACATCGCTGTCTTTGTTTTCAAGTATTAATACTCGGTTGGGTGTTTGGAGTATGAGCAGACTGCGTGGCTTGCCCTCCCTGCTGGTTACAATCCTACTGAAACACGAGTGAAGAGAATCCCTGAGCTCTCCCCCCACATACCACACCCCGCTTCTCTGTTCTTCCAGCCTCTTCCACCTCCTCCAGGGGACCTGCCGCACACTCTCTGCCAGAGATATCCTGAGGATGCTCATTTCTCGGGAAGGTGAGACGAGAGTCAGCCTCTTTGACACTACAGTCTGTCACATTTATACAAGCTACAGAGGCTCCCTGCTATTTCTAGAAAAGGGGGCAGGTCTGGGAACCAACATTTGCTGAGAGCCTGCCTTGATCTAGGTGCGGTTTCAGTACTTTGCATGCTTAACCTCAGCGCATCTTCCCGAAGCCCCAGAAAGCCGAGGCCCTGAGACGTCACTGCCCCTGCTCCTGGGGCACTCACCCTGCAGTCCCCACGCACGCAGAGGCTGAAGGCGTCCTTGTAGGAACAGCGCGTCCCGTCATGCACCATGCGCTTCATGGATACCACCTCCCCGGTCTCCTTGGACTCACAGTAGAGGTGACAGCGCTCCTTGGCTGGAAGGGAAGCAGGGGGTGTTGGCTGGCTGGCTGCACCACTCACTTTCTTGTAGTTTCCTTCCTAAGTTTGCTAAAGGGAAGCCCCTCGCAAAGAGAAACTCCCACCCAGGAGGGTCTCCTTATGATTCACCCCTGGGCCAGGGGAGAAAGGGAAGGAGGGGTAGTGACAGCAAGCCTCTTCATGACCCGGTTGTTTGGGACTTAGCTTCCCCCAGCTGAGCCAGCCTGTTGTGGGTGCAGCCAGGTCTCAGATCGCTGGGGTCCTACCTAGAGAACCCCATACTCAGGGGAAGGGCAGCTGGCTGTTTGCCAGGTCTCTGCTTGAAGACCTTTCCCGGTCCACCTCTGTAACCCCAAATAAAACACCCCTTGCTTCAGTCCCGTGAACCGGGCACCTTCTCTTCTCAGAAGTCTGAGACACCTCATCATTATTTGGTTTCTGGCCAGACCACAGTCCGCCTCTGCTGGGTGGGGGTCCTGTCTGCTCTGGCACCTTCTCCTGGCATGCACCTGTGGAGCTGCAACAGGTGCTCAGCTGAGGTAACAGACACAGCGGAGACCCCGCCTCCCTCCTCTGCTCCATGCCTGGAAGGAACAGAAACTGCGTGGGATCCAGTTGAAATACAAACACTCTCACGCCTGAAGCTACCAGACTTTTCAGTTCCAGCAGCCAACAAAGGCTTTTTGGTGCTTAAACCAGTTCACGTCACTTGGAACTGAGAGATCTCACTGACAGATGAGAGCTCAAAGGTAACCTGATTCCTTGGACAGCTCTGGCCTGTCCCTGCCCTGAGGCTGAGGGGCTAGTGGTGCAATGCCAGCCTTGTCCACCAGAGGGCAACTGCAGGCGTCTGGGGCCAGCTGGAGCTTGCCCTCTCTGCTGCATCCTTGGCCAGGCTGTTCCCTGGCGTTTCTGGGAGTGCAGTCCCGCCATGAGCCCCCAGCCCAAGGTGGGCTCTCCTGGCAGGCCCATGCAGAATCGGTGGCCCAGTGAGCCCTGGCCCCCCACCGAGTGCCCCCTCCCCCGGGGGCTCACCATCCCGGTGCTCGTGGGGCAGCCAGTGGTGCTGAGCATCACCATGCTCGAAGTACAGGTCCCACTGCCGGCACTGCTCCTCACGGAAGTCGGCCAGCGCATCAGGGCAGTCCTGGGAGTTGCAGAGCTGGAAGTCGTAGGCAAGGCCCGAGCAGGTGCGGCCCCCATTGGCTGGGCTGGAGGAGAAAGCAGAGAGGCCTTCCAACGGGGTGCCGCCAGGAAGAGGCCAGCACTTAGAGAGTCACCTGTGGGATTTGCAGGGATCCCTGAGCCTTGGGGGTGAGGGGGCAGCTCTGCTGGGTGAAGGAACCCAGCCCTGCCCTGTCCCAGAGCTTCAGCGCGTCAGCACAGGAGAGGCTGGTAATTCTCCTGGGGGCCCCAAGGGAAGGGAGCACCTACTCAGCCCCTGTGCACCCCCGGCCCCACCCCGGCTCCTGCAGCTATGGCTGTGAGCCAGCAGTGATCTGTAACAGGGTGTGTAGGGTCTGCCACGCCCCGGGACATAAGCCCCAGGGTGGAGGAGCTGGGTGAGCCTCCCCGACATCCTCCCGACCTGGGCCTCACACACAGTGAGAACTCAGCGTAATCCTGAAGGAGTGGAATCCTGCTACAGGTGTTCTCAACAAGCATCAGGTACATCTCCAGGTTGCCTCCACCTCAGGAAGACGTGGGCTGTGCCTCTGTAATTTCTTTACTTTGCTGAGAACCTCACCAGTCCACAAAGCACCAACCCCACAGGAAAGGTGCTGGCTGATGGCCAGCAAGTGCCCCTGGAAGTCCAGGTGCTGGAAAATGGCAGGCCAGCACCTCGGGAGGAGCGGGGGGCTTCAGTGTTGCCAGGTGTGACAGAGCCAAGCAGAACCCGAGGCCCCACCTGAGTCTTGGGCAAAAGTCATGCTCTGCTGTTGATGAGGGATGTGCAGCATACAGCACTGAAGAGTGGACGATGGAAGTGGCTGGCTTTCATAGGCTCCTCACTCAGTGCCACGTTCTTGGGGGAAGTCAGTGGAAATAATGATCGCAGAGATTTGTGGAGTAAGAACCAAGAGGCTCAGTGTTTGAATGGGACCATGAAAGAAAGGGTGACTTTGAGATTTACATCATGGCCACTGATGGGACGACAGACAAATGACAACAACGCGGGCATTCCCAGGCAGGGGTGCAGGCCTGGGTGTGTAGGTATGGGAAGCCCAGGGCATCGGGCAGCAAGAAACAGGGGAAGGGGCCAGCCTAGGCAGGAGACAGACACACTCAAAGAGAAATCTGGGATAATCCCCAAAGAGAGCGTGAGTGGGAGAATACAGGGGAGGCCCGGCAGGAAGAGAAACTGGAGGGCTTGAGCTCATGCTGCAAGCTGCCGTTCTGCAATCACAAGAGTGGCAGGGCAAAGAACACAGAGGGAGCTCAACCCAGGGAGCAGGGGCCCAGCGGGGAGCCTCAGAAGTCTCGATACTGGCCCCAGCCATCATCTTCAGGAGGACACACGGAAGCGGAGGCCCACGGGGTGCCCTGGTGTGCAGGGGCCTCCGGCTCTGCAGGGCTCTGGGGGCTGGGTGCTGACACAGGCCAGGCTGGCACAGGCAAGCCACGGTCAGAGCTCCGTGCACACATCTGTGCTGTCTGATGGGAATGGGGGCGCTGGCCAGGGCTGGGCAGGCCCGACAGTGTTTGTGAACCGACGGGCTGGCAGGTAGTTCTGGCAGTCTTGTTCATGTTACTACTGCCCTTCAACCCTTGATGCCTAAGAAAGCTGGACCAGCCAGAGGGGAAAAAAAATCCCTCAAGTGCACATGTGAAGAGGGACAGAAGACAGAGTACCTGCAACCTGCATGATATCCCCTAGGGCCAGACCTGGGGGTGAGTCCCCTGAGCTCCAAGAGCCCGCATCAGGCAGGGGCCAGGAGGAGTCAGGGCCCAGTGAGGGGAGAGGGGGTGGTCAGGCCAGACCTGCCCCTCTGACTGTGCATCCTGGACCGGAACCTGAGAGTCCTTGCCCAGCACCCTGTAGCCTCTGAGTTTCTAACTTCCTGTCTTGTCAGTCTAAGTACGTGAGGCTCACACACTAGCCCCAGGGTGCTTGAGAGGAGCCCGCGGAGCTCTGAGGATAGCACAGGGGCTGGGGCCTGCTTGGGAGGCAGGACAGGGAGCATGGGTGGAGGTGGGAGCCTGGTGGGCCTTCGGGCACCTCTCCAGGCTTTCTCCTCTTGGGCAGCTGGGCGGGGGTGGCATGCCCCTTGACCCTGCCTCTGGCCTGATTGCAACCATTTGCTCTCCTGCTCAGGCTCTCAGCCTCCCAGGGCCTGAGAGAGCCCTTCTCTTTACCCCCATTGCCTCATCTCTGTTCCACCTTCTATCTTGATGCCCTCAACCAGGAAGAGCAGAGCAGGCTGGGGTCTAGAAGGAGATCAGGTTTCCGAGTCTCCAGGGCTGGCTCTGCCCCCAGCAGACTGTGAGCCTTCCCCTTCCTAAGTCTCGGTCCCTCCCAGAGAGGATGACAGGGGCCAGAGTTGCCTGCTCTCACACCCTCTCCTGAACTGACATCTGCAGGAGCCTTGCGGGATAGGGTAGGCTAGCAAGGGCCTGTGGGGACCACAGCTGCCCCCCAGGAAGACTGGGAAACATCGGGGCAAACTCACTGTGGGTTGTCGCACTGACGGGTCCTGAACTTCACACCTGTGCCGCAGGTACGCGAGCAGGAGCCGAAGGGGCTCCAGGCACCCCAGTTGCCATCTCGTTTGAGAATGTCAGGTGTCAGCCAGATGCAGTGCCCTTTAAAGCAGTGCTGAAAGACAGAAGGTCACATGCCCCCCACTCTTCAGCCTGCAGTGTCCATGATGATTGCCCGGCCCTGGAGGTACAAGAGAGAAGGTCCTACTGACCCCTGGAAGCTCAGAATCTCTCTGGGGGGTGTGGTGAGGTGTTGGCCTGCCCGGATTCCCACCACCACCTCCCTGGCCTCCGGCCATCCTCGGTCCTCGTTCAGCCTGCTCTGTCCCCTCAGCCAGAACCCACTCCACACATGTCTGCAGGATGAAGCCCCCAGGCCAGCGTGCCCACACAGGGCCATTTATAAAGACGCAAGCGGCACATCAAGCCAATGACTCTAGAGACATACAAGGTCTACTGTTTAAGTTAAAAAAGCAATTTAAATGAAGTACGGAAATGAAGGACAGGTGATATGCTGACATGGTAAAAATTTATGAATATAGGAAGCAGAACACCGGAGCACAGGAAACTCAACTTGAACCTGATCACACTGCTGCCCTTCTTACCCCAAAGAGGAAGCTTATACAATTTAGGACCAACTTGCAGAAGATGGAAAAATTAAAACTACTAAATTAGGTATACAATGGAATACTGATTTAGAATTAGAAAGTATACAATATAAAAAAGTTTAAAATTTAAAAACTGACAAATACCAACAACCAAAAACAGAAAACAATGATTTCTTTTAGAATTGGTTGATTTACACAACGTTTGCTGCAATCCTAACTACATACTGTTTCATCCCCTCTTCATATGACAACAATTTTATCAGCTTGTATTTCACAGGGAGAGTAGAAAGATAGTTCTTCAGCAAGCTCCTTCTGTAAGGGACAGATAGCAACTGTTTTAATCTTTGCAGGTGACAAGGTCTCTGCTGCAACTATTCAACTCTGCCATTACAGCATGAAAGTGGCTACAGACAACACATAAATGGATGGACATGTCTGCGTTCCAATAAAACCTCATTTATAAAAGCAGGCAGCAGATGGAAACTTCTAGAATGGAGCTGAAAGAGGCTTGTGAACTCTCTCCTCAGTAAAACAACCATTTAACTGGTGAAAATTATTTTCTAAACAAACCATTTAAATTATCTGGACAACAAGGACTGAGTTATATCATAGGAAACCACATTAAATATCTTGTGATAACATAATGGAAAAAATCTGAAAAAAAAAATTACTGAATCACTCTATTTTATACTTGGAACTAATGCAATAATGTAAATCAACTATACTTCAATATAGAAGGAGAAGAGGGCATCAGAGGATGAGATAGCTGGATGGTATCACTGATGCAATGGACATGCACTTGGGCAAACTTTGGGAGATGGTGAGGAACAGAGAGGCCTGGCGTGCTGTAGTCCATGGGGTCCCAAAGAGTTAGACGCGCCTGGGTGACTGAACAACACCACCACCAACAACAACAAAACACTTCAATAATAAAATAAAATAAGGCATCTGGAAACTGTCTTAAGCTCAATACAACAAATGGAGAAGCTATACTAATTCTTGTAAGAATCGTGAAAGTCTATACATTTGAGCCACAACCCTCTCCCATTCTTTCCCCATCTTAGTGTGATGGAGGCTTTACCACATAAAGACAGAGATTCCTTGTCTCCTCAGCCCCCAGTCCAGGACTACAGTTTCACCCTGGGAAAGGCAGGCCATTGGCATCTCCCATATCATGCAACTTGGTGTTGCTGAAAATCTGTCTCGGGCAGAGAACTCCCTCTGCCCACCCAGTCCTCACTCCTGGAGTGGAGGCTCTACGCCAAGTATGGGAGACCAAGAACGCTGTACCCTAACAACCCTTCCCCGGTTTGCTTGTAGGGAAGACGTTCTGTGCTGAAAGGGAAAAGCCAAGAAGAGTAGGTCCTATCCCTATTCACTGACCTATCTGTACACCAAGAGTGTCACTCTGGAAGTGGAAAACCCTGCTCCTAGTTCCAGGGCAGTGCTGCAGTGGTCTTCCCAGAAGGAGAGGTAGAACTAAGAGCCCCATAGCTCACCCTAAGAGGACCAACTTTATTTGGAACAGAGCAAGAGGAAGGTCATGCCTAAGGGCATTGTCAAAAGCGATGGAAATCTTGGTAGTGAGCAATTAAGAGGAGACCAGTAGCTCCGTGATTCTAGTAAGCAACAAGCAAAACAGTAAACCAACCAAAGTGTAACAGAGAGAACCAGGGGAAGATGGCTAAGAGTACTTCTGGGATGTGTACTGTGCTGTGTTTAGTCACTCGTCATGTCTGACTCTTTGCAACCCCAGGACTGTAGCCAGGCTCCTCTGTCCATGGGGATTCTCCAGGCAAGACTGCTGGAGTGGGTTGCCATGCCCTCCTCCAGGGGATCTTCCCAACCCAGTGACTGAACCCAGGTCTCCCACATTACAGCCGGAATCTTTACCATTAGAGCCACCAGAAGCCTGAGCAAACTTCAAATACTGGTAACACCCTGCCCCTGTGAAGGGTCCAGAATTTAACTGGGTCAGGCTGTGGACAACTCGTATGCCAAAGCATTGTCAAAAATAATACAGCAATCAGCTAGCAGCTGGTGAAAGCTGGGTGTGATACCAAGAGGCAGAATAGCTAGAGCTTAGCAGTACAACCAGAGAAAGAGACAAAGAGAACCTGGCTAATCCCACTGTTCTGGTGGTGGGGGTGGAGCTGTGTGGCCCGTGACTATGCCTATGCCCAAGGCTACGCTCTCTGAGGGGCAATACCAGCAACTGCATGCTGCAGGGCAAATAAAATTTATTAAAACAGTGCAGCCAGGTCACTAAACAAATAAACAGGTAAACCAGCAAACAACAGCACAAGGTCTGGGGGTCAATAACCAAAATCCAGAGCTTCTTCAATGCATTATCTAAAATGTCTAGTTTCAACAAAAATTGCTGACACATGAAAAGAAATGTAATCCGTACACAGGAAAGTAAGCAGGCAATGGAAATTACCTTTGAGGAGGCCCAGATTCTAGACTTAGTAGCCAAAAATTTCTAACCAGCTATTATAAATACATTCAAAAAACAAAAGGAAACTAAATCCAAAGAACTAAAGGGGAACATAAGAACAATGTCAAATAGCATCAATAAAGTAATAGAAACTAAAAATGAAAAAGAAAACAAAATAAATTCTGTAGCTTAAAAGTACAAAAACAAATGAAAAATTCACTAGAGGTCTCAGTAATAGATCTGAGCTGGAAGAAGACTCCATGAACTTCAATAAAGATCAACAGAAATTACACAATCTGAAGAGCAGAGAGGGGAGAAATAAAGAAAAATGAACAGAGCCTCTGAGACATATGGAAGACCATAAGTTCACTGAAATGTGCATAGTAAAAGTGCCAAAAGGAGAGGACACAGAGAAAGGAGTAGAAAATATTCAAAGAAATAATGGTTGAAAACTTCCATAATTTGATTACAAACATTAATGTAAACATCTAAGAAATTTAAACAAGATAAATGCAAAGAGATTCACTCCCACATTATAGTCAAAGTTGTTGAAAGACAAAGCAAAAATGTCAAAAGAAGGAAAAGAAAAATGACTCATTGGAAGCCCAATAAGATTAACAGCTGACTTTTAATCAGAAATAATGGCGGTCAGAGGTAATGGTGTCCACCAAGAATCATATATAACAAAACTATCTCTCAACAATGAAAGTGAAATAAAAATATTCTTAGATAAACAAAATCTGGGATAATTTGCTGCTAGCAGACCTGCCATAGAGCAAATACTAAATTAGGAGTTTAGGATTAACATACACACACTATTATATATAAAATAGATAATCAACAAGGACCTATTGTATAGCACAGGGAACTCTACTCAATATTCTGTAGTAACCTATATGGGAAAAGAAACAGAAAGAATGAATATATGTATATGTATAACTGAATCACCATGGTATACACCTGAAACTAATACAACATTGTAAATCAACTATACTTCAATACAGTTATAAAAAAGAAATACTAAAAGGGATTATTCAGGCTGAAAACAAGTGACAACAGAGAATAATTGAAATCCACATTAAAAAAAAACAGAAAGTTCTGAAGATGGGCAAATTTCTAGAAAGACACAGACTACCAAAGCTGATTTAATAAGACCTAAAAATTTCAATAGACCTGTAACAAGTAAAGAGATTGAATTAGTGATTTTAAATTTCTCACAAAAAATAGCTGAAGGCCCAATTACTTCACTGATGAATTCTACCAAACATTTAAAGAAAAATTAATACCAATTCTTCACAAACTCTTCCAAAAAATGGAAGAGATTTTTCCCAGTTCATTCTATGAGGCTAATATTATCTTGATACCAAAATCAGACAAAGATATTATAAGATAAAGACTAAAGAACAATAACTCTCATAAAAATAGACTTTAAATTCCTCAATAAAATTTTAGCAAACCAAATCCAACTGCATAGTAAAAGATATCATAGTAAAAGATATACATATCATTACCAAGTGAAATTTACCTGAGGAATGCAAGGTTTAGCATCTGAAAAGAATAAAGGAAAAACAATATGGTCACCTTAAGACTCAAAAACTAAAATTGGCAAAATCCAACATCCTTTCCTGAAAAAAGCACTCAAAAGACAAGACTAGAAGTTCCTAAGTTGATAAAGGACATCAATGAAATACCCCACCTAACACCATGCTTAATGGTGAAAGAATGAATGGTTTCCCCCTAACCTGAAGAAAGAAAAGGGTGTCTGCCAACACCACCTCTAGTCAACACTCTACTGAAAGTTCTAGCTAGAACAATTAGGCAAGAAAAAGAAGGGAAGGGCATCCAGCCTGGAAAGGAAGAAGTAAAACTATCTCTATTTGCAGATGAAATGATCTTCTATGTAGAAAATCCTATGAAAGTGAAAGTCACTCAGCCATGTCTGACTCTTTGTGACCCATGGATTACACAGTCCATGAAATTCTCCAGGCCAGAATACTAGAATGGGTAGCCTTTCCCTTCTCCAGGGGATCTTCCCAACTCAGGGATCCAACCCAGGTCTCCCACATTGCAGGCGGATGGGTAGCCTATCCCTTCTTCAGCAGATATTTCCTGACCCAGGAAGCCAACCATGGTCTCCTGCATTGCAGGCAGATTCTTTACCAACTGAGCTATGAGGGAAGAAAATCCTGTGGAAACCACTAAAAGCTATTGAAAACCACTAAAAACCAAGTTTTAAAAGTTCAGTTGAGATTGCAGGATTCAAGATCAATATACAAAAATCTATTGTATTTCTATAGACTAGCAATGAACAAACTGAAATGAAATTAAGAAAACAATTCTATCAGAGACATTGAGAATAGATTGGTGGTTGTATAGGGGGAGGAAGGTGTGAGAGGGCTGGATTAGGAGTTTGGAGTTAGCAGATGCAAACTGGTATATACAGAGTGGATAAACAACACAGTCCTACTACATAGCACAGGGAACTGTATTCAATATCCTGTGGTAAACCATAATGGAAAAGAATATAAAATATTCATATAATTACAATATTTGTTATAAAATTTATAAATATTTATATAAATATGAAAATTTATATAAATAAATAACAGTCACTTTACTGCATGACAGTAAGTAACATAACATTGTAATTCAGCTATGCTTCAATTAAAAAATAAAAAAAGAAATTAGAAGCATTTTGAGTTTAAAAAAAAAGAAAACAATTCTATTACAATAACATCAAAAAATGACAAAAAAATTTTACAGATAAACTGAAGGAAAAAAATGCGACATTAGTACACTGAAAACTACAAAAACTTGTTGAAAGAGCAATGATCAAAGATCTAAGTAAATGGAAAGACATCCCATGTTCATGGACCAGAGTTTAATATGGGAGCACAGTCATACTCAGAGACACTGCTGGTTCAGTTTCAGACTACCGCAGTTAAGCAAATATCAAAGTAAGGAGGGCCATATGAGTTTTTTTGGTTTCCCAGCGCATGTAAAAGCTATGTTTACACTATACTGTGAGTTACTAAGTGGACATTATGTCTTAAGAAAACAACGTACATATCATACTTTAGAATATTTCATTGCTCAAAAATGCTAACCATGAACTGATAATGCAGGGTGTTAGGGAAATTAAGTGAACAGTCTCGTCTAGGCTTCAGCGACAAAGCCGAGCAGGCCTCTGACCTTGCGTCTAACCTGTCTGGACGTGCCCTGACTGGGGGTGACTGGGAGTGACCGCCTGCTGTGAGTTCAAGACTTGTAGCACCTCAGGTCAGATCGGGGAGCAATCCTGAGATTGTTGAGCCCCTGAAGGGGGCCTGGCCGGCCAAGTTCCAGGCGTAACAACATTCCAAGTTTTACAAGACAAAACAAACCGCATTAACATGAAACCAGGCTTGCACTGTGGCCTCAGATGGATGATGATATCAGTCTGCCTCCACCCTGGGATTGTAAGCGGGAACCCCTGACTGCAGCCTGTGAAGCCTCACCCACACAGCAGAGGTGCGGCCTGGGACCTTTCCCAGCTGGGGCTCCAGATGCGCGCTGTGACCCGGGACTTCCCAGCACTGAGTAGGTCTGGGTGTTGGCCACACCCAATTTGGTGATGTATCTTCTGCTCTTTCTAGTTCTCTTTTCTTTTAATGTTAGCATACTGAAAGTAAGCTAGATAATTCTCTAATAAATATTTGTATCATTTTTTTGTATTAACAAGTGGCTTATTTTGTTAGCAAACCCTTTGAACCTGAGAAGAAAGTGAAAACTTTCAGCAAAACACAGGGTAGCCACAAACCTTCAGTTTGTTTAAAAAAAAAAAGAAAGTAATGTCTGCAAAGCGCAATAAAGCAAAGTGTAATAAATCGAGGAAGGCCTGTATTCCCCATATTGATCTGTGACTCAATGTGACACTTAACGCTAGAATTTTGCAGAAACTGAGAAACTCTTAAAAATTCAAGTCAAAGGATGAGGAATAGCCAAAACAACCTTGAAAAAACAAAGTGAAAGGACTCAGACTTACCTGTTTCAAAGTTTACCACAAAACTAAAATAAACAAGACAGGGTGGCTCTGGCATAAAGAAACAAAATTATTAATGGAACAGAACGCAGTCCAGAAAGGAGCTTTTACATATGATCAACTGATCTTCAGCAAAGGTACTAAATGATTCATTGGAAAAAATAGCCCCTTCAGCAGATGGTGCTGAGACAAATGGATATTCACATGCAAAAGAACAACGTTGGACTCCTTCCTCACACCTTACACAAACACTAACTGACAGTGGATCATAGATCCAAATGAAAGAACAGGAGTACACCTTCTTCATCTAAAGGCAGTGGTTTCTTAGTTACAATGCCAAAACACAAATGGCAAAAGAAAAAATATCTACATTAGACTTCACCAAAATTAAAAACTTTTATGCATCAAATAATACTAACATTAAAGTGAAAAGACAATAATAGGAGAAAATATTTGCAAGCCATTTATCTGAGCAATCTGATAAGGGATTTGTATCCAGAATATAGAATGACAGAATGAATAAAGAATGATTATAACTTGATAATAAAAAGATAACTCAACTAAAAATAAGCAAAGATGATAATGAATAGACATTTGTCCAAAAAAGATACATACAAGTTGTCATTAAGCTCATGAAAACGTGCTCAAAGCCGCAATGAGATAACACTTCACATTCACTGGGATGGTTATAATAAAAACACAGGTAATAAGTTTTGGTGTGGATGTAGAGAAATTGTTAGTAGGAATGTAAAAAGGTACAGCTGCTTTGGGAATTAGTTTAGCAGTTTCTCAAAATGTTACAGTTACCACAAGAACCAACAATTCTACTCCTAGACACATATTCAAGAAAAATGATGCATCCATGGAATAACTAGTACACAAATGTTTGCAGCAGCATTTCTTATAATAACTGAAAAGTAGTTAACAGCTCAATGTCCATCAACTGATAAACTGATAGATAAAAAAACAGTATATCTATACAGCAGATTATAATCGAGCAATAAAAAGAAATAAAGTACTAACAAAGGGAATAACATGGATGAACCTTGGAAACATGCTAATTGAATGAAGCCAGTCAAAAAAGGCCACATATTGTACAATGCCATTTATATGAAATATTAGGAAGAGGCAATTCTAAGGAGACACAGATTGCCCAGGATTGAGGAGGAGGGGGTTAATCATGCTGGGATGGTTGTACAACTCCAGGAATACAGTGAAAACCACTGAATTGTACACTTCAAATGAGGGAATTTAAATGTGAGTCACATCTTTGTAAAACCGCTACGGGAAAATAAAACAGGAGGCAGGTAGAATTGGTGTGTGTGCTGTAGCTTGCCAACACTTGCTCTAGCATGTTGAGAGAAATATTTTTTAAATTTCAGTAATTTAGGGAAGTTATTGGTGATGCTATACGAATATTTAGATGACCAAATTTGGAGAAACTGCTATCTGGTATGCTTCTGGATGTGGATTCCAGGGTGTCTGATGTCTTCTTGGTCGGAGACTGATTTAAAACGCTTTTTGGATTAGCAACTCAGTAACTGTTGCTGTCAACATTTTTAGAGTAGAGGCAATATTCTGAGCTTTACATTGTCTTTGATGTTGTCAAGATTTCATGTCAAAATCAGAAAGAAGTTTAAATGCTTTTCCAGTGTGTTCATCAGATTCACTCCTCTTCATTAATTGCATTGTCAAACACTTCAAAAGCCTGTCTGTCACTTACCTCTCTTGGATATTTATCTCTTCCCCCTAATGAATGACTGCTTCAGTCTGATCTGAAACTTTTTGGTTATAATTGAATTTTTGAAGTCAGACTTATTTCTATTGATTTCCTCACTCATTTTAAACTTTTATTTATTTTCCATGGATTTTACCCTGAGTTTTATTTAATAAATAAATTTAAAATGATAAAAGAAGTTATATTAATACATATCGAACTACTGTACAATTGCCCTCATCTCAACATTTTCCAAGCTAGGCTTCAAGCTAGCTATTCCAAGCTATTTTTCAAGCTGGATTTAGAAAAGGCAGAAAAACCAGAGGTCAAATTACCAACATCCATTAGATCACAGAAAAAGCAAGAGAATTCCAGAAAAACATCTACTTCTTCTTCATTGACTATGCTAAAGTCTTTGACTGTGTGATCACAACAAACTGTGGAAAATTCTTAAAGAGATAGGAATGCCAGATCACCTTACCTGCCTCCTGAGAAATCTGTATGCAGGTCAAGAAGCAACAGTTAGAACCAGACATGGAACAACAGATTGGTTCCAAATTGGGAAAGGAGTATGTCAAGGCTGTATATAGTCACCCTGCTTATTTAACTCAAATGCAGAGTACATCTTGCAAAATGCTGGGCTGGATGAAGCACAAACTGGAATCAAGATTGCTGTGAGAAATATCAATAACCTTAGATATGCAGATGACACTACCCTTATGGCAGAAAGCGAAGAAGAATTAAAGAGCCTCTTGATGAAAGTGAAAGAGGAGAGTGAAAAAGCTGGCTTAAAACTCAACATTCAAAAAACAAAGATCATGGCATCCAGTTCCATCACTTCATGGCAAATAGGTGGAGAAACAGTGGAAACAGTGACAGACTTTAGTTTCTTGGGCTCCAAAATCACTGCAGGTGGTGACTGTAGCCATGAAATGAAAAGATGCTTGCTCCTTGGAAGAAAAGCTATGACAAACTTAGCATATTAAAAAGCAGAGACATTACTTTACCCACAAAGGTCCGACTAGTCAGAGCTATGGTTTTTCCAGTGGTCATGTATGGATGTGAGAGTTGGACCATAAAGAAAGCTGAGCACTGAAGAAATGATGCTTTTGAACTGTGGTATTGGAGAAGACTCTTGAGAGTCCCTTGGACTGCAAGGAGACCAAGCCAGTCAATTCTAAAGAAAATAAGTCCTATATATTCATTGGAAGAACTGATGCTGAAGCTGAAGCTCGGATACTTTGTCCACCTGATGTGAAGAACTGACTCATTGGAAAAGACCCTGATGCTGGGAAAGATAGAAGGTAGGAGGAGAAGAGGACGACAGAGAATGAGGAGGTTGGATGGCATCACCAACTTGATGGACGTGAGTTTGAGCAAGCTCCAGGAGCTGGTGACTTGATGGACGTGAGTTTGAGCAAGCTCCAGGAGCTGGTGATGGATAGGGAGGCCTGGCGTGCTGCAGTCCATGGGGTTGCAAAGAGTCAGACACGACTGAGTGACTGAACTCACTGAAATCAGAAGTCCTTCATCTCTCCCTTACTTTATTGTAAGCCAAAATTTTCAAAATAGCAGTTTAATTGGTAACAGCTTTATCAACATTTTGAGCAAACTTTTCGCATCCTGTCTGCATTCAAGTTTCTCTCCTGGTGTTTGAAAATTATTTTTAATGCCCGTTATGCTTTGTAATAGGTATGTTTGGAGGTCTGGGCAGTTTTTCAAGAAGCAAATCATCTTGTTAAACTTAGCATTTTCAAAGAATTATCCACATTGGATCTGTGTTAGTAGTCCCAACTACAAGACAAACCCCAAAAGGAAACAGACTATTGCAAACACAGAAGTCATCACCACCTCTAGTACAATTGAGAGCCCTTGTCTCCAATCACTTGAGAAGGCTGTGCTGAACACAGCACATATTCTTCAATGACCTTGGGTGAGTTGGTACAGAGGCAGTAAGAATATTTCTAGAAGCTAAAACTATACCTGGACAGAATCAACAACCTAGCTGTACACATAAGGCACTAGAAGCCATATGCATGCATGCTCAGTCACTTCAGGCGTTCCCGACTCTTTGTGACCCCATGGACTGGAGCCTCCAGGCTCCTTTGTTGATGGGATTCTCTAGGCAAGAACACTGGAGTGGGTTGCCATGCCCTCCTCCAGGAGATCTTCCCAACCCAGGGATTGAACCCACATCTTTTACTCCTCCTGAATTGTCAGGCATGTTCTTTACCCCTAGCGCCACCTGGGAAATCCCCAAACCATATAAATAAGCCAATAAATGTACCCCAAATCTACTTTCTCCTTAGCCAAAGCCACAAAACACTTGTGACTGCTTTAATGTCAGCCAGCAGGGGAGGTGTATCAAAGGGGAAGGAGGAGTAAAAGCAGAAGTGGTCCTAATTGATCACAGTCAGTGAAAACATAAGACCATGCTCTCAGATTTCCAGCCTCCAGACCTGTAAGGAATAAATGCCTGCGGTTTACGTCACCCTAGTCTCAGGTATTTCTGCCCCACTTGACTAGGACAACGAGGGTGGGAAGGGTCCTGGCACCTCTGAAATTGTGATGGGGCCCAGCCTCTGAATCACTGGTGGCCACAGGGACCAAGGACCAGGGGAACGGAGGGGGCCACGTGGTGGTCTCCCTGTCCCCATGGGACTAACCGGTCTTCAGTTTGTAAATGGGGGGCTGGGCATGGGACAACTCAGGACATGCCGCAGGCCCATGGTGTGATGGACCACCTCCTCCACAGACTTGGGTCCAAATGCCGAGAGGCAACACATATGCATTATAGGAAATAGGGAAACAAGGCAGAAAGACAGAAAAAGCATCCTGAATTCCACAACCTAGAAGCTGTCCCTCTAATATTTTGGTTTATTTCTTCCTGGATGACGTGAGCACTTAAAAGAGTACAAGCAAACCAAACAAACAGTTTTAAACTCTGATGCCTCAGTGTTAGTGTGAAGAAAACATGTTTAGTAGTATTAAAATGTTTTATAAACATGTGCTTAAATGCTTATAAATATTTCATCCAGTAGAGGGGCTTAAACCTTTAAAAGCACAAAGCCACACGTCATGAGTGATCAAGCCTGACCTGCCTCTCAGGATAAGGACCATGGAGAGCACTTTAGCAGGGCCAGGAACACTGCCAGGTTGGTCTGAAAGCCTGAAAGGCAGACTGTTCTTTTCAGGAAGTGCACATTTAGCATTTCTGAACCACTGTGGTCCTGGGTTTCTGTTCTCCACCCACCAGCATGTCCTGAGCTGGTGCCATGTGCCAGGAGCCTGGGATGTGAAGATAATTGAGTTGGACACTTAGGTGACTCGCCCAAGGGGGGACAGGATGGCTCAAGGTCACACGAGGAGGGAGGGAGGGCTTAAGCTCCCAGGCCCAGACCCTGGGCGATCCCTATCGTTATGCCTGCTGCCACTCCTCCACTGTGCAGCAAAACATGGGCATCACAGGGCCTCTGCACTTGGATAAGCACCGCGGCACATGCTTCTGAAACAGGCCTTCTGAATTCATGAAAACTTAGGGTGAGTGTTGTCCAGAAGACATTGCAGGTGAATGTGAGACATGAAGGACTCTTTTCTGCCAGGACACTTGGATGCAGGATCCTGGCCCAGCTGGATCTGCACCCTGGCTTGGGCAAGGAGGGCGAGCCCACTAACCCAGCCTGCGGAGTAGAGGCACCTGGGGGGACCCTCTGTGCCTGGACTGACCTTGCCTCCATGGGATGCAGGGCATCCCTGTGTGGCCACAGGGTACAGATCTCAGCCAAGACTCCAGCACCCTGGACAGGGCAGGACATGACTCGGGTTCAGGAAGAGTCATCATCAGTTCAAACAGTCCCTGCCTCTCCCCCGCCATCACTCCAGTCTCCTGGGGAGCCATGGTGTCAACTATGTCTTTTGTTTTCTGGATTCCGATGCTTTGACCTCTGGATCTTGCTGACCCTGGAGGGACTCCCCACTCCTAGGGTTAACCAGCTCCTAGAGATAGTGAACAACTCATCCACAAGGGTAATTTTCAAGTGCAAACTAATCAATTCAGAGCACACATACCCCGCACAGCCCCCTCCTTCATCAGAGCTCCTAAATTCCAGGCCACCATCCCCCATCCTAATCACTCCAAGCCCAGTCAGGTACCAGACAACTAGGGGCAGCCCCGATGCCCCAAAGCCCACTGAAATGATTCCCACCAGCCCATCCTAACCCTGCTGTCCTTGCTGTGGCATTTCTTTCTGTAGAAACAGCAGCTCCTGCCCCCACCCCCCGCCCCCTGCCCTGCCCTCCAACTGATCCTGGAGCTTCCCTGTGAGACTGACCACTCCTGCCCCCAAACTTCCCTGGGATTTTTGAGGAGCTATCTTTTCAGTGACAACTCTCTTGATTTGTCAGCCTTACCACACTTCAACTTTTCTCTTAGTACATCACATTTTAAAATACCGTGCTCTTTTCAACTGCCCTCCCCAGCCATCTTCCACATGCTCCCACCCAAGGAGATCCCCCCACTTGGAGCACTGGTCCCATTTCTCTCCACTCTTTGGGCTTTGGCTGAACTCCACTGACCAGAAAGCCTCTCTCTGCTCCCTCCAGGCCCCTCCCCACCCCCTTGCTCACCATCACATCATTGCTGCCTTGTCCATTCGTGGCCAACTGTCAGAGACAGTGACACCTGATGGAAGCAGAGCAAGCCTGACACATGGATGGATGGATGGATGGATGGATGTGAAGCTGAGGTGACTAACCAGCCTAATCCTCAGGTTCACTGCACACATCTCTTCCAAGAACAACAAGCTCACCTCTCCCCTCTCAGCCAAACGTGCCTGCTCAGAACTCCTGATTCTGTAAGAAGGCTATGTGCCCACAGGCCCTCACTGCTCACTGCCCATCCTCTCCACGGGACCTCACCAATGCATGGGCTCTGCAACCTTCCCACTCCACTCCACAGTGTGCAAGCCAGGCAGAGAGGAACAAGCCATGAAACTGGGTGCAAAGGATGCAGAGGGCTCAGCTGTAGGTTCAATCCCTCTTTCCAGGTCATCTCTGTGGATGGAGTAAAGACACACTGCTCTGTCTCTGGGAAGTGGCAGGTGCAGGAGAGGAAGGTATGCTTGCGATGACCCACTGTGGACAGTGAGGAGACCAGGGAGAGCCTGACGGCTGTGTGGCACCCTGCCCGGGGTCTTGGGGCGGGGGGCAGCGAGGGACAGCTGAGCCTGGCACAGCCCTGCTTCCCCAGGTGACCTGCTGCTTCTCCAGCCTGCCGAGACGTTACCCTGCTCCCTTCTCACTACCTTCTCTCCTGGGCCTGGTGGCTATTCTTAGAGGAAAGGGGGAGATAAAGGATGAATGCTTTCCAGGTATAAGATTACACCACCATAAGTAAGACTCTAAAACATATAAACTCACAGGGGCAGAGGATTCTGACAGAGCCCTGGGAGCGGCCCCCTCCTCCACTTTGCCCCTCCTCCCCCACCCCACACACCAGGAACCCCTGACCCAGGTCAGCTCTCTCCCTATGCTCCTCGTGAACCGGGACAGGCTGAGCCAAGCCCGAGCGCCCCTAAATCAGTGCCACTGCGCTAAATAAACTGAGGGTCCTACCAGCAAAAACAGTGAAGAGTCATTACGGGCCAGTACTTTCCGTGAGAAAAGGTGCTTTGGCCACACCTGCCCGCTTCCTCAGCATCCCCGCCGAGGGGAAGTGGGCCAGTAAGCTGGTGATCAAGCACTCTCTGGCCCACATTTTGCAGTGCAGTATTCCTGTGGGGAAGGCCTACCACACCACTGCCCCCACCCTGGACAGCACACCACGCAGTGTCTGCTCCCACTGCTCCTCTCCAGTCCCGGGCTGGGCTCGGAGGGGCAGACTGCAGTACGGATCCATGCCAAGCTAGTCTCACTCTCCAGTTCAGCATTTACTGAGCTCCCCATCGGGGTTATGGCGAAAGTTTTGGAGCCTCCATTGAGGTCCTGTGGAGAAGAAGGCTATGAGGTCAGTTCTGGCATTATTAGGTCCCTGGAGTATTACTAACAACATCCCACTGGCAACGTCTAGTCTACGGGCACAGCTAAATCACCTGGATGCCTCTTAAAAACACCAATTCTCAAGTGTTCTAACAAAAACGTACGCATGAATGTTCATTAGTAGGACTATTCACAGACACCAAAAGGTAGAAAAGGCCCATATGTCCACCAAGTGGTAAACAAATGTGGTCTATCCATATAGTGCAATGTTTTTTGGCCATAATAATGAAATGAAGCCCTGATATCTGTGACAGCAATCCTTGAAGTTATGCTAAGTGAAAAAAGTCAGACACCAAAGACACATATTATGCCATTCCACTTATAGGAAACTCCAAAACAGGCAGCTCCATAGACAGAGAAAGCAGGTTAGTGGTTTCCAGGAGCTGGAGAGAGGGCAATAACGGGGAGTCACTGGTTCATGAGGTCTCTTTCTGGGGTGATGAGAAGTTCTGGAAACTAGAGTGGTAATGGTTGCACGACACTGTCAATATCCTGAAAGCCATTGAGAGTGATTTAAGTGATGAATTTTATATTATGTGAATTTTAACAGAATTTTACAAATAAAGAACCAAACAAAATAATTCTCAAACCTTATCCCAAAACAAAATCTTCAGGATGGACCTAGAAATCCATATCTCTAACAAGCTCTGCCAGCGACTAAAATAAGGCAGAATTTAGAACCTGCAGTGCAGAAACCTCAGGCCCAGGTGGTTTGGGTGTCTTCCTAGGCCTGACACTGGGGGACATTGGCATCCTCTCCCAGACCTCACAGGATCCTGCTGTCTCTGCTGTCTTCCCTGGGCTGAACTCTCATGGGCTCATCTGCATAAGGAGTGGGAGTGTGAAAAACCAAGATCATAGCATCTGGTCCCATCACTTCATGTCAAACAGAAGGGGAAAAAGTGGAAACAGTGACAATTTTATTTTCTTGGGCTCCAAAACCACTGTAGATGGTAAGTGCAGCCATAAAATTAAAAGATGCTTGCTCCTTGGAAGAAAAGCTATGACCAATCTAGACAGTTTATCAGAGACATTTGAGACATCAAAAGAGACAAAGCAGAGACATCACTTTGCTGGCAAAGGTCCGTCTAGTCAAGGCTATGGCTTTTCCAGTAGACATGTATGGACGTTGAGAGCTGGACTATAAAGAAAGCTGAGCACCGAAGAACTGATGCTTTTAACTTGTGGCACTGGAGAAGATCCTTGAGAGTCCCTTGGACAGCAAGGAGATGAAACCACTCAATCCTAAAGGAAATCAACCCTAAATATTCACTGGAAGGACTGATGGTGAAACTGAAGCTCCAATACTTTGACCACCTGATGCAAAGAGCCAACTCAGTGGAAAGAACTCTGATGCTGGGAAAGATTGAGGGCAGGAGGAAAAGGGGATGACAGAGGATGAGATGGTTGGATGGCATCACTGACTCAATGGACATGAGCAAACTCAGGCAGATGGCGAAGGACAGGGAAGCCTGGTGTGTTGCAGTCCATGGGGTCACAAAGAGTAGATAGCTGAACAACAAGAATGAGAATCAGGCCCAGAATCTGGGCTGGAAGGAGAAGCCCTTTGTCTTGCTGCTTCCACGGTAAGTGGGAAGCGGGCCTGGGGTAGCAGGCAGGCACTGGTAGGTGGCCGTCCAGCTTCCTCTAGGGACAAGTGTGCCCAGCAGGGACCAAACAGCAGTGTGCTAGGGGACAAAAAGGCCAAGCCTGACGCTGAGCCTGAGGATCCCAGGGCCGCCAGAATGTTGGCTAACGCTGGTGTCGAGGTGAGGCGATGGGCACCCACAGTGTGCAGGGGGATATGGAAGGCTTCCAGAACCCCAAAACTGGTCCTCAGAGGAGAGGATTCCCACAATGGGGCTTGAAGTACCTTGAGGAGCTCTGAGACATCAGGTTCCCTCCAACAGAAGGAAGAGTGTATGAGAGGCTCAGAAGGCAGGAGCTCTGGAGTGTGGAGAGTGGGGTTACTAGGAAGGAGGCAGGGGTCCCCTGAGATGACGCCTGGTCCCACCCCAGGTGCCCTGCAGGATCTGCCCTGGAGAGCGGTGCACATCCGTGTCTGCCCTCTGCCCTGACTCACCTTGCCAGGCGCACACATGGTCCCATCCAGGGGCGGCCCCTTCTTCGTCTTGCAGAAGTAGGGGTTGTCAGGGTGGCTGCACCACAGCTGTTTGCACGGGTCGAAGGTCCGGAACTGGAAGAGATCAGCGACAGCTGGCAGGCCGCCCCCCACCGCAGGGCCCCCAGCGTTGCCCTGGCGCCGCCTCCACTGCAGGGCCCTCCAGCGTTGCCCCGGCACCTAGGTCCTCTCACACGGCCACCAGGACAGGCCTGAGTGCTGCCCTGAGCTCTGTGCGGCTCTGGTGCTGCGAGGACTTCGGGCGCACCTCATGCTTCATGACTGCACATGACGCGGGGACAGCGCCTCACGTCCCCGGGGGCTGCTGGGCCTCCCGAGCCTGCAGACCTTGGTGGCTACACCCCATGGAGCTGGCCGAGCACCAGTGTGCTTGGCATGAAGGCTGATTGGCATTCCTCTGGCCCAAGCAGGCATCCCATAAGCACCCACTGTTCCCCGGCTGAACACTCCACTGCCTGAATCCCTCCCAAGGCCAAGTCTGGACCAGCCAGGAGAGCGCCGGGCACCCACTGGATATACAGCAGTAGGTGTGGGGAGAACCTGATGTTTGGAGGGCTGCTCCACCCTGTCCCGGGGAGCCTCCCCGACACCAGCCACCTCCCAGGAGACCAGGCAGGTCTGGGCTGAGCTCCCGCTCAGCCCTTGCAGGCGTCCCGGGCTCCGACACTCACCGCGGTACACATCATGTAACCAAGGCCAAAGTCGAAGCGGCACTGCTCGTTCATGGAGTAGTGCAGCCCCGGGAGCTGGGGCAGCGCCGGCCAGTCGTGGGTGAAGGGGTCATCCCGCAGGCAGTCATAGGAGCTGTGAGGGGACACGGGGGCACCACGAGCTGCCTTCAGCAGCACCGGGCTGTCCAGACCAGGCGGCACGTGAGGCCCTCACGGAGCCTCGGGGTGGGCCTGCTTGCACACCCCAGCCCTAAGGCCGTGTTGCTTTAGTTTCCCGTTGCACCTCTTTTCCTCGGCATGGTCAGGCAGGATCTGGCTGGGCTGGGCCCTAGGCATCCATTAAAGGTGCAGTGGTTGCAACCACTTCCATCCAAAACTTGGCCCCCAACAATGGGATCCCCCAACCAGCACTGCTGTCCCCCTCCCTCCGCCTTTGCACTTGGGGCTACAGGCGCCCTCCTAGAGCCGAGTCCAGCACTCCAGGTCCCTCCTCAGGGCACAGGGTGGTACTCACTGCAGGTAGCGGCTCAGCTCCTGCTGGCTGCAGCGGGACCAGTGGAAGCGATGGAAGGCTGCCTGCACCAGGGGCGCCATGATGCTGCCCAGCCGCACCTCGTCACCGCAGCGGTTGCCCTGCCCGTCGTGCTCCATGCCTAGCCTGTGAGCAGAGCCAAGACAGCCTCACTGGACCCTCACCTGGCCACACTCACCTGTCAGCCCCACCCCCTCCAGACACTGGGAGCGGACCCCAACCTCCCTGAGCTCACTCCCCTCGCCCTTAGCTGGCCTGGTCGGCCCTGAGCCAGGTGGTACCTGCTTTCTCCCAGCTGGATTTTAGAGCCGGGGTGCCTTGAGGGGGCAGCATCCAGCGGCAGCCCCTGCGGGGTCTGGTCCCCAACGCTGTGGCATGAGATAGCCGTGGAGGGGGAGGCACCCACTGCCCCCCTACACACCCAGCAGCACGCACACCCGAGCGCCAGCTCTCTGTTCCCAGGGGAGGCTCCCTCGCACTCTCATCTACAGAATTGGGTGGGAAGACCCTCCTGCCCAAGTGCTTCGATGGCATAATGGGCGGGAAGCCCCCGGCTCCTGCCTGGCCCTCGGTGGAAAGTGGGCCTGCTGCCTGCCCAATGCAGCACGGGGTCAGGACGTCACATCCAGGGGGCTTGTCATCCAGGGTGTGTCCCTCTCAGGGCACAGCGGAGAAGCAGGGCCCCTCGAGCCCCGACCTGCCTCAGACAGCAGGGCCTGCTGAGGCCACTTACACATGGCCAGTCTCGTGGGCCACCACGAATGCGGAGGAGAAGCCGTCCTCGTGGTTCAGGGTGCAGCTGCGGACGGGGTGGCACATCCCAGTGACAGGAGCATAGCCTGGGAGAGACAAAGGGGGCTCAGAGCCCTCCCCACATCAGGGACCCAGGCCCCAACTTCCCCTGGCATCACCAGGCAAACGAGCACAGCTGACTGCTCTCGAGGCTGGCACGGTCTCCCCGGGGGAGCGGGCCTCAGCCTTGCCGATCAGCAGCCACCCCGCGGCCTTCTCAGTTCCCCGCGTCCAGGTCTTATCTGCCAAGACTTTCTGCCACTTTGGTAGCCTCCTGCCCACTGTTCTCTTTCAGGCCACCTCCCACTTTCCTTCCCCACTTGGCTGAGTGGCCTTTTGATCCCCGAGGCTGCAGGTTGCTTCCTGAGCTGTAGGCACTCTGGCCCTGGTGCCTGGCACCACACCCGGAGCCCACTCCCTCGGGATCTTCCCCGTCTCCCTCGGGGCCTTCTCTGGGGCCTCTGAGGCCTCAGCTGGACCCTTCTCCATAGTGCACAGATGGCTGCAGGGAGGGTGGTCCCAAGCAGTTCAGGGGCAGTCAGGCAAGGACCGCCAACAGCGGTGTTGCCATGCGCAGAGGACACTGACCATTGTAGCCTGGGAGGCAGACCAGGCACAGACGATGAGGCTCTCGGAGCCCTTGGCCTGGGAGCCCTGCACCCTTACTGGGGAGATCCAGAACCACAGTCCTGCTGAGCAGTCCAGGGGTCTGTCCTGGGCAAGGCACCCCCAGAGGTGGAGAATGGGGATCAGAGGGGGAAGGACAGCTGCAGCAGGCTAACCCCTGCCATGAGAAGCCACAGACCCTCCAGCCACCGCTCAACCCACCAAGGGCTTCCGGAGGGCCACTGAATTAACAGGTGACAGTGAGGAGACACGGTGGGTTTTGCCTTCCCAGTTACAGCGTGTGGTCCAAGGAAGAAGTAGGGAATGGAGTCTGACAGGGAGTGAGGGCAGGGCTGAGGCAGGAGCCCGAACCGCCTGAGCAGGAAGGTGGGAAGGCCGCCCTGTGATGTGACTGGTCTGTCGAAGGACGATCCCCCCTGACTGGGCCGAGCCTGATCACAGGGAGTCTTAAGATGCCCCCAGGGGAAGGGCCACGTTCCCGCCCACGGGGAGAGGGAGAGTGATGGGAGGGCACGATGATCCCGCCCGAGATGGAGGAAATCCAGACGGCGGGGCCTCGCCACTTGCCCCTGGGTGAGATACAGAAGTGTGTACAGAGCTGTGTCCCAGACAGGGCCCCTGTGTAGAGACCTGGGCATCCCAGAGGCTGTCAGCTACAAACTAGCACTTGCCACGGGCACTTGCCATCTACTTCTACAAGGACTAAATCAGGTGCTGCTGTAGCTGCTGAATTTCAACACCCCCTGAAAGGAGTTCAGGGTGGAGATCAGGAATGAGGCACTCTATGCTCTGGGAAAAACTGGCAGAACAGGTCTTCAGATGCTTATCTTCAGGGGCCAATTCTATGAGCTCAATTCTTGAATTTCCCTGTAACTAGAAAAGTACTAAATTCCTTCATGGTGATGTCTGCTCCTCATGACTAACAGGAATTCTCAAGAGACCAGCAGAAACCTTCTGCAAAAAAAATACGTACTTGATTGCATGTATTCCCTCTTCACTAAAATCACAAGTGTACTGACCTTCCCCCCTACCTCTTTGGAGTAATTTCTCAGAGCTATCAGAAATGCTGTCTCCCAGGCTATAGTCCTCATTTCACCCCAAATAAAACTTAACTTGCAACTCTCATGTCATGTACTTTTTTAAGTCAGCAAGACCCAGAAAGTTAGAAGCCCGGACTGTCGCCCCACTCAGCCTCACTCGTCTGAGACCCCATGGAGAGGTCCTAGGCAATGTCCTAGGACCTAGAGGTCCTAGGAATTAGAAGGCAATTCCCTTCTAATAAACAGGGAAATATGTGTCTTAAAGTATTTTTTTGCTCTGCAGATTTTGAGATGCTTGTTCTTGAATCAGAGCCAGGGCAAACCTTTGTGGTCTTCTCTTTGTCTTTTGTATGCAAAGCCTGCATATGAATATGCGCTGCAGTCTGTGTATTTCTCGTTCACCCATACTAGCATTACATGAACATGTAGGATCTGAAGATCTGAAAACGTATCTTTTTTCATTATGTATATTTTTTCTTTATATTCATTGTTCTTAGCTTATTTTGGTGTTATTTTCTTTCCAGAAATCCTTTTAAGTAGACACAGTGTTCTTCCTGGATTGAGCCTCTACATCAATTTTTCTCTCATATTTTGATCTTTTTGGGTGCCCTTGATTTTTTAATTTCAGCTTTTGAATGTTCTATTTCACCCACTGAGAAAGGGCATATTGCTGCCATATCAGTAAAGAAAGGATGCCACAGCGTCAGCAGTTGCAGCCACCATGGATGGTGAGCTGGTGAGCCCTGAGGAAACTCAGGGTGTGAAAACACTGGATCCTGGCCCCAGATAGCTGAGATGCATATCAAAGGAATGATTTCAGTGAGTTCAGACTCCTGCATCCTCCCACACATAGAAAAGCACTAAATTCCTTAACTTGAGATCTTGGTTTTCTTTAATTAACAGTAAGCTTTGTTCCTATCAGCTGCCCTTTGTTGCAAAACTCCTACATATCCTAGCTCCCCCCTCGCCTCCTCAGAGCAGCTCAGTTCTCTCAGGGTTACTTGAGATGCTGTCCCCCAGGACTGAAGTGCTAAACATTTCTGATGAGTTAAACACACACACACACACATAACTTTTAGGTTGGACATTTAATTTTTTAGTCAACACCATCAAATCTTTAATGAAAACCATGTTTTCCCCTGATTCTTCCTTGTAGCCTGTTCTGGGTTTACAGATATATTTCCTCAAACATTCTGGAGATATGACTTTATAAAAATGTCCTTTTCCCTTCTCTAAATTATCAGTTTCCTCTGGAGTTAGCTTTTTAATTTCACTTTACTTCTCGGTGCATCTTTTTCATCCTTTCCTTTTTTTTAATATCTGGTAATTCTTGGCTGTCCTTTCACATTTTTAAACAAAGAATGAAGTCACTTAATATAAGAGTTGTGTTGATTTATCTCCCATGGAACAGTTCTGCCCCCGTTAGAGCTCTCACCCAGACACACGGCGACAGAGTGCTGGGTCAGCTGGCCACACAGACGGGCTTGAAGGGGAGCGTGAACCCCTCACAGTGGGGAGGCACCAACACCAGCCAGGAGGCACAAATGATCACACCTGTGTCGCCACCCCCTGACCAAGACATGCAATGGTCCCCACACTGCAGAAGCCTCTCCTCGGTTCCAACAGCAGCTCCCTCCCTCCTGCCCACTCTCCTGACTGCTAACACCACGGATCAGTTTTGCCCACTTACAAACCTGAAATAAGTGGAGTCATGAGTATATATTCTTCTCTGATGGCCTTAATTCACTTATTTATATACCTTTCACTGTGTGAGATCTTCCACTATGATTGTAGACTTGTCAATTTTTTCTTTTAGATCTGTCAGTCTTATATAGTTTGAATTTTTAAGTAAAGTCCCTTATCTTTTAAAGATTGAAAATTTACTCAAATTTGTTTTACAAAAGTTGGAGGAAGCCAGGGCTTCCCAGATGGCGCTAGCGGTAAAGAACCCACTTGCCAATGAAGGAGACACAAGAGATGCAGGTTCAATCAATCCCTGGAGGAGGGTACGGTAACGCTTCCAGTATTCTTGCCTGGAGAATCCCATAGACAGAGGAGCTGGGTGGGCTACAGTCCATGGGGTCGCTAAAGCGTGGAGCATAATTGAAGTGACTTAGAAACCCAGCCTCAGATCTCGTCTGGCCCCTGGGCTGCCAGCCCCAGACTCTGCCCATTTCACTCCTTTTCATCTTCCCTGTCCCCAGAGAGATGCAGTTTCCTGGGGCACATGTCAGAGTTCCTGGTAGTTTTAAGGAGCCAGGAGGAGACTCACACTTACCCTCAACCTGGACGCCGTTCTCAGCACTTACCCCTTCGCCCAGACACCCCTCTCATCCCAGGCCAAGGCTGCCAGGGGGATGTAGCAGGGTCAGGCACTCATGTGCAGCCTCCCTGCTTTCTGTGCCCCCGCAGTCCCGAGACTCACCTTGCATTCCCGAAGGCCCGAAGTCCTGCCGTGTGAGGAATATGGCGTGATCATGGTACTCGTCGTGATCAGTGTCTGGCTTCTGCTGGAGGTAGGCCCAGCGGCAGACATTCTCCAGACTCTGAGAGGGGTTCCCAATCTCAATGAGGCTCATGGACTGCAGGGGCAGGAGAGACAACAGAGAGGGATCGGTATCTGGTGGTCCAGACGGGAGCTGAGCAGACCCCGTAGACTGGCGACCTGGCCCAGGTGGCCTCTCAAGAACTCCCTCCCATGTGGCTCCGTTCTCCAGAGTGGCTGGAAAAGCTCCCTGGCCACACAGACCTGCCCGAGTTTCCACACAAAGTCCCTGCATGATTTCAGATGAGACACGGAACAAAGTTCTGAGGCCTCAAAGCCTCAAAGGGTCCATTCAGCTCACCCCACCTCCAAGGTCCCTGCATCCTACTTGGCACCTGCTCTGTGCAAGCTCTGGCCAGGAGGCCAGTGCAGCAGACCTCGGTTACCCCAAAGAGTTCACACTCTGGCAGGATCCAGGACAGGGGAGACAGAACTCCCAACATGGCTACAGGCCCAGAGAAGGGGAAAGGAGCCCTGTGCTTCCCCCTTGGGGGAAGCTATTTGCAGAAAACAACACAAGGGAGGGAAAACTCTGCCACACCTACAGCGAAGGAGCCACATGAGGAACAGGACCACTGGGATAATTCCTGCAGGACCCGTGGACACGAAGCCACTGGGAGCAACCACATTCCACTTTGTAGCATGACGCATGCCTGCTAGCCAAGGCTGGCCACCAGGCTGGCAGGATTGCAGGCCAGGCTGCCTCATGGCACTGGCATTCACTCTCTTACTAAGTTTTCACAGTTACCCAGAAAGGCAAGAAACTGAGGCTCAGAGAGTTCAAGTCACTTGCCCCAGGTCACACGGCTAGGAAGCCTAAAACCGAAAGTCTATATTCAATTCACTTCCCTAAACTCCCTCTCCAAACAAAACACACCATATCATCTCAGAATCAGGTCTCACACACTGCACTCACCCCTTTTCTCTCCACAATCCTCACAGCAGGCATTCTGGTTTCTGGTCTCACCACATACTCTTACCATCAAAGTGGTTCCCTCGAGGCAAATCTGTCCAAAAAGTAGAGCTATGCATTCCTTGGTAGACATGAAAGCATGCATTTTTGCCTCTTCTCTTGCATAAACAAATCCAACAAGCATAGTCACATATTTCTCTTTGAGTGCATAAGTAGAATGGGCTTGGGGTGTATTTATAGGGTACTGTCAGTAAGCCAGCATGTTGCAGAAGAAGGAAGAATGAGTCAAGGCCAGGGAAGACCCATCATTGCCAGGCATCCCGTGAGTTACCCAAGTCAATGGTTTACAAGACGGTGGACCAGTTCCCACGTCCTAAGCACAGAGCCAATTGCTCCTGAGAGATAAGAATACTTGTTTTAACAGCATTCAGTCAGTCACAGATAGGAGGGGAAGATCTGGTGACTGAGACCTACTGGACATTCCCCAGAGATGGACAGCCCAGAGGATGCTGGGAAAGGGGAAGAGAGGTACATTACTGCCCTCCCTGTGACTGGGAAAGCATGTGACTATCTCCGGCCAAATAGTTGTGATCAAAAGTGATGTGTGCCTTCCTGGTCTGAGCACTTTATTGCCCACATGAGAGCCTTCAGAGATCTCTCCTGGCTGGCATGGGAACCAGCCACCTGTCACCCAGGTCCTGAGTGAAAATGAGACCAGAGTCCGATGCCAATTCACACGGAAGAGGCAAGTGTGAGCGAGAAATCAAGCTCTGTTGCTGTGAGCTGCTGGGACATGGATCTGGTCTGCTTCTGCAGCACAGTCTTGCCCACCCCAAATGACACAAGAGGGGCAAAGGACAGGGACATGGCATCTGTACCTCATCCAGGCAGGGCAGTCCAAAACCCCACCAGGTGATCACTGCCTCCAGAAAACCGTGAGACGCCACAGCTCTGGAGGAGGAAGCAAGTTAAAAACTCTCCTTTCTAGGGAAGGAACTTTGGGTGGAATGAGAAGGAAGGGACCCTCAGCGATGGATCTGATTTGCTGCCTGAGTTTGGACCCCAGTGGACTTAAGATTGCCACTCCAGTCCTGACCACAAGGGCCACTGATCACCACCCGATCAAGGATGGCTGCAGAGCCCCCACAGGAGGGGGACTCCCAGCTCCACAAAGCCCAAGACATGTACAGATCACTCAGTCGTGTCCAACCCTTTGCAAGCCCCATGGACTGTAGCCTGCCAGGCTCCTTGTTCATGGAGTTCTCCAGGCAAGAATACTGGAGTGGGTAGCCATTCCCTCCTCCAAGGATGAAACCAGGGTTTCCTGCATTGCAGGCAGATTCTTTACCATTTTAGCCACCAGGAAAGCACTGAGCCACCTGGGCTCAGTCAGCCACCTCCAGCAAAAGGGCCTCGTTTCCTCCAGAGCCATGCCTCTCAGCCCAAACATCAGGGGACTGAACCCCTCATTGGTTACAGTTACTTTTGCCTGCATTCTTCTGACAACAGCCCAATCTCCCTCTGGTAAAAGATCTCTGTTAATCTGGAAACAACCTCAGGCTCAGGGGTGGGAGAGGTCAAGCCCAGACAACCCCACCTAGCACTTTCCCAGCACCATGATGGTTGGGGCCAAGGGGTTGGGAAGATGTGTGACTATGAGCCTGGACCTTCCCCCAGGGCAGAGAATTCCAGGGGAGGAAGAAAGCAGAACAGACAGTGTGGCCTGGGGTGCAGAGAGGGTGATTCCCAGTGACCTCACACAGCCACACGGCTTACCCAGGCCTGAAGCCAGCTGACCACAGGCCTGTTTATTATCTACTGCTACATAATGGTGACTGCAACCATGAAATTAAAAGATGGTTACACCTTAGAAGAAAAGCTATGACAAACCTAGACAGTCTATTAAAAAGCAGAGACATCACTTTGCCAACAAAGATCCATATAGTCAAAGCTGTGGTTTTTTTTCAGTAGTCATGTACAGATGTGAGAGTTGGACCATAAAGAAGGCTGAGAGCTGAAGAACTGATGCTTTCAAATTGTGGTGCTGGAGAATACTATTGAGTTCCTTGGACAGTAAGGAGATTCTAAAAGAATTCTAAAGTGAATTCTAAAGGAAATCAACCAGTGAATTCTAAAGGAAATCAACCCTGAATATTCATTGGAAAGACTGATGTTGAAGCTGAAACTCCAATACTTTGGCCCCTTGATGTGAAGAGCTGACTCATTGGAAAAGACCCTGATCTTGGAAAAGACCCTGATCCTGGGAAAGATTGAGAGCAGGAGGAGAAGGGCCGACAGAGGATGAGATGGTTGGATGGCATCACCGACTCAATGGACATGGGTTTGAGCAAACTCCAGGAGATAGTGAAGGACAGGGAAGCCTGGCTTGCTGCAGCCCGTGGGGTCACAAAGGGTTGGATACGACTTAGTGACTTAGCAAACAACAATGAATAACAATAACATAATGAGTTATTTCCAAACTTTATGATCTGAAAAGTTTGGAAATCTGAAAAGAGTTTCCCTGGCAGCTCAGATGGTTAAGAATCAGCCTATGATGCAGGAAACCCTGGTTCCATCCCTGGGTCAGGAACATTCCCTGGAGAAGGGAATGGCTACTCACTCCAGTATTCTTGCCTGGAGAGCTCCATGGACTGTCTACAGTCCATGGGGGTCACAAAGAGTTAAACACAACTGAGTGACTAACACACACACACATGATCTGAAAAACCCCAAACACTTGTTATCTCACGGTTTCTGGGTTAGGAATCCAAAGGCAATCCAGTGGGTCCTCTACTCAAGGTTCTCCCTGAGATTGCTGGCAGCTGAGACTGGGGCTGCAATCTCAGCTGAAGGCTCCCCTGGGTGGGACACACTCACACACTCACTCATGTGGTTACTGGCAGGATCCAGTTCCTCACATGCTGCTGG
Source organism: Muntiacus reevesi (assembly GCF_963930625.1). Classification (NCBI taxonomy): domain Eukaryota; kingdom Metazoa; phylum Chordata; class Mammalia; order Artiodactyla; family Cervidae; genus Muntiacus; species Muntiacus reevesi. Next base: position 181,121,844 of record NC_089249.1, on the reverse strand, counting down.
ACCTAGGGCTCCTTGGCCCCTCACAAGGACCTCGCCACAGAGCAGTCACACAGGGCCACTTGCTTTCCCCAGCACGAGTGACCCGAGAGCGCATCTCCGAGACACAAGCCATAGTCCACTGAGAGGCTGATCTCGGTCCTGCCCATGCCGGCAGGGAAAGGAGCACAGCAGGGAGTGAATACCAAGATGTGGGCTCGCAGGGGCCATCCGAGAGGCTGCTTGCAGCAGAGATGTGTCTCATATACGTGTGTCAGGAAATTCCTCCCATGAAAGTAAACTGGAGTTGTGTTATTGTCACTTGTAGATGAAAAATCACTAGCAGTGGACTTTGGCCTTGGAGATTCGTGGGAAGCCCAGTCAAGTGCACTGGCTGGCTGGTTGGAGGTTCAGCTAGTGTGTCCAGCACCAGTGGGAGAGAAGCCCTAGTCATTGTTTGAAGAGAAGTCAAGAGGCCCAACTAGAAAGACATGGCGTCAGGCCCAAAGAACAGGAATAAGGGCATGGAGTTGGAGACTGAGCCAAAGGCTGAAACGAGGTGAGAACAAGCAGTCTGGGGGCTCAGAGAGAGGCCTGACTGCTCAGGGAGTGGGCTCGTTGGAAGTGATGGGTAGATGTTGCAAACCCAAGGCCCACAGGCCAAGGCTGGTGATGTGAGTCAGTGAGGCAGGTTGGAGTGGCAAGAACTGGCAAACCAAGGAGCCCATGCCCCAGTGCAGGGCAACAATACTCAGCACCAGCTCCATGGGCATGGTATGCAAGAACAGAGCCCAGAACTGTCGCCAGACAGACCTCTTAGGCCAGTCTTTACATTTTACAAAGAAGTGTGTGTGTGTGTGTGTGTATGTGTGTGTGTGTGTGTGTGTGAGTTGCTCGATGATGTCCGACTCTGCGACCCCATGGATTATAGTCTGCCAGGATCCTCTGTCCAAGGAGTTTTCCAGGCAAGAATACTGGAGGGGGTTGCCATTCCCTTCTCCAGGGGATCTTCCTGACCCAGGGATCAAATTTGGGTCTCCGGCATCGCAGGCAGATTCTTTACCACCTGAGCCACCTGCGAAGCCCACAGAGAAGTTCTGTGGACCAAAGAAGACATATCCCTCAGGTCACCAGGTAAGGAACCCTGGAATAAAGGCCCTTCCGGGCTGGACCTAACACTGGCATGCTGATGAGTGCCTCCTGCCTCCCAGACACCAGGCCCTTGGATTCAGCCCAGGTTCCAAGCCCCTCTCAGCAGCCACTGTGATCTCACTGCTATGGCAGGATAATTTATTGAAGTATTGATTTGCATTTTGTTCTGGCCTTGTCTTCCCTTCCTCCACTCCAAGCAGCAGCCCATCAGCTCTCTTCTCCAGGCCTGTGGGGGTCTGCACTGCAGGACCCAGAGCAGGAGTTGTCTGGGACTCTCTCTGCTTTTGGGTTCCGAGGAGACTCCCCAAGGGGAGGGGCAGAAAGAGGGGCTCGGAGGGGTTCCACCAGGACGAGGTGGCCCTGAAGAGGCAGGTCACAAAAAGCAGTGGCCGTGTGCTGGGCCCTGGGGACTTGCAGCCCAGATGGGGCCTGGAGGCCTGGAGGAGGGTGACGTCAGCGTCTGACAGCCACAGTCCAGAGCTGCTCGGACTTCCTGTTTCTTTGCCCACGTCCCAGTTGTCTCAAGGTTCTGGCCATTCTCAAGGAACTAAGGGCTGGTATCCTCCTGCGTGCTGGTCTGGAGAGCTCAGGAGGGTGCAGCGTGCCTCGTGCTGCGCGGCAGGTGCCAGACCCGTGTGCGTTTTAGAAAGAGCTGAGTCAGTGGGGAGAGAGGACACAGTCAGGACCCTGATGTGGCAGGAGACGAGCAAGTCGGCAGGCAGGGGAGGAGGCACGGCTTCTGGCCATGGAGCTTGAGGAGGAGGCACGGGAGAGGACCACACACGCGCATGCAAAGGGAGAGTCTGCAGCGCCCTGGGACAGAGGCCAGAGATCATCTCTTTGGACCCAGGTTTCCTTCTTGGTAAAAGTTCAGCAATTTTCCTTTGGGGAGCTCTGCTGCTTCTCAAGTGCAGCTCCTGGGGGGAACAGTTTAGAGCCAGCTGGGGATTCAAGTAAGGTCATTGGATCAGAGGCTCAAAAGTATCAAAACACCAGGTGAAGTAGGCTCGCCCAGAGGCAACCCCCACCCCCAAACAAGCACCCATGAGCTTCCAGGCAGAAGACTGCACCCCAGACTCAACCCTTCCTTAGCCTACTTCTCCCCCTTCCTGAGAGCTGCCAGCCTTCCCATAGGTTCTGCCTGCCTTGAAGGGGCTCTTCACAGACAGAGCTGTCCAGGCAGAGGGCCCAGGAGGGAGGTCTGGGCATCCAGAAGGTTCCCTCGGGCGCTAGTGGGACCTCCCCACACTGCTCTGCCACCTGAATCACACTCACAGCCCTCCATCCCACGCCTTTGCCACGCATCACGCAGCACATAGACTGCAGTCCTATCCAAGCAAGGACAAGAGACATGTCTATCTTTCTTTCGGAAGTGACAGATATCCCGCCATCTTTCCGTGCCGCCATAATAGTATGTGTGAATGTCCTGGCTGATGCTCTCAAGAATATCAACAGTGCTGAAAAGAGGCAAACGCCAGGAGCTCATAAGGCCATGCACCAAAGCCATTGACAGGCTCCTAACTGTGATCATGAAGGATGGTCAGTTGGCGAATTCTACATCACCGATGATCGCAGAGCTGGGAAAGTTGTGTGAGCTTCACAGGCAGGCTGAGTAAGTGAGGAGCGGTCAGCCTCAGACTTGATGTGCACCTCAAGGATCTAGAAAAACGGCAGAATAACCACCAGCTCCCACCCGGTCAGCTTGGTTTCCCTGTCCTGACAACCTCAGCGGGCATCAAAGACCATGAAGAAGCACGACGAAGGCACACAGGAGGAAAAAAATCTTTGGATTCTTTTCCTAGGGGTGTAATACATACAAGTAAAATGCCTCCGAGGGGAGCCTGGAAGCCACGCCACCTCTGAAAGCGTTCTGTCTGGGGGCCATACCTCCCCTACGCAGCCAGGACAGGAAAGGAAGGGCGAGAGCCGAGGTGGCCACCAGGTGGCGCTGCTGCCGCGGGAACAGCGGCGGGAGCCTCGTGCGCCTGGATCAAAGCGCCGCTGCTCCTGAGACGCCGGCCACCGGCTCAAACGGAACCACGGGGGCCCCAGCCGGCCTCCGGGGTCCCACATTAAACAGATCAATTAAGACTTGTGCAGAAAGTTCTGTCCCAATCTCTGCTGTCTGACATCTCCATTGTTTGCTCTGGGTTTGCTCATGTGATCATGAAGGATGGTCAGTGGCCGTGTGCTGGGCCCTGGGGACTTGCAGCCGTGACGCTGACGTCACCCTCCTCCAGGCCTCCAGGCCCCATCTGGGCTGCAAGTCCCCAGGGCCCAGCACACGGCAACTGACCATCCTTCATGATCACATGAGCTGAATTATTTACGCTCTCACCTCCTTTGGTCAAGGAGACAGGAGAAAAGTGGAAACAGCAGCGTGGAGGCTCCGCAGGTTCCAGGGTACATCGGGAATGCCTCAGACCACCCATCCCACACACCAAGGCACCTGCGAGTGGTGGTGGGGCTCCCCGGGACAGCTCGGGGCCCTGGGGGTGGAAGCCTGCTCCGCTGTCATCGGCCCTTGCCCCTGGACATGGCCCCTCCTTCCCTGTCCCTGGCGCCCCCTCCGCGACCGCAGCGCACAGCTGGGAGCTCAGGCGCTTCCGGCCACGGCCCTCAGCACCCGCAATACTCCCATCCAGCGGAAGCCAACCAAAACCTTCTCAACTGCTCTGACCCCAGACGGAGCCCCCCGCAAACCCGCCCTCCCAAAGAAGCACAACACAGGACCGCGTGCGCAGACAGCAGTCCGGGTCTGCTGGGTCCAAGAAAGCAGAGCTCCCTTCTCAACCCTGGCACTGCTAAAATGCAAGGCAGGTAATTCTCTGCGGCGGGGGCCGGTCTGTGCAATGAAGGATGCAGAGGAGCATCCTGACTTCTTCCTGCTACATGCCATGCGCATCCCCAAGGTGGGGGGCTGCAAACTCGCCCTCTGGGGGGAACCCTGCCATGGGGAACCCCCAAGAGGAGCACACCCAAGGAGCCCTGTGGAAAAACAGCCCAACCCAGCCTCCCTGAGCAAAGTCGCTCCCCGTTGTGTGACTTCGGCAGGCCACTCGCCTGCCTGTCCTGTCGGCGGGGGTAGGGCGGGGTGGGTGGTGAGGTAAGTGCCCCAGAGAGCTGCTGTGAGGGAAGGGTGAGGTGGGTGGGCTGCAGAGCGGACCGACCCAACGAGGGCACCGCAGGCTGAAACTTGCAGGAACCCTCGCCTCCGGTTGCCACTGCCAGTGTGCTTTCACCTTCCAGGGGACCCTAAGGCTCAATGATAGTGAATGACTCTCAAGAACCAACAGGGCCCAGAATTAACACCAGGCTGGGGGTCTTCTCCAGGCTGCTCTGGGGTGCCAGGGAGTATCTGGAGTTCAAACCTCACCACAGGCATCCACAACCCCATCACCAGTGAGGGCTAGAGGGCGTGATCCGTATTTCTCTGCTCAGGACCCCTGGATTATCAAGGCACATTCCAGACATCCTCCCAGAGGCTGGGAATCTATTCCCAGAGAAAGCCAAGCCACCAGCTCAGGATTCTTCAAGTGAACCTTCCCAGCTCAAGCCTGTAGGGCACATCTGCCTCCACCGCTTGCCATTCTTCTCTGGACCCTGGAGACTCCGGCTCAGGAGGTCGGCCACAGTGACCAAGGGCCGGGCACCATGCCTGGCACCGAGTGCTTGGGGGTCGGGACCCAGACTCTGAGGAAGCCAGGGGCCTGTCCCTGGGATGCTCTGAATCCCCTACACACAGTCAGGGAAGCAGAGGTCTGTATCAGGTCGGCAATGGCCTGGGATATGCAGGAAGAGGGCGGTGGCACCGGCCCCTTGAATGCTGAGTTCTGCCCCAGCATTTTCTCTCTTGCCTTCCCCTGAGACTCACAGTCAGAATTTCCCCGACCCTTCTGCTCTAATGCTGAAAAATTCCTAGGAGCGTTCCATACTTTGCCTTGACCTCATCTTTCACAACAAGATACCTTATGTTCTTTGATTGTCCCCAAGTCTCTGATTTCCATTTGCTTTGATTTTCATCATCTTAGGAAATATTTAAAATGAGAACAGTTCAGTAGCTTTGGTTCCTTCTCAAAAAAATCAATTGAAAAGCCAGTTGCTATGCAACCCTCAAGTGTTGCTGATGTTCTGCTCCCTGGCTGATGGCATATTGTATAAAATAAGATAATCTCTTTTCTTCTGCTGTGTTTTTTTTTTTTTTTTTTAAGAAATGGAGAAAAATGTTGTTTTAGGAAAAACTTGAGATAACTCAGAGGCTCCTCATAAGCTGGAAGACAAACAACATGTCCTTTGCACAAGTACTCCCGATTTCATCCCCAGCGGGGCTTCGGTGGGGCCTGGGGACAGGCGTGAGGGGAGCAGAGGGCAGGGAAGCTGGTCTGCTTCCATCACAGTTTGGAATGAATAACAGAATCTGAACACCTAGGCCACTTTCTGCCCCAAGTCTGGGTCTTGGTCTCACAGCTCCCAGACCCACCCCCTTACCCTGACTCAGCAGACCTTGGAAGACACAGCTCAGGGCCCTCTCCTGGTGGGGGTCTCCTGCACTCCCCTTAGTCTTTCTGTGCCTCAAGCCTTGCACGGACAGGGCCTCACTCACTGTCAGGAAGCACGTGGCTCCTTTAAGAGCAGCTCATCGAATCCATTCTCCTTGGGTGCCAAACTCTATTTGTGACTCTCATCCAGAAGCCTTTCCTGGCTTTTCCTGCAACAAGCAGAGCTCACTCCCTCTACAAGAATGCCAGCCAGGCAGTCCCCTCTGGGTCACCCCACCCAGGACAGCCGGTGCTCTGTCTCCTTCGAGGTGCTCACCACTCCACAACGACCTTGTTTCCTGGTGATCTCATGGGGAGCTGGTGCCCCAGGCCTGGGGGCAGGCACATCCCGGGATCCATCTGCCCAAGAGATGGGTCCTCCCACTTCCTGAGGTCCCTGAGAGCCCTGGTAACAGGGCCTTAACCCCAGCACTCTGCCGAGTGGAGTCTGTGACCGGTGGACACAAACAGTTATCGCCCACAATGAGATAAATACAGACATGGGAAATTTTCACAGCAGTTTGGTGGAGTGGCTTTATGTCTATGGAATTTAATAAGAAAAAGTCGGGGCTGCTATTCATGGATAATCTTGGTTTTATCACATTTCTCTTTTCCAGTTATTCTTTTTAAATGTACTTACAGTAATACTGGTCAGTGATGTGACCTCCGGTTCTGAGGTGCTCTGTTTGTCTGGCCTGGCATCCTAGGCCCTGGCACCTACTCTCCAGGGACTGTCACTGTCCGACTTCCTGTTTGATTGCTTCAGGTCCATGCAGTGACCCCTCCTTTCCCAAGGGTGTTGCCCCTGAGCCCACAGCCAAGCATACCACACTGTCCCTGGGCTCCTGTGCGAGGCGCGCCTGCTGCAGAGACGAAGGGCTAGCCTGTGGCGGGGGCCCCAGCCCCTCTGCATCCGATGTCTGTCCAGCACCGGCCTTTCTGGACGTGGTTGGCCAGCCAGGTCCTCCTGACTCTCCCATCCCCCCCACCTGTGTTTCTCCAGTGTGTCCTCCCCGGGGAAAGTGAGATTCCCACCGTAGACCCCACTTGCCTCTTACAATCCCACAACTTGCTGAGGAGGCCCAAGTCTGGCCCTGTAACTTTCTGGAACCCTGAAGGACACACAGGCTCTGAGGGGTGGCAGCCTCCCCTGCGGCTTCCTGAGAACAGCAGGGATATGGAGGTGGGGGCGGCAGGCAGGGCATGGGGCAGGGCATGGGGCAAGGCATGGCGGAGGCTCGGCTGCAGGAGACGGCTGGGCCCCGCTCCATCCTGGGGCACAGGCGGAGGGGCATTCTGAGTCTGCCCAGCTGTGCCTGTCACCTCATCACCATGGAGTCCTCAGCTTCCCGGCAGGAAGTCGGGGAGGTGAACGGGGACCCTCGTGCCCTCCCTTCTCACTGTATCGGTCCTGGTCTCGCTGGAGCTGTCCCACTGCCCAGGTGGGCTGCGGCACCTATCTCATTGGCCAGGGTCTCCGGTCAGCCCCATGGCCTGCCCTCCCCACACCATGCCCAGAAAGAGGAGGCTGTAGCATCACTAGGGGCCCATGCCCACTCCCCTTACCCTCACTCTGCCTGTGGGGGACTCCGAGGGGATCAACATGGCCCAGGCAAAGCAGAGTCCCTCCCGACAAGGTGGAACATAAGGAATGATGGCCAGACTGGCCATGGCTATGTAGGAGGGGCCTGCAACACCTCACTAACCCAACCTCACCTGCAGGCAAGGCCAGGCACTGGTGGCAGCCTGCATCCCCCTCTAGCCGAGACGGCTTGCCCGAAGTTTCCATCGACACTCAGGTGACAGAGGTCCCAGGCCCAGGCACAGGAAAGGTAAGATTGCCCACAGGGCAGAAGAACACAGATGCCTCTCCACTACCCCCAAGCCATCGCAGAGAAGAGGTGCCCAGTAAAGCATGGAGTCCTTTCTACGTCCTCCTTCAAATCAGAAATGAAATGCTGGACACGACACTTGTGGCCACCAGACACCTTCCGCAGGCGCTGCTGCTCAGTTACAGAAATACCTGGGCTCTCTCATTCTTAAATTATTGCTTAAAAAAAAAATTAATTTTTCTATAGCTAAAAATGTGCTATAAGTGTATAAAAGAAATCCTCAAGTATAAAAGAAATATCCCATGATATATTAAGAAAATTCAGCAAAGTAGAAAGAAGAAAATAAAAATCCATGACATACTACCCAGAGATAAGTACTGTTCACAATTTATGTTTTCCTTCATTCCCTACTTTGTATATATTTGTACACAAACTCGAGATCATAATACTGGGAGCTTATATCCTTCTTTCCCCAAAAGTAAACCAACTTGACTTTATGCTGTAACCATTTCCTAAACCCCTTACACATGCTTTGAAAATGGGATTTATTGCCAGTCTAATAACCCACTATTGAAAAAGCAAGAGCGTTCCAGAAAAACATCTATTTCTGATTTATTGACTATGCCAAAGCCTTTGACTGTGTGGATCACAATAAACTGTGGAAAATTCTTCAAGAGATGGGAATGCCAGACCACCTGACCTGCCTCTTGAGAAACCTGTATGCAGGTCAGGAAGCAATAGTTAGAACTGGACATGGAACAACAGACTGGTTCCAAATAGGAAAAAGAGTACATCAAGGCTGTATATTGTCACCCTGCTTATTTAACTTATATGCAGAGTACATCATGAGAAAAGCCAGGCTGGATGAAGCACAAGCTGGAATCAAGATTGCAGGGAGAAATATCAATAACCTCAGATATGCAGATGACACCACCATTATGGCAGAAAGTGAAGAAGAACTAAAGAGCCTCTTGATGAAGGTGAAAAAGGAGAGTGAAAGAGTTGGCTTAAAGTTCAACATTCAGAAAACTAAGATCATGGCATCCGTTCCCATCACTTCATGGCAAATAGATGGGGAAACAGAGGCTGGCTTTAGTTTCTTGGGCTCCAAAATCACTGCAGGTGGTGACTGTAGCCATGAAATTAAAAGATGCTTACTCTTTGAAAGGAAAGTTATGACCAACCTAGACAGCATATTAAAAAGCAGAGACATTACTCTGTCAACAAAGGTCTGTCTAGTCAAGGTTATGGTTTTTCCAGTGGTCATGTATGGATGTGAGAGTTGGACTGTGAAGAAAGCTGAGCGCCGAAGAATTGATGCTTTTGAACTGTGGTGTTGGAGAAGACTCTTGAGAGTCCCTTGGACTGCAAGGAGATCCAACCAGCCCATCCTAAAGGAGATCAGTCCTGGGTGTTCATTGGAAGGACTGATGCTGAAGCTGAAACTCCAGTACTTTGGCCACCTCATGCGAAGAGTTGACTCATTGGAAAAGACCCTGATGTTGGGAAAGATTGAAGGCGGGAGGAGAAGGGGACGACAGAGGATGAGATGGCTGGATGGCATCACCAACTCGATGGACATGGGTTTGAGTAAACTCTGGGAGTTGGTGATGGACAGGGAGGCCTGGCGTGCTGCAGTTCATGGGGTCACAAAGAGTCGGACACAACTGAGTGACTGAACTGAACTGAACTGAATAACCCACCACAGAGATATGCTGTAATTTATGTAACTAGACCCTTATTGGCAGACAATTTAGATTGCTTCCAGTTGTTTACACTTAGCAATAAGGCCATGACCTTTGGCTTAGGCCTAAAACTTCATGCACGGGCCTGTTAACTGCTTTGGAATAGAATCACAGAAATGAACGAATGACTGGGGGCAAACATGAAGAACCTTTTAAAGGGAAGTGACCAACTGTCACCTTTCCTTCTAGAAATGCGTACACATTTACACTCGAAAATAGGAGCGTGTACTGCTGCATTCACCCAAAGCAGTAGCAAATCTGTCTTTTTAATATTAACACAGCTGATGCTTTTAAAACGGTAAATCATTTTATTTTCTTGATTAATAGTAAAGCTCAATATTTTCTTTTTTGCAACTTGTATTTTTTCTTTAGTTAATTGCTTATGTCAATTGCCAAGTCTATTTTTCCTAGGACTCTTCATATATTATTTTTCCATATTGCAAATGCTTTTCCTCATTGTGGTTTGCCTTTTGACAGTGTTTTTTGACAATTTTATATTTTAAGTACTCAAATATATATCTATCTTCCCCTTTATAATCCTTTCTACTGTATTTTCGCTTAGGAAGCCCTTGACAATGAATATTTTCTTCTTGACTTGTATGATTTAAATAGCTGAATTTTATTGTTATATATTTATCATCTGATATACTTAACTTACTATTTATCATATATTTATTCTAACACTTAATAACCATTCCATTTATATTATCACATTTTATTTATGAGAGGCATTTTCAGACTTATATATTTTATTCAGTTGATCTGTTAACATTTATGCAAACATAGTATGATCTTACTTATTTTTGCTTTACAAGGTGTTCATAGTAAATCCTTTTTATCTGCTTGGCTTTCAAGGTTTTCCCAGCCATTCTTGAACGTTTATGCTTGTAGATGAATCTCAGAATCATTTCATCAAGTTTCCAATTATTAATCTAGGAAAAAATCAACATCACTACAATGCCCAGTATTCCTGTAAGGAACAGCATATGTCTCTTCGTGTATTTTTATTTTTTTCCTATCATTGTGCTTAGTTGCTCAGTCATGCCAAGTCTTTGTGACCCCATGAACTGTAGCCCACAAGGCTCCTATGTCCATGGGATTCTCCTAGAAAGAATACTGGAGTGGGTCCCACGCCCTCCTCCAGGGGATCTTTGCAACCAAGGGATGGAACCCAAGTATCCCACATTGCAGGTGGATTCTTTACTGTCTGAGTCACCGGGGAAGCCCAAGAATACTGGGGTGGGTAGCCTAGCCCTTCTCCAGGGGATCTTCCTGATCCAGGAATCAAACTGGGGTCTCCTTCGTTTCAGGCAGATTCTTTACCGGTTGAGCTACAGGGAAGCACCATTAACAATGTGCAATTTTCTTCCTATATGTAGGTCTTACATTGTCTTGTTAGGACTAGGCCAGATATTTTATATTTTTGGTTACTATCCTAAAGGGAACTTTTCTTTCCCTATTATCTGACGAGATCGGGCGCATTCAGGGTGGTATGGCCGTAGACTCTTTCCCTACTATCTTTACTACCAGGGCATTGTAGGGCTTCCCAGGTGGACTAATGGTAAAGAACCCACCTGTCAATGCAGGTAGAGATGAGGGTTGGATCCCTGGGTCAGGAAGACCCCCTGGAAGAGGGCATGCAACCCACTCCAATATTCTTGCCTGGAGAACCCCACAGACAGAGGAGCCTGGTGGGCTACAGTCCATGGGGTCGCAAAGAATCAGACACGACTGAAGCAACTTAGCATGCAGGCACGGACACCAGGGTATTGTCAGTTTACACAGAAATTATTGGGCTTTGTGTAATTATCTTATATTTGACCATGTCACTAAACTCCTTTCTTAACCCTAAAAGTTTTCCAATGGATTTTTTTCGGTTTTCCAGGCACATAAGCATCAGCAAACAATTGTAATATTATCTACCCTCCTTGGATACTGGTTTCACGTCATATGATATTGTGTAGAGTTTACAAAACCTCAGTAACAAAGTTCTATGTCTCTTTCTTGTTGCCCGTTTTACTTTAACTGTCTCATAAGGGCAGCATTTTCCAAAGCAAATTCTGCAGAGCGTTGATTCCATGAGGAAAAGGGTTCTGTTGAGAAACAGTTTTGGGAAACCATGTGAATTGTTCCACCTCTTAGAGATTCACCAGGTACATTTTGCACATTTTCATAGTAAAGTCTCTAAGAAATTTTGTTGTCAGAAATACCTGTTTTACTTTGTCTTATAGGCCTTTCCCAGGCTCATTTGACCATGGAACCCCTCTATTCTCCTATGGAACATCTAAGAACATCCTAAGAATTAGCAATGCAGAACACTTTTAGGGACAATGTGCTTCTTTTTCTACTTTAAATAAAATTTGGGCTGTCATGTTACCATCTGTTACCCGTTCTCACCCTCTCAGCTCCCAAGGAGCTGATCACGCTCCTTGCCCTGCTGGTGCCTTCAGCAGGGGCTTCTGGGCTCTGTCCGCTGCCCCGGACTCGGGGTGCTTCCCTGCGCACCCCACCCTTGCCTCTGCAAAGGATGCACACCTCTGCCCTCCAGGCTTCAGCCCCGCGTGCCAGTGTCTCCCTGACTGTCTCCACTGGAACGGCCCAAGGCGCCCAAGCCAGCACATCTCCTCTGAGCTCGCTGCCTTTCTCCCCCACGGGCCACATCCCCTCCTGTGCTCGCCACCTCAGAGGGCCGCCTCGTCACCTGCCAGGCTGCCCACGGCACAGGCTCGGTGTCCTTTCACCTTCATCCACGTAGCACCCATCCCCCTCTGGTTCGGCCTCCTAAAATTCTCTCCCTTCTCCATCCACCCTGTGGCTGTGGTCCCAGGAGAGCCCACGACTGTCCTCCCTTTGATGCTGCCCACTTTCTCCTAAGCCACCACTCCCACGGCCATTCTGCACACTGGAGCCCGGGCATCTTCTTAGAAATGCAAATCGGATCGTGTTACTCTCCTGCTAGAAACTGCCCTAGTGAGAAAACCAAACCCCTTGGCAGGATCCCTCAGGATCCACTCCTTCCAGCTAGCTTCTTCAGCACCAACTTCTGCTGTTTCCCCATCTTGTACTGTCCCCTTCAGTCAGATTCAGCTGCCCCCTGTTCCTCCAACAGCCTGTTCTCTTCCTGCCTTTAACTTGAAACATGCCTGTGCTGGTTCTTGCCCTTTTTCACTCCCTCCCTGTGGCTGAAAAGTCACTGCGTCCAGTTCAGTCACTTGCCTTGACCTCTAAGTAAGGACTGCCTGCCTCGCCCTTCCCCTGCCAAGCCTCTGAGCCCCAGTTACAACCATTTCCTCGTCTGCACCTCCACTCAAGAGCAGCCCCCGAGGTCCGGGATCATGGCAGTGAAACACAGCGGCACTTGATGCACAAAAACCCTCAACAAGTGCTTGTCAGATGATGAGCTTTGTCCTTGGGCGAATGGAGTGACAAATTATATGAATAGATCTTCTGATATTAAACAATCATCACATTCCTATAATAAACCCTATTTAATCATGAGGGGAATTTCTCTTTATGCATTGTTGAATGAAAGGCTTAAAGCCTCAGGATTTTTTACATCTATTTTTAGAAGTGAAACAGGTCTGTACTTTGTCTTAGATATGCTACCTTTGGCAACTTTGCATGTAGGAATCATATTGGCCTGAAAGAGAAATTGGGTGGAGTTTAGAACATATACACATTCTGAAATTGTTTATATGATATTGCATTATCTTTGCTTAATAATTCCTTGGCAAATGAATAAGAATATACTGGCAAAAACCAATTATCTGATTCTCTATTTAGACGTAATTTTAAGATAACTTTGAAAACAATTAAGCACTTGAGTTCCCACATGATTATGGGGTTTCCCATTTCCCTAAGAAATCCTTAATTTCCCAAGATCTTCTGGGTCCCTGACCCAGAGTTTCTCAAAATCTTACCTTCAGATTTTCTACTGGTTTCTACCAGGTTTCTACCTGTGTGGGATACTTAAGGAAAGAAAAACAAGAAGAAACATCTTTGGGTGGGGACAATTTAGCACAAAGCCTGTCAGGAAGTAGTTAAAATAACCGAGGCTTTATTCCATTGAGTAATCAACATTGGGAAGGAGACAGACAGTTCGCAGGCCAAATAAGAACCAAAACTTTGCCAGCACTGGTAAGCAGTTAACCACACACAGTCCTCCAGTTTTTCTTTTTAGTGCCCTGACCACTTGGTAGCTCTTCTCCTCTTCCTACCCCCTGCCCTCTGCAGAGGCAAAAAGTGGGGAGAGGGTTGGATATAATCATGCCCATCCCTCAAGCTACCAACCTCAAAATTCCTTAGATGCTGAAGGATGCTAATGAGGGGGTCTCAGGCCAGGAAAGGGGAACCCAGCCTGAGGAGGGGGAGGGAGGGGGAGGAACAGGGAACATGTTGATGACTGCTCTAGTGGGGATGCACAAGTCCCATCGGACATTCCAAAGTCCTGTGTCGGCAAACGGAGGCTGGACCTGTATCATTGGGCATGGGTCACCCTAGCCTTACCCCGCTTGCTGTGCCTGCATGCCTAGAATGTCCCACCCTGCCATAAACTGCCTGTTTACCTGCAGAGGAAGGTGTGAACGCCCCTCCTGCACAGACCACCACCGGGTGTCAGGGTGGAGGGGCGGGGAAAAGGCCCAGGCAGAGATCTCCCAACAGCTGAGTAGTATAGGGCAGCAACTTCTCCCAAAGCTTTCCCTTCAGCCAGGACAAGCACCCCACTGTGGGTTGCATTATACACATGCTTTCTGCTCTTTTAGTTTTCGCTTCCTCTCTTTTTTCTAGACTAAATATGCCAAATGTTTGCTTTTCCCAAGGCTCGCTTCTCGATGGATCCTATTGCTACTTTCTAATTTCTAGTTTATTGATTTTTGCCTTTTTCTGAACTATTTCCTTACTTTTACTTTCCTTAGGTTTTTGGGTTTGGGTAGTTGTTAATTCTGTTCTAACTTACTGAGTTGAATACAGGGTTAACTTGGGTTTCATTGGCTCAGTGTGATCTTGGAAGGCACCTGCCTCTGAATACAGCTTTGGCCACACTCCACAGGTTTTGATTTGTAGTACTCTCATTTTGGTTGGTTTTCCCAATAGCCTGCAATTGAGGCTCTAACAGTATTCTTCCCAGGAGATTTTTTTTTTTTCAGAGAGACTGGATTTATTCTTTTTATATATCCCTTTCCTCCATCTAGTTTTAGAGCACTGAGTGTAGTCCAAACAATTTTTGCTGTATGAAATTCACTAAAATTTTCTTTAGGACCTAAAGTACATTTGTAATTCTTAAGTGTTCTATGATTCCTCAAAAAAGAAGGCATATCTTTCCATAGGTATAGCAAGGGGAAAAGATGATATAACTAATTTAACTTTACCCATTATATTATTTGTGTTTCCCAGGCAGCTCAGTGGTAAAGAATTCAGCTGCAGTGTAGGTGACATGGGTTCAGTTCCTGGGTTGGGAAGACCCCCTGGAGTAGGAAATGGCAACCCACTCCAGCATTCTTGCTAGGGAAAATTCCATGGACAGAGGAGCCTGGTGGGCTATAGTCCATGGGGTTGCAGATTCGGACACGACTGAGCGACTAAGCATGAGCATTGTATTATTTGAAACTCCTATGCCTTTAAGGATGTGATCTGTTAAAGGTCTCGGAAAGGGTATGAAAGACCCCTGCAGTTAGGTTTTTTTGCAGACTTCCCCCTTGCTCTGACAGCCTGCTTCAGTACATTTTACGTTGTCCTTGGGACATTGAGGGACCATGACTGCCGCCCTCCGCAGTGGTCGCTTGGGCCACTTTAGAGTGACACGCTTCCCAAGGTAGGAAAAGTGGACTCAAGGTCCAGCATTGCTGGAGTTTGTCCAGCCAAAGGCCTTCACTGTCACTTCTGTCCTGCAGGCCCCGTATGTTGTGTGCGGTTCACTTTCATTTTGTGAGACGAAGACTCTGCCTCTGAGTAGAGGACTTAACCCTCCACATAATTACTATGCCTGATGTGCCTCGGCTTCATCTTAATATGACCTGACTTCATTCATACTGAGTGAGGTCAGACCACGGATTCCAGAATTTGGCTGTCAGGGTGAGAAGCTGGACTCCTAAGCAGCCAGATGCCACTGGCTACTCACGCCACTGAACTGCCTTAAACTTCAGTTGAAGTTTCACAAGTCCTTACTTGTAAAATGGGATCATCATAGCTCCACCTCCTCCTTTGTCCTTGGACTGAGTTAATTTTGAGTAAAGTGCTCCCAAGTTGCTTAGCAGAGGCCTGGCTCAGTTCACACTGGCCTGGCACCACGAGGCTCCTTCCTTCCTCACCAGCTCTCCTTTCAGGAGAGTTTTCTTTCCGTCTGGGGACTTCCTAACCCTGCTTGCATAGACCTGTGCATGCTGATAGGAAAAAGGCTTCAAGTCTGACGGCAAAGGGGTGTAAGAAGGGCAAGACAGCTCGGTGAGAACAGGAGCTACATGGCATGAGAAGAGGACACCGGCTGAAGACAGGCAGGAGTCAAACCGAGTCAATGCAGGAGTCTCAACCTTGCATTTCCGATGCTTTGATGTCCAGGGCCTTGCTGACCTGGGAGGAACTGTCCCTCCCAGGGTTAACCAATTCCTAGAGTCAGTAAAGAGCTCACTCTGAAGCGTATGCTCTTCAGATGCAAACCAACCAATGCAGAGCCCACGCCCCCAGCCATCTCCTTCATCAGGCACTCACACTCCAGCCCACTATCCCCAGAGCAAATCCCCAAGGGCCAGGTACCAGACACTCAGAGGCAGCCCTGATTCCCCAGAGCCCACTGAAATGATTCACACTGGCCAATCCTAAGCCTGCTTACCCTTGATTACCCTGGTCCTTCCCGAGGAAACCATAATGAAGGTGCTCACCCACAGTTTCCCTCTCCTTCCCCAGGCCTCCCGACCAGCCCTGGCATTTCCCCATGTGGCCCTGCAGGGCCAGAAACTGGGTGAAAACCAGCTTTTCCATGGCAGTTACCTCCTGATCTGTTGGTCTCAGCAAACCCGAACCTCAATTTTTAAAGAGAAGGTGAGATTGAAAGGAGAGTAGGGGTGACTCAGAAGTTCCTTGCTTCTTATAGGAAGCAGAGGGCACCTGGGGAGAGGCAAGGTGGTTTTGGCCAACATAAAGGCTTTTAAAGGGGGGCCTTTGCCTCACTGGAGGGCCCCATTCATCCCACAGAGGTGGGGGCCCTGGTGAGCCTGGAAGGCACCAGCCTGCAGTGCCCACTCACCTTCCCGTAGCTCAGCAGGATTATCCGCACCAGGACGACATTGATGTGGGCCCCCAAGGACTCATCATGATAGATTTCGTTGACCTGAAAGACAACCAGGGACATGTCAGCAGAAACCACAGGCTCACAGACCAGCCCTGGCTTTGTAAATGGCATTGCCACCAGCTCAGCTCCAGGGCAGAACCCGGGCACACTCCCGCAATCCTTCCTCCTTGCCACACTTTATGCTCAGGCATTACCATCAGCTCTGAATCAACCCCTTCCTTTCCCTCTGCTCCTCCTGCCCCCTTACAGCCAACCACTCACTGCCTGGACACCGCCCCTCTCTACTCAGCAGCCCCTCCGACCACCCCAGGGAATCTCCACCGAGAGCCTACACTGGGATGTGGATACTGCCCAGTCTAAGCGCTGGAGCCGCTAACTGCAACGTGGCCTCTTCTGCCAGGGTGAACACAGCACAAACGCGAGTCGCAGGGGCAATCCTGGGACTGTCACTGGTAGAAATTACTCCATAGGTGCGGCTGGTGGTTGTGAAATATTATCTGTACTCATCACAGCTTGGAAAGCGGAGTCATTTTAGACGGCCACCAGATCTAATTTTTAATGTGCTAATTAAGGACAGATATTGCTATACCCACAAAGGTGGTTTCTGTGTTCTGTTTTGGGAACTACAGCTGACAGTTGGCTTCCTTTGTATTTTCTCATTTTTTACTTTCTTTTTTGGGCTTCCCAGGTGGCGCTAGTGGTAAAGAACCCATCTGCTAATAAAGGAGACAGAGAGACCCGGGTTGGATCCCTGGGTCGGGAAGATCCCTTGGAGGAGGGCGTGGCAACCCACTCTAGTATTCTTGCCTGGAGAGTCCCATGGACAGAGAAGCCTGGCAGGCTGTGGTCCATGGGGCCGCAAAGAGTCAGATGCAATCAAAGTGATTTAGCACACACATGTATTTTATTTTTTACATTTACAAACATTATTTGAACAGGTACCCATGGGCCTCACCAGAAGCCAGAGGAGTCCACAAGAAAGGTGAGGAACCCCCACTCCCCACAGCATAGCCAGCATGGCCTTCCAGAAACACTGGAAGGTTAACCCCGGGTTCAGGGCCAACCAAGTCTCCCTTCCCCACGGACCCCACCCTCACACACTCTCAGGATCTTACCTGAAACAGTGCCCTCACTACCACCCACTTCATTCATTCACTTCCTGACCAGGCTTGACTCTTCTGGAGGCCCAGCCTCCAGATCTCATCTCCTTCCCAGCAAGCATGGGGGTCCACAACTTCCCGAGTCCTCTGTGCTTCCCCTGCATGCCCCTAGCACTCAGGACACAGCAGCACCCAGCAGATACTCAGGACACACTTTCAAGAGAACAAATCCACTCATGCCATCACTCAATGGAGAGGCATGAACTTGTCGAGCACACCCTCCCTGTGTGCAGACCAAACCCCCGAGGCTGCTGACCTTCCCCTTGTGAGGGCAGATCCTGCCAAATGCCTCTCCCAGAGCCCGCTCTGTCATCTCAGGCCAGGGCCCTTCTCTCCCGGAATGCCAACTTTTAGAATCTCTATCTGAGCAATGGAAATTGCTACCTACAAACAGCAGGAAAACCCTTTGGGAAATCTGAGAGTTAGCAAGTAAAATCGATTCGTGATGGATGGGATGGGCAGGCACATGGGGCATGCTGGACAAAGAGCATGGTGATCACTGTCACCCTGCTGTATGCTGAGATGGCACCCACAGAAGGCAGAGCGAATGTGCCTAGAGGGGTCCTGGGACGCCTCCAGCCAGCCCTACATGTGGCCCCTATGGGAAGCCGCCTGCCCACAAATCTACTTTCCAACTGTAATTTGTTTCTCTGCCCAGACCTGGCTTTCCTCCAGGGAAGCGATGACCGATAGCCTACAGGATGGTCACTGCAACTCGTGCATGAGTCTGGAGGGAGTGGACGCTGGCCTGAGTCCCACGCCGACAAGGTGAACTATAACTGGCAAGGTGGAGCCAGCTCACCCACGCCGCGCCTTCCCTTCCGTACAACAAGATGACAGGCTCAACTCGCTCTGTGAGGACTAGACGTCCACATGTCTGTGATGGAATGATCCTGGGGAAAACCGCAAAGCTGTGGTTGTCACGGCTGCTAAGCCATCACCCCGAAGCCCCCAGGAGGTCACGGTGGCAGGCAGGGTGCACCCCTCTAAACCCGATGTCCTTGCCCACCTCTGAGGGTCAAAATAGACCTAGACTTTTTGGTCCACAGTGAGACGATAACCCTAAAAGTCAGTTTTTCTTAAGAGAGAGGTTTTTTTTTGTTTTTTGTTTTTTTAATGTCTCCAAAGTATTTTATCTCTCACAAGCAGAGCCTGGCCAATTTGGCTCAAGAGAGTTTGACTGAAAGTTGTGGTGTAGAAGAGAAGACGGCAGTGATACAGGGAGGTTCCGCTGCCCCTGGGGCGGGAAGCAGGGACAGGCATGAGAAGAGAGGGGACAGAGACAGGGGTGAATGGCAAGCTTCACTCTACACCCTTAACTTCTGACTCCCAGGTCATGCTTTGACTGAAGAACGGGGGCAGGGGAGAGAGGAAAAGAACAGTTCTGATACTTGGGAAGAAGATGAAAGCAGAGCGAGCCTGAACCTACTCTCTGGGACCTGGAGGGGACAGGTTCACATCAAGTCCCCAAAGTCTGGGTGACTTCAGATAGCCGAAATGGAGTCCTGCTCCCAGCTATGCCTGGGGACCCAAAGACGGCGGCAGGGTAGCTGGCTGCTCAGAAGGGATTCAGGGCTGAATTTACAGAATTATTTCCTTTGATGCTCCCAACAGCTGTTGGAGGCCAGAAGGAGGGGTGTCACCCCTCCTGAGAGACGAGGAAGCTGAGGTTGGTCCCCGAGTGAGGAAGGAGATGCAGGGCTGGCCCCTCCTCAGTTGCTGGCCCAGAGCCTGCCATCAAGACCCTCCTGTCTCCTGGCCCTACCACTTGGGATGAGGGTGGCCACTCTCATCTCAGGGAAGGGGTCTTATGTCCTTCTTGGACAGTGGGCGGGTCTGACCCTGACTCCTGATCCCAGACAGAAGGGGGCCAGACCCCCAGGAACTCCACCACGAGGTGCCAAGCATTCCGAGGCAAAGCCCCACCTCCTGCTAGGGGTGATGGCCAGGCGTTCAGGACCCGGGTGCCGGGCTGCTGCGCAAGGCCCAGCTGTATCTTCTGAGCGGCCCACCAGCCACCAACTCCTGGCAGTGGGGCTGGGTACCCTGTCTCTGGCCTTGGAGACCAACGGGGCCTCCAGAACTGCTGAGGAGCTAGACATGGCATGTCCAGAGCATGCCCAGCAGAGAGCCAAAAAGGAAGCCAGGCCTGCCCTTGAGGTGCCCCAGCCCTGCCTGCCCTGGTGCCCCCACTGAGGTGCACCTTTCTCTGTTTCTCCTAGAAAGGCCCCGCCCTTCCACACAGGGACACAGCCCCACACAGCATGCCTCTTTGGGATCGGGGCTTTGGGCTGGGTGTGCCCCAGCCTCTCACTACAGCACAGGCACCTCTTGGCAGCTGCTGGACCTGCTAGAGGGTCCCCAACCCAGATCCCCACTCCCAAGCCCTCCTGATGGCCCGGCCCCTGCAGGCCCCCAGCGGGTGGGAACCCCGCAGTGACCAGCTGGCGGGGCGTGACTTCTTGCCCATTAGGTGGTGTGACCGAACCCTCACGCCTGCAAACATGTCCCTCTCTGGTGTCCGACTCCCAGTCCCCACGCTGGGATCCATCAGGAACAGAAAGAGCAGAACACAGGGCTTGTGGGGCATGGAGGAGGCTGGCTGTGCTGAGGAGGGGGCCCTGCCCTGCCCCCCAGGGCCACGCCAACTTTTCAGCGGGTTGTGAAATTACCACAGCCCCGCAAAGCCAGCCGCACCCAGGTCCCCACAGGATGCTCCCAGCAGGGTCCACTGTGGCATGGAGACCCCCGGGAATGAGCCTCAGTAATAGGGACACAGTGGCAATATTTCTGCCAAGCAGAGAGCTCACAGACATGGCACAAAAAGTCACAAAGACAGAGGCAACTTCCCAACATCTCCCTTCCAATGCCCCTTCCGTTCCGACCCCCATTCCACGTTCTCAACAAGCAGACAGAAAGCAGCTCCTTCCCGCCCCATGTCCTGCCCAAACGCCCACCCTCATGGATCATTCTTCATGATGGCTGCCACTCCAAAAGGCCCGACTTCCTCTTTCCTCTGCCTGAGACCCTCGATGGCTCCCCAGTGCTTTCAGGAACAGGCCTCAGCCTGGCACGTGGGGCCCTCTCTAAGGTGGTCCTGGCTTGCTTCTCTGAGCTCCACTTCAGCTACTTTCCTTCAGGAACCCTCCCTCCTGACAGCTCTGCCTTCTCCTCCTGCTTGTGCAATGGTTCGTACCTGGAACACCCTCTCCAGCCTCTGGATTCTTGAAATACCCAGAAAAGCATTTGAAAAAGCAAAGGGCAATCAATGTGTTTCAAAGGAGGAGGGCAGTTATCACCCTGCGAGCATCCCGCAAGCCCCACCCCAGGGCGTTCCCCCTCAACGGGAGGAAACCGGCTGCTGCTTCTCAGGTTGCCCTCCCCTAGCTCATGATGATCCAGTCTGAGCTCCTTAAACGGGGAGTCCTGCCCTTCCTCGGGACCTTGGCACTCACTGCGCCTCTGGTTTCTCATGCTCCTCCCCCAGCGCAACTATCCCTTGCTCACAGTGAGCCCTTCAAAGTAGTTGCTCCCAGAAGAGTACAGAGGTTCCTTAAAAAACTAAAAATAGAGCTACCATATGACACTGCAACCAGTGTTGCAGTGGGCATATATCTGGGCATATATCTGGAGAAAAATATGGCCCGATGCAGCACTGTTTCCAGTAGAGAAGACAGGCAAACTACCTAAATGTCCATAGACAGAGGAATGGATAAGGAAGATGTGGTGTGTATATATATATATGGTGGAATATTAGTCAGCCATTAAAAAGAATGAAATAAGGCCTTTTGCAGCAACATGATGGACCTGGAGAATGTCATACTGAGTGAAGTAAGTCAGACAGAGGAGAAATATCACATGACATCTCTTACATGTGGAATCTTAAAAAAAATGACACAAATGAACTTACAAAACAGAAAGAGACTCACAGACTTAGAAAAGGAACTCATGGTTGCTCCGGGAAAAGAATAGTTAAGGACTTCGGGAAGGTCATGTACACAGTGCTATATTTAAAATGGATAACCAACAAAAACCTATCGTATAGCACATGGAATTCTGCTCAGTGTTATGTGCCTGGATGGGAAGGGGGTTGGGGGAGAATGGATACATGCACATGTATGGCCGAGTTCCTTCACTGTTCACCTGAAACCATCACAACATTGTTATACGGTTACAGTCCAATACAAAAAGCTTTTGGTGTTAAAAATAAAAATAAATTTTAGAAAAAGTAGCTGCTCCCATCCTGGACTATGCAGTCGATGGGGGAGGCACCCCTCTTCTCACTCACTGCTGTGTCCCTAGCAGTGCTGAGCACACAGTAGGTGCTCAGTAAACAGTTGTGAATGGGTGAATGAGAGAAAACCGGAAAATGTGGAACAAGAGGAAAAGGGCAAAGACGTGGCGGGAGCAGGGTGCACAATGCCCTGTAATGATCGAAGACCAAGCTAAGTGCCCCAGAGCCTGCCTACCCCTCCCTGCCCTCCTGAGGCCTCCTGTGTGCTGGGGAGAAGCTACTTACCTCTGTCCAGACCACAGGAGGAGGGGAAGCAGGGACAACGTCCTTGAGCCCTGTCTGAGAAATTGATCCTTGAATCTTGAAACCTTGGGGAAAACGTTCAAAGCCGCAGGGCTTCTCTGTGCCGAGAAAGACCCACAGCTCTCTTGTTTGGGGAAATACACTGTAACGCACCTTTTGCTTATGCAAAGATGCGGCCAAGTTTCTGTTCTGGAATAGAAAATAAGAAAGGATGCAGGCTCTGCATGATAATGTAAGAGCTGGCTTTATTTGTGGCAGACTTCCACCCTGGGCACCAGTGAGCCCTGGCAGGTGGCCTGCGGCTACTGGGCAGAGGTGACCTTCTCCCCTGCCGAGGTAGAAGGACAGGGCAGGACGGAAGAGGCTGGCCCAGGCAGTGGGGCCCTGCCGGGGCGGGCAGGGACAAACTGCTGGTTGGGTTCGCGTCCCTTATGCTCAACCGTCAGGAAAGTTACCACCTCTTCCTCTGAGCCAAGCTCTGCCAACTAAGGCGCCTAAGCACCCAGTGAGGAGAAGGCAGGCCTGGAGCAGTCTCTTGTAGGGCCTTAGAGGCAGGCACAAGCCTGCTCTACTTCGTGGCTTCTCGGAGCCTTTGACATAACTGGGAAGGTCTCTCTGAGCCCTCCAGGAGGAGGCTTGTACATCACAGTGGAGGTGGCGGTGAAGAGAGTGCTGTAAAGCTGGGCAGAAAGTCTGCGGGCTGCCAGTGAGCATTTTCATTTGTGCCCATCTTATAACACACAAATGGGGCTACAAAAGCCCAGTCTCACTATGAGAATGAATATTCCCTTTGCAGATCTTCTTTTCCACTCGCTTCTCTGCAAATGCTTCGCAGGCAAAGCAAGAACAAACACGACTCTAGCCTCTGCTCAAAATATCAAACTGTCATGAAATGCAAATGAGCAGGACAGGAATTGCTAAGACCATATTATGCACAAAAATGGGAGGCAGGTAGAGCCCCTTCTTCAGCCCCCACGCCCCCCACTGTGACTCCTCCTATGAGGGTGAAACCATTGAGTCCCCAAGCCTGCACCAGGCCACACTCTGCTGGGTCTGAGGATCTCTGCAGGTCTCCAGGGTGCAGGCAGGTTCCTTCACTCCCAGGCAAGTAGTTCGATGCCCAGAATCTAGATGGAGCGTCAACAAACGGTTACTGTGCAAACAAAGAAACAAAGCTGCCTTAAACCATTGCCCGTGTTGGTGCTGATTACTTCCAAGAAGCTGCCTATTCCATCACTTCGTCAAGTTGCAGGCGTTCCAGGGTGGGCTCGGCTGCCATCTTGCCCTATGACTTGGGCTTGATATTTTGCCCGTTTGAGTCTCAGTTTCCTCATCTGTGAAATGGAGGCAATACCAGTTCTAACCTCTCAGGCTGTTACCATGAACCAAACTCAACACCATATTTAAAGCATCCAGCAAAATCCCAGGCACACAGCACAGACTCAGGAACTCAGTACAGCTGTCACAGAAGGTCAAATACCTGAGTTCTTTCTCTGGCCTCGCCGGGGCTCTCCTCGGGGCCGCCAGGGAGGGCTTGCTTGGACCACAGTGCGCAGCCAGGCTGTTTTCCAAAGCCCATGCTGGGCCTCACCAGGCACCTGTGTGTGACCCAGACCTGGGGTTCTCCCCGCCAGCTCCACCACAGGGCAACCAACAGCCTGGTTGGAGGCCCAGCCCTCCCACTCACCACCAGAGGGCTCATCAAAATGGGATAAGGCTGCAGACCAGGGAAGCGCAGCTCTGCCGAGGCCACGGGACACAGAAGGATCTGTCTGAGGTCCGCGTGGAGGGCACTGACAGGAAGGAGCAGGGGAAGACGGGGACCTTGATTCCTTCTGACAGCGGCCCTGGCCCTGGAGAGCCCTGGGCATCACCAACCTCCCCGTGCCCCCGTGAGCTCCAGCCCCGGGGCCTGGCATGGAGTCTGCTCCGGACGAAGCCCTTCGGGGAGGCCCTGGCAGCGATGCCATGTGACACCCTCGCTGACTCCACCAGTCTCAGAGGCCGTGAGCACGACCAGCCCCCTCCCCACACCCGGCCAATGTCAGCAGTCGGGCGCTGGCAGGGCATTTGAAAACAGTGATTTTTCATTCCTCCCATGATTCATATTTTTCTAATTCCCTGCCGCTCTTTGACCCCAGGAAAGGAAGAGGGGAAATCATCGTGGGGAGCAGGGCCACAGCACCTGGGAGGTTCCCGGGGAGGGGAGCAGGGAAGCAGCAAGCGCCCTGGGTGCCGAAAGCTGGTGAGGTGGCTGAGGACAGGCAGGGAGGCAGACCTAGGCCATGCCCCTGCTTCTCACACACCTGAGGGTCAAACATGGATCCCGAGCACTGCGGGCCCTGCTCCCCACTGGGGCCCTAAGATGAGACTCCACCTCAGCAGAGCCCCCTCCTCAGGTGGCTCTAGCAGGAGGTGAGAAACGGAGGGGACCCTGTGAGTAAAGTGGCCTCAACAGCGGCTGGTGCCACCCGCCCCAGCCCTGAGAGGTGTGTGTGAGCTCCAGAAGCTCCTGTCTAGCTGGTTGGGTGGGAGGCAGTGGCTGTGGACTGGGAGAGGCTGCAGAGTGGATGGGTCATCTCAGCGCCAGAGCTGGACCGGGTGGGATCGGCACACACCTGAGCAGTCCAGATCAGGCCCAGGTCTGATGACACAGGGCAAGCCCTCAGCCAGCCTCCCCACCGCCACTCAGGCCTCAGGGTCCCCCGTACGATGAGGACAGCCAGGTTCGATCCATGAGTCAGGAAGACTTCCTGCAGGAGGGCATGGCAACCCACTCCAGTATTCTTGCCTGGAGAATCCAACAGACAGAAGAGCCTGGCGGGCTACAGTCCATGGGGTCGCACAGGGTTGGGCACGGCTGAGTGACTAACTCTGACTTACTTACTTAACTTCATCAGGCCTGCCTCCCACTGCCACTCGGGCCTCAGGCTCCCCCACATGATGAGGAAGAAGGGGCGAGCTCTGCCCAGCAGGCACTGACCCAGAAGAGACTGCGGACACCCTGGCCATTCACATGTCACCTGTGCCTTTGGCACAGCCAGGGGGTCGTCAGGAATTCCGATCTCCCAGCAAAATTCATAAGATTCAGAGCACTGCTCACTGTGGTATTACAGAGTTGTCTGCTGTGAACATATCCCTCCTCTAAAGTGAAATCCCTCAGCACAATTCCTAACATCCGGCACGTAAGGAGCCTCCTCGAATGCAGTGGGAAGCCGCCCTGTCCTTCGTGCAGCCCACGGCACCTGGCGTCACGGGAACCTCTGCCCCCAGGCAGAGCACTGTGCTGACGCCTGGGCCAGGCTGGGAGCAGGGACCCAGAAGGTGGAACCAGAGAACAAATGGGTGGCTGAGAAGATGGGTGAACATACGCTGTGATGCGGGGAGCCCAGAGCCAAAGGCAGAGGGCTGAGTTCTCAGACACGCGAGGAGCTGCCCCAGAGCACCACAGGGTCAGAGGGGGCCCACTGGAGCCCAGGGGCCCGTCTCGCTGGCAGGCCCGGGTGCTGCCCCCACGCGCTCTGCTGAGAGCTGCGGACATCCCCACAGAACGGGCGAGGCGCCCTCGGACGCTGCTCAGAGGGCCGTTCCCTCTGCTGCCCCACCGGGGCCTCCAGCCCCTTCAACTGTTTATTACGTTGTTGACCACCGTCTGTGCCCACTGAGGACTGGGGGCCCTTCTGCATCCTTAGCTGCCGCATCCTCAATGTCTAGGACCCGGCTGGCTCCCAAAGCTTCAGGATCAATCCAAGCTCGGCCGTCCTGGCCAGCTCTGTCCCTCCGAGGCCCCCCTGTGCCGCAGCCCCACGCCAGCCCCGCTCCAAGCCTCCCGGGACACGCTGAAGGTGCACACAGGAAAGCACCCTCCCAACTTGTCCACTTTGCCAACGTGTGGTCAAAACCAGTTCCAGACTCACCTCCACTGTGACTCCCCAGCCAGGCAGAGGACGCTGGCTGCGTCTCGGGGCTGCCGAGGCCCCTGGCCTTCCTGCTGCAGGAAGCCAGCATGTCCCCAAAAGAGCCAAGCTTCTCAAGGACAAGAGCGGGGCTGGTTTGACAGACATCACAGACAAAGAAGCAATGGCTGTACCTCATTGGTCAGCTCTGACCTTCCCAGACCTATGCCAGGCACCTCCTCACATCACCACCTTTCACCTCCCACACCCTGCAAGTGAGCGTTACTGCCCCCGTTTCCCTGTTGTGGAACGGAGGCTCAGAGAAACTGAGAAACCCTCCCACATGAGCACGAGTGGAACAGAGCAAAGGCCTTGGAGAGCAGTGGGCCAAAGTGCGGACATTAAAACTGTACATCCCTACAGCCCGGTGACTCAAACGTCCAGCATCTATGGTGGAGACAAACAACCTTGAGCATCAGGGAAGGAGGGACAAGAACAGTTACGCTACTAGGACTTCTTGTCCACGGACAAATAGAGCCTGTGTTTCATGGGAGTCTGTGGGACCATGGTCATCCTATGAGAATTTATTTACTCATTGATTCATTCATTCACAAGACAGTTCCTCAACCCCTACTATGTGCCTGACCCTTCACCAGGTGCTGAACACTCAAAACCAGGTAAGCAGACCCTCCGAATCTGACATTAAATTTGTGCACCCAGCCCTCCTGAGACATGCCACCAAGGGACCCCTCAGGCAGCAGAGGCGGATTCCAGGGTCACTCAGCTACAACTCCCGCAGCAGAGGGGGCAGACAAGGAGGAACCTGGATGGAAGGGACAGCTGGGGGGCAGCGCACCCTCTGCTCTTCCGGCTCGACGGTCACCTCCTTGCTGGGATTTGCAGGCGACAAGCTCTGCCGCTTCCCAGAGCTGTCACCAAGAAGTGACGCTGCCCGGCCTTCCTCATCCACGGGGACTCTCACTCCTACTTTGATAACCACCAGCTCCCCAGGGGAGGCCAAGGACAGGCTGCTCTGAGGCTTCCCTATTCACCTGTCAGGAGGCCTCCAGGAGCTGGGAGGAAGGTGTGGGGGAGTCCTGGGGGCAGAAGAGAGCCTCACACGCGTTGGCTCCCCTCATCAAAATGTTCTCTGCCTGCACTGTCATCCCTGGGAGGGGGGAAGCGGTCTATTGTCTACCCCACGGGAATGTGACTTCTTGTAGCAGGACCTCAGGCCTGCTAACATGACACTTCTAGCACCTAGACTGTGCTCAGAGTAGGTGCTCTGTAGATATGTGTGAAGTGAGTAAGTCAGTGGGTGGTGGGTGAACACATCCTAGAGAGAGGAGAAAGACACACGCTGGGGGAAACGCCAGGAGAGTCACGGATGGAAGACAGTCAGGGCTGTGGGCAGCGGGGAGAAGACCAGCATCCGGGCACACGGGTGTGTGAACCCTATCTGCCATGCCCCAGCCATGCCACCCAGCCTCTCCGAACCTCAGTGACCTCGTCCAGGAAAGGGAACCTCATGGGGCCACTGGGGCAATGTAGAGACATCTAGAAGTACTTCCTTACACATGTGCAAAAACTCAGGCTCTTAGGTCACAGGGAGAGGTATTTGGAATAGTATTAACAGAAGGCATGAGCCCCGAACTCCCTAAGAGAGGTGTTTCCATCTCTTTAGAACCCAAACCAACCTCATGACTCCACTGATAGTATGTTGGGATCCCAGACCCCTTAGCCTGGCATAGAAGGCTTTGCCAACCTCATTCCTGCCTCTCCCCCAGCACCCTTCACTCTGATTGGCCCCAGCCTCGAGCTGTGATGTGGCGATGTCATTGAGCCTTTACACATGCTGTTCTATCACCCGCAACACCACCAGCACACACCACGCTCCCCTGCAGGTTGACTCGGCCTCCGGGACCAGGTGGCTCAGCAGTAAAGAATCTGTCTGCAATGCAAGAGCCGCGGGAGACACAGGTTTGATCCCTGGGTGGGGTGGATCCTCTGTAGGAGAACATGGCAACCCACTCCAGTATTCTTGCCTGAAGAATCCCATGGACAGAGGAGCCTGGTGGGCTACAGTCAGTGGGGTCACAAACTCGCCTTAGCATGCATCCACGCACCTGGGAAGCCCCCAGTGCCCAGCATGGGGCCCAATTGAGACCAGGCTTCTGAGAGTGCCCAACAGTTAAATACAAGAATGGGGACAGCTTACCCTTAAGGCACGCTCTCCATGCACCCAGCATGCTGTTAAGCATTTTCTGGTCTTTAATTCAAGCTATGCTCCCAACAGCCCTGGGAGGTGGCACTAATTATCCCCCATCCCAGCATCAGCAGGGCAGGCAGTCGCCTCCTTTCTTCTAGACCTGAAGGAACAATCCACCTGCTGACCAGCCAGTCATGTTTCCATTCACTAGTGCAGTGCTGCTGCTGCTGCTCCTAAGTCGCTTCAGTCGTGTCCGACTCTGTGTGACCCCATAGACGGCAGCCCACCAGGCTCCCCCGTCCCTGGGATTCTCCAGGCAAGGACACTGGAGTGGGTTGCCATTTCCTCCTCCAATGCGTGAAAGTGAAAAGTGAAAGTGAAGTCACTCAGTCGTGTCTGACTCTTAGCGACCCCAAGGACTGCAGCCCACCAGGCTCCTCCGTCCATGGGATTTTCCAGGCAAGAGTACTGCAGTGGGGTGCCATTGCCTTCTCTGCACTAGTGCAGTGTGAGGTCTTAATTTCAACTTGTTGCCAACATTAAAAAACAATTAGATTTCCTATAAATTTGGATTTCCAGCTTCTCAAGGGACACGGGGGGAGGGGGCTCACAATGGTGCACCTGTTTATTCCAAAATGACCACAAGTGAACGGGACCCAGGAGGGGATCTCCAGAGTGTAGCCTCTCTTGCTGCCCCAGTCCCCACCACGCCCTACTGTCCACAGCCCGGCCACCCGGATTAGGCCTTCTGCCTGGCTCCCACCAGCGCCTGAGGTGCTGTCCCCTTCTAAGTGCTGTGTTTGCTGGGGCTGTGCTCTCAGACCAGTGGGATAAACATGAGGAACAGGAACGGTGCTGGGAAGGCCCGGCTGTGGCTAAGCAGCAGCAGAGCCCGAGCCCTGGGGAGCTGCCGTGAGACAGTGGGAGCCTGTTCTACCCACCCTCACATCCTTTGCTACAGCCAGGCCCAAACTCAACGTGTCCTCCTTGCCCCGGGAGCCCTGCTTGCTTCCCTCAGCTTCAGGGAACCAGGCTTTCATGCCCAGTTTCAGACATGTGTCTCTCTTCCCCAGGAACCAGAGCCAGAGATGTGTGAAAGGGACTGGGGGCTGTGCCTTTCCTCTGGCTTGTCTGCCGCTCTGCAGCCAGTTCGGGATCATCCCCCAGACCGGCAGAAAACACGCCTGTCCTGTCTCGGCCTTCCCTACCATCACCTCGTGGCCCCAACATTCTTGGAAGCTGGTGAGAAATGGAGCCTGTGGGCCTCTGATTGTTTGCAAATCCTGGCAAGGCTTCGGTGAGCCCAGGCCAATTTCTGGATTAAATTAGAAAAGAGGAAAAATATCTGAATCCTGGCACAGACAGAAATCATTCAACAGAAATTGTTTAAGAACATCTCATGCTAGGAAGGGTCAAAGGGTACAGCGTCTACTCTGAAAGCTCAGAAGCTCCTTTGGGTCCCATGTTCTCCACAAGCCTAAGAAGTATGTCTGCCCTCGACAGAAAACACGCTTGGGATGGGGGTGGGGGAGCAGGAATTCTTCCAGAACATGAGCAATTAGCCCAGCTAGGAGGGGCAGCTATGTCTGCCCAGAATTCTTGCTCCTCCTGCTCTGTTGTTTTAAAATGCTTGTTCAGTTGCTTTAAACAGAATCCCCAAAGTGACTTCCTGGATCCATTCAGCTGGCAAAGTCGGGGTGGGGGTGGGCTGGGGTCTGAGGAGGGAGAGGGTGGAGCTCAGCTCAAGTGTAAGGTCCCTGCAATGGCCTTGGGAAAGGCTGCTCTAGCTGCAGGGGCTTAGAGGCCTGAAGGGGAGAGAGGGAGCTCGTCTCCTGCGGGCACCTCAGGACTGCGTTTCCTTTCAGTCTTTATTGGTTAGGGTGTGGGAGGTGCAAAGATGAAGAAACCAAGTTCAAGGCAAGGCAGGACCTTTGCCAGGTAGGTAAAAGCCAAGATTGGGATGCAACTGCTTCTGACTCCAAAGCTGGTCCCCATTCTAAGCCCTAACACGTGCGCCCAAGTGCACGGACACAGTGAGAGGCAAAGGAAACCATAAAGAGCCGGGGTTCAGCTCAAGGTGTTGTTGCTGTTGTTTTCCAGTGGCTCAGTCGTGTCCGAACCCTTGCAACCCCATGGACATCTGTCCTTCACCATCTCCTACAGTTTGCTCAAACTCATGTCCATTGAGTTAGTGATGCCATCCAACCATCTCATCCTCTGTCAGCTCAAGGTGGGCACTAAGCAAGTAGAAGATTTCTTTAGATCTAAGTGCAAATATTTCTTGAGCCCCAGGTAGTGGCTTTGCGGGCCGTATGGTCTTTGTCCCAACTACTCAGCTCCACAACTGTAGCACAAAAGTAGCCACAGACAATTCATAGATGAGTGGGCATGGTCATGTCCCAATAAAACTTTATTTTCAAAAACAGATGGGCTGAATTTGGCTCTTGGGCTCTAATTTTGGAAAGCCTGCTTTAGACTCTCCAGTTTATCCTGAGAAAAATCATGTGAATTTGCTTAAACCCAGTAATATGTCCAAGTTTCAGTTCAGTCGCTGAGTCGTGTCTGACTCTTTGCGACCCCACGGACTGCACCATGACAGGCTTCCCTGTCCATCACCAACTCCCGGAGCTGGCACAAACTCATGTCCATCGAGTCAGTGATGCCATCCAATCATCTCATCCTCTGTCATCCCCTTCTCCTCCCCCCTTCAATCTTTCCCAGCATCAGAGTCTTTTCCAATGAGTCATTTCTTCGCATCAAATGGCCAAAGTATTGTAACTTCAGTTTCAGCATCAGTCCTTCCAATGAATATTCAGGCTGATTTCCTTTAGGACTGACTGGTTGGATCTCCTTGCAGTCCAAGGGACTCTCAAGAGTCTTCTCCAACACCATAGTTCAAAAGTATCAATTCTTCAGAGCTCAGCTTTCTTTGTAGTCCAACTCTCATATCCATATATGACCACTGGAAAAACCATAGCTTTGACTAGATGGACCTTTGTTGGCAAAGTAATGTCTCTGCTTTTTAATATGCTGTCTAGGCTGGTCATAGCTTTTCTTGCAAGGAGTAAGCATCTTTTAATTTCATGGCTGCAGTCACCATCTGTAGTGATTTTGGAGCCCAAGAAACTAAAGTCTGTCAATGTTTCCATTATTTCCCCATCTACTTACCATGAGTGATGGGACCGGATGCCATGATCTTTGTTTTTTGAATGTTGAGTTTTAAGACAACTTTTTCACTCTCCTCTTTCATCAAGAGGCTCTTTAGTTCTTCTTCACTTTCTGCCATAAGTGTGGTGTCATCTGTGTATCTGAGGTTATTGATATTTCTCCCTGTAATCTTGATTCCAGCTTGTGCTTCATCCAGCCCAACATTTCTCATGATGTACTCTACATATAAGTTAAATAAGCAGGGTGACAGTATATAGACTTGACATACTCTTTTCCTGATTTGGAACCAGTCCGTTGTTCCATGTCCAGTTCTAACTGCTGCTTCTTGACCTGCACACAGATTTCTTAGGAGGCAGGTAAGGTGGTCTGGTATTCCCAACTCTTTAAGTATTTTCCACAGTTTGTTTTGATGCACACAGTCAAAGGCTTTGGCATAGTCAATAAAATAGAAGGGGATGTTTTTCTGGAACTCTCTTGCCTTTTTGATGATCCAAAGGATGTTGGCAATTTGATCTCTGGTTCCTCTGCCTTTTCTACATCCAGCTTGAACATCTGAAAGTTCACGGTTCACATATTGTTGAAGCCTGGCTTGGAGAATTTTGAGCATTACTTTGCAAGCATGTGAGATGAGTGCAATTGTGTGGTAGTTTGAACACTCTTTGGTCTTGCCTTTCTTTGGGATTGGAATGAAAAGTGACCTTTCCAAGTCCTGTGGCCACTGCTGAGTTTTCCAAATTTGCTGACATATTGAGTGCAGCACTTAAACAACACGATCCTCTAGGACTTGAAATAGCTCGACTGGAATTCCATCACCTCCACTAGCTTTGTTCATAGTGATGCTTCCTACGGCCCACTTGACTTCAGACTCCAGGGTGTCTGGCTCTAGGTGAGTGATCACACCATTGTGGTTTTCTGGTTCATGAAGCTCTTTTTTGTATAGTTCTTCTGTGTATTCTTGCCACTTCATCTCAATATCTTCTGCTTCTGTTAGGTCCATACCATTTCTGTCCTTTATTGTGCCCGTCTTTGCATGAAATGTTCCCTTAGTATCTCTCATTTTCTTGAGGAGATCTCTAGTCTTTCCCATTGTTTTCCTGTTTCTTTTCATTGATCACTGAGGAAGGCTTTCTTATCTCTCCTTGCTATTCTTTGGAACTCTGCATTCAAATGGGTATATCTTTCCTTTTCTCCTCTGCCTTTAGCTTCTCTTCTTTTCTCAGCTATTTGTAAGGCCTCCTCAGACAACCATTTTGCCTTTTTGCATTTCTTTTTCTTGGGGATGGTCTTGCTCCCTGTCTCCTGTACAGTGTCATGAAACTCCATCCATAGTTCATTAGGCACTCTGTTTACCAGACCTAACCCCTTGAATCTATTTGTCACTTCCACTGTATAATTGTAAGGGATTTTATTTAGGTCATACCTGAATGGTTTACTTTCATATAAATGGTTTACTTTCATGTAAATTACATATAAAATTGCATATAAAATTGATGTTTTAAAAACTTTTGCCATTCAAAACAAGTGGCACTTTCCAGAAAGACACCTCATGACATGTCCTGGCCTCATGACACCAGCCTCCAGAGGATGACTGGCCACCTCCCTGCTACAAGGAGGCCAGCTGGACCAGCAGCTCGGTCAGGCAGCGCTAGGTCACTATGGAGCCTGAGCCCAGGCAACCAACAAGGCCTTTCCTTTGCTTTGTCAAGGAGGAGTAGTTAAATGCTATAAGCCACATAGGAAGCACTGATCTTGAGCCCAAGATTTTATACTTTTTGAAGTCTTGGCACAAATAGGTTTTACTTTTAAAAGTACACATGTAAACATGTGTGTAGGTAGGTTAGTCACTCAATCATGTCCAACTCTGCAACCTGAAGGATTGTAGCCTGCCAAGCCCCTCAGTCCATGGGATTCTCCAGGCAAGAATACTGGGGTGGGTTGCCATTCCCTTCTCTAGGGGATCTTCTCAACCCAGCATCGAACCAAGGTCTCCCACATTGCAGGCAGATTCTCTATCATCTGAACCAATAGGGAAGCCTATATGTAAACATTGCCTGCAGTGCAGGAGACCCCAGTTCGATTCCTGACTCTGGAAGCTCCCCTGGAGAAGGGATAGGCTACCACTTCAGTATTCTTGGGTTTCTCTGGTGGCTCAACTGGTAAGGAATCCACCTGCAATCCGGGAGACCTGGGTTCAATCCCTGGGCTGGGAAGATTCCCTGGAGGAGGGCATGGCAACCCACTCCAGTATTCTGGCCTGGAGAATCCCCAAGGACAGAGGAGCCTGGCGGGCTGCAGTCCATGGGGTCAGAAAGAGTCAGACACGACTGAGTGACTAAGCATAGCATAAAGCATATGTAAACATACTACTCTGATGATGGCTCTTCGGTTTTCTCCGAACGCATTCCTTCCTAGCCTCCCATTCAGCTGAGCCCGGAGAATAGCTGCTCTCCATGCCTGACAAGCTAACTGGAGGTGCTGCGAACATGGGGGGTGCGTCCCCACGTGGCTCCTTGGGATGCCCGGCTCACATGGCCACAGCACTGAGTGTGCAAGGAGAGACTAGCTCAGGGGCTGGCAGCGTAATCCACCCAACACCAGAGTCAGCTGCAGGTATGTTCAGGAGGGCTGACGGCCTCCCAGTCCAGGAGCACCAGACACAGCGGGGAGCACGAGGAAGACGGCTCAAACAGGACCCTTCCCAGCACAGAGGGGAGCCCAGGCCGAGGGAAGTGCCTTGTCCTCAGGGGTGGCCCTAGTGAAGGTCAGACGATGAGCCTCAGTTGAAAAGGAGCAGGAGCGGGTTGGTAGTGGGGGAGGCCGGCAGTGGAGACGCACGTCTCAGTAGGGACCACGGCGGGCCTGGCCGCGGTGTGGGGCGCGGGGCCTGGAGGAGCCAGCATGGCTGGAGGGACTGCACATCTGCTCACACTCCCAGCTCCACCCCCATCGCCTCCTCCTCTCTGAAACACATGGCCGAGGCTCTCCAGGAGCCTTCCCCAGGGGGTCCCAGCCTCCCTGGTCTGGAGACAGGGCTTCAGCCCATGTCTACCAGCAGTCTTGAGGCAATGCCTGTGAGAACTAAAAATCAGAGCAGGGGGCCCCAGAAGACAGCCTGGTCCCAGTGCTCAGAAGGCCCCCCTTCCCTCATCTGGGCAGAGAGTCGGGAGGAGCGGTAGACTGGAGCTGAGCCTCCAGATGAATCGAGGATGGGGATGGGCAGTAAGAACAGGTCTCGAGGCGGGAAGCACAGGCTCGGGTTCCCAGCCTCAGGGGTGAGAGACCAGCGTCCATGCTCGGAAGGGCTCTGCACTTGGGCTTACTGCTCTGTGCTTAGCATCTTGAAACTCATCATTTTATCCTTAAATTCGTGTTTTGTGAGATCTGCTCAGACAGAGAGGCCCTCAGATGTGGCCCCACCTCCCAGGACAGGCTCCTGGCTGCCTGCTCCACACTCAGGGACCGCTGCAAGGGGTACACAGGTGCAGGGAGAACCAGGTGGACCCTGGTGCCTTGGGGCATCTCAGGGCAGGGCCTGGGTGGGGATGGAGGGCCCAGGTGGACGCTGGTGCCTTGGGGCATCTCAGGGCAGGGCCTGGGTGGGGATGGAGGGCCCATGGGGAAGAGAGGTGCCTGGTGTTCTTGCAGTTGTCAGGGG
This sequence comes from Muntiacus reevesi, assembly GCF_963930625.1. Classification (NCBI taxonomy): domain Eukaryota; kingdom Metazoa; phylum Chordata; class Mammalia; order Artiodactyla; family Cervidae; genus Muntiacus; species Muntiacus reevesi. Next base: position 181,086,691 of record NC_089249.1, on the reverse strand, counting down.
AGGGGCAGCTGCCAGGTCCCGGGGCACTGCTGCATCGCTGGCCAGGACCCAGGGCCCCGAGGGAGTGCTCTCTCCTGCACCCACTCCTGGGGGCCTCTATGTCTCCTCCCAACCTCCCTAAGTCTGGCTGAAGCTTTGTCTGAGCCTCTGCCCAGCCTGCAGTACCCTCTGGGCAAAAGCCACAAATACAAATCTTAATTTTGGTGATTCCCCATTCTAGTGAAATGTTCTAATATCTGCATTTAAAACAGGCTCTGTACAATATAAAGATGAATGGCAAAATTCATGATTATAATGAAAAATCCTAATTTTTCTCCACTTAGAGTGACGATAAACAGAAAATTTAAAAATCTGGACAGGCTGGGAGACTGTGAGAGAAAGTAAAAGGCCTTAGTATTAATATACGCACCTTTTATGACACTTTTTCCTACTCTTTGAATAGAGAACCATACTTCAAGTATGCACTTGGTCCAGCAAGTTTTGTACCCAGTAGACATTCTGGGTGTGGGGCCGCCACAGCTGAATATACAGCAGGAACAGTTAGGTGGTCAGTGAGAGCCAGGGTCTGGGAAATGATGCTGCTGACAACAGGCCATGGGAGTCACTGCTGAGTGCAACCAGAACGAAACTCCAGAAGTCTAACTTCTGGGGAGGGCATGAAACGCCAAAGAGAGTCCCCAAGAGGAAAAACCAGGGAGGAAAAGATCTCAGGACATGACTTCAAACAAAAATGTAAGCCACTGACAAGCCACCCCCAACCAAAATAAAGGCAAACAACAAAACTGGGGGAAATATTTCCCACACATACATCAGAGAAAAAGTTAACCTATTTTAACAGTTCTTCAAATTAACACAAAAGAAACCCAAATCCTGGTGGAATAAAGAAAATGAAGAGACCAATCATACAAATATAGATGATGACTATTTTAAAACATATGTGTATATATTTTAAATGGAACCTCATTACCATCAAATATCTACAACTTACAACAAAAGTATATCCTTGTTGTAGCTACCAGATTGCCACAGCTAAGAAAGATCTGGTGGTGTGAGCAGGTGAAGAGATGGGCATTTACTCAATGGAACATGAATAACTGAAACCATAACAGAACATCCTGACATATGTAGCTTTAAAATGCACGTACCTGCTGACCAGGGATTACACTTTTAGAAACTTAGTTTAAGGAAATAGTGAAGGATAAGCACTCAGCTATAACATTCATTACTATTAGTGGCCGAACTGATATCTAAAAGGGAAATAAATCCTGCTACGTGAGTAATATAAATGATTGATCATACAAAAGATATGCTATATTTACAAGGAGCAATGTTATGCCATCATTAGAGTGAGGTTCAGTGCAGTTCAGCTGCTCAGTCATGGCCGAGTCTTTACGACCCCATGGACTGCACCACAACAGGCTTCCCTGTCCATCACCAACTCCTGGAGTTTGCTCAAACTCATGTCCATCAAGTCAGTGATGCCATTCAACTGTCTCATACTCTGTCATCCCCTTCTCCTCCCACCTTCAATCTTTCTCAGCATTAGAGTCTTTCCCAATGAGTCAGTTCTTCACATCAGGTGGCCAAAGTATTGGAGTTTCAGCTTCAGCATCAGTCCTTCCAATGAATATTCAGGACTGATTTCCTTTGGGATGGACTGGTTGGATCTCCTTGTAGTCCAAGGGACTCTCAAGAGTCCTCTCCAACACCACAGTTCAAAAGCATCAATTCTTTGGTGCTCAGCTTTTTTTATGGTTCAACTCTCACATCCATACATGACTACTGGAAAAACCATAGCTTTGACTAGACGGACCTTTGTTGGCAAAGTAACGTCTCTGTTTTTTAATAAAATAAAATGAGGTACTCATTTAATACAATAAAATGAGGTACCAATAAAATAAGGTACTAGGCAATAATTGGTAGGAGAAAGCATTCACAACTTATAGGAATATATTCTAATTTTCCATCATAAATAGTATAACAGACATGTTAAATAGCATATTTTAATAAACAATGTTACTTTTCTAGATGTGAGGAGGAAAAGAAGGAAACTAGAACTCACAAGAAGTGCTTGAATGGGTTGGTGGGAGGGTTCTGAACACCATGATACCCTTTCTAAATCCAGGTGGCTCTCTTGAAGGACTCAGCAAATATTTCCAACCCTCCTCACACTCCAGAGATTCTGAGATTTAAAGAGGGATGGATTCATTCCCTTTTTCCTACCAAAAAAAGAGTATAAAATGTCTTGCCCATTAATTTGGAAGGAAGTGACACCTCGCACAATTTCCTACTGCCCTGATAGTCACATTCAAGTCCCTCTACTGACCCTTCCTTGGCTCCAGTTCCCCCTCTTACCTGGGCCCCTGCTTCCCACACTGGCCCCACTTCACTTCCGACATACAGCTGAAGCCCAATAAACACGTGTTGATCATACTGTATGGACAGGAGCTGTGTGGGCTCCAACAGAAGAGGCTGTGCTGCAGTTACAGAGAATCTACCACATCTCAGCAGCTTAACAGGGTAAAGGCTGGGGTGCGCTTTCCTGCACACATCAAGGCTTTATGCAGCCCCACTGTGTAGCTGTAGCTACTGGGATGTGTGGCTTCCAAGGTCCCTGTGGCAGAAAGAGAGGGAGGAAAGGGACAGAGCAGCTCTCAGCTGCCTTAGCCAAGAGGCAACCTTTGTCATTTCCACATGGGCTGTCAGATAAAACTAGCCCCACAACCCCAAGTGAGGTGCAAGGGAGGCTGGGAAACAGAAGGGAGGGAGCACGTGAATACTCGATGAACCTGGAATGTCTGCATCACAGCAGGACCCGTGTCCCAGCCCAGGCTGAGCCACAAAGAGGCCCCAGAGGGAGTCCTGCAAGCGGAGTGACTGAGCGATGAGGGACGCCACGCTGGCTCAGCGCTGCCGGGGCTGAGCCACACCGACCCCCGGCCCCGCTCGGCCTTGCTGCTCCTCGGAGCCCACAGTTTCCGGGTTCTCGCCACCAGACCCCTGCCAGACCCTCCTCCCAGAGCCTCTACGACCTTCCTCAGGGAACAGGCTGTCTGCCCGGGGCGAGCCCCAAGCCTGGGGGGCTGGGAACACACTGCCCTGGTCCCGGCCGTTCTCACTCTGGGCCAGCCTCCTGTCCCCCACAGCGCGACTCTGGCTCCAAGCGCGGGGGAGCCTCCCGATGGTCTGTGCACCTACAGAAGAAGGAGACCTTCCCTGGCCGGGCCTTGGAGGGCCCGTGGGGCTCTGGCTGCAGATCCCGGTGGGCCAGCACCTACCGGGTCTGAAGTCCCCCACTCCCACCACTGCCCATGGCATTCCTGAGTGCCACGTGCTGGTCACGTTCAGAGGCAGGGCACAGCAGGCAGAAGGTGGAATGGTGCCTCCCAAGGACTGGAGAGAGGGGTGCTGGGGAGTTACTGCTTAGCAGGTACAGAGGGGCAGTTCTGCAAGATGAAGCGAGTTCTGCAGATGGCTGGTAGTGCTGCCCGGCTGCACAATAAGGTGAGTATACTTAATGCAACGCAGGACCCAAGCAGGGTCCCTCATCCCCCTCGACCACCCTGCTCTCTTACAGTGGGAGCTCAGCTGGAGGCTCAGACACCTCCCACTGCGGTGTCTCCCTGAGCCCGGAGGGTCCGCCAGGCCCTCTGCCTCTGCAGGACCGACCACTGAGCCTGGACAAGCACCACCTGCTGAATGCAAGCGGGGAAACAAGACGGCCCAGTTCCTCTTTCTCAGCTCCTCCGACTCATCTCCTATAATCCCTTTTCTGTTATATTAAAATTTGTCTCAACAGTAGAATTTTTATACTTCTCATGCTTTTCAAGAAACTAACCAAACCATCCCTTTACCCAAAACTGCAGTTCAGTTGGATCATGGGGGTGTAAATGAATAAACTGAAGTTAACTGGTGAAACCAAGACACAGTTCTAGACCTCCTCCTAGCAGTTCACGGGCACAAGGTATGTGCGGCAGAGGGGGCTTCCACCCCAGGGAAAAGGCAGATTTGCTCCACAAGCCTCAGGCAGACACTCCAACTTCAGGGTCCTTGTCAGACTTGTTAAGGATAATTCTAAACCTGCTATCACTAAACTATTAATAAATATTGTCACTATCACAATAAAAACCACATTTATTTAGAGGCTGAAAAGCAGGTTCATCTTCATTTATTTAATTTAATCCTCATTGACAATTCAAGATAAAAATGACTGTCCATTTTAAAGATGAGAAAACCAAGGTTTAGAAGGTTGAAGCCCATTCTCAGAGACATAGCTGGTAGTGGCAGGGCCAGGAGTAATCCAGATACAAAATAATCAGAAACATATATCTGGATTCTCCCCCTCATTCCTGGCACAAACCTTCTAAAATCCTGGTAATTTCCTGAATGGTAGGGGTGAGAGGAGCACCTTATGCTATTTATAATGAGCCCCTTTCAACCTTACCTGAGCTCATGTTAACGAAGATATTCTTGGTGGGCCCTTAGATTGTTCAGGATTCGGGCTGGTAGCCAGAGGAACCAGCTGTATGATTTGATTTGGAACTTTCAGCCCCATCCCCAACTTTCAGGGGAGAGAGAAGAGCTGGAGATTGAGGTCAATCACCCCTGGGCTTCCCTAGTGGCTCAATCAGTAAAGAATCTTCCTGCAATGCAGGATTCCCAGGTTTAATCTCTGGGTTGGAAAGAAAAGACGCCCTGAAGAAGAGAAGGGCAACCCATTCCAGTATTCTTGCCTGGTAAATCCCATGGACAGAGAATTCTGGTGGGCTACAGCCCATGGGATCTCAAGAGTCGGACGTGAGTTAACGACTAAACTACCACCACCATCCATGGCCAGTGATTCCCACCAATCACGCCTACAAAACAAAATTGCCATTAAATTCTCAACAATGGAGTTTGGCGTGCTTCTCGGCTGGTGAGCACATCGAGGTGCTGGGAGGGCAGTGCATCCAGAAGGGCCTTGGAAGCTCCACGCACCTCCCCCATGCGTTCCTCCATTGGCTCTTCCTCGGTTTTCCTCAGCTGTGTGCTTTATAATAACCAGTGATAGTGAGTAAAGTGGTTCCCTGAATATTCTCGCAAATTATTGAACCTGAGGAGCTGGTGGTGGGTTGGTCAGAAGTACAGCTGACAGCGTGTACTTCTGGGGCTTGAGATAAGCGTTTAAAGCGGGGCTGTCTCATGAGACTGAACTCTTACCTTCTGGGGTCTACGCTAATTCTGGTCGTAGGTGTCACGAGTGTTGGCATGAGTAGAGGAAACGAGTGGTTTTCCTTTACCAGGATTCAGGACTCTTATTCCACCCCAGTGCTTTTGGCCACTGAGTTGGAGAGCGGTATAATTCTTGAGGAAAAGCATGTATTTTGAAGGCAGACAAGATTTAATATTCTACCAATTTTATAGAGTTAGTGTGAAGATTTCCAAAGATATGCATGATAAGTGACTAGTACAAGCCTGCCACACAGAATCACACATTAAGATCTCAATATTTGGGGCTTTCCTGGCAGTCAAACAGTTAAAACTCTCCCTTCCAATGCAGTGGGGTGGGCAGGTTCAATCTCTGGTCTGGGAACTAAGATCCCACAGGTCTCTCAGCCAAAAAACCAGAACATAAACAACAGAAGCAATATTGTAACAAATTCAATAAAGAGTTTTTAAAAAAAGAGCTCAATGTTTGTAGCCATCATGGTTTTATTATTATTACATTAAAGGTAATTTTCAAAAGTAAGTGAAGTGTGACAACATGCTCCAAAATAAAACAATATCTGCAAATGTAACAGATGTCAGCCAGCTTTGCAGATGAGGTGGCTGCATTCAGGAGTCAGCGACTTACTTAAGGCAGGAGGAGAGGAAGAGAGGCAGGCCGGCAGGCAGGCAGGGGCCTCCTGGTCCAGTGACCAGCTCACTCATATCTTCCCTCTTACTCCTGACCTATCTCTTCACTGGGACTCTGGGAGCAGGGTCTTGTCCAAGGGCCAGCTGAGTTCCCAGGGGCTCACTACGGCCCAGGAAGCAGAGCAGAGCAGAGCCGACAGGCTGGGGCACACAGCCCTGCTGCTTTAGGACTCCCCATCCCCCTGCAAGCCCAGGCTTCCTTCCACAAACCCACTCCTCCCACGACACGCAGGCCCACTGCATCTCCCTCCAACCCCTCCTATTCTCCCAGCAGGGCTCAACGGAGGCACCAGGCAGTGAGGGGCAGGACCTTTGCACCACTCAGGGCAGGCAGGACTGCACTCTGCAAGGTCAGAATTCTGTACCTTCTGGGGTGGGAGGGGCTGGAATGAGGGGAGGCCAATGGCTTAACCTGTCAGGAGAGCGATGGGGCAGGTGCGCTGGGATGCCATAGAGGGCTTGGGTGATACAGTCACTCAGTTAAGAAGCCCAGCCTCCAGGGAGACACGGATACTCTCTTCAATCTTTATTTCTTCTGATTACCTCAAGGAGAAACCTCGGATGGGTGTTATTCTCTATCCTCCTCTCTGACACACACTAATCTCCTTTCTGCAGAACAGAAAGCAGAACTGTCTAGCTGGGGCTGAAATTGTTGTTCAGTCACTCGGTTGTGTCCGACTCTTTGCAACCCCATGGACTGCGGCACGCCAGGCTCCCCTGACCTTTACCATCTCCCCGAGTCTTCTCAAACTCAGGTCCATTGAGTTGGTGATGCCATCCAACCATTTCATCCTCTGTCATCCCCTTATCACCTTGCATTTTAGTTTTAGATTGCCTTTACAATAAACTGGGCTTCCCTGGTACCTCAGCTGATAAAGAATCCACCTGCAATGCAGGAGACCCTGGTGATTCCTGAGTCAGGAAGATCTGCTAGAGAAGGGATAGGTTACCCACTCCAGTATTCTTTGGCTTCCCTGGTGGCTCAGCTGGTAAAGAATTTGCCTGCAATGTGGGAGACCTTGATTGGATCCCTGGGCTGGATCCCTTGGCTGGGAAGATCCCCTGGAGAAGGGAACGGCTACCCACTCCTGGCCTGGAGAATTCCATGGACTACATAGTCCATGGTGCCGCAAAGAGTAGGACAGGACTGAGGGACTTTCAGTTTACAATAAAGTGAGGCTGTCTTTGTAAATAATTTTAAACTTTTAAAAAACCAGTTGATTTATAGGAAAACACATGACCTACACAATGCGGGTGTTATGAAAAATTAAGAAAACTAGTACACAGATGATGAGTGTCTAGAAAATGGCCTTAGCATGTAAATGGCTTTGCCAAGTCAGAATCCCCACCAACAATTGCAGATGAGAAGTCAGGCTAAACAAGGTCGACGGGAGAGTCACCTCTTCTCACCTGTAGACACAGAGCCTCCCTGTGACCATTTCACTCACGCCCAGCTCCAGCAGGAAACCGTGGCAAGCAGAGGTGCCCTGGCCCACCTACGTCCCCAGCCTCCCAGCCCCACCCCAGAGCCCTCCCCCGCCACGCCACCCCCACTCACGATGTTCATGAGGGTAAGCAGGTACTTCTGCACATGCTCCTTCCCGTGGAACTGGACCACAGAGTCGTCCACCCCCAGCAGGACCTCGATGTTGTAGTCATCGTCGGCAGCATGCCTGCGTACCCTCCGCCTGGAGCTGTTGACTCGCTCCTCCAGAACACCCAGAGTACGGCTGAGGCTGTCCAGGCTGTCTGGGGAGACCCCTGGAAGGAGAGAGGACACAGCCTGTAGCAGCAGTTCAGGCTCAACAAGGCCACTGCAGGCAGAAAAAACCCACTCAGGTGCAACTCAGCCCCTGCAAATGCCAGTGTGGCCATCATCACAGCCCTGTGACCCAGGGCATTTCTGTGCCCATTTCACGGCAGAGCAAACTGAGGTTCAGACAGCGCAGTTGTGATGGGCATGTCAGCTCAGACCCAGAAGCACGGAAACCCACAGCTCGGCCATCCCAGAGGCTGGGCCTGGCACCCAATGATGAACAGAAAAAACGGGAGCCTGCGTGGACAGAGCCAGCTCTTTTCACCCATTCACACACTCGCCCAGTGCCGAAGGGCTGGTCTCCCAGGTGTTACCAGCCCATTTATAACCGGCGAAATTGAGAGCCCAGGTGGCACGTGTTTCACATAGGCTTTCCAGACAGCTCCCCTCTGGGACTTCTGGCTCAGCCCCTGGCTGAAGCAAAGTCCCTCATCTCTCAGCCAGGTCCGCCCACTCCCTCCTGGGCTGGGACCAGCCCATGAGCACCCTTCCCCCGCCCAGACCTGTGCCTGCCCCTGGTGCCAGGTGCTGAAGAGCCGAGAGGCTGCCTGACAGTCATGCAGAGCTCAGGATGAGCCCTCACATGGCAACGATTCCACAGTCTGCAGGCCAGGGCTCACTCCAGCCCCCACAGACCAACACGTGGCTCAGCGCAGGGCAGCCTGTCTGGGGACAGGGGCTGCATCCCATCAGGCCAGGGCCCCAGGATGTCACTGCATGTTCTGCAGAGCTGCAAGACCTTTCCACTTCCTTCTACTTTCCCACTGGGCCTGGAGCCCCCCCTGAACCAGAGACGCTGCCCCCACCTCTCAGGGTTGCAGCTGAGTTGCCTGGGCTGACCTTCAGCATTGCTGGCAGCCACAGACCACACTGCCCAGTAAGAACCAGTGCCAACGTCTCTGGAAGCCCCTCACACCCCTGCACGGATCTCTGTGTCCGCTCCAGGTCCCTGACCCCAGGGTCTTCCCCTCCTCGGCATTCCTGGTGAGGGGAGAAGCAGGTGTGTCTCAGAAACACTTGCCCTGGGAAGGACCTAAGACATCAGGTTATCATGACATCGCCACAGAGTCTTCCAGAACAATTCTTCTCACTTGTCCCCCAGGCTCTTGTCTACTGCCTCCTCTGGAGGTACAGCAAGGCAGCCTGTCGCCAAGGTCCTGCCCAACCAGCGGGCCCTCTGCAAATGTGTCCTTATCCGGCACTGACAACAGGCCTCTTTGGTGGGCATTATTGACTCCATTTTACAGACAGGAAGGCTGACAGAGCCCCCCCAACCAGGCAGAAACTCTCTTCTTTACACCTGCTGTCTGTTAGCTTTGGGGCACAAACCTGCCCCCTGGTCGCAGAGAGACCAAGAAGGAAAAGCGGAGGCGAAGGAGCAGGGGAAGGCGAAGGGCTCCATAGGGCAGATGAATAAGGTCGGGTTGGGCTGAGTGTCTGCTGCACTCCTGTACCTCCTGGGGCCCTTGTGTACACAGCCCTGCAGTCCCCCGTGTGCCCTCAATATGCACAGGCACACACTCACACACACACGGCAGGCACTGCCCAGGGCCGCTCCAGGGCCGGCGCCCGTGCAGAGCTAATCCTTCTGCTGGGCTGTCTGGAGATGATTCAGGGCCATCCTTGCTGCTCCCAGGGGAGACATCGGCTACTTAAACCTGACGGGGGGTGAGGAATCGCTGCTCTATTTTTACACATTTATTTCTTTGCATTTTCAACAAGCAGGGACAGTTCACCTTCAGAACCACCTTGGGAAGCAGAAAGATGATAATTTTCATTAAAAAAGAACTCTTCCTGGGGAAGAGGCTGGAGGTCACCCTCTGCCCCTGTCAAGCCAGGGTTCACTGACAGGTGGTCCCTGGGCAAAACCAGACCACGGAGGTCCTGTTAGGGCTGTGTGTTTTTTTAAATACCGCATATGGTCAACAGTATTTCAAGTTTTGAGAGTTCATGTTAAAAATCTAGAATGGCCAGCCTGGCTAACAAATTAGGAAACGGAGCCACTATAGAGGAGATGGGGGTTTCACGCTGAGCTGTGGAGTAATGGCCACACCTGGGTCCCCAGGCCTCCTGGCCCGCTCCCTCACTGCCCACCTAACCTCTGAAGGCCTCAGCATGGGCCCCAGACCCTGAACTGTGAAGCCACTGTGCAGGAACGTTGCTGGACATTCTCTGAGGAGGGCTCGGGGCTACCATGAGGTCAGGCTGGCTGGGGTACATCTTGTAGTTGCTTCTGTTGAGCAAACTCTATTTTAACTAAACTGTATGTTACAAGTCCATAAAGACAGCAGTGTTTCCTAAGAATGCACTAGAAGCATTAATTTCACCACAGGCATAATGATTGTTATCATTATTATCTCAATCATGATAATTGTGGAGGGTGACTTGGACATTATGTCCTAGAACCTCCCCCAAGACCCAGCCCCTGTAGAGATGCACTTGAATCCAAAGGAAATGGCAGACGAAGGGAGGAAAACAGGGCCCCCCAAGCAATTCAAAGGTGGCAGCCCCGCCCTACAGTCCCTGGGAGCCCCAGTCCTGCTCAGCCCTAGCAGGACACAGGGAGCCGCCCCCAGACCCAGGGCCACGTGAGCGCTGATGGGATTCGGCAGCCAGGCTGACGCTCCACCTTCTCATTCTTGAATGTCTCCCAGCTTCCCTACAGTGGGCCCAACCCTAAAAGCTAGGCCACGTGGAGATCCCAGCCGTGCCCTCGTGCCTGGGTCCTAGCAGGCCTGCCCCTCAGGTTGAGAGTCCCACTCATGTCCTCAGTGGGCTGTTCTTGATTACTTGCAACCACGCCCAGCCTCAGGGCCTGTCTGCCTGCACAGGGCTGCCTGTCCAGTCTATAGGCCTCAGCTCCTCTCGGTCCCCCTCCCGCCTTCCCCTGCAGCTCCTGCATGCTCGTAAGGGGCCAAGCCTCAGTGACCCAGAGCGTACCCAGCCCTGTGCCTGACCCCTCAATTCCGGCCCGGCCTGAACACTGAGCAGTCAGCACTGCCCATCTCCTGCAGAGGATGGAGGGCAATCTGTCACCTCTGGGCACAGACTCCCACACGGGGAGAAGTCACCAGTCCTGCTGGGGGCTGATCCATGGTAGACGGGAGCAGACTGGACCCCAGCAGGCCGAGGCTCCCCTGCGTGGGGGTGTCTGTGGCAGGACCCTGTCTTTTCAATGGGCAACCACGGGCTTTTAGTCTCTGGCATTCCCCATGCTGGGGGCACCCTTCTAGTTAGCTCACATCTCGGGCAAAGGATGATACAACAGGAAGCCTCCAAGAGCGCTCCCTCATTTGAGCGTCTCTACAGCGGGCAGACAAAATTCCGCAAAGAATCAATAACAGTCTGTCCGACAGGACAGAATAAGGGGAAGCAGAACTGCATCCATGAAACCCTGAAGTGCCTGCCCTCCAGGGGAATACGCGGGTCACAGCAGCCAAGCTCACGCACAGCGCCTGGATCACAGGACCCTGCCCGGCCCCTGCTGCCCCTGCAGCCTGGTACGGTGGGGCGTGTGCACAGCCAGTCAGAGTGACAAACCTCCGCTGCTGTCCAGCCATCCAATCCCCGGCAAGTAGGAGGCTCCTCACCATCCTCATCACTGTCTCATTTTAGCATCAAGCAGCATCAGGAAGATAGAGTGGTGCAGACAAGTTGCACCACAGAGGGGCCGGGACCCAGCCCAGGCCACGGCATCCGAAGCTGTTGATGAGCCCCAGAGTAGCCTGTGTATCTCACCAGCGGCAAGAGATGGTGCGGGGAAACCGAAATTGGGAGAAACAAGCAAGCGTGTTTAGTCCAGAGAAGAGCAATCCCAGGGACCTGAGTCTATAAACGCCATGCAGCAGGTGTGGGCTCAAGGGCGCCTGGATGCTGGCTGTCCCTGTGGAAATCCCATGCCCAGGCCTTCGCCGCACTGGTCTCTCCTGGGATGCCCTTTCTGCTGCTGCTGCTCCTGCCCAAATTGAGCCTTCCTATCAGGTCCAGCAGAAGCATCCCTAAAGGTCCACTGGGAACACAGCTCAGAGGCCTCTGCCTCCCGCACTGGACGTGGTCCCCATCTGCCTCCCCCAAGGACATACCTACAATGGGAGGAGGGCAGGAGCCTTGAGAAGCTGCTGCCCAGTGATGGGGAAGACTGCTGTCCCTTCTCCAGGAAACGATCTTCCTCTCATGCCTCACTGGACCTACTCCCTCTCATCCTCCAGCTGTCAGATGAAATGTCCCCTCCTCAAGGGGACTTGCCTTGTTTCATCGTAAATTAAAATAGGCTCTCTCTTCCCCCCAGTGTCTCTTTGACAGCATCCTGTTTTCCTCCTTCATGGAATGTACCACTATTTGCAGCTTGAATCTCATTTATGAATTTGCTTGGGCATCACCTGTCCACTCCACTTGAAGGAGGGCCCCTCGGAAGACAGGGGTCAAGTGTCTTGTATACCTTTGTACCCCACAGATACACACAGGTACCCAGGTACCACACAGCAGGTCTGGGAGGGGCAGGAGCCGCCACAGAGATACAATGGGAGGAAGCGCAGAGCCAGCAGTGGGGAGGCGGGGGGAGGGGTGCCTCTGGGAGTTGGGCAGAAGGAGGGCAGGCACAGCGGGGCCAGGAAGCCCAGGCTTGGGATGTGGGGAGCAGGCAGCAAGAGCAAAAGTAAGGCAACCAGCAAAGGAGCACGCACTGGCACAAGATCCTGCTGTAAATTACTTACACAAGGTGTAACTAAACAAAATTGCCCAGAAGCTAAAACAAACGGGGCGAAGAGAGAGGTACCATGTAATTGCCAACAAAACAGAACCAGGTATAATGATATTTACAAGATAAAATATAATCTGACATTAAAGGTACAAACTGATCAACAGTTCATTGAAAAGATATAAAAGATATGAAATCTCACTCACCTAACAGAGCTTCAACCTGATACAGTAGAAATAGGCAAAGCCACAGTTCTATGTGCATTTTAATATATTTACTCCAGAAAACAACAGATGAATTAGGTAAAACTTTAGGCAGGATCTGAATTACTGTGCGTGCTCAGTCATCTTTGGCTCTTTGTGACTCCATCAACCGTAGCCCTCCAGGCTATCCATGGGATTTTCCTGGCAAGAATACTGAAGTGGGTTGCCATGCCCTCCTCTTAGGGGATCTTCCCAACCCAGGAGTCAAACTTGCATCTCTTGTTTCCTGTATTGCAAGCAGATTCTTTACCACTAATCCAACAGGGAAGCCCTGAATTACGTAGAAGATCTGAATTACTGAAACAACCTAATGTTTAGGCCCAGCAACCAGAGAATGTGTCCTGTTCAAGCACAAGTTCCAGATTTCACTTACATTAGGACAAAAGGGAAACTCAAAAATCATGCCCACAGCTGCTATCATAGAGAAAAGTCAAAGAAAACAAGAAGGAAGGCCCCCAAACCCTAAACACCAGGAATTACAAACACAGTTCTAATAAGCCTAGACTAAATAGAGAACATACATTCTAATTGCAAGCTCAAGTAGAAAACTTAAAGAAAGCTTAGAAAAAATGAAAAAAAAAAGCAGTCAAAGAAAAGCTCAGAAGACTTTATAGAAGAGTTTTACCAAACCTACAAGAAATAGTTAATTCTCATCCTCCATAGAATCAGTATGCAAACATCAATACCTTTCTTGTACATAACAGAAATCAGCTAGGAAACAGAATGGGAAAAGAGGCTTATCGACTATAAGAATAAACCCCGCAAAATATCTAGGTATAAACAAAAATAAGGAATGTAGAAAGATCACACAAAGAGTAATACAATATAGTCAAAACTGTCCCCAAACGCATAAGGCAACCTCAGTAATTGGAAACCCAATGACACCATCCTGGACTGCAAGCTGATTCTCTCCCAAATTAATCTATAAATTTAACACAATCTCCATTTTAAAAAAAAACTTAAAATCTAACAATATAGTTCCAAAGTTCAACTGGAAGACTACATGTGAGAGATTAGCCGGAAAAAGTATTAAAAAGGAATAATAACAAGGAGATATTTACCTTTCAAAATTTCAGAACACATTACAAAATAACGTTAATTAGATCACAGTGGTATGAGCGTTATGAAAGACAGATCGTGGAAGTGAATACAAAGTCTAAACACAAATCTAAGCATAGAAGGAACCTTAGGTAAAAATGGTATATTAAACACACACATCCAATTGTGCCCCTCCTTGGAACCCCATTATAACTTTAGCAAAGGGATGATTTTTTTCTTTTTCTTAAATCACAAGCAAACAAGGACAGAGGGAGCAGGAGAGGAAAAAAATAACAGAACTGTTGTAGGCTGGAAAGCAGATGGCCACATGGCAATGGACTTAGTATATCTGAGAAGCTGGCCAGACGCTTCCAGTTTGCATTGCAGAATCCTCCAAAGGCACCAAGTACCTCTGGAAGTGGGACGATGAGTGGATTGAAATAAAGACTAGTTGATGGCTAATGCCAAATCCCTTTCTCACACCCTGCATCCTAGTAACAGCCCAGTAACTAACACTGCATTGGTCTGGAAGCTCATTCTCTCTCAAGAAGATCTCTGGGCTGCAGGCACCAGGTGTAGTTGAGAGCATAAGTACCATGCTAAAAATGAGGATGAAACAAATGCTGGGACACCAGCCTACTTCCACAATCCACTCCCAGAACGCTGGTGGTCAAGCCTTTATCCCTCAGGCAGGAAGCTGGAAGGAGGCTTCTCTAGGGAATATGACCAAAGGCCAAAAGGCAATATTGCTGTCCATGGCTCCCCTACTTCCTGCATCAAGCTCACAGTCACCTCTTTTCTTGCCCAGGCTTACACGAGCAGCCAGCCAAGGATCTCCAGCTCTCCAGGCTAAGCCCAGACTCCACAGATGGAGAGCAAGAAAAACCACAGCAATCAAAATGAGGAGAATGGAGGAAGCAGCGACTACCTAGGAAGGTGGGGAAACCTATTATTAGTGACCCCCGAGAGCTAGGAGGAAATACTGTCTCCACTGAGCAAGAGCAAAACGAGAACAATCAACAGGATTCTTTGGAATTGAGAACTTCTCAGCAGAAATAAATTCAGTGAAACGATTATGAAGACAAAGTTGAGGATCTCCCAGAGAGTAAAGCAGTAAGACCAAAAGGCTTGAACCATCATGAAAAAAAGATAAGAAAATTGGAGGACCCAATCAAAGATGTATCATCCATATACTAGAAGCTCCATAAAGAAAGGAGAAAACAGAGAGGAAATAACTAATGAAATTATTCAAGAAAATTCCTACAACTAAAAGGTGCTCCCAGACTGAAAGGGCCCAGCTAGCACCCAACACGGTAGATGAAAACACCCCAGCACCATGGCGCATCATCATGAAATTTCAGAACACCAGTATGGTTCTACAGACTTTCACAGAGAATAGGAGAGGGTCAAGAGGAAGCAGTTACAGAAGAAATCAAAAGAACCGGAAGCAGAATGGCTTTAGACTTCCCCAAACCAGCAGTAGCTCAATTGGTAAAGAATCCACCTGCAATGCAGGAGACCGGTTCTATTCCTGGGTCAGAAACATGTGCTGGAGAAGGGATAGGCCACCCACTCCAGCATCTGGCCTGGAGAATTCCATGGACTGTATGGTCCACGGGGTCGCAGAGTCGGACACTACTGAGGGACTTTCACTTTCAAACAAGCATTAGATGCAGGAAAACAAGTGGAGAAGATAACTGGCCCACAGATGACCCCCCCTGCGCAGGTGGTGCCCAGGACCCTGGGCCTGGCCCACCGCCTCTGCAGGAGTCTGCACCAGTTGCAGAAGGAGAGCTGGGCTGGCCTCTGACCCCGGTCTATTCCATAAGTGCCATCCTCCCCTTCTTCACACATGGTAGTTCCTGCGCTGCAGGGAGGTAGTAGAGATTTGAGCTTCAGGGGCTCCTGAACACTGGGGCAGAAAGACTGATTGGTTCTCACCCACACAGGGACCTCCACCCACGTGCTTGTCCAGCAGAGGCCAGGGGTGTGAAAGCTGCTCATGAGCAACAGGCAGTCCGGGGGGAACCCGGAAGGCGCAGGAGAGTTCACATGGGAGTTCACATGAGAGTTCACAGCCTGCCTAATGAAGGCATCATAAGAAAGCATTTAGCGGAACTTCCTTCCAGCACCTTTATGACTTCATTTTCGTCATCCCAGGTCACCAATTAAACTGGAACTGGTTTCTGCTTAGGTGCGAAGCCACGATTTGATTTTTGCCTCCTTTATCTAAACAATTGTCCCAATATCATTTAAAATATATATATATATCTCCACAACCAGCTTTCTCTCCTTTCTCCTTGCAATGAGCAACCATTCTAAGATAATCAAAGGGCATCGTCTCGTTTGTGTGTATTTTTGCAAAATCAATGCTGTTCTTTGACTGTGTTTGTTTTTAATTGACAAATGGTGCTGCGTTGTGGCTCATCCTGTTTCTGCGCTCACCACTTCAAGATCTGTCTGTCTATGTGAATGTCAAACTTCAAGCCTGTGTGGAATGCAGCTGCCAGATTTGCCCCTCTCGTCCACTGATGACACCCAGGTTTCTGCCAACTCCCCCAGCCTACCCAGCAACGTTGCCATGAACAGCTTTCAGTTTCCTCCTGAGAGACCTGTGTGACTGTGACCGTCTGCGTGCCTAGTCCAGGGGAGGGGAAAAGAGCCCCCAGGGCAAGGGGCAGATCAAGGAGGGGACTGGGATGTCCTAAGGACACCCTAAGTGTTTACGATATAGACTCAAGAGTGAAACTACTGAGTTAAAGGCTCTTATAATCATCAAGTAAGGATTGCCAGATTTCCAGTATGTCCACACCTGTTCCACTTCTACCACTTACCAGATCACCCAGTTTTGAATTGCTGCCCTGTCGTCTACTAATTTTATTTACTGTTTTATTATTTGATCAGCTATTTAAAAATATATATATATATGTATAAATGAATATCAAAGGTGATTAATATTACAACAAAAGGCAAGTGCACACCGACCATGCAAGCAGTCTCCTGGAGGAGTTGAGTGGAGCAGCCTGGGTCATGGTTGGTCTGGCTTCCGTTTCTCTGGGAAGTGACAAGGCTCTTTGGACTCACAAACAAGGTCACAAGTGAGTCTTGAGAAACACAGGCCTCTCCGTGGACTGAGGTGTTGACCAGGTACTGGACATGCTCCAGAATTCCAGCCCAGCTCTCCTTCTGCAACCAGTGCAGGCCCCGCGGAGGCAACGGGCCAGGCCCAGACTCCTGAGCACCAGCAGCCTGCAGCACGCTGGTGCCACCAGCCAGGAGAGGTCATCTGGGGGAGAGTCATCCTCTCCGTTTGCTAACGACTGCGAAACAAGCCCTCTGTGACTGCAAATTCCCCTAAAGATGATCATTAAGATAAAATATGTTTACACAGAAGCATAATTAGGACACAGCAAAAGCCCTGTTTGGAAGCTGGCAGGTTCTCCGGAGGCTCTGCGAACAGAAAGAGGCTCAGCCCCACAGGGGCCATCAGCAGGGAGCCCCACTGGTGAGCTTTATTAAAAGCAGCTCGTTAGGGTTATTTCATCCTAGCCCTTTGTAACTTTATCACCAAGTCAGAATTCATTTTTGCGACTCTGGCAGACACAGCCGGACCGGTGTCACTTTTATGACTCGAGGTGGAGGGGAGGAGAGGTGGGGCAGGGGGACTCATCCACCAGAATCACATCTGTAACAGCCGCCCCGAGTCTGAGACAAGAGCTGGGAGACACATGAATGCCTGGAGTCCAGAACTGCCTACCCTTCTAGCACTCTCATGGGGGTGGGGCGGGAGCTCATGAGAATGGGGAAGGCCCTGCCCCTGGAGCCTGCTCTCCCAGAGCCGGGGCAATGGTGGTCTTCGTGGTAGACACGAGCCACCTGGCCTCCCAGCACCCCCGCCCCGCTGGAGGTGAACAGAGCCAGCCACAGCTGTGCTGCGTGGCAACCCAGCCTTTCCCCGGGAGCTGCTCGCTGGTTTTTCTTTGGTGACCCACCACGCTCTCCCAGCCCTCAAGGGGAGTCAATGCTGCTGAATCCTCAGGTCTGGGAGCAGCTACCTGGCCCAGGCAGGCCAATGAACCCCGTGCCAAGCATTCATCAGGGTCTCTGGGAAGACGTGTCCTCCTTTCTCTCT
Source organism: Muntiacus reevesi (assembly GCF_963930625.1). NCBI lineage: Eukaryota > Metazoa > Chordata > Mammalia > Artiodactyla > Cervidae > Muntiacus > Muntiacus reevesi. Next base: position 181,068,851 of record NC_089249.1, on the reverse strand, counting down.
GCTGGGGGTGCCGCGGTGGACAAAGTCGGCCAGCGGCTGCTGGGCACCACCTCCTTCCAGGAGAAGCAGAGCTGGGAGAGGAAGGGAACAGGTCACGCCCTTTAGGTCCTAATTTCAGCCATGCCTGAAGCTGATATACCCCTGGATTCTCCAGCTCTTTGAGTCGATTCATTTGGATTTCTGTCTTGAAACCACAAGAGTCCTAACATGTCCCCCCCAACACACACACACACACACACACACACACACACACACACACACTGGCCTAAGCTAGACACCATCTTCTGGTTTCATAACCAGAGCAGCATCGGGCTGTTGGCATCACATGGTGCTGCTCTGCTGGACCTCCTATTTTTAGAGAGACCCCAGGGTAGCTGGGGTAGAGGAAGTCCACTGTGGATTTAAGGTACGTGGCCGAGAGAAAGGGGCCGGGCTCTGGCTCAGACCCCCACAGACGCTTGGAAGGATCTCAGGCCTTGGAAGTAAGGGTGCCTGCATAAGTGTCAAGGCCACTGCGAGACGAGGCCCAAACCCGTGGGCCACCCAGGGTGGCGGGGAGCCCCTCGCAGCAGGACCTGGGGTCTGCTCTGTGGCCCCCACACGGGAAGCCCCAACACCCCGGGCCTGCTCTGCACCCCCACACCGGCTGAACGGCCTCGGCTCCTCTGCACCCGCTTGCTCCCCGGGCGCCCTGCTCCAGGTGGCTTCTGAAGCCCATCCAGGCCCAGGAACACAGCGGCTTCTTCGGGAAGCAGGCCCCTGGGGCCCAGGGGCTGACGGCCCTGCCCCAGGGAGGGCCTGCACAGGGTCAAGGCAGGCAGGTCCCTAAGGCCGGCCTCAGCCCCCAGGGCACCAAACAGCCTCTCCGCTGGGGTCAGCTGAGGGGAGGGAAGCTAGCCCTGAGTTACCTCCACACTGCCGCTCCCCAGCACTCAGCAGCCAGATGGCGGGATACAATGGAGAGGCTGGCAGATCGCTTAATGAAAATATTTACTGTGAACTTCAGAACAAAACACAGACACCCACAGGTCCCAACAGAAGGGAGGATTCCCTGGAATCTCGCTGTGAATGTAGAGGAAGTGAGAGGCTGGAAAGTGGGGTGCTGACGGCCAACGTCAAGGGACCACGGTCCTCACAGTCTCCACCCTGGCACAGCCTGTCCAAATGTGTCACTAACAGGGAAATCCCTGCTGACAGCTCCATATGCGTTCCAGATCCTAGAGTTGGACATCCAGCTCTCCAGAAGGCCCTCAGGCATCCACACGCAGAATTCCAGGACCGAATGCCTCCTCCCCCACCATCCCACCTCTTCAGGTGCACTGCCCACCAGGGGCTATGGCACCTGCAGACACCAGGCCCCCACTAGGAACAGGGCCTGCTTTTCCCCACCCACAGAGTCAGTTCCATCCTCATCCCAAGGGTCTCTGAATTTGCCACCACTCCCATCCCTCTGTGATTGCCCTAGCTCATGCTAGGAGCCAGCCATTCAGTCTTTGGAGCCTCCAAATCCAAGTTCAAGGCATTTCTCTCCAGCTGCCAACCTGTTTCTCCTCTTGGGCCTTTCATCTTTTCAGATGTGGAGCCCCATGTCTTGCAGGGTGGTGGCCCCAGTGCTCTGAGAGGGGCCTGGTGCCAACAGATGCTGCGGGCGCAGGAGGTGGCACAGCCCTGCTCCAGGCCCTCTCGAGCCAGGCCGTGATGGTTGATGCAGGAACTCCCAGCCACCTGTCCAAGCCCCCACCCTCAAGGCTGGGGGATGAGCCTCCTGGCTGCACCCGGAGCCTGGCACACAGAGGGCGAGGACAAAGGGCTCCTCCTCGCTGATGCTGTGACTCAGGATGGCAATGCAGGAAGGACCACGTCCTAGCACCAAGCCAGCTTCCTAGGATGGAGAAGAGAATTCTCCAGACAGCCCCATCAGCAGCATGACGGGGAAATAACAAAGAAGGTGACACGGGGGCTTTGTGGACACCTATATTCACTCTTCACAGCAGCCCCACGGAGCAGGGCTTGACTCCCTCCTGTGCGGATAGGGGGACAAGCCCAGGGAAGTCATGCTCCAGCGACCATCTCATGGAGCAAAGGGAGCAGGTAAGGTGTCTGACTCAGGATCCAGCCCACTGCACCTGAGCCCTGGACAGTGCCCCTCAGAGCCAGCTACACTGGGGCTGGTAGACAAGAGGCAACCGAAAGGGCTGGGGGGCCCTCACCAAGCTGGAGACCCCGTCCCAGAGCAACACACACCGTGACCCTGTTCAAAGACTCACACTCCACCTCACCACATCCACTCAAAGCCCTGAGGGGTGGGACTCCAACAAGGACCCAGACAGGCAGGATGGCATTCCCGTGCAAGCAAAAAATAGCCTTAGTGGCTCAGCACCCCTTCCCATCTCATTCTCTGTATGGCTGTTCTGCTCTGAACTGGAGCTTTCAGATGCTCTCGATCAGAGTGCGTGCTGGATGGCAGCAGGGAGGCGGTGAGGGCCCATATTCTGGGCCGTCACGCTCAGTGGTGCCCTGCACAGCTCTGGGGGAAGGGGCGCCCTTCCAGTGGAGGGACTCCACCCGTAAGTGCAGGCTGGAGGGGAGCCCAAGCACTGTGGGGACTTTAAATGCTTTAAACCCTCCAGGAGGACTTTCCTGCTGGTCCAGGGATTAAGAATGCAGCTGCCAATGCAGGGGACATGGGTTCAATCCCTGGTCCAGGAAGATACCACATGTGGAGGGGCAACTAAGCCCGTGTGCCACAGCTCCTGAGCCCCCATTCTGGAGCCCACGAGCCACAACTACTGAAACCCGCTCACCCCAGAGCCTGTGCTCAGCAACAAGAGAAGCTGCAGCAATGAGGTCTTTGCACATGGCAACGAGAGAGTAACTCCCACTCAGAGAAGAGCCTGCACACAGCAATGGAGACCCAGCACGACAAAAAATAAAGAAATTAAAAAATTAAAAAAAAAACACCTTTCTGGGGGCTTCCCTGGAAGTCCAGTGGTTAAGACTCTGCACTTCTATTGCAGGGGGCACAGGTTTGATCTCTGCTCAGGGAACTAAGATCCCACATGCTGCACGACCCAAAAAAACCAAAACCAGCCAAACAAAAATGTCCCATGGACTGAGCAGGAAAACAGACAGAAAGATTCTGAAGATCCCAGGCTGGGCGAGGCTGAGGGAGCAGGGACTTCTGACTGGAGAGGTGACCTGCTGCCTGATGTTCCTCACGTCCGCCCCGTCCTGCAGGAGCGGGCACCGTGGGTCAGCCCAGAGAAGTGCTCCGCACAGGGCTCATGTGCATCCTCTCTTGAACACTGCTGACCCAGGGATAGGGAGCCCTGAACCCCCAGATTCCCAGCAAGTCCCAGGGACACATCAGCCCTCCCCCCTAGGCAGGCTCAGCCCTCCCCCCTAGGCAGGCTCAGCCTTCCTTTCTGGACTTTTTCCATCCAACACCAGCAAGAGACCCAGCTCTGCCACGGATAAATCCCAGGTTGCAGACTGAGAGGCCCCCAGTTCAGCCCACCGTGGACCCCCGCCAAAGCAGAAATGGTTTGCCTGCAGAAACTGGCTTTTCCTCTGCTGCCTTCCTGTGTGAGCTCAGTGGGTTCAGAAGCCTGCAGGGCTGGGGGAAAACTGATTAGTATGGATGATCCGACATGTCCCCCTCCCTTGGTGCTCCTTGCCTCGAAAGGCCACGTCCTGCGGTCACCAAGGGATGCCCTAGAGACCTGGGGCTGCTGCACTTCCACTGTGGCCAGGAAGGGACACGCCCTGGGCTCCCCACATAGCACCGAGCCTCCTGACAGACAATGGTGTTGACGGGGCTTAATTTGATCAGCCTCATCTGAAGAAGGGAGGAAATGAGAAATCAGAGCAAGTGCTGAACGCTGTAAATTCAATCTGTGACGCAGCCTCACAGGGGCCTTTCCTAACAGACTGGGGTGCGGAGGCGGAGGCTGTACTCCAGGCCTGAGTCCCACGCCCACCGAGAGCTGCCCTTCCTGCAGAGAGGATGGCGTGGGGCCAACTCACCAAGGCCCTGCCTACCCGGGCCACCCCAAGGGCTCCCAGGACAGGCCAGTGGCCTGGGGGGAGGAGACTGCAAGAATCATCACAAACTTGAACACGTTTGGGGTTTCCTTTCCTGGTTTAAAAGCAGATATGACCCCACCAGGGTCTGTGCAAATCGGCCCCTGAACCACAGTGCCCTGGCCTAGCCCCAGCGGGCACCCCACCAGCCTGGCACACAGACACCACAGGGGCCACTGGCGCCTGCTTCTCCTATCTCCTGCAGCGCCAAGCAGCGCAGGGAAGGCCAAATACGACCCTGCCCCAGCCCACCTGCCAGTCTCCGTTTGCTGGCTTCTCCCACCCTTGAAGCTCGCACACACTGCTCCCTGAGGCAGAAACACCGCGAGCGCCAGACCTAGCTGCCACTGTCTGCCTGGCAAATCCTGCTCCTCCTTGCAGGTCCAGCCCCAACTTCCTCCCGTTTGGGAAGTTTCTGACTGGCTGCCCTTCCCCATGCCATCCCCCCGGCCCCCCAAATCTGTGTTTTCATTCTTTCCCTGGTTCCTTCACTCCTCTAGTGTTTCAGTCCCAGGGATCTGCCAGACCCCTTTCATCTGAAGAATCGTCCCCATGACAGCCCTCTGGGGCTACATCACCTTCACAGACTTGCTGACTGCTCTCACTTGCTCCTTGACACACATTGGCAGGTGTGCACACAAGCTCACACACTCACAATCACGTGCTTACCACCCATTCACACACACACACACATTCACACATGCTCATATGCAACACACACACTCTGTGTGGAATTCCTGGAAGATTGGGCCCCCTTGGACCTCTCACGGGGCTTGGCAAAAACAAATCAAGAAGCCGGGGGCCAAACTCACCTGTTGGAATCATGGAAAACAACTGTATGATACATCTGAGAAACTGAGTCTGGGAGAGCCTGAGGGGCTGCAGGCGTGGGAGCAGCCACGGTGAGCACTTCCTTGGGAGGAGCAGTTGCGGGGAGTACCTTGGAGGGAGGTATGTCTACCGCGTTCCCTGTCCTGGGGGTGACACACGGTGTGGTCGGGAGGTTAGGGGCTGTGTGTTCACACCCGCTTGACCGTACAGCTGCTGCTGTTGCTACTGATCTTCCCGCTTCTCCTGGGAGAGCAGTTGCCATACTGCTAGCCCATCCCAACGCCATGCGGGAGCCGTCTAAAAACACACGGTCAGGCCCAGCCACAGGCAGGCATCACTCCAAAGAGACCCTCTCTGGGGCTCCCCAGCCCTGAGGGCCTGGCAGTGCCAGCGGCAAGGATTCAGTACGTGCAGGGCTGGCAGGTGGCTAGGTTGGGTGTGTTACCACGTCCCTTTCTCTCTTTGACCCAGACACACGCTGTTTACATATTGAACACAGAGAAATAGTCTGTGATTCCAGAAAGAGGTATGTTCTCCCATTTTTCTTGGAAACAGGGGGACTTCTTGGCTTATCTTTTGTTTTTATCACACTTAACTAAGAAATATCGCTCTCCTAAGAGAAGCCAAGTGGAAATGTTGACTTGGGCCAGGGACAAAAGGGCACAGCAGGGGTGGGGAGGGGAAGGAGGTGGGGTGGAATGGTGGAAGGCAGTGGCTAGGAGTGTGTAGATCTGTGTTACTGGGCCTTATGTTTATAAAGAAGTCTGAAATCTGGATTTGCATGTGAAGTCTCTCTTCTGTAGATCACGCAGGTCAGTCACTCAGTCGTGTCCAAATCTTTGTGATCCCATGGACTGCAGCACACCAGGCCTCCCTGTCCATCACCAACTCCAGGAGTCCACCCAAACCCATGTCCATTGAGTCAGTGATGCCATCTAACCATCTCATCTTCTGTCGTCCCCTTCTCTTCTCACCTTCAATCTTTCCCGGCATCAGGGTCTTTTTCAGGGAGTCAGTTCTTCCCATCAAGTGGCCAAAGTATTGGAGTTTCAGCTTTAGCATCAGTCCTTCCAACAGATTTTCAGGACTAATTTCCTTTAGGATTGACTGGTTTGATTTCCTTGCAGCCCAAGGGACTCTCAAGAGTCTTCTCCAACACCATAGTTCAAAAGCATCAATTCTTTGGCACTCAGCTTTCTTCATAGTCCAACTCTCACACCCATACATGACCACTGGAAAAACCATAGCCTTGACTAGATGGACCTTTGTTGGTAATGTCTCTGCTTTTTAATATGCTGTCTAGCTTGGTCATAGCTTTTCTTCCAAGGAGCAAGCATCTCTTAATTTCATGGCTGCAGTCACCATCTGCAGTGATTTTGGAGCCAAAGAAAAAGTCTGTCACTATTTCCATTGTTTGCCCATCTATCTGCCATGAAGTGATGGGAACGGATACCATGATTTTAGTTTTCTGAATGTTGCGTTTTAAGCCAGCTTTTTCACTCTCCTCTTTCACTTTCATCAGGAGGCTCTTTAGTCCTTCTTTGCTTTCTGCTGTAAGGGTGGTGTCATCTGCATATCTGAGGTTATTGATATTTCTCCTGGCAATCTTGATTCCAGCTTGTGCTTCTTCCAGCCTGGCATTTCACATGATGTACTCTGTATATAAGTTAAATAAGCAGGGTGACAATATACAGGCTTGACATACTCCTTTCTTGATTTGGAACCAGTCTGTTGTTCCATGTTTGGTTCTAACTGTTGCTTCTTGACCTGCATACAGATTTCTCAGGAGGCAGGTAAGGTGGTCTGGTAGTCCCATCTCTTGAAGAATTTTCCACAGTTTGTTGTGATGCACACAGTCAAAGGCTTTGGCATAGTCAATAAAGCAGAAGTAGTTTTTTTTTTCTGGAGCTCTGTTGCTTTTTCGATGATCCAACGGATGTTGGCAATCTGATCTCTGTTCGTTTCCAAGGCAAACCATTCAATATCACAGTAATCCAAGTCTATGCCCCAACCAGTAATGCTGAAGAAGCTGAAACTGAATGGTTCTATGAAGAACTACAAGACCTTCTAGAACTAACACCCAAAAAAGATGTTCTTTTCATTACAGGGGACTGGAATGTAAAAGTAGAAAGTCAAGAGATACCTGGAGTAACAGGCAAATTTGGCCTTGGAGTATGAAATGAAGCAGGGCAAAGACCAACAGAGTTTTGTCAAGCGAACGTACTGGTCATAGCAAACACCCTCTTCCAACAACACAAGAGAAGACTCTACACATGGATATCACCATATGGTCAATACTGAAATCAGACTGATTATATTCTTTGCAGTCAAAGATGGAGAAGCTCTATACAGTCAGCGAAAACAAGACCGGGAGCTGACTGTGGCTCACAACATGAACTCCTTATCGCCAAATTCAGACTGAAATTAAGAAAGTAGGAAAAGCCACTAGACCATTCAGATATGTTCTAAATCAAACCCCTTACGATTATACAGTGGAAGTGACAAATAGATTCAAGGGATTAGGTCTGGTAAACAGAGTGCCTGATAAACTATGGATGGAGGTTCATGACATTGTACAAGAGACAGTGATCAAGACCATCCCCCCAAAAAAGAAATGCAAAAACACAAAATGGTTGTCTGGGGAGGCCTTATAAATAGCTGAGTAAAGAAGAGAAACTTAAGGCAAAGGAGAAAAGGAAAGATATACCTATTTGAATGCAGAGTTCCAAAGAATAGCCAGGAGAGATAAGAAAGCTTTCCTCAGTGATCAATGCAAAGAAATAGAGGAAAACAATAGAATGGGAAAGACTTAGAGATCTCAAGAAAATGAGAGATACCAAGGGAACATTTCATGCAAAGATGGGCACAATAAAGGACAGAAATGGTACGGACCTAACAGAAGCAGAAGATATTAGTGATGAAGTGGGAAGAATACACAGAAGAACTGTACAAAAAAGATCTTCATGACCCCAGATAACTACAATGGTGTGGTTACTCACCTAGAGCCAGATATCCTGGAATGCAAAGTCAAGTGGCCCTTAAGAAGCATCACTACAAATGAAGCTAGTGGAGGTGATGGAATTCCAGTTGAGCTATTTCAAATCCGAAAAGATGATGCTGTGAAAGTGCTGCACTCAATATGCCAGCAAATTTGGAAAACTCAGCAGTGGCCACAGGACTGGAAAAGGTCAGTTTTCATTCCAATCCCAAAGAAAAGCAATGCCAAAGAATGTTCTGTGGATATCAGAAGGCAATTAAAAACAGTGTGAGCCCTTCACAGCCTGATGAAACAAATCAAAGCTGGGCTCCCAGGTCAGTCTGAGGCCTCAGCCCCACTATTTCCTAGGCATGCACATTTCCTAGAGGCTCCTCCAGGCAGGGAAGCCTGTGGTCAGGACCGTAACAAGCTAGACTAAGTCTACTGTCTGAAGCCTCACAGTGACTGAAACTTCCTGGGCCAAACTCACACCCACTGTCTACCAGAGTCCCCTTCTCCTTCAAGCCAGGTCCTGGTGGTTGTGATCCATTATGGAATCTTCACACAAGGACTCAGCAGAAGCCCACTGGTTATCCACACTGCAACATACACTCAGTGTCTCCCAGGCTCCTCCTCTTTCAGGGTCTTGGCTCATTCCCACACACAGCCAAGGAATCACCCAAGATCACATGCACTACACACAGTGGCTTAAAAAAGTAAAGTGCTCTTCTATTTACAATAGCTAGGACATGGAAGAAACCTAGAAGTCCACCCACAGATGAACAGATACAGAAGCTGTGGTATATATGTACAATGGAATATTACTCAACCATAAAAAAGAATGCATTTGAGTCAGTGCTAATGAGGTGACTGAACCTAGAACCTATTATACAGAGTGAAATAAGTCAGAAAAACAAACATTGCATATTAACACATATATATGGAATCTAAGAGATGGAACATATTTTCAGGGCAGCAGTGGAGATGCAGACATAGAGAACAGACCTATGGACAGGGAGAGGGGAAGGAGAGGATGGGGTGAATGGAAAGATGGGACAGAAACATAGACACTAACATATGTAAAATAGACAGCCAGTGGAAATTTGCTGCGTGACTCAGGGAATTCAAACAGAGGCTCTGTGACAATCTAGAAGGATGGGATGGGAAGGGAGGTTCAAGACGGAGGGGACATAGGCAAACCTATGGCTGATTTATGCTGACGTATGGCAGAAACCAACATAATCTGGTAAAGCAATTATCCTTCAATTAAAAATAATTTTCTTTTAAAAAAAAGTAAAGTGCTCTTTCAAGTCAACAAGAAGCAGATCAGCAATCCAAAAGGAAAATGGGCAAGTGGTATGAATGGACGGTTCTTGGACAGGAACATCAAGCAGCTTTAAACTATATAAAAAGATGTCCAACCTCACCCTTGATAAAAGAAAGAAACACCTGCTCAGATTTAAAAAGTGTGGATCTGGGGGCCCACGTTGGTGGAAATACATCCCTGTGTGGTGAGTGAGGGAAGCCATAAGCAGGGAGGGGCATGGAAGGACAAGGAGCAGGTGAAGCCAGGAAGGAAGGTGCTCAGACGTGTAGAGGCCATCAGGACGGCCACACCCTGTGCAGGATCTGGGCCTCCTCTGGAGGACACAGCAAGAGACACGGCAGCTTCTGTAAGGAGATGGAAGGGGGCAGCGGCTGGATACAGCCTGTGGGCAGGCACACAGGCTGAGAGGCAGTGTCACTGCTGTGACGCGATGCAGGGAGCGCGAGGGTGGTGAACTCAGCACCCTGCCACCCCGGGAAGCCCTCTGCTGCAGGGGAAGCCTTGGGAGGAGTCACGTGAAGAGGGGCGCCCAGATGGGGCAGGCTATGCTGGGCCTGAGGCTTCTGCCGGAACCCCATAGGGAAAGAGCAAGTCGGCCAAGACGGCGTGGTCAGGCGCTCTCACCCCGCATTTTGTAAATACGTGGTTAGGTAACAGCTGAGAGCACTTAGAGCAGCACTCACACGCATCACCAGGTGCTCGCTTGGTCATGGGTTCCTCTGTGCGCTATGCCTGTACAAACATCACCTGGAAAAGGCCTGAAGGGTTGTGTGTGCTTATGTTGTGGTATGCTACGTCTGCGGCTCTGGCTGCTGCGCCAGCCAGGAGAGAATAAACGCACCTGCAGATCCTACAACTCCCCGCATTTTCTTTCAGCCTCTTAGCTAGTGCCTTGACTACCACGGGTTCAGCGAACAGGGTGCACGGTGAGATACAGGGAGACAACTGGTGCTGTGAGCAGGATCAGCAATACCGTTGGCACAGTCAGCAGGACACAGAGCAGGGAGAGAAGTCTGAGGTTGCACAGAAGAAGAGCCAGCAGAATACCCAGCGAGTAGAGGAGCCTGAGGCTCTGCTGGATGGAGGAAGCCAGTGGCCACATACAGCATGTGATACTGTGTGGCTGTGATCTGCTGGTATGGGCTCCAGTGGAAGACTGGGAGGTGGTGCATGGGTCACTGGATAGCTTTGAAAAGGCGTTACAGGCGGTGAGTTCCCTTTGGCTGCACAGACTGCCTGGCACTGTGGGGTGGACTTTCCTGACTGCCCTGAAGGCGAATATGGACAGGGCTCTCAGTGATGCTGTGCTGGGGTGCAGTGTGAAGAGACGCTTGTAAGGACTAGAACATTGTACGTTGGCATTAGAGCAAGAACCCTGTGGCCCTGAAGAACCCATCATCTCTGACAGTGAGGCGGTAAGTGACGCTGATGATGAAAGTTATCAGACTGCAGGTCCCTGCTTGGCAGCAAGGCTGGTAACAGCAGAAAGTGAAGCAGGAGCAGTCTAGAGACCAGGGAGGACATCCTCTAGGGGCCCCCAAAGTGACTGAGTTCACGACATTATCAACCATATACTCAGGCAGGGTTGGTCGCCTTGGGTATGCAATTTCAGCAAAAGCAAGGGGAACCCTTGGTAGTGTGGCTCTAGCGATTTGGGGACACAGAGGTGGACAGTATCATATGTGTTTGGGACAAAATAGAATGGTTGGCATCTATAACCAGTCACCCCTCATTGAGACAAAGGCTCCAGAACACGAGGCAACTCATGGAAGGGGCACCTAACCAAACGCACACCCTGATGGAATGGGCTGACACTGCCATCTGCGTGCATGGTCAAACACAGGAGAGTGCCCAGATGCTGTGAGTGAATGACATACCTATGCCAAGTTGACCAAGTGGCGAGAGAACTGGGCAGGAAGTAGTCAATGTTCAACCCAAATAACCAAGGCCCAGATGATGAGCACTTCACTAGAGCATTCACGATGCCATTTTGATTAATATCCCATCCACCTCTTATGGATCCCTGACTGCTATTCTCGTACCCTGTGTGGGGTGACCTCGACGGTGGCAAGCTTGGGAGAAACAGAGGGACGGTGGAGGCACAGGGAATAGAAGCGTGAAGACCCCGAAGGGCGCCGGAGCTGGTGAAGGCCCCATCCTGCTGACAAGAATGTACACGCGGGCTGACTTTCTGGCAGCAGGAGTTGACAGAAATAAAATCAACAGACAGCCCACTGCTCTGCTTCTAGAGCCATGGAGGCACTGAGACCAGAGCAGCAGTTTACCAACTTTGGAAGCACCCACAGCAAGAGATAAGGACAGATCAATGACCGCATGGCACCCAAGGATGTTCCTTTAGAGGATGCTGTTTTCCACTTTGAATAGGGCTCAGACCAAGGTGCCAACCTGAAGAACCCAAGCAGGGACTGGAGGCCCCGTGTAGAACTTGCAATTTGCCAGTCACTAGCAAATGTATTGGAGAAGGCAATGGCACCCCACTCCAGTATTCTTGCCTAGAAAATCCCACGGACGGAGGAGCCTGGTAGGCTGCAGTCCATGGGATCAAGAGAGTCGGACACGACTAAGCGGCTTCACTTTCACTTTTCACTTTCATGCATTGGAGAAGGAAATGGCAACCCACTCCAGTATTCTTGCCTGGAAAATCCCACGGACGGAGGAGCCTGGTAGGCTGCAGTCCATGGGATCGAGAGAGTCGGACACGACTGAGCGACTTCACTTTCACTTTTCACTTTCATGCATTGGAGAAGGAAATGGCAACCCACTCCAGTGTCCTTGCCTGGAGAATCCCAGGGACGGGGGAGCCTCGTGGCCTGCCATCTATGGAGTCACACAGAGTCGGACACGACTGAAGCGACAGGAGCAGCTGCAGCAGCAGCTAATGTGTAGAGGGTAATGGCCCTGGTTGACACCGGTGCTGAACACACCCTTGTTTACACCAAGTCGGAGCAGTTTCCCAGTCCTAGTGCAGACACTGATGGCCAAATGATGTAGATTTAGACTAAAGATTTAAGCTGTGTTCGAGAATTAGAACAGTGTCCTATGATGCAGGTTTAGTAGAACAGTGTGCTGTAATGGCTGTGTCCTGTGACATAGGTTTAGAATTCAGTTCAGTTCAGTTCACTCAGTCGTGTCTGACTCTTTGCGACCCCATGAATCACAGCACGCCAGGCTTCCCTGTCCATCACAAACTCCCGGAGTTTACTCAAACTCATGCCCATCGAGTCAGTGATGCCATCCAGCCATCTCACCCTCTGTCATCCCCTTCTCCTCTTGACCCCAACCCCTCCCAGCATCAGGGTCTTTTCCAACGAGTCAGTTCTTCCCATGAGGTGGCCAAAGTATTGGAGTTTCAGCTTCAGCATCAGTCCTTCCAATGAACACCCAGCACTGATCTCCTTCAAGATGAACTGGTTGGATCTCCTTGCAGTCCAAGGGACTCTCAAGAGTCTTCTCCAACACCACACTTCAAAAGCATCAATTCTTCGGCGCTCAGCTTTCTTCACAGTCCAACTCTCACATCCATACATGACCACTGGAAAAACCATAGCCTTGATCAGACAGACCTTTGCTGGCAAAGTAATGTCTCTGCTTTTTAATATGCTATCTAGGTTGACCATAACTTTCCTTCCAAGGAGTAAATGTCTTTTAATTTCATGGCTGCAATCTCCATCTGCAGTGATTTTGGAGCCCCCAAAAATAAAGTCTGACACTGTTTCCACTGTCTCCCCATCTATTTCCCATGAGCCGACGGGACCAGATGCTATGATCTTAGTTTTCTGAATGTTGAGTTTTAAGCCAACTTTTTCATTCTCCTCTTTCACTTTCATCAAGAGGCTTTTTAGTTCCTCTTCACTCTCTGCGATAAGGGTGGTGTCGTCGGCATATCTGAGGTTATTGATATTTCTCCCATCAATCTTGATTCCAGCTTGTGCTTCTTCCAGCCCAGCATTTCTCATGATGTACTCTGCATATAAGTTAAATAAGCAGGGTGACAATATACAGCCTTGATGTACTCCTTTTCCTATCTGGAACCAGTCTGTTGTTCCATGTCCAGTTCTAACTGTTGCTTCCTGACCTGCATACAGATTTCCCAAGAGGCAGGTCAGGTGGTCTGGTATTCCCATCTCCTTCAGAATTTTCCACAGTTTATTGTCATCCACACAGTTGAAGGCTTTGGCGTAGTCAATAAAGCAGAAATAGATGTTTTTCTGGAACTCCCTTGCTTTTTCGATGATCCAGTGGATATTGGCAATTTGATCTCTGGTTCCTCTGCCTTTTCTAAAACCAGCTTGAACATCTGGAAGTTCTCAGTTCATGTACTGCTGAAGCTTGGCTTGGAGAATTTTGAGCATTACTTTACTAGCGTGTGAGATGAGTGCAATTATGTGGTAGTTTGAGCATTCTTTGGGATTGCCTTTCTTAGGGATTGGAATGAAAACGGACCTTTTCCAGTCCTGTGGCCACTGCTGAGTTTTCCAAATTTGCTGGCATATTGAGTGTAGTACTTTCACAGCATCATCTTTCAGGATTTGAAATCGCTCAACTGGAATTCCATCACTCCCACTAGCTTTGTTCATAGTGATGTTTTCTAAGGCCCACTTGACTTCACATTCCAGGATGTCTGGCTCTAGGTGAGTGATCACACCATTGTGATTATCTGGGTCGTGAAGATCTTTTTTGTACAGTTCTTCTGTGTATTCTTGCCACCTCTTCTTAATATCTTCTGTTTCTGTTAGGTCCATACCATTTTTGTCCTTTATTGAGCCCATTTTTGCATGAAATGTTCCCTTGGTATCTCTAATTTTCTTGAATAGCCAAAGCAAAAACAATATCCAGTTGTGAATGGGACAGGCGATAGAGGCAAGGTCCGATGCTGTAAAGAGCAATATTGCATAGGAACCTGGAATGTTAGGTCCGTGAATCAAGGCAAATTGGAAGTGGTCAAATAGGAGATGGCAAGAATGAATGTCGACATTCTAGGAATCAGAGAACTAAAATGGACTGGAATGAGTGAATTTAACTCAGATGACCATTATATCTACTGCTGTGGGCAGGAATCCCTTAGAAGAAATGGAGTAGCCATCATAGTCAACAAAAGAGTCCAAAATGCAGTACTTGGATGCAATCTCAAAATGACAGAATGATCTCTGTTCGTTTCCAAGGCAAACCATTCAATATCACGGTAATCCAAGCCTATGCTGAAGAAGCCGAAGTTGAACAGTTCTATGAAGACCTACAAGACCTTTTAGAACCAACACCCAAAAAAGATGTCCTTTTCATTATGGGGGACTGGAATGCAGAAGTAGGAAGTCAAGAAACACCTGGAGTAACAGGCAAATTTGGCCTTGGAGTACGGAATGAAGCAGGGCAAAGGCTAATAGAGTTTGGCCAAGAGAACGCACTGGTCATAGCAAACACCCTCTTCCAACAACAGAAGAGAAGACTCTACACATGGACATCACCAGATGGTCAACACCAAAATCAGATTGATTATATTCTTTGCAGCCAAAGATGGAGAAACTCTATACAGTCAGCAAAAACAAGGCCGGGAGCTGACTGTGGCTCAGATCATGAACTCCTTATTGCCAAATTCAGACTTAAACTGAAGAGAGTAGGGAAAACCACTAGACCATTCAGGTATGACCTAAACCAAACCCCTTATGACTATACAGTGGAAGTAGAAAGATTTAGGGGACTAGATCTGATAGACAGAGAGCCTGATGAACTATGGACAGAGGTTCGTGACATTGTACGGGAGACAGGGATCAAGACCATCCCCAAGAAAAAGAAATGCAAAAAGGCAAAATGGCTGTCTAGGGGGCCTTACGAATAGCTGTGAAATGAAGAGAAGCTAAAAGCAAAGGAGAAAAGGAAAGATATTCCCATTTGAATCCAGAGTTCCAAAGAATAGACAGGAGAGATAAGAAAGCCTTCTTCAGCAATCAATGCAAAGAAACAGAGGAACAAAAGAATGCGAAAGAATAGAGATCTCTGCAAGAAAATGAGAGATACCAAGAGAACACTTCATGCAAAAATGGGCTCAATAAAGGTTTAGAACAGTGTGCTGTAACGGCCGTGTCCTGTGATGGAGGTTTAGTAGAACAGTGTGCTGTATCATCTGTGTCCTGTGATGGAGGTTTAGAACAGTGTGCTGTGACGGCTGTGTCCTGTGATGGAGGTTTAGTAGAACAGTGTGCTGTGACGGCTGTGTCCTGTGATGGAGGTTTAGTAGAACAGTGTGCTGTATCATCTGTGTCCTGTGATGGAGGTTTAGTAGAACAGTATGCTGTGATGGCTGTGTCCTATATGGAGGTTTAGTAGAACAGTGTGCTGTGATGGCTGTGTCCTGCGATGGAGGTTTAGTAGAACAGTGTGCTGTAATGGCTGTGTCCTGCGATGGAGGTTTAGTAGAACAGTGTGCTGTGATGGCTGTGTCCTATATGGAGGTTTAGTAGAACAGTGTGCTGTGACGGCTGTGTCCTGCGATGGAGGTTTAGTAGAACAGTGTGCAGTATCATCTGTGTCCTGTGATGGAGGTTTAGTAGAACAGTGTGCTGTGATGGCTGTGTCCTATATGGAGGTTTAGTAGAACAGTGTGCTGTGATGGCTGTGTCCTGCGATGGAGGTTTAGTAGAACAGTGTGCTGTAATGGCTGTGTCCTGCGATGGAGGTTGAGTAGAACAGTGTGCTGTGACGGCTGTGTCCTATATGGAGGTTTAGTAGAACAGTGTGCTGTAACGGCTGTGTCCTATATGGAGGTTTAGTAGAACAGTGTGCTGTGACGGCTGTGTCCTGTGATGGAGGTTTAGTAGATCAGTGTGCTGTATCATCTGTGTCCTGTGATGGAGGTTTAGTAGAACACTGTGCTGTGACGGCTGTGTCCTATATGGAGGTTTAGTAGAACAGTGTGCTGTAATGGCTGTGTCCTGTGATGGAGGTTTAGTAGAACAGTGTGCTGTATCATCTGTGTCCTGCGATGGAGGTTTAGTAGAACAGTGTACTGTGACGGCTGTGTCCTGTGATGGAGGTTTAGAACAGTGTGCTGTGACGGCTGTGTCCTGTGATGGAGGTTTAGAACAGTGTGCTGTGACGGCTGTGTCCTGTGATGGAGGTTTAGTAGAAAAGTGTGCTGTAACGGCTGTGTCCTGTGATGGAGGTTTAGTAGAACAGTGTGCTGTATCATCTGTGTCCTGTGATGGAGGTTTAGTAGAACAGTGTACTGTGACGGCTGTGTCCTGTGATGGAGGTTTAGTAGAACAGTGTAGTGTGACAGCTGTGTCCTGTGATGGAGGTTTAGGAGAACAGTGTACTGTAATGGCTGTGTCCTGTGATGGAGGTTTAGAACAGTGTCCTGTATCGTCTGTGTCCTGTGATGGAGGTTTAGAACAGTGTGCTGTGACAGCTGTGTCCTGTGATGGAGGTTTAGTAGAACAGTGTACTGTGACGGCTGTGTCCTGTGATGGAGGTTTAGTAGAACAGTGTGCTGTGACGGCTGTGTCCTGTGATGGAGGTTTAGAACAGTGTGCTGTGATGGCTGTGTCCTGTGATGGAGGTTTAGTAGGACAGTGTGCTGTAATGGCTGTGTCCGGTGATGGAGGTTTAGAACAGTGTGCTGTGACAGCTGTGTCCTGTGATGGAGGTTTAGTAGAACAGTGTGCTGTGACGGCTGTGTCCTGTGATGGAGGTTTAGAACAGTGTGCTGTGATGGCTGTGTCCTGTGATGGAGGTTTAGTAGAACAGTGTGCTGTAATGGCTGTGTCCTGTGATGGAGGTTTAGTAGGACAGTGTGCTGTGACGGCTGTGTCCTGTGATGGAGGTTTAGTAGAACAGTGTGCTGTAATGGCTGTGTCCTGTGATGGAGGTTTAGTAGAACAGTGTGCTGTAATGGCTGTGTCCTGTGATGGAGGTTTAGTAGAACAGTGTGCTGTGACGGCTATGTCCTGTGATGGAGGTTTAGAACAGTGTGCTGTAACGGCTGTGTCCTGTGATGGAGGTTTAGTAGAACAGTGTGCTGTGATGGCTGTGTCCTGTATGGAGGTTTAGTAGAACAGTGTACTGTGACGGCTGTGTCCTGTGATGGAGGTTTAGAACAGTCTGCTGTAACGGCTGTGTCCTGTGATGGAGGTTAGTAAAACATTGTGCTGTATCATCTGTGTCCTGTGATGGAGGTTTAGTAAAACAGTGTGCTGTGACGGCTGTGTCCTGTGATGGAGGTTTAGGACAGTGTGCTGTAACGGCTGTGTCCTGTGATGGAGGTTTAGTAGAACAGTGTGCTGTGACGGCTGTGTCCTGTATGGAGGTTTAGTAGAACAGTGTGCTGTGACGGCTGTGTCTTGTGATGTAGATTTAGTAGAACAGTGTAGTGTGACGGCTGTGTCCTGTGATGGAGGTTTAGAACAGTCTGGTGTAACGGCTGTGTCCTGTGATGGAGGTTAGTAAAACATTGTGCTGTATCATCTGTGTCCTGTGATGGAGGTTTAGTAGAACAGTGTGCTGTGACGGCTGTGTCCTGTGATGGAGGTTTAGAACAGTCTGCTGTAATGGCTGTGTCCTGTGATGTAGGTTTAGTAGAACAGTGTACTGTAACGGCTGTGTCCTCTGATGGAGGTTTAGAACAGTCTGCTGTAACGGCTGTGTCCTGTGATGGAGGTTTAGAACAGTGTGCTGTGACGGCTGTGACCTGTGATGGAGGTTTAGTAGAACAGTGTGCTGTAACGGCTGTGTCCTCTGATGGAGGTTTAGAACAGTCTGCTGTAATGGCTGTGTCCTGTGATGTAGGTTTAGTAGAACAGTGTGCTGTAACGGCTGTGTCCTGTGATGGAGGTTTAGAACAGTGTACTGTAACGGCTGTGTCCTGTGATGGAGGTTTAGAACAGTGTGCTGTAACGACTGTTTCCTGTGATGGAGGTTTAATAGAACAGTGTACTATAACGGCTGTGCCCTGTGATGGAGGTTTATTAGAACAGTGTACTGTGAAGGCTGTGGCCTGTGATGTAGGTTTAGTAGAACAGTGTGCTGTAAAGGCTTGGTTCTAAGATGTCCCACTAACTTCTGATTCTCTTGCAGATTTAGAACAGTGTGAAAGCATTTGGAATCATGTGGGTGGGCTGTGAATCCCACAAAGATTCCCTCCTTGAAGAGGTGGGCCCAGCGCCTGTGGGGGACTTTGCGGGTCCTTAATAAAAACTCCACAGAGGTTGAGTTGTCCCTGTGGAGGCTTTCCTGCAATCTCTCGTGGACAGACAGTGGACTGGACTTGGCCATGGAAGATAAAGGCACTCCACATGTGGTGGGTGGCTCTTCTAGCCCCGTGAGGGCAAGGACTATAGCATGAGTTCCAGCTGATACCTGGCATTTGGTTTTGCTATGTACTGGGGATATAACTTGTTGTAGCTAATGTTGTTGCAGGATATAAGTCCAAGGGTCAGCATTACTTGCCAAGGAAATATTCAGAAGATGGACTGGACATAGAATAAGAGGCGAGAGACCCTGAAGGGTGGGGTGTGGGGAGAGAGCAAATGAGCCAAGACAGTGTGGTCACACTCTCTCGCCCCGCGTTTTGTAAATTATGATTGTATAGCGAGTGAGATCACTTAGAGCACTGCACGTGTGTGTCATGAGGTCCTCGCTTGGTCCCTGGGTGCTTTGTGTGGTACGCTTGTGTGAGCTCCACCTGGAAAAGCCCTGAAGCTTGTGTGCGGGTGTAGTCACGTCTGCTGCTCCGGCTGCTGCACCAACCAGCAGAGAATAAACGCATCTGCAGTTCCTACAGCTCCCCGCATTTTCTTCCAGCCTCTGAGGTGGCGCCTTGACTACCATGAACAGTGTGCACAGTGAGACACAGCGAGATAACTGGCGCTGTGAACAGGATCAGCAACACAAACCCCAAAGACAGAAGGCCACTAGGCACTTGAGTATGAGGGGTCTGGGTGCAGAGAGAGGGCTGGGGTGGAGTATATGTCAGCCATGAGGTGTGCCTTCCGGGACACACTAGGGGAAGGACATCAAAGTGACTGCAAACTGGCAGACAGAGACTCTTGCCCACTCCCCAGAATCCTGTCTGGGCAGTTGGCTGTCCTGTCCTCTCTAACCAGGGGGACCAGTCAGAGGCCAGCTCGCCACAGCACGTGCCTCCAGCAGGACGAGCCAGGGCCCCCACCACCTGCCACAGTCCCTGGCCAGCCTGGGTGTGAGATGGGAGGAGCCTCTGCCCCAGGTCCCAGCTCACAGCCCAGCACGTCCTTGCATCTGGCTGGCTGAGGACCGACCAGACATGTCTGTGTCTGCCAGCCAAGCTCTCGGCACCAGCAGGATCCCAACCAAGCCCAGGTGGCGTTTCACTGCTTTGCCAGGCCAATCCTGAGCATCCATGGCAGACCCCGGAGGCAGTGCCTTCACGACTACGGCCTGGTTCGGCATCCACAACCACTCAACCCTCTGCCACTTCCAAGGCCAACACTGGCTCTCAGAGTCTGGAGGGAAGACCTAGCAGTGAGCACTGTCTCCCACAGAACAAGCACTGCCTGGCCAACAAGACCCTGTGCTTCCTGCCCACAGCAAGAGGCGCCCTGGGTTCTGGCCCCCAGCAAAGCCCCCTCCCAGCTGTGAGACATGGCCACACCATTCCCTCTCTGGGCCTCGGTTTCCCCATGTGAAAAGTAGGCACAATAATTTTGGCAACAGCCCACAGAACTCATGTTCAATGCACATAAAACAGCTGAGGGAAAGTGAGTGAGCTTGAAAGGCCGTTGGTCAGAGAATTGAGAGAAAGAAGGTGGCGGCCACAGGTGGGGAGTAGTCATGCATGCTCTTTGCAACCCCATGAACTGTAGCCTTCTAGACTCCTCTGTCCATGAAATTGTCCAGGCAAGAATACTGGAATGGGTTGCCATTTCCTCCTTCCTGACCCAGGGACTGAACTTGCATCTCCTGAGTCTCCTGCATTGGCAGGCATATTCTTTACCACTGGGCTACCTGGGAATCTGACAGCCATAAAGTCAGAGTCAAATGGCTTGGAACTGAGTAAAATATGGGCATTGGTCACAAACACCAGACCCCTGTTTCTCCCCTCCGCCCCCTGGATCCAGCCTGGTCCAGGCCTCCAACTGCTGCTAGGAAAGCTCTTCTGAGGGGTCCTGCCCCAAGTGGAACTCGGGGGAGCATTACCCAAGGTCCAGCCCTCCACAAAGTGCCCCATCCCAGGCTGCTCTTGAAATCACCTCGAAGAAGAATCACTTCTGCTTCCAAAGACATCCCCAGGCAGGAAATGGGCCGCAGGCACCATGAATGTTTAATTACATTAATTGTCCAAGTTCAATGCACATCATCACTTTATAAGTATCTTATGGGAAATTGTAATTAAGCATGCAATGGCTCATTTTTACAATTCCCCCTTTTCATCCTTCTCCAAGCTGCTGGGAGCCCCGGCCTGCCTGCTGGGCTCTCTTACTAATGCTCACCTTCCTTCTCTCTCATTTAATTTTTTGACCTTTTCTCTTAACATCGCTGCTCCCACACATTCCTGTGCCTTGGCATACATATACCAAGCACCATAATTACTTAACTATAAACCTCTCGTGGAAATTTGCTTTTGACTTTGTTAGAAAGCATTGTAATCAAGTCCCTGAGAGTCCCAATCGATGGGCTGGCCTGTCAGAGGAAATGCATTGCAGAATTAAAAGGTTTAGCAAGCGGAGGTTCAGGCAGCAGGCAGGGCTGGCTAGCTGGCAAGGCGGGTGGGTGGAGAGGCCTGAAAGCATGGCCTGGCCCTCTCTGGGGCAGCAGGCATTACAAGTGCTCTCCCAGGTCCCCATGAGGCCTGGACCCTAAAATGCTCCCCTGGACTCAGTGTGACAAGCATGCGCAGGTCTTGAGGCCATTATTCACACATACAATGATCTGTCCAGGGCCTGCTCCTGCAGAGGCCAGAGGGAAATCTGGCCTCAAATATACATCAAACATACACCTGTGACATTATGCCAGGAGGCTGTGCATACAGGTGCACAGAGAGGGTGGGGTTTGAAGGGGAAGACCTGGGGTCCCTTCTCTGGAACTCCTGCCTGTTGGAGGCCATGGAATTGACTGGCACCAGCGCCTGGCAATGTGTTTGCACCTGGTACAGTTCAGTTCAGTCGCTCAGTCGTGTCCAACTCTTTGTGACCCCACGGACTGCAGCACGCCAGGCTTCTCTGTCCATCACCAACTCCTGGAGCTTGCTCAAACTCATGTCCATTGAGTCAGTGATGCCATCCAACCTTCTCATCCTCTGTCATCCCCTTCTCCTCCTACCTTCAATCTTTCCCAGCATCAGGGTCTTTTCCAATGAGTCAGTTCTTCATATCAGGTGGCCAAAGTATTGGAGTTTCAGCTTCAGCATCAGTCCTTCCAATAAATATTCAGGACTGATCTTCTTTAGGATAGACTGGTTGGATCTCCTTGCAGTCAAAGGGACTCTCAAGAGTCTTCTCCAACACCACAGTTCAAAAGCATCAATTCTTCAGTTCTCAGCTTTCTTTATAGTCCAACTCTACCATCCATGTATGACTGCTTTATCTCAGGCACACACTTAAAATGTACCAACATGGCACTCCTTCACTTTTTAATATGATGGGGCTTTCGAAAAATGAAAGGGAGCAGGCCTCTGACATCCAAGTCCATGGCTGTGTACCCACATTTCTGCACACATGTGCCCTTTCTCACATGGAGACGCCTGGGTGCTGAGCAGGTGCCAAGGACCAGACCCCAAGTTTTGGGGGACATATCAGCATCTCTCCTTTCCTAGATCAGCACCCCAATTGTGTTCCCAGGAAGCACACTGGTCCCCCATGTGCACACAGCCTTCCTCTGGATGCCGTCCTGAGCCAGGTGGTCCAGAGACAAAAAGCCGTGGGCTCACCAAAAGGGATTCACGGCTGTCCAGCCCCTCCTGCAGTCCAGGCCTGAGGTGCCTGGCTCCCAAGTCCTTCCGCAGCCTGGCTCCCCCACTCTCTGCTGACTCTGTGAGGGTCTTGACTTTCCAGGCGCTCGGACTCTCCTCATGCTGCCTGCCACCAGAGAACCTCCCTGCTGCCCAGGCACCCACAGCAGGCCCAGGGACGTCACTGCCCCCTCGGCCCAGGCGACTCGGGGCTTAATCCCTGGTCTAGAGGGAATTCTGACCCTGCAGCCTCCCCTCTCCCAGACGGGAAGTCCTAGGTGAAACCCGCCAGCTCTGCAAGGCTAAGCTCAGAGAGGGGAGTGAAGCTGAATCCCCACAGACTCTGGCCCCACACACCTGCGTCTATTTGCCACAGAGGCCTGCACATTCTCTAAGCTTCACACCCACTCTCCTCTCCCTTCCCTCCACGCCTGCAGCCTCCATCCACAGGACCACGTGAGGGTTGAAGGTGCCTGCCCAGTTGCGGCCTGCCCTCGGGCTCCAGACCTGCCACCAGCTGCCTGCAGCCACCCCCGAGCACCTCCACATCAACAAACCCCAGGCGAGCTTTCCTACCGCAATCCTGGCAGACACCACTGGTCACCCATCTCCCCTCCATACCCAAGACACCATTGAGTCCCTGGCACTTTCCCCTTCTGTTCCTTGAAATCTGTCCCTTTCCCCTGCAAGCAGTGAGGTCACCCCTCATTACCTCGCCCCAGTTGGCAGCAGCCTCCTCACAGACCTCACCACATCTACCGTATGTCCTGCAGTGGTTCCCAGGTAATCCATACCCCCCAGAAGTGGGAGCCTCACTGGCCGGAGACTGCTGACAGGCCTGACGCCATGCCAGCCCCCACCACCCTGTCACCAATTATGCCAGTCTCCTGCCTGGGAGACCAGCTGAGGACCCTGCAATGCATTTATAACCCGGGGTCCTAAAAAGTATTGCTTGCTCTGCCTGGAATGTCCATCCCTGCCCTCTCTGGCAGACTCCTATTCAGTCTTTAAAACCCAGCT
This sequence comes from Muntiacus reevesi, assembly GCF_963930625.1. Classification (NCBI taxonomy): domain Eukaryota; kingdom Metazoa; phylum Chordata; class Mammalia; order Artiodactyla; family Cervidae; genus Muntiacus; species Muntiacus reevesi. Next base: position 181,045,676 of record NC_089249.1, on the reverse strand, counting down.
CCATGCCCAGTTCATCAGCCCTGAAAACAGAGAAAGTCACTCCCTCTTCTAGACTTTCACAGCCCCTGTGCTTTCTTCTGTTAAAACACTGATCACACAGAATGATTAAATTCACACACTCCCCAAGTAAAAGTGTGTGTTGGATTCACCACTGGATCTTCAGCACGACCCAAGAGGAAGATCTCAGTGAAGACATGCATGAGAGAATGCGTGCATGCATGCTAAGTCGTTTTAGTCATGTCCGACTCTTTGTCCACCAGGCCCCAGAGTCTATGAACTGTAGCCCACCAGGCTCCTCTGTTCAGGGGGTTCTCCAGGCAAGAATACTGGAGTGGGTTATGACGGAATAAAGAAATAAACAGAGAGCAAGAAAAGGAGCCCACCCTCATGTCACTTGACACCATGAAATGCCCAAGGTGCATGAAACAGAGATGTCCTTCATGACTGTGGAACCAAGTGCCCGTCTCTGGGTGTGTCCAGGTTCTGCCAACTGTGACAGGCCAAGGCCGAGTGCAATCAGACGCACACCAAAGAGAATCCGCTGGGAGGCCTTAAAGAAACTCAACCACCCTTTGTCTCAGATGGTAGAGGTGGGGGTTGCCAAAAGTCCTAGGGAATAGAGGAGAGGGCCTTTTTCTCATCCTTACCCCAGGAGTCCAGACAGGGCCACTGAAAGGGCTTAGGTGCCAGGCTTTGCCTTTGGAGAGAAAGGGGAGTGGGAAGGGAAGCAGGAAGGGAGGTGGACTACCTCTTCCCAAACCACAGATAGAACCCAGTACTGACGCCCACCAATTTGGTCTTCTCGGTTTCTGGACACCTTCCATGGACCATGTTAGTCCCAAGCAGAGCTCTCAGTGGTTCCAGTAGTCACCCCCAGTAAATCCTAGAGGAGATCCTTCTGCACCAGGATTGCTCCCACAGTCCTCCCCACACACCATGGCACAGGTTGCCCCCCATCTGGTCCAGCCCCTTCTCAGACTTCTATTGACTTCAGCCCTGCCTCTTGTCACCTTTGTGCCCACCAGCCCGAGCCCTGATTCCAGCTGTCCTCCTGTTCCAGCTGCACTGATCTCACAGGAAAAGCCTCTGCCCCTGAAACAGTGCTCAACTGTGAAGACCCCTGCCACTCCCTAGCTTCCAGGTGTCACCAGGCCTTGCATTCTACCCAGCCTTCTGCCCACGGCTGGCTTGACTCCAGCAGGGTGAAGAGCTGCCCAGGAGAGAAATAAAATGGAGAAGAGAGGGGTGGGGAGTACCAGGCCCATGATGGTAGGGGCAGGGGTAGGTAGGTTACAGAATATTCAAGTGATCAAGGTAACACTCACCTAATGAGGCCACGTGGGCAAAGACCTGAATGAGGAGGTGGAGGGAATCACAGGAACATCTGAGGAAAAAGCATCCAGGTAAAGCAGAGAGGCCAGAGGGAAAACAGGATAAGGAGGCAAGGGGCCAGAGCGCCAAGGTCTGGGAGATGGTAAAGACCATGCCTCCTACATCAAATCCAGTGGGAGCTATCATGAGGGTTCAGGCAGAAGACAGATGTGATCTGACTGAAAGCATCAGAGAATCCCTGACAGAGGACAGTGTGGTGTCGGACACCATTTATACAAAACGCCTGGAGAGGGCAAATCCATAGAGACAGAAGGTGATTAGAGGTTGCCTAGGGGTGAGAGAAGGAGGGTGGAGGACACCTAAAGAGAGGGGGTCTTCTGTGAGTGATAAAAATGTCCTAGCCTGCACAACTCTGAGATATACTGAGTTCCTGAAGTGTACACCACATAGGTGAATGGTATGGTAGGTGAATTATATCTCAATAAAACCATCAGGGAAAAAAAAGAATTCTTGCTGCTGCACTGGGGCTAGACTCAAGAGGGGGTGGCGGGCAGCTGGCTGGGGTAGTGCAGGGAGACTTGTGAGGAACTACTGAAGTCATCCAGGCAGAGGAGGGTGTCTCAGCCTGAGGTGGGCCCAGAGGAGGTGTTAGACATGGGCCAGTTCTGTGTGGACTTTGACAGTGAAGCCAAAAGATTTCCATCCAGGGGTGGCTTCCCAGGTGGCTCAGTAGTAAAGAACCTGCCTGCCAATGAAGGAAACACAGGTTGGATCCCTGGGTCAGGAAGATCCCCTGAAGAGGGAAATGGCAACCCACTCCAGTATTCTTGCCAAGAAAATCCCACGGGCTGAGAAGCCTGGTGTGCTACCGTCTATGGGGTCGCAAAGATTCAAACATGACATAGCAATTGAACATGCACATACAGGGTGTGAGAGGAAAAGGTGAGCTAGTGGTGACTTGAAATCTTCGGCTATGCAGATGGAAGGAGGACTTGCCATCCACAGAGATGGGATTCTGTGTGTAGAGCAGTGGTGTGGGTAATTCTGGGGCTTGGTATGGGGTATGTCAAGTTCAATATTTCTATTACACACTCAAAGATCAAGGAGGCAGTTGGGACTATGAGTCTGGGGTGTGTGAGAGAGGTCTGGGCTAGAGATACAAATCTAGGAGCGAACAACATTTAGATGGTATGCAAAGCAGTAAGGTGAATGAGATCACCAAGGAAGACATGTTGAGGGTGACAAGAAGAACTCCAAAGATGGGGCCCTGGGGTTCACATTTAGAGTGAAAAGGAAAGAGAGAGGATCAGTAAAGACCAGTGAGGTAGTTGGAGCCCAGGGGAGTGGAGTATCCTGTAAGCCACAGCAAGGGTAGGAGGGACCAGCTACCAAGAGAACCAGGGCTGGCCAGTGCGTTTTGCATCATGGAAGTCATCAGTGACCTCAAGGAGGACAGTAATGGGGACAAAGGGCTGACCAAGTAGGGTTAAGAGGGAATGGAGGAGAGGAGCTGAGGGCAATGACTCCTCATGGGGAAGTTCTGCTGCAAAGGGAACCAAAAAAGTGACAATAGCCAGTAGGGGAGGGGAGTGATCAGATGTACACGAGAATGGGGAGGTGATGTTGTAGAGAAATGGGGAGGGGAGACTGAATGGACCAGACAGTGTGACTGCTGGCAGCCTAAAGACCCGCTGGAGTCTTGTGATGATCACTGTGAAAGAGACCACCCCTGAGGCTGAGCATCTTCCTGCTGCTCCCTTCTGGGCCCCCGCCCCCAGGGTCTGCAGTATTTACAGAAGTTACTCTACCAGGATGCCGGCAAAGCAACAGAGATCATAATGAGTGAACATTACTTAAGTAATTTCAGAAAAGGAAGCTGTTTAAGGGATGGAAAGAGACATGAAAGGCAACACCATGGACGGGTTGGAGGTCCTCGCTGGGCTGGAGGTTTGTCAGAGCCCAGGAAAACAAAAGGGAGGGTGCAGAAAACGATGCCAAAGCATATACCAAGGTCACTGGTGAAACCAAGTCTGGGGCAGGACCACAGACGCCATCAAAGGAAGACCAAATTCGTCAGTCCTCTTGGAGACCCCAAAACCTACTGCCATCATCAAACTGGTGGGAAGTTCTGCGGAACCGGGCCCTCTGTCAGATGAGCCCCAGCAGTGCGTCAGGGCGCAGGCTCGCTGCGCTGGGAGGCAGAAGCTCCAGCCCCCTGTGCCTTGCTGCCCTCCGCCCAGCGGGGGCTGCTATGAGAGCCACTGACACAACTCTTGGTCACAGCAGGGACCAAGAAAACTATAAACAGTCTCAAATTTTGAGCTCACATCCCATCTCTTCCGGGGACTTTTGTCCAAAAAGGGAAGTAGAACTTCTGGCAGTACTTGAGGGGCCTCCCCGAGGACAACGCTGATGCACTCAGCCCAGGCTGGGAGGGGCTCTCAGGTTCTGTGAACGAGAAGCAAACCCAGCTCTCAGGAGAACTGGATGGGACAACTTAGCTTGAGTCTTGGTTTTGCTGACAGATGAGCTTCGCTGTATGGATGAGGTAAGCCCAGGCCCTTTGTGGGAGCTGCTGGGAAACAGTGATGTCCTTTGGCCAAGAAGAAGCTGAAGTGTGAGAGGAGAAGAGGGGCGCACCCTCCAGAGCCAGAGGCCAGGCCGCTGCAGGCTGGGCCGCGCAGACAGTCTCATCACCATGTCAACCAAACTCCTCAGGACAGTGCGGACACGTCCTTGACCCAGGAAAGCCGTCCTCTGCGGCCCTGACCAGCAGCTTGCACTCTGGGCAGCCTCCGTGAAGCCTGCCTGCCAGAGATGACCTCACACCTATGGAAAGTGAGGCCACAGCAAATCAGTCCAGCCAGGCACCCTCTCCTCCAGCAGGGCCAGGCCAGATCAGTCTGTTACTCTGTACTTTCATGAGTCAGAGTTTTCAGTCTCAGGGCCATCAAAACAGATTCAAATCAATTTGATGTCCAAAATGACATGCAAATAGCCATGTCAAAGGCCATTCCGAAATTTTCAGTTTATTAAAGTCAAATAATGGTAGCCTCTTGGAGAAGTTTATTTTGGGGTGGGATTCAAGTTCACCCTTTCTTTTACTTGCGCAATTTGAATTTGTTTCAGTGTTTCAGGAAGTGACCAATCATTTTTGCATAAAAAATGAAGTTAATGGAGCTATAACTCTCAGGAAGTTTATTTTTAAGTTCTGAGTATGTGGAAGAGATTTACAGTGGGTGAAAACTAATTGTACAGAAAATTGTGCATGTGCCTATCTATATGCATTTTTTAAAGGGCAATTAAAAGCTATTTGTCAATTTTTTAAGCCAGCAGCCCTCGAGCTCTTGTGTGTGTGTGTAAATCAAGCCCACCCTGCTCACAGCTGGCTCAGGGAAGGCATATAACTCACACCTGATACCTCGATCCCTTCACCACAGTGACTGATCCAGATGGTGGACATGTGACTACAGTGAGGCTAATCAGTGGCCCTCCATGAGGTCTGGACACTGGGAAAAAGAAACATTCCCTTCCTGGGTCAGCTTGGGGCTGCTAAAGCACAGAGCCAACCTGAGGAGATGTCTGTGCAGAAGATAGCCTCGTCAGGAAAAGAGACAGGAGGCAGAGCCTTGGCAGCTTCTTTGGGTCAGCTGTGCACACCGTCTCGTTCATGCGTGCCAGTATTTCCTTTCTTACCTTAGTTAGATTTGTGTCCCCATCACTACGGATGTGAGAGCTGGACCAAAAAGAATGCAGAGCACACAGGAATTGATGCTTTCGGACTATGGTGCTAGAGAAGACTCTTGAGAGTCCCTTGGACATCAAGGAGATCAAACTAGTCAATCTTAAAGGAAATCAACCCTGAGTACTCATTGGAAGGACTTGTGCTGAAGCCCCAATACTTTGGTCACCTGATGTGAACAGCCAACTCATTGGAGAAGGCCCTAATTATAGGAAAGATTGAGGGCAGGAGAAGGGGACGGTAGAGGATGCAAAGAATGGATGGCATCACGAACTCAACGGACATGAATGTAGGCAAACTCTGGGAGATGGTGAGGGCCAGGGAAGCCTGGCACGCTGCAGTCCGTGGGGTCACGAAGAGTCGTACACAACTTGGTGACTGAACAAAAACAACAACTCCATGACTTACACATTGAAGGACCCTGACAAGATACAGGGTCCTCTATTTTTCTCACTGCTGTGGTCTTAAGAAAGGTTAAAAATGACTGGTCTTGAATTCCAGTTCTAGAATGGTGGTGTGAGAAATCCTATGGGCCCCTTTCTAAGCAAAACAGTAACTGGTGAAAATAGCTAAAAACAAAACCAATAACAACAATCTAAAGTCTCTCGAAACTGTTCTAAGGGCATAGAGCAAAGAAGAAACATCATATATTCAAGAAATCTATTGAATCTTGGTTTTAAAAAGAACTCAGTAGGAACAGAAAGAGTCTGTGGCACTTAAATTATAACTCACCCCCTACTTCACCCCAGCCCAGCCCATCATCACCAAATTAATCTAAGGGGAGCTCTACCATGAAGCATGGATGTGGCCAAGAAGATGGAGCTTCCTCTCCCAGCAGATCCCAGTCAAGGGGTACAGTATCTCACTGGAATAGGCTGGCCACCATCTCCAAGTTGCAGAGGCAAAATTCCTGGTGAGCCTGGCTGAAAGGTCAGTGGCACCCTTCCTCCACTCAACCTCATTCAAAGGGAAGAGCCTCTACTACAAGGGTAGCAAAGTGAGAATACTGGGGTCCCAATTCTCACCCTATTTTGTTTGTAGGAAAAAGATTCCACGCTGGGAAAGGCAAGCTGAAAAGATCAGAGGCTACCTCTTCTGCCTAGCACCTGGAGTAGTGGCTTACAGATTTTCCCTAAGGAGAAAAACAGGTCCAAAGAACAGAATACTCTGAAATTCTCTCCAAATGGCTGAATTTATTTGAATCAGGGTGTGGACAAGTTCAAGCCTGAACATGCTCTCAACAACAATAGAGATTTTGGTGGTAAGCATGTAACAGGAGGCTGGTAGCTCTAAAACGGCAATGAGCCAAATACTGGAGTGGGTAGCCTTTCCTTTCTCCAAGGGATCTCCCCAACCCAGGGATCGAACCCTGGTCTCCCACATTGCAGGCAGATTCTTTACCAGCTGAGCCACAGTTCAGTTCAGTTCAGTCACTCAGTCGTGTCCGACTCTTTGCGACCCCATGAATCGCAGCACACCAGGCCTCCCTGTCCATCACAAACACCCAGAGTTCACTCAAACACATGTCCATCGAGTCAGTAATGCCATCCAGCCATCTCATCCTCTGTCATCCCCTTCTCCTCCTGCCCCCAATCCCTTCCAGCATCAGGGTCTTTTCCAATGAGTCAACTCTTCGCATAAGGTGGCCTAAGTATCAGAGTTTCAACTTCAGCGTCAGTCCTTCCAATGAACACCCAGGACTGATCTGCTTTAGGATGAACTGGTTGGAACTCCTTGCAGTCCAAGGGACTCTCAAGAGTCTTCTCCAACACCACAGTTCAAAAGCATCAATTCTTCGGTGCTCAGCCTTCTTCACAGTCCAACTTTCACATCCAAACATGACCACTGGAAAAACCATAGCCTTGACTAGATGGACCTTTGTTGGCAAAGGGAGCCCAAATGTAAACTACTAGTTTACTAAAGAGAATCAGGAAAACAGACAGTTATGAAGAATCCTCCTACAGGCAGAACAAATCTCAAAGACTTGCCTCAAAAACTAGCGCTACTAAAATTCTGTTGGATCAGACTATAATACAATTTAAGGTTCCCAGGCATTGTTGAAAAGAATAGAATAATCAGCGATCAATTAGGGGAGCCTTGACTCATTGGAAAAGACCCTGATGCTGGGAGGGATTGGGGGCAGGAGGAGAAGGGGACGACAGAGGATGAGATGGCTGGATGGCATCACCGACTCAATGGACATGAGTTTGAGTAAACTCCAGGAGTTGGTGATGGACAGGGAGGCCTGGCGTGCTGCGATTCATGGGGTCGCAAAGAGTCGGACACTACTGAGTGACTGAACTGAACTGAAATGAGGCAGAGAGCCAACAGAGAGAGCAGAGAGAGAGAGTCAAAGAGCCTTGCTAAAGCCACTGTTACAGTCCCAGGGTGACTGAACATGCTCAAGGCTGTGCCCTCTGAGGAGCAACATCAGAGGTTTCACACTACCGGGGAAGCAGACTTCACTACAACAGTCTAGCCAGGTCAAGAGACAAATAAATACTCAAACATCAACCAAATTAAGCCCCAGAATAGAGGAGGAGAATCGGCATCCAGAGTTGTTACAATATATTGCCTAAAATGTCCAGTTTTTGAAAGCCAGAAAGAGAGGAGGAAAGCAATGTAAAGAAAAGAGAAAGTATGATCCAAATACAAGAAAATGAAGCAGGCAATGGAAATTGCCTGTGAGATGGCCCAGATATTAGATGTAACAAATATTTCAAAGAAGCCATTTTAAATACATTTAAAAAAAACTAAAGGAAATCAAGCATACAGTACAGAAGTAAAGGAGCTCTATATGGTGATACTGTCTCATCAAATAAAGAATGTCAATAAAGAGAAAATTTTTAAAAAGAACCGGATGAGAGTTTTGGAGTTGAAAAGTGCAATTAGCAAAGGGCACAAGAGTATATCTGAACTGGCAGAAGACATTTATGTGATTTGAAGAACCGAGAAAAAGAAAGAAGAAAAGTGAACAGAATCTAAGAGAAAGGAGGAACATCATTAAAGACATAGAGCAGCAATAGAAAACTAATATAAGGTGTACGGCAATAATAGTGGGAGCTACATAGGAGTAACATTTCATAGCTCACTGGAATCAAGTTAACATAAATCTGAAGTGCATTCTGATAAGATGTATATGGTAATAGGGAGGATATCACTAGAATATCAACAGCAGAGTAAGGAACTTCCTGGCGGCTCAGACAGTAGAGAATCTGCCTGCAATGGGGGAGACCCAGGTTCGACCCCTGAGTCAGGAAGATCCCTTGGAGGAGGGAATGGCTACCCACTCCAGAATTCTCGTCTGGAGAATTTCATGGACAGAGGAGACTGGTGGGCTAAAGTCCATGGGGTCTCAAAGAGTCGGACATCACTGAGTCAAGAGTTGGACAACACTTTCACTTTTTCCAGGGGAACTCCAAAAATCTGTCCCTCCACAAAAGCAGCAAGTAACCTGGTAAAACCTGTCAGAATCAACTTTTAACTCCAGAACTTGATTTAAAAAAAATTTTTTTGCAAAGGAAATGGTTAATGAAGAGAGAAGCTGCTGAATTTCAGTAAGAGAGTGCTGTGGTGTTTTAATTTACCCACTTCCCATCCCCTACTCCCCACTTCAATGCTGGCCATGAAGAAGGCAGCCCACATTCTGTCTGGGGGCACCAGTGAGAGCAATATGAACCTTATTCCCAAAGAATTGTGATTTTGTGTTTTGACCTATCTAGCTGTTCCTCGAAAGATCAGCTAAGGGGCTTGCTTTTGTTTCTCCTGCTTTGGCGCTTCCCCAGGGCTGAAGTGGATTCCTGGGCAGTGTTTGTTAAAAGCATTTAAAGGCAAATGTATTAGCCACAGACACTTGGGGCAACAGTCAGGGCAAGGCAAACAATACACAAATCAAAAAGCCTGGGAAGGAAGAGACTGTGGAAGGAGATACTTGGAGAAATAAAGTCTGGAAAACTCTCACATATGCCAAGGAATCTGGAAGGGCACACACATACCCAGGACAAGACACATGCCCAAAAGACCTGGGAGACCCAAAGCCTTCACCTCTGATTGACCTTTGAGCTTCAAGAAAGCAGGAAGTGAAGTTTAAGACAGAGTTTAATCTGGCTAAGCACTGAAAGTTGCTGCCACACAGAGCCAATCTGCAAAGACTGAAAGAGGATTATTTCTTCTTTGGTCCAGAGCATTTATTGAAATATGTCAAACAAATAGCTAACAGGACAGAGATTTCAATGGCCACACACAACAAAACAGACTTTACAAAAATAGTTTATAAAAGTCACTAGGGAAACAACAAAAACCCACAACAAGCAGCAGCAAACCCTGAGGAGGGAGGCAAATCTGATTTCCAGAGTTGTCACATTACAATACTCAAAATGTTCAGTTTCCAGCAAAAAACTTATGAGGCATGCAAAGAAACAGGAAAGTATGGCCCATTCTCAGGCCAAAAAAAAGAAATTAAGAGAAGCTTTCCCTGAGGAAGTCCAGACATTGGACTTGCTAAACAAAGACTACAAATCAACCGTCTTAAATATGCTCAAATAGTTAAAGGAAACCATAAACAAAAGACCTAAGGCAAACCAGGATAAAGATGTCTCACCAATTAAGAATGTCAGTATAGACAGAAATTAGAAAAAGTACCAAAATAAATTCTGAAGCTGAAGATTATAACTAAAATGAAAAATTCACTAGATAGGTTCAACGAGAGTTATGAACAAATCAGTAAACTTAAAGATAGGTCACTTACCCAGGATGAAATCTAGGAGACCTGTGAGAGACCTCCAATACACCAACATACACATAACGGGAGTCCCAGAAAGAGAGCCAAGAGAAAAAGGGCAGGAAGAATATTTGAAGAAACAATAGCCAAAAACTTCCCAAATTTGACAAAACATCAATCTTCACAGCTAAGGATCTCCAAGTTGGATAAACTCAGAGATACATTCTGAGACACATTATAATCAAACTATCAAAAATCAAAGTCAAAAAGAGAATCTTAAAAGTAATAAGAGAGAAGCCACTCCACATTTACACAGGATCTTCAATGAGATTAGCAGCTAGCTGATTTCTCATCAGAACTATGCAGGGATGAGAGAAACAGTGGGATGACATATTTAAAGGGCTGAAAGAAAAATATTGTCAAGCAAGAATTCTATATCCAGCAAAACTATTCTTCAAAAATGAAGGAAAAAAATCAAGATATTATCAGATAAACAAAAACTGAGGGAGTTTGTTGCTAGTAAGCCTGCCATTCAAGAAGTGCTAAAGGAAGTCCTTCCAGTTAAAATAAAAGGGCACTAGACAATAACTTGCAAGCTGTAGTTCAAAGGGTCACAAAGAGTCAGACATGACTGAGCATACTAATACACAGACAATAACTCAAATTGATATGAAAAATAAAGAACAGCAGTAAAGGAAACTACAAATTCTTGGTTTCTAAGTCCTCTTTTTTCCAAATATTATTTAATAGCCAATGCATAAAACAACAATTATCAACCTATGTTAATGGGCATGCAATGCATAAAGATGTAATTCATGACAATGATATCATAAAAGGTGGGGGAGACTGAGGTGTATAGGAGTGTAGTTTTTGTATATTGTTTAAATTAACTTGGTATTCATTCAAAATACATTTTATACATTTAAGATAATAATTACAGGATTTCCCTAGTGGTCCAGTGGTTAAGAATCTGCCTGCCAACTAGGGGACACAGGTTCGAGCCCAGCTCCAGGAAGATCCCACATACTAAGCCCATGTGCTGCAGTTGCTGCAGCCTGCACCCTCTAAAGCCTGAGAGCCACAAGAGAAGCCACCACAATGAGAAGCTGCAACTAGAGAAAGCCTGAACACAGCAACAGAGACCAGCACAGCAATAAATACATACATAAATGAAAATTTGAAACATAATAATTATAATCCCCTGGGATCACCACTAAGAAAATGACTTAAAAATATAGTTAAGGAAATGAGAAAAGATTCAAAGCAACAACATTAGAAACGCAAAAAAAGCAGCATTGGGGAATTGCAGTGTAAAAAATGATATGACATATAGAAAGCAAAGAGCAAATGGCAGAAGTAAGCTCTTTCTTGTCAGTAATTACTTTAAATATAAATGAATTAAATTCTTCAATTAAAAGGTAGAGATTGGCAAAATAGACTTAAAAAAAAAACAAAACCATGATCCAACTATATGCTGTCTATAAGAGACTCAATTTTGATCCAAATACCCAAAAATTGGTTAAAAATAAAAGGTTGGAAGAACAAATTCCATCCAAATAGTAAGCAAAACAGATCTGAGCTAGCTATACTAATGTCAAACAAAACAGATTTTAAATAAAAAAATTTACAACAAAGAGGAACATTATACATTGGTGAAAGGACCAATCTACCAAAAAGATATAAAAATTATAAACACATATGCATCTAGCAACAAAGTTCCAAAATATATGAAGCAAAAACTGACAGAACTGAAGGGAGAAATAGACAGTTCTACAATAACATTTGGAGGAGACTTCAACACTCCACTTTATTTTTTAATTGGACTATAATTGACGTACAATATTATATGAGTTACAAATGTACAATATAGTGATTCACAATTTTTTAGGGGTTACCCTCCATTTATAGTTATTATAGATACACTCCATTTTCAATAATGGATAGGACAACTATCCAAAAAATCAATAAGAAAACAGAGGACTTGAACAACACTATAAACCTACTAGACCTAACAGATATAAATAGAGGACACTACCCCCAGAATAGCAGAATATGAAGTCTTCTCAAATACAATGGAACTTTCTCCAGAATATTATGTTAGGCCACAAAATAAGTCTCAATAAACTTTTAAGGACTGAAATCAAATGAAGTATCTTCTCCAGTCACAATGGAATAAAATTAGAAGTCAGTAATGGAACAAAACCTGGAAAGATTTACAAATGTATGTAAATTAAGCAACACACTCTTTAACAACCAATGGGTCAAAGGAGAAATTACCAAGGAAATAAGAAAATATCTTGAAAGAAATACAACATACCCAAAATTTATGGGATACAGCAAAAGCAGTACTCATCAGAAAATTTATAGCTGTAAACTTCTACATTAAAAAAATAAACAACTCAAATCAATAAAAACTTATACCTCAAGGAACTAGAAAGAGAACAAACTAAAACCACAGCTGGCAGAAGAAAGGAAATAATATAGATTAAAGCAGAGATAAACAAAATAGAGAATAGAAAAACAATAGGGAGATTCAGTGGAACCAAAAGTTGGTTCTTTGAAGTTGACAAAATTTAACCAGACGGACCTAGATAAACGAGGGAAGACTCAAATTACTAAAATTAGAAACAAAAGTGGGGACATTACTGCTGACCTTAAAGAAATGAAAATAATTACAAGACAATACAGTGAACAACTGTATACTAACAAATTAGATAACCTAGATGAAGTTTAGAAATTCCTGGTAACACACAAACCACCAAAATTAACCCAAATATTAATAGATTTAAACAGATCCCTGTTGGTTCCTGCAATACAGGAGATGCAGGTTTGATCATTGGGTCAGAAAGATTCCCTGGAGAAGGAACTAGCAACCCACTCCACTATTCTTGCCTGGGAATCCCATGGACAGAGGAGCCGGTAGGCTTTAGTCCATTGGGTCACAAAAGAGACTGACACGACTTAATGACTAAACAACACCAAAAATAAAAAGTAAAGAGACAAAATTAGTATTGAAAAATCCCCAGTAAAGAGAAGGCCAGGATCAGACTGCTTCACTGGTAAATTCTATCAATCATTTAAAGAATTAACACCAATCCTTGTCAAACTCTTCCAAAAAAAATCCCACCATGACCATGTGAGATTTACTCCAAGAAGGCAAGGGTGGTTAAAATACAAAAATCAATCAGTGTAATGCAACAGGTTGGTTGGATGGCATCACCGACTCCATGGACATGAGTTTGAGCAAGCTCCAAGAGTTAGTGATGGACAGGGAAGCCTGGCATGCTGCAGTCCATGAGGTCGCAAAGAGTCAGACACGACTGAGCAACTGAACTGAACTGAACTGAATATAGCAGGTTAACGGAACAGAGGAAAATAAAGCACATAATCATCTCAATTGATGCAAAAAAAATATTTGGCAAAACCCAACACCCTGCATGATCATTCAGTTCAGTTCAGTCGCTCAGTCGTGTCTGACTCTTTGTGACCCCATGGACCGCAACACGTCAGACCTCCCTGTCCATCACCAACTCCCAGAGCTTGCTCAAACTCATGCCCATCAAATTGGTGATGCCAATCAACCATTTCATCCTCTGTTGTTCCCTGCATGATAAGAAACATCACCCTGCATAATAAAAACATCAATAAACTAGGAATAGTAGGGAACCCCCTCAACATGAGAAAAGGCATGATAAAAATGACAGCTAACATTATTCTCAGTGGCAAAAGACGGAAAGCTTTTCCTTTAAGATGAGGAAGCAGATAAGGAAGTTCACTTTTGCAACAGCTATTCAACATAATACTAGAATTCTAGTCAGAGCAATTAGGCATGAAAAAGCAATAAAAGCCATCTAACTGGAAAGGAAGAAAGGAAAACTTGAGGGGAAATGGGAAATGAGTGTTAATGAGTATGAGGTTTCTTTTGGGGCAATGAAAATGTTCAGAAGTCGACTGTGATGCTGTGACTACACCAAAACTCACAGAATTGTGTACTTAGAATAGGTGAATTATAGCATAGGATTATATATTAATAAACCTATTATAAGGGCTTCTGTGGTGGCTCGGCTGTAAAGAATCCACCTGCCAATGCAGGAGACACAGGAGACATGGGTGGAGAAGATCCCCTGGAGAAGGAAATGGCAACCCATTCCAGTATTCTTGCCTGGGAAATCCCATGGACAGAGGTGCCTGGTGGGCTACAGTCCATGGGGCTGCAAGGGTCAGACACAACTTACCAACAAAACCACCACAAAACCTATTATAAAGAAAAGCTAAGAGAATGACCTGACCCTAGACCTAATTTCTCTGAGTCATTCCCTGTCAAGCCCAGACTCCAGGTGATACGGTGGTGACCACATGACCACCCACATTTTGCTGCTGCTAGGTCACTGCAGCTGTGTCCGACTCTGTGCGACCCCGTGGACGGCAGCCCGCCAGGCTCCTCTGTCCCTGGGATTCTCCAGGCACCAGCTAATGAGGCCCCTAGGTCCTACTCTGTGGCTTTTAGGTGTTGCATGGTGCAAAGACGTGGGAGGCCACTGAGTTAGTTGAGTTCCCAAGATGAAAGGAAATGAGTCTCCCTGGTGAGAGATGATGCGCTCTCCCTCAGCATACTAACTCCCTTGCACGGTCAGCCAGCCCATGGGCACTTTCCATTCTGCCCTCACAGGTGGCTTCTGCCAGAGGGGCCCTGGGTGACTCAACAAGAAAGGCCCAGAGACATCCAGGGTGCTACCTAAAGCCAGTGTAAGCAGAAAGAGCCTACTATTTGCATTAGATGGGCCTGGGTTCAAGCCCCAGCTGCTCCAGTTTCTAACTGTGCCATCTCTGAACCTCCCATTTTCAACACATTAATGGGGTTCTTTCCATCTCTCCAGGCCCTTGTGCAAGAACATCATGAACTTATGGGAAAGGAACATCCACATGAGAAGGTTTGAGCTTGCTACCCTAGAAAAGCCTCAGGAATTGTATTTCTGCCAATGAGGGATTCACTTCAACACAGACCCGATGTGGAAATTATTCTCCAGCCGAAGAAGCAGAGCTCAAATCCTCTCTGCTGCCTCCTCAATTTCTGGATAAAGCCAACAGGCGATGCCTGAGAACATCACGTCCTCAGACGACAGACAGAAACCTGCAGGACCCCACACACAAGGAGACGCTGGTTCCTGCTAATGAGGAACAAGCAGCAGGCCTTCTCAGGCACCTACACAGGAGCTGTGAGACAAAGTCTGAGAACTCACAGCGAGCTGCGTGCACAGCCATAGACCTAGAAATGTTCTGGGGACGGGAACTGGCCCTGACACCTCCCCCCACACACCCAGGAAAGCGGGCATCATGCTCAGGTCACACTGGAAAACAGTCTGGTACATTTCTCAAAACGATAAACACAGACTTACCATATGACCCAGCAATTCTTCTAGGTTTGTTCCCAAGAGTAATGAAAATATACATCAACACAAAAACTCACAGAGGAGAAGACAGCCCTGGAGGAGGTGTTGTATGCAGAAGAGGCTCCTAGGGCCCTGGGCGCAGGGCCTGGACCTGAGACTCAGTTCCTGCCCAGTTCCTGGTCATCCTCCCCAGGTCACCTTGTCATCCCTAGTTAACTGAGGTGAACAGACCCTCCGAGTGCTGCTTAAGAGAAGGCAGGGCTCATAAAAGAGGTACCCAGGCCTAATTTAGGCTACACATATGTTTTGAAAGGCCCATATCATATTTTTCAATGCAGAAATTTCTTGCAGAATTACAAATTTCTGCCTTCTCTTAAAAAACCAAAAGATCTGACAACACCGACCTTGCATCCTTGTAACAGCGACAATCATTAGAACAGAGGTTTTCTGGTTCATTGATTTCTGATCTTATCTTGTATTACCTGTCCGCTTCCACTTCCTTTGAGTAATTTTTGCTTTTTTCTAACTTCTTACATTGGAAATGTATTTCTAATTTACAGTCCTTTTTTTCCCCCTCATATAAATTACCATCCAAGTTTTGACATTTAGTGCTTTTATTATCATGCAGCTTTAAGTATCCTTGAAGTTTCATTTTAAGTCCTTCTTTGATCAATGAATTATTTAAATGTTTTTTATTTCCAAATAATGGGGATTTTTATTTGGGCAGTTATTAATTTCTAGCTTAAAGGCATCATGGTTAGGAAGCAGGATCTGCATCATAAATATTCTTTTAATTTTCATGAGACTTGCACTTAACTGATCACTTTTTTTATGAGAGTTATTCATGTGCTAGAGACAAATGAGGGACCTCTACTCATCAGATGCAAAATCTATCTACTTCCATTAAATCAAGCTCATTATTTGTGTTATTCAGAACTTTCTTGTCTTTGCTGATTTTCTGTCTACTTAATCCAACACTAACTGGAAAAAAAATGGCTGAAATCTCCTGAAATGATGATGGATTTGTCAATTCCTTTATTTCTAACAAAGTTATGACAAATATATTGAGACTGTTTTATTGAATGAGTGAACCTTTAAAACTGTTCTGTCATCTGGGGAAATGAACCCTTCCTCATTAGATGGTGACCCATCTCTCCTGGAAAATGCCTCGAGCCCGCGGAGTCTGACATAGATGTGACAGCCTGCCTTTGGTTGCCTGGCGTCTGTTTCCACTCTTCTTTCAGCCTTTTCCTGCTCTGGTGACAGCACAGTTTGGGTTTGGGGTTTGGTTTCGTTTCGTTTCGTTAACGTAACAACATCTGTCTGTGAACAGGTGACTTTAATCCATTTACAATTACTCCGATAACTGACCAATTTGGACTTGCTTCTCCCAGATTCCTCTATGATTCTGCTTCATTGTTCTGGCTTCCCTGTTCTCTTCTCTAATTCTTCTTTAAAAACGTGTCTCCTTTTCCCCCAACACACCCTCTCCTAGACATGCTGGCCGGCCGGGCCCTGACAGGCAGTCCACAGACACGTGCGTGCACACACAGACACACACGACCACTCCAGCTCCAGACCTGAACATCAGCACCAGGATGGTCTCCATGGCAGGCTCTCTTGGTTTTGGTATTTCCTCTTTGGGAACGGGGTTATTGTGGGGGTTGGGGGTGCTATTTCTCAGATTCCACATTTCCCAGTTCACAGCTTGTCCAGAGCTGATTCACGGCCGCGCGAGCACATCATCTTGGGAGGAACCTCAGTGCCACTTCAGAGTCAGCACAGGAGTGGCAAGGAAGCCACTCCTTCGGTGGGAATGTGCTGGAGTTTTGCACCATAGCACAGTCCCCACTGCTCCCTACTGCAGGGTCACGCCGCTGGGCTTCACAAAAGCACATTGCTGCCTACTTTAGGCCTGTGAGACGCAGGCAGGCTGTGAACCCGTACCCAGCAGCACCTTCCTTCTGCACTGAGCGCTATTCTGTGGCTCTAATATTTTGTGGTAGCAGCAGCAGCAGCAGTAGTGTTTTACATTCATGTCACTGGGCACCTTATACTCCCATAAAGAGGGGCTCCGGAACTCCACACCCTCCCTGAGAACTAGCCTAGAAAACATATGTGACAGAGCCTTATACTAAAGGTTTCATGAAGAAATAAAGTTCTTTCATGCTTGTTTCTGGAGTGGACCTAGAGTCAGTGGAGAAGAGGTTATAGTCATAGGCAAGTCAGAACAAAGAGCCAGGGGAGTGGTCCACGGGCCCTGCCAGGAGACTGAAGAGTGGTCAGTGTTGCAGGCACAGGCTCCAGAAAACTCAGCATGGCCAAGCACCCGGGAGAGCCAGGGCACAGGGAGGGGCCGCAGAGACCTACGAGGGGCAAGATCGGGTCGGCATGGCACGGAACAAACCATGGGCTTGCATACCAGATTCTTTTAAAAGACCAGCAGTAAAGCCAGACACACAAATTGTGTGTGTTCATTTAGATGAAGTGTCCAGAATAGGTAGATCCATAGATACAGGAAGTCAATTAACACTTGCTAGGAGCTGAGGGAGGGTGCATGGGGAGTGACTGCTAGTGGGTACACGGATTCCATGTGGGGGATGAGAAGGTTCTGGAACTAAATGATAATGATGGTTGCACAACAATAAAGATATTCTAAAAAGCAGTGGATTATATACATTTTTTGGTTTCCCAGGTGGTGCTTGTGGTAAGGAACCCACCTGCCAATGCTGGAGATGTAAGAGATGCAGGTTCAATCCCTGGGTCAGGAAGATCCCCTGGGGGAGGGCATGGAAACCCACTCCATTGCTCTTGCCTGGAGAATCCCATGGACAGAGGAGCCCAGTGGGCTACAGTCCATAGGGTTGCATGGAGTCAGACATGTCTGAAGCAACTTAGCATGCACATACACACATATACATTTTAAAATAAAGTGGTGAATTTTATGTCACAAAAAATAAATTGTTAAACAAAAGTGCCAGTTGTTCAGTTGTGTCCAACTCTTTGCAACTCCATGGTCTGTGGCACATCAGGCTCCTCTGTCTGTGGGATTCTCCAGGCAAGCATACTGGAGTGGGGTGCCATGCCCTTCTCCAGAGGATCTTCCCGACCCAGGGATGGAACCTGGGTCTCCTGCATTGCAGGCAGACTCTTTACTGCCTAAGCCACCAGGAAAGCCCACAAAAATATAAAGACCAGCAGAAATTCAAATGCCAATAGGATTATGCCCAGGGGAGACATAAATGAGTGACAGCAGTGGAAGATTGCAGATCAAGCCATGTCTAAGCCAGAGAAATATATTTTGGCTTTAAAAAAAATAGACAATAGGGCACAATGATGAAGGATCCGAAGCCCCAGACTCCTGGCCCGGGGAGTCAGTGGAAATACTGGGGACTGGAAAAGGAGCATACATTCCACCCCCCAGGGCCCCTTAGCACCCATCCATTGGAGCCACAGGGACAGCAGTACAGGCCCAGGGTGGCCAGGGGTCCTGATCTCTCACAGAGAGCTGGAAATCCATGTGTACGTAAATCCTCTTAAACATGAGGTCAGTTTGTTCAGTTTACTGTGTAACACTGTGACAAACATACCCCAGTGTCCAACAAGAAGACCTCTGGCTGGCAGTTCTCATCTTCCACTCAGTGCATGAGGTCTGGGGTGTACAAGGGAGGCTCCAATGAGAGGTTCTACCATGCTTCAGGACTACCCAGTGCCACCCTCCCCTGGATGCCTGTCCTGGTGCAGCAGCAGAGCTGACGACCCCCCCCAACTGCCCCAGGGCCTCAGGGACCCCCTACCTCAGGACCCATGGCCTCACACTGTGCCTGCACCCCCTCACCTGACTGGATGAAGCAAGAGAGCGAATCGGTTTGGAACAAGACTTCCCCACCCAGGGCCCACCTGAAATGGGTCAGTAGCCCAGCAACCATCTGCTGAAGAAATGTAGTGTGGGCAACAGCCTGTGACAGACAGCCTGACTGTCTCGTGGCCACAGCTGGGGTGGGGCTTTCCCTTGGTCAAGGCAACGCTTCATCACTCAGCGTTGGGTCCACACTGGACCCATACTACGATCTTCACAAGTCTGATGGGGACTAATCCTCCCAACAACCCTACCTGCTGGAAATCCCCTACCTCCATTTTTCTGATGAGGAAACAGAGGTACAGAGGTGGAGGGAGAAGTCAGGATTTAAACCAGGGAGCAAGACCTCAGAGTCTGTGCTTTGAGCTAGCACACCCTGTCCCTCCTTGTCCCTGGAGCCGGAGCACAGCCACTTGGTCTTAGAGCCTGGCAACCGCACTCTGACGAGCTTCCTGGAGCTCACCCCACCAGGCAACATCAGGCTCGTGCCCTGGGCCTCTACAGTGCCAGCAGCACTTGGCTAGGTTCATCCTCTTGTCTGCCTCCCCTTCAACCAGGACTCCTCAGAAGCAAAGGCCAGTCTGTGCATGCGCAACGCTCAGCACAGGGCTGGCACAGGGGTGCTTGAAAACATTTGTTGAATGGATGGACGGATGGATAAATAGATAGATGAGTGAATAAACTAATGAGTGACTTAATGAGTAAATGAATGAGTGAATGAATGGGTGAGTGAGCGAGTGAATGAACAAATGAGTGAATGGGCTCTGACACTGGAAAGTGAAGTCTTTGTGCCCGTGACAATTGAATCAGGCAACACAGTCAGGGACAGGAATGGTGGCAGTGTGATTTCTAGGCATTTTGGGGGTAGAACTGGTCAGGTTTGTTCACAGATCAGCTCCAGATGGCGAGGGAGATGCTGAAGATAATGGCCCAGGACACTTTCTTTCAAGATCAGTAATGCCAAGGCAGCCACTGAAGCAGCACAGAAGAAGGTGCCCACCCATCAGGGAGGGGCGCTTCGAACTTGAACTCCACTGGTATGCACTCAGTTCAGGCCAGGCCTGCAGGGCTCCCCATCCCTCAATGTGGAATCCGCAGTAACTCAAAGCAACGAGGCAAGTCAACACCAGAGCCCGAGGAGGGAGCAGAGAACTGCTCAGTGGCTCAGAGCTGGGGCTTGGATTTGGGTCTGGGGGTGTCTGACTCAAGACTGGGGCATCACAGCCTCCAGGAGGGAGTCTGGGGTGTGGGTCTGAAGCTGGGGACAGGGGATGGGGCTGGGGCAGCTGATGCGGCCTCTGGGTCTGAGTAGATGGATTTAGATCTACCTTCTCTACCACCTTCCCTCCATCCATCCATCAGCGCGGTCAGACCCTTCCCACCATTCAGCCTTGGAGTCCCCCTACTACTATTTCCTCTCCTGAGAGCCAACCAGGTCCTAATTCAGAGCAGGTCAGCATACCTCTGAGGTGGGACCAGCCCCCAAGGCAGTGGGCCCTGGGCTCACTGTGCCTCCTCTTGGCAGGTGGGAAAACTGCTGTGCTCCTGTGGGACTGGCCCTCAGCTGCTGGGGAGCCACACACGACAGACACTAATAACATAAGGCCAGTCTCCCTGTCTCCTGCTAGCAGCATCCAGAGGGACCAGGTGACTCTGCAGAAGCTGGCGTGGGGCCAGGCTGCCAGGGCCAGCAACACGTGGGCACATTCACCCTCCACCTACCAGGCTACCTGCCCCACCCAGCCCCGCTGCACAGAAACTGCCAGGCCAGTCTGGCAGGCCTGGGGGTGGCTTACATCCCCACACGTGAGCTGTGGCAAGTCACCCCATCAGCGCTCCATCACTCCCCCTCACAGTGTCCCCCACTGACGGCCTGTGCCCACCCAGGGTGAGTGCGCTCTGAGGCTGTCCTTCCTGCAGAAGGCCTGGAGGGTCTTGTTCTGGCCTCAGAGCACTGCAGCCCCGGGTCCCCTTCAGGAGGGAGCACAGGTGCCTCTCATGCAGGCCCAGGGCCCAGCAGCCAGCTCAGCCCTTTGTCCCAGCTTATTTAGTCCTGTGACCCCTCACTTGGGTCTTGGCTGCCCAAAGGGAAAAGGACCTGGGAAACCCCTCCAGGTCCCAAGGTTCATTCCAGGAAGATGTAAACGAGTCTGTGTTGTGCATGCATATGCACGTGTACATGTGTGCACCACATGTATGTTCACATGGACACATCTGTGTATTATATGTGTGTGTGAGAGAGAGGGACAGACAGCTTGTGAGTGTGTAACTACCCACCAGGGGCCGTCTTTCTCCCAGAGTCTCTCTCCATCACCAACCAGAGCAGGCAGGGCCAAAGCGAGTTAGGGGGCCAGACAGGAAACTGCGGCGTAGAAGAGGTCTGGCACATCCCTGCAAACACTGTCTTTAGGAACAGGCCCCGGGTACTGGGCCTTCTGATCTTTCTGAGAAACTGAAAATTAAGATCTTAATGTGAAACCTCTTGACTTTTAAGTGTTCACTTTCAGTGTTTGAAGACATTGTGTAAATCAAATAAAACATGTGAGGAGAGGGGTACAGCCTGTAAGCTACAAGATGGGCCCGGCTTTGATCCAACACCCCTGATTTTGTAAATGGGGACACTGAGGCCGAGCCAGGGCAGGGGTCAACAAGCCAGGGCTGTGCTGAGCCCCTCGGCTCCCCGACCCTCTCTGGGCCTCCTCAGCCCTTGGGGAGCACCCACATGTTCCAGGAACTGAAGGAGACAAAGAAGGGGGCACTGGGGCCCTGGCCGCGGCCAGCTCTGTCACCAAGGGCCCAAGCTGAGTTTTCTGAGATTGCCCCGGCTGTGAAGACCTTCCGTCCTTTTCAGTCCAAGGTCCCAGGACAAAGACAAGCCCTGTTTGTCCTACTGGTGAGTTTGCCAAGAATGTAAGTAGCTTCTGGGACACAGCCCAGAACAGAGCTCAGTCACTTGACCAGGGTCCTATTGCACCTTCAACTGATCTTTGCTCCCCAAGCCGCAGGGACCGTGGGAAGCACAAGCATGCTGGGAAAGCGGAGCACAGGCCGCTGGGACTCGGCACGCAGCCACAGTGAGCAGAGGTCTACGCCCTCAGCCCCCAGGCCTGGCCAGTGCAGATGGCGACCCTAGTGCTTGCGGCAGGGGCCCATCTCCAGGGGTCTGCGGACTGATCCCAAGCAAGCGCCCTCCCTTCCCTCCCCACCCCCACCCCCCAGACTGTCTGGAGGCCTGGATGGAGCCTTCCCAGCCACACACCCTCCCCACTAATGCTCTGCAGATGGGCTTCTCCGCTGGCCTCCAAGAAAAATACGACCACGATGACAGCGGATCTCACAGAAACGGAACCGCTGGAAAGGTCTCTCACGATATTCTTGAAAGGAAAGTAAAAATTCCTCCTCAGTGCATTTCAGCTCCGCAGCATCACCAGCCACACGGAGAGCTTGGCCCGGTTGCTGCCAGGTTCCCAGGGGCTGGGGTCCCCAGCACTGAAGCCATCCTAGGACCCTCGAGCCTCCGCTGCTGCTGCCAGGGGCCTGCGTGGTTCACACACAGCTTTTGAAAATTTTGAATTAGCTTGCCAACATTTTAAAATGAAAAGGTTTTACATAAAATCGCAATTTCCGGCTACTCCTGAGAAACCAGAGGCCCTCCTGCGACTGACTTCACATTGGCCTGCACCCTAGCAACGCTGGCATCAGAGACCCCAGCAGAAATACATGCTTTCTACAGACATCTGACCCCAGGCTCTGCGCAAAGTGGTAGGGCGGTGAACCCCTGTCCTCGGGGTCCGGGCCCATCTGGAGTCCGTGTCACTGCCCACCCAGCACGCCCCTCCTGAGCCTGGAAACTGGGCCCACGGTGCCCGCACTCCAGCCTGTGGCTGCCCACAACTGAGGCTCTATAGGTTGGTGGGTGAGAATGAGCACGCCCTTGTTCCTAACCAGAGCCCTCGGCTCATGACCGGATCTGTACTGAATGTCAGCCAACTTGATCCCCTAGAGACCACTCCCCACGGGCCACTAGAGGTCTGTGCCTGGAGGCTCTGCGGATTCCAGAACAGCCCTTCGTCCCTCATCCTATTGGACATCATCAGACTGGCCTGGTGCTCCAGCTCCTTGTTCTCCCAACTCCATCACCTGCCAAAGCCTACTTGTCCCCATACGGCTGGCCAGCCCTGTCACTGGCCCATGAACTGTCAAAGCACTGAGAATAAAGAATAAATTTGGCCTCAGGACACACCCACAGAGGCAGTTGGGCAAAGAAACCCCCACCGGACTTAGCATGTCTCCTCAGCCAGGATCCACAGGTGGCATTTTTCACTTGTCCCAAATGTGAGTTCAGAGAGATCTGGATATAAGCCTTTAAAAAATAGAAAAAGTCCAAACATACAAAGACCTTCCCAGGCCTGCACCTCAGCAAAGATGATTCTGGTAAGTGCCAACCTGGGTCTGCAGGCAGAGTTAGGGAAGAGGTAGAGATGAGAGGGCCTAGCTGGGAGCTGTGGTTCTGCTCCTCCCTGACCCTGGGAGGATGCTGCCAGCCTGGATGGGAATGTGGTTCCGCCCAGTGGCAGCAGCCCCCTCTGATCACCATGGGGACTACCTTGAGGCTTTTGTATCATGCTAGAGAAAATGCTTCAGAGTCCCTTGGATTGCAAGGAGATCAAACTAGTCAGTCCTAAAGGAAATCAACCCTGAATATTCACTGGAAAGACTGATGCTGAAGCTGAAGCTCTAATACTTTGGCCACCTGATGTAAAGAACTGACTCATTGGAAAAGATCCTGATGCTGGGAAAGATTGAAGGCGGGAGGAAAAGGGGACAACAGAGGATGAGATGGTTGGATGGCATCACTGACTCAATGGATACATCCATTGGATACATTGCTCAAACTACATTTGAGCAAGCTCCAGGAGATTGTGAAGGGCAGGGAGGCCTGGCGTGCTGCAGTCCATCATGTCACAAAGAGTCGGGCACGACTGAGCCAGTGAACAACAACGGTTCCTCTTCACTGCCAGGGCCAGCCTGCCCAGGCCACCATCTCTCCAGCCTCATGGCAGCAGCCTCTCCTGGCTCCCTGCCTCTTCCCCTCTCACCCACCTCCATAGTAACTAGGCCATACTGCTTCTCCACTTACAGCAAAGCAAACCCCCGTCCCTCCAACCCGCACGCTAAGACAGCCCACCACAATCTGCCCCTCAGACCCTCAGTCTTCACTGGTCCTTCCTGCTGGAGCCCCAAACAGGCCAAGACCACTCCCCTAAGGACACTCGCCCCTGCTCCCCCAAACCCTTCCTTTCCTAGTGAACTGCAATCCACAGTCCAGATCTCAACTCCAGCCTCCAGTTACTGTGGGCTGACTGTGTGGCGTCTCCCACTGCTCCTGTTCAGGCATCCCACTTGTTCACCGTGTGGGACACACATGTATGACAGGTGTGACACTGGGCTTGGGAGTGCTGCGTCTGTCTGCTTCCCAGGGCTCCAGAGCCCAGCCAGTGCCCGGCCCTGTGTAGGCTGTAAGTGAATCACCAGCTGAATGAGCTGAACAAATGAGAACCTGGGATATGGGGTCCACAGGGCACATGCTGAAAGACCACAGCACTGTCCCTGAATGGTAGCCAGGGTGTGCGGGGCCAGCGAGGCCAGCCTTCCCCTGGGCCCTGGGCACTGCTGCCCGCTTCGTCTCCCCACTGCGGCAGTGCAGGCACCCAACTGCCCCACGTCCCAGGAGGCCCGCGGCCCCAGCAAGGCCCCACCCGCCCAAAGACCCAGAGCCAGGAGTATCGGAGCTGTGGGCTTCATCCAGTGACGAGCCCGCAAGTGTCCGCCAAGGACAGCAGCGTCCCAGGGATGAGGGACATGTGGCCAGCTTCCGGGCAGCTAGTTCACGCTCTCTCTTCATGGACACTGAAGCGCCAGCTACGCACCAGGCACGCCACCCAGTGCTAGGGGCTTCACAGCAAGGCAAAGACTCTCCCCACAGCCGCCATCCTAAATGACCTGAGGCACGCCTCACTCACCCTCTCTGCGCCTCAGCTTCTGCATCCCGTAGGCCGAGCCTCAGCGCCGGCCTTCAGGCGGGGCCCAGGCTTCAGGGGAAGACCAGAGGAGCTGATAGGGGGCCAGGAAACCCTGGGTCCCAGATTGCTCCTCCCTGCCCAGGCAGGAGTGAACAGCCTGGCTTCAGCTGTGGCTCTACAACTCGTGAGCTGTGACAGTCAGTGCCTCAGTTTCCTCATCTACAAAGTGAGCATAATGACAACAGCAACCAAGCTCATGCAGTTGTTACAGGCATCCATAAGCTGACGCGCCTGCAGCGCTCTGGGGACCCCCGCACAGGGGCGCCCCACCGGCGCTATGCTCTCCTCTGCCCCGGACTCTCAGTATTGCTCAGACGGCAGCGCTCCTGGGCCCTGCTCTCTGCCTGCCCCCCCGGGCCGCCATGCAGATTAAATGACACACAGATGCAGGCCGCCTATCCTCACACAGGCCCTCGATGAAGGCACACGTCCTCAGACCACCAGCCGGCTCTGAGGGGAGGAAGAGAATCACCCACAGGCTGGGCTACAGAAAAACGGGCTTTTGTGCAACAGAAACTAACATAACGAAAAGGAAAAGGGAACGACAGCCTGGGGAAAAGGCCTGTATCTACCATGACAGAAAGTCGATATCTAACGCAGATAAAGGGCTTATCCCAATATAAAAGACCCCGGGAGATGAACGGGCAAAGGACTTAAACAGGTAGCGGAGACATACAAAGTAATCAAACTCGGGGAGATCATTCGTCCTTGCTGACCATCAAAGCAGCACAAATTAAAGCAAAAAGCCACACTGCTTCACTGTGAAGCAAAGTGAAAGTGTTAGTCGCCCAGTCAGATCCGACTCTTTGTGACCCCACAGACTATAGCCCACCAGCCTCCTCTGTCCATGGAATTCTCCAAGAAAGAATACTGGAGTGGGCTCCATTCTCTTCTCCAGGGGATCTTCCAACCCAGGGATCGAACCCAGGTCTCCCATATTGCAGGCAGATTCTTTACCAGTTAAGCCACAAGGGAAGCCCAAGGATACTGGAGTGGGTAGCCTATCCCTTCTCCAGGGGGTCTTCCCAACCCAGGGATCAAACCCAGGTCTTCCGCATTGCAGGCGGGTTCTTTACCAGGTGAGCCACTGGGGATCAGCAAAGGATCAGCCAGCAAAGCCCTTGTGCTGGGGAGGACATGGCGACTCTGGGAGCCGAGGTGGGAAGGCAGCCTGGCTGTGCCCAGGACTGTGTGTCTGTGGCCCTTGGATCCCATAATTATTTTGGTCATGTAGCAAGTTGTCCCTGCTTAGAGCCAGGGCTCGAGGGGATCCAGGTCATCCTGAGGCCAGGAGGTCCCCAAGTCAAATTCTAAGAGCGGTTGCACAAAGGGCAGCTGGCCAGCACTGCCTCCAGCCCGGCTGGGTGGACAGCAGACCTCCGCCTGGAGGGCCTGAGAAGCAGGCGCGCACAGCCCGTCACACACACTGTCATCAGCTTCCATCCACCCCAGCGTGGGCTCCTCCGAGGCAGCAGGCAGGCAAGGAGGACCTGATTCACCACAAAGGCCAGGATACACCCATGTCCGAGGGTCCCTGGACTTTACACTATGCTCAGCTGCCCCATCCTACAGAGCAGGGCCTCTGACTCCCAGGGCAAGAGGACCCGTGAGCACACTCCAGAACCTGTCCATCTGTGGGGTCAAGTCTGGGGTCCCTGTCCCCCACTGCAAGAGCCAAGTGGGCTTGGCCTCTGGCCAGCACTATCCCTTCTGGGAAATCCCTTCCTCTGAGCCAGGGCAGGGAGAAACAGTGGCAGGGGCACAGCTCTGAGGTCCGAGGATCGGGCCCCAATTCTGCCCTCTGCACTTGGCCTGCCTCTCCTCCCCCAGCCTCCCCACCCCAGCCTGCGTCACATCCATCCACCATCCTCCCAGTGGCTCAGGCCTCTCAAAAGCCAGGAGCTGCCCTCGATCCCTCGCTCACACCCACGTCCTGTGAGCCCTGCCTCCAAAAGCATCCTGTGCTCATCCACCAGGCCGTCTCGCGCTGGCCATCAAGACCCCCGGGGTCCTCCATGTACAACCCTCCCTGCAGCCACTCTCCCCAGTGACAGTCCTCAAAGGCTTCCCACTGCCAGGAGAATAAGACCTCACCTCCTCCACTGCTCAACCCCATCAGCCCTCCCCACCTCCCCGGGCCCTGCCCTTGCTCTCTCTCCATCACTCCCTCCCTCCAGGCACGTGGCCCTTTTTCTGCCCCTCAATCACACGGGGCTGACTCCCATCAGGGACTGGAGCAGTCTCCTGGGCGGGGCCCTCCCACCAGCCAAGTGCATCTTGTCTCTGACCCAGAGAGCCTCTCCCAGCTCAGTTCATGCTTTCCGGGGTTTCGCTGTGCTCACAGCTTTACCCCTCTCTGCAGCAGTGGGCAAGGGTGCCTGTTCTTAGCCTTGGCATTCCATCCAGCAGTCCCACTGTTGTTTCTGGTCCTCCACCAGTGACTGGGAGCATCACTAGAAGCCTGGCCCCTTCCAGCCCAGATCAGGCCCAGCTTCCAGGCCACCTCCTTCATCAGCACCTGGCCCCAGACTCCCCCAAGTCCTGTGACCTCCTGCAAGCTCTCACCTGAGCCCTGACTTCATCCCAAGGGTGCAGCTTTGTCCTGCCTGCACATCCTTGGAAAGGAGCACCAGCTGGACTCTGCCGCAAGGTTCTCCCATGCGCTTCACTCATCCTCTCTGAGGCCTTCCTTGCTCCAGGTCAAGGGGAAGCCCACACCCCAGGACTGAGCCAGGTCAAGAACTCTGGGAGAAACATCCCGACTCGAGAATCCAGCCCAAGTTCCAAACATGTGTGCGCGGGAGTATGTGTGCACAGCAGAGAGGGCCAGACGGAGGGGGAGACGCCTCAAGGGGGAGGGAGAGGCAGCCAGACACCGACACTTCCGTCCAACTGCACGACCTTTTCCCAGCTCGGAGTTCCTGCAGCGCCAAGCACACAGCACTGCGTGGTATTAATTTGAAAGAGAAATGGGTCAAGGAAAGTTGGAAATTTTTTATAGAAAACACTTCAGGCTTGGAGCTGGCTGAAGTGTTTGTCAACCTGCAGAGAATTCTGAGAGGAAACAGGCCTTGGTCAGAGCCCTCCAGCTGGTACAGACTTGCAGAGTTTGGACCTCGGGCCCAACGAGCTTCTGTACTACGCCCGCCCTCACTGCTTCTGGGCAAGGGCCCCTCTCCCCTCTGGATAACCCTGGAGCTGTCTTTGCAGCCTGATCCCCTGATGCTGGCACCAGCACCTCTCCCCTGTCCTCGGACCCCTCTGCTTCACCAACAGGCCTCTGTCCGGGGGTCCATCATGGGACACCTGTCCCTCTGTCCCCCATTACGTATACACAGCACGCAGAAAGCCCAGATCTCTTGCATAGCTGCCCCATGGGGTGTGGAGGGACTGTGTCAGGATGTTCAAGGCCCAGCTGCTCCCATCCCTGGCAGGCCAGCTGACATGTCTGAAGCACAAAGCGTAACAGACATGTAAAGTGGCCACTGGAGACATCATATCTCTCCCAGAAACATCCCGGTCTGCTTCACTAGAGGCCAGCAAAGAGCAGGTCTGCAGAGCCCATGGCTGATGTGACAGCCAGACACACCACTTTTGCTAATTTAACTCCAGATGCACCAAGAGCAGAGCACAACTTTGCTTCTGAGATGGTGTGTTACCTGGAAGCCAGGCATAGTCACCATGTGCCAACAGAAAGCTCTTTAGGGGACATTACTACACAATCCCAGGAGAAGAAAAGAAAAGAGTATCAATGAATTGGTGGAAAAGAATTCCTCAAAGATGGGGCAGCAAGGGCAGAGAGGACCTCAGGGCCCGAGACAGCCCATGATCTTAAGCATATGTAACAGCAAGCACAGAGTGGGCAACATACGAAGGGTGAGATGAGAATTAGCAGGCCCTGCGACATTATATTCATTTTAGAGATGCGAAAACTGAGACATGATGGAGTTGGGAAAGCTGCTGAGGCAGGCACACTCAACCCCTAACCAAACTGCCCCTGGCCTCCGTGCTGGGAGCAGCTACTGATGCACGGAGGTGGCTCCTCTAAGAACTGTCCCCTGCACCACAGGCAGGCCAAGGCCAAGAGCACTATCCCTGGGTCACATCCGTCATCTGCTCACGGCGCTCCAGTCAAGATCCAGGTCCTTCCTGGGCCACGCTCACCTGGCCAGCACCACCCCTGAACCAGATCGCACACGAATGTGGGAGGAGAGAGGAAGCGGGGAGGTAGACGCAAGGGAGGAGCTGAGCGCATGGGCTGTCTGCACCCCCGCAGGCCAAGTGCCATCACAGACTGCATCTGTGGAGTCTGGGAGGAGGGGGCACGCCAGGCAAGGCTCCACTGCAGGAGGAGGTCTGGCTGCAGGCCTCACCTCTGCCCTCACAGCCCGCGGGCCAGAGCCCCCCAGCCACAGAGCTCAGTCAGCAAGACCCCAGCTCAGCCGCCAGCTCTGCAGCAGTCTCCTCAGTCTGACCCCAGATCACAGCAGGCCTCAGCTGACCCAGCACAGCCCCCGCCCACCTCCCCGGCGCGCGGCCACGTCAGCACACTGGCATCTCCAGCAGCCGTCCAGGGGGCTGACCGCAGAGCAGCGGGAGCACCGTGGCCTCTGCCAAGGATACACTCAGCCCTGAAACACGCCTCCCGGAGTCGGGCCAACTGCTTCAGGTTTCACAATCAGGACTTCTCTTGGGGTTCCCTCTGGCCCCCAAGCCATAGGCACAGCCCAGGGTAGAATGAAGAGGAAAAACCGAGAGGGCCCTGGGCACAAAGCACTAAGGTGCCCCGACTTTCAGCTGCAATGCAGTGAGCCAGCAACAGCCAGCTGGGCAGGGCATGGGCCAAGTCCAGGAGCAGAGCCCTTGAGTCACCAGCCTGAAAGCACCGGTCTAGGCCCCAGGCTCCCACCAATGGCACAGAGAGGGGCCCCAGCCCGTCTGGACTCGGGCCAAGTCTCGGGCTCAGGGTGCAAAGCCTGCCCAGGGCCTCTCTTGACCTCTCTTCCATTTCTGCCAGGACCTCAGCCTTCAACACTCTCATATCATGTAGGCTGAATCATGGCCCCCAGGATGTCCCATCCTAACCCCCAGAACCTGTGAGGATAGCCTCATATGGCTAAGGAGACTTAGCAGACGTGATTTAGCTAAAGATCTTAATATGAGAAAATTCTCCTGGAGTAGCCCAGCGAGCCCAATGTAATCACAAGTGTCTTTATGAGACGGAGAAACTTACTACAGACGAAAGAGAAGGCACTGTGATCGCAGAGCAGAGGTTGGAGTGATGCAGCCACAAGCCAAGCAATGCTGGCAGCCGCCAGAAGCTGGGAGAGGCAAGGAACGGATTCCTCTCTCGAGGCCCAGGGGGAACCAGCCCTGCTGACACCTTAATGTCAGCTCCTTAAGATTCATTTTGGACTCCTGACTTCCAGAAGAGAATCAGCCACTGACTTTGCTTGTTACAGTGGCAACAGGACATAAACCACTACAGAGCAGAAAGCTTCCCCAGACGGGCTTCCGGCAGGTTAGTACCCACTCCACACCCCCTGCCCATTACCCCATTACTCACCCCTCACCCCGTCTTCCAGGCCTCATTCCTGACTGAGCCCTCTCCCTTATGACTCACACCCATTGCAGCACCGAGGTAGGCCTGACCATCTACCTGGCACCAAGTGGAGCCTTGCCCGCTTCCCACCAGTGTCCTGTCCTGACAGGGCTGCACTCTCTCCCTGCATCACGGCTCTAGGCTCCCTGCCTCCAGCCTGGACCAGAGCAGGCTGGTCGCAACACAGGTCAGTCCCCTTCCCTGCTGGGGCAGCCTGCAGGACATCACGCAGCCCCGTGAGCACTCAGCATCAGCTCCAGCCCTCTGGTTCCTGGCCCTGAGCACCCATCATGAGCTGCGCTCTCGGTTCTCTATGGCTCCGGGAAATGGGGCGGAGACATGCAGCAGGTCAGGAGGGGAGGAAGGACTGCTGGAGACTGTGCCGGCGGGCCACGCTCGGCCACGTGGAGCAGCCACGCAGGGCTGGCACCCTGTCCTCGTGCTCCTCGCAGGCTTTCCTTGGCAACAGCAGGGCACCCTGCCTCCTCTGCCCGCCAGGGAGGATGCTGCAGCCTGACAGCGGCGGGCAGAGGCTTGGCACGAGCTGTTTCCGAGAGTGAGGCAGCCAAGGTCACAGGCACTGAGCTTGTGCCTTCTCTGCCTTCAGCCCAGGGCCGGGGGTAAGGCAGGGTGGGAGAGCCCACCGGCAGCTCAGCCGGAGCTCACAGCCCCTCCTTGTCCCAGGGCCATGCCCAGGGGCTGCAGGAAGCCCATGGGGGAGGACACAGGACACGGCCGCCTCCACGTCTCTGAAAACACAGGTGGTCAATAGGGGCCGTTGCTTTATGTGACCCATATGGTGCTTTTCAGAAATTTGAAGCAACAATTTAAAATCAGGAGAGTTCACATCAAAGTTCTGATGTCTGGATTCTCTTAACAGCAAAAGGATTGGCTGCCCCAGACCCACACTCCCACTAGGTCTTGGTCAGGGGAGCTGAGGACAGGCTGCCCCCACGGACAAAGTCTGTCGTCTGTCCTGTGCCCACGGCGAGGCCAGGGCCAAAGGCCACGTGTCACTGCTGTACCCATTTTAGCAGAGACTTTCATGCTTGCATCAAAAGAAGGAAAATTAAAACCGGGCCAAGGGCGGGTGTAATTTGCATTCTTGCCCTCTGCCACTCTCCTCACTGGCACTGCCTGTCAGGCCCTGCAGGCCTCTGAGTTTGCAGCCCTTGTCTTGAGATAGCAGGACTTGTTGCAAATGTGCCCGACAGAGTGAGACCACTTGCTCAGTGTGTGACCCAAGGACTTTCCCACTCAGTGGGGACTTTCCCAGGGTCCCAAGTTCAGCCCTCCTTGGTGCAACCAGTAAGGCCAGTATCTCAACACACTGGTCTTAAGGTCAGACCAGCCATAGCACACCAGGCCCCACAGTCTGACTGAGACTGCATGAGGGTCCAGCAGATGCAGGAGAGGGACATGGAGCTTGCCTGGGCTGTGCCTGAACATCGCCCCCTGAGAAGGAGTGAAGCCTGCCTGCAGTGTTACTCCTCCACAGATGTGTAGCCCCAGTCACCGCACAGTCAGCCTTGTAAGGGAGGCTCATTCACTTCCTATAGGACCAATGCTGAAGCTGAAGCTCCAATACTCTGACCACTTGATGTGAAAAGCTGACTCATTGGAAAAGACGCTAATGCTGGGAAAGACTGAGGGCAGGAGGAGACGGGTGCAATAGAGGATGAGATGGTTGCACGGCATCACTGACTCAATGGACGTGAATTTGAGCAAACTCCAGGAGATAGTGAAGGATAGGGAAGCCTGAGTTGCAAGAGTCAGACATAACTTAGCAACTGAAGAACAACAACAACAAATAGACTGAATGGTGGTCCCCAAAGATACCAGGTCCTAATCACCAGGACCTGTATTATATAACCAAAAAGGGGCTTCATAAATATGACAAAATTATGGATCTCAACAGGTGGAGATCATCTTGGATTATCAAGGTGAATCCCAAATGCAATCACATGCACCCTTAAAAGAGGGAGACTGACATCACTCAGGAGCAGAGGAGGCACTGTAATCATGACAGCAGAGGCTAGACTGACGCAGCCACAAGCCAAGGAATCCCGGCAACCCCCAGAAGCTGGGAGAGGCAAGGAACAGACTACCTCTGAGCCTTGGGAAGGAACACAGTCCTACCAACACCTGGACTTCTGCTCAGCAATACTGATTCCAGAATTCTGCCCTCCCGGAAAAGGGAAAAGAATGAGAGAATTAACTGCTGTTTTAAGCCACCCAGGTGATGGTAACAAGCAGCCTGAGATTTGGGGCATGACATGCCAGGATCAGGCATATGAGCTCTGAGCAGGGCTTCCAGGCTGGGCTGGGGCTCCCCATTCCGCATACCCACTGACCCTGGCTGCTCCTCAGCAACCTTAGACAGGGTTAACAGATGGCAGCTAGGGCAGTGCTCTGGCAGGGGCCTGGAACTTGGGACTGAGGCTCTGTCCACACTTGTGTGTAAATGTAAACACACATGCATGCACACCTGTGCAAACACCAGAGGAGCCAACATCACACAGCACACCTCCCAACACACTGCCCTGGGCACAAGTCTGGCCCTGAGGAGGACTGAGAAAGGGACTCGGGGTGCTGGAGAAAGGTCTAGCCCAGAGGAGTCCTAGAGATGCCCAAACCTCCCCTCCCCAAAAGGCCACAATGGCACCCTGGCCTTGGAGCTCTGCCTTTCTGGCCCAGACAGGCTCCCAGACCCAGCAGAGCCAAGCAGAGACGCTTCTGCAATACCTGCAAGGCCAGTGAGGGGGAAAAGTCACCCTGGTCTCCTTCAGTCCCTTGCCCACCCTAGTGCCCTCCTCCAGGGTCTGAAGGTGTGGGTTAAGCTGCCCAGGGCAACCTCCAACCCTGGCCTGAGTCCTGGAAGACACCCCAAAACTTTCATTCTCCATCCATCTCCCTGGGCAGTCAGCAACCCAGTAGCGAACCTCAGATGATGGGGACTTAGTGACAAGGATGCTCCGAGGCTCTGAGAGCCCCTGAGACCACCCCAGGAAGTCTACTGGCTGCTCAGGAAGCCAGGGCAATGACAATGTGTCTTAGTGCTCTGAAAGAGCTGTGTATAACATCCCCCAACAAACCCCTCACCCCAGCCGCACCAATCCCCCACAGGCACCCTCACCCATAACCACACCACCCTCCACAGGCAACCCCCCTCCAACTCTTACACTGGGAGATGCTAATCTCTCAGACCAGGAGGCTCAGGACAGGTGTCTCTCCTTCCCCTTTCTCAGAGGACCCATTATATCCACTGTCCTTGATAAATGGCCAGGGTTATTTCAAACATGCTTAGAGAAGTTGCCTCGTGGGGGCAGGAGGAAGTTTCCAGTTAGTACCTCCTGCCTTGTTTGATCGGAGTCACGATCAGAATTCATGAGAAGAAAAGATCCCCTAGTTTACACACACACACACTGAAAGCCTTTGCACAGAGGCCCTGGCGTTCTGGGCCCAGTAGGTCACGTCCCCTCGCAGGAAAGAGCACGGAGCAAACATGCTCAGACAAGGACACTGCTTTTACGTATCTACCAGCTGCCACTGTGGGCTCTGACAAGACTGGGGCTGACGGAGAGCGGGACTGTCTGGGGTCACTGCAGGCCCTCAGACCAGCCACAGCAAAACAGTGTGTCTGGGCCACCTGCAGCCAGTGAGTGGGCCTGAACCCTGGGCGCAGGGGAACGATTGGGCACATGCAGGGAGAAATGGGCTCTCTGCGGACGTCGTCCACACAGGGTCACGTGGACCCTGGGCAGGGACACCAAGGAAAGGGGGCTTGGGGCCAGACTCTGGCCTCTGGCTGAGACCTGCCACCTTCAGCCTACACAGCCACAGCCCTGGGCTGAAGTCCGGAGCTCAGTCCGGAGAGCCCTCCACCCCCAGCCCGTTTCAGCGCAGCCTCAGCGCCAGACCCGCCTGCCCTAGAATCTCCTAAGGTCAATGGTTTCTGGGCTTGTTCTGAGTTTGGAATCCCTTTCCTGTGTTCTGAGTTTAAGTTCTCACCAGCGATAGGCGAATGAAATTAGGGAAAGGAATCCAGAGAAGATGTCAGAAGGCCAGCTGAAGCCTGGGAAAGAAGGCCAGGCCAGGAAGGAGGACGGCGTGTTCATGAGACAGGCAGCACATGGATTTAGGGATCGGCAGCCTGACCCAGGCACCTGGCAGCCTCACTGTGCAAGCTCCACCTCACCCGGCCTAAGTGGCCCCCCAGGAAACCCCCTGCATCTTCCAGTAAAGGCCAACCCAGAAGCACCAAAACCAAAGTGACCAGCCCTCAGCTCTCTGAAGCACAGGCATTTCTAATCACTCTGGACAGATGAGAAAGCAGAGGCCAGAGACCCAAACCTGCCCAAGGGCAGCCAGCCAGCAAGGAGCAACAGCAGGGCCCTGATCCCTGATCTGAGGCACAGCGCCTGCCCCATTTCCACTCCTGCCCTCACCCAGTGGGG
Organism: Muntiacus reevesi; assembly: GCF_963930625.1. NCBI lineage: Eukaryota > Metazoa > Chordata > Mammalia > Artiodactyla > Cervidae > Muntiacus > Muntiacus reevesi. Next base: position 181,010,491 of record NC_089249.1, on the reverse strand, counting down.
CTACTCTCCATTCCTCCCCATGCAGAGAAGCCCAAGGGTAGGAGAGATAGGAGGGGCTGAAGCTGGGAAGGCCAGGAAGGCAGCGCCTGGGGGACCCCCTCCACTGTTGGCAGACGGCCTGCAATTCATCATCTGGGAAGAAGGGGCAGCCAGTATTGATCGACTCTACAGAGCACTGGGCTTTCTGATGGAACAATTCCTTTGCAAAAGTATCTGACACCATTCCTTGAAATTAGAATGGTGCCCTGCCAGGCTACACCCAATTTATCTGTCAGCTGGGAACTCAGAGAGACCTAAATTAAATGAGCGGGGGCCGCCTGGGGGCAATGGGAGTATCTTGGCTAATCACAGCACAGCTGGGCCAGCCCGGCCCAGTGGGGCCTCTGGGGTTTCCCGTCAACATGCAGATGAGTTAACTCAAGACCCAGGCCTCCGTGCCCTGCCTGCTGCCGTGGCCATGACCGAGTGCAGCCAGGGATCCAGAATTGGAAACTCGGGGCTGAGCCCACCCTGCCAGAGCCAGGCACAGAGTCTGGGCACTGCAAGGCCCACCAGGACCACAGCCAGAACCCAACCTGGCCTCGCTGCAGCCAGGGACCTAAGATCCTGAGAACACAGGGAGCTTTGGGCCAAAGGTCGGAGGTCTGGCCTCCCGGAGGGCTCTGAGGGGCTGTCCCACCTGCCCAGCAGCTCCTTCCTCACTCCTGGGCCCAAGAGCATGGTTGGCTCTGAGTTGAAAAAGATAAAACCACACAAGTGTGTGCACAGGTCACCGAGGCTGTACCTTTGGGCTCTCTGTGGAGCACTGCCCTCCCCCGCTGGCCCCCGGCTGCCTCCCAGAGGAAGCAGGATCCAATCGGGGCCAAGGAAACACTCAGGGCTTTGTCCGGGAGCCGAGGCACAGGCTCCAAGACCTGGGTACAGGACTCAGGCTTTGTCTGGGTCTTGCCTGCTCCCTGACACTAGGTAAGACCCTCAGGCAGCTTTTACTGCCTGCTCAGGACTTCCCAGGTGGAGCTAGTGGTAAAGATCCCACCTGCCAATGCAAAAGACATAAGAGATGCGGGTTCAGTCCCTGAGTTGGGAGGATCCCCTGGGAGGAAGGCATGGCAACCCACTCCAGTATTCTTGCCTAGAGAATCCCATGGACAGAGGAGCCTGGCGAGCTACAGTCCATAGGGTCACAAAGAGTCAAACACAACCGAAGCGACTCAGCACACACACACTCACATGGAGGCCTCAGGCCTACAGGTTTATGGCCCACATACACCCAAAGCAGAGGCCCCCAACTCAGCATTTTAGCACCCCCACTGTGCTATGTGGTCAGCAAGGGTGGCCTCAGTCCAGGCCTGGGACCAGACCTACAGAAACGACACCTGGATCGCCCCAGGGGAACATTCAAGGTCTACCGTGCGACCTCCCGCCTGCAGCAGGCTTACCTGTGTCCAGGGCCTGTGGGCCCCCCACAGGAGGGGGTCTGGAGGTGGTCGGTCGATGATACACCACATGTACACGGCCCTGCTCGGCCTCCTTTGCTGCCAGACCTTTCTCCAGGGGCTCAATAAAGAATTCCTCCTCTTCCATACGGATCAGGCCAGCCTGCAGGGCAAAGACGAGATTGTTCAAATTCCCAGATCACAGCAGACCTACGAGGGGAAGCAGTGAGGAGGGCCCCAGAGAGCAGAACTTCTAACCTGGCTGCGCAGGGCCCAGTCAACCCCAGCTAGGTGTGAGGCTGGAACCCCAGGCCAGGAGGGGCATGCACAGAGGCCCCATCACGCCAGAGCCTCCACTTACAGCCATGAAGGCCAGAGCCATTTGGGGGCGGTAAACCCTGTCTGAGGAAGGGATTCTTGCCTGGGTCATCCCCACCCTCACCCCCAGGAGCTCAAAGTCCAAGACAAAGGCCAAAACTCTCAGCCACGGACTGAATCTGCCACAGATATGTTCAGTTGGACACAAATAGTATTTTCAAAGTTTTGAAACCAATCCTCAAAATGATAAGATTTCATGTTTCAAATGTGGAATTCCATCTTCCCTTGGAAGATGCAGGCTCTGACAACAGTGCATGGTGTCCAGCAGTGGACACGTGGATGGAGCACACTCTTCAGCTGCTGGCCACAGGCCCCACTGTATACCCGTTTATCCATGACGGTCAGCAGCCCAGACTCTACAGCAACTGAACCGCTGCCTCCACCAAAACTGGTTATGGCTCTTCCATGCTGTAAAGCCCTCAAAGGACCCCGGTCCCCATCAGGATTCAAGCTGCTCTATACTCTGGCATCCAAGGCTCTCAGCCTGCCACTGTCCTCTTTGCCCCCAGCTCACACACCTCACACCAGTCCCTAAAATAGTCCTGTCCTTCCAATACAGTGCACACCACCTGGTCTGCAAGCTCCTGAATCCACGGAGCCCTCAGCTTGGGAGGACCTGCTGCTTCCCCCACCCTTGGCCATCTGATAAACTCTAATTCTCCAAGGCTTGGCTCAGACCCCTCAAATGCCATCCCCCAACTGCAGGGACATGGCCCTGCCCTCCCCTCGAGGCCATCCCACTATCACTGCCCCATTCAGCTCCCATACTTCTGATTCCATAAACCAATTGTCATAGTAGGAGTCTCCACTGTGTCAAGCTGCAGATGTATTTGCTTTAGATCATATACCTATGAACTATCATAGTTTAGTGCCGGGAGCCGTTATGGGAGGTCCTGCCCGTGATGAGTTCATGAAGAAAATACCGGGCAGGCAAGGCCGTCCGGGACCCCATCCATGACGAGGTCACGAGGAAAAAACCTGACAGGCAAGGCCGTCTAGGATAAGGGACCCTCCAGGTTGGCCTCAGCCTCTACCCCACCCTGTATCCTCCCCCCTTTTCTGCTGTTGTTCTTGTTTACCCTGCTGCAGATTCTTGTGTTGCCTGCCAAGAGCTCTCCTGCTCCTCTTTCACTGAATAAAGACCAACTTAAAACCCTAATTAATAAATCTCCTGGACGCTGGTACCCTATGAAGGGGCCAGGGATGAAGGAAATGCTTCAATTCAAACCCTTTTGCTAGCATTCTGGCTTGTGTGATAAATATGTGCTCTCATTGCAAAAAATGCTCTTGATTGTTCTAAACATCCTAAGCACAGTACACTAACAAAAGAAACTATTAAGCATAGGCCCCTTCACGGGGTGAGAAAAGCTCCGCAAATATGATAGCCACAAATGTGCCTAATAGAAAATACTTTAGATAGAGATTAGCTGGTGACTTCTTGCAGGTGGTTAACTTTTAGACTAAGAGCCTGTTTTGTGCCATATCTGCTGTTTCTGCAGTCCTTCGCATTTCTGTTCTGTAAAAATGTAATCCTATCTAGTTCCCATAGAGATGACGCTTATTAGAAAGAAAATAGATTAATTATAAGAAAAATAGGGTCGGCTACTGAAGTTGCTTAAGTCACACCAGGTGCAAGCCATAAAATGTTAGCAGGCCTGACGGCCAAATGATAAGAAAGACTCTTGTGAACGAAAAAGTATGTGGGTGACATCCAGTTTCTGTTGAAGGTCAAGTTGCTGCAATGTTTTGAGATGCCTTGTGTGTAAGCAACATGCACTTCCCCCAAAGATGTTGTTAAGGGTATAAAGGGGCCGTGCAAAAATAAACTTCAGACTCAGCCTCGAGCTTTGTCTCACTCTCTCTCTCATTCGCCGATGTCGTTCATCCTGAGGGTTCTCCTGGATCCTGCCGGGGCTGGACCCCAGCAGTTTAGAATTTTTAAACCACTTTTTTGAGGTACAGCTGACATATAAAAAGATGGTACATAGTTAATATATACAACTCAATAAGTTCGGGAATGAGTATATACTCATGAGGGCTTTCCTGGTGACTCAGATGGTAAACAATCTGCCTGCAATGCAGGAGACCCAGGTTTGATCCCTGGGTGGGGAAGATCCCCTGGAAAAGGAAACGGCAACCCACTCCAGTATTCCTGCCTGGAGAATTCCAGGGACAGAGGAGCCCGGCAAGTTACAGTCCATGGGGCTGCAAAGAGCCGCACATGACTGAGCAACTAACACTTTCATTTTGACTTTCATATACTCGTAAAACCATCACCGCCAAGAAGGTCATAAATACATCCATCACCTCTCATGGCATCCCTCTACATCTTTTATTGTTATCATTTTTGGGGGGATAAGAACACTATATGTAAAATCAACCATCTAAGCAAATTTTAAGTATATTAAAAACTATTTTTGATAGAGTATTGTTAGTTATAGGCACTGTGCTATATAAAAGATTTCCAGTACCTACTTATCTTGCATACTGAAATTTTGTACTCTTTGACAATTACCTCCCATTTCCTCCTCCCTCCAGCCCCTGACTACCACCATCCAACTCCCTACTTCTATGAGTTTGGCTGTTCTTGATTCTACACATAAGTGAGATGTTACAGTATTTGTCTTTCTGTGTCTAGCTTATTTCACTTAGCATAATATCCTCCAGTTTCAGCCATTCTAGGCAAGTGGCAGAATTGCCTTCCTTATAAAAGCTGAATAAAAATATTTCCATTTCAACAGCATCTGTAGAATACATTGTACACGACTACCACATTTCTTTATCAACTTGTCATCCACAGATGGACCTTTGGATTGTTTCCATGTCCATTGTGAATAAAGCTGTAACGAACATGGGAGTACAGATACCTCTTCAATATCCTGTTTTTGTTTTCTCTACGTTCTCTACGTTCCCAGAAGTGGGATTGTTGGTTACATGGTAGTTATATTTTAATTTTTTGAGGAACCTCCATATTGTTTTCCATGGTGACTAAGCCAATTTCATTTTTTTGCATTCAGTTTTCCCAACACCAAGACACTATCTTTTCACATTGAACGTTCTTGGCTCCTTTGTCAAATATAAACTGACTGTATATGCATTCCGGGGTTATTTCAGGGTTCTTGATTCTGATCCATTGGTCTATGTGTCTGCTTTTATGCCAGTACCATACTGTTTTTACTACTAGAGCTTTGTATATGTTTTGAAATTGGGAAGTGTGATGCCTCCAGCTTTGTTCTGTCTCAAGGTATTCGAGGTATTTTTGTGGCTCCATAAAAATTTTAGGATTTTTTTATATTGGAATTTTGAATTTTGATAAGGACTACACTGAATCTATAAATAGTTTTGGACACTATGGACATTTTATAAATATTAACTCTTCTGATCCATGAACACAGCATACCTTTCCATTTATTTGTGTTTTCTTCAATATCTTCAATTAGCATCTTATAGTATTCAGTCCATAGATCTTTCACTTCTTCTGGTAAATTTATCCCTAAGTATTTTACGGCATCAGATCTATTGAAATGGAAATATTTTATTTCTTTGTCAGTTCACTATTGGTGAATTTTGTATGCTGATTTTGTACCCTAAAACTTTACTGAATTTATTAATTAGTTCCAACAGTGTTTTTGATGGGTTCTTTAGAATTTTCTATATACAAGATCATGTCATAAGGAAACAGATACAATTTTACCACTTCTTTCTAATCTGGATGCCTTTTATTTCTTTTTCTTGCTCTGGCTAGAACTTCCAGTATTATTTTCAACAGGAGTTGTGAGAATAGGCAACCTTGTCTTATTCATGATCTCAGAGAGAAAGCCTTCAACCTTTTACCATTGTGCATGATATTAGCTATGGGCTTGTCACATATGGTCTTTATTATGTTGAGGTATGTTCCTTCTACACTTAATTTATTCAGAGTTTTTAATCATGAAAAAGGTTGAATTTTGTCAAATGCTTATTCTGTAAATATTGAAATGACCATATTAATATAAATTTTATTTTTCATTCTATTAAGGTGGTATATTACATCTATTGATTTTCATATGTTGAATCAACCTTGCATCCTAGGGATGAATCTCACTTGATCATGGTGTATAATCCTTTTAAAGTGCTGTTGAATTTGGTTTGCTAATATTCCGTGAAGAATTTTTGCATCTATATTCATCAGGGTTATTGCCCTGTAGTTTTCTTTTCTTATAGTGTCCTCATCTGGCTTTGGTATCAGAAAAATGTTGGCCTCACAAAAATGAGTTTAGGAGTGCTCCCTCCTCTTTAAATTTTTGGAAGAGTTTGAGAAGGATTGACATTAACTCTTCAATAAATGTTTGGTAGAATTTACCTGTGATGTCATGTAGTCTTGGGTTTTTATTTGTTTGGAGATTTTTGATTACTGACTCAATCTCCTTACTCATTATTGGTCTATTGAGATTTCTTATTTCTTCATGATTCAGTAATGGTAGGTTGTATAATTCTAGTAATTTATTCATTTCTTCTAGGTTGGTCAATTTGTTGGTATATACTTATTCATAGTAGTCTCTTATGATCTTTTACATTTCTGTAACATCCAGTTGCAGTGTCTCCTCTTTCATGTATTGAGTCTTCTCTTTTTCTTGGTAAGTCTGTTAATTTTTTTTTTTAAAGCCAACTCTTAGTTTTGATTACCTTCTTCATTGTTTTTCTATTCTCTATTTCACTTATTTCTGTTTTGATCCTTGTTATCTCTTTCCTTCCACTAACTCTGGGCTTAGTTTATTTATCTTCTCCTAGTTCCTTCAGGTATAAAGTTAGGTAGTTTATTCGAGAGCTTTCTTTTTTATCATATGCTTTTATTGCTATAAACTTTCATATATATATTTAAATATATATAAAATTTATATACAAATTTCAGAACTGCTTATATTATAAAATTTCAGAACATCTATAAAATTTCAGAACTGCTTTTGTTATGCCACATAAGTTTTGGTATGCTGTGTTTCCATTTTTGTTTCAAGATATTTTCTTTATTTCCCTTTGATTTTTCCTTGGACCCTTTGGTTGTTCAGCAGTGTGTTAATTTCTATGAATTGTGAATTTTTCAGTTTTCCTCTTGTTATTGATTTCTAGTTTCATACCACTGTAGTCAGAAAAGTTACTTGGTATGTCTTCAGTCTTTTACATTTGCTAAGATTTGTTTTTTGACTTAATATATGACCTCTTTTGGAAATTGTTGCATGCAGGCTTGAGAAAAATGTGTATCGTGCTAATATTGGGTGGAAAGTCCTATGTCTGCTAGGTCCGTTTGGCCTATATAAGACTACAGTATAGCTTAAATCCAATGTTTTCTTATCGATTTTCTGTCTGAATGATCTAAAGTCTACCACTATTATTGTATTGTTGTCTATTTCTCCTTTCAGATCTATTACTATTTGACTGAAAACTTTAGGTGCTTTGATGTTGGGTGCATACACATTTACAAGTGTTATATTCTTAAGCTGAATTTCCACTTGACCATTATACAATGACTTTCTTTGCTTCTTGTTACGGTTTTTGACTTAGTCTGTTTTGTCTAATAAGTACAGCTTACCCCTTTCTCTTTTGGTTTCCCTTTGCATAGACTATCTTTCCCATTCCTTCACTTTGAGTTTGTCTATCTTTAAAGCTGACGTGAGTCTCTTGTTGGGAGCACAGAGCCATGTCTTGCTTTTGCTTGCTTGCTTTTTTAATCTATTCAGTCATTCTGTCTTTTGATTTGAGAATTTAACCCACTTACATTAAAGTAATTGTTGATAAGTAAGGACTTATCGAAGCCATCTTGTTAATTAATTTCTAACTTTTTTATAGCTCCTTTCTTCCTCTCTTCCTGTCTTCTTTTGTGAATTGATAACTTTCTGTAGTGGCATACTTTGATTCTCTTCTCTTCAGTTTATGAACATGTTCATGTTGTGTGTATAAAGGTTTTTGTTTTGTGGTTACTCTGAGGTTTATTTGAAACATATTATAGATACAAGTGTTTAAGTTAATAATTTAATTTCAATTACATGCAAAAACTCTGTATTTTTATCCCTCACTTCCACATTTTATATTTTGACATTATAATTTACATATTTTTATATTGTGTATCCACTAACAAATTATTGTAGTTATACTATTTGTAATAATACTTTGATTCTTTAACCTGTATACTAGAGTTAAGTAGCTAACATACCACCATATTACAGAATTAAAGTATTCTGAATTTGACCATATATCTGCCTTTACCAGTGTGTTATATACTTTCACATATTCGTATTACTAATTAGTGTCATTTTGTTTCAGCTTAAAGAACTCCTTTCAGCATTTCTCATAAGGCAGATCTACTAGTGATGAACTCTCTCATCATTTGTTTGGGAAGGTCTTTTTCTTGCCTTCATTTCTGAAAGACAACTTTGCCAAGTAAAGCATTCTTCATGGGTGGTTTTTTTCCTTTCAGCCCTTTGAACATATCATTCCACTCTCCTGACCTGCAAAGTTTTTGTTGAGAAATCCACTGATGACCTCATTGGGATTCTCTTATATAAGAGAAATTTTTTCTCTTGTTCTTTTTAAAAGTATCTCTTTGTCTTTTTATAATATTATAATGTGTCTTGAAGAAGGTCATTTTGGGGTGACCTAGTAGCTTCATGTCTATGGGGTCGCACAGAGTCAGACATGACTGAAGCAACTTAGCAACTGCAGCAGCAGCAGCAGTAGCTTCATGAACGTAGATGTCCAAATCCCTTTCCAAGGTTTGAGAAGTTCTCAGCTATTGTTTATTAAAAGAATTTTAATAAACCCTCTGCCACTTTCTCCCCCTCTTCTCCTTCTTGGAATTCAGTAATACATAGATTATTTCTCTTAATGAGTCCCATAAGCTTCCTCATTCCTTTTCACTCTTTTTTCTTTTTGCTGTACTGATTAGACAATTTCAAATGATCTGTCTTTAAGTTCACTGATTCTCTGTTTTGTGTTCTCTACTGAATTCTTCCATTTAGTCATTGTATTCTTCAGCTCCAAAATTTTGTTTGGTTTTTTTTATGTTTTCTGTTTCTTTGTTGAAAAGAATGAAACTTTTCATTTTGTTCTTGCACTGTTTCTCTGATTTCATTAAGTTTTTTGTCTTGAGTTATCTTGTAGCTTTCAGATTATCTTTAGGACAAACTTTGAATTTTTTATCACACAATTCATGTATCTCATTTCTTTTGGGTCAGCTACTGAAAATCCACTGCATTCCTTTGATGATGTGATGTTTACCCAATTCTTCAAAATCCATAGCTTTCTTCACATTTCCAGATTTTATAGACTGACTTCGGTAAGAAAGACCTTCACTGCGGTTGGAGGCTGGGGGTGCACACTGGACCTATGGTACAAAGCACCAAGTGTGGGGGAATGTGGCGGATCTGGGTCCAGGCGGGACTTGATATCTCATTGGCTCAGGCTGCTAGATCCGTGACATCAACAACTGGGTGGCCCCTGGTGACAGCTACTGCAGTGAGTCCATAATGGTTGCAAGGACTTGGGGTCCTCAGTGGGGTCTACGGGTTCAGCAGCTAGTTACCAGAGCTGGCAGTGGTGGTAGCCAGAACAAGCAGTATGCACATACTTCGCTTCAGGGGCCAGCTTCAGGGCCTGTGTAGTGGCAGTGTCTGCTTGTCATTCATGACAAGGGTCAGGGCAGCAGGAAGGGCCAACTGCAGGCACACGAGCAGCTACCTGAGCCCTGGCTGCTGATATGCACTCCTATGGCTGCAGGGTCTCACCACAGGGGCACACGTGGCAGTGGAGGCTGAGGATGGAAATCAAGTTGATGGCAAACATGTGCACAACTGGAGGCTAATCCCGAGTATATGAATACTGGTGGGAGTTAAACATGGTCTAGGCAGGTATTCCACACTTGTTGTTGTTGTTCAGTTGCTAAGTCATGTCTGACTCTGCGACCTCAAGGACTGCAGCATGCCAGGCTTCCCTGTCCTTTACCATCTCCCAGAGTTTACTCAAACTCATGTCCGTGATACCATCCAATCATCTCTTCCTCTGTTGCCCCCTTCTCCTCCTGCCCTCAATCATTCTCAGCATCAGGGTCTTCTCCAATGAGTCAGCTCTTTGCATCAGGTGGCCAAAATATTGGAGCTTTAGCTTCAGCATCAGTCCTTCCAATGAATATTCACAGTTGATTTCCCTTAGGATTGACGGGTTGGATCTCCTTGCAGTCTTTGAAAGGGACTTTCAAAAGGACTTTCAAGAGTCTTCCCCAGACTCTTGAAAAGAGTTCAAAAGTTATCAAATCGATTCTTTTGGAGCTCAGCCTTCTTTATGGTGCAACTCACATCTGTACAGGACTACTGGAAAAACCATAGCTTTGACTAGACGGACCTTTGTCGGTAAAGTGATATCTCTGCTTTTGAATATGCTGTTTAGGTTTGTCATAACTTTTCTTCCAAGGAGCAAGCGTCTTTTAATTTCATGGCTGCATTCACCATCTGCAGTGATTTAGAGTCCAAGAAAATGAAGTCTGTCACTGTTACCACTTTTTCTCCATCTGTTTGCTATGAAGTGATGGGACTGAATGCTATGATCTTAGTGTTTTGAATGTTGAGTTTTAAGCCAGGTTTTTCACTCTCGTCTCTCACTCTTATTGAGAGTTCCTCTTTGCTTTCTGCCATTAGAGTGGTATCATCTGCATATCTGAGATTGTTGATATTTCTCTCAGCAATCTTGATTCCAGCTTGTGATTCATCCAGTCCTACATTTCACATGATGTACTCTGCATAAAAGTTAAATAAGCAGGATGACAAAAATAAAGCCTTGCCATACTCCGTTCCCCATTCTGAGCCAGTCTGTTGTTCCATGTCCTTATATCCTGCACTTACGTAGCTTTAAAGGCCTAGGCCAGCCCATCCTGTGTTGAGGGTGGGGAAGGGCAGGATGGTAGCAGGAGGGCTCAGGGGCCCTGTGTCTGTGAATGCGATTACCCACAGAGCAAAGCCTCAGTAGTAAAATCTGCAGGAGGTCTGCAGCAGCTGTGTTCACCATCGGTTTCTTGGTTTCTTTAGCGGTGAAAGCTGCTGGGCTCCTCTGTAAAGCAGGCCACTGAGAAGCACGGTCACTCCCACTACGCAGCTCATGGGAGCCCCTGTTCTTCTTCCCAGTTGTTTCTATTCATTTCAGTTTTGCTGGTCTCTGGGTGAAACCAAAGTTGGTCCTTTGTGCATTACCCAACGAAGCTAGGAAAGCTGACGGCTCACACCACTCCTTTTCCCAGTGAGGGAAACATTCTTGCTGGGGATGATAGGATGACACATGCAGAATGAAACCATCTTCCTTCTCTTCTTCAGCTGTTATTCTCAGGTTTTTTTAGTTCTACTGTGTTACTGAAGTTTTTAAGTGGATTCCAGAGCTCTCCTAGAGTCGCTTGTCTTCATGGATAGCTGTTTAATTGTTTATCTTTGCTGAGGGATGGAGGTTGGGATCACCTAACACATCTACTTAGTGACTTCACTCAGGAGTTTTAAAAGCTTGAATTAGGTGCTCTGACTTAAGAATCAGAGGGTTCCACATAAATGGACAGATTTCAAGATTCTCTCAAAGCATCAGAAAGGCTGGTACTTCCTATTTCCCATCAGCTTAGCCGGCAGTGGCCAGAGGTTCCCTCTAGGGTTCTCCTCTTGAGCCTCCAGAGGGAATACAGCCCTGCTAATAACTACTTTGGCCTCCAGACGTGAGAGAAGACATTTCTCTTGTCTTCAGTAATTTCCAGCAGCTGCAGGAAGCTAATACAGGGCCCCGGTGGGCAGAGGGGCGAGGTGGGTGGCTATTCTCTGAGGGCCACAGGAAGGGGCACAGGAGTTGCAGACCCCTGAGAACACAGGTTTGAGGCATCCTGGACTTCTGGGGAAGGGGTCTAGGACAAACAGGAAGGGCAGGAAGAATGAGAGCCAGAATGGGACACCAAGATCACCCGTCTGTGGGAAGAGAGAGAAGAGAGACCCATGGGAACCCTGCAGGCCCCCACATTCTGACTCATCCCTGAGTCCTAGGGCCCTTTCAGGCTTGGAGAGGGTGAGCAAATATCTGTGAGATAAGTGAGTAAGCAACCCCGATACAGCAGGACATGTCCTCTGATAGAAAGACAGATGGCAGGGCGAGGATGCTGCGGGCCATCCCCTTGTACTGGCACATGGTTAATAGTGTTCACACCAGTAAATCTCTCTGTATGCTGCCACTGACTTTTCCCATGTCTGCAGTTTGGGGGCACACTGGTGTCTCGAACCCATCTCACTGATGGAACCCAAGGACACGTGGCAGGGTGGCAGTGGGTGAGTGGCCTGGAAGTTTGGTGTCCTGAGTTCCTGGCACCATTTCCGTCCGACCAGGCAGCCTCAGCCCAAGTGTCGGAGCTCCCGGCCTTTCGATACACTTGCCTGTAAAGGAGGGATGGTTGTCCTTCCCCTCACGTGGTTGCTGCAGGTACATAGGCAACCTAGGAGGCACTCAGAATCGGGGCACACAGGCAGCACTCTGCAACCCAAGTGGTATCATCTACCTGCTTGCTTTCCAAGGGAAAAACTGAGACTGAGAGGCAGGAAGCTCTGCCAGGGACACACGAGGTCCAAGAATCAAACCCCAGGCCCCAGACAGAATGAATATATCCTAGGTGGAGACCCAGGCCTATCCTGCCTTACTAGGGCATGGCATGGAGAAGATCCTCTGGAGTAGGAACTGGCAACCCACTCCAGTATTCTTGCCAGAAAACTCTCATGGACAGAGGAGCCTGGCAGTCTATAGTCCATAGGGTCACAAGGAGCAGACACCACTGAGCCAATATGCACGAACCGGGGCATCGGAGTCCAGCAGGACAGACCCTCCTCTGGAGGGAAACTTGCACCCGAGTCAGAGCCACCTGTGCCATAGGCCCAGCCTCCTGGGATCATGCTGGAGGGACCCAGTGTGACAATGACCCAGAACCTAGTCTGTTTAGGGCCAGTCTTCCCTGGCTTGAGAGACTCCAGGACTATTTGGGGTCCCCCTGTCCACGGGGATCGGGTTCTCTTCCCTGGTCAGACTTTTCTGGTTAAAGGTCATGGGGCTGACAAAAGGGCACTGGATCTGTTTGATGCTGACCTCTACCTTGCTGTTATCAGAAGCCAGGGTCCAAGTTGGCTAAGCTGCCTGGCAGGGACCCTCCAGATGCCATCTGATAATGGTACCCTTCAGTGCCATTTGAAGGGCACTGTAGTGCTCTGAGATAAATCTGAACTATGGCACCAGATACTCAGGTATCCTCATGCAACCAGAGACTTCTAAACTGACAGTTCTCTCATGGAGAAGTTACATCCCTCACCGGCATCAGCCCATCTCTGACAAGCACTGAGGAACGAACAGGGGGTCACACTGATGTATAAGCTGGGCCTGCCCCAAGGCGGCAGCTGACCACTCCGAGACTGGTGGATGACCACCCCAGACCAGAATTCAGTCACCCTGAGATCAGAGGCTGCCCACCTCAGGACCAACAGATGACTGATCACCCCTCAAGACCACCAGCCAAAGCACTGCTTGCTAAGGGGCTCTCCACAAGGAAAGCGGGACTCCTTTCATTGCCTGATTCTCAGGCATTTTAGTATGCATGCCAGGAATAATCTGTCTGAAAAGCTGCAAAGGAAAATTGACAAAAGAACAAGGTACAGAACGTGGGGTATGTTTTGCTGAGTTTTCTCCAGGACTTTGATTTTCCTGCTGCCAGTGGCAAATATATCTGGTTTTACATGTAATTTTTATTAATAAGAATCAATTTCTTCTCCCCACTTAATAAATATTGAAGAAGTCTCTGAAGCACCCTGATGTGAAGGGCATTCAATCAGAAGTCTGCCCTAGTCTGTCCAGCCTGATGTTACATGGAGGGGCTGGCTCTCACCTGAAATCCACTCTGCTCTTGCCTGGCCAGGAGTGGGGCTCACGGGAGGACCTTGTCCCTAACCGTCAGGGTCCGCCACTGAGACCTGGTAGGTCTTTGCTCATCAAATCACTAGTTCTCAGATCTCGGTGAACTGTACGATGCCTGCCCTTTTCCCTCCTTTCTCTAGGCCTTGTTCTTTTGCTGTTTGGTTTTTTACAAGTATGACTTGTGGCATCTTAGTTCCCCGACCAGGGATTGAACCTGAGACTCAGCAATGAAAGTACCAAGTCCTCATAACTGGACCACCAGGCAATTTCCTGCTGTTTGGATTTTGATGAAGTTGTGACTAGAAATGGAAACTAAAAGTTAAACATCTGTCAGAATCAAGAGGCTTGACAGACACCCTCTGTTACTTTGAATTCTAAGCAGTAGAGACACTGACCCTCTCAGGGATGTGGTCTCACGGGAAGGCCCGTGTATGCCCTGCTTCCATGTGAGAGGCCCAGTTTGCAGTCCCCAGGGGCTACCTCAGTGGAAGTCACAGGCCACAACACATGCAGATTCCTGTGTGCGGGCCAGGGGTCGGGTCTGTCAGCTTCATCACGCTTGCAACCTTCAGTGCCACGACTGCCATGTGTCAGGGGGTGCAGTAGTGATGATCGAGAATAGAAAGAAAAAAAGAAGTTGGTCCCCAAACAGAAGGATCCAGACTGTGGCAGAAGACAAGACAGCATGTGTCTGCAGCAGCTCACAGATGCCCCAAACTTGACTTTGCTCTGAAGCATACATGCCTGTGTGTATACGCACACGTCCATGTGCACACACACACACTCTTGCCAGCGGAACGCCCCCAAAATGCTGACATCCGATAAGCACGCATCTGTCCTCTCCGCTGCCTGTCAGCTACTGCTCTGCCCCTTGCAGAACATCACCTTCTGGGGGGGGTCTGCCTGTGGATGGGCAGAGTCCCTGCCTCCCCTGCTCTCTGCCTCATTGGTGGACACGTAGGCCTTGCCATGTGCCATCCAAACCCTCCTTCCTCTTGGGGAGCCAACCTTCCTGCTGGTGTATAATCTCTCTCCTTATTAACAATCAGAGAGAGGTGTTAAAGATCTGTGAGTATCAAACCGAGACTATCTTTGATTCAATCAGAAAGTTTAAAATAGAACTGAAAAGGGAATAATTTTCTCACTATGAATTTCATGCTTTTTAAAATATGAAAGAGCTTTACTGGGCTGTAATTCATATATCATACAATTCATTCACTTACACCATACAGCTCAACTACCACCACAAATTTAGAACATTTTCAATATATCCCCCAAAAGAAACCCTATACACATTTGCAGCCAGTCCCTATTTTCTCCCAGTTCCCTCATCAACCCCGCTGCCATGCATCGGCCCCTGGCAACCACTTAATCTACTTTATTTCTCTATGGATCTGCTTACTCTGGACATTTCATTCACATCAAATCATACAGTATGTGATCCTTTGTGACTGGTTTCATTCACCTAGTAAAATGTTTACAAGATTCCTAATATGTCATCACTTAAGTTCATTTTTATTGTCCAATAATACTCCATTTTACAGATGTTCCACATTTTATTTATCCATTCACTAGTTGATGGACATTTGGATTGCTTCCACTTTTTTGGCTTTTATAAATAACACTGTTTTGAACATTTATGCTCAAGCTTTTGTGTAGACATATGTTTTCATTTTTCTTGAGTATATACCTAGAAATGGAGTCATTGGGCCATAGGGCAACTTTATGCCAAACCAGCTACATAATTTCACATTCCCACCAGCAGTGTATAAGGGTTCCAATTTCTCCACATCCTCACCGACACTTACTATCTACCTTATTCCTTCCAGCCACCCCCATGTGTATGGACTGATGTCCTTTTGTGATCGTGATTAGAATCTTCCTGATGACTAAGGAGTTGGGCATCTTTTCACATGCTTATTGGCCATTTGTTTCTCTTCTTTGGAGAAATGACTATTCAGTCTCACTGCTCATCTTTTAACTGGATTAATTTCATTTTTGAGTTGTAGGAGTTCTTTATTCTAGATACAATTCCCTAATAGATATGTGATGTGCAAATATTTTCTATCATTCTGTAGGTTATCTTCTGACTTTCTTGATGGTGTTCTTTGAAGTTATAAAGGACATTCATAAAGTACACCTTATCTATTTTTTCTTTTATCATTTGTGCTCTTGGTGTTTTATCTAAGGCTTTGCCTAACCCAAAATAATAAAGATTTCTTCCTACATTTTTATGAGTTTTATAGTTTTAGATCTTATATTTAGATCTATGATCCATTTTGAGTTAATCTTTATATGACGTGAGGTTCCAACTTCATTCTTTTGCTTGTGGATATTCAATTGCCCCAATACCATTTGTTGAAAAGACTATTCTTTCCTCCACTGATGTCCTGGCACTCTTTTTAAAAATCAATGCAAAGAGTTATTTCTGGATTCTCAGTTCTATTTCATGGATCTATATGTTTATCCTTCTGCCGGTACCACAGTCTTGACTACCAAAACCTTGTAAGTTTTGAAATCAGAAAGTGTGAGTTCTCTAACCTCGTTCTTTTCCAATACTGTTTTGACTATTTTGGGTTTCTTGTATTTTCATATGAACTTTAGCTTGTCAATTCCTGCCAAGAAGCCAACTGGGACTGTGATAGAATACAATGCCTTTTAACACCATGTTTGGTGTCACACTGATTCACCCTTATGCCAACCCTTGAGGAATGCTGGCCTAGAGAGAACACTGCATTAGAAACCAAGAGACCAGGATGGGAACCCTAACTCTGCAGACTAACCAGATGTGTGACCTTGAGCAAATCAGAGCCTCAGGAAGCTGCAGGGTTCGGGCTCACTGTACCACCTCTGCTGCTAGACAGAATCTTCTCAATAGCATCACCTCAGCACCACTTTATATCTCTTTTCATCATTCCTCTCCTGCCACTTAATGCAGCCCAGGCTTGAACTAAAAATTTAGTCCCCACAGATGAGGAAATCACAGGTTAAAAGTATCAGAATTGACCTCTTCGTCTACTCCACTGCAATAATTATGGTTACAAACTAGAAGTCATTTATCATATATTCTGGAAAGGAAATCCATGCAATGTAAAAAATAATTCATAATTCAACGTTAATAACTTGGGGCAAAAACTGTCAAACAAGTCAGCAAAAATGAAAGAAAAGGGTAGAGGAGGTAGAAGAAGTAGTCTAACTGCATTAATTTCTTAAATGAACATAAAAGGATCAATAGTTACTGACAAGCTGGTAAAGTTGATAGCCATAAGTTTGAGAATACTAAAAAAGCCATAACTGGAAAAATTAATATATTCCTTCCAAATAACTGAACATGGAGAATAGAAAATATAAAAACAGCAAAAAAAAAAAAGCATAAAAAATGTAAGTAGGATGACAGAAGTGACAACAAATATATCTGTTATAACAATAAATGTAAATGCTCAGATTACTTCTAAAAATCTCTATGACTTGCCCAAAATATGACAAAATTTATGCTAGACCAAAAGAGTTTTACAGACAAGACTTTTCACCACTTAAACAACAAATACATCCATGTCATATCATTGAAGGCAGGCCCAGCTCTGCTGTGATGATGAACTTAGGTAAAGTCATATATGTCTCCGTGCCTATTATCAGCGCAACCTAAGAGTGCAGGGCAAGCCCAGTAAGTTACTCGGCTTCGATTCAAATGTTGCTTCAGCACTGGCTAACTGGATTCAGCTTCAGAGTTTCCAGCGTAAAATAAGGATAATGATAATATTCACACAGTGGGTTGGAGGGTTAAACCAGGTAAAGCGCTCAGCACAGTGCGTATGTAACAAACTAGCCAATATCATCCTTATTAGTAAGACAAAGGAGAGCTGTGCAGACACACACAGAGAGAACAAAGGTTTAACAGAGCCATGGTTTGGAATGTGTTTTGCTTTTTTATCAATGTTGTCTGTATTTTTTGAGGACTTTTTTCTTTTTTGCAAAAGGCACACATCAAAACAGACAATTTGTTTAAAGAAAGGAGCAGGAAAAGGGGGAATGGGCAGGGTAAGAAAGATAAGGGAGAAAAAAACGGGATAAACAAGATGCTAACAAGAATGCTTCATGGGGACCAAAGCAGAGGCCAGACTGTCAGTCTTCTCAGTAAATCAAGCAGCGCCAGGACGGCTCCCACGGGAGCTGGCCTGTCTGGCCTATGAGAGTCCACACCAGTGCTGGGGTGGGCCTCTAGGAGCTGGTCTCCCAGCCAGGCTAAGATAGAGGGGTCAGCAGGTCGGGCCCAGACCCCAGGACCATGACAGGCCTGCCCATCCATCACAAGCACTGACACCCACCCCTGCCAGATGCTCTAGCTGACATTTCCCAGGTCCTACTCAGCATGTAGACTGCGTCGGGGAATGTCCCCAGTCACAAATTAACATTCGCATAAATAACAAGGCACTCTATAGTAAAGAAGAAAAATGACTCTTGCTGTAGGAACATTTGCCAAAATACCAAAAGGTGCACTTTTTCTTTCTGAGCTTCCATATCTCACCCGCTGGGCCCCAGCAGACTATGGCCTTGAGACGCAAGGTGGAGGTGAGCTAACAGAATACAGTCCAAGTTCCTTGTTCAACATCCTGTTAACAGACCCTCATCTGAGCTGGAGCCCAGCCCTAGGGCATCCCAGCCCACACAGCACACATACCAGCAGCTAAAATCCAACGCATTTGCACTGCTGTCCAGCCTCCTTGGCGACCACGCACACCCTGCTTTTCCTCCCCTCCTCTGACTTGTCTGGGACCAGCATGTCTGAGCCCCACCAGCCCTACTGGTCCAGACACAGTCTGGTCAGGGGCTGGGGAACTGGAGCCCCTCTAGCAGCACCTCTGTCTGCTTTTGCCCCAGATGTGTGTCCTTTGAGGTGCTATTGTGAAGGCACTAATGCCCCCATAGGCAATGTCACAGGTGGCTGGGTCCTGGGCCGAGGAGTCACCAGCCACCTGCACCCACAGAGCTCCAGACTCCTCACACACTGTCACTCAGTCCTCCTTGGTCTCCCAGAGATGTACACTGCAAGCAGAGCACACGAGGGCCCACTTCAGGGCCCAGGTGCCAGGCAACCCCAGGACCATCCCTCGGCATTCAGGCAGACGCACTCCACACTGGCCAGCTTCCTCCCACAAGACCAGCACCTCCTCCACGACCTCCGCCTTCGCCTGCTCGTTTCAACAAAATCCTGTAGTCTGCATGTCTTCAACCATAGAGATTTATCTTCCTGATTTCTAGAAGTCAGAGATCAAGTCAGCGAGGCTGTCAGCAGGGTGGTTTCTTCTGACGCCTCTCTCCTCTCTCTCTCGCCTCTCACGTGGTCACCCTTCCATGTGAGTCTATGTCCAAATTTCCTCTTAATAAGGAAGTCACATTGGATTAAGTTTCCACCCAGCTGACTCATTTCAAAAGACCCTGATGTTGGGAAAGATTGAAGGCAGAAAGAGGAGGGGACAACAGAGGATGAGATGGTTGGATGGCATCAACGACTCAATGGACATGCATTTGGGTGGACTCCGGGAGTTGGTGATGCACAGGGCGGCCTGGCGTGCTGCGGTTCGCGGGGTCGCAAAGAGTCAGACACGACTGAGCGACTGAACTGAACTGAACACATGACCTTAATGGAACTTAGATAATCTCTGGGAAGGCCCTATCTCCTGTTTTGGGGTCACATTCTGAGGTACTAGGGGGATAGGATTTGCCATATGAACATGGGTTGAGGAGCCTTCCCTGTGGCCCAGATGGTAAAGAGTCTGCCTGCAATGTGGGAGACTCCAGTTTGATCCCTGGGTTGAGAAGATCTCCTAGAGAAGGAAAAGGCAACCCACTCCAGTACTCTTGTCTGGAAAAATCCCATGGACAGAGGAGCCTGGTGAGCTACAGTCCATTGGGTCACACACAGTTGAACATGACTGAGTCACTAACAATTTAGCCCAGAACAGCCTCTGTGCACCAACGCTGCCCAGACTCAGAGCTGGTTGCTGGCAGGGGTGCCAGGTGGCCCTTGGGCCCAGAATAACAGGGCTGGGCAGGGCTGCCGCTCAGGGAGCGACTCTGGGCAGTAGTAAGGAGGTCACCCCCTGAGTCACACCTAAGTCGGCCAGCACTCAGGCAAGTTGGAGCACAGCCAAGGCTGACCTCATGGGGCTCCTGACACTCCCTCCTAGAATGGACATTCTCGTTCCCATGACACAGAGCAGTGAGTGCAGGCCCACGGGGGTAGGAAAGCTGCACAGCACGCACGAGGACCCCGGCTTCCGAACCAACCCCCGTCCTGGGAACCAGAGAGCCCTGCCCCAGAGCCCCACTGTGGGCAGGTCCCTCGATCCTCCATGCCCATAGAGAGGAGATGGGCCTCCCGCCAAGGGGCTCCCCCATGCCCACAGCACTCCAGAATTTTGGGGGCTCCCAAGGCTGAGTCTTCACGGTTGCAGAAGACTTGGGAATGCAATGCTAGCTGGGCAGCACACCCAAAGAGGCAACACCCGTTCCAGGAAGGAAACCCTCAGTTCCAGGGGCCCAGGAAGCAGTGTCTTGCTCCTTCCCACGTGGGATGCTCCTCCAGGACCAGGGGGAAGACACAGGCTCACCAAGGGTCCAGCGGCCTGGCTGATGGATGGACAAAAGCTGGTTTGGTGGACAGGGCTCATGCCCAGACAGGTATAAGGAAGCTAGACCCAGGGGAAGCCTGCAGCCTTAACCCAGACTCCCCTTAACACACATCTGGCTGGGGTGGACTTGGGTGGGAGCAGCTAGGGCCACAGCCAGAAGCAGGGATCTAGGTCAGGCTCAGAGCAGCGGGGGGAAGATGCACCGCCCAGAGGATGTGTGCCTCAGAGACCCAACGTCCCTGGCAGGGAAAGCGCAGCCTGCCACTCGGTCCCCAGAGCAAGTTTCTGCACTTGATTTTGCGGCGCTGGCTCAGCTCTCCTCTTCCCGAGCCTGTTTCCCAAGGTAGAAGTCAGTGTCACAGAGGGCAGGTTGAGGGTATCCTGGGTGCAAACAACTGCTGGGCACCCAGGTCTTCAAGTTTTCCAGGCAGAGAAGCCTCGCTTTCTGTGCTCACCGCGGGCCATCGCCTCCCTGGGTCTCTGGGCGACCAGCCACTCTCCGGGCATCTCAGGCCTCGTGCTCACAGAGAGCCTGGCGCCCTGCCTGACTTCGGTTTCTTTCAAATCCGGCTTCTTTTCCTTCTTGGATCTCTAGGGCCTGTGGTGGTATCCGGGGCAGGCTGACCGCCAACCGTCCTCTGCCCGCCTGCCCAGCTGCCTCTCCCGGGCAGGCGGCCCTGCCATGCCCAAGGCTCTCCACTGTCCCCGCTTGTCCAGATTTCCCAAAACAAAATCAGGCCACACCATCTGACAAAGAATCTCGTCTGGCTTATTCCTGGGGAAAGACAGGGCTAGAAGGGCCAGGTTCTCTGGGCGACAGCCAGGTCCTCCCCAGGCCCTCGGATGCTGCATCCTCCCTTGTGAAGCACTGATGTCCAGGGTGATGGGCTGGGCCCCTGCAACAGTGACCTTGGGATGTTGATTATTTCCAGAGCCAGGATGGCAGCCATACACCCCTGGACCCCTCTGTGGATCGTCATTGCCTAGACATGGAGCCTGAGCAGCAAGGCCAGCAATGACCAAAGGGACTGCATCCAAAACAAAGGCCCAGTGGGCCCACTGTCTCTTGCCACTGTGGGAAATTCAGGGGAAGTTCACACACGGCATCAAGTGCCCCGTGGGATCCTGCTCCCGACAGGGGACCGGGCCTCCAGGTGCCCCACCGGGAGACAGTGGTAGAGTCCCAGAGTTTGAAAGGAGACATCAGACAGATGTCCGATCCACTCCCTGGATCCAAATTCATCCGTAGAAACTCCAGGCACCGCATAGAAACCACACACAGTAACCCGGTCTGCCTACCAACGGGCCCGGCCTGGGCTCTCAAAGCCTCCACTGGAGGCCAGCAGGTGAGCTGACGGCAGCTCAAGCAAGCAGAGACCACACATACTCCAGACCAAGTCCACGAGGAGACTGCTGCCCCAGCCCGCTCTCCCCGCCACGGGACTGCCTCCCCTCCTTCAGGGTTCCATTGACAGCGATGCTCTTTCTGCACAGATGGATTGCTTCACCACCCCTGGTGAAATGGTGCAACCACTGTGAGAAACGGTACGACTGTTCCTCAAAAAGTTAAAAATAGAACTATGAGATGATCCAGAAACATCTGGGTATATACCCAGAAGAATTGAAAGCAGGGTCTCAAAAAGCTATTGGTACATCCATGTTCTCAGCAGCATTATTCACAGCAGCTAATCTGTGGAAGCAACCCAAATGTCCCTCAATGGACGAAATGGATGGCAAAATGTGGCATACACATACCAAGGAATGGAAGATATTAAAAAGAAAAGAGGTTCTCACACATACTGCAACCCGGATGGATCCTGAGGACATGATTCTAAGTGGGGCCAGACAATCACAAAAGTGCAGACACTGTATGACCTCATTTATATGAGGTACTTAGAGCAGCAAATTCATAGAGACAGAAAGCAGAACAGTGGTTGCCAGGGGCTGTGGGGAATGGAGAAGGGGGGAGCTACTGTTTAATGGGTAGAGTTTTGCTTTCACAAGATGAAAAGAGTTACAGGAATGGATGGTGGTAACAGTTGCACAAAAATATGAATGTATTTAACACCACTAAACTTGCTCTTAAAGATTATTAAGACAGTAAATCTTAGGTTAAGTGTATTTTTTCACAATGAAAAAACAACTTCTTAAATCATACCTAATCATATCAAAAAGATAGAGGATCCAACCTGAAGATGCTCTCATTTGCCAAATCAGATAACTTTAATAAAAGAACAAATAATTATAGTAATTGGCTAAAACCCACAGAATAAAATACATATCCACAAGTCCATACTGGTATAAATAAATAACTGAATAAGGGCTTCCCTGGTAGCTCAGTCAGTAAAGAATCTGCCTGCAATGCAGGAGACTCGGGTTTGATACCTGGATTGTGAAGATCCCCTGGAGAAGGAAATGGCCACTCACTCCAGTGTTCTTGCCTGGAGAATCCCTTGGACAGAGGAGCCTAGCAGGCTACAGTCCATGGGATCCCAAGAGTTGGACATGACTTAGGGACTAAACCACCGAGGAAGAGGGAACAGTTCTTCCTTACAGTGGAATGCAATTAGCAAATGTAGAAGAAATGATGGAGACAGAAAGGCACCAAGGTAAACACCGCAGTAAAGGATCATTGCAGATAAGAGTCACCCACGGGCGCCAAAATCAGTGGGCGAAAGTATGAGAAACAGAACGCTTGCATAATCTCCGAGTATCTCGTCACAAGATATTTATGAATTAGAAAGGAAAAACCTGAAGGTTTACAGAGGAGAGCCCCAGGAGATGAAGGCGGCAGGGGAAGGAGGTTCCTCAAAGTGATGAAGATTACTGTCTCTAACAGCCAGACAATTTGACATCACACAGCACATTGTGGGCCCATCACTTCAGGGCAAATAGATGGGGAAACAACGGAAACAGTGACAGACTTTATTTTCTTTGCCTCCAAAATCACTGCAGGTGCTGACAGCAGCCATGAAATGAAAAGACACTTGCTCCTTGGAAGAAAAGCTATGACAAACCTACACAGTGTATTAAAAAGCAGAGCCATTACTTTGATAACAAAGGTCCGTCTAGTCAAGGCTATGGTTTTTCCAGTGGTCATGTATGGATGTGAGAGTTGGACTGTGAAGAAAGCTGAGTGCTGAAGAATTGATACTTTTGAACTGTGATGTTGGAAGAGACTCTTTGAGAGTCCCTTGGACTGCAAGGAGATCCAACCAGTCCATCCTAAAGGAGATCAGTCCTGGGTATTCATTGGAAGAACTGAGGCAGAAGCTGAAACTCCAGTACTTTGGCCACCTGATGAGAACTGACTCAGTGGAAAGACTCTGATGCTGGGAAAGATTGAAGACAGGAGGAGAAAGGGATGACAGAGGATGAGATGGTTGGATGGCATCACCAACTCGATGGACATGAGTTTGAGCAAGCTCTGGGAGTTGGTGATGGACAGGGAAGCCTGGCGTGCTGTAGTCCATGGGGTCACAAATAGTCGGACACGATTGAGCGACTGAACTGATCTGAGCACAGTGTGGAGCAGGCAACCCTTCCGTGATATCCCTGCCCCAAACGTGTAACTCATCTAACCTGAGGACACATCAGACAGAGTCATGCAGAGGACATTTACAAAACAACGGACTGGTCCTCTTCAAAAGAGCCGGGGCCAGGAATGACAGATTGAGGATCCCAGACAGGAGAACACCTCAGAGACACAACTACTAAATGCCACGTGGTATCTTGCCTGGGATCCTGAACCAGAAAAAAAGACAGGAGTCAGAAAGTAGGTGAAAGGCAAGTACAGTCTGGAGTCTAAGTAATAACACGAGGTCGTTCAGGGTGAACCTCCTGGTTTCGATCATTGTTCAGGGTCACAGACATGTTAACACAGGGAAGCTTAAGGAAAGGGCACCCAGGAAATCTCTGCGCTGTTTTTGCAACTTTCTCTATGTCTAAAGCTATTTTAAAGCAGGAAGATCAAACACATCAGAGGGCACGCCCCCCTCGCTGTTCCTGGCACCCTCTGACTAGTTCAGTTTTCACCAATCACTAGGCACTTGATGGGCGTGTGTTAGCTGCCTCCAGCTCCGGCACAGACACACGGGACTTCACTAGAGCACCCAGAGTCTGGTGGGGGCCCCGCCAGAGTGGTGAGTTCCAGGGGACAGGGCGGGGACTGCAAAGGCAAGGAGGAGGAAGGAAGCCTGGCATGCTCCACAAACATCAAAGGAAAGTCTGAGGCCAAAGCAGAGCTCTCAGGCAGAGGTCCACACCTGACTGGTGCCCACATGGGCCCTGCAGCTGCCCGCTGGACACTCTCCAACCCTCTGACCGAGACATGTGGGCCCCAGGTGCCCCAAGAACTCCAGGTTCATGTCTGAGAGGGTGTCCCAGGGTCCTGGGCAAGCAGAGCCCCTCCCTCTAGCTGAAGGGACATCGCCTTCGTGGACCTGTGTGGAACGGAGCACCAGAGTGGGGCTGGCAGTTTTCTTTGGTGACCCACCCTCACACCAGACACAGAGTGAGCCCAGAATTCTGGGCTCCGGTGCCCACGGCCTGGCCTTCTGCTTGAGTTGCACGTGTGGGCTCGGGTGCTGGCTCTCACCACCCGAGCTTCAGCCTCGCTGGCACTCCTGGTCCACAGCACCCAGCAGCAGGCATCATTTGCCCTGTGTGGCTCGCAGACTCCACACCACATGCACACAGCCCTCGGGGGCTGGCCACACACCTCAGCTTTGAGGGCCACGGAAGCTCCTGTCTTGCATCCTCCCTCACCTCTGAGCCCCACTGCATGCCACACTCTCACAGCTGGGTCCACAGAGGGCTGGCAAGCCTCGCGTGGACGGGGCAGCTCTTCTCTCTACCTGCCGGTGGCAGAAGGCATGGAAGGCCCCTCCAGGGTGCAGGATAACAGCCTAAGGTCTGTATGGAAGATGTGGCTGGATGTGTGGTTCTTCACTCACACAATAAAGTTCCCAGCAGTAAATTTAATATGACCAGAAATGCACAATGGTTCAGTTTAGCTTGGACGGTAAAGCGTCTGCCTACAATGCGGGAGACCCGGGTTTGATCCCTGGGTTGGGAAGATCCCCTGGAGAAGGAAATGGCAACCCACGCCAGTATTCCTGCCTGGAAAATCCCATGGATGGAGGAACCTGGTGGGCTACAGTACATGAGGTGGCAAAGAGTCAGACACGACTGAGCGATTTCTCTTCACTCTTCACTTCAGTCTCCTGCATAGCCTGGGTCAGAACTGCACTGGTGGTCATCACCAACAAAGCACGAGAATGCCACAGAATTCCCAGACAGACGGATGAACTGAGTCAGGAGGAACACCATAACCAGCACTAAATGCATAGAATTTGGGAACACAAAAGCAAGAGATCTAGACAAGCAGGTTCCATAGAGCTATTACTGTGAGTAATAACCACATGGCTACCTTTCCCCTGCTATGAGAGACATATGAAATTAGATAGGAAGAGAACACTCAATACAAAGAACACAAAGAGACGCTTCTTCGACCCAAACAAGAAGACACAGCGAGCACGCCCTAAGAAGGATCTTTGCTGCATTGACTGGACAGTAAACTACCAGGCTGGCACCCCTTCCCCCCATTCCTCTAAATCTGCATCAATACATCACAATTCCCCCCATGGGCCTGTGGATCTTGGAACACACTTTAATCAAATTATTTATACAGAAAACAAATATCTGCCCAGGAACCCCCAAATACCCTAGAGACAGCCATACCACTGGAAGCCGTCTAGAAGAAGTGTTACTAAGGAGCCCAGGTGAGGAGAGGCGGGAGCCAGCTCACCCATTTTGATGCTCTCTTCCTGGGATGCACATCTGAGACAGAAGAACCACAGCAGGGCCAAGTGAGTCCCGAGCCCCACTTGGTGTCCTGACACTGTGCAAGCAGCTTTCCATTTCTAAGTCTCCATCACCAGGCCCCAAGGCTTGCCTTTAACGCCCTTCTGCTCCCGTCTTCCTGGAGGCTGTCAGGGGCTCTGAGCCCCCGCGGTCCCAGCCGCGCCTCCGCAGCTCCCGGCACTGTGAGCTCACCGGTGAGGACCCACGGATCCTCTCTCACGCGTGCAGTAAGTGCTAACCACTGCCTCCCTCCCTGTTTACAGAGAGGTGGATGTGGGAAAACAGTCTGGCCCCTCGTCCCCCTGCTCTCCCAGAAAGGGGGCACAACGGCCATCATGTTGCTTTGTCCCCACAGACTCGCACTTCCTCAGAAAGTGCTAAGCCTCACCGAGGAGTCCAGGGTGCTATGCCTCCCTCTGAGTAAGTCAGATTAATTAGCCAATTCACACATGGGGAGCCTCTTATTCTTGCAGGCTTTGTTTACAGGTCAGAAATTAGACTCGAAGCGAAAACTGACATCTCAGTGTGAAGAGTGTTTTCCCTCACAATACAGCGACTCAGGGCCGGGGGCTCAGACGACATGTGGGCCATCCCTTCCCTTCACTGTGGACCAGGGAGCGGCAGTGGCCGGCAGGACACAATGAGACATGAGCTTTCCGTGGCGGTGGAGCCGAAGGACTCGCAGGACCCAGGACCCGATGGGAACTGGAAATCTGTCTCATTTTGTTTAGTTATTTTATTGAGATGCTGGTGCCTCCCGAGCACTCAGCTTTATCCCTGAGATCTGGGTGTGTGGTGCTGAGGAAGGTGTGTGACCTGTAGCCAGAGCCGACAGCCTAGAAACACATCCAGCCAGCCAATTATGTTCAGCTGATGCTCTTTCCTTAGCAACTGGATCCCATGAACAGGGACAAGGGAAGCCTGACTAGAAGCTCCATCCAGGTTCTGAGCACGGTCCTCGCAGCACTGGGACCTGACCCCTGGGAAAGCTGGGTGCAGCCGGCCCAGGGTTGCCCAGCAGCCCCGCTGGTCTGATCTGCTCAGCACATCCTCGGGCGCACAGTCTGTGGTGCTCGGGAGTGGTGGCCCTGAGACCCCACACCCTTGGCACCAAAGGCCCTGGGAGGCGGCAGGGCTGCCCAGGCCCCAGCCCTGGCCCCTCCTGCAGCATCGCTGCAGCAGAACCTGCAGGGTGGCCTCAGTGCAGCGCTCCAGCTTATCAGGAGGCCTTGCTGGCTGAGTAGGAAGGCGTATCGCCAGCAGCAAATGTCAAGATTATCTCTGAACAGCCCTCACTCCCGCACCAGGTCGAGTAGATGTGGGTTTCATAGGCATTCAATACAGTAACTGTTTTGCACAGAGATGTGGGGACCCACCAAGGCAGTCTGAAGAAGGAAGAAAAGAAACTCCCGTGCAGATGTCCAGTGCTGTGACCCTTTTGGTCTGCCTGTCACTACTGCCTCCTGGCGATCACAGAAGCCTCCTGCTGGCTTCATGATCCCTTGGTTTCTGCTCCAAAACCAGGCCTGGAACACCCTCCTGAAGGCTGGTTTGTCATCCTCACAGTACGACAGCACCCAGCAAAAGACCCAGCACTTATCAGTGCTAAAAAAACAAGCTCCTGATGGAGAAGGAAAGCTAAATTGGAAAAGACGGAGCATGTGGTCGGCTTCTCTCCTTTCAGGTTGAACCTCAGAGCTGGCTGTTCTACTTCTGCCTCCCAAGCCCCTTCACCTCTATCCTGCCCTGCACTGGACGTGGACCAGGCCAGCAGCCTCTCCCTGGCTGTCTTGGCCAAGGGAGGTGGCAACAGGAGGTCAGGGGCTGGAGAGAGACTTTCCCACAATCTCGGCTCCCACTGTGGTTGGTCCCTGAGCTCCACCCACCCTGCAGGTCCCCTAATGATGTCCAAGGCTCAGTGAGGTATGCAGTGGAACCCCAGGTCCTCTGAGGCCCTGGCTGATGCACTGTCTCTGGTTCGGGATGAGACTCCCACACTCTAGCCCCATTCCTGCCCTTAAGGACACAGGTTAGCCTGCTCCCTGCAACCATGCAGACTCAGGCAGACAGAATCCAAGGTCACCCAGAGCATGCTGAAGAAGGCACGCGAACCACTCCACCTCCCCCACCTTCTGTGCTGCTGCAGGCCATCCCAGACAGGAGGCAAGGGTCAGAGGGGAACGAACGGATACTCTGGAAGAGATTTTGGGATGGCCCCTTGAGGCCACTCTTCACACACAGGCCCTAAATCTTCCTCCCAACTGAAAACAACTAGATAGATCTGTGCTGGGAGCAAGGGGGTGATGTAGACGTGGGCCTAGGGAGGAGCCTGCCCCATGAAGAGGAAAGGACCCTCCCACCCAGGACGCCCCACCCAGGACACCAGGGTTTCCCCAGGAGAAACCCCCTTCTGGACAGTGGTGAGGGGACCATGAATATGGCCCACAGGCCTGCAAGGGTATCATGACCTGTAGAGAGGGTCACCATCCTGGTTAGAAGAGGGATTCCCCCCCAGCCAGCGTGGGGGGAAAGAGAATGAGCAGGCAGACAGGGAAGACTGAGGCCAGAAGTAACAACGCAAACATCTGCCCGGGTCTACGCAGGTCTAGATCATCCCAAAGCAGCTGTGAAACTTAACACAGAAATCAAACTGTGAAAATGGAAGGTGCATACTAATTTTCAAAAGTGGTGGTATAACAAGTATAAGATGTCCAAATTCGAACCACAGTGAAATTCGTTGGGTTTGTAAATGGGTGGGAGTGAGATGCTCTAGTCCTTTTGAAGAGAAATAGCCCAGAGCTTTGTCTAACTCTTAGGGCAACTTAAGTTTAAGAAGGTTTTAAAAATTGAAAAATAATAGCTAGCAGGATAAAAACAGGATGTATATCTTCTAAGTTACTGTAGAATGGAGCAAAGTAGAAGACACAGTCCAGATAACAAAAGACAAGAAAAAACTTTAAAACCACAAATTAACGAATCTGTGCTGAGACCCAAGGAAGGCCAAGGCCCAGGGAATCAAGGAGCTGGAGAGAGCTGAGCTGTGACATTCACAGACAGAGGAGGGGGAGGTGAGATGGCCAGAGCAAAGCCAGACACTGGCCAGAGCCGTGGGATTTCCTCTGAAAGCAGCGGCAGTCAGGAGAGTGTCTTCAGGAGAGGTGGGTGGTCTGATACAGCTGTGGAAGGGTCAGCTTCAAGGCACTCTTCAGAGGCAGCATGAGGAGACTTGCTAAGGGCCAGCGGTGGGGTAGGGATGATGGAGATCAAGACCAAAGTCAAGCTCCCTCGTGGAAGCCCCTGCATGGGGGTGCTCTTTACCAAGGTGGTGAAAGTTCAGGATTAGAGGCAGGAGTGGGGTCTTGTTTTTGGTTTGATTTGGGGGTTGAGAATAAAGGAGCTGGGGCGGGGGGAGGAATCAGTCCTTCCATTCTGGAATTCCTGCCCTCATCAATGGGTAAGTAGGCACACAGAGAGTCAAGACTGACTTGGAATGGCCAGCCAATGCTGGAGGATGGTCATGATGGCCCTGGGAGGAGATGCAGGGAAAGGAGAATGGGTCAAGACCCCAGGACTTTGTCCATGTCCAGGTTAAGTAGAAGAGGGCCAGTGGCAAGGGAAGAAAGTCAGGAGCCAGGGGTGCCGAGGTCAATACTGTGGCACAGAGGGAGCATGGGAGCCTGAGACACGGGACAGATGAATGACCACATCCCGTGGACAGGGGGCAGTGTATCTGGACACTGTCAGTGATACAAGGGGGCAGTGGGGGGAGTAGGGGATGCAGGCAATGCTTCTGAGGAAGTTGGGAACTGGCCAGTAGCCCCAGGGACAGGCGGGCCATGCGTTAGGGGCAGTACCAGGGCCTAATTACCCTGAAGTGGGAAATGGACTTCTAGAGGGAACTAAGGGGGAAGCAGGGAACAGCTGCTGGGCAGGTGGGTGGGCAGGGACCTGGAGTGGAGGAGGGGCCTGCAGTCAGGAAGTTAAAGGTAAATTTCTTCAGCTAAGTTGGAGAGTTTCCTCTGCCTGCAGGCAGGGAAGTGCGGGGGTTGAATGGGGTTTGGCTCAGTGAGGAATGGGGATGCATAACCATAAAGACACGCTGTGGTGTCCAGGGTGGATGAATAAGGACCAGAAGGCAGAGCGGGTGGGGATGGGCTGGGCTAGGCGAGCAGGGTCCTGAGAGGGCAGGACAGAGGTGGGACTGGAGGCAGGAGGGGTGACTTCAAAGTGAGTGTCAGGGTGCAGCATCTGGTGTCAGACCGGCTCCCCTGTTGTGACCCCGCAACTGGGGGCGGGTGTGGGGGTCAGCGAGAACAAGTCACACTTAGAGATACAGGCCAAGAAACAATGACATCAAGACCACATGGACCGCTAACAACTAGCAGTGGGTGTCCTTCTCAGTTATCGATCAGTTAGGGCTTTTTTGTCTACTGGCATGCAGTACTGTACAATTCGAGCTGTTTAGCATAACGACTTGAAATACATGTATTTCAAGATGATCACCACTGTAAGGTTAGTTAATATCAACACTCTGGCCACCTGATGCGAAGAACTGACTCATTGGAAAAAACACTGATGCTGGGAAAGATTGAAGGCAGGAGGAGAAGAGGACGACAGAGGATGAGATGGTTGGATGGAGTCACCGACTCGATGGACATGAGTTTGAGCAAGCTCTGGGAGTTGGTGATGGACAGGGAAGCCTGGCGGGCTGCAGTTCATGGGGTCACAAAGAGTCGGACATGACTGAGCAACTGAACTGAACTGAACTGACTGAATATCTATGACCTCACAGCTACAATTTTCTCTCCTTGTGATTAGGTTCAGTTTAAGTTTTAAAAAATAAATGACAATGCTATTTAGAAAAAAATAAGTAAAAGGACTTTCCTGGTAGTCCGGCAGTTGCGGCTTCACCTTCCAACGCAGGGGTGTGGGTTCAACCCCTGGTTAGGGTGGTAAGATCCCATATGCCTCCCCTCCAAAAACAAAAAACCCAAACATAAAGAACAGAAGCAATATTCAACAAATATTCAATAAAGACTTTTAAAATGTTCCACATAAAAAAAAAAATCTTTAAAAAACATAACAATTGAAAACAAGTAAAAATGCCAAAAGATAAAGAAAATACACTCACAGAAACCAAGGAATCTTTAATACCACAAACAGAGAATTCAGATCAAGAAGTATGAAATACATCTGCATCTCCATTCTTTCCCCGCAAATGCTTTCACCAGCACCATTCTTCTAGGTTCCATATCTAAGCATCAATATACAGTATTTGTTTTTCTCTTTCTGATTTACTTCACTCTGTATAATAGGCTGTAGGTTCATCCACCCCAGTTCAACTGAGTCACATTTTTTATGGCTTAGTAATACTCCATTGTATATATGTACCACAACTTCTTTATCCTTTATCCTTCTTTATTCTTTATTCATCTGTTGATGAACATCCAGGTTGCTCCCATGCCCTGACTATTGTATTGATAATACAACGTAAAATAATAATAATAAGTGATGGACACAGTGGGGGAAGGAGAGGGTGGGATGAATTGAGGAAGTAATATTGACATATATACACTAGCATGTGTAAAACAGAGAGCTAGTGGGAAGCTGATGTCTAGCACAGGGACCCAAGCCTGGAGCTCTGCGACCACCTCGAGAGGTGGGAAGGGGGTGGAGGTGCAAGGCTCAAGAGGGAGGGCAGACTCATGTATGTTTATCTATGTATATGCTTACGGCTGATTTGCACTGTTGTATGCCAGAAACCAACACAACATTGTAAAGCAATTACACTCCAATTAAAGAATTTTAAAAAGAAGTATGAAATATCCCTTAGAGACCCTTGTTTTGTCGACAGTTCATGATGAAAACACACAACCACAAAGGCTGCAAAGCAAGTGATGCAGCCTCTGCCTCTGTTGGAACTGTGAGGAGGGAGCGAGCAAACGATGGTGTTGGTGGGCCTCTCACGGCCTGCCTCCGCTGATGAGACTGTCTGACGGGAGCAGAGAGGCACAGGGCATTTCGATAATGAAACAAGTGGGGCTCACTTGTGAAAGCACAAGGAAGCATTTACCAGAATCGATCCAGCCACTTCTGCCAGCCCAGACTAAATGCCCTGACCTGCCATCCTGGAACCCCAAACCCCTGCCACACAAAGCCACAGCCTACACCCCTACCAGATGCTACCTCTCGAGAGGTGAGAGGGTTGTCTCCACTGGCTCCTCCCCTGTCCACACTCCTTGACCAGAAGCCCCCTGCCCCCCAGTAGAGCCTGCCAGGCCTGTCTCGTGGCCTGCCTCCTCACACCCCCTGCCCCCACACCCAGAGCCCTGGGGATGTGTCCTAGAGCCCTCTCTCAAGGCCCCCGGTTCTGGAATCGTGGAGCATAATGTCCAAGTCTCCACCCTTCAACTGATGAAGGCACTTCAGGGGCCCCTCACTCCCTTTCATGCAGTCTCAGAGGAGGAGGAAAGTCCTCTGAGTCAAAACCCCCGCACTGCTCCACTGCCTTAGCCTGCTCAAGAACTCCACGGCGTTCCTCGTCCCTCACCCGGCTGCCTCTTCGGCCACCACCACCCCAGGGCTCTTTCTCCAGGGCCAGCAGCACACCTGGGGCTGCCTGTCCCATTCTAAGCAAGAAAACCCTGCCTCTCCCTCCGGTTACCACCACCAGCGCCTGCTCCCCTCCACACTGGACCGTGCTGGTCCCAGATTTGCATCCCTGTGCTGCACACCCAGCACCCATGTCCTCTGCCCCACCTTCAGGGGCTTCTCACCACCCTCTTTCAGCTTTTCTCTGGTGCTGTCTGGTTTCCATGGCACCAGGGGCTACAGGCTTCCTCTCAGTGTATTTGCCCTGAAACAGAGAATGTACGTTTCCTTGAAAGTCCACTAACATTTACAAAGCTGAGCAAACGCCAGAGACAAGGACGATTTCAGAAACTCACCAAGGCTCATAGCACCCAGGTCATCTGCCACGCTCATAACTCAGAATGTGCTGGCCTCGACCATGGCATCTCTGCCAAGTCTCCATGGAGATTGGCTCTTCTCCTTCCTCTGGAGTCTGGCAGCTGAGGAAGGTGCCCAAAGCTCCATGAAGCCTGGGGCGCTGGCTGGGAGACTATAGATGTCCAGACACCTGGCAGGAGGGTCCAGACAGGCTCTCTGGAACTGAAAGAGAATCCAGAGATGCCCAGAAGCATTTGATCATGTTGCTGTGGAAATAGGTGAAGTGGGCCCTTGCAGGAAACTTGAGTCTGGGCTGGCTAGAGGTGGATGTCATTGAATGGGTGAAGAAACCTGATTCAAACCTAAAACCCGATTTTAGGCACTGAGATCTAAAAACATTTGGGTTGTACTAGGAAGGATGGAGGATGGCCTGCAGTCCATGGGGTCGCGAAGAGTCGGACACAACTGAGTGACTTCACTTTCACTTTTCACTTTTATGCACTGGAGAAGGAAATGGCAACCCACTCCAGTGTTCTTGCCTGGAGAATCCCAGGGATGGGGTCGCACAGAGTCGGACACGACTGAAGTGACTTAACAGTAGCAGTAGCAGCAGTAGCAGGAAGTAACTTCAAAGGAACAAACTAACACCCAACTACTTGGAAGTTTTTTAAACTTTCTCCTAAATGACTCAGGTTATTAGAATCAAAACAATAATTTTTATAACTTTCTATTTTGTATTGGGATATGCAGATGACACTACCCTAATGGCAGAAAGCAAAGAGGAACTAAAGAACTTCTTGATGAAGGTGAAACAGGAGTCTGAGTTTAAAGCTGGTTTAAAGTTCAACATTCAAAAAACTAAGATCACAGCATCTGGTTCCATCACTTCATGGCAAATACATGGGGACACAATGGAAACAATGACAGACTTCATTTTCTTCAACTCTGAAACCACTGCGGACAGTGATTGCAGCCATGAAATTAAAAGACACTTGCCCCTTGGAAGGAAAGCTATGACCAACCCAGACAGCATATTCAAAAGCAAAGACATTACTTTGCCGACAAAGATCTGTATAGTCAAAGCTATGGCTTTTTCAGTAGTCATGTACGGATGAGACAGTTGGACCATAAAGAAGGCTGAGCACCAAAGAACTGATGCTTTTGAACTGTGGTGCTGGAGAAGACTCTTATGAGTCCCTTGAACAGCAAGGAGATCAAACCAATCAATCCTAAAGGAAATCAACCCTGAATATTCATTGGAAGAGCTGATGCTGAAACTAAAGCTCCAAAACTTTGGCCACCTGATGAGAAGAGGCAACTCATTGGAAAAGACCCTGATGCTGGGAAAGATTGAGGGCAGGAAGAAAAGGGGACGACAGAGCATGAGATGGTTGGATGGCAATTCAGCACCACCAAACCAGCTCTTCAACAAATGCTAAAGGATCTTCCCTAGACAGGAAACACAGAAAGGTTGTATGAACGCAAACCCAAAACAACAAAGCAAATGGCAACGGGACCATACCTATCAATAATTACCTTAAATGTAAATGGGTTGAATGCCCCAACCAAAAGACAAAGACTGGATGAATGGATACAAAAACAAGACCTCTATATATGCTGTCTACAAGAGACCCACCTCAAAACAAGGGACACATACAGACTGAAAGTGAAGGGCTGGAAAAAAATATTTCATGCAAACGGAGACCAAAAGAAAGCAGGAGTCTCAATATTCATATCAGATAAAATAGACTTTAAAATAAAGGCTGTGAAAAGAGACAAAGAAGGACACTACATAATGATCAAAGGATCAATCCAAGAAGATATATCAATTATAAATATATATGCACCCAACATAGGAGCACCGCAATATGTAAGGCAAACGCTAAGAAGTATGAAAGGGGAAATTAACAATAACACAATAATAGTGGGAGACTTTAATACCCCACTCACACCTATGGATAGATCAACTAAACAGAAAATTAACAAGGAAACACAAACTTTAAATGACACAATGGACCAGCTAGACCTAATTGATATCTATAGGACATTTCACCCCAAAACAATCAATTTCACATTTTTCTCAAGTGCACACGGAATCTCCTCCAGAATAGATCACATCCTGGGCCATAAATCTAGCTTTGGTAAATTCAAAAAAATTGAAATCATTCCAGTCATCTTTTCTGACCACAATGCAGTAAGATTAGATCTCAATTACAGAAAAAAAAAACTATTAGAAATTCAAACATGTGGAGGCTAAATAACATGCTTCTGAATAACCAACAAATCATAGAAGAAATCAAAAAAGAGATGGTTGGATGGCATCATCAATTCAATGGACAAGAGTTTGAGAAATCTCTAGAAGACAGTGAAGAACAGGGAAGCCCAGCGCTGCAGTCCATGAGATAGCAAAGAGTCGGACATGACTGAGCAACTGAACAATAATAAAATAACCAATTAAAAAACAACATTGTGATAGCTTCCGGTGAACAGTGAAGGGACTCAGCCACACATATACATGTATCCATCTCCCCCACCCCCTCCCCAAAGCACAAATACTTTTAAAAATGACAATGAGAATTCAGCATAACAAAATTAGTAGGTAAAACCACAGGTGTCACCAGAAGCAAACCACAGCCTCAAATGCTCCATAATTATAAAACAGAATGATAACAAACAAAGCGGGCACTCAGGAGGCAGAAAGAAAAAAATAAACCTAAAGTAAATAGTTAAAATAACATGTATATGGATCCCATTTATGAAAAAATACATCTTTGCAAAAAAAGGAAAATGGCCCCCCAAATATCAGTGGTGACTAAACTCGTTTCTATGGCCGCTGTAACAAAGTATTGCAAACATATTTCATTATTCTACAGTTCTAGAGGTCAAAAGCCCAATATGTGTCTCACTGGGCTAAAATCAAGATGTTGGCAGGGCTAAGTTCCTCTGGAAGCTCTAGGAAAGAATCTGCTCCCTTGCCTTTTCCAGCTTCTGAAGACCACCACATTGCTTGGCTTGCGGTCCCTTCCTCCACCTTCAAAGCCAGCACCTTCAAATCTCCCTCTCACTCTGATCTCCTCTTTGGCACCCTCTTGCATGTTTAAGATGACTTGTGATTACAGGGGGACTCTGGACAATCCAGGAGCATCTCCTTACTGTGAACTCAGCTTATTAGACCCTCACCTCCATCTGCACCCTTAATTCCCCTGTGCCATCTAGCAGAACATGTCCACAGGTCCCAGAGACTTGGTCATGGGATCTTTGTGGGCTATTATTCTCTCTCCCACAGTGGCTATGTCAAAATGGTAGGATTCCGTGTTTTTAATCTCCTTCCTTATACTTTTATACACTGTTGGATCTTTTGGTTTACAAGAAGCATATACTTACATGCTCAAAAAATAATGAGCATAACAGAAAAAAAAAGAAATAATAACTTCCTCTTACATGCCCCATTGATAGCACCTCTGCAACACCATTTTTTGGCTGGTTTTTCTATTCTCCTCCCCTGACTGTGACCTGCCTAAGGACAGGGCAGACCTTCTCCTTCCTGCGTCCCTAGCACCAGACACAGGCTTTTTTTTTTTTTTTAAATGTCAGCTTAGGCAAACATTCCTTGAACTTAGGATAAATCCCTTTATCAAGAAGACTGGTTCTGGGGGGATGATGTGCACACTCAAAAATGCGCTTCAAAGCCGACATCCAAATAAACACAATGATGTTACTGACAAGCCCTCATACATAGAACTTAATGCAGAAGTAGTCTGGAAAAGGCAAGCCAGCAGACAGAGAACGTGTTATTGCTTGGACTCTGGAGAAAACCCTTCCTCTGAATAGAGCCAGAACAGAGATGTTAAAAGCCAGAAGGCCCCACAGAACACAAGCCTTCCAAAAAACATTTAATTCCTCAACCTGACCAAGAAGGACACTAGTCCCACTGCAAGAACATCCCCACTGTGACCTGAGGTAGGCTCTGGGGGCCTAGCTTGTCCCTGACCCCCAGTGGGAAGCCCCAGAAACAGAGGGAATTGCTCAGAGGCTCAGTCTGACTGTGCCATCCCCGAATCCAGGCTGGAGGAAAGTGTGAACTGGCCCAGCTGAGACTTGTATGAGGCTTCTAGATCAAATCCCTGCCCTGTCATTCCCGAGCTATTTGACCTCTTTTAGCCTCGGTGTTTTTATATGTGAAATGACACAATATTACCTGCTTTACAGAGTTGTTAGGAATAAAAATAAGATGACGAGGCAAAGTTAGTGAGAGGAGTATCATTCCCATTTTACAGATTGGGAAGCTGAGGCTCAGTAAGATTGTATGACTCTCTCAGGGTCAGGCAGCTAATGACTGGCTGACTCTTCCCCCACCAAACATCGTGATGGGGTTCCCCATGGGGCTGCCCCTGTGGCTCACGGATGACCCCCAGATGAAAAGCTGTACATAGACCTCCCTCTTCATGGTAGCACTTGAGTAACTGAGGGACTGAAGAGGACTTAAAGAGTCTCCTTCATGAATGCTTTGGGTTTGGGAATGCTGGATTCTGGATTTGATGCAGAACTTGAGGCCAACCCATCTCCTGGAAAAGGAATACAGATTAAGACAGAATCCCCCTCGCAGTGTCCTCTTACCCAATGGAGACTTTAAGAAGGAGAGAGCTCCCAGAGACCTAGACAGCAGTGGGGAGTAATGGGGAAAGGAGGAAGGAAAAGCCTCCTATAGCTCCAGACAAGTTCGGTCCACACACTCAGCCTGTGGGCACCCTTCGGAAGCAGCCCAGGCTCTAGGTTCAGGGGCTCCCTGAAAGGAGCTTGGAAAGTCAGACCAGCCCAGCATCTGGTCACCCTCTAGCCAGTTTTAGAAAGGAAAGCGTAGAGTGAATTGAAAGCCCATGCAGGCATCACTTGGGGAAAAGCCCTCAGCAGAGGCTGGGCTGCCAGGATGTCTGCCTCTTATCCAAACACATTTATGAAAATAGATGGGGTAGTCAGGCCAAGGTACCCCAAGGTGAGGTCACCAAGATTCTCAGCAAACGAGAGCTGCCTCCTACTTGGGTCCCCTAGATCAGCAAGGATCCCTGAGGTCCCCGGGTCCACAGCATCCAGCTCCCCAAACTCACCTTGACAGCAGTACAATAGAGATACATCCACACATTCACACACATGGCCAACATTTGTGACCTGGAGCTGGATGCAGACCATGGGGACCAACTCCTAATGGCACAAATGGGCAGCAAACAAGCAAGCAGGAAATAGGGAAAATAAGAGAGGAATAGAACCATGAAGACAACAGTGCAGGGCAATGTCACGGGAATGACAAGGAAAGCTTCCCGGAGGAGGTGACATTGGAGCTGAGGCCTGGCTAAATGACAAAAAGGAGCCAGCTATTCAGAGATCTAGGGGAGCAGGTTCCAGGCAGAGGGAACAGCAAATGCATAGGCCCTGTGGCCAGAATGAACCTGACATGTTTAAGGAAGAGAAAGAAGGCCAACGTGATTAGATGATGGGAAGGTCATGAGGTCATGAGAGGTGGGCCAGCCCACTAAGTAGAGCCTCATCAACTGTGCTTAATTCCCATTTCTCCTCTCTGGAGTGGGAGACCCCTGGGAGGTCTTAGGCAGTGGCTGATAAGATCTGATTCCCATCTCATTTACTCTGGACGTGTTGCAAGAATTTCAGGGCAGCATGTATGAAAGCAGGGGGTCAGTGAGGAAAGGCACGAAGCCTCCCTCCCCTCTCTGTCAAATGCCCTTATCCAAGTCTCTCCCAGATTATAAACCACCCGGCACACAAAAGGTCTCCTAAGCGAGAGAGAGCACACCTCACCTAGTCCCACCTGCTGAATGCAGCTACCTAACGGAGACGGAGGGCATGCAACAGCTTTCGAGGACTCTAAAAGGTAAACAGTAACATGCAGCTGGAGGAAGAAGACCAGAATCTGAAGGACCACCAAACTGACAGTGAGGTTACTATTTTTCTAACCTCCAGTATCACTCAGTCTGGGTATAAGGCAGGTGAAGCCCTCTAGTTGTGGCTCAAGGAGAAAGAATGGACTTTCTAACACTCAGAGTAGGGGAAACACCCAATTTTTCTTTTTTATTTCATTTTTCTCTTCTCCATTCTCTCACACTCTTCTCCATTCCCTCTCACATTCTCTCACACCTGTCAGTACACTCAAAAAATGAGAGGGGAGCATTATTACTCTCTAATTGGTGTACCTGTGGTCCCAGGAGGGTGAAACAAACGTCTGTTGCTCTCTTCTTTCTGTATCCTCTCATGTGGTTTCAGGAAGTGTACAACAGAGCAGGGTAAACAGAGCCCCAACTTCGTGGTCAGAGAGCCTTAGGAAACACCAGGAAACTGGAAAACACTAGGGAGATGGTGGACAAAGTGGAACTTTGGAAACCGATGTCATAAGTTGTTTATAATCTCCTGGGTTCACCCCTGAGCTGTGCATCCATAGATCTGACTCTAAACAGCACACCATAGGCTCTGGGAACTGAACTATGAGATAAAACAATGCCTGGGTCCCAGAATGGCCAGTGGGTGTTGCACACAGGGAATTAACACAAATATCACCGCATGGTCTTCAAAAATGTACCTGACATTGAAACTACAATCCATAGAAGGCAGGTTACAACTTGTAACCTGAACCTAACTGGGTCAATTATCTTATAAAATAAAAATATTAACCTTCTCCATAGGTCTTAAATAAGACTACAGCACTTAAACAAAACCAAAAGTTTCATAGCATAGTATCAAAATGTCCAGCATCCAATCCAAAATTACTTGGTATTTGAAGAACCAGGAAAATCTCAACTTGCATGGGAAAAGACAATCAACAGATATCAACACTGAGACAACATATATGTTAGAATTATCTGACGAAGATTTTTAGGCAGCTACCATAAAAAGTCTCTATAATATAAGGGCAAAACCTCTTGCAATGAATGGAAAGATAGTCTCTGCAAGAAATATAAGACAGAAAATAAAGAACAAAATGGAAACGTTATAACTGAAAAATACAATAAGCAATTTTTAAAAATTCACTGAATGGGTTCAACAGCAGAAAGGAAATAACAGAGGAATGAATCAGTGAACTTGAAGACAGATCCACAGAAATTATCCAATTTGAACAGCAGAGAGAAAAAAACATTTTTATAAAGAAAAGAGCCTTAGGGACTAATAAAATACAAAAAGAATCTAACATTAATGTCATAATTGTTCCAGGAGAAGAGAAAGAGTATAGTGATTAAAAAAAAAATAATGAGTGAAAAATCCCCAAATCTTGTGAAAGATACAAACGTACAGATTCAACAACACAGGGAACCTCAAACAAGATAAGTCCAAAGAATTCTACTCCTACACATGTTATAATCAAACTTCTTAAAACTATATACCAAAAAAAGCCTTGAAAGCATCCAGGGAAAAACAGTGCATTACTCATAGGGGGAAAAATGATTCAAATTAGCACAGATATCACATCAAAATCATGGAGTCTAAAGGCAGTGGAAAAACAATTTTAACATGTTGAAAGGAAATAACTACCAACATAGAATTCTAATATTTCCAAAAAAAAAAAATTTCCTTCAAGACTCATGGAGACATAAAGACATTCTCAGAGGAGGAAAAACAGAGAACGTATTACCAGCAGACCTACCCTAAAATAGGTGCTAAAGGAAATTCTTTAGGCAGACAGGAAATGATACTAGAAGACAATTTTGAACATCAGGAATAAGAGAATAATAGAAATAGTTAACATCTGGAAAAACATAATAGACTATTCTCTTAAGTAGGAATTATATTGTCTGATGGCTCACTGTATGCGTTTGTAAACGTAACTAGAATAGAAAGGGAGTTAAGGGACCTATACGATGCTAGAGTTTCAACATTCAACTTGTATTGGATCTGGTAGACAGTGAAAAATTAATGTTTATTGTAGTCCCTAGAGCAATCAGCAAAACAGCTATACAAACAGTTATAGTCACATACAGATAAGTTTAAATTCTAAAAACAATACAGTTCAGTAGTCAGAAACATTAAAGAAACCCAAAGCAAGTAGAAAGAAGGAAATCAAAATAAGAGTAAAAATCAATAAACCTGGAGTTCCCCTGCTGACATAGTAGTAAGGAATCCACTTGCCAATGCAGGAGATAGGTTCAACCCGTGATCCAGGAAGATACCACACACCGTGGAGCAGCTGAGACCGAGCACCAGAACTATGGAGCCTGCACTCTAGAGCCCAGAAGCCACAACGGCTGAGCCCACGTGCTGCGACTACTGAAGCCTGCACATCCTAGGGCAGAGCTCCACAACAACAGAAGCCTCCACAATGAGAAGCTTGCACACTGCAACTGGAGAGTAGCCCCAGTTCAACACAACTAAAGAAAGCCCACACAGCAGTGAAGACCCCACACAGCCATAAGTAAATAAATAAATGAAATTATTCTTTAAATCAATAAGCCTGAATACACAAAAATAACAGAGAAAAATCAATGAAGAAAAAAACTGGTTCTTTGTAAAGATCAATAAAATTGATAAATCTCAAGACTAGCATTTTTTAAAAGGAAAGAAATGTATATTAACAAAATCAGGAATTTTTAAGAAGGATATCATTGAAGACTTCACAGGCATTAAAAAGATAAAAGAATACCAACAAATAAAACTATACACATAATACAACTGGGATGAAATTCATGATTTCCTCAAAAACCACAACCTACCAAAATTCACCCCAAGATAAAATAGATAGCCTGAAAGTCCTATAACCATCAAAGAAATTGAACTTATAGGCTAAAAGCTTCTAACAAAGGAATCTTTAGGCCCAGACTACTTTATTGGCAAATTCTACCAAATATTTAAGGAAGAAATGACAGCAATGTTACACAATCTATTTTAGAAAATAGAAGAGGAGAGGATATTTCTCAATTCCTTTTATGAAGCCAATATTACCCTAATACTAAAATCAGACTAATATAGCTCAGGGGGAAAAGTTATAGACCAATTTCCTTCAAAAACATAGATGCAGAAATCCTAAGCAAAAAGTGTTGAATCAAATCCAGCAATGCATAACAAGTATAATATATCACAAGTAGAATTTACCCTGCAATGCAGGCTGGCACAATATTTAAAAGTCAATGTATCTACCATATTAACAGGAAAAAAAAAAATTTTCATATCAAATGTTGTAGGAAAAAATTCTGACAAAATTTAACATTCATTTACGAGTAAAAATTTTAAACTTTCAGCTAACCAATACGGAAAAAAACTTTCTCAACTTGATAAGAGAATATACCAATAAGCTCAATAAACCCTAAAGCTCAAATTGATACTCAATCTTGAAAAACTAGCTATTTTATCTCCTAAGAAAGGAAACACATTCTTCCTACTCTTATTCAGCATTGTACTGGAAGTCCTAGACAGTGCAATAAGACAAGAAAAATAAATACAAAGCATATAAGACTGGAAGGGAAGAAATACAACTGTCCTATTCCCCAATAACAAACTGTATATATAAAATATATATATATGTATGTGTGTGTGTGTGTGTGTGTATATATATATATATCAAGGAATCTATAAAAGAAACTTCTAGAAATAACAAATGAGTAGGTAACAAGATATAAAGTCAAAACACAATATATCAATCATATGCCTATATTTCAGCAATAGTCTCTTGGAAACAAAAAACAGCCATGTACAACACTGAAAACAAAATACTTAGATATAAATCTAAACTATGCACACAGGATTTGTATACTGAAAACTAAAAATGCTGATAAAAAGTAATTTTAAAGGACGTAAATAAATGAAGAGATATACTATGCTCATGAGGAGGGCATGGTAACCCACTCCAGTATTCTTGCCTGGAAGTTGAGGTTAACGGGGGCTCTGCAGACAGCAGATGTGGCCAGAGCCTAGGTGTATTCCCTAGAGAACAGTAATCATGCACCTCAGCCAAGGCCTACAGCTTCCAAGGTGATGCAGTGAGCGCTCAGATGCATGTCACAGGAGAGTGGTGCTGACTCTGATTTGGCACAAGCCAAAGCAGATGGGTCAAAGGTGGTTCTGAAACCCTGCCACACTTCCTCAGTGGCTTTCTCAGGAACTGCCTGAGAAAGACCAGGGAGAATATAGTTTGTGCACACACATGTCCAGAAGTAGACCTCGTCTGGGAGCTTCACTGGTGTCCAAAGGAGAGACAGAAGGTTGATAAGTATTTGATAGCAGGGCCAGGTCTCCCACACTCAAGGCCGGTGTGCTTGGCCTCTGGCTCTCAAGCCCTATGGCACTCTATACCTCTCCATGACCCTCTTCTGGTGTTCAGAAAACTAAAAGCCTGGCTGCCTCTGCACTGCCTCTGAATACCCTAATCCTCATCCGCACTTGAAAAACTCCTACTCAACTTCAGGGCCCAACTCCAATGTCCTCTTCCTCCTTCCACAGATACAACTTTGGTCCTAGACAGAAAGTTGGAGGAGGAGTAGGGCAAGGAGGGAAGTAACAAAATCGAGTCAGCAAATAATGCACTGTGGGAGAGGCTGGAAACAGCACCCTCAATGCCCCCAATCCCCACAGGTGGGAAAGCCAGAACTCAAGGATCAGCCCACTACTCTGAATCTCTGATCATTAAAATGCCCACACGCTCTGTTTCAGCAGTTCCACTCATGGCGTCCACCCTACAGACACCACGCTATCTCAGAACACCAGGAGCTGGGCTCACCGAGTTTCACTTTTAACGGCAGAAAGCTGGAAATGACCCAGGGACCCAATCACCGCAGCCCATTTAATATTCCATGGGGTGTTCCCATGGCACAGTGCTGGATGAGGGCTTGTAAATGAGTTCAATCTCCACACATCAACGTGGTGAGGTCCCCAGCATATATTTTTGAGTGAAGAATACAAATTACAGGGTGATAATTATGGAATGTATTTTAAATATATATGTAATTTTTAAAGGAAATATACAAACAATTTTATATACTTTTCTCAAAGTACATTTAGGTATATGTAAAAACATAAAAAAAGATCTAGAAGTATATTGTTCATTTCCTCAAAGGGGTGGCAGCCAAGCGTCTGGGGTGTGGCAAACTAGAGCCTTGGCCTAATCTGCACAGGTGTCAGTTTTACAAGGAGAACATATTCAAAAAACTTGGGTGGCTAAAATATAATGAACGTAGGTGAATTCATTAAAATCAGAATTTCTCTCAATAAGGAAAACCCTGCCATGAAACCTCCAAGGCTGAACCTGTGGCCAGGCCCCGT
Source organism: Muntiacus reevesi (assembly GCF_963930625.1). Lineage (NCBI taxonomy): Eukaryota > Metazoa > Chordata > Mammalia > Artiodactyla > Cervidae > Muntiacus > Muntiacus reevesi. The sequence goes on along the minus strand of NC_089249.1, from coordinate 180,966,045 downwards.
AGGGTGAGGCCAGGGAGCACAGACAGGTTCCCAGTCCTCGCTCTGATGAGATGATGAGATGAGATGAGATGAGATGAGATGCCAGTACAATCTGGCAGGAGAGAGAGGAAGGCTCAGCACAGGGGCCCCGCCAGGCCACAGGGCACAATCAGATTCGTCTGAGGGCAAGCTGGCCTGGCAGTTTAGAACACCCACATGCACACATGCTCACATGTGCATACACAATCATGCGTACACACACATGTGAACACACACCACACAAATACATGTCATAGTCACATAAACATATGCTCAGACACGCCCACTCACACGAATGTACATACATAAACATACACCCACACCACTCACACACACACATACCACTTTCAGTCACATAGATATACACCACAAATTCAAGCTCACACACCACTCACAGGTGTAAACACACACTCACAGACACATAAGTACACATCTGTACACAACACTCGAACACATGTTTGCACATCCTCCCAGGGCACATGATCATGCACACACACACACACACACACACACACACACACACTCAACACTCACTGATGCCTGAGGTCGGAGCAGCCAGTCCCAGAAGCTCAACGCTGGGACTGAGTCCTCAGGGCTGACAGCAGAGCCCAGTACACAGCAGAGGACGAGCACGCATCAGGGGCAGCCAAGGGAAGAGAACCCTGAGATGAGCCAGGAGCCAGCCAGCCTGAGCCCAGCCCAAACCCTCACTGCCAGCAAGGGGCAAACACGAGAACCCTCACGGCATCCTTCCCCCCAGGTCATCCGTCCCTGCTGTGCACTGCCATCCCCCCCAGCAGATGCTGTGACGGGATGACTACCCTCCACAGAGACCACCAGTCATCCCCTGGTCCAGCACCAGGCACCGCTCACCATGCAAGGAAAGCTTTGCAGCACAGCAGAAACTTTGCTCACTAGGGCTCAGCTGCTTAAGAAGCCAGCACCAGAGCCCACCAGCCTGCAGGCATTTCCTGGGCCAGGCTGCGCTGTTGGGCAACAGTGCTATGGAGCACCCCAGGCTGGGAGCCAGGGCTCGTGAGCCCGTGTGACCGCCATTCACACATAGTTGTGCGATGGAATCTCTGAAACATGAAGCAAACCCATCCCCATATCCTCCAGAGGCCTCCCACAGCATGACTGTCCTGTCACCTGACCACTTCACTCAGAGTTCCTGCCACGGATGTCATCTTTCTGTCCTTAGCACAACTCAGCTTAATTTCTGCCCCAGGGCCTTTACACCTGCTGCTCCCTCCACCTGGAAGTCCAGGTCTCAACTCAGAAGTCTCCTCCTCAGAAAGACCTTGGCTATAAGTGCTCCTTCTCTGTCACTCTCCATCCGCCATTCTGTTCTATTTTTTCCATAAAACCATTTCCCAGCAATCAACATATGGGTTCTTTATTGGGTCACTGTCTGCCCTCCAACCAGAACATCTCAGCAGAGTGGAGTTTTCCTTCCTGGATCCACAGCCCCCAGATCAGTGCCTAGCACCTCAGAGGTAGTCAATAAACATGGGAAAATCGCCTCACCTTTGGAGCCTCTCTTTCCCCTACTTGCATGAGGCTTCCTTCTTAAGGTCAGTTTCACAAAATGGGCCAAGTTTACTGCCTTCCAGCATGTGCAGAGCATAAGAGGAAGTGTAAAAGAAATGTTTATGTTGAGAACTCCGGTGCTCTGATTTTTCTCTGGTTTATAAAATACTCGGGCTGTCTGCGTGGAGGTGGGAAGACAGACGCTGGGAGTTGTCTGACACAGATTATCTTAGCAGCAGGGGGATCTGAGGGGATGTCGGGAGGCTACAGGACCATCTGACAAATGACCACCTCGGGGATCCGCAGAGCTCAGCAGCGCCAAGAGAGAGCACTTGAAGTGCCAGTTGGAAAGGCCGTATGCACCAGCTGGAGGCAGAGCTGTGTAGCCTCACGGGCAGGCAAAAGGTGGGCACCATGCGGCCACCCCTGGGAACCCCTGCAGACCCCACGCAACAGATCATCTCGCTTTCTTTCTGTAGACAAATACTTTGAAGGAATTTTTTAAACTGTGTTCACAGAATAACTTCTCCCAAAACTGCATCAATGGGAAGGCAGGGAATAAAGGTTTGAGCACTCCCAGAGAAGGGATGCCTCCTCTGGGTGGTGGGCCCAGAAAAGTGTGTCAGCAGCCCCAGATAACATTGTGTCACCTGGGAGCTTGACAGAAGTGAGGAGCTCCAGCTTCACCCCAGATCCTCAAGCCAGAACCTGCACTGTTGCATGTTCCCAGGTGAACTGATGCTTACTAAAGTCTAGGACATACTTACCTTTGTGTGTATGTGTGTGTGTGTGTGTGTGTGTGTGGTGACAACGCCTGAAATCTACACTCTTGGCAATTTTCCAATACTGAGTACAGTCTTATTAACTCTAACATGCATGCTGTACCCTGGATCTCTGGACTTATTCATCCTGCATAACTGCAACTTTATGCCTCTGACCAGCATCTGCCCATCTCCTCCACCACCTCATCCCCTGGGATCCACTGCTCTACTCCCTGCTTCTATGCACTTGACTTTTTTAGATTACACATATCAGTGAGGTCATGCAGTGTTCTTCTTTGTCTGGCTTATTTCACTGAGCATAATGTCTTCCAGCTTCATCCACATTGCCACAAATGGTAGGATCTCCTTTTGTAAAAGCAAACAATATTCCACTGTGTGTGTGTCTGTTTGTGTGTATATATATATATATATATGTCACAATTCTTTATCCATCCATTCGTCTGTACAATCATTTTAATAATCATTTCACTATGTGCGTGTGTATCAAATCACCATGTATACCTTAAATATATACATGTTTTATTTTTTTTTAAATAAAATTTAACTTAAAATCAGCCTGGGACATGCCACTCAACACTCTCCAGGCCTCTCGAAGATCAGCTGTGTGGCCAGGGCAGTGAGCGTTCCTGTTCACCGAGTCTCCTTCCCCAGCAGTAAAATGAGAGGACTCTCCCAGGTTGGCAAAGGCCCAAGGGAGAAGAGGGCCAGGGAGAAGAAGCTGGGAATCCCTGGAGAAGTGGGAGCCCCGGGGCCTTGGTTGGCCTCCCGGTGATGGTAAGAGGGCTACCACACTGCACAGAGGCCACTGCGGGGTCAGGAAGGCCTTAACCTGGGCAAGCCACCCACCTCCCCCAGCACACTGTCACCTACCGGACACCTCTTTCCTCCTGGCCTTGGCCCCCTGTCTCTTTGGGGTGGGGCCAAGGATCCCCTTGAGGGCAGGACCAGGGTTTGCCATCCACCATCTCAACAACAGGAAACAATTTTTCCAAACCACTCTCCAAACCAGATTATATAAGGGAAAGATGCGTGTGTTCAACAGATGTTTGCTCAGATGCGATCCTCCCCAAGCCCTCTGAGCAGGAAAGCCTTCCCCACTTCTGCTCAGGACCCAGGCCTCCCAGCCCAGGAGGAGCTGGCCTCTGGCTGAACACACCTCTGGAGCGCCTGGGGCTGGGCTGTGCTGAGCCAGGCTGCAAGCCCAGCCCTCCTCTGAGAGCGCTCACTGCTCTCAGCAACCTGAGGGCAGGTGCAGGCGCTACGCAGAGGTGCCGTGAGGGGCCAGGATTGACTGGCTGCAAGGAACACACAAAGAATCAGAGAAACTAACATAAGTCTGCTGGCAAAGGCCCAGCCACAGGGAAGAACGTGAGCCGTGAACCCCTTGCCATGCAGAAGGGGAGGCAGAGAGGATGGAAATGGGGAGGGGACAGAGTGGGCACTGGGGGCGCCAATCACAGTAAGAGAGGCCTCTAGACCCACCGCCCTGGGCCGATGCCAGAAGAGGCAAAGATGCAAACACAGTATTGAAAGTTCCACAGGGTGTGGTCAGCTCCAAAGATACACCCTAGTCCTCATCTCTGAGGATCTGTGAATGTTGTTACCTCGTATGGCAGAAAAGCACTTTTATGTGTGATTAAATTAAGAATCTGGAGGTGGGAGACAATCCTGAATTATCAGGGCAACCCTCAGTGCAATCACATGTCCATTTCCTTATAAGAAAAAGGCCACTATTCGAGGTTTTTTGTATTTCCATACAAATTGTGAAATTATTTGTTCTAGTTCTGTGAAAAATACCGTTGGTAACTTGATAGGGATTGCATTGAATCTATAGATTGCTTTGGGTAGAATAGCCATTTTGATAATATTGATTCTTCCAATCCATGAGCACGGTATGTTTCTCCATCTGTTTGTGTCCTCTTTGATTTCTTTCATCAGTGTTTTATAGTTTTCTATGTATAGGTCTTTTGTTTCTTTAGGTAGATATACTCCTAAGTATTTTATTCTTTTTGTTGCAATGGTGAATGGTATTGTTTCCTTAATTCCTCTTTCTGTTTTTTCATTGTTAGTGTATAGGAATGCAAGGGATTTCTGTGGAATATTACTCAGCCGTTAAAAAGAATTCATTTGAATCAGTTCTAATGAGATGGATGAAACTGGAGCCCATTATACAGAGTGAAGTAAGCCAGAAAGATAAAGATCATTACAGTATACTAACACATATATACGGAATTTAGATAGATGGTGGCGATAACCCTATATGCAAAACAGAAAAAGAGACACAGAAGTACAGAACAGACTTTTGAACTCTGGGGGAGAACGTGAGGGTGGGAGGTTTTGAAAGAACAGCATGTATATTATCTATGGTGAAACGGACCACCAGCCCAGGTGGGATACATGAGTCAGGTGCTCGGGCCTGGTGCACGGGGAGGACCCTGAGGAGTCGGGTGGGGAGGGAGGTGGGAGGGGGGATCGGGATGGGGAATACGTGTAACTATATGGCTGATTCATGTCAATGTATGACAAAACCCACTGAAATGTCGTAAAGTGATTGGCCTCCAACTAATAAAATAATATTTAAAAAAGAAAAAAGAAAAAAAAAAAAAAGAAAAAGGCCAGAGAGACCAGACACCCAGAGAAGAAAGCCAGGCAAAGACAAAGAGAGAAAGAAAATTCTGGCCTTGAAGACAGGAGCGAGGTAGCCACAAGCCAAGGAATGCCTGGAGCCACCAGAAACAAAAGCGCAAGGAATGCATTTTCCCCTGGAGCCACTGCTGAGAGCACGGCCCTGCCAACACGCTGCTCTCTGCCTCCAGGACTGGGGTGTCAGTCGCTCAGTGGTGTCTGACTTTCTGCGACCCCGTGAACTGTAGCCTGCCAGGCTCCTCTGTCCATGGGATTCTCCAGGCAAGAATACTGGAGTGGTTGCCATTTCCTTCTCCATTCCAGAACTGGGAGAGAACACATGTCTGTTGTTTAAGCCAGTAAATTGGGGGTAATTTGTTACATTCAGAGGCAGAAAGTTGATAAAACAGGGAACCTTGATATCGGACTAAACTGGTGAAAGAAATACTGTGAAAGACTGGGGCAGTTAAGGGGCAGGGGGGTTGTCAGAGAGCTAAATCCTCATCTTCTATGGCAGGAAGTCAAAAGATAATGTCAAAACCTGACACCCCAAGAAACAGTGCCAGGAATGTACTCAAAGAAATGCTGGTGACTGCTGGAACCCATGCCTAAAACCATCCATGGGCCCCACTCTTGGGAATGGCCTGTGAGGAAGGGGTACACAGGCTCACACACTCATTCACAGGGCCACACACCCACATTCTCTCGCATACTCTCACACTAACAGGCACCCTTACATTCACACACACACACACACACACAAGCAGTCACACACTCATACACACACACACATGCACTCAAAATGCATTCTCGCACTTGCTTGCATCCTCAAATCCATGCACACCTGCACATGCAGACACACACTCACACACCACACCAGAAGGGGAGCCAGAGCCAGGATGTCAGCTCTGGCACTACGGGTCCCAACCAGAAGCTGAGGAGGACCCCCTGTACCCAGAACACACAAGGCCACCCGGGGCCCCCCACCCCGAGCGCTGTGCTTCCGCACCCCCTGGGAGCAGGCGGGGCTGTGCCAAAGCCAGGCCACGGATGGCACTTGCCGGGCTCCAGGCCCTGTCCTGCCCCCGCCAGGCCGCTCCTGCCCTCGTCTTACTCCGCTCTCGGGAAGCACCTCTCGCCAGCCATCTGGGGTTTGGCCGAGCCTCAGCCTCCTGGCTGCCACGTCTCACTCGGCGCTGGGCGGGTGCCAGCTCTGAGCTAAGTGAGCGCGGGCGGAGGAAGGGGAGAGCAGGGAGCAGGGACAGGGCTGCTCCTCCTCCCGCATCGCGGCCGGAACAGACTCTGTTTTCCCATCCCTTTTGAACTAAGAGTAATAAATCCACCAGGCTTTACTCAGAGCTCCCTGGGCTCACAAGCCCTCCTGCCTACTCGCCCTCCGCAGGCCCAGGGCCGGGTCCCTCCTCTCTTGGCGTGTACTCTGCCACATCCTCACTGAATTATGGCCCCATTTTACAGATGAGGGGAACAAAGCCTGCAGAGGCCAACGTGCCTGCCAGGTCACAGGGCCCACAGGAGGTGATCCTGGCCAGACTCCAATCCCCTGGCCCTGGAGTCTGCCCCCTGCCACCCAGCCCGCACGGCCTCTGTGCACCCAGGTCATGTCCTGCTTCTACGTCGGTCCCACTTGAATCTCCAACCAATGGGCTGGGATCCCCATCTCCCGATGCCAGGGCCAACCAAGAGCCATGGGAACACAGGAGGCCCCCTCAGCACGGTGTGAAGAGGCTCACGCCCAGCCTGTCCAGACAGAAACTCTTCCCTTCCTCTACACACTGCACCTCCCCTCCCTCCTCCCGTCACACAAGCCAGGAGCCTGGAGGTTGTCCTGGGCTCCCCTCCCTCCCACTCACATCCCCAAGGCTCAACTCTACCACTTCTCAACTGTCTACCACCCGCCTTGCTTCTCCCTGTCCCTTCCCCAGCATGAGAGCCAACCTCTCTCTTCTTTTCCTCCAAGGGTGCCAACTCGGGCCCTGTCCATCCGGCACCAGGATGGACCCTGTCTCTTCCCAGCCCCAGAGAGCTCTTCCCAAGATACACGTCACAAGGTAACCCTGGATAAGATGAAACACCCCCACGTTCCAGGATACACCATAACCAGATCACCGTGTGAGGGTCATGTCACAGTCCTGGAGCCAGCCTACTGCACTCGCACTGGTAAAGCGTGGGTGTCCCCAGGAGCACTCATTTTCCTCCGCTGCTAATCCAGGGAGCCAGTATCAAGGGTCAGGGAACAGGAGCTGGGGTCAGGAAGTGCATGCAGGGGTGAGAGGAAAGTCAGCTCCGGAGACAGTCCTCCTCACCCCCCTTGTCCTAGTCACTAGAAGGGACCCAAATCCTCCACCCACATAACCAGCCACGGTCATACGCCCTGGGAAACAAGAGGTCACGTTTGAGCAGTACTTTAAAAGAAAAGCCATACCCAAAACAGCCTATAGATGAGAGAGAACTGAAATGAAGATATCATGTATTCACATAGAGACAACAAACCACATTGGGAACATGGAGCAGGAATGAGCAGCTACCAAAAAACCTAGTTAGGACAAATGTTTATAATTGGAAAAATACCTAGTTACTGAACTGAACAGCAGAAAGAATGAGCCAACCAACCAACTCAGAAGCTGAGGGTGTGGTGGGAGCACTCCCTCTGCATGCTTCGGGATCAAGCCAGAGAAGGCATATGGGAAAACTCAAATGACGTAGATGAACCTGTACCATCCACATGACGCAGAAAAGGGGGGAGAAAGAAGAAATTTCCCAAAATTAGATGAAGTATTTCAACTTAAATGGGTTCATAGACAGCAGATCAAGACATACCTAAGGGAAAAACTCACCGAGATACAGTAACCTGAAACCCAAGAATATCAAAGACAAAAAGAACCTTCTGACAGCTTCCAGAGAGAAAGAGCAGATCAACACAGAGGAAAGCGTCTTCAGACAGACATGCAGGTTTAGGATCAGGGCCAAGCGCCAGAGGCAACAGATAGAGACCAGCATCAGGCAGCAACACCTGCAAAGAATTCAAGAAAAGGATCTCAAAGGGACTGGGGTGGAGGGACACAGCCCATTCCCTGAGGGCAAAGTGACAACAGACACAGAACATCCAAGTCCCTTCGGGAAGGTGGGCAGTGGCAGAGGTCACAGCAGAGTAGAAGAGACCCACTGACTAGCCGGTCAGCATCTTGGGGGACACTTAAACAGCCGGAATAGGGGACGCACCCCATCATGAGCATGTGAGGTTCCTGCCTAAGTCCCTCAAGGGCTCTCCACTGCAGAACATGCCTTTGCTCCCTGGGATGGCATCTCAGGCCCTCCTGATGCTGTCTCCAGGAAACTGGGTGCTCCTGGAGAACACGGCCTCTTTACAGTGTCCACAGGGCCTGGCCAAGGAAGCATGGAGAAATGTGGCTGAACAAAGGAGGAGCAGGGAAGGAAGGAAAGAGAAAGAAGGGTGGGAAGCAAGAAGGAGGAAAGGAAGACAAGAAGGAAAGGTGAAAGAAAAAAAAACAAGAAAGGAAGGAAAGAAAGAAATCTCAGCTAATTCTCAGCAACATCCAAGTGCAGGGATGTAAGGACAGCAGCAGAGCCCCAGTCCTCCTGCCAGCTTGTCCGGGGGGCCACCTGGGGGCCACAGCAGCCAGCCTGCAGCCAGCAGCCTCAGCCCTTTGCCCCAGCACCTCGGTCTCTTTCCTCCTGATGGCTTCCAGGTAATTCCTCACAAACCAAGCTTGGGCTCTGGCTTGAGCTGTCCTTGTCCCTGACGTCTGGCTCAGCTGGTAGAGCAGCTGACATTACAACACAACGTCACACTGCAGGGTCAGCCTGCTCGGGTGGTGCACTTCTGACCCCAATTTCCGACTCCAGTGCAACAAGGAGGGAGCATGAAGACCTCCAAAAACCCACAGCGCAGCTTCACACAGAGACACACAAACAGCTGAGGGTCCAGGGAGGCTGGTCTGCAGTGAGCCTTATCCATGGGGAGGGAGACCCCAGGGATATGAGTGGGCGTCCCTCCTCACTGTTCTCACGGCACCCTGCTGCCACCCAACTGTCCAGAGAGAAGGCTAACTGAGGGAAAGAAACAGGATCTCATGCCCTGGAGCAGAGCCAAGAGCTCTGCAGCCGTCAAGGACCACTGGGCTCATGGCTGGACACGCACCCTGGGACTTTCCAAGAATGCTGCTGGCATTCAACACCACATGCCCCAGTAATCACAGGGAAAACTCACTCACTTTCTTGTATTAATTATACAAGTATTATGTCAACATACTCTCCTGTGCATCACCCTGCCATCTGCTCCTCCCTTCCACGTCTCCCTGTCCACTCTTGTCCACCCCTGTGCCCACACTTCCACCTCACTCCTCGACATCCCTCTGCTCAACTCAGGGGAGCCAATTCATTTGGACAGGCATGGAGGTACTTCTAGACATCTTATCTTGTAGGACGGTGCCCTTGGCATCTATGTCTCAGGGAAATCTCAAGGACTGGAGCACAGGCTGGGTGACCACCCAGCAGGTCTTTGCCCGACACACAGCAGACCTGCTGCCTCGCTGCCGCCCACCCACAGGGGACCAGCAGCCCGGCCACACTGGGGTAACCGACATTTCTCTGATAGCCAAGGCAACTCAGGGTTTATGTTTGTTAGACACAAGCTAGCAAACATGTGTCTCAGCACATGTCTCACTGAGGACCGTGCGGCCGGCACCAGGCAGGCCATCCTGGCCCAGGGAGGACAGAGGTGCAGGTGTGCGAGGGGAGATACGCCAGGGCCCCAGCCAGCAGGAGACGACAGGGGCAGACTGAGGCCCCCTCGGGTCTCTGGGGGCCTTGTTCACGGCTGACACGCAGCTGGGACAAGAGGAATGGGCAACAGCAGGATCCCCACCTGAAAGCCCTCCCCGGGTTGCCCTGGTTCCTAGCAAGAAGGCCCTCCCTGGAGCAGGCCGGTGGGGCAAGCCAGCCCTTCTGGCCCCCAAGCTCAGAGCCCCAACCCAGGGTGCACAGTGCCCACCCTGGCACCGCCACCCAGAAGGAGATCCTCGGCTAATACATCCCCGGCAGAAAAGGCCATTCATCCCTGGGCTTAACTAGCCTCTTCCAATTAGTGAAGAATAAAATGGCAGCATTTACTCTGAAGAACTGCACTGTCAGATTATTAATTAAATGCATTGCTGCTGAGCCGCCCCACACAGGAGGCCAAGCCCTCATTAAAACGGCATGAGACTAAAGCCGGGAGAGCGTGCGGAGGCAGAGGGGGAGCCAGACCTGAGACGGGAGAGTGGGAGACGGCGGTCAGGGGGAGACGCGGGGCAGACAGGGCCAGCAAGGCCACGGGCGCTGTCGTGGGGAGGGCCCCCGTAAACCCCTTTGGGAGAATGTGCCAGATGCAGCTGCTTCAAGTCCTTTCTCAACACATAAGCCCAGTGCACACTGCAGGGCCGCAGAAACACTGGGCTCCTCTTCATGAGCCTTAGCAGGGAGACACGGAGGGCGCAGGCCACCGCCATTCCCTCGTGGCAGAGGGCAGCTCCTCCCTGGACGCAGGTCAGGCACCAGGCCGAGGCCCTTGGCTCAGGCGGGGGCTGTCCTCTGGCAATGTCCTGGGAGGAGCGCTAATGTTACTCTCTTGGACCCTGAGATGTCGAGCCCTGTCCTCTCCTGGGGGAAATGCCTGAAGGGCCATCCAGGAACGTCAGAGCCAACCCAAAGGAGCAGGTCACAGACAGCACCGTCCACTGGGCAGGAGAGCCTTCTTCACTCGGGAAAGGGTCGATGCTTGCTATGCTGACTTTGCTTTCCCCCTGGGTGTTATTTCCCTTCTGTCTTCCTCCAGCCGTGAGTGAGATGCTGTGAAAGGTTACAGGCTGTTCTCACTTCTGACGGTGGGTGCCCAGCAGCTCTAACCTTTGACAGGCACATGCGCACCACACATACACGTGAATGTACATTTGTGTGCACTCCTACATGCTTCACACATGTGTCTACCCGCACAACACAGGCCCTTGTACACACACATCACACGCACCCATGTGCACCCACACAACATACTACACATATGCAGAAATCCAACACACATGCACGTGTGTTTACACGTGTGCGTGTATGTGTCGTTCCTGCGTGTGCGTCACACAGGTACCTACAGGCACTTGCCTGCACAGACACCCACCCTGTTAGCTGCTCTTGGGCTCATTCTTTGCTTATTTGCATGGTTCTTACCACTATCTGAAATGATGTTCACTCCTGTCTCCCCCACTCTACCTGCCCACAGTTTGTTGTGATCCACACAGCTAAAGGCTTTAGGGAAGTTAATGAAGCAGAAGTAGGTGTTTTTCTGGAATTCCCTCCTGGAATTTCTTCCAAGGAGCAAGCGTCTTTTAATTTCATAGCTGCAGTCACCATCTGCAGTGATTTTAGAGCCCAAGAAAATAAAGTCTGTCACTGTTTCCCTTGTTTCCCCATCTATTTGCCACGGAGTGATGAGACTGGATGCCATGATCTTTGTTTTTGAATGTTGAGTTTTAAGCCAGCTTTTTCACTCTCCTCTTTCACTTTCATCAACAGGCTCTTTAGTTCCTCTTTATTTTCTGCCATAAGGGTGATGTCATCTGCATATCTCAGGTCATTGATATTTCTCCCGGCAATCTTGATTCCAGTTTGTGCTTCATCCAGCCTGGTATTTTGCATGATGTACTCTGCATATAAATTAAATAAGCAGGGTGACAATATACAGCCTTGACATACTCCTTTCCCAATTTGGAACCAGTCCATTGTTCCATGTTCGGTTCTAACTGTTGCTTCCTGACCTGCATACCTATTTCTCAGGAGGCAGGTAAGGTGGTCTGGTATTTCCATCTCTTGAAGAATTTTCCACAGTTGGCTGTGATCCACACAAAGACTTGGCGTAGTCAATAAAGCAGAAGTAGATATTTTTCTGGAATTCTCTTGCTTTTTCTATGATCCAAAGGATGTTGGCAATTTGATCTCTGGTTCCTCTGCCTTTTCTAAATCCAGCTTGAACATATGGAAGTTCTCAGTACAGATACTCGTGAAGCCTGGCTTGGAGAATTTTGAGCATTACTTTGCTACCATGTGAGATGAGTGCAATTGTGTGGTAGTTGAAACATTCTTTGGCATTGCCTTTCTTTGGGATTGGAATGAACACAGACCTTTTCCAGTCCTGTGGCCACTGCTGAGTTTTCCAGATTTTCTGGCATCTTGAGTGCATCACTTTAACAGCATCATATTTTAGACTTGAAAATAGCTCAACTGGAATTCCATCACCTCCACTAGCTTGGTTCACAGTGATGCTACCTACCTAAGGCCCACTTGACTTCACATTCCAGGATGTCTGGCTCTAGGTGAGTGATCACACCATCGTGGTATCTGGGTCATGAAGATCTTTTTTGTACAGTTCTTCTGTGTATTCTTGCCACCTCTTCTTAATATCTTCTGCTTCTGTTAGGTCCATACATGTGTACCCTACCTCTAATAGGCCCTGATAATTCCTGGTCTCTGGTTCCTGAGGGAGGAGGACTCCCTGCCTGGTCCTGGGGCTTACTTTTCTGCATTTGGGCCACTCTAGCTGCCCAGCCTGAGGGTTCCCAAGGCAGCCAGTGGATGGTCAACCTCCTCCAGCCTAACACTCTCCTTCCAGGGCTGGCCAACTACCAGGAGATTTATGGAGCCTGGTTGGCAACCTCAGTGTCCCTGCCCTGCCCAGCAAGTGAGGGGAGGCTGCAGAGGAAACTCCCTCCAGCCCCATCTCATCACCCACACGCTTCTCTTTCCTTCCATCCTGCGGGGCAGCAACTGCCTCCTTCAGCCATCTAGGGCTCCGAGCACCTGCCCTGCCTCTTCTTTGGGGACCTTGGCCTGCCTAAAGTCCACTGCCCTCCTTCTGATAACACAGCTTTGTGTTTGTCAGGAGCCACTCCCCACCACCTTTCCACAGGTCCCGTGGAGGTAAAGGGTCACACAACCCATGCAGGACAACCCGGCCACAGTAAACAAGGCTTAGGGACAAGGACTTGCCACAAGTGAGCCTATTGGGTTAAATTCAGAAACTACGGCTGCAACTGGGGCTTCCCTGGTGGTTCAGATAGTAAAGAATTTGCCCACAATGCAGGAGACCCAGGTTTGATCCCTGGGTTAGGAAGATCCCCTGGAGGAGGGCATGAGTCAGGAGAATCCCCATGGACAGAGAAGCCTGGTGGGCTACAGTCTATGGAGTCACAAAGAGTCAGACATGACTGAGCAACTAACAATGCTGTAACTATTAGAAAAGCTATTTTCCCTGGGGTTGTTAAAATGCACAAACCTGGGGAAGCATCTACCTTCAGCCTTTTTTTCTGGATGAATAAAAGAGCATGAATGAAATCTCCAGCCAAGAGCTGGAGAAAGTAAGGGACTAAAAATTTATTTGATTACCTGGATCCAGCCACACCTAAAGCTAGGAAGCCCTGGATTTTTCTTTTTCAGATTTAGCAACCAATAAATTCTTCTTTCTTTAAGCCAATTTCAGTTGGATTTCTGACACTTGCAGAATGACTCCTGTCTAATACGCTGTTTCTCTACCATATCTTCAGACGTCCCCTCTCTCCTAAATCCTGTCCTCCATTTATCACCAAACTCAAGTCAACTGAAATCCTCTGAGCATGTAATCATGGTGATAGATATTGACCAGACTTATAATCATTTTGCAATATATACAAAAATTGAGTCATTATATTGTACACCTGAAACTAATATTTTATGTAGTTGTATCACAATAAAAAACAAAAAATTTTTTCAATTGTAAAATGTCCAAAAAATATCCTCTGTACAAAGAGGCAGAGTTCAAACACACGTATACATGTGCACATGTCACTACTACATGCACATATGTATATTCCAGTCTTTCTAGAAGGAAATGTCCTCTGCACCCAGACGTCTCCCCCATGATGTGCCGTCTGTCCTCCACTTCCTTGGCCTCTCCCTGGCCTCGCACGTGCTCAGTCTCACCCCCACCCCCTCCCACCCCCTGGCCCTGACATCTGCCAAGCCCTCTCCCATGCTGGCCCTCACGCACACAGCATCTGGGAGCCTACTGTCTCAGGGAGTCCCGCCCTCTCACCCACTGGCACAGGGGCAGCACCCTTCTCCGGTACCCACTGCCTGCTGCACCTGTCCCCAAGGTGGCGGCGCACCCAGGAGCACGCCCCCTCCCTGCCTCTCTGTCCTTGGGAGTTCACCCTCCCTGGGCATGGGCGCCCCCAGCCCTCTGCACAGAGGGCTCCCTCTTGTGCTCTGCCCAGGCCCTGCTCCTGCACACAGAACCTGCTACCCCAGGATTCCTCCAGGGAAGCCGCCCCAACCATACACTCTCCTCCAGGCCACTCCTCCTTCCTGGCCAGCACGCCTGTCTCTCTCCTCCCTCCCGTCTAAGGCAGAGGCCTGGGACTGCTCCTCCCATCCTCTCCCTCCACATCTCCCAGCATCCAGAGAGACTGGCCTCTCCACACTTCCTAAAGAGATGCTGCTTCCTCTGACCCAAACGCTAAGGTAGAACATAAAATGATCCAGAAAATGGCTCAGTGGTAGAGTCCACCTGCCAGTGCAGGAGACATGGGTTTGATCCCTGACCCAGGAAGGCCACACGTGCTGCCGAGCAACTAAGCCCATGAGCCCCAGGTATCGCGCCTGTGCCCGGCGGGGAGAGCAGTCACTGTGAGGAGCAGCCCACGCACCGTAACCAAGAGAAGCCCCTGCTCTCCGCAACTAGAGAGCCCGCACAGCAGCGAAGACCCAGCACGGCCAAAGAGTTATGAATTAATTAAGTGATGAAACAAAAAATAAACCTTAAAAAGTGATCCAGAACCACAGCAGATTACAGGATGGTGTTCAATATAGGCTTTTCTATGTTTGTACACATGTGCATGTACGTGAAACAGACACAGGGAAAAGCTGATAAAACTACAAGGGATTTCAATTTTCTTCCTCTGGCTTATTTATGCATTGTTTTCTTCAGTGCGCAGGCACTCTGGGATTTAAAACAGATAGACAAAAAAACTGTAAACCATTTTAAGACATCCCAGGACAGCTGGCACCAGGCATTTCAAGATCCAGTGAAAAATGCACCAGCGGGGAGTGGACCCAAGGCTGTGCCCCACTCCATCCCTTCTTGGGATGAGTCCTCACCTGCAACCTCGCAGCTGATGCCCTGGAGGCTCCAAGCAGTGAACTGACCTGCCTGAGGTCACAAGGAAGTAAGCATGGAGCCCAGTCCTCCCCCTGGCACCAAGTCTCCACGACAGGCTATGATCCACTTCCTCAATTCGGGGCAACCCCTGGAGCAATCCCAGGGCTCCCACAAGCCCTGCAGTAGAGCTGCATTGCCACAGAAGACATCCGCGGGACTCGAGGAGGCTCCGAGCCAACTCTAGGTGGCTCAGCAAGGCCGCCAGCAACCATGGAGTCAGAGGAGCCTCTGGCTGCCCCCGAAATACAAGAAGCAGGACGGGAGGCCCCTCTGGGAGACAAGGACCTCGGCAGCTCCACCGGCAAGTGGGGCCCAGGCCAGGCGGTACATTCACCCAAGCGTGGCATGGGAGGAACTGGAGCGGCAAGAGCCCCTTCCAGCCGGGATCTGAGAAGGAGCCCCGGAGGGAGGGTTGTCTCTCAAATACAACTGACGCCTGAGCTTCAGCTGCAGGTGACCCCATGGAAAGGTGGCTGGCAAGGCTTCACCCAGTCGTGGGCCCACTCTCTCCCTAGTGCCCACATGGGGTCAAGAACACTGGGTCCTGTCTGTAGACAGAGACAGGCAGGAGGCAGAACCCACGCCTCCCAGGCTGAGCCTACCCCAGAACCAGCACCCACGGCCCTCACATGGCCCCGTGAAGCGACAGAGGCCCAGGGCCCTCCCAGCTGGGGGCTGGGAGCCGTGTGCGGCATGAAGTCACATGTGGTCCCTGCTGACAAGCCTTTGGTGATGCTCGCGTCTAAGCAGCTGTGAATGGAAATGACCTGCAGGAGGGAAGACAGTGAAGGAGGGGATCCCCAGCAGTCAAAGAGGCTGCAGGACTCCCAGAGAACACTTGAGGGGAGGAAGGAGTAGCAGGACAAGACCCCTCACAGCAGGGCAGGAGGAGAGCCGGAGAGTGACCTGGACACCGCATCCCACCACAGGCCCCAGCACTCACCAAGGCCTCTCCGGGCCCCAGGACCCCTTACCAAACACTGGGCGCCCAGGGCAGGAAGTCTACCACTGTCCTCGGGGAGTCTGCTGAATGGCTCCATAAAGCTGTCAACACTGCCTTCTTCTCTCGGGTGGGCACCGCAAGCCCAGCACAAGCGGCAGAACCTGTGCCCACCGAGCCAGCCATGACTGAGCCATGCGTCTCTCACTTGCACTGGCCACGTGGCATTTACACACAGCATGACGCAAATGACTTGACGTCATGGCTACACAGGCTGTGACGCATGCCGCTGCCTCTTGTTATTTCATGCATTGACTGAAAATCACCCGAAACGCTGGCACACAGATGCGCATGGTGGCACTGTACGTAAGAGTCAAAACGTGGGAACAACCCAGCCATCCATCGACTGACGAACGGACTTTCCAAATTGCGGTCTGTCCATAAATGGAATGCCGTGTGCTTGGTCACTCAATCGTGTCTGACTCTGCGACCCCACGGACTGCAGCTCACCAGGCTCCTCCGTCCGTGAGGATTCTCCAGGCAAGAATAATGGCATAGGTTGCCATTCCCTCCTCCAGGGGATCTTCCCAACCCAGGTCTCCCACACTGCAGGCAGATTCTTTACTGACTGATCCACCTGGGAAGCCCACAATAGAATACTATTTGTCCATAAAAAGCAGCCATGAGATTAAAAGATGCTTGTTCCTTGGAAGAAAAGCTATAACAAACCTAAACAGCATATTCAAAAGCAGAGATAGCACTTTGCCGACAAAAGTCAGCATAGCATAGTCAAAGCTATGGTTTTCCCAGTGGTTGTGAGAGTTGGACCATAAAGAAGGCTGAGCACCAAAAGAATTGATGCTTTTGAACTGTGGTGCTGGAGAAGACTCTCGAGAGTCCCTTGGACAGCAAGGAGATCAAACCAGTCAGTCCTAAAGGAAATCAACCCTGAATATTCATTGGAAGAACTGGTGCTGAAGTTGAAGCTCCAATACTTTGGCCACCTGATGCGAAGAGCTGACTCATTGGAAAAGCCCCTAATGCTGGGAAAGACTGAGGTCAGGAGGAGACGGAGATGACAGAGGATGAGATGGTTGGATGGCATCACCGACTCAATGGACATGAGTTTGAACAAACTCTGGGAGATGGTGAAGGACAGGGAGGCCTGGCGTGCTGCAGTCCATGGGGTCACAAAGAGCTGGAAATGACTCAGAGACTAAACAACAGCAACAAGAAGTAATAACGTTCTGGACTTCCCTGGTGGCACCGCAGGGGACACAACTTTGATCCCTGGACTAGGAAGACTCCACACAGCAACTAAGCCCATGTGCTACAACTACCAAGACCAAGCTCGAAAGCCCGTGAGTCACAACTACTGAGCTCCCATGCCACAAGAGAAGCTACCGCAACAAGAAGCCCACACACGGCAACCAAGGCTAGCCCCTGCTGGCCGCAGCTAGAGACAAACCCACGCAGAGCAACAAACATCTAAAGCAGTCAAAATAAACAAATCAGGTTTGCTCAGTCGCTCAGTGAAGGTAACGGGCACAGAAATAACAGAGGTAAAAAATAAAAGGAATGGGCACAGAAAAAGTAAAGAAGATCTGACACATGCTGCAACACAGAAGAACCTCGAAAGCAATAACTGAAAGAAGTCAGACGCAAAAGGACAAACATCGTGTGATCACATGTACATGAAAAGTACCGTATAAGCAAACCTGAGTCAGAAAGTAGAATAGCGGTGCTCAGGACTCAGGGGACAGGGCAATCGAGTCTGATAGCCACGAGGCATGGGGTTTCTTTTTGGGGTGATGAACATGTTCTACAACTAATTGATGACGGTTGCACAACTCTATAAAGACTAAAGCCATTGGATTTTATTTTAAATGGGTGAAATATATGGTATGTGAATTATATCTCAGTAAGTCATTACCCAAAAAAAGGCACGATGACAAGAAAAAATTTAAAAGCACACGCACTGCTGCATTATAGACTGTTTCGATGTTAACAGCTTTATTTCAATGGAAGCGGTGTTCTTTGTATTTTAAATTATGACTTAAAAACATTATTCTGATGAAGGGTCCGTGGGCCTCAACAGGTTACCAGGGTTCACGACACAATCAGAGTGAGGAGGACGAAGGCCGGAACATGTGTGCTGTGATGCAGCTGTGTCACCCGCCATGAGAAAGAGAACAGGCAGGACCTCCTGAAACTGGGACAGTGAGGAGTCAGCCAGGCATACGGGACTCCCAACACTTAAGACAAAGGCCCAGAGGTCCTTGGAGACACCCCCCACTGCATCTGATCTGTTAATACAACCCCAGATGGGCCCATGGAGTCCTGGCGTCCTTGCCCACTCACACCTTTGACTTGTCTTAGGCCCCAGTTAAAACGTCTCGCCTTCAGGTTATCTTTAGGTCTAACTGCAGCCTAGACAATCAGCTCCCCCTAGTACCGCGACAAGGGCCATTTTCAACATGGGCAGAGCCTACATTCCCACTGGTGGGAATGTATGATCTTTTAAAGCTCGTCCCAGGCCCGCAGGATAGAAGAGAGGGAGGTGGGTAAACTAAGTCATAAGGGATCTTGAATGCTGGTTTACCCCATGGATGAAGAAGAGCCACTGAAGGCGCTCGGGGGAAGTTACAGCAAGACAGACTAGAGCAGGAGAAATAGGAGGCAGGAGCAGGTGCAAGACAGGCAGAGATCTGGGAGACAGAGAAGGCAGTGGGCCCTGCTGCCGTCCCCAACAACAGCAGTGTGGCTGCCCACTGGATACTCAGCCCTCCCTGTCTGTGTCCCAGAGCTTCAAACCGCAGACTCGACCCCTGGAGCCAGTGGACCAAGGGACCAGACCTGGCCAACGGAAGCCCTGCTCCCTGCCCTGGCCACAGTGATTGCTCAGTAAGAGCTAGACTCAGGACCCTGAAACCCCAGGGGGAAGAAGGTCTTTCTGCTGGGCTGGAAGCTGGTGGGGGGTGAGCCTGCAGCCCTGCGCTGGGGAGTGCCTGCTGAGGTCACGCCAAGGAGGAGGGAAGCGGCGCTGAAAGAGGGCAGCAGGCTTGAGCATCTTCTTCTGGCCTGAAATGATTCACACCGGATTTTCTGTATGTGCACTGGCAGGGGTCTGGACCTGGGGATGGCCCTCTGGGGGGCAGGGCAGCAGCAGCAGCTACACACTGTTGGTGACAGGACAGGAACAAGGATTCAGCCTCACAGTCACACCCTCAAGATTTATGCCCAAAGAAGAAATTAGAGGACAGGCTCTCCGCCTCAGGGGATTGTGGTAGGAAGGTAGGAAGGGACAGGTAGGTGAGACAGGAAGGGACAGGAAGGGAAGGGAAGGGAGGAAGAAATTAGAGGACAGACTCTCCCCCTTCTTCCCTGGCCAGTGGCTCCAGACAGCTCTTCACCCCCAAAAGCTGCACCTCCATCTTACAGAGTAGGCCACTCACCAACCTGGCGTGCCTTTCCCCTCCCCAGCCTGCTGCCAACAAGACACCCTTCTCTCCTTCCAGGCTGGAAATCTTTCCCACATCCTGGCTAATTGTATTCAGGTGGGAAAGATTTGGCAGAAGAAATGTCGTGTTTGTGTGTGTGCGCGCACGCATGTTAAGTGTATGTGGGTGTATGTGTGCATGCGTGTGTGTGTACGTCTCCGCCCCCAGCCCTGGCAGCCGTCCCAGGAATGCTGTGTCGACAGGAAGGGACAGAGGACCCTCAGCCACAGCCTGTGTCCTGACGGGCTCTCGATGACGTCAGTGGCTCTTGGCCGCATCCAGTAAACATCTGGTCTCCTTATTCTGACCCAGGAATTCCATTTCAGAATAGTCACGGCCGCATCTGGCAACATGTCCCAGGCTGACTATGGCCTGGGGCGGGGAGAGCATCCTACTCAGGGGCCTGCCCCCTCCTCCCGGCGCCCAGCCCCAGCTCAGCCCACGATACTCAGAAATGATGAGTGTCTGCCCTGCGCTCATCGTCTCTGAGTAATCTCCCGCCTTGGCTTCTTCTAACAGCACCCCAAGGGAAATACTCCCTCGTAGTAACAAGGGCCATTCACTACTAAATGCCAGCTGTGGGCCCCACTTCAATGAATCCTCATAACAACCCATCAGACAGTTTGCTGCCATCAAATTTACCTTTCACAGAGAAATAGGAGGCTCTGTCGGGGAGGGGAGGAGCCAGAAGCACACAGAGTGGGCCCCACGTGGAGACAACGCTCTGTAAGTCGAAACCGTGAGTTAGAGGCAGGAGGGAGAGACAACTGGCCTCGGAAGCCCTCGGGCATCCCACCTCAACACTCCAGCCAGGTGCCGGCGGAGCTGTGGGGCCTGAGGCCGTGAGATCCCTCTCGAGGGCTCTGGCCCTGCTCAGCTCCAGCCCTCGGAAATACAGGCCGAGCAGCTCTCCCAGGTTCTCAAGAGAAACGGGAAATCTGGAGCTGAGAAATTTGTCAAACACTGAGAAGGCCAAACAAAACTCATCTGTGGGTGGACATGGCACGCAGCCCACCCGCTCGCAAGCTCCGCCCTGCACGATGAGAACACTGAACTTCAGATACCGTTTCATTGGTAAGGGCAAGGCAGGGGCTCAAAATGGGATTTCAAAGTCCAGACTCATTCAGAGTTTCAGGTTATACGTGTGCATCTACCTGCCAGCCTTCCCCTGAAAGAGTTTCACTGAACCGCTTCCCCAGCTGAAATTCAGAACAGTCTTTCAAAGACGGTGCCTTTCCCACCCGCCTTGCAAACAATGCTGCTCAGAAGCACCGCCCCTCAGCTGCAGGGAACACGACAGGCCAGACGGGCCGAGAGAGACACCCTGACCAGTGGGGGCCTGCCAGCCACCGCTGCTCATCCCCCCAGACACCACCAGACATCCACGTTCTGTGCTCAAGCTCTACCTAACGCAACAGACCTGGGAAAGAGAAGTTGCTCCACCAAGGGAAAGTGAGGATGGGACATCGCCTCCTCCCAGACATGCCCACTTCCAGTCTGCCATCTGCAGCGTTCACAGAGAGAGGCAGGACCGGGTCCTGCTCTCCCATGGACGGCGGAAGGCCAGATGCTCTGCATACACGGCTGTGGCTCCCACACAGGATTCCTAAAATTCAGTGGTATACTCTAACCAATGTAATAAGACATAAAATGAATAAACACTGGAAAAGAAAATGCAAAAATATTATGAATTGCAGGAGATAATAGCATACGTAAAAAACTCTCACCCCCCCAAAAAAAATCCAAAAAACAGGACAAAAATCATGATACAGATGTTCATGAAAATGCCTAGATGTGAAATATAGAAACGTGCGTATCTGGAGTGCAAACATGGGAAACACCCAATCGAGAGACTTACTTTAAAAGGGTTTTTTTGTGATCATCCATGTTCCGCATCTGAGCCACTGTGATAGTGGAAGACTGGTTTTGCTGAAGCGCAAGAGGAAGGCACAGCCATCAGAAGCAATGACGAGAAACAGGTGAGGCGGGACGGGGTCTGGGTTTGCCAGGTCAACGGCAGCTGTCTTCTGTTTAGCAGCAATTATGCAAACATGTTGTTTATATTTCTGTTGGCTCTTTGGGAATGAAGGTGTCTAAACTCTAAGGCAGTTGGAAGGCATCACCGACTCAATGGACATGAGTTTGCACAAGCTCTGGGAGTTGGTGATGGACAAGGAAGCCTGGCGTGCTGCAGTCCATGATCTCACAGAGTCGGACAACTGAGCGACTGAACTGAACTGAAACTCTGAGGCTATCATTAATCCGGAACAAGTAGGTCCCGGATATTCTGAGTAAATGATCATCTACTGTATCCTAGATTAAAAATATTCCTAGACATCTATAACAACTTACTATAAAACATAACAGAAAAGATCCTATTTGTAGTGGTAATAACATTCTAACTCTTGGTAGTAAACCTCCTGGGATATATTTTAAAAGGTATGAATTAATGTTCTTATTTCCCTGAGAAAAATAACCATCTTGAAGATGTCAATCACTTGTTTTCAGCTAAGATTTGCTACAGTTCTGTTGAATGCTGGACACTAATTTAAGCAGCAGTATCACCCAAAATAAAGATCCTCATGATATTGTTTAAAAACCAAAAGAAAACAAACCCAAAAGACATCTGATAAATGGACAAAAGTAGCCAAAACATATTAAGTCATGATGGTGATTCCTGCCCTGTATGGTTTTAGAATATACTGTTAAGCAAAGTAATTATAAGACTCTAGTGCTGGTGCAAAAAAGATAACATTTTTCACGTGAAAAATGAGCCAGATCACTTCCATGAACTTCAGAGATAGGAAATATGCACCCCAAAGTCAGGAGGAAGGGTGAGTTAGTAAATGAAGGGTGTTGAGACCACAGAGTGGCAATTTAGAAAAAACAAACACTTAAAATCTTTAATTTATACAGTACAGGAAACACTTCACTGGAAGTAAAGAAGCTAAATACTTAAAATTCAAATCAGAAAAAAAAATCAAAACATATGAAGTACCTCTTTGAAAGGCTGATTATTTTCTACAATCTAAATAAACAGCAGAAACCAGCAGGAGGGACCTCGCAGAGTTGACCAGAAGAAATCAAAGTCAGCAAGGTAAAATAAGAAAGGAAACTTTAAGAATATGCCTGCCCAAGGTAACAAAGGGTTAATGTTTAGCCCCAAGGAGGATGAGCCAGCTTCTGAAGAGGAAAGGATTCTGCAACAATAGGATCAGACCCACACCCATATAATTAACCCAAAGCAAACGCCCAGGGCTGAGGGGCCCAGTCCAGCCCCTGCACTCAGGAGCAGAGCTCATTCCACGGGAAGCAAGGAGCACCTTCAGGTTGGGGAGGACCTCAAGGACCCTGCCCCCGAGCAGAACAGGCTGACACCGGGACAGTGCATCTGCAGCATCCGTGCTCCTCCATCGAGAGGATCCACTCCGGTCACCAAAGCCATCGTCTACAGCCATCAGTTCCCTGCAACTGGCCTGGCTTTGGCTCTTAGGCTCCAAATCCTACAGACCCAAGAGCTCCTCAAAGAGAAGAATGCAGCGACTCCAGTGACCTTGATGGTGGGGGCCGATGCCAGGCACACTTTTCTTGCCTCTGCAATGTCCACCATCCCCACCCAGCTTTGGCCGCCCCCTGCCTCTACTCCATCCACTCCCAGACACCACGCAGGAGCCAGCCTCATTCGTCTGCTTGCTCACACGTCCGTCTCCTTGCTCAGGTGTCCTTGTGCAGGACACCACCTGCACAACTTTTCATGGCAACCCTGAGCAGAGCACAGTTTGGCCCAACTGGCCTCCCTAGGAAGGACACAGTGAGCAAGGGCCTGGGGACCCTGGCAGAAAAGATGGCACCCAAAGGCCAGGCCACCCTATCTGAAGTGAGGGCCACTCCAGCAAGGCAGAGCAAGGCCTTGACCTCATTTGCTGGGAAGTGCACCAAGAACTCAGCTCTTCCCCAGAAGCAATTAACCCTGCTTGTGTGGATGGTCGAGGGGTGATGTGTATACTCTGAGATCAAAAGGGCTTTATCTAGAGCTTCAGTGGGAGGGGCCCAGGCTCTGGACGCTCTGTGACCTGGAGTATGACACTGCCCCCTCTGAGTCCTGCTTTCCTCCAAGTCCAGCGGGATCCTGTCGCCGTCCCTGACTGCGCCTGCTGTCAGTGGGGGCTTGAAGCGCTGCAGGAGGTGACTGTAAAGAGAACAACACGGTGCTGCCTGGGGCTGAGAGTGCGGCCAGAGATGAAGAGCCCACTGCCCAGGAGGGTTACCTGGGAAGGGTCATCCAGGGGGACGCAGGGGGCTCCCCTCACTCTGGGAAAGAAGGGGGGGACAGACAGACGAGGGATGAGAAGGGGAAGGGAGGGAGGGGAGGGAGCAGAAAGAACTGAAGAAAGAAGAGAGAGGGAGGGGGAAAGGAGGGAGGGAGTAGGGAAGGGAAGGATGGGGGAAACAGAGACAGAGGGGAAGCAAGGGACACGAGGGGAGGGTGGGGGGGCAAGGCCGGGAAGACAGAGGGACAGAAGCGATGCCAGGGAGCTTGAGCCAGACCCAGCGCAACCCCAGGACCCAGCACTTCTGCCTGCTTGGAGTTGCTCAGGAGAGACTGGCCCGCCCTCTGTCTGCTGAGCGGAGCCCTGGCCCAGGACCTCCTTGCTCTGTGCAGGCAGGTCTCAGACAAAGCACTCCAGGCCCCGCACCCCAGGGGGGCCAAGACCCCAGCCTGGGGCTAGTGAGCTCAGGCCAGCGGCTAATGGTCAGCTGGCAGGTGCAGGAAGCAGAGGGGAGGGGAGCTGGCGAGGAGCTTCAGGGGCCTGTGGTCTGGCTGGGGGCATCAGTGGGCACCACGAGGAGGACGCCTGGCGTCTACCCTGCCCACTGGATCTGCAGCATCACACCCACTGAGTTCCCCGTGCCTGTGGCAGGCAGCCAGCCCTTGAGATGGCTGCGCAAGGGAGGCCACCCTCCCTCTGCCAGATTCTAAATTCCCAGGTGGGGGACCCAGGGCAGAGAGGGTCAGGAGGCAGCTCCCCTGGTTCCAGGCCGCCATTACCTTTCACCCATCTCCCCACGACGTTCCTTTAGACTGCGGCCAGCCAGACATGTTTCCCATCACTCCCTCACGGACACATGCCCTCTGAGGTGGGTGGCATGGCAAGGAAGGAAACTGAGGGTCACAGGCCAGCAAAAGAAAGGTAGGGCCCCAAACCTGGCTCTGGGTGACCTCAGGCCTCCCGATCCCCAGGTCCTGCCCAGATCTGATGAGTCAGACTCTCTCAGGGTGGGACCTAGGCACAGGCATTGCTCAAACTGCCCCAAATCCATGCCTGTCTGTGGGTAGACAGCTAATATGATGGAAAACAAATTTATTTTTACAGGCCACAGATTTCCTCTAAGGGGACAGTGGTCTTTGGAAAAAGACCTTCTAGAAGCGTGAGGGAATAAAGCTAACAATGGGAGGTAGAAGGTCTATTTCGGCAGGTATCAGTAACTCAGAAGGGGAATAAAAGAAAGTCTTCTGCAAGATTCAGGAGAGGAGGCGCCGGGGGCCTGCCCCAGAGAAACCAGAGGATGGGAGAGCCTGCCGTCAAAGGGACAGACCGCTGTTCTGAGAACGGCTCCCTGTGCTATGGGGGAACCAGCGGCCCGGCACGGCACGGCAGGGCAGCCTCCTCCACCTTCCCGCACCGCACAAGCGCTTCCTGTGAGCGGTCAGCAGCTGCAGACAGGGGCCAGCTTGTATTTGGGGCCGCAAGCTTGCAACTGAGGGGGCCGGGCGGCAGTCCCGAAGTCCAGGGTGGCAGGGGCCCAGCCTCTGGGAACTGCAGTGCCTTGAGCCTTTAAGGAGGGTGGTGGTGGTGTGGCGGTTAGACACATTTTACCTAGATTTCAGTTCCTTTGCTGATGAAGAGGGGACCTTAGAAAACTAGAATTCAGAGGCTATTGCCTTCGCATGAAATCCATCTTAGTCCACGAGCAAGTGTTATATTAAGCAGAGAAATGCCAGGGGCATTCCCATAAGAGTCGGGCGCAGAAAGGAATACACAAAGCCATTGCGGGTACTCAATGCTACTCCGAAGGTTCTCGATGGCACAGACTGAAAATTAAGCCAGAATTATCATAGTCCACAAATGGTACAGCTGTTTACCCAGAAAACCCAAGGGCATTCACAAAGATATATGAGAACTGAGTTCTATCAAGCAGCCTGATAAAAGATAATTGCATACAAATCAATAGTCACCCTGTATACCAGCAATAGACGGAAATGTTTTAATTCACAATGGCAAAAAGAAAAAAACTCTTAAAATAGCCCCGGTTTTAAACAATAGGTGATCCATAAAAAAAACGTGGGATACTTCGCTAAGCAACATCAAATCAGAATCAAATCAATCAAAAATATACCATATTCCTGGTAAATACTACAAATTACGTCCATTCCCCCTTTAATTGGTGTCTAAGTTTAACTTAATGTCAATCAAATTCTCAAGGGATGTTTCTAACCTGACAAAACAATTCTGAAATTCAGTTAAATGAATAAACAGATGTGACCAGCCAGGAAAATTTTGCAAAAGAATAACAGCAAAATGGGAAGTATCCAGTCAGATGTTTGAAAGCAGCACGATCCAACAGCAATGGAATATGAATGCTACATGCAGCCATGTTTTTTAAAAGGTGAAATTAATTTCAGCAATATATTTTACTTAACCCAATATATACAAGCTATTACCATATTAACTTGCAGTCACTATTGAATTTATCTATTAGATATTTTATATTCCTTTCCTTTGGTGCTAGGTCTTTGAATTCTGGTGTATATTTTGCATTCAAGAGCACTTCTCAGTCCAGACCAACCACATCTCAAATAGCCAACAGCCTCGAGTGGCTTGTAGCTACTACCATAATGGACAGCATAGTTGTCAAATAGCCAATATTTTACATATTAGAGCTTTAAAGCTCTAATAATGAACATAATTCAGTAGTGGTACAAGAACATATACCTTATTTGCCATGTGGTCCAATTCCCACTTTCAAAGGAGAGATATCCAGGTTCAGAAATGACTCTTTGAACATTCTGCTCATAGAGCCGGCAAGGGCAAGTCCCAGCAGCATGGACATCCCAGGCTCTGCCGCCCTGGTACTTGGGCACTGCATGCCGGCTCTCAGAGACTAAAACCATTAATCATGCGTAACATCATCAAAATAACAAAACCACATGTCCAGGGCTCTAAGACATTTTTCACATTTACCACATCCAAACTCAGGATGAAATCCATGGGTCTTTTCAGTGCTGGTAGCTGGCAGCAACTGTGGGGTGGCTGGCATTGCCTGGCACACACCAACTGCCACGGTGTTTCATATTGCCATCACGTCGCCTGAGTTATGAGAGGGGTCGGCGACACTTGCCACCCAGCATGTCTTCAAGAAGTCACACTGTGACGCAAAAATTACAGTGTGCACACAAAGGCGCAGAGACGACGGAGCGTGCAGCCTTGGCATCCAGAGGCATGTCCCCGGAGGAAGGACCAAGACCTCATTCCTTTATTAAGGAGACGAGGACACCGGAAGTAGATGAAGCCGGTCACACACTGAGTCAGCAAAGTGAGCAAGGCAGGCAAGCGAGGCAGGAGCCGCCATGCTGAGCAGCGAGGGGCAGGGCGGCCGCCTACACTCCGCCAGACCACGGTGAAGGCGCCGCGGGGCAGTTTAGTGGGAGTGTCCAGCGAGGGGCAGGGGGCTGGTGTCTACACTCCACGAGACCACGGTGAAGGCGCCGCGGGGCAGTTTAGTGGGAATGTCCAGCGAGGGGCAGGGGGCGGGTGTCTACACTCCGCCAGACCACGGTGAAGGCGCTGCGGGCAGTTTAGTGGGAGTGTCCAGCGAGGGGCAGGGGGCGGCCGCCTACACTCCACCAGACCGTGGGGAAGGCGCCGCGAGGCAGCTTAGTGGGAGTGTCCAGCGAGGGGCAGGGGGCGGGTGTCTACACTCCAGGAGACCACGGTGAAGGCGCCGCGGGGCAGCTTAGTGGGAGTGTCCTATCTTTCCTCTTGTGTCCTCTAATTGATGGCACCTTAGACAATGAAGCTCAGAAACGGCCCACATTTCCCAGATCATCGACCTGGGCTGAGTGCTGCTAAATCCTGCACCCCTCCTTCCAAAGCCCAGTGAGGGGCAACGGGAAGAACAGGCAACATCCGGGCAAGCCTGTGTCAAGGCTGCCCAGCTGCCAGGGACAAAGCTGGCCATGGGATGCGGCAGCCTCCAGCCCACGTTAAGGCCACCACTCACCACGGTGCTCACTGAAACACGCGTGGCAGGGTGGGGCAGCGCAAAGCCTGCGAGCCTCGTCCTGGATGCTAGGGCCTCCTCCGCCTCAGAGCGGAAGCTGTGTGCCCCCGCCACAGGCCCTGGAGGAGACATGCAGTGCAATTGAAATTCATGGATGAGCCCGAGGAGCCGGCTCCAGACTCAGTAATAACTTCTCCATATTAATGGCAGCACAGCAGAGCCGGTGGACAGCTGACATTTAATATGAAACATACGCAGCAGAGCCAGAGGCTCCTACCTGGGCCCTCCCATTTGAGAACGCCTGCCGGTGGGGAGAACGGGGCCCAAGGCAGCACCCAGATTCAGGGCGCGGGAGTGATGCCCTCCCCTCAGTCCCTCCATCCCACCTCAGTCCCCTCCCCTGCAGGACACCTCCGCTGAGAACATACATGACCACACACACCTGCTTACTCAGATGCACACACACATACACACAGACACCCACACACACTCATATGCACACACACCATACTCATACAGATATGCACACACGTGCACACGGATTCGCACGGACAGGAACGTGCACACACATTCACATGTACCAGCAGCCTACTGCGTTCAGACTACCGCACAAAGTCCCCCTGCTTGCCCGAGTGGAGGGGGGCAATAGTCTGCCTGTCAGCACAGACCCGCAGTCCCAGCAGAGGCCCCCAGAATACGTGACCCTACATATCTCAGAGGCCAGGAGAGGAGAAGCAGGCCACCGCTGGGGCCACCATGCAGCGAAGCCCCCCTCGATGCTGAAGAGGACACCCCAGGCCGTGGTGGGGATGGGGCAGCACTCCTGTGGCTCAGGGTGGGTGAGCTCTTCGGCGACTCCCCTGCTCACGGAGGTGGTGGCCCTTGTGGTCCTCGCACAAGGCCTGGGTGAAGACCCAGCCTCTCCTCGCCTCCCACCTGACGCTGGTCCCTCCTCACTCACTAACTGCTGGGGACATGGGGGCACGGGCAGTCAAGGCTAGCCATCAAGCAAGGGACCCTGAAACCCGCCAGCACTTAAAGGAGCAGCAGCCTCACACCAGTGCCAGAGACACAGAGACAGACAGTGTGGTCAGGGCCGGGGCGGCAGTGTGACAGGAGATGGGCGGTAAACAGCCTCCTTGCCCTGAGACTCAGAGGCTGGTACCCAAGTGTGCTGGCCTCCATGAGGGGCCTAGTCAGGCTCCACGCTGCCCCTGCACGGTGCATTGCCGGGCCACAGTGATGGGCTATGGAAAGGTCCCAAGACCTAAGCCTGTCCATTCTGCATGCAGCTCAGAACTTTGGCAGGAACCTCCAAAAAGCAGACTATTCCCTTTCAGAACATGGTTATGCCTGTGGGGTGTGAGGAGTGTGTGTACAGCTATAGCCAAACAGGGAACAGAGTCACACTGGGGAGCAGGAGCTGGGCAAGAAGGGACACGACCCTACATCTGAATTACCTACACAGCCTTACCAGTCCCCAGAAGCCTTGTGCGTGTGCATGATAAAATATACACATCACATAAAATTTACCATCTTAGCCACTTTGAAGTGTATGGTTTGGTGGCATTAAATACATTCATAAGGTTGTGCAATGATCACCACCATCCATCTCCAGACCTCTTTCCTTTTTGTAAAACTGAAGTTCTGTATCCACAACACTCTGTCTTCCTCCTTCAGCTCCTGACAGCCACAACTTACAACTCTACCCTGTCTCTAAGATTCTGATAATCAAAAATGCCTTCAGATGCCACATTAGCTGAAGCCTGGTGAGTCTGGATTTCCGACCACAGACCTGCCTATGTCATTCTAAGGGGGCCACCACGAGGCAGGCAGGGGCCATGGGCCCTCTGCTGCTTCCAGCACAAACCCCTAACAAGCCAACCTCCACCAGCCACAGGTCAGGGCATGTCCCTCCTTAATCCCAGCAGGGAAGAGCCCCTGGGAAGCTCCTTCCCTCCCACCAAATGGCACTAGGTGAGAAGTGGCGGGGAGGCCATCCATCTGTGGATGCCCCAGAAGAGACCAGGGGGTATCTATGATGAAGTAAGCCTGGGTTCTCAGCAAGTTCTCAAAGAAAGCTCCTGCCTGCAGGAAGCCCTGCCCACCTACTAATCCCACTGCCAGTGCAGCCCTCAACACTTCCATGTATGTCTCTGGAGGCCCGGTCAAGACCTCAGAGCTCCCTGGATTCACACTGGATTCATTTGCTCACGTAATATCAACAGACTCAGAAATGCTGCTTCTCTGAACACCTGCATGTCTGGTAGCAAGGAGCCTGTGTTCCCAAGGGTCAAAAATCTACCGAGGTACGCAGGGCACAGACTGGCCATGGTCCCCACCTCTTCTTCCATCACACTGATCCCCTCAGCTGATCCCCATTTGGTGCCAAGACACCCAGAGTTGCTTTATAAAGGTCTCAGAAATTATTGTTCCAGCCCCACTTGCCACCTGAACAAACTGAAGCTCATTGCTCAAAGCTGGGTGGTGACTTGCCACAGCCCAGTCTCTTCAGGCCCAGAGGGGGTCCCTCCCTTACTTAAGTTTCATTTAGACCATGGGGTTTTCAACTTACATTTCATGAACTCCAAAGTGGGGGGCAAGAAAACTGCACAAAACCACATGAGTACACAAGGCTTTCCTGCGGAAAAGGAGCTTTTGGGGCATTCTCCTAGGGAGTCTACCCCTCCGAGTGTGGATATTCTGGGGTATGTTCACACACCCCTTCCCTGGGTATGGAGAGGTGGACCATCCCTGGGTATGGGGCACAGGGTCTTAGGGGCAAAGCACTGCACAGGCTTCTCTCCCCCACTCCCCAGACACTCTTTTCATGGCCCCTAGCTGAGCTCCACCCAGCTGGAGCTGGGCCCTGTGGACCCAGGGACAAATTGCCTACAGTACAGTTACCAAAGAAGCATAGGTACAACGTGGCATGTGAATGTCTAGGACATCCTCCTGGATGAAATGCCATTTAGCTGAGACTACACTGGGCTCCAAAATCGCTGCAGGTGGTGACTGCAGCCATGAAATTAAAAGACGCTTGCTCCTTGAAAGAAAAGCTATGACAAACCTAAACAGCATGTTAAAAAGCAGAGACATTACTTTGCCAACAAAAGTTTGTATAGTCAAAGCTATGGTTTTTCCAGTAAGTCAGTATGGATGTGAGAGCTGGACCATAAGGAAGGCTGAGCATCGAAGAATTGATGCCTTTGAACTGTGGTGTTGGAGAAGACTCTTGAGAGTCCCTTGGACTGCAAGGAGATCAAATCCTAAAGGAAATCAATTGTGAATATTCATTGGAAGGACTGATGATGAAGCTGAAACTCCAATACTTTGGCCACCTGATGCAAAGAGCTGACTCATTGGAAAATACCTTGACGCAGGGAAAGATTGAGGGCAGGAGGAGAAGGGGACAACAGATGACGAGATGGTTGGATGGCAACACTGACTCAGTGGACATGCGTTTGAGCAAGCTCCAGGAGAAGCCTGGCATGCTATAGTCCATGGCGTTGCCAAGAGTCAGACAGGGCTGAAGGACTGAACAGTAGAGTGAGCCAGCTAAAGAGGGAGAGGTAAGGGTGGTCCAGGGAAGGGCACAGTCTGTGCAAAGGGCCTAGGGCGAGAGTGTCCAGTGGCAGAGAAACTAAAAGGCTGATGTGACTGTAGCACAGGCTGTAGCACAGGGAGGACACAGTGACAGACAAGGCTGAAGACTACTGGGTCAGGTCATGGGAGGCCTACGCCAAGCCAGGCTTCCCTGGCGGCTCAGACGGTAAAGAATCTGCCTGCAACACAGGAGACCCAGGTTCAATCCCTGGGTCGCGAAGACCCCCTAGAGAAGGAAATGGCAATCCACTCCAGTACTTCTACCTGGGAAACCCCATGGACAGAGGAACCTGGTGGGATACAGCGTATGTGGCACAAAGAGTCAGACACGACAGAGAGACTGACGGTTTCAGTGTGTTTGAATTTTTTCTTTCTGAGTTTGGATTTTTTAAGGGCAATCAGAACCACTTATGACCACTACATAAGAAAAGTCTTAAGCAAAGGAGTGACATGATTGAATGTATGGCTTACAAAAACCAGTCTGGAAGCTGTGTGGGGAGACAGTTGCTCCAATTTGGAGTCCCTAAGGATCACAGGACTTGGAGTTTGGCGTGGTAGAAACCTGTGAACGGAGATGAAGTCTGGAGATGTCTAGGATGATGACTGGCTGCATGTGGGGGTCATGGAGAGAGCAGGAAGGGGCAATCCTGGGATTCCTGCCCAAGTGGACGATGAGGTCTGGAGGAGAGTAGAGAGACCCACGTTCCATTTCAGAAGCATGGGTCACTCAGGGAAGGGGCCCACGAGGCAGCTGGGCAGGCAAGTCTGGAGCATCAGGTGGCCAAAGTATTGGAGTTTCACCTTCAGCATCAGTCATTCCAATGAACACCCAAGACTGATCTCCTTTAGGCTGGATCTCCTTGCAGTCCAAGGGACTCTCAAGAGTCTTCTCCAACACCACAGTTCAAAAGCATCAATTCTTCAGCACACAGCTTTCTTTATAGTCCAACTCTCACATCCATACATGACTACTGGAAAAACCATAGCTTTGACTAGACAGACCTTGGTTGGCAAAGTAATGTCTCTGCTTTTAAATATGCTGTCTAGGTTGGTCATAACTTGAAGATGCCCTGAGCCACTAGATCCAGCCATGCCTAAAGACCGCCTCAGGACCCCAAGGAACTGGGCCCATGACATCTTGCTTGTTTCACCCAAGTTGGCTTTCCACCACTTGAACTGAATTAATCTTAAATGACAAGGAGAATCATAAGCCAGGTAGGAGGCTGAGACCACCCTGGGCAGCTGTGTAGATTGCCAAGAGCAGGGGCCAAGCAGGAGCCTCTGCTCCTCGGACCTGGAGCCCAGAGAACTCAGACGTTCCCGCAGCCCCTCTTTGATGTTCCTGAGACCTCCTCATTGCCCTCCAGGCAGTGCCAAGGCAAGATGAAAGGTAAGGAGACTCTACAAAGGGCAACTGCAAGTCCCACACACTTCTCACCCTCAGCCCTGCAGCCCAAGCGTGCTGCACCTGCCCTCGGCATTCCAGCACCTGAGCCAGCTGGAACCCAGTGTGTGGCCTCGAAGACAGTGGCCTTTATAAGAAAATGAAACTCAATTCCGTCCCTGAGGACAGCAAATGACCTCTCCCTGTCTGTGGCCCTTAGTGACTTTTAATGCTCATCAAGACTCTACAGAGCAGGGGCCTGGTCAGGATAGCAGCCCAGCAGGGGCGCCCCAGCCCACAAGGCAGCAGACTTTGATCATGCCCCTCAGAGTCACTGCCCAACCCATAGACATTCCCACTAATGGCCTTGCCAACCAGAGACGCCAGGCCAGAGAGGTCCCCTGAGCAGCAGTACATGCAGGAGACAGAGGTGTGGCAGGGCGCTTTCATCCTACCAGAGGCTCCACTGCCATAACCTCCCCATAAGGACTCAGGCCGCCTGAAAGGAGCTGCAGCCCAGAGTATGTCAGTCACAATTCACCAAGCCGCCTGGCCACCAGACCTACCCGCAGCTCCCACTCACCGACACTGACAACACTCAGTACTGC
Source organism: Muntiacus reevesi (assembly GCF_963930625.1). NCBI lineage: Eukaryota > Metazoa > Chordata > Mammalia > Artiodactyla > Cervidae > Muntiacus > Muntiacus reevesi. The sequence goes on along the minus strand of NC_089249.1, from coordinate 180,932,511 downwards.
TGACCAAGGTCTCCAGGAGTTGACTAGAAAAGGTAGGAAATGTTTTAAAGAAATGCATTTCTTTATTTTATCTTATTTTGGCACGCAATAAAGGCAATAACATGTAGTGAGCATGGTCTTAGAACCAAACAGATGTGTATTTAAATACAGACTTGCAGAGCTTGAAGCAGGCTATGTCAGTCAATCCATGTGTAAAATGGGAATAACATCAGTTACACACTATAGGGTGTGGTGAGGATTAATCAAGGTGATATAGCATAAAGTGCTCAACAGCAAACCTAACACGCAACATGGGCACAGTAAACTGATGTTCTGTTATTATTTTTTTGTCAACAGGCTTCTCATGGGTCTTTAGTGAGCATGTAAGAATGATATGAAATTACATATCATATGGCCTGAGAGGTACTAGAGAATTCTTTCATAGCAATGAGATACACAAGTATCCTTTGTTAAGCATCATTTTCTCACTCATTGTGAAAAGGCAAATGTTAACCTTCCCCTGAGAATATGATGAACAATATCTATCTAGTGGCTATAAGAGAACCTGGAAACTACATCTACCAACCTCTCTGTAAATATAATGTACAGTATGTCTTATGAAGCATGTGGCTTTTCCAGTAGTCATGTATGGATGTGAGAGTTGCACCATAAAGAAGGCTGAGCACCAAAGAATTGATGCTTTTGAACTGTGGTGCTGGAGAAAACTCTTGAGAGTCCCTTGGACTGCAAGGAGATCAAACCAGTCAATCCTACAGGAAATTAACTCTGAATACTCATTGGAAGGACTGATGCTGAAGCTGAAGCTCCAATACTTTGGGCAGCTGATGCAAAAAGCCGACTCACTGGAAAAGTCCCTGATGCTGGGAAAGACTGAGAGCACGTGGAGGAGCGGACGACAGAGGATGAGATGGTTGGATGGCATCACCAACTCAATGGATGTGAGTTTGAGCAAGCTCCAACAGTTGGTGAAGGGCAAGAAAGCCTGGCGTGCTGCAGTGCATGGGATGGCAAAGAGTCAGACACGATTGGGTGACTGAACAACAGTATAAAGCATGTGGCATTTCTTGAATCTACACCTCTACCTGACTCAGCTAGAATTTTCACCTTGGCAGGCCCAGGTCCTCATCTCATGTCATTCTAGGGAGCAGCACCCCTTGCACTGTCCATCCATGGGGTTCTACAAACCTCATGTTCTGATTCTCATGGGAGCATTTGACCCCAGCCTGAATAGAGTGCTACCCAGGAGTCAGCCAGAATTATCAGAGAAAGATTATCAGCCAGCACCGCTGGGCGCCTTGACTTACCACAGAAGGACTCCACCCGAGAACAAAGCCAACACATAAGAAGGCGGAGGCAGGGAGACAACTCCAGAGGGGCACCTGGATCCGGACAGGCCTAAAGGCCGAGCACCGTATGAGCCGCTCACCTCCCATTTCTGTGTAAATGGTCTGATTTGTGTTTCCTTCACTCACAACTAAAAGGATCCTAACCGTAGGAATCCCCTCATGCTAAGCAGAAACGGAGACTGCTGTCCACAGAAAACAGTTGCTGCTGCCTTCCTTTGAGGCAGAGAAAGAAACTCAGGACCAAGCAAGTAGATGGGCAAATGTGCGTCCCCAGCCAGAAGCAGGACAGCAGGTCTGAAAAGGCCTATGGCTCTGGGGAGAGGCATGTCCCCCTAAGCACCGAAGCATCTCAGCCAAAGCTGTAAGCCGCCAGCTGCCTGCTGTGACCCTACTTCCTGGTTTCTCCACTTGTCTTCCAGGAATGCACATTCCTGGGGTTCCTGCAAAGAAGAGATGGATGGCCTCATCTGCATGGGAAGTGCTACAGTACATGAAGTTCAAGAGGCATCTTTATTACAGAGCTTCTCAGAGATCCCAGTGGGCGTCCCTGAATCTCCCAGGTTGAAAGCAAGTTGCAGCGTTTCCCACACCAGTTGTCCATTGAACCGCATTTGCTCAGAGAAACTTGTGGTGTGATCCCGTAGAACTCCTTTGCAGAAATTAGGGTGTAATACTTTGCTTTTCAAAGGGAAGTCCCAAAGCCCAGGAGCATCAGCCGGGTAGTTCATTAGAAATGCAGAACCTTGAGCCCCACCCTAGACATGCTGACTCAGACTCTGAATTGTAACAAGATCTCTGAGGATCTATACATACACTTCAGCCTGACACACCTGCTTCTGTGTGTTTCACTACCTATGAAGGAAGACAGGGCTCAGAGGAAGGGGTACTGAGATGGCTGCTGAGATGAAGAGATGCATGTAGGACTATTGTAAGAGGGAACGGCTCGGGATTATAGTTCTACTATCACAGGTCAAGGTCTTCTACTTGCCCAGACTTGGAAGCACCATGGCAGAAGGGGCTGGACAGAACCAGGCCAGACTCCTACCACCACAGACATTGTGGCCTTGGGCAAGCCACTCAGTCTCCCAGAGCCTCAGCTGCCCATCTATAAATGAGGGATGAAGAATCCCTCCCACCACAGGGCTGCTGTGGACCAGAAACATGATATTTAAACCCTAGGCGCTTTGCAATCGGCCCATCAGTGATACACAGAGGGACTTAAATAGTTAAGGAATTAAGTGGTATCAAATCAGGACATTCACACAGCAAAAAGAAAGAAGGGAAAGGAAAGAACTAATGATGCTGCCCCACTGTCTCAACGCCATTTTCACTGACCACATTCACGGCCATGCTGGCAGACCCCAGCCCCTTTCAGCTCCAGTCTTCTCTCCAGCTGTGTCTTGTACTTCTGCTGGTGTGTGTCCAGTACATGTGACATCTCACTGTGCCTGTTCTCACCAAGCCAATGCCCACCTGGTACTTCTCTGCATATGCTCTTCCCTCTGGGCCTTTGCCCCCTGGCAACTCATGCTCAAAGAGCCCCCAGGAGCATACTTTCCAAGCCCTGACCAGAGTGGGCCCCAGACTATTAGCTGAGCATGGTGCCCCGGGGAGGGGGGGGTGGACACCAGGCCAGCTATATCTCTGACCAGCACAGCAGACAACCGCCCTTAGAGGTACTAGCTGAAAACACAAATCATGGAATGAGCAGATGAATGAATGATATATGAACAAAGCCTCTCTGAAATGCTTTCCATCAAGAATTACTCAGCACACAGGAATTGCTCAACAACAGACTGAGGAAATGCAACCCACTCCAGTATTCTTGCCGTGGAAATCCCATGGACAGAGGAGCCTGGCAGGCTACAGTCCATGGGGTCACAAAGAGCCGGACACGACTGAGCAACTAACAACAGACCACTTCCATGTCAACTCCCCCAGTCCAGCTCGGGCCACCACCACCCCCATTCCAAGCCCCCAACACCAATTTCCTTTTATTTAGGAAACTCACCTCCAGCGTAAAATAAGCCACACTTATGAAGTCTGGGACATCCTCAGAGGCAACAAGGATGTAAAGGGCTGCACCATGCTAACCCAGCTATTCCAAGGACATTCACAGTTGTTTGCAATACGTCTGGGTTCTAACTAAATCCAGCCAAAGGCAGTGATTTTCCGAAGCAACAAGTGACATTTCCTGTGTGTCCATAAAAAGAACACCACCGGTTGTGGGGTTCTGTGTAATTGCTGGCTCTGCAACTTGCAGGGCAAGTCTGAGGACGGGGGGCTTGGGGGCCACCAGGGCTGGGAGAGAAGCCACTTGCTCCGAGCAGGAGTCCCCTGAGTAGTAATTAGAGCAGAACCCACGGTGGGTGGCTTCAGATGTCTGGCCAGCACAGCCAGCCTGACCACCACACAGCCAATCCAAAATAGAAAACTGCAGTGGCTTCTGCCACGTGCCAGGCCCCGGGGTGGCCAGACAGAGCACTGCCAATGTCAGCCTCCTCCCTGAGCATTGATCCAGGCTTCCTCCAAGGCTCTCTTATGCAAAGCCATGGTCCCTCCAGGCTCCTGGAAGCAAGAGAATTTCCCAGAGCTCTGGTCACACTGAGCAGCCCAGCCAGTCCCAGAAGGGTCCCACTCCCCAGCCTCTCCTGTCCTTCAGGGGCTGCCCGAAGGCACCAGAGACTGTATTTCCAAATGCTCCGCTTGGCTCAAAATAGAGAAAACTAACTTTTCAAATAACCAGCTGAAATCCAACAGGAAACCACAGCATAAAAAATCAGCCAGGGGGCAGAGGGATAACTGGGCATTTCAGCACCACTGCGTGTTCGCTGGGCTGGCACCACCTGCACACACAGAAGCAAGAAAACCACTGACCTGCATATGTGTCCCCACACACATATCATACGTGCTACAATGCACAGCAACACACTGAACAGACACTGACATACAAATGAGCAAAACCCTGCGGAGACACACAGGCACAAGTCACAATGACACAGTCACATGTTCACACAAGTGCACATGTAGTTAGATCCTAGCACCCATGCCAAAACACATGTGCAGATGCATGCACCCACCGAGATACACACACACCTGAATGCAAAAGGAAAACCAGCTCCTGTAGGCTTAAGGGGGACCACACCTGGCTACTTGCTAAATACTTTGGAAAACGAGGCCCTCCCCCTGCATAAATCACCCTCCCGGTCCAATCAAAACAACTTGCCTTCCAGCCAACCCCTTCCGCGGTCCCTAAGCACAAGGGGTGCAGAGAAGGTCCTCAGTACAGGCCTTGCCCTCCCAGCGGACCCCTGATAACCGGCTTCCAAAGCCCACGTGAGAGCAGTGGACAGACAGAAGGGAGAGAAGCATACTCACCAGCCCGTCGCAGTTGCTGAGCGCCACGGAGGAGGCTTCAGCCAGGCCCGCGACGTCTCCGACGTACAGGCAAGTCCCAAGCAGGGGCTCCACGCGGGTGGCACCCGATTCTCCCTGCCACTCCACCGTCGCCCCGGGCGCCACGAGGCGGGCATTGGGCCGCAGCCGCAGGTGCAGGTCTCGGCCAAAGACCGTAACATTGTAGAAGAGGCGGCCACCGGGGTCCTCCTCGCTGCCTCCAGAGAGCCCCGGGATCTGGGCAGGGGCGGCCCTGCGGGTCCGAACTCCAGGCGGGGCCGTCGCCCCCGACACCACGTGGGACACCAGGCGGCCCTGGGCGTCAGTGCGCACCGGCACCGCCAGGATGCGCTCGGCCCCATGCCCCTGGGGCCCGCCTGCAAAGGGAAGGGGCGTCAGACCAGCCGAGACCGAGGAGCCCCAGGGCCCCGCCACGGAGCACAGCAACCTCCCAAACCCCGCCCCACTGCGAAGGGAAGGGCGTTCCACGGGGCACCCCCAGAAAGTAGCCTGCACCTCCCCGGCCTGCTTCCAACCGGGAAGGGGCGTTAACGGGGCTACCACGCTAGCGCCCCTCCGACCTCCGGGCGACCCCTCTGGGACCCTCCCAACCAAGAGCTCTGCCCGCTGCCCCGTTCCAAGTTGGGGTTCCTCAGCTCCTCGCAGTTCCCCAGGGGCGGGCCCAGTCAGATCTTCCCCCACCCCTTGAACCTACCGTCCTTGGCAGGACATGGGGCTGCTCTGAAGCCATTCCTGGTCGGTTCCCTACCCGAGCGCTTCTCCCTCTTAGCAGTCCCCGCCGCGCGACTGCCCTCACCGCTCCCCCCGGCACTGGCGGCCTGTGCTCCGCGTACAGCTCCAGGTTAGCCGGTTGCCGGCCGCCTCCCCCGCGTGCCCGACAACAGGGAGGGGTGGAGCAGGGTCCCTCAGATCTTCGAGGATCCCCTCCGGGGCGTCCCAACCAATCCTCAAGGCCCAAGGCGGCGCGCTCTGCACCCGACTGCTCCCGAGCGTCTCCGGACGCGAGCCGGGGCGCCGCCTCGCCCTGGCTCCCCCGGACCCGCTGGTGCTGATGCTGCGCTCGCCGCCGCCGGGCTTTCCCGGCCCTCTGTCTCCACGCTCGGCGTCCCGGGAGCCGCGAGCGCTCTGGGGCTCCCCCCGGCCCGAGATTCCCGGGTGCGCCGCAGGGCGCCCCCTGCCCGACCAACCCGGCCCCGAAGTTGGCCAACTTGGCCCCGGGCGGGGCGCGCGGAGTTTGCCCAAGTCGAGCCGGACGCCGCCTGGGGAGGGGGCGGTGGGGCGCGCGGGGCGGAGCCCTGCCGACTGGGGTCGCGAGGCGTGGGGACTCGGCCGCACCTACCTGGGGGGTCGGCGGCTGCGGCGAGCAGGGCGTCCGCGAGCAGCGGCAGCAGCAGGAGCAGCAACAGCGCGGGGCAGAGCAGGCGGCCGGCGGCTCCCGCCGGCGGATCCATGGCAGCCGGACCACAGCCGGGGCCCCGCACTCGCAGCCGGCGCGAAAGTTCCCCGCGCGCCGCCCAGCCCACATCTGGGGCAGCTGGAGCCGCCCGCAGCTGCAGCACCGCAGGGCGCGGGGCGGAGGAGGCGAGGCGCGGAGGGGAGGGCGGGGGAGCGCGGAGGGGAGGCGGGGAGAGGGAAGGAGCGAGAGCGAGGGAGGCGGGAGGGAGGAGAAGGCGAGCGAGGGGGAGGGCGGGGACGGCGGGCGCCTCAGCCTGCGGTGACCCGGCGCTTCTTGGCGCGGCAGCCGCCGCCGCCGCCCGCTCCCCTCCTCACGCCGTCGCCGCCACGGTTCCCGGCTCGTAGCGAAGCAGAGACACCCCGAGGCGGCGGCGGAGAAGCGCCGCGGGCCGGGTCGGGGGAGCCCCGCGGCCGGCCACCTTCGGCGCGCCCAACGCGCTCGTGGCGCGCCACCTCGGAGGAGCAAGTTCCCCGCCGAACGAGGACTCGGGGCTCCCGGGTCCTAGCCATCGGTCTCGGGGCGCAAGAGGTGGCTGATCTCTGTGCGCCCGCGGGTGGGCGGAGAGGCCTGATTACCGTGGGGCTGAGCCAGGCCTTTTGACCAGATGGAGACCCTAGGAACTGGAATAGTTTTCCAGGAGGCGGTGTGCACCACAGGGCCTCCCCAAAGATCAACTTTTACCCTTCCAGAGAGAGGCAGGGTTCCCTCAGTCCCCAGTTCTTCTGTGCCTTAAGGTCCCCCCACACACCCTGTCCTCTTCCTCCCCAACCCTCCACTGCAGCCTGTGAGCACAGTATCCTCCGCGTAGACCTGGGCTCCGCCTGCTAGAACTCACAGGTTGCCTCCCTCATCTGTCCTGAATCCTATATGGGATTCTCGAAGTATGGTCTTTGCACTCACCCAGGCTCTGCCTGAAATAGCCTCTCTACACTCTGCCCATCGTTTCCAACTCAGCATCCAAGGCGTCCCTCTGCAGCCTGGAGCCAGTTTGCTGTCAAAGCCCATCCCCAATTGGACTCACTCCTCATCCTTCTGCTGCCTGGAGTCACCATCGTACCATGTCTACTGTCCCCTGGCACAAGGACCTCCACCCCGGGTCCTGCCCAGGAACCCACTTCCAAACATGTGTCTGTGGGAACACCTCTACTTTGGGACCCCTGCCTCGAGTCCCTGAAGGGTAGACACCTGTCTCTTTGGAGTTTCTTATTCACCCTGCCCCCAGCCTGAGTGGCCAGGGCTTTGGGGTTGGCTTGGCCAGGCAGGGCCTGATGACTCAGATCCCTCCCTGCCCACCAGAAGGGCCCAGTCTTATGGGGAAAACACGTGATTTAGGCAACTTGCTTTAGCTGTGGTTTCATATCCTTAGTTCCATCACTTCCAGGATCTGAGTGTCTGGGCACTGCGTCTTGACGGTCATCTTCACATGGAAGCTTCTCTCTGTCACCTGAGGGTGCCCAACACAGCATCCAGCCCCCAGGTATGGTGAACATTTGTTGTCAGTGTTTAAAACAGTGACATTTCACCTAAAAATTTAAACTTTTGACTTCTCTTGAGAAATTGGAAAGTGTAACCACACTAGGTCTGCATTTCTACTTATCAGCTATAAATGAAGCGAATGTTCTGCAGTTTGCTGTAGGTGTCCTTCCCTTACCCCCAACAGTCGTTCACTCTTGTGACCTCTGATGCTTCCAGAGAAAGTGGATGGAGATCAGTGTATGAGGAAAGAGCCAGGTGTCCTGGAGGACTTCTCATAAGAAGTGGCATGGGTCAAATCCTGAAGGCTGAGGAAGACAAGCAGCCCAGAGTTGGGCTCAGCTAGGTGCTGTCCTGGAACCCATGACTCTCTTCCACTCATTTCCCATGTGGTTTTTGTGCTTTCATCCTCCTGAAAAGACGAATGAGGCCCAAGCAGCAGCATCACCTACCTGATGAGGGTGACGTTCTATCACCTCACTCACTTCCCTGCCAGGTTTATGGTCCTTACCATAATCCTTCCACCACCACCACCACCAATATTTCTCTATACTGTACTTAATCCTGTACTTGAGCTTTTAAAGGATACTTTAAATCACTACTGTACATGGGAAAGCCAAAATCTTGCCATAAGTCAAAGATAACTGCCAAAAATTAATGTATGAAACAAAGAGCTGTTATCAAATTCTAAATACTATTGCCTACAAAAGGCATTGAAGCTGAAGATGATTAACAAGTGTTGAAAAAGTGATAAGACAGACTAGCAGAAGCAAAGCCCTTTCCTTTGATGCGATCAGCAGAATGAAAGGAGAATTGAAAATGAACGACTCTCACCTTGCAAGTTGATATTTTCTAACGGGTCCACGTAGCTAAATTATCTTGCACTCTTTGGAAAATCAGCTCTAGAATATCTTTTTGGCAAGCAGCTTTGTCTCTCTGACACTCCTGAGTCACTCCTTGGCAACTATTCCTTCCCACACCACTCCATGCCTCTTGGGGCTCCACCCCAACAAACTCCTTGAAGGCAGACCACTTACCCTTAACCAAGTCCTCCTTTAGTCCCCACAATGACACCTCTCTAGGCTGAGTGGAAGACCCAAGCACAGATGCATCAGAATTCATGGTTGAATCCTTGAACTCTTGTGCACTCATCCCGGCTTCCTGATCACTTGTCCTCAGCTCAGAAAAAGAAAAGAGTCACCCCTACTTCTTCAAACCTCTGTGGCTCAGGTCTTTCCTCTTCTGGAAAATGCTGCCACAACTGAGGTAGTTGCCTCTCCTTCTGTTCCCCTCTTCTCCTCCGGTTGAAAGGGGAACAGAGGAATGCACAGTGGTTCTTCATTGAAGTTTGCTTGTCCAGTCTAGATCCAGTCCCATTAGAGCTCTTACTAAGTGCATGTCCTATGTGTTTGACGTCAGCTGAACTTGAGCGTCCTTCAGTCTGGCTTGCCCCCCCCCCTTCACCATCCCGTCCACTCCCTGCTGTCCTATGCCTGCTTTGTGCTCACATCTGTGTCCAGTCTGATCCCTGAAGAACTGAAACTGCACCCCTGATCTAGAACAGCCCCATGTTGCGGACAAAGGGTGAGAACAGCTCAGAGTGAGCTCAAGCCCTCCAATCCCTTTAAAATCTTCACAACAACACGAGGTACAGAAAGAAATGGGGACTTTTTCTGGTCATTTGGGGCATCACAAATCACAGTGCCTGCCTTGGAGCAGGGACATTAAGCAAGGAACTTCTTGCCCTGTGCCTGCCCCAGCTCTCTGGTGGGAGCAGTGGCCCCTTGTCCTGAAGAAGAGAAGCAAGGCTCTCAGCCCACCTCTGACTTTCGGGTCACGTGCGCCGGGACAGACTTCATCAGAGCCGATCCTGTCCCCTGGCGGCCACACAGAAGCCAGAAGTGCTTCTGCCCTTTGCCGAGGTCACCATCCTTGGCAGGCCAGGCTGCACTGCAGGCTGCAAGCAGATGGAAGTAGTGAGAGCTCCTTCTCCTGTGTCCCGACAGGCAAGATCCCAGGGGTTGTGGGGCAAGATCTAGACTCTTCTAGCCCTCTGGGGACCTATATGCTGAGCATAACAAGCCGTAAGGACTTGATGACCTTGTCAAAGGGCCTCTGAAGACAGCAGTTCTACCCCCCTCTGCTATTGGCAAACATCGGGTGCAATGGCCCCGTCAGACGCACAGGCAGAGTTCTGGCTGGGAGCAGCCTTGGTAAGCAATATGTCAGGGGAATGCTAATTAAACAGAACATACCAGCCAGGTGGCCTTTAGGGGTGTGGTTCTTGCAGTTTCTTGAGCATCCCCCCCAACACATACACTGACAGGGATCAGTGTCAGGCAAAATGTAGGTGGTGTCCAGGTAACATTTTTTTTCATTGCCATGGTCTACACAGAGGAGTCCCACCTCCATTGCAGCCAGTTCTGCCTAGAAGTGAAAAGCAAAGTGCTTGAAGTTTGGAGGCTTAGGGATCTAGGTTCAGTGAATATTTTTACACTGGACACACAAATTGGAGGCTCGGGCTCAATCTATGCAATAAAGACCCAGGGAAGGAGAAAACTCAGTGCCCACTTCTGACTATCCATGTGTGTTCCAGCTAGTAGAGAGGCAGCAAGTCCCAAGACTTTTCAAGGTAATGCTGGGTGTGGCGAGCAGTGATGTTTTGGGTCTCCTGGGTCTAGACCCATGTCTGGCTTCTCACACAGGTCAAGAGAGGGCATTTGTTCCAAGCTTCTCATCTGAGAAATGCCTGGGTCCCTTAAGATGCCCCTAAACACAAGTTTCATAGCCCACTTAGAGCATAAGGAAATGCAGGAGGTCTGCAGGTGTGACAGCTCCAGAACTCGACCAGGTAGCATGATGACCGAACCACATGCAGGGGTCCTCATCTCTCCAGGTGGACCAGCTGACTCCTCTCTGACCTGTGGGCTCCAGACTGGGTCATCCGGCCACTGCTGAGCCAGCTGCTGACAAGGGCCAGTGGTATTACTGGGACAAGCCTGGATTAACCCCCTGGGGCAGAAACATGTTAAGGGTTGGCCCCAATGTCCCCCCAGCACTTTGCTTGCCTTTATGTCCAAATGAGCGCATGGCACAGTCCCAGGCTTTCCCTTGTCTGGTGAAAGAAGACGTTCTTCCCTGGAATTCACCATTCCCAGATGACATCCTCTCAGAGACTGGATAATTAATTTCTTTACATATAAATCCTTATGTAACTGTGAACGGCACAATCTTATTACATTATAGCATTTTGTGTTCAAATGCTTTGTAAACGCCACTGGACATTTCTTCCAAGGACAATCCAGGGAATGTCAGCGGGTGGCCCTGGCCGATGCCCTGGCAAACCCGGGATCCCTGGCCTTCGGACCTTGTTCTCTTCTGATTGCCTTCCCTTCGTGTCACCTTCCTTCCAGTCCTAGGATGTGAGCCTTGAAGAGGCCAAAGCTTCTGGCTGGGTCTGGCAGTGGCACTAACCATGGAATCCCAAGGCTGAGACTCAGTGAGAAGACATTCTGGACACAGGGTTGAGGGCCTTTGGCCGTCACTGAAGCCCTTGGGGACTCCCTGGAGACCCTCCACTCCTCCAGGGTGTCAGGAATCTTATTCCCCACCAAAGTCCCCATCACTAGTAGGATGGGTGTTTCTTGACTGTCTCCCTCCCAGCAGCTCCAGATGGTTCCTCCTCTGCAGAAATGCTGAGACTCAACACAAAGTCCAATCCAGCGTGGACTTTATGGAGGGACAGTCACCTCTGCCCCCTGCAAAACAGTGGCCCCATCTTCTGCTCATTCCAAGAAAGAGGTAGACCTGTGTCTTTAGTGCAATGCTTTGAAGTTTTTGTTTTAGGTAAAATAAATAGCCCCTTGCAGGCTCTCTGCAAATCTGACTCCAGGCAGCACCTCACGAGAGTACCCTTCACATGTCCCCGTAGCCTCTGGCCACTCCCCAGGGCCAGTCCCATTGTATGCCATTTTCTCTCCATACACAGGACTCCTCCTCAGCTATGTCCTCAGCCTTCCTCAAGTATTCAAAGGTCTATGCACAGACCACCCAAACAGGGCCATCCACCCTGTAAATATGGCAACCCCTAGGCATCTCCTTCAGCGTGTCCCAGAGACTCAGCTTCTCACAGCCCCCATCTCCACCCACCCCAGCCTCCTGGGCTCAAACCTGGCATCTCTTCTTCCACCTGGGCACCAGGGGCATCTGAGCTCCATCTCTTTCCTTTTGTTGTTGTTCAGTTGCTCAGCTGTGTCAGGCTCTTTGCAACCCACGGACTGCAGCAAGCCAGGGTTCCCTGTCCTTCCCTATCTCCCTGAATTTGCTAACATTGATATCCATTGAGTCGGTGATGCCATCCAACAATCTCATCCTCTGTTGCCCCCTTCTCCTCCTGCCCTCAATCTTTCCCATATCAGGGTATTTTCCAATGAGTTGGCTGTTTGCATCAGTTGGCCAAAGTATTGGAGCTTCAGCTTAGGCATCAGCCCTTCCAATGAATATTTAGGGTTGATCTCCTTTAGGATTGACTTGTTTCATCTTCTTCTTGTCCAAGGGACTCTCGAGTCTTCTCCAGCAGCACAGTTCAAAAGCACCAGTTCTTCAGTGCTCAGCTTTCTTTATGGTGCAACTCTCTTATCCATACGTTACTACTGGAAAAACCATAGCTTTGATTATATGGACCTTTGTCGGCAAAGTAATGAATGTCTCCACTTTTTAATATGCTATCTAGGTTTGTCATAGCTTTTCTTCCAAGCATCTTTTAGTTCCATGGCTGCAGTCGTTGTCTGCAGTGATTTTAGAGCCAAAAAATTAAAGTCTGTCACTGCTGGTTTTTGGTTTTGTTTTTGCTTTTGTTTTCTTTTTTTTTTTGCTATGAAGTGATGCGACCAGATGCCGTGATCTTAGTTTTTTGAATGTTGAAAATTTAAGCCACCTTTTTCACTCTCCTCTTTCACTTTTATCAAGAGGCTCTTTAGTTCCTCTTCATTTTCTGCAATTAGGGTGGTCTTACCTGTATACTTGAGATTATTGATTCCAGCTTGAGCAATCTTGATTCCAGCTTGAGCTTCATCCATGCTGACTTTTTGCATGATGTGCTTTGCAAATAAGTTAAATAAGCAGGGTGACAGTATACAGCCTTGACATATCCTTTCCTAATTTTGAACCAGCCCATTGTTCCATGTCCAGTTCTAACTGTTACTTGTTGACCTGTGTACAGGTTTCTCAGGAGACAGGTAATGGGGTCTGGTATTCCCATCCCTTGAAGAATTTTCCACAGTTTGTTGTGACCATATAGTCAAAGGCTTTAGCATAGTCAACGAAGCAGAAGCAGATGCTTTTCTGGAATTCCTTTGCTTTTCTCTTTCCTTACCCCTACAGCAAAGCAGTCAGCTCTGCATCTCCCTCAGAACTTACCTCTCTTCCCTGCTACTCCGTCAAGGCCAGGCCTAGCCCCCTGTCTCGGACATGGCGTACCCTCACCATCATCTCGGTTGGGCAGTGGATGCCTGAAACTGAGCCACTGACTCTCGTGACTTTCTCTCCCGAAAGTCAGGGAGGCATCTCTGACAACTTGCACACTGAGATCACACATGCTGCCCAGCCTCTCCACTGCTCATTTCCTCATCTGCAAGGCCGGGACCCCAGGGTCAGGAAGAGCTGGGGGCCTGGCTCATGCTCATTTTCAAAGCAGAATGAATGTGCAATTCCCCGACACACACTGGAAGCTGAAATCACATGTCAGATGGCTTAATGAGAGCATTCCCTCCCCACGCTGACAGTGTTGCCCTCCTGGGCAGCAGAGGCCTTGCTTGCTGAGGGTTGCTGAGAGGGGAATCACACGACAGCTCCCCAGCACACACAATCTCTACTCCCCCTAGCAGCCCAGAGACAGGCCCAGACAGGGGTCTGTCAGTCAGTCGCTTTCCAGTCATGTGACCTTGAGAAACTTTCTTAGCTCCCGCACGCCTCAGTTTCTGAAACTCTGTGATGGGCAGAGTATATCACGTATGTCACAGAATGGCTTGGAGAATTAGGTGGTTTAACACATTTGAAGCTGCCCACACCTCAGCTGGTTTTGCTCTCCATCACGCTCTGTACCCAGTTGTACATAGTTCAGCATTGGCCTATAGATGCAAAACTGTATTCATTGGAAATTTTCCAGGGTATTTTCACTGTGTGCTTTTTTCATATCATCACTGACCTTAGAACTAAACCCTGGCTGTACTGCAGGAGATGGGTGGCTGGCATGCCAGGGTTGAATGTGCCCTAATGAGGAACCTTGCTGAAGAACTGCGAGGAACACCGTGATTGGCAAAACACGGACTGGAGCGTAGTGGGCACTCAGTAAATATTTGCGGGGTGAATTTTCAAAAATAAGATAAATTTCAAAGATATATGCTAGGAAGAAAATAAACAGAAGCTCATGTTATAGAACACAGGGGACAGAGAGGAAGCGGGGGGGGGGGGGGGGGCAGTTAAACGCTGGTCAGAGAGAAGTTACCAGTCTAAGTGTTGGGGAAAACCAAGTGTTAGTCACTCAGCTGTGTTCGACTCTCTGTGACCCCATGGACTGAAGCCCACCAGACTCCTCTGTCCATAGAATTCTCCAGGCAAGAACACTAGAGTGGGTAGCCATCCTTCTCTGGAGATCCTCCTGACCCAGGGATCGAACCTTGCATTGCAGGCGAATTCTTTACCATCTGAGCCACCAGGAATCCTAGTGGGCAATCTAAGCAAGAAGTATCTCAAACAGATAGACCAACACATGCAAAGACCCTGAGCAGAAAAGAGATTTTACTGCTCCAGGAAAAGAAGAGCAGTGAAGCCAGAGGGTGGTAAAAGAAGAAAGAGATGAAGCGAGAGAGGCAACCAGGGGATCATAGATGAGGCAGGGCCTTGCAGGTCTCAGCTTGCAGGCCGCACTTTGTTCTAAATGGAAGATTTAAGTAGGAGAATGAAGCAAGATCATGTTCATCTCGAAAAAGCTCTGGGAGCTAGGAGCATTCACCAGGACACTGATCCGGAGCTTCTTGACGCCCTTCTCAGGAAAAGGATCTCACACATCAGGGTTCCATGGTCATCCCCCTGTGCCCTGGTCGAGTATGACTGGCCAGCCTGAGGCCCACAGTTTCCTCTTCCCAGTGAAGACGCTGGGGTCAGTGTGCCCTTGGGAAGCAGCTCTTGTGGCAGGCTGTGTTTTGTCAATCACAATATTTCCTGCAAGCTCGCAGCTCTGTTGGTGAATTAGCAACTCTTAAGTAAACTACCTCCCTTTATCCTCACAACTTCCCTCCAGGTGGAAATACAACCTTACCACTTTTGGATGAAGACGTTGAGTCTTAGAGATGATAACGCCTGGGGCCAGAGCCAGACCAGACCTCATGACTTGCTTCAGAACCAGAGCACTCATCACCCGCAAGGTGGACTGCTCTGGGTGCTCCTGTGAAGCCTTCTGGGATGTGAATCTGAGCATCCTACCAATCCCTACTTTTTGCCTAAATCAGTGGGGTCAAGTATCATAACTGATGCATAAGGGGCTCCCAACTGGCAGCCCACAGGGTTTTGTTTGTTAACTCAAACTATTTGCTAAAACTTTTTAAAAATAAAAAGATGCCCCCATTAAAATATGCCCCTCTGGCTTCTTTTGGGAAAAAAAAAACCACATCTGACCACACTGGGCATACCAGGCCATTTGGAGAGCCGAGCTGGGTCTGAGGGTAGCGCAGCACTTAGATGCTTTTCTGACCTTCCTGGCCCCCAGCCGGCTGGCTTCCCCCAGAGGCAGCAGGGCCTCCACCTGCCCCGCAGGGCCCGCCACCGGCTCTTTGGATGGGGAAGCTAGGGCAAGCGCTTCTACCTTCAGGCGGCCCCGGCCCGGCCTGTGAGGCATCTGCAGGCTATGGGGGCTGCTCTCCAGCACCCACTGCCTTTTCATCCCCTTCTCCTTCCCAGGCTTCTCAGCTGTGCTCACTCGGGACCTCTAGGAGGGCCTCTGGTCACTGGAACTTTCCAGTATGCTCCTTCTTGTGGTCCCCACACGGCACCTTTGGCCCCCTGCTACCCACTAAGAGATTATACTCCCTAGCTGATAATACACAGCCCCCCAGAGATGACTCTGAAAGCACAGGCTGCCCCAGGAGCAGGGGTGGAGGGTACATGGGGAGCAGGGGTTGGGGAGTGCCAGGTCTGGGGATGACTGTTCCAGGAAATGGGAGGTGAGCATGTTCATCTGCACCTGTGTGCACTCATGCACATGTGCACACATGCGCACACACACCATGCCACGTGCATGTGTGCACAAACGAGCGCAGAGGCGCACGCTGACCTCGGTCCCAAACAGCCACAGACCCAGACACCCAGACACTCGCTCCAGAGCCCACGCAGTGCCTTGGCCTCCCTAATTGCATTTCTGAAAATGGGAAAGAGGAGACCGAATGAGCCGGGCGGCACAGTTCCCCCATGGCGATTCCCATCTCCGCTCTGAGTGGCTGCAGCAACCAGATTCTCAGCTGAGCCCCAGATGCCTTAGCAACCCTCCGCACTGCAACTAATCCCCAGCCGTGGCTGGCCTGTGGGCTCTGCTGTGTCATGGCTTGCCCTGGCCATGAAGGCCGTAAACAGGACGTACCAGCTTACCTAGGGGTTGTGGTGACAGTGGGAGGCCCTGGCCTGCTTGCCCAGGCAGCCAAGGCCCCTGTCACAGCAGAGGATCCCAGATTTTCTCCACCATTATTGAGCCAAATTGCCCTGCCCCAGTCTCTGGGTAAGTTCAGGCCCTGTACCAAGGGCTGGGCAGCAGCTCCCCAGAGGCTCTTCCCTCCCACCTGCCACGTGGGGTTGGGCCGTGGCGTTTGTCCTCCTCCTGGCCTGTTCAGGAGCCCCTCCTCCAGCATACACTAGAACTCCCTGTTCCACACAGGCTCCCAGACGGAGCCCAGACAGAAGGTCACTGCTGACCAGAATGTTATCTTCAATTGTGGAGCAGACAGATCACATTATCAGCCGCCTTGTTACACCTCAGGCTGCCTGAGACTCTTGGATCTTGTTAAGAGCAGAGTAGAGCCTCCCCTCTGCTGGGTGTTGACAGTGGAGACTTTGGGCTCAGTTGGGTTCTCACTGACTCTAACCTGCGGAGCCGGGTCACAGGGCCTGGGGGCTCCAGGGGTGACCCAGCTCTGGGCTGAGGGGCCAAGGCCCTGCTCTCCTGCATCCTCTTGGGCCACGAGAGAGACCAGAGCATTGCAGAGCCAGGGTGCTGCTGGGCAAACAGAGACTCAGCTCTGGGAGCAGCAGACAGTGAGGGACCATTTGGCTCCAGATCCATCTAAGGCTATCTGTCCACCAGGATTTCCCAACAGATGGCAGCAGAGACATGGACACCTCCAAAAGTTGTCCTGTCACCAGAAACTGGGTCTCAGCTTTGCTGGACCTTGGCCTTGCCGGCTCCCCAGCCTTGGCTGGCCTATGGGCTCTGCCATGTCCTGGCCTACCCCAGCCCCTGGCCTCGACCTGACCAGACCCCAAGAGTTGCCTCTAGCCCCTCGACAAACTCCCCTGGGCTGCAGCCTCTGTGCTCCCCAGGGAGCTCCAGCCTTGCCTCTCCCCTCTCAGAGAGTCTGAGGCGCCTGAGGAAAT
Source organism: Muntiacus reevesi (assembly GCF_963930625.1). NCBI lineage: Eukaryota > Metazoa > Chordata > Mammalia > Artiodactyla > Cervidae > Muntiacus > Muntiacus reevesi. The sequence goes on along the minus strand of NC_089249.1, from coordinate 180,915,180 downwards.
GCCTTCTGCAGAAGGCTTACTCCACCATGCAAGCTGTCACTCTGGAGAAAAAATAAAAGCCTCCCAGCTTCACTTATAACAAACTTGGTCTGTTGTGCAACTTTGCAGTACAGAATGTGCATGTGCCCAATCTCCTCTGTTGCATAATTTTCCAGCTGTTTTCAGGACTATTTCATTCTTCGTCTGGCATATTTCACAAGCCATATATAAAAATTAGATACATGTAAATATAAAGTTGAGCATATGTGTGCAATGAAACAGTAAGTGTGAAGTGAACGAGAGGAGGTGGGGGGACCAGGGCTGAGCAAAGGCAGATGAAACAAGTGTAAACATTTTGAATACTGCCTTCTAGAAGTCTGGGAGAGAAAATGAACTTGGACTCAATTTAAAGTGAGAAGTTCATCCAGTAAAATCAGTTTCAACCTGGTGGTGTTTGATTTCCCTATTCTTCATGAATTATTTCGGTTTGGTGTGGTTTCATTTGGTTTGGTTTGGTTTTTTAGAGCAATCCCTAAGAAGTCACCATTTTTGTAAAAGAAACGCTGTGGGCATCTTCTTGCCGAATATTCTTAAAACAGCATCATCTGAGATGCCTTGGAAAGGGCAGAAGGGCATCAAGATGACAGGCCCCCTCCGTGGCCTGGTCGTCCTGTGCACGACCACCGGCAGAGATGGTCTCTGTATGCCCTCCTGATGGAAACCCTCAGCTGCTGCAGGGCCCACTGGGTTCTGTGTCACACGGAAGGACCCTCATCTCCCGGAGCAAGGATCTTCCCAGGATGGTGCCTCTGACAGGAAGCAGCTGAGCAGAGGGATCCCTGGGCCCGGCCGATCTGCACCCCAGACCACAAGCTGGAAGATTACAGGCAGAATTCTATTCACAGGAGTGTTCGGTTGGGACAGCACAGTGACATTTTTAATTGAGTCAGAAACACACATAACAATTAGGAGATTAAGGATTTGAAATCTAGATTCTTGTCTTCTTTTGGGGAAAGACAACAAGAGTTACCTGTGGGCTTACAGCTCTAGAGCTTGGCCAGGGCAGGTCTGGGGACAGCTGGGGCAGCTCATGTGTGAACCAGGATGCAGGGACAGCAGCTCTAATGGGAAGCTCATCTCCTGGAGGAGATCAGAGGCTTCTAAAAGGGTAAGCATGAGTACACGATGCCTCTAAGACCTGGGCTCCAAACTGCCCCGCAGTTTATCTCACGCCCCTACCCTTGGCCACATGAGACAAACAGATCAACCCTATGAATGGGGCAGATAACTCTGCATCCTGGAGAGACAAGCTGCAGTCACGGGGCAAAGAATGTGGATACAGGACATGTAGCGGACTGAGCAGTGCTGCCCCGAAAAATGCATGTCTGCCCAGAACCTCAGAAAGGGATCTTATTTGGAAATGGGGTCTTTGCAGAAGTGATTAGTTAAGATGAAGTCATACTGGATCAGAGTGCACCCCTAATCCAATGCAACTAATGTCCTTATAAGAAGGGAAGTGGAGACACTCAGGGAGAATGCCGTGTGACAGTTGGAGGCAAAAATTGGAGGGATGTGTCTACAACTCAAGAAATGCCGGGCTTCTCTGGTGGCTCCGTGGTGAAGAATCTGCCTGCCAAAGCAGGAGACGTGAGTTTGATCCCTGATCCAGGGGACCCCACATGTCACAGATCAACCAAGCACCACAACTACTGAACCTGTGCTCTAGAGCCCGGAAGCCACAACTGCTGAAGCCCATGCACCCTGGAGCCTGTGCTCTGTAACAAGAAGAGCCACTGCAATGAGAAGCGCACTTCAGCTAGAAAGCAGCCCCTGTCCCCCGACAACTAAAGAGCCCACACAGCTGCGGAGACTCAGTACAGCCAAAATAAATAAATAAAGATATATTTATTAAAAAAAAAAAAAAAAAAAGGTTCAAAAAATTCTGTTAAAAAAGAAAGAAAGAAATACCAAGGATTTCTGGCTAGGAGGAGATAGGAGAGAGTCACAGAGCAGATTCTCCCTCGCAGAAGTAATTAACCTCACTGACACCTTGATTGCAGATTTCTGGCCTCCAGTGAGTCTCTGTCACGTAAAGCCACCCAGTGTTGTGGTTATCTGTCATGGTAGTCCTAAGAAACTACTGCAGGATAGGTAACGAATTGGGAACAACAATAAAATCTACCGCAAAGTGCCCTCTTGGACGCAGTTACCCTCCCACTTACAAAATACACTCATTCTCACTCAAAACACCCAGTCGCGGTGTCAAGCTTGAAGTTGAGAATCTTGTATTCTAAGTCAGATCTCAATGCAGCTCCCCTTGCTCCCAGGACCTAGAGAACAAAAGGAGAAGTTGTTTGCACCACTCCCCCACCAACACCTCACACACAGGCCACACTAGCCATGATGGAACAGGGACACGTCATGCAATAAACACCCCCACTCAAATGGGAGGAGGCAGGGTGGGATGAACAGGGAGACGGTGATTGATAAATACACAGTACTCCGTTTAAAGCGTGCAACAAGTGAGAACCCACCGTACAGCACAGGGGACTCTGCTCCATGCTCTGCAAGGACCTAAATGGGGAGAGAATCTGGAAAAGAGTGCACATACACATGCATGTCACGGACTCACCTTGCTGGACAGTAGACACTGACACAGCAGGATAAAGCAAGCTTACCCTGATTTAAAGAAAAAAAGAAGGACAGGAGGCCCCAAACAGTCACTGTGAGTAAAAGTGCTAGCTGCTCAGTCATGTCTGACTCTTTGCGACCCCGTGGATCGTAGCCCTCCAGGCTCCGCTTCCCATGGGATTCTCCAGCCAAGGATACTGGATTGGGTTGCCATTCCTTTCTCCATGGGATCTTCCAGACCCAGGGGTCAAGCCTGGGTCTCCTGCATTACAGGCAGAATCTTTGCCATCTGAGCCACAGGGAAGCCCACTGATCCACTCCTGTGCATGTGTTGGTCACTCAGTCATGTCCAACGCTTCACTGTCCTATGGACAGTAGCCCATCAGGCTCCTCTGTCCATGGGATTCTCCAGACAAGAATACTGGAGTGGGTATCATTTTCTTCTCCAGGGGATCTTCCTGACTCGGGGATCGAACTCCGATCTCCTGCATTGCAGGTGACTTCTTTACCATCTGAGCTGCCAGGGAAGCCCCACTGGCCCACTAGCCCACAACAATTCTTACATCCTGTTGGAAAAACATTGCCAGGAGCTTCTACCCTGGAGCAGGAAGTATTGTGGAATTAGGCTCCAAGTCTACTCCCTGGAGCTGTGGTTCTTGGCTCTACTCTTTACAATATCTTTCCTTCTCCATCATTCTCCTTGGTCACTTCTTTCTTGTCACATCATTCTTCTTGGTCACTTCTTGCTCACATCATTCTTTTTGGTTACTTCTGAGAAGGATACTCTAAAATATGGCTTTCATGGAAGCTGAATGCTTTCTCAACCTGCATCTTACCCATAACAAATTAGTGGCCCAGAAGTTTTTTTCCATCTTGAACAGTTTCCATGGCTTTTGGCCCAGATTGGCAGGGCATTCAATATCACAGTAATCCAAGTCTATGCTCCAACCACTAATACAAAAGAGGCTGAAGTTGAACGGTTCTATGAAGACCTACAAGACCTTCTAGAATTAACACTCCAAAAAGATGTCCTTTTTATCATAGGGGAGTGGAATGCAAAAGTAGGAAGTCAAGAGATACCTGGAGTAACAGGCAAATTTGTCCTTTGAGTACAAAATGAAGCAGGACAAAGGCTAACAGAATTTGTCAAGAGAATGTACTGCTCATAGCAAATATCCTCTTCCAACAACACAAGAGAAGACTCTACACATGGGCATCACCAGATGCTCAATACCGAAATCAGATTAATTATATTCTTTGCAGCCGAAGATGGAGAAGCTCTATACAGTCAGCAAAAACAAGACCAGGAGCTGACTGTGGCTCAGATCATGAACTCCTTAATGCCAAATTCAGACTTAAGTTGAAAAAAGTAGGGAAAACCAGTAGATCATTCAGGTATGACCTAAACCAGATCCCTTATGATTGTACAGTGGCAGTGACAAATAGATTCAAGGGATTAGATCTGATAGACAGAGTGCCCGAAGAACTATGGATGGAGGTTCGTGACATTGTACAGGAGGCAGTGATCAAAACCATCCCGAAGAAAAAGAAATGCAAAAAAGCCAAATGATTGTCTGACGAGGGCTTACAAATAACTGAGAAAAGAAGAGAAGCGAAAGCAAAGATAGACCCATCTGAATGCAGAGTTCCAAAGAATAGCAAAGAGAGATAAGAAAGCCTTCCTAAGTGAACAATGCAAAGAAATAGAGGAAAACAATGGAATGAGAAATACTAGAGATCTTTCAAAAAATTAGAGATACCAAGGGAATATTTCATGCAAATATTTCATGGGAACAATAAAGAACAGAAATGGTATGGACCTATAAGAAGCAGAGTATATTAAGGAGAGGTGGCAACAATACACAGAAGAACTATAGAAAAAACAATCTCATGACCCAGATAACCACAATGATGTGATCACTCACCTAGAGCCAGACATCCTGGAATGTGAAGTCAAGTGGGCCTTAGGAAGCATCACTATGAACAAAGTTAGTGGAAGTGATGGAATTCTAGTTGAGCTATTTCAAATCCTGAAAGATCATGCTGTGAAAGTGCTGCACTCAATATGCCAGCAAATTTGGAAAACTCAGCAGTGGCCACAGGACTGGAAAAGGTCTGTTTTCATTCTAATCCCAAGGAAAAGCAATGCCAAAGAATGTTCAAAACTGCACAGTTGCACTCATCTCACACAATAGCAAAGTAATGATCAAAATTCTCCAAGTTAGGCTTCAACAATATGTAAACTGAGAACTTCTAGATGTTCAAGCTGGATTTAGAAAAGGCAGAGGAACCAGAGATCAAATTCTCAACATCCACTGGATCATCGAAAAAGCAAGAGAGTTCCAGAAAAACATCTATTTCTGCCTTATTGACTATGCCAAAGCCTTTGACTATGTGGATCACAACAAACTGTGGCAAATTCTGAAAGAGATGGGAATACCAGACCACCTTACCTGCCTCCTGAGAAATCTGTATGCAAGTCAAGAAGCAACAGTTAGAACTGGACATGGAACAATGGACTGGTTCCAAACTGGGAAAGGAGTACATCAAGGTTGTATATTGTCACCCTGCTTATTTAACTTATTTGCAGAGAACATCATATGAAATGCTGGACTGGATGAAGTACAAGCTGGAATCAACATCGCAGGGAAAGATATCAGTAACCTCAGATATACAGTTGACATCACCCTTATGGCAGAAAGTGAAGAAGAACTAAAGAGCCTCTTGATAAAAGAGAAGGAGGAGAGTGAAAAAGTTGGCTTAAAACTCAACATGCAAAAAACTAACATCATGGCATCCAATCCCATCACTCATGGCAAATAGATGGGGAAACAGTGGAAACAGTGAAAGACTATTTTCTTGGGCTCCAAAATCACTGCAGATGGTGACTTCAGCCATGAAATTTAAAGATGCTTGCTCCTTGGAAGAAAAACTATGACCAACCTAGACAGCATATTAAAAAGCAGAGACACTACTTTACCAACAAAGGTCTGTATAGTCATAGCTTTGGCTTTTCCAGTAGTCATGTGTAGATATGAGAGTTGGACCATAAAGAAAGCTGAGTGCTGAAGAATTGTTGTTTTTGAACTGTGGTGTTGGAGAAGATTCTTGAGAGTCCCTTGGACTGAAAGGAGATCAAACCAGTCAATCCTAAAGGAAATCAACCCTGAATATGTTTGGAAGAGCTGATGCTGAAGCTCCAATACTTTGGCTACCTGATGTGAAAAATTGACTCATTAGAAAAGACCCTGATGCTGGGAAAGATTGAAGGCAGGAGGAGAAGGGGATAACAGAAGATGTAATGGTTGGGTGGTATCACCAACTCAGTCGACATGAGTCTAAGTAAACTCTGGGAGTTAGTGATGGACAGGGAAGCCTGGTGTGCTACAGTCCATGGGATCATGAAGAGTCGGACGTGACGGAACAGAACTGAACTGGGGGGGGTTTTTGTCAATACAGCTCTCTCAAAACTTGTGGAGTTCCTATGTATTTGATTTAATGTGCCAAAAGCCATATTCCCACTTCATTTGAAGACACGTCTGTCTCTGCACTTACAAGTACTATGGGCAGCTCGGTCTAATTTAAAGGACCACATCACTGATCTTTCCAGTAACTTTAAGCAGCATCTAGTTCTTCCAGAGGCCTTCACAAGTGCAAGTACTATGCCTTTGATTCACTCTAGACCCCCAAGCTATATCTTAATAGCCATATCCTTGATTTGATTTTTCTCTCAGGCTATGTTTGAGAATCCTTTAATGAATGGAGAAGATGGAGATTAAAAATAGTTTCATTTTTCAACCCAGTAAGTCCCAGATTTTCCAGACTCTATCTTCACTCTAATTCTTTCTGAGACCTGACCAGTCAAGAAGAACTGACTCTTCTTTGCAGCCTGCAGCATTCTACCTGGACACTCTCAGCCCAAAACCACCAGTGTATTAGGTACACTTTCCGTCCTCCAAGTTATTTCAGGTGACAGTTTTTAGCAAATATCCCACCATTCCATAATACACGCCATCATTTTTTCAGCCTCCAATAAGTTTCTTGTTCCAAAGCCAACACCACATATTGCAGGTTTCTGTTTAAGGTATCAATTTCTGTAGCCATTACCCAGTGCCGTAGTAACGTTGCATACTAAACCACCTTAGAGCCTGGAAACCCAGAACAACAATAATGTTTGCTCAGATGCCCAGCTCTGCTCTCCCTTTGTGCACCCTGCGTCCAGGGGAAGCCTGTCTCATGGAGGAGGTCAGGAGCTTCTAGGAGGAGAAGCAGGAAAGCATGATGACCCCCGTGGACTGGGCTCCAAACCAGCACATGCTCATTTCCACTCATGTTCTATGGGCTAGGAATGCCACATGAATGGGGCAGAACACCTACTCCGTTCTAGATGGAGAAGATGCAAAGTGATGTAGCACAAGGGGTGGATAAAGAGATGGGTGAGGAGCTGGGGAAATGATGCAATCCAACACAGCTTAGATTCAGTTTTCCTTATTTGACATCATTCATATTATAAAAGTACTAGTTGTTGTAACGAGTGAAACAATTCCAAATCATGTGAAAAGAAAAGCAAGTATCTCTTCCCTGTGAACCTCCCAATTTCCTCTCCTTCTGGACAGAGAAGAATGGACCATGCAATGCAAGGGGGAGCCAGGGAGAGTAAGGGGGAGCAGGAGGGAAGGAAGGAAAGGGCTGTCAGCTTGCCGGGCAGCTCTCTGGCCCTGCTTCTAACCCACAGGCGAGGGAATGCTCTTTCCACTCAGGGTTTCATGAATTACAACCCCCCCACACACACACCATGCTCAGCACAGAATTCCTAGTTTGTTCAGATGGCTTTCACTTCTGTATTAGTATCCTGTGGCTGCTACAAATAAATCAGCACCAAACAGGGGGCTCAGAATAACAGAAATATATTCTCTCCCAGTAGGCCAAAATTCCAGAGGCCAAAATCAAGGCATCAGCAGAGCCAACCTCTCCCCAGAGACTCTAGGGACGATTCTATTGCTCGACTTTCCCAGCTTCTCGTGACTGCCAGCATTTCTTGGCTTGTGGCCGCAACACTCTGGTCTCTGCCTCTTTGAGCTCGTTGCCTGTGTGCATGTCCAGCCTCCCTTGGTCTCCCTGTTATGTGGACACTTGCGCTTGTATTTAGAGCCCATCCAGATAAATCAGGACAACTCCTTATCGGAAGTCCTCAAATTTAATCATATCTGTAAATAATGTCACATTTCACCATTTGCAACCAACCAGCCCTGGCAAACCACGGGAGTTGGCTAAGACCACATCCAGAACAGGCAGAGTCAAGTTAGCAAGCTGGGATCTTGCCCACCAGGAGCAAAGGGAAGACATCCAGGGAGAGGCAGCAAGCAGCATGGACAAAGGCAAGCAGCGTGAACATGCATGGTGTGCCCAAGAGATTACTCCAGATCTCAGCTTTATTGCCTCCTCAGACACCTTGAGGGATCGCCAAAGGGCACAGACATTTCCCTTCTGTTCTCTGAACCCACAATTAAGTCCAAGCCAGGTGTCACTTTTTCCTAACGAAAATATCTTTTATCAGTGGAGCTGCCTCTGTAAAGCAAAGCCCTGCTTTGATGAAACCAGTCCTTTAAAATGAAACATTTTATCGAAAGCAATAATACAATCCCAGTGAAATTAAACCAGGAAGACAGACATTCTAAATGCCCCAGACTCTGGTTTTGATTTTTTTAATTTCCAGTTAAATTAAAGTTTCCATGGAGGTTCAACACTCAGCTTGCCTTCCTGAAGGGAAATGCTCTGATATGCCTCTCTCAACACGTCTTCCTCCTGCAGAGTTCTCAGAGGTTGGTTGTAATTCTCACCCACAGGCTGGTTCCAGCCCAGGGACTGGAAGTTAGAGAGATACTTGGGTACCAAGTATTCACTAGGTAAGTAGGGAGCCCACTCCGTGTCAGGACAGAAGAGCGGCCCCACGCAAACACAGGAAGGATCAGAGGTTGACAAGAACTGGGGGCTCAGCCATGGCTATAAGCCAAGTGCAGGAACTGACTTGGGCTGACTTGGGCAAAAAAGGAAATTTATTGTTGGACAAAATTAAAAATGCAGGGATTATTTGACCTTGGACGTATGAAGTGATGTCTAGACCCCAGTTTTTTCCCTCTAACTTTGTTCTCCGTTTCTTTTGGGTCGCTCCCTTCTCAGGCAAAAAGTCTCTTCATGGTGCCAGGAGGGCTGCTGCAGTTCCAGCTTCACGGTCTCACAGCCTCAAAACCTGGGGGAAAACCCTTGCTGCTCCAGGAGCTCAGATTGAGTCCCAGCTATCCGATGGGTACAAAAGGGGTCAGATACCCACTCCTGAATCCATCCCCAGGTCAAGAGAGGCCAGGCCTGGGCCATCTGATGCACCCTTTAAGCCAGGGCTAGGCCAACTTCACCCGAATTACATGATCCATTGAAAAGGGGTATAAGTGGCCCCTGTCCCACCCTAACAGTTCTGACTTAGAGTGAGACTGTTAAATCACAAAAGAAGTTCACTCTGATAGCCTGAATTGTCCAGTTTAAGCTCCTGAGTCATGAGAGGTGATTGAACCTTGTCTCCCATCCTCACATGCTAGCCAGACACTGGCTTGGGAAAGGCCAGGTGAGCAGTGATCCCTATGCACGTCTTTCTCTGCTGCTGGGCGGCGCTGCCCTTTGACTGGAGCCAGGGACTCCTTCCCATGCCTTTGCTAGGCCCAGCTCTGGACCTCGCCTGGCCTGAGACCCGGGTTACCAAACTAGGTGTGTTTACCCAACATACAACAAGCCAAATGCTGACACCCCGAGGTCTGCAGCAGAGAGTTTATTTATGAGGCAGCCAAGCAAGGAGGTAGGAAAACAAATCTTAGCTTGACCTACTGCAAGGCTAGGGGCTCAGAAATTTATGGCATAAAGCAACAGGCTGATCTGAGGCATGAGAGGAGAAAGGTGAAAGGTGACAGGTGACTGGAGATAAGGGAAGGTGGAGATAATCTGATTCTGTGCAGGCTCAGCTTAGCAACACGCTTCTCCATGCGACATGCGCTCAGAAGCAGTATGGCAGCGGGGCACACACAGGGTGGAGTGTTTAACCCTCTGACGTCAAAAGGTCCCTGAGTGGACACTCACAGGCCCAGCTGGAGGGTCAGTGGTCTTAAGCAGTCTTAACTTAGAGCTTGAACTAGACGCAGCTGACTCCAAGTTCTTGGGAAACAGCTCAGGCAAACACTGTTTAGGCTACATGAGCTCTTGAGGAACCCGCAAATGTTTTCTAGCAAAAATTAAGGTGAGCTTGATCAGTAAAGGCCGGTTACTGCTGTATTGGATCTAACTGATCATCTCTCTAGGTTTCACAGGTAGGGTGCTCAGAGACGGGAGATGCTCAGCCCTGTCCCGGCCTACTCCGTTGGCCTTGCTCACTCCTCTCCACTTCCCAGTGTCCACTCCGGCACAGAGATAGGTGAGAGGATCCTGTGGGACCCAGGGAAAGTCTATTCCAGCCTCTCATTGCAGCAGCGTAGCCTGGAACATCAGGAGGCTCTGAGACTGATGTTGGTGCCCACCTTGGATGGGTTAGATCACACTAGAAGTTGCACTGTCCTGCCTTTCATCCAGCCAGGCTTCTCACTGTCCCAGGATTCAGCTGCTCTTACCCCAGCCCCAGGCAAAGTTCGTACTAGGCTCCTGCTCGTCTGGGCGCCCACCACGCCCTGGACAGGCCTCCAGAGCAGCCCCTCAGCTGGGACAGGAGTGTCTGACGCACATCTGGATCTCCAGTAGTTGGCACAGCATCAGTACACAGTGGGTGTTCAATTTATCTCCCTTCCCATCCAACTCTTTCCTTCCTCAGCTCATTCACCAGTGGGGGCAGGATATTCATCCCCCATCTGCAGACACCATCTCTTCCTCCCAGGCCTACAGCCCAGAGCTCAAATCCACACCACCTCATGGGTGGGGCTAAAGTTACCTCTGCACATGTCCAGACCACACGTGGGAGCTCCTGTGGGTCTGGGGTCAGACCTGAAATTACAGGCCTCAAACAGACCATTCACAAGCCAAATCCAGTTCATGGGCTGCTTTGTTTGCCCCTGCAGAGCTTTTAATTTTTTAAATGAAAACCAACATTTAACCATTAGGGAATGTTGTGCATGAGTTGTGTTCCCCCAGAAATTCATGCATAGGAGTTCTGAACCTCAGTATCTCAGGAATGACTATTTGGAGACAGTGTCTTTAAAAAAGAGGCATAAGGTAAAATGGGTACCTTCCCTGGTGGCTCATTGGTAAAGAATTTTCCTGCAATGCAGGAGACCCAGGTTCAATCCCTGAGTCAGGAAGATCCCCTGGAGAAGGGAAAGGCAGCCCACTCCAGTATTCTTGCCTGGAGAATTCCATGGGCAGAGGAGCCTGGCGGGCTACAGTCCATGGGATCGCAAAGAGTCAGACACAACTGAACAACTGACACATTCTCACTTTCTCACTTAGCCTTCTCTGGCTTCCCAGGTGGCACCAGTGGTAAAGAACCCACCTGCTAATGGAAGAGACATAAGAGACCCCGGTTTGATCCCTGGGTCGGGAAGATCTCCTGGAGAAGGGCAAGGCAACCCACTCCAGTATTCTTGAGTTGGACGCGACTGAGCAACTACCACTCTCGTTTCACTTTCACTTTTCAAGGTAAAATGAGGTTATATGGATGGGCCCCAGTCCTATCTTGCTTGTGTCTTTATAAGAAGAGGAAATTTTCATACACTTAAGAGACTCCAAAAAGGTACACTCAGAGGGGTCACCGTGTGAGGACTCAGTGAAAAAAATACCTGCAAGACAAGGAAAGTGGTTGCAGAAGAACCAAGCCTGCCACCACCTGGATCTTGGCCTGCCAGCCTCCAGAACCATGAAAAAATACATTCCTATTGTTTTAAGTTCTCCAGTCTATGGTAGCTTGTTATGGCAGCCCTGGTAAATAAATACAAAAGGATTTCACACAGAAATCTGGATTTGCAGCTTCTCTTGAACTATCAAGAGTAGGCATCCAAGGGCCCGGGTCCTGATGCAGCAAACTAGCTAGAGCCTGGAGCCAAGAAATGCTACTCCCTCTCCACCAGGCTTGAGCTCCCCCACCACTGCCCTGCAGGGCCACGTGACCTGGGGGCTTGTGACACCAGACCTCAACGAAGGGTGGGGCAGAGTTACAGCACAAAGTGCCCACCTTTATGACCTTCTCCCCTGCCAGCCTATTCCAGGTACCGGGGGGACTCAGGCCCGGAAGATGGTCCCTTTCCATGACCAAGGCAGTGATCCTGTTGAATCCCCTGACACAGAATTCCCAAGATAATACTGATATGCCACCAACAATTCTCAGGCTCTAAAGTCACATTTCCCACCCCAAATGGCTTCTCCTCCCAGCCTCCAGTGTTTCACCGGGCCGCCCTAGGCTGCAGGCTCCAGGAGCCTGATTCAGGGCTGTTTCCCCAAGGCCTCCTACTGCGGATCCGAGAGACCTAGCCGCAGGCAGCTGCAGCAGGTTCAGCCCTCTTTGACCAAGGCTGGACAAACAGAAGGTGGCTTGACGGGGACCCCACTCCCTTCTTCAGGGCAGACTCACGGCTGCCTCATTCGTGGTGCGCACGTGCTAAGTTGCTTCAGTCGTGTCCGACTCTGTGTGACATTATGGACTCTAGCCCACCAGGCTCCTCTCTCCATTGGATTCTGCAGGCAAGAGTACTGGAGTGGGTTGCCATGCCCTCCTCCAGGGGATCTTCCCGACCCAGGGACCAAACACGGGTCTTCTGCACTGGTAGTGCCACCTGGGAGACTACCCTGTCATTCGTGGGGCACCAGTCAGTCTGGGCAAAGCACCAGCTGCTTGCTGGAGCTGCCAGCCCCTCCCAGCAGGCCACGCTGGGCTCAGTGGAAGTGATGCCAGCCCTTCCAGGAAGCAAGCCCTGAGTGGCCCTCTGGGATAGGGGTGCACAAGGCTACTGCCTTGTCAGAGCCTCAGCCCCACTGCCTCGAGCTCGCCATCCGTCTATCAACCCCACCGGGGCTGCCTCTGCACGGCCTCTCAGCCTGCTCCCCTACCGGTCCCCCTGCCTGCTCCAGGCAGGCCGCTGCTCCCACCCTCTCCTCACCAGCTCCTGGCAGCAGCCCGGAGGCCGCCCCACCCTCTCCTCTCCCTAACTCCCTCTGCCCTCAGGGCTGAGCCCAGACCCTTTCCTGCCCTGAGAGGCCTGCAGGCCGCCGCTCTGCCCTCCCTCTGCGCCTCCAACTGGCCTCGAGTCCCAGCCCCCAGCGCTGTGCCTATGCTTTTAAGACACCTCAAGTGTCCCTGCCTCTCTGCCTTACCTGGGCTGCTGCTTCCACCTGGAGTTCTCACCTCTAGTGTCTACCCCAGTCTTACCCGTTCAACAGGGGGAAAGGCCGTTGTAAACCAGGACAGAGATGCAGGCCCTCACCCTTCACCAGGGATGTGCAGATAGACTGCCTCCCAGCATGTGTCACTCTGCACTGAGAGTGACATCGCCAGACCTCAGGAAATGGTCCTCCCTGTGCTGCTGAGCAAATATACATCAGGGCCAGCTGGTCTACTGAATCTCCTTGAACTCATCTGGTGTCTTAAGTCCATCCTGGGTGCAAGGAGTGCATGCCCACCTCAGCATCCCTCACATGGAGAGAGAGGAGGGGGCATGTCTCCGAATCCAGGTCTGACATACAACGGACATTATGGAAAGCAGTGGCCAGCCCTGTTCTTGATTGGTCCTCACCCAGGGTGATGATCATAAGCCTGGTACCAGCTAGAAGGGAGTGATCACAAGCCAGAGAGGTGATGGAGGTGTCTCTGCAGATGTTAGGGAGGCTGAGCAGTTCCTTTCCCCCAGTTCCCAGCATCTCTTCACATGCTGGAAGCCATGGCCTCCTGCGTCTGTCACTCACAGGGTCCCCAACCACCGATACTACATGAAGAGATGGGGGAGGGGCCGGGAGCCCCTTTGCAGTGCCTTCTTGCAGTGACTTGCCTGGGGGAATGTCAGGGTTCCACCTCCACCAAGCTGCCGAGCGCAGAGGCTGCACTGGCGCCCCTGCCTTGAGTTCTAGGATACCGTTAACAAGATGAGTCTAAAGAAAAAGTCTATTAAAATTAAAGTGAACAATTCATATGCCTCGTGATCCAGCAGCTCTTCATGTTCACTTGAATGAGAAAAGGCCTGCCTGTGTGCCCAAGGGGGACTGGGCAAGCCTGCTCCCTTCCGTGCTGCACATCAGAGCAGAATCACAGAAACAGCAGCGGTGCCCAGGCCACAGCAGACCAGCTGGACACGCTGCCGCCACACCCAGAGGGAGAAGCTGCAGGCCACCAGTGGAGACGCCTGCCCCTGCTGTCTGTGTGGTGAACACGGTCACAGTGCCGCAGCACAGACAGCAGCAGCAGAAGACTCCTGCACCCCTTCCCTTCCCCCCCACCTGCCCTGCTCCCCACCGCCTCCTCCTCGTTGGGGCCATGCCCCCAGGAGCCTGTCATCCCCACTGTAGGAGGGCCCTTGGCCCACCAGGGCTGCAGTGCTGTTCACCTCACTGCCTCTTTACAGGATCATGTACCCTCGAGGGTTCCATCCAGACTTTGCTATGCCTACTCTGTGTCCCTGGGCTGAGTGCTGGGGCTTGGAAATAACAGTAATATGGGCAGACCTCAGAGATGCTGAGGGTTCAGTTCCAGACCACCCCAAAAAGCAAAAATCTGAAATAAAGCAAGTCCTATGGATTTTTTTTTTTTTGGTTTCCCAGTGCACATAATACTTACCTTTACACTATAGTCTATTGTGTGCCACAGCATCATATTTTTAAAATGTACATACCTTAACCAAAAACACACTTTATTGCCAAAAACTTCTAACTGTGATTCAACAGCACAGGGTTGCCACAAACCTTCCCTTTGTAGAGACTGCAGTATCTGCAAAGTTGCAATAAAGCACAGCACAATAAAACAACATGTGTCTGTAGTTCACGCTTGTATTCGCAGGACTGCTCTAACAAAGGGCCAGATCAGGTAGCTTAAACAACAGAAATCTATTTCCTCACAGTTCTGGAAGCTAGAAGTCCAGGACCAGGTGTGGCCAAGGCGGCTCCTCTGAGGCCTCTCTCCTGGCTTGTGGGTGTCTGTCTCCTGCACGTGTCCTCACGTGACCCTTCCCGAGTGTGTCTGCGTCCTAATTTCTTCTTATAAGGACACCGGTCATACTTGATCAGGGCCTACCCTAACACCCCCATTTAAATTTTTCTACCTCTTGAAAGGCCTTATCTCTAAATACAGCCACATGCCGATGTGCTAGGAGTTAGGATTGCAACATATGAATTTTGGAGACACAATTCAACCCATAACACTTGCCGAGCACTTGTTAGGTGTGGGCAATATTCTAAGTGCCTTCCCCCTGTCTCGTTTAATTCTCCCCACAGCCCTCTGAGGCACACGCCCTTTCTGTGGTACAGGTGAGAAGACTGAGGCTCAGAGAGGCTGGGGCAGTCCCCCCAGGGCGCCCAGCATCGTGCTGCCCAGCTCCCAGCACTGCAGCTGCTTGTCTTCCCTACCTCCTCAGCACCCACAGCGCATGCGCCTTGTCAGCCCCTCCACGAGAAGCCGGGTCCCCTCCTTGATGTCAGCACAGAGGTGTTAGATGAGGAAGTGGGCATTTTCAAGCTAACATCGTCCTTGCCCTTCAAGGACTGTGGCCCCCACAACACCCTTCTCTTTCAAAGTTTGGCTCAGAGCTGAAGCCCCTGGCAGCCAGCCTCAGCCCTCCAGCCCCAGGCCTGCCCAAACACAGGAACCTGCAGAACCCCTTGGTAAAAATCAATGCCTTTGCTGGCGAGCAGTCCAGCCTTTCTTCCCGGGCCTCCACCGTATCCCAGCAACGACACGCGCATCCTCTTGTCTGCAGGCTACTGAGAAGATGCTGCTCTCAGAAGCCAGAGTCCAGCCAGTTCCAGCTGGAACCACTGAGCCTGCAGCCTCCACTCAGGGCTCCCCTGGGCTCACCTCCTGGGCCGGAGGCTGACCCTCAGCAAGCAAGGCTGAGAAAGGTGTCCAGGCCCAAGACACCACAAAGTGGGGCCCCAGGGTTCTGCTGCCTTCCAAGCAGGTGGTAAATCCTCTTAGATCAGGGTAAATTGCAGGAAGGCCTATCTAAAATGCAAACAACTAAGATTTGAGTCTGTAAATAAATGCATGTGCAAAATGTTTCATGGAGATACAACTGCTTAAATCGGAAAGGTATCAATCACCATCCTGCAGAGAGACCAGCTACAGAGGTGAGCACTAAACCAGACCCAGTGGAAATACCAGGCCATCCCCTCCCTGTTTGGTCAGAGCTGCTGCTGAATATCAGCTTGTATGGCTGGAGTACCTGATTCCAGAGCTCAGCGAGCTGATCAGCAGCACGACCTTCCACTGGTGCCCTGCTGAGTGGGGCTGCCCGCCACTTGCCCGGGGGGAGGAGGCAGATGGCAGGAGCCCACCCCAGGCTCATCTGGACTGTCCTGGGCCCTCCCACCCTTCCCCACCCAGCATCATGTATTTTTAATTTCCCTATTTTACTCTTTCTTCTGTCTTGTTTATTGAGAAGGGGGCAACAGAGGATGAGATGGTTGGATGGCATCACTCACACAGTGGACATGAGTTTGAGCAAACCCCAAGAGATGGTGAAGGACAGGGAAGCCTGGTGTACTGCAGTCCATGGGTTTGCAAAGAGTCAGAAACAACTTATTGACTGAACAACAACAAATGCTATTTACTCCTGTAATTTTAACTTTGAAAAAATTCTGTGGTTATTTTCCTGTTTTATCTCAGCCTTTCATCGTGGAAGCTGTCAGTTCATTTCATCTAGAGTGTTTCCCTTATCTTGTTTTTACAATTTATTGTTTGATTTCCAAGAATGACCTAAGCCATGGGGAATGACAGTTTTGGAGGGCAGAATCAGGTTCAGAGGCTGGCAGACCCTGACCCACATATGACTCTGCAGGCTGGAGATCTGGTCTCTAAGGATCTCTTTAGGTCTCTGAGCCTGATTCCTTATGTGAAAAAAAGAGATAGTCATACCTTTGGCGAAGAGGCTGGCCTGAGGGAGACCCCAATGGCAGACAAAGGAGGATCTGGGCATGCAGGGCCTAGGTCCAAGGTTACCTGGCTACAGTAAGAGTTTGATTCTGAGAGTCTTTGAGCTGGAGACGAAGGGGAAAGAGCCCAGCAGAGGCTGGTCTAGAAAGGGAGGACTTCAGCTGGTGACTAGGTCCCAGAACCATGAAGATGTCTCATTTCCCATCTATGTGACCAAAGGAGACCTTCATTACAGAGCAAGGGGTGTGCCCAAAGGAGCCTGGTTTTCATAAAACGGTCTGCAACTTCAGAAGAGAACAAACACACAGTTCCTGCAGGGTCCCTCTCTGGTGGAGGACCTGTGCCAAGGCAGGCAGGTGTCAAAGCATGTGACCTGGCAAGGGAGGGGAGCTGAGTTTTGAAAGCCTTCACCATGAAGCCACCCGGGGCTGTGGGTGAAGCTGGAAATGGGAGGTGACTCAGCTAGCCTAAGCGGTTTGGATGTCACCCTGAGTAGATTTTCGTCAGGAATGCAGGAGAGGGATTGAATGTCCTCAGTTTAACCACAATTTCTCCATTGTTTTAGGAAAAAACATACTAGATCTCATATGATTGTTTTGGAAAAAATGCCTCATCTACTCAGGCTGGTGAGCAGCACACAGAGTAGACTAGCAGGATAGGACGCAGACAGGACCCAGAAGTAGGGTGCGGGATGGACACAGAGCATCCCCTGATCAGTAAGAGAGAATAGGCATACATTCCAGCATCAGTAATGTGTGGGCTGTCAGGGGCGCAGCAGTGGTTGAACCCCTAGAGCTCAGCACCTGGGCAAATTCTCTACATCCAAACCGAGCTAGGCAGGCTAGAGCTGCTGCTGTGGGCAGAAGTACCAGGAGCTGCAGGGAGAGAGCCCAGGTACCTGTGTCCAGGCGCCACCACAGCCCTGAGTCTTAGCACCCACCCCAGCTCCTATCCACTCGCCCAGAATCCTGGCACTCTTTCCAAAACCTGGAACAGTCCCAGGTTCCTCACTGAAACCCAAGCCCTGTAAGATTCAGGGCAACTGCTTTAGCCTGATCTTCAAGGTCTGTTATCCAGCCTAGACCACTCTTCCTGGGTTCCCCACCACCACCAGCTCCACACGCCTTCCTGTCCTCCAAGGACTGGGTCTTCACACCTGGGTCCACATTCACTAACTCTTGATGCGACCTTAGGCGAAGCAGTTACCTGCCTGTAAGATGGAGAAGTAGTGCCACGATGTAAAAGTCACTCTGCTGCAACGTGAGCAGGCTTCCCACTGCTTCTCAGGCCCGCTGCTGGTCACCTTCTCCCAACTGCCCCTGACTGGGATGAAGCAGGAAACTAGGTCCTAAGAGAGCCAGCCACGTCCCTGGCCTTAGTGGGTCCAGTCAGCGTGACCCTCAGTGTTCTGGAGTGGAAAGTTGCTCTACCCATGGGTGCCTTGGGAGGAGATGGAGCTCTGTTCCGGGAGGGAGTGGTGTGAAGGTGGATGGTTAGGAGCTGCTTCCACAGGCAACTAGGCTAAGGATGAACCCAGCATTCAGAAGGAGCAGAGCCAAGAGAATCCCAGAGGACTGGAGCTGGTTCTTAGTGATGTCATTGCAAGCCTCTCTGGACTTGTCAGTAACATGAGCCAATAAATTCCCTTTAGAGCTTAAGCCAGTTTAAGTAGGATTTTCTGTCACTTACACAAATTCCCAGTGGAACCCTCAGGAACCCCAACCCTGGGCATTGCCCTGGTACACATACCATCAACTCCATGAACTCATCCGGGGTTCTGGGGCAGATGTCTGCCCCCTATCCCATCTGCTTCCTTGAATGCTCAAGACAAAGGCAGCTTTGCATACTCAGAACCTTCTGGTGGTAGTACCCTACTGTGTAAGCTTGATTAACGGTCAATCTCAGATTGAAGCACTTCGGAATTCAACTAGGGGGACACCCCAAGATTCAGCCTGCATCCCAATTCCTCCTTAACCTCCTCACCAACGAGAAGAACACACAAGTGCTAAGAGAGGATTTTGAAGGAGAGCTGGGGTGCATCTGGTAGCTTCCGTTTCATAGTATGAACGCAGCCCCCTCCAGTGTAGAGGGGTGTGGTGTGCCACCCCGTTCACCTTTAGTCTACTGAGGGCACTTTCGTGGGGTCACTTGGAGGCTTTGGACACAGAAGACTGAGGCCTGATCCCCTCGGGGGGGCCAGTGCCAGCCGATAGAGGGACCAGTGTTGTGTTCGTGGAAGCAGACTTCGGAGGGAATTGCTATACTAGGATCACCCCGCCTCCCAGTGCCCCAGGGCCAAGGATGCTCCTGGGACCAGATATGTTGGGACACAGAACCCCCACGCTGACGGGATGTGGAGCTCAAGGGGAGTCTGCATGCAACGAATCTGCAGGAACCGTGAGGACAAGAAAAGAGGCCAGTGGAGGAAAAAGCACCTGGCTCCCCTGCTAGGCAGCTGCAGTGGCCCCTGAGCACCCACCCCGCCCCACCCCTCCTGGGGAAGCGCTCTGTCTCTTCCTGAGGGACCCATGGCGTAGGGGACTTTCCACCCCAGTAGCCTCATGGTCATGGAGCTGGAGCCTTTCAGTAGCCGTCGAACAGCACAGGTGAGAGACAGCCCAACGCTGGCCAGGCCAGGAGCAGGCAGCTAGCCCACCCTGATGGGCAAGGTCGGGTGAGAAGCGCCACGGGAGAAGAAGCATAGCGGGCAACCTCACTGAGCTCCCGCCGCAGGACTCCAGCCAGAAGCCAGCCCAGCCAGAGAAAGGCAGAAGTTGGGCCATTCTGCCGAATTAAGAGTTTAGTCACAGCCTTGAACTGGTCGTGCTGATTTGGGGATGAAGTCTGTGAGAGACCCATCACTGGAGAGAGAGCTGAGAGGGTGTGAGACCGGCCGGAGACCAATCGGCATTTTCCTCCAGAGAGGGCACAGTGTCCTCCAACCAAGGAGGAAAACACTGTTGCAGCTTGGTTCCATTTCAAGGGGAGTTTGCTCCCCAGGTTAGCTGCGTACATGTTTGGCTTCCACCAGCGTGCATGAATGTACCTGTCCCCCACATCTCACCAGCACAAAGTTTTATGGCATATATTTATTTTTTAGAGCAATAACTGGGAAAGGTGAAAAAGCATTATTGGTTGGCATTTTTTAACGATTTAAAGTGAAACTTCTTGAGACGTTAGTTTATCACTTTAGTTTCCACTTAGATAAAATGTCCGTTCTACTTGCTTTGGACACTGTGTCCTGGAGGATGAGTTGTAGCAAGCCCTTATATTCATATTAATTTTCCCATCGTCTTTATGGAACCTGTTATTTCCCATCTGTTGCTGCTTTTTATCTTGGTTGTGTTCCATTTCAATTTGCAGAGGCGCTTTTGTTTTGCTGTTATCCCATCACTCGTCACATCACTGGGTCAAGGCACAGGCTCTGAGGATGGTAGACTGAATTCCAAGCTGATGAAGCCCTCGTACCACAATTTCAGGCAAGATCCTTACCTCCCTAGTCAAGAGCATCATCTGTAAATGGAAATAGTAGCTGGTGGCCATGAGCAACAAAAAGAACTATCTATGTAAAATTCAGTGCATAGTTACTAACACAGAGTAAGTATTTAAAATCTTCATATTATCACCACTGTCACTTATGGTTTTCTTCCTTCCAGAGTTGAGACAACATGCAAACTCTCGGCCATATCACTTGTTAATTTAAATTTGAAATCATGATGAATTTATCATAATGTCTGGGATATGAGTGAGTTAAGATTTCCTTTCTTCCTAGATTAGAATCCCGGAGAAGGCAATGGCACCCCACTCCAGTACTCTTGCCTGGAAAATCCCATGGATGGAGGAGCCTGGTAGGTCCATGGGGTCGCTAAGAGTCAGACACGACTGAGCGACTTCACTTTCACGCATTGGAGAAGGAACTGGCAACCCACTTCAGTATTCTTGCCTGAAGAATCCCAGGGATGGGGGAGCCTGGTGGGCTGCGGTCTATGGGGTTGCACAGAGTCGGACACGACTGAAGTGACTTAGCAGCAATAGCAGCAGCAGATTAAAATCCAATTTTCCCACCAACATTTATTTAGTGGTTCCTCCATACAGGGATAGATGACTTGTAAATTTATTTTAAAACCTGGAAATTGCTTGCCTATTCATTTCCTTATTTATTAATATTTGAACTTCAGCTTCAGATATTTATGCTAAAACCATACTCCTCAGATCACAACTTTGTTCACACAGATGCAGGCAAGCCCCTGATTAATTTTACCCCACTTAATTTTTCCCCTCTTTCCATCTACTCTTCTCACTGCCTCCCTCCACAGGCACATGCTCTGTCTGATTCAACCTTAAAGATGCAGGCTTCCCTGTGAAGTATGCATGGAACCCTCCTCATGTTGCCTTACATAAACAATTTTGAGCTACAAACTCCACTCCAATCCTACTTTCTTCTCTTAACACGGTTTTTGAGCTCTGTTTATGGAACTGTATGAATAACTGGTCCAGAGTTCCTTCATGTTGCTTCGTACACAATAGTTTGCGCTCAGCACGTTGAACTTGTCGTGTGCCTTTGGCTGTGAACCTGGAGCTATCTCCAGCACTCTGCTATCAGAAACAATACCATAATAAACATGGCTATGCATGTCCCCTCAGGCATCCCTGTGGACGTGTCTAGGATTCCTGGGTCAGAGGACACATTCACAAAACTCTGAAATTGTTGCCAGAAGCACACCCCCAATCAACCATTCCTGAAACTCCCAGCACACATCCCACTGATAGTTGGTATCATCCACTTGTTCGATGTTGCCCCTCTGCTAGGTATCCAGTGGCATCTCACTGTTGCCTTCACTCATGTTTGTTTGACCCCTGGTGTGTTCAAATCTCTTCAAACACTTGTTGGCCATTTGGGCATCATCTGATAAGAACTATCTTTTCCTCTCCTTTCCCATTTTTCTATTGTGCTGCATGTCTTTCTCTTAGAAACTGGCAGAAGACCTTTCTATATTCTAAAAAGTAATCCCTTAGCAGTTGTGAGCATCACAAATGTCACCTCCCAGGCTGCGCTCTCTTGACTTGGGCTGTGAAGTTCTTCATTGAACAGATATATTTAACTTTGATTTAGCCAAAAGCATCAGTTTTTCACCTCTGATTTGCACTGTGGTGAGTTTTGTTTAAAGAAGTCTCCCCACCGCTCTAGATCTCAAAAGATGTTATCCTGCATAATCTTCTGCCGGCTTTGAAGCTTTACTTTCCTTCTGTCAGCCTTTAATCCATCCAGAGACCACCTAGGATATTGGGGTGAAGTAGAGTCCAGGTTTAAAGCCCATTTTCCCAGCCTCATCCACTGAATAGCCTGTCCTTCCCCCTTTCTTTGTGATGCCACCCGTACCACATTCCAAATTTCCATGTACACCAGGTCTGTTTCAATTTCTCTATTTCATGCTATTGACACCCCAGTCTATCCCATGACCAGGACCACAGCCTCCAGGACATGCCGTGACAGAGAAATTTTGAAAGATCAAGCTACCTCTTCTTTTGTTTTTTTGTTTTGACAAACATTCTGATTTATTACTTGTCTACAATAGTTGAGACCTATTAGACTTAATTCTCAAATTCTTTATTCAAGATACCATGAATGTCTTGATTAATGTGTCTCAATCTTCACTTGGTTCAACAAGTGCTGCAGAGGGCCGAGGACCTTGAGGAAAGTGCTGTTACCTTGCAAGCCTTCTCTCTCCTCAGTAGTCCTTGCTCTGCCCAAGCAGGGTTTTTCTCAGCCAGGAATTCTCCAGAAGTTCCTCCCCTCACCTGACTTTTCCTGGCTTCACTGGGTGGTAGGCAGATGTATTCTTCTCATATGCAAAGAATTCTGTGTTCTTCCATTTGGACTTTCATGATGCCCTTGAAGAAGTCTGATTAGCAAACTAGACTGATTGTTTATTTAGTAATTGGAAGCGCCCTATTTGCCTAATTTCTTTTTTATAAAAAAAGAAATGAAAAATGTTTTCATACTGGCTCAGATTCCTTTCTCATTCACATCCTTTTTTGCTTTTATATTTCTGCCTCTTTCAAAAATAAAGAAGATGGAAAGAATCAAGTAATATGTGGAGACAAAAAGCAGGAAAGGATTAAATGTGAAAGAAAAGAAGGGATGAAAATGCTAAGGTTGATGAATTTGCTTCCTTGGAATGTAGACTGAGAGGCAGATGGACCCTGGATCCAAGCTGGGGGGAAGGCGTCCCACCACATCACCCAGACTCCAAGGCTTCTGCCATTTCTTTCACTGCAGGGCACCTAGATTGAGGCTCATGGCCCTCCTCCACCTGGTGGTGACCAAAATGGGATTGAATTTGATTCTTGATCTTGAAGGACAGGAAGCCTGGCATGGGGCAGCCCATGGGGTTGCAAAATGACTGAACAACAGCAACAGTAGCAATTTGTGAACAAATTTGATGAACTGGAGTTCATACTAAAGTGGAGGTCTAAGATGATGTAGAGTCTGGAAACCTTATCACATGAGAAATAGTGGAAAGACCTACATGTGTTTGGCTTGGAGTGACTTACCTCTTCTTATTTTCTGATTCTTCCATATGCATTTGGCAATGAGTTTGTTGACTTCCTCGATAATTCCAGTTGAAATTTTGATCTGGATTGCATATAATGCCTACATGAATCTGGGAGATTTGAGAGCCTTGTAACAGTAAGAAATCTCACCCACACACACAGTAATCTCTCCTTTTATGTCATATACTGGAAGTTTCCATTTTTATACAGAAAAGTACTCTATATTCTTTGTTAGGTTGACCTCAGGATGCTTTCTTTGCCATTGAAAATGGTGACTTTTTAAAATTTCTTGGTCATTTTTCATTAAGAATTTGTTCCTATAAAGCATTTTATGGCATTTTTTAATATCAGCATCTTTCCAATACATTTGCTGCATATATGTTTCCTCAGTTCTTTCTCAGTAAAGGTAATTTGTTTGATTGATAATGTCTCATTGTTTGACAGGACCAATGGAGAGTTTGGCTAGTAGCCAACTGTTTTTGGATTGTGTGAATAGAACCCTATAAATTTGTAGTCTAGGGGTAATTCTGCTGTTGCTTCAAAACCTGGAATTTCAATACCTTTAAGTACTGACTCTCTTACAAAGTTATGTGTAAACCAAGGAGACTTCTGTATTTTCTACTCCAAAACTGAATCAATAAAAACAGAACTCCATGTTTTAGAAAAAATATTTACAGGCTTTCCCTTCAGTCTGTTTATTAGTTTATTATAAAGGACACAACTCAGGAACAATTGAATGGAATACTTCAGGGGATGTGTAGGGAGAGAGTTCCATGCTTTATCCAGATGTACCACCCTCCCAGCATCTCAACATGGCCACTGAGGCTTACTTTTTAGATGGTTGTTGCTAATATAGCCGGAGAAGGCAATGGCACCCCACTCCAGTACTCTTGCCTGGAAAATCCCATGGGCAGAGGAGCCTGGTAGGCTGCAGTCCACGGGGTCACAAAGAGTCGGACACGACTGAGTGACTTCACTTTCACTTTTCACCTTCATGCATTGGAGAAGGAAATGGCAGGCCACTCCAGTGTTCTTGCCTGGAGAATCCCAGGGATGGTGGAGCCTGGTGGGCTGCCATCTATGGGGTCACACAGAGTCGGACACGACTGAAGCGACTTAGCAGCAGCAGCAGCAGCTGATATAGCAGGAGGCTGTTGGTGTCTGTAAGCTGATTATGCATCCAGAAAACTTGCTTAAGTGACTTGTTGGTTCTATTATTTGGTCTGTTGATTGGATTGAGTTTAATATATATGTAATGTTATTCCCTCCTTGTAATGAGGATTTAATCTCTTTCCTTCCAATTCTGACAGGTATTATATCATTTCCATTCCAGAGAGTATTGGTGCCAAAACCCCAAATACAGTGTCAACAGTGGGGACGGTATAGGCCTTATCACACAACCTTGCTCATAGCGCAAAGGCTGTCACCAAGTATCCTGTCTGCTGCAGGCTTTTGAAATATAGTAGTTGTTACAAAAGAAGCTTCTATCTATTCCTAGTTTTATGATAGTTTTAAAAAAATCATATGTAAGCATTGGAGTGTTTTTCTAAACCTGGTAAAATAATTAAGATCAGCACTTTATTAAAAAATATAATATTTAATTTATTTTTGCCAATGTCACCATCTATTAAAGAAATTAATGATCACTTTTTCAAATGCAGCTTTGATAATAGTATTTATAAGTGTTTATTGACTAAGTGTGGAGTAGGAAATGGCAACCCACTCCAGTATTCTTGCCTAGAAAATTCCATGGACAGCAGAGTCTGGTGGGTTATAGTCCTTGGAGTCTCAAAGATTCAGACACAACTGAGCAGGCATGCCTATTGACTACCTAAACCATTTTCCTCATAAAGTAAATATTTGCTATATGGTATATAAAAGACAATTGTGCACATTTTTCTCATGAATACCTAGAAAAATCTGGAGAAGCCAGGAAGACACCGTAAGGTAACCAATCAGGTGGGGAGGATGAAAAACTAGCCTGGCCACAAGCTCTATCCCAGCCCTGCTGGGGACACTTTGCAGAAGTGGAGACACCTGTGCACGTAAAGAACTAAAGTGAGACTTGAGAGACAAGAGCGCATTTCTGGCTGCACGCACAGGAGATGGCTGCAGGGTGGGGGCGGGCCGCTTGCTGTGGCCAAGGAATGGGGAAGGGCTTTCAGAGCGACCGCTCCTCCTGGCCCCATCCACGGTGACCCAGAACTGCAGCACTGGCGTGTGCCACAGCTGAACAGGCTACGGTCAGGCCCACTAGGGTGACCCGAAGAAAAGCGTCAGTTCAGGGTGAATGGCTGGCGGGCCTGGAGCTCCTTCCCTCCCCTGCACAGCCCTGCACTCTCTGAGCGCCAGACACCTCCAACCAGAGGGAAAAGTTCTCAGAAGAGTGCATTTCCTAGGGCACTACAGACGGTGCGTGAGGGGCGGGACTCTTTAGTCAGGAGGCAGCTCGGAGCAGCCATCAAGCTCAGATCATGAAGGCCACACTGGGCTCTTTGCACTGGGGCCCAACTCCAAACCCCAAGAGGTGGCCCAAGGTACTGAAACTAGCCTCCTCCATACTGTCCCCAGCTTGAAAGATGTGTGATGCCCCCGGGGAAAACTGGCATGGTGTCTTTCACTGGGTCTTCCCTGGTGGCTCAATCAGTAAAAAGTGAGGCCACAGTGCAGGAGACCTGGGTTCAATCCCTGGGTTGGGAAGATCCCCTGGAGAAGAGAATGGCAACCCACTCCAGTGTTCTTGCCTGGAGAATCCCATGGACAGAGGAGCCTAGCAGGCTGTAGTCCATGGGGTCGCAACGTGTCAGACACGACTGAGCAACTGAGTACACACATCTTCCTCTGAACCAATAAAGGATGTGAACCAGATCTGTAAACTTGTAGTCCATAGGCAAACCCACATGTGGCTTTGTTTCACTGGCTCCATGTTTTTAAGCTTCTGGAAAAGGAATGCTCAACCAGAGAAGGTGGTCTCCAGTGGCCACAGACCCCTCCACTCTATTTTGTTCAGTATCTAGCTTGATTCATTTATGTGGCATATCTGGCCCCTCTGGGCATTCCAGTGTGCAAACCCAGCTTAAACACAGTTCAAGGCTCTTCCTGCTTTTATGGATTCAATGATGGTTGTTCTGATTTTATGCACAGAGTCCCCTCAGGAAATAAACCACATGATCTCCATTTAGGATAGAGGCTGTTCTTGCTTCATCAGAATAGGGTGGGATGGGATCTGAATCAGAAGATGACCCTTCTGTGTGTAAAGCACAGTTCTTCTCCCTTTGAGTTTTCCTTCAGTAACTTGCTACTGAAGGGTGTTTTCCCAGAGCCCTTGGGAAAATGAATAGCTTCTGAGTAGACTCAGACAACCACATCAGAGCCAACCCCTCAGGAAGTCTGTCCATATAATTGCCTGGTGGTGGCCCTGTGGCTAACCCCAGCCCAGTCAATTCATGGGGGATGTGCTGGCTTGAATCAAACAGCCTCTGAGCTTTATTTATGGACAAAACAGATGACACCAGAATGTCTCTTCCCCTGGATCTCATCGCCCCTTAAATTTCAGGAAGAGGGGTCACCAACTCAAGCATGGACAAGTGAGTTTTGACATGTGTTAGAAAAGCCACACTGTCCACTCAGCGTATCTTTCCATTTTTGTAAGAGGCATGGGTGGAGACACTTGAATTCATAGAAATGAGAAAACCAACATCAATAATGTGAAGATGAACAGCAACCACCAGTCTGGACAAACACTGCCATTTGTCAATTCCAAGTAGACAGATATGATTCTCCAGAGCAATAAAATCTTCTGATTTTCTAACATTGGTTCATTTAAAAACAACAACAACCACACTGTGTTGGTACAGTCTACCTTCAGTCATGACGGAATAATTGCCATCACACTTGCCATTCTGCCTTAAACAGATTTAATGGAACAAAATACAAAAGGAAAATGCTGTGAAGTACTATTATAGCCAGCTCAGGATTGCAACCCCTAAGAGAAGGAAGCACATCAGGTGAGCCCCAAGCACTGCCTGACCCAGGTTAGGACAATTTCCTAGCCACAAAAAAGAAGGAGCCCTGATATCTTCTACCAGAGGGAGCAAAGATGCTGAGTAGAGAAGGCAGAGGTTAGTTTCGAGCCATTGAAACACCTAAAATGCAAAGATTTGAGCAACAGAGAAGGGAACTGGCTGAGAGCTTGGCTTCTCATGTACAGAGAAAGACCAAAAGACCCAGCAGAAAGCAGCTGACACGGCTGAGAGCAGAGACGAGGTACTAAATGCCACACTAGCAGACACTGGCGCTCTGGTCCAACCAGGTGAAAGAGACCTCATTAAGGCATTCATCTGAGACATAATATTTATTCCACCATCTCACAAGTGAGATTCATGTCCTAAAGAAGTGGTTCCAGATTGGAAGGGTGAGGTGCTTTTTCTCTTCCCTCAAAGAACATCTGGCAAAGTCTGGAGATGTTTTTTTCACTGTCATGATGAGACATACTGGTACTGTGTGCTTAGTAGCTCAGTCGTGTCTAACCCATTGCCGCCCTGTGGAGTATAGCCCGCCAGGCTTCTCCATCCGTGGGATTTTTCAGGCCAGGATACTGGAGTGTGTTGCCACTTCCTTCTCCAAGGGACGGGAAGTACTACTTCCATCCAGTGTGCAGAGCCATGGATATTGCTAAACATCTCACAGTTTACAAGATAATCACACACGATGAAGAATTTTCCAGCCTAAAAACGCCAATAGTGTCAGGGTTCAGAAATCCCACCCTAGGATAAGTGTTACTCTAGACCTTTGCAAAAGCTAATAGCTAGCCTCCCCAGTGATCCTCACCTCCTATTATTCATACCTTTGTCTAGTTCCCACTGACCCACATGGAAAAGCTCAGATGAAGCAGGACAGAGGTCTCTGTCACAGCCAGAAATGAGAACAGGTCTGCCAATAAGCACGTGAGTACTCTTGAAAGCATGCTTTGCAACTATGTTGGAGTCTTAGATGACCGCAGCCCCAAATAATGGCTCACTGCAACCTCATAAAGAGTTCCTGAGCCATGAAGCCAAGTCACTCCCAGATTCCTGATCTTCAGAAATGGTGTGATAATAAATGTTGTTTTTAACTGCTAAGTTTTGGGGTAATTTATTACATAGCAATAGATAAACACAACAACCTTGCCCTAGCAAAGCCTAAAACTGTCTTGTTAATTGTCTGCCAGAACAAAACTCAAACTCTTTTAAGAAGAATAAATAAGCCAGATTCCTTAAAATGCATGATTTACAATGTTTGGGAATACAGTAAAAAAAAAAAAAAATACTAAGCATGCAAAGAAATGAAAAAAATGACTCATAATGTTTTTTAAAAAGCAGTTAGAAACAGATTCTGAGATGATTCAGATATTGGAATCAACGCACAAGGATTTTCTTTAAAGCTATTAGAATTATGCTAAAAACTTAAAGAAAAATATAGTCCTAATGCGTGACCATATGAGGAGAAGTCCACAGAGAAACAGAAATTATGAAAGAGAAGCAAATGGAAATTCTATAACTGAAAAGAAAATATCAGAAATCAAAAATTTACTAGATTGGTTTAAAAGCAAACTTAAGGTGCCAAGAGAAAAAATAAGTGAACTAGAGACAGATTCATAACAATTTCCACTCTGAAGAAAAAAGATTTTTTAAAAGTTTAAAAACATGAACAAAGTCCCAGTGACCTGTGGGACAATCTTAAATAGTCTAACATAAGTCCAATTGAGCTCTCAGAGAAAAGCAAAGAAAGAACAAGAAAGAAACAATTAAAAAAAAAAAAAACGGTGGTTGAAATTTTCTTAAATGTAGTGAAAAACATTAACTTGCCAATTCAAGAAACTAAATGAACCCCAAGCAGGACAAATACAATGACAAACACAATAAGTTCATTATCATCAAACTGCTGAAAACCAAAGACGAAAACTTTGAAAGCAACAAGAGAAAAATGACCAAATAAATACATGAGAGGAATGACACAAAGACAATTATCTTCTCATTGAAACGATGGAGACCAGAAGGTCACAGAATAGCACTGAAATGAAGAAAGAAAAAATTGTATTCTAAGAATTTTTATCCAACAAAAATATTCTTTAAAAGGAGAGCAAAATAAAGACATTTAAGATTTTTTTAAAGTTGAAAGAAATGGTAACCAGCAGATATGCACTATAAGACCTACTGAAAGAGTTCTTAGGCTAAAGATAAATGATACCAAATAGAAACAGATCTACTGGAAAAAATGGCAAACACTGAAAATGTTATATGTAAATTTAAAACACTACATTTCCCCTTAATTTACTTAAAAGACAAATGCCCATTAAAAGTGAAAATAGGAACATTATAAATTGAAGTTTATAATATACGTAAATTAAAATTATGGCTACATCACAAAGGATGGAGAGGAAAATGAAGTTATACTCTGTATTGCTCTTCATCCTGTTCGTGATGCCATTTGTCTTGCTGTTCACACTGTCCGCACTGTTTGCTGAACCCAGGGTAGGCAAGACACGAGCTAAGAGGCTGCAAGAAGGCTTGAGGAGCTTAGGAACTGGAGACACATTTATTCTCTCCTGGCTGGTGGAGCATAACCTAACACAACACAACCTCTCTCCCGGCTGACACAGCAGCCGTAACAGCATTCCTCCTGGCTGACGTAGCACGCGTACCACAGTTCTCTCGTGGCCGACCCAACAGACACAGCCATGTAGAAGCAATAATGCCTCCACTTTTTAGGTGGAGCTCACATGTATGTACAGCCCCCAACCCGTAGCTAAGCAAGGACATCTTGACGTGCGTACACAGTGCTACAAATGATCTCAGCTGTTACACGGTCATTATTTACAAAATGTGGGGTGAAAGAGCCTGAATATGCACGCGATCTTGGCTAATTTGCTGTCTCCCCACATACTACTATTTATATTTGTGAAGTGTGAATAACAATGTGGGAAGTGAAACAATATTAATTATAATTAGACTGTGATGAATTAATAACACATAATCCTTAAAGAACTAATAGAAAATAAAAAGAAAAATAGCTTTGATACCAATAAAGAAGATGAAAAGAACACAAAGTATTCAACTAATCCAAAAGAAGGCACAAAAGAGGACAAAGAACACAAAGCAGATGGGACAAATATAAAACAAATAATTACATGTCATACTTAAAGCTCACTATACAATTTAGTAAAAATGAACTGAATAATGTAATTAAAAGGAAATGATTGTCAGAGTAGATTTCTAAATTATTTTAATAAATTTATTTAAATTTAATTTAAATAAATTTATTAATTTATTAAATAAATTTATCAATTTAATAAATTTATTTTAATTTATTTATTGAAGTTATTGATTTTACTTTACAGTAAAAATGATGCCCAGACCTCCCTGGTTGTCCAGTGGATAAGAATCCGCCTGCCAATGCATGATTCAATCCCTAATCTGGGACGATTTCGCAGGTTGCAGGGCAAGTAAGTCCACACACCACAACTACTGAGCCCAACTCTAGAGCCTCCATGCCGTGACTGCTGAGCCCATGTGCTGCAACTGCTGAAGCCTGCACACCTAGAGCCTGTGCTCTGTAGCAAGAGAAGCCACCGCGAGGAAAGCCCACACACACCACCGCCAGAGAGGGGGCCTTGCTGGGCAGTGAAGACCCAGGGCAGCCAAAAACAAATGTGTAACTAAAAATTTTAACAAATAAAAGATAAAAACAATGCCCAACCATATAAATGTGAAATATAAAGACACAGATTAAAGATAAAAGGGTGGAAAAGTATGAGAATGGTAAAAATAAGAAAACTGGTATGGTTACATTAAAATAAAACGAAGCAGACTTCAAGGCAAAGCATTTCCACAGATAAAGGGAGACATTTCATAATAACACAAGCGTTAACTCAGCAGGAATTCAGAGTTAATTCAGCACAAGCTGGAATCAAGATTGCCGGGAGAAATATCAATAACCTCAGATATGCAGATGACACCACCCTTATGGCAGAAAGTAAAGAGGAACTAAAAAGCCTCTTGATGAACGTGAAAGAGGAGAGTGAAGAAGTTGACTTAAAGCTCAATATTCAGAAAACTAAGATCATGGCATCTGCTCCCATCAGCTCATGGGAAATAGATGAGGAGACAGTGGAAACAGTGTCAGACTTTATTTTTTGGGGCTCCAAAATCACTGCAGATGGTGACTGCAGCCATGAAATTAAAAGACACTTACTCCTTGGAAGGAAAGTGATGACCAACCTAGATAGCCTATTAAAAAGCAGAGACATTACTTTGCCAACAAAGGTTCGTCTGGTCAAGGCTATGGTTTTTCCAGTGGTCCTGTATGGATGTGAGAGTTGGACTGTGAAGAAAGCTGAGACCGAAAAATTGATGCTTTTGAACTGTGGTGTTGGAGAAGACTCTTGAGAGTCCCTTGGACTGCAAGGATATCCAACCAGTCCATCCTCAAGGAGATCAGTCCTGGGTGTTCACTGGAAAGACTGATGCTGAAGCTGAAACTCCAGTACTTTGGCCAGCTCATGCGAAGAGTTGACTCATTGGAAAAGACCCTGATGCTAGGAGGGATTGGGGGCAGGAGGATAAGGGGACAACAGAGGATGAGATGGCTGGATGGCATCACCGACTCAATGGGCATGAGCTTGTGTAAACATTGGGAGTTGGTGATATACAGGGAGGCCTGGCATGCTGCAGTTCATGGGGTCGCAAAGAATCAGACACGACTCAGTGACTGAACTGAACTGAACTAACTCAGCAGGAAGTCATTAAAATCTTAACTTTGCACCTAATAACTGGACTTCAAAATTCATAAAGCAAAAACTGAGTAAAAGAATGAGAAAAATTAAAAACTTGCCAATCAAAAAAAAAAAAACTTGCCATCATGATTGGAGATTTTGGCAACTCTACCTCAGTAATTTACAGAATGAGGAGACAAAAAAAGAAATAGTAGTCATATAAAAGATCTGAACCATATTACAATCATCTTGATCTTACTGACATTTTCAGAATATCTCACTGAATGATTTTAAAATACACATTTTTTTCAAGTTCACATGAACACTTACCAAAATAGACCATACGCTTAGTCCTAGGTCTCAATAAAGTGCAAAAGATTAAAATCTTACAGTATGTTTTCTGAGCATAATGGAATCAAAAGTCAAGAACAATAGATATCTAGAAAATCCTCCTAAATATTTGAAAAGTAAACAGTGTTCTTCTAAATGAAAGTGAAAGTCGCTCAGTCATGGCGGACTCTTTGCGACCCCTTAGACTATACAGCCCATGGAATTCTCTAAGCCAGAATACTGGAGTGGGTAGGCTTTCCCTTCTCTGCAGGATCTTCCCAACCCAGGGATCAAATCCAGGTATCCCGCATTGCAAGTAGATTCTTTACCAGCTGAGCCACAAGGGAAACCCATGGGTATTGGAATAGGTAGCCTATCCCTTCTCCAGCGGATCTTCCTTACCCAGTAACTCATGACAAAAAATTAGTAGGGAAATTAGAAAATATTTTAACTGAATGATGATGAAAATAGAAAGTAACAAATTTTATGGAATGAAGTTAAAGCAGTGCCTAGAAAAAAACAAAGATTAAAAATTGATAGTTCAAATTTACACTTTACCAGTCTAAAAAGGAGAATACATTAATCCCACAATGAATAGAAGGAAAGAAATAATAAAAACCAAAATCAATTAAATAAAAACAAGCAAATAAATAAAAAAATAATAAAGCCAAAAGATAACTCTTTGAAATGATTAATAAAAAATTTTAGGAACCCAGCAAAACTAATCAAGAAAAAAAAGAAAAACTTAAAAATATCCAAAATAGAAGATAAGACATCACTACAGAGCCAATAGACATTCAAAGTATAAGGAATTATTATTAACAACTTTATAATAGTAAACTCAAGGTTTTAGATGAAATAGCAAGTTGCTTGAAACAAAATTTACCAAAAGTGATACACATGAAAAAAGAGACAATATGAATAGCCCTATTTTTTACTATCCTATTGCTTTATAGCCAGTCACAAAACTTAGCAGTTTAAAATAAGAAAAGCAACAACCATTTTGTGGCTGCTAAATTAATTGACTTCAGTTGGGTGTTTCTTCCCATCCACATGGTACTGGCTGGGATGACTCAGTCTGCCCCTTTCAGTTGGCAGATGGACCACGCTGGAAAGCCCACAAATGCATTACTCACATGTCTGGTACCTAGTGCTCCTTCAGATGATCTCTTCTCTTGAGTTCCCTCTTAACCATGCAGCCTCAGAGCAGTCATATTTTCTCTATTTTGGCTGACTTCAAGAGGGAAAGCATGAGCTGCTGGGGCTCCTGAGGGACAGAACTTAAACTGACTGTCATTTTCCCATATTCTATTTGTCAATGTAAGTCTTAAGATCACACCAGCCTCAAGAGAGGGAGATGAATGAAAAGGAATGCACGTAGAGGGGTAATAAATGGATGGCATCCCAGTTTGGAGATCCTCTACCACAACCTAAATCTATTAAATAACCATAACCAAAAACATCCCCCCCCCCCCAAACAAAAAGAACTGAAGGCCTAGATGATTTCAGTGGTTCAGCTCAGTTCAGTCACTCAGTCACATCTGACTCTTTGTGACACCATGGACTGCAGCACGCCAGGCTTCCCTGTCCATCACCAACTCCTGGAGTTTGCTCAAACTCATGTCCATCAAGTCAGTGATGCCATCCAACCATCTCATCCTCTGTCGACCCCTTCTCCTCCTGGCTTCAATCTTTCCCAGCATCAAGGTCTTGTCCAGTGAGTTAGTTCTTCACATCAGATGGCCAAAGTATTGAAATTTCAGCTTCAGCATCAGTCCTTCCAATGAATATTCAGGATTAATAGAATGGACTTTAGGATGGACTAGTTGGATCTCCTTGCAGTCCAAGAAACTCTCCAGAGTCTTCTCCAACCCCATAGTTCAAAAACATCAGTTCTTTGGTGCTCAGCTTTCTTTATAGTCCAACTCTCACATCCATACATGACTACTGGAAAAACCATAGCTTTGACTAGACAGACCTTTGTTGTCAAAGTAATGTCTCTGCTTTTGAATATGCTGTCTAGGTTGGTCATAGCTTTTCTTCCAAGGAGCAAGTATCTTTTGAATTTCATGGCTGCAGTCACCATCTGCAGTGATTTTGGAGCCCCAAAAAATAAAGTCTGTCACTGTTTTTATTGTTTCCCCATCTATTTGCCATGTTGTGATGGGACTGGATGCCATGATCTTAGTTTTTTTAATGTTGATTTTTAAGCCAACTTTCTCACTCTCTTCTTTCACTTTCATCAAGAGGCTGTTTAGTTCTTTGCTTTCTGCCATAACGGTTGTGTTATCTGCATATCTGAGGTTATTGATACTTCTCCCAGCAATCTTGATTTTTGCTTCATCCAGCCCAGCATTTCATATGATGTACTCTGCATATAAGTTAAATAAGCAGGGTGACAATATACAGCCTTGATGTACTCCTTTCCCAATTTGGAACCAGTCCATTGTTCCATGTCCAGTTCTAACTGTTGCTTCTTGACCTGCATTCAGATTTCTCAGAAGGCAGGTCAGGTGATCTGGTATTCTCATCCCTTGAAGGATTTTCCACAGTTTCTTGTGATCCACACATTCAAAGGCTTTGGGGTAGTCAATAAAGCAGAAGTAGATGTGTTTCTGGAGCTCTCTTGCTTTTTCAATGATCCAACAGATGTTGGCAATTTGATCTCTGGTTCCTCTGCCTTTTCTAAATCCAGCTTGAGTATCTGGAAGTTCTCAGTTCACATATTTCTGAAGCCTGGCTTGGAGAATTTTGAGCATTTTCTTGCTAGCGTGTGAGATGAGTACAACTGTGCGGTAGTTTGAGCATTCTTGGGATTGCTTTTCTTTATGATTGGAATGAAAACAGACCTTTTCCAGTCCTGTGGCCACTGCTGAGTTTTCCAAATTTGCTGGTATATTGAGTGAAGCACTTTCACAACATCGTCTTTTGAAATAGCTCAACTGGAATTCCATCACCTCCCCTAGCTTTGTTCGTAGTGATACTTCCTAAGGCCCGCTTGACTTCACATTCCAGGATGTCTGGCTCTAGGTGAGTGATCACACCATCGTGGCTATCTGGGTCATAAAGATCTTTTTCTATAGTTCTTCTGTGTATTGTTGTTACCTCTTCTTAATATCTTCTGCTTCTGTTAGGTCCATATCATTTCTGTCCTTAATTGTGCCCATCTTTGCATGAAATATTCCCTTGGTATCTCTAATTTTCTTGATGAGGTCTCTAGTCTTTCCCATTCTATTCCAAAGAATAGCAAGGAGAGATAAGAAAGCCTTCCTCAGTGATCAACGCAAAGAAATAGATTTCAATGGTAAGTCCTATCAAATATTTAAGGAAGAAAGCAATCAATCTTACATACCTAGTGGGCTTCCTCACTTATCAGTTGGCTCAGTGATAAAGAATCCAGCTTCCAACGCAGGAGACACAAGAGACATTGGTTCAGTCCCTGGCTTGGGAACATGTCCTAGAGAAGGAAATGGCAACCCACTCCAGTATTTTTGCTGGACAGAGGAAATTCGCATGGACAGAGAATCTTGGCAGACTACAGTCCATGGGTCACAGAGTCAGGCATGACTGAGTGACTGAGCACATATATGCAAAAGCAAAAAAGTCCTCAATAGAATATCAGTAAATAGAATCCTGGAAACATATAAAAGTGATAATAAATCATGGCCAAGTAGATTCTAAGAAATGCAAGTTTTTGAATGTTGATTCAAAAGTGAATCTATAATTCATCCTGTTAATGAAATAAATAAAATCATATATAGTTATTTTATTAGATGCAGGGGGAAAAATGACAAAACTTAACATCAATTCATGACCTAAATTCTCAGCACACTAGAAATAAAAGTGAATTTCTTCAGTTTGATAACTGTTGCTTATGAAAAGCTAGTTAGCATCATACTAATATAGCAGTTATACTGATATACAGTTAGCATCATAGTGATATACCGAATGCCATGCTCACAGCTTCTACTGAACATTTTGCTGGGGATTCTGTGTACTTCAATAAAGCCTGGAAAATGAATAAAAGGCAAAAACATTGGAAGGAAGTCAATAAAACTGTCTTTGTTCATAGAAAATGTGATGGTCTACATAGATAATCCTAAAGAGTCTACAAAAAACTATTAAAATTAAAAAACAAGTTTAGCAAACTCACAGATACAAGGTCAAAAACAGAAATATTAATAATTTCATTTTTATACTAGCAATAAAAATTGGAATATAAAAATTTTAATTTACAATAGCATGAAAAAACATTAAATATGTAGAAACACATCTAACAAAAGATACTAAAGACTGTCACACTGAAAATTATAAAACACTGCTAACAGAAATTAAAGACCTTCTTTCACACATTAAAGCTAGAGACATGCTGATTTTTTTTTTTTAGATATGACATTGTTAAGAAGAAAAAAATAGAAATCCTTTACATTCCTTACACTAACAATAAAAATATCAGAAAGATAAATTAAGAGAACAATCCCGTTTGCCATTTCAACAAAAGAACAACATCTAGGAATAAATCTACTTAAAGAGACAAAAGACTTGTATGCAGAAAACTATAAGACACTGATGAAAAAAAATCAAAGACAACACAAATACAGAGAGATACCATATTCTTAGATTGGAAGAATCAATACTGTCAAAATTACTATGCTTCCCAAAGCAATCTACAGATTCAATGCAATCCCTATCAAATCACCAATGGCATTTTTCACACAACTAGAACAAAAAAATTCACAATTTGTATGGAAATACAAAGATCCTGAATAGCCAAAGCAGTCTTGAGAAAGAAAGATGGAGCTGGAGGAAACAAACTCCCTGACTTCAAATTATACTACAAAGCCACAGTCATCAAGACAGTATGGCACTGGCACGAAAGCAGACATACAGACCAATGGAACAAGACAGAAAGCCCAGAGATAAACCCATGCACCGATGGGCACCTTATCTTTGACAAAGGAGGCAAGAATATACAATGCAGAAAAGATAGTCTCTTCAACAAGTGGTGATGGAAAAACTAAACACCTATGTGTTTTTTTAAAAAATGAAATTAGAACACTTCCTAACACCATACACAAAAATAAACTCAAAGTGGGTTAAAAACATAAATGTAAGGCTGGAAACCATAAAGCTCTTAGAGGAAAACAGGCAGTATACCTTTTGACATAAATTGTAGCAAGATTCTCTCTGACACACCTAGAATAATGGAAATAAAAATAAAAATAAATAGATAGGACCTAGTTAAACTTAAAGGCTTTTGCACAACAAAGGAAACTATAAATAAGATGAAAAGACAACCTTCAGAATGGGAGAAAATAATTGCAAACAAAGCAACTGACAAAGGGTTAATCTCCAAAATATATAAGCAGCTCATACAATATAAGAAACACACACAGCCCAATCAAAAAATGGGCAGAAGACCTAAACAGACATTTCTCCAAAGAAGACATACAGATGGCCAATAACATGTGAAAAGATTAACATTAATAATTAAAACTATGATGAGATATCACCTTACACCAGTTAGAAAGGCCATCATCAAGAAATCTACAAACAATAAATCCTGGAAAGAATGTGGAGAAAAGAGAACCCTCCTATACTATTAGTGGGAATGCAAACTGATATAATCATTATGGAAAACAGTATGGAGAGTCCTTTTAAAAACTAGGAATAATACTACCACATGATCCAACAATCCCACTGTTGACCATATACTCTGAGAAAACCATAATAATGAAAGACTCATGTACCCTAATGCTCATTGCAGCAATATTTACAGTGGCCAGGACATGGAAGCAACCTAGATGTCCACTGACAGATGAATGGATAAAGAAGTTGTAGTACATATAAATGTACAACAGAATATTACTCGGCCACAAAAGGAACAAATCTGAGTCATTTGTAGTAAGGTAGATGAACCTAGAGCCTATTATACAGAGTAACGTAAGAGAAAAACAACTATAGTATATTAATGTATGTATATGGAATCTAGAAAATGGTTCTGATGAACTTAGTAGAGAACAAACTTGTGGATGCAGTTGGAGAAGGTAAGGGTGGGACAAGCTGAAAAAGTAGCATTGACACTATCACATGTAAAATAGTTAGTGGGTAGTTGCTAAATAACACAGGGAGTCTGGCCTGGCACTCTGTGATGACCTACGGGGTGGGAATGGAGTAAGAAGGAGGTTCATGAGGTAAGGGATGTGTGTGTGTGTGTGTGTGTGTGTGTGTGTGTGTGTGTGTACATATATATATATAAAATTATAACTGATCCTCACTGTTGTACAGCAGAAACCAACACAAAATTGTAACGCAATTTTCCACCAGTTAAAAAATTAATTTAAAAATTTAAATTTAAATTTTTAAAAATAAAATAAATACAAAATGGATTGATTTGCTCCCAGAACATCAAACCACAACCTCATTGTAGTTTCAACATCTCCTAGGGATATGAAATTTTATTGTCTTTGTGTGGCATTATCTTTAATTAAATACAGACTTTTCCAATCATGTCATCTAGAGATCACTTTATCCATTGCTGTTTGGCTATGAGTCTCTTGTCTCTCTCCTCAGCAATGGTAAGGTGGATACTCTTTCCATGGGGAAGAGAGATCCATGGTGTTGCCTTTGTCAATAATGAAAATGTTGGAAAATCCGGTGTCAAAGCTGTTGCCACTGGCATCTTTCACATGAACTACAAAAGAACCAGGGTGTCTCTCGCAGTTGGTGATCATATCCATTCTTTCCAGGTTAGCACCTCCAGAAACCATGCACAGGTTACCAGTGTCAAATTAGATGAAATCAGTAATCTTGCCAGTCACCAAATCAATTTGAATTATGTCATTCACCTTGATGAGGGACTCAAGGTGGCTGATGGTGCAAACATCATGGGTCATCAGATGCAGGATTCCTTTTGCCCCACAAAGATCTTTCTCACTTTGTACAACTTACACCTGGCCTCTTTGGGTGTAATGCAATGAACAGCAAAAGATGAAAATTCTCTCCAGTCTTATTAATGCCAATGATATCCATAAAATCAGCAGAGTAGGTTATATCAGTCCAGACCTTGCCATCAATCTAAATGAAACATTGCATACAAATCTTCTTTATTTCTTCTCCTGTCAAAGCATACTTAAGTCTGTTCCTTAGGAAAATTACTAGGAGAAGACATTCCCTTAGCTCATGGGGACCAGTAAATGGATGAGAAGCAAACACACCAGTTAGTTTATCTGGCATCCAATGATTTGGAGCTGTTACACACTTCAGGTGCTTCTTGAGACCATGAGCCATGACTGCACTGGGCATAAACGAGCTAGGAGAGTAAATTTTAAATATGTAACCTGAAATTTCAGTAGTCTATATGATAAAGACCTCTTCTGCTTCCTTCCCTCCAAGCGAAGATGGCCTGACTTTAAAAAAATCCTTTCTTTTCTTTTGCTACTACCTTCTTCCCTATTTTCCTTCTACCTATAAAAACCTTCCATTTTAAGCAACTCCTTGAGCATCCCTCTATTTACTAGATTGGATGCTGTCTGACTACTGAGTTGTTGAATAAAGATAATTAGATCTCCCCATCAAAAGAAAGAAATGAAAGGAGACTGATACTAATAGAAATACATACCACATTCATGAATCAGAAGATTCAATAATGTTAAGCTATCAAGCTTCCTCAAACTGATCTTCAAATTCAACTTGCAGTTGACCCTTGAACAACCCAGATTTGGACTGAGCAGATAGGCAGATTTTTTTTTTCAATAAATACAGACTACAGAACTACATAATCCACAGTTGGTTGATTCTGCCAATACAGAACGATGGACACAGAGGGACATCTGTAAAGTTATACTCAGATTTTCCACTTCAAGGACTGTTGTTCAGTGATCAACTATTGCAGGAAGGGAAACCCCTTCCAGGGCCCAAGACTGGGCTCTTGCCTAATACTCAGAAATGAATTGTCTGAGGAGACATACGTAATGACAAAACAAGAGACTTTATTGGGAAGGAATGCCTGGGCCTCAAACCTCAAGTTCAAAATGAAGATAACAAGTGATAAGGAGTTAAGAAAGACTGCTGTTAGAAATGCAAATCACTGTGACAAAGAACTAGGGTCTCCTGCATTGCAGACAGATTCTTTTTTTTTTTTTTTTAATTGAAGGATAATTGCTTTACAGAATTTTGCTGGATTTTTGTCAAACATCAACATGAAACAGGCAAGCAGATTCTTTACTGACTGAGCCACCAGGGAAACCAGGAAACTATAAAGACTGCTCAAAATTAAACCACTCAATTATCAAGGTAAAACTGAGCTAAAGGGAAAAAATACCAAACTAAATAAAGCAGAAGAACAAACAAGTAATCTAGAAGAGAGAATAATGGAAATCACCCAATCAGAACAACAGACAGAAAGGCAAATTTATTAATTTAGCCATGCTACATGACTTGTAGGACCTTAGTTCCCTGATGAGGGATTGAATGTAGGTCCCCAACAGTGGAAGCATGGAGTCCTAATCACTGGACCAGGGAATTCCCAGAAAGACAAATTTTTTTTTAAAAAGGAAAACAATATACACAATTACTGGCAATCCCACTGTGGCTGTGAAACCATAGCTTTCACTGTGTGGACTTTTGTTGGCAAAGTGATGCACATATATGTATACGTATAACTGAATCACATTGCTATACGCTTGAGACTAACACACATTGTAAATCAACTATACTTCAATTAATTTTTTAATAAAACACGAAAGGAAAAGCAAGAAGAAGGAAGGAACTAAGGAGAAATACAAAATCAACTAGAAAACAAGCTTTAAAATGACAATAAATATGTACTTATTGATAATTACTTTAAATTACTTTAAGTGTTCCAATTAAAAGACATGGAGTCGCAGATTAGATAACAAAACAAGAAGCTACAATATGCTGCCTACAGGAGATTCACTTTAGGGAGAAAGACGCACATGGATTTAAAGTGAATGGATAGAAAATGCAAATGGAAAATAGCAAGAAAGTAAGGACATCAATATTCATATCAAATAAAATAGAATTTAAAACAAAGACCATAAATGAAGACACTACAACATGATAAAAGGATCAATACAAAAAGAGGATCTAACACTCATTAATGTATATGTACCCAATATAGGAGCACACAAGTATATTTTTAAAAATATAGTCATATAGAAATAACAGACATAAAGAAATAACTGATGGGAATGCAATGATAGTAGAACATCTCACTTTCATCAATGGACAGGTCTTCAAGATAGAAAATCAGTATGGCAACAGAGATCCTAACTGCCATAATAGAATAGTTAGGCTTAATATCTATAGGAAACTACATCCAAGAGAAACAGAATTTACATTCTTTTCAAGTGCACATGTAACATTCTCTAGGATAGATGACATACTAGGACACAAAACAAGCTGTAACAAATTTAAGAGGATAGTGATTATTTTAAGCATCTTTTCCAACTACAATGGCATGAAACTAAAAATCAACCACAGAAAGAGAAACTAGAAAATATTGAATTGCATGAAGACCAGCAACAAGATACAGAAAAACCAGTATCAATAATGAAATCAAGAGAAAAATTTTTTAATGCTACCAAAGCACCCAACACTGAAAACACAACCATACAAAGTCTATGGCATGCAGCAAGAGCAGTTCTAAGTGAGAAGTTCATAGCAATACAGCCCTTCCTCAAATAAAAAAAGGAAAAGAAAAATCTCAATAAACAACCTAACTTAGCACTTAAAAGAACTAGAAAAAGAAGAATGAATAAAACATAAAGTCAGCAGAAGGAAGGAAATAATAAAGATCAGAGATGAAATAAATAAAATAGAGGTTAAGCCATACACAAAAATAAACTCAAAATGGATTAAAGATCTAAATGTAAGACCAGAAACTATAAAACTCCTAGAAGAGAACATAGGCAAAACACTCTCCGACATAAATCACAGCAAGATCTTCTATGACCCACCTCCCAGAATATTGGAAATAAAAGCAAAAATAAACAAATGGGACCTAATGAAAATTAAAAGCTTTTGCACAACAAAGGAAACTATAAGTAAGGTGAAAAGACAGCCCTCAGATTGGGAGAAAATAATAGCAAATGAGGAAACAGACAAAGGATTAATCTCAAAAATATA
Source organism: Muntiacus reevesi (assembly GCF_963930625.1). NCBI lineage: Eukaryota > Metazoa > Chordata > Mammalia > Artiodactyla > Cervidae > Muntiacus > Muntiacus reevesi. The sequence continues at coordinate 180,872,686 of NC_089249.1, read as the reverse complement.
CAAGCAACTCCTGAAGCTCAATTCCAGAAAAATAAATGACCCAATCAAAAAATGGGCCAAAGAACTAAACAGACATTTCTCCAAAGAAGACATATAGATGGCTAACAAACACATGAAAAGATGCTCAACATCACTCATTATCAGAGAAATGCAAATCAAAACCACAATGAGGTACCATTACACGCCAGTCAGGATGGCTGCCATCCAAAAGTCTACAAGCAATAAATGCTGGAGAGGGTGTGGAGAAAAGGGAACCCTCTTACACTGTTGGTGGGAATGCAAACTAGTACAGTCACTATGGAAAACAGTGTGGAGATTTCTTTAAAAACTGGAAATAGAACTGCCATATGACCCAGCAATACCACTTCTGGGCATACACACCAAGGAAACCAGATCTGAAAGAGACACGTGCACCCCAATGTTCATCGCAGCACTGTTTATAATAGCCAGGACATGGAAGCAACCTAGATGCCCATCAGCAGATGAATGGATAAGGAAGCTGTGGTACATATACACCATGGAATATTATTCAGCCGTTAAAAAGAATTCATTTCAATCAGTTCTAATGAGATGGGTGAAACTGGAGCCCATTATACAGAGTGAAGTAAGCCAGAAAGATAAAGAACATTACAGTATACTAACACATATATACAGAATTTAGAAAGATGGTAACGATGGCCCTATATGCAGGGCAGAAGAAGAGATGCAGAAGTACAGAACAGACTTTTGAACTCTGTGGGAGAAGGTGAGGGTGGGATGTTTCGAAAGAACAGCATGTATATTATCTGTGGTGAAACAGACCACCAGCCCAGGTGGGAGGCGTGAGTCAAGTGCTTGGGCCTGGTGGGCTGGGAAGACCCAGAGGAATTGGGTGGAGAGGGAGGTGGGATGGCGGACCGGGATGGGGAATACGTGTAACTCTATGGCTGATTCATATCAATGTATGACAAAACCCACTGAAAAATAAAAAATATATATAAAATAAAATAAAATAAAATAGAGGTTAAAAGATAGGGGGAAAAATCAATAAAACCAAGACCCAAAATCAACAAACTTCTGGCCAGGTTCACACTGTGAGGACCCAAATAAACAAAATAAGAAATAAAACAGGAGAAAAATAAACAACCAATACTACAGAAATGTGAAATACCATGAGACAATATTCTGAATGGTTATATGCCAACAAAATGGAAAATCCAGAAGCAATGGACAAGTTTCTAGAAACATGCAACCTGTCAAAACTGAAACAAGAAAAACACATAATTTCAACAGACTGATCACCAGAAGAGAAATATAATCTGTAATTTTAAAACTCCCTGATGCATGAGACGAGTGCTCGGGCCTGGTGCACTGGGAGGACCCAGAGGAGTCGGGTGGAGAGGGAGGTGGGAGGGGGGATCGGGATGGGGAATACGTGTAACTCTATGGCTGATTCATGTCAATGTATGACAAAACCCACTGAAATGTTGTGAAGTAATTAGCCTCCAACTAATAAAATAAAAATAAATAAATAAATAAATAAAACTCCCTGAAAACAAGACCAGATGATTTCACTGGGGAATTCTACCCAACACACAAAGAAGAACTTATACCTATCTTTCTCAAACTCTTCCAAAAGATTGAAAAGGGGGGAGAACTCCCAAAGTCATACTATGAAGCCACCATCACCCTGATATCAAAACCATACAAGGACAAAAAAAAAATTACAGGCCAGTATCTTTGATGAATATAGATGCAAAAATCCTCAACAAAATATTAGTAAACTGACTCCAACAACATATCAAAAGGATCACACACCATGATCAAGTTGGATTCACCTTAATCCACCTTGGATATCCAAATAGCCAGGGTCATAAGGATATTTTAACATATGCAAATAAATCAACATGATACAACACATCAACAAAAGAAAAGACAAAAAACAACACGATCATCTCAATAGATGCAAGGAGAATTATTTGATAAAGTTCAACACCAGTTCATGAAAAAAACTCTCACCGAAGTGGGCATAGAGGGAACATATTTCAACATAATAAAAATCATTTATGGCAAACTCATAGCTGACATAATACTAAATCACAAAGGTGAAAGTTTTCTCACTAAATTCTGGGAAAAGATAAGAATGCCCACTCTCACCACTTCTATTCAACACAGTATTGGAAGTCCTAGCCACAGCAACCATACAATAAAAAGAAATAAAATATGTCTAAATCAAAAGGGAAAAGGTAAAGTTGTTACTATATGCAGATAAGATGACATACTGTATAGAACACCCTGAAGACTCTATAAAAACTACTAGGCTTGTCAATGCAGGTAGCATGACACAAGATTAATATACATAAGTCGGTTGCATTTCTTTACACTAACAATGAAATATCAGAAAGAGAAAGTTAAAAAGCATTTAAAACTGTATCAAAAAAATAAAATACTTAGTAACAAACCTAACCAAGGGAGTGAAAGACTTACACACAGAAAAATATAGAACAGTGATAGAAGAAATCAAAGCTGATTCAAGGAAAAATATCCCATGCTCTTAGACTGGAAGAATTAATACAGTTTAGCAATACTACCCAAAGGCATCTACAGATTTAATGCAATTCCTACAAATTACCCATGACATTTTTCACAGAACCAGAACAAATAATCCTAAAATTTATTGGAACCATGAAAGACCCAGAATTTCCAAAAAATCCTGAAGAAAAAGAACAAAGCTGAAAGCATAACCCTTCCACACACTTCAGACAATACCACAAAGCTAAAGTAATCAAGACTGTATGGTATTGGCACAAAAACAAACCAAAAAAAAAAAAAAAAAAACCGAATCAACAGAATTGCTGTTCAGTTGCTAAGTCATGTTCAACTCCTTGCATGCCAGGTTCCTCTGTCCTCCACTGCCTCCCAGAGATTGCTCAGATCCACATCCATTGAGACAATTGTGCTATCTAACCATCTCATCTTCGGCCATCGCCTTCTCCTTTTGGCTTCACACTTGCCCAGCAACAGGCTCTTCTCCAATGAGTTGACCCTGGGCATCAGATGGCCAAAATACAGGAGTTTCAGCTTCAGCATCAATCCTTCCAATGAATATTTAGGGTTGATTTCCTTTAGGATTGACTGGTCTGATCTCCTTGCAGCCCAAGGAACTCTCAAGAGTCTTCTGCAGCTCCAGCACTGGAAGGCATCTATTTTTCAGCGCTCAGCCAACTCTACAGTCCAACTCACATCTGTACATGACTACTGTAAAAGCCATAGCTTTGATTATGCAGACTTTTTGTCAGCAAAGTGATGTCTCTGCTTTTTAATATGGTCTATGTTTGTCATAGCTTTGCTTCCAAGGAGCAAGCATCTTCTAATTCATGGTTGCAGTCATGTCCACAATGATTTTGGAGCCCAAAAAAATAAAATCTGGTTTTTTTAAATTTTATAAATAAAAAATGTTTCCACTTTTTCCCCATCTATTTGACATGAAGGAAAGGGACCCGATGCCATGATCTTAGTTTTTTGAATACTGAATTTCAAGTCAGCTTTTTCACTATTTTCTTTCACCATCATCAAGAGGCTCTTTAGTTCCTCTTAACAACTGGCCATTGGAGTGGTATCATCTGAATATTTGAGGTAGCTGATATTTCTCCTAGCACTCTTGATTTCAACTTGTGATTAATCCAGTCTGGCATTTTGCAAGATGTACTCTGAATTTGATAAATAAGCAGGGTAACAATATACAGCCTTGATGTACTCCTTTCCAAATTTGGAACCCAGTCTGTAGTTCCATGTCTGGTTCTAACTGCTGCTTCTTGATGTACATACAGGTTTCTCAGAAGGTAAGTAAGGTGATCTGGTATTCCCATTTCTTGAAGAATTTTCCACAGTTTGTCATGATCCACATGGTCAGCGACTTTTGTATAGTAATGAAGCAGAAGTAGATGTTTTTCTGGAATTTCCTTGTTTTCTCTATGATCCAGCAAATGTTGGCAATTTGATTTCTAGTTCCTCTTCTTTTTGAAATCCAACTTGTACATCTGAAAATTCTTGGTTCACATACTGCTGGAGCCTATCTTGAAGAATTTTTAGCATAAATTTACTAGCATGTGGAAATGAGCACAATCATACAGTAGTCTGAACATTCTTTGGCATTTCCTTTCTTTAGGATTGGAATGAAAACATATTTTCCAGTCCTGTGGCCATACTGAGTACAGCACTTTAACAGCATCATCTTTTAGAATCTGAAATAGTTCAGCTGGAATTCCATCACCTCCACTAGCTTTGTTTGTAGTAATGCTTCCTAAGACCTACTTGACTTCACACACCAAATGTCTGGCTCTAGGTAAGTGATCACAGCATTGTGGTTATATGGGTCATTAAGATCTTTTTTGTATAGTTCTCCTGTGTGTTCTTGCCACCTCTTCTTAATCCCTTCTATTTCTGTTAGGTCTTTGACATTTCTTTCCTCTATTGTGCTCATCTTTGAATGAAATGTTCCCTTCGTATCTCCAGTTTTCTTGAAGAGATCTCTAGTTGTTCTCATTCTATTGTTTTCCTTTATTTCTTAGCATTGTTCACTTATTCTCTGGAACTCTACATTCAGTTGGGTCCTTTTCTCCTTTGAGATATTTGATTTAGGTCATACCTGAATGGCCTAGCAGTTTTCCCTTTATTGTTGTTGTTTAGTTGCCAAGGTCTGTCCAACTCTTTTGTGACCCCATCATGGACTGTAGCTCACCAGGCACCTCTCTCCATGGGATTTCCCAGGCAAGAATACTGGAGTGGGTTGTCATTTCCTTCTCCAGGGGATCTTCTCCACCCAGGGATTGAACCTGTGTCCCCCGCTTTGGCAGGTGTGTTCTTTACCACTGATCCACCAGGGAAGTGCTAGTGGTTTTCCCTACTCTCTTCAATTTAAGCCTGAATTTTGCAACAAGGAGCTCATGATCTGAGCCACAGTCAGCTCCAGTTCTTGATTTTGTTGACTGTATAGTTTCTCCATCTTCAACTGCAAAGAATGTAGTCAATCTGATTTCAGTATTGACCATCTGATGACGCCCCTGTGTAACACCATCTCTGTGTTTGCTACGGCCAGAGTGCTCTCTTCACAAAACTCTGTTAGCCTTTGCCCTGCTTCATTTTGTACTCCAAGGCCATACTTGTGTGTTACTCCAGGTACCTCTTGACCCCCTACTTTTGCATTCCAATCCCCTATGATGAGAAGGGCATCTATTTTTCGTGTTAGTTCTAGAAGGTCTTGTAGGTCTTCATAGAACCAGTCAACATCAGCTTCTTTGGCATCAGTGGTTGGGGCACAGACTTGGATTACTGTGATGTTGAAGTGTTTCCCTTGGAAATGAGCCAAAATCATTCTGTCCTTTTTGAGATTGCACCCAAGTACTGCATTTTGGAACTTTTTGGTGACTATGAGGGATACTCCAATTCTTCTATAGGATTCTTGTCCGCAGTAGTAGATTTAATGCTCATCTGAATTAAATTCACCCATTCCCATCCATCTTCGTTTACTGATTCCTAAGATGTCAGTGTTCACTCCTGCCATCTCCTCTTAACCATGTCCAGTTTACCTTAATTCATGGGCCTAGCATTGCAGGCTCCTATGGAATATTGTTCTTTATAGCATCAGACATTACTGTCACCACCAGACACATCCACAACTGAGCATCATTTCCACTTTGGCCCGGCCACTTCATTCTTTCTGGAGCTATTAGTAATTGCCCCCTACTCTTCCCAGTAACATATTGGACACCTTCCAACCTAGGGGGCTCACCTTCCAGTGTCATATCTTTTTGCCTTTTCATACTGTTCATGGGGTTCTCACAGCAAGAATACTGAAGTGGTTTGCCATTCCCTCCTCCAGTGAACCATGTTTTGTCAGAACTCTTCACTATGACCTGTCCATCATGGGTGGCCCCACACACCACGACTCAGGTTCACTGAGTTACACAAGCCCCTTCACCACAACAAGGCTGTGATCCATGAAGGGGAAACAGAATAGAGAGCCCCAAAATAAATTCACACACCTACAATTTATTAATCTTTGACAAAAGAGGAAAGACTATACAATGAATGAAAGATAGGCACGTCGTGTTGGGAAAGATGGACAACCACCATAAATCAATGAAGTTAGAACATATTTTCCCACCATACTCAAAAATAAACTCAAAATGGCTTACAGACTTACATATAAGATGTAACACCATAAAACTCCTAGAAGAGAACATACACAGAACGTTATCTGACATAAATCATAGCATGTTTTCTTAAGTCAGTCTCCCACGCAAAAGAAATAAAACCAAAAACAAGGAAGTAGGACCTAATTAAACTTGCAAGCTTTTACACAGCAAAGGAAACCATAAACAAATTGAAGACAGTCCACAGAATGGGAGAAAATATGAGCAAACAATGCAACCAACAAAGGATTAATCTCCAAAATACAAACAGCTCATGCAACTCTGTGTCAGAAAAAAAAAAAAAGTCAAACAATAGGTACCTTATTTTTCACAAAGGAGGCAAGGATATACAATGGGGCAAAGACAGCCTCTTCAATAAATGGTGCTGGGAAAACTGGACAGCCACATGTAAAAGAATGAAATTAGAACATCTCCTAATGCCATACACAAAGATAAACTCAAATGGATTAAAGACCTAAATTTAAAACCAGAAACTATAAAACTCTTAGAGGAAAGCATAGGCAGAACACTCAGTGACATAAATGAAAGCAAGATCCTCTATGACCCACCTCCTAGAGTAATGGAAATAAAAACAAAAGTAAACAAGTGGGATCTGATTAAACTTAAAAGCTTTTGCACAGCAAAGGAAACTATAAACATGGTGAAAGGACAACCCTCAGAATGGGAGAAAATAATAGCAAATGAGACAACTGACAAAGGATTAATTTTCAAAACATACAAGCAGCTCATACAACTCAATACCAGAAAAACAAACAGCCCAAACAAAAAGTGGGGAAAAGACCTAGACAGACATTTCTCCAAAAGAGACATACAGATGGCTAACAAACACATGAAAAGATGCTTAACATCGCTCATTATTAGAGAAATGCAAATCAAAACTACAATAAGATATCACCTCACACCAGTCAGAATGGCCATCATCAAAAAGTCTACAAACAATAAATGCTGGAGAGGGTGTGGAGAAAAGGGAATGCTCTTGCACTCTTGGTGGGAACATACAGTATGGAGATCCCTTAGAAAACTAGGAATAAAACCACCCAGCAATCCCACTCCTAGGCATATAACCTGAAGAAACCAAAATTGAAAAGGATACATGTATCCCATTTTTCATTGCAGCACTATTTACAATAGCTAGAATATGGAAGCAACCTAGATGTCGGTGGACAGATGAATGGATAAAGAAGCTGTGATACATATATACAATGGAATATTACTCAGCTATAAAAAGGAACACATTTGAGTCAGTTCTAATGAGGTGGATGAACCTAGAGTCTGTTATACAGAGTGAAGTAAGCCAGAAAGAGAAAGATAAATACTGTATTCTAACATATATATACGGAATCTAGAAGAATTTATTTACAGGGCGGGAATGGATACACAGACATAAAGAATAGATTTATTGACATGGGGAGAGGGGAGGACAGGGTGAGATGTATGGAAAGAGTAACGTGGAAACTTACATTACTATATGTAAAATAGATAGCCAACGGGAATTTGCTGTATGGCTCAGGAAACTCAAACAGGGTCTCTGTATCAATCTACAAGGGTGGGATGGGGAGGGATACGGGAGGGAGGTTCTAAAGGGAGGGGATATATGTATACCTATGGCTGATTCATGTTGAGGTTTGACAGAAAACAACAAAACTCTGTAAAGCAATTATCCTTCAATTAAAAAAGAATTTTTTTAAAAAGCCCAATCAAAAAATGGGCAGAAGATCTAAATAGATATTTCTCCAAAGAAGACATACAGATGGCCAAAAAGCACATGAAGTGATGTTTAACATCACTAATTATTAAAGAAATGTAAATCAAATCTACAGTGAGGTATCACCTTACATTTGTCAGGATGGCTATCATCAAAATTCACAAACAATAAATGCTAGAGAAGGTGTGGAAAGGAGGGAACACTCATACACTCTTGATGAGAATGCAAATTGGTGCAGTCGCTATGGAAAATAGTATGGAGGTTCGATTCTTTTTAAAGACTCGCATAGAACATTGTATAGAAGCTTGATTGAAAATAGCCCAAAACTGGAAACAATCCAAATGTTTATCATCAAGTAAACAAATAAATTGCATTTATTCATACAATGAAATAGTACTCAGCAATTAAGTGAATCAAAACACTGATACATGCAACAACACAGATGATAAACATCATGATGAGTGAAAGAAGTCAGGGAAAAAAAGTATCTGTAATCCATTTACATGAAGCTCTAAGATAGCGAAACTAAGCTGTGATGTAGATGTCAGAACAGTTCTTGCCTTGGAAAAATGGAGTTTAACTCAGTTTAGTTGGGAAGTGATATGTGGAAACTTCTTGGGATAATGGAAATGTTCTCTTTTGATTGAGATGGCAATTACACGGGTGTATAAACAAATAAATAATAATTGTAGGTAGATAGATACAAAGTAAAATACAAAATGCAAAGCAAACTTGTAAATTTCCTGAGCAGAAAAAAACATTAATCTTATTCTAGACAATAGGTAAAAACAAACTGGGCCACTTCTTATAATGTCTCTGAAGAGTATAGTGAAGTGTTAGTCACTCAGTCGTGTCCGAAACTTTGAGACCCCTTGGATTGGCAGGCTCCTGTCCATGGGATTTTCCAGGCAAGAATACTGGAGTGGGATGCCATTTCCTTCTCCAGGGGATCTTCCCGACCCAGAGATTGAACCTGGGTCTCTCGCATTACAGGCAGACTCTTCACCCTGAAGCGCATGAATGAAACTTAGACTGTCACCCACAATTGGCAGAAAACTGTAAGTTATATAACAAATCGTCATAAATCATAAGCACCCTCTGCATTTCACTATGTAAACTGTCATATAACATACCTCTGTGCCTCATTCCATTGTTAGAGAGACCCAGGTTCACAAACTGCTCTTATATGCACAATAAATGCTTACTAAATACAATTTTACTAATCTGGTGGTTCTAATTTTGCTATTTCTGGAGTTACAGGTATATAAACACACAAATAGGACACATAAAGCATACGTGTTAACTACATGACACTTATGTGCTACTAGTTTGCAAACCGAGCTAGAGAATCAGTGGAATGAGGAACAGCACTCCCCAACCCTTCTGATCCCACACAAGTTGGATGGTTGCATTATATGTTCTTAGGAACAGATGCATTTTTAAGGCTCTTTATTGGATATAGATACCAGAAAAAGGAAGAAAACAATGACACCGATGACCATCTTCCCAACTCCTTATTTGGTTCAATAAAGGCCCTTTTCCAGGCCCGTCATCCTCTCTGGGAACTAGTACAACAAGAAGTGGAGGTTAAAGACAAGATGGCAGAGTAAAAGAGATCACCTCCTCTCGTGTAAACATCACAACCACAACTAACTGCTGAACAGTCATCAAAAAAAAAAAGAAAAAATACTGGAACCTACCAAAAAAGATATACTATGTTCACAGACAAAGAAGCCTCAATGAGAGGTAGGAGGAACACATTTATGATACAATCAAATCGCATACCAGCCAGGAGGTCAACCCAGAAACTGGAAAATAAATATATCACAGAGGTTCTCCTCAAAGGAGTTAGAATTCTGTGCCCCACATCAGGTTCTTCCAGTCTAGGGGTCTGGCATTGGGAAGAGGATCCCCCAGGCCAGTGAGGTTGATCACAGGAGTTACACAGGACTGGAGGGGAAAGGAACGCCGCTCTTGGAGGGTGCATACAAGGTTTCATGCACACTAGGAACTGGAAGAAAAGCACTGACTTCATAGGAGCCTGGACCAGACCTGTCTGCTGGTCTTGGAGGGCCTCATGGGGTGCAGGGGCAGCTATGACACCGTGGGGACGAGGACACAGGTGGAAAACGTACTAGGGAATATTCATCAGTGTGAACTCTCCTGGTGGCTGCCATTTTGACAGCAAAATCTGGTGACAAAAAATATCCTCAGTGCTGGAGTGCCTCAGGCCAAGCAATCAGCAGAGCAGCACCAGAGCCCCACCCATCAGAAAACAGGCTTCCTAAAATATTCCTGAGTCCACAACCACCTCTAAATGAACTCCTTAACACAGCCCTGCCCATCAGAGGGACACAACCCAGCTCCATCCCAGTGAGCAAGCATGAGTCCCTCCCACCAGGAAGCCTGCAGAACACCCTTAGATCAGCTTCACCCACTGGGAGCAAACATAAGAAGCAAGAGGAAATACAATCCTGCAGCCTGTGGAAGAGAGACTGCAAACAGAGAAAGTTAAATGAAATGAGACAGCAGAGTAACATGTCCCAGAAGAAGGAACAAGATAAAACCCCAGAAGAACAACTAAGTGAGTAGAAACAGGCAATACATCAGTATTGAAAAAGAATTCAGAGTAATGATAGTGAAGAAGATCCAAGATTTTGGAAAAAAGAGTGGAGGCACAGATAGAAGACATGTTTGACAAAGAAGACATAAAGAGTAAATAGAGTCAAGCAACACAATAACTGAAATTAAAAATACACTGGAAGGAATCAATGGCAAAATAAATGAGGCAGAAGAATGGGTAAGAGAGCCAGAAGACAGAATAGTGGAAATTACTGCTGCAGAACAAAATAAAGAAAAAAGAATGAAAAGAAATGAAGACAGTGTAAGGGACCTTTGGTACAACGTTAAATGTACCAACATTCAAATTTTAGGAGTTATAGGAAAAGAAAGAGAGAGAGGGAGAGGACCAGAGAAAATATCTGAAGAGGCAATAGCTGAAATTTTCCATAATGTGGGAAACAGTCACCCAAGTATAGGAAGCATAGAGAGTCCCAGTCCAGATAAACCCAAGGAGGAACACCCCAAGGCACACAGTAATCAAACTGGCAAAAATTAAAAGCAAAGAAAAGATATTAAAAGCAACACATAACCTACAAAGGAATTCCTGTAAGATTATCAACTGATTTCTCAGCAGAAACTCTGTAGGCTAGAAGGGAGTGGCGCAATACATTTAAGCTGATGAAAGGGGGAAACCTGCAACTACAAATACTCTTCCCAGACTCTTTAAGAGGACTGGTCTCAAGATGATGGGGTCAAGGGATGTGAGCTCACCCCCTTCTTACAGAAGCACCAAAATCACAACTGCTGAACAACCACTAGCCCAAAATGCTGGAACTTACCCCCCCCAAAAAAAAAAATATTACCCTGCGTCCAAAAACAAAAAAGAAGCCACAACAGCCTGGTGTTATCATGATATCACGATAAAATCAATCCCCATACCACCAGACGGGCAACCCACAAACCAGAAAACGATTATACCACAGAAATTATCCCACAGAATTGAGAGTTCTGAGCCCCAAGTCAGGCTTCCCAGCCTAGGGGTCCAGCCACAGATGGAGTGCCCAGAGAATCTGGCTTTGAAGGCCAGAAGGCTTTGACTGCAGGACTTCCACAGGACTTGGGGAAACAGAAACTCCATTCTTGGAAAATACATAAAGTCTCATGTGTACTAGGTCAGGGGAAAAAAGCAATGACCCCATAAGAGATGGGGCCAGGCCTATCTTTTAGCACTAGGGGGCCTCCTACCAAGGTGGGGGAGCTGCAGCTCACGGTGGGAACAAAGACACTGGCGGAAATAGTTCGGAAGCACACTCACTAACTTGGGCCCTCCCAAGGGCCACTGTGAGCCCAACCAGCGCTTATAGGCTTCAGTGCTGCCTCACCTCAGGTTAAACAACCAACATGGCGGGAACGCATTATCAAGCAAGTAGATAAAAATTTTCCTGAGCACTGCCCTGCCCACAAGACGGATAAGACTCAGCTCCACCTACCAACAGTCCCTCCCATCAAGAAGCTTGCACAAGCCTCTTAGACAGCCTCATTCACTAGAGGGCAGGCAGCAGAAGGAAGAACTACAATCCTGCAGCCTTGGAACAGAAACTATATCATAGCAAATTAAATTTTTTTTAAATGAAATTACAGAGGAATATGCCCCAGATGAAAAAATAAGATAAAATCCAGAAAAACAACTAAGTGAAGTGGAGATGGGCAATATACAAAAAAAGAATTCAGAATAATGGTAGTGAAGATGATCCAGGGTCTCAGGAAAAGAATGGAGGCAATGATTGAGAAGATGCAAGAAACATTAACAAACACCTAGAAAAAATAAAAAGATGAACAGAGGTGAATAATACAGTAACTGAAATGAAAAACACACTAGAAGGAATCAATAGTGAATAACTGAGGTAGAAAAATGTATAAGTGACCTGGAAGATAGAATGGGGGAAATCACAGTCACAGAACAGAATAAAGAAAAAGAAGGAAAAGAAATTAAGGCAATTTAAGAGACGCTTGCTCCTTAGAAGAAAAGCTATGACCAAATTAGATAGCATATTAAAAAGCAGAGACATTATTTTGCCAACAAAGGTCTGTCTAGTCAAAGCTTTAGTTTTTCCAATAGTCATGTGTGGATGTGAGAGTTGGACTATAAAGAAAGCTGAGCACCAAAGAATTGGTGCTTTTGAACTGTGGTGTTGGAGAAGACTCTTGAGAGTCCCGTGGACAGCAAGGAGATCAAGCCAGTTCATCCTAAAGGAAATCAGTCCTGAATATTCATTGGAAGGACTGACGCTGAAGCTCCAATAATTTGACCATCTGATGTGAAGAACTGACTCATTGGAAAAGACCCTAATGCTGGGAAAGACTGAAGGCAGGAGGAGAAGGTTATGACAGAGGATGAGATGGTTGGATGGCATTATCAACTCGACGGACATGAGTTTGAGCAAGCTACAGGTGTTGGTGATGGACAGGGAAGCCTGGTGTGCTGCGCTCCATGGGGTGGCAAAGAATCAGACACAACTGAGCGACTGAACTGAACTGAAGAAACCTCTGGAACAACACTAAATGCACCAACATTCACATTACAGGGGTCCCAGGAGAAGAAAAGAGAGAGAGAAAGGACTTGAGAAAACATTTGAAGAGATAATATCTAAAAAGGAAGTTTACAGCTATATAATCTTACCCTGGGAAGCAAAATGTCAAAAAATGTCAAATAAACCTAACATCACACCTAAAGCAACTAGAGAAAAAAGAACAAACAAAATCTAAAATTACTAGAAGGAAAGAAATCATAAAGATCATAGCAGAAATGAATGAAATCGAGATGAAGAAAAAGCAACAGGAAAGATCAATGAAACTAAAAGCAGGCTCTTTGAAAAGATAAATAAAACTCATAAACCCTTCACCAAACTCATCAAGAAAAAAAGAGAGAGGGCTCAAACCAATAAAATTAAAAATGAAAAAGGAAAAGTTACAACAAACACCACAGAAATATAAAAGATCATAAGAGACTGCTATAAACAACTATATGGCAATAAAATGGACAACCTAGAAAAAAAGGACAAATTCTTAGAAACGTACACTCTCCCAAGACTGAATCAGAAAGAAATAAAAAATACAAATAAAAAATAAAATAAAATAAAAAAATATTGAAATATTGAAAAACATTGAAATTGAAACTGTGATTTTACAACTCTCAATAAACAAAAGACCAGGACCATATGGCTTCCAAGGCAAATTCTATCCAACATTTAAAGAAGAGCTAACATCTATCCTTTTGAAACTTTTTCTAAAAATTGCAGAGGAAGGAAGACTCCCTAACTCATTCTATAAGTCCACCATCACCCTGATAACAAAACCAGACAAAAATATCACGTACACACACACACAAAATAAAAGGCCAACATCACTGATAAATATAGACACAAAAATCCTCAACAAAATACTAGCAAACCAAATCCAACAATATGTTAAAAAAATCACAAACCATGACTTATGATTTAAGTGTGATTTATCCCAGGGATATGAGCATTTTTCAATATCTGCAAATCAATCAGTGTGATAAACCTCATCAACAAATTGAAGAATAAAAACCATATGATCATCTCAATATATGCAGAAAAAACTTTTGACAAAATTCAACACCCGTTTATGATTTAAAAAAAAAACTCTTCAGAAAAAGCTTATACCTCAGGAATATACCTCAATATAACAAAGGACACATACAGCAAACCTACAGCTAACATCATATGCAGCAGTGAAAAACTGAAAGCATGTCCTCTAAATCAGGAACAAGACAAGGATGTCCACTTTCAACATAGGTTTGGAAGTGCTAGCCAAGGCAATCAGAGAATAAACTGAAATAAAAGGAATCCAAATTGGAAGAGAAGTAAAATTGTCACTGTTTGCAGATGACATGATAGTACACATAGAAAATCTTAAAGACACTGCCAGAAAACTATAGAACTCATCAATAAATTTGGTAAGGTTGCAGGATATAAAATTAATACTCAGTAATATCTCGCATCCCTATACATTAACAATAAAAGATCAAAAAGAGAAATTAAGGAAACAGTTCCATTTACCACTGCATCAAAAAGAATAAAATACCTAGGAATAAGTCTACTTATGGGTACAAAAGACCTGTACTGTGAATACTATATAACACTGATGAAAATAATTAAATATGATATAAATAGGTGGAAAGATACACCATGTTGTTGTATTGGAAGAATTAATATTGTCAAATGACTATACTTTCCAAGGACATCTACAGATTCAATGGAGTCTTTATCAAACTGCCCATGCATTTTTTCACAGAACTAGAACAAAAAAACTTTTAACTTGTATGAAAACAAAAGATCCCAAATAGCCAAAGCAATCCTGAGAAAGAAAAGCAGAGCTGGAGAAATCAGGCTCCCTTACTTCAGACTATATTATAAAATTACAGTAAACAAAACAGTACAGAACTGGCACAAGGACAGACTTCTAGATCAACAGAACAGGATAGAAAGCCTAGAAATAAACCCTGGCATCCATGGTCAATTAATCTACAACAAAGGAGATAAGAGTATAAAATGGAGAAAAGATAGTTTCTTCAATAAGTGGGACTAGGGAAAATGAACAGCCTTATGTAAAAGAATGAAATTAGAACATTCCCTAACATCATATACAAAAATAAACTCAAAATAAATTCAAAACCTAAACTCTTAGAGGAAAACATAGGCAGAACACTCTTTGACATAAGTTGAAGCATTTATTTTTGGATCCATCTCACAGAGTAATGAAAAAATAAACAAATGGAATCTAATTAAATGTGAAAGCTTTTGCACAACACAGGAAACCAGAAACAAAATGAAAAGGTGACTCGCAGAATGGCAGAAAATATTTGCAAATTATGCCATCAATAAGGGATTAATCTCCAAAATATATAAACAGCTCATGCAGCTCTATGTCAAAAAAATAAACAACCCATTCAGAAAATGGGCAGAAGATCTAAATAGACACTTTTCCAAAAAAGACTTTAAGATGACCAAAAAGCACATAAAAACATGCTTAGAATCGCTAATTACTAGAGAAATGCAAGCCAAAATGAGTTATCACCTTACACCAGTGAGGATGGCCATCATCAAAAAAATATACAAACAATAAATGTTGGAGAGGATGTGGAGAAAAGGGAACCCTCCTACACTGTTGGTGGGGATGTAAGTCATTATAGCTACTATGGAGAACGATAGGGAGGTTTCTTAAGAAACTAAAAGTAGAGCTACCATGTGATCCAGCAAGGGATTCCCGGGTGGTGTTAGGGCTAAAGAATCTGCCAGCCTATGCATGAGACATAAGAGATGTGGGTTTGATCCCTGGGTTGGGAAGATCCCCGGGAGGAGGGCATGGAAACCCACTCCAGTATTCCATGGACAGAAGACCCTGTGGGCTATAGTCCGTAGGGTTGTACAGAGTCGGACAAGGCTGAAGAAACAGCACACATGCACACACATTATCCAGCAACCTCACTCCTGGGCACGTATCTTGGGGAAAAGATATAATTTGAAAAGGTACACGCACCCCTATGTTCATTTACAAAAGCCAGGACACGTAAGTAACTCAATATCCACTGACAGATGAATGAATGAGGTACATATATACAATGGAATATTATTCTGCCATTAAAAAGAATGAGATAAAGCCATTTCAGCAACATGAATGCACCTCAAGATTATCACACTAAATGAAGTAAGTCAGACAAAATCAAATATCATATGCTATCACTTACATGTGGGATCTTTAAGAAATGATACAAATGAACTTATTTACAAAACAGAAACAGACTCACAGACTTAGAAAACAAATTTATGATTACAAAAGGGGAAGGTGGAGAAAGGGATAAATTAGTAGCCTGAGATTAACATATATACACTACTGTGCATAAGATATATATTACATATCTAATCAATGAGGACCTACTGTATGGCACAAGAAACTCTATTCAACACTCTGTAAAAACTTATACATGAAAAGAATTTGAAAAAGAATAGATACATGTACAGCTGAATCACTTTGCTGTACATTTGAAAATAAAATTATAAATTAACTCTACTCCAATATAAAATAAATGCTTTAAAGGTAAAATAAAATATAAACTTATATGGATAAAAGCACTTTTTTAAAAAAAGTGGTAGATGGATCAGGATAACCTCTTTCACCCAAGACTTGATGCCTCAGTCGCCTTAGAACTGTGAGTCATGTATCACCTGAACAAGAAGGTGTGTCCCACAATGTGCCGTCTTATGCCTCAATAATGACGGGAATGGGCCCAATGCGCACCCACCCTTCCATGTCTTCTGGGACACACAGGAAGAACAGGCCCAGTCTCACAGGAAGCTGGTTAGCGATCAGGTGAGACTGAGCCAATGAGTTATAAGTTGGAGGAATGTACACAACCTCTAGAACTGGTCATAAAAAATAAAACCTCCCGTGTATTTCCCTTCTCTCTGCTTCTCCACAGCTACCTTGGAGGCCATGTGATCCAGCTAACAGAGTCTTGGGATGGAAGGTACCCAGATTCCACAGTCACCTTTTGGCAAAATCTGTTAAAAAGAATCACACAACACCCTTCTGGCTTTGTGTGAGTAAGAAATAAATGTTCATTGTGTCTAACTCTCAAACTGGGAGTTATTTATTATATCAGCTACCAATACTCACCCTAAATAATCCCTGATATGAGCATGTTACACACATTTCTGGGTGTGTATCAACTTATATCTCTGCAAAAAATATCAAAAGAAAGAAGAAAAGTTTATTGCTTATTGGTATGTATATTTCACTACAAAAAATCTCAACAGTAAAAGAACAAACAACCCAATCACAAAATGGGTAAAAAACATGAATAGATATTTTGCCAAAGACAGAGATGGCAAGTGAGAGTATGAAAAAAAAAAAATGTTCAGCACCACTATCCATTGAGGAAATGTAAGTTAAAATCAGAGTGAGACATCACTCTATACGTATTAACACTACATTAAAAACAGTGATAATACCAAATGCTAACAAAAAGCAGAGAAATGGATCTCTCATCCATTGCTGGTGAGAATGTAAAATGGTACAACCACTGGAAAATTGTCAGTTACTCACAAAACTAAACATGCACTTAGCAAAAACCCAGCCCTTGCATACTTGGACATTTATATTGGAGAAATGAAAACTTATGTTTGCACAAAAATCTGTACATAAATAGTCATCAATTGAGTTTAGTCACTCAGTTGTGTCCAACTCTTTGTGACCCTATGGACTGCAGCACGCCAGGCTTCCCTATCCATCACCAATTCGTGGAGCTTGCTCAAACTCATGTCCATCGAGCTGGTGATGCCATCCAACCTCCTCATCCTCTGTTGTCCCCTTCTGCTCCTGCCTTCAATCTTTCCCAGCATTAGGGACTTTTCCAATGAGTCAGTTCTTCACATCAGATGGCCAAAGTATTAGAGTTTCAGCTTCAGCGTCAGTCCTTCCAATGAATATTCAGAAGTGATTTCCTTTAGCATTGACTGGCTGGATCTCCTTGAGTCCAGGGGACTCTCAAAGAGTCTTCTCCAACACCGCAGTTCAAAAACATCAATTCTTCAGCACTCAGTTTTCTTTCTGGTCCATAGAACCTTTTATTTTCAATGATTGAATGAATTCTGATACATCCATACAAAGGAACATTATTCAGTCATGAAAGGAATAAACTATTGACCTGTGCAACAGCCTGATAGGTCTCAAGATAATCATGCTAAGTGCAAAAAAAGTTAATCTCAAAATGTACACACTATATGATTCCATTTATATAACATTCCCAAATGACAGAACCATAGAGAAGGAGGGCAGACCAGTAGTTACTGGGGACACAAACGGAGAGGTGAGTCAGGGGTGTGAGTACTGAGAGGTGATGCAAGGGAGCTCTTTCGTGATGACGGGTGTTTTATACTTTACTGTGCCTGAATACACAGTGAACACTACTGCTGCTGCTGCTAAGTCACTTCAGTCGTGTCTGACTCTGTGCGACCCCATCTGGGGTCTCCAGGCAAGAACACTGGAGTGGGTTGCCATTTCCTTCTCCAATACATAAAAGTGAAAAGTGAAAGTGAAGTCGCTCAGTCATGTCCGACTCTTCGCAACCCCATGGACTGCAGCCCACCAGGCTCCTCCGTCCATGGGATTTTCCAGGCAAGAGTACTGGAGAGGGGTGCCATTGCCTTCTCCGAGTAAACACTACTAGGTATTCACTATTATTATTTTTTTTGTAAAGCATTTTCCCCCACAATAATTATAATAAAGATATTTTTACCATGTATTTTTCTTCTCTTTCATACACACATCCTCTGGCTATGCATCAAATGATGCAGCTGAAGGAAGAGAATATGATTATCTGAAAAACAGCATGAAAATGAGTATCTCATTCTCAGGCAAAGTTAGCAGTTATTTTAACAGACGACTCTCTGCATGGGAACCTGTCTTCATTTCCATGAACTCTGTAGCTTCTGGTCTTCTCTTGGTAATGCTAACATGGAGAAAATTCCTTCAGTGACTTGTGTTGTATGCCCGAGACTACAGCTACTGGCGTCTCATAGTTCTGTGTCTTGACAGTGGTGATACTCTGGTGGTGTTTACTGAGCTACACACACACACACAGATTATTGCAAGGTATAGTAAAAACTACAGACTTTATTCGGTGTTTAGTAGTCAGAACTGAATAAGGTCTGTAGTCTAGTTAACAGTGTTATACCAACGTCAGTTCCTTGGTTTTGAGATTGCACTGCAGTTATATAAGACGTTACCATTGGGGGAAGCTGAGACAATCCCACGAGGATTTACAATTTTTGCAACTTCCTGTTAATTATTTCAAAATTTAAAGTTAAAACAGCATAGGACAAGACATGTGCTGATATCATTACAATCACCAGCCACAAACATGGTAGACCTGTGGATCACACACCAAGTGTCCTCATTGGAATTCCTGCTGCTCTGACAAACCAGCAGTTCCTCTCTGGTTTTAATAACAAAGAGCTGTTCTTTTTCCTCCTAGCCAAAAATAGTAACAATAATCCCCACCATCTAGGGGCATGATATACACCTCGAGCAGCAAAGCTCATCCGCTTGGTCCTGCTGACCTTACAGAGAGCAGTGTTGTCCTCTGAGGCATAAACACCAAGTGAGGGCCACCAGGTGCCAGGGACTGTGCTCACTGCTAAGTGGAAAGCAGACTGAAGAAGACACAGGGAGATGAGTTGGAGGCCACTGCAGAATCCAGGAGAGACAGAATGATGACTTGGCCCAGAGGTCACAAGGAGAGGAGATAAAAGGGTGAGTCTGAGATCCATCCAAAAGGTAAGATAAACAGAACATGGGATTGGCTGGATGTGGGCAGTTGCACAAGTGTCCACGGTGACTTCCTGGTAAACTCTGGCAACCTCTGTGACAGGACCAAGGGGAAGAGCCAGCACTGACAAGTCAATATGTCCTCACTTGGGTACCAAGAAGCCCCCAGCCCTCTGGATTCTTTTCCTGTTTCAGCTGCTTGCATTCAGAATCCCCTACCTCAGTGGCCTGTTGGAGGTGCTAGTAAGGTGATAGAAGCTAGGAGGGATGAGCCTGGAAAGCTCCACCCCAGGGCAGGTCTGTCTGGGGCCATGTCTGTGCATACCTAGGAACACTGCAGCACTCGGCTCCAGGCGGGCAGCTCCAGCCAGCTCACAGAGGGGAAGGGCCCAGAGGGAGCAACTGGAGGGGAGGACAGGAAGAGGAGCAGATGGGACAGGGGAAAGCAAGTTCCAGTTTGGGACCAGTTGAGATGTCCAGTGGGTGAGTCCAAAGCTCAAAGGGTCATCAGCCTATAGACGGTCTTACTGTCTTACTGTCACACCTGGACAGCTTTGCCTGGGGATGGTTTAAAGAGAACCAAGGACTAGGCTCATTTTAAAGCTGCATAAAGGAAGAAGAGGTAGAAAGGGAGACTGAGAAGGAGCAGTCAGCAGAGTGGAAAGGAACACAGTAGGATACTATGTCAGGGACACCAGGAGAATAAAGGGAAAAACTCTGCAGAGGGTCTGTGAGCTGAGAGATTCCGTGGAGGGTCTATGAGCTGAGAAACAAGAGGTCACAGATGGGTCTATGAGTTGGAGACTGGCCGTCACTTATACATGGGGGAGCACACGGCCTTCTGGTCACAAGACCCATAGACACCTGTCCATGCTGACCTGGGCCAAGGGGTACAGACCATTGCCCCGGGTAAGGGAGGAGGCCACCCGCATTTGGAACATAGCTGCCTGCCTCCCAGGAATGAGACCCGCCCCCTGCATGCCTGGTTACCCAGGTCCTGTGGGCCCCTACCTGCAGGCTGTAGGGGGAGAACCAGATGTCCTGCATGGACTTCAGTGTTTCACTAAAGGGTCACTTTGGGTTGGTTCACCAGTGTGCACGGTCCCCTCCCTTCCAGATGAGAATCAATAGTGTGACTGAGCTTGGCCCCCAGATGAGGGAGGGCATGGCCAGTGGCCCCAGTTAGGGGATGAGTCTCGTTGATTGGGACATTTCCTGAAGTTCTAAGCAAGAGGCCCTCTCCACCCACTGGGTTGAGTAAGGCAGGAGCAGGAGCCAGAGCTCCCAAGGTCCAACATGGGGAGCGTATCCCTGAAGAAGCTGCAGAGAGTTCAGGTTCAAGGGGCTGAGAAGGACCAGGTAACTGAGCCATGCTAACAAAGGAGAAGACGTGGCTTGGCTACACCAGCCTCTCCTGTTACTGGCTCACATTTCCCCCTTAAGGTCATCAGCGACAGGTCTCTGAGAATAAGCTGACACAGATGTCACACTCTGCCGTTTGGGAACTCTCTCCCTCTGGACCCACCTCCTTGACCTTGACCCAGGAGCTGACCAGAGCCCTAGTCTGGCCAGGCAGGCAGTGTCTGCACTCCTAATGGCCCCCAGCCATATCCCTACCCAAGTACCATTCCTCATCCCAATGTTGGAGTGCTCCACCTTATTCTGAGGACCTGGCAGCCCCCCTGCCTGGCCCGCATCCCCACCCACCTCATCTCTCCTTCCCTACCAAAAGCTGGGAAACCCAGGGTAGTGGCACTCCTCTGTGGGAGAATTTTGTCCCCAAGGCTCAATGCAGATGTACAGAAAGGTAGGGCCAGGTTTCTTAGCTCCCTTCCCATAAAATGCCGTGGCCTGCAGACTCCAAAACTAGGCAGAAAACTCTCCTACGGGAATTTGAAGACACCTTTTCTGCTAATCCTCCTGGTCCTGAGTGGTTTTCACAGCTCATTAGAACCACCAAGACAGATCTGGCCTCCATAATGAGACCTGCACTTCCTCAGCCTGGGAAGTGCTTGGCCCTAATGAGTTTCTCTCTGCTATAAACACTACGCTGTGAGTTAAGAGCAAGGAATTGGCATTTATGGTTGGCCAGTTTTTAATAAGGCCAAGCCTGCACTCCACAGCCAGCTAAGCAGAGAGCAATGCCACCAGTGGGGAGTGGAGTGGGACAGCTCATAGCACCTCTGGCTTCTCCCATGCAGGAGCCAGCCCCGACCCCACGGCAGTGTGGGCAGGAGTCCCAGCCCTACCTCCCTCCTGGAGCTACGGGGCTGGGTGCAGAGGGCTGGGTGTCTCCAGGGAGCACTCATAGCCGGTGAGACGGGGATGCAACAGAGGGGCCCAGGAGTTGCTGAGCCTGCTTCCCCTCTGGGTAGTGACATCCTAAGGGTGTCCAACATGTCAGGGTTGGTCAGAGAGGTACCAGAACCTTCCAAACACCGGGTCATGGGGTTGGCTCTTGCTGCTGGACCAAGGGAGGTAGGACAGCCTCACTCCTCTTGGATGTTAGGAGAGCAGGCTGCTGCCAGAGGCAGCTCTCCCAGCAAGGGGGTCAGACTGGGAGTGGCTGGCGAGGAGGAAACGGGGGAAGCTGCTGGCCTCTGCCCTCTCGCTGGGCCTCTGCATGCCCCCCTCAGCCTGCATTGGAAAAGCTGTGCCTCTTGGACATATTGGTAGGGCAAGCCCTGGGCCCAGGACAGGTGGCCTCAAGACCTCACCCTGATGGGATCCATGTAGCTGAGCTGGGCCAGGCCTGCCTGTAACCCTCCATCCACGGCTCCTCTCAGCGGGCAGCCTTACTCCTGCCACGGAACCCGCCCTTCCTCTGCTGGCCTGAGGGTCAGCATCCACTCCCTCCCCGGCTCCTCTGACTGCCTTGGGAGCCCTGTTCTGAAAAGCAGGCCACGTTCCCTGTGCAAGTGAGACCCGGCGCCGGCACAGAGGCTGTGTGCATGTCTGTCACAGAGCAAACAGCTCTCGCCTCTCAGGCCCCTTGCCAGACTTTGATTCATGCAACCTAGAAAATAAGACATATTTTCATGTAGTTTTGCCACATTTATTAAGGAGAAATGTGTTGAATTGACTGGCTCAAACCTGCCTTCCATCAACTGGGCCCCAGCTCAGGCTCCACCCATGTGTTCCTTCAAGTTGGTCTCAATCTTTCCTGGGTCCAGGTCAAAACCTCTAAATCATTCCAACAAAGTAACCTGACCACTTGCTTCCAAGGGACTACTTCTTGAAGAGCATTTCTTTCCAGCCTCATTGCAGAGCCCTTCCCCCCACCATCTTGTTTCCATAATCCTGAGGCTCAGGCAATTAAAATAAAATATCCTTATAGTCTCTAGATGTTTACTAGACCAGCTGGTAATGAGCTAAGCAGGATCTTCTCTATTACATAAAGGAAAAGAACAAAGAATTAGGAATATGGAAGACATTCAAATGTCTTAATTAGTGCTTCCATCTGTAAAATAAAAAAAAAAAGAAAAAAAGTTTCTCCATCACTGACAGCCACCCTCAGAGACCTATCTTGGGAAGACCACAGACTCCGAAGCCCCAACACGCAGGAGGGTTGCAGCATCAGGCTCACCCACAGGAAGCCTGAGACCCTAGCTGGCAAGGACAGCAGGCGCTCCCCTCCAGTCGGGTCTGAGCACTGCAGGGACTCCAGAAGGGGAGAAGCCAGCCAGGGCCTCTGAGCAAGCGTGGCCAGGGATGAGGCAGAAGCCCTGGGGGTTCCTGATGGCATCTCGGAGAGGGAAGTCTTGGCTGTGACATACACTAAGCCGGGCCCCAGAAACTCCTCCAGCCTGGCCTCCTCCTCACCCTCTCTGAAGGCCTAAGTAGATCCTCTCACAGCCTCCCCGAAGCCTGAACACCAGAGGGCCCAAAGCACGGACACACTCAGAGACTGCCATTCGCTTTAGGGTGAAGGCCTGGGTCCCAGCAGGACTGACCCTGCCCCAGAGCCCTGGCACCAGGGCTTGGCTTGAGGGTGGGAGGCGAGGGGCTGCGCAGGGCCACGGAGCCGGGCCGAGCACGTGGCCTCCGTTCAGGCTACAGTGAGCTTCAGGCCACCTCCAGGTGACGTCATCCCGGAGAGCTGCATAACAAGCACAGCCGTGTGTGCTGAGCCCGGCCTGGTGCCAGCCCTGTGCTAAGTTCTCCGCCACATTCACTCTCTTTAGAGAGGATGACACCGAGGCAGAGCAGAGAGCAGTCGCCTCAACCAGCCAGCAGCCTGGGAGCCAGGCTTTGAACCTGTGACTTCCTGAGTCCAGCTTCTGCACCGCACCCACACCATGCTGCCTCCTGCAGCCAGCAACCACCACGGCCTCCCAGACTTCAGAGGCCCAGACAACTCGGCCTTCGAAGGCTACCCTGAGCCAGTGTGTGCTCACCCACCGCTGCCCACCACAGCTCCAGCTCCCCAGCTGAGGGTGAGCAGCCCTTTGCCAGAGGCTGGCCTCCCACACCTCTAGGCTCAACATCCAGAGCAGGCCCGACTCAGGACCCAGTAAACACTGACTGAACTCAACTGCGTGAAGGTTGGAAACTACTTTAAACTTAACGACAATGGATGACTCTTAAAAGCCAGGGAATGAGAGAGGAAGAAAATAAAACTGACGTGAGTGACCTTGGGCTTCCAGCATGCGCAGTTTAACAGTTCAGGAAGTTCCTTCTATTGAAATATAGTTCTTTCCTGTAAGGCATCTTGGTCTAATGTTGGACAAATTCCCTTCAAACGGTGTAAGCCTGTTCTTTACGGATCTTATGTCCTAAACCTTTGAAAGAAAACTTCAAATACATTGGATACTTGGGGCATGGTTCTCTCACTAGCCAAATGTCTGAAAGATTTGACACTTTGAATAGCCAAACTTCAATTTGCTTCAACAAACTTGTTGCATTTCTACAAAAAGAGTAAGATGTTGCCCTTGCCCTTGAAGAACTCCTGGGAGGGGGACACAAAACCAGACAATTGCAATGAGTTGTGGAAATGCCTGGCTAGAAGTCTAAGTTGCTGCAGTAGGCATAAGTTCGTGGCGGGGCCCCAGGGGAAGAATGAACAGGGAGTGGGAGCCGTATTCTACAATGGAGAGGGCATTTGACTGGATCTTAAAGGAGGATTTACAAGGTCAGCAAGGCAGGATATGCCACATAGAAGGAACAGCACGATCAGCAGCCAGATAACAAGAAACTGCTGGCATTTTCAGACCATAAGGAAGAAGTGAGCATGTCTGAGAACCAAATGAAAGAGGCAGGAGAGACGGAGGAGGCAATGAAATATGGCTTCCATCTGACCATCAATCCAATGCTTAACGAGGCCTATCTTGGGATCCTTCCAGCTGTATAGAATGTTTGACTTCTGCTCCAAGCGGCCTCATGTTGTAATGGCCTTTGCATTTCTCTCATCTGCTTTTTGGAGGGGGCAATTGCAACCCGCTCCAGTACTCTTGCCTGGAAAATCCCATGGACGGAAGAGCCTAGTAGGCTGCAGTCCGTGGGGTCTCGAAGAGTCGGACACGACTGAGCGATTTCACTTTCACTTTTCACTTACCTGCATTGGAGAAGGAAATGGCAACCCACTCCAGTGTTCCTGCCTGGAGACTCCCAGGGACGGCGGAGCCTGGTGGGCTGCCGTCTATGGGGTCGCACAGAGTCAGACACGACTGAAGCGACTTAGCAGCAGCGGCGGCATCTGCTTTATTGGATTTTTTCCTTTTATTTTCTTTCTCACATATCAGACTGCTACTTTCCCCTTTTTGCTGTAATTATTAACATATGTGTTCATTGACTCATTTACTCTATAGATATTCTCAGATGAGCTACTATTGGCAGGATCCTGGGGAAGGCACAGAGGAATCGAAGGACCCAGTGCCACTCCCTGAATCCAATATGAGGATAACAGGGTTGTGGGGAGAGGGGAGGGTATGGGTTGGGGTAGCATGTCCCAGGCCTATATACTCATACCTCACAGGCATACTCACACACACACACACACACACACACACACACACACACAAATTTGCTGCTTCTCAACTCTTCCATTTTAGAAACCAGCTATCCATACTTGCTAGAAATACATTTAATTAAAAGTTTCATTTCTTCCTTCTCTAATTGCTTTAGGTGTATAGTTAGGTTATTTATTTGACTTTTTTCTTGTTTCTTGATGTAAGCCTGTAATGCTATGAACCTTCCCCTTAGCACTGCTTTTATAGTGTCCCATAGGTTTGGGGTTGTTGTGTTTTCATTTTCATTCATTTCTATACATATTTTGATTTCTTTTTTGATTTCTCCTATGATTTGTTGGTTATTCAGAAGTGTGTTATTTAGCCTCCATATGTTGGAATTTTTAACAATTTTTTTCCTGTAATTGAGATCTAATCTTACTGCACTGTGGTCAGAAAAGATGACTGGAATGATTTCATTTTTTTTGAATTTTCCAAGACCAGATTTATGGCCCAGGATGTGATCTATTCTGGAGAAGGTTCTGTGTGCACTTGAGAAAAAGGTGAAGTTGATTGTTTTGGGGTGAAATGTCCTATAGATATCAGTTAGGTCTAGCTGGTCCATTGTATCATTTAAGGTTTGTGTTTCCTTATTGACTTTCTGTTTAGTTGATCTATCCATAGTTGTGAGTGGGGTACTAAAATCTCCCACTATTATTGTGTTACTATTAATTTCCTCTTTCATACACGTTAGCGTTTGCCGTACATATTGCGGTGCTCCTATGTTGGGTGCATATATATTTATAATTGTTATATCTTCTTCTTGGATTGATCCTTTGATCATTATGTAGTGTCCTTCTTTGTCTCTTTTCACATCCTTTATTTGAAAGTCTATTTTATCTGATATGAGTATTGCGACTCCTGCTTTCTTTTGGTCTCCGTTTGCGTGAAATATTTTTTTCCAGCCCTTCACTTTTAGTCTGTATGTGTCTCTGGTTTTGAGGTGGGTCTCTTGTAGACAGCATATATAGGGGTCTTGTTTTTGTATCCATTCAGCCAATCTTTGTCTTTTGGTTGGGGCATTCAACCCATTTACATTTAAGGTAGTTATTGATAGGTGTGGAGCCGTTGCCATTTACTTTGTTGTTTTGGGTTCACGTTTATACAACCTTTCTGCATTTCCTGTCTAGAGAAGATCCTTTAGCATTTGTTGAAGAGCTGGTTTGGTGGTGCTGAATTCTCTCAGCTTTTGCTTGTCTGTAAAGCTTTTGAATTCTCCTTCATATCTGAATGAGATCCTTGCTGGGTACAGTAATCTAGGTTGTAGGTTATTCTCTTTCATTACTTTCAGTATGTCCTGCCATTCCCTTCTGGCCTGGAGGGTTTCTATTGATAGATCAGCTGTTATCCTTATAGGAATCTCTTTGTGTGTTATTTGTTGTTTCTCCCTTGCTGCTTTTAGCAGAAGGAAAGAAATCTTAAAAATTAGGGCAGAAATAAATGCAAAAGAAACTAAAGAGACCATAGCAAAAATCAACAAAGCTAAAAGCTTGTTTTTTGAAAAAATAAACAAAATTGACAAACCATTAGCAAGACTCATTAAGAAACAAAGAGAGAAGAACCAAATTAACAAAATAAGAAATGAAAAGGGTGAGATCACAACAGACAACACTGAAATCCAAAGGATCATAAGAGACTACTACCAGCAGCTCTATGCCAATAAAATGGACAACTTGGATGAAATGGACAAATTCTTAGAAAAGTATAACTTTCCAAAACTGAACCAGGAAGAAATAGAAGATCTTAACAGAACCATCACAAGCAAGGAAATCGAAACTGTAATCAAAAATCTTCCAGCAAACAAAAGCCCAGGACCAGATGGCTTCACAGCTGAATTCTACCAAAAATTTAGAGAAGAGCTAACACCTATCTTACTCAAACTCTTCCAGAAAATTGCAGATGAAGGTAAACTTCCAAACTCATTCTATGAGGCCACCATCACCCTAATTCCAAAACCAGACAAAGATGCCACAAAAAAAGAAAACTACAAGCCAATATCACTGATGAACATAGATGCAAAAATCCTTAACAAGATTCTAGCAAACAGAATCCAACAATATATTAAAAAAATCATACACCATGACCAAGTGGGCTTTATCCCAGGAATGCAAGGATTCTTTAATATCCACAAATCAATCAACGTAATACACCTCATTAACAAATTGGAAGATAAAAACCATATGATTATCTCAATAGATGCAGAGAAAGCCTTTGACAAAATTCAACACTCATTTATGATTAAAACCCTCCAGAAAGCAGGAATAGAAGGAACATACCTCAACATAATAAAAGCTATATATGACAAACCCACAGCAAGTATCACCCTCAATGGTGAAAAATTGAAAGCATTTCCCCTGAAATCAGGAACAAGACAAGGATGCCCACTCTCACCACTACTATTCAACATAGTGTTGGAAGTTTTGGCCACAGCAATCAGAGCAGAAAAAGAAGTAAAAGGAATCCAGATAGGAAAAGAAGAAGTGAAACTCTCGCTGTTTGCAGATGACATGATCCTCTACATAGAAAACCCTAAAGACTCTTCCAGAAAATTACTACAGCTAATCAATGAATATAGTAAAGTTGCAGGATATAAAATTAACACACAGAAATCTCTTGCATTCCTATATACTAACAATGAAAAAACAGAAAGAGAAATTAAGGAAACAATACCATTCACCATTGCAACAAAAAGAATAAAATACTTAGGAGTATATCTACCTAAAGAAACAAAAGACCTATACACAGAAAACTATAAAACATTGATGAAAGAAATCAAAGAGGACACAAACAGATGGAGAAACATACCGTGTTCATGGATTGGAAGAATCAATATTGTCAAAATGGCTATACTACCCAAAACAATCTATAGATTCAATGCAATCCCTATCAAGTTACCAACGGTATTTTTCACAGAATTAGAACAAATAATTTCACAATTTGTATGGAAATACAAAAAACCTCGAATAGCCAAAGTAATCTTGAGAAAGAAGAATGGAACTGGAAGAATCACCCTGCCTGGCTTCAGACTCTACTACAAAGCCACAGTCATCAAGACAGTATGGTACTGGCACAAAGACAGAAATATAGATCAATGGAACAGAATAGAAAGCCAAGAGATAAATCCACGAACCTATGGACACCTTATCTTTGACAAAGGAGGCAAGGATATACAATGGAAAAAAGACAATCTTTTTAACAAGTGGTGCTGGGAAAACTGGTCAACCACTTGTAAAAGAATGAAACTAGAACACTTTCTAACACCATACACAAAAATAAACTCAAAATGGATTAAAGATCTAAATGTAAGACCAGAAACTATAAAACTCCTAGAAGAGAACATAGGCAAAACACTCTCCGACATAAATCACAGCAAGATCTTCTATGACCCACCTCCCAGAATATTGGAAATAAAAGCAAAAATAAACAAATGGGACCTAATGAAAATTAAAAGCTTTTGCACAACAAAGGAAACTATAAGTAAGGTGAAAAGACAGCCCTCGGATTGGGAGAAAATAATAGCAAATGAGGAAACAGACAAAGGATTAATCTCAAAAATATACAAGCAACTACTAAAGCTCAATTCCAGAAAAATAAATGACCCAATCAAAAAATGGGGCAAAGAACTAAACAGACATTTCTCCAAAGAAGACATACAGATGGCTAACAAACACATGAAAAGATGCTCAACATCACTCATTATCAGAGAAATGCAAATCAAAACCACAATGAGGTACCATTACACGCCAGTCAGGATGGCTGCCATCCAAAAGTCTACAAGCAATAAATGCTGGAGAGGGTGTGGAGAAAAGGGAACCCTCTTACACTCTTGGTGGGAATGCAAACTAGTACAGCCACTATGGAAAACAGTGTGGAGATTTCTTAAGAAACTGGAAATAGAACTACCATATGACCCAGCAATACCACTTCTGGGCATACACACTGAGGAATCCAGATCTGAGAGACACGTGCACCCCAATGTTCATCGCAGCACTGTTTATAATAGCCAGGACATGGAAGCAACCTAGATGTCCATCAGCAGACGAATGGATAAGGAAGCTGTGGTACATATACACCGTGGAATATTACTCAGCCGTTAAAAAGAATTCATTTCAATCAGTTCTAATGAGATGGACGAAACTGGAGCCCATTATACAGAGTGAAGTAAGCCAGAAAGATAAAGAACATTACAGTATACTAACACATATATACGGAATTTAGAAAGATGGTAACGATGGCCCTATATGCAGGGCAGAAGAAGAGACGCAGAAGTACAGAACAGACTTTTGAACTCTGTGGGAGAAGGTGAGGGTGGGATGTTTCGAAAGAACAGCATGTATATTATCTGTGGTGAAACAGACCACCAGCCCAGGTGGGATGCATGAGTCAAGTGCTCGGGCCTGGTGGGCTGGGAAGACCCAGAGGAATTGGGTGGAGAGGGAGGTGGGATGGGGGACTGGGATGGGGCATACGTGTAACTCTATGGCTGATTCATATCAATGTATGACAAAACCCACTGAAAAATAAAAAATTTTTAAAAATAAATAAATAAATAAAAATAAAAGTTTCCCAGTCAACCCTGCTTCTTCTCTTTGCCCTGCTGGTCCAAGATGGTCCCAGCCTCTCACTGTCCCAGCCCCAAGTACCCCCACTCCCGAGGGGTGCCTTTGTTCCTCTGCCTCTGCTCCATCGGAGTGGACCCTGCCTCCTGCTGAAGGAGTGGTTGCTCCACACAGGCCCTTGCGGTGGCCTAAGGGTCCACTCGGAATGCCCCTGAGATGCAGAGGCAGGCTCAGAGATGTGGAGTGGTCCTTTGCAGATTCTCCCTGCACTCTTGGTGGCAGAGCTCCAGTCAGCTGTGCAGGTAACTGTTCCCTTGTCATCATCCCCAGACTCCCAGGCCCTGCTGTAGCTGAGGCTTGGCACAGGCCAGCGTTCTCTAGGGAGCCCCGGGTTCCAGACCTCCACAGGGGCACCCAAGAGCAAGCAGCAGGCCAGATCCTCACCCACACCAGGAAAGTCGCGCTGAGCTGCGCCAGGCAGGAGTGAGCACACAGGTCTACATGCCGCCCGCCCCGCAGCCAGGATACTAGCCTGAGACCATTGTGCCCAGGATGGACTGGGCCGAGCCAGGATGTCTTCCTCTCTTCATCCTCCTGGTCTGGGGTCCTGCCTTCCACTCAGGCTGACGAGAAGGCAGGTCCAGTGGCTTCAGCCAGGCCCTGGCTAGAGCTTCCCGTAGCTGGGTCCCCCGACCAGTATGGGCGTCCAGGTCAGGTAGACACTAACCAGTGGGCATGTTCCCTGAGGGGCAGAAGCGAGTACCCCAGCCGGCCCTGACAGGAAATTTGGACCAGGAAACCAGACCCAGACCCGTGCCGAGGGCCTAGGGGTTTGTCTGGGGCCCACCCTTGAAGTGACCACCAGGGACAGGGCCAGCCGCTGAAGACGTGATGACACCACACTTCCCGGCAGCGTAAGCAAGTCAGAGTTTCCCTGGGCCAGCTCAGCTCTTCAAGGCCAGCAGAGGCCAGCCCCAGCCCCACAAGAAAGAGTGAAGTTGTTTCAATTGCAATGGAAAAAACCAACAACCCCAAAGGAGCGGGACACTCTGCCAGATCTGCAATAACCACCCTGTCCTTTGGGTTGGCCGGCTGCCAGCAATTGGAGGCTCTAGACCCAGCAGGCCTGGGACACAGCTCCATCACAACTTATCACCACTCCCGGGATGCTGGCAGCCTCACTGCCTTCCCACCAGCCATGAGCCTGGAGCTTGGGACAGACAAGCCATTGGTGAGGGCACCAACAGCAGCCTCACACCCAGTCTAACCACTGCCCTTGGCTTTGGTGGCCTTTCCAAGTGCCCTCCCCCACTGAGTTTCAGCTCCCTCATTGGTGACAGGGGGACAGGAATGCAGGGGCAGGAGTGATCCCCAACGGTATGGCACAAATGGAAGTTCCCCAGGAGAGGTTGATCCACTTGCTGATATTGTCAGAAGCCACAGCAATCCCCAAAGCTATTGCTTAGCCAGCTCGAGGCCTTGACCCACCTAATGACCTTGAAACCCTAGGACCCACCTCCCCATCGCCAGCAGGAGGGTGGGCTCTGGGAAAGCAGGCAGGCCGGGACCAAACCGAAGGAAGCAGTGCTCAGCTCCAGGGTGAAGTTACCTCCTGGATACTGAATCCCAGGTTGAGCCCTGACCCTAAGTTGACAGAAAACCGCTCTGAGACCCTAATACACAACATCATTTATGTTGAGGCCTATGCCCCATTTGTGGAGTCAGGGAAGATTAAATAACAATTCCACTTGGAACCTGAGATGGGAGAAGCAGGAAGAGTAAGCAGGATGGGGAGAAGCCAGCCTTCCCAGCAGTTAGTGACACATGACGGCTCCCAACAGAAGGATACGTGGTGGCTGCCCCTCCCCGGCCTGAGTCCACACAGCTCTGGGGGCCCCTGCACGTGCCTCACCTGCTCAGTTGCAGCTCCTCTTGCACATACTTCAGGTCCCAGCCCCTTGCCTCCTCCTGGGCCTCCAAAGTCAGGCTTTCTACCACCATCTACAATTGCTGACTTGTTTGTTCATCATGTTTTGGGCTTTAAAGAGAAGGGCTTCCCTGGTAGCTCAGCTGGTAAAGAATTCACCTGTGGGAATTCTTCAATGTGGGAGACCTGGGTTCTATCCCTGGATTGAGAAGATCCCCTGGAGAAGGGAACAACTACGCACTGCAGTATTCTGGCCTGGAGAAGTCCAGGGACTGTATAGTCCGTGGGGTCGCAAAGAATTGGACACGACTGAGCGACTTTCACTTTCACTGAGTTCAGATTCCTCAGCACGTGGCCTCCTATCCCTTCGGGCTCCACAGGCCCATCACTCTTTCTGTGACTTCTGCTTCCCCTTGCATCCCTGCTCCCATCCCACCAAACACCCCTCACATTGCACAGCCAGCACCTGGGGTCTTTGCTGTGTCCTTGTGAGATGGGGAGGGAGAGTCTCTTATTGACATCACCTTGTAAAACAACCTCCGCATTTCTGACTTCTCCAGTGGGCCCTGAGTGAAGGCCCAGCCGCAGTACTGCCCACCCTGGGATTAGCTGCTTCTCACCGTGGCAGAGTTCAGGGATCCTGATGCCCCCGGGTGCCCACGCAAGCCGGGACCAACAGCACCCGGAGTGGCCTCGCAGGGACTCTCAACATGCTCCAGCTGCACATCAGTGTCCCTTTGCCCTCTGGGGGCTGCGCCTGTCCCTAACCCATTTCCTGTCCCCACACCCATGCACTCTGTGGTTCTCAACAGTGTCTGCTTCCCCCTCTAGATGGTTTAATGCCTCAAGGGCAGGCCCAGTTCACCTGTTGATTTGCCACAGGCATATCCCCAGCAGCACAACAGTGCCTGAGGTAAGGCCATGGAAGTCCAGCTTCTCACACTCCTCCTCCAGAGCAGATCCCAGCCCCAGCAAGATCTGCAGGACAGCCACTGTGGGGTCTCTCAGGCCTCTGGGTGGGGGGGAGTGGTCACAGACAGGTCAGCAGAGGAATTTTATAGGGACTCTGGCACTGCTGGTCTTCTTAGGTGGGCCTTGCAACACAATTTCAAAATACAAATCCAAGCCAATAAAGGGGGCTGACACACTCCCACCCAGCCCCAACTCTGCCCATCTCTACTCCCACCCTTCTCCGTTCCCCAGAGCCTCTGCCTTGGGGACCCAAAAGGAGAAGAGTGGGGTGGGCCCTGCCCTGGGAGAAGGGCCAGCAGAATGGAGTCCCCCAGGCCGGGCACTTGGTGGGGGCCAGGGGAGGAGCCCTAAGGTCCGCTCCCTCCAGCACGTTCTGGGGCAATTCTCCAGGAAACGGGGCACCCCACTGTCTGCCATGGGCCTGTCCTCCGAGGCTCTGTGCAAGGTGAGTTCACCGTGGTCCCATGCTGCCCCCTGCCCCTGCTCTCCAGGGCTCTCTCCAGCCCCTCAGGGTCCTGCAGGCCCCCACAGATGCCTCCTAGTCGGCCTCCTGACCCTCACAGAACAAGGACCTGAGCACAGACACAGGGAAAAGGCTCCTGAGCCAGTGCAGGGGGCACACGCTAAGGCTAGGCCCCACCCACGCGCCAGATACCAGCCATCTCCATGATTGCCGTGGATTGAGCTCAGCCTGGAGGCACAGAGGTGGCCATTTCACAGGAGAGCTGGGTCAGGTACGACAGGTGGATCGGGAGGGACAGGTAGGTCAGACGAGACAGCTGGCTTGGGAGTGACAGGGGTTCAAGGATGACAGCTGGGTCAGGTGAGACAAGCAGGAACAGAAGGAGAGAAGGGGAAGCAGGAGGAGGAGCACAGGCACGTGTCAGGACATGAGGGTGAGTGAGGAGGACGCTGGGGGACTGAGAAGACAAGAGCTGCGATTCCGGAGGACGCCATAGGACGGATGCCGGAAATCACCATGAGCAGCCAAGGGGCGAGCCCCTCGCCGCCCACAGTGGAGACACCCCACCAGCGGCCTCAGTGTCAGACGACGAGGCGCCCTGCGTCTGCACAGATGGGCTTTAGAAGTGGCCCTGCGGTGTGCACCCTCTACAGTGGGAGGGTCCCTTCTAATCCCCACATCAACCCATAAGAAAGACTGTCACCGCCCCAGCCTACAGACAAGGAAACCAAGGCCTGGAGCAAGCACATAGCCCAGCCACCCCCAGTTCCGGAATGAGGATACAGAGGATTTGCAGGCTCCTCCAGGCCCTCTCGGACCTAGAGTGCGAGTTGAGACCACCAAGGGAAGCAACCTGAGAAAGGAGAAGAGCCTCTACATGGATGCTCGAGGATCCAGGGGCCCTGAATGAGAGGAAGGCAGAGGGCTAGGAGCAGACGAGACTTAGAAACTGGGGCCAGAGGTGGGGGAACTCCAGGGTCCCACAGTGACCGTGGTGGCCCTAGAATGGAGTGAACTCACCAGAAGAAACCACCCTGAGACGCTGTCTCTGAAAACAAGCCCCAGATCCTCCTTCTGGGGGTCGGCAGTCTCCGAAGTCTGACACCACTGCACTGGGCTGGCCTGGAGTTCTAGGATCCCTGGACTGTTTCCTGAGACACTTCTGACCAGCTCTTTGGCCCCTATTTCTCCGTGGACACGCAAACCAAATTGCAGGTGCCAGAGCTGCACTTCCTTCCAGGAGGGGCTGGGAGGTGGGGAGAACAGGGGAGAAATGCTGGGAGCTCAGGGAGCCACAATCTCAAAAGAAACAGGTGGGACAACCAGGCCAGCTTACTTCAGGAGACGCTTAACATGGAGACTTTGTCAAAAGTACTGTCCATGTCTACTCTCCCAGTGTTCAAGGCTGTTTGAGGAAACACAAATTAAAACCACAAGGAAATATCACCTCACACCCAGTAAACTGGCTAAAATTTAAAAGTCTGACAGCACCAAGTATTGATGAAGGTGTTCAGTTCAGTTCAGTTCAGTCGCTCAGTCGTGTCCGACTCTTTGCGACCCCATGAATCACAGCACACCAGGCCTCCCTGTCCATCACCAACTGCTGGAGTTTACCCAAACTTGTGTTCACTGAGTCAGTGATGCCATCCAACCATCTCATCCTCTGTCGTCCCCTTCTCCTCCTGCCCTCAATCTTTCCCAGCATCAGGGTCTTTTCCAATGAATCAGCTCTCTGCATCAGGTGATCAAAGTACTGGAGTGTCAGCTTCAGCATCAGTCTTTCCAATGAACACCCAGGACTGATCTCCTTGAGGATGGACTGGTTGGACCTTCTTGCAGTCCAAGGAACTCTCAAGAGTCTTCTCCAACATCACAGTTCAAAAGCATCAATTTTTTTGCACTCAGCTTTCTTTATGGTCCAAGTCTCACAACCATACATGACTACTGGACAAACCATTGCTTTGACTAGACAGACATTTGTCAGCAAAGGAATGTCTCTGCTTTTTAATATGCTGTCTAAGGTGGTCATATTTTTTCTTCCAAGGAGCAAGCATCTTTTAATTTCATGGTTGAAGTCACCATCTGCAGTGATTTTTGAGCTCAAGAAAATAAAGTCTTTCACTGTTTCCATTGTTTCCCCATCTATTTGCCATGAAGTGATGTGACCAGATGCCATGATCTTAGTTTTCTGAATGTTGAGTTTTAAGCCAGCTTTTTCACTCTCCTCTTTTACTTTCATCAAGAGGCTCTTTAGTTCTTCTTCACTTTCCACCATAAGGGTGGTGTCATCTGCATATCTGAGGTTATTGATATTTCTCTTGGCAATCTTGATTCCAGTTTATGTTTCATCCAGCCTGACATTTTGCATGATGTACTCTGCATATAAGTTAAATAAGCAGCGTGACAATATACAGCCTTGACGTACTCCTTTTCCTATTTGGAACCAGTCTGTTGTTCCATGTTCAGTTCTAACTGTTGCTTCCTGACCTGCATACAGGTTTCTCAAGAGGCAGGTCAGGTGGTCTGGTATTCCCATCTCTTTCAGAATTTTCCACAGTTTGTTGTGATCCACACAGTCAAAGGATTTGGGGTAGTCAATAAAGCAGAAACAGATGTTTTTCTGTTTACATAGTGCTACATTGTATTAACAACATAGTATTGTAATGTAAACATGATTTTTTTCATTTATTTTTATTAGTTGGAGGCTAATTACTTTACAATATTGTAGTGGTTTTTGTCATACATTGACATGAATCAGCCATGGGTTTACACGTGTTCCCCATCCTGAACCCCCTCCACTAACACCATACACAAAAATAAACTCAAAATGGATTAAAGATCTAAATGTAAGACCAGAAACTATAAAACTCCTAGAGGAGACCATAGGCAAAACACTCTCCGACATAAATCACAGCAAGATCCTCTATGACCCACCTCCCAGATTAATGGAAATAAAAGCAAAAATAAACAAATGGAACCTAATTAAACTTAAAAGCTTTTGCACAAGAAAGGAAACTATAAGCAAGGTGAAAAGATAGCCTTCAGAATGGGAGAAAATAATAGCAAACAAAGCAACAGACAGGGGATTAATCTAAAAAATATACGGGCTTTACATGTATTCCCCATCCCGATCCCCCCTCCCACCTCCCTCTCCACCCGCTCCAACTAATAAAAATAAGTGGAAAAATATATATCTATATACGGGCAACTCCTGCAGCTCTATTCCAGAAAAATAAATGACCCAATCAAAAAATGGGCCAAAGAACTGGACAGACATTTCTCCAGAGAAGACATACAGATGGCTAACAAACACATGAAAAGATGCTCAACATCACTCATTATCAGAGAAATGTAAACATGATTTAAAGTGATGGCTTGAAGAAGATTTAGCTTCGGGACCAGGGACCAGGCTTGATCACCCAAGAGCTTTTGTGTAGCAGAGTTTATTAAAGTGAAAAAGGGACTGAGACAGCTTCTGACACAGACATTGGAAGGGGGCAGAGAGTGCCCCCTTCACTAGTGTTAGCAAGGGAGTCACATACTTTTTATTAATTATTACGATAAATCAAAAGCATGTCTCAAATTTGTGACTATTTAACCAGACCCACTCCCACAATTTACATTTTAGGATAACAGGATTAGCTAGAAGGTTTTCAGGATGGAAAACTGTCCTCAAACAGGGTGCATTGTTGTTATATAATCCTTAGCACAGAGTTTAAACTAATTGTTTGTTGTATAATCATGAGTTCCTGGCTTAAAGAAAGAAGACTTTTATGTGACTAAGACTAAGGAATGCAAAGGAAAAGAAAGATGTTTGTCCTTTTTCCTCCTTCTTGAGAATTCCAGACCTATCACCTCCTGGAGAACCCCAGATCTCTCTCTCCTCAGGGACCCCCGGACTTCTTATCAACTTGCCTAGCATACAAAAGTACACAGGAGGATGATCAGATTATATGCAGATACCACTCCATTTTACCTAAGGGACTTGAGCATCTGCAGATTTTGGTATCCACAGAGGTCTTGGAATCAGTCCCCTGCAGTTACCAAGAAAATGGTGTAACATAAACCTATCTCATGAGCCAACAATTCTACTCTCAGGCAGTTACCCAAGAGAAATGAAAACATTTCCACAAAAAAAAAAAGACCTACTTACAAACGTTTAGTCTCTATTCATCATTGCTCCAAACTGGAAATAACTCATGTGTCCACAATAGGACAGTTCATAAAATGGGATGAAAGTGAATGTCGCTCAGTTGTATCTGACTTTTGCGACCGCATGGACTATATAGTCCATGGAATTCTCCAGGCCAGAATACTGGAGTGGGTAGCCTTTCCCTTCTCCAGGAGATCATCTCAACCCAAGGATCGAATCCAGGTCTCCCGCACTGCAAGAGGATTCTTTCCCAGCTGAGCGACAAGGGAAGCCCAAAATGGGATGCTACTCAGCAATTTTTTTAAAGCTACTGACACACCTAAAAACATGGATGAATCTCAAAAACATTTTGCTGAGTGAAAGAAGCCAGACCCAACAGAGAAGTAAGTTCTGGAACAGGCAGAATTAGTCTCCGGTAGCAGAGCAGATCAGAGCTACTCAGGGGTAAGTTCTGGCTGGGGAGGAGGGGATTCACTGAAGCAGGCGTAGGGGAACTTTGTGGGGTGATGCAGTTTCCTCTACCTTGATTCGGGTGTCGGCCACACATCTGTGTCATTTTATTAACCTGCACACTTAAAAATGGCACATTTTATTAGCCATAAATTACTCCTCAACCAAGATGGTTTTTAGAAAAGCTAACCATGCCTTAACATTACACCCAAGGCCTTGACTCCGCAGGCCTTGATCTGCCCCCCAGCAGAGCTTCCGCCTCCTGCGTGTGCGCTGTGCCTTCTTGTCTCTCCCTGCTCAGCACAGCCTCCCGCCTCCCACCTCCCTGACGGCATGCCAGGCTACTGCAGTCTGTATCGCCTTGGAAGATCCGCTTCAGGAAGCAGGGACTGTGCCTGCTCTGTGACCCACCCTGTTCCACGCCTGGCACTGAGGAGGGGCAAGACCAGGTCTGGGGCTCTCGGGCCCCACGACCATCCAGGGGGAGAGAGAAGAGGTCAGTAAGGGACGTTACCATGAAGCAAGCGGACGCCCTGGGGGAGGACCGGAGCGGAGATTGGTTTGGGGTGAGATGTGATGCAGGAGGTACCATGGTGCCAAAGGCATTGAGTCATGCCCTCCGGGGAAACACCGAGTCTGACGTCCAGAGCAAAGCCCCACTCGAGGGTCGAGGAGGAACGGGAGGTCAGGCTCTGGTGGTGGGAATGCAGGCCCCTCTCCAGCCCAGGGGGGGTCCCAAGAGCCGCAGGATGATAACACTCTGTACGCCTCTGAGGCACAGAGACACCCCCCAGGCTGTGACCCTGAGAGCAGGACCACCTCCCTCCACCCTCAGACTTGCTCCCAGGGTCAGGGTCTCCATCCTCCCTCCCTGATTCAGGCCTCAGGCAGGAGACCTCACCAGACCCAGGGTTCAAGAAGGTCTCTCCCAGGGAAAGGTTCAGTGCTGGTCATCAGAGGAAGCCATTTCTGGGCGAAGACTGCACCAGAGCTGAGTTTCAGCCCTACTGGCACTGTTAATGACCCCAAAAGACTTCAGAGTTGATGGGGCAAGGGGTCTTTGACAGATAAGTTACTTTTAACCCATTATCAATTAAACCATGGTTACTAATTTGATTGGAGCTTCCCTTGTGGCTTAGATGGTAAAGAATCTGCCCGTAATGCAGAAGACCCAGGTTCGATCCCTGGGTTTGGAAGATCCCCTGGAGAAGGGCATGGCAACCCACTTCAGTATGCTTGCCTTGAGAATTCTATGGACAGATGAGCCTGGCGGGCTACAGTACATGGGGTCATACAGAGTGAGACACGACTGAGTGACTAACACACACTAGTTTCATCACATCAGAAAAAGAAATACAAACCACAGTGATATGAATCAATCATGTTTCAACAGAGAATTTCAGTAATATGTGTGGCACAGAAGATGGGGATTACTTCTTGGAGTAAATAAAGGCGGTGACCCATGGTTCCAGATACATACCACCTGCTTCCAGACTGTGTACGCAGCTTGTGTCTCTGAACAAAATTTCTTGAGGAAGGCAAATGTAGTACTGCAATGACAAACTCCCCTGACCTGTCATTCCAGTCCCTCTGATGACTCCTTTAAGCCTCCCTCTGAATGGGGTGCCCCCTTGAGCCCCAGGATTGCCCCCAGTTTCTCCTGTAACTGGAGTTAGATCCAAAGACTCTGACCCAGAGTCCAGATGAGCACAGATTTGCCAGGTCTGCTGCCACGAGCCCCGGCACATTGGAAGAGGAGACTGGAAGCCCAGCAATCCAGCCAGTAGTCACTTCAGACCTCACAGGAAGTCAGGTCAGCTCTTGGTTCAGCACCCCAAGCTGACTGAGGTATGCAGTGTTGGCTGCCTCCCCAAATATATCCTCACCTTCCTAACAGATACCTAAATTTTCCAACTTCAAGCTGGGCTCCTACTGGCCAATGAGGGCCTCTCAGTCTACTGACAGCAGGAATTGGTCCAAAGGTAGGCATGTGACCCAAGTCAGACCAGTGAAATAGGGGGGAAAGTTGCTGAGGTCTCCCAGGAAAGATGCTTCCTCAGTCTACAGGTGGTTCTGGGGAGAAGTTCTTTCTCAATGATAAAGAACATCACCTCATATGCTACTGGCAGCCCCTGTATCACCAAGAGGAGATCCAGTCTAAGATAATGTCAACAGCACGAGAGGTGAAAAGCTAGGAGGGGCTTGTGATATCACTGAGCTGCTTGTTCACGTCTCTTCTGAGGAATCCAGTCTATGACTGGAGATTTTGAATTTTTGACTCAATAGATTATCTTCAATGTGGTATATATATATATATTCTTTACCAGCTCAGCTCGTAAAGAATCTGCCTGCAATGCAGGAGACCCCAGTTCAATTCCTGGTTAGGAAGATCCCCTAGAGAAGAGATAGGCTACACACTCCAGTATTCTTGGGCTTCCATGGTGGCTCAGATGGTACAGAATCCACCTGCAATGTGAGAGATCTAGGTTAGATCCCTGGGTTGGAAAGATCCCCTGGAGGAGGGCCTGGTAACCCACCCCAGTATTCTTGCCTGGAGAATCCCATGGACAGAGGACCCTGATGGGCTACAGTCCACGGGGTTGCAAAGAGTCAGACACGACTGAAACGACTAAGCAGAACACAGCACACACACACATATATAAATATATTATAATGGAATATTACCCAGCCATAAAAAAAAGAATGAAATAATGCCATTTTCAGTGATATGGATGGACCTAGAGATTATGATACTAAATGAAGTAAGCCAGACAAAGACAAATATACACTATCATTTGTACATGGAATCTAAAAAAAAAAAAAAAAAAAGAACTCATTTATAAAACAGAAAGAGACCTACAGACACAGAAACCAAACTTATAGTTACCAGAAAGGAAATAGGGGGAGGGATAAATCAGAAGCTTGGAATCAACATATACACACTATTATATAAAATAGATAAGCAACAAGGATGCACTGTATAGCTCTGGGGATGATATGCAATATCTTATAACAACCTATATGGAAAAAGAATCTGAAAAAGTATATTTATATGTATATGTGTGTGTGTGTGTATTCTTTTTCAGACCTTTTCTCATATGTATTATTTATTACATATGTGTTATATGCTGTGCTAGATCGCTTCAGTCATGCCTGACTCTCTGTGACCCCGTGAACTGTAGCCCAGCAGGCTCCTCTGTCCATGGGGTTCTCCAGGCAAGAACCCTGGAGTGGGTTGCCATTTCCTCCTCCAGGATATATTTGCTGTACAACTGAAATTAGCACAACTCTGTAAATCAACTGTATACTTCAATTTTTTAAAAAAGGAAGAAAAAATTATCTTCTGGTACAGCTGAATTTGGAGGTTCAAAACATCCCTGTTCCTCTAGTTTCTCTGTTCCTTTCTCCAGTCTATTCCACATGGTTTTGCTTTCAGCCTTTTCATGATAACAATGGGCCTGTGAATTCCAGGCCTTCATCTTCTCAGATTCAAGTTCAACAAGAAAGAGAGCGTCTTTTCCCAGAAGTTCCCACCTGAGTCCCAGAATTCCATACAACTGAGCAACTTGATGGAAGGGCCTCCCTCCGCAGCTGCGGGAAAGAGGCAGAGCCGTACTGAGGCTGTGCTGTCTGAGGTGGGAGGGGAGGCAGGTTCCCAGAGCCATCTCAGCCCTGGTCCTGGAGAAGGGGCAAACGGCTGCTGGACGGGAAAGCTCACAGACCGACCGCAGCGTCCTTCCACCATCCCAGGAGGACCGCCCACCCAGCTGTACCACCCTGTACCCTGCCTCACTGACCCACCCGCTCCTGCCACCCCTGAGGATGGAGGGCGACCTGTCCACACACCACTTCTGCCAGCTCTTCTGAGGCCAACCCAAAGCCTCCTCACTCAGGACAGCACTGCCTCTAGGAAGTGATCCTGAACTCCGCAGCAGCCCGCCCGGTGGGGCTTCCCCGTGATCCTGCCTGGGTCTTACCAACACTGCACAGTCTCTCCTCCAGCCCAGCCTCGGCTGGAACAGGGGCCGCGTCCTTCAGGGACTCTTCAGTTACTCTCCTGCCAGCACCCATAGCAACCTTTGGTCTCACCCTTCTGCCAAACAAGCCTATCTTAGAGCAATGAAAATATGTCTTTTCT
Source organism: Muntiacus reevesi (assembly GCF_963930625.1). NCBI lineage: Eukaryota > Metazoa > Chordata > Mammalia > Artiodactyla > Cervidae > Muntiacus > Muntiacus reevesi. The sequence goes on along the minus strand of NC_089249.1, from coordinate 180,830,207 downwards.
CAAACACCCTGAGGGCTGAGGCTACAGAAATCCAGGGTCCACAGCAGTCCTTGGCAGCACTCGTGCCCAACCCCAAGCTCAACCCCCAGGCTCCGCAGTCTCCACGTAAACCCAGTGCCTTCACTCAACCTGCAGTGGGTGCCCCCTTCCACCAGCCTCCTCTTCAGAACCTCTCCAAGGACTGCTGCGGAAGCTCCCAGGCCCCACAGTCTGCTCTGTTTGGGAGTCACTGCTCTGCCTGTCCAGGTAAGGGTTAATAAGACTGGCTGTCACGGAGATGTTTTCCCACCTCCAGACTCCGGATGAAGATAGAAATGGTATTTATGATTTCTACCCAACGTTTCTGGAAAGGATTTAAGGTGCTTACGAGGATACACATATATAACAAGATAGCATAAATTAAACGTGGGAGAAAAAAAGAAAGAAAACAAGGATAGGGACGTAAAGAGGAGCAAGATAGAAAGCTAACTTGAAAACAAAGGCCAAATGCGTGCTATGCTTGCTATGTGGGCTTGCTACAGCGAAAAACAAATGTGTCCCAACGCTTCCTAGCAGCTCACCAGAAAAAAGCAAACCTGTCTGCTGGAAGCTTCGGGGTTGGTTACATTAAAAAGCATATATGATTACCCAGGAGACACCCCAGGGCTTGTTTCCCAGGAACGTCTCCCAGGGGATGGCCATGCAAGGACAATGGGAGGTGAGGACTGATGGGTGTTCGTCCTGAGCTGTGAGCTTGGAAGTAGCAGGGGGTAGGCTGGCAGTGAGTGGGTGGGACAAGGAAGGTTCTAGCCCCCCTGCTTCCCACATCTGGACAGCGAGGAGACTGTAATAGTTGCCAAGCTCTGGGAATGGCACCCAGCCTCTCCTGCTCCTACCCACACCCTCAGAAAGGCACCCCACCCTCTGGAGAGAGATCTCCAATGACTGTCCCGGAGGCCCCTCCTGCTTGGTGGAGTGGAATGCCAGCCAGCCCCGCTCAGGGTGTCACTAGACCTTGCAAGTCCCATCCGCTCTTGCTTTGTACACCCAGATCTTCACTCTCTCATATTTTAGTCTGAAAGCTTTAACTAAGCAACCTCTGGGCACAGCCTGGGGTTGTAAAGCTTATAGAGGACAAAGGAAGTTCCGACTAAGGCTGCCTGCAATTATTTGGCCTTCAGGAGGTGCTGCAGAGTCAAGGGACCACCCACATCTTGAGACTAACCTCAGGAAGGCCAAGGGTGCCAGCATGTGTAGGGGCAGCCTGGTAGAGAGGCTCAAGGTGGCAAACGCCAGCAGCAAGGGGCATCTTGGACTGAGAGGTGAAGGCCTTATAGATCCCAGTTTAGGTATCCTAGAAATGGCTGGGGAGAGCATGGGAGAGACTGCGACCCTGGGGTCTGCTGTGGCCAGGGTGGGAGGAAGGCAGAGCCTTAATGCAAAGTGACTCCATCAGTACCTCCGGCTTCACAAGGCCCTGGACGGTCCTGCAATAGGTGAGCAACTCTGCTTTTCTGGCATCTGACCTATTTCTTTATGCTTACAAAAGTAATATATTCTTAATACAAACAAAAAAAGAAAGAAAGAAAGAAACCTGTAAGAAGGCAAAGGGAAAGCAAAAAGATGAGCCATAACTCCCCCCCTAGCAGTGGTTAGGGCCGCTCTTCTTCTGGTGTGCGGGTCTCTTTTAACTAACACATGCATTTTGGAAAACTTGCGTGGCAAAACCACCATGGCCAAAATTAAAATTTTAAAAGGCAAACTTGGAGGGGGGAAATATTTGCAACTCCTATCACCAACAAAGAGCTAATTTCCTAATATACAAAAAGATCCTAGAAATCATTAAGGAGGAGATAGAGTCCAAATGCACTACCATAACAATGTGTAAGTTGGGGGTAGGGGTAATTTAAGTGTCCAACGGTCTGTGTCATCTGAGAGGGAGATGAAGATATTGATTAGCCACAGGCTTTGAAAAGTTAGGGACCGTCCTGATTTCCAGGGGGACCACTAAAAGAATAGAACTACACAGGATTAAGGAGAGTGGCTCCCGATGGGTGAGCAAAAGGTTAAGACAGCATGGAGTGGATCCCAGGTGCTGATCTCTTTCATTCCTGATTTACTTGCTGGTTATCTGAGTGTTTCATTCATAATTATCCATCTTAACTGTACAAATGTACATATAATTCTCTCTATATGTGCTATAACTCACAATTTTTAAAAAAATTAGAAGATGTTCACCACTCATAATAAGATAAGTGAAAAAAATTAAACTATTTTATAAAGGTCAAAAAGTCTGAGGACTGACTGTGTTGGCAAGGGGGTGGAGAAATGGTTGGTGGGGTATAAATTCGTGCATCATCTGTGGAAGATACTTTGGTAATTTTGACCCAAATTTCCAAGATACAAAGCTTTGCCCACCTCTGGGCAAAGAGGTGTAGGACTCACTCCTACAGAGTGAGTCACAGATGTTCAAATTTACTTGTGCAAAGGCTTCTTCATTGTAATAGCAAAAGATGGGAGACAACCTAAACATCTATTGTTAAATAAATAATGGTGTTTCTGTGTTGTGGAATATTATGCAGTCATGAACAAGGACCCTCTCCAGTAAGCCGTTATCATCACGTTGCATCATTAAGCGAAAACACAGGTGCAAAGCAGCATGTACAATACACTATCAGTCATGTGAAAGCAGCTGGGGGAGGTTGTTGTTGCTGTTTAGTCACTAAATCATGTCCAACTCTTTTGCAACCCCATGGACTGTAGCCTGCCAAGCTCCTCTGTCCCTGGGATTTCCCAGGCAAGAATACTGGAAATGGTTGTCATTTCCCTCTCCAGGGGATCTTCCCGACCCAGGGATCAAACCCAAGTCTCCTGTGTCTCCTGCATTGGCAGGTGGATTCTTTACCACTGAGCCACTTGGGATGCCTTGGGAGGAGGTTACATACATGTAATTGTCTGAATATTCTTCAGATTTCTAAAACATTTCTAGCAGGCTATGCAAGAAACTGGTAGTTCTAGGTAGACTAGAAGGCATGGTTGGAAATCCTGTTTTTCACTCTACATTCTTTGGTGCCTTTTGAACTTCAAAACAGAAAGTACACATTCAAAATTATAAACATAAATTAGAGCAGGATTGGGAAATGCTACAACCTCTCCGCCCAGCCATCCCCTGCCCACAAGGTTTTCAAGGAAGCTGTAGGAAGGGGAGGGACAGTGGCACATGGCAAACCCAAGTGCACCTTGTGTTATTAACTAGATGTATACCCAGCTCCGCTGGGCAGGGCGTCAGCTCTCCAAAGCGCCAGCAAGGCGAGGCAGGACAGTCCCTTCTCAGTGGGCATCTGTGGCCACTTCAGAGAAAGAAAGAAAGTCACCCACTCAAGGACAAGGAGGGAGGAAGGGGCCTGCAGCACCCCTATCCTGTTGCCAGGAGGGAGAAAGATGCATGCACACACACACGCCACATCCACTTCTGCAAATCCCACCTCACTCTGTTCACCCTGTTTTAAAGCCTGCAATTCCTACCCAACAGCTTATCTGGAACATTCTCTCCCCTTAATAACTGCTCTTTTGCGTGCGTGTGCTAAGCCACTTGAGTTGTCTCTGATTCTGCAACCCACCAGGCTCCTCTGGCCATAGGGATTCTCCAGGTGAGAACATGGAGTGGGTTACCATGCCCTCCTCCAGCGGATCTTCCCAACCCAGGGATCAAACCCTTGTCTCAGGCAAATTCTGCATTGGCAGGTGGGCTCTTTACAACTAGTGCCCCCGGGGAAGCCCAACTGCTCTTGACTGCCAGGTTTTTAATGATAAAAGTTAGCCAAGTCTAGCCCATTATAAAGAGTGAAGTAAGTCAGAAAGATAAATATCATATACTAAGATGGTGCCAAAGAATTTACTTGCAGGGCAGCAAAGGAGAAAGAGACACAGAGAACAGACTTACTGACACAAGGAGAGAGGATGAGAGGGTGAGATATATGGACAGAGTAACATGGAAACTTACAATATTATGTGTAAAATAGACAGCCAATGGGAATTTGCTACATGACTCAGGGAACTCACACAGGGGCTCTGTACCAAACTAGAGGGGCGGGATGGAGCGGGAGATGGGAGGGAGGCTCCAGAGGGAGGGGACATGGTGTACCTATGGCTGATTCGTGTTGAGGTTTGACAGAAAACAACAAAATTCTGTAAAGCAATCATCCTTCAAATAAAATTTTTTAAAAGTGAAGTCACTCAGTCGTGTCTGACTCTTTGTGACCCCATGGACTGTAGCCTACCAGGCTCCTGTGTCCATGGGATTTTCCAGGCAAGAGTATTGGAGTGGGTTGCCATTGCCTTCTCCAGGGGATCTTCCCGACCCAGGGATCAAACTGGGTCTCCTCCTGCATTGTGGGCAGATGCTTTACCTTCTGAGCCACCAGGGAAACCAAATTTTTTTTTTTAAATTAACCAATTCCCCATCAAACGTTTGAGACATTTTTGTGGTCCGCAGCCGTGCTTTGTTGAAAATCAGCAGAGCTAAATGTTGATGCCTCTCTCAATTACATCCTTAGAAAACTATCCTGGAAGTTGGGTAAGGAATACAGACATTCTCTGGCTTTCTATATCCATCTCCGCTTTGACTCAGCCTACTTTAATATGAGGGTTCATCTCCCAACCCCCTTCCAAGCCTGGATTTCAATTTGGTTTTATCTTTGCCTACTTAACATTTGCAGGGGGAGGATCTTTTTATTGCTTTAATTTGCATCCTTTGATTATAATTGGGTTGAGATCTCTTTGTATGTTTTTTCACCTCTAACACAAATCACCCATTGTGTATCCATACAAACCCAGTGCCTTCCTTACCCTCCTCCTTGCCTAGGCCTGAAGAGCCCTCCTTGCATTCACAGCTGTCAAAATCTTCCCATCTTTCAAGGTCAAGTACCCTGCCTTGCCCTCCCACCAGGCAGTCGTTCTTGACTTCCCACACTCGGCTTGGAGCACTTGCTGCTCTAGTCCTGCTTATAGTCACCATCTGTATGCCTGTAGCCTGCCATCTGCATGCCTGTACCCCGCTGTCTGCACACCTGTAACCCACCATCTGCATGCCTGCACCCTGCCATCTGTATGCCTGTACCCCGCCATCTGCACGCCTGTATCCCACCATCTGCATGCCTGCACACTGCCATCTGCACGCCTGTACCCCGCTGTCTGCACGCCTGTAACCCACCATCTGCATGCCTGTACCCCACCATCTGCACGCCTGTACCCCACCATCTGCATGCCTGCACCCTGCCATCTGCAAGCCTGTACCCCACCATCTGCAAGCCTGCACCCCGCCATCTGCATGCCTGCACCCCGCCGTCTGCACGCCTGCACCCCACCGTCTGTATGCCTACACCCCGCCATCTGCATGCCTGCACCCCGCCGTCTGCACGCCTGCACCCCGCCGTCTGCACGCCTGCACCCCACCATCTGTACGCCCGTACCCCACCATCTGCACTCCTGCACCCTGCCATCTGCACGCCTGTACCCCGCCGTCTGCACGCCTGCACCCCGCCGTCTGCACGCCTGCACCCCGCCATCTGTACGCCCGTACCCCACCATCTGTATGCCTGTACCCCACCATCTGCACGCCTGCACCCCACCATCTGTACGCCTGCACCCCACCATCTGTACGCCCGTACCCCACCATCTGCACTCCTGCACCCCGCCGTCTGCACGCCTGTACCCCACCATCTGTACGCCTGCACCCCACCATCTGCACGCCTGCACCCCGCCGTCTGCATGCCTGCACCCCACCGTCTGCACCCACTGTTCGCTTTAACCCTCAGGCTCAAGGCTCAGCCACAGTCCCCACACCAAAGGACCCTTGGGCAGCAATGTTTACTGGGCACCTACTACCCAACTGACCCAGACTCCTTCCCTGCCCCAAGCCCCTTGGGAGCCGTGAGCACTGGGGAAAGCTCCCCCCTGCCAGCCAGCTGTCTGAGTGTCTGACCCACGCTCATACCCCCTCTTGCCTGCTCCCATGGGGCTCCTGAGCCTCAGAAGTGGAGCAGCTGCCAGGTTGAACTCCCACCTGAGAGTGTTCTCCATAAAAAGCTGAGCCTGAGTGGAGAGGAGGGTAAAGCCCCTGGAGTTGACAGACAAGGAGGAAGAGGAGGAAGGGGCAGTGAAGTGAAGAGTAACGTCTGTATTTCAGACCACATTCAACACCTGTCCAGCCTTGGCCATTCTAGGCCACGTCCTCTGGGCGCCCTGTGTCGGCAACTCTTGTCCACAGTGGGGACACGGTCATCATCAAGACCCTGACAGAACCAGGAGCTGGCCTGGGAGGGCCACGGCTCTCCAGAGACGCTGCCGCCACAGGCGAAGGTGCACGCGCAGGGAAGGCCCCCGGGAGGAGGGCCGCCCTGGGCCTTCCTCAGTTGCGCTGGGGACCCTCTGAAAGTGTCCAGAGGGTAGTGATGCTCTGAAGTGTCCACCCCATTGGCCTCCAAGACCTGCAGCCTCTCTCGACACCTGAGGGACACTCCCGGTGTCGTCAAGGAGGCAACTCCACAGTCAGGGTGACCTTGGCTCCCAGCGCCAAGGAGATGACAAATTTCTTTTCTTTCTGCTGAAAACATAATCTCTCCTTTCATGGGTCTCTGGGGACTGGCGGTGTGGCACACACATTATGGAAGCTTCTGCTAAGCTCACTTCAATTGTCTCCAGGCTTGGCGTGGTGCCCACTCTTCCTTAAGCCCTTCAGATGCTGAGAGAGTATTTCAGTGCCAAGGGGCAGATCCAGAGATGTTCCTAAAAAACATTATATTTCTCTATCAACTGCTGCTGTCCTGGTTTCAGGGCTTTAATTTCTTCATTTAGGCAAGAATAAGCCCCTGCACATGCCAGGCACCAGGATCCAGCTTTTCCAGTAAGGATCTGCCCTCCCAGGCCATGGTTCTGTGGCATGCTCAGGGGGCTCCGGGGCCTCCAGCCCAGACCTGTAGGCCAGAAGGGTCTTCCCAGAGAACGTGACACAGACCCCGAGACCTGAAGGCTGTGGGGCTACTGGTCAGCTGAGGGGTGAGGAGAAAGCCTCTGTGAAGATGGGCGAGGGGTGCTGGTGAGGTAGACCAAGGCCAGGCCACCGAAGGTCAAGGATGCCAAGCCACTGGGCTTGAACTTCATCCTGAAAGCCATTGGGAGATCATGACCAGAGCTAGTCAGGGAAATCACACCAATAGAGGTGCCTTCTAGAAAGATCATGTTGACAGCCTCTGGACAGCAGACCAGAAGGGTTCCTGGCAGAAAGAAGCAATTCAAGAAGGAGGAGGAGGTGTCCGGTTGGGGGAAGTTCCATTCAGATAAAAGGAGAGAGTCCCATATAAGTTGCACTTCAGAGGCAGAACTGGGAGGACAGAGCATGCGGCGAGCAGCGGGTGAACTGCCAGGGAGGGGAGGAGCCCCTCGGGAGAGGGGGGCCACAGAAGAGTAGTCAATGAGGACTGACCAGAGGCTGGGGGGAGAAAGGCAGTGAGCAAGTGCAGGCACCCTGAGCCTCAGCTGTGTGGGCATCGAGCAACACCCTGGGCCAGAGATGTGGACCTTCCCCAGGAAGCCCCACACAGGGAGACAGACAGCTGCCTAATAATCATGCAGGTGAAGGACAAGGACCTCCAAGAGAAGGACTTTGAGGCAGAGGCCTGCTGAGGGAGGCCTTGGAAACAGAGGAACAGCAGGCTTTGTGGGGGAGGGTACTGGCTACGTCTGCAGTGCCCAGGGAGAGCTAGGGTGAGGGGGTCCCGGCAGGGAAACAAACGGGGCTGGACATGGTGTGGCCAGCTGGCCTCTGACATTACAAACGTGGTATCCAAAACCATTCTTTTCTTCTTCCTTGTTCGGTTCTGAATATAGAGCAGCTGAAAAATAAACTTGCCGGTTAAAGACACCCTCTGCCACTGGATGTCCACCTGGAGTTGAAGGGCAGGGAGGCCTGTCCCAGGGGAATGAGAAAAGTATGTGTCTAATCAGGTCTTCCAGGTGGCGCTGGTGGTAAAGAACCCACCTGCCAATGCAGGAGATGCAAGAGACTTGGGTTCCATCCCTGGGTCGGAAAGATGTCCTGGAGGTGGGCATGCCAGCCCACTCCAGTATTCTTGTCTACAGAATCCTATGGACAGAGTAGTCTGGTGAGCTACAGTCCGTGGGATCATAAAGAGTCAGACACGACTGAAGTGACTTAGCACGCATGCACGCACGTGTGCTGTTTGCAAAGGTAAGTTTAAAAGTACCTGAGACACTAAAAAGAAACAATGAGAGGAAACCACCTTATCATATATTAAAACACTATCACTGTAATATCAAATCAGTGTGGCAATATGCAGATACAATGGAGACAGACCAAGAGAGCAGATGGAGACTCAAACATACACAGAAGGTCAGTCAATGATAAAGGCAACATCTCCTTTAGTAAAGATGAACTCTTGAATAAATGATGTTGGAAGTGATTAGCTGCTTTCTGGAAAAAGATCAGGTTGGATCAATCTCTCACAACATATCTCAGGAAATCTGTAAATGGATCAAAAAATCTAATGTATAAATGAATCTACAAAATATGGGAAGAATCGAGCTTTACAAGCTTGAAGCAAGGAAGGCTTTTCAAACTATGATTTAAAATTAAACAACCATAAAAGATTGATAGATGGCACGAAGATCAAAAACTTCTGCAGAGCAATCACTTAAGCAAAGTCAAGAGACCATTTGGGAGATGGCTAATAAACACATGAAAAATGCTCAACATCTTTTATCATTGGGCTTCCCGTGTGGCTCAGCTGGTAAAGAATCTGCCTGCAAGGCAGGAGACCTGGGTTCCATCCCTGGGCTGGGAAGATCCCCTGGAAAAGGAAATGGCAACCCCCTCCAGCTCTCTTGCCCGGAAAATGCCATGGATGGAGGAGCCTGGTAGGCTACAGTCCATGGGGTCATTATTATTATTAGAGAAATGTAAATCAAAACTACAATGAGGTATCACCTCACACAGGTCAGAATGACCATCATCAGAAAATCTACAAACAATCAACGCTGGAGAGGATGTGGAGAAAAGGGAAACCTCTTGCACGGTTGGTTGGAATATAAATCAATACAACCACTATGGAGAACAAACTGGCGAGTTCTTAAACTAGGAATAATACTACCATACGACCCAGCAATCCCACTACTGGGCATATACCTTGAGAAAACCACAATTTTAAAACACATATGTACCCCCACAGTTCATTGCAGACTATTTACAACAGCCTGGACATGGAAACACGCTAGATGTCCATCAACAGATGATGGATAAGGAAGCTGTGGTACATACACACAATGGACTATTACTCAGCCATAAATAGGAACGGATTTGAGTCAATTCTAGTGATGGGGATGAACCTAGAGCCTGTTATATAGAGTGAAGTAAGTCAGAAAGAGAAAAACAAATACCACATATTAATGTATACATATGAAACCCAGAAGAATATTATTGTGAGTTTATTTGCAGGGCAGGAATAGAGAGACATATAGAACAGACTTATGGACAGAGTGGGGGAAGAAGAGGGTGGGGCAGATTGAGAGAGTGGCCCTGACATATGCACATTACCATGTGTAAAATAGATAACTAATGGGAACCTGCTGTGTAACACGAGGGGCTCAGCCTGGTGCGCGGTGCCAGCCTAGATGGGGGGGGGACGGGGTGGCAGGTCAGAGGGAAGCTCACGAGGCTGGGGACGTATGTATACCTATGGCTGAGTCACCCTGGTATATGGCAGAAACCAACACAATATTGTAAAGCAATTATCCTCCAAAACAAAACGAAAAAAAAGTGTGCCAAAAAAGAATAATAATAATAATGCAGTAGGGAAAAAATGATAAAGGACAGGAACAGATAGTGAAATACAAAGGGACCTCAAACATACAAAGATACCCAGCTCACTTATGAAGAGAAATACAAATTAGCCCTGCTGTGACTGCTCACTGTCAGCTTGGCAGAAATGCAAATCTGAAAACACCCTTTGCTGGGGAAGCTACGTGGGAAGAGGTACCTCTCCACAGAGGGCAATTCACCAATGGCTACCAAAACAGCATATGCCATTACCCTTTGACCAAGCAATTTCACTTCTGGAAATGTAGCCTTGACATAGGCCTGCATGTGTTAAGAGCAACAGATCTGAAAGCTAAGCAAAGTCACATGTTTAAAAAAAAAAAAAATGTATGGCCCAACAAACTAGAAAGACATGAAAAAACCCAGAGATTGTCCCATTTGCCTGCCAGATTCACCACCATTCACCCTGCTCAGGGCCTCTGGAAGTTGTCGTGTGACTAAGACAACGTTTCCATTGCCCTCTGACTTCAGGTCTAGCTCAGTAGTTCAATCACTGGACAGAGGGGGCAGAAGAGAAGGAAATGGAGGTATTTTTTCCCTCCAGCAGGGTCACCTGAACCCGGCTGCACCCAGCTAACCAGAGGCCCTGCTGGCCTGCCTCTCCCGCGTTCCCCTCACCTCTCTGGCCTTGAACAATGAGAATGAAGGCCACCCCTCATGACTTCCCTGTGTCCTGCCCACACCTCTGTAAAGAATCTCTTTCAGTACACACTCCTCAAATTGCCCAATTTAAGTGAGCCATCTGTTTCCTGCCAGGCCCCTGACTAATGCAGTAGCTATTTATAAAAAAAAAAAAAAAAAAAAAGGACAAGGACACACTCTAGGTATCAGACTGGAAGGATTTCCAGGGTGCCATATGTAAGAGTATATGGTAGTTACCCGCTGCGTTAGGAAGCTGCAGGGTGATGCAGACCACACAACTGTGTGTGACCCTACAGAGGCACTGTTAGGACCCACAAGCTGACGAAGGTGGATGTTGGTCCAGGAAAAGACAGGGCTTTCCTCAGTCCACCCCTGCATTTTCCAGCCTGCCCTGCTCACCTTGCCAGAACTCAGGCCTCTTTGTGGGCACCGATCCCTGCCAGGCACCTGGGCACAGCCACGCTGCGCTCTCCCAAGTCAGCATCTTCTGCCCTTGGCTCAGGAAGCCAGAGCCCCTCACGAGGGGAGCAGGAAGGATTCTCAGAGCAAGTCTTCAAACAAGAGCAAAGGAGAGATGCCTGAATTCCACTCCCAGGGGTTTAAACATTTCCATGAGCTCTAATTCACCGACTCTCAAAATAGTAATTAGTTTCAAGGGGAAAAAAATCACTTCTAGTCTCAGAGCCTCTCTGGGGACCGTTAGAGGCTTGAAAGCTTTCAGAACATCCCACACGTTCATTCTGGAGCCCTCACAGGGCCTCTGGGGTTCCACACACAAGTACTCATTCCCTGTCCCACCTCCTTCTCCCAGAACAGAAGGCGGCTCCCAAGCCCCTCCGATAGGCAACTCTCCTTCTGGGCCCTTCTGCCTGGGCCAGCCTGCCTTTCATTCCTCGGGTACGTGGCTGGCTTTCAAATTCATGTCTGCCCTTCCACACAAAAAGAATTTCAGGGGTGAAAAAAAAAAGAGAATTTCGGGGGTGGCATCTCTAAGACCAAGAGTGTCCTAGCCGCCACTTCCCCGGGCTGTGGGAGCAGCTACTGAGAAGCTGTAGGCAAAGCTCTTTGCAGGTGTCCGCCTGGTGCACCCAACCATGTCCATTCAGAGAGGGTGAGATGCCAGGAGGGGCCTGGGAAAAGGGTCAACCTGAGTGGGACTTAGATTTTCCTTGTAAGCCTCTGCCTTCCCTGCCGAAAAGCTAGTTGGGTCCTCTGGCCCCAGGCCAGTGCTGGAGACTTCATAACCTTTAGCTTTCTGAAGTGTAGCACCAACTCCAAAGTCAATGTTACGGTCCCCTTTCCATGGATGGAAAAGTAAAGGCTCAGAGAGCCCAGTCCTGCTTCCCTGGCAACAGCCAGTCATCAGCACACAGCCTCAGATTCACATCCACAATGTCCCTGACAGGCCCTGCAGCTCCCCAGGGCCCTGAAGAGCCTCCCTGGGCCTGCCCCTCTCAGGGCCGGGAAGCAGCTCTCAGACCCGGCCTGTCCTTGCCACCTGGCCGTCAGGGGCCTGCCCCTCGCTGCCCGCTGGACAAGAAGCCCTTCTGAGCAGTCCTGAGCAGCACGGCCCCCAGCTCCATCCAGCCTCTCATCACCCCAAGGGGCAGTGACTCCAACTTGTCTTGGAACCAGGGAGGCTCCTATCCCACTGCCCAAGCGGCAGAACCCAGGGACGCTGCTACCCCTGGCCAGGTCCTGCCCCAGCCTCCTCCATGAGAGCCCCCCAAGCAGCAGAGGGCAGGCCCCACCCAGAGCAGCCCTGTCTGGCGTGTGGGCAGGAGAGATGGCAGTCAGACAAGACCCAATCAAAGCAGCTATTTGGGGTAATGAGAAGGGGGTACCCACTGCCCAGAGTTCCAGACAAGATGTAGCAGTAGGCTGGGTCTGAGGAGGCTGTGGGATGGTGTGGGGGACCGTCAGGGTTGGAAAGTGACCCGGGGAGTTCTCACTAGGATCGGGCCCAGCCAGCGACAAGCTCCAGGCACTGTGGAGTAAGCCGAGGCACAGCACAGACTGCAAGCCCGTCAGAGCACTCGTGACTGAGGAGTGGCCAGTGCCGTGGACAGAGCTCCAAGCAGGGCAGCGGCTCCCACCCGCTCAGGGCACCCGGGGCTGGCATCGTGGACACGCAGGCCTCAGTCTCCCACTCAGCCGGGGCTACACTGCCAGCTGAATCCTCCTGCTAAGGCTCTCTGGGGTCCAGGACCTGGGGTTATCAGGGGGTCTGGAAAGGCAGAGGCAGAAGCTGGCCAGACACTCATGCCACAGGATGAGAGGGGAGAAGCTCAGTACCCCAGATGGTCCCTTCTCTCGCCCCAGCAGCTTCAGGGCATGGAGATGGGGCAGGATGAGGCTCCCAGAGGAAAGTGACTTCTGGGCCAAAGGAGCCAGCAATTCATGTCCCCTCCTGTCCTCCAGACCTCTAGACCCCCAGGAGAAAGGAAATAATGAGTCCATTTGCTTTCTCTGTTTAATTCTTTTTCCTGCTGGCTGGCAGGAGATTTGGGATTGGTTTGACTTTCTATGTGAGTTGCTTAAAGTAATCCAGGGCCCCAGTGAAGCCATCATGGCAGGGATGGGTCCAGCCCCTACGGTGACAGGTGCTTACCTAGGCCAGCTGTCCAGCTGGAGCTCTGCCCCCACTCTTCTGCCCTCTGGCTGGCAGGAGTGTCTGTGGACACAGATCCTTGGCCTTTCAGGGCCAGGCCTAGGAAGCCACCTCATCTGCTCTGACTCTCCCATTCAAAGTTTGAATTTCAGCAAGTGTTGCCATGAACTCCACAAGGTTTGCGTCATGCATAAAAAGAAAACCGGGGCTTGAGAGATTTCCTGTGAAACCCCAGGGTCCCACTCAGTCAGCATCTCATCTCTGGCTGTGGAGGCCCTTAGAAGTTGGTGGGTGCTGTAAACTTCTAGCCCACACTCCCTGGATTGTCATCTGGCTGTGAACTCTAGCAGAAGTGTACCAAGGGCAAAGCCAGCCCTCCAGGCCAGAGGGGCAGGGGGGCAGCTCAGAGACAGGCCTGCCAAGAGCAGACTCCATGACTGGGAGAGGCAAGGAATCCAGAGAGGAGGTGCCCCACCCCACCCCGAGCAGCCCAGCCAGATGGGAGCCCCCACCTGGTGCAGTGGGCAGGCATGAGGACCCAGCTGCCCACTCCAGACACCAGTCAGAAGGCACCCTGCCTTCCAAAGCATGTGGACCCAAAGGAGAGCCAGTGCCCCAGCTCTGGCCAAGCCAACCCAAGCATGCCCAAAATTCAGATCAGGACAGGATGGTGGCAGCTGTGAGCCAGGGATAGCTTGTGTTGAGCCCACTGTCCAGGGCTCCTGAGCAGAGAGGAGGAGGTTGAGGCCTGCTTGCGTGTGTGGAAGTCCAAGATCAGAGTGTTGGCAGGGTGGTTTTCTCCTAGGCCTCTCTTCCTGGCCCGTGGGTGGCCGCCTCCTCACTGTGAGCCCATACTATCGCCCTCTGGAAGTGGTCGTGTCCTTATCTCTTCTGTCATAAGAACACCAGTCATATTGAACCAAGGCACACGCACATGACTTCATTCTTGCTTCCTGCAGTCCCATTCTGAGGTCCTGGGTGCTAAGGCTTCATCACGTGGATTTTAGAGGAGACATGCAGTTCCTGTCCTCATCTGTGCCCTGCACCAACTGGGAATCCATCTGGCTGTGCATAACAGGAACGGAAAACACACACGGCAGAAGTATAAGTCTATCTCAAAGTAAAGGCCAGAGGCGGGCAGGCTGGGGCTGACGAGCAGCTCTGCTTTCCCCGATCCCCAGGGAGCCAGCTGGTGGCCCCGGCAAACCTGGCCCCCCGTCCTGGGGAGTCTCCCAGCTGAAGCTGCAGTCCTGGCCATCACAGCTGCATTGCCAGACTTAGGAAGAAGAAAAGGACAAAGACAGAGGGGCAAAGAGCACCAGAAGATTCCAGAATTGCCCTTCTACCCTTCTCCTTACATGTCATTGCCTGAACTTCATCATGTGGCCACACCTATTTGCAAAGGAGACTGAAATGCCGTCTTTACTCTAGGTGGCCCTGTGTGAAACAGAAAGTGGGGAGTCCGGTCATTGTCGAAAAAAAGGGATGTGAATAACGCGGTTTAGTGGGTAACTTGGGTAATGATCTCCCTCACACACATCCCTCTGTTCACCTAAAATGGTATTTCGCTGTGGTTTTCGTTTGCATTTTCCCAGTAATTACTGAAATTGGCTATCATTTCATTTTTATTGTCTATTTGTAGTTTTCTGTCTTAGAACTTTCTTATTTTCTCTTCTTGGAATTGCCAGTTTTCCTTTTTGGGTTGATTTGTCTTTTTATCAATTTGTAAAAGTGCTTACTTACATATTCTAGGATAATTCTTCATCTTTTTATAATTTTTTTTTGACTGTACCATATGATATGTGGTATCTTAATTCTACAGTGAGGGGTTGAACCCCTGCCCCCTGCAGAGGGAGCGCAGAATCTTAATTACTGGACTGCCAGCGAAGTCCCTTTGTCTTTATGTTACAAATATTTTATCCTCATCTGTCATTTTTCTCACTTGTTTATGACATCCTTTGTCATAAAACAGATTTTCAGTTTCGTAGTACAAATTGTATCAGTCCTTTCTTTCATGGCTTATTTTTAATTTATATGTTCTTCAAAGCGTTGTGGGCTCCACGGTTGTAACCATATCCTCCTGTATTTCTTTAATCCTTCAATTCTTTTGTTTCTTATGTTTAGGTCTTTGATTGATCTGGAATTTGTTTTTCTCAAGCCATGAACTATAGATCTAACTTTTATTCTCCCAAGACGATAGCTTGCAGTCTTGGCCTGTTTACTTCCAGCCCCATCCTGGCCTTCCTCTGCTTCACCCTGCCCGTGGGGTGCTGATCCTACAGTTGCATCTCTAGGGAGGCGCATCTCTAGGTGGCCTAGGGGCCACCGTGGCGCCTAGCTTCCAGCCCGGCTCAGGCCAGAGAATGCACTGGCAGGAGACTGGAGGGCAGGAGGAGGGGAGAGCTGGGGCGTTCGCCCCTCACACTCTGGCCAGGCAGCCGCTCTGGAACAATCAGCACCTGCTCGGTGGCTCTGACTCAGCCTGAGTAAGCCAGCCATGCACCAGCCTCAGCCAGCGGACCCCAAGCCCCTTTATTCCTCCCACTGAGGCCAGGCCTGGCTGCACCTCTGGCCCCTACTGGCTATTTTCATCCCCTGTGTAACTAGTTCTGTGCATTCAATTGCTTCTATTATGAAAACTCTTTTCCTTTCCTGAGTATGCCATGATTGATACAAAGAGCCAATTGGCCTTACCATATTTGTTTAAAAAGAAAAGAATAAAAGCTCTCCCCCTGGATTGGAAATGCCACTTTTATCTTTCACTGAATGCTCAAAAGTGTGTGGATAGCTCTGGCTTCCTCCGGGTCCTTTGACTGTCCTTTTTCTTATGACAGCACCACACTGTTGCACACTCTACAGACCCTCACCCTCAGACAGACCTGGAAGAACCTCCCTGTCATTCTTTTTCAGAAACATTTCCGTCTCAACCCTGATTTTTGGAATCAGTTTGATGAGTTTTACAAAAAAAAAAAAAAAAAAATCCTCCATACTGAGATTTTGATTGAGATTGTCATTGAACTTATATTAATTTGAAGAGAATGAAGTTTTCAGGATATTGAATATTTCCATTGTTAAATGTGACATTTCTTTCCATTAACTGTGAGGATTTGTTATGCTTTTCAGAAAGGGTTTATGATATCCAACACTTGAATCCTCTCATATTTTGTTAGATTCATTCCTTGACATTCCCTGTTCTCTGTAGCTATTGTCATTGGTATTTCATTTGTATTATGTTTTTAATTAGCTATTGCTACAGTTAGGAATGCTTTAATTTTTAGGGTGATCTTCTATTTTGCCATCTTGCTGAACTCTCTAATTAACTTTAGTAATTTGACAGGTGATTGAATCTCTTGAATTTCCCAGGTAGAGGATTATATGTACCTACAAATAATGACAGGGTTTTTTCTCTTCCTTTGCAACATCAGTTTTTTTATTGCCAAGATTCCAGTTTTTAGCCATAGTGACAGAGAACTTGAACTTATCTCCATCCTCACTTTTAAAAGGAATCAGCCTGATATTTCAATTTTATATGTGATATTTACTTTAGGTTCCTGAAATTCTTTACCAAGTTAAGAAAGTTTTCTTTCATTCCTAGGAGTTTATTTGGGGGGGGGGGGGGGAGGAGTTCTTCTTCTTCTTTTTTTTAATCAGGAATAGAAGAGCTTCTACATCTAATAATGATGGGTATATAATTTGGGCCAACCTTTCCACTGAAGCAGAACAGAAAAACTGAACCAAAAATTTAAAAGTCTGTTAGACTGCATCACAAAACTAACAAGATAATAAACAATTCCCTTGCCAGTGCCTGGGAGAGGATGGAGATCTGAGAAGTGTACCCATTGTTATCCATTGTGGTGGCCAGAATTCTAAGTCAGCTCCAAGATACCTGCCCCTGGTATTCACCTATCTTCTCTAGGTTATTAAAGCATTCATCTAGACACTTTTGTGAGATGATTTTGCAAATGTGTTTGATGTCCCGAATCAGTCTGTCTTTAACCAGGAGATTATCCTTGGTGGGCCAGACTTAATCAGATGAATCTTTAAAAGGGACGGTGTTGTTCCTGGCAAAGGAGATTCAAAGTGTGAGAGAGATTCAGTGTGGCAGAAGAGTCTCCTTTGCTGGTTTGGAAGATGGAGGGGCCCTACCGCAGGAAATGCAGGCAGCCTCTAGGAGAGGAGGGTGGCCTGTGGCTGACAGCCAACAAGGGACCTCTTACAAAAATGAATTCTGCCAAAGAAATGAATGAGGCGGAAAGCCGACAGTGTTCCAAGTGAAATCCAACCTGGTCAGCAACCTGATTTCTGCCTGGTAAGACCTTGAGCAGAGGGATCCTATCCCCTAGTGCCAAACCTTTGACCTGCACATCTGTGAACTAATGAACAGGTCCTGCCATAAGCAGCTAAATTTGTAGTCATTTGAAAACAAATACATTCACTGCTTCCTAAGGAGACAGCTAAGACCTTAAGTGACATTTCGACGGCTTCAAGAGGGAATTGAGGCCAGAGGCTGCTCTCTGAAAACTGAAAAATACATACTGAAATAATTCATGGATCAAAGAGAAAAATCACAATGTAAGTTAGAAAATATGTTGGAGTTAATGAAAATAGTACGTATTAAAATTTGTAAGACTGCAATTGAAGCCATGATTACTTGGAACTATGATTTTAAACACAAGTATTACAAAATATAAGGCTGAAAATCACAGCTAAATAAATCAAAGAAAGTAAAAGGAAAGAGATAATATATGTTCATTAAATTTTTTTATGAGAGATGATTATTTTTTAATTTATTTTTATTAGTTGGAGGCTAATTACTTTACAATATTGTAGTGGTTTTTGCCTTACATTGACATGAATCAGCCATGGATTTACATGTATTCCCCATCCCGATCCCTCCTCCCACCTCCCTCTCCACCAGGGTGTGCAATAAAAAGGATCAGTTAAGTCAAAATTTGGTTCATTGGTAAAACTTGCAGAGATTGAGCAAGAAAAAAAAAACAGAAAATGATGTCAGAAATGGAAAAGAACATATCACTAAAGATCTTACAGATGTTCAAAAGGTTAAAAGGACAAAAGGTTAAACACAGAAAATATAGACTTACCATATATATATGGTGTCTGACTCTTTGCAAACCCAAGGACTGTAGCTCAGCAGGCTTGTCTGTTCACAGAATTTTCCAGGCAAGAATACTGGACTGGGTGGCCATTTCCTACATCAGGGGCTCTTCCCAACCCAGGGATCGAACCCAGGTCTCCTGAATTGAAAGCAGATAGTTTAGCATCTGAGTCACCAGAGCCCAGAGATACTATATGATGCAGCAATTCCATCTGCAGGGATTTATTCAAAAGAGCTGAAAACACATCCACACAGAAACTTGCATACAAATGTTCATAGAAGCTTTATTCACAATAGTAAAAAAGGAGAGTCAGTCAAATGTTCATCAATGAATGAATGGATCAACAAAATGCAGTCTATTCATACAACGGAATATTATTCAATCATAGAAAAGACTGGATTACTGACACACACTACAACATGGATGAACCTCAAAACCATTCTGCTAAGTGAAAGAAGTCAAACACAAGAGGCCATAGTTTTCCTGATTCCATTGATAAGAAATGCCCAAGTCTGTACTGACAGAAAATACCTGAGTGGTTCCCAGGGGCTGAATGAAGGGAGAATGACTGCTGATGAGTCTTTTGTAGTGATGAAATGCTCTGAAATTAGGTAGAGGGGATGGATATGCAACACTCTAAGTATCTGCTGAATTGTATGCTTTGAAACATACAGTGAGTTTTATGAGTTTTATGTTATGAGAATTTTGTCTCAATAAAAAATTTCAAAATAAAAAATGGGAAGCTATCACAAACAAATTTCTGCCTGTGAGGCAGAGGGTCATGGGCCTTAGGTCCCTCTCTGCAGCTCACAACACCTTATCATCAGGAAGATCGCTTGGAGAAGGGAAAGACTACCCACTCCAGGATTCTGACCTGGAGAATTCCATGAACTGTATAGTCCGCGGCGTCTCAAAGAGTCGGAGATGACTGAACGACTTTCAGTTTCAATTCACCAACCAGCCCAGACTCAACAAGAACCTGCTTCGATTACAGACTTCAGAAGAGAGCATCTGCTCAATTGAGCTAGGGTCAGCTGTCCATCCAGGCTAGACCAGGGGTGGCCACAGTGACAGCAATATGTGGCAAAAACTTAGCCACCATAATCCCTCCTTGGGAGGAGCGGGAAGCAGTTCTCAAAGGAGAGAGATTGGACAAACACCCCCCAAAGATGGCCATTCCCCTCAAACTTTTCTGTCCCTCAGAGTATAGAGTCCAGAACTGATGCCAAACACTGAGATAACAGCAACGTGCGCTGAAGATATCCACACCTTCCACTGCACTAGCTCTCTGCCTCTTATGATGTGACTTTCCCACACAACTGTCTCACCCTGAGTGTGGTCACTGCATCTGTTTCCTATTGCCACTGTAACAAATTACTGCAAATTCAGTGGCTTAGGACTAAACAAATTTATTCTCTTACACCTCTGGAAGTCAGAAGTCTAAACTCAGTCTCATGGAGCTAAAGTCAAGCTGTGGGCAGACTGACTGGGTCCTTCTGGAGGCTCTGGGATGAATCCATTCCTTACCTTGTTCAGCTTCTAGTGGCCACCTTGCTCCCTCCACTCTCAAAGTCCATCACATCTCCTTTTCCTGTCATCACACCTCCCTCTGCCCCCTTCTTATGAGGACTTTGATAATTACATTTGGGGCCCATCTGGATAATCCAAGATTATCTTCCCATCTGCAGATCCTTAATTTAATCACATCTGCAAAGTCTCTTTTGCCATATAAGGTAACATTCAAAGGTTCCTGGGATCCAAACAGGGGCTTCTGAGGGAGGGGACCCTTATTCATCCCCCACAATCAGCCTGGGCCTCTGCTCTCCACCCACTACGTGGTCCTGCTCCTCCAGATGCTCTGTGACATCCCCATGCGATAGAGCCCCGTGTCCGTCGGGAGCACTGTCCCCCACCCCCTCCTCCACCCCACACCCGGGTTTCTTCTTCATCAGTCATCTATCAAGGTCCCCTTTTGTGCAGCCTGGTACAAGCCCCCTATCCTACAAGGACTGAGAGTCACCCCGCATCAGACGCCCTGTGGTCTGAGGCTACCCCATTCTGTGCTGACCTCCCACTTACCACTGTCCTCTCAGGGCCTGCTGCAGTGTTCTCATCACCAGGTCTCAGCCGCCCTTCGAGACAGCTCTGTATCCCACCCCCTTCATCCAATAAGCCTCTGCATCCTCTCCAGCAGGCAGTTAGCCTGGGGACAGAAGAGACAAGTGTCCTCAGATGCAGGCTGCGTCTTGTCAGCAAGCACAAGGCCAGGCGTGCATGTGGAGTCAGCGAGGGGGACTGGACGGGAGGAAGGACAAGGTGCCAAGCCCTGACTAGTGACTGCCCACCGCCTGGGCACCTTCCAGAGTGAAGGGTCAGAGCCAGCACTGCCATTACACCTTCTCCAGGGAGACCATGCCCTGTTTCACCAAGGCACTTCCCGGGATGTCCCCAGCTCTGAGCAGGCTTTATTTCATCTTCCCATCCCAGGGGTCCCATGGCCAGAGACTGGGTCCAATTCATGTCTAGATTCCCAGTAGCCATTATGGAACCTGACATGTGGTAAATGCTCAATAGCTGTTATGGGGATGGAGGCATGGGTAAAGAACAGATAGGTGGAAGGAAGCACTTCCCAGGTGGTGCTAGTGATAAAGAATCCACTGCCAATGCAGGAGACGTAAGAGACTCAGGTTTGATCCCTGAGTCAGGAAGACCTCCTGGAAGAAGTGGCAACCCTCTCCAGTATACTTGCCTGGCAAATCCCACAGAGTAGCCTGGCAGGCTACATTCCATGGGGTCACAAAGTGTCAAGACAGGACTGAGGGACCAACATGTTCATAGATGGGAGAAAGGGAGGGTGGGGGAGAGGGAGAAAAGATGGGTGTAAGCGAATGAAGCCTGTAGCCCGGTACACTCCAATTCTAGATGAGGACCCTGAAGTTCTCTCTCTCCTACCACTTGCTGGTAACAACCCACAGAGAGAGTTTCAAAATCAGACACCTCAAGGTTCTGGCTGCACTGCTGCAGGACTCTAGAAGAGTCCCTCCATCTCCCTGTGCTTTAGAGTGCCCCTCAATAAGAGGGGAGCAGCAGCAATACTCCCCTCGGAGGTTGTCAGGTCAGTGGGTCAATCCATGAAGACTTCACCACAGCTTCCAGCAAAAGGCAACCCCTGAAAAATGCTGGCTTTGCTCCTTGCTGTCTCTTGCACGCCCTGCGCCTCTCTGTTCCCCTGAAGGCCACAGGAAAGCACTCACTCCTGCTCCAGTCCTCAGTCGGTTCCCAGGCAGGTGGGAGGGATGGCCCTGGCAGGATGAGAAGCTGGGATGCCCGCTCCCCAGGCAGCACCTCGCCGGGCCTGAGGGGCTGGGGGCCTAGCCTCCAGGGAGCCTGCCCACCCTCCGTAGCCCAGGATTTTAGTCAGCTCTGTGGTCAGGGCCAGTGGTCCTCAACCCGCCCCGTGCTCCTCCTGAGGAAGAGGCTGCCCTTGAGCAAGAGCTACAGGGGGGGGAAGGACAGGAGGGTGTCTGACCCCACAGGCTAGGGCCTGAACGCCAAGCTAACAAGCTTGACCTTTGCCCAAAACAGGGCTGTAGCACCAGAAGGGTCTGGTCCAGGAGACTGCAGGGACTGAAGAGGTTTCTCCCACAGTCTGGGGCTGTGGAGGGTGTGGCCTGGACCAAGTCCAGGGGTTCAGGAGCCTGGTCAGGTGCTGAGCACAGGAGCCCTGCAGGGAGGCAGGACGCAGGGCTGGGGTCAGTGTTCTCAGGGGCCAGGGACAGAGGAGGATGGAGGTCTGTGAAGCTCTGGGCTGCCCAAGCAGGATCTCCGAGTCCTGCGCGCTCAAGGTGGGACTTGCTTTTAAGGAAAGACGTCTCAAGGCAGCCTTTGCCCAGCGAACACTGTGGGAGTCCTAGGCCTGCCTGGCACGGAGCCACCCACTCAGGCGCCCTCCTGCTGCTGTGCATTATTAAATTATTCCTGGGAAGATTAGGGTAGAGGCATGAATAATTCAAAGTCAGAGATAAAGTCAAATCTAATCAACTCTGTCTGCCGGCTTGAACTTTGGCATGATGACCAGCTCAAGTCAGTAGAGCCTGCTGGGAGCCCGAAATGAGAATGCAGGTCTGGGATTCGCCCTCGGACATTTCAGAGGAAGCTCCACCGTGAAGTCCTAAATTGTGGCTGCGGCAGCAGCTCCTCCATCTCAGCCTCCCCATCCATGTTGGGCCTTGTTATCTGTCACAGCTTGGTGGCTGAGGCTGGCCCCAGCACTCTTTAGCCAAGTGACCTCAGAAAGGTGCCTAACCCTGCCAGGCCTCAATTTCTCTGTTTGCAAAATGGGAATGGAAATGCCATCTGCCTCACAAAGCTGTTTCAGGCCTTTGGTGAAACGGCACACAGACAGCATCTTGCGCTGACACCAAATAGAGGGTGGGCATTTGTCTTTTGTGACTGCTCAATATTTCAATTTTTACTGACTAAAATGTGTCTATGTACATGTTCATTTGGGCTTCCCTGATAGCTCAGTGGTGAAGAATCCACTTCTCAATGCAGGAGATGGGGTGGGGGGTGATCCCTGTGTTGGGAAGATTCCCCTGCAGAAGGAAATGGCAATCCACTCCAGTATTCTTGCTGGAAAACTCCATGGACAGAAGAGCCTGGTGGGCTACAGTCTCTGGGGTCACAGAGAATCCAACACGACTTAGTGATAAAGACCAAGCCAGATGCTTGCTCACCACACACACATGTGTTCATTTATATGATGGCAGAAATGCATCTTTCTCATGAAAGAGCTACTTGTTCATTTGAAAGTTCAAGAGGATAGAGTTTAATATGTTCTCATTGTCCACAGAGGTTCATGAGCTGGAAGTGGTAAGTAATGGAGACGTAAGCCACCCCCCAAATGTATCATGAATACTGGCAAGAACCCCTCCATCCCTCTTCAGAGCAAGGAAATCACTGATGGAGTTACGGTAACAAGGTGAGCTTGGAGGCAAATGGAACATAGGCAGCATCTCCAGCCCCTCGGTGGGGAGGGGATTTCATGCACAAGCCGGCTGTCCACACCACTTCAGCCACCCGGGGGGTCCCCACCCACCCCCAGTATGCCTGCTGCACAGTCGCTGAGGGCAGGAGCAGAGGCCGCTGGCTGTGTGTGACAGCCCCACCTATACGGCCACTCCCCTGCGGCCACCCTGCAGGACATACTGGTCCCTGCTGCTGCTCCGGAGGTCTCTGAGGGCCCCTGCCAGGAGCTCCACAGATCCTCGCAGCACTGCAAGTGTCGGCACCACGTCTGTGAGCACCTCGCCCCACGTCTGTGCCAGAGCTGTGGTACAAAGCTCCGTGCTTGGAGCCCCTGGGAGGGGTTGCCCATCGTTGTCACCAGGGCTCAGCATCGGGAGCCTTGCCTGCAGCAAGAACTGAGCT
The DNA here is from genome assembly GCF_963930625.1 of Muntiacus reevesi. Classification (NCBI taxonomy): domain Eukaryota; kingdom Metazoa; phylum Chordata; class Mammalia; order Artiodactyla; family Cervidae; genus Muntiacus; species Muntiacus reevesi. Next base: position 180,806,536 of record NC_089249.1, on the reverse strand, counting down.
CAGAGATGAGCAAGGGGAGGGACGTCCTGGGCCACCTGCTCACCTCCGTCGGCAGCCTGCCTGCTCCCGGGCCGAGCCGAGTGCCTCCCGTCAGGCACTCTCACCCTTAGTGCCCTGCTCATCGTGGGCACGGGGGAGGGCCCCACTCCAGGGCTGGTTACTGGCTCGGTAACCACTAGGGACCGATTTGGGTCACTCCCTGCCCCCAGCAGAAACGATAGGATGAAGTCTTAGCCCCTAGTCTCAGGCCCACTCAGAATGTGGCCTTATTGGAAGACAGGGTCTTCGATGAGGTGGTTACGGTAAAATGAAGCCATGTGGGGCGGGTCCTAATCCAGCATGACTCGGGTCCTTCTACAGAGAGGAGATGAGGACACAGACATAAACAGAGGAAAGAGGACGTGAGAAGACAGGGAGACGACGGCTCTCTAGGAGCTGAGGGAGGAGCCTCAGAAGGAACCAGCCCTGCCGACACCTTGATCTTGAACCTCCACCCTCCACAACTGTGAGAAAGTAAACCTCTGTTGCCTCAGCAACCCAGCCCAAGCAGACGAGTGCAGACCCTGGACTCTTTCTGTAGCATCCCTCCCACAAACACTTCCTGTGCACCTGTGACACTCCTCCAGGCCCAGGGTTGCATGGTATGCAGGTCCAGCCCTCACAGAACTCGTCTCTAGGCATCCACCAGCCCTCACCAATCATACTGACGAGGGCCGTGATGCTGGGCCCTCAGTGCTGGTAAGGGAGCAGGTGCTGCCCCGGGCGTCGCCTGGGAAAAGGCGTCAGGCAGAAAGACACGCTGGGCATGTTAGGTTTTCCTGACTCTGCTAAGATGTGGGAGACCCTGGAAGGGGCGGGGCTTCTAGCACTATCTGACTCTGGACCAAAATCCTTAAACAAAGAGACACTGGGGGAAGCTTACAGCAAGACAAGAAAGAAACCCTCAAAGCCTTGGAACCCAGCAGAGCTGTGTTAAACGGTGAGAACTGGGGTGGAGAGGAAACGGTCTGAGGTCCAGAAAGAGGGCCAGTCCGGAGAGGAATGCACAGAGGTGGGAATGGAGTGGCCCAACCCGGAGTCCACATGCCTGGCAGAGGGCCCACAGCTGAGCACTGGGCCTCAGGCCAGGATGCCCATGGGGGCCAGACGGGACGGCAGGCATGGAGGCAGCCTGACCTGAGGCTGCAAGCAGTACAGCCCGCCACGGCTCCCCGCAGCTCCCCAGCTCCTGCCCATGAGCCTGCAGGACGTCAGCCCAGGGCTGCCCTCTTCAGAGATGCCAGACACCCAGGCTTTGATACCACATTAGCAGTCTATCACTGTGGGTACATCGGGCAGAACAGGTCTTCTGGCCAGACGTGGCACACCCACTGCCTCTCCCACCACGCTGCCCCCTTTCCTGACACCCAGACTCAGCCTGTGGGAGAGGTCATCTGCTGTCCTGCCTTCCGTGAATGAGCAAGTGGCTCCCCTGAGCCAACCTGGCAGGTGTCTCACCCTCCTAAGTTCCCTCCGGAACCCTGCAGGGCTGAGCTCGCAAAGGGCAGCCGTTCTTCTTTCTGACATTTTCCAGATAAGTGGATGCTTTTCTTTAAGAATTTAGGAGCAACCTTTATCTGCTGTCTGGGAAGAAGCATCTGTCACCCAGGTGAAGTCTCCACTCTGTGGTCCCTGCACACATCAGACACCCAGTGTCTGGGACAGGCTGGCCATGGCACCAAGGGATGCCCAGGGAGGTGGCCAGTGCGGACACCCATCAGACACAGACAGATGGGGACATCAACCATTGTGGGCACTGTAGGCCCCAGGCATAGAGAAGAGAGGAGCAGAGAGTGGCTAATGGGAGTGCAGACTGCCTGGGACCCACCAGAACTCCCCTGATCAAAATCAGGGTGATGGCTGCAAGAAAAAGGTTGAGAGTAGAAAAATGGCCATTGGGCAAGCAGCCAACAATCTGCCCAGAGGTTGTGTTGGAAAGAGGAGTCAAGGATGGGAAAGATGGTGGGACGCTTAGGCATTACTGGTACCACATAAACGGCTCATGAGTCCAACAGCAGGTGAAGATGCGCAGGCCCTGGGGAAAATGCTTTCTGTGGGGTCTCTGCTTATGTAAACTATTTGAGTCACCCCAAACCAGCATTTCAGCATCATTCTGGCAATCCAACCTCGTATGATTGCACAAAAGGAAGACCACACCAGCTAGCAGGAAGCATTTACTTACTAGGTCACCTTCTTGGAACCAAGGTCCAGTTATAGGGCCCACAACATGACTACCAGCCCAAGTCCTGGAGCCGCTTGAGGCGTATGGTCAACTCCACACATTGAGTGCAGGGCCAGACAGTGCCTGAGGGAGAAAAATGGGGTCCAGGGCCCACACAGGTCCCCTTCAGACTTGGAGAGCACCCCCTGGGTACCTCTGCCAGCCTAGCTGGTCCAGGCACTTAGACAACTTCATGAAAGGCACTCCAAAGTTTGGGGAGGGTGCCTGTGGGACCCAGGGCAAGGCTCCAGGTAAGGGACTGGGGCATCGCTAGATGCTCCCTCTTAGGACCTAGAGCTAGGCCTGACGCTGAAGGTCATGAAGGGACCCGGGCAGAGCTGGCCCTGGACGAAAGGGAAGTGAGAAGAAAGCAGACCCTGAAGCCAAGACTAGCTAGCCACTCAGGGTGTCTACAGACAGCATCACCCTCACACACCCTAGACCCCAGGTTTTTCAGAGCTCAGAGGCAACACCCACCTGCTGTCTGTGTCCAGGACACCCCCAGCCACCCACGGCTTCCGTCCCACACCCCCTGCTTTGCCAGCCTCTGGCAACATCTTCTCCCCAAAATTCTGCACAGAAATACAAGAGGCTTTCTCTGCAGACCCACAGACCAGACAGTGTTCATCTCTCAGTGTCAATACAGCCCGCGTCTCCAGGGCAATGACGTTTACTCAGTAAATACTAATCAGCCTTGGACAATGGGTGCAAGCCCCTAGTCTAGAACTATGCCAGCACTCTGCCACCTACCTGTCACGTCTCCCTCCTGAGGCTGGGTGAGGCTGGGGCGTTGCAGGGATGAGCGGATGGAGGGTCTAACAGGCCCCTTGCCCTCAGGGACAGGAGAAACAAATCATGGCTTCTCTCCAGCTGCATAAGGTGACCCAGGATGGGGGAGAGACTTCTGGGATGTGACCTACACAGGGAGGCAGCAACTGATACAAAAACCCACAGCAACATGTGGAACAAGCTGTGCCCACATGTCAGCAGCTGGGAGGCAGGGTGGGACTCAAGTGCAGATCCCGGGGCAGATCCTGGATGGGGGTCCTCTGGAGGAACCTGTGCTTGTAGGTGACAACGGTGTGAACATGCCATCATCTCCTGATGTCCCTTTTTTGGGATGGCCATTCCACCCTTCCATGGGGGTTCTGCTCAGACCTTTGAGTTGAGGGAGAGGGGATACTGAGCCCACCCCTCCTGCTCCAAAGGTGAGCTGCATCTCAAGCTTGGCACACCTATATAACCCTCTATTCCCTTACTTTTGACCCTGTTCCCATGAGTAGCAGAGACCCAAGCTCAGCGACCCTTGGGTATTCCCAGACTGCCGAGATACTTGCTTCAAGATCTGCTGACTCTGGAGTTGTCATATTTCTGGGCCTGTTGGCAAGGAAAGGGTAGGAGTTGTGGGGTCTTCCCCTCTGGGATGCAGATTGCTCATTTCCAGAATATCCAAAGTCAAGCCTTGTTGCTGCTGTTGTTTATTCTCCAATATCAGGTCAATATGAGAAATAAATATTGCTTCTAGTCACATGACACATTGAGCTAATAACCAGATTGTTCCTTTGGCTAAAGAAGACACATGTACCCCTAATGTCTCAAGCTGCAGTGATTTCCTTCACGAAACTTAATAAGAGGGGCCAGAGCAGTCCCAGTTCCTACAAACCCAGAGGTATTTTTCTAATCACCCAACCACATGACCCATTATGAGGTTTGGCTCCTCTCAGAAGTGAAGTGAAGTGAAGTCATTCAGTCACGTCTGACTCTTTGCAACCCCATGGACTGTAGCCTACCAGGCTCCTCTGTCCATGGGATTTTCCAGCCAAGAGTACTGGAGTGGGTTATCATTTCCTTCTCCAGGAGATCTTCCCAACCCAGGGATTAGACCTGGGCCTCCCACATTGCAGGCAGATGCTTTACCATCTGAGCCACCTCAGATAGCGGATCCAAATATCTGTTGGATGAGTAGATTGATGGATGGGTGGAGTAAACAGATGAATTGATGGGTGGTTGGATGGTTAGATGAAGTAAATAGAAGAATAGATGAATGAACAGCAAATGAGTAGGTGATAGATAGATGGGAAACGGATAGGGAGAATAGGTAGATGTATAAACAAATGGGAAGACTGAGATATGGGTGCATGCACGCATGGATGGACTGGTGGATAAATAGATGGATTTCTGTTAAGACAGACTAAGTTTTTTGAAGATATGTCAGTCTCTTTTCATTTCATTTTCATTTCTTTGTTTTCATCCACAGTGAATTCCACAAAACAGGCTTCACAAAGTATTTCTTAAACTGTTACAGACTGTGTCCAGACTTTGTCCTCAGATCTGACACATACCTTGTAGTGTTTGTATGAAAATCTGGAAAAATCAGGAGAAATGATTTTCTAATGCCCATCCACCCAAATTATACACTTACAGATTATTTTCTGAAGATGTTTGCATCCTTTAAAACGTACTTTTGAAATGTAACTAACTAAAAACATATAGCAGAGAAATCATCTTTTTCCAGTTTAGTATGAGCCCATCTCCTTTGGCTCCTGTGTTAAATAAAGAGCAGTATATATTAAGAAAGAGTCTTCATAACTATTTCTATTATTTTTCCCCTCTAAAAAGAAAAAGTACTTTTTCTCTAACCAACCATTTAAATCCATGGAGCGTATATGTTATCAATGTCTCAACAACAATTTAGAAATCATAGACTCTTAGAAGGAAAGTAACTCCCAGGAGAGCTCTTGGGGACAGTCATATCAGCCCTCGCAGTCTAACACAAGAATGTGGAGATCTGGAGAAGTGACGTGGCCAGCCTAGGGCCACGAGGGGCCTTCAGGGCAGAATAGAGAACATAGGCTCCAGTGCTGCCCTGGGATCTCCCAACCAGTCAGCAAGGCTTCATTGTTGTTCCTGTTGTTGCTCAGTCGCTCAGTCATGACGACCCCGTGGACGGAAGCACGCCAGGCCTCCCTGTCCATCACCAACTCCCGGAGCTTGCTCAAATTCATATCCATTGAGTCGGTGATGCCATCCAACCTTCTCATCCTCTGTCATCCCCTTCTTCTCCTGCCTTCAATCTTTCCCAGCATCAAGGTCTTTTCCAGCGGGTCAGTGCTTTGCATCAGGTGGCCAAAGTATTGGAGCTTCATCTTTAGCATCAATCATTCCAATGAATATTCAGGATTGATTTCCTTTAGGATTGACTGGTTTGATCTCCTTGCAATTCAAGGGACTCTCAAGAGTCTTCTCCAACACCACAGTTCAAAAGCATTAGTTCTTCAACACTCAGCTTTCTTTATGGTCCAACTCTCACACGACTACTGAAAAAACCACAGCTTTGACTATATGGACCTTTGTCAGTAAAGTATATCTCCTCTTTTGAATATTCTGTCTAGGTATGTCATAGCTTTTCTTCCAAGTAGCAAACATCTTTTAATTTCATGGCTGCAGTCACCATCTGCAGTGATTTTGGAGTCCAAGAAAATAAAGTCTCTCACTGTTTCCATTCTTTCCCCATCTATTTGCCATAAAGTGAAGGGACTGAATGTCATGATCTTTGTTTTTTGAATGTTGAGTTTTATTTATTTTTTTTTTAATATTATTTTATTAGTTGGAGGCCAATCACTTCACAACATTTCAGTGGGTTTTGTCATACATTGACATGAATCAGCCATATAGTTACACGTATTCCCCATGCCGATCCCCCCTCCCACCTCCCTCTCCACCCGACTCCTCAGGGTCCTCCCAGTGCACCAGGCCTGAGCACTTGACTCATGCATCCCACCTGGGCTGGTGGTCTATTTCACCATAGATAATATACATGCTGTTCTTTCAAAACATCCCACCCTCACATTCTCCCCCAGAGTTCAAAAGTCTGTTCTGTACTTCTGTGTCTCTTTTTCTATTTTGCATATAGGGTTATCACCACCATCTATCTAAATTCCGTATATATGTGTTAGTATACTGTAATGTTCTTTATCTTTCTGGCTTACTTCACTCTGTATAATGGGCTCCAGTTTCATCCATCTCATTAGAACTGATTCAAATGAATTCTTTTTAACGGCTGAGTAATATTCCATGGTGTATATGTACCACAGCTTCCTTATCCATTCATCTGCTGATGGGCATCTGGGTTGCTTCCATGTCCTGGCTATTATAAACAGTGCTGCGATGAACATTGGGGTGCACATGTCTCTTTCAGATCTGGATTCCTCAGTGTGTATGCCCAGAAGTGGTATTGCTGGGTCATATGGCAGTTCTATTTCCAGTTTTTTAAGAAATCTCCACACTGTTTTCCATAGTGGCTGTACTAGTTTGCATTCCCACCAACAGTGTAAGAGGGTTCCCTTTTCTCCACACCCTCTCCAGCATTTATTGCTTGTAGACTTTTGGATGGCAGCCATCCTGACTGGCGTGTAATGGTACCTCATTGTGGTTTTGATTTGCATTTCTCTGATAATGAATGATGTTGAGCATCTTTTCATGTGTTTGTTAGCCATCTGTATGTCTTCTTTGGAGAAATGTCTGTTTAGTTCTTTGGCCCATTTTTTGATTGGGTCGTTTATTTTTCTGGAATTGAGCTTCAGGAGTTGCTTGTATATTTTTGAGATTAATCCTTTGTCTGTTTCCTCATTTGTTATTATTTTCTCCCAATCTGAGGGCTGTCTTTTCACCTTACTTATAGTTTCCTTTGTTGTGCAAAAGCTTTTAATTTTCATTAGGTCCCATTTGTTTATTTTTGCTTTTATTTCAAATATTCTGGGAGGTGGGTCATAGAAGATCTTGCTGTGATTTATGTCGGAGAGTGTTTTGCCTATGTTCTCCTCTAGGAGTTTTATAGTTTCTGGTCTTACATTTAGATCTTTAATCCATTTTGAGTTTATTTTTGTGTATGGTGTTAGAAAGTGTTCTAGTTTCATTCTTTTACAAGTGGTTGACCAGTTTTCCCAGCACCACTTGTTAAAGAGATTGTCTTTTTTCCATTGTATATCCTTGCCTCCTTTGTCAAAGATGAGGTGTCCATAGGTTCGTGGATTTATCTCTGGGCTTTCTATTCTGTTCCATTGATCTATATTTCTGTCTTTGTGCCAGTACCATACTGTCTTGATGACTGTGGCTTTGTAGTAGAGTCTGAACCCAGGCAGGGTGATTCTTCCAGTTCCATTCTTCTTTCTCAAGATTACTTTGGCTATTCGAGGTTTTTTGTATTTCCATACAAATTGTGAAATTATTTGTTCTAGTTCTGTGAAAAATACCGTTGGTAGCTTGATAGGGATTGCATTGAATCTATAGATTGCTTTGGGTAGAATAGCCATTTTGACAATATTGATTCTTCCAATCCATGAACACGGTATGTTTCTCCATCTGTATGTGTCCTCTTTGATTTCTTTCAACACTCATTTATGATTAAAACTCTCCAGAAAGCAGGAATAGAAGGAACATACCTCAACATAATAAAAGCTATATATGACAAACCCACAGCAAGCATCACCCTCAATGGTGAAAAATTGAAAGCATTTCCTCTGAAATCAGGAACAAGACAAGGATGCCCACTCTCACCACTACTATTCAACATAGTGTTGGAAGTTTTGGCCACAGCAATCAGAGCAGAAAAAGATATAAAAGGAATCCAGATAGGAAAAGAAGAAGTGAAACTCTCGCTGTTTGCAGATGACATGATCCTCTACATAGAAAACCCTAAAGACTCTTCCAGAAAATTACTAGAGCTAATTAATGAATATAGTAAAGTTGCAGGATATAAAATTAACACACAGAAATCCCTTGCATTCCTATACACTAACAATGAAAAAACAGAAAGAGAAATTAAGGAAACAATACCATTCACCATTGCAACAAAAAGAATAAAATACTTAGGAGTATATCTACCTAAAGAAACAAAAGACCTATACATAGAAAACTATAAAACACTGAATGTTGAGTTTTAAACCAGTTTTTTTCACTCTCCTCTCTCACCTTTATCAAGAGACTCCTTAGTTCCTCTTCATTTTCTGCCATAAGGGTGGTGTCATCTGCATATCTGAGGTTATTGATATTTCTCCCAGCATTCTTGCTTCCAACTTGTTCAAGGCTTTATGCAGTGTGCTAAGTACCAAGATCACCTAATGTGAAAAGCCAACTCACTGGAAAAGACCTTGATGCTGAGAAAGATTGAAAGCAGGAGCAGAAGGGGACAACAAAGGATGAGATGGTTGGATGGCATCACCAACTCAATGGACTGAGCAAATTCCAGGTAATGGTGAAGGACAAGGAAGTCTGGCATGCTGCGGTCCATGGGATTGAAAGAGTCAGATATGACTTAGCAACTGAACAACAAAATATGGAGACAGCCACTAAGGAGCAGGATTCCTGTTAGAACCAAACCCGTTCCTTCCTGAGACTTAACTTCTAGCCATGTCCCTTTTCATGGGATGAGGTGTCTACTGGGTCAAGGGGAGATGACTACCCGAGCCCACTCCCTCACATTCCAGACTGTGCCCTGTCTAAAGTGCCCCAGACTTCACAGGTCCTGACCCCAAAGCCCAACTTCACTTTCAGGACCTGAATAGTCCTCTTGCATAGATCTGCCCTGGAGGGTGGCCAAAAACCCTCTTTTTTCAGGGGTGCCTGGAGCCTGGGGTGAAGTGAGAGGGTGATGCCAGGCCAAAGAGCCCATCTCCACCACACTCCAGCACAGAACTCTGATGAGTTCAAGATTTCTCCATCTGGGGGATTCCTTGGTGTGCCAGCGGTTAGGACTGGATGCTTGCATTGCAGGGAGCATGGGTTCAATCCCTGGTCAGAGAACATAGATTCTGCAAGCCATGGGGTGCAGCCAAAAGAAATAAATTTAGCTTATTTTTTTTCATTTATTTTTATTAGTTGGAGGCTAATTACTTTACAATATTGTAGTGGTTTTTGCCATACATTGACATGAATCAGCCATGGATTTACATGTGTTCCCCATCCCAATCCCCCCTCCTGCCTCCCTCTCTATCCCATCCCTCTGGGTTATTTTTTAAAAAAGAATTTTCAATTTGAATTTGGCTTTCCAGGCTGTTTTAAAGATATATCTTTCAAGACTGGAGCAACAACATATTTTATTTACCAATTTGTTAACTTGATTCATAACTCTTAAACATTTAGACCAGTAGTTCTCAAATTTTCTGGTCTCAGGATATTTTTACTTTCTTAAAAAGTGTTGAGAACCCCAAAGAGTTCTTGTTTTGTATGTTACATCCATCAGTGTTTGCCACGTTAAAACTTTTAACTGAGACATTTTAAAAACATTCATTCATTAACTTGTTTCAAAAATAATAATAATAAGCCTGTTGCATGGTAATATAAATAACACATTTTTAAATAAAAACTAATTTTCCAAGACAAATGAGAAAATGTAGCACAAAGTGTGCCACTGTCTGACAGTTTTGCAAATCTCCTTAATGCCTATATTAAGAAAGGCAGCTGGGTTCTCATCTTTGTTCCTGCTTCCGTTTGTTATGACGTGTTGTTTGGTTGGAGCATGAGAAAAAACTCAGAATTCCCACAGAGATACAACCGGTAAAGAGAGGAGTATTTTAATAGACCTTTCAAAGAATTATGGATGTTCATACTTGATACTATACCAGAAGTCAACAAGCATTTCATTCTTTTTTTTAAACTGAAGTATAGTTAACTTATAATGTCTTATTAGCTTAAGGTGTACAACATAGTAATTCCATATTTTTATAGATTATACTCCTTAGTTGTTACAAAATGTTGGTTCTATTCTTTGTGCTGCACATTTCCTCATTGTAGCTTATTTATCTTACCCACAAAATTTTGTAACTCAGAATTGCTTTCACATATTTTGCCCCTCCTCCCAGCCCTCTCCCCACTGATAACCAATAGTTTGCTCTCTGTATCTGTGATCTGTTTTATTTTTTCAGATTTCACATACATATATGAAGACGGTATGGAGGTTACTCAAAATTTTTTTTAAAGAAGCTGTTTCTTAAGGATTAGTTACCAGGACTAGAAAAAGGGTAAGGGAGGCACTCAGGGTACAAACTCAAGGAGAACTCATTCTCAGGGGTGTGAGGTGCCTGCACTTCATTCCTTCCACCTAACCCTAGGCCTGCTGGTTGAATGAGAACTTCAAAGCGTAAGCAATAAGCTTTGTTTCCTACTCTGTTCCATTAAAATCCCCTTTATGTCTTGTAGTTTGAATGGGTCCTTTGTTCATGCACGATTTTGTAACTGTCAGGACTAGGATTGATTTTACTCTACTTACAAGGTACTGAATTACCTTGCTGCTGTCTCACAGATGTTGGCAAAAGACATGAGATTCCTTTGTCAGTGACAAAGGACTTGACTACTCACAGCATGCTCCCACAGCAAGCGCTGCGAGCATCAGCATGTTTACATCACTTCTCTTTGCCTCTCAAGTCCCACAGAGGTTATGCAGAAGCACCTGGATAGATGCTACGCAAGCAGCAGGTTTGTGCTGCAAGTGACAGACCCTGAGCTTGGGGACCAATGTTTCCTACAGCACATAGTGAGCAAGCCTGCTCTTTGACCTAAAGGGAGACAATGCCTCTTCCTTCAAGGCTGCTCACTACAAACATTTCTGAGAAATAGCTTGAATAAAGAGAGAGTCAGATCTTCCATTCTCGGCACACCCAGTGAGACCTGCAGGAGTAGACGCGAGCCCCAGTGGAGGACTGACTTCTCAACAGAAACATGATGCGTGGCCGTTCAGAAAACACTGGATCTCTGAGACGTGTGGGAGCTTCCAAATGTTAACATGTTGCTTTAAACAATATCAAAAGTCACACTCATTAATATCATTAATCTCATCAGAAAAGTCTTCCTGTGTTGAGAAGCTGTGAAACTCGCAGTGGCAGGTACATGTTACCCAAATTTCTAATTTTCACTTGAAAGTTTAAATTTTCTCTTTAACTATAAATGCACTCAGTTGTTTTATTTGAACAGACAAGCTATCTTAGATCATTTTCAGAAGAATGTATCCCATATGGTGGTGGTGGTGTTTAGTCACTAAGCGGTGTCTGATTCTTTTGTGACCTCATGGACTGTAGCCCGCCAAGCTCCTCTGTCCATGGGATTTCCCAGGCAAAATTACTGGGACAGTTTTCCTTTTCCTTCTCCAAGGATCAAACCTGTGTCTCCTGCTTGGCCGGTGAAGTCTTCATCATTGAGTCATCAGGGAAGCCCTGTATTCCACATACCCACATCTGAATAACCCTAGAGTGTCTGTCAGTCAGTCTTCCAAGTCCAGGGCCACATGATCACACCTCTACCACTTTCCTCTTCATGTCTATTTCTCCATGTCCTCTCAGTCTCTTGCTACACCTTAGGAGAGTATCTTTCTGCTTCAGGGCCTTTGCACATGCTAGTCCCTTCTGTCTAGAATGCTCTTCTCCCAGAGAACTTCCTCCCACAAGGCATTCAGGTATATTTTTAAAAGCACTTTCTCAAAGAGCACTGCCCTGACTTCCTGGCCTGTAATAACCACTGCCACACATACACTGAACACCCTCATCCTGCTTTATATTCTCCTTAGTGTATATCAATTCTTGAAATTATGTGATCTACTTTCTTGCTTGTTTGCTATCTCTTCTTTCCACTACCACCATCACCACTAGAATGCCCCTTGTGGGAGGAAATCCAGCACCTAGGACAGCACCTTGGCACTTAACAGGTTCTCAAGACTTATTTGATAAATGGATGGATAACAGCTGTCACTGAGCACCAAGATCTAGGAGACAGAATACAAAACACACACAGTCACAGCTTGTAAGATACTTGCAATTTTACTTCATAGTTGCAAAAGAGCCTAATAACAATGAAATGTGAAACTCTATGAGAAATAGGTACAGAGTGGGAGTGAAACAGTCAAAAACTCAAATACCCATCAACAAAGAAATGAGTAAATTGTGGCCTGTGTATATAATGGAATACTATGACAGAAGGGAGAGAGAGGAAGAGAGAGAGAAATATTCTCAACACCATGGATGAATTTTATCATGCTGAGTGAAAGAAGCCAGACACAAAAGAGAAGATGCTGAATTACTTTATTTACATAAGGGACAAGAGCAGGCAAAGCTCTGTTATTATAGAATCACAACAGTGGTACTTCTTGGAATGGAAGAATGTATAGACTAGGAAGGGACATGGGGGGGGCTATCTTGAAATGAAATTCTGTTTTAATCAGATATGCTAAGGTAACAGACACAGAGACAATGTCTTTGAAAGGAGAGTTTGCTACTTACAGCTCCCCAGAGAAGAGGGCATGCCACGCCACACAGGGCCACTTGGGGAAGCGCCAGGTTGGTCAGGAGGCAGAAAGAGCTGGCGAAAGGCATGGTCAGAGCTCATACTGTGATTCCCAGGGAAGAAATGGGAGAGGCAATTGGCAAGTTTAAGCAAGTTTAGAACTGGATAGTTTGAATTATTTTGGCAAACTCTGAACTATGGGGATGGTATCATATCTAGTTGTCTGGTATCTGTCCCTGGGGTGATTTAGGGCAGGGGGAATACTAGCTTAGCCTGTGAGGTGGATTTGTAAGCAATTTGTTTGCTGTCTTTAGGCTAGAAGGGGCAGTCTCCCCAAGCTAGTAAGACAACAGAAGATGTCAAAGCATCATAAAATACTGAAAATTTAAGATGAAATTAATATAGGAGCCTTACAGGATACTGATAAGCCTCTCTATCTATGTAGAAATATTTGCTGCAAAGATCTGCTTAATATTGTTACTGAACCAAACTTGGGTCAGCTTGCCCATGTGCAATAAAGTCAATCTACTGACACTGGTTTGTGGTGAAGTAAAGTGCAACATATATTTCAGGCACCAAACAAGGAGTCTGGGCAGCTAATGCTCAAAAGACCAGAACCCTCAATGGATTTTAGGAAAAGATTTTTAAAAACAGGATGAGGGAGTGGATTGTGGGGTGTGTAATCAGCTCACAGACATTCTTCTGACTAGTTGATGGTGAGGTAATTGGGAGTCAACATCATCAGCCTTCTGGTTCCAAACAATCTGGGGTCTGCATGTTTGTGGGCAGCACACAGTTAAGTTCTTCCACCTGGTGGGAGATTCAGTACCTGCAAAATAACTCAAGGGATATGACTCAGAATATTATCCATATCCCTTGAGGAGAAATTAAATGTCCTTGACTTCTTTTAACAGCTAAACTAATATTTTGTCTTGTTTGACTGTTTTGTTTGTTTGTTTTGTTTCTACATTTTCTTACTTCTCTGATTAAATTTATTCTTTGGAAGGCCTAGGAGGCTAAAGATTTTCTACAAACATAAGACAGGCAGAGGACAGGGGCGAGGGGGGTTCTGTCCCAGGAGGGCCCTACAGGGTCCTGTTCGGGCATAATATCAGTGCCCTTGATGCATTTTGTCATGATACCTCCATTTTCTAAAACTGCAAATATAGAATTCAATTGTAAGAAACACAAAGACAAGGGAACTCACTAACTCTCACTGGTCACCATTCAGGTTCATGCTCTTTCCAGCAACAGAGTCCTCCTCCTTACACCCAGACTTCAGTCCCAGGGCTCCAGGCACAGTTCCATCCCCTTCCAGCCTCCAGACAGCTTGACTCACTCATGGGAGCCCTCCAGTCTGTTTCCAGTTGCCAGCTTAGAACTGAGCAATTTCCCCCTTTGACTTTCTCCTGAGTCTTCCTGTAGGCAAAAAGTAGGGGAAATGCCCTGCAGGGCGCCACCCACTACCACCTTCCCCAAACATGGCTCCCCCCTGTCCCACCGTCCTAGGATACTTGAGGATGCCATCACCCCTTCTTGGAAGCTAATCATTTAACAGTATGAATTTTTACCCCATTACTGGAAATGGGGCCAAAAGTGCTCACTAAGCACATAGGAACTACTCCTGGAGTGAGAAGTGGGCAGGAGTGGAACCAGGATGGCATGATTCAGCCAAAGTTGCAGGCAGCCTGGGGGAGAGAAGGGTGGCTTGGCGCTCCACACACACACAGGAAGACCTGACGACACTCCCTCAATGCAGACCAGGCATGGCCCGCTCAGATCAGACGCAGATGTGCGCCTGGCCAGGCTCCCTTGATCCCCAACCCATTCTAGCTGGATGATATCACAGGGGGTGCTTGTATCCTAGGGCTCACAGCCCCAGAAGGCAGGAGCCTATCACCTCTTCTGAAGCCAGTGCAGGACCTACTTGGCACAGAGGAGTGGCAGTCAGCACTGTGGGTTGAAGTATGGGTGGACAGGGGTTAGTATGGAGGTCATCAGGGTGACACCTGAGAGATAAGGGCATGTCCTCTGGTGTGTCGCCTCTGACGTGGCTCAGCTAGGCTCTGCCCAGAGCTGAATTTCCAGAGCATCCCTTCCGTGACACCATATTATAGGACTTCCAGCCTGGGACAAGCTCAACCAAGCGGCCATGAGGATGCCCCCAGCTCCATTCTGCAGTGTTACTATGAAATGCCTGCTTTGATGGTGGCCAAGCCCTGGCGCAGCCAAGGACAGGTCGGGAGAGGCAGGGCCAACCCAGACAACACACACAGATGGACCTACACACGAGACAGCTGGCGGCCCAGGAAGCCAGCTCGGGCCCACTGCGGAGAGCCCTGGTCCAGGGGCTATGTCAAGAACCTGCTCCTTCCCAATCTCGGAAAGGAACAAGCTAATTATAACAGCTCCTGGCCACGCAAATCTCAGCCTAGAGGAAGCCTGCACCGCCAGATGGGCCTGCTCATTAAGTTGGGGAGTATGGTATTTCTTATGCAAATGAGGGCAAATAAATCCATCAGAGAAATGAGAACAACAAACATGAACAGGAGTGTGGACTTCGTAGGTGCTGACTGATGGAGGAGAGAGGAGAGGGAAAGGAGGTCAGGGAGACCACAGCACTGCCCTGGCGCTCTCGCCCAGGTGCTCTGGATTTGCCTACCCAGGCCTCCCAAGAAGGAGAGGGGGCTCCTGGGCCCCATCCAAGGCCAGACAAAAGGGTAGTGGCTGAGCCTGGCCCACAGCTGAGCACAGGAGGGGGCAGGGAGTGTGGAAGTGGACCAGGAGCTGACAGGCCCAAAACCAGGCCCACAGTAGCCCAGCCCACTTCCCAGCTCGAGTGACCACACATGCAGAGAGACGCTGACCAGACACAGCCAGCAGCTAAGATATTGGAGAAAGGATCATCAGGGCCCTGTCCACTGGGCCAGTCCTGTGAGAGGCAGGGCCTGTCCCAGGTCTAGGTGTCTCCAAGACTGAAACTCAGCACACTCAGCTCTTGCCTCAGGACGGGAGTTCCCTACTCCATCCAGACTCATCTGACAAACGGTCCAGAGCTAGGGGTTGTTTCAAACCCTCCCTGTCTTATTCCCAGGTGTCCCACTCATCACACGATACTACCAGTTCCGGCTCCTAATTATCCTCCACAAACCCACCTGCTTCTCCATCCCTACCACCCCCTCCCTGCCCCAAGCTGGGGGAGGGGGTTGTTCCAGTAACAGACCTCACGCCCCCACCTACCATTGCCCAAAATCTACCTTTTCAATCAATGAGGCCTAACCTGACCACCCTTTTTGATGCCGAAAACTACCTCTTCATCCCCCTTGGCCTACCCCTCTTTGCCTTTCCACAGCACTGATCATATTCTAGCATGTTAGGTTATTTACTCATTAATTTTTCACGTTTATTACCTGACTTCCCCACTAAAATGTGAGCTCCACTGAGGGCCGCAATCACCATCTGTTTTGATCCCTGATGCATCCCGAGGGCCTGAACAACACTTGTACCTTGAAGCTACTCAACACGTATTATTTGAGTGAGTAAATACAAAACGCCTCATGACCACAGTGTTTTTGAACAGATGAGTACAACTCTGGGTCTAATTTCCCAAGCTTGATTTAAGACAGAGATTATCCAGGTGAATATTTTCCAACTGTCTTTTAGTTGAAAGTGGAGAACTTAACTCAAGATGACAAGACTCAAAAGGTCTTTATTGACTCATATACCTTGAAAATCTAAGAGTAACTAGCTGCAGGTATGGCTGGATCCAGATAAGCAAATGATGCTGTTATAACCTGGTGTCATCATTGCTAGTTTGAGCCTCGGGCAAGCTGTTCTTCATGTGTAACACTAGTAGCTTCAGGGAAACTCCTTCTCTCTCTCAGGTCCCCAAGGGAGAGGCTTTCTCATACAAAGAGCCCCCAAATTAGCTTGCCCAGGCCTGGTTTGAGTTGAATGGAACCTTCCACCCCTGCCCCAAACCAACCACCATTCACACAGAATGGAATACAGTGGTTGGCCATACCCCAAATACTAGAGTTAGCCTAAACCACATAGACTTGGATGGAGGAGGCGTGAGGTCTGCTACCAAGGAAGAGGCCACGGGTACAGGGCAGGCATAAGCAGCTGTCTGCCCCTGGTGCCTGCCTGTCAGGGGTGTGGGACTAGCTCCCAGATGGCCTGGTGGATTCTGACGCTGACAGGGGTTGACCTGAGGACTGGCCTGCCTTACCCAGAAAACCTGAGCTGTCTTCTCATCACCCTAGGCTCCATCCAGATGAGAAGGGACTCAATAAGGGCAAGATGTCAAAATACCCCTTTAGCCAAAGGCTTGGAGAAGGAAATGGCAACCCACTCCAGCGTTCTTGCCTGGAGAATCCCAGGGACAGAGGAGCCTGCTGGGCTGCCGTCTACAGGGTTACACAGAGTCGGACATGACTGAAGCGACTTAGCAGCAGCAGCCGAAGTCTGGCCTCGGTTGCAGTGCAGCTTCCTACACATTTTCCTGACTCCACTCTCCACAGGCCCTCAAAATCAGAAACTAGGACTAAGAGTGATGACTACCATGATCACTCTCAAGTAACATTGATTTAATTTACAAATTTTTACACTGCATGAGCTAATAAAGACCTTTTCAGTTATGTCATCTAGAGTTGTTTGCCACTTTCAACCAGAAGACACCTAAAAAAAAATATTCACATTATTAATCTCTGTCTGAAGTCAAGCTTCACAAGTTAGACCCACAGCTGTATTCACCTGCTGTTCAACTGTAAGACCATGTGATTAGACTTGAAAACAATATACAAAGTTTGAACATTCAAAATGAGTTAGCAACAGTATCATTATTTGTAGATGATACAATTACAAACCTGAAAAAGTCCGAAGTACCGACTGAAAGGCATTAAAAATAAGATAATTCAGTGAGTTAAAAAACCTATTTCCAAAACAAGATTGATTTCCTATAGTTTGTTATAAGAAATAGAAATATGGAGAAGGAAATGGCAACTGACTCCAGTATTCTTGCCTGGAAAAGTCCATGGACAGAGGAGCCTGGCGGACTGCAGTCCATGGGATTACATGACTGAGCATGTGTGCACGAGGGTGGAGGGAGATGGGTTGGTAGCAATAAAGTGGTAGAACTAAAAAAAAAAAGAAATAGAAATAATGACAGCTAGATTGTGTGACAAAATAAACTATATCACTCACCAAAAGGACAAAAACATTTTCAACTAGGAATGAAATGTATGAAAAAAATATTAAGTGATGTAAAGAGGGACCTGAATAAATTGACAGACATCTTTCTTGAAAACAATATTGATACAAATTCTAAAAACATTCTACTGGGTTTCAGTATCCTCCCCAAATTCATGTCCTTCCTGAATCCTCAGGTGTGATTTTATTGGGAAATAGGGCCACTGAAGATGTAATTAAGATGAGGGCATACTAGAGTAGGGTGTGTCCTTACCTACAATGACTGGTGCCTTAAGAGAAGGGACAAGAAAGACAGAGAGAGTGCCGTGTGATGGCAGAGGCGAAGACTGGAATCCTGCGTCTACAAGTCAATGAAACACCAAGAACTTACAGGAACCACCAGAAACTAAGAGGAAGGCACGGACCAGATTCTCTTCTAGAGACTTCAGAGAGACCATGGCCTGCTGACATCTTGATTTAAGACTTCTGGCCTCCAGAATGGTGAGAGATTAGACTTCTGTTGTTCTAACTCACGTGCGTGTGTGCTCCATCACTCAGGTGTGTCCAAATCTTTGCAACCCCATGGACTGTAGCCCACCAGGCTCCTCTGTCCATAGGATTCTCTGGGCAAGAATACTGGGGTGGGTTGCCATTTCTTCTCCAGGGGATCTTCCCGGCCCCTGGATTGAACTAGTGTCTCTTGTGCCTCCTGCATTGGCAGGAGAATTCTTTACCACTGTGCAATTTGGGAAGACCCAGTTATTTCTATGTGCATGCTAAGTCACTTCAGTCATGTACAACTCTTTGCAACACTATGGACTGGAGCCCACAAGGCTCCTCTGTCCATGGGATTCTCCAGGCAAAAATACTAAAGTGGGTTGCCATTTCCTCCTCCAAAGGATCTTCCTAACCCAGGGATCAAACCCACATTTCCTGTGTCTCCTGCACTAGCAGTTGGATTCTTTACCACTGAGCCACCTGGGAAGCTCTAAGTCATGTAGTTTGTGGCAATTTATCATTACAGTCTAGGAAACTAATATAGATGCCAGTTTTCTTCCATATAAACTACAAGCTTAATTCAATCCTAATCAAAATCCTATTTGGTTGGGTTTGTAGTTTGGTTTAGTTTGACTTTTTCTTCCTTGCTTCCTTCCTCCCCCCCTTTCTTTTTGGTTTAGGGTAGTATCTTGTTTATTTTTTTCTTCTCATTTTTTTGGAAAAGGAAGATATTTAAAAGCCAGTCTATCAGAAGGAAAATATAGTTATATCTAGGAAACTTCTGAAAAGAAAAAGTAACAAAGCAGGACTAGCACTCTCTCCTGGATGTGATGAACCTACCTGGCACCACGGCCAAGAAGCAGAAATCAGGGCAGACAAGGGAGTTCAAAAATAGTCTAAGTGTAAGCTGGAAACGTGATAGAGAAGAACCACCGAATACCTCATTCAACAAAAGGCATTGACACAACTAGAAAAGAATACAAAAAATTAATGCCAAATCACAACCATATTCCTTTCACTAATATAAAGTTCTCATGGATCAAATATTTAAAGCTAAATGAATCAAACAGAGATGGTCAATTGAAGGTTGTGAGTTGTATACTTATCATGTCCTCTACTTCCAAAATAGCTAAGAAATGGCACGAGAAAACAGCATTTGCAAATGAATAGATCCCCCAAAATACATGGGGAAGCAAGAATGATGCTCTTGATGGACCATATACTTTGAGGAATTTCTGAAAAATAGAAAGCAAATAAGATCCAATTTATGAGAGAAATCAGAACACAGGGAGTTTCATTTTTGGGCGAGGGTTTGTTTTTCACACCAGACCTCTTCGGTGCTTCTTGCAACAGGATCAAACATACTTAAGACCCAAAGCATGTGCCTGCAATTACACGTTAGAAGGATTCTCAGAGACGAAAACCAATCCAACATTCTAATAAGGAAAAATATTACTGATTAGGTAAAATTTTCTACTCATCTTATAAACCATCTTCCATTTGCAAATATTTTAGGAAACTGAAGCAAATTCATGAATTCCTGGAATTGAAAGGTTGTTATTTGGGTAAACCAATATATAAGACATATATAACATTATATAAGACACTATGTAAACTAATGTACAATGCACTGCTTTATACTCCTGCCACAAGCACCACTTGTCATGTTTTGCTCACAACTCTGTCCAAAAGGGAAATAATTGAGAGTGTAGCTGCTGCACAGATACTCCCAAAAGAGGGACACAAGGGAGACTGGATTCAAGCAAAAGACACATTCCCTTTTCCTTTTCTCCTCCTACACAAATACTGTTTAGACAATTTTTTACTCTTTCTGTAAGCTATCCTCCAAAGACCTCCTTCCACAAGGACAGTGTCTGCTGAAATGGAATCACTCTCCTGACAACATTGCTGAGCTTGGCCGAGTCCTGCTGGTATTTCAGCAGTCGAGTGTGTCCTTTGATTTAGTTCCAGAAGTTGTGATGGATTCTCACCTATCACTTCCCTGGCCCCTCTCGGGCAGGCTGCAAGAACAGAGCTGGCCCCATGGTGGGAGCAGAACACTCTGGCCTCCACTGCCCAGTTGGAAACATGCTCTGTGTGTTCTTGAGAAACAGGAAGACCACGTGGAGGCCAGGCCCAGCTCTCCAGCAAAGTCTGAAAGCAGCCCCACGTGCAGTGAGCTAAGAAATAAACAGCCACCACCACAGGGCAGAGAACTCACACCAAACAAATCCATCGACATCTTTGCCCCTTGCTATCAAAATTAAAGCAACATTGAAATTTTGTTTTATACCCATTAAATTAGCAAATAACAAGAAAGCTAAATGATAGCACTGGATGCTGGCAAGGGCACAATGAAATCTGTGCACTGATACCCTTTGGGCTACTGGGCATGGCCCTTTCTCCAGACCAATTTCCCTCAGCTACTCCAGTCATCTTTGTCACTGCAACTAAAGATCCCTGACTGAAACCAGGAGTAGACACAGAGATGCTTAAAGCATCTTTGCAAAATGAGAGACAATCTCAGTCTACCACACAGGATTTACTACAAAGCAATAACAATAGAATGGGATGTGGCTTTAAAATGACGTAAAGACTAAATGGCACATGTATCAAATCAGTGTGTTGTACACCAAAAGCTCATACAATGCTACGTTGTCAACTACATCTCAGGAAAAACAACAATAGATATCTTTCTGATTATCAGAAGAGGTGCACACAGAAAGACAGATCATACAGGGGGTTTTAACAGCCCTCAAACCTAAATTATACGACAGAACCAAGACAAAACATAATTGTCACATGGTCTAGTATGTAGATTAATACACAATCAAAAATGTCCCCAAAAGCAACATCCCATTCCACACTATGTACAAAAGATATAACCAAGAATAACTCAGAAAGATAAAACATAAAAGTGTAAACAAGTTATATTGGGAATGCAACAGAAAGTGTATAAAGGAGGTTGGATTCATGGCAAAAAACATTAATTAATATGAAAACTGGCCCTTTGTTACAGTCAGAGGTGCAATTCTCAACATAGAAAATGATAACTAAATAACAGCATCAATATTCATAAAGCAAAAGTGATGGGAGATACAAAGAATAATAGGTACATGAATATTAAAACTTCAAGCTCATATCTCTTTTCCAAGACAATGCAAGATATCAAAATAAGGGTTAATTAGTTAGTAAAAGTAAATAAAAGCTTAAAGCAAATAGTACCTTTTGTGCATCTTTCCATTTAAAAAAAAAAAAAAAAACTCAATCTACCAACAGCACAAAGACAAACATATACACACAGCGTGAAAAAAAACCATGCAAGATTAAAGGAAATAAGGATTCAAAATGAGATCCATCTCATCCTTCCAAATATATAAGAAGTGGCCACATATATAAACAAGAATGTGTCTTTATTCAGCCCTCATTTTATGCCAAGACCAGTTTTAAGTGACTCACATTTAACTTTCACTACAACGCTCGGGCAGGTAGGTTTTACAAACAAGGACACCGAGACATCAAGAATTAGCCTGAAGAATAAATCTAACCAAGGAGATTTATACGCTGAGAATTATAAAACATTAGTAAAGGAAACTAAGTAAAGGATTAGTAAAGGATTCAAAAAATGGAAAGATATCCTATGCTCTTGGATTGAAAGAATTAATATCACTAAAATGGCAATATTACCCAAAGCAATCTACAGGTTTAATGTGTACCCTATCAAGCTACCCATGACATTTTTCACAAAACGAATAATCCTAAAATTTATATAGACCCATAAAAGACCCAGAATTACCAAAGTCATCCTGAGGGAAAAGAACAAAGCAGGAGGCATTACCCTTCCAGACTTCAGACAAGACTACAAAGGTACAGCAATCAAAACAGTGTGGCCCTGGCACAAAAACAAACATACATCAATGGAACAGAATAAAAAGTCCAGAAATAAATCCCACACACCTGTAGTCAATTAATCTTTGACAAAGGAGGCAAGAATATAAAATGGGGAAAAGATGTCTCTTCAGCAAGTGGTGCTGAGAAAGTTGGGCACCTTCATGTAAATCAACACCTTCACATCATGCACAAAAATAAACTCAAAATTACTTAAAGACAAGACACCATAAAACTCCTAGAAGAAATTATAGGTAAAATGTTCTCTGACATAAATTGTACCAATGTTTTCTCAGGTCATTCTCCCAATGCAGTAGAAATTAAAACAAAAATAAACAAATGGGACCTAATCAAACTTGCAAGCTTTAGCACAGCAAATGAAACCATTGACAAAATGAAAAGACAATTTATGGAATGGGAGAAAATATTTGCAAACAATGTGACCAAAAGGACTTAATTTCCAAGATATACAAGCCGCTCATTCAACTCTACAACAAAAAACAAACAGTCCAATTGAAAAATGTACAGAAGTCCTAAACAGGCATTTCTCAAGAAGATATATAGATGGTCAATAGGCACATGAAAAGATACTCAAATGGCTAATTATTGTGTGTATGTGTGTGCGTGCATGCGTGTGCACTCAGTTGCTCAGTCATGTCCAACTCTTTGCACCCCATGGACTATAGCCTGCCCAGCTCCTCTGTCCTTGGAATTTTCCATTCAAGAATACTGGAGTGGGTTGCCATTTCCTACTCCAGGGCATCTTCCCAACCCAGGGATCAAGCCCACATCTCTTGCATCTTCTGCATTGGCAAGCAGATTACCACTGCACCAGAAATGAAAATCAAAATTACACCTGTCAGAATGGCCATCATTCAAAAGCCTACAAAATAATAAATTCTGACAGGGTGTGAAGGAAAGGGAGCCCTCCTACACTGCTGGTGGGGATGTCAGTTGGTGCAGCCATTGTGGAAAACAGGATGGGATTCCTCAGGAAACTAAAAACAGAATTGTCATACGACCCAGGAATCCCACTCCTGGGCATATATCTGGACAGAAGTATAATTCAAAAAGATACATCCACCCTTATATTCATAGCAGCGCTATTCAAAATATCTAAGACTTGGGTGGATAGAGACAATGTGATACGTATCTACAATGGAATACTACTCAGCAATGAAAAAGAATGAAATAATGCCATTTGCAGAAACATGGATGCAATTAGAGAGTCTCGTATTAAGTGAAGTAAGTCAGGAAGAGATATCACTTATATGTGTAATCTAAAATATGGCGCAAATGAACTTATCTATGAAACGGAAACAGACTTATAGACATAGAGAGAGCAAACTTGCGGTTACCAAAGGAAACCGGGTTGGGGGAGGGATGGACTGGGAGTTAAATGTTGGTCGATGCAACCCCATAGACTACACAGTCCATGCAATTCTCCAGGCCAGAATACTGGAGTGGGTGGCCTTTCCTTCTCCAGGGGATCATCCCAATCCAGGTATCGAAGCCAGGTCTTTCAAATTGCAGGCAAATTCTTTACCAGCTGAGCTACCAGGGAAGTCCAAGAACACTGGAGCGGGTAGCCTATCCCTGCTCCAGCGAATCTTCCTGACCCAAGATTTGAACCAGGGTCTCCTGAATTGCAGGCAGATTCTTTACCAACTGAACTATCAGGGAAACCCTATTAAATATAGAATGGATAAACAACAAGATCCTACTGTATAGCACAGAGAACTGTATTCATTATCCTGGATAAACCATAATTGAAAAGAATATAAAAAAGAATGTGTATATATGTATAACTGAGTCATTTTGCATACAGCAAAAATTAACACAACATTGTAAAACAACTCTATGTCAATTAAAAAAACAATAAAAAAGAAGTTAAGGAGGGGGTTCAGGATGGGGAACACATGTACACCCATGGCTGATTCATGTCAATGTATGGCAAAAATCACTACAATATTATAAAGTAATTAGCCTCCAATTAAAATAAATTAATTATTTTTTTTAAAAAAAGAAATTAAATAGCTTGACAGTTACCCCCAGTCACAGCTCTCAAAGGAAAAGGAGAAGCATTCTCTGAAGGTATGGAAGACTATTCAGAGGCTTTTCACTTGTTGGTTTAATTTCAAATGCCATTGTGAACTTTTCAAAATAAAATAAAATCAAGAAATCTGTGAAAAGATTAGTACCTTCCACTTAGCTCTCAGAGCCACCTCCTCTTCCCCAAGCCTGGCATCCACTGCCCCTATTGAGCCCTAGCTTCAGCCATGTGCTTCTCATTCTGGAGTAGTCTTTCTTTTGCCTGCCATCCTCCCATTCATGTTGATCGCTGGCTCACCATGGCCTTCAGAGAAAATCCAGGCACTGCACCGTGTGCTCCTGCCCAGGCCCACTGCTCACATCTTCTGCCCCTCCGCTCACTGCCAGCTGCCGTCAGCACACCAAAAGTCCCAAGTTCCCCAACACGCCCACTTACTATGCTGTCCCCCGGCACAGAAGGCCATTCCCACTAGCTAGTGAACTCCTTTTTATTAACAATTTTATTGAGATATGATTATCATATCATGAAGCTCACCCTTTTAAAGTGTACAATTCAATGGTTCTCAGGGTGTTCACAGAGAATTACAAACCATCACCAAAATCAATTTTAGAACATTTTCATGACTTTCCCCCAAACCTCCATACCTATTAGCCTTCATCCCTTTTTCCCCTCCAGCCCCAAACAACCAGTAATCTACTTGTCTCTATAAATCTGCCTCAATGAAACTTTCATATAAGTGGAATAATATAATTGATCTTTTATGAATTATTCCTTTCACTTAACATAATATTTCCAAGGTTTATCCATGTTGTCACATATATCAATACTTTATTCCTTTTTATTGCCAGGTAATATTCAACTGTGTGAATATATCCTATTTTGTTCCATTCATCAGCTGATGGATTTTGGGGGTCGTTTCCACTTTGGGGCTATTATGAATAAAGCTATTATGAATACTCCTTTACAGGTATACCTCATTTTATTGCACTTCAGTTTATCACCTTCTCATACACTAAAATATTCACAAATTGAAGGCTTGGGGCAACCCTGTGTTGAGCAAGTCTATTGGTGCCATTTTTCCAACTGCATTTGCTCATTTCATGTCTCTGTGTCACTGTCTTATTTTGGTAATTCTCCCAGTATTTCAAAATTTTTCATTATTATGATGGTGACACATGATCAGTGATCTTTGACATTGCTATTGCAAAATGATTACAACTAACTCAGATAATGTTTAGCATTTTTTAGCAATAAAGTATTTTCAATTAAAGTATACACATTGTTTTTTTAATGTAAGCCTATATGAAGTGATTCTCGTTGTGGTTTTAATTTCCACTTCCCTGATAGCTAATGATGTTGAACACTGTTTTATGTGTTTATTAGCTATTTGTATATCTTCTCTGGAAAAAAATGTATATTCTGATCATTTGCCCTTTTTCTGGCCTCACAGGATCTTAGTTCCCCAATCAAGAACTGAACCCGTGACCCTTGCAGTGGAGGTGCAGAGTCCCAACCTCCCGACTTCCAAGGAACTCCCCATTGGCCCATTTTTAGTGGGGCTATTTATCTTTTCTTAGCAAAATGAAGGGGTTCTTCATATATTTTAAATACAGGTCCCTACCATACATGTAAATATTTTTACATGTTTAATGGTGTCCTTCACAACACAAAAGTTCTTAATTTTGAGACAGTACAATTTATCTTTCCTTGTGTTGCCTGTGTTTCTGTTGTCAATCTGTTTTATGTGCTATAGGTCTAGTCAGATTTTCAAGTTACTCCTGAGTCAGTTTTTGTAGATTGTCTCCTAGGATTTGTTCATTTCATCAAAGTTATCTAGTATTTATACATACATACATACATATATATATATATATATATATATATATATATATATATCAGTTCAGTTCAGTTCAGTCGCTCAGTCGTGTCCGACTCTTTGCAACCCCATGAATTGCAGCACGCCAGGCCTCCCTGTCCATCACAAACTCCCGGAGTTTACTCAAACTCATACCCATCGAGTCAGTGATGCCATCCAGCCATCTCATCCTCTGTTGCCCCTTCTCCTCCTGCCCCCAATCCCTCCCAGCATCAGGGTCTTTTCCAATGAGTCAACTCTTCGCATGAGGTGGCCAAAGTATTGGAGTTTCAGCTTCAGCATCAGTCCTTCCAATGAACACCCAGGACTGATCTTTAGGATGGACGGGTTGGATCTCCTTGCAGTCCAAGGGACTCTCAAGAGTCTTCTCCAACACCACAGTTCAAAAGCATCAATTATTTGGTGCTCAGCTTTCTTCACAGTCCAAGTCTCACATCCACACATGACCACTGGGTGGGGGGGAATATATATATATATATACTAGTTATCTAGAATATTGACAAATTTATAGTTTTCCTTTATAATCTTTTCTATGATGTCATCTTATTTATCTTCTAAAGTCCAGCTATTACTGCGTTCACCACCTTCCCAACACACATACTCACACACCTTCCTGAGTGTTCGTCTGTGTTCACAGTCTACCTCATTCACACTGTAACTAGGACACCTTGTCACTCAGTATCACAGCTTACACATCAGGAGGCTGTGAGCTCTTCAAAGTTAAGACCACCCCATCCATCTCTGAGGACCCAGCTACAGAGCAGGGCTGGCTGGACTGTCACTGAACTTGATGAGTCTTTGCTGGCGTCAAAGAGGCGATGTCTTTGGCTTTCTCTAGCAGTGCTGAGGAGCAAAGAGTGGGAATAGAGGAAGCTGGTATGAGGGAAAGTAAAGTAAGAAGTAGCAAGGGGCTCCTTTCCAAATGCAAGTAGCTCCCCAAGCCCTCAAAGAACAAACTCTTTCTAGACCATCTAAATTAACTGCTAAGGAAGCACAGTGCATGGAAGTCCCCAGGGACAACTCTACACTATTAGCTATTCATAAAGTGCCTTTATGTAGCCCTCTTTCTTTCTACAGAGGTATTTGGCATAAGGGACTTAACAGATAAGATTTGAAAGTAAAAACCGTTCCCACTAACACAGTCCCGAGGTCATTTGGATACTATCACCAGCCATCTGAGTTTGTAATAAACACCAGGGCTGAATAAAGATTGGCAGGGCTGTTTCATCAAAGTTGGGGAGGTTTGATGATATCCCTTTGTTAATTAAAATTCACTCTTCCAGAGAGCTGTGATCTTTGGTGTCTTATGCACCTGAAAAATATACCTTGACATTTAAGCCACACTCTCTGGGATTGTGCTAGTGGCAGTAATAAGTCACAAATTCCAAGCAGAATGAAAATGCTAAATTCTATGCTGGGACTTGATTTAAAGGGCAAGGAGACCCAACTCCTAAGGTTTGTCACTAATCCTTCACCACCCAGAGAAACAACCGTCTCCCTGTCCTTGGAATAACAAAGCCAACAACACAAGGCCACTGCCCACTCCTAAAATTTGAGGCTATGATTACAACAAACCACTTTTATGCTCTGGACAATTTGGGGGGCTGTTAAGGGGCAGTTGGCATATGGTTCAGAAACTCACTGGGCCACACAAGATCAGGAGGCTGGGTAGGTAGAGTCCTTAGACCTACTCCAGACTCAGTCACAAGCCCACAGTGACAACTAGCTGCCGCCTCTGCCCAGGATCCCAGGGTCACAAAAGGATCCCATTGACTGGCAGGGAGGAGGCTTCTGGCTTTCTGCCAGGTCTCTGCTCCCGATCTCTTCTATCCTGGCATGTGGCTTTTTGGCCACCCACACATGCCTCCTCCCCAGTCCCTCCCAGGTCCCCAGGATCCCAGCAGCACATGTAGGGAGGAAATGCTCTGACTACAGCTGGCCTCTTCTTCCTGCGTAGGTCGGGCTGTGCATTCCTGACCAGGGTGGCTTTGCACCCTGTCTGAAATGTGGGCCCCAAGCACACTTACCCTTCATACCTTTGCAGACACTGCTGCTGGACCAAAATGCCCCTTCTCATGTGCCTCTAGAACAGGATTTCACCCTCACGGTGGCTTCCTTCACCTGTACCCCATCAACCAAAGATCAGCTACCTCCATTCTGGGATCCCCCATGTCTCTGCTGTAGACAGTCCTGACAGGCTAGTTGTGTTCCCCTGATTGGTCATTACCTGTCTCCCCATGTAGACAAGGCAATAATGGTTCATGGAGTGAGACTGGGGTCAAGAAAATAAAGAGAAATATGCCCTGGAGGTCAATGGACCCATCACCCACCTCTTGGTCATATCAGGCTCAGGGAACAAGAGAAGTTGGGCTATCTTCTCAAATGGAAAAAGTATTTAAGAAAACACCATCATTGTTCTTGCTTCCTCTAGGAGATTGTCATAGAACACAGTTTTTAGGGGAGATGGAGTCAAAGGATAGAGGGAAGAGTGAGAGAATGGAGTCAGAGATAACTGCAAAGGAAAGAGATGCTGGGACAGTGACCCTGAGACAGCCAGTGATGCTTGCTCCAAATAAGCTGCTTCCTATTCGAAGTTCTGTTTCCTATCTGTAACCCATCACCAAAGTGCTTGGTTTGGTTGGTAATACAAATGTATTACCTATTCACAAAATTAAGTTCACCTTAAAAATATGTGAGAAATTCAGGTGGGGATAGACAATATGGCAGAAGAGTAGGTAGACATGGAGTACATCTCTCTCCACAGATGCATCAGGAATAAATAAACCTTCAGATGTAGGAGATCTTGCAGAACATCAGCTGAGAACAGACAAGAGTCCCTGACACTGGAAAGGAGTACAGACTCATGGATAACTCAGTCAGATGGAGGAAGGAAGGGGAAAGAAGAGAGTGAGCAGGACTGAACCTGCAACCATTGGGGGGTGGGGGGGCGGACTGAAGTGGGTGTGAGATCCCCACATTGGGACAAACATTTGGGATGGAGGGGAAGCATGTGAGCCATTGGAGACTGCAATAGCTCAGCTGTGACCGTCTGAATGGAGTGAGAACCACACAGACAAACCTTGCCACAGCCCTATATACCCCAGACAGGGACACAAGTACCCTGGAACTCTCAGAGGCTGGAAGCTGGAGCATAGGGATTGGAGAGCAAGCCCGGAGCAAGGTCAGCTGTTGACCGTGAGGAGACAGCCTAAGGGGATGGAGGGAGGAGACCTCAGTGGGGAATGCCTTTGGAGGAAATTTGGGCAGTCATGGAGGCAAGGCAATACTGCTGAGCCAGCCACATGCAGGGGGTGGAGTCATCACTGTAGCCTCTCTCACCCCACACACCAGCGCCAGCAGCTGACCAATAGAAAAAAACCCTAGAGAGGGTGGCCCTTTGAGTGCCTGATTGTGCTGAGTGATGGAGAAGTACTCCAGCCAGAGGGGTGCCTTTGAGTGCTTGCTGTTCCAAGCAACAGAGAAGGACCAGCCAGGGAGGCTCTTTGAATGCCAGCTGCCAGAGGCTAGAACAAGGCTCTAATGGTGCCATAGCTTCTGTGCCTAAAGATACCAGTGTCTCTGAACACTTGGTGCTGCGAGGGTCCCCATGATCCAAGCAACTGCACCACCTACTTGCCCAATCCTCTCTGGGGCAGAGCAGCCAGGGCTGGAAAAAAATCCTAATAGCGTGATATCATCTGTGCCCACGGCCGCCAGCTCCCCTGCATACCTGGCGCTGCCAGGGTCCCCGTGATCCAAGCAGCCACGCCACCTCCATGCACCATCTTCACTGGGGCAGAGCAGCCAGAGCTAGAGAAAAACCTAAGAGCACCGTATTTCCTGTTCCTGTGGCCACCAGCTCCCCTGCACACCTGTTGCTCCCAGGATCCCTGCAATCCCATCAGCTGTGCCAACTCCAACCCAGTCCTCACTAAGGCAGACCGAAGTCCTCTAGCACAGCCTCAGGAGCAACTCCTGTGGGTGATCCACATGCATGTTGGGATGAAACCACAATTGAACTCCAGGGGCAGCAGGGCTAAGGAAGAAGATCAAAAACCTTCCCACCAGCTGTACAAGCTGCAGATTAAATCCACAAAATCAACGAGGCAGACTCTGTGTCTGGGGAATATATGAAAGGACAATGAGAGTTCCCACAAAAGATCTGGTTCTGGATTTTCTTTTCTTCTTTCTTTTTCCATTGCTGAGGTTGTTGATTTTATTACTATTAACTCTATTTAAGCTTTTGAGAACTTTTTTTTAAAGCACACTTTTTATTTCCTTTATATCCTTATACCTATACATTGGCTTTTTGCGGCTCTATGGGGTTTTTTTTACTTAAATTGTTTTGTTTGTTTTTTGCTTGTTTTTCTTATTGTTCTTTTCCTGCTGCAGTTATTCTTCAATACATTTTACATACTTCTGTTTAACTTTGCTTTTCTATTTTTCTTCTTTTCATCCTTTTCTTTCTTTATTTCACCATGTTTGTTAGTTTGTTTTGTTTTCTTTGCTTTATTCCCCAGTTGGCACTCTGCTTTGGTCTTGCTTTCTGGTTTGTGTTTTAGTTAGTTTTGCTTTTAATTGGTCACTGTCATGTTTGGTTTCCTTTGCCAGCCGAGGGGCTCCCTGGACTGTTCTGGTTTTCTGTGTGTGTGTGTGTCTGTTCCTTTGCTCTTTGTCTGATTTCATATCTTCCACTTGTCTAGGGTTTCTTGTTTTGTTTTGTTTTTTGTTTTTCTATGTTTCTTTTAATCCACTTTAATTCCATAACAAATGGCTTGTGGAATCTCAGTTCCCTGACCAGAGATTAGGCATGAGTCCAAAATACTAGACTGCCAAAGAACTCCTGATGCCAGGGAGTACTAATTAGTGAGAACTCCCTCAAAGGCCTCCATCTAATCCCAAGACCCAGCGTCACCCAGCCGCTGGCAGCATGCTGTGCAGGAGGCCTCACCCAAACAACAGGCAAGATAAAAGCATAAACTTGATCTTCAGCACACACCCCAAAATGTACCACCTCATACAACCCTTCCCAGGAGAGGGAAAACCTCATCTCCTCCCACCAGAATGCAAGCACAAGTCCCTCCCAACACAAAACCCACACAAACTCCTGGACCAAACTCACCCACCAAAGCCAAAAACCAAACGGAAGAAGAATACAGCCCTAAGCCTGGGGAAAGAAGACCTCAGTCACAGTAAGCTAGGGATCAAATTAAAAGACAGAGAAATTGTGTGCAAATGAAGGAACAAGGTAAAAACTCACAAGATCAAATAAATGAAGAGGAAACAGGCAAACTACCTGAAAAAGAATTCAGAGTAATGATGGTAAAGATGATCCAAAACCTCAAAAATAAACTGGAGAAAATGAAAGAATCAATTAACACATTTAACAATGACCTAAAAGGAATAAAGAATAAACAGAGACAAACAACACAATTACTGAAACTAAAAATTTTCTAGAAGGAATTAATAGCAGAATAACTGAGATAGAAGAATGGATAAGTGAACTGGAAGATAGAATGGTGGAAATAACTGCTGAAGAGCAGAATAAAGGAAAAAGAACGAAAAGAATTGAGGATAGTCTCAGAGACCTCTGGGGCAATATTAAACACTCCAACATTTGGATTAGAGGAGCCCCATAAGAAGAGAAAAAGAAAGTGTCTGAGAAAATTTGTGAAGAGATTACAGTTGAAAACTTCCTAACATGGGAAAGGAAATTAGTCAATCAAGTCCAAGAAGCACAGAAGGTCCCATACAGGATAAATGCAGGAGAAACACACTGAGATACATACAAATCAAATCAACAAAGATTAAACAAACAAAAAAAAAAGAATATTAAAAATAGCAAGGGAAAAAGCAGCAAGTAACATACAAGGGAAACCCCATGTGATTAACAGCTGAGCAGAGACTCTGCAGACCAGAAGGGAATGGCAGGATATACTTAAAATACTGAAAAGGAAAAATCTACAACCAGATTATTCAACCTGGAAAGGATTTCATTCAAAAATTGGTGGAGAAACCAAAAACTTTACAGTCAAGCAAAAGTTAAGAGAATTTAGTACCACTAAACCAGCTCTACAGCAAATATTAAAGGGACTTCTATAGGCAGAAAACACAAAAGAAGGAAAAGATTTTCAAAAATAAATTCAGAACAATAAAGAAAAATGCCAATAAAAACATATATATCAATAATTAATTTAAATGTAAATGGATTAAACACTCTAACCAAAAGACACAGACTGGCTGAATAGATACAAAAATAAGACCCATATATATGCTATCTATAAGATACCCACTTCAGACATAGAGACATACACAGACTAAAAGTGAGAGGATGGAAAAAGATATTCCATGCAAATACTCAGATCAGATAAAATAGACTTTAAAATAAAGACCATTACAAAAGACAAGGAAGGATACTATGTAATAATCAAGGAATCAATCCAAGAAGAAAGCATAACAATTGTAATTATTAATGCACCCAACATAGGAGCACCTCAATATATAAGGCAAACACTAACAGACATAAAAGGGGACATTGACAGTAACACAGTAACAATAGAGGACATTAACATCCCCCTCACACCAATGGACAGCTCATCAAAATAGAAATTTAATAAGGGAATCAGTTCAATTCAGTTCAGTTCAGTCGCTCAGTCATGTCTGACTCTTTGCTACCCCATGAATCGCAACACGCCAGGCCTCCCTGTCCATCACCAACTCCTGGAGTTTACTCAAACCTATGTCCATCGAGTTGGTGATGCCATCCAACCATCTTATCTTCTGTCATCCCCTTCTCCTCCTGCCCCCAATCTCTCCCAGCATCAGGGCTTTTTCCAATGAGTCAACTCTTTGCATGAGGTGGCCAAAGTACTGGAGTTTCAGCTTCAGCATCAGTCCTTCTAATGAACACCCAGGACTGATCTCCTTTAGGATGAATTGGTTGGATCTCCTTGCAGCCCAAGGGACTCTCAAGAGTCTTCTCCCACACCATAGTTCAAAAGTATCAGGGAATATGAGCCTTAAATGACACACTAGACCAGATTGACCTAATTGATCTCTTCAGGATATTCCATCCAAATGCAGAAGAATACACTTTCTTCTCAAGTGCACATGCAACATTCTCCAGGATAGACCACATCTTAGGTTACAAATCAAACCTCAGAAACTTTAAGAAAATTGAAATTGTGTAAGCATCTTCTCTGACCACAGTGCTATGAAACTAGATATCACTTACAAGGGGAAAAAAGCTGTTTAAAAAAAAAAAAACAAGTAGAGGAGATTAAGAAACATATTTATAAATAACAGATTGCTGAAGAAATAAAAAGGGAAATCAAAAGTTCCTAGAAACAAATGACAATGAAAACACAATGACTCAAAACTTATGAGATGCAGCAGAAGCAGCTCTAACAGGGAAGTTTATAGCAATACAATCTTACCTCCAGAAACAAGAAAAACATCAAGTAGACAACTTAATTTTACACCTAAAAACAACTGGGAAAAGAAGAACAAAAGCCCCAAAGTTAGTAGAAGGAAAGAAATCAGATCAGAGCAGAAATAAATGAAAAAGAAATGAAGGAAGCAATAGTAAAGATGAATAAATCTAAAAGCTGATTCTTTGAGAAGATAAATAAAACTGACAAATCATTAGCCAGACTCACCAAGGAAAAAAGGGAGAAAAATCAAATCAATGAAATTAGAAATGAGAAAGGAGAATTCAAAGGACAATGCAGAAATAAAAGGATCATAAGAGACTATAGCGAGCAACTGTATGCCAATAAAATGAACAACTTGGAAGAAATGGACAGATTCTTAGAAAAGTTCAGTCTTCCAAGACTGAATCAGAAAGAAACAGAAATTATGAAGAAGCCAATAACAAGCACTGAAATCAAAAGTGTGATCAAAAATCGCCCAAGAAACAAAAGCCCAGGACCAGAAGGATTCACAGGTGAATTCTATTCAAACATTTAGAGTAGAGTTAATGTCTATCCTTCTTAAATTCTTACAAAAAATTGCAGAGGAAGGAGCACTTCCAAACTCATTCTACGATGCCACCATCATACTGATACCAAAACCAGATAAAAACATCACAAAAAAAGAAAATTACAGACCAATATCACTGGTGAACATAGATGCAAAAATCCTCAACAAATTTCTAGCAAACAGAATGCAACAACACATTAAAAAGATCACACCATGATCAAGTCTGATATATCCCAGGGATGCAGGAATTCTTTAATACATACAAGTCAATCAAAGTGATATACCATATTAACAAATTGAAAGGTTAAAACTATGTGAAAATCTCAATAGATGCAGAAGACACTTTTGACAAAATTCAATACCCATTTATGATTTTTTTTTAATTCTTCAAAAAATGGACATAGAAGGAAACTACCTCAACACTGGCCGCAGGATTGGAAAAGGTCAGTTTTCATTCCAATCCCAAAGAAAGTAAATGCCAAAGAATGCTCAAACTACCACACAGTTGCACTCATCTCACACACTAGTAAAGTAATGCTCAAAATTCTCCAAGCCAGGCTTCAGCAATACGTGAACTTCCAGATGTTCAAGCTAGTTTTAGAAATGGCAGAGGAACCAGAGATCAAATTGCCAACATCTGCTGAATCATCAAAAAAGCAAGAGAGTTCCAGAAAAACATCTATTTCTGCTTTATTGACTATGCCAAAGACTTTGACTGTGTGGATCACAACAAACTGTGGGAAATTCTTAAAGACATGGGAATACCAGACAACCTGACCTGCCTCTTGAGAAATCTGTATGCAGGTCAGGAAGCAACAGTTAGAACTGGACATGGAACAACAGACTGGTTCCAAATAGGAAAAGGAGTACATCAAGGCTGTATATTGTAACCCTGCCTATTTAACTTACATGCAGAGTACATCATGTGAAATGCCAGGTTGGATGAAGCACAAGCTGGAGTCAAGATTGCTGGGAGAAATATCAATAACCTCAGATATGCAGATGACACCACCCTTATGGCAGAAAGTGAAGAAGAATTAAAGAGCCTCTTGATGAAAGGTGAAAGAGAAGAGTGAAAAAGTTGGCTTAAAGCTCAACATTCAGAAAACTATGATCATTGCATCCAGTCTCATCACTTCATGGCAGATAGATGGGGAAACAGTGGAAACAGTGGCTGACTTTATTTCTCTGGGCTCCAAAATCACTGCAGATGGTGATTGTAGCCATGAAATTAGAAGTCGCTTACTCCTTGGAAGGAAAGTTATGACCAACTAGACATCATATTAAAAAGCAGAGACATTACTTAGCCAACAAAAGTCCATCTAGTCAAGGCTATGGTTTTTCCAGTGTCATGTAGGGATGTGAGAGTTGGACTATAAAGAAAGCTGAGCACCGAAGAACTGATGCTTTTGAACTGTGATGTTGGAGAAGACTTTTGAGAATCCCTTGGATTGCAAGGAGATCCAACCAGTCCATCCTAAAGGAGATCAGTCCTGGGTGTTCATTGGAAGGACTGGTGTTGAAGCTGAAACTCCAATATTTTGGCCAACTGATGCAAAGAGCTGACTCATTTGGAAAGACCCTGATGCTGGGAAAGATTGAGGGCAGGAGGAAAAGGGAATGACAGAAGATGAGATGGTGGGATGGCATCACTGACTTAATGGATATGAATTTGGGTGGACTCTGGGAGTTGGCGATGGACAGGGAGGCCTGGCGTGCTGCAGTTCATGGGGTTGCGAAGAGTCGGACATGACTGAGCAACTGAACTGAACTGAACTGAACCTCAACATAATAAAGGTCATGTATGATAAACCCACAGAAAACATTTTTTTCAATGGTGTAAAACTAAGCATTGCCTCTAAGATCAGGAACAAGACAAGGGTGACCACTCTTGCCACTATTATTCAACATAGTCTTGGAAGCCCTAGCCATGGAAATCAGAGAAGAAAAAGAAATGAAAGGAATCCATATTGGAAAAGAAGTAAAACTCTCAGTGTTTGCAGATGACATGATACTACACATAGAAAACCCAAAGGGTACTATCAGAAAATTACTAGAGCTAATCAGTGAATTTAGCAAAGTTGCAGGATATAAAATAAATACACAGAAATCACTTGCATTCCTATATACTAACAATGAAAAAGCAGAAAGAGAAATTAAGGAATCAATTCCATTTACCATTGCAACTAAGAGAATAAAAAAACCTAGGAATAATCCTACCTAAGAAGATAAAAGGACTGAATACAGAAAATTATAAGACACTGATGAAAGAGATCCAAGACAACATAAACAGATGGAGAGATATTCCATGTTCCTGGGTTGAAAGAATCAATATTGTGAAAATGACTACACTACCAAAAGCAATCTACAGATTCAGTGCAATCCCTATCAAATCATCAATGGCATTGGTAAAACTGGAACAAAAATTTCACAATTCTTATGGAAACACAAAAGGCCCTGAAGAGCCAAAGCAATCTTGAGAAAGAAGAATGGAGCTGGAGGAATCAACCTTCCTGACTTCAGACTATACTGCAAAACTGTAGTCATCAAGACAGTATGGCACTGGCACAAAAACAGAAATATAGACCAATGGAACAAGATAGAAAGTCCACAGATAAACCCATGCACCTATGAGAACCTTATATTTGACAAAAGAGGCAATAATATACAATGAAGAAAAGATAACGTCTTCAATAAATTGTGCTGAGAAAACAGGACAGTGATGTGTAAAAGAATGAAATAGAACACTTCCTAACACCATACACAAAGATAAACTAGAAATGGATTAAAGACCTAAATGTAAGATCAGAAACTACAAAACACTCAGAGAAAAACATAGGCAGAACACTCTATGACAAAAATCATAGCAAGATCCTCTATGACCCATCTTCTAGAGTAATGGAAATAAAAATAAACAAACCATACCTAAATAAACTTTAAAGCTCTTGCACAGCAAAGGAAACTACAAACAAGGTGAAAAGATAACTCTCTGGGTGGGAGAAAATAAACAGCAAAAGAAACAACTAGCAAAGGTTTAATCTTCAAAATATACGAGCAGCACATGCAACTCAACACCAGAAAAAACAAACAACTCAATCAAAAAGTGGACAGAAGACCTAAATAGACATTTCTCCAAAGACATGCAAATGACTGATAAACACATGAAAAGATTCTCAACATCACTCATTATTAGAGAAATACAAATGTAAAGTACAATGAGATATCACCTCATACAGTCAGAATGGCCATTATCAAAAAATCTGTAAAAAATAACTGATGGAGGGGGTGTGGAGATAAGGAAGCTCTCTTGCACTGTTGGTGGGAATGTAAACTGATACAGCCACTATGGAGAACAGTGTGGAGATTCATTAAAAAAAAAACTAGGAAAAATTTAAAATTTCTTAAAGAACTATGGGTGGGAGGGAGGTTCAAGAGAGGGGACATATGTATACCTATGATTGATTCATGTTGATATATGGAAGAAAACAACACAATATTGTAAAGCAATTATCCTTCAATTAAAAATTTTAACTAAAGGGCTTCACCAGTGGCTCAACAGTAAAGAATCTATAATCTGTAAAGATCTATAATCTGTAATGTAGGAGATGTGGCAGAAGCCAAGGGTTTGATCCCTGGGTCAAGAAGATCCCCTGGACAAGGAAATGGCAACCCACTGCAGTATTCTTGCCTGGAAAATCCCATGGACAGAGGAGCCTGGTGGGCTACAGTCAATGGGGTCGCAAAGAGTCAAACATGACTCAACTCAAACACAGTGACTCAACAACAAAAGCAAAATTTTTAACAAAGTTTGAAAAAACAATTCAATTCAGGCAAAAAACTGGCTCACGCACACACACATACAAATGAGAAAACCATAACTCAAAAAGACACATGTATCCCAATGTTCATTGCAGCACTATTTACAATATCCAGGACATGGAATCAACCTAGATGTTCATTTACAGGTGAATGGATGAAGAAGCTGTGGTACATATATACAGTGTTTTACTCATCCATAAAAAGGAACGAATATGAGTCAGCTCTAGTGAGATGGATACACTAGAGCCTGTTATACAGAATGAAAAAAGTCAGAAAGAGAAAAACAGATATTAACGCATGTATATGGAATATAGAAAATGGTACTGATGAACCTATTTGTAGGGCTGGAAGAGAAATGCAGAAGTAAAGGATGGACTTGGATACTGTGGGGGAAGGAAGGGATAAATTGAGAGAGTAGCACAGACTTATATACACCACTATGTGTAAAATAGATAACTAATGTGAAACTGCTGTATAACACACGGAGCTCAGCCCAGTGCTCTGTGATGACCTAGAAGGGGTGGAATGGAGAGGGTGAGTTGGGTGGGAGTTTCAAGAGGAAGGAGGTATACATATACTTACAGCTGATTCATGTCATTGTATTGCAGAAATCAACACAACATTGTAAAAATTATCCTCCATCAAAAAATAAAATTTTAAAAAATATGTGCAGAAGCATGAGGCTGGAACATGTTGGGCTGGCCGCCCAAGCCCATTATTGCCCTTGGACAGGGAAGGCTTGTCTGGTGAGGGAGAGTGGTCCAGATATGGCTGGAGATGGCCCTTCTGGGTCAATGTCACCAGCTGCAACTAGGAAAAGAGGATGAAGTGATGCAGATATTAGGATAGTCTGGGCAGCTGCCTATACTCTCTGCTTAATATTCTCTTTAACTCAAGACATTCTGACTCTATCTTGGAGGTTGGCTCCAGAGAAGTCCACAGCAGAAGGCTGTGTCTGAGATGCCAGGCTCTGGTTCCTCCTTTTCTCTCTCCCATTGTCATGCTTGAATTGGACCCAAGGCTGTTACAGCTATGACATTTAGAAGTCCCTTGCAAAATATTTGCTGATTTTATTGTTAGGAAACCCATATTTTTGTTGCTTTAGTAAATTTATTTATTTTCATTGTTTTTGGAGTGTACAAATGCAATTGGCTATTTTATTGATTATATATCAAGCAGCTTGCTATTGGTTCAGTTCAGTCATTCTGTCATGTCCATTGCTTTGCAACCCCATGGACTGCAGCACACCAGGCTTCCCTGTCCATCACCAACCCCTGGAGCTTGCTCAAACTCATGTCCATTGAATCAGTGATGCCATCCAGCCTTCTCATCTCTGTCTTCTCATCTCTGTCATCCCCTTCTCCTCCTTCCTTTAATCTTACCCAGCATCAGGGTGTTTTCCAATGAGTCATTTCATTGCATCAAGTAGCCAAAGTATTGGAGCTTCAGCTTCATCACCAGTTCTTCCAATGAATATTCAGGACTGATTTCCTTTAGGATTGAATGGTTTGATCTCCTTGCAATCCAAGAGACTCTCTAAAGTCTTCTCCAACACCACAGTTCAAAAGCATCAATTCTTTGGCACTCAGCCTTTTTTATGATCCAACTTGCACATCCATACATGACTACTGGAAAAACCATAGCTTTGACTAGACAGGCCTTTGTTGGCAAAGTAATATCTCTGCTTTTTAATATGCTCTCTAGGTTGGTCGTACCTTTGCTTCCAAGGAATGAGCATCTTCTCATTTCATGGCTGCAGTCACCATCTGCAGTGATTTTGGAGCCCAAAAAAATAAAGCCTAACACTGTTTCCATTGTGCCTCCATCTATTTGCCATGAAGTGATGGAACCAGATGTCATGATCTTCATTTTCTGAATGTTGAGTTTTAAGCCAGCTTTTTCACTCTCCTCTTTCACTTTCATCATGAGGCTCTTCAGTTCCTCTTCACTTTCTGCCATAAGGGTGGTGTCATCTGCATACTCAGGGGGCAGGTAAGGTGATCTGGTATTCCCATCTCTTTCAGAATTTTCCAGTTTGTTGTGATCCACACATTCAAAGGCTTTAGCGTAGTCAGTGAAGCAGAAGTAGATGTTTTTCTGGAATTCTCTTGCTTTGTCTATGATCCAATGGATGCTGGCAACTTGATCTCTGGTTCCTCTGCCTTTTCTAAATCCAGCTTGAACATCCAGAATTTCTCGGTTCACGTCTGTTGAAGCCTAGCTTGGAGAATTTTGAACATTGCTTTTCTAACATGTGAGATGAGTGCAATTGTATGATAGTTTGAACATTCTTTGGCATTGCCTTTCTTTGGGATTGGAATGAAAATGGACCTTTTCAAATCCTGGTAGTCTTATACTACCTTATTGATTCCTGTCTTCTGTTTGTAAATGGAGGGAGGGGGTCTATTTATACAAGCATATCATCAGACACCAATTACTATATGGTTTCCTTTTTTCTAATCCTTGTATATTGAATTTGTTTTTCTTCTTTGTCTACATTGTCTTGGACCTACAGGACAATATTGTATTTAAAGAGCACAGTTGGGTATCCGATCTTATTTCTGATTGGCTAAGAATTACTGTAGCCTTTCACCCTGGAGTATGATGTTTGCCACAGATTATAATATGTAACTTCTACTTCTAATTTGCCAAAAGTTCATTTGGTTTTTTTTTTTTTAATCATGAGCAGCTTTTGAATTTTATGAAATTCTTCATCTGCATTTATTGAGAATATTATTTGCTCAGCCGGTAAAGGATTCGCCTGCAATATGGGAGATTGGGTTCAATGCCTGGGTTGGGAAGATGCCCTAGAGAAGTGAAAGGCTACCCACTCTAATATTCTGACCTGGAGAATTCCATGAACTATATAGTCCTTGGGGTCGCAAACCGTTGGACACGACTGAGCAATTTCACTATCAGTATTTTCTCCCTCAGCCTATTAATGTGTTGAAGTCACTAGTAGACTTTCTAATGTTACATTGAGTTTCTGAAATATTACAACTTTGACATGTTTATATCTTTATATATGTTGCTTTGATTCAGTTTGTTGATATTTTACTTAGAAAGATTTTGTACCCATATTCAGGAGTAGATTGGCCTATGATTTACTTTTCTCCTAATTTTGTCTAGTTTTAGTATCTAGGTTATTTTTTGTATTAAAAAGCGAATTGGAGAGTATTTTTTCAGAAGACTTTACATAAGACTGAAATGATCTTCAAACTTATCTTAAACTTGCCACAGTCTGTTGTTTCATTTATGAAGGATTGTTTACTGATAATTCCGTTTCTTTAAATATTATCAGGTTTTTTCGTTCTCCTTCAGCCATTGTTGTTTAATTTTCTAGCTATTCTTAGGAAGTTCTGTGTTTAAGGACATTGAGTCATCCATATTATTTTCCTACTGTTATTTTAATCTTAGCTTTATCTTGAGTCTATCTTCTCTTCATTCCTGAAAATTTTTGTGTTCATGTGTGCCCTTTTTTCCAACTTTATCAAGATATGTTTCACAGCATAAAATTCACCATGTAAAGTATTAAAGTTCAGTGGCTTTTAACATATTCACAGGTTTATTCAACCATCACCATCATCTAATTTTAGAACACCTCAACATTAAGAAAGACTTCAAGCACATCAATAGTCATTTCCCACTCCAACTCCCTCCTTACCACGTGAATTCGCTTTTATTATGTTATATGTTTACATTGATTCAAAAGTCAAAAGAACATTCAGAGGTATAAAACAGGTATAAAAACATTTGCAGGGAATTCTAACTCCCACCCCCTCTTTATAGGTAATCATTTCATTAGTTTTCTGTTTATTTTTCTATATTTCTTTATCCAAACACAAGGAAATGCAAATATATTTATTCCTGTTTTCCATCCTTTCCTTGGAGAAAGATGACATAATTTCCACAGTATTGTGCACCTTTCTTTTTCATTTAGTATATCCTACAACACATCCTCCTTCTTTCCTACAGTGATGTGTGTGTGTTAGTCACTCAGTCATGTCTGATTCTTTGTGACTCCATGGACTGTAGTTCACCAGGCTCCATGGGATTCTCCAGGCAAGAATAATGGAGTGGGTAGCCATTTCCTTCTCCAGGGATCTTCCTAACCCAGTAATCAAACCCAGGTCTCCCACATTGCAGGCAGACTCTTTACCATCTGAGCCACCAAGGAAGCCCTTCTACAGTGATAGTTCCTGTTTATTTAAGCACTTCCCTCTTGACAGACCTTCAGCTTCTTTCCAGCCTTTTACCATTGTAAACAATGCAATAGTTCATGGGTTATGTCATACCTGTGACTTTCTGTCTGTAGAGTCCCAGAGGTGGGATTGCTGGGTCAGAGGATAAATGCCAACTGCTGTCCACAAGGGCTGTACAGGTTTACATTATTCACCACCAAATCTATTTCTTTACAGCCACACCAACTATGTCCTTTCTTTTGTGATTTTTGCCAATCTAACATGTGAGAAATGGTGTCTAAGTGGAGTTCAATTTGCATCTTTCTTATGAGTGAGATTTGCATCTCATGATATTTAAAGATCATTTCTTTCTGTATGAACCATTATTTCCTGGCCCATTTTTCTGTTGGGTTCTTGGTCTTCTTCATACAGAAGAGAACACTCTGTCTAGGTTATCTATTGCTATGTGTGGCATGTGAAAGTGTTAGGGGCTCAGTTGTGTCCAACTCTCTGCCACCCCATGGTCTGTCCATGGAATTCTCCAGGCAAGAATACTGGAGTGGGTTGCCATTCCCTTCTCCAGGGGATCTTCCTGAAATGGGGATCAAACCTCGGTCTCCTGAATTGCAGGCAAGTTCTTTACCATCTGAGCTACCAGGGAAGCCTACGCTTTATGATAAAAAGTATATGCTGCTGCTGCTAAGTCGCCTCAGTCGTGTCCGATTCTGTGCGACACCATAGACGGCAGCCCACCGGGCTCCCCCATCCCTGGGATTCTCCAGGCAAGAATACTGAAGTGGGTTGCCATTTCCTTCTCCAATGCATGAAAGTGAAAATTGAAAGTGAAGTTGCTCAGTCGTGTCCGACTCTTAGCGACCTCATGGACTGCAGCCTACCAGGCACCTCCGTCCATGGGATTCTCCAGGCAAGAGTACTGGAGTGGGGTGCCATTGCCTTCTCCAAAAAAGTATATGAATTTGGCCCAAATTTCTGGCACAGAACTCCTAAAACCCTTGGAATTTCTAAGTGATGAGAGTCAACAAAAGTGTCTTTTGTTATGTTGAGGTGATTTTAGCCCCTCACCTTAGGATGTGGTTGACTGCCAGGAGAATCAAACATGTGCCTGTGTGTGTGTGAATATGCGAGTGTGTGTGAAAATAAGTATGCATGTGGGAGTGTGTGTGTGAGAATTCTCAGCTCCAGTTCCAAGAAGCTGGAACAATTGCCAATGGTCTGATTTATTTACTCATGCCTTTGTAGGCATGATGCCTATGTATGCAATCAATGAAGCCTCTACAAAAAAAAAAAGAAAAAAAAAACAGGGTTTGGAGCGTTTCCAGGTAGGTGAACACGTGGAGAATTTGGGAGAATTTGCTCAGAGAAAGTATAGAAGCTCTGCAAACCCAAGGAGGTGAGTCATTGGAACCTCTAATCTATAACCAGTGGATTAGAAGCACAGGTGATAATCTGGACTTGCAATGGGCATCTAAAGTGTGCAGAGGAGTGAGCTTACATGGCTGCATTCATCGGGCAGCTGACAGTCCAAGAAGCTGGGCAGCCCAAGAAGGCATCACTTACTTGTCTCATGCGTCTGTCACCCCTAGGTGGGCTCCCCAGTGGCTGGCTGGGTTGAGCTTCTTTACAACATGAGGGTCTCAAGGAAGCCAGCCTTCTTGCATCATGGTTAATTTTTCATGAAGGAGGAAACAAGCTTAGAGTCCTCTTATGGCGTGACTTCAGAAGTCACAAAACACCACTTCTGCATTGTCTTAGTCAGAGAAAGTCACAGGTCAGATTCAAAGGATAGGAGATAGACTCTACCTCTGACTTGGGGGAGTGGGATGGGGTACGGGAAACATAAGAACTGGTGGGAGCATCTTTCAAGACCATCTGTCATCTACACCTATGTTGGATACATTATCCTTTTGCAAAATTAATTAGAAATATTTTTGCCAGTTTATCATTTGTCTTTTGATTTTGCTAATATTTATGTATATGTGTATAGTGTTTTTAATATTTTATTTTGAAACAATTACATAATCACAGGAAGTGGCAATCATAATACAAATTCTCCTTGGACTCATCACCTGGTTTCTCCCAGTAATAAGATCTTACATTAACATCAAAAAGCAACA
The DNA here is from genome assembly GCF_963930625.1 of Muntiacus reevesi. Lineage (NCBI taxonomy): Eukaryota > Metazoa > Chordata > Mammalia > Artiodactyla > Cervidae > Muntiacus > Muntiacus reevesi. The sequence goes on along the minus strand of NC_089249.1, from coordinate 180,762,387 downwards.
AAACCAGAAAATATCAAAACCAATAAACATCAAAGTCAGGAAAATTGACACTGGTATCACATGTGTCATTTTATCATGTGTAGAGATTCATGTAACCACTACCACAATCAAGGCACAAAACTTGCCCATCAACCCAAAGATCTGCTAGAGCTTCTTTCTCATTGTCATGACCCACTGCCCTCATACCACCATACTTAACCCCAGCAACCACTCATCTGCTTTTTCCATCTGCAAGGGGTCAAATAGTGGCTTACAAAAAGATATGCCCAAATTCTAACTCCCAGAATCTGAAACCAGAGAATGTCAAGGATTATCTCTTCTTTTTAACAGATTATACTTCTAGTGCCATGTCTAAGAAATCTTTACCAAGAACTAGGCCTTTGAGATTTTTCTAGATGTTATGTTGTGAGAGCTGTATAGTTTTACAGTTTATAATTAATTCTCTAATTCATCCTGAGTGAATTTTCATGTAAAGTGTAAGATTTATGTCTATGAACTTTTTTTGCCTATGGATGCCCATTGTTCTAGCACTCTGTTGAAAATCTATCTTTCCTCTGTCTAACTGCTTTTGCACTTCTGTTCATAATCAGTTGGCCATACTTGCTTGGGGCTACTTCTGGATTTCATTGAGTTAGACAAGGCTGTGGTCCATGTGATCAGATTGGCTAGTTGTCTGTGATTGTGGTTTCAGTCTGTCTGCCCTCTGATGCCCTCTCTCAGAGCCTACCATCTTACTTCAGTTTCTCTTACCTTGGACATGGATATCTCTTCACAGCTGCTCCAGCAAAGCTCAGCCACTGCTACTTACCTTGGATGTGGGATAGCTCCTCTCATCCTGTTCAGCTCCTCTCAAACTGTGGAAAATTCTGAAAGAGAAGGGAATACCAGACCACCTGACCTGCCTCTTGAGAAATCTGTATGCAGGTCAGGAAGCAACAGCTAGAACTGGACATGGAACAACAGACTGGTTCCAAACAGGAAAAGGAGTACATCAAGGCTGTATATTGTCACCCTGATTATTTAACTTATATGCAGAGTACATCATGAGAAATGCTGGGCTGGATGAAGCACAAGCTGGAATCAAGATTGCTGGGAGAAATATCAATAACCTCAAATATGCAGATGACACCACCCTTATGGCAGAAAGTGAAGAAGAATTAAAGAGCCTCTTGATGAAAGTGAAAGAAGAGAGTGAAAAAGTTGTCTTAAAACTCAACATTCAGAAAATGAAGATCATGGCATCTGGTCCCATCACTTCATGGGAAATAGATGGGGAAACAGTGGAAACAGTGGCTGACTTTATTCCTCTGGGCTCCAAAATTACTGCAGATGGTGGTTGCAGCCATGAAATTAAAAGACGCTTACTCCTTGGAAGGAAAGTTATGACCAACTAGACAGCATATTAAAAAGCAGAGACATTACTTTGTCAACAAAGGTCCATCTAGTCAAGGCCATGGTTTTTCCAGTGGTCATGTATGAATGTGAGAGTTGGACTATAAAGAAAGCTGAGCACCGAAGAATTGATGTTTCTGAACTGTGGTGTTGAGAAGACTTCTGAGAGTCCCTTGGACTGCAAGGAGATCCAACCAGTCCATCCTAAAGGAGATCAGCCCTGAATGTTCATTTGAAGGACTGATGCTGAAGCTGAAACTCCAATACTTTGGCCACCTGATGCAGAGAGCTGACTCATTTGAAAAGACCCTGGTGCTGGGAAAGATTGAGGGCAGGAGGAGAAGGGGACGACAAAGGATGAAATGGTTGGATGGCATCACCAACTCAATGGACATGAGTTTGGGTGAACTCTGGGAGTTGGCGATGGACAGGGAGGCCTGGCGTGCTGCGGTTCATGGGGGTTGCAAAGAGTCAGACATGACTGGGTGACTGAACTGAACTGAACTTCTGGATTGTCCATTTTGTTTCATTAATCCCTCCACCAATACAATACAGTCTTGATTACTTTAGTTATAAGTCTTAAAAAAGGGGTGATTCCTCCCTCTTTATTCTTCTTTGTCAAAATTGTCATTAGCTATTCTAGTTTCTGCTCCTTTCCATATAAATTTAAGAATAATCTTGCCTATATCTAAAAAATATCTTACTGAGATTTTTATAACAACTGATTAAACCTATATATCAGTTTAAGGAGAACTAATATCTTTGTTATGTTGAATATTCTAATTCATGAACATGTTCTGTCTCTCCATTTATTTACACAGATGTAGAAAACAAACATGGGCTTCCCTTGTGGCTCAGCTGGTAAAGAATCCACCTGCAATGCAGGAGACCTGGGTTTGATCCCTGGATTGGGAAGATCCCCTGGAGAAGGGAGAGGCTACCCACTCCAGTATTCTGGCCTGGAGAATTCCATGGACTGTATAGTCCATGGGGTTGCAAAGAGTCAGACAAACATACAGATACCATTGGGAAAGAGAGGGTGGGGATGACTTGGGAAATTGGGGTTGATATATATATATATATATATATATATATATATATATATATATACACACACACACACACACACAATACTGTGTATAAAATAGAACTGACTGTATACCACATGGAGCTCTACTCTCTGCTCTGTAATGACCGAGATAGGAAGGAAATCCCAAACAGAGGTGATCATATGCATAGAGAGCTGATTCACTCTCCTGTCCCACAGAGACTAACAGGACATTGTAAAGCAACTACACTCCAATAAAGATTAATTTTTTAAAAAAAATATAGATCCTCTTTGGTGCCTCTGGTCAGCATCCTGTAGTTTTCAGCACTTGAATCCTGCACATTTTGTTAGATTTACACCTGAGTATTTTTTTTAAGTGATTATAAATAATGTTGAATTTTAATTACAATGCCCACATGTTCACTGCTAGTTTGTAAAAACACAGTAGACTTTGCATTCTATAACCTTGCTGAAATCACTTAGAGGGTTTTGCAGACTACTTCAGATTTTCTATGTAGTCCCTAAATGTTGTCTACAGATAGAAACGGTTTTATTTCTTCCTTTCCGATAGTATGTTGTTATTGTTTAGTTGCTAAGTCATGTCTGATTCTTTTGCAATCCCATGGACTACAGCCCACCAGACTCCACTGTCTGTGGGATTTTCCAGGCAAGAATACTGGAATGGGTTGCCATTTCCTCCTCCAAAGGATCTTTCCAACCCAGGGATCAAACACATATCTCTTGCCTCTCCTGCATTGCAGGTGGATTCTCTACCACTGAGCTACCAAGGAAGCCCTTCCAATGGTATACATTTTATTTAACATAGTTGACTTGCATAGCTAGAACTTCTGATAATATATTGAATAGCAGTAGTGAGAGCAGACATCCTTGCCTATTCCTGATTTTAAGGAGGAAAGATCTAATCTTTCACCATTGAGCACGATGTTAGCTATAGGATTTTTGTAAATGTTCTTTATCATGTTGAAGAAGTTCTCCTCTATCTCTAGCCAACTAGGAGTTTTTATCATGAATAGATGTTAAAATGTGCCAAATGCTTTTCTATATCATTGATATGATCATGTAATTTTGTGGATATAGCATATTAATTACATTAATTACATTGATTGAGTTCAATATTATTTGTTATTGTTAAATTTAATAATAAATGTTATTAATATTAATTCATTACAATTAATTACATTAATTGATTTTTAATATTAATTGATTTTTGAATGTTGAACCAATCTTGCATCCTTGGAACAAACTTCACGTGGTCATGGAGTATAATTGGTTTTATATATTGCTGAATTCTATTTGCTAATGTTTTGTTAAGAGTTTTTGAAATATCTTATAATTCTAATGTCAATTATACCTCAATAAAGTTGAAATTTTAAAATAAAACTAAATTAGCAGAGAAAAAAGAATTGTTGCATCTATATGCATGAGGGAGTATAATTAACACATTATGTCTATATGCATGAACAATGTATATATTAGTCTTTAGGTTCTTCTTTTTCTTTATTTTATTTGTTTGGCCCGGTCTTTGCTTCAGGGTAACACTGACTTCATTAATGAGTTAGGAAATATTTTTCCCTCCTCTGTTTCCTGGAAGAGGTTGTATAAAATGAGTGTTAATTTTTTTAAATGTTTGATAGAATCCAGGAGGGAAATCACGGTCCCAGAGATCTCCTTTGGGGGAGTTCTTTAATTTTAAACTAAATTTTGTTAATAGTGGTGTGCTGTGCGCTAAGTTACTTCAGTTGTGTCCAAGTCTTTGTAACTCCATGGATCGTAGCCCACCAGGCTCCTCTGAACATGGGATTCTCCAGGCAAGAATACTGGAGTGGGTTGCCATTTCCTTCTCTAGGGTATTGTCTCAATCCAGGGATCAGACCCACTTCTCTTATGTATCCTGTGTTGGCAGGCAGATTCTTTGCTACTAGCGTCACCTGGGAAGTTAATAGTGATAGAGTTAATTAAATTAACTCTTTCATATTGGGTTAGTGTGGAATTTGTGTTTTCATAGAAGTGATCCATGTCATGTACGTTGTCAAGTGTATGTGTGCAGTTGTTCACAGTATTCCCCTTCCATTCCTTCAGTGTCTGCAGGGTCTGTTTTATTCTTGGTATTAGCAATATTACTAATATGTGTCAGCTCTCTTTTTTTCTTTGTCAGCCCTGCTAATGCTTTGTCCATTTTATTAATCTTTTCAAAGATCTAGCTTTTTGTTAATTGATTCCCTCTGTTGTTTTCCTGTTTTCAACTTCACTGATTTCAGATCTTGTCTCTATTATTTCCTTCATTCCGCTTGCTTTGGATTTTTTTTTCCATTTATTTTTATTAGTTGGAGGCTAATTACTTTACAATATTGTAGTGGTTTTTGTCATACATTGACATGAATCAGCCATGGATTTACATGTATTCCCCATCCCAATCCCCCCTCCCACCTCCCTCTCCACCCGAAAGAGACACAGATGTACAGAACAGACTTTTGCTTTGGATTTTTGTTGTTCTAAGTTCTTGAGTGAAAACTTAGACTGTTGACTTGAGACTTTCCCTCTTTACTGATGCAAGCATTCAGTGCTACAAACTTATTTCCAGTAGTCCTTTAGCAGGGTGCCACAAATGTTGATGCTATATTTTCATTTCTAATGTACTTTTTAATTTGCTTTAAGATTTCCTCTTTAATCCAGGGATTATTTAGAAGTGTATTGTTTAGTTTCTATTTGGAGATTTTCCTGTTATTCTTCTGTTACTGATCTCTAGTTTGATTCCAGCATAGTTGGGGAACACACTGCATGATTTCAGTTATTTTATACTTGCTTTGGTTTGTTTTATGACACAGAAGTGGTCTGTCTTGTTATATAATCTGTGGGTGCTTGAGAAGAGATTCTGCTGTTGTTGCTGTGAGATGTTGTATAAATGCCAGTTAGATCTTGTTGATTGATGGTGTTACTGAATCCTTCTATATCTTTAATGCTTTTCTGTCAAATTGTTCTATTAATTGTTGAGGAGGGGTGTTGAAGTCTCTATAATTGTGGAGTTGTCTATTCTTTCCACTTTTTCAGTTTCTGCTCTGCATATTTTACAGTTTTGCTGTTTAATGCATATACATTTAGGACTGATATCTCTTCTCTTTTTTTCAACTTGAAGGAAAAGCATTTATTATCTGAGAGTGCCACACAGGAAATCTGACTTATAAATTGTGCTTAAAATGTTACAGTTTCCAACTTTCTTTAATGCTAATCTTAATGCTATAATAGGTTGTGAGACATGTGTTTTGACTTGAGAAATTCTTTCCTTTTCTAATTAATTCTCAACTTTACTATATGAAGCATTTGTGGTGGAGGAGTTCCAAAAGTTTGCACGCTGAGAAAGGGTCTGTTGGAGGGGTTCAAATGGCCATTTTCCGAAAGGGACTTTCAGAAAAATTCAGTTCATCTAGAAAATCAAAGTGCTCACTCTCCACTGATGAAGTTTGGAAAAAAGCATTTGTGTTGACATTCCACTATGACACAAGCTATCTCTACCACTCTGGTCTGGATTCCATCCTTCTCTCTCAGGTTCTTTCTGTCCCTGTCAAATGTCTCTGAAGTTTCCCACTGGGACAAGATTCTCCCAGCACCAATGTTTTATTCACATGATTCCCCACCTGGATTCCCACTAGATTCCCCCACATCTATGCAGATTCTTATAATATTGGCCTTTGCTTTTTTTCCCCCTCCCACCTCCCACCCTATCCCATCCATCTAGGTGGTCTCAGAGCCCAGCTTTGAGTTCCTTGAGTCATATAGCAAATTCCCATTGGCTATCTATTTTACATATGTTAATGTATATGTTTCCATGCTACTCTTTCCATTCGTCCCACCCTCTCCTTCCTACCCACTATACCGTGTCTATAGGTCTGTTCTCTATATCTTCATACCCACTGTTACCCTACAAATAGGCTCATCAGTACCATCTTTCTAGATTCTATATATATATATGCATTAATATGCAATATTTGCTTCTCTCTTTTTTTAGTTACTTCACTCTGAATAATAAGCTCTAGGTTCATCCATCTCATTAGCACTGACTCATATGCGTTCCTTTTTATGGCTGAGTAATATTCCATTGTATATCTGTACCACAGCTTCTTTATCCATTCATCTGTCGATGGACATGTACGTTGCTTCCATGTCCTAGCTATCGTGATTAGTGCTGCAATGAACAGTGGGGTACATGTGTCTTTTTCAATTATTGTTCTCTCAGGGTACATGCCTAGTAGTGGGAGTGTTGGGTCATATGGTAGTTTTATTCCTAGTTTTGAAAGAAATCTCCATACTGTATTCTGTAATGGCTATATCAATTTACATTCCCACCATCAGTGCAATGGGGTTTCCTTTTCTCCGCACCCTCTCCAGCATTTATTGTTTGTAGATTTTTTGATGATGGCTATTCTGATTGGTGGTGAGGTGATATCTCATTATAGTTTTGATTTGCATTTCCCTATTAAAGAGCATCTTTTCATGTGTTTATTATGATATGTCTTCTTGACAGATTGGTCCTTTTTTTGGTGGATTAGCTTTATTACCATCACATGATTTCTCTCTCTGTCCCTGATAATTTTATTCACTCTGAAGTCTATATTATTTAATATAAATATAGCCAATCTTGTATTTTTAATTAATGTTTGCATAGTATATATTTTTTACCCTTTTACTTTCAACTATATCATAATAAGCATTATAAGTTTCTTGTAAACAATGCATAGTTGGGTCATGTTTTTTAATCCAGTTTGCCTATCTCTGCCTTGTAGTTGATATATTTAGACTATTTATATTTAATGTAAATGTTTACATGCTGGGCTTAAGTCTGCCGTTTTATATTTTCTTCTTATTCTCTCTGGTGTTCATTTCTGTTTTCTTATTCCCACTTTCCTTTGGGTTACTGGGACTTTTTTTAGAATTCCACTTGACATATCTCAAAGGTCTTTGAATGCATATTTTTGTATAGCACTTTGGTGGTTGCTGTATTACATTATATGTACATAATTTATACAGTCTAACATTTTAGGAATCAGTGAACTAAAATGAACTTGAATGGGTGAATTTAACTCAGATGTCCATTACAGCTACTACTGTGGGCAAGAATCCCTTAGAAAACATGGAGTATGTACACCCATGGTGGATTCATGTCAGTGTATGGCAAAACAATATTGTAAAGTAAATAAATAAATAAAACTGAAAAAAAAGAAAACATGGAGTGACCATCACAGTCAACGAAAGAATCTGAAATGCAGCACTTGGATGCAATCTCAAAAACGACAGAATGAATTCTGTTCATTTCCAAGGCAAACCTTTCAATATCACAGGAATCCAAGTCTAAGCTCTGACCAGTAGTGCTGAAGAAGCTGGAGTTGAATGGTTCTATGAAGACCTACAAGACCTTCTAGAACTACTATCCAAAAAAAAATGGCCTTTTCATTATAGGGGACTGGAATGCAATAGTAAGAAGTCAAGAGATACCTGGAGTAACACGCATATTTGGCCTTGGAGTACAAAATGAAGCAGGTCAAAGGCTAGCAGAGTTTTGCCAAGAGAATGCACTGGTCATAGCAAATACCCTCTTCCAAAAACACAAGAGAAGATGCTACACATGGACGTCACCAGATGGTCATTACTGAAATCACACTGATTATATTCTTTGCAGCCAAAGATGGAGAAGCTCTATACAGTCAGCAGAAACAAGACTGGGAGTTGACTGTGGCTCAGATCATGAACTCCTTATTGCCATGAACTCCTTTAATTGAAGAAAGTAGGGAAAATCACTAGACCATTTAGGTATGACTGAAATCAAATTTCTTAATGCTTATTCAGTGGAAGTGAGAAATAGATTTAAGGGATTAGATCTGATAGACAGAGTGTCTGAAGAACTATGGTTGGAGGTTCATGATATTGTACAAGAGACAGTGATCAAGACCATCCCCAAGAAAAAGAAATACAAAAAGGCAAAATGGTTGTCTGAAGAGGCCTTACAAATAGTTGAGAAAAGAAGAGAAACTAAAGGCAAAGGAGAAAAGGAAAGATATACCCATTTGAAAGCAGAGTTCCAAAGAATAGCCAGGAGAGATAAGAAAGACTTCCTCAGTGATCAATGCAAAGCGATCAATGTTTTCCTCCAATAGAGGAAAACAATAGAATGGGAAAAACTAGAGATCTCTTCAAGAAAATTAGAGATATCAAGGAAACATTTCATGCAAAGATGAGCACAATAAAGGACAGAAATGGTATGGACCAAGCAAGTAGAAGATATTAAGAAGAGGTGGCAAGAATACACAGAAGAACTATACAAAAAAGATCTTAATGATCCAGATAACCACAATGGTGTGATCGCTCACCTAGAGCCAGACATCCTGGAATGTGAAGTCAACTGGGCCTTAGGAAGCATCACTACAAACAAAGCTAGTGGAGGTGACGGAATTCCAGTTGAGCTATTTCAAATACTAAAGGATGATGCTATGAAAGTGCTGCACTCAATATGCCAGCAAATTTGGAAAACTCAGTAGTGGCCACAGGGCTGGAAAAGGTCAGTTTTCATTCCAATTCCCAAGAAAGGCAATGCCAAAGAATGTTCAAATTACCACACAGCTGCACTCATCTCACATGCTAGCAAAATAATGCTCAAAATTCTCCAAGCCAGGCTTCAACAATACATGAACCATGAACTTCCAGATGTTCAAGTTGGATTTAGAAAAGGCAGAGGAACCAGAGATCAAATTGTCAACATCCACTGGATCATCAAATAAACAAGAGAGTTCCAGAAAAACATCTATTTCTGCTTTATTGACTACACCAAAGCCTTTGACTGTGTGGATCACAACAAGCTGTGGGAATTCACAAAGAGATGGGAATACCAGACCACCATACCTGCTTCCTGATAAATCTGTATACAGGTCAAGAAGCAACAGTTAGAACTGGGCTTGGAACAATAAACTGGTTCCAAATCAGGAAAGGAGTACATCAAGGCTGTATATTGTCACCCTGCTTATTTATCTTATATGCAGAGTTCATCATGTGAAACGCCAGGTTGGATGAAGCACAAGCTGGACTCAAGATTGCCAGGAGAAATATCAATGACCTCAGATATGTAGATGACACCACCCTTATAGCAGAAAGTGAAGAAGAATTAAAGAACCTCTTGATGAAAGTGAAAGAGGAGAGTGAAAAAGTTGGCTTAAAACTCAACATTCAAAAAAAACCCCTCAACATTCAGAAAACTAAGATCATGGCATGTGGTCCCGTCATTTCGTGGCTAATAGATGGGGAAACAATGGAAACAGTGACAGACTTTATTTGGGGGGGCTCCAAAATCACTGCAGATGTTGACTGCAGCTGTGAAATTAAAAATCACTTGCTCCTTGGAAGAAAGGCTATGACCAACCTAGACAGCATATTAAAAAGCAGAGACGTTTCTTTGCCGACAAAGGTCTGCCTAGTCAAAGCTATGGTTTTTCCCAGTAGTTTTGTATGGATGTCAGAGTTGGACTATAAAGAAAGCTGAGAGCCAAAGAACTGATGTTTGAATTGTGGTGTTGGAAAAGACTCTTGAGAGTCTCTTGGACTCTCAAGGAGATCCAACCAGTCAATCCTAAAGGAAATCAATCCTGAATATTCATTGGAAGGACTGATGCTGAAACTGAAACTCCAATACTTTGGCCACCTGATGTGAAGAACTGACTCATACTCATTGGAAAAGACCCTGATGCTGGTAAAGATTGAAGGCAGGAAGAGAAGAGGACGATAGAGGATGAGATGGTTGGATGGCATCACCTACGTGATGGACATGAGGTTGAGTAAGCTCCAGGAGTTTATGGTGGACAGGGAAGCCTGATGTGCTACAGTTCATGGGGTCGCAAAGAGTTGGACAGGACTGAGCTGAACTGAACTGAGCTGAATGTTGTTGCCTTGTTACCAGTTTGAGTGAAGGGAAGAACACTTACATCCTTTAAAGTTCGTTTACCTTACACTGTTTATAGTTGTCTTCAATATTACCTCTATAAACACTGAGCCCCACATTAGACAGTGTCATAATTTTTACTTCAATCATCAAAAATAATTTGGAAAACTCAAGAAGGAAAGTCTATTGTATTTATCTACATTTTTGTTCTTTTCTGTATTTATCTACATTGTTCTTTTCTGATGTTCCAAGATTCCTCTTCTGTTATTTCCTTTCTGTTTGAGGAACTACCTTAGCCATTCTTTTATGGTAGATCTGCTGGCAACAAATTCTCTTAGTTTTCCTTCAACTGTGAATATCTTGATTTTCCCTTCATTCCTGAAACATATTTTCATGGGCCTGACACAATTCTTAGTTGACAGTCATTTTTTTCAGCATTTGAAACAATACCGTACCACTTCCTTCTAGTCTCCATAGTTTCTGGTGAGAAATTTGCTATAATTTTAACTGTTTTTCCCTGAAGGTTTCCCCACATTTTCTCTTTAGCTACTTTCAAAGTTTTTTTAATTTGTCTTTAGCTTTTAAATATTTGACTCTGATGTGTATTGACACGGATTTCTTCAGGTTTACCTTTGAGTCCAATCCATTTCTTATTGTACATTCAGGTGTTTTGTTTTTGTTTGTTTGCTTGTTGTTGTTGTTGTTTGCCAAATTTAAGAATCTTTCAGCCATTATTTCTTCAAATATTTTTAAGTCCTATGCCTTCTCCTTTCCTGGGACTCTGATGGCATAAGTTTTAGATCTCTGTTAGAGTCCCACATGTCTCTGAAGTCCTATTCTTTTTTTCACCACTTTATTTTCTCACCGTTATTTCAATTGGATAATATATTTCATCCTTTTTTTTAAATATGGAACACTTCTCAAATTTGCACATCATCCTTGTGCATGGGCTGTGCTAATCTTCCCTGTATTATTCCAATTTTAGTATATATGTTGCTAAAGCAAGCACCATATCATTCTATCTTTAAGTGAACTGATTTAATTGATTCTTTCCCCTATCCTCTCCATCCTGCTCTTAGGCCATTTTTTGAGGTTTTTTTTTTGTTGTTACTGTGCATTTAGGTATAAAATATTTTAGGTATAAAATTTATCAAAGTTCTTTATATCTTCTATTTCTTTGCTGAGACATCCTATTTTTTCATTTGTTTCAAGCATATTCATAGTTGGCGATGTTTTGTTCCTCACCCAACAAGTATAGAAGTCTTGGTTCCTCACTTGGTTCCTCTGCCAGCACCCTACTAATGGGGGCATCAATTGAGCTACCTCTTTATAGCATGGCAATCACAGAAGTCTAGACCCTCTGGAGAAGGGCGTGGAGACCCACTCCAATATTCAGGCCTCGGGAGTCTCGTGGACACAGGATTATAGGCCAAAGGGTCGCAAAGATTTGGGCACAGCTGAGGTGACGGCATACACACGACACTCCTCACAGCCTTTGCTGACACAAACGGGTGGGGCCATCATTTTTTTCTGTGGAGTCTGGTTGAAGTGGAGTGGTTATTGTCTAAAGTGTTCTGTCTTGCTAGGTGTATCTTTCTGGTCCTGTGACCACAGACGGCAGGCTTTGTTGAGTCTTTTACTTTGTCGGCTTTTACCTCGCTACCTTTCAGAGTCTTCTTGTGTTCATTTTATACACAACTTCCAGGAGTTTTAGTTGTACTTAACAGGAGGACTAGGAAAAAGTATATCTGCTCCATCTTTCCAGAAGCAGGGTGGAAGATTCTTTTTAAATATAGTCAAATCTGATTTACATTCCTACTAGTAATGCACAATGGTTGCATTTTCTCCATGTCCATACCAACACTTGTTTTCTATTTTATCATAACCATTCTGATAAGTGTGAAGTGATATCTCATTGTGATTTGTGTTTGCATTTCCTCTTGATTACTGATATTAAGCATCTCTCCAAGTGCTTACTAGACATTTATATATCTTCCTTTGATAAATGTCCATTCAAGCCTTTTGCTTTTTTTGAATTGGCTTGTTTGGGGATTTTGTTATTGAATTTTAGGAATTCTCCATATACTTTGGATATCAACTTTATATCAAATAGGTGTTTGCAAATATTTTATCCCACTTTTTTACTTTGTTGGTGGTATTCTTTGAGGCATAAAAGTTTTTAACTCTGATGAAATCTAATTTGGCCATTTGGTTTCTTTTTCTGCCTTTGGAGTCATATCCAAGAAATCATTACCAAATCCAGTGTCATGAAAATTTCCCCAATGTTTTCATCTGAGTTCTATAGTTGGCAGCTTCCTAGTGGTCTAGTGTTTAGGATTCTGCCCTTCCACTGCTGTGGTCTGGTTCAGTTTCTGGTCAGAGAACTGAAATCCTGCAAGCCACATGGACAAAAAAATAAAATAAAAAAGTGTTTTACAGTTTTAATTCTTACACTTAGGTGTTTTATCCATTTTCACTTAATTTTTGCATATGATGTTAGATAAGGGTACAGTTCATTCTTTTGCATGTTGATAGCTAGTTTTCCCAGCATCATTTCACAGCACTATTGAAAAGATTGCTCTTTCCCTATTAAATGGTCTTAGCAACATTGTCAAAAATTACTTATTTAAAAGAGTGAAATCATGAATTCATAAAATATAAAATAAGCAAATACAAAATATTTAATTCATTGATTAATGACAAATCAATAAGATGTTGCAACCAGTTTAAAGGAGAATTCAAAGGGTAGAGACATACACAGAGCGTAAAATGAATCTACAAATAGATATAAATAAATTGACATTTTGGGGGGTGTATTAGTGTCTTATTGCTGCAATCACAAATTTACTGGGTTAAAACAACAAATTCATTACCTTACAATTCTAGAGGTCGGAAATCTAAAATGGGTGTTCAGGTCTGTTTCCTCCTGGAGGTTCTAGGGGAGAATCTGTTTCCTGCCTTTTCCAGCTTCAAGAGATTGCCTTCATTCTTTGGTTCATGAAAGCATCACTCCAACCTCAGCTTCCATTGTCACATCTTCTCTAACACTGACCCTACTGGTAAAAGGATCCTTGTGATTACATTGGACCCTCCTGGATAAGTCAAGAGACTCTCCCCATCTCAAGATCATTAGCTTATCACATTTTCAAACACCTTTTGGCCATGTAAAGTAACATATTCATAGGTTACCAGGATTAGGACATGGACATTTTGCAGGGTGCATTATTCTGCCTACAAAAATAGGGAGTCAATTGTTCCTTCCATCATAAATAATTAATTTGCATAAATAAGATTGAAATCATTTGCATTGGGGACTTCCCTGTCATCCCAGTGGTTAAGACTTTGCCTTCCAATGCAGCTGGTCAAGGAGCTAAGATCTCACATGCCTCACAGCCAAGAAAACAAAACATAAAACAGAAGCAAGATTGTAACAAATTCAATAAAGACTTTTATTAAATGGTCCACATCAAAAAAAAAAAGCAAGAAATCACTTTCATTGCTATTGGTTATTTACAATTTGCGTGTGTGTGTATGTTCAGTCGTTCAGTCCTGTCAAACTCTTTGTGACCCTATGGATTATTGCCTGCCTGGTTCCTCTGTCCATGGGATTTTCCCAGCAAGAATACTGGAGCAGGTTGCCATTTCCTCCTCCAGGGGATCTTCCCAACCCAGGGATCAAACCCACATCTCCTGCACCTTATGCCCTGCAGGTGGATTCTTTACCACTGAGCTACCGGAGAAGCCCCGTTTACAATTTACAAAATTATAAAATAGCACAAAGGTGCAGACCCAGGAGGGGATAATCCAGAAAGTGGTGTTTAGTTTTCCATTCCACTCCAAAGCATAGTTTTCCATTGAAGATACCTCCTTTCAAAGTCTTTCACAGTTTTTACTGATTCTCTAATCTGTTTCATTCCCTTATTGCTGTTTCAGGTTCTTTCCTCCCTGATAACCTCTATATGCGGTATTGTGCTTTCCACTCTATTCTCCTTCAAGCTCCTTTTAATTTAGTGTTCATTTCTGATCTTGTATTTTCTTCTGTTTCTCTCCTAATTTCTACCAAGACCTAATAGTTCACTGACCATCTTCCTTTTGTTTAGCTCTTTCTTTCCTAAGGTCTTAAATTTCTGCTTCGTGGTCTTTCTTCAAAGCTGCAACTACTTCACTGAGCTATTATTATTATCAATATATGTTGAAAGGTTAGGTTACAATTTTCCCCCACATTTAGCAACATTTTTCTGGTATATTTTCTTCATATGCAGAATAATTCTGTTTTTCCTTTTCACTATTTTTCTTATGATATTCTTATAAATGTGCTGTAATACCTATTATGTCACTGATATTTAGGTGAGTTCTATTTTCTTGGACCAGCTATTAGTGGGCAATCCTGAATGTTGGTAGTACTGGGGCTCCCTCCTCTGTGACTACAAAGGACAGTTTCTTTCACCGACCCTCTGCAGAGTCAGGCCACCAGCATAGAAGGGCTCCCCAAATCTCACAAATACATGACAACTAAACAACACACTCCTAGACAAGAAATGGGTCAAAGAAGGAGTCAAAAGGAAAATCAGAAAATATTTTGAGATGAATAAAAATGAAGATACAACATACCACAACTATGCTATGCAACTAAACAGTGCTTAGAGGAAAATTTATAGTTACTATCACCTTTATTAACAGAGAAGAAAGATCCTATCAGTGACCTAATGGTCTACCTCAAAACAGTGGGAAAAGGAGAGCAAACTAAACTACAGACAGGTTTCTTCCCAACCTCTAAGCATCTTCAGTTCCTTTATCAGTAAATGCTGTCTCCAAGGGACACTGAGTCTGCCTTCCAGGGACCCACTCTTTTCCCAAAGCAGTTACTCCTAGGCTGGCCACATCTAGACCCCCTCCAGGCCCATCTATATCTTCTCTCAACTTCCTCCAACTGATTTTCAATCTCTTTTACAGGAGCTCCTCCTCAGGGTAAGACCTTCTTCTAGGAAGTTCTCGTTAGACTCTTCCCCACTCCCCCTTCTTCTCTGCCAGTCTACCGTGAGAGCTTTGGACTGTAGTTAAATGTAATTTAGGCTTGGAGCTTTCCTCTGTCTCCTAGATTCACCAAAGGTGCCGTTTCATGTTGTTACTGAGATATGGAGGAAAGTTCAGGGTACTCATTGTTCTACAAGGTTTTTAGGACAGTAAGTGTGAAGGTCTGTAACTAAACCGCTGCCAAACTGCTGCCTGAGTCCTTCCCAGGTTTCCAAGGGGTTTTCTCACCAGACGACTCAGCCTTGGTCACGGCTCCTATGAGAGGACACAGGGAGCTATCCCACCAGTGGTGTGGGGGCGCCCTGGGCCATGACACCATGGCTCTCACCAAGGAACAGAGGCTGCTGCCCCTTTGCATGCATGCTTCATTCCACATTTGCACTGGGGTCGTTAAGCCAGAGTGCAATCCCGCAGTTCAGTTCTGATGCTAGCAATCAAGAGCTAGCATCAGGTTCTGCAGGGTAAAGCACAGTAAGTAAACATGTCGTCGGTCCGTGCTCACGCTGCCCCTCCAGGTTTACAACAGAACAGAGCAGCAAAATCGCATTGTCTGCAAAAGCCTGCGAAGGGCTCCTGGTCATCTTTCCTCCTCACACTTCCTCTTGCCAGGGCTGGGTCTGCTCCTCTCTCCTCCCACAGTACCAGCCTCTTATCCTCAAATTCCTGCACACAATCCCAAATGAGTCTCCAGGACTGCCTCTGCTCAACTAAGAACTCACTAAGGTGAACCCTAAGCAAAACACCAAGAACCCTTGATCTCTGCTCTCAGCAGCATGGAGAGAAAGCTTTGACTCCCTCCTCCCTCAGCACAGGGCCACAGCCACAAGGGTAGGCTAGGGTAAGGTGCTTCCTCCTGCCAGACCAGAGACAAAGAAGGCCATCCTCCCCAGGGTTCTGCTGTCTGTTCGTCTGCTGCTCACCCAGCCTGAGTTCTTGGGGGCTTGCTCTGGACTCACTCACCATGCATAAGCTGGTTGGGATTCTGTAGGACAAGGCTCCATATGCCCCCTCTCTTGTTTCTTGCCTGCCAAGTCCCCATCTGTGGTATCCTCAGAGTCTGCCCTTCTCTTCCTGTGTGACTTTCACACTCTCCTTGGGTGCTCCCACCCAGCCCTATGGCTTTGCATCCTACCCAAATGCTAAAAAACCCCTATTTCCTGCCCAGGTCCCTCATCCATCTGAATGAAGACACAGGAACCCTTAACTATGATTTCCTTCCTCTGGGGAGAAGTTCCAGGAGTTTGGGATGGGAGGAATACCATTTTTCCTTTACTCATTCCCTACTACTTGAATATTTTACGATTCTGTGGTTTTCTATCCATGAAGGTTAGTGTTATATACCAAATTGGCTTAGTTGTGAAACTGAAAAAGTGAAGTCGTAACCGACTGTTTGCAACCCCATGGGCTATAGCCTAGCACACTCCTCAGTCCATGGGATTTTCCAGGCAAGAGTACTGGAATTTCCTTCTCCAGAGCATCTTCCCAACTCAGGGATCGAACCCAGGTCTCCCGCACTGTAGGCAGACATTTTACCGTCTGAGCCACCAGGGAAGTCCTGGCGGCTCAGCTGTAGTATTCAGTTATTCAGCCCAACACTAACTGAGATATCACTGTGAAGATAGTTTGCAGGTAGGATTTATCTCTACACTCTTTAGAGACTGAGGAAAGGAGATCATCCTTGGTAACCTGGATGGGCCTCATCCCGTCAGATGAAGGTCTTCAGAGCAAAACTGAGGATTCCCTGAGGAAGAAGCTCTGCCTGTGGATGCAGCATGGACTCCTCCTTGATGGTCCCAGCCCGCACTTCCTCACAGCCTGCCCTGCGGATTTTCAACCAGCCTCGGCAGCCCTACACGTAAGCCTTGCAATAAATCGACCTCTCTCTCTAATATCTTTCTGATTTTGTTTCTCTGGCAGAACCCTGACTGGTACAGTACCTAATACCATTAATTAAGCTCAAGCTCATTACTCTTGCTGCCTCTGCCCCACCATCAAGCCCGCCCAGGCACGCCGCCATGATCCTATCCTGATGGACGGCGGCCTGCCTGGCAGCTCCCCAGGTCAGAAGCCCTGGGGTGTGAGCTGACTCCTCCCTCCTGCTCCTCCTGTATGCAGCCAGCTGGGTGGAAGGAGAGAGCAGAGGAGCATAAGTCTCTGCCCAGCCCTCCAACCCCACTCCAGCCTCTTCTCCCTCTGGCTCTGGCAGTAGTTGCCTCACTGGACTCCCTGCACCCACGACAACTTCCCCTTCCTCATTCACTCACCAGCCAGAGTCCTCTGAGAAACCCTCTTCGGCCTCGCTTCCACACCTGGAGTGGGCCTCCCTCTCTCACCTCTGCGCCTTGTCTTCAATTCTCCCACTCCCCAGCTACTCCAGTGAGCCAAGCCCAAGTTGCCAAGCCTTGGACTATCACCTGACTCTTTGCCTGCCTCCCTGAATCCCAAGCAAATCCACCCCTGGTGGTAAGGGTTTGGGCTGGCTTCACTCAGCTCCTTTTTCAGAGTCAAGTACCACAGTAAGTGCTGAAAAACATATCTAACCAAGGAGTCATCACATGGACTAATTTACTTGCTCTTCCCTTCTTTCCTTTCCCTTTTGTTGCTCATGATATGGAACCAAAGAAATGCATTTAATTAGCTTAGGGGGTTACTAAAGGGAATTTCATTCTCTTTGTGTATGACTTAACTGCAGATGATTTAGGACAAAGAATATTTCGTTCCTGAAGAAAACTAAATAAATTGCTTTGACTCATTTGGGGGCTTAAATTGAGTTTAACTTTTTTGTTTTCCAGTAGGACTTGATACTGAAATATGTTCTGTTCAGCGATTCTTCAGTATGTTCTAGAAGAAAATGTGGTTTCGGGACCACTTTTTCAGAGCCTTAAACAGTTAGAAGAACACCACATCCCGGCAGCCCCTGCTGTTGTTGCCATCATGACTGTTTTGGATAGAACCCATCCAAAGAATCTTCATTTCCCAAACCAGAGTCTCATCCCTTACCTCAAGCCTTTGTCTCCTTTCCTGCCATGAAACTCTTCTAAGTATTAACTTGGAGATAAGCCTGGTTCACCAGGACTTGCCCTCAAGGCAGAGCCCAGAGCCGGGTGTTCTTGATGGGCAGAGCCCACAGGGTCCCGGCCTGTGAAGCTGGCTGGTCCCCAACACCACAGGGCTGAAGACGCAGCATCAGGAAACACAGCCAACAGGAAAACCAGAAGCACTTGCTAAAATAGCAGGCATGAACTTGCGCCTGACTTTAACGTCCTTCTCTGTTTAAGATCCTTCATTTCCCTTCCGTGACCTCGAATTTCTAGTAATCATGTGATACTGTGTCCTCACTGAAAAGTTATGGACAATGATTGAGCAGACATTTCTGTCAGCAAGTAACTGTAACACATAGTCTTCTGAAGGTAAATTTAGCCTTTACCTTTGCAGACTGAAGCCCTTGAAGATTGAACACAGGCCCGCTGCGGTGGAAGGGCAGAGTCCTGACCACTGGACAGCCAGGAAATTCCCTAAAGTTAATTAAATGAAGAGATCAGATGAAACTAAGATGGACAGAATCTTGATTCTAACAACCTGTGTGCCAATGACATCTGGGAGGAGGATCCCGTGACCCTTTGGGGAGGACTCTTTCTGCCATGGAGTGCATCCTCCCACGACACTTCACAGGAAGCTCAGGCCTCAGCATCGGCCTCACCTCGGAGTTCCAGCCTCCTTTCAGAGAGGTCCATCTCCCAGTACTTTTCCACCCTCGCATTCTGAATTCCTGCCATTCCATTGCTCAGAGACGAAGTTGCACTTTTTATAAGCTCAGAACTTGTAGTTCTCTCACACAGAGACCAGACTCATAAAGGCAGTAACAAAGGAAATTCTAAAGCTCCAGGAGCTAAGAGGAGCGAACAGGGCGGCTGCCAACAGCAAAGCAGTTGAGCCCGTGTGGAGCGGGAGTGAACCAGCAGCCTGGCGGGCCACAGCAGGCCTCAGGAACCCACTGCCATGGAAACCACACACGGCGTCACTGCCCCTCGCGCCCTCACCAGGCAGGTGACAGTTCGGCAAGGCCACTCGCTGGATAGAACACAACTGAATGAAACCATGGGAAGCGTGCCTCCCTTTCGTGGTGTGACACTCTCTCTCCTGATGTCTGGAAGGAGGGCTTGCCCCAGCGGGACCGCCTCTCCCCGGGAAGTAATATCAAAAGAACAGTAGATAAGAAACCTCAGCTCAAAGGCAGCAGCTGCTCTGTGAGCTTAAAGGCACTGGTGTTTCAGTTACTGTGAGCTGAATGACAATGATGAGGACAACATTTGAGGGGCCAAAAGGAGACTGACCCCTCCCCTCTTCCAGTCAGAAAGCCAATGGAGAAATTACCCCTTCTGGCTAAGGAAATTCTCCCCCAAACCGCTGCATGTAATATAACACACAATTGGTGAATAGCAATATTACACATTTCTTACCATAGCAAGCCACAGCAGGTACATGTAAGAATTAAATATTGCACTCTTTAGTCTCTTCCCATCCTGAGGCCACTGGAATCAATCTGCCTTGACATGGCTCTGACCATCTTCTCCCTCTACTGTGAAACTTTCAATGGCTGCCTGGTGCCTGCAGGAAAAATCCAAATCTTTGGGTATCTGGCAGACCAAGTTCTTCACAGTCTGTCCCTGAGCTTTCCTCACACTACTCAGCAGCTTGAACCTGGACCCCAGCCACCTGCATTCCACATCATCCCTTAAATATTCTGGGTTTCCTTCAACAATTCTTCATCTGGTGCACCACACAGTAAATGTAACACTCTGTCTACTTATAAGCGCCTATAAGAAGCTTCTGCTAAAAGAGACTTGCACAATACTGGAGAAAAAGACAACACTGTGAGGGAAAGGGGGAAATCTACAAGCATTATTTGGTACTGGAAGACATGAAAGGACTAGACATGGTCTTGCCCTTACAAATAGCTGAGAAAAGAAGAGAAACTAAAGGAAAAGGAGAAAAGGAAAGATATACCCATCTGAATGCAGAGTTCCAAAGAATAGCAAGGAGAGACATAAGAAAGTCTTCCCAGGGATCAATGCAAAGAAATAGAGGACAACAATAGAATGGGAAAAACTAGAGATCTTTTCAAGAAAATTAGAGATATCAAAGAAACATTTCATGCAAAGATGGGTACAATAAAGGACAGAAATGGTATGGACCTAACAGAAGCAGAAGATATTAAAAAGAAGTGGGAAAAAAAAAAAAGAAGAAGAGGTGGCAAGAATACACGGAAGAACTATACAAAAAAGATCTTAATGACCCAGATAACCATGATGGTGTGATCACTCACTTAGAGCCAGACATCCTGGAGTGTGAAGTCAAGTGGGCCTTAGGAAGCATCACTATGAACAAAGCTAGTGGAGGTGATGGAATTCCAGTTGATTTATTTCAAATCTAAAAGATGATGCTGTGAAAATACTACACTCAATATGCCAGCAAATTTGGAAAACTCAGCAGTGGCCACAGGACTGGAAAAGGTCAGTTTTCGTTCCAATCCCAAAGGAAGGCAATGCCAAAGAATGCTCAAACTACCACACAGTTGCACTCATCTCACATGTTAGCAAAGTAATGCTCAAAATTCTTCAAGCTAAGCTTCAACAGTATGTGAACTTAAAAATTCCAGATGTTCAAACTGGATTTAGAAAAGACAGAGGAATTGGAGATCAACATCCCTTGGATCATAGAAAAAGCAAGAGAATTCCAGAAAAACATCTACTTCTGTTTCACTGACTATGCTAAAATCTTTGACTGTGTGGATCACAGCAAACTGTGGAAATTTCTTAAAGAGCTGGGGATACCAGACCACCTTACCTGCCTCCTGAGAAACCTGTATGCAGCTCAAGCAGCAACAGTTAGAACAAGACATGAAACAATGGACTGGTTCCAAGTTGGGGAAGAAGCATGTCAAGGCTGTATATTGTCTCCCTGTTTATTTAACTTATATACAGAGTACATCATGCGAAATGCCAGGCTGGTTGAAGCACAAGCTGGAATCAAGACTGCCAAGAAAAATAACAATAACCTCAGATATGCAGATGACACCACCCTTATGGGAAAAAGTGAAAAGGAACTAAAGAGCCTCTTGATGAATGTGAAAGAGGAGAGTGAAAAAGTGAGCTTAAAACTCAACATTCAGAAAACTAAGATCATGGCATCCAGTCCCATCACTTCATGGCAAACAGATGGGGAAACAATGGAAACAGTGACAGATTTTATTTTCTTGAGCTCCAAAATCACTGCAGATGGTGACTGCAGCCATGAAATTAAAAGACACTTGCTCCTTCAAAGCAAAGGTATGACCAACCTAGACAGCATATTAAGAAGCAGAGATGGTACTTTGCCGACAAATGTCCATCTAGTCCAAAGCTATGGCTTTTTCAGTAGCCATGTATGGATGTGAGAGGCGGACCATAAAGAAAGCTGAGCACTGAAAAATTAATGCTTTTGAACTGTGGTATTTGAGAAGACTCTTGAGAGTCCTTCGGACTGCAAGGAGATCCAGCCAGTCCATCCTAAAGGAAATCAGTCCTGAATAATCATTGGAAAGACTGGTGCTGAAGCTGAAACTCCAATACTTTGGCCACCTAATGCGAAGAACTGACTCATTGGAAAAGACTCTGATGCTGGGAAAGATTGAAGGCCGGAGGAGAATGGGACGACAGAGGATGAGATGGTTGGCTGCCATCACCAACTTAATGGACATGAGTTTGAGCAAGCTCCAGGAGTTGGTGATGGACAGGAAAGCCTGGTGTGCTGCAGTCCATGGACTTGCAAAGAGTTGGACATAACCAAGCGACTTAACTGAGAAGACAAGAAAAGATCAGACATAGTCTTACCCAGGAGAAAGAGGTGCTCTCAGACATTGTTGAGAGAGGGAAAGATGTAAAGGGACTAAAGATGTAAAGCTCTAAAGGGACAGCTGGCAAAACCTACCAAAAGTATAGATGAAAGTACATTTTAATGCACCAGTATCACTTATGGAAATCAATTCTGCAAATACTCCTGCATACATACAAATGACAGACACAAGATTATTAATTGGGGTGTTCATTGTAATGGCAAAAGATTGAAAACTTCCCAAGTGTCCCTCAATAGGGGACTCGTTAATGTACTATGATATATCAACCAAGGGGACTACCTAGAGCTGTGAAAGATAATAAGGGAGATCTTTATGGACCAATATGAAAGGATCTCCAGGGTATATTGGTAAATATATTGCATGTCACCCTTGTTAAGAAGAGAAAAATCTAAATATGTATCCATACATAATGCATAAGGAAACACTAGTAGAAACAAGAATCTAATTTTTTTTAAAAAAAAGTTTACCTAGGGGAGTGGGAGATGAGGAAAGAGTGTGAATGGGGATAACTTTTCATGTCATTTTGATTTTTGAACCCTATAAGTTATCTCCTGTTTGAAATTAGACATGATTTTTAAAGGATTATTCCTACACAAACAAAGCATATTTAAATTCAGGAACCACAAAAATGTATCAAGTTGGGCTCCACTTACTGGATGATCCATGAAATCTACGGATTTTGCATTTTCTTCCCTTGAGGGAAAGCATTTTGTCCTATTTGTGTCTCTAGGTCCAAGCTCATAGTAGGCATTCACAAGTATTTATTGGGTAGATGGCGGCTGTTTGTAGAAACTGACAGCCACAGATAATACACGAAATAAGGTAGCAGTGCACACGATCAGGACTGTTCACTTTATTTAACAAGAATCACCATAGTGATGAGAGACAAGTGAGAAAGATGGCTCTGCGGTTGCTAACAGCAGCAGCCTGCGGCCGGCAGGCCCTCTGAACAAAACCTGGGCTGTAGCCAACGAGGGGCTCATTGCTGGCTAGAACTTATGCTTGTGGGGGGGGGGAATTTCCTGCAAAGGTTTATTCATTTTAACAGCAAATGCTGAAAATGTTCAAATATATATTATCCCTTAAAATGTATAGCTAGAACATAGGAGATTCAGGTCTCTTGCCATTTTTCCATTGCTGATTAAAACAAAAAAAAAAAAAAAAACAGGAAATGAAATCTGGTTTATATATAATTTGTCACACATGTAATATATCCAACTTTGTAAGCACTCCAAGTTTTCATTAACTCTGCTGAAATATATTTACACTGAGAAATCTCTCAGCCCTAGTGTCTCTAGTTTCAAACTTCCAAACTTAGTTGCTTTGCTAAAAATGCAGATCAGACCCAGATGGAAGATCAAGCACCCCCATTTGACCTCCTTCCTAATCAAAATCCTATAAATGACAGAAAAGACTTATTTAATTAACAGAAGCAAAAAAACAGAGGGGGGAGAAAAGGAAAGGAAAAAGAAGTACATAATGGTAACCAAGAATCTCCAAACTCTTGAGAAAAATCAACACCATGATAAAATCAAACATAGCATAGAAGAACTACAACCAATTAATAGAGGACACAAAGACATTATAGGACTTCTCTGGTAAAGACTCCGCCTGCCAGTGCACGAGACACAGGTCCGATCCCTGCTCTGGGAAGGATCCACATGCCTTGGAGCATGCCCCTGGACCACAGCTGTTGAGCCTGTGCTCTAGAGCTTGGAAACAACAAGAGAAGCCACCACATTAAGAAGTCTGCACTTTGCAGTAAGGAAAGTATAGCCCCCACTCTCCACAACTAGAGAAAAGCCCACACTGCAACGAAGACCCAGCATAGTCATAAACAAATAAATTATTTCTTAATAATAATTACAGTAACTAGAATTTCTATTTTCAGAGAGATGAGGGGATATTTTACCCATAAAAATTAATTGCAAATATATAGCAAAAACTGAAGATTAACTTCAAAAATAAGGCATTATCAGAATAACACACGTCAGGGAAACTAGTGACATGAAGATCAAAACAAGGAATTCTCCTAAAGCTAAGTTTGAAGAACAAAGAAATAGAAAATATGAGTCATGAGATATGGAAAGTAGACCCAGAAGTTCCAGTGTGTGTGTAACAGGAGTTCCAAAAGGAAAGAACATGTAAAGTGGAAGTGAAGAAATACTCAAAGAAATAATGGAATGGTGGGTGACAATTCCAGAGCTGAAGAAAGATGTTAGTCTTCAGACTAATAGGGTTCACTGAGTGCTAAGCAGAGTGAATGAAAAATAAAATTGAATTTCAAAAATCTAGACATATTGCGGTAAAGTTTTGGAACACCAAGGGTGAAAGGAAAACACTACTAGCTTCAAAAGAGAGAAAATAAGTTATCCCAATACAATGAAAAATAGCTTGACATCAGTTCAGTTCAGCTCAGTTGCTCAGTCATGTCTGACTCTTTGTGACCCCATGGACTGCAGCACACCAGGCCTCCCTGCCCATCACCAACTCCCAGAGTCCACCCAAACCCATGTCCATTGAGTCGGTGATACCAGCCAACCATCTCATCCTCTGTCGTCCCCTTAATCTCCTGTCCTCAATCTTTCCCAGCATCAGGGTCTTTTCAAATGAGTCAGCTCTCTGCATCAGGTAGCCAAAGTATTGGAGTTTCAGCTTCAACATCAGTCCTTCCAATGAACACCCAGGACTAATCTCCTTTAGGATGGACTGGTTGGATCTCCTTGCAGTCCAAGGGACTCTCAAGAGTCTTCTCCAACATCACAGTTCAAAAGCATCAGTTCTTCGGTGCTCAGCTTTCTTTATAGTCCAACTCTCACATCCCCACATGACTACTGGGAAAAACCATAGCCTTGACTAAACTGACCTTTGTTGGCAAAGTAATGTCTCTACTTTTTAACAAGCTGTCTAGGTTGGTCACATCTTTCCTTCCTAGGAGTAAGCATCTTTTTATTTCATGGCTACAGTCACCATCTGCAGTGATTTTGGAGCCCAAGAAAATAAAGTCTGCCACTGTTTCGGCTGTTTCTCAATCTATTGGCCATGAAGTGATGGGACCAGATGCCATGATCTTAGTTTTCTGAATGTTCAGCTTTAAGCCAACTTTTTCACTCTCCTCTTTCACTTTCATCAAGAGACTCTTTAGTTCTTCTTCACTTTCTGCCATAAGGATGGTGTCATCTGCATATCTGAGGTTATTGGTATTTCTTCCAGCAATCTTGATCCCAGCTTGTGCTTCATCCAGCCCAGCATTTTTCATGATGTACTCTGCATATTAGTTAAATAAGCAGGGTAACAGTATACAGCCTTGATGTACTCCTTTTCCTATTTGGAACCAGTCTGTTGTTCCATGTCCAGTTCTAACTGTTGCTTCCTGACCTGCATACAGATTTCACAAGAAGCAGGTCAGGTAGTCTGGTATTCCCATCTCTTTCAGAATTTTCCACAGTTTATTGTGATCCACACCATCAAAGGCTTTGGTATAGTCAAAGGCTTTGGCATTGCCAATAAAGCAGAAATAGATGTTTTTCTGGAACTCTCTTGCTTTTTTGATGATCCAGTGGATGTTGGCAACTTGACCTCTAATTCCTCTGCCTTTTCTAAATCCAGTTGGAACATCTGGAATTTCTTAGTTCACATACTGTTGAAGCTTAGCTTGAAGAATTTTGAGCATTACTTTGCTAGCATGTGAGATGAGTGCGATTGTGCAGTAGTTTGAGCATTCCTTGGCATTGCCTTTCTTAGGAATTAGAATGAAAACTGACCTTTTCCAGTTCTGTGGCCACTGCTGAGTTTTCCAAATTTGCTGGCATATTGAGTGCAGCACTTTCACATTGAGTGCAGTTTGACATCAGACACCTCCATTACCCTGAATGCTAGAAGATAGTAGGGCAATTTCTCTAATCATCTGAAGGAAAAAACATTTTTAACCTAGAATCTAATACCCAGCCAAACTAGCATTCAAGTGGGGATGCTAAATAAAGACATCTCCATGCATGTGTCAGTTCATACCATGTATCAAAGAAAGTGGTACCCAAAGAATCAAAGAAAGTGGAAGATATAGAACCCAATAAATAATGGAGGAAGAGGTAAAGTAAAAACTTAGTGTTGGTGCACTAGTTTTAACAAAAAGTTAAATTTCAATATGGAATTAAAATCTCAGTGAACTCACTGTGGTAAGGAACTGGTTGTGGGGTTAATGGGAGCAGCTAGGAGAGAAAGAAGTGAAATTATTCTCAAAGTGTATATACTGTCTGACTGCAAGAACAGATCTTTTTTAACAAAACAACCTATTATAACTACCATATTCTATAAAAATAGCTCAAATATGTATTTTTAATAAATTGTTCAGATTCACTAAATAGTTGGACTAATAAACCAGTTTTGCTTTTTTTTAAGCTAATGACTGTGTTTATAAAGTTTGTCATTGAATTAACTCAAGGCCAGAAGCAAGGTGAGGAGTACAATGAAGATACTGATTTAAATTGTCACATATACTTTTCAGTAAATCAGATCATAGTAGGTGGAGAGCTACCTGAGATGGTAGAGAAATCATATATTATCAGGAACTGTACAGGAAAAGTTGTATCCTGACAGGTTCTCTTAAAGAGTATTGAGTTGCTGAGCATGAAAAATTTCCAAAATCACTAACATACATTATTAACATATCAGCATATTAAGCTTAAAAGAAACCTCTCCTTTATCCCTTTAAATCCAATAAAGAAGCTTCCTTTAACTTGTAACAACAGGATGCAAGGAGTGGTAGACGGAAATATTTCCCCAGTTCTTCTCTCCCTGCACCCACACCTTTGTCACAGTCTCCATGTGAGAGGCACTTTCCCACCCCTCTGGGATTTCCCATGGACTTCGGGCTCACTCAATGATACATTACCAGCTATGACACAAGAAAAATTTGAAATATGTTTGAGTGGTCAAGTGTGCCCTCTCTCAGACCCGGCCACCACCCAGAGATGAACATGACCCTGCTAGTGCCAGGAGGTGGGTCAGAGTCCCAGAAGGCATGAAATGGAGTCCCACCAGGCAGCTTGCAAGCTCATGGCGCCTAAGGTCATAGACAGCAGGTGCTAAGCCGCTTCAGTCGTGTCCAACTCTTTGCGACCCTATGGACTGTAACGCACCAGGATCCTCCATCCATGGAATTCTCCAGGCAAGAATACTGGAGTGGGTTGCCAAGCCCTCCTCCAGGGGATCTTCCCAACGCAGGGATTGAACCCACATCTCTTAGGTCCCCTGCATTGGTACAAGGGTTCTTTACCACCTGGGAAGCCCCACAAACTCATGAGTAAAAACTAAATACGTATTACTGTATGTCATTGACATATATGGATGTTTTGTTATGCACTGTGGCAATACCTAATGCTGGGTAGGTGTTAGGTGTCACTGCAGCAAATGTAAGGAGTGACTTCTGCTGCTGCTGCTGCTAAGTCGCTTCAGTCGTGTTCGACTCTGTGCGACCCCGTGGACGGCAGCCCACCAGGCTCCGCCGTGAGTCACTGCCTATTAACATGACTTCTCCCACTGTAGATACAATATTCCATTATAGTAAAAAGTCACCACTTCTCAGGAACATTGTGGTAACAAGGACACTCTCATATACTGCTGGTGGGAGGGTAAATGGATCCTTTTAGAAAGCAATTTGGGCATAGATGTTAAGATTCTTAAAAATGCTCACATCTACTGACCCAGTAATTTCACTTCTGAATATTGATCCTAAAAGAGTAATCTTAAATAAAGAAAAAAGCTTTGTGCAAGATGGTAATGTGGTTTATAACAAAAGAAAAAAGAAACATTTACTGCAATTATCCCACTAAGGTTTCCACATGCATTTTTTTTTCTTTAATTGGAGTATATTTGTTAGTTTCTGCTGTAGACAGTATAACATGGAGGTTAGGACCATGGGCCCTGGAACCAGCAGTCCAGCACTTTCCCTTCAAACCTGGACTGCTGGTTCCAGGACCCATGGTTCTAACCTTCATGCTGTACTGCTTAAAATAGCCAAAAGAAAGTATGCAATTCACTCACACTCTGGAATATTATGCAGCCATTTTAAAACACACAATAATTTTATTCTTTTTGATGCAACGGTAAATGAGGCTGTTTCTATCATTTCTGTTTCTGATAAATCATTGTTAGTGTATAGAAATGCACCAAATTTGTTTACTAATTTAATTTATTGTTTTATTTATTTATTGTTTACCAAATTCACTGATGAATTTTTCAGTTTTCTGATACCTTTGGGATTTTCTGTGTACAGTATCATGTCATCTTCAAAGAATGACAGTTTTTCTTCTACCTTTCTAATTTAGGCTGCTTTTATTTCTTTTTCTTCCCTGATTGCCATGGCTAGGACTTCCAAAACTATGTTGAATTAAAGGGGTAAAAGTAGGCATCCTTGTCCTTTTCTTGATCTTAGAAGGAATGCCTTTAGTTTTTCACCATTGGGTATAGTGTTAGGGCTTCCCAGGTGGTGCTAGTGGTAAAGAACCCGCTTGCCAATGCAAGAGACATAAGAGATGCGGGTTCAATCCCTGGGTGGAGAAGATCCTCTAGAAGAGGGCTTGGCAACCCACTCCAGTATTTTTGCCTGGAGAATCCCATGGACAGAGGAGCCTGGTAGGCCTGTAGTTCATAGGATCGCAGACTCAGACACTGAAGTGACTTAGCAGGCACACGTTGCATCTCAGATTGGGTGTAATGTGAGCTGTGAACTTGTTATATGTAGTCTTTATTATTTTGAGGTGTGTTTCCTCTATGCTCACCTTCTGGAAAGTTTTTATCGTGAATTTTGTCAAAAGTCTTTCTGCATCTATTGTGATGATTATATGCTTCTTATTCTTCAATTTGTTAATGTGGTGTATCATATAAGCTGATTTGTGGGTATTGAAAATCCTTGTATCCCTGGGAATACCTAGGAATAGACCTATCGAAGGAAGTAAAAGGCCTTGAAAAGTATAAGACATTGATGAAATAAATTGACCACTAGTGCCACCTGGGAAGCCATCTCTTACCTTATGACCCAGCAATTCCACCCTTACATATTGACCCAAGAGAAAGGAAACATGTGTCCACACAAATTCTTGTGCAAGAATGTTTATTGCAACTTTATCCATAATAGAAAAATTGAAAACAACTCAAAAGTTCATCAACAAGAAAATGAATAAGTAAATTGTGGAATGGGTTCCCCTGGTGGCTCAGTGGTAAAGAATCTGCCAGCCAGCGCAGGAGACACAAGAGATGCAGGTTCAGTCCCTGGGTTGGAAGATCCCCTGAAGAAGGAAATGGCAACCCTCTCCAGTATGCTTGCCTGGAAAATTCCACTGACAGAAGAGCCTGGCGGGCTACAATCCATGGGGTTGCAAAAGAGCCGGACACCAATGAGCGACTAAACAGCAGTAACAACAATACAGTGGAACGCTACTTTACAGTTTTAAAAAGGAATGGTTTACTAATACAAGTAAAAACAAAGAATAACCTTAAAATTGTGTTTTGAGATAAAATGAAATCCAAAAGAGTGTGTACTTAATGATCTGTAAATATGGAGTTCAAGACTAGGGAAAAAAAAAAAAGGCTAATCTTTTGGAACAGAAATCAAAATAGTGTTTGCTTGGGGAGCAAGATGGGGGCAGAAGGGAGACAGAGTGGAAAAGGACAGGCAGGATTTTTTCAAAGGTGATAACAATGTTCTATAACTTGATTGGGGTGTTGGTCACACAGATATGCAAATATTTGTCAAAAATCATTGATCTAAATACACTTAAGGTGTGTGCATTTGACTGAACTATACCTCAGTTTTAAAATATATACGTGTGGAGTTGGATATGCTATCCGGCTGAAGCTGAGGGACAGAAAGGCCCATCTGTGGAGTTGGACAGCCCCCAACACTCAGCGGGCTGCAGGTAGACAAAGCTTGGCACTCTCAGGAAGACTCTGGAACACTTTTCACGGGCTCAGGGTCTGGGCACACCTCTAGATATTTCTGAGGGCCCAGACGAATCATGGGAAAGAAGTGCATCGAAACATATCTGCTGCATGGGAAGGAGGCTGAAGAAGGCAAGTGAGCAGAGGGAAAAACAGGGCATGATTGCTGGCACGCAGAAGTAGCAGAGGCCCTGAGCGCTCTGGGGGAGTCCTGCCTGGAGCCCCATGGGCCCTGGGGAGGCAGGGGAGGGCCTGCCTCACAGGCTGCTCTGTTCAATGAACCCCCTTCCCATCTTGGCTCGCCAAGAGTCTTTTGTAAGTTTATAGTTCCAGCAGTCCTTCCCATGTGAGAAGGGAATGTGGACCGTGCAGGTTTTTGTCATCTGTCACTGGAGGGAGATGCATGGGAAGATCCTGGGAGCTGGCCCTACTACAAGTATGAAAGAAGTGGACACACGGGGGCCCACACAGCGTCTGAAAATAGTGTCAGCGGAGCAGCCGGTGACGGTGGTGTCCCTGACCTGAGAGGGCAGAGCGAGCGAAGGCCAGAGGAGCAGGAGCAGGGCACCACAAGGCCGTGGCCCCTCGCAGGATGGGAGACCCCCGCCATAGCCCAGAGGCCAAGAGGGGCCCGGGTGGGAGGGCTGAGGGCTGCTGTTCGAAGGTAGAGACACTTGGGGACACACCTTAGCCAGAACCCACAAGGGACACCTTGGAGGCAGCCGGGTCATTGAAGTAAGGCCCATAAAGGTGCTGAGGGGCAGGGCCAACCCGGGTCCCGGGCGGCAGCATGCACAGGTGAAGGCTCCGAGCTGCCACCTACACACAGCAATGTGAACAAAACAGGACTTGGCTGACACAACCTGGGACTCTGAGTTTATGCTCAAAACACCCAACTGTGCAGAAATATGTGCAGAAACACTGGGACAAAACATGGCAAGACATCAGTAGCGATTGTCTCTGGTCTCTTGGCCACACCCTGGACCAGCCCACACCGGGTCTGCCCATGAGCAGACTTTCCCAACACAGCCAGCAGAGCAAATAACTCATGGTTCTCTTGCATAAGACTTTAGCTTGTATAATTTTGTGATTTACTTTGGCACTGTCATGAGTGTGACTCTCAGGGAGTTTTGTTGTTAAAATGCTTGTGTCTTCTATCACAAAACAATGAGAACATTTGGGAAACAATGTATGGAATTTAGGGACTTCACAGGTGGCTCAGCAGTAAAGAAGCTGCCTGTAGAGCAGGAGACCCTGGAGACATGGGTTCAATCCCTGGGTCAGGAAGACTCCCTGAAGGAAGAAATGGCAAGCTATTCTTGCCTGGGAAATCCCATGGACAGAGGAGCCGACGGGCTGCAGTCCATGGGGCTGCAAAGAGTCGGACACAACTGACCACACCCATACCATACATACGGATGGAATTTATTTTTTATTGGTAATGAAAAATGAAATATGTACTTTTAAAAGTGATTTTCCTCTTCTCTGTAACATTTTGGTTCTTTACAAATTTATAATAAAAGAAAATCCTTGGGACTTCCCTGGTGGTCCAGTGGTTGGAACTTTGCCTTCCAATGCAGGAGTGTGGGTTCGATCCCTGGCCAAAGAGCTAAGATCCCCCATCCCACTAGGCCAAAAAACCATAACATAAAAGGGCAGTGTTGTAACAAATTTAATAAAGACAAAAAAAAGAAAAACTTTGAAATGCATCTGTGGATATGTGATTATATATAAAACAGTGATTTCAAATGTTTCTGCCTCAGGATACTCTTAAAAAACTATATCGCAGACCCCGAAAATAACTTTTGTTATGTGAGTTTATATCTATCAATTTTAACGGTATTAGATAGTGAAACTGAGGAGATCTTGAGATATTTATTCATTTTAAAATAGCGTTAATAAACCTAGTGCATGTTAATATAAAATAAGTTTTATGAAAATTAACTGCATCTTCTAAAAATGTCGTGATATTGTCTTACGTTTACAAATCTCTTTAAAGTCTGGCTTTGCAGATGACAGCTGGATTCTCAGATCTACTTCAGCCTTCAATCTGCTGCCATGTCATACATCATGTAGTCTCCTGAAAACTCCACTGTATACTCCTGGGAGAAAGAGTGAAAAAAGGCAAATGACATCTTAGTAGTATTATGAAAATAGTCTTGGCTACACTTGGAGAACTACTATACAGACAAGTAAAAACGCCCAAATAAAAGTGTCACGATGCCACCTGGTGGTATGTCTAATTATTGCAAGTACTGGTCACCGCACATGTGTATGCATTGTGTGTGGAGTGTGTGTGCAGGTACGTGTTCACATAGGTCATGTGTGTGATGCAGTGTACTGAGCATGCAAGCGACACAAATGTGGGGGTGGGTGGTATGTGGTACATGTGAGGTTGTGGCATGTGTGCATGTATTGCCCGTGTGTTGTGCATGTATTGTATGTCTAGGTGTCTGTGTGTGACACGCATGTGTGTGGTGCCTGTGCATATGAATACACCATGTATATGGTAAGTATGTGTGTGGAAGGTATGCCTGCAGTGTGTACTGCTGCAGTGCCCATACTGTGTGTTTGTGGTGCATATGCGTGTGTTGTGTGTGTGGTATGTGAACATGAGAGAACAGCTAGCTGCTCTTTCACTGTCTTTGGCATATGCACTGAGCCCTGGACTGATTGCTCAACATTTTAAAAACACCTATTAAATTGCCTAGCACAGCTCCAGGCAGGTGTAAGCCCTCAAGAGACATTCATTGGTGTCCACCAGCTTCATGAATCAGGCATTATCTTCATTGACAAGGAAGACTCTTGGAGGTAAAGTACTTGCTCAAGGTTCCACACCTAGTGAGTGGTGGACCTAGGATTCAGTCTGCTGTTCAACTTGGAATTTAATCATCTGTACTAATGATTGCTTCTAAGTTGTAAAAATCATCTATATATGATATGATCCAAAATATATTAAAAGACGAAGGCAATGGCACCCCACTCCAGTACTCTTGCCTGGAGAATCCCATGGACGGAAGAGCCTGGCAGGCTGCAGTCCATGGGGTGGCTACGAGTCGGACATGAGCTACGAGTCGGATATAACTGAGCGAGTTCACTTTCACTTTTCACTTTTATGCACTGGAGAAGGAAATGGCAACCCACTCCAGTGTTCTTGCCTGGAGAATCCCAGGGACGGGGGAGCCTGGTGGGCTGCCGTCTATGGGGTCGCACAGAGTTGGACATGACTGAAGCGACTTAGCAGCAGCAGCAGCCTGTTAAAAGGCAAACAAATTTCCAAATGAAAATAGTATGACAGCATCACTGGGGCATTTTCTCTGCTCCGTTACCCTTTCCACTGGTGTGTGGGCACATATGTAGGCTACATGAAAAATTGAAAGGACATTAACTAGCACCTACTGGGCACCAATTGTATGGCAGGTACTGTGCATATTTTCACATTCAAGTATAAATGTAACAAATACAAATTTTCAGCCTCAAAATCACATGTTCAGAAACTAGCTCTCTATTTTTCATAATGCAGTCTGAATTTTTTTTTTTTTTTTTTTTTTTGCCACCTTGCACGGCTTGTGGGATCTCCCAACCAGGGGTCAAATCTGGGTCCACAGCAGTGCAAGCACATGTCTTAACCACTGAACTACCAGGGAATTCTCCAATCTGAATTTCTAATTCAGTTTCTGTACAGTTTCTTCTAGCCTCCTGAAGGAAAACTCGGTCCCATCTTTGGTCCCTCGGACACTTCAGGCAGATTTATCCCGCCCTGCCCCCCTTTTCTTGGGTGGATCCCTGGCTGCAAGGCCTCAGCTCCACCAGCATCCTCCCAGACAGCACGTGATGGACGAGCATCGGTGCCCACCTGCATCCACGGAAGCCCTCCCCCAGCCTTGGCCACCTGCTGGGAGGGAAGGCACTCTGTGCTTTTGTCACTGCTGAGAAAGTCCCTGGGGTTCTCTCTCAAGAGATCCAGGCTGCTCACCCAAGCTCCCTGCCCCAAGCCCTGACGTGCCGAGGTGCTGGTACCCTGCAGTCTGCAGGCCTTCCGTGCTCACACGCAGCCCACCCACAGCCCTGCCAGGCTCCCAGCCGGTGGACTCATCTCTCAGCTCCTACATCAACATGCAATCTTCCCCATTCAGCTCTTCATGCAGAAAAAATGCTTAGATGAGTCTTTCAGGATTTGCCTAAGCAAATCAAAAATACCATGATTTTCCAATTAGTTTTTCCTTGGTTGTAAGTTAGTCCATTTAGAAACTTGGCTGTCTTTGTGTTCTGTCTGGGTCTGAGATCTCAGCATCCTCCCTTCCTCCCTGAGACAGGGAGAGGCGCGAGAGAGCCCACAAGGACCATGGTGAGGTAAGAATGGTAATTAATATGCACAGGACTGGCTGGGTGCTGATTCAACCCAAAACACACATATGGAGAAGTAGAGAAATGCGAAGCCAAACCTCTGTTGGCCAGCTCGCTCACCAGTCTCTTGTCCCCACAGCCCCAGGGAAGGAAGGACTTGCTCTCATGCCTCATGCCAACTGCCCAGTGCGGTTGGGCAAGGGCCCCCGAATCTTACCAGCTCAGGTCTGGAGGGGCCCACGTCCCTCACATGAGTGGGAAAGCAAAGACCACAGGGATATAAACACCAGTTCTCAACAGAATGCCTGAGGAGCTAGTAAACATACATGTTCCTGGGCCCTGCCTCCAAATATTTGACTCAGGGGGTCTCCAGCAAAACCTGAGCATCTGCATTCCCACCGAGCTCCCAAGGGACGCGAATGCCCTGGCCCAGGATCACGGTGAGAGCACTGATTCACAGGACCCGGTACTTGAGGGACAGAGGCCAACCATCGGAGGAGGTGGCCCCAGCAGAGGCAGACTTCAGAAAGGAAACGAAAGCAGCGCTGAGAGCACCACAAGAAACACTGTAATGAGAACCCTTAAGGAGACATGCCTATACAGACAGACAGGGAGAGAGAAGGCAGATGCAGATTTGGTACAGATAGAGCCCAAGATCTTTGTTCTTTCTTACTGTTCCTTAGTAATATCTTCCTGGCCCTCCTTAAGAGCTCTCATTACAATTACTTTTTTAGATTTTTGTTATAATTTTACATTTTATATATTTGTGTATTTTATTTTTAATACAGTTTTTATTCTATATACATACAGAACATATATACATAAATTCAAATTATAACCAGCCCAGGTTGGATGCATGAGACAAATGCTCAGGGCTGGTGCACTGGGAAGACCCGAGGGATGGGATGGGGAGGGAGGTGGGAGGGGGGATTGGGATGGGGAACACATGTAAATCCATGGCTGATTCATGTCAATGTATGGCAAAAACCACTACAATATTATAAGGTAATTAGCCTCCAACTAATAAAAATAAATGAAAAAAAAAGGAAAAATAAATAAATAAATAAATTCAAATTATAAAAATTCAATAGAGGTAATGAAAAACAAAATGGGTGTTCCAGCATTATCATAATTATGACCCCCACACACACACCCCAAACTTCTGCCCCAAATGTCCTGGAACTCTCTTAATGAAACCTTAACCATGTTAAATCCAACTCTCCAGCAGAAGATAGCTGGGAAAATCACAAGTCGCATGGATGGGCTTTACTCCAATCCCTGACTGTGAACCTCAAGAGGCAGTTTGTCCTGCCCAGGTCATGTACTTCCCTCATCTGTCCACTCCCCAGTCTCCAGAAGCTGTTTCTCACTTTCCTCTCTCATCGCAAACCCCCAGAATTCTGCCTTTGCCAGCCCCCTTCCACCAGAGTCTGTCAACCTTTTCTACCTTCCACCCACAACCTAAGATGGGTTGTCCAAGCTGCCATCCACAGCCAGTCCCTCCTAACCGATGCAAGGGTCCTGCTCCAACAACATTGCTCTCTCTCTGCTACATCATCAGCCTTCATTCTTTCATTCTGCTGGATCTTCTTCAACTGTATATAACAATGCTGTTACCTCTCCCAGCTGAAAAGAACAAGCAAAAACACCCTAGTCTTACAAACATAGAGAAAAGACTTGTGGACACAGCACGGAAGGAGCGGATGGGACCAACTGAGACAGTAGCATTGAAACATATACATTACCATATGTAAGGGGCTTCCCTGGTAGCTCGGTTGGTAAAGAATTCACCTGCAATGCAGGAGACCCCAGTTTGATTCCTGGGTTGGCAAGATCCCCTGGAGAAGGGCAAGGCTACCCACTCCAGTATTCTGG
Source organism: Muntiacus reevesi (assembly GCF_963930625.1). Classification (NCBI taxonomy): domain Eukaryota; kingdom Metazoa; phylum Chordata; class Mammalia; order Artiodactyla; family Cervidae; genus Muntiacus; species Muntiacus reevesi. Next base: position 180,725,919 of record NC_089249.1, on the reverse strand, counting down.
CCTGGAGAATTCCATGGACTGCACAGTCCACGTGGTCACAAAGAATCGAACACGACTGAGCAACTTTCACTTTCACCATATGTAAAATTAGATAGTCAGCGGAAATTTGCTGTGTCATGCAGGGAGTTCAAATCTGGGGCTCTGTGACAACCCAGAGGGGTGGGATCAGGTGGGAGGTGGAACAGAGGTTCAGGAGAGAGGGGACATACATTACCTATGGCTGATTCATGTTGATATATGGCAGAAACCAATGGAATATTGTAAACCAATTATCCTCCAATTAAAATAATTTTTTTTCAAAAACCACTGCAATTTTGTTTTTGGTTTTGTTTTTTTGGCCACACAGTACTGCTTGGGGGATCATAGTCCCCCAACTAGGGATCAAACACATGCCCCCTGCAGTAGAACCATGCAGTGTTAACCACTGGACTGCCAGGGAAGTCTTCAAAACACCCTAGTCTCGAACTTACTTCTCCTGCCAACATCGGTCCCATTTCTTGTCTATACTTGTCTCAAATTCTTCTCCATCCACCATCTCTCTTTAACTCACTTCAATCAGGCTTTTACATGTGACAGTAATAAATTGCTCTCCTCAAGGTTACAGATCATTTCCATATAGATCCCATGGCCTGTCCTCATCTCACTGTTCCAGCATGACCACCTTCCCATCCTTGTAACATTTTCATTCTTGGGTTCCAGGATACCATCTCCTGGAATTTCTTTCATCTCCTGAACATTTCTTCTCTGTCTCCTTTACTAGCTCCCCTTCCCCTCCATGACCTTCTTTTCCCCTCTAACTACCTGGCTTCCCTGATGACATCCACAGCCCCTCCCACTCCTTTCCAGCAACTAGAAGACCATATGTAACTAGTTTTGGCCAATAGACGGAGTAGAAGAGACAGGTCACTTCCAGCAAAGCCTGGCATAAAATTTTCCAGTTGTCTTTTCTCCTGCTGTAGCTATTTAGAGAATTCCTCGTGTTGATGTGTGGGACCAAAAAACCAAAGCCGCCTGTTCGCTGAATCACTCTATAAAAGACAGATGCCCTGGAAATGAGCCCAGACCTGTATCAAGCTTCATATCATTGAGCAAACATCTGTGTATCCATTGCTTGGATTTGGGAGATATTTGTTACCAAGGCAGAAGCCTCATCTATTCTGACCAATACAGTTACCTCATCCAGTTTTATATCTTTAACTACTTAACTACATATGCTAGTTACTCCCAAATTTATAGATTTTGACAAATTTGTCTCCTGGACTTTAGACTCAAATATCCAACTACCTACCCAATATCTCCACTTGAAACATTAGACTTCTCAAACTTAATATATCCCAAGCCAAATTATTGATTTTACTCTCATAGCATTCCTCATTTCAGCTGGTGGAAACTCTGCTAGCCATTATAGTCCACTGCTACCAAACTCCACTGCTACCACCCCGATCCCAGCCACTATCACACTCGTTGTTAAAGAATCACTTCCAATTAGTTCTCCCACTTCTGCCTCTACAATCTATTCCTATAAAATTGATACCTATACAATCTATGCCTAACAGGTTAGCCAGAGAGATCTTCTTATTTTTTATGAAACTATACTAAAACATTTTTATCTTATTGAAGCATAGCTGGTTTACAATGTTGTATAAATTTCTGCTGTACGGCAAAGTGACTCAGTCATATATACACACATTGGTTTTCAGATTCCTCCCCATTACGGTTTATCACAGGATATCGAGTATAATTCTCTGTGCTATACAATAAGACCTTATTGCTTATCTGTTTTACATAGAATAACTCATATCTGCTAACTCCAACCCTCTATTTCATCCTTCCCCTGACCCTCTCCCCCTTTTATAATAAATCAGATCAAGTTATTCTTCTGTCTCAATACCCTACAATGGTTTCCCATTTTAGCCAGAGTAAATCCAAAGTCCTTGCTGTGGTCTATAAGACCCTATAGGTTTTGTTGTCCATCAGAACCTCCATATCCACTCTGTACCAGTCACACCAGCATTCTTGCTCTTCACCAACACACACGGTACACTCCCTTCTCAGGGCCTTTGCACTAGCTGCCTCCTAGAATGTTCTTCCCCAGCTCCTGCAAGGCTCACTCCTTCACCTTGTTTTACTAATTCTCACCTTCTCAAGAGGCCTTCCCTGAACAACCCATTTAAAACTGAAGATCATCCCTATATTATTAATACCACTCCCAACTCTTCTTGCCCTACCCTACTTGTCTCTTCTTTAGTAATCATCATCTTCCAATATATTATGGAATTTACTTCTTTATCATCTATCTCTTCTCACTAAAATACAAGCTCTTTGCAAGTAGGGTTCTTTGTGTTATTCATGATGTAACCCAAGTGCCTGAATTTGGGCATAGAGCAGGTGCTCAAAAATGTTTGTTAGTAAATACATAAATAAATAATATCACAAACACATATTCATGACAAGAAAATAAGCATGGAGAAAAAAAGAGTGAATAATAATAGTTCCCAAATGAAAGAAAGGAACAGTAGAGAAAGTAATAATATAAGATATAATACATGAAAACTTTCCTTACCTGAAAAAAAAGACTTGAATTTTCTGATTGAAAATGCCAAGCTAAGTACCAAGCAGAGTTAATTTTTTAAGGTCATAAATATGACATTTCCTGTAAAATTTTTGAATTGTGATTATCAAAAGAAAATCTTAGGAGCTTCCAGAAAGAAAGAACAGGCTATTTGCCAAAGATAACCATACTTCTAATGCATTTCTCATACAGTCTACCATAAACATGTCCTTTCTAAGGAAATAACTCAAGAATAGTCTCACAAACATGAAAATTAAATCAGAACAGTGACCTCAAGACAAGAGAAGACAATGTATACAGGGAATACTGATGAATGAGACATCGAATTAAAACCATAACCTGCTTTGTGAAATAATTTTACTAAACTGCCCATTAGGAACTGGGCGTTATATGAACCACCAAATCAAAAAATTGGATGTGTTCAGAAGCATTTCATTATGACATGTAAGAGGTACATCCTAGAAAGGTCTGAGTGGTTCCAGAAGGCCCAAGTAAATTACCTGTGTGTGTGTGTCAGATTCCACAGGACCTGCCCCTACTGCTTTGCTGCCAGGCCTGCCACTGTTCTGTGATCTCATGGGTATTCCCTATGGCCATAAACTGAAGAGAAAAAAGTGCAATATGCCAGCACCAGTCTAAAGTGGACAACGACTCAGGGAAAACCCTAGAAACCCTAGAAAACAGTATTTGGAGATCTTCCCAAAGACGGAACTTCAGACAAGACATCTGGTGGTCCGTGTTGTATGGAAGGAAGGATGGCCTGTGATGTGGGTCTACAGGGGTTCACATGCAGTAGCTAATAGATTGGCCAGCTGGTCTAGGACTTGGAAAGAAGTAGACTACCTAGAAGACAGCATCGATCTCCTGAAGAGAATGTTCTCATAAATGTCAGTCAGCCTCTTCCCCAATCTCCCAGTGCTTGTTCATTAAGTCTAGGTACAAAGTGGCCACGGAAACAAGACGGAGGTTTTTTGTGGACTTTCCTTCATAGAGGTCGCTCTGGCCACAGCCGCTGCTGAGTGTCTCCCCTGTCAAAGGCAGATGCAGTGATGGTACCAGTTCCCAGGAAGACCACTAAGCCCACTCCAGGTGATCACACTGGGCACTTCTGTCATGAAGGGGATCAGCCCATTTCAGGTGATCACACTGGACATTTCCATTATGAAGAGGATCAGCTCACTCCAGGTGCTCACACTGGGCACTTCTATCATAAAGAGCATTGGCTAACTCACTCCAGGTGATCACACTGGACACTTCCATCATGAAGGGAATGAGTCCACTCCAGATGATCACACTGGACACTTCTGTCATAAAGGGCATCAGCTCACTCACTCCAGGTGATCACACTGGACACTTCCATTATGAAGGGAATGAGTCCACTCCAGGTGATCACACTGGACACTTCTGTCATAAAGGGGATGAGTCCACTACAGGTGATCACACTGGACACTTCTGTCATAAAGGGGATGAGTCCACTACAGGTGATCACACTGGACACTTCTGTCATGAAGGGGATCAGCCCACTACAGGTGATCACAATGGGCACTTCTGTCATGAAGGGGATCAGCTCACTCCAGGTGGTCACACTGGGCACTTCTGTCATGAAGCGGATCAGCCCACTCCAGGTGATCACACTGGGCACCTCTATCATGAAGGGGATCAGCTCACTCCAGGTGCTCACACTAGACACTTCTATCATGAAGGGAATGAGTCCACTCCAGGTGCTCACACTGGACACTTCCATCATGAAGGGGATGAGTCCACTCCAAGTGATCACAATGGGCACTTCTATCATGAAGGGCTTTGGCTCACTCCAGGTGCTCACACTGGACACTTCTATCATGAAGGACATCAGCTCACTCCAGGTGCTCACACTGGGCACTTCTGTCATGAAGGGGATCAGCCCACTCCAGGTGATTCCACTGGGCACTTCTACCATGAAGGGGATCAGCCCACTCCAGGTGATTCCACTGGGCACTTCTATCATGAAGGGGATCAGCCCACTCCAGGTGATTACACTGGGCACGTCTATCATTAAGGGGACAGCAATTTGTCCTAACAGAGACAGACATAGATTTGGTGTATGAATTTGCTTTCCCTGACCACAATATTCTTGGCAGCTGCCATAACCATGACATCAAAATTACACAAACTAGAATATTTTTTAAAAGGAAGAAACATGGAAGGAGGGAAGAAGTAAGAGAATATGGAAAGAAAGAAGTGAGGAAGGAAGAAAGGAAGACAGGAAGAAAGGAAAAAGAATGGGAAAGGAGAAAAAAAACTCCTTATAAGTCAAATGCAATTTTTCTAAATAAAATATCAGTAAATAGAATCCAGCATTCTATTAAAAGAATAATAATATCATATTAGTGGAACTTATTTCAAGAATATAAGAATGGTTCAACAGTAGAAATTTTCTTACCACATTAACAGATTAGTGAGAAAAATTTCACTACTATCTTGATAAACACGTTTCTCCCACTATCCAAAAGTAGAGCGTTCCTATGAAATTTTGTAAAACTGAAAAAGGGCAATAAAGCTAGAAGTGATTACCTCAGAATACATCTTGCTAAAGGACACACGAAATACATCTAGATAAAGCACAGATGCTCACAGACATGGTTCACAGCTTCAGCAGCTCCTTGCTGAGGTGCCAAGCGGTTCCCAGGGAAGGAGTTGGGCGGGGCCACCCTATGGGATTCAGCTGCCTCTATACAGACTCATCTGGCTACCAAAAAAAAGCTGAATGCTGTTTTAGCTTCTTGCCTTTTTTGTAAAAGCAAAAATCCTCTTCAGATTTCTTTCAGTTCAAAGCAAAAACAAGTCTTTTTTTTTAACTGAATAAAAATACTTGTTTCACACTGCTGTGTTGGTTTCTGCCACACAACAACTTGAATCAGCCGTAAGTGTGTGTACATATATGTGTGTGTGTGTGTGTGTGTGTGTGTGTGTGTGTGTGTCCATAGCCCCTCCTTCCTGAGCCTCTCACCCCTCTATGCCACCACAGAGCGCCAAGCTGGGCTTCCCACTAGCTATCCATTTTACACATGGTATTTTCACCTGGAAAACTGCAAGGACACAGGAGCCTGGCGGGCTACAGGACATGGGGTGGCAAAGAATCGGACACACCTGAGCACTCTATACACACACACTGTATATATTTCAGTGCTACTCTCCCGACTTGTCCTACCCTCTCCTTCCCCTTCTGTGTCCACAAGTCATTCTCTACATGTTCCTCTCTACTCCTACCCTAAAAATAGGTTAAAAACAGGTCTTATTAAGGTAAGTCTTTGTAAAAGTGAAGTGGTGTAAAGCAGCCTGTGTCTATAAAGCATTTTATAATGTTTGATACCATTCCTGATTTTATTTTAAAGCTGAAGAAGAGAAAGAAGCTTATTTAACTTCATGAAATTTTTAAAAAATGAAAAAAAATAAATTAAAAAATGTCTCCCCACAAATCTATAACAAGAATCTAATGCCATAGTCTAAAGCAATCAATCAGTAATAATAGGAGCAAAAGACAAAGACATAAATCTTTAAAAAGGGGAAAAAAAACTGACTCTGTTTTGCAAAAGATGTGATTGCCTACCTAGAAAATTCAAGAGGGTCAATTGATAGGTGAATAATTAATAAAAGAATAAAGTAAAAAGATATCACAACATACTAAGAAATCAATATTTTACATTTCAAGTAAGTGGAGGAAAGATAGGCTATTGAATAAACAGTGTTTGAATAAATGGCTAACATTTGCGGGAGAACTTAAGTTCCTATCAGAAGTTAAGTATTCTATCAGACACCAAAATAAGTTCCATACAGATCAATATATCAATATAAAGAATAAAACTGTAATACTACTAAAGCAAAATATAGGAGTAAGTGTTTAGAATCTTGAGATGGGGGGGGCGGGGGGAGTTAAAAAAAAACCGCAAAGACATAAAATAAAAGAATAATATAAGTTCCAGAAAGAGAAATCCAAGAAAATTAAGCAGACAGGTTTATCAAAGAAATAATGTGAAACCATTCCCAGAAAAGTGGAATACGAGTTGTCAGGTTAAAAGTGCCCACTAGGTGGAAGAATGACCTTTCAAATCATAATTCAAAATCCACTGGGGATGAAATATGCAACATGATGATTAGTTTACACTGCTGTGTAATCTATTTGAAAACTGACAAAAGTTTTCATCACAAGAAAAAATTTTTTTTCCTTTTTTTCTTGTATCTATACAAAATGATGGATGTTAAGTAAACTTATCATGTTAGTTATTTGCAATATATGTAAGTCAAGTTATCACACTGGATACCTTAAATTTATACAATGGACTATGTCAATTATATATCAGTAAAACTGAAATTAAAAAATAAAATATAAAATTGGAATTTTAAAAATGAAATGCAGAGGCCACACAGCCCTACTTCCTGCCAAGTTGGCAAACCAAGGCTGCAGACTTGCTCCCAAGAATGGAGAAGGAAACACGAATACCAAGAAATAACCATCCCCACAAAAAAATAATCCCCAAGAAAGCGCTGAAAAGATTAAAACTCAAGTAAAGGCAGAAGTTGCAATGAGAAGGCATGTTGGAGTAGAGATTTTTACTCCATCCCCCAGAAGAATCCACCCATTTCCTTGGAACACCATGTTCCCCTAGAAACCTGTGGTTAAACAATGGGTGTTACAGATTGTGAGGTGGTATCAGAGCAGTGTAAAACTCTGTTGAGATGAAAGCTGATGAAGAGACACTATTGCACCATAGAAAGGAATGAAAATTTTCCAGCAGTATTGAGATATTATTGATATATAACAGTGTATTAGTTTAAGGTATATAATACAAAGCTTGAAATATGTATGCAAAATCAACTTAATTTTTTCTCTAGGGAGAAAGCCACAACTGGAAGAAATTTTAAGAGAAATAATACATTCTCAGAAACTGATAGAACTGTAGGGAGTAATAGCTAGATCAATAATTTTAACATCTCTCTTGGAACCAATAAATGCAGCAGATAAAACAATAAGCAGAGATATGGAAGACCTACAAAATGTTTTTTTAATTTATATGTATGTGTCTATATCCACAATAAACAGAATTATGTAATTATGTAATTCAGAACATTTATAAGATTTAAACATTTTATTGCACCTTAAAGTACACTTTAATAATTCCAAATAATTCCAAAAATTCAATATCATAACACATCTGTTCTCCAACCATAATGGAAATGAAAAGAAAGAGAAGAGTAAGGGAGAGAGGGAAGGAAGAGAGAGGGATCTTGGAAGGAAAAGAGGAAAGGAAAAATAAAGAAAGAAAGAAAATTATGTGTGCCTCCATAACCCTTCCAGCTGAGCTATTTCAAATCCTAAAAGATGATGCTGTGAAAGTGTTGCACTCAATATGTCAGCAAATTTGGAAAACTCAGCAGTGGCCACATGACTGGAAAAGTCAGTTTTCATTCCAATCCCAAAGAAAGGCAATATCAGTGTTCAAATTACTGTACAATTGCACTCTTTTCACATGCTAGCAAGGTTATGCTCAAAATGCTTCAAGCTAGTCTTCAGCAGTATGTGAACCGAGAACTTCCAGGTGTACAAGCTGGATTTAGAAAAGGCAGAGGAACCAGAAATCAAACTACCAGCATCCGCTGAATCACAGAAAAAGCAATTCCCTTCCTTTTGGAATGGAATTCAAAATAAAAAAAAAATTCTACTTCTGCTTCACAGACAACACTAAAGTCTTTGACTGTGTGGATCACAACAAACTGTGGAAAATTCTTAAAGATATGAGAATACCAGATCACTTTACCTGCCTCCTAAGAAGTGAAAGTCACTCAGTCATGCCACACTCTTTGCAACCCCATGGACTACACAGTCCATGGAATTCTCCAGGCCAGAATACTGGAGTGAGTAGCCTTTCCCTTCACCAGCAGATTTTCCCAACCTAGAGATCAAACCCAGGTCTCCCGCATTGCAGACAGATTCTTTACCAGCTGAGCCACAAGGGAAGCCCAAGAATACTGGAGTGGGTAGCCTATCCCTTCTCCAGGGGGTCTTACCAACCCAGGGATCGAACCCAGGTCTCCCACATTGCAGGTGGATTCTTTACCAACTGAGCCACAAGGGAAGCCCCCTCCTAAGAAACTTGTATACAAGACAAGAAGCAACAGCTAGAACCAGACATGGAACAATGGACTGGTTCAAAATTGGGAAAGGAGAAGTACGACAAAGCTGTATATTGTTATCCTGCTTACTTAACATATATGCAGAGTACATCATGCAAAATGTGGGCTGGATGAATCACAAGCTGAAATCGAGAATGCCGGGAGAAATATCAACAACTTCAGATATGCAGATACCACTTTAATGGCAGAAAGCAAAGAGGAACTAAAGAGCCTCTTGAAGAAGGTGAAAGGGGGAAGTGAAAAAGTCTGGCTTAAAACTCAATATTCAAAAAATGAAGATCGTGGCACCTGGTCCCATCACTTCATGGCAAATAGATGGGGAAATAGTGAAAAATTTTATTTTCTTAGGCTACAAAATCACTGCAGATAGTGACTGCAGCCACGAAGTTAAAAGACACTTACTTCTTGGAAGAAGAGCTATGACAAACCTAGACAGCATATTCAAAAGTAGAGATACCAGTTTGCCAACAAAGTCCATATAGTCAAAGCTATGGTTTTTCCAGTGGTCATGTATGGATGGATGTGAGAGCTAAACCATAAAGAAGGCTGAGCACGGAAGAATCGATGCTTTAGAACTGTGATGCTGGAAAAGACTCTTGGGAGTCCCTTGGACTGCAAGGAGATCCAACCAGTCAATCCTAAAGGAAATCAGTCCTGAATATTCATTGAAGGGACTGATGCTGAAGTTGAAGCTCCAGTACTTTGGCCACCTGATCCAAAGGGCAGACTCATTGGGAAAGACTGATACTGGGAAAGATTGAAGGCAGCAGTAGAAGGGGGTGGACAGAGGATGAGATGGTTGGATGACATCAAGTGACTCAACGAACTTGAGTTTGAAGCTCCAGGACATAGTGAAGGACAAGGAAACCTGGCGTGCAGTAGTTCATGGGGTTGCCAAGGGTCAGACACGACTTAGTGACTGAACAGCAACAAGAATAGATTGACGCAACTTGTCAAATCCTGGATTGTTAGGAACCCAAATCCATTTTAGACCACTAGATGGAGCCAAACACTGATACTTGTTACATAGTCATGTGCGTCTTTCAGCATAAATTTAAAAGTATTCATGATATTCCCTACTGGGAAGTAGAAAAGACTCCACCTCTCCGCAGGGCAGAGCAGAACTTCCAGACTAATAAGGCTACTCGGCAGTTAGCTGTTCAGAGATGCTTATATGCTTGGCCCAGGGGTGACCCAGTGAAGTCTGAGGAAGCAAGACTCCCCAAGTACTACTTCTGCAGCAAGAAATCTTTTACATTTACACTGCAATTCATTTACACTGCAGTGTTCTACAACAAACATTATCATGTTCTGAGTGATTCATGATATAAGAAGATTAGGAAGCACAGCTTTAGGGATGAGAATCTCTCAAACTGATAAAGGAGTACAAAGACCAGAGAGTTTGAGAGTGCCTGTTCAGGAAATGACCGGGAGCATCCATCTACCTGAAAGAGTAAACATCCATCCTGAGCACTCCATTCTAAAACAATCTGCATATATAATTAGATATCATACATCCCTTCCAAACATACTTAATGAACACTCAATCTGTGTCTTCTCTGCCATACAGAAGTGAGTGTTATTGTCAGGTGGCCCCTTTTTTCAAGGAGCTCCCACTGTAGAGAGGAGCCAGACAGACAAACCAAATACTATCATACAGCAGTAAATACACTGTGCAACTAGCACACAAAATGAAGTTCAGGTTCACCCAGCACATCACTTAGGAATACTTTCAGCTGCAAGATGAAAGTAAGCCATTTACTGTGGCTTAGACGTGGCTCAGACGGTAAAGCATCTGTCTGCAATGCTGGAGACCCAGGTTCGATCCATGGGTTGGGAAGATCCCCTGGAGAAGGAAATGGCAACCCACTCCAGTAGTCTTGCCTGGAAAATCCCATGGACAGAGGAGCCTGGTAGGCTACAGTCCATGGGGTCACAAAGAGTCGGACATGACTGAGCGACTTTACTTACTAAACAGAGCTATTTACCCTCATGCTTGTCACATTATGATGCCAGAATGGCTGCCATACCTCCAGGCATTGTGTCTACATTCAAAGCAGGGAGAAAAGGAAAAGGAAGTGGACCATCAGGTTCTGAACACATAGATAGACCTGGTAAATGTTATATGGCTTTCCACTTATCAGGAAAAGCAAAAGACTTCCCAAAAGCCCCAATACACTAGTTACAGTTCACTGGTCAGAATTATGCTACATGGCACACCTAGCTGCCAGGGAGGTAATAAACATCAGTATCCCACCTAGGGTTGAGCCTGTTAACAAAATCAGCATTTATTTAGCAAAAATAATATACTATACTATACTAATAAACACCTATACTAATAGACAAAGAAATGAAACAAAAGGAGGGCTCTTTGTCACTTATCAAATTGGCCCACATCTCTAAAGGTTGATAATATCTAGTGTTGGAAAGATGGAGGAAAGTGAACATTTTTATAACTTGTTGATAGAAGTGTACAGTCTTCATCTGGCCATCTACTACAAATCAAGATTTTATTTCTTTCTTTCTTCATTTATTTTTGGCTGTGCTAGTTCTTTGTTGTTGCATGCCAGCTACTCTCTAGTTGCAGTGCGCGGGTTTCTCATGCAGAGGCTTCTCTTGTTGCAAAACACAAGCTCTAGGGTCTACGAGCTTCCTTAGTTACAGAGTGTGGGCTCAGTACTTGTGATGCATGGGTTTAGTTGCCCCGAGACATATGAGATCTTCCCAGACCAGGGATCGAACTCATGTCCCATGCATTGGCAGGTGGATTCTTAACCACTGGACTACCAAGGAAGTCCCAAGATCTTTTTTTAATGTTACCATTTTGACCCAAAACTTCCATTCCCAGAAAGTTATTATGGAGACAAATACACAAAGATATGCTGCATGTTAAGTCACTTCAGTTGTGTCTGACTCTTTGCGATCCTGTGGACTGTAGCCCACCAGGCTCGTCTGTCCATGGATTCTCCAGGCAAGAATACATGAGTGGGTTGCCATGCCATCCTCCAGGGGATCGTCTCCCAACCCAGGGATGGAACCTGTGTCTCTTATGTCTCCTGCATTGTCAGGCAGGTTCTTTACCACTAGCACCACGTTGCCTCAGTAAAGAATCTGACTGCCAATGCAGGAGATGTAGGTTCGATCCCTGATCAGGAAGATCCCTTGGAGAAAGAAATGGCAACTCACTCCAGTATTCTAGCCTGGGAAATAAATTCCATGGACAGAGGAGCCTAGGGGGCTACAGTCCATGGGATCTCAAAGAGTTGGACAGGACTTGGTGACTAAACAACAACAATTTATTTTTAAATTAATACAAGATTAGTTTCCTAGAATAACTGTCTTGCATAATAAGAAAGACACATTTGATACTCTGCTCCTGGTCCCCAGAACAGAGTTCCCAAAATTTGTAATTTCCTGAGTGAAAGAGAGATGGGAACATCTTTTGTTATTTCTAAAAAGCCCATTTCAACCATACCTGAGTTTATGCTAATAAGGTGACTCTTGGAGGATAACAGTTGGTTGCCAGAGGAACCAAACCTGTGATTAGAGAGTTGGAAATTACATGCCTATCCCACCCCCACCTCCTGGGAGGGGTAAGAGGTTGGAGATTGAGTTCAATCACCAATGGTTAATAATCAATCATACCTATCTAACTGAATTTCCACTAAAACCCTAAGCGACAGGGTTCACATTAAGTGCTGACAGGGTGATGCACCCAGAGAGCACGGAAGCTCCAAACCTCTTCCCATGCATGCTGCCCCACGCATCTCTTTCATTTGATTTCCACTGGTTTCGTAGCTACATCATCACCACAAAGAGGAATAGTTAAGTAAGGCACTGTCCTGAGTTCCATGAGTTCATCCCAGCAAGTTATGAAACCCGAGGAGGTGTTAGTAAGAACAGCTTACTGATGGCCGGTCAGTTAGAAGTACTTCTGTCACTAAACAAGGGCTCCTGTGCCCGCAGCAGAGACAGCCAAACCCTAACGGCAAGTGTCTGCAGGAAAGTGAGAGTGTATTTGCAGGGCATCAAGCAAGGGAGTGGAAGACGAGCCCCAGATCTACTCCAACCCCATCTTTGGGTTGGGGGTGTTTTTTAAAGGGAAGAACAAAGAAGGTGTGTTTAAACATTATCTTGTGACAATTCTTAATAATAATTTCAGAGGTCAGGATATCACTAGCCATGTGTGGTCCATGGCTCAGGAGTCTGTGAGCTCATATTGCCCTGGAGAAACAACCTGAGTTTTTACATTAATGATGATATCTAAAATAGCAATTTTAGTACTTCAACAATATTATTGACAAGAGCAACTTTAGTCATCTGACTCTGGTTGATGAGGGTTCAGTTAGCATAGGACTGAGGTCAGAGGGGACAAGAAAGGGAATAAAGTTTTGGATAGAGAGATTAATCATAAACTCGGTAAAGGAATTCAGTTTTAGGGGGACTCATTTTCACTGGAGGCCTAGATTGGCCTCTGAATTGAGGGGACAGTCTTTTTTTATTTCTATTTTTTAATGGAAGGATAATTGCTCTACAGAATTTTCTTGTTTTCTGTGAAACATCAACATGAATCAGCCATAGGAGGGGACACTCTTGTGGGACTGAGCCCTCACCCTGTAGGATCCACACTAACTCCAGGCAGTTAGTGTCAGAAGTACTGTGAGTAGGAAGACAAGCTTTCCTTTCAGTTGGTTACCCTTTAAACTGTCATACTTTGATGCCAGCTCAGCAACAGTACTTACATCTCATTCAGTTACAACCAACCACCACAAGTTCTACGATTCAACTTATCATCGTAGCGTATTTTACCCAAGTCCCTGTAGTTACAAGACCATTCAGGAAAGCAGAAGTCTTTAAAATGTTAAAATATTTACTATTGAGTATACTAGTATTACCACTTATAAAATCCATCCCTGCTCAAAGCTCACTTACTGCTGAACCCCAGAGTATCATACCTCATGTATTGAGCCAATGGCTAGCCAGTCTCTGGCTGGTTGTCAGATGTCTACAATGCAAATCAATTGTACAGTGAAGCTATAAATCTGCACACAATGCAAGATTTCACGGAGTAAACAAAAGTGATACTAAAGTCCCAGCCAATCCCACACAAAGCCACTGACATATAAGATCAGCAGAAAAGAAAACTAATGCTGCTGATCCAATAGGAGCTTCAAAATAGAATCGTTGGGAAAAAATAGTAAATTTAAAACATATGATGGCGAAGGAAATGGCAACTCATTCCAGTATTCTTGCCTGGAAAAGACCATGGACAGAGGAGCCTGGTGGGCTGCAGTCCATGGGGTTACATGACTGAGCATGTGTGCACGAGGGTAGAGGGAGATGGGTTAGTAGCAATAAAGTGGTAGAACTAAAAAATAAATAAATAAATAAAATAAAACATATGAAAAGTGAAGAGTGAGCTTAGATGGGCAAAATGACTTATTTTTTCCTATGAGATATCCCACCAAAATATCCAGAAAGATGAATAGCATGATAAACAGGATAATTACTTTACCACTTTGGGCCAACTAACTTGAATTCTATGTACATGCAAAGAGATACAAGCAAAATGAAAGGGGAGCCAAATAACCTTCCAATAATGAACCAGAAAGAAATAGAAGATCTTAACAGAACCATCACAAGCAAGGAAATCAAAACTGTAATCAGAAATCTTCCAGCAAACAAAAGCCCAGGACCAGATGGCTTCACAGCTGAATTCTACCAAAAATTTAGAGAAGAGCTAACACCTATCTTACTCAAACTCTTCCAGAAAATTGCAGAAGAAGGTAAACTTCCAAACTCATTCTATGAGGCCACCATCACCCTAATTCCAAAACCAGACAAAGATGCCACAAAAAAAGAAAACTACAAGCCAATATCACTGATGAACATAGAGGCAAAAATCCTTAACAAAATTCTAGCAAACAGAATCCAACAACATATTAAAAAAATCATACACCATGACCAAGTGGGCTTTATCCCAGGAATGCAACGATTCTTTAATATCTGCAAATCAATCAATGTAATACACCACATTAACAAATTGGAAGATAAAAGCCATATGATTATCTCAATAGATGCAGAAAAATTCTTTGACAAAATTCAACATCCATTTATGATAAAAACTCTCCAGAAAGCAGGAATAGAAGGAACATACCTCAACATAATAAAAGCTATATATGACAAACCCACAGCAAGCATTACCCTCAATGGTGAAAAATTGAAAGCATTTCCCCTGAAATCAGGAACAAGACAAGGATGCCCACTCTCACCACTACTATTCAACATAGTGTTGGAAGTTTTGGCCACAGCAATCAGAGCAGAAAAAGAAGTAAAAGGAATCCAGATAGGAAAAGAAGAAGTGAAACTCTCGCTGTTCGCAGATGACATGATCCTCTACATAGAAAACCATAAAGACTTTACCAGAAAATTACTAGAGCTAATCAACAAATATAGTAAAGTTGCAGGATATAAAATTAACACACAGAAATCCCTTGCATTCCTATACACTAACAATGAGAAAACAGAAAGAGAAATTAAGGAAACAATACCATTCACCATTGGAACAAAAAGAATAAAATACTTAGGAGTATATCTACCTAAAGAAACAAAAGACCTATACATAGAAAACTATAAAACACTGATGAAAGAAATCAAAGAGGACACAAACAGATGGAGAAACATACCGTGTTCATGGATTGGAAGAATCAATATTGTCAAAATGGCTATTCTACCCAAAGCAATCTATAGATTCAATGCAATCCCTATCAAGCTACCAACGGTATTTTTCACAGAACTAGAACAAATAATTTCACAATTTGTATGGAAATACAAAAAACCTCGAATAGCCAAAGTAATCTTGAGAAAGAAGAAAGGAACTGGAGGAATCAACCTGCCTGACTTCAGACTCTACTACAAAGCCACAGTCATCAAGACAGTATGGTACTGGCACAAAGACAGAAATATAGATCAATGGAACAGAATAGAAAGCCCAGAGATAAATCCACGAACCTATGGACACCTCATCTTTGACAAAGGAGGCAAGGATATACAATGGAAAAAAGACAATCTCTTTAACAAGTGGTGCTGGGAAAACTGGTCAACCACTTGTAAAAGAATGAAACTAGAATACTTTCTAACAACATACACAAAAATAAACTCAAAATGGATTAAAGATCTAAATGTAAGACCAGAAACTATAAAACTCCTAGAGGAGAACATAGGCAAAACACTCTCCGACATAAATCACAGCAAGATCTTCTATGACCCACCTCCCAGAATATTTGAAATAAAAGCAAAAATAAACAAATGGGACCTAATGAAAATTAAAAGCTTTTGCACAACAAAGGAAACTATAAGTAAGGTGAAAAGACAGCCCTCAGATTGGGAGAAAATAATAACAAATGAGGAAACAGACAAAGGATTAATCTCAAAAATATACAAGCAACTCCTGAAGCTCAATTCCAGAAAAATAAACGACCCAATCAAAAAATGGGCCAAAGAACTAAACAGACATTTCTCCAAAGAAGACATACAGATGGCTAACAAACACATGAAAAGATGCTCAACATCACTCATCATCAGAGAAATGCAAATCAAAACCACAATGAGGTACCATTACACGCCAGTCAGGATGGCTGCTATCCAAAAGTCTACAAGCAATAAATGCTGGAGAGGGTGTGGAGAAAAGGGAACCCTCTTACACTGTTGGTGGGAATGCAAACTAGTACAGCCACTATGGAAAACAGTGTGGAGATTTCTTTAAAAACTGGAATTAGAACTGCCATATGACCCAGCAATACCACTTCTAGGCATACACACTGAGGAATCCAGATCTGAAAGAGACACGTGCACCCCAATGTTCATCGCAGCACTGTTTATAATAGCCAGGACATGGAAGCAACCCAGATGCCCATCAACAGATGAATGGATAAGGAAGCTGTGGTACATATACACCATGGAATATTACTCAGCCGTTAAAAAGAATTCATTTGAATCAGTTCTAATGAGATGGATGAAACTGGAGCCCATTATACAGAGTGAAGTAAGCCAGAAAGATAAAGAACATTACAGTATACTAACACATATATACGGAATTTAGATAGATGGTGGCGATAACCCTATATGCAAAACAGAAAAAGAGACACAGAAGTACAGAACAGACTTTTGAACTCTGGGGGAGAACGTGAGGGTGGGGTGCTTTGAAAGAACAGCATGTATACTATCTATGGTGAAACGGACCACCAGCCCAGGTGGGATGCATGAGTCAGGTGCTCTTGCCTGGTGCACTGGGAGGACCCTGAGGAGTCGGGTGGGGAGGGAGGTGGGAGGGGGGATCGGGATGGGGAATACGTGTAACTATATGGCTGATTCATGTCAATGTATGACAAAACCCACTGAAATGTTATAAAGTGATTGGCCTCCAACTAATAAAATAATATTTAAAAAAAAAAATTAAAAAAAAAAAAAAATAAAAGCTATATATGACAAACCCACAGCAAGCATTACCCTCAATGGTGAAAAATTGAAAGCATTTCCCCTGAAATCAGGAACAAGACAAGGATGCCCACTCTCACCACTACTATTCAACATAGTGTTGGAAGTTTTGGCCACAGCAATCAGAGCAGAAAAAGAAGTAAAAGGAATCCAGATAGGAAAAGAAGAAGTGAAACTCTCGCTGTTCGCAGATGACATGATCCTCTACATAGAAAACCATAAAGACTTTACCAGAAAATTACTAGAGCTAATCAACAAATATAGTAAAGTTGCAGGATATAAAATTAACACACAGAAATCCCTTGCATTCCTATACACTAACAATGAGAAAACAGAAAGAGAAATTAAGGAAACAATACCATTCACCATTGGAACAAAAAGAATAAAATACTTAGGAGTATATCTACCTAAAGAAACAAAAGACCTATACATAGAAAACTATAAAACACTGATGAAAGAAATCAAAGAGGACACAAACAGATGGAGAAATACACCATGTTCATGGATTGGAAGAATCAATATTGTCAAAATGGCTATACTACCCAAAGCAATCTATAGATTCAATGCAATCCCTATCAAGCTACCAATGGTATTTTTCACAGAACTAGAACAAATAATTTCACAATTTGTATAGAAATACAAAAAAACCTCGAATAGCCAAAGTAATCTTGAGAAAGAAGAATGGAACTGGAGGAATCAACCTGCCTGACTTCAGACTATACTACAAAGCCACAGTCATCAAGACAGTATGGTACCGGCACAAAGACAGAAATATAGATCAATGGAACAGAATAGAAAGCCCAGAGATAAAACCACAAACCTATAGACAACTTATCTTCGACAAAGGAGGCAAGAATATACAATGGGAAAAAAGACAACCTCTTTAACAAGTGGTGCTGGGGAAAATGCACCCTTGTAAAAGAATGAAACTAGAACACTTTCTAACACCACACACAAAAATAAACTCAAAATGGATTAAAGGTCTAAATGTAAGACCAGAAACTATAAAACTCCTAGAGGAGAACATAGGCAAAACACTTTCTGACATAAATCACAGCAAGATCCTCTATGACCCACCTCCCAGAATATTGGAAATAAAAGCAAAAATAAACAAATGGGACCTAATGAAAATTAAAAGCTTCTGCACAACAAAGGAAACTATAAGCAAGGTGAGAAGACAGCCCTCAGATTGGGAGAAAATAATAGCAAACGAAGCAACAGACAAAGGATTAATATCAAAAATATACAAGCAACTCCTGAAGCTCAATTCCAGAAAAATAAATGACCCAACCAAAAAATGGGCCAAAGAACTAAACAGACATTTCTCCAAAGAAGACATACAGATGGCTAACAAACACATGAAAAGATGCTCAACATCACTCATTATCAGAGAAATGCAAATCAAAACCACAATGAGGTACCATTACACACCAGTCAGGATGGCTGCTATCCAAAAGTCTACAAGCAATAAATGCTGGAGAGGGTGTGGAGAAAAGGGAACCCTCTTACACTGTTGGTGGGAATGCAAACTAGTACAGCCGCTATGGAGAACAGTGTGGAGATTTCTTTAAAAACTGGAATTAGAACTGCCATATGACCCAGCAATACCACTTCTGGGCATACACACTGAGGAATCCAGATCTGAAAGAGACACGTGCACCCCAATGTTCATCGCAGCACTGTTTATAATAGCCAGGACATGGAAGCAACCTAGATGCCCATCAGCAGATGAATGGATAAGGAAGCTGTGGTACATATACACCATGGAATATTACTCAGCCGTTAAAAAGAATTCATTTGAATCAGTTCTAATGAGATGGATGAAACTGGAGCCCATTATACAGAGTGAGGTGAGCCAGAAAGATAAAGAACATTACAGCATACTAACACATATATACGGAATTTAGAAAGATGGTAACGATGGCCCTATATGCAGGGCAGAAGAAGAGACGCAGAAGTACAGAACAGACTTTTGAACTCTGTGGGAGAAGGGGAGGGTGGGATGTTTCGAAGGAACAGCATGTATATTATCAGTGGTGAAACAGACCACCAGCCCAGGTGGGAGGCATGAGTCAAGTGCTCGGGCCTGTTGGGCTGGGAAGATCCAGAGGAATCGGGTGGAGAGGGAGGTGGGATGGGAGACCAGGATGGGAAATTCGTGTAACTCTATGGCTGATTCACATCAATGTATGACAAAACCCACTGAAAAATTAAAAAAAAAGAAAAAGAAAAAAAAAATAAATAAAGAGCCCTTTGCTGAGGGTGAAAGAGGAGAGTTGGCTCTTTCTCTTTTTAAGCCAAAATGTTGGCTTAAAACTCAACATTCAAAAAACTAAGATCATGGCATCGAGTCCTATCACTTAATGGCAAATACAAGAGAGAAAACTGAAAGCAGCGAGACTTTATTTTCTTGGGCTCCAAAGCAACTGCAGATGGTGACTGCAGCCATGAAATTAAAAGACGCCTGCTCCTTGAAAGAAGAGCTACTATTAACCTAGAAAGCATATTAAAAAGTGGAGACATCACTTTGCCAACAAAGGCCCATATAGTCAAAGCTGTGGTTCTTCCAGTAGTCAAGTATGGATGTGAGAGTTGGACCATAAAGAAGGCTGAGTGCTGAAGAATTGATGGTTTTGAACTGTGGTGTTGGAGAAGACTTTTGAGAGTCTTTTGGACAGCAAGGTTATCAAACCAGTCAGACCTAAAGGCACTGAACCCTGAACATTCATAAGAAGGACTGATGCTGAAGCTCCAATACTTTGGCCGCCTGATGGGAACAGCTGACTCATTGGTAAAGACTCCTACGCTAGGAAAGATTGAAGGCAGGAGAAGGGGATGACAGAGGATGAGATGGTTAGATGGCATCGAGTGACTCAATGAACAAGAGTTCGAGCAAACCCCGGGCGACAGTAAAGAACAGGGAAACCTGGTGTCCTGCAATCCATGGGTTTGCAAAAAGTCAGACACGACTAACCAACTGAGCAAAAACAACCGGACCTTCTGCTTCCCATTCCACCAGTGTGTTCGAAAGAACACTGCCGATCTGTCAGTTTTCGGTTAATTTTTTTTTTAAGTCCTGCCTTCCTGCCTTAACTGTTCCAGAGTTTCCTTACTCGCTGTTTTAGGGCTTGTTCCGAAAACTACCGCAGAATAATGGCTAAGTATAAGTAAAATATGAAATGAAAATTTAAAAGAGGGAATTCTGTCACAAACTACGGCCCTTTGGGCTCCGTTTTAAGGCAGATAGGAGGCACCACGAAACAGAGAGAAAACCCAAGAGGAACTTGAACGGAAACAAGTCCTCCCAGCTGATGAGAACGTAGAGGCTTGTTTTATGACTCGCGCCTTCCCGAGCTTTTCTAAACTGAAAGAGAGGAGAGAACTGTAAAGAGGAAGCAAAGCCGGCGCGAACACGAAACCGAGCAGCGAGGGCGTAAAAGCGCCCTCCCGCGCGCCCGCCAGCGCCCAGTCCGGCGCCCGCCGGGGGCACGTGACATGGCCAAAATGGCTGACGGGGACGACGGCTGCCGGCCCGAGCAGGAGCCGGGGCCGGAGCCGGGAGAAGAGTTTGAGGTCGTGGACCGGAGCCAGGTGCCGGGCCCCGGCGAACTGCGGAGGGCGGCGAAGTCGCGGGCGGCGACGGAAGGCTGGTCCGCACCCATCCTGACCCTGGCGCGGAGGGCCACAGGCACCCTGTCGGCAAGCTGCGGGAGCGCGCTGCGCGCGGCCGCGGGCCTGGGCGGTGCGGAAGGCGGCGCGGAGGACGCGGCGCGCGCAGGTAGGCTCTGGGCGCGCTGCGGGAGCTTTCGGTTACACAGGTGGTTGTTTTGCCGTGGGTGCCAGGCTGGCAAGACTGTTTAACTGACTCAGCTTGTTAGACAGGTTGTTAACACGCCTAACTACTCGTCGGTTTTCTTTACACCGTGTGTCGGAGTCACGATAAATACCTGGGCGTGGGTGGCCTGAGATTGGAGCAGTTTCACTTCCTGTGGTGTGCCCCAGACAGCCTTCTTAACTGTCATTGGTGAACTTTATACTAAAAAATGGACGGGTTTAAGCTTAGTTAGTCCTTATTTATTTTTAAAGGACTTACTTAGGATATGAAACTGTACTTTTCTCTGCTTTAAATCTCAAACTTCCATCCCAGCTCACATCTCCAGTTGTTGATGGCGCATACCGACTCACCGTGGAGTCAGAAAACCAAGTGAAGTTTAGAGGGTAAGGGTTCCAGTTCAGTTCAGTCGCTCGGTCGTGTCGGAGTCTTTGCGACCCCGTGGACTGCAGCAGGCCAGGCCTCCCTGTCCATCACCAACTCCGTTTACTCAAACTCATGTCCATCGCGTCGGTAAGGCCATCCAAACATCTCATCCTCTGTCGTCCCCTTTTCCTTCCGCCTTCCATCTTTCCCAGCATCAGGGTCTTTTCCAGTGAGTCGGTTCTTCACATCACGTGGCTGAAGTATTGGAGTTTCAGCTTCAACATCAGTCCTTCCAATGAATATTCAGGACTGATTTCCTTTAGGATTGAATGGTTTGATCTCCTTGCAGTCCAAGGGACTCCCAAGAATCTTCTCAAACACCACAGTTCAAAGGCATCAGTTCTTCGGTGCTCAGCTTTCTTTATAGTCCAACTCTCACATCCATATGTGACTACTGGAAAAACCATAGCCTTGACTAGACGGACCTTTGTCAGTAAACTAATGTCTCTGCTTTTTAATGTGCTGTCTAGGTTGGTCATAGCCTTCCTTCCAAGGAGTAAGTGTCTTTTAATTTCATGGCTGCAATCACCATCTGCAGTGATTTTGGAGCCCCCCAAAATAAAGTCTCTCACTGTTTCCATTGTTTCCCCATCTATTTGCCATGAAGTAATGGGACTGGATGCCATGATCTTAGTTAAGCCAACTTTTTCACTCTCCTTTCACTTTGATCAAGAGGCTCTTTAGTGCTTCTTCGCTTTCTGCCATAAGGGTGGAGTCATCTATGTATCTGAGGCTATTGATATTTCTCCCAGCAATCTTGATTCCAGCTTGTGCTTCTTCTAGCCCAGCGTTTCTCATGATGTACTCTACATATAAGTTAACTAAGCAGGGTGACAGTATACATCCTTGACGTACTCCTTGCCCAATTTGGAACCAGTCCGTTGTTCCATGTCCAGTTCTAACTGTTGCTTCTTGACCTGCATACAGATTTCTCAGGAGGCAGGTAAGGTGGTCTGGTATTCCCACCTCTTTCAGAATTTTCCACAGTTTGTTGTGATCCACACAGCCAAAGGCTTTGGCATAGTCAATAAAGCAAAAGTAGATGTTTTTCTGGAACTCTCTTGCTTTGGGGATTATTCAACGATGTTGGCAGTTTGATCTCTGGTTCCTCTGCCTTTTCTAAATCCAGTTTGAACATCTGCAAGTACTTGGTTCATGTTACTGTTAAAGCCTGGCTTGGAGAATTTTGAGCATTACTTTATTAGCATGTGAGATGAGTGCAATTGTGCAGTAGTTTGAACATTCTTTGGCATTGCCTTTCTTTGGGATTTGGATGAAAACTGACCTTTTCTAGTCCAGTGGCCACTGCTGAGTTTTCCAAATTTGCTGGCATATTGAGTGCAGCACTTTCACAGCCTCATCTTTTAGGATTTGAAATAGCTCACCTGGAATTCCATCACCTCCACTAGCTTTGTTCAGTGATGCTTCCTAAGGCCCACTTGACTTCACATTCCAGGATGTCTGGCTCTAGGTGAGTGATCACACCATCGTGATCATCTGGGTCATGAAGATCTTTTTGTATAGTTCTTCTATGTATGCTTGCCACCTCTTCTTAATATCTTCTGCTTCTGTTAGATCCATACCTTAATTGTGTCCTTAATTGTGTCCATCTTTGCATGAGATGTTCCCTTAGTATCTCTAATTTTCTTGAGGAGATCTCTAGTCTTTCCCATTCTAATTCCAGGTGACCACTACAACCAAGCTGTGTGATACAGGCAAGTCATCACATTTTCCAGTCTGTAAAATAGGAATTTTGTGATTCACAAAGTTCTTATTGCCCTCAATGATCTCTTATAGGCAACTCTTTTAAGCCTTTGTCATCTAGAATAGTTTCAGCACATGAGTAAGAGTGGAAACATTAAATGATTGATAGAGTGTGACTTAGAAAGCCCTGTAAAGCCAAATATTTAGAGCTCTGCCAACCAATACAATAGCCACTACCCACATGTGATGTTTAACGGTTAAAAATTTAGTTCCTCAGTCACAAGAGCCACATTTTAAGTGCTCAGTAATCTACATGTAGCTAAGTGTCTACTGCATTGGATTGTGAACTGAGAACATTTCATCATAGTACTATGGGGCAGAGCTCACTAAAGACTGTGAAGTATTCTCTAAGAAGTCTTATGGTGTGCCTTTGAGGTTTCTTGATTCCATCCTAGCCAATGTATATTTGATGTAGAAAGCACAGATAGTGAATTGTGATAGTTTCAATGGCTAAGACTGATAAAGTTTAAAATCTCACTTCTTTTGAAATAGGAAACAGTATTTCTCTGGCAATAGAAAGTAGGACTAGAAGGTAATGAAGGAACCTATTCAACTCAGGAATCTAGTTCCCACTAAATTGCCACCTTTAGACACGTATTGACGGTATGCCTACCCACTGGTGTTCAGTCCAGAGAGTCAAGGCTCGAGGTCTTCTTACAGGCTTGTTAGTAAGCAAATAATGTTAGCTGTTTGGTGAGGAAATGTGCCAATGCCTAGAACTGTGCCTAGCACAGAACAATATTTGTTGAACAAATATTTGAAAAATACTTTTCTATTTATGGTAACGCTATAAATAATAACCAGCACTTATGTGCTTCATAGGTGCCAGAAATTAGTCTTAAATCTGTACATACGTTAGTTCATTTCATCTTGACAGTAATCCTACGTGATAGCTGAACTGGCTTCATGATGTTCATGAGGTGCAGGCTTTAATCAGTATGACTGTGCCGGGCCAGACCCTCAGAAGTGCCCACGATAGAAACTCTTATCTTTAGATTTGTGTGAAGTGCAGTCTGATGGGACAGAGGACCAGGTGTGGGGCCTTGGAGCTGGGCTCCTGTGTGGTCCCGTCTCCCCCTGTCTCCGTGGGACAGGGCCTCTGCCACCCTGGTCCCCTTGGACTTCTCTCGGGCTTCTCCCTGCCTATCCCTGCTATACTACATGACCACGCTGCCCCAGGGAGGGTTGCGATGTGCCGTTTGACTCTCAGGGCAGGGCCAGGTGTCCACTGGCCTGCCACAGGCTGGCAGCACCACAGCACATTAGGCAGGAATTGGGCAGGGACTTCTCACTCACCCAACCGTATGGGGACTGCATCCCTGCAGGAAATTGCAGTCCCTCAGGGCCATGGGAAGGAGGGGTGGACTTCATGCCTCCACTCGTGTAGCCTGCCCCATGTGATAGGTACCATTATTATTCCTTGTTTATAAAGAGGGAGGCTGAATTAAAAAGTAAATTGACCAAGTTACTTAGAAATGGCAGAGCCGGAACTTGAACTAAGACAAGCTACCTCTCAAGCCAGTGCTTAGTTACATCACCTCAATGCCTTGATGTTTTTAAATAATGTTGTAAGTAATATGCTGTAATATATACATATGGATTTTTTTAATTAGTCAGTTAAGTAAACAACTGCCACTCAAATCTGGCAAAAATTGTTAGCATGGCTTCCTGAGGGCAAAAGGGTGGGGAACAGCTGGTATGAGCTATGTGACCAGTTTCCCAATGGTAAGCCAGATTTGAAGTCATCAGATAGAGCAGGAGTGGGAATGGGGGAAAGGAACTGAACGCCAGGTAGCATGCTCTGCAGAGGCCTCAGAAAATCAGGTCAGAAGATCATTCCATTCCAGCCAGGGCTGGCTCATTTCATTTCTTTTCCTTTGATCTGCTTATCTGCTTACAAAAGAAGTGAGGTCAGAGATTGTTCAGAGGGAACAGTGAAGGAGCAGAGACTGAATATGAGAATCACTCTTGCCAGATAGTTTTTGTGGTGATCCAGGTGTAAGGAAGATGCTGTGGAATGTCATGAAGTGACTTGTATTAAAATATTAGCCCACATGGGGTCTGGTAGCGCAGCTTGCCACAATGATTGCATTCTCTGTAGTTGTTTGATTTGGGGGTATTCTTTTTCTAAAGGATGAATAGCAAAACTCACTGAAGAAGTCACTCTTTAATTTTAAAAATATTTAGATACATATTTGCCATTAAGTAAGTGGCATTATACCTTTCTCTGTTATCTTCCAGTGGCAAATTTTATTTTCCATGTGTGAGAGCTTCACTGCACAAAGTAATATGCCTCCTTCCAAAATGAAGTACAATGCCTTTTTCATTGCATATTGCTGAACTCCTTAAGTTAGCCATTGAGATGATAAGTGAAAATTAGGAAAGTGTAAAATGGTTTTCTTGTCAGTACAGTGTAACACCATATTGTATTACAAGATCTTTTGAGACACCAAAGGGCTAATCAAAAGTAAAACTCAAATTTATAAAGAATCTAGTTTCTCTTTAATTCAGAACCCCCCCCCCCAAAAAAAAATCTGTAGAGCCCACTCTCCTGAATGTTTATTCTCTATACCAAAGGTTACAACAAACTGGCAGCCCTTTGAGATGTTTGTGCTGGTAGCTGCATTTTTTTCTCCTTTCCTGCACAGTGTAAAAGCATTTAATGTGTTTTTTGTTTTTTTTTTTTAAGCCAATTACCAGGTTTTCTATTAAAAATCCAGATCACCAGTTTCTCCTAACTCCCATCTGGCACACATGATCAGTTAGCATTCCTCTAGCAAGAAGGTGTCTGTATGTCTTCTCCAGCTTTTCCTCTCACTGGGTCACTCTTATGTTATAGGCCCAGCCCCTCTGTAACATTCAAGGTCGAGATCCCTGATCAGACCATTTACTAGGCAATTCAGTAAGTGTAGAATTTTATGATAGTCTGTGTGCTGGGTTGAACTATTATTAACGAAGCTTAGAGATGTAAATAGCTTACCCAAGGTCACAAAGCTAGTAATATGGAGAAATGAAACAACTTGAAGGTCCTTCCAATCAAATTTTCCAAGACTCTAAATTGAGCTCGAATGGGAATTGGTGACTAACCTAACTTGGGCATGGATGAGATGGCTGCAAAACACTACTGTGTTCCCAAGAATGACTGCAGGAGCCACTTCCTGAAACACTAGTCTTCACATTTTTTGTTCACATGACCCCCTAAAAAAAATCTTCAACTTTTAAAGTTGATACATAAAATTCATCATAATTTTCAATAAGCTTTTTGGTTTATTGTAAAAATTGACTTTTTAAAATAAAACCACTGTATCATTATTTTAAGTGTATCAAGTGATAAATACCTTAACAACTTGATAACTCTACCATCCACCTTGTTAATAAAATAAATAATAAAATTATTTAATATTTGTAAATTTTACATTTTTCCCTTTTATTCCTTGAATTTCCAATCCACTTAATGTATGTTTTAAATTTTTTTATTGGTCATCCTATCATACATCTCAGGAAAAAAAAATGTTAATTAAAGTATAATAAACTTTTCTTCTGACTAAAGCTCTGAGTGTATAAAAATTTTTTTCTTCTATAATGAATTACCATTAAAATTATTAGTAATGCTAAGTTGATTAAAGGGATATAAATATGATTTTATAAGTAATTATACATAAATTTTTCTTGGAATTAATTCTCTTAATGAACTGAATGGTGTTGTTGGGTTTTTTAATTTAAAAAATGCAGATGAATATACATGATTTACTGAAGTAAATGTGATGGAACTCAGCATCAATTTTATTCCCATTTTTTGGTTTTTTTATAGATGTGATTCTTGAGAACTCTGACTCATATAAATAAAAAACAGAACTGGACAGGTTGGTTTGTTTTCCCCCCATTGGTAAATTCTACCAAACATTTAAAAAGATTTTATTTAAGTACAGTTGATTTACAATGTTGTGTTAATTTCTCCTGTACAATAAAGTAACTCGGATATAAAATGGATAGCTTTGTTATAGTAATGTTATTCAGGTCTTGGAACTCCTTCTAAGTTATATGCCACAAATCGCATTGATTTAAAAACATTTTTTTTTTTTTATCAAAAAATTTTTTGTTCAGATTTTCATTTTGTTTGAATGAAAATCACCTTTCTTGAAAACGTGAAAGATATTTCTCTTTCTGGGAAGTTCTCCAAAAAAGGCTTTACCGAGACCTATCAAATGATAATTATGCCTTATAATTCTTTCACTTTGTTTAACCTAGACACTCAAAATGGTTGGAGACATCTAAACATTGCTTACTTAATTACATCTTGTCAATACATTATGTTTGGACATAAAGAGTTTAGGAAATTCGCTGGTGATCCAGTAGTTCAGACTGAGCACTTCCACCACAGGGGACATGGGTTTGATCCCTGATCAGGGAACTAGGGTTTCACATGCCAAGATATGGCCAGAATTAATAAAAAAGAGTTAGTGTACATGTTCTTCAAGGGCTGCAGTTTGGCTCGTTTGATTTATAGAACATGTCCATCAAGTTAATGGCACATCCAAGGAATAAGTATTGAGACCAACCAAAAACAATTACATATATTTTTACTTGTAGATAAAATTTTTTTTAACTTTGTAAATTCAGGATACCCAACAGACAGGTAGAAACCACTCCTCTCCCCCAAGATCAAGTTTCTTTAACTAAGTTCAGCAAATGAGAGACTGGAATCTCTTCATGTTTTTGGTGATTTGATTAATCATCAAAGGAAGCTTCACCCCTATCTGGTATGTGGTACTTTCTGTACCTCAAGTCAGTGCCTCAGGAGGAAGATATGGGACAAGGAGTGAACTGTGATTCTTCTGTAGAGTGGGAAAAGAAAGAGTGCCTGTGAAACTTGAGGATCTAAAAATCAATTTCCTCAAAATATCTGGACCTGCCTAGCCCTCTGCAGGACTTCTTGCATATTTATTCCCATTCGAAGACCACTAGACTTCATTTATAGCCAGGGATTGGTATCTTCTTTAAGGATCAGTTCAGTTCAGATGCTCAGTCAAGTCTGACTCTGCAACACCATGGAAAGCAGCACGCCAGGCTTCCCTGTCCATCACCAACTCCCGGAGCTTGCTCAAACTCATGTCCATTGAGTCGATGATGCCATCCAACCATCTCATCCTCTGTAGTCCCCTCCTCCTGCCTTCCATCTTTCCTGGCATCAGGGTTTTTTTCCAATGAGTCAGTTCTTTGAATCAGGTGGCCAAAGTACTTCAGCTTCAACATCAGACCTTCCAATGAATATTCAGGACTGATTTACTTTAGGATTGACTGGGATGATCTCCTTGCAGGCCAAGGGACTCTCAAGAGTCTTCTCCAGCAACAGAGTTCAACAGCATCAAGTCTTTGATGCTCAACTTTCTTTATGGTCCAACTCTCTCATCCATACATGACTACATAAAGACCATAGCTTTGACTAGACAAACCTTTGTCAGTAAAGTAATGTCTCTGCTTTTTAACATGCTGTCTAGGTTGGTCATAGCTTTTCTTCCAAGGAGCAAGTGTTTTTCATGGCTGCAGTCACCATCTGCAGTGATTCTGAGCCCAAGAAAATAAAGTCTCTCACTGTTTCCATTGTTTCCCCACCTATTTGCCATGAAGTGATGGAACCAGATGCCATGATCTGAGTTTTCTGAATGTTGAGTTTTAAGCCAGCCTTTTCACACTCCTCTTTCACTTTCATCAAGAGGCTCTTTAGTTCTTCTTCGCTTTCTGCCCTAAGGGTGGTGTCATCTGCATATCTGAGATTATAGGTAATTCTTCTGGAAATCTTGATTCCAGCTTGTGCTTCATCCAGCCCAACATGTTGCATGACGTACTCTGCATAGACGTTAAATAAGCACTGTGACAATATACAGCCTTGATGTACTCCTTTCCAAATCTTGAACCAGTCTGTTGTTCCATGTCTGGTTCTAACTGTTGCTTCTTGACCTGCATACAGATTTCTCAGGAGGCAGGTCAGGGGTCTGGTATTCCCATCTCTTGAAGAATTTTCCACAGTTTGTTGTGATCCACACAGCCAAAGGCTTTAGTGTAGTCAATAAAGCAAAAGTAGATGTTTTTCTGGAACTCTCTTGCTTTTACAGTTATTCAACAGATGTTGGCAGTTTGATCTCTGGTTCCTCTGCCTTTTCTAAATCCAGCTTGAACATCTGCAAGTACTTGGTTCATGTTACTGTTAAAGCCTGGCTTGGAGAATTTTGAGCATTACTTTACTAGCGTGTGAGATGAGTGCAGTTGTGCAGTAGTTTGAACATTCTTTGGCATTGCCTTTCTTAGGGATTGGAATGAAAACTGACCTTTTCCAGTCCTGTGGCCACTGCCTAGTTTTCCAAATTTGCTAACGTATTGAGTGCCACACTTTCACAATATCATCTTTTAGGATTTGAAATAGCTCAGCTGGAACCATCACCTCCACTAGCTTTGTTCATAGTGATGCTTCCTAAGGCCCACTTGACTTCGAACTCCAGGATGTCTGGCTCTAGGTGAGTGATCACACCATCGTGGTTATCTGGGTCATTAAGATCTTTTTTGTATATTTCTTCTGTATATTCTTGCCACCTCTTCTTAGTATCTTCTGTTTCTGTTAGGTCCATACCATTTCTGTCCTTAATTGTGTCCATCTTTGCATGAAATGTTCCCTTGGTATCTCTTATTGTCTTGAAAAGATCTCTAGTCTTTCCCATTCTATTGTTTTCCTCTATTTCTTTGCATTGATCACTGAGGAAGGCTTTCGTATCTCTCCTTGCTAATATTTGGAAATCTACATTCAGATAGATGTATCATTCCATTTCTCCTTTGCCTTTCACTTCTCTTCTTTCCTCAGCTATTTATAAGGCCTCCTCAAACAACGATTTTGCCTTTTTCATTTTTTCCCTTAGAGATGGTTTTGATTACTGCTTCCTGTACAATGTCATGATCCTCCATCCATAGTTCTTCAGGCACTCTGTCTATCAGATCTAATCCCTTGAATCTATTTGTCACTTCCACTGTATAATCGTAAGGGATTTGATTTAGGTCATACATGAATGGTCTAGTAGTTTTCCCTACTTTCTTCAATTAAAGTCTGAATTTGGCAATAAGGAGTTCATGATCTAAGCCACAGTCAGCTCCCAGTCTTGTTCTTGCTGATTGTATAGAGTTTCTCCATCTTTTGCTGCAAAGAATATAATCAGTCTGATTTCATTTTTGTCCCCCTGGTGATGTCCATATGTAGAGTCATCTCTTGTGTTGTTGGAAGAGGGTTTTTGCTATGACCAGTGAGTTCTCTTGGCAAAACTCTGTTAGCCTTTTTGGTGCTTCATTTTGTACTCCAAGGCCAACCTTGCCTGTTACTCCAGGTGTCTCTTGACTTTCTTCTTTTTCATCCCAGTCTCTTATGATGAAAAGGACATCTTTTTTTTTGGCATTAGTTCTAGAAGGTCTTATAGGTCACCACAGAACCGTTCAACTTCAGCTTCTTCAGCATGAGTGGCTGGAGCATCAACTTGGATTACTGTGATATTGAATGGTTTGCCTTGGAAACGAAAAAAGATCATTCTGTCTTTTTGAGATTGCACCCAATCACCCATCTCATTAAACTTTTCAAATTTATAAATAATACATAGGAGTCTCTCAATATTTAAAATATACCATTCCCACCCAGATGCTTTACTTAAAATCCATTTTTTTTAAAAAATCAACTTTTCTTTTTCCAAAACCAAGATGAAATATTTAGACCAGTTTTTCTTTCCCAGTAGCTGTCTTCTTGGGTTTTGCTGAGAATTTAGAATTTTCAGTCCCAGGCTGTCTCGAGTCTCATTCATATTTACTTAATACTTGAATTATAAATTCATAGTCATAATAACATTATTTTCAATTAAGCTATACACATATATGCTTTTTTAACTATATATCCGTAGTAATTATTGCTGATGAAAGAAATCAGGTAAACAAAGGATTACTATCCACAATACACAGACCCTTAAGACAAAAGCAAACAAATCAAGAAAGTTAAAAGATTTAACACACAAGTCATAGAAAGAATACTAGGAAACAATAAACATGAAAATCTGCTTAACATATATAACGAACAACTGGTAAACAAACAAAACACTCCCCACTCCATCCTTCAGTCCAAGGGGCAAACATTTAAAAGACCAAAAGGTGGCACTTGTGCAGAGAGAGGGGTGTACCAACAAGGGCTTATTTTTCCTGCTGGAACTAGGTTATAGTTTGAAGGTCTATAATAGTTTTAATTTCCAGAGTGACAGTTTCCTGGGCTTGAGAGGTCACTTGGTAAGAATTTGTCATGGATTGGGTTGAGCATATAGCAAGAGGGTCTAAATAAATGACTCATCTGTTTACAACCCACCAGACAGGAATCTGGGTTCACTGTGACAAGAGGCACAAAACTTCTGGTGTTTCAATGAACAAGTATCCAAACTGTGTCCTTGTTCACCTCCATGTGGCTACTGGGCAGGACCAGTGGGACAGGGCTCAATATTGGAAGAAGAGCTGTGGTACTTAGTCAGGGAGCTTGCCACCTAGAGCCCATCTGGTCCATGCATGGGTCGGCCATGAGTGGTCTTAAAGAGGCTTTGAACCTGTCAAGGAGAAAGTAAAAAAGAAAAATAGATTCCAACTAAATGCCATTCTGGAAAAGGCAAAACTCTGGAGACAATAAAAAGATCAGTGGTTGCCTGGAGTTAGCAGGGAGATGCATACACAGAATACAGAAGTTTTTATGAGCAGTGAAAATGCTCATAAATAATGAATGTCATTATTTGAATGACATTCAAATATTTGAATGTGATTCATGTAATGAATGACGTTATAATGATGCGTATATCATGCTTTGGTCCAAACCCATAGAAGGTGCAATACTACTTACTTCATCAGTGAACACAGAGGATGAACTGGGACCTTGGTCATCATGTGTCAATGCAGCTCATCCTTATTTAAAAAAAAAAAGTTCCAGTCTTGATAACCACTATGCATGTTCATTGGAAGGACTGATGTTGAAGCTGAAACTCCAATACTTTGGCCACCTGATGCAAAGAACTGACTCATTTGAAAAGACCCTGATGCTGGGAAAGACTGAAGGCAGGAGGCAGAGGATGAGGTGGTTGGATGGCATCACTGACTCAACTGGACATGAGTTTGGGTAAACTCCGGGAGTTGGTGATGGACAGGGAGGCCTGGCGTGCTGCGGTGCATGGGGTTGCAAAGAGTCAGACAGGACTGAGCGACTGAACTGATGCATGTGCTGCTGCTGCTGCTAAGTCACTTCAGTCGTGTCCAACTCTATGCGACCCCATCGACTGCAGCCCACCAGGCTCTGTCCCTGGGATTCTCCAAGCAAGAACACTGGAGTGGGTTGTCATTTCCTTCACCAAGGCGTGAAAAGTGAACTCGCTCAGTCATGTCTGACTCTTTGCCACACCATGAACTACAGCCTACCAGGCTCCTCCGTACATGGGATTTTCCAGGCAAGAGTACCAGCACTCCAGGTGCTGTTGCCTTCTCTAGATGCATGTGAGGGAAGGGAATTTCTGTACTTTCCTGTCAATTTTGTTGGAAACCTACAACTGCTTAAAAAAAAAAAAATTCTCCCCCGGCCCCCTCCCCAAAAAATTAACTCAGGAGTCCATGCGGTGGTCGCAGAAAAGTCTGACACAATTTAGCGACTAAACAACATAATATATGCGTATTTGTTGGACTGTAATGTAAAATGTATTTTTTAGATTTAAAAAAAGTTTGCAGCTCACTGAATTTATACTGGCAGATAAAAGCACAAATTAACCTAAAAAATTTTGTCATAGATATCTGATATTGATTACAGACTTTTACTCTCAAAGCTACATTAATGGAGTTTAAGTGTAAACTCAGCTAAATTCATTTTATTCTAACGGTTTTACCTTACAAAAGAAGTGTGAAACTCATAACAGTCCACTAATTGTGTACGAAAGACGGGCAACGAGAATTTGAGCCCTGTACCATGGAATGGCTGCTTCCCCGAATGCTCCAGGTGGCACTCACAGACCAAACAACTGGGTTAGGAATCCCTCTGGCTAGTATACCGCCCGCTCCAAGCAAGCCCGGAAGCCGCTACCTCCCTCCCGGCAGAGAAGTCAAAATGGCGCCCGCGCGCTCTGGGGGCGAGGCCTCGAGCTGGACTCCTCCAATAGGAACGAGAGGGGATGGCGCATTTTCCCAGCAAGCCTTCTAGCTTGGGGCAAGGCTTTCTGGAGTATGCGTCGTTCCATTGGTCGAAAATGGAATAAGGGCGTGGGAGACACCAATCGCAGTGAGTGCTGGTAGGGCCGTCGCCGTAGCAACGCGCGGAGCTACCTGGGAGAGGCCTTCGGGGTCTGAGCCACGGCCTCAGCTGCCAGGGTGAGGCTGTGACCTCCCGAGGTTAGGGGCCGGTTGGCTGAGAACTCCAGTTAATCCGCACGTGAGTGCTCAGAGCAGACCGGCTGACGGGTCTTCCCTTCCTTGTTCTGCGTCTAGCCTCCTCACGCGGGACTCCATTCAGTGCGCTAACGAAGGTGTCCCTGCTTCCACTCTACAGTTTCCAAGTGCCAGATGATGGAGGAGCGCGTCAACCTGATGCACATGATGAAACTCAGCATCAAGGTCTTGCTACAGTCCGCCCTGAGCCTGGGCCGCAGCCTGGATGCAGATCATGCCCCCCTGCAGCAGTTCTTTGTAGTGATGGAGCATTGCCTCAAACATGGGCTGAGAGGTGAGCCGCGGCGGCGGGGCGGGGGGCTTCGGAGGCGTGAAAATTCAGGCTAACTTCGCTCAGCATCTTCAATGCCAAACATTGTTCTGGGTGCTGGGAACTGTGCGCGAAACAAGCAAGATCCCTGCCCACAAGACATGACATTCTAGAGCAGCGCTGTCCAATAGAAATGCCACGCAAGCCACATGTGTGATTTCTAATGTTCTAGTAGCCACGCTTTTAAAAAGCAGACAGAAACACGTGAAGTTTTAGTAATTTATTTTATTGGACCCAATATAGCCAAAATAGTATTATTTTGACATATGTAGTCAGTATAAACCTTATTAATGAGATATTTTACATTCTTTTTTAAACTGAGGCTTAAAGATCCACTGTGTATTTTATTTTACACTTACAGCACATCTCAATTGCACTGGCTACATTTCAGTACCACTTGTGGCTAGTGACTACCTTGGACGGCACAGTTCTAGAGAGGAGACAAGACAACAAATTCAGAAGCAAAATAGTTGTAAAACGCTACTAATTCAGGGGTACAAAATTGGTTAAAAGATAGAGAATCAAGGGGAAAATCTTTCCAGTTAGGGTAAGAGGGGAATGTCTTTCTGGGGACTGAAATATAAGCTGAGAGCTAAAGGAGAGAAGGAGTCAACTATACAAAGGTTTTGGGGCAAGAGCCTTTCTAGAAAAACAAAACAGGTGCAGAGGTCTTGAGTGGGACCAACCTTGGTTTGAAGACACCAGGTAAGTGAGGCATGCCAAGCAGGAGGAGGGGACATCAGGGTAGTTGGGATGGGCTGAATCACGTCAGCCTTTAAAGGTCAAGTTAGGAGTTGGATTTTATTTCATGAGTATTTGGAGGATTTTCAGCAATGGAAAAATAAGATCTAACCTACATTTAAAAAAAAAACAACTTTCACCTATGTGGAGAACAGATTAGAAAGGTGGGGTGGTAACAATATTAGCAGTAAGGAAACCCATTAGGAGGTTATTGCAGCAGTTCAGATGAGGGATGGTGATGATGATTTGACAAAGTCAATCAAGAATTGACTTTGGCATCAAGTAAGAAGGAGAAAGGGCAAGGATTTCATAGATAATTATTTGAGCACTTGTTTTATTTTGTGGGCAATAAATACTTGAGGGAGCATATTGGGTATGGCAGAGAAACCCTGTCATCAGAAGCAGGGAGAGCTCATTTGGTACTTGGCTTCTCCTAGTCCCCATGACTGAATCAGAAGGAGTAAGCAGTGCAGCTCCATAGCTTTCATTTGGCTTTTGGGAGAGAGACTGAGGGCCCCTGAAGACGTTTTGCAAACTGTTCTTATGAATAATACTTCTGTTTTCCCTTTTAGTTAAGAAGAGTTTTATTGGCCAAAATAAATCTTTCTTTGGTCCTTTGGAGCTGGTGGAGAAACTTTGTCCAGAAGCATCAGATATAGCCACTAGTGTCAGAAATCTACCAGAATTAAAGTGAGTGAGAAGTAGTTACATCAATTTGATGTTTAAAAAAAAAAAAAAAAAAAACTCCCTTGTATTTATCTATTTCTCAATTCCTTGCTAATAAAGCATCTTCTAATTTAGAACAAACTGTAGCACAAGCCACACTTTACTTAGACTTTAGTCTCAGCTCTGCTGCTCAATCTCCACATAAACTTGAGCAAAATTTGCCCCACTCTGAGCCTCAGTTTCCTTTTGTTTAAAATGAGGACAGTGATTCCTGCTTGTCGTACAAGGTTCTGTAATGAAAAGATATTGTCACTGCAAGAGCAGTTACAGGAGAAGAAGGAGATTCTGAGGTCTGTACAAAAGAGCCCCCTGCAGTCTTCCACGAGGAACTTAACTGTCCAGACTCCCTTTGACCTTCTCCTGCAGAGCCAGCCCATTCCATTTTAGGGTAATTACAATAACCACCACCACTGACTAAGGCCCTGCCAAGTGCCAGGCATTGTGCTAAGGAGATTTCATTATTTACTTTCATCCTCCACAAATCCCTAGGAGCTAAGCTGTTGGTGTTCCCATCTGCAAGTGCAGAAACTGAGGCTCAGAGTGGTTGGGTAACCTGCCCAAGGTCCCTTGGCAGCTGAGTGGTGGAACCGGGAAGAGAGCGCAGGTCTCCTGGCCTCTGAAGCCCGCTGCATCTTGCCAGACTCATTCGCTGCTCAGCCCCCTGCGTTCATGGGACTGAAGCCTCCTGTCCTTGATCTGAGTCCAGTCCTATGGGCCTGTGCCACCTAAGGTGGACGCCTGTAGCAGGGGACAGACGTTCATACATTCATCTGCTGACACTCCCCCGCTGCCCCTGCCCAGCCATGATCTTCCTGGTGAAAACCTGTAGCAGGGGACAGACTCTCACATACTCATCTGCTGACACCACCCCCCGCCCCCCGCTGCCCCCTGCCCAGCCGTGATCTTCCTGGTGAAAGCCTGTAGCAGGGGACAGACTCTCACATACGCATCTGCTGACACTCCCCCCCCCCGCTGCCCCTGACCAGCCATGATCTTCCTGGGCTTCCATGGTGGCTCAGACCGTAAAGAATCTGCCTGCGATACAGGAGATGTGGGTTTGATCCCTGGGTCGGGAAGATCCCCTGGAGAAGGAAATGGATACCGACTCTAGTATTCTTGCCTGGAAAATTGCGTGGGCAAAGACCCTGGCAGACTACAGTCCATAGGGTCGCGAAGAGTTGGACATGACTGAGCAACTAACCCTTTCACTTTTCACTTTTACGAGCCTCCCACATCTTCTGCCTTGTTTCCTCAGTTCTATATGTAGTCCTATTGTCCATCCCTTCCAGCCAGCTCACTCCATCAAGAGCCCCTGTCCTTGGGTGGTCTGATTGGATGGAACAGGGTTCTGCCTTCTCCTGCACTCACGCTTCTATTTCCAGTTAGGCACAGGGGCATTTTTGAAGTCTTGTTATGCTAACAAAGAGCTTCTTGTCAGCAGATCTCACTGCTCCTGTTCCCTCATTAACCCAGTGGATGCTAAACAAGTAAGGAGTTTAAGTATCAAAATCCTCCCTTTGCCAAAAAGGAAATACAGAGTAGCTCCCTCTTCTTGATGCCTCTGGAGTAGTAGCTTTTTTGGGAGCCATGTGAGAAAAGACTTACTGGCTTTGCTCCATAAAGATCTGCAGTGTTTTTACTATTTCATTAAACAGGAGCAAAAGTTCTAAAATTTCTATGGTATTTTGGAAGTTATGATTAGCATTTTTTGGAGAGTAGAGACTGCTCTAAGATAGTTTGAAAACTTGCAGGACAGACTTTGTGTCCTGAGAGTCATCTCTCTGGAGTTTAATTTCCCTGTCTAATTGAGATAAAAATATCTTTTACAGTGTGGCCCAGTACCCAGAACTTTTCACTGTTTTCATATCATAGTTTATTATTAAGCATACTGTTACACAACAAATACAATTTCACGTATTGGCATTTAAACCCAGACAACAGACAAGGTTCTCTCCTTTTTTGGAAATTAAAAATGATCTTTTTTCTTATTACATAATTTTTAATTAGGAAACAAGAACAAGCAACAAAGATGCTTCTATTAGCTTACTACTCAGAAAAAAACAAAACTACAATTAATATCTTGGTCAGTATCCTTGTAGATCCTTTCAGTACAAAGTCAGACAGACAAATAGAGAAGATTCTATTTTAATTCACCTTTGCCTCCCCCAGGGGCATCACTATTGCACTCCTCTTGGAAGACAGTTTAGCACTAACCACCAAAACCACCAGTGCATCTACCTTTTGACCCAGTAATTCTACTTCTAGGAGTTTTATCTCATAAACCTAACATGTGAAAATGACACATGTACAGAAATAGCTGTTGCAGCATTATTCGTAACAGCAGAAGATTAGAAATGGCCTAGATTAAAAACTAGGTAAATAAATCATGGCACAGTCCAATAGTGAAACACTTTAAAGCTATGAAAAAATGAACAGGAAATTCCCTGTGTACAGAAAGAATTTCAAAATGACAGATATTCAGTAGAATAAGCAAGTTGCAAAATGGCATATGTAGCATACTAATCTTTTTGTAAGAAGGGAAGAAAAATAAGAACATTTATTTCCAATGCAGAAAAATGTTTCGGAAGTGAACCTAAACTAGGAGCAGTATATTAATGAACAAAGAAGGAGAACTGGGGAAAACATTAAGTATCAAGCTGTGCATACTGTAGCTTTTTTCCCATTTAGTAGTAGACTATTTATTCATCCCCAACTGTGCTTTTGAAACAAGCACATAGCCCCTCCCACTTTGAGCTTTGCGATTGTCTTCAAATTGTCGTTGTCCAAACTGCAGTGCTGGCCATCCCCAACATACACCTTTGTGTACATCTTCAACTAGTTCCTTATATTGCTAGATGTAGGATTTTGATAACCTGCAGGCATTAAATTGCCTGCTGGAAGAATTGTACCAGTTTGTACTCCCACCAAGCAGAACATGTCAGTGTCCATTTTTCCTATCATGCCAATATCATATGTCTTTTTTTTTCCTATTTCTTTTCTTCTTTTACTCTGGCTTCACATTTGTTGAAAGGTGGAGGGAATCCAAAGCCTGTTATGTTAAGTTGGGTGCCTTCCAGCCCTTTGAGGCAGACATTGATTATAGCAGTACATCTGATACTCTCTTGGATATTACAAATGCAGTTACTCTGCTTAGAACAGTATCTTTTTTTCCTTACACAGTGCTAGGTCTATATTTGGGAGGCTTTTTTTTCTTTTAAAACAGATCTTTTTCAAAATTGCACCTTTGAAACTGGTTGCAGAGCCACGTGAATGTCCTAACACTACTAAACAGTACACTTAAAAATGGATGAGGGGGTAAACTTCATGTTGTGTGCATTTTACTGTGTCAAAAATAAACTTGACGTAGTAAATTTCGAGGTAATGCCTTAGAAATCTTGTGAGTTCAGTACTTTAATAACTGTGTTCTATATTCATCTTTTGAAAGAATGTTTATCCATGATACAATCTAACCTGATATTTCCTGGCTTCCTGTGAAATTTATGAATACATGCAGAGTTTTATCTAACTTGTTCCAGAAAACAGATGTTTCTGGCTTAAATTTTTATGCTGGTTTTGTTGTTGTTGTTGTTGTTTTTGAGGGGGAGGGAGGGAAACATATGCCTGTGATACAGGCTTCAAATAGTCCCGAAAAGAATTCAGTGAGCCATTTCCTCAGCCTTCCCAGTGTGTTCCCGCAACCCCAGGGCAGCTTTGCATTCATAGGCGTGGGGTGTGTGTGTGTGTGTGTGTGTGTGTGTGTGTGTGTGTGAATATATTTCTCCTTGGCTAAGTTGGCTTTTTTCCCTTTGTTTTTGTTGTTACGCTTTAATAGTCTGATCCTCTGTTTGAATTACAGGACAGCTGTGGGAAGGGGCAGAGCTTGGCTTTATCTTGCACTCATGCAGAAGAAACTGGCAGATTATCTGAAAGTGCTTGTAGACAATAAAAATCTCTTGAGGTATTTCATCACCTATCTTCGCTTAGTTTTTGCTTCGTAATTAGAACGGAGTTTTGTACATCATTAGGAATTAAAATAAGAATGTATTGACTTGGCCAAATGGTTCATTCATGTTTCTCTGTAAGATGTTAACACAAAAACCTGAACAAGCCTGTACAGTTTTTATTCAGATTATTATGAAGTGTAATTATTCTGTGACTTACTTTTAAAATAGCAGAATTTTATTTTTTGAGCACTGGTGTCTGAAAGTCTATGAATGAAGATTAATATTTTCATTTTGAAGATAATTCTTCAA
This sequence comes from Muntiacus reevesi, assembly GCF_963930625.1. NCBI lineage: Eukaryota > Metazoa > Chordata > Mammalia > Artiodactyla > Cervidae > Muntiacus > Muntiacus reevesi. Next base: position 180,686,146 of record NC_089249.1, on the reverse strand, counting down.
AAATACCTAAGATCAGGTAACTGACAGCATACTCCATTAAGTTTCAACAAAATAGTATTTGATTGGGTGATAATACGGGGAAAATGACTTGAACTAGATTCAGTGGGCAATTTTAAATTATAAAACCCTGCTTTTTATAAGAGAACATACCTAGATTACCTATTTTAGGATTGCATATTCAGTTTGTAAACTTTTATATCTCTTAGCATCAGTAAAGACAAACTATCTCGGAAATTTATGACTGGGTTCATTTTTTATAACTTTATAGACAAAAGAAATCATTATAAGAGGAATTTTCTCTATGATATGAGAATTTATGAGGAAAAAATCTTTATAGAGCTAATACTGTTATCAAACTGAAACAAAAATATCTTTTACAGTATGGCTTATCATCCAGAATTTTCGTTTGTTTTCAAGTCATGGCTTATTACTGAACAAATGTTTTCATAATAGATACTGATTTCAAATAATTTACATACCTTGTACTCTTCTCTGAATGTTACACTGAATAACTTAGAGGTACGGATTTTGTTCTAAACAACTAGCTCTAGGACTGCCCTCGTGGTCCAGTGGTGAAGACTTCACACTTACAGAGGGCACAGCTTCCATCCCTGGTCTAGGAACTAAGATCCCACGTGGCTCACTGCCAAAAATAAAATGATAACAAATAGATAAACAACTAATTCTGAGGATAACAAGTTCTTATGCACTCACACACACGCTGGTTGTATTAGCTAATCACTGGTGACCAGAGCGGTGACGGATGGAGCCTCGCTACACATGGCCAAGGGGAGGGGGAGAAAAGGCAGTCAAAGCAGGCAGTGTTCCCCGGGACGCAGGGGAGAAGGAAGAGTGATGTTCTGGGCCGGGGCGCGGTGGGGATCGCGGGATAGCACTTCATGTTGACATGAATGCGAGTGTAGAACTATTCACGTAGGAAGACGAAAGACGCAGCCAGGTGGACAAGAGGGACAGAGTGGCATTTAGGAACACAGGGGCCTAATGAGAAGAGCTGGGGTCCAGGTCCAACCAGAGACGTGAGCCTTAGACCAGAGGTGGGAGGGGTCCACTCTAAGCCCCAGGAAGAGAGGAGAGGCCAGAGGAGAGATCATAGAACTTAAAGTGAGAGGGATTAAAAGGCAGATGGCTCCTGGTGAAACTGGCGGCCAGGCCACGAGCCCAGAGCTGAGGCGGCAGGATAGGTCCAGCGGAAGGGTGGTGAAGGTGCTCCTGTGGAATCCATCTCTTGCAGTGAGTTCTATGAGCCTGAGGCGTTGATGATGGAGGAAGAAGGGACGGTGATTGTTGGTCTGCTGGTGGGACTCAATGTGCTGGATGCCAACCTCTGCTTAAAAGGAGAAGACTTGGATTCTCAGGTAAGACGGGAGTTTTGACTCTAGATCAAACGCCTTATTTGGGCCAGGGATTTTACACTGGATCTGCAGACGTGTGCAGGAAGGGGCAGATGGCAGGGGGTGTCTGGCAAAGGGCCATGCAGGGTGCTGTGCTGGACCAAAGCTGGAACACTGGCAAAAGTCTCGGGGAAGAGCGAAAAATAGCTCAGGCAAAGGCACAATGACTCGAACAGAGATTAAGCAAACATTAAGCGTTATTGACTTCCTGGTAAGTCAGGAAGTCTGGGGCAGACAAGTCTGCATGAGGAGTGGGAAAACAGACTCAGGAGAGATTTGGAAAGTCAGATCGTAAAACTGAGCAGGATTTTCAGGCCATGAGGTGCGGAGTGCCCCTTGTTGGAGACAGCCTTCTCGTGATGGGCTTTTCCTCCTGCATGGGAGCCAGTAGCCAGGGCTGAGGCCTAAGCTCGAGGTGGTGGAGGCTGTAAATCCAGACACTCTGCCGGGTCCTAACCTCCACCCCACTTCAGGAACTGTGGCTGGGCTGCTGCCCCGCCTTCTCCCCACTGCATGTTTGGACATGAACCTGAAGCTTCCCCAATCACTCAGTGACCACATCAGCTTTTTTTTCTCCCCAGTAGTTTTCTTGTTTTGGCCTGTTGAATGTTTTTCAAAAAATATGAAGAAGTTTTTTTGAAAAGAAACAAAGTATCATATATTGTCCTGTTACATAGAAACAGCTGATTCAGTGTTACATTTTGGGATATATCCTTCCACCACTTGAATAAAAGGTGTGAGAGAGAATGTGTGTGTGTGAGTGTGTCTTTGTATCTCAGAGACAGACGTTTGGAGCTTTCTTTTTTCATTAAACCAAAATGTGATTATTCCAAAAACACCATTCTGCAATTTCTTTATTTAACAATGTGTTCCACATAACTCTTGATGTCAAGAGATATAAACCATTTTTAAATGACCATGTGGTCATCCATTTTATGAATATACCATAATTTATTTAACCAATACTTTTTTTTTAATTGAAAAATAATTGCTTTACAATGGTGTGTTGTTTTCTGCCATACGACAACACAAATCAGTCATAATTATATATATATACATATAATTATATATATAAAATATGTATATCCCCTCCTTGATTGTCCCTCCCTAACCAATACTTATTAATGTAAGTCGTTTTCATGTTATAATGACAGTGTTATAAATATCCTTATACTTGTTTTTTAGTCTTGTCTGTTTGTTTTCTTAGGATAAGACTTGAGATTGCTGTGTCAGACTGCACATGATACTTGTTTTTTAGTCTTGTCTGTTTATTTTCTTAGGATAAGACTTGAGATTGCTGTGTCAGACTGCACAAGTTCTGCATGAGTGTTGTGAAAGCATGTGAGCGTTCTTGGTCTTTTTCAATCAGACAGAAAAAACTCTTCATCTCAAATTCGTGTTTTTGAGAACTAGGATGATGGAGTTTTGTTTTTTTTTTTCATGTTTTATTATAAATATTATACAAGATTTTTCATGTTGTATTACAAACATTAAACAAGCCATTGGTGGTTCACCTGTTCATATCCTTTGTCCATTTTTTTGAGTATTCCATCTTTTTCCACCCCTTTATTATAGATAAGGATATTTACCATTTGTCAGAATATTTGTTATAAAATTTTTTTTCTTCTCTCTCAGGGTTCGTTTTCCCTATAGACCATTTTATTTTTTTCTATGCAGTCTTGTTTATTAGACTTTTCCTCTATACCTTCTAAACTGTCGTACCTAGAAGGTCCTTCCTCATCTAAAAATTAACTTAATTTTTAAATCACATGTATGTGTTTACATTTAAATAATCTGCCTGTCATTCTTTTTGACATAGTATGAAGTAGAAATCCAGATTTCTTATATAAGTACAGTAGTAAACCAGTTTTCTCAATGTCATGTATCAAATATTATTATTTTGCCTACTAATTTGAAATTCTGCCTTTATCATGTGTTGAAATATCCATTATACTCAGAGGCTTATTGGTAGGCTCTCTATTTAGTCTCTGGATCTTTTTATTTCTATACTAGTAAAATAGTCTTTTAACTACCAAAGCCATATAGTGTGCTTCATGCTCTGGCAGTTCACCTCCTACCTACTTTATTATACCACTTTTTCAGATTTAGTTGAGGCTGTCCATTTTCCATTCTGCCAAATGACCTTGAACATCATTTATTTTGTCAGATTCCAAAATAAAAATTTGTCTGGGATTTTTATTAAATAATAGATGTGATTGAGCCCCTGGCCTATTCTTGTCATCAACATAATGCCTCTTACATGTCACTGTGAAGCATGAGTGTTTACTGTTGCTATCTGAGAGGTCCTCTTCTCATGTTAGAAAGTGCTGTTCTCTTCTAACTTTGCATTTTTATTTAAAAATGAATATTGACATGTATCAGCCACAGGTGTACATGTATGCCCCCGTCCCAAACCCTATGACAAAAACCATCTCAATATTGTCAAGTAATTAGCCTCCAATTAAAATAATTAATTTTTAAAAATGAATATTGAATGCTATCCAACACTTTTTGGCATCTGTTGAGATGTCATATCCATTTTTAGCCCATAATTATAATTGCATTAATTCTTGGGCTTCCTATTGTGATATTATTCCTGCATTCTTAAAATAAATCTTACTTGGTCATTGTATGTATACTTTTAGTGTACTCCTAGACTTAATATCTGTGGTTTATTTGAGATTTTTGTGTTTCCACTTACAGGTTACACTTGTCTGAATCTTCCTTTTCTATACCGTCTTTGTAACTTTTCAGTGTCAGGATTGTATAACCTCATAAAATAAGTTGGATAATACTCTTTTCATTCTTATTTTCTACAAAAGTTTGTTATAGCAAGAATTATTTTTCTTTAAATGTTTGTTAAAACTTGCTGGTATAACCATTTCAGCTTTTTATGATCTGCATACTTTGACCACTTTTATTTTTTGCATAGCTTTGATCAATTTGTTGGTTTCCTAAGCCTTATAAAAACCTTAAGTCATTTATATTTTTCCAGAAATCATTTATTTCATTCAGATCTCCTCTGTTAGTTGCATGAGAGTATTTTCTTGCAGCTTTTTAAAATCTCACTTTTCCAAATTGTAATATTGTGCACATGATAGAGTTTGTCTACTGTGTTGAGCTCAAAACCCAAATCTTGCTCTTTATTCATCACTTCTGCTTTGGGAGGAGGACTTTATCTGTCTTCTAGTCCATTAATTTCTACTTTGGATATTAATTCTTTCTCATTCTTCTGTTGTTTCCTTTTTTCCAGTCAAATGTATATATATTTTTTTTTTACTCTTTTTGTATTATAGAAGAAGTACATGCTTGTTGGAAAAAATTAAGCGATTATAGAAGCATGTAATGCGAAAAGTGAAATTCAAGCTTCCCTTTTCTCCTCCCCCTTCAGTCCCACTTTTGTCCCCGCAGGTAATGTAAAAGCTTGAGGGACTACTTTCTCTATGCATTTATGTATACATAGGTTTTTGTTTTTGACTAAATCTTTTCTGGCTTTCTATTGCACTGTTACAAATTAAGTCACATTAAAAATAGCAACCACTCATAGTTGATGGTTAGCTGAGCTCAGCAAGTTGATTCTGAAACACACCTGTGATTACAGGCAGTTGGTGGCTAGGACTGGAGTAGCCAAAGGCACGTGCTCACTGCCCTCTGAGTTGAGGTCAGTGAGCAGGCGCTGGAGCAGCAGGGGTTTCCTGGGCATCTCCGTCTGCATCTGGTCTCTCCACATGGTCTCCAACATGGCACCTCAAGGTAGCCAGACTTTCCCCACAGAAGCTCAGAACTTCAGAAGCATGTGCCCAAGGGAGACAGCCAGGACGAAGCATGTACTGCCTTTGTTAACCTAGCTGCAAAATTCACAGCCTCCTTCCTGCTGCTTTCTGCTCATTAAGACAGGTAGTGAGGCCACCCAGGTTCAAGGGTTGGGAATAGAGATTGGTGGGAGGCACGACAGAGAAGTTGCAAAAGACGTATATATACATATATATATGTATATATACGTCATATAGCTTTGGTTTTTAACATAAGTGGGGTTACTATAAGGAGTTAATGCTGTACATAGTATTCTTTGACTTAAAATTTTATCCTGGAGCTTTCTTCATTTCATTACATTTTCATTCCCTGCGTTCTTTGTTATGGTTGCATACGGTTCTGCAATATGGCTATAATGTGACTGATTTAAATATTTCTGTATTGATGGACCCAATTATCCTGTATTTCAAAGGAATGGCTTCACTTTCACTGGAGTCAATGGTGGCAGGCTAGGGCTCTCATTCACTCTCTCTCAAGTGCTTTATTTCTGGACAAAGCGCCTAACTTTGAGATGTTGAGGGATCTTGGACCTCCCTAGTTTCCTATAGCAGGGAATTTTCCCTGAAATACTGACTGGACCTTTTTACCCCAACTTGGGGAAAGAAGGAGTCAGAGTTATCAGTTGAGGTCACCACTTTATTTTTTTTTTTTTCTTTCTTTTTTTTTTTTTTTAAATATTATTTTATTAGTTGGAGGCCAATCACTTTACAACATTTCAGTGGGTTTTGTCATACATTGACATGAATCAGTCATATAGTTACACGTATTCCCCATCCCGATCCCCCCTCCCACCTCCCTCCCCACCCGACTCCTCAGGGTCCTCCCAGTGCACCAGGCCCGAGCACCTGACTCATGTATCCCACCTGGGCTGGTGGTCCGTTTCACCATAGATAATATACATGCTGTTCTTTCAAAACATCCCACCCTCACGTTCTCCCCCAGAGTTCAAAAGTCTGTTCTGTACTTCTGTGTCTCTTTTTCTGTTTTGCATATAGGGTTATCGCCACCATCTATCTAAATTCCGTATATATGTGCTAGTATACTGTAATGTTCTTTATCTTTCTGGCTTACTTCACTCTGTATAATGGGCTCCAGTTTCATCCATCTCATTAGAACTGATTCAAATGAATTCTTTTTAACGGCTGAGTAATATTCCATGGTGTATATGTACCACAGCTTCCTTATCCATTCATCTGCTGATGGGCATCTGGGTTGCTTCCATGTCCTGGCTATTATAAACACTGCTGCGATGAACATTGGGGTGCACGTGTCTCTTTCAGATCTGGATTCCTCAGTGTGTATGCCTAGAAGTGGTATTGCTGGGTCATATGGCAGTTCTATTTCCAGTTTTTTAAGAAATCTCCACACTGTTCTCCATAGTGGCTGTACTAGTTTGCATTCCCACCAACAGTGTAAGAGGGTTCCCTTTTCTCCACACCCTCTCCAGCATTTATTGCTTATAGACTTTTGGATAGCAGCCATCCTGACTGGCTTGAGGTCACCACTTTAAAGATCCAGGTCTCTCTCTTTTTTTTTTTTTTATTACTTTGTACCCAAAGAACTTTGTTGATTTTTGTCAACAATTTGATTGTTGAATAAAGACAGAAAAACTAATCATTACTAAGTGGTAAAACTTCAGAATATTCCCTTGAATTCTGATTTTTAGTAAGTTTTTCTTCTAGAAGATGATGGGGTTATTTTTCTTTCGGTTTGTTTGCTTAATTGATACTTTAAGCTGATCCATCTAACTGACTGTTTAGGAAGGATATAGGAGTATAAACACCATGGATTTTAAAGATAGTAAGGTTTGTGGAAAGTGGGGAAATTATCTTTCATTTAAACTGGTCCATTTTCTTTCAATCAGGTTGGAGTGATCGATTTTTCTCTCTACATTAAAGATGTGCAGGATCTAGATGGCGGCAAAGAGTAAGTTCTGCATTGTATGCTGCTCTTCATGATTTTAATGAAATTCTAGCAAAGAATGCTACTTTTTTAAAAATTGAGGTGTAATTGACATAAAACATTACATTATTTTCAGGTGTGCAACATAATAATATGATATTTGTGTATATTGTAAAGTGATCACCACAGTACATCTAGTGTACATCCATGACCTTAACATAGTTACAAAAGAATTTTTTTCTTGTGACAAGAGCTTTTAGAATCTACTGTCTTAGCAACTTTCAAATATGCAGTTTTGCTATTAACTATAGTCATCATGCTGCACATTGCATCACTAAGCCTCCTTTATTTTATATCTGGAAGTTTGTACCTTATGACCCCATTCACCTTCTCCCCCACTCCCCAACCTCTGGCAACCACCACCAGTCCTTGTATCTTTGAGTTTGGTTCTGTGTTTGTTTGTTTTAGATTCCACATATAAGTAAGATCATAAGGTATTTGTCTTTCATTGTTTTACTTATTTCACTTAGCATAATGCCCTCAAATACACTCATGTCAGAAATGGTAGGATTTTTTTTTGTGGATGAATAGTATTTTATTATATAAATATACCACATTTTCTTCATTCATCCATTGATGGACACTTAGGTTGTTGCTATAAAGGAGTGAAGTGAAAGTCGCTCAGTTGTGTCTGACTTCTTGCAACCCCATGGAAAATATAGTCCATGGAATTCTCCAGGCAAGAGTACTGGAGTGGGTAGTCTATCCCTTCTCCAGTGGATCTTCCCAACCTGGGAATCAAACCAGGTCTTCTGCACTGCAGGCAGATTCTTTACCAACTGAGCTATCAGGAAGGTTGTTGCTCTATCTTGGCTCTTATAAGTAATGATGCAGTGAATTATGGGGGTGCATATACATATTCATGTTAGTTTTCACTTTATTTGGGTAAATACCCAGAAGTGAAATTGCTGAGTCATTTAGTAGTTCTATTTTTAATTTTTTGAGAAACTGACATGCTGTTTTCCATAGTGGCTGCACTAATTTACATTCCACCAGCACTCCACAAGGGTTCTCTTTTCTATTTCCTGGCCGACACTTATTCTTTCTTATCTTTTCGGTGATAACCATTCTAACAGGTATGAGGTATTACCATACTGCGGTTTTGTTTTGCATTTCCTGATGATTAATGATGTTGAGCATCCTTTCGTGTAACTGCTGACAAAGAATACTACTTTTGTTTTTGCATTGTTTGAAATTTTAGTTTTTATTTAGCTGTTTTTAATTACAATGATAATATGTTACTGTTCCCATTGTTTGAGGAATTATGCTCTGAGGAAGAATAGAGAGTGCAAGGGCAATTTCCCCATTCACACTATCCCCCAGTCTCCATCTCAGTCCCACTCCCTGCCTCCTCCTTCAGAGGAAGCTACTCATGCATGACTCCTTCCTAGTCTTTTTTTTTTTTAATGGCTTGCAAATGTATATTTGTTGGTAGTGTAATTTGCTTTATGATTTGTTTGGATGTAAATGGAAAAGCACTATTACATATTTAAGTTGCCACTAGACTTACTCTTGGATCACAGTGTGTCTTGGATATCTTTTCATGCTGCATGTAACTACCTCATCCTTGTTAACAAGAACATTAAAAGAAGTTACCCTGAAAAAAGAGACAGAAAAGAAAAAAAAAGCAAACAATGTATATAACATGCTAAAATTTATGTTATAATAAAGAAGACATAATACTTGTATTTATATGTTGTACTTCCATATACATGGATCACTTCTAGAGAGGCACATAGACCTGAACACAAGTGTGGGAGGGAGTTTCACTGTAAAGCCTTGGGCTGTGTTTGAATATTCTACATCTGTTGTCTTTCACATGTCTTCGTATTGAGGACTCTTCTGGTCTCAGCATCCTGGCAGTGCACCTTACCAAGGAAGGCATGCACCCAAAGTACCAAGTACTAACATTTGCTCACTTGGAATTAAAAATATATTCTTAATGTCGAAAAGAACTGGAAATGAGCTGATTATCCACCTTTAAGGGAATGCAGTCAGCCTTTCATACCTGAGGATGTTGAACCCACAGATACAGAGGGTCAGCAGTGCTATCCCATTTGTATGAGAGACTTGAGCAGTTGCAGATTTTGCTATCCACAGAGGTTTGGTACCCACCTGTCCCCTGTGGATACTTAGGGTCATCTGTAATTGAATGAATTGTGGAACATGCAAAATATTCCACACTGTGGTATATTATATAGACATGAGAAAAAGCAGATTTTACCCAGTGTATAGTAGATTTAGAGGGATTTCCACAGGTATTATTGAGTGAGAAAAGTATAATACTGAGAAGTATATATATTCCATTTCTAAAACCTTCCAAGTCTCTTTTATATTTTAATTGCATATACTCTATATAAAAATATAGATAGATATTATGATTATATGCACAGAGGCTACTCAACAAGCTGTCAGTATGTGTCACCTGGGAAAGCTATGTGAGGGCAGAAAGGTTAAAAAAAAACTATACTGACCAACAAATCCAGCACCTGTGGCATGAGTGTGGGTTGAATAATGTCATTTATGTACATGTGTATGTAAAGAAATTGCTGGGGGGAGGCTAACTTTAAAATGTTGAAGTCTTTTATGTATATAAATATATATGAAGTTTGCTGCTGTTGTTGTTTTGTTTGTCACACTGCGTGGACTTTGGGATCTTAGTTCCCTAACCAAGAATTGAACCCACCCCCTTGGCATTGAAGCAGAGTCCTAATCACAGGACCACCAAGAAATTCCCAGTGTCTTTTTTTTCAAACCCAGACTAATCAGCTTTGTGTTTTGAAGAGTCTTGTGATCTTTTATGAGCCAACTTCTTTTCCTTCAGTATACCAAGGGCTGCTTCATCTCCTACCTCAGGAGCCATTTACACATGGATTCTGCTGTTTCCACCTTGCATCCTGGTGGCATTCTCAAATGCTAGGGGTGAGGTGGGAGGAGCATCTGTAGGGAGGACCCTTCCTGGGCAGCGTTTCCAGTGTGTTCCATGTCTTCCCATGCCCTGCTGGTTCACTCAGGACCATGTAGACATTACTACACTCTGACTGTCTGTTGGCCTCCCGATGGCATTAATGACATTGGTACTCCTACAAGGTGACTGGAAGGTTGGGGGACAATTACAAAGCATTAACCCTGAGTAAAAGGAATTCCTTGGAACTTGCCTGGTATCCCAGTGGTAGAAATAATCCCTCTTGTAATGCAGGGGACACAGGTTCAATCCTTGGTCAGGGAACTAAGGTCCTACATGTCAGGAAGCAGCCAAGCCCGTGTGCCACAACTGGAGTCCACATGCTGTATCAAAAAGACCAAACGCAGCCAAATAAATAAATTTTAAAATATTCGTTGCAAAAAAGAATTTCTCTATTTTTATCCTCTTTTTTAAAGGCATGAAAGAATCACAGATGTCCTTGATCAAAAAAATTACGTGGAAGAACTTAACCGGCACTTAAGGTACGACTCCCTTCTTTTTCCAGTGTTCATTCTCAGTGCCCAATAGTTGCCTCATGGATCTTTTTTGAGTTGCCATATATTTATAACTAACTTTTTTCCTAATCAGGAAGAAAGATTGTCATTCAGTGCTCATGTGTACAGGCTGTAGAAGTATGATTTCTTGATAAAGAGCTTTGGGGAATCCTTTGGTCCTTTGTTCTGTGTAGTTATGCAACTCAGAGAGTAATGCATGAAACCTGACTCTCCACCCCCCAGCCTACAGCAACTTAGTTGGAAATCACTGCCTAGAAAGCACTGTTGCTGCTGGGAATCAGCACACATCCCTCCAGTGTGCTGAGCAGGAAAAGGAGTTGAAAACCACTGGGTTAGACCTTCAAAAGCAATTCAGTAGAGATTTAATATCTAGTGTTTTTTCTTTTTTTTTGAAAGCAGGTATCTTTATCTTGAGTTTTCTTTTTAATTGGAAAGCTGCTCCTGTGTGTCATGAAACTCTAGTTGTTGCAGGTGTTGAGGGGAGTGGATGAGATTCTCAGCCTAACATTTTTGGGAGATATACTTCTCTCTCTGAACCCTCAACCCCTTTAGAAAATTTACTGTGCACATTAGTAGTGCTCTATGGGAGCAGCCTCTGTGACCCCCAAAGCCATTGAAACAGGCAAAGGATCTGGCGTGTTCTTTAAAACATACCTAAGTGGGGAATACATGTAAATCCATGGCTGATTCATGTCAATGTATGACAAAAACCACTACAATATTGTAAAGTAATTAGCCTCCAACTAATAAAAATAAATGAGAAAAAAAAAAAGAACATACCTAAGGAAGTGCACTTCTGAGCTCTCTGAGATATGATGCTGACTACTGTTTTGAGAGAGAGATTCTTAATTCATTCCTTGTTTATTGAGAACTTTTGTAAGAAATATATGTTGAATTTTATCAAATGCCTTTTAGCATTCATTAAGTTAATCTTGACTTTTATCCCTTAATCTATTGACATGATATAGTTTACTAAATGTATTTTTTCCACAGGGATAAACTACCTGATCACAGCTTTAATGATTTAATCATTCTCTTAAGGCATAATCTAATGTAACTGTTCCATAGTTTTCCCTCTGGCATAGTCTCAAGGTTATGCAGCCTCACAAAATGAATCAGAAAGCTTTGCCTTATTTCTGTGCCTGGGAACACCTTCTGGTTCATGAACTCCTTGAAAATGTGAAGTTCCAAGCGTGTGTAGAGGCAACACTTTGCCGGCTTTTCAGTCTTTCCTTAGTTGTTAGTTCATCTAGCTTTTCTCCTCTTGAGGATGTATCTTGTTTGGTAATTTGTGTTTTTCTAAGGAAAAAATAGCAATTTTATTGATACCTTGTGAGTTATATAGTCAGCACAGAATTGAAAATGCCATACTCTTTAAACTTGTAATTCCTTCCATATCTTTTGTTTTGTTGTCTTTTTCGTTTTGTGTCAGTTTGTATTTTTATCTTTCTCCCACCCAATTCTTGAACCTTGTTTCCTTAGCCTTGAAAGATTTGTTTCTTGGTACCCCCCTCAATGGCAAAAAACACCAGTTTTTGGTAGTAGGGTCTATTGCCTAAAAGTGCAGGTTCTAGAGCCAGACTCCCTGGGTTCATAGGGGTATGAACTTAGTGACTTTTTCAATGTAAAGTTATGGTTTCCTCATCTGTAATACAGATTAACAATAAAATTTACCTCACAGAATTGTGGAGAGGATTAGATAAGTTGATGCATTTAAAATGCTTAGAACAAAAGAGAGCCTGGTACATCGTCCAGAAAGGAAATTACTACTATTATTGTTGTTGTTTATCAAGTCTACACTAGTTTTTTGTGTATTTTTCAGTATGAAAGTAGAGCATGTTACTTAAAGAGTATGTGAAAAATGGGACAAAGTGTAAAAAATATTTAAAAATCAACTTTGATCCTACTACCCAAAAGTACCAATATCTTGTTATGAATATTACTTTAGATGTATGACTACCAGGGCATTTTGGTTCCCATCTATTGTGTTGGGAGAAACTCTGTTTTCTTTCCAGTTGGCTAAAAAACAAATGGGTAACATCTTTGGGGAAGAAAACATTGAAAACTTTTCAATTAATGTACATATATATTTAGAATCCTCATCTATGAGTTAATTGGAAACCCTTTGACTCTGCATTTCATACAGGAAATCTGGAAATCTCCATTCTCATTGTTTACAAATTGGGAAGACAACCTTCATAAGTTCACATTTACTTAATATTTTCCGTTTTACAGCTGCACAGTTGGGGATCTTCAAACCAAGATAGATGGCTTGGAAAAGACTAATTCAAAGCTCCAAGAAGAGGTTTGTGCCTTACCGAAATGCTTGAACTACAATGACCTGAGGCTAAGAGAAATGGTGTGGTTGGTACATCTGAACAGAGCTGCTCACTGGTCAGAGAGGGAAGTGCTGACCTCAGGCTGAGCTGCACGCAGGGCAGGCATTCTCAGAATTTCGCGCCCTCAGCGTGTCTATGATCTGCCCTGGCCAGGGCTGCCGAGAGTCAGTGCAGCTGATCCCGAGCCGGTTCTCAGTGACTCAGGCTTCCTCACCTTGCAGTGGTCCAGCAGGAAACAGGTGCAGGTCCGCTTATGAACGTGCTGCTCCCTTCCTCTCTTACCGCCTGTCCTGTGGTGTGGTCTGTCTCCCTGCTGTCCAGAGGGCGCAGGCTCTGCCATGGGGTGGAAGCACCCTTGCCCGCCCCTCTGGTGTTTCGGCCTCGCAGGAGCGTGGAACCGGTCTCCCCACAGTGTGGTCTTTCTCTGCTTTCTCACTAGGGAGAGAGAGAATGAAAGGACAGGAAGAAGGAGGGCTGAGGCCGAGGAAGAAGGCTTGCTGCCCGTGCCCGGCAGGCTGCTTGGTGGACACATCTTGTCTCCTGCTAGCAGGAGGGGGGTTGCACACCCACAGGTAGCGGTCCCTGGCTGCTCGGGCCCCCCCAGCTCTCCCTGGGAAGGAGGGACTCTGAGAGGGGCCAGAGGACGGCCGCCCCGTGGTGCGGGGCAGGTCACGGCCAGAAGGAGAGTCGCAGAGCACGCCTGTTAGTAAGGACTCCAGTTTAAGGCTCACTGCAGACTTGCTACACTCTTCTCAGGGCCATGACCGGAACAACTTTCAGGAGAGGAGCTCAGATTTGTGAGAGGAGGTAGAAACTCAAAGATGAGCATCACAGGAGAAACTTCATCACACTTAGAACTGAAGCACTCCAATTCCCCTGGGGATGGAGTGGGCCTTTGGGCCTCACTTTCCTCATCTCCAAACTGGGTGATAATTCATACCTTACAATAGTGTTGTAAAGATTAAATTAGGTTAATACCATATAAATGTGCCTTGCCTGACACTTGGCGTGTGGAGGCCCTCAAAGAGACCTTAGCTGATTTTAGAACAAGCAGATTCACTCTTTGTTCTCCCAGATGAGGTGTCATGATTTGTTTTTGTTGTTGTTGTTTTAGTTTTAGGGTTTTTAAGTCATTTTTATTGAAGTGTAGTTGGTTTATAATGTTAAGTTACTTTCAGGGGTACAGCAAAGTGAATTAGTTATATAAATACATACATCCACTCTTCTATATTCTTCTCCCATATAGACCATTGCATAGTATTGAGGAGAGTTCCCTGTGCTATACAGTAGGTCCTTATTAGTTACACGTTTTATATATGGTCGTGTGCATATGTTAGTCTCAATCTTCCAGTGTATCCCTTTCCTCCCTCCTTTTACTCCTGGTAACCATGAGATTGTTTTCCACATCTGTAACTCTTTCTCCACTTCGTATAGAAGTTCATTTGTACCCGTTTTTTAGTTTCCACATATAAACAATATCATATGATATTTGTCCTTCTCTGTCTGACTTCCTTCACTCGATACGACCATCTCTAGGCCCATCCATGTTTCTGCAAATTGACATCATTTCATTCTTTTTTATTCCATTATATATATATATATGCACCACGTCTTTACCCATTCCTCTGCTGATGAACATTTAGGTTGCCTCTGTGTCCTGGCCCTTGTAAGTAATGCTGCAGTGAACACTGGGGTACATGAATCTTCACATTGTTGCTCTCTCTGCTTACATGCCCAGGCGTGGGATTGCTGGGTCATGGTAGCTCTAGTAATAGTTCCTTTTTTTTAAGGAATTTCTATACTGTTCTCCACAGTGGCTGTACCAGTTTACATTCCCACCCACAGCATAAGGGTTTCCTTTTATCCACACCCTCTCTAGTGTTTATGGTTTGTAGGTTTTTTATGATGGCCATTCTGACTGGTGATATCTTACTGTAGTTTTGATTTGCCTTTCTCTAATAATTAGTGATGTTAAGCATCTTTTCATGTGCTTTTTGGCCATCTGTATGTCTTTGGAGAAATGTCTGTTTAGATCTTCTACCAATCTGTTGATTGGATTTTTTTTTTTTAATACTGAGCTGCATGAGTTGTTTGTATATTTTGGAGATTAATCCCTTATTAGTTACTTTGTTTGTGAATATTTTCTCCCACTCTGAGGGGAGTTGGCACACTTTGAATGAATGTCTAATTTAGCTTTTGAAACTGAACCAACTGGGTTATTTTTTCTTCAAAAGCAAACAGTTGTAATAGAAAATGTGCTTTAGAGAGAAGTACGCCTCTCACCCAGGGTGTGCTCTCTGTCCTCTGAGGGTAGGACTGGAATTAGCTTTTGGTTTTTGCCTGCTTCTTCCCTTGTAGCAACTAGCGCCTCCTTTCAAGCCTTAATTTTTAGCTTGGGCACAGAAGTTTGTTCAGAAACCTCAGTCCTGGCTTCTGAGTCCGCGTGGACCTAGGCCTGAGCAAGAGAAGGCTTCAGGGCCCTGTTCGTGAATGGTGCTAAGAGCATAGCCACACACCAAGGGCACACGTCTTGCTTCTTTCTCCCTACCCAGCCTCACCTTCTGTCTCAAGGCTGGTTCACAGGCTGGATAAGGACAAGTTGGTTGGGGCGTTACTCCTCTATCTTGTCTTTCCTGCTGGTCTCTCCTCAGCGGGTCCATGAAGGCACCTGCTCCTAGATGCTTTTCCCTGAACTATGGTAACTCATTCAAGGCAAGGAAGATGTTTTCCTCAGGCACATCTTTACTGGTTTGGTTGTGATTCCACTCCCAGATTGTTTAATTATCTCTCTAGTGATAAGATATGCTTTTTCTCATTGGCTAGAAAAACTAAAAAGAATTGGGGTGGGGGGGGCGGGCAGGAAACGCATAATCCCTTGGTTAAATGACAGCTATTTTTAACACTTGGTATATAACGTCCCCATCTCTTCCTAAGTTTTGTTTGTTTGTTTGCTTTTGATTTTCTTCTTAAGCATTTTTAAGTCGGGGGGGGGTTGTTTTGTTTTGTTTTAGGCCACACCGTGTGGCATGTGGGATCTTAGTTCCCCAACCAGGGATCAAAACCATGTCCCCTTCATTGGGAGCACCAAATCCTAACCCCCACCAGGGAAGTCCAGTTGCTGGTTTTTTTTAAACTAGACATGAGAACATACTCTATAACCTGCTTTATTTTATTATATCATAAGTATGTTCTCAAGTCATTAAAAGTTTTTATAAATATTTTAATAACTACTTGTTTCTTTTTTTTGCTTTAACTTGATTTGTTAAACCATTTCTAGTATTCGACATTCAGGCTGTTTCTAATATTTTGTGTCCATAAATCTTTGCCCATGTGAAATAGATGGTATATTGTCGTTTTTGTGAAAGAGTATCTGGGAAGGGCAGAGATCACTAGGGGCAAGGGTGGGAGAGAGATTTTACTATGTTTTTTTATCTTTGGGATTTTGTGACTGTATTACCTAATTCAAAACAAGGATTAAAAACAAAATTTCACATATGTAAAAATGCATTGTCAATTTCGAGGATGCTAAATGTTAGCTTTTAATTTGAGCAGTAAGATTCATTTTGATGTTAAGAAATATAAAAATCTTTCTTAATAAGCTTTCAGCTGCAACAGACCGAATTTGTTCACTCCAAGAAGAACAGCAACAATTAAGAGAACAAAATGAATTAATTCGTGAGAAAAGCGAAAAAAGCGTAGAGGTGAGAAATAGGCCTTGCAGGCACTCAGGCATGTCCATCACAGACTTCAAGCTCGAAAAATGCAAAGATGCTCTGTTTCAAAGACGCCTTGGTACCCTAATGCCCCTCTCAGGCCGCCTGGACCACTTGGGGTTTCCCAAGTGCCTCTAGGCCTTTGTAAGTGAAAGTTGCTGTCCGCCCCTCAGCTTCTCTGGTGGGCTCAGTCCTCTGTGATGCTGTCCCAGTGCCCGTCCGGAGGCCTGGGCCCTTCTCCTCATGTGCTCTCATCACTCGCTGCGTTTCCCTCCATCATAGAATCCATTTGCTGTTTTGTAGAACCACTGACTTGCGGTTGTCTCACCCAATGACTTGAGGGTAGAGACTGTATCTGATTCATCTCGAAATTTACCCAGTGCTAAAAATTATGCTAGATAAATACTGAATGTGGACCTTTCCCACTCAGAACGACTTTTCTGTTTTAAAGAAAATTAAATTGTTTCTGAGCCCACCTTTTCAAAAATCTATTAGTTTGCTTTCATCCTTCAAGTTCAAACATATTAAGATATCTTTAAAATTTTAACTTTTCCCTATTATTATTTTAGAAAATAGAAATTAGGAATTGTGCTACTTTTTAAAACATTTATTTGGTATATTTTAGCAACTTATTGACCAGGGATGTATTAATACATCTTTTGTTACCTGAACATTATTGACCAGAGTGTTTCGTTATTCACTTACATAACAAATCACCAGTCACAGGCAATAGTTTCTGCAATAATTCCCCAGTCAATAATGTGTTAAAATACATTGTAATTGAACAACTCAGTAGTTAGCTTGCTTCTGTAAGCAAACCATTCCTATGGTGCTCTTGTTTGATCACAGATAACAAAACAAGATACAAAAATTGAACTGGAGACTTACAAGCAGACTCGGCAAGGTCTGGATGAAATGTACAATGATGTGTGGAAGCAGCTGAAGGAGGAGAGGAAAGCCCGTTTGGTGAGTGTGTGAGCCTGAGTCATCAGAAAGATTCCCCAGTTCATTCCCTGAAAGCTAGCTTCTATCAGCACTTTGCAGATGCATGCTTCAACCTTCTTTAAAACAAATTAGTTTTATGGAAATAAGGCTTTTAACATGTTAAAAAAGTATTCCTGGAGTATTCCTCATTGCCATCTACCTACTTTCTGTTGACTTGATGCTGAGCCAGTGTTTATTGTAAAATGAGAAAAGGGGTAAAATTAAATCTAGCTGTGCTCCAGACAGACTTGTCTGCATCTCCCTAACCTATTCTGACCTTCGTATGTTCAGCACTGCCCAAAATACACTATCAGTTAAGTTCATTTCTCTGATCTACTTTAATAATATTCTCTTTGTTAATATCCTTTAAGGAATTAGAAAAAGAACTGGAGTTACAAATTGGAATGAAAACCGAAATGGAAATTGCAATGAAGCTACTAGAAAAGGACACCCATGAGAAGCAGGACACTCTGGTCGCCCTGCGCCAGCAGCTGGAGGAAGTCAAAGCCATTAATTTACAGATGTTTCACAAAGTCCAGGTGGGAATTGGCTCTGTGTCCACATCACACAAAGCCCTGACACAGTGGGCATGGATTCCGTCTTCCAAGTTTGGGCAAGTGGCAGTTTGACTTCATGTTGGCCGTAACTCGCAAGGCTCATGACATCTGCTGTGGCATCGCCAAACCCCTGTCTGCAGAGTCAGCACAGCGTGGTTGGATTCCCCAGGAAGGCCCACCCCCACCTCCCTCTAGTGCTGCTGGAATTCCGGCTTCACACTCTTTCTCCCTCTGGGCTTCAGATGCAGAAGGTTGAGTTGACACTTACATCCCTGGTCAGGGCACTATAAAAAACATCCCTCTTGTTTTCTTATTTCCTTTTATCCCCCATCCCACTGCCATCCTCTTTCCTATAGCCCAGCATTCGAAAGTGTTGATCTTTTCATTTGTATTTATCATTCTAAAATGTGTATCATTTTGAGATACAAATTTTAGTTTCCATCAGTGGTATCATGCCGTGGATCTCCTGTTCCTTTTTCTGCCTCGGCATGACGTTCATCTGCATACTTATCTGCTGTTGGCTTCTTAATACAGGTTAGCTTCCCAATGTGTGTGCCCACTGCATTTTCTTGCCCAGTGACGGACAAACGATTTTCTTCCACTATGCTAGCACAAGCCACACCCTGGCAAGTAGTGTACCCATCTCCCTTTGAGACCTGGGAGAATCTCTCTGGCAGATATAATCATAGCGTCCTCCCAGCCAGACGCTTCTCTCTTCCAGCCACACTGCTTTCCAGAAGGGCTGCACCAACATACACTCCCTCCAGCTGTGGCGTGTGGTACCTGTACTGTGAGTGAGTGTACAATTGTTTTAATATTCATTTCTCAGTCTAATGAGTTTGAGCATCCTTTAATATGGCAGTTAGCCATTTATGCTTCCTCTTTGTGGCTTATCTGTTCATATGTTTTGTCCTTTATTTCTTTTGGGTTTTCTCTTTTCCTTGTTGATGAGTAGTCATGTATAGTGTAAATATTAGTCCTTTACTGGTCTACAGGTTGTAAGTATCTTCTCCTAGTCATCTACTATCCTTAAGTCCCTAGTTTTGATGTAGTCGATAATGTGTTGATTTTTCAAATATGGTTTGCACTTTGGGGGCTTCCCTGATAGCTTGGTTGGTAAAGAATCCACCTACAATGCAGGAGACCCTGGTTCTATTCCTAGGTCCAGAAGATCCACTGGAGAAGGGATAGGCTATCCGCTTCAGTATTCTTGGGCTTCCCTTGTGGCTCAGCTGGTAAAGAATCTGTCTGAAATGCGGGAAACCTGGGTTGGGAAGATCCCCTGGAGAAGGGAAAGGCTACCCACTCCAGTATTCTGGCCTGGAGAATTCCATGGACTGTATAGTCCGTGTGGTCACAAAGAGTTGGACATGACTGAGCGACTTCCACTTTCACTTTCTTTCTTTGCATTTTGGAGGTTTTGTATTAGAAACTTTCTCATGCCTGGGTGTCAGAGATAGTCCACACTAGTTGTCTCAACCTCTCACATTAGGTTTGTACTGTTATCAAGAGTTAGCCTTTGTATATGGCATTACCCAGGGATTCAGTGTTCTTTTTGTCCATGTAGTAAACTGCTTCAGGGTCGCTTGTTGGCATGTGGTGCCGCCTTCATCATGTGCCAAGTTCCTACGTAAATAAATGGAACTCTCTCTGAGGTCTCTATTCTGCTTGAGGGTTTGTGTATTTTAATTGCCATAGCTTTGTGGTGGGTTTTATTGTCTGGTTGGTTCTGTGAGTTTGCTCTGGCTTCTGCAATAGAACATCACAAGCTGAGTGGCTTAACAAGAATTTACCACCTCACAGTGCTGGAGACCAGGAGTCTCAGCGTCAGGCATTGGCAGGGGTGGTGTCCTCTGAGGCTTGTGAGAACATCAGTCCCAGCCGTCTCTCCTAGCTTCTGGTGCTTGCTGTCAGTTTTGGGGCTTCCTTCACTTGAAGGAGTTACCACCCCATCTCTGCCTTCCATCTTCACACAGCATGTGCATGCCTCTGTCCACATCTCCCCTTTGTATAAGGACACCAGTCATATTGTATTGGGAGCCCACCCAACTCCATTGTGACTTCATCTTAATTAATTATGTCTGTAGTTAGTGACCCTGCTTCCAAATGAGGTTCTGGGTCATACTGGGGGTTAAGACTTCAACATAACAGGTTTGGGAGGGACATGATTCAGCCCAGAACGTTGGTCAAGCCTGCCCATGTTTACCCCTGCTTTCTCTCTTCATTTTCCGATTGACTTATCTATTTATAAATGTTTGTTCTTTTTGATCTTCTTCTCAACTGAAGTATAGTTAATTCACAATGTTGTGTTAGTTTCTGGTATAAAATGATTCTTTTTCAGATTCTTTTCTATTATAGATTATTATAAATTATTGGATATAGTTCCCTATGCTATATAGTAGGTCTTTATCTATTTTATATATAGTGATATGTATCTGTTAACCATAAATTTCCCTTTGGTAACCATAAGTTTTTTCTCCAAGTCTGACTCTGTTTCTGTATTGTAAATAAGTTCATTTGTATCATTTTTTTAGATATAAGTGGTATGATATTTGTATTTGGCTGACTTACTTCACTTAGAGTGATAATCTCCAGGTCCATCCATATTCCTACAGACGGCATTATTTCTTTCTTTTTATGGCTCTGTAGGGCTTCCCTGGTGACTTAGTGGTAAAGAATCCACCTGCCAATGCAGGAGACTCAGGTCTGATGCCGGGGTCAGGAAGACCCCTGGAGAAGGAAATGGCTACCCACTCCAGTGTTCTTGCCTGGGAAATCCCATGGACAGAGGAGCCTGGAGGGCTGCAGTCCGTGGGGATGCAAAGAGTCAGACACGACTCAGCAACTAAACAACAGCCGTGTTCCATTGTATGTGTGTCAGTATGCACTGTGTATACAGACACACACACACATATACACACACACACATATACACACATATACACACACACACATATATATACACACACATACACATATACACACACATATATTCACACACACACATATATATATACACATGCACATATTTATATATATATACAGATACACACACATACATACATATACACACACATATATATACACACATACACATACACACATATACACACATATATATACACACACACACATATACACACACATATTTATATATATGTACACACACACATACACACACGCACATATACACACACATATACACACACATACACACATACATATACACATACACATATATATACACACATACGTGTATACACACACATTTTTATATATATACACACACGTATACACACACATTTATATACACACACACACATATTTATACTCACCATATCTTCTTTATCCATTCATCTGTCAGTAGATATTTAGGTTGCTTCCACACCATGGCTGTTGTACATAGTGCTACAGTGAACATATATCTTTTTGAATTAGACCTTTCATCTTTTCTAGATATGTGCCCAGGAATGGAATTGCTAGATCTTACAGTAACTCTATTTTTAGTTTTTTAAGGAATCTCCATATTGTTTTCCAGCATCTGTACCAATTTACATTCCCAGCAACAGTGCAGGCGGTTCCCTTTTCTCCACATCCTCTCCAGCGTTTACTATTTGTAGACTTTTTGATGATGACCATTCTGACTAGTGTGAGGTAATTCTTCACTGCAGTTTTTATTTGCATTTCTCTATAATTAGCTGTGTTGAGCATCTTTTCATGTGCCTGTTGGCCATCTGTATGTCTTCCAGAGACATACAGATGTCTAATTAGGTCTTCTGCCCATTTTTTGATTGGGTTGTATGGTTTTTTGATCTTAAGCTATGTAAGTTTTTTGTATATCAAGAAGAGATAAGAAGACTTTCTTCAATAAACAATGCAAAGAAGTAGAGGAAAACAACAGAATGGGAAAGATTAAAGAACTCTTCATGAAAATTGGAGATATCAAGGGAATATTTCATGCAAGGATAGGCACAATAAAGGACAGAAACAGTAAGGACCTAATAGAGCCAGAAGAGGTTAAGAAGAGGTGGCAAGAATACAGAAAAGATCTTCTTGACCAGGATAACCATAATGGTGTGGTCACTAACCTAAAGCCAGACATCCTGGAGTATGAAGTCAAGTGGGCCTTAGCACTACAAACAAAGCTAGTGGAGGTGATGGAATTCCAGCTGAGCTATTTACAATCCTAAAAGATGATGCTGTTAAAGTGTTGTACTCAATATGTCAGCACTGGCCACAAGACTGGAAAAGATCAGTTTTCATTCCAATCTCAAAGAAAGGCAATTCCAAAGAATATTCAAACTGCCAGTCAGTTGTGCTCATTTCACATGCTAGTAAGGTTATGCTCAAAATCCATGAAGCTTGGTTTCAGCAGTACGTGAATCAAGAACTTCCAGATGTAGAAGCCAGGTTTAGAAAAGACAGAGGAACCAAAGATCAAATTGCCAACATTCATTGGATCATAGAGAAAGCAAGGAAATTCCAGAAAAACATCTGCTTTATTGACTACGCCAAAGACTTTGACTTTGTAGATCACAACAAACTGGAAAATTCTTAAAGAGATGGGAATAGCAGAATACCTTACATGCCTCCTGAGAAATCTGTATGCAGGTCAAGAAGCCACAGTTAGAACCTGACATGGAATAACTGGTTCCAAATTGGGAAAGGAGTACAACAAGGCTGTGTATTGTCACTTCTATGCAGAGTACATCTTGGAAAATGCTGGGCTGGATGAATCACAAGCTGGATACAAGATTGCCAGGAGAAATATCAGCATCTCAGATATGCAGATGATACCACTCTAATGCAGAAAGCGAAGAGGAACTAAAGAGCCTCTTGATGAAAGTGAAAGAGGAGAGTGAAAAAGCTGGCTTAAAACTCAACATTCAGCCACAGGTGCACATGTGTCCCCCTATCCTGAACCCCCTTTCCTGTGGCTGATTCCTGTCGATGTATGGCAAAAGCCACCACAATGTTGTAAAGTAATAGCCTCCAATTAAAATAAATAAGTTAATTTTTTTTAAAAGAACTCAGCATTCAAAAAACAAAGATCATGGCATTCAGTCCCATCACTTCATGGCAAATAGATGGGGAAACAGTGACAGGTTTTATTTTCTTGGACTCCAAAATCATCACAGATAGTGACTGCAGCCATGAAATTTAAAAGATGCTTGCTTCTTGGAAGGAAAACTGTGACAAACCTAGACAGCATATTAAAAAGCAAAGACATCGCTCTGCCGGCAAAAGTCCATCTAGTCAAAGCTCTGGTTTTTCCAGTAGTCATGTACGAATGTGAGAGTTCGATCATAAAGAAGACTGAGTGCCAAAGAATTGATGCTTTCAAACTGTGATGCTAGAGAAGACTCTTGAGAGTCCCTTGGACTGCAAGGAGATCAAACCAGTGAATCCTAAAGGAAATCAACCCTGAATATTCTTTGGAAGAACACTGGATCCCTAGGAAATGCCATATACAAAAGTTAACTCTTGATACATTACAAACCTAAATATGAAAGGTTGAGTAAACTAGTGTGGAATATCTTTGTCACCTAAGCATGAGAATGTTTCTAAAACCCCCAAAGTGCAAACCATATGTGAAAAATCAACACATTAGACTATATCAAAACTAGGGACTTAAGGATAGTAGATGACTAGGAAAAGATACTTACAATCTATAGACCAGTAAAGGACTAATATTTAGACTATACATGGAATTACTACTCATCAACAAGGGAAAGATAGGAAATCCAAAAGAAAAGGGGACAAGAAATATGAACAGGCAAGCCACAAAGAGGAGACATAAATCTTGAAGCTGAAGCTCCAGTACTTTGGCCACCTGATGTGAAGAGCCGACTCATTGGAAAAGATCCTGATGCTGGGAAAGATTAAAGGCAAAAAGAGAAGGGGGCAGCAGAGGAAGAGATAGTTAGATAGCATCACTGACTCAATGGACATGAATTTGAGCAAACTCCAGGAGACAGTGAAGGACAGGGAAGCCTGGCACGCTGCCGTCCATGGGGTCACAAAGAGTCAGACACAACTTAGGGACTGAACAACAACGATAAAGCTGGCTGTTGGTATATTTTCAAAATCCCTCTGTTGGTCACATCATTAGCAAATATTTTCTCCCATTCCATAGGTTGTCTTTTCATTTTGTTTATGGTTTCCATTGCTTAATTAGGTCACATTTGTTTATTTTCACTGTTGTTTCCATTACTCTAGGAGGTGGATCCAAAAAAATATTGCTCAGTGTTTATGTTAAAAATTTATGTCTGTGTTCTGCCTATGTTTTCCAGTGTTATACTATCCAGTGTTATACCTTGATCTTTAATCACAACATTTTGAGTTTATCTTTGTATATAGTGTTAGGAAATGTTCTATTTTCATTCTTTTACATGTAGCTGTGCACTTTCCCACTTTCCCAGCACCGCTTATTGAAGAGACAGTTCTTTTCTCCATTTTCTCGCCTCCTTTGCTGTAAATTAATTGACCGTAACTGCATGGGTTTATTTCTGGACTTTCTCTCCTGTTCCATTGATCTCTGTCTGATTTTGTGCCAGCATCATGCTGCTTTGGTTACTGTAACTTTGTAGTGTAGTCTGATTCTTGATAAATATTTTAGAATAAGGTATAAACTTCCTTTTTTAAAACTCCAGCTGAATTCTTAAGTGGGAATTATGTTGAATTCAAAGCTTACTCCTTTTTGTTCCATAAGAGTTGCGTTTTCTCCAGGTGAGCCCTTGATTCTGTCTCATCCTTGATGGCAGCATGGCTGTTTCCTTATTTTGGCTGCACCTTCTAGTGAGGTCTTACTAACATGGAGAAGTACTTTTGTGCTTTATAGGTTGATCTTGTGTTTGACAGCCTCGCCCACCCACCACCTAGTTCTGATGGTTTGTCTATTGATCTTGGTGGTGGTAATTAATCATACTGTAGGCAAATAAAGACAATTTAGTCTCTTCACTCTCAAGTCTTGTACCCATTATTTTTTGTTTCTTTTAGCACTGGCCTCCATGACTACATTAGACAGTAACAGAAATAGTGAGCAGACTTGTGATTCTGATCTTAAAAGTAATGCATGTAAAACTTTCTCCATCAGGCCTTCCCGGGTGGCTCAGTGGTAAAGAATCCACCGCCAGTGCAGGAAACACGGGTTCCATCCCTGATTGGGAAAAAACCCCACGTGCCTCGGAGCAACTCAGCCCGTGTGCCATAACCATTAAGCCTGTGCACTGGAGCCTGGGAGCCACAACTACTGACGCCTACACACCTAGAGCCTGCGCCCCGCAGCTGGAGAGTAGCCCCTGTTCTCCACAACTGGAGGAAAGCCACACAGCAACAGAGACCCAGCACAGCCAAAAACAAATAAATAAAATTGTTTTTTTTTTTTTTAAAGATTTCCGCATCAAGGGTACTGCTTACTAGATGGTTGGTGTATAATCTTTACTGAATTACAGAAGTTCTTTTTTCTTTTATTTATTTACGTTACTGTGCATGGGCTCCCTCTCGCTGCATAGAGCGGAGGCTGCTCTGATGGTGGAGCGCAGGCTCCTCACTGCAGTGGCTTCCCGTCGTGGAGCAAGGGGCTTGTTGGCTTCCGCAGCTGCGGTGCGTGGGCTCTAGAGCACAGGCTCAGCAGTGTGGCGCTCAGGTTCAGTTGCTCATGGCATGAGCGAGTTTCTGTGATCAGGGATGGAACCCGTGTCTCCTGCATTTCCAGGCAGATTCTTAACCACTGGACCCCCAGAGAAGTCCGTGAAGTCCTTCTTTATTTCTTGTTTGCTCAGAGATTTTTCTCATAAATAAATATTGAACTTTATTAAATGTTTTATTTATTGTGATAGAACAGTTCTTTTTCTCCCTTATTTTTTTTTTGCCCTTATTTATGTGGCAATTTATAGATTTATATTCTTGGATTCCTACTTGACTGTGACATATTTAAATAGGTAGCTAATATGTATATTTATACATGAGACAGACCTCTAACTTTCTTTCCTATTACTATCCTTATTTCGCTTCAAAATCATGGTTGGACTGGTACTGTAAAATAAGGTTTCCTGCTCTCTTTCTTAGAAGTAACTCTTATAAGATAGCAAGTATCTGTTCTCCAAAAGTTTTGAGAATCCCATCCATGTTATAGGATTCATCTGGGCTGGGCTTTTTGGGTCAAGGAGACTATGACTGCCATTTCAATTTATTGAATGCTTACTGGTTTATTCATATTTTCCATTTCTTCTCAGACCAATTTTGGTATATTTTATACTTTTTCCCAAAATGTGTCTTATTTTATTTAGGTTTTCAAGTGTTTTAGCTCATAATTGTTTATAATATTCTTTTGCAGAATTTTTAAATCTCTTTAATTCAGTGTTTTCTTATTGCATTTTCTGTCTTTCTTCTTTATCTAATCTTGCCAGAACTGTGTCTGTTCTAATAATCTTCTCAAAGAACTGGCTTGTTTTCTAATATTCCTTATTGTGTACTGTTATAGTTTCTTATTTCATTGATCTCTACCTTCACTTTTATTATATTCTTTCTTATTTATTAGGATTTATTCTGTGGCTCATTTTCAGCTTCTGAAATACATACTTAGCTCATCTGTTTTTTTTTTATTTCATTAAATATTTTATTTGAAGTGAAGTCACTCAGTCGTGTCTGACTCTTTTCGACCCCATGGACTGTAGCCTACCACACTCCTCCATCCATGGGATTTTCCAGACAAGAATACTGGAGTGGGTTGCCATTTCCTTCTCCAGAGCATCTTCCCGACCCAGGGATCGAACCTGGGTCTCCCACATTGTAGGCAGACACTTTACCGTCTAAGCCACCAGGGAAGTCTAAAAGTTTAAAATTGCCCACAAGTACCGTTTTAGCTAGGCTTCCCCAGTGGCTCAGACAGTAGAGTCTGCCTATAGTGTGGGAGACCTGGGTTTGATCCCTGGGTCAGGAAGATCCCCTGGAGAAGGAAATGGCAATCCACTCCAGTATTCTTGCCTGGTAAATCCCATGGACAGAGGAACCTGGTGGGCTACAGTCCATGGGATCACAAAGAGTTGGACATGACTCAGCGACTTCACTTCACTGCTTTAATAACACTGAAATTTTGATGAAAGTATTTCATTGATTGGGTAGGCCAAAAGGTTTGTTTGGTTTTTTCCATAAGACAGCTCTCTCAACATTTAGTCTTTAACTTCATTCAAAACAGTTTTGTTAGATTGTATCATGACAGTTGTCATATCGGCTTGCATTTTCAGAAAACTCAGCAAAATTGGTGAATTTTTGTAAAGCTATTTTAATATTGAAGATGGAAGGAAAAAAGCATTTTTGGCATATTATTATTATTTATTATTTCAAAGAAGGTAAAAATGCAACTGAAATGCAAAAATATGTGTGTGTGCAGTGTGTGGAGAAAGTGCTGGTCAGTTGTGTGAGAAGTGGTTTGTGAAGTTTCATGTTGGAGATTTCTTGCTGGATGAT
This sequence comes from Muntiacus reevesi, assembly GCF_963930625.1. Lineage (NCBI taxonomy): Eukaryota > Metazoa > Chordata > Mammalia > Artiodactyla > Cervidae > Muntiacus > Muntiacus reevesi. The sequence goes on along the minus strand of NC_089249.1, from coordinate 180,658,415 downwards.
GCTCCCCAGTCAGATAGACCTGTTGAAGTCAACAGAGATTAAATCAAGACATCCATTGACAACAGTGTTAAACTACATGAGAGATAGCTGACATACTTAAAATATCCAAATTAAGTGTTGAAAATTATTTGCACCCCCTTAGTTACGTTAATCATTTTAATGGCTTGGGTTCCACATAAGTTAAGCGAAATAAACCTTCTTGACCGTATTTCCATGTGTCATTCGCTACTGAAACATAATGAAAACACTCCTTTTTAAAAACAAATTGTGAAGGGCAACGAAAAGTGGATACTGTACAATAATATAGAATAGAAGAGATTGTGGGCTGAGCAAAATGAACTACCACCAACCTCGCCAAAGGCAGGTCTTCATCCAAAGAAGGTGATGTTGTATATATGGTGGGATTGGAACAGAGTCCCCTATTACGAGCTCCTTCCAGAAAACCAAACGATTAATTCCAATAAATACTGCTCCCAATTAGACCAACTGAAAACAGCTGTCGATGAAAAGTGTCTGGAATTAGCCGACAGGAAACACATAGTCTCCCATCAGGATAACACAAGACCACATGTTTCTTTGATGACCAGGCAAAAACTGTTACAGCTTGGCTGGGAAGCTCTTCTTTTAAAAATAAAAAGATAAGGTTTTGTTTGGTTTTATTTATTTATTTGGCTGTGCCAAGTCTTAATTGTGGCATGCAGGATCTTTAGTTGCAGCATGTGGGATCTAGATCCCTGATCAAGGATCGAACCTGGGCCCCCTTCATTGGGCTCTCAGCCACTGGATCATCAGGGAAGTCCCTGGCTGGGAAGTTCTGATTCATGCATTGTATTCACCAGACACTGCACCTTTGGATTTCCATTTATTTAAATCTTTACAAAATTGTCTTCATGGAAAAAAATTCAGTTACTTGGAAGAATGTAAAAGGCACCTGCAACACTTCTTTGCTCAAAAAGATAAAAAGTTTGGGGAAGATGGAACATGGAGTTGCCTGAAAAATGGCAGAAGGTAGTGGAACAAAATAGCACATTGTTCAATAAAGTCCTTGTTGAAAAATGTGTCTTTTGTTTCTTACCTAAAAACCAAAGTACCTTAATGGTCAACCCAATAAAAAGCATATTTTTCATATCTGTCATCTCGGAAATTGAGACACGTCTTTTAGTCAATGTCATGACACATTTCAAGTAGCAGTTTTTTCCTAAGAAAAGTGGTATATAAAATTAGGATGCATCTTCAATGTAATGAAATTCTGCAGTGTTTTCATTGTCTTTCAGCTCTAAGTATTTCATAATTTCTCTTCTGATTTTTTTAGCTCAGTGTGTTTTAGTAATATGCTATTCCATTTCCAGATGTGAGGTGTTCAGCCATTCTTTCATTGCTTACATCTAGTTTTATTACATTAAAGCCAGAAAATACAGTCTGTGTATTCCTAGGAATGTATCAGTGCTTCTTTCTGTCTTCAGTCTTTCTGTCTCCTTGTATTTAAGAGTGTCTCCTGTAGACAAACAGAAACACGTTTGCTTGTTTGTTTTGCGGCCGCCTGGTCACTCAGCGTCTGCCACAGGTAAAAGCTTGGGCTGAGAAGGTCACATGGGTGTAGGTACGAACCCAGCAGCACCACACTTGTGCTGTGACCTTTACCCAGGTGCTTGCAACTTCTGAGCCTCCCTCTCTTGCTCAGAGCAGTGGGGGCTCACAATGCCCATCGTGAGAACCCTGCAGGACTCGTGTGAACTCATGGAGGTGCCTGGCACACGAGAAGGCTCAGCAGTGTTGAGTCAGATCTGACTCTGAAGTTCCTTTTCAAAAAGGGACTTGGCCTGTTCAAGCACAGGGCTTCATTACCTCCCTCTCTGCCTTTTTCTCGCCACTCTGCATGACTTGCGGGATCTTAATTCGCTAACTAGGGACTGAACCCAGGCCACAGCAGTGAAAATGCCAAGTCCTGATCATTGGGGCACTAGGAAATTCCTGCTCTGCCCTTCTTTATGTTGATGACACTGGATGCATTGACCTAGTTTGTCTTCCAGGGCTCTAGCGAAGAGCAGCAATTAATGAAACACTCTTGAAAGTATTATCAAAAAAGTACAAAGAGAACAGTTGAACCCTCTTGTAATCCAGAACAGGCAGGGGGGTGAGACAGAAGCAGAAAATGACCCTCTTTCCTTGCTTTTATAGAATGCAGAGAGCAGTTTACAACAGAAGAATGACGTCATTACATCTTTTGAAGAAAAAACCAATCAAGTCATGTCCAACATGAAACAAATGGAAGAAAGGTAAACACTTCCTCCTGGCAGATATTCCCTAGAAGGTACTAGGCATTGTCTGAGCCTGGAGACTTACTCAGAGTCTCTCTCAAAAGTATAGACATGTTGGAATGACTTTCCTTCAGGTCTTTAGTCTTGCCCGGAAAGGGGACTGGATTCCCGAGTTTTCCCTAAGCATGTATTCAGTTATTCAACTTTTGGGCTACTATATCACTTTGACTTCTCAGGGAGTCAGAACTATCCAGTGAGCTCACATTTAGATCAGGTCAAGGACTTCCCTGGCAGTCTAATGTATAAGAGTCTGCAGTTCTGTTGCAAGGGGCAGAGGTTTGACCCCTGGTCAAGGAACTAAGACCCTGCATGCTGCACGGCGTGACCGAAAAATAAGAATTAAATAAATAAATAGCAGGTCAGTAAGGGATCAGAATACAGGAAAAAAAAAAAAAAATAGACTCATACAAATATAGGTGACTGGTTTTTGTTTTTTTTTTTTACAAAGGTACAAAGGCATTTCAATGGAGAAAGGATAGGTTTTTCAATAAATGATATTGGAAACAGTTGGGTATCCATAAGCCAAAATATGAACCTCAATTTAGACCACACCTTTATACAAAAGTTAAGTTCAAAGGAATCATGAATCTACATGTAAAACCTAAGACTAAAAACTTTCAGAAGAAAACATAGAAAATCTTTGTGGCCTTGGGTTAGACAAAGAGTTCTTAGATGTGACATAAAAGCTCTGTTCATAAGAGACAAACTTGATAAACTGAACTTCCTCAAAATTTAAAACTTTTTTCCAGTGGAAGATATAGCTAAGAGAATAAAAATCCCATATCTGACAAAGGACTCATATCCAGAATATATAAAGAACTCTCAAAACTCAATGAACAATCCAGTCTAACACGGACGAAAGATTGAAAAGACCCTGCATCAAATAGGACATATGGACAAATAAGCACACAAAAAGATAGTCAAGAAATCTGTTGGATTTCTTTACTCTAACTATGAAATGTCAGAAAGAAAAAGTAAGAAAAAAAAATGCTCTTTAAAATCACATTAAAAAAAAACCCTAGGGATAAACCTAACCAAGGAGGTAAAAGACTTTGAAGATGATTCAAGGAAATGTAAAGATATCCCGTGTTCTTGGATTGGAAGAAGTAATATAGTTTAAATGACCATACAACACAAAGCAATCTATAAACTTAATGTGATCCTTATCAAATTACCTATGACATTTTTCATAAAACTACAACAAATAATCCTAAAATTTATATGCAACCATGAAAGACCCAGAATTGCCAAAGCAATCTGAGGGAAAAGAACAAAGCTGGAGGCATAACCTTCCAGATTTCAGACAATAGTACAAAGTGATAGTAGTCAAAATAGTATGGTATTGACAGAAAAACAGACATGGATCAATGGACAGAATAAAGAGACCAAAAATAAACCCACATACCTATGTCAATTAATCTTTGACATAGGAGGCCATAATATACAATGGAGAGAAAAGGTCTCTTCAGCAAGTGTTGGCAAAGCTGGACAGCCTCATGTAAATCAGTGAAGTTAGAACACTCCCTCACACTACATGCAAAAATAAACTCAAAATGGTTTAAAGACTTAAATGTAAATTGTTGTTATCCAGTTGCTAATAAGTCATGTCCAACTCTTTGCAGCCCTGTGGGCTGTAGCACTGTCCTCTACTATTTCCTGGAGTTTGTCAAATTCGTGTCCACTGAGTCAGGGATGCTGTCTGTCCAACCATCTCACCCTCTGCTACCCCCATCTCCTTTTGCCTTTGATTCTTCCCAGCATCAGGGTCAGTTCCAGTGAGTCTGCTCTTTGCATCAGGTGGCCAAAGTATTGGAGCCTCAGCTTCAGCATCAGTCCTTCCAATGAATATTCAGGACTGATTTCCTTTAGGATTGACTGGTTTGATCTCTTTGCAGTCCAAGGGACTCTCTAGAATCTTCTCCAGCACCACATTCAAAGGCGTCAGTTCTTTGGTACTTAGCCTTTATGGTCCAACTCTCACATCCATACATGGCTACTAGAAAAAGCATAGCTTTGACTATATGGATCCTTATTGGCAAATTAATGTGTCTCTTCTTTTTAATACACTGTCTAGGTTTGTCATAGCTTTTCTTTCAAGGAGCAAGCGTCTTTTAATTTCATGGCTGCGGTCACCATCCGCAGTGGTTTTGGAGCCCAAGAAAATAAAAGCTGTCACTGTTTCAACTTTTTCCCCTCTATTTGCCATGAAGTGATGGGACTGGATGCCATGATCTTAGTTTTTTCAATCTTTTTCAAGCCAGCTTTTTCACCCTCCTCTTTTAAGAGGCTCTTTAGTTCCTCTTTACTTTCTGCCAGTAGGGTGGAATCATCTGCATATCTGAGGTTATTGATATTTCTCCCAGCAGTCTTGACTCCACCTTGTGATTCATCCGGCCTAGCATTTTGCATGATGTATTCTGCATATAAGTTAAATAAGCAGGGTGACAATATACAACCTTGTCACACTCCTTTCCTGATCTGGAACCAATCAATTGTTCCATGCCTGGTTCTAACTGTTGCTTCTTGACCTGCATATAGGTTTCCCAGGAGACAGGGACGTTGGAGGGAGGGAATTACTTGAAGACCATTGAGGACCTAAGGGCTCAGATTCTTCCAAATTCTGTGGACAATGCCCACATCATTCTACAGATTGACAATGCCCCATCTCGTCTTGCTGCTGATGACATCAGAGTCAAGTATGAGACAGAGCTGGCCACGCGCCAATCTGTTGAAAGTGACATCCACAGACTCTGCAGGTTATTGAGTCTCTGCACCTGTGTCACCCAGCTGCAGCCGGAGACTGAGATTGAGGCTCTCAAGCAGGAGCTGCTCTTCATGAGGAAGAATCACGAGGAAAAAGTAAAGGGTCTGCAAAGCCAGGCTGCCAACTCTGGGTTACCATGGAATTGGATGCCTTCAAACCTCAGGACCTCAACAAGATCATGGCAGACATTGGGCCCTGTACATTGAGCTGGCTCAGGAGAACCAGGAGGAGCCAGACCAGTACTAGTCCCAGCAGATGAAGGAGAGCACCTTCATCTGCACCAAAGCACCAAAGAGTGGTCACTTTACACATTCTGAGGTAGGAGCTCCTGAGATGACTTTCTCAGAGCTAAGACACCATCTAGTCCCTGGACATCGTCCTGTACTCCATGAGAAATCTGAAGGCCAACTTGGAAAACAGCCTGAAGGAGGTGGAGGCCCACTATGCCATGCAGATGGAACAGGCCTTAGGGGTCCTCCTGCACCTGGAGTCAGAGCCAGCCCAGACCGAGGCAGAGGGGTAATGCCAGACCCAGGAATACGAGGCCCTGCTGAACATCAAGGTCAAGCTGGAGGCTGAGATCAACACCTCCTGGCACCTGCTGGAAGATGGGGAAGACTTTAGTCTTGATGATGCTCTGGACAGCAACAACTCTATGCAAGTCATCCAGAAGACCACCAACCTCAGGCTCGTGGATAGCAAAGTGGTGTCTGAAGTCTCAGACGCTGAAGTTTTGAGGCATTGAATCAATAGAAGCAGTATGCCCTGCGGAGCAGGAGGCCAGTAAAAGTTGAGATGTTAGTGCATTAAAAAAAAAAAAAATGAGCAGAAGACCTAAATAAACATGTCTTCAAAGAAGACAGATGAAAAGACGCTCAACATGGCTAATTATTAGAGAAATGCAAATCAAAACTACAATAAAGTGTCATTTCAAACCAGTCAGAATGGCCAACATGGAAAGTCTACAAATAAATGCAGCAGAGGGTGTGGAGAAAAAGGAACCTTCCTGTGCTTGGTGAAAATAAAAAATTGGTGCAGCCACTATGGAAAACAGTATGGAGGGTTTTTTTTAAAAACTAAAAGTAGAGTTGCCATATGATCCAGCAGTCCCAATCTTGGGCATATATCCAGAAAAGATGAAAGCTCTAATTCAAAAAGACATGTGCACCCCCAATGTTCATAGCAGACTATTTACAATAACCAAGACATGGAAGCAAACTTAATGTCCATCAGTTAATGAATGGATAAAGAAGATGTCGTACATATATACAATGGAATATTACTCAGTCTTAAAAAATAATGAAATATTGACTTGCAGCAACATGGATAAACCTAGAAATTATCATACCAAGTAAAATAAGTTAGAGAAAGACAAATATATGATATCACTTATATGTGGAATCTAAAAAAAAAAAAAGTGTTACAAATGAACTTATTTAGAAAACAGAAACAGACTCAGAAAACAAACTTACGGTTACCAAATAGGAAAGGGGGGAGGGATAAACTGGGAGTATGGGATTAACAGATATATACCACTTCAAACTAGATAAACAGTGGTTTTTTGTTACTTTATAGTACAGGGAGAGCTATACTCAATATCTTGTTCAGTTCAGTTCAGTCACTCGGTTGTGTTCGACTCTGCGACCCCATGGACTCCAGCACGCCAGGCCTCCCTGTCCATCACCAACTTCTGGAGCTTGCTCAAACTCATGTCCATCAAGTCGGTGATGCCATCCAACCATTTCATCCTCTGTTGTCCCCTTCTCCTGCTGCCTTCAGTCTTTCCCAGTATCAGGGTCTTTTCCAGTGAGTCAGTTCTTTACATCAGGTAGCCAAAGGATTGGCCTTTCAGCTTCAGCATCAGTCCTTCCAATGAATATTCAGAACTGATTTCCTTTAGGATGGACTGGTTGGATCTCCTTGCAGTCCAAGGGATTCTCAAGGGTCTTCTCCAACACCACAGTTCAAAAGCATCAATTCTTGGATGCTCAGCTTTCTTTATAGTCCAACTCTCACATCCCTACATCACCACCGGAAAAACCATAGCTTTGACTAGATGGACCTTTGTCAGCAAAGTAATGTCTCTGCTTTTTAATATGCTATCTAGGTTGGTCATAACTTTTCTTCCAAAATCAACTATATTTTCATTTAAAAAAATTGTTCAGCATTAGCCATTAGGGAAGTACATGTTAAAATCACAATGAGATGACACTGCACACCTATTAGAACAACTAAATATTTTTTTAATGACAGTACCAGATGCTGGTGAGGATACAAAACAAGCGGAACACTCATACATTACTAGTGGGAATGCGCTTTGGAAAATAGTCTCTGAAAAAAGCCAAACATACTCCTATCATGTGATCCAATAATCCCATTCCTGACTGCCCAAAAGGAGTGAAAACCCATGTTCACAAAAATAACCTGTACACAAATGCTTATATCATCTCTATTCATAATTGCCAAAATCTAGAAGCAACTGAGATGTCTTTCATCAAGCGAATGGATAAACGGGACATCTACGCAATGAAATTCTACCCAGCCATAAAAAGGAATGACCACTAATACACACAAAAACTTGGATTGATCTCAAAGATATGCTGAAAGAAAGAAGGCAGTCTCAAAAGATTTTGTGAAATATAATTCTGTGTATTAATATATAACATTTGGGGTGGAGAGGTGTGACTCAAAGGGGCAGTGCTAAGGCGTTTTGTGGGGTGATGGAAATAGTTTATGTCACCTGTTAGAATGGATTGTGGTAATGCTTACATGAATTTATGCCTATGCTAAAAACTCATAGAATTATACACACAAAGGAATCAATTTTATCATATATTAATTTTTAAAAATAAAAAAAAGCTAGCAAGGCTATGCAAAAATCATATGGTCAATGTGAGGAGTGATCCTTTCCTTACAAGCATTTGGTCCCTTTGGTGTAGGTTACAGCTCTCAGAGAGGGCGAGGCAGGGGGCCGAGGAGCGGAGCCGCAAGCTGCAGCAAGAGCTCGGCGGGAGGAGCAGCGCCCTGCAGCAGCAGCTTGCCCAGCTGCACGAGCAGTGGTAGGAGCCCCAGAGGCAGCAGGTGGCTTCGTGGTGTGGCGAGGACTGGGGAGGCCATCTCCCAAGTGGGGCAGACAGTGTCCCACCTCACAGGTGACCCCTGCAAGGCTAGGATTAGGATTAGGAGAGATGCGGTGTCTATTCCCCGCTTCACAAATGGGAAAAATGACTTCATGGGGGCTCAGTATAGTCCCCCAGGCTACTCAGCTGGTGAGAAAGGCATCAGGATTCAACTGAAACTCACTGCCACCCCTTAGTAGCTTTTTCCTTGTCCCCAGCCCCCCAGTATCCTCCACTGGTAGCTGGCTCCTTTGAAAAGCAGGATACATGTTGCAGAGTAAATGTCTCCACCTCAGTAGTAGGTTCTGTGTGTGCAGCCACAAGTGTTAGCTGCTCTTTTCCTCCCTTTCCGTTTGTGTAACTGTCAAATGGGTGCCTCTGCTTGCTTTCCTTGACGTGTTCCTGGTCTTTCTTATGGAGGTGCAGATGGCCCTGGGAGGAGAGGGAGCCTTATTTCAATGCTTTGTGGAAGGGTCTGTATGCTCACATCACAATTCAGATTGCTGTGAATCCCCTGTTTCTTATGTGGTGACTTGGGTTGTGGATTGTGCGTTTCCATGAAGATCGCTCATTGAGACTAACTCAAGTTCACTGTGCATAAACAGCGCAAGTCTAGAGAAAGAGCTGAAATCAGAAAAAGAACAAAGACAAGCTCTTCAGCGAGAATTACAGCATGAGAAAGACACTTCCTCTTTACTCCGAGCAGAGCTACAACAAGTAGAAGGATTAAAAAAGGTAAGATGGACTGTCTTGGGTAGAAAAAGAGCTTCTAGATCTCCAGAAACTCCTGCCCAAGAGTCTCCCAAGCCAGCAAGTGAGACGCACACATGACTGTTCAGTCTGCAGCTGCAGAGTCCGTCCCCGCTGTGCACTCGCCGGCTCTGGGTCCGGGACACTGTTCCCACATCCTCAGAGCCTCTGCTTCAGGAGGAAAAGCAAAGACAGATCATAAGCCAGCGAGCAGACCAGAGAGATTCAGTGATGAGGGCGATGAAGATGAGCACACAGGAGCGTGTCCCCACACCGGGCTGGAGGGTGGCCTGGGAAGAGTGATGGTTAAGCAGAGAACTGAGTGGTGAGCAAGGGCCAGCCATGCAGAACCGCCCGGAAGTGTGAGGGGCCATCCCAGTGCAAGGCCAGAGAGGAGGGCTGCGTGCCCAGCATGTGACGGCAGGGAAGGGAGGGCTTGGCGGCCCCATGCAGCCTTCCCGTGCTGCTGGGGCAGCTCCCAGACACGGGTTTTGTCTCATTGAGCACAGTAATGGGCACCACTGCAGTCTGAGATAAAAGCCCTTTGATTTCTATTGGGAAGTAGCTAGAGTCCCTCATGGGAGAGCCTGCTAGGCCCAGCGTGGGGCTTGCTAGTGTGAGGAGAGAGCTTCCAGGAGCCACTCAAGCTCAGAGATGGGAGGAAAGAACTTCTAGAAAGTTCTGCATGATGGAACACTCCCCCTTCACTTCAGATTACACATACCCTGCAGAAGAAACGTAACAGCGTATCTAACCTCACCGGGAAGTCTTAGCATGCCCTTGTGAGCCCGTGTTAAACGGTCTCCGGGGCAGAAGGCCCAGGGGTGGCTGAGGTGGGCACTGCCCACCACTCAGGCCGTAAGCCCTACTGCTTGCCCTGGGATCAGCCCTGAAAACCCAAGTTACTTTTCCGGGTCTTCGTCTCTGCCCTCGCCAGCCCCAGTTTACAGTCGTCAGCATCGTCCCTGCTGAGCTTCGCTCCATGGCTCAGGGCCTCAAGGTGTGCTCACCCCAGTTTACAGAGTCGTTAGCATCGTCCCTGCTGAGCTTCACGCTGTGGCTCAGGGCCCCAAGGTGTGCTGACCCCAGTTTACAGAGTCGCCAGCATCGTGCCCAGTGAGCTTCGCTCTGTGGCTCAGGGCCCCTGGAAGGGCTTGCCACCCTCAGGACCACGTAGGAGATCCCAGATCTTGGCTTTCATCAGCCTTGCTCATTTATTTTCAGAAAATTTTGACCAGCTCTTCCCAAAAAAAACAATTTATTCCTAAACTAGCTTTCCCTGATACAAATCTGTCTTTTAACAGAAACAGAAAAAACTTTTTTTGCTCTGTGCCGATCTGTCTTGAATGTTTCCTGCCCTACATTCCACACTGCAGAGCCACTCATGAAGCGCTTCCCTTCCATCTGTCCATTCTAGAGAAACTGGAAATAACCCTGTTGTGAATGAGATTGATACAACAAAACTGTTTCTTGCTCTTACAAAACATTCTAGCGACTTCACTGGTGGTCCAGTGGCTAAGACTCCATGCTTCCACAGCAGAGGGGTGAAGGTTCAGTCCCTGGTCAGGGAACTAAGACCCTGCATGCCATGCAACATAACCAAAATAAAAAATAAAAAAAAGGAAAAAAAAAACATTCTGACCTGCTTGTCACTGTGATGACTAAACCTTTTTTAAAAAAAAGGACTTTGAGTTCTGTGTCAGGCGTCTGGTTTGTTTGTTTTAGGAGTTGCGGGAGCTCCAGGACGAGAAGGCAGAGTTACAGAAGATCTGTGATGAGCAGGAACAAGCCCTCCAGGAAATGGGTCTGCACCTCAGCCAGTAAGAAACCCACTCCCCTTGTCTACCACCCACATCAGGGCCACCAGGCCCACCTCCCCCTAGAGAGTCATGCCAGCCTGCCCACTGCATCCCTCAAGCCCCAAGCCTGTGTCCTTTTGTCCAAGGAGGGAAGGGCAATCAGGGAGGCGTGCCAGCTGTTCAGGGGGATCCCCTGCCCAGGAAGTCAGGCTTCATGGACACAGCACTGGCTTGGGTTGATTAATTTATCGGGAACAGCCTTTTGTGGTGACCGGAAGTCTTACGGTCACAGACTGAGTGTCTGTGTCCCAGGGGAACCAGGTGGGTGATAGAGGGTTGTGTGTTTAGCTCGAGGGAGTGCTGTGGCCTGAGACTGTGGGCCCGCCACGGTGCAAGCCTGGCGCCGCTTCCCTCCCTGGAGCCTGTATGCTCGCCTCGCCAGAGGCCACCTGTCCACCGCCAGCAGGGATGCTGCGGGAGTGCGCCCTCTGCAGTGCTGTCTGCCCTCTGACTGAACAGGTCTCCTCCTGGCGTCCCAGTCCTGCCACGCTGCTCTGGACAGTTTGCTAGGTCACACCGTGGACGGTGTAACTTGCCCGTTTGTGTGACTGTTGCATTTTTAAACGAAGTGGGTAGCTTTTTCTCCTCAAGTCACAGCTCTTTTGGTTGCTAGTGACAGAAATCCAGTTCAGACTGGCTTAAGGGAAAAGTCACCAGCTGTCAGTGTCTACCTCCCTCCTCTGCCTCGCGGGTGGGTCTGGCCCCACCCGGGTACCCAGTAGGGCTGTCTGTCAGAGAAACGAGCCTTCCTCTTTCCCGTCAGTCCACAGAGATCCCAGGTTGGCTCGCGGCTCCCTCCTGAGTCTGGTGCAGGCTCAGTGAGCAGCAGAGCCCGGCGCAGGCCCGGCGCGGGGCACAGTGTGACCAGAGACGGGAGCTCACAGGAGAGGAAACCAGAGCCGCTGAAGGAGCACACATGTGTGCAGACTTGGGAGTTTTCTGTCTGGAAAGCTGGAAGGTCTCCAGCAGTGCAGCGGGCTGGCCCACAACAGCGTAGGGAAGGATGTTATGGCTGATGAGAAGGCGGTCTTTTCAGGAGTTTAACGTGAAGATGCTGCCCATTTGCCATCCTCTCCCATTCGCCGGCTCTTTCTAGACCAGCTCAGGGCCACTGGTCCCTCTCAGGCGGAGTGTGCTGTGCTGCTGGCCCCGCCTGAGGGGAGCCCTCGGAGAGCAGACAAGGCCGGCTGTCTGCCCCACGCTCAGAGCCCCGGGCGGCTCTGAGGGCTCCCTGAGGCTGCTGAGAACCAGCAGTGGAAGCTGTGGAAGCTGGTGTGGTGCTAGCTTCTTGGATTTGGGTAGCATTTAGAGAGAGGGAGAGGGAGGCATCCTCAGGGCGCCCTCCCCCTTCTCACAGGGCTAGTCCCATCTTTCTTCTCCTGCCTGTCCTCTTCACGTGGACAAACGGCAGAGTCAGAGACACACTCCCAGTGAGGCAGAGGCCTCGGAAAAGCAGACAGACTCTGGCCTTGGAAAGGCACCCCTGCCCTTAGCAGCCTCGCAGTGCTGCTGCCCAGCCCACCGCCAGTGCCCTTCCCGGCCGGGCTGTGTCAGCAGAGCCGGCCAGACTCGCATTTCCTCCCCGCTCCCCTCTTCCCGCAAGCCCACACCGGACCGCAGAGACGGGAAAGCTACTCTCAGATGCCTCCACCAGCTGCAGACCCAGGTGCCCAGTTTTATCTTGGGAACATCTGGATTCTCAAATTGTATTTCCCAGGGAAGTTCTTATATGTTGAGGCTACTACCATCTTGACCTTGCCCATCTCAGGCAGCCTCTGGCCCTGTCTGTCTACTCGCCTGCTTCTGTAGCCCTGTAGCCGGGCAGGGGAGGGGAGGAGCCCTTCTGCAAGCATTCCTGGAAGCCACAGGGTGTTTTCTTTCAAAGGCTTTGATGTTTGGTTTCCTCGTCCTTCCTTAGAAGTCTAACCTGTGACTCAGAGCCTTGCCTCTCTGACACTTAGGTTAGGCCAATCCAGTGACAGTTTAAGCTAACCCCAGCTTTTAAAAAAGGGCTTTGACATATACAGTGTTTTGCTTTATCTGCTTTAACTCTGCCATTTTAGACCGTGTTCGGTCCTGTCTTCTATGTGGAGAACTAAGGAATTATTCTTCCACCAACTAATGAGAATGGAACAAGAACAAACAATCTAGAGAGAGCAGGCAGCCAGAAAGGGGCTAGTGAGAGGCCTACAGATGAGGGTCCCACACCTGATGAGGGAGTGCACCTGCTCCTCGCACATGTCACAGGCGGGAATAGTTGCTCGGAGAAGCCAGAAACATGGGCTTTTATGAGGTAATTCTCAATTTTTAAATGATTGCAGCTATTTCAAAGCCTTTTTAAATCCTTGCCGCAACTCAATAGTTTATATATTGGGCCAGATTCAGTCCAGAGGCTCAGCCTCAAGACTGACCCAGAAATGAGCCAATACAGTGAGATGACTCTGGGATTATAAAAAGGTGGAAACAAGTTATTCTATAAGAACTCATGTTATCACGTTCCTCTCTTATAGTCTTGTTGCCCTCACAAAGCCAAAAAGTTATTGTGGATTTACTTCATGAGAGCTTGAAAGTCCCTCTTAGTGAGGCTGTGAATTTCTCTCTTTTCTTTTTAAGATCAAAGCTGAAGATGGAAGACATCAAAGAAGTAAATAAGGCACTGAAGGTACTGGACTATTAGTGTTATTAAGAATCACTACTAGTAGCTATCAGTCAGCTCACGCTAATATATTAGCATGCTCTTAGGTTTTCTCACAACAGTCAGGTGAGAATATGTGGTTGGTTCCTGGCTCCCATCACTTATTTACAGGTAAAAAAAATGCTGCGCAGAGCTGTGTATCTAGGCCCTGGTGATGGTGAGATGGTGATGCGGACAAGCGGCAGGGACTAAGCTGGTCCTAGAGGAACCGAGGTCCTCTGGTTCTGGTTTCCCCGCTGTCAGCTGCAGTTTGACATTAGACCTAGATCATCGGTGCCCTAATGAAGGAAATGAAAAGTGGCAGAAAGAGATCCAGGTTGCCTTTTTTTTTTAAATGATCAGAGTAAGACCTTTCCCTCCAGGTGAGGTGCTAGAGGCCACACTGGCCCATAAAAGTGCCCTGTGCCATTTCCGGGGACTACTTAAGCCCTCAGCTGAGCCAAGTTTCTGAACCATTCTGGGGAGGGCAGAATGGCACAGGCCACTTAAGAGAGCAGGAACATGTGGTCCTGGTGACCCAGTGTGGTGCTGAGCTAGCCTGCTGAGGCCGAGAGTGGAGTAGGAGAGGGCAGGAGTTTCTGACCCTCAGCCTCAGCCCCGCTCTGGCAGCAGTGTACACACAGCCTCTTCCCAAGGCACCCTGTGGCACGTGCTAAAGCAGAGACCCTTATGTCTCTAGGCACTTGACTACCAGGCCGCCTCAGGTCAGAAGCAGCAAATTGTCACAGCAACTAACAGCAGCCTGGACTTGCAATTCAGTTTTATTTTATCCTCCCTTGTAGACTGAAAAGCTCCTTAGATGTCACTGCTGTGAGCTGTTTTTATCCCCTGCAGATATAAACAAGTGTTTGCGCAAAATGTCAGCTGACAGTGCTAGTGGGAGGATAAGTCATAAAATGGGACCCTAGAGCTTCCTGGAGCTGTGGAACACTAGGCTGAAAGCATGACGGGCCTGTGCTGCACCTCCCAGTCAAATCTCTGTGTCATCAGGAAAGCAATAGTCAACAGAAGCCAAGGCGCCATTAAAGTGCCTGGGGCGCTTGACCTTTGAACAGCTCAGTCCGAGACAAGCAAATGCATATCTGTTTTCCCTTAGAAAGACCTCCAGAAAGGCATTTCTCTAAGCTTCAGTTGCCTCCTCTGCTTCCCCATGAAGCTCTGACAATCAGGACGTCAGTGTGTATGGAGAAGCACCTCCCGTCTCCGCAGCACGTTGGCCTTCTTTCTCAGTGGGGACTGCTGCCACAGATTTTCTAGTCTGGCTGCCAGGGTTGGAGTTAGAAGCACCAGACCCTGATTCTAATCACCTCAGCCCTAGGGCGCTTGGTGAAAGGGACTGGAAGAGTCTCAGGTTAATGTGAGGATGGAGAATCTGGCAACCTGCAGAGACAAGGAGGCCACAGGGCAGGTAGGCTGCAGCACACAAGCTCCAGCTGTGGTCAGCGTTGGGGGACAATCCTGGGACCACTTCTAGTGCAGAAGAGGCAGTCCCTCAGAAGCAAACCAGGTGCTATTAGGGACGGTGGATGCTGGGCTGAAGGATGAACATAGCTAAAGGCTCATCGGGAGCCAAGCCATAAAATAGGATTGTGTGTTCTTCCTTCCTCAGGGCCATACTTGGCTGAAAGACGATGAAGCAACACACTGTAAGCAGTGTGAAAAGGAGTTCTCCATTTCCCGGAGAAAGGTATGTGGGGTAGCCCTCCACTTGCTCGCCCAGGGACTAAGCTGGTACCCTGCCTGGGCCCTGGTTCTGGAGAAGGCCCGTAGGACTAGGCCCGCTGCACTGGGTTCATGCTCACTGGTCTGCCGGCAGATGACTTCCCAGCCTACCCCGCTTCAGGGACCTCAGCCCATTAGCACAGGCCTTGTCTCCACCACAGTCCTGTCAGTGATTTTGGAGTTGGGGCTGCTTGTTTGCAGAAGTGGTCTAGGTGTGTGTGTATAAGCTGAATCTGGCCTAGTTAGACAAAACCAGAATCTACCGGGAACCTATGGACAGTAAGTCTTAAGACAGGCAGCCAGGTGGCGATCTGGGCAGGGCATTTGCACCCAGTGAATCTACCTCTGCCTGTGTAGCCCGCCCTCAGGTTCCAGGAACAGGTCTTGGGCCCAGCCTTCAGTCCAAGGTTGACCAGGCCCTGATTGACCAGTTGGGCAGGGCAAGATATAGATGTCACACAAAATAGAGAGCCTTTATTAAAGGACTTCTCATGAGTGGCAGGCTAAAGAAACCTTGGGTCACCACCATGGAATGCAGCAGTTACAGGGAACATACCCAGGCACTCGTATCATTGACTGCCAACTGACAGAGTTGTCAAGTCTAATAAAACACAAAGAAAAAGAACCTTACTCATGCCATTGGACACCCCCTCCAACACTCCATGGATTTTACAGGAACAGAAATGTAGAAACACGAGGTCTAGAAGAACCCCTTTCAAAATGACACAAGCCTCTGGAGGAGGGATTTTTAGAGTATTGAACTTTTAAAGGTTGGTCAACTAGAGTGGGTGTGCAGACCCAGGCAGCACAGCATTCTGTAACTGCCTCTTTTCCATCCTCCAGCACCACTGCCGGAACTGTGGCCACATCTTCTGCAACACGTGCTCCAGTAACGAGCTGGCCCTGCCCTCCTACCCCAGACCAGTCCGGGTGTGTGACAGCTGCCACACCCTGCTCCTTCAGCGGTGCTCCTCCTCCACCAGCTCCTAAGGCAGGGGCCTCAGCAGGGCCTGCTTTCTAGACCAGTTGCCAGACTATCTTCATGTCTGTGGGCAGCCTCAGAACAGTGCCAAACTCTCTGGGTCTTGAGTTAGTCAGGGACTTGGAAGGTTGGTTCCCAAGCCGGGCTGCGGGCCCTCTGGACGCAGCACACGGGACTGGAAGCTACTTGTGCCTCTCCTCTCCAAGTTGTACGGAATCAACTCCTCTGGATTGACATTCTCACTTGACACCACCGGCTTTGGTTCAGATGTAACTTCATGATTTTGCTATTATCATTTTTCAATTTCCAAAGCATTAACCTCTTTTGCAACAGCCCAACTAGTTGTAGTAATCAGTTCCTTTTCCTCCCCACCACCCCAGCATGCCTTCCCTGCTTGAGTCAAGAAAGTCACACCCTTGTGAATATCCATCATTAGCCCTGCAATAAAACTATTTTTCATTCTGGTATAAATAATGAAGGAGCTTATGTCAGCATCACAGGATGCCCAGGACAACCGCCATTTCAGGACTAGAGGCCCTCAGTGAGGGTGGCTGCACCTGAGGTAGAGGCCTGAGCTTGCTGGGTTCTGGGGTGCAGGCTGCTGCCCAGCTGAATAAAGGACAAGCTGAGCTGTTAAAGTTCAACAGGCATAGCGGCAGTATCTCGCCAAAGCTCAGAATGTATTCCTTTATCTAATAGGGAGTTAGTGTAGTTAATTACAGATGGAGGCACCTGTAGGGAAGCACTGCCAGGCAGTCATTTTGGATTTCAAGGTATTTGTGGGCTGTGGAAAACTGGCTCAGAGCCTTCCTCTGGATTCCCACCTGAGCACATGCTTGCACACACACGCGCACACACACACCCCTAAATTCCCTCCACCAGTTAATGGCCTTGAGTTTTCAGGTTACAGAGGTGTAACAAGCACTGTAATCCAGACAGGTCAGTCCATCTGCATGCAAGGCCTCTGCATGCAAGGCCTCTTTCCGGTGCCCGCATCCACCTCCCACCAGTGTTCTGACCTTGGCTGTCCAGCCTCTGCTTAGAGCCTGGCTCTCTTCTTTCTGTATTGTCCTAGCACAAGGCACACCCACAGCCTGGATGATTCCACATCTGCTCCCCTAAACACACCTGTTACAGATGGGAAATATGGAAGGTTCAGTGACGTGAGGTCCAAAACTGTGTACCCTGCTTCAAAGCTACATTCATTCCGAAGTGCAGATTTTTGAATGGCAACCCACCCCAGTACTATTGCCTGGAAAATCCCATGGATGGAGGAGCCTGGTAGGCTACAGTCCATGGGGTTGCAAAGAGTCAACGACACGACTGAGTGAACTGAACCAAGGAAGCACATGGCAGCAAAAAGGGACTTTCTCCTCTTCCCTAACTTAATCTGAGCAGCTTTCTTAACCTCATTCAGGGCCCAGGCTTTTCCCAAAGTTCACATACCACACTTCACCCAACTGGTCTAGCGTTAGATTTGTACCGTTTTCAGTGTACCCAATTTTTACTCCAACTTGCTGGGGAGCCTTAAGTCACGTCTCAGCCTGTGTCTCATCTGCACACAGAAGGGGGGCAGGGTACCTCCCTCCTTCAAGACAGTTCTGACAGTTCCCACCACTACCACACCAAGTGCTCTTCCTTTATCATCCTGATTTCTAAAAGCTGCCCCTGCCCCCCTGCCCCAAGTATTATTCAGAGGATGCCAGTGCTGGAGACTAAGTATCTCGCTGCATGGAAAGAATTTGAGATATCCATCATGCACCTGAACTTTGGAGCGGTTTCCGGTTTGGCAGCAAACAAGGGACAGACAGAAGGCAGTGTTTCTCCAGCTTAAATGCAGACTGTGGAGGGGCAAGGATCATGACAAATGACACCAAGGTTGAAGACTGTGACCTTTCCTAACAGACTCTCAGGTGATGACGCTGGTCCATGGGGTACGGTGTTCCAAGAAACACAATGTTTCTAGGTGTTTTTTCAAGTTTCTTCAACAAAGATGTTGTTAAAAAAATAAAGGACTAGGGAGGATGAAGGAACACTCCTTGATCTCCCCAGACACAGACCAAGTAAAGATCTCAAGGGCATTACTAGGTTTAGAACACCAATGCTCTAACAGTACACCCCCAGAAAATTCTCTCTGAGCCTGCAGAAGATAATTTATATAACATTAGAATACTTCTGTATCCCCAACCCAACTGAAGGTATGCACCGTTTTCAGAGCATGTGGAAGGGCAAGAGGATCTGCAGAGTCCTTCAATATATCTTCGTGTAGTGCTGCCAACTGCAATCTTCAAGAAGTGCTATCATTCTAAGCAGTTTTTCTACATTCACCATACTAATCATACCTTCAGCACTGTCAGCAAGAAAAAAAATGGCTTTGAACTGCACAAGCCTATGTTCACAGCTCCAATTCTGAATTCTAACCTCGATGCAGCAAACTTAATTTCTATTAGAGGGAGGATGAATGAGTGGAAATTCCCAAATTACCAGTGCTAAGTGTCTGAAGGTTAATTCTAGAACTATACCTGTATTGCTTACTACTTTCCTAGCAAATGCCATTGAGTTTTACCTACAATAAAGATTTCAATTACAGAGCTAAACTAATCATTTGTTTGTTCTCAGAAGTACCTGATAGTTTTATACTTTATAATTTTGCTCCTAAGCAGACTTGATCTTGAGGAGTGAAGCAAAAATAAAACACTGAATCTCATTTCAAAGTCCTCTATGAGCTAGCTCCTTCTAGAAGGTACCTCATAGAAGATTCAAAAGGTGCCACAAGACTGCCTCTGGCACTTTCTCAGCCATGCTCAAACGCTTCCACAGACATGCACGAGGACACTTCTGCCTCCCCCTTGGCCTTGTGCAAGTGCTTAGCAAGTCAAAGGCAATTCAGATCACATCCTGTGCAGCCAGGCCAAACAAAGACCTTCCACAGGCCCCCAAAGCTTAATTTACCTTCAGTTGTACTGGAAGGAGAAGTCTGAAGTCATCTACACAACATCCACAACTGCCAAGCCTGTCTGCCACAGCCAGAGACGCGGGTCACTGTTCACCTACACCCCAGGCAGCAATAAAGCACCAAGAAACAGTCCACATGACACTGAAGCACAGACCAGACAAAGTGCAGTTTCTAAAAGGAAGATTTATTCGACAAGTTTCACTTAGCGCAATACACCTAAAAGGAAAATCACAATACAATGAAAAATTTAACTCAAGGCCTCAGAATTTCATACAAACACCAAGACCAAAATCCTAAAGTATTGGTATTGTGTGTCAAATTTCCCCCATTAACTTAAAAAAAAAAAAAGCTTAAACTTACGTGCCATAGAGATTATTAAATGAAACTAGAATTAACAAACATGCCAAATGTTTCACTTTTAATTGTAGACACAGCTCCTATATTGAGTTTTACAAAAAAGCATGTCTTTCAACATGCATCCAGACAGTGTTCAATGTAATGTAAGAGCAACATTTAACATAATTCAACTGCTTTAACCTAAATACACTTACTGCTTAAGTACATCCTACAATAGAACTAACTTGAGAAAAGCTGAAAATTATTTAACAGTAATAGTTTACCCAACCTAGTTGTTACATCCTAGATGAATGTGTGTTCAAAAATACTGAACCTTAAGTCTTTATAACAATCCTGATTTCCACTTAGAGTAAGCATAAATCACAAGCTTGTATTGCAAAACTGTTAAAACTTAAGTTTTTCTTTTAAAAAAACGTTGACCAAGGTCAGCGATCAGGATCGATCACATCCCCCATCCACCACTCATACTGGACATGCCAGACATCCCTCCCATTCCGTTCACGCCCACAGACGTTCGGCTCCCGCTACTGTAGTAGCTGCTGTTCACTGCTCCTTGGCTGCCTGCAGAGAGATCAATGTGACAAGTCAGGGTAAGTATCACAGTAGCAGTCAACTAAAATATAGCATTCCAAAAAAAGTTTAAAAAGTATACGAGTACAAAGGGCTGCTGTCCAAGTGGCGAGAAGCATGTTTGGGAAAAGGGACTCCCGACTCCAAACAAGTCTCAATAAACCCCTTTTCTCTGCAGTACCAACTTGCCAGACTCGTGTGCTACCATTTACTTGGATGCTTCAGGATCAACGTTGAAAAAAGTTTAAAGGAAAACTAGTGTTTTTCAAAAATTGCAAAATTACTTCATGTTGTTTTTAAAGCTAAACAAAGCATTTTAAAAAAATTTACCGTAAACATTCACAATGTGTCCATCAGATGGCACATATGAATAGGGAGCACAGGGGCAATCTCTTGCTTTTCCTATTCATGGTGGGCAGGAAGTGAGACAACAGAGTTGGACTAAAGGCAACTCACTGTGCCCAAGATGGCAGCCTCCATGGAGTTAAATAAGAGCCATTGACTGCTATAGAAAGTGTTATTACAACATATCAGTATTTGCTATTGGGAATTTAAATTATATTTTTTGAGAAAATATTTACCTATGCAATGTTTGATTGAAAATCACTGGAGTTTTCCTGTAAAACTTGGTCTGCAAAAGGATTTTGTAGGGTAAGACTATAATACCAAAATCACCATTCTTTAGACCAACTGAAAAAATTAATTAATAAAACCAATCCTAGGTTAACTGACTAGTAAATACGGTCTTGAACCCAACCACCATTCTAAATTCTCCCTCCATCTAACATGGATTTACTGCTAACAAAAAGACAGAAAAAGAGAACGACTTTAATGTTTTAACAAACGGAGGCAGATGTTTTCTGGCTCAACATTATTCAAAGTTGCAATATTGACTATTTTGAATTCATAGAATACTTCCCCCTCCCAATGATTGATTCTGAAAATTAAGCTATTTGAATATTTATATTAGGATCAAGAACATACATTTAACAACCCAATTTTACCAAAAAAGGAGCCTGAACATTCCCAACTAAAGAAACCTGCCTGAAACTTATTCTAAGTATATTAAAAAAACACTTACCATATCCACTCATGCTGCTCTGGCCACCATAGCCGCCTCCATAACCACCACTCAGCTGCTGGCTGGCCGGGCCACCATAACTGGATTGGTTTGCTGTTAAGTTAAGAGAACATTAGAACCTTGTTTCTTATGTAATGTGGTACCTGGTGGTACCCGGCTTGTAATTCTAAATCTATTATTTTCCAGTCTTGATCTTAACATCACTAGAACCCACTGTACCACCTTCTGCCTATTACCTATGATCAGACTACCTTTCTATCCATCATATGAGCTAGTCAAACACTTAAAAAACACAAGGTCAAAAAGTATACACATCAGCAGGACTGAATCCACGTTTCCTTAAGTAGTAGAGGCATTTTGACAACACCTTATGAAACTGCTTAATTGGACTTAATGGGATTGTCCCCCATGATTCCATATATTAAGGGTGTTTCAATACACAGGTATCACTGAACACCTAATTATGCCCAACAATTTATTTTGATCCTGTGCTTTTTTGCTAAATATCTTAGGCTTATACATCATACTTAAACAACTCAACTAGTTTCTTTCTACAGTCCCCTCCCCCAAAAGTACTTCAAACCAACTTATCTATTCTAAGCATTTTATGTAACTCACAAACATTTAATGCATACTATTCAAATCAAAACTTTTCTTTGCCTAAATTTTGCTAAACCCCTTATATATAAATTAACTTAACTTATATAAATTGACTTATATAAATATAAATGTTTTGGTTTTTAAAAAAACTAACGATATTTACACAAGCCCATGCCTCCCATCATTTGGCTACCATAAGCACCACCGCTTGCTCCTGCTGTAGAATTCAAGAAGAGTTCTACATATCTGTGTTCTGAAATGAGAGAAAAGGCATACAAGGTTAGCTTAAAAAAAAGACACTAAAGTGATATTTACACAAACCCATGCCTCCTAGCATTTGGCTACCGTAAGCACCACCGCTTGCTCCTGCTGTAGAATTCAAGAAGAGTTCTACATATCTGTGTTCTGAAATGAGAAAAAAAAAGTTTGAAAATGTTTGTTGGTGAAAGAAAGATAAGCTCTTTTAACTTCTTTTAAGTTGATCTGTGAACTTATTACTTTTAGTAAAAAAATTCTAGCTGCTTGTTCTCAGGTGATTTACTTCATGCAGGTTTTAAAAAGCAGTCAGGCATTCATCTATATTGCTTAAGTCTGTCAATCAAGCATATACCTTAAGTCAGTGTTCTTATCAAATTCGTTTTAGTCACACCACCCAAGAACTTTTTAAAGATCCACAGAACCCTATCACTGGATTAAAAAATTTTCACATCCTCAGTATTCCTGTTATAATCATTAGTCACACAACTATCTGTAAAGAGACCCCAAAATCCTTAAATCGCACTTACGCATATTTGCTTTGTCTTTTGACATAGCTGCCACAGCATCTTCATGAGTTGCAAACTCGACATCTGCTTCACCAGTTACTCTGCCATCAGGACCAATTTCAATATGTACTCTCACAGGGTTGAGTGGTGAAAAAAACTAAATACAAGGTATTTCAAAGAATCAAAATCAAACCTTGTTACAAGAAACAAAATTTTAACATGCTGCTTCACTTAAGTAGAATAACAACCATGTTTTTACTGCTATACTGAAAGAGACAATTTTATCAATCTATCCTCCACTTACATTATAAATGTCATTCTCAGTAGCTCTGTAAGGTAATCCCCGCATGTGTACACAGTGTCCTGTTGTGCTCTGGAAAGTAGAGCCACCATCCCCGTATCTGTGATCTGACATTCCTGAAAAACAGTAATTGAGGTCTAGATGAACAAGAGTGTAAGTATCCCTCAGAAGAGAAATTCAATTCTTACCTTACCTCTTCCAAATCTATCTGACCCAAATCCATAGCCATCATTATAGCCATTATAATCATCATAGCCTCCATAACCTGAAAGACAAAAAGTACTATCACTACATGAAAACACTCATAAAGAACAGACCTCATGACACTTGGAGAATCCACATACCTCCACCATAAGCACCACGCCTCATCCTTTCAAAGCCAGCTCCTCTTCCAATGCTGTTATACCCTCTGCCAGCCCCAGGTCTGTCATAGGGACCTGGTCGCTGCATGGCCATAAGTTTTCGTGGTGGATCATAGTGAGTTCTAACTTCAGCTCGACTGCTCTTAAAGATTTCGATATACCTAAAGCATTGTTCATGAGGAAGGGGGTGGGGAAGGGAGAGAAAACATTAGTTCATTTCATACAGGTATTTAGTTACACAAGAAAACAATGAAGTCATAGCCATAAAACTGACTAATATTTAAAGCCAGATTTCTTATATTTGCAATAGGCAATGACCAGAAATTCACTCAATTTTAAGATTTAACGTAAACTTTACAGGAGAAAAATGTCCTCCTCTGAGGCAGAGCGCCCAACCTTAGGGGTAGAGAGGAGCACTGTAAATGTCTTAGGAGGGAAAGAATTCCACTCAACTTTCAACATTTCATGTCTTAAATCCATTGGCATCATGTATAGCAAGTGGGCTAAAAAGCCAGCCTCCACCAACAGTCTAGCCCACACTACACATCTCCTTCCGCCAATAAATTCCCCAGCCTATGCTTTTAGTAGGAATCAGCATAGGTAAGCGCATGCTTCAATGAAAAATAGTCACAAGCAAAGAGAATAAAACCTTTTGTGACAATTTCTTGAAAGCTATGCTTATTAATACATATGCAGAATATTTATACAGCAAGAAAAAGTTTGTTGCATTTCAACTTTAAAAACAAGATCAGAAAGTATCACATTTTCTTATGGTAATATTAATTTACTAGGTGGGTGTTATTACAGCTAAAGCCAGGTTTGCATTAACATTTTTAAAACCATAGTCTCTCAACTCCACCGACTGGGGCTAATTAGGAAACTTACAAAATTGTGAAGTAGATCAAATTAACTGGGGACAATTTTTAAATCTAAAATTTAATCTCAAAGTACTATCGGACTTTGACACTGCAAAAGTTTGAAAATTGTGGCAAAATATCAAATAGACTATGAAATCAGATTTTTTTCCCTTGATTCTAAGCAGAGAGAATATGGATTTAATTGTTTACCATAAGAAAAGTGACAAATCCAACCAACCATCCATCCCCACCTGTGCCCTATTCTTTCCTTGTGTTTCTTTAGAGCCTTTTCAGCTATTTCCTGTGAAGCAAACTGCACGAAGGCCTCCCCCGTACTCCTCCCCTGGAAGTCCACCGGCAATGTTATCCCATTTGGCACGATTTCCAACCCTTCAACCCAAGGACAAATAACCCCAGTAGGGGGGCAATATTAACATCACAAGCCCAGAAATGATTCTTCTTATAGCTTTAAATAAACCAGAATTTTAACTTTAGGTGAATGGTATGCTTTCAACAAGTACTCTTTAAAAAAAGCATTGCAGTAATATGAAGTTCCATTATTACAAACTATAGCTCAATTCTTAACACATCCCATGACATGGTATACAAGAAAAAACTTTGAACACAGGATGCACTAAGAATTCAACAATTAAGAACACTTATTTATCTATGCAACTTAATGTTGAATTATACAAGAATTATACACATTTTCAAGCATTAAATACAATAGTTTTGCTAAATTCAAAGATACACCTTTTACCTCATTTCATATTTTTCAATGTTTTAAAGTTAGTGGAACTTCAATTTTAAAAAATTACATATTTAAACATTTTATATACAGATTGAAACATTGCTTAGTCATACATTTGACAAACATACAATCTAAGCTTTCAACAAACAACTGCTCTAACACAGCACAATCATGCACTCTTATTCTCTAACAGTAGTATGATTCACTTCTGGAAATTCCGTCTATGAAAAATCCTTTCCGTGGATACATTCCCAAGCTTACAAAAAGGACTTAAAGCACTTTCCTAGAAGATATGAAATTATGTTCATATTTAACGATGTTGACAGATAGCATTCAATTCTCACCAATTTAGACAAAAACAGTAAAAATAGACTTGATTTCAAAAATTCTGGCAAAACATTAGGACTTGATACATATCTAATAGTCAGAATTTTAATACATACTACACTAAACCATGAAAGGATTTGTTAATTCCAATTTATAACATCATGAATATTAAGCAACAATATTTAAAATATACGCTCTAACATTCTGTTAAACATTCAAATACTTTAGGCCCAAAACAATTTCAAAACACTTTCTGTACTTCAGATACTAAAACTACATTCAACCTACACTTCCTCTCAGTAAGTTTAATTCCCTGGCTAAAACCAATTGTTTCCCTATGTTTCTTTCTTGCATAAACAGAATGAGATCATTAGAGACATTTCTGACCCCAGTACCTACTGTGTCTTACAATATAGACACCTGCCATAAATTACAACAGCCTAACATACTATTCTAATGTTAAGGGATCTTACCTTTAACTTGAAGTATTTTGCTGAACAGCAATGTGAGGAAAGTAGTTAAGTTGTTGAGGACAATCCTCAAAGATCTACTCTGAACTACAATACTAAATATAAGCAAAGTTAGCATTTTTGAAATAATTAATCCACCTTTAAGATGGGCTTAAATTATTTGAAGGTCTCCAGGAAGAAAACATCTGCATATACTCACAACCTATTTAAATAGCTAAGCTTCTCAACTCTTAAGTCTATTCAATCACATGTTGCCAGCTGCTAGCCAGAACTCACTGCTCAACAACAAACACGACTACATACCTGAGAAGAACTGAACAATTTCTTCCTTGCTACATCCAAAGGGGAGTCCTCTAAGCCGTACAAAGCCATCATTGGCCGTGTCAGGACTATTTGGACCAGTATGCTTCAACACCCAATCCATTTCAACGTTGTTTGACTTGAATACTGAAAGAGGTGCTTAGAATTAGTCAACTTCGGAAACTTATAGAACAACGTTCAGACTTCCTGGGTCTTTAGATAATCTAGGAAGAGCTGCCATAAACTCTTAGATGACCATTTCCATGCGGTCAAATACCTAAAATTCAGAAGGGGTAAGATAGATTTCTATTTGTTTAATGTTTTATTTACTGTTACTAGGGCAATGTAAATCAAACCTTCAACATATCTGTGTCCCATAGTTTCTCTGTCTTTTTTCAGGGCCAATTTGACTTCATCTTCTGATTCAAGTTCAACAAAAGCCTCGCCACTCGGTCTGCCTTCTCTGGTGTAGATGAAACGAATACCTTGAGCCCCATTTTGAATTTTGCAGTCTGGAAAGAAAACAACCGTTAATACAGAATTTAAAACTAAAAACCACCTCTGGGTGATACAGATGAAATGCCTATACATACCCCCACTACAAAGCAAATCATTTGCAAAACTTAGAATGAGCAACATTATTACTAACTCCTAAGGTGTCTTAGTAATTAAGCAGTTTTCCTCTCATGACCAAACTTTCTTATTACACTAAATGCATTCCCAATCCATCAAGAAAATCCAATATTCAAAGCCGTTTCTTACCGAACTTATCTCCAACTCATTACTCAAGTGTGTCCCTTAAACATACTTTTAATAATAACTCCTCAGCACATTTTTCAATCTGGACTTTGTGATTTTATGGTCTTTTCTGAATACACTTGGTTTGGACTTTTGATTCGGGGTATTTGACAGTTTTACCTTACTAGAAGCAACATCACAGTTTCTTGCTCAAATCCGAACTGCAGGGCCAATACTCACCTGAAAGGGGATCAATGTTACCAAGCTAAAATGCTCCAAACGCACAGCTGAAGCCAAACCCAGTCTTGCTCACTGCAAGGTGGCTTCCAATGTACTTGCTTCTTGTTTTACATGTCGTTTTCCGTTACATACACTAAATTCAGATAGTAAGTCAATACTAGAAATATCCTTTCAACCTGTAAATTTCTTCCAAATATTATCTTTCAGTCTAATCTTACACTAATAATGAGAACAAGGACATCTGGCAGACATTCAAGGAAACCTACATACTGGAAAAAAGCTACACAGGCAAGAAAACTTTCTTGGGTTTCAGTGCCCTCAACTGTAAAGTGAGCCGACCACGAACTCTTCAATTACCAAATCCTGATCAGGAAAACTGTCTTAAATTAAGAAGCGATATTTTCTTTTTCCGAAACAGAATGCCCCTTTTCAAATCAATAACCAAACTTGAAAAGTGTTAGCAGTTAAATTTGTAAGGTATTTGATCAGCTGCTCGGCAAGTTTTTCCAAGATTCCGGGGAAAATCCTGTCTATCCCCATTTATCCTTTCTAAGAAAAAACATCCACAGAAAAATACTTAAAAAAGATTAAACAAAAATTCCGCCAGAGGCCGCATTCCCCCTAGGAGCGCCGGGCGGGTGGGGCTTTCGCAATTTCCATTGCGTAACCGCAGCCGGCTGGGCGCGCTGGACAACGGGAACAGCTGCCGCCCGCGCCCCACTAGGGGGCGCCACGGGCTCGGCCCCGCCGTTGTCGCTGTCGCCTCCTCGCTCGCCCGTCTTGCGGCCTCGGGTGCTTAACTCCAGCCTCTGTTTCAGACTCACCAGAAAAAAACCGCTGCACTTCGTCTGCAGAGCAAGACCAAGGCAAGCCCCGGACCTTCACCACGAACCCCTCACCGCCTTCGGTGCCCAACATCATCGTCTCTTAGTGGGTGCTGGCGTCGAATCAGACTGCAAGACGGGGGATGGCAGTCAGACCTGGAGAAACGTTAAAATGAAACTGCCCTCCGCTCTCGAGACGGCCCGACTGCCCGCGGAGCCTCAAGATGGGTCGAGCCCGTGAGGACGTTCCGACCCCGGCGAATGTAACAACGATTGCCCCACTTGCCAGCAGCCGGACGCCCGAAGCTGCTCTGCGCATCAGTTATCGTGGCCTCAAGCCGAGGGGGAACCCGGCCTAGCGCCAGCGTGGAGGCTAGGAAATGGCGGCGGTCGCTTCCGCTCCGCCTCCTCCGACATCTCACACAATAGAGTCGGCGCGGCCTGTAGGCCTCAGCGGCCTGCCGCAACTCGGCGAACCATTCCTGGCTCCTAACGGCAGCCTGCACCTTGCCAAAGACCCTCACGCTCTACACAGACCTAGGGACAAGCAATCCTCGCAAAACTGACAGCCTCGGGCAACGCTGGGTGGTAAACAGCGAACAACACACACTCACCTGCTCACACAACTTCGGCGCGGCAGAGACGAAATGGCTAGTGGGCGCCTGCGCAACCTAAATAAGGCCCTTTGAACAAGCTCTGCGCACGCGCACCCAGGTGCCCGCACCGCCCTCTTGCGTCACACAGAGCTCGGACGCATGCGTAGTTTTACGAGCCGGCCCACTCCAGCCAGCTAATTATTATTCGCATGCGTATTTGGTTCAGCCCCGCCCACCTCCTTAAACACTCTGGGCTGTTTTGCGCCTGCGCCTTACCGCGATTAGCGAGCCTTAGCGGTTTAATTTAGTTTCTCGCGCGTGCGTCTTCCTTCAAACTGCTCTCTACTTACCCGTCAGAAGGGGGAGGGGAATGGCGGCGGCCAGTTCTTTATAGGAACTGTGTAACAGTTTCGGGTTCTGGGTTGTGATGTGGTGTCCCTAGCGTGTTATCCGCAGTCCTTGACCGACCTGGAGGCACAGAGGCTCCCCGCCCTCGCGCCGC
The DNA here is from genome assembly GCF_963930625.1 of Muntiacus reevesi. Classification (NCBI taxonomy): domain Eukaryota; kingdom Metazoa; phylum Chordata; class Mammalia; order Artiodactyla; family Cervidae; genus Muntiacus; species Muntiacus reevesi. Next base: position 180,629,610 of record NC_089249.1, on the reverse strand, counting down.
CAGTACTCCTCCCTAGATTCAGTCCGGGATCAACCGGGCGCTGCGGAACGGCATATTTCTGCACCCGAAGCCACCTCCGCGGCGCCCGGAGCGCATCCGAGGCCTTCGCGCCGCCACTGCCCCTTACCTGCCGCCGTTGGGCCTGGGGCTTGGACCCACGCGGGGTCTCCGTACCCGTGCCTCAGTCCCGTACCCCGCTTTTGCCCTAACGAACTCCCACCCTGCGACCCCCGCTTCCTCGCCTCGGGTCAGCCGGCGGGGCGCTCGCACGAGAGTGGGGCGCCTCGTGAGCGCAGGTTGAGCCGCCGATGCGAGCCCGACTTCCCTCTCTCGAGCAGGTTCCCGCTTAATTTTCCCAAAACTAAGCAGATAACCGTTATGGCTTCCCCCGAGGTGGGTCACCCCGTGTGCTCATATGACGCTAGTTTGATGTTCGAGACTGGTGATAATTCCTGATTTCCTGCAGCACTGCAGAAACGGACCATTCCTGTTGCCTCCAGCCCTCCCCTTGTCTGATCCCAGTTGCCCTCACAGCACAGGTCTGTCTGAGTACCACCATGGGTAGATACAAGTAAAACAAGTTTTCGCCCCTGTAATGGTGTAGAAGCCGCATTCAGTTTTTGGGTTTTTGTTTTTTGTATTTTCTTAAGATCTACTTTTGAGACAGGACAGGAGTCTTACAGATACACATGGAAAAGTCAACCCATGATCACCGTTGAAAGCGAGGACAATGTAGTCAAAGTTTTTATGCCTGTCAGCTAGCTAATGCTGAAGCTCTGAGTATGACATGCTATAGGTCTCAAAGGAATGGTAATTAGTATTACTCTACTTCTTCCTCTGCCTCTCCTTCAACAGAATCCACACAACCTCATAATCCTTCTGGAGGGCAGCCGTGTCCTCACAAGCCTCAGAAAACTCTCCTTCCTCCATGCCCTCACCCACGTACCAGTGAACCAAGGCATGCTTGGCATGCATCAGGTCAAACTTGTGGTCCAGGCAAGCCCAGGCCTCAGTGATGGCTGTGGTGTTGCTCAGCATGCACATAGCTCACTTTTTTTTGGCCAAGTCTCCAACAGGTACCTCAGTGGGAGGCTGGTAATTAATGCTAACCTCTTGAGAAACCTATATGCAGGTCAGGAAGCAAAAGTTAGAACTGGACATAGACCAACAGACTGTTTCCAAATAGGAAAAGGAGTACGTCAAGGCTGTATATTGTTACCCTACTTATTTAAATTATATGCAGAGTACATCATGAGAAACGCTGGGCTGGAAGAAGCACAAGCTAGAATCAAGATTGCCGGGAGAAATATCAATAACCTCAGATTTGCAGATGAACCACCCTTATGGCAGAAAGTGAAGAGGAACTAAAAAGCCTCTTGATGAAAGTGAAAGAGGAGAGTGAAAAAGTTCGTTTAAAGCTCAACATTCAGGAAACTAAGATCATGGCATCTGGTCCCATCACTTCATGGCAAATAGATGGGGAGACAGTGGAAACAGTGTCAGACTTTATTGTTTTGGGTTCCAAATCACTGCAGATGGTGATTGCAGCCATGAAATTAAAAGACGCTTCCTCCTTGGAAGGAAAGTTATGACCAACCTAGATAGCATATTAAAAAGCAGAGACATAACTTTGCCAACAAAGGTCCGTCTGGTCAAGGCTATGGTTTTTCCAGTGGTCATGTATGGATGTGAGAGTTGGACTGTGAAGAAAGCTGAGCACCGAAAAATTGATGCTTTTGAACTGTGGTGTTGGAGAAGACTCTTGAGAGTCCCTTGGACTGCAAGGAGATCCAACCAGTCCATCCTAAAGGAGATCAGTCCTGGGTGTTCATTGGAAGGACTAATGCTGAAGCTGAAACTCCAATACTTTGGCCACCTCATGTGAAGAGTTGACTCATTGAAAAAGACCCTGGGGACTTCCCTGGTGGTCCAGTGGCTACAATTCTGTGCTCCCAATGCAGGGGACCCAGGTTCGACCCCTGGTCAGGGAACCAGATCCCACATGCTGCAACTAAGATCTGGTACAGCCAAATAAATAAATATTAAAAAAGAAAAAAGAAAAAAAAAAGACCCTGATGCTGGGAGGGATTGGGGGCAGGAGGAGAAGAGGACGACAGAAGATGAGATGGCTGGATGGCATCACCGACTCGATGGACATGAGTTTGACTAAGCTCCGGGAGTTGGTGATGGACAGGGAGGCCTGGCATGCTGCGATTCATGGGATCGCAAAGAGTCGGACACGACTGAGCGACTGAACTGAACTGAACTGGAAGCCAGTGGAACACCAATCCACAAACTGGATGCTATGCTTGGCCTTGATGGTGGCAGTGGCAGCATTGACATCTTTGGGAACAACATCACCACAGTACAACAGGAGGAGCAAGCCATGTATTTACCATGGCGAGGGTTGTATTTCATCATCTGGTTGGCTGGCTCAAAGCAAGCATTGGTGATCTCTGCTCCAGAAAGCTGTTCATGGTAGGCTTTCTCAGCAGAATGACAGGGGATGACAGAGATGACAGATGTGGCCTGGGGGAAGTGGATGTGGGGATACGGCACCAGGTTGGTCTGGAACTCTGTCCGATCCACATTCAGGATTCCATCAAACCTCAGGGAAGCAGTGATGGAGGACACTATCTGGCTAAGAAGGAGGTTAAGATTCATGTAGGTTGGGCACTCAGTATCAAGATTTCTACAACAGATGTCATGGATGGCCTGATTGTCTACCATGAAGGCACAATCAGAGTGCCCTAGGATGGTGTGGGTGGTGAGGATGGAGTTGTAGGGCTCAGTTGCTGCTGTGGAAACCTGGGGGGCTGGGTAAATGGAGAACTCCAGCCTGGACTTCTTGCCATGATCCACAGAGAGACGTTCCATCAGCAGGGAGGTGAGCCCAGAACCCGTCCCCCCACCAAAGCTGTGGAAAACCGAGAAGCCCTGAAGACCTGTGCACTGGTCAGTCAGTTTCCAAATTCGGCCCAAGACAAGGTCAGTGATTTCCTTGCCAATGGTGTCATAACTTCGGGTATAGCTATTGGCAGCATCTTCTTTGCCAGTGATGAGTTGCTCAGGGTGGAAGAGCTGGCGGTAGGTGCCAGTGCGAACCTCATCAATGACTCTGGATTCCAAATCTACAAACACTGCTCTGGGCACGTGCTTGCCAGCACCTGTCTCACTGAAGAAGGTGTTGAAGGAGTCCTGTCCCCCAACCGTCTTGTCACTTGGCATCTGGCCATCAGGCTGGATGCCGTGTTCCAGGCAGTAGAGCTCCCAGCAGGCACTGTGGATCTGGACACCAGCCTGGCCAGCGCAGATGGAGATGCACTCACATGGGGGATACGAATCAACAGGCAACAGAAGTAGACACCGGTCCTGGTCACCGTCCCCAACAAGCTAAGAGTCAAGGTAAGTAACACACTCCATTATCCAGTTTTAACTGGTTTGAGAAAACTGGAGAGGAAATGGAGTACAGGAAGAAGATAATCCAAGATAAGGTCACAGTGGTAGGCAAGGCCCAATCCTGAAAGACCATTTAGGCCTTGGCAATGGTCATAACTCCAAACACGGAAGGCTTTGGTAGGTCTTCAGCAGGGCACAATAGGACTTGTTTGAAAAGGAAAATTATTGCTGGGTGTGAAGAGGACTCAGATGGGACAAGCATGGTGAATGATGCTGCTTGCCCTCAATTGCAAACAGAGCTAGAGGAGAATAGAGGGTATTTTGGCTGAAGTCACCAAGATGTGGGATTCCATGCACATTGGACTGGTACACTGGAGGGCTATTGGCAATATATATTCAAAGTCTTTAAAAAATACACATCTTTGGGAGGGGGTTTGGGGGAGAATGGATACATATATGGCTGAGTCCCTCCACTATTCACCTGAAACTACCACACATTGTTAATCGGCTATACCCTAATACAAAATAAAAAGTTTAAAGTTTGAAAAAAAAAATACACCCCATTTGACTCATACATTCCATTTCCACTTTTGCACAGTTTTATATTTACAAGAATGTTCATCACAGCATGAAATAGGTAAATTTTAGAAGCAACCTAAATGTCAAGTGGTGTATTGGTACAACTTTATCATGCATCGTCACCAGAGGCAAAATTGGTTCTTGAGTGTGAGGAGGAGAGAATATGACTAAGTCAATACAATGGTTTTTGGCCACAGAATCTAAACAAGAGGTACAATGTACCTATGCTATTAATATTTCACGTTGGGGAGAAAAAATTGTTGAGAAAAACTGATCTGTGTAATAGAATACTTTGCAGTTATTAAAAATGGTGACTAAAAGTATATTTTTGGAAAGACATTTACAATATTTGTTGAATGGGAAAAAACAGTGAAACATTATTATGCATTATTAAGACTTCTCTGGTGACTCAGAGGGTAAAACATCTGCCTACAATTCGGGAGACCCGGGTTTGATCCCTGGGTTGGGAAGATACTCTGGAGAAGGAAATGGCAACCCACTCCAGTACTCTTGCCTGGAAAATCCCATGGATGAAGGAGCATGCATGGTAGGCTACAGTCCATGGGGTCGCAAAGAGTCAGACACGACTGAGCAACTTCACTTATGAAGCAATAATACAGTATGGCTCAACATCCTGGAAATATAATTATGCACATGCATAGGAAAGAAACTATACATATATGGAAAAGACATAATCCAAGATGTTTACAGGGACTTTAGGTGAAAGGAGCATGGGTAAGTTTTTTCTTCTTCTCCTATGTATTTTCTCTCTCTCTCTCTCTTTTTCTTGTTTTTTTTTTTTTTTTTGGCCGTGCACAGAACTGCGCACACACAGACTCTTAGCTCCCCAGCCAGAGATTGGGCCCGTGCACCCTGCAGTGGGAAGGGGGATTCTTAACCCCTGGACCTCCAGGGAAGTTCCTCTTCTCTGCTTTTCAGTTGTCAATACTAAACACATTACTTGTAGCTTTAAAACTTGACCATTTTCTGAGTGGTAAGGATTGAGAACGTTAGGATGTGTTTCCGCCCATCCTCCTAATACCATAGCATTAACTGCTTCAGAACGTGATGGGGACCAGGCAACCCCACTCTGAAGCTGGAAACTGTAAAGATAGGGACTGTGGTTCAGTTGTGAGTACCTAGGTACAGAGTCTCAAGCCCACCCCAACCCGGGGCAGCGTGGCTCGACCCTTTCGTAGGCATAATCATAGTTGTCTTAAATAAGAGCTCTTCCAACACCTGGTGCGGGCTTTGAAACCATCTCAACCAGTCTGTATATTCTGATACATTTGCTTTTTCTACATGTGACAGAAAAACAAAGGGGGTCCCCAACAGCCAGCCCCCACGGGGAGGCCCAGCGGCCTGACCAAGGGGAGGGGCTGGCGCTCCTGATGGAATAAAGTCAGCTTCTGGGGCCACCTGGAAAGGGAATCCTAACACCCTGTCTTCAGTTCACTCAGCATGTCTCCTTTGGGCAGAATGTGACTGCCATTGGTTTTGAACCTTCAAGGTATTGGCCCTGAATATTGAGAATATTCTGATTACTGAATACTGAATATTGAAGCTTCCCACAACTTCAGCCAGGACACTCACTGTGGTTGACTCCTTCAGCCATGAATTCAAAATGTACTGATGACTAGTGTCTTTGTTGTTATTGTTTAGTCTGTCAGTCGTGTCCAACTTTTGTGACCCATAGACTATGGCCCACCAGGCTTCTCTGTCCTTGGAATTCTCCAGGCAAGGATACTGAGTGGGTTGCCATTTTCTATTCCAGGGAATCTTCCCTAGTCCAGGGATCAAACTTGTCTCCTGCAAGTCCCCTGCATTGCAGGGAGATTCTTTACTGAGCTGAGCCTAACTAATAACATTACTTACCTTTTAAAATGTTTTATTATAATAAAATATACATAACATGAAAGTTACCGTTTTAAATGTACAATTCAGAGGTATTCAGTACATTTACAGTGTTGTGCAAGTATTTCCACTCTCTTATCTGTAGAACTTTTTCATCTTCTCCACTGAAATTCTGTACCATTTACATGCTTAACTCCTCAGCCCTTGGTAACCTCTGTTCTACTATCTATCTCCAGGAATTTGCCTTTTACAGTACCTGACATAAGTGGAATCATTCAGTAATTGTCCTTTTGAGTATGGTTTATTTCACTTAACACTGTTTTCAAGGCCTATCCATGTCCTCAAGAGTTTTCTTCCTTTTAAAGCTGAATAACATTCTGTTGTGTATATATATTATATACATGTATATATATACTACATTTTGCTTATCCGTTAATTCACTCAAGTATTGGTTCCACCTTTTAGCTATTGTAAATAGTGCTACTTTGAACTTTGATGTGCAACTTTCTTTTTTGATTTTCGGCTTTCTATTCTTTCAGTCTGTATGGAAAACAGTTTGGAAGTTCTTCAAAAAGTTAAGCATAAAATTACCATATGATTCAGCAATTCCATTCCTAGATTGAACTGTTTGACATCCCTCTCAGCAATACATGGGGCTTCGAAGTCTCTCTTTATTCTCACCAACACTTGCTATTTTCTGGGTTTATTTTTGTTTTTTGACAGTAACTGTCCTAAAGAGTGTGAAGTAGTATTTCACTGTGGTTTAGATTTGCATTTCCCTAATGTTTAGAGACATTGAGCATTTTTTTCATGTGCTTATTGGCCATTTGTATATCTCCTTTGGAGAAATGTCTATTCATGTCCTTTGTCCATGTTTGAATTGGGTTGTTTGGTTTTTCTGTTGTTGAGTTTTAAGGGTTCTTTATATATTCTAAATATTAATCCCCTGTCAGATAATGATTTGCAAATATTTTCTCTCATTCTCTGGTTTGCCCCTTACATTTTTGAGTCTTTTTAATTTCAGCCTCCCTTTGAAAGGTTCCTTCACCCACTGCTTCCTAGCTTTCACACATGGATTCTGTTCATGAGTTTGTTCACCCAGCAAATGGTGAGCCCTAGAGCCGTGATCCCAGGAGGCAATATCCCTGCCCTGGGAGCGCCCTGTCTAGAGGGGGAGATGAGCAAAAATTAATAAACATGCAATTCAGTCCATGACTACAGATTGTGCCAAGTGCTGTGTATCATGGCAAGAGCCCCTCATGTAATTTAAGGGGTAAGGAAGTTGCTGAGAAAGTGGCACTCAAACTGGGATTTGACAGGTGGACCAGGCCTGGTTAGAAGAGGGTGATTTGGCAGAGGGAAGACTTTGAGGGTGGTAGACTCCAAAGCAGGAGTGGCAGCCCCAAGGCCAGATGAGCAGGGAGGGGTTCCTTCTACTTCAGAGGGAAACCACTGAAGGCTCTAGGTGTACGGTGACACAGTCCAATTTATACACTTCCAAGATAGTCTTACTTCTGTGCTAGGAATAATTTTATAAGGAGTCCTCCTTCCTCCCCCACCTCACCCGACATTCACCACATCCTGCCTTATGTCCACAGGCATCACTTTGTTCATCTGATGTCCCCTAGCCATCTGATGAATACAACTGATCTCCCTGGCTATACTCTTGGCCTTTGTCTGGTCACTCTCACCACAGTAAGAGTGATTTTTTTTTTTTTCTCCCTGACAATAGTTTTTCTGAGATACAATTCACATGCCATACCATTTTTTAAAAATTTTTGGCTGCACTGAGTCTTCATTGCTTCTCACAGGCTTTGTCTAGTTGTAGCATGCAAGGGTTACTGTCCAGTTGCAATGTGGTGGCTTCTCTTGTTGCAAAGCAAGGGTTCGTGGGCTTCAGTAGTTCAGGCGCGTGGGCTTAGTTGTCCTGCGGCATGTGGAATCCTCCCAAACCAGGGATCAAACCCATATTCCCTGCATTGGCAGGCAGACTCCCAACTACTGGATCACCTGGGAAGTCCACAATTTTTTTAAAAATATATTCACAGAGTTGTCCAACCGTGACATTCTAAATTTAGAACATTTTCATCACCCCATAAAGAAACACCATGCCCATTATCCAGAGTCATCTTTCAAAACTGCAAATCATATCCCGTAACTCCCCTGCTTTATATCCTCAGTGGCTCCCACTGCACTTAAGTTAAGAGGACCATTTCTTTGCCATGGTCCTGTGTCCTGCATGATGAGATGCATCACCCCATTACTTTTCTACCACTTTTTCTACACCCCAGCTACACTGACCTCCTTTCTGCTCTTTTCTACCCACAGGCCTTTGCAAATGGCATTTCCTTTGCCTGGAGCACTCTCCCCAAATGCTCATCCTCACTAACTCCTTCTTCAGGCTTTTCTCTATGAAATTCCTCTATTCATTTCCTTCATAGTGTTTCTGCACTCTGTGATTATCTTATCTATTTATGTAGCTACTTTTTATTGCCTGTTCCCTACACTAGAATGTTGGTTCCATTGCTAACACCAGATGGAGTGCCTGGAGTGTACTAGGCATGAACACATAATTGTTGGCTGAGAGATGAATTAAGGAAAGGAGGGAGAAGGACATGTGAAGGTCAGTACACTGAGGTAGATGAAGGTGGGGAAAACTGGAGGTAGATGGAAGGAGCAAGTCAGTAGGTCCATTTTGAACATGTTAAATTTGAAATGCCTCCAAGATATCCAAGTGGAGATGTCCTGGCTTAGCTGACATTTTACAAGTTTAAAGCTAAAAAGAGCAATCTAGATGGGATATAAAATGTGGACATAACAGGATACATAAAATGATATTTTCTTAGGATTAAATTAAGGGGTTTACCTTTGATAAGTGGCTCTTAGGGATTCCATCACCAGGTATCACACACATTACAGACTGGGAGTCTGTATCAATGAAAGAATGAGTGAATCAGTAGGAGAAAACAGCAAAAGAGGCTGAAAGGGAGTTGCCAGAAAGATGGGCAAAGCCTGGGAAGCATTAGGGTAACAGAAACAAAGAACAGGGCTTCGGGTGAAACAGTTTGGTCAACAGCATAAAATTATGGTGAGAGGACTCAGAAGATACAGGAAACAAAGCCCCAAAATATATGTCTCTGGTGCCTTTGCAACAGGAGTTTAGGTTGAGCAGAAAAACTGGAAGCCAGACTAGAAACGCAGAGAAGATTAAGGGAGGGCATATGCAATATCAGCCTTCTTAGAATCAAATGTAATAAACATATGTTGATGTAGGGCACTGAATTTGTGGTAATTTGTTACAGCAGTATCAGAAAATTAATACAAGGTTTATTCCAGGAATCAAATTAGGAACAAAAATCATATGATTACATATATCCATAAATAATAAATAGGATTGATGGATAGATCTCTATCCCTAATAAAATCATAAATAGGAATAGAAGTAAAATACTTAAATACCAAAAAGACTTTTTACCAAAATTCAAAAGTATAAAGCAAAGTAAATATAAGTAGCAAAGTTGTTTCCACTAAAATTCAGATCAAGACAAGTACGCCCACTACTTCTTAAAATTGTGTTGGAGGGTCTAGCTAGACCATGCAATTAGAGCTGGTTTAAATGATCTCGGAGTCCAATTGGAGGGCTTCCCTGGTGGTTCAGTGGTAAAGACTCCACCTACCCGGACAGGAGGCTCCATCCTTGGTCCAGGAGGATCGCACGTGTCGCAGAGCGGCTCAGCCTGTGCAGCACGACTGTGGAGTCTGTGCCCTGGAGCAGCTACTGAGGCCCACGCGCCCGGAGTCCGTGCTGCACACGAGGCCACCACACTGAAAGCAAGGCAGATCCTGCCCCAGAAACGAGAGAAAGCCCTCGCACAGGAACAGAGACCTAGAACAGCCGAAAATAAGTAAATAAAATAATAAAGTCCAACAGGAAGAACCAGTGCCTGCGTAGATCCCAGAACACTGTGAATAGGAGAATGGGAGTGGAGTAGAACTGGCCACGAAAAGGACAAGAAGAATTCAGAAATAGCCGCAGATAGATTTTGGAAATTAATACATGGCTAAGACGGCATTAGTGTTGAGTGGAAAGATGATTAATCTGATAAATGATGTTGACATTATCGGCCATGATTACGGGGAAAGAAGTAAAAGCCATGCTGGGCTGTAACCCAGGAGTTCTCAACTAGGGGGGATCTTTAACCCCAAAAGGACATTTGGTAATGTCTGGTGACATTTTGGTTGTCACACCTGGGGCCTGCTATTGGCATGTAGTGAGTAAATGCCAGGGAGGCTGCTAAATAGCCTGCAATGCACAGGACAGCCCACAACAAACAGTTACCCAACTCCAAATGTCAGCAGTGCTGTGGTTTAGAAAACTTGCTCCGAAATAACACAAAACACCAAAATACTTTTCTGATGTATTAAAGGTTTCATAATAAATATTTAAATATAAAACAAGATAACAGGGGGGAAAAAAAAAGAATATATAACTTTGGGGTGGAAAGTCCTCCCAAAGTCTGGAAACCAAGAAGCCTCTCTCTTCTTATATATAAGGTTTTTTTTTGGACTGCACATAAATTTTGAGTTTTTCTAGTAGAAAATAAAATATATAAGCAAATGAGAAAATAGTTATAAAATTTATGAAAGACAAAAAGTCAAAAGCCCAATATGTTGTCATACTACAATTTTTAACAGATCAAATAAAAAAAACAGGATATGTAAATATTTATGAATAGGGGTTTATAAACTTTACTCATAAAGTTTGTGAATAGGGGTTCAACCTAACAAGCAGAGAAATGCAAAGTATAGCAGCAGCAGGATTGGCTAAAATTAAAGAGCAATTTGTGTCCACAATCCCTTATTTATTCCCAATCCAAAATTCATAAAGTCCTGGAAACCTGAAAAATGTTTTGGCTTTGTCAAATTTGAGGCCAGTTCATTAAGCAGCAAGACTTAACCTGAGCTACTATGAGGCTCTTTGCAGTCTTGACGTAACTTGTTTGGTGAGAATATTTCTTATATCCTGCTACAGAACCATTAAGTAATATGTTTGATTAGGAGATGCTACTTCAGAGCCTGCTGGGAGTGTCATAGAACTTTCTAAAATCCAGAAAATTCTGTATTCTGAAACATAAGGATTTTGAATAAGAGTTTATAGATCTGTAATTTTCAGAGCTGACAAGGATGCAGTCAGTGAGAGAAGTATATATTGACTGATTTTCAAGTATTAAAACAATGTTGCATCCCTGGGATAATCCTACTTGGTCATAAATGTATTATATTTTATGGAATGTAGGTTTGATTTGCTAATGTTTTATAAGGATATTTAAGTCTCTATTCATGAGGGCTATTGGTCTGCAATTTTCTTTTTATAATGACTTCATAGGTAATGCTGGCCTCAGAACAGATTTCTTTAGAGTTCCTCATTCCTCTGTTTTCTGCAAGTGTTTGTATGAGATTGTTGTTTGTTTCTACTTTAATAAAATTGACCAGTGAAATCATCTGAGCCTGGATTTTTCTTTGGGAGAATGTTTGGATTACAAAATCAATTTCTTAACCTGTGTTTTTGTTGTTTTGTTTTGTTTTGTTTTGGTGGGGGGGACGCCTGAAGGCAAATACCTCCCCACCCCCCACTGTCTCCACAGTCAGAACTTTGTTGTGTTCTCAGCCCCAACCAACCAAGGGCAGGGAGATGGTTCTGCTGTGATTACCTTAAACAAGTCATGATTTATCCCTGAACCAGGATAAGGGGCACCTTCTCCAAAGATGGAACCGAAACAGTCACAATTCTGTAGGCAAAGAAGCAGAGAATGGAGATAATACAGGCAACCCAGTGTCTGCTACAGAATGAGAAGGAGGAAAGAAAGAAAAATGGAAAGACTGAGGAATTGTCCCTTCAAAGACTAAATCCAGAGAGACTGTCACCATTAAAGGGCAGGTTAGCTTGGTTCAGTAGAAATGGGGCTCAGGACAGGATACGCTTGAATTTGAGGATACTTTGACCTTGTCATCCATTGTTCAAGAAGGGATTCTAGATTCTCAGGGCTCACAGTCTCAAGGGTAATAATCTGTGTGCTTGCTTGTTTGTACTGTTTTGTCTCAGAAAGGATTTCATTTCTGTTCAGTTCAGTCGCTTAGTTGTGTCTGACTCTACGACCCCGTGGACTGCAGCATGCCAGCGTGACAGGGATCCATCATCAACTCCCAGTGTTTGCTCAAAATGTCCATCGAGTCAGTGATGCCATCCAACCATCTCATCCTCTGTCATCCCCTTCTCCTCCTGCCTTCAATTTTTCCCAGTGTTAGGGTCTTTTCCAACGAGTTACTTCTTCACATCATGTGGCCAAAGTATTGGAACTTTAGAAAGGATTTAGCATCCATTAGTCAAGATGTGCTACATTATCCTGCAATAACAACCCCAAATCTCAACACAGAAAAGTTGATTTCTCATTGTTCATACTACACATTCATGTTAGTTTTACAGGGTTCTGCTCCATCTTGCTTCTTTCCAGGACTTAGGCGGATGGAGGCTCCACCATCTAGAACCACCACTCTGGCCCTTAGAGGTTTCTGTCTAGCAATGACATGTATACTTCTACTAACAGTTCATTAACCAAGTAAGTCATGTGGTCAAGCCTTTCCTCAGGAGGCCAATGTAAACATAAAAGAACAAAGAGTTTTACTCATCATCCACTTGTAAAAAAAGTTAAGTCAACAACCTACAACTGCAGTTGCCCACCAACAGTGTGCCCTGAGGAGAATTCAGGATGGATAAAAATAGGATGAAGAAGTCTCTGTTTTAGATATGAGGCTCCTAGACAGTTAAGATGCATATCTAAAGAAGGATTTCAAAAAGAAAAAAGATTTTCAATGACCCCAGATTCTTGCCTCTTCCCATATGTAGAAAATCACTAAAATTTTTAATTTGAGATGTCTGTTCTCTATGATTAGCAGTAATGTTTTACCAAGACGTATGCATGACTATATTTCTCAGTCAGAAAATTCGTATATGCAGTAGTTCGTCCCCTACCTCTTCTGAATTCCTCAGAGCTATCTGAGAGGCTGTCTCCCAGGTTATAGCCCTCAGTAAGGGTCCCTGAATAAAACTGAAACTCACGGTTTGTACATTGTGTTTCTGTTGTTGTTTTCCCAGCTGACAGTAGGAATGAAATCTTATGAGCGTGGAGAGAGAAGAACCAGAAATATCAAGTGAACAGTGAGTATGCCCACAAGGTCAGGTGTCTGTGTTTATAAGCACACGGGGAAGAGGACACGTCAGACCCTCTCGTGGTGGCTCTGCTAAGTGTCACTTAGCCTTTGAGCCTTCACCTCACAGCCAAGATTCTGTCCCGGTCAGTCAGGAGACAAAGCTGCATCCCCAGAGAGCACAGCCCAGTCAGCAACACCCACCGTGGGGGCTTACCTGCCAGCGCAGTGGTGAGGAATCCGCCTGCCAATGCAGGAGACACAGGGTTCCGTCCCTCATCCGGGAGGACCCCACACGCCATGCAGCAACCAGGCCTGTGTGCCTCAACTATTCAGCCTGTGCTGCACAGCCCGTGAGCCGCAACTGCTGAAGCCCGCACACACAGGGCCTGTGCCCGGCCGCGAGAGGAGAGGTGAGAGTGGCACCGCAGCTGGGGAGCCGCCCTGCTCTGCACAGCCGCGAGGACGCAGCACAGCCAGAGCATCACAACCCACACCACGCTGAAGCACTGGTGCTTCTCGCTTTTCATATCCTCCCCCCACCCCCGGGTGTTCCCTTTCTGGGCTAAATCTGCCAACTGATGGCACCCCAGTGTTTCTGTCCTAGAATTTGACCAATGGTTATTTTAGAGTCTCATATTACTAAGTCACATGAGTCTGCCCTATGTCCCTGGACTAGAATAAAAGAAAAGTGAGGTGCGTGGTTAGGCAAAGTCACTTGGAGTGATACTGGCAGTGGGTTGGGGGTTTCCCAACATTGAGTAGACGAGCCATTGTTTGGGGGATAGTCACAAGCCAGGGGACCAAGGTTGGAAAAGAGTAGAAGGGGTTATAAAAGTTCAAGCAGTTAGGTTCAATGACTGTTTCAGAGCCAAACCTCATTTCTGGGTGCTTCAACATCCCTGTCTCAATGGGACCTTTCAACAAGCCCAAGTCTCCAAGAAACAGGGTCAAAGATGTGCGTGGTCAGAGATCCAATGACTGGGCATAGTGGAACTAGACTCCAGGATGTGTCCAAAACCCATATCCCTTCCTCCACTCCAGTCAGTGGGAGAACCAAGGGCATCTGGCCAAAAGGAACACTAAATTAGTTGCAACCTCCAGCAAAGAAGGTACAACGACACTCCAGGACTGTTGTGAGGGAAAAGTCTTGGGCTTCTGGCTGACCCCAGGAAGAGGAGTCCCCCAGAAGCTCAAAGAAGTCTCAGGAGCAAGAATATGAAAACCAATCCGGAGTCCTACCCAGACCCAGGTATGTGCTGCCCCTCCAAGAGGCACAAGCCACTCCAGACTCCATGTAACCAGCAGGGGGTGCCCCATCCCCACGCTCCCACCTGAACCCTGAAGGTAGGCTGGGCCTAGGGACTTGATTCAGCCCGGGAAGTCCTTTTCTTGCTAGTGCATTGAAAATGGTTGGAAACCATTGTTCTTGGTTACCATTGTGGGATTGCACTGGGGCAGGATGAGGACCCCTGCCCTTTAAGCACTAACCATACTGTTTGACACATTTATAAACCTGTATCGTTTTGATACAAGGAGAAGGAAATGGCAACCCATTCTAGTATTCTTACCTGAAGAATCCCATGGACAGAGGAGCCAAGCTGGCTATATAGTCCATGGGGTCGCAAAGAGTTGGATACAACTAAGTGACTAACACATCATTTTGATAGAGTATTTGTTCTGTATCTTAATTGGCCTGGACTCCCCTGAAAGCAGAGCCTATGGGATGTTGATTGAGCAGGTGACCACGAGGAGCATGAGCAGTAGAGAGACAACCAATGTAACCCCTGGTTACCAAACTGGTCTTTGCATTCAGTCCCCTAGGTCATTCTGGGGCACATCATGAAATGTCTCCAAACCATCCTGCTGGGGTGGAGAGAAGGAATTTATATATATATATATATATATATATATATATATATATATATATATATATATAAAATACATATATATATAATTTCTTTATTTTTGGCTGTGCTGGTCTTTGTTGCTGCACTTGGGTTTTCTCTTGAAGTGGGTGATCGGAGACTACTCTCAAGCTGTGGTGCGTGGGCTTCTCATCGTGGTGGCTTCTGTTGTTGCAAAGAACAGACTCTAGGGCTCTTGGGCTTCAGTAGTTGCAGCTCACAGGGAGAGTAGTTGCGATGCACAGGCTTAATTGCTCTACGGTATGTGGAGTCTTCTCAGACCAGGGATCGAATTCATGTCCCCTGCATTGGCAGGTGGATTCTTAACCACTGGACCACCAGGAAAATCCAGAGAGAAGGAATTTATCCACTGGCTCCTGTCCCCTTCTTCCAGCACAAGTCTAAAGGGAGCTTCTGTCCAGTTGTACCTGTGCAAAACCTGCTTAGGATGGTCTCCCAGTAAGGGCTAGAATAAAGATGAGTGAGGTTAAGAGAGTCTAAAGAGGTACACATGAACTCAGAACCCCTCCTGAGAAAGGGACCTGAAGGAAGCAAGAGGACCCTAAGGAAACACAATTACTACCAAGCTCTTCACATCAGGGTAATTTATACTAGGGGAAAGTTGGTATGTGTTTAGGATAGATTCTGGAATGTGGGATTGCCTGGTTAAAGGGTAAAGGCATGTGCAATTTTATCAATACTATATGTCAAATCTTCATGCTCAGAAGGTTGTACCATTTTGCATTTTCCCCAGCAAATTATGTGCCAGTTTCCTCACAGCCTTGCCAATGAAGTGTGTTGCAAAAACCTGGGTTTTTGCTGGTCTTGCAGGTGAGAAATGACATCTTAGGACACTTTCATTTTGTATTTCTGTTATTATGAGCAAAATTGAGCACCCAACTTGTGCACAAGAATTTTCATGGCACTAGGCTATGGCACCCCACTCCAGTACTCTTGCCTTGAAAATCCCATGGATGGAGGAGCCTGCGGTTCATGGGGTCACTAAGAGTCAGACATGACTGAGCGACTTCACTTTCACTTTTCACTTTTATGCACTGGAGAAGGAAATGGCAACCCACTCCAGTGTTCTTGCCTGGAGAATCCCAGGGATGGGGGAGCCTGGTGGGCTGCCATCTATGGGGTTGCACAGCATCGGACACGACTGAAGTGACTTAGCAGCAGCAGCAGGCTTTTCATTGGGCCTCCCAGGTGGCGCTAGTGGTAAAGAACCTGCCTGCCAATGCAGGAGACCTAAGAGATGCAGGTTCATTTCCTGGGTTGGGAAGATCCCCTGAAGGAGGTCATGGCAACCAACTCCAGTATTCTTGTCTGGAGAATCCCCATGGACAGAGGGGCCTGGTGGGATACAGTCCAAAGTGTCATAAAGAGTGGGACATGACTGAAGCGACTTGGCACACACACAAGCAGGCACTTCATTGCAATATTAATTATATTAGCTAACGACAAGAAATACAAAACTACAATGAGAGACCACTTCACATCCATTAGGATAACAACTATTAAACAAAACAAAAACAAATAACAAGCATTGGTGAAGATGTGGAGAAATTGGAGCCCTTGTGCAGTGTTGGTGGGAATGTAAAATGATACAACCACTATGGAAAATAGCGGTTCCTTTAAAAAAAAATAGCATACGATTACTTTATGACCCAACAATTCAACTGGGTGTGTATCCTAAAGAATTGGAAGCAGAGTTTCAAAGAGATATTTGCACACCCATAGTCATGCAGCATTAGTCACAATAGCCAAAAGGTGGGAGCAACCCACATAACCATTGGAATGGATAAGCAAAATGTGGTGAGGCCATACAACAGGATATTATTCAACCTTAAAAGCAAGGAAATTCTTACACATGTTGCAACACCGATGACTCTTGAGGACATTGTGTTGAGTGAAATAAGCCGGTCACAGAAGGATGAATACTGTATGATTCCACTTACATGAGGTACTTAGACAAATTCATAGAAACAGAAAGTATCAGTAGAATGATAGTTTCCAAGGGCTGGGTGGAGGAGGGGGAAATGGAAAGTTGTTGTTTAATGGCTACAGAATTTCAGGGTGTTTTTTTAAAGTAATGTTATTTATTTAATTTATTTATTTTTGGCTGTGCTTGGGTCTTTGTCACTGTGCGTGGGCTTTCTCTAGTTGCAGCAAGCAAGGGCTGCTCTCTAGCTGAAGTGCACCAGCTTCTTTTGTTGCAGAGCACAGGCTCTAGGGTGAGTGGACTTCAGTAGTTGTGGGGCACCAGCTTGGTAACTGTGGCACTCGGGCTTAATTGTCCCGAGGCATGCGGAGTCTTCCCAGAACAGGGATTGAACTGGTGTCCCCTGCATTGGTAGGTGGATTCTTGACCACTGGATCATCAAGGAAGTCCCAGAATTTCAGCTTTGCAATTTGAAAAGAGTTCTGGAAATAGATGGTGGTTACAGTTGCACAAGAAAGTGAATGTACTTCATGCTACATTTAAAAAATAGTTAAGATGATAAATTTTACTTGTATTTCATCACAACTTTAAAAGAGACAAGAAAAATGTAAACATTAAATACATAGCTCTTGGTCCTTTAATGGACCAGAACCTGGTGGTCCGGAGTCGACAATGAGAAAGTGAAAGAAGGTAAGAGGCTAATATTCCCTGGGTTACGCAGCTGGCTTTCACGTTGCAGGGAATCAGCCAGAAATAGAGAGATAAAGAGAAGGAGAGGAAGAGAAAGAAAGAAAGACAGACTTGGGACCAAAGTTCTGATGGAGCAAAGGTGTTTTCATCAACATGGCGTGGGCATATATACTGTCTTACAAGGTAGTTATTCTCAGCAAAGATAAAGGTTAAAATTCCAGACTTACAAAACACAAGGCATCTCTATTAAAGAGAGAAGAGGGTATTTATCACTATAATGAGAAACTAACAAAGGAAATGTCTGGATTCCTCAGCCCCAGGGAAAGGCGTGCCTCTCCTCTTAATTCCTGAATATTCAGGAATTAATAAGGGCCAGAGGGTTCCTGACCTGCCTCTTGAGAAACCTGTATGCAGGTCAGGAAGCAACAGTTAGAACTGGACATGGACCAACAGACTGGTTCCAAATAGGAAAAGGAGTACGTCAAGGCTGTATATTGTCACCCTGCTTATTTAACTTATATGCAGAGTACATCATGAGAAACGCTGGGCTGGAAGAAGCACAAGCTGGAATTAAGATTGCCGGGAGAAATATCAATAACCTCAGGTTTGCAGATGACACCACCCTTATGGCAGAAAGTGAAGAGGAACTAAAAAGCCTCTTGATGAAAGTGAAAGAGGAGAATGAAAAAGTTGGCTTAAAGCTCAACATTCAGAAAACTAAGATCATGACATCTGGTCCCATCACTTCATGGCAAATAGATGGGGAGACAGTGGAAACAGTGTCAGACTTCATTGTTTTGGGCTCCAAAATCACTGCAGATGGTGACTGCAGCCATGAAATTAAAAGATGCTTACTCCTTGGAAGGAAAGTTATGACCAACCTAGACAGCATATTAAAAAGCAGAGACATTACTTTGCCAACAAAGGTCTGTCTGGTCAAGGCTTTTCCAGTGGTCATGGTGGATGTGAGAGTTGGACTGTGAAGAAAGCTGAGCACCGAAAAATTGATGCTTTTGTACTGTGGTGTTGGACTCTCAAGAGAAGACTCTTGAGAGTCCGTTGGACTGCAAGGAGATCCAACCAGTCCATCCTGAAGGAGATCAGTCCTGGGTGTTCATTGGAAGGACTAATGCTGAAGCTGAAACTCCAATACTTTGGCCACCTCATGTGAAGAGTTGACTCATTGAAAAAGACGCTGATGCTTGGAGGGATTGGGGGCAGGATGAGAAGGGGACGACAGAGGATGAGATGGCTGGATGGCATCACCGAATTGATGGGCATGAGTTTGAGTAAACTCTGGGAGTTTGTGATGGACAGGGATTCGTGGGGTCGCAAAGAGTCAGACATGACTGAGTGACTGAACTGAACTGAAGAGGGTTCCTGACAGATCCAAAACAGCATACAGGAAGCCTCTTGTTAAATGCTTCCTGATACGTAGTGAAATAGATTATGCAAACCTTACCCAATAGAATGGGCTTCCCTGATGGCTGAATTGGTAAAGAATCCACCTGCAATGCAGAAGACCCTGGTTTGATTCCGGGATCGGGAAGATCTGCTGGAAAAGGGACAAACTACCCACCCCAGTATTCTTGGGCTTCCCTTGTGGCTCAGCTGGTAAAGAATCGGCCCGCAATGCGGGAGACCTGGGTTTGATCCCTGGGTTGGGAAGATCCCCTGGAGAAGGGAAAGGCTACCCACCCCAGTATTCTTGCCTGGAGAATTCCATGGATTATCCAGTCCATGGGGTTGCAAAGAGTTGGAGACGACTGAGCATCTTCCACTTTTACCCAATAGAACACACTGCAGCTATGAAAGCTGCAGCTATGTATTGCTGAGGCATTACCTGCAGGATAGGTCATTCGGTGAAAAAAGTTAGGGTGTTGGGCTGTAACCCACAGGCCTGCAAGCCTTGTAATTGCCCAGCCGTGAGCCTAAAGAAAGAGCCCAGCAACAGTGACAGAAACATCAACAATTTATTGGGTAGGGAGTCTTAAAAGTCTCAAGCAAAGTCCTGGAGCAACATCCCACTGTGTGCAGCAGAGGGCAGAAAGACAGGAATAGCCGTCTTCACTTGTGAGGGGAGAAGGAGAATACTATAGACAAGGGGGAATCAACAGTAGGCTGCTTCATCAGTGACCAGGGAAACCAGTGAATGGGGCAGGCAACAAGCATGTAGGCAGTTATTGACTCAGCCCTGTGATTAAGAGGACTGGGTAGTCAGATGAATAGCGGGTATGTGAAGCAAGGACTGGTCAAGTGGGGAATGTACAGAGGGCAAAAGAACAGCCATTTTCAGTGGCCTGACTCTACAAAGGGGCTTTACAGATTTTACCATATGCTGCAGTATCCAAGAAAGAAAAGAAATGCAAGTATATATGCTTGTATTTTCAAATAGAAACAACAGAAGTATATTTAAAATTTTAATATAAACATTTACCTAGATGGGGAGGAAGGATCATGGTAGAAGGTGCAAGGGTATAGCTAGACATAGATGTACACACCTTGCTTCATAGTTCTGTCTCTGGAAAATAAATGTGCACACAATTTTTAATTTAATCAATATAGAATTAGTTGGATTGATTTCTCTGCAGTCTTAGTAAGCACAGCCATAGCCTCAGAGGAGTATGGATAGTGATTTTTGATATTTCGTCCACTGATGTGGGTATTAAAAAAACACAGAAAATAACAAGTATTGATGAGAATGTGGAGAAACTGGAATTTTCATACATTACTGGTAGGAATGTAAAATAACTGCTTTGGAAAATAGCCTGACTTCCTCAAAAATTTAGACACAGAATTAGCGTACTCAAGAGAAATGAAAATACATGTCCTCAGACGGTGGGGGAGTTTAGGGGAGAATAGATACATGTATGGCTGAGTCCTTTTGTTATTCACCCGAAACTATCACAGCCCTGTTCATCAGCTATACACCAACACAAAATAAAATATTTTTTAAAAAGAAAAAGCACATCTCCACAGAAAGGCTTGTACACAAATGTTCTTAGCGCTTTTTTTTTTAATAGCCCCAAACTAGGTAAAACCCAAATTTCTACCGATAGGTGAATAGATAAGCAAATTGTGGTATTTCCATACAATGTAATATCACTCACTGTAAAAAGGAATGCTGATGTGCAGAACAATATAGATTAATCTCAAAATAGTAATGCAGGGTAAAAGAAAGTAGAGACGGTTTTGTTTTTTTTTAGTACATATTGAATAAATCCATTTGCAGAAATTTCTAAAAAATGAAAGCTATTAATAATTTATATGTGATGAAAAGTAGAGTAGTAGTGTCCTGGGGGAGGGGTAGGAGGGACGAATTACTGAGGAGCACAAAGACGTTTGGGGGGTAATGAGCATATTCATGACTCGATTGTGTTGTTGGTTTCACAGGTATATACATAAGCCAAAACTCATCTGATTATATACTTCAAATATGTGCAATTGTTTACAAAAAGTAGATGAGATAATAAATAATACTTAATTTTGTTAAAAACAGTGAATGTTGTAAGTACTTGGAGGATATAGTCTATCAAATTAGAAGTGTATTTCTATTTTTAGTTTATGATGAGATAGTGGTAAAGAATCTGCCTGCCAATGCAGGAGACACAGTAGACTCCAGTCTGATTTCCTGGAGTAAGAAATGACAACCCACTCTGCTATTCTTGCCTGGAATATTCCATGGACAAAAGACCCTGGCAGGCTACAGTCTATGTGGTTGCAAAGAACTGGATACAACTGAGCGACTGAGCACACATGAGCACAAAGTATTTATCAAATACATTTTGTCATCTATTGAGATTATCCTACACTTTTTCTCCTTTAATCTGTCTATATGGTATATTACATTTATAGATTTTCTAACACTAATTCACCTTTGTATAACTTGGATAAATTAAGTTTAATAATGACACTGTAATTTGAATGCACTGATGATTTGTTAATTCTTGGGAAATTCTGCATTTATCTTTTATTTCTAATTTCTAGTTTAACTGCTTTTGTCTTCTGGTGAGAATGGCCTATGGGTTTCTTTTTCATACAGTCCTTGGCTGGTTTTGACCTCAAAGCTGAGGAATGTTCTCTCTGTTCTCCAGATAAGTTTGTTCTTTTATGGTTGGAATGATCTGTTCCTTGACAGTTTGGTGGAACCTGCCTCTGCAGACATCTGGGCTTGGTATTTTTTTTGTGAGGAGATTTATAAGTACTAACTAAACCTCTGTAATGGTTACAAGGAGAATTAAGGCTTCTTTTTTCATTCCTTTGAAAAGAAATTTATTACAGAAAATATCAGTCATACACAAAATTAGAGAATAGTCTGATGAACCCTCATGTACCCATCACCCAGCTTCTGTAACACTTAAGACCAAATCTTTTTCATGTGTACATTTACACAGTATACCTACTCATTCCAAGACATTGGAAACAAATTCCAGACATCTTATCTTTTTATCTGTAAATATGCCAGTAAATTGCTCTTAAAGAAGATTTTAAAAAATAATCTAGTGCTTATATATCACACCTACAAAAATTTAGCAATTCTTGTTTTTTTTTATTTTTTGGTCACACCATGTGGTCTGTGAGATCTTAGTTCCCTAACCAGGGATCAAATGCAGGTGTCCAACAGTAGAAGTGCTGAGTCCCCACCACTGGACCACCAGGCAATTTCCTAGCAATTCTGCAATATTATAAAATATCCAAGTCTGTTTTTAATCCTTCCCTTATTGTTTTGCATTACTTTTTTTGGTAGTGGGTTTTTTGTTGTTGTTTTGTTTGTTTGAAGTCAGGCATCAAATAATGTCCGTTCATTGTAACTAGTTGATATGTTTCTTTATATGCCTGCTTATGGCTCAAGGGTTAGGCCCCACTCCCCTATCTGCCCTTGACTTTTTCTGCTACACAGAGGCTGCACCCCAAGCCATTGACTTGCCTTTACTTTCTCTCTGGAGAGTTGTGCGACCACTGCTATGACCCTAGGACATGGATCTCAAAGTTCCAAACCCACCCCCAGTCCCTGTTGAATATACAGAGACTCCATGACCCTGTTTCCCTTACTTCAAGCCAGCCCTGGATGATTAGAGCTAGGTTGGACATAGATCAGTTGAAAGCAGACTGATGATACTACAGTATTGCTAACCTTTTGTAGGTGCAGTATATTAGGAGAGGACAGAAAGCAGCAGACACACCACCGGTGGTGGCTCCCACGCAGGCAGGAACCAAGGTTCCTAAACTGTACTCCAGAGACAGCTGGTACTGATTCCTGCCCTAGCCCACTCCTGCTCCGGGGTCCCATGCAAGGCCCCCTCCCTCTCTGTCAGCACCATTCCTAGTGACCAAGCAGGCTCTGTGGTCCTTTGGTCCCAGCCCATCCCCTCTGGGTGCCACGGACTTCTGTGGTAATCCCAACCCACACGTGTACAGATGTGCACAGAACACCCGCGGGCACCGGCTTCTGAGTGGTCTGCTCCACGTGCTAGACATGTCTGAAAATCAAAGGCGGACAAGGCCGTGCAGACTGGAGGAGGTCAGTCTTGGTAGGAGTGGCCCCAGGAGTACGAGGCAGGAGACACATATGAAGCTGGCGGGTGAGGCAGGAGCAATGCTAAGTGACAACAGGAGGCTGTTCAGAGCTAAGCTAGATGGGGACAGGAGAAGCAGAGAAATGGGGTGAAGCTGGGAACACTCCTCCAGCCAGACACAGGGGAAACAGGTGGTGTTCTGGGAAACACCCCAGATCAACTGTAAAGTGAAAGTTGCTCAGTCGTGTCCGACTCTTTGCGACCCCAAGGACTATGCAGTCCATGGAATTCTCCAAGCCAGAATGCTAGAGTGGGTAGCCTTTCCCTTCTCCAGGGGATCTTCCCGACCCAGGGATCGAACCCAGGTCTCCCACATTGCAGGTGTATTCTTTACCAGCTGAGCCACAAGAGGAGCCCAAGAATACTGAGGTGGGTAACCTATCCCTTTCTCCAGCGGATCTTCCCAACCTAGCAATGGAACCAGAGTCTCCTGCATTGCAGGCAGATTCTTTACCAACTGAGCTATCAGGGAAGCCCCAACAGATCAGCTGGGTCCCAAAAGGCAAGAGGGCATAGCCCCAACCTAACCCGTGCAAGGCCAATGCCTTGGCTCTGCCAACACATGACCATTGTCTATACCTGCTTGGAAGTCACATCTTGCTCCTCCCTCCTTTTATCCTACATGTATTCTAGAAAGCACTTCTATCCTGGGAGGCAGGTTGTTTTGTGGTCACATACTTTTTTTCAGATAGTCTGCTTTTCTCCTTAAGAGCTGTTTTGCTTAGTTCTTATGCTCCTTTAGCTAATATTCTATTCCAGCCCCCAATCTCTATACAGTCACCACCAACCATTTTTTTCCTCTTTTTTTATTGTGATAAAATACACATGACAAAAAATTTACTGTCTTAATCATTCTCCAGAGTTCTGTTTGGTGGTATTAAACATATTCACATTGTCGTATAGTCGTCACTACCATCCATCCTCTTGATTCTTCATCTTGTAAAAGCAAAATCCCTGACATTTTCACTGGCTCGTGTTACTGTCCCAGCTGCCATTTATCACCTGGACTGATGGGCTGGGTTAAGTGCAGAGCACTGCGCTTGCTGGGCTTGATTCCAGTTCTGGCATTTGCCTCCTGCTAAGGACTGAATGTGTCCATAGCATATGTCAAAACCCTACCCTGCAATATGATGGAATTAGGAAGTGGGGCCCTAGGAGATGATTCAGATTAGATGAGATCATGACAGGGAGCTCACATGATGGGATTAGGACTGTTATGAGTGTCACTAGAGAGCTAGCTTCCCACCTCTGCTCTCTGCCATGTGGGGATACAAGAAGTTGGCCATCTGCAAGAGGGTGTCACTTAATCATGCTGGCACCCTGATCTAAGATTTCTACCCTCTAGAACTATGAGAAACTAATTTTGGTTTTTTATAAGCCCCTCCCCCCAGTCTATGAAATTTTGTTATAGCAGCCTGAACTAAGACATCCACAAAAGGTCTGAATTTGGTCACATTCATTTCTCTGCATGCCATACATCCTCATCTCACATTGTCCAGTCTCCTTGTTGACATCTGTGGTTGGTACAGATCTTGCTCCATGTTCTTGGGTATGGAAGATATCTGGTTTTTAAGTGCTTATCAATAACTCAATTTATATGTCAAACCTGCCACTCTACTGCAGTCATGGAAAAACTTGTCTATTTGGAGCATTTCTTACCCACCTTTCCTAGGATGTATCTAAATATTGATTTGATATTAAGCAAGGCTTTTTAATAGCAAGACTGTCAGACCTCTGCCGGCATGTCTCATCCTCGTTCCCCACACTTTCTATCACTTATTCTCTACCTCCATTGGCTGCCCATTTATTTTGCACCCAAGATTACTGTGACCTATTACTGTCATCACCACAGATCTTGTAGAAGCAAGGCCCCTCAAGTTACCACTCCAATCTTGTGCAAAGTATGGTAAGAATGCCCCCCTGGCTTCTGATTGGTAAAAATCACCATCTGGAGTGGTTAAATGCCATTCCTGAATCCCATCATCCCCAGTGACACCAAGGAGCCCAGTTCCACAGCAGCATTTCCTGCTTTCAAACCAGGCCTACGGGGGACAGCCATCAACACCTTCTAAATGAAGCAATGCCCACCCCCACCCCCCAACTACTGTCATATTTCTTCTGCCTTAGCCAAAGGAGCATCCTCTGGGAAGCTCCCCGAGAACAGAGTCAAATGGTGAATCTTCTGGCCTCATGTAATAAACTCATTCTAATATTTCTACTTCCCTGTAGCCTTCAGACCCCTTTAAAGAACTCAGTCAAGGCAATTCTGGCATCTCCACCTCACTGACCTTAGGCTACCATCATGTCCAAGTTATCAGAGTCATCCAGCAACACATTAGGATGAGTTCTGGGTGTTCTTGGCAGAACATTACATCTTGAGTCACGGGAAATGCTCCCATTGCAATCAACTTCCTACCCAGTCTTATATACCCTCTCACCACCATCAGTTACTCTCAAGATCCCCTCCCTTGTCCGTTACCCTAGAGGTCCTGTGGTTAGATATGTCCTGCAAACTTTTGGGTGATCAAATAGTGACTGTGCTTCATGGCTTGGATATGCTGAGACTCAATGCTAGTTACTGGTCTAGAGGCAATGAGAGGTGGAGCTTCAGAAGGATTAGCATTGTTTTATAAGACGTCTACCTCATCTACCTTGGTGAGATCGTTGCACTGTCTCCAGGAAAAATGAGGCTGTTCTTTTCTATCAAGCAAAGGAGTAGCTGATGCTGGCCAGAAGGGTTCAGGAGCTCTGAGGGTTCAAGGTTCTTAGATACATCCACCCAAATATCCCCAAGCCAGGCCTTAGGGTCCCATTCCTTCTCTTTAAAAGGCTTGAATTTAGTACAGGAAAGCTGTTAAGGATGCACAGTTCTCCTCTGCAGCTCTGTTGCCCTTGATTAAGTCTTGAGCCTTGTTTCATCACTCTTACTTCCTGGCCACAGAAGTGAGCATTTCTTTACACGTTGCCTTGGGAGACTTTCTGGCTTTCACATCATGCGCTGAGTGGAGTGGGCTAAGAGCCTTTCATGTTTTCTTCAAATCTTCTAAGGCAATTTGGAAAAGTTAACCACCTTCATAATCCTTGTAATTATAGCTGCCTTTATATCTTTCAAGTGCCCAAGCTACTAACTATATAAGCCAAACTTTCCCTTCAACTTCTATCTCCTTCCAGTCTACCAAAGATAAGAGTCTTATGCTAGGGATAACTAGCATCCTACTCAACAACAGTGTTGAGAGGTCTCTGTTGTCTTTTGAATGGTGGGTGATCTAGTTGTAGATTCCTTTCCATATGGCCCGCCTTCTAGTGCTACTGCCTACTGTCTTAGGTTCAATCCCCATAAAAGCAGAGCCTAAGCCTAGAACTTGGGTGCAGTTTATTTGGTAGATGATCCCAGGAACTGAGACAGAAAGAGTGAGGAAAGTAGCAGAAGGAAAATTTAACAAAGTGTGTTTTGGTATCTGTTTTCTACTGGAGGTTGCCCCAGAAGGCATTAACTCTCCTACATTCTCAGGCTACATTTGTGGGTTGAGAGAGCTGTTGAGGCTTAGGAGAAAGCCCGGAAGCAGAAAGGCACTTACTACACTAAGATACAAAGGAAAAATACAGGAAAAAACCCTTGGCTCAATGGTAAAGAAACTGCCCACCAATGCAGTAGCCATGGGGGACGTAGATTCAATCCCTGCATTGGGAAGATCCCCTGGAGAAGGAAATTGCAATCTACTCCGGTATTCTTGCCTGGGAAATCCCATGGACAGATGAGCCTGGTGGGCTACAGTCCACAGGGAAACAAAGGACATGACTGAGTGACTGAGCGTGCATGCACACACACAAGCATGCACACATGAAACTTACACTCCAGTTGGGGCAGAGTGGGTGGAGGGAGATTGACAAAATATAATATGTAGCATGTTAAATGGTGACAAAGGCTAGAAAACAAAGCAAGAAAGGAGGGTAAGTAGTGCTGGTTTTGTTGGGTGTGGGGAGAATGTACGTTCTTTTAAAATAAAGTCGCTAGGGAAAACTTCACTGAAAAGCTCACGTTTAAGTAGAGACCTGATGGAAGTGAGTAAAATCAGCACAACACTGAGAAGGAGCAACTGTGAGGTAGGAGAGAAATCAGAAGAGGGTAGTGCCCTAGAAGACTGGTGAAGACAAGGAGTCCACTGTAAGCATGCTGCTGATGGGCCTAGATGAGGAGGGAGAGCTGGACAAAGGCCTTACCAGGACTGGAGTCAGCGTTATCCTCGACAAGAGTGGGCTCGGGAGAGTTGGAGGTGGGATTCAAAGCTGAGGGGAACTAAGAGCAAAGAGGGAGGGGAGGAATTGAAGACAGTGAATATAAACAATTTTGGGGAGTTAAGATATAAAGGAAAGCAGAGAAATGGGGCAGTAGCTGGAAGGTAATATAGGATGAAGAAAGGACTTTTTTCCAAGATGGAAGACCTCCCAGGATTTCTACTTCCATTTCCCTTCATCTTTCCTCTTGCTGTAGACAAATGTACAGACTTTTTCACCTCTCTTCCTCAAGCCCATAAAATATTTTTGCAAAGCTGTTCCCCAGAGAGTTCTGAGCTATAGAAGAAAGCCACAAAAAAGTCCTTTGTTCCTACTTTCAGTGCTGTCACATTGCCTGAGGCAATGAGCTTGCTGACTTAGTCAAGGGGTGAAACTCCAGAGCAGAAAGAACAAAGGCAGATATCTCAAAATATCATCCTCCCGATTTGATCTGGGTCCTTTATCCACTTGGATGCCCTTCCCTAAACATCTGGTTCTCCATCTGTTGCTGCTCTGTCAGGGCAGATACTTTTCTCTGTTCTAGAGATTCAACTATTTGTTTTCAAGTGCCCTGACCAAAGCAGCATTCCTCAACTTCAGGCACTCTCGGATCACCTTCATGATTTTTGCTATTTCCCCATACTGAATAGTTTTTATCTCAGGTTTTAACGTAAAGTACTTTCCTCCTTAAAAACATTTTATTGCAGTAAAATTCACATAAGTCACTAACATGTACAATTCAGTGGCTTTTAGAATGTACATTTACAATGTTGTACAACCATTACACCTCGAAAACATTTTTCTTCAACTTGAAAGGAAAGCCTGCTCCTCTTATGTAGTCACTTCATCCTTCCCACTAACCGCCCCCCCGCCGCCCCCGCCCAGCTATGGATTTGCGTCTTCTGGATATTTCACATAAGCAAAATCACAACATGTGGTCCTCTGTATCTGGCCTCTTCCACTTAAGTTTCTCCATCAGTGCCTTATACTGTGTTTTTCCCCCCTTTGTGTAATGTTTTGATTCCCTTCCCGTTTCCTTTTCTGCATATTTTTATTTTCTAAGTTATTCTCAAAGAAAATTTTATTTCACCACTACAACTATTCAAAATATTTTAATCCATGTTAATATAAATATTAATGCAGGCTTAAAACTATTAAAAAAACTAAGATCATGGCATCCAGCCCCATTACTTTATGGCATAGAGAGGGAAAAGGTGGAAGTAGTGACAGATTTCCTCTTCTTGGGCTCTAAAATCACTGTGGATGGTGACTGCAGCCATGAAATCAGAAGACATGTGCTTCTTGATAGGAAAGCTATGACAAACCTAGACAGCCTGTTGAAAAGCACAGACATCGCCAACAAAAGTCCATATGATCAAGGCTATGGTCTTCCCACTATTCACGTAGGGTTGAATCATAAAGAAGGTGGAGCGCTAAAGAATTGATGCCTTGGAACTGTGGTGCTGGAGAAGACTCCTGAAAGTCCCTTGGACAGCAAGGAGATCAAACCAGTCAATCTTAAGGAAAATCAACCCTGAATACTCGTTGGAAGGACTGATGCTGAAGCTGAAGCTCCAGTATTTTGGTCATCTGATGTAAACAGCCGAGTCATTGGAAAAGTCCTTGATGCTGGGAAAGATTGAGGGCAGAAGGAAAAGAGGGCGTCAGAGGATGAGATGGCTGGATGGCATCACTGATGCAATGGACATGAACTTGGGCAAACTTCAGGAGATAGTGAGGTACAGAGAGGCCTGGCGTTCTACAGTCCATGTGATCACAAAGAGTTGGACACAACTGGGCAACTGAATAACATATATATAAATACAGAATTATTAAAATACAAAAGAGTACTACTCAAAAGAAATGTTTTTAAGTTTAATGTCTAATGACATGGTCTGTGTTGTTTGGGCCACATTTTGTACAAAGTAATGGTTTAGTAACCCCTAGTCTTTCTCCTGAAAGCAAGTTAAGGTAAGGCAGGACACCCACTTCTCTCAAAGATTTCACGTGGCTCTAGGGAAATGTTTTGGAATCTTACTGAACTTACTGGATGCTGACATCGCCTGTCTGTATTCCGAGGAAAGTTTGCAGATACCAAGGACCAGTGTCATCACCTCCTGGTGCAGCCACATCACTCACAAGTACAACACACTCACCAAAGGCACCGATACGATACCTTGGGCACAGAGAGGGGGCCTCCATTTTCCGGGAGAGAACACCCATCTGGAACAGATCTAGAAGCAGATCAAAAATCAGACACCTATAGGAGGAAATGAGTGAAGCTGACCAGGAGGCAATTGCTGTTGGGCAAAACCAAGGTCCGTGATGGCTAAATTTCCTGGGTTTTCAGGAGAACACAGAAAATCTGGATTTTTAATGGGAAATCTCCAAATTCGTACGTGTTGGCAACTCACACAAAACTGTAAAAAAGTGGATTGAGCAAATCTTATCTGTGCACTACATCAGCTCTTGAGAGCACTTATCTGTATCTCCGACCAGTCACTTTAGAAAGAAGCCAGGAAAGTGTCTCACCAAAAGCCATCGAGCCAGGACGGGGAGGAAGAGCCCAAAGTTTCGAGAAGGCTTCTGTCTCGAAACAGTTTCCAGGTCGTAAAATACATTCTTATCCTGAATCAGGCTGAAACCCCTCCAGGGAGCGCCTCAAGGAGGGAAGGGCCAAGTGCAAGGTCCTTGACCCGCCCGCCCAACCGCACCCTCCCTGCCTGAGCCCGGTTTCCCCGCCTCCCGGACTTTGTCCTACGTCCCTTAGGCCAAGAAAGCCATCACTGTCACTGCCTTTCACCGCCTGCCATCCTCGCCCTCTAAACACTGCCTGTTGCCGGCCTGGCTCCCACTCCGCGTTCCCAGCGGCCTGCAAACTTCTTCCTACACACCCCTATCGCATCCTCCCGAGACCGGTTGTGGGGGAGTTCCCGGTCCACCACAGGCCGGAAGTGATCTTCCCTGCACGCACGCAGCGTGCGCAATGCTCGCCGGGAGCCCGGTCAGTGCCTGCCCTCCGGAGCGACGCGCCTGAGGTGCGAGCGAGGTGCGCATGCGCCACACGGGTTTTATTGAGTCACCGCGACTCCGGAGCCCGCGGCTCGAGCATGGGCAGGCTGCCCGCGCCTTCGCGCTTGCGTGTCTTCCTTTGCCAGGCGCACGCTGCGGCAGCCGGGCTTGCCCCGCGGTCGAGCTTCTTCTCCAGCAGGTGCATTCGGGCTGTGGTCTCCGTCAGCATGTCCATAAGCAGTTCCTGCTGCAGCTTCAGGTAGTTGTTCTCCTCCAGCAGCACCTGGCTTTTGACTCGCTGCATCTGTGCCTTCCAGCCGGCGATGGTCTGCGAGGGCAGCTGCGGCGGCGACCACACTAGCTGGCCTTCGGCGGTCCACCGTCCGCCGCGGAACACGAAGGCCTCGTCGCTGAGGCGCGTGCGGGGCGAGCCGTAGCTGAGGCCTAGTTCCGCCTGGCGCGTCTGGTGGTCCAACAGGTAGAAGGTAGACATGGAGGAGATGCGGCGCAGCGGCGGGCGTCGTGGTGAGAAGCGCCGCGAGCAGTGGTCGACCCAGAACTGCCGCAGCTGCTCCCACAGGCGGCTGGTGTAGCCCCAGGCCAGGCACCCAAAGGCCTCCAGGGCGAGGGCCGGGCGGGCCTTGTCAGGCGCACGAATGCTCGGAGCGTAGCCACGAGGACCCGGGTGACTCGGGCTGCGCCCTTGTCTCTCAGGCCCCGATGTCCAGAATGATACAGGCGAGCCAGGGGCACTGCTGGGGAGCAAGAATATGGGTGAGCGGCCTGCTCGGGCGAGCTGTTCTACCCCCTATTCCCTAAAACCACTAGGCCTGCTGGGCGGGGCTCAGGCCTGCGACGCAGCCTGGGACTAACCAGCTGCTGGCCACTGAGGAGTCCATCCCAGCCCACACGCCTCGCGGCAGTCTTCCCGGAAACTTCTCCAAAGACCACTTCTGGGTCTTGGGGCTAGATAGGCTGATTAAGGACCAGAGCCCTGCTCTCTTGAGTGCTGAGTGGCTGCTGGAAGGGGTTAATGGACCCTTAGGGAAGAAGGGAATGATAGCAGAGACAAGATGCACAGGAATTTTGACGGGTACGTTGGGGGTGCATAAAGGAGAAACTCTAGGCAGAGTGAAGGGCTCTGCAAGGTTCCAGGGTTTTGCATGTGAGGAAGAGCTTGGGGTAGGCTCGGTGTAGGGTATTAATATCACAAGAGGAAGCTGGAAAGGGAAACCAGGGCGCTCTGTGAGGGTGCTGTACAGGCAGGCTCCAAAGTTTCGACTTCCTTCTGTGAGTAAGAGGGCACTACTGAAGGACTACAAAGGCAGAGCTAGATCTACATTCTGAAAAGTATCTGGTGGATGTCTAGCATACCCAACAGCGTTATTGCCCTTATCATTCACTTATTTTACAACTTTGAACTGACTGACATCTGCTTTGTGCCAGGCTGTGGTTTGGGTAGAGGGTCCCAAGCACAGCCTACGCCTGCCCTCAAGGTATTCCCTCAAGATATTCCTGGTCTATCTGGGAAGCCTGATATGTGTGTTTAGATCACAGTCCCTTGTAGTCGGTTCGGGGGAGGCATGTGCCATGGGCTAGAACCTATACTTAGGACCTGAGCCAACAGTGGTTGTGCAGACTGGGCATGACTTCTACCCCAAGCAGTGCTCAAGGAAGCTAAAGTCAGGTAACAGACGTGTCCTGTTCTCCCTTACCTCACTCCTTGAGTGCTGATTCTGTTGTATGAGAAAGAGGACTGCGTTTTCTTTTAAATTCCTCTTAGCCCCATGGAGAGTGAAAAGAATCCTGGGGCAGTGTTCCCTCTGTTAGGCCTCCATTAATTCAGCACACACTATTTTTCACACAAACCTGGGCAGTACTGTCCCCTAGATCTGGCTCAGGGGCATGTCTCTGGAAGACCACATAGGGCCTAAAGGGTAGAACCAGGCCCACCCTTGAGGTTGCATCTTTCCAGAGGACCCTTCCCCCATAATCCTCACATGTCTTGCCTCACCTGGAGGATGTGTTGAAGTTGCCAAGCTGCTGTCCTAGGCCCGGCCCCATTTCTGAACCACTCAGGTGCTTTTTACCAGCTATGACTCACAATGCCTCTTGGCCAGATCAGCTAAGCTATAAAACAGACCCCAGGGACCTCCTCTGTATTCATTCAGCACACTTGCTGAGGGCCTACTGTGTTCCAGGCAATGTTCTTAGGGTGTGACAAAGATATTCCCTCATTATTCTTAGATGTGGAGAAGGTCATAAGCAGAACCTAAGATAGGAATATGTTCCAGGGGAATGAACAAAATAGTCCCTCATGAAGCTAACCAAGGGTGTCATGGGTCAGATTTCGAAGAAGCAGAGCCTGAGATGAAAATTTTTTGAGGGATTTATTGGGGAAGTGATGAAAGCAGGGCAGGGCAGGGAAAAAAGGTAAAGCTAAGCAAGAACATGGCAAGTGGAGACTGACTAGTCAGATCTCACAGGGAACTGTACAAAATTGTGCCACAGAGTTAGGTCTCCTTACTGCAAAGGAGCCAATCTTTTGTGCTCTTCTTTTCACCCACCCACCTCTCATTTCAGTCAGTCATTGGCAGGGGCAGCTGTGAGTTGTCAACCAACAGTTAAGGCGCCTATGGGGTGGGTGCACCTCCAGTAAAGGGATCTGTGGGATGTCAACAACATAGAGGGGAAGCAAATAGATAATTAAAATGAAAGGAAATAACTACATTAATAAGAATTTCTGATTGTGATACATGCCATGAAGAAAAGAGAAATATAGAAAGTGACTTTAGGACAAAATGAGGGGTAGGGACCAATTTAGAATTAGCACTTAGTGAAGGCACTTGATAGTCATACCTAGACCTGAAGGATGAGAAGGGGCTAGAGGTTGAAAGGAGCTGGGCTTATCTGAAGGACAAGTGCTGTGTTGAGCAGTGGAAGGAAATAAAGTCAATCCTGTTCTCCAAACATGCTCAGTCAATTGCCATCACCTCTACTTAACTTTCCTTATCCCAGGGGTCTCTTACAGGGGCATCCAGTGTCCTGATCGTTCTAGGAGTCACCCAGCCCCAGGGGAGCTCACAATGTAGCAGAACCAAGTGGTAGTGCCACCTCCCAGAAAACTTTTTTCTTGAACAGGTATGATTGACACAATAAACTACACACATTTATAATGTACTCTTTGGTATGTTTGGATAATTTGATGTAAGAAATCATCACCAAAATCAAGATAATGAAGATATCCATTACTTTCAGAAGTCTCCTCTGCTCCCATGACTATATAGTTTGTATTTTCTAAAATTTTATATAAATAGAATTATTTAGTATGTACTTTATTTCTGCACTAGCTTCTTTTTTTTTTTTTGCACTAGCTTCTTGCAGCATAATTATTTTAGGTTGAAATTCATTCATTCGTTTTTTACTGAGTAATATCCATTACTTGGAAATCCTGCAGTTTGTTTTCCCATCTACCTGTTGATGGAAGTTTGGGTTGTTCCCATCTGAGGGGCTATACAGCTGCTATAAATCTGTATAATGTCTTTGTGTGGCCATACACTTCAGTTTTTCTTGAGTAAACACCTAGGAATAGGATGGCTAGGTAATATGATGTGTATGTTTACCTTTTTATGAAGTTACCAGTTTTCCCAAAATGATTGTACCATATCCCCACCAACAGTGAAAACGTTTCTCTTCCTGTTTCTCCACATACTTGCCAATAGTTAGTATGGTAAATCCATTTAATTTTAGTTATTCTAGTGTGTGTGTCTAAATTGTGATTCTGATTTCTTACTATTGGGCTGATTATGTTGAGTGTCTTTTGTTGTTGTTGTTGTTGAGTGTCTTTTCATGTGTTTATTTGTTACCCACCTTGCTGTTCATCAGTCACATGATGAACAATAAAGTTCAGCTTAGTCCAGTTCAGTCGCTCAGTCCTATCCAACTCTGCAACCCCATGGACTGCAGCATACCAGGCTTCCCTGTGCATCACCAACTCCTTGAGCTTGCTCAAATTCATGTCCATCGGGTTGGTGATGCCATTCAACCATCTCATCCTCTGTCATCCTCTTCTCCTCCTGCTTCCAATCATTCCCAGCATCAGGGTCTTTTCAAATGACTCAGTTCTTCGCAGCAGGTGGCCAAAGTTTTGGAGCTTCGGCATCAGTCCTCCCAATGAATATTCAGGACTGGTTTCCTTAATAATGGACTGATTGGATCTCCTTGCTGTCCAAGGGACTCTCAAGAGTCTTCTCCAACACCACAGTTCAAAAACATCAATTCCTTGGAGCTCAGCTTTCTTTACAGTCCAACTCTCACACCCCTACATGACTATTGGAAAAACCAAGCTTTGACTAGACGGAACTTTGTTGGCAAAGTAATGTCTGCTTTTTAATGTGCTGTCTAAGTCATAACTTTTCTTCCAAGGAGTAAGCATCTTTTAATTACATGACTGTAGTCACCATCTGCAGTGATTTTGGAGCCCAACAAAATAAAGTCTCTCGCTGTTCCCTTTGTTTCCCCATCTATTTGCCATGAAGTGATGGAACCAGATGCCATGATCTTAGTTTTCTGAATGTTGAGTTTTAAGGCAACTTTTTCACTCTCCTCTTTCACTTTCATCAAGAGGCTCTTTAGTTCTTTGTTGCTTTCTGCCATAGTGTGGTATCATCTGCATATCTGAGGTTATTGGTATTTCTCCTGGCAATCTTGATTACAGCTTGTGCTTCATCCAGTCCAGCGTTTCTCATGATGTACTCTGCATATAAGTTAAATAAGCAGGGTAACAGTATACAGCCTTGATGTACTCCTTTCCATATTTGGAACCAGTCTGTTGTTCCATGTCCAGTTCTAACTGTTGCTTCTTGACCTGTATACAGATTTCAGGAGTCAGGTAAGGTGGTCTGGTATTCCCATCTCTTGAAGAATTTTCCATAGTTTGTTGTGATCCACACAGTCAAAGGCTTTGGCATAGTCAATAAAGCAGAAATAGATGTTTTTCTGGAACTCTCATGCTTTTTTGATGATCCAGCGGATGTTGGCAATTTGATCTCTTATTCCTCTGCCTTTTCTAAATCCAGCTTGAACATCTGAAAGTTCACAGTTCAGGTACTGTTGAAGCGTGGCTTGGAGAATTTTGAGCATTACTTTGCTAGCCTGTGAGATGAGTGCAATTGTGCAGTAGTTTGAACATGCTTTGCCTTTCTTTGAGATTGGAATGAAAACTCACCTTTTCCAGTCCTGTGACCACTGCTGAGTTTTTCCGATTTGCTGCCATGTTGAGTGCAGCACTTTCACAGCATCATCTTTTATGATTTGAAATAGCTTAACTGGAATTCCATTATCTTCACTAGCTTTGTTCATAGTGATGCTTCCTAAGGACCATTTGACTTCGCATTCTGACAAATAAAGACATACCTGCAAATAGTGAGGGAAGGCTATCTTTTATAAATGGTGCTGAGTCAATTTGTCATCCATATGAAAAAACACTATCAACAAAAATTAACTGAAAATGGAACACAAAGTGTAAAGTTAAACGGTGAATTGTCTAGCTTTGCAAAGCATTCTTAAGTATTACATGAAAAGAATGACTCTCAAAAGTAAAAATTGATAAATTGGACTTTGTTCTTGTCTTTTGCCCCTTTTTTTAAAAACTGGATTGTTTCATTTGAGTATAAGGAGTTCTTTAATGCTAGAAAAAACTGTCAGATATGTTTTGCAAATATTTTTTCTCAGTCTCTGACTTGCCTATTAAAGCAAAAGTTTTTAATTTGAATAAAGTCCAGTTTATCAATTTTTACTTTTGAGAGTCATGCTTTTCATGTAATATTTAAGAATGCTTTGCCATACTAGAAATTTCACTGTTTTAGCTTTACATTTTATGTCCCATTTTCAATTAATTTTTGTTGATAGTGTTTTTCATATGGATGACAAGTTGAGTCAGCACCATTTCTAGAAGACTAGCCTTCCCTCACTATTTGCTCCTATGTCTTTTTTGTTCATCTTGTGACTGTATACATGACTGTTTCTGGACTCCACGTGCTCTTCTATTGATTTTTTTTATTCTTATACTAATAACATATTTAATTATTGTGGCTTACAGTAAATCTTTATCTGGGAATATAAATCTTCAAACTTTTTTTTAAGGATCGCTTTGGTTTTCTAGGTCCTTGGAATTTTCATATAATTTTAATTCCACATAATTGAATTTCTGTCCTAATTTTAGAATTAGAATGTCAGTTTCCACAAATAAATCCTTATGCTCACTGTTCAGAGTTCTCTCTTATCATCAGGATAAGCTTGAATCAGCCCTCAGAAGGTTGTCTAATAGACATGGAATCAGAGCCCAGGAATATTTGAATCCAGCCAATCACACTTTCCCCTTCTCTTCCTCAGTCCGTCTTCTGCTCCCCCCTAGTTGTGTCTATGTTATTAAAGGTAATTTTCATTTATACTTATGACATTTCCGGAAGATCCTGAGTAATCAGGAATGGTATACAGCAACTTTCAATTTCCCTTATTCCCATGGTCTGCAAAAAAGGAAAAGCTACAAAACCCAAGGAAGTCTTTTTTGATGGTCTGAACAGAAGAAGTTTAGAGGAGGAATAATTCCAACTTAACATGTTAACTCCTTTCACAAGCAGACCTTGCGTTTGAGGAAATTTAATGAAAAATATAGATTTTTTTTTTTTTTTTTTTTTGCCACACGGTGCTACATGCAAGATCACAGTTCTCCAACCTGGAATCAAACCCATCCTTCCCCCCAAAAGTGGAAGTGTGGAGCCCCAACCACTGAATTGCCAGGGAAGTCCTGAGAACTGTAGAATTTGAAGATACACAATCAATAACAATGGTTCTTGGCTTCTTTGAGGGACTTGGTCTCCAAGTCACTGGAAAGACCAGACTTGGAGCCTGTGAGGAAAGGAGTATCAGATCGTGATAGGCCTGAGTTTAAGGGCATAAAGGCCATTCTGATGGCACAGAGAAAAGGAAAGAGGTTCTAAAAAAGAATTTGCTTTTCTTCACAGCTATAGGAGCTATAAATATCAGTGGATCCCTTCTCTTATCAACCAGCAAACTTCTAAAGCCATGAAAGCAAAATCTTGTTCACCCTCATGACCATTTCAACCCAATTTCTAAGATAAGCTGTTAGTAATACTTATCCTTCCATGAAACAATGAAGGGTTGTTTGTGCTAATAGCTTTTAAAAACATAAATATTTGCATTTATATTAAATCTGATAGAAAAAGTAATTCAAGTAGTACAGAAAAAGAAAAACATAGTTATACAAAATATACATGCTTTTATTTTCCAATCAGTTGCCTGAGGTGACCTCTAAAAATGATACACTCTTCACTTGACCCAGAAAACCTCGCAAAATCATGCAGATCAAGAGGTTCAGATCTTTGTGTTCATTTTAAGAACATTCATGAAACTGCCCAGGCCATTAACGGTGTGCATATCCAAAAAACCACCAAGTATCTGAAGGAGGTCACTTTAAAGAAGCAATGTGTACCATTCCATCATTACAATGGTGGAGTTGGTAGGTGTGCACAGGCCAAACAGTGGGGCTGGACTCAGGGTCAGTGGCCCAGAAAGAGTACTGAAGTTTTACTGTACATGCTCAAAAATGCAGAGAGTAATGCTGAACTTGAGGGCTTAGATGTAGGTTCTCTGGTCATTGAGCACATCCAAGCGAACAAAGCCCGCAGAACTTCCAGAGCTCATGGTCAGATCAACCCGTACATGAGCTCTCCTTGCCACATGGAGATGACCCTTACTGAAAAAGAACAGATTTTTCCTAAACCAGAAGAGGAGGTTGCACAGAACAAAAAGATATCCCAGAAGAAACTGAAGATACAAAAACTTATGGCCCGGGAATAAACGCCACAAAAAATAAATGCAAATAAAAGTAAAAACCAAGATACACAGGCTTCACCTTGTACTTCCACTTTCTGCAAGGTGCCTTTTTAGAAAGAACAACATTAGTGGGAAAGAATGCCCATCCCTTATTTGGTTCACACTTCCTTGGGCCTTTTTTTCTTTAGCTTCTCCTTCAGCCTTCCCCTTGGGCTTGGTGACTTCAGCAGGGCTGAGATGTAGTACAAGGGGGGACTGTGGTAGTAATCTAGGGGTTGCTATTGCTTCCTCTCTCATACCTATGCTGCCTTAAAATTGGTTACCTCCATGTTCTTTGTAATCTGCAGTGCTCTGCAGAAAATGTTTAAATTTTCTGTTTTAAAAAAATAACTGAGTCATATGGCAGTTCTCTTTCCAATTTTTTAAGAAATCTCCACACTGTTTTCCATAGTGGCTGTACTAGTTTGCATTCCCACCAACAGTGTAAGAGGGTTCCCTTTTCTCCACACCCTCTCCAACATTTATTGCTTGTGGACTTTTGGAGAGCAGCCATCCTGACTGGCGTGTAATGGTACCTCATTGTGGTTTTGATTTGCATTTCTCTGATAATGAGTGATGTTGAGCTTCTTTTCATGTGTTTGTTAGCCATCTGTATGTCTTCTTTAGAGAAATGTCTGTTTAGTTCTTTGGCCCATTTTTTGATTGGGTCATTTTTCTGGAATTGAGCTATAGGAGTTGCTTGCATATTTTTGAGATTGATTCTTTGTCAGTTGCTTTGTTTGCTATTATTTTCTTCCATTCTGAAGGCTGTCTTTTCACCTTGCTTATAGTTTCCTTTGTTGTGCAAAAGCTTTTAAGTTTAATTGGGTCCCATTTATTTATTTTTGCTTTTATTTCCATTTCTCTGGGAGATGGGTCATAGAGGATCCTGCTGTGATTTATGTCAGAGAGTGTTTTGCCTATGTTCTCCTCTAGGAGTTTTATAGTTTCTGGTCTTACGTTTAGCTCTTTAATCCATTTTGAGTTTATTTTTGTTTATGGTGTTAGAAAGTGTTCTGGTTTCATTCTTTTACAGGTGGTTGACCAGTTTTCCCAGCACCACTTGTTAAAGAGATTGTTCTTTTCTCCATTGTATATTCTTGCCTCCTTTGTCAAAGATAAGGTGTCCATAGGTGTGTGGATTTATCTCCGGGCTTTCTATTTTGTTCCCACTGCTGGGCATACACACTGAGGAAACCAGAATTGAAAGAGACACGTGTACCCCAGTGTTCATCACAGCACTGTTTATAATGGCCAGGACATGGAAGCAACCTAGATGTCCATCAGCAGACGAATGAATAAGAAAGTTGTGGTACATATATACAGTGGAATATTACTCAGCCATTAAAAAGAATACATTTGAATCAGTTCTAATGAGGTGGATGAAACTGGAGCCTATTATACAGAGTGAAGTAAGCCAGAAAGAAAAACAACAATACAGTATACTAATGCATATATATAGAGAGAATTTAGAAAGATGGTAATGATAACCCTATATGTGAGATAGCAAAAGAGACACAGATGTAAAGAACAGTGTTTTGGACTCTGTGGGAGAAGGCGAGGGTGGGATGATTTGAGAGAATAGCATTGAAACATGTGTATTACCACATGTGAAACAGATTGCCAGTCCAGGTTCCATGCATGAGACAGGGTGCTCAGGGCTGGTGCACTGGAATGACCCTGAGGGATGGGATGGGGAGGGAGGTTGAGGGGGTTCAGGATGGGGAACACATGTACACCTGTGGCGGATTCATGTCAATGTATGGCAAAACCACTACAATATTGTAATTAGCCTCCAATTAAAATAAATAAATGATTAATTAATTAAATAAAAATGAATAATTCTAAAAAATAAAAAAAAGAAAAACTGAAAAAAGTGTTGATGATGTTCTGTCTGCTCTACATAGCCACCAGGAAGTGCCCCAGAACCTGAGAGTTTTCACCTGGGTGTGAGTGGTGGTGGCTAACCAGAGGGGAAGGCAAGCAGACAGGCAATGAGAGCACTGAATCTCCCTATCAGTGGAAGATCCCAAGGTCTTCTGAAGAGTGGAAAGTGGACTCAGAATGTGCACCATGGCCCAGCACAAAGTGTGTGCCAGCTGAACTTGAAAACTCCTGCCTCAGGTCATTGGGAGCAGATGACAAGTCAAATAGCACTTATTTTCAGCAGAAAAGCATTTTTTGTTGTCCTATATATGTATTAATTTGGATGTTTTATAGGTAATTTATAAATCACGGTTTTATATTTGTGTAACAGCTGTAATTAAATGCATGGTATGCTTATGTTTTTAGGCATTTACACAAGAATGTGTGGTGGGTTAATATTTTGATTAGCCTATACATAGTTGTCCCGAATATTCCTTTTTACACAGACCTATTACCATTTAAATAAAAATCTGAGTCTTTCTGCAGAAAACAGAATTACCTAGGGGCTTCTAACTTTCAAAATAGGCTCTATAAGGATATGAATAACTCTGAACAATCATCTTGAATTGTGAGAGCCTGGCTTTTTTTTTTTTTTTTTTTTTGCCATGCTGTGGGGATTGTGGGATCTCAGTTCAGTTCCCCAACCAGGGATTGAACCTGGTGACAGCAGTGAAAGCCCCAAATCCTAACCACTAGACCACCAGGGAGCTCCCCTGGCCTTTCTTTTTTACATTGTGAATTTGAAAATTGTGCAAGGAGGACTTCCCTGGTGGCACAGTAGAGAGGAACCCACCTGCCAATGCAGGGGGCACAGGTCTGGTCCCCGCTCTAGGAAGATTCCACCTGCCGTGGAGCGACTGAGCGCTTGTGTCACAAGTCACAATTATTGAGCCGCAGGCTGCAGCTGCTGAAGCCTCACATACCTGGAGCCTGTGCTCAACAAGAGGAACAAGTGCAATGAGAAACCTGTACTGGCCAAAACTAGAAAAAGCCTGAATACAGCCAAAAAGAAGAGTGAAAATTGTGCAAGGGAAAAAAAATTTTTCAAGATAACTTGTGCAGAGAATGACAATATACACTTTATCTAGAGTCTCCTACTCTCAACATTTTACCCTATATCCTTTGTCATTTCTGAACCGTTATATGCATCATGGCCCTTTGCGCCTAAATACTGTGTTTATTCTCTTACATAACCACGATACAGTTACAACCACGATACACAGTTACAACCACAATACAGTTACCAACCTTATAAATTTATGTTGATATACTACTTTATAATCAACCATCCATATTTCAGTTTTGTCAGTTTACTAATAATGTCCTTTATAGCATTTTTTCCTTCTAGTACAGGATCCTGTCTAGGGACAGGCATTGCATTTAAATGTTGCAAAGGAACCTTCCCTACTGTGGGCACTTTTAAGACCATATAAGTGTCCTATTCCTCAAAATTCCCCCTAAAGTTAGCATCCTTTGGTGACTCTCACGTGATCCCATCTTTACCTTTATAATTGCCAAATTGTGCTTTTCCAACACTGGCATTCACTTTATACTTATCAGTTGGCCCTCAGCGTTCTACTGTAAGCAAGAGCTCTTCCTTCTCCTCTGTTGGTATTGCAAGATAATAGAAAATATGTATGTCAGTATCTGCCCCCAATTTCTGGCACAGAGTTCCTGAAACTCTTGCAATTTCCTAAGTGTTAAGAGCATTACGCATATCTTTTGTTTTAGTATTTGGTCTTTGGCCACTGTTCCTGACACAGTTTCTAAACCCCTTGGAGTTTCTTGAGTTACAGCAGTGTCTTTTGGTCTAATGAAGTGAGTCCTGGTGCACGCCTAGATGGGAGCTAGGCACCAGGAAGACCGAACCATGAACTTTCAGCCCCTCCTCCCCTGCACCATTCTCCAGAGAGGAGAAGGGCTGGAAATGGAATTGGTGATTGACCATGCTGCCATAAAAATTCCTTAAGCACTGGGTTCAGAAAGTTTCTAGGTTGGTGAACACATCCATGTTCTGGGAGGGCTACAGGGACAGAAGTTTGTGCTCCAGACCCTCCCATACCTCATGCTGTTTATCTCATCTGACTGTTCATTGGTATCTTTTATCATATCCTTTAATAAACTGACAGATGTAAGTAAGTGTTTCTGCATTCTGTGAGCTATTCTAGTAAATAATCAAATCCAAGGAGAGGAAGTCATGGATACCTCAAATTTATAGACAAGTCAGACAGAAATTGTGGCTAACTTGAGGATTCATTACTTTTGATTAGCATCTGAAGTGGTCAGTCTTATGGAACTAAGTCCTTAACCTGTAGGATCTGACACTGGCTATCTTCAGGTGGATAGTGTCAGAATTGAGTTAAATGGTAGGAACCAGTTGGTGTCACAGAATTGCTTGGCATGGGGAAAATTCCTACACATGTGGTGTAGGAAGTGTGAATA
The DNA here is from genome assembly GCF_963930625.1 of Muntiacus reevesi. NCBI lineage: Eukaryota > Metazoa > Chordata > Mammalia > Artiodactyla > Cervidae > Muntiacus > Muntiacus reevesi. Next base: position 180,586,903 of record NC_089249.1, on the reverse strand, counting down.
TGGTAGTAGTGTGACATTAAAGAAGAAACACAGGAGGAATTTAATTTTTTCTTTATAGATATACACCTATCAAGGCTTCCCTGGTGGCTCAGATGGTAAAGAATCTGCTTGCAATGCAGGAGACCCAGTTTGATCCCTCAGTCCAGAAGATCCCCTGAAGAATGGAATGGCTATGTTGCCAAAATCTTGGCTCTCTGTGCACCAATGCCAAACAGAAATATGGAGACAGAGTTATGGAGGAGAAAGAGTAGCTTTATTATTTTGCCAGGCAAAGGGAGAACACAGCAGCCTACCACCTCAAGAGTTGTGCCCCTCTCTCTGCTGAGTGAGTGAAAGTCACTCAGTCGTGTCCGACTCTTTGTGACCCCATGGACTATACCGTCCATGGAGTTCTCCAGGCCAGAATACTGGAGTGGGTAGCCTTTCCCTTCTCCAGGGGATCTTCCCAACCCAGGGGTCAAACCCAAGTCTCCCACATTACAGGCGGATTCTTTACCAACTGAGCCACAACGGAAGCCCCTCTCTGCTGAGTAGGGAAAAGTGAAATGGCAACCCACTCCAGTACTCTTGCCTAGAAAATTCCATGGATGGAGGAGCCTGGTGGGCTACAGTCCATGGGGTCGCAAAGAGTCGGACATGACTGGGCAAATTCACTTTCTTTCTATATAGTCAGGCAGGAGTATGTGATTAAGGATCAAGGTAGTAACAGTCTATTTCTTCTGCAGAGTTTCGAAAGCACAGGGTTGCTGTCAAGTTAGGGTGTGTGCAGGGTCTTAGGTGGTCTAGTTTCCCAATCTTGATGAGCCTCTCTGATCCTTTAATCTTGCCTCGGGTGGTTTCATTGCTGTTCCTCTGATTAGCAACTGTTCTGCCCTTTTGGAACTGAGAGGTCATGAAGGCTGGAGTCTTCCCTATAAGAAATTGGGGACAAAAAGGTCTCTGTGCCCTGGAGTCCCACAGGGTCCTGCTCAGCATCAGCTACCCGCTCCAGTGTTCTTGCCTGGAGAATTCCATGGACAGAGGAGCCTGGTGGGCTACATACAGTCCATGGGGTCACAAAGAGTTGGACATGACTAACACTTTTATAGACTTAGTAATTTATATTTTTCTTTTCCTTTTTAAAAATATGCTTACAGTTGTCTTTTTCAGTGATTTATAGCTCATTTAATTATTTTGATTCTCAGATGGCTGGGCCCTCCCTCAGAGATTCTGATGTACTATTCCAGAGGTATACCTTGGGTACTAGGATTTTAAAAGCTTTCCAGGGGACTTCCCTGGCAGTCTACCAGTTGAGATTTGGTGCTTCCAATGCAGAGGACACAGGTTCAACCCCTACTTGGGGAACTATGATCCCACATGCCTCACAACACAGCCAGAATAACTAAATAATAAATAAAAAGCTTTCCAGGTAATTCCAGTGGGCAGCCAAGGCAAAAAGCAAAAAGCAAAGCAAAAACCTTAAAATGTAAAACATAGAGACCAAAGCATGGAAACAGAAAAAAGCTGACAGAAAACACATAGAGAAAAAAGTTGTCAATTAGAAAGTGGTCTGGTGCAGTGAGGAAATGAGCAGATTTTCTCCCTAGAAAATAACTATGAGATTGGGGGGAAATATTTTTTGAAGGATTTAGGGTTCTGGAAATTGGCCAAAAGTAATTGAGAAATTGAGAGGCATTTATTTACCCATGAAAAACTTCTGAAATCTGGTTAGAACAGTGAGAGCCTGTGGAACTCTTGCCTGGGGCAGGTAAGGTGGTCTGCTAGTCCCATCTCTATAAGAATTTTCCACAGTTTGTTGTGATCCACACAGTCAAAGGCTTTGGCGTAGTCAATAAAGTGGAAGTAGATGTTTTTCTGGAATTCTCTTGCTTTTTTGATGATCCAACGGATGTTGGCAATTTGACCTCTGGTTCCTCTGCTTTTTCTAAATCCAGTTTGAATATCTGGAGATTCTCAATTCACATACTGTTGAAGCCTAGGTTGGAGAATTTTGAGCATTACTTTGCTAGCGTGTGAGATGAGTGCAATTGTGCTTCCGTAATTCCCCTTCCATAAACCCCCCTAAGTAATGGTGTTTGGAGAGCTTCTAGCTTGTTCAACACATGCAGGTGCTAGGAGGTTGGCATGCCTGGAGTGGGTATAGAATCTCTGCACATTCATACACATACACACTCATAAGTTAGCCTATGCATTTTTCCATTTGGCTGTTCCTTAGTGGTAGCTTTTTATTTCAGTAAACCTGTGATAACAAGTATTTTCCTGGGTTCTGTGTGTTGTTCTCTGAACCTGAAGAGGTGGTCATGGGAACCCCCAAATTTGTAGCTGGTCAAGGCAACCTGTGAGTAGCCTGTGTACCTCATCTGCAGCTGAGCATCTGATGTGGGGGCAGTCTTAGCCTTTAAACCTGTGGTGTCTGAGATTAATTGGGTAGTTAGTGTCAAAATTGAATCGAACTTGTTACCAAGTCCAAACTCACTCTGCTTGGCCCACAGGACATACCAGTAAGTGCACAAGATGAGGTGTTAAGCCTGGTAGACCTAGAAGATGGCGGATTTATATCTCAAAATTACCATCTATCTTGGTTTGGATGCCAGTTTCTTTTATAGAACAGAGAGGCGGGTGGGTAAGGAGGCAAAGAAAAAAGGCCACTAATCTGAGAAATATCTTCTGGAATGGCCAGCCTGCAGGGATTTGTTCTCAACTTCTTAAGAACATCATGCTTTAGCAGAAAAATCTCTAGCAGGACCAACAGTCCTATTCTGTCTTGGGCCCAGACCCAGGATCCCCAGGATCAGCTAAGCTTGAAGCCCCCCTCTTTTAGGGCTCTATACTTTACCACCAGTCATCTGGGCTCACACTCTCACTGTTGCCTTTGGTTGTTCTTTTCCTAGATTTCTGAGTCCTATGGTGCAGTCTTCAGCATCAACATTTAATGCTTTTGTTTCTAGATATCCTGTCATTCCCTAATTCTGCCCTTTAATCAACTTCAAGAATTAGTATCCTAACCAGACTCATATCTGGTAGTCTCTCTCTTTTTTAGACTCCCTGGAATAATATTAAAATAAAGCTTCCCTAGGGAATTTCCTGTTTGTCCAGTGGTTAGGACTTGGCTTTTTCACTGTCAGGGCCGGGTTTGATTTCTGGTTGGGAAACTAGGATCCTGCATCCCATATGCTGTGTCCAAATTAAAAAAAAATAATTATAATGGTTCCCTAAGTATCTAAATCATAACCAAAATTTAAATTTAACCTATCTCCCTAAAAACTCATTGGCTAGGTCCTAACCCAACTCTTGAGCTGAGCAAGCTCCCATTACTTTAAAGAACACCTTTCTCCAGCCAAAATACATGATGTCCCTAAATATATGATACCCATTTTCCTGCCTTTCCAAATGCTTTCCCATACTTAAAGGAGCCTTTCTCCAACTCTCCACCTACAGAAATCCTGCATATCCTACCTTATCCAGTTCAAGTACATATTTCCCTGTTCGTTCTAGATGAAAGCAGTCCCTCCTAACTAAAAATCCCCTTAAATTCCATTTAGTACTGCCATCTTTTAACATTTACCTTCTCATTTTCCCTTCCAAGATGGCAAGAGGGAATAAAGCTGGCTCCTCACCTAGAACCAGACATCCTGGAATGTGAAGTCAAGTGGGCCTCAGGAAGCATCACTATGAACAAAGCTAGTGGAGGTGATGGAATTCCAGTTAAGCTATTTCAAATCCTAAGAGATGATGCTGTGAAAGTGTTGCACTCAGTATGCCAGCGAATTTGGAAAACTCAGCAGTGGCCACAGGTCTGGAAAAGGTCAGTTTTCATTTCAATCTCAAAGAAAAGCAATGCCAAAGAATGTCCACACTACCACACAATTGCACTCATCTCACACGCTAGCAAAGTAATGCTCAAAATTCTCCAACCTGGGCTTCAACAGTACGTGAACTTCGAGATGTTCAAGCTAGATTTTGAAAAGGCAGAGGAACCAGAGGTCAAATTGCCAACATCCGTTGGATCATCAAAAAAGCAAGAGAATTCCAGAAAAACATCTACTTCCACTTTATTGACTACGCCAAGGCCTTTGACTGTGTGGATCACAACAAACTGTGGAAAATTCTTATAGAGATGGGACTAGCAGACCACCTTACCTGCCTCCTGAGAAATCTGTATGCAGGTCAAGCAGCAATAGTTTGAACTGCACATGCAGCAACAGACTGGTTCCAAATAGGGAAAGGAATATGTCAAGGCTGTATATTGTCATCCTCCTTTTTTAACTGACATGCAGAGTACATCATGAGAAACGCCGGGCTGGATGAAGTATAAACTGGAATCAAGATTGCCAGGAGAAATATCAATAACCTCAGATATGCAGATGACACCACTCTTATGGCAGAAAGTGAAGAGGAACTGAAGAGCCTCTTGATGAAAGTGAAAGAGGAGAGTGAAAAAGTTGGCTTAAAACTCAACATTCATAAAACTAAGACCATGCCATCTGGTCCCATCACTTCATGGCAAATAGATGAAGAAGCAATGGAAACAGTGAGAGATTTTATTTTGGGGGCTCCAAAATTACTGCAGATGGTGACTGCAGCCATGAAATTAAGATGCTTGCTCCTTGGAAGAAAAGTTACGACCAACCTAGACAGCATATTAAAAAGCAGAGACATTACTTTCCCAATAAAGGTCCGTCTAGTCAAGGCTATGGTTTTTCCAGTAGTCATGTATGGTTGTGAGAGTTGGACTATAAAGAAAACTGAGCGCTGAAGAATTGATGCTTTTGAACTGTGGTGTTGGAGAAGAGTCTTGAGAGTCCCTTGGACTGCAAGGAGATCCAGCCAATCCATCCTAAAGGAAATCAGTCTTGAATATTCATTGGAAGGAGTGATGCTGAAGCTGAAACTCCAATACTTTGGCCATCTGATGCCAAGAACGGACTCATCTGAAAAGTCCCTGATGCTGGGAAAGATTGAAGGCGGGAGAAGGGGATGACAGAAGATGAGACAGTTGGATGGCATCACCGACTCAATGGACATGATTTTGAGCAAGCTCAGGGAGTTGGTGATGGACAGGGAAGCCTAGTGTGCTGCATTCCATGGCTGCAAAGAGTCGGACAGGATTGAGCAACTGAACTGGGGAAGTTGATGTGTGTGTGTGTATGTGTGTGTGCGCGCGCGCGTGTGCATGCCCACTCATTAAGTTGCTTCAGATCTGTCCAACTCTGTGCAATGGAGTGTAGCCTGATAGGCTACTCTGTCCATGAGATTCTCCAGGCCAGGATACTAAAGTGAGATGCCATGCCCTCCTCCAGCGGATCTTCTGGACCCACGGATGGAACCCAGGTCTCTTACATCTCCTGCACTGGCAGCCTGGTTCTTTACCGCTAGCACCCCCTGGGAAGCCCAGGATAGTTGCTACATTTACCAAATCCAGTTTTTTTCACCCTACCATTTAGCCTTTGGGTAGCCAAAGAAATGGACGACAGAAACCAGGACATATAACGGTCTAAAAAAACCACGAACGCTTCCATTTTCTGAGGTTTTCAGCATATTGAAAACTGAAGATATGCTAAAGGTGAATTACAAAACTTGTGGTGTATTTGAAATCTTTCCATTGCACCATCTTTTTCTCTCTATATTGTTGTCAGTGTGTCTGTGTGCCCTTTTTGTCTAATTTTACCTAAGAAAACATCACAAATTGAAAATTGAAATAAACCTGGAGTGTAGCACTCTGGATTGTATTTGAGCTTGGGTAACAAGGTGGCCTCAGGCTAGTGAGCCTAGAGCAATGACACTGCAGGAACCGTGGCGCCAGCCTACATGGCGCAGTGCAGTTGCCTTTAGGCCAGACCGAGGGAGCTGTTAGCGTTGCGCACTCGCTGCATCGGGGGCAAAAGGCCCTTCCCGATGGTTCACCAGACTTCCCATCCCTTCTAGCCAGCAGACATCTGACGCCCAAAGAAGGGAACGGAATGCCAGACTCCGAGCCCGGGTCTAGGCAGAGAAGGTGTGGGAACCACAGAGACAGAGATGCAACTCCTGGAAGCGCGCCCACTAAGGAACCAGTGCAACCGCGCGCGGGAACTCGTGAAGGGCTGGTCCCGCCTCAGGGCGCGCGCGCCCGGGAATATTCCTTGCCGCCGCAGCCCGCCCCCTTCCCTACCGCCCAACCAACGGCCACTTCCTGCCTCACTCCCAGCCAATCCCCACGCTCCACGAAGAATAGCCCTAGGGGGCGTATGGGAAAGTCCTTAGAGCGATGGTCGCATTGACCAACTGAATTCAGAAGCTGGCGCGGGGGGGCTGGCCTTGGCCGTAGCCGTAGCTACTCAGGAGCGAGAGGCGGGCTCAGGGCCGGGCTTCGTGCGGTGGGGCTAGCTCGCGCGGCGGCAGCTGGAGTCAAGGCCTCTTGGTTCTGCGGCACGTGACGGTCGTGCTTCTTCAGCTCCTGTGCTGCCTCAGCCGCCGTATTCTCTGCGGCGCGGGGCCGGTTGTGCGGGTGGGAGCAGGCGCGGGCGCCACCGGCCGTCCCGCCGAGGCTCGAGGTGAGACGGGAGGCCTGCTTGTGTTCGGGCCTGTGAGGACCCTTGGGGGCCTGGATACGCGGCGCCGCGACCGAGGGCCCGAAGAGCCGGGCGTGGCCGGGGCCGAGGGGTCCGGCTGGGTTTCGGAAGCTCAGGCCCAGGCTGGCGCTCCGGCCGTGTGATGTGAGGCCGGGACCGGGGCCGCCTGAGTTAGGGAGCCAGGCCCAGGCCGCGCCACCGGGGTCGGGAGGCGTGGCAGGTGCCTTAGAACCTCTTTTGACCTCTGAGAAAGCTAACTACTTCTTTTGGCTTTGCTTCTAGGGCTTTCTTAAGCCTATTGCTGGCTACCTGTGCAGCTGGGAAGTGGCCTGGAGTGACTGGGTAAAGGTCTGGTATAGGATCGGGCCTAGTCGATATCCCTCGTAGTGGCTAAGAGTTGATAGTGGGCCGAGAGAGAATATTTAGCATTAGAGGTTAAGTATTTGAAAATTAAAATCACAGAGTGAAGAATGGAGTATGGAGAATGTGCTAGAACGCGCAGTGGCTGAAAAACTTAAGCCCTAACATTTAATTACATCTCTCTATGGATGAGGAGTAAGTAATCTGGTTTGTAAATTCAGAAAGACTGGCAGGAAAGCACCCAAAAGCTCTCTGTGGGCAAGTCATTTTATGATGGAGGAAACTTGAGGCCCAGAGCCCTGAAATGATTGGCTCAAGGTCATGGGATTAATTTTATGATCACGTTGGAGTTTTAGTTGAGGCAGTTTTGATGTAGTGGTTAAGGCTAAAGCCCTGGTTCAAGTCGTTAATCTGTCATTTGTTGCTGTATAAACTTAGGCAATTTACTTCTCTGTACCCCAGTTCTCTCCAAATAATGGATATAAAATCTGGTGGTGGTGATGTTAGAACTAAACTGTGTATAAAAAAAGGACAGGAGACACTTTCACTACTTGATAAATGATTTAAATAAATTAAGGCCTGAATGATGTTGGTCCACCACACCAACATCCTCCTTTTTGAGTTGGTTAAGTCCTGGGACCTGAAGTCACCTTTATGGATATAGGAGGAAGAAACTGGACTTTGTGGATTAACTGCTGGGTATGACACAAGTGAATGCTGGCTGGAGGAAGTTAAACTGAGCTGAATATTAAAAGCTTGGGAGGACAAAGGTGAGCCACAGTTAGGTTTCTTTACCTCTGAGTTAGGAAATGGAACATTTTGCTACATTTTGCTTAATTTTTTAATAAGAATTAGTGGGTGGGAGGATTTGTTTTGTTTCGAGGTTTTGTTTTTTTTTTTTTTTTTTTTTTAAGGGAGGAACTGTATTGATTTTTAAAATCATTCTGTTTGTCAGTCTTTTAACAGCGATGTTTAAGTGCCATGAATAGAATCACTGCTGAGTTGTCCATTTGCTGTAGTAAGAGCAGAAGTAGAGAATTGTGTGGGCGTTCTCCTGTGCACCAGCACAAGCAGACAAGTCAGGGAACTGGATTATGAGATGGCCAGAATGAACGGTGTATTGGAGTGTTGCACAGCAAACGCGTTTCCTGACCTGTCTGATAATGAGTGTCAGCAACTCCCTACCTTACTATCTTAACTCAACAGTTTTCAACTAGCACATTATCTTCCAAGGACCTTGAGGGGTAAGCGTTTGACAGAAGTTGTTGCTGCAGTTTTGGCAATCATGCTCTTGCATCCTTTCAGTTACAGAGTTCACTCTCTCTGAGTGATAGCTTAAGGGGATGAAGTGACAGTCGGTAAACACTAATGCAGACTGGAGAGACTTGAATTCCAGGCCCAGCGAGGTAACTAGCCTAATCAGCTACGTTGGTTTCCGTATCTTTAAAACAGAATGAGGAGTGCCCAGGATACCTTACCATTAGGGATCTTTTAGGAGAGACAGATAAGATGGCGAATATGAAACTACTTTGAATGGCATAATGCAAGTAGAAGAATTGGCAGCTCATAATAACTCCTAGGAAATAATAACAGTGCCTGAACATAGTTACAACCTGTACAGCTTACTGTAGAACTTTGTCAGAAAAGTACAGGCTGAATGCTTTGTTAACTATAACAGATAAGTTTAAAATTAAGCTTAACTCTTAAAATTATTTGGAGAATTTTATTTTTTTAAGTAACTTAGAATCTTCAGCAGTGTTTTGGGAATCCACATTTTAAATCTACTTAGTTTATACAAAAAAAGAAAGTGCTATGGAAAGGTACATTTTAATGTTCCTGTCAATCAAAAGCAAAATTCAGAACTGAACTAGGCAGTGTACATCTATTTTTTTAGTGGATGAGCATTTATAGTAAGGACCACTTTGAATTTTATCCCACTATTAAGTGCTTTTATATTTTGACTAGATGTAGTGATACCAGAGGAATGGAAAGTAGTAGTAAAATGGTTATCTGTGACCGGAATCAAATTCCTTTTAAGTGGTTTCTTTTCAATCTAAGACTTCAAGTTTCTTATCACCATTAAAACTGAGTGTTTTAGGACCATTAAAGCTTAAATGGTGTTGCTGGGCAATACCTAGTAATAGTAGAAATCACTGATAATGTTGCACATTACTGTAAGCCAGGTACTGATATAAACACGTTGCATGCATTTTGTTTATATAACTATCTAAGAAGTACACAGCGTTGTTATGTTAGAGATGAAGAAACGGAGGCCCCGAAGTTAGTAATTCACCCAATATGCCAAGTTAAATAGAAGATTAGGAATTGTGAACTTCTGAGTTCCTGCTTGTTGTTTTGCAGGGACTAAGTTGTGTTTGACTGTTGTGACATCGTGGACTGTATAGCCCGCCAGGCTCCTCTGTCCTTGGGATTTACCAGGCAAGAATACTAGAGTGGGTTGTCATGCCCTCTTCCAGGAAATCATCTCAACCCAGCAGTCAAACCCACATCTCCTGCTTCGCCAGTAGATTCTTTACCACTGAACCACATGGGAAGCCCAGTCCTGCTCATTAACCATATTTTTAACTGTGACCTTGAACAGTTTAGCCTTAGTTTCCTCATGTGTCACATGGGATGATAGAGCCTCCTGGGGATCTTATGAAAATTAAATTAGACAATCTAAAGGTGTCTAAAATCAATGAGACATAACATTTTAAAAAGGTAGATAAATGGATAGCCTGCATGAAGGAAAGACTGCCTCATTTTTTAATTACATTCAGCCTTTCAAAAAAATCACTTTGGGGAATTCCCTGGTGGGCCAGTGGTTAGGACTTGGATATTCCATTGTAGAGGGGCCGAGTTCAATCCCTGGTTGGGCAACTAACATCCAGCAAGCTGTGAGCCAAAAGAAAAAAAAAATCACTTTTTTTAAAAGTAACCAATTCTGCCAACTAGGTCACTTCTGTTCTTTTTTCTGATTTCTCATGGATTAAAGGAATTAGAGGTGACATTTCCTAACTACTTTTAAAAGATAAAATTTGAAAAAGAAAAGCTTCAGAACTGAATGATTTTACTTGTGAATTCTACCAGATACTTAGGGAAGATTTAATACCAATCCTTCACAAACTTTTCTAAAAAATAGAAGAAAGGAAGACATTCCTACTCATCCTTTTAGGCCAATATTACCATGGTAACAAAATGAAAGACTTCACAAGAAAACCATAGAACAGTATCCCTTAAGCAAATAGATAAAAAGTCCTCAAAATGCTAGTAAATGGGATCAGCAACATATAAAAAAGAATTATATACCACAGCCAAGTGGGATTTAACCCAGAAATGTAAGTTGGTTTACCATACAGTAAAGAATGTAATATGTTGCATTAATAAAGGACAAAAAACCTACATGATCATCTCAGTTGGATGAAGTGCAACACCCTTTCATGACAGAAGCACTCAACAGACTAGGAATATAAGGGAACTTCGTTGACCGTCTTAAGAGACAAATTCCTTTTGTGGGATTTCTTGTTCCTTTCCAATTTCTCATGGATTAAAGGAATTAGAAGTGAAATTTCCTAACTACTTAAAAAAGTTATTTATTTGGCTGCCCTGGGTCTTGTTGCTTAGATCCAGTTCCCCGACCATCTGGGGCCACCTGCATTGGGAGCACAGTCCTAGCCATTGGACCACCAGGGAAGGCCCCCTAACTACTTTTAAGAAACAAAGTCTTAAAAAGAAAAGCCCAGAACCAAATGGATTCACTGGTGAATTCTACCAAATACTTAGGGAAGAATTAACACTAATCCCTCACAAACTCTTCCAAAAATAGAAGAGAAGAGAACACTTTCCAACTCAGTCTATGAGGCCAGTATTACCCTGATATCAAAACTAGACAAAGACTTCACAAGAAAGCCATAGACTAATATCTTTATGAAAATAGATGCAAAATAGACTATCTTGAAAATATTAAAGTTTAAATTTAATTTAAAGAAAATTTGAGACTCCATTGGTTTTAAAAAATCTTTTTTTTAATGGCCCCTTACTGAGCATAAAGATACCGCCTATGAGAGGTGACAAATTTAATATTTCTTTAGTGTTTCCCAGTTCCTAAAATTGCTCTAAGTCAGTTTTTGATTTGTTGAAATTAAATGCAGAATGTGTATGTTTCTAATAGAATATTTTGTGTTCAGTTGAGGTCTCATGTATATTTTTCAGTACATACAGTAAAATAATAGGACTCTTTAGAATGTGTCCTGAGAACAGAGTTACCATTAACCAAAAATAAACTTAAATTTGGAGGAATTCATAAAATTGGTGGCAGAGCAGGAAATAAGAAAATAACAGATAAACAGGGATATTTCCCTGTCCAAATGCTACAGTTGTATATACATCATTGCAAGGAAGAGTTAAAGAAAAAAATCATAGAATATAATGAGAAGAAAGCTAGTTCTTGTTACATAAAATCATTCAGCTTTGTTGAAATATGTAGGAGGTGTAGGCCATCTGGGAATTGAAGATGTAGTTGTACTAATTGTGTATCAAAAGAACAAACCATTTGTGTACTTATGAAGTACTGGACTCTGATAGACTATTTATTATCTTTCTGTATTTTCACAGCAAGCCTTTGAGTTAGTAGTACTACTAGCTACATTTATAAAATAGAGAAGAAAGACTCCTTTAAGTTCAATAAGCTGACCAAGGTCACAAAGAGGATCAAGAAAGTCTTGAACCCAGATTTCTCTGACATGACAGTTTACCCCATCACATACACTGTACTACCTCTTGCATAAGGTCTTAATTTTCTAAATCGTCAGTTTTAAAATAGAATACTTCCATTTCTAGAATTCAAGGTAAATTCACTCTTAAAAGTTAAAAAGTGAACTGAAATACTAAGAGTGAATAGATTAAGGTCTCTTGAAGAATTCTTCTGACTTTGAGATTTTGAGAACTGGGCTTTTTGCTCTGTCCTTGGAAAATTGAGACACAAGTTGGAAATCATTTATATTGTTTATAAATGTATATTACACATATGCATGTATTTTCTTGGCTTTGTGTACATTTGTCCATGTGATCCCAGGGGTAGAGATTCTCTGCCTTAGATATAGGCTGATAATTATATTTGATTATTAAAAGCAAAACACATTAACTGGAAGGAAGGGGGCAAGATGTTTAGATTTCTAACCCAACTCACATTTCTGGGTCTTTCTCTGTACTTCTGTGCTTTGAAAGACTGGGTCGATTTAAAGCTGGTTTCTATACAACTCTGATCAAGTCTAACAAACCAGCCATACTGATCCGGTAATACATTTTTTAAGAGAAGCTTTCAGGTTTGAAATAATTACAGACCTGCAAAAGTTGCAAAATATTACAGAGAGATCTCTTGTACCCAATACCCAGCTTCCCCAAATAACAGTATAGGTAGATAACTATAGTAAAATATCAGAACTAGGAAGAAATTGCATTGGTACAATCTACAGACCATATTTGGATTTCTCCCAAGTTTTACCTGCCCTTGGGTGTACAATTTTATCATGACACTAGTTGATATGTAAAATTTTTGCTTTTTTGGTTTTTTTTTTTTTTTTTTTTGGTGTTTTTTATAGACAAAACATTCAGGCTGGAGTCTTGAGTAGTACTAACAGATCTCTGCATGTTTTTTCCTAGTTAGATAAAAGGTTATGAGTTTGTTATCCACCTCCAACCCCCCTGAAACTTGATTGGTAAGACTAATGGTACAGAATATTCATGAACTCTGAAAACATGGGCAATTATACTTTGTTTCCAGACTTTATAGACACCCTTTAATGATCCTGAAGGTCAGAGTTGTTTTTTTTTAAATATTTGATAACTAGTTGGCCCTCATGGAATTGATCACTATCAGCAAACATTCATTTAGTGTTTAATATGTGCCAGGTTTGCTGATGGGCATTAGACCCATTTTTTCCTTTAACCCTTTGTAATACAGAATTCTCACACTTCAGTCTTGTGACTGCCAGGAAACAGTCTTGAGCCCTGCCACCCAGTATGTATTGAAAGTCCTTCTGAGGGAATTCCCTGGCAGTCTCACGGCTAGGCATTTTCACTGTTGGGGCCTGGGTTTGATCCCTGATGTCTCAAGCCATTCGGCACGGCCAAAGGGGGGAAAGATCTAGCTGAGAAATATTTAATGAGGATTTGAAGGAAGTGCAAGTGTGTTCACTTCTCTGGAACCTAGAAATTGTAAGTTTTTTTTCCAGATCAAGTTGTGGATCAACGGAAATCAGAACTTGGCCTATGTAGTCTTGGCCTTCATAGTGTTGGTTTTACTGACTTCACTTCTGCTCTAGTTAAGGGATACCATATGATAAAGCCACACAAAACTATATTTACATATAATTTAAGGGCGTTTTTAAGAAAAGTTCACTTTGGTGGACTCATAAATATTAAAGGATTTTCTTGTTTGTGGTTTTGATTTTTAATTGCTACTCTCCTGGAGGTCTGTAAGTAATTTGTAATTTGGCCAAGACAGGAATTTAAATGGGCCCACTGTGAGACAGTTTGTGGCACTCAATAGTTCACTCATGAATTAGACATCCACCTAGCATTTGCACCCAAGCTCAAAGGGGCACTGCGGTAGAGTTTAAGGTAATAGCCTTGCAGTGATTTAAAAAAACAAACAAACAGAAAACAGAGAAAAATGGCTCTTAGAGGAAAATCAGGAAATAAAGTATTCTAAGAAAATGATGGCTTTCAAGCAGAAAGTATGAGAGAAAGTGCTATAATGGTATTCAGGAATAGGAGTGATCTTGCACTGGAAGCGGTAATGTAGCTTAGTGAGCATGAACTGTGAAGAGACTTAGAAAATGTTAATGTTTCTTTACTGCTGGAAAGTGTTAACTTGGTTTAAAGGCATATAATTTCTTCACTTTTATTCTTGAACGTTTTAGATCTAGGAGTCATTTGTGACTTTGGGGAAGTTGGGAGTGGGGGAAATGTGCTATTTATTTTTTTAAAGCATTATTGCTTTGTTGTTGAGCTTCTTGTTACCTATTTCCTGTTAATCTTAGAAATAGTGACAACAGAGAAATACGCTGTCTGCTTTGTTGTTTAGTTGCCAAGTCATGTCCTCTTTTGCGACCCCATGGACTGTAGCCTGCCTGGCTTCTCTGTCCTTGGGATTTCCCAGTCAAGAATACTGGGAGTGGGTTGCCATTTCCTTCTCCAGGTTGGGATTTTCCCGACCCAGGGATTGAACCCACATCTGCACTGCAGGCAGATTCTTTATCACTGAGCTACCTGGGAAGTCCTTACAATCTCTGCTTAGGAGTTTCTAAGTGTTAGACACATGAAGAGTTCTATTTATTTATTTTCCCAAAGTAATTAATTAATTAGGCTGCACTGGGTCTTTGTTGTGGCAGAGGGGTCTTTGGTTGGGGCTTGAAGGATCTAGGTCTCTGAATAGGGATCAAACCCGGCTCTGTGTTAGAAGCATGAACTCAGCCACTGGACCACCAGAGAAGTCCTTGAAGAGCTTTAAAGGGAGAAAAAAGCTGCTACTTAGACGTCTTCTTGGACATTAATACATGTGAAAAATCATTTCATTTCTAAGACAGAGGTGGTATAAAATTATCAAGTTAAGTGTTGGGAGACAGGAGACTTGGCCTCTGCTCCTGATTGTGCCAATAACCGTTTTTGGCAAGTCTGTTGTACCTCAATTTCTCTCCGAAAAGAGATTTAGACTAGATTCCAATAATATATATTTCAGCCCTGAAATTTTTTTGGAGGGATAGGAGATAAATATTTGATGCATAATAGTGGAACATCCTTTTTTATTTATTTATTTATTTATTTTTAATTTTAAAAAAGTTTTTTTTTATTTTTGGAACATCCTTTTTTAAAAAATGAATTTTTTTTTTAAGTTCTACCACTTTATTGCTACCAACCCATCTCCCTCCACCCTCGTGCACACATACTCAGTCATGTAATCCCATGGACTGCAGCCCGCCAGGCTCCTCTGTCCATGGACTTTTCCAGGCAAGAATACTGGAGTGGGTTGCTATTTCCTTCTCCATTTTACAGAATTGTTTTAAATCGACAGAATCATTTCTGCCATGATTAGCAACATTAGTATAGTACATTTATTATAATTAATGAACGAATAATGGTAATTATGGAAGTCCATATTTAATTCAGATTTCCTTTGTTTTTACTTGCTGCTCTTGTTCCATGGTACAAAGGTAATATGGTACCATATGGTACATGGTACCATATTACATTTAATCATCATATCTCCTTAAGCTCCTCTTGGCTGTGACAGTTTTTTAGATTTTCTTTGTTTTTCATGCCCTTGACATATTTGAGGACTGCTGGTCAGGCTGTTTTGTAGAATGTCCCTCTGTTGGGATTTCCATGATGTTTTCCTCTTGATTAGAGGGAATATGGATTTTGGGGAGTAAGACCTCAGTGGTTAAAGTACTGTTTTCATCTCATTGTATCAAGGGTGCATGCTGTCAACATGATGTCACTTTTGGTCTTTACCTTGAGCACCTGGCTGGAGTTGTGTTTGCTGGGTTTCTCCACTAAAATCCCTGCTTTTCCTGTTCCCATACAGGAAGGACATCACTATGTGTAGCCCACTTGTAAGGGTAGGGAGTTGTTTCTCCTCCTTGACAGTGGACTATCTGTATCTGTTACTTGGAATATTTCTGCCTGGAAAATTTGCCTCTTATTTATTTACTCTCATTTATTTATTTACTCAGTAATGTGTAGATTCATGGGCATTTACTTTGTGCTTTGGAATATAATCCAATACCACTGATTTTATTGCTCATATTGTTACAGCTTTGGCCATTGCTTTTTCTTTTGTTGCTTTGATACAGCCCCACATCATTGTTGGTGTTTTTGTTTTGAACTCTTGGTCACTTTCTGGCAGTACAAGATGTTCCAGGCTTGTCTTACATGTTTGTTGCCCTAATCCTAGAATCAGCCAAGGAACCCGATTTTCCTTTTATTGGAGATGATTTTGGAAACCAAAATCTTTGGTACTAGGGTATTTACTGAATTGCTGCTGAGGTGTAGGGAGTTGGTGATGGACAGGGAGGCCTGGCACACTGCGGTTCATGGGCTTGCAAGGAGTCAGACACTACTGAGCGACTGAACTGAACTGAGGTGTAGTAGTTTCTTGTATGCCCTCTTGACTGATAGAGCAAGAAAATATATGTGTGTATACTAAGTGGTTTATATGCACGTATCTAGAAATACTGCATATGTAACCCTCTGTATAATAAGATAAATATGAGTTCATATTGTAGTCTCTTAACTCTTGCCCATTACCATGTGGATTATCTTAGCCTCTTTGCCTTGCTTGTCCGTAAAGTTCCCATGCTCAGCATTGAAAGCGGCTCCTACCATATACACCATCCATTTACTTAATTGTTCAATTCTGATATATATGTATAGCAGTATCCAGATTGTTAACCTGTATACTCATATGAATCAGCTTAACTTGAATAGTGCTTTTGTATAGTCTGGTTTTGCAGACTGCACTGATTTCCAGAGTTTCTTAGGTTAACATCTTTTCTCGCCGCCTCTTTGAGGTTGTTTCATATATTTTTAATACATTTGGGTGGTTTTGTCACATCCTGTGTGTATCATTGGATCACTCAACCTCTTAAATGATGTTTTAGAATTTTCATGTATCAGTATTCATTCTTTGTGCTGTTAAGTTTTCTGGGATTTGGAAAATGTGTACTATCATGTATCCATAATTACAACATTATACAGAATAGTTTCTCTGCCTAAAAAAGCTCCCTGTGCTTACCTATTCATCCTGACCGCCACCTCTAAACCTCTGATTTTTATTTTTTTTTCTTTTAATATCTAGGGTTTGGCCTTCTTGAGAATGTGATCTAACTGGAATTATATAGCATGTGGCCTTTTCAGACTCAGCCTTTTCTCTCAGTTAGCAGTATCCACTAAAGATTTGTCTTTTTTTTTGCTTAATAGCTCTTTTTTTTTTAATTAAAGTATAGTTTATAGTTTAAAATGTTGTGATAATTTCTGCTGTACAGCAAAGTGATTCAGTTTAGGTAGCTCATCTTGTAATTTCTGAACAATATTTCATCGAATAGGTGTACTACAGCTTGTTTACTCATTCCCCTGCTGAATAACGTTTTGGTTTCTTCAAGTTTTGAGTTATTATGGAAAAGTGTTAGTTGCTTAGTCATCTCCGACTCTTTGCGACCCCATGGACTGTAGCCCCCCAGGGTCCTCTGTCCTTGGGATTCTCGAGGCGAGAATACTGGAGTGGGTTGCCATTCCCTTCTTCAGGGGATCTTCCCAGCCCAGGGATCGAACCCAGGTCTCTTGCACTGCAGGCAGGTTCTTTACCGTCTGAGCCACCAGGGAAGCCTATTATGGATAAAGCTGCTATAAACATTGGTGTGACAGTTTTTGTCCAGTCATAAGCCTTCAGATCAGTTGGGCAAGAACTTGGGAACATGATTGACAAATCATATAGTAAGAATTTGCTAGAGTATGTGCCAGAGTGCCTGAAATTTTAGATTTTCACCAGCAGTGAAATGAGTTCCTGTTACTTCACATCCTTGCTAGTGTTTTGAATCTTAGCCATTCTAATAGGTGTATTGTAGTATCTCATTGTTTGCAGTTACTAATGGCGGATGAAAGGGCTTCCCCGGTGGCTCAGTGGTAAAGAATCTGCCTGCAGTGCAGGAGCTACAGGAGACCTGGGTTTGATCCCTGGGTCAGGAAGATCCCCTGGAGAAGGGCATGGCAACCCACTCCAGTATTCTTGCCTGGAGAATCCCTTGGACAGAGGAGCCTAGTGGGCTACAGTCCATGGGGTTGCAAAGAGTCGGACACAACTGAAGCGACTTAGCAATGGCAGATGATGTTTGATCTTTTCATATGCCATCTAAATATCTTGTTTGGTGAGGTATCTGTTTAGATGTTTTGCCCATTTTGTAATTGGGTGGTTTGTTTTCTTACTGGTTGAGTTTGTGTTCTTTGTACATTTTGGAAACCATTTCTTTTTTAGATATTGATTTTGCAAATATTTTCTCCTAGCTTGATTTGTTTTTTAATTCTCAAATTTTTTCCCATAGAGTTGAAATAAGTTCAACCAGTTCTTTTCTTTTGTGTATCTTGCTTTTGATGTATTGGAAACTCTTTGTCAAACCCAAAATTGCTTAAAATTTCTCCTATGTTTTCTTACAGAAATTGTAATAGTGCAACATCCTTTTTGATATGAGGAGTGTGGGTAGGAGGACTGAAATGAGGGTGGGTTTTGTTTCTTGGTAATATTGGATTTTCATTAATGAAGTGGAGAATTAAGATCACCTTAAAATATTTTGTTTTGAATTATTTCTAAGTGTGACCAGGTCTTTAACAAAATCTGGAATGTTTGGGTGGCTTAATAGTGGCTCTTGAAACTTGACCTGTTTGCTGTAGCATTTTCTTGGGAGTATTGGCAGATTACTTTGGCAAATATTGAAATAGCATATGTAAAACGAGCAGTGGTTTAGACTCATAAACACATAGCTATGAGAACTGATTTGTCATGGTTTGACAGTAGTGGTTCCTTCACAGCTTTACCAACACTCCAGATAATGCGAAAGTTAACAGATATGTGCCAGAGACTTCTCAAACCTGAAAAACCAGGTCCTGAAACTCAGGGTGTAGGGGAAGTGGTGGTAGAGAGAAGGGCATTTCCTGAAGTTTGCTGGAGACTCCAAATCCCTTTGTTGTTCCCGACTGGGACGGCCTGCTACCGGAAAACTTCTACTGTTATTGTGTCTCCCCCACACAGATGCCACCTTGCCTGGGTTCCTTGGTCCAGCAACCTGTTCGCAGTTACACTCTTCACACTCTAAACCCTACCTGAATCCTCCATTCCAGACCACTCCCTTCAGGACCCTTCCTGACTAGTCTTTCTATCCTGTCTCTTATCACATGTTTGGTATGCAGCTACATTTTGTCTAGGGTAATAGAAATAGGAGATTTGAATTCTTTGACTCTCACTTATTGGTTGTGATACTGAGTAAATGATTGGGTTATTTTCATTTCAGTATGTCTTGGTAATATCTCAAGGGAGATTTACAAAATTATGTAACTATGTGAAAGTGCTTTTATAAACTGGAAAACAAAGCACAAGTGGATTATTCGTAAACCCTAATCAGTGGTCCTCAAGGTAGCAACCTTTGCATCCCCTGGAGCCTGATAGAAAGGTAAAGGCCCAGTGCACACCTACTGAATCAGCAGTCTGTTTTAAAAAGCCCCCTGCTACATGCTCAAGTTAGAGAGGAACTGCCTTGTGACATTATACTTAGCCTGAGGAGAGTTGTATTAGTCTGCTTGGACTGCCATAACAGTACCACAGGCCGGGTAGCTTAAACAACAGAAGAGTTTTTTCTTACAGTCTGGAAGTCCATGATCAAGGCGTTAGCAGAGCTGGCTTCTGGTGTGGCCTTTCCCCTCAGCTTGCAGAGGGCCGCCATCTTGTTGTGTCCTCGTTGGAGTTACCCTCTGTGCACATGGATTCCTGGTTCTCTTCCTCTTATTACAGACACCAGGTCTGTCGGTCAGGGCCCCAACCTTAATTACTTCCTCGAAGGTCCTATCTCTAAACATAGTTATGTTGGGACTTCGCGTTTCAACATACAAATCTGAGGCAGGAGACACAGTTAAGCCCGTAACAGCAGTACATGCTGTGTGTGTGTCTGCTCCGTTGCTCTCCACTGTCCAAACCTTTTACAGCCCCATGGGCTGGAGCCTGCCGGGTTCCTCCATAGGATTGCCCAGGCAAGAATACTGGAGTGGGCTACCATTTCCTTCTCCAGCGGATCTTCCCGACCCAAGGGTCGAATGTGCATCTCTTTCATTGGCAGACCAATTCTTTACCACTGAGCCACCTGGAAGCCCATAACGTAGCAATAGTATATCAACAAATTAAAAATTACAGAGAAGAAAGTCAGTCTTGCTGTTCTGCAGCTGTACTCTCCCTCACTAAGCCCTGCCTGACTCCCATGTTGGAGAGGTAAGTAGTTCATCTCCCTGGTTAGCTTCTCCTTGAGCAGCAGTTTTAACATCAGCACATGGTCCTTACCAATTCATTAGTTTTGTGATTCACTTAGTTGCTACTAGGCTTATCACATTTTGCCTTTTAGAAAGTTGTAATAATTGTATGCATAGATAGTTTGAACTATTTTGTGGGCTAATTTGATTTATAGTTTATCTCTGGGAATCCAACTACCATTTATAGCATTATTTCTGTGAGGACTTGTTAGGTTATATACAGCTGATTTAAATAAAAGTGTTGACTCAGCCTGTTTAGTTTCAGTGAATCCAATGTAGTTGTAAATCAAAGCAATATTGCTATGCCATTTTATATTATTTTGGTGGTAGAAAATAGAAGCCTTACCAGTGAAATTGAAATTACTGGCATTTCTTGGTATATAAGGAGCCATAGCAGAATTTTGACATTGAGAGGTTTCCCTAAACTCTAATACCAGTCCTAGGAAAAATTATGAGTGACTTTTTATTGTTATAAAAATCTTTTATTTTCTGTGCTGCCTAGGAATCCAATGAGCTTTACTTTCTTTCATTGTGTGAAAACAGTACCCAAGATTTATAAATAAAAGAAATACCACCAAATGATATGTGAAAATCTAGTTCTATATAGTAACTCACTTTAAAGGGTTATAGCATTTATAAAGAATTAGGCGTTAAATTCAGCATTAGAATAAGTTGATTTACAAGCGACCAAAAAAATTAAGCTATTTTCTTTATTTTTATAAAATCTTTTTTATTGTAGTGAAAATACTTGTAAGATTTACCCTCTTGACCATCAGGTTCAAGTGGCATTGAGTACGTTCACATTGTCTGCTTTCACCTCCATCCATCTCCAGAACTCTTTGTCTTGCAGAATTAAAATTCTATACTGCCTACTACCAAATCATTTTGTGCATCCGTGTGGCTCAGAAATAATCTTTAGATCTGTAGTTTTGGAAAGAGGATTGACTACCATCCATGACAGTCTAATATAATATGTAAGACACTTAAAGACTTAGAAAAAAGATAAAAATAGTTGGTCTGAGGTTTAATATATTTTTTTGTTGAATCTTAAAGCACTGATTTATTATTTATTTATTTGGCTTATGGGTCTTAGTTGCTGACAGGTGGGATTGCGTCATGCAGAATCTTTTTTTTTTTTTAATGCAGAATCTTGTTGAGGATTATGGAGTCTATAATTGTGACTTAGTTGCTCCGTGGCATGTAGGATCTTAGTTACCTAGCCACAGATAAAACTCAAGTCCCCTGCTTTACATGGGGTTCAGTGGAAGTCCCTTAAAACACTAATTAAAAACAATACCTATGCTTGTTGATCTTTGGATGAGAACAGCAGCATCTAATCTAAATTAAGTCTTTAATGTGAGGCAGGTTAACTCCTGTGTTATTTCATTGTAATGTTTTAACTCATTTAAACTATTCTGTAAAAGGGGCTTTGTGTATTGTAAAGCTTTTTACAAATGCAAGAAGTTATTTTGAAGTTGTATCTGAACACCCTAGGTCTGTGTAGCCAACATGATATTCTATATGGGGACAATTGTGTATGTTTGATTTATATTGAATTTTTTCTTGAAATTAGATCTTTTAACTGACTTTAGGAAAACCTGTTATTCTGAGTTCACTTTCTCTATCTGTAAAATGAAATACAGTAAAGTTCCTATCAGCTCTGATTTGAAAGCCTTAATTTTAAATAAGAGAGGGGTTCAAAATTTTTGAAAGGAGGCGATACATTTAACTGTACTTTTTTTTTTTTTAAATACTTAGATCATGGAAGGAAAGTGGTTGCTGTGTATGTTACTGGTCCTTGGAACTGCTCTTGTTCAAGCTCACGATGGACATGACGATGATGTGATTGACATCGAGGATGACCTGGATGACGTCATTGAAGAGGTAGAAGACTCAAAACCTAAGCCAGATGCCAGCAGTCCACCATCGCCAAAGGTTTGCCATGATCTTTGACTCTGCTCATTTTGCCTCTTGAGATAAGCAAAAGATGAAGGTAAATTTTGGATCCTTACCACAGGGAAAGCAAAATTTGGTAAAATACTTACTGTTCTCTCTGTCAACCATTGTTATGTTGTCCCAAAGATAAATTATATGGGTTGAATTTGAGGGCTGGCCATGCAAGTTTGAAAGCAAACCAAGAGAATAGATCCTACTGACAATATTTTAATCCTTAATTCATTTTTATATTTAACACAGGTCACCTACAAAGCTCCAGTTCCAACCGGGGAAGTGTATTTTGCTGATTCCTTTGACAGAGGAACTCTGTCAGGGTAAGTGTTTCTTAGGGGGAAAAAATCTTAGAGGCAAACATCATGTAAATAAGATAGAATAGTATTTTATATTTTCAGTCCCATTCAGGAAAAATCTTTTAGAACGTGTGGTTCTTGCTTCCATTTCTTTCCCCTTCACCCTGTATTTTGTTCCTTGAGAAAAACTTTTTTTTCTCTTGAGTCTTAAAAAGTGAAATTATTTCATGAGTTTGGTACTTTTTGTTACAGATTTTTGATATGAGTATAATATATTATCACTACTTGAAAGACATATTTAAAAGTTGAAAGTACAGTGATTAGGTGGGCTAAGAAGAGCTGGATTATCCCTGTTTTTATTATTATTTACATTCTTTCTTTTTACAGGCCAACTATAATTTGAATCTTAATTTGGGGGGATGTCTTAATTACAGGTGGATTTTATCCAAAGCCAAGAAAGATGACACTGATGACGAAATTGCCAAATATGATGGTGAGAGTTGCATTTGATTTAGATACAATAGCAGATTGAGATACGGTATGTTTCCATAGTATCTCTCAAGGCTAGTTTAAAAGGAGTATGTATATATTTTAAGGTTATTCCTTGGAAGTTTGCTATCTTTGTGTGTCCCATTATATTTTATAGGGTTAGACCTGTTTAATTTTAATTTTTATACTATGAAGTGGAAAGATAATTTATGACCCATGGTGCTGTGTATTGGACATGGAAGGTCTTTTCTAGGCATTGGTAAAATGCCTGTGCTATTATGGGTTTTTAAAAACTATATCCTAATATTTATCAGTTATGTGTGTTTAATATTAATAGGCCAGCTCTCAGAGGTAAATGGAACATGTTAAACATTTGTCCGTGTGATGAATTTATACAACTCGGAGTTTTATTTATTACCATTTAAGGATCTTCAGAGGTGTAGTTAGGGAATGGAACTTTTTTTGGTTGTCTTGCAGGAAAATGGGAGGTAGATGAAATGAAGGAAACAAAACTTCCAGGCGATAAAGGACTTGTGTTGATGTCTCGGGCCAAACACCATGCTATCTCTACTAAACTGAACAAGCCCTTCATCTTTGATACCAAGCCTCTCATTGTTCAGTGAGTAAAACACTTGGTTGATAGAAGCTTTCTGGGAAGAATGATACATGTTATAAAACTGTTACTCTATGTAAAAAATAATGAGAATAAAAATTACATGTTGCAATAGAAATTTTAGGATGTGTTTCAGCATCTTGTGACTTTTTTTTTCATGCCCAATAAATTATTTTGAAATAAATCAGCTATTTTTCCTCCTGATACCAAATGAACTTCTGGATTTTGCAGAAAGTATTTATTGGGAATCTGCATTACGTTTTTCTGTTTTTTGGGGTTTTTTTGCTTATTTAATTTTGGAGGATTGGGTAGACATAACAATAGAAGATGGAATTTTTACATATAACCTGTAATAAAACATGTGATCAAAATGAGGGAAAGGGGAAATAAATTAATGCCATATGGTTTCTGCTTTTTTTCCTAAAATTAGGTATGAGGTTAATTTCCAAAATGGAATAGAATGTGGCGGTGCCTATGTGAAACTACTTTCCAAAACCCCAGAGCTCAATCTGGTAAGTACTTTTGTTTATGTAGCCACCCAGTTATCTTTTAAGAATTTCAGAGGAAATGAAAGAAAATTTGCTAAGACCTGTGAAAGGTCTTCTTTCCTGCTGTTGAAATATCTTGGAAGTTGAAAATACCGACTTTGACATTTCTGTGCTTTTTATTTGAAATGTAAATTCTGAAGCTCTTTCTTAGTTTCTGTCCCATGTAATTTTTAGTTTTAGCAAACTTTATAAAAGAAGCAGTAACTCTCTAGATAAATGCATTATTTTATGTTTTAATCACTTTCATGCATTCTCAGTAAAATTTCTGGTAATTTCTGGTTATTACTTTTCACAGGTATCTGTACAAATTTCATAAATGAATAAATAGGACACTATTTGGGATTTTGTAAGAGGATATATCATACTTTTGAAAAGTTGCTTTTCAACACTTTGAGTTACTTAATTCATTTTTGTTTCTGAAGGATCAGTTCCATGACAAGACCCCGTATACGATTATGTTTGGTCCAGATAAATGTGGAGAGGACTATAAATTGCACTTCATCTTCCGCCACAAAAACCCCAAAACGGGTGTATATGAAGAAAAGCATGCTAAGAGGCCAGATGCAGATCTGAAGACCTATTTTACTGATAAGAAAACACATCTTTATACATTAAGTAAGAAAAACTATTAATTAATTTGGGTTTTTTTTTGGCACTACCCATTTATCATCCTTCTAAAGATTATAAACCTGCAAATAACAATCTGTTGACTTAATATCTTAGTGATGAGAAGAACTTAGTTTCTCACCACTAAAAGAAATGTTTCTTCCTTAGGTTGAATTGAGAAACAGGTTTTAAGAAAAGCTTGTATGTCCTGTAAAGAGATTCTTTGCTTAATCTCCACTCATCTCCTGCCTTTGTTTATTTTCTTGTTAGTAGGGCGTTAAGTAATAGGACATACAATAGAAATGTGTGTACAGTTTTTCTCAGATTCTTCTAGTTGAACTTGTTTGGATGCTCCAACACCTAGACAGTTGAGTATAATCATTCAGACATTGGAATGGGGTTTTTATATTCATAAGGCTTTTTTCTGCTGCTTTGAGATCACATATAGTCATGCCTCTTTTCCTAAAGAATGCAATAACTTTTTTTCTTTATAACAAAAGTATACATATTCAGCATAGAAATTTGAAAGGAAAAAAGACATTTAAAGTATCTGAAATATCAACATTGTGATATGTATTTGGCCATATGTGAATAAACATGTATATATGTGTAAACACATAATTTTATATTAAAGGGTAAGTATATTTTATTTTTTTTCTTCACAAACGTGTGAGAATTTTCTATGAGAGTATGTTTCATTGATAACATTGATCACCTTCATTATCGTTTAGGAGAGCAGCATAGTACTCTGTTATCTTCCACAGTATTCTGGATGTGCTGTGATCTAGTCACTTGCCTATTATACATTTAGTTGTAGGATCCAGGCTTTAGCATAATTTCACTTAAGATACCTTTATAGATTTAAAGTTATGTTTCCATTCTTCACTGGATTCCAAAAGTACAACCTGAGTAGATTTGTGGTTTAATAAATAAAAGGTTTGTGTGATTGGAACTGTTGGCAACATAGATCGTGGTAATACTAACTCAGAAAATGAGGAAATGGACCTTTTCTACTGGGGGACCGTTATAATAAATAAACTTATTTGCCTGTTGACCTGTGTGTAACCATTTGTGACAAACCAATATTGCAGTTACTTTGCATACCTTTGGTTTTTTGATGTTTTTATGTTCATTCATGGAATATTTTGGTGTTTTAAAATTTTACCTGTTGTTTAATTTCTAAAAACCTGAAGAACTAATGTTTCTGATTTATAGATAAGGAAAAGAGTACAATCTTGCCTAAGCCTCCATGACCATGTTCCGACTGTTAATACCCAGAGTCCTTACTCCATGCTTCTGCTTTCTGTTATAAATATGATCTAAAAAAAAAAAAAGAAATATGATCTTTTGTGGTAAAGAAAACTCGGGAATGAGTGGCTAATTAACTTTTTAAAATTGCATTTAATTTTTTTCAGTCTTGAATCCAGATAATAGTTTTGAAATATTAGTGGACCAATCTGTTGTGAACAGTGGGAATCTGTTAAATGACATGACTCCTCCTGTAAATCCTTCACGTGAAATTGAGGACCCAGAAGACCGGAAGCCTGAAGATTGGGATGAAAGACCAAAAATACCAGATCCTGATGCTGTCAAACCAGATGATTGGTGAGTCTTTGGTACCTGTTTTTGAATGCAGTGGAGCATTTCATATATTCCATGTGGCTTAAGCAATCCAATGATGGTTGAAATTGGATAATTTGAATAATCTGTGATGCAATCTAAATGTTGGGAAAAACGCAGACTACTATAGCTGAAAATACTAGTGACCACATAGTGATCACCAGGGCTGTCATGATCATCTGGATTGCCTCACACCATTTTACAAGCTACTAAATGCTGAAACTAATGATACGGTTTGCCTGTGGCAACACAGTTGGTTTGTGGCGAAACGTCACATCTTTCGGCCTGGCCTTTCCCATGCTTCTATAATTCAATTTAAAGCTGGAGTCCTAAATTTTTAATTTGAAAAATAACCTTTTTCCTATTAAACAGTACTCAGGAGATCTCTGCTCTCTGTTGAGCACCAGAATACAAAGCCACAGGCACACAGCTGCCTGCACAGCTCTCACTCTAGTTGTGAGACAGGCAATTGAAGTTGGCATGCATGTGGTGAATGACCTAATATGTGTTTTCATGGTGACCGGAGCACCAAGTATACCAATCTTCAATATTTTTAAATTGAGAATTGAAAGTGGGCAAGAGATAACTAACTGGTAAAGATGGGAAATGGTATTTCCTAGTTGAAGGAGAATATCATGTGCAAAAGTAGAGGACCAGGAGTGAGTTTAACACATGCGAGGGAAATTGAGCGGTCTTCTACGTAGGATGCAAATTGGAGAGTGGCAAGAAATGAAAACAGGTGGGTTGCTCTCTTGCATATGACCCTGTTTGAACTCTTGGTATGGTGACTTGTGGAAATGTTAGAAAGTGAACAGAGAGAAATGATAAAACTGATCTTCCATTTGTAAAAGCATCCTCTTACGTTTCATAGTAAAATTCTGGTTGATACTTACATGCTGCACTGGTGTAAAGGGTGAGTTTATTTGTATGTTTGGTGAACATTAGATTTGGGCTCACTTTGTTCACTGTTGTATTCCTTAACTAGCTGTTTGTTTTGGGGGAGGAGAAGTAAATGTTGAGCTTAAAAGGTCAGCTGAATGATAGACAAGTTTTAGTCCTAACACAATTTTAAACTAGCATAGTTCTAAAATAAGCATAACCCTGACCAAGAATAGGAGATGTCCTTGCTTACCAGCTAAAGTAGCACTGTCTCACAGTAACTGCATAAAGCTTTGAAATTAGGTACTTTTGATCAACTTTGAAGGTTGACTGTTAAAGTCATAATTCACACGCTAAAATCCACCCTTTTAAAGTGTACAGTTTACTGGTTTAGTATATTCACAGTGTTGTGCAGCGATTACCACTGTCTAATTCTAGAACATTTTTATCACCCAAAAAGCAGCCCATACCCTTACTCCCTATTTCTCCCTTCCACCAGCCCCTGGCAACTAATCCACCAGCCCCTAATCTACTTTCTGCCTTATGGATTTGACCATACTGGATATAGGATTAATAAGATATGTGGTCTTTGGTGTCTAGCTTCTTTGACTTAGCATAATAGTTTTAAGACTCATCCATGTGGAACCTTGTATCGATATTTTCTTTTTATGACTGAATAATATTCTATCCTATGGGTGATACCACATTTTATTTATCCATTCCTTGTTTAATTGACATTTAGGTTGTTTCCCTTTTTGGGCTATGGTTGTGAATAACGCTGCTATGAACATTCAAATGAATGGTTTTGGGGTGAATATACATTTTCTTTTCTCTTGGGTATATTCCTAGGAGTGGAATTGTTAGGTCACATGGTAACTATGTTTAATTTTGTGAGGGACTGCCAAACTGTTTTCCAAGGTAGCTGCACCATTTTGCTTTTTTACAAGCAATGTAGGAGGGTTTAATTTTTTTCCATATTCTTGCCAATACTTAGTTTTATCAGTTCTTTTTCATTATGGTCATTCTTACTGGGTATGAAGTGGTTTCTTATTGTGGTTTTGATTTGCATTTCAAAATGATGACTAGTAATGTGGAACATATTTTCATGTGCTTTTTGGGCATTTGTATGTCTGCAGAAATGTTTATTAAATCCTCTATTGGTTTTTAAATCAAATTGTCTTTTATTATTGAATTGTAAGAGTTCTCTATATATTCTGCATACTAGGCCCTTGCATATGATTTTAGATATTTCTAGGAGGAGCTATTTCACAAAGTGGGACCACACTGTAGCCATTGTAATTCTGTGGCCAGTGTTGTCATTAATTGTCTTTTTCTTTTGTGTTAAGGGATGAAGATGCTCCTGCTAAGATTCCAGATGAAGAAGCTACAAAGCCTGAAGGCTGGTTAGATGATGAGCCTGAATATGTACCTGACCCAGATGCAGAGAAGCCAGAGGACTGGTATGAGCGTTGGTTAACTTTTAACATTGCCTACTTTTTTTATTGACATAAAAGTTAATACTTAAATACAGCCAGGAGTTCCCTGGTGGCTTAGACAGTAAAGTGTCTGCCTGCAATGCGGAAGACCCGGGTTCAATCTCTGGGTCAGGAAGATCTCCTGGAGAAGGAAATGGCCAACCCACTCCAGTATTCAACTGCCCAAACTTAAGTGTAGAGCTCCACAAACTAAATTGATTACATTTTCATCTCTCTTTTTATTTTATTTATTTTTTTAAATATTTGTTTTTATTTATTTCTTTGACTGTGTTGAGTCTTAGTTGCAGCATGTGGGATCTGCTTCCCTGACCAGGGATCGAACCCCAGGCCCCCTGCATTGGGAGCATGGAGCCTTAGCCACTGGACCACCAGGGAAGTCCCTCATCTCTCTTTTTAATGTATTTGTCACAGGAAATTCTTTGTTACTGGAAGCAAAAACAAAATGATGCTTTGTAGTACGCCGCTGAATATTCCTACAGGATTTTAGAGAAGCCCTGGGGTAGCTTTTCATAGTCCTGCTTACAGAACCCACTTGTAGTTTGTTTATGTCTCCACAGGGATGAAGATATGGACGGAGAATGGGAGGCTCCTCAGATTGCCAACCCTAAGTGTGAGTCAGCCCCTGGGTGCGGTGTCTGGCAGCGACCCATGATTGACAATCCTAATTATAAGGGCAGATGGAAGCCCCCCATGATTGACAACCCTAACTACCAGGTTAGTACTTCTTGATGGTTGAGGTGCTTCATTGAGCTCTTTGTGTTCAGATAGTTCTCGAGTGTGTAATGAGGCTGCCACAGATTGATCCTCTATGTCCAAACAACTGAATTAAAAACAAAGTAAACTTCAGAATTAAGAGAGAACTTAGGTGTTGTGTTGAAAAGATAAACCTAGAAAGTGGAAAGACCAGCTTTCATAATTGCATTGTAACAAAAACAAACAAAGATGAAAACTTGTGGTTTGGACATCCTGCTGCCATGTGGCAGGGGTGCTCCAGCCATAAATATCCAAACTGGCAGTCTCTGGTAGCATGGATAGGGGACTAGGATGAGAGGGGGTTTCCTGACCATGAGTTAGCTCATTGCCTGACCTCAGTATCTTCACCTATGGAAAGACTCTGAAGCTCAAATGAGATGATAACACTGGTGGTGACACCTTAAAGCTTCAAGTTCACTGTGGCTCTGTAACAATTCCAACCTGGTCTCACTTCTGTTTCTGTTCTAGTCAGATTATTTAAAATCATTAATTTCTACTTTACAACTTACTTCAAAATGTAAGTTGTATCTCTACATATAGACTGTGTATACTTTCCTGTTTTTAAGTGTATTTTTAGTTGTGCAGACAATAAGAAAAGTTGCCCCTTAGCTGTTTTGTCCACGGACATTTAGGTGAATTGCCATTTTTGCTTTTAGAATCCTTGCTACAGTAATTTTTCTTGTACTTGTCTGAGTATATTAGGTAACTGTTTCTCTAGGTAGTTGTCTGAGGTGAAATATCTGGTTGAAGTTTGTGTACACCTCACCACTGAAGAAGTCTGTACTGATTTATGCTCCCTCTCCTACCAGCCATTAGTTGGTCAGAGTGAAGGCTCTTGGAATGTGCCAGGTAGAGCAAGGTGTTGGTCTGAATCAAGGTCATGGGTGAAACTGAAAGTAGAAATTGGAAGTAGTTGGAATTCAGCCCTCTTAGAGGCATTAATAGCATTTATTGTTTTCCTGTTCTTAAGTTTCACACAGCACTTACTTCACAGATAATGCAGAATTCATCTTATTTAGGTTCACTATAAATTTGTGTTGATCATTATCTGAAATGATTTTTTAAAATAATTTTCTCTAGGGAATCTGGAAACCACGGAAAATACCAAATCCAGATTTCTTTGAAGATCTAGAGCCTTTCAGAATGACTCCTTTTAGTGCTATTGGTTTGGAACTGTGGTCTATGACTTCGGACATTTTTTTTGACAACTTTATCATTTGTGGCGATCGAAGAGTGGTTGACGATTGGGCCAATGATGGATGGGGTCTGAAGAAAGCTGCAGATGGGGCTTCTGAGGTTTGTGCTTCCTTGTTTCTTGTGCATTTATGTCTTTTATAGGTAACTAATTGCTACTGTTGTGAAGAGCGATCTTCTAAGATTTGTCTTTTCCCTTATTTGGGAATGTTGTCATAGAAAGTGGGACCTGTGTTTACTAAAGACAAAATACTGGGGTTTTGAACATGATTTCAGTAGGTTAATACAGAGGCTTTGAGTCTATATTTGTGTTATATGCGTGATATTTCTTTTAAAATTGTGCTAAAATAGAGTTAACGGGGATTGGCATACATACTAATGCGTGTGAAATAGATAACTAATAAGAACCTACTGTGTTGCACAGGTAACTATTCAGCACTTTAGTGACCTGTATGGGAACGGAGTCTAGAAGAGCAGATGTGTGTATAACTCACTCACTCTGCTGTACAGCAGAAACCAGGTCAACTCCGTAAACCAACTGTCCTCCAGTGTAAAGAGCTAAAAGCAAAGATGTAACAAAGCTTTCCCTTTAGTGTCTGTTTTAATGCACTCTTAAATATTGAATCTTGGTTTATTAAATAAATGGAATTTTCAAATAATTGGTCATAAGGCCAAATTGAAAATTGGAGACACACTAAGATAAAGAAATTCTTCATTCACTGGTCCCTGAGGTTAAGAAACTTTGCAGGTAATTGGAAAGCCAGCTTTCACACATAGGAAAGAGAAATACCCTTGATGATAAAGACAACAGGAAAATTGAGACTTTTCTTTTATTTCCTCTTTACACTGTGTGGACATCTAGACTTGAATCCTGTGAAAATGGTATCTGAGCAGTGCCATGCAGTAATTTAACAGTGGGACAGTACTGCCTATATTTAGTGAGACCGTGAAATGAGTGCTATCTTGTTTTCCAGCCAGGTGTAGTGGGGCAGATGATTGAGGCAGCTGAGGAGCGCCCATGGCTCTGGGTGGTCTACATTTTGACTGTAGCTCTGCCTGTGTTTCTTGTCATCCTCTTCTGCTGTTCTGGAAAGGTATGAGTTGTTGTTGGTTTGTTTTATTTTCATTCATTCTTACCATGTTAAAAATAACCAAGATATATTGCCAGAGGTTTTTCTTTGTAGCAGCTCAGTAATGACTGGGCCACATTTGGTGCTGACTTCTGAAACCCTGTTCACTATTTTCAGTGGCCATGTATTGTGCCTAGATAGAAGTAGGATTGTTAGCCCCTCAGTTGCTAGTCTAGTGTATTGCACTCCTTCATATTTGGCAGCAGTTTTCTGAAAGAAAAGAAGAAAGGGAAAAAGAAGCAACTTAGATATAAAACTGACCCATCTGGGCACAAACTAGTTTTCCCTGCTGGCATACCTGTTTCTGTTCATATACTTCATAATTCAGTCTTTGATTTCTCATTATCCATTTCTCTTTTCAGCATTCCCCCTTTCCGCCAAACACCACATACAGGAGTAATACAGCCTTATTGTAGTTTTTCTTGTTTAGTCTTTGTTATATGCAGTTAAAAAAAAGAAAATTTTGTTTGGGCCCTCTACTTCTGCTAAAGCAGACTTGTGCTTCATACTACATTCAAGACGTTTTGTAACCTAATCCCCAATCTTCTTTTCCAGCTTTATCCTCCACCACTATCCTATATATGTGTTACTCATCACCTTTGACTAGTTAGACTTGCACATTCCTGCCTGACCCCTTTGCTTCTACTGTTCCTTCTACCTTGAACCACACATGCTCACTGGAGAGGAAGCTCTCAGGCAGCAATTCCTTCTTACACATTTCTTTGTATCTGTTCCAGCATACTGCTTGACAGAACTTTGCTCATAGGCATTCAATAATTACATGGTAATATAATACATAAAATATGAACAAACCTGTTGTGCTTTGGGGGAATATTTCAGAAACAGGCCAGTCCTGTGGAATACAAAAAGACTGATGCTCCTCAGCCAGATGTGAAGGAGGATGAAGAAGAAAAGGAAGAGGAGAAGGAAAAGGGAGATGAGGAAGAGGAAGGTGAAGAGAAACTTGGTAAGAAGTAGACCCCAAAATATTTGCTCTAAGCCAGCACCCTAAGATGTTGCTTTAAACCCTTATAAGCAAGTTACTGTCAGGATTGTTTCAGATTCTAGAAGTGTGTTCTAATGCTAATTTTCTAGTTACCAAAAAATAAGTGTAAGATTTTGCTCAGTTGTTTTACTTTCACTTCTTAGAAGAGAAGCAAAAAAGTGATGTTGAAGAAGATGGTGACACTGTCAGTCAAGAGGAGGAAGACAGGAAACCTAAAGCAGAGGTAATAGAAAATGGGGGGAGAGTATATTTTATGTTTCAAGCAACTCAGATGAAGGTACAACAGAGTATTTTCATAAGATAATTTTCAATGGCTATGACAGTAAAAATTCTGTTATAACCAATTTTATAACAGTGGAATTCTTAGCATTAAAAAATTCAATTTTTAAATTACATCTGAATCTCAAAAATACTTTCTCTGCTGAAAATGGCTTTCTGTAATAAGCAGAGGCAAGGGAAGAGTAATAAAGTGCTTTCTAATGATGGCAGCTTCAGGTGGTTTATAGTCCTGGTTCATCATCTGTCTCTCCTCACTGTGCCCTTAAAGCTATTTCTTGGACAAATCACTGCATTCTAAAATTTTTGTCCCTCTTGCTGATGAATTCATTCATTCATTCATTCAGTAAATATTTCTGGAGTCATTGTGTCCCAGGCATTGTTAGCGAACAAGACAAAAATACTCTACCTTTGGGGAGCTTAATTCTAGTGAAAGAAAACAGTGAGCAATGGGCATTTTAAGGAAGTAAATGAACAGTATGATAAAAAGCAATGAGCTGTGAAAAATAAAAAGGACAGGAAAAGGTTTTGGAAGTACTGGGGGCAGAGTGAGTTGTATGTAATTTTAAAGGTGATAGATAGGCCTCAGTGTAGCAAAAACTTGAAAGAGGTAAAAAGACTTTGCCATGGAGATGTCCATGGGAAGAGAATTCCTGGCAGAGAAAACAACCACTAAAAGGACCTGAAATGGTAGTCTAGAAGGCCAGCATGGCCAGTAGATTACGAGGATGGAGAAAAAGAACATGGGGAGGACTCCAGGTTAGGTGAGGCCTCAGGTTGTTGTATGGTACTCGACTTTTCCTGCTAGTGAAATAGGCAGGCATCACAGTCTACGGGGCAAAGGACTGATGGGATCTAATTACTCTGGCTTTGATGTTTTCTGCAAACCAAGGAGAATCAAGGAGCCTAGTTAGTTTACTGTAATAATCCAGGCAAGATATGGTGGCTCTGAGCAGGGTGATAGAGAAGGACATGAGTTTCTGATCTGGATTTCTGATCGGATTGGATCTGATCCAATCAGGTGGACTGGATATGAAGTATGAGGGAAGGAGAATAGTCCATGTCATTCTCACCAAGGTCTCTTTTTCTCAGCACTTCTCTTTCATTCTGATCCTTTCTGGAAACTACCCAGTTTTCATTTCCAGCTACCACAACTCTGCCCTTCTATTGATAACGGTCAATGTTGTTTATATTTTCAATGGATATATGCTGTCTCAACTAGAATGCAGAATTCTTTCAGGTAGGGGCCAGTCTATTTTTATATTCCCCCAAATTCCTCACACAATAAGTGGGTGTAGCATAGAAAAAGCACTGGATTTATAGTCTTTTTTTTTTTGGCCATGCCGTGCAGCATGTGGGATCTTATTTCCTCAGCTAGGGTTCCAGCCTGTGCTCCCTGCACTGGCAGCATGGAGTCTTAACCACTGGACTTCCAGGGAAGCCCCTGGGCTTGTAGTCTTGAGTATTATCAAGGACTTGGCTTGGGCTTGGATAGCCTTTAATCCTCATGAATCTATGCTTTCTCAGCCTCAAAGTGGGACTAATATATCCATAGGCCAGTAGATTATTCAGGATTAAGCAGAATAACATGTGATAGCCTGGTGTTTGGTCCTTTTTGAAGAACATGTTGATGGATTAGGTTTAGAAAGGTGCATATTTACGGAAAACAAAGACTGAATTAATTATAACACACTCACAATTCTACCACCACCGAGCCAATCTTTGTTTTTGGTGCATTTTCTTCTAATCATTTTTTTGTTTGTTTTTCCTCAAATGAGTTATACTCAGCTGGCTGATGTTGAAAACTTGGTGAATTTTTACTTAAACAAAAAGCTAATTATAGTGAATTTCTTGTTTTTTCAACCAACAGGAGGATGAAATTTTGAACAGATCACCAAGAAACAGAAAGCCGAGAAGAGAGTGAAACAATCTTAAGAACTTGATCTGTGATTTTTCTCTCCCTCCCCTTCCCCTGCAAGTGTGGGTCCTAGGAGAGGACCTGGCACACCTTAGGTTGAAACTCAAAAAACCTTCAGATGTATCACCATCAACAGGTTCCAGTTGAACACTCGCCCATGTAATTTTAAACATCTAGCAGTAAATAATTGGAGTTGTGACATAAAGGACCCTGTTTCTGTAGAGAGAAAAGCTTAACATAATTGTTGTGAAATGTAACATGAAGCAACTAACTTGTAATTTCTTTTGTTTTTAAACATATTTGTTTTTTAAAATAGAGTGATAGAACTTTTCCAGTCTTTAAAAATCTTGGCTTAATTTAATATATTAATCTGTCCGTGCAGAAATAAAACCAACCTTTAAAAATGTTAGGGGGATGAATTTGAAGTTGGTGAGTTGTAACTGATTTTTAAGTTTGGTATTACAAAACATTTACGTGTCTTTGTCCCCTAATTGATAATCATGTCTAAAATGCAGTCATTTGTGGTTATAATCTTGTTTTGCTTGCTTCCATTATTCAATTTCTCCTAAGGAAATTGAGAGTGATTGGATGGAAGCCCAAATTTAAATAAAGATTCTGTTGAAGTTATATTAAAAATAGACATACAAAAAGAAAAAACATTTCACTTGTTGGTTAGACCATAAAGTATGTGTGTTCTCTTGCCCTTGGAACAGCTCAGTTCCCACACAGCTTTGCAGTCAGGGGAAGAGGTGGCATAGACGGCACTCAGGCACTCATCCTTCACATGCCAGGGGTGTCTGGGCTCCAGCCTTCTCCAGCAGGTGGCTTCTCAAGGAGCTACCTCATGTGTGAGCTCCAGAGTGGATGCACGTGTTTTCATCACATCTTCCACTGTGTTGACACTGTCTTATCTTCTCAAGTTCCCCAAATTCCCAAGAGCTTTCTCCTCTGCTATGCATTTTGTCTTCACAGCGCAGCTTGCAGTCCATTGCTAAAAATGATTATAAGCTCTGCATAGTGTTAAGCTTTATTGTGATTATGTGTATGTTTCTTCTTCCTTTGTTAAGCAGACCCACACCTTTCCAGGGTCAGAGTACAGGATAGAATACTATCCTTCATCTTTACCATTTCTTTTACTCCGTTTAAAGACTTCAGAAGTCTAATCCAGAGTTGAGCCAATTCAGAATTGACTGTAATTGAACACAGGCTAAAAGTATTTATGGGGGAGTGACTTTTAGCATGAGTTTTCTGACTTTTGTAGCTGCTAAACCTCTTAAATCTTTATTTGCAGTTCATGTAACAACTGTGTCTTAAATTACATGATAAAGCAGTCCAGTTAAATTTTTTTTTTTTTTAAGTTATGTGGCTTGTAGAATTTTTAATAAATGAGCTTAGGTCTGTTTTTTCATGTGGAATGCAGATGGGTGCTATCAGAGCCTCTCCCCCATCACTAATGTAATAATATCATTATTACAACACACTGAAATGTATTCAGAACTAGATTTTTTTTTTTTTTTTTTTTAGCTTTATTGTTTCTTCAGAGGTGTTGCAAATGTACCGATGATACTGTTTCTTGCACTGAATATATAAACACTCCAGGGTGTTTATATTGGGGGGATATTGGGGAGGAAGTATATTCGTAAAAGATGAAGGCTGTATCTGTTTATCTTCAATTTTTTACTTGTTCACTTAAATTCTTACGAGGGTGGGATGCATTTTCTTGCTGTTGAGTGCTTTATCCTTTTTCATCTGTTGTTCTGTGGTCACAGTGACCTTAGCTATGTAGCAGACTTTCCCAAATGTATTGAGTGCAAATAAACAGTTACTTAGCAAGACCTGAAAATACTGTCTGCAGGTTTCTCCTTGAAGTAAGTGTGTGGGATCATTGCATTTCTAGAAGTCTGCCTTCTTCACCCTAAATTGACATTGCATGTCATGCTTCCTTTACAGTTTCTTCCAGCTGAGGTGTGGGATAACCAGTATAAATCAGTAGACTGTTCATTTGCAGGGTAATTTAATTTATCATATCCAGGGTAATTTAGCAACGTTTGTCTCCCCTCACCCTTGGTTGGGGGGAACCACCAAAAAACAAAGATAAATAAAAAGTATTTTCTTGGTTCTGTATTCCACTTTGTTGAAGATGCAACCTCCTAATTAGAAGTCTGACATGAATGAATGAACAGCAGCAGTATTCATCTCTTTAAAAGGCACTTATGTTATTTTACATGCTGGTTATCTGCCCCATTGATATAAAATGTCTACTACATCAGATGTGTTCCTCAATTTCTCTTATCCATAACACACTCCACTTTTCTCAGATTGTTGGCATTACTAAATGGTGTTACATTAAAGCCCTGTGTTAAGCATCAGCTTTTGACTGAACTTCATAAATAACCTTCAATTTGTTTTTTTACTGTTTCAGTAGTGGGTTAATCTTCCATTAATTGGCTACTACATGAAAGTTTGCTAATACCCAGAAACTATTATGAACAGTGAAATAGTTACTTCATCTTACCACATGAAGGTGAATATAATTCAAAGTAGGCTTTGCATCTTTTTCCTGTTGGATTGGGGTTCAGTAGTTTCAGTTGTATAGGATGACTAGCAGCTTGGAAGAAGAGGGGTGATTTGTAGGTAATATTCTTGTAGATTATGGAAACCATTTAACTTCAAAATTTTTATTCAAAAATAAATGACTTTTGGAATCAGACTCCATCTTTTATATTCCTATTTAGGGAACATTAGGTCAGAACTCTTTATGTAGTATTACGCTTTTGAATTGCTTTTTGAAGAGTACACAAAATGTAGTGCTCCTAGTTACAATTATCTTTCCCATTAGAAAGGAACTTTAATTCTGGTGTAAAATTTATGTTTGAAGAATGGTTAAAGCAGGACTGTTACGGTGTTCATGAGTCCTAAGCACTTTTGCTTTGGTGGGTCACTTGTATTTTTTACTGCATTTGTATAAAGACACGTACTATTTGAATAAAGACTCAATTTTTTCTTCTGCTTTTAAAACATTTTCATTGGCCTAGTAAGAAGTTACTGTACCAAATGTCGAGCTGTCGGTGGTGTCTCATTTTGTAGCCTTTTGGCACCTCCTGTTTCTTTTTAGCAGTTAGGGTGCCAATACCTGTTTCTAGTTTCTCTTGACCCAACAGACTGTCTAGTTTGATTGCTCCTGTTTTTTTCCCCTAGTCTCCCACTTCCTTTGCCTACTAGGTATAGTACTAGAGTGTAATTGTCTTTAGTTGGGTTTTGTCGTGTGATTCGGTTCTACCTAACCATCTTTTAAACGTAAAACTCGCAGGCCAGGCTCCCCCTTTTTTTTTTTTACTAAAGCATCATCCTTTGCAGTTCTTCTGTGCCCACCCCCTCCCCAGTAGACTTCATATCCTTTTCCTCATGTCGGCTTTTTTTTCTTTTAGTAGTTGTAACTTTTGAAATACTTTCATATGAGGGCAGATTGATACTCTCGATTCAGAATAGCGCATGAGGAAACCTCTTCAGCTCGAATGCAGTTCTTACCAACTGTGAGGCTGAATGTGAGGAGTGAGGTCGAAGAAAACCCGATGACACTGAAAAAGCGAGGCTACTGTTTAGCTTATCAAACCCGAATTTAAGAAGCGGTAGGGAAATGGTGAGTCGCTATGGTACCAGACCACTATCTGTGTCTGGCGGGTTACGCCGCGCCTACTGCCCCTCTTTCCGCGGCGGACCCGGAAGGGCCTGTTCGCGTGAGGCGGCGTTTAGAGCCAGCTTCTGTCGGTCACACTCAGCTGAGTGTTGAGGACAGAAGCCCGCCCAGCTGCTTCCCTCCGCTTCACTTGAGAGTTCCTTTTAAACTCCGCAAGGGAAAAGCCGCGGCGCGCCTCTAGTGTGCGCGGCCCCGCCCCTCGGACGGCCCGCTCTTCCTTCTCTAATTGGCCGCGGTGTCTGCTTATCCGCTGTGACGGCAGGCTCGCCCGCCGGAGCCCCGCCCTCTTCCGAGAGCCCCGAAAACAATTTTAAGATGGCGGCGGCGGCGGCGCGGAAAACAATGGGGCCGGGCCGGCGGGGACAGGCCGAGGCCTGAGGTGGGCGGCGAGCGCCTGCCCGGGTTGGGCCGAGCGGGGCCAGAGGAAGATCCCCGCCGCGCGCGAGCCCGTTCGGCAGCTCGCGGGACCATGGCGTGGCCGTGAGGCAGCCGGGCAGCCGGCAGGGAGCGGAGCGTGCAGTGCCCGCCGGCCCGAGAGGCCCGCCTCGGGCCTGGCCCGTGCAGCCCGCGGCCCATGGTGCTGCCCACCTGCCCCATGGCGGAGTTCGCGCTGCCGCGGCACAGCGCGGTCATGGAGCGCCTCCGCCGGCGCATCGAGCTGTGCCGGCGCCACCACAGCACCTGTGAGGCCCGCTATGAGGCCGTATCGCCCGAGCGCCTGGAGCTCGAGCGCCAGCACACCTTCGCCCTTCACCAGCGCTGCATCCAGGCCAAGGCCAAGCGCGCCGGCAAGCACCGGCAGCCGTCCGCCCCGGCCCCAGCTCCGGCCCCGGCGCCAGCGGCGGCCCCCCGCCTCGATGCTGCCGACGGCCCTGAGCATGGCCTCCCAGTCGCGGTGAGTAGGACTCCGGGAGCAGCCCCTTCTCGGGAGATGATGCCCCTGACGCCGCCCAGGGCCCTTTGAGACTACCTCAGTGCCCGCAGCTGCCTGGGTCTCGCTCCGGGGAGGCTAACATGGCTGGGACTGAGCGGTTGTCATCTGCGGGAAATGGCACTGTGGCGTTGCTTTGGGAAAACAGGATCCTGAGGACCAACCTGAAGGCCCCGGCAGGGAAGGCTGGTGAACGGGCGGTGAAAGAGTTTTCTTCCAGACTTGATTTCGAAATTCTGAGAACTCTGTTTTGGAACAGATTGGCATTAAAATTGCCTGTGATAATGGCCTCATTTATTCTGCAGCTGTTCTTTGAGTCCTTGCTTTTTGC
The DNA here is from genome assembly GCF_963930625.1 of Muntiacus reevesi. NCBI lineage: Eukaryota > Metazoa > Chordata > Mammalia > Artiodactyla > Cervidae > Muntiacus > Muntiacus reevesi. Next base: position 180,547,191 of record NC_089249.1, on the reverse strand, counting down.
AGGGTCAGGGCTTAAATATGGAAATAAGACGGACTTCAGCTGACCAAATGAAACTGTTCTGAATGGAAAGTCAAGAATCGTTGGAAATCCTCGTAGAGGCATAGTGCTGCTCATTGAGATGTACAAAAGTATTCTTTGTTTAGACAACTCTGAAATTTTGTGAATTTGTGATTACAGCAGTATTGTTGGCAGTCCCAGTTTTAGTTAGGAGCCTGTTTAAAACCTCCGATGATATTAGAGTTTGTTGGTAAATTATTACACCCTTTTGGGCTCTCAGTAGTGCTAGGGAAGTTTGTTGGTTAGAGGTTTTCCTTCCTGAAACTACTTATAAGGTTCGTTGCTATTGTTTTCTTGGTAACTTAAAGTTTAGAACAAATGCTACCAATTTAATTTCTGTGTATTTTTATAATTCACGCCTTTATTAGGTCTCACCGGGCTGTTGCAGTACTCTTCACTAATTAGTATTCAGGTATTTAGTCTCTAACCCTTTAAATGCTGTGACCCTCACAGGCCCTATGCCAGTTTGTATTATTTTTCTTATTCTCTCCCACACCAGCCTGGACTGCTGGACATCTCATTGCTTATTGTTATCAATTCTTATATAGTCAGGACTTCTCGTCCTCACTTTTCTTCTCTGTAAATTGAAGATGTGTTTGACGTTCTCTGGGATTCTTGTAAGATTCAAAAGAAATGAGTGTCGAGGTGAAAATACTTCATAAATGGAAAGGCTGCCGGTAAGACCCTCCCCCATCACCTCTCCGAATCCTGCCATCCTTCAGGTACAGTTCATCTTCCTCTTTAAAACCAGCTTTCACCCTGCCCCACAGCAGTTAGAATCTGCTTTGTCAAAACATTAAGGACATGCATTGCCTGTGCTATTTTAAATATTTTAAGCACATCCTTGCTTACTACTTTAGATGTGTCTTGAAAACTAGACTGTAAGCCCTAGGAGACAGGGGGAGATGCAGCTCAAAGGAAAGACTTAAAGTTTTGGGTGGTCATTCTATTTAAGTAAACAGTGAAAGCCCATAAAAAAAAAAAAAATCTCAGTTTTACACACTAATAGTTGCCTGACCACCCGCTAGAATATATATTAGTAGTGATTCAGTTTGTTTAAGGAGAGTAAGAATTTAGATCCTCTATGATACTTTTAGCCCTAAACTACTAGGGAGAAGTTGGACATGCTGTTTGAAGAGAAATTAGTTCTGAGTGTGTCAGAACTTGAGCTTGGTCTGTTTAGTCATTCCTTTGGGTGTTCAGGTGTGTCGTGTTATGTTGATGTCTTATCGCATTAAACCTTGACCCATGGATTTCGTGAGTTAAACTTTAGAATGGAATTGCTCTACTGTCTCCCTGCTAGGAAGAGGGACCCTTTTAACTTCAGTCTCCACGTGATTCTAGGTGAGCTCTTTGGCTTTGGAGTAAAGTTTTAGGAATGGAAGATGAGTGTCTAGTAGAACCCATTTTAGTGGCTCCTTCAGTTCAGAGAGGGGGAGAGTTCTTGCCTTTTGGCCTTGAGAGAAAGCACAGCTTTGCCCAGAGAGATGGAGGGGAGAAAGTGATTATTATTTTTGACAATTCTGTGTATGTATTTAATCTAATTAATATTCCTTAGTGAAAGTCGTTTCCGGCTCTTTGCGATCCCATGGACTGTACAGTCCATGGCATTCTCCAGGCCAAAATACTGGAGTGGGTAACTTTTCCTTTCTCCAAGGGATCTTCCCAATCCAGGGATCGAACCCAGGTCTCCCACATTGCAGGTGAATTCTTTACCAGCTGAGCCGCCAGGGAAGCCCAGTACTCCTTACATAAGGAATATTATTCTTATTTTTTCAAGAAGTCCTGTAGTACTCTTAGGCATCCGTTTCCTAGCAAAGTTACCATCAGCAAACCATTTGTACACGTGAAAATGGATCAAATCAAATTTACTAGTAGAGTCCAGTTTCTGCTTATTTTTCCCCCTTCTTAGGATATTCCATTACAGCTAAATCTTGACCAATTTCTGTTTACAGTAGATACTGTTACAGATGAATCAGAAACTGTGCTTCAGACTTTTTTTACTCTAGTTGTCAAGGAATGACCTTATTAGGTTTTCTTTGTACTGCGTGTGCTCATTGAAAACCAAATAGTAGTGACAGGATTGACTTCTTTTTAATAGGGATGCCAAATAATAGAGAATTACCACTCACTTTATACAAACATAATTCTGTCATGAAAATAGCCTTCTACAATAGCTTGAACATTTTCTTTTGGTAAAATGTTATAAAGGTTTATTCCTGCCCCCCTTATATAGCATTGCCATACTTTTACTGCTTACTTCTTAAGTTGTTGTAATACTCTACCAAGAAATTTGACAGTTCCATGTCAACCATTCATGGAAGTTGCCTTTCCTGCTTAGTTTAGGAAATTATATTGTTTGTTAGGAAAGAATTACCAATACATTGTTAATTGTTTAGGAAATAATATTTCTCTTTGTTGCTCTCTTTTATCTATACATAACTACACAAATAGTACAAAGAACATCAGCTTACCTTTACTTAGATTCTACCCGTTGTCATCATCATTCCTTACTTGCTTTATCATGTCACACATACTCTTTCTCTCCTCTCTACCTTTCTCTCTCCCTAAAAGTTCTGTTCTCTGAACCATCCGTGAGGGCACAGCACACCTGACAAAACACCCCAAAACACCTCAGTGTGTACCTTCTAAGAGTTAAAGATGTGCAAAATTTCAATAATTATTTTGTAGACTGAGCCTATGTAAGAATTATATAAATAATAAATTATTTTCAGAGAGTAGATATTTCTGAACATGAAACAGACATTGTGGGATAATTTTAGAGAAAAGATGAGCAATGTGGCTTTAGGATTGCATTTCTTCCTATAACATTCGTGACCTTGTCCTAGCATCTTCTTTCCGTTTTTTGTTTTTTTTTTTTCTTTCCGTTTTTATCAGTGTCCCCTCTTCCACTGGGTCCCTGCCTTTAGCTTGAAACATGAACAGATATCCTCCTTTCTTTTGTCTTTTCTCACCCTCAAAATAGTGTTCTAGCTCCTTCCTTCTCTTTGTCCTTCCCACTGCACTTCCCATTTACTCATTTCCCCATTGTAATCTGCCTTCTACCTCTTTTACTTTTCCGAAGCTGCCCCCTTAAAGGACACCAAAGATGGACTTGCCAAATTCAGTGGCTTCTTAGTCATCATTCTTTTTGACTTCCTCCTTCCTAAGACTCTTCTGTTAGCTTCTATTCTCTTCTGATTTTCTTTCCAGCTTTTTGACTTTTCCTCAGTCTCCTTCTGCTTTCCTTTATTCATTCATGCAAAAAATACTTGAGTGCCCACTGTAGGTCAGAACATTTTTTGGTTGCTAGGGATACAGCAGTGAACAAGACAGATTGAAACTCTGCTCTCATGGAGAGAGATCAATAATTTTTAAAACTAATTTTAAGTTATAATAAATGATAAGAAAAAGTGTAAAGTGATGTGATACTGAGCGATTTATAGTAGCAGTTTTAGATATGCTAGTAGCAGCTCTGTCTTAATTTGGGTTGAATGACAGGAGATTATGAGTCAGCTGAAAGTTTCAGAGAAGAACATTCCAATTAGAACTACCACCAGAAAGTTTCTGAGGCAAGAACCTTCTGAGCTTGCATGAAGAGCAGAAAGGAGGGACAGTATGGGCAGAGCAGCAGGCAGTCAGCTGGTATGAGAGCTGGGTAAGCAAGGGTCAGATCAAGTGCAGTGGGACGCAATAGCAGGCTTTGAAGGAAAAACATCACATGATCTAACATTTTTTAAAGGCCATTCTGATGGTACACGGAGGGTGTCTGGGATTGGTCTGGGCATGAGTTGATGCAGTTCAGGCTTTTGCAGTGGTCTAGGCTGGAACTGTTTGTGGTAGTGCAGATGGAGAGGAGGAGGTGAATTCTGGATAGCTTCTGAAGGCAGAGGTGACAGAGGATGGTGATGGACTAAATGGATTGGATTGGAGGCAAATGGAAGGAGTTGAAGGGATTCCAAGTTTTTTGGCTTGAGAAATGTTCTTTGGACACTTTTTAAATATTCATGTTCTCTAGTTTTTTTCACTCAATTTTCTTTTCCAGGGTTAATGTCATTGATTCTTTCATGCATCTATCACCTAATCTTCACATCTCTACCCAGGGTCAAATGCAGCTGTGTACTGCACATTTCCACTTTGATTCCCACATTATCCAAAGGGGACTCTCCGCTTTTCTTGCCAGTCTTATATTTCTTCAGAGTATTTTCCCTTGTCCAGTCAACCAAAGTGGGAGCTTGGGAATTATCCACCCCTTTCTTCATTTCCATCTTTTTGTTTTGGCTGTGTCCTTCAGCATGTGGGGTCTTAGTTCCGCAACCAGTGATCGAACCTGTGCATTGGGAGCACAGAGTGGTAACCACTGTACCATCAGGGTAGTCCCTGTTTCCATCTCTAAGTTGGTCATTTGTTCACCCAACATTGAACTCCTGCTGGGAACCAGGAATTGTGGTGCCACACTTATGTCATGTAGTCATCGCAAAGCCCTGCTGAAGACTGTAAAACCTATGGGAATACTAGGAAAGGGATGCCCCTTGGGTGAAGTTTGGAAAGTGTTACAGACTTTTAAAGTGGGTCTTAATATTTTGCCAGATGTTTTCCCAAAGGGTGTTACATGAAACACTAATTTCATGGGCTATTAAAAGAGTTCTAGAGTTGCACAGATTTGGGTGATACTGGAATAAACAAATTTAAACAGTTTCCTTTATTTAGGAGATTTCCAAACATTTAATAGCCTAATATGCATGTGGGCTTTCGCTCTAATCAAGGGACATCTAATAGGATTTTGATCCCTTTGGAAAACTAAGCGAAAGCTCAAAACTGTGACAGTGAATAATTCTTTGAATTTAAGACTTTAAGTGCCAGAGGCTGGAAGATAAAACTGGAAAGGTAGGAGTCGTATCATAAAAAGCTTTATGTTTGATGCTAGGTGTTTGGACTAAATGATTTTGAAACATTGTGAACCTCCCTGACAGATTTTTGTTGACATTTTAAGCTTATCAGAATTATAATGCATTTGTCATGTTGATCAGTGATATACTAAATTACCATAACTCAATTTAAATGAAATATATGAACTAAGAAAATTTATGTAACACATTAAGCACTATGTATGTTTAATGTGAATCAGCTGTTTTAAAAAGAGAAAAGGGCAAAAATGCTATTTATAGTGGCAGAGGATATAACTTCCAGAGAATCATAAATGTTAACATTTAAAAATAAAATGATTACGTCACTTTTTTAAAATGTCTAGTGGAATCTGAAAACCTTAGTGATGTGCTTTTGTCAGCCACTTGAAGAATGCTTTTCTACAACGGAAATTTTATTTTTTTAGTTAATGACTTTTCTTGGCTGCACTGGGTTCTTCTTGCTGCGCGTGGTCCCCTGGTTGCGGTGACTCTTCTTGCTGTGGGCGCAGACTCAGTAGTCGTGCTGCACGGGCCCAGTTGCTCTCAGACGTGCAGAATCTTCCCCGACAAGGGATCAAACCTGTGTCCCCTGCATTGGCAGCTGGATTGCTAACCACTGGACCACCAAGGACGTCCCAGAAATTTTTTCTTTTGAAACTTGCATTTCTTTTTTCTTTTCTTTTTCTTTATTGATGTATAGTTGATTTACAATGTTGTCCTAGTTTCAGACACATAGCAGAGTGATTCAGCCATACACACATATATATCTGTTTTTTTCTCAGATTCTTTTTTCCTTATAGGTTATTAAAACTATGCAGTGAATTCCCTTTCTGCTTAAAGTCAACTTATAGGGAATTTCCTGGTGGTCTAGTGATCGGGACTCTTGCTATTTCACTTCAGAGGACCCAGGTTCGATCCCTGGTAGAGGAAAAAATCCCACAAACCCCCTGGTGCAGCCAAAAGAAAAAAGTTGATTGATACAAAAGAATATATGTAGGTAGGGGGGATCGGGATGAGGAATACATGTAAATCCATGGCTGATTCATGTCAATGTATGTCAAAAACCACTACAATATTGTAAAGTAATTAGCCTCCAACTAGTAAAAATAAATGAAAAAAAAAGAATATATGTAGTATTTATAAGATTCTATGTGTTATATATATTTAATATTTTAATAAGTTATTATACTAAATTAGTATATAACAACACGCATTATAAATTTTTATAAATAACTTATGCAAAAAAGTACAAGTTTATTATACTTACCTGGCAGGGGAGATAACGGTGATCACCAAGGTGGTTTTCCCAGGTTAATCCTTTGCATTCCGTATGTGCTGACTCCTGCAATTTCCCCAAATGTGGGAAGTTTGACTGCATAATTTGTGGTAGCAGGGGACTGTGTTCACGTTTTCCCCTGAAGAAAAAACAGTACAGGTTTATTAGACTTGCCTCTCAGTGAGATGGAGGAGGCTTTTCCTCCTCCATCTAAATTTGTTCACATAACTGTGGGTGAATATTACTTATTGACAAAATGACAGTTTTTAATTCTATTCCTATTTTTTGTCTTTACAAATTTAAGTTCCAGAAATCCTTGTTTTCCTAAGTATAAAAGAAAGGAAGAAATTTAATTTTAGTAACATTCAAGTTTTTGAAATTTGAGTTGTATCCCCGAAATCATATAGTGATATATATCATCAAAAATTAATTTGTTAATTAGATGACAACTTGGTTAGGTACACTGTCAATTTTAATGAAAGCAGAAAATTAGAGACCATCTGACTTATAAAAGGATAATATCATCAGTCATTCACTTTCTCACTTACCAAGAAATGTAACAGAGGCTTTACCAAATCTTATCAATTGATTGTTGATTATACCTGTTATTCTTTCATTTAGAAGGACCTTATATAATCTAATATACTCAAAATTGATTGGGAAAATAAAAATATTGTTCACTTCAATGCATCTTTGCCAGTAGTTTTTGGTAAATACTTTTATCCACTTCAGATATGTTTTCATCAAAACCTTAGAACTGTGACTGTAACTTGTTTACTGTATGCAAAATGTCTGCCACGTAACAGTTGGCAAAATCAGTCTTCATTGTCAGGTTAATCAGTTTTTTGTCAGAAAAAGTTTGACTTCATTTTTCAAATACACATAATACTATACATCCCATGAATACCATCTCACTTCTGAATTCTAAGGGAGAGAGTTGAACAGTGTGGAGCCTCGTCATGAGTTTTGTTATCTTATCAAATACTGTGCATTGCCTGCGTGTATCTTACTCATATTAAGCATTCTTTTGAAGAGCTGTATGTTATTGGTGAGTTGAGGATGGAAGAATGATGTTTTTATGATGAAAAATGTCAGCACTCTGGCTGCCCACTCTGCCCAGTCTAATTCAGAGCATCCCAACTCACAGGCTAAACTTTGGCAAGTTAAGTATTCAAGGCCCTTAAGTTAGTGAAGAACTACTGTGCCTAGCAGAGCAGTGTAAGACACTGTGGTATAAAGTGAACTTGGGAGCATCATCAGTGTTGCTGGCCTGGTGGAGCAGCCTGTCATTGAGGTATTACAGCAGTTGGCACTGTGGAAATGAAGCCTATATGCCGCACTCCAAGATCCCTAAAATGCTTCGAATGCAGTTCTTTTTAAATGGCCTAATTTCTCTAGATGTCTTCTCATGTATGCCCTTGCTTAGTCATATAATGCCTGACACCCGCTCACCATTCAGGACTCTGCTCACGTGTCATCTTCTTTAGGACCTCTTCTCTAGGTCCTTTCTCTAGCCAGGCTGGGTACTTAACCTCTGCCAGAACAACCACACTGTACTGTAATTAGTGTGTTTACTGCTCTCCATTAGGCTGTGAGCAACCTGAGAGCGAGACCAGTAATGTAGCACAAACCTTGTGCATATTTGGCAGTCAGCAAGCATTTGTTGAATAAATGTTGATGATATTGTGGAAGGAGCTGTGAATTGGGAGTCAGAAGCTGTATGTTTTTAGGCTGGAGTCATTTCAGAGGTGGACTAAACAGAGGTGACAGTAGAGCCTGATTTATACTGCCATGTTCATTGTGGCCTTGTTCATAATAGCTGAGAGGTGGAAGCAATCTTAAGTGTCCATCAGCAGATGAATGGATGAAGAGAATGTGATGTATACATACAGTGGACTATTATTCAGCCTTGAAAAAGAGGGAAATCTTGTCTCATGTTGAAACATGTATCTTAAGGACATTGTGCTAAATGAAATAAACCAATTTCTGTAAGACAAACACTGCATGATTCCATTTGTCTGAGATATCTAAAATAGTTGAACTCTTAGAAAGTATAAAATGGTAGTTGCCAGGGGCTGGAGGGAAGGGGAGAATTATTTAATGGGTGTACAGCTTCAGTTTTGTAAGATGAAGAGCACTGGAGATTGTTGCATGGCAGCGTGCGTACAGTTAACACTGCTACTGTACTGTACACGTAAAATGCTCACGATGGAAACTTCTATGATGAGGGGTTTTGACCACCTTTTTTTTAAGTGTAGTTGAATTGCAGTGTTGCATTACTTGTTGCTGTAAAGCAAAGTGACTCAGTTTTACATACACACACTTTTTCATATTCTTTTCCATTATGGTTTATCACAGGATATAGAATACAGCTACCTGTGCTATATAGTAGGATCCTGTTAATCCATTCTATATATTACCAGTTTGCATCTGCTAGTCCCAAACTCCCAGTGCAGCCCTCTCCCATTCCTTACTGCCTTGGGAACCACCAGTCTGTTCTCTGTGTCCCTGATTCTATTTTCATTTCACAGATAGGTTCATTTGTGACCACAGTATTTAAAAAGTTAACTATAAGATAAAAACTATAATTTTCCAAGTCATATGCTTGGAAAATTTTTAACAGTTATAAGGGTTTTATTTATTTGTTTATTTATTGGCCACACCATGTGGCATGTGGCATCTTAGCCCTGTGACCAGGGATAAACCTGAGCCTCCTGCTTTGGGAGTGTGGAGTCCTGACCACTGGACAGGCAGGTGGACTGGATGCCACATGCTCCAGCTAAGAGCCTTCCTGCCACAATTGAGACCTGGTGCACCTGAGAGAAAGAGTAAGACTTGTCAATGATACTAGAAAGACCAGAGTCACTGTAAAGTGTTAATAAATATTAATAAAGACATGATAGATGCTATGATTTTCTGCCTAAATATAATACAAGGAAGAACCTTACATGTATGTATCTCCATTCCTATATAGTATCTTTATTACCATATATGAATAAAGTCTGTTAATCTAAGCAAAAATAAAAGTTGATGCTGCTAATGAGCACAATACATGCAGGCGAGATAAAGCTGTTTATGGGCCAGGAGTTAAAAAACCTGCATGCAGTGAAAATTTTGACTTAAAGTAATCTTGTGATTTTAGGCATGGCACTTACAGCGAATGCTGTAAAGAACAATACTGCGTAGGAACCTAGAATGTTAGGTCCATGAATCGAGGTAAAATTGGACATGGTCAAGCAGAAGACGGCAAGAATGAACATCAGCATTTTAGGAATCAGTGAACTAAAATGGGTGAGAACAGACAAATTTAATTCAGGTGGCCAGTATATCTACTACTGTGGGCAAGAATCCCTTAGAAGAAATGGAGTAGCCCTCATAGTCAACAGAAGAGTCCAAAATGCAGTAGTTGGGTGCAATCTCAAAAACAACAAAATAATCTCGGTTTGTTTGCAAGGCAAACCATTCAACATCACAGTTATCCATGCCCCAACCACTAATGCCAAAGAAGCTGAAGTTGAAAGGATTCTGTGAAGACCTATAAGACCTTATAGAACTATAAGACCTATAGACCTTATAAAACACCCCCAAAAGACATCCTTTTCATCATAGGAGATTAGAATGCAAAAGTAGGAACTCAAGAGATACCTGAAGTAACAGGCAAGTTTGGCCTTGGAGTACAAAAGGAAGCAGGGCAAAGGTTCACAGAGTTTTCCCAAGAGAATGCACTGGTCATAGCAAACACCTTCTTCCAACAACACAAGAGACGACTCTATGCATGGACATCACCCAGTGGTCAATACTGAAATCAGATTGATTATATTCTTTGCAGCAAGGGATGGAGAAGCTCTATATAGTCAGCAAAAACAAGACTTGAAGCTGACTGTAGCTCAGATCATGAACTTCTTACTGCCACATTCAGACTTAAATTGAAGAAAGTAGGGAAAACCAGTAGGCCATTCAGGTATGACCTAAGTGAAATCCCTTATGATTATTTAGTGGAAATGACAAATAGATTCAAGAGATTAGATCTGATAGAGTGCCTGAAGAACTATGGATGGAGGTAAGTAACATTGTACAGGAGGCGGTGACTGAAACCATCCCAAAGAAAAGTGCAAGAAGGTAAAATAGTTGTCTGAGAAGGCCTTACAAATAGCTGAGAAAAGAAGAGAGGAAAAGGAAAAGTTATACACAATTGAATGTAGAGTTCCAGAGAACAGAAAGGCGAGATAAGAAAGCCTATGTGAACAGTGCAAAGAAATAGAGGAAAACAATAGAATGAGAAAGACTAGAGATCACTTCAAGAAAATTGGAGATACCAAAGGAACATACCATGCAAGGATGGGCACAATAAAGGACAGAAATGGCAAGGACCTGACAGAAGCAGAAGAGATTTAAAAAAGGTGGCAAGAATACACAGAAGAACTATACAAAAAAGATCTTAAGGAGCTGGATAACCATGATGGTGTGGTCACTCAACTAGAGCTGGACATCCTGGAGTGTGAAGTCAAATAGGCCTTAGGTAGCATTACTATACAAAGTTAGTGGAGGTGATGGAATTCCAGCTGAGCTATTTCAAATCCTAAAAGATGATCCTGTGAAAGTGCTACACTCAACATGTCAGCAAATTTGGAAAACTCAGCAGTGGCCATAGGACTAGAAAAGGTCAGTTTTCATTCCAATCCCAAAGAAGGGCAATGCCAAAGAATGTTCAAGCTACCATACAATTGTGCTCATTTTACATGCCAGCAAGGTAATGCTCAAAATCCTTCAAGCTAGGCTTCAGCAGTACATGAACTGAGAACTTTAAGATGTACAAGCTGGATTTAGAAAAGGCAGAGGAACCAGAGGTCAAATTGCCAACATCTGTTGGATCATAGAAAAAGCAAAGGAATTCCAGAAAAACATCTTCTGCTTCGTTGACTTTGCTAAAGCATTTAACTGTGTGGGTCATAACAAACTGGAAAATTCTTTAAGAGATGGGAATACCAGACCACCTTACCTGTCTCCTGAGAAACCTGTATGCGGATCAAGAAGCAGCAATTAGAACTGGACAAAGAACAACAGGCTGGTTCAAAATTGAGAAAGGAGTTCATCGAGTATGTATATTGTCACCCTGCTTATTTAACTTCTGTGCAGAGTATATCGTGCAAAAATCTGGGCAGAATGAATCACAAGCTGGAATCAAGATTGCCAGCAGAAATATCAGCAACCTCAGATATGCAGATGATATCAATATAATGGCAGAAAGTAAAGAGTGAAAGAGCCTCTTGATGAAGTGATAGAGGAGAGTGAAAAAGCTGGCTTAAAACCACTCAGCATTCAGAAAACTAAGATCATGGCATCTGGTCCCATCACTGCATGGTAAATAGATGGGAAAAAGTGGAAACAGTAACAGATTTTCTTTTCTTGGATTAAAACAACAACAACAACAACAACACTTGTTCCATGGAAGGAAAGCTATGACAAACTGCTGCAACTGCTGCTGCTAAGTCGCTTCAGTCGTGTCCGACTCTGTGCGACCCATAGACGGCAGCCCACCAGGCTCCCCCGTCCCTGGGATTCTCCAGGCAAGAACGCTAGAGTCGGTTGCCATTTCCTTCGCCAGTGCATGAAAGGGAAAAGCAAAAGTGAAGTCACTCAGTCGTGTCCGACTCCTAGTGACCCCATGGAGCCTACCAGGCTCCTCTGTCCATGGAATTTTCCAGGCAGGAGTACTGGAGTGGGTTGCCATTGCCTTCTCTGATGACAAACTAGACAATATTAAAAAGCAGAGACATCACTTTGCCAACAGAAGTCAGTATAGTCAAAGCTGTGAGTTTTTCAGTAGTCTTTCGTGGATGTGAGAGTTGGACCATAAGAATTGTAAACACCAAAGCATTGATAATTGTGGTAGTGGAGAAGACTCTTGAGAGTCTCTTGCACAGCACGGAGATCAAACCAGTCAATCCTAAAGAAAATCATTCCTCAGTATTCATTGGACAGACTGATGCTGAAGCTTCAATACTTTGGCCACCTGATGCAAAGAGCCGACTTACTGAAAAAGACCCTGATGCTGGGAAAGAGGAGAAGGGAGAGACAGAGAGATGAGATGATTGAATGGTGTCACTGACTCAATGGACATGAGTTTGAGCAAACTCCAGGAGTTAGTGAAGGACAGGGAAACGTGGTATGCTGCAGCCCATGGAGTGGCAAAGAGTCAGAGATGACTTAGCAAGTGAACAACAAAAAATTGTGTGATTTTAGGCATGGCGCTTACTCTCTGCTCCAACTTTTTTACCTTTCAAAGGTATTAAAGAAATACTCTAAGAGACCAAAAATTGTAAACTGAATAGAAAATTTTACCACCAAAGGAGGGAAACTAGTCTAGCACAGTCTAGGCTCCGAGGCATGGATGTGCAGTGGTTCAGGGGAGGAAAAACTGGATGATCTTTTTAAAACCTGAAGACCACAAACCATCTTCTTCTCCCTCATTGGGAAAGCAGAATCTCTGAGTGTTGCTGATTGGCTAATGATACCAGGACCTTTCCAGTACGGAAGCCGTAGGCTGGCTGGAGACGGTCAGCTGTGTAAGGGGCCGCTGTCTCGGGACTCCGTCCTCAGCTGCCTCTGCTGCTTATACGTAAGGTGCCTGCTTTGGGATCATGGTGTCCAGTCAAGTCTGCTCTGATATAGGTGACCTAGCTGGTCACGTCGGAGAAGGCAATGGCACCCCACTCTAGTACTCTTCCCTGGAAAATCCCATGGATGGAGGAGCCTGGTAGGCTGCAGTCCATGGGGTTGCTAAGAGTCGGACACGACTTAGCGACTTCACTTTCACTTTTCACTTTCATGCACTGGAGAAGGAAATGGCAACCCACTCCAGTGTCCTTGCCTGGAGAATCCCAGGGACGGGGGAGCCTGGTGGGCTGCCGTCTATGGGGTCGCATAGAGTTCAACACGACAGACGTGACTTAGCAGCAGCAGCAGCTGGTCATGTCAAGAGAATTTTGAAAGAACCAGACTCTTTTAAATTTATTGTCATTTTGTCCTCATAGGAGTCTCATAGGATAGATATTATATCCAGTTTTACATGTCAGGAAACTTAAGACTCATAGATTAACTTGCCAAGGTTGCCAACTCAGTGGTAGGACCAGAAATTCGGACCAAACTCCAGTAGCAAAACTCTGTCCTTCTTCTCTGTCATTTGGCTTCTGCAGATGAGATCCTGCATGAGAAAGTTTCATAAAAATTAGATGTTTTTTTAGAAACAAATTAGTTAATATGTTATTTAGTATAGATTACAAACAAATTGGTTAATATGTTATTTAGTGTAGAACAATGATCTTTCAAAGATACTCTGTGGCAGAGGGCCAGTGTATCAGAATTACAATGGTCCCCACTTAACTGCACCTTTGCTTTCTACTGTTTGAGTTACCTGCGGTCAACTATTGTCTGAAAATATTTAATGGAAAATTCTAGAAATAAATCATAAGTTTTCAATCATGTGCCATTCTGAGCAGTGTGTGAAATCTTGTGTTGCCTCACTCTGTCTGCCTGGGGATATGAATCACCCCCTTTGTCTCACGTATCTATGATGTGTATACGACACACCCCGTAGTCACTTAGCCATCCGGGTTATCAGATTGATTGTCCTGGTGTTTAAGTGCATGTGTTCATTTAACTCTCATTTTACTTAATAATACCAAATTTATTTTGTATTATACCAATACTTATTTTACTTAATACCAAAACAAAAGAGTAGTGATGCAGGAAATTTAGAGATGCCAAAGAGAAGGTGTGAGGTGCTACCTTTAAGTGAAAAGGATAGAGTTAGGTGCCATCCCTGGGTTCAGGCGTCCACTGGGAGTGGAACCCCATGGATAAGGAGGGGACTGCAGTACTTGGGGCATTTTTAACTGTGATTCTTTTTTGTCTGCAGATAACCCTCCCTCTTCCACCCCTCCCTTGACTTTCATCCCTTCTCACTGCTAAAATGAGTCACTTTTACTGATGGGAATGTGTCCTGTCCCTTAGTTGTGTGGGGATCACTTAGATGTCTTCTCAGGTTTTCACTCTTTGGGACACATACACCTGCATCCTTGCCATAGCTTCAGAACAGGCAGAGGATACATCCCATTCCTTAATTTGGAGCTTGAACTTAGGAATTGCTTTGGCCAATGAGATGTTATGAAACAGTAATTTTTTTTTAATTCAGAAAACAAAAACTGAGAAATATTATAAAATGTGAAATACATGTGTGAATTATACATATGAAGTATGAGTAATTTTCCCAAAAAGTAAAGGAAAAAAAAAAAGAGAGAGAGAAAAAGCTAAAAATAGCCAAGAAAATTTGAGGACGAGTGTAGGAGATTGAACATGAGAAAAACAGAAGTTACTGGAAGAAAGCAATGATTTAATTTGAGAATTTAAGGGCGTGAGTTGCCAGATCAAAGGGCCACATTGTGCTCAGCACTGGGAAGGAAAATAGACCCATGGCAGTCATAAAACTTCTCAACATTGAGTTTAGAGGAGAAAACAGACTTCTGGCATGGGGAGGGTACTAGGTCACATATCAAGAATCAAGAGTATCTTTGGACTTCTTGGCAGCAACATAGGAATCAAAAAGGCAATAGTACGGTGCTGAAATTCTGAAGTAAAACAATTACCAACCTAGAATTATATAGCTAGCCAGAGTATACAACAAGAATGAGTATAGAATAGTCATTTTCAGGAATCAGAGATTTAAAAAATTTTAACTGTCACATACCTTTTCTTAAGTTACTGTAAGAAATACTGCATCAAAATTGAAAGAATAAATCAAGGAAGAGTAAAACATGAGACACGGAAGATAAGCGATCCAACAGAGAAAAATGGCAGGGTTTCACGTGGAGGAGGAAGGAAAGTGGTCCCAGCGTGACAGCTCTGCATCAGGTGTGACAGGCAGCTGGGCCACGCTGTGCAGTGCGAGCCAGCACTCAGATCCCCAGGTCCGCAGCGAGCGCAGAACGCCGGGAAAACGTGGCCCAGGTCGTCATCAGTACTGGGCTCGTCCTGATCATGTCTTCTTTTCACGCTTTGCCAGGGACACTCATGGACGTTTTCAGCTTTTCCCTGAGAGCAGGAGGTCGGCCACACTGGACCACTCTCCCAGGCCAGACTTCTGCTGCATGCCCAGTGCCTGGCCCGCGCCCGCGCTGCTTGTGTGGCCAGGCTCCTGGCTGTGGAAAGCCCTGTGTTCCCCAGGACTGACTTGTGACCTTGCTTGCCTCTTCCTCAGAGGGGGCCTTGTCAACTTCCACGGAAGCGGAAGTCAGACCACGGCCTGAGACTGCCCTGCTCGCCTCCTTCTGGAGCCTCTGTCCGGGGAGATGAGTGCTACCCTCTCCTCACGTGGCTGGTGTTCGCTGGCCCTCGTTTTCAAGACTAGGTGCTGTGTGGTTTGGGGATAGATTACTTGAGGATGGTAGAACTATTATTAAAAGCAATTAACACAAAATCAGGATGTTAATTATTTGTGGCAAGTGTTGAAGAGAAGAGAAACGGGCTTCTAAGGAGAACTTCTCTGACTTAATGTGTGTGTGAATCCCTTGGAGATCCTGTTAAAACACACATTCTAAGGCAGAGGAGGAGGCTGAGATTCAGCATTTTTTAAACTTTCCAGGTGATGCTCATTCTTTTGTGGGACAATACTTTGAGTGCCAGCATTCTAAAGTACTGGACTCTCGTTTCTTAGCTTGAGCAGTTGATACACAGTGTTCATTTTATTATTACTCTTTATATATGCATATGTTGTGATATCTTTCACAACGAAAAGATTTTAACTGCAAAGGAAAAAACTAATAGAAGGATGTATTGAGCAAAAATCCTGGAGGTGTAAACATGTCAAATCATAAAAGCCTTGAATACTTTATTATATTAGGATTCTCCAGAGAAACAGTACCATTAGGAGATATATATGGGGGCGGGGAGGGGGGCATTGATTGGTTTTACTGTAATGAATGGGCTCACACAGTGACAGAGGTGGACAAGTCCCAAGATGTGCAGTTGGCAAGCTGAAGACCCTGGAGAACCAGGGCTATATAGTTCCACAGTTTGGTATGCGCCAGACTCCGTGAAGAGCCAGTGTTCCAGGCCCCAGTGAAGAGGGGCCTCAGAATGACAGTAGTCAGTCCGCATAAGAGCTTGTCAGAGGAAAGCCAGGCAGGCTCCCCTAGAAGATGACGAGATGGAATGTCTTATGTGAACGCACATCTCAAGAGACAGCTAGAGCACTGGCATAGAGTCCGGCTGACAAATGTGTGGAAAACCACAGAAAGAGTATAACCTTTTGCACTGTTGTCCTAAATGTTTTTATTAGGAAGTCTAGTCATAGGTTGGACTCTGAGGTGTAGCGTGAGCACATGCGTGCAGTCTGTGTAAGCTGTCCTGTGGAGAGCTGGGGTTTCGTGCGTGCTCTGTAACTGCAGCCCTAGCCTGCAGGAGGGAGCTGTGCCGCTGCAGGCGGGTGTTCGCAGCTCGCTTCCCAGCGTCCTCTGTTGTGTCTCCTAGACGTGAGCAGGATTATTACGCTGTGAGCAGCTGTCACTCTCGTGTTCATGCCACACACACGCTCGTCTGCTGTTGCTTTTGCGTTACAGTTTACTGCTGATCTTCCTCTTGCCGCTTTTACCCTTTCTGAGCCTTAGTTTCCTTCCGTGTGACATGGTGATGACATCTGCTTTGCAGAGTTACTCTGCCTAGCACAGAATGTGTACTTAATAAATGATAACTGTTCCTGCTTTAGGAGACTTCTTTTCATATTTATGTATTTTAAAATTTTTATTTATTTTTGGCTGTGCTGGGTCTTTGTTGCTGTGCTCAGGTTTTCTCTAGCTGCAGTGAGGGAGGGCTGCTCTCTCGTTGGGGTCCACAGGCTTCTCATTGCAGTGCCAAACACAGGCTCTCAGTGCGAGGCCTCAGGAGTTGCAGTACATGGGCTTAGGTGCCCTGAGGTGTGTGGGATCTTCCCAGACCAGTGTCTCCTGCATCAGCAGGTGGATTCTTAATCACAGGACCACCAGGTAAGTCCAGGGGATTTCTTTTTAAATGTTTGTTTTTATTTTGTTGTTTTTGATTTCCTGCTGACCTTTGTTCATCAAATGAAGTATGAACTGGTTTGGCAAACTTGGCAATCTGAACCACCAGGCAGAATTTAGAGGTCTGTTTACTGATCGGCATTAATGACTCAAGTCCCAATCTAGTGCTGAAAAGACAGTTGAAAGGGAGTGACCCTTCCTTTGTGCTGTAATACATGTGCCACGTTAGAGGGTAACATGAAAAGCCAGGGGGAACTCTGCAGTCACCTCTGGGAATTGAGGAAGACTTTAATGTGGGCGCTGGGTGCTCTTGACTGGGGTGCCGAGGGATGCCCACATCGCTCCCTGTGTCCCTGGGACATCCACTTCTCTGCCTGCTCACCTGCATCCTTAAGACCACACACCCATGGCCTCTCCCCATCGCAGGCCTGGGAGTCCCTCAAAACAGACCAATGAACCTGACCTCTCTGCTGCCACCTGCCATTTCCTACTGTGCTCTACCCACACAGGAGCCTGCCAGGTACACACTTTTTCCAAAGACCTTTGGGTAAAAACCTGTCAGCAAACCTTAGCAGTTCCACCTTCAACATACATCCAGAATTGGCCACAGCTCACCACCTCTGCTACCATCACTCCGATCTAAGCCATTGTTTCTTTCTTTTAAAAGAAAAAAAAAATTGTTTTGGCTGTGCTGGATCTTCGTTGCTGCGCAGGCTTTTTTCCAGTTTTGGTGCCAGGGGGCTACTCTCTAGTTGCGTTCTGTGGGCTTCTCAGTGCAGTGACTGCTCGTGTTGCAGACCATGGGCTCTGGGGTGCATGGGCTCAGCAGTTATGGCCCTTGGGTTTCAGGGCTCAGGCTCCAGAGCTGTGGCTCACAAACTTAGTTGCTCCATGGCATGTGGGATCTTCCTGGACCAGGGATTAAACCCATGTCTCCTGCATTGGCACAGGGATTCTTTACCATTGGTCCTCCCCTACGCCATTGTTTCTTTCACCTGGATCATGGCCTCCTGACCATTCTTCGTGTTTCCCTGTTCTTCCTGTGATCTCTGTCCAGCAGCCAGCACGATTTCATTCTCCTGCTGGACGCTGGCACAGGTTTTCCATCTCGCCAGGCTTTAACCAGAGCCCGCAGACCCTGTGCAGTGTGGTACCCCTGTCCTTCCTGCCTCCCCCCGGCCCTCGCCTCCTCCTTGATCCTTTCTGGAGCCATCTCTCCATGCTCCCCATCGCCACTAGGCACATTCCCACTCGGCCTCTGCATCACTCTCCCGGGAGATGGCACTGCTCATTCACTCCCCTCTCACAGATGCTAGTTCAGAACTCTCAACGCTCAGTGAAGCCCCTACTGAGCAGGTTTAAAAGATCATAAGCCCCCACAAAACTCCCTTGCTATGCTCTATTTCCTTGGGAGCACAAGTTGATCAAAATTTCAACTCTAGAAAGGCAAGGGATTTGTCTGTTTTGTTCCCTGCTGTATCCCCAAGACCCAGGCAGTGGCTGACTTGGTGAGTGCTCAGTAGATTCTGGTTGAATACTCTGAATGAGAGGAGAAGGAGGCTGGGAGAAACTGAGAAGGGGCAAGGTTGAGGCTTCTTAGCCAGGTAGCTGCCCATGCAGAGTCATTACAGGTCCTGGTGTGCTGAAGTTCAGCTTTCCTGACACAGGAAGGCAGGCTGTGAGAAGGGGCCTTGTGTGCAGTGAGGGGCCTGCTGCCCGAGAGAGGCAGCAGGTTTAGGAGCCCTCCCTTTGTCCTAAGTGCTGTCCTGAAAACTTAGCTTCAACGCTGGTTTCTAGAGCTCTGCCATCCAGCTGTGCCTCCATAGCCACCAGCCATGGAGGGCTGTTAAATCTTTGCAGTTTGTCTGGTGGTTTAGTCGTTAAGTCATGTCAGATTCTTGCAACCCCATGTACTGTAGCCCGCCAGGCACCTCCGTCAATGGGATTTTCCAGGCAAGAATCATCACTTCAGTTCAGTTGCTTAGTCTGACTCTTTGCAACCCCATGGACTGCAGCATGCCAGGCTTCCCTGTCCATCACCAACTCCCAGCATTTCCTCAAACTTAGGTCCATCAAGTCGGTGATACCATCCAACCATCTCATCCTCTGTCATCCCCTTCTCTTCCTACCTTCAGTCTTTCCCAGCATCAGGGTCTTTTCCAGTGAGTCAGCTCTTCGCATCAGGTGGCCAAAGTATTGGAATTTCAGCTTTAGCATCAGTCCTTCCAATGAATATTCAGTACTGATTTCCTTTAGGGTGGACTGGTTCAATCTTCTTGCAGTCCAAGGGACTCTCAAAAGTCTTCTGCAACACCATAATTCAAAAGCATCAATTCTTTGGTGCTCAGCTTTCTTTATGGTCCAACTTGCACATCCACACATGACTACTGGAAAAACCATAGCTTTGACTAGATGGACCTTTGTCAGCAAAGTAATGTCTCTGCTTTTTAATATACTGCCTAGGTTGGTCATAGCTTTTCTTCTATGGAGCAAGTGTCTTTTATTTCATGCCTGCAGTCACCATCTGCAGGGATTTTGGGGCCCGAGACAATAAAGTCTCTCAGTTTCCACTGTTTCCCCATCTATTTGCCATGAAGTGATGGGACCTGATGCCATGATCTTTGTTTTTTGAATGTTGAGTTTTAAGCCAACTTTTCCACTCCCCTCTTTCACTTTCATCAAGAGGCTCTTTAGTTCCTCTTCACTTTCTGCCATAAGGGTGGTGTCATCTTTGTATGTGAGGTTGTTGATATTTCTCCTGGCAATCTTGATTCCAGCTTGTGCCTCATCCAGCCTGGCATTTTGCATGATGTACTCTGCATGTAAGCTAAATAAGCAGGGTGACGATATACAGCCTTGACGTACTCCTTTACCAATTTGGAACCAGTCTGTTGTTCCATGTCCAGTTCTAACTGTTGCTTTTTTGACCTGCATACAGATTTCTCAGGAGGCAGGTAAAGTGGTCTGGTATTCCCATCTCTTTCAGAATTTTCCACAGTTTATTGTGATCCACACCATCAAAGGCTTTGGTATATAATCAGTGAAGCAGAAGTAGATATTTTTCTGGAACTCTCTGGCCTTTTTGATGATCCAGCAGATGTTGGCAGTTTGATCTCTGGTTCCTCTGCCTTTTCTAAATCCAGCTTGAACATCTGGAAGTTCACAGTTCACATACTGCGGAAGCCTGGCTTGGAGAATTTTGAGCATTACTTTGCTAGTGTGCGAGATGAGTGCAGTTGTGCGGTAGTTTGAACATTCTTTGGCACTGGAATGAAAATTGACGTTTTCCAGTCCTGTGGCCACTGATGAGTTTTCCAGACTTGCTGGCCTATTGAGTGCAGCACTTTAACAGCACTTTAACATTTAACAAGAATATTGGAGTGGATTGCCATTTCCTTCTCCAGGGGATCTTCCTGACTGAGGGATTGAGCTGCATTACAGGCAGATTCTTTACCGACCGTGTGTCTAATCCAAATTAAATTTTGCCGAAATTGTAAAATTCATAACTGGATTTTGAAAACTGAGTGCCAAAAAAGAATGCAAAATCTTTTCTAAAAATAATTTTTATTTATTTTTGGCTTCACTGGGTCATCACTGATGCCCATGGGCTTTCTCTAGTTGTGGCGAGCAGGCCTAGTCTTATTATGGAGCTCAGGGTCTAGGTTCACAGGCTTCAGTAGTTGTGGCTCACGGGCTTAGTTGCCCCTCAGCATGTGGTATCCTTCTGGACCAGGGGTCGAACCCAAGTCCCCTGCATTGCAAGCAGATTCCCAGCCAATTGACCACCTGGGAAGTCCCACAAAAATTTTTTTTTAATTTATTTTTAATTGAAGGATAATTGCATGACAGAATTTTGTTGTTTTCTGTCAAACCTCAACATGAATCAGTCATATGTATACATCTATCCCCTCCGTTTTGAACCTCCCTCCCATCTCCCTCCCCATCCCACCCCTCTAGGTTGACATGAACCACCATTTGAGTTTCTTAGCTATACAGCAAGTTCCCATTGGCTATCTATTTTACATATAGTAATGTAAGTTTCCATGTTACTCTTTCCATACATCTCACCCTTTTCTCCCCTCCTCATGTCTACATGTCTGTTCTCTATGTCTGTTTTTCCATTGCTGCCCTATAAGTAAATTCTTCAGGGCCATTTTTCTAGATTCCACATGTATGCATTAGAATTTATCTTTCTTTTTATGACTTTACTTCATTTACTCTGTATAATAAGTTCTTGGTTCATCCATCTCATTAGAACTGACTCAAAGACTTTCCTTTTTATGGCTGAGTAATATTTCACTTTGTATATGTACCACAACTTCTTTATCTATTCATCTGTCCATGGACATCTAGTTGCTTCCATGTTCTAGCTACTGTAAATACTGTTGCAATGAACAATGGGATACATGTGTCTTTTTCAGTTTTGGTTACCTCAGGATATATACCTAGGAGTGGGATTGCTGGATCATATGGTGGTTTTATTCCCAGTTTTTAAAGGAATCTCCATATTGTCTCCCATAGTGGCTGTATTAGTTTACATTCCCACCAAGAGCATTCCCTTTTCTCCACACCCCCTTTATCATTTGTTGTTTGTAGACTTTTTGATGATGGCCATTCTGACTGGTGTGAGGTGATATCTCATTATAGTTTTGATTTGCATTTCTCTAATAATGAGCAATGTTGAGCATCGTTTCATGTGTTTGTTGGCCATCTGTTTGTCTTTGTTGGTGAAATGTCTGTTTAGGTCTTTTCTCCACTTTTTGATTGGGTTATTTGTTTTCCTGGTACTGAGTTGTATGACCTGCCTATATATATATTTTGGAAATTAATCCTTTGTCGGTTGTTTCATTTGCTATTATTTTCTCCCATTCTGAGGGTTGTCTTTTCACCTTGCTTATAGTTTCCTTTGCTGTGCAAAAGCCTTTAAGTTTGATCAGGTCCCACTTGTTTATTTTTGTTTTTATTTCCATTACTCTAGCAGGTGGGTCATAGAGGATCTTGCTTTCATTTATGTCATCGAGTGTTCTGCCTATGTTTTCCTCTAACAGTTTTATAGTTTCTGGTCTTACATTTAGGTCTTTAATCCATTTTGAGTTTATTTTTGTGCATGGTGTTAGAAATGTTCTAATTTCATTCTTTTACATGTAGCTGTCCAGTTTTCCCCAACACCATTTATTGAAGAGGCTGTCTTTGCCCCATTGTATATTCTTGCCTCCTTTGTCAAAAATAAGGTACCCATAGGTGCATGGGTTTATTTCTGGGCTTTCTATCTTGTTCCATTAGTCTATATTTCTGTTTTTGTGCCAGTACCATACTGTCTTGATGACTGTAGCTTTGTGGTATAACCTGAAGTCAGGAAGGTTGTTTCCTTCAGCTCCATTCTTCTTTCTCAAGATTGCTTTGGCTATCCAGGGTCTTTTGTGTTTCCATATGAATTGTGAAATTTTTTGTTCTAGTTCTGTGAAAAATGCCTTTGCTAATTTGATAGGGATCACGTTGAATCTGTAGATTGTGTTTGGTAGTGTAGTCATTTTTACAATATTGATTTTTCCTACCCAGGAACATGGAATATCTCTCTATCTGTTTATGTCATCTTTGATTTCTTTCATTAGTGTCATAATTTTCTGTGTACAGTTCTTTTGTCTCCTTAGGTAAGTTTATTCCTAGATATTTAATTCTTTTTGTTGCAATGGTGAATGGGATTGATTCCTTAATTTCTCTTTCTGATTTTTCATTGTTAGTATATAGAAATGCAAGTGATTTCTGTGTATTGATTTTGTATCCTGCAACTTTGCTAAATTCACTGATTAGCTCTAGGAATTTTCTGATACTATCATTAGGGTTTTCTATGTACAGTATCATGTCATCTGTAAACAGAGCTTTATTTCTTCTTTTCTGATATGGATTCCTTTTATTTCTTTTTTTTTTCTCTGATTGCTGTAGCTAGGACTTCCAGAATGATGATAAATAATTGTGGTGAAAGTGGACTCCCTTGTCTTATTCCTGATCTTAGGGGGAATGCTTTCAGTTTTTTACCACTGAGAATAATGTTTACTGTAGGCTTATCATATATGGTCTTTGCTATGTTGAGGTGGTTCCTTATATGCCCATTTTTTTAAGAGTTTTAATCATAAATAGGTGCTGAATTTTGCCATAGACTTTTTCTGCATCTATTAAGATTATCATATGGTTTTTATCTTTCAGTTTGTTAATATGGTGTATCACATTGATTGATTTTCGTATATAGAAAAATCCTTGCATTCCTGGAATAAACCCAATTTGATCATGGTGTATGAGCTTTTTGATATGTTGCTGAATTCTGTATGCTAAAATTTTGTTGAGGATTTTTGCATCTATGGTCATCAGTGATATTGGCCTGTAGTTTTCTTTTTTGTGTGTTGTCTTTGTCTGGTTTTGGTATCAGGGTGATGGTGGCCTCATAGAATGAGTTTGGAAGTGTTACTTAGTCTGCAATTTTTGGAGAGTCTTAGAAGGCTAGGCCTTAGCTCTTCTCTAAATGTTTGATAGAATTCTCCTGTGAAGCCATCTGGTCCTGGGCTTTTGTGTTTTGGGAGATTTTTGATCATAGCTTCAAATTCAGTGCTTGTAATTGGGTTGTTCATAATTTCTATTTCTTCTTGACTCAGTCTTAAAAGATTGAACTTTTCTAAGAATCTGTCCATTTCTCCCAGGTTATCCATTTTATTGCCATATAATTGTTCACAATAGTCTCTTATAAGCCTTTGTATTTCTGCATTGTCTGTTGTAACCTCTCCTTTTTCATTTCTAATTTTGTTGATTTGATTCTTCTCTCTTTTTTTCTTGATGAGTATGGCCAGAGGTTTGTCAATTTTGTTTATCTTCTCAAAGAACCAGCTTTTAGTTTTAATTTTTACTATTGTTTCTTTCCTTTCTTTTTCATTTATTTCTGCTTGAATCTTTATGATTTCTTTCCTTCTACTAATTTTGGGTTTTTTTTGGTTCTTCTTTTTCCAGTTGTTTTAGGTGTAAAGTTAGGTTGTCTATTTGATGTTTTTCTGGTTTCTTGAGGTAGGATTGTATTGGGATAAAAACTTCCCTCTTAGAACTGTTTTTGCTGCATCCCATAGGTTTTGAGTTGTCGTGTTTTTCATTGTCATTTGTTTCTTGAGATTTTTTATTTCCCTTTTGATTTCTTCAGTAACCTGTTGGTTATTTAGAGACATATTGTTTAATGTCCATGTGTTTGTGTTTCTTACAGTTATTTTGTTGTAATTGATGTCTCATCATAGCACTGATATCTCGTAGCGTTGTGGTCGGACAAGATACTTGATATGATTACAGTTTTCTTAAATTTACTGAGGTTTGATTTGTGACCCAAGATGTGGGAGAATGTCCCATGTGCACTTGAAAAGAAGGTGTATTCTGCATTTGGATAGAATGTCCTGAAGATATCAATGAGATCCATCTCATCTAATGTATCATTTAAGACTTGCATTTCCTTATTAATTTTCTGTTTTGACGATCTGTCCATTGGTGTGAGTGGGGTGTTAAATCTCCTACTATTATTGTGCTACTGTCAGTTTCTCCTTTTATGTCTGTGAGTGTTTGTCTTACGCATTGAGGTGCTCCTATGTTGGGTGCATAGATATGTAGTGTCCTTCCTTATCTCTTGTAATCTTCTTTATTTTAAGGTCTATTTTGTCTGATATGAGGATTGCTACTCAGATTTCTTTTGCTTCCCATTTGCATGGAATATATTTTTTCATCCTTTCACTTTCAGTCTATATGTGTCTTTAGGTCTGAAGTGGGTTTCTTGTAGACAGCATATATATGGGTCCTGTTTTTGTATCCATTCAGCCAGTCTGTGTCTTTTGGTTGGAGCATTTAATCCATTTACATTTAAAGTAATTATTGATATATATGTTCCTTTGCCATTTTCTTAATTGTCTGGGGTTGATTTTATAGATCTTTTTCTTTCTCTTGTATTTCTTGACTATATTAGTCCCTTTAACATTTGTTATAAAGCTGGTTTGGTGGTACTGAATTCTCTTAACCTTTGCTTGTCTGAAAAGCTTTTTATTTCTCCATCAGTTTTGAATGAGATCCTTACTGGGTACTATAATCTTGGTTGTAGAATTTTCCCTTTCAGTACTTTGAATATGGAGAAGACTCTTGAGAGTCCCTTGAACTGCAAGGAGATCCAACCAGTCCATCCTAAAGGAGATCAGTCCTGTGTGTTCATTGGAGGGACTGATGTTGAAGCAGAAACTCCAATACTTTGACCACCTGATGGGAAGAGCCGACTCATTTGAAAAGACTCTGATGCTGGGAAAGATTGAGGGCGGGAGGAGAAGGGGACGACAGAGGATGAGATGGTTGGATGGCATT
Organism: Muntiacus reevesi; assembly: GCF_963930625.1. Lineage (NCBI taxonomy): Eukaryota > Metazoa > Chordata > Mammalia > Artiodactyla > Cervidae > Muntiacus > Muntiacus reevesi. The sequence goes on along the minus strand of NC_089249.1, from coordinate 180,521,527 downwards.
ACCGATTCAATGGACATGGGTTTGGGTGGACTCAGTAGTTGTACTCGGGGACTCCAGAGCACAGGCTCAGTAGTTGTACTCGGGGGCTCTAGGGCACAGGCTCAGTAGTTGTACTCAGGGGCTCCAGGGCACAGGCTCAGTAGTTTTGCTCTGGACCTCCAGAGCACAGGCTCAGTAATTCTACTCAGGGGCTCCAGGGCCCAGGCTCAGTAGTTGCAGCTCGGGGGCTCCAGGGCACAGGCTCAGTAGTTGTAGCTTATGGGTTCAGTTGCTTGAGACAATGTGGGATCTTCCCAGACCAGGGATTAAATCAGTGTCCCTTGCATTGCACAGTGGATTCTTAATCAGTGGACCACCAGGGAATCCCCTATTATTACTAACATTTTTAGTTCATATTTTTTAAGTACTTCTTTGGTGATAGTCTTTTGTTTTCTTTTAAGACCTGAAGGCTCACCCTTTAAAAAAAAAGTACTGGTTTATTTAATTTATATATTTGGTTGTGCCTGCTCTTAGTTGCAGCACACAGGATCTTTGATCTTTAGTTGCAGTGTGTGGGCTCTGGTTCCCTGACCAGGGATGGAACCTGGGCCCTTTTCATTGGCAGCTTGGAGTCTTAGCCACTGTACCACTAGGAAAGTCCCTGTGATTGTCTTTTAAAGAGCATTTGTATTTTATGGATACATGCTGAAGTATTTAAGGGGAAATTATGTGATTCCTCAGTTAGCCCAAGGAGCATGGGTAGGGTGTGAATAAGAAGATGGGCCATGTCTTGTTTCGGTTGGGCGGTAGGTACATAGAGGCCATTGTATCTTTCTCCTGTAGTGTATGTTTGAAATTTTCCATAATTTATTACGCTTAATTTTGTTTTTGTTTTGTTTGAAAAAGGTATTGATGAGACAGGAAAATGTGAACACTGATGGGATATAGGATAATAATAAAGAGTTAATTTTAAATTGTGGTAAAAGACATATAACATAAAAATTTACCATCCTAACCATTTTTAAGTGTGTACAGTTCAGTGGCGTGAAGTTCACATTATTTGCAACCACACCACCCTCCATTTTCAGAACTTTTTCATCTTACAAAACCGAAAACACTATACCCATTAAACAATAACTCACATTTCTTCCTCTCTCCAACTTCTGGCAACTACCGTTCTACTTTCTATCTTTAATGAATTTGACTGCTTCAGGTATCTTGTATGAGGAGAATCATAGAGTATTTGTTTTGTCCTTTTGTAACTGGCTGATTTCACTTACAGTGTATTTGGGGTTCATCCATGTTGTAGCATGTGTCCAAATTTCCTTCCTTTTTAAGGCTTGTGTGAGTATACCACATTTTATTTTATCCATTCATCCATTGATGGACACTTGGGTTGCTTCTACCTTTTGGCTGTTGTGGATAATGCTACTATGAGCATGGGTATACAAAGCCCTGGTTTCAATTCTTTTGGAAATGGAATTATTCTAGACATGAAATTGCTTACTAATACAGTAAATCTTGTCTTTTAGGAACCACCATATTGTTTTCATAGTGGGTGCATCATTTTTACATCCCCATCAGTAGTGCACAAGGGTTCCAATTTCTCTGTATTCTTGCCAATACTTGTTACTTTCTGACTTTCTGATAGTAGACATCCTCATGAGTGTAAGGTGGTGATAATAAAAAATTATTTAGGATAAGGCAGAGACTTAATAAATTAGATGTCTCCTCACCTCAGGGAAGAAAAAAGAAGTTAAAAAAAAAAAAGAAGTTAAAAAATACAATTTGAAAAAATTTTTTTAGCAGAATAAGATTTTAAAAGTCGCAAATGATTGTTAAAATGTTTTGGCTATTTAAAATCATTTAGTGTCCATTAAATAAAAAGTAAAAACTAATAAATTTTTAAAAAATAATGTTTTAGTTGTGACAATGGTATTGTGATGTTATATACATGCTTATATGTTTAAGATTTCTTACTTTTTAGAGATACATACTGAAGTATTTGTGGATTAAATGATGTTATGTCTAGGGTTTGTTTTTTAAATTATCTTGTTGGGGGAGGGGTAGAAGGGGGAGGATAAGGAGATAGAATTGAAACAAAAGGACCAAATCCTAATAATTGTTTAAGGTGAAGGATGGGTATTGGGATTCATTGTACTATCTCTAGTTTCGTGTATTTTTTTTTTTAACATTTTCCACTAAATCGCATTTTGGGGCAGTCACAGTCCATTCCAGCCTTTCAGCACTCCCTGTTGTGCCGTTCACACATCATCAGTGCTAAACAGCTCATTTTGTTCTGCTTGCTTCCCTCGGTCTACCGCCATTCCGTGCTTATTTGTATGTTTTTGCCTTTGCCTCTCAGCCGAAGTGCCTTCCCCCCTCTTCTGGATGACTTCTCTGCCTAATACCTTATTTAATACCTAACTCAGTCATCCCCTTCTCTGAGAAGTCTACCATGCCATTCCCACACTGTTCTCTTCTCTCCTCCCGTAATACTTCATTGATTCTCCATCAGATTCCAGGGGTGGAGCAGGAACTATGTCTTATTTATCTCTTTTTTTTTAAAGTGAATGTTTTATTTATTTTTAATTATTTAATATTTGACCGTACTGTGCCTCATGCAAAAACTTAAATTTCCTCAGCTGGGTTGGAACTTGCACCCCCTGCAGTGGAAGCATGGCGTCTTAAGCACCAGGCTGCCTAGGAGGTCTCCTTTCTTGTTGTATCTCCAGTGCATAGTGCTCTGCCTGGAATATAGTAAAAACCTGCTGAATTCTGAACTCACCATAATTTTGTGCACAGCCTGTATAGGGCATTATGTGACACAGGGTGGGATCTTGGTAAATGAACCCATGAAGGTATCTCCCTCCGTTGTCTTGATAACACCTGGTTCCTCCTGAACTTCAGTCGCTCAGTCGTGTCTGACTCTTTGTGACCCCATTGACTGCAGCATGCCGGGCTTCCCTGTCCGTCACCCACTCTTGAGGCTTGCTCAAACTCATGTCCATCGAGTCAGTGATGCCATCCAATCATCTCAACCTCTGTTGTCCCCTTCTCCTCCTGCCTTCAATCTTTCCCAGTATCAGGGTCTTTTCTAGTGAGTCAGTTCTTCACATCAGGTGGCCAAAGTATTGGAGCTTCAGCATCAGTCCTTCCAATGAATATTCAGGACTGATTTCCTTTAGGATTGACTGGTTGGATCTTGCAGTCCAAGGGACTCTCAGGAGTCTTCTCCAAACCACAGTTCAAAAGCATAAACTCTTCGGCGCTAAGCTTTCTTTATAGTCCAGCTCTCGCATCCATACGTGACTACTGGAAAAACCATAGCTTTGACTAGATGGACCATTGTTGGCAAAGTAATGTCTCTGCTTTTTAATATGCTGCCTAGGTTGGTCACAACTTTTCTTCCAAGGCGCAAGTGTCCTTTAATTTCATGGCTGCAGTCACTATCTGCTGTGATATTGGAGCCCAAAAAAATAAAGTCTGTCACTGTTTCCACTGTTTCCCCATCTATTTACCATGAAGTGATGGGACCAGATGCCATGATCTTTGTTTTTTGAATGTTGAGTTTTAAGCCAACTTTTCACTCTCCTCTTTCACTTTCATCAAGAGGCTCTTTAGTTCTTCTCGTTCTGCCTTAAGGGTGGGGTCATCTGTGTATCTGAGGTTACTGATATTTCTCCCGGCTATCTTGATTCCAGCTTGTGCTTCATCCAGCCTGGCATTTCTCATGATATGTTCTGCATATAAGTTAAATAAGCAGGGGGACAATATACAGCCTTGACGTACTCCTTTCCCTATTTGGAACCAATATATTGTTCCATGTCTGGTTCTAACTGTTGAATTTTGACCTGCATACAGATTTCTCAAGAGGCAGGTGAGATGGCATGGTATTCCCATCTCTTGAAGAATTTTCCATAGTTTGTTGTGATACACACAAAGGCTTTGGCATAGTCAATAAAGCAGAAGTAGATGTTTTTCTGGAACTCTTGCTTTTTTTTTTTTTTACACTTATTATAAAAATTTTAATTAAACTCTGAGAAACTACTCTACAGTAGAACATCAACATTTTCTTGATAGGTGAAAGCTTTTATATTACATTTTTATTTTGCAAGAAAATAAATTATACAACTTAAAAAATAAAATCCAAAAATTAAGCAGTTCATCAAAATATTTCAACCTGCTACATACAGAAACTGCTACCATTTAAAATTGTACAGCATTATCATCTCAGTATGTAGTGGCACACATTCAAAATCGTATATACCATATGAGGATAGATTACAACTTAGGAACTCAAATTTGTTCAACACTCCAGACAACATCTATAGTGTAGATGACAGGAAGGCTCTCATTGTAATGTCTATTTCACCAACATAACATTTGATGATCCATGGATGTTGGCAATTTGATCTCTGGTTCCTCTGCCTTTTCTAAATCCAGCTTGAACATCTAGAAGTTCACGATTCACGCAGTGTTGTTGAAGCCTAGCTTGGAGAATTTTGAGCATTGCTTTGCTAACATGTGAGATGAGTGCAATTGTGTGGTAGTTTGAACATTCTTTGGCATTGCCCTTCTTTGGGATTGGAATGAAAACTGACCTTCTGACCTTAGTTTCTAGTTCTGGGACCACTGCTGAGTTTTCCAAATTTGCTGACATGTTGAGTGAAGCACTTTCACAGCATCATCTTTTAGAATTTGAAATAGCTCAGCTGGAATTCCATTCCCTCCACTAGCTTTGTTCATAGTGATGCTTCCTGAGGCCCACTTGACTTCACATTCTAGGATGTCTGGCTCTAGATGAGTGATCATACCATCATGGTTATCTGGGTCATGACGATCTTTTTTGTATAGTTCTTCTGTGTATTCTTGCCACCTTTTCTTAATCTCTTCTACTTCTGTTAGGTCCATACATTTCTGTCCTTTTTTGTTCCCATTTTGCATGAAATGTTCCCTTGGTATCTCTAATTTTCTTGAAGAGATCTCTAGTCTTTCCCATTCTGTTGTTTTCCTCTATTTCTTTCCATTGATCACTGAGGAAAGCTTTCTTATCTTTCTGTGCTCTTCTTTGGAACTCTGCATTCAAATGGGTATATCTTTCCTTTTCTTCTTTTCCTTTCACTTCACTGTCTATAAGGCACATAGCCCAGTTTCCTGGTGTTACTATACTGGTTCCTTAGTATGATTTAATTGTTCCCAACATAGAGGAGACTTTAAACTTAAATGACCATAGCCTGGTGTTATCTTCATAAATCCATCCCATAATTGTGGGAGATTTTATTCCTTGGCTGAAACTCTGCTTGTTGCTCTGTTTAAGCTTGACTAATAGAAGAAAACTCATAGTTATGGCCAGGATCAGAGCAGGCATTATTAATTGGCCAGGTGAGGGGAACCCATCTAGTAATATCAAGAGCAGACAGAACAGAGCTGAACTTTGCTAAAGGTCATCCAGTTAGAGGCTTGGAGGGGAGAAATCCACCAAGGTAACCCAGAACTACTAGATAATGGTAATTGGCCATAAACCCAACAATTGGATTGATTTCTAAAAGTAGCATTGGATCATGCCTACAATAGAAAAAAAAATTGATTCACACACAAAGGTCCAAGACATCAGGAAAACATAAATGATCATACAAGTCACAGCAAGGACCTTGGGCAAATTATTCCTCTCTGATGTCATCGTCTTCTCATCCTGGTGTGAGTATAGTTTTGCCTTTGAGAGTCATTTTAAGATGATTTTGAGGTCAACCATCCTCACTATAGACCAGTTCATTGCAGGGGCCCTGACAAGGGTCCTTTCATCTGGGTTGGAGATAGTCCTTCAAAGAATTATGACTGATAACATTTTACCAGGATATATCAGATTTTTAAGAACTCCATATAACCTCTAGAATATCTATATTAGTAATATTTACCATACAGTGTAACCTGAGAGCATTTATTACTCATTTGATAATATTTCCATATAATGTAACCAACCAAATGAACATAGTTTAATATCTCTCTCTGGGATGTTTCGGGGCCCCTTTGAAGCATCGTAAAGGTAACTAAGGTCAAAAGAACTTCAGTAGAATTTGATTTAGGATGTTTTGTCAAAAAACTCAACAAGAGTTTAGAAACAGATTTAGCCAGCGCTGGTGGGCGTGTCACTTAGCTTACTGGTGTGTCACAGTGGATGTATACTGAGGCTCAAGGTCTAGTAAAAGTTGACTCTGCCATCTTGGACCTGGTTGGTTCTATGACGGTGTCATTCCTAACAAAGTCGTTTACCCAACTAATTGTAATCCAATTTTAGAAAATCCTGATCATGCATAATTTACTATTTCAGTACTTATTCATTTCTCACACCTTCTTTTACTGAAAACACATTTATTTTCCATAGAAGTTTTTCCACATTAAGTTCCTTTTGTTGTTGACAAGTTTGTAAGAGATAGAATATGGTCGTATTTGACCTCTAGTAAACCTAGGTACAACAGAAGTGTTTTACTTATTGATGGTTCTAAAGACATGTCTGTATTACCAGGTACTAATTTAATACTGGCTATTTCCCACCTGAAATTTATTTAGCTTAATTTAGAATTGTTTGATTTGTAAGTGCTTACTTTGCCTTAAACCAATTAAGCAGAGCTCATTTACAAATTAATCTCAACAGTATTAACCAACGACACATACAGAGACATACACATATCTAGACAGACACGACATGAAATCTAACTTCATGTTCTCTTAGTTATGAATCAAATGTCATAATATCAAAATTCACTAGTTTGTAAATGACAGTTGGAATAGATAGAATTTTACAGGCTTCTTCCTGTCTTCCCCTCAGTCTCAGGAGTTAGAGATCATCTAGATCTAGTGTTCCTGAGAGCCTGGTTTCAAGGCACAGCGAGAGACAGTCAAGCTCTACTAGAACTTGTTCCCTCTCAGGGTCAAAATTCTGAAGGTTATTTAACCAAAATTGCTCTTACTGTTTATGCAAAACAAACCAACTTTGGAACCAGTTTTTCACACTTTTACCTAAACCTTCTCTGAAGTCTAAACAAAATGGTGTCCACAAAAACCAAAATGACTGTCACAAATCACAACCCAGAACACAAAGTGTAAAAACACACACACAGGCCCGGTAGTCCTGGTCAGACACTCCCTTAAATACAAGATTACAGTCTCAGAAAACCTCCTATAGAGACAAGTACGAAGAGAGTAACTGGAAATATCTCAGGTCTTCAGAGATTTCCAAGGGAGGAGAGGAGGCCGGGTCAAAGAAGAGAGGGAAGGAGGCAGGGGAAGGGGGACTAACGGGGTGGCCTTATAGGTGTCTTTGACCACCTGCAGACACCCAGGCATTACGAACTTTACCCTGAGCCTCCAGGGAAGGGAGGACTGGAACTTGGGCCCTGCCAGAGACCTGACCAGAACAGAACCAGAATTCTAGTTCTCTCTCTGCCAGCCCTCAGCTCAGACTGAGGCCCTTTGACCAGAGTCCTGCGTCCAGGACTGGGGGACTTAAAAAAGGGTAGGATAGGAAGGGTTAAGGAGAGGAAAGAGAGCGGGAAGGGGAAAGAGGTCAGTAAAATCTCTTGTTCCTTCCCGGGTCAGGGCACTCTGGCCAGTTGTCCATGTTGGGAGAAGACCAGAGACAAAAGGGTCCAAGCTGCCGCCACTGGATCTGATCTATCGGTGAGGAAGCGGGTTGGTCCCTCAGTACCCCAAATGGTTAGGATGTCAGTCACAGCAAAGAACAGTTCGCCAGAGTCACCCTTCATTGCAGGAAGGGGAACCCCTTCCAGGGTCCAAGAGTGGGCTTTTATCTTAACACTCAGAAATGAATTGTCCAAAGAGACATATGAGCTGACAAAGCAAGAGACTTCATTGAAAGGGGTGCCCAGGCAGAGAGCAGGAGAGTAAGGGAGTCCAGGGGAACTGTTCTGCAACATGGCTCACAGTCTCAGGTTTTATGGTGATGGGATTTCTTTGGCCAATCTCTTTTGACTCAAGATCCTTCCTGGTGGCACATGCATTGCTCAGCCAAGATGGAAGCCAGCAAGAAGGATTCTGGAAGGTGGTAGGACCAGTGGCATCTCCTTTTGATCTTTCCCGAACTCTTCTGGTTGGTGGTGGGTGGTTAGCTTTGTGTTCCTTACTAAGACCTGTTGTAAAATAACTCATGCAAATAGTTATTTTGGTGCCTGGCCAGGGTGGGCAGTTTCAGTTGTTTCCCCAAACAGATGGTGGGAATAGGGACTTCCTCGGTGGTCCAGTGGTTAAGAGTCTACCTTCCAATGCACGGGATGAGGGTTCCATCCCTGTTCAGGGAACTAAGATCCCACATAGTTCTCAGTGAAACCAAATTAATGAATGATTGAAGAGAATTATTATGTGGCAGATGATAGAAGAGCGAGAGGGTAGGGAAGGAAAAGACACAATGTTAGACTGTGTTTAATAGCATGAAGATCATCACCAGTCTCTGAGAAAGCGGTCCTCCTAAGTCCTCCCATCCACCATTCAGTCACTTCCCAGGTGGCAAACCAAAACGCTGCTGGCTCTCAGGGATGGAGGTGGTGTTTGGCTGATAAAAGGATGACAGAAGAGGGAGGAGGAGGAAAGCGAATGTCCAGTGAGAAGAGGCAGGAAGCGCTGGAGCTGCCTCAGGTGATGTCCGTGCATAAGGAGCCACACCCCGTCTCAACAGCCTCATCTACCCGGAGTGGAAGGGCTCTCCTTTGGAGGCGTTGTACCACAGAGCACACTGAAATTCCATTGGTAGGCTGTGGAAGGGGGAGGAAGTAGGGACTGGGTGAGGGACTCCCTTGTAAGGCTCATGGGTGGGTGGGACACGGGATACTGATCTGTTGTTCATAAGGCATGGCAACTCCAGCTTCACTCAGTGTTGATAATCGGGGAGCCCCCTCCCAAATAGAAGATGATGGGGGCATAGGCGAGGGTAGGGATCATGACTGACTGGGTGAACATTGCAGGGCCTCCAGTTGACCGTCAAAACATGCAGTATTTGACAAAACCTCTGCGTGAAGGAAAGGAGCCCCAGATCACATTATGCCAGAGCTGAATCCCCCAGAAACTGAATCCCCCTCCCTGTGCATGGGGAGACGCTGTGGTAGTTACACTAGGACCCTCTGAGCTGACTACCCAGGAGTACCAGAGGGCAAGCCAGTTTCATATGGTTTACAGCTCTTACCATGTTTGTTCTTAAATAATGTATAAGCTGTTCAGACCATTTCCCCATCTCTTTGCTTTCCTCTGCAATGCCCTGCACTCCTGCAAATGCTCAAGACTTAAAGATCTGCCAGAGCCACCACATTCCACACTTCCCAAACCTGCCTACAGCACTCCAGCTAAATTTTGTGAGTAGTTGAGAAAATGACCTGGTGTTCCCTTTGGCTAAAAGCAATTGGTATTGCAAAATTAAGTTGTTTGCAACTTGTTTGCAATTGTTTGCATGTGGATATTGAAACAGGGAGTGGTAGCTTTTGTAGTTGTTAGGACAAAGAAGGATTCTGTTCCTAATCAGAGACAGCCAGCTGACTCATCAAGTGCATTGACCTTTTAGGTGTCCATCTCCCCCGCGTGTTTTCAGAAAACTGAGCTTAGCTCCCAGGTTTATAGACAGCCCAAACCTGACACTGAGGAACACACGATTTTTCAGAAATAATATAATAAAATTAAAAATCCCTGATGGGAATGTAAATCGATACAGCCACTATGGAAGACAGTATGGAGATTCCTTTAAAAACTAGGAATAAAACCACCATATGACCCAGCAATCCCACTCCTAGGCAATACCCTGAGGAAATCAAAACTGAAAAAGACACATATATCCCATTATTCATTGCAACACTATTTGCAGTAGCTAGAACATGGAAGCAATCTAGATGTCCATCAGCAGATGAATGGATAAAGAAGTTGTGGTACATATACACAATGTATACACAGTATTACTCAGTCATAAAAATGAACACCTTTGAGTCAGTTCCACTGAGGTGGATGAACCTAGAACCTATTGTACAGAGCGAAGTAAGTTAGAAAGAGAAAGATAAATGTCATATTCTAATGCATATATACGGAATCTAGAAAAATGGTACTGAAGAATTTACTTACAGGGCAACAGTGGAGAAACAGACATAGAGAATAGACATTTGGACATGGGGAGAGGGGAGGAGAGGGTGAGATGTATGAAAAGAGTAACATGGAAACTTACATTACCATATGCAGAATAGAGAGCCAACAGGAATTTGCTGTATGGCTAAGAAAGTCATGACGGCGTGATCACTTACCTAGCACCAGACATCCTGGAAAATGAAGTCAAGTGGGCCTTATGAAGCATCACTATGAACAAAGCTCGTGGAGGTGATGGAATTCCAGTTGAGTTATTTCAAATCCTAAAAGATGATGCTGTGAAAGTGCTGCACTCAACATGTTAGCAAATTTGGAAAACTCAGCAGTGGTCACAGGACTCGAAAACATCAAGTTTTCATTCCAATCTCAAAGAAGGGCAATGCCAGAGAATGTCCAAACTACCACACAGTTGCACTCATCTCACACGCTAGCAAAGTAATGCTCAAAATTCTCCAAGCCAGGCTTCAACAATACATGAACCGTGAACTTCCAGATGTTCAGGCTGGATTTACAGAAGGCAGAGGAACCAGAGATCAAATTGCCAACATCCGTTGGATCATCAAAAAAGCAAGAGAGTTCCAGAAAACATCTACTTCTGCTTTATTGACTACGCCAAAGCCTTTGACTGTGTGGATCACAACAAACTGTGGAAAATTCTTCAAGAGATGGGAATACCAGACCACTTTACCTGCCTCCTGAGAAATCCGTATGCAGGTCAGGAAGCAACAGTTAGAACTGGATGTGAAACAACAGAGTGGTTTGAAATTGGGAAAGGAGTATGTCAAGGCTGTATATTGTCACCCTGCTTATTTAATTTATATGCAGAGTACATCATGAGAAACGCTGGGCTGGATGAAGCACAAGCTGGAATCAAGATTGCCGGGAGAAATATCAATAACCTCAGATATGCAGATGATACCATCCTTATGACAGAGAGTGAAGAAGAACTAAAGAGCCTCTTGATGAAGATGAAAGAGGAGTGAAAAAGTTGGCTTAAAACTCAACTTTCAGAAAATGAAGATCATGGCATCTGGTCCTATCACTTCATGGCAAATAGATGGCGAAACAGTGGAAACAGTGACAGAATTTATATTTTTGGACTCCAAAATCACAGCAGATAGTGACTGCAGCCATGAAATTAAAGGACACTAGCTCCTTGGAAGAAAAGTTGTGACCAACCTAGACAGCATATTAAAAAGCAGAGAGATTACTTTGCTGACACAGGTCCATCTAGTCAAAGCTATGATTTTTCCAATAGTATGTATGGATGTGAGAGCTGGAGTATAAAGAAAGCTGAGCACCGAAGAATTGATGCTTTTGAAATGTGGTGTTGGAGGAGACTCTTGAGAGTCCTTTGGACTGCAAGGAGATCCAGCCAGTCAATCTTAAAGGAAGTCAGTCCTGGGTGTTCATTGGAAGGACTGATACCAAAGCTGAAACTCCAATACTTGGGTCATCTGATGCGAAGGACTGACTCATTAGAAAAGACCCTGACACTGAGAAAGATTGAGGGTGGGAGGAGAAGGGGATGACAGAGGATGAGATGGTTGGAGGTCATCACTGACCCAATGGGGACATGAGTTTGAGTAGGCACCAGAGTTGGTGATGGACAGGGAGGCCTGGCGTGCTGCAGTCCGTGGGGTTGCAGAGAGTCAGACCTGACTGAGCGACTGAACTGAACAAAGAAACTCAAGCTGAGGCTCTATATCAGCCTAGGGGGTGGGATGGGGAGGGAGATGCGAGAGAAGTTCAAAAGGGAGGGGATATATGTATATCTATGACTGATTCTGGTTGAGTTTTGACAGAAAACAGCAAAATTCTGTAAAACAATTGTCCTTTAATAAAAAATAAGAAAAAAAAATCCCTTCAGTATTAGCAGCTCATTTTGATTCCCTTCTGACTAATTAAATGGGTATAAATTTTACTTTCCCCAAAGGAAACTTTTAAAACAATGGATGTTATGAAGAGTCCATTTTAAGATCATCATTCCTTCCCCCCCCCTTACCCCTAGGTGGCAGCAAGAAGCAGAAAAACCTACATGAAAATAAAGCACATGTCCTTGTATTGTAGGGGCTGTGTTAGTGTTATTTTTATAATTGAAGTATGGTTGATCTACAGTGTTGTGTTAATTACTGCTATACAGAAAGTTATTCAGTTATATATATATATGTATACACACACTTCTTTTTTGTATTCTTTTCTGTTTTGGTTTATCAGGATGTTAAATGTAGTTCTCTGTGCTATACCCCAGGACCTTGTTTACTCATTCTGTATATAAAAACTTATCTGTGCTAACCACAGCCTCCGATGTCCACCCTCTTCCAGCCCCCGTCCCTCTCAGCAGCCAGCAGGCTGTCCTCAGTCTGTGGTTCCGTTTCTTTTCCATAGACAGGTTCATTGGTGTCATGTTTGGCTATTGTTGTTTAGTCTCTGCAACTGCATGGAATGTAGCCTGCCAGGCTGCTCTGTCCATGGGGTTTCCCAGGCACGCTTACTGGCGTGGGCTGCCACTCCTCCTTCTCCAGGGGATATTTAGGATCCGCATTTAAATGACAGCACTTGGTATTTGTCTTTCTCTTTCTGACGGACTTCGTTTAGCATGACAGTCTCAGCCGTGTTGCTGCAAATGGCATTGGTTCCTTCTCTATGGCTGAGGAGTGCTCCTCTGTGTATATGTCCCACATCATCTTTATCCATTCACTCTTCGATGGACATTTAAGTTGTTTCCAGGACTTGGCTATCGTGAATGGTGCAGCTGTGAGCATAGGGGTACATGTATCGTTTTGAATTATAGTTTTGTCTGAATATATGGCCAGGAGTGGGATTGCTGGATCATATGGTAATTCTGTTTTTAATTTTTTGAGGAACCTCCATACTGTTCTCCACAGTTGCTGCACCAACTTACATTCCCACCAACAGTGTAGGACAACAACAGCATTTGTTATTTGTAGACTTTTAAATGATGGCCATTTTGATCATTGTGCAGTGCTACCTCACTGTAGTTTTTTTTTTTTTTTTCTCATTGTAGTTTTGATTTGCATGTCTCTAATAATTAGCCATGTTGAGCATCTTTTCACGTGGCTGTTGGCCATCTGTATGTCTATTTTGGAGAAATATTTATAGGTCTGCCCATTTTTTGATTGAGTTGTTTGGGTTTTTTGTTGTTGAGTTGTATGAGCTGTTTGTATATTTTAGAAATTAAGTCCTTTAGGGAGCATCATTTGCAAATATTTTCTCCCATTATATAGGTTGTGTTTTCATTTTCTCCTTGGTTTCCTTTGCTATGTAAAACCATGTAAGTTTCATTAGGTCCTATTTGAGGTTTTTTGCTTTGTCTTTTGATTTATATTTCTTTTGCCTTGGGAGATCTAAGAAAACATTGGTACAATTCAGAGCAAGGAAGGTTTTGCCTATGATCTGTTCTGAGAGTTTTATGGTATCATGTCTTATGTTTAAGTCTGTAAACCATTTTGAGTTTATTTTTGTGTATGGTGAGAGGATTTGTTCTAATTTCATTGATTTACATGCAGCTATCCAATTTTCCCAACATTACTTTCTAAAGAAACTGTCTTTTTCCCCTTGTATAGTCTTGCTTCCTTTGTTGAAGATTAATTGATCATAGGTGTATGGGTTTATTTCTGGTCTTTCAGTTCTGTTTTATTAATCCATATGTCTGTTGTTGTGCCGGTATCACACTGTTTTGATTACTATAGCTTTGTAGTATCATCTGAACTCTGGAAGGGTTTTGCTTCCAGCTTTTTCCTCAGGATTGCTTTGACAATTCTGGGTCTTTATGGTTCCATATGAATTTTAGGATTATTTGTTCTAGTTCTTTGAAAAATGTCATGGGTAATTTGATAGGGATTTCATTAAGTCTGTAAATTGCTTTGGGTCATGTGGCCATTTGAACTATGTTAATTCTCCCAGTCCAGGAGCATGGGATTACTGTACCATTCTTCCCGTCAGCTTCAGTTTCCTTTTTTAGTGTTCTGTAGTTTCCAGCATGTAAGTCTTCCACCTCATTGGTCAGGGTTATTCCTAAGTGTTTTATTTTGGGGTTTACTTTTTTAAAGATTTTTGTTTGTTTGTTTGTTTTTTAAACATTCCTTTTCTGTTATGACTTTTTGGGGCTTCCTGGGTGGCTTAATGGTAAAGAATCCTCCTGCCAATGCAGGAGACTCAGGAGACACAGGTTTGATCCATGAATCGGGAAGATCCCCTGGAGAAGGAAATGGCAACCCACTCCAGTGTTCTTGCCAGGAAACATTCCATGGGCAGAGGAGCTTGGCAGGCTTTAAGTCCATGGGGTCACAAAGAGTCCAACACAACTGAGTGACTGAGCACACATTTTAAAAGATGATTTGTTTGTTTTTTTTCATTCCCTTTCTGATATTTCATTATTGGTATAAAGAAATGCAATTGATTTATGTATGTTAATCTTGTATCCTGCCACCTTGCTCAATTTATCAGTTCTAGTAGTTTTTGTGTGAAGTATTTAGGGTTTTCTATATGTATTATCATCTGCATATAATGATAATTGTACCTTTCCTCTTCCAATATGGATACCTTTTATTTCCTTTTCTTGCCTAATTTCTCTGGCTAGGACGTTCAGTACTGTGTTGAATAGAAGAGATGAGAGTGAGCATCCTGTCTTATTCCAGAATTAGTGGGAAGGCTTTCAGCTTCTTACCATTGAATATTATATTGACTGTGAATTTGTCATAAATTTATTGTCTTGAGATATGTGTCCTTTATACACAGGGGCTGTGTTCTTGAGTTGGGTCTTAGGATCATGTTTTGCTTATACCTCTGACCTACAGTTCCATTTATTCAGCATTTCTAACTTTTTCTGAGCTAACTTAAGTACCCAGCTATCTATTTAAAGAAGTACTTATTGTAAAGTAATTAGCCTCCAACTGATAAAAATAAATGGAAAAATAAATAAATTAAAATAAATTAAAAAAAAATAAAGAAGTACTTAGCCAGGATTTACAGAACACTGTGCAGTCAGCTTTAACAGTTAAATAAGAAAATCTTGAAGGAGAGGGAATGGAACATTGAAACTCAGAGATTGATAAAATTATCCTCCTTATTTTCTTGCTCATTGCACGTGTGTGTCTACAGGTAGTTTCTTGCCGAGAGCTGGTGCCCTTGGCCCCTTTTGCCCCCTACTCCCACCTGGGGATCAGGTGCTTCTGCATTCAGCCTCATAGAGTGGGTGCCGGGGGTGGGGGTCCTTGTGGTCCTTCTCTGCAGCGGAAGATAGCAGCGCAGAGTGTCCTGTGCTGTTCTCTGAAACCTGCTTAACGATAATGTTGAAAGCTGTTACTTGGAACTTTGTAAATAGCACTGTATAGATGCTTAGGGCTAGTTGGGGTTGTGGAATTGAGAATGGGGGAGAAAGGATAAAAGATGTAACGGAAGTAAACGTAGGAAAGGAGCAGCCATGTTCAGAGGCTGAGTGTCGGTGCCTCTGTTAGTGGAGGAGTTGAGTCCTGGCAGCTGAAAACAGAGCTGGGGAAATATGGAAAGATCACACCACTTCTCTTCCCCAGCTGCACTGTCCTGTTCTCTCTGGGAAACGCCTGTCCTTGAACTTTCAGGGCGCTTATTGCTCTACTGCTTGCGTAGAGTGTTTATCTTATTCTGTGGCCGTGTCCTAGCAGATTGGAAGCCCATGGGACCACCTCATTTGTCTTGATATCCCCACAGCACTTGTGTCTGACACATGGTAGACTCTTAATAAGGTTAGTTGAACAAATGCAGTTGAGGAGAACAAGGGAGATAAGTAACAATGCCAGGCAGATGTGACTGTATTGAAATTAACAGTTTTATTTGGAAGTGGTAGGGTCTGTGAGGGCTGGTGACTGGGTTCAGTGGGTGGAAGGCGCTCAGGGTTGGTGGGGAGGAGAGTGGGACGAAAGGCAGAGGATCTGTGAGGCGTATGAGGAAGCAACCTGACCTGGAGAGAAGGGTGGAGCCGGCAGGGCACCTGGAAAGACTTGGGACAGCGTGAAAGTGCTATGCACTGAGACGAGGCCTGGGGCATGTGGTCAGCCCCCGACAAGGTCCCACCTGCACTGGCCAGTCTCCTTCAGCCGAGAGCAGCAGAAATCCAAGTTAAACCATCTTAAATGTAAGGCGGAATTCATTGGTTCCCATAAGTGAAAAGTCCAGGGGGATGGCTGGTCTTAGCATAACCTAGATCCCGGAACTCAAATGATGTTCTCAGGAGAGAGTGTGTGTGTGTGTGTGTGTCCTGTGATGTTCTCAGGAATGTGTGTGTGTGTGTGTGTGTGTGTCCTGTGATGTTCTCAGGAATGTGTGTGTGTGTGTGTGTGTGTCCTGTGATGTTCTCAGGAGTGTGTGTGTGTGTGTGTGTGTGTCCTGTGATGTTCTCAGGAGTGTGTGTGTGTGTGTGTGTGTCCTGTGATGTTCTCAGGAGTGTGTGTGTGTGTGTGTGTGTCCTGTGATGTTCTCAGGAGTGTGTGTGTGTGTCCTGTGATGTTCTCAGGAGTGTGTGTGTGTGTGTGTGTGTGTGTCCTGTGATGTTCTCAGGAGTGTGTGTGTGTGTGTGTGTCCTGTGATGTTCTCAGGAGTGTGTGTGTGTGTGTGTGTGTCCTGTGATGTTCTCAGGAGTGTGTGTGTGTGTGTGTGTGTGTTTGTGTCCTGTGGCTCTTTCTTATCGGCTCCATTATCAGGCACACCCTTAGATTAGATGACTCTGGGCCGCTTCAGGCTTGTGTCCTACAAAAAGAGCTGCATATGTCCAGGGATTGACTCACTGACTGCAGCTGGGTTGCTTAGCCACAGCTGAGCTAGTCCTGATTCAAGCAAGGCCACAGGAAAAGAGAAGGGGAAGACAGCTCTGGAGGGGAAATGGGTGTGTGTTCCCAGAAGTGGAGAGTGTAAACTAGGCAAGCAGAACCAGCAGGAGAGTGCTCCAGGGGGTACAGACCACCGTGGTTTAAGT
Source organism: Muntiacus reevesi (assembly GCF_963930625.1). NCBI lineage: Eukaryota > Metazoa > Chordata > Mammalia > Artiodactyla > Cervidae > Muntiacus > Muntiacus reevesi. The sequence goes on along the minus strand of NC_089249.1, from coordinate 180,504,441 downwards.
CACCATCAGAAGTAGAGGGGTCACATACGTGGTGCTGTATACATGAGTCACTCTTTTTCATGTTTTTCAGCATCTCCATGATACGGTAAAGAGGAATCTCGACAATGCCACATCCCCTCAAAATGGTGATCAGCAGAATGGCTACGGAGATTTCTTTCCTGGGCACAAGAAGACGCGCCGAGAGGCCTCTCTGGGAGCCACCGTCTCTTCCAACGGCCTGCCCCCAACTTCCCCGCTCGGCCAGCCCGACAAGCCTGGCCCTGAAGCCCTGCAGGCCACTGGGAAGCACGCACTGGGGCTGGACTCCATCAGTAAGAAGTGTCTGGCAGACTCGAGCCTCCACTTGAATGGAGGCAGCAACACTAGTGAGTCATTTCCCCTGAGCCTGAATAAAGAACTGAAACAGGAGCCCATGGATGACCTGCCTTGCATGATCTCAGGGGCCGGAGGCTCCATCTCTCAAGGCAACCTCATGCCTGACCTCAACCTCAATGAGCAGGAGTGGAAGGAGCTCATCGAGGAGCTGAACAGGTCAGTGCCTGATGAAGACATGAAGGATCTGTTCAATGAGGACTTTGAAGAGAAGAAGGATCCAGAGTCTTCTGGTTCTGCCACACAGACCCCCTTGGCACAGGACATTAATATTAAGACGGAATTCTCTCCAGCGGCCTTTGAACAGGAACAGTTAGGCTCTCCACAAGTGAGGGCTGGGTCTGCAGGACAGACCTTTATGGGGCCTTCATCTGGCCCTGTGACCACAGATTCACCCAGCCTCGGGGGCTCACAGCCCCTCTTCCACACCGCTGGTCAGCCTGGGGTGGACAGTCCCAGTCCCAGCCTGATGCCGGCATCAGCCCAGGCCCAGAATGCACAAAGAGCCCTCTCCAGTGTGGTGCTGCCTAGCCAGGGCCCAGGCGGAGGCTCAGAGCTGTCCTCTGCCCACCAACTCCAGCAGATTGCTGCCAAGCAGAAGCGTGAGCAGATGCTCCAGAACCCGCAGCAGGCTGCCCCAGCACCCGCTCCAGGCCAGATGTCTACGTGGCAGCAGACAGGCCCCGCCCACAGTCCCTTAAACGCCCCTTATCCCATGGAAAAGCCGGCCAGCCCTCCTGGTTACAAGCAAGACTTCACCACCTCCAAACTGCTCATGATGCCCAATGTCAACAAGAGCTCGCCTCGACCTGGAGGCCCCTACCTCCAGCCCAGCCATGTGAGCCTGCTGAGCCACCAGCCGCCAAGTAACTTGAATCAGAACCCTGTGGCCAGCCAAGGCTCGGTGCTGGACTATGGCAACACCAAGCCCCTTTCTCACTACAAAGCAGACTGTGGACAAGGCGGCCCTGGGGCTGGCCAGAACAAGCCAGCCCTGATGGCGTATCTTCCCCAGCAACTGCCTCATCTTAGCAGTGAGCAGAGCTCCTTATTTCTGATAAAACCAAAGCCGGGAAATATGCCCTTCCGATCACTGGTTGCACCTAACCAGGTGAGCACGGGTCTTTACTCTGCATTCACACCCACCCACCGAGTGGCTTTTCAGGCCCCAGATAGCTGGGGAACAGAGGGAGGAAGTGAGCAGCTGCTTTTTGACCTTCAACGCCCTTGGGAACGAAACTAGATCAAGCAAACCAGGATTGATTCTCAATAAAATAGGATAGACTCCCTTGCACTTGGTCTAGTGTCTTTCATGCCATACAACTTAAATCATTTGTGGCAATGTTTTGAAGGTAAAGATCACATTTAATGTCCTTAGAGGCTCTGCTTTTTTTTCTTTTTTGAACAAACTTTCAGATACATATATTCAAAATGCCATAAGTTTTAGTAAGCTTATAGCATTTAGGTGAATGCTGCTTCCTAACAGGTCTAAACTCCATGGTTATTTACTTAAGGCTCTCAAGCCTGGCAGAATCACTTGGCTCTGAAGGGTGGAGAATGTTGAGTACCATTTTATCATGATCATTGTTTGCATTTCTACTCACATTCACGGTCTAAAATGTCTCGTCTACCCCCCCCCCCCAGAAGAGTAAACAAACAGTATTCCCAGACTTCCTCAGAGCTAGCACTTGCCTTTTCTTTACTGCAGTATGTCCTGGACTGTCCTCCACATCTTCCACATAGATGGACCCACTGACACTTAGCTGATAGTGGTGTGACTTTATAACAGTTGTATGACAGTTGTTTTGTCATGGTGCAGAGAGGTATCTCCTTCCTTTCACTACTGTAAGTAAACGGCTGCAGTGAATGTACCTTTGTGTATTTGTAACACACTAACATTTTAAACTCAGCAGTGGCCACAGGACTGGAAAACATCAGTTTTCACCCCAATCCCAAAGAAAGGCAATGCCAAAGAATGTTCAAACTACTGTACAATTGCACTCACCTCACCCAGTAGCAAAGTAATGCTCAAAATTCTCCAAGCCAGGCTTCAACAGTACGTGAAGCAAGAACTTCCAGATGTTCAAGCTGGATTTACAGAAGGCAGAGGAACCAGAGATCAAATTGCCAACATCCATGAATCATCAAAAAAGCAAGAGTTCCAGAAAAACATCTACTTCTGCTTTATTGACTGTGCCAAGGCCTTTGACTGTGTGGATCACAACAAACTGTGGGAAATTCTTCAAGAGATAGGAATACCAGACTAGCTTATCTGCTTCCTGAGAAATCTTTATGCAGGTCAAGAAGCAACAGTTAGAACTGTACATGGAACAACAGAGTGGTTCCAAATTGGGAAAGGAGTACGTCAAGGTTGTATATTGTCACCCTACTTATTTAACTTATATGCAGAGTATATCATGAGAAACGCCAGGCTAGATGAAGCACAAGCTGGAATCTAGATTGCTGGGAAAAATATCAATAACCTCAGATACACAGATGACCCAAACTTTATGGCAGAAAGTGAAGAATTAAAGAGCCTCTTGATGAGAGTGAAAAAGTTGGCTTAAAACTCAACATTCAGAAAACTAAGGTCATGGCATCTCGTCCCATCACTTCATGGCAAATAGATGAGGAAACGAAATAGTGACAGACTTTTTTGGGGGATCCACAATCACTGCACGTGGTGACTGCAGCCATGAAATTAAAAGACACTTGCTCCTTGGAAGAAAAGCTATGACCAACCTAGACAGCATATTAAAAAGCAGAGACTTTACTTTGCCAACAAAGGTCTGCCCAGTCAAAGCTATGGTTTTTCCAGTAGTCATGTATGGATGTGAGAGTTGAACTATAAAGAAAGCTGAGCACTGAAGAATTGATTCTTTTGAACTGTGATGTTGGAGAAGACTTTGAGAGTCCCTTGGACTCAAGGAGATCCAACCAGTCCATCCTAAAGGAAATCAGTCCTGAATATTCATGGGAAGAACTGATGCTGAAGCTGTAATTCCAATACTTTGGCCACCTGATGTGAAGAACTGATTCATTGGAAAAGGCCCTGATGCTGGGAAAGATTGAGGGTGGGAGGAGAAGGGGATGACAGAGGATGAGATGACTGGATGGCATCACTGACTCAATGGACATGAGTTTGAGCAAGCTTTGGGAGTTGGTGATGGACAGGGAAACCTGGTGTGCTGCAGTCCATGGGGTTGCAGAGTCAGACACAAGTGAGCGACTGAACTGAATATTTTAAAAATAGAGAAACTCAATGCTAGTAATAGCTGAGGAAATTGACATGTTTCAGATAGTAGTAAGGATGTGTAAGTGGGCACAGTGCTTTCAGGAAGTAATTTGACATTATATAGTTTTCATAAGCCATAAAAATGTTTGTAAACATTGACACATTATACCCCTGCAAGAAATAATACAAAAAAAGGAAAAATGCTATATACAAGACATTCATTGCATGATTATTCCTAGTAGCCAAAAAGTGAAAGCAGTCTAAACATCTCTCAGTAGAAGAATGTATGTGTATATGTTCATCCTTCTACTTACTTCACCCACTGTATTGCCACATGGACAAGGAGTCTGGTGGGCTACAGTCTATGGAACTGCAAGAGTTGGACACAACTCAGCGACTAAGCAACAACAACAAATCTGACAGAAGCCAAGCAGTCTGTTCCCAGAAAATGCTGTACATAGGTGGGCAAACCATGTAATTTCTGTTGGTTCAGGGACAGCCCTGCCACCAGGGGCCCAAGGTTTGCACACTCAGTGCGTAGCCTCTCCATCAGCCAGGGTCCCTCATTAATCCTTCCCTGGGGGCCTGTCTAGGCCCATGCATTCCAGTAAGGGAGCATTTACGAGCTACAGTTGCTTTTGGCATATGCAAGTTTAAGCCGCTGGTGAGTTGTAGGAAACAAGGCTAACACTCAGCTACTCACTGCTCTTCGCCGTGCCAGGACACTCAGGTGTTAGGGCTGTTGCTCTGGAGTCACGTGCCAAAAAAGCCGAGGCTTCAGAAGAGAACCTGGAGCCAGGCTTTCACTAAACGGAGCTCGTCCACTCTGATCAGGGATTATAGTCCTCACTGTGTCCCACCTGACTTAAGACCCCCTTGTCTCTGTTGACAGGACCAGAACCCTCCCAGTGTCCCTGTTCCCACCCAGGCTGCCAGCGTGGGGACTCAGCCGCCTGCCGTCTCCGTGACCAGCACTCACAGTAGCACCTCCTATCTCAGTAGCCAGCAGCAGGCAGCTGTGATGAAGCAGCATCAGTTGCTTTTGGACCAGCAGAAACAGAGGGAGCAGCAGCAGAAGCATCTGCAGCAACAGCAGTTTTTGCAGAGGCAGCAGCAGCTTCTGGCAGAGCAGGTAAAGAGAAAGGCGGGAGAAACCCACCCGCACCCCTTCCCGTGTCTGCCTGTCCCCCAGGTCACCACCATGGCTGCAGGCTCCAGTGTGTGTGTGTGTGGATTTGTGACTGTTTGTGTGTCTGGCTTTAGAGTACTCTGAGAAACAGGAGTGTGGTCTTTCTCAGACAGTGGTAACCTGTGTCAGAGCAGCTTTATGTCACTTAGTGGGGATTAATGAAGGTGGAATCTAAATGTATTAGAACCATTTTTCCAGCAGGTACCAAAGCACTGAGCTCACTGATCCATCAGTTTTCTCTGAGATCCAGCTTTGTTGTAGAGTTTGCTATAAGGCAGAACATAAAGTAGGGAAATGACATCCCTGAGGTCCTGGGATTCAAGAATTAGGACTGACAACCCCCTCCTAGTTCTGCAGTTTATTTGCCCCCTTGGTCACCAGATTGTACTATGCAGATTCCAAGGTTACAGGAATTCTCAGGACTTTAAATTACAATCCTTAAGACAGAAGAGAACTAGTTACCCAGAGGATAAAGTTAAATAAGGATGACTTTAAAACCCACATTACTGCCTCAGTTTCACTGTGTACTAAATAACAGCTTTTGGGGGGATAAAATTCACATGACATACAATTCACCCATTTAAAGTACACAGTTCAAATGGTTTTCAGTGAGTTATGCACCATCACCATAACCAGTTTTAGAACAATACCTAAAAGAAACCCTGTACCCATTAAAAGTTCTTCCTTCATCTTCCTGAGCCTAGGCAAGCACTGATCTACTATCGGCAGTAGGGATATCGGTTTGCCTGTTTGAGGCATTTCCTATGAATGCATTCGGGATTCAGCCATATCGTCGCATGCATCGGAACTTCATTCCTTTCTGCGGCTCCTTCGATGTGCCCCATCACTCCATGTCATACTGTTTATTAAGAATCCCCCAAATGAGAATATGAACATTATCTCCACAGGAGTCCCTCTGAGTAACAAACTTGGACAGTTTATTTTACTCTGATTGCTTTGTTTTTGTTTTATGTGGGTCTTTTTCTCTGTTGATCTTGGCATTTTCTAGGAGAAGCAGCAGTTTCAGCGCCATCTGACCCGCCCACCACCCCAATATCAAGACCCAACACAGAGCACCTTCCCACAACAGGTTGGACAGTTCACAGGTGAGGAGTGTTTGAGATGATGGTGTGGGGCAGGGGAAGGCAGGTGCTGAGCAGATGTTCCCCTAATGCTGACTTTCTGCTGTCTGCTCAGCTTTCCATTATAGGTGCTAAATGGATGTGTATGCTCCTGTCGCTTCAGTCTGCGTGAGGAGCCTTGCTCTCTGGTTGCCCTGTAGGTCAGCCAGAGAAGAAAGACAGAAGCATGTTGCTTTGGCCAAGTGCTTTGACTGGGTCCCTGGCTGTATAGTCGTTTAAGGCAAAATTATTTTTAGTTGAAAGTTATCTTATCCATAGGAAGTGGCTTCTGTAATTCTCAAGAAAGTTCTTTGCTTCTCCTGTTGATGTGTCTGTTTAAAAAATGACCCTGTCCTATTTTCCAGATAAGGAGAGACTTAATGCTCCTGTGGCCTTTTGCTGCTTTTCTTCTTTCTGTCTACTCATGTTGGTATCAGCAGCAGCCAGTTGATCTGGTGGGGGCAGGAAGCATTCTGAGGTTTCAGCTGTCATGTCTCAGATATGTGAGAGAACCTGACCAGCATTGCTCAGGCTGTTGCTCTAGAAATGCAGAGAGAGCTCAGTTTATAGATAGAGAAAAGTCTAGGCCATTCCTGGCTCTTGGAATATCTTTAAAACCTGCACTCCTTGGTCAGTGATTCTTGCTATAACATGTCCCAGTGAAGTTGACCACAGCTGTGCATTCCAGAGGAGACTGAGTGGGATTTTATGTTATGCTAACAGGGACCAGGGGATTGAAGTCTGTGGGCTGCTCAGAGGCTGAACCTTGGCCAGCTTTCCTGCCTTAATCCCATTTAATGTTGTTGTATGTAATCAGTGGGAAAGAAGTGGATTATTTCAGCATTTCTCTCTTTTTCAACTCAGTTTTTAGTTAGGTGCTAATGGAAAGCAGAAGAGGAGAAACAAAGTGTACTCGGTCATGGCCAGCTCCTGAACAACCCCTCTCCTGCACACAGAGAAACACCTCAGTGCTGCCACCGTGCACCCGCGGCTTTAGACAGAGCCCCATGTAGCAGGTTCCCCGAGGACAGGGCCTCTGTCTCCCCAGCACGGCCTCCGCCACAGAGCGGATGCTCAGCACATGTCTTCTGATTGCCTCCCTCCCCCACCCTGCAGTACCGCATTGTGTGGGCCTCATCCAAGTGATCCTGTCAGTCCCTGGCCAGCTTGGTCTAAGCCAATCACAGTCCAGTCACCCTGTGGCTCTACAGCCCTGTCCCTTCATATGGGGGCTGCAGCTCCTCTGAATCTGGCCAGGACCATCTCTTCGTTTTATCCCAGACACTCTCCCCACGTCTTAGCCACAGAGTTTGCCCCTTCCTCTGTGCCTTTTTTTTTTTTTCAATTTTAATATACCTGTCTTAATCTCCTGATTGTTCCAGAGGGGCCTCCATTCCACCCTGTGGGGAACCTGTGGCCCCCAGGGCTCTCTTCATTAAGGTTCCACTGATCGTGAGGTATCTGGTGAGGTATCAGAGCACTGACTTTGCCTTTCATGCCTGTAGGATAGCAGTTGCTGCTTGGTTCTTAGATGTATCTCCATAGTGGTGATAAAGAAATGCTAGCTTGGCTGACAGAATTTCCTCTGTCTTCTAGGGTCCTCTTCTGCCATGCCTGGCGTGAACAACTTGGGTCCATCCAACTCCAGCTGTCCTCGAGTGTTCCCTCAGGCTGGAAATCTGATGCCGATGGGCCCTGGACACACTTCGGTTTCTTCTCTCCCCTCAAACTCAGGCCAGCAGGACCGGAGTGTGGCTCAGTTCACTGGCTCCCAAAGCATGCCACAGAGCAGCCTCTATGGCATGACTTCCGGCATAACCCAGATAGTTGCCCAGCCTCCACCACAGGCCACCAACGGACATGCCCACATTCCACGGCAGACCAGCGTGGGCCAGAACACCTCGGTTTCAGCTGCCTATGGACAGAACTCTCTGGGGAGCTCTGGTCTCTCCCAGCAGCACAGTAAGGGGACTCTGAACTCGGGTTTAACTAAGCCACAGGTCCCAAGGGTATCAGCAGCCATGGGGAGCCAGAATTCCACATGGCAACATCAGGGAATGCCAAGCCTGAGCGGCCAGCCCCCAGGAAACAGCACCGTAAGCCCGTTCACTGCGGCTTCCAGTTTCCACCTGCAGCAGGCCCACCTGAAAATGACCAGCCCGCAGTTCTCGCAGGCGATGCCCAGCAGGCCCATGGCCCCCATGAGCTCAGCAGCTGTGGCAGGGCCCATGCTGCCCGCTGGGAACGCACAGCAGAGGACCAGTGGCCCTGCCCCGGCACCTCCCCAGGGAGCCCCGCAGCCGGGCTTGTCAGGCCTGAGCCCGGCGGGGCCTGAGCTGGGGGCCTTCAGCCAGAGCCCTGCCCCAGCCATGGGCGGCCGGGCAGGCCTGCACTGTGCCCAGGCCTACCCCGTGCGGACCACAGGCCAGGAGCTGCCCTTCGCCTACAGCGGGCAGCCGGGCAGCGGCGGGCTGGCCAGCATGGCTGGGGACGCCGACCTGATCGACTCCCTGCTGAAGAACAGGACTTCCGAGGAGTGGATGAACGATCTAGACGACCTCCTTGGGCCTCAGTAGCCGGAGGATTTGTGGTGTTTTCAGTGTTCATACAGCCTATATTTTTGTTCTCAGATTCAAGAAAGAGTAACTACTTTGGACCAAAAGCCCGCAGCCCAGGGAGCTGGGCAGAGCTGGAGCCACGGAGCTGAGGTCTGGTCCTCCCGGAGCCCGCGGGGCCCACAGCTCCCAGCCAGCAGTTGGTGTGTTGGGCTGGCCCCACCCCATCTGCTGGTGTCACTGTCTGGGGTTGGAACAGCAGGACTGGGTTCTACAGGTGGTTTTTTATCCAGAAGACCAAAAAACCAAGTTAAAACCCCATGATGCCAGGTTTATAAAAATCTGTGCTATCATTTTGATCTAATCCAAGATTTCTCCATTTGGCCCAGTGTTGGGACAGATTTTTGTTGAAACTTTATAGTGGAACTATTTGCAATTTGTAGCATAGAAAAGATTTTTTAAAGATTTTAAGGTTTTAAAACAGATTAGGGTAGGTGGTTAAAATCCATAAGTGGCATTGGAAACTTAGGGTTTCCTTTTGATTAAGAGCCTTTTTTATTCCTGCTCTTTGTCAGCTTTCAGGACAGAGGGAGGCTCACTGGAAAATTGCATGTGCCAAAAAGGAACAGGATGCCGTGAGGAGCAGAGCTAGTGGCAGAGATGTGGTTGTTACAGCAGCCCCGCCTTCTCCCAGAATGCTGTTCTTCCAGCTTGGCATTAGGAGGACCTGGGCTGAGGAGTCCTTCCTCCCGTGTTTTCAGAGCAGGACCCCAGGCTAAAGGCTGAAATGCAAGCTGGGGTTCCTGTGTCTCTTCTGTTGTGACTTACCACCTTTTGCAGTTCCTCTGGAGATGCGTATTTAGTGTGTTAGGAAGGTGATCATTGTTGAGTTGTGCACAGATGTCTTTTCCTTCACCCTGTCTTCATTTCCCATAGCCGGTCTTTCTGCCTCCTGTTCTTTATTTCTCCAGCCCAAGTGGAAAACCTCATTATGGCACTAATTTACTAGATTGGAGAGGAAAAGAGTCATTAGAATTCCCCAGGGAACCCTAGCATTGTAAGGAGGTGGGTATCCCCTCCCCAGAAAACAGAGGTTCGGGGGAAGGAGAAACAAGGACACAGGCCGAGGAAGGGGTCCCACTCCATTCTACTGCTGCTGCCACTGCCTCTTCAGATGACTTGCACTTTTTAGAGAGAATTGCTTTGTAACACTAATACATCCTTTCTAAAAATTCAAGTGAATTTCTCTTTTAAGGTCTATGACTGTTTAGGTCTTGACTAAGCTAAGAGTCCACGTAGTATTACCTGTGGGCTGTTTGTGGAAAGTGAAGACGGAGAGAGCACTTCAATACAGCAAAAGCAAAATGGTAAGCATAGGGTGAAACTCTTTCAAATGGAATATTGGAGGGAAAATAGTACACTGAAAAGAGTGGCTTATATGCAGAATGATCTCTGGCGAAATCACAACCCCATTTTTATTTCCCTGGAGTTTCAAAATGGGTAATTCAAGGAGTATCATATGTAAAGAATTGAGCCAAGAAAAATGCTCACACAACCAGTGTGAGTGGCTTTGAGGGGATGAAGGGTTGTGCACACATTGGTCGTTACTTTGCACCAGCAGTGCCTTTCATGGGGGTGCGCGGACCCTCAGGTCTTCTCTAGTAGCCATTTGCCACCGTGAGTGGCGTTAGGGCCATTTCCCTTTATCGCCCTCCCGGCCTTCCCCAGAGGCTGAATATAGCTCAGAGAAAGGGATGAATCATAAAGCCAGTGAAGACGCCGCCCTCCGAGTAAGTTCCCTGGTCTGAAGGGGAAGAGGGTGACTTCAGTGGGTTTTTGTTTTTTTTTACCAAAAATAGCGGGCTGGAGGCTGGTGGTGGGTCCCTGTTCCTCTCCCGGTCTGCCTCTGGCTGCCGCTCACCTCTGTCCTCGGCACTCACACCTCTGCCCCCCTTGTGGGGAGGGCTGCCCCTGCCTTAGTCCTGGGGCCACCTAGACAGACAGCAGGCTTCTCTCCTGCTGCAGTGTCAGAGCAATAATGTGATGCTTGGGGTCCCCCCAGGGAGCTGCCAATGGCTTTATTTATGAATCTTGTTTTTGGGTAGTCAGGGAAGGAGACAACTCCACTTCAGTGCAAATCCCCATCTTCCAGGAGCCATGACTCAAAAGAAAAGGGTGCTCGGACTTTTGTTATACACATTTGCTTTGTGTAAATAAATGTTTACAATTTTATATTAAAGATGGAATAAGTGTTAGAGCTTCTGACTGTATATTTTTTACTTTTATAGATTTTAAAACTATGATCCTTTATATATGTGTTTGGGGGGCTATAAGTTTTATGGCAAACAGTTGGTATTGTTAACTTTTTACTGTCATCAAAGTACATAAAAATTCTATTAATTCCCTTATTCTTTTACTTCCTTAACTCTGGTGTACACCAAAAAGAAATCTTTACTTTCCTGTTTTATCACTATAAAATAATAAAAGTATTTTGCTAGTATGGAAACTGCCCATGTGCTTTACTTCACATGGCCGTGCCAGCAAAGTAGGCGGTGGGCCGTGCACAGCCGCTTGGTTTGGCAGTCTTGTGATTTAGCTGCTTGCTTAACGGACATTGGTGCTGGGGGTGTTTGGTTTGGTTTCCCTCAGAGTGACTTTTACTTCTTGATGATAGATAGAAAATTAGCACTGACATCACCCAGGGCCACCGGTCTTTCCCCTCTGGCTCATCCATGTCCTATGTCTAATGTGAGGAAACCAGATAACTCCAAGGACACTTTAGGTCCTTAGCAGTTAAAATGTTTTACTTAAAACCCCTAGGTTTACTGTCAGTGCAGTTCTCTGGGTCTTGTTTAGCTTCGTTTTTTACTGTGGGGATGCGTGTGCTCTGGCACGTTCACCCCCTCACTCCTGTGGTACCACACTGTGAAGGGCCTCAAACAGAGACATGCCAGGAGCCTGGAACATGCGTCTTGTCAGTGACCTCTCACCTCAACCACAGGCTGGAAGAGGGTCAGGCCTGGAGAGGCTGAAGCGCTCAGAAGAGCAGGAGAGAGCAGCCTTCAGGGAGGAAGCCTGTCCTGTGATGGAATTAAAAGGCTTGGTTACTCTGATGAAGCCGTGTATATAGGGCACAGGGAAGGGAAGAATATAAGACCCATAAAGTCTTGGCTGAGAATGCACAGGACGTGCGTGGGGGCAGGGGGTTCACTCTCTTTAGTGGTCGGAGAAGTCCAAAATAGAATCAAAGTGAGGTGATTGTGCTGGTCAGATCAACAAAGGTAAGTGAAAGTGCTCACTGCAGCGTGATGAGGCGGGCTGCGGTACAACCCTTTTGTGGGAAGAAATTTTGAAAAAGGTAGTAAGCTCCTTTAAAATGTCCATGCCATCTGTCCACCCCAGCAGTTCCAACCCTGAGAAGCCATCCTTGAAGATAAGTCCAGGTGCAGAAAAAGGTGATAACTGTGGTGTTCCTGGTAGTGTTGTTTGTAACCACAGAAAACTAGGAGAATCTGACAAAGATTACTTTAGGAAGTTGCCATACTTCCACTTGATGAGATACAATATATATATTTATTTGTTAGTTATTTTAAATATTCAGAAGGTTTTTAAAAACTTTTAATTGGAGGATAACTGGTTTACAGTGTTGGTTTCTGCTGTAAAACACGTGAATGAGCTATGCTGCTGCCGCTGTTTAGACACTTAAGTTGCCTCTGACTCTTTGCAACCCATGGACTGTAGCCCACCAGTCTATGGGGTTTCCCAAGCAAGAATACTGCAGTTGGCATTTCCTTCTCCGGGGGATCTTTCCAGACCAGGGATTGAAGCCATGTCTGCTGCTTGGCAGGCAGATTCTTACCCACTGAGCCCCCTGGGACGCCCCGAACCAGCTCTAACTATACACATACTCCCCCTCTCTTGCGCCTCCCTACCACCCTCTCATGCCACCCTCCCCCGCCCCGCCGAGTCGTCGCAGAGTGCCAAGATGACTTCCTGTCCCGAACAGCTGCCCCCCGCTATTGGGGAAGGCTTTGAACACAGTAACTTCGAGTGCAGTTTTATCAAGCTTCTGTTGGGTGCAGACAGAAAAACTGGCTAATAAAACCCTGAAAATTCCCTGTCCCCACCCTGCTTTTTAGGTTCCTAGGTAACTCCCAGAATCAAAGGAGCTGTTGAACAAGCTAGGCCTCAGGAGTGCCAAGGGTCAGGCAGTTCTGGCCTCTGTGGCTTAGCCGCCTTCCCACGCATGCTGGGAGTGCGGAGGCAGGCTCGCTCAGCTGCTGTGAGCACGCGCTGGGCCTGGCCGGGCTCTGTCAGGAGCAGGCAGTGCAGGGCAGGGCCCTGTGTGGGGACTTCTCGCAGCAGGTGGAAGTGGGGTCATAAACGGGTGACTGGTTTCAAAATGATAAAGTGTCAGGAAGGGACTAAAGCAGTGATAAGATCGTGCTGGGGCTCCCAGGAGGGAGGGGGAGACTTGAGGGAGGCCTGAGAGACTTGAGATGTGTGGTCAGGGTAGGCCCCTCGACGGGGGTTACTGACTGAGGTGGGTGCCAACAGGAGCCAGTGAGAGCTGGGGAAGTGCACGTCGTGGCCCGTGGAACGGGCGACGAAGTTCCCCAGAGGCGCTGTGCTGCGGCGCTTCAGTCGTGCCCAGTTCTGCAACCCCATGGCTCCCCTGTCCACGGGATTCTCCAGCGAGAATCCTGAAGTGGGTTGCCATGCCCTCCTCCGGGGGTCTTCCCCACCCAGGGATCGACCTATGTCTTATGTCTCCTGCTTTGGCGGGTGGGTTCTTTACCTCCAGTGCCACTTGGGAAGCCCCTCCCCAAAGGAAGAGGGTGCTGGTAACAGGAAAGGAGTGCAGAGAGAGCAAACTCAACAGGTGCCTAAAAAATGTTCACTTAAAAACCATTCCTCTACAGGTGCCCCCAGCACTGCAGCATCCGGAGGCCTGTGCTACCCCGGGGTCTTTGCCAGTCCAGCCTAAGGAGATGCTGAAGTTCCCGTAGGGTACTGTGCTTTTTCCTGGGTTAGACTTCTGCCATCATTCACGTCTTTATCAGTCAGCCTTAAGGCCAGTCAGCTGATCAGGGCATGGAAGTGGCAATGTAACTGTACCTCTGTTACAAGATGCATAAATGATGGCTGCCTGTGAACTTGCTCCAAGACTCACCAACTAAAAGCTCCAGGCACTCCAGGACTGACACGGAATGGTGGCTGATGTTTTAGAAACAGATCTGCATGTGGGATCAATTTGCCTTACTGGACATTTCCCTTTTGGTCTTCAAGCTGATGATGCATCTGCCACTTTTCAGATAATTTTCCCTCTAAATGGTTGCAATAAGCAGGGCTGCAGACCCTAGTTGGCACATGCAGACTATTTCATGAAACTTGGAAAAAAAAATAGCTTCAGACCCTCACTCAAAGTGGAATCCATCATGACAAGGACAGGACACAGGGATCCACCTTGATATCAGTATCCTGGGATGCAAACTCAGGTAACCGTGAGAGGAAAAGGAGAGGCCATCTGCTGCAAAAACAGACATGGCAGCAAATACAGCAGCTGCTCCGTGATGAGGTGGTGAGGAGTCCTCTTCTGCCTGGTGGGGCTGGGCAGGGAGAGCCCCTGCTGCAGCTGACACTGAGGGTCCTGGCCGACAGGTGTGCCGCACACGGGGCTGTCACGTCCGCACCAGAAGTCCAAGCAGAAGGCTCCGTTCGTATCTGGAAAGCAAAACTTCTCCAGGTTACGGAAAGGAAAGCTGCGATTCCGTGTCCTTAAATTGTGAAGGAGCTAGCTCCACTTGGTGCAGCTGAGGTGCGTGCTTACTGGTCTACCTTTGAATTTATCACTGCTGACCACCACCATCTTGAGTCTTAAGACTCTACACTGGTTGTATACTTTCTTAGGTATTCGTTTTGTATAACATGGGGTGAAGCCCAACCACATACAGTCATCTTCAAAGTCAAGAGCTGTATATGTTACTGTCCTTCCTACTCTGTCATGTTACCATGGGAGTTAGAGACCAGGGGGTCCTTGCCCCCAAGTAGTAAGAAAGTCCAAATCTCCGCTATTAGCCATATCTCCCCCTGTGCCATTTCTTCTTCTGGACCCTTGCTTGTGCAGTAAAAGATGACTTGTCTTAAACTCCGCGGCCTCTCATTCCTTCTGTTGAACCTGTCCAACCTCCTCTTTGGCTCCCCTCTCCATCCATCCATCGTTTTAGCCCTGCCATGGTGTTACAGGAATATTAGAACAAGAGAGCAAGACTGTCCGAGCCCAGTTCTGCTACCACAGACAATGTGAGCCCAGCCACCTCTTTAGGACTGAGGGGCTCCTTTCACTAAATGCCAGGAATGCTGGCTGCTGCCGGCTCTCAGCTGTGTCTGTCTGGGAACTACCCTCAGTGGAAGGGAGCTGCCTTCCTTGCCTGTGGCTCTACCCCCTACTCAGGGGCAGCCCCCATCTGGAACCTGGCCCTCATGGGGGTACAAATGCCCCTGGAGTGGGTTGCCATGTCCCCCCCCCCCCAGGGGATCTTCCTGACCCAGGGATTGAACCCACATCTCTTATGTTTCCTGCACTGTCCGGCGGGTTCTTGACCTCTAGTGCCACCTGGGAAACCCAAGATATAAAAAAGATGACACTTATATGAGGCATTTAAATAGTCAGATTCACAGAATCAGAGCTGAATGGTGGTGCCAGGGGCTGGAGAAGGGGAAATGCTAACCAATGGGCGAAATGTTTCAACGAAGCAAGATGAAGAAGCTCTAGAGATTTCTGTAACAACAATCAAGAACACTGTATTATACACTTAAAATTTTAAGAGGGCATGTTAAGTCTTCTTAATCAAAATAAAAATTTTAAAAGGACTATGGTGTCAGGGGATTATTCCCAGGGGCCATCACCAGTGCATTGAAGAAAGACTGACCAGCTAAGGATGACTAAGCACCAACTTAAGAAATCAAAGGGCCTGCGTGGCAGGCTCTGAGAAGGGCAGACAGGCTGAGGAGGTCAGGCCAGGACTTGGGGGTTAAAAGTGCAGGTTGAACTTTCAGCCCACCAAATCTGCTACACAAAGGTTACTGTCATTGTTAGGAAGGAGAGGGACCCTGACACTTGGGAGGGGAACATCTGATTGATGCCCTAGACAGTCTTGGAAGTCCAGGTCCCCCTGCAACCTTGAGGCCCACAAACACAGCCTACTCCTCCCTCTTAAGGGTTGGTACTTTCTCTTGCTTAAAAATCATGCGCAAGCCTCTTTCTACTTCCCTCCTGGCCACTGGACCAATGATGAGGGTTATGTAATAACCTGGCTGGGGAAGCTGGGCCTGCCAAGAGAGGAAAGGGACCATATTCCAGAGGCACTCAGGGACCTCGCCAAGGTGGATGAGCAGGAGCGGGGTATGTGGGACCAAAACGAGTGGGGTGTGGGCAAGGTGGTGCTAACAGCAAGTCAGTCTAGGGAGGGCTTCATCCATGTAGGACTGTCCTGCTGTAACGAAGATGACTTACACTGGGTGCTGCACTCCCAGGAAACATGCTAACAGGCCCCTGGAATGGCTCTTGGGGGCCTTGAGAAAGCCATGGCCCGTGCTCAGGGAAATAGAAATGCAGTAGCGGCTGCAGCAAGCAGCAGAGTAGGGTCCACGTCCTCCGTCAAGGGTGTGCTCGAGTGGACAGGCTGTATTTGGGATGGGCCTCAAAATCTAGCAGCTAGTTACGTTCTGCAAGAGGATCCAGAGGACATCCCATTTACCAAGAAGAGAGGAACCGGGTGGCGCTTACGAGAAGCCCTTAAGAGAAGGGATGGTGGACAGTCATTCCTCCGAGGCCGAGACTGAGCAGAAGATGTAATAGAACCAGGCTCCCTGATAGTAATGGCATCATGGGGGTCCCAAAGCAATAGGGCCAGCTGGCAGCACGGACCTGCAGAAGCCAGATGTGAACAGCTAGTGAATGAGCAGCCAGGTTGGAGGACCCAACCTGCAGAGAGCCACGGAGCTGTTAATGGATCACAGTGTACCCAGGGATGATTAGCTAAGCAGCTGGCAAGGGGTTGGCTTCCTCTATACAAGCAGAAGGACTCAACAATGGGCCATTGATTGGGTGGCTGAGGGAAGCTGTCCCAAAAGTCACAAGACGTTGCCCAGTTTCCAGACAGGCAGCGGTTGCTGTGAGTGATACAGTGATTCTCCCTGTCCTTCCCAATGGGAGTTATAGCCATTTACTCAGAGAACCATACCCCAGGGAAGAAGAATACCTAAATTTTTTAGTTCACTTGGATACGAGGTCTAAGCTGACAGTGACATCTGTGGATGCTGAGTGTCTTCATGACCCTCATTAGGTTAGGAGCGTAAGAGTGAGACAGGAAGCAGAGTCCGAGCCCAGGTCTAACTCACAATGGAACCACTGGGGCCACAGACCCACCTCTCTGCTTGCCTAGCTCCGATATTCAATCAGAATGGACACATCTGATCTTTACAGAACCCTCCCATTGGCCAAGTGAAAGCCTTGGAAATTGCTTCTCCCAGCAAAGAGAGCATAAAAAGTAATGTTGCATTCTGGAGGGAAAAGTTGAGATTAGCACCACCCTAAAAGCCTTATGGCTTCCCTGGTGTCTCAGCTGGTAAAGAATCCGCCTGCAGTGTGGGAGACCTGGGTTCGATCCCTGAGTTGGGAAGATCCCCTGGAGGAGGGAAAGGCTACCCACTCCAGTATTCTGACTGGAGAATTCCTTGGGCTGTATGCAGGGGTGCTGATCTCCCTCACATATGCTGATTTAATCCAGCGGTCCCTACAAACAGCAGATAGTCGCTGGCAGAAGACTTGGACGACTGCGAACTCGGCCAAGTTGAGTTCAAACTTCAGCAGCAACAAACATCCACCGGCTTCTGCTGTCTGCCACCCCGGTGCTGTGAAAAGGGGCTTATGAATAAACAAGCTATCGTGACCAGTGGGGGGCTCTGCATGATCCTAGCAGCATTGCCCCAACTCACCAAGGCTTCTTTAGCTCTGTCACTGCTGAATGACACCCTGCCAGTGACAGAGACCAATGCCAAGCCTGTGAGTCAACGCATCCCTCGAGGAGAGCAGCCAGCCACTTGGTGGCATGTTGGCCCCTTCCATGCTGGAGAGCGGCAGACAGTCACCTCTTCTTTTCTTTCCTTCCTCCCCCACCTTGCCCTCCTTGCTTTTCATTTTTAAATCATTTCAAACTTACAAAAAGAACTGAGAAACAATACAAAGACCTAAAAACATTTTGTGAAGCTGTGGCAGACCCGAAAAACCACATATTGTATGGTTCCCTTTATATGAAATGTCCAGAAAACAGATCAGTGGTGGCCTGGGGCTGGGATCTTTATGGGGAGATAAAAATGTTCTTAAATCACATTATGATGCTTGTACAAATGGGTAAATTTACTAAAAATCATTGAATTGTTCATTTTAAATGGATGAATATTCTGGTATATAAATTATATACCTCAATAAAGATTTTCTTTTTAAAAAACAATGCAAAGGGGACTTCCCTGGTGGTCAAATGGTAAAGAATCTGCCTGCCAATGCAGAGGCCGAGGCTTCAATCCCTGGTCCAGGAAGACCCCACATGTCTCAGAGGAACTAAGCCCAGGCCCCAGCTACTGAGCCCATGCGCCACACTACTTACAGCGGCACTCCTCGAGCCTGTGCTAGAGGCCCCTGCAGTGAGCAGCCTGAGCACCGCAGCAAAGGGTGGTCCCTGCTTGCCACAGCTAGAGAAAAGCCCATGAACAGCAACAAAGACCATCGCTGCCAAAATAAATAAATCAATCTTAAAAAAAAAAAATCTGCCTTACAATGCCAGAGATGCAGGTTCAATCCCTTGTTGGGGAACTAAGATCCCACACGCCACCAAGCAGCTGAGCCTGCACACCACACTCTCTAGTGCGCTGTGGTGTGAACCCTTATGACGCAGTTAAGACCCTGTGTGCCTCAGCTAAGACCTGTTTTAAATAGTGCAAAGAATGCTTACATGCCCTTCCTTCACCCAGTTGCCCCATATGTTAATATATTTTATAACAACAGTACAATTATTAAAACAAAGAAATTTATATTGAAACAAAGACTGTTAGCTAATGGACAGATTCATTCACATTTCAGTAAATGGGTATGCCCTGTTCCAGGACCCCACGCAGAGTCACACTGCAGTGAGTCGTCAGGTCTCTTGAGTCTGTCTGGTCTGTGACAGCTTCTGTGTCTTTGTTGTTTATATCCTTGGCACCAGCTGTGAACTCCTAGAATGGACACAGAGTCCAGGTATGGCTCTGCCAGTCCTGCAGGTGAGTGGGGCCAAGTGTGTGCCCTGTCACTGCAGAATGCATTTCACGTCACTTTGGACCAGGGGCCCCTCAGCAGTGCTGCCATGGGCATATGTTGGCATCATCCCTTCCTCCGGAATCACCTTGGTAAGGGAGCTGTCCGGCCTCAGGGCCGCCCGTGCACTGCGCCTGGTCCATGTCGGGCATGCAAAGGCCCACCCAGCTTGCCTCAGTTTGGGACCACTTTGAAGGCCTTTCCAGTCCCAGGGCCCTCTCTGGGGCGATCAGAGCCTTGGCCGCAACCGCATCACAGCTCAAGATGCCCTGTGACCTGCCCAGCTCTCCTGTGTTTACAACTGATGCTTCCAGGCCCAATCCCCAGGAAAGCCCTAGCACCCAAATCCTCTGTTTCTGAGGAACTCACTCTGTACGCATGGGATGGTATGGAGTGAGGGAAGGTTTAAGCATTTCAAAGGCTTCTGTGGCCCAAAACAGGTCTCCTTCCATCTCTAGAAGAACCCACTGGAATAACAGTCATTTCCCATCACTGTAGCCTCTCAACACATGCATGCGGCTTCTGGGAAAGTAACATATTCATTGTCGTGGGATTTTTCCTTCTAAGTGATTTTAAGCTCTCTTTTAAGACTGCCAGGTGGGGAATTTTGGTGAATGTCATCAAAAAGTCTTATTAGTGCTAATGCTGAAATCAGTATCGATATATTATAAAGGTAGCTGGCTTTTACATTTCAATCAGGTGAATGTATTGGGTATTCATAAAAATTAAATTTTATAAAATCATTATATTGAAAACACTTATTCACTGAAGCTTCAGCGGTAAATGCAAAATATTGGAGTGACCCTACCTGCCCATGCAGCAGGATCATTGGATAAACTCTGACACTCACAATGGGGTCACCAACAGCAGCAAGAAAGAATGAGGAAGAGCTCTATGAACTGGTTCAGCATGCTATCCAGGATGTTTCACTGTATTTCATTAGGAAAGAAGGCAAAGTGCAGAAGAGTATATCTAGTATGTTACCTTTTGTGTAAGAAAAAAGAGGAAATAAGAAAATTTGCATACTCATATATGCAAAAAAGCAAAGAAAGAAAGAGAGAAAACCACAGGGCAGACAAAGCAGAAACTGAAGGGGAGTGTGGCATGGAAGTGATGGCATGGAAGGACTGCAGGAACGGGAAGGAAGCAGAGACCCTTCTCTGAGCAGACTTCTGGAAATTTGTGAACGTTTTTATATTCTCAAAAATCAAAAAGAAAGAGAGAGAATAAATAAAGTCAATAAGGATGAGAAACACATGGGCCAAATAGTATTTCAAACATTTATCATTTGGAACACAAGCCCTCAGGCTGAAGACAAAGAGAAAACTAGACAAATATGCAGCTCCAGCTTGTAGGTTTCTGGAGGCAACAGTTAGCAGTTCTGGAACTCTTGCCAGTGCAAGTATGTAAATAACATTTTGGGTCATGGGAGCTAGATATTTTACTGTTAGTGAAATCTGGAGTTATGGAAAGGAGGAAGGATAGAATGAACCCTGTGGTTTTAGATTTAAAACTCAGTGTGAACTCACGGTTTTTAACATAGAGATATAGGTAAATATATGCATCACTCTGTGTGTATGTGTTTACATATATACACACACACACAAATATGCATATACACATTATATATATTTATATACACTCACACGCCCTGTATATATGTGTATGTCTATACATACATCTCTTTCCCAGTCTTTTCCGCCAAGAAGGCCTAGACACAATGATGCCACAGTAGCAGTGAGCACGCCTGGGTCCAGAGTTTGGTTTCTAAATACCATTGTCCACTAAGAAGACTAGGTTTTCTTGTCCTTGGAGGAATGGCTGATTCCAGTGCTGGGATGAGGAAAGTACTTAGATGCATTCTGAGAATCTTACTGTGATAGAAAACAAGGACATGCTCAAAGGAAGACGTGAACAAGTCAAAAGGATACAGAAGCCAGTTTGGAGGCATACGTGCCATCTGTGCATGCTAAGTTGCTTCAGTCATGTCCGGCTCTTTGTGATGCTGTGAACTGTAGACCTTCAGGCTCCTCTTTTCATGGGATTGTCCAGGCAAGAACACTGGAGTGGGCTGCATTTCCTTCTCCAGGGGATCTTCCTGACCCAGGCATCAAATCCAGGTTTCTTAAGTCTCCTGCTTTGGCAGGCAGGTTCTTTACTCCTAGTGCCACCTGGAAAGCCGCTTTGAAGGCATACCCACTGGCCAAATCTTGGACAATGTGTACATCAAAATAAATAATGGCAATAAAATACTATAACCCATTAAGTAAAATAAAAGTTTATTTTTAATTTAAGAATTTGAGTTCACAGTGATTCAGATAAATAAATAAATAGAGAAGAAGGGAAAGTTCTTTCTTAGTAATAAAGGTAAAAAGAATGATGGAATTAGAAAATCATATTTGACCACCATCTTCAGGCAAGAATCACTAATACTTGTTAAAATAGGGAGGTGAAAGTTGGAGAAGAAACAGGAGTTTTTACATATTCTCAAAACCTGGCTCTACAAAAATACTTACCTCAATGGGGGAAAAATGTTAAAGAAAAAGATAAACAAAGTCAGACAACAAGAAGGGAAGGTAACAGAGCGAGGACTTCAGCAGCATCCAGGAAGTGAAAAATTACAAAAAGCAGGTGAGAAAATCGGCCAGTGTCAAACTGATCAGGCCATTCATGTCTGCTAACTGGTACTATTGAAGTTAGATTTTCTCTGTCTCCCAAAGACTGGTAGAAGAGGCCCCTGTCTTCCTGATTATGAAATTTCAAGTGGATGACACTCCTTGAAAAAGATACTCCTGGGATGTAAGAGATACAAACACATCTTAAACGGAAAGAGGAAGTTCTTACAATTGTAGATTTTTTAAAATAAATACTCTAAGAACAGGGAAATCAGGAGTCTAACTTTAGGTGTTGGCTGGAACAAATGATAAATTCTTGTGTCAGCCTAGAGCTTTTCCTGGCACTCAAGGGGACTGGGTCATCCCAGGATGGGCACAGCCTCAAGCTGAGTTTGGGCAAGGTCCTTTAGGGTGAGGGTTTTCTCCCGGGTGTGTGGACTGAGAGTTCTTCCTGTTCTCATAGAGAAACAAGCAGACACCATGCTAACAGTACAGGTAAACATCACCAGACTGACATCACTGAGGTGCTGAGGACACCCCTTCTCTGACATTCCTTCCCAAAGTGCGCCATCAGTTATAATCCTCAGATAAACCCAAATAGGTGGATTTCTGCAAAATAAGTGACCTGTGATCATGCAAGACCAAGAAGGAGACATGGACGCATAAACTGTTCCATACTAAAAGAGACTGAGGACTTTGGACAGCTGAACCCAACATATAATCTTGGAGTCCATAAAAACAGTATTGGGGGACTTCCCTTGGAGTCCAGTGGCTAAGATTCCATGCTCCCAATGTTGGGGGCCTGGGTTCAATCCTTGGTCAAGAAACTAGATCCCACACACTCCAATAAAGTTCAAAGATATTCCAGTTGCCTCAACTGAGACTGACGCAGCCAAATAAATAAGAAATAACAAAACACTATTGGGACAATTGGCAACATTTGATTAAGGTGTTATTGATTAGATAATGATACTGACCTTTTAAAAATTGAGATATAATTGACATAACATTATATTAGTTTCAAGTGTAACAGCATAATGATTCGATATTTGTGTATACTGACAACTGTTGCTGTTGTCACTAAATTGTGTCCAACTTTTTGTGACCTCCTGGACTATAGCCTGCCAGGCTCCTCTGCACATGGGGTTTTCCAGGTAAGAATATTAAAGTGGGTTGCCATTTCCTCTCCAGGGGGTCTTCCTGGACTGGGTATCAAATCTGCATCTCCCGCATTGACAGGTGGATTCTTTACCCCTGAGCCACCAGGGAAGCTAATTGCCCTAATGTTAGTTTCCTCATTTTGCTCATTGTACTCTAGCCGTATAAGAGAATATTCATACACACAGAAGTATTGATGAACAAAGGGCTATTTTGTATGCAAATTATCCTCAAATGGCTCAGAAAGATAATATGTGTGTGTGTATGTCTCTGTGTGTGCCTGTGGGTATGGGGACAGAGAGACCAGAGACAGATAAATACAGTAAAAAAATAGAAACCTGGGTTAAGGCTATATTGAAATTCTTTGTATCCTTCTTTGCAAGCTTTAAGTATAAAATTATGTTAAAAAAAGTTTTGGGGCAAAAATGCAACCCCCATCTGACATAAAAAGCAAAGTAATTCCAAGTGGATTAAATATGTCAGTGTGAAAGTTACCAAACTTGGACAATAAGGTAAGGTAGGAGACTAGGTTTCCCTGGTGGCTCAGTGGGAAAGAATCCTCCTGCCGAGGCAGGAGACATGGGTTCAATCCCTGGGTTGGGAAGATACCCTGGAGAAAGAAATGGCAACCCACTCCAGTATTCTTGCCTGGAAGATCCCACGGATAGGGGAGCATGGCAGGCCCCAGTCCATGGAGACAAAAAGGAGTCGGACATGACTTAGTGAGTAAACAGCCTAAGGGTGTGCACTAGGATTCCTTCTGGGACTCCCAGAAACACTTCACAGCTCTGTGTCTGCTTCAGGTCCTGTAGTCCCGGGGACCTGCCTAATCTTGTGGACCAAGCAGCGGTCTCCTTGCCCTGCTGCCAAGGCGTCTCCTCCCCGGGGCCCGCTCACGGCCGAGCCTCTCATCCCCGGGGCCCGCTCACGGCCGAGCCTCTCATCCCCGGGGCCCGCTCACGGCCAAGCCTCTCCTCCCTACAGCCCCGCTCACAACCGAGCCTCTCCTCCCCGGGGCCCCGCTCGCGGCCGAGCCTCTCCTCCCCGGGGCCCCGCTCGCGGCCGAGCCTCTCCTCCCGGGGGCCCGCTCACGGTCGAGCCTCTCCTCCCCGGGGCCCCGCTCGCGGCCGAGCCTCTCCTCCCTACAGTCCCGCTCACGGCCGAGCCTCTCCTCCCCGGGGCCCCGCTCGCGGCCGAGCCTCTCCTCCCTACAGCCCCGCTCACAACCGAGCCTCTCCTCCCCGGGGCCCCGCTCGCGGCCGAGCCTCTCCTCCCCGGGGCCCCGCTCGCGGCCGAGCCTCTCCTCCCTACAGCCCCGCTCACGGCCGAGCCTCTCCTCCCCGGGGCCCGCTCACGGCCGAGCCTCTCCTCCCCGGGGCCCCGCTCGCGGCCGAGCCTCTCCTCCCTACAGCCCCGCTCGCGGCCGAGCCTCTCCTCCCCGGGGCCGGGCTCACGGCCGAGCCTCTCCTCCCCGGGGCCCCGCTCGCGGCCGAGCCTCTCCTCCCCGGGGCCCCGCTCGCGGCCGAGCCTCTCCTCCCTACAGCCCCGCTCGCGGCCGAGCCTCTCCTCCCCGGGGCCCCGCTCGCGGCCGAGCCTCTCCTCCCGGGGGCCCGCTCGCGGTCGAGCCTCTCCTCCCGGGGGCCCGCTCACGGCCGAGCCTCTCCTCCCTATGGCCCCGCTCACGGCCGAGCCTCTCCTCCCCGGGGCCCGCTCACGGCCGAGCCTCTCCTCCCCGGGGCCCCGCTCACGGCCGAGCCTCTCCTCCCGGAGCCCCGCTCACGGCCGAGCCTCTCCTCCCTATGGCCCCCGCTCACGGCCGAGCCTCTCCTCCCCGGGGCCCGCTCACGGCAGAGCCTCTCCTCCCCGGGGCCCCGCTCACGGCCGAGCCTCTCCTCCCGGAGCCCCACTCACGGCCGAGCCTCTCCTCCCTATGGCCCCGCTCGCGGCCGAGCCTCTCCTCCCCGGGGCCCCGCTCACGGCTGAGCCTCTGTGTCACCTGGTGTGTGTGTGTGTCTGCAGGGTCCCCAGGTACGGAACACGCTGCCTCCACAACCCAGGTTTTCTCCTCCTTTCATCATGATACAGGCGCACAGTGCACTAGCCTGTCTTAGCTCCGAGGGGATGTCTGAGAGCCCACCGCCTGGCGACCTCGCCAAGGGGACAAGCCCCCACCTCCAGAGTGCCTGCGTCTGACCAGAGCCTTGATGTGCTCAACGCCTCCTGCTCACCAGGTCAAGTCACACCATGTCATCAACAGGACTCACGACTCAAGCTGCCAAGAGTCCCTTGTCAGTGGAGACACACAGGATTTGCTTAGTTTTCCCAGCAATGATGACAAACGCATGTGGAAAGTTGCCAGCTGGGGAAACTCATGAGATTCAGCACCAAGGTTTTTGTTGGCGGCAGGTCACGCAGGTATGTACCATAACCCCAGGCTCCCAAAAAGAAAGCAGGTGTTCAGCATAAACCCAAACAATTTTGACACTGTGAGCCATTTTTATTAGTTAGTGGTGGGAACCCTCCCCAAATCCAAGTTCCCAGATGCCAGTCCAAGCAGGTTGCAAGAACATCAGTCTCAGGACTGTTAGCTGTTTCTCATTCACTGCCAACCACTTCATGTAACCACGCTAATGAAGCATGCAGGAACCAGGGAAGTGACTCAGGGGTCTTGGACCCAGTGGTTCATGTGAAATAGACCTGGGCTGGGACTCTATTTGGGAAGCCAGAGTATGCTTGGATTGTCACCTGACTCCTAGGTTGCCCCCATGCTCCAAGAAGGAAGTCAGTGATGGTGCTTTGGGTCCCTGGATGTCAGTGTTAAATCAGTTCTGTATCCTACTCTTCTCTCAGACCCAAGACTATGTATCCCTCTTTGCTTAGGGCATGACATTTACCAAGGCAACAATGATGCTCTAGTGATGGGGGCACAAGCATTGCTCAAAAGTCCATGGTGGCCATCTTCTGCAGTCTGCAATGGGGGACAGGAAGTGACATTATAGAACTGGGTTCCATGGGAAA
This sequence comes from Muntiacus reevesi, assembly GCF_963930625.1. Taxonomy (NCBI): domain Eukaryota; kingdom Metazoa; phylum Chordata; class Mammalia; order Artiodactyla; family Cervidae; genus Muntiacus; species Muntiacus reevesi. The sequence goes on along the minus strand of NC_089249.1, from coordinate 180,478,824 downwards.
GACAGAAATGATAAGAGTCAGAAATACCAAAGGCTAGAAATTCAGAAATTTTAAAATAAATGCTTAATTGAAAAAAAGAAATGAAAGAGGTTAGATGGCAGCACAGAACTCTCAGAGACCAAGTGTCACTGATGACCATGATGCTCAGCAAGATCAGGATGCTGGGATCTGGCGAAGCAGCTCACAGAACAATGTGACAGGAGAGATGGACCGCTTGACAGCTGCAGCCAAGAAAGATGGACAAGCAGAAAGCCAGGTTAGCTGCCCCAGGACAATTCATAATCCCTTAACCCATTTCCAGACCTTAGTTAGTTCTCAGACCCAGAACCTACTGATTGAAGTCAAGGCCAGTCCCCTTGTGAAAACTGCAATGCATGGCCAGGGTTTCCTCCAGCCTTCCCGGAAGGGGTCCACCCAATTTACCCAGAAAAATGTTCTTGCTATCAAGATGAGAAAGTTTTCTTTTTTAATATAATTGACTTAAAATATTATATTGGTTTTGGGTCTCTATAACTAATAGTGATTCAATAGTGATCCAGTATCATTAAACATTACATGTGATCCCATGAAAGTTCTTTATATATTCTGGTTACAGGTCCTTCATCAAACATATGTTTGCAAATATTTTCCCTGAGTCTATGGATTGCCTTTTAATTCTAGTAGTATGTTTGAGCAAAATATTTAAATTTTGATGAAGTTTAATTCATTCTTTTCCCCTTATGGATCACTGGTGTTTGTTCTAAGAAACTTTTGCCTAAGCCGAGGTCTCATAGTCTTTCTCCTGTGTTTTCTTCAAGAAACTTTTATTGCTTTAGGCTTTACAATTAAGAATATGATCTATTTTGATCAATTTCTCAGATATGTGTGAGATATGAATGCAAGTTTGTTTATGCACCTCTGTATGTCCTTGTGTCCCAGCAGCACTTGTAGAAAAGGCTAGTCATCTGATACATCTGATAAAGGACTATTACCCAAAGTATACCAAGAACTTAAAATGCAACAATAAGAAAACAATTCAATTTTTAAAAAAAGGTCAAGAGACCTTAACACACACCTCATCAGAGGACACACAGATGGCAAATAAGCATATGAAAAGATGTTCCACATCATATGTCATCAAGGAAATGCAAATTAAAATGACAAGATACCACTGCATATCCTCTGGAATGGCCAAAATCCAGAATGCTGACACCGCTAAATGCTGGCAAAGATGTGGAACAACAGGAACTCTCATCCATTGCTGGTGGGTATGCAGAATGGTACAGCCGCTTTGGAAAACAGCTGGCTCGTTTCTTATTAAACTAAATAGACTCTTACCATACAATCCAGCAATCACAGTCTTTGGTATTTACCAACATGAGCTGAGAACTTACATCTATGCAAAAACCTGCACATAGAATAGATGTTTACAGCAGTTTTATTCATAACCGCTGAAACTTGAACACGACCAAGATGCCCTTCAGTAGTGAATGGATAAATAAACTGTGGTACACCCAGACAATGGAATATAATTCAGCACTGAAAATAACTGAGCTATTAAGTCATGAAAAGACATGGAGGAGCTTTCAATGCATATTACTAAGTGACAGAAGCCCCTTTGAAAAGGCTACATACAGTATGATTCCAATCACATGGCGTGGAAAAGATAAAACTGTACAGATGGTGGAAAGTTCCATGATTTCCCGGGGGAGAATAGAGGGAAGGCAGCCAGGCCAACTGGGTAGTCACTCACTTGCTCATTCATAGTTAGTTGTGTTTCTTTGAGCATCTACAACACGTGGGCAGGGCTTGGGGACCAGGCAGAGGACAGTCATCTCCTCCCAGGTTCTCCTGGAATGGCAGAGAGACAGAAATCCAACAAGGAAAACAGAGAGGGACAAAGTTGCCAGGGGAGGGTGCTCAGAGACCCTGCGGGTGCGTAAGGGACCCCAGGTGCCCAAACAGAATCACGCTGAGAAGGGCTAAGTTCAGAGCCATGAACTGTGAGCCATGAATCTAAGTGTAGAGCACGAGCTGGGAACAAGTGGGTTAAGTCAAGAGCAAGATGTGACATCATCCTGAATGTTATTTCTTTGTGTGTAAAGCTTAGGGTTCTGATGAGAATTGTGAACATACATCACTTCTGTGGCATTCTTGCCCAAATGAATAACCTCAGTCTAATCATGTAAAGACATCAGAAAATCCAAACTGAGGGTCATCTACAAAAGAACTCACATTCTACAACAGTGCTGACCTGATGAAAGATCTGAGGACCCATCCTGATGGCTCGGACTGGAGGACATACGATCCTGGTCCAGAAGAAGGATATTATGGAATGACATGCTGAAATGTGGATGACGTCAGTCTTGGATCAATGTTAGTCTATGCTGTTACGTAACGTGCTAACTTTTGAAGAAGTGAGGGGAAGGGTATAGACCTATTCTTTGTACTATTTTTTTTTTTTTTTTTGATGCTTTGGCCAAGCTGCACACCATGTGGGGTATTAGTTCCCTCACCAGGGATGGAACCTGCACCCCCTGTGGTGGAAGAGTGGCGTCTAAGCCACTGGCCCACCTGGGAAGCTCCTCTCTTTGCACTGTTTTTTAAAAGCAATTTTACTGAGATATAATTTATATACCATAACATTCACCCGTCTTAAGTGTGAAATTCAATATTTTTGGTAAATTTACTGACTTGTTCAAACTTCAGCACAATTCAGTTTTAGAACATTTTCGTCATCTGTGTGGATCACAACAAACTGTGGAAAATTCTTAAAGAGATGAGAATACCAGACCACCTTAGCTGTCTCCTGTGTGTGGGCCAAGAAGCAGCTGTTAGAACCTCACATGGAACAACCGACTGGTTCAAGAGTGGGAAAGGAGTATGACACAGGTGTATATTGTTAACCTGCTTATGTAACTTCTATCCAGATTATATTGTGCAAAATGCTGGATTGGATGAATCACAAGCTGGAATCAGTATTGCTATAAGAAATATCAACAGCTTCATATATGTAGGTAATACCACTCCAATGGCAGAAAGCAAAGAGGAGCTCAAGAGCCTCTTGATGAGGGTGAAAGAGGAAAGGCAAAAAGCTAGCTTAAAGTTCAACATTAAAAAAAAACAAACAAAAAGTAAGATCATGGCATCTGGTCCCAACACTTCATGGCAAATAGAAAGGGAAAAGTAGAAGCAGTGACAGATTTTTCTTTTCTTGGGCTCCAAAAGCACTGTAGATGGTGACTACAGCCATGAAGTTAAAAGATGCTCGCTCCTTGGAAAAAGAGCTATGTCAAACCTAGACATATTCAAAAGCATAGACATCACTTTGCTGACAAAGTTCCGTCTAGTCAAAGCTATGGTTTTGCCAGTAGTCACGTACAAATGTAAGTGTTGGACCATAAAGAAGGTTGAGCACTGAAGAACTGATGCTTTCAAATTGTGGTGCTGGAGAAGACTCTTGAGAGTCCCTTGGACTCCAAGGAAATCAAACCAGTCTATCCTAAAGGAAATCAACCTTGAATATTCATTGGAAGGACTGATGCTGAAGCCCCAATACTTTGGCCATGTGATTCAAAGAGCTGACTCATTGGAAAAGACCCTGATGCTGGGAAAGATTGAGGACAAAAGCTGAAGAGGGTGGCAGAGGATGATATGGTTAGATAGCATCACTGACTCAATGGACTATCCAGGAGATAGTGAAGGACAGGGAAGCCTGACATGCTGCAGCCCATGGGGTCACCAAGAGTTAGAGATTAGAGACTGGACACCACCATCCCAGTAATGCTCCCAGCCCTAGGTCCTCAGTGATCTGCTTTCTGTTTCCATGGGTTTCCCTTTTCTGGACATTTCATATAAAGAGAATCAAGTATGTGTTTTGACTCTGCCACAATTATGCATAACGTTTTAGAGGTCTTTGTACTATTAATATTTTAGTGGGACACTGGGTGAAACTTGAATAAGATTTGTAAATGGCTGATAGTATTGTATCAATGTTAATTTCTGAGTTTACATAATTGAATTATAATTATATAAGATTTTAACATTAGAGGAAGCTGTGTGATAGGAAATGTGTGCTATTTTTGCAACTGTTTTGGTAAGTAAAATAATTTCAAAATAAAATTTTTTTTTAAACTTAAGCTTGGGGTCTGAGTCGTGCACTGCTTATGCTTGTCTATGGTACTGAGACTGTGGTTTCTTTCCAACAGAGTGGTTTGGCTGGCCTTTCCATTTCCAGCTGGTGAGCTCAGTTTCCAGGATGTTCTTCAGGGAAAAGTAGGGGCTAGTACAGGGGCATAGGCCTGAGTCACTGAGGCATGGCCTGCAGGGGTTTCAGTTCAGTTAAGTCGCTCAGTCGTGTCTGAGTCTTTGCAACTGCACAGACTGCAGCATGCCAGGCTTCCCTGTCCATTACCAACTCCTGGAGCTTGCTCAAACTCATGTCCATTGAGTCGGTGATGCCGGCCAACCATCTTATCCTCTGTCGTCCCCGTCTCCTCCCGCCTTCAATCTTTCCCAGCCTCAGGGTCTTTTCTAGTGAGTCAGTTCTTCGCCTCAGGTGGCCAGAGTATTGGAGTTTCAGCCTCAGCATCAGTCCTTCCAACAAATATTCAGGACTGATCTCCTTTAGAATGGACTGGTTCGATCTCCTTGCAGTCCAAGAGACTCTTATGAGTCTTCTCCAACACCACAGTTCAAAACCATCAGTTTTTCAACACTCAGCTTTCTTTATGGTCCAACTGTCACATCCATACATACTACTGGAAAAATCATAGCTTTGACTAGATGGACCTTTGTCAGCAAAGTAATGTCTCTGCTTTTTAATATGCTTTCTAGGTTGGTCACAGCTTTTCTTCCATGGAGCAAGCGTTTTTTCATTTCATGGCTGCAGTTACCACCTGCAGTGATTTTGGAGCCCAAGAAAAGTCTGTCACTGTTTCCATTGTTTCCCATCTATTTGTAATGAAGTGATGGGACCAGATGCCATGATCTTAGGGTTTCTTTCTTTTTTTAATTTAATTTTTTAAAATATTTTATTTATTTATTTTTTTATTAGTTGGAGGCTAATTACTTCACAACATTTCAGTGGGTTTTGTCATACATGAATGAGCCATGGGGTTACAGGTATTCCCCATCCCGGTCCCCCCTCCCACCTCCCTCTCCACCCGATTCCTCTGGGTCTTCCCAGCCCACCAGGCCCGAGCACTTGTCTCATGCATCCAACCTGGGCTGGTGATCTGTTTCACCACAGATAATATACATGCTGTTCTCTCAAAACATCACACCCTCGCCTTCTCCCACAGAGTTCAAAAGTCTGTTCTGTACTTCTGCATCTCTTCTTCTGCCCTGCATATAGGGCCATCGTTACCATCTTTCTAAATTTTGTTTATATGTGTTAGTATACTGTAATGTTCTTTATCTTTCTGGCTTACTTCACTCTGTATAATGGACTCCAGTTTCATCCATCTCATTAGAACTGATTCAAATGAATTCTTTTTAACAGCTGAGTAATATTCCATGGTGTATATGTACCAGAGCTTCCTTATCCATTCATCTGCTGATGGGCATCTAGGCTGCTTCCATGTCCTGGCTATTATAAACAGTACTGTGATGAACATTGGGGTGCACGTGTCTCTTTCAGATCTGGTTTCCTCAGTGTGTATGCCCAGAAGTGGGATTGCTGGGTCATATGGCAGTTCTATTTCCAGTTTTTTAAGAAATCTCCACACTGTTTTCCATAGTGGCTGTATTAGTTTGCATTCCCACCAACAGCGTAAGAGGGTTCCCTTTTCTCCACACCCTCTCCAGCATTTATTGCTCGTAGACTTTTGGATAGCAGCCATCCTGACTGGCATGTAATGGTACCTCATTGTGGTTTTGATTTGCATTTCTCTGATAATGAGTGATGTGGAGCATCTTTTCATGTGTTTGTTAACCATCTGTATGTCTTCTTTGGAGAAATGTCTAGTTCTTTGGCCCATTTTTTGGTTGGGTCATTTATTTTTCTGGAATTGAGCTTCAGGAGTTGCTTGTATATTTTTGAGATTAATCCTTTGTCTGTTTCTTCATTTGCTATTATTTTCTCCCAATCTGTGGGCTCTCTTTTCACCTTACTTATAGTTTCCTTTGTTGTGCAAAAGCTTTTAAATTTCATTAGGTCCCATTTGTTTATTTTTGCTTTTATTTCCAATATTCTGGGAGGTAGGTCATAGAGGATCTTGCTGTGATTTATGTCGGAGAGTGTTTTGCCTATGTTCTCCTCTAGGAGTTTTATAGTTTCTGGTCTTACATTTAGATCTTTAATCCATTTTGAGTTTATTTTTGTGTATGGTGTTAGAAAGTGTTCTAGTTTCATTCTTTTACAAGTGGTTGACCAGTTTTCCCAGCACCACTTGTTAAAAAGGTTGTCTTTTCTCCATTGTATATCCTTGCCTCCTTTGTCAAAGATAAGGTGTCCATAGGTTCGTGGATTTATCTCTGGGCTTTCTATTCTGTTCCATTGATCTATACTTCTGTCTTTCTGCCAGTACCATACTGTCTTGATGACCGTGGCTTTGTAGTAGAGTCTGAAGTCAGGCAGGTTGATTCCTCCAGTTCCATTCTTCTTTCTCAAGATTACTTTGGCTATTCGAGGTTTTTTGTATTTCCATACAAATTGTGAAATTATTTGTTCTAGTTCTGTGAAAAATACCGTTGGTAGCTTGATAGGGATTGCATTGAATCTATAGATTGCTTTGGGTAGAATAGCCATTTTGACAATATTGATTCTTCCAATCCATGAACACGGTATGTTTCTCCATCTGTTTGTGTCCTCTTTGATTTCTTTCATCAGTGTTTTATAGTTTTCCATGTATAGGTCTTTTGTTTCTTTAGGTAGATATACTCCTAAGTATTTTATTCTTTTTGTTCCAATGGTGAATGGTATTGTTTCCTTAATTTCTCTTTCTGTTTTCTGATTGTTAGTGTATAGGAATGCAAGGGATTTCTGTGTGTCAATTTTATATCCTGCAACTTTACTATATTCATTGATTAGCTCTAGTAATTTTCTGGAAGAGTCTTTAGGGTTTTCTATATAGAGGATCATGTCATCTGCAAACAGCGAGAGTTTCACTTCTTCTTTTCCTATCTGGATTCCTTTTACTTCTTTTTCTGCTCTGATTGCTGTGGCCAAAACTTCCAACACTATGTTGAATAGTAGTGGTGAGAGTGGGCACCCTTGTCTTGTTCCTGATTTCAGGGGAAATGCTTTCAATTTTTCACCATTGAGGGTGATGCTTGCTGTGGGTTTGTCATATATAGCTTTTATTATGTTGAGGTATGTTCCTTCTATTCCTGCTTTCTGGAGAGTTTTAATCATAAATGAGTATTGAATTTTGTCAAAGGCTTTCTCTGCATCTATTGAGATAATCATATGGTTTTTATCTTCCAGTTTGTTAATGTGGTGTATTACATTGATTGATTTGCGGATATTAAAGAATCCTTGCATTCCTGGGATATGCCCACTTGGTCATGGTGTATGATTTTTTTAATATGTTGTTGGATTCTGTTTGCTTGAATTTTGTTAAGGATTTTTGCATCTATGTTCATCAGTGATATTGGCCTATAGTTTTCTTTTTTTGTGGCATCTTTGTCTGGTTTTGGAATTAGGGTGATGGTGGCCTCATAGAATGAGTTTGGACGTTTACGTTCTGCAATTTTCTGGGAGAATTTGAGTAAGATAGGTGTTAGCTCTTCTCTAAATTTTTGGTAGAATTCAGCTGTGAAGCCATCTGGTCCTGGGCTTTTGTTTGCTGGAAGATTTTTGATTACAGTTTCGATTTCCTTGCTTGTGATGGGTCTGTTAAGATCTTCTATTTCTTCCTGGTTCAGTTTTGGAAAGTTATACTTTTCTAAGAATTTGTCCATTTCATCCAAGTTGTCCATTTTATTGGCATAGAGCTGCTGGTAGTAGTCTCTTATGATCCTTTGTATTTCAGTGTTGTCTGTTGTGATCTCTCCATTTTCATTTCTAATTTTGTTAATTTGGTTCTTCTCTCTTTGTTTCTTAATGAGTCTTGCTAATGGTTTATCAATTTTATTTTTTCAAAAAACCAGCTTTTAGCTTTGTTGATTTTTGCTATGGTCTCTTTAGTTTCTTTTACATTTATTTCTGCCCTAATTTTTAAGATTTCTTTCCTTCTACTAACCCTGGGGTTCTTCATTTCTTCCTTCTCTAATTGCTTTAGGTGTAGAGTTAGGTTATTTATTTGGCTTCTTTCTTGTTTCTTGATGTAAGCCTGTAATGCTATGAACCGTCCCCTTAGGACTGCTTTTACAGTGTCCCATAGGTTTTGGGTTATTGTGTTTTCATTTTCATTCATTTCTATACATATTTTGATTTCTTTTCTGATTTCTTCTATGATTTGTTGGTTATTCAGAAGCGTGTTATTTAGCCTCCATATGTTTGAATTTTTAACAATTTTTTTCCTGTAATTGAGATCTAATCTTACTGCAATGTGGTGAGAAAAGATGACTGGAATGATTTCAATTTTTTTGAATTTTCCAAGACCAGATTTATGGCCCAGGATGTGATCTATTCTGGAGAAGGTTCTGTGTGCACTTGAGGAAAAGGTGAAGTTGATTGTTTTGGGGTGAAATGTCCTATAGATATCAATTAGGTCTAGCTGGTCCATTGTGTCATTTAAGGTTTGTGTTTCCTTGTTAATTTTCTGTTTAGTTGATCTATCCATAGTTGTGAGTGGGGTATTAAAGTCTCCCACTATTACTGTGTTACTATTAATTTCCTCTTTCATACTTGTTAGTGTTTGCTGTACATATTGTGGTGCTCCTATGTTGGGTGCATATATATGTATAATTGTTATATTTTCTTCTTGGATTGATCCTTTGATCATCATGTAGTGTCCTTCTTTGTCTCTTTTCACATCCTTTATTTGAAAGTCTATTTTATCTGATATGAGTATTGCAACTCCTGCTTTCTTTTGGTCTCTGTTTGCGTGAAATATTTTTTTCCAGCCCTTCACTTTTAGTCTGTATGTGTCTTGTGTTTTGAGGTGGGTCTCTTGTAGACAGCATATATAGGGGTCTTGTTTTTGTATTCATTCAGCCAATCTTTGTCTTTTGGTTGGGGCATTCAATCCATTCACATTTAAGGTAATTATTGATAGGTGTGGTCCCGTTGCCATTTACTTTGTTGTTTTGGGTTCACGTTTATACAACCTTTCTGCATTTCCTGTCTAGAGAAGATCCTTTAGAATTTGTTGAAGAGCTGGTTTGGTGGTGCTGAATTCTCTCAGCTTTTGCTTGTCTGTAAAGCTTTTGAATTCTCCTTCATATCTGAATGAGATCCTTGCTGGGTACAGTAATCTAGGTTGTAGGTTATTCTCTTTCATTACTTTAAGTATGTCGTGCCATTCCCTTCTGGCCTGGAGGGTTTCTATTGATAGATCAGCTGTTATCCTTATGGGAATCCCTTTGTGTGTTATTTGTTGTTTCTCCCTTGCTGCTTTAATATTTGTTCTTTGTGTTTGATCTTTGTTAATTTGATTAATATGTGTCTTGGGGTGTTTCACCTTGGGTTTATCCTGTTTGGGACTCTCTGGGTTTCTTGGACTTGGGTGGCTATTTCCTTCCCCATTTTAGGGAAGTTTTCAGCTATTATCTCCTCGAGTGTTTTCTCATGGCCTTTCTTTTTGTCTTCTTCTTCTGGGATTCCTATGATTCGAATGTTGGGGCATTTCACATTGTCCCAGAGGTCCCTGAGGTTGTCCTCATTTCTTTTGATTCTTTTTTCTTTTTTCCTCTCTGCTTCATTTATTTCTACCATTTTATCTTCTACCTCACTTATCCCATCTTCTGTCTCCGTTATTCTACTCTTGGTTCCCTCCAGAGTGTTTTTAATCTCATTCATTGCATTATTCATTTTTAATTGACTCTTTTTTATTTCTTCTAGGTCTTTATTAAACATTTCTTGCATCTTTTCAATCTCCAGGCTATTTATCTGTAACTCCAATTTGTTTTCAAGATTTTGGATCATTTATATTATTATTATTCTAAATTCTTTTTCAGGTAGATTCCCTATCTCCTCCTCTTTTGTTTGACTTGGTGGGCACTTTTCATGTTCCTTTACCTGTTGGGTATTTCTCTGCCTTTTCATCTTGTTTAGATTGCTGTGTCTGGAGTGGGCTTTCTGTATTCTGGAGGTCTGTGGTTCCTTTTTATTGTGGAGGTTTTACCCAGTGGGTGGGGTTGGACGATTGACTTGTCAAGGTTTCCTGGTTAGGGAAGCTTGCGTTGGTGTTCTGGTGCGTGGAACTTGATTTCTTCTCTCTGGAGAGAAATGGAGTGCCCAGTAATGAGTTTTGAGATGGGTCTATGTGTTAGGTGTGACCTTGGGCAGCCTGTATGTTGACGTTCAGGGCTATGTTCCTGCGTTGCTGGAGAATTTGCATGATGTGTCTTGCTCTAAAACTTATTGACTCTTGGGTGGTGGTTGGTTTCAGTGTAGGTATGGAGGCTTTTGGATGGTCTCTTATTACTTAAAGTTCCATGTAGTCAGGAGTTTTCTGGTGTTCTTGGGTTTTGGGCTTAAGTCTCCTGCCTCTGGATTTCAGTTTTATTCTTCCAGTAGTCTCAGGACTTCTCCAGCTATACAGCACTGATAATAAAACTTCTAGGTTAATGGCGAAAAGATTCTCCCCTGTTAGGGACACCCAGAAAGGTTCACAGAGTTACATGAAGAAGAGGAGAGGGAGGAGGGAGATAGAGATGAGCAGGAGGAGAAAAAGGGGGACTCAAGAGGAGAGAAACAGACCTACACAGTTGTCTGTTCCCAGAGTGTTCTCCGTAGCCCAGACACCCACAAAGATTCACAGAATTGGATTGGGAGGAGAAGGGGAAAGGAGGAAATAGAGGTGTTCTGAGGTAGAAAACGGAGAGTCAAGATTGGGAGAGAATAATCAACACACTCCTGAATAAAAATGGGAACTGAATATTGGATTCTTAAATGTTCACAATTTATATCATATACTGAAAAACAAAAATTAAAAATCTAGGGTAGAGGTTAGACTCTTAAAAATACTATATAAAAACAAAAACCAAAACACACAAAAAAATTTTAGAAATATATATGAAGTTCAGTTTAAAAATAGGGCTTCTCTTCTTTTTTTTTTTGGTAAGGTTACAGTGTAATGAAAATGAAAATTAAGGAGTAGTAGAGGAGTAATAGAGGACTTTAAAAAGAAATAAGAGAAAAAGAAAAATAGAAAATAGAAGAGAAAAAGGGGGAAAAAAGAAGAGAAAAATAGAAAGAAAAAAATTTTTTTCCTAATTAAAAAAATCATAAAAATCTATGAAAATGAAAGTTAAGGAGTAATGGGGGAGTAACAGGGAATTTTAAAAGAAAATAAAAGAGAAAAAAGAAAAAAGAAAAAAAATTTTTTTTCTTACTTAAAAAAAAAAAGAAAAAAGTAAAAATACATCTAGGAATTTCTCTGGAGCTGTTGCAGTCAGTGTGGGTTTGGCTCAGTTTCAGATAGCTCCTCGTTCCAGCTTACACTTCTCGATATCTATAGGCCCCTTCCGGTGTAGTCGGTGTTTTCTACAGGGATTTTAATCTGTTGCACCGGTCGCTTCTGAAACAGTTCCCTTTGTTTATTTGGCTTCTGTTTGCTGGTCTCTTCAGTGCCTCATTTCCGCCCTGACACAGGCGGGCGGAGGTGGACTCTTATTCAGGTTGCTAGTTCCATCGCGCTGCGGGGAGGGGCTGGCACTGCTTTCTCCGTCTGCGCTGCTCAGGCTCCCAGCTACTCTGTATGGAGCGCACCCCACGCTGCGCGCGGTTCCAGCCTTCAGGTGATCCACAAAAGCGCGGACTCAGCTGCGCCTGCGTTTTGTCCCTACGCCGCCCGAGTGGCTCAGGCAGCCAGGCGCTTGACGGGCGCTCTCTCCCCGGGTACGGCTCGTCTTCTGCCCTCCGCGTCCCCAGCCCCAGTCCCTACCCGCGCCGGTCGGGTGCCTGTGCCCTGTGTCTCGCCGCCACCCTCCCGGTGGATGTCGACCATCCAGAATCTCAGGAAGTCTTTGGTTAGAAACTGGAGGCCTGTTTGCAGTGCGGTAGGGGATCAGGTCCTTGGGGCCGAGTCTGCCCCTTCCCCTCCCCCCTGCCTCCTGCCTCCGGCGGGGCTGGGCCAGCCCGCAGCCTGCAAGCTCTTCTCTGGACTTTCTCGGTCCCTTTGTTCTGCGAACAGCCGGCAGTGTGTTCAGGCCGGTTAATTTTCTCTCTCTCTCTTTTGTTATCCCACAGTTTAAGTTGGTAACTCACATAAGCTCCCTCTGATTGTCCTCAGGGCACTCAGGCCCAGTCCTTACCCTAAGCAATGCCGCCCGCTCCTCTCCGTTTTGCCCTCACTTGCTGGTGGCGGATGCGGGTGTCTGGGGTACTTTTCTGCTGGGAGTTGCTTTTAGGCTCGTAATCTGTGGGTTTTATTTATTGTTCCCCTCCCAGTCAGGTTGCCCTCCAAGATTCAAATACTTCCCCCAGACCCGCCAGTGCGAGGGTTTCCTGGTGTCTGGAAACATCCTCTATTAAGACTCCCTTCCCGGGATGGATCTCCGTCCTTAGCTCTTTTGTCTCTCTTTTTATCTTTTATATTTTGTCCTACCTCCTTTCGAAGACAAAGGGTTGCTTTTCTGGGCGCCTGATGATCTCAGCTAGCAATCAGAAGTTGTTTTGTGAAGTTTGCTCTGCGTTCAGTTATTCTTTTGATGAATTTGTAGGGGAGAAAGTGGTCTCCCCGTCCTACTCCTCTGCCATCTTGGCTCCTCCCCAATCTTAGGGTTTCTGCAGGGGTTTAGGGATGAACTTTTTCATTTCCCTTCAATGTTGGCACTTCCAGGGCTGGCTGCTAAGGAGGGTGAGTGGGTGGCTTCTGCATGGAAGGCCTTAAGCTCAACCTCTGTCAGCCTGAGCAAGGTCCAGCCCTGAGAGACTGGGGAAGCTCAAAGAGAGGGAGGTGCAGATCAAGAGATCTGGAGAGGGTTTCAGGGGTTGAGCCCCCAGCTGTTGCCTGGACATCTGCCCAGGGACTTCCTCAGAAGCTGCTGATATTAGGCCTCAGCTTCCTGCTGCCAGCTCAGAACAGAGTCTGTCTCGGCCTCAGAGGAAATGAGAGCTTGTCAAAGAAGACAGCCTGAACATGTGCAGAGACACATGGACACACAGAGGCCCATGAAAGAGCTTCAAAATAATCGTAAACACCTTGACCGATGGGATCACAGCATGGAGACACACAGGTTCATGCAAACACTGGCACACAGCCCACCCATGGCACATGTGTCCCACCCTTCAGGGAGCCTGGCTGGGGCTGGAGGAGAGACGGGAACAGGGATCCTAGTAGGGGCTGAACTGGTGGAGAGACCTGGAGGAGCATCTGGTTTCTGCTCCCTGGTGCTCCTGTCTCTGTTTCAGTCATTTCCACGTCACAGAGCACCTACCACTGCTATGGGAAGACTTGTCCAAAGCAGAGCACAGGCTTGCAGACCCACCTCTGCTCCTGAGGAGCTCCCAGCAACCCCAGCTGGGTGCAGTTTGTTCTGGGGGGACAGTGATAGACAAGGGGCATTCGCTGGGTGTTGAGCAGGTGATGAGAGGCTAAAGGGAATTCTTGGCTCTTGGGGAGCCTAACAGGCAACAAAGCCCTCAGGCTGGAACCCAGGCTTGGGCAGCAAGGAAAGAGGCCAGGTGGGCAGCGAGGGCGGAGCTCCCCAGGTCACAGCACCGCGACGCACAGAGACTCCCCAGCGTGACCAGGCCAAGGGGTGCAGGGCGTCCTGGCAGCCCACCAGCCGGTGCAGCGGTGGCCACCCCAGATCCCACAGAATGGCTTGTACCAGTCTGGACTCTGTCGCCACTGACCAAAACCCACTTCAGACCAACCTGAGCCAAAAGGAGAAGTGACCGTTTTACAAAATGGAAAAGCTGAACAGTCAGGGGGTTGTTTCAGGCAAGGTGGCCCCAGGGCTTCAGGACATAAGCCGCCTCTCTTCTTACAGCCTAGCCCCGTGCTGGCTCCGTCTTCCTCAGGATGGCGAGCGGCTGGAAGTTGCCCTCAGGAGTCTCCCTCCCATTCCGAGTTCCCTTCCCCAAAGTGCTAAGGAAGTTGCCAGGACTCCAGCTCACTATCTTGGGCCAGCCTTGGCTCCCACAGGCAGTTTTGGCCTGCATGTCCGCCCCGCAGGCCTGGGGGTGGGAGGCGGCTCTGTCCAGGGCACAGAAGCTGAGTGTGGGCAGGGCTGAGACTTCACGAAGAGGGATGCTGGGCAGGCAGAAATGCCAGGTGACTGTGTGTACCAGGGCCAGAGGCGCAGAGAGCACAAGTTCAGCCATCCCAAGGGGGCTGACCAGGCCAGTCCAGTGGCCCTTGGGATGGCCCACGTGCATAGAGCTCAGGCAGCTGTAGAACTGGTGGACATTGGGTTTTCTGGAAGGGAGCAAGGACTTGGCTGTGCCCGGTGTGGGCTGGGTGCTTGGAGTACCCTGTAGTCACAGTTGCATGATATAAAACAACCCCAGCTGGGTAGTGGGAGATAGAGGAGTGGGTTGATGGGGGGTCAGGGCCAGGAGTCTGTGAGGGGCAAGTGGGCTTTGGAAGACGGCACTGGGGGTGGATTTGAGAATGATTAGGACTTGGGAAGTGGTGGCAATGGGTGGTTCAAGTAGGAGCGTCTCGATTCCTGAGATCAGATCCTGGACAAGAGAAGGTCTGGAGGGCCTTTGGGGACACTCGGGTGACCTGGCAGCTGAAGCAAGCCTAAGGTGGACAATTTGAGTCCTGCCAGCGCAAGGCTAGACCAAGAAGGCCCACAAGGACTGGGAGGAGGAGGCTGGGCTGTCCCCAGGTAACCGCTCTCTCCAGCCCAGGCTCCATGTGGTCCTGTTTCCGCCTGCTCGCTGCTTTGGCTCTCCCAGGCTTGGCCACGCCCCCTCCCCACCCCCGGCCACTGAGGAGGGCGGGGAGAGCCGGCCACTCTTCCTCTCCGGGGCCAGCCTCCGAGCAGCAGACGAGGGTGATCAGGCCCCGCAGATAACCCGCTCACAGGCCAGTCTGGCCGCCAGAGCCGCCGTCACCATGAAGGACGAGGTAGCTCTTCTGGCCACCGTCACCCTCCTGGGCGTCCTGCTACAAGGTGGGCTGGCTCCTGCTTGGGAGGTGGGTGGGCCTCGGACCCTGCGGTCTGCCTTCCTGCCACCAGGCTCTGCGCAGGGTTGGGGGAGTGCTGGGAAGGCCAGGCCAAGGTGAGGGACAGCCCAGACTCCTGGTACTCCAGCTTTCCTGACCCCAGAGGAAGGGATGCTCCAGGGCTGAAGGCCTGGCACTTTCCCTAAGTGGGAAGGGGAGAGGCCCTGGAGGGGTGTTTGCAGGGCAAACTGAAACCCTGGGCAGAGGTGCCTGACCTAGGGGATGGGCAAGGAAATGGAAAAAGTCTCCCTAGGGATGCCTGCCTTGGTGTTGGGGGTGGTCCCTTGACCAGCATAAAGAGCTCTGGAGGAGGGCAGGGCTTTCAGTGAGAAAGTGGGGCATCCAGCCCTGTTGGACCTGAGCAGGAGGGCAGGCTGTCAGCATGAATGGATGTTCTGATGGTGGGTATAGAAGTGGGACAGCCATGGGCCTGAGGCAGCCCTACTCCAGATGACCCCTGCCCTCTCCAAGTGTCTCTTCGCTGGGTGTCCCAGTGGGAGGACCCCATCTCCTGGCCCTGCCTTCAAAGGCACTCTCTTTATCCTGGAACCGTGTGAAGCTGGACAGGGTTGAAACCCCCCAGAGGTGCCTGCTGAGTGCTCTTTTCAGATTGGCCCTAGATCACACATTCCTGGGACCGACATGCCCCAGGAGAAGACACAGCCTGAGGCAGGGGCCCTGGAGGGGCTGAACAGACAGACAGAGTTGATCTCCAGCCATGCCAGTGAGCTCACCCCTCAGGCCCTGCTCATGTAGACACGGGGCCGCCCTCCAGGCCCTACATGGTGCTGGCAAGGCCACCCTGGTATTTACAGTGCACTCAGGTTGGGCCCTACAGAAAGCCTGGCACCAAGAGCATCAGAGCCACAGAACTTGCAGGAAGTTGGAGACACCCAGTACTGCAACTGTGTATGTGGTGGGCATCTGGCCTGAGACCAAGTAGAAGGGTTCCTGTGCACTCAGGCTCTCAAGAGTCGGCCCCCACTCTCTCTGTACCCATCAGTGTCAGAAGGCAGAGGGGCAGAGGCCAGTGGTTCGGAGTTGGACTAGAGGAGTCCCAGCTGTTAACCACCTGGGGGCAGAGGACAGGGTATCTAGACCCCGACTGAGGCAGGGTCCAGAGAGCCTGAACAGAGAAACTGAGGCAGGACCGGAACCACAGTTTGCAGGCACAGCAATCCAGGAGGTCCCTCCTGGTGAACTATGCGGGTAGGGAGCAGGGACGATGGCCACAAGGTGTGTACTCCCTTGAATCTGGAAGGATGCACCCAACGGTGGCTCAGTTGGTAAAGAACCTGCCTGCTATACAGGAGACCTGGGTCGGGAAGATCCCCTGGAGAAGAAAATGGCAACCCACTCCAGTATTCTTGCCTGGAAAATCCCTTGGACAAAGGAGTTTGGTGGGCTACAGTCCATGGGGTCTCAAAGAGTCAGACAGGACAGAGTGATGAACACTTTCACTTTCACTGCCTTCAAGTGGGACTCCCAGTCCAAGGACATGGGCCACAGTCCATGCCTAGAGGGTGGGAATTGGGTATCTGCTTGTGTTTTCCAAGTCAAACTAATTCAGGAGCAAAGTCCTTTTGATGGCAGGTGTCCTGTGACGTGTCATCCCTTCCTCCTACACTTACTGGGCTGGACAGGACCTCTCAGAGCCCCAGGCCCACACCCAGCCCTCCCTATTGAGTGTCATGGACACCGGAGAAGAGCGGGGTCCGGCTGTCCTCTATGTTGGGCTTTAAAGGGGAGTCTCCACGAGCAGGGCGTGGAGCAGGGATCAGAGAAGATGAGCAGCCAGGCCAGGAGTCAGGGTGCCGAGTCTGACTCCTGCAACCCCTCTGTCCCCAGCCTACTTCTCTCTGCAGGTGATCTCGGCGCGCAGGGCCTTCCGCGTGTCGCCGCCGCTCACCACCGGCCCGCCGGAGTTCGAGCGCATCTACCGAGCCCAGTGAGCCGCGTGGGAGGGCGCGGGGTGGGCAGCGAGGCAGCCCCCGGGCGGGCAGGCTCTGAGGGAGCAGACCTGCGCCTTCATGCTGCCCCGCCCGCACCGCAGGGTGAACTGCAGCGAGTACTTCCCGCTGTTCCTCGCCACACTCTGGGTGGCCGGCATCTTCTTTCACGAAGGTTTGGACGTGGGCTAGGGGCGCACGCATTGGAGCCTGGGGGTCCCCGCAGCGGCGGGCTCAGCTCAGCCGGCCTCGCCGTCCCCTCCCCTGCCCCAGGTGCGGCGGCGCTGTGTGGTCTGGTCTACCTGTTCGCGCGCCTCCGCTACTTCCAGGGCTACGCGCGCTCTGCGCAGCAAAGGTGAGAAGCAGGGCTGGGTGGCTCGCCGGAGGTCCGCCGGGGCAGGGCGGTGACGGCCGAGGCCGCTGGCGGAGCGCGGGCGGGACCGGGTGGCTGGTTGGAGGCGGGTCCCTTTGGGGGTCCAGTGGGCGGGTTCCCGGTGGAGGCGGGCCATGGGGTCTGGCTGGGTTCGGCGTCCTGCCCCGCCGCCGCTGAGCCCCACTCGCAGGCTGGCCCCGCTGTACGCGAGCGCGCGCGCGCTCTGGCTTCTCGTGGCCCTGGCGGCCCTTGGCCTGCTCGCCCACTTCCTCCCGGCCGTGCTGCGCACCACGCTCCTTGGACAACTCCAGAAACTGCTGCTGAGGACCTGAGACGGAGGACGCCGGGACGACCGAGCGGCGGTTGAGCCGGAGCCTCCTCCAGTTTCTCATTAAAGCGTCCATGACAGGACCCCGAGTGCACTCTTTCGGTCGAAATGGGTCGCGCAGTGCGGGTTGTAGAGCCTGCAGGGGCCTAACTTCGGCCCGTAGCAGTTGAGTGGGCTACCGGGCGAGGCAGGGCTGCGGAAGGCAAGAGGCCGCTCCTCCCCACCCCGCCGCCCCACGGGAGCTCGATCGGGTCCCGGGTCCTGTCCTGTTCCCAAACCCGGGAGGCACACGCCCGGGGCGCAGGCGCCCTTTCTCGCCAATGCTCACCCAGGGCTTCTCCCTGCGGTCAGTGTTTTCCTCGCCTGTCCCTCTTCTATGAATCCTGCCTCTCCGCTGACCCTCAGCCGCCCCGTTCCGTGTACCTTGGCCTTCACAGCCGACACAAGGGACTTTTTGGATCCGTACTGGGTTACTGGCATCCAGATGCCTAGGTGGCACAGTGGTAAAGAATTCACTTGCTGATGCAGGAGACACAGGAAACATGGGTTGGATCCCTGGGTAAGGAAGATCCGCTGGAGGAGGAAATGGCAATCCACTCCACTATTCTTGCCTTGAACATGGACAGAGGAGCAGGGTGGGATGTGGTCACCAGAGTCGGACGCTGGTGAGCACAGGTGTTCCGGACCTGTTGCAGCCGGCAGAGCTGGGAAAGACGATGGATGTCAATTTGGTTGATTGGCGTGCTCCAATATTGTTGCCTGGAGAATTCCATGGACAGAAGAGTCTGGCGGTCTACAGTCCATGGGGTTGCAAAAACTCGGGCACGACTGAAGCGGCTTAGCGCGCACACACAGGCGCTCTCCAGTAAACATCTGGGTGTCTTGGGGCCCAGATCTGGAAGGAATGCCCGCCGGGAATAGTCCCTAAAAAGGTGGCTTTTAGCTGAGATTGGAGAGGAGAGGAACTGGGTAACAGCAAAGGCGCTGAGCCAGCTGAGAGCCCTAAAATGGGTCAGAGACCAGGGACTGGAGCAGGGCCTTGGAAATGGGGGTCAGCAGGGTGAGACCCACAAATGCCTGGGGTGCGGAGATGGGGGCGTGCCTTTGGTGAGAGGCGGCTGCAGGCACTTTGAGAGCTATAATGGGTGCTAGGGGGAGTGATCTGATGAAATTCATCTTGGAAGTGGGGGGGGGAACCCAGATTCCACACTAGCTCCATCAGTTACCTAGTCATCAAGCCACCACTCCCAGGAAATGAAAGCTAGGTCAAGCTGAGCCCCGCTGCCAAGGCAGGGGCTCTGGATGATATAGCTGGATTAGAGGCGAACACGTCATTAACCCTTTATTACAAGGAATGCTCTTATAGAAGTATATGTGGACTTAACGTGAAAAAATCAAATGTATCCAAGAATAAAAAACACAGCACATAAAGTAGTATATGCATTCCAGTGTTCGCGCCAGAGACAGTGGTGCCCAGGAGAAAGCTCTTCTAAAATGGCCTGGCCCGTGGGGGCCAGGAGGGAGCGGCTCTGGGCGGCGCGGCCGGCCACAGGCACAGTGTAGGCGCCGCCTGCCTCTTCCCCGCGGCCGGCGGGCGGGGCAGCACCAGTTCCTGGGGCCTCCGGGCCAGCGGCCACCCCAGGCCGGCGGAGCACAGTTCCAGGCAGAACCCCGCAGACTGGGGAGGCCGTGCCTGGCTCTCGGGGGCTGCGGCGACATCTCAGGTCTCCTGGGCTTCAGGACCAGCTGAAATGCACCTTCATAAGTCTCAGCTTAGTCAGCCTTTTTCAGGAAAATCTGCAAGAACCAGGCTCAGTGTCAGCTGGGGTTTGAGAGAGAGCTAGGATTTAGCTGCTGGGTACAGCTCCCCATCCCCTGCCCCATGTCACCTCGCTCAGAATGACCCACACAGGTGAGTCTGTCTGGATGGAGAGGCGCAGTGCTTCCAGGGGGCCAAAAGCAGGATCCACTTCACCTTGTGCCACGCCCTTGTAGAAGGAGCCTGGGGGAGCGCAGCAGTGAGAGGCGGCCGAGAGCCCTGCTCATTGAGCCTCGCCCGCCTCCGCTTGGTGCCCTGCACTCACCTATCTGGAGGTAGCCGTCAGGGCTCCGGGGATACTGCAGAGTGACCGCATGGCCCTCCTGCAGGGCCTCCTTGTCTGACTGGGGGTTCTGGGGGCAAAATCCAGGGGCTGAAGCCAGTGGCTGTGGGAGGGGCTGGCCTCCGTGCACATCCACCCCCCACCACACTCACATCAAAGGGCAACACCTCCACAGACGTGTTGAACAGCTTGTCCTCTGGGTGCTCGATGTTGCCACTACGGAAGAAGAACCTGCGGCCAGACAGGCCTGTGAGCTTGTGTAGGGGTGGGGCACCGCCTAGGCATGACAGCCAGTAGAGAACAGGCCGGGCCTGGGCCGGGAGAGCAGTCAGTGGTGAGGGGGTAACAGGAAGGAAGGCCAGGGATCTCCAAACGGAGGAAACGGGGTGCGAGGGTTAGACAGTTTTATCCTTCTCTATGAAATTAAAAGGAGGTAAAATCTGTTGCCATGATGACACCTGGTTCCACCTGAACTTTTCTCAAACCATGAGCTAACCAATGTTTTTATGGAAATGGTTTTCTTAAGCTATGTTAATGAACTATGCATTTATCCTAGACTCTTGTCTTTCTTCAAGTTGGCTCTGCTTAAGACTCAGAACCGACAAGGGCTCACAAACCAGTGTGTTTTCCTCATACATTGTTCTCCTCTTCTATGTTATGAAACTATATATGTACTCGGAAACCTGCCTTTCTTCAAGATTCATGTCAATCGATTTATGGCCTGGGATGACTCACCTTGTGCCAATGTTATCTCAAAATGCACGTTGTGAATGAGGGGCCTGGTGCCACTCTGAGTTTTGAGACATCTCCTTTCTCTAATTAGCAGCCTGCTGGTAGGTCTACAACATACTGCTAAAGACTAGCAGAGGGGCACTCTTTCTGCCCCCTTCTGATGTCTATGTCAGAAGCTTTCTCTATCTCTTATACTTTAATAAAACTTTATCACACAAAAGCTCTGAGTGATCAAGCCTGGTCACTAGCTCGGGATTGAACTCCTCTCCTCCAGAGGCCAAGAATCCCAGCATCTTTCAGGGCTCAGCAACAGCCTCTCAGTGGGCCCTGTGGTACTGGGCCAAGTTGGGCACCACCCAAAGCAGTCGCTGGACTGTACAAGGCAACTAACTCATAAGGCTGATGGTGGTGGGCTGTGTCCCCAAGCTCCTGTGGGCGATGCTGGACTTGCCTTTACGAAGGAGCTACTGTTCCTTTCCTTTTTGTCCTCACCACACACAGCTTA
This sequence comes from Muntiacus reevesi, assembly GCF_963930625.1. Taxonomy (NCBI): domain Eukaryota; kingdom Metazoa; phylum Chordata; class Mammalia; order Artiodactyla; family Cervidae; genus Muntiacus; species Muntiacus reevesi. The sequence continues at coordinate 180,457,620 of NC_089249.1, read as the reverse complement.
TGGATCTTATTTCGCCAACCAGGGACTGAACCCGGGTCCACAGCAGTGAAAGCCTGAGTCTTTCCACTGGACCACCAGGGAATTCTGTAGCTACTGCTCTGAGTTACACTTTTCAGATAAGAAAACCTAACAATATTAAATAATCTGCTGGGGGATCACAGAGGGGAATCTGTAGGGTCAGAAATTTGTGGTGAGGCTTGAACTGCAGTAGCCACCCTCCCCCTCCCCCAAAGAGGATCTGTGGGCACTGGCACTGACCGCTCCAGTCGCAGCGGCTGGAAGAAGCGGAAGCGGATGAAGTCCCCTGCAGAAGGCGTGAAGGCCCAGAAGAAATCCTCGTGCAAGTAGGCCTTCTCCAGGGTGAAGTGCTGGTACGTCTTGAGGCTCGTGCTCACTTCTGCCGGCGGGTTCACGTGCTCCATGCGCAGCGCGTGCTTCCCAAAGTCCTTGTCCTGCAGCGGCGGAGGGACAGAGTGCTCAGACGGGCCTGGACCTGCCCTGCCCCCTCCGGCCCAGCCTCAGCCCAGGCTCTGCTGTGCTCGACCAGGCTCCAGTGCGGCACTGCCCACCTTCAGTTTCTGGATCTTGCCCGCCAGTGAGGAGTGAGTACCCACATGCTGGAAGAGGGACGGCTTGAAGCGGATCCGCAGGTTGGCCTTCTGCCGGTCACAATGCTTCTGTGGGGGGAGGGTGACACACTGGGGCTTAACTTAACTCCACCTCTGAAGACAGAAACTCCTCCAGCCAGCAACACGCAGTCTCCTCCTGTCGGGGGCACGCTCTCCAACACAGTCCCTGACGGAGGCTGCTTGCTCCACCGCCCCTGCCCGTCTCTGTGCAGGCCCTGCTCACCGCATCCTTCTCAGGGTTGCAGACCTTCACCCACAGAATGTGGTCCAGGAGCCAGTCAATAGGCTTGTCCCGGTAGAACATAAGGATGAACTCCACAATGACGCTCAGGTCCAGCGACTTGAACATCTTCCCTGAAGGCAGGAGCAGGGGAAAAGGGTGCTGAGAAGGCAGCTCTGCCCTGACCTACTTCCTCTTAATCGCTGTGGGGGGACTCCGGGGAGGGTTCCACAGCAAAACCTCTTGGCTGGCTGCAGGCAGGTGTGGGTAAGAAGAGGGTGGATGGGCTGGGGAGCCCAAACATCTTGATGCAGAGGGGCAGGCAGGAATAGGCCAGGTGGGGCTACAGCGGGCACTCTAGGAAAAGGCTCAGAGCCTGACCTGGGCTTGGGAACAGGGCAGGGGGCTGAGAGCTGATGACAGAGGCAGAAGTGGGCAGACAGAGGCCAGGTGGGCAGGGAGGGGACTGGCACACCAATGAAGCCCAGCTGGGAGAACTCCAGGATCATCCAGTCTTCCGAGGGCTGTTGGAGTGCAAAGTTCTTCATGGTGCTCAGGTAGTTGGGCTTGGCTATGATGTCATCTTCCAGCTGCACAGTGGTGGGTAGGGAGAAGGGGGCCTGGACTCAGGATGGGCACAGCGAGGGCAGGGCTCGCCGCCCAGGCCCGTGCAGGGGGACGCGGGACACAGCAGGCTATCAGTGCTCACCTGCACGTAGTAGATGCCTTTGGACTGTGCATACATCATGAGGAAGCAGTAATCAAGGTTCTGTTTGGTCCTCCACCTGTGGACCAGGGGCAGGGGCCTCAAGAGCTCAGACCCCCCCACCTCCAGTGTGGCCACCACATAGGCGACTGAGTGGGTAGCAGGCCCCCCTCCCCCACGCAGGGGTCCTCCAGTGGAACAACAGAGGCACTGCAGAAAAGGACTTGGGACTCAAGACACCCACAGGCTCGGTTCCTTAGCACAGGTGGGCAGGTTGCTGGGGGCACAGGGAGAGGGATAGGACTAGTACCTGACTCTCTCCTTGGGGTCCCCAAAGGACTCTCGGAGGCGGGAGAAGTCAGGGTAGAAGTGGGGAGAAGGGGAGATGACTTCCAGGAGCCCAGAATGGATCTCCGTAGGGAACCTGGGGACAGGAAGGCCCAGTGAGTGTGCAGACTCCAGCTGAGCTAGCTAGACCCCGTCCTTTACTTAAAGCCCACCAGGCAGACACCCCCCAACACCACACGCACCCTACTGACACAGAGAGGCTTCAGAGGGGTTGGGCCATCTCTACACACCCACCCCCACAGCCAAGACGGGAAGCACCCTCCCCATAGATGGAAGGCACCTGCCTACCCAACACCTCACAAAGAATCCTCCCTTCACCAGCCATGCTGGGCTGTCAGTACTCACAAGGCCTTGATATTCTCTGTCACCAGCGAGGTATACTGCGGGTCAGTCTGTGGGAAGACCAAGTGCCCTCCCTGAGTCAGGCTGTCACCCCAAATGGCCTGGAAGAAAAGGCTGGGGGAAGGACACAGCTGTTTCTCCCACCGTCCTAAAGGCTAAGTAAGGCTGGGCCTAGGGACCATAGGTGCCTCAGAAAAAGCCCTTCTAGATACCTGGGGCCAAGGGGTGGGGCGGACTATGTAACTTCACATCCTCAGGAGGGGAAAGTAAACTGTCTCTTTCCTTTTAATTTTTTACCGTGGCAAGTTTGTGAATGAAACCAACAACTGAACTTGTGAGTCTCTTCCTCTGAAACCCTGCAGTTTTCCTCTCCCTGCCCCTTTCTGCCGCGTGCCCTGCACGGCGCGCCCCCCTTACCCCCGCCTGACCCCACCCACTCGCCTCAGCAATCAGCACCACGATGACCGAGTCCTCCTTCTCCTGTGGGCTCAGCTCCGAGATGAGTGAGTGCAGCGTGTCCGTCAGGTAGGAGTGCACCTCGCGTCGCACGCTGGGGATGCCCATCACCACCGACACTGCGGGGACTCGGAGAGTCGGCCCTGGGTACACGTGGGGATCACCCCACCGCCCGCCTCTGGCCTCTCCTGGGCCCCCCTACCTCCGGTGCGGCCCTGGCCCACGCGCACGGCCGGCTGCAGGCTGCTTTCCTTGGCCAGCAGGTGTGGCAGGTGGTGGAAGACAGTGGGCAGGTGCAGCACGTGCTTGTGCGACACGTTCCACGGCTTCAGGCGTGGATCCTCTGGGTGGGTCGGGAAGGGGCAGGTCAGACAACAAGCTTAACCATCAGCTTCGTGTCCCCACTGCGCCGCATTCCCGCACCTCACCAGTTAGGCGGCCCCAGGTGCGATTGCTGTCTCCATCTCGCAGTGCCTGTCTCTCGGACATGGCCCTCTTGATCTCATCCAGCACCAGGTTGAGCTCCTTGGAGCGCTTGAGGCTCTCCTGCTCGGCTGCATGCAAGCGGTCACGCAGGGCCAGGAACTCCCGCTGGTAGACGTCCACCACATCACCTGTGAGTGGTATGCATGCTGTCACCAGGGGGCAGCCTAGAGCCGACCTGCTGCCCCTTGAGTGTGCCAGCACACCTATCTGTTCACTTCTGTTCACATGCCTGCTACATGTGAGTCACATGTAGTCACATGTAGTTACATAAGAGTCACTCTGAAGTCACAGTGACACTCACACCTGCAGAAGAAAAGCCTCCACAGGGGGAATTAGCCCTCTCCAGGGCTCTCCCTTTATTTTCTCCAGAGGAGATGTCTGAAGTGGGAAGGCTGCAGGATCCCTTCCAGGCCCAGGTGGGACAAACTAAACTAAAGGTGGAAAAGCCTAGGACTGAATTCTCTCCTCCCAGTAGCTCTCACAGCCCCTTCCTGCTTCGTGCAGCATCTCCTCCTTCCAGGAGGTAGGACATCCAAGGTGCCATCCAAGACCCACCTTCCTCAAGCAGTTCTGATGTTGAGGCCAGCCTTCCCCTGTTCTTTCTTTCAGCCTCTGCAGTTGGCTTCCCATCCCACTTCACAGAGATCACAGGTAGCCCCATCCCCAAAGCTCCTTGGGGACAGAAAACCTCCCTGAACATCCCCTCCTATCCTCCAAGTAGGACCGAGCCCCGGACATTGTACACTAGACACCAGCTCTGGATTCATAATCTCACACAGTGGGGGGGTGGGGGGACTGCTGCAGTTACAGCCCCCAGTGCTCAGAGGAGCAAATGAAGTTGAAAAACGAGTCACAGGTCCCTCAGCAAGGCAACAGCAGAGAGGGAACACAAGCTCTCAATGCCCTGTGGCCTGCTTCTCTGAAGAGCTGTCCCAGGCCTATGTCATGCCACCCAGAGGAACCTGTATCAGACCCTCCAGCTGGGTCCCATCTGCAGGCTCTGATGACATGGACCTGAAGCAGCCCAGAGGTGGGACTGCCTGATGGTGGACAGGGAGCCCCAGGGTGCCAGTACCTGGCTCCACTGGTCTGGCAGGGCCAAGCAATCAAGAATGAGATAGAAACAACAGTGCCATCTGCTGCTGCTGCTGAGGCAGCCAGGTCCTGCCAGGCTGTTCACTCTCAAGGCCTTTTCGGACCTGGCATTTGCCCTCTTTATTTGCTATCACACACACTGCCTTTTCCTCGTTTGACATTTATGCTTTCACACATGCTTGTTTCATCTGCCTGGGATTCCCTTTTCTTCTTTGTGCCTAATGAAAGCCCATGGAGCCTTCAAGGCCTTGGTGCAAAATCTCCAAGTCTAGGAAGCCTTCTAGATGTCTCCCCTCTCATCCTTAGGCAGCTTTTATATTCCTTGATCCCTCAGGGGGGATCACAAACCCCAGAATGCCCTGGGACGGTGTCACTTTGCCACAACCAGATACTCCAAAGGTCATGACCAAGGCAAAATTTGGTCATCCCAGGACACCCCCTTTCTGTAGCTAGGGCAGAGGTCTAAGTGCTAAGTTCCGGAAAAAGAGAAAGGAGTAGCCCCTAGGAAGGACAGAGAGGATGGGGGGGGGGGGCGGTGGGTGGAGAAAAGAGCAGGGGAGCCAAGCAGATCCTTGATAAGGCACTCCAAAGTCAGATGCGTGCCCCAGTCTTCCCTCCCCACATGCCGCCCCTGGGGCCAAAGGCCAGGCCACGTAGAGCTTGTGTGTTCAGGAGCAGCCCCACTGTGGCGCGAGTTAGGAGTCAGGCTACCAGATCTTTGAGGCTCTGCACTGGGTTCTGAGGCCAGGTTACCCCAGAAACCAGACCCTTTAAACAGGGAGCTGGCCACGCCCAGCGGCCAACAGGAAGGGTCACTGAGGAGTGCTGAGGCCCAGCAGGGCGTGGTTCAGAGCCGCCTGAGCAGGGAGGTGGCCTCCGTCCTGCAGTCTCCACCTACCTACCTACTGTCCCTGATATCCACCCCAATGCTACTGGCTCTACCCAAGGAAGCCCCCTGCAGCGGGGCCCTCTGTGAGGTGGAGGGAATGTAAGGAGGCCTCAGTCTCTCTGCCTGCTGCCCCTGCTCCCCCCACACATGGCCTTCTCTAATTTTTAAGTAGGCTGAGCTCTGTCCAACCTTAGCCTATCCTAGGTGGACCCAGAGGTGGGCCCTGCTGACCTGAATCACCCTGACCACTGAGGCCTGGGCACAGCCTGCTTCCTACCCTGGTCCTCTTGCCAGAAGCTTTCCTCTTTCCAAGTCCTGGGGGCAGCTGTGGTCACACTATTGGAGGCTTTCCTGCCGCTCCCTCTACCAGAAGGCAAAATAATCAAGATATCTGAGGCCTACAGACCACAAGCTTCCCTTTGGTTCCCTCCTCATTAAAGAAACAGATTTCAAGGTTGAAGCTGGGGCACAGACCTTGTGCCCTGTACTGAGGGATGGAAAAATAGGCTCAGAGAGGCACAGACAGGTGCCAGGCCCAGTGAAGGGCTGCTGTCGGCCTGCAGTGGGGCAGAAGCATGGAGACGGGGGCAGGTGTCCTCCTCCTCTACAAGATTTGCATCCACCCTCCCAGGGGTCAAGATGGGCATCCATCATTGCTGAAGTCTAAGAGAGGGGACAGCCTAGACATAGGGGAGGGCAGTGTGGCTGAGGCTAACCCCCTGGAGAGCTGCTGCCTTCCCTGGGCACCTTTAGCAGGGCTGTAACTGGAGCATTAGTGGAGCTGATGCACAAATTTTGTCAAGGCTGGAGGTGAAAGTGAGCCTGAAACCTGCATCCAGGGTCTGTCTTGCCAAGGCCTATCTGTCCTTCCTGGCCCTTGGCTTCCAGGATGCCACCTGCTCCTACTTTCCTTTCTCTCTGGCTCCCTGCCCACCTCTTCCTTTCCCTACAGATCTGGGTTCCTGTGCTTTTCCTCTAAGCATCCATGCCAGGGTGCGCCCTCTCCTGAGTTCCCTATTCACTGCAAACTGGAAGCCAAGGTCCAGTCTGGTCTCAGATTTAGTCTGGCTTCCCTGCAGGCTTAATACAGTCATCTGAATGTAAAAATGAGAAAGGTTCATATAACAGCCCAGACTCGGGCTTCTCTTCAGGCCTTCAAAGACCAGATCTTACTGGGCCCCCCAAAGAATAGCAGCCCTCAGTAGGGAAGGCCCAGGTGACCCTCTTGTCACATGTCACAGGCTTCTGGGCTTTCAGGCCCCAGGGACAAGGACCCTGCATCTGAACCCAACTTCTTTGACCAGGCTCCTGGATGCTTCTTCCCTTACGGAGCTGCTACTGCTGCTGCTAAGAAGCTTCAGTCTTTGCAACCCCATGGGCTGTAGTCCGCCAGGCTCCTCTGTCCATGGGATTCTCCAGGCAAGAATACTGTAGTGGATTGCCATGCCCTTCTCCAAGAGATCTTCCCAACCCAGGGATCGAACCCGAATCTCTTAAGTCTCCTGCATTGGCAGGCAGGTTCTTTACCACTAGGGCCACCTGGGAAGGCCCTAGGGAGAGTAGGCCTAAATGGAGCCATGGGTATCACCCTCACTCCCATGCTCCTGGACACTGTGGCTAGTCAGACTCACAGTCTGGTGTCTGGCACAGGTGGGGGTCTGACACTGCAATTCCTGACATCCAGCTGAGAGCATGTGGCTGCTGCAAGAGGCACCAGGAACTGTGGCCTAGCCCAGGACAAGGTGCAAGGGTTCATTACTTCATTCACAACTGCACAAATGTGCCCCAGCCCATCAGGTATGGCCCCACCTTGGCCTCCAAGTCAGTCTGCCTACCTGGCTACTCTCCCAAGGGTCCCAAATGTCCTCCCCTATGTGACACACCTCACCCACACAGCACTCTGCCCCAGCCATGCCCTTGCCTGGGTCATACACTCCACATACATAGATCTACAGAGAACTCTGCTCCAGCCGTGGCCTCCATGTACCAAGTCCTAGAGTTCTCCTTCCAGGCTTCTGGTGCCCCAAGGACAGCCCAAGCCTCCACCCAAACAGGGCTGGGCTGAGCTGGGCAGGCAGGAGCCAGGTGGGGACACGGGGACTTCGAGGGTCAGAAAGGCTCCCGCTCCTCCTGCAGCCTCTGCTGGGGACAGGGAAGCAGGGGGTGCAAGGGAGGCTGAGGTCAGCAGCCTCAGCACGATCCTGCCTAGGCCTCCTGCAGGGAAAGCCAGAGGCAGGAAGGAAGCAGCTTTTCCTGCTGCCTCTGGTGCTGCAGGCTGGGTTGACAGAGGCCTGCGAGGGCCTCCTCAGCCTTGTGCCCTCAGCAAAGGCTCCACTCAGCCCCATCCATCCCAACCAATATGGAGCAACTCCAGCCAGTGCTGGGGTCTGCCCCCTCACCCCGAAGTGTGCTAGCAGACTCGGAGGGCCATGGCGGTGGACTGGCTAGCTTTATCAAACTTCACGGGAGGCCACATAAAGTAAGTGAAGCGGTAGCCAGGTGGGCTGTTCCTGAGGCCCCCAAGGCACCCCGCAGGCCAGCAGCCTGAGGAAGGCTCCCGCGGCGCCTGCATCCCCGCGGAGGAGTCCTGGGGCCAGACGTTCCGGAGGAGGAATGCTGAGGCCCGGGGAGCCGCACGCGGAGCGGGCCGGGGTGGAGCGGTGGCGGCAGGTGACAGTGCCGCCTGGACGTCCGGCTGCCACTTCACGCGGCTCTCGGAAACGGGGCGTCCATGTGCCCGGGCCGGCGGAGCCGCCTCTGCCCCTGGGGCTCCCTTCCCTCTCTGAGAACTCTGAGGTCCCCCGCTCGCCAGAGGGGGCGACCCGCCCCAGCGCGGGCAAAACTCGCGGAGGCCAGTGCCGAGCGCCCGCCCGGCCCCCGCCTCGAGGCCCAGCCCCGGCCCGAGGAGAATTTCGTTACTCCGGCAGCAAACAAGTGGGGGCGCGGAGGGAGGGGCGTCCTCCCGCGCCGGCCGGGCGGGGAAGGGGCGCCGGCGCCGGCTTCCGGCCGCCGTCCGCGGCGGACGCCCGAGCCCGGCTCCCGAGGCCGGCGCCGGGGCGGGAGGGGAGCGGGGCAGGGCCGGCGGGGGAGGGGCTCACCTTTCTGGCCGCTGAGCGCCGCGTACCAGGAGAGCGAGAAGAAGGCGCACAGGCAGAAGAGCAGCAGCGTCAGGAAGGCGCCATTGCGGAGCCTCATCTCCTCAGGTACGCGGTGGGCGCCGGCGGGGCCGAGGCCGCATGGCCCGGGGGGCCGGGGCCGGAGCGCCGGGACCGGGAGGCTGCAGGGGCCCCGGCCCCGGGGCGGGGACGGGCTGCGAGCCCGGGGCCGGGCGGAGGTGCGGGCCGGCCTGCCCGGCTGCGGACCGGGCCGGGCGCCGCACCGCCGGCTCCTCCAGGCTGTGGGAAGCGGACGGCCTAGGCTCGGCGCTCGGGCCGGGCCGGGCCGGGCTGGGTTAGGCTTGGCGGCGAGAGCCGCGGCCCGGCCTGGATCCCGGGCCGCCGCGGAGTTGGCTGCGAAGGGCGGGGCGGCCGGGACTTAAAGGGGCCGCATCACCCGCTGCCGACACCGGTACGCGAGGGGCGGGGTGGGGGACGAACGCCCGGGATCGCGCCCGTCCGCCTCGCGGCGGCGGCCCCGCGTGCGGCCTCAAACGTCCTGGACTTCGCGGGGTGCGGGTCAGGCGCCCTGGGCTCTGGCCTCAGGTAGGTCGAAGCAGGGGCCTTCCAGACTGTGCGGTCCGCTGTAGTGGCGGCTTGCGTTAGCCCTCCGACCCCTTCTCAATAACGTTTTCCTTATGAGCTTCCCCAACCCATGTTTGGACCTCGGTCGGGTTAACTGAGGCCCCTCAGGCCCCTGTCCCAGGTTTGAGGGGTTTAGGCGGAAGTGAGACAGGCTGGGATCTGGAACCCTTAGCTGGGGTGCTGCACCTGGACAAAGGTCTTATGCAGCTACAAAACGCAAAGAAACTACAAGGGACTAAAAGTTACTGTGTGCGTGGGCAGTTGGGGCAAATTATGAACAAGATACAAAAAGACCAGAAACCCCAACTGCCACTTCTGAAGAGCCACGAGCAGAAACAGGGTACTGTGCGTGTCCCTTGCACTTGGCCTGAAGGATGGGCAAACCATCTAAGCCACCCCTCCTGACTAACTCCTAGATACACCCCTTCCCTCACCCCATTTAAGGAACCAGGTTGCCCCTCCCACCCACCTCAGTAGCCAGCAAGGGACCCGCTTACTCTCCCTCACTGCTGCAGCAGGAAGGACCCCAATAAAGCCTTGTCTGAATTTCTTGTCTCCCCTCTAAAGTCAACTTCTGTTGATTAAGGAAGGCCAAGAACCCAGATCAGTAGCAGGTTTTTGGCACCCAGCTTGGGACAGTTGTCCGCTTCCCGGGAGAAGACCTGGGCGCCTGGGGGACCACCACTGGTGACAAGTGATCACCTGAACCTCACTTTGTCCCACCTGGGGGCCTCATTAAGGCAAAGCTTAACCCTACCTCTTTGTCTCTTTCCCCTCTTGTTATCTCTCTACTTCTTTCTCCTTTTCTACTCCTCTGTTGTATCCTTCTCAGAGAGCGGACCTCCTGCAGCTAATCACTGCTCTCAGCCTGTGACTGGCAACAGCTCACCTTGACAGGTGACAAACAGGTGGGAGAGGCTGGCCTCACACCGTGCAAGCCTCGGTCCAGTGGGCTCTCCCTAACGGGAGATTTAGGATAGCGAGTGAGGTTTAAACACATCATATAGGGGCTGGAAGCCCTATCCTCCCAGTATTCTCACCTTTATTTTCCTGCTTTTTTTTCCCTTCAGCCTTTCTGTGCTTCTTCCCTGTACCTCTCCCTTGATCCTTATATCTGCGGTCGCATCCCTGTTATCCTGAAAACTTGTTTGTGTCAAGCTCTGTCATTGGTACATGTTAAATAAGGATCTTCATCTTATGCAGTTTTGTCTGTCCAACTGTTCCTGCAAGTCTCTGCTAAAATTGTGGGCATGGTGGAACACTTAAGCCTTGAAATTCAAACACAGCCCACATTGTCTGAGACTCCAGGCTTGGGTTACTTAGATATTAAAGAGAAAAAAAAGGTGGGAGATGAACTTGCATTTTCCCCTCCTCTGCCTTTGCAATGTAACTGTTTTGCCTGGGCTCTCAGGAACTTTCTGATCCATTTGTAGTCCCCCAGACTGAGGAAAAGAAAAAGAGACATTTTATTTTTTGGGAATTGCACATCTTTTTTATTTACAATGATGGTGAAGATGATCATGATGATGTAAGCTGCAAGTGTACAGCGTTGTAAAACAGCATCTGTATATACTACAGAGCGATCACCACTGTAAGTTTAGTTAGCATCCATTGTCGGGAGCCACCAGGACGTACCTGGGCCGTGACACGGGAGGAGAGAGGAGCCTGCAAGGCAGCTCTTCCCCTCGAGGTTGTCCCGGGGGCTGGTATGTCCCTTTCTTCCTTCTGTCTTACTGTTGTTGGGCTTTCCATTAATTTTTAGAAATGATAATATATAGTAATAAGGCCTCGCTGGAAAAGTCCAAGCCTTTTTGGAAATGCTCAAGATTGCTCTGGCTCAGGACACAACCACAAACATCAAGTCAAAAAAGAAAAGGCCAAAAAAAAAAAAATAAAAATAAAAAATAAAAATAAAAAAGAAAAGGCCACAGGTATAGTTCGGCTGCTTGCTTAAAAGATTATAACGTTCTAGAATAGAAAAGAGTAGAGGCATTTAGATTTAGAAGTAGATGTACTGCTTCAGTTTACTTGCTCCTTGGTTGAGAGGGTTTTCACTATTGCTATTTCTATGCTGCTATTTGTTCATTGTTTCCCTTTCTTTAAACAACATGAGATATTATGGGTATTTAGAATTAGAAAATGGGGTACATAGGATTTCAGTAGAAGATTTATATTAACCAGCTTCACTGCCATTATCTCACTATTATTAGAGGTGTTTTGCTGCTTTAGAGGCGTTTTTGCTGTTTAATAGTTAATCATTGTAAATTGAGATTTTGTGGTTTCAGGTAAAGAAAAATATCAAGGTTTTTCTCATGGTACTATTCTCAGAAATTTCAAACATGTTACTGTGACCCTTCCCATGTATTGTTTTATTGTCCAAAGAATATACACTATACCTGAGATTTGTACAACCTTGTTTTGTTAGAATGAAAATGTTAGACCATTGAGGAAAGAATACTATGTACGGGACATTTAAGAAAAAACCCTGTAATCGGAAACGTTCTAGATGAATGCATAGGGGAAAAACATGGGAAAGAAAATTATTGACGGAAACACAAACCAGTATCTGATGTAATATGTGGTGACTTAAGGGGGAGGTAACGTTCAGTCTATAAAAACTGAGCTATCCTAAAAATAAAAAAAAAAAGCTACCTCTTCTACGCATCCTTCTGTGTGTGTCTGTCTTCTTCCTCGCTGACGCCTCTCATCCCTTGAGTATTCCTTGTCCTGCCGGGGCTGGACCTCGGCAATCCATCACCATATTAACTCCCCACTCACCCAGCCCCTTGCCCTCTGGTAACCACTGCTGAGTTCTCTGCTGAGTTTGTTACGAATCTATGAGTTTGTTGCTGTTATATTATTTGTTTGTTGTTTTTGTTTTTATTCCACATGATTAAAATCATAGAGTATGTGTCTTTCTCCTTACTTATTTCACTTAAGGTAAGACCCTCAGGTTCCATCCATGTTGTTACAAATTGCAAGATTTCATTCTTTTTTATCTTCTGAGAAGGAGATAACATCTCTTTATCCATTTATCCACTGATGCATACTTAGGTTACTTCCATATCTTGACGATTGTAAATAATGCTGTAATGAACACAGGGGTGCATTTATCTTTTTGAATAAGTATTTTAGTGTTAAAAAAGACCTGTTAAAATTCAAGCAGGAAAACTAAAAGATCTCTGATTCTGTTGTCTGTCTTTATGTAAAAATTAACTTGTAAGTGAACTGTATTTAGTTGGCTTAAAGGAAACTGAGCGCTTATATACGTACTCAGAAATATAAAACTCATCAGAACATGTTCCAGATTCATATGATCTGGGAGATAATCAATATTAAATTAATATTTGGTATTAGAGCTTGGTTTAAACTTGTGGGCTTAATTAATACAGACCTGTCTTTAGAATCATGAACATTAAATATAATACTTTTATTGTACCTAGGGTTTTTTTATTTTCCACTTATTACTGGAAGTCAATAAGTGCATATTGTTTCTGTTATAAAATCTGTCAGCAGGGAAAATAACCTGATATGATTACATTTTTAAGTAAATGTTACTGAGGTAAGAGCTTTTTGGTAAACTCTATAGGAATAATTCTTTACCAGCTGAGCTACATGTTTTGGAAATATCCATCTAAAATAGGCTCTCCACATTTTGTTAACTTGAAACAAAATTAAGTTAATTAGTAGGAATTCATTGAGGATCCAGGCCATTTCAAATAAGATGAAATATTGGAACATTAATTGCTAAGCAGATCCAAATTTACGCCTTTGCTACTTTTGTCTTCTTATGAGAGGGAAACTAAAGATGTTTGAGTATATCAGACACATATATTTTTTTTAATTTATTTATTTTAATTGGAGGCTAATTACTTTGCAGTATTGCAGTGGTTCTGCCATACATTGACATGAATCAGCCATGGGTGTACATGTGTCCCCCATCCTGAATCCCCTCCCACCTCCCTCCCCATCCCATCCCTCAGGGTCGTCCCAGTGCACTGGCCCTGAGTGCCCTCAGACACATATCTTTTACCACAGACTACATTAAGGAAAGAAATTGTACTTTAGGAAGATGCATGTTTCTAGAGGTTATGGAATATTCCAATCAGGGAATGCTAATGTAAAAGATAGGTCATGGTTGCTTAAGCAAAGTAGGATGTGTGCTGTCAGTAAAAGAAGTTATGAGGAATGGAAATTTATTTTGTCCTAGAGCTTGTTATTTCTTCTTTTTTAAATTAATTTTATTGGAATATAGTTGATTTACAATGTTATGTTAGTTCCTGGTGTGCAGCAAAGTGAATCAGTTATACACATACATGTGTCCACTCTCAGATTTTTTTCCCATATAGGCCATTAGAGTATTGAGTTTAGAGTTCCTTGTGCTGTACAGTAGGTCCTTACTGATTATCTGTTTTATAAATAGTAATGCCTATTAAGTATTTTGATAGAGGCAAGCAGTCAGAGATTTCACAAAAACAGTGCTCTATAGCAGGGAAACCGAACCTCTAGGATCTGATGCTGGATGATCTGAGGTGGTTGTTGTTCAGTCGCTAAGTTGTGTCTGACTCTTTGCGACCCCATGGACTGTAGTCCGAAAGGTTCCTCTGTTCATGGGCTTTTCCAAGCAAGAATACTGGAATTGGTTGCCATTTCTTTCTCCAAGCTTGTTATTTCTGACTGGAGAAAGAATAAGGGACAAACCCATGATTCAAGCAGCTGCACCACCTTCATGCTTGATTCTTACTGGGGAAGAGCTGCCAGAGGCTAGAGAAAGCCCTAAGAGCCTATATTTCCCGCTGACTGCCAGCTCTCTTGCGTCCCTGGCACTGCCAGGGTCCCTGCAATCCAAGCAACTGTGCCACCTCTGTATCTGGTCCTCACTGGGACACACCCAAGTCCTCCAGGGAAGCCTCTGGAGCAAACTCTTGTGGACAACCCACATACAGAGGTGAAGATAAGATCACAATTGAACCCCAGGGGCCGTGTGACTAAGGAAGAGGATGGAAAATCTTCCTACCAGCTGTACAAGCTGCAGATTAAACCCATATGGTCAACTAGGCAGACTCTGTATCTATGGAATATATAAATGAACAATAAGAGTTCCCATAAAAGTAAACGCAGTAGCTCTGGCAACTGTGGGCACTGGAGAAAAGAATACACAGGAGTGGCACCAGATTAGAGTTGAGCTATCCCCCAGCAGGTCCAGAGACCAGCCTGGTGTTGGAGAGTATCCCCGGGAGGTGGAGGCGGACTGTGACTCACAGCAAGGAGGAGGACGCTGACAGCTGAGATCTGAGAACAACATTTATTATTACTCAGATTTTTATTTGTTCTGTGATTGGTTCTGGACTTTTTTTTTCCTTCCCTTTTTTTTTAACCCCCTCTGTTACTGTGGTTGTTGATTTTATTGTTACTATTAACTCTATTTAAGCTTTTGAGAATTTTTTTTTTAAAGTCACACTTTTTATTTCCTTTATATACTTCTACATTTGCCTTTTGCAGGTCTGTGGGTTTTTTTGTTTTCTTTTTTCTTTTTAAAATTTTTTTAAAATTTATTTTTAATTTATTTTGTATGTTTTTCTTATTGTTCTTTTCCTGCTGTAGTTATTCTTTAATATACATAAATCTTTTTTACATACTTCTATTTAACTTTGCTTTTCTATTTTTTTTTCTTTTCTTCCTTTTTTTTCACCGAGTTTTTTTTTTTTTTAATTTTTTTAAATTTTTCAGTGGGTTTTGTCATACATTGATATGAATCAGCCATAGAGTTACACGTATTCCCCATCCCGGTCCCCCATCCCACCTCCCTCTCCACCCGACCCCTCTGGGTCTTCCCAGCCCACCAGGCCCGAGCACTTGACTCATGCCTCCCACCTGGGCTGGTGGTCTGTTTCACCACAGATAATATACATGCTGTTCTTTCGAAACATCCCACCCTCACCTTCTCCCACAGAGTTCAAAAGTCTGTTCTGTACTTCTGCGTCTCTTCTTCTGCCCTGCATATAGGGTCATCGTTATCATCTTTCTAAATTCCGTATATATGTGTTAGTATACTGTAATGTTCTTTATCTTTCTGGCTTACTTCACTCTGTATAATGGGCTCCAGTTTCATCCATCTCATTAGAACTGATTCAAATGAATTCTTTTTAACGGCTGAGTAATATTCCATGGTGTATATGTACCACAGCTTCCTTATCCATTCATCTGCTGATGGGCATCTAGGTTGCTTCCATGTCCTGGCTATTATAAACAGTGCTGCAATGAACATTGGGGTGCACGTGTCTCTTTCCATTTGTATGGAATACCTTCTTCCATCTCATCACTTTTAGTCTGTATGTGTCCCTAAGTCTGAAATTGGTCTCTTGTAGACAGCATATATATGTGTGTTGTTTTTGTATCTATTCAGCCAGTCTGTGTCTTTTGTCTAATGCATTTAATCCATTTACATTTAAGGTAATTATTGATATGTATGTTTCTATTGCCATTTCCTTAATTATTTTGTGTTTTTTTATAGGTCTTTTTTAGTCCTTTCCTCTTTTGTTCTCTTGTGGTTTGATGATCATCTTTAATGTTATGTTTGGGTTTTTCTTTTTTGTATGTGTATCTATTGTAGTTTTGAGATTAGCTGTTCCCATGATGGTTTGATATAGCAGTCCTTATATGTACAAGGTTATTTTAAGTTGCTGGTCCCTTTCCCACCTAGAGAATTTTCTTTAGCTTTTATTGCAAAGCTGCTCTGGTGGTGCTGAATTCTCTTAGCTTTTGGCTGTAAAAATTGAATTTCCCTGTCAAATCTGAATGAGGGCCTTGCTGGGTGGAGTATTCTTAGTTGTAGGTTCTTCACTTTCATCATTTTAAATATATCATGCCAATCCTTTCTGGCCTACAAAATTTCTGCTGAAAAACCAGATGATAACCTTATGGGAGTTCCCTTGTATGTTATTTGTTAATTTTTCTCTTATTGCTTTTAATATTTTTTTCTTTTCTTTAATTTTTTTTTTTCTATTTGATAGCTACGTGTCTCAGCATGTTCCTCCTTGGGTTTATCCTGCCTGTGACTTTCTGCACTTCCTGGACTTGACTGACTGTTTCCTTTCCCATGTTAGGGAAGTTTTCAACTATTATTTCTTCAAATAATTTCTCAGGTCTCTTCTCTCTCTCTTCTCTTTCTGGGATTCCTATAATGCAAATTTTGGTGTGTTTAATGTTGCCCCAGAGGTCTCTTAGACTGTCTTCATTTCTTTTCATTCTTTTTTCTTTATTCTGTTCTGTGGCTGTGACTTCTACCACACTATCTTCCAGGTTACTTATCTGTTCTTCTGCCTCAGTTATTTTGCTATTAATTCCTTCTAGTATGTTTTTCATTTCAGTTATTATATTGTTTGTCTTTGTTTGTTCTTTAGTTCTTCTAGGTCTTTGTTAAACATTTCTTACATGTTCTCAATTCTTGTCTCTGTCCTTTTTCTGAGATCTTGAGTCTTTTTCACTATCATTATTCTGAATTCTTTTTCTGGAAGATTGCTTAACTCCACTTCACTCAGTTGTTTTTCTGGGGTTTTCTTTTTCCTTCATCTGGGACATATTCCTCTGCCATTTCATTTTGTCTAACTTTCTCTGATTGTGGTTTTGGTGTTGCAGACTGCAAAGCTGAAGTTCTTCCTTTTGCTGTCTGATCTCTGATGGATGAGTCTATGAAAGAGGTTTGTGCAAGCTTCCTGATGGGGTGGACTGAGGGGGCTATGTCTTATCACACTGGCTGGCAGGGCTGTGCTCCATAAAACTTTCATCTCTTTGTCTGCTGATGGGTGGGGCTGTGTTCCCTTCCTGTTGGTTGTGTGGCCCGAGGCAGTGCAGTACTGAAGGCCTCAGGCTGTTTTGTGGGGCACATGTGTGGCTGCCCGGAGGGCTCATGCCAAGAGTACTTCCCAGAACTGCTGCTGCCAGTGCGTCTGTCCCCACAGCGAGCCACAGCTACCCCTTGCCTCTTCAAGAGACTCTCCAATACTAGCAGGTGGGACCGGCCCATTCTCCTCTGTGGTCACTGCTTTTTTCCCTTAGACCCTGATGTGCTGAGACTTTATGTGTGCCTTCCAAGAGTGAAGTTCCTGTTTTCTCCAGTCCTGTGGAAGCCCTGCAATCAAATCCCACTGGGTTTCAAAGCTAGATTCTCTGGGGACTCCTCCTCCCATTGATAGACCACCCCCCGCCCCAACCCCCGGCTGAAAAGCCTGATGTGGTGCTCAAAACTTTCATTCCAGTGGGAGAACTTCGTGGTACAATTGTTTTCCAGATTGTGGGCTGTCCTCCTGGTGGGTATGAGATTTGATTTTATTGTGATTATGCCTCTCCTGCAGTTTCATTGTGGCTTTTTCTTTATCTTTGGAGGTAGGGCATCTTTTTTGGTATGTTCTGGTGGGTTTTTTTGGTCAGTGGTTATTCAGCAGTTAGTTGTGATCCTTGTGTTCTCGTAAGAAGGGGTGAGTGCACCTCCCCATTTAAAAAAGACATTCATCTTGTACATGGCTGAAAAGCAAGGGAAAGCTTTTGGGGTCCTTATACAGAAGCTGGGAGCAGTTCCTTAGCCTATAGGCTGTTTTTCCAAGCAACTTGATTCCATGGCCTGAGGTTGGCCTGGCTCCCTCTGGGTAGTAGCTGCCACTGCTTTATTGTGGGAGAAGCTGACATGCTTACCTTTGGACAGACACTGGAAGTCCAGGCCCCCTGTCAATACAAGGAGTCCTGATGATTAAAGGCCACCATTGGCTAACTGGAGGCTGCCTTACTAAATACCAGCCTTGACTCCCCAGAGGTAACCCTCAAAACTGGCCACACCTTCAACCCAGCTACACAGATACCTGCTGAAAACCCCAAACTAACATATTCCTCCCTCAAAACCCTTGACCAAGTTTATGGCTGTAGGTCTGCTCTAACAGAGCAGGCCATGGAAAAGTCTGAGGAAGAATGGTTTGTTGATGGCATCAGTTTTATTAAAGATGGAGCCAGAAGAGCAGAGGATGCTATTGTGAATGCTCCTAGTGTTATAGAAGCAAACCTTTGCTATCCAACACTTTGGCCCAGAGGACTGAACTGATAGCCCTAACTGAACCTTAAGTTTAGGGAAAGGAAAAATTATAAATATATACACAGGTTTTATTGTTTTATATGTTTACGCAGCTATCTGGGGGGAAAATGCATTTTTTTAAATGCAGAAAGTTCCCCTGTAAAATATGGGGCTGAGATTGTACGTCTCATAGAAGCAGTTCAAAGCCCAAAGCAAATACAGTTAACCAACAATCCTTGTATTTGGTGTGGGAAGGGAAATAGAAAACTCTGGTTTGTTCTCTTGGAAGACTTTCTGGGTGGGGGGAGTGGAGTAGGAGGGAGACTTAAGCGGGAAGGGATGTATGTATACTTGTAGCTGATAAACACTGTTGTAGAGTAGAAACTTAACACAACATTGTAAAGCAATTGTCCTCCAGTTTAAAAAATTAAAAAAAAACTTCATGGAGGGAAGCTTTTATTTTCTCATAAGCCTTCTCTTCTCAGTCACACTGTTTTATGCTATACTTTGTCTAATGCTTTGTTGTCTTCCCTACTGTTGTAAATCTGTGACTAAGACTTTTTGGTCCAAGAAGGAGACCTGGACCAATAGTTTCAGGCATTCCATTCTAAAAATAAAAACATGTCAACCTTTAACCCTGAGATTAACAAAAATATAAACCCAAGCAGAATAGCATTGTAATTTTGACAAGGATGCTATTGCCTCCCCTGTCTAGTCAGCAGTTAAGGAAGCCCTCCCAATGTTAACTGATTTCTTCCCTTTCTAGGCCCTTTGTTCTCCTTTTCGCCCTTGTTACTTAAGCTTTTGGTTAAGTTTGTGTCTTCTAGGCTCCAACAATTTCAAGTAAGGCTCATGATGGTTCAAGGAATTTAAACCATAGCAGTGGAAAGTGGCCCAGGTCCTCAGGCCCTTGGAACAGTCAGTGAGGGACTCACACACCTCTCAGGTAGGCTGCGGTCTGTGGCCCTGTTCATCAGGAAGAAGTTTCATCCCCTTACCTTAGGAATAAGGGTGTAGAGTCTCTGGGACCTGGGACCCATTGCTGCAGTGTTTGCACCTGGACAAACATCTTCCTCAGCGACAAAATACAGAGAAATTAGAAAGGACTAAAAATAACTGCATATATGCACATTTGGGGCAAATTATAGACAAGATACGATAAGATAAAAAACCCAACTGCAGCTTCTGAAGAGCCAGGAGCAAAACAGGGAGCAAAACCAAGGTTTCAGAAGCAAAAGCAGGATACTGTGAATGCCTCCTGCAGTCAACCCAATGAATAGGGTGGGCAGACCACCTAAGCCACCCCTCCTGCCCAAGCTCTGGACATACCCCTAAGGCTCACCCCATGAAAGCAACCAGCTTGCCCCCTGTTGGGGAGCAAGCAAGGGAATCTGTTACTTATTTTTGCTAATACCCTGCTGTAGCAATAAAGCCTTGCCTGAATTTCTTGTCTGGCCTCTTGTCAATTTCTGTTGATTAAGGAAGACCAAGAACCCTGATCAGTAACAATGGGAATGATCTCAGGTGGCTCTGGGGTGGCTGTGGCCAGCAGTGGCTTGAAATAGGATATCAGTTCCCCAGCGTATGGATTGACCCTGGGCCATGTTGATGAAAGAGCTAAGTCCTATCTAAGACCACCAGGGATTAGTTGCTAGAGGTAGGACCCTGGCTCTTTTTCTGCCTTGAAGAAGGAATTCAGCAAAGAGATGGAAAGTAGTGAAACAAGTAAAGCGTTTATTAGGAGGAAAAAGTACATGTGAATAGACACACGGGCTCAGGGAAGGAGTCATGCATTTTTGGGGTAGTTTAAATTACTTATATGGGGGCAGTTCTGGGTTTCCTCTGGCCAGTCATTTCGCTTTGCCTGAATCCATATTTGATCTGATTCCGGGCCCTCCCCTGTGTGTGCATTCATCTTTCAACCATGATAGATTCTAGCACAAGGGTCTTTGGGAAGTTGACAGAACATATTATGATCTGGTGCCATCTCCCTTCTCTGATACCTGAGGAACCGTTGTGCACATGTGTAGTTTGGGAGGTCTTCTTGACCTCAAGAATGAGAAATATGTGGTCTCTTTTTTAATCCAGGCAGGACTCAGCTCCTCCTTGCTCCTGCCATTGTCTTTATTTTGAAGTATCTGTCTCCTTTCCCAGGATGGGGAGCAATGTGGCTGGACCTCGCTTTGCCTCCAGCTGGGATAATGTGCAGTATCGGCTGCCTGCACCAATGCCCCCTCCCCTTGAGGATTATTTTCTCTAGTCTACTGGATAAACACTTGCTGAGGACCAGGAGCCGCTCCTGCTCTGTGAAAGGCAAGTGGGCTGTTTTCAAGAGTAACAGTGCCAATGTATATGGGTGGGAAAGGGTGTTGAGCTCGGTCATTAGTCCAGAGTGGGGCTGGCTTCCCAGGTGCCATGAGCAGGTGGGCAGGAGACACGAGGAACTGCCAAGTAATGGGGGATGGGCCCAGCACCTCGCCTCCCTGACCATAGGGCGCTTGCACATTCATACTTGTACTAATTGCAGGCTTTCCCACCCCTTTGTGGAATCAGGTGGGGTTACAGGCAAGAAAGGGATTTGTCCTCAGGCTCTGGGCAAGTATTGGAGGAGGGCCCTTGCCATTTCTCTGCTTGGGCACCATTTCTAGGTCCTGGTCCCCAGCACCCAACATTGCCTGTCAGGGCTTTTGGGGGTGGAGGAGCTGGTGGGAGAGGCCTCTTGGGGGAGGGTGAGTTCAGATTGGGAGATGTTGGGCGTTTGTCTTCCTCATCCATCCCAGGCAGCAGGATAGAAGGCTTAGAGTGTTCTAGTTTCTGGGCATTCCCCTCTGCAGAGGTATTTTTGTGAGGAGCGGTGAGGAGGGCCAGGGACTGAGACAGGGCTTGATCCTGATTAAATGACTGACCTCTGTTTTCCTGCAGACTAGATTCCAACGCTGATGCAGTGGCACTGCTCTCTACTTGCTAATGAACTTTGTAAACTGAGACTGGGCGTGTCCGAGCTTTCTGGAGTAAACTGTCTTGTTTTGTGTTCTCGGGTTTTCACAGGCATTTTTTATTTATGGCAGGGGTAACAGTTTTTTACTTGGACTATGGCATGAAGGGTTTAAAATTTTTTTCTAAATGTATAAGTGTAAAAGTGAATTGGTTTAAGGAAAATTATTAAAAAGTTAAGGAGATGGTCTGTCAGTGCTGTTGTAAATTTGGGAAGTTTATCTGGGTGCCCTTCCTCTCTGCCTTTGGTGAGGAGTAGCAGGAGTAGGGGGCTTGGAAGGAGACAGAATTCTGTCCTAACATCTGGTAGATATAGGGCCTCTGTCAGAAATGAGAATGTCCAGGGTAGGGTTGGGGAGAAGTATGGTGATTGACCTTGGGAATGTGAGGTCTGAAGTGATGCAGAGGGGGGAAGGGACAAGGGTGAGCAAGCTTTGGGGGGCCACACACTGCAACTGATGGCTGGGGTTGGGCAGCTATAGGGGTGCAGGCAGTGGAGGTTGAGGGTAGTCTTTCCAGACCTCCTCTCACCCCCCGACTGGGCTGCCTGTCTGTACCCTCTCCTGAGCACCCCTTCAGAATTCCAGGAGAGAGTCCTCTGTGTCACACATCCACTCAGGGACACACACCCACCTCTGGGCTGAGAATGGGTCAGCACCATGCCTGACTGTCTTGCTAAGATTGTATGCTGAGTGGGAGAAGGGGCATCCCAAGTAAAAAGCTGATAACTACCATTCAGTCAGTGCAGTTCAGTTGCTCAGTCATGCAAGGCCTCCCTGTCCATCACCAACTCCTGGAGTCTTCTCAAACTCATGTCCATCGAGTCGGTGATGCCATCCAGCCATCTCGTCCTCTGTCGTCCCCTTCTCCTCCTGCCCCCAATCCCTCCCAGCATCAGGGTCTTTTCCAGTGAGTCAGTTCTTTGCATGAGGTGGCCAAAGTATTGGAGTTTCAGCTTCAGCATCAGTCCTTCCAATGAACACCCAGGACTGATTTCATTTATGATGAACTGGTTGGATCTCCTTGCAGTCCAAGGGACTCTCAAGAGTCTTCTCCAACACCACAGTTCAAAAGCATCCATTTTTTAGTGCTGATACTACCATTAGAAGGGGCTAAAGGTGACAATAGTCATGGAAAGAAAGAAGCCTAAGGGGGTGACATCACAGTGAAGGAAAGTCTGCTGTTCCTCGATTCATTGTCTTACATGCATGCATTCATTCTATCCACTACTGGGGTGGGGTGGTAAACCTAGGCCCTGGTGTCCCTGGCAGGCCTTTAACTTGTCCCTCATTTGTAGCCTCTGGATTCCTAAGTTTTCCCTTGGAAACTGGTGGCTGCCTGGCTCTGGGCCAGTCTTCCACTCCCCTCTGTGCCCTGCACAGAGAGCTAGGAATTCTACTTGCCTGCTTGCAACTCAGACTCCCTCTGGGCACTTTCAAGCAGGTGAATTCTGCTTGTCACCCTGTGAATGGTTCAGCGGCTCATGCCTGGAGACAGCAGCGCTGGCCCCTACCTAGGAAGGAGGATGGAGCCCAACAGACCAGAAAAGAGCTGCTTTCTCTCTGGACCCCAGGCTGTGGGCCCTTCCTCCACTGTTCTTGCTTCCTACAGCATGAAAATGCCATTTTGCATGGGGAATACATGCCAGCTTTCAGCTCATTTTGCCTTCCAAGAGAGTTGCTGGGATAGCCCTTGGAGGTGGACAGTCCTTCCTTCCTTCTTCAGTGGAGCTTCTTAACCTGTGGTCTAGAGTTGGGGAGGTCCAAGAGCTGAGATGAGGGGGAAAAAATCCTTCATTTTCACTAATATATAACTGAAACTTGGAATTTCCTTCGATTGTGAATGGAGGCAGCAAAGTCCAGCAGAATTAGTAGTGTTTGTGACTGTCACAGAGAAATCACAGGGATTTTCATACTCACTAAA
This sequence comes from Muntiacus reevesi, assembly GCF_963930625.1. Classification (NCBI taxonomy): domain Eukaryota; kingdom Metazoa; phylum Chordata; class Mammalia; order Artiodactyla; family Cervidae; genus Muntiacus; species Muntiacus reevesi. Next base: position 180,434,731 of record NC_089249.1, on the reverse strand, counting down.
GGTGTTAGACACTTCGAAATAGCAGTTTCATACTACTACCTTATGTTTCTGGTATTTATTAATCCAGAGGCATTATTTATAATGCCTGTCTTATAACTTAATGAGTTTAATAAAGAATCCAGGTATTCCTATATCACAAATTTGTATGTCTTTATATTTTGATATTTGTGTTTCCATGAGTAGTCTTTTTATAATACAGTACACTTTATTTTGTGCATTTTAAAACATGGCTTTAAGCAGGAGTCCTTCTCCAGATGCTTAAGGGTGTGTCTGACACAGTGAGAGTTTAGCAGTCCTGAAAGGCTCACCTCACTACTCCACCAGTCCTTTCCTTAGACACTTTGTTAGTAAGCAGGGTTCTTGGACCCCTTAATCAACAAAAATTGAGTAGAGGCCAGACAAGAAATTCAGGGAGGCTTTATTGGGAATGCTGCTGCAGCAGGAGGGAGCAAAAACAAGTAACAGTTCATTTCCCTTGCCTGAGGTGAGGGAGCTGGTTCCTTATAAGGGGTGAGAGTGGAGGTGACTTGGGTCATCTGCCCACTCCTGGTGGTGCCATGTGCAGGGTGCGTGTGCAGTATTGTGTTTGCTCCTGGCTCCTCAGGATTGGCAGTTCCGTTCTTGTTTATAATTTGTTCCAACTGTGCATGCACACGCAATTATTTTTAGTCCCTTATAGTTTCTTTGTATTTTATTGTTCAGGAGGTTTGTCCAGGTGCAAACACCGGAGCAAAAGGTCTCAGGTTTCAAGTAGCAGCCTATGTCATTCCCCCCCACCCGAGGGATTCTTTACCCTTTATGTATAAGGGTTAAGGTGATAGGAGTGACTTGAGGTGAGATAGTTCTCTATCTGAGACTCAGTCCTGGGGCCACCTGGGTGAAAACCAGGACTCCTAACTGCTAGAACACCAGGGACTAATGGGTAGAAGTAGAGCCCTGGTTCTTGTCTCCTTTGAAAAAAGAATTTTACAAAGAGACTGAGGTTGTAAAACAAGCACTGAGTTTATTAGAACCTCATACGCATGAGAGAGCATACAAGAAGCAGTTTCTTTAGGACAGAACAAAGCAGAGCTACATACTCAGAGAAAAGTGTGGATGTCCTTGCTAGTGAGGAGTGCACCAAAGGGGTGGTTTGATCATTTATATGGGGCCAGTTTTCTTTGCTCCCTGTGGCCAGCCGCCTGGCTCACTGCCCATAACTGGTCTCCTTGAGGCCCTCCCCAGTGTGCACGGACACCTTTAACCAAGATGGGTCCCAGCACCAGGGCCTATGGAAGGCTGGTGAAACATGTCCCAGGGTAGTGCCCTCTTCCCTTTTTGACTCCTGAGGAACTCTTTTCTTCTCTGAGCTTTTCTGCGTGTGCAGGTGGGGAGGGCTCCTTGGCTTCAAGAATGAATGATGCGGTCATCTTTATTTTTTTACTCCAGCAGAGCTTAGTTTCTCTCTGCTCTTGCTGTTAACTTTTTCTTGATCTGTCAGGAAGAGACATGCTCTTATTTGCTCAGCCTGACAAGCACCAGCTGCTTGGCCTGGGACCCATCTACTTCTTACTTTAAAGGGCAAAGATCTCTTGTAAAACTTCTTCCTACTGAACAGGAGCCACAGACCCTAGCCTAGCCTAGCAGTGCATAAGTCCCTCACTGACTCTTCTCCAAGGACCTGTTAGGATCTGGGCTGCCCTCTGCTGGAATGGGTTGAATTCCTTGAGCTGTCATGAGCTTTACTTGAAATTGTTGAAGACTAGAAGACAAAAATGGGCTTTCCAGGTGGTGCTAGTGAAAGAACCAGCCTGCTAATGCAAGTTAGATGTAAGAGATGCCAGTTCAATCCCTGGGTCGGGAAAATCCCCTGGAGAAAGAAATGGCAACCCACTTCAGTATTCTTGCTTGGAGAATCCCATGGACAGAGGAGCCTGGCGGGCTACAGTCTATAGTGTCACATAGAGTTGGACATGACTGAAGTGGCTTAGCACAGCACAGAAGACAAAACTTAACCAAAAAGATATACAACTGGGTCCAAAAAGGAAAAGAACACCAATAGCCATTAAAGGGCCTTGAAAGGGAAGGAACCAGGTTAAATTTAGGAGAGCTTCCTTAACTGTTGACCAGACATTGGAGGCAATATTGCTCCTGACAAAATTGTGAAGCCATTCTGCTTGAGTGTATACTTCCTTAATATTAACTTCTACCTGTCCTGTTGCATTGATCCTGGTGCAGCAGAAAGTATTCGTTATCATACAAGCTCCATCCACCGTGTTCTGCCAGAAAGTAATCAAGAGTTAGGCAAAAAAGAGAGAGGGAAAGAAAAAGAGACAGTTAGCCAAAGAAATAAGATAGGTTTTAAGTCGTGTTAAGGCTTGTCCTGTCTGTTTCATCATATGATCAAGTTGTCTGGTGAGATTTCTCAGTGTTGCTTTATGATGGGGAAAGCCTCCCCGTAGAACTACCAGTCCTGTGGTCAGCCCTGCCCTTGCTAAGATCATTCCTAGTGCTCTCTGGGTTTGGTGGTGAGCCAGAGTGTCCTGTTACAGATTTTAAAGAATCTTTTACCCCTGTAGTCCCTATGGCGCACTCTCCTTTGAAATGGACATATCAATGCATATATAGGTCATGGCTTGGTTGAAAAAGGACAGGTTCTGGCCATAATTCTGTAAAATATGATGGCTTGAGTGTCCACAGAGGAAAACAAACCCTCCAAGGATGCAAACTTGAATTTCTGTCTCATGACTGTTAAGACTGGACAATCTTAAAGGACATAACTGTTGTTAGTACTTGAACAGTTAGGGGACAGTGGACCATTATGTTGATAATTAAGCATATAAAGCTCTGTGATATTTTAAACAAGATGTTCATGTATGATCCTGCTGATACCATCAGAGGGTGGCACTTGATAGGCCAGAATTGCACAGGTGGGTTGAACTGGATTGACCAGGTGGATGGAACATTTTCTTCACACCACTTATATTCCCCTTCTGCTTTGTTTAGGGGTGTGGAGCCATAGTTTGAAACGGGGCCCCAGTGAGTAAGGTTGTAGATTCAGTTTATCCCTATAGAAGAGGCTGGGCTTTCCTGTGGCTCAGTGGTAAAGAATCCACCTGCCAGAAGAGAGGATAAGTGAAGTGGAAGATAGAATGGTGGTATAAATGAAGCAGAGAGGAAAAAAGAATTAAAAGAAATGAGAACAACCTCAGAGACCTCTGGGACAATGTTAAACTCCCCAACATTTGAATCATAGGAATCCCAGAAGAAGACGATGAAAAGAAAGGGCATGAGAAAATACTTGAGGAGATAACAGTTGAAAACTTCCCTAAAATGGGGAAGGAAATAGCCACCCAAGTCCAAGAAACCCAGAGAGTCCAAAACAGGATAAACCCAAGGTGAAACACCCAAACACACATATTAATCAAGGTAACAAAAATTAAACACAAAGAGCAAGTATTAAAAGCAGCAAGGGAAAAGCAACAAATAACACACAAGGGGATCCCTATTAGGACCACAGCTGATCTTTCAATAGAAACTCTTCAGGCCAGAAGAGAATGGCAGGACATAAAGTGATGAAAGAGAAAAATCTACAACCGTGATTACTTTACCAAGCAAGGATTTCATTTAGATATGAAGGAAAAATCAAAAGCTTCACAAACAAGCAAAAGCTGAGAAAATTAAGCACCACCAAACCAGCTCTTCAACAAATGCTAAAGGATCTTCTTTAGACAGGAAACACAGAAAAGGTTTATAAAAATGAACCCAAAGCAACAAAGTAAATAGTAACATATCATACTTATCAATAATTACCTTAAATGTAAGTGGGTTAAATGCTCCAACCAAAAGACAAAGACTGGCCAAATGGATACAAAAATAAGACCCCTCTATATGCTGTCTACAAGAGACCCACCTCAAACCTAGGAACACATACAGACTGAAAGTGAGGGGCTGGAAAAAGATACTTCATGCAAATGGAGACCAAAAGAAAGCAGGAGTAGCAATATGCAATACTCATATCAGATAAAATAGACTTTGAAATAAAGACCATGATAAGAGACAAAGGACACTACATAATGATCAAAGGATCAATCCTAGAAGATACAACAATTATAAATATATATGCATCCAACATGGGAGCACTGCAATATGTAAGGCAAATGCTAACAAGTATGAAAGGGGAAATTAACAGTAACACAATAATACTGGGGGACTTTAATATCCCACTCACACCTATGGATAGATCAACCAAACAGAAAATTAGCAAGGAAACACAAGTTTTAAATGATACAATAGACCAGTTAGACCTAATTGAAATCTACAGAGCATTTCACCCCAAAACAATGAATTTCACCTTTTTCTCAAGTGCACAAGCAACATTATCCAGGATAGATCATATCCTGGGCCATAAATCTAGCCTTGGTAAATTAAAAAAAAAAAATTTGAAATCATTTCAAGCATCTTTTCTGATGACAATGCAGTAAGATTAGATGTCAACTACCGGGGGAAAAAACTATTAAAAACACAAACATATGAAGGCTAAACAACATGCTTCTAAATAACTAACAGATCATGGAAGAAATCCAAAAGGAAATAAAAATATTCATGGAAACAAATTAAAACATGACAACCCCAAACCTATGGGACTCAGTGAAAGCAGTGCTAAGGGGGAGGTTCATAATAATACAAGCCTACCTCAAGAAACAAGAGAAACATCACACAAACAACCTAACTTTACACGTAAAGCAACTAGAAAAATAAGAACAGAAGAACCACAAAGTTAGTAGAAAGTAAGAAAGAAGTAAAAATCAGAGCAGAAAAGTGAAAAAGAATTGAAGACTATAGCAAAAATCAGCAAAACTAAAAGCTAGTTCTTCATGAAGATAAAATAGACAAACCGTTAGATTCATCAAGAAAAAAAGGAAGAAGAATCAAATCAGTAAAATTAGAAATGAAAATGGAGAAATCACAACAGACAACATAGAAATAGGATTATAAGAGACTGTGAGCAACTATATGCCAATAAAATGGACAACTTGGAAGAAATGGACAAATTCTTAGAAAAATATTACCTTCCAAGACGGAACCAGGAAGGAATAGAAAATCATAACAGACCCATCACAAGCATGGAAATCAAAACTGTAATAAAAAATCTTTCAAAAAACAAAAGCCCAGGACCAGATGACTTCAAAGGTGGATTCTACCAAAAATTTAGAAAAGATTTAACATATATCCTACTCAAACTCTTCCAGAAAATTGCAGAGGAAAGTAAACTCCCAAACTGATTCTAAGAGGCCATCATCACCCTAATTCCAAAACCAGACAAAGATGCCACAAAAAAAGAAAACTACAAGCCAGTATCACTGATGAACATAGATGCAAAAATCCTCAACAGAATTCTAGCAAACAGAATCCAACAACATATTAAAAAGATCATACATCATGATCAAGTGGGCTTTATCCCAGGAATGCAAGGATTCTTCAATATTTACAAATCAATCGGTGTGATACACAACATTAACAAATTGAAAGATAAAAACCATATGATTACCTCAACAGATGCAGAGAAAGCCTTTGACAACATTCAACACCCATTTATGATAAAAACTCTCCAGAAAACAGGCATAGAAGAAACATACCTCAACATAATAAAAGCCATATATGACAGACCCACAGCAAATATTATCCTCAATGGCGAAAAACTGAAAGCATTTCCCGTAAAGTCAGGAACAAGACAAGGGTGCCCACTCTCACCACTACTATTCAAAATAGTTTTGGAAGTTTTGGCCACAGCAATCAGGGAAGAAAAAGAAATAAAAGGAATCCAGATTGGAAAAGAAGTAATGCTCTCACTGTTTGCAGATGATATGATCCTCTATTAGATCCTCTATATAGAAAACCCTAAAGATACGACCAGAAAATTACTAGAGCTAATCAATGAATATAGTAAAGTTGAAGGATATAAAATTAACATACAGAAATCCCTTGAATTCCTATACAGTAACAATGAAAAAACAGAAAGAGAAATTAGGGAAACAATCCCATTCACCATTGCAACACAAAGAATAAAATACTTAGGAATAAATTTACCTAAAGAAACAAAAGACCTATATATAGAAAACTATAAAACACTGGTGAAAGAAATCAAAGATGACAAAAATAGATGGAGAAATATACCATGTTCGTGGATCAGAAGAATCAATATAGTGAAAATGAGTATACTAACCAAAGCAATCTGTAGATTCAGTGTAATCCCTATCAAGCTACCAAGAGTAATTTTCGCAGAACTAGAACAAATTATTTCAAAATTTGTATGGAAACACAAAAAATCTCAAATAGCCAAAACAATCTTGAGAAAGAAGACTGGAACTGGAGGAATCAACCTTTCTGACTTCAGACTATACTACAAAGCCACAGTCATCAAGACAGTATGGTACTGGCACAAAGACAGAAATATAGATCAATGGAACAAAATAGAAAGCCCAGAGATAAATTCACACACCTTATGGACACCTTATCTTTGACAAAGTAGACAAAAATATATACTGGAGAAAAGACGATCTCTTTAACAAGTGGTGCTGGGAAACCTGGTCAACCACCTATAAAAGAATGAAATTAGAACACTGTCTAATATCATACACAAAAATAAACTAAAATGGATTAAAGATATAAATGTAAGACCAGAAACTATAAAACTCTTAGAGGAAAACATGGGCAGAACACTGTCTGACATAAATCACAGCAAGATTCTCTATGACCCATCTCCCAGAGTAATGGAAATAAAAACAAAAATAAACAAATGGGATCTAATTAAACTTAAAAGCTTTTGCACAACAAAGGAAACTATAAGCAAGGTGGAAAGGCAGCCTTTAGAATAGAAGAAAATAATAGCAAATGAAACAACTGATATAGAATTAATCTCCAAAATATACAAGCAGCTCAATACCAGAAAAATGAACGACCCAATCAAAAAGTGGGCCAAAGAACTAAACAGGCATTTCTCCAAAGAAGACATACAGATGGCTAACAAACACATGAAAAGATGCTTAACATCACTCATTATCAGAGAAATGCAAATCAAAACCACAATGAGGTACCATCTCAAGCCAGTCAGGATGGCTGCTATCCAAAAGTCTACAAGCAATAAATGCTGGAGAGGGTGTGGAGAAAAGGGAACCCTCTTACACTGTTGGTAGGAATGCAAACTAGGATAGCCAGTATGGATAACAGTGTGGAGATTCCCTAAAAAACTGGAAATCCCACTGGTGGGCATACACACCGAGGAAACCAGAATTGAAAGAGACACATGTACCCCAGTGTTCATCACAGCGCTGTTTACAATAGCCAGGACATGGAAGCAACCTACATGTCCATCGGCAGATGAATGGATAAGAAAGCTGTGGTACGTGTACATAGTGGAATATTCCTCAGTTATAAAAAAAGAACACATTTGAGTCAACGAGGTGGGTGAAACTGGAGCCTATTATATAGAGTGAAGTAAGTCAGAAAGAAAAACACCAATACAGTATACTAACGCATATATATGGAGTTTAGAAAGATGGTAACGATGACCCTATAGGCGAGACAGCAAAAAAGACACAGATGTAAAGAACAGATTTTGGACTCTGTGGGAGAAGGCAAGGGTGGGATGATTTGAGAGAATAGTGCTGAAACATGTATATTACCATATGTAAAATAGATGGCCAGTGCAGGTTGATACATGAAACAGGGCACTCAAAGCTGGTGCTCTGGGACAACCCAGAGGGATGGGGTTGGGAGGGAAGAGGGAGGGGGTTCAGGATGGAGGGACACATCACATGTACACCCATGGCTGATTCATGTTGATGTATGGCAAAACCCACCACAATACTGTAAAGTAATTAGCTTCCAATTAAAATAATTTAAAGAAAAAAGAAGCCACCCGCCAAAGCAGGAGACACAGTTTGATCCATGGTCCAAGAAGGTCCCACATGCTGCAAAGCAATTCCCATGCACCACAACTACTGAGCATGTGCTTTAGAGCCCAAGAACTGCAACTATTGAGCACTTGGGCCACAACTGCTGAAGCCTATGTGCCCCCGAGCCTGTGCTCTGCAACAAGAGAAGCCACAGCAATTAGAAGCCTGCACACCATAACTACAGAATAACCCCTGCTCGATGCAACCAAAGAAAAGTCCACACAGCAACGAAGATCCAGCCAAAAATTTAAAAAAAAAAAAAAAAAAAGAGGCAGGATATCTGGTGCATTTATATCTTGGAGGGTTCTTGAGGCATGTGAAACAAATGCCATTTGTGCAATCTAACATAGTGTGACCACATGGGGGATTCAGGTTAAAGAATTGGAATAGCCTCCTGGAAGGTGCACATGTAACCAGCAGAAGTCTGGAGGTGGGGGGTGGTAATTGTCCCTGATTTAGATTGTTAATTACCATTGGAATTGGCAGTTTCAGGAGGATGCAAGAGGAGGGCCAGTAGCTAGCTGGGGGTGTTGATGGCACATCCAGCATCTTTTAAATGTTCTCCTTTGGATATGATTCTGGAAATGTTGATAAGTGAGTTTTCTTGCCATTATCCTCTAGTTACAGGGACTAGTAAAGCAGACAGAGTCAATAGGGGAAGCATTTCTGTGGTGGAGTGTTTCCCTTAAACCCAACACAGACAAAAGAGCCACTTCCCTGGTGGGGGTGGCTAAGCCAACTGGTAGAATGCAAGCAAGAGTTACAATGGCAAGTAGGGGTCCAATTCACCACATCATTTTACTTATCTGTTGATGGTGCCTGTCTTCTGAATAGGTATCTCAGGTTTTCCACTGGCTCACAGGCGTATTGTTCTTCTGTTGTGACCTGTGAGATTTTTGGAGGTAAAAGCTTTAGTCTGGACAAATGTACCCAATCCCTTACAATTTGACAGCAGTGGGGGGTGAAAATTACGTTATAGGGGCCTTTCTACTTTGGTAATAGTTGGTCTTCAGGGGACCCCTCTTTCCAGATTTTAAGAAGAACATGGTCCCCAGGGTTTCCTTGTGAAGGAACAACCCCTTCTGCTGTATTTCTAGTGGAGGTGGCAGTGCCTTGTTGTCATAGTCCTGGATTGCCTTCTGAATTTGTCCTAGATTCATAATATTTCAGGCTTTGTTCACTTCCTCATCTAGCAGAATCTCAGTAGTAAGAAAAGCCTTCCCATGGGTCATTTCAAATTACTCCTGAGGGTACATGAACCCTAAGGAGTACAATGTGAGTCTCTTGGCAGTTTTTTCCTAAGGTTTTCTTTAAAGTATGGTTCATTTTCTCTACCTTCCCTGAAGACTGTTGTTCAGCTGCTCAGTCGTGTCTGACTCTTTGCAACCCCAAGGACTGCAGCACACCAGGCTTTCCTGTCCTTCACCATCTCCCAGAGCTTGGGGGTGCCAATAAGTGTAACTTGTAGTTTATCCCTAGGGCTATTGTGAGCCCCTGTGTGATTTTGGCTATAAAAGAGGGATAACAATCACTCACGGGGACTTTGGAAGTCCACATTGAGGAATGATGTCTTTTATTTTTGCCATGCCATGCAACTTGAGGAATCTTAGTTCCCTGAACAGGGATCGAACCCATGCCCCATGCAGTGGAAGTAGAGAGTTCTAACCACTGGACAGTCAGGAAATTCCCAGGAATTATTTATTTTAAAAGGGATTTAGAGTTCAGTAGCCTTTTCAGCGGAGAAGGCAATGGCAACCCACTCCATTACTCTTGCCTGGAAAATCCCATGAATGGAGGAGCCTGGTAGGCTGCAATCCATGGGGTCGCAGAGAGTCGGACATGACCGAGTGACTTCACTTTCACTTTTCACTTTCATGCATTGGAGAAGGAAATGGCAACCCACTCGTGTTCTTGCCTAGAGAATCCCAGGGACGGCGGAACCTGGTGGGCTGCTGTCTATGGGGTCGTACAGAGTCGGACACAACTGAAGCAACTTAGCAGCAGCAGCAGCCTTTTCAGATTGGGTAGGGGAGGCATCAACCCATCCTGTGAAAGTATCAATGAACATAAGAAAATATTTATATCCTGACCGTGGGGGCATTTGGGTGATACCTAACTGCCAGTCTTCCCCTAGGTATGTTGAACTGGCCTGAATAATGAAGGGGAATTGAATGGGCCTGCGGGTTATTATAGGCACACAGATCATAGGCAAGGGTTACTTGTTTCACTGTTTTTTTTGAGTCCCTTCCCTGAAAAACTCTTTCAGTCAAGTCCTGTAGTGCATCCCTCCCATAGCGGGTGGCATCATGTAAACTCTTATCAAGTTTCTACTGTTGGGCTTCAGAGATTAGAACATTGTCCCCCCTTCTATGCTTACTTTCTCCCAACTCCATTTCTCAGCTTTTTCTTGTTCCTGTGAAGAATACTAGGGAAGGCTAGGGAGTTCGGGGGCAGAGACACTAGGGGCATAACTTGCTCAGGCTCTTACCGTCAAGCTGCCCGTTTTGCAGTTCTGTCAGCTTTGCTGTTCCCGTGGCTCACAAAAGGTCCATCCCTCTGACGGCTCCTACAGTGGATTACTGCAAGAGTCAGAATCAAATCTTTATGGTTTATAAAAGAATTTCCAGCAGTTAACATTTCTCTAGCTTTCCTAAGTACTAGGGCCACTGTACAGTTAACACAGCAACTCCCAGTTTTTGATAGAGCCTGGTCATGGGTCATGTGACATTTGATCTTCACCTAAAGATAGATGGCAGTGATAAGCTTCAGAAATGAGCTTAGAGTTTCTTATTAATAACTCAATTAAACTTTACAATAAAGAACTATCTGGGAAGTAGTCTTAGTAAGTACAGACCTTAAAACAGAATCAGAATTTGATGTATACTGAAACAATCTTTTTCTCTCTAAAATTACCCTCGTTTTTACTAAATATAGCCAAATTATAATTTATTTGATTGCAAATTAAGTCTGATTTCAAGAAATTGACTTGGTTACTTATGTATGGTTATATAGGTTATTTTATTGGGTTGGCCAAAAAGTTTGTTTGGTTTTTCTGTACCCTCTTATGGAAAATGGTGACAAGGGCTTATCACAGATTTTGCTGTATAGATTTGGGTGGATCCCTCCCTTTTTGAAGTCTCCTCAAAAGATTCCTAACCTGTTAGGAAGTGGCCTTCCTTATTTACCTGATAAAGCTGCTGGGAACCTCTTAGTTTCCAGTTTCTGGAGGGATCAGGTGGAGGGAAAGGCAAACGTTTCAGATCTACTCGGGTGTAACTTACCAAATCGCTGTGAATTATAATTAACATGACAGGAAGGGTTTCCTTATATCTGGAAAACACAGAATAAAAGCCAGTAATATCTCAGACAAAACTGAAAAATTATAACCATATCCTTCAGTTCACTTATTTGGCAGTTTTATAAGGTCATCAAGTTTACCCAATTTAGTGGTATGATATGAAAGTTATGAGAAACCTGTACTTGTCCAAATGCTGTTTCTGTGAATCTTCTTGAAGATGAAGCATTTTTGCAAAGCATCAGCTTAACTGTCTATGAATGACAAAAGACTTAAAAAGCACAGTTGAACATCTGATAACAATGTAGTTGACAAACAAACTTGGTTATAGTAACTAGAAATTATGACTGATAATATTTTTATCAGGACATACCAGATTTTTTTCCAATTATTTTTATTAGTTGGAGGCTAATTACTTCACAACATTGCAGTGGGTTTTGTCATACATTGACATGAATCAGCCATGGAGTTACATGTATTCCCCATCCCGATCCCCCCTCCCACCTCCCTCTCCACCCGATTCCTCTGGGTCTTCCCAGTGCACCAGGCCCGAGCACTTGTCTCATGCATCCCACCTGGGCTGGTGATCTGTTTCACTATAGATAATATACATGCTGTTCTCTCGAAACATCCCACCCTTGCCTTCTCCCACAGAGTCCAAAAGTCTGTTCTGTACATCTGTGTCTCTTTTTCTGTTTTGCATATAGGGTTATCATTACCATCTTTCTAAATTCCATATATATGTGTTAGTATGCTGTAATGATCTTTATCTTTCTGGCTTCACTCTGTATAATGGGCTCCAGTTTCATCCATCTCATTAGAACTGATTCAAATGAATTCTTTGTAACGGCTGAGTAATATTCCATGGTGTATATGTACCACAGCTTCCTTATCCATTCGTCTGCTGATGGGCATCTAGGTTGCTTCCATGTCCTGGCTATTATAAACAGTGCTGCGATGAACATTGGGGTGCACATGTCTCTTTCAGATCTGGACATACCAGATTTTTAAGAATTTCATATAATTTCTAGTGTGTCTATATCAATATCATTTACCCATATTATGCAACCTAAGAATATTTAGTACTCATTTGACAATGTTACCCATGTAATTTAATATACCAGATGAACCCAGTTGGTTTAGGATCTCTCTTTGGGATGCTTCAGCTGGAGGTCAAAATAATTTAAATTAGCATTTGATATTTGAAAGGTGTCAAAAAATACTAAAAAGTTTTAACACACTTGGTCATATAGGCCCACAGGTCCCTGTGAAACAATACTTATTCATTTAACCAAAGTGACAATAAAAGATTTCAAAGGGCAAATAAGTAACAGCTTAAAATGTAAAAGCAAGGAAATCTGCACAATCTGTTAGTAAAAGCAGCATTCCAAGAAAACTTTGTTCTCTTAAGAGAAAGAAACAAAATCCAGTCCTATGCCAGTCTACTCTTAATCCACTTACTTAATTAAAATTGAATCCAATCTTAAAAAAATCCTGACCACGTGCAAAACTCTTTTCCCAATGTTCCTTTTCTAGAAACTTCTCCAACTTTCTGTATCCTATATTATTCTGTCCCTCATTTTTTTTTTTGTCATTTAGAAACAACCAGCTTTAGGACAAAACCACTTTTTTATCTTTTAACAAAATGCTTATACCTTCATTTACTGAAAACATGTTTCCTATTTACCTTGCATACTGAAATGTTTTCCTCATAATTCTAATCTTAGAGCATTAATCTCTAGCAAAAACTAAGAAGCAAGTAATTATAAACTGTCATATCAGCACTTTATGATAGGAATATCCCATAACCTCTAGAAACATGCATCTTCCCAAAGCATTCTTTCTTTCCTCAACATGGTACAAGATATGTGTCTAATAAACCCAACATCTGTACTTTCCCTCTTGTAAGAGAAAAATAGGTAAATTTAGACCTGTTTAGCAATTAATGTTCCAATATTTTATCTTATTTGAAATGCCATGAATACTCAATGAGTTCCTATCATTTAACTTAATTCAGTGTCAAGTTACCAAGATTTAGAGAAACTATTTTAGATGGACATTTTCAAAATTTATTATTCCTATGTGTGTGTTTGTGCTTAGTCACATCTGACTCTTTGTGACCCCATGGACTGTAGCCTGCCAGGCTCCGCTGTCCATTCTCCAGGCAAGAATACTAGAGTGGGTTGTCATTTCCTTTTCCAGGGGATCTTCCTGACCCAGGGATCAAACTTGTGTCTCTTGCATCTCCTGTATTGGCAGGCGGGTTTTTTACCACTAGCGCCACCTAGGAAGCCCCAATTATTCCTATAGAGTTTACCAAAAAGCTGTTATCTCAGTTACATTTACTTAAAAGTTTAATTATATCAGGTTATTTTCCTTATTGACAAATTTTATAACTTTATTGACTTTCAGTAACCCTAGGAACAATAAAAGTATTTTACTTAATGTTGATGACTCTAAAGACAGGTTTGTATTAATTAAACCTACAAGCTTAAACCAACTTTATTCTAGATATTAATTCAATATTGACCGTTTCCCAGGTCACATGAACCTGAAATGTAGTCTGATGAATTTCCTTTGTATTGCTTAGAATTTATATAAATGCTTAATTTACTTTAAGCTAACTAACTACTCATTTACATGTTAATTATTTAACATGTTAAATTTACAAGTTAATTTTAACTAACTACTCATTTACATGTTAATTATTTAACATGTTAAATTTACAAGTTAATTTTTTACAAGTTAACTTGTTAAAGTTACAAGTTAATTTCTAACTTAAAAATTTACAAGTTAGTGTTTACATTTACAAGTTAATTTTTACATAATGAGACACAGCACTGAAGGCCATACAGTTTTCTGGCTTGAGCTTTAAAAGGCTTCTTTTCTTTTCCTCCTCAGTCCAGGGGGGCTACAGATTTTGGATCAGATAGTTCCTGAAAGCCCAGGCATAACAGTTACATTTTAAAGACTGGGCAGAGAAATGCAAGCTCCTTCCCCCTGCTCCCTGTTCTTTAAAGTCCTACTAAGTAACCTAAGGCTGGAGTCTCAGGCAATGTGGGCTGTGTTTGTATTTTAAGGCTTAAGTGCTCAACCCATAGGCACAATGAGGTGGAGACTTGCGGGAGTGGTTGGACAGACAAAACCACATAAAACAAAGATCCTGATATATTCACTGACTAAGAGTCAGCATGTATCAATGACAGAAACCTAAAGACACAAACAAGAAACGAAGACATGGTATTACTGCAAGGTGGCCTCTGGAGGACTTTGCCCAGTCCAACTCCTTTCTCAACTAGCCCTTCTGCCAGCTGGACCACAAAACAGAAAACTGTGGGGTTCATGAAAACAGGTGAGCAACAAGGAGTCTCCAAGGTGAAAAGGATGGGCGTGTAGGTAAGAGAACCAAGGGAGAGGTAAAGGGAGGCAGGACTGAAAAGACTGAAAAAGAGAAAGAGATTGCCCATCTTACCCACCTTCTGTGGATGTCTGTTCAGGCACCAAACTTTGTGCTTCCAGAATGGGCCAGTGAAGGAGGTAACACCCTGTCCACTGCCCACCAGGTCATCAGGCCTGAAACCAGCCAACTGTAAGTCATCTGTGGGACTCCAACCCACAGGTGGGACCCTCAGCTGCACATATATCAGTATGTAGAAATAAAATCCCTTATGATTATACAGTGGAAGTGACAAATAGATTCAAGGGATTACATCTGATAAACAGAGTGCCTGAAGAACTATGGACGGAGGTTCGTGACATTGTATAGGAGGCAGTGATCAAGACCATCCCCAAGAAAAAGAAATGCAAAAATGCTGTCCGATGAGGCCTTACAAATAGCCGAGAAAAGAAAAGACATGAAAGGCGAAGGAGAAAAGGAAAGATACACTCATTTGAATGCAGAGTTCCAAAGAATAGCCTTTCCTCAGTGATCAGTGCAAAGAAATAGAGGAAAATAATAGAATGGGAAAGACTAGAGATCTCTTCAAGAACATTAGAGATACCAAGTGAACATTTCATGCAAAGATGAGCTCAATAAAGGACAGAAATGGTATGGACCTAACAGAAGCAGAAGATACTAAGAAGAGGTGGCAAGAATACACAGAAGAACTGTACCAAAAAGACCTTCATTACCCAGATAATCATGATGGTGTGGTCACTCACCTTGAGCCAGATATCCTGGAATGTTAAGTCAAACGGGCCTTAGGAAGCATCACTACAAACAAAGCTAGTGAAGGTGATGGAATTCCAGTTGAGCTATTTCAAATCCTGAAAGATGATGCTGTGAAAATGCTACACTCAATATGCCAGCAAATTTGGAAAACTCAGCAGTGGCCACAGGACTGGAAAAGGTCAGGTTTTATTACAATCCCAAAGAAAGGCAATGCCAAAGAATGCTCAAACTACGGCACAATTGCACTCATCTCACACGCTAGCAAAGTAATGCTCAAAATTCTCCAAGCCAGGCTTCAGCAATACGTGAACTGTGAACTTCCAGATGTTCAAGCTGGATTTAGAAAAGGCAGAGGAATCAGAGATCAAATTGCCAACATCCACTGGATTATCGAAAAAGCAAGAGAGTTCCAGAAAAACATCTATTTCTGCTTTATTGACTATGCCAAAGCCTTTGACTGTGTAGATCACAATAAACTGTGGAAAATTCTGAAAGAGGTGGGAATATCAGACCACCTGGCCTGCCTCTTGAGAAATATGTATGCAGGTCAGGAAGCAACAGGTAGAACTGGACATGGAACAACAGGCTGGTTCCAAATAGGAAAAGGAGTATATCAAGGCTGTATATTGTCACCCTGCTTATTTAACTTATATGCAGAGTACATCATGAGAAATGCTAGGCTGGAAGAAGCACAAGCTGGAATCAAGACTGCTGGGAGAAATATCAATAATGTCAGATATGCAGATGACACCACCCTTATGGCGGAAAGTGAAGAGGAACTAAAGAGCTTCTTGATGGAAGTGAAAGAGGAGAATGAAAAAGTTGGCTTAAAGCTCAACATTCAGAAAACTAAGATCATGGCATCTAGTCCCATCACTTCATGGCAAATAGATGGGGAAAGAGTGGAAACAGTGGCAGACTTTATTTTTCTGGGCTCCAAAATCACTGCAGATGGTGATTGCAGCCATGAAATTAAAAGACGCTTGCTCCTTGGAAGAAAAGTTATGACCAACCTAGACAGCATATTAAAAAGCCGAGAAATTACTTTGTCAACAAAGGTCCATCTGGTCAAGGCTATGGTTTTTCCAGTAGTCATGTATGGATGTGAGAGTCGGACTATAAAGAAAGCGGAGCGCAGAATTATTGATGCTTTTGAACTGTGGTGTTGGAGAAGACTCTTGAGAGTCCCTTGGACTGCAAGGAGACCCAACCAGTCTATCCTAAAGGAGATCAGTCCTGGGTGTTCATTGGAAGGACTGATGCTGAAGCTGAAACTCCAGTACTTTGGCCACCTGATGCAAAGAGCTGACTCATTTGAAAAGACCCTGATGCTGAGAAAGATTGAGGGCAGGAGGAGAAGGGGATGACAGAGGAAGAGATGGTTGGATGGCATCACCAACTCAATGGACATGGGTTTGGGTGGACTCCAGGAGTTGGTGATGGACAGAGAGGCCTCGAGTGCTGCGGTTCATGGGGTCGCAAAGAGTCAGACACGATTGAGTGACTGAACTGAACTGAACTAGCATCCGGTCCCATCCCTTCATGGCAAATAGATGGGGAAACAATGGAAACAGTGACAGACTTTATTTTTTTGGGCTCCAAAATCACTGCAGATGGTGATTGCAGCCATGAAATTAAAAGACGCTTACTCCTTGGTAGAAAAGTTATGACTAACCTAGGCAGCATATTAAAGAGCAGAGACATTACTTTGCCAACAAAGGTCTGTCTAGTCAAAGCTGTGGTTTTTCTAGTGGTCATGTATGGATGTGAGAGTTGAACTTATAAAGAAAGCTGAGCATGGAAGAACTGATGCTTTTGAACTGTGGTGTTGGGAGAAGACTCTTGAGAGTCCCTTGGACTGTAAGGAGATCCAACCAGTCCATCCTAAAGGAGATCAGTCCTGGGTGTTCATTGGAATGACTGATGCTGAAACTAAAACTCCAATACTTTGGCCACATAATGCGAAGAACTGACTCATTAGAAAGACCCTGATTCTGGGAAAGATTGAGGGCAGGAGAAGAAGGGGATGACAGAGGATCAGATGGTTGGATGACATCACCAACTTGATGGACATGAGTTTGAGTAAGCCCCAGGAGTTGGTAATGGACAGGGAAGCCTGGTGTGCTGCAGTCCATGGGGTCACAAAGGAGAAATCTGATGATTTAGCCTATTCCGTCCCAACCAGATTTCTTGGCAGCAGGAAAATAAAGGTGAGAATATTAGGATGATCAGACTTCTGGCCACTACAGGATATGAGGTTTGAACCTCTGTTGCTCTCGTAAATCTCCAGTCAACTACAGCCTGCTAGACGAAGATCTGCAAGGTGTGAGGCAAGCCTCTCCCATCTCTGTCTACCATCAAGGTGAGCCATTGATGGCCAGAAGGAGCAGGTCTTACAAACTGAGAGGAGTGACAATGTATCTGTGTGATGTCCACTCCCTTAGAAGGACAGGACAGAAGCAGGAGAAGGCAGAGAGAATGGAGAGAGGAGAAGCAGAGAGATAGCAGGGGAGAAAGGGGGCAAAGGGGGAGGGGAAAGCAGTGAGAGTGAAAGGGTAAAGAGGCAGAAGACAGCATTGCTGGAATGTGGGTGCTGAGGCCCTCAGGGGCCAGGAAGGCAGACTCATCTAGTGTGGTGATGCTGCAACGGGAGGTTCAGGGGGCTGCTGCACGCAAAGGATGCTGCATTCGGTGGCCCTGGAGGTGCCCAGATCCTCTCCCGGGAAGGGGAGAGCGTCCCTTTGCAGAGTATGTTACTGATAAAGGTTCCTGGGCTCCTTAATTAATAGAAATTGGTAAGAGGCAAGACAAGAAATTTTGGTAAGGCTTTACTGGGACTCCTGTTGCAGCAGGAGGGTGCAAAAACAAGTAAGAGGTTCCCTTGCTGGGTCCCTGATGGAGAGGGGTAAGCTGGTTCCTTCTGTGGGCTGGGGGTAGGGGTGGGTGAGGGTTCAGGCCTGAAGGGTGGCTTAGGTGGTCTGCCCACCGTCTTGATGGTGCCATGTGCAGGGTGCATGTGGAGTACCCTGCTTCTACTCCTGCCTCCTTAGAAGAGGCAGTTGGGTTTTTGGTCTTTTTGTGTCTTGTTCATGATGTGCCCAATTATCTATGCACGCCGGGTTGTTTTCAGTCTCTTATGGTTCCCTCTGTATCTTGTTGCTCTGTCCAGGGGCAAGCACTGAAGCAAACGGTCCCTGGTTTCAGGCCCCAGCCTGTCTCAACCTCATTTCCTTATTCATTCACAGCAAATGTCCTAAGCGTCTACCCCGTGCCAGATCTTGCTCGAGTTTCTGGAGACACAGACACACTGTGCACCAATTTCGAGCTAGTCCCGCCCGGTCACAGTCCTGTCTGTGGCCGCTGCGCCCACTGCTGGGGAGGGAAGGTCTGTGGTGCTCAGAGAGCTTATAATGTGGGGAATGACCACAGAAGGAGAGAGGGCCTCCCTGGGAAAGTGGGATTAGCCGTATGACCCAGGGGAGAGGAGCAGTTCTCAGGAAAGGATTGATCAGCGTAAGCGATCAATGCCAGTCCAGTGCAGCTCAGTGAGCGAGGTCTGGGATCGATGGGGGCAGGGCACAGTGCTAGGATATAGCACAGTCTGTCAGGGATTTGTGTTTGTACCCTTGAAACTGTGGGATCTGTCCAAAGCAGGAAAAGGAACGGGGGCTGTGGTGGGAGTGACAGTCTTATTTGCATTTTGAAATGATCACTGTGGCAGGCATGGAGAAGGAACTGAAGACTTAGGAAGCAGGAAGACCAGCCAGGGCCTGGGGTAGGGAAAGGGGTCCAGAAGGTGCCACTGTGACATACAAGTTATTTTGAACTGAAGACATTGGAGAATATAAGCCGCCCCCCGCCCCCCAGAATTCCCTTACCTGTCTAAAAGTAGAGCCTCCCAAAAGAATTCCAGTGTCCTAAATCCCCTCACTAGGAGTAATGAGAGAAAGATTTGTAATAGGGAAGAACATATGTGACTTCATATTATATCTGTTTCTTTTACCTTTAGAATACTTTTAGAATATCTTTTTATTAATAACTCAAATAGGATACCTTTGTATTCTATTTGAGTTTAAAATATTGCAGATAGCCTGAATACAGCCTGTATACAGGCTAGCCCATTATCAAGGCTCTGACCTTTAAGGATATAACACTTTTCCATTCATATAAAAAGTCGCAAACAGAGAGTAACATTTGTCTTGTTGGAGCTTTACAGGAACACTGTGATCTGACTTATGTGGACCAAGAAGTTTGCAACAACCAACCATGCCCCTCCCTCATCTTGCCTTTAAAAATGCTTTGCTCAAACCCTTTGGGGAGTTCCAGGTTTGAGGGGCACGAGCCACCCTTTATCCTTATGTGTCACTGCAATAAACCTTTCTTGGCTTCAAACTCCGATGTTTTGGCTTGTGTGGCCTCACTGTATCAGGCACACAAACTTGCTCTTCAGTAACAGATTGACTCTTTTCACCTGATAACCCAAAGAGACATTGCCTCAAACTTCTAAGTAGTCTCCTAAGGACCTGAGGAAGGAGACAGATGGGTCCCTGGGCTAGACAGGTGGTGTCTGTCAAGTGGAGTAAAACTGAAGCTTTTTCTCACTCACACACTCCAAGGACAAAGCTAGTGGCGAAAGCTGAGCTCTGCTAAAGTGAAGAGGTGAGGTACCAAGTCCTGAGGTCAAGGAAGACCTCCCTGTCTGCATGCACTCGGGAAGGCTTCTTGAGGGCCGAAAAGGGAGGGGGCTCACTCCACAGTAACTGTGGACATGCATGCACCCATTGGCCTCTGTGGCAGGATCCATCTTGGAAACAAGTTGGGCGCGTATCTTGGGGAAGGTCCTAGGGCAGTCAAGTGTGAAGGAAGAAATGATAAAGGTCAAAGGTAAACAAAGACCCGAAAGGACTGTCCTGTGTTTAAGGGATTTAAATCCCCTTTTTACTGTGCTCCTTACTTAGGACCCCCACACCCTCCACTGGCTATACATCTCGGCCTAGCTTCTGACACTGGGGTCCTCCCCATTAGAGAGGACGCCCATATCCTGTCTCTGAGTGCCTATTTCTGCCTTGCTTCTCTTAACCACATTGTCTGTCTGTGTGCTCTCCCATACATTGTGCTGTGTCCCTAATAATAAACTTTGAATCTGTTTTTACAGTTTTTGCCTCCTTGAAACATTCTTGCTTTTAGATGAGAGGGAAGAGCCAGGGAACTTTGCTTCTAGCCTCTTATCCCCTGGTGGTCTAATGACTAAGATTCCAAGTTTTCATCCAGGCTTTGTTGTTCAGTCACTCAGTCGTGTCCAACTCTTTGTGACTGCAGGGACTGCAGCACACCAGGCTTCCCTGTCCTTCACCATCTCTCAGAGTTTGCCCAAACTCATGTCCATTGAGTCGGTGATGCCATCCAACCATCTCATCCTCTGTCATCCCCTTCTCCTCCTGCTCTCAATTTTCCCCAGCATCAGGGTCTTTTTCAATGAGTCAGCTCTTTACATCAGATGGCCAAAGTATTAGACCTTCAGCTTCAGCATCAGTGCTTCCAATGAATATCCAGGCTACTTAAGTTTAATTCCTGGACAGGAAACTTAAGATCTCTCTTTAGGACTGTTCACTGCTCCCCCTCTGAGATCAGATCCATTTATCTTTCTTAAAAGTCATGTGTTTTCCATGTAAGTACCTTTCTCCCCCTCTCTCCTTTGCTCCCCCATTAAATTGATATAGAAGCCCCCAGTTCTAATACATGAATAAAAACATTTTCTTGCTAATCTATCTCTTGTTGGTTCAGGCCTCTGTGGTTTAATTTGGTTTTAAATTAGTAGTACTAATTTAAAGTACTGAATCTGGTTTTGGTAAGCAGTACTTGGTTTGGTAAAGTACTGAAGACTGGTTTTGGTAAGCAGATTATGTCTCTAAAAGAATTACCTTTAGTTCAGAGCAGAATGTTGTCCCATTCACTGTGATACAAATCCTTTATGGACCAATGCATTCAATATAAAACTCAGGCAAGGAAATAGAACTTTATTCTCTCCATGACTATAAATCTCATATGAAAACATGATTTACTGATAGTGCTACTAAACTTTTTCAGTCTTTACTTGCCCTTTCCCTCCCACCACCCCCCCTTAAGTACTGAATCTAAGACGGTAGAGAAAAAGGTTTTCTGCCCTGACATAGGCAGCTAGGAGAGAGACTGTCTGGAAATTAAAAGTAAAATGGGCTCAGAACATTATTTAGAAGATTTTTAATCACTGAGGTCAAGAACGTAAACTAGAGAGACAGCGTGCCTGGGTTCATCATCTTGGCTCTACTCCCGTGGCTCAAACTGTCTTACCTTGGGCTAGTTACTTTATCCTTTCTGTGCACTATGTTGTGCAATAACTGCAAGACTCTATGATTTAATAATGGTATATTTTTCAAAGCCTGAGGGTCTGACCTGCTTGTGGTAGTTCTTGACCAGGCTTCAAGAAGGACTCGGAGAAAAGAAGCCTGAGGACTTCTTCAAGAAGCCTGAGGACTCTGTGGGAGAAGGCGAGGGTGGGATGTTCTGAGAGAACAGCATTGAAACAAGTATACTATAGAGGGTGAAACAGATCACCAGCCCAGGTTGGATGCATGAGACAAGTGCTCAGGGCTGGTGCACTGGGAAGACTCAGAGGGATCGGATGGGGAGGGAGGCGGGAGGGGGATCGGGATGGGGAACACATGTAAATCCATGGCTGATTCATGTCAATGTATGGCAAAATCCACTACAATATTGTAAAGTAATTAGCCTCCAACTAATAAAAATAAATGAAAAAAAAAAGAAAAAGAATAACCACCTGAACATTGCAGGCTTTCCGGAAAAGGGAAAGGGTTTTAGAAGCTCTGGCTTTGGCAAATAAAGAAATGCTCTGGCCTGTAAGGAACATGGCTCTTCTGTCTCGGGTCCTTGGCCAGAGCTAATCACATGGTCTGACCTCAAGGGAGCAGGTGAATTAATGTATATAAAACATTCAGCTGTCATTTTGTGAAAGGCTGATGATCAATTGTAGATTATGCTGCAAGGGATGATGTCATGCAAGTGTGTATGCCAGAAGAAGGGTTTAAAGGTATTGGTCTATGTGGACATTAATCTTTTTGAACACTTGCTAAGAAATGGCCAGAAGGGAAGAGGAGTTTGACATGTTAGGATGTTAAAAAAAGGTGGATTTAAGAACTAAACCATTACGTGACTCTTCCAAAAAGCAGAAAACCATTCAAAAGTGACCCAAGATGATTCCGATGTCAAATACAGCAGATTGTACTGAAGTCCATCAAACTTGAAGGAAATGTTTCAAATTCTATATTTAAGGGGGGTGGTGGGAGGGAAAGGGCAAGTAAAGACTGAAAAAGTTTAGTAGCACTATCAGTAAATCATGTTTTCATATGAGATTTATAGTCATGGAGAGAATAAAGTTCTATCTCCTTGCCTGGGTTTTATATTGAATGCATTGGTCCATAAAGGATTTGTATCACAGTGGATGGGACAACATTCTGCTCTGAACTAAAGGTAATTCTTTCAGAGACATAATCTGCTTACCCAAACCAGTCTTTGATTCATTTTACTTTCAATAAAGCATGAAAGTGAAGAACTGGCAAAAAAAAAAAAAAATTCCAGAATACTTCCCAGCATGAGAGGAGCACTATGAGAGTGTTGTTACTTTTATTTTCCGGGAGCACAGTCAATAGGATGTGGCCACGCCATCATGGCCATAGCCGACCCTCCACATCTCTGGTCTGCTCTGCGGTGACCATCACTGCCATTGGGAACCCTGTGACAGGCACAGAGTGGGAGGTGGTGGTTCTGTACTTTTGGATACACTGACCAAGACCAAAGTCAGGACTTAGCTGGTGGTGCCGTGGATAAGAATCTGCCCTCTAATGCAGGGGACATGGGTTCAATCCCAGGAAGGTGTCAAATGCCGAGGAGTGACTGAGCCCACACACAGCTACTGAGCCACAACTACTGAACCTATGTGCTGCAACTACTGCAACAACTAGTTCGCCTGCCTAGAGCCTGTGCTCCGAGACAAGAGAAGCCACCACAATGAGAAGCCTGAGCACCGCAACCAGAGAAAGCTTGCGGAAAGCAAGGAAGTCCCAGCACAGACAAAAATAAATTTAAAGAGAAGAAAAAAGACCAACGTCAACTGGTGTAAGCCATCTCATGAGCCAGCACTAGGCCTCCAGGGACCCAGAGGCTTTCAGGCAGGCTCCTGCTTTCAGATGACTCCAGTGGGCATTTCCATGCCCATCCCTGATCCAGGGGGCTATAGATGCTGTCTGGCTAAGCTTGGGTCATATGCATATTCCACCCTATCCACAATGATAGGGGAGAAATGAATCCTCAAAGGAAAATTTCCATCCAGAAAAGGGACAGAAATTGAACAGGTGAGGATGAGACAGGCTGAGACCTGGGACCCTTTCCAGCAGTGCCTGCACGCAAACATCTCCTCCAGCAACAGACTACAAAGAAACTATAAGGGACTGGAAGTAACTGCATGCATGCACAATTGGGGCCAATTATGAGCAATAGCATACAAAAAAAGCCAAAACCCAGCTGTTGCTTCTAAGGTGCCTGGAGCAAAAGTTGGGTATCACATGATCCCTGCAAATGGGAGCAGCAGAGTAGGCAGACAGCTAAGCCACCCTTCCAGGGTGGATCCACCAACCCTCTCCACCCTCATTCCATGTTAAGTGTTGGGTGGGTGTACTCTCCTTTGGCTCTTGTCTTCTTCTATCAGAGATTTGGAATGGTGGGCCATGTGTAGCTGAAACAGCATTAAGCTGGCAGCATTTGTAAGGACAAACTAGTTACAACTCAAGCTGGAAGCAGGCAGCAGACTCCCAAGGAGCAAGGGCAGGTCAACCCAATGTCATTTAGTCACTAAGATGTGCCCAACTCTTTGTGACCCCAAGGACTATAGCCCACCAGGCTCCTGTCCATGGGATTTCAGGCAAGAATACTGGAGTGGGTTGCCATTTCCTCCTCTAGCGCATCTTCCTGACCCAGGGATTGAACCTGTGGCTCCTGCTTGGCAGGTAGATTTTTCAACACTGAACCAAAAAGAAAACCTGAAGTCACCCATAAGCTGCCCCTATTGCACTCACTTGCGTTTTTATACTTTCTGTCTCCTTCCCCTGGAACCTGATTCATTACACCCTATGCAAATAGGGGATGGTACCAGCATTTGCCTGATTGCTTACGCCCAAGACCAGAGGTTCTCACTCAGGTCCTGGACTGCCCCCTTCATGGGCCTTTTTTTTTTTTCCTTCTCCCTCTGCCTGGTTCCACCATTTTGGACTCTTATTTTTTCCTGCTATTCTAGCTACCTGACATAAGAAACCAGTTCCGAAGGCCTTCTTGGTGGGTCTTTTACCAATTTCTATTGATTAAAGAGTCCACAAGCCCAGGTGTTAACACAGGGACTGGGGAATGCAAAATCCGCGGGTGGAGAGGGGATTTAGCCCCCTTTTCTTGCCAGAAGTCTCTTCTAAGGCAAATAGCCCCTTCTCCAGAACTGCGTGGGCGGGGGAGGTGGTGGCGGAGAGGGAGGCGCCCTTCTCTGGCGCTGTGACCCATGCGCTGTGATTTCTCACCACCTGACACGCTTTTAGCCAGGGCGCAGTGGCTGCCATCCTGCCAACTTTGGCATGACCTCCAGGGAAATCAGGCTTTGTGCCTCTCCTGTCCTCCCCTCTCTCCTTAGCTCAGGGCCTGCCACACAATATCTCCTGGGGGCCAGGCAGAACGGGATACTGAACACCCAGCATCAGGGCCCGCCAAGGCCACCGCACGCCCTTCTCTTGTCCAGTCGCTTGCGTGAAGCCCAGGCACACACTCCCCCCGCCCCCGAGGCAGAGCGGCTGGAACACCGCTGCCCACCTCGGCTCGCGGCACCTTTTCAAGGGCTGGTCTGGCGGCTGCTGCGCGATGCGGCCCTCACCGGAAGGGGGCGTCCGAGACACCGTTTTTACCAAAGGTCGAAGGAGGTGCAGCGCCATCCCAGCTCCAGAGACAGGGTTACACGATAAAAGGCACGCGCTACGTCCAACACTCGACCCCAAAAATGCTACCCGAGCTCCCCCAAAGTGCAGGCGCTGGGACCCAGGCTGAGCAAAAGGGGTGCCCTGCGCCAGGAGCAGAGGGCCCCCAAGGCCTTGAGGGTAGCTAGCTGCTACCAAGAGGCAGCGGCTGGTGGGGAGCCTGGCAGGAGGGCGGGACTTCAGAGCACAAGAGAACGCCACATACTTTTTCCAGAAGGTTTTCGAAGGGAGCCGGGAAGAGGAGGGACACTGACTGGACCCTGACAAGCAGCGGCCGTCCGTTCCACGTGATCCTAAACTCCCAACCCGGTCAGGAAAGCGCTTCTCCCCGCACCCGCCCCTCCCGCGGCTCGGCCGGAGAGGCGCTCCTGAGAGACTGCGGCCCCCAGTCCAGCTGGGACCCCCGGCACCACCTGCTCCTCCTCCCCCTCTGCCTTGAGCGGCTGTCCCCCAGCCCGGAAGGCCTAGGCACCTCCGTGGGTCTCCGCCTGGGACACCAGATCCCGTCAAGGGTCGCCCCACCATTTCAGGTTCCGCTCCCCCACACCTCATGACTCCTGCCTTGATTCTCCCCGCCTTCGGCAGTCGAGCTAGTCCTTTCCTTCCGAGGGGCGCCCAGGGGGATGTCTCCAGTGGGGGCTGGAAAGGCCCGCGAGGGGCGGGGCCCTCGGATCCCAACCGCGACCCTCCTCCGAGCGCCCCGCCCACCCTCCGGCCTGGGGCAGGATCCACGTCACTTCGTCCAGCGTTTTAGGGCACCTGCGACCCTGCGGCCGACTACACCACTTCTGACACGCGGGTCTGCCGCATAGAGCGAGGTGTTCGCTCCCTGTCACTGCAGGAAAACCGAAGCCCCTGTCGGCTTTTCAGGCCGGCAGTGACCCCGCCCGGCACCGGCAGTCCAAGGACACGGACTGGAGAAGGGTCTGGCTGGTGGATGCCGCTTGGGGTCGGCTCCAGCCCCCAGGGGCCCGCTGTCCCCCTCTAGTGACCCCGCAGCCCGAGTTCCGGCCGCACCCCTTCCGGGCTGCCTGTTCCCGGCAGGCGCGCTGGGCCTGGGTCTCTGCGGGAAAGGCCCCTGGCGCCGCCCCCCGGCCTCCCCGGCTTCTGCGTAGGTGAGCGCTGTCTCCACGGCCCCTGCGCAACGTCCCACTCCGCGCGCGCCGCCCCCACGACCCCCACGGCCCTCACAGGGCCTGACGGCCGCCAGCTCCCGTCTAGTGCGAGCAGCCCAGCCAGAAGGGAGCCAACAGCTAGGCAGGAGGGCCCCGGGGGCTCCCAAGGCCCACAGCTTGGCATCACCTAACTCTCCAATCAGGCCTCCTCCGTAGCTTCATCTCCTTCCCCCAGGGCCACTGACTTTTTGAGCTCCTTTTCTTTCAGAAGCCACCCTCCTGCACCCATGATTCCCTGCGGGCTGAGCTGTGCACTTTTGCCAGAGGGCTAAAAAGGAGGTGATACCCAATGCCTGGGAATTTTCCCGAGGGTGTGGTCAGGGAAGGCCCTACTGAGGGGACATTGAGAGTGGGAGATTACAGTGGGAGGCAGTGGGGAAAGCGATCTAGGAAAGGGGAGGAGCCAGGAAAAAGTCACCAGGTGGAATGATTTGGTTGGGAGAGGGTGTGTCCCTTCCTTGTTAGGGAGAGGCAGAGAACAGCAGACAGGTCCTAGGGCCCTGTGGCCTGGAGGCACCCTACTCATCACACCGTTTTCTCATGGAGAAACGAACTCAAACCTTGGGCCTAATGTTGGGGTGGGAAAAGCTTGATTTCCTGTAATCTTCCATATAAACGATGGCCCAGAGCAGCTCAGTCTGAGTCTTGCAGTGGGTTTGTTTCTGGCTGCCCCACCACACACGTCTAAGCTTGGCTCCACCTGGCAAAGGAAATAAAGGAAACTTAAGGAAACGATTGTCAAGGGATGGGATTGAGACAGGTTGGGTGGGACCTGGGAACTTCTGCTGCAGTGCTGCAAGTTTGCACCTGGACACACTTCTCAAGCAACAAAATACAAAGAAACTATCATTGTTTAGTTGCTAAGTCACGTTTGACTCTGCCACTGCATGGACTCCACCAGGCGCCTCTGTCCATGGGATTCCCAGGTAAGAATACTAGAGTAGTTTTCCATTTCCTTCTCCAGGAGATCTTTCCAACCCAGGGATCAAACCCGGGTCTTCTGCTTGGCAGGCAGATTATTTACCACTGAACCACCAGGGAGGCCCACAAAGAAATTTTTAAGGGACTAAAATAGCTATGTGCATACAGTAATTGGGGCAAATTATAGACAAAAAAGGTACAAAAAGGCTAAAAAACCCAACTGCCACTTCTGAAGAGCCAGCAGAAACGCAGTTATTGCACATGCCCCCTCTCCTGCATTCAACACCACCTAAGGGGTGGGCAAACCACCCAAGCCACCCCTTCAGTCAGGCCCCCTGGATACACCACATACCCTCACCCCCATATAAGGAACAAACTCATGGTCCCCCACTCCATCAGGGAGAGAGCTAGCCAGAAACCTGTTCTTTGTTTTCCCGCCCCTCTGCTGCAGCAGGGGCCCCAGTAGAGCCTCCTCCTCGGATCTTGTGGACAGATCTCTACCACCCTGGCATCTACTTGCTCTTTTGGCCCCGGGGCCTGAAGAGACCCATGCAACAGTTCCCCACCTTGATTGCCTGCCTGATAAGATGTCATTGAGGTGGGTGGCAGCAAGGGGGCTGGGGATCCCCTTGTTATGACGGCTGGTCATGGGATGCTGACTCACTGCCGGCCAGACCACCTGACCTCAAGCGCAGGCGGAGAGGGCCCTGCCAGGGAGTTCCCCGGCTGCCGCCTTGTTTACCTCCAGCAAGCCTTGGGGGAGGGCCGGGGGAGTGAGGGCAGGGCTCAGGAGTGAGGCATGCTGGGAAGGCCAGAAGCCTGGCTCCCCAGCGTGGGGGGGGGGGGGGGGTCTGCCTGCTTCCCAGGGCCCCAGTGGGCTCCCACCCACTTTCTCCCTGAGCTTTCCATTCGTCCCTGCAAAACCACCACTGTCTCAAACAGCCAAAAGGCAAGAAAGCAGATGTCTTCCTAGGGGCAGCCTCTGTCTCACCCACCCTGGTTTAAACACAGAGGCCGTGCCTGGAGTCCTTCCTGAAATCTGAGGGTCCCTAGAACTACAGGGCTTTGGTGGTGAACCCCTCACACTCTCGGCTGGGGACGATGAAGCTCTGGCAGGGGGTCAGGAAACCAGCTCTTGCCTTGCCCAGGGCTGAGTGGCTCGCAAGCTGCTGAGTCACACAGGGGCACCTGTGGGCCACTACAGCCTCCACCCAGCACTGCTCCCTCTTTGCCCCTTGACGGTCTGTAGGGCAGTAGGCAGAGAGGGTCCTTTCCCAGGCTCAAAGTAGGGATGCTGGGAGAAACCTGAGAACAGACTGTCCTCTTTAGAGGGTTCTGGACAGCGGTTCAAAGCCTGCCTACTCTGGAGCTCTCTGGGAAGGACAAGCCACCCCTGTGAACAGGTCACAGTTGTGCTTCCACAGCATGGCCCCCTTGCCTCTGACTGGCTAAATCCAACTGACCTTCCTGTCGTCTCCAGGTTTCCCATTCCTTTAAGTTTTACCTGCTTTCACAAACCCCACCATGAAAAAGCATGAATGTGACTCAGCAGGTTTGATTTTCTACTCACAGAACCATACCTGGGAGGGTTCATGGTGACATACCTTCCCGACTACCTTCTTCTCAGACACTCATCCCGACCCCTTCCCCCAGGCTGTTTGAACCGGTCACTTT
The DNA here is from genome assembly GCF_963930625.1 of Muntiacus reevesi. Lineage (NCBI taxonomy): Eukaryota > Metazoa > Chordata > Mammalia > Artiodactyla > Cervidae > Muntiacus > Muntiacus reevesi. The sequence continues at coordinate 180,405,494 of NC_089249.1, read as the reverse complement.
TGTCACATTAAAGCTGGAGATGCCCAACACAAGAAGGAGGTAGGCTGTTGATCTGCCTATTGGGCTGCCCATGAGGCCCTTGGGTACCATCTGATGACACATGAGTGTCCAGGCACCAACGGCGAGTCTTTTAGGGAACATTGAACACTTGGTGGCTCCTGAGGCTCCAGGAAGCCTTGGCAACCCCGCCGAGTCAGGTGGGGATGGGAATATTTTGTGCTGTCCTGGCACCTCTGAATCCTACCCTCTATCAAACTGGGAGCTCCTCTGCTGCCTGCGCTTCAGTTGGGAGGGTCTGTCCCTCCACTCAGTAAGGGGTTGTCATGGAGGATGCTGGGGATGGTGGAGTGGGCTGCCACCTGAGAAGCTGATGGCTTCAAAGGGAGGGGCTTCTGACAAGAGTGGCAAGGTCAGGACAGCACCTCTGGAGCCAATTTGTTCTAGATGGCGGTGCCCGCTGAGTGCCTAGCAGCTTCCTGGCTTCGGGCTTCTGTCGCCCACCTTCCTGCTGCACTGGGCATCTCCAGGCCGCTTGGGTTCTGCTTTGCTGAGTCACAGCCAGGACCAGACCTGGGACGGGTCCCCAAGTGAAGAGGCCGGCGAAGGATCTTTGATGTCGGAGTAGGGGGCCGGCCTCTTGGGGTCTCTGGTGCATTAGAGGCAGTGAGGAAAGGGGGCGGCAATTAGGGGGCCCGGCGCCCACGAGAGGGTAGTGGGTCTGGGGCTCCGGGAGGGCGGCTCGCGAGCCCCGGCCGGGCGCTCAGGCCCCGCCCCCAGAAGGCGGCGGGGGGCGTGGCTTCTCTCGGCCCTACAAAAGCCGCGCGCCTCCACCCGCAGTTGCCCAGCTGTGCTCCAGCTCCTCGAGTGGCGGTGATGGCGTCGCTCACCGTGAAGGCCTACCTTCTGGGCAAGGAGGACGCAGCCCGCGAGATCCGCCGCTTCAGCTTCTGCTTTAGCCCGGAGCCCGAGGCCGAAGCCGAGGCCGCGCCTGGCTCCCGGCCCTGTGAGCGGCTGCTGAGCCGGGTGGCCGCGCTGTTTCCTGTTCTCCGACCCGGCGGCTTTCAGGCGCACTACCGCGGTGAGCGGGCCCGGCGCCCTCGGCAGCGGTGCGGGGACGTGACGCAGTCCTGTCCTGCCGGGCGGGGCGACGGCCCCTTCGCCGCGGCCTTGGCGGCGCCCGCGGGAGTTTTCTCTGGCAGCTCTCTGGGTGGATGGCGGCCCGCGTGGGCCCCTAGCTCGGTCCTTGTGACGAGGAGCGGTGGCCGCAGCCAGCCCTTGACGGGGTGTTTGACGCCTCCAGGCCCTCCCGGCGAGTCTCAGGCCTGGCGGCGTGAGAGGCCTTCTCCCCGCGGTGATAGTGCAGATTTTGGCGAGGGCGCGCGGGCGTCCTCACCTGCTCCCCCAGCGCCTCCCCTCTCGGGTTACACCGACTCCTGGCCGCTGCCGGAGGCCGGGTCTGCCAGCGCCAGGTGGGGGTTGTGGAGAGAACCCGGAAGAGCCGGGGCGGGCAGACGCGGAAGGGCCGGCGGGGAGAGCGGTGACGCCGTTAAATGCCCCGGGAGGCGAGGCGCTCGGTGGTGCGGCCTGCCCCTTGAGTTTCCCGCGGGTGGCTGGCAGAGGTCCGGCGGCCTCACGAACACCCAGGGCTAGGCGGAATCCAGACGTTATCCCACTGGCAGTGATGAGAGGCATAAGATGAAAACGTTCTTGAGCAGTCATGGTGTAGGGACAGAGCCCAGGAAGCAGCTCAGTTTACCAGCTGCGCGGTGAGAAGCTGACTGCTGGGTGTGGGGTTAGGGGAGGTGGTTGTGCTGGGAGGGAGGCGGGCCCGGGTACGTGGGGCGGTGCTAGGCCCTTCCTCTGGACTGCTGCCAGGCTCCCAACTGTTTTTTTCCACCTGTTTAAAAATTAGCGATTTTATTGAGCTACCATCCCATAGAATTCGTCCATTTAAAGTGTACAGTTTTTACCGTATTCACAGATTTGTGCAGCTGTTATCACAGTCATCTGGGAATCTTTTCATCACCTTCTGAAGAAACTACCTTTTAATAATCTTCCCATCCCATGCTTCCAGCCGTCAGATACCACTAATCTGCTTTATGGATTCCCTTGTTCTGGACCGTTCATGTAGAAACATGTAGTCTGTTGTAACTGGCTTCTTTTATTTGGCATAATGTTTTTAAGGTTCACATATGTTCAGTATGTATCGGTATTTCATTCCTTTTTGTGGCTGAGTAACATTCAATTTTATGGATACAGCACATTTTGTTCAGCTGTTCATTAGTTAATGGACGTTTGAGTTGTTTCTGACTTTTGATCCAGCCGCAGTTTTTGTGGTAGATGTTGCATCTGGTGACCCACAGACCTGCAGATGTATGGTGTGGTTTGTCCTACATGGTGGCGTTTTAAACCATTTGCGCCAACATCTAAAAATTGGAGACTACATACAAATACATAATTTTAACTTTGTTGGGGGCAGAAGCAGGCAGATGTAGTCTGCTTTAGTCTTCTAAGCCACAAGCGGTCCAAGGGGAGCAGGTCATGGATGGGGATCTCTACAGCTGATGTGGGACTGGGTCTGGCTGGATGTGCACGGAGATGGCAGCTTTCTGACGGGGCAGCTGGCCCAGAGGCAAAGCAGTGGTGGTCAGGCGCTGCCACTGCTGCCCCCGTACACACACTGCTTCTGGCGGGTGTCCAGGGCCCAGGCTGGAGCCCTTGCCCTCCAGGCAGTGGCAGAGTGAGTGGGTGGTTTGCCCTCAGCTCTGCCTTGCTCTGGGTCAGACAGGTGGGCTTCAGTTCATAGCCTTGCAGGGGCCCTTTAGCAGCCCTTTTCAGCAGCTTGTGTCCAACTGAGACACCCTGGGTGCTCACGTGCTGTCTTTTAAACAATCTAGATGAGGACGGGGACTTGGTTGCCTTTTCCAGTGACGAGGAACTGACGATGGCGATGTCATATGTGAAGGATGACATCTTCCGTATTTACATTAAAGGTAAGGGGCTGCTCTGGGGTGCTGCCTAAAGCCTGGTGCTCCCTGCTGAGTGAAACTGGCTTGAGGTTATGAGAATTCTCCAAAGAAGGGGTGAGGAGACTGGGGGCTCTTTTAAGACAGGACCATCATCATTACGAGAGAAAGGAGGCTGTGTCCACCACAGGGGATAAGGTTGGAGGGTCTCTGGGTTCACTCTTTTCTTGAGGGGGGGTTCACTCTGGATTGCGATCATGGGCCAGGGAAGCTTTGGGGTTTATTTTAGTGCGGGCCAGGACCACAGGCATACGGACACAGCTCTCTGGCGCTTTGCTCCTGCCTGGGCCACACGTGCCCAGGTCACGGGTGCAGGGATTGGAACCTCTTAGCAGGTTCTGAAGCTGCTTTGTTACTGTCAGTTGAGCAGCTGAATCCAGGTGGATTCAGTGTCTGGAGGGTGGCACTGTGGGCCTTCTGACTGACGGCCCCCTAGTGCCGACTCTTCGTGGCTCACCGAGTCTCCGACTCTCCACCCTCCTTGCAGAGAAGAAGGAGTGCCGAAGGGATCACCGCCCCCCGTGTGCTCAGGAGGTGCCCCGAAACATGGTACACCCCAACGTGATCTGTGATGGTTGTAATGGGCCGGTGGTGGGGACCCGCTACAAGTGCAGCGTCTGCCCTGACTATGACCTGTGCTCTGTCTGCGAGGGGAAGGGCATGCACCAGGAGCACAGCAAGCTCGCCTTCCCCAGCCCCTTCGGGCACTTCTCTGAGGTGAGTGGGGCTTCCTGTGGGTGGGTGCCGGGTAGCAGGAGCCCCCTGACTGGCACCACCTTGCCCCTCTGCCTGCCCCTTCCTAGGGCTTCTCTCACAGCCGCTGGCTCCGGAAGCTGAAACATGGGCACTTTGGGTGGCCTGGCTGGGAGATGGGCCCACCGGGGAACTGGAGCCCACGTCCTCCTCAGGCAGGGGACGTCCACCCTGGTCCTGCCACGGAATCAGGTGAGGATTGTGTCTGCTGGCCTCTGAATGGTGAGATCTGAGGGCCAGCAGAGCTGGAGGGCTTTCTCTGTGCCCTGAAATCCTGCATGCCTGTGGCTGGCCTAGGCACTTTGTGGCCATTTGTGCATTTAATCCTCCTAAAATCCTGCAAAGTGCAAGCATTATCTCCATTGTCCAGTTGGGAAAATTAGGTGCCTCGGTGCTCAAGGCCACAAGTGCACCTGCCCTGCCCTGGTGGCCCTCACATGCAGACGGGGGGCCCCTCCAGCACCTGTGTCTCCACCATCTGCTCTCTTCTTGCTAGTTGTTAGGAAAGTCAGAGCCAGATTTGCTCAAGTCTTGTAAAACAGTTCTTAAGTTAAAAATTTACACATAGCTTGCATTCTGAACTTTTAGATTCTAGTTTTATTCTGATTTTATTAGTATTACTGTGTCCTTTGATTCACCTTGTCTTTATGGACAAAGATGAGGGTATTTGGTTTGAGTAAATAATACTTTTTTTGGGGGAGGGGGTAAATTATACTGTGTGTACCAAGTTTCTAGGCACCAGGAACGTAGATGAAGGGGGAGTGGTGTGAAAGACAAAGGGGCCCAGGAAGTGACCTAGAGAGGGAGAGAGAGAGAGGGAAGCAATAGGGTGTAGGCTGCTGGGACAAGGCCCCGGGAGTAGGACTTCTGGGAGAGACAGGACTGTGACAGGTTTCAGTCATTGAGATGCTTTGAATTAAAAGTATCTTTGTTTTTTGAAACCAAAGCCTCTGGTCCATCAGAAGATCCCAGTGTGAATTTCCTCAAGAACGTAGGGGAGAGTGTGGCAGCTGCCCTCAGCCCTCTGGGTAAGTGTCCCTCCTTTGATATCAGCAGAGCGTTTGGTAACCAGCGTGCAGGCGGCTTTCAGTTGGGATACTGCAAAGGAGGGGCAGCTGATGTGTCTTTGAGACCAGTAAGGATTTGTTGCCTCGTATCCATCAGTCTTGACCAAATGCTGCACCACAGGCTGCTTGAGGTTGAATTCCCTGACAAATTCTTCAGCTTTCCACACAGAGTGAAATGGAATCAGCCAAGAATCAGCCAGCATTTGGTTGGGTAATCCCGCTAGGGAGGGTGACCAGGCTCCGTTTTAAGGCTGCCCTTCATCTTCTTTCTGCTTGTTCCTTGGGAGACCAGTCTGTGTTTCTCCTTACTTGAGCCTTGGGGCTTCTTTAAGGACTTCAGTGAGTAGTTAGTTGAGATGCCATATTGCTTTTCTTCCTTTTTGCAACCCCCACCTTTCCTGGTGCTTCCTAAGAACTGGGCTTGTGCCAGTGCCAGAGAGAAAGGAATGAGGGAGGAAGGTTCTCATGTCTGCTGCTGGATTCCCAGTGTGCAGGCCAGGGTAGGTGTCTGGGTGGGTGAGCTGTGCACCTTCATAGTGTGACCCGGCCCAAGGCTAAAAGCTCCAAAACTTCAGAAAGCACCTGCTGTGTTGTGGCCATGGGACTCAGCTGATGAAGATGATTTATGATGGATCCATGATACCATCTTTGTGACTGCAATGGCAGGAAGTATCTACCCGGTCTGTCTAAAAGTTGTGTCCAATGTCTGAAAGAACGCTGTAGGACAGTGCCCAACCTCACCCACCACCCGCCCTGTGGCTCCCAAATAATTGGGAAATATGTTACTCCTAAATTCTGCCACTCACTTAAGACATAGTGAAGACATAGTAGGATTTTAAGTAATCCCAACTAATGGGTTGTTACTTTGAGGCCACGGAAAATTTTTCTTTGGAAGATAGTAAATCGACAGTGGTTCTGAAGTCCGCTGAATATCAGAATCACCAATGAAGGGTTGGTTTTTATTTATTTATTTTTGTGAAAGGGTATATATTTTGGTTTATGGAAACTTAAAACTAATTATCCCGGAAAAAAAAGTTTTCTTTTGAAAGAATGAACAAGATAATTTGGGAAGTCACAAAACCACGTCTACCTTCAGGCAGGAGACTTTAAAACAGTGAGGAGTTCTAGGTCCCTTGATTCGTTAAGTGGGTTTTGGGTAGGGTGAGGGGTCTGTGTGTTCTGAAGCTTTCCCAGGAGATTGTAACGCATGCTCTCCATTCCTGAGACCCATCTGAGCATGTGAAGCATTTCAAAATGACCTGGAGTCTCCACTCAGGACACAAGGGAATAATTTTAGAAGTGCTCAGAGGTCTTTGGCAGCAAGAATTAAGACCCTCTCTGGTCTTTCAAAGTGGATGGAGTGCTTTCTGCTAACTAGGGAGGAGTCTGCTGCTGCTGCTGCTAAGCTGCTTCAGTTGTGTCCGACTCTGTGTGACACCATAGATGGCAGCCCACCAGGCTCCCCCGTCCCTGGGATTCTCCAGGCAAGAACACTGGAGTGGGTTGCCATTTCCTTCTCCAATGCATGAAAGTGAAAAGTGAAAGTGAAGTCGCTCAGTTGTGTCCAACTCTTAGTGACCCCATGGACTGCAGTCCACCAGGCTTCTCCGTCCATGGGATTTTCCAGGCAAGAGTACTAGAGTGGGGTGCCACTGCCTTCTCCAAGGGAGGAGTCTGGAACCCTACAAAACAAGTTTCAGTGGAATGTGTGTTTGAGTAGCTGTTGATGAGAGCCATTCGAGGAATGGATTAAACTGTCTTTTTGGTATTTTCCTTTCTTTTGAGGAACTAACAGAATGACTCAGTCTACTAACTGCCTAGAGCAGGGGCCCAGAGGGGATGTAACCACTAATACCTCTCAGAGGGCAATCTGTACAGTGAGCGACTAAACCTTTTTTGATAAGTGCTGTGAGAGCCAGCTGAGCGAGAGCATGAGCCCAGGGCTGTACCTGGCTGGAGGTCACAGCCACTGACACCTAGGATGTAAAATAGCAGGGCCATGGAGTCTTCCACAAACATCCCCTACACAGAGGCTTTGGGGATAGCAGGGCAGAGACTGTGGTACAGCCTTGTAAGCCCTGAAGTCTCAGATTATCATCAAGTTGGAAAAACTCTTAGTTCAGTAATCTCAATAATCCATTACAGAAGAGTCACATCATTCACCCATTTTAGAAAGTATATGGGTATTCATTGTACTGTTCTTCTATCTTTTCTGATTATTTGAATGTTTCATAATAAAAATTGCAGGGGAAATGGAAGAAGAAAAACAATGTAAATATTGCAGATGGGGGTACCAGTTGCTAAGCCTGCTTTTATCTTTTCTGCCTGCTCCTCATACTCTACTAAAATAATAGTGAAGGGGTTAAACAAAATAAGTAAAGAAACATGGATAAAGAAAAAGGGAAAAAAATAATGGAGGACAAGATAAAACAACCTCATCAAACTTTGGAAGATGGAAAATGGATGGAGGAAAGTAGCCAAGAAGGGGTAACTTGAGGATTAATCTTGTAGGACCAATATAAGATGAAAGAATTCCAGAAAAGAACAGAGTAAACTGAAGGGAGGAAATGAACAAATACAAGACGGTCTCTTGGCACTAGGACATTAACCTCTGGATTAAAAAGGACCCCAGATGCCTTGGACAAGGACTGAAAAAGACCCCACACCAAAGCTTAGAATTGTCCTGTCAGAACCCCTGGGACAAGGAGAGACTCCTGAAACTCTCAGGCTGCTGTAAAAGCTTACAAACTTAAGGAGCACATTAAGAGCTGGAAGACTGACTTCAAAAGGCTCACCTCAAACGGGTTTTCAGCCTCGAATTCTGTACCCAACTAAAACGATCAAGTGTGGAAGCAAAACAAAGTTGTCAGGAATGAAACTGACAAGGTCCTAATCATCTTAGCTGGGCTTGGACCGTCTCTCTGGCCAAAATAAAGAAGCAAGCCCAGAATGCAGAAAGAGGTACTTGAAAGTGGCGCCCAACAGATGCGAGCGTGACAACGTAGTTGCCAGGATGGAAGGAAAGGCACAGGCGCTGTGCTTCTGGTCCAGAGAGCTGCCTGGCATGGTCTACAGGGGACAACCAGGGTATTGGATACACTACAGAGAAGCTGTGCGAGAATACGGGGAAAGTTCCCAAGTGAAAAAGAAAGCATCGTTACTGCTACAAATACAGGAAACTCTGAGGAAATAATCCCACCCCTTAGCCAGCAAAGAACACTATATATATCGTGGCACTAACATAAACACTGAGTGTTGTTTTTACAAAAATGTGAGTTTTTGAAAGGATAGGGGAAGGGGAGATAAAGTGTTGATCATCTAGAGTAAGAAATAAACGGTAAACATAAGTAGTCAGGAAAGAGAGAGAAAGCACATTGTCAGTTAAAAGTTCTCTCTGGAGCGTGGGCCAGGCTGTGTGGTGGGGGCAGGGAATCTATATTGCTTTTTTAATTTTATTGAAGTATAGTTGATTTATGTTTATTATGCTGTATAGCAAAGTGATTCAGTAATAACTTATGTGTATTTTCCATTATGGTTTATCATAGGATATTGAATATGGTTCTCTGTTATATAGTAGGGCCTTGATGTTTATCCGTTCTGTAGTCTTATATGTGACTGCACTGGGTCTTCCTTGCTGCGTGCAGGCTTTCTTGAGTTGGGGCAAGTGGGGGCTACGGTCTAGTTCTGGTGCAGTGGCCTCTCTTGTGGAGCACAGGCCCTAGAGTGTGCAGACTTCAGTAGTTGTGACACTTGGGCTCAGTACTTGCAGCCCACAGGCTCCAGAGCACAGGCTCAGTAGTTGTGGCACACAGGCTTAGTTGCTCCATGGCGTGTGGGGTTTTCCTGGACCAGGGCCCATGCATTGGCAGGAGGATTCTTAACTACTGGACCACCGAGGAAGGCCTCATTCTTTTGAGATTGCTTCACTCTAAGACATGACACATGTCCTTTGAGAAAGTAAACTGAATTAATAACATAAACCCAGAGAGTGTGCCCTCCCTTCCCTTCAGTGAGCATGTGCCCCGGCGTGTGAGAGACTGCCGTCTCCTGGGTCTCACACAAAGCTTGCATGGGCTGTCTGCCTGCCTGAGCAGGGTTAGCGTGTTCAGTGTGTGTGGTTTTCACATCATTAGGCCCCCCGCACGCAAGTGGGATGCCTCAAGTGAGGACAAGAACGTCCTCCGCACTGTGGTGCAGGGGACTTTGGCTGGCTGTGTGGTACAAGCTCTCACCCTGTTCTGAGGGCCTGGGCCATGCCTGCTATGCAGCTGCTGTCCTGCACAGTGAGGGGAAAACAGAGTCTGCTTATGGACTTCCTGGCTCTGCAGCTGACCTGGGATGTTACTATTAATCAAGTTGTTGTTTTCCCCCTGGCTTCTAGGCATTGAAGTTGATATTGATGTGGAACATGGAGGCAAGAGAAGCCGCCTGACCCCCGCCTCTGCAGGCAGTTCCAGCACAGAGGAGAAGTGTAGCTCTCAGCCAAGCAGCTGCTGCTCTGACCCCAGCAAGCCAGATGGGGACGTGGCAGGCACAGCACAGTCTCTGACAGAGCAAATGAATAAGATCGCCCTGGAGTCAGGGGGTCAGCCTGAGGCAAGCGCCCCCCCTAACATATCCAGAGCTTCTCCCAGCACCTGAGTCACAGCCCCTCACTGGCACTCACACAGCCAGCAGAACCCATTTCTGTTGCAGAGTTGTTGGTGGCATTTAAGTTGTCCTGTGAGCCCTCCACTAGAATTCTGTAAAGCAGGACTCTTGCTAGTCCTGCACGCCCTGTCTCTCGCCCTGTCTCTCGCAGAAGTTGAGGCTGTAGTCAAGTGGCATGTTCTCATTCTTGTGCTCACTGGGGGTTTTGTTTTAGGAACAGATGGAGTCTGATAACTGTTCAGGAGGAGATGATGACTGGACTCATCTGTCTTCAAAAGAGGTGGACCCGTCTACAGGTGAACTCCAGTCTTTACAGATGCCTGAATCTGAAGGGCCAAGCTCTCTGGATCCTTCCCAGGAAGGACCCACAGGACTGAAGGAAGCTGCATTGTACCCACATCTGCCACCAGGCAAGGGATTTCAAGTGGTTTTATATTACTCCCTTTTCCATTCAGAGCATCCTATCACTTGCTTCTAGCAACACAGATAGGCATTACATTCTCTACTGCAGGGCTTGTCTACTGATGTAAGAGAAATCTAGGAGTTGGTTTTGTCCTGTGTCCATACTGAGCCTTAGTAAGCTCAGCTAGTTTTAGTAATTTCTAAAACTTAACACACAGACCCAGAATTATGAAGGCAGATGTGATATGGCAGTAGCACTGGCTTTGGGCACTGCCACGCACTGCTAGAAGTGGACTCAGAGTCCATCGCCACTGTTTCCTCATGGAAGGTGCTAATCTTAGAGCAGGGGTCACAGTCACGGTTCCAGTAGGAGCCAGGCAGGAAGCCATCTAGTAAAGTGGGTGGTATGGAAGGCAGTAGGGCTGGGTGGAGAGTGTGGCAACCTGGAGAACACACACTGAATAAAAGAGGCCCTCACACCCTGCTCTGGTTCATCACTGTCACATGGCAAAGATGTTTAAAACATCATTCAGGTGGAAACCCATCTATGCGCCAGATGCAGCCCTCGGGCTGCCAGTACTTACCTTCTCTGCCTTGAAGCAGGGAGTGGCAAACTATGGCCTATGGACCAATGGTTGGAAAAAAGTCAAGATGAGAAAATGAGATGAAATTCAAATTTGTGTTCATAAATGTAAGTTTTTTTGGAACATAGCTATGCTCATTTGTTTACATATTGTTTGGCTACTTTTATAACTTCAACAGCTGAGTTGAATATTTGTGACAGAGAGCGAATAGCCTGCAAACCAGCTTAAAATATTTACTCTTGATTTTTTTCCAGAAAAAGCTTGACAGTCCCTGCCTTGAAGGGTGCCTGTGAGGGTTAAGGCCTTGTAAAAGGGCCAGGTACAGGTCACATTTGGGGCGCAGTGCCTCCTTCTCATGGCTGTTGTTACTCTCTCTGGCAGAAGCTGACCCCCGGCTGATTGAGTCCCTCTCCCAGATGCTATCCATGGGGTTCTCTGATGAAGGCGGCTGGCTCACCAGGCTTCTGCAGACCAAGAATTACGACATCGGGGCTGCCTTGGACACCATCCAGTATTCAAAACACCCACCACCTTTGTGACGATGTCTGCTCACCCATTCTGTGTCCCCTTTCCTGTCTCATAGTTGTGTTGAGTTAGTGTAGAACCCCAGTGCCTCTAAGTGCCAATTTCTCGTCATTCTTTTTTCAGAATCTGGGGGGGTGGGGATGCACAAAGCCATTTAGGGCAGTAGAATAAGTGACATGAGGGGGGAGTGCCAAGTGTGTGAGTGCTGATTCTGAGAAACATGGATGTCTGGCTCCTTGTAGCGAGGGGAGCCCCCCTGGGGCAGAGCGAGACTCCTTGCTGGGGAGGACGTGGAGACCATACTGAATTTGGCATCCTATCCGCACTCTCCCTGCAGGATTATACCAGCAGTCCAGAAGAGATGTTGCCAAATGGCTTTCTGCTTTTTCTTTTTTAATGACTATAGTACACTGATACGTAATTGATTTTCTGCTAGAAATTTGATATACTCTGAATTTAGCTAAAGTATCACCAGCATTCAGTTGGGGTGGAAGAGGCTGTTCTGTAGTGATTACAGCTCAGGACTGTGGCTAACAAATGAGAATAAAGAAGGGCTGACAGAGGAACTGATGTTCAGAGTACTGCCTACTTCATAACCACTGTAGTTACCATTTCCAAACGTATTGGCTGCTTTTAAAGTTAAAATCGCTTTGTAGCCATTCTGTTATATTTGTAAACAATTTTAATTAAAAGTATAAGCACTTTAATCAAAGATGGTACAAGACGTAATCTGTTTGATGGTCATATTTATCGTCGCTTCTTGTAGTTCCCATAAGTCATCCTTAGTCCTACTATTTGAAAGCAACTTGGGGAACCCTGTTTACAGTGGCAGAGGTCACCGTGAAGTGAAGGGTTCATGTAACAAATATGTCTACAAGAGTAACATACTAGTTTCAACTTACAGATCGTCATCGAAGTCCTCTCCAGTTTTAAAAAGGTCATATAGACGCATGAGTGAAGAACGTGCCTGCACCCCTTTGACCAAGGGCGCACCCTCTGCCCAAGGGCCTGCACCCTGTGACTGCTCAGGGATCCTCCCACAGAGCCTCTTGGGCCCAGGCATGGGAGTGTGTGTGGTCTGAGGAGACTGGAGTGCACCGGGGATCCTGCAGAGGCCTTCTTCCCTGGGAGTCTGGGCCCTGGGGGTCCCCTGCTCAGCCTGTGCTGCCTGGATTGGCCGGAGGCCTCTCTGGAGAGGGGTAAGGGGCTCTGTGTCCAAATGTGAGCTGTTTCCAAGTGGCCTAAGACATTGTTCCCACTTAGACACGGTCCTGACCTGCTGGGCAGGGCACGGTGGTTCCCCCTGGGGAACAAGCTCCATGGCGTCCCGGTCCTCAGGACTGCTCCCTCTGCCCTTCCCTGCCAGGCCAGCATGGTCCTGCAGTAGGAACACAAGGCAATGGCATGTTCTCCCTTCAGAGGAACAAGTGTCTAGCAGACTCAAGGGACAGGGAGGAGTGGGTCCTGGGCCTGCGCTAATCTTGGACGGTACCTCTGGCCACTGACAATTTCTGCTCCGTGTTGTCTACTATCCTGTAGGCTGGCAGGCTAGGGATATGCCTTGATTTTGAGATTAAGCAAAGCACAGGAAATAAATGCCCTCTCTCACTCCAAATTCTATGACCAGGCTTTCCAAAAGAGCAAGATGTTCTCACGTGATCAGTGGATCTGTCTCATGGGACCTTAGAATCAGATGAGGGAGTGCCTGGGGTGCCAGCAGGAAGGACCCTAAAACCGTCCAGAAACACCACGTGCTCATCGCCAGACAGGGGGAAAGGTCTCTCTATAGCCATGTCAAGGTTTTAAAGCTGTAGGTACAGGATGTGACAGTGTTGCTGGGGCCTGGCTTCTCCCTTCTCCCTCAGGAATAAGGGTTCACTGAAAATTGAGTGTCACTACCTACAAAGGAATGTGAAAGCAATGATAGGAGGGACCCTGCAGCACCACCCCCAGGCAGCATGGAAGAGGTAACTGGTAGCAATCAGAGACTGCCAGCTCTGGGGCTGACTTGCTGTGACCTCTTTGGACCTGTGCTAGCCTTGATTCGTCACCTTCAAAACAAAACAGGCTTGTGAGCATTAGACAATGCAGTTAAAACGTTTAGCCCAGGAACTGGTACATCAGTAACTGTCACACTCAGTATTGTATAATTTGGAGATTCGGGGCTATACCCTTACCTGGGGGTCACAGAGCTAGTTAGTAGGAACACCAAGTTTGATCTCTGCCTTTTGGCTTTGAATGGGTGCTCTCCCCTACTCTCTGAAGCTGATCAGGTCAACCCTGGCCTATGTTGGTGCAGCAGTGACGTATGCCTGGCAGAGTTGCTCTGTCTGGATGCCTGTGGCTCCTATGACAGCATAAAGCATAACCCTCATTCTGTGGCCTGGGAAGTATGGTGGGGTCTGCTAGGTTTGAAGCATCAATAACGAGAGCAGGTCCTAGGTGAAGAGAGTGCCCCAAATTCACAAGAACCCACCTGGGTAAATGAAGGTGACAGTTCCTCAGAAATCCAGGGCAGGTCCCAAGTTGAACAGTCTGGCGAAGACCTGGCACTCCATGTAGAATGAAGAGAATGGTCCTTATGCAGAAAAGTCCTACTGGTCAACCTCACTTGTCTCCAAGGCATGAAGTTGCCCTTTTGACCCAGTTAACATGAGTAACAGCAGGGAAACAGTGCAGGCCAGAGAAAGGAGTTGGCTTAAGACATAACAAGACACATGGGAGTTGGACTTTGGGGACTGGGGGGGGGGAGGGTATAAGTCTTTCAATAGTCCAAAAAACAATTAAAAAATCCAGCGTGTGCTCAATGGCCATGGGACACTGACCTTCAAGGACTTCAAGGTGACCTCACAGTTTCTGGAGTCCTGGACATCAGGGTCGCATGGAGGCTGGACTGTGCTCTGGTTCCATTTCCTGGCGGAGAAAGTGCTGTCAAGAATCTAGTCCTGGGAAAACTAGTCCTGGTCCAGTGGTAAAGGTTTTGCATTCCAATGCAAGGGGTGTGGGGTTCAATCCCTGGTCAAGGAGATCACACATGCCTCCTGGCCAAAAAACCAAAACATAAAAATCAGAAGCAATGTTGTAACAAATTCAACAAAGATTTTTTAAATGGTCCATATTAAAAAAAAAATCTTAACAATGTAAAAAAATGATCCAGTCCTCCTTGTAATAATCTATAATGGAAAAGAATTTCAAAAAGAATATATATATGCACACACATATGTATTACTACTATTACATATATAACCAAATCACTTTGTAAACCTGAAACTAATGCAACATTATAAAGCATCTATACTTCAATAAAGTTTTCACAAAACACAACCTAGCCCTACCACTGAGCAGTGGTCTGACCCTGACTTGGTGGTCACCTGCTCTGACACCTAGCACCTTGCCATCCCTTACAGCTTCCCAGATGGCTGCTCAGCTTCTGCCCTACTGCCAACAACAGGTTGCCCAATGACATCCAAGTCAGTCCATTTCTCTGCTCCATAGCTTGTAGTTGCTAGAAAGTTCTTATTTTGAACTGGAATCTACCTTCCCAAAGCATCCGCCCTGGAAGAGCCAACCTACACCTAGATGAGGCAGTCTCTCAGCAAACTCACTGAAATGCAGGTGAAGCTGAGAGAGACCTGTGACCGTCAGGTCTTTCCTGCTCTCAGCTAAAATCTCCCAGGCCCATTGGCTTCCCTGGCCACACTTCACTTTGTCAACCTTGCCCTTGAGTTCCTCCCTGAGGTCAGCGCAGTCTAGATGTTCTGAATTCAGTGAAATCCTAAGAGGCGCCTCCGCTGGCATCTTGCTCTGCCCCCACCTTTGAGTCTGGTGCCTGGCCAGGGGCCTGTGCTGACGGTGTCTGCTGGCTCACAGCCCTCAGACTCCCTGCCAACCATGGCAGCTGCCTGTCTGCCCCAAACCACGGGGCAGTTAGGTGGGGGTGGATGAGGCTACATGGTGATGGGCTTGGCACCTTTTCCGAGGCAGGCCTGTGCTGGACAGAGGGTCTGGCTTTTCTCTCTCAGATGGCTGTCTGTTGAAACACACTCCTCCTTCTTTCAGCCCCAGTTCTTTGGAGTCCCTTTCCAGATACTTCAGCCAGCGGTTCTTTGAGGGCTGGAGTTTTTCCTACAGAATTGGGAAGTAAATTTATTCTCAAAAGTAGGCACCTTTACTGAAAATCCCCCAGTGCAACGCTGAGGCCCAAGGGGCTCAGGACCCATGCCTACACCACCACCAGGAAAGGAATTTGACTGGCAGGTAATGGGAGAGAGAGGTCCTGAACAGAGCACACTGGCACACACCTGGGGAAAGCTTCAAGCCACAACTTACCAAGACCTTTGCGAATGTCCACACTCCCTGGTCCAATAGTTTCAAATGAGGATGAAGGCATAAAGATGCTCATTAAAGTGTTACCAATAGAAGCAAATATTTATAATAGCAGAAGTTTGGTAAATGCCCAATAAGAAGGGAATAAATATTGGCAAATCCACTATATTCTGTAGATACTTTTTAAAAATGTAAATAGTTGAAAGCTATATAGCAACATAAAAGATACAAGTGAAAATTCCAGGATGGTGCAAACAAGTATTTCTTATGGAAGCAATGATGAAAGATTAAGTCTGTAAGTAAAGAAACTGAAAGTATAGACTCAAAAACATGCAAGAGCTGATGTGTTAAAGTGGTGTGCTGAAGAGTACCTCCCCTATTTATAATAAAAATATGAAGAGAACCTGGAGTGCAGATGCTGTCAGCATGATTCTGTGATCAAAGGTGGAGCTCCTCCAGGGAGCCTGTCAAACAGTTGTCTCCCCTGTCCCTGGCAGGACCGTGTTCTCGTACCCATGGCATCTTGGATGTCCCAATGGTGTCATCTGCTCAGTCACTGGAGCTCTGACACACAGCCCACCTAACACTGAGCACCTACTTTGAGGCCTCGGGACAGAACAACAGAACGTGAGCCTGTTGCATGCCTTCATCCAGAGAAAGGGAACATGGAAACCCAGGCACTTTACAACAGCATCCCTTCCCCACCTAGGGTGCTTCGGAACAGGGGGAAGAGGACAAAGAGGTGAAGTTCAAGTTAAGTTCAGAAGAATTTGCCAAGCAGCCAGAAGAAAAAGCCCTTTTCATAGTATTGCAAATATTTGTTTACATGGCTGTCTACACACTTTTAAAAGGGAAAGGTTTATTCATTTTTGTATTCCCTGCAGCTTTAAGTCAAGTTTTTATCAGTTAGTGACATCAACATCTGTTGACGGAACAAATGATGAATGAATGAACAAACAGAACCTCTTCGTGACAGCTGGCTCCGGTAGCTGGGCTGCGATGGTGCTGTTGGTTTACCTGTGGACTTGCACGGGCAGCCTGCCAAGGATCCACGTTTTCCTCCTCATTGGCACTTACGGATTCTCCCAGAGACCTTAGGGAAAGATTGTACAACTGTTCTTTGTAAAATGACCAGGAAGATGAAGGACAGTGAAGATGGGAACAGTAGGCTGCACAGACTTAACAATGGCTATCAAAGCCTGCTTAGGGGAACTTATTGATTGAACTTTTCTCTGTTGTTTCAATGTTTGGACATCTTCCAGCAGTTCAAAAGGCAGAGTGACCATCTGTCCCTTGGAGCAACAGGAAAAGTGACACAGGGCAGAAGGGGTGCTCTTCACTCAGAGACCAGAGTTGGCATCATGGCTTTGCCAAAGACTGGCTGTCATAGACTGTGTGGCTCTGGGTACATCACTATATCCCAGTTTCCTAATTTACAAATGGGGATAATAATGCAAGGGGACTGTGAAGATAAATGAGACAACACATGTGCACCTGCCCTGCTCAGGGCCTGAATACAGAGACTAATTCAGCTGAACTCTGACAGTCCCTCCCATCAGCAGTGGCGATGTTCCCATTGCACAGGGTCATAGGAGTGCTATATCTCAACCGCTACGAGATAAGGCATTTTCCTCAGTTAGATGTGTCTTCACCCAGCCTCCCATGGATAGCAGGGGTTTTTCATCACACAGAGAGCACAGTGAGGAGCCGGAGCTTCTGCAGCCTCGAGTGGAGCCGGATGGCCAATTAAAACACGCATTGTTCAAGGGCTGAAGGCTAGCACTGAAGCCACAACCACCCATGTCTGGCAGCTTGCTACATCACACGATTACACTGGAACTCTCTCTACTGACCTACAATGGAAACCCAAGTCCACCAAATGTGGGCACCTCCATGTCAGTTTCTTCATTTGTAAACCAAAGCCAATGATCCTCATGGGATGACGAAGATGAAATGAGATCACGCATGTGAAATGCCTACACTGGATACCCCAGTGTCCAGCTGAGCAGTGCCCTGCCTGCTACTGACCAGAACTCTGCCCACCATACTATGATTTGGGAACTCAACTCCATCAACAACTGAACCTTTCTCTGCAATATGAAGGTATGGTCTGTCTTCTCACTTCTAATGTTACCCTGAGAACTGGGCATCTACTATTTCTCAGTAGATGATCTCTCTTTTCTCCAGCTACATTTTAGTTCTTCCCTTTGTTTTCCATGTTCTGTAATTTCATTATGCTGTGGTGTCAAAGGGTGGATTTTATCTTTTAAAATTAACTTACTGAGGTGTAATTTATAATTAACCTACCCTAAAATGTACCAAAGTGTTGGTACATTAGATGAGCTTGGTGTTATATTTTTGAAACTATTACTCCAATCAAGATATAGAAAATATATAATTAGCAAGATTTAGACAATTTTCATCACCTTAAAATTCCCTTATCTGCCTCTGTAGGTGAAAACTACTCATCCTTACAGTACCTGGTCTTTTTGTCTGACATCTTTCACTTAGCAATGTTTCTGAGGTTTGCCCATGTCATTTTTGTTGCTGAGTAGTATTCTACTGTATGAAAATACCACAAAATGTATATTCAAAATCACACTGTCTTCATTGCTGTAGTGTTACAGTAAATCTTGATATCAGGCTATAGTAGTCCTCCAGTTTTGTTCTTTATCAAAATCGATTTGGCAATTGCATTTCTATATAAATTTTAGCATCAGTTTGTCAATTTCATAAAAAAAAACTGCAGGAATTTTGACTGGGATTAAGATGACACTACAGATCAATTTAGGATGAACTGACATCATGACAATACTGAGTGTTCTAATCCATGAACATATTTCATTGTTTAGATCTTTTTAAAATTTCTCTCAGCAAAGTTGTGCAATTTTTACTGAAAATATTTTGCACACTTTTGGGTTATATTTATCCCTAAGTATCCTATTTTTTCATGGTATCATAAATGGGTATTTGATTTTTAAAACTGTTTTCCAACTATTCACTGCATTTATATGAAAATAAAATTTATATTTTTGTTTTGTATGTTGACCATCTATCCTTGTGATTTTGCTAAATTATTAGTTCTAGTAGCTTTTGGATAGGTGCACTAGGATCTGCTACAGAGACAATGTTTTTATACAGTTTGGGATTAGACACATTTCCTGAATCTAAGATTGTAAGCCCTTTGATTCTGGAAAAAGTTCTGTTCATTTCTCTGCAAGTATTGCCTTTTCCCATTCTTTTTATTATCTCCTGCTGGAACTCATCTCTGTATCTTTCATGTCTCTGAACTTTTATATTTTCCACCTTTTTGTCTTATTCACATTGACAATGTGAATAATTTCTTCAGATTTATGTTCCATTTCACCAATTCTGTCTTTAGTTGCACTTAATCTGCTTAACAGTCCACTAAACATTTTTTGAAAAAGATTTATTTATTTACTCCTATCTCGGCTGTGCTGGGTCTTTGCTGCTACTCGCTTGGGCTTTCTCCGCTTGTGGTGAGCGGGGCTCTTTCATCGCGGGGGCCGGGCTTCGCGCTCTGGCGGCCTCTCCTGTTGCAGAGCACAGGCCCCAAGCGCGTAGGCATCCTGTGCTGCCACCTGCGGGCTCCAGAGCACAGGCCTAACTGCTCCATGACACGTGGGGTCTTCCAGTGCCAGGGGTTAAACGAGTGTCCCTGGCGCTGCAAGGCCAAGTCTTAACCACTGCACCAACAGGGAAGCCACTACACTTTCAATTTCAATGACTAAACTTCTCATCTCTACAAACGTTTGGGTTGTTTTTAAAAAAACTGTTGTTGTTTTTTTTAAGTCTCTTGCTCTTCCTGTATCAACCATCCTCACTTAATTTCATTAAATATATTAAACATACAATTATTATGTATTCTGAACTCTTTTTGGATCTGACTTCTCTGTCATTTCTGCTGTCTTTTGCTCATGGTGACATGCTTCCTTAAGTAAGTTAAATGATCTTTAACTCTGGGTATATGTCACTTGGAATTTTATATATCCTTTGATGCCTGGGTTGAAGATGTATTGCTCCAAAAAGGAGCAACATTTATCTCTGCTTCCTGGGACAATTTAAAAATAAGTTTGAAGGGCTTCCCTGGTGGCTCAGTGATAAAGAGTCTGCCTGTCAATGCAGGAGACATGGGTTTGAGCCCTGGTCGGGGAAGATCCCCTGTGTCACGGAGCAACTAAGCCTGTCTGCCACACTGAGTCTGTGTTCCGGAGCTTGAAACTACTAAGGCCGAGGCACCCTGGATCCCTCGCTCTGCAACAGGAGCGCCAGCCACAACGACCAGCCCACACACTACCATTATAGAGAGCAGCCCCTGGCTCGCTGCAGCTAGAGAAAAGCCTGTGCAGCAACGGAGACCCTGCACAAACAATAAAATAAAATAAGTCCTCAGCTTGAGACTTTTCACACAGCATGTATAAAAGGTTGAAAAGTCATGTGAGAGCTTCCTTGTGGTTACAAGATCCTGGAGCAGCATCTCCCCTCTTTAGCCAGTGCCAAGGGCAAGACAGGATGGGTCAACCTACCTCGGAGGGGTGCATTTCTAGCTCATTTGTACACCAAGAGTGCAGTCCTTTGGGGACTCAGCTTTATGTGGTGGTCCCCGACTGACCTTCCCACATTGAACAGACTGTCTTTGTCTCTTGCCTCCTTCCCAGCTACGTGGAAGCTGCAGGGCAACAGGTGTCCAACGCCCAGCAGCGCAGCTTATTCCCTGGATTTTGGCTTTTGCTTCGTTTGATCTCTGATGGCTACTTACCTTCTTTTCATCTTGTCAGTGCCTTTAAAATATCCTGGCTGGCATTTTAAAATTAACTTCAGTGGGAAGGTTATTCAGTATCTAATCGCCACGTTGTTAGACATGGAAATCTAAGGGATTTCTCCATCATATCTCCATCATATCTCCATCACCATCCACTCAAGATGAAAACAGGGCAAGATAACCAGGCCTCTCTCAAACTATCATACCTGAGTGACAGCTCTGAAACCTGTCCCTGCAGCAGGTTTAATTTTTGGACATGGCGTCTACAGTCAGCACCAGAGCCCTCACCGTAAGCCTGAAAAACAAACACAGGTATGAAGTTTAAAAAGTACTGACAGAATGCTGAGCAATAGAGCCATTAGAGACACAGCTCAGGGAGGCTAAAAATGTACTCTGCAAGGCCTAAAGCACCACGCAGGAACTCAAACAATGATTGCCATTCCTGCGGTGATTTACAAACTAACAGTCTCAGGGACTAATTTCAGTCAATCTGGCTGCCCACTCTCACCCTTAATTTTACGTATCAAAGTCAAACTCAACCCAAACCCCAAACAAATTGGTTAATAAACATAAGGAATTCAGAAGAGAAGTAATGCAAATTGCCAATAAACATGAAATGATACTTAACCCTCACTCATAATCAAAACAATATAAAACAGATGTGATACTTATTTTTCACTTAGTACTCACTCATTTGTTCAATAAATATTTATTAAGCACCTATTATGTGCCAGGACCTGAACTAGGGAAGGACAATACAAGAGTGCATAAACATCACTGCCATCACAGAGCTCTGTAGTGTAAGAGACTGATAATAAGCACATGAGACACCTATACGGCCATCAGATGGTGAGAAGTGCTACATAGGAAAGCAAGGCAATGCAGTGGGGGTGGGGCAGAGAGGAGAAACAGTAGGTAATTTTATACGAGGTGTTCAAGAGGTCAAGGGGTGGATCACTGGGAGGGTAACACCTGAGCACAAAACAGGAAGACAAGCGGGAACAAACCATGTAGATAGCAGAAGCAATGAAACGGAAAGGAGTGCAAACACCTTTGAGCCTGGCATTTTGGAGAAATAGCAAAGAGGCCAAGTGGCTGGAGTTGAGTGATCTAGGGCAGAGAGGGTAGGAGATGAAGTTTGAGAGTGCAGGCCCTGTTACAGGAAAAGTCAGCCTATGGGCATGAGATCTGCTCTGCTCTCTTTATTGAAATTCTTAATAATCTCATCTTTGAACCTGTGTTGTGTAAGTGAAGTCTGATGAGATAATGAAACATGTTTTTAAGTCGTGACTAGCAAATGTGTCCACTGTTCCTTGCCACTCTGTTTGCACAGAGATTGCCCGATGCCCCAGAAGCACAAAGTTCCAGTGAACTCACAGGGTGTGAAAGTCCAGTGAGACTCCAGGTTCAGGCAGCGTGCGCTGTCTGTGCCTAAGTACGTGAGGGGCGCCCGTGGCCTGAGGGGCCAGGGCTTCCAGAGGAACCAGAACCTGCTTCAGTTGCAGAAAGAAGGCAAGGGTATTCTACCAAAAGCATCACCAACCAAGTAAACCTATCGTATCTCTTCTTACTCCTATTACCTCCCTGGAACAGCCTGTGCTGAAAACCACAGAAAACAGGGACAGAAGCACAACCCACAGCTCCTTTTCTTCTCGGTACTCCCTTATGCATCAGCGAGCGGAAGGCTGAGAGTGTAGGTAGGATGTGTGGGTGTCAAGCAGTGAAGTAAACATAGTTTAGTTAATTTTGTGCAACATCTCCACTCTTAAGAATAAAATATGTAGGCATATATGAGCTACAAAATAAAAAGTGTGCAATTTTGATCATTCTACATGTGTACTAATGCTCTTATATTATTCTGTGTATGTTCCACATATGTACTACATGTTCTTAGCATTTAAAACCAGTGTTGCACAGTCTAAATGGTGTTGCACTATTTAAATGTTAGCTTTTAACATGTTAAAATGTTGGTTAAAACTAACAGTTAGTTTTTCTTTACACAGGAATAAATTATATAGTAAATTAAAAAAACAGTAAATAGGGACTTTCCGAGTGGTCCAGAGGCTAAGGCTCCGAGCTTCCAATGTAGGGGCCTGAGTTCTATCCCTGGTGGGGGAACTGGATCCCACATGCTTCAACGAAAAGATCCTGCATGCTGCAACTAAGACCTGGAGCAGTCAAATAAATTAATAAATAGAAATTAATATTTAAACCATTAGTAAATAAAAACATTAGTAAAAGTCAGGAGATCATGAAAGAAGAGCTTAATATTTTAGAACCTTTAATAGCGGTTTTTTTCTGCTTTTGAAAAGGGGCCCCACACTCCCATTTCACATCGTCTCCTGCCCTGTCCTGAAGGCAGGAGGTCTGAAGGCACATATACGTTGCTCCAACCTGGAAGGCTGACATGATCCTGCACATATCGGACCCTTCGGCTGTGCTGCTGAGACTGTACGGCTGAAACAGGTGACCAGTCAGGAGGGGGCTGCAAATACTGTGGCAACTCAGTTCACTGTGATAACAAGTGGGCAAACAATGTGGGTACGTTGTGACTAAATTTGCCGATGGATCATATGAAGAGTATAAAAGAAAAAGAAGAGTCAGGGATGAGTTCGAGGTTTTTAGCCCAAACTAGAAAGAGAGACTTGGCAGTTAAGAGATGGGGATGAGTGTGGGAAAAGTAGGTAGGTGAAAGGGGAGGGCTCCCATTTTGGAATACAGGTTTGGGATGCTTGTCAGATATCCAGCGGAGAGGTAGGTGGCTAGAAGCATACACAAGTTCGCTGGCAGGCCTGGGGTCTGACACAGACACTTGAGAACTGTAAGACTATTTTATCTCAGACCACTAAGGGAATGACTGTAGCCAGAGAAGAGATGAAAAACAAAACAATAAACCGAGTTCCAGAGCACTCTAAACTGTAGAAGATGAGGAGATGGGAAACAACTAGCAAAGAGGATTGGAGTGCAAGCCAGGAAGACAGGAGGAAAACCAGGGGCAGGGTGGCTGGAAGCCCAAGCGAAGACTTCAAGAAGGAGGGGGTGACAAACTGACAAATGCCACCAGTAAGTCACGTCACTTGAGGACTGAGAACCAGCCGCTATTTTCAGCAACACAGGGACCACTGCTGACTCTGACATGAGCAGTTTTAGTAGACTGGTGGGGAGTGAAATCCACTTTGGGGCAAGTTCAAGTGAGAATGGGAGGAGACGAACTAGAGAGAGTAAAGGCAAAATTTAAAAAGACTGATAACTGACTTATGATTGCCAAGAGGGAGTAGGTGGGGAAGAGACGGACTGGGAGTCTGGGGTGAGCAGGTGAACACTCTTACACATAGAATGAACCGACAACAGTGCTCTGCTGTCAATGTCCTGTGATAAACCGTAAGGGAAAACAGGAAAAGTGTGTGTGTGTGTGTGTGTGTGTGTGTGTGTGTGTGTGTGTGTGTGTGTGTGTGTGTGTGTGTGTGTGTGTGTGTGTGTGTGTGTGTGTGTGTGTGTGTACACATACAATTCCTGCACTATACTTTAATGAAATAAATTGAAAAATTAAATAAATTCCCCAAAGACTGAGAACTTATGTACGGCATAACTGGGAGAGTGTATGCTCTCTTGCACGACGGAAGCTGCTCTCTGAACACTGAAACGCATTCTCTCCTCATCTGAGAGCAGACTAGGCTACACTTTCCAGTCTTTCTGGCAGTCAGGTGTGGCCATGAGACTAGGCTCTTCCCACTGGAATGTGAACCACTTCTAGATTCTTCCTGGGTAGCTTCTTCCTGATCTTGCACCTTCAGGGGCTTGAGGCAACAGGAGACAAGCCTCAGGGAATAGCAGAACCTCAAGATGACAGGTGCCAGGGTCCCCGAATGATCACACCAAGTACAGCTGCCCTGCCAATCTCAAACTCTCCCAGGACTGTTAAAAACAGCGAGAGAAACAACTTCTATGGTGTTAAGCCACAATTGTGGTGTGTGTGTGTTAATGTGGCCAGTCAGTCCTAAGCCATACACCACTGCATAAGCATGGGAGGGGCTGAGAGGAAGGCAGACCTTCCTCAAGAATTCAGAAGTACAGGCTGACATCTAAAACATGTACGGTCATCAGCCGGCCTCCTGACCTGAGGCCCAATCTCAGGGCAGGTCTCAGCTGCCATACTTACCGACAGATGACCTAACCGTCCCCTCTCCTACCCATCCCAACTGACAAGACCAGAGGTGGACATCTGAGTCAACCACATCAACCAGATTATTTCTCCCAGGAGTTTATAACCGGGACTCAGCTCTTTCAGTTGGTTTGAAATGAGATTCTGTGGTCTGTGAGCGGAGTATGTTACTGTGAACTGGAGAGAGAGAGAAAGGAAAGGGGTAGGGAGAGAAGGAGGAAGGCACAGCGAGAAACTCAGTGAAGGGAGGAGGACGGAGGGAAAAGAAGATGCTTGTGTTGCTGGCAGCTTTTCAGTTCTTGGGGTTGGTTCTTCAAAGGGCCAAGGGCAAAGCTCTTCCCCTGGATTCCCACAAGATATCCCATTACCTTACCAGTGCATTTTAATTTTGCTGAAGTGTTTTTTCCTATAATCTGCAACTAAGAGAACCTTGGTTGAAAGAATTCCTCTGATTTAACTTGTAGGAATTTGTCCTAAGGAAATAATTGGTCCAGTAAAGAAAGAGGTAAGAAGCTTCACTACTACAGAGTTCCCTGGTGGCTAAGACTGTAAAAAATCTGCCTGCAATGTAGGAGACCTGGGTTCAATCCCTGGATCAGGAAGATCCTCTGGAGAAGGAAATGGCAATCCACTCCAGTATTCTTGCCTGGAGAATCCCACGGACAGAGGAGCGTGGTGAGCTACAGTCCATGGGGTCACAAAGAGTTGGACACAACTGAACAACTACACTTTCTTTCTTTCTTTTACTACAGAGTTATTCATAACAATAAAAACTAAAATCAACCTAAGTGCCCATCAATGTGGGGCTGGTCATTTATTCATTCAACAGACATTCCTTGAACAAGCACTATCTCACAGGCACTGTGCTAGGTACCAAAAGTATAGAGTAAAATGTAGAAAAAAGGGTATATATGTGTCCATCAACAGATGAATGTATACAGAAGATGTGAAGTGTGTGTGTATGTCTGTGTGTGTGTGTGTGTGTATAATGGAATATTGCTCAGTCATAAAAAAGAATGAAATATTGCCATTTGCAACAACATGGAAAGACCCAGAATGTAGCATATTGAATGAAGCAAGCCAAAGACAAATATTATAAGATTTATATGCCGAATCTAAAAATAATACAAATGAACTTACAAAACAGAAACAGACTCACAGACATAGAAAACAAACTTATGGTTACCAAAAGGGAAAGATGGGGAGAGGAATAAATTAGGAATATGGGATTAACAGATATACACCACTACATATAAAATAAACAAGGATTTATTATATAGCATAGGGAACTACATTCAATTTCTTGTAATAATTTGTAATGGAAAAGAACAGAAAAAATATGTATAACTGAATCACTTTGCTATATACCTATAACTAACATAATATTGCAAATCAACTATACCTCAATTTTTTAAAAAAGTGTATATAAATAAAAGAGGCAAAGCGTTTACTCTCAAGGAACTTACAGTCTGAGATGGACAATACTCACATAAACACACCTGAATATATTTCTGACAGGGAAGTGAGATTAACTAGGGGATGCCTCAACAACAAGCACACAGAGGGAAGCAGGTCTGGATTGTTTCAAGGTCAGAAGGAAAAGCCCCTGCAACTGAAGGAGGAGAATGACGCGATGAGGCTGCAGAGGTAGAATCAAGGGTTGGAGCAGGTGAACAAAAGGCTCAGTGAGAAGACTGTGGTATTAGAAATCAGGTGGGTCAGTAAGTATGGACTTCGGAAAAAACTGTAATGCGGGTGAAACAATCGGGCTAACAAGAGCATTTACAACATGCTCCCTTCAGTCCTCGGGTTCTTCCACCGCCTGACTACCTTCACACCCTGCCCGCCTCTTCTCACACCCTCAGATCTCTAACAGCTGTCTGTCCATCCCCACTTAGGGCTGATTACTCTTACAGACCCTGCACTCTCCTCTCATTGTGCTCAGTTTAATTTTAAATTATATGTGTGTGTTTTAGTTTCTCTTCCCCTTTCACAGGGGCAGATCTGTACAGGCAATAAGGACACCTTCTTACCTTTCACTGTTTCCCATGCCTACACATAGAAGGTACTCAGTAAATACCGAATGACTAAATAAACAAAGGAAGGTCACCTTCCAGGCCCCGCTCCATCCACTTTACTTCCTGAAAGAAGATGATCTTAGGGAGCAGGAGCTCTGCAACTAACGAACCTGAGTCATAAATGGAACACTGGGTTCTATGAGAAACACACTTCTGCATGGCTGGGTCCTACCTGCTTTCCAGTACGGGTATCAGACACCTTGCTTCTTGGGACTCACCTGCAAAAACGACTGCTTCTTTCCACAAGCTTTGCATGTCCACTTGAGACTCTTTTTCACCTATAATGAAATTTCAGAAATATAGCTACGGTAATTATTTAAAACAGTTGGAACTGGATCAGAAATAGTAATTTAAAGAGATCAATGGAAAAGAATAGAGTCTAGAAACAAACCAACACATGTATGAAAATTTAGTATATTATAAAGGTGAAGAAAGAAGAGCCTATTTAATAAGTAGTTCTGGGAAACTGCATATCCACATATTAAGAAACAAAATCAAATTATGTCTCTACTATCTGTGATTCTCAAAAAATTCCATAACATTTCAAGTCTTGATAAATCTGACTAGATGGGGTCTCTCTTAACATAATAAAATGGCTTACTTCCAGCTCACCAATGCAGAATCACCATGAGCATTCCCATGAAAGTCAAGAACAAGTCAAGGATCTGTATTATTATTTACTGTCGTTTTGGATGTGCTAGCCAATAGATTTGGAAAAGAGAAAGTAATTAAGAGGTATGAAAATGGAGGAAAAAAAACTAACCTTATTTATGAATATTATGATTTATTTCTTTAAAACCCAAGATAATCAAATGAAAAACTACTAAAACCAGTAACATATATATCATAGGCTCTCGGTAGAAAATTAATATATCTTCAAAAATTAATATAGTTTATAAGCAAACATTAGTTAGAAGAATAACGAAAGAAAAGTCCATTTATAATGGCAACAAAGAAAATGTTACCAAGTGGCACCAAAGCTGCTTTAACAGGTGGAATGAGGACTTCCCTGGTGGTCCAGCAGTTTAGAATCCGCCTGCCAATGCAGGGGAGACCGGTTTGACCCCTGGTTTGGGAAGATTCCACAAGCCTCAGAGCAACTAGGCCTCTGCACAACTAGACCTGTGCTCTGCAACTACTGAAGCCTGCCCAACTATAGCCCCTACTCTGCAACAAGAGAAGCCAAGGCAATGAAGACCCAGTGCAGCCAAAAGCAAATTAATGAATAATAATAATAAAAACTCTTTAAAAAAGAGATGGAATGAGATAGCATGCTTAACATCATGAAGATGTCTAGGTTGATTCATAAAAATAAATACAATTGAAACAAAAATCATCCGGTCTTTTGGAGAAGTACCTAAAACCCTAAAACGATTCTAGGGAGGACAAACAACATCTATTACAAATTTAAGTGGGTATACCCTAAGATTCTACTTCTCAGCATCTACTTTCAAACACCATAAAAATATTGTGTACTTTCTACAGCTACATATGCAAGAAATGAATTAAAAAATAATAAAAGCTCTGGTAGAACAAGCAGTAACTGACTAGCTCTCTGGGGCTAGAGAGAGCTAGAGAACATGGTATAAACGGATCTTTGCGATTGGACAGGCCTAGCAGAGGAGCTTGGCCGGCTACAGCCCACGGGGCCGCAGAGTCGGAAGCCACTGGGCACGCGTGCACCGGGTCTTCTTCGTCTGGTTTCCGCTAGCGGGAGCTACTCTCTAGCTGTGGGGCCGCAGTTTTTCATAGCGGTAGCTTCTCTTGTTGCACAGCATCGGCTCTAGGGCTCCTGGGTTCACAGCTGTAGCTCATGGGGCCCAGAAGTTTCTGCACATGGGCTTAAGTGCCTGGAGGCGTGTAGAATCCTCCCCAACTAGGAATCAAACCCCTGTCCCCTGCATTGGCAGGCGGGTTCTGACCCATTGTACCACCAGGTAAGTCCTGGTTTCTACAAATCTTACAACCAAAAAGCAAAATGCACCCAAAGACTACAACAACGGGTATGGAGAAGTGACCTCAATAAAACCTAGTTCTCACAACTGATACCATCACTTGTCCAGGCCTCAAGCGCACTCAGCAGAGTCTGCGGGCAGCGCGTGGGGAAGAGGTCGAGCCTCTCAAGGATCCACCTCGTCCCGCCCGCCATCCCCGCGCTCGGGGGAGGGGAGGCCCCACCTGGTGAGCCTGGAAAAGCCTGCAGCAGCAGCATCGAAGGACCCGCGACTGCTGAGGAGGCGCCATTGCGCCCCCCTCGCCTCCGCGTTTTCGCCGGCTTCCGGGTCCGCCCCGGCCCCGCCCCTTCACGCGCTGCGTCCGCTCCCGCCTCGGCCCCGCCTCCTACGCGCGTGCGCCTTGGGCTGCGGCCGCTGGCGCTCCGGCCCGCCTGCGCAACTGGGCCGGTGGCATGTCCAGCGTTTGTCAGCAGTCAGCTGGGATCCTGGGCGCCCTCAGGAGTCGGGTATCTATGCTGCGAGTTAGGCACTGTTTGGGGTTCTCTGTCTGAGCCCAAGCCGGTTTGCGCCGGACTCCCTGCGAAGGTTCAAGTTGGTGGGGCGGGGTCTCCAGCCGGCTCTTGGGGTCCGGCCTTTGCTGGTCCCATTTCTTCTGCTTCTTCAAGTAGGGGAAGAGCGAGCCGGAGCTCTCCTCCCTGCTCCGGCCGACTCCCTGGGCCCACGGTTGGAATTTGCAGGACCTCTGATCAGAGGCGGTGAGTTAACCTTTGAGCCGGAGCACCGAGAATCCTACGGAAATAGGCAGTTCACCAGCCCTACGCTTCTCCGAGAGGGAAACGGAAACGCCCGGCGGTTGAAAACGAAATCAGTCCTTCCTGCAGTCCCAGGAAAGCTCCGCTCTGAAGTCCCGTTCAGAGCAGAGAGGAAAGATTGCATCCCTCATGTCCCAACCTCACCGGGACCCTAACGGCATCCCCCCAAGACATTCCCACGTGCCTGACAATATAAATCATCTTGTTAAAATTTAAAACGCCCAATTGTGACAAGAATGTGGTCAGAGAGGACTCTTTCTTATAGGATGCTGGTAAAAGGGGAAAATAATCTGGCGTTTATCTCTATCCTAAGAATAATCTGAATCACCCAGATGTATTATTTATGCACGAATGTTAACCAAAGTATAACAGGAAAAAAGTGGAAATACGTATTCTAAAGAATGGACCATTATGCAGGTCCATTACAGAGTTTGAAATGAAAATGCTAGCATGTGTATTGTTGGGAAGCAAGGAAGTTACTAAGTATACACAATAGCAGTTAAGTAAAACCAAGCATTATTTGTTTACATATAATGTGTATGGGCAAGGGTTATAAATGACTTTTCGTAAGTGATTTAAAATTTTTAATACTTTCCAAATTTTGCACAATATTAGAAAAAAACAAATAACTTAAAAAATTATGTTTGAGACTGACTATACAGTGACCAGAGCCACCTGTGACCACCTGTGCGTCAACTGGACCCCCTTCCACCCCCCAGCCAACCACAACTTCTACAGCATCAGGACTTGGTCAATGACGACCAGTTGCCCACCTTTTTAGACTTCCCCACCAGCTAAGAGGAAGCCGATTATGCTCCCCAGACCAAACACATAAGACATCCTGCTTCCCCACCAGCAGCCTCTGATCAGAGCATACCTGAAGCCCTCCCTTGCTTTCACCATAAGGCCTTCCCACTCTTCTGACTACCTTTTAGTCTCTGCCAAACACAGGTAATGGTGGCTGACTCATCTTCTATTGCAAGCTCTTGATAAATGGTTCCTGTTCTCATTTGGGTGGTTTTTTTTTATCTTCAAGTCTCATCATTGTGGATGAGAGTTTCTGGCAGCTACAAAGAATGTTTTGTAGTTAATGAAAGCGGCAGAATAAAAATTTCATAAATGATGTGAGTTCAACTTTGAAAACGATACATACAGGGGGAAAAACACCAAAGTAATGAATAGTAGTCTTAAATACTAGGAAAAATTGTTTTTCTACTGTTCTGTATATTTCCCTTTTTCTGCAACAAACATGTAATCCTTTAAAATTCATATGCATATTTTTTTTTGGAAATTGTTAAGAATGACTTGATGAATAGTTTGGTACAACAGATCACTTGGTAAGGAGTTTTAAAATATAGTTTATTTACAGAATCCAAATGTATTTAAAACTTTGTTATCCACATATTGTTTAGTGTTACTGTTCTTGTTATTGGACCTCCCTCATAGCTCAGTTGGTGAAGAATCCACCACTAATGCAGGAAATGTTCTTGTTATTAAACATTTTGACTATCATGCCAGGTTTAATGATTAACAGATGAAAGTATATTATATATTTTTATACACTTATCACATAAAAAGTCTAATGTCCTCTTTTATATTGCCTACTTTCTTTCGTACACTCTCCGATTTATACTTCTACATGGCATATAAAACATTTATTTACATTCCAAATTATTTAAATCTAATTGATTATACTCAATTTGATTTTAAACTGCCAATTTCATGGAATTCTTATGTATATCGTTAAGTTTCCTTATGGCCAAGAACTATAATTTCATTATAGTCTTTCTGGCAGTAATCCTTTGAAATTAATTTATGACAATGCATGTAGTCAGCTTGTGTAAATACTAGAAAGGAAATTACATTACTGACTTGTTAGGAAAGGAAAGTTGTCATGTTTCCTTGATGTTGTTTTGCTGTATTTATTGAAAAGTGACTCAACAGTTGTGCACAAGGTAAAATCATGGAGGCTTTTATTTTAAAAAACATCCATAAAATCTAAAGAGCTATAAAACAGATTAGAACCTGGAGCTGTGGAGGGAGGTGGGGGTACAGGGGTTGGCAGCACATGGGCAGAAGGGGTCTTTCTGGGGTGATGGAAATATCCTAAAGTTGAATTGTGGCGATGGCTGCACAACTCTGTTTACTAAAAATCACTGAATTGTAGCTTAAAACAACTGAATTTTATGGTATGTAAGTTTTGCCTCAATAAGGTTATTTAATTAAAAAAACAAACAAGAGCCACAGAGACGTTATCTTTTCGTAAAAATGAGGGGTGACTCTGTGTTGGGGGCAAATGCTGGACATGATAATCAGCTCCTGCTGCAAAGCTAGGGCGTCTTCATGGCTTAGCCTGTTGCGCATGTCCCTACACTCTGCTTCCTGAACCCAAAGGCTTACTGCAGCCAGGCCTGAGCACTCGTCTCCTACCCCTAGACCCAGGCTATTGACCCCTGCAGAGCAGGTTTTCTCTGTGGGTGCAGCGCTGCACAGGCCCTGCCCAGTCTGCCTCAGCAGCTTCCGCGTCCCCCTCCTGCCTGGGGTCGTGAAACCTCACTTCCTGTGAGGGACTAAGTGTTGGGAACTTCAGGAGTGCGGCCTTGGCCCAGCACCTGCCTGGGGAGCAGCCAGGAGGTCGAAGCAGTGGTTGAGGGTCGCATTAATTGTCTACACAGTGTGGTTTTTCATTCTTTCAGGGATTTATTAAGGCATTGAGCATAGTGTGATTCTTTTTAGCCAACTGAAATGAATACAAGGAGACATATCAGGACCCGAGGGATATGTTTTTAAGGTTAATGGTGAGGATGACGAGCTGAAAGAGAATTGAGAGGAACATCTGCAGGAGATAACCCACCCTGATGCAGTAGATGCTTTCTGCCTGTGTCCTCAACCAGACGCAGGCTTGGGGCTCCTGGAAGGCATCTCGAAGCTCTCACCACGTTGGTGCCCAATAGGCACACCACCTTCCTACCTGGTGCCCAGTGGCAGGAAAGCCCCCAGAGCTGCAGGGGAGGAGGAGAAGGAGGACAGGGTGTGGCCTGGCCACAGTGCAGGGCAAGCAAGGGCAGATCACAGAGCCCCCGACACTGTGCAGGGGCCAGGAGGCCCAAGGCAGAATGAAGGGCTGGGCACCTCCTGCCTTGGCCCCAACTGTGACTGTTCAGCCTTCTTTCCATTTACAACTCAATTCTTCTGGGGAGAACTGGAGGGATGTGTCTTTAAGGAGAAAACAAAGGGAAGGAGGGAAGAGCGGCCTTGGAGCCCTCAGCCTGAAACCACAGACTGCTCATGGTCGCTGGAGGTGCTGAACTGTCTCTCTACCTTCCTGTGGTCCTTGATTTTGAGTCCAATGTCTACCCTCTTCTCAAAGAAGTTCACCAGCACAGACTCTGTCAGGATGGAGGCCAGGATCTGCTCGAATGAGATGCACCAGTCTGTGTCAACAGCACCCCCACCATGGGTGGTGGCCACGGGGCTGCGAGCCTCCCCACCCACCAGCACTGTGTCGTCAGCCAGGTCCTCACACTGCAGGGAGCCGGTGCTGACCACGGAGTAGGAGGACATGGACATGTCGTCTTTGGCTTCGTCATCAGACAGAGGCTGGGGGGGAGAGCCCCGCCCTTCACCGCCGCCCCCTTCGCCCCCCACCTGGCTCTCCTGTGGTGTTTTCCCAAGGTAGGTGTCTCCACCTGCTTTGGCTTGGGGGTCCCCTGCAGCTGGTGGCTGAAGTTCCCAGGCGGGGTCTTGAGGGGGGTCTGGGGCTGGTGGCTCATCCTCATCGGGGGCACTGTCTCTGGACTTTCTGCCTGGCCATGCAGAAAACCTCTTCCCCACCTCCCCGATGCGGAGTAACAGGCTGGCCACCGTGGCGATAGCATGGTACAAGTCCTGCTCCATGGGGTCTTCGCTGAACATGTTGTAAAGTGTCTTGCACAACTCAATGAATTGCTCCTTTTGAGGGGAAAAACAAAAGGGACAGGGAGATGATAAAAGATGGGTCAGACTACCTCCGATCAGTCAGACTCACAATGCTAGCCATTCTGACTGGTGTTGTCTTGTTAGTTATCTTTATATACCCGTGCCTTGACACATGCATTTCACAGATTAGGACCCAGGTGCAGAGGAAAGGCCTTTCTTTTCTAGCTGTCTTTCTTTCAGCACACATAGAGACATTTGGAGTCTCTGTTCTGTTAGCAGAGACAGACCTATGTCTATCATAAGTTTTCAAAGCTACTGACTACAAGGACCTCCCTGTGTTTTAGAATCAGTTTGAGCGTTTTAGATCTTTAATTAGAAGCCACTTCAACTCTCCTTAACAAAGCTCCTTAGAGAGTGATGACAAGGTAAGGCAGCCTGGGTTAGTTGAGAGGGATGAAGAGGTCAAGTTCAGATCCTGAAACCACATTTAGGCCTTTTGGCCTGAGACTGGGATGAAACCTCCCACAGGGCATCCCATTCTGCAGGCCTGTGGATGAAGGAGCACCCAGATGGCAAGGGGCCCCTCTGGGCAGAGCAGGCCGTGATCAGGCTGCAGTTTGGCAGCGGCCTTTGGTTAGATGTCTGTGGTCCTGCCTGTTAAGACCCTGCAGGCTGCAGTCCTGACTTGGAGACCCGCACGTGACTATTGGGCGGTGGGGCAAGTGGGCTTGTGTGTGCACGGCTCGGAGCCAGGCCGGAGGGACAAGTGCCGTGACGCCAGCTCATGAACGGCAGTCTGAGTTTCTGCCTGTTGAGGCTGACCTTGCCCAGCGCTTCTGGTTCACGGATGCTGATCAAAGCAAGTCAGCACCAAGGGAGTGTTCTGGACAAGGCCCTGGAACAACCAGCCCCTGTCCTCCTAGGCCGTCCTTGACTGCTACTGACTGGTGGGTCTAAAGGGAGGCAGGAGAATTCCTCCATTCCAGGGGGGGTGGGAGGACCCAGACTTGGTCAGAATTTTCCAGAAACACCTCTTGGGTGTTCTGATCGGGCCTACCTGGTTCATCTTGGGAAGATCCTTGATCGTCTCCTTTTGAACCTCTTTCTCCTTGGCCCACATTCGAAGGTAGTGCCGGTAGTCAGGAGGGCTAGTTCCCTTCTCCTCTGTGAGTTGGAAGAAAAAGATTAATCTCTATCTGTCAAATGAGAGAAAGAGGGCTGGGGGCTGGTAGCAGGGGATAAGCAGGTTTAAGGATTATCTGGCATTAAGTTACCTGGACCTTATTACAAAACACCCTGGTATTTGGGGAGGTAGTGATGGGAAAAACACACAGCACCAGGCCCCAGGTTCATGGAAAACAATTTTTCAAGAGACTGGGGGTGTGGGGGTGGGATGGTTTCAGGATGATTCAAGTGCATTACATTCACTGTGCACTTTATTTCTATTATTATTACATCAGTTGCAGCTCAGATCATTAGGCATTAGATGCTGGAGGCTGGGGACCCCTGCAAGAGCACTCAAGGGTCCCCCCTGAGCTATGCTAAAGTAGGTTTGAGCTAAGCTGATGACGATGGCCTTGCTATGTCCTCCCCAAGATGGTGATGGGACCACGTGGAGGCTGGAGAGAGGGTGGCATGGGGAGCCAGGGCACCCCCAGAGGGAGGTGGTGATGGCTGGGGGTGCTCGTGGCCACAGGAAACTCAGGCCTGGGACTGGTGAGTGAGAGCTGGGAGGCTGATGGGTTGGGCCTTTACCTCAGGGAGAGCTCTGCTGTCAGGCATGCATCTGCCATGAAGCACGGGGGCTATTCTGCAGTGACAGGGCGACCAGGCCCACCCCCCAGGACCTCCGCCAGCATCAGCAGATGTCGCCCTATATGTAGTTGTATACATACCTCTTCTTTTATCTTGGGCGTCGTTTCCAGCTTCCTCTCGCTCCTCTTGCTGTGATACTTCTGGACAACAAAAAGAACAAGAAGGTTCTTCTGTTACGACTCCAAACCACTAAGGTCTCGTCTGTGCTTTCCTGTGGAAGTGGACCTGGTCCTGGGCCCTGGCCCGGCAGCTCCCGCAGGCTGCTTCTTCTCTGCCCCACACAGGTCCGGCTCTCTCCACCTGGTTACATTAAACCGGAGAGCCACTGAACCCTCACATCTTCTCTTTCCAAAGAATATGAGTCACACCACACAGCTCTTAAATGAACGATGATGCATGTTACAGGCAAAAATTCTGAGACCAACAATTTCTATACTTTCTGCTGATAAAGGTCAAACTCAGCGGAGTCTGAGTTATCAACTCAACCTGTAACTGCCACGCCAGCTGATGAAGAATTTTATGTTCCTAAATCCTGTGCTCAGCGCTGTATTTCTTAAAGTGACATATATGTACACAGCACGAACTTGGGGAGAACAGCCTGCCCAGCTCTCCCAGACCTGTTCCCTGAGGGAGTGTGGCTGGGAGGAACTTCAGGTGGAAAGGCAGGTGCCAGCTCCAAACGGCCCTTGGCAGCTCTGTGGTGGCAGGGAAGGGTGCAGCCCTCTGGGCTCAAGGTTTTCATCAGGGAGTGGACCGCTGCCTGGAGGTTAGGTGAGCGCCGAGAACAGGGCTCTGTACCCCCAGTCCGTGGTCTCTCCTCAGGTGCCTGGGACAAGTCTATTTGCTTACGTTCCAAGTATGACAGAAGATACATCTGTTTTTTAGTTTGTATAATTGAAATCAAGGTCGTCAAGCTTCACAGTCAAGTAAGCCTTTGACATTGTCAGCAGGGCTGCTCTGGGCACCGTGACAGCATCTTTTAGTGTCTTTTTGAGTGTGTGCCGTCCCCGGTGTATTATTACCTATCCCCCAAGAGCGATGACAGGGTGGTGTTTGGTCGGTTTTCTGGGTGCATTACACACTGCCAGCTTGACTGCTAGACCCCAGGCCCAGAACACCCCACCACTCTGGGCCCAGTGCCTCCTGCGGGCTTCAAATGCAGCACAGGGCTGACTTCTAATAGGCACCCAACATACACAGTTTTCCTCAACTAAAAAGTTGTATGGAACATAAAACTGTTTCCAAGGAAAGCCTCCACCACTCTCTTCTACTTCCACTCATCTGTGCCATCACAATGACATTTTGCAACAATGGTATTTTGTGTTTTTCCTATGACCACGATGACAGAATAGATTTTCCCACGAG
This sequence comes from Muntiacus reevesi, assembly GCF_963930625.1. Taxonomy (NCBI): domain Eukaryota; kingdom Metazoa; phylum Chordata; class Mammalia; order Artiodactyla; family Cervidae; genus Muntiacus; species Muntiacus reevesi. Next base: position 180,369,273 of record NC_089249.1, on the reverse strand, counting down.
GCCAGGAGGTGATACCCTGGTACCTGTACATCATGATGCCATGGGTCACCACTTTCTGCCCCTACGACAAGAACGGCAGCTGCCGCTCTCCACCCAGGTCTGTGGCTGGCTACTCAGAGCTTAGCCACACAGGAGGCATCTCGGGGACCAAGAGCTTCCAGGTCTCTTGACCATGCAGGGGAGTGTTCAGAACATGAAACCCAAGGCCCTGAGGAAGCCGAGTGCAAAGGGGGCACCCTTGCCCCCCAGGCACTGACCTTGAACCTTCCAGGGCAGGAAAAGATCCAGATCGGAGGCCAGAGGAGATGCTGGAAGGGACAGCGAGGAGGAGCAGAGGCAGAGGGAAGGAGGAGCCAGGGTCCAGGAAGGCAGAGACAAGAGAAACAGGAGTGAGAATACCACTGGGGCCCTGGCCCTTGTTCTGCAGCTCCCCCGGGTGGCACACCCCCTACGCCCGGGGAGGGCTGCAGGCCGCCCGCACAGCCCCCAGCAAGGATGCCGGGCACAGGCCCTGAGGCCATGGGTGGGGAGCGCTCACCTTCCGAGGAGCTGTCCTCGGTGAAGTAATGGGCTGCTTCCAGGGCCGACTCAGCCTCCTCGGGGCTCAGGGCTATGTTTGGAGAGAGAGGAGAGTGAGGGCAGGAGGGGACAACCTGACTCTCACCAGAGGAAACCTCCCCGAGCCCCAGACAAAGTCCCTCCCCGGCCCCCTACCAAGCGTCCCCACCTGCAGTCACAGTGGTTATCAGCTGGTGACTGCTTCCGGTTAACTTGTACACTGTGTTTGAAAACGTAGTATACATCCAGCCAGAGGAGTCGGCTGAACGGCCATCCTTGTCCCCACTCCATGAGGCTGTGGCCCAGAGGATCCTTTCAGGATGCCCCGAGCTCCTGCAGGCATGTGCAAGGGGCCAGGCAGGCACAGACAACCTGTTCTCACGTCAGACTCTGGGGCACTGTCCCACCCCACTACATGCTGGCTTGTCTCATTCTGCAACAGTCTCTGTTCCTGGTTCGTTTTTCCCCACTGTGTGGAGGGGAGGGAGTGGGAGATTTAACAGTGCATGGCCTGTGAGGAGGTGGCAGGTATAGGCCGTCACTAGGGCCCAGGTGAAGCAAGGTGGGCAGAGGTGGTTTGGGAGTGGCAGGGCCAGCCCCACGCGCCCTCATCCATAGGCTCTTGGCCCAGTGGGGTCTGCCCAGCTCAAGCCTCTCTCAGCAGAAAGAGAAGTGCTTCTACCAACCTTCCCAAGGAGGTGTACCCAAGACCACTGTGGCCTGTTGCAACAGGGAAAGACCAGCCACAGGTAAGAAGCCCTGTGTTACGTGTCAGGAGCAGGGCTCGCCAACTCTGGGTGCAGAAAGCCCTGGAGGGAGCTTTAGAACTACAGTCTGGGCCCCGCCCCCGGTCAGTCAGGTCTCTGGGATGAAAAATTACTCCGGCCAACTCTGAGGCAGCTACTGACTCCCTGGGAGGGCAGGGTCATGAGCAACAGCAGGAACCCAGGACAGCTCTACCCCAGGGCAGGACCCCTGGGGCCAGAACTTCCGCCTGCCCCAGTGTCAGCTCCCTCTGCGAAAATACGGAAGCCCACCCCCAGCCCTAGGAGCATTCTGAGTGGGCATCTCTGCTGAGCAGAGTGAGCTAAGCTGACACAGCAAGACCCCCTGCTTTGGGACCAGCAGCTGCAGACCACCCACTGTCCATGTCCCAGCGGGCCCCACACTGTGAGAGAAGGCAGAGCAAAGCCACACAGGCTCCTCAGCCTTCCCTGGGCCTTGGTGGCGCCCCCAGGCTGCCCCTCTGGTGACAGACAGGAGCCCTTGACAGATTTAAGGACCAGCCAATGAACTAAGACTCAAGCCTGAGTTTCCACTGCCATGGCCACCCCCACAGGGGTCCATGGAGGGGCCTGGTGCTGCTTCTGGGCCTCTGCCCATGCATGGAGCCCTGAGACACCCACACATCCCCTGTAGGCCACACAGGGCCCGGCCCTGCTCTCAGATGGAGACTGACCTGGCCTCAGTCCCATCTGCTGGCTGCTCTGCGCTGCCAGGATGAGAAGCCCAGCTGCCACGAGGCCCAGCAGCCCACAGAGGCCTGTGCCTGGGAAGGCCGCAGCTCCGGCTCTGCACTCTGGAGAGCCCTTGTGGGAAGTGGGAGAGGCGGCGCTCACCTGGAGGCAAGTGCAGCTTGTAGAGAAACTTGAGCTTCTCCGTCAGGTCCCTGTGGTACATCCCACCTGTGGGGAAAGGCCAGCAAGGACGCAGGCTGGCAGGAGGGCACAAGAGTCCCGCAGCCAGGCCACATTCGCATCCTCCTCCTCCAGGTGGTTCCAGCGGGCCCCTCCTCGCGGCCCGACTCTCTCCCTGGAGAGGCCCCAGGGGTGAGCACCCAGCCTCAGGCCTTCTCCTTCTCGGGGGCCTGCGGACCCAGCCTTCAGCAGCAAACTGAAGGAGGTGGGGGGGGGGGGGCTGCCATCACATGTTTCCGTGGGAAAACTGCCCTCCTTCATCAAGGGTTAAGGGCTCCAGGCTGCCCTAGGCTCGCTATGGTGGCGAGGCTGGCTGGGACTGGGACCTGGGTTTCCTCAGAAAGGGCAAGGGTAGGGAAGAGTCCCTGCAGGCCCTAGAGCCACTCACTCATCCCCGTCACAAACTCCTTGAAGTTGATCAGTGAGTCCTTATTTTCATCCAGGAGCCGAAACATCCGCCCCGCCAGCACAGCTGTGTGGGCGCCACAGGCCCAGGGTGTCAGGCTGGCGAAGAGTTCCCGGAACTGCTGGGCGTCAATGCGGTACTGCTCCAGGTAGGGCAGGCTGGGGTCCCGACGCACAGCGGAGGGGTGGCTGCTCCCCCAGTACTGACTTGCTAGGTGCTTGGCCTGCAGGGGGCAGCGCCCGGTGAGACAGCCTGGCCTCCTGGGCCCTGCTTAGGGTCACCAGGCTGACTGGTCGTTCACCCTCCCATCCAAGTCTGCAGCCTCCCGTGCAGTGAGCGCTGGGCTAGACACAGCATCTCACGGAGCCTCCGGCACTGGCACCGCCACCCCCTTATTTAGGGCCACAGGCGCCGAGACAGGGCCCAAGGACCCCCAGGCACAGCGGGACACTGGCTGGACCACTCTGACCCGGAGGCTGACCCAGGGCGGTTCCCCAGGGGGCTGAACCCTGGGTAGCTGGAAGGGCAGATGGGACCTGACAATGAGAGCAGGCAGGCAGTGCAGACACGGCTGTTTCTGCTTGTTCTTCACACCCTTTCCCGTTCTGCTGTTACCAGCACCTGAACTTTTCCTGGAGAGCCCATCTGGTCCCAACCCAGGCCATGGGGTGTGCATGCAGCCCAGCCTGGGGTCAGCAGCAAGCAGTGTCCTGTAGCCACAGCACCTAACTTGAGTCACTCCAGCAATTAACCCTAGGCTTTTTGTTAAAACCACCTGGAAGGAAAAATTCTCTTTTCATGGGGTTATGGCAAGGATGACCCTGGAGCTGCCGACTACAGTCCTACGCTCTGTAAGAAGAGCAGTCCACATGATATCTGAGATATCGGAGCTTGACAAGATGTTGGAACACCTAGACCCGGCCATGTCTGAAGCTGTACATTCCTAGACTTTTCAGTTTCATGAACCAAGGCATTCCCTCTTGTATAAGCTGACTTCAGCAAATTTTCAGTCACTTAAAAGAGTACCTTGCCTAAACTCTAGAAAGGATTAAATTCTACCATGTGAACTTGGTAATAACTGCACCTGAGGATGTTTTTAAATGTTTTACATCTCTTCTGGCAGGAGGCTGCTGCACAGAGGATGAATTTAGGGGACTAGGATGGGGTACTGGTCCTCCCTTGCTCTTGGCTGTCACCTTAAACACCATGTAAAGGTCCTCCAGTTCTTCAATTGAGAAACCAATGTCCCCAGGTATAGCTCGGACCTAGAAGGAAAGAGACACAAGATGTAATAATGAATTCTTGAGGTCTTGCTCTTTGAGGGAATCCCCACGTGGCACCAACTGCCCTTCCGGTGCTGCCAGCTGGGGGGCCTTTTTGTTCTGAACACCCAGTCAGGGACGCAGGGCGAGGGGTGCTGGTCTAGAAACTGCCTCTGGATTCCTAGAAAGGCCCTGGCAAAGCTCTATAGAACATAACTTAGAACTTCCCAGTGATTTCGTCCTACAGGGACAAGAGGACAACATCTGACAGCAAGGTCAGCAGGCTGAGTGGACTGGGGCTGAGGGGCTGTCAGTACCCAGGGGCAGGGTGTAAAGCCAAGCTGGAGGGCTCGGTCCAGAATGGGCTTGTGCTTGGCCTTTGGGCATCAAGGCCAAAGAGAGGCTTCCCTGTGACCAGTCTGCAACAGAAAACAGTGACCAGCCCTCTCCCCACATCCCCAAATCTGCACCTTCCCTTCTGCATCCTAGTCCCACACAGGACAGTGCTGGGGGGCCCTGCACCCCCCTTCTCAGGGCAGCCTGGGGTGGCTCTGCAGGTGCAGTCCCCTAAGTCCCCGTCCCAACCCCAGCTCCAGCTGGCACCCCAGGGCCACGAGAGCCCAGGTCCATCCATACCACGCTCCTCTTGGCTGTATCCTCCAAGGACTGGATCACTTTAAGCCTCTGTTTAAACCGCATCTGTTCAATGTCCTCCGCCCTCAGGCTGCTGAATTTCTACCAGTCAGAGGTGATTCAGTGAGATCAGGTGGAAGCACAGAGCAGAGAAGAGCCACCCGCCATGGCCAGCTGCACCCACAGCCCAGTGAAGCGGTCTGGCCAAACAGCCCTGATGAGTGCTGACCTCATATGACACCTTCAGGAGGTCAAAGATGTCCACCTCTTCAGGAGGGTCATCTCCACTGGTCAGCAGGGCATGGAGGTGTGGGATAGGAGGAGAGACACTCTGCTTATTGACCACATTATCCAGGTATCTGTAAGGGTTGAAGGACAGAAGTCTGGATCCCACACAGGTGACAGGATGTCTCACCCACAGCTGAATGAGGTGGAGACTTAATCTGCCTAGACTCTCAACGAGCGAGCATGCTGAGGGCCGGGCACCCCCCAGCAGGGCGAGATGAGTCACTGCAGAGAGACGCAGGCCCTGGTGGGTGCCCTGGCAAATCAGGGATACCCCCTGGAGGCAATGGGAGAAGGCCTCCCCCTAAAAGGCTGGAGCACTTAATTCTGAGAAAGCTAGGCTGGCCGCCAGGGTCCCACGAGTGGGGACCCTTTATGACTCCAGACCCTACTACAGCAGAAGAAAACTGTGTCCCAGTTTGGAGGGATGACACCCTCCCTCCGTCTGGTGGGTCCCTGGGGATGTGAGGACTCCCTGCCCTGGCCAGGAAGAATCAGAGACCAAAGGAGTGCTCCAGGAAGAGGGTGAGGGAGGAGCCCTGTCGAGGAGTACAGCCTCGGGACTGGGCCTGACTCCAGAGATCCCAGCCCGGCTGGGACCTCACACCCTTCCAGACCCTCTGGCTGGGCCTGACACTCAGCTGGGAGAAAGTGGTGGTCCCCCACACCCACTGACCCCAGCCCTGATCCTGCTCAGGCCCTACCTGGGGGAAGGGCCCAGTCTCTGTCTGGTGTGGGCGAGAGGCATGGAGACCACTTGCCGACTCTGCCCACGGGCTGCCTGTCTTCCGGGCTCAGAACAGAGAGCTGGCATGGCCCACAGCAGGGCAGCCACCGCTCTGCCAGCCTGGGACCCTTGCAGGCTCCCAGTCACACCTGGGCCGGCTCAGCATGCAGCTGACGGGGCCCCCAGCAGTGCCGGGGGGCTGGGAGTGCTCCAGGCTGAGCAGATACATGCATTCGGGAGCCTAGGGCCTGGGCCTGAGGGAGGCCCCAGAAGAGCACCTGCGTGTGAAGGGCTTGAAGGTTGGCCAGGGACTTGGATCCTTTGCCCAGAAATCCCCCGGGGCACAGGGAATCTGCACGTCCCAGGAGAGGAACAGAGTCAGATTCTGATCAGGAAGAGCCCTGTTGGGATGCTGGTGAGTGAAACTGGTGCAGAGTCAACTGTTACGATGTGGGCACAGGGGCCCGGGCAGGGCTGTCAGGGGCCAGCCCTGAGGCTGTGGGGACTGAGGGAAGGGGCAGGATCCCCGAGAGAGTCTGTGAGGATGGGACGTGGGCACCGAGGGAGGAGGCTGCAGTCAGGATGACCTGGGCCCCAGGTGTGCCTAGCGGGAGATCGGCCCGTCAGCAGCTACAGCAGGCCCGGCACGGGCTCCCTGTCTAGGTGACCTGGAGAGACTGATGCTCCTGAGCCAGGGAAGGCACACCAGGACTGCTCTGTGGGAATAGCAGACACCCAGCCTTTGCTGGAGATGGGAGGCTCGGCCTAGTTCCACCTGCCTCCCGCCCAGCAAGCCCTCCAGTGCAGTGAGCTCTGGCCCGCTACTGTTTTACCCTCTAACTACTGCTTCTCCCAAGGAATGACTGCTCCAGTGCGGTTCTGTCTTCTCCAGAAAGGAGCCCCCCTCCTGCCTCTGGAGTGTCCCCAGGGCTGCGGAGGGGCTGGTCCTGTGGTCCAGGGGTGCACTGGCGGGCTCCCCGACAGGAGGGAGGCTGGCACAGTCACCTGCCCAGGACGGTCATGGCCTCGCCTTCGTCACCACAGCCCAGCAGCTGCTCCATGTTGGCATCCAGGATGGCCAAGGCCACCTGCAGGATCACCTTGATGCCCTCATAGAAGAAGCAGTCCACGATGACCACCGCGCTCTCAAAGGGCATGACACTGAGGAAGAGGGTCAGGAACCAGGAGAGAGAGATGCTGGAGATCACCCCCAGGTCCTGCATCTTTTTGGAAAGCTGGGGCAGGAAGTCTCTTGTGAGCTCTTCGAAGATGCCTTGGTCCACCAGGGCCCCTAGGGAGAGGACAAAGGAGTCTGAATAGTGACCTCATGTTCCTGGCTCAGGCAGGCCCTCATGTGGGACCCTGGGGTCTGAGGTCCAGGAAGTCCCCCTGGTCCCTGGCCAGCTCTGCTCACAACTGAGGGCTGGAAGGGGGCAGGTGGGGTAGAGAAAGGAAGAAGGGAAAAAATCCTGTACGTTTCCTTTCTACTGTTTCCAAACCATTGTGTGAAAAGAAAAGATTTCTTCCACTTTACTTGGATTTTCTTTTTGGGAAATACTAATTTCTCTCTAGGATGTCAGAAGTAAACAGTGACCTGAGTAGCTTCTGTGTGTCCTGGTGAACAGAGGCAATTCTGAAGGACCCCAAGAGTGGAAACCCACTAAAACAGTACAGGAAGGACATTTTAGAATAAGATTTAATTACACATGTAATTAAATATATTGACAAGTTCACAGATTCTACCCTTCATAACAGTCAACATGGGGGTATATACTGTATGCTCTAGCTATGATTTTGGAAATTTTCTGCAATAAAAACGTTTAATGAGCATTAGCTGGATGTGAATGTAGGCCCCAAGCTAACTCCTTCTCTCACTTTCAGCAACTCCTCGGGAATCTGCACAAAGTCTGGGAGGGGCGGCTGGGGCCTGAGTTTGGCTTTCCACCTTCTAGCTGTGTGAAGATTCTGCAGCTTTCTAACCTAGGGAGCAGGAGCACGACTGCCTGTGGCGAGGCCACGAGGCCTCCAGGAGCCCAGCTGTGGGCTGAGAGCCGCCCGCACAGGGAGCTGCCAGCCGTGGGCACTCACCCACCACCCTGGTGTTGTAGTAGTCAGGCAGCATGCGCTCGCAGAGGGCCACCAGCAGCCAGAAGGCCTCCTCCTCGCTGCCATAGAGCAGGAGCACCGAGGTGACGATGTTCATGGCCTGTGGGCACAGGGAGTTAGGGGGGCTTGCAGAGCTCCCCCTTCCCAACCAGCAAGCCTGAAAGGAGCAAACTGTCCCGCCCAACTCTAGGCCACTTGCCAAAAGGCAATTTGCAGGAAATCAGTGTGACCAAATGGTCAGCCAAGCTCCTCACTGGGCCAGCAGGCATCTGGACCCCTGTGAAGGTGAGGGTCTTCTCTGCAGAGGTGTTTGTCAGCACAGGGCCGGGAGGACATGTGAATGAGCTGCGTGCCATGGCAACACAGCTGCAGGGAGGCCGTGACTGCAGCAGTGACCATACTCAGCCTGAGCTGCTAGCCCGGCTTGTAAGAAGAAGCTTCAGTGGTGGCCAATTATCTTAAAAATGATTTAGAGCCACCACACTCAGTTTCCATGCACTGGCAGTATGTCCTGCAGGACGCTGGTCCTACAGCAGGTAGTTTCTCTGAAACCACTGTTTCAGGGAAACAGAAAGCCATCTGACCTGGTCAGGAAAATGCCCACTAGATCTGAAATCAAATCCCCCTGGAAACCCAAATCAAAACTGCAATGAAGATATACAAAATGGACTTGTGGACACTGTGGGGGAAGGAACGGGGAGGAAGAACTGAGCAAGTAGCACTGACATATACACATTCCTTCGTGTGTATGTGTGTAAAACATGACCAGTGAGAAGCTGCTATATGACACAGGGAGCTCAGGTTGGTGCTCTGTGATGGTCTAGGGGATGGGATGGGAGGGGGCAGGGAGGCTCAAGAGGGAGGGAAAACATACATGTGATTATGACTGATTTATGTTGTGTGGCAGAAAGCAACACAACATTGTAAACCAATTATCCTTCAACTAAAAAAAACTGCACTGAGATGCCACTTCATGCCATCAGGATGGCTAGTAAAAAAAAAAAAAATAACAGGTGTGGTGAAGGTGGGGAACAACCAGGACTCTTGTGCATTGTGGGTGAGAAAGACGGTGCAGCTCCTATGGAAAATGCTATGACAAACCCTCACAAAATTAAACACACAAGCTAGCAATTCCACTTCTGGGTATATGCTCCAAAGACCTGAAAGCAGGGTTGGGGACAGATCTCACACACCTATGCTTACAGTAGTGCTATTCACTAAACAGCCAAAAGGTGGAAGCACTCCAAGTGGCCACACAGGATGAACGGAGAAGCACAGCCTGCACATACAGTGGAATTCTCTAGCCTTAAAAAGGAAGGAGATTTTGACACATGCTGGAACATAGATGAAACTCAAGAACATAATCCAGTCACAAAAAGACAATATTGTATGATGCTTATATGAGGTACTTAAACATTTAAAATCAAGAGTCAGAAAGGATAATGGTGGCTTCCAGGGATAACCAGGGGAGTTATTTAATGGGTACAAGTTCCAGTCTGCAAGATGAAAAAGAATTTTGGAGATGGAGAGAGGTGACAGTTGTACAACGATATACCTAGGGCCACTGAACTGTACACTTCAGATGATTAAGATGGTAAGCTTTATGTTACTGTATAACACACACACACACAGGAAACAATCCAACGCCTTCAGGACCCAGACCAGAAGCACACAGAAGACAGCCTAACAGACAGCATGAGGATGCGGGGAGAGATAAACACTCTAATTTCATCTTTTTCTGGGATCAGGATTTCCTGGGGGGCCAAGGCACAGCTGCAAGGGTCTGAGGCCATCACTCAGGCCAGGACCACATGCAGCTGGCCCCTGCTAAGCCCCGTACCTGGCAGTAGCCGATGGTGGGGTTTCGGAAAGCGTAGGCGGTCAGCACCCGGCGGAGGGCCGCGATCCCGAGCTCATTCTGGAAGGCAGGGTGCTCGGGCATCGAGCGGTGGAGGTCTCGCTCGATCTCCTCTGTGGCCAGGCTGTACCTGCCCATGGACTTCTCCACCAGCTCGGCATAGTAGCCGGGGTGAGTCACCATCTCATTCCAGGCCCCTGTGGAGACACAGCTGACAGCGGGCCGCCTCCTCCCCGCCTGGGACTTTGAGGGCAGGGACAGGGCAGGGTGGAGACGTCAGTGAACTGCAGAAGGGCGGGGGCCCTTGGGTGCCAGGCAGAGCTTCCCCCATGACTGCCCCTAGAAGAGTCACCCAACTACGTTTCAAATGGCTGACTCGCGCTCCTGAAAGCATTCAGGCGGCCAAGACTGTGAATGCTGTCGGAGCCTGCCCCTGGAGAGGAGGCGTCAGGAGGCCGGATCCCCTCCCACGGCCGGTGGGAAGGCATGCCCTTCCTGGCACACATCACGGCCGAGGGCTCCACTCCTGCCCTCTAAAGGAGGCAGTCCCTGCCTGCCCACTCAAAGGCCGGCTGGGGTGGGCGGCGCTCCTGCGAGGAGGCGGGGTGTGGGGCTGTGAGGCACGGCGGCTCACCGGAGAAGAGGAGCCAGAGCTCCCCGCGGAGGCGCTCGGGGATGCCCTTCAGCACCAGCTCCCGCGTTCTTGCTGTGCGGTACATGCACATGCCACGCCCGAACTCGAAGAAGTGGATGTTCCACGACTCCTCTTTCATCTTCTCCTTGGCCTGGGGGAGCAGCAAACAGGGGGTCTGCTGTGCCACCTCCGCCCCTCCTCCGAAGGCTGGGGTGGTGCTACGCACGGCACTGCCCTCGGCATCCCTGGGACCCCGTGGGCGGATGGAAGCCCACGGTCAGCGCTGCGGCACCGGTCAGGCAGGATGTCCCCGGGCACTGCGCAGGGCCACCCGAGGGCCGCAGACAACCCTCTCTCACCCCACGCCCGGGCCTGCACAGCGGTGGGGCTCCCCGTCTGGGCTTACCCCCTTGGCGCCCAGGTCCTCCATGGGCGTATTTCTCTGGAAGAGTTTGAGCAGCCCCTGGGAGGCGGTTGGCGCCTCCTGCACACGGCCCCCTTGGAGGCCACCGAGGGGTGAGGTCGGGCTGGCAGGCTGTTCTGACAGCTCCTGGGGTGCTGGGGAAGGCTGGGAAACAGAACACAGGAGGGCAGGCACTGAGTGGGGAGGCATGCTTGGAAGAGCAGGAGGTCACAAGGCCGCCCAGCTCTGCCCCCTCACTGCCCTCCGGCACCAGGGCCAGGCTCCTGGGCCTGGCCCATCAGATCCTCTCTCCATGAGCTCAGGGCCAGGAGAGAAGACGACCCCAGGAGAGTTCTGCTGAACTGTGTCCCCGACAAGGGCTTGATGCGCAACACCTGCTCCTGCTCCAGCCTCGGGGTGCAGACCTTGCAGACCCCTGGAGAGAGGGCTGTCCTTGGGCCTCAAGCCCCATGAGGCCCCTGGCCACAGTGACTGGCTTGGGGGGGAAGTGTTGGGAGAGAGCCCCAAGGCCCCCTCTGGGACACCAGGCCCTCCTTAGCAGTCTGCCACGTTTCTGACAAGGCTGCTGGAGCTCCGGGAGGTGGAGATGAAAGACACAGACCTAGAACCAGGTGTGTGTGGCGAGTCCCTGCCCATGGGCCATCTCTAACTGGCAATAGGTCCCTGGTAGGGCTGTAGGCCCTTCCCCAGGGGGAATCCAGCCAACAGCAAGAGAAACGGATCCTGGGGAGTTCTGGGAATATCCTGGGGGGCATTTGGGGCTGGGAGAAAAAAAGAGGGGCACCAGGGACAACAGTCCAGAAGGAAGCCCCGATATTCAGGGTTCTTCCCTGGCTTTCTGGAATTTCGGCCCCCAGGCCCCACCCAGCAGGACTAGAGAGTAAGTTCTTAAGACCCTTCAAGCACAGCGTAGATGACAACAGACTTCTGTCCCCTGCTTGTGGCCTGGGTTCCACCTGCAGGCCCCTGACTGCAAGGTGAGCGCACGGTCACAGGCGATGGTCTTTGTAGGGAGTTTGCTCCAGGGCCCAGGGTCGGGTAGGCCGGAGCCAGAGCCTGCACTTTCTGCTCCCCTCAGCCCCCTCCCCGGGTGCCCACCAGCAGGAACACCACTATAGGATGGACACCAGCCACTGGCTCCCCTGAATCCACTTCTGCTGCCGCAGAGGCTCCCCACGGTTGGGGGACACAGCACATCTCTCTCTACTCTTGGCCCCACACTTTGTGGAATCCACTGAAGCCTGGGGTGATGGCCACAAGCTAATTAGTGTTTCCCGCCCCCCGGGGTTGGGGGCTCGGGGTTCTATGTCAGTCACTTTGTGGGGAAAGTCAGGACAAGCCAAGAAGGATGCAGAGGGCGGGGCTGCCATCCTGGGGTCACATACAACCGGGGATAACAACCTCCTGGCTGAAAGCTGCGTCTAGTAGAGAGAGTCCAGCTCTGCTGACAGGCCGCTGAGCGTGCGGCCAGGGAGCTCCGCATGCTTTGGTCGGAGTTGGGTTTCTGCCCTTGTGCTCATCGGCTCTGACCCCCCGGCCATGGTCCATCTGGTATGCAGCAGGGGTACGGGATGTTCCCCACACAAGAACCACAGCAGTGACTGCTTCGCAGGGGACCCCCCGGCCGTGGTCCATCTGGTATGCAGCAGGGGTACGGGATGTTCCCCACACAAGAACCACAGCAGTGACTGCTTCGCAGGGAACATATTCTAAACTCATTAAATTGTACTCTTTCAATACGCACGTCAAGCTTACCTCAGTAGAATTGTTTTTAACAAAAAGGAAGAAAGGAGAGAAAATTCTGCTAGGTTCATATCCATGGGAAGATCCCCTAGGGAAGGGAAACGCTGCTCACTCCAGTATTCTGGTCTAGAGAATCCCATGGACTGTGCCCATGGGGTCCCAAGGAGTCGGACGCGACTGAGCGGCTTTCACTTTCTTCTTTCTTTCACACCCATGGTCTGTCCTTCTGCCCATGGCTGGTATTTTCAAAGTGGATTTTAGATCAACTACAAACACATTTTCAAGACAAACTGTCTGAATCCAGGGGCAAGACCCTAGACTGAAAGCATCCTGATGCAGAGATTTCTGCTTCTGGCCTGAGGATCCCAGCAGAGACAAGGACACAGACGAACTTTAAGGCCACAGAACACTGCAGAGAATCAGAAACCTCAGTGCTGGAAAGGAGACTGACTCAAGGATGTGAGCTCAGCGATAACCACCCCTCATGACAGACAGGTTCCCGGGGTGATGGTGAGCCCAAGCCCACGCCTGGGAATCCTGTGTTTTCCTAACCCAGTCTCTCTCTCCTTCCCCTCAGTACCTGTCTTACCCGTTCTTCCAGAGCCAACCTTGCAAACCACCTGCCTTCCTCGCCAACCTTGCAAACCACCTGTCTTCCTCGCTTCTATAGCCAACTATTTATCTGAGCACGCAGAAGCATGAGCAATTTGACAGCCATCCAGAGTCACTCCCGCTCGCCCACCCTCCCACATTGGAGGCTGTGCATGCCAGGCCCAACTCTCCCTCCGCTTGAGCCCAAGACCCCAGCGCTCTTGCCTCTAGGAGCGTCTTCCAGCATGTGTAGAAGATAACCCCTCTCCACTGGATTCATTACCATCAGTACAGAAGTCATGCTGGTGTCCCTACAAGCCCTCTTCATCCTTCATCTGGATGGCGCTCACATGTTGTGTCCACTCTGTGAAAGTGTACCAAGCTGTGCCTTTGGGATCCATGTACTTTAGAGCATATACATCACACTCTGATTGCAAGGTCAGTCCCTGAAGGCACCCATGTGAGTCTCAGCTGGCCTTTCTACAAAGTTTCTGGAAAGAGTTGCCTAAATTCACTGTACCTTTCCCTCTTTGTCAACTTAAAGTGTCAGAAAGTGTACGTTTATGTTCTAACAACTACCTTCATCTTAATGATGCCTTTATCTAATACCCTGGATCCCCTCTTTTTAGACACTGGGCTGCCTCCTAGGGACAATATGAAATTGGCCAGTAGCTCTGTTTCTGCCCTCCCCATCCTTTTCCCTGCCGACATATAATTTAGAGTGACAGACTTCTGTTCTTAAAAAGGCAGTCAGTGAGCTTATTCTGCTTTCCACACTTCGTGATGTCGCGTTTTCCTCATGCTCCATGCTGTCAGAGCATATAAAATCACACACGTTTGTTACCAGTTCCTTGTTTTGTATCTACGCCTCATATATACACTCAATGCTCCCACCAGGCCGCCTGCCAAAGCCTCTCTGGTTGCTTCTTGGTTGTCTGAGGTTGTTCACTAGTAGACTCATCAAAACCTGATGGCTTCCCTGACTTCCTGCGTGTTCCTGATGGCTTGTGGTCTTGATACCTGAGTGTCAGCTTCCCAGATAGAAAATCCTGGGACCACAGCATTTTTTACTGTATATTTTTAAAATGTTGCTCTATTTATACAAAATGTTGCTATGAAAATGTCTGATGTCTCTGATTTTCACTCCTTCATAAATGACTTGGTGTTTCTTGACTGGTTGTCCAGAGGAATTTTTTAATCTTTAGAGTTCCATAGTTTTACTAGATTTTATCTCAGTGTGTACATATTACATACTATTGCATATTGATTTTCCAGATGTACAAGACGTTTTTCTACCAGGCAGGTTTAAGTTTTCTTTTATATTCAGAAAGCTTGTCGTGAATCGCAGTTTCTCTTAGCTGTCATTCCGTGGCTTTCTTTTTCTTTTTTAGGGAGCTGCGTCACACAGACATTGGATCTTCTTTGCTCCAGTTGTTTCTCACGTCTGTTGACTGTTTTCTCTCTCTCTATTGCACTCTCCTCTTTTTTCTCTGAATCTTCTACCTCTGGTGGGCAGTTTATGCTTAGAGCACAGTCCAGTATGGGCTGGTTGCCGTTCAAGTGCTCAACAGCCATCTGGGGCTACTGTACTGACGGCTGCACCTGGATTCCATTCTCAACATGCAGCCAGAGCAGCTCTGCTACAACATAAACAGACCACGACCATTCTCCAGACCAGACTCTCCACTGGCTCAGAGTCATGGCTGAGTGCTTACAAAGGCCTACGGGCTCTATATGCTCTGGCTTCCCACTCCCTCTCCCATCTCACCACCTGAGCCATGTCTGCACTCCTCTCAGCGGCCCTTTCCCGATACTTCCGGGCTGGTCCCTTACTTCTTTCAAGTACCACTTGATCAGAGTCCTCCTGTCCCCTGGCAATCCTCATCCTTTTATCCTGTTTTATTTTTCCCATGGCCCTTACTGCCACCTAACGTATTTAATGTTTATTTCCCTATTGACTTGTCTTTCTCACTGGAATATAAGTTCTAAAAGGGCATGAATTTTGTCTAATCAGCTCTATTTCTAGTGCCTAGAGGAGTGTCGGATGCCTATCAAGAATGCAGTAAAATGTGCTGTATGAAGAAGGGCAGGTGCTCAGAAGGGGCCTGGGGCCAAGCTTGGTCTGGCTGGTCAGGTCCTGTCATCTGCGGCACTGGGTCTTGAAAAGGCAGTTCAACATTCCTGCTCACATCCCTTTTCACCAGATCAACCTCACTATTTTTTTGAAGTCACAGATCAAGCCCAACCTCCTCTAAGAAACTTTCTTAAAGTCTCCAACAGCCACTGATTCTGCCTGTTCCCTCCCCACCCACCCATTCTTTATCTACTTAATAGTTTACTGAGCGTTGATTAATGGGTGGGAAATTTATGGCTCCAATGCTACCTAGTGGGAATGTAGGCCCTGCAATGCCAGAGCTCCTGATTTTCCTGGAGCAGCCAGACAGGTGGATTTTTATATGGACTATTCTAGTGTTTTCACAAATCTAGATTGCTAATAGCATTGTAACATCTTGTTACACCAAGAAGGAAGGAAGTGATCAAACAAGGCTACGGTAATGTCAAAAGGACTCATGCCACCTGAATAATCATCCCCTGGCCATAGACAGAATGAGGATAAAAACTGTCCTGAGCTGAAATGAATCAAGTTGCTTAAATATGTAAGTTCATAATTATACTAAAAAGTAAACACAAAAACTGAATTGGTCACATTTGGAGGATACTAGAAAACCAACCTGTCATTTTAACAACTGGTGAATAAAAAAAATAAAGGATTTATTCTGCCTTTTCTATATGAACTGTGCCTCAGGGTGACCAAATAGCTGATGAGGCTAAGTTTCTCTATACAAAAGTATTCCAGAAGAAATCATATCAGAAGAAATGATATCAGAAAAAGTATCAGAAGAAATGATAGAATTAAGAATGCTCCCATTGCAATCCTAATGAGTTACCTGAGGCATTACTTAGGCAATACTTGTCAATGACCAGCACATAACCAGGTAACAGCACATAACCAGGTATTGTACTCCTCTTGGTGGAAGCACACAGCGCCTCAATCCTGCCTACAAGTGCCTGCTCCCCGCCTCACACAAACATAAACAAATCAAAAGTTGAGCTGGATCTTACCACCCAACGACCAACTTACATGAAATAGGGCACTAAAGAACCTGTTAAATGCTTGCAGGGGAAGCAATCGGCAAACACCAGGCTGTGAGATGCTCTACAGCACAAACGACCAACTCCTTCAATAAAATACTGCGAGGAAAGAGAGAGAGGGAGAGGGAGAAAGAGACGGGAGCAGAAACCTGTAAAGAGATTACAGCAATCAACTGCAACAAATAAATGATCTATGTGCACCTCAGTTCAAGTCTGATCAAACTGCAAAAAGTACAAGTGCATCTGGGGAAATGTAAACACGAGTGTGAAAGTCGCTCAGTCGTGTCCGACTCTTATGACCCCATGGACTATACAGTCCATGGAATTCTCGAGGCCAGAATACTGGAGTGGGCAGCCTTTCCCTTCTCCAGGGGATCTTCCCAATGCAGGATTCGAACCCATGTCTCCCATATTGCAGGCGAGCCACCAGGGAAGCCCGTAAACACAAGTATTTGATGTTAAAGAATTATTAATGCTGTTGGTACAGTAAGGAGACTGCAGTGACAGGTGACCCTGAAACAGAGGCTGAAGGGAGAGATGCCAGGTAAAAAACCCAAACTGGCAGGACTCATCAGTGTGGCTCCCAGTGCCGGAGACGTGCGTGAGGGACAGCGATGAAGGGGGCTGGTCCAGGCAGAGACGGCTTCTCACGTGGAGTAAGACTCGAGGCAGGCAGGCCGATTTGAGGGAATCTTGGGGTACAGAGAGGTCTGAGACCCCAAGCCCCGTGTGCGTGGCCAGGACCCGAGACTGGGGTTGGGTGAGGTTTTCCAGCAGCGCCAAGTGGGGGCCCTGTCCACCCAAGCCCCAGGCAGGCACCGCAGAGCTACCTGGGCTCTCCTTCTGCCCCTGACCCCCGCCCCGTTGCTCTGGGGGGCCTGCTCACCTCTGGGGCTGCATCCATGATGCTGGCTTTCCTCTCTGCTCGGCTGCCTCCTGACGGCTTGGATGGCATCTTCTGGAGGAAGTCAGAGATCCTCTCAACCAAGAACTCACGGTCTTTCAGGTTGGCGAACAGAAAGGTCATTTTGCTCTTAGTGCTAATAGACAGAGGGCTGGGCAGGACGCTGGAGCAGTCAGCTTTTTCCACAATGGTCACCTGAGAAGCCAGAAACAGCATCTGGGGGTCTTTATCTTGGGACACAGAGTCACGTGGTTTTGTGAAGGCGAGAGCGCAGTGGACTCAGGCTGCCTTCTGGGCGCGGGGCGGGGCGGGGAGGCAGGGCTCTGCAGGCCTGGGTGCTTCATATCCTGACCCTGCCTCTCGCTGCTGCGTGGGTCCTGTGCACGTCTGAGCCCTGTTTCCACCACTGCTGCTACGTGTGAGGCTATCAGCCTTGGAAAACCGTCCTGAGGGGGATGAGGTGGAACACAGAGTCTGAGCCCAGCTGCTCGCTGATCAGCTCCCTCAAGGCTGACGGTCCTGCCCCCATCCTAAAGCCAAACGAGCAGTCATTCCCCTCCTCAGCACTCACTCCCTCAACACCTCCTGATGCATGTCACGGGCCCAGTTCTTTTTTAAAAAATTAGCTAAGCTTTGGCTGTGCTGGGTCTTTGCTGTTGCCCAGACTTCCTCTAGCTGTGGTGAGCAGGGGCTACTTGCTGCAGAGTGGGGGCTTTTCGCTGTGGTCGCTTCTCTCGCACGCAGGCTCAGTAGTTTTGGATCACCGGCCCTAGGTGGCGCTAGTGGTAAAGACCCCACCTGCCACTGCAGGAGACTAGGAGATTTGGGTTTGATTCCTGGGTGGGGAAGATCCCCTGGAGGAGGGCATGGCAACCCACTCCAGAATTCTTGCCTGGAGAATGCCATGGACAGAGGAGCCTGGGAGGCTACAGTCCATGGGGCCCCACAGAGTCGGACACGACTGAAGTGACTTAGCACAGTGGACACATAAGTGTGACTGGCTCTGAGTGAGGAGCCCCTGGGAAGCCCCCTGGATGGGATGCTGAGGTCAGGGCTAGGTAGGGGCCTCCATCCTGATCAGCTGTGGCCACATTCCAAGAGCTTCCTGGGTTAGCCAGAGCTCTCCGATGTCAGGATGTCAGGACCCCTCAGGAGAAGCGGAGTTGGGCTTAAGATGAGTCTGTAGCCAACCCCCAGACCTGAGGGTCAGGTTGGGATAGCAGCCAGGACAAACCCACAGGGCTAGTGCCAAATGGAGTGTGGGGCCCCTCGGCCTGGAGCTGTGGCTCCTTTAAGTCTTTGCTCTGACTTCCCTTGGGGAAACTGAGGCAGCACAGTCCCTCACACCTATTCATGACTATACCCACAACTTCAGGGCTTTGTACAAAGGTCAGGGAGGTCCCCTTGTTCTGTTTTAAACAGAATCAGACTACTGTGATTTAGGTTCTAACTTTAGAACTTCACTGTGCTTCAGTAATTAAACAGCAAGTATGCCTTGTTGGGATCTATCCTTGACCTCAGGGTCTGGGCCTTCTGTCTGGGTGGTGGTGGGGTGGCTGCTCCCCCTCACTATACATCCTTCACTGCAGCACAGGACAAATGGCTTTGTTTCCACGAGAGTCACTGTGGAAGCCCAAGAAACTAGAGAAAAAAATCCCTGTGACAGATAAGAGCTAGCTTACAGGTGAGAGTTGATCCTCCTCCTGAAAGGTGGCTAACTTCTGATGACTCTGCCAGAGCCTGAGCCCCAGCCAAGGCAGGTATCAGTGAGGGGGCCTCTGAGTGACATGATGGAGGTGGGCATGGTCAGTGTCCTCCAGGCCCAGCCAAAGCAGGGATATGCCAAAGTCCAACTGGAAGACCTGAGAAGGCAGGCCTAAGGGACACGCACCTGCAGAAGGCCGCTGGGCTATGACCCAGTACCAGTGTGAGCGCAGCTGGCAGGCCAAAGCCTGCCCCTTCTTCCCACTGGGTGAGGCTGACCCTTGAGCGGGCACCCGGGGCACCCCACACCCCACGGGGCCTGGTGGAGGACAGGTGCTCAGGGAGGGGCTGAGCCGTGTGCCCTCAGCGCTCAGGTCTCCAAACCCTGAGGGGCTTCCCAGGCCGGGGACCTGGCCGGGGGCCCTGGCAGGCGAGGGGAGAGCTGGCGAGGGTGTCGGGCTCACCTCCCGCAGGGGTATGATAAGGTGGCAAGCATCCTCCTCCTTGCTGGCGAAGCAGATGTAGTTGCTGGAGATAAACATCTGGCCGGGGATGTGCAGCTTGTTGAATGGGGTCCACAGTGTACAGCTCGTGTGGCCGTCCAGGCGCTCGTCCCGGGGCAGCCGAAACGTGGCACGGTAGCACTCGTTCTTGGCTCGAGCATCCAGGTCTCTGGTGGTGGGAAAGGGGATAAGCGTTAGGGCTGATACACTCCCGAAGGGGCCTCATGTCCTCGGCCTCCTCACTGGACTCAGGCTCGTGGGGGTCCTCCTGTGAGCAAGTGGTGCCTAGGGACCTCAGAGTTCAATAAAACACGCACACTGAACAATTCAGTAGGGAAATGCGGACATCCGTCGGGTCAGCAGAGGAGCGGTGAACAGACAGCATGCCTCGTGAGCCCAGAAGATGCCTGTGCCCACCCTGCTGCTTCTTCCTGGGAAGACCGGCCCCACCTGGGAACCCAGACAGGGCCTCCCGACAGGCAGGTGTGGAGTTAGGACGAAAACGCAGGGCGCTAGGACTTCCCCAGAAGTGCAGTGGTTATGCTTCTGAGCTTCCACTGCAGCGGGGGCAAGTTACACCCCTGGTTGGGGAACTAAGATCCCAAGTGCTGAGTGGCTTGGACCAAAAAAACCTCAAAAAACATAACACAGGGTGCTGTTGTTTAAGAGAAACATAGCCTCGCTGGGCCTATGACAGTGTGAGTCAGGGCCCTGCAGGGACCAATCCTTGTGAATATCTCCTCCCCAGGCCCAGGGGAGCAGCCAATCTCCCCCGAGCGGGGCCTGGCGGCACCCCCGACAAACACCCTCGACGGACAGCGCCAGAGCCTGCCGAGTGCTGCCGTTTTTCCTTCCCATAGGTTCTGAGAGCCACTCGGTCACTCGCGTGAGCCAAGTGCTGTCCTTGGACAGAGCTCTGCCAGACGGTGCAGAGTCTGGGCCTGGACTGTGGTCTCTGAGCCCTGGGGCGAGATTCTCACTCAGGCCATCTCTGCGCTCCCCCTGGCCTGCGAGCGTCCCGTGACGCTGCCACGGAGGAGCAAGGACAGAGCTGCTCTGGAGGGGCCGGCCCCGCGACGTGTTCCTCGGTCTGCTGGTTCCCACACAGAGTGGCAGGGCCTCAAACCCGCGCAGGGCGCGCTCCTGGGGCCTGTGCACTGAGGCCTTCCCGACGCGGCCTCCGGGCGCCCCGGCTCCCGCGGTGGGCGGCAGTCCTGGGCTCCGCTGCGCGCTCGCTCACGGCCAAGGGCCGGGGCCTGGGCGAGTTACTCTGTCCACAGGGGCCCCGGCTTCCTATTTCAGACTCTGGAGATGGCGAGCGCGCCCCGCCCCGGCGCTGGAGAAGCGATACCGGAGGCACTCCCTCCGGGCCAGCAGCAGGGTTTAGGATTATGCCTCTGTGAACCCCCTGCCCTTCGTGCACTACGGAAACCACCCTTCACCGGCCCCCTCCCACACATGGTGCCTGGGCCGGGTGAGGAGGGCGGGTCCCCGCCCGGGCGGGCCGACGCACCGCTTCAGCGCAGAGATGTTCCTGTGCGGCCTCGGCGGCCTGGGCGGCGCCCTCTCTTCCAGGAAGCCCTCGCTGTCCAGCAGCTGCCGCACGGCCAGGTTGGCCAGCTGCTCCATGAGCTTGAAGGTCTCCCCGATGTTGAGGAACATGGAGAAGAAGAGCTCCTGGTCCCGCGTGTCCACGCGGATGCTCTCGGGGAAGAGCAGTGTGGCGTTCTTCTCCAGCCGCGTGACGTCCACCCACTGCACCACCAGGCTCACTGGACGCCGGGGGGGACAGACACAGCATGACGGCAAACTCACTGCAGGGCCGGTGGGCCGGCTCCTGCATCCCCGCTGTACCCAGCAGCCGCTGCCGCGAGCAGGACCCCCAGGCCGGAGCCCGGCTGTGCAGGGCTCACCCAGCTCCCAGTCCCAAGAACCTCCTGGGCTTGCCCACAGAATGGCTGAAGGATGACATGAATGAACAAGCAGAGGCGAGCGAGCTGAGCCCCGGGACCTGAAAAGCCCCAGCTGGGGGGAATGTGCTGCATGGGAACAGGTCACTACATGGTGTGACTGGCACAGACAGGACACTGGCCCTGCCTCGTGTGCAGATGTGAAGGCGGGACAGAGGTGGGTGAGGTTGGGACACGTGTCTGCAAGGCTGGGCGCTGGCCTTGCTGGGCCCGGGAAGGGGACACTGAGAGCCGCTGAAGCCTTGGGGCTGCTTTCCGGGGTGACGTGTCAGCAGAGGGCGTGGGCTGGGTGTCTGCCCTCTGTCCTGAGGCCAGGGCTTCCTGGGTGGAGGCCCTGCAGTAGGTGGGTGCAGAGGCGCACACCCAAGGCCCCATGGAACCTGGAGCCACTCAGGGATGAAGGGGGCTCTGGTATGTTCTACGTGAAAGAGGGGAGGCCCTGTGCAGAAAGTCACCATGTTGAAGAGCTGTGCTGGTTGACGCAGACATGACAGAAGCCCCCAAAAGCCAGGTGATGTTTGGCTCGAGTCTGGGTGTTCTGCTCATGGGTCACTGTGTTCTGGGGAGACTCTGGTGGTTGTGTGGGGACAGAATATCGGGGGGCCGAGGAGGCCGAGCCCTCAGGAAGTCTGGAGGACTGGGGAGGGGGTGCACTTTGTAGAGGCGAGGTGGAGGATGAGTGCAGAGGAGGATGCCCGCAACAGCTGGAGGCTGGGGCAGGGGCTGGGGTGATGCAGGGAGCCCCGCTGCTTGCACTCACCCTCCTTGCCCAGCAGAAAGGAGTAGAAGCAAAGGTGGTTGACGGTCAGGTAGAGCCAGCCCTGCCGCGGCACTCGGCCCTTCCAGTAGCTGCAGGAGTAGTAGTTGACCAGCTTCTCCCCCTCGGGCATCCCGAACTGCTTCCTCATTTTCAGCTCGGCCTCCTTGAACTTGCCAGGGTCTTCATCTCCCTGGGGCTGCACGTTCTTGTTCTCTTCTGCGATGATGCCCTGGAGGAGGACACGGGGAATCAGCCAGGGGCGCTCAGGGCTCCTGGACACTGACCCAGGGCCACAAGCAGGGAGACCTGACAGCTGCTCTGGCCACACAGAACAGGCAACTTGCCCTAACTCCCCGAGCTGTTTTTCTCTACTAGCTCAGAGCAAAGACTTTCAGATTTACATTTTAGTTATTTTAATGTAAATGACTGAAAAATATAATACATAAACATGGCAAAATAAATTGCAAATAGTAGAAAAGGGAGTTCAGTGAGAAGGGAGTCTCCATCTCCTCTGCTATTGTAGCCACTTTGCTGATTTTTTCCCAAACAGGCTGGCACTGATGCACCTTTAAGCAAATACACACAACCTGCTCTTTCCCTTCTTTCTTTGCCCAGATGGGATCTTGCTGTGGCACTGTTCTATGAAGGGCATTTCTCACGCCAGTGTCCTGAAGGCTGCTCTGTATCTGACACTCCCCCTTCTCCCCATACCAGGTGCCTACGGCCTCTGGCCCTTGCTCAAGGCCCTAGGGTCAGCTGCAGGGCCCACCCAGCTCAGGGCCTCAGTGCTGTGTCCCGCCAGCATCTTTCCTGGGCTCAGGGTGCCCAGAAGTATCACCCTGGGCCACAGAGCCAAACCTCCTGGGGGTACAACAGGTACATATGGGTATATCTGGCTCAAAATGTACACGTAGATCTTCCACGGGGTGTGACTACGAGATAAGCTAAAGGAATTCAAGGCAAGTGGTGTGGCCCAGACTGCCGCTTCCACTGAGCCTCCTGGCAGCCTCACGTCCCTGCATCCACAAGTAGGAGAAACAGCCAGGAGCTGGGGTGAGGACCCAAGAGGAGCACCTCCATTTCCGTACAGACAGCACCACTCTAACTGCAACCCCAACATCTCTCTCTCTCTCAAGCTGCCTCTCCACCTCCCCACAGCACTGCTGCAGAAGCGAGCTCTACATCTGAGCACCCTCCTCACTACTAAGGCCCCACCTTTGTCTTCTGCTGCCCTCCAGTGTGCCTACTGGGAGGCTGGAGAAGGGGCCCCACCGGCGGGATGGTGAGCGCCAGACAGCCTATGGACCGCCACTGGCCCCTTGGCCTTCAGGCCCCCTTCCTGGGTCTCGGCGGGTGGCTCCCACTCCTTCAGCAGCACCTGGGAGGTCCCCAAACAGGAAGCAGATGGGCTGACATGCTGCTTTGCACTTTTCTCTGCATTCCCACTGGGCTCTGCTCGAGCAATGGTCCCCACAGATGGGCACGAACCACCTGGCTTATAGGACTACGGTTCTGTTTGCTAGCTGATAGAAATGCACTGTAAGAACCCCTGGGTAGTTCTGTGAAAAATACCGTTGGTAGCTTGATAGGGATTGCATTGAATCTATAGATTGCTTTGGGTAGAATAGCCATTTTGACAATATTGATTCTTCCAATCCATGAACACGGTATGTTTCTCCATCTGTTTGTGTCCTCTTTGATTTCTTTCATCAGTGTTTTATAGTTTTCCATGTATAGGTCTTTTGTTTCTTTAGGTAGATATACTCCTAAGTATTTTATTCTTTTTGTTGCCATCGTGAATGGTATTGTTTCCTTAATTTCTCTTTCTGTTTTTTCATTGTTACTATATAGGAATGCAAGGGATTTCTGTGTGTTAATTTTATATCCTGCAACTTTACTATATTCATTGATTAGCTCTAGTAATTTTCTGGAAGAGTCTTTAGGGTTTTCTATGTAGAGGATCATGTCATCTGCAAACAGAGGGAGTTTCACTTCTTCTTTTCCTATCTGGATTCCTTTTACTTCTTTTTCTGCTCTGATTGCTGTGGCCAAAACTTCCAACACTATGTTGAATAGCAGTGGTGAGAGTGGGCATCCTTGTCTTGTTCCTGATTTCAGAGGAAATGCTTTCAATTTTTCACCATTGAGGGTGATGCTTGCTGTGGGTTTGTCATATATAGCTTTTATTATGTTGAGGTATGTTCCTTCTATTCCTGCTTTCTGGAGAGTTTTAATCATAAATGAGTGTTGAATTTTGTCAAAGGCTTTCTCTGAATCTATTGAGATAATCATACGGTTTTTATCTTCCAATTTGTTAATGTGGTGTATTACATTGATTGATTTGCGGATATTAAAGCATCCTTGCATTTCTGGGATAAAGCCCACTTGGTCATGGTGTATGATTTTTTTTAATATGTTGTTGGATTCTGTTTGCTAGAATTTTGTTAAGGATTTTTGCATCTATGTTCATCAGTGATATTGGCCTGTAGTTTTCTTTTTTGTGGCATCTTTGTCTGGTTTTGGAATTAGGGTGATGGTGGCCTCATAGAATGAGTTTGGAAGTTTACCTTCATCTGCAATTTTCTGGAAGAGTTTGAGTAAGATAGGTGTTAGCTCTTCTCTAAATTTTTGGTAGAATTCAGCTGTGAAGCCATCTGGTCCTGGGCTTTTGTTTGCTGGAAGATTTTTGATTACAGTTTCAATTTCTTTGCTTGTGATGGTTCTGTTAAGAGCTTCTATTTCTTCCTGGTTCAGTTTTGGAAAGTTATACTTTTCTAAGAATTTGTCCATTTCATCTAAGTTGTCCATTTTTTTGGCATAGAGCTGCTGGTAGTAGTCTCTTATGATCCTTTGTATTTCAGTGTTGTCTGTTGTGATCTCTCCATTTTCACTTCTGATTTTGTTAATTTGGTTCTTCTCTATTTGTTTCTTAATGAGTCTTGCTAATGGTTTTGTCAATTTTGTTTATTTTTTCAAAAAACCAGCTCTTAGCTTTGTTTATTTTTGCTATGGTCTCTTTAGTTTCTTTTGCATTTATTTCTGTCCTAATTTTTAAGATTTCTTTCCTTCTGCTAACCCCATTTCACAATTTGTATGGAAATACAAAAAACCTCGAATAGCCAAAGTAATCTTGAGAAAGAAGAATGGAACTGGAGGAATCAACCTGCCTGACTTCAGACTCTACTACAAAGCCACAGTCATCAAGACAGTATGGTACTGGCACAAAGACAGAAATATAGATCAATGGAACAGAATAGAAAGCCCAGAGATAAATCCACAAACCTATGGACACCTTATCTTCGACAAAGGAGGCAAGGATATACAATGGAAAAAAGACAACCTCTTTAACAAGTGGTGCTAGGAAAACTGGTCAACCACTTGTAAAAGAATGAAACTAGAACACTTTCTAACAACATACACAAAAATAAACTCAAAATGGATTAAAGATCTAAATGTAAGACCAGAACTATAAAACTCCTAGAGGAGAACATAGGCAAAACACTCTCCGACATAAATCACAGCAAGATCTTCTATGACCCACCTCCCAGAATATTGGAAATAAAAGCAAAAATAAACAAATGGGACCTAATGAAACTTAAAAGCTTTTGCACAACAAAGGAAACTATAAGTAAGGTGAAAAGAGAGTCCACAGATTGGGAGAAAATAATAGCAAATGAGGAAACAGACAAAGGATTAATCTCAAAAATATACAAGCAACTCCTGAAGCTCAATTCCAGAAAAATAAATGACCCAATCAAAAAATGGGCCAAAGAACTAAATAGACATTTCTCCAAAGAAGACGTACAGATGGCTAACAAACACATGAAAAGATGCTCAACATCACTCATTATCAGAGAAATGCAAATCAAAACCACAATGAGGTACCATTACACGCCAGTCAGGATGGCTGCTATCCAAAAGTCTACAAGCAATAAATGCTGGAGAGGGTGTGGAGAAAAGGGAACCCTCTTACACTGTTGGTGGGAATGCAAACTAGTACAGCCACTATGGAAAACAGTGTGGAGATTTCTTAAAAAACTGGAAATAGAACTGCCATATGACCCAACAATACCACTTCTGGGCATACACACTGAAGAAACCAGATCTGAAAGAGACATGTGCACCCCAATGTTCATCGCAGCACTGTTTATAATAGCCAGGACATGGAAGCAACCTAGATGCCCATCAGCAGACGAATGGATAAGGAAGCTGTGGTACATATACACCATGGAATATTACTCAGCCATTAAAAAGAATTCATTTGAATCAGTTCTAATGAGATGGATGAAACTGGAGTCCATTATACAGAGTGAAGTAAGCCAGAAAGATAAAGACCAATACAGTATACTAACACATATATATATGGAATTTAGAAAGATGGTAATGATAACCCTATATGCAAAACAGAAAAAGAGACACAGAAGTACAGAACAGACTTTTGAACTCTGTGGGAGAAGGTGAGGGTGGGATGTTTCGAAAGAATAGCATGTATATTATCTATAGTGAAACAGATCACCAGCCCAGGTGGGATGCATGAGACAAGTGCTCAGGCCTGGTGCACTGGGAAGACCCAGAGGAATCGGGTGGAGAGGGAGGTGGGAGGGGGGATCGGGATGGGAAATACATGTAACTCTATGGCTGATTCATATCAATGTATGACAAAACCCACTGAAAAAAAAAAAAAAAAAAAAAAAAAAGAACCACTGGGTAGACTTTAAATGACTAATTTAATTTCTTTAACAGTTTTAGGCAGATTCAAGTGTTCTGTTTCTTTGTCTCAGTTTCAGTTCTATTATGTGGCAGATCAGATGACAGCCCCCCTAAAGATGTTCCCTGGAGAAGAGAGTGGGAACCCACTCCAGTACTCTTGCCTGGACAGTCTCCATGGACAGAGGAGCCTAGGGGCTACAGTCCATGCGGTTGCAGAATCGGACATGACTGAGAGACTAACACACTGAAGATGCTACATCCATTTCCCAGGAGAGTTGAGGGAGAGGTACCAATAGATTAAACAAGTCAATCAAGACGTCAGTGCTGCTGGCATTAAAAGAAAGGTAAGGACCCAGAGCTACGAAATCCATGGCTCCTGTTTAGTCGCTCAGTTGTGTTCGACTCTTCGCAACCCCTTGGACTGTAGCTTGCCAGGCTCCTCTGTCCGTGGGGTTTCCCAGGGAATACTGGGAGTGGGTTGCCATTTCCTTCTCCAGGGGATCTTCCTGACCCAGGGGTTGAACCTGTGTCTCCTGCATTGGCAGGTGGGTTCTTTACTGCTGAGTCAGTAAAGGGAAGCCCTACACGGTTCCTAAAAGCTGGAAAAGGCAAGGAAGTGGATTCTCCCCTCAGAGCTTCCAAGAATCAGTCCTGTCAATTCCTTGATTTTAGCCTGTGAGATTTCATTTCAGACTTCTGACATGCAGAACTGCAAGATGAAAAACATGTGCTTACTTAAAATTAGTGTTTTAAACGTTTGGCTGTCGTGGGTCTTCCTGCTGCCAGGCTCTCCTCGAGCTGCAGGGAGTGGGAGCCACTCTCTGGCGGTGCTGCTCGAGCCTCCCACTGCAGCGGCTCCTTTTGCTGCAAGCACAGGCTCTAGAGTGCACGGGCGTCAGTAGTTGTGGCTTCCCAGGTCGAGAGTACAGGCTCAACAGTTGCGGCACTCAATCCCAGATCAGGGGCCCAACCCGTGCATCCTTCGGCAGGTGGGTTCTTTACCACTGAGCCTCCAGGGAAGCCGTAAGAACTGCTGTCTCACAGTGGCCCAGGTGGTAAAGCGTCTGCCTGCAATGGGGGAAACCTGGGTTCTATCCCTGGGTCGGGATGATCCCCTGGAGAGGGAAATAGCAACCCACTCCAGCCCTCTTGCCTGGAAAATCCCATGGACAGAGGAGCCTGGTGGGCTACAGCCCACAGGATGGCAGAGTCAGGCATGACTGAGCAACTTCACTTTCACTTTTAACTTTATGGTAACTTATTACAATAGCAACTGGAAACTAAAGCATTATTTTAATAGTGTCCATCTTGTCTTAATTCTTATAATTTATGGGTATAAAGCTGTTCATGGCATTTTTTTTTAAACTCTTTTTTTTTTTTAATATTTCATTCCCAACATGGCTTGAGGTTTTTCTCTCTCGTCCTGTATCACTTTTGCCACAGGTTTGTTTATATTTTAGATCTGTTTTTTGATCTGTTCTTCTTCTGTATCATTTCTTTATTTTCCAAGAAATTAACTTTTTCCGTTTGTTATAGGCATACCCTGGAGATATTGCTGGTGTGGTTCTGTCTGAACCATGGCAATAAAGCACACATAAGCAAGTCATACAATTTTTTTGGTTTCACAGTGCATATAGAAGTTATGTCTATTAAATATGTAATAGTATTATGTCTAGAAAAACAAGGTACCTATCTTAATTAAAAAATACTTTACTGCTAAAAAATGACAACTATAATCTGGTGAATAATAGAGTCTTTGGTGAATAGTAAATCTTTCTGTGATAACTGTATTTCCATCTTTCTAATTTCCTGGTTTCTCTGGAATGCTTCTAATTTACTGAATTGGGCACTTGGCTCACTAATTCCCACCTTTCTTTTTTATCACATCATTATAAAACATAAAACTTAAGACTTTACATTTCCTTCTGTGTGCTGCTTTTACATCTCACAAATTCTGATATTCAGTAGTGTTTCTGTAACTGTCCAGTTCTCTCTTTCTTTTGGTGGCATCGTGCATCTTGCAGGATCTTAGTTCTCCAACCAGAGGATCAACCAGGGTCCCAGCAGTAAAAGTGCTGAGTCCTAACCACTGGCTTGCCAGGGAATTCCCTCAACATTTTTTCTCTTTTAAAAAATAATTTTAATTAATTAATTTATTTTTGGCTGTCCTGGGTTTTCGTTGCTGTGTGGGCTTTTCCCTAGTTGCAGTGAGTAGGGGCAGCTCCTCAGTCACGCTGTGAGGACTGCTCATTGCAGGGGCTCCTCTTGTTGGGGAGCATAGACTCTAGGGGGGTCGGGCTTCAGCAGCTGCAGCTCGCAGGCTCCGCGGTGCACGTGCGGGCTCTGGAGCACAGACTCGTAGCTGTGGCGCACGGGCTCCTCCTGGCCCAGGGATCAAACCCATGTCTCCTGCATTGGACCCCACACCACTGAGTCACCAGGGAAGCCCCCTCACCTCCACACTTTCTAATTTCCAGTTTTAATTTGACTCATCGAGAACTTTGGTCTATTTTGTTGATTAGTTTGTTTGGGCTTGGCATAAGGGAGACATTCCATAATGTTGCTGTTATTATTATTATTGCCCAGCTGGTTCATTAGGAGAGTGAAGACTGGCCTCTGCTCTCTTTGCCTGGTTTCCTGGAGCTAGAAGGCAACACAGGTCCTATCCTAACTCACCCCGAGGTCTGCCCAGATCTAGGAAGTGCTGGCATTATGAAGTCACAAGGGCTTGCCCAAAGCAAGTTTGTATCATAAACTCTGACCTAGTAAGGGCCCTCTGAGGAATCTAACCCAAGGCAATAAACCACCAGAAAGAAAAAAAAGGCAGACACACACACACACATTCTCAGATAAATGCTCATTATGCTAATTACTCCCTAAAGGGGAAACAATCTAAACATCGCTGTGATAAGTTTTTACACATTCATAATTATTTTGTTACCTGTAAAATATTCCACTAAGACTATCACGTATGACTGATCAAGTCCCCTGAATATAAGATGCTCAGCACGGTATTCATATAGAAAATAGTAAGTGCTATGTTACCAAGTATGATCGCTCTTGATTAGCAAAGGAAAGAACAGCTGCTTCCCCTCTTACCATGGGACCGGGAGGCACAGCGCTGCAGGAAACATCCTGATACATATGCCGTCTGCACGTACGAATCCACTCTAGGGTAAATGCCAGGGAACGGAATTGCTGGGTCAAAATATCTGTGCCTTTTGAAGCTATGTTAGCTTTATGATAGAAATATACTTCATATTACCCTGTCATTTCCAACTTCTTCCTCTGTTGGCCAAGGAACTAGGCACAGAGTTGGATATCTGCATATTTGCTCTGACACTCTCTAAGGGAATAGGGACTCCCAGCTACACTTAGTCAGACTCTGGCGGCTGGCCAGAAGATGAGGCCTGCATACAATGAGTTCAACCGCCCCTTTCAGTACCAAGAGAACAGGATCGGACAGTTCGTTCCACCTCTGTTTAGTGGAGGAAAGAACTATATCATGTTGTCTGAAGGTTTCAAAGGGTGACATAGGTGAATACTGCTAGTCCAAAGAAGGGAGTCAGAACCAGTATGGAGAGTGAGTCTTACGTGTATCTTGCCCTTGACGAAGGTGGTGATATCTTCCTCATTGTCAAAGATGGACAGCGTCTGGAGTAAGTTATTTTCCAGCCATTCCCAGTGTTTTGTGATCTCTTTTCGGGAAGAACCTAGGGGTGGTTTGGTGGAATAAAGAAAAGGAAAATCACAAAATCACCAGGCCTTAAACATAAACTGAGAGAGAGTTTAAAATGGGTGATCTAATTTGCTATACAAAAAAGATTACTATCTTTCACCTGTTTACTCTTTCCATATGTGTGTGTGTGTGTGTGTGTGTGTGTGTGTATAAAATAAAAGTCATAAATGGTCCTGATAAAAACACAAAATAAAAAAAATCACATAGAATTACAGAGTCACGGAAAAAGTAAAGCCTCCATTTCCCTCTAACACCACGAGCAAGAGTGACTGCTTGTTTCTTGTGTCCTCCCAGAAATAGTTTGTACATGTGCAGATTTGCTTACTTACTTTTCCTTGAAACAAAAGGACTTAATGTGGTCTTCCAAGTGTAGGTGATTAGCCAGACACAGTCAGACTTGGTATAGGTGACTGCAGTTCTCCTGAGAATTTAGGCCTCCACAGATGGCAGCGGGAGCTTCCTGCAGGAGGCCAGGTCCCTGGCTGGCTGGTCTCCTGCCAGGAGGATGGGGCCAGATGCCCCATCCAGGCCTCTGACTGCTCTTCCTCCTCCCCCGAGTTCACACCCCAACCGGATTCTGTCTCTTCCAGGAACCCTTTTATTTTTATTTTTTTTGTTTCACCCGTTTGATTCTTTCAGATGCTAGCTGGCCCCCAGGGTCTGCCTCACCTAGGAGGGAGGTCCTCGTTCTCCTTAGGAAGAGGGCCCCTCGAGGGCACCACAGGCCCGTGGAGATGGAAATACTCAGAGGCGGCCCAGTGCCGTTCCTAAAGGCAGGCAGCTGCTTTCTCTGCCTCCACCAGGGAACTGGGAAAAGGGACCTCAGGAGGAGAAGTAAAAGGATGAGGCAAGTCTCTTCCCCACCCCTCTGGTACCCCAGTTTTGGGGTTTATCATGTGTCTGGCATGGGGTTTGCACTTAGGAACTCTTTTCTAAATGAATTCACACAAGAATAAGGAAAGGAGTGAAGGCTCTGCTTCCTTTTCAGTGTCCTGGGACAGTCTGCTGACTCTAGGCACCCGGAAGGCCCCGCTGTCTCTGTGGCTGCGGGGAGGCCCACACACTCGGATGGAGGGGGCTGTAGCAGAGACGCGAGTTCCGCGTGACTGTCACGACAGACACTTTTCGCTGGGTGCCTGATCCCTGCTCACCCCATCCTTTCCTGCCTGGCTACAGCTCTTCTACCAGCTGAAGACCCCGTCCTGGCTCCATTCCTGCCAGGCCGAGTTGGTCCCTGTCACCTCCTCTGGCCCAGGTACCTGCTCAATGTCTGTCTTCCAGAGTCACAGTCCAGCCTGTCTTGGTTAGGGTTGATTTCTTTTGTTTCTTTACATTTACCCAAGCAGTTCACCACCCTAACAAGCAACTACATAGAAAGATCCTTTCCCACGGGTCAGTGGGAGAATGTTCATGTGAAGACGATTAAACCCAGAATCACACACTAACAGTGATAATCATGATGATAAGCATAACAACAGATGATTATAACAAGAGATAACCATAAACAGAAATTCCTAAATCATCCGTGAATTATTATTTTTTTCATTTTTCTTTGCATTATCTATTATGGCCTCCTTTCCCTAGTGCATAGAGGCCAACTTCTCCTAGTTGTTAGGAGAAGGGAGTTCTTTCTTTCTTGCTTTTTTTTGCTAAGAACCCATATTTGAATGTGAAAGTTGAATTTACATGTGATGTAACTCTCACACACATTGCTGGCAACCTAAAACAAAGGAATCTTGTTCACTATACCTGTGTGGATCTGTCTGCACTTTAATTATAAATATTTACATATATTCACATAAAAGAATTATTAGTTAAGAGCAACTTGATCTTCATCTCAGTTCAGTTCAGTCGCTCAGTCGTATCTGACTGAGACCCTATGGACTGCAGCACACCAGGCTTTCCTCTCCATTGCCAACTCCTGAAGTTTGCTCAAACTCAATTCCATTGAGTCGGTTTTGCCATCCAACCATCTCAACCTCTGTCGTCCCCTTCTCTTCCTGCCTTCAATCTTTCTCAGCATCAGGGTCTTTTCCAGCAAGTCAGTTCTTAGCATTACGTGGCCAAAGTATTTCCAATGAATATTCAGGACTGATTTTCTTTAGGAAATCATTTAGTACCAAGTAAATACTGAGACTACTCTATCTCTATGCCGGGTACTGGTAATAAAAAATATAATAGCTAATTAAATTTTAAGTGCTATTTCTATTTTTCCAGAACTTTTTATAAATTATCTTATTTGATTCTTAGAGCACCTCAGAAACAGGTAGAGTTATTTTCATTTTATAGGATGAAGCTGAGGCACAGTTAGGTTGAGGATGTTGCCCAGAGTCACCTCGATGGCAAGTGACCAAACCATAATGCTAATCCAGGCTGCCTGCACTCTCACGGAGTTGCTAGTCTGGTGGGAGAGCAGCAAATCTTCAGTGCAAAAGTGCTGGTGGGGACATGGCAAGTCCAAGGGAGGGAGGAGCGGTATGTGGGATGTGGTTCTGGGGAATCTGGGAAAGTTTCCATAGAATGTGACATCTAGGCAGGTACTTGACAGAGCAGGGGGAGGTAATGTGGATGCGGGTGGACACTGTAGGCACATCAGCCAGGACAGATGCAGTGAAGGACTTCAGGGCCTGCAAGTGTCTTGTCTGGCTGAAGGCCAGGTGTGAGCTGGGGGAGGAAGACAGAAATGGAGGCAGGCAGACCCTGAAAGTCCTTTGGTGGTAGTTTAGTTTCTAAGTTCTGTCCGACTCTTGCAACCCCATGCATTGTAGTCTGCCAGGCTCCTCTGTCCATGGGATTCTACAGGCAAGAATACTGGACTGGGGTGCCATTTCCTTCTCCAGGGAATCCCCTTGTAGCTCTCCCACCAGACCAGCAACTCCTTGAGGGTATGAGCAGCCTGGATTAGCATTATGGTTTGGTCACTTTCCAGTGAGGTGACCCTGGGCAACATGCTCAACCTAACTGTGCCTCAGCTTCATCCTGTAAAATGAAAATAACTGTCTCCAAGGTGCTCTAAGAATCAAAAAGATAATTCATAAAAAGTTCTGGAAAAACAGAAATAGTACTTAAAATTTAAAGGGGAAAAGTCCTTCAATGGCAAGCTAAGGCGTCAAGATTCAGTGGCAGGTGTCAGTAGGGGTCTGATTTTGGGCAAAACAGAGCGGCACAGGCAGATGAGCAGGGGCCGGACCGGCAGAGGCTCCCCAGTACAGCGCACCCCTCCCCTGGGGGCCTCCCACAAGGCCCCCCGAGCAACTGCACGCCTCTCTTCCTGCAGAGAGGCTGCTCACACTGCCACTGCCCCCTCTCCTTCCACTCTCTGAGAAGGAAGACCCCAAGACACAAATCAACACCTCGAGGACCCGTTTCAGCACGAAACAGCTCATCTTGGCCCAGGCACACGTCAACTGCCCCCGACACAGGAAGCCTCTGGCTCCTGCAAGTGCCCTCCTCAGGGGGCCCTGGCACCTATCCCAGCCCCCGTAGCTGGAGTCCAGCTGTGACCACTCTCATCATCTCTTCTCAGGTCTCCAAGGAAAAACACTAGCTTGGGGTACAGTGACACCGTGGCTGCTCGCACAGGGAGGAATTCAGCACAGTGGACATGAGTGCCCTGGGTCTGATTTAGAGTTCTTTGGGCCTTTGGGCAAGTTTATTAACCCCTCTGGGCCACAGTTTCCTCGTCTTTAAAACAGGGAAAACCAACGTTCTCCCTTCTGGAGTTGCTGGGAGGCTCACATGCCTGGCAGGCAGGAAGTGCTGTCTGAGAGCCAGCTATGACTGCTGTCTGCTGTTCCATCTCAGCCAGTCTGGTCCCGCTGAAAGGGGACTTCCTCCTGGATTCTCAGGAGAGTGGATGTCTCCTCTTAGGACAACTGTAGCTGATTCTCGTTATTCACGGTGGTTGTGTTCTACAAAGTTTCCTGGAACACTGAATTTGCCAATACTGCTTCCAGGGGAGCTATAGGGCCAAGTTCCTATGAGCCTCCAGTCACACCATTTGCATCAACTGATCCATATACTACTTTGTCTTATGTCTTTCTGCTTAGAGCCATCTTATTTAATACATAATTTTAACACCCTAGCATGGAACTCATAGCCAGGAGCACTGTAACTAACGCATGAAGGAAGCTCCTCTAACTCATATTTTCTCTGTAAGGCACATCGCAGCTTCTTGCCTTTAAAAGCACCACATGCCATGCAGCGCTTTAGCATTATACTTGGGGCCATTTTAAACAGCAAAGTCATCAACAGGTAACACAAAAACATGAAAAGCACGGCGCTTAGATTTTTAAAAGGAGACGTCTTCATGGTCTGACAGCTGAAACAATAAGGCAGAAAGGTGGCTTGTTCCACCTCAGCAGGGAACCTGTGTGTCTGGTGACAAATTCTTCACTGCTCTGCACACACACACGCTCACAGATGTCCAAAATCACCACAAGTATTGATATGGGGGTTTACAGATGACTTTTAGTGAGCAGGTGAATTAAAAAATTATGTAGTGCATGAAAAATGATCAACGGCATCATCTTGAGAAAAAGTTAGCAGAACATGGAGACTGCCCAAGGCCAAGCCCTTGGCAAGGCACAGGGCTTCGTGACACTCAGCCCCACCTGCCCTGCACGGATACACTGCCTTGCTGAGGTGGATGTTGGCCTGGCCTGTGCCGAGTAAAGGGCAGCAGCAGACTCGCAGCAGGCCACGGGCCGCGCAGGAATGCAGGCTGAGTCCCGCCCCCTCCGGGTCAGGCCGCCCCCAGCGCCCCTGGTGACTCAAGGCACCTACCGCACGCCACTGTCCAATAGACCTGTGAATCCTGGGTCTGGTGCAGGATGCGGTACGGGGCCACGCGGGCGCTGGAGTCCAGCACCACATCCAGGGTGCCCACAAGAAGACCTGGCAACAGGGCAGAGAGAGGGAGGGTGAGGGAGGGCTGCGCTGCAAGCTGAGCCCGGCTGGAGGCAGCTGCGAGGGGAACACCGCCCCACAGCCCCAGCCCAGAGCGAGAAACATTGTGCGTCATCCAAGTCCATTAAATTACTTCTTTTTCCTCAAAGGCCTTCAGCCAGTTTCTGATCCCTATCAAAAAAATCCCCTCCTACTTATTCCTGTTTATCCTCCTGACTCAGAAACACCTGCAGGCAGGGACTGATTCAAGTTTTACAGGGTTCAAAGCTCACATGATCCGCTAGGCCCTCTTCAAGAAAAACACAAAATCAGATTTGAAAACTAGCATTTGTTCAGAATGAGGAAGTACAGCAAAACAAAACAAGGACTTCCCTGGTGGTCCAGTGGCTAAGACTTTATGTTCCCAACGCAGGGGCCCGGGTTTGAGGCCTGGTCAGGAAACCAGACTCCACATGTTGCAACTAAAGATCCCTCGTGTTGCAACTAAGACTCAGCACAACCAAACAAATAAATATTAAACAAAACAATATCACAAATATCACAAAATCCAGAAAAACAGTGTGATTTGTTTTATTAACTGCCAGACACATTTCTTATGACATGTCTCTGACATTTCTGGCTGTATACTCTGATGCCTTTTTCATAAGACAATGATTTTTAACATCATTTTCCACATCAACAACAGGAAGATAATGTAGCCTTAAAAGTCATGATGGAAAATAACAGGCAAATTTTTAGTATCATCCAAACTGTCCCATTTCCCCCCGCCAATCTCTGAAGCATTTCAGGACATTTCAAGTTTTCCTTCTCATCACAATGTCATCAACATTTGTCAACATCACTATTTCCCCAATAAACCAGAGGAAATGTTTACATTTTGGAACTATTTGATTTATTCCTCTTCATTAATAGAATGTTTCAGCTAAATAAAAGCCTGTCCACTGTTCATATTTGAGGTTTGCTTATTATTTTTTATTTTTGACTGCGCTGGGTCTTCATTGCTCTGTGTGGGCTACTCTCCAGCTGCATCTCAGTGTGATTTCTCCCGTTGCAGAGCGTGGCTAGAGCATGGGCTAGAATATGGGCTCAGTTGCTCCACGGCACGTGGAATCTTTCTGGAGCAGGGAGGGACAGAACATGTGTCCCCTGCATTTGCAGGCTGATTCTTTTTTGTTGCTCATAAGGAATATTGAACCTATAGTTTTCCTTTTTTAAAAACAAGTTTTATTTATTTCTGGCTGTGCTGGGTCTTGGTTGCTGGGTGGGTTTTTCTCTAGCTGTGCTGAGTGGGGGCTGCTCTCCAGTGGTGGGGCAACAACTTCTTGCAGCAGTAGCCTCTCTTTTTAGAGCACAGGCTCTAGGGCGCATGGGCTTCAGCAGTTATGACATACAGGCTCAGTAGCTGCTAGCTGCAGGCTCTAGGGCACCGGCTCAACAGTTGCTCTGTAGCATGTAGGATCTTCCTGGATCAGGGATTAAACCTGAGTCTCCTGCATTGGCAGGCAGATTCTTTACCATTGAGTCACCAGGGAAGCCCCAGCAGGTGGATTCTTAACCTCTGAACTACCAAGGAAGTCCCTACTTTTTCCTTTAAAAAAATGCTACGTTTGGTATGATCTGAAAATATTTTGTTACCATTTTCCTACTGAGAGCAGAATAATTACTGTTGATTTTATTGCTTGACTTTAACACTTGTTTCATATTCCATTTTAATCTGCTTTTTCACCCTCCAGTCTAACAAATAAAATAATCAGTTACAAAAGAAGGTAATTTTCACATACATCCAAGTCAGGAGTCTGTAATCTTTCTTTGTTTTACTGAAATGTTCTAAAATGCTTCTGTAAATTGCAGTTAAAGTGGCATATTAAAGCCTTTTCAGTGTTTGGAATAAACTTTTTTAAACTGTTCATGTTGAGGTTTCTCTTCTGGTCTCAGAAATTTTAATTCCTATATCGTTGGCATATCCATATTGCAAGACTTGAAAGATTTTTAATGGCAGGCCATGTCATCACACTCATCAGTGTGATGATCTAGGTTGGCATCTGTCTTTAAAAGACAGATCAAATAAAACCACATTACAAACTGTTCCTCCCGCAAGGAGAGAGTGTTCAGGAAACCATAATGTCCATCATTGCACAGAGAAGGCCACAGCACAGGCCATGCCAGAACTGACTAAAGCTAGCTAAGGCAGAGAGTTCAAGGCATGGCTCCCAGGGGGAGAACTGGAGAGATGAGTGTGGTAGAAAGGGCCTTCTCTGCACAGGAAGGCAGAGCACAGAGGGACCCAGGCATCCACTGAGATGACCTGTGGGAATGCAGAGCAGGGAACAGGCACTGAGAAGGAAATGTGGGTGTGCGGCCTACCTGAAGGTACCGCGCACCCACGCATTTAATTCCTACATAGGCTTCCAGGTGGACCACCGGTCGGTCTTTCCAGAGGGGCTGCTGTCCAACCTCCACTGAACAGTCTAGCCCAGGACGCAGGGCCGGCACTGGCTCCTGCGATTCTAGAGGCCTTTGGGAGGGAGCTCAAGGCACTGAAGACAACAGTTTTCCCGGTAACCCTACACACTTCCACATCAGGAGGTGGCCCAGGAGAGGCTGAAGGAAGAGTTCTCCCATGGGAAGCCTCTGTCGGCACCTGACAGGGCTATATTAGCTGCTAATGTTTAAAATTAGGACAGTGCACAGAAAATTCTCTTGATAATTACACCTGGCAACACTGGGCCCGAGGCCCTCAATGGCAACGACGGGCCGCCAGAGGAGCACAGGCGCTGGTCTGGCCTAAGACTGATCCAGGTCGACTTGGGCAGTGCCTGGACTTTGGACAACACCTGTAGAGGAGTGCCCAGGAGACATCCCCGGGAACCCACATGCCACACACCCCAGGAGATGCAGTCCTGTGTAGTGCCCAGACGGGCAAAGAGGCACCCTGCCTAGGTCATCAGAACACATGTATCGGTGATCCGGCCAAGCCTCGTACTGCAGCTCCAGTGCACCAAGAAAAGGGAAAGACGGATGAGGAGAAGCCGGAGGGATGGGAGCTGAGGCAGGCAGCAGCTGGGAGAACTCTGATCTCACTAAAAACGTAATTCTTCGGTGAGCGGGGAATGAAGGAGGCAGAAGGAAAGGAATGCTTGTGTCCCTCGGCCCCTCCTGGGAGGCCCTGGGGGAAGCAGAGGCCCAGGAGATCCCGCGGACTCTCAGCCGTGAGATCCGTTCCGGGAAGTTGCACAAGCCTCCGCGGAGCCCCGGGAAGCTCCCGGGCACCGAATCCGGCAGGGGCCGCCGCCGGCCTTCTTCGGGCCTCCCCGGGGGGCCGCAGTCTCCCCGGGGGCCGCAGTCTCCCCGGCCGCCCCCTGACGCCAGCGCAGATGTCTTCCTCGAGGCCCCAGCCCGGTTCTCATCTGGCGCCACCCCGGCCGGCCCCCACCGCCCGCCCGCGGCCGGCTTTCCTGCCTCCCGCCCCGCTCCCGCCCCGCTCCCACCCCGCTCCCGTCCCGGCCCCGCCGCGCGCCGACGTGCGCGTCCGCAGCGACGCTCCGCCGCCCGGCCTGTCCGGCGCCGGCCGCCCGGCCCTCGCTTCCCGGCGCTCCTTCCTCGCCCGCCCCGCGGCGGCGCCCACAGGCCCGGCCGCCGCGCACCTCTCACCCGTGAGGCCGCCGCCCTTGCCGTGGCCGCGGCGCCGCTGCAGCACGAAGAAGGGGTTGGCGCGCTCCGTCACCCACAGCGCGTTGGCCACCAGCACCTCCTCCGGGCCCAGCCACATCGCGGCGCCGCGCTCACCCGGCCGAGGCGGGCCTGGCGGAAGCGCCGCCGCCGCCGGCTCGCGGAGCCGAGCGGGCGGGGCGGGGCGCGCGGGCCGGCGGCGCCCCCTGGCGGCCGCCGGGACAGCGGGGCCTCGGGACTCGCTGCATGTTCCGCTCTCCCCGCCCACCTGCCCCGGCCTCCGGGCCCAGGACGGCCGAGCCCGGCCTTCTCCGCTTCCCTCTTGGCCTTCTGGCCTCAGGCCTCCGCGCTGACGTCTAGTCGAGGAGCGATCAGTCCCGCGGTCTCCTGCCTTGCAGGCGGATTCTGTAGGTCTCCTGCCTTTAAGGAAGGAGAATCTGCCTGCAAGGCGGAAGACCCCGGTTGTATTCCCGGGTCGGGAAGATCCGCTGGAGAAGGGATAGGCTACCCACTCAGGTAGTTTTGGGCTTCCCTCGTGGCTCAGCTGGTAAAGAATCCGCCCACAATGCGAGTAGACCTGGGTTCGATCCCTGGGTTGGGAAGATTGGGAAAGAATACTTGAGTGGGTAGCAATTCCCTTCTCCAGGGATCTTCCTGACCCAGGGATCAAACCTGCCTTTCCTTCTTTGGCAGGGGGATCTTTATCACTGAGCCACCAGAGCTAAATGGGATGCAGGATCTGTCTCCTGGACTAGGCCGCCAGAATCCTGCCGGAAGCCAGAGGGAAGGGGGCACTTTAGAGTCATTCATAGAGGCTTAAGGTGGTTTCGAATTGGGTTTCTGTCACTGGCATTTAAGAATCTAATATTAATATGAATAGATATAGGTATGAATAGGCAGTTTTATGGTTAACAGCCAGAGTGATTAAGTCTTCTGAGATGTTGCTTGAGACTCTTAACCAACTTCCAGAATGCAGAGGCTGGTTTTAAGACCTTGGAAGCTTAAACTGATCTGTTGATCTGTGGTGTACTTTCTGGGACGTATTCTACCCTTAAGAATTTGGTAGTACAGTTGACCTTTGAACAACTAGGGTTTGAACTTGTATTCTCATTAAAACAAAATAATATTAAACACTACCAGTACTGCATGACTGGTGGTTGGTTGAATCCTCAGATGCAAAACTGTAGATAGAGGGGAACCTTGGATTCAGAGAGCCATTAAGTTAGGCTCAGATTTTTCAGCTTCTCAAAGGGTAGGTGCCCAACCCGTGTTGTTCCAGGGTCAGCTATACTTTTTAACCCCCTGAGGGGAGGTAAAGGGTTATTTTGTGCCTTCATTCTTTACACATTACCAGTGGGAATGCGAAATGGTGCAGCTGCTTGAGTGTGCACCACACTCAAGGAGTCATTAAAGCAGATTGCTGGGCCCCACCTCAGAGTATTTGCATTTCTAATAAGCTCCTAGGTGATATTGATGCTGCTCATCTGGAGATCACCTTTGGAGAACTATTCTTTATGAGAAGGAAAAACAAATTTTATTGAGCACTTAGAATGTGCTAAGCCTACTTCATTTTCCTCCCTTAATTTCAGAGGTGGAATTTGCATTTCTGTAAACCTCACTGGTGTAAAATTCACAAGACAGTGGTTAGTATATTCTCAAAGTTGTGTGACTGTAAACACTGTCTGTGAAGGAGGGAATCCGACACCAGGAGGAAGACAAAGCCCTGATGGGACAGGCAGAGAGCATAGCACACTCAGCTGGGAGGTAGCAGCAGAATTCCAGGATATTTTCATCATTTCGAAAAGAAACCTCTTAGCTCTTCGCACTCATTCTTATACCCCAACCCCTTCCACCACCACCCCCATCACCCCAGAAATCAGTCTATCTGTATCCTTATAATTTTTCTTATTCTGGACACTTCATATTTTGGAGAGGGTGACTGACAACACGATGTCAGCCAGGCTCTTCTGCCCCACTCTGTCA
This sequence comes from Muntiacus reevesi, assembly GCF_963930625.1. NCBI lineage: Eukaryota > Metazoa > Chordata > Mammalia > Artiodactyla > Cervidae > Muntiacus > Muntiacus reevesi. Next base: position 180,328,346 of record NC_089249.1, on the reverse strand, counting down.
CAGCCTCATACCTTACGTTCTGTAAACAACGATGATGCTGACCTTGGTAGCTCTGGGCCTGCAGGCCCACTTGGCCGTGCGCCACTTTTGTCTGTCTTAGTATATCAGTAGTCTTTGAAGACTCCCAGCTGCTGCTGCCCGGAAAGAATAAACCTGTCTGCAGTCCCCACAGTTCCTCGAGTCTTCTTCCAGCTTCCCCTGTCGCACCTTATCTACCCTCGGTTCAGTGACCCGTGTGAGTGGCAAGAAACATATAAAGGAAGTCATACGGCCTTTTGTGTTTTGTCTCTTTCATTTACCATAATGTATTTAATGTCCATCTGTATTTTAGCATTCTTTTTTATGGCTGAATAATATCCCACTGCTTATATATACCATGTTTTATTTAGTCACTTGTCAGTTGATGGACATGTGGGTTATTTCTCCTTTGGGGCTGTTATGGGTAACACTGTTAGGAACATCTGTGTGCAGGTGACCATGCTTTCAGTTCTCTTGGGTGGACCCATAAGAGTGGAATTGTTGGACCATATGATGAAGCTATGCGTTTGAGGAACTGTAAACTGTTCTCCAAAGCAGATGCACCATTTCACATTCCCACCAGTAATGTGTGAGGGTTAGAGTTTCTCCATATCTAGTCAATACTTGTTACTGTGTTTTTTATTATAGCCAGCAAGTAGATAAAAGTAGCATCTCATGTGGTTTGGACTTGCATTTCCCTAGTGATTTTTGATATCAAGCATCTGTAGGGAAAGAGCAAATTAGCCAAGATGGCTGTGGTCAGGTTCCCTCAGCCCCGCCATCACTCTTGCCCCATGTTTTGTAACAATGATTATTATGTAACCGCTGAGATCACTTATGGCGCTGCTCTGGCGTGTCACACGGTACTCGCTTGGCCACAGGCTACTTCTGTTCTGTAGGGACGTGTAAGCTCCAGCTGGAAAGCCCTTGTGGTTGTGTGCGGTCGTGTCACGTCATGTCTGCTGCTCCGGCTGCTGCGCCAGCCAGCAGAGAATAAATGCATCTGCAGATCCTACAGCTCCCCGCATTTTCTTTCAGCCTCCTAGTTCGTGCCTTGCTTACCATGGGTTCAGCGGCAGTGTGCAGTGAGATACCGTGAGAGAGCATCTTTTCATGTACTTGATGGTCACTTGTCTGTCTTCTTTAGAGAAATGCCTATTCAGAGTCTTTGCCTGTTTTAATATAACGTTGTCTTTTTAATTGTTGAGCTGTAACTGGATATATGATCTTAAGCCTACTTCTTTCATTATTTTAAATCCATTCCCCTACTCATTTACCCTATAAGATAGGTATTTTGAGGTCGGTATTAAAGAGATAAAACTGAAATCCAGACAGGTGATTTGCCAATTTCATACTAATAAGTGCAGAAGTAGTATTAATGCCCATGCCTTCCTGGTTCCAGCTTCTTTCTACATGTATTGGACATTTGCTGTTTTTGCCTCAACATCCATTTCTTCCTGCAGAGCATCATGATTTTGCTATAGCAACCACGTCTTTCAGCTCTCAGCTCCCATCTTTCGGGTGAAGCTGAATGCACTAGTGGGCTGCAAAAGAAGAGCCCTTGGCTCTGTAAAATGGCACATTTTACCTCTGTGACCACAGTGGCTAGTTCGGTGATGGCCATGTGCTTCCAACCAAACCGGTCAGGGTCAAGGAGATACCATTCTGGTCTCCTGTGGAGGCAGACCAGCTCTTTTGCTAATGAGGCTATGACTAGCAAATGTGTCCTGGTGTCAGTATTTGAGGGCCAAAACATTCCATAAGTGATATACGCATACTCATGGCATTTTAGCTTTTGGGAAACACTACACTTTTTTGACTTAGCTTTTGAGAAACACCACACTTATTTTTTTACTTATGCCAGTTTGGGTTGGGGTTTCAGTCATTTGCAACCAAAAGAGTCCTCACTGGTACAGGTTTCCACCAACAGTAGTACTCCATGTGGCCAGTGAATCTTTTTCAATAAGTTTTTATTGAAATGGTTATATTAGCAAATCCTGCACATACAGGTATGCACTATTGGCATATAGGTATATACCATACAGTTTCACTACTTAATTATACTTACATCAACCATACAGACCTAGGAGTTGTGCTGCCCAGAACATTTTAAAGGTTGCCAAGAAATCAGCTCACATTGTATTTGTAGGAATCTGTGTTCCAGACAAAGTGACCCTTCCTTATAGGGAGTCCCCAGATTAAGCTAATGATCAGTTTTACTTCTTGGATATTTGATATGTGTTTTTTTCTGGTACAAGCTATCCAGTGGTGAATTAAATTCAGGTACAGTTTCCCTTTCATCCCTTGAGGTGGAAAATAAGTCATTGGCTACATGTAGGTATATCCCCAGCCTCCCCCACCCCAAACTACCTGTGCTATAGTTAGAAAAATAGTTTTGCATGCCACCCTCTGAGATGTTGTGCATAGTTTGCAGAAACTCAGAGGAAAAGATGCTGAGCTCTTTGAATGGCCGAAATATGAAAGCGCTAACTTTAATATGAGTATAAAAGCTACTGAAGGTAAAAAAACAATTGTGACGTATGTGGTCTAGGACTTGGACTAACGTCTTTTCTTGTTTAGGAACAGGATTGCTCTATTTGATGATGGGGTTCCCCATATTCCAAATAGCGTCTTCTAGCCTGGAGTCTTTTCCTGTTTTTATAATCACTGGGTCAAGTTTCCTTAGCTAGAGTCACGGCCCCTCAGAAGTAGACCATTCTCAGCCTAAGACACCAGCTTCTGGCCCTGAGATTGGGCCACGGGTACCCTTCTTCCAACTGGCTCAGCAAGACAGGCCTGGGCTGCCAGGGAATGAATGGACATGATACCCTCCACTTCTCTCTAGGATGGCATGTGTCATCTCAGGCTGGGTACCTGGCAGAGGAGTTGGGACTCTGGCCCTGGTCACCCCCACTGGCCTGGTCCCGTGGCAGCTGGTAGGCAGTAGGCAGTGAGTCTTTCTGCTTAGGAACAGCTTACTCCTCTGGGAAAGAAATGGCCTGAGATGTGACAGTCTACCTACTCCACCGCTTCTGTTTCCATAGACATCGTGGCTCAGTACTGCCCAGTCACTAGAAAAATCCTTTAATATCACATAGTGTAAATAGTGTAAATGTGTGTATGTGTGTGCATGCTCAGTCATATCCAATTCTTTGCTACCCCATGGGCTGTAGCCTGCCAGGCCTCTCTGTTCATTGAATTCTGCAGGCAAGACTACTAGAATGGGTTGCTTCTCCAAGTATAAATATACCTGGACATAATTATGGATGAAGGATAATTCCTATAGCAAATTAGAATTCACTTTGTGTTGGGTTAAATTTGTAAAAATAGCTCAAAACAATCATCTGTAACTCTCCACAGATGCTAATAGCTCTAAGTTGCTAGGAGCTGGAGAGAGTGATAATCACCTGAGGGGTAAGGAGCTCATGAAAGCTAGTCAGACTTCTCAGATGACCAGCACGCCCCTTGCCTGCACACAGTCCTGCCCAAGTGGACTATAGCAGACTGGTGAGAAGTCATTTCAGGCCAGCATTAAATGATTGGGTGATCCTAGGAGCTGTGTCCCGGCGGATCAAGACCCCACTTCAGCTGATAAAAGGATGCTGATGACATCCTCCAGCTCTTGGCCCTTCCACAGAAGAAGAATGTGTGTGGTTTGTAAAGGTGCTTATAGCTGAGCTGGACACCACCCTCGGCCTGAGTAGGCATGCTCTGGCTGCTGCCTCTGAGCCACCGGCAGTGCTTCCCCAGGCCTGCTGTTTCTGAGAAAGTTATTTTTCTCAGGCTGCTGAACCGGGTCTGTGTCACCTCAAACCTCTGTCTTTTTGTGGACATGCATGTGGGTGATTCAGTGGGAGGAACTAGGAAACCTGGGACAGAGGTCTGAGTGAGTCCAACAGCACCGAATCCTTCTGAAACATTAATACTCAAGTCTGCACGAAGTTCGGTTTCTTTGTTTTCTGTTTGTCATAAAGTATCCTTCTCTCCCACAAGTCAAAGTGAAGAAAAAAATGGCTTGAGCTATTATGAACTGCAAGGGGCAAAACCCCAGTTAAGCCCCCAGTTATAAACTGGGAGCCTCCCAGTGCCCTGTGGGACCATGAGAGTCAAGTCTTGGGCAAATATATTGTTCTTTTAGCACTCGAGACTGATGGCATCGCCTCTCCTCCGTGATCACTGAAGGCTGGTGGGATGCAGCTCAGGAGAATTCAGGTGACTGCTTTTACCCCATGTTCACTGGAGACCCACTAGACTCTTCTTCAAGGTTCAACCTTTGGGGATATTTCAGGGCACCCCTAAGAAAGAGGGCACACCTCCTGACGACCCCCGGAGGAGTGATGGGGCTGGCCAGCTGCGGACGTGGCCTCTTGTGGGAGAAACCCTTCTCCTCTGGCTGTGGGAACTGGCATGCTTTGTTTTTCCTGCTGCTTTGTAGGACAGTAAAAAAAAAAAAAAAAAAAAAAAAGCACAATTTCATGAAGGAAACACAGGCACCTTACCTCTGTAGCCTTTTTTTCTGAATTTTCTCTGTAACAAACCTTAAAATGTTTAAGGCGTGCTCCAGTCCTGCTGAAAGAATCTTAACCACATCCATGGATGTTCCATGAACATGACATACATTTCATCCTTTTCCAAATGGACTTTGGAGTGATTTACCAACAAGGCCAAAAGAAAAGGCAAAAGTCGACGCATCTCACTTTTAACAACTGCCTTTAACAGGGAAGACACTTATTTTAAGCTGTGGATGTCATAGCAGGTGCCCCATATATGGAGTTGGGAGTGAATTCTGAGTTTAATAACCCCAAACCCCATCTCTGGGCATTAGTGAGGCTTCTGGCACGGCAGGTAAGTGAATTCCACTTTTCTTGAATAGGGAAGTTATGCTCAGTGGTTTTCCGAAGGCAGTTGCTGTCTGCAGCCCCTTCTGTCCTCAAATGTCATTGTCTTGCTTCTCAAGTCAGTGGGCAATTTTCGCCCGATACTGGCTTCCATCATCATCTGAGCTTAGCTTAGGGCCCTCAGGCCTGTCTATACTCACTTTCGGAGACTCTAACCCCAGTGAGTGTGTGTGGGAATGAGGGGAGGGGGAGGTTTGGGGCACCCGAGGACTGGATGACATGATGACTACTTTGGTAGCTCTCGGTAATGTGTCCACTTAACACAGCTTTCCAGTATTCTGATGTGCAGTGGAGCCACACACTGACCACCCTTGCCTCCCCACACCTCTGTCTGAGGTCCAGGGCTGTATTTGTGCCTCCCCTAAAGGTCCTGTCAGCCCTCAGATCTAAGCTGTCCCCATGCATCTCCCCGCTGTGTCCCACCAACCCCACTGGGTCACTGAGACCAGCGCTAGGCTTCCGCTTCAATCTGAGGACTCCCTCGTCTCCACTCTCAGCAAGACCCCAGCACCCAGGCACTCCAGGCCTACCCAGCTCACCCCCACCCCAGCTCCTCCTCTTTGCAAAGCTGAGGTGTGGGCCCTCCCCACAGCAAAGCTCTCGCTTCCCAGGAGGTGAACCCCAAGGCCTTGCTGGTCTCAGCGCCTCTGGGCCTGCATGGCATCCTCAGCAACCACACTGCTGCTGGTGGGGTTCCTGAGCTGCACCACACCCTTCCATCTACGCCCTGAAACCTCTTCATCATTCACCACCATTTCATTTGGGCTCACATCTCAGCTGGCTGATAATGTGCCAGTTTTCTTAACAGCCTAATGATCACTGGATTCACCTTAACTCCCTATATATGTGTTTGGCACCTAGTGAGAACTTCCTACCTTTTCCCTGTCAATGCCGCTTCCTGGAAATGGTGCTTTTGTTTCATGAAGTTTATGAGCGCCAACCATTGTCAAACCATCTCCTTGTTTTCCTGCCGCAGAATCACTGCTCAGATGATAAAGGTGAACAGTGAGTAAGATAACATTTTGATTTTTTTCAATTAAAACCAGTTTCATATAACACGTAAGTCAAGAAAAGAACTGGATGTGAGGGGTATTAAAATATGAGAAGAGCTTATAAAGTCCACAGTAAATATCAAGTTAGTCAAATTTAGTTATTCTATTTTGCTTAAACTCTTTGCAGCCCCACCTTTCAGAAGTTGGGCTGTCAGCTTCCGATTGGTGCATCAGTCTACATCAGGGTGTTCCGGGAAGTGTGCCATGACAGTCCCCTGGGCCAGGCCTTTCTTCAAAAGTGGGACTCAGCAGACTTTGTGAAGACGAGCTCCGGGCGGTAAAGCCTGTCTCCGCCTGAGGGGCAGAGGCAGGCAGCCCTGTACTGTGGGCAGCTTGGCTGCCACTGGGCCAGCCGCCTCAGCTCTCTCCCGCCCCCTTCCTGAAAAGAAAGCAGGGCAATGGGCAGTTCTCGCCTTGGGGAGTTAAAAACCACCAAACTGTAAGCGTTTGCAACCCAGTTCCTCACAGATCAGCTAGCGGAGCTGGCTGCTCCAGGGCCAGCTCCACACTTGTCCTTGGAGCCTGCTGCTGCTTCACCCAGCTGGACCTGGAGACAGGGTGGAGGCCGTGCCCAGGGGGAGCCGGGGAGCCAGGCTCAGCTCCGAGCAGTCTGCTGAAGGGTCAGAGGCTTTCTGGTGTAAGAAGCTCACTCCTCTACCCCTGCCACTCTTCAAATAGCACTCTCCGCCCCCTTCCCCCCAAACCCACGAAAAACAATCAGACTGTCATATCATTCCTGGCTAATAACCACTGAGGTACTCATATGGGCAGAAGCACCTCTCTACACCCCAGCTTTCCAGGACACTCTGCTCCCTGAACCTCAAGCTTCTCAGCGGCAGGACTGCCTACAGTGAGAAGTGCATTCTCTGTAAGCAGCCAGGGGTCCCTCTGCCAGGATCCCTGGTGGGGGGGTGGGGGCTGGGCAGAGGATTTCCCCTTGGCACAGCTGCCAGCAAGGAGGCACCGTGTTGTTTGGGACTAAAAGGGCCACCCTCACTATTCCTGGAAGATGTGACCTTCCCGGAGAAGTTACTGTCTCTCCGGACAAAAGCAGGGCATTCTGTAGCTTAGTAAAAGTGGCCCCGGGTTTTGGGAAAGGATGTTGAGTTGGGATCTGAAGCACTATTCTGAGAGAATTTCCTTGTAAGAAGTGCCTCTTTGGTTATTTGACAGTGAATGTGTGCCCTAGATTTACCAGAAATTCAAATGTTATATGAATAGGCAGACTTTTAGGTGTCTAAATTTTTAGTTTCTTCTCAAGTAATTTCATTTCTTTTCAGTAAAGGAATGCTGGAGTGAAATTTAACATATATGCTTTCATAATGCACAAATCAGAAGCAGACGCTCCACTGGGATCTAAGTTTTGGTTCAGGAAAACAAGGCAATGGTAATGACAGCACGGTCCGAACTGAGTCACCTTCTCTGGAAGATGGCCAAACCAAACACTAACGCCGGTGCATGTCTGGAACCTCTGATAGACCAAGTTCTACTGTCCTTGAGATACATTCTCTCACTATAAAGCCAGTGAGGCAAGCCTGTCTTGCTAAACAGTGCTCTCTTGGAGCTGTTTATCAAAAATATTTTTATAGTGCAAAGACTAGAGTACAAAGTAAAACCAAATAAAAGCCCTTGGTTAAAGGTAAAAAGAAAAAGCTGTTAACTCTGCACTGCTCCATCCTCAAATGCTGCTGGTCACTTGGAGGTGACATCACACCCTGGTTCTCTGAGGGGTTTCGTCCCAGACACCACTGTGTCTGAGGCATCGGAGCAACACATCACAGCAGGAGAAGCCAGCTTCACAGGAGAGATGGCAAGTGTTCCCCTCAAACTCTGTCCTACAGAGTCAATACGAATAACAGGGCAGGTCTGCGTGGCGTGCTGCCAGATCAAATCCCAGGCACATGGAGCTGAAGTTACCAGTCTCACACAAGGAGCTGAGGGTTTACATGTCCATCTCTATGTAGCTCACATCCATAGGAGAAACAGGCTGAACTATGGTGTGTTCTTGAGCAAAAAGCATGTGCAGTCAGTTTTATCAGTTAGCTCACTGTGGTTCTGAGTTGGGAGCACTCTGGAGATACGTGTTTCTTGAGATGTTAACTTGAACGTGGGAGGAACACGTGTCTCTGATGTCCGCAATGCCGTGAGCTCCTGGGCTTGCTTCGTGCTTCAGCTGAGGCTGACGGGAGGGGACTGGGCTGGTGGGTAGAGACTTAAGAGGCGTGCTTATGTGGTATCTGACAACAAGGAGGTGGTTGATTTTTCTCAAGAAAGCACTCTGAGCTTTTTGATTTTGACAACCACTGGCCATCACCCAGAGGGCACCATGCCCAGCTGGCCTCCTGAGCACCACCTCCCCATACACCTCAGCAGTTGCCAAGAAGACAGGTCCACCGGCCTCAGGGACAGGGCCTTCCATGTCTCAGCGGTCACAGAAGCACTGGCCACCTCACGCCATGCTCTACTCGGGAGGCCAGCAACAACACGAACAGCTCCCCACCCAGCTCAGCCTGCCACTCCACTGCAGCGCTCAGGGTCAGTTTCAGAGGAGGAACAAAAGACAAGGCTTTCTATTAGGAAACTTTAGGAGGAGGTCCTTTAACAGGAAGCAAAGTCAGAGACAGGAAAATGCAGAGCAGTCCATGAAGCAGCAACTTGCGCCCTGCAGCTTAGTAAGAAGCAGCGCCTGTAGGCTTTAGTATGCTTTATAAGTGGGGAGCACAAAAGTTACTTAAAAAACCCCAGCATCACCCCAACACAGAACAGCATGTGATTATTCAGAGCCCATCGGCAAAGCAATCCTAACCCCTGGGCCCTGCCTCTTCTCTGGAAACAGCCAGGCTTCTTGGGGCCACGTTCAATGGCCAGCTTTGGGGAGGTTTTCCGTGCCGTGAGGCCGCCCAGGCAATGAAGCTGCCCTCAAAGCCTCACCCTGGGGGACTTTGTGACCCTGAGCCCCAACCTGTGCCTGGAAAGCACTGCCATTCTCCCAAAATGGACACTGACAGAAGAATACAAAACAAGAAAAGTGATCATAAATCAAAAGGAAGTGGCAGTCCACTTAAAAAATCAGGTTTTGTTCTCATCATACATGTCCAAAGATGGTTCGAGTGTGGAGAATTCACTTTCGTACACCAGGCTTCGAGGGGACAGAGAGTTCCGATGAAAGAAGTGACCACCTGCAAAAGGAGCAAGAAAGATGGACTTAATAGGTCGTCAGGTCTACACTCCCCCCCTGGCTCGAAGGAAAAAAATGTGGGTTATCTTCAAAGCATCACATTTTCTCAAATATGTCCATTTTGGGCTCTCATGAAAAGAATACAGGTGTTCCTCAGTGTAAGGACGCTTTAAATATATAAATGTCAATGCTTGGATCCCCAAGAGATTAACCACTGGAGCTCTTCAAGCAAAAGCTGCCTGCTGCTCTTAAAACGACTCCACTCATACATTTGAAGACTTCTGTTCTGAGCCAAGCAGGATGGTGGAGGTAAGAGTGGGCACAGTCTTTTCATCAGTTGGGCAGACTGATAGGTCAGAATGCATATTAAAAATTTCCATCTACATCAGAGTTCCTTTACATGATTAACTCTACACACGTTAAGACCAGTAATTTCCAGTCCTTTCTCAGACAGCCACTGTGAGCTGATCCATGTCTCTAAATAATATGTATACATACAGCTGATTCATAATATTGTAGAGCAGAAACTAACACAACTTTGTAAAGCAACTATATTCCGATTTTGTTTAAAAGGTGAGAAAAAAAGAAAGAAAATCCACCAATCAGTTGGTGTGGTCTTTTCCGGGCAGTTTATTGTTTGGTTGGTTGTGGCGGGCCTCGGTGGTGGGGGTTTGCTGCAGCCCCCGCTTGGCAACACAAGCTCTCGCTGCCACACAGGCTTTCTCCACTGGCTGCACGTGGCTCCATGGCTCCCGAGCCCAGCCTCGGGGTGTGTGGGCTCTCTAGCTGTGGCACACAGACTTAGTTGCTCTGCAGCATGTGGGATCTTAGTTCCCTGACTAGGGATTGAACCCATGCGCCCTGCATTGGAAGGTGGATTCTTAACCACTGGACCACCAGGGAAGTCTTCATTTGGCTATCTTCACACTAATACAACACTGTCCTGATTACTACAGCTTTTTGAGTCTTGAAATAAGGTATTATAATTTCTGAAACTTTGTTCTTATTTTTCAAATGATATGATGGACAGGGAGGAGAAGAAAGATATTATATAGAGTATAGACAAGTTTTAAATGAAACCATTTCATGATCACTTCTTGTTTAACTTTCCTTATTAAAAACTTCTGCATTTAAAAAACCGGAATGAATTAAAAGATGCTTGCCCTCTGTATAAGCAGACAGCGTAGAGGAGTCCCAATTAAGAGACGGGATGTTTGATCTCTGATCAGAGTCTCAGCGCTCAGAAGAATCTGCACAGTCCAACGGGGCTTAAAGCTTAAAGATTTAAAAAACAAAAGAAACCAAGAAGAGAGGAGGTTTTCTGCTCTACAGGAAGAACTAAAGCCTCCAGAAGTGGAAATGACCCGAGTTTTTTGTGTTAGTGTGTTGATCAGCTGACACCAAATCTTTGGTATAAACCATGGGTCAGAATTTACTTAGTAATTTACCCAGCTATTAGCCAGTTTGCTTGAGAAAAAGTAAAATATCGAGAGTGGAACACACAAGCAGCTGAGTTTCAAAGAAAGGCATGATGCTGGCTTTGCCAAGAAAGCATGGTTAAGTTTTCAACACCTGGAAATGACCTGTTTACTGATTAACTGATTCTTATTGGCTACATAATGTCATTAAGTAAACTGTTAATGGAGGTATAACCTGTATACAGACATGCACAATGTAGAAGTTTACAGCTAGGGGAGTTTTTACAGAGGAGATACTTGTGAAATCACTGGGTTGAGAACTAGAACCCTACCAGCACTCTACACGGACCTCTATTGATCCCAGTCACCAGGCCTTCTCTCTTCCTTCGAAAGAAACCACAATTCAGGCTTTTAGGCCGTGGTTTAGTTTTTCCTGTTTTTAATTTTACATCAATGGAAACAGAGCATATATTCTTTTATGCCTGGATTCTTTCAGACAATATTATGTTGTGATATTCATCTATGTCATTGAATACAGCAGTAGTTTGTTCACTTTCATTGCTGTGTAATACTCCACGGTATGACTGCCCCACAATTTAATTATCCAATTTTCTATTTTTAAAAAATAAAAATAGAAGATTTTTATTTTTTAATCTGCACTGCGTCTGAATTGTGGCATGTGGGATTTTAGCTGTGGCGGGAGATCTTTTATTTGTGACATGTGGGATCCAGTTCTCTGATCAGGGATTGAACCTGGGCCCCTGCACTGGTGACTTGGAGTCTTAGGCATTAGATCACTAGGGCAGTCCCCCATCTTCTATTAATGGACATTAGCTTTGTTTCCATTGGGAGCTATTATGAATATTGCTGTTAGGAATATTTTTGTGTGGGGGCTTCCCAGGTGACACTAGTGGTAAAGAACCTGCCTGCCAATGCAGGAGATGTAAAAGACTTTCATGGGTTAGGAAGATCCCCTGGAGAAGGGCATGGCAACCCGTTCCAGTATTCTTGCCTGGAGAATCCTATGAACAGAGAAGCCTGATGGGCTACAGTCCATACGCTTGCAAAGAGCTGGACATGACTGGAGTGACCCAGCACACATACACACATATTTTTATGTATCTCTTGCACACCTGTGCATCCAGTTCTCTTCAGTTTAACCCAGGGGTGAAATTGCTGGGTCTTAGGTAGATGTATATACTGACAGTTTTCCAAAGTGGCTGCACCAATTTTTACCCCCAGCGGTGGCTAAGAATTCCAGTTGTTCTATATCTACACTAATTTCAGGCAAAGATAGGTTCAATAAAGGACAGAAATGGTATGGACATAACAGAAGCAGAAGATATTAAGAAGAGGTGGCAAGAATACACAGAAGAACTGTACAAAAAAGATCTTTACAACCCAGATAATCATAATGGTGTGATCCCTCACCTAGAGCCAGACATTTTGGAATGTGAAGTCAAGTGAGCCTTAGAAAGCATCACTATGAACAAAGCTAGTGGATGTGATGGAATTCCAGTTGAGTTATTTCAAATCCTGAAAGATGATGCTGTGAAAGTGCTGCACTCAATATGCCAGCAAATTTAGAAAACTCAGCAGTGGCCACAGGACGGGAAAAGGTCAGTTTTCATTCCAATTCCTAAGAAAGGCAATCCCAAAGAATGCTCAAGCTAACCACACAATTGCACTCATCTCACACGCTAGTAAAGTAATGCTCAAAATTCTCCAAGCCAGGCTTCAGCAATACGTGAACCGAGAACTTCCAGATGTTCAGGCTGGTTTTAGAAAAGGCAGAGGAACCAGAGATCAAATTGCCAACATCCACTGGATCATCAAAAAAGCAAAAGAGTTCCAGAAAAACATCTATTTCTGCTTTATTGACTATGCCAAAGCCTTCGACTGTGTGGATCACAATAAATTGTGGAAAATTCTGAAAGAGATGGAAATACCAGACCACCTGACCTGCCTCTTGAGAAACCTATATGCAGGTCAGGAAGCAACAGTTAGAACTGGACATGGAACAACAGACTGGTTCCAAATAGGAAAAGGAGTATGTCAAGGTTGTATATTGTCACCCTGCTTATTTAACTTATATGTAGAGTACATCATGAGAAGCGCTGGGCTGGAAGAAGCACAAGCTGGAATTAAGATTGCCGGGAGAAATATCAATAACCTCAGATACACAGATGACACCACCCTTACGGCAGAAAGTGAAGAAGAACTAAAAAAGCTCTTGATGAAAGTGAAAGAGGAGAGTGAAAAAATTGGCTTAAAGCTTAACCTTCAGAAAACTAAGATCATGGCATCTGGTCCCATCACTTCATGAGAAATAGATGGGGAGACAGTGGAAACAGTGTCAGACTTTATTTTTTGGGCTCCAAAATCATTGCAGATGGTGACTGCAGCCATGAAATTAAAAGATGCTTACTTCTTGGAAGGAAAGTTATGACCAACCTAGATAGCATATTAAAAAGCAGAGACATTGCTTTGCCAACAAAGGTCCATCTAGTCAAGGCTATGGTTTTTCCAGAGGTCATGTATGGATGTGAGAGTTGGACTGTGAAGAAAGCTGAGCACTGAAAAATTGATGCTTTTGAACTGTGGTGTTGGAGAAGACTCTTGAGGGTCCCTTGGACTGCAAGGAGATCCACCAGTCCATCCTCAAGGAGATCAGTCCTGGGTGTTCATTGGAAGGACTGATGCTGAAGCTGAAACTCCAGTACTTTGGCCACCTCATGCGAAGAGTTGACTCATTGGAAATGATGCTGGGAGGGATTGGGGGCACGAGGAGAGGGGGATGATAGAGGATGAGATGGCTGGATGGCATCACCAACTCGATGGGCATGAGTTTGAGTAAACTGGGAGTTTGTGATGGACAGGGAGGCCTGGAGTGCTGCAATTCGATTCATGGGGTCGCAAAGAGTCGGACACAACTGAGGGACTGAACTGAACTGATGTAGTTATTACTTATTACTTTGCTATAAATGTTATAGGTTTTCTTCTAAAATAGTGTATTATGGCATACAGAATGTCTTAATTTTAGTGTGAACCCATTTATCTGTCTTTTATTTTATGATTAGTGCTCTTTTGATTCCCATGTAAGAAACAGCCTATCCCAAGGTTTTGAAGATATTCTGTTTTATCTTTCAGAAGCTTCATTGTTTTACATTTCACATTTAGATCTATGTTGCACTTCCAATTCATTTTTGAGTATGGTGTAAAGTAGGAATTAAGATTCACTTTCTCATTATAGGGCTTCCCTGGTAGCTCAGCTGGTAAAGAATCCACCTGCAATGCATGAGACCCTGGTTCAATTCCTGGGTCAGGAAGATCTGCTGGAAAAAGGATAGGCTACCCACTCCAGTATTCCTGGGCTTCCCCATGGCTCAGCTGGTAAAGAATCTGTCTGCAATGTGGAAGACCTGGGTTGGGAAAAGCCCCTGGAAAAGGGAATGGCTACCCACTCCAGTATTCTGACCTGGAGAATTCTGGCCATGGACTATACCGTCCATGGGGTCTCAAAGAGTCAGACATGACTGAGTGACTTTACTTTTCTTTATATTCAGCTGATATACAACCACTGATTGAAAAGACCATTCTCATGCTCACTACTGTACCGTGCTACCTTCATATGATCAAGTGTCCATAAATATATGGTTGTTTGGGGACCATATTCTGCACTATTAAGCTATATGTCCATCCTTGCATCAGTACCTCACAATCTTAATTACCGTACCTTTATAAAAAGTCTTACCATCTAGTTTTGTATCAGTGAAGAATACTCTATTAGATAAGGAAGAATGGGTATCGAATTTCAGCAAATGTCTTTTTTATATTTATTAAGATAAAAATATGTCTTTTCACTTTCATTCTGTAAATGTGTTGAATCCCACTGATTTTCAATCTTGCATTTTTTAATGAATTTAACTTGACTGTAATTTTTCCTACTTGTATATTGTCAATTCATTTAGCTAATATTTTATTTGGAATATTTGTATCTATATTAATAAAATAAATTAACTTGTAGTTTTCCTTTTTGTAATGTCTTTGTCATGATCTGGTGTTGATGTTATGCTGGTCCCATTGCAGGACTTGAGCCCTGCAATGAGGAACTTGGTTTGTTCCTCTTTTCCTATTCTCTGGACAAATTTGTGTAAGATTGTTTTACTTCTTCCTGAGATATTTATTATAAGCAATTCACCAGTGAAACCATCTAGGTCTAGAGTTCAAATTTAAAAAAATTATTAAAAAAATTAAAGTATAGTTTGATATTATAACGTTCATAATATAATATATATATAATAATATATTAGTTTCAGGTATACTACATGGTGATTCAATATTTTTATAGATTATACTCCATTTAAGGTTATTATAAAATGCTGGCTATATTCCTTGTGTTACATACTATATATCCTTGTATCTTATTTTATACATAGTAGTTTGTATCTCTTAATCTCTTACCCCTGGAGTGTTTCTCTGAGGGAAGAGTTTAAAATATGACTTTTATTTATTACTTAGGTTTAGTAATAAATTCTGGAGAAGCAAATGGCAACCCACTCCAGTATTCTTGCCTGGAGAATCCTGTGGACAGAGGAGCCTGGTGGGCTGCCGTCTATGGGGTCGCACAGAGTCGGACACGACTGAAGCGACTTAGCAGCAGCAGCAGTAATAAATTCCGAGAATTTAGATTTCCTGTTTCAGATTTCAGATTTCCTGTTTCTTCTGTGTCAGCTTTGGTACTTAGTATTTTTCAAGGAACTTGTTCATTTCATTTAAATTTCAGAGATTAGTACCACAAAGTTGCCATGATACTCTTTTATTACTAATTTTTTTAATTATAGTAAAAAACATAACATAAAATTTACCATCTTGGCCATTTTTAAGTGTGTTGTGCTTGTGCTAAGTCGCTTCCGTTGTGTCCGACTCTTTGTGGCCCCCTGGACTGTGGCCCACCAGGCTCCTCTGTCCATGGGGATTCTCCAGGCAAGAATACTAAAGTGGGTTGCTATGCCCTCCTCCAGGGGATCTTCCCAACCCAGGGATCAAACCTGTGTCTCTCATGTCTACCTGCACTGGCAGGCAGATTCTTCACCAATAGCGCCACCAGGCAAGCCCTTTCTTTTCAAGTGTATGGTTGAGTACTGTTAACTATGTTCATTGTTGAGAAGCATATGTAGAACTTTTTCATATTGCAAATCTGAAATATATATCCATTAAACAACAACTTCCCTTTCCCCCCTCCCTCTAACCCCTAATAACCCTCATTTTACTTTCTGTCTTTATGAAATTTATTACTTGTATTTTTAATGTATTAATATGTAAGCTCCATAGTGATGTCCTCTTTTTTTGCCCCTCTTATTATGGGTCATTTGGGTCCTTTTCTTGATCATTAGATGTTGTCAATTTCATCAGTCTTTTCAAAGAAACAACTTTTACTTGGTTGATTTTTTTTTTCCTCTTGCATATTTGTTTTCTGTTGATTTATGATCTTTAGTATTCCCTTTATTTGATTGTTTTTATTCTTTGAGAGGAATGTTTACAACACTGATTTCTAACCTTTCTTCTGTTCTAATATTTGCACTGAAAGCCACAGATTTCTCTCTAAAATGGCTTTAGCTGCATTACACAAGTTTTGGAATGTTATTATTTTATTCAATATTTCATAATTACAACTGCAATTTCTTCTTTGCATTTTTAAAGAAGTTCAGTTTACTTCAGTTGCTCAGTCATGTCCGACTCTTTGTGACCCCATGAACTGCAGCACGCCAGGCCTCCCTGTCCATCACCAACTCCTGGAGTCTACTCAAACTCATGTCCATTGAGTTGGTGGTGCCAGCCAACCATCTTATCCTCTGTCGTCCCCTTCTCCTCCTGCCCTCAATCTTTCCCAGTGTCAGGGTCTTTTCAAATGAGTCAGTTCTTCGCATCAGGTAGCTGAAGTATTGGAGTTTCAGCTTCAGCATCAGTCCTTCCAATGAATATTCAGGACTGATTTCCTATCTGGAGAAGGAAATGGCAACCCACTCCAGTACTCTTGGCTGGAAAATCACATGGACGGAGGAGCCTGGTAGGCTACAGTCCTTGGGGTAGCAAAGAGTCTGACACAACTGAGCGACTAAACTTTCTTTTCCTTTAAGATGGACTGGTTGGATCTCCTTGCAGTCCAAGGGAATCTCAAGAGTCTTCTCCAATATCGTAGTTCAAAAGCATCAATTCTTTGGTGCTCAGCTTTCTTTATAGTCCAACTCTCACATGATATGCATATGTTAACTCAAAATGGATGAAGATCTAAATATAAGAGCTAAAACTGTAAAACTCTTGGAAGTTTTGTGACTTTGAATTAGACAATGGTCTCTTAGATATGACATATAAAAACACACTGAAATAAAAAAAAAGACAAATTGGACTCCATCAAGATAAAAACTTGTGCTTGAAAGGCTGAAAGAAAATCTTGATGTAGAGAACGGACTTGTGGACGCAGTGGGAGGAAGGGGAGGGTGGAGTGAATTGAGAGTGGCACTGACATGCACGCACCACCACGTGTAACACAGATAACTAGTGAGAGGCTGCTGCATAGCACATGGGGCTCGGCGTGGTGCTGTTTGATGACCTAGAGGGACGAGGTGGGGGCAGTGGGAGGGAGGCTCGAGATGGGGGGATACATGTATACTCAGAATTGATTTATGATGCTGAATAGCAGAAGCCAATGCTACATTGTAAAGAAATTATCCTCCAATTTAAAAAAGGGTAAGAAAAAAAAGAAAACCTTTGCAGATAACATATCTGATAAGGTTGTGGCATCTGAAAGATATAAAGAACTCTAACAACTCAACAAAAAGACAATCCAATTTAAAAAATGGGCAAAGGACTCAGAGACATTTCTCTAAAAAACATATACAAGTGGCCTGCAAGCACATGAAAAGATGCTCAATGTCATTAGTCACTGCTGCTGCTGCTGTGGCTAAGTCGCTTCAGTCGTGGCCGACTCTGTGCGACCCCATAGACGGCAGCCCACCAGGCTCCCCCGTCCCTGGGATTCTCCAGGCAAGAACACTGGAGTGGGTTGCCATTTCCTTCTCCAATGCATGAAGGTGAAAAGTGAAAGTGACGTCGCTCAGTTGTGTCCGACTCTTAGTGACCCCATGGACGGCAGCCCACCAGGCTCCCCCGTCCCTGGGATTCTCCAGGCAAGAACACTGGAGTGGGTTGCCATTTCCTTCTCCAATGCGTGAAAGTGAAAAGTGAAAGTGACGTCGTTCAGTCGTGTCCGACTCCTAGTGACCTCATGGACTGCAGCCCACCAGGCTCCCCCGTCCCTGGGATTCTCCAGGTGAGAGTACTGGAGTGGGTGCCATTGCCTTCTCCGGTCATTCGTCACTAGGGAAATACAAATCAAAACCACAATCAGGTGCTACTTCACACAACACCAGAACTGGCTATACTTTTTTTAAAAAGGAAAATAACAAGTCCTGATCAAGGTGTGGAGAAACTGGTGGGAATATAAAATGCTTCAGCCACTGTATAAAACAGTTTGGAGTTTCCTCAAAAAGTTTTGGCAACCCACTCCAGTATTCTTGCTCGGTAAATTCCATGGACAGAGGAGCCTGGTGGGCCACAGTCTACGGGGTCACAAAGAGTGGGACATGACTGAGCAGCTTCACCACAAAAAATTAAACATAGAATTACCATATGACTCATCTATTCCACTCCTAGGTATATACCTAAAATAATTAAAAGGAGGGGTGCAGGGCTTCCCTGATCTAGGAAGATCCCACATGCCTCCGAGCAACTATGTCTGTATGCCACAGCTATTGAGCCTGTGCTAACAGCTGGGGTGTAGCAACTACTGAGCCCATGTGCCACAACTGTGGAAGCCTGCGTGCCAGAGAGCCTGCACTCCTCGAGAGGAGCCACTGCAGTGAAAACCTGGGGCACCACAAGGAGAGGAGCCCTTGCCTTCTGCAACTGGAGGAAAGCCCCTGCAACAACAAAGAACCAGCACAGCCAAAAATAAATACAGTTTTTAAAATACGCTAAAAAAGAGGGATGCAAACAGGGTCTTTTTTCTTTATTATTTTTGGCTGTGCTGGGTCTTCGTTACTTCGCTTGAGCTTTCACTAGTTGCACTGAGTGGGGGTTACTCCTCCTTGAAGTGCACTGGCTTCTCATTGCGGTAACTCCTCTTGTTGCAAACAGGTTCTGCATACAGGCTCAGGGGCATGCGCTTCAGTAGCTGCAGCACGCAGGCTCCGTATCGCAGCATGCGAGTGCTAGGGCGTGCGGGCTTCAGTCCTGGCACCGCGCAGTTTCGGTAGCTGCGGCTGGCAGGCTCTAGAGCCTGGGCTCAGTGACTGGCGCATGGGCTTGGTTGCTTCGTGACACGTGGAGTCTTCCAGGACTAGGGATTGAAACCGTGTCCCCTGCATTGGCAGGCAGATTCTTATCCACTGTGCAGTCAGGGGAGTCTGCAAACAGATTCTTGTATACCAATTCACAGCAGTATTATTTACAACAGCCAAAAGGTAGAAGTAGCCCAAATGTTCAACAACAGATGAATGGATGAACAAATTGTGAGATATATATATATATATATATATATATATATATATATATATACATATACATACATATAACAGACTATTATACTATTATTCAACCATAAAAGGGCATGAAGTATTGATACATGCATACTGTGGTGTGGATGACCTTGAAACATGCTAAGGAAAAGAAACTAGACACAAAAGGCCACATGTTCCATATGATTCAATTTATATGAATGTGCAGAACAGGTATACCCATGGAGATAGAACACAGATGAGGTGGTTACCAGGGGCTGAAGGGAGAGTGGAATAGGGAGCAAGAACTTAATGGGTAGGGGGTTTCCTTTTGGGATGGTTAAAACTTTGAAAAACTAGATAGAAATGGAGGTTACACAACACTGTGAATATTCTAAATGCCACTGTCCACTTTAAAATCGTTAATTTTATGTTACGTGAATTTCTGCTCAATAAGGAAGTATTGATAACTTTTATTCCTCTAACTGCTTTTAAATTTTCTTTTTGCCTTACCCCCCTCACTTTTACTGTTAGTGTGGTTTTCTTGAATCAGCGGTTTGGTGTCTTTGATTAGTTTTGGAAAATTCCCAGTCATTATCTCCCTAAATAGTGCTCTGCCTCAGTCTAGATCCTTTCCTTCTATGACTTGAATTACATGTAAATTAGACTTTTTCATCATGATCTAAACTCTTTTATGCCTTTTTCTGTATTTTTCTTTTGCCTTTTTGTGTTTCAGGTTAGCAGCAGCCTGAAATATTTTATCCTGACCTGTATTTCAGTTCATAAATACAGTGAACTGAACTTTCTTCAGTGATGTCTAAGTTAGTCATGATGGTATGATCACTCACCTAGAACCAGACATCCTGGAATGTGAAGTCAAGTGGGCCTTAGGAAGCATCACTATGAACAAAGCTAGTGGATGTGATGATGGAATTCCAGTTGAGCTATTCTAATCCTGAAAGATGATGCACTCAATATGCCAGCAAATTTAGAAAACTCAGTAGTGGCCATGGGACTGGAAAAGGTCAGTTTTCATTCTGATCCCAAAGAAAGGCAATGCCAAAGAATGCTCAAACTACCGCACAATTGCACTCATCTCACATGCTAGTAAAGTAATGCTCAAAATTCTCCAAGCCAGGCTTCAGCAATACGTGAACCGTGAACTTCCAGATGTTCAAGCTGAATTTAGAAAAGGCAGAGGAACCAGAGATCAAATTGCCAACATCCACTGGATCATTGAAAAAGCAAGAGAGTTCCAGACCACCTGACCTGCCTCTTGAGAAATCTGTATGCAGGTCGGGAAGCAACAGTTAGAACTGAACATGGAACAACAGATTGGTTCCAAACAGGGAAAGGAGTACGTCAAGGCTGTATATTGTCACCCTGCTTATTTAACTTATATGCAGAGTAGATCATGAGAAATGCTGGACTGGATGAAGCACAAGCTGGAATCAAGACTGCCAGGAGAAATATCAATAACCTCAGATACACAGATGATACCACCCTTATGGAAGAAAGTGAAGAACTAAAGAGACTCTTGATGAAAGGGAAAAAGGAGAGTGAAAAAGTTGGCTTAAAGCTCAACATTCAGAAAACTAAGATGGCATTCAGTCCCATCACTTCATGGGAAATAGATGGGAAAACAGTGGAAACAGTGGCAGGCTTTATTTTTTGGGGCTCCAAAATCATTGCAGATGGTGACTGCAGCCATGAAATTAAAAGACACTTGCTCCTTGGAAGAAAAGCTATGACCAACCTAGACAGCACATTAAAAAGCATTACTTTGCCAACAAAGGTCTGTCTTTTCAAGGCCATGGTTTTTCCAGTAGTCATGTACAGATGTGAGAGTTGGACTATAAAGAAAGCTGAGCACTGAAGAATTAATGCTTTTGAACTGTAGTATTGGAGAAGACTTGAGAATTCCTTGGACTGCAAGGATTTCCAACCAGTCCATCCTAAAGGAAATCAGTCCTGAATATTCATTGGAAGGACTGATGCTGATGCTGAAACTCCAATACTTAGGTCACCTGATGTGAAGAACTGACTCATTTGAAAAGACCCTGATGCTGAGAAAGATTGAAGGCGGGAGGAGAAGGGAACGACAGAGGATGAGATGGTTGG
Source organism: Muntiacus reevesi (assembly GCF_963930625.1). Lineage (NCBI taxonomy): Eukaryota > Metazoa > Chordata > Mammalia > Artiodactyla > Cervidae > Muntiacus > Muntiacus reevesi. The sequence goes on along the minus strand of NC_089249.1, from coordinate 180,307,103 downwards.
ATGGCATCACCAACTCAATGGACATGAGTTTGAGTAAACTCTGGGAGTTGGTGATGGGACAGGGAAGCCTGGCGTGCTGCAGTCTATGGGGTTACAGAGTTGGACATGACTGAGTGAATGAACTGAAGCTCAATTAAACCTTCTATTGAGTTATTACTTTCAACTATTATAGTTTTCAGTCTTCACATTCCATGTAATGCTATGTTGTTTCAATTTAGTTACTGAAATTATCCATCTTTTCATTGGTTTCTTAAAAATACTTAAAGTTATTTTAAAATCTATGTATTATATTTCCAATAATTATATACCTTATTGATCTATTTCTTTCTTTTTTTCCTCTCTTTCTCTTTTTGGTCATTTGGTCTTCTGGTATACCTGCTATTTCTGATGGATTGCTAGAGATCATATATGAAAAGTATTGCGATACTCTGCTGCTGCTGCTGACAGTACCTTGATCCAGAGTATTTCCTATTGCCTGGAAGCGGGGAACATCACTTTTAGGGTAATGGTATATCACTTCTATCCAAATAGAAAATAAGCAAATTCAGAGCTCCAATTTTTGAGAAGGCTAGTCAAATTCTGGTTCATCCTCTAGTTGTATGGTGTAGCGCTTTAGGGATTCAAATGAAAAGCCGAGGGTGTTTATCATGGCTCATTCTCCTTGGTGGGTCTTGAACTCCAAGTTTTGTCTACAGACTCAGTAGGACTGCTTGAGTCCTCATCTCAGTCTATCAGTCACCACACTTGGGCCAGTTCACAGCTATTGTTTGTGAATTAGCAAATGTCTCAAATGCCCAGCACTGAGCCTTCCTTTTCTCTGGGCTTGTGGTTCCCAAAGTCCTCACTGCACTGGTGGCTCCTCAGTGTCTTAAAAGGAAATGTTTTAAAAATGTTTTTTCCATATTTTCTGGTTGTGCTTGGTTCGATGGTTGGGATGCAAAAAGCTAGTATGACATTACCAGAGGTGGAAACCTGATCAATTTATTGTCAATGGCCTAAAGTTTTCTTAGTGTGGGTTAAAGTCCTTTCTAGACCTTTGAGTCCTGACATTGATGAATGCAATTTAAAACAAGAGAAGGTTTTGCAGTTCTCTGTAAAATATAAGTGCCTGATTATGTGTGTTATCCTACTTGCTGTTTTTTGTCTTTCTTCCCCAATTAGACCATAAAACTACTTATGGATATAAATTAGATATATCTTATTTCAGTTTCTTCAAATTGTGTCACTGCTGCTGCTGCCACTGCTAAGTCACTTCAGTCATGTCCGACTCTGTGTGACCCCATCCCTGGGATTTTTCTCTCTCTCTTTTTTTGGTCATTTGGTCTTCTGGTATACCTGCTATTTCTGATGGATTGCTAGAGATCATATATGAAAAGTATTGCAATACTCTGCTGCTGCTGCTGACAGTACCTTGATCCAGAGTATTTCCTATTGCCTTGGAAGCGGGAACATCACTTTTAGGGTAACGGTATATCACTTCTATCCAAATAGAAAATAAGCAAATCCAGAGCTGGGCTCCAATTTTTGAGAAGCACTGGAGTGGGCTGCCATTTCCTTCTCCAATGCATGAAAGTGAAAAGAGAAAGTGAAGTTGCTCAGTCGTGTCCAATGCTTTGCGACCCCATGGACTGCAGCCTACCAGGCGCCTCCATCCTTGGGATTTTCCAGGCAAGAGTACTGCAGTGGATTGCCACTGCCTTCTCCAAATTGTGTCACTAAATACTCTATAAAATTGAGTTGATAGGGAGGTATACCATTCCAATGAGCAACCACTAATTGTTGTTGTTTTTCAGTTGCTCGGTCATATCCAACTCTTTGCGACCCCAGGGACTGCAGCACGCCAGGCTTCCCTGTCCATCACCATCTCCCAGAGCTTGCTCAAACTTGTGTCCATTGAGTCGGTGATGCCATCCAACCATCTCATCCTCTGTCGTACCCTTCTCCTCCTGACTTCAATCTTTCCCAGCATCAGAGTCTTTTCTAATGAGTTGGCTCTTCACATCAAGTGGCCTGAGTATTGGAGCTTCAGCCTCAGCCTCAGTCCTTCCAATGAATATTCAGGACTGATTTCCTTTAGGATGGACTGGTTGGATCTCCTTGCAGTCCAAGGGACTCTCAAGAGTCTTCTCCAACACCACAGTTCAAAAGCACCAAGTCTTTGGCGCTCAGCTTTCTTTATGGTCCAACCCTCATATATATACATGACTACTAGAAAAACCATAGCTTTGACTATATGAACCTTTTTTGACAAAGTAACATCTCTACTTTTTAATACACTGTCTAGGTTTGTCATAGCTTTTCTTCCAAGGAGCAAGTGTCTTTTAATTTCATGGTTGCAGTCACCATCTGCAGTGATTTTGCAGCCCAAGAAAGTAAAGTCTCTCACTGTTTCCATTGTTTCCCCATCTCTTTGCCACAAAGTGATGGACTGGATGCCATGATCTTAGTTTTTTCAATGTTGAGCTTTATGCCAGCTTTTTCACTCTCCTCTTTCACTCTCATCTAGAGGCTCTTTAGTTCCTCTTTGCTTTCTGCCATAGGGTGGTCATCTGCATATCTGAAGTTATCGATATTTCTCCTGGCAATCTTGATTCCAGCTTGTGCTTCATCCAGCCTGGCATTTCTCATGCCAGGCTCATTAAATAAGCAGGGTGACAATATATAGCCTTTACGTACTCCTTTCCCAATTTAGAACCAGTCCATTGTTTCATGTCTGGTTCTAACTGTTGCTTCTTGACCTACATACAGATTGTTCATTGTACTCTAGCCATATAAGAGAATATTGATACACACAGAAGTATTGATGAATAAACGGCTATTTTGTATGCAAATTATCCTCAAATGGCTCAGAAAGATAATATGTGAGTGTGTGTATGTCTCTGCGTGTGCCTGTGGATATGGAGAGAGAGAGATCAGAGACAGATAAATATAGTAAAACAATAGAAACCTGGGTTAAGACTATATTGAAATTCTTTATATTCTTCTTTGCAAGCTTTAAGTATAAAATTATGTTAAAAAAAGTCTTGGGGCAACAATGCAACCCCCATCTGACATAAAAAGCAAAGTAATTCCAAGTGGATTAAAGATGTCAGTGTGAAAGTTGTCAAACTTGGACAATAAGGTAAGGTAGGAGAATGGGCTTCCCTGGTGGCTTAGTGGTCAAGAATCCTCCTGCCGATGCAGGAGACATGGGTTCAATCCCTGGGCTGGGAAGATACCCTGGAGAAAGAAATGGCAACCCACTCCAGTATTCTTGCCTGGAAAATCCCACGGATAGGGGAACATGGCAGGCCCCAGTCCATGGAGACACAAATGAGTCGGACATGGCTTAGTGAGTAAACAGCCTGAGGGTGTGCACTAGGACTCCTTCTGGGACTCCCAGAAACACTTCACATCTCTGTGTCTGCTTCATTCAGGTCCTGTAGTCCCGGGGACCTGCCTAATCTTGTGGACCAAGCAGCGGTCTCCTTGCCCTGCTGCCAAGGCGTCTCCTCCCTGGGCCCCGCTCACGGCTGAGCCTCTGTGTCACCTGGTGTGTGTGTGTGTGTCTGCAGGGTTCCCAAGTACGGAACACGCCGCCTCCACAACCCAGGTTTTCTCCTCCTTTCATCATGATACAGGCGCACAGTGCACTAGCCTGTCTTAGCTCTGAGGGGATGTCTGAGAGCCCACCGCCTGGCGACCTCGCCAAGGGGACAAGCCCCCACCTCCGGAGTGCCTGCGTCTGACCAGAGCCTTGATGTGCTCAACGCCTCCTGCTCACCAGGTCAAGTCACACCATGTCATCAACAGGACTCACGACTCAAGCTGCCAAGTCTCTTGTCAGTGGAGACACACAGGATTTGCTTAATTTTCCCAGCAATGATGATAAATGCATGTGGAAAGTTGCCAGCTGGGGAAACTCATAAGAGACTCAGCACAAAGTTTTTGTTGGCGGCAGGTCACGCAGGCATGTACCATAATCTCAGGCTCCCAAAAAGAGAGCAGGGGTTCAGCATAAACCCAAACAATTTTGACACTGTGAGCCATTTTTATTAGTTAGTGGTGGGAACCCTCCCCAAATCCAAGTTCCCAGATGCCAATCAAGGGCCAGCTTTGTAAGCAGGTTGCAAGGACATCAGTCTCAGGACTGTTAGCTGTGTCTCATTCACTGCCAACCACCTCATGTGACCACGCTAATGAAGCATGCAGGAACCAGGGAAATGACTCAGGAGTCTTGGACCCAGTGGTTCATGTGAAATAGACCCGGGCTGGGACTCTATTTGGGAAGTCAGAGTATGCTTGGATTGTCACCTGACTCCTAGGCTGCCCCCCTGCTCCAAGAAGGAAGTCAGTGATGGTGCTTCAGGTCCCTGGATGTCAGTGTTAAATCAGTTCTGTATCCCACTGTTCTCAAAGACCCAAGACTATGTACCCCTCTTTCCTTAGAGCATGCCATCTACTAAGGCAACAATGGATGCACTAGTGATGGGGGCACAAGCATTGCTCAAAAGCCCATAGTGGCCATCTTCTGCAGTCTGCGATGGGGGACAGGAAGTGGCATTATAGAACTGGGTGTTAGCTCAGACGGTAAAGAGTCTGCCTGCAGCGATGGAGACCCAGGTTTGATCCCTGGGTCAAGATCCCCTGGAGAAGGAATGGCAATCCACTCCAGTATTCTTGTCTGGAAAAATCCCACGGATGGAGGAACCTGACAGGCTACAGTCCATGGGGTTGCAAAGAGTCAGACACGACTGAGCGACTTCACTTTACTTCATGGGAAAGAAGGAAACGGTAAGAGTCAGAAATAACAGAGGCTAGAAATTCAGAAATTTTAAAATAAAATCTTAATTGAAAAAAAGAAATGAAGAGGTTAGATGGCAGCACAGAACTGTCAGAAACCAAGTGTCACTGATGACCATGATGCTCAGCAAGATCAGGATGCTGGGATCTGGAGGAGCAGCTCACAGAACAATGTGACAGGAGAGATGGGCCGCTTGACAGCTGCAGCCAAGAAAGATGGACAAGCAGAAAGCCAGGTTAGCTGCCCCAGGACAATTCATAATCCCTTATCCCATTTCCAGACCTTAGTTAGTTCTCAGACCCAGGACCTACTGACTGAAGTCAAGGCCAGTCCCCTCGTGAAAGCTGCAATGCATGGCCAGGGTTTCCTCCAGCCTTCCTGAAAGTGAAAGTCACTCAGTCGTGTCTGATTCTTTGCAACCCCATGGACTATACACTCCATGAAATTCTCCAGGCCATATACTGGATTGGGTAACCTTTGCCTTCTCCAGGGATCTTCCCAACCCAGGGATCGAAGCCAGATTTCCCACATTGCAGGTAGATTCTTTACCAGCTGAGCCACAAGGGAAGCCCAAGAATACTGGAGTGAGTAGCCTATCCCTTCTCCAGGGGGTCTTCCCAACCCAGGAATCGAACTGGGGTCTCCCACATTGCAGGCATATTCTCTACCAACTTAGCTATGAGGGAAGCCCGAAAGGTATCTGCCCAATTTACCCAGGTAAATGTTCTTGCTATCAAGATAGGAAAGTTTTTTTTTCTAATATAATTGACTCAAAATATTATATTAGTTTTGGCAGTCTAACATAGTGATTCAGTATCTTTAAACATTACATGTGATCCCACGAGAGTTCTTTATATATTCTGGTTACAGGTCCTTCATCAAACATATGTTTGCAAATTTTCCCTGAGTCTATGGATTGCCTTTTAATTCTAGTAGTATGTTTGAGCAAAAAATTTAAATTTTGATGAAGTTTAATTCATTCTTTTCCCCTTATGGATCACTGGTGTTTATTCTAAGAGATATTCGCCTAAGCCAAGGTCTCAAAGTCTTTCTCCTGTGTTTTCTTCAAGAAACTTTTATTGCTTTAAGCTTTACAATTAAGAATATGATCCATTTTGATCAGCTTCTCAGATATGTGTGAGATATGAATGCAAGTTTGTTTCTGCACCCCTGTATGTCCTTGTGTGCCAGCAGCATTTGTAGAAAAGGCTAGTCATCTGATACATCTGATAAAGGAGTATTACCCAAAGTATACCAAGAACTTAAAATGCAACAATAAGAAAACACTTCAATTAAAAAAAAAGTCAAAAGACCTTAACACACACCTCACCAGAGGACATACAGATGGCAAATAAGCATATGAAAAGATGTTCCACATCATATGTCATCAAGGAAATGCAAATTAAAATGACAAGATACCACTGCACATCCTCTGGAATGACCAAAATCCAGAATGCTGACACCACTAAATGCTGGCAAAAATGTGGAACAACAGGAACTCTCATCCATTGCTGGTGGGTATGCAGAATGGTACAGCCGCTTTGGAAAACAGCTGGCTCGTTTCTTATTAAACTAAACAGACTAATTTATTTACTAAACTAATAAATAAATAAATAGACTATTTGTTAAACTAAACAGACTAAATAAATACAATCCAGCAATCACAGTCTTTGGTATTTACCAGCATGAGCTGAGAACTTACATCTATGCAAAAACCTGCACATAGAATAGATGTTTACAGCAGTTTTATTCATAATTGCTGAAACTTGAACATGACCAAGATGTCCTTCAGTAGTGAATGGATAAATAAACTGTGGTACACCCAGACAGTGGAATATAATTCAGCACTGAAAATAAGTGAGCTATTAAGTCATGAAAAGACATGGAGGAGCTTTCAATGCATATTACTAAGTGAGAGAAGCCCCTCTGAAAAGGCTACATACAGTATGATTCCAATCACATGGCGTGGAAAAGATAAAACTGTAGAGATGGTGGAAAGTTTCATGGCTTCCAGGGGGAGAATAGAGGGAAGGCAGCCAGGCCAACTGGGTAGTCACTCACTTGCTCATTCATAGTTAGTTGTGTTTCTTTGAGCATCTACAACACGTGGGCAGGGCTTGGGGACCAGGCAGAGGACAGTCATCTCCTCCCAGGTTCTCCTGGAAGGGCAGGGAGACAGAAATCCAACAAGGAAAACAGAGAGGGACAAAGTTGCCAGGGGAGGGTGCTCAGAGACCCTGCGGGTGCGTAAGGGACCCCAGGTGCCCAAACAGAATCACGCTGAGGAGGGCCAAGTTCAGAGCCATGAACTGTGAGCCGTGAATCTAAGTGTAGAGCACGAGCTGGGAACAAGTGGGTTAAGTCAAGAGCAAGATGTGACATCATCCTGAATGTTATTTCTTTGTGTGTAAAGCTTAGGGTTCTGCTGAGAATTGTGGACACACATCACTTCTGTGGCATTCTTGCCCAAATGAATAACCTCAGTGTAATCATGTAAAGACATCAGAAAATCCAAACTGAGGGTCATCTACAAAAGAACTCACATTCTACAACAGTGCTGACCTGATGAAAGATCTGAGACCCATCCTGATGGCTCGGACTGGAGGACACAAGATCCTGGTCCAGAAGAAGGATGTTATGGAACGACATGCTGAAATTTGGATGATGTCAGTCTTGGATCAATGTTAGTCTATGTTGTTATGTAACGTGCTAACTTTTGAAGAAGTGAGGGGAAGGGTATAGAAGTATTCTTTGTACTATTTTTTTTTTTTGATGCTTTGGCCAAGCTGCACACCATGTGGGGTATAAGTTCCCTCACCAGGGATGGAACCTGCACCCCCTGTGGTGGAAGAGTGGCGTCTAAGCCACTGGCCCACCTGGGAAGCTCCTCTCTTTGCACTGTTTTTTAAAAGCAATTTTATTGAGGTATAATTTACATACTATAACATTCACCTATCTTAAGTGTGAAATTCAATGATTTTTGGTAAATTTACTGACTTGTTCAAACTTCACCACAATTCAGTTTTAGAACATTTTCATCATCTGTATGGATCACAACAAACTGTGGAAAACTCTTAAAGAGATGAGAATACCAGACCACCTTAGCTGTCTCCTGTGGGTCAAGAAGCAGCTGTTAGAGCCTTACATGGAACAATTGACTGGTTCAAGAGTGGGAAAGGAGTACGACACAGGTGTATATTGTTAACCTGCTTATGTAACTTCTATCCAGATTACATTGTGCAAAATGCCGGACTGAATGAATCACAAGCTGGAATTAAGATTGTTAGGAAAATAATCAACAACTTCATATATGTAGGTGATACCACTCTAATGGCAGAAAGCAAAGAGGAACTCAAGAGCTCTTGATGAGGGTAAAAGAGGAGAGAGAAAAAGCTGGCTTAAGCTCAACATTCAAAAAAAAAACCCAAACACCCAAAAAACAAAAAACTAAGATCATAGCATCTGGTCCTATAACTTCATGGAAATTAGAAAGGGAAAAAATAGATGCAGTGACAGATTTTCTTTTTGAGGGCTCCAAAATCTCTGTAGATGGTGACTGCAGCCATGAAGTTAAAAGAGACTCGCTCCTTGAAAAAGAGCTATGATAAACCTAGACAGCGGATTCAAAAACAGAGGCATCACTTTGCTGACAAAGGTCTGTCTAGTCAAAGCTATGGTTTTGCCAGTAGTCATGTACAAATGTAAGTGTTGGACTATAAAGAAGGTTGAGCACTGATGAACTGATGCTTTTGAACTGTAGTGCTGGAGAAGACTCTTGAGAGTCTCTTGGACTCCACGGAATTCAAACCAGTCTATCCTAAAGGACTGATGCTGAAGCTCCAATACTTTGCCCATCTGATGCAAAGAGCTGACTTACTGGAAAAGACCCTGATGCTGGGAAAGATTGAGGACAAAAGCTGAAGAGGGCGGCAGAGGATGATATGGTTACATAGCATCACTGACTCAGTGGACTATCCAGGAGATAGTGAAGGACAGGGAAGCCTGACATGCTGCAGCCCATGGGGTCGCCAAGAGTCAGAGCTTAGAGACTGGACACCACCATCCCAGTAATGCTCCCAGCCCTAGGTCCTCAGTGATCTGCTTTCTGTTTCCATGGGTTTCCCTTTTCTAGACATTTCATATAAAGAGAATCAAATGTGTGTTTTGAGTCTGCCACAATTTTGCATAACGTTTTAGAGGTCTTTGTACTATTAATATTTTAGTGGGACACTGGGTGAAACTTGAATAAGATTTGTAAATGGCTGATAGTATTGTATCAATGTTAATTTCTGAGTTTACATAATTGAATTATAATTATATAAGATTTTAACATTAGAGGAAGCTGGGTGATAGGAAATGTGTGCTATTTTTGCAACTGTTTTGGTAAGAAAAATAATTTCAAAATAAATTTTTTTTTTAAACTTAAGCTTGGGGTCTGAGCTGTGCACTGCTTATGCTTGTCTATGGTACTGAGGCTGTGGTTTCTTTTCAACAGAGTGGTTTGGCTGGCCTTTCCATTTCCAGCTGGCGAGCTCAGTTTCCAGGATGTTCTTCAGGGAAAAGTAGGGGCTAGTACAGGGGCATAGGCCTGAGTCGCTGAGGCATGGCCTGCAGGGGTTTCAGTTCAGTTAAGTCGCTCAGTCGTGTCTGATTCTTTGCAACTGCACAGACTGTAGCATGCCAGGCTTCCCTGTCCATCACCAACTCCTGGAGCTTGCTCAAACTCATGTCCATTGAGTCGGTGATGCTGGCCAACCATCTCATCCTCTGTCATCCCCTTCTCCTCCCGCCTTCAATCTTTCCCAGCATCAGGGTCTTTTCTAATGAGTCAGTTCTTCGCCTCAGGTGGCCAGAGTATTGGAGTTTCAGCCTCAGCATCAGTCCTTCCAATGAACACCCAGGACTGATCTCCTTTAGGATGGACTGGTTGGATCTCCTTGCAGTCCAAGGGACTCTCAAGAGTCTTCTCCAACACCACAGTTCAAAAGCATCAAGTCTTTGGCACTCAGCTTTCTTTATGGTCCAACTCTCACATCCGTCCATGACTACTGGAAAAACCATAGCTTTGACTATATGAACCTTTGTTGGCAAAGTATTGTCTCTGCTTTTTAACACACTGTCTAGGTTTGTCATAGCTTTTCTTCCAAGGAGCAAGTGTCTTTTAATTTCATGGCTGCAGTCACCATCTGCAGTGATTTTGGAGCCCCCCAAAATAAAATCAGCCATTGTTTCCATTGTTTCCCCATCTCTTTGCCATGAAGTGATGGGACGGGATGCCATGATATTAGTTTTTTCAATGTTGAGTTTGAAGCCAGCTTTTTCATTCTCCTCTTTCACCCTCATCAAGAGTTTCTTTAGTTTCTCTTTGCTTTCTGCTGTTAGAATGGGGTCATCTGCATATCTGAGGTTATTGATATCTCTCCTGGCAATCTTGATTCCAGCTTGTGCTTCATCCAGTCCAGCATTTCTCATGATGTACTATGCATATAAGTTAAATAAGCAGGGTAACAATATATAGCCTTGGCATACTCCTTTCCCCCTTTGGAACCAGTCCGTTGTTCCATGTCCATTTCTAACTGTTGCTTCCTGACCTGCATACAGATTTCTCAGGAGGTAGGTCAGCGGTCTGGTATTCCCACCTCTTTAAGAATTGTCCACAGTTTGTTGCGATCCACACAAAGGCTTTAGCACAGTCAATGAAGCAGAAGTAGATTTTTTCTGGAATTCTCTTGCTTTTTCAATGATCCAATGGATGTTGGCAATTTAATCTCTGGTTCCTCTGCCTTTTCTAAATCCAGCTTGAACATCTGGGAGTTCTCCATTCACGTACTGTTGAAGCCTCGTTTGGGGAATTTTGAACATTACTTTGCTAGCATGTGAGATGAATGCAATTGTGCGGTAGTTTGAACATTCTTCAGCATTGCCTTTGGGATTGTAGTGAAAACTGACCTTTTCCAGTCCTGTGGCCACTGCTGAGTTTTCCAAATTTGCTGGCATATTGAGTTCAGCACTTAAACAGCATCATCTTTTAGGATGTGAAATAGCTCAGCTGGAATTCCATCACCTCCACTAGCTTTGTTCTTAGGATGCTTCCGAGATCCACTTGACTTCACATTCAAGGATGTCTGGCTCTAGGTGAGTCACACCATTGTAGTTATCTGGGTCATTAAGATCTCTTTTGTATAGTTCTTCTGTGTATTCTTGCCACCTCTTAGTATCTTCTGGGTCTGTTAGGTCCATATTGTTTCTATCATTTATTGTGCCCATCTTTCCATGAAACGTTCCCTTGGTATCTCTAATTTTCTTGAAGAGATCTCTAGTCTTTCTATTGTTTTCCTCTATAGCTTTGCACTGATCACTTAGGAAGGTTGTCTTATCTCTTTGCTCTTCTTTGGAATTCTGCATTCAGATGGGTGTATCTTTTATTTTCTCCTTTGCTTTTAGCTTCTCTTTTTTTTTTCTCAGTTATTTGTAAGGCCTCAGACAACCATTTTGCCCTTTTGTATTTCTTTTTCTTGGGGGTGCTTTTGATCATTGCCATTGTCAATGCCATACATTGTATGATGTCACGAACCTCCATCCATAGTTCTTTTGGCACTCTGTCCATCAGATCTAATCCCTTGAATCTATTTGTCACTTCCACTGTATAATCTTAAGAGATCTGATTTAGGTCATGCCTGAAGGGCCTAGTGGTTTCCCCTATTTTATTCATTGTAAGTCTTATTTTTGCAATAAGGAGTTCATGATCTGAGCCACAACCAGCTCCTTTCTAGTTTTTATCAACTGTATAAAGCTTCTCCATCTTTGGCTGCAAAGAACATAATCCATCTGATTTCATTATAGACCATGTGTAAAGTCATCTCTTGTGTTGTTGGAAGAGGGTGTTTGCTATGACCAGTGTCTTCTCTTGGCAAAACTCTGTTAGCCTTTGCCCTGCTTCATTTTGTACTCCAAGGCCAAACTTGCCTGTTACTCCAGGTATCTCCTTACTTCCTACTATGTATTCCAGTCCCCTATTCTAAAAAGGACATTTTTTTTTTAAGGACATCTTCTTTTGGTGTTAAGTTCTAGAAGGTCTTGTAAGTCTTCATAGAATTGTTCAGCTTCTTCGGCATTAGTGTGGGGCATAGATTTGGATTACTGTGACATTGAATGGTTTGCCTTGGAAATGAACAGAGATCATTCTGTCATTTTTGAGATTGTGCTTCAGACTAGTGTTTAACTAATTTTAACTTGGAACTATTTCAGCATGAAATAAAGAGGGCCTTCACACTAATAAATAATGAAAAAGTCAGAAATTAAACCACTTGCTGTTTCTGTTTATCATTGATTTTGGGGAGTTGTATGACACTCATAAAGATTATGAAGATTTTAAGTAACTGAAATATTCATCAATTGAGAACTGATTCAATACACAATGCACTTTTTCATATTAAAGAAAATAAAGCAGTCAGATTTATTTGCACTGATGTGGGATAATCTCCAAATATTGGGGGAGAAGAGTATTATGGTCTGTGTATCTTTTCTGGATAATCTATTGTTTCCTATATTCTTGGTCTCAAATTTTAAGTATAAGTTTTCTGATTCAGTTCTAGCAAACAGCCTTGACATTGCCAGCTTTCGTAAAAATGAATTTGGATAGTTAAGGAATAGTTGATGCAGATGCAAAAATAAAACAGTATCCTGAAGAGTCATTTAGGGGTCACTACAAGTGTTAAAATGAAGACAGGAAACATTCACAAAAGTGTAAGTCCTACTTGCTTACAAATGAAACCAGGAGAGCGTCTTGGGAAAGTATTTGCGAGTCCCTTTCTGAGACTTCTGGACTTCAAAGGTACAAAGTTTTCTTTGGGGATGTTAACATTTAATTTTTGAAACATCCTATGCTAATTTGTTATGTAACTCTCTTTTGTGGATATAAGTAAGGTAGGAATTCTTTTGTTTGACAGAAAGCCCTAGAAATGTATTTTTTTCCCGCTTTAGGGCTAAAGGTGGGAAGATCCCCTGGGGAAGGCATGGCAACCCACTCCAGTATCCTTGGCTGGATAATCCCATGAACAGAGGAGCTACAGTCCATAGGGTTGCAAAGAGTCAGACATGACTGAAGTGACCTAGCACAGGGCTAAACGTAAATTAACAGACCAGTGACCAATAGATAATATATTTAAAACTATGTGTAGGAGAGATTTTTCGGGGGATGGACAATGCAAATATGATGCTAATAACTGTATCAAAAAGGTACATGTGAAGGAATATGCTTCTACATGCATGAAGCCTCTCTGGAACTATACATGGAGGCAACAGAAACCTCTGGATGAGGCCAGGGCACTGGGTCAAGGTGGCAGGGAGATGCACTTTTCACCTTATACCCTTCTGTACTATTTCGGCTTTTTAAAAGCCAAGTACATATTTACTTAGAAAAATAATTTAAGACGATTTCTAAGTACAAGAGAAAGGGGGTAAAAGGAAAAATAACATTTATATACAATTTCATAACAAGCCAACAAGATAGATAAGTTATTCTTATTTCATAGAGAGGGAAACTACGGCTCAGAGAGATTAAAAAACCTGTTCAGAATCATAAAGCTAGAAGTTGAATACAGGTAAATCTGAATCCAAAATGAAATTTCTTTCAGTTTTGTACTCTTAAAACATAACTTAGAATATAATTATGATCAAACTGCAAAAAATATTTAACAGAAATTTAAAGATCCCTAGTTGTAACACCATCAACTGATTTGTTTCTTATGCTGCATAAGAAATGGCAATAGAAAATGAGAAGGTATAGTTTTTCTGAGGCTATAAAAATTTTGAAATTAAACTTCAAAAACTTCCCAAGGCCCTTACAAAGGTCCGGGTAACAACTTGGATTTAAAAAATACAACATTCCTACTACTTCTCTTTCAAGAAATTAAAACAAGAACATAGTGAAGGTACAAGTTTTCAGCACTCAGTGCTGTAACAGTCAGACCACAAAGTAACTAGAGGGCCTGGCAAGTTTAAAGAATCCCTTTCACTGTGGAAACCTCTATTCCTATAATGGAACAATGTAATCTACGAACTTCATCTTGTGTCTTCTTAAAGAAATTAGTCAGTGTTCAAGTCTTCCTCGCTGAGAGGCATCAAGAGCTCACTCCCAGCGAGGTTAATTGCTTACAGTGCAATTGCTTATAGTACATCCACAGTGCTCTGTGGATGAGGGCTCCTACAATCGCCTTCCCAGTTCCCTTCTCTCCTATCTTATCTGTATCATTTCCAGCCTAACAGTGGGCCCCATTTCTAGATCAGATGCAAACATTTGCTCATAAGCAGCAAAGCCCCAGGTTTAATGGTGGCTGTACCTGTTGAAAAATGACAAATGATCAGAATTTTCACATAAAGCTTTCCTCGTGTAAAACAGGGATCACTGCTGGAAGTGAGACAGCTTTTCCCAGAGACCTTTCTGAGGGCTGCATGAGTTACTACCTGGACCTGGGACCCCTGTTCCTTGATGAAGATGACCATGGGTGGACATGAGGCAGAAACAGTGGCACCTGATGGACCCAAGCATGGAACAGAAGACCAGTCCTAAAGCCGCGGGAGTGTGGGGCCTTTCCTGGTCTGAAGGATGCCTGAGCAAGGCCTTCCTATCATCAATACTAGGAAGGACTTTCATGGATCAGTCCATCTTTCCATACAAGGAAGAAACACACATTATTGGGTGATACTATATGCCAGGCTCCTTCACAAATTTATTTCTCACATCCCTGTGTGGCTTCTGTAACCTCCATTCCCCTGCTGAGAAACTGAGGCTGTGAGAGGCTAAGTGCCTGACCCAGGCAGGAAGGGGCTGGCCTGGGATTCACACCTCAGTTGACTGACTACATATTCGAACGTGTGGGTTCCACCAGTCCACAGCACCGAGGAGATGCACTCTGGGTGTTCAGTTAACTTAGCTGGTTGTGAAGGGCAAGTACTCAGAAGGTCAATAAAATTCAAGCTGTTTCAACCAAAGCTTATCAGTGTTCTTGGACAGGAACCTAAATACTATTTTCTGCTGCTGTGACCTTTTTGGTCTGTCCTAGAATGCACCTGAATACTTCTGTTGAAGAGTATTCCAGCCTGGCTTAGAGAGTGGGAGCCTGAGTTTCAACTTGCATTTATACTCACTCAACAAAAAAATGCCAGAAGAGAAAGGGGGAAGAGGAGGGGGAAAGAGAGAACCCTTAAATAGTGGCGATGAGTCAGCCTGTCACCCCACACCAGGAGTGTCTGCCTGCTGGGAGAGTGACAGAGTCTAGGACTCTGATGCTTCTTCAGTAAGCTGCAATCTTCTGTATCCCTTTTCAGCATGTCACTGGGGTTTGAGAGGTTTTTCCAAATTTAATTTGAGCGACACTTTTTTTGCCTTTATAAACTACCCCTACCCTCTAAGACACAACTTCCCTATATTATAGTTATGATATGTGTGTGACCAGAAGCAAAATCCTAGAAAACTCTCTTTTCTGGGACATAAGAAAAATGAAATCATTTGTAAATCCACAAATAATAAATGCTGGAGAGGGTGTTGAAAGAAGGGAACCCGCCTACACTGGTGGTGGGAATGTAAATTGGTACAGTCTCTATGGAGAACAGTATAGAGGTTCCTTAAAAAACTAAAAATAGAGCTACCATATGGCCCTCCTGGGCACACATCCAGAGAAAAACATGATCCAAAAAGATAGAGGCACCCCACTGTTCACTGCAGCACTGTTTAAAGTGGCCAAGACATGGAAGCAACCAGATGTCCATCAATAGAAGAATGGATAAAGAGATGTGGTACATACATACAATGGAGTATCACTTGGACATTAAATAATGCCATTTGCAGCAACATGGATGGGCCAAGAGTGTCACACTGAGTGAAGAAGTCAGAGAAGGAGAAACATCATATCTGTTTTATGTGGAATCTAAAAAGACATGATACAAATGAACTTACAAAACAGACTCACAGACTTTGGGGAGTTTATGGTTGCTGGGGGAAGGGTGGGGGGAAGGGACAGTTACAGAGTTTCAGATGGAAATGTGCACACTGCTATATTTAAAATGGATGACCAGAAAGGACCTACTGCATAGGACAATGCTACATGCCAGGCTGGGTGGGGCGGGGAGTCTGGGGGAGAATGGACACAGGTGTATGTACGGCTGAGTCCCTCTGCTGTTACCTGAAGCTACCACAACACTGTTTGTTAACCAGCTATACCTCAGTACAAAATAGAAGGTTAAAAAGATGAAATCACCTGCGCCTGATCTCTGAATGATCCTTCACTGTCCGTGTGTAAGCTGCTCTTGTTTCAGTCGCGTGTGGCAGTGTGCTCGCGTGCAGGTCACGAGGAGAGAAGCCTTCTGGAGGAAGGGTCAGGGTGGGCCCCCTCTGGCCAAGCACCCAACTGCCCCCTGAGCGCTGGCGGCAGCCTGAAGGGGCAGGCGCCCCCTGGAGGCAGAGGGCAGTGGTGCCTTAGCTTCCCCTCCACCTGACATTTTCCCCAAAAGGAACTTCATGAACAACTTTTAAGTGTTATTTTAAAAAAGTGAAAACAAGAGTAAAGGAGTTGAATAATTTTAACAGATTTACTAGATTTCTTCCGTCTTCTGAAGCCTCATTAAAGAATGGCCAGGCTGTTGCCGCCAATGCAGCACACTGTCCTGGGCATCTTTTCCTCACGTGGGTTTGCTCTACCCTACCTACACTCAGGCCAAACTCAGGTTCGGCTGCTGCCCTGGCTCCTGACACTTACATCTGCTTATAGTGTGTGTGTGTGTTAGTCGCTCAGTCGTGTCTGACTCTTTGCGACCCCATGGACTGTAGCCTGCCGGGCTTCCCTGTCCGTGGAAGTCTCCAGGCAAGAATACTGGAGTGGACTGCCATTCCCTTCTCCAGAGGATCTTCCCGACCCAGGGATCGAACCTTGGTCTCCTCATTGCAGGCAGATTCTTTACCGTTTGAGGTACAGGTAAGTCCTACCTGCTTTTAGACTCCTCAGTAAAGAAAGTACTTCCCCAAGACAATTTCAAAACTTCTCTTTGAGCAGTACTCTTGCTGCTGCTGCTGCTAAGTTGGGTCAGTTGTGTCTGACTCTGTGCGAATCCATGGACGGCAGCCCAACAGGCTCCTCCGTCCATGGGATTCTCTAGGCAAGAGAGGCTGGATACACTGATAAAGGGGGCATAAATACACTGATAAAGCTCTGCTGTACTGAGTGAATTCTTCCTAAAGGTCTCCTTACTTATGGGGCTTCTAGAATCTTCCCCACATCACTGGTTCAACGGTTTTCATCCCATTTCTTATTGGCTAGCTATTTCTAAGCTGGTAATGTTCTAAATCGGCAACTTCAGCTACTTTCTTTAGTGACCTTATTATTTTAATTTCAGGAGCCAGGTTGCATCTAATTCACAGCTTATAAAATGCACAAAACTTTTCATGCTCTCCCCATTGAAAAGCCCACACTCCGTGCAGAGCATCACCATCTAGGTTGAGGAAGCCTCTCTCACCAATTCTGCTTGTGTCTCAAATCCAAGCCCATCACACTTTCCAGCCTTCCCTACTTTGCACACATGGGTCCAGTGGTCAGCATGCCCTGTAGTCTGCCTTCCACTTGGCAAGCTTCTCTAAGCGACGAAAACAGAGAAGGGGTTAGCCCACAGATGCCAGAGTCAGGCTGTCTGCACTGGTCTAGCTGCAACTGCATGCTAACATTTTAACCTTGGCAAGTTATTGGATTTCTCTAAGCTTGTTTCCTCACCTGTAAAATGGGGTTAACAATAGGATTGTTGTAAGGGTTAAATAAGTTAACATAAGCAAAATATTTAGACGAGTGCCTGTCACATAGTGAGCACTATAGGTTGGCCATTGATACTGTTATTATGGATTGGGGGGGGGGGGGGCGGTCAGCAGCTAGGAACAATGACCGGGGTTGCCAGGGTCGCATTTCTGACTTTGCCACTAGGTAGGTGAGCGATCTTGGCCACTTGACCTCTATGCTGCAGTTTCTTAAAGAGAAAAATTTCTAAGAGAAAAAAGAGCTACAAATTCTTTCATTGGGATGCTGCCAAGATGAAAATTATAATACATCTAAACCATTCAGCATGGTATTCGGCACGTCCTGTGATCTGAACTGCTAGCTATTGTTAAGTTTTCTCCTGTCCGGGTTCACAGCAGAGATCTAGAATGACAGTTTCTATTTCAACTGGATCCTCTGTATGATTTGTTGCCATTAAGTTTTATTCTTAAACTGTCTTGATAAGGAATTTAGAATAACCAAATAATTTGGTAGATAAAAAGTCAAGGAACCCTCAGGATTTTTTCTCTCAACTACTAAAAAAGTTTAAAGTTACAACCCAGTCTGGCCAAAGAGAAATCAGATTTAATTTCTTTAGGACTGAAGTTGTTGGGTAGGATCAAGTGAGCTGCATTCCTGTTGGAGGCTCTTTGGACTAAATTCTTACCAACTTTGGATCTATTGTAAACACTGAGGCTTCCTTGAAATAAAATACTCCTGAAAAATACTATGTGTGTGTATAAAAAAAAACCACCCATGCCTCACACATTACAAAAGTTTGTCCAAGAACAGTTTAGAAACTCTGAAATGCCAGATTTATTCCAGACTAATGCTGAGGAAAGCTGAACGCCGAAAAATTGATGCTTCTAAACTGTGGTGTTGGAGAAGACTCTTGAGAGTCCCTTGGACTGCAAGGAGATCAGTCCTGGGTGTTCATCGGAAGGACTGATGCTGAAGCTGAAACTCCAGTACTTTGGCCACCTCATGCGAAGAGTTGACTCATTGGAGAAGACCCTGACACTGGGAGGGATTGGGGGCAGGAGGAGAAGGGGATGACAGAGGATGAGATGACTGGATGGCATCACCGACTCAATGGGCATGAGCTTGAGTAAACTCCAGGAGTTGGTGATGGACTGGGAGGCCTGGCGTGCTACGATTCATGGGGTCACGAAGAGTTTGACACGACTGAGCAACTGAACTGAACTGAACTGAATCTCCTATCACTCAATAATTTTTAAAACAGTAAACAAGAAATGATTCAATTTCATACACTGTTTTAATTCAAAAAGTTGATTTCTTAGTTGATAGCACCATGCCCATGAAGAATTGTATTTTGATGCTAATTTTAACCCTGGTTCTAAGGAATAGATCCCATGCTTTAAAAAAAAGGCACTGAGACCATGAATAATTGAGACGTAAAAACTTGATGATGTCAGTTAAATCTCAAAGCCACAATACAGGTTTAAATTTCAATGGATGATGACAAATCTTCTCTAAGATTAATGGACAGCCACATCCTAGTAATTCACTCATTTTATTTCTTAGCTTTTGTAAAAATTTTATATTTGGCTGAGCTAGCACTACTTTTTTTAGTCCTACTCTCTGCTAGAGATTGAAATAATGTGAAAAGGGTAAAAGTACAGTAATAAAACAGTAACACTGGCATTAAACAGTTCTACATCTTCCAACTGTTGATGAAGGAAAATAGTTCACCATAACTGGGAAATAGAGGAGAGGGAACAATTCATTTGATGTCCACTAGATAAAGGCAGGTGGGGATAAGCTATACTATTGATTTATGAAAATACTACTAAGTGAAAACCATTTTGTAGGTATTGAGGAAAACGTCAAGGCAACAGAGGCCATTCTAGAGGGTAAGGTGAAACACACTCAACAAACACACTCTAGTATTTAGAGTTAGCTAGAAATATCAGGAGGACCACTGAACCAGTGAATCTCAGTGAACAAAAAAGATGTACTGAATAATCCATGCAGCTTTTAAAAATCTTTTAACTCCACATGCAATTAACATCAGAGCCCTCAAACACGTGAAGCAAAACCAGACATGATCAAAGGGAGAAATAAATAATTCAACAGTAGTCACTGGGGACTTTAATACCTTACTTTCAATAACTGACAGAACAACTAGGCAGAAGATGAAGAAGGAAACAGAAGATCTGAATAAAACTGTTTACCAACTGGGAGAAGGCAATGGCACCCATTCCAGTACTCTTGCCTGGAAAATCACATGGACGGAGGAGCCTGGTAGGCGGCAGTCCATGGGGTCACTAAGAGTCGGACACGACTGAGCGACTTCACTTTCACTTTTCACTTTCACGCATTGGAGAAGGAAATGGCAACCCACTCCAGTGTTCTTGCCTGGAGAATCCCAGGGACCGGGGAGCCTGGTGGGCTGCCATCTATGGGGTTGCACAGAGTCGGACACGACTGAAGCGACTTAGCAGCAGCATTTACCAACTAGACCTAGAGCCTTCCACCCAGGAACAGCAAAATACACATTCTTCTCAAGTGCATATGGAACATATGCATATGAACAGATCATATGTTAGGTTATAAAACAAGCCTCAATATACTTAAAATGATTGAAATCATACAAAATATGTTCTCCAACCACAATGGAAAAAAGTTAGAACTCTACAACAGAAGGAAATTTGGGAAATTACTAAATATGTGGGATTTAAACAACATACTCCTAGATAGCCAATGGGTCAAAAGAAAAATCATAATGGAAACCAGAAAATTTTCTTAAGATGAACGATATACAAACCAAAACATACCAAAACTTATGGATGGGTGAAACTGTGCTTCAGAGAAATTTACAGCTAAAGTTTTTATATTAAAAAAGAAAGATCTTAAATCAATAACATAATCTTCACTTTAAGAGAAGAAAAAATTAAACCCAAAGTAAGCAGAAAGGAGAAAATAATAAATATGTGAATGAAAATTAATAAAATAGAGAAGAAAAATAGACAAAGCAATAAAACCAAAAGTTGGTTCCTTGAAAAAATCAAAATTTACAAACCTTTAGCTAGGCATAACTAGCTAAACCATGCATAAATGTTAATTGCGTATGCTTTTGACCAGGCAAAAAAGAACCTGAGTTACTAAAATCAGAAATGAAACAGGAAACATTACTATCAACACTGAAGAAATAAAAATGATTATAAGGGAATCTTATGGACAACTATATGCCAGGTAATCAGATAACCTAGATGAAATGGACAAATTCCATTTCACACAAATTATGAAACTGACTTAATGAGAAACAGAACACCTGAATAGGCCTAAAAGCAGAGAGTATATCAGTAACAAAAAAACTTCCCACAAAGGGAAGACCATGACCAGATGGCTTTACCAGTGAATTCTACCAGTTAAGAATTAACACCAATTCTTTTCAAACGCTTTCAAAAAACAAGAGAGAAGAAACACTTCATAATTAAGGCTAGCATCACACTGATACCAAGTCAGAGAAAGACATCACGAGACAATTACAGACCAATATCCCTCATTGAATGTAGACACAAAATGCTCAGCAAAATACTAGCAACTTGAATCCTGAAACCTATAAAAACATAATCCCATTACGACCAACTGGGATTTATCTCAGGAATGTAAGGTTGGCTCAACATATGAAACTCAATTAATATAATATGCCATATTAATAGAATAAAAGACAAAAACCACACAATCATCATAACAGGCATAGAAAAAGTAAACTTGTTTATGATAAAAACATTCAACAAGCTAGAAGCAACAGGGAACTTTTCAACCTGATAAAGGGACATCAACAAAAATCCCACAGCTTACATCATACTCAATGGTGACAGGGTGAAAGCTATTCCCTTAAGATCAGGAACAAAACATGGATGTCTGCTTGTACTACTTCTCCTCAACATTCCACTAATGAAGGCTCTAGCCAGGAGCAATTAAACAAGAAAATGAAATAAAAGGCAGTCTGATTGGAAATGAAGAAGTAAAACGATCTCTCTTTGCAGATGATACAATCTTGTATCATCTTAGAAAATTCTAAGGCATCCACTGAAAAACTATTAGTGCTGGTAAAATGAGTTTAGCAAGGTTGCAAGGATAAAGGTTGCTAAGATGACTCTACTACCTGAAAATGACTTGCAGATTCAAGGTAATCCCTATCAACATCCCAGGTAGTTTCTTTTTTTTTGGCAGATATTAAAAACTGTTGTAAATTCATATGAAAATTCAAGGAAATGCAATGTTCTGACCAGCAAAAACAATCTTGGGGGGAAAAAAAAAAAAGAAAACCAAGTTGGAGGACTCACACTTCCCAATTTCTAACTTACTACAAAGTAACAATAATCAATACCATGTGATCCTGGCACAAGGACAGACACAGGGACCAATAAAATAGGACTCAGAGTCCAGAAATAAATTCATATATTATGCTTAACTGACTTCTGACAAGAGTGCCTAGACCATTCACCTGGGAAAAAAGAATAATCTCTTCAACAAATGGTACTGGGACAATAAATATCCAACATGCAAAAAAAAAAAAAAAAAAAAGAAGTTGGACCTCTACCTCACATCATATATATATATTAACTCAAAAAGGATGAGAGAACTAAATATAAGAGCTAAAACTCTAACACTTTTGGAAGTCTCTGTGACCTTGAATTAGGCAATAGTTTCTTAGATGTGACTCCCAAAAACACAAACCAAACAAAAAATAGACTGATTGGAGTCCCCCACAGAAGCCCCCAAAACAAAAAAACTTGTACTTCAAAAGATACTATCAAGAAAGTGAATAGAGAACTTACAGGAGAAAACTATCTGCAAATCATATATTTGATAAGGGCCTGTGCTTAGTCAGCCAGTTGTGTCCGACTCTTTGCAACACCGTGGACTATAGCCCACCAGGCTCCTCTGTCCATGGGGCTTCTCCAGGTAAGAATACTGGAGTGGGTTGCCATGCCCTCCTCCAGCGGATCTTACCAAACCAGGGATTGAACCCAGGTCTCCCACATGGCAGGTGGATTCTTTACCATCTCAGCCACAAGGGAAGCCTGATAAGGGCCTACGATCTGGATTTTATAAAGAACTCAGAGAACACGATGACAAAAAGACAAATAATTCAATTAAAAATGGGCAAAGGACTTGAATAGACATTTCTCCAAAGAAGGTATTCAAGTAGACAACAGGCACATGAGAGATGTTCAATGTCCTTAGAATTTTTCATGTGTGCATGCTCAGCAGTCTCCGACTCTTTGAGACCCTACGGGCTGCAGCCCGCTAGGCTCCTCTGTCCATGGGACTCTCCAGTATTCTTGCCAGGGAGAAAAATGCAAATCAAAGTCACAATGAGGTGCCACTTCAAACCCACTAGACATGGCAAAATTTTTTACAAAAACAAAAAATATGCATTGGTGAGGATGCAGAGAAACCTCAACACCTGTACATCGCTGGCAGGAAAGTGAAATTGTGCAGCTGCCTGGAGATCCGTCTGGTTGTTTTTCAACAAGTTAAACTTAGAGTTAACATATACTACAGCAATTCTACTCCTAGGGATATATCCAAGAGAATTAAAGATACATTCACATGAAAATTTGAGTACACATATTCATAGAACCATTCATAAAAGACAAAATGTGGAAACAACTCACAATATCCATCAATGGATGGATGAACAAAATGCAGTATCTATCTATCTATCTATACACACAATGAAATGGGGCTTTTCTGGTGGTTTGATGGTAAAAAATCTGCTTACAGTGCAGGAGAGCCAGGTTCCATCCCTGTGTTGGGAAGATCCCCTGGAGAAGGAAATGGCAACCCCCTCCAGTATTTTTGCCTGGAGAATTCCATGGACAGAGGAGCCTGGCGGGTTATAGTCCATGGGGTCACAAAGAGTTGGACATGACTGAGTGACTAACATGTTCACACAATGGAATATTATTCAGTTACAAAAAAGAACAAGGTATTGATACATGCTTTCAACGGATGAACTTTGAAACATTATAGGAAGTGAAAGAACCCAAACATTCAACCCACATATTGAATGATTCTATTTATACAAAATGTCTAGAACAGGCAAATCCTTAGAGACAGAGTAGATTAGTGGTTTCCGGGCTGGCAGGGTGAAAGGGTATGAGGCTTCTTTCTGGGATGATAAAAATGTTCTGGAATTAAGACAGTTGGTTGTACAACTTTGTGAATATGCTAAAAAAAAAACACTGAAATAGCTTACTTTTAAAAGGGTAAATTTCATGGTATGTGAATTATAGCTTAATAATAATAAAAAAAAGAATCTTTAGCCCTCTACTGAAATGACTGCTCTAGTGGGCCTGTTACTAATGGGAACACTCTCAACTGAGGCATGCTGAGATGGAATGTTGGGAATGGACTGCTCAAAACATCTACACACACTGATAATCCCTTCAAGTTTATCATATTGATTCACATAACAAAATATTTCAACTGCTTCCTTACAAATAATGCAAGAAAATTACATTTACACATGTAAAATTATTCTCATCCAACTTTAGAATTTACTGTTTTTAAAAGAATACAGGACTTCCCTAGTGGTCCAATGGTTAAGAATTTGCCAGCCAAAACAGGGGACACAAGTTTGATCCCTGATGCAGGAAGATTCCACATGCCGTAGAGCAACTAAGCCATGGGCCACAACTCCTGAGCCTGAGATCCAGAGCCTGGGCTCTGCATCAAGAGAACCCAAGCAGTGAGGAGCCTGTGCACTGCAACGATGAGTCCCCGCTCACCACGGCCAGAGAGAGCCAACGCGCAGCCAGAGACGCAGCACAGCATGCCCCTCCCCTGCACAGAACGCTGCGTAAACCAGGTAAAAAAAATCCTGGACAGATATAATATATTACTAAACAGCATGGATTTTGGAAAATTTTTTGTACACTCATCCTTTCATCTCACCAAATATTTATTGAGCACTTACTATGCGCAAAGCACTATACTAGGTACCAGAGATACAGTGGGAAGAAACACAGTTGAATGTCCCTGTGGCTGTGGAGCTGACATGCTGGAGGAGGCAGATCAACCATAAACAAAGGAATAAGAAAGTATCAGAGAGGGAATGGCGATCTTGAAGAAAATAAAACGGAGTCACTCATTTCAGGGCCCAAGGGGGCAACGCTACACAGGATGTCCCCACACTTGGCTCCTATCTGGAAACTGCAGGAGCCAACATAAAAATATCAAAAGAAATAGCATCCCTGTTCCTCCCCTGGAGAGTATGAGCACGTTCTGTCTCTGAAACGTACACAAATGAAATGGGTATGTGATCTCCCAATCAGCCTTCCAAACACAAGTGGTTGAATAATACTCGACAACACAGCTTTTTAATTTTATTATTTATTTATTTTAATACAAAGCTTTGGCATTAGCAATTTTATGAAAAAATAAAATGTACTAAAAATAAATGCTTGTGTGGCATGATTGGTAAATGATGCACAAAAATAGGTTCTTTTCTCCTTCAAGGCAATCAGTCAGAAAGCAGTGTTTTTCCTTCTTCAAAACCATTCTACCCTATGGAATAAAAGGAGAAAAAGAGAGGTCAAGAATTAGTTAAAGGGTATTTGCCAAATTTTTAAAATAGAAAGTAATTCTAACTGAATGGTGGGCTGGGTTGTCCCCAAGTATTTCTGAGAGCAATCTGGTCAAGCCAGTGAGCAATCAGCATTTCCTGAACTCGGCAGCTTCAGATCTGAGGTTAAGTGGCTCAGTCACTTAGAAGTGTGTTAGTACTTCAAAAGGAAGGCAGGGGAAAGTACAGGTTAATAGCATTTTGTTTAAAAAATGTGGGGACAATTATACAATTTACAACTTTTCCTGGTTTGAACACATGTTCTAAATGTCAAAGGCCCTGAGATCTGTAGCTGCTGTCTTTAAAATATGCTCTCCCTTTATACCTCAAACGAACATGTCTTTATTTGTTTTGAAATAAGATTTGAGGAGTATGGACTCCCAGGGATATAAGGCTTTCTTACAGGAACTCCCGGCTCTTATGTGTGTGTATTGTGTGTGTGTGTCTCCCTGTAAACCAGGTGCCTGAAGGTACCTGACATCTGAAGTTTCCTGCATTCCCCTCAGGCTAATGCTGTCCCTCTGTAGCCTCTTCCTCAACCCTTCTAGAGTCTGCTTCATTGCTCTGGTTTCTATATACCATATCTTTCTTCAGTTCTGCTCTCTTTTCTCCCTGTTGAGTTCCAGATCCACAGTGTGGATCCAAATCACTTACTCTCTGGTCATCATACAGCTCTCGAGCATTTCCTGCTTTATCTCTTCCCCATTGTCCTGACTTTCTTCTTCAGCTCTGTATTTTTACCTAACCTACCTTCTTGCTTCCAGTCTCTACCATGCCAAAGAGATTTCTCAGTCATTACCAATTTTCTTTTTACTGAAAAGCCTCAGACATCACCTGCTGGTTACAAAAAACAAAAAAACACAACAGTCCAAATTCCGTAGTCTGCCTACTTCCACCACCACCTACAGTAGACACATCAAACCACACAACTCCTTGAACCTGCCCTGCTTTCTCCTCCCCTTTGTTTTAATGATGCCTGGCCTGGTTTCTAGGTCACGTCCTCCAGGAGGAGGAGCGGGAGCGTCTCTGCATCCGTGCGGCGCTCACACCACACTGCCCTGACCACGGGCACGGCGCTGGGTACAGAGCACCAAGGGCTGCAGCCCATCACCCCGGGGCTCCCGAGGGCAGGCCTGGCGCCTCAAGCACGGAGGAGATGGTGCCTCAGGAATGGATGGCTTCTGTGAATGAGGCGCTACACTTGTTTAATTACTACAGTTCATATTTAATACAACACATTGTTTTTATAATATTTCCTCAGTAGGCATAGGGACTTTCAATGGGTGAGTCAAGATTTTTTTTTTTTTTTTAAGATTTTTAAACTTACTTTTTTGCTGCCTTTCTAAGTAATTATGGGGCTTCCCTGGTGGTTCAGGCAGTAAGGAATCTGCCTGCAATGTGGGAGACCCAGGTTCAATCCCGGGGTGGGAAGATACCCTGGAGAAGGGAATGGCAACTCACTCTAGTATGCTTGTCTGGAGAATTCCATGGACAGAGGAGCCAGGTGGGCTACAGTCCATGGAGTTGCAAAGAGTTGGACACGACTGAATGACTAACACATGTAAGTAATTAAAAAAACCCAATGAAGCCAAACATTAAAGGCACGTCTGAAAAATAAAAAGACCAACAAAGACAAGACAGAAGCCCAATCAAAGGTTCTGCCCAATCAAAGGTTCTGTTGCTTTAATCTCTTTTTTTGTCACTCAGTTTTTAGAAAACCAAATTTATCTTTTTCAACCATATTATCTGGAACCCTTAAATGGCCATCTGGAGTAGTCAAAGGAAAGCAGTGTGGAGTAAAGACTTGAAACCAGAAGTACCGGGCTGGAACCCCAGGCCCTTCCTCCTGTGGCATTTCTTGGAGGTCACTCAGCCCCTCTGGGCCTCAGGTTACTCTTCTGTGTATGTGTCTCAGGCTCACTGTGGCTAAAAGGAGAACTAAATGCTAAAAGAAAGAAGAGGATTCATGGTGAGGCTGGGGACAAGTATTTGCTGACATTCCTACAAAAAAAGCTGTGTCAGGAAAATAAACAATCAGATATGTATGCCAGTGTGAGCAAGTTATTAGGTTGAGGACTTCCCATATGGCCCAGTGGTTGAGAATCTGCCTGCCCAGAATGTAAAGTGAATCCACAACCCTGGCATCAAAGGAATGTGGTGCTGTTGTTTAGTCACTAAGTCGTGTCCAACTCCTTGATTCCCACGGACTGCAGCACACCAGGCTTCTCTGTCCTTCACTATCTCCCAGAGTTTGCTCAAACTCATGTCCGCCGAGTTGGTGATGCTATCCAATCACCTCATCCTCTATTGTCCCCTTCTCCTCCTGCCCTCAATCTTTCCCAGCAACAGGGTCTTTTCCAATGTAAAAAATGTAGATCTCAGGTGATGCTGGGAAGAGCAAAATAAAAGAATTAAAAAAGAAAAAAAGAATCTGCCTGCCAATGCAGGGGACATGGGTTTGATCCCCAGGCTGGGAAGATTCCACGCGCAACTAAGTCCATGCACCTCAACTACTAAGCCTGTGCTCTAGAGCCTAGGAGCCACAACGACTGAAGCCTGGGCACCCTAAAGCCTGTGTTCTGCAACAAGAAAAGCCACTGCAAGAAGTAGTCTGCGTACCACAGTCAAAGAGTAAGGCCCTGCTTGCTGCAACTAGAGAAAGCCTGCACACAGTAACCAAGACCTAGCACAGTCAAGAAATAAGAGAAGTTATTAGGTTGAGAACTAAAAACTCACAATTCTTCAGCTCAGTATTTTTCAAACTGCAGGCTGCAACCTATTAATGGATCATAAAATCAATGCAGGAGTTCCTGACCCATATTAACAACAAGAATCCACAGAAAAGAAAAGATCTGTATGTAGTAAGGAAAACTGTGGAACTTCTGTTTCAGTCATACATGTGGGAGTACTGGGTCACAATAGAAAATGTATTTCTTACAGTAGGAGATGATTTTTTTTAAGTTTTAAAAACATTGCTTGACCCTGAAGATTCTATAAGGGGCAGCCAGCTGAGGCCCAGACCCCTCTCCTTGGGTTATGATCTCTCCTAGGAAGGGATCATTTAGGACAGACAATTCAAGAGGAACTCTGAGAACTAGAAGGAATCTTAGAACTTCTATCTGACTCAAGTTCTGTCTCCAAACAGCTCCTGCCTTGTAGCTTCTGTCTGAATAAGCAACTCCTGGCAAGCTCATTAGCTTTTAAGACAGCTCATTTTCACTGAGGGACAATCCTTACTGGCAGGAAGTTCTTTCTTACATTAAATGGAAACCTACCTCCCTATAGATGTCTCCGGAGCTACATAGGAAGTATTACCCTCTGTAGGCACTGGTTAGTCACCATGGGACTATTACAAGTATTAACTGGGGGCAATGTGGGTAATAACAGAGTCCCACAAAGGAATAAGATCTTGGTAGGCACGCAATAAACAGTAGCTGTTCTCACCTTTGAAAGCCCTCCAAATACTTGAGAACACCTCTTACATCACCTCAGTCTCCTCTTTTCTAAAGGTATATATCCCCAAAGTAAGAAATGATTGAGTTTTCAGATACTTTTATACTGAAATATGTCAATGTTCCTCTTAAAGACCTTGAGCAAAACAATTCAGAAATACTGAAATACTCTTAGTAGATAGTAGAGAGTAAAACAGAAACATCAATTCCTTTGACCTGGCCTATATATTTCTACCACTACAACTCAGAGGAGGACAGCACAGAAAGAACACTGAAGCCCAATGGACTTGCTGCAGAGCTAGGACTTCTTGGTCTTCAATTATGCTACAGGATTTCAAATTTGCTACAGTGCTTTCATCAAGTCAAGCACAACAGATTCATTTCCTCCTGCTGAGACTGTCTGAATCTTAAATGCTAGTCTATGTCCCTGGGCAAATCTCAGAACATGATTTCTATGCATCAGAATTCAGGAACTAAGAAAAGGCTGTAGAGAATACTTAGCTGAACCACCCAGTCAACTCAAAATCTCTCCTACATCATCCACATCTTATAACTTATTCCTCAAATAAAAACATTTCAAGTAAATATTTACTTTTCTTATGTTGAGGGAAAAATAGATTTATGCAAACGTAAGCTGGTAAAGGTTGAGATTAACATACTTTGGGAACTGAAGTTCAATATAACTTGTTCAGTCGCTCAGTTGTGTCTGACTTTTGCGACCCATGGACTGCAGCACGGCAGGCTTCCCTGTCCTTCACTATCTCCCGGAGCTTGCTCAAACTCATGTCCACTGAGTTGATGATGCCATCCAACCATCTCATCCTGTCCCCTCCTCCTCCTGTCCTCAGTCTTTCCTAGCATCAGGATCTTTTCCAATGAATTTGTTCTTTGTATCAGGTGATCAAAGTATTTGAGCTTTAGCTTCAGCATCAGTCCTTCCAGTAAATATTCAGGGTTGATTTCCTTTAGGATTGACTAGTTTGATCTCCTTGCAATCCAAGGGACTCTCAAGACTCTTCTCCAGCATCACAGTTCGAAAGCATAAAATCTTCGGTGCTTAGCCTTCATGGTCCGACTCTCACATCTGTACGTAACTATTGGAAAAACCATAGCTTTGACTATATGGGACCTTTGTCGGCAAAGTGATGTATGCTTTTAATATGCTGTCTAGGTTTGTCATAGCTTTCCTTCCAAGTAGCAAGCATTTTTTAATTTCACAGCTGCAGTCACTGTCTCCAAGTGATTTTGGAGCCAAAGAAAACGAAATCTGTCACTGTTTCCAATTTTTCCCTATTTGCCATGAAGTGATGGGACCAGACGCCATAGTCTTAGATTTTTTTAATGTTGAGTTTTAAGCTAGTTTTTTCACTCTCCTCTTTCACGTTCATCAAGAGGCTCTTTAGTTCCTCTCTGCTTTTTGCCATTAGAGTGGTTATCATCTGCATATCTGAGGCTGCTGATACTTCTCCCAGAAATCTTGATTCCAGCTTGTGATTCATCCAGCCCGGCATTTTCCATGATGTACTCTGCATAGAAGTCAAATAAGCAGGGTGACAATATACAGCCTTCATGTACTCCTTTCCCAATTTGAACCAGTTCATCACTTCATGTCTGGTTCTAACTGTTGCTTCTTGACCTGCATACAGGTTGCTCAGGAGGCAGGTAAGGTCTGGTATTCCCATCTCTTTAAGAATTTTCCACTGTTTGTTGTGATCCAAACAGTCAAAAGGCTTTAGTGTATTCAATTAAACATAAGTTTTTCTGTAATTCCCTTGCTTTTTCTATGATCCAATGGATGTTGGCAATTTGATCTCTGGTTCCTTTGCCTTTTCTAAATCCAACTTGTACATCTTCAATTTCTTGGTTCATGTACTGTTGAAGTCGATCTTGAAGGATTTTGAGCTTGCTAGCATGTGAAATGAGTGCAATTGTGCAGTAGTCCGAACATTCTTTGGCACTGTCTTTCTTTGGGATTGAAACGAAAACTGACCCTTTCCAGTCCTGTCACCACAGCTGAGTTTTCCAAATTTGCTAGCATATTGACTGTAGCACTTTAATAGCATCATCTTTTAGGATTTGAAGTAGCTCAGCTGGAATTCCAACACCTCCAACTAGCTTTGTTTTTTGTGATGCCTTCCTAAGGCCCACTCGACTTCATACCCCACAGTGTCTGGCTCTAGGTGAGTAATCACACCACCATGGTCATCTGGGTCGTGAAGACCCTTTTTGTATAGTTCTTCTCTGTATTCCTGCCACTTTGTCTTAGTATCTTCTGCTTCTGTTAGGTTTATACCATTTCTGTTCTCTACCATGTCAATCTCTGCATGAAATATTCCTTTGGTATCTCTAATTTTCTTGAAGAGATCTCTAGTCTTTCCCATTCTATTGCTTTCCTCTATTTCTTTGCATTGTTCACTTAAGATAGCTTTCTTATCTCTTCCTGCTCTTCTTTGGAACTCTGCATTCAAATGGGTATATCTTTCCTTTTCTCCCCTGCCTTTCACTTCTCTTCTTTTCTCAGCTATTTGTAAGGCCTCCTCAGAGCCTTACTTAGGCACAACAAATGTTTGGGAAGCTAATATGTAAAAATACATTTACCATGCATTTATTTGCTTCTTTGACTACTATCCTGTTTATGGATATGTTTATGAAGTTTCAAGTTGCAAAATTCACTAGATCTGTTTATAGTATTAAAAAAGTAAAGCACAATTAGTCATGATTGAGTACTTATATAGTATTTCATCACAATAGAAGGTGGTGATCCCAGATACATGGACTTTTGATTAATTTGAGTTAAGTAACTAGCGTCAAGCCCTGTGTGAACATGCAGAGTGTGGTGAGGGAGGCAGAGTGCTTTCAACCTCAGGTGAGCAGCAATCCATGACCCATGGAGGCCTGGACCTGCCTGGGTTCCACAGCCCTGCTTTTGTATCTGGCCACAGATCTTGCTCACTGCTTAATCTTGCTCACGGGGTCTCACCAGTGGCTAGACTGGGTCAAAATCTAACTGACATCACAGTACACAAGTTCAGTGTAACAGTGTCAGAAAAGTAAACTATAACTTTTCATTAACATGTTAAAAGACAGAATCTACTCATATAGAAGACCATCCTAGAAATGGATGAGGGTACCCAGAAAACTTAAACAGAGCAATTAAATTGAAAAGGCAATCTTACTTTGACTGCAATTTTTGGTAAAAGTGAAAAGGGAAATAAGACAGATTTCAAAGAATTAATGAAGAATAATTATAAATTTATTTGCTAAAATAAACTTTTCAGAATTAAAATTACATAGGAATTTTTCATCAATATTCTTGAGAAGGAGACATTGAATAAGAGTGGGTATTTATTTATTTATGTTTTGCTGCACTGCACGGCTTGTAGGATCTTGGTTTCCAGACAAGGGATCGAACGCAGGCCCCCGACAGTGGAAGTGTGGAGTCCTAACCACTGGACTGCTGGGGAATTCCCAACCATTATCTTTTTTTTCAATCCCCAAGAATTAAAATGGACTTTAAAAAATTAAGTACTGTTACAAAGTCAACACATAAAAGCATATAGGAGAGAAAAACATCATCTAAAATTTCTCTAAATTAAGAAAATCACCATTAATAATTTGGTCACCATCCTTTTATCCATCTGTATGGATAAAATCCACACACACACACACACACAAACACACACACACTCTCTCTCTCTCTCTCTCTCAACTTCTCTAAATGGAATTATGGAAATTGTCATTCAGAGTGGCTTTGACTAAGACATAGAAATAATAGGCAAGTGAATAACTGTACTAACAACGCTCTACAAAGGCTAATGGGATGGACTAAGACATGGATCTAAGATCTATGACTCAGATTCTGAGTCATGCATGCATTTATGAATGGAACTCTAACTTACAACAGGTAACATGTCTTCTGAACATTCTCTAAAACATCTAAAACATGAACTGAGCACCTGGCCAATTCTGAGTGGCAGCAAGGCGAGTCTTAAATTATTTAACAATTCCCTAAAAATGCCCAGGGTGCACCTACTTGCTGTGATTGGTTTTTGCTCATTTGCAAAATTTTAAGAAGTGGGCTGACATTATCATCTTGTCTGATGGGTTTGTATGGGAGTAAGCAAAAGAGGTGACTTCAGGAGAAATAAATATTTCCCTCCAAACTGAGGTTTGATTACAGGCACTTGTGAGCTCTTATGATTCTGTATTCTATTTCATGGAAGAAAATTAAATTCATTTGCCAAATGACAAAGACAGATGGCCATCTTATTCACAGAACTTTGAAAGAATCTCAGAGGAATTGTTTTGGCTAACATTTATTGAGCACTTATTATGTACGAGGCACTGTGCTAAGCACTTTATATGCTAATTCTTACAACAACCCTATGATGTACTCCTACCATTATTCTTGTTTTATGGATGACTAAAATGAACTTCAGATAAATATTATCTAGGTCTCACAAGAAAAATATGGAGAAGCAGGTAGTCATATCCAGGTATGTGTGACTCTAGAGTCTGAGCTATTAACACTGTGCTAGGTTGAAGTAAAACTGCATCAGGTGGGCCCAACAGAAGCAGCTAGCTGGTGACCTACTGGATGAGGTTGAGACTACTCATCTCAAGACTGAAGACTGCCAAGTGACCATGACATCCTCTCAATATGTAATATGTCAAGGACGGCAAAGGGTACTTCTTGTAAGTATCTAGCCAAAAGATCGGGTTAGGAGGAATAAAATCATGCCCTTGGAAATCGAAGTTTCTTGCCCATTGTTTCTATAGTTGGACTATAAGCATTTAATTAAATCAATTACATGAGCTTGGTTGGTTGTTACTAATCAACTTAAGTGCCAGGACATAACAGAAAACAGAGAGCACAGGAACTCCACCAATTCAAGTTTCAGCAGTGTTCCAGGGATGCTTTCGTCTTGAATTAGTTTTCATGAATATTGCTTAAAAGAAAGGACTGAATAATATCCTAAAGTAAATGCCCCAAGTTTAATGCATAACAAATAAAGCCGCCCCCATGGAGACAAGCTACCCCTGTGGAAGGTTACTTCTTGAAAACCACTGGATCAAACTGGACCTCAACAGTGATCCAGCCCAAATTTTCCATCCAATAGCTCTAACAAGTAAAACGCAGCTTCTGCCTGCACTCCTGGTCCAGGGCACTCCCTAACCCCACAGAAAACCGACTCACTGGTAAGTAGCCTGCTGACAGGTGTTCTTCCTTTTACCAAGGTGAAATTTTGCCTATCTGTAACCTGGTCTTCATTTTGTCCTATGAAAATACAGTCTATGCTTATATTTTTCTTTCCTGATCATCTTTCAAATATTTAGAAGTCACAGGTCTTTCTGATTGCTTCTTTCTTGCAGGTTAAATATCCATGTTCCTGTGACCATAGGCCAGGGTGCCAGTTCTCCACCGAAAGCTAAGTATATAAATCTCCAGGTAAAGTTTGACGAGCAAGCAGCAAAGTGGGGCTAATCCCATCAGTGATCAGGACGTGGGGATTCTCTATATACTACAACTGTACTGGTTTCCTCAGCGTTTGTTCCGTCACTGACTTACTCTAACCTTGTGGCTGATGAAAGCCCCTAGATCTTTTCTAAAGTAAACACAGTGAACTCCCAGTCAGTGTTACTGTTTGTGATCCCATCAGGATCAGTATGAAATTGGTGGAAGCCAATTCTCATGATTTATGAAAATGACATATTTTCTTGGGATCATTTGGCACATGCAATCCAAAAAACAATTTGTTACTTACTCATTAGCATTCAAGCTAGCTGTGGCTCTGATGATCATGTAGCAGAGTGTGAGAGCACTGAGGAGGCCAAAACTGGCAATAATAAACCATTCTTCTGTTGACAAAGGAAAGGGAGGAAATCACTCTGGGGAGAAGACTTAAGTCAAATCGATGTCAACATTTCCCTCAAATGCAACGAAGCAGACGTCAACGAAGGTGTAAGCCAAGACTGGCACAAGGAAGTGAAGCAGGAGGAGGTTTGCCAGAGAGCTACTAAGTGGAGAAGGTTAGTGGGAGTAGTGGTGAAAGCTGCAAGGCAGAAAGGAAAGCATGGCCCAAACATTTCTTCCAGTTAAGGTCCTGAGGTCTGTGAGAGGTGTGGCACCAAAGTGTGCAGTAAAAGATGTATATAAAATGGCACATGGACACAGGTTTTCAAAACTGTTAAATGACAGTAAAGTGGACTAGCCAGACTTATAACCTTTTTTCTTCATCTGTCACTTCTGCATGGCTGTGTCACTCATTCCTAAAGAAAGGCTTAGAAATATGGAGCAGTGGTCCCCAAAGGTCTCCTGGGTACTCCAAGCAGTTCGCAGGCTGGCTTCCATGGCATTCTCATCTATGTTCTTTTTGTCTATGAGTGGGTTTACTTAAGAGTCTTTTTTAAAAAGGACATCTTATTGGTGTCTCCTGCAAAGAAGAGGACTACCCTTCACAACTCCACCACTAAGAAGCAGCACTGGCTGTTAAGGCTTTATCAAGCAGAAGTAGAAACGGAAAGTTATTTCATAAGATACTTGGCCCATCAAAGAGATGAAAGCTTATGGTACACAGAACTCTAAAGGTTTTTTTACCTAGTCTCCAGATCTAGGAAATCAGTTAATATTTCCCCTTGATTTTTCAAACTCTGTATCACCAAGGTAATATTTCAAAAACAGTATTTACTGAGAAACATAAAAACAACCTGAGAATCAATCTGACTTCCTAAAAAGTTTTAATTATAAAATATTCCCTAAAGTATACACAAACTAGGACTGGTTTAACAAAGTTTTACACAGTAAAATTACCTATACATGTGCAATTATGCAGGAGAAGAAATTTATACTTGGAATGCCAAATGTTTATATGTGAAAGCTATGTGTAACATGGATGTTTCTAATCTGCTTTCCAGGGATCCTACAGCTATGCAACACTGGGTGCGCCCACTAATTCTTCTATAAAAAGGTTATTATACTTTCATCGAATTTTAAAGGTGGTGATCTTCAAAAGATTAAGAAGAACTGTTCTTCAGGATTCCAGGATGCTGAGTTGTTCTATAAGCATTTCTCTGCCCATCTTGGTTTACATTATTAAAATGCACAGCAAGCTCTTTCTTTTTAGATAACAGTGCAGCCGCTGCTTCTTGGAATACAAATTCTTCATCAACAGAGTGAATTTATTAGGTTTTTCTTTAAGTCAAAATAATAAACATTCAGGAACCCATGTAAAATCCACCGTTTTTAACCTCATACATTTTAAGTTAGGAAAAATGTATCTGGCATTTAAAAAAATTAAGAGATTCTGGTCATCAATTTCAAGAAGCTTAATATAGCATTTTTTATTTTTTTCTTCTTAAGACTTTTTTATACATGAAAGGCAGACTAACTTCAATTACGTCTACGTTTCCAATTTTGAATATAGCATCCAGACATGCATGGCATTTCAGTTATAAAAACTAGTAACCAGAAAGAAGTAAACACCACCACAGTGACGCCCGACGGGCCCAGAGGCATCTCGGCACGTTGCACGCAGCCGGGTCCCGGCCGCCTCTGCCCTCCCCGGTGAGTGTTTAGCACAGTGCCCTGCAAACAGTGGCTGCTGGCTGAATGCGCTGCAGCTACTGTGGCGCTACAGAGCTTTGAGCTGAGAGAGGGAGCTTTGGTCTCGTCTAACCACATGAATTTCACTTCAGCATGTACAAATTTGCTAAAGGTGATTAATTTGACACATGAAGTAATATTTTTATCACCAAAATACAAGATTTTGAAAGGATATTTCTGTATAAAATATAACGGGATAATCACTTAATGTACTAGTAGGTGCTCAATAAATGCTGATCAGTGAAAGGCCCGCCAGGAGCTCATAAATAAACAGGCGACCTTTGTCTCTGTTCTTATCATTACATCATTTAAAAATCTAGCCCATAAAACCTAAATGTCAACGCAGGAAAACATGAAATGCTGTTAAAACAAAACACTGGGAAATGGTAAGAAATTAGCCAAAATGTATCAAAGAATAGTTTTAGTGATTCTATAACTTAATGAACTCTCCTCCAGTTTAAACAAATGAGAATAAAACATGCAAAATCATTTTATAACAATTTTTGGTTGGTTAAAAACATGTGTAAATCAATTGAATAGACCACCCAAGTCTCACTACTTAAGGGAAAAGTCTTTTTGTAATAGTTTTATCCACTTTACTGACTCCCAGAAGTTGAGAGGAGTCCCATTAGGGTTAGGGCTTGAAGCTATAG
Organism: Muntiacus reevesi; assembly: GCF_963930625.1. Taxonomy (NCBI): domain Eukaryota; kingdom Metazoa; phylum Chordata; class Mammalia; order Artiodactyla; family Cervidae; genus Muntiacus; species Muntiacus reevesi. The sequence goes on along the minus strand of NC_089249.1, from coordinate 180,270,209 downwards.
GCAAGCACAGCATATACTGAAAAAGGCAGCACCAGAGTGGTGATGAGGAAGATGGGGTGAAAGGTTGTTAGAAGAGAATAACACATAAAGAATGGATCGAAAACAGCTGGCTTGTTACAGGGTGAATGTCCACTCACACGCCTGCCAGCCCACTCATACTTTGGTAAGGCCATCAAAACATTCAGAGCATTTTTCTTTTCTTGTCAACATTTCAACAATCATGACATTCATAACTAGCCCAGAACATTTTTAAAAAGTAGGTCATCTTATGGCTTTTCTCACACCTCTTGTACAATTATACCAAGACACCAAATTTCATAAAAGTGTAAAATACAGGGAGCGGCAACTGGCTATCTCAACTGTTCCTAAAGCTGTGAATTTTAGGTTCAAATTCTGGATGAGTGTTTTACTAAGTCTCCTGCAGCATAGGAACGAGAGAGCGCTGGTGCTCACAGTTACACCACACACCTGTGACGCTGCAGACGTCACCCTCACATCCCTGTGTGCAACACCATCATTCCAAAATAGGCTGATAGGCAGCTATTAAGACAGACTTCTGATCAACTGCCCATCAAGTGGCAACTATAACCATTAGTTACACACAAATACACAAGTTTCTCATTAGAAAGGAAGTTTCATGATTACAAATATCAGTTTTAACAAAAGCACCCATGACTTTCTCAGTTACAGACTTAAGTCACTGGCCCTGGTGACCAATTGCCTCAACTCTTCACCACACGTCAAATATCAGCAGCAAGCCAGTCCCGCACCCTGGGCACAGGGCCCACTTACTTGTTACTGCGATGTTGATCTCTCCTGTTCGAGGAGTGAGCTCGCCATCCTGAGGAAGAGGCGAGATCCCCGAAGTGCGAAGTGGCTCGAGGCCAAGGGAGTTGTCGCCGGCGAGCTCACCTAGGGCCGATCTTCGGTTAACTGCTTGGGTTCTGGTGAGCCTTTCCATATCAAATGCTACATTATCAGTACACGGTAAATTTGGCTGCAAAATATTTCCAGGTTAAAAGTGCTTGTAAGATTAACAGATCCTTTTATCAAATTCTAAATGCTTGACATCCTGTTGCAAAGATTTTACCAGTTTTTTCCATGTGATTTCCTCTCATTTCTCTCCCCATTTACACTTTCCATTCTCGTTCAAGAGTTTTTATTTAAAAGAAACTGGTGATTTCTTCCCCAAAATGATAAAAGGAAAGCCAAAATCCACTGTAGAACTGAGAAAATTGGATACTTCATCTTTATAAAGGACAATGTTTTGTGAACATGGCTCACAGGCAAAGAGATTCATTATTATTATTATTATTATAAAGTTGACAATCAGTGCAGTGTATCACTTTGGTGCATGTGTTAACACAGATAACATAAAATATCCCTTTTTCCCTATTAACTGTTCTGTAACACCTCATCTATTTGCTAGTCAGGCTTTAATTATATTTCACCTTTAAAACATAAAGAAAGCATACCACCAAGAGTAGATCTACACTGAGAAGTCTTCTGAACTCTAAAAACCTGTTTAACAATGTAAGCACCTAATGCTGAGGGAGAGGAGCAGAGTGCTGTGGGGCTAAAGGCTACTATCATCCCCTAACTAGTGGACGTGGAAGGCCAGGGGTGCCGCCAGACAGTCTCAAGGGTGGCCCTCACCAGAAGGGAGTATCTAGGCCAGTGTCAAGTGTTAAGAGGTAAAGAAACTATAAATCACTAACATGATCTTTGAAGATGGGAGGATAAATGCGGCACTACTACCTAACCTGATTGCTTCTAAAATGTCATCTGATGGCATATTTTAAATAAGATTATTCAGATCTGCAAAGTTAAAATGAGGAATTCATCTGTTGGGTCAACATAAACTTTCTTCTCTATATGGAGATTATTCGACGACTCTTTTTTGAGATCAGAAAGTATCTCACTTTCCTCTAAAAGGCAATAATCCTGGACATATACTGATATTTCTTTTAAGGAAAGAATTCCAAGGTCCTCAGGTAGTCAACGCTGGCTCAGCTGGCTATGGGTGAAGTGCTCTATGTGGCTGGTACCCAACCAAAGCCCCTACCCAGCTGTCAGAGATCAGCTTGGGGTTGGCACTGCCCACCCTCACGGACCTCACCCTCAATTACCAACATCCAGGAGAGCAAAGCCAAATTAAAGAGGAAGAAACATAAGTAATGACACGGTTTAATATCACGTTGAATGCAGAAAAAATTACTACTGGACTAGAGTTAAAAATCCACATTCTCCTCCTTTAAAGAAAAAAAAGATATTGAAATATAGGAAAACCACATCCTTCTTTCTACCTTAGTTCTTCGTCACACACCTACTACCCAAAAGAAGCATGCTTTAAAGTAGACTAGCACAGTTCTTCAGCTGCTCTTCCATAAGTTCTCTGATGTGGGCTGGACTTTAATGTGGAAGAAAATGTAGTATTGGACCAACAAGACTATCTGGCAGAGAAAGCCTATGTTATGTTATGCTTAGATGTAAAATGACACAGAAGTATTAACAAAATAGGAAACATACCACAATGCCCAGGGCCTTCAAAATATTAAGTTTGCACATAGGACAGGTACAATGTTCACTAAGCCAGGGATCCACGCAGGATTTGTGGAAAACATGCCTATAAAAAAATGGAGAATTATATCACAAATTATATCCTGAAAAACTCTTAGGCCAAAATGCAAAGAAATGAAATTTTTAGTTAGCCTGTTCGGTCCCAAGAGACAAATACTGGGGATGTATTAAAACAGAGCTGGCAGAAAATCTAAACCCAATCTTATATGTTAATAGCACCGTATAATGAGAACTGATAAGTAGTATTTGGTTGTTTGGTTTTATTCCATCAAATTCCAAATAAAGATTTGAGGAAAAGTAGGAAATTTACTAAGAATGAAGATACTGTATGTTGTAAATCAGTTGTTTTCAATAATATCCAAAGCAGAAGAAAAGAATTTCAAAAAACATTAATCAGAAGTTAAATGTTAACCAGGAGTTAAATTCTATATAATTAGTTTCATGAACCTCTGTTTAAATGCTGTTTAAAACATTATTTAAAAAGAGTTCTTAAAAAAAAAAAAAAAGAGTTCTTGTAAAACAGATAGACAGGGAGCCCAGACTGGCACTCTGTGAGAACCTAGATGGGTGGGAAGCGGGGAGAGGAGGGAGGCTCAAGAAGGGGGTGGTGTATGTGTGATTACGGCTGATTTACGTTGTTGTATAGCAGAAACCAACACAACATTGTAAAGCAATTTTCCTTCAATTAAAAAAAATAAACCAAAGGTAAAAACAAAAAAATAAGTAAATGAAATTAAAAAAAAAAAAAGACCTTTAAGTAACCCAAGTTAAATGCTTGTAAAGTTACAGGGTAGTTGGACTATTTGTAGGGATGAGCTGTGCTTAGGAATCAGATAACATTTAACCAGCAGTTTTTAGCTAAAATGTTGAAGGGAGAGAGGATGGGTGATTTTTATTCCAGAGAGTGGAGCGTCACACCCTTGTGACTGGAAATAAGTCATGGAGGGTTTTGCACTCTTGAAGAAGGTGCATGTGCCCTATGGAAAGGAGAAAAGACAGTGAGGGAGCTCTTGAAATCACTTCTCATGCTCATGTAGCTCCCTGTGGTAGCTCTGAGGACCTGAAATGAGGCCACAGGGAAGCCCCACAGTCCTGGCCAGCGGGGCAGGGGCAGAGGCAGGGGCCAGGACAGGCGTTCCGGGCACCATCGTCTAATCACAGTCTCGGGATAAGATAAAAGAAATTTTGAGAAAGATACCAAATTGAACCATCATATGCTTTTTAAATGTTGTTAATTTGTAATTTATATATTAGCTTATAAGTAGTTACATACACCTCTTCAAAATATATATTCCTGTTTAAAAAAGTGAGAGATTTAGAAAACTCACTGTTTTAATTGGGATTTGGAAGAAACATTCATGCTTACAGTTTCAACCCAAATAACCGATCATCACTCAGTAGCCTTGTACCCATTTTTGGGGGTTAAGAATCAAGATGTGTGTGCATGCTCAGTTGCATCTGACTCTGCCCACATCTCCTGCATGACAGGTGGATTCTTTATCTATTTAGTCACCCGAGAAGCCCAAGAATCAAGATACTGGCAACTAAATGGTGGTCCTAGTAGTAAAGGGCCCGCCTGCCAGTGCAGGAGACATAAGAGATGCGAGTTCAATTCCTGGGTTGCGAATATCCCCTGGAGGAGGGCTTGGCAACCCACTCCAGTATTCTTGCCTGAAGAATCCCATGGACAGAAGAGCCTGGAGGGCTACAGTCCATAGGGTAGCAAACAGTTAGACACGACTGAAGTGACTTTGTACACACAGTCTGAAACTTACAGATAAAGCAATGAATCAGAACCTCATTATCCCTGAAGGTTTTCACTTAAGGGGTGAAAGTCATCAAACCATAGGCAAGACCTAAATCCATTTAGTATACATAACACATTGTCACATCTGTTTACTGTTCCTAGGATCTGAAGTGTACTCTGAAAGGGAGATAAAGACTTGCCCCAGAATTCCACTGAGAGGGTATTCTCAGAGGTGGGGATTATTCCCCAGCAGCTGTGAACGGTGTTGGCTGTGGCCTAAGGAAGATAAGAACAAGGCCCCTATTCCTTTTTTTCGGATACAGACCCCTTTAGGTTTGACATAAATGTCAGCTTCTCCTCACTGCAAGCATACATGATCTGCCTTTACTTGGCATATATTTGGCAAATGTCTCTGGGAGGTCTATGGACCAGTGAGGGTTTGGTCAGTGTTGGTAGAGATGGGGGGCTGGGAAGGTGCTCTCAGGCAGTTCGATGCAGTGTGGACAATGAACTTTGGCCAGTTGGCAGGTGACAGAAGAGAGGTTATGTGACCTCTGGTGTAGCTGCTCTGGAGCTGGGGAGCTGACTTGGACCAGTTGTCTGTGGAAATCCTGGTTTAAGCCAGCAGTGCTGGCTTTTACCTTCCCTTCTTACCAGCATTTCTGCTTTCCCCTTTTCTTATTATCTAGCTTTTCTTTTCTATTACCAGTTATTTGGTATGAACAAAATGGTTTAATCCCGTATTTAATTTTTAAAGCTGTTTAAATTGAGTGTTCTCTGTCCCTTTAACCTTAGTTATAAATGGATTTCTCTTATGTCAGGGTCCTTAAGTGTTCCCTTGTAGATTTGCTGATCTAAAAGAAAGTGTTTGGGTCCCAGTGGAGCACTGTAATGAAGGAAAACAAAGACCAACTGTTCTCTAGGGACAAGCTGGGAAAGAAAGCCTCTCTTCCTTCAGTTCAGTCACTCAGTTGTGTCTGACTCTTTGCAACCCCGTGAATCGCAGCACGCCAGGCCTCCCTGTCCAACACAAACTCCCGGAGTTTACTCAAACTCATGCCCATCGAGTTGGTGATGCCATCCAGCCATCTCATCCTCTGTCTCCTTCTCCTCCTGCCCCCAATCCCTCCAAGCATCAGGGTCTTTTCCAATGAGTCAACTCTTCACATGAGTTGGCCAAAGTATTGGAGTTTCAGCTTCAGCATCAGTCCTTCCAATGAACACCCAGGACTTATCTCCTTCAGGATGGACTGACTGGATCTCCTTGCAGTCCAAGGGACTCTCAACAGTCTTCTCCAACACCACAGTTCAGAAGCATCAATTTTTCGGCGCTCAGCTTTCTTCACAATCCAACTCTCACATCCATACATGACCACTGGAAAAACCATAACCTTGACTAGAAGGACCTTTGTTGGCAAAGTAATGTCTCTGCTTTTTAATATTCTGTCTAGGTTGGTCATAACTTTCCTTCCAAGGAGTAAGCATCTTTTAATTCCATGGCTGCAGTCACCATATGCAGTGATTTTGGAGCCCCCCAAAATAAAGTCTGACACTGTTTCCACTGTCTCCCCATCTATTTCCCATGAGGTGATGGGACCAGATGCCAGGATCTTAGTTTTCGGAATGTTGAGCTTTAAGCCAACTTTTTCACTCTCCTCTTTCACTTTCATCAAGAGGCTTTTTAGTTCTTCTTCACTTTCTGCCATAAGGGTGGTGTCATCTGCATATCTGAGGTTATTGATATTTCTCCCGGCAATCTTAATTCCAACTTGTGCTTCTTCCAGCCCAGCGTTTCTCATGATGTCCTCTGCATATAAGTTAAATAAGCAGGGTGACAATATACAACCTTGACGTACTCCTTTCCCTGTTTGGAACCAGTCTGTTGTTCCATGTCCAGTTCTAACTGTTGCTTCCTGACCTGCATACAGGTTTCTCAAGAGGCAGGTCAGGGGGTCCGGTATTCCCATCTCCTTCAGAATTTTCCACAGTTTATTGTGATCCACACAGTCAAAGGCTTTGGCATAGTCAATAAAGCAGAAATAAATGTTTTTCTGGAACTCTCTTGCTTTTTCAATGATCCAGCGGATACTGGCAATTTGATCTCTGGTTCCTCTGCCTTTTCTAAAACCAGCTTGAACATCTGGGAGCTCTTGGTTCACGTATTGCTAAAGCCTGTCTCTTCCTTAGCTAATTCAAAATCAGAAAGTTTTCGTTTTTTCCGTAAAATACGCTTTTCCTTTAGGTGATCTGCCCACCCTATGGCTTTCCCACCCTCAGTCCCCACCCCAGCTGCCCCTCCCTCCCTCCCATACTTCTTCCTCCAGCCACACTCTTTCCAGGATTCCAACAGTCTAGCTCTACACCTGGCCCAGAAAACAGTCTAATTTCCACAGCATACCTCTCCCTCTTCACCTGCTGGCCCTTCTGACACAAGCCCGTCACTCTGACTCAGGCCACTGACAGCTGTGGAGAGGAGCTGCCCTGAATGAGCGGCTTCTCTTCTTCATCACCTGTTTTCTTTACCTCTTGCTTCTGTCTCCTAGGGTCTACTGTTTTACCAAACTCCACATGGCCTTCCCTTCTCCTACAACAGCCTGTGCCATGACAAACAGCCCTTTCTGACTACCAGCTGTCTCATCTGAGTGCTGTGGGGGAGAAGCGCAGAGCGGAAGGCTGCCTGCTGTCTGTCTTGTGAGGCTGTTTGCAGCAGTAACTGAAAAACTCAGAAAAGACCCCAAGGATATGCAAATAAAAGGTATTATTAAACGCATAACTAGGCAAAGTAATGTCAATACTTCATACAACTCCTGCGACACGGTCAGAACAGTTCAGTGTGCTGAAGTGAAGACTTCAGGTCTCCACACGCCCGCACCAGAGTGAGCTCTCACAGGCTTGCAGATGTATGAAAGGCATCCACAGACACTTCAGAGGGGCACGTGGGGCCAGTAAGACTTGGAAAAGAACCCGTTCCCACTGTTCTAAAAAGACTCGAATAATAAAAATGCACATAAACACAGAAAAGGGCCCGACATACTTAGGGCTGAGCGGTGTACAGGAATGGAAAGCGGGCGATGTGTTCAGGAATGGTGAGACGTGTAAAGGACAAGTGTATCAGAGCCTCAGAAAAGTCCTTTATTCCTAGTAGAAATACTTTGGGATACAGAAATACTGGGGGATATGTGGAAGTATAGAACATAAAAGGGAACAAAACCAGTAACACTGAAACACAATGCCTTCCCACTCTCCTACTTCCCAACACACTGTAAGCTAGAGTGATCAGAACAATGGCTGGGGGTGGGGTGAGGCGTCTACATTGAAGGCGAGTTGTTTTCACAGCTCTGCAGCCTCTTGGTGCCGTGCAAGACCTGGCATATATAAAAGGATCCAGGATTACTAAAGGTCAGAGACAAGAACTCATTTCCCCGAACTAGGACTGGCAGTAGGCACTGTTTTAAATAGGCTTTCCCTCTGAGGAGGGGGCATCACAGCAGTGCCTCTGCCAGCCGCCAGGCGACTGACCCACTTTAGCTTCCAAGGTGGCATCTTAGACATACAATGATCCGAGCTGCAGCACTCTACTTCTGAAAAGTGTTTTTAGCCACTAAAAATTTTGTGGCTAACCTTTAAATAGAAGAGGTGCAGAACAGGCAGTGTTTTCCAGTTTCTAAGATGAGTTGGCTAACATCCAGAGGACAGCTGACTGTAATCAGCTGACACAAGTGGGAGGTCCCAATGCGGTGCTGACTGCCATCTGGCCTCAGCACATTAACATGACAGAAGGTCAGGAGTGAAGGCCATGCAGCAAGAAGCCGGCAATCCACGAGAGGTCTGCTGTCTGTACAAAGTCTTAGCTCAGTCTTGGGGCCGGTATGTTAAAAGGAAGGACAAACAGACATAAAGACACCTGTACTTTCTCCCTGCTTTACTCAGGGGAAGAAGAGACAGTGAGTGCAGATGCTTTTCAGAATCTGGCTGTAAAGGGGAGAAGCTGTAGGGTGGTACAGCTTCGGAGATGGGTTTGAAAGAGAGTTATAAAAACTGGATAGGAAATGCTTGAGCATGGTGGAATGCTGGTGGGCAGAGACAGAAAGGACAAGAACTGGAGGGAGCAAACAGTCAGTAGAGCCAGGTCTCAAGGATGAGAAGGTGTTGGCACACAGAGGCCCAGGTTGAAGAGCACATTAGAACCAAGGAGGCTGTCCTCTGTCCTGACAGGAGGCAAGGCTGCAAGGGTGGGTGTGGAGGCAGCTGTGCATGAAGGCTTAGGGTCAGCAAGCCAGGAGAATTTCAACTAACAGCCATCGTTTTCTGTGAAGACAATGGTGACGTTACCTGATGAGAGTGAGGAATAAAGGGATGAGTGCAGATGTTTAAGGAGAATAGATACCCCTGGATGTGCTGCTTGAGGAGAAGGGAGAAATGACCAAGGAAAAAGAGGGGCTCTGGGCAGTGCTGAGTCACACATCACGTCAGTTTCAATGACCCGCAAGCTAGAGGGAAGGCAGAGTATCTGAGGGAGAGAGCACAGAGCAAGCGGCACACAAGAGTTAAAGGAACTTGAGAGGGACCCATGGGAAAACAGAGGCTTAGGAAAGACGTGGAGTAAAGATGAGTATTTGTGCGGAGCCATGCTCTAGGTCAGGCGTCCTCACCGGGAGGCATCTGTGGCTGTCAACGGCCACGTGTGGGGGGTGTTAGTGGCACCTAGGGAGTGAAGCCAAAGATACTGCTAAGGAACTGGCCACGCAGGGGGAGCCCCTCAAACCTGCCCAACAGAGAAATGTCTGGTCCCAAAGGCCAACAGTGCCCAGGTGGAAAGACCTTGCTCTAGGTAAAGAACTGTCAGCTTGGGTCACACAGAACGTTGCTTGATTGTAAAGTTAGTTTTTACTGCACCTCGGAATCATGCTGTTGTCACCATCTCAGTTAGATGAAATGTTTTGCTAAGCAGGCTGTGCAACACAGAGAAAGCTACAGCTAGCTTCAAAGTAAAAGGGGAAGCAACATCTAGACAAGGATCTAGGAATAAAAGACAACCACGCGAGCAGTGTCCTAATGACAGGTGCAAAAAAACGCTGTGCGTCAAATTCTAATACTCGAAAGCAGACAACAAATGCAAAGGTTGAGATCTCCTCCGTTGGTGGTGGGTCAAATTCTAAGAAATTTCTAAGATCAAGCACAGCTCTAGACTTCAACAGATGGTGTGGCCTTGCAGCATCAGAGTCACCCCTGGTACTTAATAAAAGCAAACAAGCCTGGAGCTCCCCTCAGGATATATTTCCGAAAGTTCCCCATTGATTCTGACCTTTGGAAGGAAAAAAGAGAACTAGGAATGAAACTCTAGAAAAGCCAATTCTTGAAGGACAGAAAGAATATGGAACAAATTTCCCAGCACAATCTAGTTTCAGCTGAGGCTCCCCTGAGGAAAACACTGTCAACTTACTAATTATCATTAACAGCTTTGGAAGCCTTCATTCTTAGGTCCCAGACAGTCCTAGGGGCCCCTGGACTAAGGGAGGAAGACAGAGAATCTGCAAAGACTTGACTTCTTCCTGGTTATTCCAGTTTCAAAAGAAATCTGTGCAGATAAGAACAGTTTTTAAAAGCAAGTAAGAGCTGATTATGCTTTATAAAGTATCCTACTACTGTTTCCCCTGATTTGCATAGCTGATCCTTGAACAAATGTGGAGGGGCAGTGGTTAGGGGTGCTGACACCCACTGAAGTTGAAAATCCACATAAAACCTTACAATCATCCCTCTGTATTCGTGGGCTTCCCCGTTGGCTCAGATGGTAAAGAATATGTCTGCAGTGCAGGAAACCCAGGTTCGATCCCTGGGTTGGGAAGATCCCCTGGAGAAGGGAATGGCTACCCACCCCTGTGAAATCCCAGAGAGAGAGGAGCCTGGCGGGCTCCAGTTCAAGGGGCTGCAGAGTCATACACGACTGAGTGACTAGCACTTCCACTTTCTTTTTTTCTCTATTCATGGTTCTGCACATTTAACCATCAGCTGATCACCTATTACTGCAGTATTCACTACTGAAATAAGTCAACTGGTGCAATTCAAACCTGAGTTGTATAGGGGTCAACTGTGTTTGTATGTGTATTTCCTTTAGCTTCATGTTTTTAGACCTGAAAACTATAATTAGATAATTTAATTTTCTACACGACAGCTGTTTTACAGAGTTCCCTTAATATGTAAACTAAAGGACGTGACTTCCAGAATCCTGGTTTTCCATTTCAATATATGGAATTATTCATATGTTATGATTTAAAGAAACCCAGATCTCTCTGGATTCAAAATATATAACTTTGTGAATAAGTAAACTAACACCAGTAGCCTCATGGAGACAACTACTACTGATTATTTTATTCATTCACATGTTCCATATTATTAGAAAGGTAAGAGTTACATGAATGAGTTTTAAATGAGAAGAGGAGAGACTTTTGATTTTAGGCTTCTCAGTAGATGACTTCATATTTTTCCAATCAATGCTCAGACTGTATATCTTAATGTTTCATACTCCTGAGCTTGGCATAGCACCATGGTAGAAATCCACATGCTCTTTTGGGGGCACCAGAGTGCAGGCGAACATCCTTCTTTCTGAGGGAGGCATGCGGTCCTGTGTAAAGAGTAGAAATAATGCAGAAGGACATTTTTACACCAGCGCTGCCATTTCTGAGTTGTGTGACCCTGGCCCTGGAAGCTCTACTGCTGACGTCACCACACCTCACTGGACAACGGGGAGACAGCAGATGCAAACTGCACAGAGCAGAGTGCCTGACCTGGGGTAGGCACACAGCACGTACAAGTCCTCCCCACTGCACAGAGCCAAGGCTCAGTCAAAGGCTTAACCCAAGTCCTAGAGTTCTGCTTGTTGTTCAGTTGCCCACTCATGTCTGACTCTTTGTGACCCCATGCACTGCAGCATGCCAGGTTTCCCTGTCTCTCACCATCTCCCAAAGTCTTCCCAAGTTCACGTTCACTGCATCGGTGATGCCATCCAACCATGTCATCCTCTGATGCTCTTTTCTCCTTCTGCCCTCCATCTTTCCTAGCATCAGGGACTTTTCCAATGAGTCATCTGCGTGCATCAGATGACCAAAATATTGGAGCTTCAGCATTAGCATCAGTCCTTCCAGTGAATATTCAGGATTGATCTCCCTTAAGATTGACTGGTTTGATTTCCTCGCTGTCCAAGGAACTTCCAGGAGTCTTTTCCAGCACCACAGTTCAAAGGCATAAATTCTTTGGCATTCTGCCTTCTTTATGGTCCAGCTTTCACAGCCGTACCTGACCAATGGGAAGACCATAACGTTGCCTATACGGACTCCTGTCAGCAGAGTAATGTCCCTGCTTTTCAACACACTGTCTAGGTTTGTCATTGCTTTCCTGCCAAGAAGCAACAGTCTTCTTATTTCACGGCTGCAGTCACCATCTGCAGTGATTTTGGAGCCCAAGAAGAGGAAATCTGTCACTACTTCCATATTTTCCCTTTCTATTTGCCATATGGTAATGGGGCCAGATAATATGATCTTAATTTTTTTAATATTTAGTCTCAAGCTGGCTCGCTCACTTTCCTCCTTAATCGTCATCAAGAGGTTCTTTAGTTCCTCTTCACTTTCTGCCATGTGGCCTAGTGGTAAAGAGTTCTGGTACCCAGTGCCAAGTGGACACTGCTGAGGCTTTATTGGAGGGCCTAGTGATGTATCCTTGATCTAAGAAGGAGAGGATCAGTGGCTAGATCTGAAACCCACAGAAATCACAGAAATAAAAATTCTTGACCTTACTGTTTTTAGGCTACTGATGCACCCTATTTTTCTCTTAACTAGAGAAGGTTTGCAATCAGGCCCCGCTGAAGTCTGCAGTAGAGCTGCCAGGGCCACATGACTCAGAAATAGTAGGGCCAGTATGAAGTTGTCCTTCTGTATTATTTCTGTTTACCACCATGTTCAGTGTGCAGCCATGCCTCTTCCTACCAGAAAAGTTGTGGGTAAGAATGGCTCTCAAAAGCAAATGGATACCCACTCCAAAAGGGAGATACACAAATCACATTAGTACCATTCTATTTTAAACAAAGAAAGCCGACATACTTGCAGGGCAGAATTAGTACCATTCTATTTTAAACAAAGAAAGCCGACATACTTGCAGGGCAGAATCCGGACAACATCATTCTGTTTATAGCTTTCTATGCAGACTGCACAATGATCGAAGTCTGGGTCTGTTTCCTGAAAGGCAAAGCACGGGAACAAAAGTTACACACTACTCCTAAAAGTACCTAAATGGAGGAGATACAATCCAGCTAAAATTTCTCCTGTGGCAACTATGGTAAATAGGTAATTATAGAATGAAAAGTTATAATAAAAAACGTAGTATGTTTCCAGCTGCTTAACTGTGTCAACCCAAGTTGTATCCAGGCCAATCTACTTTGTTTTTAAACTACAGTGTAACAATTAATACTAATTCTATTTGTGAAATAGCTTAGAAATCAGAATAATAATGTTTTTCAAGATTCAAATCAGCCATCACCTTGGACCACCTTCCCCCCACTACTGCTGCGTCAGTATTCTGAGTGTGCTGTCCTCACCAGGACACTCATCTGACCACAAGGTTAAGTATAGGCAGGAAAGATGGTGAGCCATCACCAGACCCGCCCCAAGGATAGGAGATCTGGGACAGAGAAGAACAGCCACGGATTTGACTCTATACTAGGTCTTTATCAAGGTTCAGGAAGAGTCTGCCAGGTGTTTGGTCAACAAGGGTAACTGATCACTGCCTCCTCTGGACTGGGGAAGGGTTCCCCTGACTTGTCATTAAACAGAGCACTACCAGGAAAGGCAACACTATGTGTTGCGTCACTGCCCCTTGGACTGAAACTCAGCAGGACAGGTCTAGGAGATACAAACTAAGAAAAAATGTTGACTTTAGTAAAGAAAGATGGTTAGCATGGGGGACAAAGTAGGATGGATAAGTTAAACGAGCTCCAGGGAAGTTCAAGTTAATGTGGCAGCTGAAGGCTATCAGATCAAAAAAGCATTTATATGGGTGATCACTCCTCTGGCATGAAGTACATTTGTTGAGATGCTGCATATATTTTCTGCAAGTATTTCTAGTTTTTTGTTTATTTAGTGTACCATGAAGTTCACTGAAAATATTTCTACTTTTCCAAGCTGTGACAAGGGAAAATAGATGTAGGGTGTCAAGGAAGTGGGAATAAAAATGAGTGAAGTAAAGAAAGTGGTAAAACTTAAGAGGATGGAGAATTATCCATAATTATCCTTCCAGAGTTCTTCGATAAAAAATTAGAGTTGGTCTTTAGCAGAAGACAGGTTTGGTTTTTATGCCTTCAGAGACACAATTTTTTAATTCTAGATAGCCTTGAATATATTGAATATAGGGTCTCACATTAAGTTGCTATTTTTGTCCACAGAAAGCAGAAGCAGGACTCCACCAAGTTTCGCGATCTGACTGAAAAACTGGGGTTAGCAATTTCAGCCACAGATAGCTTCTATCACTGCCTCTCTGATTTATTCCCCGTAAGCTACCAGGTCCAACTCTAACAAACAATGCCCTTCTTTCAAACTGCTCAGCCAGCTGGACAGGGAGCACCATGTTAACTGCCACGCCCTGAATGTGGGTCTCCAGTCTCCACTAATGTGAAGAATCAAAACATAGAAGAGACGCAAGTCTTAGAAAGCATGGGAAGAGAACGCACCTTCCTGGCTCTGTACAGAAGAACCCCAAAGATGCTAGGTTTCAGCAGAAGAAAACTGTTAGGGAAACAGCTAGGGAAATTATAAGGGGTCCAGTGAAGCTAATGATGACAGGAGCATTAAAAGTCCAGGAAAATTAGAGAACTGTATGGAGGATCTCCAGATAACAGGCATACTAAGAATAAGATTTCCAAGAGAAGTTAGTTTACAATAAAGCATCAGATAGTATGCTTGAAGTAAAAGGAAAACCTAATGGAGGAGACACAAATGGTCAGTATGCACTGTCACCTACCAAATGAAAAGCAAAATACTTTACTGTTTTACAGTGCTAAAGTGATTTCATTACTATACCTTATCACCCTTTTTCACTGTTCGGGTTGTCAATTTGCTGATGGCTTTCTTGGCTGCATCTCCAAGACGACGCTACGAAAATAGTAAAGAAAAACAGATATTAGGTGCAAAATCTCTGGATTTTTTTTATTTCAGCAAACTTTAATAAAATTTTTACTGAATTTTAATAGATATACACATTATATTAATTTCAGGTATACAACATAATGATCCAATACGTGTGTATGTTTTGAAATGACCATAGTAACTCAATATCCATCACCAGACAGACCTTTTTCCTTCTTGTGATAACTTTTAAGATATGCTCTAGATGATATTCTTTATTTTAAAATAAATATATAAACTCCTACTATCCTACATTACTTCCCAAGTCATATCACACGAAAGGATTCCAAGAAAACAATTAAAAAGTTAAAAAAACTGGCAGTTTCCCCTCAGATTTAGCATTCTGGTAAACAAGTGTATATAGTAAAAAAAAAAAAAAAAAAAAGAGCCAGGTGTCATAATCACCAATGCATTTTGTATCTAACAAACATTTGAAACGTTACATTATCAGTATCTAGTTCTTATGCACATCAGAGCTACTGACCACTGTTCCAATAGCTTTCTTATTCTGCTCCAAGGGTGACACAGTCTTAGACATACAAGCTCTGTCTCTGTGAAAGGGTATCTCTAAAACGCCTCAAAACTGCTTATCAATCTCAGTGCGTGGGGGGAGGGATGCAGTCATGAGCTCTGCTTCTGACTGCCACTGCTACGCTCCATGATCTTAGTCAGGAAGGGACACTCACCTTTCTGAGCTTCAGTTTTTCTCATTTATTTAAGAGAGTTAAATCAGACAAATCTCTAGGGCTTGGAAAAGAGTAGGAAGGAGTTAGATAAGGAAAGCATTGGGACAGGAAGGGGGATTCTGGACCAAGGACTACTCCAGTAAAGACAAATAGGTAAGAGGCACAGGTATATGAGAGAAATTACAGATATAACTAACTATGGTGAGCATATATTTTATTACTCAAATTAGAATATTCTGAGAGTGAGAGGACCCTGTTAATAATTATACTGGGATAATAGGTGCAAACCAAGACTGCAGGCGCACTGGGACAGATAGTCACCTTGCATATAACCAGATCCTAAACTGTGATGGGAGGCAGATGATGGGGCTGTAGTAGTATAACAGAGGCTAAAACAACGGAGACCCTGGATTTTATCCTGACAATAAAACAAAAACAACAGAAAACTTTAAGAGGAACTTCAAAGTACAGGAAAGAAAAAGGAATTTAATGAACCTTTAAAGTACTCATCACTGAATTTCAATTATCAATATTTCTCTATATTTTTCATCTATTCCCCTCTCATTATTGTCCTAGAGTATTTCAAAGGCACATCACAAGCACTGTATGCTTTCACCCATAAACTCATACCAAGTGAACTATGTCTAACAGACATGGGCTTTTGTTTGGTGCTACTGTCTTACCTAACAACATTAACAATAATTAATCAACATAATCTAACACTCAAACTATTTCCTCAAGTGCCTCCAGAATGTCTTACTATAGTTGGCTTGCTTGAATCAGGATACAGCAAAGTCTAAACATGGCACTTGGCTGCTATGTCTCTCAAGTCTCCTTTAATCTACGAGTCCCCTCAATCACATACATGCATTCATACGTATACATGCCTACATACACACATTTCAAAAACAGCCTTATGGAGATATAACTGACTTAAATTGTATAAAGTGTACAATTTGATGTTTTAACTTGACCCATGAAAGCATTACAATAGACAACAAAGTCTATCATCCTTCCCAAATTTCCTTGTGTCTCTTCCTAATTCCTTCTTTCTGCCATCCTTTCACTTCATCCCCTATGACTTACTTTCTGCTGCTGCTGCTAAGTCGCTTCAGTCGTGTCTGACTCTCTGCGACCCCACAGACCGCAGCCCACCAGGCTCCCCCGTCCCTGGGATTCTCCAGGCAAGAATACTGGAGTGGGTTGCCATTTCCTTCGCCAATGCATGAAAATGAAAAGTGAAAGTGAAGTTGCTCAGTTGTGTCCGACTCTTAGCGACCCCATGGGCTTCAGCCCACCAGGCTCCTTCGTCCATGGGATTTTCCAGGCAAGAGTACCGGAGTGTGCTGCCATTGCTACTATGGTTTATATTTTTGAGAGTTTTATGTAAATGGAATGATAGTATATACTATTTTCTGTATGCTTTCTTTCACTCAGCATAATTATCTTGATATTAACCCATGTTGCTGCATGCATCAATAGTTCACTTCTTTCTTATGCTATGTAGTATCCCATTATACCACAACTTATTTACCCTTTTCCCTGTTGATGAGGCATTTGTATTATTTTTCAGTTTTGGTGGTAATGAACAAAGTGAAAAACAAACAATATACTTTACATTTCAAACAGGACACAGGTCTCTGTAAGGATCTGTGCTTCCTTTCTGCTGGGTCAAACAGCTATGAAGCAGGGAAGACTGGCTAATATGGCATGCATGTCTGACTTTTTAAAAATTATTTTCTTATTGAAGGATAATTGCTTTACAGAATTTTGTTGTTTTCTGTCAAACCTCAACATGAATCAGTCATAGGTATACATATATCCCCTCCCTTTTGAACCTGTCTCCCTATCCCACCCTTCTAGGTTGATACAGAGCCTGTTTTGAGTTTTCTGAGCCATATAGCAAATTCCTGTTGGCTACCTATTTTACATATAGTAAAGTAAGTTTCTGACTCAATGGATATGGGTTTGGGTGGACTCCGGGAGTTGGTGATGGACAAGGAGGCCTGGCGTGCTGCAGTTCATGGGGTCGCAAAGAGTCGGACACGACTGAGAAGCTGAACTGAACTCAAAGTTAAGTTTCCATGTTACTCTTTCCATACATCTCACCCTCTCCTACCCTATCCCTCTGTCCATAAGTCTATTCTCTATGTCTGTTTCTCCATTGTAGCCCTATAAATATCTTTAGTACCATTTTCTAGATTCTGTATATATGCGTTAGAATAAGGTATTAATCTTTCTCTTTCTGACTCACTTCCCTCTGTATAATAGGTTCTAGGTTCATCCACCTCATTAGAACTGACTCAAAGGTGTTCCTTTTCATGGCTGAGTAATATTGCATTGTGTATACATACCACAACTTCTTTATCCATTCATCTGTCCATGGACATCTAGGTTGCTTCCATGTTCGAGCTATTGTAAATAGTGCTTCAAGGAACAACGGATATATGTGTCTCTTTCAATTTTGGTTTCCTTAGGGTGTATGCCTAGGAGTAGGATTGCTGGGTCATATGGTGATCTTATTCCTAGTTTTTTAACGAATCTCCATACCATCTACCATAGTGGCTGTATCAATTTATATTCCCACCAACAGTGCAAGAGCGTTCCCTTTTCTCCACACCCTCTCTAGCACTTATTGTTTGTGAACATTTTGATGATGGCCATTCTGACTGGTGTGAGGTGATATCTCACTGTAGTTTTGATGTGCATTTCTCTAATAATGAGCGATGTTGAGCATCTTTTCATGTGTTTGTTAGCCATCTGTATGTCTTTTTTGGAGAAATGTCTGTTTAGGTCTTTTCCCCACTTTTTGATTGGGCTGTTTGTTTTCCTGGTAATGAGTTCTATGAGCTGTTTGTATATTTTGGAAATTAATCCTTTGTCTGTTGTTTCATTTGCTATTATTTTCTCCCATCCTGAGGGTTATCTTTTCTCCTTGCTTATAGTTTCCTTTGCTGTGCAAAAGCTTTTAATTTTAATCAGGTCCCACTTGTTTACTTTTGTTTTTACTTGTTACACCAGAAGTGGGTCATAGAGGATCCTGCTTTGAATTATGTCATTGAGTGTTCTATGTTTTCCTCTAAGAGTTTTATAGTTTCTGGTCTTATATTTAGGTCTTTAATCCATTTTGAGTTTATCTTTGTGTATGGTGTTAGGAAGTGTTCTAATTTCATTCTCTCACATGGAACTGTCCAGTTTTCCCAGCACCATTTATTGAAGAGGATGTCTTTGGCCTCTTGTATATTCTTCCCTCCTTTGTCAAAAATAAGGTACCCATAGATGTATGGGTTTATTTCTGGGCTTTCTACCCTGTTCCATTGGTCTATATTTCTGTTTTTGTGCCAGTACCATAGTATCTTGATGACTGTAGCTTTGCGGTATAATCTGAAGTCAGGAAGGTTGAGTCCTTCAGTTTCACTCTTTTTTCTTAAGACTGCTTTGGCTATTCAAGGTCTTTTGTGTTTCCATGTAAACTGTGAACTTTTTTGTTCTAGATCTGTGGAAATGTCACTGGTAACTTCATAGAGATAGCACTGAATCTGTAGATTCGTTTGGCAGAAGAGTCATTTTCACAATACTGAGTCTTTCTACAGGAACATGGAATATTTCTCCATTTGTTTATGTCATCTTTGATTTCTTTTATTAGTGTCTTATAATTTTCTGCTTACAGTTCTTTTTGTCTCCTTAGGTAAGTTTATCCCTATTTAATTCTTTTTCTTGCAATGGTGAATGGGATTAATTCCTTAATTTCTCTGATTTTTCATTGTTAATATACAGAAATGCAAGGGAATTCTGCATATTGATTTTGCATCCTGCAACATTGCTAAACTCACTGATTAGCTCTAGTAACTTTCTGATACTCTCTTTAGGGTTCTCTGTGTATAGTATCATGTCATCTGCAAACAGTGAGAGCTTGACTTCTTCTTTTCTGAACTGGATTCCTTTTATTTCTTTTTCTTCTCTGATTGCTATAGCTAGGACTTCCAGAACTATGCTGAATAACAGCAGTGAAAGTGGACACCCTTGTCTTGTTCCTGATCTTAGGGGGAATGCTTTCAGTTTTTCACCATTGAAAATAATGTTTGCTGTAGGCTTATCACATATGGCCTTTGCTATGTTGAGGTAGATTCCTTCTATGCCCATTTTTTTGAAGAGTTTTAAACAATAGAATGGGAAAGACTAGAGATCTCGTCAATTAGAGATACCAAGAGAACATTTCATGCAAAGATGGGCACAATAAGGGCACAAATGGTATGGACCTAACAGAAGCAGCAGATATTAAGAAGAGGTGGGAAGAATACACAGAAGAACTATACAAAAAAGATCTTCATGACCCAGATAATCATGATGGTCACTCACCTAGAGCCAGAAATCTTAGAATGTGAAGTCAAGTGGGCCTTAGGAAGCATCACTATGAACAAAGTTAGTGGAGGTGATGGAATTCCAGTTGAGCTATTTCTAAGTCTAAAAGATGATGCTGTGAAAGTACTGCACTCAATATGCCAGCAAATTTGGAAAACTCAGTAGTGGCCACAGGACTGGAAAAGGTCAGTTTTCATTCCAATCCCAAAGAAAGGCAATGCCAAAGAATGCTCAAACTAGCACACAATTGCACTCATTTCACACGCTAGTAAAGTAATGCTCAAAATTCTCCAAGCCAGGCTTTAGCAATATGTGAACTGTGACCTTCCAGATGTTCAAGCTGGATTTAGAGAAGGCACAGGAGCTAGGGGTGAAATTGCCAACATCCGTTGGATCATCGAAACAGCAAGAGAGTTCCAGAAAAACATCTATTTCTGCTTTATTGACTATGACAAAGCCTTTGACTGTGTGGATCACAGCAAGCTCTGGAAAATTCTTCAAGAGATGGGAATACCAGACCACCTGACCTGCCTCTGGAGAAACATGTAGGCAGGTCAGGAAGCAACAGTTAGAACTGGACATGGAACAACAGACTGGTTCCAAATAGGAAAAGGAGTACATCAAGGCTGTATATTGTCACCCTGCTTATTTAACTTATATGCAGAGTACATCATGAGAAATGCTGAACTGGATGAAGCACAAGCTGGAATCAAGACTGCCAGGAGAAATACTAATAACCTCAGATATGCAGATGACACCATTCTAATAGCAGAAAGCAAAGAGGAACTAAAGAGCCTCTTGATGAGGGTGAAAGAGGAGAATAAAAAAGTTGGCTTAACATCACCCTCAATGGTGAAAAATTGAAAGCATTTCCTCTGAAATCAGGAACAAGACAAGGATGCCCACTCTCACCACTACTATTCAACATAGTGTTGGAAGTTTTGGCCACAGCAATCAGAGCAGAAAAAGACGTAAAAGGAATCCAGATAGGAAAAGAAGAAGTGAAACTCTCACTGTTTGCAGATGACATGATCCTCTACATAGAAAACCCTAAAGACTCTTCCAGGAAATTACTAGAGCTAATCAATGAATATAGTAAAGTTGCAGGATATAAAATTAACACACAGAAATCCCTTGCATTCCTATATACTAACAATGAAAAAACAGAAAGAGAAATTAAGGAAACAATACCATTCACCATTGCAACAAAAAGAATAAAATACTTAGGAGTATATCTACCTAAAGAAACGAAAGACTTATACATAGAAAACTATAAAACATTGATGAAAGAAATCAAAGAGGACACAAACAGATGGAGAAACATACCGTGTTCATGGATTGGAAGAATCAATATTGTCAAAATGGCTATTCTACCCAAAGCAATCTATAGATTCAATGCAATCCCTATCAAGTTACCAACGGTGTTTTTCACAGAACTAGAACAAATAATTTCACAATTTGTGTGGAAATACAAAAAACCTCGAATAGCCAAAGTAATCTTGAGAAAGAAGAATGGAACTGGAAGAATCACCCTGCCTGACTTCAGACTCTACTACAAAGCCACAGTCATCAAGACAGTATGGGACTGGCACAAAGACAGAAGTATAGATCAATGGAACAGAATAGAAAGCCAAGAGATAAATCCACGAACCTATGGACACCTCATCTTTGACAAAGGA
This sequence comes from Muntiacus reevesi, assembly GCF_963930625.1. NCBI lineage: Eukaryota > Metazoa > Chordata > Mammalia > Artiodactyla > Cervidae > Muntiacus > Muntiacus reevesi. Next base: position 180,248,986 of record NC_089249.1, on the reverse strand, counting down.
GGCAAGGATATACAATGGAAAAAAGACAATCTCTTTAACAAGTGGTGCTGGGAAAACTGGTCAACCACTTGTAAAAGAATGAAACTGGAACACTTTCTAACACCATACACAAAAATAAACTCAAAATGGATTAAAGATCTAAATGTAAGACCAGAAACTATAAAACTCCTAGAGGAGAACATAGGCAAAACACTCTCCGACATAAATCACAGCAAGATCTTCTATGACCCACCTCCCAGAATATTGGAAATAAAAGCAAAAATAAACAAATGGGACCTAATGAAAATTAAAAGCTTTTGCACAACAAAGGAAACTATAAGTAAGGTGAAAAGACAGCCCTCAGATTGGGAGAAAATAATAGCAAATGAGGAAACAGACAAAGGATTAATCTCAAAAATATACAAGCAACTCCTGAAGCTCAATTCCAGAAAAATAAATGACCCAATCAAAAAATGGGCCAAAGAACTAAACAGACATTTCTCCAAAGAAGACATACAGATGGCTAACAAACACATGAAAAGATGCTCAACATCACTCATTATCAGAGAAATGCAAATCAAAACCACAATGAGGTACCATTACATGCCAGTCAGGATGGCTGCTATCCAAAAGTCTACAAGCAATAAATGCTGGAGAGGGTGTGGAGAAAAGGGAACCCTCTTACACTGTTGGTGGGAATGCAAACTAGTACAGCCACTATGGAAAACAGTGTGGAGATTTCTTAAAAAACTGGAAATAGAACTACCATATGACCCAGCAATACCACTTCTGGGCATACACACTGAAGAAACCAGATCTGAAAGAGACACGTGCACCCTAATGTTCATCGCAGCACTGTTTATAACAGCCAGGAGATGGAGGCAACCTAGATGCCCATCAGCAGAGGAATGGATAAGGAAGCTGTGGTACATATACACCATGGAATATTACTCAGCTCTTAAAAAGAATTCATTTGAATCAGTTCTAATGAGATGGATGAAACTGGAGCCCATTATACAGAGTGAAGTTAGTCAGAAAGATAAAGACCATTACAGTATCCTAACACATATATACGGAATTTAGAAAGATGGTAACGATGGCTCTATATGCAGGGCAGAAGAAGAGACGCAGAAGTACAGAACAGACTTTTGGACTCTGTGGGAGAAGGTGAGGGTGGGATGTTTCGAAAGAACAGCATGTATATTATCTGTGGTGAAACAGCCCAGGTGGGATGCATGAGTCAAGTGCGCGGGCCTGGTGGGCTGGGAAGACCCAGAGGAATCAGGTGGAGAGGGAGGTGGGATGGGGGACCGGGATGGGGAATACGTGTAACTCTATGGCTGATTCATATTAATGTATGACAAAACCCACTGGAAAAAAAAAAAATGTTAAAAAAAGAAAAGTTGGCTTAAAATTCAACATTCAGAAAACTAAGATCATGGCAGCTAGTACCATCACTTCATGGCATATAGATGGGGAAACAGTGGAAATGGTGGCTGACTATATTTTTGGGGGCTCCAAAATCACTGCAGATGGTGACTGCAGCCATGAAATTAAAAGACGCTTGCTCCTTGGAAGAAACGTTGTGACCAACCTAGACAGCATATTAAAAAGTAGAGACATCTACTTTTTAGGGGCATCCAAAACCTCTGGAACAACTGCCACCAACACTGCAGGAGACACCCGGTGGCCCAGCGAGATTGACCACTGTTCCCCATGTCCTGGACTCGCGCTCACGCTGCCACCACCAGAGACCTTGCTGAGCAGGGCTCACTGCCTACCTTCCGCTAGGGAGGTGCTCGAGCCCCCTGGGGGCTGAATAGGTAATCAGGAACCCAGAGGCTTCAGCATTGATGTCTTCCCTTTTCAGTGGTGTTTCTGGTGTCCACCTCAGGAGTCTCCTTGGCCAGCCTTGATACACTTGGAAATTAAACAGAGGATCCACTGCCTATATTCTCCTTGAAAATTTTCATTGTATATGTTCAGTACTAATAGAGTGAGGGACAGGCCACAAGTATAGCAGTAGGTGTGGAGAGGCCATTGCTGGAGTAACTGGAAGCATCTGAACGTACTATCAAAAAATAGTGACTTGACACAAATCACTGGACCAACCTTAGGAGGGCAGAAACCAACAGGAAGAAAGAATTCAACACTGAAGCCTGAGAAAAGAAGACCTCAAACACAGTAAGTTAAAATAATGAAAAGGCAGAGAAATACTACACAAATGAAGGAGCAAATTAGGAACATAGAAGTCCAAATAAATGAAGAGGAAATAGGCAAACTACATGAAAAAAGAATCCAGAAGTGATAGTAAAGATGATCAAAAACCTTGAAAACAAAATGGAGAAAATGCAAGAATCAATTAGCAAAGACCTAGAAGAATTAAAGAATACACATACAGAGACAAACAAGACAGTTACTGAAATTTAAAGTACTCTGGAAGGAATCAATAGAATATCTGAAGCAGAAGAACGAATCAGTGAGCTGGAAGATATAATGGTGCAAATAACTTCTGAAAAGCAGAATAAAGTAAAAAGAATGAAAAGAACTGATAGTCTCAGAGACCTCTGGGACAATGTCAAACACACCAACATTTGAATTACAGGAGTCCCAGAAGAAGAAGAGAAAAAGAAAGGGTATGAGAAATTTTTTGAAGAGATTATAGTTGGAAATTTCCCCAACATGAAAAAGGAAATAGTCAATCAACTCCAAGAGGCACAAAGAGTCCCATACAGGATAAGCCCAAGGAGAAACACACCAAGACACATACTAACCAAACTAACAAAGACTAAACTCAAAGAAAGAATATTAAAAGCAGCAAGGGAAAAGCAACAAGTAACGTATAAGAGAAACCCCATACATTTAAGAGCTGATCTTTCAGCAGAAACTCTGAAGGCCAAAAGGGGATGGCTGGATATATTTAAAGTACTGAAAGGGAAAAATCTACAACCAAGATTACTGTACCCAGCAAGGATCTCATTCAGAATTGATGAAGAAATAAAAAGCTTTTCAGACAAGCAAAAGTTAAAGAGAATTCAGTGCTACCAAACCACCTTTACAACAAATGTTAGAGGGACTTATATAATCAAGAAATAGAAGAAAAATGATCAACCCCCAACAATAAAGAAAATGGCAATAGGAACATATATATCGATAATTTAAATGTAAATGGGTTAAATTCCCCAACCAAAAGACACAGACTGACTGAATGGCTACAAAAACAAGATCCATATATATGCTGTCTACAGGAAACCCATTTCAGACCTCAAGACACATACAGACTGAAAGTGAGAGAATAGGAAAATATATTCCATGCAAATGGGGAGCAAAAGAAAGCTGGAGTAGCAATCATCATATCAGACAAAATACACCTTAGAGAAGATTACAAGAGAGATAGGAAGGGCACTACATAAAGCTCAAGAGATCAATCCAAGAAGGAGACATAACAATTGTAAATATCTGTGCACCAAACATAGGGGCACCTCAATACATAAGACAAACACTAACAGACATAAAAGGAGAAATTGACAGTAACACAAAAATAGGAGGAGATTTTAACACTCCACTCATACTAATGGGCAGATCATCGAAACAGAATATTAATAAGGAAACACAGGTCTTAAATGATACATTAGGTGAGATGGATCTCATTGATATCTTCGACATTTCACCCAAATGCAGAATATACCTTCTTCTCAAGTGCACATGGAACATTCTCCAGGATAGACCACATCTTGGGTCACAAATCAAACCTCAGTAAATTTACGAAAATTGAATTCATATCAAGCATCTTCTCTGACCACAATGCTATGAGACTAGGTATCAATTACAAGGAAAAAAACTGTAAGAAGCACAAACACATGGAGATTAAACAATACGTCTCTAAATAACCAACAGGTTACTGAAGAAATCAAATGGGAAATCAAAAATTTTCTAGAAACAAATGACAATGAAAACATGACAACTCAAAACTATGGGATGCAGCAAAAGCAATTCTAAGAGGGAAGTTTATAGCAACACAATCCTACCTCAAGAAACAAAAGAAACATCGAATGAACAACCTAACTTTACACCTAAAGTTAGGCAACCTAACTTTACATCTAAAACAACTGGAAAAAGAACAACAAAAACACCCAAAATTAGTAGAAGGAAAGAAATCATAAAGATCTGAGCAGAAAGAAATGAGAAAGAAATGAAAGAAGCAATAGTAAAGATTAATAAAACTAAAAGCTGGTTCTTAGAGAAGATAAACAAAATTGACAAACCTTTAGCCAGGCTCATTAAGAAAAATATAGAGAAGAATCAAATCAACAAAATAAGAAATGAAAAAGAGGTTACAACAGACAATGCAAAAATACAGAGGATTATCAGAGACTATTATGAACAATTATATGGCAGTAAAGTGGTTAACCTGGAGGAAATGGACAGATTCTTAGAAAATTTCAATCTTCCAAGACTGAACCAGAAAGAAATAGAAATTATGAACAATTCAGTTACAAGCACTGAAATTGAAACTGTGATCAAAAATCTCCCAAAATACAAAAACCCAGGACCAGATGGCTTCACAAGAGAATTCTGTCAAACATTCAGAGAAGAGCTAATGCCTATCCTTCTAAGACTCTTTTGAAAAAGTGCAAAGGAAGGATCACTTCCAAGCTCATTCTACAAGGCCACCAGCACCCTGATACCAAAACCAGACAAAGACAACACAAAAAAAGAAGGCTACAGGCAAATATCACTGATGACCATATATGCAAAAATCCTCAACAAAATATTAGCAAACAGAATTCAGCAATACATCAAAAGCTCCTACACCATGATCAAGTTGGGTTTATTCCAGGGATGCAAGGATTCTTCAATAATGCAAATCAATAAATGTGATACCATATTAAACTGAAAGATAAAAACTATATGATAATCTCAATAGATGAAGAAAAAGCCTTTGACAAAATTCAACACCCATTTATGATTCAGTTCACTTCAGTTCAGTTGCTCAGTCATGTCTGACTCTTTGGGACCCCATGGACTGCGCCACACCAGGCCTCCCTATCCTTCACTCCTAGTTTACTCAAACTCATGTCCATCGAGTTGGTGATGCCATCCAACAATCTCATTCTCTGTCATCACCTTCTCCTCCCACCTTCAATCTTTCCCAGCATCAGGGTCTTTTCAAATGAATCAGTTCTTCTCATCAGGTGGCCAAAGAATTGGAGTTTCAGCTTCAGCATCAGTCCTTCCAATGAATATTCAGGACTGATTTTCTTTAGGATGGACTGGTTGGATCTCCCTGTAGTCCAAGGGACTCTCAAGAGTCTTCTCTAACACCATAGTTCAGAAGCATCAATTCTTCAGCGCTCAGCTTTCTTTATGGCCCAACTCTCACATCCATACATAACTACTGGAAAAACCATAGCTTTGACTATATGGACCTTTGTTGGCAAAGTGATGTCTCTGTTTTTTAACATGCTGTCCAGGTTTGTTATAGTTTTCCTTCCAAGGAGCAAGTGTCTTTTAATTTCATGATTGCAGTCACCATCTACAGTGATTTTGAGCCCAAGAAAATAAAGTCTGTCATAATCTCCACTGCTTCCCCATCTATTTGCCATGAAGCGATAGGACCGGATGCCATGATCTTAGTTTTCTGAATGTTGAGCTTTAAGCCAGCTTTTTCACTCTCCTCTTTCACCCTCAAGAGGCTCTTTAGTTCTTTGATTTCTGCACATTAGAGCTATATCATCTGCATATCTGAGGCTGTTGATATTTCTCCTGGTAATCCTGATGCCAGTTTGAGCTTCATACAGCCTGGCATTTAGCATGATGTACTCTACATAGAAGTCACAATATACACCCTTGTCATACTCCTTTCTCAATTTTGTACCTGTCAGTTGTTCCATGTCCGGTTCTAACTGTTGCTTCTTGACCTGCATACAGGTTTCTCAGGAGGCAGGTAAGGTGGTCTGGTACTCCCATTTCTTTAAGAACTTTCCACAGTTTGTTGTGATCTACTGTATAATCATTTAAGAGATTTGATTTAGGTCTTACCTGAATGGCCTAGTGGTTTTCTCAACTTCCTTCAATTTAAGCCTGAATTTTGCAATAAGGAGCTCATGATCTGAGTCACATTCAGCTCCAGGTCTTGTTTTTGCTGAGTGTATACAGTTCCTCCATCTTTGACTGCAAAGAACATAATCAACCTGAGTTTGGTACTGACCAACTGGTGATGTCCATGTGCAGAGTCACCTCTTGGGTTGTTGGAAAGGGAGTTTGCTATCACCAGCATGTTCTCTTGACAAAATTCTGTTAGTCTTTGTCCTGCTTCATTTTGTACTCCAAGGTCAAACCTGCCTGTTATTCTGGATATCTCTTAACTTTCTACTTTTGCATTCCAATCCCCTATGATGAAGAGGACATCTTTTTTTGGTGTTATTTCTGGAAGATGTTGTAGGTCTTCAAAGAACCAGTCAACTTTAGCTTCTTTGGCATTAGTGGTTGGGGCATAAACTTGGATTACTGTGACACTGAATGATTTGCCTTGGAAACGAATGGAGGTCATTCTGTGGTTTTTGAGGTTGCACCCACATAGTGTATTTCGGACTCTTTTGTTGACTATGAAGATTAATTACTCCATGGCTTCTAAGGTATTCTCGTCCACAGTAGTAGAGATAATGGTCATCTGAACTGAATTTGCCCATTTCCATCCATTTTAGTTCACTAATTCCTAAGATGTCAATGTCTCCTCTCTTGCCATCTCCTGCTTGACCACACCCAATTGACCTTGACTCATGGACCTAAGATTCCAGGTTCCTATGCAATATTGTTCTTTATAGCACTGGACTTTCCTTTCACTACCAGACACATCCACAACTGAACATCGTTTCCTCTTTGGCCCAGCTGTTTCATTTTTTTGGAGCTATTAGTAATTGTCCTTCACTTTTCCCAAGTACTTACATTGGACATCTTTCTGCCTGGGGGGGTGGTCATCTTCCGGTGTCTGGTCGTTTTGCTTTTCATCCTGTTCAGAGGGTTCTTGCAGCAAGAATACTGGAGTGGGCTGCCCTTTCCTCCTCCAGTGGACAACATTTTTTCAGTACTCTTCACTATGACTCATTTGTCTTGGGTGGCCCTGCACAGCACGGCTCATAGCTTCATTGAATTACACAAGCCCCTTCGCCATGACAAGGCTGTGATCCATGAAGGGGCCCATTTTTCTAGAGCTTATTGTTTATTGACTTGAGAGTATTTTACATATGCTAAAAGTTCAATGTGCTATCCATTGCACTACAGAGCTATCTAGAGATTACTTTACATACTCTAAATAGAATTCATTTTGCATATATTTTCTCTAACTCTGGTGAAAGTGTTAGTCGCTCACTCATGTCAGACTCTTTGTGACCCCATGGACTGTAGCCCACCATGGCTTCTCTGTCCATGGAATTCTCCAAGAAAGAATACTGGAGTGAGTTATCATTTCCTTCTCCAGGGTATCTTCCCGATCCAGGGACTGAAGCCGGGTCTCTTACATTGCAGGCAGATTCTTTATCATCTGAGCCACCAGGGAAACTTTTAATTTTGATGATGTCAGTTTATCAATGTTTCATTTGCCAATTGTATTCTGGTGTCATATCTAAGTAATCTTTGCCTATCCCAATTTTACAAGAGTTTCCTCTATTTTCTTTCTAGAAGTTTATATGTAGGCCTTTAACATGAAGCTCTCTGATTCATTTTAATTACTTTTGTATATGGTTCAAGGTATGGAGCAAAGTTTTTTTTTTTTCTCATATGACACATAATTGTTCTAGCTCCACCTGTCCTTCCTCCACTGAACTGCTTTTTACATTTGGCAAAAATCAGTTAACCATATATGTGTGGGTCTGTATCTGAATACTATTTTGTACCATGTATCTATTTTTCTATCATTAAGCAAATACCACAGTGTGATGATTTCTGTAGCTTTGTAACAATTCTGAAATCAATTCCAACTTTTTTCTTCTTTTCCTATATCTTTTGGTTGTTGTTGATCTTTTGCTTTTCCATATTATTTTAGGTTCATCCCATTAGTTTCTATTAAAAACAAAAGCTTTCTGGGATCCATATTGGGATTGCTTTGAATGTATAGATCAGTTGGGAGAGAAACGACATCTTAATACTGAGTCTTCCCCCCAAAACTGTATACCTCTCCATCTATTTAACTTTTACTTATTTCTCTCAACAATATTCTACAGTTTTCACTGTGCAGGCTTGCGTATCTTTTGTGAGCTCTCTAAGAATTCTGTTTATGCTACCTCCTGTTGATGCTAATAAAATGGTATTTTAAAAATTCAAATCCCATTCATTGCTTGTACAGAAATAAAATTCAATAATGTATAATGATCTAATACCTTGTAACCTTTTTAAACCCATCTGTTAGTTCCAGTATCTTTTTAGTTACCTCCATAAAATTTTCTTCACAGATAATAATGTCATCTGCAAATGAATAGTTTTACTTCATTTCTAATACAGATACCTTTATTTCCTTTCTTGTTCCTTTCTGTACTGGCTAGAACCTCCAGTATAGTGTGGAAACAGTCATCAGTGCACACATCTATCTCTTGTTCCTAATTTAAGGAAAAACCATTTAGCTTTTCTCCTTTAAATGTGATCGTGCGTGTGTGCTAAGTTGCTTCAGTCATGTTTGACTCTGCAATGGTATGGACCATAGTCTGCCAGGCTCCTCTGTCCATGGGATTCTCCAGGCAAGAATACTGGAGTGGGTTGCCATGCCCTCCTCCAGAGGATCGTCCAAACCCAGGAATAGAACCTGTGTCTCTTATGTCTCCTGCACTGGCAGGTGGGTTCTTTACCTCTAACGTCACCTGGGTCAGTTTTTCATAGATGTTCCTCATCAGTTTAAGGAAGTTACCTTTTATGTTTACTTTGCTAAGAGATTTAAAAAGTGTTGCTTAACTTTTACCATAAAAAAAATAAAAATAAAAACAATGGTAATAGTGTATAAGATGATCATAAAAACATATCCATAACCTGTAAGTACTGGAAACAAGTGGTAAAGACAGCAGGATGACTCTTTTGTAGCTTTTGCCCCCCAAGGAGGCACAATGTCCATGATGATGAATGATGATCAAAGTCGCTCAGTCAAGTCTGACTCTTTGCGACCCCATGGACTGTATAGTCCATGCAATTCTCCAGGCCAGAATACTGGAGTGGGTAGCCTTTCCCTTCTCCAGGGGATCTTCCCAACCCAGGGATCGAATCCAGGTCTCCAGCATTGCAGGCAGATTCTTTACCAGCTGAGCCACAAGGCAAACCCAAGAACACTGGAGTGGGTAGCCTATCCCTTCTCCAGTGGATCTTCCAAACCCAGGAATCGAACTGGGGTCTCCTGCATTGCAGGTGGATTCTTTACCAACTGAGCTATGAGGGAAGCCACAGTGTCCATACCAGTCCTCAAAAAATGAGAGAAAGTCACATATGTTGAAACAGGTGCTTATAAAGGCTTCTCTTTAAGAAGTCAAATTCTTGTAAATCAAGTGGCTTTGCCTACTGACATTTGCTGTTTACCAACAATAACGTTTGTGTATGGCCAGATCTTAATACCTGCTTTCACTTGATTCTAATGGCAAACCTGTGCCTGTGGTCTTGGCCTCACTGCTCACCAAGGTACTAGCTGTTTTACATGAGCTTGTAAAATACCACAGGTGCTCAAAAACCTGTGGAATGAACAGCTGTCTGCTCAAGACCATTTTTTTAAAAGTCTGTTGGAAGGTTGGTAGGTCATGTGGAAACACAATGGAGGAATCCCAAATCCTGTGAGAGTGGAGATGGAGATAATCAAGGATTAGAAATCATTTGCTGTGGTACAGATGCAATGAACAGAGCTGAGGCCAGCTCTTCAAGGAAAGACCCTAAATTCCCTTTCATTTAAGAGGCACATGAAGCACGCTCCCTGACTACTCACTGCCCAAGGGAAGGGACTCTTGTAACCGCCAGTCTGTCTGCCTCAGGAACAAGCATCTCAGATGTTGGTTCCCGCATGCTAAGCCTGCCATCAGGGAGGCTTCGTCCTCTTGGGTAGTCTTGGGTGAGGGCTGGGGAGACTGCCAAGTCTGTCAACTCTTAGCCAGCTGCCCTCCAGGCCCTGTGCACTGCCCTCCATGAACCTTACATCATCCCAAAAACTTGCTAAGACTTTTTAATAAGGAATACATGCTGGATTTTGGCTATTTTTTTCCCTTGCATATACTGGCTCAGACAGTAAAGAATCTGTCTGCAATGCAGGAGACCTGGGTTTGATCCCTGGATTGGCAAGATCCCCTGGAGAAGAGAATGGCTACCCATTCCAATATTCTTGCCTGCAGAATCCCAGGGACAGAGGAGCCTGGCAGGCCACAGTCCATGGTGTTGCAAAGAGTCAGACAAGACTGAGGGACTAAGCATGCACTGAGATCATAGGTTTTCCTTTCTTTGGTCTGTTAATATGGTAAATTATATTAATTTTGAATGTTAAATCAACCTTAATTCTTGGGATAAATGCTACCCAGTTATGATGAATTATCCTTTTTACATATTGTTGGATATGATTTGTTAAAATTTGCTTAGAATTTTTGAATCTATGTTTCAAGAGGGATTCTAGTCTGTACTTTCTGTTTTGTAATGTTTTTGGTCTGGTTTTGGTATCAGGATGATTCTGGCTTCATAGAATGAAATGGGAAGTATACCCATCTTTTCAATTTTCTGGAGTTGGTATAGAATTGTTATTATCTCTTCCTTAAATTTTTGTTAGAACTCATCAGAAACCATCTGTACTTGGAGTTTTCTTTTTTGGATAGTTTAAATGCAATTTGTTAATAAAAATAAGGTTATTTATCAAATCATCTGGAATTTGTCCATATCATAGAAGTTACCAAATTTACTGGCATAAACCTGTTGATGTTTTGTTTGTTTTAGCTGCTAAATCGTGTCCTACTCTTTGTGACCCCATGGAACGTAGCCCACCAGGCTCCTCTGTCCATGGGATTTCCCAGGTAAGAACACCAGAGTGGGTTGCTACTTCCTTCTCCACAAAACTTGTTCATAAGATTTCCTTATTATCACCACTATCTGTAGTGATGTCATCTCTCTCATTTTTAATACTGCTAATCTGTGCCTTCTCTTTTTCTCCCAATCAGTTTGGCCAGAGGCTTGGCAATTCTAGTTCTCTGAGTAATTTTCTCTACTGTTTTTCTGTTTGCTAGTTCACCAACTGCTGCTCTGATCTTTCTTATTACCTTTCTTCTGCCTAATTTTGGCTTAATTTGCTCTTTTTTTCTCTGATTTCTTGAAGTGTAAGCTGAAAGTATTGATTTTAGACATTCTTCTCTAATACAGAAATTGCTTTAGTGGCATCTTTAAAATTTTGATATATTGTATTTTCATTCAGTTCAAATATATTCTAATTTACCTTTTGATTTCTTCATCTCATGGGTCATTTAGACATTAGTTTAGACATTAGGGGGTTTTCCAGAGATTTCTGTTATTAATTTCTAATTCAACTCCAAGAGGTCAGAGAATGTATTTTGTATGGCTTGAATTCCTTTAAAATTTATTGAGACTTGTTTTATAGAGCTTCAAAAGAATCTATGTTCTGCTTTTGTTGGATGGAGTGTTCCATTAACATCAATCAGGTGAGTTAGTTGATTCAAGTCTTTTACATATGCAATGATTTTCTGTCTACTTAATTCTTTTAATTATTGAAAGAGAGGTAATTAAATCTGTGACAATGATAATTGCAGGTTTGTTTACTTCTCACTGCAGGTTTACACTTTGTATTTTTTTAGCTTTGATATTGTGTGTGTGTTAGTCACTCAGTCGTGTCCAACTCTGTGACCCCATGGATGGTAACTCGCCAGGCTCCTCTGTTCATGGAATTCTCCAGAGAAAAATACTGGAGTGGGTGCCATTCCCTTCTCCAGGGGATCTGCATGAATCTTTAAATGTAATGATCCTAACTGACCATAATAAATTGACCATTTGTTACGAAGAAGTGACTTATCCCTAGCAACAGGTTTGCTCTGCAATCCTGATATTAATTAGCCTATTCAATTTTATTTTGATTTCTGTTGGTACTGTGTAGCTTTCTTCATCCTTTTGACCTAGGTTTCTCATAAGGAGCATATGGTTGAGTCTTGCTTTTTTTTTTTCGTCCAATCTGTTAAGTCTTTGCTTTTAATTCAGTGTTTAGATCATACACTTTAATGTGGTCGTTGATACAACTATGTTTGTCTATTACTTTGGTTTTTGTTTCCTATTTGTCCCATCTACTCTTTATTCCCCTTTCCTGATTTTTCTGTTTTATTTAGGATTTTTAAAATAATTCCATGTATCTCCTTTAATTTAGCTATAACTCTTTGTAGTAGTTAATTTAGGGTTTAAGTATAGACATGTAACTAGTCTAATTTCAGGTACATACTGCTTTACATATAGTACAAGAGCCTTACAACAGTTTTCTTTCATTTCATCCCTCTCAGCTTTTGTGCTATTGTTGTCATCCACTTATCCTATATAACTCCATAATATGTTATCATATTTTTTAACATATAAATATCTTACAGAGTAAACCATTTTTAAATTGTGGTAAAAACATGTAACATAAAATTTACCATCTTAACCATCTCTGAGTGTACACTTTATTAGTGTTAAGTACATTCATATTTTTATGCATCAAATCTCCAAAATTCATTCATCTCGCAAAACTGAAACTCTACACCCATTAAACATTCTCTCCTTCCCCCCACTCCTCTGCCAGTCCCTGACAACCACTATTTTACTTTCTATCTTTGAATTTGATTACTCTACATGTCTCATATAAGAGGAATCATATAGTATGTCTTTTTTATGACTAGTTTTGCTTGCCATAATGTCCTCAAGGTTCATCCACAATGTAGCATGTGTCAAAATTTTCTTCTTTTTAAAAGATGAATAGGGCTTAATAATACTTAAAGCTGAATAATACTGTATGTATACATCATATTTCCTTTATACATTCATCTACTGATGGACACCCAAGCTGCTTCCACTCTTGGTTATTGTGAATAATGCTGCTACTGAACATGGGTACAAAATAATCTGAGATCCTGTTTTCAATTCTTTTGGTAAATACCCAGAAATGAAATTGCCAGGTCACATGGTATTTAGAAGTTTTGAGGAACTGCTATACTGTCTTAAAAGTGGCTATACCATTTTGCAGTGTAAAAAAGGTTCTAATTTCTCCTCATCCAAGAAATATTTATTTTCTGTTTCCTGAAATGCTAGCTATAACGATTGTGAAACAATATTTCAATTGTGGTTTGATTTGCATTTCCCTAATGATTAGCATGTTGAACATCTTTTCACGTGCTTATTGGGTGTCTGTATCTCTCTATTTGAAAAATGTCTTTTAAAGTCCTTTGCTCATTTCAAAAATCAGTTATTTTTTTTTTTGTTGCTGATGCTGAATTGTATAAGTTCTTTATATATTTTGGATAGGGACTGCACAGACTTTTGATGCACGACGTTCTAAATTTTGATATATTCCAATTTATTTATAATTTTTATTACTTGTACTTTTAATGTCATATCCAACAAATCATTGTCAAATCATACTCTGTTTTACAGTTTTACTCTTATGCTAAGGTCTTTGACCTATTTCAAGTTAATTTTTGTACACAGTGTACGATAATGGTCCAAATCATTCTTTTCTATGGGGATATCCAGTTTTCCCAGCATCATTTGTTGAAAAGACTGTCTGTTCCTCATTAATGGTCTTTGCACCATGTCAAAAATCATTTGAACATATATGTGAGGGTTTGTCTCTCAGCTCTCAATTCTATTCCATTGGTCTGTATACATACATACATACATACATACACATGTATTTGGCTGCATCTTAGTTGCAGCACGTGGGATCTAGTTCCCTGACCACAGACTGAACCTGGGCCCCCTGCATTGGAAGCATGGAGTCGTTGCAATAAGTTCTTAAATTAAGTAGTTTGAGACTTTTAATTTTGATCTTCCCTTTAAGGTTGTTTTGGCTATTTGGATCTCTTGAGATTCCATATGAATTTTAAAATAGATTTTTCTGTCTCTGCAAAAAAGTAATGGGAATTTTGATAGGGAGTACACTGACTTTGTACATCACTTTAGCTGCTATTATCATCTGAACAATATCTTCTAATCCATGACTTTCCATTTATTTGTATGTTTAATTTCTTTCAGCAACATTTGGTAGTTTTCAGTGTAATACAGTCTTTTATCTCCTTGGTTAAGTTTATTCTTTTCTTTTTAGTATTTATTTTTAATTTATTTAATTTATTTATTTGGCTGCACTGGGTCTTAGCTGTGGCATGTGGGATCTAGTTCCCTGACCAGGGATCAAACCCAGGCCCCCTGCACTGAGAGCTCAAAGTCTTATCCACTGGACCACTAGGGAAGTCCCGGTTAAGTTTATTCTTAAGTATTTTATTTCACTGCTATTGTAAATGGAATTGTTTCCTCAATTTCCTTTTTGGATTGTTCAGTGTTAGTAAATAAGACATATTTTGAAGGCAGATCTGAGATAATGGATAGATTAAATGTGGAATATGGGAGAAAGAAATGGGTCAAAGATGATCCTGAGTAGCTTAGAGAATATAATCACCATTTAATGACATAAAGAAGACACAGGAAAAGTAGATTTGGAGAAATCAAGAGTTCAGTACTGGGTGTATAAAGTTTGAGGTCAAGTATCATGAGAACTGACTCCTAGAGGTGGGAAGTACAGGTCATGGTGGCCTCGACAATAATCGTACAGTGGATGAATAGGAAGAAAAGCCTGATGGAGTGGCCTTCAACTGGGACAAGGTGGTGATGTCAGGGCAGCTTTTTAAATCTTACCAAATTTCCTCATAAAATGCAGAGAAAGTAAAAGTAAAAGACTGCAAACATCTTCGGCAAAGCCAGGTGGAAGAATATCTCATAAACCCCAGACTACAAGTAGGTGCGGTCAGACCACCAACTGCAGCAATATTCTATGGATACACAATCAGTAATTGTGTTAAGGTAGTAGAAGAGGTTCTGACAGTCCTAAGAGCTTTACCCATCCACTATGACGCTCCCATCAGGTTTTCACCTGATTTTTAGCACCCAGAGATGATCAGTATAAATCTATCATTTCACTGAGGGTTATGAAATGGTGATTCTCTAATTCGTAATTCATTCATTAGTTGGAGTTCTTCTATAAAGAAGTTTCCCTCATCAACTAGCTGGTTACTATGCAATACAATTTGTACAGAAAAAAAATGTTTTAAAAAGTCAGTTTTTAAAAATTGATTTCCAGAATAACTACTTTCTGTTTGGTTCTACTACTTTTAATTACAATCAATTGCAATATTTATTCCCTGAATGCTCAGTCTTATCTTTGACGAATATGGTCTTATCTATGACCAATATGACCAACCTGGCACCCAGGTCCTTCTGATATCACCATAACAGAATTCAGTAGTTTCTTGCTATCTTAAAAAATATTCATCTTATATACTTGCTGTCCTAAACCTAAAGTATGCCTTTTCTCAAAGGATCCCTAAGCTTTTTTGACTGGGATATGATATTTGAAAATAACCCTAAGCGGTTTGAGGATGGAATGGAACAGAGATTGATTATTCTCAGTTCAGTTCAGTCGCTCAGTCATGTCTGACTCTTTGTGACTCCATAAGCTGCAGCACACAAGGCCTCTCTGTCCATCACCAACTCACGGAGCCGACCCAAAATCATGCCCACTGAGTCGGTGATGCCATCCAACCATCTCATCCTCTGTTGTTCCCTTCTCCTCCTGCCCTCAATTTTTGCCAGCATCAGGGTCTTTTCAAATGAATCAGTTCTTTGCATCTGGTGGCCAAAGCACTGGCGTTTCAGCCTCAATATCAGTCCTTCCAAAGAACACAGGACTGATCTCATTTAGGATGGACTGGTTGGATCTCCTCGCAGTCCAAGGGACTCCCAAGAGTCTTCTCCAACACCACAGTTCAAAAGCATCAATTCTTCCATGCTCAGCTTTCTTTATAGTCCAACTCTCACATCCACACATGACTACTGGAAAAACCATAGCCTTGACTAGACGGACCTTTGTTGACAAAGTAAAATCTCTGCTTTTTAACATGCTGTCTAGGTTGGTCATAACTTTCCTTCCAAGGAGCAAGCGTCTTTTAATTTCATGGCTGCAATCACCATCTGCAGGGATTTTGGAGCCCCCCAAAAATAAAATCAGCCACTGTTTCCCCATCTATTTGTCATGAAGTGATGGGACTGGATACCATGATCTTAGTTTTCGGAATGTTGAGTTTTAAGCCAACTTTTTTACTCTCCTCTTTCCCTTTCATCCAGAGGCTCTTTAGGTCCTCTTTGTTTTCTGCTATTGGAGTGGTGTCATCTGCATATCTGAGGTTATTGATATTTCTCCCAGCAATCTTGATTCCAGCTTGTGCTTCATCCAGCCCAGCGTTTCTCATGATGTCCTCTGCATATAAGTTAAATAAGCAGGATGACAGTATACAGCCTTGACATACTCCTTTTCCTATTTGGAACCAGTCTGTTGTTCCATGTCCAGTTCTAACTGTTGCTTCCTGACCTGCATACAGATTTCTCAGGAGGCAGGTCAGGTGGTCTGGTATTCCCATCTCTTTAAGAATTTTCCACAGTTTATTGTGATCCACACAGTTAAAGGCTTTGTGTAGTCAATAAAGCAAAAAGAGATGTTTTTCTGGAATTCTCTTGCTTTTTCAATGATCCAGCAGGTGTTAGCAATTTGACCTTTGGTTCCTCTGCCTTCTCTAAATCCAGCTTGAACATCTGGAAGTTCACAGTTCATGTATTGATGAAGCCTGGCTTGGAGAATTTTGAGTATTACTTTACTAGCATGTGAAATGAGTGCGATTGTGCGGCAACTTGAACAGTCTTTGGTGTTGCCTTTCTTTGGGATTGGAATGAAAACTGACCTTTTCCAGTCCTGTGGCCACTGCTGAGTTTTCCAAATTTGCTGACATGTTGAGTGCAGCACTTTCACAGCATCATCTTTTAGGATTTGAAACAGCTCAACTGGAATTCCATCACCTCCACTAGCTTTGTTCATAGTGATGCTTCCTAAGGCCCACTTGACTTCACATTCCAGGATGTCTGGCTCTAGGTGAGTGATCATACCATTGTGACTATCTGGGTCATGAAGATCTTTTGTGTACAGTTCTTCTGTGTATTCTTGCCACCTTTTCTTAAAATCTCCTACTTCTGTTAGGTCCATACCATTTCTGTCCTTTATTATCTTTGCATGAAAATTTCCCTTGGTATCTCTAATTTTCTTGAAGAGATCTCTAGTCTTTCTCATTCTGTTGTTTTCCTCTATTTCTTTGCATTGATCGCTGAGGAAGGCTTGCTTATCTCTTCTTGCTACTCTTTGGAACTCTGCATTCAAAATGGGTATAGCTTGCCTTTTCTCCTTTGCTTTTCGCATCTCTTCTTTTCACAGTTATTCGTAAGGCCTCCTCAGACAGCCATTTTGCTTTTTTGCATTTCTTTTTCTTGGGAATGGTCTTGATCCCTGTCTCTTGTACAATGTCACAAACCTCTGTCCATAGTTCATCAGGCACTCTGTCTATCAGATCTAGTCCCTTAAATCTATTTCTCACTTCCACTGTATAATCTAAGGGATTTGATTTAGGTAATACCTGAATGGTTTAGTGGTTTTCCCCACTTTCTTCAATTTCAGTATGAATTTGGCAAGAAGGAGTTCATGATCTGAGCCACAGCCTGCTCCTGGTCTTGTTTTTGCTGGCTGTATACAGCTTCTCCATCTTTGCAAAGAACATAATCAATCTGATTTCGGTGTTGGTCATCTGGTGATGTCCATGTGTAGAAGCTTCTCTTGTGTTGTTGGAAGAGGGTGTTTGCTATGGACCAGTGCGTTCTCTTGGCAAAACTGTATTAGCCTTTGCCCTGCTTCATTTTGTACTCCAAGGTCAAATTTTCCTGTTACTCCAGGTGTTTCTTGACTTCCTACTTTTGCATTCCAGTCCCCTATAATGAAAAGGACATCTTTTTTCGGTGTTAGTTCTAAAAGGTCTTGTAGGTCTTCATAGAACCGTTCAACTTCAGCTTCTTCAGCATAACTGGTCAGGGCATAGACTTGGATTACCATGATATTCAATGGTTTGCCTTGGAAACAAACAGAGATCATTCTGTCGTTTTTGAGATTGCATCCAAGTACTGCATTTTGGACTCTTTTGTTGACTATGATGGCTACACCATTTCTTCTAAGGGATTCATGCCCACAGTAGTAAATGTAATGGTCATCTGAGTTAAATTCACCCATTCCAGTCCATTTTAGTTTGCTGATTCCTAGAATGTCAACGTTCACTCTTACCATGCCCTTTTGACCATCTCCACTTCGCCTTGATTCATGGACCTAACATTCCAGGTTCCTATGCAATATTGCCCTTTACAGCATCAGACCTTGCTTCTGTCACCAGTCACATCCACAACTGGGTGTTGTTTTTGCTTTGGCTCCATCCCTTCATTCTTTCTGGAGTTATTTCTCCACTGATCTCCTGCAGCATATTGGGCACCTACCTACCTGGGGAGTTCATCTTTCAGTGTCTATATTATTCTCTAAAGGATGTAAAATAATTTTCTAATTTTGTCATTCCTTTTGTATTTATTAGTTGGAATTCTTCTATTAACAGAGGTATTCATTGTTACTGAGTTGTCACTGCCATGGACAAAGAAGCTCTGTATATTTTAGGAATAGGAAAATAAACCAAGAGTCCATACTGACATTTTCAACTCAATAATAAGATTAAAGGGTTATTATTTAATTCCTTTAATTTAAATATTTATTCTCTTATTCTTGGCTTCTAGTATCATTAACACAATTATTTATTTGCTTTATCTTACACTCTACATATAACAGTTTCAAAACAACAATCAATACTACCAACAATAAGACTATTAAATGTAGTTCAGACTATTTTGTTTTAATCCTTAGAATGTGACCCAACAGAAATGTACTGTCAAAAAAAGCCTCCTAAAACATGGCTAGAAGTGGCTAATAGCCATTTCTCTATGTGCTTATGTTATCATCTTGAAACATACTTAGGTTCTACTTGTTTTCAATTTTGATGATTTCTTTTTAAAAAATATTATCTAAAACACTTAGATGGTTCCAAAGTCAAAACTATAAAACCAGTACAGGGAAGTCTCTATCCATCTCTGTCTCCTACACCCTGTTTCCTTTCCCTTAAATAACTCTTCATGTTAATTCTTGCTTTATCCTTACACTGTTTCTTTTGAAAATTAAAGCACATATATGTGCATGTAGATATATGCATACCAATATATATTAATATTTTCATGGTCCTGCCTTTCTTACAATAAATTGGTATGTTAAAACTACTCTGCACTAAGAGGTCACCCCACAGCAGCACCCAGAGAGCTTTACAGACCATTCTCTTCTACAGCTATTAATATATACTGATACTGTTCCCCTGCGTTTGGAGTGTTTCATGTGTAGAGTACTGGTTTATTCAAGCAAACTCCTATTGAGAGACATTTGAGAGGTTCAAGTTTTTTGTTATTATAGGTAAAATCACAATGAACTGTATAACAAGTATGTCACTTTTTATACTTTTGCAAGTTTATCATCAGGCCAGTTCCCTACCAGTGAGATTAATAAGAAAAAGGATAAGTGCATACGCATTTTGCAAGACATTACAAAGTCCCATTTCCTCACCACAGGAACTGTACTGTTCTGTATTCCCATCATCAATGTATACTGTCAAATCTTAGAATATTTTTTTTTGGTCACACTGATTAATAAGAAATGGTATCTCAGTTTGGTTTTAAGTCATACTCAACTTATGAATGTGGA
The DNA here is from genome assembly GCF_963930625.1 of Muntiacus reevesi. NCBI lineage: Eukaryota > Metazoa > Chordata > Mammalia > Artiodactyla > Cervidae > Muntiacus > Muntiacus reevesi. Next base: position 180,229,107 of record NC_089249.1, on the reverse strand, counting down.
TGAACATCTTTTAACATTCTAAAAAGCATCTGCATTTCTTTTCAGTCAACTATTTTGTTTTTGCCCATCTTCTTCTATCAGGGTTTTCTGTTTTTTTGGGGGGGAGAGAGTAGGTCTTCTTTATATAAGCAGTGTCACTAGCCCTTTGTCTCTAATGTAAGCTGGAAGTATCTTCTCAGTTTGTCACTCACTTTTTGACTGTCCTCTCATTTTTTTCTTTAAAATCAAGTCAAATTTATCATTCTTATCACTTTACTGGATTTTGAGCCATAATTTAAAGTTTTCCAAATTCTCCATCAAAAAGGAAAAATAGCCCACATTTTCTTCTAATAATCGTAGTTTCATTGTTTATAATTACATCTTTGACTCATCCGAAATTTATTCTCATGTACAACTGAGGAATGGATCTAATTTTATCTTTTTCCAGTTATCTCAAATAATTTATTAAAAAGTTCACCTTTCTCCACTGATTTGAGATATTTTATATTAAATTTCCATATTCAGGTGTGTCTATTTTTAGGTTTTGCATTTTGTTCTACTGCTGTTTATTCATGGATTAATTCTTAACACTCTTTGAAATAAGAGGTTTTGGTAATCTTGAGAAAGACCAATGGAGTTGGAGGAACCAAGTTCCCTGACTTCAGACTACCCTACAAAGTTACAGTCATCAAAACAATATGGTACTAGCACAAAAACAGAAATACAGGATAGAAAACCCAGAAATAAACTCATGCACCTATGGCCAATTAATCTGTGACAAAGGAGGCAAGACTACACAATGCTGGAAAGATAGTATCTTCAACAAACAGTACTGGGAACACTGGACAGTTACATGCAAAAAAATGAAATCATTCTTTAACATCATACACAAAAATAAGCTCCAAATTGATTAAAGATCTAAATGTGAGACTGGACACTATAAAATTCTTAGAGGAAAACACAGGTAGAACCCTTTCTGACATAAATCGCAGCAATATCCTTTTCAATCTGTCTCCCAGAATAATGGAAATAAAAATAAAAATACACAAATGGGACCTACTTAAACTCAAAAGCTTTGGCACAGCAAATGAAACAATAAACAAAACGAAAAGATAACCTACAGACTGCAAAAAAATATTTGCTATTAGCGTGACCAACAATGGATTAGTCTCCAAAATTTACAAAAAGCTTATGACACTCAACAGCATCGAAACAAACAAACTCATCAACAAGTGGACAGAAAACCTAAACAGACATTCCTTCAAAGAAGACAAACAGATGCCAAGAGGCACATGAAAAGATGTTCGACATCACTAATTATTAGAGAGGTATGAATCAAAACCACAACGAGATATCATCTCAGACCAGCCAGAATGGTAATCACCAAAATATCCACAAACTATTAATAAATGTTGGAGAGGGTGTGGAGAGAAGGGAACCCTCTTACACTGTTGGTGGGAATGTAAATAGATACAGTCTCTATGGAGAACAGTATGGAGGTTCCTAAAATACTAAAAGTAAAGCTACCATATGACCCTGCAGTCCCACCCCTGGGCATCTATCTGGAGAAAAACACAATTCAAAAGGACACATGCACCCCAATGTTCCCTGCAGCACTGTTTACAATAGCCAAGACTTGGAAACAATGTAAATAACCACTGACAGAGGAATGGAGAAAGAAGATGTGGTATATATATACACTAGAATATTACTCAGCCATTAAGAAGAATGAAATAATGCCATTTGCAGCAAGGTGGATGGACCTAGACACTGTCATGCTGAGTGAAGCAGGTCAGAGGAGAAATATCATATCTGTTTTATGAGGAATCTAAAGAAAGGATACAAGTGAATGTACTTACAAAACAGAAAGAGACTTACAGACTTAAAGAACTGTCTTATGGTTGCTGGGGTAAAGGATGAGCAGAAGGGATAGTTAGGGAGTTTGGGATGGACATGTACACACTGCTATATTTAAAATGGATAACCAACAGGGATATACCTATACCAATACCTATAACTAAGGTATAGCACATAGAATTCTGCTCAGTGTTATGTGGCAGCCTGGATGGCAGGGGAGTTTGGGGGAGAATGGATCCATGTATATTTATGGCTGAGTCCCTCTGCTGTTTACCTGAAACTATCACATTATTTGTTAACTGGCTATACCTCAATACAAAATAAACAGTTAAAAAAAACCAAGGATATACTGCACAACACAGGCGATATAGCCAATATTTTATAATAACTATAATGGAATGTAACCTTTAAATATTATGACTACAATGTACATCTGTAATTTATATAAATAATATTGTAAAGCAACTGTACTTCAATAAAAATAAATAATTTTTTTAAAGGGGCTTTTCTATTGTCAATAAACAAAATATTATTTAAAAAAATAAATAAGAGGCTTTGGAACTTCCCTGGTGGTCCAGTGGCTAAGACTTCACACTCCCCATGCAAGGGCCGAAGTTTGATCCCAAGTCAGGGAACTAGACCCCTCATGGTACAACTAAAGATCCTGCATGCTGCAACTAAGAGTTTCTACGCCACAATGAAGACTGAAGATTCTATGTGCTGCAACTAAGACTTGGTGCAGTCAAGATAAATACTTTTTTTTAAAATAAGAGGTTTTATAAGGTATTATAAAACTTAAGTGTGGCTAACCACCTTTTCATTGCTCCTCTTTTTCAAGCTTTTTCTTAATTAACTCTTCTACATAAATTTTATAACTACCTTATCTAACCCTAGAAAAATATCTGAAGATAAACTTATGAATTAACTTAGGAAGAAATGATGTATTTATTGTACTGCATATTTATATTCAATAGGAAGTAAAATGAAGTTGCTCAGTCGTGTCTGACCCTTTGCGACCCCATGTACTGTAGCCTGCCAGGCTCCTCTGTCCATTGCATTTTCCAGGCAAGAGTACTGGAGTGGGTTGCCATTTCCTTTTCCAATATTCAACAGAAAGAAGGTGCCTTTTCCATTTGCTTAAGTATATACTTAGTCTTTCAGGAGTGCTTTGTAATTTTTCTCATATAGGTTTTATATAATTTTAAAGTTCACACCAGTCGATCCTGAAGAAAATTGGTCTTGAATATTCACTGGAAGGACTGATGCTGAAGCTGAAACTCCCAATACTTTGGCAACCTGATGTGAAGAGCTGACTCATTTGAAAAGACCCTGATTCTGGGAAAGATTGAAGGCGGGAGGAGAAGAGGATGACAGATTGCATCTGTCGGTGTTGCATCACCAACACAATGGACAAGAGTTTGAGTAACCTCTGGCAGTTGGTGATGGACAGGGAAGCCTGGCATGCTGCAGTCCATGGGGTCGCAAGTCGGACACGACTGAGCAACTGAACTGAACTGATTGAAAGCTCATACTTGGGCTTTCCTGGTGGCTCAGTGGTAGAGAATTCGCCTGCCAATACAGGAGACGTGGGTTTGACCTCTGGGTTGGGAAGATCCCCTGGAGAAGGAAATGGAAACCCATTTCAGTATTCTTGCCTGGAAATCCCCATGGACAGAGGAGCCTGGTGGGCTACAATCCATGGGGTTGCAAAACTCAGCAACTAAACAGCAACAATAAAGTTCATACCTAGACTGATCTACCCATCCGTCCATCCATGGCGTGTTCCCTCCCATTTTACTTTTCAGTTATTTCTGTTTGTTAATTTTACATCTTGTTCATTTACTAAATTTTCCTCTTATTTGTTGTAGTTGTTCCATTCATTCCTTTGGGATTTTGAGATTGACCTTGAGATCAACTAAAAACAGTGCTATTTCCCAAGTCTTGTGTATCTTGTTGCTTTTTCTCATCTAACTGCTTACATCAGTACCTACAGCACAAATTAAACAGCAGAGCAGAACATATGCAGCTCTGTTTTGTCTTGACTTTTAGTTGAGAAAGTCAGACATGACTGAGCACCTGAACTAAACTTAGTTGAAATATCTATATGTTTATCCATTAAGTTTATGGCTTTCATGCTGAGAGTACGTGCTGCTGTGTGTTACTGAACACCTCAAGAGCTGAAGCTGCTCCACCACCCTCTGTATTCCCTAAAAGTCCTTAATGGGTTGCCAAGGTATTTTTTTCAATTATTTACAAATTAGAGTCTGTGGTACTATCTCTATTTCACCAGCTGTTCTCAGGTTTATTTGCTGGGATTTCCCCTCTGAGTGAAGGCCTTTCCTTCTGATTTTTGGCTCACAGGACCATCCATTTTTTCTTCTGGCTCCCTTTCTGGAGACTATAATGGAGGTCTTGCAGCTGCTAGTTGTTTAGCTTGCCCACTCCTTTTCCAGGAGGTACCCTGACTCTTTGATATCACTGAAGATGCTGTCTGTGGGGCTTCCCTTTTGCTATCCTAGTTCTTCTTCTTCTATTTTAAAAAAAGATTTGGAAAGAATAAACAAAACACCCACTGCTTTCATTTTGCTCACATAAGAATTCTACTGAAGAATTTCAAACAAAAGAGTTCCATGATGAGATCTGAATTTTTGAGAATTCAGATCTGACCTCCAGAGAAGAATGTATGTGACACAGAAAAGACGAGACTGTGAGACCAGGTAGAAATAGTACTTGAAACAGAAAGAAGGGCCTGAATTAGCTAAGTAGTAGTGAGGCAAGGAGAAAGAACAAAGTAAGAAAGATTTAGGAGGTACAACTGACAGAACCTAATGACGGATTAACGTGGAGGCACGAGAAGAGAGGGAAGTCAGGAACGGCCATTTCCACTTCCTAGTTAGTAACTGGCTCTGTGCGAGAGGCATCACAGAAGATGAGAGACTAAAAGATAGAGCAGGCGCTGATGGAGAACGAGTTGGGCTTCAGCAAGTTGATCTGAATGCATGGAGGGTGTCAAATTAGGAAAGTAAAAGTTGCTCAGCTGCGTCTGACTCTTTGCGACCCCATGGACTGTCCATGGAATTCTCCAGGCCAGAATACTGGAGTGGGTAGCCATTCCCTTCTCCAGGAGATCTTCCAAACCCAGGATTTGAACCCAAGTTTCCTGCATTGAAAGCAGATTCTTCACCAGCTGAGCCACCAGGGAAGCCCACCAAAATAAGAGATCGCACATAAATATTTGGTTGTATCATCACTTCCCCCTCTAAACTTTCAGAACCTCTTGTGGCAAAACCAATAAGCATCTTTTCCTTGTGTTTGATAATAATGCCAAATATCTTCATTGTAGTATTTTTTCTGTGGACTTGGCATATGTGTTATCATCTTCTTCTGGATTATCCCTTGAGTTTTAAATATCTCCCTCAATATTTCCCATCACTTTGTGACATGTATATACCTCACATCCTGCTGACTTTCAAATATCTAAGATGAAGCACAAATTCCTTTTGTGAAGATAATTTTTTACTAAGATTCCTTACCTTCACCTCACTACCACACCAGGTTGTTTTTTTAAGATACTGTCTGTGGGGCAAATGCTTTAAATCTACCTTGAGTGCTTAATAACAATATGATAATGATGATATAGTAAGATTTATTCAGTACACACAGTGTGCTAGGTACTGTGGTAAGACCTTCACATGTACTGATTTAGGACATCTTCACGATCATTTTATAAGAAGTACATTATTCTCATTTTTTTAAATTTTTATTTATTTATTTTTTATTCTCATTTTATAGAAGAAGAGATTGAAGCACAGAGAGATTAAGTAACTGGCCCAGACTGAGGGCTGCTAAGTACGTCCTAACCTGATTTCCCAAAAAGACTGGAGGGGGAGATGTTGTTCAGTTGCTAAGTCATGTCTAACTCTTTGCAACGCCATGGACTGAACACACCAGGCTCCTCTGTACTCCACTATCAGCCGGAGTTTGCTCAAGTTCATGTCCACTGAGTCGGTGATGCTATCCCACCATCTCATGCTCTGCTGCCCTCTTCTTTTGCCTTCAATCTTTTCCAGCATCAGGGTCATCAGGAACTGAAGCCTCAGTTTCAGCTTCAGTCCTTCTAATGACTATTCAAGGCTGATTTCCTTTAGGATTGACTGTTTGAACTCCTTACAGTCCAAGGGACTCTCAAGGGTCTTCTCCAACAATACAATTCAAAAGCATCAAGTCTTCAGTGCTCAGCCATCTTTATGGTTCAACACTCACATCCATATGTGACTACTGGAAAAACCATCAGTTCAGTTCAGTCACTTAATTGTGTCCGACTCTTTGTGACCCCATGGACAGCAGCATGCCAGACTTCCCTGTCCATCACCAACTCCAGGAGTTTGATCAAACTCATGTTCATTGAGTTGGTGATGCCATCTAACCATCTCATCCTCTGTCATCCCCTTCTCCTCCTGCTTTCAATCTTTCCCAGCATCAGGGTCTTTTCTAGTGAGTCAGGTCTTTACATCAGGTGGCCAAAGTACTGGAGCTTCAACTTCAGCATCAGTCCTTCTAATGAATATTCAGGACTAATTTCCTTTAGGATTAACTGGTTTGACCTCCTTGCAGTCCAAGGGACTCTCAAGAGTCTTCTCCAACACACAGCTCAAAAGCATCAATTCTTTGGCATTCAGCTTTCTTTATGGTCCAGCTCTCACATTCATACATGACTACTGGACGAACCATAGCTTTGACTAGATGAACCTTTGTTGGCCAAGTAATGTCTCTGCTTTTTAATATGCTGTCTAGGTTGGTCATAGCTTTTCTTGCAAAGAGCAAGCATCTTTTAATTTCGTGGCTGCAGTCACCATCTGCAGTGATTTTGGAGCCCCACAAAATAAAGTCTCTCACTGTTTCCATTGTTTCCCCATACATTTGCCATGAAGTGATGGGAGCAGATGCCATGATCTTAAGTTTTTTTGTCAGTTTTAAGCCAGCCTTTTCACTCTCCTCTTTCACCTTCATCAAGAGGCTCTTTAGTTCCTCTTCACTCTCTGCCATAAGGGTGGTGTCACCTGCATGTCTGAGGTTACTGCTATTTCTCCTGGCAATCTTGATTCCAGCTTGTGCTACCTTCAGTCTAACATTTTGTATGATGTCCTCTGCACATAAGTTAAAAAGCACGGTGACAATACACAGCCTTGACATACGTCTATCCCAATTTGGAACCAGTCAGTTGTTCCATTTCCAGCTCTAACTATTGTTTTCTGACCTGCATAAAGATTTCTCAGGAGGCAGACAAGGTGGTCTGGTATTCCCCTCTCTTTAACAATTTTCCACAGTTTGTTGTGATCCCCACAGTCAAAGGCTTTAGTGTAGTCAATGAAACAGAAGTAGATGCTTTTCTGGAATTCTCTTGCTTCTTCTGTGATTCAGCGGATGTTGACAATTTGATCTCTGGTTCCTCTGCCTTTTCTTAATCCAGTTTGACCATCTGGAAGTTCTTGGTTCATGTGTTGAAGCCTAGTTTGGAGATTTCTGAGCATTACTTTGCTAGTATGTAAGATGAGTGCAACTGTGCAGTAGTTTAAACATTCTTTGGCATTGCCTTTCTTTGGGATTGGAACGAACACTGACCTTTTCCAGTCCTGTGGCCACTGCTGAGTTTTCCAAATTTGCTGGCATATTGAGTGCAACACTTAAACAGCATCATCTTTTAGGATTTGAAATAGTTCCGCTGGAATTCCATCACCTCAACTAACTTCATGGACCTTTGTCAGCAAAGTGATGTCTCTGCTTTTTAATATGATGCCTAGGTTTGTCATGGCCTTCCTTCCAAGGAGTAAGCATCTTTTAATTTTATTGCTTCAGTCACAGTTTGCAGTGATTTTGGAGCCCAAGAAAATAACATCTATCACTGCTTCCCCTTTTCCCCCTTCTATTTTCCATGAAATGATGGGACCAGACACCATGATCTTAGTGTTTTGAATACTGAGTTTCAAGCCAATGTTTCCACTCTCCTCTTTCACCCTTATCAAGAGGGTCTTTAGTTCCTCTTTGCTTCTGCCATTAGAGTGGTATCATATGCATATCTGAGGTTGTTGATATTTCTCCTGAAAATCTTGATTCCAGCTTGTGATTCATCCAGCCCAGCATTTCACATGATGTACTCTGTATAGAAGTTAAATAAGCAGGGTGACAATATATAGCCTTGTTGTATTCCTTTCCCAACTCTGAACCAGTCAGTTGTTCCATGTCCACTTCTAACTATTGTTTCATGAGTGCATACAGGTTTCTCCAGAGATAGGTAAGGTGGTCTGGTACTCCCATCTTTTTTAAGAATTTTCCACAGTTTGTTGTGATCCACACAGTCAAAGGCTTTCATGTAGTCAAAAAAACAGAAGTAGATGCTTTTCTGGAACTCTCTTGCTTTCTCCATGATCCAACGAATGTTGGTAATTTGCCCTCTGGTTCCTGCCTTTTTGAAACCCAGCGTGTACATCTGTAAGTTCTCAGTTCATCTACTGCTGAAGCCTAGCTTAAAGAATTTTGAGTATAACCTTCCTAGCATGTGAAACGAGTGCAACTGTCCTTAGCTGGAACATTCTTTGGCACTGCCCTTCTTTTGGACTGGAATGAAAAGTGACCTTTTCCAGTCCTGTGGTCACTGCTGAGTTTTCCAAATTTGCTGACATACTAAGTGCAGCACTTCAACAGCATCATCTTTTAGGATTTTAAATAGCTCCCCTAGAATTCCGTCACCACAACTAGCTTTGTTCATAGTAATGCTTCCTAAGGCCCACTTGACTTCGCATTCCAGGACGCCCGGCTGTAGGTGAGTGACCACACCACTGTGGTTATCTGGGCCATTAAGACATTTTTTTGGCATAGTCCTGTGTATTCTTGTGGGAGGGGGAGGTGTCTTGGGAATTTGCAGTTTTTAAAAGTGAAGGAGGAGAAGGAGGAGGAAAAGGAGAAGAGGAGGGGGGGTGGAAAAGAGTCCTCATATCATTTTTTGGTATATAGTAGTTTGAGACTCACTAAACTAAGTATGGCTTCCCACGTGGCACAGTAGTAAAGAATTTACCTGTAATGCACAGGATGCAAGAAACTCGGATTTGATCTCTGGGTTGAGAAGATCCCCTGGAGTAGGAAATGGCAACCCACTCCAGTATTCAAGCCTGGAAAATTCCATGTATAGAGGAGCCTGGCAGGCAATGAGCCTGGCGGGCAATGAGTCAGAGGCAACTGAGCACACACACAAAACCTAAGTATAAAATAGCAGCCCCAGCTCCAAAACATTTCCCATAACCCTCTACCCATTCACTCATATTCTCTGTACTTTATGTAATAAGGCTACTCAAGTTTCTACCTCATCACATACGGAATATTATGGAATGGGACAAAACCACAGAGGGATGTATTATTTTACAAAGGAGAAAATCCAAAGCCAGAGAGAAGTGAGGTGATTTACCTAAAGCTAATAAAAGTGCTGAGACCAGAACCTTTGGTCTCCTGACTTTCCAGCCCAGTTCATTTTTCCATCCTAAATGCCTAAAGATTTCCCATTTATAAAATATGAAGGGATATTGATCATCAGGGGCAATATTTATTTATTTCAGTTGTGTAAACACATCAGTAATAACGTGAACATTATTCTACGTATGGATGCAGTGTGTCCAAAAGTTTAAAATTGTAGAAAACAATTTAAAACAACTCATACTGCTTCATTTAACAGGAATAATCTGTTCAAAATGAGAGATGGTTCTCAGTGGACTGATGGTAGGTCACTTTAATGAGACTCATTTCAGGTTTCTGTTTCAATCATCAGAACTTTCCCATAGATACAGAATTAGGTCTGCATTAGGAGATAATTGGGTTTTCTTCTTTTAGACATTGATGAAATCTAGGTGCTGTGAATATAATTTTTCCCTGATTGAAGTAACTGAAAGCACTTTCTTTCATTCATTCTCTCATCACTATTCCCTTTTCCCGTTTTTTCTGAAAAGAAGTATCCCCAATGCTTTTCCAAGGTAACCACCTGTCTGTGGCCTAATCCTTCTCCCAGCTCTGTACATAACCTTGTTTTATTAGTATTATTTTCCTTTGCTCTTCAATATTTTTCTCTTTAGGAACTCTTTCCTCCAAGCCTGTCCTTAACAGAAACAACAACAAACCCTCTGATGACTCCTATTGCTTCTAGAGTAAAGTCTGAATTTCTCAGACGAGTCAAGCCCTTCATCTTCTATAGGCAATGTGCTCATCCAGGATAGGTTCAGTCTCAGGTCTCCTCCCTTTTTCTGATGTTATTCAACTCTGTTCTCTCTCCCCACAGCTCTGTGGAAAACAATCCCTTTGCCTTTCTGCCCAGTTTTTGTCTGATGAAGTCCTATCCTCTAAAATTCAGCTCAAATGTCACTACCTTCTCTGTGATATCATTCTAGTAATATCACTCTGCCCCAAAAGAAGAACTCTTAAACTACACAGTATTTTGATTACACCTATCCACCTTCCCAATAGAATGCACTTTTATTCTTAATTCATTTAAGCATTTACTGAGATACTGTGACATGCTAGGCCCTATGCTAAATGCCAAGGATGTAGAACTGAATGTCTCAGAAACACTCTGATCTCAAGAGGATATTTTGTGCTGGGAAAACAAAGTCTTAAGCTTTGATATAACATTTAGAAGGCATATAGTCTCTGAATATGGAAAGTGGTATTTATCAATGTAAACTGATCAGAATAGCAGGACATGAAGAAGAAGTTAAAATAACTTGCAATGTATTTAAAAAGTGGTAAAATAATACATTCTCAGTTCAAAGATCTATTTTCCTTTTTCCAGTTCTTCTGGAATTGCTAGTCCCTAAAAAACATAATAGAATTCAATCTACCATCCAATAATGAAGAAATCTGTCTCTTTTGACTACATAATCTTTTCCTATGGGAAAAACCTTGACAGTATGCACTTCTCTCCCTCCAATCTAGATGGAAAGCATGCAAAGTACTAGCCTTCCTCTGAAGAATATTCAATAAGCATCCATATTCTCCCACACAAATCCATTTTCCAATTAGCTATCTTCCAAGATAAAAATGGGCAACAAAAGCATGTTTCACCTTCGGTAGCCTTGAGACACGTATGAAGTCTAAGAATACTGTATACACATTTTGGTGAGAAGCTTTAATGAGTTTTAAGTACCTTGGAAACGATATGCATTTTCACTAGGAATTTCATAACAAGGTCTTCTAAACTCAGTAGTCCTAGGTTATGGAATTTTTTTCTAATATCTACCTTATTCCTCAACAGTTAAATAAAAGTTTTATTGTTCTGGTTTGTCAAACTCGACCACTTTGAGATTAAGGGTACAATATTAACTATGTAATTGTGAAAAAGTTTAAGTACCCTTTCCAATAAAACATACCAAATATCTATCCTCTTATGTGAAATAACTATCACTGTCTTATTATAAGGTGACATTTAAGTTTACCATTAGCCATCATCTGATCTGTTTGTATTCAGATGTATTCTAACAAGTTTTCAGGAAGAGCAACCACAGATATCTGGCAGTGATCTAAAAAGCCAAAGCATCACATTCTTATTTCACATGTAAAACGGCACCAACTGTGTACACTGCACTGTGCTTAGAAAGTTATTTACAACATGTGGCTCTCTTAATCACAAGCTTATATATTGGTTTTACCTGCTTTCTCTGTTTTCTCCAAATCAATAATATTTAGATAATAACAATAATACATTGAAAACAATGTACAGAACTTACCATGTACCAGGCATTATCATACTTATATGATACTGAGGAGAATAATCGACTTTGAAATCAAGATAACATTCATTTTTCACTTAACAATCTAACTACTTCTTTTTAAAAGAGTGTATTCTATAGAAAGAACTGCTTCACGATGACAGTTTGTGGGAGAAAATGAGTCTCTCATCAAGTTTACTTTTTTTCTTTGCTAACAGTTCTGGTTTCTCTTTTAAAATAGCTAAAGGTTTCAACCAGTTGAGGTTCTGCTGCTTTTGGCTTGTGTTTAACTTTAACAAGCTAAGCTTTTCAAGCCCCATGAAACGTCATCAAATGCTTCTCAACCTTAGGGAAAAACGGAAGGAGGAGCAAAGGTCAGAATACCAGACCCTGCTATAGTAGAGTCTGGGGAATAATGCTTAGGAAGTCTGTGTGCAGTCAGCCACAAAGCCAGTTTCCATCTGCAGTCTACACCAGATGGTGACTACGCTGAGTCCTTCATTACACAAAGGTCCCGTGCTGGGTGCTAACTAAAGTACTACTAAAGAGCAGGCTCCTGGCATAAACAATCTGCTTTTTTCAAAAGTTCTTGGGACGCACTACTTTCAAATCAACATTATAGGGCTTGCTTGCAGAGAACTACTCTTTTAGAATTACTCTTGATCATTTTACTTTTAGTTTTCCATAATGGCAATAACGTATGTAAAAGACACCTTTAAATTTACTTTAAAAAGGAGTACAGCATGCTAGTTAGTTAGTAACAGAAGGAAGAGAGAAAAAGAGTTGAAAGAGATGACTTGTTGCTGGGAAACAACTGGAGGAAAAGACTGGGTAAGGAACCAAACTCTGCAGTACCATTTATTCTTAAAAACCATGTCCATATATTATATTGGTTAACATTTTCAATTTAAAAAAGAAGGCGACATCACTGGTTAAAGAGGATGGGTAAAAGAACACTTCAATGCTATGCTTCTGCCCTTCAAAGAAGCTGAAGAACTTCAGCTGACTTCTATTTTCTTCAAATCTCATTGGATACAATTTCTTGCCAGGTGCTTTGAAGATAAATAAATAAATGCTGTCAACTTGTTAGTGCTGATCTGACTGTGTATCCCTCCATTTCATCAGAACTCGATTTTATGGCTATTCACTTTGTTAAAAGGGCCTCTCAGCTGGTGCTATTGGTAAAGAACCTGCCTGCCAATGCAGGAGACATATTTCTGGATCGGGAAGATCCCCTGGAGGAGGGAATGGCAACCCACTCCAGTATTATTGCCTGGAGAACACCATGGACAGAGGACCCTGGTGGGCTACAGTCCATGGGGTCGCAAACAGACATGATTAAAGTGACTTAACATGCATTCATTCTGTCAAAAATCTCAGAAAATTGGTACATTCTATTTTAAGGCTGTAAACTTTATTTTATACATGCATATCCAATAATCTTTTCTATGAAAGTATCATAGTTTTAGATCAGTTAACCCTTTCATCTAACATCCCTTTATCACTTCAAATCACCTATATCCAAACCAAATATCATGTGAGATGTTATAGGAACTCTCAGTTCTCCTACAACAGAGAGGCCCCATTCTTCCCAGGTGCACCCCTCTACACCTAAAAAGCCCTGGACAAAACACAACAAACCAGCACAGTAAGTCTCTGAAAGGTAGAGGAGGTGAGCTGCCTAGGGGCCTTAAGACTTGAATGCTGGGTAGTGAGTTTCCTGGCCTCACATGTCTCAACACAAGATGCTGCAGAAGCCTCCAATCTGGTACTGCCAACAGAAACAGATCCCCACCCCTACCCTAGTCCAAAAAAAGAGCCTGCTTCCCCAAGCTAAAGTACCAGGAGAAGTGGGCTACATACATCTTACTCTAGCAAAACACCAATGGGAAAATTGCACCCCTCTTCCCACAATGGTTTCAGCAGGGTCCACTGGGAAAGTGAACTCCCCCCTCCTCGACCTCTTAGAAGCAAGCTGAGTGTACTGATCTAATCGACATCTATAAAACATTCTACATTCTAGCAGAATATACATTTTTTCCCCAAGCACCCATCAGACATTCACCCAAACAGACTAGATCTTAGACCATAAAACAAACCTCAACAAATCTAAAAGAACTGAAATCATACAGAATATTTCTCTGATCATAATGAAATCTAATTAGAAATCAGTAACACTAAAACAATAGCAAAATCTCCAAACAAGTGAAAACTCAACAAAACACTTCTAAATAAGTGTGTATTACAGGTCAAAGGGGAAGTCTCAGAAGAAAAAAATTACATAAAGGTGAATGAATACAGAGGATATCAAAGCATATGGGACACAGTTAAAATAGTGATGAGAGAAAACAGCAGTAAATGCTTACAACAGAAAGAGAAAAGTTTTCAAATAAATAATCTAAGTTCCTATCTTTTAAAACTCAAGGAAACTTGTTTTTGAAAAGAATCAATAAAATTGAGAAGGCGAGGGAGGGATGACTTGAGAGAATAGCACTGAAACATGTATATTATCATATGTGAAACAGATCGTCAGTCCAGGTTGGATGCATGAGACAGGGTGCTTGGGGCTGGTGCACTGGGATGACCCAGAGGGGTGGGATGGGAAGGGAGGTGGGAGGAGGGCTCAGGATGGGGAAAACACGTACACCCATGCATTCATGTCAATGTATGGCAAAAACCACTACAATACTGTAAAGTAATTAGCCTCCAATTAAAATAAATACATTAAAAAAAGAGAAATTTCTTGAAAGACTGACGAAGATAAAAAGGGAAGACACAAATAATTAAAATCAGGAATCAGCAGGAAGTATCAGTACAGACACTGCAGTCATTAAAAGAACAGGGAATACTATGAGCAGTTTTATGTTCATGACAATATATAAAAAATGGGCCAGTTTCTCAAAATCCCCAAAAAAGATGAAACACAACCTAAACATTCTTTTAACCATTAAAGAAATTAAGTTTTTACAGCTTCTCCCTCAAAACTACAAACCAGTATCTCCCATGAACTTAAGATACCAAAATCCTCAACAAAGTACTAGCCAATCAAATCCAGCAATGCACAAAAAATTATATGCCATAACCTAGTGGGATTTATCCCAGGTATATAAGACTAGACCAAGTACAGTTTATTCCAGGTATGCAAGGCTTGTTCAACATTCAAAAATCAATTAATGCAATCTACCACAGGCTAAAGAAGAAAACAAAAAAAATCATATGATCACATCAACTGATGCATAAAAAGCATGTGACAAAGTCAAGCACCCACTGGTGATGAAAATTTTCAGCACACTAGAAAGAGATTGAACGTTCCTCAACTTGGTAACAAACATGACAGCTATCCACATATTAACTTACTTAACAACAACAGACTGAATCCTTCCCTCTAAGATTGGGCACAGGGAAAGATGTCCACTCTTTCCATTACTGTTATTCAGCGTAGTTCTGAAAGTTCTAGCCATTGCAATAAGGCAAGAAAATGAAATAAAGCACTGAGATTGGAAAGGAACAATTTAAATAGTCACTATGTGCAGATAACATTTGGAGAAAAAAATGGCAAACCACTCCAGTATTCTTGCCTAGAGAATCCTGTGGACAGAGGAGCCTGGTGGGCTGCTGTCTATGGGGTCGCACAGAGTCGGACACAACTGAAGTGACTTAGCAGCAGCAGCAGATAACATGATTGTCTATACAGAAAATCCCAAGCAATTTATAATAATAAGTGAGTTTACCAAGGTTGCAGAATACAAAACTGATATACAAAATTCAATCACATTTTGATAGTCTTACAATAAACATGAGGAACGTGAAAGTAAAAACATATTTAGAGTCCATTTGCCATTACATTACTTTTTATAGTCATTTCAAACAAAACAAAATTCTTAGGTATAAACTTAACAAAACATGAGAGGATCTGCATGCTGAAAAGAATAAAATGCTATTAAAAGGGGAAAAAAGACCTAAAAAAATGGAACAACAAAGTTCATGAGCTGAAAGATTTAACATGATAAATATACAGATTCTCCTCAAATTGATCAGTAGGTTTAATGCATTCACATCAAAATCACAGCAAGGTTTTCTTTTGGTAGAGACAGAGACAAACTTATTCTAAAATTTGTATGAAAAGACTCCAGGACCTAGAATAGATAAGATAATCTTGAAAAGGTGTCAGGGAATGTTTGACGGGAGGATTCCTACGTGCTGTCTCTCATGAGTCCTTTGTCCCTCTTCAAGCAGAATAGCATGCTGCTCCCGGGGACTGAGGTCATTGTGTGAGGCAGGCTTGGGTCTCCTTTAGTAAACATTCTCTTTATGACAAAACTGCTTAGTCTTGTTCCCCTTTCTTGAGATACGGATTGTCTCCTGACCTTGTGACTAACATTACCCCTTGTTACCTTGGTAACAGTTGCTGTATGTTTGGTTTTCTGATCTCTAGCATTCCCGAAAGAAGTTTCTTGTACCACAGCCTATATATACTCATAGAAAAATCATTAAAGCACCTTTGCTCCATCAGAGCTTAGGTCCCTGTGTCTTTTTTGTTTCTCTCTGTCTCTCTCTCTTTTTCTGGCTGATTCTCTGGAGTGTGGAGACCCGTCGTGCTCACTTTCCTGCCTGGGTTTCTAAGACCCTCTCGAAAAGGCACTTTGTGCCTTCACCCCCTTGAGAGGGCACCTGGTGCCTTCGTGAGAGATGCAAGTCCTGTGTCAAGGGCTTTATTGGTCCTCTGCATAAACCAGGGAATATTAGCCTCTTTCTCTCTTTTACTTTCTTATCGTCGACTCTGTACCACTAGGTTCCAGTCCATTAAAGGACCCCAACAAAAAGGAAAATAAAATGGGAGTGATCATTGTACCCAATAGTTAGGCATAATATATAGCTTCAGTAAGAAGACAGTGTGGTGTGAACATAGACATTTGGATGGGTGAAACAGAAAACCCAGAAATATGCCCACACAAATGTGCCCAACTGAGTTTTTTGACAAAGGTGAAATATTGGACAGACATTAAGTATAAAAAGAAACCTCAACCTAAACCTCACACTTTATATAAAATGTAATTTAAAATGGGTCAGATACAAAATATAAAACTTTCTGAAAAGAATTAGAAAATCTTTGGTATCCAGGGTCAGGCAAAGAATTTTTACACTTGTTAGAAAAAGCACAATTCATAAAGGGAACAAATGATAAATTAAGCTTCACCAAAATTAAAAATTTTGCTCTTCAAAAGACCATCAGAGAAAATATTTGCAAACCATAATTCTGACAAAAGACTTGTATTTAGAATGTATAAAGAACACTCAAAACTCAACAGTAAGAAACAACACAGTAGAAAATGGGTAAAAGACAAAAACCTTTCACTGAAGAGGACATACAGATGGCATTTGGCAGGTGAAAGATGGTCAACATCACTAGTCACTGGAGAAATGCAAACTAAAATCACAGAAGAGATATTACTACACACCTATCAGAATGGCTACAATGAAAGACAGTGACCACACCAAATGCTGTCAAGGATGCAGAATTGGAAATGTAAAACAGTACAGCTGCTTGGGAAAAGAGAATGGCAATTTCTTTCAAAATTAAATATGTACCTATCAAAATAACTCAAAAATTCCACTACTGAACATTTATGCCAGGGAAATGAAAACTCATGCTCATGCAGAAACCTGTACACGGATGTTCATAGTCACTTTATTTATAATAGTCAAGACGGGAAATAACTTGGTGACCAAGTTATGGTACATCCAAGATAGAGAATACTAGTCACCAATAAAAAGAAATAAATTATTGATACATACAATTTGGAACGATCTCAAGGGAATATGTTAGATGAAGAAATCCAAACTCTAGAAGTTAAGTATTCTATGATTCCATTTATATAGCATTTTTGAGACAACAAAACTATAGAGTGGGGAAACAGACTAGTGTGGTCAGGGGTTAGTCAGGGGTTAGGCACAGTGCAGGAGAGAGGGAGGTGCCTATGGCTGACTATCAAAGAATTTGCACAAAGGATCCTTGTGATAACAGGACTATATCTGGACTGTGATGGCGGTCACCTGAAATTACAAAGAACTACACACATACCAGCACAAGTTTAACTGGAAAAATCTATCAGTGGATTGCACCAGCATCAATATCCTGGTTGTGATATTTACTAGAGTTAAGCAAGATTTTACATCTAGGGGGAAATGGGTGAAGGGTATTTGGGATCTCTCTGCATTATTTCTTATAAATGTATGTGAAATTACAACTATCTCAAAATGAAAAATTAATAAATGTAAAGGCCTGGGAGGTATTTCTGACAAAAACACAGATAACCTGAACCTAATCATGAAGGAACAGACATCAGACAAGCTCAAATCCAAAACAGCTGGATTATAATCTTCAATAATGTCAATGTCATGAACAGGTTAAAAGAGACATGACAACTGAATACAACAAACAATCTGACTGGACCAATCCAGGGTTTTCTTTTCTATAAAGGTCATTATTAAGATAATTTTACAAAACTTAGAAAAGGTATATAGATGAGACAATGGTATTAATGTTAATTTCATTATCTTGATAATCATACTGTGGCTATATAAGAAAATGCTCTTTCTTTTAGAAA
This sequence comes from Muntiacus reevesi, assembly GCF_963930625.1. Classification (NCBI taxonomy): domain Eukaryota; kingdom Metazoa; phylum Chordata; class Mammalia; order Artiodactyla; family Cervidae; genus Muntiacus; species Muntiacus reevesi. The sequence continues at coordinate 180,210,917 of NC_089249.1, read as the reverse complement.
ATATACAATGAAGTATTTAAGTGTAAAAGGGCATCTTATCCCAAATTTACTCTCAAAGAGTTTTTTAAAAAGTATATATAGACGGGAAAACAATGGACATTGTGACAGACTTTAGTTTCTTGTGCTCCAAAATCACTGCAGGTGGTGACTGCAGCCATGAAATTAAAAGACACTTGCTCCTTGGAAGAAAAGTTATGACCAACCTAGACAGCATATTAAAAAACAGAGACATCACTTTGCCAACAAAGGTCCATCTAGTTTCTCAAAGCTATGGTTTTTCCAGTAGTCATGTATGGATATTAGAGTTGGACCATAAAGAAAGCTGAGCGCCAAAGAATTGATGCTTTTGAACTGTGGTGTTGGAGAAGACTCTTGAGAGTCCTTTGGACTGCAAGGAGATCCAACCAGTCCATCCTAAAGGAGATCAGTCCTGAATATTCACTGGAAGGACTGGTGCTGAAGCTGAAGCTCCAATACTTTGGCCAGCTGATGCGAGGAACTGACTCACTGGAAAAGACCCTGAAGGTGGGAAAGACTGAGGACATGAGAAGGGGGATGAGAGAGGATGAGAAGGTTGGATGGCATCACCGACTCGATGGACATGAGTTTGAGCAAGCTCCAGGAGTTGGTGATGGACAGGGAAGCCTGGTGTGCTTCAGTCAATGGGGTCACAAAAAGTTGGACATGACTGAGCAAGTGAACTGAACTGATACACCTGGAGAAGGAAGCAAGGTAAAATGTTCACAGCTGGAGATTTGGGCAAGAAAATACTTTATACTATTTTTACAACTTTCCGTAGGCCTGAAATCACAAATAATAAAAATTATCATGATAAAAATTTCAAAGATGTAGGATGCTGCAGAGCCTGGCACACAAATGTTCAATAAATTATACTTTTTAGATGTTTTATACATACTTTCAGATGCAGAAACAAGTTGAGAAGCTATATAAACTGTGCAAGAGGGACTGTGGCAAATTGGTAGTAACGTCAGGATTTGAACTCCATACCAAAGTCTATGTTTCTTTTCACTAGAATGAGGAAGGATGAAATTTCACACACCCCCACCTTGCGCCATCCCCTACAGGGATTTACAGGTGCTCTATCTGAATACAGAATGATGTTACATAAAATTTTTTTTTTAATTTTAATTGGAAGCTAATTACTTTACCATATTGTGGTGGTTTTTGCCATACATTCACATGAATCAGCCATGGGTGTACATGTGTCCCCCATCCTGAACCCCGTCCACTTCCCTCCCCATCCAATCCCTGAGGGTCATCCCAGTGCACCAGCCCTGAGCGCCCTGTCTCATGCATTGAACCTGGACTAGTGATCTATTTCACATATCATAATATACATGTTTCAACGATATTCTCTCAAATTATCCCACCCTCGCCTTCTCCCACAGAGTCCAAAAGTCTGTTCTTTACATCTGCGTCTCTTTATATCTGCTGTCATGCATACAGCGTCATTGTTACCATCTTTCTAAATTCCATATATATGCATTAAGATACTGTATTGGTGTTTTTCTTTCTGACTTACTTTGCTCTGTATAATAGGCTCCAGTTTCATCCACCTCATTAGAACTGATTCAAATGCATTATTTTTAATAGCAGAGTAATATTCCATTGTGTACATGTACCATATAGGTACATGGGCTCAATAGTTGTGACCCATGGGCACGGCATGTAAAATCTTCCTGGACATGCTGTGCCCATGTGTCACAACTAATGAGCCCATGTATCTATAGTCCATGTACCTAGAGCCTGTGCTCTTCAACAAGAGAAGCCACTCCAATGAGAAGTCCATGCACTGCAACTAGAGAGTAGCCCCAGCTCACCACAACTAAAGGGAGGCCGTGTGCAGTAACAAAGAGCCAATGCAGCTAAAAATAAAAAAAACTGGCTTCAAACCATGCTCCACATTATTTACTTCTTCAGTTCAGTTCAGTCACTCAGTCGTGTTCAACTCTTTGTGACCCCATGAGCTGCAGCACGTCAGGCCTCCCTGTCCATCACCAACTGCCAGAGCCTACCCAAACTCATATCCATTGAGTCGGTAATGCCATCCAACCATCTCATCCTCTGTCATCCCCTTCTCCTCCTGCCCTCGATCTTTCCCAGCATCAGGGTCTTTTCAAATGAATCAACTCTTTGCATCAGGTGGCCAAAGTATTTACTTCTTAGTTTCTTAGAAATACCTAGGACTGGGACCTAACATCTTACAACTGCTCCAGGGCAGATATTCTGTATATAGCACATCAAACAAACTATTAATAAGTTAACAAACTGACAGAAAACCATCTGCAAGTCCTTTACTACAGGGCAGTATATTGTTTTTCCTGTACATTTATTCATCTTAATACTGAGTACTTAGGCTGTACTGGTCAATGTAATTTCCAGGGTGACTAGATAGATACATCTCTTCTATTGGTCCTTTCTGACCTCATCAATGCCCTGTGGCTAAGCTTAAATAGGACAGATAATTCACATGGGAAAAAAAATTCACATGGAACAAAAGTATAAATAGTGAAAAGTCTCCGTCATTCATCCTTCCAACTCCCCTGCTACTGACAACAAATATTACCAGCTTAAAAATGCAATTTTGCAATATTTTTTCAAATTACTAGAATTAGGTATATCACACTCTGATATTAAACTAACCATTCACCTGGAATATTCCAAGTGATCACTATAAACTTAATAATTTCTCCATTTAGGTATTTCAAATACCCTTAAAATACTTGTATAGATATGTTTTTGACCACTTTTTTAAATGATAAAAATGTTCATATTCTGTATGATTACAACAGAAGTCTATGAATTACGGCCAGTAAGCATTCATCACTACAGAGTACTGGTAGCTCACCTGGTTCCTGTCCCGGGCATTTGTGTACCTGATCTTCTGAATGAAGTAGAATATGAGCCAGGCTGAAGAAATAATCATCAAAACAATAAAGGATATTGACACGAAGACTAGAGAACCACGGCTGAAGTTCTTTGGCGGCATTCGAGTTCCAACAGCTATTGTCATTTGTACAGAGATGTTTTTCTCCAGATAACTCAAAATATCTTTACCCCTCAATTCTGTAATCATGACAGCAATAATATCTCCAGTGCCTGTAATGTAAAATAAATATATATACTCAAGTGACATTTAAAATTTACAGAATATCAAATATATAAAAATGTTACTTAGAAAAACTACTGCAATTTTTGCTAATGGCAAGGTTTTGCAGATTCAAATGAAATGAAGTTGTAATTGGGTGTGCTGGCACCAAGTGGGAAAAGAAATTTGATTGTACTACTTAAGATTTAAACAAACACACTTAAAGCATAAAATGACTGTAGTGGTAAAAGCTGCATTAATTTGTCTTACAACTGTATTGGAAAGACAGACCATTAAATCAGCCAAATGTAACAAGACACAGCGCACAACATTGTATTACACAGCAATCATGCTCAGTCGTGTCCAGCTCTTTATGACCCTGTGGAATGAAGCCAAGAGGGAAAGGCGCCAGGCTCCTCTGACCATGGGCTTTCCCCAGCAAGAATACTGGAGTGGGTTGCCATTTCCTACTCCACGGAATCTTCCGGACCCAGGAATTGAACCTGCGTCTCCTGCGTTGGCAGGCGGATTCTTGAACACTAAGCCACCTGGGAATTCTATCACACAGCAATAGAGATGTGACAAAATCACAGCAGGTTTCACTATAAAACCTTTTCCATCTTAAATGTGCTTTAGAGAGCCCCAATTCCTTATGAAAAGGAGAAAAACACTGTTATTTGTAATACAAAAGTTGGTAATTGTTCGCATTAACTTTTCTTATAAACATTTATGGAGCACTTATTGTGTGCAGAACTAGCACAAGGAACAGAAAGAAGCAGAAGTTCAAGATATATAGTTTTATAATTTCATTGACTTAGGACAGAAATTTGATAATAGAGTGTCAACAGCAAAATGCCAAATGGTGGTATCTTTAATCAGTAACAGTTGAAACTATCTTAGGTCCTATGTGTAGATTGGACTAGGGGAAGGTTCCTTTTTTGTTCACCCCAGTTTATATGTTTCATTTATAATATTCAATTGAAAGGACTATCCTTGTACAATGTACAAAGACCATTTACAACTGAAAAGAAACTCAATAAGCAGTTTATCAGAATACTGATTAAAATTCCAAAACCAAAAAGAAAACTGCAAATTAAAGCAACAAGTTAACATCTAATTATCTTTCTGATATAAGTGCTCTGATCAGTAAGTTAGAAAAAAATCTAAAATGATGCTAAACCATTTAAAATTTCCATTTAGAAACCTTAAGTGATTTTAAAACGCTGTTCAACACGCAATATTCTGTGGTATAAGATACCAGGTATGGCTATAAAGTAACTGAGACGGATCCCACAAACGACACATGACAATCAGTCTCATTGCTTTATAATCACACCAGGTACAAACAGTTTTAGAAATCAATTCTGAGGCTCCCTCTTGAAGACTCAAGCTGGAAAAGGAGCTGGGAAAGCTGCACAGGTAGCCAAGAGAACTGTTCCATGTAATTTCATTCATTAAAACAACACTAAGTGAGCACCACCTAATTTCAATGGAAAGCTGTTTGGGAAAAGAAATATTTAATTATTTCAACCATCCTTTCAACAGTATTTATTGAGTTATATACTTTTATCAAGGCTCCTTAATATCCACTTCCCAAAGAGAATGGAAAATTACCTGCTGTGAAATAACAAAAAAGATATATATTGGTCTCTGTCTCTGGTTCCTGGGACAAAGCTCCTAAACACTTGCCATTTCCTAAGCAGCAGCACTAGGACCATCTTTGGTTCTAATATTAGGGGGGTGGTTTTCTCCCCTTGGTTCCTGACACAGAGTCCCTAAATCCCTTGGAATCCCCTGGATGCCGGTAGTGTCTTTTGTTCTAATGAGATGAATCTTGGTGGGCTCCTGGCGAGCAGCAGGATCACTGGCTGGTCACCAGAAAGACCAAGCCATGAGGAGGAGCTTGGAACTTTCAGCCCCATCTCCCAGTTCTTTGGGAAGGAAGGAGGACTAGAAATGTGAAGGCTGTAAAAACCCAAAGATATGGGGATCCACAAATGTCCAGGCCGGTGAACACATGGAGGAGGTGGAGGACAGCATGTCACAGCGCCCTGCTCACACTCTTTGCCCTGTGTATCTTACCCCCTATAATAAACCAGTAAATGTTACGTTTCCCCCGGAGTTCTATCAGCCACTCTAACAAATTTTTGGACAGAAGGAAGGGGTTGAGGGAACCACAACATACAACTGGTGGGTCAGAAGTACTTGTGACAACACTGGACCGCCAGCTGGCTTCTGAGTGGTGACAAGGGGGCTGGGGTGTCCGTGGGACTGAGCTCTTCACCTGTGGGATCTGATGCTAACACCAGGCAGATACTGTCAGAATCAAATTGAATTACAGGACACCCAGCTAGAGTTGCTAAAAATCGCTTGCTACAGGGAAAACCCCACAAACATTTGGTGACCAGGAAGAGTGTCAGAAGTGAAGTTTTCTTTGTGAGTAGTAAAGGAGACACACACAGGGGAGCTTTTTCCTTTACACCTGCTTTTCATTACATGAAAACTACAACTGCTCTCAAAGGGCAACGGAGAATCCTAAAAGGGACTAGACAGAGAAGCCAAACACTACTATAATGCAGGGGCCTGGAAAGAGTGATAGGAAAGGAGACTAAAACACTGCTGTCAAACAAAGTGAAAAATAATTATAGCAGATCATCAGAATACTAGCAAAGGAACCAGGCTATCAACCATTTTAGCTCATAAACCCCTTAGAGAATCTGATGGTAGTGTACTCCCTTCTAATTTCAGCAGAGGTCCATGACTTCCTCACACCCCACCCATAAATGAGATCTTGGCTCAAAGATCCTAATTTAAGGATTGCCTCAGACACTTGACTTTTAAAGACTTGTGAAGCCAGTTTCTGTTGAGGGGAGGGTATTAGTGCAGGAAAAATGTAAGCTCAGGATAAAATTAGGGTTAGATCAAGTAATGACTGATAAGAGCTGGATGAAGCACAAGCTACCAATATTGCCAGGAGAAATATCAACAACCACAGATATGCAGATGACACCACCCTGATGGCAGAAAGGGAAGAGGATGAAGGTGAAAGAGGAGAGTGGAAAAGCTGATTTAAAACTCAACATTCAAAACACGAAGATCATGGCATCCGGTCCCATCACTTCATGGCAAATAGATGGGGAAACAATAGAAACAGCGACAGACTTTATTTTCTTGGGCTACAAGATCACTGCAGATGGTGACTCCAACCTGAAATTAAGATGCTTGCTCCTTGGAACAAAAGCTATGACCAACCTAGACAGCATATTAAAAAGCAGAGACATTACTTTGCTAACAAAGGTCCATCTAGTCAAAGCTATGGTTTTTCCAGTGGTCATGTATGGATGTGAGACTTGGACCATAAAGAAGGCTGAGTGCCAAAGAATTGATGCTTTTGAATTGTGCTGCTAGAGAAGACTCTTCAGAGTGCCTTGGACTATGAGGAGATCCAACCAGTCCCATCCTAAAGGAAATCACTTCTGAATATTCATTGGAAGGATTGATGCTGAAGCTGAAGCTCCAATACTTTGGTCACCTGATGCAAAGAGCCAACTCATCAGAAAAGACCCTGATGATGGGAAAGACTGAAGGCAGGAGAAGGGGGCAACAGAGGACTAGACGGTTGGATGGCATCACTGACTCAATGGACATGAGTTTGAGCAAGCTCCGGGAGATGGTGAAGGACAGGGAAGCCTGGAGGGTGCAGTCCATGGGGTTGCAGAGAGTCAGACAAGACTGAGCGACTGAACAACAGCAAAGTACCTAATTTGACTGTAATGATACAAACATTCAATGAAAGATGACAAATATTTGGAACATTCATCACCACTCTCACATTAAAGCCCTTGGCAAACAATGCTAATAAATCATGAATATGGCCTCAGAATCCCATTCATTTCAACATGCTCAGTAGCCAGGATTAATTTGCCAGAGATACCAATTAAGTAAAAGCCTCGCTGTGATCCCTGCTTTCATCTATTTTATTGAAAGCTTTCTCCATTGTCAGTTTTAATGTGAATGTTTCCCCTGCTTGAGTATGGTTACTTTAATAAGCAACTCTACTCTTTGAGAATTTTCAAGCCTACAGAATAGTCTCAATACTATATGAACACTTAAACACATTTTTTATTTAGATCTGTCAATTGATAATACTTCACCTTTTCTGTATGTTTTTGCTGAACCAATTGACAGTAAGTTGCAAACATCATGACATTTCTTTCTTAAATACTTCAGCATTATCTCCTAAGAACATGGATATAATTCATTTATCACATTCAAGAAACTGAACTCTGATATGACACTGTCTGCAATATACAATCTATATTCAAATATTTCTGCCTGCTTCCAATGACTCTCACAACTATTTAGGTTAGCTGAGTACTCAGTACCCAATCTGGTCTTGTGGGCACTGTGCTTAGCTGTCTCTCGTTAGTCTCCTCTGTTTTAAAGCAGATCCCTCAATGTCACTTTCGGACATTCACAACACTGACCTTTTTGATGAGTCCGGGCAAGATATTTTAAAAATGTCCCTCAATCTGGATTTGTCTGATTGTTTTCTCACGATTATATCTCCAAAGTAAATATTTTTGGTAGGAATGGTACACAGGTGATGCTACGTCCTTCTAGCATGCGACATCATATGTCAGGTTTTACCTTTATTGATGAAGGTGAGTTTTATCATTTGGCTAATCTGGTATCTGCCAGATTTTCTCTACTGTGAACAAATACTTGTCTCTTTTTAGTTAATAAGCAGTCTATAAGGTGATGTTTTCAGAATATCCAGTTCCCCAGTAAATCTTTGTTTAATGCACCCAATAATGCCCACCGGAATCAGTTACCACAACACCATTTGTAAAATGGTGACTTTTCTAATATCTTCTACTTTTTGCAAAGTGGTTCTGTAATCAATATGATTCTACCTATCTTTTTTTCCTACTAAATAAACAGAACTTCTAGGTTGGCATCTTTTCTGTAAGAGTCCCTTTTCCCCCAACATCTAGCACTTCTTTGGGAAACAAGGGTATGTGGAAAAATATGTTAATGCTGCTATAATCCTGACTACAAAATCAATTTCAGGGGCCAACAAATGAAGCTAAGCTCCTTTGGGCTCTGAAGTTAAAATGTCTAGGCTCGAATTCCAGCATGATACTTAACCTCTCTGAACCTCTATCTCTTCTTTCAAAAAAGGCATCTTTCAAAAACTTGCAAGCATCATGGCAGATGCTCAGTAAATATATCTACAGTTTACTTAGCCTATCCAACTTGTATTATTATTACTCACAGGAAGTAGAGGAAGCCAAAAACTCCCTACCACAAAACTTTGGAACTCCTGTTGCTTCTCCTTAACTTCTCCTACAACCATGGGAAACACTCAGAGCTATCTGCTGACCAACACAATCCTCCTGGCTTCCAAGAGGATCTGAACTTCAGTTCAGCGAGTGCCTGCAGATGGGAAGGATCAGAAATCACGGAGCTCTTCTCTCAACAGCCTTCGTCACCCCACTCCTGGGAATGAATTTCGGCAAAGCCAATTCAGCTGGGCAGCTGATACTGCAGAAAGGAAAATACAGAAAGGGGCACATGAACTGTTTGAGACACTAGGCCCCAAGTGCAGAAAGTGCTTTCACTGCAAGTTTTTCCACATTTGTACTGTAAGCTTACCTGTTTTTTTTTTTTTTTTTTTTTAAAAAACAGCATCCCTGTGCAAAATCCCATTTAACAGGTTTTCTGCCTTAACAGATGAACTTATTTGCTAGGTTCAAATCAGTTGTCAATGTTCTAAGGAATTTTAAAACTCTTAAATAATTTCCCATATAAAGAGTTAAGGGGAATGTTGCATTCTCATATTAAGTGTCTGTAAAGACACTTCAGTAATTTCTGGTAGTGACATCAGTTATTCCTAAAGAATTCAATGACCTCTTTATATGTAAAGCAGAACACTGTATATTTTAAGTGAAAGAGATTAAAATTTCTTTAAAGGTCTCTCTTCCAAGAACACAAGAGAGGACTTTACACATGGACATCACCGGAAACAGACTGATGATATCATTTGAAACAGAAGATGGAGAAGCTCTATATGGTCAGCAAAAACAAGACCGAGAACTGACTGTGGTTCACATCATCAGCTCCTTATTGTGGAATTCAGGCTCAAACTGAAGTTAGTAGGGAAAATCACTAGGCCATTCAGGTATGACCTAAATCAAATCCCTTATGATTATGTGGTGACGAACAGATTCAAGGGACTAGATCTGTTAAGAGTGCCTGAAGAACAATGGATAGAGGTTCATAACATTGCACAGGACGTGATGACCAAAACCATCCCCAAGAAAAAGAAATGCAAGAAGGCAAACTGGTTTTCTGAGGACTTACAAATAGTTGAGAAAAGAAGAGACACCAGGAAGAAAGGGAAAGATATATCCATCTGAACGCAGAGCTCAGGAGAACAGCAAGGGGAATTAAGAAAGCTTTCTTAAGTGACCAGTGCAAAGAAATAGAGGAAAACAATAGAATGGGAAAGACTATAGACATCTCTTTAAGAAAATTGGAGATACCAAGGGAACATTTCATAAAAAGGTGGGCACAATAAAAAACAGAAACTGTATGGACCTAACAGAAGCAGAAGATGTTAAGAAGAGGTGGAAAGAATACACAGAACTATACAAAAAAGCTCTTAATGACCCAGATAACCATGATGGTGTGATCACTCACCTAGAGCCAGACATTCTGGAATGAGAAGTCAAGTCGGCCTTAGGAAGCATCACTACGAACAAAGCTAATGGAGGTGACAGAATTCCAGTTGAGCTATTTCAAATCTTAAAAGATGATGCTGTTAAAAGTGCTCCACTCAATATGCCAGCAATTTGGAAAACTCAGCAGTGGCCATGGGACTGGAAAAGATCAGTTTTCATTCCAATCCCAAAGAAAAGCAATGCCAAAGAATGTTCAAATTACCGTATGATTGCATTCATTTCACATGCCAGGAAGATTATACTCAAGATCCCTAAAGCTAGGTTTCAGTGGTATGTGAACTGTGAACTTTCAGATGTGCAAAATGGATTTAGAAAAGGCAGAGGAACCAGAGATCAAACTGTCAACATACACTGGATCATAGAAAAAGCAAGGGAATTCCTAAAAAAAAATCTACTTCTGCTTCACTGACTATGCTAAAGTCTGACTATGTGGATCACAACAACCTGAGGACTTTTCTTAAAGAGATGGGAATACCAGACCACCTTACCTGACTCAGTGGACGTGAGTTTGAGCAAACTCAGGTAGATAATGAAGGGCAGGGAAGCCTGGTGTGCTGCAGTTCATGGGATCACAAAGAGTCGGACACAACTTAGCAACTGAACAACAAAAGGTCTAGCTAGAATGGCCGCTGCAGAGGGAACGGGCAGGTGTACGTCAGGGTTTTTCTGTGCTGGCCCATCAGCCACATCGCACCATTAGTCACATCCTGGCTGAGCCCTGCGTGCTCGTGTCTCCACGAAGCTCATGATCTGAGAGGTTCGGATTTTTGCACACATTAAAAAAACTCTACCCAGCAAGACTCTCCTTCAGATTTGAAGCTTTGCAGACAAGCAAAAGTTAAGAAAATTCAGCACTACCAAACCAGTTTTACAACAAATACTAAAGGAACTTCTCCAGGCAGGAAACACAAGAGAAGGAAAGGACCTGCAGAAAATAAACCCGAAACAGTTAAGAAAATGGTAACAGGATTATGCATATCAAAAATGACCTTAAATGTAAATAGATTAAATACACCAACCAAAAGATGTAGACTAGGTGAATGAAAACATGTGCATGTATGCACTTTCACTTATGACATCACTATGCTTGACCCTCCCAAATTGTATATGTAACTATTTTACACTGTTAAGTTAATCATGTTCCCATTATGACTTGCAGTTGTAATTATCTTTTATTTTTTGTCAGGTTATTGACTGTGAAAACTGATAAACATCTTTTACTATTGGGATTATGTAATGATTACTCACTTAGTACTACTATATCATGATTGGTCAACACTTACCTGTATCATGCCATTCCCTTCTGGCTTGTAGTTTCTAGTCCCTTCTGTGGGTGATAACCTGATGGGAATTCCCTTGTATGTTGTCATTTTTCTTTTAATATTTTATCTTTGTCTTTAATTTCTGTCAGTGTGATTACTATGTGTCTGTGTTCCTCCTTGGCTTTATCTTGCCTGGGACTTTCTGTGCTTCCTGAACTTGGCTGACTATTTCCTTGCTTCCTTCCTTTGGGAAGTTTTCAGCTTTTATCTCTTCAAATATTTTCTCAGGTCCTTTCTCTCGCTCTTGTCCTTCTGGGACCCCTATAATGTGAATGTTGGCGTGTTTAATGTTGTCCCAGAGGTCTCTTGGTCAACAGAACTCTATAGCACCAAAACTAGGATCTAACAGAAAAACCTATAATTACTTTCTGAATTCCAGATGCATCTCAGAACTATCTTGAAATTTTTTGGAAAATACAAATGCTCAAGTATTGAGTTTTTTCTCCAAACCTCCAGATGTGTTTCTAATGAGCAGTCATGTTTAAAAACAACTGGACTTGGAGAAGGAAATGGCAATCCACTCCAGTATTCTTGCCTGAGAAATCCCATGGACAGAAGAGCCTGGCAGGCTATAGTTCATGCGGTCATAAAGACTTGGAAACGACTCAGAGACTAAACAACAGAAAGCCTTGCTGGATTCAGGTCTGGGGGTTGATGAGCCGATCTGTGCGCCTAATTAGCCTTAAACAGGGAAATTAAAGTGGAAGTTCCAGAAACCAAAAATAAATAAATAAATAAATAAAAACAACTGGACTATATGATGGTCTTTTACTTTTATCTAGTTTGTTTCACTTTTTCTATTTCATATTCAGTGCTCCCATTTCATTTAGTTTATGTTCTCCAATTTCTTCATCTCTTCTTTTTTTTTTGGATGTTCTTTCTCAAGCCTTTATCAAGTGTAGTAGAAAAGCTTTTGTATACATATATTTAAATATGTGTAATATAGATATTTAATTATGAGTTTTTGCCTAACTAAAAAAATTGTGACATTTTGATTCCACTTGTTTGACTTTATATGAATAGAATGTTAGATTTCTAGTTAAAAAATAGATATGTAACAAGCAACAAAGGTTTACTATACAGCACAGGGAACTAGTCAATATCTTGTAATAACCTATGATGTAAAATAATTTCAAAAATAATATATTACATATATTTGTATAAGTGAATCACCTGAAACATTGTAACTCAATTATACTTCAATAAAATATATTTATTAAAAAAAAAAAAAGAATTCAAGTGAGGCTGCCATGGAGGAGTATGTTCCTGAGCCTTGCCCTTCGTGAATTATGTGGATGATTGTAGTGGAACCTTCACTATGGGTATTATCAGCATGGAGTCTTCCAGGCTATTAAGGGCCTCTGTAATGGCCCTATTGGAATTGGGCATCAATTAACAAGCAGTGTCAACGCAGTGAGGATCTGAGCCCCTCAGACTGGAGATATCCTCGTCATGTGGGGGGACATGTTTTCCACCATCAACTGTGGTCTGGTGCTGCTGTGGGGCAAGGAAGACCCCTGGAGCTCAATCACCCCTGGAGCACTGACCAGGGCTGTGCTGGCTGCCCGCAGTGGCCACTGGCCATGGCTGTCTCAGCAATGATGGGGGTGTGTCCTGTTGGCCCTCATCGAGGGTGCTGGCATCCTCCAAACTCACTACAGGGCCCAGCAGTTCTGCAATACATCCCCATTCCTGGATGAGCTCAGCCAGCTGCCCCCTGAGTGTACCTTGGCTGCAGGTTACCCCAGCTATCAGCAGTATCATGGAGAAAGTGACCATTTGTCATTACCACCATGGGCGCACCTCTTCTGTTCTCTCCCCGATTATCTACCTCAAAGGGAGGGCTGGCTCCCAGGTGGCCCTGGGGTCCTCCACAGAGGGCCTCTGCTCTGTTCCCTTATCCCAGGTTGGGTGTGGGGTACCCTAGCTGCCCTGATGGGTGGGTCCCTTTTCTATCAGGGCACCACAGCCCCCACGCACATGTAACACGCTCCCACCCTAGTCTCTTTACACAGTGCCCTGATGAGTATTTAAAGTCAGTTTTGAAAGGCCTCTGTACATACTCCTTGAGCCTTCCACAGGAGCCACTCTCTAGAACAGGGGCAGAGCACTCTTCAGGGACTTGGGAGCCCTCAGATTTGGAGCCGCATAGAGAGTGGTCCCTAACAAAGGCTTATGGGATGAATGTGTAGGAGGGGAAATGAAAAAAAAAAAAGAATTCAAAGAAGAAAAATATATGCTACATTCTTTCACAAAATGAAAACACCTGTGGGTAACAGATTATATTACAGATTTCCTGCTGAGATTTGTCACTGTTTTTTTCTAAAACATAAATTTGATTCCTCTATTCAAACCCTTTCATGTATCCCTCCTGTCAACTAAATAAAGTTCAAACTCCATGCCATTCAGGGCATTTCAGGAAACAAGTGGACCTAAAGGTAACTGAGCATGGTGTAACAGTTGTTCAGTCGCTAAGTCATGTCTGGCTCTTTGCACCCTCATGGACTGCAGCATGCCAGGCTTCCCTGTCCTTCACTATCTCCTGAAGTTTGCTCAAATCATGTCCACTGAGTCAGTGATGTTATTTAACCATCGCATCATCTGCCGCCCCCTTTCCTTTTGCCTTCAATCTTTCCCAGCAGCAGGGTCTTTTCCAATGCATAGGCTCATGTGATGGTAGACACTTCTTATTGACCAAATGAAATAGTTTGTCCAAAGTGACTGAAACAGTGGCTCATGATCTAAATAGTATGCAAGGGTGAAGTGTGGAGGAGGATAAATGTGAGAGAACAGAGGGCCCACAGAACCGAAAGCTTCAACAAACCCAAATGACAGAAGGAGAAAAAGAGAAGAAGCAACAGTCAGAGAACAGGACACTGGAACTGAGACTCAAGAGATATAAAAATTCCAGGAGATAATGAGGCCCAGGTTACTAACGAGGTGGAATGGTCAAAGGATCTAAGAGAAGAATCTTAGGTTTGGTTGTTCACTCCCCATATGGATACTGAAGTTGGCCAGGATGACGGCAGGGCTACATATGTATGGGTGAGTAAGCCAGGACTCAGGGCCTCTGAGAAGCGACAGGCAGGGAGGTGAATGACTGACAGAAGAGGGACACAATGGTGTGGAACAAGAGAATGAAAGGTAAAGTTGTTACTGTGGAAGTGTACTGGTGTGAAAGCAGCTGTACTGCTTCAAGAAAATGCCAGTACCATGGATATCCAGCTGATGCCCACAAGGTTCACAACACTGATGAACTTGAAATTGTGCTGAAGTGTGAACCTAAACCACCTGCCCAAAAGCTGACATACAGGCGAGCTCCATGTGTGAGCCACCAAGCGATTCCAGAGCTGCTTCATTCTCGGCTGTAATTTGTCCTCAAAAAGAACAGGGGTCTACTGAATCCTTGTTCTTTTATTCCTTGAGTAGGAAGTTCCTCAAACAAGTAGGGCCAATGCTCAATGCCCAGTACTCAAATGTCATTTCTTTTCTTCTTATGCTATCTCCTGCCTATATGTACTCATCAGGTAATTTCTGTTTGAGTTTTCTGCATCATAATAAAGAAAAGATAAAAGCAAAGACCAGGCGGAAAAAAAAGTCACTTTTGCCCTTGATGTAGAGAGGCAGAAAAGTAGGAGGGTAATCAGGAGGACAGCACCAGACATCAAGAAAATCATCCAATCTTTTAGTTAGAAGAGTTCTTAGAGATCATCTTCAACGTAATACAGGAACCCCCTATAAATTACTTAAAAGAATTATTTCTATTCATTTCCTTTTGGCTGGGCTGGGTCTTCCTTGCCGCACGGGCTCTTCTCTAGTGAGGGAGAGCAGGGGTCACCCTCCAGTGGCAGCGCAGACTTCTCACTGCAGAGGCTGCTCTTGTTGCGGAGCACCGGCTCTAGTGTGCATGGCTTCAGCAGGGCCGGTTCTCGGGCTCTAGAGTGCAAGCTCAATAGCTGTGGAGCATACAGGCTCAGCGGCTTCACGCCATGTGGAATCCTCCCAGACCAGGGATGGAAGCTGTGCCTCCTGCATTGGCAGGTGGATTTTTTACCGCTGAGCCACCAGGGAAGCCCAGTTTTTAGTACCAGAAAGGTCCTTTTAATAACTAAATTCTTGATTCCTGAATGCCCATTCATGGCTCTTGGTTCTCTTCTCTGGAGAAGCATCACTGAACAAATAAACTGTATTTCACTTATTGATGGTGTAAAATACCATAAACTGTAAAGTGCATCATTACTGTATGTATCATGAAGAAAAAATCCTGTGAAACCATAAGATGCCATCAAATATAAGAAACATTTCAAAGAACTGATGAAAACTGCTCTTCCCTTGCAAGAAGTCAAAGACATCTTCCCTGGAACTCTGCCTGAGTCTTTTCTCCATACTAATTATTCCCAAAGTCCCAAATTATTCATTTTTAAAAAAGATTTTTAAAAGAATCTAACATTTACAAGTTGGAAATATAAAAACTTCTTTTCCCCCAAACCATTAAGAGTAAGCTACTGGCATGATGCCACATCATCCCTAAACATTCAGTGTGTATTCTATAAACAAAAAAACACATAAATAAACAGTACAATCACCTAAATCAGGAAATTAACACTGATATGCTACTGCTGTCTAATCTGAGAGTCCATTCAGCTCACTCAGTTACCCAATCACGTCCTTACAGTAGTCCAGGCCAGAGCCACGCGTTACATTCAGCTCTCAGGTCTCCTTCAGTCCCAGTCTCTCAGGCTCTGCTTGATGCTCACGACCTTGACATGTTTATTTTGCAGAATGTCCCTCATCTGGATTCGTCTGGTGTTTCCTTGTGGCTAGACTCAGGTCACACACCTCTGGCAGTAACACCACAGAAATGACGCTGCGCTCTTTCTGGTGAATACTCCCAGGGGGCACAGTTTTGATATAACCCATTACTAGTGACGTTCACTTTGATCATTCATAAGAGTGATGTCCTCCAGGCATTTCCAGGCATTTGAAGTGACTCTTTTTCCCCTAGTAATTGTTAAGTGTTCTGTAGGGAGGTATTTTGAGACTAGGTAAGCATTCCCTTCCTCGTCAAACTTTCACTTTATTTTACTTTTTAGATCAGTATGAATTCACGGTTATTATTTTACTTAATGGTCTAAAATACTATCATTATTAACTTGATGCCAAAATTCCAAATTGTGTTCAATACAACTTTTTCCATCCTGTTGTTTTTTTTTGATGTTTTTAAATGTCTTTTTCAATTAAGAATGAATATAATACTTTAATACCAAGAGCAGCATGAGACTAATGTCTCCCTTCATCTGAATAGTACGCTTACAGGGATACAGGTCAAGCTTTCAATGTATTTTTTAGCAGCCATGCTACATTTTAGCATATGCTGAGCTTACATGATTATTGTTCCCAGCTGTCCCCAACTTGAACTGTTACTTTCTCCACAAAACCTAGTTACTAATTTTTTTTAACCATTTGTGGGTTGACCTAATGAATACTTTCTTTTCATTGTTATATGTTCCAAGATCCACCTAGTTTTGTACCATTTTCAAGTTAAGATACCTATATTTATGTTTTCTTATACGTTTCATTTTTTTAAAGTCTTACTTAAGTATAGCTGATTTACAACATTGTGTTAATGTCTGTTGTACTGCAAAGTGACTCAATTACACATACATTCTTTTCCATTATGATTTATCACAGGATATTGAACATCGTTCCCCATGCTGTACAGCAGGACCCTACTGCTTATCCAGCCTGTGTATTCGTTTGCGCCTACTAACCCTAACCTCCCAGTCTTTCCCTCTGTGCCCCTCGGCAACCACAGGTCTGCTCTCTCTGAGTCTGCTCTGTAGATGTGTTCACATGTGCCATATTTTAGATTCTACACCTAAGTGCTATCAGATGGCGCTTGTTTTTCTCTTTCTGACTCACTTTGCTTAGTATGATAATTTCTAGGTTCATCAACACTGCTGCAAATGGCACTATTTCATTCTCTTTTATGGCTGAGTAATATTCCACTGTATTGGGTTGGCCAAAGAGTTCCTTTGGTTTTTAAGGAAAAATAAAAGATACATTTTTCATTTTCACTAAGAACTTTGTTGAACAGTGTATTCACTGTTTTGTTCCACTACCTTCTACCACTTTTCAGGCAACTTCAAAATTTCATTTTCCAAAACTTTTTATCTCTGAGCAAAGAACTGTTTCAGGTGGGTTTTATAATCCTCCAGGAAATCGAAATTTTTTTCCTACTAAGAGAATTTTGTAAAGACAGAAATAAATGGAAATCTGAAGGTTCAATGTCTGATAATTGTAGATTTTTTAATGATGGCCATTCTGACCCATGTGAGGTGGAACGTCATTACAGTTTTGCTTTGCATTTCTCTAATAATAAGTGATGATCAGCATCTTTTCATTTGCCTATTGGCCATCTGTTGTGTTTTCTTTGGAGAGCTGTCTATTTAGGTCTTCTGCCCATTTTTTGATTGGGCTGGTTGTTTTTCTGGTATTGAACTATATGCGCTGTTTGTATATTTTGGAAAATAAACCCCTGTCAGTTGTACCATTTGCAAATATCTTCTCCCAGTCCATAGGCTGTCTTTTCATTTTGTTTATGGTTTCCTTTGCTATGCAAAAGGTTGCAAATTTGATTAGGTACAAGTTTTTGATTAAAAAAAAATTTTTAATGAGTGGAGGAAAAAAAGTCCACAGGCATTCCAACCAGGGAAGATTTAAGTTGAGAAGAAACCTTATGATAGCTTTTACACCAAGAACCAGCACTCCAATGGCCTTACAATATGCTCTTTATGTTTAAAAACCTCTGAGAGCTCAGTGAACTGAAGAAAATGGATGGTGGCTGGTGTCAGTCAGGTTCCTTGCTTTTGGAGTGGGAGTTTACAGATAAGCACAGGGAGAAAATCACAAGGACCCATGCAATGCAATGGGTTAGAGCTGGAGACCTAAGTATGAACTCATTCTTGGCTTAATACAGACACAAATGGTTATATACAGAAACATTTAGTTATGTACATATACAGGTATTAGTATACACATATATATTTCCTTTGTCTGTCAACTGAGAAGGTCCAGAAACAATAAAACCTTAATAGTAACAAGTACATCTAATACCCAGAGCTTGATTTCTAGTATCATTTTCCAATAAATGGAAACTAGGGTTCCTTGGAGAAATGCTTGATTCTAGGAATAGGAAAGGAAATATATACAAGATGAACCTGGAGTATCTTGCAGCACCAGAAAAGAAGAGAATGCTCAAAACACAAACAAAAAACCAACACTCATGGTATTGGAAACATGAAAAAGGACAGAAGAGTCAACTGAAAAAACTCCCAACGGCCAAAGCTGGAATAATGTGAACAAAAAATGAGCCAAGTAATATTGTATTGTAATACAAAGTACAAAATAAATATCCATAAGTCCACTCTGATACATATAAATGACTGAATAAATCAATAGAAAAGAGACAAACCATCTATATGGAACAATTCCAAGTAAACACGTAATACTTTACCCTAAGGAGGGGAAGTCTAACTCCCAACGCCTTAAGTGTGGGTTGTGCACAGTAACCTCCTAAAGAGTGTTGTATGGAAGAGGGAAAAGAGAAACATCATAGTGGATAAGTCTGACAAACAGCCAGGTAGTCAAGGTCAGCACCAACAGTGATCACTCACATTGACAGAACATGACAGGTGATGAGGATGACACCTTACCCCTGTGGTCTTCCTCCCCAAACCCATATCCTCAGTCTAGTCATGCAGAAAAAGCAAACAAATCCCACTGAAGGACATGCCACAAAATACCTGAGCAGGAGTCCTAAGAAACTGTCATAGCCAAGAGAAGCCTAGCAGATATAATGACCAAAGTAATGTAATATCCTGGATGGGATCCTGGAACTCCAAAGGACATTAGATAACTAAAGAAATTGGAATAAGATAGGAAGTGAAGTGAAAGTCACTCAGTTGTGTCCGACTCTTGCGACCCCATGGACTAGACTGTAGCCTCCCAGACTCCTCTGTCCATGGGATTCTCCAGGCCAGAATACTGGAATGTGTAGCCCTTCCCTTCTCCAGGGGTTCTTCCAGACCCAGGGATCGAACCCAGGTCTCCCACATTGCAGGCAGATTCTTTACCAGCTGAGCCAACAGGGAAGCCCAAGGATAAGCCCAATGGAATAAAATATGGACTTTAGTTAATAACATACCAAGAGTTCCCCTGGTGGTTTAGTGGGTAAAGAACTTGCCTGCAGGAGACATAAGAGATATGGGTTTGATCCCTGGGTCAGGAAGATCCCCTGGAGAAGGGCAGGGCAACCCACTCCTGTATTCTTGCCTGGAGAATCCCATGGACAGATGAGCCTGGCAGGCTACAGTCCATGGGGTCACCAAGGATGGGACAGGACTGAAGTGACTTAACACACATGTGTGTATGCAATATACCAATATTGGTTCATTAATTGTTAATAATAACATACCAGTATTGGTTCATTAACTGCAACAAATGTACCATGCTAATGTAAAATGTAATAATAAGAGAAACTGGGCACAGTATCTATGGGAATTATCTGTACTATCTTTGCAATTTTTCTGTGAATATAAATCTGTTCTAAAAGGTTTATTTTAAAGACTCATGCTGTAAAATATCTGAAAAAAAGAATGGTGACCAGAAAGCAAAGAAACAACACTTTTAAAGTGCTGAAACCTAGAATTTCACATCTATGTCCTTAAGAAATGATGGCAGAAAAAGACACTTTAGGGTAAATAAATGATGAAAGAATTTGTCACAGCAGATTTGCACTGCAAGAAATGATTTAATAGATTATCTAGACTGAAAGGGAAATGACACTAGATGAAATCTGTGACTACACAAAGAAAAAAAGAACATCAGTTTTTCTGTTCCCATTATTCTCACCAACAAATGACTTCTCTTTATTCCTCCTCCAAAGGCTCTATAGACTTAAGAGTCTGACTGTAAGTCTTACCAGGGCAGAAAAGCCCTCCAAGGGAGAGTCCGTCTACAAACTCTGGGGAAGGATTGTACACTGTTAAAAATATGGAGCGGTACATCTGGCATTTAGTAGGCATGCGCCTGAGAGGCTGAACACTCAGTAAATACAAAGGACGGTTCTACAGAGCCAAGAATTATCCTGACTCAATATCCTACCTTCTGAAAAACCCGAACTGAGGAGCACTGTAAGGTATCAAATAATCTTTACCAGTCCTCTAACACATGGAGCAAGGTCGCACCATCTTCCTTAGCAGCTGTGCCTGCGGCACTAGCTCTGAGCTTGTCTCTATAAATACAGGTCATCATCATATGAACACCTAACGAGTAAAAAATGCCTTCTGTCCTGTAAACTGTGAAACTGATTTCTAAGCCAGTATTCTAAACCCCATGCAGATCCTTTACAATATTTTAGCTTCCTCCTCTTCTACTGCTGGAGGGGAAAGGATAAGCACAAGCAAGATAAAATTGCAAGTCAAGTGATGAGTCCAATCAATTTACTCAGGATACTGAGCCTGCAGTGTCTGAATTAGGAATGCTAGAAGATAAATTGTCTTAAGTATCTGGCAGAGGAAGAGGCTCTCCACTTCCAGGGAAATAAAGGACAAGTTCAGAGCTTACAGGAATGTTTTAAAACAGAAATCATCAGCAGTCATTTTTTAAAAGTTGTTCTTTTTCAAAAGCTACTGCCTACATATTACAGTTTCAGATTTTTCTTGATAATTATGAACTTCTGAAAAAAGTGTATGGATCATATGGAAAACACAGAAGAGATATTTGCAAACTCAGGCTACAGACACAATTAAGAGTCTATTTTCTGCTATAGTAGTATATTTAAAATGCAAACTCAATCTTTTCCGAAGTAATTAAATTCATATTCAACTACAACCTAAAAACTAAACAGTTAAAGCAACAGTATGACTATTATTTATTTTCTTGATGGGCTTTTAGAATAAAAGAATAGATTTACATTAAGTGGCCCAAATTATGGGTATTTAAAGATATTTTACAATGTATTTGTGACTTATCTTTACTTGTTTTCATAAGGTGTGATTTTTTTTCCTATTCACAGAGAGAATATTCTATATTCTAGAGTAATTTTTCCCCATTCATTGCTAGATAATATAGAGCTATATACCTTTTGTTAAAAAGAGAATATGATGCAGAAAAGGTGAAGAGCTATTTGATTGATTCTATTCAACCAGTTAAAGGAACACTAAGAAGCATTCGATACTGCTAATTGACATAAAGATAGAAAAGTAAAGTACTTGGTTAAATATTTACCTAAATTTAAAAAAAAAAAAAAAATATTTACCTAAATTACCTCATCTTCCTATTAGCAATGAAAAAATGCTCACAGATTCTTACAGACATACGAATAAAACTATATAAGAACTCTCTGATTTGACAACAATTTGACACAATTTATGACTGTTAAGCAATAAAGTCTATATTAATTTTTAAAAGACAGGAAAATAAATCCTTAACTTTTATACAAATGTGCATTATTTTAAACTATGCAAGTGCCCATAACTTCCCCTTTATACTACCACATATTTGTTAACTACATTACAAAGAACTTATTCTGCCAAGTAGAGGTAACAAATAAAACCACAAATTGAGCAGTCTTTCCTGTCAATGATGTCATGGACACTGTGCCAGAAAAGATGTCCTTCAGCCACCAGATGAAGGGCATTCATTAGAACAAACAGGAATAAGCTCTTGAAACATTGTCAACAAGGCAAGAAAATGAAATACTTAACAAAGTGAAATTTTAAAATTAGTTATAAAATATATCCTTAAATGAAAAGAAAGCTTAACAAAGCTAAATATCTTCATGAAAGCATTTCGACGCAGCACATACTTATTTTGTTCAAGATATTTTGCTAACCATTGCAAAAAATAAAAAGACACAAACTTTAACTTAAAGAAACCTGCAGTCTTCTCTCTACTGCCAGTCAAGCATACAAATGATGAAAACAAAAAGCAAAAGGACAGTACAGTCCAGAGACGCTATGAAGACTGAAGGGGCCTCAGATAGTAAACTCACTGAGGGTGTGACCCAGAGGTCTTTTTATCAACTCTTACCAGTTCATATTAGTTCACATTACAATGCACAGCACAAAGGTGCTTTCTCTCAAATGAAGGGTGGATAGTAGAATTGACATGTGAGCAGGGGAGGGCTAAAACATGGATCTCCCCCTTGAGATGTGGAACTACAGGCATATTACAGGTATCTCTGCAGGTACAGATACAGGGGGTATCTAGTCACTCTGACAGAAAGGTCCTTGAACCCTACACAGAAACAGGAAGAAAGGGCTGTGTGAAGGGAGAGAAGCAGTGCACATTAACGAGCCAGGAAGACAAGCAGCTCTCAGGGCACAGAGGCTGTTTATGTTGCTGTCCTCCACAGCAGGGGTTCATCGCCTTCCAGAGAAAGACGTAGAGACCAAAGAGGTCTTCCTGCACAGGAGGCAACGTGGCCTACATCACAGGGAGGAAGTCAGTGAAAAATCTGAGATGGAAACCTAGCCTTCTTATCTTTACCTATTTCTCAAAGCAAGATCTGTGGACCAATGGCGTTAGTATCATGTATAAACTTATTAAAGATACAGAATCTCAGGTTATACTCCACACCTACTGAATCAAAATCTCCATTTTAATAAGATTCCCAGAGGATACACATGTACATCAAACTTTGAAGAGTATTCCAGAGCATCTATCTAGATATGAAATTACTGGACCACAATGTTTGAGATCTTTAATGGTATCAGACAGTACTAAATTTCTCTCTGAAGTACTGTTATCAATTTACTGTCTCACATTCTTCTTTCTAATTTTCTGTGTATCATAAAGCCATATGTTTTGCAATATAAAGCCATTTCTTATTGCTCTTATATTACATTTGCCTTACAAAATTGCCTCTTATATATCCTAAGAATATATCCTCAAACTCTATCCCTAATTTTCCTTATTTGTGTTATCAGCTAAAATGTAATAAAAGAGTTACATGGTCAAATAAATTTGGGAAACTGCAGGTTAATCAATTAAAACAAGTCTTTAAGACTTCTCAGAGACTTCAGTATGTTTATTAGGAGCTTCTAAAATTGGAATATTTTTCAAGCATTTTCTAAAACTTATTGCATCATTTACCTTTTTTCCTCCATGGGTCATCTATGGAACATTTCTGGATACTCTTAACATTTCAAGGAACACAGATGGAAAATTCATGTTAATTTAGAAAAGAATTCTCTCCTTTTTTAACAAAAATCATTGGGGGAAAAAAAAAACCAAACTCGAGTCCCTCTCTTATAATCCCCAGATCTTTACATACTCAGAAGACTCTCATCCTCACTACTTTAGTGGTTTTGTGTATGTAAAATAACATCACAGAAAAAGAAAAATACATTCTGCTCAGTTGAATTTCTCTCTATTCATTTTCCTTTGTGTTTTCAGTAAGAAGAAAACAGCAAGGAACAATTAGGTCCAAAATTTTGAATAGTTTTTTCTTCCCTCTATTACAGCCGATGAGAGCAAACTGGCATCTGCTCTGAGACCTAGGCAGAAAAACCACTGTCATTTTTTTTTTTTTTTTTTTTTGAGGATAACTGATTTACAATGCTGTGTTAGTGATCTCTGGTAGTGAAAATCACACATTCTATTTTATTTATACTTTCCTTTAAAAGTTTCAGTTTTTCCACAATGAGCACAAATTACTTTTGGACAAAGAAAAAACATATTTTAATTCTAAAATGCTTAATTTGAAGGGAAGAAAACAAGTTAGAGCAATAAAATTTAAATTAATCTGCATTATTCTATCAAGATATACACAAAAGTATCAATGATCTTAAGTTAGGGTGAGGTCTTTGCAAGATAACTGTCTAAAATTGACAATGCAAATATTAATTATATGATTAAAGAGTTAATTCTTTAAGTAAGTCATTGATCTTTAACATTTCTTATAAATGCAGAATTAAAAGTTTATCTAGGTTTCAACAAGTTGTAAGAGACAGATTGGTAAACTGAAAGGTAAACACCAAAAAACCCGTGTCTAAGCCTCTCTTCTGCTGGCCCTTGCTTGCTTCAATCTCGGTCTGTAAGTGGGAGGGTACCTATAACATACATGGTCATGATGAGGACTGTCTAAGAAAATACATAAAAAAGGGACTCCTCTACATCATGTCATCAGAGAAATACAAATTAAAACAACCTATTACAGTGACCAAAAAGAAAAAAAAAAAAGCTGACAGCACTAAACGCTGGTGAGGATGTGGAGGAACAGGAACTTTCCTTCACTGCTGCTGGAAATCTATGAAGCGGTACAGCCACCATCCTGACTGAACAACTTAGCAATCAGGCTCCGTAGTATGTATCCAAGGGAACTGAAAACGTATGTCCACACGAAAACCTGCACATGTATGTTTATGGTGGCTTCACTCACAACTGCTCAAACATGGAAGCCACCAAGATGTCCTTCAGTAAGTGACTTGATAAATAAACTGTGGAACATCCAGACATTGGAATATTCAGCACTCAAAAATAATGAGCTATCAAGTCAAGAAAAGACATGGAGGAAACCTAAATGCATACAACTAAGTGAAAAAAGCCAGTCTGAAAAATGTCCAGATTCTGCTGGGAACCTAAAATTGCTTTAAAAAATAAAGTCTAATAAAAACCAAAAAGCTCACTGCCACACAGTGCCTGCCATATATATAGCAGTGCTCAATAAATTGCACCATTGTTATTAAAATAAGTACGTTATTAAAATAAGTACATTAGAAATATCCTAAGTGTTTCCACAAAAATGAATATGGTTACTACTGTAATTAATTATTAAGTTAGTTTCAACATTCACTTTGATAAGATAAAAGGCATGACATAATTTGGATGAATGATTCTAAATCTAAGATATTATTTTTCAAAGTTATCAGTAAAATGTAAAATGACTAAGGATTCAGTCACAGTCAGTTTCTTAATAAGTGCAAGTTTCACAGTGTTTTACTGTTATTATGTAAGAAAAAGTTCAACTAAAAGAAAAAAAAATGCATCTCAGCAAACAAATGGCAATACCAAAGAAAAATATAATCCTAGAATTAGGTTGGAAATGATATGGTTTCAGCAAGAGGTAGAATGTCTTCCTATAAGGCAATAATATGTCAGAGGGAAGACAAAATCTACGACTTCCTTTTTTGTTTACCTGGATGAGTCATGGTGACTGGCTCCTCTTTGGATTTATTATTGTAGATGACGACAGCAACTGCATTGTGGAAAGCAGCCCGTGATATTTTCTCTTTAAAGGTGCAATTTCCCCTCTGCAGCAAGGCAATCCACTGTTTGATGTTAGGAGGGACAAAGAACCGTGTTTGAGGGTCACAGCCCAGATGATCAGCAACTAGACAGATGAGAAGGGAATAAACAACAACCAGAGACATTAACTTTTTCCTCAAGGAAATAAAATCAATCAAATCTTCCTCAAAGTGCTTAACTATTCTCTGGATACCATAGCACTTCAAGCAGCTTGCTGCCAGTAGAGCTATAAATACATCCACAAAGGACAATGCAACGAATCCAAGTCTGTATCTGTACAGGGAGAGAGATGCTCCATTAAAACGTTACCTGTAAAGGAAATTAGAAGGGAAACGCTCTGTTTAACTCACAGATAGACAAAATATAAAAGACTGATCATATCTAACATAGGCTGGTGAAGACAGCAGGAAGATATGACAGACAGAACCCTCAGCAATCCAAGGGATGAATCCACCCTGACTTCTGTTCATTCACTGCAGCTCAGGTCAGCTGCTCAGTCCTGTCTGACTCTGCCATCCCACGAACTGCAGCACACCAGGCTTCCCTGTCCATCACCAACTCCCGGAGCTTGCTCAAACTCATGTCCATCAAGCTGGTGATGCCATCCAACCATCTAATCCTCTGTTGTCCCCTTCTCCTCCTGCCTTCAATCTTTCCCAGCATCAGGGTCTTGTCCAATAAGTCAGTTCTTCGCATCAGGTGGCCAAACTATCAAGAGTTTCAGCTTCAGCATCAGTCCTTCTAATGAATATTCAGGACTGATTTCCTTTTGGATGGACTGGTTTGATCTCCTTGCAGTCCAA
This sequence comes from Muntiacus reevesi, assembly GCF_963930625.1. Taxonomy (NCBI): domain Eukaryota; kingdom Metazoa; phylum Chordata; class Mammalia; order Artiodactyla; family Cervidae; genus Muntiacus; species Muntiacus reevesi. The sequence goes on along the minus strand of NC_089249.1, from coordinate 180,184,624 downwards.
GGAACTCTCAAGAGTCTTCTCCAACACCACAGTTGAAAAGCATCAATTCTTTGGTGCTCAGCTTTCTTTACAGTCCAACTCTCACATCCATACATGACTACTGGAAAAGCCATATTTGACTAGATGGACATTTGTCAGCCAAGTAATGCCTCTGCTTTTTAATATGCTGTCTAGGTTGGTCACAACTTTTCTTTCAAGGAGCAAGCATCTTTTAACTTCATGGCTGCAGTCACCATCTGCAGTGATTTTGGAGCCCCCAAAAATAAAGTCTCTCATTGTTTTCACTGTTTCTGTATCTATTTGCCATGAAGTGATGGGACCAGATGCCATGATCTTAGTTTTCTGAATGTTGAGTTTTAAGCCAACTTTTTCACTTTCCTCTTTGACTTTAATCAAGAGGCTCTGTAGTTCCTCTTTACTTTCTGCCATAAGGGTGGTATCATCTGCATATCTGAGGTTATTGGTATTTCTCCCGGCAACCTTGATTCCAGCCTGTGCTTCATCCAGCCCAGCATTTCGCATGATGTACGCTGCATGTAAGTTAAATAAGCATGGTGACAATATACAGCCTTGACCTACTCCTTTCCCAATTTGGAACCAGTCTGTTGTTCTGTTTCTGGTTCTAACTGTCGCTTCCTGACCTGCATACAAATTTCTCAAGAGGCAGGTCAGGTGGTCTGGTATTCCTATCTCTTTCAGAATTTTCCAGTTTGTGGTGATCCACACGGTCAAAGGCTTTGGAATAGTCAATAAAGCAGAAGTAAATGTTTTTCTGGAATTCTCTTGCTTTTTTGATGATCCAGTGGATATTGGCAACTTGATCTCTGGTTCCTCTGCCTTTTCTAAATCCAGTTTGAACAGCTGGAAGTTCACGGTTCACATACTGTTGAAGCCTGGCTTGGAGAATTTTGAGTATTACTTTGCTAGTGTGTGAGATGAGTGCAAGTAGTGCAAGTGCAGTAGTCTGAGCATTCGTTGGCATTGCCCTTCTTTGGGACTGAAATGAAATCAGACTTTTTCCAGTCCTGTGGCCACTGCCGAGTTTTCCAAATTTGCTGACATGTTGAGTGCAGCACTTTCACAGCGTATCTTTTGGGATTTGAAATAGCTCAATTGGAATTCCATCACCTCCACTAGCTTTGTTCGTAGTGATACTTCCTAAGGCCCACTTGACTTCACATTCCAGGACATCTGGCTCTAGGTGAGTCCATGCACAGTCCATGGAATTCTCCAGGCCAGAATACTGGAGTGGGTAGCCTTTCCCTTCTCCTTGGGATCTTCCCAACCCAGGGATTGAGCCCAGGTCTCTTGCACTGCAGGAGAATTCTTTACTAGCTGAGCCACAAGGGAAGCCTGAGAATATTGGAGTGGGTAGCCTATCCCTTCTCCAGCAGATCTTCCCAACCCAGGAATGGAACCAGGGTCTCCTGCATTGCAGGAGGATTCTTTACCAACTGAACTATCAAGGAAAATAACATGAAACTAGAATAAATATTCCTCTAATTTATGTGCTGTGTTAAGTTGCTTCAGTTGTGTCCAACTCTGTGTAACCCTATGTACTGTAGCCTGCCAGGTGCTTCGGTCCATGGGGTTATCCAGGGAAGAATATTGGAGTGGGTTGCTGGGCCCTTCTCCAGGGGATCTTTTCCATCCAGGGATTGAACCACGTTATCTGTGGCTCCCACATCGTAGGTGGATTCTCTATTGCTGAGTCACCAGGGAAGCCTCATCTAATTTATATTTATGGGCAAATATTTCTCTACAGTGTCACATTAGGATACATATATTGACTTATTATATCCACTTGTCTAACAAGATACACAAAGACACTGAAACTATCCATTGGGACAATAAATTACATGGTCATTGTCCTAGATTTGGAGGGAAGTTTTTTCAAGTACATTTAAATTTGTCAGGGGAAGTTGATCCATTTTTGATTCTGCAAACATGGGAATCATACCTCTGGCACTCTGCATATCTTAAAAAGCTGTCCCTGGCTGTTCTTTCCATTCCTATCCTCATTTTTATAACAGATTAAAATGAAAAGGGAGGGGCAGTTCAGAAGGAGGAAGAAAGTCACAAATGTTTATTCTGAAGACTGCAGATATGCAGTGCCAGAGAACGGTGTGCCCTAGCCTTCCTGGAATTGGTCACTGCCAGTACTTTGAGGGCTGAGAGGGAGGGATGGAGAGGAGCACAGCACAAATGGGTAACACTAGAAGGAAATAAATAATGAAAAATTAAACATTAAACAAATGAGGTGTACAATAAGACAACACCAGGGGGGAAATGTTTGCTCTCTATACCCCGGAAGCACACTGGTTAGCAAAAGAAATGAAATGTTCGCACTGAGAGAAAACGTAAAATGCAGGGATGTCACTAACTTCAGAGAAATGTTACATCTATCATTCCCTCTTAAATAATAGCTTTCCCTAAATTCTTTTATTATCATGGTAATGAATAGCAATGAGAGCTCATTTGCTACTACAGATCTCCTAATACATAGTTAAGTGGGAGACAGATGATTACACAATTTGTCGTGATTGACACTGTTGACAACTATGACTCACCTTTTCCTGAAACAGTTTCTACACTCTGAAACTTAAGTCCTTTCTCAGTCAAACAGAGAGAAAAAAAGTTTATGTCATGATTTTGTGTGTCCAAGTTGCTCAGTCGTGTCTGACTCTTCGTGACCTCATGAACTTATAGCTCACCAGGCTCCATATGTCCATAAGATCCATATGTCCATAAGATTCTCCAGGCAAGAATACTGGAGTGAGTTGCTGTTTCCTTTTCCAGGGGATCTTCCCAACCTAGGTCTCCTGCATTGCAGGCAATATTTTTACAGTCTGAGCCACCAGGGAAGCCCTATGTCATGATTTTAAGAGTCAACTTTTGAAAGACACAAAAAATCATGAAACTCTGAAATTCTGAAACAGACATTACTTAATGTCTGTTTCATAGATAGTTATCATGCTTAAAAATATAAGCATTTAGTCAATGTGTTATGATAGCCTGTCTTGGGAAAATTTTCAGGAATGCCTAGAGATCTGTATGCCTGTCTTCTATGAAACACAGGGATCCCCTATACCAATGTGTGTGCAGTCTACCCACATCCCAGTAGCACACCTCCACCCCATCTCCCTAGCTCCTGACAGCTACCACTTCCATTTCATTCATTCTTTCTCCCTGATGCTTGGACAGTATACCTGTCCACTTAGAACAGCAGTTCTCTAACAAGTCACAAGGTCTAAGACTGAAAAGACACCCCAAGGGGTACAACAAAAGAGCAAAATTTATGAAACACGCTGAAGGAAAACTTAAAAACCCTCTTAAGGAATCCCCACCCACTCAGATTCTATGAACAACTCCAACATCAATACAAATGCCAACAACAGACTATATGTGGAAAAGAAGCTTCCTGTTCCCTCAAATTTATGCAAATCATTATTCACAATAGGTCTTTGAAAAGCTTTATATCAATGAAAACATTAATAAGAAATTCACATTCTCATTTAACAACTTCGTCTGCGCTTGGCTGCACGGGGTCTCTGGTGCCGGGGTGCTCGGATGTTCTCAAATTCAGAAAGTGTGGGCTTCTCTCTGCAGTGGCCCCTCTGGTTGCAGAGCACAGGCTCTAGCAGTTGTAGCATGCAGGCTCTAACTGCCCCTCGACACGTGGGATCTTCCTGAACCGGGGATCAAACCCACATCCTCTGCATTGCCAGGGGGATTCTTAACCACTGGACCACCAGTGAAGTGAAAGTCACTCAGTCATGTCCAGCTCTTTGCGACCCCATGGACGATATAGTCCATCGAATTCTCCAGGCCAGAACACCGGAGTGGGTAGCCTTCTCCTTCTCTGGGGATCTTCCCAACCCACGGATCAAACCCAGGCAGATCAAATTTGTAGGCAGATTCTTTACCAGCTGGGCCACCAGGGAAGTCCCTAAATTCAAGTTCTTGTTCAAGGAAGTAGTCATCCTTATTCAGAAAAAGAAAATAAGGAATTTTTACAATCACTTAGTACCACAGTATGCTTATTACATCTATGCTTGGCTTTAACTAATAAATAACTTGAACAATAAAAATAATGTCAACAGCTCTACAACACAACTTCTCAAGAGGATTGATGACTGACTGGCACTACTCCAGAATTTAATCCCAGTTGTTTATACTTGAAGTAATTTATTAAGTAAAGACAAGCAGTAGTATGGCATAAAATATCTATGAACCACTAAATTTATTTCCACTAAAAGTCGTAATGAAAATGTGAAATTATAGGTGATATAAAATGTGAAAGTATTTTACAATTTTATTTGTCCAATATATCTCAGGAAATCTGGAAAAAAATTTTACATTATTGAGAAACTTAACTTCAATTTTTTTTCTGTGTGGCCTTTCCTGTTGAGTCCAGAAATAGTTATGAGACTAATTATTCCTTAAGAAGAACCAAACAATTCTGGACAGGAACTCACTTCAACGAATATTAACTTAAATGCTCAGTAACATACTAAATACCAGAGAGAAATATAACAGAACCAAACACCTTGGTCTTTAATGTTAAAGCACCACTAAATGGATTGAAGGTGCATGCCTAGCACAGAAATTAAATATCAATGAAGTAGTTAAAAATGCCAATGCAGAGAGCTTAGAAATTTAGGAAAGGAAAAGAGCAACACAATGGTCTAAGTCTAGTGGAAGTTGGAAGCTAAAACACTTGAAAACTGTTCAAGCAGAAAGGGGAGGGGCACAAGCGACTAGGATAAACACACAGAACAAAGACTAAGAGTGTCTCTTAAACTGCTCGTGAAAATCAAACAAACTTATTTTTGGTTGCTCTGGGTCTTCGTTGCTGGTGTGCACAGGAGCACAAATTGAGCACAAATTCTCTCAAACTTCGGAGAGCAGGGGTTACTCTAGTACCTGCCCTTCAACAATATACTGAAGGGCAAATATTAAATATTTGAGTATTTAAAGTAGGCTGTGAGTAGATAAGTAAATAAATACTCTCTTCCCCACCTCAGAGCAGCCTAAAGTTCTCCACATTGATTAGTTTCTTGAACTTGCAAACACCCCATCTGCCAAGTAATAATACCCACATTGTTGTGTGGGTGATGCTTCCTCCTACGTCCTGAGAACTTGCAAGAGCCATGTGGGCCTAGGGATGGGCAGCTGCTGGAATCCTTAGGCACACTGCGCAGGTGCCCCGTGAGACTCTAGCTTCCAGAGAATGCATGTCTTGTTTCCTCCACCTTAAAGGCCAATCCCACTACTCCTTTGCTGACCACCTTCTAAGCCTGAGAGCTGTGGTAAAATATCTTCTCTGAAAAGCCTTCCCAATTTCCTAAGGCTGAAGTGGGTGTTTTATTCATGTTCCCATGGTACCCTGAGATTCCATTTATTTTAGCATTTATCACACTTTACCAGAAATGGACTATTCATTCTGAGTCTCTCCTGGAACATGAGATCTAGCATTTCCTCCAATATCTGTGGCATACACTTAACTCACATGATGAAGGGAGCAAGAGAAGAATGACAGAGGGAGATTAAGCAAGATCTGATATAAAGAAAAAGCTTGTGCCAATACCACTCTGTTTCATGTGGTAATGTTCTGACAGGGGTAATATTCTATCAGCTGTTTTCTATAAAATAAGTAAAAATAAAAATGGACCTAACTAGTTACCCTAAATTTAATGTTTCCATTTTCACTGTTTTCACATTAGATTATAATTTCTTTAATCTTTAGATTTTTTACTTCTTGTCTTTATTTTCAATGCTGAATTTAATTTTATGATTCAAACAAAAAAATAAAATTCTTTACTTTTGTTCCCAACTTTAAAAAAAATTGAAGTATAATTATTTATAATGTTGGGTTAGTTTCAGATGTACAGCAAAGTGATTCAGTTAGATATATGTGTGAGTGGCTGTGTGTGTATATATATATACACATATACATATATTCTTCTACAGATTATTTTCCATTATTGGTTATTATAATGTGTGGTGCAGGAGTGGCGGCAGCGTGGCACAGTGGCAGAGAGGAGATACCCCACGTGCAAGGTCAGGAGCTGCAGCCGGGAGGAGTTACCCCATGTCCAAGGTCAGAAGCAGCAGCTGCGCTTTGCTGGAGCAGCCATGAAGAGATCTTCATGTTCAAGGTAAGAAAAATCCAAGTAAGACGGTAGGCGCTGAGAGAGGGCGTCAAAGGGCAGACAGACTGAAACCACAATCACAGACAACTAGCCAATCTGATCACACGGACCACAGCCTTGACTAACTCAATGAAACTAAGGCATGCCCTGTGGGGCCACCAGAGACGGACGGGTCATGGTGGAGAGGTCTGACAGAATGTGGTCCACTGGAAAAGGGAATGGCAAACCACTTCAGTCTTCTTGCCTTGAGGACCCCATGAACAGTATGAAAAGGCAAAAAGATAGGACACTGAAAGGTGAACACCCCAGGTCGGTAGGTGACCAATGTGCTACTGGAGATCAGTGGAGAAATAACTCTAGAAAGAATGAAGGGATGAGTATTAAAGTAACCAAAAAATCAAGAAAAAAAGGGAGAGAAAAACAACAAAAAAGATGGATCAAACAGAAAATCAATGATAAAGCAGTATATCTAAGTCCATGCAAAGTAATCTGTAACAACAAGCAGCTAACTTTCTGGGGTCCATGATGAAGGGAGGGACGGATAGCATAGGGCAAAAGAACCTTTGGGGGATGGTGGAAAGATTCATTACCTTGATTGTGATGATAGTGTCACAGGTATACACATATGATAAGACTGATCAAATCATAGGCTTTAAATATATGCAGTATATTGTACCTCAAATCACAAACAAATAAAAGGCAAATGTCATACCTAAAAAAAAAAAAATAAAGAATGAAATGATGGAGCCAAAGCAAAAACAACACCCAGTTGTGGATGTGACTGGTGATAGAAGCAAAGAAGGTCTGATGCTGTATAGAGCAATACTGCATAGGAACCTGGAATGTTAGGTCCATGAATCAAGACAAACTGGAAGTGGTCAAACAGGAGATGATAAGAGCAAACGTTGACATTCTAGGAATCAGTAAACTAAAATGAACTGGAATGGGTGAATTTAACTCAGATGACCATTATAACTACTACTGTGGGCAGTAATCTCTTAGAAGAAATGGAGTAGCCATCATAGTCAACAAAAGTGTCCGAAATGCAGTACTTGGATGCAATCTCAAAAACGACAGAACGATCTCTGTTCGTTTCCAAGGCAAACCATTCAATATCACGGTAATCCAAGTAATGCCCCGACCAGTAATGCTGAAGAAGCTGAACGGTTCTATGAAGACCTACAAGAACTTTTAGAACTAACACCCAAAAAAGATGTCCTTTTCATTATAGGGGACAGGAATGCAAAAATAGGAAGTCAAGAAACACCTGGAGTAACAGGAAAATTTGGCCTTGGAGTACAGAATGAAGCAGGGCAAAGGGTAATAGAGTTTTGCAAAGAGAACGCACTGGTCATGGCAAACACCCTCTTCTAACAACACAAGAGAAGACTCTACACATGGACATCACCAGATGGTCGACACCAAAATCAGACTGATTATATTCTTTGCAATCAAAGATGGAGAAGCTGTATACAGTCAGCAAACAAGACCAGGAGCTAACTGTGGCTCAGATCATGAACTCGTTCTTGCCAAATTCAGACTTAAATTGAAGAAAGTGGGGAAACCATTAGTCCATTCAGATATGACCTAAATCAAATCCCTTATGATTATACAGTGGAAGTGAGAAATAGATTTAAGGGACCAGATCTGACAGAGTGCCTGAAGAACTATGGACAGAGGTTCGTGATACTGTACATAAAACAGGCGTCAAGACCATCCCTAAGAAAAAGAAATGCAGAAAAGCAAAATGACTGTCTGAGGAGGCCTTACGAATAGCTGTGAAAAGAAGAGAAGCAAAAAGCAAAAGAGAAAGGGAAAGATATACCCATCTGAATGCAGAGTTCCAAAGAATAGCAAGGAGAGATGAGAAAGCCTTCCTCAGTGATCAATGCAAAGAAATAGAGGAAAACAACAGAATGGGAAAGACTAGAGATCTCTTCAAAAAAATTAGAGATACCAAAGGAACATTTCGCGCAAAGATGGGCTCACTAAAAGACAGAAATGGTATGGACCTGACAGAAGCAGAAGATATTAAGAAGAGGGTGGCAAGAATACACAGAAAAACTATATATACAAAAAGGACCTTCACAACCCAGATAATCACAATGGTGTGATCACTCACCTAGAGGCAGACATCCTGGAATGTGAAGTCAAGTGGGCCTTAGAAAGCATCACTACGAACAAAGCTAGTGAAGGTGATGGAATTCCAGTTGAGTTATTTCAAATCCTAAAAGATGATGCTGTGAAAATGCTGCACTCAATATGTCAGCAAATTTGGAAAACTCAGCAGCGGCCACAGGACTGGAAAATGTCAGTTTTCATTACAATCCCAAAGAAAGGCAATGCCAAAGAATGCTCAAACTACTGCACAATTGCACTCATCTCACAAGCTGGTAGAGTAACGCTCAAAATTCTCCAAGCCAGGCTTCAGCAATATATGAACCGTGAACTTCCAGATGTTCAAGCTGGTTTTAGAAAAGGCAGAAGAACTAGAGATCAAATTGCCAACATCCGCTGGATCACTGAAAAAGCAAGAGAGTTCCAGAAAAACATCTATTTCTGTTTTATTGACTATGCCAAAGTCTTTGTGTGGATCACAAGAAACTGTGGAAAATTCTGAAAGAGATGGGAATAACAGACAACCTGACCTGCCTCTAGAGAAACCTGTATGCAGGTCAGGAAGCAACAGTTAGAAGTAGACATGGAACAACAGACTGGTTCCAAATAGGAAAAGGAGTATGTCAAGGCTGTATACTGTCATCCTGCTTATTTAACTTATATGCAGAGTACATCATGAGAAACGCTGGGCTGGATGAAGCACAAGCTGGAATCAAGATTGCTGGGAGAAATATCAATAACCTCAGATATGCAGATGACACCACCTTTATGGCAGAAAAGTGAAGAAGAACTAAAGAGCCTCTTGATGAAAGTGAAAGAGGAGAGTGAAAAAGTTGGCTTAAAGTTCAACACTCAGAAAACTAAGATCAACACTCAGAAAACTAAGATCATATCATCCAGTCCCATCACTTCATGGCAAATAGACGGGGAAAAAGTGGAAACAGTGGCTGACTTTATTTTTTTGGGCTCCAAAATCACTGCAGGTGGTGACTGCAGCCATGATATTAAAAGACGCTTGCTCCTTGGAAGGAAAGTTACGACCAACCTAGACAGCATATTAAAAAGCAGAGACATTACTTTGCCAACAAAGGTCTGTTTAGTCAAGGCTATGGTTTTTCCAGTATTCATGTATGGATGTGAGATCCGGACTATAAGGAAAGCTGAGCGCCGAAGAATTGATGCTTTTGAACTGTGGTGTTGGAGAAGACTCTTGAGAGTCCCTTGGACTGCAAGGAGATCCAACCAGTCCATCCTAAAGGAGATCAGTCCTGGGTGTTCACTGGAAAGACAGATGCTGAAGCTGAAACTCCAATACTTTGGCCACCTGATGTGAAGTGCTGACTCATTTAGAAAGACCCTGATGCTGGGAAAGATTGAAGGCAGGAGGAGAAGGGGACGACACGGATGAGATGGTTGGATGGCATTATCGACCCAATGGACACGGGTTTGGGTGGACTCCGGGAGTTGATGATGGACAGGGAGGCCTGGTGTGCTGTGGTTTATGGGGTCGCAAAGAGTCGGACACGACTGAGCAACCGAACTGATAGGTTATTAAAAGATACCGAATATTGGTTCCCTGTGCTACACAGTAGTCCTTGTTGTTTATTTTATATGTAGCAGTGTCACCTGTAAATCCCAAATTTATCCCTCCCCCTTTCCCCTTTGGTAACCACAGGATTGTTTTTCACCCAACTTCTTAATTTTATACGTTTAGCTACCGGACTTAAGTAGCTAGTTTTCATCCCTTGATTACTTCCATGGATAAACCTACTGTTTCTAATTTTCACTTGAATCTAATTTGTTTATTTTTAATTGAAGAATAATTGCCTTACAGAGTTCTGCTGTTTCCTGTCAAACCTCCACTGTCTTATTATCACTCGTCTTCATCAGTTGTTTAGTCTCACTGAAAAGGTCTACTCTTTTAATTTTCTCTTATTTGTAAATTTTAATTTTTCTCGTTATCTTCTATCTAGTTTTTTAAATCCCTCCCCCAATACTTCTGTTACATTTTTTTTCTGATAGGATTTGTTATCATAACAGCCTGCAGAAACAACTTGGACCCTAGCCCTTCTTGTTTTCTCAGGAACCTATCAATGATCACCCCCCCCTTTTTTTCCTCACATTTAAACCTGCTTGTTTATTCCGTCTTAAAAATAAAGGAGAAGAAAGAATGGTATCTCAAAAGACTCCCCTTTACTGCTACTGTTCTCAAGAGCTACCTGTGCCTGTGATTCTCATCTCCTCAGTGTCCACCCATTTATTTATTTGGCTGCTGTCTGTCGGGTCTCTGCTGCCCCATGGGGATCTCTTCTTGTGGTGTATGGACCCTCTAGCTGTGGAGCATGGGCTCAGTAGCTGCAGCAAGCTGGCTCTGGAGCGCAAGCTTCAGTAATTCCAGTGCACAGGCTTAGCTGCCCCGCAGCATGTGAGATCTTAGTTCCCGCACCCTGCACTGCACGGTAGATTCTCAACCAGTGGGCCACCAGAGAAGTCCCTCCTCATGACATTTTAATCTCTGCATCCAGTCACTCCACTAAAAGTGCTCTGAAAAGGCATCCATAACCTCAGCATAGCTAAATCCTAAGATATGTGTGATCCTCTTCCAGACTAACCTGACAGAAACAAGTGTCCCAGCTGAGCACTCTACTCTCCTGGTTTCCAAGACCCCTATCCTTCCGATTCTCCTCTTCCTCCTTTTCTTTCACATCCCTCTTTGCTAATCTTCTTTGCTGACTCTTCTCCCTCCACGTGTACACTCAAACCACTTGGAGGCCTAAGACCCTCTGGAGCCAGAATTCTCTCTACGTTGCTGGGAGGCTTTTTTCTTACTGGAACAACAGTGCTTACTAATATTTCATGCCAATCAGCTCTTTCCTGAGAAACTATTTTTCAAATTTTACTTATAAAAATCCAGTTTCCAATATATACAACTAAGTCAGAATGCTAAGAATCAGAAGAGGAATATGAATAATTACACACAGGAAGGAGATTCATTCCCTTGCATTCCAAGCAGAGACTGGTCTTGCCTTGATGACCTAACATTCTTGAATGTCTTTGCTGGTTCACATGGAAGGTGGCATGGGAGAGCATCTGTAGGCAAGTCTATGGACAGTCACTTTTTAATTTATTTCTTTCCAGGCTGCTTTGCCCTACCTTCACACAAGGCCAAGGGATCACTCTGAGGTTTCAAATGGATGCTATTAGTTGCCCAAAATACCTACCACCAAACGAAAACCAGAAACAGAAACCTGATTTAATCTAGCATCACTGCTACACAGTCACACGCTTTAAGTGACACCTCCTGGAGCCCAAACTTTGGGAGGAGGGAGGTGGACAGACAATCTAAGATGAACCACACAGAAGTCACATTACATATGAATGAGAGGACTTCTCTCTGCTTTCTAAAGGATGTGAGCAGTGGAACGTATGACTCGAGTTGTTGCTGACAGTGATTTTATGATAGAGAAGGGAAAATCATAGGATAAAGTTAAAGCTATTAATTTAATGGCAAAGGGACAATGAAAGGGACAAGATCCTAGGGAACACTGCTGAGTGTTGAATTCTTGGACCATGAAAGCTGCCCTACCTTGGAACTTCTGGTTCTGACACAGGATTAATGTCTTCCTTATTTTAATCAACTTAAGCAGGAATTTGTCACTTGGAGCACTCACATTTCTCATGTGAGTCAAGCAGCAATGAGGGGCTCCCTTAATCCACCAGGACCCACATTTGGCAACTCAAGCCCATCAAGAAGATCAAACTTAAGAAGAAAGCTTCCTGGAAGAGTCCTCTGACACAGAGAGGCAGCTGTGATGCCAATTTTTTGCCATCTTCCCTGACCTGAGAGGAGCGGTAACTATTCAGGAGAGGAGAGCTTTACCTGAAGATTAACATCTAGGGCAAGAGCTCTCTCGAAGGATCCACGGTAGAATCCAAGAGGCCAGGGAAATCATCTATAAACACTAAATGAAATTTGGCTTTTTCTTCATCTGTGAATGCAGACATTTAATCAATGTCTCTATCTTCTTCCTAAATAACACAAGGCTCTTAAAAGGCTTCTGTAACAAAGTATTATACACTTGATGTTTATTTAAACAACAGGAATTTATTATTCTCTCACAATTCTGAAGGCCAGAAGTGTTAAATCAAGGTTGCTGGCAGGGCCATCTTTCTACTGAAGGTTCTCCTAGTGGAGAATCCTTCCTTGCCTGTTCTAGCTTCTGGCAGCTCCATGTGACCTTGGTTTGTGGCTGTATCACTCCAACCTTTGCTTTCACATGGCCTTCTCCTCTGTGTCTGTCCCTTCACTTCTGTCTCTTACAAACACACTTCTCATTGGATTTAGGACCCATCTACACCGTCAAGGATGATCTCATCTAAGGATCTTTAATTTAATGACAACTGCAAAGACTTTTTTTCCCAAATGATGTTTCCACATTCACAGGTTCCAGGGACCAGACATGAACATATCTTCTGGGGGACTAGCTTTCACCCCCCTTTAGAAGGCAACTCCAACCACCACCTTTCACCTTATGTATAACTGTCCACTATACAGTCCACCTTGCTTTAATTATCCCCTAATAGTCAGTGCTTCATACAAGCAACCTACAGATGTTTGTCTGTTCTTAACATTAGTCAAGGTTCTCCAGAGAAACAGACCAGTAAGATACTTGCATATAAAGAGATTTATTTCATAAGAAACTGGCTTATGCAATTATGGAGGCTAACGAGGACTATAAGGAAAGCTGAGTGCTGAAGAATTGATGCTTTTGAGTTGTGGTGTTGGAAGAACGCTCTAGAGTGTCCCTTGGACAGCAAGGAGATCAAACCACTCCATCCTAAAGGAAATCTGTCCTGAATATTCATTGGAAGGACTGATGCTGAAGCTGAAGCTCCAATACTTCCGCCACCTGATGCGAAGAACTGACTCCTTAGAAAAGACCCTGATGCTGGGAAAGACTGAAGGCAGTAGGAGAAGGGGATGACAGGATGAGATGGTTGGATGGCATTACTGACGTGATGGACTTGACTTTGCGTGAGCTCCGGGAGTTGGTGATGGACAGGGAAGCCTGGTGTACTGCAGTCCAGGGGATTGCAGAGTCAGACACGACTGAGCAACTGAACTGAACAAGTCCCAGGACCTGCAAGGTAAGTCAGTAAGTTGGAGAGTTGATGGTGGAGTTCCAGTCCAAAGGCTGGAAAGATGCGCTGATGTTTCAGTTTAACACTGAGGGCAGGAAAAAGCCAACGATCAGTTTGAAGGCAGTCAGGCAAGAAGAAACTTACTTATTTGAAGGATAATCACCCCTGTTGTTTCATCTAAGCCTTCAACTGATTGGATGAGGCCCAACCACAACAGGGAGAGCAAACTGCTTTAACCTGCCTTATTCAATCTACCAATTTATCTGTTTTTCTCACCTAAAAACACCCTAACAGAAACACTCAGAATGATGCTGACTAAATACCTGGGAACCTTGTGGCCCTGTGAAGGTGACACATAAAATCAATCACCACAGTACTATTCATATCTCACTTCTCTGCTTCCTCCTTCTTACTTATTCTACATATTTTAGAAATTCTTTCAATGAAGATCTGTTAAGGGTAAACTTATTTTTCATGGTAAACATGTCTTTATGTATCTGAAAACTTTTACTTTCTCTCATTTCTGAATGATAAATTAAGGTAAAAAGTCTAGATTTTATTGTTCTGTTAGTACATTAAAGGTAATATTCCACTGTCTTCTGCTTCTTATACTGAGAAGAGCTGAAAAGAACATTTTAATTGTGTAGGTTCTCAAATGTTACCCACCTACTTTACTTTCAAATCTAGTATTTTTAAGAAGCAAAACAGATGTGTTTCTTATTTTTCTATTATCTGTCAATTTTTACTTTTGGTTTTATCTGAAGAAACAAACTTTTACAATATATTACAATCTTTTCATGCAGAATTTTAAAGGAAAAGAAAACAATAAAATATCTTCGGTACACCTAGAGTGCTGGATATATCAATCAGCATTGCAGAAAAGATCATACATAGCTGAACAGTCAGCAAGTTTGTCAATAGCCATCCATTATCATTACTTAGTTACTGTAGATCTCGAATGTATTTTGATTATTTTTCACATCCTTAGAAATTATATATATATATATATATCTGTTGGATGTTCTCCATGACATAATAAAAAGCATCTTAAAGTAATTTTAAATGATGGCTAATACAAATCAATCTGGAAAGTCGTGTTCAGAAACAATTTTTATTACAACTGATGTAACAAATACTTCATGCAAGAGAGATGCTGTAAATCAAAATAACTACAAATCACTGCAAGGTAAAATAATGGTATCACAGTACAACATACAAAAATGCTAATTATTTTATCCATATCACTCCCCATTCCACAAAAGCATTAGAGCATTGAGTACAACTCTTTCTGAGGCTTTCTTTTCTGCTAGCTCCTATCCATCACATTTTCCTCCCAGCTCTCTGATGTTTCTTTCGTTTTTCCATTGCTAGTCTCTTAGCGGGTGTGTTCACTAAGGCTCTGCCCCTAGGCCCTCTTTTCTCAGTGGGTCCATTCACATGGCTTCAACTATCACCTATATGTAGATAATGCTTAATTCTAAATCTCTCTTTGAGCGTTAGTCTTTAATTGTCAACTGCTTGCTAGATATTTCTCCATGAATACGGAGTATCTCAAACTCTTCCCACATCAAATGTGATCATTCTACACAGAATTCCTTACTGATAGTATCATCAGTAAAACTGTTAAACATATAAGGTGGAACTTTTCATTGCATTCCTGAAAACAGTTAAGTGGCTATAAAGAGACCTGCTCAATTAATAGTGTTCAATTTTCCTGGCTGCCACCAAGAACCAGCTAGACAAGCTCACTGTAACTAAATCCTGCTGATGTACATACAGAGAGATGTAAGAACTCCACTGAAGGCCCAAAGGAATATATGAAGACACGACTCCCTACTCCGGCTTTACTGAGGTATAATTAATAAAATAATTAATATAACTATTAATAAGAACTATATACATTTAGGGCTTCCCTGGCGGCTCAGAGAGTAAAGAATCTGCCTGCAATACAGAAGACCTGGGTTCAACCCCTGGGTTGGGAAGATCCCCTGGAGGAGGGAATGGCAACCCACTCTAGTATTCTTGTCTGGAGAATCCGCATGGACAGAGGAGCCTGGTGGGCTACAGTCTATGGGGTCACAAACAGTTGGACATGACTGAGCGACAAAGCAAGTATATATTTAAGATGGTGATCTGATATACCTATACCTGTGAAATGATTACAGTCAAGTCAATTAACATATCCATCACCTCATACAGTTAGTTACTTTTATTTTTTGGTGTGTGGTGAGAACACAGATGACCTACTATTTTACCAAATTTCAAGTATACAATGCAGTATTATTAACTATAGTCACCATGCTATACATGAGATTTCCCCAAAGTAAACAACACTGAAAGACATTATCACTTCTTGGGCAGAAAAGTAAAAGATGCAGAATCACTCCTAATTATCATTTGTTTCTGGTACTAATATTTTTAGTACTAGTGGTTCTGACAAAATGACAGTGTTGAAAAAGACTGGGCTATCTGAAACACATTTTCAAATGTCATAATTATGCATTCAACAATACATTAAAAGAGTAATACACTGTGATCAAGTGGGATTTTTTCCAGGGGTGCAAGGATGGTTCAACATCCATGAATCAATGTGATAAACCACATTAACAAGAAGGATAAAAATCTTATGATCATCACCAAAGATGCAGAGAAGCATGTGATAAAATTCAGCATCATTTATGATAAAAAAAAACTCTCAACAAAGTAAAATGGGTAGAGGGAATGTACCTCAACATAATGACAAGCCCACAGTTAACATCATACTCAACAGTAAAAACCTAAAAGTTCTTCCTCTAAGATTAGGAAAAAGACAAGGATACCCATTTTGCTACATTTATGCAACATGGTACTGGAAATTCTAGCCGTAACAATCAGGCAAGAAAAATATAAAAAAGGCATCCAAATCTGAAACGAAGTCATACTGCTCTATTTGTATATGTATGTGTTAAGTCTTTCAGTTGTGTCCAGCTCCTCGCAACTCCATGGACTGTAGCCCATCATGCTCTTCTGTCCACGGAATTTTTCAGGCAAGAATACTGAATGGGTTGCCATTTCCTCCTCCAGGGGATCTTCCCAACCCAAGGACTGAACCTGGGTCTCCTGCATTGCAGGCAAACTGTTTACCATCAGAGCCACCAGGGAAGCCCAATAAAATACTATTTGTAGATAACATGATATTGTATTTATAGAAAATCCCAAAGATTCCACCAAAAACTGTCTGAACTAACAAATTCAATAAAGTTGCAGGACATAAAATCAATATATGTAAATCAGTTGTGCTTATGTTATATACAGATAACAAACTACCAGAAAGAGAAATTAAGAAAACAGTTCTATTTATAGCTGCATCAAAAACAATTAAATATCTAGGAATAAAATTAACTATGGAGGTGAAAGATCCAAACAATGAAAACTATAAGACACCAATGAAAGAAACTGAAAAGACACAAATAAATGAAAAGATACTCTATGCTCATAGTTTGGAAGATTTAATATTGTTAAAATGTCCATTTTACCCAAAGCAATCTACAGATTCAATGTGATCTCTATAAAAAGTTCAATGACATTTCCCACAGAAACAGAACAAATAATCCTATAATTTGTATGGGATCACAAAATATCCCAAATAGACGAAACAATCTTGAAGAAGAACAAAGCTAGACACACCATAATTCCTAATTTCAAACTATATTATAAAGCTACAGTAATCAAAATAGTATGATACTGGCATAAAAACAGACACACAGATCAATCAGAATAGAGTCCCCAGAAATAATCACACATACATAGTCAATTCATTTACTGCAAACCAAGCAAGAATATACAATAGGGAAAGAAAAGCTTTGGAAAAACTGGACAGCTACATGCCAAAGATCGAAAATGGATCACTATCTTACAACATACACAAAAACAAGTCAAAATGGATTAAAGATCTGAATATAAGACTTGAAACCATAAAACTCCTAGAAGAATACACAGGAAGAACGCTCCCTGACATTAGTCTTGGCAATGAGTTTTTGGATTTGACACCAAAAGCAAAGGCAAAAAAACCAAAAATACACAATTGGGAATACATCAAACTAAAAAGCATCTGCTCAGCAAATGATACCATCAACAAAATTAAAAGGCAACCTAAGGAAAGAGAGAAAATATCTGCAGTTCATACATCTGATGAGGGGTGAATATGCAAAATATATTAAGAACTCATACAATTCAATTATCTAGTGTCCTTGTTTCATGCAAATTTCTATTTACATAGCTTCCCACTATTCCTTACATTTCACAGGAGCTAGCTAAGTGTATGATGAGATTGTTGTTATCCCTTGAATTAACGATGAGTTAAAAGAAATGATTCATTCACATAAAAAAACAACAACAAAACATGATGGGCGAGGAACAGTCTCACACTAACAGGAGAAGTATTTGTCCAGAGGCTGACTGACCACTGATCAAAAGGACTTTAAGCAAAACTTCTGAGGAAGGACCTAGGAGAACATGAAAAAAAAACCCATGAAATCAATCATGACAAAAAATATAAGTAATGACAAAAGAATGACTTGTCGTTACTTTGGTTCACAAACACCTCAGGTTATGAAAACTCCAAGCCTCTGTTCTCATTTGTTTTCTCACGTGAATAGTTTCTCACCGTGGTGCTTTTCTTCCTAATTGTCCTCCATAGGTACCGATTTCATGACTGTTGTTTTCATCTTCTCCTACCTCCTTCCTCAGCAGTTTTGGTTAGAGTCTTTTGATCAGTGCTCAGTCAGCCTCTGGACAAATACTCCTGTTAGTGTGAGTGGGCTTCCCTGGCGGCTCAGACAGGGAAGAATACGTCTGCAATGCGGGAGATCTGGGTTCAATCCCTGGGTCAGGAAGATCCCCTGGAGGAGGGAATGGCAACCCACTCCAGTATTCTTGCCTAGAGAATCCCCATGGACAGAGGAGTTTGGCAGGCTACAGTCCATGGGGTTGCAAAGAGCCTGACAAGACAGCGACTAAGCACACAGCACAATGACAAAAATATTAAAGTTTATCCTAAATATACAAAATAATCAATGAGATTTGTTTAAGTGGGTCTCAAGATTGGCTGATAATAATAAAAAAGAATACTTTACCTAAAAAAACTATTATCCAGAGGGAAAAAAGGAAAAGCAGTTATATCAAGATAGAGTACATCCTTGAAGAAAACCCAAGTGAAAAGAAGAACTCAGAACATGTCTGAGAGAGAGAAATGAGACTTTGATGGGGGCAATACACCAAGGTCAACTGGCCAAATGGAGTGAATATCAAAGTTCATTATAGATCACGAAAGTGGCAGACAAGATAGAGTACTTACTGACAGGGGTTCGAATCATCTGTAGAAATCTCCTTCAGCTAAAAGCAGGATATCTAACAGCTCCTGATCTGCTTTACTGTTCATTTCATCTCCCACAGAATAAATGCTAGGGACAACCAGAGGAAGATGCTTCCCTTGTAGCTCAGTCATAAAGAATCTGCCTGCAGTGCAGGAGATCCCTGAGTCGAGAAGATCTCCTGAAGAAGAAAATGGCAACCCACTCCAGTATCCTTGCCTGGAGAATCTCATGATCACAGAAGCCTGGTGGGCTGCAGTCCATGGGGTTGCAAAGAGTCGGGCACGACTGAGCGACTAACACTAACAAGAGGAAACTGCCACCCAGAACCTAACATATCCCCAGATTGTGACGTGGCCAATAACTTAGAAGAAAGCAGCCTATCATTTTACAGTATGCAAAGCCCAGGACAAAGAAGCTGGGTAATTACAAATCATCTTGATGAGAAAGAAAATGAAGAAACCAGCAAGAATGCACAAGATAAATTCAACTTTAAGGAAGATTAGTACAAAGTAAAGGCAAAGGTAGGATGACAGTATAGACTTATAAAAATTATCCCCAAAACTAAAAAGCCCAGAGAGAGTTGAAAGTCCTTTCCAAAAGATTTAAGTTTTTTCAGAGAAAGAAGAAACAGGTCACTGCTCAGGGCCAATATAACAATGTATGTAAACATTTCTCAAAACCCTTTTTGCTTTTGTTTCCTTACAAAGGGAAAGTAACCTGAGAACTAAGATGATCAGAGCAAGGCTAAAGCACAATGGAAATGGGTTCAAAGTTCAAAAGAAAGCAACCCTATTCTTAAGATAGGTCTCCCAGCTCATCTCAGTAAAACTGCTGTTCACAGTTGTGTATTCATGCTGGTTTCTTCAAGTAATCTCTCATCTCATGAAAACAATTTGCAACTACCCAGCTTTCTTTGACCCCAGTATTTGTAAACTTAAAAATGTTATAGTTGCTTTCTTCCAAATTTTCTAGTCACTTAGATTTACATCAACAAATGTAAAGAATACTTTCCACTCCTCATTGCATCTTCCTCAGCAGTGTCAGAGGCACGTAACTGCTTAACTTTTGTGATAATACAAACGTCTTTGGTCTCCTCCCTCACTGTCTTCTTGGCTACCCAGTCGTTTCAGCACTCTCTGATGAAAAGACTATTCTTTCCCTCAATGTTGGCACTTTTGTCAAAATCCATTGATCATAAATTAAGGGTTTATCTCTGGTTCTCAGTTCTATGCCACAGATATGTCTATCTACGGCATATGTCTACGCCAATCCACAGTGATGTGTAGTGTGTTTTGAAATCAGGACTTCCCTGGTGGCTCAGATAGTAAAGCATCTGCCTACAATGTGGAAGACCTGGGTTCGATCCTTGGGTCGGGAAGAAACCCTGGAGAAGGAAATGGCAACCCACTCTAGTACTCTTGCCTGAAAAATACCATGGATGGAGGAACCTGGTAGGCTCCATGGGGTTGCAAAGAGTTGGACATGCCTGAGCGACTTCACTCTTTCTTTGAAATCAGGAAATGTAGCGCTTTAATTTTATTTTTCTTTTTCAACATTGTTTTAACAATTCTGGGTCCACATAAATTTTGCTTGTCAATTTCTGCAAAAAAGCCAGCTGGTAAATTCTTAGGATTATATTGACTCTGTAGGTCAGTTTGGGGGAGTACTGCCACTATACCAGTATTAAGTTTCTAGATCCATGAACATGGGATGTCTTTCCATTTATTTGGGTTTTCTGGAACTTCCTGTGACAATATTTTTTAGTTTTCAGGGCCAAAAACATTTTTAAATTATATTAAAAGTACATTTTCTAATTGTTTGATCTGGCACACAGAAGTACTTTTGACTTGTGTGTGTATGTATCTAGTGACTTTTCTAAATTTACTTCAACCGAAAAAAAATCACTTATAATAAATAAGAAACTAAGAATTATTGACATTTAATTACGGATTAACACTGGCTTCTTTCCTTAATCCATGTCAGATGATTGTGTACCTCATATGGTATTCCAAGGTATCCTGAATGAAGGTATCCCACAAATGTAAAGTGGATGCATACCTCCCTCTCACACGTGTTTTCAGTTTTTTACAAAATAGCATATAGTTACATCAAGTTACACATGATACCATCTACTTTTAACTAAACTGTCTCTCATTAAATGGACAAATGCCTTAAAAAAAGTCCCTTCAAGATAAAGCAAAAATAAATTGGCAGAGCTGACATTTCTACTCCTATACAAGCTCTTTTTCACCAACCATAAAAGGTTTTTAAAAAAAACCCAACTAATCAGATTTGGAAAAGAACACCATCAAATAGGAAATGATCACAAAAGACTATTAGAAATACAGGCTTAATATAGCTATTATTAACTATTAACCTAAGTGTTACACTTTAAGGTACTATGTCAAAGAAAACCAGGAGTGTGGTTTAACATTTATAAGTATAGTACATATATTAGGAATAAATGTACACACACAATCAAAAAAGTGTGCCTCCCAGTACTACAGCGAGAGAGTGCCAGCAGACACAGGAAAGCCAGTTAGGAAGCCACAGTCCAGGAAAGAGATTAAAAAGTTGCAGTGGATATGGAGAGAAATGGAGACACATTTTAGAGATGTTAAAGAATATGGATCAACAGGACTTGGTAATTAATTAGATATGGGGGTAAAAATCTGTGCTGACTGAAACAGCAAACACTGGAGGAGGAACAGATTTTTGAGGAAAGACGGTGAATTGCTATGGACATTATCAGGCTCGTAAGGAAACTGAGAGGGAGAGAATAATTCCACTCCTAAGCGTATAGTCAATAAAATGTTATATACGTGTAACAAAAGACATGTACACAATCTTTATGACAGCATTGGTTGTAACTGCTAAAAAGCAGGCATCCCACATGTCCTTCAACAGCAAAATAGGTAAAATGTGGTATATTTATGCACTGGATCACTGACAAATTACTGCCATACACAACAACATGAATTTATCTCACCAGCACAATGTGAGCAAAAGAAACTAATCATAAGATGAAAAATAATACATACCATGATTCTATGTATAAAAAACAGGCATAATCTCTAGTGTTCAAAGTCAGAATAGTATTTACTTTGGGGGAGGGAGGGAGGAGAAACAGTGATTGAAAGGGGATTTCCAGGAAGCTCTGTGGAGCTGGTAACACTGTTTCTTGACAAGGTTCAGAGTGACATCAATGTGTTTGCCAGAGTTATTCATCAAGCTGCAGACTTATGAATGTACATTTTTCTGTGTGTTATAGCAAATGAATACTGTATAACTCCACTTAGATGAGGTTTCTAGAGCAGTCAAATTCATAGAGACAGAAAGTAGAAGGATGGGTTCCAGGGGCCGGGGAGAGAAGGAAATTCACAGTCGTTTAATGGATATGCAGTTTCAGTTTTTCAAAATGAAAACAGTTCTGGAGATTGGTTGCACAATAACACGCATCTATTCAACACTACTGAATGTCCCACACCTAAGTTGGTTAAGATGGTAGGCTTTATGTTATATGTACTTTACCATACTTGTAAGAGACTTCCCTGGTGGTACAGTGGATAAGAATCCTGCCAAAGCAGGGGATGCGGGTTTGACCACTGGGCTGGAAAGATTCCACGTGCCGCAGAGCAAGTGAACCCATGCAACAGTTACTGAGCCTGAGCCGCCACTAATGAGCCTATGAGTCACAACTATCACAGCCTGTGAGCCCAGGGCCTGTGCTCCATAACAGTGAAACCACTGCAAAAAGAACCCCAACCACTTCAACAGAGCAGCCTCCACTTACTGCAACTAGAGAAGCCCAAGTGTGGCAACAAAGACCCAGTGAAACAAAAAAAATCAAACCAACCAACCCTTCAATAGTTTTCTATTCCTCTTGGGATAATGTCAAAAATTGGAACATAGCCTAAGAAGTACTGACCCACATTTTCTTTTTTTTTTTTTTTCTTTATTTTTATTAGTTGGAGGCTAATTACTTCACAACATTGCAGTGGGTTTTGTCATACATTGACATGAATCAGCCATGGAGTTACATGTTTCATCTCTGCTGTATACCATTCTCCCTCTTACTCTCTAAACTCCCCCTTACTCTCTAAACTTAAGCATTCCAACTTTTTTTTTCTTTTTAATATCACTTTCAGTTTTCATATATGTTCCTAGCCTGAACTGGTCTTCCATTCCATGTCCCTCTTCGTTTAATATCTGCTCATGCTTTATCCTCAGCTTAACATCATTTCTTCAGAGAAGTATTTCCTGACCAACCTAGACTGGGTTAATATTCTCATTTATGCTCTTGACCGTTTCCCCAAGAATTATTAAATAATTCTTGTGTTATTATTTGCTTAATGTCTGTTTTCACCATGACACAATACACAGGGGATAACTCACCTTGCTGCTTGCACCAGACAGAATGCAGGAACTTCTTGTTCTGCCTGCTATATACTTCCTGTTGTTCAGTCGTGAAGTCGTGTCCAACTCTTTATGACCCCATGAACTGCAGCATGCCAGGCTTCTCTGTAAATCACTATCTCCTACTCATGTCCATTGAGTCAGTAATGCCATCCAAACATCTCATCCTCTGTCGCCCCCTTTCTCCTCTTGCTCCCCTCTCATCAGGTGGGCGAAGTATTGGCACTTCCCCATCAGTCCTTCCAATGAATATTCAGGACTGATTTCCTTTAGGATGGGCTGGTTTGATCTCCTTCCAATCCAAGGGACTCTCAAGAGTCTTCTCCAAGACCACAGTTGAAAGAATCAATTCTTCAGCACTCAGCCTTCTTTATGGTCCAACTCTCACATCCATAGATGATCACTGGAAAAACCATAGCTTTAACTAGATGGATCTCTATTGGTAAAGTGATGTCTCTGCTTTTTAATACACTGTCTAGGTTTGTCATAGCTATTTTTCCAAGGAGCAAGTATCTTTTAATTTTGTAACCGTAGTCACCATTCGCATTGATTTTGGAGCCCAAGAAAATGAAATATGACACTGTTTCTCCGCATCTCCCATATCTATTTGACATGAAGTGACAAGACTGGATGCCATGATCTTAGTTTCTTGAATGTAGAGTTTTAAGCCAGTTTTTTCACTGTCTTCTTTCACTTTAATCAAGAGGCTCTTTAGTTCTTCACTTTCTGCCATTAAAGTGGTATCATCTGCGTATCTGAAGTTATTGCTATTTCTCCTGGCAATCTTGATTCTGGGATTTCGTATGATGTATTCTGCATGTAAGTTAAATAAAGCAGGGTGACAATATACAGTCTTGATGTACTCCTTTCCCAATTCTGAACCAGTTTGTTTCATGGCTGGTTCTAACTATTGTTTCTTCTCCTGCAAACAGGTTTCTCTGGAGGCAAGTAAGGTGGTCTGGTATTCCCATTTCCTTGAGAATTTCCAGTTTGTTGTGACCCACACAGTCAAAGGCTTTAGCTTAGTCAGTGAAGCAGAAGCAGATTTTCTTTAATTGCCTTGTTTTTTCTATGATCCAGCATTCGTTGGCATTTGATCTCCGGTTCCTCTGCCTTTTCTAAACCCAGCTTGTACATCTGGAAGGTATCAGTTCACATGCTACTGAAGTCTAGCTTGAAGGATTTTGAGCATAATCTTGCTGGCACGTGAAATGAGTGCATGAAGCTGAGGTGGGATGAGGCCCAGGAGCCGAGGGCACCCCAGCTTCACCACTGCAGTCGGCCACCTTGGAGCCACTGTCCGTCACGGAGCCCATCTGCCACCCAGGGGCCAAGGGTACCCCAAGGCTTTCCGCTGCTGCTGGTCACCCTGGGACCGATCTGCCGCTGCTGCTGGCTCCACACATGGAACTGGGGGCGCTGGTCACTACCCTCCTCCCACCTCTGTCTCTGGGCTGATCTTTCTGAGGCTGCTTCCCAAGCCAGCAATGCCTCTTCAGGCAGCAACACCCATGTCATCCCGTGGTGGCCTCTCTGCTCCAGAAACACTTGCTCGTCCTCGCATGGCAGCACGCCAGGGCCCGGGCCGCAGCTGGCAGCCCGGACCATCAGCCGCGGCATCCAGCGGTCTCGCCCTGCGGAGACTCCGGCCAGCCGCCCCTCAGCAGTCGGCATCCTGCACAAGCAGCACCAAGGCCGCTGCTGACGTATTTTAAGACCGCTATACACTGGGTGTTAAATAATTATTTGCTGAATGAATATTTGAAGCAGCTGTCCCACATGAGTTTAGGATTTCTGATCCAGATGAATTATAGTCTGGGGACAACTTTCAGAAAAGAAACTGCGCCACTGAATGAACTTTGAGGAATCATAGAAGAAAGGTATCAGAAAGCTAACCTGTGTAAATAGCACTTCATTGTTTATAAACTGATAAAGAAGGGCTGTGGAAGTTATGAGCTCCTTAGGGTACTATTAAACCTTGGCAAATGTCAGAAATAATTACTGAAGGAATAATTTGTAGACACCTAAATCATGGGATTCCTACATAGGTTCATCTGCCTATGTGCAGAAGGATGAGTAATGCTCTCCATCCTAAGATGTCTCCATCTTGATCCTTGGGACCTGTGAATACAATTAGGTTACATGACAAGAGGGAATTAAGGATGGTAAGTAGCTGACTGCTTATTTAACTTATATGCAGAGTACATCATGAGAAACACTGGGCTGGAAGAAGCACAAGCTGGAATCAAGATTGCTGGGAGAAATATCAATAACCTCAGATATGCAGATGACACCACCCTTATGGCAGAAAGTGAAGAGGAACTAAAAAGCCTCTTAATGAAAGTGAAAGAGGAGAGTGAAAAAGTTGGCTTAAAGCTCAACATTCCGAAAACTAAGATCCTGGCATCTGGTCCCATCACTTCATGGGAAACAGACGGAGAGACAGTGGAAACAGTGTCAGACTTTATTTTTTTGGGCTCCAAAATCACTGCAGATGGTGATTGCAGACATGAAATTAAAAGACGCTTACTCCTTGGAAGGAAAGTTATGACCAACCTAGACAGAATATTGAAAAGCAGAGACATTACTTTGCCAACAAAGGTCCGTCTAGTCAAGGCTATGGTTTTTCCAGTGGTCATGTATGGATGTGAGAGTTGGACTGTAAAGAAAGCTGAGCACTGAAAAATTGATGCTTTTGAACTGTGGTGTTGGAGAAGACTCTTGAGAGTCCCTTGGACTGCAAGGAGGTGCAACCGGTTCATCCTCAAGGAGATCAGTCCTGGGTGTTCACTGGAAGGACTGATGCTGGAGCTGAAACTCCAGTACTTTGGCCACCTCAAGTGAAGAGCTGACTCAATGGAAAAGACCCTGATGCTGGGAGGGATTGGGGGCAGGAGGAGAAGGGGACGACACAGGATGAGATGGTTGGATGGCATCACCGACTCGATGGACATGGGTTTGAGTAAACTCCGGGAGTTGGTGATGGACAGGGAGGCCTGGCGTGCTGCAATTCATGGGGTCGCAAAGAGTCAGACATGACTGAGCGACTGAACTGAACTGAACTGAAGTAGCTGACTTTAAAATCAAGAGGTTACCTTGGATTATGTGGGTGGAAATGAAAATTGCTCATTCATTACTCACTCTTTGCCACCCCGTGGACTGTAGCTTTCCAGGCTCCTGTGCCCAAGGACTTCTCCAGGCCAGAATACTGGAGGGGGTTGCCATTCCCTTCTCCAGGGTAACTCCACCCCAGGGCTGGAACCCAGGTCTCCTGTCACAGGCAGATCCTCTACTGTCTGCGCCACCAGGGAAGCCCACACGTAAGATCACATGTGGGCGGGCCCCATGCAGTCACAGGGTCTCACGTGTAGGAGAGAGGCTGAAGATGAGTGCCCCAGAAGGCTATGAAACGCTCTCTGCTGGCTCTGAAGAGGCGGGGAGCATGAGCTAATGAATGCATGCAGTCTCCAGAAGCCAGGAAAAACAAGAAAAGCAGTTTTGCCCAACACCGTGATTTTAGCCCAGTGCCACCCATTTAGGACTTCTCACTCCCAGAACTGAAAGGTAATAAATCTGTGTTCTTTTAAGCCACCTGGTTTAAGATAACTGATCACAGTGGCAACAGGAAAGTAACATACTATGTTTAAGCCATAAAGACTTACTTCTCCTTCCCAGCAAATCAGGAACAAAGTAAATACAATATATTTGTTTTTTTTTTTTTAAATCAAAGAACTTGATTGGCTTTTACGATATAAGACAAAGAAATATGTACAATGTGAAATGCAAACTCAATAAATTAAATTAGAAAACTATGAAATGCCCACTCCACTCCCCAGAAGTGCTCAGTAATGGAATAATGTTAACCATCTTAGAAGGTTTTTAGGAACACACTACAAGGGTCTGTTCATTCACACTCTTTGATATTTGATAACTTTTATCAATAACCTACATCAGTGTTCTGAACTTTGGGTCTATGAACCATTTGAGGCTTCAAGAGGCATCTGAACATCCTAAACCTTACTGAAAACTTGGTGTATATATACATAAATAAGTACTTTTCATCAGAAAGGTCCACAGCTTTCATTAAAGTCTTGAATCCACAACCACAGAAGGTTAAGAATCACTTAGGTGAAGATACAAAAAGTATGCTCATCACCTTCATGGGTGACACACAAGCTGCTATGAAGAATAAAGACTGGATGACAGATCAGGATTCAAAAAGTATCCTGAAAGGCTGAATGACCAGCCTAAATCCAGTAAAGATAAAATCATTTGATTTAGGGCAACCTCTATGAAAACGTCCTAGAAAGTCTAATCAGCAGTAATCTCAGTATGAGTCACTGGTTAAGGGAACCAAAATAACCTATATGACTCTAGACATGTGTTCAGAATGATGGGGAAGAAAGCAGTTCTACTCTCTTCTGTACTGGTGAAACCAAACTGCAGTACTGTTCAATTGTGTTTTCTCTTTGCATTAATTCTTATGGCTGCCATATCAAATGACTACAAACCTGTGGCTTCAGTCAGTTCAGTACAGTTGCTCAGTCTCGTCCGACTCTTGGAAACCCCATGGACAACAGCACGCCAGGCCTCCCTGTCCATCACCAACTCCCAGAGTTTACTCAAACTCAAGTCCATTGAGTCGGTAATGCCATCCAACCATCTCATCCTCTGTCATCCCATTCTCCTCCCGCCTTCAATCTTTCCCAGCATCTGGGTCTTTTTACATGAGTCAGTTCTTCACATAGGTGGCCAAAGTATTGGAGTTTCAGCTTCAAAATCAATCCTTCCAATGAATATTCAGGACTGATTTCCTTTAGGATTGACTGGTTGGATCTCCTTGCAGTCCAAGAGACTCTCAAGAGTCTTCTCCAACACAGTAGTTTGAAAGCATCAATTCTTCAGCACTCAGCTTTCTTTATAGTCCAACTCTCACATTCATACATGACTAGTGGGAAAAACCACAGCTTTAACTATAAAGACCTTTGTTGGCAAAGTAATGTCTTTGCTTTTTAATATGTTATCTATGTTGGTCATAACTTTTTTCCCAAGGAATAACTGTCTTTTAATTTCATGGCTGCAGTCACCATCTGCAGTGACTTTGGAGCCCCCCAAAAATAAAGTCTGTCACTGTTTCCACTGTTTCCCCATCTATTTGCCACAAAGTGATGGGACCAGATGCCATGATCTTAGTTTTCTGAATGTAGAGCTTTAAGCCAACTTTTTCACTCTCCTCTTTTAATTTCATCAAGAGGCTCTTTAGTTCTTCTTCACTTTCTGCCATAAGGGTGGTGTCATCTGCACATCTGAGGTTATTGATATTTCTCTTGGCAATCTTGATTCCAGCTTGTGCTTCATCCAGCCCGACATTTCTCATGATGTACTCTGCATACAAGTTAAATAAGCAGGGTGACAATACACAACTTTGATGTACTCCTTTTCCTATTTGTAACCAGTCTGTTGTTCCATGTCCACTTCTAACTGTTGATTCTTGACCTGCATACAGATTTCTCAAGAGGCAGGTCTTGAGATACCAGGTGGGTCTGGTATTCCCATCTCTTTCAGAATTTTCCACAGTTTGTTGTGATTCACACAGTCAAAGGCTTTGGCATAGTCAATAAAGCAGAAATAGATGTTTTTCTGAAACTCTCTTGCTTTTTCAATGATCTAATGGATGTTGGCTATTTGATCTCTGGTTCCTTTGCCTTTTCAAAATCCAGCTTAAACATCTCACAGTTCATGGTTCATGTACTGTTGAAGCCTGGCTTGGAGAATTTTGAGCATTACTTTACTAGTGTGTGAAATGAGTGCAACGGTGCAGTAGTTTGAACATTCTTTGGCATTGCCTTTCTTTGGGATTGGAATGAAAACTGACCTTTTCCAGTCCTGTGGTCACTACTGAGTTTTCCAAAATTGTCAGCATATTGAGTGTAGCACTTTCATGGCATCATCTTTCAGGATTTGAAACAGCTCAACTGGAGATCCATCATCTCCACTAGCTTTGTTCATAGTGATGTTTCCTAAGGCCCACTTGACTTTGCACTCCAGGATGTCTGGCTCTAGGTGACTGATCACACCATCATGATTATCTGGGTTGTGAAGATCTTTTTTGTACAGTTCTTCCGTGTATTCCGTGTATTCTTATCACCTTTTCTTAATATCTTCTTCTGTTAGGGTCATATCATTTCTGTCCTTTATTGAGCCAATCTTTGCATGAAATGTTCCCTTGGTATGTATAATTTTCTTGAAGAGATCTCTAGTCTTTCCCATTCTATTGTTTTCCTCTATTTCTTTGCACTGATCACTGAGGAAGGCTTTCTTATCTCTCCTTGCTATTCTTTGGAACTCTGCATTCAAATGGGTGTATCTTTCCTTTTCTCCTTTGCTTTTCTCGTCTCTTCTTTTCTCAGCTATTTATAAGACCTCCTCAGACAGCCATTTTGCTTTTTCGCACTTCTTTTTCTTGAGGGTGGTTGTGATCCCTGTCTCTTGTACAATGTCACGAACCTCAGTCCATAGTTTTTCAGTCACTCTATCAGATGTAATCCCTTGAATTTATTTCTACTTCCACTGTATAATCATAAGGGATTTGATTTAGGTCATGCCTGAATGGTCTAGTGGTTTCCCCTACTTTCTTCAATTTAAGTCTGAATTTGGCAATAAAGAGTTCATGGTCTGAGCCACAGTCAGCTCCTGGTCTTGTTTTTGATGACTGTATAGAGTTTCTCCATCTTCAGCTGCAAAGAATAAAATCAATCTGTTTTCGGTATTGAACATCTGGTGATGTCCATGTGTGGCTTAAAACAACATAAATGTATTGTCTCCTAATTCAGGAGGGCAGAAGTCAAGATCAAGGTGTCGGTATAGTTGGCTCCTTCTGGAGGCTCCAAGGGAAAAACAGTCCTATGCCTCTCTCCCAGCCTCTGGTCATTGCCAGCAATCCTTGGCACTCCCTAGCTGTGGCAGCATAACTCCTATTTCAGCCTCTATCTTCTCATGGCCTTTATCTTTGTTTGTTTCTCTGCATTCTCTCTTCTTAGAAGGACACAAATTACTGGATTTAGGGTCTACCATAAACTAGTATGATCTTATATTGATCCTTAACTACTTACATCTGCAAAGATCTTATTTGCAAATAAGATCAGATTCTGAAGTGCCAGGTGGACATGAATTTTTGTGGGATGTTACTAAATTCACTGTATCCTTTAAGTGGAATGCTGCGTTCTGCGGTTTAAAATACTATATTCTTAAGAACAAAGATAAGAACATGAAGTCTAAGGGTTAGAGGACTTGAATCAGACAAGGAAATTAACAACTGTCTACAAATTTTTTGAACCAATTTTTCTTGTGCAGATGAAAAAAAGACTTTCTAACATTCTGTTTTCCAGAGATGAATGTGGTAGATTTCCATTACTCATTTGTTCAAGTGTGAGCTGTAAAACCATTGGATAGAAAAGCTGAGGCCTCAGATGAGTGGCTAGACTTGATTACAGATGACCATTAAGTTCTTAGATTCTACAATTCCTTCCCCATGTCTCCATCTCCATGGTCCTTTTAACTGGCCATTATATAGAATCAAGGAGAAGGCAATGGCAACCCACTCCCGTACTCCTGCCTGGAAAATCCCACGGACGGAGGAGCCTGGGAGGCTGTAGTCCATGGGGTTGCGAAGAGTTGAACACAACTGAGGGACTTCACTTTCATGCACTGGAGAAGGAAATGGTGACCCACTCCAATGTTCTTGCCTGAAGAATCTCAGGGACAGAGGAGCCTGGTGGGCTGCCATCTATGGGGTCACACAGAGTTGGACACCACTGAAGCGACTTAGCAGCAGCAGCAGCATACAGAATCAAAGAACCATAAAGCTCTATTAATACAGCAACCATCATGTGAAGACTAGGAGGTAGAGGTGAGTGGGATACCAGCAAGAAGGCACACATTGTAAAGAAAACACAGAGGCCCTAGGAACGAGAGTATCAAAATACAGGTAGCTTCAGCACAGAGAGCAAGGGAGAGATGAATGGCCTGAGGGAGCGGAAGGCTGGAACCAACCAATCAGGAGGTGCCTTGTATACTACAGTAAGGCATTCAGATTTCCACTCTAAGGATTAGAAGAAGCCACTGAGGGGTAATTTAAGCAAGCAGTGACAAGACTGGGTGAAGTTTCAAGATCACTGTGGCTACTGGGGAGAAACGACTGACAGAAATTAAGAAGCAGGAAGACCAGAGAGATGGCAACTGTCTGCACTAAGATGACAGGAGTGAAAATGGCAAGCAACAGATAGATATGATACACCCTGACAGTAAAATGTGAAGGATAAATCAGAAGTGGAATGTAAGAAAAAGAAGCTAGGATGACTCCTAAATTTGTTTAAATTACAAGAGAGGACAGTGATGTCATTTGCTGAGACGGGGAAGACTAGAAAACAGGTATTAGTCACTCAGTTGTGTCCAACTCTTTGCAACCCCATGGACTGCAGCCCACTAGGCTCCTCTGTCCAATGAACTGTCCAGGCAAGAATACTAGTGGGTAGTCATTCCCTTCTCTAGGGGATCTTTCCGACCCAGGGATTGAACCTGGGTCTCCTGCATTGCAAGCAGATTCTTCACCATTTGAGCCACCAGGGAAACCCTGAAAACAGTGGTAGTAGACAGGATATATATACATAAATATGTGCATACACACACACACACACACACACACACACACACATATCAAAACTCCATTTATCAATCTGGAG
Source organism: Muntiacus reevesi (assembly GCF_963930625.1). Classification (NCBI taxonomy): domain Eukaryota; kingdom Metazoa; phylum Chordata; class Mammalia; order Artiodactyla; family Cervidae; genus Muntiacus; species Muntiacus reevesi. The sequence continues at coordinate 180,152,698 of NC_089249.1, read as the reverse complement.
ATGTTTTTGGGAAATTTAAGTTAAAAATACCAAGTAGGCAGTTGAATATATGAATCCAGAGCTCAGAGAAGACTAGGCTAAAAGTAAAGACATAGGAAGAAGTGACAGGAGACAAGTGGAAAGAGGAAAAGCTTACTGTAAACCAAAATGGAGGACACATCTTGCTAACGGACCCTCAAAATAAATCAAGACAGAGCACAGAGAGACATGTTTCACAACTATGGTGGCTCAACGTTAAGATGCCAAGTGTTGTTCCAGGGGAAGGAGCTTTGGGGAGGCTGCTCTCACTGCTTCCAGTGCGGCTGCCTCTATGATGGCTCATCTTGCTGGAAAACAAATGCTGACTGCTATTTTCGCTTCTGGCCTTTTTTCTGCTAAAAGCAAAAATCCTCTTTAGGTTTCTTTTGGTTATCAAAAATAGGTAATAATATAGGTCTTTCATAAAAGCAAAATGGCATAAGGTGAACTTCCGAAAAGTGGAGATTACCCATAGTTAAGTCTTCATGCTTTAAATACAGACTGATTTTAAATAGGGAAAACCAAAATAAAATAAAAGCATTAATATCATCATCATAAAAATATTATACACAAGTCCTGTCCCTTTCTAGGATTCACTAACTGCTCAAAATGATGCCACAACTATGCCACACACATACCCTGAGAAAACCATAACTGAAAAAGACACATGCACCCCAGTGTTCACTGCAGCAGTATTTACAATAGCTAGGACATGGAAGCAACCTAGATGTCCATGGACAGATGAATGGATAAAGAAACTGCGGTACATATATACAATGGAATATTACTCAGCCATAAAAAGGAACATATTTGAGTCAGTTCTAATGAGGTGGATGAAGCTAGAGCTTATTATACAGAGTAAAGTAAGTCAAAAAGAGAAGAATAAGTGTCATATATTAACGCATATATATGGAATCTAGAAAGATGGCACTGAGGAACCTATTTGCAGGGCAGCAATGGAGACTCGGGCATAGAGAACAGACTTCTGGACACAGGGGGCAAAGAGAGGGTGGGACAAATGGAAAGAGTAGGATGGAAGAATATACATTACCGTATGTAAAACAGATAGCCAGTGGGAATTTGCTGTATGATTCAGGGAGCTCAAATCCAATGAGGAGTGGGATGGGTGGGAGTTGGGAGGGAGCTTCAATAGGGAGGGGACGTGTGTATACCCATGGCTGAGTCATGCTGATGTATGCAGAAACCAACACACTACTGTAAAGCAATTATCCTTCAATTAAAAATAAATAAATAAATAAAAACAATGCCACATTTTAGCTTGATTCCTGTTAAGACAAGAATACTTGGTCTTAACTCTTTTCTTACTGGGGAAAAACATGCACTTTTCAGCATATTTCTAGTCATCTCTCAGTTTTCTACTCATTCTAACCATGGTTTGGAATTAATTCAATTTTTCTTGAAGCTAGGGAATAAACTTTATTAAAAAATATTTTATTAAAAAAACTTGTATTAAAAAAAATTAAAAGGCGAGGGTGGGATGTTTCGAGAGAACAGCATCAAAACATGTATATTATCTATGGTGAAACAGATCACCAGCCCAGGCTGGATGCATGAGACAAGTGCTCGGGCCTGGTGCACTGGGAAGACTCAGAGGGATCGGGTAGAGAGGGAGGTGGGAGGGGGCATCGGGATGGGGAATACATATAAATCCATGGCTGATTCATGTCAATGTATGGCAAAAACCACTACAATACTGTAAAGTAATTAGCCTCCAACTAACAAAAATAAATGGAAAAAAAAATCAACTTTAGACACTTATTTGTTCCCTTTAGAGAGTATGACTTTCCCTCTGTGAAGAAGGTTTTATATTAAAAATAACTTCAAAAAAATGAGAGAAAAGAAAATGAGAAATGTTACCCATGATCCAACAAACATAACACAGCCATTTTTATTTCTGCATATTACTTTGAGTCCCTGTCCACTGTAAAGATATTACTTTTGTAGGATATACTTAACTTTCACATGATCCCCTTTAATGGTTGTGTAACATTCCACGAAGTAGACCATTTATAATTTACTAAACTCACTTGAGAAGTGGTACAAGACATGGTGGAAGTATGAGCTCTGTAGTCAGACAGACCTACATCAAATCCAATCACTTCTGAATCAGCTGGTGGATTACTCCACTCACTTTAATTTGTCCAACACTAATTACCAGTACCACCCTCCTATGTTCCAGGCTCAGCACTGAATATACAAAGTGGACACCAGGATCTCTGCCTTCAGAAGCAAACAAGATAGATACACAATTTCCAATCACATTAAGTGCTATAAAGAAAAAAACAGAAAAAACACAAAAACACCAAGAGACTGGAGTGCCTTGAATTCCCATCCACAGAATGAGGATATCTTACCACCTAGAGCTGTTACAAGAATTCAATGATACTCCATGTACAATACTTGGCACCATTCTGGGCAGAGAGTATGTATCCAGTATATGTTAACTATATCACTGTTTGGGATAAAAAGAGATCACCAAAGCAGGAACTATCATCCTCTCATTATACACTTTCTTTGTTTCTCTATCAATATAAATCCTACACTTTTTCAGGTTTGAGTTTACTGCTAGAAGTTTGATGTGGGTCTACTTTTTAAAAATTTGTTTTATTGAAGGATAATTGTTTTACAGAATTTTGCTATTTTCTGTCAAACTTCAACATTAATCAGCCATAGGTACACATATATCACCTTCCTTTTGAACCTCTCTCCCCATCCTACCCCCTAGGTTGAGACAGAGCCCCTGATTGAGTTTCCTGAGCCATATATCAAATTCCTGTTGGCTATCTATTTTACATATAGTAAAGTAAGTTTCCGACTCAATGCACATGGGTTTGGGTGGAATCCGGGAGTTGGTGATGGATAGGGAGGCCTGGCGTGCTGCAGTTCATGGGGTCGCAAAGAGTCGGACACGACTGAGCGACTGAACTGAACTCAAAGTAAGTTTCCATGTTACTCTTTCCATACATCTCACCCTCTCCTCCCCTCTCCCTCTGTTCATAAGTCTATTCTCTATGTCTGTTTCTGCATTGTTGCCCTGTAAATATCTTTAGTACCACTTTCTAGATTCTGTATATATGCATTAAAATACAGTATTTATCTCTTTCTGACTCACTTCACTCTGTGTAATAGATTCAAGGTTCATCCACCTCATTAGAATTGACTCAAATGCGTTCCTTTTTATGGCTGAGTAATATTCCATTGTGTATATGTACCACAACTTCTTTATCCATTCATCTGTCCATGGACATCTAGGTTGCTTCCATGTTCTAACTATTGTAAACAGTGCTGCAATGAACAATGGGATACATGTGTGTTTTTCAATTTTGGTTTCCTCAGGGTATATGCCTAGGAGATTGCTGGGTCATATGGTGATTTTATTCCTAGTTTTTTAAGGCATCTCCATACCACCTTCCATAGTGGCTGTATCAATTTACATTCCCACCAACAGTGCAAGAGAGCTCCCTTTTCTCCACACCCTCAGCCAGCATTTATTGTTTGTAGATTTTTTTTTTCCCCATTTATTAGTTGGAGGCTAATTACTTGACAATATTGTAGTGGTTTTTGCCATACATTGCCATGGCTGTTTGTAGACTTTCTGATGATGGCCATTCTGACTGGTGTGAGGTGATATCTCATTGTAGTTTTGATTTGCATTTCTCTAATAATGAGCGATGTTGAGCATATTTTCATGTGTTTGTTAGTCATCTGTATGTCTTCTTTGGAGAAATGTCTGTTTAGGTCTTTTTCCCACTTTTTGATTGGGTTGTTTGAGTTTCTAGCATTGAGTTGTATGAGCTGCTTGTATATTTTGGAAATGAATCTTTTGTCAGTTGTTTCATTTGCTATTATTTTCTCCCATTCTGAGGGTTGTCTTTTCACCTTGCTCATAGTTTGATGTAGGTCTATTTTTAGATCCATTTCTCTCCTTGTCATGTTCAAGTTTCCTTTTACCTCCGTGAACAAACTGAGTATATTTATAATAGATCTTTCAACACCTTTATTTGCAATTCCATCATTTGTCCCACTTCTGGGACTGTTTCTGCTGTTTTCTGTCTGGTTATGGGTCATATTTTCTCTACTTGGCTTGTCTGCTCATTTTTTATTGGATGCTGGTATTGGATTTCACGTTTTAGGGAGCTGGACTTTGTTCTAATCCCTTCAGATATTGTTAGGGTTTGTTCACAATTAGGTACTTTGAATAAATCTCATCCTTTTAAGGTTTGCCTCTAAGATTTGCTAGGTGGGTCCAGAACAGGCTTTTCTCCAGGGCTAATTTGGCCTTACTCCATGCCTCATCCATTAGGTCTTTCTACTTTGATTAGTGAGAATATGAACTATTCCCAGCCTTGTGTGAACTCCCAAGAATTCTTCCACCTGCTAATTTCCAACAGGTCTCCATAAAATGAGTCGAACAGTACTCGATCAAAGGCTTGAGTGAATGAACCCCTTGTAGCTCCCTCCTCTCCTGTACCTGACCTCCTCACACATTCAAGCCTACTCAGGCTGCCTTCACCTCTCTGAGCTCTGTCTCATCAACTCAGGAAGACCACTAGATTCTTTCTGGGTTCCCTTTCCCTGAGCTTCAGTTTAGAAACTCTCCAGGTGGTAAGCTGAGGCAGTCACAGAACTCTGCAGTTTGTTTCCTTTCTCTCAGAGATCACTGTCCTGTGCTGTTTTCTGACCTATTTCTAAAACTGCTGTTTCATAACTGTCAGGTTTTCCAGTCACTTGAGGTGGCAAGGTAAACCTAGTGTCTGTTATTCCATTATGGCTAGAGGAAGAACTGATCAAGATTAATTTCAACTTCCACATTTTCAATGAAACCTCTCTAGACTACAAGTCCAAATAATTTTTCGTTTCTCTGATCTTTGTACCATTTACTGATCTAGCATAATAACAGAAGCCCTACAGTACAGAGGCCTTCTATCAACACCCCACCATCCCCATCCCATCATACAGATTCCAGCAACACCTGCCATCAGTTTCACTACCAGAGCAAGCACCACAGGGTTAAATGCAACCACATATTACAGTGGCTTGCTAGTGCCAGGCACAGTTTGAGGTATTTGGTTAAAACAAAGAAGACGCTGTCCCTCATTTCCAAGAACTCACAGTTTGGGACAACGTAGGAATCAACTTCTCACCCATAAATCCATAACATAGTTTTAATGGGAAAAACTAAGGTATAAATGAACCTTTAGAATATGGATTGTGGCTTGTCAAAAATTTTCTTAAAGGGCTAGAGAACAAGCAGTTTAGGCTTGGAAGTCATATAGGCTCCTATAATAACCGCTCACAGAGCCACAGACACGTGAATGAATGGACACAGCGGTGTTCCAACAAACTCTGTTTACAATAACATGCGGCCGGTCCCCTTGCTGGTGTCTGCAGACAGCCTGCACCATCTTCTAAATGGCATGTCCTATTTGTGCCATCCCGACAAGTTCTCTTAGGCAGGAATTGCATACCATATCTTCCACACACACACCACAGAACTTGCATAATACAAGCTCAGAGGAGTTTATTAAGGACTTTTTAATTTATTTAATTTGGCATTTGAAGGGATCCCTTTATTTCATTCAAAATTGCTTCCAACAGTAAAGAAAGCTACACTTACTATGACTTATGGAAAAGAAATGAATGTTTAGTGCATAAAATACTCTAAGGATGATAAACCAAACAAATGATGATCCTGAAAACTTAATTTCATTTTGTAAATAAGTCACGGTTGCTATACTTAAAAGAACCAGCTCTGAGGACTGGTACAATTAGGTACTTCGAATAAATCTCATCCTTTTAAGGTTTGCCTCTAAGATTTGGTAGGTGGAAATGCACCCCAGAGGTGTGGACATGGTCCAAAACACTACCAGACTTCTTTGAGAATTATCTAAAGAGAGAATTCACAGGCACATTAAAAGACTGCCTCAAAAATAATTTTCAATTGTCAAAATTAAAATCTATCCAGAAAAGATATTTGATAAACTGTATGCATTTTCCAAATGGTTCAATCAAAAAGATAACCTCACAAAACAAATTCTGAAAGTGTTTAAATTTTTCATTGTTGCAAAATATGTGTGTATACATAGAAACATAAACACACCCATGTGACTGGCATGAAAAGAAAACAGTATCCTTAATGGGTATATCTGGCACTTTGTTTAACAAGGTTCCTATTACTTCTTTACAGTTACCCCTATTCAAGATGGAGGGATCTTACGAGCCATCTAATCTAATGCTCCTTCAAATGAAGGATTTCCCTTTTATAATATTCAAAACAATGTTTTGTAGTTTGTTGATCCCTTAAAACTCATATTCAGAAATGAACATGCACTAAAAGTGTGCCTGGCCCTATAATGAAGTGGGACCTGTGTTACCCAGGATATGATGCTCAAATGCATGCAAGATTAGAATGGGCTGGTCAGTGAGTGCACAGAGGCTTTGTCCTATGACATGCAGCTTGAAGCCTTATTTCCCCTCAACTCCTTTCACTGCAGCTAATTTTTTTTTACCCAAATTCAAGACTACATAATAATTTCTATTAACTTTTCTCTTAGTTTCAGCCCACCATTCCATACACTGAGATGCTGAGGATCCTGCCGTCCAATATTTAAGTTAAATCTGTCACGTCTTTATCAAATCACTGGCACAACAAAGACCTTCACAATGTGAAGAATAGCAAGATGAAAACTCTAAGGCAGAAAGTACAGACAACACTTTGCTATAAAGAGAAACAGAAAGATGGAACAGAGGAAGGATATACATATTTGGTGCGGAGGTTTAAAAATATATATTCAAATTTCATATGCTAATGAATCATCCAAAAGCAAAGGAAAAATACAAAATGTAAAAGTATTTTCTAAATTGTTAAAATGTAATACAAATACAATTTATCATATATTGCTTGGTTATCTATTTTAGGTCAAATTTGGTTTTTAGAGCCTCCAGCTCCTTCTGAATTCTCTTTCCTTTCAGGGTCTCTGATTCCAGGATAACATCTACTTTTTTTCTGAATATTTTGAAATCTCTATATCTGGTAGCCCCTGCCTTTGACATCATACAATCTAACATTTCATGGCCCTTTTCATCCAAGATCTTGTTTCCACATTGATTGCCTTCACTCTAAAATCAGAATTTTGAAAAGCAAGTTTAGGTTTAATGGATTCATCCAACAAAATCACATATATAAAACATAAGAATCTAAGATTTTTTAAAAATGTTATGGCATCCCTTTAGTCAACCACATGACCAAAAAAAAAATGTATTACTTGGTAAAATTGTTGTCCAAGGCTTAAACATCCAATCCTGAAAATTTCAATGAAAATGACTATTACCAAATTCTTCCCAGCAGCATATTTGCATACAAAATGACATCATCAACAACAGGGCCTTCTCTCCCAACCCCCACCTCCAGGCTCAAACAAAAAGTTAGTGTGCCCACACACAAAGCACATCTACAACGTCTGCTCCACAGTAAATGCTAGCTAGATTTTACATTTGTTTCTAGATCTAAGCTCACCCTTTGAGTAAGTTAGTAATAAGAAAGCAACCATGAACAACAACCAGTATCTCTGAATAAATATAAGGCATGTTCCTGCAAAAGTTCACTTCAAAAAATAAATTCTTTACAGTTAAAATATGAAATTTGTTATCACCAAATAAATCTCCATTTAAAATGTACTCTAATGATAAAGAATGTATTTTCAAAGTACAACACTTGTTTATGAAATATTTTATAAAGTTTAACACTTTTCAAAATGTACTTCTAAAATACCAAAGCATTTAGGAAGAAACTGCCAAATTACTCTTCAAAGATATAGGACAAATAAATCTTGTCCAGTAATGCATACATGCCTAACTTACAGAAATAATGCAAAATAACTAGAGAGGTTTTTACTTTCACAACCTAGTCGAAGAATTAAAACGAGTTATCATGTTAAGCTCTAGGAAAACCAATTTTGTCTTTATATTCACCAAACACTTGTCCTCAAAATTAATTTTTATTAATTTCCCATCTATTGACCATGGCTGGTTCTTTTTTGGCCAGTAATTCTGTCTCATAACTAATTTTTTTGTAATTTGAACATCACTTTGTTTAGTGTCAACACTCAGTAAATCTAAATAAACACACTAAGAATTCTCTTCAATTTAAAATTACAAGCACGCAAGAGTCAGAATCTATTATTTTTTCTAAAAGCACTAAAATTTGCGACTAAATTGAGAATATCATAATGTGAAATAACCAAATATTATTCAAGTTTTAAGTTATTTTCTTTTTTTAAATTGAGGTATAATAGACATACGGGCTTCCCTGGTGGCTCAGATGGTAAAGAATCTGCCTGCAACACAGGAGACCTGTGTTCCATCCTTGGCTTGGGAAGATCCCCTGGAGGTGGAAATGGCAACCCAATCCAGTATTTCTGCCTGGGAAATCTCATTGACAGAGGAGCCTGGTGGGCTACAGTCCATGTGGTTGCAAATACCCAGACACAACTGAGTGGCTAGAGTACACTGATATAATAGACATAAGCTATTTCCTTAAACATGAAAAATTTTAACAGATTTCTACCACCATTCTTATTTTTTAAAATACATTCCGAGGACTTCCCCGGTGGTCCAGTGGTTGGAACTCTGCATTTCCACTGTGGGGGTGTGGGCTCGATCCCTGTGCGGGGGAACTAAAGATTCTGCACGCTAAAGATAGCATGGCCAAGAAACAAAAACAAAAAAACAAAGTACATTCCTAAATTCCTGCTGCAAAAGCACAAAAACTTCTGAGATTTCATGTTAGTCCATTGATTTAGAAACAGTTTATAGGTAAACTGACATAAAAGTGCCACTAGACCATGAGCTTCAGGAAGAAGAGAAACAATTTGTTTTGCTTATTTCTGGGGCCCCTCCCTCTTCCCCAGTACCTTGGATGGGTGGCTGGGACCAGCAGGTTTTCAATTAGTATTTGCTGGATTGAAAGAACCTATGTGTGCAGATCCCTTAGTAGAAAGCCAGACCCAAACTACCTGCAGGATTCCACCACCAATGCCATGAGAAAACCTTGAGCAATCTCATGATGTGCAGATACAAAATGAGCCCCTAGAGAACAAGGAAATGAAGAGAAGACAGACACCCAGGGGAATTGACTGCAGACTCAAGTTTCCAAGACTGCTCCAATGTACTCACACTGATGCCATGTCTAAAACTCCACCAATTCAGAGATTCATTTAGGTTAACAAATCTCCTCTTGTAAGAATGCAGGCACCATTTAAGCCTCTCAATAACCTTGTGTTGTGCTGTGCTTAGTCGCTCAGTCGAGTCCAACCCTTTGCAAACTACCAGGCTCCTCTGTCCATGGGGATTCTCCAGGCAAGAATACTGGAATGGGTTGCTATGCCCTCCTCCAGGGGATCTTCCCAACCTAGGAATTGAACCCAGGTCTCCCACATTGCAGGCAGATTCTTTACCATCTGAGCCACCAGAGAAACCCTTCAATAAACTTAAGGTGTAACTATTTCATCATTCCCTTTTGCAGACAAAATTGAGGCTAAAAGGCCAAATTACTTTCCTAAACTCACACAGTACTTCTCCAGTGTCATAAGGCTTATGCATAGCACAACTGGAACCTCCCCACTGACAGAGGAACAAGACCAGCCTTTACCACCCATCAGTGTCCAATACCCTTCCAGCCAAACACCTAAAACAAGTTTTCTGAAGATGGGGCTTTTGCTTGGAATGACAGGCAAGCAACAAGTAGTTTCAGAACACAGATCACTTATGAGGCAAGTATCTAAAGCGAGGATCATGGATTCGAGGTGCCCAGAGGAACCCGAAGACAAACCACAGATTTCAAAACACTGCACAGGGCCAGTCCTTGTTCCACAACAGTTTGCCTCTCCCTTTTCCTCCCTTTCCACGTGACCCTCACAGATCTCAACCCCAGAAAACAGACTACCATTGTCAGTGCCACAGTTTGGCAACATTTTGTGTCCCAAGCACAGTGACTGGCACAGAACAAGCAAGCAAATATTTACTGAATGAACCAAAGGCCAAAGTTGTTACTGTGGGCAAGGCAGGACCCTAACTGCCTTTTTTTTTTTTTTAACAAAGTGGAGATGAGAAGTGCATACTAAGCAACTGATTACTGATGTAAAAATGAACGTTTGAAAGGAAGGTGTAAACTGGGGAAATGAAAGCCCTTCCTGATTCTTCTTCCCTAGCTAGATTGCCTCAAAGAAAAAAACAGCTTAGCATGTTCGCTTTCAAACACGTATCTCAGAAGCGGTGTGATGTTTTAACAGTTTAGAGTATAAAAACAAACACCTTATGTAGGTTGCCTAGTTTAGGTCATCTTAACATGAAAAGCAGCTTTAAAAAAAGTCCCCGCTAAGCATTCTCAGAGTGAGAGTGGGTAGGGATGGAGAAGATAGTAGACATTTTTCCAAAAAGTCTGCTGTGGGCCAAAAACAAAATCATACTCCACAGTGTGGGAAAAGTTTCTTCTAAAACATTACCAGAAATTTGTACAAATATATGCTTTATACTAAATTATTAAAGAGCAAATGGTAGACGTCAGATTAAGCCAAATGGCTTCAAAGACAACTCTCAAAAATTTTACCTATTTCCCCTCTGGCAGACTCCCATGACCTGAAGACTTGGGTACAGGTTCCAATTGGTATCGGATTCGTCGTAACGTGAGATGTTCAGGCGTCAAATTACAGTAAAGCTGGTGGGGCACAATAAGAGCCAAAAGCAACACGGAAGATGCCCATTTTCCTCCTCCACCCTCCTTCCACTTGTCACTTAAGGAAAACGGCACGTTTTTACGGTAGAAAAGGGCCTCATCCTTCCAGATTCAATACAGCACAGTCTGTGATTTCGGGAAGGAATCTGTGCGGATTCCGAAATACAGGTTGAGACTTCATCCATCACGAACTAGTTTTGCGCTCTTCCACCACCTCCTTTGTCTGAGCTGTCCCTGCAAACTCGCAGTTCAATGCCTTCCTGTAAACAACCTAACTGAACCAAGGGAAAGGAAAAAAAAAAAAAAGTCTTTTTAAAAAGAAAAGAAGAACCCAATAACACGTCTGGACGCTCATTCCCAGCAGCGAACAGGCGGGGGAGGACACGACGGGAACCTCGACCCTGGGGCCGCCCGCCGAGCGGCGCATCAATCCGGGCCGGGGTGGGGGCGCCGCGTCCGCCGCCTCCGCGCCCAGGTTGTGGCTCCTGGGGGATGGGGACAAACCCTGCCCCCCTCCGCCTTCCACGGCTCCTCTTTTCCCTGCCAGGCACTCACCTCCATGGATAGGGAGCGGCGCCAGAACCTGGCCGCGGACCTCGGCCTTGGGCGAGTCGAGTCCGTAGCGCCCGCGGTCGATGCGGAATGTAAGCGGGGCGCCGCGGCCGGGCTCCTGCACCGTCACGTTGATAAGCGCAGTGTAGTACTCCTGGCTCGCGTTGTCCGCCCGCGCCGGCCACAGGCTGCAGGTCAGCAGAGCGAACGCGGCGAGCCGGGCCGGGCCCGCCCGCGCCGCGCCGCTCATCGTCCCTCCGGCCGCCGCCGCTCGCGGACCGGGCTCCCGGGCCGGCGCCGAGAGGAGGGGCGGGCGCGGCCGGCCCTGCAGCGGGAGCGCACGCGCGCGGCCTGTGCGGGGCCGGGCACGAGCGCAGCCCTTCTCGGCGCCGCGGCCCCGCCGCTCGCCACCCCCAGAGCCACTGCCCGCCCGCAGGGACGCGCCCATGGGCGCTTCGGCGAGGACGGCGGGTCAGGGCTCGCGCGGTCGTCTCCTCTGGGTCCCTCCAGGGCCGTGTCGGCGGGCCCACTCCATCCCCTGGCCCGGTCCCGCCGAGTGGGGGCGCCTCGTGAGGACGCACCCGGCGGGGAAGATGCGCCCGAAGGAAGGTCTCCCGAGCACCAACTCCTCAACGCCCGGCGGCCGCCTCAGGCGCGCGCTCCCCGCCGCCCCGCCCCCTGCCTGTGGAGTGGCACGGCGCAGGCCTGGGACTCGGCCCCACCATCTTGCGCATGCGTGCGAGCGCCTGTCGACTCCCGCCCGCCGGCACGAGGGCCCTGCACGCCCCAGCGCTCGCCTGCCCCTCACCCGGCCATGTTTGTACGTCAGGCCGGACGCGCGTCTGGCTTGGAGACTGGGGGCTTTCCAAGACCCTGTGGAAGAGTTTGAGATGAGGATACAAAAGAAAAATAGCTAAAACTTTAAAATTATTTTTAAAATTAAATGTCTGTGGGATTTCACATTTCAGCTGGTCACCTCCAAGTCATGGAATCGGCATCAAGGGAGGGGGTGGGGAATGCTTCTGTGCAATTAAAAGAGTACGGGAGCTCACTGGACCCGGATCTTTAAGGATATCTGAGTTATTCGGAAAGGACATCTACAGACTAGATGAAATCTCCAGAGGCACTGGACAAGACAGGCATTATGGTGAGGCTCCCTCCTCCCTCCACCTCCCTCCCCCAGTACACACACTACTCTACACACACACACACACACACACACACACACACACACACACACGACAGGCATTATGGTGAGGCTCCCTCCTCCCTCCACCTCCCTCCCCCAGTACACACACTACTCTACACACACACACACACACACACACACACACACACACACACACACACGACAGGCATTATGGTGAGGCTCCCTCCTCCCTCCACCTCCCTCCCCCAGTACACACACTACTCTACACACACACACACACACACACACACACACACACACAGGCATTATGGTGAGGCTCCCTCCTCCCTCCACCTCCCTCCCCCAGTACACACACTACTCTACACACACACACACACACACACACACACACACACACACATCCGTGTCAGTCCATGTCAGTTAAGCTATGGACTTTTCTAAAGCATAGGTGAAGGGACACACACACACACCCGTGTCAGTCCATATCAGTTAAGCTATGGACTTTTCTAAAGCATAGATGTAGGGAAGGGGGATTCTAGCTTCAGGTGCAGCTGAATTCAGGAGTTTATATGTTAGTGGGCAGTACACTCATCATTGCGATGTAGTGGAGAGGAATGGAAATTCTCAGGTGACTCAGTGGTAAAGACTATGTCTGCCAGTGCAGGAGACACAGGAAACGTCCGTTGATCCCTGAGTTGGGAAGATCCTGTAGGAGGAAATGGCAGGCCACTCCAGTATTCTTGCCAGGAAAAGCCCATGCACAGAGGAGCCTGGTGATCTACACTCCATGGGCTCAGAAAGAGTCATACACAACTGAGCAACTGAGGACGGGGAGGAAGGATGGTATCTTCTGACTAGTCAGGCTTGGATCTCTTGCCTTCTGTGGTGGCAAGGGGATGAAGTCAGTCTTGCACAACCAAAAGTGCTGAGAATCAGAGAGAGAGGCTACTTCTGAAAGGAAAGGTGAGCTGCTGTTTCCAGTGAAAGGGTATAGATGCAGTTCAGGTCAACACATCAGATGTCCACTGGTGGTGCCTTATCAACATTCTTAACAAGTTCTTCCTCCAGTTCCTTTCCTTCTATCCCCACCAGGTTTGTTTGTCTTGTCCATGCCCTGTCTTGAGACTGCATTTTATTTACTCGCATACAGTAATTAACTGCAAGGAGATCAAACCAGTCAGTCCTAAAGGAAATCAATCCTGAATATTCATTGAAAGGACTGATGCTGAACCTGAAGCTCCAATACCTTGACCACCTAATGGGAAAAACTGACTCATTGGAAAAGACCTTGATGCTGGGAAAGATTGAAGCCAAAAGGAGAAGAAGGCAGCAGAGGATGAAATGGTTAGGTAGCGTCACCGACTCAATGAATATGAATCTGAGCAAACTCCAGGAGATAGTGAAGGACAGGGAAGCCTGGTGTGCTTCAGTCCATGGGCTCCCAGAGTCACACACAACTTAGCAACTGAACAACAACAACAACAAATTAAGCAACCAGGTCACAATCCTAGGCCCTGTATTTAAGGAGACTCTCTCACAGCTGGACCCCTCTCAGGGCAAGGAGTCCTTGGACTCAAAGTACCCCTGCTCAGGCACTGAGAGCCAGGATTCCCTTTCCGAACAGCCCTGGACCACTTAGGGCCTACCTGGTAGGCTCTTCCCTAGTGAGAGTTTTCTTACTCTGCTCTTGTCTCTTAACTTGCCCTGCCCTGCCCCTGCTTGAGAAACTCATGCCCCCTACTCACTTGTCCTTACAAAGGTCTTTCAGAGTGTAAGGTGCCTATGCCTCCTGGCACGAGAGATCTTTATAGAGACCCAGAAACACCACCCTATTAAATCAGTTGGAGAGAAAGTGCATCTCTTTAAAGCTTTCTTTGGGCCCTTCCTTCTGAATCTGTCAAGGAGAAGGTTGGATCTAAAGTGCTTTTAACACTTCTCTGGAACTTGATAATCCCTCTTTCAAACAAAGTGGGATTAGGTCTTTGCACACAACCATAGCAGGCACCAGCATCTAGAACAATATTAAAAACAACCTACATGTGGGGTGTAATTGTGTTTAATTTAATGGAAACCTTTCTGTTAGGGCAAGACGTTTTTCATTTTTAAAAAACTTAATTTTTTTTTAACTGGAGGCTAATTACAATATTTCAGTGGTTTTTGCCATACATTGACATGAATCAGCTATGGGTGTACATGTGTCTCCCTTCCTGAACGCCCCTCCCCCCTCCTTCCCCATCCCATCCCTCAGGGTCATCCAAGTGCACCAGCCCTGAGCACCCTGTCTCATGCATCAAACCTGCACTGGTGATCTATTTCATATATGGTAATATACATGTTTAAATACTATTCTCTCAAATCATCCCACTCTCGCCTTCTCCCACAGAGTCCAAAAGTCTGATTTTTATCTCTGTGTCACTTTTGCTGTCTCTTTTATTGGGTCATTGTGATAATCTTTCTAAATTCCATATATATGCATTAATATACTGTATTGTCATTTTCCTTTCTGACTTACTTCATTCTATATAATATACCCCAGTTTCATCCACCTCATTAGAACTGATTCAAATGCCTTCTTTTTAATAGCTGAGTAATATTCCATTATGTATATGTACCACAGCTTTCTGATTCACTCGTCTGCAGATGGACATCTAGGTTTCTTCCATGTCCTGACTATTGTAAACAGTGCTGTGATGAACATTAGGGTACACATGTCTCTTTCAATTCTGGTTTCCTCAGTGTGTATGTCCAGCAGTGGGACTGCTGGGTCATATGGCAGTTCTATTCCCAGTTTTTTTAAGGAATCTCCACACTGTTCTCCATAGTGGCTGTACTAGTTTGCATTCCCACGAACAGTGTAAGAAGGTTCCCTTTTCTCCACACCCTCTCCAGCAGTTATTGTTTGTAGATGTTTTGATAGCAGCCATTCTGACCAGCATGAGATGGTACCTCATTGTGGTTTTGATTTGCATTTCTCCGATAATGAGTGATGTTGGGCATCTTTTCATGTGTTTGTTAGCCATCTGTATGTCTTCTTTGGAGAAATGTCTGTTCAGTTCTTTGGCCCATTTTTTGATTGGGTCATTTATTTTTCTGGAATTGAGCTACATGAGCTGCTTGTATATTTTTGAGATTTAATTCTTTGTAAGTTGCTTCATTTGCTATTGTTTTCTCCCATTCTGAAGGCTGTCTTTTCACCTTGATCATAGTTTCCTTCGTAGTGCAAAAACTTTAAGTCTAATTAGGTCCCATTTATTTATTTTTGCTTTTATTTCCATTACTCTGGGAGGTGGGTCATAGAGGATCCTGCTGTGATTTATGTCAGAGAGTGTTTTACCTACATTTTCCTCTAGAAGTTTTATAGTTTCTGGCCTTACATGTAAAACTTTAATCCATTTTGAGTTTATTTTTTGTGTATGGTGTTAGAAAGTGTTCTAGTTGCATTCTTTTACAAGTGGTTGACCATTTTCCCTGTACCACTTGTTAAAGAGATTGTCTTTTCTCCATTGTATATTCTTGCCTCCTTTGTCAAAGATAAGGTGTCCATAGGTGCGTGGATTTATCTCTGGGCTTTCTATTTTGTTCCATTGATCTGTATTTTTGTCTTTGTGCCAGTACCATACTGTCTTGATGACTGTAGCTTTGTAGTATAGTCTGAAGTCAGTCAGGTTGATTCTTCCAGTTCCAGTCTTCTTTCTCAAGGTTGCTTTGGCTATTCAAGGTTTTTTGTAATTCCATACAAATTGTGAAACTATTTGTTTTAGTTCTGTGAAAAATACTGTTGGTAGTTTGATAGGGATTGCATTGACTCTATAGATTGTGTTGGGGTAGTATACTTATTTTCACTACATTAATTCTTCTGATACATGAACATGGTATATTTCTCCATCTATTTGTGTCCTTTTTGATTTCTTTCATCAGTGTTTTATAGTTTCCTATATATAGTTATTTTGTTTCTTTAGGTAGATTTATACCTAAGTATTTTATTCTTTTTCTTGCAATGGTGAATGGAGTTGTTTCCTTAATTTCTCTTTCTGTTTTCTCATTGTTAGTATATAGGAATGCAAGGGATTTCTGTGTGTTAATTTTATATCCTGCAACTTTACTATATTCATTGATTAGCTCTAGTAATTTTCTGGTGGTATCTTTAGGGTTTTCTATATAGAGGATCATGTCATCTGGAAACAGTGAGAGGTTTACTTCTTCTTTTCCAATCTGGATTCATTTTATTCCTTTTTCTTCTCTGATTGCTGTGGCTAAAACTTCCAAAACTATGTTGAGTAGTAGTGGTGAGAGTGAGCCCCCTTGTCTTGTTCCTGACTTTAGGGGAAATGCTTTCAGTTTTTCACCATTGAGGATAAGTTTGCTGTGGGTTTATTATATATGACTTTTATTATGTTGAGATGTGTTCCTTCTATGCCTGTTTTCTGGAGGGCCTTTTTTTTTTTAATCATAAATCAATGTTGAATTTTATATAATATAATATATAATGAATTAATTAGTAGTTATACAAGAGAATAAATACCTCTTTTGCATGGTACAAGTGACTTTAGCCACTTCTACTACAACAAGGGGTTTACACTCACATTATTGTTTTTACCATCCACCTCCAGTCTCTTATCATCTTGTAAAACTGAGACCCTGTACCCATTAAACAATAACATCCTCCTCCCCCAGGCCCTGGGACCACCATTCTATTTTCTGTGTCTACCAATTTCACTATTCCACTTATACAAGTGGAACAAATACAGTATTTGTCCTTCTGTGACTAGCTTATATCACTTAGCATAATGTCTTTTAGCATCACAGTAATCCAAGTCTGTGCCCAAACCACTAATGTCAAAAAAGCTAAAGTTGACTGGTTCTATGAACACCTACAAGACCTGGAACTAACACCCCCAACGTATGTCCTTTTCATCATAGAGGATTGGAATGCAAAAGTAGTAAGTCAAGAGATAGCTGGAGTAACAGGCAAGTTGGTCTTGGAGTACAAAATGAAGAAGGCAAAGGCTAACACAGTTTTGTCAAGAGAACACACTGGTCATAGCAAACAGTCTCTTCCATCAAAACAAGAGACAACTCTACACATGGACATCACCAGATGGTCAATACCAAAATCAGATTGATTCTATTCTTTACAGCCAAAGATGGAGAAGCTCTATACAGTCAGCAAAAACAAGACCTGAAGGTGACTGTGGCTCATCATCAGCTCCTCATTTCAAAATTCAGGCTTAAATTCAAGAAAGTAGGGAAAACCAGTTGGCCTTTCAGGTATGACCTAAATCAAATCCCTTATGATTATGCAATTAAGATGATGAATAGATTCAAGGAATGAGGTCAAGATTCAGGCATTCAAGAGAGTGCCTGAAGAACTATGGACAGAGGTTCATAACACTGTACAAGAGGTGCTGACCAAAACCATCCCAAAGGAAATGCAGGAAGGAAAAATGGTTGTCCAAGGAGGCCTTAAAAACTAGCTAAGAAAAGAAGAGAAGTGAAAGGCAAAGGAGAAAGGAAAAGATATACCCAACTGAATGCAAAGTTACAGAGAATAGCAAGGAGACATAAGAAAGCCTTCTAATGTGAACAATGCAAAGAAATAGAGGAAAACAGTAGAATGGGAAAGACTGGAAATCTCTTCAAGAAAGTTGGGGATATCAAGGGAACATTTCATGCAAGGAAGGGCACAATAAAGAACAGAAGTGGTAAGGATCTAACAGAAGCAGAAAAGATTAAGAAGAAGTGGCAAAAATACACAAAAGAACTATACAAAAAAGTCTTAATGACCCAGATAACTACAATGGTGTGGTCACTTACCTAGAGCCAGACATCCTGGAGTATGAAGTCAAGTGGACCTTAGGAAGCATTACTATGAACAAAGCTAGTGGAGGTGATGGAATTTTAGCTGAGCTTTAAAATCCTAAAAGATCCTGCAGTTAAAGTGCTGCACCCAATATGTCAGCAAATTTGGAAAATTCAGCAATGGCCACAGGAATGAAAAAGGTCAGTTTTCATTCCAATCCCAAAGAAGGGCAATGCCAAAGAATGTTCCAGCAACTGTACAGTTTCATTCATTACACATGCTAGCAAAGTTACGCTCTAAATCCTTCAAGCTAGGCTTCAGCACTGTGTGAACTGAGAACTTCCAGGTGTATAAGCTGGGTTTAGTAAAGGTAGAGGAACCAGAGGTCAAATTGCCAACATTCATTGGGTCATGGAGAAAGCAAGGGAGTTCTAGAAAACATCTGCTTCATTGACTGAGCTAAAGACTTTGACTGTGTGGATCACAGCAAACTGTGGAAAATTCTTAAAGTGATGGGAGTACTGACCACTTTACCTGTCTTTTGAGAAACCAGTATGCAGGTCAAGAAACAACAGATAGAACCAGACATGAAACAATTGATTGGTTCAAAATTGGGAAATGAGTAGGAAAAGGCTGTATTGTCACTCTGCTTATTTAACTTATATACAGAGTACATCATGCAAAATTCCAGGCTGGATGAATCACAAGCTGGAATCAAGATTGCTGGGAAAAATAGAAGCAACCTCAGATATGCAGATGATACCATTCTGATGGCAGAAAGTGAAAAGAAACTAAAGAGCTTCTTGATGAGGGTGAAAGATGAAAATGAAAAAGCTGGCTTAAAACTCAACTTTCAAAAAGCTAAGATCATGGCATCTGTCCCTATCATTTCATGGCAAATAGAAGGGGGAAAGTGGAATCAGTGACAGATTTTTTCTTAGGCTCCAAAATCACTGTGACAGTGACTGCAGTCATGAAATTAAAACATGCTTGCTCCTTGAAAGAAAAGCTGTGACAAACCTAGACAGTGTATTAAAAAGCAGAGACATCACTTTGCCGACAAAGGTCTGTATAATCAAAGCTGTGGTTTTTCCAGTAGCCATGCATGGATGTGAGAGTGACCATAAAGAAGGCTGAGTGCTGAAGAATTGATGCTTTCGAACTGTGGTGCTGGAGACGACTCTTGAGAGTTCGTTAGACAGCAAGGAGATCAAGTCAGTCAGTTATAAAGGAAATCAGTCCTCAATATTCATTGGAAGGACTGATGCTGAAGCTGAAGCTCCGATACTTTGGCTGCCTGATGTGAAGAGCCAACTCTTTCGTAAAGACCCTGATGCTGTGAAAGATTGAAGGCAAAAAGAGAAGAGGGAAACAGAGGATGAAATGGTTAGATAACATCAGAAACTTAATGGACCTGAGTTTGAGCAAACTCCTGGAGAGCATGAAGGATCAGGAAGCCTGGCATGCTGCATTCCATGGGGTCATGAATAGTGGGACATGACTTAGATCTGAACAACAAAAATGTCTTTTAGGTTTATCCATGTTGTGACATGTGTCTTTGAGTCTTTCCTTCTTAAGGATGAATAATATTCATTTGTATGTATATACCATACTTTGTTTATCAGTCTGTCAATGACCACTTGAATTGATTCCCATCTTTTGGCTATTGTGAATGATGCTTCAATGAACATGGAGTACAAATACCTCTTTGAGATCCTTATTTTCATTCTTTTGCATGAATATCCAGAATTGGGATTGCTAGGTCATATTGTAGTTTTATGTTTTTTTATTTGTTTGTTTGTTTTTTTAAGGAACTGCTATATTCTTTTCTATGGCATCCATACCATTTTACATTCCCAGCAAACATGCACAAGTGTTCCTATGTCTCCACACTCACACCGACACTTTGGACAAAATTACCCTTTGAAATATTTATTTAAGTGAAAAAAAGAGTGAGTTGATTAAAAATAGTAAGTTGATTAAAAGCACAAGTGATACTTGGCTATCACAGATCTTGTGAAGGACACATTCTGATATCTGACTCAGGCCCATGCTGGCCTGGGAGTGAGCTGCCCATGAGCCTCCCACTTCTATGGGGCCATTTCTCTGACTCTACCACATATAACTCTCCCCTGCTTTTGCAATAAGTTCCAGGTCACCTGGAAGCCCAAACTGAAATTCTCCTTCTCTGCAGAGCTCCAGTGGGCCCAGTTACCAGCCTTCCAGCTTTGAGTCCTTCAGAACTGCCTTCCCAGGCCTGTGAACAAAGGTATCCTGTGTATCCTACATTTGTGGAGATGCTCCAGGGATCCGAGCCCAAGCTGGGTTCCCTGGGCAATGTTGGAAACCTCAAAGGATTGTGCAAAAATCTCAGTCCTCCTCCTCCTCACCCTTCTTCTTTTCCATTCTTTCTTAAATGGCACATGATCCTCTCTGGTCCTAAGAAGACCCCAATGTTACTATTTATGTGTTCCCTTTTATCACTACCCTGCACTCTCATTCTTTACCCTACAGGCAACCACTCCAATGTTTAATATGTATCTTTGGTGTTCTTGCAAAATGGTGGTGTTATTTTAGTGTACATGTACTTCTTAATTTTTAAACAGTATTGGTTATAGAGGTCATTCTGTTTTTCACTCTCTTAACTCATCATTATGCTAGAGTTTTTTCCCTTTTCCTTACATTTATATGTTAAATTTTATACTGTACTTGTACATACTTGTACTAAAATGCAAACAAATCTTATTGTACAGATCAGCAGATGTTTAATAAGTGAAAACACCTTTGTGGCCACCACCAAGATTGGGCTAGAGAACATTACTAGCACCCTCAAAGGTTTCCTGGACTTCTCAGTCAGTAGCATCCCACTGTTGTGATTCTGTTACCAGAGATTAGTTTGCCTATTTTGAACTTTATAGAAATAGGATCATATAACATGTACTCTTTGGTGTCTGATCTCTTTTTCCTAAAAGTATATCTTCGAGATTCTTTTCTTTTTTTGCATTTAGTGAAGTGCTTTGCTTTTTTCTTTGCAGTATACTATTTCACAGTGGATTTGTTCATTTTTTTGTTGATAGGCATCTGTATTGATTTCCATTTGGGGCTTTTATGAACACAGCTGTTACGAAGACTCTGTGTGTCATTTGTTGGACGTGTGTAGGCCTCTCTGAGGGTATATAATGTGGAGTGGAATGGCTGCACCATAGGGTAAGCGTGTATTTAGCTTTGGTGGATACTAGTGCTGTTTTTCTAAGCTTTTGTCCATTTCCCCCATCCCTAGTCTCAGCCTCTCTCTTCTGTTTCTCCCCTGGGGTGCTGTCCCTGAAGGTCTTGGTCGATGTCAGCTTCCCCTGCTGTTGCTGCTGATTATCACACGCTCCCCTTGCTAAACTGTGGCCATGGATGAGATGATTGTGGAAACCTAGTCTGATCCCCACGGGAGAGATCATCATGGAGAAGCTGTTCACAGTGTGTTCCTCATGGATCCTAAAGCCCCAAGAGATGCAGCAGATAAAGAGCCCTGTGGAGACATTAAGACTGTAGAAGACACGTTTCTGGTTACTGCCTGAGCATTTTTACGTTCACAACACATTTGCTACCTCCTCCTTTTGGAAGACCCAGTGACATGCCAGGCCCCTTTCCAGAGGGCAGGCGAGACAAGTCCCATTTTCCCAGAGTGTAGCCTCTGGGTTGCTTGGACCAGCCCACAGAAAGGGGAAGTGCAAAGAACATTTTTGGTTTAGCAATTAAGTGTTCATTTTAACATTACCTTCTTTTTTTATAGCAAGAGATTTCACTTTCGATGATAGTAATACCACCTGTCTTTAAAAACTGAGGTATCTTAGAGAAGAGTTTTTAACAAAAAATAGGAGAATTCCCTGATTGTCCAATGGGCAGGACTTTGTGCTTCCACTGCAAGGGGCATGGGTTCAGTGTCTGGGCAAGGAACTAGGATTTGGCAAACCCCTCAGCTTGGGGGAAAAAAAAATAAGGTAGAACAAGGATGTGATGTAAAAGTGATGTGCAGAAGATCAAAGTGAGGGAAATGCTGACAAGGAAAAGGGAAGGGGCTTCAGAGGCTGACAGGCACAGGGCCTGGTGCAGGGTTTGCATAGCTGCCTAGGTGAGAACTGCAGCTCTGCAATCTGACAGCATTAATCAGAACAGACGGTCCTGAGTGGATAGTCCCTCGGCTGGCCAGTGTCCTGCATTCTCAGGCACCCGGAGCCCCCCTGCTAGCAGGTGCACAAGATAACAGCATTTTATTTAGAAAGATGTAAACTATATTTGTATTGGTAGTCCAAAACACTTAATCTTTCTTAACTAAAGACTTCGAGTTATAAGACAAAGTTGGAAGTTGGCAAGTGAAGCCCTTGTATGTCATCACTTGGGTTCAACCTTCGTTAACATTTGTTTGCTTTATCTATTGCTTTTATTTTAAAATTGTTTTCCTGAACCATTTTATGATCCCTTGGCCTGTTCTTCTATATTACTATGACCAAAACAACAAGTAGTAATTCTGTAAAATAATCCATATCTTACCCTATTCAAATGTTCCCAAGCATCCAAAAATGCCGCCCCACCCCACTGCTTTCTTTGAATGGGATCCAGTGAAGTTTCTGCATTGGGTTCGATTATGTCTTTTACTAAAAATTCAGGCTTTTAGGTTACAGGCCCAGTACCAGCAGATCATAAGAAACAGATGACTGTCCTCCAGATCTGAGCTTGTATCCTAGATATACCACTTGGAGTTTGCCAGAAAATGTATTGCATTTTCTGTGGTCGTCTTTGTCAATAGTATGAATACTGTTGTGTCATACTTTTATGTGTAGACACTTAAATTATACCACAGTGACTGCAACTTTCCTCTTGTTTAACGTACCAGAAACCTCAAAAAATGGAAGTGACCCAGGATCCTCTCACCTCCGAAAGGGCCACTAGGGGAAGGGAATGGCTGCCCCTTCTCCCTTTCCTGGTTGGGTGGCATTAGGGAAGTAACAGCAGGATGTGGAGAGAGGAGGCCTGCTACAGTGGTAGTCCTCTGAGCCCAGCAGTGTTCATAGGCCACCTCCATAAGGGTGGGCCTGGTGTTGGGTCAAGGAGTATCGTGAAAATCTCTGTAGACAGAGGACTTTGATGAGAGACAAAATTTCTCAAATTTCGAACCAGTCATGGTCCTGGGCTGGAATTTGATTTTCCTGAGGACTCTCAAATATGGGGGTTGTTAGATGCCCATCAGCAGATGAATGGATAAGGAAGCTGTGGTACATATACACCATAGAATATTACTCAGCCGTTAAAAAGAGTTCATTTGAATCAGTTCTAATGAGATGGATGAAACTGGAGCCCATTATACAGAGTGAAGTAAGCCAGAAAGATAAAGACCATTACAGTATACTAACACATATATACGGAATTTAGAAAGATGGTAACGATGGCCCTATATGCAAAACAGAAAAAGAGACACAGAAGTACAGAACAGACTTTTGGACTCTGTGGGAGAAGGTGAGGGTGGGATGTTTCGAAAGAACAGCACGTATATTATCTATGGTGAAACAGATCACCAGCCCAGGTGGGAAGCATGAGTCAAGTGCGCGGGCCTGGTACACTGGGAAGACCCAGAGGAGTCGGGTGGAGAGGGAGGTGGGAGGGGGGATTGGAATGGGGAATACATGTAACTCTATGGCTGATTCATATCAATGTATGACAAAACCCACTGAAAATAAATAAATAAATAAATAAAATAGAAAAATAAAATATGGGGATTGTATGCCCATTCTGCATATGAGGAAGCCAGCTCAGAGAAGTGAGCTTTTTGTCCAGTGACCTTGCCGCAGCTAATGAGGTGGTACCGCTGGGTGGAGCCCAGTCCTGGCTGGCTCCACGACCCTCACTCCGTTCACTCCTGTGGGTCACTGCCAGGATAAGGAATTCAGACAATGTCCAGACCAGGAAGCCAGAGGCTCTCTCCAGGAATTTGGGTGGGGCCTGGGGCCGATGCTGAGTGGGCACAGGCTGCTGGACTGGGAGCCTTTTAGCAGAATCGAAGGCATCGCCCAGTGCTTTGTCAAGATTCATTTAGTCAGAGTGATGAACGACTGCGCCAGCAGGAGCTGAGAGAGGAGACGCCTGCTGGGCTGAGCTTGTTTGGGAAGAGCAGCCCTTATGTCTGCTGGCCCTCAGGCTGGCCTGGGGCGGTGGTCCCTGGAACTCCTAGGGTCCCCTGCCAGGGTGCCTTGCTGTGTCTGGAAGGGCTTTCTGTTCACAGGCTGGAGATGTGTACAGAGAGAGTTTTAGAAAGCTGTCTGGTGAAGGCAGAGCGGCAGGACCAGTCTCAGAAAGGACAGCACCCGGCCTACCCTGGGGATCTGGGCAGTGGGAACAGAGGGGTGGCTTCATCAAGGCACAGCTGTTGGATGAAGTTAACATTGCATTCCTCAGGGAAAAAAACATCTGACTTGTCTAGTTTGAGTCAAGTGATCCTAGATCACTTGATCCTAGAAACGCAAGGCACCTTTATGTCAGTCTGCTGAGGGAACATGAGTGGAGGAGAAATAGCCCCCAGAGTGGCACAGCCCAATGCCAGTGGAGACAAGGCACAGACACATGTGTGGCCCAGGAGGCAAGGGCGGCTCTGTCCGCTGCAGGAAAACCACACAGGCTGCTTATCCCACTTCCTGCCAGGTGGATGCCGCTGATCTCTTCCAGAAGTAGAGGTGGAGTTACGAGTCTGCCTCTTCAGGCATGTCATCCAGCTGGAGGCCGTGCTGCTTTCAATGTGTGTCAATGTGTGTGTGTGTGTGTGTGTGTGTGTGTGTGTGTGTGTGTGTGTGTGTGATTGTCTGCAAGACTAGTATTAGAGTCCCATCAGTTTTTCTCTGACCTGGGGATTCAGGTGGAGTAGTGGAAAGCAAACTGTCAGCCCAGAGCTGACACCAGCCCTTCATGCTACTTTTAAAACAACAGGAAACACAAGAAAACTATAACTATGTACACAAGGATGCTTATTGCAGCATTTATTATAGGGGCAGAAAGTTGGGAATAAACTCATTTTTTTTATTAAGCAAATTATGGTACAAATTTGAGGACGATTATGTAGTTATTACTATATCAAACAAGTTTTAGTAATGGGACCCACGCTTATGATGTAATGTCGAGTGCAGACACAGAATATGAAATAAATCTCTGGTGGTCACTCTGTAGACTAAGTCCACATATGGGAACACAACCAAGAAGGAAAGTTTAGTTCAGTTCAGTTCAGTCCCTCAGTCGTGTCCGATTCTTTCTGACCCCATGGACTGCAGCACGCTATGCCTCCCTGTCTATCACCAACACCCAGAATTTACTCAAACTCATGTCCATCAAGTTGGTGATGCCATCCAACCATCTCACCCTCTGTCATCCCCTTCTCCTCCTGCCCTCAATCTTTCCAGCATCAGGGTCTTTTCCAATGAGCCAGTCCTTCCCATCAGGTGGCCAAAGTATTGGAACTTCAGCTTCAGCATCAGTCCTTCCAATGAATATTCAGGGTTGATTTCCTTTAGGATTGACTGGTTTGATCTCCTTGCAGTCCAAGCGACTCTCAAGAGTCTTCTCCAACACCACAGTTCAAAAGCATCAATTCTTTGGTGCTCAGCTTTAGCAAAGTGAAAATAGTTTGATTTATTCGGGAAGGTTATGGGTAATTGTTTTTACTTTGCATTTTTTTCTGTTTTCAAAATGTTGTGTTCTTTTTGCAGTTATAAAAAAGCTATCTCTGATGACCCATCATGAGACCACTGAGGAACCTATTAGAAGAAAGAGGATTGTGGAACCAAGGTTAAGGAGCTTGTACAAAGTTGGTCTGGTGGAATTGTGGGCTAGTGGCTCCCAGTGACCCTCAGTAAAATTCTCTTACACAGGCTTAATATTGTCCAAATATTTAGTGATTCTATACCCAGCTCTTAAAGCAAAAATAGACATAACTTTGGTCTATTGACTTTGCATCTTTACTGAAGATAAATCTCACACGATTTCGCCACATGGGATATGAATACAAGCTGTATTCCTGTAAGTCCTTATTCAAGAATTGTGCCAGTTTGGTTTTTAATGTTGCTGAAGGCGGAGTGGACCAGCTCATTACCCTGCTGGAGTCACAATTGAATGTCCTTCTTGCCCTTCGTTTTTTGTCCTGGGAGAAGTTACCAATAGGCGGAGAAAACATGTGCCAGTGAAGCATACGCCCCATTGTGGATCATAACCTCCTAGGAAAGTTTGGGGGGGGGGGCATCTAGATCTGCTCAGATGTATGAAAAAAAAGAAACCTCCCAGGAGATCCTATTGGTAGAGGATGAAGGACCCTGGGGTATGCCAGGAGACTGCACACCAGTTTGAGGAATGAGGGGCAGGTGCTGTGAGGAATAACTCAGTGGTTATTCCAGCCCCTCCTATCTTCTCTGATTCTACTGTAAGGGCTATAGGAGGTAAAAACTCAGTTTTCCTGTACAGACATCCATCCATCCATTCATCCATTCACTCATTCATTCAGGTCCCTCATTGAGCAGCAGTTCTAAGAATTTAGAATATGTAAGCAAATAAGGATCCCCTCCCTCAGGACACATGCTAGCCAAGATGCATTTCTGGCTAGTGTCTTGGGAGGGAAGGTCTGTTATTGCCACGTCTTACCCTTTCTTCTGCCCACATGGGATCATGAGGATGGAAATCACATACTAACGGTGGTGGAGAAGCAAGGGTGACGGAGCCTGGGTCCTTCTGTATTCTTTTGTGCTTATTTGTTTAAACTGCTGTGTAGAAGATTTCTCATTATTTGTATCTGAAAGCAACCTTGACTGATATAAATAGAGAAAGTGGGGGCACAGAAAATCTCTATGCCTGGCCTCTGGGTGTCTTAACATCCAAAGATAAATCTTCCCTGTTCTATTCATTTTAGAAGATGCTCAAATTAGTTCTCCTGACTGAAGGCACTCAACTCTAAGAATGAAGGAGTGGGGATTTTGGGGTATAAACAAAGAGGGAAGCTGGGGAGGGTCCAGAAACAGACTGGTGGCCCTATAGGTATGGGGTGGTGTGTACTAACTAGGACCATTTTAGTTGCAGTACCAGAAATCCAGCTCAATGTGGAGGAAATTTTTTGTGACCACTTATGAAAAGTCTGGGCGTGGTGTAAGCTTAGGCATCAGTGAATCAAGAGGTCAAATGATATCATCAGAGCTGGGCTTCTGGTGAATCTCTCTCAGCGTTTCTTTCTTCTTTGTTGCCTTCATTCATTCTCAAGTAAGCTCTCTCCATGTGGGTGTGAGATGAGCTCCAACAGGCCCAGGGGGGTACATTCTGTTCTTTCAGAATCCTAGGAGATCATAGCAGGAAAGAAAGTGCTTTTCTTTCTCAATGGGTTTTCCATTCTATATTCTGAGTCTGTCTTTATATCATGAGTTCACCACCAAGATGACCATTATGACCAAATGGATAAGTGCTCTGACTGGTCAAACCTTACCACATGCTCACTCAGGGAGGCAGACATGTAATCCCCTTGACCCAACCCCACAGACTAAGGATGGATGGTATGGTACAGTAAAAAATAAGTATTTGGTATTTGTCCCTGGTTCTTGTCACATAGCCACTAAAACCATTGACATCTACAGAGTGATCACGTCTTTTGTGTGCGAAGGAGACGAGATGGCTGGGAGTCCTTAGATAGCTTTAGCAATGGAAGCTGATTGCCAGAAAGACCAAGGTACGGTTAGAAGATTGGGATATTTAGCCGCATCCCCCAATCTCCAGTGAGAAGATTGGGTTAATCAACAGTGGCCATCAGTTTCATCAGTCATACATATGTACTGAAACCTCCACAAGACTACTAAACAACAGATTTGGAGAGTCCTCAGGTTGGTGAACACAGCGACGTGCTGGAAGGGTGGCATGCTAAGAGGGCATGGAAGCTCTACCCACCCTCCTTCCCCATATCTTGTCCTATAAGTTTCTTCCAATTGGCTGTTCCTGAGTTATATCCTTTATAATCCTGGGTTGGGAAGACCCCCTGGAGAAAGGAATGGCAACCCTCTCCGGTATTCTTGCCTGGAGAATTCCATGGACAGAGGAGCCTGGCAAGCTACAATCCGTGGGGTGGCAAAGAGTTGGACTTTGACTGAGCAATGAACACTTTCACTTTCTTTATCTTTAAAATAGAATTAATATTGATCTCACACGATAACTGGGAAGATTAAACTTTACATTTAAGGGTTCTGAAGCTGGCCAAGATAAAGTAAAACCACTAAATTCTATCGATCACATCAGTTACAATAACTCTAAATATGTTAGCAATGACAGGCAAATTGGAGAGAAGAGCCAAAACTTGAAGGATAACCCATAATGGGGACAAGATTCCCAGATTCTTTTCCTCTCTCATCTTCCAGTTTTGAATTGAGGTCAGTCCCAGTATAGAACTGTGCAGAGGAACGATCCCTGTAGCCAGAGGACTAGGAAAGGGGCCTCTGCAAGATGAAGTGTGTGTGAAGAAATTGTTGGCCTCGTTTATTTTTCCCATTTTTTTCCCTACCCTGTTCCTGCCCCGAGGACAGCCTTAGTTGCAAAGCTGCACTACTGTGCTAGCAGTGTAAATACCTAAACTTCAAGGGGAAACTCATGTGAGCCAGAGTGTGGGGCAATCCCAGAAAGGAGAGAGCTGAAGGAAGGATCCCTAATTCTGTGGATGAACTGGCTCACCTCCAACCTGCACAGAGCAGACCCAAAGTAGCATAGCAAAGTTTTAAAAATTATTTTATTTTGAAATAATTATAAATCCATTCTTCCCTGATAGCTCAGTTGGTAAAGAATCTGCCTGCATTGCAGGAGGCCCTCATTCTATTCCTGGGTCAGGAAGAGCCAATGGAGAAGGAAAAGGCTACCCACTCCAGTATTCTGGCCTGGAGAATTCCATGAACTGTATAGTCCATGGGGTTGCAAAGAGTCAGACATGACTGAGCGACTTTCACTTGCATAAATCCATAGAAGGTTAAAAATCCTATGTACCCTTCACCCACCTCCCCAGTGGAGACATTTTATATAACTTACACATGCAACATCAAAACCAGGAAGCTGACATTGGTGTGATTGTTTTAACTAGATACAGGACTTATTTCGATTTCATCAGCTTTCACATACCCTTGTATATCTGTGTGTGTGCATGTGTGTGTGTAGTTCTGTACAGGCTTACCCTTTGTGTGGACAGCACCGCCCCAGCCCCACAGACAGACCCCTCCTGTTGCCCCTCTGCAGCTGTGCCTGCCCCACCCCTGTCCTCTGCAACCACTCGCCCCGGTATACATTCACGTAGTGTTTTCATTTTGAGAATGTTATATAAATGAAGACACACAGTATGTAGCCTTCTAAGACTGGCTTTTTCCACTAACACAATTCCTATGAGATCCATCCTAGTTGTAATGTGTATAAGTAGCCTGTTCCTTTTTTATCATTGAGCAATATTCCACTGTACGGTTGTGCTAGACTTCTTTTGACCATTTAACTGATGAAGGACATTTGAGTTGTTTTCAGTCTGGGGCTATTATAAATAAATCCATTATTGCTATGAACACCCATAGACAGGTTTTGTGTGAATGTAAGTTTTCATTTCTCTGATATAAATGCCCAAGAGGGAAATTCTTGGGTCTTATGGCAAGTGCATGTTTAGTTTATAAGACACTGCCAAAATATTTTTCAGAGCAGTTGTGCCACTTTACATTCCTGCCAAACAAATCCTTTGAAAACTAAGGTGACATTGGACCTACTACCCACAGAAGATAAGATAGAATTTTTAGTCTGAACCTAACCAGGACTGATTGATTGCTAAAACCACCACAAGAACAAAAAAAATCAATTCTCCAGAGAATTTTAATGGTACTCCAAACCCCACAGCATGGTATTCAAAATGTCTAGGATACAATCCAAAATTACTTGATGTACCAATAATAAAGAAAATGTGGCTAATTCTTAAGGGGAAAAGACAATCAGCAAAGATTCCAACTCCCAGATAACCCAAATGTTGAAGCAGCTATTATAACTATGTTTCAGGAAGTAAAAGTAACACTCTTTAAAAAAAAAAGATAAATATTTTCAGCATAGAAATAGAAACAAACAAATGTTAAGTTTTAGAACAACAACCCTTCCCAATATTTGAATTAAAAATTCTTTGAATGGGATATATAGCAAAATGGAGATGATAGAGGAAATAATTGACATGATGGTAGAGCACTAGAAATACAGTTTGAAAAATACAAACAAAATGTGGGAAAAATGAAGAGCTCAGAGATCATGGGGCAATATCAAAACATGTATGACTCATTGGAGTCTCAGAAAGACAGGAAAAAGTGACTAGTATAGAAAAAAAATTAAAGAAATAATGACTGAAAAATCCCTAAATTTGATGAAAGGCAAACATTTCCAGATTCAAGAAAATCTGTAAAATCTTGAGGATAAATTCAAAGAAAATCACACTCATAGGGAAACACATTATAATCAAGCTAATAAAAACTAAAGATAAGAATAAACTTTGAATGCTGTCTTCATGCATTAGAAGAACTAATATAGTTAAAATGTCTGTACTAGCCAAAGTATGGCTAGTATAGCCATTTTTCACAGCAAAAGTAAAAACAATCTTAAAATTTGTGTGGGACCATGAAAGAGCTCTAGCAGACAAAGCAGTTCTGAAAAGAAGAACAAAGCTGGGGATATCACATTTCTTATTTCAAAATATATTACAAAACTGTAGTAATCAAAGCAATATGATACACATAAAAACAGACACATAGACCAATGTAACAGAATCAAGAAACCCTGAAACAAAATCTCTCTTATATGGTCAACTAACATATGACAAGGGAGAATATTCAATGGGGGAAAAGATAGTCTCTTCAGTAAACTGGAAATTCATACGCAAAAGAATGAAATTGGATCTCTGTCCTACACCATTCACAAAAATAAACACAAAATGGGTTCAAGACCTAAACATAAGACCTGAAACTGTAAAACTTCTAGAAGAAAACATAGGGGGGAAGTCTTCTTGACATTGGTCTTGGCAACAATTTGTTGGATATGACACCAAAAATGCAAGTAACAAAGGCACAAATAAACAAGTGGGTCTCCATCAAATTAGAAAGCTCTGTGCAGCAAAAGGAACAATCAACAAATGAATAGACAGCCTATGAAATGGGAGAAAATATGTGTAAATTGTGTATCTGATAAAGGGTAAGTATCCAAAATATATAAGAAAGTCATACAACTCAATACCAAAAGTGCAATACTATTCAACCATAGAGAGAAGGAAATCTTGCCTTATTCAACAACGTGGATGGTCTTGAATGCATTATGTTAGATGGAATAAGTCAAAGAGAAAAATCACATCGTCTCGCTTAGAGGCTTCCCTTGTTTTATTGTCCTTCCCTTTACTGCACTTTGTGGGTACCGCGGTTTGTACAAACTAGAGGTTTGTGGCAACCCTGTATGGGCAAGTTAATCAGTGCTGTCTCTGTGTCCCACTTCGGTAATGCTTGCAATATTTTGCTTTTTCATTATTATTATATTTTTATAGTATAATAAAATGTTGCTGCTATGACCTGCAGAAGGCTCAGATGATGGTTAGCATTTCTTAGCAATAAAGCATCTTAAATTAAGGTATTCACCTTTTTTTTTAGACATAATGCTATTGCGCACTTAATAGACTACAGTATAGTGTAAATATAACTTTTTTATGCACCGAGAAACAAAAAATTTTGTGTAACTTGCTTTATCGTAATGTTTGCTTTACTGTGGTGGTCTAGAACTAAACCTGCAGTGTCTCTGAGGTTTGGCTGTGTATATGGAATTTAAAAAAGCTGAGCTCATGGCTGGGTGGGAGGTGGGGTAAATGAAGACATTTTGGTCAAAGGGTACACATTTCCAGTCATAAGACAAATAAGTTCTGGGGATCTAATGTATAGACTGGTGACTACAGTTAAGGCCACCAATTCAAAGCTCAAGGAAACATGAAACACACTAAAGTACGGGACGTTTCCTTCGCCACCTGTGTCATCGCTGTGTGCCCTTAGGCCCTATTTTTATTTTCATTTAGATCACTGGTTTCAACACTCAGTGAAAGTTGACTGAAAGAATGAGTAAATGAATTCAGCTCCAGGTCTGTTGTCCAGCCAGTATTTCTAGTAGGACTTTGGATTTTATTCTTGTTAGAGGATGGAAGGAATGAAAAGTGCCCACTGAACTGAGAAGGAAGGCATCTGGAGACCAAAAAAAGGAGGCCAGTATCTCCATATAACCCATGGATCAGTTTGCTATAGGGTAGCTTATTATTGGGAAGTAATAATCAATCAGAAGTATTTATAGTTGCACACCGTATCACCAAGGGGCAAGTGGGATAAGGACATATATTCCTAAGTCAAGATTTGTGAATGGGTATAGTCTCATGGGCACTAGGAATATGTCAGTGGTGCTTTTCATCTTTGTTTGAGGGCATAGAGGCCACCTGGTCCTAACGATTATTAAGCATTATCTATAAATTGCCACATCCACTGGATCGTAGAAAAAGCAAGGGAATTCCAGAAAAACATCTGCTTCTGCTTCACTGTCTATGCTAAAGTGTTTGACTATGTAGCTCACAACAAGCTGTGGAAAATTCTTGAAGAGATGGGAATGCCAGACCACCTTACCTGCCTCCTGAGAAACCTGTCTGCAGATGAAGAAGCAACAATTAGAACCAGACATGGAACAATGGACTGGTTCCAAACTGGGAAAGAGTATGTCACGGCTGTATATTGTCACCCTGCTTATTTAACTTATATGCAGAGAACCTAGTGGCAGAAAGCAGAGAGGAACTCAAGAACCTCTTGATGAGGGTGAAAGAGGGGAATGAAAAAGCTGGCTTCAAACTCAACATTCAAAAAAACTGAGATCATGGCATTTGGTCCCACCACTTCATGGCAGATAGATGGGGAAACAATGGAAACAGTGAGACTTTTTCTTGGATTCCAAAATCACTGCAGATGATGACTGCAGTCATGAAATTAAAAGACAGTTGCTCCTTGGAAGAAAAGCTATCATCAACCTAGACGGCATATTAAAAAGCAGAGCCATCACTTTTCTAACAAAAGTCTGTCTAGTCAAAGCTATGGTTTTTCCAGTAGTCATGTACAGATGTGAGAGTTGGACTGTAAAGAAAGCTGAGCACTGAACAACTGATGCTTTTGAACTATGGTGTTGGAGAAGACTCTTGAGAGTCCCTTGGACTGCAAGGACATCCAACCAGTCCATCCTAAAGGAAATAAGTACTGAATATTCATTGGAAGGACTGATGCTGAAGCTGAAACTCCAATAATTTGGCCACCAGATGTGAAGAACTGACTCCTTATGCTGACCCTGATGCTGGGAAAGATTGAAGGTAGGAGGAAAAGGGGATGACACAAGATGAGATGGTTGGATGGCATCACTGACTTGATGAATATGAGTTTGAGCAAGTTCTGGGAGTTGGTGATGGACAGGGAAGCCTGGCGTACTGACATGACTAGGCAACTGAACTGAATATACTGTTTTGATTGTTGTAGCTTTAGAGTCATCTGAAGTCAAAGAGTCTGATACCGTCAACTTTATTCTTTTTTTTTTTCTCAAGATTGCTCTGGCTATTTGTTTTTGCTTGTTTGTTTTTTGTGGTTCCACACAAATTTTAGCATTATTTGTTCTAGTTCTGTAAGGTCATGGATATTTTCAGAAGGGTTGCATTAAATCTGTAGATTGCTTTGGGTAGTCTGGACATTTTAACAATTTTACTTCTTTCAATCCATGAACATGGGGTATCTTTCCACTTATTTGAAACATCTTCAATTTCTTTCATCAATATATTATAGTTTTCAGAGTATAGATCTTTTACCTCCTTGATTGAGTTTATTCCTACTTATTTTATTCTATTTGGTGTGATTATAAATGGGATTGTTTTGTTTCTTTTTCTGATAGTTTGTTTTAATGTGTAGAATAGTAACAGATTTCTGTATGTAAATCTTGTAACTTTGTATCTTAAAAGTTGTATCTTGTAACTTTACTGAATTCGTTTACTCTAATAGGTATTTTTTTGTGTGTGGAGACTTTAGGGTTTTCTGTATATAGTATCATGTCATTTGTAAATTAGTTAGTCAGTCATTTCAGTTGTTCAGTCATGTCCAACTCTTTGTGACCCCATGGACTGCAGCACTCCAGGCTTCCCTGTCCATCACCAACTCCCAGAGCTTACTCAAACTCATGTCCATTGAGTCAGTGATGCCATTTGCAAATAGTGATAGTGTACTTCTTCCCTTCCAATTTGGATGCATTTTATTTCTTTTACTTATTTGGTTGCTGTGGCTAGGAATTCTAATGTTATTTTAAATAGAAATGGTGAAAGTGGGCATCCATTTCCTGTTCCTGAATTTAGAGGAAAAGCTTTCACTTATCACTACTTAGTATGATGTTAGCTGTAGGTTTGGCATAAATGGCCTTTATTATGTTGAGATATATTCCCTCTATACCAACTTTTTGAGAAATTTTTTTTATCATAAATGGATGTTGAATTTTGTCAAAAGCATTTTTTCTGCATCTATTGAAATGATCATGTGATTTTATCCTTTGTTTTGTTAATGTGGTGTATAATATTGATTGACTTGCAGATATTGAACCATCCTTGCATTCCTGCAATAAATCCCACTGGGTCATCATGTATGATCCTTTTTTCTATATTGTTGAATTCAGTTTTGCTGGTATTTTGTTGAGGATTTTTGTATATTTATATTCATCAAAGATATTGGCCTGTAATTTTATTATTTATTATAGTGTCTTTATATGGTTTTGGTATCAGGGCAATGATAGCCTTGTAGACCAAATTTGAGAGTGTTTCTTCCTCTTAAATTTTTTGGAATAGTTTGGGAAGGATTGGTATTAACTCTTCTTCATGTGTTTGGTAGAATTCTGTGAAGCTATCTGGTCCTGGACTTTTATTTGTTGGGTGTTTTTTGATTGCTGATTTGATTTCAAAACTAGTAATTGGTCTATTCAGGTTATATATTTCTTCCAGATTCAGTTTTGGAAGATTATGTGTTTCTAGAAAATTTTCCATTTCTTCTAGGTTGCCAATTTGTTGGCAAATAACTGTTTGTAGCTTCCTCTTATGATTGTATCTATGTGTTATTTGTTGTGATTTCTCTTTTTATCTTTCTTATTTTGTTGTTTGGGTCCTCTCTCTTTTTTTCTTAATGAGCCAGGCTAAAGGCTTATTAATTTTATGTTTTCCAAAAAAAAAAAAATTTGTTTCATTGATTTTTATATTTTTTTCTTATCTCATTTTATTTATTTCTACTCTGATCTTTATTATTTTCTCCATGCTCTGGTCTTCAGCATCCTATTCTCACAGTACCACCTCACAATCAAGCAACCCCATGTTCCCTCCAGTCCACTTCTTTAGCATGGTCTGTTCCACTTCTGCTCCATCCAGTTATTCATCCAGCCATGTTTCTCTCCCTCACTTCTCACCCTCTTTCTCAATTCTTTGCTGGCCTCTCTGTCCTCAGCTGAATCCTTTTCCACCTAGCACTTTGACTATATGACCACATTTCTGGAAAACAACGTGGCCCTGCCAGGGACTGTGACCCTTGACCCCCAAGGAGTATGGAGTAAAAGCATAACTCTCTGTGCATTCGCCACCTATTTTGCTTGTTTTCTGTCCCCCACTCATGTATCTGTCACTTAATCACAAGACTCTTCTAAGAGCTCAGCCTACCCTTTGAAAGACAGCTGTGCTAGATATAAGATACTTGGTTGACATATTTTTTCTTTCAGCACTTTGAATACATCATCTCCCTGCTTATCATTGTCTCTGATGGCGTTCTCTTATACATGATGGGTTGTTTTCTTTTGCTGCTTTGAAGATTTTCAAACATCTTTCTCTTGTCTTTTAGCATTTTTACTATGATTTGTCTGTATGTGGATGTCTGAGTTTATCCTGGTTGGAATTTATTGAACTTCTTGGATGTATGGATTAATAGTTTTCATCAAAGTTGACAAATTTTTAGCTATTATTATTTTTCAAACAAATTTTTCCTTTCCTTTCTCTCTTTCCTCTCCTTCTAATCTTCCCATTATGCATATGTTTGTGAGATTAATAGAGTCACATTTTAAAAAATTATTTTTTCCCTTTGTTCTTCAAGTTGGGTAATCTGTATCAACATATCTTCTAATTTGCTATTTCTTTCTTATGCCAGTTCAGATATACTCTTGAGCCGTTCTAGCAATTGTCTTTACTTGAGTTACTATGCTTTCAACCTCAGATTTCCATTTTCTTCCTTCTTATAATTGATATCTCTTATATTCTCTACTTGATGAGACATTGTCACCATTTCATCCTTTATTTCTTTAAGCATGGTTTCCTTTGGCTCTTAGGACATATTTACAATGGCTGCTTTGAAATTTTTGTTTATTACATCAGGCATCAGGGTCCTCTCACAGTTGGCTTGTATTGCCTGTCTTTTCCCCTCTTATACATGGGCAGAGATTCTTGTTTTTTTTCACATCTTAAAATTTTTTGTTGGAAACTAGGAATTTTAGAAAATATCTGTTAGTGAATCTGGATACTGGTTTTCATCCCCACCCCTTAGGCTAATTGTTGTTTGCTTGTTTATTTGTTTGGTGACTTAGCTGGACTGTTTTAGAGAAGCATATCTATTTTGATGGCAGTGTGAAGCCTTTGATGTTTTTCCCCAGAGTGTGCAGTCCTGGGCATGTCCACAGTCACCCTGGGATGACAGTGGCTTTGGCAGGGTTCTTTTTGACTGTCTGTTTCCCTTGTCTCTCTGTTACCTGTCTGTCTTTGTTGGTATCACACCCTCTGCTAAGCTCCACTAATTCTTGGATGATTTTCCTATTGTTTTTGACAATTTCCTGGGACATAAATTGTTCTACAGTCTGACCCAATCAAATGCAACCCCCCTTTTGGGGGTAGTTTTTTTTTTTAATTAATTTCTTTTTTAACTGAAGGATAATTGCTTTACAGAATTTTGTTGTTTTCTGTCAAACCTCAACATGAACCAGCCATAGTACATCCCCTGCCTCTTGAACCTCTCTCCCATCTCCCTCCTCATCCCACCCCTTTAGGTTCAGGCCAGTTTTAAAGGCCAGGTTTTGAGTTTTATTCTGACCCTAGTTGGATTCTTCATTACTGCCTTTTTCCATAGTTCTTTCTGGTTCAGTTCAGTTCAGTTCAGTTCAGTTGCTCAGTTGTGTCCAATTATTTGCAACCTGATGGACTGCAGCATGCCAGTCTTCCCTGTCCATCATCAACTCCCAGAGCTTGCTCAAACTCATGTCCATTAAGTTGGTGATGCCATCCAACCATCTCATCCTCTGTTGTCCCCTTCTCCTCCTGCCCTCAATCTTTCCCAGCATCAGGGACTTTTCAGATGAGTTAGTTCTTTGCATCAGGTGGCCAAAGTATTGGAGTTTCAGCTTCAGCATCAGCCCTTCCAATGAATATTCAGGACTTATTTCCTTTAGGATGGACTGCTTGGATCTCCTTGCAGTGCAAGGGACTCTCAAAAGTCTTCTCCAACACCACAGTTCAAAAGCATCAATTGTTCAGTGCTCAGCTTTCTTTACAGTCCAACTCTCACATCTGTACATGACTACTAGAAAAACCATAGCTTTGACTAGATGGACCTTTTTTGGCAAAGTAATGTCTCTGCTTTTTAATATGCTGTCTAGGTTGATGAGAGCTTTTCTTCCAAGGAGCAAGCATGTTTTAATTTCATGGCTGCAGTCACCATCTGCAATGATTTTGAAGTCCAAGAAAATAAAGTCTGTCACTGTTTCCACTGTTTCCCCATCTATTTGTCATGAAGTGATAGGACTGGATGCCATGATCTTAGTTTTCTGAATGTTGAACTTTAAGTCAACTTTTTCACTCTCCTGTTTCACTTTCATCAAGAGGCTCTTTGGTTCTTCTTCACTTTCTGCCATAAGGGTGACATCATCTGTGCATCTGCGTATCTTTCTGGAACTTAGCTCTTTTATGGTTTAGCTTATAGTTCTTTTGAAGCTACTCGTCTCCTACTAATTGCTTACTACCAAAATCTCTATTGTTTTTGAGAGTGTCCTTAGGCTTGAACTTTGCTACATTACATTCCAAATAAAATAATTTCCTCTGGGTAAAGTTTGAGAGTTCTCTGTTCTGATGGCTTACCTCTCTCTTCTGGGTAAAGTTCCATCATGGGTGATGGGGACAGTGACCTGCTTTCTTAGAGTGATATCTTTTCTTTATGAGTAGAGCAGGGTAGAGGCTGTATTCTTTGGTCTTCTTGGCTTGCCTCTCCCAGCATGGAAACTTCACCCTATAAGTGAACTGGAGTGAGGGTAATCAGGGTTCCAATATTCTCTGACTAAAGCATCTGGAGTAGAGTTTCCACTCTATAAATAGGGGCTGGTGGAGGAAGGGAGCCTCTGACCTCTCATCTATACTCACTCAGGATTTAGCCTTTATAAGATGTAACTGGGGCTTCCCAGGTGGTGAGAGTGGTAAAGAACCTGCCCATCAATGCAGGGGATGCAAGAGACATGGGTTTGATCCCTGGGTCAGGATGGCCCAGGGTGCAGAAGGGCATGGCAACCCTATCCAGTATTCTTGCCTAGAGAACCCCATGGATAGAGGAGCCTGGTGGGCTACAGTCCATGGGGTTGCAAAGAATCTGATGTGACTGAAGAGACTTGGCACACACATGCACAACATGGAACTGGGAGATGGGGATGAGAAATACTGGCAGGATGCCCCCCTTGAAGAGATATGGTAACCCTTGGCCAGGATCTGGGGGGAGAGGGAGCCCTATGTGTTCTTGCCTGCACCTGCCTGGAGTGTAGCTTCTATCATGTTGAGCAGAGAGTTAAGAGTGAGGAAGTGGGTCATGGTTCAGACGCCACAAACTTTCATTGTTCTTACTGAGTTTCAGTAGATTTTTAAAAATATTTTTTCATTTATTTTATCTATTTATTTCATTTCATTTAAGTTCTTAAGGCAATTTATAGAAACTTAAAAAAACCACTTATGCTTGTTTTGCTGGGAAGTGGGTCCCTGGACCGCCTTGCATGACCATTCTAGAAGTAAATATCTCTTTGATATTTCTGCTTCTGATGCTTGAAAGAGACTTTTTATCATCACTGTCCTGAGAAACTTTTCTGGTCCTTTTATGGAAATTAAAATGGAGAAAGTCTTGTTCAAGCTTCAGAAGCAGGAGAGCAGACCTCTGACCTTGCTTCTGGCTTGCCTGGATACTGCCTGGATTCCATGGCTGCCTGCAATCAGAGGGTCAGGCAGAACCTCCTGGAGTCTAATGAAATCCTGTGACTCACTAGGTGAAATGAACAGTGTTGTAGAAAGGTTAAAGTAAAACCAGAGCCACATTTTTGCACACAAACTGATGATGATATCAGTTTGTGACCTGGGATTATAAGCGGGAGTCCCTGAAACTACAACTTGAGGTCTCACTCATGGAGTGGACACGCTGCCCAGGACCCTTTCTCAGTTGAGACTCCAGATTGCTAACAAGGGACTTCCCAGTGCTGTTTAAGTTTGGGTGTGGGTCGGCCCAGTTGGCCCAATTTGGTGATGTATGTGCTGCTTTGCTACTCTGCCCTCTTTCTCTTTTCTTTTAATGATTGTACATTGAAATTAAGTTTAAAAAAACCCTCTACTAAATGTTTAAATTGTTTATTTGTGTCTAACAAGTGATTTCTTTTGTTAACAAGTCCTTTGAACCTGAAACAAAATTAAAACTTTTGGCAAATAGGCCCTGCAATCCCCCATCCCCATGTATTTCCTCCTCTGGTAGCTCTATGTGTTTGGAATCATGTTACTTTGGAAAGAGATAACCTCTGAGAGACAAGCCCATCTTTTGCTGTCCCTGCCCTTGCTCATTTCTTTTCTTATTATGCTAAGTACACAAGTCCTCTCAGGTTTAGGAGCCCCATTCTACTGTCTACAGTGATTTATTGTAATTTTTGCTGTATAATGTTTGTATGGAATTTTATAATTTGGCTTTAGAAATTATTTTTTAAATTAATTTAAAAAATCAAAGTACTACTTGAAAATAATTTATAATGTTAAAGGGCATATAATAAAGGTCAGTTATCCTGACTTTTTTTTTCGTTATCTTTTTCTTTTTCCATTCCCCAGGAACACTGTCAGTTAGGGTGTCACACCTGTCAACCATCTCTCAGTGCAGGCTGTTCCTGGAACCCGCGCTCTCTTATTTACTTCAGTCTGGTCTGGGTGTTCTCTCGACACTGTCTGGTTCTATCCCCTTGTGTTGTAGCCTATGATTACTGATGC
The DNA here is from genome assembly GCF_963930625.1 of Muntiacus reevesi. Lineage (NCBI taxonomy): Eukaryota > Metazoa > Chordata > Mammalia > Artiodactyla > Cervidae > Muntiacus > Muntiacus reevesi. Next base: position 180,112,050 of record NC_089249.1, on the reverse strand, counting down.
TCATCATCTTTCTAATTTGATTCCTTATTTTGTACACATATCTTGCAGCAGGAACATATCCTGATGATATTAAGTGTTGGCAAGGATTTGGGGGCCTCCTGAATCCTGTTGGTGGGAGTATAGACTGGTAAATATTCTAGAAAGTAATATTGCAATATTCTTTGAAATTAAGAATATATAGATCCTGACTAGTAATCCAGGAATTGCTTAGTTCAAAAGCAAAAAGTCTTTTTCTATCCACAGCCTACATGTCCTTAAAATTAACTATTATTAGACTTTTGTTTATTTTAAAATGTTTTAAAATTTTAAGAGATTTTATTTAATATAAGCAAATGTAAATATGTATTTTTCTCATCCTTTTTTACACAAATGATAATATATTATACATGCTTTTATATACCTGTATCATATATTGAATAACTTTTCATATCAATACCTAAAGAGCATCCTCATTACAGCTGCATGGTATTCTATAGTAGAGCTGTGCAGTGATTGATTCAACCAACTTCCTACTTATTGACACTTGGGTTGTTTTCAGTCTTTTGCTGTCAAATGGTGCTGCAATGAATAGATGTATGCAGGCTTATTCATTTGGAGGAGTACAAGCATGATGGTAAGATAAATTGCAAGAGATGGAATTACCACGTCACAGATGGAATTACCATGTCACAGCAGATACATATTTGCAAATGTGATGAAGATTGCCAACTCTATAGAACTGTGTTAACTACATGCCAAAGAGCAACATGGGCTTCTGTGATGGCTCAGATGGTAAAGAATCCACCTGCAATGCAGGAGACCTGGGTTCGATCCCTGGGTTGGGAAGATCCCCTGGAGAAGGGCATGGCAACCTACTGAATCCCTATGGACAGAGGAGCCTGGCAGGCTACAGCCCATGGGATAGCAAAGAGTCAGACACAATAGCAGCTACGCATGGACAAACATGAAGAGCAACATAGGAGTATCTGTTTCCCCAATTTTGCGATTATTATTCTATCAATCTAAGCAGTGAAAACAGCATACCAATGTGGTCCTCTTTGAGTGAGGTTGAATATTTCTGTCAGCCATAAGCATCTTTTCATAAGTTTGAGTCATTTGCATTTCTTCTTCTATGAAACTGTTCATATCTTCCGCCCATTTTTCTATTGGAGAGTCAGTTTTTCCATTTTCTTTTGAATTGTCTTCAAACTTTCGTAGGAGACCCAGGTTTGATCCCTGGGTTGGGAAGATACCCTGGAGAAGGAAATGGCAACCCGCTCCAGTATTCTTGCCTGGAAAATTCCATGGACAGAGGAGTCTGGTGGGCTATAGTCCATGGGGTCGCAAAGGGTCGGACATGACTGTTTGACTAACTCTCACTTTTTTCACCTCCAGCATTTCCCTGAAACCCCTCCTTTTGAGGTTGCTGTTTACCTCTGCTACCCCGTGTGAAGGTTAGCTCTTAATTCTTTCTTTGATTTTTCAGTAGCACAGGACACAGCTGATCACTCCTTCCTTCTTGAATCTTTCTTTAACAGCTTTCGTCTCTTCTTTGGTTTTCCTCTTAACTTCTAGGCACTCTTTCTCAATGTCCTTTGGTGGGTATGCTTTATTTCTCCTACCTCTAAACATTCAAATGCCCCAAAGGGCTCAGTTGCCCTACTCTCGATATTCTTTATCTGGGCACCTGGCTGTAAAACTGCCTGCACAGGAAGCCCCTAGATTTATATACCCAGGCCAGACCTGCTCTCAGAACACCAGAATCATGTCAGTCTAATCTGTACTCGACATATTCACGAGGCTGCCTAATGGACATCTCAAACTGAGCATTCATGTGTTCTAAGTCGCTCAGGCATGTCTGACTCTGCAACCCTATGGACCATGGCCCCCCAGGTTCCTCTCTCCATGGAATTCTCCAGGCAATAATACTGGAGTGGGTTGCCCTTCCCTTTTCCAGGGAATATCTTCCTGACCCAGGGTTCAAACCCATATCTCTTATGTCTCCTGCATTGGCAGGCAGGTTCTTTCCCACTAGTGCTACTAGGAAGCCTATAAAAACTGAGCATGGGTTTTCCTCTAATCAAATTCCTTATTTTCCTCTATAATCCTATTCCTCTCCCAGTCTTCCCATAGCCCAGGAAGTGGCAGTGTCATTCCTCTATTTGCTAAGGCCCCCAAACCTTGGAGTCAGTTTTGACCTTTATTTTTCTTTCACATTGACTTATACACCATCAGTAAACCTTTTGAAATTTTTACCTTCAAAATGTATCCCAAACCTGGCCATGTTTTCTATCTCCACTGCCACACTCTGGCTGAGCCTACCTTCTTCTCTCCCCTGTGTCCTGTCAGGGCCTCCTAGCAGGTCTGTTTGCAAAATGCCTGAGTGTGTGAGGTCTGGTGATTAACTGCAAAGACAGACCTGGACAGAGATGTTGTATATGTTAGTGTTAAGAGATCTTAATTTAAACCAAACTGTGCTCTATACTGATGTATTTTATTTATGTTTTAATGCAAAGAGACAAATAACTATGGAAATAAATGGGACCTAGCTGTCTACAAAAGCAGTAAGAGGAAGTAAATCGGTTGCAGAGCTTTCTGCATTGCTGTGCTGCCCTGATCTTATCGCTGACTTAGCCCCTCACAGACAGTCCATCCAACGTGCATGCAGAGGCCAGGAGAATGAACCAGTCTCCCACTTCGGCTCCAAGAAGAGGTTCAGGCATTCCTCTTTAGCAAGAGTTGGTTTTCTAGGTTCTGGGCTGGACTGGGGAGCAAAATCTACCTGCTGTCATAGGAACAGGAACAATGTAACCATTAGTTACTTCTCTATTATGCAAATACCGTGCTAATCAGGTTGTTTTCCTTAAGATAAATGACAAAATTAGAATTATTGTGTCAAAAGGTATCAAAGAAATCTTTCTAAAACTGACCATGTTAGCTCCTGTATTAGTTTGGGTTCTTTAGAGAAACCAAGAGGAGAGATAGATAAAGAGAGAGAGAGAGATGGCAGATAGATGGGATTATAGATGGTTAGATGATAAGGAATTGGTTCAAGTAATTGTGGAGGCTGAGAGTCCCAAGATCTGCTGTGGGTAAGCTGGAGAGTCAGGAGAGCCAGTGAATTTCAGGCCAAATACAGGAGAATTTTGTCCCAGGGTCAAAAGTAGACAGCCTGTCGTTTCTCCATTTTTTGTTCAATTCAGGCCTCCAAATGATTGGATGTGGCCCCCTCACATTGAGGAGGACAATCTGATTTACTGAGTCCATTGATTCAAAGTGGCTTCCCAGGTGGTGCTAGTGGGAAAGAACCTGCCTGCCAGTGTAGGAGATTGGGTCAAAAAATCCCCTGGAGCAGAAAATGGCACCCCACTCCAGTATTCTTGCCTGGAAAATTCCATGGGCAGAGGAGCCTAGTGGGCTACAGTCCATGGGGCTGCAAAGAGGCGGACATGGCTGACTACACACGGACAAAAATTTTAATTTCACTCAGAAGTACCCTCACACACCCAGGATATGTTTGATTAAATATCTGGGGACCCTGTGGTCCTGTCAAGCTGACCCATGAAATTAACAATTGCATCATCTCCTGAAACTCTTCAGGGTCCCTCTTGCCCCAACCCGGAGCTTCAGGGTAAACGCGAAGCTCCTTGGTCTCCCCCACCGCAGCAGAGGGGTGTTGGTCTTTCACAACCTGGCCTCTGAGAGTCTTTCCAGCCATTGCACTCTGCCCCTGACACAAAAAATTCCTGTCTCCTCTCTCTCTGCTGAACTGTTCTCCCAGCTTGCTTATTTGGTGCAGGTCTGCTGGTCAGCAGTGGGGCTCTAGCTTAGCCCTCAGGTCTATTCATCCCCAGTTAATCTTCCCACCTTCTGGTCCTGCCTGGGCCCAGGACTGGATGTTGAAGGCAGTGCCAGACTCTCTGCTCAACCTGAGGTCAAGGGCCTGGTTCTGCTGAGAAGCATCTTGTGTGTGTGTTTCAAGGTCTCCCTGTTGGATCTGATCCTGGGCCTAGCGATCTAAGGTTCCCATTTGAGTCCTGGAAGTGAAAAATGAAGCCATTTTCACTGAAAACATTGTGTAGTAGGATGTCAACCTTACAGTATGGATGCGGGGACAAAGGGTAGCATGATGGGAATGCAGTGAAGCCTGCTGTTTTCTGCTGCTAGGGATGAGGCCCGACTGTGCCCAGCAGGGCCCACAGAGGGCTGTGTGCAGCTGGGAGGTTTTGTCTTGAGCAGGCATGAGGCAGTAGAGGCTCATCTGAAACCCCAGGGGATACTGAGGAACTCAGCAACCCTCCAGAAAGGAAGGGGCAAGAGTGGAGGAAAGATGCATGTCACTGTGTTTGTGCTTGTAGGAAGACCCAGACACCAGTCAGAGCTCCTCCTGGCTTCTCAGCACTGTTACAGCAGAGCCTGGTGGACAATGGACTCATCATTGAGTCATCACTGAGTCACAGAGCCTGTGGGGTGCCAGGCTCTGTCCCTGCATGCTCCGGGTCCATGGGCAACGGCTTTGCCTTTCTGAGCCCACATTTTGTCACTTGCCAAGGTGGATGGTGATAGCACCCATGTCATGGGATTTGTTAGGCTGTGTATGAAGCCTGGAAACATTTGAGTTTTGGGGTGAAATGGAGCTTCCAGCTGAGGCACACCCTGACTGTGGCTCTTGACTGAGTTATCTGACTGTGCCCCCTTGACTCACGGATGGGGAATATCAGTGGTCAGCAGTTAGAGGCTGGGAAGGGTAGGCTTGGGGGGCTCTGTGGATGGGGTGCCCCTTCTTTGGGAAACTCACATGAGCCCTGTAGCACAGGGGATGCAGTGCCCCAAGGCCTGATACCTGCCTGAGGCATCTGAAGGACGAGGGGCTCTGGTTGTTAGGGAAACAGCCTGTGGTGTCCCCTGGGATAACTGGACACACCTTTGAGAACCACCCTGGGGTTTTCTGGGGTCCTACCCTGGAGAGCTCTCAGGTGTGATAGACGGGCCTCCACAGGAGCCTGGATGTGGCTGAGTTCCTGGGGTTAGTCACTGGCCACAGTGGCCACAGTGGTGTCTCCTGCCCCAAGAAACTAGGTGGGTAAGGAAGCAATGTAGGAGGCAGGGTCTTCCCCATAGATTACCCATATGAGATGAATTGATTCTGAAACCCAGCCAGGCCCAGGGGTCTCTGAGGCAAACCCCCAGTCAGGAATATCTTCCCATCCTAACATCTCTGTTCCTTCTCTGGAGGGTTCAGAGGAAAAGTTCAGTTCAGTTCAGTTCAATTGCTCAGTCATGTCCGACTCTGCAATCCCATGGACTGCAGCACGCCAGGCCTCCCTGCCCATCACCAACTCCGGTGTTTACGCAAACCCATGTCCATCGAGTTGGTGATGCTATCCAACCATCTCATCCTCAGTCATCCCCTTTTCTTCCCACCTTCAATCTTTCCCAGCATCAGGGTTTTTTTTTTTTCAGATGAGTCAGCTCTTTGCATCAGGTGGCCAAAGCATTGGAGTTTCAACTTCAACATCAGTCCTTCCAACGAACACTCAGGACTGATCTCCTTTAGGACACACTGGTTGGATCTCCTTGCAGTCCAAGGGACTCCCAAGAGTCTTCTCCAACACCACAGTTCAAAAGTATCAATTCTTTGGCACTCAGCTTTCTTTATAGTCCAACTCTCGCATCCATACATGACCACTGGAAAAACCATAGCCTTGACCAGACGGACCTTTGTTGACAAAGTAATGTCTCTGCTTTTTAATATGCTGCCTAGGCTGGTTGTAACTTTCCTGCCAAGGAGTGAGCATCTTTTAATTTCATGGCTGCAGTCGCACCTGCAGTGATTTTGCAGCCCCCAAATATAAAGTCTGTCACTGTTTCCCCATCTATTTCCCATGAAGTGATGGGACTGGATGCCATGATCTTGGTTTTCTGAATGTTGAGTTTTAAGCCAACTTTTTCACCCTCCTCTTTCACATTCATCAAGAGGCTCTTTAGTTCTTCTTCACTTTCTGCCATAAGGGTGGTGTCATCTGCATATCTGAGGTTATTGATATTTCTCCTGGCAATCTTGATTCCAGCTTGTGCTTCATCCAGCCCAGCATTTCTCATGATGTACTCTGCATATAAGTTAAATAAGCAGCGTGACAAAATACAGCCTTGACGTACTCCTTTTCCTATTTGGAACCATTCTGTTGTTCCATGTCCACTTCTAACTGTTGCTTCCTGACCTGGATACAGATTTCTCAGGAGGCAGGTCAGGTGGTCTGGTGTTCCTGAGAGAGTCATTTCCTAGGCAGGTTGATAAGAAGTCTAGGGGTCCCCAAGGAGAGAGAGGTCGGGGATTCAAGGAGGAAGAAAGGACAAACTTTTTTTACCTTTTTTCCTCTACATTCCTTAGGATTATATAACAGTAATGTATCCTGCCTGAGGACAGTCTTTGGATTAAATCCTCTGACTAATTCTGTTATCTTAAAATGTAAATTATGGGAGTAGGTCTGGTGAGGTCTTTGCAGCCTCCAGACATTCTTTGGATTCATTGAAGAGTATATAACTCCATTGCTAACACTAGCAAAGGGGGTACTCTTTTGCCCCCTTCTGATGCCTATGTCAGAAGCTTTCTCTATCTCCTTTATACTTTAATAAAATTTTATTACACAAAAGCTCTGAGCGATCCAGCCTCATCTCTGGCCCCGGATTGAATTCGTCTCCTCCAGAGGCCAAGAATCTCACGTCTTATCGTTCAGCAACAACCTTTCATTCCCATCTCTTGAAGGATTTTCCACAGTTTGTTGTGATCCACACAGTCAAAGGCTTTTGTGTAGTCAATAAAGTAGAAATAGATGTTTTTCTGAAACTCTCTTGCTTTTTCGATGATCCAGCGGATGTTGGCAATTTGATCTCTGATTCCTCTGCCTTTTCTAAATCCAGCTTGAACATCTGGAAGTTCACAGTTCACGTATTGTTGAAGCCTGGCTTGGAGAATTTTGAGCATTACTTTACTAGCGCGTGAGATGAGTGCAATTGTGTGGTAGTTTGAGCATTCTTTGGCATTGCCTTTCTTTGGGATTGGAATGAAAACTGACCTTTTCCAGTCCTGTGGCCACTGCTGAGTTTTCCAAATTTGCTGGCATATTGAGTGCAGCACTTTCACAGCATATCTTTTAGGATTTGAAATAGCTCAACTGGAATTCCATCACCTCCACTAGCTTTGTTTGTAGTGATGCTTCCTAAGGCCCACTTGACTTTGCATTCCAGGATGTCTGGCTCTAGGTGAGTGATCACACCATCGTGATTATCTGGGTTGTGAAGATCCTTTTTGTCCAGTTCTTCTGTGTATTCTTGCCACCTCTTCTTAATATCTTCTAATTCTGTTAGGTCCATACCATTTCTGTCCTTTATTGAGCCCATCTTTGCATGAAATGTTCCCTTGGTATCTCTAATTTTCTTGATGAGATCTCTAGTCTTTCCCATTTCGTTGTTTTTCTCTGTTTCTTTGCACTGATCCCTGAGGAATGCAGAGTTCCAAAAATAGAGAGGAGAGATAAGAAAGCCTGTCTCAGTGATTAGTGCAAAGAAATAGAGGAAAACAATAGGATGGGAAAGACTAGAGAAAAAGTACAGGGCCACAGAGAATGAGCACAGCCCCCGATCTTCGCTGGCCTCCTGGGCACAGTGGGGATGAAGGTTGCCCCGAGCCCTGCGTCCTGGTGCCTGCAGTGCGCTGGGCTGGGTGCCGCAGCCCTGCTGTGTGGCAGGGAGCTGTGTCACCTGGCACCAGACTGGGCCTCTGGGCATCACACTCGGGGACCACCCGTGTGGCTGACACCTGGTCCATAGGCCTGTACGCCATCTGCTGCCCCCCAGGTAGACCATCTGACCTGGCCACAGGGACTGAGGCTAGGAGAGCAGGCGGACAGCAGGGCCTCTGGAGGGGGGGCCACGAGTCCTGGCTGTGGCGAAGGAACCAGCTACAGGCCATGAGGCAGGTACCAATCCTCCCTGGGCCCTGAGGCTGCTCTTGGAGAAGGGGTACCAGGATCCCCACCTGTGGAGCTACTGAGTCAAGGTCTTCCTGCTGGCCTGGGCAATGGGGGCTTGGTACCCAGCAGCTGCTCACAGACGTGGGGAGCAGGGTCCCTGGATAAATCCGAGATACAAGTGCACTCAGCTCGAGTCCCCTGGTCCCGTGTTCTCTGTGGGACTGGACGTGGGCTTCTGCCTCCTCATTGCCGGGACTCTCTCTGAGATGGGGATGAGCCCAGGCCTCACCTCGCCATCCTCACCTGACACTTATTCTGCCCTGGACCAAAGCGACTGGCAGGCTAGAGGGGGCATCTGTGAATGTGAGTGCTGCAAGTCAGGGGTCCTCCCCGGAAGGGGGACCGCAGTGTCTGAGGTTGCAGCTCTTACTAGATCACGAACTGAGCTACAGCATGCCGGGCAGTGGGAACACCCACTGTGAGGCCACAGAACTAGGGAACAGGAAACAGCCTCAGGCCTTTATCAGCAGTGACATTCTTGACCTGCCTCACATCTAACCTCCAGAGTTCCAGCTACAGGCCTGTACTACTTCTCCAGCATCCTTTTTTTTTTTTTTTTTCCCATTTATTTTTATTAGCTGGAGGCTAATTACTTTACAATATTGTAGTAGTGGTTTTTGCCATACATTGACATGAATCAGCCATGGATTTACATGTGTTCCCCATCCCAATCCCTCCAGCATCCTTTGTTAATGCTCCCCACAGCCTGGAGGAGGCTGCTGCAGTCCTCTGGTAGGAGATGAGAGGACTCTGAGGGGAGGAATTTGGGGTCTGGCCTTGGAGAGAGAGCTGGAATCCTGGGCCCAGGTGAAGGATGGCATGAGGCAGAGAACACACTGTGGTCAGCTGCCCCCTGCTCCTTGACCTCACCTGCTGCTTCCTGAAGCTCAGTATTCTGGGGTTTCCTCACAGGCTCCTGAGCTGAGCTGCTCAAGAATAGGGAGCTGGAGCCAGGTGGCTGGCAAGGCCTGGGCCTGTGGGGTGAACTGGGGGCCCCATCCAGCGTGTCCTGCCTCCCTGTGGCTGGAGAGGAGGGAAGGAGACAACCTGGGGAGGAGGGAAGGAGACAACCCGGGGAGGCCTCCCGGAGCTCCCCAGGCCACAGCCCTGGGCCTCCCATCGTGTCTCCAGGCCACTAACCCACTCTGCGCACCTGCCCCGCCCTCTGACAGGCAGCGCTCGGTGTGACTGGGGCACACACACGGGCCCTGCTGACATCTTCCGGAGTCTGGTCTAGTGCTGCCCCAGGGGATGCCAGACACCAAGGGAGTGTGCTGGGCAGGCCCGAGGGGGTCAGGAAGTGCTTCTAGTTAGCTCCCGGGACCCTCAGAACCCCATCCCCACCCCTGTGGAGAGCTTAGATGTGGTGTGAGGCAGGGAGGGATCCTGGGCTTGACTGAAAACCAGATGCTACCCACTGTACTCCTCGGCCTCTCTGGGGTCTCAGATGGAAAGGGGCAGGCTGTTCTGGAGTACAGCAGATTCCATTCACACTCCACGCCTCTGTCAGGCTGCAGGATCCTTGCTGAGGTCCTGGGTTCATCAAGCAGAATCCTCGAGTTGGGGAGGCATCTGGGGTGTTGGTTGTTCTGTCTCTGCCTGTCCCCCAGGTGGGACCAAAGGCCACACTGCCACACTGGGACAGCTGAGGCTGGTCCCAGCTGAGCTGGGTCTGGACTCTGAGAGGCCTGATGTGGTCAGGGGCTGGCCAGGGTGCATCACTGCATCTTCAACACAGTCCTCTGCACTCAGGCCAACGGGGAATGGGGGTGCACATCACACTCCCCGACTTCTTGACTGGGCGACCTGGTCCCATGCCAGGTGGGGGCTCAGCAGCTCCATGACCCATTTGCTCCGGGCCCAGAAATGCGGCTCAGTGTGTGAAGGGCAGAGTGAGAGCCCGCTGGGAGGATCTCCTGCGGGTTGTGCGTCCTCCCGACTCCATCACTATTCACCTAAACAAGCGAGGCATCTGGCCCCACACGTGGCTGTCAGGATCTGCTCACTGGAGCTCACAGAATACCTACTGTGCACCAGCAAATTTCAGCAGGATATGGGGTCTATGGTGTGGAAATGGCCCCCAAGGCCCCCTCCTGACCTGTGGTCACTGCGTTCCTGGGCCTGAACTGGGACATTGCCCTGCATCCTGGCAGAAGGTCACCAGTGACAGATGTGAAGTGGACGTGAATACACAGGGTATACCAATGTATTTACACCAACTCTAAAATTTACAATGTACTGTACACGTGGTCAAGTGTGTAGCTCAAATTTGTCCTGCTGACTGGCGTCATAGCTCTCACCAGGAAGCTGTCCTGATCCCAGCAGGATGCCGAAAGGGTACACACAGGGCTACAGAAACCAGTCCTTCTCACTGGGCAGGATTGGGTCCATTCGTAAAATGGCAGGGGCCACAAGTGGGCTGTGGCCCCTCTCATGCCACCATGATGTCTGCTGGAGATATGAAGGCTCCCAGGTCACCCGGAGACAGGTTAGGTGTCTACCTCCATGGCAAGGGTGAGATCATAGCCGCCCAACCTCTTGGATCATTGCTGAGGACAGGCAGACTGACCAGCAATGTGACCAGCACTGTTCCGAAGGCAGGGCCCCTGAGGCATGTGCCCCTCATATGTTTGGAGGCTGTGGGCCCTTCCAGGGCTGAGGTTTCACAAAAGGTGGAGAGAGTTCGCCTGGGCCGTGTGGTCATTGTGGCAGGTGGCAGGCCACAGGATCACAGTTTGCAAGGCAGTGACACATCAATGCCTCTGCCTCCCACGGGGCTGGCTGGGGCAGGCAGGGCTGCAGAAGGCTGGCTTCCTCTCTTCCTCTCCCTCCTCCTCCTTCTCCAGCTCAGTGCCTCTCATGTCTTCCCCAGAATAGAAGACCTGCAGATTTAAACATGCTGAGGGTGGTGAGAACCTGCTGGCCTGGCCTGTGGTTATACATCCCCGAGACCCCTGCCCCAGAGGGGCGTGTGCCATCTTCGCGGCTCAGTCCTCAGAGCCCACCGCTGCCCCTCCTGACCTTGCTCAGCTGTATTAGCAGGCTGAACAAGAAGAGATGGTGCGTGTCTAACTTTCTAGCATGAGTATGGACTGGGGCTCCAGGCCCTGGGTCACACATCTCAGCTGCCCACGAGGCAGCCTCCAGCTCTGGGGGGTCATGGTCCTTGCCTCTTCTCCATACCGCAATGCTTGAGTTCCTGCCTAACCACTAAGACCCTGGTCTGACCTGCCCCCACCCCCCACGGAGGGCCTCCCAGGAGGCTGACAACCAGGTATGGATGAAGCCCCTCAGCTCTGACTTGGCCCCAAGCACCCTATCCCTCCCTCTGCCCTGCCCTCCCACCCCCCAAGCTTGTCTTGGCACATAGACTCACCTTAGAGATTTCCACCTCTCTTTTTCTGTTTGGTTCTCTGGGCTCTCACTTTCATAAGAAGCCAAATAAAGACCTAAGCAGAAAATGAAGTGATATTATGCATTTCTGACCGATGATAATAACCTATTCTACACTCAACAGTCTCACCTGCTTTTTGTTTTTGAATTAAATTGTTATTGGGATGTAACTGCAGATTCACATGCAATTGTGAGAAATAATACAGGGAGATCCATGCACCTTTTACCCAGTCTCTCCCAACAGTAACCAACTGCCAAACTATAGGACGAGATTATCACCAGGATATTGGTGTCAACATAGTCAAGGTACAGAACATCCTGTCACCACAGGGATCCCTCATGCTGCCGTTTACAGCCACACCCAGTTCCCTTCCAGTCCCACTCCTTCCTTAATCTATGACCACCACTAATCTGTTCCCTGTATCTTTATTTTGTCTTTTCAAGAATGTTATATAGATGGAATCACACAGTATGTAACCTTTTGGGATTGGCTCTTTTCACTCTGTAATTCTCTGGAGATTCATCCATGCTGTAGTGTGTATCAGTGTGGTTCATTCCTTTTTGTAGCTGAATAGTATTCCATACCATACTTTGTTTAACCATTCACCCACTGAAGGCCATCTGGGTTGTTTCCAGTGTTAGGCTGTAACAAATTAAGCTTCTGTAAACATTGATGTATGAGTTTTTGTGAAAACATGTAAACATTCATTTTTCTGGAATAAGTACATGCCCAAGAGAATAATTGCTGAGTCATATAGTAGTTGCATATTTAGTATTATAAGAAACTCTTTGTCTGGTTCTACATTCTGAAGATTTTCTCTTGCTTCTCTTTTTTTTTTTTTCCCTAAAAGTTTTATAGTTTTACATTCAAGCCTGTGATCCATTTTGAGTTAATTTCTATATGAAATGTGAGGCTTAGGTTGAAGTTCATTTTTTGCCCTATGGATGTCCAGATACACTTGAATCATTTGTTGCGAAGACTATCTTTCCTTCACTGAATTGCTTTTGCACTTTTGTCAAAAATCACTTGGAATATTCGTGTGGGTCTCTTTCTGGGTTCTCTGTTATCTATTTAAATATTGAATAGCCTTGAATCTCTGAAATAAGTCATGATATATAATTATTTTTATATATTGAATTATATTTGCTGGTATTTTCTGAAGGATTTTTTGCATCTGTATTCATGAGGGACATCAGTCTGTAATATCTGTACTGTCTTTGTCTGATTTGATATCATAATATTAGCTTCATAAGGTAAACTGGAAAGTTCCCTCCTCTTCATCCTTTATCTGAAGGAGATGGTACAGAGTCGGTGTTATTTCTTTAAATATTTGTTAGAATTTTCTAGTATAACCATATGGGCTCAGATATTTCATTTTGGAGTGCTTTTAAATGAAAAATTCAGTTTTCTTAATAGCTATGGTGGTGGTAGTGGTGGTTTAGTTGCTAAATCGTGTCCGACTCTTGAGATTCCATGGACTGTAGCCTGTCAGGCTCCTCTGTCCACGGGATTCTCCAGGCAAGAATACTGGAGTGGGTTGTCATTTCCTTCTCTATAGGGCTATTCAAATTATCTATTTATGTTGAGTTGTGCAAGTTTGTGTTTCTTGAGAAATTGGTCCATTTCATCTAAATTGTCAAATTTACATGCGTATAGTTGTTTACAGTATTTTCTTATGAGTCTTTTGATGTTGGCAGAGTCTGTAGTGATACTCTGTTTCATTCCCAATATTAGTAATTTCTGTCTTTCTCTCATTTTTCTTTGTCAAGATGTTGTTTGCTAGAGGATGGAAATTTTATTATGCTTTTCAAAGAACAAGCTTTTTAATTAACTTTTAAAAATGGTTCTGTTTTCCATTTCATTGATTTCTGCTCTCTTGTGCTCTTATTTCTTTCCTTCTGCTGACTTTTGGTTTATTTTGCTCCTCTTTTTCTAGGTTCTTGGAGTGGGAACTGAGATGATTGATTCAAGGTGTTTTATTTTTTCTAATGTATGCATTCCATGCTGTAAAATTCTCTCAGCCCTTCTTTAGCTATGTCCCATAAATTTTGATAGCATTTCCATTTAGTTCAATTATTTTTTATTTCCCTGAGACTTCTTAACTCATGGATTATTTAGAAGTATGCTGTTTAGATTCTAAGAATTTGGAGATTTTCCTGTTGTCTTCTGTTATTGCTTTCTAGTTTGATTCTATTGTGATCAGATAATATATACTATATGATTTCAATTATTTAAATTTGTTGCACTTTGTCTTATGTAGCTCAGGATATGTTTTATCTTGGTATAAGTTCTACGGGCGATTGAAAAAAATGTGCATTCTCCTGTAGTTATATGGAATAGTTTATAAATGTCTGTTGGATCCTCTTTGATGGTATTGGTGAGTCCTGCTTTGTCTTTGCTGATTTCCTCCCTAGTTGTTATATCAGTTGTTAAGAGAGGGTGTTGAAGTCACCAATTACATTAATAATTGTGGATCTATTTATTTCTCCTTTCAGTTCTATTGAGCTTTGCTTCATAAACATTGCAATTCTGCTGCTTGGTGGAAATATATTTAGGATTGCTACATCTTCTTGGGGGACTCACCATTTTATTATTACATAATGTTCCAAATAGGAAAAGGAGTATGTCAAGGCTGTATATTGTCACCCTGTTTATTTAACTTATATGCAGAGTACATCATGAGAAACGCTGGGCTAGATGAAGCACAAGCTGGAATCAAGACTGCTGGGAGAAATATCAATAACCTCAGATATGCAGATGACACCAGGCTTATGGCAGAAAATGAAGAAGAACTAAAGAGTCTCTTGATGAAAGTGAAAGAGGAGGGTGAAAAAGTTGGCTTAAAGCTCAACATTCAGAAAACTAAGATCATGGCATCCGGTCTCATCACTTCATGGCAAACAGATGGGGAAACAGCGGAAACAGTGGCTGACTTTATTTTTTGGGCTCCAAAATCACTGCAGATGGTGAGTGCAGCCATGAAATTAAAAGATGCTTACTCCTTGGAAGGAAAGTTATGACCAACCTAGACAGAATATTAAAAAGCAGAGACATTGCCAACAAAGGTCCATCTAGTCAAGGCTATGGTTTTTCCAGTGGTCACGTATGGATGTGAGAGTTGGACTGTGTAGAAAGCTGAGTGCTGAAGAATTGATGCTTTTGGACTGTGGTGTTGGAGAAGACTCTTGAGAGTCCCTTGGACTGCACGGAGATCCAACCAGTCCATCCTAAAGGAGATCAGTCCTGGGTTTTCATTGGAAGGACTGATGCTGAAGCTGAAACTCCAATACTTTGGCCACCTGATGTGAAGATCTGACTCATTTGAAAATCCCCTGATCCTGGGAAAGATTGAGGGCAGGAGGAGAAGAGGATGACAGAGGATGAGATGGTTGGATGCCATCACTGACTCGATGGACATGGGTTTGGGTGGACTCTGGGAGTTGGTGATGGACAGGGAGGCTTGGCATGCTGTGGTTCATGGGGTTGCAAAGAATCAGACATGACTGAATGACTGCACTGAACTGAATGTTCCTCTCTGTCTCTGGAAATTTTCTTTGCTCTGAAGTAATTTATCTTACAGTAATACTGCCATTTCTGCTTTCTTTTGATTAATGTTTCCCCATCATTTTACTTTTTAACCTGTCTATATCATTATATTTGGAAATGAGTTTCATGTAGACAGCATATAGTTGGGTCACATTTTTGATTTAGTCTGCCAGTCTCTGTATTTGGATCACTTATGCTAATATAAGTATTGATATGTTAGAGCTTAAGTCTGCCTGTTTATTTATTTACTCATGTATTGTTTTCTTTCTGTTCTGTTTTTTCTTCTTTTCTTATGGGTTCCTTGAACAGTTTCTAGAATTCCATTTTGACTTATCTACAGTAAGTTCCTAAAGGATATTTTCACTGGATATAAAATTATGGGTTGATAGTTGTTTTCTCTCAGCACTTGAAAAATGTGCCCCTGCCCCTGGCAATGTTATCTGATGATGAACCTGATGTCATTTGAATTGCTTTTCTCATATAGGTATTGTCATCTCCCTCTCAGTACTTTCAAGATTGTTTCTTTTTCTTTAGCTTCCAGATGTTTGATTACGACATGTCTTAGTATGGGTTATCTTGGCTCATCCTGTTTGGGGTTCACTCAGCTTCTTGAATCTATAGGTTTACGTCTTTTCCACACAGGGGCGTTTCTTGCCTTTCCGTCTTTGAGTACTTCCTAGCCACGCCCAGTCTGTCCTTTCCTTCCCAGACTCTGACGCCACGAGTGCTGGGTCTCCTGTCACAGCCCCACTGGCCCCAGGCTTGGTGCGGTCTGTTTTCCTCTGTTGCTGAGACTGTATAGTTTCTGTTGCTCTGTCTCTCAGCTTACTGATTCCTTCCTCTGTCCTCTCCATTATGCTATTGAACCCATCCGTTCAGTTGTTGCATTTTTCAGTTCTAAAAAATTCCATTTGACTCTTCTGTATATCTTCTATGTCTCTGCTGAGATTTTCTCTATTTTCTCTTGTTTCAGGGAGCCTGGGGCTGACTGGATTGCCAGCATGCCCTGTCAGGAGAGGTCTGATGGGACTGAGGGCAGGGCCAGGCTTTTGTCAGAGGCTTTGACCATCCTAACTGGGGGCTAATACATCTTATGTTCCTTTTCTTGATTTTCTCAGCCTTATTTTGTGTGTGTATGTGTGTGTGTGCGTGTGTGTGTGTCGGGGGTGGGGGTGGGGAGGGTGGAGGGAAGGATAGGAAGAAAGGAGGGTCAAAATGGAAGGTGCTTCCCTCTAAGGGCATTCCAGAAGGGCCAGGATTTTACTTGTATGTTCATGGCAGTCTGTCTGACTGGCAGTTAGCAGACTCTAGAAATATTGTTGACTAAAGGAGTGAATGAAATGCACCCCCCAAACCTCTCCTCTTTCTGCCCCTAGACTCTCCCCACCTCTCTCCTAAGGTGCCTCTGACACACTTTATTGCCCACATTCCACTGACTATTGATAATAATCATCATAATAATTAGTGTAGTAGGTTGAATAATGGCCCCAGAGATACAGGTCTTAATCCCCTGAATTTGGTCAAAAGGGACTTCACAAATATGATATAGTTAAGGATATAGAGATGAGGAGATTATCTATCCTGGATTATCTGGGTGGGTCCTAATTGCAATCACAAATGTCCTTACAAGAGGGAAAGAGGGAGGCTTGACTTCAGAAGGCAATATGATGGTGGAAGCTGAGGCTGGTATAAGAAGAATATGGAAGAAGGGGCCACAAACCGAGGAATTCAGGCAGGCAGCCACTAGAAGTTGCAAAACACCAGGAAATGGATTTCCCCCCAATGCCTCCAGAAATAACCAGTTCTGCCAACACCTTGATTTCAGCACAGTAGAACTGATTTCAGATTGCTAACTTCTGTAGTCATAAGAGGATAAATCTGTGTTGTTCTGAGCCACCAAATTTGTGGTGGTCTGTCACAACATCAATAAGAAATGAATACAACTAGTATTGATTGAAAGTAGTCCTTGTGGACTTTGCTGGTGCCACATCAGTTAATTCTCACCATGGCCCTAGGAAGTAGTTTTTCTCATTACCCAACTTTATAGATGCAATAGGTGCCAATAGGTAACACCACTTCTAGGGTGGGAGCACCCAGGCTGATGAGCTTATCATTATGTGCGGTAGGGGAGACTCCAGATATGGGTGAGAGCCCCCCCGCAAATTTACTAATTTCAAAATACAAAAAATAAAATGGCCAAATTGAAAATATTAATTCAGAAGCAAGTCACTAAAAAATTCTTTCCCTTAATTTTTTATTTTTGGCAGATGATGTTTTCCTGAGCATGGGTGTGGGTCCATATGTAGAATGCCTGCCATGATGGGAATCAGGCCTCCTGTGTGCTAAGCAGGGTCCTCCCAGGGTGGTCCCATGACATCCTGCATCCAGAAAGCAGCTAACCATGGGGCCACACTGGTTATCAACTCAGCCCCAGGTGACTATTTGCTTCTCCATTACTTTCTCTTTCCGGAGGAGGCAGCTCTGGGAGTATACTCAGTAAACTCATAAGCAAATCTGTTGTATCTGACAAATGATCAGATGGAAATGCTAGCCTATTTAAGGGGACAGACATCAACAGTGCTTGGGAGAATGGATGCCTCATTTCATGACGGTGTGTATTACACATGCACACACATGTACACAGGTGCTCATATTGCACACATACACACGCAAACACCAGCTGTGAAAAGACCCACAGTCAGCCTAGTGCGGCAGTCTCCACATGAGCCCTGGGAGGGCTGCTTTTATCATCATGCCCACTTTCCTGATGAGGGAATCGGGGCCAAACATTGCTCAGATTTACAACGTCCAGCAGCGTCCAAACAGTGCCCAAGGAGCAGCCTGTCCTTGGGGCACAACCTCCGTCTCCCCAGGCCTTGCCCTGTGCTCTGGGGGCAGCAATTATCCAGTTGGGGGATATTATGCAGTTGGGGATAATCCAGTCTTCTCTGCTTCCTCCCAGAACCAGCACACTTGGGTGTGGCACATCCCTGCCCACAGCAAGGGCCCTGAACAGTGATGTGACTAAGAGACCACCCGTGAGTTTCATGGCTGAGGGTGAGGGAGGCCAGGGGCTGCCTTACCGTCCTCGCTGAAGATGGGGGCAGTGTGCAGGTAGTGGGTGATGCTGAGGTCTTGCTCGAAGGGACACTCCACTTGTTTCCAGGTGATGAACTCTCCTACTTGCTTGGCCAGCTCCAGGAATTTCTGCCAAGGACATGGAGACATAAAATGCAGGTACCCTTACTGCCTGGAGGTCACCTGTGGCAGCGGGGCCGGCCGTGGCTCATCCTCTCTCATCACTCCTAGTGAGGCCTGCTTCTAGGGCAGGCAGAGTGGGTCAAGGGGCAGAAAACGACAGTCACTCATCAGGAAACCTGGACGCTGGTCATATCTCTTTACGCTCCGTGAAGAACTTGCCACACCCAATACCTAAGGCTCACCCCCCTCTCTTGTCTTGGGCTATAGCCATCAGCAGGCAGTGCATTGAGTTAGAGGTGACTACTACTTAAGTTTCATTCTGCCTATATTTGTGGTTATCTCAGCTTATGGCAAGTGATATATCCCTAACTTACAGCAAGTCTGAGATGTAAATGGATTTAAATAAATGTATGTAAATAAAATTTAACTCATTTAAGTAGATTTTTGAGTAAAATTTAGATACATTTATTTAAAAATTTAAAAACTGCTAACTTAAAGAAGGCTTTTTAAACACAAAGTTGTGACTGGGTGAGAACCCCACTCTGTGACTTCCTCTGATCAGCCTTGGTGTCTGCCTCCAGTCCCCACTGCTGACGCCCAGGGATCTGCGGCCACGTAAGTACCTTGCCTTCTTGTCCAACCAGACACCCTTCCTCCTAGGCCATGGTTATAAGGACCAATTCAAGAAAAGCAAAAGACAGGGGGTGCACTGTGAGCTCCTTGGCCCCCTTAGCCCCAGTGGTCTCTCCCAAGCCCAGCCTCTTCCTTGTTGCCTGCAGCCTGGACTGTGACGCTGGGATGTGGCACCCAGGCCACCTGCTGAACTGGGCTTCGTCCAGCTATGCCCAGCCCTCAGGGGTCATCAGGCCTGTGGGTAGCACGTGCAGACCTGCTGGGGTGTCCAGGTGAGGCCCACAGCAGAGGCAGCTCCAGGTGAGAGAGTCCAGGCATTCACTGTGGGCCCTGTCAGTAGGAGGTAGTGGCAGAGCCCTTGGCCAGCCTTGCTGCAAGTCCACTCCTCTCAGGCCCTCTGTGTGGTCGTGGTGGAAGCCGAGATTGAGACCTGGACAGAGTGAGGGGCCCACCCAGAAGTGCTACCACTGGGAGAATGAGTGGGGCTGTGCTAGGGCAGGGCTGGCCCTCTTGCAGGAGAAAAGCCCCGGCTTCCCTGTGGATGGGAATGACTGCTCATGCAATGCTTGGTCTGACTCAGTGACCGCCTGCTATCACGAGCCTGTGCCCTTGGGCCTCCTTTTCCATTGCTCCCCTTCCACGTCCAGCCCACAGGCCACTTTGAGACACATGTGCTGGGTGAGTCTGTGTGTCGGGTCAAGACACGGAGGGGATCAGCCTGGCCTTGCTTCTAAAGAGCCTGGGACTGATGGACTAACAGGCCACTATGCAAACGGCCTTCCTCTGCCTGTGAGGTCAGTGGGGGCTTCCTGGAGGAGGGAAGAACACTTGAGCTGCCGGTAGTGAGTTATCTGCAGAGGGAGAGGGAGTCTTCATTTCCGTCTTTCCACGTTGCCTGATCACTTCCTCCTGCTGCTAAGGGCCCCTGCTTTGGAAGGCCTCTCCTGACCTTGAACTGTGCTCCCTCTGCAGCCCCTGTCACAGCACCTCGTCAGGTGTCACCGTGGGTCTGCACGGCTCTCTCTCTCATCAGCCTGGTGCTTCTCAAGGACTGAAAATGATGCTACTTCACCTGTGCTGGGCACAAGGCCCCTACAGAGTGGGGATCCACGTGATCATGAGCCTCAGTCTCTTCCTCTGGAAGATGCGGAGAGTCCCCAGCAGTCCCGCCCTGATGCTGGCTGCAAACTGCTGCACTCCGCCTCAGACTCCTACCTTAATCCAACCACTCGGGGCCAGAACTTCTGCTCTGGGAGCTCTTATCAGTCTGCCTAACTTGGTGGCAGGCCCTCCGAGGACCTGGACCCTACCTCAAAGTTGACATGTCCGTTGGGGAGGCGGTTGGCACAGCCCTCATTTAGGAAGTAGATATCCTTGATGAGCAGGCTGAAGAAGGGGATGACGATCTGGAAGGGAGAGGGTGCAGGTCAGCCCTCAGCTGGCCTCCCCACAGCGGCTGCACAGGAGAGAGGCAGCCGTGTCGGCAGCCCCTTGCCCCAGGGCCCTCAGATACCCCCATGCAGAGGGCAGGAGAGACTTCCTGGGCAAGGCGGCCCAGTCTCAGAGATCCACGGGTTATAGACTACTTAGTCTATATGTTGAGGGGGTGGGGGGCGGGCATTGTGGAAATCACAAAGAAGGGAGGCACAAACTGGAGCCAGACTATTTTCTCCCAGGCCCCATTGGACCCCAGTGCTTATTGAGCTCCTACTGTATACAATGCCATTCCCCACTCATGTTGGGGCCGAGGGAAAGATGCAGAGTTTCAGTGGCCTTTGAACATTTTTCCCATCGTCTGTTGGGAGAAACCAGTGGGAGCTTCCCCCCACAGATCACAGGTCCACAGACAGGCCTCCCCACTCACGTGCCCCAGGAGGAATGGTGTGTGCTGAGCACACTGCTAAATATAAAATAAATATGAAAACAAGAATCAATAGATGGAAATGGAACATCTTTTTTGAAGTTTTGGTTTTATGAATTAAAAAAATGGAATGTGAATCGTCTGTTGTGAAATTCTGTGGCCTCCTTTACAAATATAGTTAACAATGTGCTACTCCATGTCTTTCTTGAAGCTAAAGATCTGATCCTGCCATATCAGGGCAAGGCCAGGAAACATCCCTACTCTGGCTCCTGAAGGGACGGGCTTCTGCACTTGGCCTGAGAAGGGCCAGGTCTCTATTTCACTGTCAGATGTCTTGATTCTCCCTCCTTATTCTGCACCTGGTGACCCCAGGTGGTGCTAGTGGTAAAGAATCTGCCTGGTAAAGCAGGAGACGTAAGAGATGCAGGTTCAGTCCCTGGGTTGGGAAGATCCCCTGGAGAGGGCATGGCAACCCACTCCAGTATTCTTGCCTGGAGAATCCCACGGACAGAGCAGCCTGGTGGGTTACAGTCCACAGGGTCACACGGAGTCAGACACGACTGAAGCGACTCAGCACTTAGCACAAAGAAAGGAGACCAATTGCTGACCGCTCAGACTACCGTTGGGGGGCCAGTTGGGTCTACCTTATGTGTGGATTGAATCATGCCCCTCAAAAAAGGCATGTTCATGTCCTAAACCCCAGTGCTTACAAATGGGAATTTATTTGGAGATACAGTCTTGCTATGGATGGAATCAAGTGGAGATGAGGTCACACTGGATTATGTGGGCAGGTATTTTTATAAAAAGAGGTAAATTTGGACATATACTATCTGTTTCACATAGTCATGTGAAAACAGACAGGTAGGAGTGATGCAGTCACAAGCCCAGGAATGCCTGTGGCCATGGGACACCAGGAGAGGCAAAGAAGAACCTTTCCATAGAGCCTCCGGAGAGAGCGTGGCCCTACCAACCTTGACTTTGGCCTCTGGCCTCTGGCACTGTGAGATAGCACATTTCTGTTGTTATAAGCTACCTAGTTTATGTGCTGTGTTTTGCCAGCCCAGGAAATATCACATCTGTTCTGCCCTCAGGCTCTAGAGCTGGCCCATGCGGCCAGTCCAGCAGCCCATCCCTCAAGTCCTGACACTTCTGGCTCGGGGAGTGCCTAGATCATTCCCCATCCGAGCTGACAAGGGCTTTGAGGTGAGAGCCTCAGCACTGACCACTCGGCACACCACAGAAGCATGGATGGCTCAGCCGGGCAGGGCAGAGGGGGAAACTGAGGCCCATAGAGTGTCAGGGCCTGGCACAAGGTCATCCAGCCAGTGACCACTAAGCCAGGAGCAGAGCCAGGCTCATCAGGGTTTGTCAACAACAGGAGTTTCCCAGAAGGCAGAACTTGTGGTGCTAAACCTGGGGCAGCCCCAGGCAAACCGGGATGAACTGGTTACCCTGGATTTATGTCAATTTGGCAACCATTTGCTCATGTCTTCTCTCTGTCAGGGCTTGGAGACAGTGAGAGCACGTCACAAATATTCATGCCTGATACCAGTATGGTGGGAGACAACCTACACAATGAGGGATGTCTTTGCCATTCCCCAAGCCACGTTTAGACCCTTGCTGTCTCCACTTTCACCCTGGTTACTGGGGTGTCAGGGGTGGGCCTGAGCACTTCGTGTGCTAAACTGTGTACAGATGGGATCACATTTCATCCTCATCACTGTCCTGTGAAGGAGGGCTTTTATTACCCCAGATATGGAAGAAGATATGAGGAAGCTGAGACTCAGGGTAAGTAACTCATGGTGGTGGTTTAGTTGCTCAGTCGTGTCTGACTCTTGTGACCCCATGGACTAGGCTGTAGCCTCCTAGGCTCCTCTGTCCATGGGATTCTCCAGGCAAGAATACTGGAGTGGGTAGCCAATCCCTTCTCCAGGGGATCTTCCTGACCCAGGAATTGAACCTGGGCCTCCTGCATTGCAGGCGGATTCTTTACTAACTGAGGTACAGAAGCTCATAGGAGCTCATAGAGCGGTAAGCAGTGGATGCAGGACAGGACCAGCGGGCTCTGCTCCAGATCCCTGTCCTACCCCCTTCCTCAGTGGGCCCAGAGAGGGGTGGTCTCCATCCGTCTCCAGCCCCTCCCTGTGGTGCAGAGTGCCTAGTCGAGTTCCGGGGTGTGATGGCTAAATGGAGTTGGAATGGGGAGCCCCGCTGAGATGGATAGAGGGTGGGGATTAAGGGCAGTGGGGCTCTGGGGACAGAGGCGGCCCCTTGGGTGCCTGGTGCAGGCTTTGTGAAGGCAGGGCTGTTGGAGCAGTCCTCAGGCTGGCAGCATTTCCCAGGTGGGAGAATTTTTCACCACTTCTGTGTGTCCTCACGACGGCAAACCTATGCCCTTGTTTTCTGGACCTGAGCAGTTCCATCAGGACCCAGCT
Organism: Muntiacus reevesi; assembly: GCF_963930625.1. Taxonomy (NCBI): domain Eukaryota; kingdom Metazoa; phylum Chordata; class Mammalia; order Artiodactyla; family Cervidae; genus Muntiacus; species Muntiacus reevesi. The sequence goes on along the minus strand of NC_089249.1, from coordinate 180,088,968 downwards.
CAACACGGAGGTCACCCAGAGAGACCTGTGTGGAGGGGCTTCATGACAGAGATGGGGGGTGGGCAGGAGGGGCAGAAGGAGCCAGCCACAGGCAGGAAGAAAGCAGAGTGAACTTCTGGCCTCAAAGTTCCGGCCTGGGGAACTGAGGGCTGCGGGGGACTTCCTCCCTTCCTCTCCGCATGCATTTCCTCCCTCTTTCCTTCCTTCCAACCTCTGGCCTTCCATTCTTCCTTCCATCTCTCCTCCCTCCCCTCCTCGCACCTTTCCATCCATCTATTTATCCTTCTTCCATCCATTCTTCCATTGACCCATCCATCCATCTAGCTACCAGCTGGAGCTGCTGGGGAGTGTGTTGATCTGTTTGGGGAAACGGTGAGTTCCCTCTACTGGAGACATTCAAGCAAGGTGGCATGACTGTCTATCACAGGGGTGGTAGAAGGGCAGGGATTGGACCAAGTGGCCTTCCAGCCCCACCTAGGATCTCTGACACAGCCCTCCTGAGTCCAGGGGGCCTGGAGCAGGAGCAGCTCTGAGGGCGAGGCAAGCCTGTGACCTACCTTCTCCTGACTGCTGTGGGCAGTCAGGGAGCGGTGGGCTGCCCCTCGCAGGGCTGCTCTGTAGTTGCAGAAGTTGCCCGTTGGGTCCATCTGGTGCTGGAAGGAGACAGGGAGGCATTTGGGCAGCTGTGTCCTGGGGATGCTGGCGGCACCCAGCAGTCGAGCAGCCTCGCTTACCTCGAGGATGAAAAACTTGGCCGTCTTTACTTTGGCCCAAGTCTTCTTCAGCCTGGAGACCGGGCTCATGTTCATGCCCGCTGGAAGAGGGATGGCTGAGCTGGGGCAGGGCCGGGCTGGCAGGGCTCTTCTGGGCTGCATAGTTTTATTGCTACACAGCTCCTCTGGGAAGTCCCCAGCTGGCTGATCCCCTAATCCTCTCAGGCTGTACCCTGACCAGGGCTGACATTTGGGGGAGCCTCAGCCTGCCAGATGGGGGGTGGGTGGGCGCTAATGGACTGTGTCCAGGTCGGCCTGGCTTCTGTATGTGCAAGCCCCTGTCCCCGTGCCCACAGGGGGGCACTGCGATCAGGAGCCTGCTCTGGGTCCCCACTCACCCTGAATCTGGATACACACTGCCAAGCTCTCACCAAGCACATCGAAAGGGCGGGGCTCGCCTCTGAAGGGGCACCTCCCCAGGGCCTGTGGGGTGGGGTGGGGGAATTGGGGCCCAGCCTGCACCCGCCTCCTGCTCAGAGGCACATCCTGGCTTGCGCCCCACTGCCTGGCTGCGCCCGCTCTTTCCTCTCTGGGAGCGCTTGCCCTGGGGACCCCGGGCCTGGCCGGCCCACTCACAGATGATGGCCATCAGGGAGTTGAAGTTGCCGATGTTGAAGCATTCCCGGGCCACGTCGATGAAGAACTCGATCACCTGGGCCCGCTGTTTCTTCTTGGCCGGCTGGGGACAGGGCACAGGAGCCTCAGTGACGAGGGGTCCCCACCCCACGCTGACCTGCTTACGCATCTTGCCCCTCATTAACCTTTCCAGCTGAGACGCTTGGGACCAGGGCGATCTGCAGCCTGAGGACTCAGGGTCTCACCACGCCCCAGGGGGAGGCAGCACAGAGTCCATTGCACAGAGGGTCAAGTGGGGGGTGATGGGGCTCCTGTGGGGACACACGAGCCGCCTGCAACATGGGGGGCATGCGGGCCCCTCATGTCCCCCTCCTCTCATGCTCAGTTCCAGCATCTCTTCCCTGAGATGCAGGAAGCAGAGCCACCTCACCTCTCTTCCCAGCACCAAACAGCCTTCACTCTGCATGGGGTGTGGGGGCCACACAGTGACCTGAGTCCCTGCCCCCTAGCAGCCCCACCACTGCTTTCTGTCAACGGACTCTGTGACTTCACCCCCAATTCCAGTTGAGTGAGTGAGACTCTGGCCTCTGACCGCTCGGAAGCAGACCCGTGTTCTTCTCCCGGCCGAGTGCTGCCGGCTCTGGTGACTCAGTCCAGGTTTTGCTCAGGTAAAGCCCCATCTCTCTTTGTTCCCAGGCCAGTGATGCGACGTCAGAAGAGGCAGGGCTCACGAACCCCACACTGTCCTCTCCAAGGAGATCGCCTGCCTCCCAGACGTGCGGCCGTGGTCTTTACTGCCGCTGAGACGTGTGTTGTGTTACTGGTGGAGCTGGGACACCTGACCCTTCAGAGAGCTGCCCGCCTGAGGTCCTTCTGTGCTTTGGAGGGCAGCCCCCACAGCGAAGGCGATGATGACCAAGCAAGGTGGACTAGCAGGCTCGACCACTGGGGTGGAGGGCTGTGGCCGTCGTGACGGGAGCCGCTGGAGCCTCTCCCACTTTCTCGATTGCCTGCGTTGGCCTCATAAACAAACCCCTTACCCCCCAAGCTCTGTCTACTTCCAGAGAGCACACCCCAGCACATGTGCTACCTCCAAACTGTCCCTGAGACAGGGGCCCTGGGCTTCGCCTCACAGTGAAGGGATGGATTCGGGAGATGGTCTCGCCGCTGTAAGGAGGGGGAGGCTCGTCAGCGTCTGACTCTACGGGGCTGAGATCCAGGGGCGAGCACGTCCAGCTCGGTGCTGCCGAGTCTCCCCGCTTTCTGGGAGATGCCAGGGACCTGGACTTCAAAGAGATCGCTCCCTCTTCTTAAAGCTGGATTATTTCTACCTCTAAGTCCCGAGTGAGCCAAAGAGAATTCAGCTGCAGGCCAGGCCACCCCAGGCACAGGTGGGAGAAGCGGATAGCCTACTCCCCTCTCCCTCAGCAAGAATCTCTCTGACTCCCTCTATGACTGGCAGGTGGCTTCATGTCAGGCTCTACCCAGGGGAAAAATGTCTCTACAGGCAAGCCAGGTAACACCTGGTGTCCCAGAGGGTGCCCAGCCTGGCTCTGGGCTAAGAGACAGATGGGCTCATCATGGCCTTCTGGTTCCCCCCCAGCGGGCTCCTCTCAAGCCCCGGCCAGCGTTGGCCATGCCAGCTTAGGAACTGTCTTCCTACGCACCATGCAGATCTCAGTAGCCACGAGGTAGCACAGTCTGTTGAACCATTTCACGTAAGCTTCCAGGTTGTTAGTCTTGTCACTGAAACGAGGCTAGGAAAGACACAAGAGCCATGCTCAGATTTTTTATCAATAACTTTTCGAACATGAATAACTTTTAAAAAGTCAGCCATCATCATTATAGATGATCTCAGAAATGTCGAAACCTCAAAACCAACCACAAATATCAATGATTTGACATATCCTTCTAGTTATATTTTCTATACACCTAAAGATGTAACTTAATGTATGTATATATCATATATCCCTACACACAATTAACGCTCATTATGCATACATTTTGTGTTTGCTTCCTAAACTTTCACTTCGTTTGTAACCTCCAAACTCATCCTCACGTCACTTCTTGGTCCCTTGTGGACATGCACAGAGCGGAAGTCCTCCGTCACCCAGTGCACCTGAGTGCTCCCGGCTGAGACTGGGCTGATGCCCTGACTTCTGGTTTCAGCTTCTGTACTGTAAACAAGTGTCTTATTTCTAGTCTATTTAGTGTCAGTTTTTGCATTTTTGTGATATCTGTTGGTGATTTCACTGGTCAAAGTGGCCCCAAGCATAGAGATGGAACCCTCAGCAGAGCGCTGTCGTGCTATCTCGGTCTTGTGTTCCTGAGCACACGAATGCTGACATGTGCGCTAAGGAAAAAAAATGTGTTTGACAAGCTTCATTCAGACATGCGTTGTAGTACTGTTGGCCATGAATTCAGTGTTACTGAATCAACAATATAACGTCTCATTAAACAGAAACACAAATCAAGGTTACACATTGACTGGTTGATGAAAAGGCTGTGATGAGAAGCTCGCAAGGAACCTAATCTTATATTTTCCTTAGGAGTAAGGACTCAGTATTTGCCACTTCAGTGTTCATGATGACTATAGGATATAAGGATGGCAAATAATAATGAGGATTAATCTTATGTATGTATGTATGTATGTTTCTATCTATAAGTATATATATTTCCATGTTTTCCCACATGAACCTTCTCCTGTGCTATCAAATAGCTTTTAGAAACATAATTTAAAAAATGGAAACATAATTTTATAAATCCATTGTATAAGTGTATCACAATTTCAGAGAATCCAAAAGAAGCAAAGAAAGAAAAAAGAATAGGTAAAGAAGGCAAGGCACAACAGAAGGCAGTAAAAACAAATCCATACACATCAGAAATTACTCTATATGGATTTGTTTAGTCACTAATTAAAAAAAAATCCAACCACCTGCTATTTTCAAGAGCTGCGTCCCAAACACAGGGATATAAATAAAAATAGAAAAATATGCATGATAAATATCACATATCTATCTTAATATTAGACAAAATAGACTTTAAGCAAAAAAAGACTCTAAGGCAAGAAGCATTAGAAGAGTTTCAAGGGTAATTGAATAAAGATAAAATTTTTGACTTATTGAGAATATAGCATGAGTTTAAATTTGTCTGCACCTAAGTAAAGTAATGCTCAAAATTCTCCAAGCCAGGCTTCAGCAATACATGAACCATGAACTTCCAGATGTTCAAACTGGTTTTAGAAAAGGCAGAGGAACCAGAGATCAAATTGCCAACATCCACTGGATCATTGAAAAAGCAAGAGAGTTTCAGAAAAACATTTATTTCTGCTTTATTGACTACATAAAAGCCTTTGACTGTGTGAATCACAACAAACTGTGGAAAATTCTGAAAGAGATGGGAATACCAGGCCACCTGATCTGCCTCTTGAGAAATCTATATGCAGGTCAGGAAGCAACAGTTAAGAACTGGACATGGAACAACAGACTGGTTCCAAATAGGAAAAGGAGTACGTCATGAGTAATGCAGAGTACATCATGAGAAATGCTGGGCTGGAAGAAGTACAAGCTGGAATCAAGATTACCGGGAGAAATATCAATAACCTCAGATATGCAGATGATACCACCCTTATGGCAGAAAGTGAAGAGGAACTAAAAAGCCTCTTGATGAAAGTAAAAGAGGAGAGTGAAAATGTTGACTTGAAGCTCAACATTCAGAAAACTAAGATCATGGCATCCGGTCCCATCACTTCATGGCAAATAGATGGGGAAACAGTGGAAACAGGGTCAGATTTTATTTTGGGGGGCTCCAAAATCACTGCAGATGGTGATTGCAGCCATGAAATTAAAAGACGCTTACTCCTTGGAAGGAAAGTTATGACCACCCTAGATAGAATATTAAAAAGCAGAGACATTACTTTGCCAACAAAGGTCCGTCTTGTCAAGGCTATGGTTTTTCCAGTGGTCATGTATGGATGTGAGAGTTGGACTGTGAAGAAAGCTGAGTGCCGAAGAATTGATACTTTTGAACTGTGGTGTTGGAGAAGACTCTTGAGAGTTCCTTGGACTGCAAGGAGATCCAACCAGTTCATCCTCAAGGAGATCAGCCCTGAGTGTTCATTGGAAGGACTGATGCTGAAGCTGAAACTCCAATACTTTGGCCACCTCATGTGAAGAGTTGACTCACTGGAAAAGACCCTGAAGCTGGGAGGGATTGGGGGCAGGAGGAGAAGAGGACGACAGGGGATGAGATGGCTTAATGGCATCACTGACTCGATGGGCATGAGTTTGAGTAAACTCCAGGAGTTGGTGATGGACAGGGAGGCCTGGCATGCTGCGATTCACGGGGTCGCAAAGAGTCAGATATGACTGAGTGACTAAACTGAACTTAACTGAATAGCATAGCTTCAAAATATGAAGGCAGAAATAATCCAAAAATGTAAATTCCTTATAAGGAGGAAATTAAGAACACCTATTCATTAAAAGACACAATAATGAGAATGAAAGGCAAAGCAATCAACCAGGGAAAGAAAATTTGCAGTATATCTAACTGACAAGGGATAATTAACTAATACATATTTTAAATACTCACACAAAATTCTTAAAAATCCTTAAGAAAAAAGACAAATCAGTAATAGAAAACTGAAGAAAAATTAGGGCATTTTATAGAAGAGAAAACAAGAAGGTCCAAAATGCATGAAAAGATGCTCCATTTAACAGTTTGACAAAAATTAAAGTTTGACAACTTCAAGTGTCAATGAGGCTGTGGAGCAAGAATAACTCCCTGTTGGCAGTGTAAATGGATACAGCCTCACTTGGCATCAGCTGGTAAGGCTGACCATCTGTCTACCCTGTGACTGACACAGGGTAGGCAGTGATTCCTTTCATAGGTATATCCTAGAGCAACACCCCAGAAGTGTTGTCCTTGGACTCCTGGGGGTCTCCAGGACCCTTTCAGGAGGTCCACAAGGGCAAACCTATCTTCATATTCATAAAATATTACTGCCTTTTCACTGTTGTAACATTTGCACTGATACATAATAGAATGATGGGTAAAGTTACTGCTTCCTTAGCCTGCACTGAGACAGAATCCCCAAATGATACCATTGTGTTCTTCACTACTACACACTCACAGTAAAAGAAAAAAGTGAGTGTGACTTAAAAATGTTCTTGGGGACATAAACTTTAGTTTATGTTTTATTAAATCTCAACCCTTGAGTGCATGTCTTTTTCATATTCTGTGTGACAGGACAGGAGTGGAGTCATCTGCAGGTATCCTTAGGTGAATGGTTCCACCACCCCTCTTGGATACCAAAATCTGAGGATGCTCAAATTCCTTATGTAAAATGGCACAGTATTTGCATAAACTCATGCACATTCTCCTGTATACTTTAAATCACCTCTAGTTTACTTATAATACCCAATACACTGTAAGAACTGTGTAAATAGTGGCCTGGTACACAGCAAATTCAAGTTTTGCTTTTTAGAATGTTCTTGAATTTTAATTTTTTCTAATATTTTTAATCTGAGAGGTGGAATCTGTGGTTGCAGAAGCCGCAGGTATGCAGCGAGGACTGTACACACAGGTCTCACGGTACTCTTATGGAAGCGCGCTGGTGCACCCGGCATGAGCTGACCTTTATCCACGGAGCACCATTCTTACCTGAAAAAAGACTGACCCACTATGGTTATTCACATTTCAGTATTTGGCTGATACTGCCTTTAAAATCAGTTAAAATCATCCCGTGACTTTAAGGAAAACAATTGATAGTATTTGTTGCCAAGGATAAAATTCAAGTTTTCAAGAGAAAATTGGGAACCTAAAAAACACATATCTGCCTCTGGAGCTTGACAGCTTCCCAATACTTTAGAACTTATTTGGATGATATTAGTAGTGAATATATACATGAATATTATTTTAAAATATCATCTAATGAAATATGTCAACATTCAGAAGAAGATCTGCTTGATTAGCTGAACCCATATTTTCCAAATGGCCAATATATGTCAAAATCATGCATGGGCAAAAAGATCCGTTCAAGATGTGTGGTTTAGTTGTTCAGTCATATCCAACTCTTTGTGACCCCATGGACGGCAGCCTGCCAGGCTCCTCTGTCCATGGGATTTTCCAGGCAAGAATACTGAAGTGAGCTGTCATTTCAAGATGGACTAATGACTTTAATGTGATGGAGTTCAGATTCCAAACTACATTAATTGTAAAAAATTATCCCTTGTTGAGTTTTAGTGTAGTATTAAAGAAGATTATTCACAATTACTTGAAAAGGCCGTAATATATTCCTTCCTTTTCCAACAACATATCTGTGTGAGGAAGTTGTATTTTCAATCAATATAATGTTAGGTCAAGAGATTGAATGAAAATTAAGAGAATTCAGCAGTCTTCTATTGTCAGTCATTAGAGAGATTTTTTTTCAAATAGCTATGAAAGAAGAGAAGCGAAAGGCAAAGCAGATAAGGAAAGATGTACCCATTTGAATGCAGAGTTCCAAAGAATAGCAAGGAGAGATAAGAAAGCCTTCCTCAGTGATCAATGCAAAGAAATAGAGGAAAACAATAGAATGGGAAAGACTAGAGATCTAGTTCAAGAAAATTAGAGATACCAAGGGAACATTTCATGTAAAAATGGGCACAATAAAGGACAGAAATGGTATGGACCTAACAGAAGTAGAAGATATTAAGAAGAGGTGGCAAGAATACACAGAAGAACTATACAGAAAAGACACAGATAATCACAATGGCGTGATCACTCACCTAGAGCCAGACATCCTGGAATGCAAAGTCAAGCGGGGCTTAGGAGGCACCACTATGAGCAAAGTTAATGCAGGTGATGGAATTCCAGTTGAGCTATTTCAAAACCTAAAAGATGATGCTGTGAAAGTGCTGCACTCAATATGCCAGCAAATTTGGAAAACTCAGTAGTGGCCACAGGACTGGAAAACGTCAGTTTTCATTCCAATCCCAAAGAAAGGCAATGCCAAAGAATGCTCAAACTACCACACAATTGCACACATCTCACGCGCTAGTAAAGTAATGCTCAAAATTCTCCAAGCCAGGCTTCAACAATACATGAACTGTGAACTTCCAGATGTTCAAGCTGGATTTAGAAAAGGCAGAGGAACCAGAGATCAAATTGCCAACATCTGCTAGATCACTGAAAAAGCAAGAGAGTTCCAGAAAAACATCTATTTCTGCTTTATTGACTACATAAAAGCCTTTGACTGTGTGGATCACAACAAACTGTGGAAAATCCTTCAAGAGATGGGAACACCAGACCACCTGACCCGCCTCCTGAGAAATCTGTATCCAGGTCAGGAAGCAACAGTTAGAAGTGGACATGGAACAACAGACTGGTTCCAAATAGGAAAAGAAGTATGTCAAGGCTGTATATTATCACCCTGCTTATTTAGCTTATATGCAGAGTACATCACGAGAAATGCTGGGCTGGATGAAGCACAAGCTGGAATCAAGACTGCCAGGAGAAATATCAATAACCTCAGATATGCAGATGATACCACCCTTATGGCAGAAAGTGAAGAAGAACTAAAGAGCCTCTTGATGAAAGTGAAAGAAGAGAGTGAAAAAGTTGGCTTAAAGCTCAACATTCAGAAAACTAAGATCATGGCATCTGGTCCCATCACTTAATGGCAAATAGATGGGGAAACAATGGAAACAGTGACAGACTACTTTTTGGGGGCTCCAAAATCACTGCAGGTGGTGACTGCAGTCATGGAATTAAAAGACGCTTACTCCTTGGCAGGAAAGTTATGACCAGCCTAGACAGCATATTAAAAAGCAGAGACATTACTTAGCCAACAAAGGTTCATCTAGTCAAGGCTATGGTTTTTCCAGTGGTCATGGATGGATGTGACAGTTGCACTATAAAGAAAAGCTGAACACCAAAAATTGATGTTTTTGGACTGTGGTGTTGGAGAAGACTCTTGAGAGTTCCTTGGACAGCTAGGAGATTCAACCAGTCCATCCTAAAGGTCCTGAATATTCATTGGAAGGACTGATGCTGAAGCTGCAATTCCAATACTTTCACCACCTGATGTGAAGAGCTGACTCATTTGAAAAGACCCTGATGCTGGGAAAGATTGAAGGCAGGAGGAGAAGGGGATGACAGAGGCTGATATGGTTGGATGGCAATACTGACTCAATGGACATGCGTTTGAGTGAACTCAGGGAGTTGGTGATGGACAGGGAGGCCTGGTGTGCTGCAGTCCATGGGTCACAAAGAGTTGGATATGACTGAACGAATGAACTGAACTGAGAGAAATTTTTTTTTTTTTTTTGGGGTAGAGAAATTTTTAAAAATACTGTAAAGCAATATCACTCTTCTCATTAATTTTTTTGGAAAATAGTTATTTTTCATAAAATATGTAATTTATTCACATATAATGGGTTATTATGACTTTGAATAAACATTTTTTAAAGTTATTGGCCTTATAGGCTAATATAATAAATGTTGTTTAGTTGCTAAGTGTTGTCCAACTCTTTGCAATCCCATGGGCTGTAACCCACCAGGCCCCTCTCTCCATGGGATTTCCCAGGCAAGAATACTGGAGTGGGTTGCCATTTCCTTCTTCAAGGGATCTTCTTGACCCAGGGGTCAAACCCATGTCTCCTATATTGACAGGCAGTTTTTTTTTACCTCTGAGCCACAGGGAAGCCCAATATAATAAATATAATATTAAATAATAAATATATATATAAAAATATATAATAAATAAATATGACAATAAGCTGCCTATATATGAACCTGCAAGTTGTGAACTTTCGAAGATGTGAATGTGCATTCCATCAACATCAGACATGAGCAAAGTGGCAGCCTGCCCTCCATCTCCTATTGCTGTTTATCCTTCAGTTCCAGCATCTTCCACCTCCTCTCCCTTCCCCAGTCAGCCCTTGTATGACAGCTGTTGTCCTGTACTGTAAGATTTAAAATGCTTTCTCTATTTCTCTGTTTGTTTTTTATGTGTTATTTGTGTGAAAAGTATTACAAACCTATTACAGCAGAGTACTATATAGCCAATTGTGTTAGTTAGCTTTGTAGGCTAACTTTGCTGGATTTATGAACAAATTGGACTTATGAACGTACTCTCAAAATGGAAGTCATTCGTGTGTAGGGAACTTTCTGTAATTAATCTACATAACCAAAAGTTCTTTGGGGTCCTTCATAATTTTTAAGACTGAAAGCTGTCCTGGGACTAAATTACTTGACAGCAGATGCTCTAGAAAAAAAGGTACCCACATACATAGGAGATGTATAAGAATGTTCCTAGCAGGAATATCTATAATAGCAGAGAGGCTAGAACACAGAAATGTTCATTTACAGTAGAGTGGGTAAACAATCATGATGTTTTTCACAATAAAAATTAATATTTGGAAATGGCCCAAACCCCAAACAAAACAAAACAGAAAAACAAACAACCCACTAAGAGCAGCAAAGTCTCCCCGCTCCTGCTCCCAGGTCCATGAGCTCCTCAGAGTACCGTTGTTCCTAGAGATTGTCCACACGTACATACAAGCAGGTGTGTATTATGTGTCCTTTGTTACACTGACGGTCACATGCTCCTCGTCACTGCTCTTTACTTTTTCATCTCTCAACAATGGATCTTTGGCAAATATTCCATTCTTGCTGTGTCCTTTGCTTAGTCAGTCAGTCGTATCTGACTCTTTGTGGCCTCATGGGCTGTGGCCCGCCAGGCTCCTCTGCCCATGGGGATTCTTCAGGCCAGGATACTGGAGTGGGTTGCCATTCCCTCCTCCAGGGGATCTTCCCAACCCAGGGATCGAGCCCAGGTCTCCCTCATTGCAGGCAGATTCTTTACCATCTGAGCCACCACGGAGGCCCCAGAAACTGTTAGCCATGTCCAACTCTTTGCACCCCCACGGACTATAGCCTGCCAGGCTCCCCTGTCCATGTAATTGTCTAGGCAAGAATACTGGAGTGGGTTGCTATTCCCATCTCCAGGGGATCTTCCCAACACAGGGACTGAACCCAGATCTCCTGCACTGCTAGAAGATTCTTTACCGACGAGCCACCAAAGACACCATGTCCTTCATTCCATTCTTACAGACGCTCTTATTCTAACCGTTGCACAGCATTCTGTGTATGGATGTATTACAATATTTAGTCGAGTCCCTGTGGATGGTAAGGTAGTTTGCTTCCAGCCTTTGGTCATAAAACACAGAAAAATATCCCAAATATCTCTGTGTGTACACCTTTGTGTATATACCTGTAGGATAAATTGTTAGGTGTGAAAAGTCGGGGTCCAGAGTGTACATTTCAATGTTGGTTCTATTGCCAAGTTGCTCTCCAAAGTGGCTGTGCCAATTTCACCCCCTACCAGCCGTTTGTGAGACTACTTTCCCTACACACACGCACAGCCCCACAATGTTTAATCTCTGCTTATCCTGGAGGTGAAATGCAATTGTACATTTAGCTTGTACTTCTTTTATTAGGTGCCAGGGAAGAAGACATAATATTTCCAGTTCTGCTTCAGATTTAACTCCTTGATAAACACCAGGTAGACTGATGAATGGGCTCTCAGAGAGAGGGGCAGGCTCTGAAATTCGGTGTGTAATCCGGCTTCAGAGGGAAGAGTGTGTGCCCTGAACTTCTTGGACAGCATGCATCGGCCTGCGTTCCCCAAGTGGCCACTAGAGGGCATCGGCGCCCACCACGACACACCCGGAGGGCACACCAGGGGTCTTGTAGCAGCCTTGGTGTGAACCTCCACCCTCTAACCCACCCAGGGCTTTGGATGGTGGACTGCCCCCAACCCTCGCTGGGTGGCTGACTCCGTCAGACTCATCCTGCCCTCCCAGGCTTCCCTGGGACTCAGGGCTGCTGGGATGTGCCAGCCTTAGGCTAGGGGCATGGGTGGAATGCGCACGTCCCCACCAAGCCCATCTGCTCTGTTCCGGGCCCCTCTGGAGCTGGCTGAGCTGGTGCTCTGGAAATCCCACAGAGGGACTCGTGGGTAGGGGTCCCTGCCTGGGCAGTCCTTCCACGGGCCTTCTACCTTTGTGCTGGCCAGAGGGTCCTTGTTCACAAAAGCCTGGACAAACTCCTCAGGTCCAATGTGCCGCAGCTGTTCCTGCAGCGGAGAGAGAAGAGGGGTCAGGAAAAGGAGAAAGGGATGTCCGCTGACCGCCTGGCATGGGCCCATTGCCCTTCTCACCGGGGAGGGGGGATGGTGTCCATAGCCCTGCCCTGGGTTGTCAGCTCAGCACCATCCCGAAGATGTCAGCCCCTCCCTTCCTATGCCCAGGGGCTGCTGCATTTCACAGGGGCAGGGGCAGCGTCTCCATGGGGAGTGCTCGTGGGGTGAGATACCTAGGAGACCAGGCTCAAAACTGGGTCATCGCAATGATCCGCTCCCTCTAGGGTAGGCCTGGGGGCCTAGAGCATGGGGTCTGGGTCAGAAATGAATCCTGGCTCTGCTCCTTCTGCTGTGTGACTTGTGGCAAATCACTTAAACTAAAGCTCTGGGCTTCAGTGTCCTCATTTGTGGAAGCAGAATAATAATAATACCTACCTGGCCGGGTGGTGGGAAGATGAAATGAGACAGTGAATGTAAGTCTTGACCATTAAGGCTGTTTGTGCTTCTCTGGAAAGCTGGGGTGGGTGCAGTGGCTGTATGAATCCTGGATGGGGAAAACTGAGACCTGGGCAGGGAAAGTGCTAGCTGTGGGGCTGATTACACATCTGGTGGTGTCAGAGCCAGGATATGAACCTCATTCCTTTGTCTGAGGCCTGGACTCAGACAGGCCAGGGGTCAAAGTTGGGCAAGGTTGGTACCTGCAGCCCTCCTATTCCTCGCCCCAGGCACGGGGAGAGACTGCTCCAGAGTCAGGGCCCTCTGCAGATGCCGGGGTGGCCCTGAAGGGATGGGTTCAGACCCCGGGTTAGGCTGAGATGAGATGCGGGACCAGATGGGGGAGGGGTGGTTGGCTACGCTCAGCATTCCAGGCTCTGGGTCTGGGTGGAGGGTGGTGTGGGCCTGCTCACCAGCTCCACGTGGGTCAGCTGCTGAGCCAGCATGTAGGGGTCGCTGCAGATGCCAAGGAGCTCCCTGTGGATGGAGGCTGGAGGCTTGGTCCTGTAGGAGACGGGCTTGTCGGTGCCCAGCAGGTTTTCCGGTCCCTGGCCCAGAGCTGCCAGCTTCTGGTGCAGAGCCTGCAGAAGCTGGTGCATCCTCTTTCTGTAAGCCTGGAGTGGGGTAGAGATGGTGCACAGGCTGGGAAACCCGCCTTCGCATAGCAATGTCTGAGACAAGAAGGCTTCCCAGCTGACATGGATGGGCTACTCCTAGGTGCACCTGTACCTGCTCCCACCTTGTAGCAGGACCCAACTCAGGACAGGCTGGGGTTGGGGCTCACAGTCAAGGTTGGCTGGGGCAAAGGCCGCAGGATCGCCGGTGGGAGCTGAGTCGAGCACACCTCAGGGAGGATGACCGGGGTGCAAAGCAGCCCGAGTTGTCTAGGTGGGCCAGGCACTGCCAGGGAGTGGAGGAAGGGAGGCGTGGGACAGGCCCTTCCCTGGATGCTAGCCTTTTGCTTGGCTTTAATAGGTGTCCCTTCCTGTCTCCCAGGCCTAGCTTAGAGACGCCTTCCTTGCCCAGCCGCCTGTCCATCCTCTGCCCCGTGCACTCTTCTCCAGCTCACCCTACGTGACTTCCTTGCGGAACCACTGTAGGAGATGAGTGCGGTTGTTTACTCCCCTGCAGTGATAGCTCGGTGACAGCAGGGAATCGGAGTTGACCTGTGATAGAGCTCTGGGCATGCAGCAGACACCTGATAACCATTTACTGTAGCAACAGGGCCCCTCAGCATGCAGTTCAAATGCCCTGGGCTTGGTGCAGGGACCACCCTCCCACCCCACAGGGAAACCGATTATTGCCCCTCAGAGACCCCTATTTCCAAGGAAGGCACCTCAGACTAGCTGGGTTCACAGAGCAAGATATCCTTACCTTCCCAAAGACTGTCAATAACCCACAGAACAGGCCCCCCAATTTGTCAGCAAATGGCTCCCCCAGAGGTAGATTCAACCCCCTCGAGCCGGGAGCTGGCCTGGGAGCATCGGTGGGCATCTGGGGTCTGGACTCCTGGCAGCAAAAAGGTGTCAGGCAGGCAGGTGGTGTTTCCAGTGGGGCCTGGTCCCAGATGCCTCAGGAGAAGGTCATGAATAGTCAGCACTGCTAGGTAATTTCCAATAGGAAAAATGCATGTTCTTCATATGCACGATCCCAGAGGCATTTTGCAGGTGGGCAGCAGGGTGTAGGGCTTGCCTGGGGATCTCGGCAGTCCCTTAAGTCTCTGACGGGGCTCGGAGGAGCACTGAGGCCCACCCTTGTTGGAGATGGTGTCCCCACAATTTATGAAAGTGCTTCTCTGTGGAGTGGCCAGGACAGCTTCGGTTGAGCCCTCAGGACACACGGAGCCTGATCCTGAACCCAAACCCTAATGCTGACCCTGACTCCCAGAGTCGTGAGGGACAGACCAAGAAGGCACCCAGTGTGTGGGTGAGCTGAGGTCTGACTTCCCTTTGTTGCCAGTGGAAGGAACACCCCCCTCTCAACTTGAAAGTGAAAGTTGCTCAGTTGTGTCCGACTCTTTGTGACCCCATGGACTACACAGACCATGGGATACTGCAGGCCAGAATACTGGAGTGGGTAGCTGTTCCCTCCTCCAGGGGATCTTTGCAACCGAGGGATCGAAGGCAGGTCTCCTGCATTGCAGGAAGATTCTTTACCAGCTGAGCCACGAGGGAAGCCCAAGAATACTGGAGTGGGTAGCCTATCCCTTCTCCAGTGGATCTTCCCGACCCAGGAATCGAACCAGGGTCTCCTGCATTGCAGGCGGGTTCTTTCCCAACTGAGCTGTAAGGGCTGTATCCCAAAGTGTGCTTACCACACATGCTGCCTCCCAGGTTTTCATCTGAGTGTCAGGAAGACAGCGAGTCAGGTCCAGCCAGAGTCAGCCCCAGAACACACACTGGTCACCAGAGAGCCCCTACACCTCCACCCGCCCCTCATCTCTCCGCTACTCAGTCTGGAGGGGGCTACACTGGCTGTCGAGCTCCTGCATCTCCCACTCAGCCCTCCACCAGCCCACCTGACTGCACTCATCGCCAGGCTGACCCTCGCTGTCACCGAGGACCTGCTGTCATAGAGCCAGGGCGCTGCTTCTCAGGCAGCGTCTGCCTCGGCTCTCCAGCTCTCCTGCCTTGGGCCGTCCGCGGGCTTGTTGGTCTGCCCTGTGGCTGCACGCGGCGCTCCTCCTGCCTCATCTCCTCCTCTCTTGATCATCCTCTGTACGTCACTCCTGGGTTTTCTGGTTCACCTCCAGAGTGTCGTTTAGCATGGACACTATATGGACAGTGTGTGGACAGAGTTCTCCTCTGATCTCCAGAGCCACATGGGTAAGGGGCTACCCGGGCCAGACACATGCTATCAGAAGTCATGCTATCCTCCGCAGGGCTGCCCCCCGTCTCAGGCGCCCAGCTGGGAGCCGTCCTCAACCACCTCCCTCACCCGCTCCAGACCATCAGCAGCCCTCGTGATTTTGCTTGCTTCTCTCTCCATGTTTTCCACCACAGTGTATGTGGTGGAGGCCACAGTTGTTTCCCTGGTGGCTGCAGCCACCTCCTCAGTGGGCCCCGTGCATTCCCGCCAGCCTCTGTCCACTCCACCCTGCCTCAAGAGCGTTCTGTTCCAAACACACATCTAACCACTGCACCCTCCTCCCCTAAACTTTTGCAAAGACAAAAGCCCGACGTGGCTCGGGGTCCTGAGGTCGGCTCTGGCCACGCTGAGTGGCCTCCGTGTGGCCTTGTTCCTCTTGTCTGTGCTCCAGACACAGGCCACCCCCACCCCTCCGACCCACCGTCTCTCCTGCCCCACAGCCAAGGTAGGACCTGTACAGCCTTCTTCCTCCAAGCTGCGTTCCCTTCCTTCACAGCCCTTGCCCAAGCCTTTCACTGGAGAAGCAGCTCCATGAAGGCCATGATTGGTCTCTCTTTGCTGGTGCCCAGAATGAACAGGAGGGACCCACGCACATTACCAGATTGGACAAATCCGGCCTCCACCTGCTTCTCGTCAGTCAGCCTCTCCAAGGCAGACTGCAGAGCCTACTGAAGTCAAGGATGAAGTACCTCTGTGGCTGTAGTTTGATAGAGCTGTGCACTGCCCCTATTTTTAAAAATATGTAAACAATTTAGCAGGACTTGTTTCTATAGAACCCATATCCACTCCAAATTGCCACTTACTGTGTGCTAATTCATTTAAAAATTTTCTAGTGGTGTTAACCTCAAGCTTATCTGTTGGGTTTTTTTTTTTTTTTTTTTTTTGGTGAATCTTCCAAATGTGGGGAGGGCATTTGACCGTGTCTCATTTGCTGAGTGATCTCTACCCCTTGTGGACGCAGGCTGTGTGATCTTGGTGAATGCAGGCAGGCCCGGGGACCTATCCCTGAGAAAGTCCGGGTGTCCCTTGTCGCTGTTGGTGCCCACATCCGGAGCGCCGGGCCGCCCTGCCGCCTCAGCACCCCAGTGGCGGAGGGCAGGGGCCGGACTGTTTTCTCTGTCGTTCTCACTGTGCTGCGCGCTGTGTGCAGAGCGGGCATCAGCGTGGAGGTCGCCGTGGCAGGGTGGCCTGGGTGAGGGGCAGCGCTCTCCAGGTGCTTTCAAGTTCTCCTGGACGCAGTGTTCTGTGATTAGGGTCGGTTTCCATCCAGACAAGTAAAGACCCTTGTTTTCCAAAGTTCCTGAAATTCCCTCCTGAGCGAGCCCGTGGCCGATGTCCAACAGCACAGGCAGGGGCTCTGCACCCATCGCCAGCTTGTTGTCTAAGTCGGTGGCCGCCACCCGTGCCCCTGGGGAGCCAGCAGACAGCCGTGTGAGTCGGGGAGCAAGGCTGGTGGCCGAGAAGGCTGCCTGGCCAGTCTCCTCTGAGGGCCCAGCGCGTGTGGCCAGGGGACTGCTGTCCTCCCGCCCTGTCTCTCTCACCAGGTCTCCAACCCTCTAGGCCTCCCTGGGGGTCCCAGTCTCTTGCAGCTTTGGCATCGCCAAAAGGTGAAACGGCTGAGCCCAGCCTCTAGAGGGGGCACGGGAGCCACCGTCTAAGGCCGGGTCTCCCGCCCGGCAGAGGGGGGCCGAAGCCGAAGCAGCTCAGACTCCACAGGCGAGAAGAGGGCCTCTGCAGAGCCCCTCCAGCCCCGTGTCCCCGGCTACCGAGAGGTGGTGGGGAGCACAGGGAGACCGTGAGGCTTCCAGGAGATGGCAGGGGTCAGGCAGAAAGAGAGCGGCGTCACCTTTCACAGTGGCTTTGACGGGGAAGCCCCGCTCCCCTCTGGCCTGTCCTGCCTCCTTCAGATCCCCGAGCTGCGCTGTTTTCCTCACCATCCTGCGAGGGAGAGATCCTCATCTTCCCTCTCACAGGCCCAGAGAGGTTAGGAAACTTGCCCCAAGACACACACGCTCTGAAAACACCTGTGTTCTTCCCACTGTTTTGTGCGCTACACTTCACGTCGTTTGATCCTGTCATCTCTGTACCAGAAATCTTTTACAAGATGATTCCGAAATGTTTTTGGAGCAAAATATATAATGTCTATGATTCAAAACAAAAACATTTGGATGGAAGAGGAAGTGTGTGAAAGGAGAGAAGAAACAAGTTTGGCCAAATGTTGATAACTGATGAATCCAGGCGGTGAGCACACAGGAGTTCATGGTTACTACTATCTATATTTGTATATGTGTGAAAAGCTCCATAACAAAGCTTCATAAAAGTTAAGAATAACCCCCATGTGCCTGGATTTTGGAAAGAATTTGTTCCTCATCACAGCTTACGTTTACCAAGTGCTGAAATACAAGCACAGGTGACTGCAGGGACTCTGCCTCAGGCTTGTGTGGTGGGAACAGTTATAATCTCCATTTGACTGACGAGGAAACTGACATTTGGAGAGGGGAAGCACCTCACCCAAAGTCACAGCGCTGTGGTCTCAGACAGTCTGACCCTGACCTCACGTTCTGAGTCCCACGGGTCCTGACTTACCAGTTTGGTTCAGAGCTCACCAGCTCCTTTCTCGGCTGAGACTGCGCCTGTGCTGGGAAGGGAGCAGCTGGCAGGCTGCCTGAAGCACCAGGAAAGGGAAGTAACGTCTACTGCACATCCCCTTGGAGTAAGTGCTTTCCGGAGAAGGGCAGTGTGGGACTCACAAAGACAGATGGGGCATCCCTGGCCTCTGCCTGGCTGGGTAGCACGGGGACTAGGGAATCTCAGTTCCGGGTTACATCACTTAGCAAAACCAACTGGACTCCACGGGAAGGGATGAGAACTTCCCTAAACGAGTTATTCAGCTCTGAAAATCCACACCTGATGGATGACTGCTTTCAACAGTCCATTCACAGGTCTTGGCTGTATCTTATTCTCATCCACTCAGTGGTTAGAAAAGATTTCCCAGCATGGTCCCGACAGATCCTTGAGGGCGCAGTGAGGAGGCACTGCTTCTCAAAGAAACAAGCCCAGGACTTACACCTGTCCCAACCCCCTGTGTCCAGAATGGCAGGGTCTGCCTCTGATATGTCTCTGCCAGTGGCAGGGGCAGGCCTGACAAGGGCAGATAATCCACTTTGTCAATGGCATAGACTTCACACTGCTTGAAGGCCTACTGTCGGGGGGTGGAGATAAAGCAGAGGACTGGGCTCTCATCCCCCTACAAACCCTCTACTCCATCCATTCATCCACCATCTCTGTACCCATCTATTTTCCACCCATCTGTGATGCCCACCTCCCCTTTTATAAAGTCACCCACAGATCCATCAATTCATTTATCTCTCCTTCCTCCCTCCATTCTAACATTTGTCCTCATCCATCTACCCACTCATCCATGCATCCATCCATCCACCCACCTCCCCATCCATGTTCTCACCCTCCCACCCACCCATCCATCTGTTCATCCATCTACCCACTGATCCATCCACCCACCTCCCCAACCATGTTCTCACCCACCCATCCACCTATCCATTCACCCACCCACCCATCCATCTGTTCATCCATATACCCACTCAGCCATCCATCCACCCACCCACCCACCTTCCCATCCGTATTCTCACCCACCCATCCACACCCATCCACCTATCTATTCACCCACCCGCCCATCCATCTGTTCATTCATCTACCCACTCACTAGTTATCATTCTGCCTTTCTCCTTCACTTCTTTCCATCAGTCTTCCACAGCCACTTATCCTATTAATCTCCCTGCCTACCCCACTGCCCAAACATCTCTCTTCCCCTCTCCAGTCACCCATCAAAGTAGCCAACTATGTAGCAAATCAGTCAGTCAGCATTTCCCCTTCTTGCTTCCTTCTCCTAATCCATCCAGTCATCTAATCATCCAGAGCCTTCCCTGAACCTGTTGCCTGCTGCACCTAAGCCAAGTGTAGTAATCAACCTCCAGATGGATCAAGGGATGCAGAGGAGGAGATGACCTTCATCTCACCAAGCTCTCAGAACAGCTAACTTGCCTGCTCTGTCTCTGAAACGACCCCAGGGCAGGGCCTCCCTTTCTGAGCCTCACTGGGCTTTGGCCTTTGCATCTTCCTGTTGCTCAGCCTGCCTTAGCAGTTTTCCCTTGGCTCTTGCTG
Source organism: Muntiacus reevesi (assembly GCF_963930625.1). Classification (NCBI taxonomy): domain Eukaryota; kingdom Metazoa; phylum Chordata; class Mammalia; order Artiodactyla; family Cervidae; genus Muntiacus; species Muntiacus reevesi. Next base: position 180,068,952 of record NC_089249.1, on the reverse strand, counting down.
GCTCTGGGTGCAGAACCACTCTGGGGCTATCAACTTGCCACATTCGGTTTCTTGCCAAGACAAGCGACATGCAGTCCCCGTTCAGTCTTCTCACCCCAATCCTGGGAGGTAGGGAGTTTTGTTCCTCTTTCACCTTTAAGTGCCTTCCCCAGAGTAATGAGCTGGGAGAACAGGGCAAGGTGTGGGGTGCAGAGGCACCTGCTGCCCTGTACACAGGCTGCCTCCCAAGCCACTGGGGAAGAGGGTTCTGCCAAGCCAGCCTGCTGGGCCACTGACCCGACCAGGCAGCTGTTAAGAGCCCTTCGCTTGCCATGTGATGAGACCAGGATAGGAGAGAGCTCAAGAGACCAGGTCTGGACCTAGAGGCCTGATCTCCCTGCCAGCTCTGCCAGTGCCGGGTTCTCTGAGGGGGCAGGAAGGGGCTGATTTCAGAGGGGCCCCAGGGTGTGGGTGGGGAGATGAGGGCACAGAGGCCAGCCTGGGAACAGGCTTGGGAACCAGGTGTGAGGGTGGAGACAGGTTGAAAGGACTCTGGCCTGGCTTGCCCACCTCGTCACAGGGGGCGATGCGGCCCACCACGTCCTTCAGGTGACCGATGGTTGACTCCTCCTGGAAGTCCCGCGGAAATGTCTCTGTCCACTCGGCCAACAGCTGGAGCAGCTTGGGGCCAAACTTCCGGACCCGGGCCTGCAAGGTAAGCCAAGGGTCGTCTGCATGTGGTGAGGGACGCATGGGCGGCCACGGCCTCAGCCACTCACTGTGCATGTGGCTGCCCAGGGGCAGCAGCGATGGCCGGGGCAGGGGGGCCTCTCCTTCCTCTGTCCCAGGAGGCAGACGGGGCATCGGGGCTGACCACGGAGAGCGGAGGGGGACAGACACATGTTTGGAATGGGGGTCATCTCTTACTCATGATTGCCAGTCATCCTATCTCCCTTTCTGTGGTGGCCGCATCTCAGTTCGCCTGTGGGGGCCCCCTCTCCCCCATTTCCTCTGGCCCTACCCCAGGGCTTCAGGAGCATCCCAGATAAGTGCTGGCCAGTCAGGGTACGGCACTGGCCCCCAGAGGGACATGCTGCCTAAGCTAAGCCAACGAGATCAGGATCTTTATTGGAATCCTCCTCCCATAGGATTGGGAAGGGCAACCAGGACCCTGGACTCGCAGAGGCCACCTGTCACCAGGCAGAGAACTTGCCTTAGCAAGAGAGAGTCTGGCCCAGACAAGAACAAAGCAAGGGGTCTTAGGGAGAAAGACCACTTGATGTTTGAGCCCCTGGAGCCAGCAGTAGCTCGAGACTGCAGTTATGTAAGCCAGTGCAGTCCCTTGGCCTTAGGTCAGCTGAAATCAGGTTTCTGTCACTGGACAGTGGGACCCTCCTGACTCGTGTGTAGATAGACAGTCGCAGCCCATGGGATACAGCGAGGGACAGAGGAAAGGATGGGGGGCACTGAGGGAAGGCTGAGCCATCAGCGGACCGGCAGAAGGAAGGATGGAACAGAAGATGCGGGGGGCAGGCAGCACAGCAGGCGCTGCAGGACCACCCCCGGCCACAGACGGGGCTTGCCTCATGATCCTCTGGGGGCCCAGGTCTGGGCTGTGTGAGCCCAGGGGCTCCCCTGAGACCCTGGAAGACAGTACTGGGGTTAAAGACTCTGACTCTGTCCTTCTGGCTCTGGGCTTCAGACAAGTCAGAACTCCCTGGCAGGTGATTAGGGGCAATCTCTGCCTATCCAAGATACGGATTCACAGGGGCATGTCAGGGGAGAGCCGCACACTCAGAGGCCCGCTCCTCGGCCCTACCGCTCACCTTGTCCAGCACTGGCTTGTCCAGCTGCTGCTGCTCGATGCACAAGTGGCAGACCCGGGCCAGGAGCTCCTGGGGCTCGATGAAGAGGCGAGAGCTCAGCAGGAAGGTGAAGATGTAGGCTTTCTGGGGGGACACAGCAGAAAGGCAGCACATGTTCACAAGTCCCAGGAGGATGTGCCTGCCAGGGAGGATGTGCCTTTCAGCCCCGGCACCCCCAGGCCCAGCCAGCCCCAGCTCTGCCGTCTCCCCCTGGCGTGGTGGAACAGAGCCCATTTTGCTACCCCTCCTCCCCACTGGGAAGATCACCCACCTCAGGGTAGTAATCAGCGGTGGGCACCAGGTGCTGGATCAGGGTGTCCAGGGAGGCTGAGGACAGAGCTCCATCCAGGAGGGGCTGCCCAGCCTGCTCGCCGTCCGTGGGCTCGCTGGGGGGTGGGCCGAGGCTGCCCGGGGTGACCATGTCGGATGCTCTGAGTGTCCGGGGCATGCCCACCTGCAATGGCAAGGTGGCAGTTGGATCTGCTGGTCTGCCAGGATCCCTGGCTGGGCAGGCCCTGCCTCTCATAGGCACTTTGTGCCCACTCGAGCCCAGTGATCACTTCTTGGGAGATCTGCCAGGGATGGCAGCCCCCCAAGCCACTGCATCCCCCAGGAGCCATCTCTGTTTCATTATCAGTCCTAGCCGTTTAGGGATTGACTGCTTCCAGTGTCGAGTCTTACAGTGAAGGTTGTTTTTGACCAGGCTTAGACCATCAGCATACTTGCCGTGCTGTTGGCCACAAGAATGAATCAGAGGAGGACCTGATCCTAACTAGAGGGTTCAGATGCAATCCTAGAACTTGTGTACCACTTGAAAGCTCTTTCCCCTAGGTCCCTGAGCTGATGCAATGGCACTGTTGGGCCATCTTGTCCCTCAAGGAGCCAGGAAAGCACGTTCCTGAGTTCAGCGGCCGCGGCCTGGATCCTGCTGTGCCCGAAGCTGCTCTGTGGACTGCTCCATAACCTGAGCATGTTTGAGCTTCTCAGGTGCAGCCTCCACAGCTTGGCCTTCCAGGCCCTTTGCGATGAGAGCCCAGTGACCTGTGCAGCTGTCTCCCCCTGCAGGAAGGCTTTCCCGTCATCTTTAATTCTCTGTTCCCTCTGGACATGGCTGAAAGCTTCCCTGCAGCGACCCGGTCAAGGCTGGGCCTGACTTCTGGTGGACATCAGAAGCCTCTCCTTGTCAGCACTGCGGAGTGCTTGGGGTGCAGCCAGCACCTGGTGCAAAGTCCCCAGCCAGACCTCCTTCAGGTGGGGGCAGAACAGGCACGTCTTCTGATCCAGTACTAAGTCAAGGGCCCGGCCTGCAGCAGGGGCCCATCCATGAGAGTGCAGTGGACAGTGCTTCCTCTCTCGGGCTCTACATGTATCCCTGTTGAGCAGTCTTCCTGAATGAAGCCTTTGGGGCAGATGTGGGAACAAGTCCTGGCCAAGCCTGTGACTGATTAACCATCCCCCATGTGACATTCAAGTTGCCCCCATAGTCTTAACTGTGGAGTCCTGCAGGCTCACTCCAGGGGCCTTCCAGGGATTCATCTCCCCATCACCCTGCTCGCCTTAGCCTGGATACCCCCACGGCAGACCTGGCCCCAGCCTGTTTCTGACTTCTGTCCTCTGGGTGACCTAGCCCTGAAAGCAGAGTCAGAAGGACTTGGAGAGTCCAAGCTGAGGTTGGGTGCCAGAAGGAGCCCCACAGAGGGCTGTCTTGAGGGCATACAGTATGGGGGTACAGGGGCTGGGGGTGTGGGAACCAGTGGACAGCAACCTGGGCAGTCCCAGCTTGATTTCACCTTTCCAGCAAAGCGGTGGGTGTTCAGTTTTCAGCTGATGAAACTAAACATTTCACAAAATTGTCTCCTGTCCCTCAGTGGGCAAGCAGATACACATGTGGATACATGGGGACTGCCAGTGCTCAGTGGGTTATGCTGGTCACCTCTGGGGTGGGTGCCACCTCTGCCCCTCATGCAAAGCCCGAAACTGGAGCCCAGTTCCACTAGATATTAATAGAACCCTTTCGAGGCCAGCAAGATTTGCTTTATCCTGCCAGACACCTGGGATCTTCTTCCTGTAACCTGTTGCAAATTCTGATTAGAAACGACATCTCTGGCTCCTGGGTGGCCAGTCTACAAGACCCATTCTGCTGGTCCCACCCCCAGCACTGGTCATTGGCATAAAAAGGCCTCCATGAATGGAACTCTGAAGAACCCATGGAAGAAATGTGTGCAGCTGGTTAGCTCAGTGAGTCCAGGGGACAGGAGAAGAGATGCTTTCTCAAGCATCTGAGTGGGCACTGGGTCTGGTCTGACCAAGGGGACAGAGGGAGAGGACACCCCTAGAAAGTGACCCTGAAAAGTGCCTTTGTGCCCTGAGAACAGGAAGAGAATCTCTCCTCTTCCGTTTATGGAGAGGAACCGGTGAGAGTAAGTACACAAAGCACTCAGCACAGTACCTGGCATGGAGAAGAAAGGACTACCAAGGTCAGTCCTCCCCATGGGCACTCACCACCTGCAGGGGCCTAGAACACAAGGTGAGTAATAATTCCAAATGCTAATGGAGATCTGTGCCGGAAAGCCTTATCAACAGTACTCCTGTGCTTCACCAGGCTGTCCAAGCCGGCTGTGGCCTAACGGCCCTCTACCCTGCTCATCCAGCTTTGTGGCTGGTGCTCCTGAAACCAGCTATCAATAGCTGCAGGGGATTATCCTTGTGGCAGGTCACAACTTCAAAGCAGAGTCACTTCTGCCTTTGCTTTCCTGTGTGGTAGACATTTACACGTTTACATATTTGACTTCCAATCTTTCTTCCCTCTCTTCCATTATATCTTTTTCAAAAATTGTTAAGCATATAGTTATTTTTTTGCTTAATGTAAAATTTACCTTTTTGACTTTTTTTTTTTTGCTTTTTAAAACAATTTTCCTAAAATATAATTCACATACCATAGAGTTCACTCACTCGGTGAACAATTCAGTGTTTTTAGTATATTTAATATATTCACACAGTTGTCCAACCATCACCACAAGCTAATTTTAGAATACTTTTGTCACTCTCAGAAAAGAAACCCTCATCCCCTTACTAGGCAATCAGCCATAAGCAGATGGTCATCAAACAGCCACTAATCTGCTTCCTTTTTCTCTACAATGTAGTAATCAAAAGACGCTCCAGGAAGTCTGGGTCCAGTGGTGTCACTGGTGTGCATGGGTGCTAAGTCGCTTCAGTCACGTCTGACTCTTTGCAACCCCAACTGCAGCCCACCAGACTCCTCTGTCCATGGGATTCTCCAGGCAAGAACACTGGAGTGGGTTGCCATTTCCTTCTCCAATGCATGAGAATGAAAAGGGAAAGTGAAGTCGCTCAGGTCGTGTCTGACTCCTAGCGACCCCATGGACTGCAGCCTACCAGGATTCTCCGTCCATGGGATTTTCTAGGCAAGAGTACTGGAGTGGGTTGCCATTGCCTTCTCCTCCAATTTCTCTACATCCATGCTAATATCAATTTTCTTTATTTTTGATGTGCACATTTTCTTTATATGTGATGTGATCCACCATTAGGATGTGAAATGCCATCTTATCATGGTTTTGATGTTTATTTCCCTAATGATCAAAGATGTTGAACTCCTTTTCATGTGCCTATTGGCCATTCATATACATCTTCCTCAGAGAAATGTCCAAATTCTTGGATAATTTTTGTATTTAGATTTTTGTTGTTGTTCACTTTGAAGAGTTCTTTATATATTTCAGATATTAATACCTCATTAGTTTTGTGTTTTACAAATATTTTCCTCTATTATGTGGGTTGCCTTTTTACTCTGATGACAGTGTTCTTTGATGCACCACAGTTTTTCATTTGGGTGAAGTCCAATTCATCTATATTTCTCTTTTGTTGCCTGTGCCTTTGATGTCATACATAGGAAATGATTGCCAAATGCAAGGGCATGAAGTTTTTCCCAAGTGTTTTCTTCTAAGAGTTCTATAGTTTCAGCTCTTACGTTTAGGTCTTTTATTCATTTTGCATTAATTTTTGTACATGGTGTTGGAAAAGGGTCCAACTTTATTATTTGACATGTGGATATCCAGTTTTCCCAGCATCATTTGGGAAAGGATTGTTCTTTGCCCATTGAATGGTCTTGACATTCTTGTCAAAAACAGTTTGACTATACACTGTCATTTATTTTTGGGCTATCTATTCTATTCCATTGGTTTATGTGTTTGTCTTTACAGCAAAACCATACTTTTTTGATTACTCTAGTAAATTTTGAAATCAGAAGGTACAACTCCTACGACTTTGTTTTTCTATTTCAAGATTGTTTTGGCTATTCAGGGTTCTTTAAGATACCAAATAAATTTTAGATAGTTTTCTATTTCTGCAAAAAACACAATTGTAATTTTGACACAGGTTGCATTAAATCTGCAGATTGCTTTGGATAGTGTTAACATCTTAACACAGAGAAGGCATAGCAACCCACTCCAGTACTCTTGCCTGGAAAATCCCACGGATGGAGGAGCCTGGTAGGCTGCAGTCCATGGGGTCTCTAAGAGTCAGACACGACCAAGCGTCTTCACTTTCACTTTTCACTTTCATGCACTGGAGAAGGAAATGGTGACCCACTCCAGTGCTCTTGCCTGGAGTATCCCAGGGACGGGGGAGCCTTGTGGGCTGCTGTCTACGGGGTCGCACAGAGTCGGACACGACTGAAGCGACTTTGCAGCAGCAGCAGCGGCAACATCTTAACAACATTAAGTCTTCCAATCCATGACACAGGTTGTCTCCATTTGTTGGTATCATTTCTTTTAATAAAGTTCTGTGGTTTCAGGGTATAAGTGTTTTGCCTCCTGGGCTAACCTGATTTGATTTCTAAATGTAAGTTTCTGAGCTTATTCTTTTTGATGCTATTGTAAATGGAGCTTTTCTCCTATTTTCCTTTTTGGATTGTTCATTGTTAGTGTATAGATACACAACTAATTCTCTGGGGTTGATTTTGTATCCTATTACTTTGCTGAATTTGTTAATTAGTTCTAACAGTTTTTTTTTTTTTTTTCTTTTTCTTTTGGTGTGCTATCTTTAGAGTTTTCCACATTTAAGGTCATTCATTTGCAAACAGCTAATTTTACTTCTTTCTTTCTAATTTAGTTGCATTTTATTTCTTTTTCTTGCTCTGGCTAGAAATTCTTGCACTATGTTGAATAGAGTTAAAGCTATGGTGAATACAATTAAAGCTATGGTTTTTCCAGTAGTCATGTATGGATGTGAGAGTTGGACCATAAAGAAGGTTGAGCACCAAAGAAGTCTTGCTTCGAACTGTGGTGCTGGAGAAGGCTCTTGAGAGTTCCTTGTACAGCAAGGAGATCAAACCAGTCAATCCTAAAGGAAATCAACCCTGAATATTCACTGGAAGGATTGATGCTGAAGCTGAAGCTCCAATACTTTGGCCACCTGATGTAAAGAACTGACTCACTGGAAAAAACCCTGATCCTGGGAAAGATTGAGGACAGGAGGAGAAGGGAAAAACAGGATGAGATGGTTGGATGACTTCACCATCTCAATGGCCATGAGGTACAGCAAACTCCTGGAGGTAGTGAAGGACAGAGAAGCCTGGTGTTCTTCAGTCCATGGGGTCCCGAAGAGCTGGACATGATTTTGCCACTGAACACCAACAACATGTTGAAAAGAACTGGCAAAAATTGGTATCCTTGTCTTGTTCCTGATCAGTGAGTATAATGTTAACTGTGGGTTTTTCATGAATGGCTTTTATTATGTAGAGGTACTTTCCTTCTATTCCTAGTTTGTTGAGTGTTTTTATCATTAAAAGATACTGGATTTTGTAAAATTATTTTTCTGCATCAATTCAAAATGATTTTTTTCCTTCTTTCTCTTAATGCATTACATTAATTGATTTTAATATGTTGAGTCATCTTTTAATTCTAACAATAAATCCCATTGGGTCCTTCTAATATGCTGCTGAATTCAATTTGCTAGTATGTTGTAGAGGATTTTTGCATCAATGTTCATGAGAAGTATTGGTCTAAAGTTTTCTTTTTTTGCAGTGTCTTTGTCTCGCTTTCACATCAGAACAATGCTGCTCTCATAGAATGAGAAAGTGTACTCTCCTCTTTTTAAGAAAAGTTTGAGAAGGATTGGTGTTAATTCTTCTTTAAATGTTTGGTAGAAATAATCAGTGAAGCCATCAGCTCCAGGGCTTTTCTTTGTCAGGAGGATTTTGATTACTGATTCAATCTCCTTATTAATTATAGGTTTATTTAGATTTTCTTTGTGATTCAATCTTGGTAGGTTTTGTGTTTCTAGGAATTTGTACATTTCATTGAGGTTATCCAAGTCATTCTCATACAATTGTTTAGGGTACTTCCTAATACACCTCTTTTATTTCTGTAGAATTGAAAGTAATGTCCCCACTTTCAGTTCTAACTAGTAATTGAGTAATTTCCTTTTTTATTGTCAATCTAGTTAAATGCTTGCCGCTTCTGTTAATCTTTTTGAAGAGACAACCTTAGGTTTCATTGATTTCCTATAATCATTTTCTATTCCATATTTTATTTATTTAGTCTCTGATCTTCATAAACTCCTTCATTCTGCTAGATTTGGGTTTAGATTGCTCTTCTTTTTCTAGTTTCTGATGGATAGTTGTGCTATATATTGAATTCTTGGTTGGCAATGTTTTTACTGTCAGAACTTGGACTCTATCAACCCACTGCTTTCTGGCCTTCAAGCTTTCTGATGAGAAATCTGAAAATAATCTTATTGAGGGTCTCTTGTAGGTGGCAATTTTTTCTCTCAATGCTTTCAATATTCCGTTTGTCTTATCTCTCACTATTTGGTTACAATGTGTCTCATCGTGTGTCTCTTTGAGTGTATTTAACTTGGAGTTTATTGAACTCCTTGAACATTTATATTCATGTTTTTCATCAAATTTTGGGAGTTTCCAACCATCATTTCTTCGCATAATCTCTATGCTCCTTTATCTCTCTTTCTGGGAGTCTCGCAATGTTGTATGTTTGCTTATTCAGGAGCCTGTCCTCCAGGCTCCTTCAGCTCTGTCCACTTTTCTTCAGTATTTTTCCTTTATTTCCTTTAGCTCTTAAGACTCAGTAATCTCAATCATCCTCCCTTCAAGTACACTGATTTTTCTATCTGTTCAAATCTGCTTTGGAATGTATCTAGTGAATTTTTAAATTTCAGGTACTGTATTTTTCTGCTCCAAAACGTCTTTTGGTTCTTTTTTATGTTTTCCATTTCTTTATTGACATTTCTGTTTTGTTTCTGCATAGTTTTCTTAGTTGGTCACCTCATCTTTGTCTAATAAGTCTATCATCTGGTCTTTCTCAGGGATGGTTTGTGTTGATTTTTTTATCCTTTCAATGGTCCATTTCTTTGTATGCCTTATGATTTTTTATTTCTTGTTGAAAACTGGATGTTTGAGTCTTACAATGTAGTAACTGAAATCTGGAAATCAGATTTCCCCAGGGTTTCCTGTTTGTTTTGTTTTTTAAATTCTTCACAGTGCCTTTGTGCTGGGATCAGGCTAATGTGTAAGATTAAGATCTAAAATTTTGGGTCTTTTTGAACCTGCACTTTTCTACAGGCATGTACAGTAACTTTAAAAATTCTCCCCTACATGTGGCTGCTTTTATTAAGCAACAAATAAAAAGTCCTAATCCTTGAATGTCTGGCTCCCAAAAGGGGAATATGAGAAAAAAGAAGGGAGGGGTAACCAGGCTCTGGCTCTTTATATTCCCTGAAGCCTATTCAGCTAGTGGGGATTGTTTATCTTGGTTTGCTTCTGCATCTGTGCCTCCATGATCAGAAGCAATAAGCATAAAAGTTCAGGTCCCCAGTATTTGGAGAACAAGGGCTTTATTGCCCACCCTGGCTCCCATAAACCATGGACAAACTGCTCGCCACTGGCATGGCTGTCTGCCATGAGGCTGAAGGGTGGAGGGCACTGTTAGCATATTCAGACCTGAAACTGACCAAAATTAATTAAGACTCACAGTTTAAGTCTTCCTCTTGGAGTTGTAAGCCTTTAAATAGACTCTGGAGTGTGAAAATAATTACATTAGACAGATTATGTCAGCTTTACTGTCATATAGCTGGAGATGGAATCCTGGTAGTTCCAATGCCACTATCTTCCCCGATGTCCCCCCATTATATCTTTAATTGAGTATTGCTAGTGGGTTTTGTATATGGATTTTTATACCTCATTAATGCTAATAGTCTTGGATTTTTCAGAAACCAACCATGGAAAAAACCCCAACAAAAACAATACTAGTGGGAATAGACATCTTATATTGTTCCATTGTTCCGTCAAGGCCACGTGTGCTCTGGGACAGAGATGAGGCCCCTTGTAGGATGATGCTCCTAATCCCCTTACAGCTTTTTGGGAGGGTTTGGGGCCACACAGTCCCTGAATCTGTGTGCATCCTGAAAGCCCCAGGCCTCCACTTCCCCTGCTAGGAGCTCTTGCCACTCATGGGGGTGGGTGGGAGGGAGGCTTGCGAGGGAGGGGATATATGTATACTTAAAGACTTGAATTGAAGAAAGTAGGGAAAACCACTAGACCATTCAGGTATGACCTAAATCAAATCCCTTATGACTATACAGTGGAAGTCAGAAATAGATTTAAGGGACTAGATCTGATAGAGTGCCTGAAGAACTATGGACGGAGGTTCATGACATTGTAGAGGAGATAGGGGTCAAGACCATCCCCAAGGAAAAGAAATGCAAAAAGGTTGTCTGAGGAGGTCTTACAAATAGCTGTGAAAAGAAGAGAAGCAAAAAGCAAAGGAGAAAGGGAAAGATATTCCCATTTGAATGTAGAGTTCCAAAGAATAGCAAGGAGAGATAAGAAAGTATTCCTCAGTGATCAATGCAAAGAAATAGAGGAAAACAATAGAATGGGAAAGACTAGAGGTCTCTTCAAGAAAATTAGAGATACCAAGGGAACATTTCATGCAAAGATGGGCTCAATAAAGGACAGAAATGGTATGGACTTAACCGAAGCAGAAGATATTAAGAAGAGGTGGCAAGAATACACAGAAGAACTGTACAAAAAGATCTTCATGACCCAGATAATCACCATGGTGTGATCACTCACTTAGAGCCAGAAATCCTGGAATGTGAAGTCAAGTGGGCCTTAGAAGCATCACTACGAACAAAGCTAGTGGAGGTGATGGAATTCCAGTTGAGCTATTTCAAATCCTGAAAGATGATGCTGTGAAAGTGCTTCACTCAATATGCCAGCAAATTTGGAAAATTCAGCAGTGGCCACAGGACTGGAAAAAGTCAGTTTTCATTCCTATTCCAAAGAAAGGCAATCCCAGAGAATGCTCAAACTACTGCACAATTGCACTCATCTCATACACTAGTAAAGTAATGCTCAAAATTCTCCAGGCTTCAGCAGTATGTGAATTGTGAACTTCCAGATGTTCAAGCTGATTTTAGATAAGGCAGAGGAACCAGAGATCAAAACGCCAACATCTGCTGGGTCATGAAAAAAGCAAGAGAGTTCCAGAAAATCATCTATTTCTGCTTTACTGACTATGCCAACACCTTTGACTGTGTAGATCACAATAAATTGTGGAAAATTCTGAAAGAGATGGGCATACCAGACCACCTGATCTGCCTCTTGAGAAATCTATATGCAGGTTAGGAAGCAAAAGTTAAGAACTGGACATGGCCTTTCTTTTTGTCTTCTTCTTTTGGGACTTGTATGATTCGAATGTTGGGGTATTTCACATTGTCCCAGAGATTCCTGAGGTTGTTCTCATTTCTTTTGACTCTTTTTTCTTCTCTGTTTCATTTGTTTCTACCATTTTATCTTCTACTTCACTTATCCTATCTTCTGTCTCTGTTATTCTACTGTTGGTTATCTTGAGAAAGAAGAATGGAACTGGAGGAATCAACTTGCCTGACTTCAGACTCTACTACAAAGTCACAGTCATCAAGACAGTATGGTATTGGCACAAAGACAGAAATACAGATCAATGGAACAGAATAGAAAGCCCAGAGATAAATCCATGAACCTATGGACACCTTATCTTTGACAAAGGAGGCAAGGATATACAATGGAAAAAAGACAACCTCTTTAACAAGTGGTGCTGGGAAAACTGGTCAACCACTTGTAAAAGAATGAAACTGGAACACTTTCTAACACCATACACAAAAATAAACTCAAAATGGATTAAAGATCTAAATGTAAGAACAGAAACTATAAAACTCCTAGAGGAGAACATAGGCAAAACACTCTCCGACATAAATCACAGCAGGATCCTCTATGACCCACCTCCCAGAATATTGGAAATAAAAGCAAAAATAAACAAATGGGACCTAATGAAACTTAAAAGCTTTTGCACAACAAAGGAAACTATAAGCAAGGTGAAAAGACAGCCCTCAGATTGGGAGAAAATAATAGCAAACGAAGCAACAGACAAAGGATTAATCTCAAAAATATACAAGCAGCCCATGTAGCTCAATTCCAGAAAAATAAATGACCCAATCAAAAAATGGGCCAAAGAACTAAACAGACATTTCTCCAGAGAAGACATACAGATGGCTAACAAACACATGAAAAGATGCTCAACATCACTCATTATCAGAGAAATGCAAATCAAAACCACAATGAGGTACCATTACATGCCAGTCAGGATGGCTGCTATCCAAAAGTCTACAAGCAATAATTGCTGGAGAGGGTGTGGAGAAAAGGGAACCCTCTTACACTGTTGGTGGGAATGCAAACTAGTACAGCCACTATGGAAAACAGTGTGGAGATTCATTAAAAAATTGGAAATAGAACTGCCATATGACCCAGCAATGCCACTCCTGGGCATACACACCGAGGAAACCAAATCTGAAAGAGACACATGCACCCTAATATTCATCGCAGCACTGTTTATAATAGCCAGGACATGGAAGCAACCTAGATGCCCATCAGCAGATGAATGGATAAGGAAGCTGTGGTACATATACACCATGGAATATTACTCAGCCATTAAAAAGAATTCATTTGAATCAGTTCTAAAGAGATGGATGAAACTGGAGCCCATTATACAGAGTGAAGTAAGCCAGAAAGATAAAGACCAATACAGTATACTAATGCATATATATGGAATTTAGAAAGATGGTAACGATAACCCTATATGCAAAACAGAAAAAGAGACAGATGTATAGAACAGACTTTTGGACTCTGTGGGAGAAGGCAAGGGTGGGATGTTTTGATAGAACAGTATCGAAACATGTATATTATCAAGGGTGAAACAGATCACCAGCCCAGGTTGGATGCATAAGACAAGTGCTCGGGCCTGGTGGACTGGGAAGACCCAGAGGGACAGGGTGGGGAGGGAGGTGGGAGGAGGTATCGGGATGGGGAATACATGTAAATCCATGGCTGATTCATGTCAATGTATGGCAAAAACCACTACAATATTGTAAAGTAATTAGCCTCCAACTAATGAAAATAAATGGGGGAAAAAAAAGAACTGGACATGGAACAACAGACTAGTTCCCAATAGGAAAAGGAGTGCGTCAAGGCTGTATATTGTCACCCTGCTTATTTAACTTATATGCAGAGTACATCATGAGAAACGCTGGGCTGGAAGAAGCACAAGCTGGAATCAAGATTGCCGGGAGAAATATTGACAACCTCAGATATGCAGATGACACCACCCTTATAGCAGAAAGTCAAGAGGAACTAAAAAGCCTCTTGATGAAAGTGAAAGAGGAGAGGGAAAAAGTTGGCTTAAAGCTCAACATTCAGAAAACTAAGATCATGGCATCTGGTCCCATCACTTCATGGGAAATAGATGGGGAAACAGTGGAAACAGTGTCAGACTTTATTTTTTTGGGCTCCAAAATCACTGCAGATGGTGATTGCAGCCATGAAATTAAAAGATGATTACTCCTTGGAAGGAAAGTTATGACCAACCTAGACAGAATATTAAAAAGCAGAGACATTACTTTGCCAGCAAAGGTCTGTCTAGTCAAGGCTATGTTTTTTTCAGTGGTCATGTACGGACATGAGAGTTAGACTGTGAAGAAAGCTGAGCGCTGAAGAATTGATGCTTTTTTTTTTTTTTTTTAATTTTTTTATTTTTCAGTGGGTTTTGTCATACATTGATATGAATCAGCCATAGAGTTACACGTATTCCCCATCCCGGTCCGCCATCCCACCTCCCTCTCCACCTGATTCCTCTGGGTCTTCCCAGCCCACCAGGCCCGAGCACTTGACATGCCTCCCACCTGGGCTGGTGGTCTGTTTCACCACAGATAATATACATGCTGTTCTTTCAAAACATCCCACCCTCACCTTCTCCCACAGAGTTCAAAAGTCTGTTCTGTACTTCTGTGTCTCTTCTTCTGCCCTGCATATAGGGCCATCATTACCATCTTTTTAAATTCCGTATATATGTGTTAGTATACTGTAATGTTCTTTATCTTTCTGGCTTACTTCACTCTGTATAATGGGCTCCAGTTTCATCCATCTCTTTAGAACTGATTCAAATGAATTCTTTTTAATGGCTGAGTAATATTCCATGGTGTATATGTACCACAGCTTCCTTATCCATTCATCTGCTGATGGGCATCTAGGTTGCTTCCATGTCCTGGCTATTATAAACAGTGCTGCGATGAACATTGGGGTGCATGTGTCTCTTTCAGATCTGGATTCCTCGGTGTGTATGCCCAGAAGTGGTATTGCTGGGTCATATGGTAGTTCTATTTCCAGTTTTTTAAGAAATCTCCATACTGTTTTCCATAGTGGCTGTACTAGTTTGCATTCCCACCAACAGTGTAAGAGGGTTCCCTTTTCTCCACACCCTCTCCAGCATTTATTGCTTGTAGACTTTTGGATAGCAGCCATCCTGACTGGCGTGTAATGGTACCTCATTGTCGTTTTGATTTGCATTTCTCTGATGATGAGTGATGTTGAGCATCTTTTCATGTGTTTGTTAGCCATCTGTATGTCTTCTCTGGAGAAATGTCTGTTTAGTTCTTTGGCCCATTTTTTGATTGGGTCATTTATTTTTCTGGAATTGAGCTACATGAGCTGCTTGTATATTTTTGAGATTAATCCTTTGTCTGTTTCCTCATTTGCTATTATTTTCTCCCAATCTGAGGGCTGTCTTTTCACCTTGCTTATAGTTTCCTTTGTTGTGCAAAAGCTTTTAAGTTTCATTAGGTCCCATTTGTTTATTTTTGCTTTTATTTCCAATATTCTGGGAGGTGGGTCATAGAAGATCTTGCTGTGATTTATGTCGGACAGTGTTTTGCCTATGTTCTCCTCTAGGAGTTTTATAGTTTCTGTTCTTACATTTAGATCTTTAATCCATTTTGAGTTTATTTTTGTGTATGGTGTTAGAAAGTGTTCCAGTTTCATTCTTTTACAAGTGGTTGACCAGTTTTCCCAGCACCACTTGTTAAAAAGGTTGTCTTTTTTCCATTGTATATCCTTGCCTCCTTTGTCAAAGATAAGGTGTCCATAGGTTCGTGGATTTATCTCTGGGCTTTCTATTCTGTTCCATTGATCTATATTTCTGTCTTTCTGCCAGTACCATACTGTCTTGATGACTGTGGCTTTGTAGTAGAGTCTGAGTCAGGTAAGTTGATTCCTCCAGTTCCATTCTTCTTTCTCAAGATTACTTTGGCTATTCGAGGTTTTTTGTATTTCCATACAAATTGTGAAATTATTTGTTCTAGTTCTGTGAAAAATACCGTTGGTAACTTGATAGGGATTGCATTGAATCTATAGATTGCTTTGGGTAGAATAGCCATTTTGACAATATTGATTCTTCCAATCCATGAACACGGTATGTTTCTCCATCTGTTTGTGTCCTCTTTGAATTCTTTCATCAATGTTTTATAGTTTTCTGTGTATAGGTCTTTTGTTTCTTTAGGTAGATATACTCCTAAGTATTTTATTCTTTTTGTTGCAATGGTGAATGGTATTGTTTCCTTAATTTCTCTTTCTGTTTTTTCATTGTTACTATATAGGAATGCAAGGGATTTCTGTGTGTTAATTTTATATCCTGCAGCTTTACTATATTCATTGATTAGCTCTAGTAATTTTCTGGAAGAGTCTTTAGGGTTTTCTATGTAGAGGATCATGTCATCTGCAAACAGCGAGAGTTTCACTTCTTCTTTTCCTATCTGGATTCCTTTTACGTCTTTTTCTGCTCTGATTGCTGTGGCCAAAACTTCCAACACTATGTTGAATAGTAGTGGTGAGAGTGGGCACCCTTGTCTTGTTCCTGATTTCAGAGGAAATGCTTACATCAAGAAACAAGACAAAAGCCAAATAAATTACCTAACTCTACACCTAAAGCAATTAGAGAAGGCAGAAATGAAGAACCCCAGGGTTAGCAGAAGGAAAGAAATCTTAAAAATTAGGGCAGAAATAAATGCAAAAGAAACTAAAGAGACCATAGCAAAAATCAACAAAGCTAAAAGCTGTTTTTTTTTTTTAAATAAACAAAATTGACAAACCATTAGCAAGACTCATTAAGAAACAAAGAGAGAAGAACAAATTAACAAAATAAGAAATGAAAAGGGTGAGATCACAACAGACAACACTGAAATCCAAAGGATCATAAGAGACTACTACCAGCAGCTCTATGCCAATAAAATGGACAACTTGGATGAAATGGACAAATTCTTAGAAAAGTATAACTTTCCAAAACTGAACCAGGAAGAAATAGAAGCTCTTAACAGAACCATCACAAGCAAGGAAATTGAAACTGTAATCAAAAATCTTCCAGGAAACAAAAGCCCAGGACCAGATGGCTTCACAGCTGAATTCTACCAAAAATTTAGAGAAGAGCTAACACCTATCTTACTCAAACTCTTCCAGAAATTGCAGATGAAGGTAAACTTCCAAACTCATTCTATGAGGCCACCATCACCCTAATTCCAAAACCAGACAAAGATGCCACAAAAAAAGAAAACTACAGGCCAATATCACTGATGAACATAGATGCAAAAATCCTTAACAAAATTCTAGCAAACAGAATCCAACAACATATTAAAAAAATCATACACCATGACCAAGTGGGCTGTATCCCAGGAATGCAAGGATTCTTTAATATCTGCAAATCAATCAACGTAACACACCACATTAACAAATTGGAAGATAAAAACCATATGATCATCTCAACAGATGCAGAGAAAGCCTTTGACAAAATTCAACAGTCATTTATGATTAAAACTCTCCAGAAAGCAGGAATAGAAGGGACATACCTCAACATAATAATAGTTATATATGACAAGCCCACAGTAAGCATCACCCTCAATGGTGAAAAATTGAAAGAATTGATGCTTTTGAACTGTGGTGTTGAAGACTCTTCAGAGTCCCTTGGACTGCAAGGAGATCCAACCAGTCCATCCTAAAGGAGATCAGTCCTGGGCGTTCATTGGAAGGACTGATGCTGAAGCTGAAACTCCAATACTTTGGCCACCTCATGTGAAGAGTTGACTCATTGGGAAAGACCCTGAAGCTGGGAGGGATTTCGGGCAGGAGGAGAAGGGGATGACAGCGGATGGGATGGCTGGATGGCATCACCGACTCGATGGACATGAGTTTGAGTAAACTCTGGGAGTTGAGATGGACAGGGAGGCCTGATGTTCTGCGATTCATGGGGTCACAAAGAGTCGGACTCAACTGAGTGACTGAACTGAACTGATAGCTGATTCACACTGATGTACAGCAGAAAGCAAGACAACATTTTAAAGCAATTTTTTGAACTCTGTGGGAGAAGGTGAGGGTGGGATGTTTCGAAAGAACAGCATGTATATTATCTGTGGTGAAACAGACCACCAGCCCAGGTGGGATGCATGAGTCAAGTGCTCGGGCCTGGTGGGCTGGGAAGACCCAGAGGAATCGGGTGGAGAGGGAGGTGGGATGGGGGACAGGGATGGGGAATATGTGTAACTCTATGGCTGATTCACATCAATGTATGACAAAACCCACTGAAAAATTAAATAAAAAAAAAAGCAATTCTCCAATTAAAAATAATTTAAAAAGAAAGAAAGAGCTAACCATCTAGATGGCCTCTTCAGGCCCATATTTCAGTTTTACTTCCCTCTGTGCACGGCTATCTGAAGCTCTAAGAAGATGCCTAAATTCCAAGCTTTTCTCACAGGGTCCAGGCAACACCTGCTCCCCAGGTAGGGCATCTGGAGCCTCTGCTGGCCCACGGTATGATTGAGCAAGTCAAGGGGGCATCTTTGGGATTGGAACTGATTGGGAAGTAAAAGGGAAAGTCTGTGCCCGAGGGGTAGGGGAGCTAAACTTGGGGCTGTTTCAAGGGTCCTGGATGAAGTACTTGTTCCATCTGATCCAGACAGGTTCTGACCCTCAGGGGTTTCATTTCAAGAAGAACCAGATTCTACATCAGGCTTTATGTGTCTTTTGTTTCACATGTCATTTAGTCCTTAAAATGACCATATGGGACTGATCGTCCACTTCCATAGATGAGCAAATCTGGGCACTACAAGGTAAAGTAGAGTGGACAAGGTTACCAGCTAGTAACTATTACCCAGATTCCAGATTCCAGGCCCAGCTCCTACCCCTGGCCCTGGGAAGGTGATTGGAAAATGCTGAGTGGAAGACAGACACAGCTCAGAGATTTACAGGGAGCTGTGCTCAGAGGCTGAGAGCTTGAGGATGGCAACCTGATTACTGGGAATCTCAGCATGGCCTAGCCTCCAGCAGGCAGGAAACCCCAAGCAGCCCCTAAAGGACTCAGCTCAAGAAGAGTTTGCAACATATGGCCAAGTCCTTCCCCCAGACTCACTGCAACCTCAGAGGAGGTAAGGGTCCAACTGAGGTAAGGGCCTGGACTATGCCATCTCATGCTTGGCTGCTCTGAGCTGCGGCAGCATCTGTCCAAGGCCCAACAAACTCTGTGGTCCTCCTTCCCTCCCATCCCTGGAGCTGGGATACTCATCTCTTTGCAGTTTGGGTCTCATGAAGGGCTCCTCCCTGTTCCCTACTGTTTGAAGGGAACACCATGAGGGTGCTAGAGTCTCCCCCAGACCTGAGCCCAGAGGTTGCACTTACCCAGCATGGGAATGCACCTGGCCTTACCTTTGGGAGGCCAGCCAACAGAGTTGACTCTGAGGAGAGGACTTAGGTGGGTTGCCTTTGTGTTCCATGTGGCCCTCAGCTCTTGCTGACAGAGCCTGCTGCTAGCGTATATTGGGAAGCTAGGGTTTCTGAAATCCCAGGGTTCAGCTCGCAGGCAATCTGTGGCGTGCAGGTTGACAGCAGCAATACTTACCACAGGTCAGTAAGTAAAAACAGAGCCTTTCAAAAAGGGGAAGCTGGTCTCTCTCTTGCTCCATAATCCATCTGGTCAGTTCCTTACTCTTGGTCTATAACCTTGACACTGTTTCCTGAGGACATACTTCTAGAAGGGACCTCACTGGGCTGAAAGACACCAGTCCTTATTAGGGAATCAAACTACACTGGCCAGTTGCTCCCCCAAACTACAATGAAGTGGTTTTGTTTTACCCTTCTAACCGCCATGTTTTCTTACTTCCAGGAACCACTTATCCCCACTGGCTAGAACCTGGTTAGGGAGGGGTGGGACTAGTGGGGGTAAACTGGGTGCTGGTGAATGAAAGCGAACAGAATCAACAGAGCAGTCCACTCTCACTGCTCAGACTTCTGCTGCATGTCTAGTGCCTGACTGACAACCTCAGTCTTGCCAGGCACCCAACTGTGGAGAGCTCTGTCTCCCAGGGTTGGTCATGGCCTTACTCGCAAGTTCCCCAGAAAGGGTCTTGTCACCTCAGAAAGTCAGACCATGACCCAAGACTCCTCCACTCACCTCCCCCAGTAGCCCCCTCATCCCATCCCTGAGCAAGGGACCCACCCAGGTTATTCAACCAGAGTAAATATGGGACCATGCTTGGAGAACACCACAGAGATGTTCTCTTGATACTCTTTCCTCTTAAACACAAAAGATCCTTTAAATGCATCTACAATTTAAATAAGAATTACTTTTATGATTATTTAACAATAAGAATGAACATCTGTGGACTGCTACCCAGGCTAAGAAAAAGACAATTACCAGTACCATTAAACCCTATGCACTTTCCCTGATAAAACAGGTTACTCCCTAACGTTTAGGCAAAAACCATCCTGGTTTTTGTGTTAATTGTTCCCTTGCTTTTCTTTATAGCATCTTGTGCATCTACCCGAAGCAACATACTTCATAGTCTTAAAATCGGAGGGATAGCACACACACCTGCCATTCAAGGAAACAGCAGCACTGCCCTCACTGGGCAGAGGCTACCAGAGGAGGTGAGTGGAGGAGTCTTGGGTCATGGTCTGACTTGGTTCATGGCCCAAATTCCACTGTCCTGGAACAGTTTTCACCATCCTCCAAAGGATTCCCTTATCATTTCTCTTGTGTTGGGTCTCCTGCTTTCTGTAGCTCATGTCTTCTTTTTTGGTTTACTTCCTCATTTTGATGGAGCTCATCCTCCAGTAGCTTCTTGAGAAAGAGTGCTTAGGAAACAAATCTGAATTGTAGGACACCCAAGTGGTGTCAGAATTGTTGTGAGTGTGAGAGTGAAGGAGAAATGCATACTGGATCATCTCAGATCACAGCACACAGACCTCCTTTGGAGGCCCTAGACAGTTCATCACCAGGGTTATTTTCTCTCAGTCTTTGATACCTACCAAAATTCTCATGTCTGTTTGTTTACTTACTTCTCTGTTTTCCTACAAGATCAAGAACCCTGGAACAGTCTTTCATGTCCACTGCAGCATCCCCAGTGCCTGAACTGTGCTTAGGCATATGGTTGTTGCTGTTCAGTCACAAAGTCATGTCTGACTCTTTGCGACCCCATGGACTGCAGCATGCCAGGCTTCCCTATCCTTCACTACCTCCAGGAGTTTGCTCAAACTCACATCCACTGAGTCAGTGATGCCATCCAACCATCTCATCCTCTGTCTCCTCCTTCTCCTCCTGCCTTCAATCTTTCCCAGCATCAGGGTCCTTTTCAATGACTCAACTCTTCACATCAGCTGGCCAAAGTATTGGAGCTTCAGCTTCAATATCAGTCCTTCCAATGAATATTCAGGGTTGATTTCCTTTAGGATTCATTGCTTTGATCTCCTTGCAGTCCAAGGGACTTGCAAGAGTCTTCTCCAGCACCACAGTTTGAAAACATGACTTCTCTGGCACTCAACCTTCTTTATGGTCCAACTCTGACATCCGTACATGACTAAGGAAAAACCATAGCTGTGACTATACCCCCAAACACATCTAAAATGAAGAAACGAGTAAGTGGATGGATGACTATTAGATCCTGGTCCTATTTTGGCCACTGATCTATGGTATAACCTGGGACAGAATGCTTCCCTCCTCTGGGCCTCATTTTCTCACTGAATTGGTGGGACTGGAGTGGGAAGGTACCTGACCTTGTCTTGCTCTGGTCTGCATAGGGGCGTGAGGACTGCCCAATGTCAATAGCAACCTGGTTTCCTGCCCACAGCTCCTGCCTTCTTTCTGAAAATCAGGATGTTTGTGCGCCTCTAGATTCCTCCATCTTTCTGGGCCACAGAGGTCCCATGTAGAGGCTGGGAATTTACCTCTGAGTCTCAAAGTGCCAGGTGAGAATACAGGTGGACCAGGAGGTGGACCAGGAGGTGGAGAAGTTGAGGCTCAGAGAGGGAACACTTGCACTACAGGTCCAAGCTTTGGTTCCCAACTTGGAGGATTCCCAGTCCTCAGTAGTGGAAGGAGGGACCACAGACCACAAGCCACCATGCCTGGCAGACTGAGGTGGGAGTCTCAGATTCTTCTCAGAGTAAAAAACAGAACTATCTTCCTGACTTAGATCTCCTCTGTGTCACCATGAGCAACTCAAATCCAAACAGCATTTCATTAGTAACATTTGGTAATCAGTGGATCTTCTTTACAGGCATGCATTGTGATAGATTGTTATTTTTCTTACTACTCATATTTTGGTGTTTTAACGTATTCTAGTTCCTTTGCCTTTCCATATACATTTCAGAATGACCTTATCTATACCTACAAAAATTCCTGTTGGGATTTTGATTGGAACTGTAGCAAATCTGTAGATTCATTTGGGAAGAACTGATAGCTTTACTATGTTGAGTGTTCCCTGTGGGCACAGTATATGTTTAAAATCGTTGTTTCTACATTTCTATTATTTCCTTCCCTCTGTCTGGTTTGGTTCTATCTTGTTTTTCTTTGTCTAGTTTCTTAAGGTGAAAGTTTTAATTATTGACATAAGGCTTTCTTCCCTTCTAATGTGAGAATTTAATGCTATCAATTTCTTTTTTTTTAGGCATATCCCCAAAATTTTGATATTTTCATTCTCATTCAGTGAAAAGTATTTCTCAATTTCTCTTGAGATTTCCCCTCTTGCCTACAAATTACTTAGGAATGTGTTGTTTAATTTCTAAGTGTTTGGAGACTTTTCCGTTACTGTTCTATGTTTGATTTCCAATATAATTCATTTATGGTCAGAAGATATAATTTGTAGTGCAGTGTGTTTATGTTTGTTAAGATGTGTTTTATGATCCAACATAATATATCTTGGTGAATATTCCATGTGCATCTGAAAAGAATGTGTATTCTGTTGCTGGGTGAAGTGTTGTGTAAACATCAATGAGATCCAGCTGCTTGAAGGCATTGTTCAGTTCTGTATCCTTGATCATTTCTGTTGACTAGTTTTAATGTTTAGTGAGAGAGAAGCCTTGAGGTCCATAAGTAAAATGTATTTGCGGATTTGTCTATTTTGCCTTTCAGTTCTTTCAGTTTTGCTTCATGTATTTTAATGTTCTGCTGTTAGAAGCATACACATTTAGGATTGTTATGCACTCTTTTAAACTGACCCTCTTATCATCATGTAATATCCTTCTTTATCTTTGGTAAGTTTCTGAAGTTTACTATTATTAACATTGCTACTCTAGATTTCTTTTGATTAATATTTTCATGGTATACTCTTTACCATTTTTTTTTAAAACTTAACTAAGTCAATATACAGTTGACCCTTTAACAATGCAGGCTTTTGGTGGTGCTGACCCTCCATGCAGTCAAAAATCCACGTTTAACTTTATAGTGAGCACTGCATATCTGTAGTTCTGAATATGCAGTTCTGCACTTATGGATTCAAACCACGGTTGATTGTATAGCACTGCAGTATGTATGTACTGAAAAATCATCCACAAATAAGTGGCCCCGCACAGCTCAAATCTATGTTGTTCAAGGATCAACTGTATTTGAAATAAGTTACTTAGGGAGCAAATTTGGAAAGCTCAGCAGTGGCCATGGGACTGGAAAAGGTCAGTTTCATTCCAATCCCAAAGAAAGGCAATGCCAAAGAATGTTCAAATTATCGCACAATTGCACTTATCTCACATGCTAGCAAACTAAAGCTCAAAGTTCTCCAAGCCAGGCTTCAACAGTACGTAAATCGTGAACTTCCAGATGTTCAAGTTGGATTTAGAAAAGGCAGAGGAACCAGAGATAAATTGCCAATATTCGTCGGATCATTGAAAAAGTGAGAGAGCTCCATAAAAACATCTACTTCTGCTTTATTGACTGTGCCAAAGCCTTTGACCATGTGGATCACAACAAACTGGAAAATTATTCAAGAGATGGGAATACCAGACTACCTGACCTGCCTCCTGAGAAATCTGTATGCAGGGTAAGAAGCAACAGTTAGAACTGGACGTGGAATAACAGACTGGTTCCAAATCAGGAAAGGAGTACATTAAGGCTGTATATTGTCACTGCTTATTTAATTTATATGCAGAGTACATCATGAGAAATGCTGGGCTGGATGAAGCACAAGCTGGAATCAAGATTGCTGGGAGAAATAGCAATAACCTCAGATACGCAGATGATACCACCCTTATGGCAGAGAGCGAAGAAGAACTAAAGAGCCTCTTGATGAAAGTGAAAGAGGAGAGTGAAGTTGGCTTAAAACTCAACATTCAGAAAACTAAGATCATGGCATCCGGTCCCATCACTTCATGGCAAACAGATGGGGAAACAGTGGAAACAGTGATAGACTTTATTTTCTTGGGCTCCAAAATCATTGCAGATGGTGACTGCAGCCATGAAATTAAAAGATGCTTACTCCTTGGAAGAAAAGTTATGACCAACCTAGACAGCATATTAAAAAGAAGAGACATTACTTTGTGTCAAAGCTAGTCAAAGCTATGGTTTTTCCAGTAGTCATGTATCAATGTGAGAGTTGGACTATAAATAAAGCTGAGCGCTGAAGAATTGATGCTTTTGAGCTGTGGTGTTAGAAAAGACTCTTGAGAGTCCCTTGGACAGCAAGGAGATCCAACCAGTCCATCCTAAAGGAGATCAGTCCTGAATATTCATTGAAAGGCCTGATACTGAAGCTGAAACTCCAATTCTTTGGCCACCTGATGTGACGAACTGACTTATTTGAAAAGATCCTGATGCTGGGAAAGATTGAAGGTGGGAGAAGAAGGGGACAACAGAGGATGAGATGGTTGGATGGCATCACCGACTCAATGGACATGAGTTTGAGTAAGCTCCTGAAGTTGGTGATGGACAGGGAAGCCTGGAGTGCTGTAGTCCATGGGGTCGCAAAGAGTTGGACACAACTGAGTGACTGAACTGAACTTAGGGTGCATAAAATTGGATCATTAAAAAAAAATCCATTCTGACAATTTCTATCTGTTAATTGGTATGCTTAGACTGTTTACAATTAATGTATTAATTGATGTGTTTGGATAAGGGCTAACATTTTATATTTTTAAAAACATGCTTTATTTTCAGAGTAGTTTTGGGTTTACAGAAACCATTTTTTTCTATGTGTTGCCTCCATTTTAACTCTATTTCTCCTTTTCTTCCTTTTTGGAATTATTTGAACATTTTAAAATATTCTATTTTAATTTATCTGTTTGGCTTTTTACTGTATCTCTTTGTATAGTTTTTCAAAGGTTGTGCTAGGGATCACAATACACAAGCATACCTTGGAGATATTGTGGGTTTGGTTACGAACCACCAAAATAAAGTAAATATTGCAGTAAACTGAGTCACATGAAATTTTTTGATTCCCTAGTACACATACAATGGAGAAGGCAATGGTACCCCACTCCAGTACTCTTGCCAGGAAGATCCCATGAACAGAGGAGCCTGGTAGGCTACAGTCCATTGGGTTGCTAAGAGTCGGACACGACTGAGCGACTTCACTTTCACTTTTCACTTTCATGCATTGGAGAAGGAAATGGCAACCCACTCCAGTGTTCTTGCCTGGAGAATCCCAGGGATGGCAGAACCTGGTGGGCTGCTGTCTATGGGGTTGCACAGAGTCGGGCATGACCGAAGCGACTTAGCAGCAGCAGCAGCAGCAGCAGCAGTACATATAGAAGCTATGTTTACACTAGAGTCTCTTAAGTGTCCAATAGCATTATGTAAAAAAAAGTACATACCTTAATTTTAAAAAGACTTCATTATTAAAATATGCTAGCCATTATCTAAGCCTTCAGTGAGTCATAATTTTTTTTTGCTGGTTGAAGGTCTTATCTCA
Source organism: Muntiacus reevesi (assembly GCF_963930625.1). Lineage (NCBI taxonomy): Eukaryota > Metazoa > Chordata > Mammalia > Artiodactyla > Cervidae > Muntiacus > Muntiacus reevesi. The sequence goes on along the minus strand of NC_089249.1, from coordinate 180,043,552 downwards.
GTGTTGATGGCTGCTAAATTATTAGGGTGATGATTGCTCTAGGTTGAGGTGGCTGCAGCAATTCTTAAAATAAGACAACAATGAAGTTTGCCACATTGATTGACTCTTCTTTTCATGAATAATTTCTCTGTAGCATGCAATTCTGTTCAATGGCATTTTACCCACAGTAGAATTTCTTTCAAAATTGGAGCTGATTTATCAAATAAATTTATGTAACATTACAAATTATTCATTGTCATTTCAACAATTGTCACAACATCTTCATCATAAGTAGATTACATCTCAAGAAATCACCTTCCTTGCTCATCCATAAGAAGCAACTCCTCTTTCATTAAAATTTTACCATGAGATTGTAGCAATTCAGTCACATCTTCAGGCTTCACTTCTAATTCTAGTTCTCTTGCTGTTTCCACCACATCTGCATTTACTTCCTCCATTGAATTCCTGAATTGCTCAAAGTTATCCATGAGGATTGGAAACAACTTTTCCCAAACTCCTGTCAGTGTTAATATTTTGACCTCTTTCCATGAATCACAGAAGTTGTTAATGATATTTAGAATGGTGGATCCTTTCTAGAAGGTTTTCAATTTACTTTGTCCAGATCTATCAGAGGAAACACTACTGATGGTGGTGATACCCTTACAAAAGGGGCTTCCCAGGTGGTATAGTGGTAAAGAATCCACCCGCTAATACAGGAGACACACGAGAAAAGGGTTTGATCCCTGGGTCAGGAAGATCCATGGAGGAAAAAATGGCTACCCACTCCAGTATTCCTGCCTGGGAAATTTCATGAACAGAGGAGCCTGGCAGGCTATAGTCCATGGGGTCACAAAGAGTCAGACACAACTGAGTGACTGAGCATACACACATAGTCTTACAAAATGTGTTTCTTAAAGTGTAAGACTTGCAAGTTGAAATTACTTCTTGGTCCATGGTTGCAGAATGAATCTTGTGTGAGGAGGCATGAAAACAACATTAATCTTATTGTACATCTCCATCAGAGCTTCTGGGTGGCCAAGGGCATTGTCAGTGAGCAGTAATATTTTCAAAGGACTCTTTTTTTCCTAAGCAGTAGGTCTCAACAATGGGCTTAAAATATTCAGTAATCCATGATGTAAACAGATGTGCTTCTAGGTTTTGTTGTTTCACTGATACAACACACACAGAGTAGATTTAGCATAGTTCTTAAGGGTCTAGGATTTGGGGGAGGGGTAAATGAGCATTTGGCAGACTAGAAGGATGTGTGCTCATCTTCTCCTGTGAAAACACCAAAATCGCAACTAGCTGTTGAACAATCATCAACAGGAGAATGCTGGAACCCACCAAAAAAAAAATATACCCTATGTCCAAAGGCAAAGGAGAAGTTGCAACAAGATGATAGCAGGGGTGCAATTGCATTTAAAATCAAACCTCATACCTGCCAGAGACACTCAGAGGGTGCAAACCAAACCTTGTGTCACCAGGACCCAGGGAAAGGAAGCAGTGACGCCACAAGAGACTGAGCCTTTGAGTGTCTCCTGCAGAGGCACCGGTCAGCCGTGGCCGGCCACGGGGACAGGGGCCCTGGCTGCAGCAGACCTGGGAGGTGCAGTGTACGGCGTAAATCCTCTTGGAGGAGGTTGCCATTAGCCCCAGTGTAAAGCCACTGAGCAGGGACCCACAGACCAGAGAACAATTATCCCAAAGAAGTTCTTGCACTATTGCAAAAGTTCTGATTTCTCAACCTAGGGCTCCGGCAAAAAGACTGAGAGCCCACAGCGAATCTGACTCTGAAGGCCAGTGGGGTTTGCACACACAGCTTCCGCAGGGCTGGGGAAACAGAGACTCGAAAAGAAACCTTGTGTGCCAGGACCCAGGAGAGAGGAGCAGTGACCCCACAAGAGACTGAGCCAGACGTGCCCGTGAGTGTCCAGAAGTTGCCGGTGGAGGTGGAGGTTGACAGTGGTCTGCCACAGGGTCAGTGACACTAACTGCCACAGTCCTTTTGGAAGAGGTTGCCATGACCCTACCATAGTTTGCCCTCAGGCCAAACTACAGGGAGGGAACATAACCTCATCCATCAGCAGAAAATTGGGTTAAAGTTCTACTGAGAATGACCTGTCCACCAAAGCAAGACCCAGTTTTCCCCACAGCCAGTCCCTCCCATCAGGAAGCTTCCACAAGCCTCTTGTCCTCATCCATCAGATGGCAGACAGAATGAAAACCATAACCACAGAAAACTAACCAAACTGATCACATGGATCACAGCCTTGTCTACTTCAGTGAAACTATGATCCATGCGGTGTAGGGCCACCCAGGCTGGACAGGTCATGGTGGAGAGTTCTGACAAAATGAGGTCCACTGGAGAAGGGAATGGCAAACCACTTCAGCATTCTTGCCTTGAGAACATATGAACAGTATGAGAAGGCAAAAAAATATAACACTGAAAGATGAACTCCCCAGGTTGGTTGGTGCCAAATAAGCTATTGGAAAAGAGCAGAGAAATAGCTCCAAAAGGAATGAAGAGGCTGAGCCAAAGTGGAAACAGTGCCCAGTTGTGGATGTGTCTGGTGGTGAAAGTAAAGTCCGATGCTGTAAAGAACAGTATTGCATAGGAACATGGAATGTTAGGTCCATGAATCAAGGTAAATTGGGAGTGCTCAAACAGGAGATGGCAAGACTGAACATCGACATTTTAGGAAACAGTGAACTGAAATGAACTGGAACGGGTGAATTTAATTCAGATGACCATTGTCTCTACTACTATGGGCAAGAATCCCTTAGAAGAAATGGAGTACCCCTCATAGTCAACAAAAGTCTGAAATGCAGTACTTGCGTGCAATCTCAAAAATGACAGAATGATCTCGGTTCATTTCCAAGGCAAACCATTCAATGTCACAGTAATCCAAATCTATGCCCCGACAACTAATGCCAAAGAAGTTTAAATCGAATGGTTCTATGAAGACATACAAGACCTTCTAGAACTAATACCAAAAAAGGTGTTCTTTTCATCACAAGGGACTGGAATGCAAAAGCCAAGAAACACCTGGAATAACAAGGAAGTTTGGTCTTGGAGTACAAAATGAGGCACAGCAAAGGCTAACAGAGTTTTGCCAAGAGAACCCACTGGTCATAGCAAACACCCTCTTCCAACAACACAAGAGACAACTCTACATATGGACATCACCAGATGGTCAATACTGAAATCAGATTGATTATATTCTTTGCAGCCAAAGATGGAGAAGCTCTATACAATCAGCAAAAACAAGACCGGGAGCTGATTGTGGCTCAGAGCATGAACTCCTTATTGCAAAATCTACACTTTAATTGAAGAAAGTAGGGAAAACCACTAGACCATTCAGGTACGACCTAAATCAAACCCCTTACAATTATACAGTGGAAATGAGAAATAGATTCAAGAGATTAGTCTGATAGATTAGTCTGATAGACAGAGTTCCTTAAGAACTATGGACAGAGGTTCATAACACTGTACAGGAGGCAGTGATCAAAACCATCCAGAGAAAAAGAAATGCCACAAGGCAAAATGGTTGTCTGAGCATAACTGAGGAAAGAAGAGAAGCCAAAGACAAAGGAGAAAAGGAAAGATATACACATCTGAATGCAGAGTTCCAAACAATAGTAAGGAGAGATAAGGAAACCTCCCTCAGTGATCATTGCAAAGAAACAGAGGAAAATAGAATGGGAAAGACTAGAGTTGTCTTCAAGAAAATTAGAGATACCAAGAGAACATTTCATGCAAGGATGGGCACAATAAAGGACAGAAATGGTGTGGACCTAACAGAAGCAGAAGATAATAAGAGGTGGCAAGAATACACAGAGGAACTATACAAAAAGGATTCTAATGACCTGGATAACCACGATGGTGTGATCACTCACCTAGAGCCAGACATCCTGGAATGTGAAGTCAAGTGGGTCTTAGGAAGCAGCACTATGAACAAAGCTAGTGGAGGTGATGGATTCCAGCTGAGTTATTTCAAATCCTAAAAGATGATGCTGTGAAAGTGCTGCACTCAATATGTCAGCAAATTTGGAAAACTCAGCAGGGGCCACAGGACTGGAAAAGGTCAGTTTTCATTCCAATCTCCAAAAAGAGCAATCCCAAAGAATGTTTAAGCCACCACACAATTGCACTCATTTCACATGCTAGCAAAGTAATGTTAAAAATCCTTCAAGCTAGGCTTTAGCAGTATGTGAACCAAGAATTTCCAGACGTTCAAGCTGGATTTAGAAAAGGTAGAGGAACCAGAGATCAAATTGCCAACATCTGCTGGATCAAAGAAAAAGTAAGAGAATTCCAGAAAAACATCTACTTCTGCTTCATTGATTAAATAAAAGCCTTTGACCTTGTGGATCACAACAAACTGTGGAAAGTTCTTAAAGAGACTGGAATACCAGGTCAACTTACCTGCCTCCTGAGAAGCCTGTGTGCAGGTCAAAAAGCAACAACTGTAACCAGACATGGAACAATGAACTGGTTCAAAATTGGGAAACGAGTACATCAAGGCTATATATTGTCACCCTGCTTATTTAACTTATATGCAGAGTACATCATATGAAATGACAGGCTGAATGAAGCACAAGCTGGAATCAAGATTGCGGGAGAAGTATCAATAACCTCAGATATGCAGATAACACCACCATTATGGCAGAAAGTAAAGAGGGACTAAAGGGCCTCTTGATGAAAGTGAAATAGGAGAATGAAAAAGCTGGCTTATAACTCAACATTCAAAAAACTAAGATCATGGTATCCAGTCCCATCACTTCACGGCGAATAGATTGGAAACAATGGAAACAGTGACAGCCTTTATTTTCTTGGGCTTCAAAATCACATCTCTCAGCCTTCATGGAACTGAAGTGAGTTATGGTCTTGCTCTGGATTAGGCTTTGGCTTATGGAAATGTTGTGACTGGTTTGATCTTCTATCTAGAACACTAAAATTTCTCCATATTAGCCATAAGGTCATTTCACTTTTGCATCATTTGTGTGTTCACTGGAGTAGCACTTTTCATTTCCTTCAAGAACTTTCCCTTTGCATTAACTACATGGCTAACTTTGGCACAAGAGACCTACCGTTCATCCTATCTTGGATTTTGACATGCCTTCCTCACTAAGTGTAATCATTTCTAGCTTTTGATTTAAAGTGAGAGATGTGTGATTCTTGCTTTTACTTGAAAATTTAGAGGACCTTGTAAGGTTATAATTGATCTACTTTCGATATTGTTGTGTTTCAGGGAATAGGGAGGCTGGAGGAGAGGGGGAGAGCTGGGGAACAGGCTGTTGGTGGAGCAGTCAGGACATATACATTAAGTTTGTTACCTTATGGGTGCTGTCTGTGGTACCTCAAGACAATAGTATCATCAAAGATCATTAATCAGAGACCACCATAACAATTATAGTAATAGTCAAATAGTTTGGAATACTGTTAACAAAATGTAACACAGAGACACAAAGTGAGCAAAGGCTGTTGGATAAACTGCTTGACACAGGTGAGAAATGGAGCATTTCCTGCCATTATCAATAAACAAGAACGTCACAGTTGTCAGCGATCCCAGCTCTCCAGGGCAAACAGGAAGGACACCTGTGGAACAATACCTGTGATCTGCACTGAAAAATTGGCCCCAGATAGTTGAGATGTGCATGAAATGACTGATTGCAGTGAGCCTGGACTCTTGCATCTTTCCATACACAGAAAAGTGCTAAATTTATTGAGCTATCTGGTTTCCCTTAATTAACAGCAATCTTTTAATGTTCAGATTACCTGCCCCTTGTTGCAAACTTCTACATAGCCTGGCTCCTCCCCCCTCACCTACTGCCTCCTTGGAGCAGTTCTCTCAGGGTGACTTGAGACTTGACATGCTGTCTCCCAGGCTTGAAATCCTAAAAATTCCCACCAAATAAAACATAACTCTTAACTTTTAGCTTGTGACTATTTTTTTAAGTCGACACAGAGTTGCCACAAACCTTCAATTAGTAAAAAATGAAACATCTGCAAAGTGCAATAAAATGAAGTATGTTTGTATGTACATTTAATAGTCTATTTAGAATCAATATTTTTCACCACTTCAAGTGAAACAAACTTAGCCACCATTAGGGTGCTTTACCCGCTCTCCTCTATATTGTAAGAATCTCATGTTACAGGAGAAGGCAATGGCAACCCACTCCAGTACTCTTGCCGGGAAAATCCCAGGGATGGGGGAGCCTGGTGGCGGCCGTCTATGGGGTCGCACAGAGTCGGACACGACTGAAGCGACTTAGCAGCAGCAGCATGTGTTACATCTATCTACACTGAAAACCTCATCTGACAATGCTATCATCTTTGTTTTCAACCATCGAACACATGTTAAAAATTCAAAGGGAGAATAGTCTGTTGTATTTGTATAGACAGCTATCATTTCTATTACCCTTCCTTCATTCCTGACGTGTTAAGTGTCCTTCTGGCATCATTTCCTTTCGGCCAGGGCAACTTCCTTTAATGATGCAAAAGAGCAGGTCTGTGGGCAACAAATTCTTAGTTTTCTTTCACCTGAGTGTTTCTTATAACATCTTCTTTCCTGAATGATCTTTTCAATGGCTCTAGAACTGTGGGTTAACAGTTCTTTTCTTTCAGCATGTTAAAAAATGTTGTTTCAACTATTTCTGACTTCTTTGGTTTCTAATGAGAAAGCCACAATCATTTGATGCATTCTTCACTTATAAGTAAAGCATCATTTCTCCTGGTTGCTCTTAAGATTTTTTCTTTGTGTTTACTTTTCAGTGGTTTGATTATGATGTATCTGGGCACGAGTTCCTTTATGTTTTACTCTGTTTGGAATACACCTTGTTTTGGGGTTTGTGAATATGTGGATCTATATCTTTGATTAAACTGAGATGCTTTCAGCCATTATTTCTTCAAACACTTTTTCAGAATTACACTTTTTCTCCTATCCTATTGAGACTCTCGTGACATAAATGTTAGACTTCTGCTGTTATTCTAGAGGTGCAAGTTCTGTTAATTTTTCTTTAAATTTCTCTCCATTGTTCAGACTGGATAATTTCTAGTTAATTTCTGGATAATTTCTTCAATATCCCTGATCATTTTCTCTCTCATTTCCAATTCTGTTAGATTTGGGTTATTGTTGTTTTTTCATTTCTAAGATTTCCATTTGGTTCTTTATATACCTTATTTCTTTGCTGATATACTCTATCTTTCTATTTATTTCAGAAGTGTTTGCCCTTACTTGTTGGAGCAATTTTAGAATAGCTGGTTTAAAGTCTTTGGCAGACTAATATGAATTTGCTTGGTTTTATCCTAGCTGCCGCTGCTGCTGCTGCTAAGTCGCTTCAGTCATGTCCGACTCTGTGCGACCCCATAGACGGCAGCCCACCAGGCTCCCCCGTCCCTGGGATTCTCCAGGCAAGAACACTGGAGTGGGTTGCCATTTCCTTCTCTAATGCATGAAAGTGAGAAGTGAAAGTGAAGTTGCTCAGTCGTGTCTGACTCTTAGCAACCCCATGGACTGCAGCCTACTAGGCTCCTCCGTCCATGGGATTTTCCCGGCAAGAGCACTGGAGTGGCGGGCCATTGCCTTCTCCCTTTATCCTAGCATTGGCATCTATTCACTATCTTTTCCCATGTGAGTTGAGATTTCCTAGTTCTTCACATGTAAAGTAACTTTGGATGGTGTTATAGACATTTTGAATACTATGTTTACAAATTCTTATTCTTTGAAAAATCCTGTGGAGAATATGTATGTTAATGTTTTGGCAGGCAATTGATTCAGAGGGGCTTGTTCCTAAAGCTCTGATGGGGTTGTGGTTTTAATGTTAGTTTTATTTTCAAAGCCATTAAGTTGACATTCAAATTTATGTGTCATGCAGCAGCTAATCTGAGACATGGACAGCAATCTATTTTGTGCTTTGGTTTGCTGTTGTTCAGTTTCTACGTCATGTCCAACTCTTTGCAACCCCATGGACTGCAGCACACCAGGCTTCCCTATCCTTCACTATCTCCAGGAGTTTGCGCAAACTCATGTCCATCGAGTTGGTGATGCCATCTAACCATTTCATCCTCTGTCTCCCCTCTCTCCTCTTGCCCTCAATCTTTCCCAGCATTAGGATCTTTCCCAGTGAGTCAGTTCTTCGCATCAGGTGGCCAAAGCATTGGAGCTTCAGCTTTAGTGTCAGTTCTTCCAATCAATATGCAGGGTTGATTTCCTTTAGGATTGACTGGTGTGATCTCCTTGCAGTGCAAGGGACTCACAAGAGTCTTCTCCAATACCACAGTTTGAAAACATCGATTCTTTGGCACTCAGCCTTCTTTAATGTCCAACTCTCATATCTGTACGTGACCATTGGAAAAACCATAGCTTTGACTATACAGACCTTTGTTGGCAAAGTGATGTCTCTGCTTTTTAATATGCTGTCTAGGTTTGTCATTTGGTCCCATTACTTCATGGTAAACAGATGGGGAGACAGTGGAAACAGTGACAGACTTTATTTTTTTGGGCTCCAAAATCACTGCAGATGGTGACTGCAGCCATGAAATTAAAAGATGCTTGCTCCTTGGGATAAAAGTTATGACCAACCTAGACAGCTTATTAAAAAGCAGAGACGTTTCTTTGCCAACAAAGATCTGTCTAGTCAAAGCTATTGCATTTCTAGTAGTCATGTATGGATGTGAGAGTTGGACTATAAAGAAATCTGAGCGCCAAAGAATCGATGCTTTTGAACTGTGGTGTTGGAGAAGACTTTTAAGAATCCCTTGGACAGCAAGGAGATCCAACCAGTCCATTCTAAAAGAAATCAGTCCTGAATATTCATTGGAATGATGTTGAAGCTGAAATTCCAATACTTTGGCCACCTGATGCGAAGGTCTGACTCATTTGAAAAGATCCTGATCCTGGGAAAGATGGAAGGCAGGAGGAGAAGGGGATGACAGAGGATGAGATGGTTGGTTGTCATCACTGACTTGATGGACATGAGTTTGAGTAAAGTCCTGGAGTTGGTGATGGACAGGGAGGCCTGGCGTGCTGCAGTCCATGGGGTTGCAAAGAGTCAGACATGACTGAGCGACTGAACTGAACTAGGTTTGTCATAGCTTTTCTTCCAAGGAGCAAGCATCTTTTAATTTCATGGCTGCAGTCAGTCTGCAGTGACTTTGGGGCCCCCCAAGATAAAATCTGCCACTGTTTCCATTTTTTCCCCATCTATTTGCCATGAAGTGATGTGACGAGATGCCATGATTTTGGTTTTTTGAATGTTGAGTTTCAGGTTTTTCACTCCTCTTGCACCTTCATCAAGATGCTCTTTAATTCCTCTTTGCTTTTTGCCATTAGAGTGGTATCATCTGCCTATCTGAGGTTATTGATATTTCTCATGGCAATCTTGATTCCAGCTTGTGCTTCATCCAGTCCAGCATTTTTCATGATATACCCTGCATATAAGTTAAATAAGCAGGGTGACAATATACAGTCTTGATGTACTCTTTTCTAAACCAGTCCATTGTTCCATGTCCTGTTCTTTTAATTGAAAATGATTTTATTTAATATTTTAAAAATAATACATTTGTGGTAAGTGTAAATAAAGTTCTAACATAATAATAAATTGATACTTTAAACAAAGAAAATAATAGGGCCACAAATATATTTCCAAATGTAAAGCGGTTATCCTATGTTTAGGGATAGTTTATATGGATGTATATTTTTGTTTTTAAGAAAAAGATGATTACAAAAAAGATGTTACAATCGGGTATATAGCCACTTAGTTATACCTAAGTTCTATTGGTCAAAAATATATTCTTGTAGAAAATCCATTTTAAACATCTTATACTTTTTCCAGTGAATTTCTCCAAACAATGGCAGAATGCTCCTTGATGGACTGAACTCAGGAACTGGTTTGGCCATACCTGAATTATACTGATATATACAATACAGGCCTGCAAGGAACAGTCCAGCTGTAAGTTGTGAAGTAGGCCCAGTTCAGAAAGTTGAACAAACAACAGTACTAATCATCAAAAATTAACAACTTTAGGTATCTTTGTTTTGGGTTTCTGTGGTTTAGGCACATCCAAAATTTCTTCATAGTCTGCACTCATTCCTTTTGCCCCAGTGACCAACTGTGATCATTTGATCTCAGTTTGACTTTCAGGACAATCTTTCTTCAAATGTTCCACAGTCAGCAGCCACCACCATCAACACAGAGTCCTTTGGGATTAATAGGACAAGATGTGGACAGATGTCCCATTTCCCCACAAACAAAACATTTTGCAAAAGGAGGTTCACCGGGAGCTGGGTCTACTTTAACCTTGCACTTGTGGATCCACACCAGTAACATATTCCAGTGCCCATTTCTTGATTCTCAAGGGCAGCAGGGCAATCTGCAATCCCATGGCCAGCTGTCTACAATGGCATTGCATTTTTCTTTGCTGTTTGTCTTTTTAATCATCTTCCTTCCCAGCAACTGTCTTTCTTTAAGGCAACTACAATTTCCCCCTTTACTTCATGACTGTTGCTATCATCTCACCATTGTGAACTGTCTGTGAGTTTTGTCTTAGATATTCCATTAATCCATTCACATCTTCATTTAAATACTCCTTTTTCTTTTTATTCTTTTTGTGTTTTGCTTGGGGTGCATCATTTTTAAGGAACAGCCTATTGGCTTCAAGTTGTTTACTCTTTGGAAGGTTTTGGCTTTGTCCCTCAAAGGACCCCTTCTTCATGTTCTCCCATAATGTGGTAGGGAAGGGTCTTTTGTTCTGTGTGGTAATAACTCATGCCCATCTGATCAGGGCTTCCTCAGAGGTTTATCAATCACACAAGAATCCTCCAGAGCAGCAGTTACCAGGCCAGAGAAACACGTGCCCCTGCAGCGGTGGCGGCTGCATGTCCAGTTCTAACTGTTGCTTCTTGACCTGCATACAGATTTCTTAGGAGGCAGGTAAAGTGGCCTGATATTCCCATCTCTTTAAGAATTTCCCACAGTTTGTTGTGATCCACACAGTCAAAGGTTTTTGTATAGTCAATGAAGCAGATATTTTTCTGGAACTCTCTTGCTTTTTCTATGATCCAACAGATGTTGGCAATTTGATCTTTGGCTCCTCTGCCTTTTCTAAATCCAACTTGAACATCTGGAAGTTCAAAACCTATGATGTACTCTTTAGGGTCAGATCCCAACCTGTGCAGCTTGGGGATTAGCCCAGGAGTTAATAAAAAACCTTTATGAGGTAGCTTTCTTGACCTCCTCTAGAATTTTCCATTGTCCTGGGGCTCCCTGTTTTGGTCTTCAAGCCAGAAAGCTAGGGCTTTGCTTACCCAGCTTACCAAGTTCTGCTATGCACTTCCCATGACTATGCCTGAATCTAGGACTAAGTGGTGGGAGGATAAAAGAGAAAGAAAAGTGCCAAGTTCATCCTGCCTTCAGTTGGGCAATAATGCATCTGTTCAGAGAGAAAGGTTCCCCTTTCTCAGAGTTTTAGGTGCTTGCAGGGTCCGTGAAATGCTGTTGTGCAATTGCTTGTGAGCTGGAGTATAAAACAGCACAGGAAAGATGTAGTTTCCTGCTCTCTCTAAGAGACCACTCAGTTGTTCCTTGAGCCAGAATCAGCAGTTGTCTCTTGAAGCTCTCTGTGTCCCTGTTGATGTCCCTTTTAGTTTTCAGGCTGCCCTGAGTTTAGGCGGGGAACACCAGTAGGGGAAAAATGGTAAGCTCACTGACAATTAGGTGGTACTTCAAATTATGATTTTCTTCTCCAATCTGCCTGTTATTATTTAGTTTTCAAAGTAGCTACTCCAGGCATACTGTTAGATTTTAAGCTACAGTCAGTGGGAGAGACAGAATGGAGTATACTCACACGACCCTACAAACCAAATGTTGGTGTTTATATTTTTGTAGTTTTATTCCTTTTAAAAATCAATAATGTTTGTTTTCATTACATTAGCATTCCATGTTTTCATTACATAGAAACTTTCAAGCTGTGGGAAGTGATAATGGTGATTCTGATAGAAATGTAAGAAATGTAAGACAGAATATTTTTGTTTTAATAAATAAGTTTTTATTAAAAAAAAATAGTAAGCAAGACTACTCCAGTAATGCCTGCCTGCTGTGCCCCACATATGTATCCACACTCCCACCACTGAGTCAAGTTTTCAATTGTTTCTTCCATTTCAGAAAACCCTTCTGTTCGTTTTGAAGATCCAGCTGCAGTGTCCCCTCCTAGAAAAAGCCTTCAGAAATGCAGTAGACAGGGGGCTAGGTCCAATGCATCTGGAGGTGGCCACAAGAGGAGCTGCTGGGGTTAGAGAGACAGACTTGGGGAGGGCTGGCAGGCCGGGACAGGAGAAGCTGGTGGCAGGTGGGTCTGTGGGCTCCTGAGCCTGAGTCTCCCCCTACACAGTGGAGATGATGAGCCCACATATGCATGGAGAGGTTGTGAGTGACCGTGCCCAGCACAGCACTGGACCTTGATCAGAACTGTCACTGGTCACATCCCATGGAACGGCTGGGCCCTCCTCTAAAGTCCTTCTCGTGCACCGTGAAGTCCCACCAACAGGGCTCCAAGCCCACTCTCCAACCTCGTCCCAAATCCTTTCCTTGCATCCACTACACTTATTCCCACCTCAGGGCTTCCCCCACTGGGAACACCCTTCCCCCAGGCCTTCACCCGGCTGCTTCCCTCTTATCCCCCACGGAAGCCTTCTCTGACCACAGGTTCACATGGCATTCACTGCCCCGTCATTCTCCACGCTGGTGCTGTGCTTAGCCATTCAGTCGTGTCCGACTCTTTGAGACCCCATGGACGGTAGCCCACCAGGCTCCTCTGTCCTTGGTACTTGTCAGGGAAGAATACTGGAGTTGGTAGCCATTTCCTCCCCATTTCATATTCCTGTGGCATGAAGTCATTGTGTATCTTATTTACTTGTTTGTCCCCTGTTCTCCCCATGTGACCTTGAGTTCTTGAGGGTGTGGCTTTGCCAGCCCTACTCAAGGCTGCACCACCAACATCTGGAACAGGGGTCACCTAGCACTTGCTGAAGGGCTAAATAAAGAAATGAATGAATGAACAAACAACAGCCCCGAGGAGGTGACTGCTGCAACAGCAGAACCTAGGAGGGCAGAGAAAGTGCCCAGGGGCGCCTGGCCAGTGGCCAAGGCTACCAGTGGTGACTGCACCGCTCCACGGGGCCTGTCAGCCAGGCGACAGCTGCCAGGGAAGAGAGTGGCTTGTTCTGTGAGGGGGAAACAAGCGTCTTATTTACCAGAGAGTGAACTTCAAGACTGTGTGAAAAACACATTTGTCACTGAGATGTGTGAATCAAGGACGCAGACATGAAAGCGCTAGCTGTTCTTCGGCTGAGTCTTTCCCCAACCCCCACCCACCAGCTGAGAGGCACAGCCCTGCCTGTCCTGCCCAGGCCCCCGCCTGGGCCCCGAGGGAGCACCCGTCCCGGTGAGGCTCCCCACCCTCCCGTGACCGACCAGAGTCAGCCGTCCCCAGCTTTCTCTCCCGCTGAGCCTCCTGACGGCTCTCACGGCCCCAGGCCTCGCCGAGCCACTCTGTGCTTCAGCCGAGGGGCTGCTGGCCGCCGGGTCACGTCCCTCGCTTGTTCTCCTCCTCATCAGGCCTGATGGCAGCTGTGGAGGCTGCGCTGAGGCGGGCCCCTGCTCTCGGCCCCTCCTCACCGCAGGTTGGACGCGCCTGTCTCCCCCTAGTGGGTGGGGTCAGGATGACCCTTCGTGGGCCCCGCCCAGTTAGAGCCTGGAGGGCAGGGGCTCCTGTAGGCACTGTAGAGCCGTCCCAAATTGGGGCCCTCGAGTCCCAGAGAATTGGTGCTTAGTTGCTCAGTTGTGTCCGGCTCTCTGTGACCCCAAGGACTGTAGCCCACCAGGCTCCTCTGTCCATGGGGATGCTCCAGGCAAGAACACTGATGTGGGTTGCCAGGCCCTCCTCCAGGGCCTCTTCCCAACCCGGGGATGGAGCCCAGGTCTCCCACATGGCAGGCAGTTTTTTTACCATCTGAGCCACCAGGGAAGCCCCAGAGAGCTGGAGACAGACCAAGTCGGAAGCCACAGCCCCGGTTCCAGGTTCAGGGGCCACATGGTGAGACCCGGGCCATGGCTCCCCATTCCAGGCATCCTGGGGCCCTCTTCCAGCCCAGAAGCGGGATCCCCACTGCTAGAGCCTCCTGAGGGAGGGAGGACCCCATTGGCACCAGAGGAGGAAACCATTCTCAGTTTAGGTTTTGTGGCTTCCTTGTCATCAGGCCTGAGTCTTGAATGTGATGACAGAGCCTGGGATGTTCAGCTTCCATGGCTGAGCCCTGAAGGCAGGCCTCAGGTGAATCTGGAAGGTGTGAATCAGGACCCCATTTATGGGGTCCCAGGCCTGGGGTCTGCTCGCCTGGAGGTGGAGGGCAGGAGGAGCCTCACGTTCAGGCACTGCAGACTGGAAGGGAGGGGACATCAACAAGGACCATGGTCCCCACTTCCTGTGGCCTTGGAAGCCAACATAAGCCTGGAGATAACAACACCCCAGCAAACCCAGAGCCAGCCTTCTGGGGGACAGATTTGCCTTCATCAATGCTGACAACTTTGGGACTGCCTAGGCCACTGTGCATGGCAACCACTGCCCTGCCTCCCTGCTGAGGGTCAGCCCCACTGCCTGCGTACCTACAGCGAAGCTGCCCATCTGTCTTTGGAGTCTGAGGCAAAAATAGCTAATCGCATCTCCAAGTTCTGCATGAGTCATCCACACCTCTTGACAAAAACCTCTCAGGCATTTTCAAAGATAGGAAACAGTTGGGAAAAATAAAGGCTTTATTTTTTATTCCTGTGGTTTCTGGGATTTGTTTCAGTATCTGGGGAGGCAAGCCTGGGAGTCTTGGGGATGTGCTCCGTGGGCTACACGGAGCAGGCAGGGGGTCCTCCTCACTGCCTGGTAGTGGAACAGCCTCCTCACCTGTATGAGCCTCAGTTTCCACATCTATAAAGTGGGCTCATCATAGGCCCACTTGGTGGATCTACTGGGGTCAGAAGTAGAGTCACTGCTCTATTGGCATGGTGCTGCCCACTCTGTGATGAGAGGCACTCAGGCTCCTGGCCAGGAGGTCACACTGGCTTGCTCCTCTGCCTCCTTCAGGCAGGAACTGCCCCGGCTGCCTAGCCTCCCACTGCCACTTGGGTTATCTGGCCTTTCTCTGAGCTCAGGCCTCTCTGAGCTGGCCAAGTGCACCTTAAGCTGCCTTGGTCAGGGCCCCGGAATCACAGGTGGTTGAGGAAGTGGGGGCATGGAGGTGTAGGGATCCCCAGCAGTTAGGACAGTCTGGGGTGTGCAAAACTCACAGGTGCTGCTGCCCACTGACTCCCCTCAGACCCTCCCGTCAAGCCCAGTCAGGGGCTTCCACATTCTCCCTTCTCCAGAATCCCTGCCAGGCTCCCCTGGGAGCTGGAGCCCACCTGGATCTCCTCCCCACGTGTGTGGCCTCCATCTGCCCACCAACATTCCATTCCCGCCTCTCTGGACCCTTCGTGCCTCCAGGCCTTTGCACGGCTGTACTCTCTTCTTGGATGGCAGAGCCTTCCTCCAGGGAGCCTGACTCAAGCCTCTCAGTCCTGCTAATGGCCACAGCTCCCGTTCTGGGCTCCCATGCCATTCACAGACTGCCTCTGGGCAATCTGTCCTTGGGCAAGGCCTGTGGTCCCTGTCTGGCTCTCTCACCTACTTATTCACGGCCAGGGAGAGTGAAGTTCACCACTTCTGTCCCTCATATTGATCCAGGCGGGCAGCTGCCAAGTGCATCCACAATGGTCACTCTAGGTAAATCAAGAGGTTGACAAGCAAGGGTCCAGGTGTCCTGCCCCTGTAAATGGTGGATCTGCTGACCTTATTTACACAAGGGTTTTCATGAGAATCAGCATTTCTGCCTTTACTCAAGAGCTCAGAAGAGCCAGCCACATCAAGCATCCACTCCTTCCTGGCACTTGTCCTTCTACCCAGGGAGGCCAGCACCTCGCTGTCCCCATCATATCTGCCATCACTCTGGCTGGCCTGATTAAATCCTCTGTGGCCACCTGGGGTGTGGGCACCTCAGGGGACCTGGTGTTCTGGGAGACTAGAGACCAGACCATCACACTGACTGCACCTCTCTGGAGGTCACAGAGACATCACTCCTTAGGACTGTTTGCTTCTAGCTAGAGATGTCTGTCAAGGGTCTGGAAAGATATATATATATATACATATACATATATATATACATAGTAGTTTATTAGCTTGAACAGCAAGTTATCTTACATCTTTGAGGAAGAAAAAACACTAAATTTAAAAACACATCACCCACTGAATTTGGACACAATAAAATGTGCCTTAAGCATTTCCTTGGGGAAGGGACACAACAACTCTACTCAATTAAGAGAAACATTTGTACAGTCTAGGTCTTTATTTTTACACCCATCATGCCATGAATCCATAGGAATCAGCTCCAGGAGTTCAGGCTCCTTTCCATGGCCCTCACGAGTGTGCTTCTCTGGGTGGAGCAGGCCGGCGCTTCAGCGGAACCCAAGTCCCTTTTGCTTTGACTTCCTTCTTTTTCTGATCATTTTTCTTCACACATTTCAGGAAGCTATCTTGGCTCTTAGAGTCCTTAAAGTGCTCAATATGCACATTAATTCTCTTGGCAAGAGTCTTGCCTTTAACTTGTTTGCTTACAATGATGCCAACAGCATGCTGGGTAACACTGCAGACGCCTCCACTTCTGCCATGGCAACGTTTGTGGGGCATTCCTTCCTGAACAGGACCCATTCCCTTGATATCCACATTATCACCCTTCTTGTAGATTCGCATGTATGTGGCCAAAGGAACAGCTCCAGATTTTCTAGAAGGCCTAGAGATCATGCAGCGGTGTCCCTCCTCTTCCCCTTTGTGTTGCTGATTTTGGCAAATTACTGGAAGATGGCAGTTCCAGCTGAAAGGCAGGAAAGATCTTAACGGACAGAGAAATAATTTCATTTCTCCCTGAATTTGAGAATCTGAAGGAAGTAATTAAAACCCATGGGATGGTCCCAGAGAACTGGGCAGTTGAATGACCAGGAGAGAGCGCCGCAGTCTCCTCCCCCACAGACGGACACCAGGCAGGGCCACTCATCTGAAAATAACTCCGAGAAGCAAGAAGCTGCTTTTAAATAAATACCTCTCATTCTTGCTATAAGAGGAAGTTCTCACAGCTGAACTTTAACAAATTCATTGTTGTCTTTTCTGGGAAGATGAAGTCATCCATGTTATAATAAAACAAAGAAACATACTGTTTTTCTCCGGCTTCTCTCAGGAACCTTGAGTAGACAGAGAAAAGGCTCTTGTCAGAGAGGCTGGGAGGATGTATGAGTGTATCCAAGGCCCAGACGGTGGCTCCACTGGGCATTCTGGGTCAGTCCCTGGCCTGTGCTGCAGACTCTGGACGTGTGGGGCCCTCATCCACGGCCAATACCATGTGGCATGTGCACAAATGCGACTGTGAATCTGGTTCCCTCTAGGCCTGCTGAGAAGCAGTTCCACCTGCAGGGGACATAGAAGGGGCCTTATGGTTGTCACAGAAGGGGAAACTGAGGCTCAGAGAGAGGGCCTGACCTGTGCTAGGTCACCTAGCTGGACTGGGTGGGGGATAAGATAGCCCCCACTCCTTCCATGGATTCAAACTAATATTGGGCTTTTATTGACTTCTGAAATGGTCTGGGGTAGCCCACAGCCAGGACGAATTCTGACTTGAGAGGTTCTCCATGCAGAAACCCAAGCAGCTTGTGTGGGGAAAGGCCCAGGCTGGATGGGGGGCTCCTCAGATCACAGGCAGTAGAGGCTGTGCACATGGCCGACACTGGGGGTCCATGCAGAGCAAGGCCTCCCCAGCCACTGTCCTAAAATGTAGTCAGGGAGGCAATGATGTTAGAACTTGAGTCCTGTGTAAAGACGCCACTTGGGCATGGCCACCTTTGCAAAAGCCAGTGAGCTTCTGTCTCAAAAGCTGAAACCTCTCACACTGGGGGTTCAGTTCATTTCAGTTGAGTTGCTCAGTTGTGTCCGACTCTTTGAGACCCCGTGGACTGCAGCACACCAGGCTTCCCTGTCCATCACCAACTCCCAGAACTTGCTCAAACTCATGTCCATTGAGTCAGTGATGCCATCCAACCATCTCATCCTCTCTCGTCCCCTTCTCTTCCTGCCTTCAATCTTCCCCAGCATCAGGGTCTTTTTCAGTGAGTCAGTTATTTGAATCACGTGGTGAAAATACTGGAGCTTCAGCTTCAGCATCAGTCCTTCCAATGAATATTCAGGACTGCTTTCCTTTAGGATGGACTGCTTTGATCTCCTTGCAGTCCAAGGAACTCTCAAGACTCTCAAGAGTCTTCTCCAACACCACATCCTGGGGGTAGGGTCATTCTGATAAGATGTGAGCACTGGACATCTGTCTCTGCCCTCAGTATCTGGGGAAGGCTGGTCATCAATTGGAGCTGCATTCCTGGAAACTGCAGATGCCTAGGTCTCACGCCAGCTTGTGGACAGCCCGGGTGGTTCTGATGCCCAACCAGCCAAATCCTCCACCTAGAGGAGTCCCAGAGGTGGGGACCCTCTGACTGCCACCCATCTGAGAGCCCTCGGGCAAGGCCCACCCCCCTCAGAGCTTCCTAATAAAGTGGATACAGCACACCACCTCACTTGTGGACAGGAAGACATGGTGTGAATCAGCTGACTCACAGCGCAGTAACGGTTACCTCCTCCCTCAAACCTCTGTGTCCAGCCATGCCACTGCTGTCATCCTCCCCGTTTCATATGAGGCGACCCTGGTTGGGTGACTTGTGCACTGCAGTGTGGGGAGCTGGGGGAGCCAGGCCAGGACACAGTGTGGGACGCAGAATCCAGCTCATCCCACCTCCTCCATGCTGGGCCCCGGGCCACATGTCTCAGTGCAAGGAATCGCCAAGGAGGAGTGTGAAGAAGTGAGGACAGCCACCAGGAGAAGTCTTCACAGGGCTGGGGGACACCTATATGCCAGGTATCAGAGGGTGACAAGGGTGAGGCTCCCCTGTGCACACCTGTCTTGTGCAGCCCTCTGCATCCCTCCAAGAACCAGGCTCAGGACCTTCAGGACATGAAACCCTTCACTCCAGTGTTTTCTGAATGACACATTCCAGGACCATTTTCATATTTCCAGGCCTGACGACTCTCTGCACAGCTATTCACTTAGTCAAGTTCTTCGTATCAATTCACATTTTAAAATTAGTATCATTCTTACTGATAATATCTATGAACTCACGGGTCTAATGTGCTGGCCATGTGCTTTTTAAAATGTGTTCAAATAAACATGTTGACACATGTCAGTGACTGAAGAGTGAATAATGTTATGGCGGTCAGTCCTCAGCATTGCTGGAGTTACTGAAGAGTGAAATAAAGTATTGCAGTTAGTCTTCAGCACTGCTGGCCCCTGAAGACAACGGCTGGCGCTGAGGTGGATTAAAGGTCCTCCAGTCTCAGAGTCTCTTAGGTGAAGCAAGCTGCTTCCTTGACATGCCTGAGACCCACAGGAACCCACGTCTTTGAGCCTCAGCTGGCCACGACCTCCAGCAGCAGGTGGCCCCTGAGGCAGAGGCCACACAGGCCATGCCCTCCCCTAGGTACACATTTCATGTGGGCTCCAGCCCACAGAGCGACTGGCAGGGCATGGAACGGTCCAGCCACGTTGAGTGCTACTTTCATCTTGGCCCAAGCAGCCGTGTTGTTGGGACAACAAAGTCCAGGCTCTGTACGGGCTGCCAGGCCGGGCCAGGTACCACATGTCACACCTCCAAGACTCGCCAGGATGAGGCTTGGAGGAATCACCGTTTGTGCAGATGGGCCCTGCTGCTCAGAGGACAGGCACTTCTGGGGCTAACACTTCAGAAAGACTCTGCCACAAAGACACTCTGAAAACATCACTGCACTGGCAATGTTAGCTGTCCAGACCAGGCCCATCTGCGCACCCTCCTGCCCCCTCTGGTCCTGGAGGTGGGGGCTTCCAGGGGTGACAACTTTGACAGCATGTGGGTGCCTGAGATGTGGGGGTGAGACTGTCAGCGAGAGAAAGGAGTGGCTGGCAGAGGGGCAGGGAGGGGGATGCTAGCATAAAGGCCATAGAACAACGGGAGCTACTTAACAACGGCCATAGGACAACAGGAGTTTCCCTAGAGAAACAGTTTCTCTAAGGAAGCAGCCTCTTAGCTGGCTCCATTTCTAGCCTCCTCTCAGTCCCAGCAGCCCCAGCGAAGGCCTTCGGGTGAGGGTCTGCAAAGTCCCTCTGGCCAGGCTGCAGTGGTTCCAGCACTAAGTGAGGTTAGGACATGGAAGTGAGAGGAAGCACCTAGATTACGTCTTGTCCACACCAAGACTTGGCTCTGCTGCTGCTGTCCAAGGTCATGGGCCTCTGTGGCTTCTGCCTACTCAGCATCTATTCCTCCTTATGGCAACAGAGGCCATCCTGTCCTTTCGTTCTTGCCTGTGGTATTAAGGGCATATGGCCCCAGTGGCCACTTGGGGTAGGAACTAGCTTTCCGTTCAGTGCTTTGGGATGGGCGTGTGGTTCAGGCCCAGCCACTCACTGCGTGCCACCCGCAGACTCAGGAATAGATCCATGAGGAGGCACTTCACTGGGGTGGGCCAGCAGACAATTCTTGGGACATGAATTTGAATTGTTGGAGCAGAGACTCTGCCTTCTGCTTGGGGAAAGGAAGGACAGGAGGTAAATGTAAGGCTGCCAAGGGCCTTCTTGTAAAAGAAGCCCAAGTGGAGAAAGTGGAGCCAACCAGCGGAGAGCCAGAGGCCACGTCCCAGATCTGTCCATGTCTGAGGTCCACCCTGAGACTTTTCTGTTTAGTTTTTAAAATTATTTATTTTTAATTGAAGGATAATTGTTTTACAATATTGTGTTGGTTTCTGCCAAACATCACGTGAATTAGCCGTAGGTACATCCCTAGACTTTTTATTTACAGATGCAAAGACATTCCCCTTTTGTGCTTCAGCTGCGTCTGCTTGAGCTGAGTTTCCGCACATGCAATGGAAAGAATCCAAAGACCTGAGGCTCTGGAGACAGACATGGTTTTGGAGTACACCGTCACCAGCAGGGGGTGAGCTACACCCCATCACCTATGGGCTGTGGGAACACGTGGGCTAAGCAGGGCAGACATACATTTGGTTCTTGGCTGTGAGTCTCTGGGGAGGTCACTTTCCCTCTTACATTCTCTTCTACAAAATGGATCTAAGGGGCCCAGCTCACAGGCTGATGTGCCAAGGCGACATCTGCTCTGAAACTCAATGGAAGGAAGGATTAGAATGGGAGGGGTATCCTGGGAATTGGGGAAGGGCTCTTCAGGGAGGCAGCAGGTGCCATGGTCCAGACGAGGGAGCAAGCCGAGAAGAGCAAGGCCGCTGTGGCGAGAGCCAGGTGAGGAGTACCCTCACCGTGGGGCACGGGATGAGCAAGGTTTGGTCAAGTGTTGGGGGATGGCCCCGGTAGGTCTCTGCTGGGTGAAGAATGGACAGAGGGAGAGTCATGACTGTAGGATGAGCTGGAATCAGGGGCTGGAAGAAGTGGGCTGCATCCCGGGCAGATCAGGAAGGGGATGCCCACAGGCCACGCTGATGTGTGGACGGCAAGGGTGCGGCTACTCAGGCTGGCACTTGGCCATCTGGGGGACTTGACTGACATGAGGGAAACCGCAGGAAGAAGATGTGGGAGTGGGGGGGAAGCACAGAGTAGAGCAGTGGAGGAAGACAAGGCTGATTATTGGGCCAGCCACATGGACGGAGGAGGAGAGCATGAGGGCACGGTGACCCTTTGTGTGATGCACCAACGTTTGGAGGACGAGCTCCAGAGCGAAGGCAGAAGCTGGCACGGATGTACACCTTTGACCACAGTAACTACTCTGAGACCCTATCCAGGGAAAGTGCAACCATTGATGGCGCCTGCCAAGAACAAGGGCATCCACCACACTGCCCCTGGCCACAGGCACTGGCTAAGCAAAGGGTCATCCCTCTCTTCAACAGAACACCATGCAGTAGTCAGAGGAGCACAGGGGATGATGGGTGCATCTGCAGCTGAGGACTGAGAAAAGCCAGTTATAATTCAGGCTATGCTCAGAATGAGTGAAGTTTTGCACAAGAAAAATATACCTCCACATACCCAGAGGGAAAAAAAGAAAGTGAAAGTCGCTCAGTCATGTCCGACTCTTTGTGACCCCATGGACTACACAGTCCATGGAATTCTCCAGGCCAGAATACTGGAGTGGGTAGCAGTTCTCTTCTCCAGGGGATCTTCCCAACCCAGGGATCAAACTCTGGTCTCCTGCATTGCAGGCACTCTTTATCAGCTGAGCCATCCGGGAAGCCCAGAGAGAAAGCCCACCACATTCAGCGATTCTTGTCCTTAACAGGCTAAGGGGTGGCTTGGGTTTCTCCTTTACCGCTTTCTACATTTCTGACACTTTCTGCTTCAATGGCTTGTATTACTTTTACAAAGAAGCATCACAGGGTTTCTTCATTTTGGGAAGAAAGAAAGGAAAGACAAACGGAGAGCAGACAGGTGATGGAGGAGGAGCATGACACCAGGCGCCAGGAGGAGGAACTCACGGGAGCCTTCAGCTTTGGGGAAGGCGGCCAATTCCTCTCTCTTCAGGCACTCATTGGCCTCAGGCCGTCATAACACACAGAAGAATACCACGCACGTGTGAGCTGAACGAAAAGCAGGGGCGACTAATTCCAGGTCATTTGTCAAAGCAGAAACCGATGTACAGGCCGGCCCAGCCACTGTCTTCAGGCGCCCGACAGCTGCAACGCCACCTCTTTTCTGAAACCAGTGCTGCCACCACTGCTCTCTGAGAAGAGTTCCAAGACTCAAGATAGTTGTAACGCAAACTGCCATTTAGGGGTTCAGACTGGCATGTGTACAACATCTTACAGCTTCTGGAGTCCTTTCATCACCTCTGTGTCCTAGGTCCCGGTCTATACCTTGAGGGAGCTGAGCCCCTGCCACGTGTTGGCCACTGACAAGCAGCCCAGGACCCAGCTCCTGCCCAGGGGACCAGCAAGTCCACTTCTGCAAGCAGGGCCCCTGGGGCCCTCAACTTCTCTTCCAGTCTTAGTTATTGTTACTAGTTTGTGTTTTAAGTTTTTAATGAAGTATAGTATATATCCTAAAATGCACACACATTTGAAGTGTGCAGCTAGGTGAAGTGTCTTCACTCCCAAAGTGAAGACACCTGTGCGACTGGCACTCAGGTGGAGAAAGAGCCTGTTTCCAGCTCCCCAAAGTCTGGCTTGGGCTCCTTTCCACTCATTAACCCTTAATTTCAACTGGTTAGAAAAATGAAGAGGGATCACGAGGTAGAAAACCACTGTTAAGACAAAGCCTGATATGAGCCATACCCAGAGGGATACTACTAAATGCAGAGAGAGGAGATGAGGAGGGGCCCCACGTGCCCTGCCTGTGTGGCCATGGTGGGCTGCATACCCAGCTTGGGGCTACTCTGCCCCTCATCACTGGTGGTCAAGAGGCTGCTGTCTAGGGATGTGCCAAGCCTGTTCAACCTCAATCCCACCCCAGACCTACATAAAAGAAGCAAGAACATGAACTACATGGACAAATATAGACATTTTTTCTTTTTGTTTAAGTATCTCTAAAATGTAATTGGCTGTGCAAAGCAAAAATAATGTATGTGGGGTTTGTAAATATGTGGAAACACAACATATGACAATAGTATTGTAATGTGTCCCCCAAAAGACATGCTGAATTTCTAGCCCCTAGTATCACTGAACGTAACATTATTTGAAAATAGGGTCACTGTAGATTTAATTAGATAAGATGAGGTCATTCTAGAGTAAGGTGAGCCACTAACCTAACTCCTGTCCTTAAAAGTAGATGGTCATCTGAAGACACAGACACACTTGAGAGGAAATCATGCAACAATGAAGCTGCAAGCCAAGGAAATGTCAAAGATGTCTGGCAAACCACCAGAAGCTACGAAGAGGCAAGGAAGGATTTTCCTGCTGGTTGCAGAGAAAGCATGGTCCTGTTAATACCTTGATTTTGGACTTCTACCCTATGAAAGAATAAATTTCTGCTGTTTTAAGCCAACCCAGCTTCCGGTACTTTGTTACACAACTCTAAGAAACAAATACAAGCACAAAGGTTGAGAGACAAGGGAAGTACCCTGGCATCGGGCGCTCATACTGTATGTGAACTAGCATAGGACTACTTGAAGGCAGACAGTGCTGAGCTAAAGTTGTGGCAGGAAGAATTCTAGAAAGGCCCCCCAGACTCCCAGCCTCCGGTGTACATGCCTTGTGAATCCCCTTTTCTTGAGTGTGGCTGAGATCCATGAATATCATCGATAGTACTCCTATGACTAGGTTAAGCTATATGGCAAAGGTGAAGGGAATTTTGCAAATTTAATCAAGCGCCTTAATCAGCTGGGTTCAGTTCAGTTCAGTCGCCCAGTCATGTCCAACTCTTTGTGACCCCATGGACTGCAGCACGCTAGGTCACTACGTCCATCACCAACTCCTGTAGTTTACTCAGACTCATGTCCATCAAGTCAGTAACGCCATCCAACCATCTCATCCTCTGTCATCCCCTTCTCCTCCCACCTTCAATCTTTCCCAGCATCAGAGTCATTTCCAATGAGTCAGTTCTTCACATCAGGTGGCCAAAGTACTGGAGTTTCAGCTTCAGCATCAATCCTTCCAATGAATATTCAGGATTGAGTTCCTTTAGGATGGACTGCTTTGATCTCCTTGCAGTCCAAGGGACTCTCAAGAGTCTTCTCCAACACCACAGTTTAAAACCATCAATTCTTCAGCGCTCAGCTTTCTTAGTCCAACTCTCACATTCATACATGACTACTGGAAAAGCCATATTTGACTAGATGGACAATTGTTGGCAAAGTAATGTCTCTGCTTTTTAACATGCTGTCTAGGTTGGTCCTAACTTTTCTTCCAAGGAGCAAGCATCTTTTAATTTCATGGCTGCAGTCACCATCTTTCAATGATTTTGGAGTCCAAGAAAATTGAGTCTGTCATTGTTTCCATTGTTTCTCCATTTATTTTCCATGAAGTGATGGGACCGGATGCCATGATCTTTGTTTTCTGAATGTTGAGCTTTAAGTCAACTTTTTCACTCTCCTCTTTCACTTTCATCAAGAGGCTCTTTTGTTCTTCTTCACTTTCTGCCATAGTGTGGTGTCATCTGCATATCTGAGGTTATTGATATTTCTCCCGGCAATCTTGATTCCAGCTTGTACTTCATCCAATCTGGCATTTCTCATGATGTACTCTGCATATAAGTTAAATAAGCAGGGTGACAATATACAGCCTTGACCTACTCCTTTCCCGATTTGGAACCAGTCTGTTGTTCCATGTCTGGTTCTAACTGTTGCTTCTTGACCTGCATTCAGATTTCTTGGGAGGTAGATAAGGTTGTCTGGCATTCTCATCTCTTGAAGAATTTTCAGTTTGCTGTGATCCACAGAGTCAAAAGATTTTGCATAGTCAATAAAGCAGAATTAGATGCTTTTTTCAAACTTTCTTGCTTTTTCAATGATCCAATGGATATTGGCAATTTGATCCCTGGTTCCTCTGCCTTTTCCAAATGCACCATGAACATCTGGAAGTTCATGGTTCACATATTGTTGAAGCCTGGCTTGGGGAATTTTGAGCTCCAAAATTTTGAGCTCACACTCTGCTAGCATGTGAGATGAGTGCAATTGTGCGGTAGTTTGAACACTCTTTGGCTTTGCCTTTCTTTGGGATTGGAATGAAAACTGACCTTTTTCATTTCTGTGGCCACTGCTGAGTTTTCCAAATTTGCTGGCATATTGAGTATAGCACTTTCACAGCACCATCTTTTAGGATTTGAAATAGCTCAACTGGAATTCCATCACCTCCACTAGCTTTGCACTTGACTTTGCATTCCAGGATATCTGGCTCTAGGTGAGTGATCACACCCTTTTGGTTATCTGGGTCATGAATATATTTTTTGTATAGTTCTGTGTATTCTTGTCACCTCTTCTTAATATCTTTGCTTCTGTTAGGTCCATACCATTTCCGTCCTTTATTGTGCCCATCTTTGCATGAAATGTTCCCTTGGTATCTCTAATTTTCTTGAAGAGAACTCTAGTCTTTCCCATTCTATTTTCCTCTATTTCTTTGCATTGATCACCGAGGAAGGCTTTCTTATCTCTCCTTGCTATTCTTTGGAACTCTGCATTAAAATGGGTATATCTTTTCTTTTTTCCTTTGCCTTTAGCTTCTCTTCTTTTCTCAGCTATTTGTAAGGCCTCCTCGGACAACCATTTTGCCTTGTTGCATTTCTTTTTCTTGGGGATGGTCTTGATCACTGTCTCCTATACAATGTCATGAACCTCTGTCCATAGTTCTTCATGCATTCTATCAGATCTAATTCCTTGAATCTATTTTTTACTTCTACTCCACAATCATAAGGGATTTGATGTAGGTCATACATGAATGGTTCAGTGGTTTTTCCCTACTTTCTTCAATTTCAGTCAATTTTCCTACTTTCTTCAATTCATTCTTCAAATTCAATATGAATTTAGTAATAAGGAGTTCATGATCTGAGCCACAGTCAGCTCCCAGTCTTGTTTTTGCTGGCTGTACAAGCTTCTCCATCTTTGGCTGCAAAGAATAGAATCAATCTGATTTTGATATTGACCATCTGGTGATGTCTATGTGTAGTCTTCTTTTGTGTTGTTGGAACAGGGCATTTGCTATGACCAGTGGGTTCTCTTAGCAAAACTCTGTTAGCCTCTGACCTGCTTCATTTTGTACTCCAGGGTCAAATTTGCCTGTCACTCCAAATTTCTCTTGACTTCCTACTTTTGCATTCCAGTCCCCTGTAATGTAAAAGACATCTTTTTGGGTGTTAGTTCTAGAAGGTCTTGTAGGTCTTTGTAGACCTGTTCAACTTCAGCTTCTTCAGCATTACTGATTGGGGCAGAGGCTTGAATTACTGTGATATTGAATGGTTTGCCTTGGAAACAAACATAGATCATTCTGTCATTTTTGAGATTGCATCCAAGTACTGCATTTAAGACTCTTTTGGTGACTATGATGGCTACTCCATTTCTTCTAAGGGATTCTTGTCCACAGTAGTAGATATAATGGTCATCTGAGTTAAATTCACCCATTTCAGTCCATTTTAGTTAGCTGATTTCCTAAATTGTCAACGTTCACTCTTGCCGTCTCCTGCTTGACCACTTCCAATTTGCCTTGATTCATGAAACTAACACTCCATGTTCCTACACAATATTGCTCTTTACACCACTGGACTTTACCTCCATCACCAGTCACATCCACAGCTGGGTGTTGTTTTTGCTTTCACTCCATCTCTTCATTCTTTCTGGAGTTATTTCTCCACTGACCTCCTACAGCATATTGGGCACCTACCAACCTGGGGAGTTCATGTTTCAATGTCCTATCTTTGTGCCTTTTCATCCTGGGTGAGCCTGACCTAATCAGACAAACTCTTTAAAAAGAAGGTCTAGATGTCTGAGAGTTCCATCACAGCCTCTTCTTGATGTCCTTGAGAAAGTAAATCACTGTGAGTACTACTGCTGCCAAGAAATGAAGTCTGACACCATTTACATGAGCTTTGAAGGGGATCCTAAGCCTCAGATGAAATTCCAACTCCAGGCCTATGAGACTCTGAGGAGAGGACCCAGTTAAGCTCTCCCTGGAACATGACTCATGGAAACTCTAAAATAACAAATGTATATTGTTTAATGTTTCCAAAATTGTTTTAATGCTTTAGGCAACAATAAAAAAATTAATACAATGTATATGATTATACCTAAATGAAGGTCTAAACACAGGGATATATTAATAGCTAATATGTCAACAAAGCAGATAAAGTGGAATCACTAAAAAATACCCAGTTAGCCCAAAATAAGTCTGAAAAAGAAGATAAAATGATGAGAAACATATGAAATAAATAAAAATTAAATAGCAAGGTGGTCAATTTCAATTTAATAATATCAATAATCACATTAAATATAAATGGTCTAAAGAACCCAATGAAAGGGCAGAGACTTTCAGATTGGATAAGAAAGCTAGAACCAACAAAGAACTCTCTATTTAAGCATACAAACACAAATAGTGGTGAGGCAAAAAGATGAAAAAAAGAAAGTTGGTATGCCTACATTGTTCTCGGAACTGATAAAGAGGGGCATTTCCAATGACAAATGGGTCAGTTTATTAAGAGGACACAATCATCCTAAACATGTGCTATCTAAATATCAGAGTTTCAAAATATATGAAGCAAGAAAGATAGAACTATGAGAACAGACAAATCTACAATTGTAGCTGAGATTTTAACATCCCTACTCAATAATAGACAGAATAAATAGATAGTGCCAGGAAGAATATTGAATACTTGAACAACATTACCAAGCAACAAACTGACTGATGTTTGTAGAAAACTTCATACAAGAATAGCAGAATACACATTCACTTCAAATGCACATTCAACAAGACAGACTATATTTTAGGCCACAAAACAATTCTTAGTAAATTTAAAGGGACTTAAGTTACAGAAAATGTGTTCTTTGACCACATAGGAATTAGATATAATTAACAAAAGTATCTGGAAAATCCCCAAATATTTGAAAGCTAAATAATACACTTCTAAATAACTTATGGATGAAGGAAAAAATGATAAAGGAATTAAAACATATTCTGATCTGAATATAATGAAAACACAACATATCAGTACATGTGGGATGCAGCTGAAGAGGTATTTAGAAGAAATCTTATAGTAGTAAATGCCAATATTAGAAAAAAGTAGATTTTAAATCATATACTCATATTGATGACCTCAGCTTTTATCTTAAGAAACAAGAAGAGCAAATGAAACCCAAAGCAAGCGGAAAAAAGGAAATTATAATACTCAGAGCAAAAACCAATGAGGTATATAACAGAAAAACAATAGAGCAAAACAATGAACCAAAAAGCTGGTTCTCTGAGATTAAAAAAATGAATAAACTTCTATTTAGATTAATTAGGAAAAAAGAGATTACACTTATTACCAATATCATAAATGAAGTGACATTAATATAAGTTCTAAAGATACGAAAAGGTTAATAAGGAAATATTATGGAAAACTTTCTGTCAATCAATTGACAATTTAGATAAAACAGAAAATTTTTTCAATGTATACAAACTACCAACTCTTATGAAAGAAGAAATAGATCAAACAAATAGCCCAATACAAATCAAAGAAATTGAAACTGTTTTCAAAAGCCTTCTCATCCGGAATAAGGCAAGGATGTCTACTTTCAACACTGTGATTCAGTATTCTACTGGAAGTTCTAGACAGAGCAATGAGGCACCGAAAAGAAATAAAAGGCATTAGTTAAAAGGAAATCTCTATTCAGAGATGACATGACCCCATATATATACAAAATCCCAAAGAATGTACAAAAAATTACTAGAGCTAATAAATTCAGCAAAGATGTAAAAATACAGGCTCAAGACACAATATACTATTAACACTCTGAAAAATAACTTAAGAAAACAACATGGTTTATTTTTTACTTTTATTCTTTTATTTTTAAAATTAAAATTTATTTGAATATAGTTGATTCACCATGTTTTGTTAGATTCAGATGTAGAGCAAAGTGATTCATTATACATACATATATATATATATATATATATATATTCATTCTTTATAGGTTCTTTTTCATATAGATTATCAGATATTATTGAGTTCAGTTCCCTGTGCTATACAATAGGTAAATAGTAGGTCCTTGTTGGTTATCTATCTTATATATAGTAGTATGTGTATGTTAATCCCAAGCTCCTGATTTATCCCCCCCAACAACATTTCCCCTTAAATATCCATAATTTGATTTCAGTATTTGTAAGTCCATCTCTTTATAATGCGTTCATTTGTATCATTTCTTAAAATTAAATTCCAGCTTCTGGTTCAAGATGACAGAGTAGAAGGACATGCATTCATCTCCTCCTGTGAGAGCACCAAAATTGCAACTAGCTGTTGAACCACCACCAACAGAAGGCTGCTGGAACCCACCAAAAAGAGATACCTCATGTCCAAAGACAAAGAAGCCCCAATGAGATACTAGGAGCACAAACATGATAAAATGAAATCCCTATCTGTCAGTTGGTGACCCACAAACTGCAGAACAATAACATCAAAGACGTTCTCCCACTGTTGTGAAGGTTCTAAGCCCATGTCAGGCTTCCCAGCCTGGGGATCTGACAAAGGGGCTGGGAATCCCCAGGGAATCTGACTTTGAAGACCAGCAGGATTTGATTACAGGACTCCCACAGGCCTGGGGAAACAGACTCCACTGTTGCAGGCACAAACAAAATCGCATGCACTCCAAGATCCAGGGGAAAGGAGTGGTGAGCCCGCAGGAGACTGAGCCAGACCGGCCTGCTGCTGTTGCAGGGTCTCCTGTGGAGGTGTGGGTCGGCAGTGGCTCATCGTGGGGACAGGGACACTGGCGGCAGCAGTCCTGGAAGACGCCCTTAGTGTAAGCCTCTTAGAGGTCACCATTAACCCTACCTACAGCCCACAGACTCCAGGGCTGGGTCCCCTCAGGCCAAACAACTCACAGGGAGGGAGCACAACCCCACCCATCAGTGGATCATTGCATTCAAGTTTTACTGGGCATGGCCCTGCCCACCACAGCAAGACCCAGTTTTTCCCACCACCAGTCCCTCCCATCAGGAAGGGTACACAAGCCTCTTAGCCTCCTCCACCAGAGAGCAGACAGAAGAAGCAGGAAGAACCACAATCCCTCAGGGGCAAGAACAAAACCACATTACAGAAAGTTAACCAGGATGAAAAAGCAGAGGGTTTTGCCCCAGATGAAGGGGCAAGATAAAACCCTACAAAAACAGCTAAATGCAGTGGAGATAGGCAACCTTTCAGAAGAAGAATTCAGAAAAATAAGAGTGAAGATGATTCAGGATCTCAGAAAAAGAATGGAGGCAAAGGTTGAGAAGATGCAAAAAATGTTTACCAAACACCAGAAGAACTAAAGAACAAGCAGAAATGAAAAATACACTAGAAGGAATCAATAGCAGAATAACTGGGGCAAAAGGACAGATAAGTGACCTGGAGGCCAGAACGGTGGAAATCATTGCTGCAGAACAGAATATAGAAAGAAGAATGGAATAAAAAATGCAAATAGCCTAAAAGACCTCTGGGACATTAAGGGCACCAGCATTTGCATTATAGGCACCCCAGAAGAAGAAGAGAGAGAAAGGAACCAAGAAAATATTTGAAGAGAAAGAGCTGAAAACTTCCCTAACATGGGAAAGGAAATAGTCAATCAAGTCCAGGAAATGCAGATAGTCCCAGAAAGGATAAACCCAAGGAGGAACACAGAGAGACACAGAGTAATCAAACTGATGAAAATTAAAGATAAAGGTAAAATATTAAAAGCAACAAGGGAAAAATGGCAAATTACAAGGGAACACCCATTAGGTTATCAGCTGATTTCTCAACAGAAATTCTATGAGCCAGAAGGGAATGGCACCATATATTTAAAGTGATGATAGGGAGGAACCTACAACCAAGAATACTCTACCCAGCAAAACTCTAGTTCAGATTTGATGGAGAAGTCAAAAGCTTTCCAGAGAAGCAAAAGTTAAAGAACATTTAGCACCACCAGACCAGTTCAGTTCAGTTCAGTTCAGTCGCTCAGTCGTGTCCAACTCTTTCTGACCCCATGGATTGCAGCACACCAGGCCTCTCTGTCCATCACCAACTCCTGGAGCTTGCTCAAAGTCATGTCCACAGAGTCGGTGATGCCATCCAACCATCTCATCCTCTGTCGTCCCCTTTTCCTCCTACCTTCAATCTTTCCAGCATCAGTGTCTTTTCCAGTGAGTCAGTTCTTCGCATCAGGTGGCCAAAGTATTAGAGCTTTAGCTTCAGCATCAGTCCTTCCAATGAATACTCAGGATTGCTTTGATCTCCTTGCAGTCCAAGGGACTCTCAAGAGTCTTCTCCAACACCACAGTTCAAAAGCATCGAATCTTCAACACTCAGTTTTCTTTATGGTCCAACTCTCACATCCATACATGACTTCTGGAAAAACCGTAGTTCTGACTAGATGGACCTTTGTTGGCAAAGTAATGTCTCTGTTTTTTAATACGCTGTCTAGGTTGGTCATACTTTTTCTTCCAAGGAGCAAGCATCTTTTAATTTCATGGCTGCAGTCACCATATGCAATGATTCTGGAGCCCAAGAAAATAAAGTCTGTCATTCTTTCCACTGTTGCCACATCTATTTGCCATGAAGTGATGGGACTGGATGCCATGATCTTAGTTTTTTGAACATTGAGCTTTAAGCCAGCTTTTTCACTCTCCTCGTTCACTTTCATCAAGAGGCTCTTTAGTTCCTCTTTGCTTTCTGCCATAAGGTTCGTGTCATCTGCATATCTGAGGTTATTGTTATTTCTCCCAGCAATCTTGATTCCAGCTTGTGCTTCATCCAGCCTGGCATGTTGCATGATGTACTACTCTGCATAGAAGTTAAATAAGGGTGACAATACACAGTCTTGAAGCACTTTTTTCCCAAAACCAGCTTTACACTATATGTTAAAGAAACTCCTCTTGGCAGGAAACACAAGAAAAGGAAAAGAACTACACAAAATAAATCCAAAACAACTAAGAAAATGATAACAGGACCATAAATATTGCTAATTACCTTAGATGTAAATGGATTAAGTGCACCAGCCAAAAGACACAAACTGGCTGTGCGGATGAAAACACCATGCACGTATGCACTCCCACCTACGACATCACTGTAGTTAACCTCCCAAATTGTATGCAATTATTCTATACTGTTAGATTAATCATGTTTCCATTATGGCTTGCAATTATAATTATCTTTTTATTTTTTGTCTGGGTATTGGTTGTGAAAACTGATAAACATCTTTTATTACTGTGAATATGTAACTATTATTTGCTTAACACCATTGTATCATGATTTATCAACAGAAAACAACAGAATTCGATATCATTAAAACTATCATTTAATAGAAAAACCTGAAAAAAAAAAGGAAAACCTGTAATCACTTTTTAAAATCCAGATGCATAATAGAATTATCTTGGAATTTTTTGAAAAAATACAATGCCCAAGTACTGCTATTTTTCTCCAAATCTCCAGATGTGCTTCCAATGAGTAGTCATGTTTAAAAACAACTGGACTATATGAGGGTGTCTTACTTTTATCTAGTTTGTTTCACTTTTTCTACTTCCTTTTTTAAAAAAATTTTAATTGGAGGCTAAATTACCTTACCATATTGTGGTGGTTTTTGCCATACATTCACATGAATCAGCCACGGGTGTACATGTGTCCCCCACCCTGAACCCCTTGCACCTCCCTCCCCATCCCATCCCTCAGGGTCATCCCAGTGCACCAGTCCTGAGCACCCTGTCTCATGCATCCAACCTGGACTGGAGATCTATTTCACATATCATAATATACATGCTTCAATGCTATTCTCTCAAATCACCCCACCCTCGCCTTCTCCCACAGAGTCCAAAAGTCTGTTCTTTACATCTGTGGCTCTTTTGCTGTTTTGCATATAGGGTCATCGTTACTATCTTTCTAAATTCCATATATATGCATTAATATACTGTATTGGTGTTTTTCTTTCTTACTTTGTTCTGTATAATAGGCTCCAGTTTCATCTGCCTCATCTAGAATGGATTTAAATGCATTATTCTTAATAGCTGAATAATATTCCATTGTGTATATGTACCACAGCTTTCTTATCCATTTGTCTGGCAATGGACATCCAGGTTGCTTCCATGTCCTGGCTATTGTAAACAGTGCTGCGATGAACATTGGGGTACACGTGTCTCTTTCAATTCTGGTTTTCTTGGTGTCTATGCCCAGCAGTGGGATTGCTGGGTCGTATGGCAGTTCTGTTTCCAGTTTTTTAAGGCATCTCCACACTGTTCTCCACGGTGACTGTACTAGTTTGCATTCCCACCAACAGTGTAAGAGGGTTCCCTTTTCTCCACACCCTCTCCAGCATTTATTGCTTGTAGACTTTTGGATAGCAGCCACTCTGACCAGCATGAGATGCTACCTCATTGTGCTTTTGATTTGCATTTCTCTGATAATGAGTGATGTTGAGCATCTTTTCATGTGTTTGTTAGCCATCTGTATGTCTTCTTTTGAGAAATATCTGTTTAGTTCTTTGGCCCATTTTTTGATTGGGTCATTTATTTTTCTGGAATTGAGCTGCAGGAGTTGCTTATATATGTTAGAGATTAATTCTTTGTCAGTTGTTTCATTTGCTATTATTTTCTCCTGTTCTGAAGGCTGTCTTTTCACCATGCTTATAGTTTCCTTCGTTGTGCAAAAGCTTTTAATTTTAATTAGGTCCCATTTGTTTTTCTACTTCCTACTTAGTGCTCCCATTTCATTTAGTTTTCCAATTTCTCCATTTTTTCTTTTTTTTTGATGTTCTTTTTCAAGATTTTATCAAGTGTAGTAGAAAAGCTTTTGTATACATATTTCCATACATAGTATGTATAACATATATTTTAAGAAACTTGTGAATTTTTGCTCAACTAAAATAATTATGACATTTTGATTCCACTTGTTTGACTTAGGATGAATAGAATGCTAGATTTCTAATTTTAAAAAATAGATATGCACAAGCAACAAAGGTTTACTGTATAGCACATGGGCCAACGGTCAATATCTTGTAATCATCTATTGTTCAGTCACTCAGTTGTGTCCAACTCTTTGTGACCCCATGGACCGCAGCACACCAGGCTTCCCTGCCCTTCACCATAATGGAAATAATTTAAAAATAACATGTGTGTATATGTATAACTGAATCACACACACAGAAAAGAAATCTACTTTTTGAAATTTAGTAATGTTTATCTTTTTGCCAATTTTTCTAAGTATCCTATAGACATCTAATAATAATGTATGAGATAAAAAATTTTAAATAAATTTGTATAGGATATGCATAATATAAATTAAATATAAATCTATTATAATTAAACTATTAATGATGTCATTCTAGATGCTTCTATTCTTATTTTTTCTGCACTTGATAAAATATTCTCAAAAATATTCTATGATTATCAATTTTTTCCTTTTCCTTATATTTCTTCTGATTTTTGCTTTATGTATCTTTGTTTCTTTGTTGTTAAGGTATCTAATGGATTATGATGTTTATCTTCTTTGTGAAACTGTAACTTTTAGCACTGAAAATATTAATCTTTATTTCATTTAAAATAAATAAATTAATTTAAAAAACAAAAACAAACAGAAAAAGAACTGGACTGCATAAAGATCTTTACTTTTATCTAGTCTGTTTTACTTTTCTATTTCATACTCAGCACTCCCACTTCACTTGGTTTATGTTCCCATTTCTCTGTCTCTTTTCTGATGTTCTTCCTCAAGCCTTTATCAGGCACAGCAGAAAAGCTCTTGTATATATAGTATGTATAATACAATATATGTATTTTAGAAAACTTTCGAGTTTTTGCCTAGCTACAAATTTATGACATATTGATTCCACTTATTTGACTTGGTATGAAAGGAGTGCTATAGTTTTAATTAAAAAAACAGACAAGCAACCAGCAACAAAGGTTTACTATATAGCACAGGGAACTATAGTCAATATCTAGTAATAATCTATAGTGGAAAGTAATCTGAAAAATAACATATGTGTATATGTATAACTCAATCTCCTGGCTGTGTACCTGAAACATTGTAAGTCAACTATACCTTAATAAAATCTACATATTAAGAAAAAACTAAAATTAGATTCCAAATATGAGTGATACCGTATGATATTTGTCTTTTTCTGTCTTACTTCACTTACTGATAACCTCTTGGTCCATGCACACTGCTGCAAATGGCATTACTTCATCCTTTTTATGGCTGGGTAATAATTCCACTGTATATATGTACCACATCTTCTTTATCCACTCCTCTGTTGATGGATATTTAGGTTTCTTCCTTGTCCTGGCCATTGTATAGTGCTGCAGTGAACAGTAGGGTGCATGCATCTTTTCAGATTATGGTTTTCTCTGGATATGTGCCCAGGACTGGGACTGCTAGATCATATGGTAGCTTTATTTTTACCTTTTTAAGGAACCTCCACACTGTTCTCCATAGTGGTTGTACCAATTTACATTCCCACCAACAGTGTAGGATGGTTCCCTTTTCTCCACACCCTCTCCAGCATTTACTGTTTGTAATTTTTTTTGATGATGGTCATTCTGACTGGTCTACAAGGAGATGATACCTAATTGTAGTTTTGATTTGCATTTCTCTAATAATTAATGATGTTGAGCATCTTTTCATGTACTTTTTGGCCATCTGTATGACATCATTGGAGAAATGTCTGTTTAGATCTTCCGCCCATTTTTGATTGAGTTTTTTGTGTTTTGACATGGAGCTGCATGAGTTGTTTGTATAGTTTGGAGATTAATCCCTTGTTGGTTGCTTCATTTGAAAATATTTTGTCACATATTTTCATTTTATTTATGGTTTCCTTTGCTGTGTAGAAGCTTTTAAGTTTAATTAGGTTCCATTTGTTTATTTTTATTTTCATTACTTTAGGAATTAGAGCTAAAAAATTCTTGGTGTGATTTATGTTAGGGAGTGCTCTGCCTGTAATTTCCTCTAAGAGCTTTACAGTATCTGGCCTTACTAGGCTTACCAAAATGGCATTTAATCCATCTTGAGCTTAGTTTTGTGTATGGTGTTAGAGACTGTTCTAATTTCATTCATTTACATGTAGCTGTCCAGTTTTCCCAACCAGCATGTGAAAAGGTGCTTAACATCATTAGGCATTAGGGAAATACAATTCAAAACCACAATGAGATACCACTTCACATCGACAAAGATGGCCATAATCAACAACACGGAAAGTAGAAAGTGTTAGCAAGGATGTGAAGACACTGGAACCCTTGTTCATTGCTGCTGGGGTTGTAGAACGGTCAGCTGCTATGGAAAACAGTTTGGTGCTTCCTCAGCAAATTAACCACAGAACTACTACATGAAACAACAGTTCTATTCCTAGTTATACACCTAAAAGGACTGAAAACAGGTACTCAAACAAATACTTGAATTCATGTGCTTGAAAAACGAGTACATGAATGATCATGGCAGAATTATTCACAATAGTCAAAAGGTGTTAACCACCTAAAAATCCATAAATAAACTAAAGATGAATGGATAAATAATTGTGATACATACGTACAATGGAATATTATTAACCCATAAAAGCAATGAAGTATTGACACATGCTACAACACGGGTGAGCCTCAGGAAATTTAGAGACCAGATACAAAAGGTCGCATACTGCAGGAGTCTTCTTTCGTTTATGTGAAATGTCCAGAATGGGTGCACCTGTAGAGCTGAACACGGATTAGTGCTGCTAGGGGCCAGAGGATGGCAGGGGTGGGACCAGCTGCTTAAGGGGTTGGGGTTATATTTTGGGGTGATAAAAATATTTTGCAACTAGACAGAGGTTGCGGTAACACAACCTTTGTAATTTCCATATTAGCAGACTAGAAAAGAAAAACCATATGATCATCTCAAGGATGCCAAAAAATATTTGATAAAATTCAAAAGCCATTCCTGATTAAAACAAACAAGCAAGCAAACAAAAAGTACTCAGCCATCTAGGAAGAGAAAGGGTTTCCCAACTTGGCAGAGGGCATCTATGAGAAACTTACAGCTCATATCATATCAAATGGTGAAAAACTGATGTGTTTCTTTTAAGATCAGGAAAGGCAAGAATGCCCACTCTTATTAATTCTATTCAACACTGTACTGGAAGTTTCACTAGTGTAATGGGGTAAGATGAAATAAAAGGCAACTATAAAGTTTCTAGAAGAAAACATGGGAGAAAAATCTTTGTAACCTTGGGTTAGATAAAAATTTCTTAACTACCAAAATGTAACTGAAAAGAAAAAATTGATAAAGTGGACTTCATCAAAACTAAAAGCTTCTGTTCCTCAAGAGACACTTTGAATGAACAAATGACAGTCATGTAATAAGGGGGAAAATTTATAAATCATTTTCTGATAAAGAACTTGTATCCAGAATGTATCAGGAACTCTCAGAAAGTAATAAGAAAACAAACTTGAGTTTTAAATATGCAAAATATTTGAACAGACATTTTATCAAAGAAGACAAGACCACAGAAGGCAAACAGGCATAAGAAAAGATGTCCAAATAATTAGCCATTAGGGAATGAAAACTGAAACTACCATGAGATCCCAATCTACATCTATTAGAACAGATAAAATGAAAAAACTGACATACCAAATGTAACAAGGATGTCCAGTGAGTTGAATTTCCATACATTGAATGGGAATCCTGGAGGCCAGCTTAGAATGTGGTCTACCACACAAAGAGCTGTGCGATATCAACAGGAATTCTGCTCACCAATGAGAAGGAAAAAACTACAGATACACATGGCAACATGGATATACTCTAGAATACTTATGCAGGGTAAAAGCAGCTAGATGGATATTCTGATTGTAGTGATGGTTTTATGAGTGTTACATGTGCCATGGCTATCATGTCCGTTATGTTGTTGCTACTGTTCAGTCACTAAGTCGTGTCCAACTCTTTGCGACCCCATGATCTGTAGCATGCCACTCCAGTCCTCCACTACCTCTCGGAGTTTGCCCAAATTCATGTCCACTGAGTCAGTGATGCTATCTAACCATCTCATCCTCTGCTGCCCTCTTCTCCTTTTGCTTTCAGTCTTGCCCAGTATCTGGATCTTTTCCAACATGTTGGCTCTTTGCATCAGGTGGCCAAAGCATCAGTCTTTAATGAATATTCAGGGTTGATTTCCTTTAGGACTGACTGGTTTGACCTCCTTGCTGTCCAAGGGACTCTCAAGAGTCTTCTCTAACACCACGGTTCGAAAGAACCAATTCTCCGGCGCTCAGTCTTCTTTATGGACCGACTCTCACATCCAAACATCACTACTGGAAAGACCGTAGCTTTGACTAAATGGACCTTTGTCGGTAAAGTGATATCTCTGCTTTTTTTCTTTTTTTTTTTAAAAATAAGCTGTCTATGTTTGTCATAGCTTTCCTTCCAAGAAGCAAGTGCCTTTTAATTTCATGGCTGCAGTCACTGTCTGCAGTGATTTTTGAGCCCAAGAAAATAAAATCTTGTTCCCTTTCTATTCGCCATGAAGTGATGTGGCCAGATTCACGATCTTAATTTTTTTAATGTTGAGTTTCAAGCCAGTTTTTTCACTCTCTTCTTTCACCCTCATCAAGAGGCTCTTTAGTTTGTCTTCACTTTCTGCCATTAGAGTGACATCATGTGCATATCTGAGGTTGTTGCTATATTTGCCAGCAATCTTGACTCCAGCTTGTGAGTCTTCTAATTGGCATTTCGCATGATGAACCCTGCATGTAGGTTAAACAAGCAGAGCAATAGTATACAGCCTTGTACTCCTTCCCCAATTCTGAACCAGTCAGTTGTTCCATGTTCCATTCTAACTATTGCTTCTTGACTCACAAACAGGTTTCTCAGGAGACAGGGAAAGGTTAGTTATACAGATGTTTAAAAAAAGAAGCTTATAAAATCTGATATTTGATACAGTTATTGGAAAACATTTATTAATAAGTTTTCAACTGCAATTTTTATGAAATTCAAATA
Organism: Muntiacus reevesi; assembly: GCF_963930625.1. NCBI lineage: Eukaryota > Metazoa > Chordata > Mammalia > Artiodactyla > Cervidae > Muntiacus > Muntiacus reevesi. The sequence goes on along the minus strand of NC_089249.1, from coordinate 180,003,836 downwards.
CATATTAGTTACCTATGATGACACAATATTCAAACTGAGACATGCTATAAGCACAAATGCACATCTGATTTTAAAGATCATGTGAAAAAGGAATGTAAAACATACCATTGGTGACTTTAGATTGATTACATATTAGAATGATAATATCTTGGCTATGTTTGGTTAAATAAAGTGTATCACTGATCTTAAATTCACCATTTTTAATGTGGCTACAAGAAAATTGCAAATTATTCACAGAGCTCCATGATATTTCTACTGGACAGTGCTGCTCTAGCTCAAACTGCTCAGTTAGGCAAGTACGGGGGGTAGAAAAAAACAAGTTCATTGACAATAGAAAGAGACAAGCAGCCAATTTCAGAACATGGGACACTTTATAGAACAAATGTCTCTTGTTATTTATTCCATTGATATGGAATAAATATGGAATTCCATATCAAATTCCATATCAAAGGAATAAAGACCAAAAAATTCCTTAAAAAAAACAAAAGATAGGGGAGGGAGATTATTTATAGAATAAAATAGAGAATAATAAAATAAAAGAGTTAAGAGTTACAATCTCCCTCACAGATCAGTGCCTTGTTGTGGCAAAGGAACTTGTGTAACTCAATGAAGCTATAAGCCATGCCATGTAGGGCCACCTAAGACGGACAGGTCATAATGGAGAGTTCTGACAAAATGTGATCCACTGGAAGAGGGAATGGCAAACCACCCCAGTATACTTGCCATGAGAACCTCATGAACTGTATAAAACAACAAAAAGATATGACACTGAAAGGTGAATCCCCCAGGTCTGAAGGTGTCCGACATGCTACTGGGGAAGAGTGGAGAACTACTAATAGTCCCAGAAAGAATGAAGCATCTGGGTCAAAGCGTAAATGATGCTCAGTTGTGGATGTGTTTGGTGATGGAAGTAAAATCTGATGCTACAAAAAACAGCACTGCATAGGGACCTAGAATGTTAGGTCTATGAATCAAGGTAAACTGGACATGGTCAAGGAGAAGATGGTAAGAATAAACATTGACATCTTAGGAATGAGTGAACTCAAATGGACAGGAATGGGCAAATTTAACTCAGATGACCATTATATCCACTACTGTGGGCAAAAATCCCATAGAAGTAATGGAGTAGCCCTTATAATCAACAAAACAGTCCAAAATGCAGTACTTGGGTGCAACGTCAAAAATGACAGAATGATCTTGGTTTGTTTCCAAGGCAAGCCTTTCAACATCACAGTAATCCAAGTCTACACCCCTATCACCGATGCCAAAGAAACTGAAGTTGATCAGTTCTATGAAAAACTAGAAGACCGCCTAGAACTAACACCAAAAAGAGATGTTCTATTCATCACTGGGGACTGGAATGCAAAAGTAGGAAGTCAAGAGATACTTGGAATAGGCAAGTTTGGCCTTGGAGAACAAAATGAAGCAGGGCAAAGGCTAACTGAATTCTGCCAAGAGAATGCACTGGTCATAGCAAATGCCCATTTTCAACAACACAAGAGACAATTTTACAAATGGACATCACCAAATGGCCAATACTGAAATTAAATTGGTTACATTCTTTGTAGCCAAAGATGGAGAAGCTGTATACATTCTGCAAAAACAAGAACCTGGAATGACTGTGGTTCAGATCATTACCTTCTCATAGCAAAATTCAGGCTTAAACTAAAGAAATCAGGGAAAACCACTAGGCCAGCCAGATATGACTTAAATCAAATCCCCTATGAATATGCAGTGGAGGCAATGAATAGATTCAAGGTTTCTGTAAATACACTGTAAACAGAGTACCTGCCATGCTATGGATGAAGGTCCCTAATATTGTACAGAAGCAGTGAACAAAACTATCCCAAAGAAAAAGAAAAGCAAAAAGGCAAAGTAGTTACCTGAGGAGGCCTTACAAATAGCTAAAGAAAGAAGAGAAGCAAAAAACAACGGAGAAAAGGAAAGGTATAACCAAATAAACACAGATTTCCAAAGAACAGCATGGAGAGACAAGAAGCCTTCTTCAATGAATAGTGTATAAAACTGGAAGAAAAAACAGAATGGGAAAGACTAGAGGTCTCTTCAGGAAAACTGGAGATATCAAGGGAATATTTTGCCCAAAGATGGGCAAAATAAAGGACAGAAATGGTACAGACCTAGTAGATGCTGAAGAGATCAAGAAGAGATGGAAAGAACACACAGAAGAACTGTACAAAAAAGATCTAAATGAACCAGGTAACTACAATGGTGTGGTCAGTCACCCAGAGCCAGACATTCTGAAGCGTGAAGTCAAATGGGCCTTAGGGAGCGCTGCTGTTAATAAAACTAGTGGATGAGACAAAATTCCAGTAGAACTATTCAAAATCCTAAAGAAGGATGCCATCAAGGTGTTGCATTCACTATGTCAGCAAATCTGGAAGACCCAGCAGTGCCCATAGGACTGGAAAAGGTCAATTCTCATCCCAATTCCCAAGAAGGATAGTACTAAAGAATGTGCTAACCATCGAACAATTGCACTCATCTCCCATACTAGTAAGGTCATGCTTAAAATCTTGCATGCTAGGCTTCAGCATTATGTGAACCAAGAACTTCCAGACGTCCAAGCTGTGTTTAGAAAAGGAAGAGGAACCAGAGATCAAATTGCCAACATTCGATGGATCATAGAGAAAGCTAGGGAATGCATAAAAACATCTACATATGTTTCATCAACTATGTAAAAGCCTTTGTGTGGATCATAATAAGCTGTGAAAAGCTCTTAAAGAGATGGGAATACCAGGCCATCTTACCTGTCTCCTGAGAAACCTGTATGCAGGTCAAGAAGCAACAGTTAGAACCGTGTATGGAACAACTGACTGGTTCAAGATTGAGAAAGGAGTAGGACTGGTCTGTCTGCTATCACCCTGTTTGTTTAATCTACATACCGAGCACATCATGAGAAATGCTGAGCTGGATGAGTTACAAGCGGGAATCAAGACAGGCAGGAGAAACATCAACAACCTCAGATATGAGGATGATACCAGTCAAATGGCAGAAAGTAAAGAGGAACTAAAGAGCCTCTTGATGAGGGTAAAGGAGGAGAGTGAAAGAGCTGGCTTAAAACTAAGTACTAAAAAAACTAAGATCATGGCCTCCGGCCCCATTACTTCATGGCAAGTAGAAGGGGAAAAGGTGGAAGCAGTGACAGATTTCCTTTTCTTGGGCTCTAAAATCACTGCAGATAGTGACTGCAGCCATGAAATCAGATGTCTGCTTCTTGGCAGAAAAGCTATAACAAACCTAGACAGTGTGTTGAAAAGCAGAGACATTACTCTGCTGACGAAGGTCCGTATAGTCAAGGCTACGATCTTCCCAGGGGTCAGGTATGGCTGTGAGAACTGGGCCATAAAGAAAGCAGAGTGCTAAAGAATTGATGCCTTTGAACTGTGGTGCTGGAGAAGATTCCTGAGAGTTCCTTGGACTGCAAGATCAAACCAGTCAATCTTAAGGGGAATACTCTTTGGAAGAACCAATGCTGAAGCTGAAACTCCAGTATTCTGGTTATCTAATATGAACAGCTGACTCATTAAGTCCCTGATGTTGGGAAAGATTGAGGGCAGAAGGAGAAGAGGGTGTCAGATGATAAGATAGCTGGATGGCATCACCGATGCAATGGACATGAACTTGGCAAACTCTGGGAGATGGTGAGGGACAGAGAGGCCTGGTGTGCTGCAGTCCATGGGGTCCCAAATAGTCAGACACGAGTGGATGACTGAACAACAGCAACAAAGGGTTATAAAAATCAATGCAATGTGTGAGACTTGCTAGGATTCTGATTTGAACAAATGAGCTATTAAAAAATTTTTGAAGTAATTAGGTATCTGATTACGGAGTGGCTATTAGACAATAATCAGAAATTGTTATTAATTTCATTACCTGTACCAATGGCATGCTGCTTATACATAAAATCCCTATCAGATGCATATCATAGTCACGACAGGGGAAACGATAGGGTGTCTTGCATTTGCTTTAAATATCTAATAGGATGGAAGTACAGATAAAGGAAGATGGGCTGTGAGCTAACAGTGTAGGAGCTAGGGGAGGAATGCATGCAATTCATGTTCATCCTATTCTTTACATGTTTTGAGAATTTCCGTAAGAAAAACATTTTACTACAGAGCTACAGTAATCAAAACAGTATGTTTGTTACTGGCGCAAAAAATATATATAGATCAGTGGAACAGGAAAGAAAGCCTAGAGTTAAACCCACTCACTTATGGTCACCTAATCTATGACAAAGGAGGCAGGAACATCAATGGAGAAAAGACAGTTTCTTTAATAAGTGGTGCTGGGAGAACTGGATAGTTACATATAAAAGAATAAAATTAGAACAGTTTTCCACATCATACACAAAAATAGACTCAAAATGGATTAAAGACCTAAATGTAAGGCCAGACACTGTAAAATTCTAAGAGGAAAACATAGGCAGAATATTGTTCGGCATAAACTGCAGCAAGATTTTTTTGGATCCATCTCCTAGAGTAATGAAAATAAAAATAAACAAATAGGACATAATTAAAATTAAAAGCTTTTGCACAGCAAAGGAAACCATAAACAACATTAAAAGACAACCCTCAGAATGGGAGAAAATATTTGCAAATGAAGCAACCCACAAGGGATCAATATCCAAAACACAGCTCATGCAGCTCATTATAAAAAAGACAAACAACCCAGTCAAAATACGAGTAGAAGATCTAAATAGTCATTTCTCCAAAGACAACATACAAATGGCCAACAAACACACGAAGAGATGCTCAGCATCATTAATCATTAGAGAAATGCAAATCAAAACTATAACGAGGTGTCATCTCACTGTATACCAGTCAGAATGACCGTCATCAAAAAAATGTACAAACAATAACTGTGAGAGGGTGCAGAGAAAAGGGAATCCTCCTATACTGTTGGTGGGAATGTAAATTGGTGCAGCCACTATGGAGAGCAATACAGAAGTTCCTTTAAAAAGGTAAAAACAGAGCTACCATATTGCCCGATCACAGAACTCTCACTCCTGGATATATATCCAGAGAAAACCATAATTTGAAAAGATACATACATGCAAATGTTCACTGCAGAACTACAGCCAGGCCATGGAAGCAGCCTAAATGTCCACCAATGGGGAAATGGGTAAAAAACATGCGGTACATAATGGAGTATTACTCAGTCATAAGAAGAATGAAATGATGGCATGTGCAGCAACAGGGATGGATCTAGAGATGGTCATACTGAGTGAAGTAAGTCAGACAGAGGAAGACAAGCACCATATCACTTATATATGGAATATCTAAGAAAAGGGTACAGATGAACTTGCCTACAAAGCAGAGAGTTACAGATGCAGAAAACAAACTTACCAGGGCGTTAAGGGGAGTAGGGATAAACTAGGAGACTGGAACTGCCATAGACACCCTACTATACATAAGACAGACCACTAATCAGGATCCAGTGTATAGCACAGGGAACACTGCAACATCTGTAACGGCCTATACAGAAAAAGGGCCTACAAAAGGAAATATGCGTGTGTGTTCATATACATATAATATATACATATGTAACTGGATTTTATATATATATATATGATTCATGTTGCTGAACACCTGAAACTAACACAACACTGTGAATCATATACTCCAATAAAATTTTTTTAATAAAAGGAAAATCTGTGATGTCCTCCCTGAAAGTCCCAGGAGGCCCGGGTGCCATGTGACCTTGGGCTGCCTTCCCTGTTTCAGCCAAGGATGAAAATGGCCACAGGTAGGAATGAGGGGCTTCCTCATCATTCAATGAGGGCAATACCACTGATCACATTTATCATATGCAATGTGCATCTGTCAATGACTCTGCTCATGAAATTGGTTACATACAGTGTGATAATCTAATTTGTTCCTTCTTTTTGCACTCACTATTTGCAAAATATAAGCACATTTTCCCTGGCAAACATTTCAGAATTGCAACATGCAGACCCTAAAGTCCCTTTCATCATCCAAAGTGCTAATAGAATTTGGCTGCATTTACGCAGAAACATCTGTTTTCAAACCACAAGCCACTGGGGGCCTGCAATTCATATTAGGGGAGCAGCTGTCACACACACTGTCATTTCAGGATCCTTAACCCTTTCCACAATTCCTCTTGCACATGTTCACACAGTCAAGTGTGCAATATTTTATTCTTAAGAGGTTTGTCAAAACAACCGGTTGTCAGAACTAATGAGCTGGGGAGACATTTCCACCTTTAAAGGTGAAGGGACTGGAAACTTCAAACATTTTCACGAAAATGTTACAAATGGATTGCACCTCCCAGCCAGGGCTCTAGACTGTGGATAACCTTCTCTGAGAATCTGAACCAGGCACATACCCCAGTCCGCCTGCCCAGGTGGGGTCTAGGTGTGTGAGTGTGTAGGGTGACCTACCCTGCCCCTCAGAGACTGGGGTCCTCCCTCCTGACACCCCTGACTGGTTATCCAGTGTTCTCGGTCTGCTCAGATTCACAGGGAAGTTGGGCAATGGCTGGTTAAGAAGGCCGAGAGCCCTCCTGAGCTGTGCTCCCAGCCTTGTGCAGGATGGCAGTGACAAGGCTGACTCAGTGTCTGTCCTCAAGTGGCTCATAGCCAAGATGCAGACAGCCAGCACTGAGCTCCCAGGGTCTCTCGTGCCAGGGGCCTTGACTCTTGCCTTCTTCCCCTCCTACCCGCCCGCCACATTTTGCCTGACTCCTGTTTGACCTTCCAGAGGAGTGGAGGCATAGCCTCTCCCAGGCCTCTCCTGAGTTAACCCTGACTACGGTCCTCTCTCACCCATGCATGATCTTGAGGACACTGCTGCCCTGCAGCAGGGTCTGCTGCAGACCAGTACCCTGGTGATCACCTGGTCTGATTAACTTCAGTTCAGTTCAGTCACTCAGTCGTGTCCGACTCTTTGAGATCTCATGAGTCACAGCACGCCAGGCCTCCTTGTCCATCACCAACTCCCGGAGTTTACTCAAACTCATGCCCATTGAGTCGGTGATGCCATCCAGCCACCTCATCCTCTGTCGTCCCCTTCTCCTCCTGCCCCCAATCCCTCCCAGCATCAGGGTCTTTTCCAATGAGTCAACTCTTCGCATGAGGTGGCCAAAGTACTGGAGTTTCAGCTTCAGCATCAGTCCTTCCAATGAACACCCAGGACTGATCTCCTTTAGGATGGACTGGTTGGATCTCCTTGCAGTCCAAGGGACTCTCGAGTCTTCTCCAACACCACAATTCAAAAGCATCAAATTTTTGGCACTCAGCTTTCTTCACAGTCCAACTCTCACATCCACACATGACCACTGGAAAAACCATAGCCTTGACTGATTAACTTAGTGGTCTCCAAAGTGGGGATTGTGTCCTCACAGAGTGAGATGTCCCCAGAGTACAGACCAATATGAAAAGCATGGGATGAAAATATGAGAACTCCACTTACCATTTTAGCATTCATTTAAAGTGACATTGGTATGGAATGATTGCTACATAAGAAGATTATCTATAACATATAAGTTAGGAACTATGTTAATAAATTAGATGCTTGGAGGCCCTCCACCAAGTTGGGTGGCAGAATGTTATCAACCTTTACCTCACCTGGGCCTTCCTCCCAATCTACCCAACTTTCATCATTTCTACTATTTGGAATTTTTTTAAAAATATCAAACTCATACAACTTAACAGCAAAAACCAATCATTTAAAAAAACCAAACAATCTGACTTTAAAATGGGCATGTATACCTATGGCTGATTCATGTTGATGTATGGCAGAAACCAACATTACACTGTAAAGCAGTTATCTTCCAATTATAAATAAATAAATTTTTTAGAAAGTAAAAAAAATGGGCTGAATATATCTGAATATATATTTTTCTAAAGAAGGCATACAGATGGTCAACAGTTACATGAAAAGATGCTGAACATTGCTAAATATCAGGGAAATGCAAATCAAATTCACAATAAGATATCACCCCACAACTGTTAGAGTGGCTATTAAATATATGTATACATATATATATACATATGAATAAGAAATAACAAGTCGGTGAGGAGGCGGAGAAAATGGAATGCTTGTGCACTACTGGTGGGAATGTGAATTGGTACAGTCACTTTAAAAAACAGCATGGAGTTTCCCTAAAAAAAAGAAAAATAGGAGCTTCCAGTTCAAGATGGCAGAGTAGAAGGACGTGTGCTCATTTCCTCTTGCAAGAGAACCAAAATTGTAACTAGCATTGACAGGAGAACAATGGAACCCACCAAAAAAGATATCTTACATCCAAAGAAAAAGAAGCTGCAACAAGATGGTAGGAGGGGCACGAATATGATAAATTCAAATCGCATACCTGCCAGGTGGGCAACCCACAGTCTGGAGAATAATAATGCTGAAAAAGTTCTCTCACTGTTGTGAAGGTTCCAAACCTCATGTCAGGCTTCCCAGCCTGGGGATCTGACAAAGGGGCTGGGAATCCCCAGGGAATCTGACTTTGAAGACCAGCAGGATTTGATTACAGGACTCCCACAGGACTGGGGAAACAGACTCCACTGTTGCAGGCACAAACAAAATCGCGTGCACTCCAAGATCCAGGGGAAAGGAGCGGTGAGCCCACAGGAGACTGAGCCAGACCGGCCTGCTGCTGTTGCAGGGTCTCCTGTGGAGGTGTGGGTCGGCAGTGGCCCATCGTGGGGACAAGGGCACTGGCGGCAGCAGTCCTGGAAGACGCCCTTAGTGTAAGCCTCTTAGAGGTCACCATTAGCCCTACCTACAGCCCACAGACTCCAGGGCTGGGTCCCCTCAGGCCAAACAACTCACAGGGAGGGAGCACAACCCCACCCATCAGTGGATAACTGCATTCAAGTTTTACTGGGCATGGCCCTGCCCACCACAGAAAGACTCAGTTTTTCCCACCACCAGTCCCTCCCATCAGGAAGGGTACACAAGCCTCTTAGCCTCCTCCACCAGAGAGTAGACAGAAGAAGCAGGAAGAACCACAATCCCTCAGGGGCAAGAACAAAACCACATTACAGAAAGTTAACCAGGATGAAAAAGCAGAGGGTTTTGCCCTAGACAAAGGGGCAAGATAAAACCCTACAAAAACAATTAAATGAAGTGGGATAGGCAACCTTCCAGAAAAAGAATAAAAAAAAAATAAGAGTGAAGATGACTCAGGATCTCAGAAAAAGAATGGAGGCAAAGGTTGAGAAGATGCAAAAACTGTTTACCAAACACCAGAAGAACTAAAGAACAAGCAGAAATGAAAAATACACTAGAAGGAATCAATAGCAGAATAACTGGGGCAGAAGAACAGATAAGTGACCTGTAGGACAGAATGGTGGAAATCATTGCTGCAATACAGAATATAGAAAGAAGAATGGAATAAAAAATGCAAATAGCCTAAAAGACCTCTGGGACATTAAGGGCATCAACATTTGCACTATAGGCACCCCAGAAGAAGAAGAGAGAGAAAGGAACCAAAAAAATATTTGAAGAGAGAAGAGCTGAGAACTTCCCTAACATGGGAAAGGAAATAGTCAACCAAGTCCAGGAAGTGCAGAGAGTCCCAGGCAGGATAAACCCAAGGAGGAACACAGAGAGACACAGAGTAATCAAACTGATGAAAATTAAAGATAAAGATAAAATATCAAAAGCAACAAGGGAAAAATGACAAATAACATACAAGGGAACTCCTATCAGGTTATCAGCTGATTTCTCAACAGAAACTTTACAAGCCTGAAGGGAATGGCACCATATATTTAAGGTGATGAAAGAGAAGAACCTACAACAAGGAATACTCTACCCAGCAAGACTCTGGAGAGATCAAAAGCTTTCTAGAGAAGCAAAAATTTAAGAGAATTCAGCACCACCAAACCAGCTTTACAATAAGTGCTAAAGGAACTTCTCTAGGCAGGAAACAAGAGAAGGAAAAGACCTACATAAGATAAACCTCAAACAAATTAAGAAAATGTTAATAGGATTATACATATTATAACCACCTTAACTGTAAGTGGATCAAATGCACCAACCAAAGTAAGACTGGCATTTTCACTTACCACATCACTCTATTCAATCCCTCAAATTTTATCTAATTATTTCATATTATTAGGTTAATCACACTTCCATTATGGCTTGCAATTCTAATTATCTGTTATTTTTTGTCTGGGTATTGATTGTGAAAACTGATAAACATCTTTTACTATTGTGATTGCTGGGAGAACTATCAATAACCTCAGATATGCAGATGACACCACCTTTATGGCAGAAAGTGAAGAGGAACTAAAGAGCCTCTTGATGAAAGTGAAAAAGGAGAGTGAAAAAGCTGGCTTAAAACTTAACATTCAAAAAACTAAGATCATGGCATTTGGTCCCATCATTTCATAGCAAATAGACGGAGAAACAATGGAAACAGTGACAGACTTTATTTTTTTGAGCTCCCAAATCACTGCAGATGGTGACTGCAGCCATAAAATTAAAAGATGCTTGCTCCTTGGAAGTAAAGCTAAGACCAGCCTAGATGGCATATTAACAAGCAGAGACATCACTTTGCTGACAAAGGTCTGTATAGTCAAAGCTATGGTTTTTCCAGTAGTCATGTATGGATGTGAGAGTTTGACCATAAAGAAAGCTGAAGGCCGAAGAATTGATGCTTTTGAACTGTGGTATTAGAGAAGACTCTTGAGAGTCCCTTGGACTGCAAGGAGATCAAACCAGTCCATCCTAAAGGAAATCAGTCTGAATATTCATCGGAAGGACTGATGCTGAAGCTGAAACTCCAATACTTTGGCCACCTGATGGGAAGAACTGACTCATTGGAAAAGACCCTGATGCTGGGAAAGATTGCAGGCAGGAGAAGGGGATGATAGAGGATGAGATGGTTGGATGGCATCACCGACTCAATGGACATGAGTCTGAGTAAGCTCCAGGAGTTGGTGATGGACAGGGAAGCCTGGTGTGTTGCAGCTCATGGGGTTGCAAAGAGTTGGACACGACTCAGCAACTGAACTGAACTGACTGGAGTATTATTCACTTAATACAATTGCATCATGATTAATCAATAGAAAATAACAGAATTCTGTATCATCAAAACTACCATTTAATAGAAAAACCTGTAATCATTTTTTAAAATCCAGATGCATAACAGAGTTTTCTTAGAATTTTTTGAAAAAATACAAATGCCCAGGTACCTCCAGATATGTTTCTAATGAGCAGCCATGTTTAAAAATAACAGATTATATGAGGATCTATTACTTTTATCTAGTTTGTTTCTCCTTTTCTATTTCCTATTCAGTGCTCCCATTTCATTTAGTTTATGTTTTCCAATTTCTCCACGTCTTCTTTTTTGTTGTTGTTCTTTCTTAAGCCCTTACCTAGTTTTCTCTCTCTCTCATACAAACACACACACACACACCACACATATATATTATACATACATACAGTATATATAATATACATATTTTAGAAAATTTATGAATTTTTGCCTAGCTGAAAAATTTATGACATTTTGATTCCATTTGTTTGACTTAGTATGTGTAGAATGCTAGATTTCTAATTTATATTCATTCAACACTCTGATATAGTTCCATGCTTTTTAGCATCTAGTATTAGTGCTAAAAGTCTAGACAATTTATCTTAGTGATTAAAAATATTTGTGAATGAGGCTTGAAACTTCTAAACCAATTCAGAGAATATAAAGAAATACTAAGTTGTAAAAAAAAAAAAAAAAAAAAAAACAGAAAACAACAACAGGAATTAGCGAGACCTAAAATTCAGATTTTGTTCAAATTTCACAAAGTTTTATGCCACTGTCCATTATTCATTTTCATGTCTTATTCAAGACTCCACTTTGTATTTAAACGCACTGAGTAGCTTCAGCTGTGTGAAATAAATTATGGTAAACTCTCTTCTCACTTTCATTCTATTACAAATATTGTCTAATATTTTTCTTGTTATGGCTTCTTACAAACACCCATAATTTAATTTCCAAATACATGGGATTTTGTTTAAAGTATCTTTAATATTAATTTCTTATTTCAATGCTTTGTTCTCTGCAAACACCCTCTGTTTTTTTTCAGTCTAACTTATTGAGGCTTTTGATGCCTAACTTGAAGATCTCTCGGTAAACGTCACACTGCACTTAAAAATGTGTGGGTTATTTTCAAATATCTTCAATATTGATTTCTAGCATAATTCCATAGTGTTAAGAGTACAGACTCTGCATGATTTCAATATCTTTAGATCATGTAATTTTTGCACCTTGTTTTATGTCCCTGCATATGTTCTAGTGTTTCCTAATTTAGCATCTATGGGAACTTGAATAGAATTTGCATCAAACTGTTGTGTGAGAATTGTATAAATCTTAATTATGTTGAAAAAAAGAAATAAGCAAAAAGATATAAGCCATGAAAAAAAAAGACATCATGGGGAAAAAAGTTTTCCCTATCATAATAGGAACAAACGAGGTAAAATATTCATGAATAAACTTGACAAGGACCATGAACAAAGCTTCAAAATGCTCCTGAAAGTGGTCTTGAACAAATAAAAAACTAAGGAATCTTCAATATAAAGGAAAACATTCCTTATCTTTGGACAAGATGACTCAACTTCATAAAAACATCAGTTATCCTGAAGTTATACATAAAGTTAATGTGATCCTAACAAAAGATATCAGAAACATGTTACAATAGCTAGGAAAACCCTGAAATAAAAGCAGTGGAAGGAAGATTAGCCCTACCAGATATCAAAACATAATAAAGGGAATTGAGTTCAATCTCTTTCCTCTATTGCAACAGTTGTAGATACAGTCTTCCTTGCTGTTCACACAGACACACACAGACACATACAGTGTAACTCCTATACGGTGGGACCAGCACAAGAAGGGATAAAGCTCTGTGACAGGCTAGAAACAGGTCCAACTGCATTTGGATATTTAGTATATGATACAAATGCATTTCAGATCACAAGACAAAAGATGGCCTTTAAAAAAAATGTTGGGGCAAACACTTGGAAAAAGATTAAATTGGATCTGTAAACTAAACACAAAACCAAAAGACTATAGGAAACAGAGGTGAATTCCATTACAGTTGGGTTGAGAAAAGCCTTTCTAACTAGGATTCAAAATCTAGATGCAATAAATGAAAAGAATGACTAAATTAATAGTCTCAGAACAGAAGCTTTTAATGGTAAAACTCACTATGAACAAGTAAAAAGAACCTTGGGAGAAATAGTCGCAATTTAACAAAGATAAAGCACTAATATCTCTAATATGTATATTAGACAAAATTTTAAATCCAAAGAAAAGAACACCCTCAAATCCAAAAGGAAATGGACAAAACATATGGACTGGCAATTTACAGAAAAAAAGATGATCAAATGACTCATGAACAAATGAAAAGCTGTCTAATTTCACTCATAATAATAGAAATGGAAATTAAAATGTATTGAAGCACTATTTACTGGCTCTCAGATCCATGAGAGTGTGGGGGAAATAGACACTGTCACAACTTGCTGGTAGGAGTGCAAAATTTGGGGAGAGGGAAATTAAGAATAGTTAACAAAATAAATATTTACTTACTCTTCCTTCTTGGAATCAATAATATGCCTCCACAAATACAAGCAACCTATGTGCAAGGTTATCTATTATTCCATTATTTTTAATAGCAAAGGCTTGTAAAAAAAAAAAAACACTCCAAATGTCAATGAGTAAGATAGTTGAATAAGTACGGAACAGACTCAGAACGGAGTACGATGTGGGTCTAAAAAGGAATAAGGAGAGTCTCTATGAACTAGTAAAAAGATATTTCTAACTGAAAAAAGCAAGGCACAAAAAAGATGTATATATACTAACTTTTGTAATAATTTATAAGTGGTTTAACAAAAGAGACCCAGGAAGAATAAACCTGAAATTATTTCAAATACCATAGTATTGGGACAAGAAGAAAGAGACAGGAATGGGATTAAGACTGCAAATACAGCTTTTTTTTTTCTTTTTAGTTTTGACCTTTGTACCATGTAAAACAAATGTTCAAAAATTAAATTATATCATAAAGGGGGAAAAAAACAAATTGTGTGCAAAGAAATGAAACTAACGGTATATCAAATTGATAACATATTTACACAGTGCTGACTTGACAGCCAAAGAAATCCTGAACTTGACCTGGTAGGTTTTGGTTGGTCGGGATGTAGTGATTCTGAAACTATTTTGACTATATTCTAGGGTTAAGCAAATTATTACTGAGAAATGGACTATTCCTGCCGTATCAGTAAACAAAGGATGTCACAGTCATCAGCAATTGCAGCCTGCACGGATGGTGAGCTGGTGAGCCCTGAGGGAACTCAGGAAAGAACAATACCTGCCATCAGCAGCCATCAGACTGCAGTCACTCCCCATGATGAGCCCGGAGGAAACTTGGGATTTGAAAACACAGGATACTAGCTGAGGAGCATATCAAAGGAATGATTTCAGTAAGCCCAGACTCCTGCATCTTCCCATACATAGAAAAGCGCTAGTTCCTTAACTTAAGATACCTGGTTTTCTTTAATTTACAATAAACTTTTGACTTTAGACTATTTGCCCTCTGGTGCAAAACTTCTATATAACCTGGCTCCCCCTTTTGCCTCCTTGGAGCAGTTCTCGCATAGTTACTTGAGATGCTGCCTCCTGGGCTTAAGTCCTGAATTTCCATCAAATAAAATATAACTCAATTTTTATATTGATATTTTTGGGGAACCAGGTTCTTACTGTAGGAGAAAGGAGATGAAACTATTAACTTTCAGTTTTAAAAAAGGAGTTCTTGGTTCAGTCCACTGAGGTGGTCTAGGGTCCATGACGACACGGTAGCAATGAGCATTTCTAACGCTCAGAAACTGGTTTCTAACCCCCACCACAACCCCACTAAAAGACACCAAGACTTCTTGAGAAATGGCTGACTCTAGGCCTGAGTCAAAGTACAAGTCAGAGCTGGATTAGCTCAAAGACCTATGGGAACATATGAAAGGATGCAGAGATTGACCTGAATACCCAGCATCTCACCTCTACACATTCGGGGCAGGCACTCCTTCCCCTGCCAGGCACAGGGAGGTCTGAGATGGGCACCCAGAAGGATGCAGGAAGATGGGTAGGGCTTCAGACCAAACTGGTTCTCCTGTCCACCACAGCTAACAGCCCCACCACCCGCAGACCATGCCCTTCTTGAGCCCCTGGCTCTGCCAGGATGGCAGCCAATTGGTTATCCTTGAGAATCTCTGTCAGACTCCAAGAGCCTCCTCCCTGCTCCCTCTCCTGCTTCTGATCGTCCTCTCCACTCACCTTAGGGACATCCTTTCAAAACTGGAAACCCTCCAGGGTCTGTCCATCGCACCTGGAGGAAAGGTCAAACTCCACAGCTCACAAAACTGGCTCTGTTTCAGCTCCTCCCTCCTCCCACCTGTGCCTGCTTCAGGGGCCTTGTACCCTTGGACCTTTTTTCTGGGAGTCACATCACAGTCGCGGTCAGTGGTAACAGCTCAGACACATCCTCTTTGACCAGGGTAACCCTCTCCTCACCCCCTCCCCAGTCTCCACCCTAGTTACTCTGTTTTATTTTTTTTCTACCATTTATCTCCTGCCATTACTTTGGCTTTTCTTTAGACGACTTATTCCACTCCCCTCTCCCACATCTGCTTGTAAGCACTCCTCAGGGCCAGCAGCAGACAGCACACAGGAGTTTAAGGAATGCAATGCTTCAGGCAAGTGAGGCAACAAACCCAGGGCTCTCCGGGTTACCTGGCACAGTGACTGGACTATGGCTTTTGGAACCAGCCCTACCACGGTTGAAACTCCAGCTTTGCCACTTGATGGTCCTGAGACCTTGAAGAAGTCCTGTGACTGCTCTAAGCCTCAGTAACTTCACCTAAGACGGAGACACAGCACCTGCCCTGCAAGCAAATCTTCCCGGGACACTTCTCTGGCTCCTGAGACTCCGCAGAACACCTGCCTCAGAGAACCAGGAGACAGGGGCAAGGGACAAGGGGTGACCCCTCCATACCCCAAGCTGGCTTGTCTGTCTTTTTAACATTGCTCCCCTGGAGCAATGAGCCCGGGGCAGGGGCAGGAGCCTCCCCTGGCCTCTTCCCCTTCAGGCCTCCCACTCCCCACGTGGACACAGAGTGGAGCGGACTTCAGGTTCCCTGGCCCTGCCCACCATCACCAGTGAGGAACACACCCAGAACCCGAGGCTGACCCCACTGTCCCTGTAGGCTCTCTCGCATCGATCCTTCCCTCAATCCTATCCCAGCTTTAGAGGTGACAACACCCTCTTCTCCCACAAGGCCCTTTGTCAGCTTCACAGTCAGTCGGCAGGTCAGCCTTCCTGTTCCCATTTCACAGTCTGGGAAAACTGAGGTCTCGTGTTGGGTAGGCTTTAGGCCCAGGCTAGCTTTTCCTGCCGCTCGAGCAGCTGAGGAATCTTGCTCCTCGCGCCAAGGCGAGTGGCGGGGCACGCGCAGCAGAGTGAGTCACGAGCCCCGGCGGCCGCGGGTGCGCCCTCCGCCCATCTCCTCCTGGCGCCCACCCCGCGCACGCACCCGCGCCCCGCAGCCCCTTCCGCCTCCCACCGTCCCTGCCGGGAAGGGCGCACACTTCGGCGAGCCGGGGCTCCCCGGCCCAGCCAGCCGGCCGGCCACGCGCACTGTCACCCACGCGCGCCTGTGCGCTGGGTCAGCCCGCGAGTCCCCGCGCGGAGGCCCGGACACCTGCCGGCTCGCAGCCGCGCCTCTCAGCGTCGAGTCCCGCCGCCGCCGCCGCCGCCGCCCCCGCCCGCAGCGCCGCGCCCCACCCGGCCGCGCCCCGACTCACCGGCTCCCGGCGCGCCCCGTGTCGGAGCTCGGCCCATGTGCAGAGCCCGCCGCTCCCGCTGAGCCGCCGCGCCGCAGACCGTGCCGGCCGCCGGCAGCCCGCCGCCCGCCGCGCGCGGCCGGGGGCGCAGCCCGCCTCACTCCAGCGGCCGGCCCTAGAGCGGCGCGGCGCGGCGCCCCCTCGCGGCCGCACGGGGAAGGCTGAGCGCGCAGAGCTCCGGGTGGGGCTGCGAGGGACGCTGCCCCGGGGCTCCCTTCCCGCTCCCTTCTGAGGCCACCCATCCCGGAGGCGTCCCCGCTCACCCGGCCTCTGCTCTGCTGCGGGCCTCGGGGTCCAGGCCGTAAGTCCAGCCCTGTATTCAGGACCCTCCACCATGACTCGCCTCCCACCCCCTGGAGGTGGGACCCGCTACGAGCATCAGATGCCACCCTCCACGTCATGGCTCCTGCTGGACTCTGCAGCTGAACTGGCCCCTCCCAGCCACCGACTCTCTCACCTGAAAAACCCCTGAGAACCTAAAATCCGGGGCACCTCCTTTTCTGGCCTCTGCTCTGGACTCTCCTCCTGTGATGGCCGCTGATCTGTGGTGTGTCTGTGCCCCCTGCCTGGTGGGCACCGGGTGGGCGTCAAAGGATGGGGAAGACTGCTCATCACCCTCCAAGCGTCTTCTGTCGCGGAGGTGGCCCTAGGAACTGGCCCACGGGGCGGGTGGCTCACCACTCTGAAGACACTGAGCTGCTAGGAGGATAACCAGTTGCTATTTCACTTTTAGAATGGAGGGAGGGAGCCTGAACGAGATCGGGTGATCTTCCTCAGCTGGCTCCAGCTGGACATTGAAAGTGTCCTGGTTTGTCCCAGCGTAAAAGTCAGGATGTCTGTCCTTTGCTTCAGTCAGGACCTACCTAAGGAGATGGGGCAGGTTACCCAACCCAACTAGCTCTAGCAAAAATAATTTATTGGATTAGGAAGCATTAAAAGCCAAGATATCCTGCTTTCAGGAATAGTTAGGTCCAGACACTTAGACATTATGAATAGGAATCCACCTTTCCCTTCTCCTAGGCCTGCTCTGTCTGGGTTGACACTGTCAGAAAGAGCACACCTGCCTGATACTCCCTGGAAACCGCAGAACTGCCACACAGGCTCCGAAGAGGTCTGCTCTGGCCATTTCCAAAGTCCTGAAGAATGAGGATTACAGGCCTAGGTGTTGCCTCCCTGGAACCAAAGTTGAAGTAGCCTTTGTGCTCAGCCTGAAGATGGAGTAGGGAACTACTCCAGCATGCGCCAACGACTATTTGTAGAAGACTAAACCAATAAAAACAAAAATGCTTGTATCTTGTACAGTTGGCAAAACTGAGGCCTGGAGACAGAAGGCATCTGTCTGGGGCACATAGGTGTATTAGGGCAGGTGAGTTGGATGGGCTGGGCAGGGAGGCAGCAGAGCTTTATGACAAGGCTAGGGCCAGAGGCTGGTCCCACTGAGGGTCATGCCTGAGACCAGAGTCAACAGCCTGGCCGTGGTGAAGACAGAGGAGAAACAGGAAGGTTGGGGGAGAGTCCCAGCATATAGATTCGCCTTGGGGCTTAGGTACTAAGACCAGTCCTGAGGCCAGTGAATCTTCTTGGATTCTCGCCCATATGTCTGGAGCCCTCAGGTCAGGCCCTGCATGTCTGCTGGAGGCATGCTGGGGTTCTCGGAGGAGAGGGCTGCATGAGAACGCTCGGAAGGGCGAGCCCGCTCACCTGTGACTCGCTAGGGCCTGAGTAGCACTTCAGGCCCCCCTCACAGAGTGCATCTCAAAGGAGAAGGGCAGGTCTCTCCCCAGCCCACCCTGTCTGTGAGCAGAGCCTTGGGGGCCACTGAGGAGCTGTTGTCATGCTGGGTGGAGTGGCGGGGCTGCTTGAAGTCAGGGCAGCGCTTGGTGGAGGAACTGAAACCCCAGGGTGGACTTGCCGGTGGCCACCCCACGTGTCTCAAGCTATTGTGAGACATGTGAGTGAGCAGGACTCTTCCTGTGACAGGGAAGAAGACTGTGCCTCCTGATGCCTCATGCAGCCTCTCTCGCTGTCCCTGGGGTCAAGGCTGTGTTGAGGGTACAGCACACAGGCCTTGATCAGCCTTGAGGCCAGCAGGGAGTTCTGCTCGAGTTGTCCCCAGCTTGTGCACACTGGCTGCAGGAGCCATGCCTGGACCCTGGGAGAAGACTGGGCCACCCCAGGCCCCACGTTTCCCCAGCGCCTCCGCCTCATCCATCAAGTCCCCGTGACCTGCCCTTCTCCAGCCTGTCTTCTCACTCCAGTCCTTGCCCAGGGACTAGTCCCAGACTGTCCGGTGCCAGGACAGAGGGTGAGTGCCCCGGGGAGATCTCGGCTCAGCCTCCTCGGCCTGAGCCCTGCCCTGAGACATGCCTCTGTGGATGTTTCCTGAGGGCCTGTGTGTGCCGGGCGCCGTGCTGGATGCTGGGATCCCGCAGGGAGCAGGACACGTGGTTCTTGCTGCCTCAGAGCCCACTGTTTAGAGAGAGGAGACTGAAGACTAACCCTACACACAAAAGGATAATAAAAACAAGCATTTCAGAGAATGCCAAGTGCCATGAAGCCACCAATACAAGGTGAGGTGGTAGAGTGTGTTCGGGCCTACGTTAGATGGGAGAGCTCAGGAAAGGTCTCTCTGCACCACAGGGGTTCTGGGCTGAGACCTGGAGGAGGAGCCAGCCCTACAGGGTCTGTGGGAAGATGGTCCTTGCTAGAGAGGGTGGCAGGAGCAGAGACCCTGTGGCCAGCATGCATTCCTCTTTTGTGACAAAGAGAGGAGGCAGGTGCGCCTGGAGGAGAGGGTGGGGGGTGGGTACGGAGGCCTTGGTTTAAGCAGTCGGGGCCAGGCTGGGCCTCCCGGTGGGCAAGGAGCTGGGACTCCGTTCTCCGGGTGTGGCCCAGGGCAGGCTCCACCCCAACCCCATGAGTAGCCCCTCGAGCAGGAGGCGTGCTGGCTGTGACACCCAGGAGACCTTTCCGGGCACCCACGGCGCCTGCTTTGGCCATCCACGGTCCAGATGGCATCTCCCACATACATCTGACTCTGGGACCACCTGAGTGCGTCCTATCTGCCCAGCACTGGGATGGCAGGGAGGAGATGGCAGGCAGGCGGCATCTGAGAAGCAGACGCCCTGGTCTGGGGCAGAGGCTGGGGGCGTGGGTGATGGTAAGATGCGGAGAAGGTGGGAGAAGTCAGAGGCAGCTGGGTGTGGCCAGGGTGGATGGGGGACTGGCTGAGATTGTGGGGCCAGAGAGGTACTGGGGGGCCATCTGGAGGCCGTGGGACTTGTGGTTGCAAAGTCTGGTGTGGGCCTTCATGAGGTGGAGGAAGGCAAGCCTGTGGTCCTCCCTGCCACAGACACACAGCGCTGCAGCCTGCGAGGGCCTTGCAGCGTGCCTGCCCCGGTGCTGGCCCACGTGCAGCGGGGGACTCAGGAACCAGGTCACACCAAGCGGGCTGTCACTGTAAAGTCAGGGAACAGCAAGGACAGCCTCTGGCCAGTGCCTTTTATTACTGAAACTCCTAACTCACCCATTCTTGGATCTGCTGAAAACTTATCGTTTTTCACTGCCCCAGAGGTCAGTGCTGTCCCCTGTGGTGTTGTATCCTGTGTCGGTGCTGTAGCCTGTGTTGAGAATACAGCACAGCAGGTGCTGCGGTCACCGCCTCCGGCAGCTTCTTGAGCTGAGCAGGTCTGGTGAACATGCTCCACAGTTAGGATGAGAGCCCCAGGTGAGGCTGATGCAGGCAGAAGATGGGTCACACTTAGAGAAACGCTAATTATAAGGGGGTACATCCCATCTGTGATGGGCAAAATAATGGCCCCCAGAGATGCCCAAGGCCTAAACCCCAGAACCAGTGGATATGTGACCCTCCGTGGTAAAAGGAACTTTGCAGGTGTGACTTTGAGCTGGGGATTACCTCGACCCAGGATCACCCTGGATTATCAGGGTGAGCGCCATGTAATCAGTGGGTGCTTAAAAGCAGAAGAGTGGGAAGAAGAATCAGGGACAGAGAGGTGAGTGTGGAATCAGGGTCAGAGAGATGCTGGCTACTCTGTTAGTTCTGAGTGTGCGGCAAGGGACCACGAGCCAGAGATGTGGGAGGCCTCTGCTGGTTGTAAAAGGCAAGAAACGAATTCTCCCCTAGAGCCTGTAGGAGGACCCAACCTTGCTGACACCTGTTTTAAGCCCAGTGAGACCCATGGGAGACTTCTGACCTACAGAACTGTACATGAATACACTTGCATGCAGCTCAGCTGGTAAAAAATCTGCCTGCAATGCCAGAGATGTGGGTTCGATCCCTGGTTTGGGAAGATCCCCTTGAGAAGGGAAAGGTTGCCCACTCTAGTATTCTGGCCTGGAGAATTCCATGGGCTGTATAGTCCATGGGGTCACAAAGAGTTGGACACGACTGAGCAACTTTCACTTGTTTTGAACCAGTAGGTTTGTGGTAATTTGTGATAGTGGTAATGGGAAACTCAGACACTGTTCCACAAAAGAGGCTCAGAGCAGGCAGGCACCTTATGGAGGTGGCAGAGCAAACTGGGGGCCCAAACCCTGCAGGCTTCCCATTAACTGCCCTGGGGCACAGTAGGAGGCAGGGAGGTCAGGATCAAGCTGCTGCCCTCGAGGGGCCCACATCGGGGCAGAGTGGATACATATTGGGCCTTCCTTGGGAGCTCATTTACAGCACAGATGACCAAGACTTTGGACTCAGAGGGTCTGTGTGGGGACCCGGGAATCTGCATCACAGCATCAAAATGGTTTTGTCATTATTCAGTTGCTCAGTCGTATCCAATTCTGTGACCCAATGGACTGCAGCACATCAGGCTTCCCTGTCCTTCACTATCTCCAGGAGTTTGCTCAAGCTCATGTCCATTAAATCAGTGATGCCATCCAACCATCTCATCCTCTATCGTCCCCTTCTCTTCCTGCCTTCAATCTTTCCCAGCGTTAGGGTCTTTTTAATGAGTCAGCTCTTCACATCAGGTGGCCTAAGTATTGGAGCTTCAGCTTCAGCACCAGTCCTTCCAATGAATATTCAGGATTGATTTCCTTTAGGATGGACTGGTTGGATCTCCTTGCAGTCCAAGGGACTCTCAAGAGTCTTCTCCAGCACCATGGCTTGAAAGGGTCAGTTCTTTGGTGCTCAGCATTCTTTATGGTCCACCTCTCACATCCATACATGACTGCTGGAAAAACCATAGCTTTGACTATACAGATCTTTGTCTGCAAAGCGATGTCTCTGGTTTTTAATATGCTGTCTAGGTTGGTCATAACTTTTCTTCCAAGGAGCAAGCATCTTTTCATTTCATGTCTGCAGTCACTGTTCACAGTGATTTTGGAGCTCAAAGAAATAAAATCTGTCACTGTTTCCATTTTTTCTCCATTTATTTGCCATGAGGTGATGGGACTGGATGCCATGATCTTAGTCTTTTGAATGCTGAACTTTAAGCCAGCTTTTTCACTCTCCTCTTTCACCTTCATTAAGAAGCTCTTTAGTTCCTCTTTGCTTTCTGCCATAAGGGTGGTGTCATCTGCATATCTGAGGCTATTGATATTTCTCCTGGCAATCTTGATTCCATCTTGAGCTTCATCCAGCCTGGCATTTCTTATGATATACTCTGCATATAAGTTAAATAAGCAGGGTGACAGTATACCACCCTGATGTACTCTTTTCCCAACTTGGAACCAGTCCATTGTTCCATGTCTGCTTCTAACTGTTGCTTCTTGACCTGCATACAGGTTTCTCAGGAGACAGGTAAAGTGGTCTGGTATTCCCATCTCTTTAAGGACTTTCCACAGTTTGTTGTAATCCACACAAAGGTGTTAGCAGTCAATGAAGCAGAAGTAGATGTTTTTTTTTTCCCTGGAATTCTCTTGCTTCTTCTATGGTCAAATGGATGTGGTCAAAATGGTTTACTGACCTTCAATTGTTTAGACTCTACCAGCAGGATAAAAACACAGAAAGTAGTTTTAGGACAGCCAAATATCCTAAATATGATGCTGGCAACCTTGATCATGTAAAAGTGTGTGTGAGCAATGTGGCAGTGGGAGCCCAGGTTTGGCACTCGTCTGGTTAAGTGGGACCTCTGGAGGCTGCCACAGAGGCAGGGACATGTGACTGAGGCTGCAGTGTAGCAGGCTCAGTCTAGGGAGAGGTACAGGTTCGGCAGTGGCTGGACGAGAGTGGAAGTCAGGAGCATCACGGCCACTGCTGAGCCGTCTGCTGGAGATGAAGCCAGCAGGACTGGAGACTCCTCTGCCCAGGCAACCTCTTGTCCCCAGTCACCAGCTCAGCTGGATTAACCATTGTGTCTTATTAATGGGACACAGGAGCCTCTCAGCAGGCGTTTGTTGAAAAATGATGGCATTGCAGGGGAAGTGGGGACAGAGACGGTCCTGGAAGTGGGGGCTCCGGGGAAGCATCTTGGCCCAGATGAGGACTCCCAACATAGTTCTGCAGAAGGATGCGTTTTGATTTTGTTGCAGAGGTGGCAGTGCGTCCTTGGGGAGTGGGGCTTTTTGCCTCCAGCTAGCTGCTGGGCTTTCTAGACCAGGGGGCTGGGAAGAGACTTGGCCAGGTTGCCTGCCTGCGCTCAGCCACAAGCCCCACCTCCTCCCACTGTCACCGCTATGACCACACTAGTTTCTCCTGGTCTGATGGTCCAAGGTGGCCTCTCATGGCTATTGTACCCTGTACTTCTCTGTTAGCTCAGCCATGCACATTTGACCATTTGATGTCTCCTGCTCTTCTCAAAATAAGCCTTGCCACTCCCCAAAGGAAGGTCTTTTCTATTCAGTTTTCTGGGAGTTTAAAAACTAAACAAAAATACGTTATTTATTGAAACAATTGTGTTGAGTCACCCTTGAATTTGGAAATAAACAACACAATCTTGGAATCAGCTAGCATCCATTAAAAGAGCATAATCTTGATCTGTGTTTATCCAATTTTGGAATCAAGATTAATCCAGTCTAAACTGAGTTGGGTGACTTTGAAAAGCTAGATAAGATAGTGTGTTTCTTGAAAATTTAGTGAAAACTGGTCTGTAAGATTGATTTTTCCTGGAGAGTCTTCAGGGGTGGGAGGGGAACTCTTTGACGACCACTTCACTTCCTCTGATGGCCACTGATCCAGTCAGGTTTTTGGGAGGCCATGCAGCCCACAGTGGCTAAGAGCATGGTGCTTGTACCAGCTGCTCCGGCCTCAGACCCCATTTCTACATACTCTGGCTGTGGGAATTTATGATTTCTTCCTGCCTCCATTTCCCAAATTTTAAGATGGAGCTGATACCAACCTCATAGAACTGTTGAGAAGAGTAAATAAGTTCGTATGTATGATGTGCTTAGTATCAGCATTCTTGAGACAATTTTAGTGCTTAATTTCTAAAGAAATTTTATCTATTTCTTGATGATTATCACATTTGTTAGAATACTATAGATTTTTAAAAAATGTCTATCATAACTTGCCTTTTCCACTTTGTCTGTTACTTACATATTCTTTATTTCTTGATCATATTGCCAGAAGCTTGTCTAGCTTATTAATCTTTCAGTTTCACTGATTTTTTTCCTCTCATTTTTATTTTCTAGTTTCTTGTCCCTGCCTTTATTATTCCTCCTCTTCTCTGCCTTTGAGCTTGCTCTGTTGGTCTTCTGTCAACCTCTTGAACACTCAACTCATTAAAAAAAAAACAAAACTGTCCTTTTTTGATAAGAGTATTTAAGCCTTAGCTGGATCAAATTGGGTATGCAGTGCAACTCTGAGGTCATGCACTTTTAGGAATTTCATAATTTTCCTTATGGTTTCCTCTTTCACCTAGATTGCTCTGTGTATTGTTTAGTTTCCAGATGTCGGAGATCTTTTCAAATTTATTGCATTATCATAGAAAAACAGTTGTGTATTTTTAACTTCGGAATTTATTGAGCATCCTCTGTGACCTGGTATATAGTCAGTTTCCTTTAAATTCTATGTGTGATCAAAAGGAATATATCTATTAGGTATAATATTCTTTATTATGAGTCCAAGTTAAATAACTGGCATTTCAGTCTTCTGGATCTTTGCCTGACCTGTCAGTTTACTAAGAAGAAAGTATTCAGATTTCCACTACCTTTTAAATTTGTTTATACCCTTGATACTATCAATCATTACACACACACACACACACACACACACACACACACTAATTCTTTAGTTAAAGTTCTCTTAAGTCATGTGGACACATTTACCTACATGAATGATGCCTATTATAAATACTACTAACATATCCACACAGTATTTATTTACATGTTTATGTATACTTGTAATGGTATACAAGTATACCATAAAGTACACCTGTCTTTGTAAAGTACATGCATAAACCTCATTATTCATGAGTTTACAAACATTAAAAAAATCAGGCTGAGTATAAAAACAATCAGTGGAGGGAAATTAGTGACTCTGTATCAGCATAAATGTGTGTATATAGGAACATATGCGTCTATATAAGTGGATGTGCATGCATGCATGTATACTAACTAACTGTATGTATGCAGACAAAGAAGGCTCAAGCACATATGGTAAAATGCTAACCTTTGGGGAGCTGGGATAGGGAAGGATATACAAGAACCTTTTGGACTATTTTTGCAACTTTTCTGTCAGTTCAAAATTATTTCAAAATAAAAAGTTAAAAACTTAATGCAGTCAGTCAAAAAGACTGGAAGGAATCAGCTTCTCTGGCCCCAGTTATAACAACTGAAGTCTCAGAAAGAATGACTGGGAACACTCAAAGATAGAAATATGAACCCTCTTGTGATATACCATTTGAGGTGGCGGTTGAACCCACACCCTACTCCGAGCACAGGTTGCTGAAGGGAAGGAACAAGGTGGGGACCCTGCCTTCCTGCCAGAGCTGATGCCAGGAAACTCTCCCTGACAACAGAGTGGTGGTGAAAGATATCAACGGGATGAATGAATTGTGAAATTCCTGCTCACGGCAAGGATTATCACCTGAGGTTAATAACTGCATGAGGTATATGGTGGATGGGACCCCTGCCAAAGCAAGCCTATGTGGACGACTTTCTAGTATTGAGACAAAACATGACTGCGTGACAGAGGACTGGACTGGGACTATCTGAACCCAGAGGTCAATTTAGCATCATTGACAGTGGGTCAAAAAGATGCTAAACGTCTTCTGCTGGGAGTTCATATAAAGTAGCGAGCAGTCCCCAACGTTTCTGGCACCTGGGACAGGTTTTGTGGAAGACAATTTTTAAACGGACCAGGGAGGGGGATGGTTTAGGAATGATTCAAGCATATTACATTTATTGTGCACTTTATCTCTATTATTATTACACTGTCATAATGCAGTAAAGAGAGCGACGGGAGGCAGCTGTAAACAGATGACGCTTCACTCACTCGCCTGCCACTCACCTCTGGTTCCCCAGTCAATGGTCCAGTTGGGGACCCCTGACCCTTTATATATATATATATAGTGTCCCTGACCCTTATATATATATATATATATATATATATATAAAGGACACAATGTCACTTAAATTTCATTTAAATAACCAAAGATGCCAGTGAATCTATTAAACCTTTTGATATGCTTTCTAGATCCAAGAAAGATCAGAGACAGAGGGCATGGTCAATGCAACCCCGTGGAAGCAGCCACACAGAGCTAGAAGCTGCAGGTACTGCCGGCTGACCCGCCTGACAAGGTAGGTTGGTGTCATGGAGGGTTAGGAGAATCTTAAGAACATGACAACCAGAAACCAGACCCCAGGAGTGCAAGGGCTTCAGCTGGATCCTGGCAGGACACACTGCTAAAGGACTCTGGGACACTGGGGCAATCCCAAGGCCCTGGCTACTAAACCTGATGAAGGCTTACTGATATGGACAGCTGGAGACCTTTAACTGAAAAATGAAGGTTATAAAAGGCTCGCACAGAATGACTGGGCTTCTAGGTGGCAGCAGTGGTTAAGAACCTGCCTGCCAGCACTAATGCAGAAGACATGAGACTCAGGCTCGATCCCTGGGTGGGGAAGTTCCCCTGGAGAAGGAAATGGCAACCTACTCTAGTGTTCTTGCTTGGAAATTCCCATGGACAGAGAAGCCTGGCAGGCTACAATCCATGGGTTCGCAAAGAGTCAGACTTGACTGAAATTACTTAGCATGCACACACAGTATGACCTCATTTGGGCAAAAAGCAGAACAAAAAATCATCTAGATATGTATGTGTCCATAGAAAACGATCTGCAAGTACAGTTAAGTATCAAGAGTGGTCATCTCCAGATGGGGTGATATGGTATGTTTAGTTTCTCATTCTTGATTATGTTTTCATATGTGTGTGTATACACACACACACACACACACACACATATTATTTAAAAAGGGAGTAGATGAGAGAGGAGATAAGAGAAGGCAGAGACAATGAAACTGCTTTTCAATTTCTCTTGTGAAGGGGAGCAACTCAAGGGTGATGCTGGGTTAAGCAGCTTTTTCTTTTTCATGCAGGTAACGCAAAGATGACAAATGGTGGAGCAGAGGAGGGGGCAGTGACGACACGGGATAGAGGTGATTGTAGGAGTGAATTTCCTGACAGGGGCGGGGTCAACTTTCATGGGAGCAGGGACAGTCAAGGTAAGGAGGGTGGGTAAGGGGAGAAGAGCCAGACCTTCACTTGTTGCATTCTATTCCTGTCAGGTATGGTGAGGGAGCTATCTTTGAGAATATCTGAGAGCAAACACATACAACCAAGGGTTCTGGTCAAATAGTTATTTTTTTAATAGCATCTTTAGAATGATAATTTGCTGCTTAAAACACCTAAGAAATCAACTTTACAACAGAGAGCTGGACAGACTTAACTATTAGTGAAATTCTATATTGCAACTCTAGCCTAGATTAAAATCAAATAAAAACAGAGTAGCATGACTGCTATTAGGTGAAAAATGGCAAGGTGTGCTCAAGGGGATAAACTTCTAAAGTCATGCCCAGCTTGAGCCAGGCTGTGCTGGATGGACACAATTCTCTAATTAACAGCCACTGGAGGGCAGCTTGGTCTCTTGTGGAATCACGATTGTGTACTCTTCAAAACACGCCACTTTATTCTCATGGAAACAAAATAAGGCCAACACATGTTTCTGCCTCGCTCCCCTGCCCATGCAACGACCTGTGGATACTGAGACGGCAATTGGTCACACTTCTTAGTGGCCACAAGATCTCATAGGTGTAGAAATGAAGAGGAAGCTGGCACTTACTACCTGATCCTCCCAAGAGAAAATAAAAGCATAAACTCTGAAAACCAGTGCAATTGCCAAATTAATTTGTTTTCTTGAAGCAAGCAGATCAGAGGCAGCTGCTGAAGTGTTTTCATTATTTCTGCACAGTGTCCATCAAGATGCTTCCTCCTCTCCTTGTGGCAAGATAACACTCCACAAGAGCTGAATGACAAGCCACTGGGCTAAGAACTCTAGTGAGGAGGCTGGCAAAGTGCTGGCCACGTGGCTCTGGTCACTGTGACTGCTAGGTCTGCCTTAAGACTCGGTCCTGCCACTCAAGGCAGTCAGTCACCTTTTGGATAAATTTTCAGAAGGCCTGTTCATGCTCATAAAACTGATGGATGTCACAAGCTGGCGGACAGAATGCTTATGAGGAATGACAGCATCAGGATTAACCGCAGCATCACAAAACCCAGTCATTTTGCTAGACTACAGGCCCCTAGTGGAACGTGGCTTTTAAAGTTCAGGCCACCTGAGACTGTGTTCATAAGTGTGGCCTCGCTTGGAGGGTGCGTGCTCAGGCTGTGCAGAAAGATTACATTCATATCTGCGTCCATAATTTTAGGGTGCTCTGAGGTGATGAGGCTCTGGGAGCTTTTTCATATGAAAGAGGGTTGTGAGAACTTTGAGTTTAAGCTAGAGAAGGAAGGACTTGGAGTGTATCTTTTCAACTAATGTGTTAAAGCCTGTCTCATAAAAATGGGTCGGACTCACTCTATTTCACCCGAAGGAAAGACCTTGGACCAATGGGTGGAAGTTGTGGGAACCAAGTTTTCTGTTCAGTTAGAGAACTTATTGTTTTTTTTACCTTATTATTTATTTTTCCTTTTGGCCCCACAGGGTCTTCCTTGCTATACACTGGCTTCTAGTAGGGGACCAGGGCTACTCCCTAGCTGCAGTGCACAGGCTTCCTCTCACTGCAGGGGCTTCTTGTTGTGGAGCGCGGGCTCTAGGGGCACAGGCTCGTGGGCTCCAGAGTGGGCGGCTGGTAGCTGTGGTGCACAGGCTCAGCTGCCCCGCAGCACGTGGGATCTTCCTGGATCAGGGGTCGAAACCATGTCCCATTTACTGGCAGAATTCTTAACCACTGGACCAGCAGGGAAGTCCCAGGAAATAACTTTCTAACAGTCAAAACTATATAAAAAAAAAAATGCAGTGGGAAGAACATTCTCTTCATTAAAACCATCTGAGCAGAGGGTGGATAACGTCTTCAGTGCCATGAATGGCAATGTGAACTAGAGAACCTCTTTGTTCATTCCTGTTCTTGATGAAATCAAAGTGTATACACAAAATAGAGCCAAGACTGTACTTCAAAACTCAGCACAGAACTACTTTACAATGAAGAGCTGCATTTAATCATATCAATGTTTCTATGATTTCTGCACTATAAACCTACAGTTCCTACGTTACAGCTAAGTTCCATGTGGAAGGAATGCTGGAAACAACCCATTTCACTGAATTGAGTCTCTATATGCTCTTTTGAACACAGAACAAGAATGTCAACTTATGCTGGGGCTGAGAGTAAAAATGTCCCTATCTATACCCAAGATCTGTCTGCAAAAGTGTCAGAACCATTTAGAGCAGAGAAGATCAGGGGAACCCTCTTGCAGTCTGTGCTTCCCTCTAAGATCACAAAGCATCTAGAAACTGCTTCTAGAAAGGGGCTCTTAACATGGTAACCACCAGGGTTCAGGATTCCTCAGAAAGTTTGGCAAAATCTTGTGCTCATGGCCTTTTTCTAAGGGTGGGGGAGGCGGTCACAGTTTTCATTAGACTCTCAAGGGTGTCCACGACTGTGAGAACAGTGAGGCCCGCCTGAGTGGGACGGCGTTCTGTAGACTCTCAAGGGTGTCCATGACTGTGAGAACAGGAGGCCTGCGTGAGTGGGACGGTGTTCTGAGGGTGGCCCTGTGGTGCCCTTCCCGATGTGGCTACATCTCAACTGTTGTGCAGGGGGTTGGAAAATTGATTCTGAATTTCCCTTCCAATGCTAAAGTCCCACAGCACAGAAATGGCAGAGCAAACACCCTTGTTCACAAGGACTCCCTGGGCCCTGGGGAAACAGTGAGTGACAAGTGCCCAGTGGCTGCTGTGATAGGCATATCCTCTTTTTTTTTTTTTATTTTTTTTTTTTTTTTTAATTTTTTTTTTTTAATATTATTTTATTAGTTGGAGG
The DNA here is from genome assembly GCF_963930625.1 of Muntiacus reevesi. Classification (NCBI taxonomy): domain Eukaryota; kingdom Metazoa; phylum Chordata; class Mammalia; order Artiodactyla; family Cervidae; genus Muntiacus; species Muntiacus reevesi. The sequence goes on along the minus strand of NC_089249.1, from coordinate 179,973,529 downwards.
CCAATCACTTTACAACATTTCAGTGGGTTTTGTCATACATTGACATGAATCAGCCATATAGTTACATGTATTCCCCATCCCGATCCCCCCTCCCACCTCCCTCCCCACCCGACTCCTCAGGGTCCTCCCAGTGCACCAGGCCCGAGCACCTGACTCATGTATCCCACCTGGGCTGGTGGTCCGTTTCACCATAGATAATATACATGCTGTTCTTTCAAAACATCCCACCCTCACGTTCTCCCCCAGAGTTCAAAAGTCTGTTCTGTATTTCTGTGTCTCTTTTTCTGTTTTGCATATAGGGTTATCGCCACCATCTATCTAAATTCCGTATATATGTGTTAGTATACTGTAATGTTCTTTAGCTGTGGTACATATACACCATGGAATATTACTCAGCCGTTAAAAAGAATTCATTTGAATCAGTTCTAATGAGATGGATGAAACTGGAGCCCATTATACAGAGTGAAGTAAGTCAGAAAGATAAAGAACATTACAGCATATCCTCTTAAGTCATGATCATATTTGGCTTCAAAGAGATGTTACTGGCCACTTTGTTGCCACTTTGTTACTGTTATTATTGATTTGGTTACCAACTTTCCTGATGAAAGACCAAAAATATCAAATAACTGCCTTACTACCAAAGGTAAGCTTACACTTAAATACAAAATACAATCTTCAGGAAAGTATACAGTAAGTTATTTTGAAATACTGATTCTGGGAAAGATCGAAGGCAGGAGGAAAACGGGACAGCAGAGGATGAGATGGTTGGATGGCATCACTGACTTGATGGACGTGAGTTTAAGCAAACTGTGGGAGATGGTGAAGGACAGGGAAGCCTGGAATGCTGCAGTCCATGGGGTCGCAAAGAGTTGGACGCAACTTAGCGACTGAACACCACCACACCCCTTCCCATTAAAAAAATCCCACAAAAATCTATATGTACCATTTAAGTCAATAAATTTAAAGTATTTCAGTACTATCTACGTTGAAAGTGGGAAGGGGGAGGGTAAGAGAAATGGAGCCCAGGTCATTATCAAGAGAAATGTTTTCCTATTTCATGTGCCTATATAGTCACAGAGTAGGACACAACGGAAGGACTTCCACTTTCCTTTCCTAGATATCTTTAAAAATAAGACTGACACTCACCCATCTGGAATGACTCTAGTCCTAGCAAGGAGAAAGTGAGCCATTGTGCACCCTTCTATTCCTGTGGTTTTAAGTAGTAAAAATCCTAAAGTACCTCAAAACCAGAAGCAAAATGAAAGAGGCTAATCCATGCAGAAAACCACAAGCACACAGGCACCGTTAAGGATTTTAAATGATACAGTGAAAGACTGATTGGTCCATTCTTCTTGCCACTCTTGTGAGAAAACAATTATTCCAAATATTCAACCTTGCACTGCATGTTTCTGAAAATTTAGATTCAGGAAGTTGCAGAATATTTTCAGTAAGGGATCTAACGGAAATATTTTGCTTTTCAATTTAAAAACATCTATTAATATTGACTGGGATGGCAACACTCCAATATCTGCTTGTGTTCATGTTAAATCTGTAATCAGAGATGGTGATGTAGAAATACACAGTCACATGTCATTTAAAAACACACAAAAATTGGACATGTTATATACTTCTCTTTTAAAATGTATTTGTATTATTTTCACCAATCAAAACACACGTAATATATTTTATTATAAAACATTAGGCAATGTTACTTTTGAGATATGCAATCTGAAAGGTCACACCTGTGTTTACTACCAGTATGAAACACCAGAGGAGTTACATTAGAAATCAACCAATATGAACTCATCATCATATATCATTACCATTACTTTACACAGCATCAAATCTGGATTAAAACAGTCTCCCATTCAGTGTTTCAACTCTGGACTCTGGGTGTCAGCAGGGGCCTACCAAGCATTTCTCCTTTAGGATGCGGCTCTGAGCGCCATGGTGCACAGGCAGGCACAGAGCCTTGATTCTGTCTCCTGTCTCCACAGCTGACCAGGCTGAGCAGGATGTTTCTAGAATGCTCTCCTACTCTGTAGACTGTCTGCTCTCTGGAGCCTGCCCTTGAAATCAAGACCTGACAGGGGAGGCAGTCATTTCCTTTTTAACAAAAACTAAGTCAACAAACAAAATGAACCTAGTCCAAATTCCAGGCTAATAATAAATTACCTGGTTTATAAAAATATGTGTCCAAAATAGTTACTTCCAGGGTTGTGTACAATATAAATTACAAAAATAAAATAGAAAAGATGAAAAATTGAGCACATTTTTCAGTTCTTTATCCAACACCAGAATTTATCCACGGAGAGCAGTGTGGAACCATCTGCATTGCACCAGGCCCCTAGCACGTCCCAGCTCAGGAGGGAGGACCCTGAACTGGGGTGAGGTACTTCTGAGGAGCTCTGCGGTCTGCAGCACCGTGGCCTGCTGGGGTGCACGCATCACTTGCTGATGGCAGGTGGTCTTGGCAGGAAACCCGTCCATACCATCATGGACTTCATCCGTGAACAACGGAGGAAGCAGTGAGCAGAAAGTCACTCGGTATGGCACCTAGCTCCATTTATAAACGCCACCTGGCTGAATGTACTGTCACCCAGTGGGACTTCCATGTGCCCTCCCGTTCCTGTGCTGCATATACATAAGCTGAGGACAGATAATGTATTTTTTAAACTCTCCCCTTTCCTTTTCTTTTCAAAGATAGATTTAGTAAAGTCTTTTTAAGGAATGTGTATTAGGTCATTTTAAGATGTTTATATATGTACAGCGATAACTTTCTTCACTATACCATCAGGCCTCTGAAGCCAAATAATCCTCAGCTATGTAACAGGTATTTCTGCCCCAATCCAAGTTAGTATTCCATCTTACAGCTGAACATGTCTAAACATCACAATAGAAAACTATTTATTACTTCAATATTAATTTTGTTCATCAAGGGTTCCAGTTTCCAGTGATAAGACCAATAAGATACAAATGGTATAGAGAGAATCATATATTTTAGATAATATTTATAATAAACTTTCTTAACAAAGTTCCTCCTCAGAACACATTCTATAGAATGTGACAATGTTGACTCAATAGCTTCCAAAATAACTGAACAAAAGATACGAATCTGCAGTAGAATAAGCTCAGGGGAAAGCATCACGAGCACAGGTAGCCGTGTGTGACCATCATAACTCCATCTCTGCAATGACACTTCAATACTCAGGATTTTACTGAATCTTGAATAATTTCCATATTAGTCTGAAAGTATCAATTTCAGGTGAGCAGCTTAAAATCAGGAGATATTTAACAGCTAATAATTACCCTTTAGGACAGTTCCTCCCTCTCTCAGAAGGTCTCCCCTCAGGAAAAGGAAATGCCTCCACAAACTGGAGGACGACCACAAACAGGCATTCTGAGTCAGCCTGCTTCCAAAAGCAGACCAAAGGGGATTTGGGTGCTTTCTTTTGTGAAAGAAAGTTGAGGAAGAATGCTGTGTTGGAAGAGGGAAACTCTGCCTTGTGAAATCATGTATCTTACCCTAGAGGAGGTGAGATAGGACCCAGTCCAGGCGCAAGCAAAACAAGCACTCAGCAAGTGACTGCCATCATCTTTAGTGATCACTTCGTAAAATTCTACTCTAACAGCAGGTGATGGGGTCAAGAATCTATTTGCCATCATATGATTGACATGGGTGTTAGGTGGCTAATAAAGAAGATGAAGTTCTAGGTAGCACTTCAAATTAGTAAGTCCAGAAGACCAAGGAAAAAGAGATGGCATAGATAGGATTTTAAACATATATATGTTTTAAGCAGCATAAAACAAAACTTAAAATGCTATCATGCAGTAAAACTGAATGTACAGTCATCCAGACTAACACAATTTAGAGAAAACAAAGTATCCTGGTCTTAGCAGTGATAATTCTCAGCCTAAAACATGACAAATTAAAGAAAAGTTACATTTTTTTAATTATACAGATTTAATTATATTCCTTCTGAAATATGAAAGAAAGTTAATTCATACCCTAAAAGAAGGTAAGATATTATAATATGATGGTGGCCAATTAATACATATAAATCTATTTTTTTCTGGACAAACACAAAATTACTTAAGAGGGTTAAGAGACAATTCTAGAAGCAGCACTACCTTGAAGATTATTTGGCTTTATAAATACTGATTTCCAAAGTGCTAGAGGGCAAATCCAAGCAAGCATTTGTGTCATGCATATAAATCCCAACAGTTACTGAAGATGGGAAATGATCACTATTATCGCACAACTTAAAAAAAAAATTCATAAATTCTAATTGCTCACCTGAAATGACCTTGAACAAAATTTCTAAATGTGTGGTTTGTACTTTTTTTTTCTTTAGACATAATCTGCTTCATTTTATAATCTAAGCAAGGCAAGCCTAGTACAACTGAGTAGGGGCAAGGCATCATGTTTCTTACATGCAGAACATGGAGTTTTTCTATTTGGTTCCATCAACTCCCAAGCATTTCACGCCCATGGAAGTGAGAGTTCCTTCACTGATGACAAGCTTGCTATTTCTAACTTATCATCGACAGCCTTCCAGGGGTCCTGTCGAGGCATCCAGACTGCTGTCTGTGTCTGAGGCCAGCGTCTGCTCCGTGGACATGGATGAAATGTCATTGATGGACGAGGACTGAGAAGGAGTGGCGTTGCTGCTTACTGCTGCATCTGTGCTAAGAAAACCAAACATAATAAAACCTGAGGCACGACACTGCTGCAGATCCAGGCAGTGAGACTTCAGGCCATTCCTCAGCTCTGTCCTTTTGCAGTTTCCTATACTATTAGTATAAACAAGAAGTTAGTTGACTGTACATTTTGAACTTTTTGTGGAGTCTTTCTTTAGGCTCAAAGTCTCAAATAGTCCTCTGTCTTTCACTGCAATATTCTTTCTTCCTGGTGGCTAAATATCATACACATGTATAGTCATGTTAACTACTTTAAAAATACCTTCTGGTTTTAAAAAGATATTAAAAGAAAATTGTTGAATTTATCCTAAAACTATCAGTATCACAAAAGGCTCAAGTTCAAGTAGGATTCAAGTGTCATCAGACACTTCAATGATAATCATAAACACTTAATCCAAGGGAAAAAACATCAACCTTTGAAGAATTCTTTTGCAAAAAAAAAAAACCTTCTAAAAGAAGGAATGATACAAACAAGAAAAAAATAGGAACAAAATTTAGTGGACTCTTGTTCATTTTATTTTTGCCTTTTAAATCCCCAAAACTGACATTTTAAGGCAAATGAAACTAACCTATTTCCTACTATCTATATTTTAGCCTTTTGAACAAAAACAAAACATCCAGGGTCTCAGAGGTCAGTCTTAAATTTGTGCTTAGTTAACTATAAGCACCTAAATTTGTATCAAAGTTATATAATCTCCTGACACTTGACACATGTCATGCTGAATATAAAATTCAAGAATAAGAAACAGCCCCGTAGGTATTTACATGTGTGTGTGGTGTGCATGTGCTTTCCAGTGGGAGTGGAGTGAATACAAATGTGAAATAAACATAAGTAAAGAATTTTGTTTAAGGTAGAACCTTATAGTGGAGAAGGAAATGGCAACCCACTCCAGTACTCTTGCCTGGAAAATCCCATGGACCGAGGAACTTGGTAGGCTATAGTCCATGGGGTCGCAAAGAGTCAGACACGACTGAGCGATTTCACGTTAATTTTCAGAACCTTAGAGATGGTATTATAAGTTAATACCATATATATTATGCCTCTAATAGTCATACAGCTTTCTAATTGTTAGTCAGATGCCTACCACTAAGAAGATCAAGCAGAAAGATGGGAGAATTATATGAACAATTTTCTCAAAAGAAAACCAAATTCCACTTTATCTAGACTCATTAATTTTCTTTTTTAATTGGTTGGGGGCAGTATAAAGAAGGTCATGCACGTTGAAAAAACTTTAAATTCAATTCCCCTATCTATAAATGAAAATGACAGTAGCTGTTACAAGAATGAACCAAGAATGTTCACAATACAGTTAGTTCACTGCCTGGCATCAGTAAAATGTTAGCTGCCACAATCAGAGCAGACCAAAAAGAGAAAACTATTTCACACAAGGAGTTTTCAAATCCAATGCTGGTCAAGCTGGCACTTAAAAAAATAGAGAAAGAAAAGTATTATGCAATCAAACTATTAAAGCAATCACTAACCTGAAGGTTGATCTTTTACAACACCATTCTTGCTTCTTTCTTCCCAATCCATTACTTCTTTGTAAATTAGCTCTTCAAATAGAAATGCAAGTTAGAATGCTTCATCAGTTTCTCTGCATCTCTAAACCCTGCTTCCAAATAAACCAGAACCACTCCAAGGGCACTGTGATGTGCTATTTTTAAATGTGATAGACGGACAACTAATAGTTTACCTAGACCAAAATATAATTTGATTCCTTGTATCTTTTCAAACCAATTATATCTTTTCAACCAACCAATTAAGAAGGCCATAAAAGTAGGGTAGTTCTGGATCCACTAGTGGGTTTTACCAAGTTGAGGATAGGGAGAGAGTGGAAGAGAGACATGGGGAGTAGGGAAAAGAAGGAAAAGTACTAGCAAAGTGACTCTAACAGAACAGTTTAACTACTGGATATTCTCACATCTTTTTGCAGTTTTTCCTCCACCATTGTGGTTCTCCAAATGTAACTCCTCCAGATTGGCCAGAAATTGGTCTAGTTACCTAAGTTTTTTCTTGGTTTCAATCTCAGTTTTCCTCAATTTTCATGTGTCAGAAGAACTGCCTATTAAGCAAGATATCAGCAGCTGCCTAAAAGTTTGGTATTCATGAAATAAAATTAGCACATTGCAGGCACCGAGTGAGGCCTGTGGGTGTGCGTGCTGCAGGTCACCAGCATCCCTGCTCCCACGGAGGGGCTCTTGGGCAGGACACGCCACCATGTTTGACTTGCGCTGACCACAGTTCTCAACTATTACTGATTCTGCTTTTTAATGAAATATTTTTAGTTCTCAACTATTACTGATTCTGCTTTTTAATGAAATATTTTTAGTTTAACCTCTTTATTACTGGTTTAGTTTCTTGTGGGTTGTCTGGTTAGAGTGGTAATAATAACCATTTGCATTTTTTGATCTGCAATTTCCCCCAAACTCTTATTTTAAAACGTGTATAAAACGACAAGGCTTACAAATACAGCAGAAGTTCACATGACCCCAGTGGGGTCTCTCATATTCGCTTTATAGGGGCCTGTGAACTGGGGTTACTCAATAGTTTGCAACATGTTATCAAGTTAAGCGTAAGACACTTACTGAATTTAGTTTACAAATCAAGATTTGATAATGTGAGATGTGTGAAAAACCTTTGTTTTTGTCTTCTGAAGCAAATACGCAATTCATACATGTTCCTCTCTAATTTTGTTATCTTCAAGTTCTTTTTCTGCTGGGAAGTGGGAAGAGAGAGGATAACGGGTGAAGGGTCTCCACCCCTCCCTTAGAAAGGCTACTGTCAAAAAGTGTTAAGTTGCCCCATTTCAAAAAATGTGTAACAATCAAAATAAATTCCATCTTTACCTTTCCACTCTTCAATTGCATGTTCTCTCTCTTCCAACTGGGCATCATAAATTTGAGGTGGTGGCTAAAAATTAAATTTTACAGGTAAAGTTAACAGTTGAAAAAATAATGGGGCCTGAAGAAAATTAATCACTTGTAAGACTTCTAAAATATTTATTAAAAAAAATAAAATATTTATAATGATGCAGTTTCATTCAATATGTAGCTTAAAGATTTCTTTGTAAGTATGATATTTACATTGGTTTCAAAATCAAAATAATTATGGAAAAATTAACCAAAAAATAGACCTATTATAGTCCTGCCAATAATTACACTCTAAGGACATCTGCCCAAATGTAATTATAAAATTAGCAATCACAGGCTGCTTCCTAGAGATCCATTCTGGACAAGGTACTGTGCTAGGAAATAGAGAAGCTGCAAAATATATCTCAAGTTTATATTTCTTCCTGTTAGAACTCCCAAATTCACTCCCCAAATCATAAGTGGACTGCTTCAAAAATTTACTTAAAATCATGTTTGTAAATCAATTTATTTTCATATAAGACAATGAATAAAATGGTGGTTAAATACATAGGACAAAACCTAAAAATGAGTATGTGAACGTGAAAGTCACTCAGTCGTGTCCAACTCTTTGCGGCCCCATGGACTATGTAGTCCCTGGAATTCTCCAGGCCAGAATACTGGAGTGGGTAGCCTTCCCTTCTCCAGGGGATCTTCCCAACCCAGGGATCGAACCCAGGTCTCCTGTATTGCAGGCAGATTCTTTACCAGCTGAGCCACAAGGGAAGCCCAAGAATACTGGAGTGGGTAGCCTATCCCTTCTCCAGCAGATTTTCCCGACTCAGGAATTGAACCAGGGTCTCCTGCATTGCAGGCGGATTCTTTACCAACTGAGCTATCAGGGAAGCCCAATAATGAGCATGCCACTATATAATTATTTAACTTTCAACTAAAGACCATTCAAAGCAGGGATGCTACAGAAAAATGCACATGAGCACCACACTCAGAAGTGGAACTTCTCTAATCGGTACCTCTGGGGAAGGATGAACAGACCTGTGATTTTCAGCAAGTTTCTTAGCTTGACTGGATACCTAAACAAGATAATAAAAGCAAAACCCAGGCACAGTACCAGGTACACAAACGGATGCCTGAAAAAGGTGATCCTACGATCACACGTCAGCATGGAAATAAATGACAATTCTATCACCACAGCATAAGCATGTTTACTCCTGAGGTACTCAGGGTGCAGCCCCAGTAACGGGTCCTAAAAGGGGCTGGATCCCTGCTGTACGGCCTCAAAGTAATCAGGAGTCCTTTTAACCTTAAATCTTTGTGTAGCCACTTCAGATTGGCAGACAGAAAATCCAGGGAAATGTATGCCCTGCCTTTACACACAACTCTTTTCTTTTTTTTTTTTTTAACTCTTTTCAAAATAGATGCTTACCGCTTCTGCTTCAGCAGGGTCATACCAAACAGTGATATAAGGGTGACGCAAAGCTTCATCTACAGAGATTCGCTTGTCGGGATCTATGACTAACATTTTTGATAGTAAGTCTCTGGCTTGACTTGCTAGGGTAAAAACAAATATTAGATTAATAAAGTAACAATTTTAACCTGAGAATCACACAATAAAGAACTAAATGTGACAGCACAGACAGAGCAAAAATATACTAACTCTGAGAAACTGGTGATAGATTCAGGATTATTAGTCTCTTTCTTTAAGAGGAAATCAAGCAGCCATTTCCACTACAAATCAGGCTTTCAAAGGTGCTTTTGGCCTGAGTATGGTGGGGGGAAGGACAGGGCATAAAGCTGACAAACCATGGACAGCGAGGGTACAGGAGCTAAGCTGAGGGTGGCGCTGCCCAGAGTGCAGGCATGAAGCACAGGCAGGCCTTTTCTTTTGATGCCACATCAAAGTGAAACTGAACGGACTGAGCCGCACAAAGATTTCATATTTGCGTCATACAGACATTTCACAGATATCTCTGCTTTGCCTGTGCTGTGCTTGGCCGCTCAGTCGTGTCCGGCTCTGCAACCCCATGGACTGTAGCCCACCAGGCTCCTCTGTCCTTGGGATTTTTCAGGCAATAACACTGGAGTGGGTAGCCATTCCCTTCTCCAGGGGATCTTTCCAATCCAGGGATCAAACCCAGGTCTCTTGGACTGCAGGCGGATTCTTTACTGAGCCACCAGGGAAGACCTCTGCTTTGCCTACCTGTATACAATGTACACTTTTAAAAAAATCTAGAGATTAGTAGTTAGAAAAAAATTGAACAAGCTCAATAATTTGGTTAAATACAAGGCTCACCTAGGTTTCAGCAATTAAAATTCACAGGTGGGACCTCTCTGGTGGTCCAGTTGCTGAGATACTGCACTCCCAGTGCAGGGGGACCAGGTTCAATCCCTGGTCAGGGAACTAGAGCCCACATGCTGCACCTAAGTGCTTGCATGCCACAGCCCAAGACCCCACACACCACAGCTAAGACCCGGGACAGCCAAATAAATACCAAACCAAATAAAGTTCACATATGTAGGCAAAGGAGAGATGGAACTCTTCTGAATGAGGCACAGTTTGTCTTGATGTAGAGAAAATCAAATCTATTATTTTCCCTTAAAATACATTTTAGTGATGGGCACAGGATAAGGGGAGAAGGCCTTTTAAAATTTCTGACTCTTCAAATGGGTGAGAATCTTTATTCAAGTATTCTTTACACCTGATAACAGTTTGAATTCCATTTGCTGTAACTAATATAAGAATCTTTCAGACTATGTAAATATTGTGACCAGAGGCTTCAGTTTTGTCCCCTTTATTGAGGACAAAACTTCTAGGTCTTTAAGCTTTCTTTCTGAAATGCCTTCATTCTAGCCTATAAATGACTTTGAGGGTTTTCAACTATTTCATCTTTCAGTTTTCACAGATTTTAGAATGCAAACATAAAAAAAGCTTCACCAGATAATGAAAACAAGTATAAGAAAAAAGGATATCTTACTTTTAATTTTGTCTCGTTCAGATTCTGATGGGAATATCCAATCTGGAAAGAGTTCTTCAAATTTGATTCCAGGATACTTTGGTCTGTTTTCTACATAATTCCTCACAGTTGGCTGAAGTTTCTTCATGAAATCTGCAGATGGTGTTCCTAGCTGCTCAATAACTTTATTCCACTGATCAATATCTAAGGAGTCTCTTGAGGAAAATACAACTGAAACGCCTTATATTCATATTACATAAAGTTGCATCATTCAAAGAGAAACTTAAATTATACTTATCAATGAATAATTAATCAGACCAGCTCACTGGGTCAGCAGAAGCATTCTGAAATAATATTCAAATAAGGTTTGGGTTTCTAATTAAGACTATTTAAAAAAACAAACTCTGCACCATGTAAACTCTGGTCACAGTTTATTAAATCAACACAATGAAGTCTTTATGGCTTCCTATTCTAGACCAAAATAAAGTTATCTTGAATCTGAAGAATATCTATGACTGAAAGGCTTAAACATGAAAGTAGGTAATAATTATGTAGGTAAATTGAAATCAGTTCTCATAATAATGGGCTTCCCTGATAGCTCAGTTGGTGAAGAATCCGCCTGCAATGCAGGAGACCCTGGTTCGATTCCTGGGTCGGGATGATCCCCTGGAGAAGGGATAGGCTACCCACTCTGGTATTCTTGGGCTTCCCGTGTGGCTCAGCTGGTAAAGAATCTGCCTCCAATGCAGGAGACCTGGGTTCGATCCCTGGGTTGGGAAGATTCTCTGGAGAAGGGAAGGCTACCCACTCCAGTATTCTGGCCTGGAGAATTCCAGCAAAGAGTTGGACAAGACTGAGTGTCTTTCAAGTGACTTTCACTTCGCTTCCACTTCTTGTAATAAAGCTATGTTAGATATAAAGTTCCCTAAAATAGAGAGACCTAACTGCTCAATTTACAGCTGGGAGCCACCCTGCGGGCTTGGCAGGATGCGGTTGCACAAGGGAGGGGGCGGGAGCCTGGGCTCTGGACTTTCTGAGCCCTCATCAGGTCATCTCCCACTGTAGCTGGGCTTACAACATTGAGCAGCGCCAGCTTTGAGAGGCCATTAAGTTTTACTTGGCACTGACTCTGGCTATCATTGCAATATAAATAAGTGTGTTTTATTTCCTTTCAAAGTACATGACCTAGGTTTCAGACTCCATTGTGTGTTAGTCACTCACTAGGTGTCAGGCAGTCAATCCCCTTGGGTCTCATCTTCCTATTTGTAAAATGTAGACAATGCCAGCTTTCTCTCTTTTTCTGGAAGCTTGAGATAACTGGCAAGATGAATGTGGAAAGTGATTCTAAAACCATAAATATTATATAAGAGAACACAAACCAGAGGAATCAAATAAATAAATAGAATCTTTAAAAAGTGATTAATTGAGGTATGTCTTCGAAAAATAAAATGATATCACTGTGAAAGAACCTCGGGAACAAACATGTTCTTCAAAGAACAAAGGAGGAGGCCCTCTTGTCTCCTGTAATGGCTTTCTTCTTACTGGCATACCATCACCATTTTGCTCTCCACTGGAGCATTCCATCACCAATCAAACATAATTTTTTTCCCTCTCATCTTAAAACAACAGTCAATTTCCTTTGAACAGTCACTTTCCTTTGAACTTCCGTAGCTTAGCTACCATTCCCATTTGCAGCAATACAGAGTTGTCTATATCTTCAATTCCCACCCTGTCATTCTCTCTTAACCATTCTTTTCAGCCATCATTTCATGAAAACTGTGCCCATCAAAGTTGCAGGGGACCGTCCCTCAGTTCTCAGTCCTCACCTTTTTGACAGTGTTCATGTGTTCCCTCAGTAATCTGCTTCTGGGCCTCCAGGGTCCCGTACTTCCTGAAAGGTACCTGGCAGAAGCTTTCTCTTTCTTATAAGCCACGAGGAGTTCTTTTCTACCTTCGGTTGTGGACCTAAAACAAATCTCTGACAACTGCAGTCTGGTTTTCAGAATCTTTTTCTATCTCATGTTTGAAAAAAAGAGCAAAATTGTCTTTGGAAAATGATGGTAATCTCTGTGTGTGTTCTAAGGATGACATTAGGTGACCTTATACATAAAATTATTATTACTGATATTGTAAGATGTTAATATGTAAATTAAGAACTTTAAATTATTTAATAATGCACCAAAAATTCCCCACACTTTTCACATCTGTACTATCTGAAGAACATAGTTAAGTAGTTAAAGAAAGGAAAAATGCAAAATAAATTAAAAATTGAGACAAAGTGAATGTTTAGTTGATACTTCTAATTATATATCGTTAGGGAATTCCCTGACAGGCCAGTGATTAGGATTCGGTACTTTCACTGCTGAGGGCGTGGTTTCAATCCCTGATTGGGGAACCAAGACCCTACAAGCCTCGTACTATGGCATAATAAATAAACATATCTTTAGAATACATCAATTTTTCCTTTTTATATTGAGTTTATTTGCAAATTAAATATTTCCTATTTATAGTTTGAAACAACTGAATCTAAGGTAAGGCTATGAAAAATTGCTAGAAAATGTATTAGAACAAAATAAAATGCTATGTTTAACTTCACATAAAATCTATGATGTGAAAACTATTAAGGAAGGTAAATAAAATGATAGGGATAAAATTTTTTCATTTCAAGTTTGTGTTGTGAAGATTTATATTACAAGAAAATCACCCTCATAAAATCATAAAAATGAAAATTAATAAAATATATATAAAACATTGACTACACAACTTAATTTCTCTTAAAGATAACCATCAATCTGCCAGCAGAGACTACTTTAAGCTTTCATAATGAAAAAATAAAATCAAAAGACTAACGAAAATTTTAGGTGGTGAGAACACAAATGAAAAAGGGTATATGTGAAGAACTAAGTTAGAATAAAAAATACTGAAGATGGAAGAACATGAGGAATATGAGAAAAGAAGGCTATTGAAACTATTATATATCTATTCTTCCTTATGCTACATATCATTAATATGATTTGCTGACCACAGTATAAATTAACCTTTTGCATTTTATATTTATTTAGACTTCCCCAGTAGGGAAGTCACAAATAACCATCTAAGTGGATCGCTAAAAGTTTCTACGAAATGTCAGAAGAGTAACAAACAAAAAAATTTAGCAAATACTGTTCCTCACAAACTTTTCACTTTAATTTTTTTCCCTTTAGGTCTTATGTAGCACGCTTCAGTTCTTACTTTGGAGGAAAATATTCTATTGCATCCTGGTAACTGATGAAATAGTATATTAAACAAATTACACAAGAATATTGGCCTATTAAATTTAGACAACTCCCTAGATGGTTAATTAACTAAACAGTATTTTCATTTAAACACCAGAACACATTTGTCAAAGAGTAAAGGCATTTCTTATAAGCTATTTTTAACAAAATTAAGAATATAAATTGATTTAATTCTACGTCTCAACAAAATCGTTAGTCAAGTAAGAAAGAAAACATAAAATTGAACCATTTGATCTGTGACACTAATTTAACATATATAATCAAGACCTCCTTAGAATACAGTCTAGAATTACGACATTTTTCTTTTGAGATCCTGCTGCCTTTGGTATTTATGGAAAACATGGCCGGGAAGGTCCCCGGGAAGGATACGATCAGTGCCTTGGAATATCACACAACCTTTCACCAGCTCTCCCATGATGCAACCCACTGACCAGATATCAACTGAAAATAAAGTGAAATGACAAAATTATGAAGTGCCATGAACAAAACAAAGGTGAGGAAAAGGTTTCTAACAGTGCACTAAATACATAAACATGGAAAATAAACGGCCAGTTAAGGGTGAACTGTTTTAGACAGTATGAAAGATTGCTGACCTCTATTTTGGCTTTCAGTTTGCAGCAATCTGGGCTTTCAGTGCCAAAGAGTCCAACACTTTACAGCTTCAAAGACAAAGTCCCAGAAATAAGGAGTGCCTGTCCCCAGAAAGCTGCTTCCAGGCACGAGCCCACCCCGGCTCCCGGCCTTGTGGTCAGCACCAGGTATCTCCCTGTGAAGGATACAGTCTCTTCCTGGGAACAGGACTTTATGGAGGACCATTTCTGCCATGATGCACCCGACAGACCAGATGTCCACTACCAAATACCAGGTGATTAAAACCAGCCAGAGACCGCCCCCACGCATGTCTTTTCTCAAATCCCCTCCCAAACAAAGACAGACCCAGCTTGTTAGTAGAACTCGTGTGAAGTATGAACACCATGCCTCGGAGTGATCCGTTTCTAAACTGTCAAGTCAGCGGGGCCCCACAGGGCCAGGCTTGCCTGGGTTCCGGAGAGGGCCAGAGGTGCCTCACCTTCTGGCTGTTCCCCTTCTCTGCGGGGCCCAGATGAATCAAGGCCTCAGAAGCCCAGACAGAGCTCTTCAGTGCCCCTGCTGGTGGAGGTGGGCTGAGAGACGCTAACAGGGGACAGAATTTTCTCTCATGTCCATAGAGGACTAGAAGGCCACAGACTTGTGTCTCTCTGAATAGGAGCACAAGTTCTAAAACATCTGAATAAACTTGAAGCTCAACTCATTTCAGATGACTTAGGCAAACTTTCAGACTCTTTTTTTTTTTTTATAAGTAAGTGTGCTTTAGTTCTTTTTGACAAATTTTTCAAAGGCTAAGTTTCAAAGAGCTCTGATATTGCTAGAATAAGTCTTGCTGTTAAAAAAACAAACAAACACCAATTTTACACACAAAAAGCACATGTTGTATTGTTCCATTTATATCTAGTTCAAAAATAAGAAAAGTCAATCTATGGTGCTGGAAATCAGGATAACGGCTTCCCTTGGGGGTTGAGACCCAGAGGGGTCCCGGGGAGGCCTCCGTTATGCTGCTGGTTACGTGGGTGTGCTTCCGCTGAGCGGCACACTTGGGATTTGCATATTTTTTTGTAAGTATATTATACTTTGATAAATGTCCAAAATATTCATTTCAAACGTGAATAATTTTAACCAATGGAAATATAAAATTATTTCTCATCTGTGAACTATGATAATCTACGCATAACAGTCTCCGTATTATATTTCATACAGTTCACAGGAAAGAGAAAAAAACTAGTGATGACTAATAGCACTAATTTTAAACATCGCAGCCTCTTCCAGTTCTGTCTGTACTCACCGTTCTCTTTGTAGCCCATGCCCAGGATGACTTCGGGTGCCCGATAATACCGCGTCACCACATAGGGGGTCATCATAAAGTTGGTGCACGCCGTGCGAGCCAGGCCAAAGTCAAGGATCTTAAGGGTGCAGTCTGACTTTACTACAATGTTACTAGGCTTCAGATCCTAGGACAGAAAAGGTTTGAATTAATACAGTGAACCAAAGCATGCTAAGTAAACAATCTCACGTTGGTAAGGATTTGTGAGGTCAGTGACCACTGAAGTAAGTGAGAGTGCTGGGAGAAGGAAGAAAGTTAGAATTGAACCCTGGGATTTTAGAATCATGTTGGAAAACCTAACTCTCAAGTTGAAACCAATACAAATCAGTCTAGAGAGACCAGACGGTTGCCCTTATCTGCTGTGTGGAAACCTGCATGACACTACTTTGCTTAAATTCTGTTGAGAGTCTCTACAACATCCACTCGTCCCTCCTTCCACGCCTGGGTCATCCTTCAGTTCCCAACATTCTGGTTCTTCCCTGCTATCCAACGGAAATATAATTCAAGCCCCATGTGTGATTTACATTTTCTAACAACCACCTTAAAAAAGTGACTAGAAAAGGTAAGATTTAACTTTAATATTTTCTTTAATCCAATACAGTGTATTTCCATAGTATTCATTTCTAAAATGTAACCAACATACAAACATTATTGAGATATCTTACATTTTTTGGTACTGTCTTTGAAATCCAGTATTTATTTATAATTATAGCCACATTCTGAGTATTTAATAGCTTCATGTGGCTAGAGGCTATGATATTGGACAGCATAGGGCTAGAATTCTCAGACCCTGGAATCTCCCAAAGGCTTCTTCTTTCTTTGGGAGAAGAATCCCATGATTACCAACACCAACTTCCCATCCCCTGGGACCTACCGTTCCCTGGCACACACACTACTCTTAAAGTCCCTTCTTCACCCCTACCAGTGAGGGTTCTGTGAGAGGAGGTCTCTCTGTGCTCCCAGCATGGAGTCTGGCACAGCAGATTCTCAGAAAATGTTTGCCACGTGAATGTACACATCATACTCTACCACACTCTCAACGCAACTCATCACAAAACTTCTGCAGCTTTTCGCCTCGTTACTCTAGGGCCTTTCTTTATGGCGATCCCCTACATCCTAGACCCTTCCTCAAGTCACAAGAATTTGATTATTGCCTGGAACTTCGGCCTGAAAACTCACCCTAGAAACTATGACTTCTAAACAATCCATATCTATTATTTTCACAAGTGCTTTAATTGTGTAGCTACAATGTCAAATTGCCAAGTCACATCACACGGTAAATGATGTTTTAGGACCAGCACCTGGCTGAAACTTTCCAGTTGATGCATCACCAATGGGCATAGGTGCGCCTTGAGTGACAGCTGCCAAATGTTACTGGGATAAGTAGAAAAACATTTAGATTTACATCAGTCAAAACTAAGTTTCATTGCTGCTAAGGGCTTTCTTTCTAAACATTTGGAATTCAGTAAACTATAACATAACTATGCATTGCTTGAAAACATAATGAAAACTCCTACCAAGCCCATGCAGATGCACTGGTCCCTGGCTGCCCCAGAGCACTTCCTCCATGCATGTCCCAACATGAAGTGCTGACGGGAGCACGGCCAACCCTACCCACAGCTGCGAGGCCATACAAAACAAAGCATGGGAAGAATAGGCACCACACTCAAACCAGCGACCTTTTCCTATGAGGAGGCAGTAATGCAGCTAAGGTAAAACAAACCAATTTGTTCCTAGGTTCCTTTTTCAGAACCAAAGAGGAAAGGGTATTTCAGAATATAAATTAATTGTGCTTAGTCGCTCAGGCGTGTTCAACTCTTTGCAACCCCATGGACTGTAGACTGCCAGGCTCCTCTTTCCAAGGAGATTCTCCTTTGTATACACCATGGACTGTATAAAAAAGCAAAAACCTATGACACCGGAAGATGAGCCCCCAGATCAGAAGGTGTCCAGTACGCTACCAGGAAGAGCAAAGGGCAATTACTAATAGCTTTAGAAAGAATGAAGTGGCTAGGCCAAAGTGGAAATGACACTCAGTTGTGACTATTCCTGGTGGTGAAAGTAATGTCTGATGCTATAAAGAACAATACTGTATAGGAAGCTGGAAAGTTAGGTCCATGAATCAAGACAAATTGGAGATGGTCAAGCCGGAGATGGCAAGATTGAACATTGACATCTTAGGAATCAGTGAACTAAAAGAGACAGGAATCAGTTCAGTTCAGTTGCACAGTCGTGTCCCACTCTTTGCAACCCCATGGACAGTAGCATGCCAGGCTTCCCTATCCATCACCAACTCTCGGAGCTTACTCAAACTCATGTCCATAGCATAGCTGACGTCATCCAACCATCCCATCCTCTGTTGTCCCCTTAGCCTCCTGCCTTCAATCTTTCCCAGCACCAGGGTCTTTTCTAATGAGTCAGTTCTTCGCATCAGGTGGCTAAAGTACTGGAGCTTCAGCTTCAGCATCAGTCCTTCCAATGAATATTCAGTACTGATTTCCTTTAGGATTGAATGGATGGATTTCCTCGCTGTCCAAGGGACTCTCAAGAGTCTTCTCCAGCACCACAGTTCAAAAGCATCAATTCTTTGGTGTTCAGCTTTCTTTATGGTCCAACATTCACATCCATACATGACTACTGGAAAAACCATAGTTTTGATTATGTGAACCTTTGTTGGCAAAGTAATGTCTTTGCTTTTTAATATGCAGTCTAGGTTGGTCATAACTTTCCTTCCAAGGAGCAAGTGTCTTTTAATTTCATGGCTGCACTCACCATCTGCAAAGAATCTGGAGCCCAAGAAAATAAAGTCTGTCACTGTTTCCATTGTTTCTTCATGTATTTTCCACGAAGTGATGGGACCGAATGCCATGATCTTTGTTTTCTGAATGTTGAGCTTTAAGCTAACTTTTTCACTCTCCTCTTTTACTTTCATCAAGAGGCTCTTTAGTTCTTCTTCATTTTCTGTCATAAGCCTGGTGTCATCTGCATATCTGGGGTTATTGATATTTCTCCCAGCAATCTTGATTCCAGCTTGTGCTTCATCCAGCCCAGCGTTTCTCATGATGTACTCTGAATATAAGTTAAATAAGCAGGGTGACAATATACAGCCTTGACATACTCCTTTCCCAATTTGGAACCAGTCTGTTGTTCCATGTCCAGTTCTAACTATTGCTTCTTGACCTGCATAAAGATTCCTTAGGAGGCAGGTCAGGTGGTCTGGTAGTCTCATCTCTTGAAGAATTTTCCACAGTTTGTTGTGATCCACACAGTCAAAGGCTTTGGCATAGTCAATAAAGCAGAAGTAGGTGCTTTTCTGGAACTCTCTTGCTTTTTCGATGATCCAATGGATATTGGCAATTTCTGGTTCCTCTGCCTTTCTAAATCCAGTTTGAACATTTGGAAGTTCATAGTTCACATGCTGTCGAAGTCTGGCTTAGAGAATTTTCAGCATTACTTTGCTAGTGTGTGAGATGAGTGCAATTGTGTGGTAGTTTGAGCATTCTCTGGCATTGATTTTCTTTGGGAATGGAGTGAAAACAGACCTCTTCCAGTCCTGTGGCCACTGCTGAGTTTTCAAAACTTGCTACCATATTGAGTGCAGTACTTTCACAGCATCATCTTTTAGGATTTGAAATAGCTCAGCTGGAATTCCATCAACTCCACTAGCTTTGTTTGTAGTGATGCTTCCTAAGGCCCACTTGACTTCGCATACCAGGATGTCTGGCTCTAGGTGAGTGATCACACCATCGTGATTATCTGGGTCATGAAGACGTTTTGTGTATAGTTCTTTAGTGTATTGTTGCTACCTCTTTTTAATATCTTCTGCTTCTGTTAGGTCCATACCATTTCTGTCCTTTATTGTGCATGAAATGTTCCCTTGGTATCTCTAATTTTCTTGAAGAGATCTCTAGTCTTTCCCATTTTATTGTTTTATTTCTTTGCATTGATCACTGAGGAAGCTTTCTTATCTCTCCTTGCTATTCTTTGGAACTCTGCATTAAAATGGGTATATCTTCCCTTTTCTCCTTTGCCTTTCGCTTCTCTTCTTTTCTCAGTTATTTGTAAGGCCTCCTCAGATAGCCATTTTGCCTTTTTGCATTTCTCTTGGGGATGGTCTTGATCACTGCCTCCTGTACAATGTCATGAACCTCCATTCATAGTTCACCTGGCACTCTGTCTATCAGATCTAGTCCCTTAAATCTATTTTTCACTTCCACTGAATAGTCATAAGGGATTTGATTTAGGTCATATCTGAATGGTCTAGTGGTTTTCTCCACTTTCTTCAATTTCAGTCTGAATTTGGCAACAAGGAGTTCATGGTCTGAGCCACAGTCAGCTCCCAATCTTGTTTTTGCTGACTTATAGATCTTTTCCATTTTCGGCTGCAAAGAATATAATCAATCTGATTTCGGTACTGACCATCTGGTGATGTCCATGTGTAGAGTCTTCTCTTTGTTGTTGGAAGAGGGTGTCTGCTATGACCAGTGTGTTCTCTTGGCAAAACTCTATTAGCCTTTGATCTGTTTCATTTTGTACTCCAAGGCCCAATTTGCCTGTTACTCTAGGTATCTCTTGATTTCCTACTTTTGCATGTAAAAGTAGGAAGTCAGACATGAATAGTGAATTTAATTCAGATGATCATTCTATCTACTACTGTGGGTGAGAATACCTTAGAGGAAATGGAGTAGCCCTCAGAGTCAACAAAAAAGTCCAAAATGTAGTACTTAGGTGCAGTCTCAAAGTGACTGAATGGGTTCCAAGGCAACCCACTCAACATCAGTTCAGTCGCTTAGTCATGTCCAAGTCTTTGCGATCCCATGAACTGCAGCACGCCAGGCCTCCCTGTCTATCACCAACGCCTGGAGTCCACCCAAACCCACATCCATTGAGTTGGTAATGCCATCCAACCATCTCATCCTCTGTCATTCCCTTCTCCTCCCACCCTCAATCTTTCCCAGCATCAGGGTCTTTTCAAATGAGTCAGCTCTCCCCATCAGGTGGCCAAAGTACTGGAGTTTCAGCTTCAGCATCAGTCCTTCCAATGAACACCCAGGACTGATCTCCTTTAGGATGGACTGGTTGGATCTCCTTGCAGTCCAAGGGACTCTCAAGAGTCTTCTCCAGCACCACAGTTCAAAAGCATCAATTCTTCGGCACTCAGTTTTCTTTATAGTCCAACTCTCATATCCATACATGACCACTGGAAAAACCATAGTTTTGATTATATGGACCTTTGTTGGCAAAGTAGTGTCTCTGCTTTTTAATATGCTGTCTAGCTTGGTCATAACTTTCCTTCCAAAGAGTAAGCGTCTTTTAATTTCATGGCTGCAATCACCATCTGCAGTGATTTTGGAGTCCAGAAAAATAAAGTCAGCCATTGTTTCCACTGTTTCCCCATCTATTTGTCATGAAGTGATGGGACCAAATGCCATGATCTTAGTTTTCTGAATGTTGAGCTTTAAGCCAACTTTTTCACTCTCCTCTTTCACTTTCATGAAGAGGCTCTTTAGTTCTTCACTTTCTGCCATAAGGGTGGTGTCATCTGCGTATCTGAGGTTCTTGATATTTTTCCCAGCAATCTTGATCACAGTAATCCAAGTCTACGTCCCAACCAGTAATGCTGAAGAAGGTGAAGCTGAATGGTTCTATGAAGACCTATAAAACCTTCTAGAACACCAAAAAAAGATGTTCTTTTCAACACAGAGGATTGGAATGCAAAAGTAGGAAGTCAAGAGATACCCAGAATAACGGGCAAGTTTGGCCTTGGAGTACAAAATGAAGTAGGACAAAGGCTAACAGAGTTTTGCCAAGAGAATGTGCTGGTCATAGCAAACACCCCTTTTCAAAAACCCACAAAAGACCACTCTACACATGGACATTGCCAGATGGTCAATATAAAAATTTGATTATGTTCTTAGAAGCCAAAGATGGAGAAGCTCTATACAATCAGTAAAAACAAGACTTGGAGCTGACTGTGGCTAAGATCACAAGCTCCTTTTTGCAAAATTCAGGCTTAAACTGAGGTACGGAAAACTACTAGGCCATTCAGGTATGACCTAAATCAAATCCCTTATGATTAGATGGTGAAGGTGATGAATAGATTCAAGGGATTAGATCTGGTAGACAGAGTGCCTGAAGAACTATGAATGGAGGTTCATAATATTGTACAGGAGACAGTGACCAAAAGCATCCTAAAGAAAAAGAAATCCAAGAAGGCAAAGCTGTTGTCTGAGGATGCCTTACAAATAACTGAGGAAAAAAGAAAAGCGAATAAAGGAAAGGGAGAAAGGGAAAGATAGACCCAACTGAATGCAGAGTTCCAAAGGATAGTAAGGAGAGATAAGAAGGCCTTTTTAAATGAGCAATGCAAAGAAACAGAGGAAAACAACATAAACGGAAAGGCTAGAGATCTCTTCAAGAAAACTGGAGATATCAAGAGAACATCTCATGCAAGGATGGGCATGATAAAGGACAGACGGTCCTTACCATTAAGGACCTAACAGAAGTAGACGAGATTAAGAAGAGGTGGCAAGAATACACAGAAGAACTATAGAAAAAACATCTTAATGACCAGGATAACCGTGATGGTGTGGTTACTCACCTAGAGCCAGACACCCTGGAGTGTGAAGTCAAGTGGGCCTTAGAAAGCATTACTAGGACCTAGGCTAGTGGAGGTGATGGAATTTCAGCTGAATTATTTAAAATCCTAAAAGATGATGCTGTTACAGGGCTGCACTCAATATGGCAGCAAATTTGGAAAACTCAGCAGTGGCCACAGGACTGGAAAAGTTCAGTTTTCATTCCAATCCCCAAGAAAGGCAAGGCCAAAAAATGTTCCAACTACCATACAATTGCACACATTTCACATCCTAGCAAGGTTATGCTCAAAATCCTTCCAGCTAGGTTTAGCAGTATGTGAAATGAGAACTTCCAGATGTACAACCTGGGTTTCAAAGAGGCAGAGGAACCAGAGATCAAATTGCCAACATTCAATGGATCACGGAGAAAGCAAGGGAGTTCCAAAATAACAACCTACTTCTGCTTCATGGGTTAAACTAAAACCTTTGACTGTGTGGATCACAACAAACTGGAAAATTATCAAAGAGATGGGAATACCTTACCTGTCTCCTGAGAAATCTGTATGTAGGCCAAGAAGCAACAATCAGAACCTTACATGGAACAACTGACTGGTTCCAAATTTGTTAAGGAGTACAACAAGGCTATATACTGTCACCCTGCTTATTATATGCAGAGTACATCATGGAAATGCCAGGCTGGAAGAATCGCAAGCTGGAATCAAGAATGCCAGGAGAAATATCAAGAACTTCAGATATGCACATGATATCACTCTGATGGGGAAAGTGAAGAGGAACTAAAGAGCCTCTTGATGAAGGTGAAATAAGAGGGTGAAAAAGCTTGTTCGAAACTGAACATAAAAAACTAAGATTATGGTGTCCAGTCCCATCATTTCATGGCAAACAGAAGGGGATAAAGTAGGAGCAGTGACAGAATTTCTTTTCTTGGGCTCCAAAATCACTGCAGACAGTGACTGCAGCCATGAAATTAGAAGATGCTTACTCCTTGGAAGGAAGGCTGTAACAAACCTAGACAGCATACTAAAAAGGAGAGATATCACTTTGCCAGCAAAGGTCCATATAATCAAAGCTATGGTTTTTCCAGTAGTCATGTATGGATGTGAGAGTTGGACTATAAGGACGGCTGAGCAGCAAAGAATTGATGCTTTCAAATTGCAGTGCTGAAGGAGACTCTTTAGAGTCTGTCAGATTGCAAGGAGATGAGACAGTCAATCCTAATGGAAATCAACTCTGAATATTCATTGGAAGGACTGATTTTGAAGGTGAAACTCCAATACTTTGGACACCTGATGCAAAGAGCTGACTCACTGGAAAAGATCCTAATGCTGGGAAAGGCTGAAACCAAGAGAAGGGGGTGGTAGAGGAAGAGATGGTTAGATAGCACCACTGATTCAATGCACATGAATTTGAGCAAACTTGAGGAGATACTGGAGGACAGAGGAACCTGGCGTGCTACAGCCCACGGGCTTGCAGAGCTGGACATGACTTAGTGACATGACTTAACAACATACTTGACCACCTAGCAGTCGCTGAAATCCAGCCTGGCCTTGAACTAACACAGCCACACGAACAAGGATGATCAGAGCGGTGTCATCCAGCCTGATGAACTGCTGTGTGGTTAGAAAACATGCACATACCAGCCACCTCTACCTGTCAGAAGAGTGCCCTCTTGCTCTGATTTTGTTGGACAAACTGCCATCCAAGTAAAGATGGACTTTACTGCCATCTACTGGAAAACTATGATAGTCAAATGCAGACCTGTGGAATCAAGCTGTGGGAAGGTGTGGGTTGCTATCCTGGCCGGAATGGTAGAGGTGGCCATGTTGGGAGGCAATGGAAGGTGCCTAGAGAGATCCCGGGGCTTCTGAGGGTTCCCCACATGCACAGCCACTCTCCCATCAGTCTCCACACACGACCAGAAGCAGCTTTCCACTAATGAAGTAGATTTCTAGTTTGAAGATGGCAGAGTAAAGACAATTCTTCCCCTCCAAATCCTGAAAACCATCCCAAACAAGGAAAACAAGAAATACACAGTAAAATACAAACGACACCTAAATTTGGGGGCTTGATGCACAGAGTATGGTGATGGCGGCCCTGGGGCAGCCAACAAGGGTATACAAAACACCTGCAACCAAACAAGGGCAGGAGCAGAGGAGTCGAGGCTGAGGGTGTTGTCACTCCTCATCAGTTCTCGATCCAGACCCGCTGACTGAAGAAGTGTAACCACTGTCCACTGACTTGATTTCCGCACATGCACCTATGACCGCTTACTCGGGTGATGGTGTCTTGGGACAGGAGCCTAACTAGACGTTTAGAGAAGTATTAGACATAAGTTCTAAGTGGACAATGAAAGTCAAAGACTCAAAACAGCATCATGCCTCCCCCAGCTGGTGGTAGGGAGTGGTCATGGAGGCTAGCTAATAAATGGAGACTGGTTCAGATCTCTTCCAACTATATTATGACACAGGCCTGGGGCAACACTGTGAAAGAAGATTGCTGTCCATCTCACAAGGTTTCTGATCCTCTTTTCTAATCAGTATGGGAGAACGCATACCAAATCAATGACTGTATGACACAGATGAGGCCTTATTAATCTGTGCTGGACAACACCGTGTCCAGCACAGCAGCTAAAATCAGGACCCCTGGTCAGCTCGGTCTCGGGGGTCGACATTCTCTAGCATCCATCTCATTTCTTCAAGGGCTGGACTAGTGAATTAAACTGAGCTAGGAGGGACCACCCCCTGACATTTTTAGGTTCTAATGGTGGTAGTAATCTCCTCCACTCTTCCCCCATCTCCAGAGTTCAACAGCATTTTTGATGTACTATCTTGAGGGTGGCAGTTTCATGTTTCTACTTGGCCTTCCAATCAAGATGACTCTTAACTCCAGATCAAAGAACAAATGCAGGGGTCAATCTGCCAGGACTATCACTGTCAAGTGTATCAGTTCCAATCACATACTTGAGGACTGGGAAGATGACTGCTGCATGGGTCCATGGACCCCGTGGTCCATTTTGGACCACCAGACTTGTACACTTCAGGAATGAACAATGCAGAGAATGAGGACCTGCTGTGGCTCCAAGGTCAACCACCTGGTGAAAGGGACTGTGGTCTGTCTCTTCCCCTCAGGAAGGGAGGCTCATGAGGAGCCTGAGGGGGCTGCTCTTGACCTGTGTGCAGAAGCAGAGCTGACAAGGACAAGGGTGGACAGTGGTAGCCATGAAAATGCCTGTCCATCTCTCTACTGTGGGCGTGCAACTGACAGACACCCCGCTGAGGGGCCCTAATCCTCCCCTCCACTCACGACAAGGCCACAAGTCCCACAGCGGCTGTTGCCCACATGCATGGAACTGCATGGAGAAGGAGGTCCTTTCCTATGAGACACTGGATTCCTCTAACAGACAGCTTCCAGCCCTTCTTCACACCCTCTCTGTGCCAAAGGGTCAGACTGTGCTGTCCCCTGCCAGCTCTCCCACCTCCTCTGACTCCCTCTTTCTGCTCTTCCTCAGAGGCCTTCTCCCCGCATCTCCTGCATGTCTAATGCCATCATGGCACCCTAACGCCTTCAGTGAAAAACCTCATATGCTCTATGGGGATGGAAGTCAGCACACAGGAATAAACAACTTGGCCAAGTGGAGTAATCCCACCCTCAGTGAGTGGCCCACAGTGAGACAGGGCTGTGGAATTGAATG
The DNA here is from genome assembly GCF_963930625.1 of Muntiacus reevesi. Taxonomy (NCBI): domain Eukaryota; kingdom Metazoa; phylum Chordata; class Mammalia; order Artiodactyla; family Cervidae; genus Muntiacus; species Muntiacus reevesi. The sequence goes on along the minus strand of NC_089249.1, from coordinate 179,947,529 downwards.
ACAAGCACTGCAGAAGGCAGGATGGGGTAGGGAGCAGGATGTTGAGGGATTTGTAGGGGATGGAAGTGGGGGGGAAGGTTCGCAGAAAGGTCAAGGTAGACCCCTCAGATCCCCACAGGTCGTGGTTCTTTCTTCACTTCTCATCAGTCAGTTCAGTTGCTTTGTTGTGTCCAACTGCAGCACGCCAGGCTTTCCTGTTCATCACCAACTCCCAGAGCTTGCTCAAACTCACGTCCATTGAGTCGGTGATGCCGTCCAACTATCTCATCCTCTGCCATCCCCTTCTCCTCTTGCCTTCAGTCTTTCCCAGCATTCGGGGTTTTTTTCCCCAATGATTCAGCTCTTCACATCAGGTGGCCAAAGTATTGGAGGTTCAGAATCAACCCTTTCAATGAATATTCAGGATTGACTTTTTTAGGATTGATTGGTTTGATTTCTTGCAGTCCAAGGGACTCTCAAGAGTCTTCTCCAACACCACAGTTCAAAAGCATCAATTCTTCAGCGCTCAGCTTCCTTTACAGTCCAACTCTCACATCTTTACTTCCACTGGCCTACTATCTACAAAATCCAAAACCAAGTTTCCAGACTCAGGCCTCAGGCACAATACCAACAGATCTGCTGGTATAAGGCACAGTAAAGGCATGGGTTAGGAGCCCAACCTGAAGACAGGGCACTGTAGTGAAGTCTGCACTTTGCCACATGAGAATTTCAGCCCCACCCCACACAGCCTCTCATACCAGCAACTAAGCTGCTCTCCCTCAGTCAAGAGACCGGAGCCTTTTTCTAGGAAAATAATGTCCAGAGAAAAGATCTGAAAACAGAGACACTGCGGCTACCTGCTGCCCTAGAGAAAAACCTCTCATTCAACAATCTCAGCTGAGGCACTTTCACTCGGCCTTCTAATGTTTCAGTCTTAAATAGGACCAGTGACAAAAAGTCACAAGACATTTGAAGAAAGCCTCACATACAACAGTGAGAGACCAAATATACTAAAAAAACCAAAACAAAAAACCTCAGGGGAAAGAAAAACAATGCAGGTAGCAGTTAAAAAAAAAAGAAAAACAACTTCAAGGGGACTTCCCTGGCAGACCAGTGGTTAAGATTCTGTGCTACCAATGCAGAGGGCACAGGATCAACCCCTGTTCAGGGAACTAAGATCCCACACACCACATGGTGTGGCTACAACAAACAAACAGACAAACAAATACTTCAAAGAGTTGAGAGAATTCATCACCACCAAACCAGCTTTACAACAAATGCTAAAGGAGTTTCTCTAGGTAGGAAACACAAGAGAAGGAAAAGATCTACACAAAATAAACCCAAAACAATTAAGAAAATGGTACTAGGACCATCAGTTCAGTTCAGTTGCTCAGTCGTGTCCAACTCTTTGCGACCCCATGGACTGCAGCACGCCAGGCTTCCCTGTCCATCACCAACTCCCAGAGCTTGCTCAAACTCATGTCCATTGAGTTGGTGATGCCATCCAGCCATCTCATCCTCTGTTGTCCCCTTCTCCTCCTGCTTTCAATCTTTCCCAGAATCAGGGTCTTTTCCAATGAGTCAGCTCTTCACATCAGGTGCCGAAGTACTGAAGCTTCAGCTTCAGTATCAGTCCTTCCAATCAATATTCAGGGTTGATTTCCTTTAGGATTGACTGGTTTGCCCTCCTTGCAGTCAAAGGGGCTCTCAAGAGTCTTCTCCAACACCAACACCACAGTTCAAAAGCATCAATTCTTCGGCGCTCAGCTTTCTTCATGGTCTAATTCTCACATTCATATATGAGTACTGGAAAAACCATAGTTTTGACTATATAGACATACATATTGAAAATTACCTTAAATGTGAATGGATTAAATGAACCAACCAAAAGACACAGACCACCTGGGTGGATGAAAACATGTGCATGTACACACTTTGACTTACCACACTACTCTACTTAACCCCTCCAAATCGTATGTAATTATCTTATATTGTTTAGGTTAACCATATTTCTTGCAATTGTAATTATCTTTTTTTTGGTCTGGATATTGATTGTGAAAACTGATAAACATCTCTTATTATTGTGACTATGTGTATTTGTTTAATACCATTGTATCATGATTGATCAACAGAAAATAACACAATTCTGTAACAGTAAAACTATCACTTAGTAGAAAAAAAACTTCAAAGAAATTCTAGCCTTGTAGATATGACAGTGCCTTCATGCAAGAAGAAAATGCTATTTCCCACAGCCAAGACATGGAAGCAACCCAAGTAAGTGCCTAATAATATGACTGAATAAGATGTGTTGTATGATTGTATGTATATATATATATACATACTGTGATGGCTCAGTAGGTAAAGAATCCGCCTGCAATGCAGGAGATGTGGGTTCAATCCCTGGGTTGGGAAGATTCCCTGGATGAGGAAAATGGCAAACTACTCAGTATTTGTACCTGAAAAATCCCATGGACAGAGGAGCCTAGTGGCTACAATCCAAAGGGTGGCAAAGAGTTGGACATGACTGAGTGACTAAGCATATATATATGCTTATATATATATATATATGTATACATATATATATATATAATGGAATATTAGTCATAAAAATGAATGAAATATTGCCATTTGCAGCAATGTAAATGAACCTAGAGCATATTATGTTTAGTGAAATAAGTCAGAGAAAGACAAATACTATATGATATCAATCACTTGGAATCTAAAAAATGATACACATAAATATATATACAAAATACAAACAGACTCACAGATATAGAAAACAAATTTGTGGTTAACAAACAGGAGAGGGAAGAGGGGAGGGACAATTTAGGGGTTTGGGATTAACAGATATATATAAGGAAGATATATAAAGGAAGCAACAAGGGTATACTGTACAGCACAAGGAACTATACCCATTATCTTATAGCAACCTATAATAGAATATAATCTCCAAAAATACTAAACCACTAGGCTGCACACCTGAAACTAATACAATATTGTAAATCAATCATATTCCAATTTAAAAAAAGAACAAAATGCTATAAAAAAGAACTTTTAAAGATAAAAAAGAGCTCCAACTAACTGGTACTTCAGAGAAAGACAGAATAAAGAACACATTTCTATTCTGAAATAATACAAATTTCCAAGAACTCTATGGCATGTCCTCCCAGACTGAAGTGCCCACCACAATTAATGAAAAAAAATTCCATATGCAGGCATATCACCATAACATTTCAGAATACAAGAAATAAAGAAACTTTAAAAGATGTTTCCAGAGATAAAAACAAAACTCAAACCAGGGCATCTGCAAAGGATCAGAAAGTTCAAAAGCCATACAACACTACACTACAATTGTACAGTACTTATACCTCAGGGGGCAACTGATTTATAACCAAGAATTTTATATTCAATCAAATCATTAATCATGTGATAGGGCAGAAGAAGAGTTTCAGATATCAGAGACCTCAAAAACTTTACTTTCCATGCACCACTTTTGGGGAGGCTATTGGAAGATATGTCCCACCAAAATAAAGGAGAGATGGGGGTCAGGAAGCAGAGAGAGGTGAAGGAAATCCTCAGAAAAATGCTGGGGCAAGGCCAGGATAAGGCCTTGGCATCAGGTATGGGTGTGGCCAGTCCAGATGTGAGCAGGGCTGAGGTTCCACAAGACTATCAAACCAATGAAACAGCTAAGCCATCTGCAGCAAGAGAACACTTAGACTATCTGGCACAAAGCGTAGGGTTTAATTAGCAGTAAAGACATATTTGCTTCCTCCTTCAAACAAACAACAAAGACCACAACTCTAACAAGTGAAAGACAAGTGTTGTTAAATCTAGGGACAAAAAGTTGAAGGGAAAAGAAATATAATCATGGTATAAATGTAAGCTTAACTGTGAAAAGTGTTTATAGGTCCTGATGATGTAAAACTGACATCTGATCTAAACCAATTATACTGTAACTATACTGAGAGGACAGGAGAGTGAAAGAGAGCTAAATCAGTATCTTCTGTCCCAAACTGAAGAGAGATCAACAAATAGAGATTTAATCATATTATTTCAAGATAGGGAGATAAACACCAAAATAACAGCTAAAAGAACTGAATGAGTGCTTCTGGGGAGAGAGTAATAGGAGGGAGAAAGTGGGGGTTCCTTTTTAATAAGTTATCCTTGATAAAAACAAAAAAAAAAAAGATTGACCAACTCATTCAGCAAGTTGCAGAACAATCATGTACAAGATGATCCTATTTTTTAAAAATAAAGGTTGTAAAGGACATAAGTATAAACAGATATGCTGGTATTACCTAAGTAAGAAGATGTATCAGTGTAAAGTCAGGAAGAAAACACCCAAATGCCATCAATGGCCTCTTCAAGGTGACAATGGAGGGCTGGGGGACTTTCCTTTCCATTTGCTTTTAATTATACAACATAAAAGTGGTAGGATTATGGCTGTTTTATTTTTCAAGTTATTAAATTGTATGTTTAGTTTGAACCATCTTAGTAAGCAAAACTGAACTGGTGTATCTATGCCTATGGTATCAGTTCAGTTCAGTTGCTCAGTCGTGTCCAGCTCTTTGTAACCCCGTGTACTACAGCATGCCAGGCCTCCCTGTCCATCACCAACTCCGGGAGCTTACTTAAACTCATGTCCATTGGTTGGATGGTGATGCGATCCAACCATCTTATCCGCCTTCAATCTTTCCCAGCATCAGGGTCTTTTCAAATGAGTCAGCTCTACATCAGGTAGCCAGAGTACTGGAGTTTCAGCTTCAGTATCGGTCCTTCAAATCAATATTCAGGGTTGATTTCCTTGAGGATTGACTGGTTGGATCTCCTTGCAGTCCAAGTGACTCTCAAGAGTCTTCTCCAACTCCACAGTTCAAAAGCATCAATTCCTCGGTGCTCAGCTTTCTTTACAGCCCAACTCTCACATGCATGCATGACTACTGGAAAAATCATAACCTTGACTAGACGGACCTTTGTTGGCAAAGTAGTGTCTCTGCTTTTTAATATGCTGTCTAGGTTGGTCATAACTTTTTTCCCGAGGATAAGCGTCTTTTAATTTCACAGCTGCAGTCACCATCTGCAGTGACTTTGGAGCCCCCCAAAATAAAGTCTGACACTGTTTCTACTGTTTCTCCATCTATTTGCCATGAAGTGATGGGACCGGAAGCCATGATCTTTGTTTTCTGAATGTTGAGCTTAAGCCAACTTTTCCACTCTCCTCTTTCACTTTCATCAAGAGGCTCTTTAGTTCTTCGTCACTTCCTGCCATAAGCCTGCTATCATCTGCATATCTGAGGTTATTGATATTTCTCTCAGCAATCTTGATTCCAGCTTGTGCTTCTTCCAGCCCAGCATTTATCATGATGCATATAAGTTAAATAAGCAGGGTGACAATATACAGCCTCGACATACTCCTTTTCCTATTTGGAACCAGTCTATTGTTCCATGTCCAGTTTTAACTATTGCTTCCTGTCCTGCATACAGGTTTCTCAAGAGGCAGGTCAGGTGGTCTGGTATTCCCATCTCTTTGAGAATTTTCCACAGTTTATTGTGACCACACAGTCAAAGGCTTTGGCATAGTCAATAAAGCAGAAGTAGGTGTTTTTCTGGAACTCTCTTGCTTTTTTGATGATCCAGTGGATATTGGCAACTTGATCTCTGGTTCCTCTGCTTTTTCTAAAACCAGTTCATATACTGTTGAAGTCTGGCTTGGAGAATTTTGAGCATTACTTTATTAGCATGCGAGAAGAGTACATGTGTGCGGTAGTTTGAGCATTCTTTGGCATTGCCTTTCTTAGGGACTGGAATGAAAACTGATCTTTTCCAGTCCTGTGGCCACTGCTGAGTTTTCCAAATTTGCTGGCATATTGAGTGCAGCACTTTCACAGCGTCATCTTTCAGGATTTGAAATAGCTCAACTGGAATTCCATCACCTCCTTTGTTCGTAGTGATGCTTCCTAAGGCCCACTTGACTTCACATTCCAGGATGTCGGACTCTAGGTGAGTGATCATACCATCATGATTATCTGGGTCGTGAAGATCTTTTTGTACAGTTCTTCTGTGTATTCTTGCCACCTTTTCTTAATATCTTCTTCTGTTAGGTCCATATCATTCCTGTCCTTTATTGAGTCCATTTTTGCATGAAATGTTCCCTTGGTATCTCTGATTTTCTTGAAGAGATCTCTAGTCTTTCCCATTCTATTGGTTTCCTCTGTTTCTTTGCATTGATCACTGAGGAAGGCTTTCTTACCTCTCCTTGCTATTCTTTGGAACTCTGCATTCAAATGGGAATATCTCTCCTTTTCTCATTTTCTTTTTGCTTCTCTTCTTTTCACAGCTATTTGTAAGGCCTCCTCAGACAGCTATTTTGCTTTTTTGCATTTCTCTTTTTTGGGGATCGTCTTGCTCCCGGTCTGTTAAATGTCATGAACCTTCGTCCATAGTTCATCAGGCACTCTGTTTATCAGATCTAGTCCCTTAAATCTATTTCTCACTTTCACTGTATAGTCGTTATTGATTTGATCTAGGTTATACCTGAATGGTTTAGTGGTTTTCTTACTTTCTTCACTTTCAGTTTGAATGTGGCAATAAGGAATTCATAATCTGAGCCACAGTCAGCTCCAAGTCTTGTTTTTGCTGGCTGTATAGAGCTTTTCCATCTTTGGCTACAGAGAATTTAATCAATCTGATTTTGGTGTTGACCATCTGGTGATGTCCATGTATAGAGTCTTCTCTTGTGTTGTTGGAAGAGGGTGTTTGCTATGACCAGTGTGTTCTCTTGGCAAAACTCTGTTAGCCTTTGACCTACTTCATTCTGTACTCCAGGGCCAAATTTGCCTGTTACTCCAGGTGTTTCTTGACTTCCTACTTTTGCATTCCAGTCCTCTGTAATGAAAAGAACATCTTTTTTTGGGTGTTAGTTCTGGAAGGTCTTGTAGGTCTTCATAGAACTGTTCAACTTCAGCTTTTTCAGCATTACTGGTCAGGGCATAGACTTAGATTACCGTCATATTGAATGGTTTGCCTTGGAAACGAACAGAGACCATTCTTTCGTTTTTGAGATTGCATCCAAGTACTGCATTTCGGTCTCTTTTGTTGACTATGATGGCTACTCCATTTCTTCTAAGCGATTCATGCCTACAGTAATAGTTATAATGGACATCTGAGTTAAGTTCACCCATTCCAGTCCATTTTAATTCTCTGACCCCTAAAATGTTGATGTTCACTCTTGCCATCTCCTGTTTGACCACTTCTAGTTTGCCTTGATTCATGGACCTAACATTCCAGGTTCCTATGCAATATTGCTGTTTACAGCATTGGACCTTGTTTCTATCACCAGTTACATCCACAACTAGGTGTTGTTTTGCTTTGGCTCCATCTCTTGATTCTTTGTGGAGCTATTTCTCCACTGATCTCCAGTAGCATATTGGGCACCTACCTACCTGGGGTGGAGAAGGAAATGGCAACCCACTCCAGTATTCTTGCCTGGAAAATTCCACGGATGGAGGAGCCTGGTGGGCTGCAGTCCATGGGGTTGCAAAGAGTCGGACACGACTGAGCGACTTCACTTTCTTTCTTTCTATGGTTCCTTTTGGAGAAGGAAATGGCAACCCACTCCGTTGTTCTTGCCTGGAGAATCCCATGGATGGAGAGGCCTGGTGGGCTGCCGTCTATGGGGTTGCAAAGAGTCGGACATGACCAAGCAACCAACACACAAACACACACCGACCTGGGGCGTTCATCTTTCGGTGTCCTATCTTTTTGCCTTTTCATACTGTTCATGGGGTTCTCAAGGCAAGAATACTGAAGTGGTTTGCCATTCCCTTCTCCAGTGGACCACATTTTGTCTACATGCTGCTGCTGCTGCTAAGTCACTTCAGTCGTGTCCGACTCTGTGCGACCCCATAGACGGCAGCCCACCAGGCTCTTCTGTCCATGGGATTCTCCAAACAAGAATACTGGAGTGAGTTGCCATCTCCTTCTTTGTCTATGGTATCACATACAGAAAAAAGGACAGGAAAAGTTCGCAGGAAACCATTAACACACTAAAGGGTAAGTGTGGTTGATCACCTCTTGGGACCTGGAGGAGTGGTGGGTGTGCAAACAGGGGCCTTATCTACCTTCCCCCAATGTGCACACGGTGCTTTCAGGCAAGCACGAAGTCCGCAGCCCTACTAATGTGTGAACAGGAAGGTGTAAGACAAGGCAGGAAGAGCCGGTGGGGAGACACAGAGGATGGAGAGGTGGTCGGCGAGGTCATGCTGTGCACACCAAAACCTCCTTGACCCTACGTGACTTTCTGGTCTGCCGGTGTGGGCCTACACTGCAGGGGCCAGGCATCACCTAACAGAGGCACGTGTATGCCACAGCTCTCACAAGCCATCCCTGGAACGAGAGGTGCTTCCCTATGTACGTCTGGGCCCAAGAGGGGAGACACAAGCGAGACAAACCGCTTGCCTGTGCAAAATTAATAAAGCTTAACATAATGAAGCCTAATTATCTGAGAACTTATTCTCAGGCAAGACTTTAATATAATATGTATTTAAGAGAAATTAGGAGTGCCTTTATTTTATATTTTATATATATTTATATATAGACCTTAATTTATATAAAAGTCTGTGAATATTTTAGGAAAAGAAATAGAATGGTATGCTAGGAAATCTTTATTTTTAATTAAAATGACTAGTGTCACTATTTTTAAAGCAAATTCATCAACTGAATTTATATTATTTTAACTGACCACATGGCAGCAGCAAAGGCGATTATTTAAATGACTGAAGACCGGTCAGGAATCTTTGCGGCAGGCCTCAGGCGGCAGACCTCACTCAGGCCTCAGACCTCATGTTCGCAAGGGGCAAGGGTTTGGCCCTCTCTGAACTGTGGGCTCTGCTACTGTGTGAGGCCTCCATTCAGCGGCTGTGATGGAACCACCCAACAGATTCAAAAGAATTACTACTACTATACCATCAAAAATCTCTCTGTTCTTTTGTGTATGAAAAGGTTTCATTGTTCTTGTCTCACTTCTTCCCTCCACAGACTTCAGTTCACAGAAAATACAACTTTTTGCTATTGAAACATAACATCAAGACAGTCAACAAAATCAATACAGTAACTATTTAAGGAACACTAAGAACCTTTCAATAAAACTATTATCTCTGCCTCCTGTCTCACTCAATACTTCAGTTGCTAAAAAAAACAAAAAACAACAAAGAAACAAACAAAAACTTTATCATGATTGTTTACACAGTGGTACAAATCAAAAAATTACAAAAGCTCATAAAATCAGCTTAGAGAACCTCTCTCTGGTTTTTAAATATGTACTCCCTGACAGGCAACACCACCATTCAAATTCCAGCCTTGGCCTAGTCAAGAGGTCTGCCTGGAGCCTTTCCAAGAGTTCCTACCAGTAGGGTTGGGATGCTGGAGCGGTAGAACTTTATGATGTAAGAAATGAATACTTGGGCGATAACTCATATAAAACTTCTAGAGCAACTGTATCATATACTACTTGGCCTTTAACTTTCCCCCACCCCCAAATTCAAATTCTTTGCACTAAAAACAGTATTTAAAGTATGAGAAAACTATTAACAGCAGGGATATCTGGGTAAAAGTATTTGGAAGTTCTTTGTCCTATTCTTGCAATTTTTTTCTAAGTTTTAAGTTATTTCCAAATAAAAACTTAAAAAAAAAAAGCAGCATTTTTCTGTGTATGAGTCTGGGCAGTTGGCTCATATCTGCACTCAGGGTGGCTCAGATGGGCGCAGGTAAACCAGGCATTCCACAAATGTCTTCTAATCTCAACAATCTTTGAGAAAGTAACATGATCCCAATGTTGGATTTTCAACATTGACAAATTTTTAAAAAATACGTTCTTTTGTATCTGAAGATTACAATAACAAAATGATTTTGATTAAAAGGAAAAAACCAATACAGTATCACTACTTACTCTATGAATGATACCAGCTGAATGTAGATGTTTAATACCACAGAGCATCTGGTAAAGAAGGTAGGACATTCTTTCATGGTCCAGCTCCATGTGAATGACCTGACATAAGTTAGCATCCATTAATTCCATAACCAAATACCTGAGGAAATAAATGATCAGCCATGTACACATGAAAATTATCCAAATTCCTTTATGGTATTAAATCAGGATTTTTATTAAAAAAGTAATAACTTCATACCTAGTCACTGTACTGGCTAAAGTAAAAAGATAACTTGCTTTTATTAGGTATCTTGATTTATAAGCTATTTTGAAAAGAAGCAATCTTTATATCACAGTAAATAGAATCTCAAACACTCAAAGTCTCCTATATTTAAAATTTTTTTGCTATTGGGTCATTCTTACCAATATAGAAACCATGCTGTTACTGCTCGCATCTTAAGGAAACTTTTGACCTTACCTCCCCTACCAGCTGCGATCCTGTATTTTTGGTCTTTCTGCAAGCAAAACTCCCCAAAGAGGTATCTGCACTCATCATCTTCAATCTTTTCTCCCATGCTTCCTTAATCTCACTTTAATCAGGCTTTGGCCCCCACCACTTTGCTGAAACCGTCTTCAAGGCTCCTGACACCTTCCGTGTTGCTGAGCGCAGTGGCTAGTTCCATGATCCTGGCTGACTGTGGCCTCTCCTACCACTGGCTTCTTACTGCGGGAGTGCCAGCGCCTGTTTCTTGGCATTCTTTTCTCTACTGTACTCATTGTCATGACGATCTTCTCTGGTTTCTGACCTCAAGGTTTTAAACATCATCTATAGACTGTCAACTCCCAAATTAACACATTCGACCCAGACATCCTACCTGAACTCCAGGCTCACTTATCTGACTGCTTCACAGATCATTTGGGGTGCCCAACAGACTCTATGTCTAAAACCGAGCTCCTGATTCTACGCCAGCCCCAAATCTGTTCTTCCCGTAGCTTTCCTCATCTCACTTGAGAGAACTTTTATCCTTCTGGTGAGCACCTGAGCCAAAATTCCAAATGTTGTTCTCAGCAACTCCTTCTCTCAAACCACACAGCCTCTCTAAGAGCAAATACTGGGGTTCTATCTTCAAAGCAGTGTTGACATCCAATCTCGTGCCTTTACCATCACTATCACCCACAATAATCTCTCACCTGAACTACTACAATAGCCTCCTGACTGGTCTTCTGTATTCTATCCCATAAAGTGGGTTCTCAGTCCAGAAACCAAGTTATTTTAAAATGTAAGTTAGATAAACTCACTCTTCCACTGAAAGTCTTACTTGTAAAGGGAAGTCCTTACAATGGCCTAGAGGTCCAGCAGTGTCGGTCCTGCCACTTCTCTGAGCCGACCTCTTCTACTTTCCTCTGCTTCCTTCGATCCAGCAAACAGGCTCTTGCTCTTCAAAAGCACACACCAGGCACACTCCCATGTCTGCTCCTTTACGCTGCTTGTTCCTTCTATCTTTTTAAAATATAACTGTATTTATTTTAATTTTGGCTGTGCTGGGTCTGCACTGATGCACAGGTTTTCCCCAGTTGCGGCAAGCAGTGGCTACTCTCTTATAGCGCGTGGGCTTTTCATTGCGGTGGCTTCTCCTTTTGTGGAACACGGCTTCCAGGACTCGTGGGCTTCAGCAGTTGCAGCACGTGGGCTCGGCAGCTGTGGCTCCCAAGTGTTAGAGAGCTGGCTCAGGAGTTGTGGCATATGGGCTTAGCTGCTCCGTGGCATGGGGGATCTTCCTGGATCAGGGATCAAACCCCTGCTTACTGCACTGGCAGGCAGATTCTTCAGCACTGAGCCACCAGGGAAGCCCATTCCTTCTTTCTTGACACTACCTTTCTCAAAGTATCTGTAGGACTAACCCCCTCATTTCCTTCAAGGCCTCTGCAAATGTCACCAATCCCATGAGGTCCTTCGCTAACTATCCCACTTAAAGCTGCAGCCTGACTTCCAACCCCAGCACTTCTGATCCCCTCACTCAGCTCCATTTCTTCCGCATTTGCCACATTCTAATGAATGACATCACTTCCCTATTTGTTATGTTGATTATCTTCCCTGGTCTTCCTTCAAGCTCTAGGAAGAAATACAATCAGCTGCAATTCTTAAATAATGAAAGGAATTTTTGCCTGCTTTGGTCACTAAGTGTGTTAAGTTCAAGAGAGTGCTTAGCACAAAGATGGCAATCAAATTTTCCTTTTGGCTGTTCAACTGAAAGCATGGAGTCCTAAGCACTGAACTGCCAGGGAATTTCTGGCAATCAAATATTTGTTGAATGAATAAACCAATAAATTTAGGATAAAATTGAGCACTGTATCTCAGTAATAAACTAATATTTCATTTCATTGTTAGTAAGACAATTCTATTTCAGATTTTGGAAAATATACAATATTTAATTACTTACCCATTTCAAATAATAACTATAAACACCTAAACCCCACAATCCTGGATTTTAGGGGACTAGAGAAAAACATTTTATATTTCAGTAAAGCAAATCAGCAGTATTAATGGCACTGTCTTCTCCAAGGAATCCACTTTCAGTCATCCTGTACCTGCTGTAGAAATGATAACCATCTAGGGATAAGCACATGCGTGCTAAGTTGCTTCAGCTGTGTCTGACTCTGTGCGACCCTGTGGACTGTGGCCTGCCGGGCTCCTCTGTCCAAGGGGTGCTAAAGCAAGAATACTGGACTGGGTTGCCATGCCCTCCTCCAGGGCGTCTTCCCCACTCAGGGACCAAACCAGGATCTTACGCCTCCTGCATTGGTGTCACCTGAGAAGTCCACAGGCATGAGAGGTTGAATATTATTATTCATTTTCCTCACTGCTTCTATTTCACAGTGAAAAGTGGCTAAGATATCATTAAAAATGTATTATTGTCTGAATTTCCTAAGTTAAAAAAAGCAGTCATGTTCTCTTTTAAATTTTCAATCTTTCATGCACAGTGTATTACTGAATAAAAATTATACTTACACATCTTGAAATTCTTCTAGAGTTTTTTGTGGTGTAAACACATTTAACAAACTAATTATCTGAAAAGAGAAAATTAAACCTCAGCATGTCAAACAACTCTACTTGACTATAAAAATTAAGTTTAACATTAAAATGTAGTAAAAACTAGCAAAAAAAAAAATCACAGCAGAGCTTTGTAATTTTATTATTGCTACTGCTTTTACCAAAACATTCTATTATACAGTATTTCAAAAGTTAAATGATTAGGATTCTTGCCTTGGAAATAAGATGCACTTTTAATCAAATCACTTTTATGTGTCCCTAGTAACTTATTATTACAGAATTTTGACACATAATGCTTTCCAGCTTTGAACATAAAAAGGAAGCAATTACAAGTAGAAAAACACTAAATAAAGCAGTATGTTAACTCTGAAAACTTAAATACAATGTGCAAATTTCTAGAAAGTTTTGAAATATGAGGGCTAAGCTTATATTTTGGTATAATAAAGATGAAATGTCTCACAGTATTATGTATTTACCTAAAGAGGGTTCAAAAACTGACCCCATCGCAGGCTTTGGTCCTGGTACTCCAATGTTATACAATGAATTCTGCTACTTGAGCATCAAAAACACATCCTCAATCATTTCAAATGACTATGGGAAAGTTGAATTATTCAGTATAAAAGACTGAAGATTAGAGTGGCTGGAGAGCCAAGAGGGAAAAAAGAAAACTGGATTCACCACTTTAACGTTTACACCTTTAAGTTTATTTAAGATAAACTTAAAATGGAACAAAAACTTAAATCTAAGGCATGAAACCATGAAACTTTAAAATATGGATAAACATTCATACAACTCTGATGTAGAAAAGTCTGTTCTAAGCATGACAAGAAATCCACAAGACTTGATAACATTAAATGACGACAAAAATCAGTATGGCAAAAACAACCTAAATTAGGTCAAATGGAAAAGAAATGAGGGTTGATAGCTTTAATATACAAAGATCTTCTCTAAATGCATAAGAAAGAAACCAATGTGTGTTCAGTCACTCAGTCATGTCCGATTCTTTGCGACCCCATGGACTGTAGCCCACCAGGTTCTGTTCATGGGATTTCCCAGGCAAGAATACTGGAGTGGGCTGCCATTTCCTACTTGAGGGGATCTTTCCAACCCAGGGATTGAACTTGTATCTCTTGCATCTCCTGCATTGGCAAGGGATATTTTCATAAACATTTTAAGGTTTCACGGTTTCATGCCTTAGATTTAATTTTTTATTCCATTTTAAGTTTATCTTGCTGTAAAGATTGAAGTGTGAATCCAGTTTTTTTTTTTTTCCCCCTTGCATCTCTTGCATCTCCTGCATTGAGAGAAACCAACAGGCCTAGAGAAAAATGGACAAAGGTCATGGAAAACAAACGCTCAAGAAATAAAAATAAAAGGCTGGTAGAGATATGGAAAGAAAATCAACCTCGAAAATAAAAATAAGGCATCATTTGTCATCTATCAGTTTGGTAAGGTGAAACAAAAAAATCAACAATATGTAGTTCTGAAGAATTCTGAAATAAAAGACATACTCAGGTACTCAATGAAAGTGTAAAACTGATAGTCTTCCTTGAGGTCAATTTGTCAGTATATATCAAAACCAGAAGTATGCATACTTTTTGACCCAGAATCTTGGCCAAAGAATTCATCTGTATAAGGATGTTCACTGTAGCACTGCTTATAGTAGTAAAAAACTAGAAACAATATTTGATAATAAGTAATTGGTTAAATGAATTACTGTGCATTTGTACTGTTTTGCTATTTAAAAATGTACTGTTTTGCTATTAAAAAATGGTTTATATCTATGTTCATTAATGTACATGAGATCTAGCAACATTCCACCATATTTTAAGAAAAAAAACTTTTTTTACTTTTGTTTTTATGATATACTCAAATGAATACAGAGTTCCAGAGAATAGTAAGGAGATAAGAAGGCCTTCTTAAGTGAACAATGCAAAGAAATAGAGGAAAACAATAGAATGGGAAAGACTAGAGGTCTCTTCAAGAAAACTGGAGATACCGAGGGAACATTTCATGCAAGGATGGGCATGATGAAGGACAAAAATGGTGAGGATCTAACAGAAGCAGAAGAGATGGCAAGAATACACAGAACCGGACACCGGACATCCTGGAGTGTGAAGTCAAGTGGGAAGCATTACTACAACCAAAGCTAGTGGAGGTGACAGAGTTCCAGCTGAGTTATTTCAAACCCTAAAAGATGATGCTGTTAAAGTGCTGCACTCATTATGGCAGGAAATTTGGAAAACTTAGCAATGACCACAGGACTCTAAAAGGTCAGTTTTCATTCCAATCCCAAAGAAGGACAATGAAAAAGAATGTTCAAACGACTGTACAATTATGCTCATTTCACATGCTAGCAAGGTTATGCTCAAAATCCTTCAAGCTAGGCTTCAGCAGTATGTGAACTGAGAACTTCCAGATGTACAAGCTGGGTTTCAAAGAGGCAAAGGAACCAGAGATCAAATCGGCATGACTGATGGATCATGGAGAAAGCAAAGGAGTTCCAGAAAAACATCTACTTCTTCAATGACTACGTGAAAGCCTCTGACTGTGTGGATCACAACAAACTGTGGAAAATTCTTAAAGAGATGGGAATATCAGATCACCTTACCTGTCTCCTGAGAAACCTGTATGCGGGTCAAGAAGCAACAGAACTGGACATGGAACAACAGACTGGTTCCAAATTGAGAAAGGAGTATAACAAGGCTGCATATTGTCACCCTGCTTGTTTAGCTTATATGCAGAGAACATCATGCGAAATGCTGAGCTGGATGCATCATGAGCTAGAATAAAGACTGCGGGGAGAAATATCAAGAACTTCAGATATGCACATGATATCACTCTAATGGCAGAAAGTAAAGAGGAACTAAAGAACCTGCTGATAAGGGTGAAAGAGGAGAGTGAAAAAGCTGGCTTGCAACTCAACATTAAAAAAAAAAACACCTTACTTATAGTTTCCTTTGTTGTGCAAAAGCTTTTAAGTTTCATTAGGTCCCATTTGTTTATTTTTGCTTTTATTTCCAATATTCTGGGAGGTGGGTCATAGAGGATCTTGCTGTGATTTATGTCAGAGAGTGTTTTGCCTATGTTCTCCTCTAGGAGTTTTATAGTTTCTGGTCTTACATTTAGATCTTTAATCCATTTTGAAAGACAGCCCTCAGATTGGGAGAAAATAATAACAAATGAGGAAACAGACAAAGGGTTAATCTCAAAAATATACAAGCAACTCCTGAAGCTCAATTCCAGAAAAATAAACGACCCAATCAAAAAATGGGCCAAAGAACTAAACAGACATTTCTCCAAAGAAGACATACAGATGGCTAACAAACACATGAAAAGATGCTCAACATCACTCATCATCAGAGAAATGCAAATCAAAACCACAATGAGGTACCATTACACGCCAGTCAGGATGGCTGCTATCCAAAAGTCTACAAGCAATAAATGCTGAAGAGGGTGTGGAGAAAAGGGAACCCTCTTACACTGTTGGTGGGAATGCAAACTAGTACAGCCACTATGGAAAACAGTGTGGAGATTTCTTAAAAAACTGGAAATAGAACTGCCATATGACCCAGCAATACCACTTCTGGGCATACACACTGAGGAATCCAGATCTGAAAGAGACACATGCACCCCAATGTTCATTGCAGCACTGTTTATAATAGCCAGGACATGGAAGCAACCTAGATGCCCATCAGCAGATGAATGGATAAGGAAGCTGTGGTACATATACACCATGGAATATTACTCAGCTGTTAAAAAGAATTCATTTGGATCACAAGTTCTAATGAGATGGACGAAACTGGAGCCCATTATACAGAGTGAAGTAAGCCAGAAAGATAAAGACCAATACAGTATACTAACACATATATACGGAATTTAGATAGATGGTAGCGATAACCCTATATGCAAAACAGAAAAAGAGTCACAGAAGTACAGAACAGACTTTTGAACTCTGGGGGAGAACGTGAGGGTGGGATGTTTTGAAAGAACAGCATGTATATTATCTATGGTAAAACAGACCACCAGCCCAGGTGGGATGCATGAGTCAAGTGCTCGGGCCTGGTGCACTGGGAGGACCCTGAGGAGTCGGGTGGAGAGGGAGGTGGGAGCGGGGATCGGGATGGGGAATACATGTAACTATATGGCTGATTCATGTCAATGTATGACAAAACCCACTGAAATGTTGTGAAGTGATTGGCCTCCAACTAATAAAATAATATTAAAAAAAAAAAAAAAAACAACTAAGATCATGGTATCTGGTCCCATTACTTCATAGCAAATAGATAGGGAAAAAAATGGAATCAGTGACAGATTTTCTTTTCTTGGGCTCCAAAATCACCACAGACGGTGACTGCAACCATGAAATTAAAAATGCTTGCTACTTGGAAAAAAATCTGTGACAAATCTAGACACAAAAACCTGCATATTAAAAAGCAGAGACTTCACTTTGCTAACAAGGGTCCATAAAGTCAAAGCTATGGTTTTTCCAGTAGTTATGTACAGATGTGAGAGTCTGCCTATAAAGAAGGCTTATTACCAAAGAACTGATGCTTTCAAATTGTTGAGCTGGAGAAGATTCTTGAGAGCCCCTTGGACTGCAAGGAGATGAGACAGTCAATCCTAATGGAGATTAACACTGAATATTTATTGGAAGGACTGATGCTGAAGCTCCAATACTTTGGCCACCTGATGCAAAGAGCTGATTTATTGGAAAAGATCCTGATGCCAGGAAAGACTGAAGGCAAAAGGAGAAGCAGAGGAAGAGATGGACAGACAGCATCACTGACTCAATGGACATGAATTTGAGCAAACTTTGGGAGATAGTGGAGGACAGAGGAGCCTGGAGTGCTGCAGTCCATGAGGTCGCAGAGAGTTGGATATCACTTAGCAACTGAACAACAAGTAAAGCATGCACTGGAGAAATTAAAAACAAATTCATATCACAGACTCAAAAGATTGAAATTATCTTAGTTTTTTGTCCCTACACCAGAAACATCCAGCAGAAATGTCATAACAAAAGGAGCTGAGTGTGATCTTAAAGATACTTATCCCCTCAACTCTGCAACAAAGAGAAGTCAGATGGGAGGGGGTCTCCAAAGTCCCTTCTAGACTTACCATCTTATAATCTTATAACATGGCAAGGCTATCAAAATCATGTTCCACATAATACTCAGGGATCAGCAAAAGAACATGAAACATGACCGAGTACCTCATTTTCTAGAGAGATACTGTTTTTCCTTACAATGTACAATGCTTTGATTTCTGTGCCAAGAAGAACTACCTTGAACAAAGCATTATCTAATAACAATTATTTCCATAAATATGAATATGTAAAAGCTACTTATGGAACAGTGCTTTCCTAAAAAGTATTTAGCTATTTCTCAATTGGTCAGGTCGATACTCTTGCCACTTTATCACACTGAAATAGTGAAAACCAAACGGTAACAAGGACATTCCCATTCCTAATGAGTGACCTAAATTCCTATGGACCACAATTCCTCTTGTTGACTCAACATCCCCAATGTTGATTAACAATTTTATCAATAAAATATAAACATTTAAGTAGTACTTTTATCACTAGCTTACCCTTGGTCTAAACTCATTGTATCTTCAAAGACCCAGAAGATTATCACGTATCATTGACAACATTAAAGTATACAGAGGAAACACAGATATTACTTACATTTTTATGATTGACACATTTTAAGAGGACAAGTTCACGATATGCTCTCTTTGCATGAGTCTGATTCTGAAAAGGACGGCTTAGTTTCTTGACTGCAACATTTATCCCAAGAACTGTATCAAAAGCAGCGCTATAATTAAGAAATACAATAAGCAACCCATTAGGATAATTCTGGAAAATACAGCAATGCAGAATGTACATTCAATGTGTTATCTTTCTAACTGAATAACAAATAAGGAAACATCTGCTTGCTTTCACTCAGGGCACTTCTGCACATGAAGAACAAAGTGAGTGGGCTAACAGTGCAGGATGAACTGACTCCTTCCAGAGGCACCGACCTGGCAGCTGCAGCTAGGATGGGATTCAGCAATCCTTTGCACACTGACATTGCATTATGTTAGTTGAGATTACTATCTTCAGAACCAGGTAATTTGATATAGAGCACATGAGACTGGTCAGGAAACAAAATCTTCAGTTTAAATATGTCAATAAGTTGAAAAAACTCACTGGTATCACAAAATAAAATATATTTTGGAATATCACAGTGGAGAAAATGGTTTGAGCTCCTAAGAAGAATGTAATATTATAAATCTAAGTTTTGATTAATTGTTTTAATTTGATTAAAAGTTTTAATTAATCTAATTTGATTAATTAGATGAAAGAATCTAAAAAGAAAGCAGAAGTCAAAATCTCAGTTCATGGTAAATCCCCAAGATACAAAATCCCTAACATAAGCAATTGCTATATATATAAAATTCTACTAGAAATACCTCTTAATATTATTAATACTATGGTAAGAAATAAAATCTTCTAGGGGATCTGTTTCTAGCATCTCAAGTTCCCAGCTGAAATTTACGATTCATTTCCTAGAAAAAATAGACAGGAAAAATTGAATACTTTTTGTACTAGTTTCAAGCTAGTACTAGCATCACTTGCTGTTATTGTTACCTTCTGGCTCCTCATTGGGGGTTAAAAGCTGCTAAAGACCATCTGAGAACCCAAGAACCATTTAAAACACTGTTTCTATTTATTTATTCTATTCAGTTTATGACACTGTTTACACTTATTCACTTCTATTAATAATCTGTTTGCCAAGAAACTCAAACTTAATTCAATTTTAACTTTTTAAAGTTGAAAGCTGTCAAGTTACTTTGGAATTGTTTTTTAACTCAGTCCACATTATGTGTACACGTATACACAGATGTATGCAAATACACTATTCATATGAATTATAAAATGTTAAAAAATTAGATCTGTTAAATCGTTAATATATATGTGTGATTTGTACACTTATACGTGCGTGTGTGTGTATATACATAAAACTGTTGTTTTAGTTGCTGAGTCGTGTCCGACTCTTTGTGACCCCATGGACTGTAGCCCCACCAGGCTCCTCTGTCCATGGGATTTCCCAGGCAAGAACACTGGAGTGGGTTGCCATTTCCTTCTCCAGGGGATCTTCCTGACCCAGGGGGTGAACCCAAGTCTCCTGTATTGCAGGCAGATTCTTTACCAGTGAGTCACCTGGGAAGCACATACATATCTCAGTCTTAAGAATTTAAAAACAGACATCTTTTTTTGGACAAACAAGTTTTTGTCCAGTGAGAAAGATGAACCAATTCTGAATTACCTGAGCAGACACATGTTCCCTAGTTTCAACTCCAGGAGGAGCTATCTTCAATTATTCCTGGCTTTACTTCTTGTAGTCATGTCTCAACTCCAAAAATATACTTTTATCACTCTTTCCTCATTTATCAACTTTAGAAATTATCTATTTACTCCCTATTATGAAAACTGAGGATTTAGTCACTTATCTGAAACCCCCAAGGACGCCTCAGAGCTTTTTGTTCCCATGTTATTTTTAATTTTTTCCTTGGTCACCACTGTAACTTTAAATAACATGCCTAAACTTGTTTCATCAACTTTTAAAGGAATTTCTTGCTGCCCAGTATGTAAAATGAGAATATTACACTTCATCTTCTTTTACTTCCAGCTCTCTACTCTCTTTCCTTCGAAATTTGCCTTAAATGGTCAAGTTTGATAACACATCTTTCAGTCTCTATAATTAGGTCTTCTGTGTTTCTTCCGTAGGATGTGTCTAAAAGTTGAAAATCAAGATATGAAGTGTATGTATGTATGCACATGTAAACATTACTAATTGCAGAGTAAGGATACATTTCATTTCTAAAGATCACATGATTTGCTGTCACTCATAAAAGAACGAGACTGTTTCTGATATTAAGGTTAAATGGATTCTCTTTCCTACATTCTACCAGTTCTCAAACCTCATGTTACTTTAAATTTATTTCCTTTTTAGGTCATGACTTTTTCTAGCTTTTCTACTACAAGTTTCTAATAAAGCTTTTTTTTTTCTTATTAAGAGAAGACAAACATATCTCGCCAGAGCCTGTCAGTAGTACTTCCTACCTTCTCAAATTATCTATTGTTTGGAATCTATTCCATTTGGAGGGGAAGACATTTTTCTTGGTTTCGAATGCCTGATGTGCAGCTATCACTCCGGGATTTCTTTTCACTGGCCTCCACTATTACTTGTTATACAATCTTGTATTCTCTTTCTTGTTGGAATATATCCTAAGGGAAATTCCTTAGGAAAAAAGCACATAGAAGATAAATCATCTTACTCTTCCTTTATCCTTGATTGATAGTTTATCTTCTAAGTTTGAAATCAATTTTCTCTTGGGATTGCCAAAGTTGAGTGCTGTTGGTTATACACAGAAGGCTTATACCTGTCTGGTATTCATTCTTTTGCTTCCTTTTTTGTTCCTTATCGTAATGATTTATCACAGAGAATCATGCTTCGTCAACACCCCCAAAGTCCCCTACTCACGTCTCCTAACTAATCACTATTGCCACTGCCCTCCAAAGACGGTAACTACTTCTGACTTTCATGAGAATCACTTCCTTGCTTTAACCTGATAAACACGCATCTTCAAGCCCCTGCAAACATGCATCTTTAAGACCCTGCATCATTTATTTTTGCCTGGTTTTTGAAACTGTGTCTGACTTCCTTCACTCAACGTGGTATTTATGAGATACATCCGTTGTTGTATGTGAGATACATCCAATCATTCTGTGTCATTGCTATAACATTCCTTCATTATGATTATATGACATAATGTTCATAGATATATTGGTTGTTTTCAGTTTGCAAAGCAATTACAAAAAACAAAGAATGGTCATAAACATTCTTGTACATGGTTCTGGGTACCCTATGCATGTATTTTTAACAAGTAGATAGCTAAGAGTGAGACTGCATGTTTTGTTTTAGTAGATAATGCCAAATTGTTTTCCGAAGTGGTTTGTTCTACCGATTTCTAGGCATTTGGTTTTCTTGCAGTATATTCACCCTGTGTCCCATAAGGGGACTAAATGTTATTTCAACAAACGGGAGATCACAAGGGAAGGGGTGGAGGGGCACTAATCCAATTACAAGAGCCCTTTAGAAGCAAAGTTTGTTCTGGCTGGCTGGGAAGAGGGGAAAGTCAGAGAGATCTGAATCCACACAGAAGGACGAGACATGCCATTGTTGCCTTCAAGATGGAGGTGGGGGTCCGTCTTGAGAAGGAATGGGAGCAGAGTGGTCCCTGGCTGACAGTCAATAAGGGAATAGGGACCTCCGAGTTACAGCTGCAAGGAACTGGGTTCTGCCAAGAACCCTGAATGCACTTGAAAGCAGATTCTTCCCCAGAGCCTCCAGATAAGAGCCTGGTCCAGTGATACCTTGATTTCAGCCCTGTGAAATGCCACGCAGAGAACCCAGGGAAGCCCACCCAGATTTCTGACCTACACAGGACTATGAAATTACCGATGGTTGTTGCTTTGTTTACATCTCTAAGTTTATGGTAATTTGTCATGTGGCAATAGAAAACAAATACATCCTCTCTTCTGTATGTTTCTAACATTTTGTCTCCTCAGCCTTCATTCTGGACACTTTTCTCCTTACCTATCTTTCAGATCACAATTCTCTCCTCAGTTATACTTATTAATAATATGCTTTTAAACCCACCCATTAACTTCATAATTCAATTACTATATCTCTAGAGTTCTATAATTTCTATTTAGTTTTTTAAAGTTTGCATTTTCCACCCAAAATTTTTCATACTGTCTTTTATCAACATAACATCACAGCTCTTTGGAAGTTTGGATCCAATAGGGCCAATAACTCCTATGGATCTATTTCTTTCCTCTGTGTTGGATTTTGTGAATGTCATCTAATCTCCTTCTGTGACTAGTTATTTCTGACTATGTGCTGGACCTTGAACTTGCAAAACTGTTTGCTATCTAGAAATAATTTGATAACCAGTATGATGCTGTCTTCCTCCAGGTAGAATTTACATCTATTTTTGCTGGACCTCGACACTAGCAATTTGGGCTCACCTCACCTTGAGTTCAGTAAATGAGACGATGTGAAGCTAAGCAGCAGCGCCTGCAAGAGCCTGTTACCTTCCGGTTTGTTCTTACCTCTAGCATGCAGCCCTTTCCTGGACCCCATTCAAAGCGAAGAAGGTTCATTAAGCCCCTTTGAGGGCCCCGGACTCCAATCCCTATCTCCTATAGCCCCACAAGACACTCCAAAGGACTCTCAAATCTCTTAGCTGCCCATTCCAGAATTTTCAAATGCCCTCAATGGAAAGACCACCCCAAATCCCGGGCTCCTCTGACTAGGCTTCTCCTTTCCCAGATCCTAGTCTAATAATTTTTCATTTACTTACTCACTATCTAGGGGCAAATGCTGAGCATGGGGATGGGTTGGGAAGGCTGGGAGACAACTAGCAAAACTGTTTTGCAGACACATGTTTAATTAACATCCGTATTTCCAGCCACCCATTTTATCTTTGTTTTCTGTATCTGGCATCTCTAGACCTAAAACCTCTCTTGAGTTCTACTATACATAGGTTCTTTTCTTGGTGGCAAATGTCTCATCTACTTATTCTCACTTCCTCTGCAGAAGCTTGTTAAATGTGCTTTCATATACACTGATTACTGCCCTCCTGGTTTCTTTGTTTAGGTGTTTGATCCACCAATTTACATAAGAAGTTCCAAAACATTTATTTTAGGGGTGTAACTATTAAGGTCCATAGAGACACAATGATTTGCCCAAGGTAACTAAGAGCTACTGCTATGAGGATCTGAGCTGGACTTAGAACTCAATTCTCCTGAATCACAGCGTTCCTATACCTTATATCATATATCTACTTTATCACAAAAATTTTGTTGTGGGCATTATGTTCATTTATATATACTAACAGAAAATAAAACAGTGTAAGAACAGGCCAACATTCATGCTTATACAGAACCAGAGAAAGCAAAAAGGAATAAGCTACACCAACCATTTCAAGTTAAGGTTGTAACTGTCACTTCTAAGCACTCTCAGATCTAATGTAATACACTTTTTTAAAAAAGAAATTTAAACACTTCATAAAAGATGCTCAACATCATTAATTAATAGAGAAATGCAAACCAAAATTACAATGAGGTACCATCTCACACCAGTCAGAATGGTCATCATTAAAAAGTCTACAAATAAATGCTGGAGAAGGTGTGGAGAAAAGAGAACCTTCCTATACTGTTGGTGGGAATATAAACTGGTGCAGTCACCATGGAAAATAGTATGGAGGTTCCTTAAAAAACTAAAAGTAGAGCTACCATATGATCCAGCAATCCCACTCCTGGGCATATATCCAGACAAAACTATAATTCAAAAAGACATATGCAACTCCTATGTTCACAGCTGCATTATTCACGACCTGAATGTCCATCGACAGATGAATGGATAAAGAAGATGTGGTACATGTATACAATGGAACACTACTCCACCATAAAAAAAAAGAATGAAATAATGCCATTTGCAGCAACAAGGATGGAACTAGGGATTAACATACTACGTGATGTAAGTCAAAAAGAGAAAGACAAATGCCATATGATATCATTTATATGTGGAAACTAAAATATGACACAAATAAACATTTATGAAACAGAAACAGACTCACAAACATAGAGAACAGACTTGTTGCCAAGAGGGAGAGGGGCTGGAGAGGGATGGAGTGGGAATTTGGGGTTAGCAGATGCAAACTATATACAGAATGGATAAACAACAAAGTCCTACTGGATAGCATAAGGAATTATATTCAGTATTCTATGATAAACCATAATGGAGAAGAATATTTTAAAAAAAGGAATGCATTTATACATACAGCTGAACCACTTTGCTGTACAGCAAACATTAACAACACTGTAAACCAACTATAATTCAATTAAAATTTTTTTTAAAAAGCAAAAAAAAAAAAAGAAGTTAAACGCTTCATAGAATTGTTTTGAAAAACAAATACTCCCTAGTGTTCTGACTAACAGCTTGAGATTTTAGACGGAGAGAAAAAAAAAAATGAATCTACATGAAAGAAACACACACACATTTTTCCTATAGAGCTTGTAACTATTTAATTCTACTAATAACTTAATTTTATAAATACTGCAAATGATAAACATTTAAAAAGTTACCTCCTAATTATTTTACTAACAGTTTTAATGAACAACAAAAACATAGAAGCAAATAAATCAGACAGCTGTTTTACAATTCAGAATTAGGAGTCAAAATATTTTATTTGGATCCCAGCTCCTCCATTTAATCTTATATCAGTACCTGCACTTTAATTTACCTGTCCCTATGTCTTTATAATGGAGAAGGAAATGGCAACCCACTCCAGTACTCTTGCCTGGAAAATCCCATGGATGGAGGAGTCTGGTGGGCTACAGTCCATGGTGTCGCAAAGAGCCGGACATGACTGAGAGACTTCAATGTCAATGTCTTTATAAAGCTCTAGTTTAGATGATTAACAAGCTTTTATAAACCATGCATTATTGCTACTATGATATTTTATTTCTCAAAAATGTAAGAACACACATGTATTCGTTTAATATTGTTGCTATAACAAATTACCACAGATTGACTAGTTTAAAACACAAATTTATTATCTTACAGTCCTGGAGCATGCATGTGCACACGAGTGTGCACATGTGCATTAGTCCAGCATTTAGTTTAACCAGAAAGAAGGCTCTATTCCAGGCATGAACCGAGACTATCTGGAGTTTCAGAGCTAAGTCTTAAAAGACCGGGGATAGTGCCTGGATAAACCAGCAGGGTTGCAGAGAATTCCCCAACCAGGAGATGCAGTGGGGACAAAAGTGATGGACATGGGAAAGATTCTGTCAGGTTTGCAGAAAAGGGACCACTGAAGGGAAGAGGCTAAAAGTCAGGGCTTGATGGTAGGGATACTCAGGCCCTTCTAACAGTGATAAGAAAGAAACAAATCTGACTGGAACCATTCATAGTTTCTTGCTTCATCTAAACAGTACAACAAGGTAAAAATATCCTCTCCTTATGCCTTGTACAAAAAGAACACTTTTCTTCTGAGGACTTTTTAAAGCATAATGCCAATATTCAAGATGCTGTGCAAAACGGGCAGAAAAAAAAATCCTCCGAAGACAAGTGGGGGAAGTCTCTCTCTTGTCAGTCTGGAAGTAGGACTGCCAGCACCATCAGTGTTGCAGTTCAGGGGAACCGTGAAGCCTCAAGCCTAGAAAGAAGGTGAGGAGAAGCCACCCACCTTCCCGGCTGACAGAAAGCCAGCACAGGCTCTGGTAGAAAGGAGTGATAAAGTAATAATGGAAACCAGGTCTCCAATCCTCTAGGCCCACTCTTGTGATAGCACCTCATCTAAAAGCCAAAAGAAAACATCCCAAAAGTCTAAGAATAATTTTCATAACTGCACAAACATTTCTAAAACAAAGTACCAATAATCTGAATCAAATTAACTAACCCCTTTTTCATGAATCAGCAACGTTAACCCAACTAAAAGATTTTGATTTGGTAATGAATAACTAGCTTGGATTACAAACTTAAGTGAATAACTACATCAAAGATTATAAAAAAACTGTTTTATTTTATAATGCAGGGGTTCATTTAGAGCTACCTTAATCAGTTCAAAATAATGACTTCTTTCTTAAGGAGAAACGGGCAAAATTCATTTTTCGATCTTTCCTTAAAATAAAAATTCAGGTTATGGAAATGGAATTTGCAAGACATGAGATTCAGGATGGTGTTAAAATTTTAGCATCTACATGTATGTGAGGTGACAGCTGCTCCTACAAATGTTAATAAAATTCCCAACAAATTATTTAAAATTTTATTATTTAAATTCTTTTAAAATTATTTAAAAGAAAATACTAAGAGTTAAACGTACATTCTCTTAGTATTTTCTTTTAAATAATTTTAAAAGAATTTAAATAAGTTACAAAAAATGACAACACATTTTACTGTATAAATGAAAATATTATAATATTTAATATAATATTATAATACTAGAGTATCCATTAAATGACAAACATCCTTAACTTAAGGCATCCTTCAGCTTACATTTTTTTTTCAAAAAAAATCACATAAACATAAAATGAGCCATTTTAAAGTGAACAATTCAGTAACATTTAGCACATTCAGTGTTGTGCAATCACCACCTTTAAATAAACCCCCAAATTTTCATCACCCCAAAAGGTAACTCCATACCCATTATGAAATTGCTCCCCATTCGTCTCCCTCTTGTCCTAGTTAACCACCAATCTGCACCTCTCTCTATGGATGCACCTACTTTGGACTCATATAATAGTACTACCTTTTGGGTCTGGCTTCTTTCACTTAACATGTTTTTGCAGATCATCCGTGTCACAGCATACATCAGAGCTTCATTTCTTTTTATGAATAATATTCCATGTATGTATATAACAGTTTGTGTATCCATTCATTTATTGATGGACAGTTGGCCTGTTTTCACCTTTCAGCTACTGTGAACAGTACTGTTATGAACATTTATATACAGTCTTTTTTGAACATCTGTTTTTAATTCTTTTGGGAATATATCTAGGAATATTTACTAGGTCATATAATAATTCCGTGTTTAACACCTGAGTGTTCATTGGAAGGACTGATGCTGAAGCTGAAACTCCAATACTTTGGCCACCAGATGCGAAGAGCTGACTCATTTGAAAAGACCCTGATGCTGGGAAAGATCGAAGGCAGGAGGAGAAGGTGATGGCAGATGACAGAGGATGAGATGATTGGATGGCATCACTGACTCAATGGACATGAGTTTGGGTAAACTCCAGGAGTTGGTGATGGACAGGGAGGCCTGGTGTGCTGTGGTTCATGGGGTTGCAAAGGGTCAGACACGACTGAGCGACTGAACTGAACTGAACTTGTTGAGGAGACGCCAAACTGGTTTTCACAAATTGCCGTACCATTTTACATTTAACTGCCTAAACATTTTACATTTACGTACCATTTTACATTTGCTGATAACTGTTGTCTAGAAAATGTGAAAAACTTTACCTTTAGCTGGCCAGTGATGTCGCGGCAGCTGACTGTCTTACCAAGCAAGAGACTAAGGTTCAGGGTCAGACCAACGGTTCTGACCAGCAATGTATGAGGGTTCTAATTTTGTTCGCTTTATGTCCTTGTCAAAATTTGTTATTTTCCATTTTGTTGATTATGGCTACCTAGTGGGTGTGAAGTTGTACTTCATTGTGGTTTTGATTTGCATTTGCCAAATGACTAACAATGAACATCTTTTCATGTTTATTGGCCATAAATCTTTAGGGGAAATGTCTATTCAAGTCCTTTGTCCGTTCTTTTTTTAAAAATTGTCTTCTGTGTTACTGAGTTGTAAAAGATCTTTATAAGTATTAGACTCTGGTCAGATATATGACTTGCAAATATTTTCCCATTTGTGGGTTGTTTTTTCACTCTCTTGTTGGTATTCTTTGATGCACAAAAAAGATTTTTTTTATGAAGTCCAATTTTTTTCTTTTGTTGCTCATGCTTTTGGTGTCATTTCTAAATTCAAGGTCATGAAGCTTTCCCCGCTTGTTTTCTTCTAAGAGTTTCATTTGGTTTTAAGTCCTAAATATAGGTCACTGATACATTTGAAGCTAAATTTCCACATGATGTCCAACTTCATTCTTTCGTATGTGGGTATCCAGTTGTCTCAGCACCATTTGTTGAAGAGAGTGCTCTTTCCCCTTTGAATAATCTTGGCACCCTTTTTGAAAATCAAGTGCCTACAGATGATTTTCTGGACTCCTAGTTTTTAAAATGTTTTCAAAATTCAGAACTTTCTATATTATAATTCTACCAATGCTTTTATGAGAGGAGGTTTAGCTTATAATGGTACATTTAGGAGCTTTCATTTCAAAACTAGAATTTTTTAATGAAAAATATACATCCATGATGAGTAATTTCATTATTAAACATTTCTTTAAAAAAACAAAGATGAGAAGTAGTATATGCAAACTGGAAATCAAAACTAATTCCTGAGAAACAGTATTTTATAAAGTAACATGTAAGTTCGTTGTCATTTACCATGCTGTAATGAAGTCATTAATTTTAACTGCCTAAACCTTATAAAGACCTCCATTTACAATTATGAACTTCTAATCAACTTCTAAATGTGGTTATTACATTAAAAGTCCTTTTCATCTGTCTTGCTTAATTTCCTATGTCAAATTACCATTCAGTTCCAAATAAGAGATATATTATAAATCAAAAGAATATTTTACAACTAGAATTTCTTACTGACATCAAAGTATCCTAATATGAGCCATCCATTCACTTTAAAAATTCTCTTGGTACATTGGGTTTTTAAGTACCAATATAACAAGCTATCCATTGAAAGTTAAGATCACCACTATTTTAGATGCAAGCCAGGCATTCTTTCCCAACAGCCCCTTCTCCCTCATTAGCTTTTCTAGGAATCTCTGGACTACCAACTCCTCAGCTCCCAGGACCTCTGACTACCTAGGCTGAAGAAAACAACTACCTTCCCTGATTATACGTCTCTACAACAGAGTATCAGTTACAAACCACAGATGCAGATTCTCTAAACTCAATACCTCTAATAAAAATATAAACTCCCCAGCCAGAACACTCAAGAGTTCTCTTTTATCTTGAATTCCCTTTACCTACCAGCTATAATCATTAGCTTTACCACAGTTCCTCTTAGATGTAAAGGCAATCTTGTTTTTATTGACCAAAAGAAGAAGAAAAGATATTGCCCAGAAAACTAAGGGATAAAAAGTTTGGGAGGTGCTGATAACTGTAGTCTAGAAAATGTGAAAAACTTTACCTTTAGCTGGCCAGTGATGTCGCGGCAGCTGACTGTCTTACCAAGCAAGAGACTAAGGTTCAGGGTCAGACCAACGGTTCTGACGGCTGGGCTGGACACATAGCTGAAGTGAGACACCAAGGAAGAGCCGGCCAGCCCAACCCCTCACACGGCATCCCTTCCTGGTTAATCCATGGGGTGATAATGACACTGACTGGCCTCATCCTGCCAATGAAGGGCGAGGCACTGCAATGATGGCGCCTAGAAATGAATAGGAGTGATTGGGAATAAAAGGGGGAGGGGGAAGGGTGGCCAGGATGAAGAAATGAATAAAACTCCAAATTTCGGTTACAACTCACTGTCATACCTATTATTCTAATATCATTATGACAGGGGGAATGGAAAAGGCAAACAAAAAAAGAAAAAAGAAACAAAGAAAAATTTCTACCTATTTAAATTTATGCAGCATTTTTAAGAATTTGAGTTTGCATCCTATAATCTGACTATATGTAACAAAAGCAAGAGGTTGATTCAATTTAGCTTATAAACCTATAGCAAAGAGTATTTTTTATCATCAGTGTTTTTTAAATTCTGACAGCTTAGAACTATTAAGTTTTTATTACAACAAAAACTCAATCTACACTACTGAAACAGACCATACTTACCAAACAATTCCTTGGGCTCCAGAGCCAATTGGTTTCAACTGCTGGTATCGCTTCAGGACAGTGAAAGTTGAGTCTGCCACTTGTACACTGTAAAACTGACTATCACATTTACTGTCACTCATGATGTAGTGTCATATAATATTCCAAAGAACTGGTACAGTCGTCAGATTCCTTGAAGAAAAAAACAATGAACATGACTTCTTACTGAAATTATACATGCATAGCTCACTTAATAGTGTTTCAAATTTTTGGCATATAAGACATTATGGTTATAGGCTGATAAACTCAGACCAAGTTCTGAACTTAAGCAACAACCAAAAAATACAACGACATCCATCTTAATGTACAAGACTATTATGAAGGGAAGAAACTTTGAGACCCCGCATGACCACATCTTAAGGGACTGGATTAGGAAACCACCACCTTTGGAGAAAAGAATTTGCACATTTTTACTAGCCATGACAAGACCACGTCACTATGTAATTCTCATCAGTTTCCTGTGGGGCCAGATTATGCTGAACTGTCTCAACCAGACATGGAGGTGTTCTGGAGATGTTGCAAAATGAACATGTCTATGTCCACGCAGAAAAACAAATGAACCAGGCTTCTGCTCTGTCCCCAAATTCAGGCTAAAGGGATGAACCACAAAGCAAATCTGATGTCAAAGTGATTATAAAAGTGCTAAGTTAAAGGACAACAGGGTGTTGGAGGGCTGGTGACATCTGTGAGCACCATGCATACTGGTGAGTGTGTTCCTAACTTTCGAGCTGGTTCTGGAGCTAGCCTATATTCCCGGAAGCCCATGTCACTAGTGGGCTTCAGTACAGACAGAAAATTCCGTCATAACCTACAGTCAATAACATGGACACTATGATGTTAATCACGAGGTCTGAGTATAAACTGGCAGCCCCAGAGCAGCCTTTTTGTGGTTTAGACAGTAAGCTAAGATCTTTACGCTGCAGGAGCCTATGTGATTTTATACAGAAAACAAAACAAACAGAAATCAATTGGAAGGAAGTTACCCTTACTTAGTTTCCTGGCTCCTGTCTGACAATATTTATTCAAAAGTTAGCAAGTTATTTATATTGGTCATTATTTAAAAATTAAAAGGCCAACAATAAAATCACTTAGGTAAGTATTCCACACTATTTAAAAACACAGAATTTAAATTTTATTCTACAGCTGCCCCAACTTCTTGCCTGTTTGTTCTACCACCTAACATTTAATGTCTACTCATGGAATTTTTGGTACTGGTGATACGTATTTCATAAAATTTATATTTGCTTCATATATGTATTTTTTTACCATTCTCAGGGCAGTGACTGAGGCACAGCTATTAGCACCAGTAGCCACTCTGACCAAGAGTCATTGCACACTAGTTGAGGACTGTCTCTGGGAGGCCAGCACTGCACTAGATAAACTGACAAACTGCTCACGATGACCCACAGGGATCGCCAGCCCCGTGCTACACTGCAGCGACCCAAAGCTTAGTGAGCTGGCTAAGCCATGCAGCTGTGCGAAGCTGGTCCTAAGCTCTAAGAGGGTAGGGGGAGGTCCATCTTGATCACCGTGGCACCTTGTATTTCCAGGACAGGGAGGGCCTGGGCCCTGGGACAGAGTTAACATTCAATACACTTCTGCTGATCTGACCCTATAATACTGTAGCTCATGAGTCCCTCATGATGCTGCTCCATTTTACTGACATCTGAAGGAATATCCTTCTCTTAATTTATTTATAGTTTTTAGGAGGTTGAGACAATTCATTTCAACATTTGTGGGGTGCCTTTGAACAAGAAAGTGATAAATAATACAAAAGACATGGCAAGATCAACCAGGAATTGGTCTTGAAGCATCATCTAATTCACTCTTTGAGGAAGAAATGTGAGTAATGAGTCTGTTATCTTTATTGTAATCTAAGTTACAAAGAGGTAAGGGCTATAAGCAAAATGTAAACAAATCTGAAAGGCAAAAGACGTTCAACCCACAAGCAGGAGTGCAGAAACAAGAAGAGCTTCATGGAAGAGGAGGCCTTGGCCCTGGACAATCTTGCCAGAGAGTAAAAGCACAGAGCTCACAGTCTGTGCTCAGACATGGTGCTCAGCTTGACCAGGGGAGTACAAATGCAAAGGATCAGAGACAGACTCAGCGAAAAGCCAGGAGTCAATACAATCTGCTGTTTCTTTGCCATATAGTAATGTACCAGCAATGATGGTCATTCACAAAGCATTTGAGTACCACTGTGGACCATGTCCCTTGCCAGAACAGCCAGCCTGCCTGCCTTTTGGGTTTCAAATTTGCAGAGAGTGCACACTGTGCGTACACCCAGAAGTGAGTGAATGCAAGGAGGGTCCTAAAGCCAGAAGGACGGGGGTTTAAGGTGCAGGGAAGAGAAGGAGCATGTGGAGAGAGCTGGAGGTGCCTTCTAAGCATGACAAGTCATTTGAGATTTGGTCTTGCTGGGTCGTACAGGAAAAACTGGAGACAGAAAACAAGGCCAGATCATCACGAGCCTTGGAAGCCATTGGGAGCCATCTGGGTCTGGACCTGGGCCTAAGGGCTGTGGAGGCATCAAAGCACAAGAGGCACAGGCTCTCAGACTTGCTTTTCAGAGAGGTCATTCGGGAAGCTGAGAAAGGGACTGACTGGAATGAGCAGGGCTCAAAACAGGCAGACCTGACAAAAATGGCAGGATCTGGTAGGTGGGGAAAAGAAGGAAATGCATGGCTTAGAGGAAGAATGTGTGTAACTTGTTGCCCTGTAGGAGATGGGGAGAAATAAAGGTGAAACAGCGGAAGGTAGGCAGGAGATAACTGCAGAGTTGGAGAGTTTGACTTTGGATAGGTCTAAAGAGGCCAGGGACAGTATGAGAGGGCCCGGCTGCTGACCTACTCCAGGATCCACTCCTCCCTTCACTTTAATAATAAGAGCCATCCTGTTCCAGCTGGACAAACAGCTGTCCAGCTAGAGAAGACATTTGGCCACTTTCCTGGCAGCCAGGTGTGGCCAGACGACCAACTTTTACCTAATAAGATGTGAGCAGAAATGATGGATGTTACTTCTAGATCATTTTTTAAACAGAAAGCTGCTTGCCTTTCAATCTATCTTTCTCCCTTGCTGGTGGCTGGGTGATCAGCAGTTGTAGTCCCAGAAGTTACATGCTGAAGACACTAGAATCACCCACGAGCCAGAGTCCTGAATGTCGGTGTGGAACAGAGCTGGGCCATTCTGGTCCACCTGTCCACATTGAGATTGGCATAAATTAATCTAGATCATGTTGAATAATTCTGGAAATCTCTTTGCTACAGCTGTTGTAACCCATACTCTGACTGGTACAGTATTAGATTAGCTTTTGTGAATTTGGGAAGTATATTACATCATTGTGTTACTCACTTAGTTGTGTTCAACTCTGTGACCCCATGGACTGTAGCGCACAGGGTCCTCTATCCACGGAATTCTCCAGACAAGAACACTGGAGTGGATAGGCATCCCCTTCTCCAGGGAATCTTCCCAACCCAGGGATCAAACCCTGGTCTCCTGCATTGCAAGCAGATTCTTTATCATCTGAGCCACCAGGGAAGCCCCCTATATTACATCATTAGATCAATAATTAATACAATTTCATCTCAAGATTTTAAATAATTTTTAAATTAAAATAAGTTGCCCTTATCAGGCAGGAAAAAAGAAAGTCACTTAACAAAGAATCTGTTAGGGCCACCTCCTCTGCCAAGCCTGGGCTTCATGAGAGCAAGAGAAAGAACCCCAAGCCCAAAGAAGAAAACATAAAAATTAACTGTTAATGAAATCAACTCCTGAGATGTATTTCAACAAAATGGACCTCGTGATCCTGGTGGCTCAGCAATAAACAATCCACGTGCCAATTCAGGAGACGCAGGTTCAATCCCTGGGTTGGGAGATCCCCTGGAGAAGAAAATGGCAACCCACTGCAGTGTTCTTGCCTAGAAAATCCCATGGACAGAGGAGCCTGGCAGACTACAGCCCAAGGCGTCACAAAGAGTCAGACACTACTCAGCTACTAAAAAACAACCACAAACAAAAGAAACAGTCACAAACAAAATGGACATCAACCAGGCTTCAGAAGACAATTTACAAATTGAGCAGTGTAAGACTTCTTCAGGCACCCACATTACCAACACACGGAAGGCAGAGTCCCTGACTTGACTCCCATCCCCAGCAGGGGCTGGCTCCTCACCTCGGCGCCCAGCAGTGGGACCCGCCGCCTGTCACTCAGCTTCGGTAGGCCTGCCTCTGCCCCTCTCTGCCAGGCGAGGAGCTCCTCAAAGGGAGGATACACTCTGCGCTTACAGACCTGAGCGTGGTGAGTGGATGCCTCAAGGTCAGGAAGCGGCATGGCCTTTGCTAAAGGCAACTGCCTCATGTCTACACCCTCCCCACTTACCATGCTGCTTTGATGAATGCTTGTCAAATGAATTGCTCTAACTGAAAAACTCTATTTCTTCAAGATTGGAGACTCCTGTAGTATCCCCTACAGGATATTGGAGTAAAATCTACCCACTCTATGAACAAACATTGGGCAGGAGGAACATTCCTATCTATTTACAGCCTGGAGTAAGAAATGCTTTAAAACTTTTTCCTCTACCTCTAGTATTCTAAATATAAACAATTCAGGTACTGTAAACATAGTATTAAATCTCTGATGAACTTTTCTTAATAAAAAAATTAGCTCTAACTATAGCTTTCTGGGGCTTAGTGGTAAAGACTAGTGGTAAAGACCCTGCCTGCTAATGCAGGGGATGTAAGAGGCACAGATTTGGTCCCTGGGTCGGGAAGATTCCCTAGAGGAGGGCATGGCAACCCACTCCAGTACTCTTGCCTGGAGAATCCCATGGACAGAAGAGCCTGGCGGGCTACAGTCCCTGGGGTCACAAAGAGCCGGACACGACTGAAGTGACTTAGCACAGCACATCTGTCCACCACAGCTGTACAGTTATAACATTCAACTGGGAAACAGCAGTGGGGAGCATGTAGTGCGAGTCTTGGGGAGATGTCAGCTACTATTTACTACTCAGCTCTCCCAACAAACATTTCCTGATAGCCTGCAGTGTACCAAACATGAGGGGTGTGTGTGTGTGTGTGAATGTGTGTGTGAGTGGGTGTGAGTGTGTGACTGTGTGAGTATGTGTGTGAGTGTGAGAGTGAGTGTGTGTGTGTGAGTGTGAGTGGGTGTGTGTGTGTGACTGTGTGAGTGTGTGTGAATGTATGTGAATGTGAGTGGGTGTGAGTGTGTGACTGTGTGAGTATGTGTGTGTGAGTGTGAGAGTGAGTGTGTGTGTGTGAGTGTGAGTGGGTGTGAGTGTGTGACTGTGTGTGTGTGAGAGTGTATGTGAATGTGAGTGGGTGTGAGTGTGTGACTGTGTGTGAGTGTGAGAGTGTGTGAGTGTGTGTGTGTGTGCATGTGAGCATGTGTGTGTCTGAGGGTGTGAGTGTGTGTGTGTGTGTGTCTGTGAGTGTGTATGTGTCTGAGAAAGCGTGTGAGAGTGTGTGTGTGAGAGTGTGTGTGCGTGCAACTGTGTGTGTGTGCAAGTGTGTGTGTGAGTGTGTGAGTGTGTGTGTGTGTGTCAGTCGCTCAGTCATGTCCAACTCTTTGCCACCCCATGGACTATAGCCCACCAGGCTCCTCTCTCCATGGAATTCTCCATTCAAGAATACTGGAGTGGGTTGTCATTCCTTTCTCCAGGGGATTTTCCCATCCCAGGAATCGAACCCAGGTCTCCAGCATTGCAGGCAGATTCTTTACTCTCTGAGCCACCAAGGAAACCATGGA
This sequence comes from Muntiacus reevesi, assembly GCF_963930625.1. Lineage (NCBI taxonomy): Eukaryota > Metazoa > Chordata > Mammalia > Artiodactyla > Cervidae > Muntiacus > Muntiacus reevesi. Next base: position 179,911,248 of record NC_089249.1, on the reverse strand, counting down.
GTACTAAGCAGACAATCCTTTCCCTCCAAACCACCAACACATAATTATCATACCATACAGGAAGTGTCCTGGGGGTATGCGCTGTCTGCATGGCAGAAGTGCAGCAGAGTGGTGTGCAGAAGGAGAGAACAACTGGAATGCATGAGTGAGAGGCAGATGCAGAGGAAGGTTTCCTGGAGGAGGCAAGACCTGCATGCAAGTAACAACCTAGCTGTGACAAAGCATGTACTTTCACAATACTGGTGAGTATAAATTACATAAATTAGTAAAACACTATTTGGAAGTAAAATAGGTAATATCTAAGGAAAAATCTGCATGACTCCACCTGACAAACATACTTGTACAAGGATGCAAAGACAACCGTCCAAGGATGTTTACAACACTGCCTGTAATAGGCAAAAAACTAAAAATAATCTAAAAAGTACCCTTGGAATGATTGAATAAATTATGGCATAAAAGCATAAAAAAGCCATTAACAATGCAGGGACTTTAGGCATTGATATGCAAAGACGTTTAAGATGTATCAGGAAATAAAACAAGTCAAAGAAGAGTACATGCAGTAAATGCCACTGTACAGAAAAATACACAAACACAGTCAATACACTAGCAAGTGCAGAGAAACAGTGGAAAATGAGACTTTCATTCCTGACATTATAACATTTTTTTTTCTTTTACCTATACACATATTTCACATTTTAAAAACTAAACGCTTTAAATAAAAAGCTGAAGAATGGTCACCCTGACCCCTTTACAGAGAATGGATTTGAGGTAGATGAGACGAGACAGGGAGGCAAGAGGGCCAGGATCAGTACACAGTTACATACATTCTCCTGCAGGTGGTGACTGCAGCCACGAAATTAAAAGATACTTGCTCCTTGGAAGGAGTTATGATCAACCTAGACAGCATATTAAAAAGCAGAGATATTACTTTGCCAACAAAGGTCCGTCTAGTCAAGGCTATGGTTTTTCCAGTGGTCATGTATGGATGTGAGAGCCGGACTATAAACAAAGCTGAGTGCCGAAGAATTAATTGATGCTTTTGAACTGTGGTGTTGGAGAAAATCTTGAGAGTCCCTTGGACTGCAAGGAGATCCAACCAGTCCATCCTAAAGGAGATCAGTCTTGGGTGTTCACTGGAGGAACTGATGTTGAAGCTGAAACTCCAGTACTTTGGCCACCTGATGTGAAGAGCTGACTCATTTGAAAAGACCCTGATGCTGGGAAAGACTGAAGGTGGGAGGAGAAGGGGACGACAGAGGATGAGATGGTTGGATGGCATCACCGACTCAATGGACATGAGTTTGGGTGGACTCCGGGAGTTGGTAATGGACAGGGAGGTGTGGCGTGCTGCAGTTCAAGGGGTCTCAAAGAGTCAGACACGACTGAGCGACTGAACTGAACTGAACTGAACTGAACAGCTTGTGAGATCCAGGGTACTATCCTCACCCTGCAGATGAGGAAACAACTTGCAGACAGGAAGTAACTTGCCCAGATTCTCAGCTGGAGTGTAGCATAGCCTGGATTTGAATTGAGGTGTATTTGACTACAATATCCATGCTCTTCCCAATATAGTACTGGAATATCTCTAATTTTACTTAGAAAGTAAAGTGATTGCCAAAGGGCTAGTTAGAACCAGGACAAAATAATACAGGTCTTCACAATCTTGTTGCCTTCAACCCACCTAGACACTTTTCTTCTGATGATGAAGATAAAGCAGTGATCCACAGAATCAAACCTTTAATTACACTAATGCTTCAGAATACCCAGGGCATTCAATATTTAAATGAACTGACTGCTGTGATTAAAAGCAGATTTTCACAATCACCTTCTTTGTTTCAATGCTTGCTGCTAAAAGTTTTAATCAAATTGTTCTTTCTTCCTACTTTATTCTCATTAAAAATAGTACGCCTGTGTGTGTGTTAGTCACTCAGTCGTGTCTGACTCTTTGAAACCCCAAAGACTGTAGCCCACCAGGCTCCTCTGTCCATAGAATTCTCCAGGCAAAAATACTGGAGTGGGTATCTATTCCCTTCTCCAGGGATCTTAGCACAACTTTATCTTTTCTGAATAACCAGAAACCTTACAACATCTCAGAGCCACTCTTTTGAACATCAGTTCTTAAGTTATGGCATATACTAAGACAAAGAATAACAACTAGTAGTTGGCTATCATATTACTCACAGTTGGATCCTAAGTGTCTAGCAAGAATATCTCCTACTGGCCCCTTGCAGTCATCAGTCTCCCCACCTCCAGCCCTGATACCCAGTGTTGTGAGTAAACACCTCATTGTGCCCAAGACACACCAACAGCCAAAGTGCTCTCCCAGTCTCCATTCCTGATACCTCCAATCCATGGTCTGTGCACATGAAAACCTTTACACGAATGCTCAAGCAGTTATATACGTAAATAGTTCAAAACTGGAAGAAATCCAGATGTCTTTCAGTGGGTGAATGGTTAAACAAATTTCTGTACATCCATCCATACGATGGACTACCACCCGGCACTAAAAATGATTGAATTATTGATACTCAGCAACAATTTGGGTAGGTCATAGGGCATTATGAAATTTTAGTGACAATTTTAGTGATAAAAGCCAATTTCAAAAGGCCCATAATTCATGTATACAACATCCCTAAAATGAAAAATTACAGCGATATAGAGCAGATTAGTGGTTACCAGGAATTACGGATGGTGGGGGGTAAGGGGGGCGGTGTGGTTATAAAGGGGTAGTACAAGGGAGATCTTTGGGATGATGAAATAGTTCGGTATCTTGATGGCAATGGCGGTGGTTATATGAACCTCCATATGTGATAAAACAACAGAGAACTATACAAACACTGTACCAATACTAACTGCCTGGTTCTGGTATCGTACTATAGCTACATAAACACGCAACCGTCGGGGGATACTGGGTGAAGGGGGCACAGGACCTCTCTGAACTATTTCTGCAACCTCTTAGGATTTGTAATTATTTCAAAATAAGAATTAAAAGAGATTTGTTGAAAAGGATTTATGATTATACTACCCTTATGTTTGAGTTCCTTCAATAGTGACCGACTGTGTTAAGAGCAAAACTCTAGTGCACCAGCCCTGAGCACTAGAATTTTATTCTTAACACAGTCGGTCACTATCGAAGGAACTCAAACATAAGGGTAGTATAATCACAAATCCTTTTCATAGGGATAGGGTGGAGAGGGAAGTGGGAGGGGGGATCAGGATGAATATATGTAAATCCATGGCTGATTCACGTCAATGTATGGCAAAAACCACTACAATATTGTAAAGTAACTGGCCTCCAACTAATAAAAATAAATGGAAAAAAAAAGAGTAAAATTCTAATCCTGCGAGCAGCAGAGGAGTTCTGTAGGGCCTCTGGCTCACTCTCAAGCATTATCAACCCCACTGGGAGCAGCAGACCAGCTACTGTACACCTTTAGGTCTCTCTGCCTGATAGGACTTCCCTCTCCGTTCTGTGCTCCTGGCCAAACTTCATCCTCCTAAGTCCAGGGCAAGCACCTGCTTTTCCTGCAAGTCTCCCTCAGTAGGCCTTCCTTTCCACTTGTGCCAGGCACTCCCCCTTTTCTGGGCCCCACAATCTGTATTCGTTTGCCTTGCAAGTCTATCTCTGCTTCTGCTCTGTGAGCTCCTCTATTTCTCAGTCCTCTGCTAATTACACAGTGAGTGCCCAGTAAATACTTGTTAAAGGAAAACTAAATGGGACGATAAGTGTAAGGCAGCTCTGGAGTCAGGGTGAGTGAACCTGGGCAAGTGACTACACTCATCTGTAGAACGGAGATAACTGCAGAGTCTACCTCTGAGGACAGCCAGCGCAGTGCTCAGCATAGGCCATGGTTTCACCTTAGCCGACCTCAGAACAGATGTTACCACACCCACTCTGCTTGTTCCAAACAAATATCTGCATTCTGAAAATGTGAACTAGAACCTGGTAAGTGCAAAGGTTGACATGGTTAATACTGGTGAGCAACTCCATGAACGATACGACAGGAAGCAATGCACAGAATTTACTTTTCATTCTAGGGTGTGGCAGATAGATGATGTGTCATGAAATTTTTAGAAATCATCCACTCTACAACATATAATAGTAGCTATGTTTCTGAGAGTTAAGAGTTAGAAAAACAGATTTGATTCCAGAATCAGAGCTAGGGGATTCACTATTTGGTTTGCATCCTTAAGCCTAGATATTCTGAAATCAAACTAGTAGCAGCATCAATTTAGATACACAATATTCAAATAGTGTAACATATTAAATTATTTACAAATCTGTAGAAACATATGTGTATGTATAAACATATATATTTTAAGGAAAAGGAGTTGTTTTAAAGGCAATTATTCTTATTCTTTCTCTCAGAATCATTGTAGGGAGTGGAGCTATGCTTTTTAAACAAATTGTTCTAAGTAAAAATATGTTTTTAAACCAAATCCCCAGGTTTTTTCTATGTTGGCCTAAGGAAAGACAAGCTAACAGGTGGTTTTCACACTGTTCATTCTCCTAATGCCAAATAATTCAGGTATGGAAATACTTTAAATAACAACCTTAAAACAGGCCAGAATTTATTTAACATAAAGAGAGTTAACATCTTGCTTTTGAAAACCTGAAAGTGTTAGTTGCTCAGTTGTTTCCTGGTTTCTGTGTTCTTGGGATTTTCCAGGCAGGAATACTGGAGTGGGTTGCCATTCCCTTCTCCGGGGGTTCTTCCCGACCCAGGGATTGAACCGGGATTTCCTGCACTGCAGGCAGATTCTTTACCATCTGAGCCACAAGGGAGGGGGAAAAAATACCCACCTCATTTGTAATCCATATATCCTTAGAATCTATTTTTATTATGCCTGAAATGTTTTAGAGTATGTAGTCTTTACTTAAGAAAAATTCTTAGGTAAAATTAGCTAGGAGAAAGAGGGAGTAGAATACTTTATAAAATCCAAAACCAAGAAAATGAACCAAAAAACTAAATAAAATTAAAAAAAAATCAAACTTGCTAAATTCCACTTTCAAATATCTAGTAAATTTCCTTAGCTATAAGGAATTCCTATGCTAAAATTGAGACTACTCTTGCTGATTATTTTTATATCTATTAATTTATACCCCAACATTTTCCAAAGAGGATTTGAGGCACCAGTTAAAAACATTTTAGCTGGCAATCCAAAGGCCAATATAAAATCTGAAAAGACCCACAGTACTTTATAAAAAATGAATTCTTGCTGTGCAAAAGATACACAAACTTGTCCCCCCAAATAATTTGGCCTTTTAATGAATCAAAGGGTCCAGGCACTGAGTATCAACAGTAGCTAACATCATAGTGTGAGTCAAGCAAGATTACTTGCCTCTAGAGGAAGCGCACACTCCACCTAAGAAGGCTCCCTGGATCCAACCAAACCTAGTCTAAATCCAACTACAAATTTTCAAGAAATACAGAGAAACACGAGAAATTACATTGCAGAGGTACAATCAGTAAAATCCCAATAACAGAAATATTATCACTTCAACAAATAAACAACAAGGAAAAGAAAAACAGAAATAAAGCGGGATCTACAGATTAAAAGATATTATCAACCAAACACAATAAATGGTCCTTATCTGGATCTGGAGTCCAAGGAAGAAACTATTAAAGAAACTATAAAATTTATGAGACAACTGGAAATCTGAATGCTAACTGGCTATTTGATATGACAGAATGGCTAATTTCTGCTTTTCCAAGTTTAAAAGAATCCTTATTTAAAAAATTTTTCAGACATAAACTGAAAAACTTATGGGTGAAATGACATGATAGTTAGGATTTGCTTGAAAATGAAAGTGCAGTGTGTGTGTGTGTGGGGGGGGGGGGCGTGTATGAGGGTTGTAGGCATGAGGTCAGGGATGAACAAGGTTGACCAGTAGTTAGTAATTGCTGAAGCTGGATACTACTCTGTTCACTTTCCTACATGTTTGAAATTTCTCATAATAAACAGTTATAACAAAGACTGTTGTTGAAACTAGTTCATACAATCACAAAAGGCCAAATACAAATTTAATAATCCTTAAGGAAAATTATGTAAAAATGTCACCTTCTTAACCAAGTATAACTAGATCAGAAACAGCTGTGCGTGCATGTGTATTAGTCACTTCAGTCATGTCCAATTCTTTGTGACCCTATGGACTGAAGCCTGCCAGGCTCCTTTGCCCATGGGATTCTTCAGGCAAGAATACTGGAGTGAGCTGCCATGCCCTCCTACTGCCAAATCGACAATGTTAAGGAAAAAATGTGGCTTTGTTTTACCTCATATATCATGAAATAAATTGGTTTACTCACTAGTAATTGCATCATCTGCACTTTTCTCTATCCAGAAAGTTAAGACATTTTATTTTAAACAGACAAATTGAGGTGTACCCTCTAACACTTATTTAGGAAGGCCAAATAAACACATTTTAATCTGTCAACAAATTACTCAAAGTAGCAACCTGAAAATTAAGTTCTCAGGAGTGGATTCTCCTCAAGAAACTCAGGAAAATCAAAACTCTTCAGAAATGACTATGCCAAAATAGGATTGTCTTTAACCCTGTAGGATCGTTTTGAAGGGGAAAAAAAAGGCTAAATGAAGGGAAACACTAACTAGATTGGATTTTATTCTTCCAGAACAAATTAAGAGCCAAAGAAAATACTCAGACCTAAGGGGCTCAGGAAAGAATGCTGATCTGTGGGAGACCTGGGTTCAAATTTCACTTTCCAGCTGCTTGCTATAAAACAGACTGCTCAAACTCTGGGAGCCTCTGTTTCCTTCTGTGTAGAAAGTGGAGGCTAGCAGGCTTCCTAGCTGCTATCACAGGGCTCCAGTGACAAAAGAGAGTCCCTGGACAAATAGGGCCTAGCTCCCCTAGCCTTGGGCTACCTTTCTAGCTCACTGCAACTCTTCCCTCCTAAACAACCTGCCTTGAAGTCCGGAGTCCAACAATCCTGATATAAAACTGAATGAGGTCTGCATTTGCTTGGCTCATAGCACTGAAAACATTTTAAAATAAGCTACTGCCAACAATTAAAAATGAAGAGAGTACAGATACAAATCTCAAGTTCTGACTTCTTTCTAAAAATTGCTGGGTAAGTGGCGTCTGGTTCTCAAGGGTCTCCACTACTCCAATCTCTCACACCTGGCCCCACAGACTGAGTTTTGACCCCAATATTGGGCTGAATATGGGAGAAGGGGATGACAGAGGATGAGATGGTTGGATGGCATCACCGACTTGATGGACATGAGTTTAAGCAAGCCCCAGGAGTTGGTGATGGACAAGGAAGCCTGGCGTGCTGTAGTCCATGGGATCTCAAAGAGTTGCACACGACTGAGTGAGTGAACTGAACTGACTGGGCTGAAGCTCCCCCTTCACCCTGCCCTTCCCCACTTCTTGCCTTCCCCTAGACCTGACAAGCTTCTCATCACCATTCAAGTCAACTCCAGCACCAGCCAAGCACCACCACCTCCTCCAAGCTCCCACAGCACAGCCCCTCCTCTACAGCAAGCTGTCCGAGCACTGTCTGCATGTCTGCTTTCTCTACTGGGCTCTTGGGCTCTCCGGAGGAAGGGACCCTGTTGCTACTGCCTTTGTGTCCCCAGGGCTGAGCAGAAAGCTGACCTAGATAATGTAGAATTCAGTCAATGTGTCCTGAATGCGAGGAAGGAAGTTAGAGCTAAAACATTATAAAAATGTCAGATTTTATATTACAGCTTGTTCTGATAGTTACCAAATAAAGGGGTCAAGGACATCAAAATGTTTCACAAAACTAAAGCAACCTACCATCTGCATACAAGTTTCACAAGTTAGTCAGAAGTCACTAAACAGAGAAAGCAGAGGCAACAGGCTGGCAGGGTCATTCATTCATTCATTCACTCACTTAACTAATATTACTGAATACTTACTGTGTGCTTTCTAAGCACTGGGGATAAAGCAGTGGACAAATCAGACAACTACCTGTTTTCATAAAGCTATAATCCTAATGGGAGAAACAGAAAATAAACAGGCAAATCAATAGAATAGTTTCAAACCAGATACTGGAAAGAAAATTAACATAATGAGACAGAATGACTAAAGGAATAAAAAGGGTGGTCAAGAACAGCATACTGTAAATTGAAACATGTGAGGAGAAGGACCAGAAGGAGTCAGCTCTGCAAAGATCTGGGAGGCAACTCCAATCACTGGATACAAATGCAAAGGTCCTGAGGTAAACAGGGCTGAATGTTCAAGGCCAGTAAGATGCGTAGGTTAGGAGACCAGTGCTCCGGGTTGGGGGACTTATCGGGGGTGAGTTGGTCAGGGCCCGCTCAGGCACTGCTGGGCACTGAGTATGCAATGACAAGGCACTTGGGGAGCACGAGGATGGAGGACTCTGGGCGGACTCTGCTACACTCAAACCAGCAAGCAGTATCCCGCCCATTTTTCCACAAGTGTGCACCGGGCGGGCTCCTGCCCAGGGGCTTTCACACACATTCAGAGAGCTTGACAACAACCCTGTCCAAAAAGGGGAGACATTTCCCCCACTTTGCCGAGGGGAAAACAGAGGAACAGCAAGGATCAGTGCCTTCGCCAAGGTCGCAGGAATCAGATCCCAGGCTTCTGAGCATCCGGGAGGAGGTATGCAGCTGGGTGCCAAACAATCGGGGCGGGGGAGGGGGCGCCCACAGACCCTCCAGCAGGTCTGCCGGGGCCAGAGCGGGTAGCGAGCCCGCAGCTGTGGGGCGAGGACAGCCGGGCGTAAGGGGGTGACTGCGGCAGCCTGGAGGACGAGGGGCTGCGGCCGGGGTCGCCAGCACCCCGCAGACCCCGGTCGGCCCACAGAACTCGGTCTTCCCGCTCCGCACCCCCCTGTCCCCGCGGAGCCTGGCCCCGCGGCCTTCCCGCCGCCCCTCCCCGGCGAGGCTCGGTCCCAGAGTCCCCGCTGGGCCTAACCCGCCCGCCGGGCTCACCTCGCCTCCCCGCCGCCGCGCCAGAGGGAGAGGGCTGGCGGGCGGACTGGCGGCGCAGCGCGCTAGCTGCTCGCGGCTCCGCTGCCCCGGGCTCGGCCGGCCGCCCCGCCCCGCTCTGCTCCGCTCCGCCCCGCCGCCGCCGTCGCCGCCGCCGCAAAGGGTGTGAGGGGCGCCGGGGCGCTTAGGACCCTTCCGGTCTGGATTGCTTCTCCTCCGCTGCAGCCGCCGCCGCGGCGCCCGGCCTGACCGATCCGTGCCCCGGCCAATCAGCGCGCGGGAAGCTGGGCGGGCGCGGCCAATCGCGCGCGCGCGGGGCTGGGGCTACTGCCGGGCGGCTCCGGAGGAGAGGTGGGGCCAGCCCGGCGCTGGTTGACCAGTTCTTCGGAGAGCGGCGCTCGGCGTCCGCGCTGCCGATCGCTCTGCGTCTTATTGACGCAGGCCCGGCTCGGCGCGCCGACTGAGCTCTACAGGCGCCCGCGATGCGGCGGCCGAACACCGCGCTGGGAGGCGATAGAGAAGGGGACTGACGGAACCGAAAGCCTGGCCGCTGGGCTTGCAGGTGCAGACTGACAGCGGCGAGTCGGTCTGGAGGAAGGTGGAGAAGGTCCATGAGGGGAGGGCCAGGGCGACGGGGCCTTGGCGTCCAGGACTGGGAGGCGGAGGCGGCAAGGACGTGGAGACGAGAGGAACGGACCTTGGATTCCTTTTCTCACTGTGAAGGAGTTTGAGGGTTGCTGCCAGAAGCCGAGGCATGGGAGAAGATGGCCATGTGTAGGCACCTGGGCCCGGCAGGTCAGTGACAGAGGGGAGGAGGAGACTGGCTGGTGAGCCTGGAGCAGAGTTCAAGCCTCTCGAACAAAAATTGCCACCATCGAGGATTATGGGAAACTCAGGAGGTCTGACTCTCAGAGCTGTAGTTTTACAAAGGATCATTCCTGGTCTTCTCAGAGGAGAATGGCAGAGGGAGGAGAGGGAGGAGAAGGGAGGGAATGGAGTGCAGTGCTGAGGGCCCTTAGGACCTATGATTTGTTGGTAGTGACCTTCTTCAGAGGCATCTCCCCCGGCTAGCCTCTGGATCTGGTTCCAGCAGGTCTGAAGGTGTGAAATGATGGGTGAGTTGTTGTCAGATCCGTGTTTCCATTAGCAAAGCTAGAAGTGAGGCACGAAGCCTGGACCCATTGGGGAAGATCTCAGAGCTCAGTGGGTGGGGCGAGAGGACTTTGGGGATGGGGAGACTTGTGAACTGTAAAGGAGGAACAGCCCTCATAGGGTGGCCAGGGCAAGGGCCAAACTGGAGGGAAGGAGCAGGACTCTGCAAATGGGGAAGTTAAGGGGCTAAGGGGCTCCGAGCAGAGTGGCAGAATTTGGGGAGACTGGCAAGCCTGTGACCCAGGGCCAGGCTGGGGGCACCAGGCCCTCAGAAGAGGGGTAGTGTAGAGGAAGGGATCCAGGTACAGAGTTCCCCTTAGGCCACCCTCGTCTTGGCTACCAGAGCGAGTTTTCTAAAACTAAGCATGGCCCATCCGCGTTTGAAATTGTAGTTCCCGAGTGTAGCCTGCACTGATGAGGGCCCACCTGATAGGCTCCTGCCCACACCCAACCATGCTGCTCTCTGTTCTGGAAGCACAACAGAAAATAGGAAGCAACAATTGCCACCATCAAGGATTATGGGAAACTAAGGAGGTCTGGCTGTCAGAGCTGTTGGTTTACAAAGGAGCGTTCCTAGGTGCCTTTCAGATTAGAAAGGAGCACCTATTCTCAGATACACTGCAGTCCTGACTTTGCAGCAATCACCCCCATGCAAAGTGAGTTCCAAAAATCATTGTACACATCAGAGGAGAGCATGTCATGTAGTTTTCTGAAAGGATTCCGCTTTTTTCTGGCTTATGACGTGCAGTGAACGTTTATGGACACAGCTGAAGTGACAGGATAGAGGTCAGGGAGCTGGCCTGTACTTGGAAGAGTGTACAGAATTCCAGTGGAGGCTAACAAGTGAGAAGATTCTGCCACAAGTGTGTTGAGAACTGCAGGGATGGGGGAGAGGGGAACATATGGGCATGACTGACAGCTGATCTAGCCTGCCAGGTGGGGAAAAGCAGTTGAGGAAGGCCTCCTGGACAAGAGGAAGCCTCAGCTGAGGATGGAAAGCCAGCAGGAATGTGCTGGGCCAGTGCTTTAGGCAGACAGAGCATTCAGACCCAGCGGTTCTGAGGTGAAGACCTGCACGCTGTGTTCGGGGAGCCACACGTCAGCTATTCTTGTTGGAGGTGGAGAAGGGATACTGGAAAGTTATGGGGGCTTTGAGGTGGGTGGACTGGCACGGGTGACTGGAGGCCCATAGTCTGGCTTCAGCTCACTAAGTGCCTTGTTTAACCCTGAGAGTTTTCTAGGTTTCTATGTTTTTTAGTTGCCAACATTTAAAAATTGGGAGCTTTCACCTTGAAAACTCTCAAATTGTTGGTTTCACTGTCTGGCTAATAGTTAAAGCTCTGGCAACGTGAGGTTCACATTCCCATAGTTTCAGCTGGAACTGAGTGGCAGCTGCCCCATTAGGTGAGACCCTAGTTCACCACAGTCTTAACTCCCTATTACCCACTTCTGCCTGCGACTTCACTCACTCCTTTCCTACTGGGCCTTGGGGCATCACAGGGTGGAGACCTGGCTATGGAGGTAATGGGCAGCTGCTGTGGAGTGTGAAGAAAGGAAGTGAGCAATGTGATGGGATGTTTGTTTTGGAAAGATCATTAAGGCACATGAAGTTTCAGGGTTGAGGGACTTAAGATCACAAGACCAATTAAAGAGCTATTGCTACAGCCCTCTAAGAGAAGATGACAGCTGGCCTGGGTCCGAGGCAGCAGGTGTCAAGAGGAAGGAACTGGTTTTAAAATTGTTTCAAAACTTTAAGAAAATGCAAGTTAATTTACAACCCACTATCAGTACACACCCCGCTACACACCCCAATAGGATGGCTGTATTAAAAAAGACAATAGCGAGTGTTGGCAATGTTGTGGAACTCTCATACACTGCTGGTGGAAAAGCAAACTGGTTTATCCACTTCGAAAAACAGTTTGATAGTTTCTGATGACATTAAACATATACCTGTCATATCGCCTAGCAATCCCATCACTGGCTATATACCCAAGAGAAATAAAAGCATGTTCACATAAAGAATGTTCATATCAGCTTTATTCAAAAAAGTGAAAAACTAGGAACAACCCATGTGTCCATAATTCAGTGAATGGAAAGGAACTGTGGTATATCCGTGCAGTAGGATATTGCCTGACAGCTGGCCTGATGGCAAGTGCACAACAAGGAAAAATACTAAAAACAGTAAGTGAAAGAAACCAAACATAAGACCACATATGATTCCATATATATGACCTTCTGGGAAAAGCAAAGTCATATTAGTGGTTGCCAGAGGTCAAGGTAGAGGGCGGGGGGAGATAATTACCAGGAGCCACAAGTGAATTTTTAGGGATGATCAGTTCAGCTCAGTTCAGTTGCTCAGTTGTGTCCAGCTCTTTGCAATCCCATGGACTGCAGCACTCCAGGCTTCCCTGTCCATCACCAACTCCCAGAACCTGCTCAAACTCATGTCCATCGAGTCAGTGATGCCATCCAACCATCTTATCCTCTCTCTTCCCCTTCTCATGTCTTCAGTCTTTCCCAGCATCAGGGTCTTTTCCAGTGGGTCAGTTCCTCGCATCAGGTGGCCAAAGTATTGGAGCTTCAGTTTCAGCATCAGTCCTTCCAATGAATATTCAGGACTGATTTCCTTTAGGATGGACTGGTTGGATCTCCTTGCAGTCCAAGGGACTCTCAAGAGTCTTCTCCAACACCACAGTTCAAAAGCATCAATTCTTCAACAGTCAGCTTTCTTTTTGGGATGTTGGGTATACTCTTATTTGTATCTTAATTATGGTGGCCCTCATATGACTATGACATGGGTTCAGTCCCTGGTCAGGAAGATCCCCTGGAGAAGGGAATGGCAACCCACTCAGTATTCTTGCCTGGAAAATCCCATGGACAGAGGAGCCTCATGGGCTACAGTCCATGGGGTTGCACAGAGTCGGACATGACTGAAGCGACTTAGCGCACAGGCGTATGACTATATATGTATCAAAACTCAGAACTGTGCACCTAAGAAGAGATGACTTAATGTGTGTAAATTATACAAAGAAAACTTAATGTAAAGGAAAAAAAAAACTTTAAGAGGTGGAATTGTTGGGTCTTGGAGATACGGTGTAGGGCTGAGAGAGGAGTAGTCAGGAAAACCTTGCTTGGTTTTTGACTGGGGACTTCTGCCCTTGGCCTGCCCATGAGGAGGCCCTTTAGAATCTGTTTCTGGCTGCCCTTCCCTGCCCTGGATGCTGCAGACACTGCCCACCTCCCCATCCCACGCGGGCCTCTTTGCCTGGGTTCCAGTCAGGCTCTCCACTTCAGTTATGGTCCTTTGGGCAAGGGATTAGCTTATTGCCTTGGTTCCATGTGGAGTGGGCTTTCAGTCTCCCCCTACACGGCCTGCTCTCCCTCCACTCCCCTAAGCCCTCCTCTGTCTTCTCCCCAACCCTTACCAGGACCAGAGATGTGCCAGAGGGTTCAAGTCAATACTGTCTCAGTTGTGTTATAGAAAGTCACACTGCAGTTAAGCCAATGGGGACAATGTGGGGAGTTTCCTGCATCGTAGCACCTGAGGGATTGCAGGGGTAAAGCTGGTCTCCGTACTGCAGGCTTGAGAGCTAGGGTGAGGAATTGGCAGCCAGAGGGAGGCTCTCTGTCCCATCCCATTCCTCTGTGTCAGCTTCCTTCTTCCCATTTCACCTTCTGCTCTCCCACCACCTGAGGGGATGGCCCTCTGTCTCAAATCAAGTTTGAAAAACCCCCATAGGGGGACTGCAATAGCTCGCTCCCACCCCTGTGCTGGTCAGTCGGCCTCATATGAGGACATGGAAAGAGACAGGGTAGAAAACAGTTGGGAAAGGCAGAAGTCTGGATTTTACTTTCCAGTGATAAGAAGCAGGGTGTCCGAGCTGGGGGCATAGCTGAAAGTATGGGAGCTGTATGCGAATGGGGACCCCATGGCCCCAAGACTGAATGCCGTGATCCTCAGCGCTCCTCTTCCATGTCTTTCCCAGAGTACCAGCTGCTGGACCCTTGCTCAAACGCAAGGGACTGGAAAACTTTTCTGCAAGTCTGACCAACCCTGAAGACTAAAGGAAAGGCCTGACCCCCCATCTGCCCACAAGTCCCCTACCACATTGACCAGTGGTGAATCTCAGCATCAAAATAAGTGCCACTGTGTGCCCAGGACTGTTCCACCTACCTTGAATCTGACTGAACAGTCCATGGTCACATGGCAAAGAAAACTAAGACAAATCAAATAGAAAAACAGGCTATGTAGAGAAGGAAATTCCAACAGAAAAAAAAAAATCTTTGCAGGCTTCAGAGGATATGAAAAAATATTGCCTCCTTGAAACAAGAACCACCATTAAAAAAAATTCAACACACAAACTATGTCTTGTGCTCTCAGCTGAGATGGCTTAGAAGCGATGACATCCCGGGAGTAAGACACTCAGAGCCTAAGTCTTGTTTCTAATGCCATTCTCAAATAAAGGAAACCAGGGGTCCTTAGAGTAATGGCTGATTCTAGGACAGGGTCTGGGAATATCCAAGATGAGCCTAGAGCAGGCTGTAGGCAAGACAGGAAGTGCTTCCGAAGCACATCCACAAACAAGGGGGCGTGCCACAGGAGCCCACTGAAGGAGTCCCAGTAGCCATCGCTGAAAAATTTGAACAACAAAATAAGTAACCTAGTTCTAGGTTGTGACTCAAAGTATGAAAATAAATATCCATGAGTTTCATAGTAATAGAAATAGATGATTTAACAACAAAAAAGTGGGGGAGAACAGACAAATCTGTACTGAATTCCAAATAATTTATGTGGATACGTCCCTCCTATGGAGGTGAAGCATAACTCCTTACTCTTTAAGTGTGGGGTAGGCATTGTGGCTTCCTTCTAAAGAGTTCAGTATGGAAAGCAGATTCCCCAGAAAGCCCTGGGGAATAGAGAATCTGACAAACACTGCCTTGGTCAGGTGACCATGTTTAACATCACAGTGATAAGACATGTTGACAGTATGTACCCTTGATATGAAATGATGAGAATGGCATTTTACTTCTGGAGTCTTCCTCTCCAAAACACAGAACACCAGTCTTAACCATGAGAACCATGAGAATAGCATCAGACAGATACAAGTGTAGGACATTCTACAAAATATCCACCAATAGTCCTCAAAACTGTCAAAGTAATAAAAAACAAGGGAAGTCTGAGAAACTGTCATAGCCAGAAGGAGACATGTGATGTCCTTGAATAGGAAAAGGGAATTAGAGACAAATTATGGACATATGAATAAATTATGGGCTTTAGTTAAACATATCAGAGCTAAAAAAAAAAAGCTCTTGGAAATTAAATCATTTGGAAGAAATGAAAAATCTTGGTAGTAGACAGGTTGGGAGAGAAAACTGAAAAAACCTCCCAATTAGTAGCACAAAAAGCTAAGATGAATCATAGAAAGGATAAGAAATTACAGGTCATTCTAGTAGTTTGACCTCTGTAGTCAAAGTCTCTACCCCTGAGATATATGTTCCAGCAGCTTCACCTCTGAATAACAGAAAGGCTTGAGAAGCAAAATGAAGTCTACAAGAAAGTAACTCAAGAGAACATCCAGACCTGACAGTTATGAGTAACCAGACTGAAGTCAACACTAAATGAAGAGAGATCCAAGCCACCTTGTTGTGATATTTGAGAACATAGGGACCAAAAGGAAGGAAATAAGGAGGTCACTGACACAGGCGTACCAGAGGGACTTTGGACTCCTCAGCTGCAATACTGAGAACATGATAAGGGATCGTTGCCTTTATGATTCTGAAAGAAACATTTTTATCTGACCTAGAATTATATAACTAGCTAAACCTTCAATCAAGTGTGAGTAATAAAGTCATTTCTGGACATGCTAGGCCTCAAAACATTTACCTCCCAGCATCTTTACTCAAGGAGGATGTGCTCCACTAGAACAAAAAAGAAAATTCAGAAGAAGACTATGAGACAGGAAGCAAGAGAGATGAGCGATGAGGCGGGACTTCCTGGAGGAAGATGAAAGGTGACCCCAGAGTGACAGCTCTGCTGCTGATGGGGAGGGCAGCTGAACCACATGGCCTGTCATCACCAAGACCCCCATTTCCATCAGGTCACCTTCTTTACTTGAGCACAGAATGCTCAGGAGAACTGGCCCAGATTCTCATCAGTGCTTGCCTTGTCTTGACCATGTGTAAGAAGGGTCTCTCCTCTTAGGCTCTGCTGAGGACACACACATCACTCACAGGGGTTTTCAGCTTTTCCCCGAGAACAGGAAGTAGACCACGGTGGGCTCAGGAGAAGACAGAGCAGCCACTCTCACTGACTCGGCTTCTGCTGCATGTCCAGCACCTGGCTGACACCTGTTTATGGAGAGCCCTGTTTCTCAAACCCACTCGTGGTTTTGCTTGCAAGTTCCCCAGAAAGGGCTTTGTCACTTCCCGGAGAAACGGAAGTCAGACCGTGCCCCAGGACTGCTCTGCTCACCTCCTCTGGGAGCCTCTGCCCAGCGGGGGCAGCGCTGCCCTTCCTGCATGGCTGGTGTGTGCTTGTCCTCTGATTTCAAGACTAGGTAGTAATTTTGTTTAAATATTATTATGTGAATATGATAAACAGAACTATAAAGAAAAGCCAGGGATGAATTAGTATGGAAGTGAGGATAGTCATCACTTCAGGAGTGAAGGATGAAATACATTTTTCTGGTTCCTGTTCAGATAAAGATGTTCTGGCTAGTTTGTAGTCTCCTAACCTCAAAAGTTGTTCTGGTCATTGTTTGGTCAGGAACCAGAGCAGGCATTTCCAGCAGAACTTACACCCTTGTTTATTTGTAAGAAGGGCAGAAGGAAGGTCTGAGAACGCCATCAGGGCCCCTCGGGTTCCTGCCAGCTCTTCAGAAGTGGGATCCTGGAGGAGCCACAGGAAGCCTCTGTTGGTGGCCAGCAGTGTGGAGCACTGAGTGATGGGTGAGTTTTATGGAGCACTGCCATAGTGGGTGTATCAGTGCTAAGGGCCACAATAGGACCCCCTATCTGCTTCTGCCAGAGCAGAAATAAGAGATACGAATTTCTCAATGAATAATACAATTTCTAAACTTTCAAATCTCCCAGGAGTGCTTCTCACTGGTGGAATTTAACTGGAAATGTAGTCCCCCGGTTTCCAACCCCCGTTATACAGGGGAGAGCCTAGAAGGAGATGGAAAAGTCACTGAATAGCCCACAGGTAATTCAGAGCTAAGACCTGATGGTATTCTAGAGCCCCACATATCAGTTAGTTGCCATGAAGACACCATTCGTGCTATCTGGGATAGCACTTTCATAGGGAGCCAGATTCCAACTGCAGAACTGCCTCTCTGGCTTTCTATCTTCCTGCCTGATTCTATTAATAAAATTGGTAACTTTATAGGATCATTGGGGAAAAAAGTACAAATCTTGAGTTTCACCTCTGTATGCTGTGTGCAGGCTCTGGGCAGCCATCTCAAGCAGAATCTCATGGCCCAACCCCCTCCAACATCTGTTGAGTGGATTCTCATTCCAGAGTTCCAAACCTCCTGCATTTTGTCCCACCCTAACACAGTCCTCATTTTCCTCCTAGAAGCATACAGGTCATGGGTATGGGGGCAATGCCAGTGGCTACCAAGAAACAGGGCCGCCCCCATGAGTTACTGCTCAGTTTGTTTTGAGGAGCCCTCAAAAAATATGTACACAAAAAGAACAAGATTAACACACACACACACACACTAAATTTTACTGTTATTTATTGTCTTAAAATTGCATAGTACTTTGATTGTGCATGCTTTTAAATAGAGGGCAAGGTAGCCCACTTGAAACTATTTGCTTGCATGGATTTTTCGGGCTGTTTTTACTATGGGCAGGAGCAGGGACCAAAATGCTGCCTGGGCTGAAAAAGAACCATGATGAGATGAAAGAGAAGTTGGACAGGCGGAGAGATTTAGATGAGAAGACACTGTTGAAAAGAGCTGCGATGTCATAGACCTATGGAGGCATAGGAAGATGGTGGGAGGCAGCTTCCTTGAGGTCAGGGCACAGGACTCAGTAGCAGCCAAGAGAGGATGGGAAAGGAGAAAGGAGTCCAGAGGGGCAATGCCTGGCACTCAAATCTGAGATGAACATTCCCTGCCAGGGACCGGGTGCACTGGGTAGCCTGAGGGCACCGTTGGCTACAGAAAGCCACATACTAGAAAAATAACTTAAAAGCTATACAACTGTCATTATAAATACTTTGTCTTTAACTAGTGTTGGTTAAAAAAGGTTCACAGTTACTCTGAAGAGAGCTGTATCTCTATTGCACGGTATTGGAAGAGTCTGCTCAGATCCCCATGTGTAAACAATGATTCCCTTCTCCTCTGGCAACTTCAGGACACAGAGAAAACACTACCTGCTGTAAGCAAAGCACTTGGGTACAAGGCACATGGAAGCTGTCAAGCTCTATCGGGATCTACTGAGAACACGCCGAATGCCAGCTTTTCTTCCCACTTGGTTTCACTGGGACAGGTCTTCAAGGTGGCAGTGGTCTCCTCTCCATTCTCATTCCACGGTTACAGACTTGGCCAGATTTCTGGGGAAGTCAACCTAAAACAACAGAAAGTAGCTGCTCAGACCCACAGGTCTTAGCAACATACTGTTGTAAAGCCAGCTCTCAAAGTACTTTACAATAGGGAGATGAATATTCCTGGGCACCTCCAACCATGAGCTCCTTGAGACCTGCATCTTGGAAGGGATTTCTTATTCTAGAAACAATTATGTTTATACAGTAAACGTTAATGGTGCACCTGATATGTGTCATGCAGTGTTAACACTATTAAAAGGATATGATTCATGCTATTAAAAACAGCTAGCTCAATTTGTACTGTTAAAAATTCACTTTTCTTGGAAGTAGACACACTAAAATATTGGTTAAGGGTGGGGCTTGGGAAGGAAATGTGACTGAGGATGGTTGATAAAGTGGGCTTCGACTTTATCTACAGGGTCTTATTTTGTTTACAATAACATTAAAGAAGAGAAGAAACAAATGTCAATGATGGATGATGTATGTACCATCGGATGTTTGTTATATTGTTTTTGGTGTTGATATGTATTTTTTAAAGCTCCTCAGAATAAAATTGTAATAAAACTTCTATCCGCACACTCTTTCTGGTGAGATCATAAATTGGTTCTTTTCTGGAACAGAAATTGAAATAGGAATCCCAAAATGTTGAATGATTTGCTAGATTGAGGATAAACCTTCTAATATGGGAGGAAGATGTACATATGCACAAAGATAATTCACTGCAATTGTTATTTATGCAGATATTCCAAAAGATTAGAAACGGTTTAACCAACAGAAGACTGATTAAGTCACTGTTAAAATCTGTGTTATAAGACTGTGGTGGAATATTGTGCAACGATCAAATGCTGCTTACAAGTTCAAGATCTGAGAACTTGTATACACTTGTAATGTATTAAAAAGAAAGTTGTGAAATTTCATCCTTGATATTATCTCAAAAAATCTTAAAAAATTTATAGGCACAAGGAAAAGACCAAACTAAGATATTAAATTTGCTCATCAAATTGCCTCTGGGTGAGAAGCTTATGGTTTAATACGGTCTTCACACATCTTGCAGTTCCTGTCGTTGTTTTCAGGGGGTATAAGTTACTTTAAAAAATTATTTTAAATGAAAATATTTCCCTTATGAATATTTATACCCAATAAGTATTAAAAGCCAAATGGAACTCTGGGATTATGTCTCTCCCCTTTGCTGGATGAGGTGCAGTTTTTAGACGTACGTCATATCCTCGGAGTACAGCCAGGTGAAAGGAGAGGAGCTGCAGTGGAATCACACTCAGGATGCCCTGCAGGCAGTCCACGGTGTGGGGCAGCTCGATCGTTTTATATGCGAACTTGGAGCTCTCAGTGTCGTCCTTGGAGCACAGTATAATCGGGCGACCCTAAGACAGAGAAATGTGATCACAAGATGCAGGTCATCTCTGAAAAGAGCAATCCGTCACACACAGCAGAGTTTCTAAGATCAACGTATTGCAATAATAACAGTGATCTTTTGTCTTTGCTGGACTTATGGGTCAGGTGAGGTATCTGATTTGTGTAAAGGTCAAAGAGTTTGGAGGCTTTTGTCAAAAGGTTCCTATGCTTCTGGGGTTGTGGTGGTGCATTAATTCAGCACCCATTTATTGAGTGGCTTCAGTGTGCCTTGCAAAGAGCAGGAGTTCTTACCCCTTACTCTAGGGGCTCATAGTCAAGTGGTAGGAAAACAAAAATGTCAATAAGCAAACCAATAAATAGCAGTGAATTTCCGATAAATGTCACCATGGCAGTAAAACCCCGTAACATGATTGGGAGACAGTGGGAAGGTTTGAGAAGTTCTCTGAAAAGGAGGCATTTGTATTGAGACCTGAATGAAGAGAGGCCAACTGCTGGAAGAAAGGTGGGAAGACTGTTTGGGGCAGAGGAAGCAGCCTGTGTTTTCCAAGTCCTAGTGGACTACTGAAACTGGGGGTGGGGGGCGGTTTCAGTAATGGAAACTCCTGAATTTGGATCCAGTTGGTCAGAAATGTGGGTGGGCTGGGAAGCCGAAAGACTGCAGTTGGTGGCTGACGTGAGGGTGGTCTTGTAGAGGACAGAGTCCTTCACCTGTGAAATCTAACTCTGGGTGGCCAATATCAGAACTGCTCCCCAGGGATCTCCACCAGACCTCCTTTGATCTCATGTTTCGGATCCAGGACCCCTCCGGGTCATCTGGATCACCGGGCCTCACCTAGGAGCTTCTGTGGGGGTGGCTGCAGGCTGGCCAGTCCCTTTCTGAATGTGCACCATGCGTGAGGGATCCCAGAAGTGTGTGCTCACACCTGCTCACTAGCAGGAACGAACACTCATTGCTGGTGCTGGCCAACAGTGGGTGAGGTGGGCATGAGTGGAAGAGAACAGGAGAGAAGTGACCCAACCTGGCGGAAGGCCTCACCTGGCGGGCTGTGACCTGCTGCAGGGCATTCTGGCATTTGGCAAAGCAAGGATCCTTCATGATGACCATGATGACAGGCATCTGCTTGTCAATCAGTGCCAGGGGGCCGTGCTTCAACTCTCCAGCCAGGATGCCTTCTGAGTGCATGTAGGTTATCTCTTTTATTTTCTGGGGAAACATGAGGTGGAATCAGTGTCATGCTGCTAATGGGAGCAGATCACCCAGTGGGGAGAAAGGGAAGCCAGGGAAAGGATGATCCAGAAAGCAGGGAGCTGAGGTCCACAGGCAGATGGACACACTGGAGTGGTCAGTGGTACTGAGGGCAGCCAGTGAGGCCAGGCCCAGGGAAGAGGGTTACCTGCTGTCTAGAGCACGCACAAAGCCCAGCACACAGCTTGTGTCCTCAGTCGCTAGCTCTGGGGCACAGCCATCCTGCCCCCACCGGGATGGGCAAGTCAGTGTCAATCTAGCTTTTCCCCTTTCCTTTTGAGCCAGCCCCATGGTTTCCCTAACAGTCATAGTTTGTAATGATGGCATTATATTCCACACCTTCATTTAATTATCTGATTAACCAATCCCTCAATTCTAGATCATTAATAACTTCTAAAGTGTTGCTCCAACTTAACTATCAAGCAAAAAGACACACACTGGGGTGTTAATGGAGTTTCCCCCTATGTTTAGAGAGATACATTTTTTTTTTCCAGTTACCATTAAAACCCATGTCACTGAACTGGTGAGAGTGTTGAAGAAAACATTTGTCAACTCCCCTAGAACTATTTGGGTCAGGGAAACATTGTTAGAAGTGTGGCCCCACCCTGGATGCTGCAGACAGCAGAAGTACTGTACCCAAGCGACCACAGAGGGGCCACGGACTTGTGCCAGCAGCAGTGTAAAAGCTTCTTTCTTTCCTCCAGGACTAACTTGGAGACATAGTTGAATATGCATCTTTCACCAGCACACTCAGGAGCTGCAGCTGAGCATCCCACACTAGACAGCAGAGGCATAGCCGTGGGGTACCAAAAGGTGCCCTGCCCGAGCATTGAGTCTATTGCTCCTGAGTAGCTGTGTGCCTGGCCTCTCAGAGGTGCCAGAATCTCCACTGGAAGGATGTGGGAGCTGAAGCTTACTGCAATCAGGCAACTCATGGCTTGCACCTCACCCCAATTCCCTACCTCCTATAATACTGTTTCCCACCAGTGGCATCATTATTCCAACTGGGCGCAGTGGTGGGGTATAGGCACTTGCTCCACAGGGAGAGGACGGGGTTCTAGCTGAGTTATAGATACTGCCACCCTTCTGACACTGTCTCCCATTTACCTTGCTTGATCATCTGATCCATAAACAGCAAATGGAGGATGAGTAAGCCAAACTCTAGGCTCGGGTCTCTGTACATCTCTTTCCACCCTCTTAGCAGCCCTGTGGTCTTGGTATCTTGCCCCTACTCCATCAGCTTTCTCTCAAGCCACATCTTTATTGCTGCAGTGGGCAAAACAGCCAGTCATTGATATAAAAACTGCACGGCTTTCTATGCTTCTCTCCTGTAGGATCTCACCTCACCGCAGAAGATTGAGGAGTAACACGGGAAACTTTGTAGAGACTCTACCCTGCAGTTCTGTCTGCCCAAATCCTCCCACACAGACTTCTTGTGGGAATAGAAAAGAGCAAAGTGTTTGTTTTTTTTTTTTTTTAACTGAGTTTGAATTTTAGCTTGATCACTTCTACTATGTAATCTTGAGCAAGGTGAATTTTTTGGAGGCTCAATGTCCTCCTGGGTCAAACGTGAACAATAACTGCCAGTCTCTCCGAAGATGCTCGTGAGGTTTGAATGGGCTATCCCAGATAGCGCCTGGTGCAGGCTCACACCCCAGGGCTCTGGGCCCTGCCCCTCTCTGCAGGAGAGACCTGCATCTCCATGTCAGCAGGGCTAGAACACTGGGTCAGAGAGCGACGCCCTCCCCTCCCCCAGCTCAATGCCCTGCCCTCCCTCCTGTACGTTTCCTGAGGTGTCTCCCGCGCCTGCCCTCACTCAGGGGCCGGTGCAGGTGGGGGTTGGGCAGAGGGGGCTCACCAGGGCTCCTTCCAGGCACGTGGCATAGTTGTAGCCTCGCCCCATGACCAGAAGCGACCTCTGCGTGTAGAGCTCCAGGGCCAGGTCGTGGATCTTCTCATCCAGGGACAGCACTTCCTTGATCAGCTCTAAGTCAAGCACACAGCAGAGGGGGAGAGCCAGTCACACCAATTATAGAGCAAGATTCACAGAGAAAAGTCATGGAGTATAAGACAAGGCTTCCGAACTCACATCGCTTACACACTTGTCTCCCTTGCATTAGTTTAAAAGAATTTTAAATGCAGATTATGGGAAACAGCTTGTGTTATCAGCTAGGATTTTATTGTGACGGTGATTTGTATTTGTGTTCATATTTTCCTGACCACATAAGGTAAGCAGGGAAGTGTTATTTCTAGCTCCATTTTACAGGCAAGGCAACAGAGGGTCAGTGAGGCTAAATCTCCAGCTGGCCAGCCAGAGCTGATACTCCAGTTTAATACCCCTTATCTGGCCATGGCTATGTCTGGGAAAAAGCCTATATGAGATGGACCAGCACTCCTCAAACTCTTTGGTTTCAGGATTCCTTTATAATCTTAAAATTCATTGTGAATTTCTAAGAGCCTTTGTTGCCTTTATTTTTGTGGGATTTATCTATCAATATTTACCAGATTAGAAACTGAAAAAATTAATCACTCATTTAAAAATAACAATAAACCCATGAAATTAAAAAAAAAAAAAAACAGTGAGAAGAGCGGCACTGTTTACATTTTTGTAAATCCTTAATGCCTGACTTTTTCATAGAAGACAGATTCTCTTATCTGTTTCCTCAATCAATCCATTGCAATATGTTTTTTAGTTGAAGAAAATCTGGCCTCACAGATTTGCAGCTGGAGAAAGAAAGAGTATCTAAATAAAATTTTCAAATAATTGTGAATGTCTTTGATATTACGCCAAACTTAAGAAGTGACAATTTCTTAAAACAGTAAGTGCAAATGTGGTATCTGAGATCATATCAATAAAAATTTCCTACTTTGTCAACTTAAAATGTATTAGTCTATTGTGTACTTGCTTAAATGGATCTTTTACATGTGCATAATTTTGTAACACTGCATTGGCCATTTGCAAAATATTGATTCACTGGATTATTCAAATCTTTCAAAAATGGACACATTATAAAATATTAAAAAAAAAAAATCAGACTTGTTAAAATCACTGTGAGCTTATCAGGGATGTTTCTGAGTATTGGGAGGTTGTCACACTTGAGCTGACAGCTGCAAGTTTTCCAGATCCTGTTTTGGTTGAAAGTTCAAAGGTTATCATTGGCAATGGATACTATCATCAGCTTTTCTTGAAGTTTTGGGCTGAGTTGGTTCACTTTTGAGAAAATGTCTGCCAAATACCAAGTCAGCTTGCTACTCAGTCAACCACAGGGCGCTTTTCTCTGGAACAACCGTCGGACTTCAGGGTGCAGCAGAAGCACTTTCTGCATACATCCCATTTGTCACATAGAATATTAAAAAGTGTTACAATTTAGTACAATTAATGCATTTTGCCACATAATCAAAGACATTGCTAAGTGAAGTTGTTGCATGTTGGTCATGAGAACATTGTACTGCCTCAGCCCTGAAGAGTGCTGAAAGTGCCAGTGGTGGCCACTGTAATGTACTGTAAATGTCCACACGGCAGGAAAGGCAAAGCATCTTATTTATCATGAATACCATGTTACTACAAAAACAGTTTTCACTGAAAGGGTCTTTTAGACCCCCAGGATCTTTGGGTCACATCTTGATAACTGCCCACTTACCAGAAGACAGTCCTGTTCTTGCAGGATTATTACCTGGCTTAAAGTTAAAATGCTTTTCTTGTTAATAAATTTTTAGAATGTTGTCTTGGTCAGATTCAGACCTTGAGATCTTGTATGGTTACACAGTGGTTTTCCCTCACTGCCTTCTCTTTGCCCTTGGTTGCAGAAGAAAGTCTGGTAAGACTGGGAACAGCCCCGCCCAGAAGAGCCTTGGGGCCGTTCACTCCCGTGTTTCCTGAGCAACTCCTGATTGTCTGCCCTGGCTGGACACCTGGACACCACAGTGACTCTGACACAGAGCTGGTGCTCACTAGGGTGACACGGTTGGGGAAGACAGGCCAATACACAGGAGAACAGGCATGTGCTATAAAGGAAAGAAATGGGTTCCTGCTTATAGAGCGCTAATCAGGGGATTGGGCTTCCCAATTCTTGCAGGCAAGAATCTGCCTGCAATGCAGGAGACCCGGTTCAATCCCTGGGTTGAGAAAATCTCCTGGCGGAGGGCATGTACTCTTGCCTGAAGAATTCCATGCACAGAGGAGCCTGGAAGGTACAATCCATGGGGTTGCACAGATTAAGGCCCCTACTAGGGTTACTAAGGAGGGTCTCAGGAGGCGACTTTTCAGCTAAGACTTGGGTGACGGGAGCTGTTTGTCATATGAAGAGCTGGAGGAAGAGGGTTTTGGTAGAAGAAAGAGCCAGTACAAATGTCTTCCGGTGAAAAGCGCTCGGCATTGCTGAAGATCAGAAGGTTGGTGAGGGAGGCCCTGGAAGGGAAGGGAGCTGGCAAGGGTCAGAGGCACAGGGCCCCAGCGTGCAGGGCTCCAAGGCCTGAGGACAAGTGCGGACTGGAATCCTGGCCCAGTGCCGGGGCTGCTACAGGAGTTTAGCAGTAAGTAGAAGTTTTGAGGAGAAGGGAATGATTAACAGAATCATTTATGGAGAGAGTCAGGCAAAGGAGCAGCCAGGAACAGTCCACAGGATTTGACAACGAGCAGGTGAGCTCTGGAACATACCGGGCAGAGATTTCAGGCCATGGATGATCTCTCGCCTTCTGTTTTGCAGTGAAATGCGGTCTTCAGACATCATCAGACCAAACATCACCAAGGAGATGAACTGACTGGTGTAAGCCTGAGGACAGAAGAGTGGTGCTAGCAGAACTGGGGCAATGTGCATGTGGTGACGGCTCAAGATGAGACAGATCCCGGGGCTCCCTTCCAGGGCTCCCCTCTGCTCCCCACCCAGCAGAGGCCCTCCTGTGGGTGCCCACGTGGCTCCTACCTTCGTGCTGGCCACACCAATCTCCGGTCCTGCATTGATGTGGACGCCGCAGTCAGTCTCTCGGGAGATGGAGCTGCCCACAGTGTTGGTGATGCCCACGGTCAGAGCTCGGCGGTCCTTACAGTAGCGCAGTGCCAGGAGCGTGTCTGCAGTCTCCCCTGCCACACAGATCCTTCTTTTCAGTTCACAGGTATGTGGCTCTGCCAGCCTTAACCTCCACCCCTGACTCATTTACTTCTGGCTCTTAGGCAGAAACTGGTGCCCAGACAGTTTGTGTGTGTTTAGAAAGGGAAATGTGTGGTCAACAATTTTTTCTACTTGATTCTTTTCTTTTCTTTTTTTTTTTTTTAATGTAAGATGTTCTTTATTAGCTCAAGCTGGAATTAAGATTGCCAGGAGAAATATCAATAACCTCAGATATGCAGATGACACCACCCTTATGGCAGAAAGTGAAGAGGAACTAAAAAGCCTCTTGATGAAAGTGAAAGAGGAGAGTGAAAAAGTTGGCTTAAAGCTCAACATTCAGAAAACTAAGATCATGGCTTCTGGTCCCATCACCGCATGGGAAACAGATAGGGAGACAGTGGAAACAGTGTCAGACTTTATTTTTTGGGGCTCCAAAATCACTACAGATGGTGACTGCAGCCATGAAATTAAAAGATGCTTACTTCTTGGAAGGAAAGTTATGACCAACCTAGACAGCATATTAAAAAGCAGAGACATTACTTTACCAACAAAGGTCCATCTGGTCAAGGCTATGGTTTTTCCAGTGGTCATGTATGGATGTGAGAGTTGGACTGTGAAGAAAGCTGAGCACTGAAAAATTGATGCTTTTGAACTGTGGTGTTGGAGAAGACTCTTGACAGTCCCTTAGACTACAAGGTTACCCAACCAGTACATCCTGAAGGAGATAAGTCCTGGGAGGGACTGATGCTGAAGCTTAAGCTCCAATACTTTGGCCACCTCATGCAAAGAGTTTACTCATTGGAAAAGACCCTGATGCTTGGAGGGATTGGAGGCAGGAGGAGAAGGGGACAACAGAGGATGAGATGGCTGGATGGCATCACCAACTCGATGGGCATGAGTTTGAGTAAACTCCGGGAGTTTGTGATGGACAGGGAGGCCTGGAGTGCTGTGATTCATGGGGTCGCAAAGAGTCGGACACGACTGAGCGACTGAATTGAACTGAACTGAATGCCAGAGACACAATTAGCACTTAGATCTTGAAAAAAGGAGAATTCTTTAGTCTTAAAAGTAAATAGGAACTTTTTACTATTTAATAAATAAATGTTTATTTATAAATAAACTATTTATAAATTATTTATATTTAATCATTATTTATTTAAATATTTAAAACTTATTTATTAAAAAAAACTATTTATAAATAAAACATTCATAGGGATTTGGATTCAAAGTTTGAAATTAACTTATCACTTCTCATTTTACTGTTTAGTGTGAAGTGCATGTTCTAGGGATGTTGAAACCTTGATCATGACAATTGGTACTCTTCAACTGGATGGGGCCTCCATGTGGGGACCACCACCGCAAAGGCATATGGGAATCACTTGATCACTTGGGTGTTTAGTAACGCAGTTAATGTGGTTCACTGTGATCATTTCTGTAAATAGAAGATGAAAGCTGACTCGTAAGTGGAACTAATTTGGAAGGAACTTATTAAAAGTTTGTGTGTGGTTGAATGTTAAACAGAACATTTAAATTCCATAATTGAGGTTTTCATGAAAAATATGTGAGACAAGTTTTTCTAAAAATGGCTTAAGATTCAGGATGGGGAACACATGTAAATCCATGGCTGATTCATGTCAATGTATGGCAAAAACCACTACAATATTGTAAAATAATTAGCCTCCAATTAATAAAAACAAATGAGAAAAAATAAAAATGGCTTAAGCCTCTCTTGTCCCTGGTCTTCTCTAATTTTTCTTGAATCGTAAGACAGAGTGGTTTATACTTACTCTTCTGTTATCTCACTTCCCATTTTCTGTTTAACCCACTCTGTCTGGCCTTGTGCCCTGGTGGATTCTCAGATTCAAGATTTCGCTACTATTTATGTGACAAGTAGTTTCTCACCCACTGTCCCACTGAATTCTCATGACAACTCCTCCCCAATGGGAGGCATCACCTCCATTTCCCCTTTAGGATGAGGTGTTCAGAGATGGAGGAAATCAATGCCTCACTTGCTCAAGGCCAATTAGCTATGGGTGATGGAGTAGGCCTGGCTTGGGCCTGGCTCCCAGTATTCTTTTTTGGACTCTAAACAATCTCATTCAGAATGGGCTGAAATTTAATATTTAAAAAGCAAGAATGACCCTATATGGTGCTTTTCAAACAGATCTTGTTTTAAAGCAAAACATTTCTTGTAGCCTCCAAGGGTGGACTCAAATTATTTTTTATTAAAAAACAACTTACATAGGTTCACGCATAAAACAGCAAGAAGTCCCTGTTGGTTAGTCCTAAAGAACTCAAGTGAAATTAGATATGATCCAGAATATAAAATCAAACATTCAGTGTCCACAGAGCCACCACTTTTGGCTCTGCCATCCTAACTTTGTTCCAGTGCACGCTGGTGCAACTGTGACCCACTTCTTTCCTGTTTCCACTCAGACTTGCATCCAGCACAGTGGGCCACACGGCCCTTTCTCAGCACCAGTGGGGGCCAGGGCTGGGAGTTGGGGACATATCTATATTCATCAGTATACCCATTTTTGATAGTTTTAAAATTTTTAATGTACAGAGCGAAACAAAATGAAACTTTAAACTCCTTCTATGAAGTCACTCATGAGGTACCACTGTATTATTTCCACACTAAATGCACCTCCATTCTTTGGTTAGTGGCTTCCACCAATTCATGAAACATTTTTAGGCTGTGACAGAATTATAAACCCAAAGGTAAGTGGCAACTGAAGCTAGAGGGCAGCACCCGCGAACGAGGTGGTCAGCTAGATAGTGGGTATGTCAGTGTTAGTTTTTCTTAGCTTGTCACTGAAATGTAAACGCTATTAATAATTCATGCTGAAAACAGCATAAAGAGATATTAAGGCATTCTGTTAATGCTGCAGCTGTGATAATGACACTGTTGTTATATTTTTTCTTTTATCATTTACAGATACATTCTGAAATATTTATGGATAAAATAACATGTGTGATATAGACTTTTAAATAAGCCAGTGAAAGAGAGGGGTTAAAGTGGCTATGATGATACAAAAGGGGTGAGCTATTTCATAACATAACTGCTTAGGCTAGGCGCTTCCTCAGGCGAGACTCTTTTCTATAAAGGTTTGGAATTCTGCAGAGTTAAGTGTTATAAGAATTCTCCCAGAGCTCATGCATACGAGTTCCAAGCACACAGCCGTGCATCACCTCCCGGACCCTCTGTCCTGCCTTGAGCTGGAACAAATGCTCCAGAATGTTAGAAAGGCACCCTGGCAGGGTTTCCTGAGCTGAGAGAGGGTAGCCTGGATTCTCTACATGTGAGGAGTGTCTATGCCTCCAACTGCTGGACTGCGTGAGCATTGCATGGTGCCCAAGCAGTTCTCGAAGGGACTGTCAACCAGGAGCATTAAACTTTCCTCTAATTTAAACCCAACACACATTTATGAGTACCTCGGTGAGGGGGCTCTTAAGTCTTGGACTTGGAATGTCAGGAGAAGGAAAAACTTTGCTGCTGCATGGCCCTCCTCATAAAACAGGACAGTAGTTGATGACTCTGAGGGTTAAGTGGCTCTGAGCTCAGAGCATGTGGGGCACGGTCTGTGCAGAGAACATCAGTGGATGAAGGAGGGGGAGCTGTGCAGTGCCTCACTGGGAGGACAGAGACCTGAGGTGAACTAACGGAAACCTATCGCCCTTACCTGACTGGCTTATGAAAAAGCAAACGTCATCCCTGAACACAGGTGTGTTCCTGTCCAGAAAATCACTAGCAAGTTCAACCATCACAGGGAGCTCGGTCAGTTCCTCCAAAACTTGCCGCGTCTAAAGCCAACAAAAATGGGAACTAGAGTCAGTTACAGATACTACAGGGACAAAGACAGCTGAGCTTCTAAGACATCACTACATACAGGTGGGCAGGGAAATGCAGGCATTCACAGGCCAAACTGCAGAAGACACGGCTCCATGCCAGTTCTCATACTGGCCCATGGCAACAAGTTTGGAAGGCCAAAGAGAGGACAGGATCTAAGACTCATCTTGCCCTAGCCGACACTGCCTCCTGGGCACTACTGAGGGTCGACCTGTCGCACTTACGGCCACAGCAGCGTGGTAGCTGGTCCCACAGCCAATCACAATGAGCCGCCGGCATCGTCTGATCTCCTTCAAGTGGTCTTTCAAGCCACCCAGGAGCACTGCAGGACACACGCAGGGCATTAATGCTGACATGACGCAGGCACCACGCATAGGCCTGGGGCTCCGATGAGGGATTACCTGTGTTGGTCTCAAAATTCACTCGACCTCTCATGGTATTGAAAACTGATTCTGGCTGTTCAAATATCTCCTTCTGCATAAATGCACTGAAGTTACCTGGTCAAACAAGCATCAACAAGATGAGTCAATTTTAATTTTGTTACACTACCACTGCTTAGCTTTTAAGAAAAGTTATGCAGTCACAGGGACACGTATAAAGGCCACTACAGATTACGAAGGGTATCTCCAGGTATTGTCCCATCTGAGACTCACGGTGACAAGTCAGGTCAGGTATGCTTACTGTCTTCACTGTGCATATCACACCCTGCAGCTTGAAGGAGGGAGGGATGTAAGCAACAAATGCGTGGCTGGCCTTCCTGGGCCATGCTCCTCTTGGCAAGGCCACAAGAAAGCACAATGCTTCCCTTCCTTCTACCCTCCTACTTAGGAAAGTACGCATGAAGCAAGTCCAAGGAAATAGGCCACTTTTTAAAACCAAATACACTCCTAACTTCTGCATTGAAATGAAAAACAAAAAAACCTTTTGAGCCACATATTTCTAGGACTCTGATGTGAATGAAAGCAGATAATATCCCAGACATCCTGACAGGCGTTATGCCTGATGCCTGTCAACAGGTGTGCAGACAGGGTGAGTGCCCTCTGTGACATACAGATGCATGATGCCCAGCATTGCAGCGTCCTCGTATGCTGCCCTCGGCAGAGGACTTGTAGAAAGGGTGACACGAAGCAAACAGAGCAAGTGAGGAGAGGTGGGGCCACAGCAGATACAGATCAGAGAAGGGCCCTCTGAGGGAGCAACGTTTTGGGGGAAATGACCAAAAGAAGCCGGTCCTGTGAGAAGCTGAGTGAGTGCCCCCCTCAGGTAAGGAAGCACTCGACTTGTCTGAGTAATGGTGAGGAGGGCCGGATGGGTGGACAGAGGCATAGTGAGAAAGGGTTGCATGAGGTGGTGCCCGGCTGGGTGTGGGTGGTTGTGGGCTGCTGCTGGGAGTGTGGGTTTTATTCAAGGAGCAGTGGGAAGCCATCGGAGGGCTTTACGCAGCAGTATAAGAGGGTATGATTTGCGCTTTTAAAAGTTTACCCAGGTGGCCCTGTGGAGAAGCGTGTGCACAGAGACCAGTGTGGGTGCAGGAAGACGGGCTCCCTTGGCGAGGAGAAAGCAGTCCTGTTTACCGCAGGCCTGTAGGAATGTGTCCTAGAGAGTTCTGAAGGGAGGTAGTTGATGGACTGAGGTCAGATCAAGCAGGAAGACCTGGTTCCTGGACACAGCCAGACATTCCCTTTGGAGTAGCCAGGCCAGGCACCCCCCATTCCCTGAGCTACATGAACCACAGACCACCTGCGGCCCCATCCCAGCGCTTAGAGCAGGCAGGAAGGCTGTGGTGCCCGCCCTGGACTGGGAAGAGAGTCTCCCCCCCCCCCGAGTACCTGCCCCTGAGGTTGCTGCACAGGGACTCTCAAAAGACACTTGCCTTTCATGATTTGCTGCAATTCCATCTGCAAGGTCTGGATGGCTCGAGATGGGTCATCACTAGCCAAACGCTTGACCCGGTGAATAGAGAGCTTCCCATCAGCCACTGCGGCAATGTCATCATCCTCAAGGAAGATGACCCGGTTGGTGTGCTCTATGATAGCACTGGAGCAAGGAAAACATGGGTGTCAGAGACAGGGCCCACCCTTGACAGTTACAAGATGGCAGTTACTCACTGCGTCTCAACTGTGGGTCCGTATCAGCAGCACCGAAGAGCACTTTGCCATATGCCATAGTTACACTAATTCATACCTCCTGCCCCTTCCAGCCCCCAGAACTACTTTGAAGCCAGCCCCAGACATCAAATCATCTGTAAACCTTTTGGCTTATAGCTCTAAAAGGTAAGAATTATTTTGTAACCCTACTCTAATACCATTATCACATCTTAGAGTAATAGTTATTCCTTCATATCATCAAATATCCAGCAGGTTCAAATTTCCCCAATAATCTCATAGATGTCCTTTTATAATTGCTTTCTTCAAATCAGGATCCAAACAATGTCAACTGTGGAGAATGTTCAAGAACTAACATTTTTCTGAATCATAAAGGGAAAGTATGAAACATTTATCTTGCCTTTCCAAATGATCTGTCTTTCAGAATAACCACACTTTAAGAAGACAAGTTTCTCTTTATAGGAGGTAAATACAGCTAATAAGGAATGACAGAATTATAATAATCAACCTATGAACTTATAACTGTTAATAGCTCTAATCAAGGTCTGTCAGTGGCTACTGACACGAAGAGATGAAACTCTGAGAGCAGCTTTATAATGGATGAATAAGGCCGGTGATACCGATTTTAACAGTACCACAAAACGACAATGAAACATAGAGCCTCCTGATGGAAGTACACACTACCTATTAAATAGTCTTGCCAAAAAAACATCAAACCTGATGATCAAGTTTCTAGATAACTGTAAACTCCTGTTTGCAGGGAAAACAGAAGACCATGGAAGAGGCACAACAAAATCCATTTAGTAGGAAACTCCTTCGGACAAATGACTCCTCTTGTACACACATACACATGCATGCAAGCCAAGGGAGGGACTTAAAGTTAACTGTAAGATCTACCCATTAATGAAATGTGCAGTCATTGTATTTATTTTTATAACTTTCTCTGTGTGAAAAGTAATGATTTTTCCCTTGAGATGGTAAATGAAACAGAAAGGTAAGCAATAGTACAGGTGGTACACAGACATGGTAAAAGCCATGAGAGTGGGCTTTCCTGGTGGTTCAGACAGTAAAGAATTCACCTGCAAATGCAGGCGATCCCTGGGTCAGGAAGATCCCCTGGAGAAGGCAATGGCTACCAACTCCAGTATTCCTGCCTGGAGAATTCCATGCACAGACTAGCCTGGCAGGCTATAGTCCATGGGGTTGCAAAGACTTAGACGTGACTGAGCGACTAACACTTAACACTATGAAGGTGGTACTTGAAGGGCCATGAGAGAAAAAAACGCTCATTCCACCAAGTGCTACACCAATCTGTACCCTGTGCAGAAAAATGAGCATTTAAAACTGCTGATACAAAGCTAAAAAGAGAAAACAATCAAGTTGATGGCTCTAAGAGAGGCATCTCCAGATCCTAGCGAAGAAAGATAATGTAGGGTGGAAAGCCCTTGCACTAGAAAAAATATTTTAAACAATATATGTTCTTTGAATAAAAAGCAGAAAACACAGTCAACAACAGGAAGAAGTAAAAATAGCCTGATTCAATCTCCAGTAAAGAAATACAGCTTACACTGTACTTTCCTTCAGACAGGGCTTAACATGTGTGCTTGATTTACGTGTGCATGTAATCTGCATGTTTAAATATAACGACTGCTTTAATTTACAGAGTGGGTGGGGAGTCATCAAGATTACAGGTCCAGGAGTTAGACCCGAGGTGGAGTCCTCATCCCTGTCTCTCACCAGCTGTGGCCTTGGACAACACAGACACGACCCCTCTAAGCCCGCCTTGGGTTCCTCAGCTTCAGGATGGAAGGTAACCACGGTGCCTCCTCTAGAGGTCTGTTGTGACGACTACAAGGGAGTCTTGGCAAAGCCCTCCTCACAGCGTCCAGCTTTCAGTGGACAGGGCAAGCTGGTCACTGTTGTCACGAGAGCTCCACAGCATGCCTTCATACGCCAGAGAGTCACCTCCGTCACTCTCATTTTCCAACATGTACTGTTTCATCCATACACACAGCACACTGTAGAATCACTTTTTCAAGTTCCAAAAACTTACACAAACAAAAGAATGTCAAAGATTTAATGACAGAATTGAATTTACAGATTAATTTAAGAAGAGTACATGTCTTTAAAAATAATTTTAAATTATTAAATTAACTGTAAACCAATTAATGTCTTCATAACAACACTAAGCCTTCCTACCAAGAAATGTGGTAATCTCTCCGTTTATTCAAATCTCTTCTGGTTTCTCATGGTAAGCTTTCGCAGTCTTTTCAAAATAGGTTTTGAATTATTTTTATTTAAATTTATTTTAGGACCACCCTGGTAGCTCAGCTGGTAAAGAATCCGCCTGCAATGCAGGAGACCCTGGTTCAATTCCTGGGTCAGGAAGATCCACTGGAGAAGGGATAGGCTTACCCACTCCAGTATTCTTGGGCTTCCCTGGTGGTTCAGACGGTACAAGAATCCACCTGCAATGTGGGAGACCTGGGTTTGATCCCTGGGTTGGGAAGATCCCCTGGAGAAGAGAACGGCTACCAACTTCAGTATTCTGGTCTGGAAAATTCCATGGACTGCATCATCCATAGAGTTGCAAAGAGTCGGACATGACTTCCCTACCAAGGAATGTGGAATCTTTCCCTGTATTCAAATCTCTTCTTGTTTCTTATGGTAAACTTTTGCAATCTTCTCCAAACAGGTTCTGAATTGTTTCTATTTAAATTTATTTTAAGGGATTACAACTTTTTTTTTCCAGCTGTGGTAAATAGATTACTTTTTTCGTTCAACAAAGTTTTGCTGAGAGCCAACTGTACCAGTCACTTATGGAGACATGAGTCGGGGATAGGGTGGATATGGTCCCCTACTACCCATCTCGAGCTGACAGCAAAGTGGCTACTCCTGGGATGTCAAATTTCCACATCTTTATACTCTGAAGACCCATAAGTATTACTTCTGACAGCTTATCAGGTGGACTTTATATAATCATATAAAAGTATATGATCATATTGCCTATAAATAATTGCTTAATCTTTCATGTACTTATGGCTTTTTTTTTTTGAGAAACATCTACCATACTTCACTGAATACAAGGTAATATTGATCTTAAGATTGTGATTATTTTATGTGCTTCTAAAAAATTAAAACTATAGCAAATTATAATTGCAAGATGCTACTCATAGATGCTAAAATCTATAAAATAACTATATATCTTAGAAGCACTGAAATATTAGTTTCTCATTGAAATGGTGCACTAAGAAACACAGTTTGGGAACTGCTGCCCTTTCCTAATCAGCATGAAATACAGGGGCTGAAACAGGCCTTGCAGCCTGGGCTGCAGATTCCCGTTACTTCAGGTTTCCCGGGAGACCTCAC
Organism: Muntiacus reevesi; assembly: GCF_963930625.1. Classification (NCBI taxonomy): domain Eukaryota; kingdom Metazoa; phylum Chordata; class Mammalia; order Artiodactyla; family Cervidae; genus Muntiacus; species Muntiacus reevesi. The sequence goes on along the minus strand of NC_089249.1, from coordinate 179,875,550 downwards.
CTGGGGAGGTCTTGCTTCACATTGAGGCCCTGCCAGAGGGTGGTGGGAAAAAAAGGCATAATGAAGATTTGGATAAAGGAGGTGGTAGTGGTTGTGTTTATGATGGTTTTCTAGGGCTTCCCTGGTAGCTCAGCTGGTAAAGAATCTGCCTGCAATGCAGGAGACCCAGTTTGATTCCTGGGTTGGGAAGATCCCCTGAAGCAGGGCATGGCTACCCACTCCAGTGTGCTTGCCTGGAGCATCCTCATGGACAGAGGAGCCTGGCAGGCTACAGTCCGTGAACTTGCAAAGAGTCGGACACGACTGAGCGACTAAGCGCACATGATGGTTTTCTATTTCAACTAGCAGGAAAGTGCTTCTGTCTTTTCTGAGTGTATTTGTGTGTATCCACTTTTTGGATACACTAAAATGGGCATGAAGCATACTTTCTCTCAAGTTTCAGAATTACTGTTTGGTGTACTGATGAGAATGTGGACTTTGGGGTCCACTGGGCCAGAACCCTCAATCTTGACTCTGTCTTTTATGAATGGGCAGACTCTGGCAAAGGCAGGCGAGGCTCAAGAAGGACCGAAGGTCTGGAGACACTTGCCCATCTAAAGGGAGCAGCCTCTGAATCCCCGCAGAAAGGACTGGAGGGAGCTGTCTGGTGTGCTCAAGTCTGTTGGTTATCCAAGAAAGTCAGACGTTTAGATTTTTATGGAAAATTTCCCAGTTTTACAATGTTGGCAACTAATTCAATTATTCTGTACAGCCCCATATGTTGTTAGATCAGTGGACTTCGCCTGTGGCCACCAGGGCTGCTGCTGCCAGCCACGCCCAAGGTGGTCACTGGGCGAGGATTCCCTCGGGAGGGCCGTCACCTCTTCCCCTTGCTGAGCTTTGAGAAAACAGCTCAAATGAGGGGGTAAGTAAGGAAGGAGGGTGTTCAGCCCGTCTTTCTTGATTCCATAATCCTCGGAAAGAAAGGAAACAAGGTCTGGCTACCTTGCATCAGAAGCAAAAAAGAATTCCACTGCTTTATTGCCCACAGCGTGAAGGCAGGTCGAGCTGTCCAGCCTCTTCATCCTTGTTTTACAGATATTCTTCACATTCTCAATATTGCCTAGAAAACGAAGGGAAGGATCACAAATCCTGTTCAAGCTATTTCCTCTGAACAACAGGAAGAAGCCAGTTTCCCCTTTGAACACGTGTGGCAGAAATGTGCAATTTTTAGCTTTGTCTGTATCAGCCAAATTGTGTAAAAGATCTCCAAATAGGAAGAGCTCTGAATTGACTGGTAACAAAACAAACCAAATCAACACTCATATCAGGACATGGGTGCCTTTATGTAACAGAACCACATACAGCTCCTTTGGCTTGTGTACATAATTGAAAATATACACAATAAAAAGCTTTTGAAAACATGGAGCCAAGTCTCAGTTGCATGAAAACCATTTGGACCTGGTCCCAGCAGGGTGCAGGAACGCATCCTGCCTCTGAGGGGCGCTGCTGCCCCCGGAACACTGTGGCGCTGTTCAAGTCCTTCTCAAGAAACTTACGTGTCCTATATAAGACGGGGATCTGTTCTGTGGAGAGTTTGTATTTGCTCCTTACTCCGATGAGCAGGGGACTGCCTCTCCTGTAAGAATAAGAGGAAACTGAGTTACCTATTGCCTTGACACCCTGGGCTGGGCTGGATGTCCTCTGAACACTGAGATGGTACCCACATTGAGCCCCCTTTCCAGGGCAAAGAAACTCCAAGATCCCAAAGATTGTTCCAGAAATTACAGAACCACTAATTATAGATAATTTAGAAAAATAAACTTTTATTGCTTCTTCACACTACCTTCTTCTGCATTCAAAATAGTAACATCACGATAACAGACTTTAAAAGGAGTTTCAAAATGTGACAGGGACCAACGAGCATTTTATAATTCTATAATTTGAAATGCTTAAGTTCCAAATGGCAATTTAGTTCCTGTTCAAGGAAAAATAAAATTATAATACATTCACATTATTTCCTGCCTTGATATTGTGATAGTCTGGGCCACAGGTACGTTCTCAATGGCTCCCCAGTGCCTTCTGCATGAAGCCTGCACCCACAGGGCAGCCTAGATCCTACGGAGCTGGACCTCTGCCACCTCCCGACTCCCCACCAGCTCTCGGGTTTCACGGGGTAGTGTCCAGACAACCCTGCTCGCTGCTGTCACCCATGCCGGGCACATAGAAGGCGTCAGTAAGCACACACTGAGACTACAGGAGCCTCAAGTCCCACCAGCGCCCCTCCCTGTCACCATCCTGGCCTAACTGCAGATCCCTCGCTTGGGGCTCCTTGCTCACGCTGGTTTCTCTGCCTGCCTTACCCAGGCCGACACCTGCTTCCCCTTGGGCCCCCTGTGCACTGCCTCCCAGCCCCCATCACAGAGAACGACATTCTCAGCCCAGCTCTGCCCTCCTGCACAACCAACTGTCCAGTCCTTAAGGGTCCAGTGTCCCTGGGTCCCCGGCTCAGCACGCAGCAAGTGCTCAACAAGTATTGGTTGGAGTGATGGATAGATGAATGGGTAGATGGTCAGATTGACTGTGGATGGAGAGACAGATGGATGGATAGAAGGGATGGACAGATGAATGAGTAGATAGACAAATGGTGGATGGAGAGACAGATGGACAGGTAGGTGGTATAACGGCACCCACACACCCACTTGTGTGAACCCACACAGTACTGGGCTCTAACAGAAGGATGTGTGGGCTGACCCAGGCCCTCTCAGCTGATTCTTGGGTCACACCCGGCATGAAGGTGATGAAAGCTCTTGGCTTTCAAGGTCTCTTCTTTACTGGACTCAAATCAACATTCATTTTTGTTCTTAATTTCATGTTCATAATTTTACATGCTTTTTCTAAAGGGAATCTTTGAAACTGACCTGAAACCTGGATCTGCCCTTGCTATACAATTTTATTTTCAGTTGGAATTTATTGTCAATTCCTAAAAAAAAAAAATCTAGAGATTTCAAATAAATATCCAATTTTCTAGTTTCTCTTTTAAAGAAACCAGAAACTCCAGCCACAGTTGTCCTTTAGTACCTTCCACTTTGCCAGAGGCCCTGCTCCTACCTTGGGCCTCAAGCTAAGTGATTTTGTTTTATTTATTTGTAACTGGAATTGTCAGTGCATTCTGCCTTACCTTGTGGCCACGGCTTCTCCAGGGTAGTGGATGCTCTTGAAAACCAGGGCAAATGCACCTTCCTGAAAAGACAAGAAAGGAGACTGAAGAACAACTCACTCTGGCTAAGCTAGGCTGCTGCAGCCCAGTCAGTCCACGACTGCAGACAGCTCTCCCTGGGGCCTCTTCACTGCAGGCGGTCCTGGGGTCATTCACTCAGGGTACTGAATGCAAGATGGCACATGCACAGGGATGTCAGGAGGGGAACCAGAAACCGACCACTCCACAATCAAGCACCAAAGCCCGGAACTTGTGGATTTCACCGTGAGCAATACACATCGCCCTGTCCAGGCCCAGAAGGAACAGCTTCTGGCTCTGTGATGAACTGGGTGGACTGCTGCGGCTAGGAAATGAGAACTGCAGGGGTGCGGCCCTGGGCCTCAGGGACTGTACCTACTCAGGGAGCAATCATGAGGATGAAAGGGGCTAAACTAGGACCTCTATTTAGCTCCACACACGTTAGTGCCTGGGTTCAAATTCGGGCTCCTCGCCTTAACTGGGCAATCGTTTCAGTCTTCTTTGTGCCTCGTGGTGAGCGGCCATCTTGTACAGTTTCTGTGAGCCAAAGCATTTTAAGTGCCTAGAACACTGCCTGCCATGGAAGCATGAGTTGTTATAATTATTATTTCTATGGCAATAACGACTCTGTGTCTTACCTTGTTGGTTTGTGCAAATCAGAATTAGAATATAGCTCTCCTATCTCAAGACTCCAAATACTCTCCTTATTTAAAACCTTGATGCAAAACTCTCTCCTACATTCTGACCATCCATACTAACCAGGACCCTACTTGACCTTATGTACAGCCAGCTATCAGTCTGGATTTCTAAGACTTGGGAACCTGGGCACACCCAGGGTCTTACACTATGGCCAGTGTGCCAGAGATACCCGGGGCCAGCAACTCCAGGCCTCTAAGGGTCTTTCAAACTGCCCCAGATGAAGGGGGTTTAGACAGAATCTGAGGAGCCTGATATTCATCCTGCTGGTTTGTCAACAATGAAGTAGGACTGAACAGAAAAGTTCTTCCCAGTCTCTGCCAAAAAGAGCTCTGTGTTGCTACGGGTACACCGCTGACGTTTAAAAGGGCCACCACTGGGATGCATTCCCAAAATTTAAAATTACAAATGGGAAAGAGGAAATACTATGCTGCAAAACTAAACTGGTTCACTGTGCATTAGTTATGGGACAGGCTTTTATTTATAAATATGTTCTCTAAATTAAGGTCCCCCAAGACAGGAGTCATACGGCAAAGGGTTTAACAGTAGACTTACTTAAAAAAAAAAAGACTGAAAAGACAAAAGGGTCACATATTTTAAACTGCAGTGTTTGTACCCAAAGAAGCCTCTGACCCCAGATGTTCCAGACTCTTGGCCCTGAACACTGTCTCCAAACTGCCCCCATCTTGGGGGAAACTATGGACGTCACCGATGCTCAGAGGGTGGACTCTAGCAAGTCTGGAGCCCTCTCCTCCTCCCTCCACCATCCCACGGAGGGCCTACTCTATCTCCTTCTCCAAAGAGGGGTCTCTCCTGGGCAGTCCCCCACCAAAACCTCAGAACTCCTCCCATATGTACAAGGATGCAACCTTTTAAGGCCAGACACTGTGGATAAGCCATCTTTAGTCCTCAGGTACTTGGTGCGGGTTTGCCTAATAAATGCTGATGAAAACTGTAAAGGAATGAAGGGAGGGTTTAGACAAGTGAGAACTGTAACTTACCAGCTGCTGAATGACTCTCTCTACCAGAGTTGAAAATGTAATGTCCTCAGTTTCTCTGTTGTCGAACACGTATTTAATCAGCTTGGCAATGGTTTCCGTATCTGTTTCTGACTCAAACTCATAGCCTTTGCTTTCCTGGAATATTTGGTTGGACAAAGTGTCAGATAACAGGTATTGTGCAATGTTGGCCTGGCCAGCTCCCTCTCCTCCCTCATGACTTGTCCTTGGAGTGACTTAAGGCGAGAACAAGGAAAACAGGGAAGGGATGAGAAATGTTTGCCTGAGTCCCACAGCCTAACACAGCTGAGTCACTCTAGTCTTCCCTGAGATCATCCCGCCTCAGAAGCTTGTCCTTGCAATTAATCTGGACATTGCAAAAAATGTAGCAATCAAAATGATCAAATACACTGAGTCAAATCCACCACCTCCCAACCAATACCACAACCTCTTCATACTTGAAACACTTGCGTCTGTCTTCCCACCCTGCATTCCATTTGGTGTATGAGTCGGTATGTTATTTAGTGAATACACTTTGTTCTTGAGAATCTGCTGTGAATCTGAAACAACATTTGAGGTAAATGTGAATGCCCTTCCCTCTCCTCCAGGGAGATCTGGGAAGGAGGCTGAGCTAGGGATAAGGTCAGCGTCCAATGTGGTGACGTGGCCAAGAGTGGATGGCAATTTGCTCCTGCCTTTTTTTCTCCAGGAAATAAGACGGTTGGAAAGTTTCTGGGAAAGACCAATATCTCTTGACTTAGATATTACCCAGGGGCAGTATCTTACCAGAAATTTCCTCAGGTCTTTGTAATTTGTGATGATCCCATTATGGATGACAACGAATTCTGGAAGAAAAGTTTAGTCAAGAGAGAAATGCTATGAAAATGTGAAGTTCAAGTCAGATGTGAAGACAGACAATTTGACAGCTTGAAACTCTACAAACTTTGCTTATACAGACACTTGTGTTAAGCAAACTTCATTTATAGAGGTGAGAACTGACATCTGCCACGACTTCAATTTAAACCCGAGGAAATAACACATTTCTCCTTTGATAAAAAGCATCCATCAGCCTGGCCATGCACTGAGTTCTGATTTGTGGGCTACAATATCATGAAATAGATGTTGGTATTTATGTCACGTGAGATGATTAACCCTTCATTACCTATTAACTGTCTTCACATCCACTCCCTTCTCCATTTTTTTTTCATATCTATTGTGACATAGTTTCCTCACATTGTTTTCTTAACCCTGTCACACTTTCTCTCATCAGAGCCTATTGTCTTAACTTCTCATCAATAATTTGTTTTCAAGAATCTGTGTTTTCTTTGTAAAAGACTTCTTTGTGTAATTTTTGTATGCAATGCAGCTGTTGGGTATAAGTCTTCCTTGAAAGAATGCTCTTCGGCTATCAGTGATGAGAGAGAAACCTTACGAATCTTGTTTCCTGGTTGTTTTCTTTTCAATTATTCATCCTGAGTCAGGGCAGGCACTTCCAAGTTTGGGTGTGGAGGGATCTCCTTGGAGCCTCCCTGCTTTGGGGACACAGACTCACTGTCTGCACTGAGGTGGGATCCACCCTATCATGTGAGTGGGCAGGAGGCTGGGGTTGATGCGGCTGCTCTGCTGAGAGGCATGCCCTGGGTTTCCCTGTTCTCTGGAAGAGGCTTCACCCTCCCAGACTGGGCAGGGGGAGCTGCCTCCAGGCACCAGTGTGAACAGGGGCAAAGGCACCAGGGAGGTGCTATCTCCTGTGGCCTGACTTCCACAACAACTAACAGCAAGTGAGGCTTGTCAAGTGTTTAGTTAATAGTATTGAGTGGGCCAAAAAGTTTGTTTCAGGTTTTTCCCTAAGATGTTACAGAACAAATTTTTCAGCCAACACAATAAATACCCTTGGTGGCTCAGATGGTAAAGAATCTGCCTGCAGTGCAGGAGACCAGGGCTTGATCCCTGGGTAAGGAAGATTCCCTGGACAAGGAAATGGCAAGCCACTTCAGTATTATTGCCTGGAGAATCCCCATGGACAGAGGAGCCTGGCGGGTTACAGTCCATGGGGTCACGCAGAGTTGGACACGACTGAAGTGACTAACATGTTCAGCATGTTCATTAAACACCCCACAGCTACCCTGATGTATCTGAGCCCTGCTCTAATACGATGCTTGGCAAGAACTTGCATTATGCTGCATTTGGGAATCAGCCTGGGGGTTGGGGGCCCTGGCTGACTCCAGAAATCATGCTCTCTCCCGGACGCTCTTCCCATCATGACCAGGTGTGGGTTGTGGAGTTTTCTGACCTGACCAGGCCCAAACTAGAGTGGTGACCCTCTAGATGATGTCTCAGACCTTTGTTGCCCTTGAAGCCCTGTAAGGAGTCAGGGATTATCCCCTGCCTTCTCATATGCCCATGTATCCTGCTCCCAGAGGCCCTGACACCCCTGGGGGCTGAGCACAGAGTCTCTGAGAGCTTCCGGCGGCAGCTCCGAACCCACACGTCCTGCCTGTGTGTGAGGGAGCTGGGGGCACCGTTTAAGGGAGCCGCCACACAGAGAGCCGTCCTGTGGGCTCAGGCAAGCCATGTGGGCCCAGGCCTACTGGGGGCTGACGTGCTGCGAGGGGACTTGGAAGGTCAGGATTGGAGCAGGCACCTCAGGTGTTAGACAAGATCAGCACTTCTACCTGCCCTGGTGCGGACCACTCTCTTCAGAGGCAGGGCTGGGTACAGCCGGATGAGAGATGAACTCAAACCTTTCCTCAGGCACTCTGCCCTCTGGAACACCCTGGTCCCTAGTCGAGAAACAATGCCCAGGTCTTCAACCCTTTGCACCACCAAGTCCCCCTGAGGCTGGGTCCCCAGGGCCAACAGAATTTGTGGGAAGGGCCACTATGTTCCTGCGGATGCCCATGGAGTCAGCACTCCCCACAGGCATCTGCACTTAGGAGGCCAGGTTGAATTTGCCTCCTGTCCAGGACCCAGGGTCACCAGTTTGGATACTCAGGGAAGACAGGGCAGCTGAGAAGCCAGGTGGCGTTGAGTGTGGATCAAGTCTGACACACACGTCACAGGGCCAGTCACGCCCCTGGGGCAGGGGAGCAAGGCTGTACTACATACCGTTGCCTTTGTCTGAGCGCTGCGGGTGGCTGTTGACAGCATTGGGCACCCCGTGAGTGGCCCAGCGTGTGTGGGCAATGCCAAAGTGGGTCTCAAACTCCACTTTCAAGTCCATGCTGTCTTGTTCTAGATGAAGGAAAAATGTTTGCCACACTTTAAAAATAAGCATTGACATGATGCTGTTACCTAAGGTGGCTTCATTAAATGGAGACATCAGCCACACCAAAAGTACATTCCATCATAAACCACAAAGGCCCCATTCTGGGAGTTTCTGCCAGACCCTCGTGTTACTTAGTACTTATCAATAACTTAACTCACTTACTTGAAATAAACTCACTTTAAAAATGAAGGCTCAGGGATTTCCCTGGTGGTCCAGAGGCTAAGGTTCTGCACTCCCCATGCTGGGGGCCCGTGTTTGATCCCTGGTCAGGGAACTAGATACCACATGCTGCAACTAAGAGCTGGCTTCAGCTATAATAAAGAAGATCCCACGTGTTGCAGCTAGGACCCAGTGCCAAATAAATAAATAATTAAAGAAAAAAAAATAAAGGCTCAGACGGTAAAGCGTCTGTCTACAATGCAGGAGACCTGGGTTCGATTCCTGGGTCGGGAAGATTCCCTGGAGAAGGAAATGGCAACCCACTCCAGTACTCTTGCCTAGAAAATCCCATGGATGGAGGAGCCTGGTGCAGGCTACTGTCCATGGGGTCGCAAAGAGTCGGACATGACTGAGTGACTTCACTCACCATAAATGGGAAAGCAGAATCATTTGCCAGAAAAATTAAAATACGTAAGTACTAAATATTGAAAAAGAGATACTCAGAGCACCGTCACCTGAAATAAACCATCCCATGCTCTGGGCAGCAGTTTTGCAACATGGATTTAACCCTCCTCCTAAAGACGAATAGGTTAACGTCTTTAGCCTCCAATGCTGCTGGGATGAGAGCTTCTCAAGCAGCCTAGGCTGTATTTGCTTCGAACTCGTCAAGTCCTCCACTTACTGTAAAGCTCTTCATCAAGGGCCTTGACATTTCCTCTTTTCTTGACTAGTTGGATATGCCTTTCTTTGACTTCATTATTATTTCCATCAATTGCCACACCTGTAAAGAAAACATGATTTTTGTACTGGAATTTGTTTTATCTCTCACACTTCATTATAGGGAGCAACCCAGGGGAGGGCTACACAACTGTGAATTTATTGGTTCTCATTCCTTAGGCTTGCAGCCCAGAAGAGAACCAGACAGTGTTAGAATATCAGCTTGGAAAGAGGAGGCTATGGCTGTGGCAGTGCTTCCCAGCAGGCAGGGAACACACGCTTGAGCCCTGCTGTGGCTGCTCACCCAGGATAACTCCTGGGAGCCTGCCTGTAGGAGGCATGCCACTGTGTCTGCCACCAAAGGCAGTGGGCTCATTTAAGAAAGCTTCTGTGCTTTGCACTCTGGCACTGTAACAACAGCATTTCCACTGCACTAGTGCTCCTGCCATCTTCCACCTTGCTTTCTAATAAGAATTTATGGTGGTGGTGGTGGATTAGTCACTAAGTTGTGCATGAATCTTGCGACCCCATGCGACTGTAGCCTGCCAGGCTCCTCTGTCCATGGGATTCTCCAGGCAAGAATGCTGGAGTGGGTTGCCTTTTCCTTTTCCAATTAAGAATTTATAGGGATATATAATTATCTGGCTCTTCTTTCTTCTCCTAAGGTTGCTTAATTAAAAATGGGAACAGACTAAATAGCCACCTCTTATGTGGATGGAGAAGTGAACTGTGAGATGGTCATCCAGAGGAGTACTGTGCAGTCACTTAGATTATGTTAGCAAGCATTGAGGATAACGGAAAATGACAAGGCAAGTGAAAGAAGAATACAAAATTACAGAATGGCATAATTGTAATTAGGTAAAAACAATAAATAACTGCATGACACTTCTACTGTCCCAAGACCCCAGATGACCAGAAGAGGTATTGATATTGATGGGGGGCACTTTTGATGGGTTTTTTCTTACCCTTGTTTTTCCTTTCTATTTTTCTATAGAAATCTTCAAATTTCTTTAACGAACAAGCCTTATGTTTGCATGGTGGTCTCCTTTGGAGCTTACCTGCTGAGTCATAGCCTCTGTACTCAAGCCGCTGCAGGCCCTTGATGAGGGTTTCAAAAATCTCCTTCCTTGTCCGGGGGACTCTGTAATTCATGTAGGCGAAGATTCCTGTTAAAAGAGGGGGAAATCATACATTTACAAAACACTTGGTTCATGTTTAGAAGAAAACACTTCCGGAGACACAGACACCACTGGACGTGCCTCACCGGAGAGCTTCCTCTGCCTGCAGAGGACGGTGTGGCCTTCCCCAGACACAGTGGAAGAAGAGCCAAACTCCCTTCCTGCTTCTAGAAGGGCATGGTATGCAGTCCTCCTGCAGTGACTAAAGGACTCACAAAGCCTGTGAAGAACACACACACACACACAGCATGGCCTTGCAATTCCACGATTTCTCTGATGGACATACTTGCAGAAGACATGGTTCACTGTGGCAGCATTTATAACAGAAAAGATCAGCAAAACAAAGCAACTACCTGGGGACACCTGGAAGTCCCCGCTCTGTGAACTCCTTGGGTTTGCACCGAACACTCCTAGGAAGAGTGATAAGGAGATCACCCCAGCCTCCCGCCACAGGTAGGAGCAGGGGCTGGGACCTAAGTTCCACTTTCCACTTGGCCTTGCGGCTTGGAGCATTACATTCAACAAGCACTGCTGTTACACAATAGCAAGCATAAAATCATCTCTTGGCCCCACAGAGAATCCTTATCATCAAGGAAGGCCTACCAATCGAGAAGATTTTGTTTGGCTTTATTTTCAGCAATCATATATCAAAACAAGATTTTACCAAATAGGAAAAAACAGTCATCATGTTGGTTCTTTTCAAACTCCTCCACTCTAGTGCTTGAGACTATGAACCCTAGGTCTGTGTCTGTCTTGCTCTGGGAGTGTTCCAAAACATCATCTCTCTGTCCTTTTGCCCTACACAGGAAAACTTGCCTCTCTCACAGTCCAGCTCCAACCCCACCTTCTGGGGCAGGCTTATCCGGGCCCTGGCCAGAAGAGTTCACTTGCTCTGGTGGCTGCTGCCCAATGCTCTTACATCCTGAGACATCTAAATCTCCTGACAAAGTCACAGCAGGTGCTTCTATCTTTATATTTCTTACTGTGTCTTGGCACATGGTCCTTGTTCAATAAATGCATGTGGAATAGTGTTAAGTAAGGAAATAAGGGTTAGTTGCTCAGTTGTGTCCGACTCTTTGAGACCCCGTGGACTGTAGCCTGCCAGACTCCCCTGTCCATGGAATTCTCCAGAAAAAAATACTGGAGTGAATTGCCATTCCCTTCTCCAGGGGATCTTCCCAATCCAGGGACTGAACCCGAGTCTCCTGCACTGCAGGTGAATTCTTTTACTGTCTGAGCTGCCAGGGGTGCTGAATAAAATGACCACAAATCTGTATTAACTTAAGAGTCCATTGATGGATGAATGAACAAAGAAACCATGGAATATATATATATATATATATATATATATATATATATATATATATATGTAGTATTAATGGAATATCATCCAGCCATAAAAAAGAAATCCTGCCATTTGTGACAATATGCATGAATCTTAAGGACAATATGCTAAATGAAGTATATCAGACAGAGAAAGGCAAAAATTGTATGATCTCATTTATATATAGAATCTAAAAAAACTAACTCATGAATAACGAAATCAGATTAGTGGTTGCCATAGGTAGTGGGTAAGGGGTGAGGGAATTACGTGAAGGTGGTCCACAGGTAGAAACTTCCAGTTATAAGATTAATTCTGTGGATGTAATGTATAGCATGGTGACTACAGTTAATAATATTCTATTGTATATTTCAAAGTTGCTAAGACAGTAGATCTTAAATGCTCTTATCACAGTGAAAAACTTTTAAATATGTGAGGTGATGAATGTTAACTAATCTTACTGGGGGTAATCATTCTGCAACATGTATATACACGCATGAATGCATGCTAAGTTGCTTCAGTCATGTCTGACTCTTTGCAATCCCATGGACTGTAGCTTACCAGGCTCCTCTGTCCATGGGGTTTCTCCAGGTAAGAATACTGGAGTGGGTTTTGCCATGCCCTCCTTCAGAGGATTTTCCTAAACCCAGGAATTGAACCCACATCTCTCATGTCTCCTGCATTGGCAGGCAGGTTCTTTACCGCTAGAACCACCTTGGAAGCCCATGTATACACATAAACACATACCTATATAACACATACCAATACATATATACATATACAAATCACTATGTTGTGTACCAGTCAGTCCTAAATACTCATTGGAAGGACTGATGCTGAAGCTGAAGTTCCAATACTTTGGCCAACTGATGCGAAGAACTGACTCATTGGAAAAGACCCTGGTGCTGTGAAAGACTGAAGGCAGGAGGAGAAGGGGATGACAGAGAATGAGGTGGTTGGATGGCATCACCGACTTGATGGACATGAGTCTGAGCAAGCTCTGGGAGTTGGTGATGGATATGGAAGCCTGGTGTGCTGCAGTCCATGGGGTCACAAAGAGTCAGACACAACTGAACAACTGAACTGAACTGATGTTGTGTACCTTAAACTTACATGTCAACTATATGTCAACTATATCTCAATAAAACTGGAGAAAAAATTTGCCAAAGATAAACCTTGGAGAGGGCAAACTGCCAGCATATAACTGAGGACTGATAATGATTATATAGCAAACCACTCATGTGATATTTCTGTAATGTTTCTAGATTAGATTCAAGTGAATACTGTATAATTGAATGAATGATTAAACTTCAATTAAGTAAATATTATATGCCACCGACTCAATGAGCATGAGTTTGAGCAAGCTCCAGGAGTTGGCGATAGACAAGGAAGATGGCTGGACAGCATTACCAAATCAATGAACGTGAACTTGGGCAAACTACAGAAGATGGTGAGGGATAGGGAGGCCTAGTATGCTGCAGTCCATGCAATTGCAAAGAGTCGGATACAACTGAGCAACTGAAGTGAACTGAACTGAATTGAAGCTGTAACAAGGGTCACATCACGTGAAACATAACTTGCTAAAATTAATCTAGACACACTCAGTCAAAAAAAGATGATAAAATTATACAGTGCTAAAAATTATATTTTGCATTTCTAGGTACTGTATGCTACTGTATATAGGATATATTTGCACACAAGTATTAAGATGTAGAATTTATATTTTAAAACATGCGCAGTGTGCTTTCTGAGCAGTTACAGACGTTTTCCTTTAAAAATGGCCAAGGATAATTTTGGTAGTCAGTTATTTTTGTCTTCTAGGTCAGGTGAGAAGCATTTACCCAGCTAAGCATCTGTGCTTCAGGAGCTCACAATTTATCCTACACTTCAAACCTAAACATGTCTGGCCACAAGATGTATTTTTGTCAACTTACTTAAATATAAAAAAAGACCATTACCTTTTAATGTAAATTTTTAACAGTTCTAATAGGATACAGGGGCTTCCCTGATGGCTCAGTTGGTAAAGAATCTGCCTACAATGCAGGAGATCCAGGTTCAAGTACTGGTTTGGGAAGATCCCCTGAGAAGAAAATGACAACCAACTCCAGTATTCTTGCCAGGGAAACCCCATGGACAGAGGAACCTGGCAGGCTATAGCCCACAGGGTTGCACAGAGTTGGACATGACTGAGCAATTAAACCACCGTTGGGATACAAGTCATATGTTGTTGCTGTTCAGTTGCTCAGTCACATCTGACTCTTTGCGACCCCATGGACTGCAGCATACCAGGCTTCCCTGTCCCTCACCACCTCCCAGAGTTGGACCAAGTTCACATTCATTCCACCAGTGATGCCATCCAGCCATTCATCTACCTTCTGCTCTCAATCTTTTCCAGCATCAGGGACTTTTCCAATGAGTTGTCTGTTGGCATGAGATGACCAAACTACTAGAGCTTCCATATCAGTCCTTCCAGTGAACGTTCAGGATAGATCTCCCCAAGATTGACTGATTTGATCTCCTTGCTCTCCAAGGGACTTTCAGCAGTCTCCTCCAGCACCACAGTTAAAGGCATCAATTCTTTGGCGTTCTGCCTTCTTTATGGTCCAGTTCTCACAATTATACCTGACCACTGGAAAGACCATAGCCTTGACTATACAGACTTTTTTCAGTAATGTCTCTGCTTTTCAACACATTGCCTAGGTTTGTCATCGCTTTCCTGCCAAAAAGCAATAGTCTTCTGATTTCATGGTGGCAGTCACCATCCACCATGATTTTGGAGCCCAAGAAGAGGAAATCTGTCACTACTTCCACTTTTCCCCTTCTATTAACCATTCAGTAATGGGAGTGGATGCCATGATCTTAGTTTTTTAAAATATTTAGTCTTAAGCCAGCTCTTTCACTCTCCTCCTTCACCTTCATCAAGAGGCTCTTTAGTTCCTCTTCACTTTCTGCCACTAGAGTGGTATCATCTGCCTATTGGAGGTTGTTGATGTTTCTCCCACCTATCTTGATTCCAGCTTGTACCTCATCCAGTCCAGCATTTCTCATAAGTCACATACCATAATATTATACACTTGAAATAGTATATAATACAATGGTTTTTAAGTACATTCACAGAGTTGTGTAGCCATCACCAAAATCTATGATTAGGTAAAACTTTTCATAATATTAACTTTTTTGCAAAAAAAGTAGGAAGTTCCCTGGAGGGATATGGTGAAATTCCAGTCAATGTAACGAGCACACAGCTATGAGAGCTGGCTATATGAAGGATGGAGCAACTCACAAACCATTTTTGTATCTTTTAAACTGCAAAACTTTCCTGGCACCTTGGGAATTGCTCTAGAATTATACCTACATTTCACAAAATGGAGCTAACAGCCATTGCAAATGACACAAAGGCCCACCCACAGGCCAGTTATTTTAAATCCAAAATACCCTTCTGAAAGAGTGCTATATGGCTCTGCTCTTAAATTCTCCCCTGTAATTCCCCTTCCTCTGAGTCACACTTCACTTCTGAACTCATGTCAGGCACATACACACCTCTGGCTCTGAGATCTACAACAGCCTCCTTGGTTGCGGCTGCCTTGACTGCTGCTCCACAGTCCCTGATGGGCTGGAATAAGCTGGAACGGCTAAAGGGTCCTGGCGCTCAGGAGCACCAGCTGTGTCCACACCCAGCTGGGAGGCTTGGCAGCCACTCAGACACTGTTTGGTTGATTACTGTGGTGAGAGGGGTTGCCAAGAAGTGGTTTTCAAGGTCTTTGCGCAAGAAGGCATAAATCTAACTTCTAACATGAAATCTCTAGCATACCAACATGTGTTCAGTAAGTTCTTTTAAGCACTGTTTCTCTCCTCTGCTCTTGGCTGCACTCTCCCTGCATGCTACCAGATGAGAGTGAATAAACCAGCACCTCCATGAGGCTCTTACTGTTTTAAAAATAATGATATAGCATACAAAGCTGCTTTCTCAGGAATCTTGCTTGCTATTCATGTCAGATTTCCCTTCTGGAATCCCTTCCATCAGCAATCAGAGTTGCAGAGAGAATCCATTTTTTACCTATGAAATCAGTTAAGATCAACCAGTTTTTGACAATAAGAGTTTAAATTTGTGCACTCTCTTGGAAGGCAACTTGCAATCTCTCAAATTAAAATGTACACATCTGGTGATCAAGCTTCTGCACTTCTAGGAATGTATCCAGCAGACACTTGTGCTGAGATTCAAGTGTGCATGCATGAAGATAATTGCTCAGTGCTGTTTGTGGTAGCTGAAGACTGGGGACAGCCTGACTCCTAGCAGGGCCCAAGTAAGTGATGGCGCAGCCACATGTGGCCACTGCAGGGCCACAGGCAGGCAGCCCTACATAGAGCATAAGGTAAGGCTGTGTGTTCTCTTGGAAAACAAGCTACATCTCCAAGATGTGTCAAGCGAAAGAGTGGCCTGCAGAGTATGAGTAAATTATCTAAGGTGGGGCAGGAAGACATGCAGAGTATTGCTGGGAGAGCCAGGGAACAGTGATGGCCTCTGATGAGGATGCTGACAAGAGGCAGAGATTTCTTTTCTGCTGCATATGTCCTTTGTGTACAGTCAGGAATATTTTGCCATGTGCCTGCATATAGTATTTTACTATGTGCTGCTATACATATTGTACATATATAATTAGAGAGTGGTGGGTACAGGATTGTCATCTAGCCCAGTTTGACCTCACTGTAGCTCCCCAGCTCTGCTCACCTGGAGGAACAGTAGCCTCCACAAGTGAGAAAGCACTGTCTTATAGCCGGTCTCATATGGAACAAGACAGCCTTAGGGTCACCACACCTGAGTGACTCCTCTTTCGCCTGCTCACTAGTCTGTGACAGTGAGAAGCATAGAAGGTAGCAGCTACCACCTGCTACCTTTGCCAAATGCTGATTTCAAATCCCAGCCCACCCCTTGTTCTGTCTGTGTGGCCTGGAGCAAGTCACTGACCTCCCAGGGGAGCATGGTGATGGCGCCACCTACTTCCCAGGGCTATTGAGAGAATTCACAGGAGTCTGTGTAAAGCAGCAGGAACAGTGTCTGTGGCTGTGAAAAAGGAGCAGGCAAGGAGCTTCTTCCTCCTGGGGAGAATGTGGCACAAATGCAGGTATGCATACGGCACAAGAAGCTCTTGAAAAATGATTAAATAAAACCACAAGGAAAACAGTACCATTTTACTGTTATTTGTTTTTGGCTTTCTTCTTGGGGAAGTGATGGTTAAACCAAATGTGTGATCTGGTGACAGCTTGATTAAGATGTAAATCATCCCATACACATTTCTCTGACCCACAGGGGCCACATCACTGAGCTAAGTGCTGCTGAGACGGCCCAGTCAGGGGGCCTTGCAGGCGGAGTCAGGAGAGGTCATGGTTCACAGGGACCATCCCCCTGCTCAGGAGATTTGCAGGCAGAGAGGCTAGATGCTGAGAGGTGGGAAAGGGGCAGAGGACTCTTGGCCTGGCTCTCTGAAGAGGTGGCTTCAATTCATCCTGCAGGGGCCAGCTGACAGGTCACCCACCTGGCCTATTGCAGGCTGTCCCCTCTCCCAGCTTTTAAAAAGTCACACAGCCCTTTATTTCCCATATAGCACTTCCCTTCTTGTCTTCTGTCTGACTCCCTTCTGGATTATAACCTTCATGAGGATGGAGACCACACATGTCTTGTTTATTTGTCTATCCATTGCTTATTCATTGCCCAGAACCCAGAGCAGAGCCTGGTACATTTTAGGTGCTCAGTGACTATTTTTTTGAATGAATAAATGCATCAATAAATGAACAGGTTTAGGGAGTTATCTCAGAGAAGGTGACCTTTGAGCTGGGCTGGAGACAGTCACTCTCAATGCATGAGCAGTGAGAACCTCAGTGTGTAAACACTGGGGACACAAAGGCCAGAGAGGTAGGTAGTGCTGAGCCTGATGTCCCTGCGTGTTAGCTCCTTTCACCAGGGCAGGAAGGCACTGCTCCAGTGGTAATCTCAAGACACTCAAGACACACAAAGACATATGCCCCAGCATTACCCACCCCCAGCCACCATGTACTATGAGCATCCTAGGGCTGGAGTGGAGAGCTTTCTAGATAAATGGACCATGTCCTGGGGAAGGATCCCAGAAGGGGCTGCAGAGTAAATCACAACCATTACTATGATCGGTTATGAAGCGTTCCCATGTGTCAATCTCATTTTATCTAAACCTCACAATGCCTATGCTCAGGCTGTGGCTCCCATGGACAGACAGGGCATTTCTGGCTCCAAGGCCAAAGAGTTGAGTAATTCACAACTAGGTATACCTGACTGCAGACGGCTCAACACTGCTGCTCCCCCAATTAGCATAAGACCTGTCTCAGAATTCTACCCCCAAGGGATGAGAAATAGTTAGCAGATGGGATTTGGCTTGTGGGGAGACGCCCACCTGGCTGCTGATGGACACACTCAAAACTCCCTGGTGGGGTCCAGGCCACCCTGATACACCCTCCCCTGACCCCTAGGAGGTCAACCTCTCCATGGGACACTCCTTTTTCTGACTCCAGCTTTCTCTTCCCATCCAGTCCCCTCCCCACAGAGCAGAGGCAAGCCACAGCAAGGCAGGCTCTCACTACATACCTCCCTCTCTTGCCCAAGAGGGATAGCAAAATCCCTCCAAGCTGGTTGGAGAAATGCCCAGTCCTGGGGCAGAGGCTACCTTGGCCCAACCACTGCAGCTCAGGGTATACCCTGTACCCACTCTGCCATCCTGGCATCCAGAGCCTCCAAACAGCTTTTCAGGGCCCCACTCTTTTTTTAAAAAGTTTATTTTATTGGAGGATAATTACTTTACAACACTGTGATGGTTTTTGCCATACATTGATATGAATCAGTCACATGTGCATGTGTCCCCCCACCCTGAACCCCCTCCCACTTCCCTCCCTACCCCATCCCTCTGGGTTGTCCCAGAGCACCAGCTCTGAGTGCCCTGCTTCATACATCAAACTTGCTCTGGTCATCTATTTTACATATGGTAATATACTTGTTTCAATGTTATTCTCTCAAATCATCCCACCTCTCCATCTCCCACAGAATCCAAAAATCTGTTCTTTACATCTGTGTCTCTTTTGCTGTCTTGCATATAGGGTTGTTGCTACTGTCTTTCTAAATTCCACATATATATATATATATATATATATATATATGTTAATATACTGTATTGGTGTTTCTCTTTCTGACTTACTTGACTCTTGCATAATAGGCTCCAGTTTCATCCACCTCATCAGAACTGACTCAAATGTATTCATTTTTATAGCTGAGTAATATTCCATTGTGTATATGTACTACAACTTCCTTATCCAGTCATCTGCCAGTGGACATCTAGGTTGCCTCCATGTCCTGGCTATTGTAAACAGTGCTGCGATGAACATTAGGGTACACGTGTCTCTTTCAGTTCTGGTTTCCTTGGTGTGTAAGCCCAACAGCAGGATTACTGGGTCAAATGGCAGTTCTATTTCCAGTTTTTTAAGGAATCTCCACACTGTTCTCAATAGTGGCTATACTAATTGGCATTCCCACCAACAGTGTAAGAGGGTTCCCTTTTCTCTACACCCTCTTCAATATTTACTGTTTATAGACTTTTTGATGGCAGCCATTCCGACTGGTATAAGATGGTGCCTCATTGTGGTTTTGATTTGCATTTCTCTGATAATGAGTGATGTTGAGCATCTTTTCAAGTGTTTATTAGTCATCTGTATGTCTTCTTTGGAGAAATGTCTGTTTAGTTCTTTTGCCCACTTTTTCATTTTTCTGGTATTGAGCTGCATGCACTGCTTATATATTTTTGAGATTAATTCTTTGTCAGTTGCTTCATTTGCTATTATTTTCTCCCACTCTGGAGGCTGCCTTTTCACCTAGCTTATAGTTTCCTTCATTGTGCAAAAGCTTTTAATTAGGTCCCATTTGTTTATTTTTGCTTTTATTTCCATTACTCTGGGAGGTGGGTCATAGAGGATCTTGCTGTGATTTATGTTAGAGAGTGTTCTGCCTATGTTCTCCTCTAAGAGTTTTATAGTTTCTGGTCTTACATTTAGAGCTTTAATCCATTTTGAGTTTATTTTTGTATATGGTGTTAGAAAGTATTCTACTTTCATTATTTTACAGGTGGTTGACCAGTTTTCCCAGCACCATTTGTTAAAGTTTTCTCCGTTGTATATTTTAGACTCCGTTGTCAAAGAAAAGGTGTCCATAGGTGTGTGGGTTTATCTCTGGGCTTTCTATTTTGTTCCATTGATCTATATTTCTGTCTTTGTGCCAGTACCATACTGTCTTGATGACTGTAGTTTTGCAGTATAGTCTGAAGTCAGGCAGGTTGATTCCTCCATTTCCATTCTTCTTTCTCAAGATTGCTTTGGCTATTTGAGGTTTTTTGTGTTTTCAGGGTCCCACTCTTAAAACTGATGAGAAGAGTGAGAAAAAGTTCTAAAGGGAAAAAAAAACACGGATAAACACAGAGGGAGTCCAGAAGAGACTGCACATGTGATTCAGGACAGAGACAAGCCCTTTGAGAGGGGACTGCAGTCCCTTGGCCCAGCCCACCTTGGGGGTCTGAGAATTCTAATGCTCCCTTCAAATATGGCTTGAGAGATCATCTAGGGACTCAGGACCAAACGCACCTCAGAGATTCATTCATGAGGCAGGGGTGCTTTAAACCTTCAAGTGAATTTGTTATTATAACAATGACCACAAGGAGGGGCGATGTCTCTGGATTTCTAGTCAGAACTAGGATCACTGAACTCATGGAACCTACCACCCCTGGGGTATAGGGTACAAGATGGGGAGAGGGGTCATTTGGGGCTTGGACGATGAGGGAAGAAGGTCTAAGTTCACAGAGGGTGGATTGGGGTCCATATTCCGATTCTGTGGCTATAGTTTTGGAAAACATCTCCACCTTTCCAAGGATCAGCTTCCCAATGAAAAGCACTGCCCTGTGATTGAGGGTGGACAGTCCCAGACAGAGTACCACCCGTACCTCACACAGGGTAGCGGCTTACTCCATTAGGGCTATGTCACCACCCAGCCAGGCTGGCACCCTCCACTCAGAGGTTGCTCTTTCCACTACTACCAATAATGCTTTTCAGAATTGAAGCATCTGATGTCCTTAGTCCATGAGCCTCGTAGAGATTAGATAATATTCTGAGTCCTAAACTGGAAGGCACGGCCAGTGAGATCTCTGCCTCATAGAATTCGTGTGTGTGTACGGTGTGTGTGTGTGTGTGTGTAAGAGAGTGTGTGCATGTGTGTGTTTGACTGCCAGGTATGTGTGTTGGGTGTGTATTGTGTGAGTCAGTACCTGTGTGTGAGTTTATGCTTGAGTGTCAGATGTGTATGTGTGTGTGGCATGCCAGGGGAGGTAGGATTATACTCTTCCAGGTGAAGGCCCCCAGGATGGAGGCCACCAGGCCAAGAGCAAGGGCTGCAAGAGGGGGCTTTGGCCTCTCTGGATGTCCAGGCCTCCCTCATGCAGACCAGGGGAGGCTACTTTATTCATGAAGCAGGGATGACAATTCCTGCTGCTTCCCTGCAGAGTGAGAGTAAAGTGAGTCAAGACGGAGGTCCCACAGCTGGGTCCTCAAGCAGAGGCAGAGGAGCCCCAAGGCCTGGCTCAGGGTCAGGAGGGGGTTGGCTCCTCTGGGGACAGCCTTACCCTGCTTCAGGCATCCTCGGGGCTCCAAGTTACTACAGCGCTTGAACCCCTGGAATAACAGGAGACTCTGCTTCCTGCGGTAAACGTGAGCAAGGCATTTTTCTTTTTAACAAAAAACTCGTGGTGTCCCTGTGCCATCAGCATTTCACCATTTCACCAAAACAAAGGGGAAGCAACACATAAATACTCTAAACTGTATTTTAAAAACTTTCAAGAAAATAGTTCAAACTGCCATATTAGGCTAGACTTTTCTTTTCTTTACAGTAAAATATTTCCTTTGAAAATTAAAGAGGCAGATGACTAGATGAAATTACTTGGCTTTGCACCTAATGTGTCTTCAGAACTTTCTCTAAAGAGTGCTTGTAACCTCAAGTTCCTATTCCTTTATAAGCAAATTTTGCTAAATATAAAAATAAACTCAATTTAAAAAGCCCCATTTGCTAATCTTATATCACAAAATCTCCAGAAGGTTTCTCAGAACTCGGGAAACTCCTGATGAATAAGATTGATGGGTAAATGGCATGATGATGGAGAGGAGGAGGAGCAGGAGGAGGATGAGGAGGAGGGTAGCAGCCTGTGCAGAGTCCCTGCTCTGCCAACCTCGCTGCAGCCCTCCGCACGAGAGTGCCAAAAAAGTCCCACAAGTAGGGGCGTTGGTGTTCGGAAGCTGCTGAGACTGGCTCCTAAGGACCAGCTGTGTGCATCGCTTCCCAGTGCTAAGCTCAGGGACCTCACATTTGATGACCTACCTGAAATCAGCCATGGTAAGAGTATTCATACCACAGAAACTGATGAACGAGCTAAAGAGTTGTTTAACATTTATCGGCACATCACTGGGTAGGGGGTTCTGTTTCTCAGGATTCCTGTAACTTGGAGAGGCAACAAGCTAGGTGACCTGACCCCAGAGTCTGAGCTCTATCAACTCAAGCCCAGTCTCTTCTGAGGCATCCATTCATGAACTGAACTGTTACAAGGGGGAAGGGAGTGTCAAATATGACAAGGTTCTGAGAGCCGAAAGAACTTAGGGACAAAAAGATGAGCTCTCCTGAGTCAAGTAATCTCCCTGACTTGCTGTTTCCTCAGCTAAGACAAGAGGCAAGCAAACCCCCATAAGCACTGACAAACTCTCCTGAAAGACCACTGTGCAGTAAACACACGGTGTGTGTAGTGTGTGCGTGTCCTGGCCTGTCTTGATTCTGGGGAATAAAACCTTGCCTGTGTCTTGCAGAAAGAGGTAAGTGGAAAGGGTATCACCTGCATGCATGGAGAGCAAGACGCACGTTATTTATATGACATGGGAACTGACTTTTAGAGAGAGTATGAAACCTACTTGGTCCAACTGGGTATGCAGCATGATGCCAGTGAAGGAAGGGGTATTTAACTGATGCCCATGTTCACCTTCTGACTGCAGCGGCTCTAGTTTGAGAGTGGAGTGCTGGGACCAGAGGAGGTGGGTGTTGACCAGCAGCCCTCTGGTCACCATGCTTCTGGCTAGCTGGACAATCTGTTGCTATGTGGGATTGGCAGCACTGGACTATTCTCAGGGAAAGCATCTGAAAGCAAGAATCCAGCTGTAGTAGGATGAATAATAGCCCACAAAAAGGTTACTAAACATATAGGGTTATAGTAGGAAATGGCAACCCATTCTAGTACTCTTGCCTGGGAAATTCTATGGACAGAGGAGCCTGGAGGGCTACTGTCCATGGAGTTGCAAAGAATCAGACATGACTGAGCACAAAAGATTTAAGAATTCACAGACAGGACATGCAATTCTTTCTGTCAAACCCCCACACATACATGCCATCATGCCCTTGCATATGTTGTGCCTTCAGTCTGGTATGCCTATCATCCTCTTCTCTCGGCAGAGCTCAGTCTTGAAATCAGACCTGCGGCACTGTCCCAGGCCCCTCCCTCTCTTCTGGGGAAAGTCAGTGTCCCTGTCTCCACTATGCTGGGGTCCCAAGCTCAGACTGCACGGGGGTCATCAGCTAACATGTGTGAGTGAAGCAGCTGAGTCAGCGTGGGAGAACAAGGGAGTTTGCACCTGTCATTCCAGGGGCCACTGTAAACTATTCAGAAACATGGACTCAGAGTTGCTCATCTTTGGATTTTTTCAAGGGAAGTCAAAATCCTACCTAATTATGTGAAATCTCCCAATTGTGTAGCTTGGTAAGTAATTAAAAAAATAAAGTTTCTGTTTCTGCACCAAACAGAAAGCTGTCTGTCTGCTGGTTTGGCATGGGGCTGCCAGGCTAAACTTCTCAGTTCATTGAAACTTTGAGGGTCATCTGCATAGTGAGCAAAGGGTCAACTAAAACTGGGTCTAGCTTCCTGTGGGAGAAGCAGCAAAGAGAAAGGGGATCAGGAGCCACTGTGAGCCTGGTCATCAGCAACTGATAAGGAAAGACCTCCAGTTCAACTCCTGCTGACCCCTGCAGAACCAGCTCCAGAGATCTGAGCTCTGAGATGGCTTCGAGGTGGCATCCCAGTGGAGCCACAGCCAGTCCAGAGAAAACAACTGCTCAAAGATGTGCACAGATTTCCCTGGGCCTCAATTTCCCGAAATGTAAAGTGAAGGGGGTAATTGGTTTATTCCAGGAGCACCTTCATGATTATTGCACTATCCTGGTATCAAACGCACAACTGTTTCTTGAATATTTTTCTATAAATTTGACAAAAGTTCCAAAACTTAAATAAGTACAAAAGGAAAACAGACATAAAGGAAAACCAGTATCACTTGCCATATATATACAGACCACACAATAATCCAAAAAAACACTAACAAACCAAACCAATGGGTTCAATTCCAGCCCACTATTTCTGTAAGCTCCGAGCCCAGGACAGCTTCCTCTGTGCAAGAATCAGAAATATGTAAAAGACACATTAGCGCCCAGCTAAGACTTTCTCTTGGCTACAAGAAAAGGAAACAATGTTCCCATGCAGTAACTCCACAAGACTTGACTTCACTGAGGGCTGGAGGGTGGGTTAGAGCCCTGATAGGTCAGTTACAGACTGAAGCTGGGATGAAAGTCAAGGTGGTCTTAAGGGCAAAAGGGCATCTGAGAGGAAGAAGGAGGGAAGCTGCTCATGCTAGAGGCGCAGACCCAGTGGGAGGATCTCAGTCTGGCTCCAAGACCACCAGGGGGCCAAGGGCCTTGAATGCCACACTAAGGAGTTTGGAACCCAAAGCCTTTTGGCAAAATTGCCACCTTTGCCTTCTCTCTCTCCCCAGGAATGGCCTACAGGCAACCCATTATATACAATACCAATGATGCCCAGGAATCTTGACATTTTTGCTGAGAGTTCCGGAATTTAAATTGATGTCTGTTTGACCTGGGGTAGCGGCATCCCAAAAATCTGGGGCCTGTTCCTCCATCAGTCGGTCCCTTTCCCGGTTTACAGGAGCGCCTGGCCTCAGAAACAAGGCCTGTACAGACTTTGGCCCACAGCTCACCGCTGGCACACTCCACCCCAGTAGCCCTCAGCAAAGTCAGACAGAGGCCTTTCATGGCTTCAAACGTTCCAACAGGTCCTCCACCCACAGGAGGCTGAAATGGGTAACTGAATCCCACTCAATTAAAAAAAAAAAAAAAAACGCACAGTGACCTTTTGTCCCAGCAGAAGTTCTCAGCCGTGTCCCCAGCAGGGAGGCGACCCAGCAGAGAGAGTAAGGGATCGTTGATGCGCGCGCCGGGCTGGGCCGCCCTCCCCACCGTTAAGGCGTCACCGCGGTACTCAAGAGGCGGGGCCCCAGTCCTCTCCCAGTCTAGTGCTGCTTCTCCCAGATTCGCCCGACGCTCGGCGGTTACTGTTGCTCCTTCCCTGTGCCTCGTCGAGCGCTCTTTGCAATAAAGGGGCGGCAATACGGAATCCACCCTTCTAGGGAGAAGAAGTTCACTTTGGGAAGCGAGGAGGACGCACAGGCCCTTCCCGGGCTCACCAGGGGCCGCTCCCCACACCACTGGGGCGGAGCAGGTGTGGTCGCCTCTCCTCAGTTGCTGGAGATGGAGAGCCGGATGGGCACCCCCAGCACGCTAGCTTGCATTTGGCCGCCTTTGTGGGAGACTTGGGGGCGCTTTTACCACTGGACATGAGGTGCAGAGGTAACACACCTCTGTGTTTCGAGGGCCCAGGACAGGACCAATTGCCTCCCCGATGTGGGTTGCAGACTGGGGTGAGGCGACCTTCTCCTTCACCCCGCAGTGGGACGGCCAACTCGGCTGCAGGCCCAGCCCGCGAGAGCCCCTCCTCGTCGGCGCCCCCATTTCGCGCCACCTCCAGTCCCAGGCACCCGGCTCTCGGGCCCAGGCTCTGAGATGCTGGGACTCCGGAGCCCGCGGCCGCCGCGGCGGTGGGCACTGCACTCACCACACATCTCTGCTGCTGCTCGCGCCCTTGCTGGATCCTGGCCTCCGCTCGCCGCTAACCGCCGTCTCTCCCGAGCGCGCCCGGGCCTCGGGTCCTTACAGCGGGAGCCCGCCGCCAGGGGCGGGGGCGGGGCGGGGCCTCTTCCCGGCTGTCCGCTCCCCATTGGCCGCCGGTTGTCGTGACAACGGCGGGCACCCGGCCCCCGCGAGTCTGCAAGCCGCCCAAGAGGGGCGGCTCCCGCGCTGTAACACGTGGGTGCAGGAAACAGGCGGGTGGTCGCAGCGAGCTTCCTGAGTTCAGATCGAGACTCAGCCACAGAGTAGGTGTGGTGGGACCTCGAGCAGGGGCCTGAGTCGCTTTGTGCTTCAGTTTCCCCATCTGTAGAATGGGCATAGCAATGAAACCTACCTCCCGAGATGTAATGTGGTTTCCAGTGTAAGTCACAGAGCCCTCTGTCCCGCACAATAAACCGCGTTTCGAGTGTGCGTCTCTCTGCGCACAGGTAGGCTCCTCTCAGCGCACAGGTAGGCTCAGAGATGGAATGGGACTTTGCCAAAATCCGGCAGAGGGGTCGCTGTCAGAACTTGAACCTGGGATTACCGCAGAGCCGGAAATCAGAGGCCGGGATTCCCCAAGCACTGATTAAAGCTGGGGGAGCCTAGGAAGCCGCCTATCCCGGAGGGAGGTGTGCTGGCCCACTTCTCGGCGCAGCTGGCCTGCGCTCGTCCGGTCTAATCGCGGGAAGCCTAATCTGGCCCCGCCGTGAGTCACCGAAGCCTGAGTTCCTGCCCCCCCCACCGCTCTGCGCTTTCAGCCTGGTCTCCGGAGGAAGGTCACGAGAACTGGCCCAACATTTGCGTACTTTGAGGCCATCTGGTGTTTTTTTTGATTTTACTTAAAAAAAAAAAATCTTGAAATTCTAAACAGATACTCTTAAGTCGTATTAGAGGGGGGCAAAAAAAAACGAAGCTTTTTACGTCTTGTCTAGAACAGTTTTCCTGATGTAATCTGTCTCTAGCGTCAAGACTCTGCAGGACCTGGCAGGCGGAAGTGTTTATTGTACCCATTGGACCTTTGAGAAAACTGAGGCTGAGCAACAGTAAGGAGGGGGTTGGTTGAGTAGAGCTGCTGGGAAACAGGTGGTTTTCAGGAGCTGCCACATTTGCTTTTCCCCCTCCACAGTGCACTGTCCATTTCACTCACTCCTTCCCTCTTTCCTGAGCAGCTGGCTTCGTGCCTGTCCTAGTAGTAGGCTCTAAAGATCAGTAAAAATAGATCTCGCTTGGGCCCTCCTGGCTCTTACAAAATGGTGGGGAGGCAGACACTTGGTCCAGTGTCACAGAGAGCTGGGCAGTTCTGGGTGGGATATAGGGAGAGCGGACAGACCTGGCTGATGTGGAAGGTGCCAGGCTGCCTGGAGCTAGGCAGGGGCTGGAGCTGGTGCAGGTCAGTATAGAGCCAGGGCAGTTGCCAAAGGAAGTCAACAGACTCAAGAAGGGAGGTACTGCTATGTGCAAAAACCCCCTCCTGGGGCTGAGGGCTAGACCTTGAGTTGGGAGATGAGGCTGTTCTGCCCCAGACTGACCTCCACCCTCTGTAACTGAGGAGGGAATAGGGTGATATTATTAGGCCCTCTGCTAGAACCAAGACACCAGGAGCCCTGAGGTCCTAACAGGGTCCACATCTGTCCCCTATCCTCCCCAGGAATTCACAGCTCCCTCTGGTGAACGGCATGAATGCTAGGGCCCCTGTAGGGGTATCTGCAGTGCTGCCCTGCTTTGGGGACCAGTCCCTGGGAGACTTTTGGGAGGACAGTGGCCTGGGGCTGGCCACATAACCGATAGGTAACTCGGCTGTTGGTTTAGGGGTCAATGTGTGGCCCATGCTGGGCCCTTGACAATCTGCTTATGGACGTGAGGGAGGTCAACAGAAAAGATGAGCTTGTCCCTTGTCCAGCTGGCAGACTGGTGATGTCCGGAACACTCTTGTCACTCTTGTCACTCTTGTGGGGAGAGGCTTTCTGAGAGCAAAGGACCCAGAGCAAAGCAGATCCCTAGGATGGAGAAAGATACATATTTTTGGAGTCCCTGGTTTCAGCTCAACCTGAAGCCACAATCTATCCCTAGGCTTCTTAATATCAGGGCTTAGTAAATTCCTGTCTTCACCTGAGGCACTCTGAAGTGACTTTTGTCATTTGCAACCAAGTCTAATCCTAATTCCTTCAACCTGTTGGAACTGGGATCCAGAGGAGGTCCAGGGGAACAATTAGGTTGCTGGTGGCCCTAGCACATAAGGTCTTGCTGACTGGAGCCCCTTCCTGGTCTCACCTTGTCTAGGACCTGTCTGGGTGGGGGCAGCTCAGGAGGCCCTGAGGTTTGGTGAAATTAAGCAATCTGACCAAAGTCACAAAACCAGGAGCCAGGGGGCTGGTCTGGATCAAGAGACTCAACTTGGTTCCTCTCAGAGGAGTGAGGATATGAGACCCTTCATAGATACCTTCCCCAGCCTGGCCCTGCCCCTGTGCTTCCAGAAGGGTGAGCCTGGGTAGCTGGAGCCAGAAGCCCACAGGGCCGGGTGGAGCAGGGCCCTGAGCCCACTCCCAATGAGTGCTGGTTGTCTATTGCCCAGGCTGATCGCCATGGCTAGCTCTTTCGAGGAGTGACCCCTGTGGCCAGTGGGGAGCTTACACCAGCATTGCAAACAGCAATCACAGACAGGGCTTCTTTTCCTGCACTTTTTTCACCCTCAAGTCAACTATTAAAGTCAGACGATTTGCTCATTGATCTGAT
The DNA here is from genome assembly GCF_963930625.1 of Muntiacus reevesi. Taxonomy (NCBI): domain Eukaryota; kingdom Metazoa; phylum Chordata; class Mammalia; order Artiodactyla; family Cervidae; genus Muntiacus; species Muntiacus reevesi. Next base: position 179,847,159 of record NC_089249.1, on the reverse strand, counting down.
TTCTTCCAAACAGCCCAAAGATCTGCTCTCCTGCACCCCGTACAGAGTTCATCTGAGTCCTGTGGCTGTTCTGGGGGACACGGAAGGTACCTGCTATCTCCTGGTCACAAGCCCTGTTCAGCTGTTTTCTCAGCTGTGACATTTCTGTCAGAGCCTAGGGAGGACTGCAGGGTCCATGGTATGATGAAAGCCACTCTCTGACTCCAGCAGAAGTCCTGACTGGGCTGTCACCAGCTCCCAGGGACTTCCATCGAGGACCTTACCGCCAGTCTCCAACTGCCCCAGCTGGGCTGTGGCCCCTGGATGGCTTGGAGTGATGACCTCTTCCTCCTTATTTCTTTGTACCCTTCTGGGAGCAGAAATGCCAAGCAAACCTTGATATTGGCTCCTTTTGCCCAGAGCCCCAACCCTGCCCAGAGCTGTGGGATATACTGCTTCCCAGGCCTCAGAGGCATGTCCAGGAAGCTAGGGATGTGCTTGCAGCTGGGAGCCCTGCATGGCATCACTCCATCTGGGGGGAGGCATGAGATTCTAGGGGGACTTTGAGTGATCTCCACAGCAGGTGGGGTTCAGGGAGCGTGGGCCAGACAACCCAGATGTTATCACTTAGATGGAGTACCCTGCCTCAGGGCTGGCTGAGCCTCAGCTCAGATTTTGGAGGTGAGGAGAACAAGGAGCAGCAACAGATGAGATCAGACCTGGTGGTGGGGCAGGAAGTCACCCACCAGCCTTTCATCACCTCCCTCCTGATAGGCTGGGGTGTGCAGATGGGGTGTGAGTGGACTGGAGAAATATCAATAACCTCAGCTATTCAGATGACACCACCTTTATGGTAGAAAGCAAAGAGGAATTTCTTCGCTAAACAGGCTCTTGATGAAGGTGAAAGGAGAGAGTTTAAAAGCTGGCTTAAAACTCAACATTCAAAAAACTAAGATCATGGCATCCAGTCCCATCACTTCATTGCAAATAGATGTGGAAACAGTGACAGAATTTATTTTCTTGGGCTCCAAAATCACTGCAGATGGTGACTGCAGCCATGAAATTAAAAGATGCTTGCTCCTTGGAAGAAAAGCTATGACCAACCTAGACAGCATATTAAAAAGCAGAGACATTACTTTGGCGACAAATGTTCATCTAGTCAAAGCTGTGGTTTCTCCAATAGTCATGTATGGATGCAGAGTTTGACCATAAAGAAAACTGAGCACTGAAGAATTGATGGTTTTGAACTGTGATGCTGGAGAAGACTCTTGAGAGTACTTTGGACTGCAAGGGGATCAAACCAGTCAATCCTAAAGGAAATCAATCTTAAATATTCATTGGAAGGACTGTTCCTGAAGCTGAAGCTCCAATACTTTGGCCACCTGATGAGAAGTACTGACTCATTGGAAAAGTCCCTGATGCTGGGAAAGATTGAAATCAGAAGGAGAAGGGGATGACAGAAGATGAGATGGTTGGATGGCCTCACCGACTCAATGGATGTGAGTTTGAGTAAGCTCCGGGAAATGGTGGTGGACAGGGAAGCTCGGTGAGCTGCAGTCCATGTGGTCACAGAGTTAGATGTGACTGAGCGACTGAACTGAACTGAACTGGTGAGTGGGGTACAAAAGGCCCATGGCTAGGGAGAATCTAAGAGACTGACCTGGGTCCAGGGGTCAGGGACAGCCAAAACCTTGAGCCAGGAGGGAAAGTGAGGTAGGAATCTTCCCACAGAGTAAGGGCCTGGGGTAGGAAGGCCTCTGAAGTTTGGCTGGAGCATGGGTAAGGGGGAGCTCAAAACTTGCAGTTCAAGATTTGGCCACCAGGTGTCTCTACGCCAACCCCCTCTCCTGCCCACCCCCCCGCCCAACTACACCCCTGATGAAACAGAAGACCACCCTTTCAGCATCGGCTAGGCCAACACAGAGGTGACTTTGCTGAGGAATTCCTTGGAGAACTTGTTTCACCTTCTCTCCCCTGCCAGAAGAGGTCTGCCACAAGGGTGAACTCGGGTCTTTTATAATCATAAGTTAATTTTTTTTTAAAAATAGGGCTAATTATAAATCTTTATAGCTTTTTTCTTCCAGAAGAAGTATACATTCATTTAGAAAATAAAGAACAAAAACAATTTTAAGGGTTAACCATTGTTTATGAAAGAGCAGGTGTCAGAGAGGGCAGCTGTGGGAGAGGCTGCCAGACAGAACTGAAGGCCTTGTGGGGGAGAGGATGGCTATGCTAACTGCACCCCCCAACTCCAGGCCTCCTGCTGGGTTTCTAGAGCCAACCAGAAGTCAGAGGGCCTGGGACCCCAGATGAAGGCCAGCTTAACAGGGCGCAGAGCAGCAGGAGAGTGAAGGTGAATCTAGTACCCTTTTGTTTCTGGGGAGATACTTGTCTGAAACATGGAGCTTGAAACACTGCATTGCTTGGCACGAGTTGAATTTGGGTCATGCCATGCAGGTGTTATCATCACCAGTCTTCACCATAGAGCCTTCATGGGGTGGGCCTACTGCCCCCCACTCACTACCATCCCCCATCCAAAGCCTGATGCAATCACAGATTTCTGCTCACCCCACGTACGCATACACCCTCTCCTGGCCAAGCAGAACACAGGCCCAGCTTTCTCTGGGTACAATGGCACCAGCGGGACATCAGGGACAAAGCTGGCATTCCTGGGCCAAATCCAGGCTTTGAAAGACAATTTAAAATTCTTTCTAATCAGAATTCAAACATTGGCTACAAAAGAGTTTTGGCAGTAGGACCATAATGTTGTTTAAATAATGACGATATATGCCAAAAATAGAGTTTGTAGTGAGGGCATGGGGATGTGACATAAAAAGTTTTCCGAGTGGTTGCGCTTGGGCTGAGCATGCCTTGATGCTGATCTAGCCCTGTTGGTCTCCTAAACCCTACACATTTCCTTTAGGAAAAGCTCTAAATCCACCTGGCCAGGGGCATCACCCAGGGTGACATGAGCTGTCTGAATTTGCCTGGGACTGTTCTGGTTTTAGCACTGAAGTTCCAATGTTCCAGAAACCCCTCAATCCTGGGCAAACTATGACAGTTGGTCACTCTGGCTCTCATGAATCCCTGCCGAGACTCTGACCTGCATTCTTGTCTGCTTGTTTTCCCCGCTACCAAGGGGAGGTTAAAAAGGGCCCAGGCTGTGCCTCAGACTTCCGGTTTCTTGTGACTGATTCTTGTGGGGCGATCCATGGCCCCACCCTGAGGGGCAGTGGCTGCCCAGCACCAAGTGTAGCAGTGTCCCAAGAAGAACCTGACAACCATTTTCTCCCCGCCTCCCCTCCTAGGCTGGTGCTGGCTGTCCTACCTGCCTGGGTTTCCTGCCTGGGCCCAGAGGCAGCTGGGTCTGCTACTTCTTCATACTGCTGGTATCATACAGAGTCCTGGGCGAGGGAGTGGAGAAGGGGCTCTCCAAGGATACTGCAAGTGTCCCCTCCGAGTTGTTCAGTCTAGAAGCAGAATTTGGTTGTGATTCTTAGAGCCCAGGCAAAAGACAGAAGATGGAGGTCTGGGGTCCAGAACCCTCTGGTTTCCTTCTCCATCGAGTGGAGAGGGTGGGCTTCTGGGTGGGCTACCGTGAAGGACAATGGAGGGCATCCTCCATAAAGGTGAGTTCTACCAGGCAGGGGGCTGTGCACCCAAGCAATCCTGGAGCTCCTCTTGACCCATATGTGGCTTCATTTTGTGTTCGTTGAGGCAGTGGGATATGAGACCTTCCCAGATCCTGTTGATGCAGGAAGAAGGCTTCAGAGAGTGAACACCATCTGGGTGTTCACTAGGCAGGCAGGAGAATGTGCCTTTTGGAGTAACTGATGGGCAGGAGACATCTGGGCCTGTCTCCCTCCCCTTTGGGGGAAACAGCCTGGATTCCCCTGTGGAGTCTCCCTTCCCCCACTCTTGGCCTGTTGGAGCACAGGGGCTGATTTACCCCCTGACCCCTGGGGTGAGAGCATGACCCAGGCCTGGACAATGAGAGCATCATACTCTGAACATAAGGTTGGGTCTGGGCCAGGCGAGGGGCCTAAATCAGGTTCCTGAGAACCAGTGAGTGTCATTCTGGAAGGGTTTTTCTGGACCTTTCTTTCTGGTGAAGTTGCCAAGGTTTCGGAATGTAAGACTGGATGTCATTTGTAATCAGCTTGACTCTGGTGGGGGAAATCCAGGAGTGGAAATAAAACAGAGGGAAGCAGATTTGTACACACCAACCCAGGCTTGAAATCACGCGTGCCTGGATTTCTGAGGCACTTTGTGCTTGCTTGGGTAGGGGCCCTGCCTTCCCTGGTAAGGCTGGCCCTTGCCCCCAGGGACTATTGCCCTGTGTGCCCTCTCCTTGGCCCCTGCTCAGGGGGTGCCAGGCAGACTGCCTGTTCATGGAGGAGGCATTCGCTCCCTTTCTGGGCCCTACACTTTGGGGGCAGAGCCTTCTGTCCTCCGTGAACTAGACATGGTCCTCCAAGTACTGATCTTTCTAAAATGCACTGAGGGCTCTCACGGGATACAGGTAGCATCACCCCCTGTTTGTATAACCTGCGAGGCAGTTGTTACTGAAACTTCAGCCTTCTGTGAAAAGGGGACCTGGCGAGGTCTCATGCCTTTCAGTACTCCAGGAAATCAGCTGCCAGAGAATTTAGGGGCCCTGGCTGAGCATCTGTCCACCTTCACATCAGTGAAGTTGCTCTGTTGTTTAGTCAGTTCAGTTCAGTTTCGTCGCCCAGTCGTGTCCGACTCTTTGCAACCCCATGAATTGCAGCACGCCAGGCCTCCCTGTCCATCACCAACTCCCAGAGTTTACTCAAACTCATGTCCATCGAGTCGGTGATGCCATCCAGCCATCTCATCCTCTGTTGTCCCCTTCTCCTCCTGCCCCCAATCCCTCCCAGCATCAGGGTCTTTTCCAATGAGTCAACTCTTCGCATGAGGTGGCCAAAGTACTGGAGTTTCAGCTTCAGCATCAGTCCTTCCAACGAACATGCAGGACTGATCTCCTTTAGGATGGACTGGTTGGATCTCCGTGCAGTCCAAGGAACTCTCAAGAGTCTTGTCCAACACCACAGTTCAAAAGTATCAATTCTTCAGCGCTCAGCGTTCTACACAGTCCAACTCTCACATCTATACATGACCACTGGAAAAACCATAGCCTTGACTAGATGGACCTTTGTTGGCAAAGTAATGTCTCTGCTTTTCAATATGCTGTCTAGGTTGGTCATAACTTTCCTTCCAAGGAGTAAGCGTCTTTTAATTTCATGGCTGCAGTCACCATCTCTAGTGATTTTGGAGCCCAAAAAAATAAAGTCTGGCTCTGTTGTTAGGGACAGAAATTCACTCTATCCAGCCTGAGCTGACATAAAGGAGGACCTTGATGCCTCTGATGGTAAAAACACATCCTTCAGAGGCAAGACCAGTGGGACAATGAAACAGGTCTCCCTGTCGTGTGGCATGGAAAGGCCTTTCATGTGTTCTGAAATAATCCTTCTACAGAAACCCTCTTCCTTATCTTGCACATGGAAATCAGATTTTGTGCAGTGTTTTTTTAACTTCTTCTCCTTAACAATACTATCTTTAGAAAATCTTTTTGATCTTAGCAGTTATGAACACATGTACACATATTTTCATTATGACGAATTTCAAAAATAATGAGTTTTCTGTTTTGCTGGAACAAATCCTGACATGATTTGATTTGTTAATAATTTATTATGTGTATTTACAAAGAAAGGCTCTTATGACTTCAATTCCATGATCCAATCAAACAAAATTAATAGTGATATCTTAATATTATCAGATACTCATTTTCAACATTGATATATATTGGAATATATTCAGTATTCCTCAATTGTCTCAAAGTTTTTTTCAATAACTTGTTGATTCAAATCAGGATACTAATAATGTCGACACAGTGCCTTTGTGTGATAAGACTTTTATTATCCGTAAAACATACACAACAGCCCCCACACCGCTGCCTGCACCATTTGGGATGGTGTTTTTATACCCCACGAGGCCTTTCATGATGTTTCTTTGGATACCTGTCTCCTGCCTGTCTCAGAGCAGACAGAGCAGCCTGTGTTGGGACCCCATGCTACTGGAAAACCAGCATCTCCAGGGCCTGAAGCAGGCAGGAGATGTAGAGACCAGGAGGGGAGGAGATACTGGTGCAAGCCAGAGGCAGCCGTGATGGCAGAGAGGTCACTGGCCCCAGAGTCGGGCTGGTCAGGTTTGACCCCTGACTTTCTGCAAACTTATGTGTGGTCTTGAACAAGGCAATCTCTCCTTCCTTAAGATGAAGACCACAGACCCTCTCACACAATGCCTGAGAAAGTGTCAGTGGGTACAACTTTCTAGAGAGAAATTTGGCAATATGTATTGACAGGAGACCGGTTTCATGAAGAGTGGAAAGTACCAGTAAGAAACACAGCACGGATATGCTGTTCAGTAGAAAAGAGGGCTCTCAAAGATGTTATGAAGCGTGTAACCCTCATTGTGTTTGGTTTCATAGGTAACAGTTTTATTGAGATAGAATTCACACCCCGTGCAACTCGCTTACATAAAGCACGCAGGTCAATGGTTTTAGGCATATTCACAGAGTTGTGCAACCATTACCACAATCAATTCAAAAACGTTTTCATCATTCTCCTGAAAAAAAATCAAGAGCCTCCGAGGTTGGTGGGAAAAGGCTCCTTGTCCTTAAGGCTCATGTGCTCCTGGGGAGCAGAGAGGCTGGCTCCTTGCTAGGGAGCCGCAGTGTGGGTCTTCAGTGCTGCCGGGAAAGCGGCTGGCGGCAAGCCTGTGACCAGGGCTCGCTGCTGCTGGGAGGCTGAGGGCTGTGGGGCACGTGCGGGCCTGAGTTCCAGCCCCACAGGCTCATTGGGGAGGGACAGTGTCTACGGAGGAGTGCTGGGCTCAGTGTCCCCTACACCACCAGCTCTTCGCCGTGGCCCCTGGCACCGCCCGTGCCTGTGCGCCGGCTGAGCTGAGATCTTGGCCTTCTTGGCCCTGCCTAGCTAGCCAGCTCCTCAACAGAGAAGCTGGGACAAGGAGCACAAGGAGCTCTTTGTCCTACAGGGGTACAAACCATCCCATGTCCTCAGGCTGACTGGATTCAGTCTATGAAGTGAAATACTTCGGAAATTTTCATGGGTCTGCAGACCCACATTTGTGAACAAAAATAACTGAAGACAGGTTGACATCAACACCCATTGCTTCCAGCCTGACATGTCCATGGGTGTATGTGGAATGGCAGAGATAGTGGTAACAAGAGAACACGGGAGCCTTTCCTGGAAGGGACCTGCTAACCGTGTCTTAGCTCCCTAAGCATGTAGGCAGGTTGTGGTGATTGCCGATGCCAGGGGTCCTGGCTACACGTGACTTTGTGCCAGGTCCCATCCATACCTGGCTGACTGAAGATGATGGACATGACACTGGGTTGTCTCAGGTCTTAGGCACGTTCCCCTTCCAGTGGCTGGGGTCTATACAATAAGCCACCCTGGTGAGGGGTGAGAAGTGAATTTACTTCCCCAGTCATGGAACTGAACTGGGAGCTGGAGGCTGGGGTTCACCCCAAGAACTACCTGGAATGAGAGATGAAAGAAAGGGTCCCCAGATGGGAAAGGGGGAAGATGCTGAGTGGTCCACATCCGCCCATCGAACTTGCTGAGTGTCTCAGGCGGTAAAGGTGGCCATTTTTGCTTGATCACTAAGTCACACCTGACTTTTTTGTGACCCCATGGACTGCAGACCCCACCAGGCTCCTCTGTCCATGGGATTCTCCAGGCAAGAATACTGGAGTGGGTTGCCATTTCCTTCTTCAGGGAATCTTCCCTACTCAGGGATGGAAACCACATCTGTGTCTCCTGCCTTGGCAGGCGGATTCTTTACTACTGAGCCACCAGGGAAGGTGGGAGTGGACATCCTCAAGTAAAATCTGAGGTGCTGTGACCAGACTAAGGGCATCACTAATGGGGAAATCTTTTGTCTCTCACAAATCAGTGGGACTGATAAGGTCAGGCAGAAGAGAGATAAGTTGGAAGCCCACCCAGGTGGAATCAGACCTCAAGTTGAGCTAGTGAGGCTGGGGTTCCTTCTTTTTTTGTATTTTTGACAAGAAGAAAAGTTTATTTTACTGTCTAAATATTTTCTTTAAAAATTCAATTTTGATAAATCAGTACCATAGAAACCTTTCAACATGTACGTTATTTTTATGTACAACTTCAAAAGCAAATGCTTCCAGCTCCAGGTAAAGTGATATTGAACGCCGTGACTATACTTAAGCTGTATGATTGGCCATTTCCTAGATGGTCAACGCTTTCCTCAGCTTGGAAAAAACTATACAAGTGAAAAATGTAAATAAGATCTTCAATCAGTTGAGTATCATAAAAACGCTTCCTGAATTTTAATTAGAACTTCAGAACTTCACAGAGTTTTAGTATAAGTCCTTATGGAGAAGTCACCTGATGAGTTTTGCACTTTAGACAGATTTCTGGAGCAGGAGGAGACTGGTGCAGGCCTGGGGTGAGAGAGGAGGTGAACAGGAGACCTGGGAAGTTGGCCAGGCAGAGATAGCAGAAGTGGGCAGTGGGAAGGAAGAGAGCCATAGCAGGGCCCCCAGTGTCCAGCTCTAGAGGCAGCAGAAGAGCCGTTTGCTGATCTTTGAAATACAAGATGGTAGCAGGCTGAGTGGGGGGTGAGGACTACCGCTTGGGTCCTGTTGAAACTGAGGTGACTGCAGACCTCAGTGGTCCACTATCGCACCAGAGTGGTCCACAGTCTGTTGGACATGAGTCTGGAGCTCAGAGCTGGAAACACTGTTTGGACTTGGGGACCCGGCTTTGAAGAGATGGAGGGTATAGAGGGGATGGGAGAGAATGCTAAGGAATTCAAGTCCAGAGTTTTGATCAGACTTCTGGTGCTCCCTTTTGCTGGCCTGTGACCCTGTAAACCCCTTCATCTTCCTGCGCGTTGGTTTTCTCATCAGTCAAATGGGGCTGAGAAATCCTAGCTTCTGTGTAATGATGAGGATAGATGAGGATGTCCTCTGCAAACCGTGAAGCACAGAGTAGGGGCTCAGAAGATAGTGGAGAAGGCCAGAAAGAGTCTGAGAGCGGTAGCCCAGGCACAGGCTGGGCCATCCACGGGAAGGGGACTACTGCTGCTGTGCCCTGCGATTGGAACTGAAGTGGCTCCAGCAGGGACCAATGGGTGGAACTCCAACCAGGCCAAGGGACTGTAATCCCTGTGGGTTCTCTGCTGGGCCTCTGCCGAGGACAACCACAGAGTCACCCTGCTGTCAGCTTTTGGAGTCTTATTTATTTTCTCCTAAAAACACAGCTGGGAATGAGAGATCACTGGCAATGGGGATGGGTGTTGGCCAGATAGCCTTTCTGTCACCCTTCCCAGAACAACAGGATTTTTGAATTTTCATCTTTACTTTAACAGAAGAAGAAAATAAGCTGTGTTTTTTTTTTTTTTTTTTTGCAGAGTTCGGCTGAGTCAGGCTACAGCTGGCTACAAGAACTCCAAGGCCTTCTGGGCCAATACACCCATTGGACAGATGGAAAGAGGAGCCAGAGATGCTCAGTGCACTGTGTAGAGTCTTCCGGCCGTCGGGGGGCCCTCGAGTGATCACAGGCTGGTGCTGACACTGGCTCTTCAGGTGGGGTGGCACTCTCGGATTTGGCATATGCTCCATCACTCATCAAAACTCTCCGTGGCCAACATTAGTTCAAACTGTTATCAGAGGTGTCCACCACGTGCTGGGGGTTTGTGTGTATAGGCGTGTGCACACGCATGTGCTTGTGGGAACTTGTGTATGTGTGTTTGAAAGTGTGTTTGAATATGTATGACTACAAATATATGGATGTGCGCATGTATATGTGTGAACAAAGAGCAAAGCAGAGGCAAGGAGATGATATGAAAGCCCTCTAAGGCTATGCTCAGATGTGGTGAGGAGTGGACAGCACAAGAAGTTGCTTGTTTCATCTTCAAGGCCTTGGCCTTTGCCATCCCCTGAGCTCGAACGTTCGTTTGCCCTAATTGCTACACAGGACTGGCTCATGTCCCTCCCCTCGGTGAGGCTTTCCCTGACTGCCCCCTGTTAAAAAGCAGCTACCCAGTGGTCCTGGCTACTTGCCTGACACCCACTCCTTGCCCCCCGCTCACCGTGATGCCTTGGGAGAACAGGACCGAGTGAGCAAGGCTGTAGGCAGCCTCCCTGCCAGTGCCTTGCTTCCTCTGCTGCGCTGGAGGGAGAGCTAAGTGGGGCCTCTGCTGCTGAGATCTGAGGGTGGCTTCTCGGGCCCGAGAGGGTAGCGACACATCTCTGACTAGGCCAACTTGTTCCTCTGCTGTCACCACTGAGCGGAGGCAAAGCGCAGATGCCAAGAAGCAGCTGCCAAGCAGGCTCTTCCCTGTCGAGAGCCCCCAGTGGACTCCTTCATGACAGGGAAGCAACTTTCAGCCTGTTGGGTTAGGATTGAGTCTCTGCTCTACCCCTAAGACCCTTAACTACTGGTTGTTTATGGACCTCCATTTTCTCATGTGAAATGGGAATGATACTCTAGCTTGATGAGTTGTTGTGAGGGTTGAGTAAAAGAAGCTGACAGGAATATTTTTCTGAGTACAATAAAAGGATAGTTAAAAAAAACCTAATTGAAAATAAAAAGCACAATCCTTCTAAATAACCCTAGAAGAAGAGGAATTAGAGCAGAAATTGTGTAAGAATGTATGTATTAAAACTTGAGGGATACATCCAAATTGGGAGGAAAGTTCACAGCCTTACAAACACCTTTTCAAAAATCAGAAAGAAGAAAAACCCTTGCAAGCAGCACTTTTCCCCCCAACCTCTCACCCCCATTTTGTTTACTGACAAACCCCAAGTGGCTATAACAGTGGGCAGAAGGAGCTGAAAAAAAAGAAGGATGCGGAAGGCTCTGCTGTCAGGAGAGATGAGGATGCCACGGAAACCGCAAGGATTGAAAGTTCAGTGCCAGACTAGGTAAAGGGGTTTATGCCAGCTGGATAGTCTGGACAAAAAATGAGAGTGACCCCTAGACTAGCCCAGCACTTTCTAAAGAGGTCACCACATCACCTACTGTCTAGACCCAGCACCATCCATGTAGGGTCACTACATTATTGACTATCTAAACCGGGGACTCTAGAAGTGAAAGTGAAAGTGAAAGTCACTCAGTTGTGTCCAACTCTTTGCAACCCCATAGACTATATAGTCCAGGGAGTTCTCTAGGTCAGAATACTGGAGTGGGTAGCCTATCCCTTCTCCAGGGGATCTTCCCGACCCAGCAATCGAACAGGGGTCCCCTGCATTGCAGAGGGATGTGAAGGAGGGCATGACTAATAGCAATGTTGACACAACAGGTGTCAACTGGAACTATAGCCTGCAAATCAGTTGTAGGGTCACTCTACTTACATACAACTCCAAGAAGGCAGGGGCAGTAGTGTGTGATGTATGCATAAGTGAAATCCTGAATCAGTGGGGATTAGGAGGAATCTACTAAAATTGAATACAATCCTGAAGGATTCAAATTGTTTCATTGTAGAAAAAATAAGCAGTTATATTTTGTACCAGTCAAGGTTTCTGCAGGATAAGATGCCACCCTTAAGTTGGGTGGTTGGAAAAGATTTTCATATAAGAACCCACTGTGAAGGTATGGACAGGATGTAAGGAAATCATAGGCAGTACTCTCGTGCTATTATCAGTAGGGAATGATACTGTTCCTTGACCTGAAGGAATGAGGAAAGGGAGGAAACCTCTGGAAACTTGAGACTGAACTGGTTGTGTGGAGAAGACTGTCTGACAGAAGCTGTGTGCTTGGGCTGGGAGGCAGGTGGCCTGGCAGGAACAGTCTCACTCTCCTTGCTCCCTCCAGTCTCCAGCTAAATGTCTCCCACTGCTGAACTCAAATGGAAGCCAAAGAGAAAGAGAGCCCTTTGAGGTGGTCCATACAGACCAGCCTCCTGGGATATAAAATAGGATGAAGGATGGTAGATAGTGAATCTGGAGGGGCAAATGAAAGATTGCCCTCAACATCTATTCTTTCAGGGAAAATTTCATGCATCTACAAGGGGTCCAACATTTCATAATAATGATAGTAAGTATTGGCCAACTTTTTCATTTTTATTGAGAGATAATTGATATAAAATATCATTTTAGTTTTAGGTGTGCAACACAATGATTCATAGTTGTATATACTGGAATGCAAAATGATCACAATAAGTCTACTTAACACCCATCACCTCACATCAGTTACAGTTCTTCTTATGATGAGAATTTTAAAGATTTACTCTCTTGCATGCGTGCTAAGTTGCTTCTGTCATGTCTGACTCTTTGCGAGCCTATGGGCTGTAGCCGCCAGGCTCGTCTGTCCATGGGATTCTCCAGGCAAGAATGCTGGAGTGGGCTGCCATTCCCTTCTCCAGGGGATCTTTCTGCCGCAGGGATCGCACGCGCGTGTCTATGTCTCCTGCATCGGCAGGCGGGTTCTTTACCACTAGCGCCACCTGGGAAGTCCCCTAGCCACTTTCAAATATACAATACAGTACTATTAACTATTGTCACCATGATATATATTACATCCCAGGTCTTACATATTTTGTAACTGGAAGTTTGTATTAATACCTTTTGACCACCTTCATCCATTTTGCACACTCCTTACCTCCTCCCTCCAATGTATTGGCAACCGCCAATCTATTCTACAAGTTGGTTTTCTGTTGGTTTGTATAGATTTACACATAAATAAGATCATACAGTATTTGTCTTTCTCTGTCTGACTTCACTTACCATAATGCCCTCAAGGTTCATCTGTGTTATTACAGATGGCAAGACTGCCTTTTTTTAAATAGCTGGATGATACTCTATTATATTACTTCCATGTCTTGACTGTTGTAAATAATGCTACAGAGAACATAGGGGTGCAGATATCTTTTCAAGTAGTGTTTCTATTTCCTTTGAATCCATACCCAGAAGTGAAATTTCTGGATCATAGGGTAGATCTATTTTTAATTTTTTAAAAAAGAATTTCTGTAGTTTTCCATAGTGGCTTCATTTTCTCACCAAAGTGTACAAAGCTTCCTTTCTTTGCATATCCTCCCCAACACAACTTCTTCTATCAAGGACCAAATAGTAAATATTTAAGCCTTGGAAGCCATACTCTCTTCGTTGGAACTCAACTCTGCTATAGCAGCCATTGATGATACATAAACCATGAGTGTGGGTGTGCCCTTATTTAAATTTTATTTACAAAATAGGTAACAAATTAGATGGGTCCACAGGCTATAGTTTACCAACTTCTCAGATATAGTATTGTTATGGAGTAAATTTTGTTTTTTAATTTGGCCCCACGAGAAATCTAAAATGCTCACCATCACCACTGTTTTCTTTGTGTGTGTGTGTGATAGCAGGGGAAAAGTGGGTGGTGGGGCAGTGGAGAAAGAACAGATTAAAACATAGACACCTGAGTTCTGACTTTGTAGCTGCCAGGAGATCTAAACTGATAGCCAGTACTGTTGGGCCAGGGGTCCTAGGATGCACCGCAGGGAATCGCATGGGCTCACACAGCGTCTTCCTTGTTCCCACTGCACAGCAAAAACCCAGTATCTTTCTGGGAATTGGAGTCAGTCTCCTATCCAGTACAGTGTCCTCTTCCATCCTCCTGGCTCAGATGGCCAGGAGACACTCTTAACTTCCAGCAGTAGGAATAATAAGTATGCTATTTCCTCCTCTAGGTGCCAGGACAGGTAAACTCCCACAGAGCCTAAGGTCACTTAAATGAGAAGCAAAATTTCTTTAAGTGGATGTTGGTGAAATAGTGGGGGGGGGGGGAGGGGGAAGGGGGCACTCCCATTTCCACAGCTGGCTCCCAAGCTTACAAATTCTGCCTAAGGAGGAGATGGCAGCATAATTAGTCAGCAGTGTGAGGCGTATACAACACTTTGCAGGCCAGTACTCCAAACTCAAAAGCCATTTCCTCACAGATGATGCCCAAAATGGAACCTTTCAGCAGGCTCTTCCACCACTTTTATGAGCCAGCTGCTTTTCAGTGAAGAGACGTGGCCTTGGTACAGTCCTTTGTCATAAAATGTGTCCCTTGGCTGGAGGCAATGTTGCATGGGGATGCTATATAGTGGATAAGATGATCTCTGAGTCTATGAATGATGGTGTTGCAGAAACTCTACGGGCTGGGGAGGCAAACATGAATTTGGAATATGCAGCATCCCAGTAGAACAAAATAATTTTCCTTCCATAATGGCAGGGCTCCTACATAATGAGCCTGCCAATGAATGGCCAGCTGGTCCCTCAGGAGTGGTGCCATGCCAGGGGGTTTGTACTGGCTCCTGCTGTTGGCAGGTAGCTACTCAGCAGTGACAGTGGCCAGATTAACCTTGGTGCAGCAAAGTTCATGCTGTTGAGCCCATGCATGCATGCCTCTGTCCCTGTCACCAAGGCCACCTTATTCAGGGCCTCCAAAGAGAGGATTTCCCTTCACCATGTTCTTTCTGGGTCATCTGGAGGAGGGGGCTCTATGGGAGCTGCTATTCACTTTGTTCTGAGGCTGGCTTGCTTGCTATAGAACCTATGCATGAGACAGGACCTTTAACTCCCTGTCAACTGATCTTGAAGCAGCTCCCTGAGACACCCAAAGTAAGTTGGGAAAGAAGCAGGAAAGCACTGGGCTGAGTCCAGTGGGGATCCCAGCCTCCTATAGCAACTGTGTCTATAGCACACTGTGTCTTCTAGACCTGCTTGCACTTACTATTTCTGTTTTAAGATGGAAGACTATTTTGCATATACAGTTTTGTGATTTGTTGGGTCAGTTCCTGATGGGTATTTCAGGTCTTCCAGAACACTTGCTATCCCTATGCCAAGGTCAAATGGACATGCTCTACTATGGCTCAGCAGGAGGTCAGAAAGTTATTTTCAAGTAGAGAATCATGTTGGCAGAAGAGGGCATGGCTTTCTCCAGGAACCTGTCTTCTGTGCTAGGGAGGGCTCTTTCCTGTTCCAGGCCTTACTCACAATCACAGGTTACCCAGGAAATGGTTGAAACGGGTATTCAAAGGTAGCATATGTTGCCTCCAAAATCTGAAGATTTTTACCTCTCTTTTTCTGATGGGTGCAGCAGTATAGAGCATCTTATCTCTCTCTTTGGAGGCATTTCCAAGATCATCAGGCTCTTACAAACTTTGCCTTTGTGGAGGTCCCTGAAGTTTCCCATGGTTTACCTCTGGCAGGAATGTTTCCTCACTAAGGTTTCTAGGATGCTTGCTGCTCCCTGCATAGTACAATGTGGTCAGTGCAATGGACCAGCATTTTGTTTGGTGGGATTTCAAGAAACAAGTGACATGGCCCCAAGGTATGTGAAGACAAAGTGCCTTGGATTTTCTTTACTGACAGGAATAGGAAAAACAAATTCACTAGCTGGGTAATAGTTGCCAGGAACTGAGTTTATTTGCTCTGGAAAAGTACCACGTGTAGAACCGCATTTACCACCCCACCCCCAACCCAGCATTTGCACTGAATACACAGGCGAGTTAAGTGAGGATGCTGTGGGAGTCTCCGCTCTGCATTTTTCAAATCTTTGAAGTGGGTCAATCCCTGCACACCCCAGTGATACAGCGCTGCTTTCACTTTACTCTCTTGGTGGGATAAGGGAGTATACCAAGGCTCCATACTTTTTTTCATAATCGCCTTGAGTCAGGGAATCAATGTGAGTCTTCATCTAGGTATGACGCAGGTTACTGTCACCCCATGCATGCCGGGACTTATGAAATAATGATTGGGCCCACTATGAGATGGAGCTAGTCAAGTCTCCACCTACCTATTGACGTACCTATTCGCAGGGGAGGAACAGAGACACAGCCATACAAAATGGACTTGTGGACATGGGGTTTGGGAGAAAGAGAGGGTGGGATGAATTGAGAGAATAGCATTGGTATATATACACTACAATGTGTAAAATAGCTAGCTAGTGGGAAGGTGCTCTGTGATGACCTAGAGGGGTGGGATGGGGGGCTGGGAGGGAAGCTCCAGAAGGAGGGAACATTTGTGTACATATAGCAGAGTCACATTGTTGTGCACCAGAAACTAACATAGCATTGTAAAGCAATTATACACCAATTAAAAAAAAACCAAAATCCATTAACTGAATGTAATAACACAGTAATTGTCTTCAAACCAACAATAAATATGTTTTTATAAAAAAAAATAAAAGGACCCCACCTATCACTTCACCTCCATAAGCCCCATTCTGATCAGTGGGCCATTTCAGGTTTCCAAGGATTAACATCATTTCACAGGCAGCTTTCAGTTCCTGGAAAGATCTAGGTACTTTCCCAGGGTGCACAGTTACTCTGGAAAATGACAGTGGGTCCCACTGGGGAAAGCATAAGGGAAGATTTAAAATATAATGCTAGTTTTAGAGTCTTCTTTCAAGAGCATGGCCTCACCTCTTGTCTAGGTACTCCTGGTCTAGGAAGTTGGTAAGAGGCCACAAATCACTTGTTAATTTATTTAATAGATTGAATTGACACAGTGCTACACTCAGGGAATAATATATTTTTTAAATAAAGCTTTTTCTATTCTTTGCTTTAGTAATTTTATTTATTAAAAAAATTTTGGGGAGCCGTGTCTCAGGATACACAGCATACAGGATCTTAGTTCCCCTGACCAGTGGAAGTGCAGAGTCTTAACTGGACCACCAGGGAAGTCCATCATAATTTCAATAGTAGAGAAACCAATGCCATCTTACACAGAGGTATGTTGACAGAAATGAATGCAGAGATTTTAAAGTGAGCAAGCTCAAGATATGCACTTTAAATTTCTCTCTAAAATGGAGCAAGTCATCATATTTTAAAAATTAATCTCCATTAATAACAATCACAATCAATTCTGTTCAGTTCAGTTCAGTCACTCAGTCATGTCCAACTCTTCGCAACCCCATGATCCACAGCACGCCAGACCTCCCTGCCCATCACCAACTACCAGAGTCCACACAAACCCATGTCCATTGAGTCGGTGATGCCATCCAACCATCTCATCCTCTGTCGTCCCATTCTCCTCCTGCCCTCAATCTTTCCCAGCATCAGGGTCTTTTCAAATGAGTCAGCTCTTTGCATCAGCTGACCAAAGTATTGGAGTTTCAGCTTCAACATATGTCTTTCCAATGAACACTCAGGACTGATGTCCTTTAGGATGGACTGGTTTGATCTCCTTGCAGTCCAAGGGACTCTCAAGAGTCTTCTCCAACACCACAGTTCAAAAGCATCAATTCTTTGGCACTTAGTCCAACTCTCACATCCATACATGACCACTGGAAAAACCATATCCTTGACTAGACGGACCTTTGTTGGTAAAGTAATGTCTCTGCTTTTTAATATGCTGTCTAGGTTGGTCATAACTTTCCTTCCAAGGAGTAAGCATCTTTTAATTTCGTGGCAGCAGTCACCATCTGCAGTGAATTTAGAGCCCCTAAAAATAAAGTCAGCCACTGTTTCCCCATCTATTTGCCATGAAGTGAAGGGACCAGATGCCATGATCTTAGTTTTCTGAATGTTGAGCTTTAAGCCAACTTTTTCACTCTCCTCTTTCACTTTCATCAAGAGGCTCTTTAGTTCTTCTTCACTTTCTGCCATAAGGGTGGTGTCATCTGCATATCTGAGGTTATTGTTATTTCTCTCGGCAATCTTGATTCCAGCTTGTGCTTCATCCAGCCCAGCGTTTCTCATGATGTCCTCTGCATATAAATTAAATAAGCAGGGTGACAGTAAACAGCCTTGACATACTCCTTTTCCTATTTGGAACCAGTCTGTTGTTCCATGTCCAGTTCTAACTGTTGCTTCCTGACCTACACACAGGTTTCTCAAGAGGCAGGTCAGGTGATCTGGTATTCCCATCTCTTTCAGAATTTCCCACAGTTTATTGTGATCCACACAATCAAAGGCTTTGGCGTAGTCAATAAAGCAGAAATAGATGTTTTCCTGGAACTCTCTTGCTTTTTTGATGATCCAGCAGATGTCGGCAACTTGATCTCTGGTTCCTCTGCCTTTTCTAAAACCAGCTTAAAAATCTGGAAGTTCATGGTTCATATATTGCTGAAGCCTGCCTTGGAGAATTTTGAGCATTACTTTACTACCGTGTGAGATGAGTGCAATTGTGTGGTAGTTTGAACATTCTTTGGCATTGCCTTTCTTAGGGATTGGAATGAAAACTGACCTTTTCCAGTCCTGTGGCCACTGCTGATTTTCCAAATTTGCTGGCATATTAAGTGCAGCACTTTCACAGCATCATCTTTCAGGATTTGAAAGAGCTCAACTGGAATTCCATCACCTCCACTAGCTTTGTTCATAGTGATGCTTCCTAAGGCCTACTTGACTTCACACTCCAGGATGTCTGACTCTAGGTGAGGAATCACACCATCATGATTATCTGGGTCATGAAGATCTTTTTTGCACAGTTCTTCTGTGTATTCTTGCCACCTCTTTTTAATATCTTCTGCTTCTGTTAGGTCCATACCATTTCTGTCCTTTATTGAGCCCATCTTTGCATGAAATGTTCCCTTGGTATCTCTAATTTTCTTGAAGAGATCTCTAGTCTTTCCCATTCTATTGTTTTCCTCTATTTCTTTGCATTGATCACTGAGGAATGCTTTCTTATCTCTCCTTGCTATTCTTTGGAACTCTGTATTCAAATGGGTATAGTTTTCCTTTTCTCCTTTGCTTTTTGCTTCCCTTCTTTTCACAGCTGTATGTAAGGCCTCCTTGGACAGCCACTTTCCTTTTTTACATTTCTCTTGCTTGGGGATGGTCTTGATCCCTGTCTCCTGTACAATGTCACGAACCTCCATCCATAGTTCATCAGGCACTCTGTCTATCAGATCTAGTCCCTTAAATCTATTTCTCACTTCCACTGTATAATCATAAGGGATTTGATTTAGGTCATACCTGAATGATCTAGTGGTGTTCCCTACTTTTTTCAATTAATTTTGTAAGTTATAATTAAACTTAAATTATCTTTCAAAGGAAAAAATGAATCCCATCATTTAACTACTTTTGTGTTATGGAAAAGACTAACTCTGAATCCCCACACATGGTAACACATATGGTAACACAGTCATGCAGCCATCACTAAGGATGCTCCTGCACCACGTGTGGCTCACCATGAGTCTTTGACAACACCCCAGCAGTTCTGTGACGTGTGCAATGAGAACACTGGCTGTGCTCTCAGATGCACTTGAGTGCTGCAGCTAGATCAAAATGCCATAAAGATTTCCAAACTCACTCAGTTTTTAAATTTATTTGATTTCTGATGGATGGCACCAGTCCATGGACAGAAGCCACATTTGACAAATGATGCTCTAGGGTTGTTACTGTTCCCTGGACCATGAGTGTCACAGTCACTTGATGCCTTGCCATCTACCTGCACTTATCTCATGCCACCACCAGCCATCCTTTGGGGACTCCTGATGCCACTGCATGCCAGATATTCCACATCCTCCTTCCCCCTGCAAGGAGCTGTGGTTTGTGTTCCTCGAATATACAAACAACTGAGTCCCAGGGATCATTCTGAGGATGTGTTTCTGGGGCAGATAGGGTAACTTAAGAAGAATTTAACAAAAGACTCCTTCAAGGTATGGGGAGGATGTAGGAAAACCTTGAGGGACAGTGCAAAACCCCAAAACTTTGTAATGGTGAAGTTTTGCCACCACCATCTGCCTGAAGGGACAGAAGCAGTACACAGGATCAGAAACTCAGAAGGGGGAGGTTGGCTATCTGGAAGGGCTGCCAGCCAGGAACTGTAACCTCTAACAAAGAAACACAGACAGCTCTGGGGAAGAAACACCTTGACCTTCACTCCCTGCTGAGGAAGGCTTGTGGGTTTATGACTTACTCAGAGGTCAGACTCTTGGAGAAGCAGTGTGGCCCTGCTTTTATTCGCTAAGTCGTGTCTGACTCTTTGCAACTCCATGGACTATAGCCTGCCAGGCTCCTCTGTCCGTGGTATTTTCTAAGCAAGAATACTGGAGTGGGTTGCCATTTCCTTCTCCAGGGGATCTTCTCAACCCAGGGAGTGAACTCATGTCTCTGGTGTCTCCTGCATTGGCAGGCGGATTCTTTGTCACTGTGTCACCTTGGAAACCCCTCAAAAAACCCATGTGGAGCAAAGTAAATCTGTAACTAAATACTGATGCACTTCATTTGATACCTCAACATTTAAAAATACGAATAAAACTGGGCTCATCCCCAGACTGTTCACTGTCCAAGGGAGAAGCTCATATCAGTTTAACCGTCCATTTCCAGGGAATGAACCTTGTTGCAACCTCTCCAAGGTGCAAGTCCCTGCCCCCATCATGGAAACCCTTCTCCCACACACTGGATTTGACACAGAGACCAACAGCACCCAAGATGCTGCTGGTGGTGGCTTAGGGACTTGAGGGGTGTAGGCCGTGGTGGCCCCCGTGTGGGTGTGCCGTGCAGCCCACAACGAGGGCAGTGCTGGAGCGGCTCTCTCTGAGGCTGAAGGCCTTTGCTGCTTCTCTGACACTACACCTATTTTATGTTTTCAGACACAAAGAGGTGCCTACAGACTCAGAGTACTCAGTAGGTAGTGCGGTATGTCATTAGAATGTGGTAACAGTTTGGCTTTCCTTGAATTTATTTTCATGGCTACCTTCTATTTATGAAAATGAATCTAGTTTTATATTTAACTTACTGATCTAATATTGCAATTTGAGATGTGTATTTAAATTTAAACAGAGAGATACTTCTTTTTTTTAAATAAAAAATCACGAGGCAGTGGGTAAACATGTCAAACCCTGGATATGGGCAGATCTGATGGATTGGGAGTCACTTGGGTGATTGTGTCTTGGAGTGACCCCCACATTGGTCTCCCCACCTTCATCCTGGCCCATATCTGTGGCTGCCATAACAAAATCAGTGATTACAAAGCAACCCACAGTCACACAGCACATAATTCTGGAGGCTAGTAGGACAAAATCAGCTTCAGTGGGCTGAAATGAAGAAGTGGGCAGGGCCACTGTTTCTCTGAAGGCTCTAGGGGAGGACCCTCCCTTTTCTCTCCCAGCTTCTGGTGGCTCCAAACACTTCTTGGCTTGAGGCTGCATTATTCTCACCTTGGCCTCCATCTTCACATTGGCTTTTCCCCTGTGTCTGCATCTCTCCTGTTTCTCTCATGGATGCTTATCACTGGATTTAGGGTCCACCTGGGTAATCCAGGATGCTCTATCTCATCTTGAGATCCTTAATTAGTTATGTCTGCAAAGACTCATATTCCAAAGAGGGTCACATTCACAGATTCTGGAACATATCTTTTTTGGGGGAACCCCATACCAGTAGGGTCCCTCCTCTTCACTGTTTCAGCTCCCCTCCACCTCCTGCCACTCTCCCGCCCCGTCACTTCATCCACTCACACAGAATGGCGGCCCGTCTGCTTCTGGAGCGCGTGAACTCGTCTCCCCACCACTCTCCCGCCCGCCACTTCATCCACTCACACAGAATGGCGGCCCCCCTGCTTCTGGAGCGCGTGAGCCCGTCTCCCCTCCACTCTCCCGCCCGCCACTTCATCCACTCACACAGAATGGCGGCCCGTCTGCTTCTGGAGCGCGTGAGCTCGTCTCCCCACCACTCTCCTGCCCGTCACTTCCTCCACTCACACAGAATGGCGGCCCCTCTGCTTCTGGAGCGTGTGAGCTTGTTTCCTCGCCACTCTCCCGCCCGCCACTTCATCCACTCACACAGAATGGAGCGCATGAGCTCGTTTCCTCGCCACTCTCCCGCCCGCCACTTCATCCAGTCACACAGAATGGCGGCCCGTCTGCTTCTGGAGCGCGTGAGCTCGTCTCCTCACACACCGTCCCCTTCCTATGCTTGGTGCTCTTCTCACCCAGAATCCTGCGGGAGCCTCTCTCGCTTCCTCAGGTCTTTGCTCTCCTGTCACTTTCCCAGGGAAGTTTTCCCCTGAACATGGTACTTAACAATGAAGCACCTTTCCCTACCACCAGGGTGTCGGGGGTACACCCCATATCCCAGCATCTCCCTTCCTCCCTCCTGGCTCTGTTTCTCTCCAGAATAGAAGTTTTGTCAGCAGGCCACCCACTGGGTGTGTGTCACTTGTCTGTCTCCCTCATGAGAATGGCCTTCACAAGGGGAGGGATTTTTGTCTATTTTGTCCACTGCTGTAGCCTTAGATTCTAGAACAGTGCCTGATGTGTAGTAACTGTTTGTGTTGGTTGAAAAGTGCATTGGGGGTCAGATGGAGGATGAAATGATACTGAGGGGCCCATCCAAGCTACATGAATGGGTGCAGAGACCCAGGATCTGCAGAGTCTGGTCACCTGCCCCATCTAACCGCTCCTGTCTCTGTGCTGATCTGCAACAGGCTCTCTTTTTCCCAAAAATCATGTCTTTTATTTTTCTTTAAGTAGAAGGAAGAGATTTTTGTCTCTTTCTTACACATTAAGATACTTCTTAATGGTTGCCCTGTGCTTCATTTTAGGCAATGTTCTAAATAACCCAATCAGGGAACTTACCTTTTAAAATAACTGTTTTAGTTTATTTTTTAGGACAGTATTATTCATGACAATAAATTAAAGCAAGACAAATAGTAATAAAGAATAAACTCATCAAGTACTCTACAAAGTCTTTTCAGAGAGAACTTCAGTGTGCTTTTCTGCTTCCTGTGTCTGTGTCCTTGGGGTGGTAGCTGTGAGCCAGGGGAGCAGCTCAGAGAACCCTGGAACCACCTTGGTAACACATGTGAGGCCTCCCGTCCTGGAGACTCCAAGTCAGTCCTTGTCAAAATTCAGAGGTGAACACAGAGACTGCTTTGAAACTTGGAACTCTGAGTCCCTGAAATAGAGAAGGTCCCCGTCTGAGAATGCTATGCTTTTTTTCCAGTTGAGCCGATGGCTGGGCCAAACCCTTCCCCTCACTGGTAGGAGCCCGAGGTCTGGCCTTCACTCTTCCCGTGAGAAAGAAAAGAAGCTTTGTTCAGTTAAATTTGCACACCTGGTCCTTTCAACTGTGTGTCTGAATAGGAAGGCACTGGGAAAGGTCTGTGTCTCAAGGGGATCAGGAATAAGATGCTGCCAAGAATGTACTAGAGAAATAGGCCAGCATCCTGGGGAACAGGGGAGTAGGCGAGCACGGGGCTTTCTATCCTGGGGTAAAACATCTACTCTGCAGCCTGCCAGTCTGGCATCTCCCTACCCTCCTGGGTTCTTGAAGAAGGCTCTGAAGGAACACACTTGTACCAGTGCTTCCTCCCCATCTTTCCTGGGACTGGCAAGCCCGAGGCCAAGACACTTTGCAGCAGGAGCCCCTGGCTTGTGCCTTGAACAGGTGACCTCATTTCCGTGTTACAGCCTCCCATGTGTACAATGGGTTAATAGTACCCCAGGTGGTGGTGACAACTCAGTAAGCCTTGCATGAAAGGCTTGCTTCAGGCTAGCCCTCCAGCCAGACTAGAGTCTTGCTTCTGCTCCATCCCTGTGTATTTCTTTAAACATGAACTCAGTTTAGCAACCAGAACTTTTGGATTTCTTGTGCAGCAAGAGAGTCCAAGCAGTGCTGTTTCTCAGGGCAACAAGAGGGTCTGAGATATGCACCTACCTCAAGTCACTGCCGGCCAGACCTCAGGGCTCCTCCCCAGGTCCTTTCTCAGCTTGGTCCCTTGGGTTCCACTCCTGCAGCCACCACTCTACTCCATCTTCATGGTGGGTCACCCACTCCAAGGCCTCAGCATCCAAGTGTCAGAGGAGAGCCAGGAAAGCCAACAGAGCCTGCTCTGTTCCTACCCATGTCTACCTGGGATGTTGCTTAACCTCCTTGAGCCTTGCATCCTCCTCTGTGGGGGGAGGACGGCTGTGACCCCTCAGAGAGCTGTAGCCATGGTAACCTGGGTAGCCCTCATCATTGCTGTTCCCACCGCCAGCTCCTGTGGGGACTGGCTCAGGCCCCTTTCCTCTTTGCAGAAGCATCCACATCCCTCAAATCTGCCTATCCTTCTGTATCTCTCTCCTATTCCTTCTGGGCCTGGGACTTGGAACCCTGTCGTGCCCCAGCCTCCAGCTCTGTGTGGGGAAAGGACATGAGCACAGAACTGTCACAGCTCATTTGTTAACATGAGAGAAGAACCTAGAGGAACTGAGGTCATCAGGAAGGTGCCATTGCCGTGGAAGGAAGAGCAGATAGAAGAGAATTAGATTCTTGGTGATAATGTCTGAACAGTTGGAGCAAGTCTCACCTGAAATCCATCCTTAGACTTTACAGATGCGTGATCCAATATATTCCTTTGCTATTTAAGTCAACTTGATGCCATTTGCATCCCTAATAAAGAGAATCTTGCCCTCTCAAACCAGGAGACAAATATGGGCCAAGGTGGGAAAAAGCGTGTGCAAGAAGCTAGATGAAGCAGAAGCTCTTACTGAGCATTGGAAAGCAGGGCCATTGTTGCTGGGAGTACTGGGCAAGGGAGAAGACAGCTGCTTGGTACTCACAGAAAGGTAGCAGTGCTTGTGAGCATGTGGACTTGGACAAACTCCCGGTCAACAGTGTTATGGGATGTATGGGGCTGAGAAAGGCCATAGACGCTCCCAGACCCACAGGCTTTTGGGGAGAAGGGTCTGCCCAGTGGTTCTGAAAACTGAACACAAGATACAGGGAACTCGAAGAGCTCTCATAAGGCATTCCCTGTTTTGACAATTGCCCAGCAGCTCTGGCTGCAAGTGGTGATGCTTGTCCTGGGGCCTCAGAAAGGGGCCTCCAACCTTGAGTCCTCTATGAAATGAGGCTAGGTTTTGGAGTAGAAAGTTTCCCACTTCAGAGTGTGAGGCACTGGTTCTGGCTGAGCTGCTAGCCAGCAGGGAGAGCACAGGAAAATTGAGTCTTGATGGATTTGAAGGTATCTGTAGTGTTTATGTCCCAAGAAGCTTAGGTTTCTGGTGTTTAGTCAACCCGCTAAAGACAGCCAGGTGTCTTGGACAGCCTAGGGGCTCCCAGAACAACATGGCTGATGCTCATACTTTCCCATATAGGCTGCATGGCTGGAAAGCCATATAGGCCTGTGACTCCCCTGTGGCCCCCTCTCCTGTTTCCTTAGGATTGGCCTGCAGCTGGCAGGAGAGGGTAGGAGAGGCTTGTTGTGTGCAAGACTCTTGCAGTGGGGTGAGCTGGCACCTTTGTCACTTCTTTCAGCTGGAAATTATATTCAGGAAAGGACAGTGGCTTAAACAAGACAAGTGCATTTCTGTCCCATGTAAATGCAGCCTGGGCCTAGGCAGGCTACATGTGATGGCTCCATGATATCTCCAGGACCCAGATTTCTCCACCATTCTCAGCCTGTGGCAATCATCCTCATGCTCAAAAGATGGCTGCTAAAGCTCCAGCTATCATAACAAGAGTCTAAATTGAAAAAAATGGGGAGAAAAGGTAATGAACAGAATTATGAAAAGTCAACCTTTCTCAAAAGACCCAATTAAAACTCCTTACTTACCTCCATCTGTAAGTGAAGCTGGAAAATGCAACTTCTCATCTGGGTGCATGTAGTGGTGCTTCCTGCACCACAAAGGCTGGCTCCTGAGTTTGTGCTCTAACCACTACACTGTATAGCCTTCCAAAGGCAATGGTATGTAACTAGAATTTAATACTTTCATTTTGCTTTTACTTCATTTTCATGATTCAGTTCAGTTCAGTCACTCAGTTGTGTCTGACTCTTTGCAACCACATGGACTGCAGCACTCCCGGCTTCCTGGTCCATCAGAATCCCCTGGAGCTTTCTAAAACCCATGTCCATTGAGTCAGTGATGCCATCCAACCATCTCATCCTCTGTCATCCCCTTCTCCTCCCACCTTCAACCTTTCCCAGCATCATGGTCTTTTCCAGTGAGTCAGTTCTTCTCATCAGCTGGCCAAAGTACTAGAGCTTCAGCTTCAGCATCAGTTCTTCCAATGAATATTCAGGATTGATTTCGTTTAGGATTGACTGGTTTGATCTCCTTGCAGTCCAAGGGACTCGTAAGTGTCTTATCCAACACACAGTTCAAAAGCATCAATTCTTCGATGCCTAGCTTTCTTTATGGTCCAGCTCTCACATCCATACATGACTACTGGGAAAGACCATAGCTTTGATTATAAGGACATTTGTTGGCAAAGTAATGTTTCTGCTTTTTCATATGCTGTCTAGATTTGTCATAACTTTTCTTCCAAGGAGCAAGCCTCTTTTCATTTCATGGCTGCAGTCACCATCTACAGTGATTTTGGAGCCCAAGAAAATTAAGTCTGTCACTGTTTCCATTGTTTCCCCATCTATTTGCCATGAAGTGATGGGACCAGATGCCATGATCTTAGTTTTCTGAATGCTGAGTTTTAAGCCAGCATTTTCACTCCCCTCTTTCACCTTCATCAAGATGCTCTTTAGTTCCTCTTTGCTTTCTGCCATAAGGGTGGTGTCATCTGCATATCTGAGGTTATTGATATTTCTCCCTGCAATCTTGATTCCAGCTTGTGTTTCATCCAGCCCGACATTTTGCATGTTGTACTCTGCATTAAATTAAATAAGCAGGGTGACAATATACAGCCTTGATGTACTCCTTTCCCAATTTGGAATCAGTCTCTTGTCCCATGTCCGGTTCTAACTGTTGCCTCTTGACCTGCATACAGATTTCTCAAGAGGCAGATCAGGTGGTCTGGTATTCCCATCTCTTGACAGATTTTCCAGTTTGTTGTCATCCACACAGTCAAAGGCTTTGGTGTAGTCAATGAAGCAGAAGTAGATGTTTTTCTGGAATTCTTTTGCTTTTTATATGAGCCAACAGATGTTGGCAATTTGATCTCTGGTTCCTCTGCCTTTTCTAAATCTAGCTTGAACATCTGGAAGTTCTCCATTCATGTATTGTTGAAGACTAGCTTGGAGAATTTTGAGCATTGCTTTGCTAGCATGTGAGATGAGTGCAATTGTGTGGTAGTTTGAACATTCTTTGGGATTGCCTTTCTTTGGGATTGGAATGAAAACTGACATTTTCCAGTCCTGTGGCCACTGCTGATTTTCCAAATTTGCTGGCATATTGAGTGCAGCACTTTCACAGCATCATCTTTCAGGATTTGAAAGAGCTCAACTGGAATTCCATCACCTCCACTAGCTTTGTTCGTAGTGATACTTCCTAAGGCCACTTGACTTCACATTCCAGGATGTCTGACTCTGGTTGAGTGATCACACCATCGTGGTTATCTGGGTCATTAAGATCTTTTTTGTATAGTTCTTCTGCATATTCTTGCCACCTTTTCCTAATATCTTCTGCTTCTGTTAGGTCGATACTCTTTCTGTCTTTTATTGTGCTCTTCTTTGCATGAAATGTTCCCTTGGTATCTCTAATTTTCTTGAAGAGATCTCTAGTCTTTCCCATTCTATTGTTTTCCTCTATTTCTTTGCATTTATCACTGAGGAAGGCTTTCTTATCTCTCCTTGCTATTCTTTGGAGGTCTGCATTCAGATGGATATATCTTTCCTTTTCTCCTTTGTCTTCACTTCTCTTCTTTTCTCAGCTATTTGTAAGGCCTCCTCAGATAACCCTTTTGACTTGTTGCATTTCTTCTTCTTGGGGATGGTTTTGATCACTGCCTCTTGTACAAAATCATAAACATCCGTCTATTGTTCTTCAGGCACTCTGTCTATCAGATCTAATCCCTTTAATCTATTTGTCACTTCCAGTGTCTAATCATAAGAGGTTTGATTTAAGTCATACAAGAATGGTCTAGTGGTTTTCCTTACTTTCTTCAATTTAAGTCTGATTTTGGCAATAAGAACTTCATGATCTGAGCCACAGTCAGCTCCCAGTCTTGTTTCTGCTGACTGCATAGAGCTTCTCCATCTTTGGCTGCAAAGAATATAATCAATCTGATTTTGGTATTGACCACGTGGTAATGCCCATGTGTAGAGTTGACTCTTGTGTTCTTGGTAGAGGGTTTGTTATGACCAGTGCGTTCTTTTGGCAAAACTCTGGTAGCCTTTGCCCTTCTTTATTTTGTAATCCAAGGCCAAACCTCCCTGTTACTGCAGTTATCTCTTGACTTCCTACTTTTGCATTCCAGTCACCTAGGATGAAAAGGACATCTTTTTTTTTTTTTTTTTTTGGTGTGAATTCTAGAAGTTTTTGTAGGTCATTGTAGAACTTTCAACTTCAGCTTCTTTGGCATTAGGGATGGGGCATAGACTTGGATTACTATGATATTGAGTGGTTTGTCCTGGAAACGAACAGAGATCATTTTGTTGTTTTTGAGATTGCACCCAAGAACTGAATTTCAGACTCTTTTGCTGACTATGAGGGCTACTCCAGTTCTTCTGAGTATTTCTTGCCCACAGTATTAGATATAATGGTCATCTGAATTAAATTCGCCCATTCTAGTCCATTTTAGTTCACTGATTCCTAAAATGTCAATGTTCACTCATACTATCTCCTGTTTGACCACTTCCAATTTACCTTGATTCATAGTCTTAACATTCCATGTTTGTATGCAATATGTTCTTTACAGCATCGGACTGTACTTCCATCCCCAGTCATATCCACAACTGAATGTTGATTTCATTTTGTCTCTGTCTTGTCATTCTTTCTGGAGTTATTTCTCTACTCTTCTCCAGTAGCATATTGGGCACCTACTTGTCTGGAGAGTTCATCTTTCAGTGTCCTATCTTTTTGCCTTTTTGTACTGTTCACTTGGTTCTCAAGGCAGGAATACTGAAGTGGTTTGCATTTGCCTTTTCCAGTGGACCATGTTTTGTTTGAAATCTCCACCAAGACCCGTCCATCTTGGGTGGCCCTACGTGGCATGACTCATAGTTTCATTGAGTTAGACAAGGCTGTGATCCATGTGATCACTTTGGTTAATTTTCTGTGATCGTGGTTTTCATTCTCTCTGCCCTCTGATGGATAAGGATAAGAGGCTTGTGGAAGCTTCCTGATGAGAGGAACTGGCTGTGAGGGATTATGAGTCTTGTTCTCATGGGTGGGGCCATGCTCAGTAAATGTTTGATCCAATTTTCTGTTGATGGGCCTGACTGTGTTCCCTCCCTGTTCTTTGGACTGAGGCCAAACTATGGTAGGTGCAATGGTGTTACTGGTGCCCTCCTTCAAAAGGACTTACCCAGCACTGTTGTGTTTAGTGCTCCTGACCCCACAGGAGGCCTCTGTGGGCCCACATCTCCACTGGAGACTCCTGGACACTCACAGGTAAGTCTGTTCACTCTCTTGTGGCTCACTGTTCCTCTTTCCTGGGTCCTGGTGCACTATGATTTATAACTACATTTGTTTTATGACAGGATGATAGAAAATTGAAACCAGTTATATATATATATGCTATATATACATGATACGTGAATGTATACTATATACTATATATACATGACATGTGTATACACACACACACACACATATATATATATACATTCATATACTTTTACTCCTTTGTGTAAATGTTATCTTATTTTGAGCAACTTAATTTTTTATAAACCCTATTTCTAATAACATATGCAGTATATGGGGCTTCCCAGGTGGCACTAGTGGTAAAGAACTTGCCTACCAATACAGGAGACATAAGAGATGTGGGTTTGATCCCTGGGTTGGGAAGATCCCCTGGAGGAGGGCATGGCAACCCACTATAGTATTCTTGTCTGGAGAATCCCATGGACAGAGGGGCTTGGCAAGCTACAGTCCATAGGGTCACAAAGAGTCAGACACAACTGAAGTGACTTAGCATACATGTAAACATGTATTTTATTTATATATGAAATTTATATTATATATCATTTTATATAATAAGATATTACATATAAAATATAATGCAATATATAATATTTTAAACTATAGTATATATATATACATACATATACATATACATATATATATATATATATATATATACATACATACACACACACACACACACACACACACACAGTGACCAAACAGGGCTTATTCCAAAAATGAAAATTTATTCAAGACTAGGAAATATTTACATAAGAGAGAAAAAGTATGTGACTATATCAAGACATTGAGTTAGACAAGACTGTGGTCCTGTGATCAGGTTGGCTAGTTTTCTGTGACTATGGTTTTAGTGTGTCTGCCCTCTGATGCCCTCTCGCTACACTTACTGTCTTACTTGGGTTTCTCTTACATTGGACGTGGGGTATCTCTTCACGGCTGCTCCAGCAAAGCGCATCCATTGCTCCTTACCTTGGATGAGGGGTATCTTCTCACAGCCGCCCCTCCTGACCTTGAACGTGAAGTAGCTCCTCTCGACCCTCCTGCGCCAGCGAAACAGCAGCTCCTTGGAGGTGGGATAGCTCCTCTCGGGCGGGGCTCCTGTCCTTGGGCGTGGGGAAGCTCCTCTCGGCCACGCTCCTGTGCTGTCACAGCCTGGCGCTCTCGGTGGCTACCTCTAGATAGACTAGATCTGATAGACAGAGAGCCTGATGAACTATGGACGGAGGTTCATGACATTGTACAGGCGACAGGGATCAAGACCATCCCCATGGAAAAGAAATGCAAAAAGGGGAAATGGTTGTCTGAGGAGGTCTTACAAATAGCTGTGAAACGAAGAGAAGCTAAAAGCAAAGGAGAAAAGGAAAGATATTCCCATTTGAATGCAGAGTTTCAAAGAATAGCAAGGAGAGATAAGAAAGCCTTCCTCAGCAATCAATGCAAAGAAATAGAGGAAAACAACAGATTGGGAAAGACTAGAGATCTCGTCAAGAAAATTAGAGATACCAAGGGAATATTTCATGCAAAGATGGGCTCAATAAAAGACAGAAATGGTATGGACCTAACAGAAGCAGAAGATATTAAGAAGAGGTGGCAAAAATATACAGAAGAACTATACAAAAAAGATCTTCATGACCCCGATAATCACAATTGTGTGATTCCTCACCTAGAGCCAGACATCCTGGAATGTGAAGTCAAGTGGGCCTTAGAAAGCATCACAAAGAACAAAGCTAGTGGAGGTGATGGAATTCCAGTTGAGCTATTTCAAACCCTGAAAGATGATGCTGTGAAAGTGCCTCAATCAATATGCCAACAAATTTGGAAAACTCAGCAGTGGCCACAGGACTGGAAAATGTCAGTTTTTATTCCAATCCCAAAGAATGCTCAAACTACTGCACAATTGCATTCATCTCACACGCTAGTAAAGTAATGCTCAAAATTCTCCAAGCCAGGCTTCAGCAATACGTGAACCAAGAACTTCCAGATTTTTAAGCTGGATTTAGAAAAGGCAGAGGAACCAGAGATCAAATTGCCAATATCCGCTGGATCATCAAAAAAGCAAGAGAGTTCCAGGAAAACATCTATTTCTGCTTTATTGACTATACCAAAGCCTTCGACTGTGTGGATCACAATAAACTGTGGGAAATTCTGAAAGAGATGGGAATACCAGGCCACCTGACCTGCCTCTTGAGAAACCTGTATGCATGTCAGGAAGCAACAGTTAGAACTGGACATGGAACAACAGACTGGTTCCAAATAGGAAAAGGAGTATGTCAAGGCTGTTTACTGTCATCCTGCTTATTTAATTTATATGCAGAGGAAATCATGATAAATGCTCGGCTGGAAGAAGCACAAGCTGGAATCAAGATTGCCAGGAGAAATAACAATAACCTCAGATATGCAGATGACACCACCCTTATGACAGAAAGTGAAGAGGAACTAAAAAGCCTCTTGATGAAAGTGAAAAGGAGAGTGAAAAAGTTAGCTTAAAGCTCAACATTCAGAAAACTAAGATCATGGCATCTGGTCCCATCACCTCATGGGAAATAGATGGGGAGACAGTGGAAACAGTGTCAGACTTTATTTTTTGGGCTCCAAAATCACTGCAGATGGTGACTGCTCCAAAATCACCATGAAATTAAAAGGTGCTTGCTCCTTGGAAGGAAAGTTATGACCAACCTAGACAGCATATTAAAAAGCAGAGACATTACTTCACCAACAAAGGTCTGTCTCGTCAAGGCTATGGTTTTTCCAGTGGTCATGCATGGATGTGAGAGTTGGACTGTGAAGAAAGCTAAGCACCGAAAAATTGATACTTTTGAACTGTGGTGTTGGAGAAGACTCTTGAGAGTCCCTTGGACTGCAAGGAGATCCAACCAGTCCATCCTAAAGGAGATCAGTCCTGGGTGTTCATTGGAAGGACTGATGTTGAAGCTGAAACTCCAATACTTTGGCCACCTCATGTGAAGAGTTGACTTACTGGAAAAGACCCTGATGCTGGGAGGGATTGGGGGCAGGAGGAGAAGGGGACGACAGAGGATGAGATGGCTGGATGGCATCACTGACTCGATGGGCATGAGTTTGAGTAAACTCCGGGAGTTGGTGATGGACAGGGAGGCCTGGCGTGCTGTGATTCTTGGGGTCGCAAAGAGTCAGACACGACTGAGCGACTGAACTGGACTGATATCAAGACATGTAACAAGGCATTTAATACAATTTAGCAATATGTCCTAAAAAAAATTCAAATTAAGTGAAGATGAAATTAAAAATTAGCAAAGATAAACCAATAGCAAATACACTATTTATTGGTAGGTTGAAATCACTTTAATTAAATTGCCAGCAAAAAGTATATTTGTGATGTCATCATTAAATTCAAGCCTATTTTTGAGGTGCTAAAGAAATAGTGCAAGAAAAGAAAATAATTGGTTACATTAGAGAAAAAAGACAAAATTGCATTTATTTACAAACAAAATGACTGGAATCTGGAAACTGTGTTTCCAAGACATTTTAGAAACAGACTACTAAGACTGAAGGGATGGAGCCAAAGCAAAAACAACACCCAGTTGTGAATGGGACTGGTGATGGAAGCAGGGTTAGATGCTGTAAAGAGCAATGTTGCATAGGAACCTGGAATGTCAGGTCCATGAATCAACGCAAATTGTAAGTGGTCAAAGAGATGACAAGAGTGAACATTCTAGGATTCAGTGAACTAAGATGGACTGGAATGGGTGAATTTAACTCAGATGACCATTATATCTACTACTGTGGGCAGGAGTCCCTTAGAAGAAATGGAGTAGCCATCATAGTCAACGAGAGAGTCCGAAATGCAGTACTTGGATGCAATCTCAAAAACGACAGAATGATTTCTGTCTGTTTCCAAGGCAAATCATTCAATATCACGGATAACCCAAGTCTATGCCCAACCTGTAATGCTGAAGAAGTGGAACAGTTCTATGAAGACCTACAAGAACTTCTAGATCTAACACCCAAAAAAGATGTCCTTTTCATCACAGGGGACTGGAATGCAAAAGTAGGAAGTCAAGAAACACCTGGAGTAACAGGCAAATTTGGCCTTGGAGTACAGAATGAAGCAGGGCAAAGGCTAATAGAGTTCTGCCAAGAGAACGCACTGGTCATAGCAAACACCCTCTTCCAACAACACAAGAGAAGACTCTACACATGGACATCACCAGATGGTCGACGCCAAAATCAGATTGATTATATTCTTTGCAGCCAAAGATGGTGAAGCTCTATACAGTCAGTAAAAACAAGACTGGGAGCTGACTGTGGCTCGGATCATGAACTCCTTGCCAAATTCAGACTGAAATTGAGAAAGTGGAGAGAACCACTAGGCCATTCAGGTATGACCTAAATCAAATTCCTTATGATTATACAGTGGAAGTGAGAAATAGATTTAAGGGACATCTGATCTGATAGACAGTGCCTGGTGAACTATGGATGGAGGTTCGTGACATTGTACAGGAGACAGGGATCAAGACCATCCCCAAGCAAGAGAAATGTAAAAAAGGAAAATGGCTGTCCGAGGAGGCCTTACAGATAGCTGTGAAAAGAAGGGAAGCGAAAAGCAAAGGAGAAAAGGAAAGATATACCCATTTGAATGCAGAGTTCCAAAGAATAGCAAGGAGAGATAAGAAAGCATTCCTCAGTGATCAATGCAAAGAAATAGAGGAAAACAATAGAATGGGAAAGACTAGAGATCTCTTCAAGAAAATTAGAGATACCAAGGGAACATTTCATGCAAAGATGGGCTCAATAAAGGACAGAAATGGTATGGACCTAACAGAAGCAGAAGATATTAAAAAGAGGTGGCAAGAATACACAGAAGAACTGTACAAAAAAGAGCTTCACGACCCAGATAATCACAATGATGTGATCCCTCACCTAGAGCCAGACATCCTGGAATGTGAAGTCAAGTGGGCCTTAGGAAGCATCACTATGAACAAAGCTAGTGGAGGTGATGGAATTCCAGTTGAGCTCTTTCAAATCCTGAAAGATGATGCTGTGAAAGTGCTGCACTCAATATGCCAGCAAATTTGGAAAATCAGCAGTGGCCACAGGACTGGAAAATGTCAGTTTTCATTCTAATCCCAAAGAAAGACATCTCAAAGAATGCTCAAACTACTGCACAATTGCACTCATCTCACACAGTAGTAAAGTAATGCTTAAAATTCTCCAAGTCAGGCTTCAGCAATATATGAACCGTGAACTTCCAGATGTACAAGCTGGTTTTAGAAAAGGCAGAGGAACCAGAGATCAAGTTGCCGACATCTGCTGGATCATCAAAAAAGCAAGAGAGTTCCAGGAAAACATCTATTTCTGCTTTATTGACTATACCAAAGCCTTCGACTGTGTGGATCACAATAAACTGTGGAAAATTCTGAAAGAGATGGGAATACCAGACCACCTGACCTGCCTCTTGAGAAACCTGTATGTAGGTCAGGAAGCAACAGTTAGAACTGGACATGGAACAACAGACTGGTTCCAAATAGGAAAAGGAGTATGTCAAGGCTGTTTATTGTCACCCTGCTTATTTAACTTATATGCATCATGATAAATGCTGGGCTGGAAGAAGCACAAGCTGGAATCAAGATTGCCGAGAGAAATAACAATAACCTCAGATATGCAGATGACACCACCCTTATGGCAGAAAGTGAAGAGGAACTAAAGAGCCTCTTGATGAAAGTGAAAGAGGAGAGTGAAAAAGTTGGCTTAAAGCTCAACATTCAGAAAACTAAGATCATGGCATCTGGTCTCATCACTTTATGGCAAATAGATGGGGAAACAATGGACACAGTGTCAGACTTTATTTTTGGGGGCTCCAAAATCACTGCAGATTGTGATTGCAGCCATGAAATTAAAAGGTGCTTGCTCCTTGGAAGGAAAGTTATGACCAACCTAGATAGCATATAAAAAGCAGAGATATTACTTTGCCAACAAAGGTCCATCTCGTCAAGTCTATGGTTTTTCCAGTGGTTATGTATGGATGTGACAGTTGGACTATAAAGAAAGTTGAGTGCCAAAGAATTGATGCTTTTGAACTGTGGTTTTGGAAAGGAGTCTTCAGAGTCCCTTGGACTGCAAGGAGATCCAACCAGTCCATCCTAAAGGAAATCAGTCCTGAATATTCAATGAAGGACTGATGTTGAAGCTGAAACTCGAACACTTTGGCCAACTGATGCGGAGAGCTAACTCATTTGAGAAGACCCTGATGCTGGGAAAGATTGAGGGCAGGAGGAGACGGGAATGACAGAGGATTAGATGGTTGGATGGCATCACCGACTCAATGGACATGGGTTTGGGTGGACTCTGGGAGTTGGTGATAGACAGGGAGGCCTGGCGTGCTGCAGTTCGTGGGGTCGCTAAGACGACTGAGTGACTGAACTGAACTAAGATTTATAAGAAAATTTAAGGTGGCTGAAAATATGATATATAAAATATATTTTCTTCTTAAACAGGTAGAAACGAATGTTGAAGTGTTTTCACAACAGCTGTGAAATCTTAAAAATAATTTTAAAAAGAAAGATACAAAACCTGTATTAGAATACCCATGATACTGAATGGAAAGACCCAAAATTTAACAAATAAACAAAATTTATGTTCTTGGATGGAAAAAATGCAATATCATAGAAATGCTATTTCTCTCAAATTGGAATAGAAGTTTAACGTGTTTTGGCTTCTGAGGACTAGGGAAGGTGATGGGAAGAGAGATAGGGAGCTAGGCAAATGCTTTAAAAGTATAATCACAAAGAGTAGGGACTTCCCTGGTGGTATAGTGGATAAGAATTCACCTGCAAGGGGCATGGGTTCAATCCCTGGTCCAGGAAGATTTCTCATGTCTTGGAGCAACTAAGCCCATAACCAAGCGCCGTAACTACTGAGCCTGCTCCCGAGAGTGCATGAGCCACAACCACTGAACCCCCGTGCTACAACCACTGAAGCCAGAGTGCCTAGAGCCTGTGCTCTGCAACAAGAAATGCAACCGCAATGAGAAGCCTGTGCATCCCAGGAAAGAGTAGCCCTACGCTCACAGCAGTTAGAGAAAGCCCGAGTGCAGCAACAAAGACCCAGCACAACCAAAAATAAAATAAAAATTTTAAAATGTTTATAGCAATGAGTAAGTATACAAGGATATTATTAAAATAAAAGGGTTAGGAGAAACTGACCTACCAGATGCTAAGTCTCACTTTAAAGTCACTTAAGTATAGCAGCATGTTGGGAAAGGCTTGTATTTGTAGTCTGGCACAGCACGATGAGCGAGCTTCCTGAGGTCACTGGATATCTAAAAGGTGGATGGCCTTGAGTTGCCAAGCCCCAAGAGGGTGTCTGCCAGATGAATTTCCAGATCAGGGTCAGAGAGAGGGTCTTTCACAGCCAAACAAGGAAGCATTGCCAGTATAAGGAAACTGTAACCAGAGGTTGCTGAGAGAATTCCAGAAGCACTCAACCAAGGAATGAATTCGCATTTGGATATCTGCCACACACAGAAGGCATCAACATAAAGTAAAAAACAATACTTCTCCTCCCTCCTCTCCCACATCTCCAACCCAGGAGGAGTCAGAAGAACATGGTACAGAGCAGTGAAGGACCTGGCCAGGCCCCTCATTTTCTGCCACAGGAATCCCAGTGTGGGGCTGGCCCCACTGAAGCTCAGGGTCAGTCTCCAGATCATGGAGGGAAAGGTGTGGTATGAAAGAGGAAGATGCTTCTGCCTGCATCTCTTTCATTCAACCAGGTACACTGGAGGAAATCATCCATCAGTTCAGGTGTCTATTATGTATTGGTTACCAGCCTGTGTATGTTTTATAGTTTCTTGGGGCTGTCACAACAATTTACCACAATCTGGATGACTAAGAATAACATAAATTTATTCTCTCACAGTTCTGGAGGACAGAAGTCTGAAATAAAGGTGTCAGCAGGGCTGGCTTCTTCTGGAGACCATGAGGGAGATGAGGGAGAATCCATCCCGCTGCCTCTTCCAGTTTCTGGTGCCTGTGGACAGTCCTATGTTCCTTGCCTTGTAGAACCATCATTCCAGTTCCTTTGTCTTCATAAGACTTTCTCCCCTCTGTGCACTCTCTGTGGATCTTCTCCTTTTTGTCTTTTACAAGGACACCTGTCACTGGAGATAAGGCCCACCTTATTCCAAGGTGTACTCGTCTCAAGAGCTTTACCTTAATTACATAATTAAAGGTTTTTATTTAAATTAAAGTCAAAGAAATAGAGGAAAACAATAGAATGGGAAAGACTAGAGATCTCTGCAAGAAAATAGAATATATCAAAGGTATATTTCATGCAAGGATGGGTATGATAAAGGACAGAAATGGTAAAGACTTAACAGGCAGAAGAGATTAAGAAGAGGTGGCAAGAATACACAGAAGAACTATGCAAAAAAGGTCTTGATGACCTGGATAACCATGATGGTGTGATCACTCATCTAGAGCCAGATATCCTGGAATGGGCTTTAGGAAGCATTACCACAAAAAAAGCTAGTGGAAGTGATGGAATCTCAGCTGAGCTATTTAAAATACTAAAAGATGATGGTGTTAAAGTGATGCACTCAATATGTCAGCAAATTTGTAAAACATAGCAGTGGCCACAGGACTGGAAAATGTCAGTTTTCATCCCAATTCCTAAGAAGGGCAATGCTAAAGAATGTTCAAATTGCCAGACAGTTGTGCTACTTCCCATGCTAGTAAGGATATGCTCAGAATCGTTCAAGATAGGCTTCAGCAGTACTTCAATCGAGAACTTCCAGATGTCCAAGCTGGGTTTAGAAAAGGCTGAGGAATCAGAGTCAAATTGCCGATATTCGTTGGATCATAGAGAAAGCAAGGGAATTCCAGAAAAACATATATTTCCATTGCACTAAAAGCCTTTGACTGTGTGAATCACAATAAATTGTGGAAAATTCTTAAAGAGATGAGAGTACCAGGCCACCTTACCTGTCTCCTGAGAAATCTGTATGCAGGTCAAGAAGCAACAGTTAAAACTGGACATGGAAAAACTGACTGGTTTATTGTCACCCTGCTCATTTAACTTATATGCAGAGTACATAATGTGAAATGCCAGGTTGGATGAAACATAAGCTGGAATCAAGATTATCAGGAGAAATGTCAACACCCTCAGATATTCAGATGATACCACTCTAATGGCAGAACGTGAAGAGGAATTAAAGAGCCTCTTGATGGGGGTGAAGAAAGAGAGTGAAATACCTGGCTTAAAACTCAACATTCAAAAAACTAAGATTGTGGCATCTGGTCCCATCACTTTATGGCAAATAGAAATGGAGAAAGTGGAAACAGTGACAGATTTCTCTTCTTGGGCTCCAAAATCACTGCAGATGGTGACTCTAACCATGAAATTAGAAGATTCTTGCTTCTTGGAAGGAAGGCTATGATAAACCTAGACAGTATATTAAAAAGCAAAGACATCACTCTGCTGACAAAAGTCCACATAGTCTAAGCTATGGTTTTTCCAGTAGTCATGTATGGATGTGAGAGATGGACCATAAATAAGGCTGAATGTTGAATTGATGCTTTTGAGTTGTGGTGCTGGAAAAGACTCTTGAGAGTCCCTTGGACAGCAAGGAGATCAAACCAGTCAATCCTAAGGAAATCAACCCTGAATACTCATTGGAAGGACTAATGCTGAAGCGTCAATACTTTGGCCACCTGATGCTAGGAGCCGACTCATTGAAAAAGACCTCAATGCTGGGGAAGATTGAAGGCAAAAGGAGAAGAGGGCAGCAGAGGGTGAGATGATTGGATGACATCACTGATTCAGTGGACATGAATTTGGGTGAACTCCAGGAGATGGTGAGGGACAGGGAAGCTTGTCGTGCTGCAGTCCATGGGGTCTTAAAGAGTCGGACATGACTTAGCAATTGAACAAGAACAACAAGGTCACATTCTGAGGTTCTAAGTGGATATACCTTTGGGTGAGGCTACACCATTCAATGCACTATAGAATTGTTGCAGGCGTGTCAGTCACAGTGACTGTCACACACAGTTTCTATTTTATGTGAAAAAAAAAATATTGTACTTGAAGATTCCAGCTCAGGTTAGTTATCAGACTCAAGGGCAGTCCTCTCTTTAGGGAGATTGCTGTAATGAATATTTCAATCAGATGGCTCATTTCAAAATTTGAGAGTATGTACACAATGGTTGAGAGAAAGAGAAGAATAGAGTTACCATTAGAAAGAGACCACAGTGGTACAAAAAATACTCACTACAATAATATTAAAAATTTTAATGATAAATGTACAAGATTTATACACTTAAAAATACAAGACATTACTGAAGGAAATTGGGCTTTCCAGGCAGCTCTAGTGGTAAAAAAAAACCCGCCTGCCAATGTGGGAGACGTTAGAGATGAGGGATCAGTCCCTGGGTCAGGAAGACCTCCAGGAGGAAGAAACCGCAACCCACTCCAGTACTCTTGCCTGGAGAATCCCCATGGACAGAGGAGCCTGGTGGGCTACAGTCCATAGGGTCACAAAGAGTTGTACACAGCTGAAGTGACTTAACACAAATGCACTGAAGGAAATTAATGAAGTTCTAAATAATAGAGAGGTGTACCATGTTCATGGATTGTAAGGGTCATTCTTGTTAGGAGATCAGTTCTCTTTAAGTTGATTTATAACTTCAATGTGAAAATTTCAGCAAACTTAACAAACTGATTCTAAAATTTCTATGGATACAATGAATACGCATTACTTTTTATATCAGGAAAAGATTAAAGAAAACATTACTTCATAAAAAATAAAATATAAATTTTATTTTAATGGAATATAAATATAAATTTTATTTTAATGGAAATATAAAGAGCTAAGACAAACTTCAACAGGGACAAAGCTGGAAGATTTACACTGTGTGATATCAAGATTACTACAAGGCTATGGTAATCAAGATATTGTTGTGTTGGTATAAGAACAGACAGACCAATGGAAAGAATACAGAGCCCAGAAATAGATTCACACATATGTTTTCAACAAGGCTTCAGTGTAATGTGGAAGGGAAGACCTTTTAAATAAATGGTGCTAACTCAACTGGAAATTTATGTACACCAGTGACCCTTGATCCCTTACCTTACATCATACAAAAAAAAAAAAATTACTTTGAAATAAATCAAAGACCTAAATGTGAAAGATAAAACAATAAAGCAACTAGAAGAAAACAGGAAAATATTTTCATGATCTTAGAGTAGACAAATATTTCTTAAACTGTAAACAGACTTAATCATAAAACAAAAAAAGATAAATTTGACTTCAATGAAATAGAAAACTTCTGTTCACCCACAAATACCATTAAGGAAGTGAAAAGGCAAGACATGGACTGGGAGAAAATATTCATAGTACATATATCTTACAAAGGATTAGAGTATATAGAATACCTAGAATTTATAAAGAGCCTCTACTAATTAAAAAAGAAAATGATGAAACTCAATAAAAAACGAAAAGAAAATTCTGCATAGGTACTTTACAAAAGATATCCAAATATCCAATATGATCAATAGGCATATGAAAATGTGCTTAGTTTCATTACTCATCAGGAAAATACAAATTCAACAAAATACCACTACCCATCCCTTTGCCTGTCTAAATTTACAAAACTGACAGTACCAAAAGCTGATGAAGATATGAAACAAGTCTCATTGCTGGTGAGAGTTTAAATGGTCCAATTGCTTTGGAAAACTGCTCATCAGTTTCTGATGAACTTAAACATACTGATAATTTATGACATAGCAATCTTATTCTAGGCATTTACCCAAGGAAAACAAAACCACAACTTCACACAAACTTGTACAAGAATGTTTATGCAGTATGATTCAATTTATACAAAGTTCAAAATCAGTGTAAACTAATGTATGATTATAGAATGCAAACAGTGGTTGCCTCTGGGGGTGGGACAGGTATGGCTTGACTAGGGATGGGCATGAGGGAGCTTTCTGCAGTGATGGAAATGCTTTTATATTGATCTAGGTGAAGGTTACCTGGGTATGCATGCATGCACGCGAAGTTGCTTCAGTCTTGTCTGACTCTGTGTGACCCCATAGATGGCAGCCCACCAGGCTCCTCTGTCCATAGACATAGGTAAAAACTCACCACCTTTGTACTTAAGATTTGTGTGTTTTACTGTATGTAAATTGTATTTGCATAAAGCTGAACTATTTAGAAACCTAAAAGATGATGGTGTTAAAGTGTTGCACTCAATATGCCAGCAAACTTGGAAACCTCAGCACTGGTCACAGGAATGGAAAAGGTCACTTTTCATTTCAATCCCAAACAAGGGAAATGCCAAAGAGTGTTCAAACTACTGCACAGCTGTATTCCTTTCATGTGCTAGCAAGATTATGCTCAAAATCCTTCAAGCTAAGCTTTAGCAGTATATGAACCGAGAACTCTCAGATGTACAAGCTGTGTTTAGAAAAGGCAGAGGAACAAGAAGTCAAATTGCTAACATTTGTTGGATCATAGAATAAGCAAGGGAATTCCAGGAAAACATCTATGTCTGTTACACTGATTATGCTAAAGCCTTTGACTATGTGGATCACTACAAACTGTGGAAAATTCTTGAAGCAATGGGAATAACAGACCACCAGAGAAATCTGTATGTATGTGGGTCAAGAAGCAACAGTTAGAACAGCATGTGGAACTGGCTCAAAATTGGGAAAGGAGTACAAGGCTTTATTTGTCACCCTACTTATTTAACTTCTATTCAGAGTACATCACGCAAAATGCTAGACTTGATGAATCACAAGCTGGAATCAACATTATCAAGAGAAAGATCAATAACCTCAGATATGCAGATGATACCACTCTAATGGCAAAAAATGAAGAGGAGAGCTTCTTGATGAGGGTGAAAGAAGAGAGTGGAAAAGCTGACTTAAAGCTCAACATTCAAAAAACTAAGATCTTGGATCTGGTCCCATCACTTCATGGCAAATAGAAGGGGAAAAAGTGGAAACAGTAACAGAATTAATTTTCTTGGGCTCCAAAATCACTGTGGTAGGTGACTGAAGCCAAATTAGAAGATGCTTGATCCTTGGAAGGAAAATTTTGACTAACCTAGACAGCATGTTAAAAAGCAAAGACATCACTTGGCGAAGAAAGGTCTGTATAGTCAAAGTTATGGTTTTCTAGTAGTTATTTACAGATGTGAGAGTTGGACCATAAAAAAGGCTGAGGACCAAAGAATTTATGCTTTCATCAATTGTAGTCCCTTGAACTACAAGGAGATCAAATCAGTCAACCCTGAATATTCATTGGAAGGACTGATGCTGAAGCTGAAGTTCCAATACTTTGGTCACTTCATGGGAAGAGCTGACTCAGTGGAAAAGACCCTAATGCTGGGAAGGATTGAAGGCAGCAGGAGAAGGGGACGACAGAGGATGAGACGGTTGGATGGCATCACTGACTTAATGGACATGATTTTGAGCAAAGTCCAGGAGATAGTGAAGGTCAGGGAAGCCTGGTGTGCTGGTCCATGGGGTCACAAAGAGTAGGACACGACTTAGCAACTGAACAACAACAACAAACTGTATTTCAGTAAGATACTGTAAATAGCTAGATCTCCATGCTATCTTTACAGTAGATCCCTCATTTTTCATCATGATCAGATCTAGTCTGTGACCCTTCCTTGAAGACAAAATAGCTTGCCCTCAAACTCCGAGGATCTGACAGACTTCTTCCCAGGGACCTCGAAGTGGTCATGGAGCAAATGGGGCAGAGCACGCATATGCGTGCACGTTAGTGTGTGTCTGTGTGTGTACCTGTATGTTTATGCACGTTTCTGCTTTGACTTCACAGCAAGTTTTAAGCTGTTTGAAAGTCAGTGCCTTTAGGTAGGACAGCACACTCTAGGCTGTGAAGTCTGCCTCTCCATTGTCTGGCTCCATAGGGCATTTTCCCTCAGGGTCGGCACTTAGGGAATGAAGTTCC
Organism: Muntiacus reevesi; assembly: GCF_963930625.1. Lineage (NCBI taxonomy): Eukaryota > Metazoa > Chordata > Mammalia > Artiodactyla > Cervidae > Muntiacus > Muntiacus reevesi. The sequence continues at coordinate 179,803,929 of NC_089249.1, read as the reverse complement.
GGGCCAGCTTGCTTCATCTGCTCTCTAGTGATCCTGCCAGCCCCTTGCCCCCACCTGATGCACGTGGTCTCTTAGCCCTCCCTGCCTCTCTCTCTTTGGGGCCCTTCTGGCTACTCCTTGACAGTCCTCATTTTTGACTCTTGACGCTGCAGGCCCTTCACTGGGAGATTCATGGTCAAGAAGGCATCCCCCTTTCTCTGTCCCTGTGATAATTCCCTTCTGGGATCTCCTGGCTGGGCTCCCAGCTCTGCCTGCCTCATGCTCCCCAAAGACACCCTGAGCTGCAGCTGGGGCACCTCGCAGACTTTGCCATGTCAGATCCAAGAAGCCAGCTGCTGGGAGGGTCTCTCCTCATGAAGCCAAAGTGCAGACAAACATCCCATCATTGCTGCTGAAGTGGGCTGTAAGTGTGACAATGTGTGATGCCAGAGAATAAGTCAGAGGCTGGCTGAGCTGGAAAAGCACTGTGTGGCTCAGTGGGGAGGAAATGACGAGCGCTGTGTCAGAGCCTGGTAAACAAGCATGACTTCATGCTTGTCCCGCACACACCCCTCTGAGCTCATGCAGACCCCGCCTGTCCCCTGGGCCTGCCGCACATAGGCCTTGAAACCATGAGGCTGCACACTTGTAGGAGAGGGCCTGCAGCTTGTGCAAGGACCATAGGCATGTGGGCTGCTCTGAGAGGACACAGTGACCCTGCCCCATGAACCATGGAAGTAGCAGCCACTCTGTGCCAGCTCTTGGCCTGAGTACCGGGGACACAGGAGGTGGCCCTTTTCAATAGCTTTCAGGGCCTGGTGGGGAACTCAGCTATGTGACTATCCCATCACAATATAGAGTGGACAGCTGGTGGGACAACCTGGTGATGTCTAAGGCCCTGGGGATAGCAGAAAGAGGGAGGTTTTCCCAAGGATCAAAGGAAACTTTAGGAAGGAAGAACCTTTTCAATGATGTTTTGAAGGAGCTTGCCAAAAAACAAGACAAAACAAAACAAAACAAAAAACGAAGGAAAAGGACTCAAGAGTAGCCGTTAGAGAAGCCTGCTAGAAGGAGGAAGAACCTGTCAGCCTCTTGCTGTCTACATTCTGCCTTCCAGAGTGATGCCTGGAGCCACACAGACTCAGTGAGTTGAGCAGGCCTGGTTTCCTGCCCCATCAGCTCCCAGAGCAAGATGTAGGGTTGACAAGTGCTGCCCACCCTCATCCTTCCTGTGATGGGGATACCTCCTCCTCCTAGGCAGGCCCTTAAGGCCCAGTGGTCCTCGCTGGTAGAGTCCTGCCTCCCACAGTATCCCCACTCTGTGAAACCTCTGACCTGCCCCACCCAGAGCCTTTGCAGATTTCCCACAGCCTGTGGGACTCATCTCCCCATGTCTGTGATTTCCAGCTGCTCCCCCACCCCACACCCCGGCTGCTCTTTCCCAGTCAGGCAGCAGGAAGCCAACATCTCCTGCATTGCCTGGAGTCAGGCCCTGCTGGGGCTTCAGGTTCCTGCCTGGGTGTGAAGGAAGAAGGAGAGTGCCTGGCTGGGCTGCCCCGCTCCAGTCCCCCACTGTCACCCGCTTCCTCAACCCTACTCGTCCTGCTCGTGTCCACAGCTGGCTGGCAGGGAAAGTAACTTCCTCCACGCTGGACCAGGGACAACACTGGCTTGGGGACACACAGATGATGTGGCTGGGGCTGCAGATCAGAATCTAGCCTGAAAAGGTCTCCATCTGGCCCAACCTGCCTGGAACTCTTGGAGCATCACCTGGCAGCCCATGCCATGCAGTTGGCAGGTCCAGATTACATAGCTGGCTGTCAGAGGAGCAAGAAGCTGGGCCTGTGGCTGAACAGGGAAGGGAGTGAGGCTCTTGACTGAAGGAACGGCTGCCCAGCTTTAGCTACCTGTGGCTTTGTGGGGCTGCAGTTCGCATGAGACAGATCATAGCCTTCTTCTACCTTTACAGAGAAGCTGGAAATTCAGATTTTAGACAAATGTCTTTTTTTTTTTTTTTTACAACACGGAGGAAAAAGGCATAATGTGAATATACAGAATGAACACAACCAAAGTTGAACCCACACACTCACACACCCCATCTATAGAGAGAGATTAGTGACTAGAAGCAAACACTGAAATACCTCAGTGGCTACACTCCCGAAGGTTGAGACGAGGGGTGACTGAAGCTGTTTTCTCCTTTGATCTTTTCAAATCCTTAATGACCATGTACTACTCCTTTACAGTGAAACAAACATGCAAACTGTGACGACTTTATTGAGTGAAGAGTTGCTACCTAACTCACTTACCCTAAAATTTGATCAAGAGAGAAACTAGGCTTGGGTCCAACATACAACTCCAATGTGTCATGAGAGGTGAGGAGAGCAGGATGGTGTGGGTGGATGGAGGACATGACTGGCCCACTGGAATCCAAGGCCCTGTGCTGAATCTTGCACTCTGTGGGACCCTGGGCATGAAGTTTCCTTTTCCTGTCAAAGATGAGGCTGAACCAGCATAGTGCTTCTTAATCCTCAGTGAGTTAGTAGCTCCTCTTAAGTCAGGGAACCTTCTCTCCAGGAAAAAACCCAAACATGTCCACAGAGCTTTTGGAAATAACCCAGGAAGCTCTGGGTTCTCCAGAGGTCCATGGACCATGTTAGAACACGGGTTGGTTCATATGTTCTCTTCTGCAGCTCTGTCTCCACTGCCACGGGTAGGTATTATATGGTCCTATTTCCGTTTCCAGTATCTTTGCTGAAGGACTGGTTTGCTGCTGCTAAGTCGCATCAGTCGTGTCCAACTCTGTGCAACTCCATAGACAGCAGCCCACCAGGCTCCGCCATCCCTGGGATTCTCCAGGCAAGAGAATCGGAGTGGGTTGCCATCGCCTTCTCCAAACAAATGTCTTCTGATGTTAAAATGTTGGCAATCAGTTTAAAATGTTAAGATGTTCTGTGAGTACCAGATAACCCAAATCTGTGGGCTGGTGTGGCCTCCAGTGACTGTTAGATCCTCTGAATCATGCAGTTTTTCATTAAAATTTTGCACCCAACTTATAAATGAGGCTACTGAGACCCAGAGACCTGAGGGCCTGTCCCCATGGGGAGCTAGGTCTGTTCATTCTAAACCCTTGCTTGGCCCCCTTCCCAGTCTGGCTGCCTCGCTGAAGGTTTGAAGGTGGCCACAAACCAGACAGCTGCTTGCAGCTGCCCCTGCTTGGTGTATGATACAGAGGACCTTGTCAGAGTCCTGCCGCCCACAGACACCTGGGAAAGGGCTTCCAAAGACCAGGCCTGGACCTTGGATTACTGCAGGCTGTGGGGACGGACTCCTCTCCTGTGCGGAGGAGAACATACTGTCTACTGGCCAGGCTTCCCTGGGCCAGGCACCCGGCACTTGTGCAGGCTAAGCCCCAGCCCCAGGCCTGCCCCCAGGATCCCATCAGAGGCTGGCATGCCGGCAGTGAGACCCACAGCCTGGACCTGTCTCAAGGGAGATGCCAGGATTGCCTTCTGGGGCCTCTCCTATCTGCTGCTCCTGATGGAGCAAGGAAGAGTCCAGGGGATGTCAGGGCCATAGTGTTTCTAAGCTGAGCTGCAGCAGCCTCTTTGGACTGAAAGTGCACCACTTGCCACTTTGCTTATGAGAGGGTAACAGGCAGGAAGGCCAGGGGTCTCCAAATGGAGGAAATAGGCTGCAAGTGCCAGACATTTTGATCTCTCTTCAGCAGCAGGAGGAAACAAACTAGCGATATTTTTTTCCTTCTCTATACAAATTTAAAAGGAAGTTTCTCTTAAAATGCTGTGTTGCCATGACACCTGATTTCACCTGAACCTAACTATTCTCAAACCTTGAGTTAACCAATACTTTTTTTCTTATGGAAACGTTTGTCTTAAACTATGTTAATATACCCCAGACTCTGTCTTCAAGTTCCACCAAATGGCTCAGAACCTACTTGACAAACTTGTATGTTATACTCAGACATTGTTCCCCTAATCTATGTAAACAAAACTATTTGTATGGTAATCTGCCCTTCTACAAGATTCAAGTCAATCGTTTTATGGCCTGGGATGAATCATCTGGTGCCAGGATTATCACAAAATGCAATTTATGGGTGAGGGGCCTGGTGCCATTCTGAGTTTTAAGACATTCCTTTCTTTTCATTAACAGACTGCGAGTGACTACATAACATCAAGCTGAAGACTAGCAGGGGGGCATTCTTTCTGCGCCTTCTGATGCCTATGCCAGAAGCTTTATCTATCTCCTTTATATTTTAATAAAACTTTATTACACAAAATCTCTGAGCGATCCAGCCTCATCTCTGACCCTGGATTAAATTCGTCTCCTCCGGAGGTCAAGAATCCCGGCCTCTTATCATTCAGCAACAGCCTTTCACTTAGAGCAGTTTTTGTGCTTCTGGCTGGAGTCAGGTTGTGCCTCCTCGTCACTGCAGCCTGGAACACTCAAGTTTACACATCACTCAAGGTGTGCTGTGAACTGTACTAAGCACATCTCCTGCCTTATTTCAGGCATTTCTAGCAATGGTTCTCTGAGAGAGCTATCATTTTTGCTTTTATTATACAGTTGGGCTGAAATTGCCTGTGACAATATTGGGGTTTAGTGGCAGAATCATTCTGGGGACCCAGACCTACCTAGTCTTAGAGTCCTTGCTTACTAATAATATATATCTTCCCTCCCACACCCTGATAACTCAGCTGGTAAAGAATCCGCCTGCAATGCAGTCCAATTTCTGGGTTGGGGAGATCCACTGGAGAAAGGATAGGCTACCCACTCCAGTATTCTTGGGCTTCCCTTGTGGCTAGCAGGTAAAGAATCTGCCTGCAATGCAGGAGACCTGGGTTTGATCCCTGGGTTGGGAAGATCCCCTGGAGAAGGGAAAGGCTACCCACTCCAGTATTCTGGCCTGGAGAATTCTGTGGAGTGTATAGTCCGTGGGGTCACAAAGAGTCAGACACGACTTTTCCATCCCACACAGTCCTGGGTTCAAGTCCCTGCCCCAGTTTGTCATTTTGTATCCCCGAGCCTCAGTTTCCTCCTCTGTAAAGGCTAGCAATCCCCACATGCAAGCTCATTATGAAGCTGTGAGCAAAGAATTAATGCAGCAGGTCTAGTTGCTCAGTCCTTGTATATCCTCAGAGGAGCCTAGATTCAAGATCGACCCTTGGTCAATTCCTGGGAATGTGGCCCTCAGAATCTTTTGTTTTGTTTGTTTGCTACTGATTAATGATGCTGTGTATGGCTGGATCAGTGGGGCATTTCTGAAACGTACCATCCAGAATTTTTCGGTGTAAGCATCAGGGCTGCTGATGTATCTGGTTTCCTCTCTAGAAACCTGAGTTTTGGTTGTCAAAGCAGGATGTGCCTAGGTGACCAGCTCTCTGTAAGAATCTGGATCTGAAGACTTGAGTGAGCTTTCCTGGGCAGAGATACTTCACAGAGGTCTTAGTTCTCTGCTACAGAGAAAACTGTGTCCTATGTGGTCCCAATGGGGGAAGGACTTGGAAGCCTGAGCCTAAACTTACTGGACCTTATCTGATGCATGTCTTTTTCATTTTGCTTTTACTCTTGTTTTTTGCTGTAATAAACATTAGCTTATGAATATAACCTGGTATTGAGTCTTGTGAGTTCTAGGATGGTCTTGAGACTCCTGGAAACAAAAGCTTAGAAGGAAGTTATGTAAAGTGTCGACCATGGCTGGAATATGGAATGGTTCTCAGCAATGGTGGTCAGAATGACCTCTTCTGGACTTCAGCCTATTTCCAGCCATCCCTGTTGACTTCATCCTCTTCTCAGACCACTGGTAGGATTTGGCATTGACCCTAAGCTCTACTCTTTGCTTTCCTAACAGAATTTAGCAGTCACTCCCCCATAACTTCTTGAGAGGTTCCATCAGAGCATCCAAGATCAGGGCTGGGCCCTGTCCCTGACTGGGGATACAAGGAGAAGAGGCTGACCCATGACCTGATAGATGAGGTCAGTAAGTTACACAGCCCAGTCTACCTCTGAGAGGTGATAAGATATGTTGCAAAGGCAGGAAAGCAGACCTACAAGAGAAGGGAAGGGTCCAGAAGGCTGTGAGATTTGATGAAGCTCTTCCTTTTTAACCTGCTTACACATGAGGACATATCTTCTCATGGTCTTCTGGGGCCAGTGCTAAGACAACACTTCTGCATCCCAGAAAGAATCAATTTAACTGATTTAGTTATATGGGGTCAGAGTGCTGGAAATGGAATCAGGCCCTGGGAGGTTGGGGCAGGTCTGAAACCTGTGGAAGAGAGGAATAAGTATATGGACAGACAGTAAATAGTGTTAAAATGAATGAATGAATGAATAAATGGTGTCAAAGCCTACCAGTCAAAGACCACCAGGAATATACAGTCAGGGATAGTCTACAGCAAAGGGAGAGCACACAATCTAGAAGGACTGTGGGAGTTGGGAGGGACCTGTAGAATGTGGGCTTGTGCTGGATGGTCCTAAGGAGCATCTTGGGGAATAAAGATCAGTTGTAGACTGGGTGCAGGGACAATTTGGTGATTTTTAATAACATTGACTTAGGAGATAGGAGGAACAGAGACGTTTAGACTTGTCATTAGTAAAAAATCAATAGTCTCTCAGAGATCCTAAGATTGTGCTGTTGGTATTTGTATGATTGTGTGATTTTCTCTGTGTTCAGTTCAGTTGCTCAGTTGTGTCCGACTCTTTGCGACCCCAAGAATCACAGCACGCCAGGCCTCCCTGTCCATCACCAACTCCCGGAGTTTACTCAAACTCATGTCCATCGAGTTGGTGATGCCATCCAGCCATCTCATCCTGTGTCGTTCTCTTCTCCTCCTGCCCCCAATCCCTCCCAGCATCAGGGTCTTTTCCAATGAGTTAGCTCTTCACATGAGGTGGCCAAAGTACTGGAGTTTCAGCTTCAGCATCAGTCCTTCCAATGAACACCAGGACTGATCTCCTTTAGGATGGACTGGTTGGATCTCCTTGCAGTCCAAGGGACTCTCAAGAGTCTTCTCCAACACCACAGTTCAAAAGCATCAATTTTTTGGTGCTCAGCTTTCTTCACAGTCCAACTCTCACATCCATACATGACTACTGGAAAAACCATAGCCTTGACGAGACGGACCTTGGTTGGCAAAGTAATGTCTCTGCTTTTTAATATGCCGTCTAGGTTGGTCATAACTTTCCTTCATACTCATGGGGTTGCCTTGCCTGATTATTGTTTTCAACAGAAGTCGTATTCAGTTAGGAACATTGCAGCCTCTGTGGCAGCTTCCAGGTGCTGGGCCATTTTTCATGTTCTTGGTGTGTTATCCAAATGACTCCATGTTTTCCTCTTCTCTAGGGTCCCCTTTCTCCACTTCCTTTAATTTCTAAGTGAAATGACCTAGCATGGCCCCTGCTGGCATATTTCTGAGAATTCTTAGGAGGTACAGACTCATTTTAAAAATTGAAGGCCTTCAATGAATCACACGTCTCAGCATGCAGATCCTTATGCAGTCCCTTTCCTCAGAATGTGGGCTGGGCCTGTGACTTGTTTTAACTAATATTAATAGAATAAGTCAGAGGTGACTCTGGGCCAGTGACAGTTCTGAGTCTGAAAAAGTCCTTTCTACATTCGCACTCTTGAGAGCGGAATGTAAAAAGTCCAGCTTTCTTGTTGGAAAGCCTACTGGGAAAGACCATGTGGAGGGAGAGGCCCTGAGAGAGAGAAGAGGGCCAAGAAACTGAACAACAGTGAGAATGGAGGCTTTAGAAGTGTGACCGCAGTTAAGCCAGATCAGCCAGTTTCTGGCAACTGGAGCCATACTAACTGAAACCCCATCAGATGAGTGAAGAAAACATCCTGAAAATTTGGCCTCAGCAGGCATCACATGGAACTGTGCTCTTTCTGAACTCCTTATCTTCTTGGCCTTTTCTTTCCTTTGATGAAGGTATGGGGGCAATATTTTGCTGTATTTTAATGTTCTCTTAAGTTTCTCTTACTCTGCCATAAGAAATGGTGGAAATATAGCAATAGGTTACAGTTGGCACTGGCCTCAGATTTGGAGACAATTAGGAGTAGTGCAGGTCAGGAAGCAACAGTTAGAACTGGACATGGAACAACAGACTGGTTCCAAATAGGAAATCCTGTTATCTTCTCTTATCTTGAGACTCGAGCATGAAGATAAATAAAAAAATCACACAACATTCATTTTAAATGATCTCACTTTTGTTTATAAATAAGTGTGTATATTTAAGTATATTCATATGATTGTCTCTAGGAGGTAAAATTATAGGCAAATTTAATTTTATCTGCATATTCTATGATGAAAATGAGTCAGTTTTTTATTAAGAGATTATTTTACAAACATATGCAGATTGCAGCAGCTTATTATTTAAATATCACACATTAGAAGCATTTAAAATATTCAGCACTTAGGTTAAGTGATTATGACATAACCATACAATAAAACTTTACATGGTCACTAAAATTGTGCTTGCAAAATTTTTTTAAAGGTTCTTAGAACACAGAAAACTTTTAAAAGTTTTTAACAACACAGGGAAACCCTTATAAAATAAAAAATAAGATATCATGTAGAAAAAAAATACACTTAGGATTTGACTCCAATTCCAATGTGTGGAGGGTGGGAGTTTTACCCACACCACTAAGCAATTCTTGAACCTTGATTCAACCTTCAGTCCCCCTTCACTCCTTGGAAATCAGGAGTGGCGCTGAAAGTTCCAGACCTCTATTCCAGTTGGTTCCCTTGGCAAGCAGCCCCCATCCTTAGCTGCCTTCCAAAACTCGCCTCATTAACATAAACACAGTTGAGATGGAAAGGGGCTTGTTATGAATGACAAGACACTCATTTCACCTTTATGACTCTGTTTTCAGGAAGTGAGGGCCAGAAGTCAAATATTTTAAAGATGTTCCTGTTGTTCTTATCATTCAGAAAGTTCCAAGGGTTTTGGGACCTGTGATTTAGGAACCATGATATATTTTGTTCATCTGAATGACCAAATATATATATTTCTTATAAATCACAATACCGCACTTATAAAGTCAGTTGGACTCATTTCACATAATCAAATCAACACAATTAAGTCAACAAATACTGACATCTGACATGCAGTACACACTCCATCAGTACCATATCAGTTAGTCTGTTTCTCCTGCAAAATTGCCTGTGCCAAAGCCTCTGAGTCTGTGGATAGTAACAAACTGTGGACAATTCTTAAAAAGATGGGAATACCATGCCACCTTACCTGCCTCTTGAGAAACCTATATGCAGATCAAGAAGAAACAGTTAGAACCAGACATGAAGCAACAGACTGGTTCCAAATTGGGAAAGGAGTACTTCAAGGCTATATATTATCACCCTGCTTATTTAACTTATGTACAGAGTACATCATGTGAAATGCTGGGCTGGATGATGTGCAAGCCGGAATCAAGAATACACAGAAAAATATCAATAACCTCAGATATGCAGATGACACCACCCTTATGGCAGAAAGTGAAGAGGAACTGAAGAGTCTCTGGATGAAAGTGAAAGAGGAGAGTGAAAAAGTTGGCTTAAAACTCAACATTCAAAAAACTAAGGTCATGGCATCTGGTCCCATCACTTCATGGCAAATAGATGGGAAAACAGTGGAAACAGTGAGAGACTTTATTTTCTTGGGCTCCAAAATCAATGCAGATGGTGACTGCAGCCATGAAATTAAAAGACGCTTACTCATTGGAAGAAAATCTATGACCAACCTAGACAGCATATTAAAAAGCAGAGACATTACTTTGTCAACAAAGGTCCGTCTAGTCAAAGCTATGGTTTTTCTAGTAGTCATGTATGGATGTGAGAGTTGGACTATAAAGAAAGCTGAGCACCAAACAATTGATGCTTTTGAACTGTGGTGTTGGAGAAGACTCGAGAGTCCCTTGGACTGCAAGGTGATCAAACCAGTCAATCCTAAAGGAAATCAACCCTGAATATTCATTGGAAGGACTGATGCTGAAGCTCCAATACTTTTGTCATCTAATGAAGGAACTGACTCACTGGAAAAAAATCCTGATGCTAGGAAAGATTGAGAGCAGGAGGAGAAGGGGGTGACAGAGGATGATATGGTTGGATGGCATCATCAACTCAACGGGTATGAGTTTGAGCAGACTCTGGGAGATAGTAAAGAACAGGGACGTCTGGCATGCTGCAACCTTGGGGTAGCAAAGAGTCAGAAACGACTGAGCTGATGAAGAGCAAGAGCCAGCCAAATTAGTTAGCTGGTCTGGGCAACCGGTTTGTTGGGGTGGTAGGGTGTAGATTCGACTGGGGGAGGCTGATCACATCATCTGACTGTGGTTTGAAATGCCAGTTGGTTAGAGTACCTATTTTTGATCGCCTTTGAGTATGTTGAATGATTCATGCAAATTGTGATTAGACAGGAGTGTTAGTTTACATGTGCCTAGGAATATACACTGAAAAAAATCCACCAAGAAGGTAAGAGTGTTTATCTCTGGATGATGAAATTGTGATAAGTATATTTTTTATCCTTGTCATAGATACCATTTTGTTCCTACTCTTTTAGTCTCCTTTTGCCTGTGAGGTGTCTCTGCCCGTTGCCTGTGACTCTGCAGTGCCTCCCTCTGGTACAGGTACACTGCCCAGTTCCCCTGACATTGAACTTGGCCATTGACTTGCTTAACCAATGGAGTGTGAACACAAGTGGCATGGACAGTGTCAGAGGAGACACTTTAAAAGCCATTATGACTTGGCTAGTCCTGTCTTCCTTGCTTTGTGAACTGTATGTCTCAATGCGACTAATCTTTCAGCCTGCATTTGGAGTGAAGATACATAGGACAGAGCCTGTTGGCCCACTGCCAATGAATGAGAAATAAATTGTTGCTGCTATAAGCCACTGAGATTTGGGGGATTATTTGTTACTGTAGCATATCTCAATGAAAGCTGATTAATTCTTTCTACAAGTAATATACATGAGATTTATAATCACAATACATATTACTTTCTAGGTATTCAATATTTTATTCTAAATCTTTTTATCTGTGCAGAGTCTGTGTGGTGAAAACAAGCCTCGAATAGTCTCACTAAATTAGATTTTGATGGACCACAGGGTGAGTGATCAAGGTGAGTGATCATTATAAAGTAATATATAAAGAAACAGTGCCAAAGAATTGATGCTTTTGAATTGTGGTGTTGGAGAAGACTCTTGAGAGTCCCTTGGACAGTAAGGAGATCAAACTAGTCAATCCTAAAGGAAATCAGTCCTGAATATTCACTGGAAGGACTGATGCTGAAGCTGAAACTCCAATATTTTGGCCACCTCATGCAAAGAACTGACTCATTTGAAGAGACCCTGATGCTGGGAAAGATTGAAGGTGAGAGGAGAAGGGGACGACAGAGGATGAGATGGTTGGATGGCATCACTGACTAAGTGGACATGAGTTTCAGCATTGGTGATGGACAGGGAAGCCTGGCGGACTGCAGTCCATGGGGTCACAAAGAGTCAGACACGACTGAGTGACTGAACTGGACCACAGAGGTCTAACATTTATTTGAGAATAATTTAAATAAAATCAAAGTGTTCTGAGACCTTTTACCAACTTGACCCTGTGAGGATGCTCAGAAGGAGTCTGCTGGCCCTGAGTGAAGCTGAAGAAGGTTAAGAAGCAACACCTAGGTTGCTTTATTTGTGCATTATTTGTGCTTGCCCAGTGTCCTCCTCACTTATAGTAATTGTGCTCTCATTTTCCTGCAGGGAAGCAGGCATCCTTTGCAGTCAGCCCAGGGGGTTTGATGGGCTGATCTGCTTCTCTGACCTCAGGGCTACATGTGTAACCTAGACCTCACCAATCAGAACAGTGAGCTTCCTGGCCTCAGCGTCCAATTCAAGGGGTCATATAGCCCTCAGCAATCTGTAAGACTACTCTATCCTCCTGCTGTGCCAGCTCTGGCCAATGGCAATTGGAAAGAAGTGATGGATGCCACTTGTAGACCTGTACCCTAACACATCTCTCACATGGGATATTCTCTTTTGCTTTTCCCTGTTAACCACAAAACCTCACATTGAAATGGAAATCAAATGGAAGGAGCCTGGACACTTTTCTTGGTGACTACTTAGAGCAAAGCCCCCATCTCTCAAAGACATTGGACTATAATATGAATGAGCAGTAAATGACTTCAGGATTGACCTGGTAACCGGCAAAATCTAGCCTACTCTGACAAATGCATGATGCAAATCCAGGCCAGACTAATTAGCGTCAACCCTGAGGACAGGTTTGGAAAGAGTCACTTACTGTCTTTTCCATGGAATTGCTAAGCTAATATAGGACATAAAGCTGGAATGCTAAGCCCATCATTCATTCATTCCACAACTATTTCTCAAACCCCTACAATACTCTTGCATCAGTCTAGGGTCATAGGCCAGCACAACACAATGGGGAACAGCAAGTTTGAGAATGAGGCTAATGGAAAAAAGCCAGGCTGAGAAACAGAGGATTGGTTTACACTGCTGGATCCACCATCTGTAACCATCTGGTTACCATCTGTAACCACTTGCACTCCTTTTTAAAACCATTTTGAGTGGGGTTTCTGACACTTGCATATAATAATTCAAGGGTAATACTGAAATGAAAGCAAGGTTGCAGGTCTGTGTTGTCATCCAGGTGGGATGTTAGAAGTAGAGTACATATTTTGGCCCAAACAGAGCATGCCAGAGCAGTCATGTGGGTACACAAATGATACACTGTGTATTAAGTGGGCATGCCCTGGGTCCCTGGAACATGTTTCAAGGATGGGGGAGGGAAGAGCAGTCTGGCACTGAACCTGTACCAAGGTTTGCTCTGATGGACAGCCACTGTTCTGACTGCTCAAGTCAGGTCCACCAGCACTGACCTTGCTCCTGACCTCAGGCTTTCAAGCTGTGCTTTTCTAGGCTATCTGGCTGTGGGCTTCAATTTGACAAAAATCTGTAAGTCAAAACTGGGAGGGACAAAAATAAAAGTCAATTCAATTGCAGCTAGCTTATAGCGCTCCTATTGTATTCCATTTTCATGCTGGTTTGGAAAAACTCTTAAAACATTTTCTACATGTCAAGGACTTTATCCTTTCTCCCTTCCTTCTTTATTTTTTTCCTTCCTCCCTCCTGTCTTTCTTTTATTTGGCAGTAACTAAACATAATCTTAGCCAGGCCCTGTGCTCTGTAGTAATCACTGAAAGGAAAATGTAATATCCTGCCTCTGGATTCACAGAAAGTGTACTAGTTGTTAAGCTGTTTACTCAATAATTTTAACTCTTCACCTTCTGTACAGATGATAGAATCACACTTCCTCCCCTCCTTGTTTGAGTAGGTTTGAATGACTAGTGAGGCAGACAAATGAGTCTGGAAATTTAACTGCTTATGTTCCCCTTCCCTCTGTCATGATGACTATTATTATCTCAAATGGTGCCTGCTTCTTCAGCCTGAATCATGGAGACAGAAAATATGGAGCAGAACCCATATATAATCCAATATAAATGTGTAATAAGAGAAAAAACAAACCTTTGTTGTTATAATTCACAAAGAGTTTAGGGTTCTTTGTAATTTCAGCCTGACCTTCCCTATTCTGACTGATATTCACATTTGCCCAAGGATATAATATTCAGTTGAATAACATTCACGACGGAGATACTTTCCATAGGTAGCTCCACCAGTATACCAGGAACACCTCCTCAGAAGGCACTGGGTTTCTCCCTGGTTATGTCTTCTCTCCTGCTAGGGCCTCAGGCTGCCCTCTTCTGCTCTTCCCACAGCAGATTGCAACTGACTTCTCATCAGTCTGCCTGGGGTCTGACTTCTAGACGGAGAAGGCCAAGGCAGGATTACCTGCCAACAGTTGGGCCTCTCTAAAGGTGTATTTGTTCCCTAGGACTGTTGTAACAAATTGCCACAAACAAGCGATATTTATTCTATTACAGTTCTGGAGGCCAGAAACCCCAAAGCAAGGCTCAACAGAGACACACTCCCCTCTGAGGTTCTAGAAAAGAATCCATTATTTGCTTCTTCTAACTGTTGGTGGTTGCCATCTTCCTTGGCTTTTGGCCATGTCATTCCAATATCTGTCTCTATGTTCATGTCACTTTCTCCTTTGTGTTGCTCTCCTCTTCTTTTACAAAACCATCTGTTATTGGATTTAGGGCCCACCCTGATAACATAGAATGAGCTCCTTGTCTCATGACCCTTAACTTAATTACATCTGCAAAGACTATTTTTGGTAAATGAGGTCATATCCGCAGGTTCTAGGGATTTGGGCATAGATGTATCTTTCGGGACGCCACCAATTAAGTACTACATGTGTCCACAGCCCCAAGGAGTGGGGTAAGGGAATGTCAGAGCCTATGGCAATGGTTCTTTTGTTTTGTTTTTACATTTTTATTATAATGGAATATTTAGGCAATATAAAATAGACTGTGAAAAGTAAAATAAACAAAGTCTTAGGGATCTGTTCCTTGAAAGAGGAAAGGCCAGCATCTGCACTTGCTCTCTTCCTTCCACCTGAGCAGATGTGGTATCCAAGGCTGGAACGAGAATGTTCACATTACCTGGATGCTGCCTTTACCCCACAACAGCACTTCATATAACCTCTCCATCTGTCCAAATGGTCCAAAACGTATGCCTTAGAAATGATTCTGACCATTAAATGGGAGTTCATGACTACTTGGGTTATTGTAAGAATGCTTAATGATTTTTTTCTAATTTTACAAGCAATAACATCATTAGAGAAATGTTGGAAGTGACCAAAAAGTGAATAAGAGGCCTCCCAGGTGGCACTAGTGGCAAAGAACCTGCCTGCCAATGCAGGAGACATAAGAGACGCAGGTTCAATCCCTGGATTGGGAAGATCCCCCAGAGAAGGAAATATCATAGGTCACACAGAGCCTATGGACTGTGAATAAGAAAGTGGATAAGAATAAGAAAGTGAATAAGAAATCTCCCCAAATCCGACTACCAGAAATAATTGGTAAGATTTTGTTAAATATTTTTCTCAGTGTTTCCTCCAACCGTATATTTATTACATTGTATTCCAAAAACTAAGTTCTAATGAAGATGGAATAAGCACGCTATCCTGTTTTTCCCACTAAATGCAATTAAAAGTGAACAAAATGAGTGGAGCAGCTGAGGACGCTAAAAAACAAATGAGATGCCCAGTTTCCAGACTGGCATGTAAGCAGCTTGAAAGCCATCACTCTGTCTGAATGACAAATAAAAAGTTAAACAAACTGAAAACTCAAAAACTCTTTTTAGATCTGTCAGAGAAATGAGGTCATAGGGCAAAGTACTGTCCCCCCAGTTGGACATACAGGCTGATACAGACAGTCACAAATTAGAGTAGAAACCTCAGAGCAGAAACCTTTACACAGAAACCAGTGCCTAAATTGCAGTTGATGAGTTGGAACCTCAGTGTGGACAAGTCTGAGAGTTAAAAGCTCCAGGCAACCCAGTGCTGGAGCGGACATCCACACTTTCGTGAGTTTTACCTCTAGGAACTCTACTAGGTTCTCACAGTGAATATCAGAGAAAAGTCCCCTTGTGCTTCTTGCAAAGAGAGGGAAAAGTAACTATTTAAAAATATGTCAGAACACTCTGTTCTTCTTGAAATACTAGTCCTCAAGTGTAACTATTTTGCCAGAGCCTTGCCAATTGGAATTATCTGATTCACCTGGAGGAACAAATATAACTATTATCATTTCCTTAAAGGTAGCCTTCTACCTGGGGGAAGGGAAATACCTAACTCTATCCTTCTCTGGTCATCCTATCTTACCTGAGGGAGTGGAAAACTGAGAAGCACTTGTGAAGTTCACTGTCCAGGGGCATAGCCTCATTTAAAGACTGAAACCTAATCATAAGCCTATGAAACACTTCCCTCTCTCCTCACACCTTATTATTACACTACTAAGATCTATTTACCAGTGTTCTTTTTATCCATCAGGTCTGACTTTCAACAAAAAAAATACAAGGCATTCAAGAAAGCCAAAACACAGTTTCAAGAGATTAAAAAAAGCATCAGATATGGCAGAGAAGTTGAAATTATCATATTGAGAATTTTAAGCAATTATGATTAATATGCTAAGAGCTTGAATGGAAAAAGAGGACAACACACAAGAACAGATAGGCAATGTAAGCAGAGAAATGAAAATTCTAAGAATAAAAAAGAAATGCTGATGATGGAAATTGCTGTAACAAAAATGAAGAATGACTTTGATGGTCTCATTAGTGGACTGGACGTGATGTAGATTCCCCTTCTTAAGGATGTGTCAATAGAAATGTCAAAAAGTGAAAGTAAAAGTATTAGTCACTCAGTCATGTCCAACTCTTTGTGACCCCATGCACTATAGCCCACCAGGCTTCTTTGTCAATGGAATACTCCAAGCAAGAATACCAGAGTGGGTTGCCTTTCCCTTCTCTAGGGGATCTTCCTGACCCAGGGATTGAACCCAGGTCTCCTGCATTGCAGGCAAATTCTTTACCATCTGAGCCATGAGGGAAGCCCAAAACTGAAAAGTGAAGAGGAAAAAGATAAAATTCAAGAACTGTGGTACAACTACAGGTGATGTAATATATGTGTAATGAGAATATCAGAGAGTGGTCAAGATGGTGGAACAGGAGGACTTGGGGTTCACTGCTCCCCACAGATACATCAAGAATACATCTACAAGTGGAGAAATTCTCACAGAGCCCCTGCTAAATGCCAGCAGAGGACTTTGGACACCTCTAAGTATAAGAAAGGGTTCCCATGTAACCAGGTAGGACAGATGAGAGAAAGGGAAGAAAAAGAAAAAAGGAAGGGGGGTGGAATCCTCACCACTTGAGGGGTGGAGAGCTGAAGGAAAGGAGTAGTTACTGAACCTGGGGAGGGCCCCCTCACCAGCAGTGAAATATGCTGTAATAAAGATAGGGGGTGCTTCGGGGGCTATTAGAAGAAAGTGCAATGGCCAGTCTGTGGCAGTCAGGATAGAGCGAGACTTGCACAGATTGTCTGTACAACAAAACAGCATGCCCCAGCCTGAGACAGGTGTCCACCAGTGTGGGTAGGGACTGGGCGCTGGAGCATGGGGTTAGGAGAGCAGACCTAGGAAGAGGACTGCTGCAGGCTGCGAGGAGACAGCTGAAGGGATGGAAGTAAGGAGCTCAGCTGCATGGAGACAGTCGGAGGGGACAGGAGTGAGGAACTCTGCAGCCGGAACCTGGAGGTAGTGTAGACTGCCCTGGAAGTCAGGTGCCACTGCTGAGTGGCACAAGGGGCCGGGTCACCATCACAGACTCTTTCCTTACACACCGGCCCCTGCCTCTGCAGGCACTGGGAGGGGTTTCCAACAGAGGGAATCCCCTCCTGCTTGACCAAGAATGTGCACTCCGGTTAGTAGCCACCTCTTGCCCTTCCCACTTAAGTGAGCAAGCACGCCCCAGTCAGTTGCTGCCTTTGCGTCCTCTTACCTGAGCATGGGCTTCGCTGGTGGTGCAGACGGTAAACAATCCATCTGCAATGGGGGAGACCTGGGTTTGATCCCTGGGTTGGAAAGATCCCCTGGGAGAGGGCATGGCAGCCCACTCCAGTATTCTTGCCTGGAGAGTCCCCACAGACACAGGAGCCTGGCGGGCTACAGTCCATGGTGTTGCAGAGTTGGACATGACTGAGAGGCTAAGCACAGCACAGCACCTGGGCATGGAGCAGACGCCTGAGGCTGGCCCACACAGGTGGGGCTGAGACCAGAGCTGAGCCCCAGGGGCTGTGCAGCTGAGGCAGAGGAACTGGAATCTTCCCACACAACTGCACATGCCAGTAGATTAAAACCCCGAGACTAGCCTGGTATGAAAAGTGAAAGCGAAAGTCACCCAGTCGTGTTCCATTCTTTGCAACCCCATGGACTATAGAGTCCTTGGGGTCCTCCATGCCATAATACTGGAGTGGGTACCCTTTCCTTTCTCCCGGGGATCTTCCCAGCCCAGGGATCAAACCCAGGTCTCCTGCATTGCAGGCAGATTCTTTACAAGCTGAGCCACAAGGGAAGCCCAAGAATACTGGAGTGGGTAGCCTATCCCTTCTCCAGTGGATCTTCCCGACCCAGGAATTGAGCTGGGGTCTCCTGCATTGCAGGTGGATTCTTTACCAACTGAGCTATGAGGGAAGCCTGCCTGTTTTACCCAATACCTGTGGAACATCTGAATGGATTATAAGTACTCCTTCAACAACTACTAGTCTAGCTTTAGCAGCTGTGGATTGTGGGGGCACATGCCTGAAGCAATTGTGTCGTCAGAGTCTGAGCTGTCCCAGGATGGGTCCAAAGACTTACCTAGAGGTCTTGAAGGACTTCCTGGGGAGGTGGGGGTTGGCTGTGGCTTACTATGAGGACAAGCACATTGATAGTGGAGTCCCCGGGGACTTTTTGTTTGTTTTGTTATCGTTATTTTAACTTTATTTTTAAAACATATTTTTATCTGTCTTTATTTTATTTGTTGTTTGCTTTTCTGTCTTTCTCGTTTTTGTTTTTTAGCACCCCCCACCCCCCACCTGGTCAGTTTTTGATTGCTTTTTGGTTTTGTTGTCCTTTTGTGTGTTTATTTTTTGTTTTCTTTGCTTTCTGCTTTTCTGTTTCTTTTTTTCTTGCTTTTGTTGATTTTTTTTTTACTGTGTGTTTTGTTTTTTTCTGGAGTCTTGTTTGTTTGCTTGTTTTATTCTTTCTTGTTTTCTTTGTGTTTTTGTTTGGTTTGGTTAGTTTTTTTTTTTTTTTATCATTTGTACTGGTTCTGTTTTCTTTTCCTTTTTGTTTTGCTGGCCTCTGTATTTAATTTTTGTTTGCTTTACTTTCTTTTGCTGTTTTTGCTAGTTTTATTTTCATTATTTGTTTTGGTTTGGATTTTTTGTTTGTTTTCTTCTTTTGTCTTCTTTGTGGGATTTTTGTTTGGTTTTAATTGTTTTGATTTTTGTTAGCCTATTTTCTTTTCCATTTTTTTTTTTTTTTTTTTTGTTTGGCTGCATTTTATGGCTTGCAGGGTCTTGTTTCCCCAGCCAGGAGTCGAACCTGAGCCCCTGTGATGGAAATGCTAAGTCCAGGCCCCTGGAACAACAGAGAATTCTCGGTCCCAGGGAATAATCAGTATGAACTTTCCTGGAGGTCCCATCTTGGCACCAAGACCTGGCTCCACCCAACAGCCTGCAAGTTCCAGTGCTAAATGCCTCAGATCAAACAACCAGCAAGACAGGGACACAGCCCCACACACAGGCTGCCTAAAGTCATACGAAGCTCACAGACTCCCCCAGACACATCCCCTGAAATGCGGCCTTCCTCACCAGAGGGACAAAACTTAGCTCTGCCCACCAGAGTGCAGGTCCCAGTCTCTCCCACCGGGAGTTCACACATCCCTGAACCAACCTCAGCCACCAGGGGCAGACACCTGAAGAGGAATTGTAGCCCTGCAGTCTGTGGAAAGAAGACCACAGACACAGCAAGTTAGACAAAATGAGACAACAGCGGAATATGTTGCAAATGAAGAAGCAAGGTACAAACCTACAAGACTAACTAAACAAAGAGGAAATAGACAATCTACCTGAAAAAGAATTCAGAGGAATGATAGTAAAGATGACCTAATATCTTGGAAATAGAATGGAGGCACAGATTGAGAAGATATAAGAAATGTTTAGCAAAGACCTAGAATAACTAAAGAACAAAAAAGGTGATGAACAATACAATAACTGAAATGAAAAACATAATAGAAGGAATCAATAACAGATAACTGAGGCAGAGGAATGAATGAATAAGTGAGTTGGAAGATAAAATGGTGGAAATCACTGTCATGGAACAGAATAAAGAAAAAAGAATGCAAAGAAGTGAGAACCGTCTCAGAGACCTCTGGGACAACACTAAACACATCAATATTTGAATTATAGGAGTCCCAAAAGAAGAAAAGAAAGAGAAAGGGTCTGAGAAACTATTTGAAAAGACTATAGTTGGAAACTTCCCTAATGTGAGAAAGGAAATAATCACTCAAGTCCAGGAAGCAAAGAGAGTCCTGTATAAGATAAACCCAAGGAGAAACATGCCGAGACACATATTAATCAAACAAAAAAAATGAAACACAAAGAAAAAATATTAAAAGTGGCAAGGGAAAAGAAACAAATAACATACAAGGGAATTCCCATAAGGTTATCAGCTGATTTTTCAGCAGAAACTCTACAGGCCAGAAGGGATTGGCAGGATATATTTAAAGCGATGAAAGGGAAAAAGTCTACAGCTCATATTACTTTACCCAGCAAGGCTGTTATTCAGATTCAAAGGAGAAATCAAAAGCTTTACAGACAAGCAAAAGTTAAGATAATTCAGCACCAAACCAGCTCTACAACAAATGTTAAAAGAACTTCTCTCTAGATAGGAAACACAAGAGAAGAAAAAGAGCTGCCAAAGCAAACCCAAAACAATTAAGAAAAATGGCAATAGGAACATAGGTATCAATAATTACCTTAAATGCAAATGGATTAAATGCTCCAACCCAAAGACATAGACTAGCTGAATGGATCGGACAAGGCAATGGCACCCCACTCCAGTACTCTTGCCTGGAAAATCCCACGGACGGAGGAGCCTGGTAGGCTGCAGTCCATGGGGTCGCGAAGAGTCAGACATGACTGAGGGACTTCACTTTCACTTTTCACTTTCATGCATTGGAGAAGGAAATGGCAACCCACTCCAGTGTTCTTGCCTGGAGAATCCCAGGGATGGGGGAGCCGGGTGAGTTGCCGTCTATGGGGTCACACAGATTCGGACATGACTGAAGTGACTTTGCAGCAGCAGCAGCAGCTGAATGGATATAAAAACAAGATTCTATAAATGCTGTCTACAAGAAACCCACTTCAAACCTAGGGACACATACAGACTGAAAGTGAGGGGATGGAAAAAGATTTTCCATGCAAATAGAAATCAAAAGGAAGCTGGAGTAGCATTACTTATATCAGACAAAACATAGACTTTAAAATGAAGACTTATAAGAGAATACCAGAAGAAAGAGAGAAAGAAACTGAAGAAATATTTGAATCAACACTGACTGAAAATTTCCCAAATTAGTGTCAGAGCCAACCACAGATCCAGCAAGTTCAGAAAAGAGTAAGCCGGATACATGGCAAACAAAAAAATACACTTAGGCATATGTTATTCAAGTTGTAGGTAGTCAAGATCAAGGGGAAAAAATCTTTAAAAAATAACAGCAGGTGGGGGGGGGGGATCTTACCTATAAGGAACAAATGTAATAATTAAATTTGATTTCTCTTCAGAAACTGTGAAGGAAAGAAGAGTGGAGTGAACTATTTAAAGTATTGAAAGAAAAATTCACTAACTTGGAATTCTATGTTCTGCAAGATAATCCTTCCAAAGTGAAGGGAAATAAAGACTACTCAGGTATACAGAAGTTAAGATAATTTGCTCCTATTCATGATTTAAAAACCCTCAGAAATTTAGGACTAGAGGGGAACTCCTTCTTCTTGTTAAATAACACATACAAAAAACCCTACAGCTAATATTAAACTTAATGGTTAGAAACTTGAAGTTTGCCCATTAAGAGTAGGAATAATCTTTAATCTTTCTCTGCTCTCTCTTACCACTGCTTTTCAACATCATATTGAAAGTCTTAGTCAATGCAATAAGACTAGAGAAGGAAATAAAAGGTGCACAGATTGGGAAGGAAGAAATAAAAATATCTGTGTTCACAAATGGTATGATTTTGTATTTAGAAAATCTAGTAGAATCGACAAGAACAGTCCTGGAACTGATAAGAAATTAGCAAGTTTGCAAGATACAAGGTTAGCATAAAAAAGTCAAACATTTTCCATCAAATTATTTCTTCCTAAATTTCTAAGGGTTTTAAAATCAAGAACAAGAGCAAATTATCTTAATTTTTGTATGCCTGAGAAGGTCTTTATTTCACCTTTACTTTGGAAGGATTATCTTGTAGAACATAGAATTCCAGATTAGTGGATTTTTCTCTCAATACTTTAAATATTTCAGTCCACTCTTCTTTCCTCCACAGTTTCTGAGGAGAAATCAACTCAGCAATGAACAAATGGAATTTGAAATTGTTTTAGTTCAAGCAACCACACACAAAGATGGTTTTACTATCATTAGATAGCTTACAATTAGAATCGGACATGGAACAATGGATTGGTTCAAAATTCTGAAAAGAGTATGTCAAGGCTATATATTATCACCCTGCTTATTCAACTTATATACAGAGTACATCATGAGAAATGCCAGGTTGGATGATGTACAAGCTGGAATCAAGATTGCCGGGAGAAATATAAATAACCTCATATATGCAGATGACATCACCCTTATGGCAGAAAGTGAAGAGGAACTAAAGAGCCTTTTGATGAAAGTGAAAGAGGAGAGTGAAAAAGCTGGAAAAAAAAGTGAAAAACTCAACATTCAGAAAACTAAGATCATGGTATCTGGTCACATCACTTCATGGCAAATAGATGGGGAAACATTGGAAACAGTGACAGACTTTATTTTCTTGGACTCCAACTCACTGCAGATGGTGATTGCAGCCATGAAATTAAAAGATGCTTGCTCCTTGGAAGAAAAGTTATGACCATCCTCAGTTCAGTGGCTCAGTCATGTCCAACTCTTTGCAACCCCACAGACTGCAGCATGCCAAGTTTCCCTGTCCATCACCAACTCTTGGAGCTTACTCAAACTCATGTCCATTGAGTCGGTGATGCCATCCCATCATTTCATCCTCTATCTTCCCCTTCTCCTTCTGCCCTCAATCTTTCCCAGCATCAGGGCCTTTTCCAATGAGTCATTTCTTCTTATCAGATGGTCAAATATTGGAACTTCACCTTTGGCATCAGTCCTTCCAATGAATATTCAGGGTTGATTTCCTTCAGGATTGACAGTTTTGATCTCCTTGCTGTCCAGGGGACTCTGAAGAGTTTTCTCCAGCACCACAATTCAAAAGAATCAATTTTTCTCCATAAGACTTTATGGTCCAACTCTCACATCCATACATGACTGCTGGGAAAACCATAGCTTTGACTATATGGACCTTTGTCAGCAAAGTGATGCCTCTGCTTTAATATGCTACCTGGGTTTGTCATAGTTTTTTTTTTTTTTTTTCCTTTAACGAGAAGCAAGGGTATTTTAATTTCATGGCTGCAGTCACCACTTGCAGTGATTGTAGAGCCCAAGAAAATAAAATCTGCCAGTGCCTCCATTATTCCCCATCTATTTGCCATGAAGTGATGGGACTGGATGCCATGATCTTCGCTTTTCGTATGTTGAGTTTTAAGCCAGCTTTTTCACTCTTCTCTTTCACTTTCATCAAGAAGCTCTTTAGTTCTTCTTCTATTTCTGCCATTAGGGTGGTATCATCTGCACACTTGAGGTTGTTGATATTTCTCCCAGCAATCTTGATTCTAGCTTATGAGTCATCCAGCTGGGCATTTCACATGATGTACTCCACATTAAGTTAAATAAGCAGGGTGACAATATACAGCCTTGATGTACTCCTTTCCTAATTTTGAACCAGTCTGTTGTTCCATGTTTGGTTCTAACTGTTACTTTTTGACCTGCATATAGGCTTCTCAGGAGGCACATAAGGTGATTTGGTATTCCTATCACTTTCAGAATTTTCCAAAGTTTGCTGTGATTCACACAGTTAAAGGCTTTAGGGTAGTCAATGAACCAGAAGTAGATGGTTTTCTGATATTGTCTTGCTTTTCCTATAATACCAACAGATGTTGGAGTAGGAAATGACAACCCACTCCAGCATTCTTGCCTGAAAAATCCCATGGAGAGAGGAGCCTGGTGGGCTACAGTCCCTGGGATCGCAAAAAGTCAGATACAACTGAGTGACTGAACAATGGATGTTGGCAGTTTGATCTCTCTTTCTCTGCCTTTTCTAAATCCAGTTTGTACATCTGGAAGTTCTTGGTTCACATACTGCCGAAGCTTAGCTTGAAGGTCTTTGAATATTACCTCGTTAACATGTGAAATGAGTGCAATTGTGTGGTAGTTTGAACATTCTTTGGCATTGCCTTTCTTTGGGATTGGAATGAAAACTGACCTTTTCCTGTGGCCACTGCTGAGTTTTCTAAATTTGCTGGCATTTTGAGTGTAGCACTTTCACAGCATCATCTTTTAGAATTCGAAATTGCTCAGCTGGAATCCTATTGCTTCCACTAGCTTTGTTTGTAGTGATACTTCCTAAGGCCCACTTGTCTTCACATTCCAGGATGTCTGGCTCTGATTGACCACACTATCATGGTTATCTGGGTCATTAAGACCTTTTTTTATATAGTTCTTCTGTGTATTCTTGCCACCTTTTCTTAATCTCTTCTGCTTCTGTTAGATTCTTGCCATTTTTGTCCTTCATTGTGCCCATCTTTGCATGAAATATTCCCTTGGTAACTCTAATTTTCTTGAAGACATCCTGTACTGCACTTGATAAAGGCTTGACAGTTAAAAGTGAAAGTCACTCAGTCATGTCTGACTCTTTGTGACCTCAAGGAATTCTCTAGGCCAGAATACTGGAGTTGGTAGCCATTCCCTTCCCTAGTGGATCTTCCCAGCCCAGGGATCAAACTGGGGTCTCCTGCATTGGGGGTCAATTCTTTATAAGCCAAACCATAAGAGAAGCCCAAGAATACTGTAGTGGGTAGCCTTTGCCTTCTCCAGTGGATCTTCCCAACCCAGGAATTGAACAGGGGTCTCTTGCATTGCAGGCGTATTCTTTACCAACCGAGATATCAGGGAATCCCTGATAAAGACTTGAGAAGGAATATTAAA
The DNA here is from genome assembly GCF_963930625.1 of Muntiacus reevesi. Classification (NCBI taxonomy): domain Eukaryota; kingdom Metazoa; phylum Chordata; class Mammalia; order Artiodactyla; family Cervidae; genus Muntiacus; species Muntiacus reevesi. The sequence continues at coordinate 179,779,135 of NC_089249.1, read as the reverse complement.
AAAAAAAAAAAAAAAAGAATAGATGCAGAAATTGGAAAACATAAACTGAATGAAATAGGAGCACTGAATATGAAATAGAAAAAGAGAAACAAACCAGTTAAAAGCAAAAGATCATTATATAGTCCAGTTGCTTTTAAACATGTTTGTCATTAGAAGCATATCTGGAGCTTTGGAGACAAAAAGCAATATCTGGGCATTTGTATTTTTCAAAAAATTACAAGATAATTCTGATATGTATCTGGATTTTAAAAAGTGATTGCAGGTTTTTCTATTAAATGGCAGTTTTGGTGATACAGAATTCTTTTATTTTTCTGTTGACCAATCACGATACAAGTGAGTAATAGTTACCTAATCACAAAAGTAAAAGATGTTTATAAGTTTTCACAATCAATAGCCAGACAAAAAATAGAAGATAATTACAATTGTAAGCCATAATGGGAACATGATTAACCTAACAATATAAAATAACCATATAGAGTTGTGGGGGGCAGGGAGGGGGTCAGGCAGAGTGATGTGGCAAGTGGATGTGCATATATGTCCAGTTAGTCTATGTCTTTTGGTTGGTGTATTTAATCCATTTATATTTAAGGTAGTTATAAATATGTTTGTTCCTATTACAATTTTCTTTTTTTTTTCATTTATTTTTATTAGTTGGAGGCTAATTACTTTACAATATTGTAATGGTTTTTGTCATACATTGACATGAATTAGCCATGGATTTACAAGTATTCCCCATCCCGATCCCCCCTCCCACCTCCCTCTCCACCCGAATCCTCTGGGTCTTCCCAGTGCACCAGCCCTGAGCACTTGTCTCATGCATCCAGCCTGGGCTGGTGATCTGTTTCACCCTAGATAATATACATGTTTTGATGCTGTTCTCTCGAAACATCCCACCCTCGCCTTCTCCCACAGAGTCCAAAATTTTGTTCTGTACATCTGTGTCTCTTTTTCTGTTTTGCATATAGAGTTATCATTACCATCTTTCTAAATTCCATATATATGCGTTAGTATACTGTATTGGTCTTTATCTTTCTGGCTTACTTCACTCTGTATAATGGGCTCCTGTTTCATCCATCTCATTAGAACTGATTCAAATGAATTCTTTTTAATGGCTGAGTAATATTCCATGATGTATATGTACCATAGCTTCCTTATCCATTCGTCTGCTGATGGGCATCTAGGTTGCTTCCATGTCCTGGCTATTATAAACAGTGCTGCGATGAACATTGGGGTGCACGTGTCACAGTCATCAAAACAGTATGGTACTGGCACAAAGACAGAAATATAGATCAATGGAACAGAATAGAAAGTCCAGAGATAAATCCACGAACCTGTGGACACCTTATCTTCGACAAAGGAGGCAAGGATATGCAGTGGAAAAAAGACAACTTCTTTAACAAATGGTGCTGGGAAAACTGGTCAACCACTTGTAAAAGAATGAAACTGGAACACTTTTTAACACCATACACAAAAATAAACTCAAAATGGATTAAAGATCTAAATGTAAGACCAGAAACTATAAAACTCCTAGAGGAGAATATAGGCAAAGCACTCTCCGACATAAATCACAGCAGGATCCTCTATGACCCACCTCCCAGAATATTGGAAATAAAAGCAAAAATAAACAAATGGGACCTAATGAAACTTAAAGTTTTTGCAAAACAAAGGAAACTATAAGCAAGGTGAAAAGACAGCCCTCAGATTGGGAGAAAATAACAGCAAATGAAGCAACTGACAAAGGATTAATCTCAAAAATATACAAGCAACTCCTGCAGCTCAATTCCAAAAAAATAAATGACCCAATCAAAAAATGGGCCAAAGAACTAAACAGACATTTCTCCAAAGAAGACATACAGATGGCTAACAAACACATGAAAAGATGCTCAACATCACTCATTATCAGAGAAATGCAAATCAAAACAACGATGAAGTGCCATTACACGCCAGTCAGGATAGCTGCTATCCAAAAGTCTACAAGCAATAAATGCTGAAGAGGGTGTGGAGAAAAGGGAACCCTCTTACACTGTTGGTGGGAATGCAAACTAGTACAGCCGCTCTGGAGAACAGTGTGGAGATTTCTTAAAAAACTGGAAATAGAACTGCCATATGACCCAGCAATCCCACTTCTGGGCATACACACTGAGGAAACCAGATCTGAAAGAGACATGTGCACCCTATTACCATTTTCTTAAGTGTTTTGGGTTTATTTTCTGTAGATCTTTTCCTTCTCTTGTGTTTGTTGCCTAGAGAAGTTCCTTTAGCATTTGTTGTAAAGCTTGGTTTGGTGGCACTGAATTCTCTTAAATTTTGCTTGTCTGGAAAGCTTTTTATTTCTCTGTCAAATCTGAATGAGAGTCTTGCTGGGGAGAGTATTCTTGGTTGTAGGTTCTTCCCTATCACCACTTTATTTATTTATTTATTTCACCACTTTAAAAATATCGTGCCATTCCTTTATGGCTTGCAAAGTTTTTGTTGAGAAATCAGTGGGAACCTGATGGGAATTCCCTTGTATGATATTTGTAATTTTCCCCTTGTTATTTTTAATATTTTTCTTTGTCTTTAATTTTTGTCAGTTTGATTACTATGTGTCTCAGTGTGTTCCTTTTTGGGTTTATCCTGCCTAGGACTTTCTGTGCTTCTTGGACTTGGTTGGCTATTTTCTTTCCCATGTTAGGGAAGTTTTCAGCTATTATCTCTTCAAATATTTTTTCAGGTCCTTTCTCTCCTCTCCTTCTGGGACCCCGAAAATATGAACGTTGGCTAGTTAAATGTTGTCCCTGAGGTCTCTTAGGCTGTTTTCATTTTTTAAATTCTTTTTTTAATATTCTATTCTGTGGCAGTGAATTCCACCATTCTGTCCTCCAGGTCATTTATTAATTCTTCTGGCTCAGTCATTGTGCTATGGATTCCTTCTAGTGTATTATTCATCTCTGTTTGTTCTTTAGTTCTTGTAGGTCTTTAGTAAACATTTCTTGCATCTTTTTCATTGTTTTCCCAAGATCTTGGATCATCTTCACTATCATTATTCTGAATTATTTTTCTGGAAGGTTGTTTATTTCCACTTTCTTTCATTGTTTTTCTGGGGTTTTACCTTGTCCCTTTACCTGGGACATAATTTTCTGCTTTTTCATCCTGATTAACTTTCTGTAAAGTGGTTTTGGTTCTAACTGTGAGATTGTGGTACTTCTTGCTTCTTCTATCTGCCCTCTGATAGAGGAGGCTAAGAGGCTTGTGTCAGCTTCTTGATGGGAGGGACTGGCAGTGGGAAAAACTGGGTCTTGTTCTGGTGGGCAGGGCCTTGCTCAGTAAAGCTTTAATCCAATTGTCTGCTGATAGGTGGGGTTGTGCTCCCACACTTTGTTGGTGACCCGGCCATGGGATCTGCCCGTTCTATAGTAGGGTTGATGGTGACTTCCAAGAGGGCTTACACCAAGGGGGTAAGGACTTCTAGGACTTCTGTTGCCAGTGTTTCTGTCTCTGTGGTGAGCCCCTGACAACCCATGTCTCCACAGGAGACCCTCCAACACTAGCAGGTACTTTTGGTTGTCTCCTGTGGGGCCACTGCTACTCTCCTCTAGGTCTTGGCATATGCAAGATTTTGTTTGGGACCTCCAAGACTGGAGTTTCTGTCTCCCCCAATCCTTTGGAAGTTCAAAATCAAATCATACTGGCCTTCAAGGTCAGATTCCTTGGGTATTCCCAGTCCCTTTGTTGAATCTCCAGGCTGGGAAGCTTGACACCAGGTTCAGAAACTTCACAACTGTGGGAGAACTTCTTTGGTTTTTTTGTTTTCCAGTTTGTGGGTAACCCACATGGCAGGTATGAGATTTGAATTTATCATGATTGTGCCCTCCTACCATCTCATTGCAAATTCTTCTTTGTCTTTGGACACGGGGCATCTTGTTTTGGTGGACTCCAGTGCCGTCCTATCAATGGTTGTCCAACAGCTAGTTGTGATTTTGGTGCTGTCTCAGGAGGAGATGAGCATATATCCTACTCTACCACCTTGAACTGGAAGCCCCATAAGGGATTTGATTTAGGTCATACCTGAATGGCCTAGTAGATTTCCCTACTTTCTTCAATTTAAAGTCTGAATTTTGTGATAATGAGCTCATGATCTAAGTGACAGTCAGTACCTGGTCTTGTTTTTACTGACTGTGTAGAGCTTCTCCATCTTTGGTGCAAAGAATATAATCTATCTGATTTTGGTATTGACCATCTGATGATGTCCATGTGTAGAGTCATCTCTTGTGTTGATGGAAGAGGGTGTTTGCTATGACCAGTGCGTTCTCTTGGCAGAACTCTGTTAGTCTTTTTTGTCTGTTACTCCAGATATCTCTTAACTTCCTGTTTTTGCATTCCCGTCCTCTATGAAGAAAAGGACATTTGTTTTGGGTGTTAGTTCTAGAAGGTCTTGTATTTCTTCATAGAACCATTCAACTTCAGCTTCTTCAGCATTAGTGGTTGTGGCATAGAGTTGGATTTCTGTGATGCTGAATGACTTGCCTTGGAAACGAATTGCGATCACTTTGTTGTTTTTGAGATTGCATCCAAGTACTGCACTTCAGACTCTTTTGTTGATTGTGAGGAATACTCCATTTCTCCTATGGAATTCTTGCTCACAGTAGTAGACCTAATGGTCATCTGAATGAATACCTCGAAGGACACACTCTTCTATTGTGTTCTTTCTGTCAAGAATGATGATGGAGGGGATATGTGTATGCTGTGCTGTTCTTAGTCACTCAGTCGTGTCCAATTCTTTGCGACCCCATGGACGGCAGCCCACCAGGCTCCTCTGTCCAGGGGGATTCTCCAGGCAAGAATACTAGACTGGGTTGCCATGCTCTCCTCCAGGGGATCTTCCCACCCCAGGGATCAAACCCAGGTCACCCACATTGCAGGTGGATTCTTTACCATCTGAGCCACCAGGGAAGCACTGGTCATTTGAATTAGATTCTCCCATTCCCATCCATTTTAATTCACTGATTCCTAAAATATCGATGTGCACTCTTGCTTTCTCCTGTCTGGCCACATCCAATTTAACTTGATTCATGGAGCTAACATTCCAGTTTCCTATGCAATATTATTCTTTATAGCATCGGATTTTCACCATGAAGCACATCTATGACTGGTATCATTTCCACTTTGGCTCAGTCTCTTCATTCTCTCTGGAGCTGTTTCTCCACTTTTCCCCAGTAGCATATTGGACACCTACCGACCTGGGAGGTTCATGTTCCAGTATCATATCTTTTTGCCTTTTCATACTGATCATGGAGTTCTTGAGGCAGGAATCCTGAAGTAGTTTCCTTCATTTCTCCAATGGACCATGTTCCAACAAAATGTGGTCTGTTGGAGGGTAAAAGTAGAGAGTCAAAAAGTTGGTTTTCAACTCAAAATGAAAAAAACTAAGATTGAGGCATCTGCTCCCATCACTTCATGGCAAACAGAAGGGGAAAGAGTTGAAGTAGTGACAAATTTTATTTTCTTGGGCTCCAAAATCAATGTGCATGGTGACTGCAGCCATGAAATTAAAAGATGCTTGCTACTTGGAAGAAAAGCTATGAAAAACATAAATATTGTATTTTAAAAAGTAGAGACATTACTTTGTCAACAAAGGTCCATCTAGTCAAAGCTATGGTTTTTCCAGTAGCCATGTATGGATGTGAGAGTTGGACCATAAAGTCTAAGCTCCAAAGAATTGATGCTTTTGAATTGTGGTGCTGGAGAAGACTCTTGAGAATCCTTTGGACTTTAAGGAGATTAAACCAGTCAATCCCAAAGGAAATCAACACTGAATATTCATTGGAAGGTCTGGTGCTGATGTTGAAGCTTCAATTCTTCGGCAGCCTGATGTGAAAAACTGACAATAGGGAGAAAAATGTAGAAAAAAAGGAACAGAGTCTCCAGGACTTATGGAGCAATACCAAAAGGTCTAACATTTATGTCATCATAGTCCCAAAAGGAGAGGAAAAGAATGTAGAAAATGTATTTGAAAAATAACGACTGAAAATTCCCCAAAATTGGCAAAAAAATATTCAAGAGCTAAGTGATTTTCATTGTATATTCACATGTAATTCCCACAACTATGACATTAAGTAAGTGAAGCAAAATCAAACATTTAAAAAATAAAGACATTAAAGTAAAGGAAAATAAACTGACCTGTGGAGTTTTAGAAATGTCATCTTGGCTAAGCCAGAACAGTTTACCAGCATTCCCTATCTTGTATGATATTTTATTATTGGCCCAAACAAGATTTTTTTTTTTCAAGTTTTGGAAGGTGAAAATAAAGCAACACTTCTGAAATCTGTTGAGGCCATCAGCGACAAATAAAGACATACAGGCAATTCTAACTAGTTCTTGCTCTCTTTGGCTCCAGGTTCATCTCATCTTCCTAAAAGAAACTCTTGCTGATCAAGAGCAACTCAAGCCCATCAAATGTGTAGAGATAGAAGTCTTCCATAATCTTTTTAAAATATAGTTTTAATTGGAGGATAATTGCTTTACAATGTTGTGTAAGTTTCTGCTGGACAACAACATGAATCAGCCATAAGTATACATATGCTCCCTGCCTCTTAAACCTCCCTCCCCACCATCCTACCCCTCTAGGTTGTCACAGAGCACGAGTTGACTCCCTGTGTTATATAGCAATTTTCCATTAGCTATTTATTTTACGTATCATAATGTATACATTTCAATGCTACTCTCTAAATTCATTCTACCCTCTCCTTTCCCACTGTGTCTGCAAGTCCATTATCTGCATCTCTATTCTTGCCCTGCAAAAAGATTAATCAGCACCATTTTTTCTAGATTCTATATATATGTATTAACAGATGATATATGTTTTTCTCTTTCTAATTTCATTCTGTATAACAGGCTCTAGGTTCATCCACATCGTTAGAACTTACATCAATGCATTCCCTTTTATGTAAGTAATTTGTAAGGTTGTTCAGTCACTAAGTTGTGTCCAGTTCTTTGTGACCCCATGGATTGCAGCATGCCAGGCTTTGTTCTTCACTATCTCTTGGAGTTTCCTGAAATTCATGTCCACTGAGTCAGTGATGATATCTAACCATCTTGTCCTCTGCCACCGCTTCTCCTTTTGTCTTCAATCTTTCCCAGCATCAGGGTCTTTGCCAGCGTGTAGATTCTTTGCATCAGGTGGCCAAAGTAGTGGAGCTTCAGCTTCAGCATTAGTCCTCCCAATGAATATTCAGGGTGAATTATATGGCTGAATCATATTCCATTGTATATATGAACCACAGCTTCTTTATCCATGTATCTGTCTATGGAAATCTAGGTTGCTTTCATGTCCTAGCTATTGTAATAGTGCTACAATGAACACCAGGTACATGTATCTTTTTCAGTTATGGTCTTCTCAGGATACATGCCCAGGAGTGGGATTGCTGGGTCATATGGTAGTTTTATTCCTAGATTTTTTTTCTTTTTCTTTTTTTAAGGAATCTCCATGCTGTTCTCCATAGTGACTGTATCAGTTTACATTCTCACCAAAAGTGCAAGAGTTCCCTTTTCTCCACATCCTCTTTAACATTTACTGTTTGTAGTTTTTTTGTGATGGCCATTCTGATTGGTGTGAGGTGATATCTCATTTTAGTTTTGACTTAAATTTCCTTAGTTACAATAAGCCATGTTGAGCATCTTTTCATGTATTTCTTGGCAATTCATATGTCTTCTTTGAAGAAATGTCTGTTGAGGTCTTTTGCCCATTTTTTCATTGTGTTGTTTGTTTTTCTGATATTGAGCTGCATCATCTGCTTGTATTAATATATTTTGGAGATTAATCCTTTGCCAGTTACTTCATTTGTAATTATTTTTTCCCATTCTGAGGATTGTCTTTTCATCTTGCTTATAGTTTCCTTTGCTGTGAAAAAACTTTTAAGTTTAATTAGGTCCCATTTGTTTATTTTTGTTTTTCCATTACTTTCCATTACTTTTGTTTTTCCATTACATTCCATTACTTTTGTTTTTCTATTTGTTTTTTATTACATTTTCCATTACTCTAGGAACTGGGTCATAGCAGATCTTGCTACTATTTATGTCAAAGAATGTTTTACTTGTGTTTCCTTCTAAGAGTTTTATATTGTCTGGTCTTACATTTAGGTCTCTAATCCAGTTTTCTGTATACTGTTAGGAAGTGTTCTAATTTCATTCTTTTACATGTAGGTATCTAGTTTTCCCTAAAGACAAAATCCAGAAAGGCAAAATGGTTGTCTGAGGAAGCCTTACAAATAGCTGAGAAAAGAAGAGAAGTGAAAGGCAAAGGAGAAAATGAAAGATATACATATTTGAATGCACAGTTCCAAAGAATAGTAAGGAGTGATAAGAAAGCATTCCTCAGTGATCAATGCAAAGAAACAGAGGATAACAATAGAATGAGAAAGACTAGAGATCTCTTCAAGAAAATTAGAGATACCCATAGATTTCTATCATCAGTGATACCAAGGGAATACTTCATGCAAAGATGGGTTCAATAAAGAATAGAAATGGTATGGACCTAACAGAAGCAGAAGATATTAAGAAGAGGTGGTAAGAAAGCACAGAACTGTACAAAAAAAAAATCTTCATGACCGAGATAACCATGATGGTGTGGTCACTCACCTAGAGCCAGACATCCTGGAATACAAAGTCAAGTGGACCTTAGGAAGCATCACTGCGAACAAAGCTAGTAGAAGTGATGGGATTCCAGTTGAGCTATTTCAAATCCTAAAAGATGATGCTGTGAAAGTGCTTCACTCAATATGCCAGCAAATTTGGAAAACTCAGCAGTGGCCACAGGATTGGAAAAGGTCAGTTTTCATTCCAATCCCAAAGAAAGCCAATGCCAAAGAACATAGCAAACTAGCAAAGTAATGCTCAAAATTCTCCAAGCCAGGCTTCAAGAGTACGTGAACCCATGAACTTCCAGATGTTCAAGCTGGAAGGCAGAGGAACCAGAGACCAAATTGCCAACATCTGTTGGGTCATAGAAAAAGCAAGAGAATTCCAGAAGAACATCTACTTCTGCTTCATTGACTATGCTAAAGCCTTTGAATGTGTGGATTACAAGAAACTGGAAAATTCAGGAGATAGGAATACCAGACCACCTTACCTGCCTCCTGAGAAATCTATATGCAGGTCAAGAAGCAATAGTTAGAACTGAACATGGGACAAGAGACTAGTTACAAACTGGAAAAAGAGTACATCAAAGCTGTATATTGTCGCCCTGCTTATTTGACTTATATGCAGAGTACATCATGAGAAACGCTGGGCTGGATGAAGCACAAGCTGGAATCAAGATTGCCGGGAGAAATATCAATAATCTCAGATATGCAGATGACACCACCCTTGTGGCAGAAAGTGAAGAAGAACTAAAGAGACTCTTGATGAAAGTGAAAGAGAGTGAAAAAGCTGGCTTAAAACTCAGCATTCAAAAAACTAAGATCATGGCACCTGGTCCCACCATTTCATGGCAAATAGGTGGGGGAACAATGGAAACAGTGACAGGCTTTATTTTCTTGGGCTCCAAAATCACTGCAAATGGTGACTGCAGCCATGAAATTAAAAGACATATGGTCCTTGGAAGAAAAGCTGTGACGAACCTAGACAGCATATTAAAAAGCAAAGACATTACTTTGGCAAAAAAAAAAAAAAAAAAAAAAGTCCATCTAATCAAAGCTATGGTTTCTCTAGTAGTCATGTACAGATGTGAGAGTTGGACTATAAAGGCTGAATGCTGAAGAATTGATGGTTTTGAGCTGTGGTGTTGGAGAAGACTCTTGAGAGTCCCTTGGACTGCAAGGAAATCAAACCAGTCAATCCTAAAGAAAATCAGCCCAGAAAAATCATTTGAGGAACTGGTGCTGAAGCTCCAATATTTTGGCCACCTGTTGTGGAGAACTGACTCATTGAAAAAGACCCTGATGCTGGGAAAGATTGAAGGTGGGAGAAGAAGCGGAAAACATGAGGTGGTTGGATGGCATCACGAACTCAATGGACATGAGTTTGAGCAACCTCCATGAGTTGTTGATGGACAGGGGAGCCTGGTATGCTGCAGCCCATGGGGTTGCAAAGAGTTGAACATGACTGAGTAACTGAACTGAACTGAGTTTTCCCAGCACCACTTAATGAAGAGGCTGTCTTTTCTCCATTGAATATTCTTTCTTACTTTGTCAGTGATGAGGTGCCCATAGTTGCGTGAGTTTATATCTGGGCTCTCTATCTTGTTCCATTGGTATATATTTTTGTTTTTGTGCCAGTACCATACTGCTTTGTTTAATGTAGCTTTGTAGTCTGTAGTCTGAAGTCAGGAAGTTTGATTCCTCCAGCTCTGTTTCTCTTTCTCAAGATTACTTTGGCTATTTGGGGACTTTTGTGTTTCCATATAAGTTGTGAGATTTTTTGTTCCAGTTCTGTGAAAAATGCTTTTGGTAATTTCATAGGGATTGCACTGGATCTGTAGATTGCTTTGGATAGTATAGTCATTTTCACAAAATTAATTCTTTCAATCCAAGAACATGGTATATTCCTCCATCTCTTTTTGTTGTCTCGATTTCTTTCATCAGTGTCTTGTAGTTTTCAGAGCATAGGTGTTTTGTCTCTTTAGGTAGGTTTATTCTTAGGAATTTTAATCTTTTTGTTGCAATGGTGAGTGGAGTTGCCTCCTTAATTTCTTTCTATGATTTTTTGTCTTTAATAATAGGAATGCAAGGGATTTCTGTGTATTGATTTTGTATCCTGTGACTTTACTATATTCACTGATTAGCTCTAGTAATTTTCTGTGGCATCTTTAGGGCATTCTATGTATAGTATCATGTCATCTGCAAACAGTGAGAATTTAAACTCTTCTTTTCCAATCTGGATTCCTTTTATTTCTTCTTCTTCTCTCACTGTCATGGCTTTGTTCTTGTTTGGTTGCTCATTTGTGTTCAACTCTTTGCAACCCCATGAACTGCAGCACCCCAGTCTTCCCTGTACTTCACCATATTCCAGAGCTTGCTCAAACTCATGTCCATCGTGTCGGTGATGCCATCCAATGATCTAATCCTTTGTCCTCCCCTTTTCCTCCTGTCTTCCATCTTGCCCAGCATCAGGGTCTTTTCTAATGAGTGGCTCTTCTCATCAGGGGGCCAAAGCATTGGAGCATCCGCTTCATCATTAGTCCTTCCAATGAATATTCAGGACTGATTTCCTTGAGGATTCACTTGTTTGATCTCTTTGCTGTCCAAGGGACTCAAGAGCCTTCTCTAGCACCACAAATAAAACCATCGATTTTTTGGAGTTTAGCCTTCATTATGGACCAACTCTCACATCTGTGCATGACTATTGGAAAAACCATAGCTTTGATAATCTGGACCTTTGGTTGCAAACCAATGTCTCTGCTTTTGAATAAGCTGTCTAGGTTTTCATAACTTTTTTCCCAAGGAGCAAGTGTCTTTTAATTTCCCGGCAGCAGTCATGGTCCAGGGTGATTGTGGAGACAGGAAAATAGTTCCTCACTGTTCCCGTTGCTTTCCATCTCAACTGATGGGACCGGATGCCATGGTCTTAGTTTAGTGAGTGCTGAAGTTTAAACCAGCTTTTTCACTCTCCTCTTTCACTTTCATCAAGAGGCTCTTTACTTCCTCTTCACTTTCTGCCATAAGGGTGGTGTCATCTGCATATCTGAGGCTATTGATATTTCTCCCTGCAATCTTGATCCAGCTTGTGATTCATCCAGCCCACATTTCACTTGAGGTACTCTGCATATAAGTTAAATAAGCAGGGTGACAATATATAGTCTTGACATACTCCTTTCCCAATTTGGAACCAGTGTGTCGCTCCATGTCCAGTTCTAACTGTTGTTTCTTGACCTGCCTACAGATTTCTCAGGACGCAGGTAAGGTGGGTCTGGTATTCCCATCTCTTGAAGAATTTTCCACAGTTTGTTGTGATTCACACATCCAAAGGCTTTAGCATAGTCAATGAAGCAGAAATAGATGTTTTTCTGGAATTCTCCTGCTTTTTTATAATCCATCGGATGTTGGCAATTTGATCTCTGGTTCCTCTACCTTTTCTAAATCCAGCTTGTACATCTGGAAGCTCTTGGTTCATGTACTGTTGCAGGCTAGTTTGAAGGATTTTGAACATGACCTTGCTAGCATGTGAAATGAGTGCAGTTGTGTGGTAGTTTGCACAATCTTTTGCATTGCCATTCTTTGGGATTGGAATGAAAACTAATTTTTTCCAGTCTTGTGGCCACTGCTGAGTTTTCTAAATTTGCTGGCATATTGAGTGCAGCACTTTCGCAGCATCATCTTTTAGGACTTAAAATAGCTCAGCTGAAATTCCCTTATCTCCATTAGCTTTGTTCATAGTGATGCTTCCTAAGGCCCACTTGACTTTACACTCCAGGATGTCTGACTCTAATTGAGGAATCACACCATCATGGTTATCCGGATCATTAAGATCTTTTTTGTTCTTGTGTATATTCTTCTTAACATCTGCTTCTGTTAGGTCCAGACTTCCAAAACTATGCTGCATAATAATGGCAAGTGTGGGTACTTTTGTCTTAATCCTGATCTTAGAGGAAATGCTTTCAGTTTTTCACCACTGAAAATAATGTTTGCTGAGGGTTGTCATACATTATTTTTATTGTTTTAAGGTTCCTTCTCTGTCTATATTCTAAAGAGTTTTTTTTTTTTAATCAAAAATGTGTGTTGAATTTTGTCAAAAGATTTCCCCACATTTATTGGGATTATCATATGATTTTTATCTTTCAATCTGTTAGTATGGTGTATCACTTTGATTGATTTGCATATATTGACAAATCATTGCATCCTTGGGATAAACAACTCTTGAACATGGTGTATGATCCATTTAATGTGCTGTTGGACTCTGTTTGCTAGTATTTTGTTGAGAATTATTGCGTCTATGTTCACAATGATATTGACTTTTATTTTATTTATTTTTCTCTGTGTGACATCTTTGGTTTTGGTACCAGGGTGATGGTGGTCTGGTAGAATGAGTTTGGCAGTTTTCCTCCCTCTGCAGTTTTTTTTTTTTTTTTTTTTTTGGAAGTTTTGCAGAAAGTTTTCACTTTCATCTCAGGGTCAAAGGGTTTGTTAACAAAATAAGCCACTTGTTATATACAAATAAATAATATCAGTATTTATTAGAGAATTATCTAGCTTACTTTCAATACACTAACATTAAAAGAAAAGAGAAAGAGAAACAGCAGAGGATACATCACCAAATTGGGATTTGACCAACATCCAAACAGCACTGGGAAGTCCTGTGACACAGCACATCTGGAGTCCCAAATGGTAAAAGGTTCCAGGAAGTACATCCACTCCATGGGCGAGACTTCAAAAATTGCAGTTTGGGGTTCCCGCTTATAATCCCAGGACGCAAACTGATAGCATCATCAATCTGTGAGCAAATTGGAGCTCTGGTTTCATGTTAATGCTGTTTTGTTGTGTAAAACTTAGAATGTTAAGCCTTGGCCTGATTGGCCAGACCCCCTGTATGGGCTCAACAGTCTCAAGATTCATCCCTTATCCTATTTACAGTGCTGTAAGGTTTGCACTCACAGCAGTCAGCGAGGGGACTTATAGTCACAGCATTGTCCGGGCAGGTTAAAACAAGGTCAGAGTCCTATTCTGCTTTGACTTGAAAGCCTAAACAAGACTTTTTAATTTCCCTAACATTGGGATCCCAGCAAACTTGAAAATTCTTAAAGAAATGGGAATACCAGACCACCTTACCTGCCTCCTGAGAAACGTGTATGCAGATGAAGAAGCAGCAGTTAGAACCAGACATGGAACAAAAAGACTGGTTCCAAATTGGGAAAGGAGTATGTCAAGGTTGTATATTGTCACCTTGCTTATTTAAACTATATGCAGAGTACATCATGCAAAATGCTGGACTGGATGAATCACAAGCTGGAATCAAAATTGCCAGGAGAAATATCAATAGCCTCAGATACGTAGATGACACAACCCTATGGCAGAAAGTGAAGAGGAACTAAAGGGCCTTTTGATGAAGGTGAAAGAGGAAAGGGAAAAAGCTGGTTTAAAACTCAACATTCAAAAAGCTAAGATTAAAAAAAACATTAAGATCATGGCATCGGTTCCCATCAGATGGGGAAACAGTGAAAACAATGAGAGACTTTATTTTCTTAGGCTCTACAGTCACTGCAGATAGTGATTGCAGCCATGAAATTAAAAGACACTTGCTCCTTGGAAGAAGAGCTCTGACAAATCTAGATAGCATACTAAAAAGCGGAGACATCACATTGCTGACAAATTTTTTTTTCCAGTAGTCATGTATAGATGTGAGAGTTGGACCATAAAGAAGGCTGAGCACTGAAAAACTGGTGCTTTTGAACTGTGGTACTGGAGAAGATTCTTGAGAGTTCCTTGGACTGCAAGGAGATCAAACCAGTCAGTCCTAAAGGAACTCAATCCTGAATATTCATTGGAAGGACTGATGCTGAACCTGAAGCTTTATTACTTTGGCCACCTGATGAGAAGAGCTGACTCATTGGAAAAACCCTGATGCTGGGAAAGATTGAGAGTGGAAGAAAGGGCAACAAATGATGAGATGATTGGATGGCACCATCAACTCAATGGGCATGAGTTTGAGCAAACTCTGGGATATAGTGAAGGACAGGGAAGCCTGGCATGCTGCAGGCCATGGGTTCCAAAGATTCAGACATGACTGAGCCCAAGTGGCTGAACCACACAACAATCCCTCTCAAATTCAAAGAATTTGAGAAGGATTATACCAAACATCTTTTCTGACCACAATACTATCAGATTAGATATCAATTACAGGGAAAATAAAACTCTAAACAACACAAACACATGGAAATTAAACAATATAATTCTATAATAACCAAGAGGTTACTGAAGAAATCAAAGTGGAAATTAAAAAAAAAATGAGACAAATTACAACAAAAACACAATGACCCAAAACTTACGGGATGCAGCAAAGTCAGTTTTAAGAGGGAAGCTTATAGTAATGCAATCCTACCTCAAGAAATAAGAAAAACATCAAATAGAAAACCTAACCTTAGAGCTAAAGCAACTAGAAAAAGAAAAACAAAAATTAAAAAATCCCAACGTTAGTAGAAGGAAAGAAATCATATAGATAAGAGAAGGAATAACTGAAAAAGAAATGAAGGAAACAAAGAAAAGATCAATAAAACTAAAAGCTGATTCTTTGAGAAGATAAACAAAACTGACCAACCAATAGCCTGACTCATCAGGAAAAAAAGCAAGAAGACTCAAATCAGCAAAATTAGAAATGAAAAGGGAGAAGTTGCAATAGACAACACAGGAATACAAAGGATAATAGGAGACTACTATGTGCAATTTTATGCCAATAAAATGGACAACCTGGGAGAAACGAATGAATTCTTCAAAAAGTAAAATCTTCCAAGACTGAACCAGAACAAAAAAGAAATTATGAACAGACCAATCACAAGTACTGAAACTGAAACTGTGACCAAAAAAATGTCCCCAGAAATGAAAGTCCAGGGCCAGATGACTTCACAAATGCATTCTATCAAGTGTTCAGAGACAAGCTAATGTCTATTTTACTTTTTAATAAAGTATAGTAATTGCTATATCAAATTACCACAAACTTTGTGGCTTAGGAACACAAAAATTTATTCTCTCACAATTATGGAGTCTAGCAGTCTCTGAAATCAAGGTGTCAGCAAAGCTATTCTGCCCCTTCAGGCTCTAGGGAAGAATCATTTTTTCACTTCTTCTAGCATCTCATGGCCCCAGTTGTTCATTGTGTAGTGATTGAATAATTCCAATCTCTGCACACTTTTATCATCACCTTCTCTGTGTTTATTATCTGTGACCTCTTTTATCCTCTTATAAGGATTCCAATCGTTGAATCTAGGGCTCACCCTAAATCCAGGATGATTTCTTGTCAAGATCCTTAACTAATTAAATCTGCAAAGACTCTATCTCCAAATAAAGTCACATTCTGAATTTCTGAGTGGATGTGTTTTTGAGGAAATACTATTTAAACTCACTATATGTGATCAGTAACATTGTTTAATTTTTGAATGTTAAATCAAACTTACTTTTGGGATAAACCCTTATTGGTCATGATTTATTAATATTTTTACAATTGTTAAATTGGATTTGGTAAGCTTCTGTTTAAGAATCTTGCCTATATATTGGTAAGGAAGTCTGTAGTGTTCTTTTCTTGCAATGGCTTTGCCAGGTTTTGATATCAGGATAAGGCCAGTTCAGTTCAGTTCAGTCACTCAGTTGTGTCCCATCCTTTGCGATCCCATGGATTATAGCACGTCAGGCTTCCCTGTCCATCAACAACACTCGGAGCTTGCTCAAACTCATGTCCAACAAGTCAGTGATGCCATCCAACCATCTCACCCTCTCTTGTCCCCTTCTCTTCCTGCCTTCAATTTTTCCCAACATCAGGGGATTTTCCAATGAGTCAGTTCTTTCCATCAGGTGGCCAAAATGTTGGAGTTTCAGCTTCAGCATCAGTCCTTCCAATGAATACTCAGGACTGATTTCCTTTAGGATTGACTGGTTTGATCTTGCTGTCCAAGGAACTCTTAAGAGTCTTCTCCAACACCACAGTTCAAAATCACCAATTCTTCAGCGCTCAGCTTTCTTTATAGTCCAACTCTCACATCCATACATGACTACTGGAGAAACCATAGCTTTGATTAGATGGACATTTGTTGGCAAAGTAATGTCTCTGCTTTTTAATATTCTGTCTAGGTTGGTCATAACTTCCAAGGAGCAAGCATCTTTTAATTTCATGACTGCACTCACCATCTGCAGTGATTTTGGAGCCCCCCAAAATAGAGTCTCTCACTGTTTCCATTGTTTCCCCATCTATTTGCCATGAAGTGATGGGACCAGATGTTACGATCTTAGTTTTCTGAATGTTAAGTTTTAAGCCAGCTTTTTCACCCTCCTCTTTCACCTTCATCAAGAAGCTCTTTAGTTCCTCTTTGCCTTTTGGCATAAGGGTGGTGTCATGTGCATGTCTGAGGTTATTGATATTTCCCCTGGCAATCTTGATTCCATCTTGTGCTTCATCCAGTTCAGCATTTCGCATGATGCACTCAGCTTGTAAGTTAAATAAATAATGTGACAATATACAGCCTTGACACACTGCTTTCCCAACTTGGAACCAGTCTCTTGTCCCATGTCCGGTTCTAACTGTGACTTCTTGACCTGCATACAGGTTTCTCAGGAAGCAGGTCAGGTGGTCTGGTATTGCCATCTCTTGAAGAATTTTCCACAGTTTGTTGTGATCCACACATTCAAATGCTCCAGCATAGTCAATAAAGCAGAAGTAGATGTTTTTCTAGAACTCTGTTACTTTTTCTATGATCCAATGGATGTTGACAATTTGGTCTCTGGTTCTTCTGCCTTTTCTAAATCCCACTTGAACATTTGGAAGTTCTTGGTTCACATACTGTTGAAGCCTGGCTTGGAGAATTTTGAGCATTACATTGCTACATTGTGAGATGAGTGCAATTGTGTGGTAGTTTGAACAATCTTTGGCATTGCCCTTCCTTGGGATTGAAATGAAAACTGACATTTTCCAGTGCTGTGGCCACTGCTGAGTTTTCCAAATTTGCTGGCATATTGAGTGCAGCATTTTCACAGCATCATCTTTTAGGATTTGAAATAGCTCAACTGGAATTCCACCACCTCCACTAACTTTGTTCGTAGTGATGCTTCCTAAGACCCACTTGACTTCACATTCCAGGATGTCCGGCTCGAGGTGAGTGATCACACCATTGTGATTATCTGGGTCATGAAGATCTTTTTTGTACAGTTCTTCTGTGTGTTCTTGCCACCTGTTCTTAATATCTTCTGCTTCTGTTAGGTCCATGCCATTTCTCTCGTTTATTGAGCATAAGTTGTGGTAAATCCTCTGAGTGAGTAGAGAAGGGACATGGGAAGGGATTAACACCCAAAAAGAACATGTTAATGAACAGGCTACTGCTGGGGCTCAGTCTCCCGGAGAACTTCCAGAGACTTGGAGGCACACTCTTTGAGAGGTCCCACCAGCAAAGAGGCTGGGGCACTGACACCCCCCACCATCATCCTGGGAAATCAGTTCCTCAGTACCTCAGGACTGCCCTGCCCAGAGACAGTGATACGTCTGGAATAACCAAATTACCCCAGGGAGAGAGATGCAGGGGTGCTGTGTGACCTTAGAGTAGGCTTCAGCTATTGACAGGGCATCCACCAGCAGTGTCTGTACAGTTCCATCCCTGGAGAAGGTCAGGCCAAAGGATGCAAGCAGTAGCAATCAGCCTGACTTCATCATCACACCCTCCTTCCTTCATATCAAAGTATTTTAGACAAAGCGTGTGGTTGCTGGTGGGAGATAGTTGGCACCCCATCACTGTAGGGCAGTTTAGCAATAGGCCACTTTAGATGTGAGGAACATCTAAATGTCCTCCCACCAGACTCAAACCACAGCAGTGAATGGAAACCGAATTTCAGTGTCAGAGGGCCTGCCATGCTGCTGAGCACCTGGGCCCACTCTTCTCTTTTACCTTGCAGCTTCATTTAGTCAGTTAGTCTCACCACAGCCTTCCAGAACCCCAGGAGCAACTGCTCCAAGCTGAGCCAGGGTCTAGAGCATGATTCAGGGAACAAGATGGCTACTTCTGAGGGAGGATATCTCTTCCCAGGTTCTGCCTCCAGCAAGTGTCCCTGTGACCAGATCTGGATCTGTTCTGACCAAGGTGGTGGTGTTGTGTTGGAGTTGATAGCAACTCCTCACCTGCTGGCCACAAGCTTGAAGGGCTCTGAACCTGGCCATAATGCAGATGGACTGCAGAGCCATTCCTAACATATACTCAGCCAGAATGGGTGACCCCTCAGTCCCCAGGGTCCTTGTCCTTGGAAGGGAGAGAAGGCCCAGGGCAAGGGTCCCAGCCACTGGGCAGGAAGGCCTGCTGCAAGCCAGGATAGTTGCTGGGGGCCTGGCATGTGTCCTTGCTTGCATTGCCCGGTGCTTAGGGGTAGCAGCCAGGGTCTAGGGTTCAAGGACCTGTCCATCTTGCTTTCCTCAGTGCCTAGAGCATCCCCAGCCTTGCCAGTCTATGCTGAGGTAACAGTGGCTACCATGGGAGTCTGAGCAGCTTGCCATTCATAGCTAATTAACTCCAAATACTCAAGTAAGACATGAATGGATTTTTCTGATACAAATAAAATTATTTCAGTAAAGCCAAGACTCCTTGACCACTCACCCTTTGCTGAATATCAGGCCCCCAGGTAACACTGTTTAGATTTGCTGACGGTACTTTCAGATCCTCCCAATGCAATTACAGACACTTGCATTCACCTGTACCTAGGCAAGCATCTCTCTGTATGTGTTACAAATGGCATAATCTGTCCCTACTTTTCCTGCAGTTTGATGTTTTTCACCATCAACCCTGTTGTTGAGTGGAATGTATATTAGTGCATGCCTCTCTACCATTCGTTTAATGGCCGCTGTACTCCCTGTATGACTGGACTGGCTGAAGGAGTGTTTCTCCTAGTGAAAGATATTTGGGGTCTGGGTAAGTTTCTGCAGTGCCCTTCCTTGGGCTAAATGGGTTCTTCTCTGTTACTCTGGGGCATCTCCAAGCCCCAGTGACTCCTTCACCTTTACTTGCTCTGGGGCTGGTTCCTCCACTCCCTTGTCTCAGCTTTGAACTCTGCCAGCAAGCCCACATCTCAGGGACCTTACCTGGCCACCTTTACTGGACAGCCTTTGGGTGTAGCTACCAACAGACTAGCCTCTACATTTTGTAAGGGACAGAGGCCAATAAGCATTTGTTGAGCCCGACACTCTTGGTCATGCTGTGTCCTTCTAGAAGAAAATTTTAAGGGCAGTCTTAAAGGGGCATGTTTACATACTGATGGTTTCCTCGACTGCCACTCCTGGAGGGAAGCCAGTGCCAGGGCTGGCTGTGATCTGTGACCCAGTCTGCACTGCAAGGAGGAGCCTTGCAGAAGGCAAGAAACCTGGGTCACATCCTACCCCACAACTTCCCAGTTCTGGGCCCTCTGGCCAGTCAGAACCATATCTGAGCCTTGAAGGGGAAATAAAGGATCCAGTTAAATGACACCCCTAGGCAGCCCAGACAAATTGGGAAAGAGGGAACACTCTAGAGGATGACTGACTTAGCTTATGCAATAAATAAAAGGTAAGAAAAGCAAAAGGGTGAGAGGCATTTTAGATTAAAAGAGAATTAAGAAATGTAACATCCAAATATCCTGGGTGGCCTTTGAGGGGGATCTTTTCTTCCCAAAAGAAAAGAGACTATTTCTGAGGCAGTAGGAAAATGTGATCAAGGATTGGTTATCAAATGACACCAGAGACTTCTTGACTGTTTAGTGTTATAAAGGTATATTACAGTTGTGTAGCAAAATGTGCTTGCATGGTATACAGGGGATTTTAGGATTTTAGTTATTTTATATAAGATGTCTAATTACCAGCGACCTCTTTGTCTACAGTATATGAATATTACAACAAGCAACTTTTATTTGTAAAAGTGGAAGAATAAAGCTATTTGCAAACATTTTAAAAATTAAATAAGAATCAAAGTCAATAATACTGCAGTGAAGCCAAGTATATTCATTTATTGATAGTGAGAATATACAAGCATATGGGAAGATAATTTGTCAATAAGTAGATAGAGCCATAAAAATATTTGTTCATGTTCTCTAGGCCAAGAATCTCTCTGCTGGGAATTTGCTCTGATGAAATAAACCAAAGAGGGGGAACCTTTCACAGCAAGGCGTGGTTTTTTGAGCTCACATACTTTGGCTTGATGGTGTTGGAAAGCAAAGTGCTAAGAGCTATGTCGCAATTTGGAGGCCTGAGCAACTCACTGTGGGAAGAGCACTGTGATTACAGCCACATGAAGGCATGTGTGCCTGGGGCCCACCCTAGCAGAGAGCCCAGAGAGTGAGAGGGCTGCCACTTCTGGGGAAGGGGCAGTCCTGCTGGGAAGCAGGGACTGGAGGTTTTTTAAGCCGGTACCATGCTGTCTTAGCCACAAACATAACTTGTTGGAAATGGATTGTGAGCCTGGAGTGGTCTGTGATTACTTACCACAGAATTGAGAATTCAGCTTTCCATAGGCCAAAGCTGGACTTTCAGGGGTCCTGGGAAGCGATGTCCTGGTCTCATTTCTCCCATGTGCCCCTCTCTGTCAATCTTTGAACTCTGTGCTTACACATAGGCAGGCCTGAGATTGTCAGACCCTCTCCTGAAAGCTTGGGTGGAGAAGGAGTGAGGTCGCAAAGGCAGAGTGTCCAGGGAGAAGGGAGGGTCCATAGAGGGGAACGGAAACAGAATAAAGGAAGCTTACTGGTGCTAGGTCCTTGACACACATTATCTTTCTGCCTCAGAACTTTAGAATGAGGCACAGCATAACATCTCTCATCACTACTTCTTCACCATAGTCCACAGTAGATATTATCATCCCCATGTCCCAGATGAGGAAACAGAGGCTCTAAGGGATTGGTTATTTCACTAGGTTTACTGGTTTTATGTGTAGAGTTGAGATGCTAACCCAGGCCTGTATTTTTCGGGGTCAGGTTTTGGGAGCAGGGTTCCAATTTTTCCTCACTGACATTTGTTATTTTCTGTTATAGCTATTACTATTGCCATCCTAGTGGGTATGAAGTGGCATCTTGTGGTTTTGATTTGCATTTTCCTAATGATTAGTGATTTTGAACATGTGTCTCTTGGCCATTTGTATATTTTCTTTGGACAAATGTCTATCCAACTCCTTTGTCCATTTTTAAGTTGGATTGTCCTTTTTGTTGAATTGTAAGAGTGCCTGATAAATTCTGGATACTAGACTCTCGTCAGATATATGAATTGTAATATTTTCTCCTGGTCTGTGGGTTGTCTTTACACTCTCTTCTAAAAAAATTAATTTCTAAATTGAGGTATAATTGAGTATTAAGAGTTTTATATATTTAAGATGATTAATTTAGGTACAATTTGATAATTTGAGATACACCGGGAAGCTGTCTCTTCATATAGTTACCACTGTGTGTGTGTCTGTCTGTCAGTGGTGAGAATATTTAAGATCTACCCTCTTAACAAATTTCAAGTATACAGTCCAGAATTGTTAATATGGTCACAACGGTATACCATAGAATGGTAGTACTTTTTTATCTTGCATAACTAAAACTTTGTACTCCTTGACCAGCCATCTCCTCTTTTCCCCCTCTCTCCATCCCTTGATAACTACCATTTTACTCTCTGTTTCTGAGTTCAACTGTTTTAGATTCTACATGTAAGTGAGATCTTGCAGTACTTGTCTTTGTATCTGGATTAATGCATTTAACATAATATCCTCCAGGTTCATTCACATTTCCATGTTGTCACAAGTTACAAGATTTCCTTCCTTTTTAAGGCTTGAAATATACATATATATAACTAGCTGATGTATATATATGTTGGTATATACATATGCATGTACATATGTATGTATTTATGTGTGTGTGTGTATATATATATAAAACTTTCTTTATCCATTCATTCATTGATGGACACTTAGTGTGTTTGCATAACTTGGCTTTTGTGAATAATACTGAAGTGAATATGGCAGTGCAGATATTGCTTTGACACTCTGATTTTATTTCTTTTGGATATATACCCAAAAGTGAAGAATTACTGGATCATAAGATAGTTCTATTTTTAATTTTTTGAGTAACTTCATATTGTTTTCTACTAAGGTCATACCAATTTACATTCTGAAGAACTGATGCTTTTGAATCATGGTACTGGAGAAGACTCTTGAGTGTCCCTTGGACAGCAAAGAGATGAAACCAGTCAATCCTAAAGGAAATCAACCCTGAATATTCATTGGAAGGACTAATGCTGAAACTGAAGCTCCAATGCTTTGGTCACCTGATTTGAAGAGCTGACTCATTGGCAAGGACCCTGATGCTTGGAAAGGTTGATGGCCGAAGGAGAAGGTGACATTAGAGCATGAGATGGTTGGATGGTATCACCATCTTGATGGATATGAATTTGAGCAAACTCTGGGAGACAGTGAAGGACAGGAAGCCTGGCATGCTGCAGTCCATGGGGTTGCAGAGAGTTGGACACGACTTAGTGACTGAACAAGAACAACAAATTTACATTCCCACCGGTAGTGTACAGATGTTCCATATTCTCCACATCCTCAACAACACTTATTATCTTTCATCTCTGATAATAGCCATTCAACAGATATAAGGTAATATCTCACTGAAGTTTTGAGTTACATTTCTCTAGGCTTCCCAGGTGGCTCAGTGGTAAAGAACCAGCTTACCAATGCAGGAGACATGTGTTCGATTCCTGGGTCAGGAAGATACTCTGGAGAAGGAAATGTCAACCCACTCCAGTGTTCTTCCCTGGGAAAATCCCATGGACAGAGGAGCCTGGAGGGCTACAGTCCATGGCATTGCAAAGAGTTGGACACAACTGACCAGCTGACCATGCACGCACAATGACTAGTGAAGCTGAACATTTTTCATATATCTGTTGGCCATTTGTATGTCTTCTTTTGAGAAGTGTCTATTCATATCTTTTGTCCATCTTTTAATTGAGTTATTTGGTTTTTTTGCTACTGAGTTGTTCATGTTTCTTATTTATTTGGGAGTATTAGCTCTCATTAGAAATATGGTTTGCAAATATTTTATCCCATTCCATGGATTGCCTTTTCATTCCATTGATTGTTTTCTTTGCTGGGCAGAAACTTTCTGGCTTGATGAAATCCCACTTGTTTCTTTTTGGTTTTATTGCCTTTGTTTTTGGTGTGATTTTCAGAATGACAGTGTCGAAGCTTTCCTTCTACATTTTCTTTTAGTAGTTTTATGACTTCAGGTCTTACATTTAAGTCTTTAATCCATTTGAGGTTGATATTTTTGTATATGGTGTGATATAAGTATCCAACTTCATCCTCCTGCATGTGGATATCCAGTTTTCCCAAGATTGTTTATTGAAGAAATTATCATTTTCTTGTTTTGGATTCTTGGTACCCTAGTCAATTGATGTATATGTATGGATTTATTTCTGGGCTCTCAATTCTGTTATTGGTCTGTATGTCTGTTTTTATGCCATTAGCATACTGTTTTGATTATTGTAGCTTTATCACATATTTTGAAATGGTGAATTGTGATGCCTTCACCTTTGTTCTTCTTGCTCAAGATTGCTTTGTCTATTCAGGGTCTTTTGTGGTTCCATATGAATTTTCCATTTCTGTAAAGAAAGCCATTGGAATTTTGATAGTATTGCACTGACTCTGTGTATTGCTTTTGGTAGTATTACCATCTTAACACTATTGTCTTCTAATCCATGAATACAAGTTGTTCCATTTATTTATGTCTTCTTTAATTTCTTTCAGCAATGTTTAGTAGTTTTTAGTGTGCAAGTCTCCACTCTCCTTGGTTAAACTTATTCACTAGTATTTTATTCTTCTGATGCTATTGTAGATAAAATTATTTTTCTTAATTTCCTTCTTAGATTGTTCAGGCTTCTACATAGAAATACAACTGATCTTTGAATGTTTTCACTTTGAGGTGTTTTTTGGTATGTTGATTTTGTATCTCGAAACTTTACTGTATCCTCCCCCTTAATGGATCACTGCCTTGTCACAACAAAGGGGCTTGTGTAACTCAACGAAGCTATGACCTATGCTGTGCAGGGCCACCCAAGATGGACGGGTCATAGTGGAGAGTTCTGACACAAGGTGATCCACTGGAGGAGGTAATGGCAAACCATCCCAGTATAATTGCTGTGAGAACCCCATGAACTGTATAAAGAGTCAAAAAGATTTGATACCAAAAGATGAGCCCTCCAGGGAGGACTGTGTCCAATATGCTATTGGGGAAGAGTGGAGGACGACTACTAATAGCCCCAGAAAGAATGAAGTGGCTGATCCACTCAGCTGTGGATCTTTGAGGTGATGAAAGTAAAATCTGATGTTGTAAAGAACAATATTGCATAGGAACCTGGAATGTTAGGTCCATGAATCAAGGTAAATTGGATGTGGTCAAGCAGGAGATGGCAAGAGTAAAAAATTGACATCTTAGGAATGAGTGAACTTTATTTATTTATATAATTTTTAAAAAATTAATTAATTTATTTTAATTGGAAGCTAATTACTTTACAATATCATAGTGATTTTTGCCATACATTGACATGAATCAGTCATGGGTGTACATGTGTTCCCCATCCTGAATCCCCCTTGCACCTCCCTCCCCATCCCATCCCTCAGGGTCATCCCCGTGCACCAGTCCTGAGCACCCTGTCTCATACATCGAACCTGGACTGGCGATTCGTTTCACATATGATAATATACATGTTTCAATGCTATTCTCTCAAATCATCCCACCCTCGCCTTCTCCCACAGAGTTCAAAATTCTGTTCTTTACATCTGTGTCTCTTTTGCTGTCTCACCTATAGGGTCATCATTACCATCTTTCTAAATTCCATATATATGCATTAATATAGCATATTGGTGTTTTTCTTTCTGACAACTTCACTCTGTATAATGGGCTCCAGTTTCATCCATCTCACTAGAACTGATTCAAATGCATTCTTTTTAATAGCTGAGTAATATTCTATGGTGTATATGTACCACAGCTTCCTTATCCATTCATCTGCCTATGGACATCTAGGCTGCTTCCATGTCCTAGCTATTGTAAACAGTGCTGCAATGAACATTTGGGTATGCGTGTCTCTTTCAATTCTGGTTTCCTTGGTGTGTATGCCCAGCAGTGGGATTGCTGGGTTGTATGGCAGTTCTAATCCCAGTTTTTAAAGGAATCTCCACACTGTTCTCTATAGTGGTTGTACTAGTTTGCATTCCCACCAACAGTGTAAGTGGGTTCCCTTTTCTCCATACCATCTCCAGCATTTATTGCTTGTAGACTTTTGGACAGCACCCATTCTGACCGGCATGAGATGGTACCTCATTGTGGGTTTGATTTGCATTACTCTGATAATGAGTGATGTTGATCATCTTTTCATGTGTTTGTTAGCCAAGTGTATGTCTTCTTTGGAGAAATGTCTGCTTAGTTCTTTGGCCCATTTTTTGATTGGGTCGTTTATTTTTCTGAAATTGAGCTTCACATGTTGCTTGTATATTTTGGAGATTAATTCTTTGTCAGTCGCTTTGTTTGCTATTATTTTCTCCCATTCTGAAGGTTGTCCTTTAACCTTGCTTATAGTTTTCCTTTGTTGTGCAAAAGCTTTTAAGTTTAATTAGATCCATTTATTTATTTTTGTTCTCATTTTCATTACTCTGGGAGGTGGGTCATAGAGGATCCTGCTGTGATTATGTTGGAGAGTGTTTTGCCTATGTTTTCCTCTAGGAGTTTTATAGTTTCTGGTCTTACATTTAGATCTTTGATCCATTTTGAGTTTATTTTTGTGTGTGGTGTTAAAAAGTGTTCTAGTTTCATTCTTTTACAAGTGGTTGACCAGTTTTCCCAGCACCACT
This sequence comes from Muntiacus reevesi, assembly GCF_963930625.1. Classification (NCBI taxonomy): domain Eukaryota; kingdom Metazoa; phylum Chordata; class Mammalia; order Artiodactyla; family Cervidae; genus Muntiacus; species Muntiacus reevesi. The sequence continues at coordinate 179,752,638 of NC_089249.1, read as the reverse complement.
TGTTAAAGAGATTGTCTTTTCTCCATTGTATATTCTTGCCTCCTTTGTCAAAGATAAGGTGTCCATAGGTGCATGGGTTTATCTCTGAGTTTTCTATTTTGTTCCACTGATGTATATTTCTGTCTTTGTGCTAGTACCATACTGTCTTGATGACTATGGCTTTGTAGTATAGTCTAAAGTCAGAAAAGTTGATTCCTCCAGTTCCATTCTTTCTCAAGATTGCTTTAGCTATTCAAGGTTTTTTGTATTTCCATACAAATTGTGAGATTATTTGTTCTAGTTCTCTGAAAAATACCATTGGTAGCTTGATAGGGATTGCATTGAATCTATAGGTTGCTTTGGGTAGTATACTCATTTTCATATATTTAATCATATATTGATTTTTCTGATCCATGAACATGGTATATTTCTCCATCTATTTATGTCATCTTTGATTTCTTTCATCGGTGTTTTATAGTTTTCTAAAGATAGGTCTTTTGTTTCTTTAGGTAGATTTATTCCTAAGTATTTTATTCTTTTTGTTGCAATGGTGAATGGAATTATTTCCTTCATTTCTCTTTCTGTTTTCTCATTGTTAGTGTATAGGAATGCGAGGGATTTTTGTGTGTTAATTTTATATCCTGCAACTTTACTATATTCATTGATTAGTCCTAGTGATTTTCTGGTGGAGTCTTTAGGGTTTTCTATGTAGAGGATCATGTCATCTGCAAACAGTGAAAGCTTTACTTCTTCTTTTAGAATCTGGATTCCTTTTATTTCTGTTTCTTCTCTGATTGCTGTGGCCAAAACTTCCAAAACTATGTTGAATAGTAGTGGTGAGAGTGGGCACCATTGTCTTATTCATGATTTTAGGGGAAATGCTTTCAATTTTTCAGCATTGAGGATAGAGTTTGCTGTGGGTTTATCATATACGGTTTTTATTATGTTGAGGTATGTTGCTTCTATGCCTGCTTTCTGGAGGGTTTTTATCATAAATGGATGTTGAGTTTTGTCAAAGGCTTTTTCTGCATCTATTGAGATAATCATATGGTTTTTTTCTTCCAATTTGTTAGTGTGGTGTATCACAGATTGACTTGTGAATATTGAAGAGTCCTTGCATCCCTGAGATAAAGCCCACTTGGTCATGATGTATGATGTTTTTAATATGTTGTTGGATTCTGTTTGCTAGAATTTTGTTAAAGGTTTTTGCATCTATGTTCATCAATAATATTGGCCTGTAGTTTTCTTTTTTTGTGTGGCATTATTGTCTAGTTTCGGTATTAGGGTGATGGTGGCCTCATAGAATGAGTTTGCAGTTTATCTTCCTCTGTAATTTTCTGGAAGAGTTTGAGTAGGATAGGTGTTAACTCTTCTCTAAATTTTTGGTAAAATTCAGTTGTGACGCTGTCTTGTGCTGGGCTTTTGTTTGTTGGGAGATTTCTGATTACAGTTTCGAACTCTATGCTTGTGATGGGTCTGTTAAGATTTTCTATTTCTTCCTGGTTCAGTTTTGGAAAGTTATACTTTTCTAAGAATTTGTCCATATTTTCCAAGTTGTCCATTTTATTGTCATATAGTTGCTGATAGTAGTCTCTTATGATCCTTTGTATTTCTGTGTTGTCTCTTGTGATTTCTCCATTTTTGTTTCCATTTTTGTTGATTTGATTCTTCTGCCTTTTTTTCTTGATGAGTCTGGCTGATGGTTGTCTATTTTATTTATCTTCTCAAAGAACCAGCTTTTAGCTTTGTTGATTTTTGCTATGGTCTCCTTTGTTTCTTTTTCATTTATTTCTGCCCTAATTTTTAAGATTTCTTTCCTTCTACTAAGCCTGGGGTTCTTCATTTCTTCTTTTTCTAGTTGCTTTAGGTGTAGAGTTAGGTTATTTACTTGATTTTTCTCTTGTTTCTTGAAGTAAGCTTGTATTGCTATGAACTTCCCGCTTAGTACTGCTTTTACTGAATACCATAGGTTTTGGATTGTTGTGTTTTCATTTTCGTTTGTTTCTATGGATATTTTTATTTCTCTTTTGATTTCTTCTGTGATTTGTTGGTTATTCAGAACCATGTTGTTTATCCTTCATATGCTTGTATTTTTCTTTTTTCATTTATTTTTTTTTAGTTGGAGGCTAATTACTTTACAATATTGCAGTGGTTTTTGCCATACATTGACATGAATCAGCCATGGATTTATATGTGTTCCCCTTCATATACTTGTATTTTTAATAGTTTTTTCCCCCCTGTACTTGACATCTAATCTTACCACATTATGATCAGAAAAGATGCTTGAAATAATTACAATTTTTGTGAATTTACCAAGGCTAGATTTATGGCCCAGGATGTGATCTATCCTGGAGAAGTTTCCGTGTGCACTTGAGAAAAAGGCGGAATTCATTGTTTTGGGGTGAAATGTCCTATAGATATCAATTAGGTCTAACTGGTCCATCATGTCATTTAAAGTTTGTGTTTCCTTGCTAATTTTCTATTTAGTTGATCTATCCATAGGTGTGAGTGGGGTATTAAAGTCTCCCACTATTATTGTGTTACTGTTAATTTCCCCTTTCATACTTTTAGCATTTGTCTTACATATTGGGGTGCTCCTATGTTGGATGCATATATATTTATAATTGCTATATCTTCTTCTTGGATTGATCCTTTGATCATTATGTAGTGTCATTCTTTGTCTCTTTTCACAGCCTTTAATTCAAAGTTTGTTTTATCTGATACGAGTATCTTTACTCCTGCTTTCTTTTGGTCTCCATTTGCATGAATTATCTTTTCCCAGCTCTTCACTTTCAGTCTGTATGTGTCCCTTGTTTTGAGGTGGGTCTCTTGTAGACAGCATATGTAGGGGTCTTGTTTTTGTATCCATTCAGCCAGTCTTTGTCTTTTGGTTGGGGCATTCAACCCATTTACATTTAAGGTAATTATTGATAAGTATGATCCCATTGCCATTTACTTTGTTGTTGTGGGTTCGAGTTTATAAACCTTTTCTGTGTTTCTTGTCTAGAGAAGATCCTTTAGCATTTGTTGAAGAGCTGGTTTGGTGCTGCTGAATTCTATAAGCTTTTGCTTGTCTGTAAAACTTTTGATTTCTCCTTCATATTTGAATGAGATCCTTGCTGGATGCAGTAATCTGAGTTGTAGGTTTTTTTCTTTCATCAATTTAAGTATGACCTGCCATTCCCTTCTGGCCTGAAGAGTTTCTATTGAAAGATCAACTGTTATCCTTATTGGAATTCCCATGTATGTTATTTGTCATTTTTTCCCTTGCTGCTTTTAATATTTGGTCTTTGTGTTTGATCTTCATTAATTTGATTAACATGTGTCTTGGGGTGTTTCACCTTGGGTTTATCCTGTTTGGGACTCTCTGGGTTTCTTGGACTTGGGTGGCTATTTCCTTCCCCATTTTAGGGACGTTTTCAACTATTATCTCCTCAAGTATTTTCTCGTGGCCTTTCTTTTTGTCTTCTTATTCTGGGACTCCTATGATTCGAATCTTGGGGTGTTTAACATTGTCTCAGAGGTCTCTGAGGTTGCCCTCATTTCTTTTCATTCTTTTTTCCTCTCTGCTTCATTTATTTCCACCATTCTATCTCCCACCTCACTTATCCTATCTTCTGTCTCAGTTATTCTACTGTTGGTTCCCTACAGAGTGTTTTTGATCTCGGCTATTGCATTATTCATTATTGACTGACTCTTTTTTATTTCTTCTAGGTCCTTGTTAAACCTTTCTTGCATCTTCTTAATTCTTGTCTCCAGACTGTTTATCTGTAACTCCATTTTGTTTTCAAGATTTTGGATCATCTTTACTATCATTATTCTGCATTCTTTTGCAGGCAGACTCCCTATCTCCTCCTGTTTTGTTTGTTTTGGTGGGCACTTATCATGTTCCTTTACCTGCTGAATATTTCTCTGCCTTTTCATCTTGTTTAGATTGCTGTGTTTGGGGTGGCCATATTTTCTGTATGCTGGAAGTTGTGGTTCTCTTTATTGCGGAGGTTCCTTCCTGTGGGTGGCGTTGGATGAGTAGCTTGTCAAGGTTTCCTGCTTAGGGGAGCTTGCATCGGTGTTCTGGTGGGTGAAGCTGGATCTCTTCTCTGTGGAGTGCATGAAGTGTCCAGTAGTGAGTTTTGAGGTGTCTCTGGGTTTTGTGTGACTTTTTGCCGCCTGTATTTTTGCGCTCAGGGTTATGTTCCTGCTTTGATGGAGAATTAGCTTGGTGTGTCTTGCTCTGAAACTTGTTGGCTCTTGGGTGGAGTTTGGTTTCAGTGTAGGTATGGAGGCTTTTGGATGAGCTCTTGTCGATTAAAGTTCCCTGGAGTCAGGAGTTTTCTGGTGTTCTTGAGTTTTGGATTTAAGCCTTCTGCCTCTGGCTTTCAGTCTTACTCTTACAGTAACCTCAAGACTTCTTCATCCATACAGCACCGATGATAAAACATCTAGGTTAATGGTGAAAAAGTTCTCCACAGTGAGGGACACCCAGAGAGGTTCACAGAGTTACATGGAGAAGAGAAGAGGGAGGAGGGAGATAGAGGTGACCAGGAGGAGAAGAGGGGGAATAAAAAGGGGAGAGAGCAATATAGCCAGTAATGAATTCTCTTTGGGCTCTCCACAGTCTGGAACACTCAGAGAGGTTCATGGGATTACATAGAGAAGAGAAGAGGGAGGAAGGAAATAGAGGTGACCAGGAGAACAAGAAGGGGAGTCAAAAGGAGAGAGACAGATTTAGCTAGTAATCAGTTCCCTAAGTGTTCTTCACAGCCTGGAGCACCCAAAGAGATTCACAGAGTTGGGTAGTGAAGAGAAGGGTGAGGGAGGAGATAGAGGTCTCCTGGGGGAGAAAAAGGAGAGTCAAGAGGGAGCGAGCAATCAAGCCAGTAATCACATCCCTAAGTAAAAATGGGTACTGAAGATTGGAGTCTTAAAGGTACAAAATTGATAACAAATACCAAAAAGCAAAGATTAAAAATCTAGACGTTAGACTCTCAAAAATACAATATTAAAAAAAAATCACAAAAATTATAAAAAATATATATGAAATTTGCTTTAAAAATAGGGTCTTTTTGGCAAGGTAATAGTAGGTTATAAAAATGAAAATTAAAGAAGTAATAAAGAACTTAAAAATTAAAAAATGATAATAGTAAAATATATCTAGGAATTTCTCTGGAGCTGTTGAAGGCAGAGTGGGGTCAGTTCAGTTTCAAATAGTTTCTTGTTCCCTCTTATACTTCTTCTCAAGGTCTATAGGCCCCTTCCAATGTAGTCAGTGCTAACTACAGGGTTTTAATCTGTTGCACCTGTCACTTCCAGAGCGGTTCCCTCCTCTTTGTTTATTTTGGCTTCCTCTGTTTGCAAGTCTCTCCAGTGTCTAATTTCTGCCCTGACACAAGGGGGCAAAGGTGGTCATTTATTTAGGCCCACTTGTTCAATTGTGCTGCGGGGAGGGATGAGCACTGCTAACAAACATCACTGGCGTGGCTGGGGAGTGCTCACAGTGTCTGAGCCATACTGGGTTTGCCCCCGCTCACAGCGTGTGTGGTTTCAAGGTCTACACTGCTCAGGCTCCAGGTTGCTCTGCGTGGGAACTGTCTAAAGCGGGCCCTGGGTCGTGTGCACTTCCCAGGTCTAAGTCACTCAGGTTCATGTTCTTGGATACTCCACAAAGGCACAGACTCGGTTGGGCCTGCGTTTTGTGCCCTTCCCAGGTCTGAGCAGCTCAGGCAACTAGGTGCTTGGCAAGCACACTCTCCCAGGAGGATGGTGCATCTTATCACCTCCCCGGCCCCAGCCCCTCGGTTTCCTGGGTGCGCAGCAAGAGTGCCATCTCAGGTGTGCCGTGTGTCTCCTCTGGGGGGCTGATCTCTGACTGAGACCTTCCTGGCAGATGTCAACTGTCCAGTATCCCAGGAAGACTTGGTTAGCAACTGGGAGCCTGCTCACAATTTGGTGGAGGATGCTGTCTCTGCAGCCGAGATTGCCCCTCACCTTCTGGCTCTGGCTGTTGCCTGCCTGCCTCTCTGCCTTCAGCAGGAGGAGGGGCCGGTCTGCAGTCAGCTAGCTCTTCTTTGGTATTCGCTCAATCTGTTGTTCTGTGAGCAGGTCAGGCTGTGCCTTAGAGCTTTTCATGGAAAAGTTCTTTCTCTCTCACTTTTTTTCCCCTGTCCCTGGCTATCCCACAGTTTGGGTTGCTATCTCACATTAGCTCCCTCAGATTGTCCTCAGGACTTTCAGGTCTGGTCCTTACCCTGTGTGCAGCCAGCATCTCCCTCTTCAGCCCCCACTCGCTGTCGGTGGATGCGAGTGTCTGGGTTACTTCTCCACTGGGAGTTGAGGTTAGGTGCATAATCTGTGGGTTTTTTGTTTTGTTTTATTCCTCCTGGTTATGTTGCCCTCTGAGATTCCAAAACTCCCCACAGACCCGCCAGTGAGAGGATTTCCTGGCATTTGGAAACTTCTCCTTCACAACCCCCTCCCTGGGGCAGGTCTCCATCCCTAACTCTTTTGTCTCTCTTTTTATCTTTTATATTTTGTCCTACCTCCTTTAGAAGAGAACGGGCTGCCTTTCTGGGGGCCTGGTGTCCTCCACCAGCATTCAGAAATTGTTTTGTGGAATTTGCTCAGCATTCAAATGATCTTTCAATGAATTTGTGGGGGAGAAAGTGATCTCCCCATCCTATTCTTCCACCATGTTTGACCTGGCTCTGAGTGAACTTTAAAATGGATGGTAACAGGTGAATTTAATTCAGATGACCATTATACCTACTACTGTGGGCAAGCATCCCATAGAAGAAGCAGAGTATCCCTCATAATCAACAAGAGTCTGAAATGCAGTAACTGGTTATGTATTGATGATCCTGTGTGTGATGCAACTTATCTTGCTATTCACACTGTCTGCACTGTTCATCGAACCCAAGGTAGACAAGGTGCAAGCAGGGAAGGTGGAAGAAAAATCGAAGAGCCATAGGAAGTGCAGACATGTTTATTCCCTCCTGGCTGGTGCAGCAGCTGCAATAGCAGCCATAGCATAACCTAATATAACACATCCTCTCTCTTGACTGGCACAGCAGCCATTAACAGTTTCCTCTCCTTGCTCATGCAGCAGCTATAGCAGTAGGCACACTATATTCTCTCCTCTAGTGACTGACCCAATGGACACAGCACTGATGCAGCAGTAAATGCCGCCACTCTCTGGGTGGAACTGCAGCACAAAGTAGCCCATGACCATGAAAGTATCTCATGATGCACACACACAGTGCTGTAAGTGATCTCAGTTGTTACATAATTATCTACAAAACATGGGGTGAGAAAGCCTGAACATGTCATCTTGACTAATTTGGTCTCTCCCCACTAGGAACACTCTCAAAAACTACAGAATGATCCCGATTTGTTTCCAAGGTAAACCATTCAACATCATAGTAATACAAGTCTATTCCCCAAGCACTGGTGTCAAAGAAACTGAAGTTGATCAGTTCTATGATGACGTACAAGACCTTCTAGAACTAACACCAAAAAAAAAAAGAAAAGAAAAGAAAAGAAAAAAAAAAGAGGTCCTATACATCATAGGGGATTGGAATGCTAAAGTAGGAAGTCAAGAGATACCTGGAATAACAGACAAGTTTCACCTTGCAAAATGAAGCAAGGCAAACGCTAACAGAATTCTGCCAAGAGAATGCATTGGTCATAGCAAACACCCTTTTTCAACAGCAGAAGACTTTATACCTGGACATCATCTAAAGGTCAACACATAAATCAGATTGATTACATTCTTTGTAGCTGAAGATAAAGAAGCTATATAGAATCAGCAAGTATAAGACCTGGAGTTGACTTACTCAGACCATTTAAGCCTGAGGAAAACTCAGGCTTAAACTGAAGAAAGTATAGAAAAACCACTAAACCATTCAGGCATGACCTAAATCAAATCCCTTATGATTATACAGTTGAAGCGAGGGATTCAAGGGATTAGAATTGATAGAGTGCCTGAAGAACTATGAACAGAACTATGAACATAACATTGTACAGGAGGTGGTGATCAAAACCATCCCCAAGAAAAAGAAATGCAAGAAGGCAAAATGATTGTCTGAGGAGGCCTTACAAATAGTTGAGAAAAGAAGAGAAGTGAAAGGCAAATGAAAAGGGGAAAGATACACCCAACTGAATGCAGAATTCCAGAGAGTTGCAAGGAGAGAGAAAAACCTTCCTCAGTGATCAATGCAAAGGAATCGAGGAGAACAATAGAATGGGAAAGACTAGAAATCTCTTCAAGAAAATTGGAGATACTGAAGGAACATTTCGTGCAAAGATGGGCACAATAAAGGACAGAAGCGGCAAGGAACTAACAGAATCAGATGAAATCAAGAAGAGGTGTAAGAATGCACAGAAAAACTACATACAAAAAAAAAAAAAAAAAAAAAAGATCTTAATAACCTGGATAACCACGATGGTGTGGTCACTAAATTAGAGTCAGACATCCTGGAATGTGAAGTTAAGTGTGCCTTAGGAAGTATCCCTATGAACAAAGCTAGTGGATGTGATGGAATTCCAGCTGAGTTGTATAAAATCCTAAAAGATGATGCTATTTAAGTGTTTCATTCAATATACCAGCAAATTTGGAAAATTCAGCAGTGGCTTCAGGACTGGAAAAGGTCAGTTTTCAGTCCAATCTTGGATAAAGTCAATGCCAAATAATGCTCAAACTACTGTGCTATTGCACTCATTTCGCATCCCAACAAGATTATGCTGAAAATCCTTCAAGCTAGGTTTCAGAAGTACCTGAACTGAGAACTTCCAGATATACAAACTGGATTTAGAAAAGGCAGAGGAACCAGAGATCAAATTGCCAACATCTGTTGGATCATAGAAAAAGAAGGGAATTCCACAAAAACCATCTACTTCTGCTTCATTGACTGTGGTAAAGCCTTTGACTATATGGATCACAACAAATGGTAGAATACCAGACCACCTTACCTGGCTACTGAGAAGCTGGTATATAGGACATGAAGCAACAGTTAGAATCAGACATAGAACAATGGACTGGTTCAAAATTGGGTAAGTAATGAATATGACATTATATCCCATTACTTCTTGGTAAATAGATGAGAAAAAGAGGAAACAGTGACAGACTTTATTTTCTTGGATTCCAGAATCACTATGGATGGTGACTGCAGCAGTGAAATAAAAAAAGCTTGCACCTTAAATGAAATGCTATGACAAACCTAGACAGTGTATTAAAAAGCAGAGACATCACTTTGCTGATAAAGATCAGTTCAGTTCAGTTCAGTTTAGTTGTTCTGTCATGTTTGACTGTCTGTGACCCCATGGACTGCAGCATGCCAGGCTTCCCTGTCCATCACCAACTCCCAGAGCTTGCTCAAACTCATGTGCATCAAGTTGGTGATGCCATCCAAACATCTCATCCTCTGTCAGCCCCTTCTGCTCCCACCTTCAATCTTTCCCAGCATCAGCGTCTTTTCCAATGAGTCAGTTCTTCCCATTAGGTGGCCAAAGTATTGGAGTTTCAGCCTTAGCATCAGTCCTTCCGATGAACATTCAGGATTGATTTCCTTTAGGATTGACTGGTTTGATCCCTTTGCAGTCCAAGGGACTCTCAAGAGTCTTCTCCAGCACCATGGCTTGAAAACATCAATTCTTCGGTGCTCAGCTTTCTTTATGGTCCAACTCTCACATCCATACATGACTACTGGAGAAACCATAGCCTTGACTAGACAGACCTTTGTTAGCAAAGTAATGTCTCTGCTTTTTAATGTATCATCTAGGCTGGTCTGGCTTGAAAAAGGTCAGTCTTCATTCCAATCCCAAAGAAAGCCAATGCCAAAGAATGCTCAAACTACCAAACAATTGCACTCATCTCACATGCTAGTAAAGTAATGCTAAAAATTCTCCAAGCCAGGCTTGAGCAATATGTGAACCGAGAACTTCCAGATGTTCAAGCTGGATTTAGAAAAGGCAGAGAAACCAGAGATCAAATTGCCAACATCTGCTGGATCATCGAAAAAGCAAGAGAGTTCCAGAAAAACATCTATTTCTGCTTTATTGACTATGACAAAGCCTTTAACAGGGTGGATCACAATAAACTGTGAAAAATTCTGAAAGAGGTTGGAATACCTGAACACCTGACCTGCCTCTTGAGAAATCTGTATGCAGGTCGGGAAGCAACAGTTAGAACTGGACATGGAACAATGGGCTGGTTCCAAATAGGAAAAGAAGTACATCAAGGCTATATATTGTCACCCTCCTTATTTAACTTATATGCAGAGTACATCATGAGAAAGGCTGGGCTGGATGAAGCACAAACTAGAATCCAGATTGCAGGGAGAAATATCAATAACCTCAGATTTGTAGATGAAGCCATCCTTATGGCAGAAAGTGAAGAAGAACTAAAGAGCCTCTAGACGAAGGTGAAAGAGGAGAGTGAAAAAGTTGGCTTAAAGCTCAACATTCAGAAAACTAAGATCATGGCATCTGGTCCCATCACTTTATGACAGATAGATGGGGAAACAGTGGAAACAGTGGCAGACTTTATTTTGGGGGGGCTCCAAAATCACTGCAGATGGTGACTGCAGCCATGAAATTAAAAGACACTTACTCCCTGGAAGAAAAATTATGACCAACCTAGACAGCATGTTAAAAACCAGAGATGTTACTTTGCCCACAAAGGTCCATCTAGTCAAGGCTATGGTTTTTCAAGTAGTCATATATGGATGTGAGAGTTGGACTATAAAGAAAGCTGAGCACTGAAGAATTGATGCTTTTGAGCTGTGGTGTTGGAGAAGACTCTTGAGAGTCCCTTGTACTGCAAGGAGAACCAACTAGCCCGTCCTAAAGGAAATCAATCCTGAATATTCATTGGAAGGACTGATGTTGAAGCTGAAACTCTAATACTTGGGCCACCTGATGCGAAAAGTTGACTCACTGGAAAAGACCCTGATGCTGGGAAAGATTGAAGTCGGGAGAAGAAGAGGACGACAGAGGATGAAATGGTTGGATGGCATCACTAACTCAATGGACATTAGTTTGAGCAAGTTCCGGGAGTTGGTGATGGACAGTGAGGCCTGAGGCGCTGCAGTCCATGGGGTCACAGTCAGACATGACTGAGCAACTGAACTGAACTGAACTAGTTTGGTCATAACGTTTCTTCCAAGGAGCAAGTGTCTTTTAATTTCATGGCTACAGTCATAATTTCAAAGCCTGCAGTGATTTTGGAGCCCAAGAAAGTAAAGTCTGTCACTGTTTCCATTGTTTTCCCATCTATTTTCCATGAAATGATGGGACCAGATGCCATGATCTTCATTTTTTTGAATTTTGAGTTTTATGCCAGCTTTTAACTCTCCTCTTTCACTTTCATCAAGAGGCTCTTTAATTCCTCTTCACTGTCTGCCATAAGGGTGGTGTCATCTGCCTATCTGAGTTTATTGATATTTCTTCCAGCGATCTTGATTCCAGCTTCTGTTTCATCCAGCCCAGCCTTGCTTTACTCCTTTCCCGATTTGGACCTAGTCAGTTGTTCCATGTCTGGTTCTAATTGTTGCTTCTTGACCTGCATACAGATTTCTCAGGAGGCAGGTAAGGTGGTCTGGTATTCCCATCTCTTGATAAATTTCCCCCCGTTTGTTGTGATCCACACATTCAAAGGCTTTAGCATAGTCAGTGAAGCAAAAGTAGATGTTTTTCTGGAATTCTCTTGTTTTTTCTATGATCCAGTGGATCATAGAAAGTTGTGGCAACTTAATATCTGGTTGCTCTGCCTTTTCTAAACCCAGCTTGAACATTTGGAAGTTCTCAGTTCATGTACAGTTGAAGCCTGACTTGGAAAATTTTGAGCATTTTTTTTGCTAGCATGAGAGATTAGTGCAATTGTGTGGTAGTTTGAACATTCTTTGGCATTGCCCTTCTTTGGATTGGAATGAAACCTGACCTTTTCCAGTTCTGTGGCCACTGCTGAGTTTTCCAAATTTGTTGGCATATTGAGTGCAGCACTTAAATAGCATCATCTTTTAGGATTTTAGGCTTAAAGTCTATTTTGTCTAATATTAGTAGAGGTACTCCCATTTTTTTGGATTATTCTTTGTGTAGACTATTGCTTTCTATCTTTTTACTTTCAATTTGGGGTTGTGTCTTTGAATATAAAGTGAATCTTTTGTAGACAGCATATAGATTAATCACATTAAAAAAAAATCCATTTTGCTACCTATACCTTTAAGAGTTTAATTCATTTACAGTTAAAGTAATGACTGATAAGAAAGAATTTCTGTTGCAATTTTTCTGATATTTTCTGATTAAAATTAGCATGTTAAATTTATAACAAGGTAGTTTGAATTAATATCAACCTCTCTTGAATGGAATACAGAAACTCTGCTCCTATATATCTCCACCCCTCCCCTTTTAAAATTTATTTATTGTCACCAACTACGTCTTTATACATGTGTGCTCAGTTAGATAGATTTATAACCATTGTTTTACTTATTTGTATTTTGAATCATATAGGGAGAAAAAGAAGCATTGCAAACCAAAATACAAATATGCTATCTTATATTTACCTATCTAGTTATCTTTACCACTGTTTCTTAGCTCTTCATATGACTTTGACTTACTGTTTATGTCTTTTCATTGCAGCCAGAACAATTCTCTTTAGCATTTCTCATAGGGCAATGAACTCCCTCAGCTTTCATTTATTTAGAAATGTCTTAATTTTTCTTTCCGTTTTAAAGAATGTTTTTCTAGATAAAAAATTCTTAGTTGACAGTTTTTATTTTCTTTCAACACTTTAAAAATGTCAACCTTCTGGAAGAGATCTATGAAGAATAAACCCTAAACAATTAAGAAAATAGTAATAGGATTATATATATTGATAATTACCTTAAATGTAAATGGATTAAATGCACCAACCAAAAGACATAGACTGACTTGTTGAATGAAAATATGGGCATGTATGCACTTCCACTTACCACATCACTCTACTTAACCCCTCAAATTGTATGTAATTATTTTAGACTGTTAGGTTAATCAAGTTTCCATTATGGTTTGAAATTTAATTATCTCTTTTTTTGATCTGCCTATTAATTGTGAAAACTGATAAACATCTTTTACTACTGTGATTAAGTAACCAGTACTCATTTTAATATCATTGTGTCATGACTGGTCAGTAGAAAATAATAGAATTATATACCACTAAAATTAAAACTTAACAGAAAAACTGTAATCACTTTTTAAAATATAGATGCATGTTAGAATTATCTTGGAATTTTTTTTTAAAAATCCAAATGCCCAGGTATTGTTTTTTTCTCCAAAGCTGCAGATTTGATTCTAACGAGTAGCCATATTTAAAAACAACTGGGCTATATGATGATCTTTTGCTTTTATCTAGTTTATTTCACGTTTTCTATTTCATAGTCAGTGCTTCCATTTCATTAATTTCAGTTCAGTCGATGATGCCACCCAACCATCTCATCCTCTGTCATCCCCTTCTCCTCCTACCCTCAGTCTTTCCCAGCATCAGGGTCTTTCCCAATGAATCAGCTCTTCACATCAGGTAGCCAGAGTATTGGAGTTTCAGCTTCAGCATCAGTCCTATCAATGAACACCCAGGACTTATCTCCTTCAGGATGGACTGGTGGATCTCCTTGCAGTCCAAGGGACTCTCAAGAGTCTTCTCCAACACCACAGCTCAAAAGCATCAATTTTTCAGCGCTCAGCTTTCTTCACAGTCCAACTCTCACATCCATGCATGACCACTGGAAAAACCATAGCCTTGACCAGACAGACCTTTATGGGCAAAGTAATGTCTCTGCTTTTTAATACGCTGTCTAGGTTGGTCATAACTTTCCTTCCAAGGAGTAAGCATCTTTTAATTTCGTGGCTGCAGTCAGTCACCATCTGCAGTGATTTTGGAGCCCCCCCCCAAAATAAAGTCTGCCACTGTTTCCACTGTTTCCCCTGTTTCCCCATCTATCTGCTATAAAGTGATGGGACAAGATGCCATGATCTTAGTTTTCTGAATGTTGAGCTTTAAGCCAACTTTTTCACTCTCCTCTTTCACTTTCATCAAGAGGCTCTTTAGTTCTTCTTCACTTTCTGCCATAAGGGTGATGTCATCTGCATATCTGAGGTTATTGATATTTCTCCCGGCAGTCTTGATTCCAGCTTGTGCTTCTTCCAGCCCAGCATTTCTCATGATGTACTCTGCATATAAGTTAAATAAGCAGGGTGACAATATATAGCCTTGACATACTCCTTTTCCTATTTGGAACCAGTCTGTTGTTCCATGTCCAGTTCTAACTATTGCTTCCTGACCTACATACAGATTTCTCAAGAGGCAGGTCATGTGGTCTGGTATGCCCATCTCTTCATTAATTTATGTTTTCTGATTTTTCTCTCTTTTTTGGCTGTTTTTTCTGAAGTTTTTATCAGGTGTAGCAGAAAAACGTGTGTGTGTATAAAGTATAATATATAGCTTTGAAAACTTATTTTTGCTTAAATTTATGACTTTTGGTTCCATTTGTTTGACTAAGTATGAATAGAATGCTAGATCTCTAATTTATATTTCCTCAAAATTTTGATATACTTTCATTATTCTGACATCTAGTATTGCTGCTAAAAGTCTAGAAAGTTTATTATTTTAGTGATCAAAAAAATTTTTTTGAATGAGGCTTGAAAGTTCTAATCCAATTCTGAAAATATAAAGAAATATTATATTGTAAAATACTAGAGGAAATTAACATGTGATACAATATTATTAACTAAAGTACAGATTTTGTTCAAATTTCAGAAAATTTTATGCTAGAGTCCATTATTTGTTTTTGTACCTTATTCAAGACTCCACATTGTATTTGCATTGAACAATTTCATCTGCATGTAACAGATTCTGATAAATTCTCTTTTCATTTTTATTCTGTTGCAAATACTTTCTAATTTTCCTTGTTAAGGCTTCTTAGATGTACCCATAATTTAAAAGTAGACATTTAATTTCCAAATACATGGGGTTTTAAAAGTATCCTTGATATTAATTTCTCATTTTGATATTAATTTTTCATTTAAATGCTTTCTTCTCTGCAATCCCTGTCTGTGTTTTTTCAGTCTTTTAATCTTCTTGAAGTTTTCACATGCTAATTCAAAGATCTCTCTTGGTAAATGTCACTGCACTTGAAAATATGTGACTCATTTTCAAATATCTTTTGATATGATTTCTAACATCATTTCACAGTGATGGAACAGACTTGTTTGATTTCAATGCCTTTAGACCAAGAAATTTTTGCACCTGTTTTATGTCCCTGGATATGTTTCAGTGTCTCCTGGTTTATAGCCTTTGGGAACTTGAACAGAATTTGTATCCTACAGTTGTGTGAAAATTGTATAAATCTTAATTATGTTGATTCATAGTGCTTTTCAGGTCTATTATATCCTTCTACTTTTCTGTCTATCAATTCTATTAATTTTTGAGAGTTTTATATTGAAACTCCAAGTAAAAGTCTTAATTTATCTACTTAAATCATTAATTGTAATATATAGTGAAACTACATGTAACTTTGTTGTGTATTTTCCAAGTCTCCTAAAATGTGCTGTACTTTCATAATTTAAAAAGTAAAAAAGCATTTTTAAAAATGTCAGCCTTCTTGTCTGCATGCTTTTCAATGGGAAATAACTTGTTAATCTTATTGAGGGTCTCATATGTGACAGTTCAGTTCAGTTCAGTCGCTCAGTTGTGTCTGACTCTTTGCGACCCCATGAACCGCAGCACGCCAGGCCTCCCTGTCCATTGCCAACTCCTGGAGTCCACCCAAACCTGTGTCCATTGAGCCGGTGATGCCATCCAACCATCTCATCCTCTGTCATCCCCTTCTCCTCCTGCCCTCAATCTTTCTCAGGATCAGGGTCTTTTCTAATGAGTCAGCTCTTCACATCAGGTGACCAAAGTACTGGAGTTTCAGCTTTAACATCAGTCCTTCCAATGAACACCCAGGACTGATCTCCTTTAGGATGGACTGGTTGGATCTCCTTGCAGTCCAAGGGACTCTCAAGAGTCTTCTCCAACACCACAGTTCAATTTTAGTATATGTGCTGCCAAAGCGAGCACCAACACCACGGTTCAAAAGCATCAATTCTTCAGTGCTCAGCTTTCTGTCTTGCTGCTTTCAAGAGTCTGTTTTTTGACAGTTCCATTATAATGTGTGTCAGTGTGCATTTCTGAGTTTATCACACCTGGAACTTGTTGAGTTTCCCGAATGTATACATTTATGTATTTTTATTAAATTTTGTAAGTGTCTAACCATTATTTCCTCAGCTATCCTTCTTGCTCCTTGTACTTTCTGCTTCTGAGACTTCTATAATGCATATGTTGCATGCTTTATGGTGTCCCACAGGTCTCTTAAGAACTGCTAATTTTTCTTCATTCCATTTTCTTTTTAAATGTGAGATATTTAATTTGAACTATTTTTAAATTCTCTGATTATTCTTTTGTTAGCTCAAATTTGCTTTTGTTCCCACGAATGAATTTTTCATTTTAAGTTTTGCACTTCTCATCTCTAAGTCCATTTTGGTGCCACAACAGATTATTATAGACTGGATGACTTATAAACAACAGAATTTAGGGGGAATTCCCTGTCAGTCCTGTTGTTAGGACTCTGCACTTTCATTCCAAGGGACATGGGTTTGATCCCTGGTTGGAGAACTAAGGTCCTGCAAGCTGTGCAGCATTTCTGAAAACAAATAAAATTTATATCTCACAGTTCAGGATGGTGGAAGTCTGAGAGCAAGGTGTCAGCAGATTTGGTGACTGGGTTTATTTTTGGTTCATATACTACCATCCTTTCACTATAACCTCACATGGTGGAATGAGCAAGCAAGCTCTCTAAGATTTCTTTTATACAGGAACTAATCCTATTCTTGGGGCTTTCCAGGTCATTCAGTTGTAAAGAACTTGCCTGCCAATGCAGGAGATGTGGGTTTGATCCCTGGGTCAGGAAGATCCCCTGGAGGAGGAAATGGCAACCCACCTCAGTATTCTGGCCTGAAAAATCCCATGGACAGAGGAGCATGGTGGTCTACAGTCCACGGGGTCAAAAAGAATTCAGACATGACTGACTGAACATGCATACAATCCTATTCAGGAGGGCCCTCCTGTTCCTCAAAAGTTCCACCTGCCATTAGGGATTAGGTTTCAACAAAGATTTTGGGAAGGATTTAGTCTAATTTCTGTTTGCTTCCTTTTTACTATTTCCATTTCTTTATCAATATTCTCTATTTGTTGAGACATCCTTCTCCTAGTTTCCATTCACTCTTTGTTCATAGGGTTTCCTCTTCCTTTTTTTCCTTTTGGAGTATGGTTAAGACAGTTAAAGTCTTTGTCTAGTAATTCCAGTATGTGTGCTTCCTTGGGGACATTTTCTGTTAAATTTCTTTTCTCGTGAATAGGCCCTAGGTTTTTCTCTTTTTCTTTTGCATACTTCATTTTTTAAAAAGTTGTTATTTTTTAAAATGGGCATTAAAAATATTGTGAATGTGTTCTAAGCTGCTTCAGTCATATCTGACTCTTTGCAACCCCATGGACTGTAGACCACCAGACTCCTCAGTCCATGGGGTTCTCCAGGCAAGAATACTGGAGTGGGTTGCCACGTCCTTCTCCAGGGGATCTTCCCAACCCAGGGATCAAACCGTTTTCTTTTATGTCACTAGTACCACCTCGGAAGACCATTTTAACTATTATGCTGTGGCAATTTAGAAATCAGATTCTACCTCTTCCTCTGGATTTTTTCTTGTTGCTTGCTTGCTCTGAGCTGGAAAGACTGTATTCTTTGTTATGTGTGGCCTCTCAAGAATCTGTTCCATTAAGTTAGGCATCAAATAGTGGTTCAATAGAAAATTTTTTTCAAGTACTTTGAGCTGAGAGAGAGAAGATAAAAAAAGGAGAAAAAAAATACTGTTCAGGTCTTTGCAGACTGTCTCTGTGTGGAGGTACCCCGCCAGAGCTTAGCAAGGTCTTTTACAACTACACCTTTGCCTTCACTGCTTGCTTTTGTGGAGCCTAAAGTTCATCAAAAGCTTAGGGTCTTCTCAGGGAGTTTTTCTTTTTTAAAAAAAATGTATTTATTTTTTAATTGAAGGATAATTGCTTTATAGAATTTTGTTGTTTTCTGTCAAACCTCAGCATGGAACAGCCATAGGTATACATATATCCCCTCCCTTTTGAATTTCTCTCCCATCACCCTCACCATCCCACCCTTGTAGGTTAATACAGAGCCCCTGTTTGAGTTTCCTGAGACATGTATCAAATTCCTGTTGGCTGTCTATTTTACATATGGTAAAGTAAATTTTCATAATACTTTCTGCATACATCTCATCCTCTCCTCTCTCTCCCCATGTCCATAAGTCTATTCTCTATGTCTGTTTCTCCATTTCTGCCCAGCGAATAAATTCTTCAGTACCATTTTTCTAGATTCTGTAAATATGCATTAGTATACAATATTTATCTTTCTTTTTCTGACTTACTTCACTCTGTATAATAGGCTCTAGGTATTCCATTGTGTATATGTACCACAACTTCTTTATCCACTCATCTGTCGATGGACATTTGGGTTCTGGATATCTTCCATGTTCTGGCTATTGTAAATAGTGCTATAATGAATAATGGGATAAGTTCAGTTCAGTCGCTCAGTTGTGTCCAACTCGTTGTGACCCCATGAATCGCAGCACGCCCGGCCTCCTTATCCATCACAAAATCCCGGAGTTTACTCAAACTCATGCCCATCGAGTCGGTGATGCCATCCAGCCATCTCATCCTCTGTTGGCCCCTTCTCCTCCTGCCCTCAATCCCTCCCAGCATCAGGGTCTTTTCCAATGAGTAAGCTCTTTGCATGAGGTGGCCAAAGTATTGGAGTTTCAGCTTCAGTAACAGTCCTTCCAATGAACACCCAGGACTTATCTCCTTCAGGATGGACTGGTTGGATCTCCTTGCAGTCCAAGGGACTCTCAAGAGTCTTCTCCAACACCACAGCTCAAAAGCATCAATTTTTCAGCACTCAGCTTTCTTCACAGTCCAACTCTCACATCCATGCATGACCACTGGAAAAACCATAGCCTTGACCAGATGGACCTTTATGGGCAAAGTAAGTCTCTGCTTTTTAATATGCTGTCTAGGTTGGTCATAACTTTCCTTCCAAGGAATAAGTGTCTTTTAATTTCATGGCTGCAGTCACCATCTGCAGTGATTTTGGAGCCCCCCAAAATAAAGTCAGCCACTGTTTCCACTGTTTCCCCATCTATTTCCCATGAGGTGATGGGACCAGATGCCATGATCTTAGTTTTCTGAATGTTGAGCTTTAAGCCAACTTTTTCACTCTCCTCTTTCATTTTCATCAAGAGGCTTTTTAGTTCTTCTTCACTTTCTGCTATAAGGGTGGTGTCATCTGCATATCTGAGGTTATTGATATTTCCCCTGGCAATCTTGATTCCAGCTTGTGCTTCATCCAATCTGGCATTTCTCATGATTTCCTCTGCATATAAGTTAAATAAGCAGGGTGACAATATACTGCCTTGACGTACTCCTTTTCCTATTTGGAACAAGTCTGTTGTTCCATGTCCAATTCTAACTGTTGCTTCCAAACCTGCATACAGGTTTCTCAAGAGGCAGGTCAGGTGGTTTGGTATTCCCATCTCTTTCAGAATTTTCCACAGTTTATTTTGATCCACACAGTCGAAGGCTTCGGCGTAGTCAATAAAGCAGAAATAGATGTTTTCTGGAACTCTCTTGCTTTTTTGATGATCCATCGGATATTGGCAATTTGATCTCTGGTTCCTCTTCCTTTTCTAAATCCAGCTTAAACATCCGGAAGTTCTCGGTTCACGTATTGCTGAAGGCTGGCTTGGAGAATTTTGAGCATTATTACTTTACTAGCATGTAAGATGAGTGCAATTGTGTGGTAGTTTGAGCATTCTTTGGGATTGCCTTTTATAGGGCTTGGAATGAAAGCGGACCTTTTCCAGTCCTGTGGCCACTGCTGAGTTTTCCAAATTTGCTGGCATATTTAGTGCAGCACTTTCACAGCATCATCTTTCAGGATTTGAAATAGCTCAACTGGAATTCCATCACATCCACTAGCTTTGTTTGTAGTGATGCTTTCTAAGGCATCACTAACAATCACTAACAATGGGATACATGTATCTTTTTTAATTTTGGTTTCCTCAGGGTATATGCCTATGAGTGGGATTGCTGGGTCATATGGTGGTTTTATTCCTAGTTTTTAAAGGAATCTCCATACAATCTTCCATAGTGGCTGTATCAATTTACATACCCACCAACAGTACAAGAGCATTCCCTTTTCACCACAGTTTCTCCAGCATTTATTGTTTGTAGACTTTTTGATGATGGCCATTCTGACTTGGTGTGAAGTGATATCTCATTCTAGTTTTGATTTGCATTTCTCTAATAATGAGCAATGTTGAGCAATTTTTCATCTATTTGTTAGCCATCTGTGTGTGTTCTTTGGAGAAATGTCTGTTTAGGTTTTGTCCCCACTTTTTGATTGAATTGTTTTCTGGTATTGAGTTGTATGAGCTGCTTGTATATTTTGGAAATTAATCCTTTGTCAGTTGTTTCATTTGCTGTTATTTTCTCCCATTCTGAGAGTCGTCTTTTCACTTTGCTTATAGTTTCCTTTGCTGTGCAAAAGCTTTTAAGTTTAATCAGGTCCTGCTTGCTCACTTCTGTTTTCATTTCCATTACTCTAGGAGGTGGGTCATAGAGGATCTTGTTTTAATTTATGTCGTCGAAGGTTTTTACTATATTTTCCTCTAAGAGTTTTATAGTTTCTGGTCTTACATTTAGGTCTCAAATCCATTTTTAGTTTATCTTTGTGTATGGTGTTAGGAAGTGTTCTAATTTCACTCTTTTACACATAGCTGTACAGTTTTTGATTTGTGTATATTGAAGAACCCTTGCATACCTGGAATAAACCCAACTTAATCATGGTGTATGGGATTTTTAATATGTTGTTAATTTCTGTTCACTAACATTTTGCTGACGATTTTTGCATCAGTGATATTGGCCAGTAATTTTCATTTTTGTGTTGTCTTTGTCTGATCTTGGTGTCAGGGTGATGATGGCCTTGTAGAATGAATTTGTAAGTGCTTCTTCCTCTACAATTTTTTGAAAGTTTTAGAAAGATAGGCATTAGCTCATCTATAAATGTTTGATAGAATTTTCCTGTGAAGCCATCTGGTCCTGGGCTTTTGTTTTCTGGGAGATGTTTTTTTAATCACAGCTTCAATTTCAGTGCTTGTAATTGGGTTGCTCATAATTTCTATTTATTCCTGATTCAGTCTTGGAAGATTGAACTTTTCTAAGAATCTGTCCATTTCTTCCAGGTTATCTATTTTATTGCCATATAGTTGTTCATTGTAGTCTCTTATAATCCTTTGTATTTCTGCATTCTCTGTTGCAACCTCTCCTTTTTCATTTCTAATTTTGTTGATTTGATTCTTCTCTATTTTTTTCTTGATGAGTCTGGCTAAATGTTTGTCAATTTTGTTTATCTTTTCAAAGAACTAGCTTTAAGTTTTATTAATCTTTACTATTGTTTCTTTCATTTCTTTTTCACTTAACTTCTGTTCTTGTCTTTATGATTTCTTTCCTTCTGCTAATTTGGGGGGGGGGGGAGTTTATTCTTTTTCCAGTTGTTTTAGGTATAAAGTTAGGTTATCTATTCGATGTTTTTCTTGTTTCTTGAAATAGGATTGTATTGCTATAAATTTCCCTCTTAGAACTGCTTTTGTTGCATCCCATAGATTTTGAGTTGTTCTGTTTTCATTGTCATTTGAGTCTAGAAATTTTTTTATTTCCCTTTTGATTTCTTCAGTAACCTGTTGGTTATTTAGAAACATATTTTTTAATCTCCATGTGTTTTTGTTTCTTACAGTTTTTTTCTTGTAATTGATATCTAGTCCCATAGCGTTGTGGTCAGAGAAGATGCTTGATATGATTTCAATTTTCTTAAATTTACAGAGGTTTGCTTTGTGACCCAAGATATAGTCTATCCTGGAGAATGTTTCATACGCACTTGAGAAGAAGGAGTATTCTGCATTTGGATCCTGAAGATATCAATGAGATCCATCTCATCTAATGTATCATTTAAGACTTGTGTTTCCTTAATAATTTTCTATTTTGATCATCTGGTGTGAGTGGGGTGATAAAGTCTCCTACTATTATTGTGTTACTGTCAATTTCTCCCTTTATCTCTGTTAGTGTTTGTCTTATGTATTGAGGTGCTCCTATGTTGGGTGCATAGATATTTACAATTGTTATGTCTTATTCTTGGATCAATCTCTTGATCATTATGTAGTGTCCTTTCTTATCTCTTGTAATCTTTATTTTAAGGTCTCTTTTGTCTGATATGAGGGTTGCTACTCCAGCTTTCTTTTGCTTTCCATTTGCATGGAATATAATTTCCATCCTCTCACTTTCAGTCTATATGTGTCTTTAGGTCTGTAATGGGTTTCTTGTAGACAGAGTATGTACATAGGTCTTGTTTTTGTTTTCATTCAGCCAGTCTGTGCCTTTTGGTTGGAGCATTTAATTTGTTTATATTTAAAGTAATTATTGATATATATGTTCCTATTGCCATTTTCTTAATTGTTTGGGGTTTGATTTTTTTTTTAAATTTTTTAATCAAAGGATAATTGCTTTTCAGAATTTTGTGGTTATCTATCATACATCAACAAGAATTAGCCATAGGTATACCTATGTCCCCTCCCTCCCAGACCTCCCTCCCATCTCCCTTCCCACCCCACCCTTCAGCCTGTCACAGAGACCCTGTTTGAGTTCCTTGAGTCATACAGAAAATTCCCATTGGCTGTGTGTTTTACACATGGTATTGTAAATTTATATGCTACTCTCTGTACCTCTCGCCTTCTCCCTTCTCTCCTTCCAACTTGTCCATAGGTCTGTTCTCTATGTCTGTTTCTCCATTGCCACCCTGAAAATAAATTAATCAGTGCCATCTCTTCAGATTCCATATGTATGTGTCAGTATATGATATTTATATTTCTCTTTCTGACTTACTTCACTTTGTATAATGGGCTCTAATTTTGTCCACCTCATTAGAGCAGATTCAAATGCGTTCCTTTTTATGGTTGAGTAGTATTCCATTGTATATATGTACCACAGCTTCTTCATCCATTCATCAATCGGTGGACATCTAGGTTGCTTCCCTGTTCTAGCTATTGTAAATAGAGCTGCAGTGAACATTGGGGTTCATGTGACTTTTTCAGTTTTGATTTCCTCAGGGAATATGCCTAGCAGTGGGATTGCTGGCTCAGATGGTGGCTTTATTCCTAGCTTTTTAAAGAGTCTCCATACCCTCTTCCATAGTGGCTGCATCAGCTAACATTCCCACCAACAATGTAAGAGCGTTCCTTTTTCTCCACACCCTCTCCAGCATTTATTGTTTGTAGACTTTTTCCCCCCATGTTTCTCATTGCCTCTTTGTTCAGGTCTTTATTCAAAATTAGCTGTCCAAAATGATTTGGCCTTTATGGAATAAACAAATTTAAGTTTATGCAGCAGTCTTCTTTTCCTCTGAGGTGGGTTTCTTTTCTGTGGGTTCCTTTTCAGCTGCTGGTTTCTTGGTCCCTGCAGCCTTTTTCCCCACTGCAGGCTTCTTCAGCTTCTTATTGCCAACAGCCTTCTTTTCTTTGTTTCCCACCACAGGCTTCTTGCCCTCAACCCCCTTCTGATCTGATTTGGCTTCTAGTGCTGCTGCTGCCTTATCCATGTGGATTTTGTGGTTCTTGGCCTGTTGAAGAATGGTGTTCTGGTGCATGGTCTTTGCGTATGGGTTAAGCCTCAACATGATTCTCAGGTTTTTCAGTGGATTCTTCTTCAGGACACTGCGATGAATCTTCTTGCATGGTGCTCGGAGTGCTCTTTGAATTTCTGGGCTTTTCAAGATTCTGCTAAGGTCTGTATTGAGCATCTTGTGCATGGGGAGGTTGTAGTTACTCTTGAGGGAGGCTGCTTTATGCCAAGTGCCATACAGCTCATCTAACTTTTGGAAAACACTTTCAGTCCAAATGGTCCCACATGGTCCCACATGACCACCAAGAGCAAGTTTCAAAATGTTCATCTTGCTTACATTAAGCAGAGTAATTCCAGGGATGTTTCTGAAGGCCTTGATGATACCTTTGTCTTCATTATAGATGATGCAGGGTCCCCTGCGCTGGATACAGTGAGGGTTTCTCATTTTGCCTTTGCCAGCTCTCATTCGCTGAGAGGCGTAAACCTTCTTGATATCATTCCAGGCCTTAAGTTTCTTCAGAAGCAAAACAACCTCCTTGGTCTTCTTGTAGCCTTCAACTTTATCTTCAACCACCAAAGGAAGTTCAGGAATTTCCTCTATATGATGACCTTTAGATATGACCAGCGCTGGCAAGGCTGAGGCAGCCAGTGCAGAGCAGATGGCATATCGCTTCTGCATTGTATTTACTCTGCGGTGCCAACATCACCAGGTCTTGGTTGGTGCAAACATGCGGCCCCCACGACACATATTTCTAAAAGCCCCTGACCAGAACGGTGAGTCCCGCCACCTCAAACCCTGGGAATTCGAGCCACAGCTCTGCCGGTACCCCAAGACTCAGCACTGGTTTGATGACCTGCTAATTCACTGACAGCATAGGGCTGTCTGTCGTTTTTGCACAAGTTGGTGGGAACAAAGTTAACAATATCGGGTCGAATGGGAGCCTTGAACACAGCAGGCAAAGTGGCATTTTTGCCAGAGGACTCCCCCTTTTCGGAGTACACTGATATCTGTGGACGAGCTCACACCATGGTGGGGAGAGGAGAAGGCCATGCTCCTCTCAATCCTGCAGCTCCCACAGGAAAAGGTGTTTGTAGACTTTTTAATGGTGGCCGTTCTGACTGGTGTGAGGTGTATTTCGTGTAGTTTTGATTTGCATTTCTCTGATAACTAGTGATGTTGAGCTTCTTTTCATGTACTTGTTAGCCATCCATATGTCTCCTTTGGAGAAATGTATCTTCAGGTCCCTTTCCCCAGTTTTTGATTGGGTTGTTTGCTGTTTTGGTATTGAGTTGTATAAGCTGCTTGTATATTTTGGAAATTCATTCTTTATCAGTTGTTTCCCTTTCTACTATTTCCCCCAATTCTAATGGTTGTCTTTTTACCATGTTTGTAGCTTCCTTTTGCTGTGCAAAAAACTTTTGAGCTTAATTAGGTCCCACTTGTTTATTTTTATTTTTATTTCCATAACTCTAGGAGGTGGGTCATGGGAGTTCTTGCTTTGATTTATGTCATCAACCCTATGTTCTCCTCCAAGAGTTTAATAGTTTCTGGTCTTATATTTAGGTCTTTAATCCATTTTGAGTTTATCTTTGTGTATGGCATTAGGTAGTGATCATTCTTTTGCATGTAGTTGTCCTGTTTTCCCAGCACCTGTTATTGAAGAGGCTGTCTTTGCCCCGTTGTATATTCTTGCCTCCTTTGTCAAAAATAAGGTACCCATAAGTGTGTGGGTTTATCTCTAGGTTCTCTATCTTGTTGCATTGGTCTATATTTCTGTTTTTGCACCAGTACCATACTGTTTGATGACTGTAGCTTTGTAGTATAGTCTGAAGTCAGGAAGGTTGATTTCTCCAGCTCCGTTCTTCTTTCTCAAGACTGCTTTGACTCTTTGGAGTCTTTTATGTTTCCATATGAAATGTGAAATTTTTTGTTGTAGTTCTGTGGAAAAAAAGCTATTGGTAATTTGATAGGGATTGTATTGAATCTGTAGATTGCATTTGATAATATAGTCATTTTGACAATTTTGAGTCTTCCCACCCAGGAACATGAAATATCTCTCCATCTGTTTATGTCATCTCTGAGTTTCATCAGTTCATATAGTTTTCCATATACATGTCTTTTTTTTTTTCCTTAGGTAAGTTTATTCCTAGATATTTTATTCTTTCTTTTTTGCAATGGTGAACGGGATTGATTCCTTAATTTCTCTTGCTGGTTTTTCATTGTTAGTATATAGGAGTGCAAGTGATTTCTGTGCATTGACCTGTGCCTTTGCTGAATTCACTGATTAGCTCTAGTAATTTTCTGATAGTTTCTTTTGAGTTTTCTATGTATAGTTTCATGTCATCTGCAAGCAGTGAGAGTTTTCCTTCTTCTTTTCTGATCTGGATTCCTTTTATTTCTTTTTCTTCTCTAATAGCTATAGCTAGGACTTCCAAAACTATGTTGAATAATAGTGGTGAGAGTGGACACTTGTCTTGTTCCTGATCTCAGAGGGAAAAACTTTTGGCTTTTCACCATTGAGAATGTTTCCTGTGGGTTTTTATATAATGGCCTTTACTATGTTGAGATAGGTTCCTTCTATGCCCATTTTTTGAAGCATTTTTATCATAAATGGATGCTGGATTCTGTCAAAGGCTTTTTCTGCATCTGTTGAGATGATCATGTGGTTTTTATCTTTCAATTTGTTGATATGGTGTAGCACATTGATTGATTTGCGCATATTGAAGAATCCTTGCATCCTGGAATAAACCCAACTTGATCATGATGTATGAGATTTACAGTAATAGCAAGCCCACCCCTTTTCACCTAGGTCCCTCCTGGCATTTTTCTCAAGCTGTTTAAGAACGGTTCTGACAGCCATTACTGGCTATTCCTTTGTCTTTTTCTGGCTTTCTTTTTCTCATACTCCCTGGTCTAATAGACTTTCTGAGCCAGCTGCCACAGATTATCTAAAGACTGGTTTAGTCCATGCACCTGTTTTAATAGTTTATGGCAGATATCTGGAGCTGAGTGAGTGAGAAATCTATCTTTTAAGATCACTCTTTCCCCTTCACTTTTGGGATAAATCTCAAAGAGTCTGTGAAGGGCTTCCCTCAGTCTATCTAGGAATTTACCAGGTGCTTCCTTCTCTTTCTATTTTATGTTTGCCAATTTGGCATATTTTAAAGTCTTAACACATGCTTGTCTGAGTCCTTCAAGAACACATCTGACAGAATAACTCTGATCCCATCTTCCTTTAGCTGTGTTGTAGTCCCAGTCTGGTTCTATAGTTGGGACCACCTGATTCCCACGGGGAGGTTGGCTATCTCATCCTTCTGCTTCCCTACTGATTCATTACCAAGCCATTCATCTCCATAGGCAAAAGTTTCCCCCAAAACTCGAGTTTTTAAGTTGGGAGTCAGCGTCTGTCCCAGGTAAATCACAAGTAAGGTCATAAAGCAATGTAACACCCTTGAAGGCTCTAACATATTTTTCTGGGTCCTCTAAATAGTCTCCCAGATCCTCCTTGATTCTTTCTATTTCTTGATAAGAAAAGAGCTTATTAACTCTAATAGATTGAGTATCTTTCCTGGTGGATGCTTCATGAAGAGGCAACAGCTTGTGCAGTTGTGCCCCAGCCTCTCTGGCTGCTCTGAACATATGATCCCAGAGATAGATTGGAGAAACCTGCTTTTATTTATCTCTTTGTCTCCTGTCCTCCATCTCATCCTGTATTTCACCCTTAGTTTTGGTTGTCTGAGCTTTCTTACCTTGACTGTCTGAGTTTCTACTGAAATCAGAGTAGTCTGAGGTCATACTGAAACAGGGGTTGTTTGGACCTCTACTTGGGCAGTTTGAAACTCAGTTTGGGTTTTTACCGAGACCAAGGCAACTTGAATTTCTGTTTGAGTTTCTACCAGGACCAAGGCAACCTTTCCTGGGGGTGGGGGGCGGGAGGAGGGGGGTGGTTCCCTGACTTTCAGTTTGCTCAGTTTGGAGCACTGGGTATGGGGTAAAGTAGGAGGACAGGAGGGAGCTGAAGGTTTCATACCTGAATCTATACCCTTAGGACATAAATCTGGCATGTCTCACAGAGAGAAAAAGAGCAACACACATGCTAGTTTTACCCATTTCCCTTGTTCTCTACAGAACCTATCTAATTGTAAAACAGTATTGTAATTAAGAGATCCTCTAACCGGCCACCGTTCACCATCCTCCAGTGGATACCATGGACATGCAGTATCACATAGGAAGATCAGGCATGTCTTCTTTAAGCTCTGGGGATCAAATCTATCCCAAGTTTTCAAAGGAGTGAGGCTGAAATTTTTAGCTCCCATCTGTAAGAGAGGAAAAAAGCATCCAGCACCATCTTTCTAACAGAGGTGCCCCTCCCTGCTCTAGATGGGGGTGGAGACAGGCCTTCCACCTAAGTTTCCTTCCCTGGCCAGAGTTAACCTGTTTCTTACCAACACAGCCGTGCCACTACTGTCCCTCCCGGTTCTAACACTGGGGCAGCATGGAGATGCATCAGGGGTAGACCTGATGGCATCTCAGGCTAATACCCAGTTTCTCACCATTAAACCTTTGCCTGCCTCTGATGCCACCTGAGGCGAAATCAGGGTAACCTTCTGGAATGCCTCCAAAGCTAAGACCTCTAGGGGAAACACTTTTCTCCTAGGTGCCTGTGACCAACCCTGAGTGTATTCCTGACCACTCTAAGACCATTACGAACATAAAGCCAAGATGTGCCTTCTGAGCATCACCACACCACTATAAGTGATAGCAAACGAGATGGTGAAGAGCTGGCCAAAGAGGAAAAAGTGATTTTTGTCTTCGAGTTATTAGGGTCAGTCCTTCCAGTTCACTCCCACAGAGTCCACAGAAAGACTATCTAAGGAGTTGGGACAAAAGCCACTGTGGAACCTCCTCTGGTCCATTAAGAGCCAGCGTTACCAAGGGAAGAAGCCCACTGTGCTTCCAATCTGAATAACCTTTAACCCATGAGATGCTCTTGGAGCTAGAGCTCCACCTCCTTCTGAACTTTCGACTCCTAGCAAGGCTAGACTCTTCCTGACTACCATTCCAAGGTTGGGACCTAAGTA
The DNA here is from genome assembly GCF_963930625.1 of Muntiacus reevesi. Lineage (NCBI taxonomy): Eukaryota > Metazoa > Chordata > Mammalia > Artiodactyla > Cervidae > Muntiacus > Muntiacus reevesi. Next base: position 179,723,777 of record NC_089249.1, on the reverse strand, counting down.
ACAGTGCAAAGTAACAGCATAGCTACAAGTCCTTCGAAAGTCCAACAGATTAGGTTAGTAATTCTAATTTCCAGAAAGTTATGAAATGGTCAAGAGACTGGAAAGTTTGACCGAGAAAGGAGAGTTCCGTCCTCATGCTTTGTCCATCTCTGGCCATTCCCTGAAGGAGACATTGGGTGCCTCTTAACATTAGGAGGTTGGTATAATCTCCTGACAGGGTTTCTTCCATAAGCCTTATGAGGTTACCATGGAACCGCAGTTTAGGATACAGCTCTTGCTTCCCACATGTTTGTCTCTTTCAACCAATCACACACACAAGCACACCACAGAGTTATTAAAGTACAGCACAAAACGTGTTTGCTAGGAGAACAAAGAACTAGAGCTCCAAGTGTCCTTACCCTGTCCTGAAGAATCCTGAATGAGCCCCCAAGATTAAATGTTGGTTCTGAGCCGTGAAAGATGCTGGGACTCCTGGCCTCCAAAGGAGAGGAATTCAATCTGGGGCCAGTGACGAGTCTTGATAGCTCAGAGCTTTTGTGTGATAAAGTTTTATTGAAATATAAAAGAGATGGAGAAAGCTTCTGACACAGACATAGGAAGGGGGCAGAAAGAGTGCCCCCACCCCCAGCTAGTCTTTAGCAGAAAATTATATAGCTACTATGCAAAAAGGCAAAATGGCTGTCTGAGGAGGCCTTACAAATAGCTGTGAAAAGAAGAGAAGCAAAAAGCAAAGGAGAAAAGGAAAGATATTCCCATTTGAATGCAGAGTTCCAAAGAATAGCCAGGAGAGATAAGAAAGCCTTCCTCAGCAGTCAGTGCAAAGAAATAGAGGAAAGCAACAGAATAGGAAAGACTAGAGATCTCTTCAAGAAAATTAGAGATACCAAGGGAACATTTCACGCAAAGATGGGCTAAATAAAGGACAGAAATGGTATGGACCTAACAGAAGCAGAAGATATTAAGAAGAGGTGGCAAGAATACACAGGAGAACTGTACAAAAAAAGATCTTCACAACCCAGATAATCACAATGATGTGATCACTCACCTAGAGCCAGACATCCTGGAATATGAAGTCAAGTGGGCCTTAGAAAGCATCACTATGAATAAAGCTAGTGGATGTGATGGAATTCTAGTTGAACTATTTAAATCCTGAAAGATGATGCTGTGAAAGTGCTGCACTCAATATGCCAGCAAATTTGGAAACTCAGCAGTGGCCACAGGACTGGAAAAGGTCCGCTTTCACTCCAAGCCCTAAGAAAGGCAATCCCAAAGAATGCTCAAACTACTGCACAATTGCACTCACCTCACACACTAGTAAAGTAATGCTCAAAATTCTCCAAGCCAGCCTTCAGCAATACGTGAACCGAGAACTTCCGGATGTTCAAGCTGGTTTTAGAAAAGGCAGAGGAACCAGAGATCAAATTGCCAATATCCGATGGATCATCGAAACAGCAAGAGAGTTCCAGAAAACATCCATTTCTGCTTTATTGACTACGCCAAAGCCTTCGACTGTGTGGATCACAATAAACTGTGGAAAATTCTGAAAGATCCGGGAATACCAGGCCACCTGACCTGCCTCTTGAGAAACCTGTATGCAGGTCAGGAAGCAACAGTTAGAATTGGACATGGAACAACAGACTGGCTCCAAATAGGAAAAGGAGTATGTCAAGGCTGTATATTATCACCCTGCTTATTTAACTTATATGCAGAGGAAATCATGAGAAACACTGGGTGGAAGAAGCATAAGCTGGAATCAAGATTGCCGGGAGAAATATCAATAAACTCAGATATGCAGATGACACCACCCTTATGGCAGAAAGTGAAGAGGAACTAAAAAACCTCTTGATGAAAGTGAAAGAGGAGAGTGAAAAAGTTGACTAAAGCTTAACATTCAGAAAACTAAGATCAAAGCATCTGGTCCCATCACCTCATGGGAAATAGATGGGAAGACAGTGGAAACAGTGTCAGACTTTATTTGGGGGGGGCTCCAAAATCACTGCAGATGGTGATTGCAGCCACAAAATTAAAAGACACTTACTCCTTGGAAGGAAAGTTATGACCAACCTAGATAGCATATTAAAAAGCAGAGACGTTACTTTGCCAACAAAGGTCTGTCTGGTCAAGGCTATGATTTTTCCAGTGGTCATGTATGGATGTGAGAGTTGCACTGTGAAGAAAGCTGAGTGCCGAACAATTGATGCTATTGAACTGTGGTGTTGGAGAAGACTCTTGAGAGTCGCTTGGACTGCAAGGAGATCCAACCAGTCCATCCTAAAGGAGATCAGTCCTGCATGTTCATTGGAAGGACTGATGCTGAAGCTGAGACTCCAGTACTTTGGCCACCTCATGTGAAGAGTTGACTCTGGAAAAGACCCTGATGCTGGGAGGGATTGGGGGCAGGAGGAGTAGGGGACGACAGAGGATGAGATGGCTGGATGGCATCACCAACTCGATGGACATGAGTTTGAGTAAACTCCGGGAGTTGGTGATGGACAGGGAGGTCTGGCGTGCTGAGATTCATGGGGTCGCAAAGAGTCGGACACGACTGAGTGACTGAACTGAACTGAACTGACTAGCAGGCTGCTAATTAGAAAAAGGAAATGTCTCAAAACTCGGAGACTGGCACAGGCCCCTCATCCACAACATGCATTTTGAGGTAACATTGGAACAAGGTGAGCTGTCCCAGGCCATAAAATGATTGACATGAATCTTTAAGAAAGGCAGGTTTCCAAGCAAATACGTTGTCTACATTCACATGGCTTAAGAGAACATTTGCATGAATAAAACATACTCGTTTGTCAAGTTGGTTCTGAGTCTTAGGCAGAACCGACTTGAAGACAGACAGAGTCTAGGGTAGATACATAGTTCATTAACATAGCTTAAGAAAAATATGTCCATAAGAAAAACACATTAGTTAGCTCAAGGTTTGAGAAAAGTAAAGTTCAGGTGGAACCAGACGTTGTCATGGCAACACAGAATTTTATAGGAAACCTTTGGATTTTGTATAGAGAAAGGAAAAGAATCTGACACTTGTAACTTGTTTACTCCTGCCCCTTAATAGAGAGAGAAAAGAATGTCTGGTGCTTGCAGCCTATTTCTTCCATTTGGAGACCTCTAGTCTTCCTGCCTGTTACCCTGAAGCCTTGGAATTAACTAATTATGTAACTCAGCTCTCAGCTTTTCAACAGGCATAAAGGAACTCCAAGAGGTGACTCCTGACCCAGCCTCTGGGTCAAACATGCCTCTGTTTGAGCCAAGAACCGAGGTCCTGATAAAAACATTGGGATCTGGGGGACTATCCCTTGAGTCCCTCTGGGAAGGCCCTTATCAGGTTATTCTTTCTGCTCCCACAGCTGTCAAAGTGACAGGAACTGATTCGTGGGTGCACCACACTTGAGTTAAGAGGTGGCACCCTGACCAAAACTAAATGACATCATTTTATGTCTTTATTCTCTATGTTCTGACTTTGTACATTTCAGATGGGCCTGATAATCTATGTGAGCCTCCTTCTGCTGGATTTTCTCCAAAAATCCTGAGTCTGCCGTTTGGGCCTCAGGACAATGCCTTCCTGTCTTGGGCTCACTCCTATGCTGCTTTCCACAATCAGTCTAACTGCTGGGTCTGTGGAGTGCTCCCCTCTTCATCAGGGGAAGGCTTCCCGTGGTGGGCATCTCCACTTCAAAAAAGGACTTTCTCTAAGTCTGAGACTACCTTTGACAACAAGAATCATATGTGATGTGTCTTCTTAATCTGATGACATCTAACAAACCAAAGATGGACTGGTGCAACACTCTGTACCTTAACTATGGACATAATTTGCCTTTTAACTTTGCTGGTTGTTCTGTTTTTGCTGCTTGCTCCCTGCATCTGTAACTGTGTAGCTGGATTTGTTTCAAGTTGCGTGAAGGCTTTTAAGTTACAAATGGCTGCTCAAACTCCTGTGATTGTGGTGGCTTCCTCCAACCACTACTTGGGGCCCATGGATCAGAGACCCTCAATATGAGGGCTAGGAAAAAATGTTGCCTCACAAATTTAGGAATGACACCCCCTTATCAGCTCGGAGGCAGTTATGGAATGAGAATGATGTCCCTTTCCCTAGGCATCATAATTCTCCTAAAAGAAAAGTGGGGAATGAGAGGGTAACAGGCAGGAAGGCTATAGGTCTCCAAATGAGGGAAATAGGCTTGCAAGCACCAGACTTTTAAAAATCTCTCTCTTAAGTGGCAGGAGGAAACAAACTACAAGTGTCAGATCCTTTTCCTTTCTCTATACAAAATCCAAAGATTTCCTATAAAATTCTGTGTTGCCATGACAACGTCTGGTTCCACCTGAACTTTACTTTTCTCAAACCTTGAGCTAACCAATGTGTTTTTCTTATGGACATATTTTTCTTAAGCTATGTTAATGAACTATGTATCTACCCTAGACTCTGTCTGTCTTCAAGTCGGTTCTGCCTAAGACTCAGAACCAACTTGACAAACGAGTATGTTTTATTCATGCAAATGTTCTCTTAAGCCATGTGAATGTAGACAACGTATTTGCTTGGAAACCTGCCTTTCTTAAAGATTCATGTCAATCATTTTATGGCCTGGGACAGCTCACCTTGTTCCAATGTTACCTCAAAATGCATGTTGTGGATGAGGGGCCTGTGCCAGTCTCCGAGTTTTGAGACATTTCCTTTCTCTAAATAGCAGCCTGCTAGTAGCTATATAATTTTCTGCTAAAGACTAGCTGGGGGTGAGGGCACTCTTTCTGTCCCCTTCTGATGTCTGTGTCAGAAGCTTTCTCCGTCTCTTTTGTACTTCAATAAAACTTTATCACACAAAAGCTCTGAGCTATCAAGACTCGTCACTGGCCCCGGATTGAATTCCTCTCCTCCAGTGGCCAAGGATCCTGGTGTCTTTCACAGCTCAGCAACAACTTTTCAACCTCAGAGCACTGAGCAGGGTTCACTGTGCTGAGTAGGTTCTGAGTAGGTTCTCATTAGTTGTTTATTTTATACATCAGTTCAGTTCAGTTCAGTCACTCAGTCATGTTCGAATCTTTTTGAACCCATGAATTGCAGCACACCAGGCCTCCCTGTCCATCACCAACTCCCAGAATTTACTCAAACTCATGTCCATCGAGTTGGTGATGCCATCCAGCCATCTCATCCTCTGTCGTCCCCTTCTCCTCCTGTCCCCAATCCCTCCCAGCATCAGGGTCTTTTCCAATGAGTCAACTCTGCATAAGGTGGCCAAAGTATTGGAGTTTCAGCTTCAGCATCAATCCTTCCAGTGAATACGCAGGACTGATCTCCTTTAGGATGGACTGGTTGGATCTCCTTAGAGTCCAAGGGACTCTCAAGAGTCGTCTCCAACATCATAGTTCAAAAGCATCAATTTTCCGGTGCTCAGCTTTCTTCACAGCCCAACTCTCACATCCATACATGACCACTGGAAAAATCATAGCCTTGACTAGACAGACCTTTGTTGGCAAAGTAATGTCTCTGCTTTTTATTTTATTTTATTTTGGTCTCTGCTTTTTAATATGCTATCTGGGTTGGTCATAACTTTCCTTCCAAGGAGCAAGTGTCTTTTAATTTCATGGCTGCAGTCACCATCTGTAGTGATTTTGGAGCCCCCCCCCCAAATAAAGTCTGACACTGTTTCCACTGTCTCTCCATCTATTTCTCATGAAGTGATGGGACCAGATGGCATGATCTTAGTTTTCTGAATGTTGAGCTTTAAGTCAACTTTTTCACTCTCCTCTTTCAATTTCTTCAAGAGGCTTTTGAGTTCCTCTTCACTTTCTGCCATAAGGGTGGTGTCATCTGCATATCTGAGTTTATTGATATTTCTCCCGGCAATCTTGATTCCAGCTTATGCTTCTTCCACTCAGTGTTTCTCATGATGTACTTTGCATATAAGTTAAATAAGCAGGGTGACAATATACAGCCTTGACATACTCCTTTTCCTATTTGGAACCAGTCTGTTGTTCCATGTCCAATTCTAACTGTTGCTTCCTGACCTGCATACACGTTTCTCAAGAGGCAGGCCAGGTGGCCTGATATTCCCGGATCTTTCAGAATTTTCCACAGTTTATTGTGATCCACACAGTCGAAGGCTTTGGCGTAGTCAATAAAGCAGAAATGGATGTTTTCTGGAACTCTCTTGCTGTTTCGATGATCCAGCGGATATTGACAATTTGATCTCTGGTTCCTCTGCCTTTTCTAAAACCAGCTTGAACATCCGGACATTCTCGGTTCACATATTGCTGAAGGCTGGCTTGGAGAAATTTGAGCATTACTTTACTAGCGTGTGAGGTGAGTGCAATTGTGCAGTAGTTTGAGCATTCTTTGGGATTGCCTTTCTTAGGGATTGGAATGAAAACTGACCTTTTCCAGTCCTGTGGCCACTGCTGAGTTTCCAAATTTGCTGGCATATTGAGTGCAGCACTTTCACAGCATCATCTTTCAGGATTTGAGATAGCTCAACTGGAATTCTATCACATCCACTAGCTTTGTTTGTAGTAGTGATTCTTTCTAAGGCCCACTTGACTTCACATTCCAGGATATCTGGCTCTAGGTGAGTGATCACATCATTGTGATTATCTGGGTCGTGAAGATCTTTTTTTGTACAGTTTTCCCAGCTTTTCCGTGTATTCTTGCCACCTCCTCTTAATATCTTCTGCTTCTGTTAGGTCCATACCATTTCTGTCCTTTATCGAACCCATCTTTGCATGAAATGTTCCCTTGGTATATCTAGTTTTTCTAAGAGATCTCTAGTCTTTCCCATTCTGTTGTTTTACTCTATGTCTTTGCATTGATTGCTGAGGAAGGCTTTCTTATCTCTCCTGGCTATTCTTTGGAACTTTGCATTCAAATGGGAATATCTTGCCCTTTCTCCTTTGCTTTTCGCTTCTCTTTGTTTCACAGCTATTTGTAAGGCCTCCTCAGACAGCCATTTTGCCTTTTTGCATTTCTTTTCCATGGGGATGGTCTTGATCCCTGTCTCCTGTACAATGTCATGAACCTCCGTCCATGGTTCATCAGGCTGTCTGTCTATCAGATCTAGTCTGTTAAATCTATTTCTCACTTCCACTGTATAGTCATTGCCAAATTCAGACTTAAACTGAATAAAGTAGGGATAACAACAAGACCATTCATGTATGACCTAAATCAAATCCCTTATTTTATACATAATAGTATATCTGCAGCTATACCTATATCTATCTATCTATCTACATATATCAGTTCCAATCTCCCAATTCATCCACCCCTCTAATCCCCCCTTGGCAACCATAAGTTTGCTTTCTACATCTGTGACTCTATTTCTGTTCTGAAAATAAGTTCATCTCTACCATTTTTCTGGATTCTATATATAAGCAGCATTATATGATATTTGTTTTTTTCTTTCTGACTTCTTTAGTTCCCCTTGTATAACAGTCTCTGGGTCCATCTATGTCTCTGCAAATGGCACTATTTCCATCCTTTTTGTGGTTCAGTAATATTCTATTGTATATATGTACCACATCTTTTTTATCCACTCCTCTGTTGATGGATATTTTGGTTACTTCCATGTCTTGACTATTGTAAACAGTGCTGCAATGAATATCGGGGTGCATGTACCCTTTGGAACTATTATTTTCTCTGAATATATGCCTAGGCATGGGATTGCTTGGTCGTCTGGTACTTCTATTTTCATTTTTCTTTTTTCTTTTTTATCATTCAATCAGGGTACCATTTATAAGTGCATTGCAGGCAGATTCTTTACCATCTGAACCACCAGTGAAGCCCCACCAACGACAGGAACATTAACACATGGTCTCTCCTCCCTTCCTCTTGAAAGGTTGCTGCTGCAAGTCATGTGTTACACCAAGATTCATGATCGCTGGAGGAGAGGATTTCCGTCTGGGATCAGAGATGAAGCTTGACTACTTGGAGCTTTTTGTGTAGCAAAGTTTTATTAAAGTATAATAGAGACATGGAAAGCTTCCGACATAGACGTCAGAAGGGGACAGAAAGAGTGCCCCTCCCCTCCCCCCCCCCCCCCCCGCCCCCCGTAGTTTTTAGCAGGGTGTTTCTTGTAGGTTAGAAAGCTATCAATCAGATAAGAGAGACACCTCGAGGCTGAGGGAGTCTCACCAGGCCCCTCTCTCACAATATGCATTGTGAGGCTGCCAGGGTTAATTCCATGACAGGCAGCCTGGACCTAAGTTTTAGCTTTCCCCGAAATGGTAAGATTCCCTACCCCCATCAGGTAACCTGAAGCCAGCCAATCAGTATGCGCCCAGTAAGGGACAAAGGGAAAGCTGAAAAGCCCGCAAAAGCCCAGGTTTGAAAAAGCCCGCGAAAGTCTGTACCAATAGAATTGCTTTGTAAACATGTAACCAATCCGCTTAAGCCAGCTACTAATTGATTATGCATGTCTTATAAATTTGTGTAACAGCTTGGGCTCAGGGCTTTTCTGACCCTGCACCACTGTGATGGCAGAGGCAGAAGGCCCTGGCTCGAGTCAGTAATAAACTTCCCTTTTTTTGCGAGTTGCATTGCCTTGGAAGCCTTCTCTCTTCCCGCTCGGGGATTCGGACATCGGGCATAACATGCATGTGTGAGAGAGGATGGCATGGAGTGTGTCATCCTGAGGGAGTCTCACCAGGCCCCTCTCTCACAATGCGCATGTTTGAGACAGGATGGCACGGGGTGTGTCATCCTGAGGGAGTCTCACCAGGCCCCTTTCTCACAATCCGCGTGTGTGAGACAGGATGGCATGGGGTGTGTCATCCCCCCCCCCCCCGCCCCCAGTCATAAAACAATTGAAAACCATTGACAGGAATACTGATGTGTTGTGCCATTCATTATCAGCCCAAGGTTTGAGAAAAGAAAAAAGTTGGTCTTAAGTGGAACCATTTTGAAGAAAGGCAAATTTCAAAGCAAATACATAGTTTCCTTACCATAGCTTAAGAAAAACATTTCCATAAGAAAAATACATTGGTTAGCTCAAGGCAGAACCAGGTGTTGTCAACACAGAATTAAAAGAAGCCTCTTTTAATTTTGTGTAGAGAAGATAAAAAAGTCTGCACTTTCAGTTTATTTCCTCCTGCCGCTTGGGGACCTCTGGCCTTCCTGCCTGTTACCTCTCCCTCTCCATCTATATATGAGCTTGTGTTGGCTTCATTCACTCATACCAGCTTCTCCCCTGAGTGGAGACGTGGCAGCCTCAGTTCTGGGGACAAAGGGAAAGTTACTTTCTGAGCTCAGGTGAAAAGAGCTCCCATTCATCTAGCTTAGGTGCAAAGTCCCCTCCCCACCACACACACACTCACACTGCAGACCCCTGCAATTAGGAGTGAGTGCTGTTGGCTGAAAAAATATGTGCAACCTAAACATTGAGAGTTAGGTTTATTTGGTGAGAATTATGAGGACTCCAAGCCCAGGAGACAGTATCTTGGGCAACCCCCAAAAAGCTGCTGCAGAGGCGGCTGGGGGGAAGAGCCAGGCTGTATAGAAGTTTGCAACAAGGGACAGGTAACCTGAATATCAAAAGATTACTATTAATTAAGGAAAATCAGATCTCTCGCACAAAGAGAGATCTTCATTTTTGGAAGATGCAAGCATCCAGGCTTACTGAAATCATTCTTTCATATGCATCTCAGCTATATGGGACCAAATCCTGCCTTTCAATTGTTCACGTCCTAATTCCTCATTTACCATAAGGGGTGGAAGATGTGGTGGATGGCTGCCTCTCAAGTCCCCTCAGATCCTCAGTGCTTACTGGGGAGGAAGGAGCTGAGGGCTGTTGAATAGCGGGTATTGTTCCTCCTGAGCTCAGAAATTTGCATTTGGAAGGCTGGAATCCCTAATAGCTCTGACATGGCTTGTTCACTGGTAAAGGAGAAAATATTTCATTTCACAGAAATTTTCACTTCACAGTCCCTCCCCATGGTCAGAAATTCGACCATATTGGGAGACATTTCATGACCATTTGTTGTTGTTGCTGTTCCCATGGTCCTAGGAGGCTCATCCCAGATCAGGTGAAAGCTCTCACTGATGTCACCCTGGGTGTTAATTTCTGGATTAGGCCCATTGATAGATAATAAAAGATTCACTGGATCCTCTATTGTAAGGTACAGTTCCGGCGAGGCAGAAAAGGAAAGACGACCTCAACAGAAGTAGGTTACCTTTATTCAGGCAAGGAGGGGCAACAGTTGGCCTAACGACCAGGCTGAGCGCCGAAAGGGATCAGGGAGGCTTCATACTTAGAGGGAGGTTTGTGGAAGCAATAAGGGAAACGTCAATCAGGCGGGATATTTTGAGTATTCTTTAGTTGAGATGACACTTGTAGTTGGGCAGGGGGTGATAAGTCTTCTGGGCGGGTGTAGGGGGTGGTAGGTTTCTGGACAAGGGGTGATAAGTCCCAGATAGATGCAACTGGCCTGGAGCATCAGGATGGAACTAAAGTTATGCTTTGTTTTCTCCGAAGTTAGATGATTCAGCAAGGGGCCTTTGAGACTGTTGTTCTCTTTTCTAGGCCCAAAAGACTCCTTCATCTGTCATCTAACCTAATAGGATCCAGGAGGTATTTCCTTTGTTGCCTCTTCCCATACCTAGAATCACACTATTACAATTATCCTATGTTGTGAATGTGGTCTATTTCTTCAAGATATTTAGCTATCATTAATTCAGCCAGGGGTCTGGATATACATTGTGTAATACAGGAGATAATAACCCTATGAAAGGAGCAAATTACAAGTAATGCAGCTAATAATGTTATTAAAGTTACAAGTAGGGACTTAAGCCATGACCAAACCATCTTCCCAAAAGATCACCAAGGCTAGAAAGTGGATCATCTAAGGCAGCTACCTGATTTTTCATGTGAGTCATTAAATGTGTTGCATTAGAGGATTCATCTGTTATGTAAACACAATATTCAGTTTGAATTATAGCACAAACTGAATCATAATTCAGTTTGAATTATAGAGACAATTTTGTAAGACAGCTTTTCTCATCACAGAGACCTTCAGAATTTAGTAGGCTAACAGCCTGTTTGCTATCATTTCAGGCCTTTTGAGTAAATTCTGTTAGGGCTTCAATGTGAGAAATAACATCTACCAATCCTGCTAAAGGCACAAAAATAGCTGCTAAGTGATCATACTGTTACTGAGTCCAAGTTTGCTCCCCTCACCACATGACAGGCCAGTGAATCCAAGAAATGATGTGTTGAGGCAAGGCATATGACTTTATTCAGAAAGCCAGCTGACTGATAAGATGGCAGACTCATGTCTTAATTGGAAAAGCCCCTGATGCTGGGAAAGATTGAAGGCAGTAGGAGAAGGGGACAACGGAGGATGAGATGATTGGATGACATCACCAACTTGATGGACATGAGTTTGAGCAAGCTCTGGGAGATGGTGAAGGAAAGGGAAGCCTAGCTTGCTGCAGTCCGTGGGGTCGCAAAGAGTCAGACATGACTGAGTGACTGAACTGAATGTCTCAGAGTAACCATCTTTTAGAGTCTGGATGCCAGGTTCTTTTATAGAGTCAGAGAGAGAGAAACAATGAGGGACTGAAGTCAAAAGGCAGAATAAAGAAGGAGAAGCAGTGAAGAAATAAAGTAAAAATGGTCTGCAGTCTTGCACAACGTCTCCAGAAAGGGTGAGCCTTTGGAAGTGATACGTGTATTAATTTCTTCTTTTTGTTGTAGCTATTCACTGGTGGACAGGGTCAGATTCTCTATGAACTGAACAAAGACTCTTTAGTTTAACAAACAGGCAGAGGGACAGGGTCTTTTGAGGCAGGTCAGTATGTATAGCTGTAATAACAAAAGCAATGAAAAGCAAGTCAAAGAAAGAGCTTCCAATATGGAGTCAGAATTGGCTTCTCCCTGCAACAATTTCCCACTCTCAAAATCCATTCCACAAACTTGTGGGAAAAAGGGGATGACAGGCATTCTGCTTCAACAGATGGATCTTTCTGGGGCAACTGCCATTAGTGCCAGTGCTCCAAATGTTAGAATGTATACTTAGAAATACTGAACTTCAAACCCAGGAGGCAGCATTTCAAGTTAAGGAATTTAGTTCTTTCCTGTGTATGGGAAGATGCAAGAGTCAGAGCTCATTAAAGTTATTCTCCTGGTATATACCTCAGCTATCTGAGGGCCTGTAGTCCTGCACTCTCAGAGTTTTCTCAGGGTTCACCATAGAGAGTGGCTGCAGTCTAATGGCTGCTAGCTGGCAGTCCTTCCTCAGGGCTTACCGGCTCACACTGGAGAGCTGCAATTGCTGATTCCATTTTTCAGCTTTTCCCATTGTGGTCAGGAGTTTGACCATTATTTGGGGGATATTCCATGGTCAACTTTTGTCCCATGGTGCTGACAAGTTCATCCCAGTTCAGGTAAAATTCTTGGTATGCCATTCCAGGTGTTAAGCTTTGGACCAAACCCCATCAACAATTAAAATTCTCTGGATTCTGTCTAACTATAATCCAGGAGATATTTTCCTTGTTCCTTCTTCCTATGCCTAGAATCACACTATTACAATTATTTTATGTCATAAATTTGATTTCCTCAAAATGTTTAGCTATGGAAGTTTTGTTGGAGGCCTGATTACACATTGGTTACTGCAAGAGATAACTAATTAGACAGAATATAAGTAATGCAGTTAGTAATGCTAACTGACAATGACATAGTGCAGCAGGGAGACACAAAGCAGAATTTGAAAACAAAGACCAAATTTAAATAATGATTAGTGTAACTAATTGCATTCCAGTTGTGATAATCACGTGACCAAAGGAGCCCCAAATGTTTTAATGAGCTACCTACATTTCCATTGTACTGGCCATGCACATTTATGCATGGTTTAATATTTGAGATAAACATATGTTACTGGCAGGATTAACCAGGTAGATAGAAAAAGATAAATGCTACATTTCCGCTCATGAAAGATATAATCTACCAAACTACTGCAAGTCATAAATAGTTGAAGAAGGTTCTTCTTACACCTGGAAAACACAGATTTAAACCAGTAATTTTTTACATAGAAACCATAAAAGTTATGAACATATTCACTAGTTAATTCAGTCATTTTGTTAGTCTTTGTGAAGCCATCAGATTTCCCATTAGAATCTTTTAATTTCTTACCCAGTTCAGCATTATGGTCTGAAAGTCAGAAACTTGCATTTATTCAAAAGTCCTTTTTATAAATCTTGAAGAGGAGACATTTTTGCAGAGACCTTAGAGAGAGCCATAACTCTCTACAAAAGACTTAAGAAGGCACATTTAAATCTGATTACAGTGCAACTGACAAAGCAAACTGGTTGCTGTGGTGTCATGTAACACTTTCAGAAAATAACTAGAATTATGACTGATAATATTCTACCAGGGCACATCAGATTTTTAGGAACTCAATATGATCTCTAGAATATCTGTATCATTTACCACAGAATATAACTTAAAACATTACTCATCTGACAACACTTCCCTTATAGTATAGCATACCAAGTGAACCTAATTAGTTTAATATCTCACTTTGGGGTGTTTCAGGATCCCTATGAAGCACCCTGAAGCTGAAAGTCGAAACTTTGGCCACCTGATGCGAAGAACTGACTCATTGGAAAAGACCTTGATGCTGGGAAACATTGAAGGCAGGAGAAGAAGAGGATAACAGAGGATGGACCGACTCAATGGACATGAGTTTGAGCAAACTCTGAGAGTTCGTGATGGACAGGGAAGCCTGTCGTGCTGCAGTCCATGGGGTTGCAAAGAGTTGGACACGACTGAGTGACTGAACTGAATTGAACTGATGAAGCACCCTAAATTTAGCTAGAGGTCAAAGGAATTTTGCTAAAATTGATTTGGGAAGCTTTGTCAAAAGAACGCTTAAAAAAAAAATTTAAAAATACAACAGGACCATAGGTCACATGTGAAACTTCATAGGTCACTGTGAAACTTAGCCAAGGTGATAATTAAAGGTTTCAAAGGCAAATACAGCTTACTTAAAAGGTAAATAAACAAAATCCATTATCAAAGGCAGTTTAGCATTTTCAGAAAACTTGTCTGTTTTAATAGAGAGAAAAGCAAGTGTATATTTTGTACTAGCTTAATTTTAAGGTTCATTTACTCAATTAAATTTGTTTTAAACTTAGCCAGTCCTAACTGATCATATACAAAACCCTTTTGGGGTTCCATTTTTCATAAACCTTTCATCATTTAACATACTTAAGCACAATTTTAACTTTTAAGTTGTAGAATATCTAGAGATCATAAAACATATTTCTAAAGGTACACTCAAAACTCTTGTCTCCTTTGTACTTTCTTTCCTCAAAAGTTTCTTCACATTGAGTTACTTTCCCTGCTGACAAATTTGTAACGGATGTAATACCTTATTTAGCTTATGTTAAACCTAGGCACAATTAAAGTATTATACTTAATATTATATTTAATATGTTGATGACTCACAGCATGTCTATATTATATACTATTAGATCAACAAGCTTAAACATTAATGAAGTGAAAGTGAAAGTCTCTCAGTCGTGTCCGACTCTTTGCGATCCTGTGAGCTATAGAGTTCATGGAATTCTCCAGGCCAGAATACTGGAGTGGGTAACCTATCCCTTCTCCAGGGGATCTTTCCAACCCAGGGATCAAACCCAGGTCTCCTGCACTGCAGGTGGTTTCTTTCCCAGCTGAGCCACAAGGGAAGCCCTAAATATTAATGCCAGGTACTAATTTGATGTTAAATATTTCCCAGTTCATGTGAGCCTGAAACTCATTTTGTTGGGGCCAGTGTGAGAAAAGCAGGAGAGACTCCATCTTGAAGCCTGTCATCCATCTTAAAGACAGGATGTGAACTGAACCCTGCCCAAGAGTGAGGAAACCATTGCTAATGAATACCAGGTCTCCTGGAGACTTCGCTCCCTAGATGGCAAACGGAGACTGTAGTTGAGCTCAGGCTGCTCCTATTAGATTTAACCATGGAGACATCCCCCCTTGATGTATAATCATTGTCCGCCCCCAACCTTAATTGTTTGTTCTCCTAGCACCTACCTGTTGTAAAACTCAATCATATACAACATATACAAAGAGGTTGCTAGCAGGTAACCAGTCACATAGCAGGGGGTGGGGGCGGGTATAGAGCCGGCCCCTCAGAAACATCCGGGTCCTTGTTGGGAACTGGTTCCCCTTGGGCCCGCTGGCATAATGAACTGAACTCCATCGTCTTCAGTGTCCTCTGAGGTGTGTTTTGTGAGTCCAGATTCCACAACATTTTCAACTTCTCTTTTATTTAGAATTGTTTGGTTTGCAAGAACTTATTACTTTTATTAAAGCCAATTAAATAGAGCTCTTTTACAAATCAACCGTGACAGTGCTATGCAAAGACAAAGATGCATGCAGATACATCAACAGGGAGGCCTCTATTCTTCAAGATTTCAGTCCTGAATCAGGTATAGCAATGTAAAGCTCATCAGTTTACAAAAGAGGTTGGGTTAAAATTGGGTTCTGACAGTTGGAACAAATCAAGCTCACTTGGCTAGATGGCTAAATATTTACAAAAAAAGCAATTTCTAATTACCTTGGACAAGCCAATTTCTAAATTACTTTACCCTCTCTAAAATTTGCATTTTAAAAAGACAGCAGAGATAAAGGTTCCTGAGAAGATCAGATAGGACATTTGCATCTCAAAGATGCAGACAAGTTCTTCCTGTTGTTGTTTATTTGTTTAGTCTGTTCAACTCTTTGCAACCCCTTGGACTATATCCAGCCAGGTTCCTCTGGGCATGAGATTTTCCTGTCAAGCATACTAGAGTGAGTTGCCATTTCCTTCTTTTGCAAGGTATCTTCCCAACCCAAGGATCAAACTGGAATCTTATAAGTCTCCTGCATTGCAGGCAGATTCTTCAGCACTGGGCCACCAGGGAAGCCCAGGTTCTTCCTAGGATGACCTTGTTTCCCCTTTGTTTAATATTTCCAAGCCTCTTAATATAAACAAGGAAGGTTTGGGGAGTGGTAAAAGGATTTTTGGAGCCACCACTCTGGTCCTGTAAAGACTACATTTGTAAAAACAAGGACAATTTTGTTTTTCCTTTTTGTTTTGAAAGAATTGGGTGGATACTTCAAAACTGAAGGACTGGCATATCCATTTACCTATGTTGAAAAACTTTACTTTTCCTTATTTAGCTTAGGGGAGAAGGCCTCTTGGGAAGACTAAGAGGCAACACCTTGGCTCCAGTAAATCAGTCTGGACTTAAAGGGAAAGAGGTGAAGGGAACAGGAAATTGAGACTGAAGAACCCACCTCATAATCCTGCTGGGAAGGCAGTGACCAGGAACGTGAGCTCCGTGTCTTGCTTGAGCCAGTATGTGCCTGACACAAAGCACAGAGTGTTCTTGTCAGGGGCAGATGCTCTAAGAGCCTGGTCTGTTCTGTGACCCCCTTATCCTGTCATGGGAGCCTTTAAATGGCAGGCGCCCTAATGGCTGTTAAGTGTCTGACCCCATGACCTCACAATATTGATTGGCCTGGCCCTCAGTTTAAGGGAGGAAGAGGAAAGGAGAGCCCTCACCCACGTGGGTGGCAGCTACCAGGGCACAGCTACAGGGCTGTGAGACTTTAGAACACACAGGACAGCAACCTCAGCCAGAGTTCAACTGCCTCCACAGCCACTCACCTGTTCACAGAGGGTCTAAGGAGAAAGAAACAAATTGTAGAGGAAGCCTTAGAGGAAACAATTAGTACCAGATGTCCATGCATTACCAAAGTAGCCAGAATAAACCAAAACCTAGCCAGCTGGAAAGTCACGTTAATTAACCTGACTTCCCAGTCTCATTAGACTTGTGACCTTTCTCCAAAAGGTTGGAGTTTTCCTTCACAGGGGAAGCTCCCTAAACTGGAGCTGAAACTCCCCATTGTCAAATTTACCAGGGGCTCCTGTAGGGGAAATTAGAATCAGTTGTTTCAAGTCCAGAGGAGCCCGTCGGGTTATTCATTATCACAGTGTTCCTCTCCTTTGCAAGGTGCTTCTAATTGTGAGACTGTAATATGCACTCCAAAGAGCTTTTCTTTAGGATAGATGAAATATTTCCCATTTTTATAAGTGTCAATGTCAAAACACAAAAGATATAGGCAAATTTCAACAAAAAACAGCACAAATAAATTGTACCAATGCACAGATGATCCAGTTCCCAACTCTGGTAAACAAATTTACCTTACAAAAATGAACTAGTTTCAACTAGGGTAGGCTTACCCCTATAAGAACTTTCCCAATGAACCGATAGTCCAACAACATCTCCCCCATCCAACAGGGTAGCCCAACCAAATTGGCTTGTCCTGTAAAAGCAAAAGCCCAGATTGAGGGTGAAATATGTTCTTGATGTGCACACCAGAGTGATCTACCCTACAGAATCAAGCCCGTCAACTCATAACACAAAAAGCACACACAAAACCACAAGCAAATGAACTGGCTATTGAATTATGTAGATTTACTAGATAGCATATTAAAAAGCAGAGACATTACTTTGCCAACAAAGGTTCATCTGGTCAAGGCTATGGTTTTCCCAGTGGTCATGTGTGGATGTGAGAGTTGGACTGTGAAGAAAGCTGAGTACTGAAAAATTGATGCTTTTGAACTGTGGTGTTGGACAAGACTCTTGAGAGTTCCTTGGACTGCACGGAGATCCAACCAGTCCATCCTAAAGGAGATCAGTCCTGCATGTTCGTTGGAAGGACTGATGCTGAAGCTGAAACTCCAGTACTTTGGCCACCTCATGCGAAGAGTTGACTCATTGGAAAAGACCCTGATGCTGGGAGGGATTGGGGGCAGGAGGAGAAGGGGACAACAGAGGATGAGATGGCTGGTTGGCATCACTGACTCGATGGGCATGAGTTTGAGTAAACTCCCGGAGTTGGTGATGGACAGGGAGGCCTGGCGTGCTGCGATTCGTGGGGTTGCAAAGAGTCGGACACGACTGGGCAACTGAACTGAACTGAACTCTAAAAATAAGTTTTTCAGTTCCTTTTCACAACTGCCAAGCACTGGGACAGTTGGCATTGTTTCAGGAAACTTTGAAAGAAAGATTCTCAGGACAAATGGTACCAGCAGCTTCTTAGGGCCTTGTCTCAATATTCCCTGATAGGGGCGCGTGAGCCATGAGCCGCTAGGTTCCTGTGTTGGCTCACCAAACTTGTTACCGAGTCCAAGCTCACTATGCTTGTTGCACGAAAGGCAAATGAGTCCAAGAGACGAGATGTTGAGGCAAGGAATACGACCTGAGAATCCTGAGATGAGGAAGATGAGCCCCTGAGTACCTGGGAAGCAGATACTGGCCAGGGACAAGAAGGCATGTGGAAACATAAGTCATGAATGACATCACTCCTAGTCCTCTGCCCCACTTGGTCCTGGCAGTGAGGGGGGCTTTAATCCTTGCTGCTCTAATGAGGAGACAGAGGGGCTCAGTCCTAAACAGACCCATCTCCTAGAAGGCTACTCCACGGGGCCAGAGATTTGTTTCTTTTGTTCCCAGAAGTGTCCTGAGTACCCACTGCAGGGCCTGGCACAGGATGGACCACTCATCAATACTTGTGGAACCAGGGGAATACTTGGTGGTCACTAAGCAACCAGTCTGAATGGACAGATGAGTCTCCTTTGGAGTGGCCCCAGGGCTATAATGTGGCTACCGTTTTGTCTTTACAAGGAGACTGTTTTAAGCATCAGGGATACCCAGGAGTGGGAACAGCTGTGAGGACCAGGCCTTTCTCCTTTTTCCATTATGGCCCTAAGTGCAGGATCAGGTCTGATTGGGTTCCTGCACCCGCTAACTCCAAGAGATGGGGTGAGCCTGATCCATTCCGAGAGCAAGAGAGCCTGGAGGGCTTGGAGCACATCAGGTCTAACAGTTTGTGTGCATGGGGCTCATGGCAGCCCTTGAGCACCGGGAACTTAGCCAAGGCACAAAGGGAAGACTTGGCACACAGCACCAAATTGATGAATGAAGTTCTGCGTAAGGCCCAACATTGTCCATTCCAAGTACTATCTTAAGTGGCACAGATACCTGAGTTCAGTCCTTGAGGAGGAGAGCTCTAGGGGGTGGGGCTCATCCAGGAAGCTCCCCAGAGAAAGAAGCCTGAAGTTGAGAGAAAGGGAAGCAGCAGGCAGTGTGCGTGGGTGAGGCCACAGTGGTGAGAAGATAACAGGCAGGAAGGTCAGGGGTCTACAAACAGAGGAAATAGGCTGCAAGTGTCAGACATTTTTTAGCTCTCCCTTAAGCGGCAGGAGGAAACAAGCTACAAGTGTCAGATTTTTTTTTTCCTTCTCTATACAAAATTAAAAGAAGTTTCTCTTAAAATTCTGTGTTGCCATGGTGATACCTGGTTCCACCTGAACTTAACTTTTCTCAAACCTTGAACTAACCAATACGTTTTTCTCATGGGAATGTTTTTCCTAAGCTATGTTAATGAAACTATGTATTTGCTTTGGAATTTGCCTTTCTTCAAAATAGTTCCACCTAAGACTAATTTTTTTTCTTTTCTCAAACCTTGGGCTGATAATAGCTCCACAAACCAGTATTCATATCAATTGTTTTATGGCTAGGGTACGACACACCTCGTACCATACTATCTCAAAAATGCATATTGTGGGAGAGGGGCCTGGTGAAACTCCCTCAGCCTTGAGGTGTCTTTCTTATCTGATTAATAGCTTTCTAACAGACATAAAACATCTGGCTAAAGAGTAGCATGGGGGCACTCTTTCTGCCCCCTTCTGATGTCTATGTCAGAAGCTTTGTCTATCTCTTTTATACTTTAATAAAACTTTGTCACACAAAAGCCCTGAGTGATCAAGCCTCGCCACTGGCCCCGGATTGAATTCCTCTCCTCCAGAGGCCAAGAATCCCAGCGTCTTTCACAGCTCAGCAACAACTTTTCAGTGGTATTGGGAGGCAAGAAATGGTGACTCAGGTTAGCAGCAGTAACAATCTTGGAACTCTCCAGGGTTTTCCAGAAGCCAGGGAGCTGGGTTGGAAAGGGTTAGCCCTCTTGTCTTGTTCTTCCTGTACCAGCCCCAGCTAGGAAGCCCTGGGCAGATACCCAGGGGAAGCTGGCACAGTCTGCTTTTAGCAGAGATTTGAGGTGGGCTGGGAGGACTAATAGGAGGGAGGAGAGCCTGGGGCCCTGAGCCGAGGCCCTGCCCTGCACTCAAGATAAGAATCCAGAGTGCTAAGGGTACAGGGTGACAAAGGGGACCACCCCATCCAACTATTGTGCAAGAAGAAAGGAATGTTTCTGGTCAAATTTCAAGGCTTGTGGAAACTGTTTACTGGTCCTGGGTCAGCTCCAGTAGGCCCCCTCCCCACTGACCTAGATCTGAAGTGTGGAAGATAAGGGAAACATTTCTCATTGTCAGGGAGAAGACATTCTCATCCCAGTTTACAGACAAGAACATTGGAACGCAAGGAGCTGATAAAACAGCCAGAGGGTCAGGCAGGTGGGAGCAGGCTGGGAGCAGCCCAGGGTTTCTAACTGCTGAGACTGGGCTGTGGAAGGCTTATGCTGGGAAAGGCAACCCTCTGGGGCAGCTGTAAGGACTGACTTGCAGACAGGAGGGTGAGAGGTGGGAAGACCGACAGGAGTCAGGGGTGCTCTTGGGTGAGCAGGGGCAGAGCCATACTGTGCGCTGACCCAAAAGGCAGGGTCAGGTCAGGAGGCAGGGCATCAGGAGTGGCTCAGCAGCACCACTTGGATCCTACCCAGAGGCCTCCAGGGTTTCCTGGGCTCAGCATAGTCACCCGGCATTTGAGGCACTCCGTGTTCACATTCCCGAACGTTTCTTGTCAATCCCATGATTATGTCTTTAGGCAGGTCTGTCTTTTACCTCACTGTGAGCACTTGCAGTCTCATCTCACAATTGACTGCCTGAAGTAATCTGTACTTACAAACTACAGCTTACCAAACTCCTGAGCTTCTGCCCTTCCTTCCAGTTTTATCTCACAAAGTCCTTCCAGGAAGCATTTCCTGACCACTCCTACCACAGGCACCTGGAATTTCTCGGGATCCTGGAACATGTCAGTGAATCACTCAACACTGGCAGAAAAACTAGCGTGTGTCAGGCACTCACAGAGAAAAGAGTGCCCACCATCCTCACTTCTTGGAGCTGACATCGTTGAGAAGACAGCCAGCCAGGGGAAGGAGCAAATTCACCATGGCAACTCTGATACGGTAATGAAGGGGGTGATCAGTTTGCTGAGAATGCAGATGAGAGGGGAGGCCTCTCTGAGGTGGGGAGGAAGCCTGCTACGGAAACCTGCTGGCACTCCTGAGTGGACCTGAGATGTAGCAGGAAGGCAGGAGGCTGGCGCTGCCTGTGGTGAATAGAGGCCCCAGTAGAGTGGACAGATTGTGTGCACTGAGGACCTGACGGCAGGTTTGGACTCTATTCTTAGGTCCATAGGAAGCCACCGTAAACTCCTGGGAAGTGGGTAATAATAAAAGTAACCAATTTGTATTTGGGAAACTTACTTGGCCTGCTGTTGCGGGATGAATTGGAGAGTTCAAGGTTGGATCCTGGGACATATTTGAGGCCATAGAAGTCATCTGGTTCAAGATGATGTTCTTGGACCAGGGTGGTCGCAGTAGAAGTAAGAAATAAATGGATTTGGGAAGCAAATCCTTCACTGCTGCCCACCCTTCCAGGTGGATTTCATTTGTACTCAGGCCTTAGCCATTGCAGATATGTTCCCAGTTCCCAAGCCATGCACTTCCTACCAGATCTGGACCAACTCCCAAGCTCCTCCCAGACACCACACCTCAGGGTCCTCAGGCACCCCCAAATCCCATAGGGCTAAATGAAACGTACATATCTCCTACCCTTCCCTCAAACCCCTGATCGCCCCTGGCTCCTGTTTCTCCTCCTGCATACTCTATCAGAGCGATGTCACAACAGTCACCACTCTAGACCAGGGCCTTCAGACTTTAAGATGCACATATGTGTGTGCGTGTTCAGTCACTTTAGTTGTATCCGACTCTTTGGACTATAGCCCACCAGGCTCCTTCTCTAGGCAAGAATACTGGAGTGGGTTGCCATGCCATCCTCCAGGGATTCCTGACCCAGGGATCAAACCTGAGTCTCCTGCAATTCCTGAATTGCACACAGATTCTTTACTGCTGAACCACCAGGGAAGTCCAAGGTACACATAAACCACGCAAGTACAGGTACTCATTCAGCAGGCCTGGAAGGTCCCAAATTTCAAATTTTTGATAAGCCCCCAGGTGCTGCCACTGCTACTGGTCCTTGGAGCCCAGTTGGAAGAATGTGGCTTTTGGTCTTCCCTCTCCCTCACCCACCCCCCCTCCACATCCCAAATACTTTTTGAATCTGTCCCTTCTCCTTTCCTCCTATCACACCCACTCTCAGGTCCCATGATCTCTAACCTGGGTTGTTTCAGCACCTCCTGATCAGTCTTCCTCTGGTTCATGTTGCTAAGGGGTGTCCCCAGGAGAAATCAAATGTTCCATGAGAAGTCCTACTTGTTCAGGCATCTTGAACACAATCGCCAACAGGGTTATGCCCAAGAGCAGGCTTCAGAGTTGAAGATGCTCCTCACCACCGACTCTGTGCAAGGCTGGGGGATGTGCACCGTGTGGAGTCCTGCAGGGGCATCAAGATCAAAGCCAGCAAACGGGCTCGAATGGAGTCATCCCATCAACCCTGGGACCCATTGGACAGCGGGCCTGAAGGTCCTGGGCCAAGCAAGGACACTACATAATGATCAAGTGATCAATCCAAGAAGAAGATATAACCATTGTAACTATTTATGTACCCAACATATGAGGTTCTTAATGCAAAGGCAAATACTAATAGCCACAAAAGGGGAAACCAACAGTAGCACAATAAGAGTAGGGGACTTTAACATCTCACTTACACCAATAGATAGATCATCCAGATAGAAAATCAATAAGGAAACAAAGAGTCACATTTTGGGGCAGCAAATTTTGCTCTCCTATGATATGGGCGCACTGCACAGGAAACATCCCTAGGCCCTCCCTAAACTAGTAGTGAAATTTAATGATATGCTTCTGGCATTATCATCTTTCACCTGATTTATGGTAATTTTATAGGACAGATATAAAGCAAAAATTTTTTATTTTACTTTTTAATCCTAGCAGATTTTTAAATAAGAAATTATATTAGATGACAATACATTTTGGTTTTTTCTCTTTTTTAAATGAATTTTTATTGGAGTATAGCTGCTTTACAATGTCGGGTTAGTTTCCACTGCACAGCAGAGTGAACCAGTTATACATATACATATATTTACTCTTTTTTAGATTCCCTTCCCATTTAGGTCACCACAGAGCACTGAGTTCCCTGCACTATACAGTAGGTTCTCATTAGTTATCCGTTTTATATATAGTAGTGTATATACATCAGTCCCAATCTCCCAGTTCATCTTCTCCCCTTGGCGACCATAAATTTGTTTTCTACATCTGTGACTCTGTTTCTGCTTTGTAAATAAGTTCATCTCTACCAGTTCTCTAGATTCCACATATAAGAGATATTATATGCTATTTGTCTTGCTCTTTCTGACTTACTTCATTCTGTATGACAACCTCATTACGGAATTGGCATTGTTTTGTTCCTTTGAACAAAATAATATTCCATTGTATATATGTACCACATTCTTCTCTATCCATTCCTTTATAAATTATAATATATTTTGAATTGGGGAAAGAAAAGAATTAAAAACCCCAAACATCTATCAGTTTACTCAAAATAAAAATACATGTAAAATTATATAAATATAGGTTAACTCTTCCCACTATGTAAATTGATGCTGCTGTTTGAAAGGCTTGAAAATTATTTTTCAAGTTTTTAAAGTCCATCTCAATCCCTCAGTACTATATTTTCTTGAGTGCTAGTTTCTGGGAAGGCTTCCCTGGTAGCTCAGCTGGTAAAGAATCTACCTGCAATGCAGGAGATCCCGGTTTGATTCCTGGGTTAGGAAGATCCGCTGGAGAAGGCATAGGCTACACACTCCAGTATTCTTGCTTGGAGAATCCCCATGGACAGAGGAGCCTGGAGGGCTACAGTCCATAGGGTCTCAAAGAATTTGACACGACTGAGCGAGTAAGCACAGGTTTTGGGAGAGAAATTACTCCATGTGCTCAATCAGAAAATCAGATTTTCATAGTGTGTACTAAAATCACTTGTTAAAATGCAGGTACCCTAGCCCCAATAGAGACTGTGATTCTGTCTCCTCTGGGGAATTAATATTTTATAAGAAAAAAAACAACAAACCAAAAAAACAGTTCAGGAGACAAAGATGCCCATTCCACTTTGGGTCTGGCTGCTTTTCTTCCCTGATGCTAATGGCCCCACCTGGCGGTCTTAGGGTGAATTACAGGCACTCCTACAGGAAGGTTACCAGTCAAAAGGTTACCCTTTCCAGGGCAGGGTACAGGCTCAGGACATACAGTGTGTCTTCTAATTTTCCTCAAAACTCCGTTCATGAGATAGCCTCATCCCATATCACTGATGGGAAAACGGAGACTCAGAAAGTAGAGGTTACCTGCCTTACTGACTGCTTTGCAGTTTCTACAAACATCATTATGCTGCATACCTGAAACTAATACAGTGTTATTTGTTAGTTATACCTCAATGAAAGCAAAGAGGAAAGGAAAGGGAGCGTCGCCAGTCAGAGGTGTCCACAGAGAAATGCGGAGAGGGCGAACTGGGCTGCAGCACAACCTCCTGAGGTCCTCAAGGTCACCCAGCCCAGGCGGAGCTCAGGAACTATTCCCAGCTGCCCAGGGGGCCCAGAAGTACCAGGCTGGCCAAGGCCAGGGGCACCTACTCTCTCCCAGGACAGCTCTGTGGTGGCAGCTACTAGCCAGCACGCCCTGTCTGGTTTCTCTTCCCGGTACATGCAAACAGAAGGACAAGAGCCACTTGGCATTTGAGGAAAGACTAATAGAATCCCCATATTGCATATTTTATCCTTACCTAAATGATGTCCACAGGCTTCCCTGATGACTCAGACAGTAAAGAATCTGCCTGTAATGTAGGAGACCTGGGTTCGATCCCTGGGTTGGGAAGATCCCCTGGAGAAGGGAATGGCTACCCACTCCAGTATTCTTGCCTGGGAAATCGCATGGACAGAGGAACCTGGCAGGCTACTGGGGGTTGCAAAGAGTCAGACACAACTGACCGACTAACACTTTCACTTTTTTTTTTTCAAATATGTTCACAACTTGCTTTTTCTTTCTGTGTGGTTTTTCAGATTTTGTTGTTGTTTAGTCGCTAAGTCTTGTCTGACTCTGCGATCCCATGGACTGTAGCCTACCAGGCTTCTTTGTCCATGGGATTTCCTAGACAAGAACACTGGAGTGGGTTGTCATTTCTTCCTCCAGTGATTCTTTCTGACGCAGGGATCAAACAGATGCTTGAGAGGTGGATTCTTTAACACTGACCTACCTCTTGAGAAATCTGTATGCAGGTCAGGAAGCAACAGCTAGAACTGGATATGGAACAACACACTGACTCCAAATAGGAAAAGGAGTATGTCGAGGCTGTATATTGTCACCCTGCTTATTTAACTTATATGCAGAGTACATCATGAGAAACAGTGACCTGGAAGAAGCACAAGCTGGAATCAAGATTGCCGGGAGAAATATCAATAACCTCAGATATGCAGATGACACCACCCTTATGGCAGAGAATGAAGAGGAACTAAAGAGCCTCTTGATGAAAGTGAAAGAGGAGAGTGAAAAAGTTGGCTTAAAGCTCAACATTCAGAAAACTAAGATCATGGCATCTGGTCCCATCACTTCATGGCAAATAGATGGGAAAACAGTGGAAACAGTGGCTGACTTTATTTTGGGGGGGCTCCAAAATCACTGCAGATGGCGATTGCAGCCATGACATTAAAAGATGCTTATTCCTCAAAAGGAAAGTTATGACCAACCTAGACAGCATGTTAAAAAGCAGAGACATTACTTTGTCAACAAAAGTTCATCTAGTCAAGGCTATGATTTTTCCAGTGGTCATGTGTGGATGTGAGATTTGAACTATAAAGAAGGCTGAGCACTGAAGAATTGATGCTTTTGAACTGTGATGTTGGAGAAGACTCTCGAGAGTCCCTTGGGCTGCAAGGGAATACAATCAGTCCATCCTAAAGGAAATCAATCCTGAATATTCATTGGAAGGACTGATGTTGAAGCTGAAACTCCAATACTTTGGGCACCTGATGTGAAGAGCTGACTCATTTGAAAAGACCCTGATGCTGGGACAGATTAACGGCAGGAAAAGAAGGGGATGACGAAGGATGATGGTTGGATGACATCACCAACTCAATGGACATGAGTTTGTGTAAACTCTGGGAGTTGGTGATGGACAGGGAGACCTGGCATGCTGCGGTTCATGGGGTCGCAAAGAGTCGGACACGACTGAGCGACTGAACTGAACTGAGCCACCTAGGAAGCCCCTTTTGAGATTTATTCACTGTAAATAAATCAAGTAGTTAAAATTTTCAAAATTCCTATGTATGCATGTTTCACAGTTTATTGAATGACATGTAGGTTGATTTGGTATGGCTTTGTTCTGGTTTCTACAAATAATGCTTAATAGCCCCGTGGCTTTGAAGTTACTTTGAACCTCTCTGAGCTTTTGTTTACAGAAGCTCAGTTTACAGATAATGATCTGTAAAATGAGGGTAACATTAGGTTTGCGATTAGGTTTAAATGAATTCATAAATGTAAACAGCATGTCTCAATCAGGATACTTTTGCGCCCAGGGAAAATTTAGCATTTTCTGGAGACATTTTTGGTTGTGACAACTTGGGGAAGAGGCTGCAGCTGTTACTGGAAGGTAGGTTAGAGGCTACTGTTACTCTGGTAGGCAGAGGCCAGGGATGCTGCTATATATCCTACATTGTACAACACAGTCCCGATGCATGAAGAATTATCCAGCCCAATATATCAGCAGTGCTAAACTTGAGACACCCTGGAATAGTGCACAGCACAAAATAAGCACTCAGTAAATATTAGTTTTGAATTGGTGTTGGAGAAGACTCTTGAGAGTCCCTTGGACTGCAAGGAGATCCAACCAGTCCATCCTAAAGGAAATCAGTCCTGAATATTCATTGGAAGGAGTGATGCTGAACCTGAAACTCCAAAACTTTGGCCACCTGATGCAAAGAACTGGCTCATTGGAAAAGACACTGATGCTGGGAAAGATTGAAGGCAGAAGGAGAAGGGGACGACAAAGGATGAGATGGTCGGATGGTATCACCTATGTGATGGACATGAGTTTGAGCAAGCTCTGGGAGTTGGTGATGGACAGAGAAGCCTGTCATGCTGCAGTCCATGGGGTCACAAAGAGTTGGACATGACTGAGCAACTGAACTGAACTGAAATATTAGCTATTTTTCAAGAGCAGCAGTTAAGATTCTCTTATTTTCTATATACAAGCATAAGAATCTCTCATAGAAATAGTCACTGTCTACAAATACTCACAGGACATTTACCAAAGTTATTTTACTCAGCCATAAAGAGCACCTCAGAAATTCTAAAATGCAGCAATTGTGTGGAGTATTTTCCTACCAAGAAGCAAAAATAGGGAATTCAACAACAAAAGGAGAGCTTTTTCCTGCCCCACCATTATGTCCCACACCTACTAGAATTCCAAGGCCATCAGAATTTTTAAATTTCGTAAGTAGCTCTTTTTAAAAAGAGTAACATAGAGTGAAATATTAATTTATAAAGTAGTATCAATGATATATATTAAAAGCCACTGAGCATAACCAAAAGAAAATGCAGGAATAAAACACACTACAATCTTATGAAATTTTATAAAATAAACTTTTTTTAAGTTTTTAATTGAAGTATAGTTGATTTGCAATATCATATTAAGTTTCAAATGTCAGTTGTTCTGTACACTTGAAACTTAATGTGATATTGCAAATCAACTATATTTCAATTAAAAACTAAAAAATTAAAAAAAATATATATATATACTCTTCTTCTGATTCTTTTCCCTATAGGTTATTATATATTATTGAGTATAGTTTCCTGTGCTATACAATAGGTCCCTGTTGGTTCCACACTTGGTTTTGATGTAACAAATGTTATCTTTCTTCTTCTCCTTTTTCTCCTTTTCCTCCTCCTTCTCCACCACTGCTAACACCACATCACCACCACCACCATCACTCAGCCCCATCCTGGGCTAAACACTTTCATGTGTTGCTTCTTAACCATTTTCACAACAACTTAACTGTTGCTTCTTAACCGTTTCACAGTTTTCAAGAGGGAGAAACATTATCTTATAGATGTAGAAACTGAGGCGCAGAGAGGCAAAGCCACCCACCAAAGGTCCTAGAGTCCCCAGTGCGGTTGGGACTAGGGGGCAGCAAGTGAGGTGAGTCATACATGTGTAGGGTCTGGTCTGGACTTTATTGAATGAAACAAAGAAAATTCAAAATAAATGAGCTAAGCATTCACTTCTAGAAAGATAATAAATAGTAGATACCAAGATAGTAAGAGGAAGAAATTAGTAACAACAAAAAATGAAATAAGAAATGAAAATAGCCCCAATAAATACACATTTTTGTAGCCCGCTGAGTTTCTCTGTCCTGGGGATTTTCCAGGCAAGAATACTGGAACAGGCTACCATTTCCTACTCTAGGGGATCTTCCTGACCCAGGGATCAAACCTGAGTCTCTTGTGTCTCCTGCCTTGGCAGGTGGGTTCTTTACCATCTGGGAAGAGAGGTAAAGAAACCCACAAAACAAAATGCAGAGAAGAGAGGGGAAACCTTTCTGTTTTGGAGTACTTCCATGGTGGTCCAGTGGCTAAGACTGCACTCCCAATGCAGGGGTCCAGGTTTGTTCCCTGGTCAGGGAACTGTGTCCTGCATACCACAACTAAGAGATGGCACAGCCACATAAATAAATATATTAAGAAGTTTGGAAGCTAGAAAGCAGATATTGACACATAACTGACTTAGACTCCAGATAATCCAAACAATAAGCCAATGAGGAAAGCTGAGAAGCTCGATTAAAACCTCAACTGGATTAAACCCCTGAACCACAACCTGAGCCACGTGATCCCCTCACAGCTGCAGAGCAGCAAAGCCCCTGGCTACCTCAGCTGTCACTCCATGGACAGTGCACTGGTGACGGTGCTATCTGCCTGCAGCAGCAAAGTCTCAGAGTGTCCCAGATCGCACACTATAATCAGGGACTAGCAGGCCCTGCAACGGCACCAGCAGGAAAAATGCTATGCCTCCCTGACCTTCACCAGTGGCCGAAGGAGACCCACCCCCGGTATCTTCTGCTGTCGACATCAAGCAGCAGGCAAATTCAAGAAGTACATCCTGCTCCAACATGTGGCACCAGTCAGCACTGAGCAGAAGCACAGCAATACTAGGGGGACAAAGCTGACCACAATGCACGACAAGGACTCAGAAAACTAAACTGTCATTGGAACTGAATCTACAAAACAGAGAGAAACCACAGACTAATGTGGTGACTGCCTGATAACACTGAAGATTAAGTGGGACTGAGAGTGCCCTGAAAAAATAACCAAAATGGAAGAGTACTAAAGAAAATCACTTGTCATACAAAGATGCAGGAAGACCACTATCCAAATGAGAAAAGATAGTCAAGTGAGACCAATGCTGAGATGAATCAGATGTTGGACTTATCTGACAAGGATTTGAAAGCAGCTGGCATAAAAACCCAGATGGTCAATACTGAAATCAGATTGATTATAATTTTTCAGCCAAAGATGGAAAAGCTCTATACAGTCAGCAAAAACAAGACTGGAGCTGACTGTGGCTCAGATCACAAACTCCTTATTGCCAAATTCAGACTGAAATTGAAGAAAGTAGGGAAAACCACTAGACCATTCAGGTATGACCTAAATCAAATCCCTTATGATTATACAGTGGAAGTGAGAAATAGATTCAAGAGAGTAGATATAATAGAATGCCTGAAGAACTACGGACAGAGATTTGTAACACTGTACAGGAAGCAGTGAACAAAACCATCCCCAAGAAGAAATACAACAAGGAAAAATGGTTGTCTGAGGAGGCCTTACAAACAGCTGAGAAAAGAAGAGAAGCAAAAAGCAAAGAAGAAAAGGAAAGCTATATCCATCTGAATGCAGAGCTCCAAAGAATAGCAAGGAGAGATAAGAAAGCCTTCCTAAGTGATCACTGCAAAGAAATAGAGGAAAACAATAGAACAGGAAAAACTAGAGATCTCTTCAAGAAAATCAGAGATACCAAGGGAATATTTCATGCAAAGATGGGCACAATAAAGGACAGAAACAGTATGGACCTAACAGAAGCAGAAGATATTAAGAAAAGGTGGCGAGAATACACAGAAAAACTACACAATAAAGACTTAATGATCCAGTTAACCATGATGGTGTGATCACTCATCTAGAGCCAGACATCCTGGAGTGTGAAGTCAAGTGGGCCTTAGGAAGCATCACAAAGAACAAAGCTAGTGCAGGTGATGCAATTCCAGTTGAGCAATTTCAAATCCTAAAAGATGATGCTGTGAAAGTGCTGTACTCTATATGCCAGTAAACTTGGAAAACTCAGCAGTAGCCACTGGACTGGAAAAGACAGTTTGCATTCCAATCCCAAAGAAAGGCAATGTTAAAGAATGTTCAAAATACTGCACAATGCACTCATCTCACACGCTAGCAAAGTAACGCTCAAAATTATCCAAGCCAGGCTTCAACAGTACATGAACCATGAACTTCCAGATGTTTAAACTGGACTTAGAAAAGACAGAGGAACCAGAGATCAAATTGCCAACATCCATTGGATCACTGGTAAAGCAAGAGAGTTCCAAGAAAACATCTACTTCTGCTTCAGTGACTACACCAAAGCCTTTGACTGTGTGGATCACAACAAACTGTGGAAAATTCTTCAAGAATTGGGAATACCAGACCCCCTTACCTGCCTCCTGAGAAATCTGTATGCAGGTCAGAAAACAACAGTTAGAACTGGACATGGAGCAATGGACTGGTTCCAAATTGGGAAAGGAGTACATCAAGGGTGTATATTGTCACCTTGCTTATTTAACTTACATGCAGAATACATTGTATGAAATGCCAGACAGGATAAAGCACAAGCTGGAATTAAGATTATAGGGAGAAATATCAATAACCTCAGATACACAGATGACACCCCTTATGGCAGAAAGCGAAGAGGAAGTAAAGAGCCTCTTGATGAAAGTGAAAGAGGAGAATGAAAAAACTGGCTTAAAACTCAACATTCAAAAACTAAGATCATAGCATCTGGTCCTACCACTTCATGGCAAACAGATGGGGAAACAATGGAAACAGTGATAGACTTTATTTTCTTGGACTCCAAAATCACTGCAGATGGTGACTGCAGCCATGAAATTAAAAGACGTTTACTCCTTGGAAGAAAAGCTATGACAAACTTAGACAGCATATTAAAAAGCAGAGACATTACCAACAAAGGTCTGTATAGTCAAACTATGATTATTCCAGTAGTCATGCATGGATGTGAGAGTTCGGACCATAAAGAAAAGTTGAGCACCAAGGAACTGATGCTTTTGAACAGTGGTGTTGGCTAAGACTCTTGAGAGTCTTTTGGACTGCAAGGAGATCAAACCAATCAATCCTAAAGGAAATCAGTCCTGAATATTCATTGGATGGACTGATGCTGAAGCAGAAGCTCTAATACTTTGGCCACTGATGCGAGCAGTTGACTCACTGGAAAAGACCCTGATGCTGGGAAAGATTGAAGACAGGAGGAGAAGAGGACAATAGAGGATGAGATGGTTGGATGGCATCACCAACTTGATGGACATGAGTTTGAGCAAGCTCCAGGGTTTGGTGATGGACAGGGAAGCCTGTCGTGCTGCAGTCCATGGGGGTCACAAAGAGTCAGACACTAATGAGTGACTGAACTGAACTGAAGTGGCACAAAAACACTTCAACAATCAATTACAAATTATCTGGAAACACATGAAAAAAGTTTCAGCAAAGAAAAACATTATAAAAAAAGGATCAAATGAAAACTGTAGAACTGAAAAATACAACATCCAAAATTTAAAACCTCACTGAATAGATACAACAGTAGATTGGAGATGACAGAAGATAGAATCATTGAACTTGAAGACAATCTGAACTACAGAGAATAGACTGAAAAATAATAAACAGAGACTCAGGGACCTGTGGGTCTATAATAAAAGATCCATACAACCAGGGCTAGAGGAGCAGAGGAAGATATGTGACCAAAAACATAATCAAAGAAATAATGATTGAAAATCTCCCAACCTTGGTGAAAGACATAAACGTATAGATTCAAGAATCAGAGAGAATCCCAAATATGAGAAACCCAAATAAATACACACCAGGACACATCACAAGTACACTTCTGTAAACTAAAAACAAAGGGAAAAAATGGAAAAAGTTTGAGAGAAATAATGTACTACTTACAAAGCAACAGCAATTCAAATAACAGTGGACTTCTCTTCTGAAACCATGGGGCTAGAAGGAAGTGGCATAACATTTTTCAAGTGATGAATGCAAAACTGTCAACTCTTAAGTGTAAATCTGGTGAAACTATCCTTCATAAAAGAGAAGGCAATAAAGACATTCTCAGATAAAGGACTTCTAAGAGAGTTTATTGCCAGCAGATCTATTCTTAAAGAATGGGTAAAAGGAGTTCACAAGAAAGAAAGGAACTCAAGAAAGAAGAATGATACAATTAGTAAACAGAAGTAAACACAATAGATTATCCATTACTGAATGAGTTTCCTTAACTATATTTTATGGATGAAGCGAAAAGGTGCTATAACTTTTAATGTATTGACAGTATAACTTCAACGGGGGGCTTTCCTGGTGGCTCAGCTGGTAAAGAACCCACCTGCCAATGCAGGATATGCAAGAGATATGGGTTTGATCCTTGGGTTGGGAAGATCCCCTGGAGAAGGAAATGGCAATCTTCTCGAGTATTCTTGCCTGGAAAATTCCATGGACAGAGGCATCTGGCAGTCTACAGTCCAGGCGGTCAAAAAGAGTGAGACATGACTAAGCGCACATGCGCACACACACATATTGACAATTGCTTTCAATGTAAATAGTCTAAATACACCAATTAAAAGACAGACTTGGGGAAAAAATACAGATTTGGAAGAGTGGATTCAGTTCAGTTCAGTTGAGTTGCTCAGTTGTGTCTGACTATTTATGACCCCATGGACTGCAGCATGCCATGCCTCCCTGTCCATCACCAACTCTTGGAGTTTACTCAACTCATGTCCATTGAGTCAGTGATGCCATCCAACCATCTCATCCTCCGTCATCCCTTTCTCCTTCCACCTTCAATCTTTCCCAGCATAGGGTCTTTTCAAATGAGTCAGTTCTTTGCCAGGTGGCCAAAGTATTAAGAGTTTCAGCTTCAGCATCATTCCATGAATATTCAGAACTGATTTCCTTTCAGATGGATTGGTTGGATCTCATTGCAGTCCAAGGGACTCTCAAGAGTCTTCTCCAACACCACAGTTTGAAAGCATCAATTCTTTGGCACTCAGTCCTCTTTATAGTCCAACTCTCACAACCATATATGACTACTTGAAAAACCATAGCTTTGACTAAACGGACCTTTGTTGGCAAAATAATGTCTCTGATTTTTAATATGCTGTCTAGGTTGGTCATAACTTTTCCTCCAAGGAGCAAGCCTCTTTTAATTTCAAGGCTGCAGTCACCATCTGCAGAGATTTTGGAGCCCCCGAAAATAAAGTCTGTTGCTGTTTCCATTGTTTCCCCATCTGTTTGCCATGAAGTGATGGGACCAGATGCCATGATCTTAGTTTTCTGAATGTTGAGCTTTAAGCCAACATTTTCACTCTCCTCTTTTACCTTCTTGATCAAGAGGCTCTTTAGTTTTTCTTCACTTTCTGCCATAAGGGTGGTGTCATCTGCATATCTGAGGTTAGTGATGTTTCTCCCCGCAATCTTGATTCCAGCTGATGCTTCTTCCAGGTCACTGTTTCTCATGATGTACTCTGCATATAAGTTAAATAAGCAGGGTGACAATATACAGTCTTGACGTACTCCTTTCCCTATTTGGAACCAGTCTGTTTTTCCACATTCCATGTCCAGTTCTAACTATTGCTTCCTGACCTGCATACAGATTTCTCAAGAGGCAGGTCAGGTGATCTGGTATTCCTATCTCTTTTAAGAATTTTCCACAAACTGTGGAAGAGTGGATTAAAAAATAATAACTCAACTCTATGTTGTTTATAAGAAATTCACTTCAAACATGACAGAGGTAGCTTCAGAGTAAAAAGATGGAAAAAATATCTCTAAGCCCAGATGACTTCACTGGAGTATTTTACCAAACATTCAAAGAATTAATAAATGATTTTAATCTATTTCAGAAAATAAGAGAGGAAGGACACTTTTCAACTAATTTTATGAGCCTATCCTATTCTGATCCCTAAATCAGACAAAAATAGCACAACAAAGAAAACCACAGACCATTACCCCTCATAAATTTAGATGTAAAAATCCTCAGAAAAATTTAGCAAATTAAAGAACAGATAAAAAGATGATATACCACAATCAAGTGGGGTTTATCTTTCCAGTTGTAAAGGTTGGCTACATAGTTCACAACCAAGGATGAAGGTCATATGAACATTTCAATTTACACAGGAGAAACATTTGACTAAATTCAACAAGTTAATCATTCATGATAAAAGTTCTATGGAATAAAAAAGGACTTAATCTCATAAAGAACATTTACAATGCCAATAGAGAACATCATACTTAATGGTATGACTTTCCCTATGAGACTGAGAAAACAAGGCAACAATATCTGGTTTTACCACTCCTACTCAACATAATACTGGAATTACTAAACACTGTCACAAGTCAAGGAAATGCAAAAAAAAAAAAAAAAAAAAAAAAGAAGAAGAAGAAGACATTCAGATTGGAATGAAAGAAATAAAACTTTCTCTACTTGCAGACAACATGCTTGTTTATGTTGTAAATTCCAAGGAATGTATAAAAATCATCTAGAATTAGTAAGTGAGTTCAGAAAGATGGCAGGATACAAAGTTACTATGCAAATGTATGTCTATATGCTGATGACATTCAAGTAAAAACCAAAACTAAAGATACTACTTAGAATTGCTCCAAAGAAATGAAATAGGTATAAATCTAACAAAACATGCACAAGATCAATATGGTAAAATTTATGAAATGCTGATAAAGATACATAACTTGT
The DNA here is from genome assembly GCF_963930625.1 of Muntiacus reevesi. Classification (NCBI taxonomy): domain Eukaryota; kingdom Metazoa; phylum Chordata; class Mammalia; order Artiodactyla; family Cervidae; genus Muntiacus; species Muntiacus reevesi. The sequence goes on along the minus strand of NC_089249.1, from coordinate 179,688,536 downwards.
TTAAGATTTGAAAGATTCAACATAGCAAAGATGGTAATTCTTTCCAAACTCATTTACAGATTTACCACAATCCTTAATGAAATCTCAACAAGATTTATTTTTATAAATATAGAAAGGCTTATTAAAATTTTAGATGCAAAGGCCCTAAAAGAGCCAAAACAAATTAAAAACAGAAAAGTGGGAGCAATCATTTTTTTAAATGTGAAGTGTTTGCTACTAGCTACAATAATAATAACAGTATCATATTAGCAGAGGGATAGTCATATAGATGAATGGAACAGATAGAAAATGAAGAAATAGATCTACACAAATTTGTTCATCTAGTTTTAACAAAGGAAAAAAATCATTCCAGTGAGAGAGAGAGGGTTTTCAGTAAATGGTGCTGAAGTAGGTACCCACAGCAAAAACAAAAAATCTTAAACTAATCCTTTAACTTTATACAAATTTTAAATCAAAATGGTGAGATTTTACAAGTATGCAAAATGTAAAACTTCTAGAAAAAAAAATAGGATAAAATATTCAAGACCTATTAGGCAAAGAATTCTTAACCAAAAGTATGACTCATAAAAGGAAAATTTGATTAATTGAAACTTGTAAAATATAAAACTTTTGCTCAGCAATTGACCCTATTAATGAATATATAAAGGCAAATTATGGAAAAGGACGTATTTGCAAATCACATATTTGACAGAGGATTTGCATGTGGAACTTACAAAGAACATCTCAAACATTTAAAAAGATAATCTAACTTTTAAAACAGGCAAAAAATATGCATAGACATTTTATGAAATAAGATATGCATATGGAAAATAAGCACATGAAAAGACATTCAACATCATTAGGAAAATGCCAAATAAAACGGCATACCAAATACCATTCATAATTACAGAAATAAATATAGTAATAACACAAATGATGGTGAGGATGTGGAGAAACTGGATCCATGATAAATTGCTGCTGGGACTGTAAAATAATACAGAGTAATATAATTTTTGTAAATGATATCTTGACCCTGGCTAGAGGTTGGTCAGTTTTCCTTCCTGAGCACCCCATTAAGCCCAAATTCCCAACTATTGATTTACTGGGCTCAGCATTATTTGTTGTTTTTGCTGTCAGTCACTAATTCATGTCCGACTCTTTGGGACCCCATAGACTGCAGCACAGTAGGCTCCCCTGTTCTTCACCATCTCCCAGCGTTTGCTCAAATTTATGTCCACCGAGTCGGTGATGCTCCTTCTCCTTATGCCTTCAATATTCCCCAGTATCAAGGTCTTTTCCATGAGTCGGCTCTTCGCATCAGGTGGCCAAAGTATTGGAGCTTCAGCATCAGTCCTTCCAATGAATATTCAGTCTTGATTTCCTTTTAGGATTGACTGGTTTGATCTCCTTGCAGTCCAAGGGACTCTCAGTTGTCTTCTCCAGCACCACAATTCCGAAGCAGCAATTTTTCAGCGCTCAGCCTTCTTTATGTTCCAACTCTCACATCTGTATACAACAACTGGAAAAACCTTAGCTTTGACTATAGGGGTCTTTGTCAGCAAAATGATGTTGCTGCTTTTTAATATGCTATCTAGTTTTGTCATAGCTTTTCTTCCAAGGAGCAGGTATCTTTTAATTTCATGGCTGCAGTCACCACCCACAGTGATTTCGGAGTCCAAGAAAATAAAATCTGTCCCTGCTGCCACTTTTATCCCTTCTATTTGCCATGAAGTGATGGGACCAGATGCCATGATCTTTGTTTACTGAAGGTTGAGTTTTAAGCCAGCTTTTTCACTCTCTTCTTTCACCCTCATCAAGAGGTTCTTTAGTTCCTCTTCACTTTGTGTCATTAGAGTGGTATAATTTGCCTATCTGAGGCTGTTGATACAGCTCCTGCAATCTTGACTCGTTTGGGAGTCATCCAGCCCAGCATTTCACATGATATATACTCTGCAAGTAAGTTAAATAAGAAGGGTGACAATATACAGCCTTGTCCTACCCTTTCCCAATTTTGACCCAGTCCGTTGCTCCATGCATCTTTATTGTATTTTAACAGTCTGCAGGTCGAGCCTCTCACCCCCATGCTGTGACCTTACCCCTGGCAGGCTGGAGCCTGACTCTTCTCTCTGCCCTGCTTGGAGCACAGGGCCTTGACCACTAGTTAACTAATGCACCCTCATGCAAACACCATCTATCAGCTCAGTCCTTTCTCTGCTCATTTTCAACCACCACCTTAATAGAACATTTTGATCTTCGAACACAGCTCAGGACAGTTACATCTGGCTAGGATCCCACCACCAGAATTGTCCTTGAATTTACTGGACTGAACAACCATTTATGGACTGAAACGGGCCATTAACTATTATTTTCTGCATATCTGAGGCTAGAAGAATCATTCACGACCAAATGTCTTGTTTTAGAGGGATCAAGATACTGGCTAAGCTCAAAAGTCTGAAAGCCTGTCCTGTTTCCAAGTAACTGACAGGCCAAATGAAAGGGAGGAAGATCAAGGAAAAAAGAGAAGAGAGGGACAAAACTGAACGGCCTGAGACCAAAAAAAAAAGAAGAAAAAAGTGTTAGTTGGAAAGAGTAGGAGCGTTAAGAAGATGATTAAGTATAAACGACAAGGCAGTAACAAGCGAAGAGAGCGGGAAGACGGGAACTCAGACCCTGAGAGGCGGGCACCGGTCACTTGCTCCCCAGAGCCGGGAGGGTGAAGAGAAAGGGCGGGGCCTGCGGAAGCTGCGAGCGGAGAGCGACCGCCCCGGATGCTGAGTGGTCGCGCCCTGCGGCGGTGGCCAATGGGCGCCCGGGATGTTGGAGCGGCAGCGTCAGTGGCGGCGCTCTCTCGCTCGCTCGCTCGCTCGCTGCGGAGGGGGTGAGGTGGGGGAGGGGGACGGCGGCCGCCGCCATGATGCTTGTTTGCTTTCAATGAAAACAAGGGGGACGCGGAGGAGGAGGAGGCGGCGGCGTCGGTGGCGGCGGCGTCGGCTGCGCGGGGGCGAAGGCAGCGGTGGGTGCAGCGAAAAGGGAGAGACCGGAGGCCGAGAGGCCGGGAGGGCGTAGTGGCGGCCCGTCGAGGAGGCTGAAGCGGGCGGCTGACGCGGTGGATCTCGGAGGGGGAACAAAGAGCGGCGACTAAGGCGGCAGAGGAGCGGCGACGGCGGCGCTGCAGCTGCGGGCGGGACTGGTATGGTGGTTCCACAGGTCAGACCCCGCTGCACTCACAGGGAGGAGGCGGCGGCAGCGGCGGAGGAAGGCGGTGCACCCCAGGAGGTGAGCGAGACCGGTCCGAGGCCCAGCCGGGCGCTGCTCCTCGCACTGGCGGTGCACGGGCCCCTCTCAGTCGTGTCCCGGGGACCGTAGCGCGGGGCACTGGAGCGAGAGCACCTTAAGTTTTGTGGGCGGCGGGCCCGCAGCTTGGAGGAGATGGCGGCTGTTGAGGGGTGCTTAGATGCGCAGCTGTCGCGATCCCGCAGATTCCGGGACCGCGCCCCCGCGCAGAGTCCGGGGCTGAGGGGTGTTGATTGACGGCGGAGGTGGGGGCACGCAGCGGGGGCTCCGGGGTTGGGGGATGCCCTGGCTCTCGACTCTGGCTCTGGTCACTCGCAGGAGGAGAGTTGGTGTCTGGTACTCTTGACCAGGATGGGTGGCAACTTTGGAGAAGTGGCAGTGTGGGATTGCGCGAAGTGTAGTATGGAACTTCGCAGTTACCGCAGAGCGGGAAACTGTTCCCCCCAAATGTGTTTAAAATTAAGTTTAATGCAATTATTTTTTGCGGGAGGGGGGATGGATTGGCAGAATGGGAATGCCATGGTTAAAGAAGCCCTTAGCAGCAGATGGAGAGATTAGGATATTGCTGAGGACTCAGAGACACAATTACTTGAAGCTTTTATGTTTAATAACCTAAATCTTGTCTTTCCTCCTTTTTTCTAAGTACCAGTCATTATTTTCTTCAGTAACTTTTTTTCTTTTGACCCTTCTCCTTCTATACCTTTCTTGAAGAACTTGCTAAGTAATACCTGTAACCTATTCTTGAACTGTTAACTGCAAAAGACCAAGTTGTGAATGGTCGTTTTGCTTGTCCTTTTTGATGTATTATTGTGTTAAACTGAGGTTTAAATAATCTCCTTGAATATGAGTTCCCATCCTTATTTCCAGGTGGATTGCCCCCTTAGTGGTAGTGCAGAATCTTCTTGCCTCTTTGTGTCTGGGGATTTTAATTTTGGGGAGGAAGAGAGTGAATATGAACAGGTGAAAAATAAAATGGCATATAATACACTTTTCGTTTTTCTGAATGCACTAGAGTTTATCATCCCAAAATAGTTTTGTAGGCTGTAGGAGCTATGTCCATTGATCAGAAGGTTTTGAAAACTTGTTTTGTAATTGCTGTCAGAGTAATTATTCCATTCTTTAGAATGTGATGACTATTAGAATAAAAATAGCTTAATATTTTTAGACCAGTGATCTAGTACAGTCCTCTTGCTTTAAACAAAATTTTTGAATCGCTACTAATGAGGAAACAAACTTAGGTTAAAGCGACTTGCCCAAGATATTACAGTTAAGAGGGAAAGGACCAGGTTTTGTGTTAAGTGTGAGAGCACATGAGTGATGTACTTGACAAAGATTAGTTCTTTTGGGAGGGCAGAGTGTGTTTTAATGAATGGAAGTTATTTGAAGTAGTTGAGCCTGATCAGTTTCAGTAGGTGAACAAGACACTTAATGAAATGGTCAAAAAGCGAGGATGTGACAAAAGACAAAGTTTCTTGTGAAGCTAAGAAGATTTTGCATAGTTTCAGAAGTTTCTTCCTCAGTGGTAATGTGTTAATAGATGAAGAAGCTCTTCTGAATGCTTGTTTGTTTGTAGGGATTTTCAGTTTTCTTAGACCTTGGTGGCAAAGTGAAACTTTTCAGACTCTTGAATAGACATGAAGTTGGTTATAGAACTTAGTCCTGACTACAGATACTGGCATTTGCGTCTGTACCTGTGGTTTATAAATAATGTATTTTGGTTAGTGCTTAAGCATTCCACTGTGTTTATATTAGCCTTCTTTTAATGTTCTTTAAAGCATAAACCTTTTTCATATTGTAGTGCAGCAGAAAGGGATAATACATGTAAGGCATACTGGAATAAATGGTCAAGGCTGCTCACAGCTTGTAGTATTTGGGTCATAAAGCATGAGGAGTCTTTAGCACCCTTGTAACTTTCTCATACTTAAGGTGCACTGGTTGAAAAACTGCTTTTTAAAGTGTTTATTTGCATATAAGGTGGGGGCTCATTTAGGCTGCCTTAATCTTACCCTTCTCTGGGCTTTACCTCTCTCTCTTCCATTTTTATTTTCTTGATAACTTATGTGCAAGGAATAGTATATGCTGGACATAGTTTTGGACCCTGAGAATTAAAAAGTTAATAATAGTTGCTGTCTTCTTGTTGCTATAGTCTTAGTGGGTGTACAGAGGCTGTGGGAGAACAGGAGAGAATGATTAAATTTGTAGAAGGTGTGGGCGCAGTTTAAAGAAAATAACATGGAATTAGGTTTGTCAAACTGGGGAGACTGGTCATTTCAAACATAAGGAACTCTGGGTTCACTGAAGTGCCAAGTGTTGGGGTAAGGCCAGTGGTGATATGTTATTGAAAGGGAGAGTGACTGGAGATGAGCCCGCAAATGTCCATCCTAGATTTTGAAGAACCATGCTTATTAAGTTAAAAGTGAGGTTTATATCTTTATCCTGTAGCAAAGGAAAGAGCAAAATATTTTTCAGAGGGGAGCAATGTGATTTAGAGATCATTTAGGCATCAGTGTGGGCAATTAAGTGGAGGCCCTACATATAAGAAAGTCATGTTTGAGATAGTGTGAAGTTAGTGAATCTGAATCTATTTTAAACTTGGATATAGGGTATTTTGTTTCTGTGATCTCTTTTGTAGTGAGCTTGAGGACTTCGTTCAATTGCTCTGTAATACAGGGTAATTTAAAATGTTTTGAAAATTAAAAGCAATCAAAATAATGAAACCCATATAGTGGTACTGTAGGTAGGCATTCAGGCTTTCAGAACTTGTCTTCTCAGTTAGGCTGAGGCAGACTGTAGCAGTTAATCTGGAAAAATCAACCCTTTGCTCACCAGAAGTGAGAGCCACCAAGCTTAAAGGTTATGGCTGTTCTGATGGTCTGTGAGGATATGAACTGTAAACATTTTGTGAAATTGGGTGGAGGACAGAGTTTTCCCTTCTGTATGCTGGCGGTGGTTTAGTTTCTAAGTCATGTCTGATTCTTGAGACCCCATGGACTGGGGTTCCTGCCAGGTTCCTCCGTCCATGGGATTTTCCCAAGCAATACCTGAGTGGGTTGGCATTCCTTTCTTCAGGGAGTCTTCCCAACCAGGGATTGAACCGAAGTCTCCTGCATTGGTAGGTGGATTCTGAACCACCAGGGAAGCCCAGAGCAACATATAGGTTCCTAAACGTCACCATGGTAGGCAGAATTGTGCAGTAAAAACTATAGGCCTTTTGGGAAAAATGGTACTGGGACACAACACTCAAAACATTGTCAGTGACTTTATTTTTTAAAAAAGGAACCTGATAAAAATAGTAGCATAGTTTTATACATGTTAAATGATTAAGGAATACATAATAAATACCACAGGTGCTGGAGAAGACTCTTCAGAGTCCTTTGGACAGCAAGGAGATCAAACCAGTCAGTCCTAAAGGAAATCAACTCTGAATATAGATTGGAAGGACTGATGCCGAAGCTGAAGTTCCAATGTGAAGCTGATATGAAGAGCTGACTCATTGTGAAAAGACCCTGATGCTGGGAAAGATTGAGGGCAGGAGGAGAAGGGGACGACAGAGGAGATGGTTGGATGGTATCATCGACTCAATGAATTTGAGTTTGACCAAACTCCTGGAGATAATGAAGGACAGGGAAGCCTGGGGTGCCGCAGTCCATGGGGTTGCAAAGAGTTGGACACAGCTGAGCAGCTGAACAAATACCATGATAAATGTGATACTTTACCTTGAAAAAGACCTGGTTTGCTTGTGGAAATGGCATCAGAAGGGTTGCTGCTTGTGAGTTATTGTAAACTGATGGAAAGAGGGTTATCTGAAATCAAGTGGAATGTTATAATAACACCAAATGTGGGTGGGTGTGGCTCAGCATATGTGTACACACAGACTGAACAGATGGAGCTGATAGGTGTTTTCAGGTGTGTGTATTTTGCAAATTTCTATGTAGCTCCATTCAGCCAGGGGCAGGTTCTACCTTTTTCAAGTGTTTTTCTCAGACAAAATCATACATGAGCAAATGGGAATTTTGTGCTATGCTCAAGTTTTCTAATATATCAGTCACGTTGGAACAGATTATTTTCAGAATAAAAGATACAGCAGAAATGATTACACTTCAACGTAGCATTTTAAAGTAGTGCTAAAACTTAGTTCCAAAAATACCTGAAATACGCTGTTTTAGACTTGCTACTGTAATCGGGATGGTTGGAAAGTGTCATCGACTCAGTGGACATTAATTTGAGCCAACTCTGGGAGATAGAGAATGGAGGAGCCTGGTGTGCTGCAGTTTATGGGGTCGAAAAGAGTCAAGACTTAGCGACTGAACAACAGCAACAGTAGTAGGGCTTATGCTCTTTTATTTCAAGTGGGCTTACAGTGGTGCAGAGAGAAAAACAAATGAACCAATAAAGCACTCATCAGGTTACATGAGGAATACACAAAGCATTTGGGGGATGCTAAAGAAGGAGCAGAGGCTTCCCTGGTGGCTCAAATGGTAAAGAATCTGCCTGCAGTACAGGAGACCGGGGTTCAATCCCTGGATTGGGAAGATTCCGCTGGAGAAGGGAATGGCTACCCACTCCAGTATTCTTGCATGGAAAATTTCATGGACAGAGGAACCTGGCGAGTCGCAAGAGCTGGACATGAGTTAGCAACTAAATCACCACCGCCAAAGAAGGAGCATCTAATTCTGCTTCGGAAACGGGGGATTCACTGCAGAGGTCTCTGGGCTGAATGTTGAAAGTTGAATAGAGGTTTGTTAGACTGAGTAGGGCATTTCAGTGGGAAGAAAGAGCATGTGCAAAGACAGGTTACGTACAATTTGGACTGAAAAACAGGTTGCAAAGATGTAAGGGACAGGAAGAGTTGCCAGAAATAGTTTGTGAATGGTCTTAGGCTCTTTCTTAAAGTGCTGGGATGTAAGTTTGTATATAATAGGGATTCATTGAGACTTTAGGTGGATAGGGGTGGGGAAATTGTGTGTGTGACATGCTTTCTCAGGAGACATAGTAAAAATGTGAAGGCTTGATGAAGACTGTCGAGAAACTGGGGTCAAAGTCCTTAGGACTTCACTTAAGTCCTTGTAAGAAAAATATTCTAGAATTGTTAAAGGCTTCATGATTTATATGGTCAGCATTTTGTGAATGACTTTCTGTCTTAGTTTTCAGGGGGGGAAAGGACTAGAGGGTCAAAATTGATTTCTAGCATACTAGAACTTCCCACAATGATTGTATACATGACTTAGCAGCTAGAATAAATGTTGAATGTCTCAAAAGGCCAAAATTGCAATGTGATATGGTGTGGTCACTCACGTAGAGCTGACATCCTGGAGTCTGAAATCAAGTGGGCCTTAGGAAGCATTACTACAAACAAAGCTAGTGGAGGTGATGGAATTCCAGCTGAGCTATTTCAAATCCTAAAAGGTGAGGCTGTTAAAGTGCTGCAGTCAATAAGCCAGCTATTTTGGAAAACTCAGCAGTGCTCACAGGCCTGGAAGACGTCAGTTTTCATTCCAATCCCAGAGAAGGACAGTGCCAAAGAATGTTCAGACTACTGTACAATTGAGCTCATTTCACATGCTAGTAAGATGTTGCTCAATATCCTTCAAGCAGGAACTTCCAGATGGACAAGCTGGATTTAGAAAAGGCAGAGGAACTAGAGATCAAATTGCTGACATTTGTTAGACCATAGGGAAAGGAAAGGAATTCCAGAAAAAAACATCTACTACTCCTTCTTTGACTATGCTAAAGCTTTTGACTGTGTGGATCACAGCAACTGTGGAAAATTCTGAAAGAGATGGGAATATTAGACCACCTTACCTGCTTCCTGAGAAACCTATATGCAGGTCAAGAAGCAATAGAACCTTACATGGAACAATTGACTGGTTCCAAATTGGGAAAGGAGTATGGCAAGGCTGTATATTGTCACCCTGCTTATTTAACTTATATGCAGAGTACATCATGCAAAATGCCAGGCTGGATGAATCCCAAGCTGGAATGAAGATTACAGGGAGAACTATCAACAACCTCAGATACACAGATGATACCACTGGCAGAAAGTGAAGAGGGCTATAGAGCCTCTTGATGAGGGTAAGAAGAGAGTGAAAAATCTGACTTAACAGTCAGCATTCAATAAACAAAGATTTTGGCATCTGGTCCCATCACTTCATGGCAAATAGAAGGGAAAAAAGTGGAACCAGTGACAGGTTTTTTTTTTCCTTGGGCTCCAGAATCACTGTGGATGGTGACTGCAGCCATGAAATTAAGAGACACTTGCTCCTTGGAAGGAAAACTATGACAAACGTAGACAGCATTTTAAAAAGCAAAAGCATCTCATTGCCAACTAAAGTCCATTTAGTTAAAGCTGTGGTTTTTCCAGTAGCCATGTATGAATGTGAGAGTTGGACCATAAAGAAGGCTGAGTGCTAAAGAATTGATGCCTTCGAATTACGGTGCTGGGGAGCCCTTGGACCGCAAGCAGTTCAAACCAGTCAATCCTAAAGGAAATGAACCCTGAGTATTCACTGGAAGGACTGATGGTGAAGCTGAAGCTCTATCTTCAGCTAGAGCTTTGGCCTCCTGATACAAAGAGCCGACTCATTGGAAAAGAGCCTGATGCTGGGAGAGACTGAAGGCAAAAAGAGAAGAGGGTAGCAGAAGAAGAGATGGATAGAGAGCATCACTGAGTCAGTGGACATGAATATGAGCAAAGTCTGGGAAATAGTGAAGGATAGGGAAACCTGGCGTGCTGCAGTCCATGGGGTCACAAAGAGTTGGTCGCGACTTAATGAAAGACAAGAAAAGGGGATAGCTGTAATATTGTGATCATAAGAGAGGGAAGAGCAATTAGATGATTGAAAAATCATCTAATTGTCAGATGGCAAAAGATAAGAAGTGAAAAGACTTCTGTTGGCAGCCATCATTGTTGGATTGGTTGTTGCTTGTCTCATGCTAAGAGAAAAGATTTAGATTTAATACCGGTGGCTGGCTCTCCTTACCTTTTTGATCTCAGTGATGTTTCACCACACAAATTGTGACTTAATGCTGTTCATATTAGATGGCATTCAGCTTTGTTGATTAGATCATAAATCATGATTGTCTTAATATGTTCTTTTGCTCTGTACTTAATATTTGACTTAAAATATAGAAATTAAGATTTCTACACTAAGAAGTATTTGTATTTTAAATAGAAGTTTGTGGATGACCTGTATTTAGTGTACCTTTGTAGTTATATTTTGAGTTGATTTATCGAGTTGAATTTGTTAGTATTTGACCATTTTTGACCTTCAAACTCGGTAGTTTCTGTGGTGTCGCAGGACACTCTCCCTTCTCCCTGTATTTTATATTCAGTCTGTTATTAGGCAGGGGCACATGTTTAGAACTGCATTTTATGAGCAGTCTGTCATGGTGGTGGGTGGTTTAGTTGCTACGTTGTGTCCGACTCTTGTGTCTGACTCTTGAGGCCTCGTGGACTGTAGCCCGCCAGGCTCCTCTGTCCATGGGATTCTCCAGGCAAGAATGCTGACGTGGATTGCCATTTCCTTCTCCAGGGGATCTTCCCCACCCTGGGATCAGCGTCCCCGCCAGCACTGCAGGCAGACTCTTCACTGCTGAGCCACCAGGGAAGCGCCCCTAACAGCAGTCTGGGAAACTCTTAGAGGCTGTTGGTTACTGACTGGGCGCTGCAGATACAGATGGGTATGCCAGTCTTCTCCTTTGAGAAATTAGACTACTGCATCTGCTGTTTGACTCTGTATCTGGAGGACTGTTTTATCATAATTTTAAAATCTTTTTTGCAGAGGTTTTACTGGTTGTAAATTTTAGTTAAACCAATATGAACTTAAAATGAGAAGTGTTAGTTGCTAAGTCGTGTCTGACTCTTTGCAACCCAATGGACATAGCCTGCCAAACTTCTCTATCCATGGAATTTTCCAGGCAAGAATACTGATGTGGATTTCCATTCCCTCCTTAAGTTTATTTTTATTCTCTGTGAGAAAAGGATTTAAGGAATTGACATTTTGGGAGGCAGGAAAAGGTAGCTACTGAAACCTTAAAGTTTTAGAAATACCACTGCAATGTTATTTGCCTTTTTTATTCTCATCCTCTTATGAGTATACTGTGCAGTTTTTCATAGACTAACAAATGTGTGTGATCTGATCAATTGAATTCAGAGTAGACAGGCTGTCTTCCAGCATGTTAGACCTTAAAGATTTGCAAAAATGTAAGACAGTGTCACTCTTCTTGCAAAATTTTGCTTTGTTTTTGGAAGTAGTTACTTTTCATTAAAATGTTGTGGTTAACATGTGCTAGGTTTATTATATTTAGTGAGTTAATGCACATTTTTAAATTCCTTAGTTCTTATTTCTAATGCAGTAAATATTGATAGATAGAACTCACATACAAAAGGTCTTTGAGATACTTGAGTATAAAGACCCTGAGATGATAGCATTTGAGATCTGCTGTCTTAAATGTTAGGCAGAATTTGGGAGTAGAGAATATGAGTGAAGAGTAGTTTGTAAAGATCATATATCTGAGAAGGAAACTCAAGGACTCATGGTCTTAGCAACATAGTATTTGAAGAATGAACACAGAAGATCTTGGTTTCATCAGTGACAGAATTCTAGAGTTGTATGAGGCATTGGTGTACAGCTTGCAACTAGATTGTCCCAGGTTCGAATCCTAGCTCTGTTAGGTTGGTGTAAACCTAATTGCGGTTTCAGACTGAATCATTTTAAGTAGGCTGAAACACAAATCTTTATTAATCAAAATAGGAACCATTACAATCCACACATTTTTGCCAACAAGAAAAAAGTTCTGTTTTTTCTTGTAGCATAAAAATCCACGCTTTGGGTTTTGAAAAACTTTTGGACGGCTTTTTCTGCATCCTGCTGGTTGTGCAAGTGTTTTCCCAGCAAAAAGTTGAGATGCTTGAAGTGGTAGTTGGTTTACGAGGACTGGTGAATATGGCAGATGAGGCAAACCTCTGTAGCCCAATTAATTCTTCAGCTTTTGAAGCTTTGACTGTGTGATTTGCAGTCTGGCCTCGTCATGGAGAAGAATTGGGCCCTTTCTGTTGACCAGTGCTGGCTTCAGGCATTGCAGTTTTCGGTACATATCATTGATTTGTTGAGCATGCCTCTCAGATGTAATGGTTTTGCCCTGATTCACAAAGCTGAAGTGGATCAGACTGGCAGCAGACCACCAAGTCTGGCTTTGGGAGAAGCTTTGGAGCTTTTTGGTTCAACCACTGTCGCCAGTTGTTGTATAAAATCCACGTTTCGTTGCATGTCACAATCTGATTGAGAGATGGTTCATTGTTGTGTAGAATAAGAGAAGATGACACTTCAAAACAATGATTTTTTTAAAATTTTAGGTCAGCTCGTGAGGCACCCACTTATGGCGCTTTTTCACCTTTCCGATTTGCATCACACGCTGAGTGACTGTAGAAAGCCGGATGTTGAAGTCTTCAGCAGCTTCTTGTGTGGTTGTAAGAGGATCAGTCTTTGATGATGTTTTCTGTTGGTCTCTGTCAACTTCTGATGGCCAGCCACCACACCCCTCATCTTCAAGGCTCTTGTCGCCTTTGCAGAACTTCTTGACCCACCACTGCACTGTGTGTTCATTAGCAGTTCCCCAGGCCAGATGTGTTACTGATGTTGAGAGCTGTCTCCCCTGCTTTACAACCCATTTTGAACTTGAATAAGAAAATTGCTCGACTTTGCTTTTTGTCTAACATCTTTTCCATAATCTAAAATAAATATAAAATACATAGAAAATAATGTCAATAGCAAAAAAAAAAAAAAAAAAGCAAGAACTGGGCATTAAAATGATGTATGACATAATCACAATTATTTAAGAATGTATTCCAGTATCAAACAGCAAATTTCAACAGTGCTAAAACTGCAGTTACTTTTGCACCAACCTAATACTAACCAAGTGTGTGTGTGACTTTGGGCAAGTTATTTAAATGTAAGAGTCTCAGTTTCCTCATCAAAAGTAAAAAGAGGATAGTGTCTACTTCATGGGCTGCTATGAGATTAAATCAAGATAATACAAGGAAATTATTGCATAATGGTTGAAAGCAAAGACTTTTGGATTAGATTTGAGTTAAAATCTCAGTTGTGCCACTAGTGTCTGTGATCTAGGCAAGTGACTCTTTCTCTGACCCTTCCTTTCTGTATGTATGAAGAATGGAGTTGTGAGGATTAAATGAGGTAATGTATGTGAAGGGCCTGCCAGTTGGTGAGGGCTCACAACATGTTAGCTGTTACATGCCTGGTGCAGAGTGTGGCAGATGGGCACCCAGTACAGTTTTGTCATTACTGCCACCTGTTTGCGGTTTACTCTCAGTTTGCTCTAGTATTATACAGTTTTCACCTTTAAGTTTGGGTTTCCTGGTGGCTCAGTGGCAAAGAATCTGCCTGCCAATTCAGCAGATGTGGGTTTGATCCCTGGGTTGGAAAGTCTCCTGGAGAAGGAAATGGCAACCCACTCCAGGACTGTAGCCTGTTCCTATGGACAGAGGAACCTGGCACGCTGCAGTCCATGGGGTCCGCAAAGGAGTCGGACACGACTTAGCAACTGAACGACGACAACATTCACTGAGCACCTACTGCTTGCCAGGCTCTGAATGTAAGTGTAAAGATCCTGTAGTAGAGTAGGTGAATGAGACGTAAAAAAAATTAAGGTGGGGTTAAAGAGTGCAACGTTAGAAATACCCTCATGGTTCAAGTAGCTCAAAGCAGGAAATTACAGACTCCTGTGTTGGTGAGGGATAGGGAAGGAGTCCTAAATTAATGTTTGTAAAAAGAAAGGTTTGTAGTGTGATTACACTGTTGTAAGATTTTTGTTTGCACACCCCCCCCACACCCTGTAGATTAAGATCCAAGATCACGTACATATTTCCTGTTTACTCTTTTTTCCCGGCACCTGACAGAGTGCTTGAAACAGAAGCAGAAGGTGCTTAGTAAATATTTGTTGAATGAATGATTCTGTAAATAAAGCTTCCTTAAGGAAGCATGATTCAGTTGTATTGAATTGCCTTTTTTTTTTTTTTTTTTTTTTAGTTTTCTTTGAAAACCAGATTTTGAGTGTTGAGGGAAAGAATGTTTAGACCACTTTATTAGTGTAACATGCTAGGTCTGACACAGGACACTGGGAGATAACAATTGAACTGATAAATGCTGAGTAAATGTGTGGTTTGCAGAGGAAAGAGGAGTGGATTTGTGCCTTTGTTGGGAAGGGCTTACAGGGGCTCTGCTGTTAACTTGAGCTGCTGTGAAGGGGATGAGTAGGAGTTTTGAGTGAAGGTTGTCTGGTGAAAGGATTAGGATGTATCATTGAAAGACTGTCTTCGAAGTAGGTATGCTTTGATAAACTTTGAACTTGATAGAGTGATGCATGTGTGAGTGGATGAAGATGAGTGAGAAAATAGTGGCCTAAATCCAGGTTGTAAAGGACTTTGATGATAGGGTTTTAACTAACTAGGTAGGCAGAAAGGGCCATGTTAGATTTTTAAGCAGAAGAGTTATATGGGCAGGCATCAATCAGGAAGATATAGAGAAGGTTGTTGAAAAGTTGTAGCTGAGAATGAAGGTGTGAATTAATTTTAGTAGCTCTGTAAAAATGGAAAAGACAGGTTTAGAAGTCCTGAAGAAGTAAAAATCAGTTGGATTTAGTGAAAAATTTGTTAACACCTAGTGAAAATTTGGATTGGAAAAAGTAAATTGGCACCAAGGCTAGTGGCACTACCTTTTGTATATTCCCTAACTTATAGTTCTTCGAGGAGCCTGATCAATAAATAAAAGGGTCTTTGTTTGAGAAAGACCTTTCCTTTCCTTTCCTGCCTTTCCTCTGCCCCACTCACTCTTTTTCTTTGTGTTTTTGAAAGAAGTAAAACACCAAGAATGGAGGAGAAAATGTAACACCAAGAAAAGGAAAAGAACTTACCTTTTTGTCTTGTCAGTTAAGACTGGCTGTAATTCGAAATTGGTCAATTGTAGTGATGTGGATGAACCTAGAGTATGTCATACAGAGTGAAGTAAGTCAGAAAGAGAAAAACAAATATGTATTAACACATATATATATGAAATCTAGAAAATGGTACTGATGAACCTATTTGCAGGACAGGAATAGAAACACAGATGAAGGCAGTGGACTTGTGGACATGGGGAAGGAGATAGTGGGATGCGCTGAGAGAGGAGCACTCATACACACGCGGCCGTGTGTGAAACCTGTAGCTGATGGGAAGCGGCTGTGGAGCGCAGGAGGCTGTCCTCCGCACTCTGTGGTGACCTGGGGAGTGGGGTTGGGGTGCTGGGAGGGAGGCTCAGGAGGACGGGGATGTATGTACACTTAGCTCTGAGGCACATCGCTGTGCAGCAGAAACCGATGTGTTGTAAAGCAATAATACTCTAATCAAAAAATAAACAAATTGGCTATGGCTCAGCCTTCTTTCCCGTGGGGGAAAAATGTGGCTATTACAATTAAATTATTTAACTTCAGAGTGTCTTTTAACAAGATAAATGTTTTTATACATTGCTACAATAAAATATCATATTAATTTATTAATATTTCAAAATATGAACTTGGTATTAAGGGTTTCTCCAAGTGTCTGCAGAATGTTTTTTGTTTCGGATTTGTGGATCATTCATTACATCTCTGGAGAAGGCAATGGCCACCCACTCCAGTGTTCTTGCCTGGAGAATCCCAGGGACGGGGGAGCCTGGTGGCTGCCGGTTGTGGTGTCGCACAGAGTCAGACACGACTGAAGCGACTTAGCAGCAGCAGCAGCATCACATCTCATTATACACGTCTCTTCATTCTCTTCAAATCTATAATAGTTCTGAGCCCAGCTTGTTGAAGGTAGCCCACCAGTTATCCTGGAGAAAGTCCTTCGTTGCAGTTGCTGCTCTGGTGTCATCTAGCCAGCTGCTCTGGGCTTCCTGGTAGCTCTGCTGGTAGAGAATCTGCCTGCAATGCAGGAGCCCCAGTTGGATTCCTGGGTCAGAAGGTCCCCTGGACAAGGGATAGGCTACCCACTCCAGTGTTCTTGGGCTTCCCTGGGGACTGAGACGGTAAAGAGCCGCCTGCATTGCAGGAGACCTGGGTTCGATCCTTGGGTTGGGACCCCTTGGAGGAGGAAATGGCACCCCCTCCAGTATTTTTGCCTGGAAATCCCCATGGACGGAGCTGCCTGGCGGGGTACAGTTCATGGGATCGCAAAGAGTCGGACGTGACTCAGCACAGCCCAGCACAAGCCGGTTCCTCTAACTCTTAAAAAGGTGAACGTTATTGGTGTGCATTTCACATTCTGTCAGATCAAAAGACCCACAGCACCTGCTTCTACCCCTTACTGGTGTTGAGAAGATTGATGACGGGGTAATAGTTTATTCCTCTCTTGGACATTTTCTACCTTATAATCAAAAAACAACCTGGGTGGTGATGTTACTTAGCACTATGCCAGTGCCAGTGATTCATCTCAAGATTTTAACCCAGGTTATAAGTCTTTGTTTTAGAAAGGCTCATTGGGAATTATGAAATGATGGTGTTTTTATTCTTTCATACTTCATTTATTAGTTGTCTTTCTTTTGTAAAATAGCACTTTTTTTCACCTGAGCCATTTGGTGACTGAAATAGAGTACCCATTGAAAGGATAGACACTTAAATCTTTCTCTTTTGTACATATTTCTTAGTTCAAAAGCTGCCTCAAATGGTGGTTGACTTGAAGTTAGGGTCCCCCGCCCTTCCGCTCTCCTCCTCCCTCCACTTCTCTCTTACCCTTTCTCCTGTGTACTTTTAAGCCATTTCATAAAATCTTTAATAATGTAAGCATATCTTTCTGTCTGGTAAATAATGTCGTGTATTTCTTTAAGGTAAATAATTACTCTGTTCTAAGATAGTGAAAAACCATTTCTCTGAGGTCTCGATCAGGGACAGATTTTATGCTGCCAAGATCAATAATGATGTTTGGCATTGGATTGGGGGAGTTGAAGATTGACTAGTCTGGGGTTACATACATGCTGACTCTGGCCTAGCTATTTTTTGAAAGTCATGTAATTTTCCTTGACAGTTTTCCAGTCAATTTTGAAAACCTTTTACTCTTTTTAGATAGTAATCTGAAGCAACATACTGTATTTTTTAGAGAGCAAGATCTGTTTGTTGATTTCAAAGCCTGGGGAAAAATCCTGAATTGTTTGTGTTCTTGTGTCCTTTTGACTACCTAGTTTCCAATACTATGTTCTGCTGGACTCCAAGAAAAATGGGTGGAGTTGCTTAGTGGGCAGATACGCTTCTCAAAAGGGCTAGATTGTCCAGTTTGCTACCATTTCTTTTATTCTGTCATGTTCTTTTCCCCCCACTTCCACTTTCGCTCTCTTGGGGATTTGGAAAATAAAGATTTTGCCTCTTTCAAGTTTAGGGTAATGTGCTGTCTCTTAAATTTTAAGACAGCACATCACATGTCTTGAAAACTCAGAAAGGGAGTGGCTGGCTGCCTAGGCAGAAATCATGACTCTTGATGGAATGACCCCAGGTCTAGGATCTGGATTTCAGATTTCAGTTCAGTAATACTTTTATTTATTCTCTGAAGCATGATTGAACTCTGGACATTGATTCACACTAACTAAGCTCGCATGAGATTGGTAAATCAGACTTCTGAACTTTCACTAAGAAGTCAAATGATTAATGACTCAAAGGGAACCTCTTACACTGTTGGTGGGAATGCAAACTGGAACAGCCACTGTGGAGAACAGTGTGGAGATTCCTTAAAAAACTGAGAATAGAACTGTCATACGAACCAACAGTCTCACTGCTGGGCATACACACTGAGGAAACCAGAATTAAAAGAGACACATGTACCCTAGTGTTCATTGCAGTGCTGTTTACAATAGTTAGGACATGGAAGCAACCTTGATGTCCATTGACAGATGAATGAATAAGGAAGATGTGGTATGTATACACAATGGAATATTGCTCAGCTATATAAAAAGGGACGCATTTGAGTCAGTTCTAATGAGGTGGATGAAATTGGAGCCTATTATATGGAGTGAAGTAAGTCAGAAAGAGAAACACCAATACTGTATATTATAAACACGTACATATGGAATTTAGAAAGACGGTAATGATGATCCTGTATGCAAGGCAGCAAAAGAGACATTTAAAGAACAAACTTTTGGACTGTGGGAGAAGGCGAGGGTGGGATGAGCTGAGAGAATAGTATTGAACCATGTGTATTACCATATGTAAAATAGATGACCAGTGCAAGTTCAGTGCATGAAGCAGGGCACTCAAAGCCAAGGGATGGGGTGGGGAGGGAGGGGGGTAGTTCAAGATGGGGGGGGGCACATGTGTACCCATGGCTGATTCAATTCGATGTATGGCAAAAACCATCACAATATTGTAAAATAATTATCCTCCAATTAAAGTATATTAGTTTAAAAAAATAGCTTATAGGACCAAAATTCTAACCATAGCTGAACAGAGCAGCTTATCGTTAAATTCTATTTGGAACAGCCAGTGAAGATCAGATGGTTGCTTTGTAAGTAAAATCTAGTCAGAATAGTGGCATATGAGTGATCTTAAGGACTCTTAAGGGATGTTGTCATTAAGCTCTGGTCGCTTTACATAGTATTTTGTTATTACTGGTATATTCATACGATTCACAGTGGGCACTTGCCTTGCCAGCTTGTCCCCTAGATGGGACAGCGACAGTTCTTGACAGTATAGCTCTTTGTTAGGTATGTTTTGTGTTAGTCTAAAAACTTCAGTCATTGTGTTTCTATTCTGGGGAAATAAACATGAAGGAGGACAGTTTTATTAACAATATTTAACAAAACAAAAAATAGATACTCTGTTTCTTTTGCAGGTGATAGTCTCACTATTAACTTACCTTCTTCAAAAAGGGATTACTTACCGAAGTCAAAACCATTTTTGTGTTTGAAATAGCTCTAGTTCTCATCAGTATAAAAGCAGCATAACATAATGAAAGTAGCTTTAGCTCTTTTCCAATTTTTTTATTGTGTAAAATATGCATAACATAAAGTTTACCGTGTCAACCATTTTTAAAGTGTAGCATTCAGTGTTATTAGATACATTGATGATGTTGTGCAGCCATCACCATCATTCATCTTTGTAACTCTTTTTGTAAAACTAAAACCTCAAACCCATTCAGCAGTAACTCCATTTGAGGTAAGTGATTGCTGACTGGCCCACTTTAACTTCATATGATGGTGGGTTTTTCTCCAGCTTTGTTCAGCTATGTAGGTATCCAGAGTAGATGTTCAATTCAGTTGCTCAGTTGTGTCCAACTCTTAGTGACCCCATGGACTGCAGTACGCCAGGCTTTCCCGTCTATCATTATCTCCTGGAGCTTGCTCAAACTTTTGTCCATCAAGTCGGCCATCCAGCCATCTCATCCTCTGTCATCCCCTTCTCCACCTGCCTTCAATCTTTTCCAGCATCAGAGTCTTTTCCAATGAGTTAGTTCTTTGCATCAGGTGACCAAAGTATTGGAGCTTCAGCCTCAGCATCAGTCCTTCCAATGAATATTCAGGACTGATTTCCTTTAGTATTGACTGGTTTGATCTCCAGGGGACTCTCAAGAGTCTTCTCCAACATCACAGTTCAAAAGCAGCAATTCTTCGACGCTCAGCTTTCTTTATGGTCCAACTCTCACATCCATCACTACTGGAAAGACCATAGCTTTGATTAGACGGATCCTTGTCGGCAAAGTAATGTCTCTGCTTTTTAATATGAATTTTAAAATAACCACAGCAAAATGAATAGTAGTCCCAGTATCAGCTTAGATATAATTCTTCCAATTTGTCTGATTCTCAGAAATGTTTTTTACACTTAATTTGGTCACATTAGACCCAGATGAGGTCTATATATTGCATCTGATTGCTGTGCCTCACGAGTCATTTAAGATCAGTTTCCTTTTCATGTCATTCATTTGTTGAGGAAATTGAGCCTTTTGTCATGTAGAACTTTCTGTTGTCTGCATCTGGCTGGCTATATTCTTGTGGCATTATTTTAGAGTTAAGAAAAAATTTTTTTACTCATAGTAAAATATACATAGCAAAGTATACTATCTTAATAATCATCTTAAGTGTACAGTTCAGTAGTGTTAAGTATATTCACATTGTTGTGTCTTACGTTACTTTTACCATATTCCTCTGTCTCCCTTACTTAGTGTAAACTGGTTCCAGATCTAGAGAGGCTTATTTGATTCAAGTTCAGTCTTTATTTTTTTTCAGTCTTTTAATTTTTTTTGGATGAAAGGGCAAGAGTATACATCATATTGAGATATAAGTCTAGTTGTTCTAATGCTGAGATTGATCCTTAGGTTGAGGTCTTACAGCCTGATCTATTTAAATTTTTTCCATTGGATATTTTTTACCTGATTCCTTTATTAGCCATTAATGGTGAAACTTTTTTTTCATTAGAGGTTGTGAAATAGTGGTTTTTCTAATTAGGTAACTTTCTGCATTTATTAGCTAGAATTCTGTTAAGAACATTTCCTCAACCAGTTTCTGCCAGAAGGGCTGGATAAATGCTTGATTCTTTCCCTTTATTTTCCAACTTCAGGTGACAGGTTTTTTTTTTTTTTTTTAATCCGAGTTTTGGATTCATACAGTTTAAAATTGATTAGTAGTCTTTCTTTTGTTCTTCAGATTGTCTTATCTTGGCCAGTGGGACCTCTCCAAGCTAACTCCTATGCCCTTTACAGCTAGAGTATCTTTCTTAGTGTCCAAGCTTGTTTATATTTTTCCAATCCCATTCTTGAAATCTTCCATTTCTCTAAGGAGTTCCTAGTTCGTTTTAGTGGGAATTTGTGTTTAGAGATCATAATATGGATGTCTGCTTTTTTAAAAGATGTTATTTTCAGCTGTTTGACTCTTTCATATATTGATTGATTTCTTTTCTTGTTTCAACAGGCATGCCCAAAGAAAAATACGAGCCCCCTGACCCTCGGAGGATATACACAATTATGTCCTCTGAGGAAGCAGCAAATGGAAAGAAATCTCATTGGGTGGAGCTTGAAATAAGTGGTAAGACATACACGGATAAATTTATGGTTTGGAAGTTAAAATCTAGTAATGCCAATACACAAGGGAAGCAATGCTGTATTTTACCAATGCTCATTTGTCTTAGAAGCTGAAGCGTTCAGTAGAAAGAACATGGTTTGAGTCAAAGTTCAGAACCCATTCATTGCTTCTTTTCTCAGTCAGTGTCCTTTTATAAAATGAAGATGATAATATCAAAGATGAAATGAAAATAGCATATGTAATGACTAGTATACAAAGGTTTGTTCTGTTAATTCTCTGATGAAGTAGGATAGTGATTTTTGTATTATCCAGTTACAGGTTTCCAGTAAGGTGGGGAATGCCTGTTCTGTTGTAGATTCTGGGATAGATTTGTTTCTCCTTATTTTCTCATTTGTGTTTTAGTCTGAGTCTCTGGGGACAGCCTTGTTCAGAAACACAAAATCTTGAAAGAGTTTGAAGTAGCTCTCAGAATTCCCTTCTACCTTTAATGCAAGTCTTCAAAAATATGGCCAAGGGACGTGATTGCTTCTTAAGGCAACCAGGCCTAAGAAATTTTGTGTTCATGTTGACCTAACATGCCTCCTCATACTTTCCTTCTAGTTTTTCTTGACTCTTGCTTTCTGAAATAATATTGACCAAATTTTCTTTTTTTTCCTTCTAGTTTTTCTTGACTCTTGCTTTCTGAAATAATATTGACCAAATTTTCTTTTCTTTCACCTGACTGCCCTTGATATTTTTAAAAGTTTAATGCAGCAGACATACTGAGTATATGCTATGTGTAAAACATTTTTCCAGGTGCTATACTAGACATATGTAAGATACATAGATCGGGGGAAAAGAAAGGTCTTTCGTTCTGAAGCTTTTGGCATATTACGGAGTGAGAGGAAGGGACTATGCAAGTGTAAGTAACTAATAGACAAAATATAACTGTGAAGTCTAAGTAGAAAAGTACTATACAGAAAGCGAAAGGAAGTTGTAATAGTAGCATCTCTCCCTTGTCAGCTCAAAAGTTGTGATTAATTATCGAGTGAGCCTCAGCACCCTCTTCTGCCGCCGTGGTAGAGGTTGGTACCTGCATGGGTCTCTCCTGTTTTCCCTCTTCCAGTTTCTGGAGTGCTGGGGTAAGAGTGGTGGGAGAGTGAAATTTTCTCTCTTCTCTTGCCTCTCCTGTCAAATTTGGTTTTCTCTATCAGAGAGCCTTTGAAGCACAGGCAATTACTGCTCCAACTTCCCCTTTTAATTTCTGCAGGATTGGTATTTAACTATATTTTTCTTTTTTCAGTCTGTATTAGCAGTTTTTGAATTACGAGTCATTTGCTTCTAGGAAATTTGGATACTCTAGAAAGTGTTCACTTAGGTCAGTGAGGTTATATCTGAGGTGAAGGGGATTTTTCTCTGTCTGCTCACTGTACCTCATGTTGGGAACTCATTGGCAATTTTGAGTCATTGTTCTCTGCTTACTCTGAACTTTGGGAAGAAATCTGTGTAGAAGATAGGAAGGAAAAGGAGAGATTTTTCCTTTAAAATAGCATTCTTAACAGTTTTATCTTTACCAAGTGTTGTAAAGGATAAGCTATTGATTGAATAGGTCTGGTGGAACAAGACCTTGTGATTAACAAAACCGCTATCAGGAAGGTCACTTTATCATCTTAATACATGAACATAAACTCCAATGTGTAGAAATTTTCAAGACTGAAATCATTTCATGCTAAGATTACAGTTATTTCAAGGTTAGAGTTATCATGTATATACTCTAGCATCAATTCCTTAAGATCATGTGATATGAAATTCTAGGGATCTGAGGTCATTGAATTCTGTACCTGAAGTAATCTCATATAGTCTTCTGGTTCTAGGGAGATGGGTGGTTAGATCCTTGTGCCATTTGGAGGTAGCCAGATAATCCAAATGACTATCAGTCATTTACTTTTTTAAAGAAGGCCATTTTTTTAATGGTAAAATGAGACACAGATAAAGAAAACCACAGAAGCATATTAGTGAATTATTTTAAGGCCAGAAGCCTAGTAATACCCAGGTCAAGAATTAGAAGTCTTCTGATCAGTCCAATAGGCATGAAACGCATGTGGCTACTGAGCATTAGAAATGTACTTAGATTAGTTCAGGGCTTTCCTGGTGGCTCAGTGGTAAAGAATCTTCCTGCCAATGCAGGGGCCATGGTTTCCATCCTTGGTTTGGGAAGATCTCACATGCCTTGGAATACTTAAGCCCATACACCACAACTACTGGGCCTGTGCTCTAGTTCGCATGCTCTGCAACAGGAGAAGCCACTACAATGAAACACCTCTGCTTGCAGCAACTAGAGAAAGCCCATGTGCAGCACCAAAGATCTAGCACAACCAAAAATAAATAAATAAGTCTGAAAAAGAAATGTCCTTAGTCCAAACCGAGATATACTGTAAGTATAAAAAAGAGATGTAGAACACTTTGTTAATAATTTGATATGAATGAAATAAATGTTTTTGATATAGAGGATTAAATAAAATACTATATTACAGTTAAAAAAAAGGAATTAGAAGTTTTTCACTTTTCCCAGAACCCCTTCCACACCACAGCCCAATGCAGTCCCTTCTCCACTCCCCAAAAGTAACTTGTTACCCTAACTTTTATAGTAATCACTTCTTTTTTTTCTTTACAGTTTTGACATCAGGTTATGTAGGGCTTGCCTGGTGGCTCAGATGGTAAAGAATATGCCCGCAATGAGGGAGACCTAGGTTTGATCCCTGTGTTGGGAAGATTCCCTGGAGGAGGGCATGGCAGTATGGCAGTACATCTCCAGTGTTCTTGCCTGGAGAATCCCCACGGATGCGGAGGCTGGTGGGGTTGCAGAGAGTTGGACACGACTGATGACGAAACACAAGTGTTAAGAGTTTGGTGCTCCCCTTTTTATTTGATATGTCTTAATTTACATGTTCACTGTCCATCCTTTTCTTTACAGTTTATCTGCTGACTTTCTTGTTACCCTGCAGTATGTATTCTCCTGCATGCAGTTCAACATGTTTTTCATCCATATTTGCAAGTAGGATGCAGAGACTTGATCAAGAGTTGGATTTAAGACCTTTGACAGGACTGAAGACTGTGTTATATATATGGTGGTGTTTTTTTTCTTTAGGAGGCACATAAGATATAAACGTCTTCTTTTCTACTGATGTTCAGTGCCTAGAGCCATTAATTCTTTGAGGGTTGCAAAATAGTGATACTCTTTAATTAGATGAGCTGTATCTGTTAAGAGATACTTTCCATCATTTTTTAAAATTATATTTAATTTTGTCTTGGACTTCCCAGGTGTTGCTAGTGGTAAAGAACCCTCCTGCCAATGCAGGAGACATAAGAGATGCTTGATCTTGGGTTGGGAAGATCCCCTGGAGGAGGGCATGGCACCCCACTCCAGTGTTCTTGGCTGGAGAATCCCATAGACAGAGGAGCTTGGTGAGCTGCAGCCCATAAGCTCGCAAAGAGTTGGACACGACTGAAGTGACCTATGTGCACACAGTTGATTTATTCCCTCATTTACTAATTGATTGCTCAAGGTATAAAATTTGTGTAGGAAAGGTAGAAAAGAATGCTTCTTTCTTTCCTTTTATTTATGAGTTTTCAGGATAAACTGTTGTCCTTTGAAGGTGACCAATCAGATTTTTAAAGTTCATTTTTAAAGTATCCAGTGGTTTAAGAATCCGACTTCCAATTCCGGGAATGCAAGTTTGATCCTTGGTCCAGGAACTAAGATTTCACATGCTGCAGGGCAGCTGAGGCCCGGCGCCACAACTGCCGAGCCCACATGCCACAGCTGGAGAAGCCCCCACGCCGCGATGAACAATCCTATTCTCTGCAACTAAGACCCGACAGAGCCAAACAATGAAAGAAATAAAGTATGTTGCTAACTAGTCTGTTTGGGTTTCAAACATATGCCGTGAGTTGTCATTATTAGTCTTTTATTTTATTGCTTAACATTGTCCTGTTTTGCCATAGGCTTGATGTCAGTCAAAGTTTTTTTCATTATTCAGTTCAGTTCAGTTGCCCAGTCGTGTCCTACTCTTTGTGACCCCATGGACTGCAGCACGTCAGGCTTCCCTGTCCATCACCAACTCCTGGAGCTTACTCAGACTCAGGTCCATCAAGTTGGTGATGCCATGCAACCATCTCGTCCTCTGTCGTCCCCTTCTTCTGCCTTCAGTCTTTCCCAGCATCAGGGTCTTTTCAAATGAGTTGGTTCTCCGCATCAGGTGACCTGAGTATTGGAGCTTCAGCCTCAGCATCAGTCCTTCTAATGAATATTCAGGACTGATTTCGTTTAGGATTGACTGGTTTGATCTTGCAGTTCAAGGGACTCTCAAGAGTCTTCTCCAACCCCACAGTTCAAAAGCATCAATTCTTCAGAACTCAGCTTTCTTTATAGTTTGTTATTATTTTCTCTTTTTTGGTTAGATGCCCAAAGAATTTTTTCCCCTTAAAGTCAGTAATTTTTACTTGAATATATTTTGGTATTGGTTGTTCTACTTTGATATTCTTAGGTATAATATGCTCTTTCAGTGTGTGGTTTTGAGTTTTTTCTCTTTTAATTTCAGGGAAGTTTCCTTGGATTATAGCTTTAGTGTTCTGATTCTTTTCTTCACATTTTCTTTCAGAGAGATTTATTCTCTGAATTTGAATATTTACATATTTGTCTCAGAATCACTTTTAAAGACAGAGTACAGTAAGTTCACTCCCTTACTCTTGTACCATTCTTTTACATGTACAGTCAGACAGTCGTTTGAGCACCATCATAATTGTAATATGGAATGGTTTCATCACTGCAGAAAACTTCACCTTGCTCCATTTTAGGCAGACTCTCCCCCCACTTTCAGCCCCTGGCAACTACTGAGTTTTAATTCTTTTTTTTTTTTTTTACTAAGCTGTTTTAGGGTCATAGCACCTTTGATGTAAAGTACAGTGTATGATCCTTCCACTGTCACCATCCCCTGCCAGAGTGGTGCATTTGTTACAATCCATGGACCTGCTTTAGCACCCAAAGTTCATAGTTTACATTAGACTTCACTCCTGATATTGTACATTTTAGGGGTTTAGAAAATATATAATGACACGTATCTACCCCTGTCATGTCATATACAGAGTAGTTTAACTGCCCCAAAAGCCCTCTGTGCTCATTCCTACTTCACTCTTCCTGAACCCCTGATCTTTTTACTCTGGCCATTGTTTTGCCTTTTCTGTCCTTGGGATCAAACAGTATGCAGACTTTTTAGATTGGGTTCTTAGTAATATGAATTTAAGACTTAGTAATATGTATTTAAGTTCCTTCATGTGTTTTCATGGCTTGATACTTCATATATTTTTAGTGCTAAGTGATATTCCATTGTCTAGATATATCACAGATTATCCATTCACCTACTGAAGGACATCTTGATTATTTCCAAGTTTTGGCAGTTATGAATAAAGCTGCTGCATATGTCCACATACAGGTTTTTGTGTGTACGATGTAGGTTTTCAACTCCTGGGTAAATGGCAAGGCGCGTGATGGTGAGAATGTTTAACTTTGTAAAAAAAATGCCAGACTCTTCCAAAATGGCTGTATTATTTGGCATTTCCACTAGCAGTGAATGAGGGCTCCTGTTGCTCTACATCCTCTCCAGCATTTGACATTGTTCTGGGTTTTGCCCCTTATAATGGGTATGAATAGTGACATCTCATTGTTATTTTAATTTTCATTTCCCTGATGATAAATGGTTAAGAGCATCTTTTCATATACTTGTTTACTATGGACATATCTTCATTGGCAACGTGTCTGTTCAGGTCCCCCCCCCCCGCCCGCCCTCTTTGTTTAGATTTTTTTTTAAATTATTTTTAATTGGAGGATAATTGCTTTACAATATTGTGTTGGTCTCTGCCATGCATCAGCATGAATCAGCCATAGGTATACATAGATCCTCTCTCTCTCGAGCCTCCCTCCCTCCTCCCACCCCACCCTGCCCCAGCATCACACAGCGAATTTCCACTGGCGCTCTGTTTCACATTATGGTAATACATGTGTTTCTGTACTACACCCTCTCCTTCCTCCCTGAGTTCATAAGTCTTTTCTCTGTCTGCAGTCTATTGCTGCCCTGCAAGTAGGTTCATCAGTACCATCTTTATTAGATTCCATATATATATACATTAATGTACAATATTATTCTCTTTCTGTCTTCACTCTATATAATAAGTTCTAGATTCATTCATTAGGACTGATTCAAATGTGTTTTCTATGGCTGAGTAAAATGTCGTTTAATTTAGATGACCATTACATCTACGACTGTAGGCACAAATGCCTTAGAAGAAATGGAGTAGCCCTCATTGTCAACAGAAGAGTCTGAAATGCAGTTTTTGGGTGCAGTCTGAAAAATGACAGACTGATCCTGTTCATTTACAAGGCAAACCATTCAGTGTCACAGTAATCTAAGTCTGTGCCCCAACCACTAATGCTGAAGAAGTTGAAGTTGAACGGATCTATGAAGAACTACAAGACCTTCTAGAACTAACACCAAAAAAAGATGTCCTTTTCATTATAGGGGACTGGAATGCAAAAGTATGAAGTCAGATACCTGGAGTACCTGACAAATTTGGCCTTTGAGTACAAAATGAGGCGGGCAAGGGCTCACAGTTTTGCCAAGAGAATGGACAGTTCATAGGAGACACCCTCTTGCAGTAATACAAGAAACGACTCTATGCATGAACACCACTAGATGGTCAATAACAAAATCAGATTGCTTATATACTCTGCAGCCGAAGATGGAGAAGCTCTATACAGGCAGAAAAAACAAGACCTGGAGCTCAAATCATGAACTCCTTATTGCCAAATTCAGACTTAAGTTGAAGAAAATAGCCGAAGATGGAGAAGCTCTATACAGTCAGCAGAAACAAGACTGTGGCTCAGATCATGAACTCCTTATTGCCAAATTCAGACTTAAGTTGAAGAAAGTAGGGAAAACCATAACACCATTCAGGTATGACCTAAATAAAATCACTTGTAATTATACAGTGGAAGTGACAAATAGATTCAAGGGATTAGATCTGATAGAGGGCCTGCAGAAATACAGACGGGGGTTCATAACATTGTACAGGAGGTGGTGATCAAGACCATCCTTAAGAAAAAGAATTGCAAATAGGCAAAATGGTTATCTGAGGAGGGCTTACAAATAGCTGAGAAGAGAAGCGAAAGGCAAAGAAGAAAAGGAAAGATATATCCATCTGAATGCAGAGTTCCAAAGAATAGCAAGGAGATAAGAAAGGCTTCCTCAGTGATCAATGCAAAGAAATAGAGGAAAACAATAGAATGGGAAAGACTAGAGATCGCTACAAGAAAATTAGGGATACCAAAAGAATATTTCATGCAGAGATGGGGACAGTAAAGGACAGAATTGGTATGGACTTAACAGAAGCAGAAGATATTAAGAAGAGGTGGCAAGGATACCCAGAAGAACTGTACAAAAAAGATCTGAATGACGTGGATAACCACGATAGTGTGATCACTCACCTAGAGTCAGACATCCTGGAGTGCAAAGTCAGATGGGCTTTAGGAAGCATCACTATGAACAAAGCTAGTGGAGGTGATGGAATTCCAGCTGAGCTATTTCACATCCTAAAGGATGATGCTGTGAAAGTGCTGCACTCAATATGCTAGCAAATTTGGAAAATTCGGAAGTGGCCACAGGACTAGGAAAGGTCAGGTTTCATTCCAGTCCTAAAGAAAGGCAATGCCAGAGAATGTTCAAACTACCTCATAATTGCACTCATCTCACATGCTAGCAAAGTAATGCTGAAGATTTCCATGCCAGGCTTCAACAGTACGTGAACTGAGAACTTCCAGATGTTTAAGCCAAATTTACAAAAGACAGAGGAACCAGAGATCAAATTGCCAACATCCATTGGATCATAGAAAAAAATCAGAGCGTTCCAGAAAAACATCTATTTCTTCATTGACTACACTAAAGCCTTTGATTGTGGATCACAATAGACTGTGGAAAATTCTTCAAAAGATGGGAATACCAGACCACCTAATGTGCCTCCTGAGATATCTGTACTCAGGTTAGGAAGCAACAGTTAGAACTGAACATGAAACAGTGACTGGTTCCAAATTGGGAAAGTACATTGTGCAAAATGCTGGGCTGAATGAAGCGCAAGCTGTTATCAAGATTGCTGGGAGAAATATCAATAATCTCAGATATGTAGATGATACCATCCTTATAGCAGAAAGTGAAGAGGAACTAAAGAGCCTCTTAAAGTGAAAGAGGAGAGTGAAAAAACTGGCTTAAAATTCAACATTCAAAAACAAAAGATCATGGCATCTGGTCTCATCACTTCGTGGCATATAGATGGGGAAATAATTGAAACAGTGACAGACTTTATTTTTTGGGGTTCCAAAATCAGTGGAGCTGGTGCGTGTAGTCATGAGATTAAAACATGCTTGTTCCTTGGAAGGAAAGCTATGACCAACCTAAACAGCTTATTAGAAAGCAGAGAGATTACCTTGCTGACAAAGGTTCGTATAGTCGAAACTATGGTTTTTCCAGTAGTCATGTACAGATGGGGAACTGGACCATAAAGAAAGCTGAGCACTGAAGAATTGATAATTTTGAACTGTGGTGTTGGAGAAGACTCTTGAGAGTCCCTTGGACCACAAGCAGATCCAACCAGTCCTTCCAAAAGGAAATCAGTCCTGAATATTCATTTGAAGTATTGATGCTAAAGCTGAATCTCCAATACTTTGGCCATCTGATGCAAAGAACTGTCTAATTGGAAAAGACCCTGATACTGGGAACTATTGAAGGCAGGAGAAGAGGATGACAGAGGATGAGATGGTTGGATGGCATCACCGACTTGATGGACATGAGTTTGAGTAGGCTCTGGGAGTTGGTTATGGACGGGGAGGCCTGGCGTGCTGCAGTCCATGGGGTCACAAAGAGTTGGACACGATGAACAACTGAACTGAACTGAAAATGTCATTGTGTATATGTACCAGAACAACTTCTTTATCTGTTCATCTGTTGATGAAAATCTAGGTTGCTTCCATGTTCTTGTTGTTTTTCAGTCACTAAGTTATGTCTGATACTTTGTTATCCCATGGACTGCAGCATGCCAGGCTTCCCTGTCCTTCACCATCTCCTGGAGTTTGCTCAAACTCATGTTCATTGAGTCAGTGATGCCATCCCACCATCTCATCCTCTGTCTCCCCCTTCTCCTCCTGCCCTCAATGTTTCCCACGATCAGAGTCTTTTCCAGTGAGTCAGCTGTTGGCATCAGGTTGCCAGAGAATGGGAGCTTTAGCTTCAGGTTTGCATGGGTCCTTCCAATGAGTATTCAGGGTTGATTTCCTTTAGGATTGAGTTGTTTGATCTCCTTGCTGTCCAAGGGACTCTCAAGAGTCTTCTCCAACACCACAGTTAGAAAGCATAAGTTCTTTGGCGCTCAGCCTTCTTTATGGTCCTGTTACTGAATCCAAGCTCTCTCTGCCTGCAACAAGTCAGTGAAAATCAGTTGAGGTGTTGGAACCAGGACGATGGCTGCCTACTGCCTCAAAAAAACTATCATATCAGGGCCTCGATGTCAGATTCTTTTATGCATCAGGGATGAGGGGAAGTGAGGGAACAAAGTAAAAAGACCATTTCATTCCTGCAAATATCTCTTAGAATGGCAGTGCTCAGGTAGGGGGATATATTAGTTTCACTTTTTCACAGTCATTTCATGGTTAGTATGAAATGGAATACTGCCTATCATATCAACAAAGATGCCACATTTATCGGTGATTCCGGCCTTTTGAATTGTGAATTTCTGGGACGAGCCTGTAAGCAGAAAATGGAGGGTGCCTTGTGCCGTGCCTAGGGCTGAGCCATCCGCCACACAAATGGTTTAAGTTGTCACAGCTCTTCACATGTGGGCTGGGTCAGGTTATCTTCCTGAGACAGGCCAGTATGTATACTTAATAACAAAAAGGGTTAAAGTCACAGAAGCTGTTCCACTGTAAATTCAGAATTAACCCTTTTTGGTTACAGTCCAACTCTAGTATCATTATGTGATTGCTGGAAAAACCAAGGGCTTTGACAATCTAGACCTTGTCAACAAAGTAATGTCTCTCCTTTTATAATACGCTGTCTAGGTATGTCACAGTTTTCCTTCCAAGGGCCAAGCGTTTTTAATTTCATGGCTTCAGTGATTTTGGAGCCCAAGAAAATAGTCTGTCATTGTGTCTGTTTTTCTTTCCATCTATTTTCTATGAAGTGATGGGACTGGGTGCCATGATCTTAGTTTTTGAATGTTGAGTTTTAAGCCAGCTTTTTCACTGTCCTCTTTAGTTTCTCTTCCATGTCTTAGCTATATATATAATAGTGCTGCAGCAAGCATTGGGATACGTGCATCTTTCATTTATAATTTTCTCAGAGTATATGCCCAGTAGAGGGATTGTTGGGTCATATGGTGCTTTTACTCCTATTTTTTTAAGGAATCTCCATACCGTTCTCCATAGTGACTGTATCAGTTTATATTCTCACCAGCAGTGCAAGAGGGTTCCCTTTTCTCCACTCCCTCTCTAGCATTTACTGTTTGTAGATTTTTTGATGATGGCCATTCTGACCAATGTGAGGTGGTCAATGTAGTTTTGAATTGCATTTCTCTAATAATGACTGATATTGAGCATCTTTTCATGTGTCTGTATGTGTTTTTTGCAGAAATGGCTGTTTAGGTCTTCTGCGCATTTTTTGATTGGGTTGTTGGTTTTCCTGATGTTGAGCTGTATGAGCTTTTTACATGTTCTGGAGATTAATGATTTGTCACTTGTTACTTTTGCAATTATTTTCTCTCATTCTGATCTCTTAATTTTGTTTATTGTTTCCTTTGCTCTGCAGAAACTTTTAAGTTTAATTAATTCCCATTTGTTTATTTTTGTTTTTATTTCCATTACTCTAGGAGGTGGGTCAAAGAGGATCTTGCTGTGATGTATGTCAGAGAATGTATTGCCTGTGTTTTCCTCTAAGAGATTTATAGTTTCTGGCTTTACATTTAGGTCTTTGATCCATTTTGAGTTTATTTTTCTGTATGGTGTTAGGAAGCATTCTTGTTTCATTCTTTTACATGTGACTGTCCAGTTTTTCCAGCACCTCTTATTGAAGAGACCTTTGCCCATTTTTTACTTGGGTTGTTTTCCTGTTGAGTTTTAAGAGTTCTTTGTATAAATAACATTTCCTTATCAGCTATATCTTTGCAAGTGTTTTCTCCCAGTCTGGCTTGTCTTTTCATTCTCCTAACAGTCTTCCATTGAGCAGAAGTTATTTTAATGAAGTCCAGTTTGTTATTTCTTTCACAGATTGTGCTTTTGGTATTGTATGTAGTCATTGGAGAAAGAAACGACCAGAAATAGACCCCCATAAACACAAATAGACCGACATAAATATGTAGTCATTGCAAACTCAAATCATGTAGGTTTTTCTCCCGTGTTGTTTTCCAGGAGTTTTATGGTTTTGTGTTTTATGTTTAGTTCTGTGGTCTATTTTGCATCAGTTTCTATGAAGAATGTGAGGTTAGATTTTTTTTTAATCTGTGGATGTTCCAGCACCTTTCACTGAAATTACTTTTCTCTGTAGTATTCCCCTTGCTCCTTTGTCAGAGATCAGTTGACTGTATTTATGTGGGTCTTGTTTCTGGGCTCTTGTTCATCCTTTTGCCAATACCACCGTCTTGATTACTGTAACTTTATAGTAAGTCTTGAAGTCAGGTAGCATCCAAATTTTATTCTTTTTCAGTTTTGTGTTGGCTATTCTGTATCTTTTTCTCCTCTGTATAAACTTTAGGATTAGTTTGTCAGTGTCCACAGAGTACTTATTTGACATTTAGAAGTCTTATTTATGTTCTTTTATTGTTATATTATTTCTTAATACCTTTCAGCTCATTTTGAAATTGTAGTTGTTAGTTTTTGGGGTGTGTTTGATATGTTTTTGTTGTCTATAGTGAGTTTTTCCTGCTCCTTAAACTGTTTTTTCTTATATAATTTTTAGAACTATATGACAACTTTTATAGGATTTGACCTTATAACTTCCATGAAATTAAAAGACGATTACTCCTTGGAAGGAAAGTTATGACCAACCAAGATAGCATATTAAAAAGCAGAGACATTACTTTGTCAACAAAGGTCCATCTAGTCAAGGCTGTGGTAGTCATGGACGGATGTGAGAGTTGGACTGTGAAGAAAGCTGAGAGCCAAAGAATTGATGCTTTTGAACTGTGGTGTTGGAGAAGACTCTTGAGAGTCCCTTGGACTGCAAGGAGATCCAACCTGTCCATCGTAAAGGAGATCAGTCCTGGGTGTTCATTGGAAGGACTGATGCTGAAGCTGAAACTCCAATACTTTGGCCACCTCATGTGAAGAGCTAACTCATTTGAAAAGACCCTGATGCTGGGAGGGGTTGGGGACAAGAGGAGAAGGGGCCAATAGAGGATGAGATGGCTGGATGGCATCACTGACTCAATGGACGTGAGTTTGAGGTAAACTCCGGGAGTTGGTGATGGACAGGGAGGCCTGGCGTGCTGCGATTCATGGGATCGCAAAGAGTCAGACATGACTGAGCGACTGAACTGAACTGACTTTTTCTGAACTTTCAGGTGTGATTCAGGATAGTTTTTCTAACTTTAGAGCTCTGTGGTAACTTATT
This sequence comes from Muntiacus reevesi, assembly GCF_963930625.1. Lineage (NCBI taxonomy): Eukaryota > Metazoa > Chordata > Mammalia > Artiodactyla > Cervidae > Muntiacus > Muntiacus reevesi. The sequence goes on along the minus strand of NC_089249.1, from coordinate 179,654,551 downwards.
TTATTTTCTGAAACTTTCTGGTTCTGTTCCCTTTTCTCATTTTTATCTGGACTTTCACTCCCTTTATCTCTTTTATACCTGTCCTACTTTATTTTATTTCCATTTTTTGAGCTTTTTTTCTTTTTTCTCAATGTGGGGCCTTGGCTGGTCAGTTTGGAGAAATTCTGGAGCCCAGGCTACTGTGAAATGAAATTATCTCCTGCCATATCAATAAACAAGAAATGTCACAGCTGTTAGCATTTTCGGGCATCCAAATGTGAGTGAGGGCTCTCAAAACAACACAGGGCGATCCTGCAGAAGTTTCCACCCTCACCTGTCCTCTGTGGTGATTGCTGAGGCACACAGGGGATGGAGGCAGCAGCCATCCCCACTCCTTAGGTGAAGCTGAGCAAGGCATTAGGATGTAAGCCATCAGGAGACTGGATTTGACCCAGATGGCTGAGGCGCATATGACAGGAATGAATTCACTGAGCCCAGAAGCTTGCATCTTCCCTTACAGAGAGGAATAGTTAATTCCTTAACTCAAAATCTGAGTTTCCTTACCTTGTAGTAATCTTTGATGTTCAGACTGCCTGTTCTCTTTGTTGCAAACTTTGTTGCAAACTGACTCGCCCTTCAGCTTCCTTGGGGCAATTTTCTTGGGCTAAGGAGATGCTGCCTTCCAGAATTGGAGTCCTTAACATTCCCGCCAAATAAAATAACTCTCTACTTTTAGGTTGTGATTATATTATTTTTCAGTAAACACTGCTTTCAGACTTACTGTGAACACTGTGGAGTAAGTTTCCATAACTCATTACTGAATTGCAGTAAACTCTCCCAGTTGTGATAATGTGGGTGAGTGAAAGTGTCCTCTTTAGATCTCCAGAGCTTTCAGTCTGTGTAGTCTCTCCTCTGTGGTGCTCTGCCCTGTCACCTGTAGCCACTTTGACATCTTTGGACTCCCAGCATCATTTCTTCAACTTACATGATGTTGCCAGACTCCTCTTGGCCATGTGCTGCTCCTTGTGCTACTTTGGAAACCGTAGCAGTAAAGTGGAACAGACTTAAGGGCTCACCTTGTTTTCTGTCTCATCAGTGATCACTGTCCTGTGTTGCCTGTTGTCTGCCCAGTGCCTTAAACTCAATATTTCATATATTTGTCTGGTTTTTTAGTTGCTTTAGGTGGGAGGGTATAATCCAGTTCATGTTACTCTATCTTGCTGAAAATTAAGTCTTGTCAGTTTTTTGTTTTTTTTCTTTTTAAGATTGTGTTTGGTAACTCCAGTGTCTGAATCTCCTGGGTGTTCTGTTTTGTTGTCTTTCTTCTGTTTTTCATTCCTTTGGTAATTTTTATTAAATAATAGGAATTATATGTTAAAAGGTAGAATAATTTGATGGTCTGGATGGTATTCTCTTTCTTAGGAGTGAATTTTATGTTTTCTTTGTCAGACAGTTGTATAAGGAGTGACATTAATCTAATCAGGGATTCATTTATCTCATTTGAACTTGGTCTTGGCAGTGGTTTTAAGAGTTGACTTCCTGCGGAGTCACCCCTTTCCCATTTGTAGATGCCAACTGGAATCTTGATGGTTCACAGAACCAAATTCCTTAGTGGTTCTTCAGTTCCCGTTTTGCATTCCCAGCTGTGTAAGAGGACTTAACATAATGCTCAACACTTCACCCTCCCAGCCCCAACTTTCATTTCATCTGCTTGCTTCTGCTGCTTGTGATTCAATGCATTCTTTTAGAAGTAATGTGGTGGGATGTGTCTCACTCATTACTTCTATATTTGCTTTCTTTTTCTGCAGGTTTTTTGTCTTTCATGTCTTGCTGCCTCTATAGTCCTCCATTTCTTTTGAACTCATGTTTGTGGTGGTTTTCCTCTTTTTTTAACTTAGTTTTTCTTTTGCCCAGTGGGATTATTGGTCAGCAACAGATGACTCTCATTATAGTGTTGGAAATGCTCTCAAAGGTGTTGCAAGAATAAAACAGACAATTGAAAATGGCTCCGCAAGGTAGTCTGCAGAAGTGTGTGCTACAGACTCAGGTCTGGGAGCAAGCACACCAAATGGGAAGTCCGATTGGTCTGTTCCTAAGATGCAGATTCCCTCACCTGGCTCCTCATAGATTGAGGACCACAGAGTTACAGTCTTTCCCAGACATTGCCTAAGTTTTTTATTGGACAATTGATAACTATTTCCCCCACCCTTTTAGTTCTTTGCACATGTCCAGCGTAAAGCCCGCGAACTTAGCCTGCCAAAATGTTCTTATGAGGAAAGAGAATCAGGACGTGAAAAGAGCAAAGGATTGATCCCGAGCCACCATTTAGGAATCTTATTCACAAGCCGGCTATATACCTTTCTGTTCAACTCTTCTAAGAATGAATCACTTCTTTATTTCTTATACCTTCTCCTTTGATAGAAAAGACCATAAAGTGAAAAGTGAAGTTGCTCAGTCGTGTCCGACTCTTTGCTTCCCCAGGGACTGTAGCCCCACCAGGCTCCTCCATCCATGGAATTTTCTAGGCAAGAGTACTGGAGTGGGTTGCCATTTCCTTCTCCAGGGCATCTTTTTGACACAGGGATCAAACCCAGGTCTCCCTCATTGCAGGTAAAGGCTTTACCGTCTGAGCCACCAGGGAATCCCAGAAAAGACCATACCTTTCTTAAATGATAGGAAACAAATACGGATGTGTGCTAATTTGAAAACTCTGCTTAAAGAATCTGCAGATACCAAACTTCTTTCCTGTTCCTCATTTGGTGGTGGTCTTGCTGTTTTTTCATTGTGTGGGGTAACACTGGTTACCTGTTTTTAGGTACATCTGTAGCCCAGAATAACTGCTTATTCCAGGCTCTTGAGGTCGCAGTGTAGGGCAAGGACAATATACTGACCAGAGCTGCTCCCAGGAATCTTCCAGGAAGTAGAGCCTTAAATCTGGACTCCTTGGTAGTCATTAAATGATCTTAGAACTAGGTGACCTGGCTATAGGTAACATATCAGTCTTAACTACTTTGTGACATTTTCCAGCATTTTGAAAGCTTGAGTTTATCATGAAGTTAATCTCTATTCAGACTTAACTGTTTTCCACTTGAACGTGATAGACCATGTCTCCCAAATTCTGAATCAAATACTTCTGATTAAAAAAAAAAGTTTTTTAATATTAGGTTTGGCTCTTTGATAATATGGTAAGTAACTTCAGAATCAGGTAGCTTTCATTATGTTATCAGCTTGTGCATGCCCACCCTCTGGACGACCCTGGTGTCTGCTATATGGAAGTTCATCATGGGAATGGGTAAGCAGGAGAGGAGGGAGACCCAAGTAGATACAGCAGATACTGAATGGTGGCTCTGAGGCCATCATTAGAATCACTTATATTAAGTCACTCATTGGTTTATTGACACTTTGATGGGACAGAAGATTTCAGTAATCCAGCAGACTGTAGGAAGAGATTCCTTCAAGAAGGTACTTATCAAACCTTGATAAATACAAGGGAGAAAGCTTGAACTATTTGTCATCTTTAAGATTGTCTTAACCAGGAATCACAGAAAGTGTCTTTAAAATAGCTGACTCCTGAGTTAATGATATTAGGAGAGGGTGGAGTTAACAACATCTCAGAAAGAGGGGACATGGAGAATATAAAGTGCTATGGAGGTCTCTCATTGCCCTCTTACACTTCCTGGCATTCACAGGCACGTGACCATTCAGATATAGCTTTATTAATTTCTTTTGCATCCTTTTAGAGTCCCTCTGTGTATATACAAAATAAATTCTTGTTCCATCCCTTATTTTTAACTCAAAAGGTGTAGTGCATTATATACAAATCTGCACTGTGCTCTTTCTTTTAATATAACATGTTTTAGAGAGATTTCTTAACATGTATGTAGGTAACTCTCCTGTATGTTTTAAACTCCATAATATTCTGTCACATGTGTACTGTAATTTCAGTGGTACAGTACTGATGTCTGACAAATAGTGCTGTAGTAAATAATCTTGTAGGTGATTTTGTATTTCTGCTAGTAAATCTATAAGCCAAAGGGTATATGCATTTATAATTTTGACAGTTGTATGATTGGATGGGAAGAAGACTAAAACAGTGATTTCTTCCTCTTTTACTATAGGGAGTCAAGTGTAAAAGTGAAGCATGCAGTTAAAACTGTAAAGAATCTAAACTTTAATGTTTTTTAGAACTTAGCTTAACCATAGAGGGATTTTAGAAATCTTTTGTAGCCCATCAACAGATGAATGGATAAGGAAGCTGTGGTACATATACACCATGGAATATTACTCAGCCGTTAAAAAGAATTCATTTGAATCAGTTCTAATGAGATGGATGAAACTGGAGCCCATTATACAGAGTGAAGTAAGCCAGAAAGATAAAGAACATTACAGTATACTAACACATATATACGGAATTTAGATAGATGGTGGCGATAACCCTATATGCAAAACAGAAAAAGAGACACAGAAGTACAGAACAGACTTTTGAACTCTGGGGGAGAACGTGAGGGTGGGATGTTTTGAAAGAACAGCATGTATACTATCTATGGTGAAACGGACCACCAGCCCAGGTGGGATACATGAGTCAGGTGCTCGGGCCTGGTGCACTGGGAGGACCCTGAGGAGTCGGGTGGGGAGGGAGGTGGGAGGGGGGATCGGGTTGGGGAATACGTGTAACTATATGGCTGATTCATGTCAATGTATGACAAAACCCACTGAAACGTTGTAAAGTGATTGGCCTCCAACTAATAAAATAATATTTAAAAAAAAAAAAAAAAAAAGAAAAAAGAAAAATTTGAAGGTCTGTATTTGCATTATTTTTTCATTTTTTTCATATTTTTCATATTTTTTATTTTTTTCTTTTATTAAATTTGAAGAAGCTCTCAGTCCATTTTCATTGCTTTTTATATTAACATGTTAATGTGATATAATGGTATTCATGCTAGGTGACAGAGTTTTGGTTTTTTAAAAAATGATGCTGTGTAATGAAGATCATCTGTAATTCCTGTTTCTTCTAAAATGTTAGCGTTTCAGAGATTTAGTCAAGATTTCTTCCTTGTTTTATCTCAATCTGCAAATGGGAGTTAGTGATTTCTCTATAGATAATCCTAATTATACCTAATCTCTTTGCTAATCATCTCTTTGATTTCAAGGAGTACCAATGAGATTCTTTCTGTTTCCTAGTATTTAGCAATTAAGAATTCTGGGCACTTTAGAATGAATTTGCCTGTCAAAACAAGGCTGCTAACTTAGACCAGGATAATCCCAGCCTTTCTCAAGTCACTATAAACTGCTTAAGATTGAATGCAAATTTTTGAGTGCTCATGAATATGTTCAGTTTTTATAGAAAAGTAAATAGATATCATCAGAACCTCAGAAGGTCTCTTTTCTTCTTTGACCTCTATCAGAAAATTAGGAACCTTAGTTTCTTTTGAATAGCCTGGTTCTGTCAGTAGAGATTTATCTTTCTCTACAGTATGTTACATTCTTTTGCTTTTATAACTGTTGCTCTTTTAAACCAGCATTTTTTCCCAAATGGAGTACTGTAATGTTTTGAAATTTGCTTTTTTCCTCTTTTTTTGGTGACCATCTTTCCATATCATTGTATTATAGCTCTACTACATTCTCTTTAATAGCTGCAGAATATCATTGTGTATATGAGTCATAATTTAAGTATACTCTATTAATGATCATTTGTTATTTCACATTTTTCCCTACTACCGATAGTATATATTTCTTGGTGTTTTTGAATATATTTTTATAAGATAAACCTCTAATTGTAGAATTGTGATAGGGCAAAGAATATTCAAAGTTAAAATTTAGTAGCTGTTATTACAAGATTGGTTTATAATATGGTTGTATTTTTCCCATAATGAATGTGTGTTTCCCTCTTAGCCTTGCCAGTACTGGGTATTAATCTTCTTATTTTGCTATTTGCATTGGTAGAAATGTTTTATTTAGATTTGCATCTCTTTTATTACTGAAATGAGCTTTGTAAAATGACTGACCCTTTGTTTTTTATTGATTAAATTACTTGTTCTTATCTGTTGTTTGTTTTCCTATTGCTGATTGCTATTTTTATTATGGAGCTCACATAAAAAAATCTCGAGGTTGGGAACTTTGTCTTCTTTACCATTCTGTTGCCACACCATACTAGTCACTAAAAGTTGGCTGAATTAATGGATGTTATCTCTTTAGCTGCCAAACATGTTAACATCTCCACCATATACAGTTGCGCCTTGAACTTGCCTATTTAAACTGTGTAGGCTCACTTAGGTGTAGATTTTTTTCAGTAAATGTGTACTACAATACTATACCATCTAAGGTTGGTTGAATCTGAACAGAACTGCACATTAAGAGGACTGGCTGTAAGTTATGTGGGGGGAACTCCACATTGTTCAAAGGTCAACTGTAGAGGTTATCTCTTCGCTTACTTTAGGACTCCTTTCATTTTTTCAGCATTCTTTTGTAGTTCTTAGTATACTTGGATTCTGCACTTTATTTTTTTGTCAGATTTGTCCCTAAGTGTTAACATAAGTTTGATAGATAGTAATATATAACTGTGGATAATTCTTCAAGAGATGGGAATACCAGACCACTTTGCTTGAGAAACCTGTATGCAGGTCAAGAAGCAACAGTTAGAGCCGGACATGGAACAACGGACTGGTTCCAAATTGGGAAAGGAGTATGTCAAGGTTGTATATTGTCACCCTCCTTATTTAACTTATATGCAGAGAACATCATGTGAAATGCCAGGCTGAATGAATCACAAGCTGGAATCAAGAGTGCCAGGAGAAATAACAAAAAACTCAGATATACAGATGATACCACCCTCCCTTATGGCAGAAAGTGAGGAGCAATTAGAGTCTGTTGATGAAGGTGAAAGAGGAGAGTGAAAAAGCTGGCTTACAACTCAGCATTCAAAAAGCTAAGATCATGGTATCTTGTCTCATCATTTCATGGTAAATAGATGGGGAAACAATGAAACGATGACAGACTTTCTTTCCTTGGGCTTCAAAATCACTGCAGATGGTGACTGCAGTCATGAAATTAAAAGAGGCTTGTTCCTTGGAAGAAAAGCTATGACCAGCTTAGCATATTAAAAAGCAGAGACATTACTTTGCTGAGAAAGGTTTGTCTAATCAGAGCTGTGGTTTTTCCAGTAGTCACATATGGATGCGAGAGTTGGATTATATAGAAAGCTGAGCGCCAAAGAATTGATGCTGTTGAACTGTGGTGTTGGAGGAGACTCTTGAGAGTCCCTTGGACAGCAAGAAGATCAAACCAGTCATTCCTAAAAGAAATCAATCCTGAATATTCTTTGGAAGGGCTGGTGGCTGAAATTGAAGCCCTAGTACTTTGGCCACCTGATGTGAAGAGCTGACTCACTAGAAAAGACTCTGATGCTGGGAAAGATTGAAGGTAGGAGGAAAATGGGGTGACAGAGGATGAGATGGTTGGATGGCATCACTGACTCGATGGACATGAGTTTGAGCAAGCTCCAGGAGTTGGTAATGGACAGGGAAGCCTTGCTGTGCTGCAGTCCGTGGGGTCGCAAAAAGTGGGACACGACCTAGTGACTGAACTAAACTGAATTGTAAATGCTACAGTTTTTAAATTTCAATTCCTCATTGTTCATTGCTAGCATACAGATATACAGCAGATATTTTTGTATATTAGTCTTTGCTGTACAACTTTGCTAAACTCACTTACTGGTAGCATTTTTATAAATTCCATAGGATTTTTTTTACATAGATGATTTGACATTTGCAAATAAAGATTCTTTATATCTGCCTTTTTAATTTTTCTTGTCTTGGAATAACTAGAACCTGCGACATAATGTTGAATGGTAGTGGTTAGAGTAGATATGTTTGCTTTGTTTTTGACCTTAGGGAAAGAATTTATTTCTTTATCACTAAGCTTTTTGTAGATGCCCTTCATCAAGATTGAGAAAGTTCTTAGCTTATTGAGCTTTAAAAAATTTTTTTTAGTGTATAAGAGGATTTATTTTTATTAAAGTTAAAAAAATTCTTATATTTATAGAGGTAGCACACGGTTTACAGTTATTGTGTGATATTGGCTGTAATCTCTGTGCTGTGCAGTCCATCCCTGTGGCCTTTTACCCAGAAGTTTGTACCTCTCACCCCAGTATTGCCCTCCCTTCCCACTCGCTTGTTCTCTGAATCTGTGACTGTACCACCTTTTTGTTATTGCACTAGTTATATTTTTTTAGATTCCACATATAAATGATACTGTACAGTATTTGTCTTTCTCTGTCTAACTTAACTCAGCTCAATTCCCTCATTAAAGTCCATCCATGTTGTTGCAAATGGCAGAATTTCATTAATGGCCAAGTAGTATTTGATTTATATATAAAACATCTTTATCCATTAATCTATTGATGGACACTTAGGTTTCTTCCATATCTTAGCAGTTATAAATAATGCTGCTATAAACATTGGAAAGCGTATATCTTTTGGAATTCATGTTTTTGTTTCTTTTGGATATATATCCTGGAATGGAATTCTGGGTCCTATGGAAGTTCTATATTTAATTTTTTGAGAATCCTCATATGCTTGTCCACAGTGGCTATATCAGTTTACATTCATACAGCAGTGTAGAAGGGTAACTTTTGCTCCTCATCGTCGCCAACATTTCTTATTTGTGTTCTTTTCAGGGATAGCCATCCTGACAGGTGTAAGGTGATATTTCATTGTGGTTTTGATTTGTATTTCACTAATGATAAGTGATGTTGAGCTTCTTTTCATGTACCTGTTGGCCATCTGTATTTCCTCTTTTGAAAACTGTCTATTCAGTTGTGCCCATTTTTTAATCAGGTTGGATTCTTTTTTTGCTGCACTGGGTCTTTGCTGCTACTCACGAGCTTCCTCTAGTTGTAACGGGAGGGGGCTGTTCTCCACTTGGTGCGTGGGCTTCTGGTTGTGGTGGCTTCCCATGTTGCAGAGCACAGTCTCTAGGGCACACAGACTTCAGTGGTTGTGATGCGTGGGCTTAGTTGCCTTGAGGCATGTGGACTCTTCCCAGACTAGGGATCAAACCCAAGTCTCCTGCACCAGCAGGTGGATTTTTCAACCACTTGACCATCAGGGAAGTCCAGGTTGGTTGTTTTTTCTTTGATACTCAGTTGTATGAGCTGTATGTTTAATATGTTGATATTCATGTTGATATTAATCTTATGTTGATAGGTCATAACATTTGCAAATATTTTCTCCCATCGAGTAGGTTGTCTTTTTGTTTGATCAGTGGTTTTCTTTGCTGTGCAAAAGCTACTTAAGTTTAATTAGATCGTATTTGTTTATTTTTGCTTTTATTTGAGACAAATCCAAAATAAAAACTATTGTTGTGATTTATGTCAAAGAGTGTTCTGCCGATATTTTCCTCTGGGAGTTTTTCAGTATCTGGTCTTACATTTAGATCTTAAATCCATTTTGAATTTATTTTTGTACATAGTGTTAAAGAATGTTCTGATTTCACTTATTTACATGTAGCTCTCTAGTTTTCCTAGCACCATTTATTGAAGAGATTGTCTTTTCTCATATTGACACGAGTGTCATAGATTGACATAGCTTGTCATGAGTGTCATAGATTGACATGGATTGTCATGAGTGTCAGATTGTCATGAGTGTCATAGATTGACATGAGTGTCATAGATTGACATACACTGTCATGAGTGTCATAGATGGACATAAGTGTAGATTGACATGAGTGTCATAGATTGACATAGATTGTCACGAGTGTCATAGATTGTCTTAGAGTGTCATGAGTGTCATCGATGAACCTGAGTGTCATAGATTGGCAGAGATTGTCATGAGTGTCATAGATGGACATAAGTGTCGTAGATTTTCATGAGTGTCATAGATTGACATAGATTAACGTGAGTGTCATAGATTGACATAGATTGTCACAAGTGTCATAGATTGACATAAGATTGTCATGAGTGTCATAGATGGACATGAATCTCATAGATTGACATGAGTGTCATAGATTGACATAGGTTGTCATCAGTGTCATAGATGGACATGAGTGTCATAGGTTGACAAAGATTGTCCTGAGTGTCATAGATTGACATGAGTGTCATAGATTGACATAGATGGACATAAGTGTTATAGATTGACATGAGTGTCATAGATTTACATGAGTGTCATAGATTGTCATGAGTGTCATAGATTGACATAGATTGTCATGAGTGTCATAGATTGTCATGAGTGTCATAGATTGACATAGATTGTCATGAATGTGCGGCTTTATTTCTGGACTTTCTGTCCTGTCCTGTTTTTGTGCTACTGCCATACTGTTCTGAGTCCTGTAGCTTATAGTACAGTACAGACTAAAGTCAGGGGGTATAATTCCTCCTGCTTTGTTTTTCTTTCTCAAGATTGTTTTGGCTATTTGAGAGTCTTTCTGTTTTGATATAAATGAAAATTTCTTTGTTCCACTTCTGTGAAAAATGCCATCAGTAATTTGATAGGGATTGCATTCAATCTGTAGATTGCCTTGGATAGTATGATCATTTTAGCAATATTGATTCTTCTAATCCAAGAACATAAGATACCTTTCCGTCTACTTGTATCTTCAATTTCTTTCATCTTTAATTCAAGATTATTTAATTACAAAGCTGGATAACTGGAAAAGAATTTTCCATTAAAAATAGTTTCAGAGCTAGAAAGTAATATACTGGTTAACAGGGTATGACTTTAGTACAGTGACATGATTGAATAGGAATGGCTTGAATCTTCTGGATGCATTAATCTGCATTTCCTGTTGGTTCAGAAATTTACAAATAAATTTCAAAATAATTATAATTCATCTTGATTTTTCTTTCCAAATCTATAAAATGAAGGTTTTCCTGATCACCAGTTTACCATGCAAGAGATGAGTAAATCTCATGGCACTACCCAGAAATGTGTACACCTTAGGAACTTCACAGCAACTGGCCTCTCAGCAGGAAGACAGTGAGGGTCTGATATTTTTTGGAGTAGTCGTTTGCCTCCTTAGGTAGGTTTACTCCTAGGTATTTTATTCTTTCTGAATAAAAATAAATGGGATTGTTTCTTTAATTTCTTTCTGATATTTTGCTTATAGTGTATAGAAATGCAACAGATTTCTGTATATTAACTTTATATCCTGCAAGTTTCCTGAATTCATGAATGAACTCTAGTAGTTTTCTGGTGGTGTTCTTAGGATTTTCTATGTATAGTTATGTCATCTGCAAAATAGTGACAATTTATTTCTTCTTTTCTAATTTGGTTCCTGTTATTTCTTTTTCTTGTCTGATTGCTGTGGCTAGGACCTCCAACAAGACTATGTTGAATGAAAGTGGAAGAGTGGGCATCCTTGTCTTGTTCCTGATGTTAGAGCCATACTCCCCCACCTTTTTGGCGCCAGGGTTGGTTTGGTGGAAGATAATTTTTCCCAGACCAGGGATTGAGGGAGATGGTTTCAGGGGGACTCAGGTACATTGCATTTACTTTGCATTTTATGTCTATTATTATTCCATTATGATGCAGAGTGAAATAATTGTACAGCTTGCCATAATGCAGAGTCAGTGGGAGTCCTGAGCTTGCTTTCCTGCAACTAGATGGTGCCGTCTGGGGTGACGGGAGACGGTGACGCCCACAGTGTGTTGCTTGTGTCCAGTCCACTCTAATCTCGTTTCGGTTGCTGTCACTGCAGAAGAACCCTTTTCACAAAGATAGGATGTTGGAAATGGAAGCAGGCTTTTCAGTGCTTTTGTGGCCATCTCAGGTTATTCCATCTTGATTTTAATGCAGAATGTATGGAGATTTGAAGTTGTCTCAAACATACTTTAAAGGCCAAGTCATTTGCTATCTCAAGCAATTGATCCTTTTCTAGCAAGGACAAAGTTGTTTTAGCTGACTTATTCACAGATGGGTTGTGGATCTATTCCTTCTCAGTTCAGGGTCTTTTGTGGTTGGGAAGTAATTCTCAAACTCATTTGAAAGCTGAGATAGGTGATCATGCACCAGCTGGGAGAAAGAAGGCCCTGGCTAAGTCTCTTTCAAAATCTCTGCTAATGTTAGAAACATGTCAGAAATTCCCATGTTCAGTTGTCATCCCCCTCATTGCAGTTTGGCATTGAATGCAGCCACTTTTTGCCTTTTCATACTGTTCATGGGGTTCCCAAGGCAAGAATACTGAAGTGGTTTGCCATTCCCTTCTTCATTGGGCCATGTTTGTCAGAATTCTCCACCCTGACCCGTCCATCTTGGTTGGCCCTATATGACATGGCTCACTCATTGAGTTAGACAAGACTGTGATCCATGTGATCAGTTTGGTTAGTTTTCTGTGACTGTGGTTTTCATTCTTTCTGCCCTCTAATGGGTAAGGATAAGAGGCTTGGGGAAGCTTCCTGATGGGAGAGACTGATGTGGGATAAACTGGGTCTTATTCTGGTGGGCAAGGCCATGCCCAGTAAATGTTTAATCCAGTTTTCTGTTGATGGGTGAGGCTGTGTTCCCTCCCTATTGTTTGGTCTGAGGCCAAACTTCAGTGGGGTTAATGGCGACCTCCTGAAAAAGGACTTATGCCAGCACTGTTGTATTCAGTGCCCCTGACCCTGTAGCAGGCCACTGCTGACCCACGCCTCTGCCGGAGACTCCTAGACACGCACAGGCAAGTCTGGGTCAGTCTCTTGTGGGGACACTGCTCCTTTCTCCTGGGTCCTGGTGTACACAAGGTTTGGTTTGTGCCCTCCAAGAGTCTGTTTCTCCAGTCCTGTGGAAGTGCTGTAATCAAATCCCACTGGTCTCCAAAGTCATATTTCCTGGAGGTTCTCAGTCGCTTTGCTGGATCCCTAGGTTGGGAACTCTGTTGTGGGTCCTGAAACTTTCTTAACACTGCAAGGATTTCTTTGGTATAAGTGTTCTGCAGTTTCTGGGTTGTCTGCTTGGTGGCCCTATGGTGGTGCTAATGGCGACCTCCTCCAAGAGGACTTACGCCACATGCCATGTGTCCCAGGTCTGCTGCAGCCAGAGCCCCTGTCCCTGCGGCAGGCCACTGCTGACCTGTACCTTGGCAGGAGACATTCAAACACTCAAAAGAACGTCTGGCTCAGTCTCACTGGGGTCCCTGGGTTCTAGTGCACACAAGATTTAGTTTGAACCCTCCAAGCGTCTCTGGTGGGTTTGGGGTTTGATTCTAAATGTGATTTCACCCCCCTCCCATCTTGTTGGGGCTTCTCCTTTGCCCTTGGACCTGGAGTATCTTTTTTTGGTGGGATCCAATGTTCTGTTGAAAGGCAGAAGAACCAAAGATCAATTTGCCAATATCCGTTGGATCATAGGAAAAGCAAGAGAGTTCCAGAAAAACATTCGCTTTATTGACTATGCCAAAACCTTTGACTGTGTGGATCACGAAAAACTGTGGAAAAAGAGATGGGACTACCAAACCACCTTACCTGTCCCCTGAGAATTCTCTATGCAGGTCAAGAAGCAACAGTCAGAGCCAGACATGAACAATGGACTGGTTCCAAATTGGGAAAGGAGTAGGTCAAGGCTGTATATTGTCACCCTCCTTATTTAACTGATATGCAGAGAACATCATGCGAAATGCTGGGCTGGATGAAGCACAAGCTGGAATCGAAATTGCTGGGAGAAATATCAGTAACCTTAGATATGCAGATGATTCCACCCTTGTGGGAAAAAAGAAAGCATAGAGGTAGTAAAGAGCCTCTTGATGAAGGAGGAGAGTGAAAAAGCTGCCTTAAAATTCAGCATTCAGAAAATGAAGATCATGGCATCCGATCCCATCACTTCATGACAGATACATGGGGAAACAGTAGAAACAGTGACAGCTTTATTCTTTTTGGGTTCCAAGATCACTGCAGATGGTGACTTCAGTATGAAATTAAAAAACTCTTGCTCCTTGGAAGAAAAGCTGCGACAAACCTAGTCAGCATATTAAAAAGCAGAGACATTACTTTGCTGACAAAGGTCCACCTAGTCAAAGCTATAGTTTTTCCAGTAGTCAGGTATGGATATGAGTGTGTTAGTCGCTCAGTCGTACCCGACTCTTTGTGACCCCATGGACTACAGGCCACCAGGCTCCTCTGTCCATGAGATTTTCCAGGCAAGGATACTGGAGTGGGTCGCCATTTCCTTTTCCAGGGGATCTTTCCAACCCAGAGATCGGACCCGGATCTCCTGCACTGCAGGCAGATTCTTTACTGACTGAGCTGTAAGGGAAGCCTGGATATGAGAGTTGGACCAAAAAGAAGGCTGAGTGCTGAAGAATTGATGCTTTTGAACTGTAGTGTTGGAGAAGACTCTTGAGAGTCCCTTGGACTGCAGGGAGATCAAACCAGTCAATTCTAAAGGAAATCAGTTCTGAATATTCATTGGAAGGACTGATGCTGAAGCTGAAGTGCAATACTTTGGCCACCTCTTGCGAAGAACTGATTGATGGGAAAAGACCCTGATGCTGGGAAAGATTGAAGGCAGGAAGATAAAGGGATGACAGAGGATGAGATGGTTGGATGGCCTCGTGGACCTGATGGATATGAGTTTGAGCAAGCTCCAGGAGTGTGATGGACAGGGAAGCCTGCAGTGCTGCAGTCCGTGGGGTCACGAAGAGTTGGACATGACTGAGCATCTGAACTGTACTGAAAGAAACCAGCAAGCCATCTAGTCATGGCAGCCACTCTGTCCATACATATACAGACACAAAATGACCAATTCTGTTTTTCTCATATGTAATCATTGTTAATAGTTCTGCAGCTGTGATGTTGGTTGCCAACAAAAGTGCATATAACATATCCACCTGCACATCCTCCTGAACATGTATCACACAGAGACAAGCACTGTTGTCCTTTGGTCAACATCAGTACTTTGAACCTAGATTGCATACAAGAGTGACTTATTGATTCTTTCTAACAGTTGTGCCTCAGTATCCTCTGCTGTTTGATCCATTCGTCTTCTTACGGTGCTAGCCTAGAGAGGAGCTTGTGCCACCTTTTGAACTGCAGCATCTCCTAAAAGTTCATGATAAATGAACTTTAGCAGCAGTCAGGATCAACTCTTCACCAATAGTAAAGGGCTTCTTAGTTTCAGCAATGCAGTTAGCCTCTAAGAATGATGCTCTCAGTGCAGACACATTTGATGACATGGTTTCCTTCAGTAATTGCTTCTGTTTTTCATATTTACATGTTTATTTTTTAACTCTAAAGCCTTGTTTTTTTAATGCAGTATGCTTGGTCTCCATATGATGAAGCAGTTCTCATGGTTTCATGGCTTCTTGGATAACTGTTTGCCACATATTACATAAAGTGGCCTTGGAGAATGTGAATCACTTGTTGCAATGAACCCCTAATTTAAATAGGACTCCTAGTATGTAAAATGCAGCTTTCTTTTTGTTAGTAGTTTTGGAGTCTTCTGCTGTCTCATCATTGGGTCTTTCGCTCTGTTCAAAGAAGTTCTCCAGCAATGTTTGTGTTTTACTTGTTTTGGCTGAGATTACCTTGTGGGCTTACCAAAATTGACTGAGACAGTATGCAGTGCAGGAAAAAGACACAGATAGAATGGGTGGGTCACTCATGGACTAAAATAGTGTCGAATTCTGACTTAAAGCCTGCCACCAGATGAAGCTGTACAATTAAAGTATGTCTACTCACTTGAACTATAAACCTTGACACCAGATGCAGCTTAATTGTCACTTGCCACTCACTGATAGGGATTTGATAGGAGTCTGCAAACAGTTGATTTATTTTGGTCTCTGTGCAGTCACACCTCTCTACTGATGATAACCTGTATTTGCAGCTGCTCTTCAGTGCTAGCATCACTGCCTCAGCTCCACCTCAGACTTTCATAAGGCACTCACAACATAGATCCATTGCATGTGCAGTTAACAGTAGGGTTCATGCTGCTTTGAGACTCTTAATGCCACTGCTGATCTGATAGGAGGTGGAACTCAGATGGTGATGTCAGCAATGGGGAGAAGTTGTAAATACAGATGAAGCTTCCCTTGCTACCCCAGCCATTCACCTTCTGCTGTGCAACCCAGTTCCTAACAGGCCATGGGCCAGTGTGAGGTTTGGGGATCCCTATCTTAGAGGGAATGCTTGCGGCTTTTCACAGTTGGGTATGATGCTAGCTGTGGGTTTGTTATATATGACCTTTTTTGTGTTGAGGTAGGTTCTTTATACCCATAATCTCTGGAGAGATTTTTGTCATAAATGGATTTGAATTTTATCAAAAGTGTTTTTGCATCTGTTGAGATAATCCTATGATTTTTTTAAAAAGACGTATTCATTCATTCATTTATTTTTGGCTGTGCTGGGTCTTCATTGCTGCTGCATGCGGACTCTCTCCAGTTGACTGTGAGTGGGGTCTGCTATTCATTGTGTTGCTCGGCTTCTCATCGCAGTAGCTTCTGCTGCACAGGCTCTGGGGCGTGTGGGCTTCGTGGGCTGCTGTCCTCAGGCTCTAGAGCACAGACTCTGTAGTTGTAGCACAGGGGCTCTTCTGCTCTGATGCATGTGGGGTCTTCCAGAACCAGGGAATGTTCCTGTGCTCTTGAAAAGAGTGTTTATTCTACTGCTTTCAG
Source organism: Muntiacus reevesi (assembly GCF_963930625.1). NCBI lineage: Eukaryota > Metazoa > Chordata > Mammalia > Artiodactyla > Cervidae > Muntiacus > Muntiacus reevesi. The sequence goes on along the minus strand of NC_089249.1, from coordinate 179,637,994 downwards.
ATGGAATGCTCCATATGCTTATCAATTAAGTCAGTTTGTCTAATGTGTCAACAACTGATGCCTTGTCAGTTGTTACTGTTGATTTCTCCTTTTATGTCTGTTGACACTTTATTGACCAGGGGAATTTTTTCAGAAACTAACACCTGTGGCTGGTGATTTGTTATGTAAGTGAATGTTGAGATGCTCACGTTTGAGTAAATATCAACAAGGTTTTTTTTTTGCACTTAATGTATTTATTTGAAACTTTGTACATGTGTTACTAAAGCCTTCTAATATTTTGTTAGTGTGTGATGGACAGTACAGCACGCATCTCTGTGCAGAGGAACAGAACATCTGTTACAGATACACCGTTTCACTGTGCTTTCCCTGGGAAGAGCAGACTCTCCACTCTGGCAGGATTCTTTTATTTTACCTGATTTAACAAGGTGGATCTTTGAAGGGGGGCTCTTTTTCAAATGAGAAATTTTGTGATATGTCATTTCTGATAGTTTTACAGTAATAAGCTTGTGTTTATAATATTTAGAAGGTTGGAACAAAATTTAATGGGGCAAAATGTGAATGATAATGACAATCACAAGTTGTATCATGAACCCTTGATCAGTTTTAAGTTCTAACAACTTTGCACAGTAATGTTAATTGTACCACTCCCTAAAACTGTATTGCTCTTTCTGGTCAATAATGCACAGGTAATAAAAGACATATTAATGTGTCTTTGGTCAATACTGTGTTAGTATTTGCCTTATGTATTGGGGTGCTCCTTTGTTGGGTACATATATGTTTACAACTGTTATAAACATTCCTGGATTGATCCTTTAATCATTATGTGGTGTCCTTTTTTGTCTTTTCTAACAGTCTGTATTTTAAAGGGTTTTTTTTTGTATGATAAAAGTATCACTACTCAGGTTTTCTTTTGGTTTCCATTTTGCATAGACTTCCTTTTTCATTTGCTCACTTTGTGTGTGTCATTAGTTCTGAAGTGAGTGTCTTGTAGGCAGTATTATTGTTTCTGCATCCATTCACCCACTCTAATCTTTTGGTTGGAACATTTAGTCCATTTACATTTAAGGTAATTATTGATTTATATATAATCAATTTTACCGTTTTGCACATTGTTTTATTGCTTTCTAGGTCTTTTTGCCCTTTTATTCTCTTTGAGATTTGATGACTCTCTTTAGTGTTCTGTTTCAGTTACTTCTTTTTGTGTGTGTATATCTATTTATACTTGGTTTGCAGGTAACCATGAAGTTTTTGTGTAACAGTCTACATCTAGCCCCAGTAGCTTAGCAGTAAAGAATCTGTTGGAGATGCAGGAGACACAGATTTGGTCCCTGGATCAGGAAGATCCCCTGGAAAAGGGAATGGCAAGCCACTCTAGTATTCTTGCTGGGAAAATCCCATAGACAGAGGAGCCTGGCAGGCTATTTAGTCTATGGGGTCGCTGTAAATTTTTAAAATAATTTTGAAATTATTTTAAAAATAAAAATGAAAAGTTTCAGTTTCTACTGAAAAATCAACTGATAGCAGAGGTTTTTAAATGTCAGAAATGGATACTGATTTTGTCAAATGCTTTATTTTCTGAGAAAACATTTTTTTAAATTATATTTTTTAAATGTTCAACAAACCTAGCATTTTCTGGCACAGATTTTACTTGGTCATTATCCCTTTTAATGTATTGTTGGGTTTGTTTTTGTTAAATTCACATTTATGTTCATGAGGATGTTGTTTGTAGTTTTGTCCAAGTGTTGTCTGGTTTTGGTATCAGGATGATGTTGACCTCATAATGAGCAGGAAAGTATCCCTTTCAGTTTTCTGGAGGAATTTGTATAGAATTGTTTTTAATTCTTCCTTGAATGTTTGGTAATATTCACCAGTGAATCCATCTGGTTCTAGAATACTCTTTATGGAAAAGTTTTTTAGATACCTTCATAATGTGCTTCCATCACTACCATCCGTCTGCAAAGCTCTTTTCACCTTGTAGTTTGCCCTCACTTTTGAAAATCTCTCTCTGGGTTGATAGATTGTTGCATTAATGTGGGAATTTTTCTGCCCGTGTGTGTGTGTGTGTGTGTGTGCCTGTCTCTCTCTTTTGGTGGCAGCTATAATTGATAACAGTATAATTCACACAGTTCACCCACTTAACGTACAGATTCTGTAATTTTTATATATTTTGTTGTGCACCCCTTACCATAGTTAATCTGAGAACATTTTCATCGTTCCCAGAAGAAACCCTGAATGCGTTAGCAGTCGTTCTCCGTTTCCTCTTAACTGTGGCGTTCGACTGTAGAAGTTCAGTGTGAGCGCCTGTGCTGTCTTTAGTTGCCTGGCTTTCGACAGTATGGAATATAATTAAAGTAGCTTCTCTCTACTAGTTTTGCCATTATCTCTTCTGGACTGGTCTTAATTGACTGACTTTTCATTATGGATATTACTTTACAGTTTCTTTGTGTACCTAGTAATTTTTAATTAGGTGCTAGATACTGTGGATTTTATCTTATTGAGTGCTGTGTGAACCTAGGGGTTACTACCTCTGCTTCTTTTGGGTGTTTTTTTCCCTCTGGCTCAGGCAGTTTCTCACATGCATATGCTGATCACTTGATAACTTGAGGGGGAAACTCAAATCTCTAAACCTCTCTCTTCATCTCTCTGCTCGGGTACTCTGCCTTTATAAATTCTAGTCGTCCTGGCTTCCCTGGACATTTACTTGGGGGAGATCAGTGTTCTTCCCCTGGAATCCCCTGGCTGTGCTGCTGTTCAGGAAGTTAGCTTGGATAATAGTAGACCTGATTGATTGTTTCTCGTCGTTAACGGATCATTCTCCTGCACTGATTGGTGTCTGATCTCTGAAATTTGTTGATTTATGTTTATTAGACTTATTACTATGAGTTACTCATGCTTTTTCTTGTCATAGCTGAGGCTAATTAAAGGATAAAGTCTTTTAACTATTGTGCTCTTAAAAATAACAATGCAATCTCCAACTTAAAAAAATGCAATCTAAATACTGATATATTGCCTTAAATGAGTTGTGGTTAGTTTGTTAGGTGGAGAGTTTATAACTTAATCCTAGCAGTGAATCGTTCTAGAATCAATAAGGTTTTAGTGTTGACCCCTTTCTCACAATTTTTTGTATGGTAAGTTATTTTCTCAATAAAACATCTAAATGCTACTTAATCCAGAGACCAAATTGTAGAGTTAATTCTTGTCCCATTTTTCTTCTTTTACAGGAAAAGTAAGAAGCTTAAGCTCATCTTTGTGGTCACTAACTCACTTGACAGCTTTATATCTAAGTGACAATTCCCTGTCCCGCATTCCTTCAGACATTGCCAAGCTTCACAATCTGGTGTATCTGGACCTGTCCTCTAATAAAATCCGAAGTTTACCGGCAGAACTCGGAAACATGGTATCACTCAGGTATACAGATTCAACTCAGTGCATAGTTATATACCCTTAAAACAAAATATTATTATATTGTTAGGAAACACCACTTTGTTAGGAAACAACATTGTCAATTTAATGTTGAACAAAATTAAACATGAGGTAAAGTTTTCTGGGAAAATTGAATGTAAGCTAATAAATCATAAGTCATGTAGATCCATTGCCTAACATTTATTTAATTGCTGTTTTGTGTAATATACTTCATATTTGAAACAAAATTTTAAGACAAAGTGGAACAAACAAGTAGAAAGTGCTTGTGTTATTCCATATATGCACTTACTTGTGACACAGTTGAAGTGCTTTTTCTCCACTAAATTCTGGGGCCCCTTATCCTTAATACAGGATCTAGGAAGTCATTCCCAATTAGTGATACCTTTTTGACTGTCCCAGGGCTTCTGTGCATGATAGTAACAAAGATGGGACTTGAAAGAAGCTAGAATTAGTGAGTGAATGTGGGGGAATATAGTGTGGAGTTTAGAAGGCAGATAGAATGTGGAGTCATACAGAGTTCAGGTTAGAAACTTGACTCTGTCATTTATAAATTGTGTGATTTGGGGCAGGCTTCTTAGAACCTTGCTGAGTTTTCCTTCATCTATGAAGTTGCTGTAATAAGGACCAAGCTGAGATCAGCAATGTTTGAGATACTGACTAAAAAGCTATCAGCAACCCTATTTGGTAAATAATGTATTAGTAAATGGTAATTCCTGTATCCTCTGTTTTCTAAGATAGATGAGGTTTACTCAAGTTGAATATAAAGCCAATTTCTAGCTATTATGTTAATCCTAATGGAAAATCTTGTGCCATTTCATATTATCTGCCTTTAAAAAAAAAATTCCACTGACTTTATCTGCTGCTTTCTATCATTTGCTGCATAATAAAAAGGAATAAGGACCTTGTGAGAGGTGGTGTTTTTTTATTTTTTGTAAAACCTCTGTTGTTTGCCGACCAACCCTTTGACAGTTTCAGGCTTAATGAGTATATACCATGACTTTAAATCCTCTGAACTAAATTTACTTAAAGGACCTCCTTTCCTATGCGATATATTTGGAAATAACAAGTATTCAGAACAAGTTTTTCTTGTTCATTTTATGGCCTCACCAACCTCTGGTTTTACTCAGTAGTAACCAAGCTTCTTTTAAATTCTAAGAACCAAGGATTTTAAAAGTAGTTCTCATTCACATGTAAAAATTGACAAAACTTACTATTATAGGATATTACCAGTATCTTTGTATTGGATCTTTTTTTTCTACTGAAGATGCCTTTTATAGTTACATTTTCTGTGCAAAACAAATCATTAAAATAATCAGTAGTTATTAATATAGCTGCCATTATTTATAAAATGAAACATTAGTAAATTTGGAAAAATATTAATCATAAACTTATTATGCAGCTACCATAAAGTATTTTGTTTTGGCATGATACTGTCATTTAAATTCTCTTTTCACAATTTACATGTTAGGCTGTATTTTCATTCCCACTTTCTGAAATATGTGTGGGAGACCTCCATCTGTGCCGACCAGTGTAGGCTCTGGACTGCCATTTCAGAGTGTGTCACCAGCTTGCAGTGAGATACGTAACATGTGTCTGTTGAATATCATGCTCCTGAAAAATGGGCTTATATTTTGTTGGTCTTTTTCTTTTTCACTTTGGCAATAATTGATTTTTTCCCCCCTGTGTTTTATAAATGTTTGTCTTTGGCAGTTTGTGATTTTTTTGTTGTGTCTTTTTTTTTTTTTTTTTTTTTTTAACCACATATGATTTGAGAAGCACTGTGCTGGACATTAGCATATAATACTAAATTTGTATTAGGTATTTATATCTTTATATTCCTAGAAATCATATTGCTGATTTTAGCTGTTAAAGTTAATATATCTTTTGACTTCCTGGAATTTTTACATCTACAGGGAACTCCATTTAAATAACAACCTGTTACGAGTTCTACCTTTTGAGCTGGGAAAACTGTTTCAGTTGCAGACTTTAGGCCTGAAAGGTACGATTTCCCATATTTGTGCTGCTTATGGTTTACATGTATGTCTTTGAGTCTAAAGAAGGCATAAGAGGGAATCTTTTTGCCAGGGATTTGAAAGTTCATTCTTCCCGAGAGTTCATCAATTTGTTAGATGTAGCCCACTAGTTTTTTCTCTTTTTCACTGATAGATCGTCTGCTAGTCTTTTTAATGTTTTTTCCTCCTAGCCCAGCCTTGCTTTTCTTGCCCTTGTTTCAGTCACCTCTTTGTTTTGGTGATACATTCTTGACGTCAGACTTTATTTCATCATGCTGTAAAACAGCTTATTTCTTTTTTTTTATTGTTCAAATCTCAAAAAATGGATATTCTTACAAAGTGCAGAAAACAGAAAATTTTCATCCGTTTGAATCCTTTAATATAAAGACCAGTATTTAAGCATTTTTTTTAAAGATCAAAAAAATCAAAAATAAAATTGATTTATAAGGACTTCATTAATATGTTAGAACTTGGGGACATAACTGACGCAGTAAGAAGTATTGAGAAGTATTTTTTTAAACCAGCAAGATTGAAAGTTACATTTTAAGCATATGTTAATACCTGTTAATTTTTTTTATTTTTTAATCACATTATGATTCTTCACTAGTCTTGTAGATATAGCCAGCTTACTCTAATATTGATTCCTAAATAGAGAGCACAGGGAGACGACTTCTCGATCAAGTGGTTGTGACTCTGCCCTTCGACTGCAGGGGGCCTGAATTCAGTCTCTGGTTGGAGAACTAAGATCCCACATGCTGTGTGTGGGTCACCCCTTCCACTCCAAAATCACATAATTAGGTCTTCAAAAATTTTATTTCTTAAAAAGAGTTATAGAATGAGGTTTTTATTTATATAAATCCATGTCATATTATAAAATTAGTGTTACTGTTCACAAAAGCAATTGGAAGAATATAAATAATACCTTTACAAATACATGTAAAACCATGTTCAACAGACATCACTTTTATAAATGGTTCTTTGGAAAGGTTTTATCTATATGGTTACACTGGGTGAGGCCTCCCTCTTAAAATGGATGTCAGGGAAATGTGAGTTGCAAAAGCCTTTTTCTGTTCTATTTCCCTATGGTAAGTCTGATTTATTCTTACTTTCTTATTTTCAAATTTGAAAAACAGAAAAATATAAAATGTAGCAAAGTGTAATCCATATAAGGACTACCAGAATTAGCAATATTTTGTCACTTTTGTGTCTTTTTTTAATGTAAAAGAAATAAAACATTACAGAATGTTAAGGCCCTGTTCTTTGTTCCTCTTCTAGTCTTTTTCTCCTCCCAGTGTAAGCTGCTGTTGTATGTCCTTCTTGTTTAAGGTTTTTTGTAATCTTATAGTATATATATTTTATAAACCTTAGCCTGTATTCATTTCTCTAAATATTTTGCTGTTGTTCAGTTGCTAAGTCGTGTCTGACTCTTTGCGACCCCACGGACTGCAGCATGCCCGGCTTCCCTGTCCTTCACTGTCTCCTGGAGTTTGCTCAAACTCATGTCCATTGAGTCTGTAATACTATCCAACTATGTCATCCTCTAAAGGTTACAAACTTTATTTGAGCTTGGTGTCATTGGTCACAAGTTCTGCACTGATTTAATGTATGTGAAACCCGGTGAAAGTAAATGCTGGGGATGGGTAGGAAAGTCTTCATGGCACCTTCAGTTTTGATTCCTTGGTTTTCCGTTTCAGAAAGAGCCTTTACCGTTTGACATTTGTGCTGTTACGTTTCTCTTTTGGAAGTGTAGTTTCACTGAGATGTTTGTATATCTCAGCAATTCTGTTAGACATTGTTACATATCTGTCTGCAACAGCCGTCTTTTCACTTCATTTCACCATTTTAAGACAGATCTCTGTTATTTCCTGAACTTTGCAATTTTTCATCTTAATGTTGTGCTAGCTACTAAAAAACAGTTACATTACCCTTACTCTGTGAAAATTTTCATAATTTCTAATATCACTGTTCATTATTTGAAAGAGAAAATGTATCACTTTGTTCAAAAATCAAGTCTATTTGCTATATCATCCATTAAGGCAGAACCAGAGTATTTCTGCCTTATAAATCAGTTCATACCATTTTCTTTAAAGTTGTTTGCCTAAGGCTAGCATGTGTCACTTTTTTTTTTAATCGTTTTTCCATGTTCTTCAAAATTGTTCTACTGTGAAAGATAGGACTGTAACCTTAGATGCAAATTCATTTTTTTAGACAAATTTTGAGGTACTTAAAAGATTCACATGAACCTGTAAGAAATAATGCAGAGACCAGTTCATGTGCCTTTACCAATTTGCCTCCAGTGATAACATCTTTCAAACCTATAGTACAGCTTCACAAGCAGGGTGTTGGTCGGGAAGATCCCCTGGAGAAGGGAATAGCTACCCACTCCAGTATTCTTGCCTGGAGAATTCCACGGACAAAGGAGGCTGGCGGACTATAGTCCATGGGGTTGCAAAGAGTCTGACACGACTGAGCAACTCACACACACATGCACAGTCAAGGTACAGAATAGTTCCATCACCAAACGATCCCTCATGTTGCCCTTTAATAGCCACACTTGCTTCTTCTTGCCCCAGTTCACTCCTTAATTTCTTAGAGCCACTAAAAAAACTTTCCGAATTTTGTTATTTCAAAAATAATATGTAGAGCTTCCCTGGTGTCTCAGTGGTACAGAATCTGCCTGCCAATACAGGAGACAACAGGTTCGATACCTGATCTGGGAGATCCCACATGCTGCAGAGCAGTTAAGCCCATGTGCCACAACGTTTGAGCCTGTTTTTTAGAGCCTGCGAGCCTCAGCTCCTGAGCACAAGTGCAACAGCTGCTGAAGCTCAAGCACCCTAGAGGGGCTGCTCTACAGCAAGAGAGGCCCGTGCAGTGAGGAGCCCGTGCTCCGCAGCTGGAGAGCAGCCCCTGCGCTTCGTACCCACAGAAAAGCCCGCACAGCAGTGAAGACCCAGTGCAGCCATTAAATAAATTAATTAATTAAATTATTTTCAAAAATACTGTGTACATAGAATTATGCTGTGTCTAATCTTTTGAGTTTTTTTTTTTTTTAAACTCAGGTTAATTCTTTGGAAAGTCACCCAGGTTGCTGGGTATTTGCTCATTTATATTGACGAGTACTATTCCTTGGTATAGATATATATATATTCATGGGTTGTTTAACCATCTTACTGGGTTTTTATGGAGGCTCCATTTTGTTGATTAGATCATTGGCTGTTGGTATTTTGTCCCTTCTGGGGGTGGGACTGAAAGTTCCAAACTTCTAGTCACGTAATGGTTCTCTTAGCAACAAGCCCTATCTTTCAGAGAAATCCAGATACCACCTCATTAATATGAAGCATCTTTATCAATCTCATCACTTAGGAAATTTCAGAAGTTTTAGGATCTATGTATCAGGAACACCAGACAGAAGGTAAATATATATTCCTTAAGGTAAATCACACTATCACACAGGGTATTTTATATAGCAAATGTTTTAAATTTTGGTAAAGTCTGGTTTATTGGTTTTTTATTTCTGGAACTTGCTTCTGGTGTCAGGTCTAAGAACCCTTTAAAACAGCGGTTTGTGTCCAGCTGCTCCAGCACCACGTGTTGAGAAGTTTATCCTCCGTTGAATTGTTTTTGCACTGTGTTTGTAAATCAGTTGAACATATCTATGTGGATTCTCTTCTTTTCATCAGTCTCTGTGTCTGGCCTTCTGCCAATATCACATAGTTTTTGGAAATTGAAATAGAGTAATAACTCTTAATAGATAGATTGATTCTTCCTCTATAGTCTTCTTAAAAATGGTTTTAGCTATTCTATTTCTTTGGCCTTTCCATATACATTATAGAATAATTTTGTCTGTGGTTATAAAAAAATATTGCTGGGATTTGGTAACTTGTATATCAAATTGGGGAGAACTGACATCTTTACTATGTAGAGTATTCCAATCAAAGAATGTGCTATATCTTTTCTTATATCTAGATCTTCTTTGATCTTTTTCATCAATGTTGTATAGTTTTCAGTATGTAAGTCCTGTAAGTATTTTGTTAGACTTAATGCTGGTCTTTTTGTGTGTTTGTTTGAGTGAATGTAAATCATGGTGCATTTTAAAGTTTGCTCTCTGTGTGTTCATTCCGGTACGTGTGTGATATGCTAAGTGGCTTTGGTCATGTCTGACTCTCTGTGACCCCATGGACTGTAGCCCACCAGGTTCCTCTGTCCATGGGGTTCTCCAGGCTCAAATGCTGGAGTGGGTTGTTACAGTGCCCTCCTCATGTTTATTCCCCATATACAGAAATATAATGGATTTTAACATTTTTATTTTATATCCTTCTACATTGTAGAACCCAATTTTATTTTTAGGAGTTGGTTTTTCTTTTTTTTTTTTATAGGTTATTTGGTAATTACAAAATTTTTTTCTATGTAGAAAATTACTTACCTGCAAATAGAAACAAGTGTGTTTTATTTTTTCCAATATGTATGCTCCCCCCCCCTTTCTCTTGCCTTATGGCACTGACTATAACTTCCAGCACTATGTTGAGTAAGAGCTGTGAAAGCAGATATCCTCCTTTTACCTGATCTTAGAAAATATTGTTTTCATTTATGAGTATAATGTTAGCAGTAGGTATTTTGTAGATGCTCTTCATCAGTTTGAGGAAATTTCCTTCTGTCCTTTTTCTGAGCATTTTAAATCATGAATGGGTATTAAATTTTATCAAATATTTGTTTAATATCAGTTGATATGATGTAATATGTAATTTTTCTTCTTTAGCCTGGTAACTAATTTTTGAATATTGAACCATGCTTGCATTCCTGGAATAAAATCTGCTTTATCATGGTGAATAGCTTATTTATTGCCCATGTGTGTATCCTAATATTTTCTTAAGGGTTTTTGACTCTCTATTCATGAGAGATGTTTGTATTTTTGTTTTTTGTTTGTTTTATACTCAGTTTGCCTAGTTTCGGTATCAAGGCGATATTCAGTTCAGTTCAGTTGCTTAGTCGTTGTGTCCGACACTTCCTGACCCCTTGGACTGCAGCACACCAGGCTTCCTGGTCCGTTACCAACTCCCGGAACTTGATCAAACTCATGCCCATCGAATTAGTGATGTCATCCAACCATCTCATCCTCTTGTCGTCCCCTTCTCTTCCTGCCTTCAATCTTTCCCAGCATCAGGGTCTTATCCATTGAGTCAGTTCTTTGTATCAGGTGGCCAAAGTATTGGAGCTTTAGCTTAGCATTAGTCCTTCTGATGAATATTCAGGACTGATTTCCTTTAGGATTGACTAGTTTGATCTCCTTGCAGTCCAGGGGACTCTCAAGAGTCTTCTCCAACACCACCGTTCAAAAGCATCAATTCTTTGATGCTCAGCTTTCTTTGTGGTCCAACTCTCACATCCATACATGACTACTGGGAAAGACATAGCTTTGACTGGATGGACCTTTGTCAGTAAAAGTAATGTCTCTGCTTTTTAATATGCTGTCTAGGTTGGTCATTAACTTTTTTTCCAAGAAGCAGGCGTCTTTTAATTTCATGGCTGCAATCACCATCTGCAGTGATTTTGGAGCCCAAGAAAATAAAGTCTTTAACTGTTTCCTTTGTTACCTCATCTGTTTGCCATGAAATGATGGTACTGGATGCCATGATCTTAGTTTTATGAGTGTTGAGTGGTAAGCCAGCGTTTTCAATCTCTTCTTTAACTTTCATCAGGAGGCTCTTTATTTAGTTCCTCTTTGCTTTCTGCCATAAGGGTGGTGTCATCTGCATATCTGAGGTTATCGATATTTCACCCGGCAATCTTGATTCCAGCTTGTGCTTCATCCAGTCCAGCAATTCACATGATGTGCTCTGCATATTAATTAAATAAACAGGGTGACAATATTCAGCCTTGATGTACTCCTTTCCTAATTTGGAACCAGTTCATTGTTCTATGTCTGGCTCTAAGTGTTGCTTCTTGACCCGCATACAGATTTATTGGGGCTACAGCTGCCTCTTCATTTTTTGTTTTCTCTTTTTTTCTCCTTGCTTTATTTTTTGTTTTCTTTTTCTTGTCTTCCTATGGGTTACTTGAATGTCTTTATATATTACTGTTTTAATTTGTCTAAGTACATTTGAATGATCTATTTGTACATCTTCTTTACTAGTTGCTCTTTATTTCTTTGGTGTTTAGCTGGAGTAAAAGTGCTACTATTTTTAAGTTTTGTTCCGTTAGGTTGCCCTTTCCTCGTCCTTTGGCTTTTGTTGGATTTTTACCCCCTGTTCCCATTTATATGTTCAGGTTGCCGGCTTCTTTCAGTTCTGTATCTGGAGTATGTTAGGCAAGTAGTTCAAGGAATTCTCTACTGTGTTGTTCCTCAGGTCCTGATCATTCTGCCTTCTTACCACATTTCATTCAGCCTTATGTTTCTTTACAGAGGCTTTAGTTGTTTTTGGTAGGAGGAATAGGGAAAAGTATGTTTACTTCATCTTTTCAGAAGCAGCTTCTCTCACTTTCCTTCCTTAGTTTTGAGGACTCAACGTCATGTTTTAATTGCAGAATTGTGTTGTACTTTTAAAGTTTACCCTATGTATATTATTTTTCCAGGCAGTGAAAAGCCGGATTAATTATAAATTTAAAGGAATTTCAAAAAGCACTCCTACATTGTAGGAAATATACCATTTGACTTCATCCATTTATTGTTGTTATTCAGCCACTCATTCATGTCTGATCTTTTGTGACCCCGTGGACTGCAGCACACCAGGCTTCCCTGTCTCTCACCATCTCCCAGAGTTTGCTCAAACTCATGTCCATTGAGTCAGTGATGTTGTCCAACCATCTTGTCCTCTGTTGTCCCCTTCTCTTGCCTTCAATCTTTCCCATCATCAGGGTCTTTTCCAGTGAATTGGTGCTCTGCATTAGGTGGCCAAAGAAGTGGAGCGTCAGCTTTAGCATCAGTCCTTCCGAAGAGTATTCAGGGCTGATTACCTTTAGGATTAACTAGTTTGATCTCCTTGCTGTCCAAGGGACTCTCAAGAGTCCTCTCCAGCACCACAGTTTGAAAGCATCAATTCTTAAGCACTCTGCCTTCTTTATGATCCAACTCTCATCCACACGTAGCTACTAGAAAAACAATAGCTTTGACTGTAGGCACCTTTGTTGGCAAAGTGATGTCTCTGCTTTTTAAAATGCTGTCCAGGTTTGTCATAGCTTTCCTTTCAGTGAGCAAGTGTCTTTAAATTTCATGGCTGCAGTCACTGTCCTCAGTGATTTTAGAGCCTGCGAAAATAAAATCTGTCACTGTTTCTACTTTTCCCCCTTCTGTTTGCCATAAAGTGATTGGACCAAATGCCATGGTCTTAGTTTTTTGAATGTTGAGTTTTAAGCCAGCCTTTTCACTCTCGTCTTTCACCCTCATAAAGCGTCTCTTTAGTTCCTCTTGCTTTCTGCTGTTAGAGTGGTATCATCTGCAAATCTGAGGTTGTTGATGTTTCTCCTGGCAATCTTGATTTTAGTTTGTGATTCATCCAACCTGGCATTTTGCATGATGTATTCTGTATATAAGTTAAATAAGCAGGGTGACAGTATTTAGCCTTGACGAACTCCTTTCTCAATTTTGAACCAGTCCATTGTTCCATGTCCGGTTCTGGTACTTCTTGTTGACCTACATGTAGGTTTCTCAGGAGACACCTAAGGTGGTCTGGTATTCCCATCTCTTTCAGAATTTTCTACAGTTTGTTGTGATCCACACAGTCAAAGGCTGTAGCATAGTCAGTGAAGCAGAAGTAGGTATTTTTTCTGGAATTCTCTTGCTTTCTTTGTGATCAGGTGGATGTTGGCAGTTTGTTCTCTGGTTCCTCTGCCTTTCCTTTTTTGTATCCAGCTTTTACATCTGGAAGTTCTTATTTCACATACTGCTGAAACTTAGCTTGAAGGATTTTGAGTATAACCTTGCTATCATGTGGTATGAATGCAACTGTACAGTAATGAGAACTTTCTTTGGCATTGCCTTTCTTTTGATTTGGAATAATAATTGAACTTTTCCAGTCCTGTGGCCACTACTGAGTTTTCTGTATTTGCTGACTTAGTGAGTTCAGCACTTTCTCAGCATCATCTTTCAGGATTTTAATTAGCTCAGCTGGAATTCTGTAACCTCAGTGATTGCCTTTCAATATTTTTTACGCTAGAAAGTAGTAAAAAGACAGCAGTAAGTGTAATCTGGTTAGCATGGGATGCTTACCTGGTACTGAGAAATTTTTAGTTGACTTCATTTTCTCAACACACTCATAGGATCCTGGTCACTTTCAGGTTATAGCTACCTGTTTCATAGGATTGTGACTAAATGAAAATTTCAGGACTCTGGTATCTGTAAAGAACTGTACACATATGTTATAACTTGTCTTCCTGCAATTAATACTTTGCATTTATAGGAGCACATTTTTACCTTTACAGTTATTAAAATCGTAGAGATCTTAAAAGTCAACTAATTTAGTTGTTCTTCCCACCCATGTAGTCTGGCTTTTTATGAAGGGTACTCCACTGTCTCACAGGTGAGGGCGTGTTATCTTAAATAGTCCTAATGCTTCCCGACCACTTCTCTTCTGAGCTGGCTTTCTGGCAGATCCTGCCTCTTGTCCTCATTCTGTTTCTTGTGTCTGTTCTTTCATAAGAGAAAAGAATAAATGCAAATTGCTTTTTTTCTGTTTGGTGATGATTCCTAAATTCTATGCTTTTTAAAAATTTTTCGAATGGCTAAAATGTCTTATTATTTTAACTATCTTCAGTCTATAGAATTTACTAGTCTTTCTTAAAATGAAGCATGTATGGGAACTTTGGTTTTCAACAGTGTACTGTGTTGTTACTTCTTGTATGTAAGAAACCCTTCTGAGAGAATTTTGGACTCTTAACAATACATGTAAATCATTGCATTTGCTTTCATTTTTGGCACTTATGAAATAGTGATTGAATTTGCTGTTGGAATACTGCTCTGGGGTTTTCCCCCTTCATTAGTGAGTTAATCTTAAACCAAATCTGTCTCATCTTGCTATTTCATTCTTTAGAATTTTAAAAAACCTAAGTGCTAGACTGAATTTCTCAGTAGGATATTTCCTTATTAACTTTGTAGCATTCTTAAATTATGATTCTCAGATTGATTATATTGGCTCTCACCTTTCCTTCTCCTAGTCTTTCTTCCCACTCTTCCCCAATCCCATTTTACTTGCTTTTGATCATTATGAAAGTTTTGAAGAGGCAGGGTCAAATGCAGAACACTATTATATATCTTCTAGATTGATGTCAGTCCATTAGTAATCATTTTTGGATACTTCTGTGTAATGTGGTATGAATCGTTTTTACTCTTCGCATCAAAAACTGAAAAAAATATTTTTTCTAGTTTGATATATTGAGTTAATATATATATTTTTATGTATGTGGTTAACATATACAATTACATAGTTAATATACAAATGATCTGATAGTTTTGGTATATTTTTAAGTTTTGAAATATTTTAATATTTGTCTTTGTTTCATTTTACCTATTTTAAAAATATTTCCAGGAAATCCACTTACCCAGGATATATTGAACCTCTATCTGGAGCCAGATGGAACAAGAAGGCTACTGAACTATTTGCTTGATAATTTGGCAGGTACTGCAAAAAGAAGTAAGTGGTCATTTGATTAAACCATTTTTTTAGAAAGACATCTAAGAATATTGTTTAATTTTGTGTTTTATGTTCAACTAGTTTCAACAGAACAGCCACCTCCAAGATCTTGGATTATGTTACAAGAACCAGACAGAACACGGCCAACGGGTTGGTAGCCTGATTTTTTTTAATCTTATTTTTACTTTGTCTTTTATAAACCTAATAGTATTGTTGGTATGTTTCAGATTATGGGTAGTATTACAGTAAAATGCTTAAGGTTGATTTGATTTGAAGATAATAATAAAGGCTTGTGTGAGTGAAGTGGAAGTCGCTCAGTGGTGTCTGACTCTTTGTGATCCCATGGACTGTCGCCTGCCAGGCTCCTCTGTCCATGGGGATTCTCCAGGCCAGAATGCTAGAGGGGGTAGCTGTTCCCTCCTTCAGGGGATCTTCCCAGTCCAGGGATCAAACCCAAGTCTCCTGCATTGCAGACAGAATCTTTACCATCTGAGCTATCAGGGAAGCCCTGGTGGCTGCTGTATAATCATTGTCAGGGAAAGTCTGGTATAAGGCAGTGCTTCTCAACCAGAGGTGGCTTTATCTCCCAGAAGACATGCAGCAGCGTCTGAGATACTTTTTCATTGTCAGCAAGTGGTAGATGTGCTCTTGGCATCTTGTGGCTAGAGATCAGAGGCGCTGCTATGCATAGCACAGCCCCCAACAGCAAAGAATTACCTACCCGTGATGTCAGTGGTGCTGCTTTTGAGAAACTGCTCTAAAGTACTGATCAAATTCAGTTCTAATAAATACACCAAAATCTTTCTCTATTGTAATTTTCCAAATTCTACTGTATTCCAGATGTATTTGATAATACAAAATTATAGCAAAAACACCTACTTGAGAGAAATCAAGCTAATGACCTCTAATCTTTTAAAAGTGTATGAAAAGAGTTTGGGCACTTCTGTCATGTGTGCAACGGTGTTTTTCTTCCATGTGAGTTACTAATTGCTTTGTGGAAGAAAAGCAGAGATGGCTGTTAAGAAAAAACAGGTTTTCTTAGATAAATGTCAGATTACATTCTACATTAACAATTGATGAAGTGGTGGAGGGAGCCTAGAAATGAGGAGCCTTGGACTTAGAAGCTGAAGGACTCAAGATCTTAGTCTGTTTCCTTTTGAACCTTCTGTCTGTACCTCTGTAGTGGGAAGCACAATTATTTATATTTGTTCATGTATTTGTTCCTGATTTATTATCTGACTTGCGCCATGTCTGGCATGTGGTAGCTTTCTGTGAGTATGTTAATGAATAACGCCAAGCCTAGTTTAAGTGAAGCGGGCCAGTTTCCGCACGTGTGTGAGCAGAGTGTCTCTCCTGCAGCCTTGTTTTCCGTCATGTGCTACAATGTTCTCTGTGATAAGTACGCGACCCGGCAGTTGTACGGCTACTGTCCGTCATGGGCACTCAGTTGGGACTACAGGAAAAAGGCCATTATTCAGGAAATCTTGAGTTGCAGTGCTGATATCATAAGTCTTCAGGTAAGTCATCAGAAAAATAGTTGTTTAAATTGCAGAAATGCACTTGATCAAGCAAGGAATAGCTTGAGAATGTATTACATTAGCACATTTGAAGTCCTGGCTTTAGCAGTTCTTAAAGTACGGACTTTTCCTGTATTGAGTGAATTTTGGGAACATTCACTGCATCCTGTGCTTTTAGCGTTGTGCTGCCAAGTTAAGCAAGTGGGTTCAGCTGGGTTTTTAGGTGTTTGCTATTACAACTGAAGGTTTTACCTGCTCCTCCCTTGTGCCCCTCCACACTGTTTTTAATTGGGTGGCAGTGTTACTGAAACTGTGGCACTGTCAAGGTATAATTTTGCTTTACTACCAGTGATAATTGAATAATTAGGGCCAAGTGGAAAGAACATTGAATCTGTTACACAGTAACTGGGTTCTCAGTCCAACCCTCATAATAACTTACATGACCTTCAGCAAGTGGCTTTCTCCTTGTGGTCTGAAACTTGATCTGTGGATTTCCTTCTGCTGCTCTGAGTTTTGTTTACTCCAGTTCTAAAGCATGAGGAAATACATATGCGTGGGGTACATGGCTTTCCAGTCTTTACTCCTAACAGCAGAGAGGTGCTTTGTCAACTCGGACCTGTAAAATGACAAGTAGGGGTTGTGATTGGTTCAGATAAAGTACATTAGAAAGATGTAATTCTTCTTTCTTCAGGTCACTCCTTTGAATTTATTTTAAGGTCTCAAACTGTACATATAAAGATAATGCATAGGACTAGTTTTTGTCTTATGAAATAACTGCTGTTTACAATTTTTCAGGAAGTTGAAACAGAACAGTATTACAGTTTTTTTCTGGTAGAACTGAAAGAACGTGGCTATAATGGATTCTTTAGTCCTAAGTCTAGAGCTAGGACAATGTCAGAACAAGAAAGAAAACATGTTGATGGCTGTGCAATATTCTTTAAAACAGAAAAGTAAGTCGTCGTCTTTCTTTCTTCTTCTTTTTTTTTTTCCTTTGGTTCATTCCACATGGGGATCTTAGTTCCCTGACCAGTGATCGAACCTGTTCCCCTGCAGTGGAAGTCACAGTCCTAACTAGGGGACCACCAGAGAATTCCCCAGTCATCTTATTTCTTAAAAAAAAAAAAATTCTCTGTATTTGCAGAATGAGGGCCAAGGGAATGGAAATTAGTTGGCAACTAAGAGAATGAGGCACCATATTATTTCTCAGGAAAACAATACTGTGATTTAGAGGGTTTTGTTTTGATTCATCAGAAAAAATGTTTTTTGGAAGACAGGTTGAAAGTTCTGCTGTTTTTTCAGGTGTCTTCTGGGGTTTCACTCCAGTTGTTAATTGAAACACTTTGTAATTGCATTCCCTCTGGAATGGTAGAGAGATTCTTAAGCCCATACTTTGGAAGAAAATTATTTTAAAATTGTAAGATGGAATATTCCAACATGAAACCTAAACAGAAAATGACTGCATTATCTTAAGTTGTAAAAGTTTTTCAAGATGTTATTTGTATCTGTGGCAGACTGAGAGCAACTGAAATGGACATGGGAAGCTTGGTGCTAAGTGTGGAGGATTTTCTGTAATGTAATTTACATGTCATCATATCTGTTAAGGAAGTTGGGGGGAAATTGCATTTACCACAAAACGAATGTCTTGGTATTCCCAATTTTATATTTGTGTTTTGTTTTAGATTTACTTTGGTTCAGAAACACACTGTTGAATTTAATCAACTAGCAATGGCAAATTCAGAAGGGTCTGAAGCCATGCTGAACAGAGTCATGACAAAAGATAACATAGGAGTTGCTGTACTGCTAGAACTTCGAAAGGAATTGATTGAAATATCATGTGAGTGACCTTTTCACTTCCTATAAAATTTGGCCTCCAAAATGGAATAGAAGTCAGAAAATATTTCATGTTAATACTCTTGTCTAATGCCTGAAGAAACTCAGAATTTAAATCTTTTCTAAAATCTCATATCCATTTTTCTCTACCACAAAGCTCAAGAAGAGGAAGCATTGCCTAGAAAAGTATTTCAAATCTTAAAAGGCATAAAACAAGGTTTTTTCTGCTCGAGAATTTTTCACATAAAATGCTAAAGTAAATATTAGTTAAAATAACTGCTCAGAGAGAAGAACTCCGTACACTTAATACAATTTCTTAGCAACAGGGATATTTCTGTGTTGACTTTTCTTCCTGACCTGCTTTTAGTCATTATTTTAAAGGTCTTAAGTCTTGGAGAAATGGACCACTATTTCAAATTAAATGTAGAGAGTGATCATCGTGCTAAGAACTGTGACTTCTGTCACTTGAGGAGCAGTTGGAAATGGGGATACTTAATCCGAGGGATGGAAAAGATGAAAGATGGAACTTAGTGACTGTTTTAAATATTTTTTAAGAGAAAGGATGTCCGTTTAATTTTTTGATGCTCAATGTAGGACATCTAGAAGATCAGAATTTTTAAGGAGCTGGAACTATTTAAAAACCAGGCTGTCCCAGGTAGAATGGGCTCTCTCTGTTCAGAGTGAACACCCTGTGCTGGAAGCCCTTATCCTAGAGGTCAGATGTTGTTTCTCAGGTTTATCACAGAGATCTGTCTTCAGATGATGGGAAACTTTCAACCAGACTTTAGCGTTCTTTTTTTATTCCCAGGACTCAGATATTACTTGCTTTCAGACCATGTGAGAATATATGGGCTTTATTTCTTTTCTTTTTATTTAATATAGCTGGAAAGCCACATCTTGGAACAGAAAAGCAACTTATTCTCGTGGCTAATGCTCATATGCATTGGGACCCTGAATACTCTGATGTGAAGTTGGTTCAAACGATGATGTTCCTCTCAGAAGTGAAGAATATTATTGATAAAGCCTCGAGAAGTCTCCAGTCCAGTGTATTAGGAGAATTTGGAACTATTCCATTAGTGTTATGTGCAGATCTTAATTCTTTGCCGGACTCTGGTAAACAAAACAATGCTATCTTACATAGAACACTTGCTGACTTAAAATGTTTTTGTAATGTGTTGTTTCTGATAATTCCAAATCTAGTCAAAATGAAAATTCAGTTTATAGTGGCCGCTATCAATCAGGTTAAAAAAATTTTTTGTGTGTGGAGTAGGGAGACCATTTTGAAAATGAAATGGTATTATTACCATTTCATTAAAATGTAATGGTAAATGGTAATGGTATTATCCTCTGGTACCTCCAGAGGAAGGATGTTAATCATGTTCAGAAAACACATGGGGATATTTTATTATCCCCATGTTATATGTATTGCAGACTCTGAAAAGGTTATTAAGACAGACTCTGGGAGTCCAGCATGTGGTAACATAATCCAGTTTAAATTTGATCATATATCACACAATCTCAAATTTTGGTCGACTTGATTAGAAATATTGTGCACCTCAGGTGGAATTTGAGATTTTTTTATTTACACATGTCAGACAGTGGTTTTAACAAAAAAGGATCAAGAATGTTGATTTTTAGTCACAGTGGAAGAATACAGAAAGCCTTATTCTTAAACTTTTCCCTAGATAGTACAGTGAGTAACAACCATACTTTCTTGGATACTCAATAGAACTTTTCCTTGAACTTACATGCATGCATGCATGAATGCATGCATTCACACACATACATACTTGGAGTAGTTAAATTCAGTAGCATATTGCTGCTATCACAATAGATGAAAGAATAGATAATGAAATAAAATTTATGTTAAAATCTGTTTTCGGGAAAATAAAGGTGCCTAAGATCCATAATTCTTTATAGTTCATCTCATCAAAGCCATCTGGGGATTACTGGAAAGTTCTTTATTTGCTTTTCATCCTCTTTAGCTACGAAGTATGTGAAGGGCAAAGAGAGACTTTTGTCACATGATACAGATCTTAAGACTCATTTCTGTGTTGCATTGTAATAACAAAACACATGGGAAAATGTCTGGTTTTGCTAACTGATTAAATGAAAGTTAAATAATTTCAGAGCCCACCTTATGCCTGTGTGTGTGCTAAGTCACTTCTGTCATGTCCAACTCTGCGATCCCATGGACTGTATCCCTCCAGGCTCCTCTGTCCATGGGATTCTCCAGGCAAGAATACTGGAGTGGGTTGCCACACTCTCCACGGCATCTTCCCAACCCAGGGATTGAACTCAGGTCTCCCGCATTGCAGGTGGATTTTTTTACTGTTTGAGCAGCCAGGGAAGCCCCACCTTATGCTTAGCACACTGGAAAAATAGTGTCCAGAGATGGTGAGATGGCTTTGTCATTCTTTCATAATTGGTCATTCACGTATTCATAAGCACAATGAATCCTAATCTTGGTATTTCATGCTAAATCTGAGCAGAAGCCTACATACTAAGATGTTGATTGTGGTGTTAATTTTTTAAGAAAAAAACAGGAGTAACATGATTTTTTTTTAAGAAATTGGGAGCTGGTTTAACAAATACTATATGTCAGCCCTGTTGTATTACACAGTTATTAAAAAAAAATAGTTGAGATGATGTAAGTTCGTATGGTACAGTAAAGTGTAAAATATTGAGTAAAATATTCACTGTGATTAAAATCATGGAAAAATGTGTTTATACAAGTTTTGGCAAAGGTGGAAAATAGTGAACCATTTTAAAAAGTGAGAATATGTGTGATTTAAAAGTTTACTATTGAATTATCTGTTTGGTTATGTATTGCACATTGTATATTATACTTAACAATGCAGAAAGTACATTTATATCCTTTATAGGTGTTGTAGAATATTTGAGCACTGGTGGAGTAGAAACAAATCATAAAGATTTTAAGGAACTGAGATACAATGAAAGTCTTACAAACTTCAGCTGTAATGGGAAAAATGGGACAACCAATGGAAGGATCACTCATGGCTTCAAGTTAAAGAGTGCCTATGAGAGTGGCCTGATGCCTTACACCAATTACACATTTGATTTTAAGGTGAGTTTTGAGATAAATAAACATTTAAAACTCCATTTTTTTTTTCAAGAGCATTTTATAATTTTGTGATGGCTTTAAATGTTAACACTTAGAATGGAATTAAGCCATCTTGAATTAGATGACAGCAGTATTCTTATGTAGAATTCCATGTGATTAGAATTCCACCCCTACTTTATAGATATTATTAGAATCATTTCCACAGTTAGAAATCAGATGAAATAATGATATTAAATCCTGAGTTACCTGTCATCTCTTTAAGGCATTAATTTTTTATTTAATGGGCTCATTACTAACAGCTGGATATGCAGGACCATTGTATTTAATTTGATGTTAGTCTGATGTTCCATTTCTTCTATTTCAGTTTAACTGAAACTACTACTTGAGAACCAAAATGTAGTTTACTGTTAGCTGTTGTAAATTTTCTAATGCACATACTGTTTATATGCTGCCTTATACAATTAATGGATTACAATATGGAGGTTTTTCCTTAGTAATTCTCCTCATTTTAATTATCTGTGGTTGTTTAGGACTTGTGTTCAGCTGTCCTTTTTTGCCATCTTTTGCATTTTTGCTCTCTTAAATCCTAGTTTTCCATTTCTAATCTGCTGAAAAAATAATCATTCAGGTTAGATTGTGTATTAGAATAGTGTAAATACTTGTGTTAACTGTTGCTTAATTTTAGAGGGGAGGGTTATTTAGACTCCTTTGAGAAACTGTTGAAAACTAAAAAAATTTTTTATTTGGCTTTCGAGGATCTACAGAACTGTAGATAATGATTTAACACTGGGAAGAGATGAGTATGTATAGTTGAAGAGAGACTAGAATTGACTGGGCAAAACTAACATGTAAATGATGTTAGTAACCAAAGCGGTGGAAAACCATGACAGTATAGGAACTTAAATACCAAGGAAAGAAAGCCTTTCCAGGGAAAGAGGAGTGAATGTTAAGTTTCAGAGAGATTTGCTCCGAGTTGTCTGTAGAGATGGTCAGAGAAACTAGAATCCAATGAGTTGAAGAGTAACTGAGCAATGAGAGAAAAAACCAGCTACAGATTTTCATTTCAAGGAGGTTGATGGCAGAAGAGGGGAGGATGATAACCAAAAGGCAGGAGAGATTAGAGCTGTTTCCCTTCTGACTGCTGTTACTGATACAAAGTTAAGAAGAATTTAGAATGTGCTAAAATACTTTTGGTCGAGAGCATATAAAGGACAGACTGTTAAAGTTACAGTTACTGGACAGAGAGGAGCAAACTAAGAGTATCCTAGCTGTGTGCCGGATCCTGTGCCCGAGTGCTGTTGAAGGTGTGGAGGGCAGAGGTGTGCTTGGGCCTTTGTGAAATCATGGTCTGGTGGGAAAGGTAGATCTCAGCCACACGAATCAGTGTATAGTTACACTTTAGGGTGTGCATTAGCAAGGGAAAAAAATCAGCTTTAAGTGGATGAGGGTAGGATTCCTGAAGGCCTTGGGAAAGTAATTAAATTTGGCACTTGAAGGTTAAGAAGGATTTAGCCAGGTGACAAGTAGAAGAAAGTGTTCCAGACATGTGCGGAGGCCCTGGAGGAGGAGGGAGCTTATCACCTTCAAGAAATGTACCTCAGTTCACACCCCCTCCGCTCCTTCCCCAAAAAGAGCTAGTAGGGCAGTGGGGTAGTGAGCAAGGAAAAGTGTCACAAATTAAGTTAGGAAGCAGCAGCAGAGGCCATGTCGTGAAGGGTTCTTTAGGTCTCATTACAGATTTTGAAACGATCTAGATAGGAGGAAGAGTGATTGCCATCCGTAAGGTTTCTTCATTCTCAATTTGGGGATGCCATTTGGTCTTTGTAATAGCTGCCTTTTTCTACAGGCTAGTAAGTTTCTTTGTTTACCAAACATGACTAAGGTGTGTCTTGAAAGTTCTCAGTATTTCAGTGTCATGTTATGTGTCATTTTCTTATTTTTCTTTTTGCCTTCTGTTTTTCAGGGTATAATTGACTACATCTTCTATTCTAAACCTCAGCTGAACACTTTAGGCATCCTGGGACCTCTGGACCACCATTGGCTAGTTGAGAACAATATCAGCGGCTGCCCACACCCACTCATCCCCTCTGACCACTTCTCACTTTTTGCACAACTGGAGCTCTTACTGCCTTTCCTGCCCCAGGTTAATGGCATTCACCTTCCTGGCAGGAGGTAGTCAAGTACCTTCAGAGGATGACCTCAGTTTTACTCGTAAACTTGTAAAAATTCTGAATATAGGGGAGTGAGGTATGGCCACTAAGATTTATTTGTTTTTTCTTAATGATGATTTGAGTTTTCAGTCTGATCATTTGATAAGGATATAGTATGAAAGCCAGGTGCTAGCAAACAAATTCTGAGCCCAGTATGCTTTATATACTGTTAGACAGGGATTGGTGTGTTTGCACCTATCTTTAATTTGTTGCAAATAATTTTCCTGTTTCTTCTATCCAATATAATATTTTCATGCCTTGAAATAGGAAACTGAACAGCATATTCTCTTTGCACAGAAATCTGTAGCACTACTTTTTTGAGGCCAGTAATAACATCCAGAGATCATTCTTTCATACTTTACTCCCTCCTTTTTCAGACTTGTTTGTAAAATATAGAATTTGAATTTAGCCTTTATGATTGTATATGATCCACAAAAGACCTGATTTATGAAATTTTGTACTAAAAAAATCAGATTTGGAAATGATTGTATTGTAATCTAAGGCTAAGTTTTTTTTACCTGTTTCATGTGTTATAAAGCTTGTAAAAGAAGTTGCAACAGACTTTCTCTGCTGATGATTTGCACTGTTAGGGTTTTGTTAGCCCTTTTGTACTACTTTGTTTTTAAATTGAGAACATTGCTCTTTAAATTTAACTCTGTTTAAAGTTTAGGACATTTGCTTGGACCAGAGACAACTTACCTATGAATTCCTGGATTTTTACAAAAAACTATTTACCAGGACAGATAATCTGAGTAGTGAATGATCTGAAGGCATTTACGGACTGAATGTGTAATGGTTGATGTATGTACATTCTGATGTTTTTAAATCCTTAACTTTTTTAAGTTAAAAAATTATGGCTGCTTAGGTACAGCTTCTTAACTCCTTTTGAGACACTTCTTGTCCTATCTCCACTGTGCCTGCCTGAATTTGTTCCCACCAAGCACTGCCTGTGCATGCAGAGAAAATCTGTGCATCCTCTTTTGTATTTTTTAAATACTGTTTAACATTTGTGAGAGTTTTATGAAAATCCTTTTGTATGAGCTTTGGGTTTTTTTCCATTGTGAAGCATTGAGTATCACATTTTGGAACATGTTCCTAGGGTGGGGATCCCGGGTCTTTGTTTACCAGACCCGAGCACTGCTTTTTGGTGTCACTGCACAGTGCTGTTCATCACCCAGAGTACTACTATCATGTGAATTCTTTTTGTTTTCCATGTATTCCTTAGTTTCCATGTTTTTAAAAAATCATTCCCTTTTTTTAAAAAAGAAAAAAACTAATTTTCCATTTATGAAGCAGTATAAAATAAATGAGATGTATTTTCAAAACAGGTCCCCAAGACAATACTTCAGATCATTTTTAAAGTGACCAAGTCATTTTAATATGTCAGCCGAGATAAGAGATACTATACCTTGTGTTTTGCCTGTAGTGCCATTGGCAGAATCGAGATTAAAGCCAGCTTTAACTTTGCAAAGTTAACTCCTGTATGTTCTGTTCTCCTTCATCCATTCTCTCAAAAAACAAATGAATTCAGAGGGAACTTGGTCTAACTGCTTTTGTTTCAGCTGCAGGCAGGGAAGCAAAAGGACACCATGTATCCAGTGAGCATTAAGAAGAGAAATTGTTGAATGTTAATAACAGGTTTTATACAGAGAATGAGTCATTTTGGATAATGACTTAAAATTTTATGAAAAATGTTCAGCACTTAAATGTGCTTATTCTAAGAGAAAATAAAATTACATACTGTTTAAGTAAAAGATTCTTTTTTTTTTTTTTTTCCTTTAAAAAGAAATTCTACAAAAGGTTTTGATCTTGAATCTTTGTCTGGGACCTGGTTTTTCCTTTGAGGTTTGCTTTTCTTTTCTTTTTTTAAGATTTTGTGGTGATAGTTTTTATTTTTCACTTTTTGTTTTAAGTTGTGCTGACACCAAACACATTTGGTTTATAATCAGTACGTGGGAAAGCTGGTGTTACTGATCAGAACCAGTGCATAGCTTTCTTTAGGGCTTCTTTCCGGGTTTTTGTTTTTTGTAAAGTGTGAATAAAAGGTGCGTTTACTCATTTTCCCTAAACACTGTGTTGGTAGTGTGCATCATGACAATTTCCAGCAAAGGCAAGCTGGAGCTGGTTGGACTGGTGAGAGGAAGGAAACTGCTTAAGCTTTATGGAAGAAGGGGAGAAGCACTTCAACTCTGTTTTTAACGGAGGATGTATTCTTTTCATAGACGCTGGAACTAGAGTGCACTTGTTAGATGCTAAAGGTTTGAGCTTTACACAAAATATTTTCATGTGTATTTGTTATTGTCTACAAAATATTTTAATTTGGAACCAGCATACTGAGATATAATGGCTGGTTATGTCTTGAAGATATTTTGTTCTTGCCTCTTCTAGGCATACTGCATTCTGAGGGTCAGTTTGAACAGCTTCTCCACCTTATTAAGATAGTGATAAATTGAACCAGGAGTGTAGATTTACAACCATAACCTTCAAAAGAGAAAAAATATTTTCAGTCTATAGGGAATAAATGATCACACCTAAATAGACTGAAACTTTGGTTAAGCAAGGTTTGTGTTTTAAATATTTTCTGTGTCCTGGATAATTTCCAGTAATCCGTACTCTCTAAAATGGAGTTAAAAAAAAAAAGAAAAAAAAAACTAGTATGTTTTCACAGTATAGATTTGCTTCAAAAATTCTGTAACAGATATATTTAATGTGGTGTTGCCATAATGTAATTTCAGTGTTCTTACAGGATAAATCCATCTTATGAATATTTTGCAGAAAATTTAGGGTATATTTTCTTTTTAATGATCAGAAATTCAGAGGTGCTCAATTCCTTGTAAAATCTCTTGAAGTATAGTTTATGGTGTTAGTGGCTGTTTATTTATGCTTTAAGAATTTAAATAATGTTCATCAAAATTAACTTATGGCATAATTTTAAGTTGTAGAAATAAATTGTTGATTGCAACTTAACAGTCCTAGAAGGTAAGCAGGGAACAACTCCCAAGAAATGTTTTCCATTTTGCTTGATTTGGTGACAACCAGGAAAACTTGAGTTAGCACTTTGAAACCTAAGGACATGATTAAATTGGGTGGAATGCACTTCTTAAATGTTGAAATTAAAATTTCAAAGCTCTTCTAAGATGTCAAGTTTTCAATAATAAATTAAATTTTAGTATTCCACTTTTTACTACTTAAAATTACAGAATTTCCATAGTAACTTTTAAGGTTTTGGGGTTATGCTATACAAGTACAAGAACCATCCTGGGCAAAACAACAATTTACAGCAGATTTGTTCTTTTAATGAAACAATAAGAATACCTAGTAGAGATGCTGCAGAGAATTCAAAGAACGTTTATA
Organism: Muntiacus reevesi; assembly: GCF_963930625.1. Lineage (NCBI taxonomy): Eukaryota > Metazoa > Chordata > Mammalia > Artiodactyla > Cervidae > Muntiacus > Muntiacus reevesi. The sequence continues at coordinate 179,610,937 of NC_089249.1, read as the reverse complement.
GCAAGTGTTTATCTCCCACTTGTAAACAGTGTTTTAAGATGTTCACTATGCTCTTTTTGGTTACATAAATTTTAGTAACCGTTCTATTGAAATAGTGTCTAAAATAGAGTATCTAGTCTTTATTCACAGTACATTATATTATGTAATGCACTGGACTAACTTTTGTTTACCATTCATGTAACAAAACCCAGCACGTTATCTGCACTAAACTCAAGGAATGTCCCATTTGCCTAGGCAGCTCTTTAATAAGGGTAATGGGAAACTGAATATGACTTATGGACTGGTGGTAACAAGGGCTTTTACTGTTCTTTTCAGTGGAACCTTCATTGTAACTAGCTAGTATTATATTTATATACAGGGTCTCTTTTCTTTACTGATGTATTTTCCTACTCATAGCCAACCAATAAATTCAATTATCTGTTTCAAATATTTTTAAAGTGTAATTTGTATAGCTGTAGTACTGAGGTTTGAGGAGACACATGTTAATCAGCAGACCACCTATGTAAAATTCTGAGTTATCTGGAACAGAGTTGTAACTCTTTGAAAGGGAAGAGTGAACAGGGCCGTGATATGGGGAGATGGTGTAAAATTAAGGATCTCCTTACTGCTGTGTTATCCTGTGTAACACATCTTTGCCAAAGATTAATTTTATATTTAGGCAACTGATGGTCCTTTTGCATCTAGGATTTTTGTTGTTGTTACCATATACCTCATAGCATAAGAAATGGGCTCATGTGTCTTTCATCCTTTGGAATGAGCTTGACATATTTTGAATAAATGCTTTTAAATACAGTAGCAAACATTGTATTGGTGGGGTTATACTAATTAAATGTTTTAATTGTTACATGTATATTTTGTTGTATATATAAACTTTTAAAATGTCTGATTTCTCATCTCTTCAGAGCATTACGTCTCTTTACTTTTTAGAAACTACTTCTTTAATAAATAAATGTAAATTTTTATGTAGATGCTGGGGAAAAAAAATCCTTTAAAAATACAGCACAATTTAGATAAAATGTTTGCTGAGATGTCCAGTTTTTAAAGCAGGCATTTTCTACATAATCCTTAATATATAAGTGTACCTCTATAACAGAAGAGTTTGCTAGATATGAAAAAAGATCTCTGGGATTATAAGGTGACTGAAGACCAGTCTCTACAGTTATTTTAGCAACATTAACATTTTAAATCAAATGAGTAGGGAGATGTCCATTTTCTCATTTTCTTTGAACTGCAGTCTTCAAATAACTCGAATCTATTCAAAAGCTATTGAATTATTTTGGGCCTGTCATGAGAAGCTTTGTTCACTATACCAGCATGACTGTAAGTGATCCCAAGAGCTCTTACTGCCAGATACTTTTCAGGCTTACTGGTAAAGTGAATCTAAGCTATGGGGTCTGAGACTGCTTCATTAATTAATTAATTAATGGCTTTGACTCTCATCCCTGTAGCCCTGGTGATTTTGGTATCTCCCCTTCGTGGCAATCCTGCTAGTAACTTTTTTTCCCCAAGCTTTGTGTATTTCTTGAAAGTATGGTCCATGAAAGACATCGAAAAGGGACACTGGTGTGATCAAATTCAGGCAGAAGAAATCTGCAAAATCATAGGACTTGCTTTCCTTCTAATATTCATAGTGATGAAGATGTGAGGGGTATGTGCTCACATTTGGAGCTTTATATGGGAAATAACTTTCTCCCCTCTCCATTAACATGATGCTTCCTAGTGGTGACTTTGAACAGACCTGATGAGTGGGAGGACTGTGTGTACTTGGTCCCTTTTGATGAATCAGAGTTTTCATTAATCTACTTTTCCTACTATACTCATCAACATGACTACTACTGCACTGATCAATGGGCTTCCCTGGTAGCTCGAGAGACTCGGGTTCGATCCCTGAGTCAGGAAGATCCCCTGGAGAAGGGAATGGCAACCCACCCCAGTATTCTTGCCTGGAGAATTCCATGGACAGAAGAGCCTTGTGGGCTATAGTCCATGGGGTCTCAGAGTCAGACATGACATACATACATACTGATCAATACTCATTTAGAATTTCTTCTTTTCAACCCCGTGTTGAGATTCGAAATAGAGATTTATCAGACAGGTCCTCTGACTTTAAGTTGTTCATGGGTCATTATAATCTAGTGTAATATGTGCTAAAGATATACCAGGTATGAAGGGAGCAAGTCTCTGTCTACATGGTCTTCCAGAGGTGACTGTAAAGCTGGTTTTAAAGGACTAAGAGCTTGTTTACTGTCTAATAGGAGCTGTATTAATTAACATGGTGTATTAATATAGTGGGAGCTGTATTAATTAACATGTATTATGTTAACATGGTGAGGATCTTTCAGTGGAAAGTGCCCTAGTGTATTGTCTGGAACACAGTGGGCGTCTTTGAACTTTGAAGCATGTACTAAAGTTTGAATTTCATCCTGTAGGTGGTGGTAAAGAGCCACAAGGGGTTTTCAGTGGGAGTAGCATTAGTCAGTTTGTGTTCTAGAAAGGTCCTTCTAGCAGTACCATGGAGGGTGGATTAAAACAATGACTGTTAGCTGGTTCTCTTGTGGTCCATTTGTCAGATGATAAGCTGAGGAGAGATTGCAGGGCAGTAAGAGTAGAAGGGAAATTTGACATATTTAGGAAATAGAATCAGTGAGAAAATTGATTCCTGTGTTACTTGTGGGAGAAAAGACAGGTAAGTGAATTTTGTTCATTCATTGATTATTTCCAGTAGAAAAACCCTGACTCAACATCTCTTCCATCTTTACCACCAAGGCCTTTGTTTTTCAGGCCCTTAACTGGCCTGACAACATTTAGTCAAAACATTTTTTTCTCAAGTTTCATTTTACTTCATTTCCCATTATAATTCCTTCAGGTTTTAGTCTGCAGAAGAGATCCAGTGTTCCTCTACTAGACAGTTAAGTAATCCTGGAAAATAATAGAAGATAGCACTTGATGCTAATTTGATTGTTTTAGCCTGTTTCCTCTAGGCTTTTTATGTCCTTGAAAATGCCATATGTATAAAAAGAGTTTTTAAAATCTAGATTACTAGCTAAGATTATTCTTTAGAAGATATTTCAATAGAGGAACCCTTAAATGGGAGGAATCGAGCCATTCTAAACCCACTTGTTTCCCCTCATGCAATGAGTTAGACTGTTCAGTGTGGCACCCTCTAACCACATGGTGTTTTGAGCACTTGAAATATGGCTAGTGTGAATGGAGCTGTAAAAATGCTTTCTGTTAAATGAAACTTAATTTTGATAGGACCATATTTCCCTTTATCTCTTGCACTGTGCTTGTTCATACTACACATAAACACATCAGCAGTTGATGTCAAAGAACTAGTTACGTTCTAACAATGATTTACTAACCAAAGTAATATGTGTTCATCTGAATGCATTATGCAAGCAGCACAAGCCACTGTGCCTATGTGAATCACAATAATTGAGATAGCTATATTCATTTTGATATCATTAAATTATTTTTTCTTGATCAAAAAATAAATATGAACAAATTGCTAAATTTAAAATCAGTTCTACTAATATAGAACTGAGCTAGTACCACAACTGGAAAAGACTGGGAGATATAAATTTTACAGTGAAATAATAATTGTAACATGCACCAGAGCAAAAGAAAAACTTTATGCAAAAAAATGTAATAAAATGTAAAATATTAAGATATATTTTGTTCAAATGCATATTGGATTGTTTTAAATTAAAAAAGACAAAAAAGTATGGATGAAATTAATCACCTGAAATCAGAAATAAAAGTCCAACAGAGTAAGAGGATAAGAACTTACATACTTGGCCAGCTAAAAAGATCTACTTATGCAAAGAAAAAATTTTTTTGATGGATTTATGGTTTATATTATGGAAATCTTGTTGGAAATTGCAGAAGAGACAAGTTTTACAAAGATGAAATATATTCAGTTAAGCAGATTACCTATAGACTATAAGACCTTTCTGGTAGTACTAAAGATTAATTAATTCAAAATTGAAAGTATTGGGTTGCCCCAAATGCTTGAGTTTTTCCTTAAGATGTTACAGAAAAACCTGAATGAACTTCTGGGCCAACCCAGTATTTTTTTTAGCTTTAGATGAGCTATGATGTAAAAGACACTGCTCGGTTAACACTCTGTATGCTTTGTCTTGAGTTTCAAATGTACCCGAAAAAGGTGACTTCTCAGCCTAAAAAAAAAATCACTTGTGGCATATTTTTGCATCTTTGACATCTGCTGAAGAATTTTGCTAGATATGAAGAAAGAGGTTCCTATCACTACAGAAAGTGTTTCTGCTATGTCAGGTCAACAATCTGGATTTCTTATGATTTTTTAAAATAAGCCTGAATTTCTCTTTAACTGTTCTGTTTCTTCTAGTGATGCTTATTGCAAATAAGTTTTCTGAAACAGACTCTTTGAACAACGTCACAATTGTCAGAACTTGATCGGTATATAGGTTCAAATCCAAGTGCCATAACCAGTTTTTGATAAAAGAATTTAATGATCTTGTCTACCTTAATGCTCATTGGTTGTATTGTTAATTTCTTAACAATGATTTATTGTTCTGTTAATCTCAATTTTGGATTTTCTTGCCAAATATCCAGTAATCAAAAGCAAAACATGTCAGTATAATACACATTTTCTTGCCTATATCACAGACTATATTAGTGGACCAATACTGAAACTCCAAGGAAAGGAAAAACCTGTCACATTCACAGCCAGGTACAAAAATTTATGTTGAAGCATCATGATACAGATCAAGAAATGCTGATTGTACATATTTTTTGACATTTAAAAATTTTCATTGTAATCAGGCATTTTGTAAATTTGCAACAAAAGCTACCAGAAAAATTTGAAGCACAGTGTTGATATTAAATAAGTTTAGAGTTTCTTTGCAAATTATGCAAATACCTTTTAAAATTTGATTTAATCTAGAGTTGACAAGGATTGATACTTGAAAAGTTACTAATTTGGAGAAAAATTGATAACCTTTTGCTAAAAAGTCAAATAGGTTCTTCTAAAAAATATTTGTTGCTATGGATCCCAAAAGAAATGTCTTAATGATTTTCAAGTAGTTGATTCAGTTGTGGGAAAACAAGAATATTTCGAGCAATTTGGATATATGAGTCTACTTTTTCAACTATGAACTTAATTATGAAATTGAGAGCAAAATTTATAAAAAAGTGTTATAACTGTAAAATACTTAATGCAAAAAGGAATAAATGAACAACAACAAAAAGCATGAGACACTGAAAAAAAGTAAAATGGTGTTAAATGTGAATGAATTGCTCCTATCAAAACAAAAGAGACTGGATAAAGATAAACATGATCCAACTATTTGCTGTGTATAGGAGACATACTTTAGGTTTAAAGATACAGATAGTGAAAGTAAAAGGATGGGAAAAAGTGTCCGGCAAACAGAATATCAGAAAGTTGGAGTGGCTATACTAACATAAAATAGGCTTAAAAACAAAATATGCTATTAGAAATAAAAGGGGGCATTTTATAACCATGAGCAGCACCAATGATAAGCAACCCCAAACTACATGAAGCAAACTGACAAAATGGAAGGGAATAATGAACAATTCAACAAGGATAGTTGGACACTTAAATTATTGTTGCTGTTTAGTCACTAAGTTTTATCAGATCCTTTGTGACCCAGTGGACTGTACCCCACCACATTCCTCTGTCCATGGGATTTTCCAGGCAAGAATACTGGAGTGGGTTGCCATTTTCTTCTCCAGGGGATCACAGGCAGATTGTTTACCACAACTACCAGGGAAGCCCAAACACTTAATACCCCCAGTCCCTGGTGGCTCAGGTGGTAAAGAAATCTGCCTGCAATGCAGGGGACCTTGGTTTGATCCTTGCATTGGGAAGATCCCCTGGAGCAGGGAATGGCTACCCACCCACTCTAGTATTCTTGCCTAGAGAATTCTGTGGATCAGAGTGAGTCAGATACAACTGAGCAACTAGCACACTTTCAATGGATAGAACCAGGGAGATCAACAAACAGGACACTTGAACAACACTGCAAGGCAACTAGATCTAACAGATACTTGTAGAACACTCCATACCAGACTACACATTCTTCTCAAGTGCACATGGGACTTCAATATTCCATAGGCTACATCAGAAACAAGCTTCAAAATTTTAAAAGAACTAAAATGAAAAGTATATTCTCTAGTCATAATGAAGTTAGATACTTTGGAAATGTATGGAACTTTGGGAATATATAGAAATTAAACAATACACTCCTAAAAACCAAAGGGTCAAATGAAAAAAGAGAAATTAGCAACACTTTGAAATAAATGAAAAAGGATAACATACCAAACCTGGTGAGAGGCAGTCAAAGCTGCATAAAGGGAAATTTATAGGTATAAAAGTCTAGATTAAAGAAAAAATAAGAACCCCGCAGAAGATATTAAGAAGAGGTGGCAAGAATACACAGAAGAGCTGTACAAAAAAGATCTTCACGACCCAGATAATCACGAAAGTGCTGCACTCAACATGCCAGCAAATTTGGAAAACTCAGCAGTGGCCACAGGACTAGAAAAGGTCCATTTTCATTCCAATCCCAAAGAATGCTCAAACTACCGCACAATTGGCACTCATCTCACATGCTAATAAAGTAACGCTCAAAATTCTCCAAGCCAGGCTTCAGTAATATGTGAACCGGGAACTTGCAGATGTTCAAGGTAGTTTTAGAAAAGGCAGAGGAACCAGAGATCAAATTGCCAACATCCACTGGATTATCGAAAAAGCAAGAGTTCCAGAAAAACATCTATTTCTGCTCTATTGACTATGCCAAAGCCTTTGACTGTGTGAATCACAATAAACTGTGGAAAATCCTGAAAGAGATGGGCATACCAGACCACCTGAGAAATCTGTATGCAGGTCAGGAAGCAACAGTTAGAACTGGACATGGAATAACAGGCTGGTTCCAAATAGGAAAAGGAGTACGTCAAGGCTATATATTGTCACCCTGCTTATTTAACTTATATGCAGAGTACTCTCATGAGAAACTCTGGACTGGAGGAAGCACAAACTGGAATCAAGATTGCCAGAAGAAATATCAATAACCTCAGATATGCAGATGACACCACCCTTATGGCAGAAAGTGAAGAGGAACTAAAGAGCCTCTTGATGAAAGTGAAAGAGGAGAGTGAAAAAGTTGGCTTAAAGCTCAACATTCAGAAAACTAAGATCATGGCATCTGGTCCCATCACTTCATGGCAAATAGATGGGGAAACAGTGGAAACAGTGGCTGACTTTATTTTTCTGGGCTCCAAAATCACTGCAGATGGTGACTGCAGCCATGAAATTAAAAGACGCTTACTCCTTGGAAGGAAAATTGTGACCAACCTAGACAGCATATTAAAAAGCAGAGACATTACTTTGCCTCCAACGTTCCATCTAGTCAAGACTATGGTTTTTCCAGTGGTCATGTATGGATAAGAGAGTTGGACTATAAAGAAAGCTGAGCACCGAGAAATTGCTTTTGAACTGTGGTGTTGGAGAAGAGTCTTGAGAGTCCCTTGGACTGCAAGAAGATCCAACCAGTCCATCCTGAAGGAGATCAGTCCTGGGTGTTCATTGGAAGGACTGATGTTGAAGCTGAAACTCCAATACTTTGGCCACCTCATGCGAAGAGTTGACTCATTGGAAAAGACCCTGATGCTGGGAGGGATTGGGGGCAGGAGGAGAAGGGGACGACAGAGGATGAGATGGCTGGATGGCATCACCGACTTGATGGACATGGGTTTGAGTAAACTCCAGGAGTTGGTGATGGACAGGGAGGCCTGGCGTGCTGCGATTCATGGGGTCGCAGAGTCGGACATGACTGAGCGACTGAACTGACTGAACTGATGATACTCCACTCACAACAATGGACAGATCATCCAGACAGAAAATTAACAAGGAAACAGAAGCTTAAATGATACATTGGACCAGTTGGTCCTAACCAACATCTAAAGGGCATTTCACCCCAGAACGATGGAGTCCACCTTTTGCTCAAGTGTACATGGAACACTCTCCAGGATAGATCACATCCTGGGCCACAAATCAAGCCTTGGTGAATTTTAAAACACTGAAATCAGTTCAAGTATCTTTTCTGATCACACATTGTAAGATTAGGTATCAACTACAGAAAAAAATTATAAAAACACAAACACATGGAGGCTAAACAACATGCTTCTGAATAACCAACAGATCCCTGAAGAAATCAAAAAGGAAATTCAAACTATGCCTAAAAACAAATGACAATGAAAACACAACAACCCAAAGCCTATGGGGTTCAATAAAAGCAGTGCTAAGAGGGAAGTTCATACCAATTCAAGCCTACCTCAAGTAACAAGAGAGACATTAAATAAAAACCTAACCTTACACCTGAAGCACCTAGAAAAAGAAGAAAGAAACCCCTCAAAGTTAGTAGAAGGAAAGCAATCATAAAGGTTAGAGCAAAAATAAAGGGAAAAGAAATGAAGGAAGCTATAGCAAAGATCAGCAAAAACTAATAGTTGGTTCTTTGAGAAGATAAATGAAATAGACAAACCATTAGCCAGACTCATCAAAAATAAAATAAAATAAAGGCAGGGGGAGAAGACTCAAATCAATAAAATTAAAAATGAAAAAGAAGTTACAACAGACAGCACAGAAATAAAAAGGATCATAAGAGACCACTATGAGCAGCCATTTGCCAATAACATGTGTACTTAATTGGCATAACTAAAGGTTCATAATTGTTGTAGGTACCCCATTTTTTCTTAATGATTGTGTAAAGTTGGTCAGCCAGTGTAATAAGGACATGTTTATATAACTGATCAACTTAGACTGTCTTTTGACTAGACTAGCCAAATACTCATCTAGGTTCAAATCCTCCATCTAAGAGGTGTAGCTAAGCAAAGGATCATTTTGGTGGTTAGAAAATGATTTAAATGTCAAGTCAGAATATTGCTTTAAAGTTTTTTCAAGCATTCAAAATAGTTCAGAATTAATTCATCTGATCTTTTCTTGCACTGTTGAATCTGTCCAGTATACATTTTTTTGGAAAAAGCTCTGGGATAAGTTTGAGTAATTTCTGTGCTAATTCCTTGCATTTAATGCAAGCCTGTGGTTCAAAATCCATTAAGGGATTTTCCCCTCCTGCTTTATTTATTCATTCCCTTGCTTTGTTTTCAGAAACTAACAACTGTATTCAGTTCAGTTCAGTTCAGTTCAGTCACTCAGTCGTGTCCGACTCTTTGCGACCCCATGAATCACAGCACACCAAGCCTCCCTGTCCATCACCAACTCCCGGAGTTTACTCAAACTCATGTCCATCGAGTCAGTGATGTCATCCAGCCATCTCATCCTCTGTCGTCCCCTTCTTCTCCTGCCCCCAGCCCCTCCCAGCATCAGGGTCTTTTCCAGTGAGTCAACTCTTCGCATGAGGTGGCCTAAGTATTGGAGTTTCAGCTTCAACATCAGTCCTTCCAATGAAAACCCAGGACTGATCTCCTTTAGGATGAACCAGTTCGATATCCTTGCAGTTCAACAACTGTATTAGTTGATATATTAATAGATTTGAATACCCACTGCCATAAGACTGGGTGGTTAACTCAAATTCCTTAGCAAATTCCAATGCATCCTGACTTAGCTAAGGCTAAGCTCTAGGTTCTGTTTGGGTCCAGGGTGTGTACATAAGGACTAAGGACAGGTCACCTCTTCCTATGAAAGGCTCCTCCTTAAAGGGAACTATAATCACTTCTGATTTTTAAAATTCTCCTTTGCTGGAGAAAGGGGAGCAGCAGGAGGCTGAAGAGTTGGAGGAGAAAAAAAAGATAGTGTCTGGGCCAGGCAATTCAAATAGAAGACGATACATGGGATGGACAGACAGAGAGTACTTCCAATGACCTTTTTAAATTCTGATATAGTTTCAAGCAATCTTGTTGGTTTCCTGCAAAGAAGTTACTCCATCATTTCCTCTTTTAGAAACTTCTAAATATAAATCAAAATACCAATCCATTCAGTATGTTGATCTTATGGCCAGCATTATCTAACGTATGTGCAAAAATATCAATGTTGGAATATCAAAAGAGCCTCAATTTGGCCATTTTGGGCTGACATCATCTTTGGTATAATTTTCCCAATTAACTAGGTACTTGTAAATATGAATTTTATGTGTACATAACCCTGGACATAGTGTTAGTTAGAGGTTGACTTTCTGATGGCCCTTATTTATGTGTTTGAGAGGTGCTATTTCCCATTTTAAAGTTGAATTTGCCAGGGATAAAATTTACTAGTGAAATTGTGTGGTGGACTAGTGTGCTGTTTGTGAGTTTATCTTCTCTAGTCATCACTCTCTACAGAGTCATTTCAGCCCTCTTACATGTCTTGGTTTTTCCCTCGGCAGCTTAAGACCAACATGGGTGGTTGGATCATTGAATGCAATTGTTATTTGCGATCCCCGATGAGCAAGTGGTTTAATTAATGAGTGGGTTTCCCTGTGGGACCACTGCACAGTATGAGGACTCTGCCTCCACCACTCCTATAAATTTTTCAGTTGCCTGAGAAAGCCAGAACCTGCTAGGAGTCTTGTCATTTTTCTTCAGAGCCAAGTTCTCATATCTTCCCTTTTATCTTGACAAATTCTATTAAGGCAGCTGAATTGAGGAAGATTGCCAAATCAGCCTCTTACCTAACCACTTAGCCAAGACAACTGTCTCCTACAACTGAGAAAACAGAAATCTCTCAATCAAGCCTGTTCCCCCAGTATCTTTCACCTGGGTAGGTATCCCCTGGTAACTTTCAACCAGCACCACCACCACCCCCAGTTTCCACTGGAAAGACTCACCAGTATCTTTCAACTGGGAGGGGGCAGATATCTGCTATGCAACACCAAATAAAGCTCAGGATCATCACCCAGTATGAGAGCTCCAAGAACCAGGACAGACTTACCCAAGTTTCTCTGGACTTTCTGAGGAGGCAGATGGGCACGAGGGCCTCTGCTGCTACAAAGACTCCAGTCCTTCCCAGAGTTCAGGTGAAGGAGAGACCGTCCACTGTGGGTCCTTCAGGGTCACTGTAGAACTTTCAACTTAAAAAATGCACAATGTAAAGGCTGTGAGTTACATTTTATTTGAGGGCCAAATGAGGACTGTAGCCCTCAGACAGCACTTCAGACAGCACCTCAGACAGCTCTGAGAAACTGCTCCAAAGAGGCAGGTTGGGGCAGGGAGGATCGTTTTGGTGAAGGGGGAGTACATGCAATCAAGAACAAACTTTTTTCGCAGGTTTCTGCTATTCACAAGGAGCAGGTGTCACCATGAAGGATTTTAATGCTTTTCTAGATATGAGTATATACAAGAATTGGGTTCATAATGTTGCTCCTGAAGGTATCTAACTATCTGAAAACCTGTTCTGCCAGTTTTACCAGAGCACAGAGTGCCTCATTTCTGCTCTCTATCTTGAGCTTCTTGCAGCGGGGTGTTGAAAATCAGCAGCTGAAGCAGTACATATTTCAATAGTCCTTGAAGATGTCGATATCGAGTTTCTACTTGTAGTTGACAAATAAAATCATTTTGTATGATTTCTTCTGGGACTTGAATTCTTTGATCACTACATTTTTGAGATTCATTCATGTTAATACACGTGGTTGTAATAACTAATTTGTTTTCACTGTATATGATACTATATTTTGTGAATATTCCAAAATATATTTATTCATTCTTCTCTGCAAGTGTCTTTGTGTTGTTATTTCTAGTTTACTTCCTCCTTACCTACCCCTGCTCTTAAAAATCACTCTGCTCTAAACATTCTGGTAGGTGTTGGAGTACAAGAGCTTCTCTGAAGTATTAACTTGAGGGTTGGAATTGCTAGGTGGTAAAGCAAGCACATGTTTGACTTACTGGGTATGCTTCACTTTGTTCAAAGTGTTTGTTCCCATTTACTCTCCCATTAGCAGTATGTGAGACTTTTTTCATCCTTCCATAATTTGCTGTTGTTCAGTCGCTAAGCTGTGTCTAACTGTTTGGGACCCCATGTGGTGAAGGCATGCCAGACTTCGCTACAACTTAGTCAATGCTTGTTTTTGTCTGATTTTTAATTTTTGGCAGTCTGGTAGGTATAATGATATTTCACTGTGGTTTCAATTATATTTCAGGTTCCTCTTATGATTTTATGCGTATTGAGTGTTTTGCCCTTTTCTGGTTGATGCATAATTCTTTGCATACTCAGGATACTTATCTTTTATCAATTATATATGCTGCATATATTCTCTCACTTTCAATCTTTTAATTTTTTTGACTTTGTATTTTGAAATGTTTCTAACATATGCTATAGTGCAGAGAACAATTGAATGAACTTGATTCACCCATCATCAAGCTTCAATTACCACTATATAACTAATCTTGTTTCAACTAGCCTATCTATTGTGTACACCCTGGGTTATTTCAAAGCAAAGTCCAGACATCATATCATTTAATCTGTAAATATTTCAGTATGTATTTCAAAGTGATAAGCATTTTTAAAAAATGTTTATCAGTTTCAGAACACTGAGTTGATTTCCTTGCATCTCTGTTACTATACAAACTATTTCCCCCGTATCAAAATCATTTGGATTTGAACAAGCTTAATGAATTTTATCTACTGCACTTATTACCATTAATGATGTTCAAGTTATCCCAACTTTGGCTGGTGGGGGCTTTATTCAAACTGTTCTCTGTGTCTTTGGCACGATCTCAATAGTCTTCAGTAACTTCTTTTTGTTTTACATGGAAAGATGTTCCAGGTTCATCTTTCACATTTCCTGCTTCAAACCTGGAACCAGCCTTTCCTCCAAAGATCCCTGGTTCCTTTAGTGAGAAATGTTATCTAGGGGCCACAATTCTCATTAGTTAAGTTATAGGGTTAGTCTGTTTCTGGGTCTTTTTGGAGACAGAGATAAGAGGTTTTCCCCTCTAAGGAAAAATACATCAGGCAATTATAATTATACTTGCAGTTCAAATCTTGAGGTATAAGGTTTTTACTTTAATCACCTCATATCAGCATCAACTTTGCCAGAAATCTCAGGTTTCAGTGAAAGTGAAAGTTGCTCAGTCCTGTCCAACTCTTTGAGACCCCATGGACTCCACGGAATTCTCTGGACCAGAATACTCGAGTGGGTAGCTGTTACGTTCTCCAGAGGATCTTTCCAACCCAGGGATTGAACCCAGGTCTCCCGCATTGCAAGCGGATTCTTTACCATTTGAGCCACCAGGGAAGCCCAAGAAAACTGGAGTGGGTGCCTTTCCCTTCTCCAGCGGATCTTCCTGACCCAGGAATCAAACCGGGGTTTCCTGCATTGCAGGCAGATTCTTTACCAGCTGACATACCAGGGAATCCCCAGGTTTCAATGACACTAACATAATTACTTATTTGGCTTAGAATATGCAAAGAATGGCCTCATTATAAGAATGCCACCAACCAGAAAATTTCTTTGTTTTTACAGTTCTTGTTCTTGGGGTGCAGGATGCAGAGTCCCAAATTACTGCATTTTCATGTTACTTGAAATAGTTTCTCTCTGCTGATTATACCACCACTGGAAACAAGATTTGGCTTATATGTTTCTTTAAATTTTTTTCAATTGATGTGTAATTGATTTTACAATATTATATTAGCTTCAGTTGTACACACAGTGAGGCAAATTTTTATAGATCATAGTTCTTTTAAAATTATTACAGGAGATTCCCTGGCAGTCCAGTGGTTAGGACTTGATGCTTTCACTATAGTGGCCTGGATTCAGTTCCTGACTAGGGAAATATGATCCTATAAGCCATGCAATGCAGCCAAAAAATAAACAAAATAAAGTTATTACAGAATAGTGGCTATATTTCTTTTTTTTCTTTTTTTTTTCCATTTATTTTTATTAGTTGGAGGCTAATTACTTCACAACATTGCAGTGGGTTTTGTCATATATTGACATGAATCAGCCATGCAGTTACATGTATTCCCCATCCCGAACCCTCTTACACTGTTGGTGGGAATGCAAACTAGTATAGCCACTATGGAGAACAGTGTGGAGATTTCTTAAAAAACTGGAAATAGAACTGCCATATGACCCAGCAATCCCACTTCTGAGAATAGTGGCTATATTTCTATGTGCTGCACAATATATATTTGTTGCTTATTTATTTTGTAAGTAATAGTTTGTATCTCTTAATTGCCTACCCCATTCTTGCTCCTCCTCCCACTCCTCTCCCCCCTGGTAACTGCTAGTTTCCTCTCTCTATGTATGAGTCTGCTTCTGTTTTGTTACATTCATTCATTTTATTTTTTAGGTTACACACATAAATGATAGCGTGCGATATTTGTCTTTCTCTGTCTGACTTATTTCACTAAGGATAATATCCTCTAGCGGCACCTACATTCTTGCAAATGGCAGAAGTTCTTTCTTTTTTCTGTGGTTGAGTAATGTCCCATTGTGTGTATATTTCTATCATATCTTTATTTGTCTGTTGATGGACACTTAGGTTGCCAACTTTCATGTCTTGGCTATTGTAAATAATGCTGCTCTGAACATTGGGGTGTATGTGTCTTTTGAATTGGTATTTTCATTTTCTTCAGATATACCAAGGAGTGGAATTACTGGATCATATGGAAGTTCTATTTTTACTTTTTTGAGAAATCTACATTCTGTTTTCCACTTTCATTGGTTTACATTCTTACCAACTATGTATGAATGTTCTCTTTTCTCTGCATCCTCACCAACATTTATTATTTGTGGTCTTTCTGACAGACGTGAGGTGATATCTCACTGTGACTTTTAATTTGCCTTTCTTTGATGACTATCAATGCTAAGCATCTTTTCATGTGTGACACCTTGTTTTATTTATTTATATTGAGGTATAGTTGATGTACAGCATTACATAAGTTTTAGGTGTACAACATAGTGATTCACAATTTTTAAAGGTTACATTTTACTTACAGCTATTACAACATATTGGCTATATTCTCTGTCACTAGTTTGTGTGGTAGTATTTTAGATGTGAAGTGGTATTTCATTGTAGTTTTAATTTGTATTTCTCTGATGATTAGCCATTTTGAGTATCTTTTGATATGCCTGTGGATATTCTTGTTTCTTTTTTTAAATTTTTTGATGTTGCTTTAATTATTTTTAGTCTTGTAAAACACTTACATGGTTACAAACTCATATTGGCAAAATAATATGTTAAAGAAATCTAGCTTTCTCTCCACCACATTCCCTCTTCCCCAGGAATCTACAGAAAGAAAGAATCTAGCTATTGCAGTTAGCCTTGGGACTTCAAGTGATACTCATGGTCTTCCTTTTCTAGGCACTTTGATTTCCCCTCTAGTATTTTTCCTGAGAAGGCTTCTCAGGTGGAAGGTAGCAGGGCCATGTCATGATGGAATCCTTGGTCTAGTTCCCAGGCCAACCGTCAGTTCCAAGGTTTTGTGCATACAATGTTCTCTCAGAGATCCCCTTGAATGTTTTAATCCAGTGCATTAACTGAGGAACCAGACCACCTGCAAAGAGCCTGGATACATATATAATGCTGGAAGAGATTGGCCTGGGATCAGGTCATGTCCCTCCTGCCTTCTTTGCCAGAGATAATAATTCATCTCATTACTGGTTTGTTTTTGTCCAGACCAGAGCTTTACACAAAGATTTAGAACCCTTGGGAACCTTGTGGTCAACGTGTGGACGGTGAAATGTAAATTTAATCTGGATCCAGGTGGCCTCCTACCTACTCTAATTTGACTGTGAATGCATCAAAATGATCCCCACACAAATTTTAACTCACTGCATATACTTGTCAAAAATGGGAAAAGAAAAAGGTCAGGTCCATTGAAACCAATGGTAATCATTGGTTAAATTCATTGCATCTGAAACCCAGCTTCACTAATCAAGGTTATTTTAATTGTTGCTAAGAAATACTCTTGTATATCCTCCAAGCACTGCATGACTTAAACAATAAGATGTTTCCCTGTGTTATTCTCCAGAACTTGGAGTCAGCTGTGTTTAATTCAAGCCAGTTAAGTCTGGACCAGTTCAGTTCAGCTCAGTTACTCAGTCATGTCAACTCTTTATGACCCCATGGACTGCAGCACGCCAGGCTTCCCTGTCCATCACCAACTCCCAGAGCTTGCTCAAACTCTCGTCCATCGAGTTGGTGATGCCATCCAACCATCTCATCCTCTGTCATCCTCTTCTTCTGCCTTCAATCTTCTCCAACATTAGGGTCTTTTCCAATGAGTTAGTTCTTTGCATCAGGTGGCCAAAATATTGGAGTTTCAGATTCAACATCAGTCCTTCCAGTGAATATTCAGGACTGATTTCCTTTAGGATTGACTAGGAAATGAAGTTTCAGTGATGTGAGACCCAGATGTGTCTTGCAGGATTTTGAGGAGTGGAGTATTTCCACTTTGCTGGAGGATGGCTGGAGAGGACTGCCTCCACAGGGAAGGTGCCCACATTACCAACAGAACCTTCAGGGCCCTCATGGGCTCAGGGTCCAGCTCAGCCACACACTTCCTGGAGCTCTCCACGAGATGCTCCAGTGGGATTCCCAGGCTGGACGGCATGCACTTCAGAGGGTTGACGTCTTTGAGAAAGGGGTTGGCTATAGCCCCAACCCCAGCCTCCATGGCAGGGGCACGGGCAGCTGCCAGTGGAACCACACACTTGGCCACTGGGTTCAGAAAGCAGCAGCTGTGAACACAAGTAGAGAGGAGCCACTCCCCTGGACCTGGGTGTCCCAAGGAGACTTGCTGAAGGCTGGTCTCTGCCAGGAGGTGCCTACGGAGACTTTCCAGCTGACCAGCACCCCTGACCACCCACTCCGCCCTCACTGATGCCTGCCCTGTGCTGAGTGCAGGCAGGCCTGGCCAGTGGGGAGAGGTGGCAGTGAAAGCAGAGAGCTGGGACCCAGCAAGGGTCTGGTTAGACAGAAGGACATGGGAGGCAGCTTGGGAGTGGAGGGAGGGAAATTGAGCTCTGTGGGAGCACAGGTAGGTTTCCCAGAGG
The DNA here is from genome assembly GCF_963930625.1 of Muntiacus reevesi. NCBI lineage: Eukaryota > Metazoa > Chordata > Mammalia > Artiodactyla > Cervidae > Muntiacus > Muntiacus reevesi. The sequence goes on along the minus strand of NC_089249.1, from coordinate 179,593,943 downwards.
TGGTGATGCCTGGCTGTGCCTTAAAGACTGAAGCAGAGATCAAGTCAGCAGAGATCAAGTCAATGTTTCCAGACTAGGGCCTGCACTTGCACTAGACTGAGGGTGGGAAAGCCTGGTGTTGGTGAGTCTGGAATGGGCAGGAGGCCTGAGGGCTCAGGGGACCCCAGAGGACTGGAAGACCTTAGAGAGGAGCAAGACTTCCTGCCCTGAGGGGTGGGGAGCCCTAGGAGGTGGTAGGCAGAGGAATGGCCTGGTTCGTCCAGGGCCCTGGCGGGATGGGTGTGAGGAGCCTGGTGCCCAAGGTGCAGAAGCAGCAGGGTCAAGACCAGCTGGCACGGAAGAGGGGGACAAGCAAAGCTACTGTCAGGAGCCCGTGGTGCGGGGCCAGGAGCCAAGGCTGGACAGCATTCACCAGAGGAGCTGAGCAGGGCCCCACAGGGCTCCAGGAAGGCGGTGGCAAGCTTCACGGCAGGCTGGGCTCCGTGGATGCTCCTAGGACCAAAGCTGCTCTTCCTACAGCCTGGCCCTGGGCTTCATGTACCCCGTGCTCACCCCTCTCCAGAACCAGGGCCTCACTCCCTCCTCCTGAGAAATGCACTGTTTGCTCAGACAACAGGCAGAGGCTTGGCCAACTTCCTACTCAGGCCAGTGGGTCCTAGGAGACCTGGACCCCCACCCCAGCCCAGGTCTCAGGGTCTTCCTGGCAGGGCCTCCTGGGCCAGAGGGCGGGGCCCTCCTGTGAGTGCAGGAGCAGAGCTGGTGCTTTGTCTGCACACGGCTCACCCAGGCCTTCACCTGTCTGGAAGCTCTCTAGCCTGACACCATCTGGCCTTCAGTAGAACTGTGGGGGTGAAAGGGACAGGTATGTGACCCCAGTCCTTTCCCCTGCTCTCAGACCACAGAAATTCTGTGCAGTGGGGGTCCTTGTGGCTCCTTCTGGTCCTGGGGAGGCTAGGGAGGTTGACCAGCGGGAAACTCTGGGTAGCCCTTCAGGCGTCCAGGTCTCACTCCTGGCCACCTCGCTGGTTAGGGCCACAGCATGCTACTAAAGCAAACAGAAGGATGCCAGACATTTTTCCATCTTTGAAATCAGTCTACATACTGAGGGGTTCCTCCTGGAGTCCTCACACATCTGTGACTGCAGAGAGAGTGAACAAAACATTTAGCCCCAGGACACTGGTGCATCAGAGGGACAATGACTTTTCAGGGAATGTCTTAGAATACCCCCATCGTGGTTACAATTGGGTCTTGACCTTTGCAGCCTGGAGGGGTCTCTGGACCCCTTTCTCCATAGTCACCTCTGCACGGTGCTTCATATTCTTCCTCCTGCAGGCACTGCATGACTTGGTAATAGCCCAGATGAGTGTGCACATTCACATGGTCTCACACTCCTTTTGTTTGGGATTTTGTTTTGTTTGGGGATTTTTTTTTTTTTTTTTTTTGCAGCAGGGTGGGGAAGGCAGATGGCCATGGCCATCTCCGGAGCCCGAGCCTCATCTTCTCAAGGGGACGCCTCCTGAAAAGGTGAGGCTACCATTTTCTACTAGCCAGGGTAACTACCTCCCCAGCAAGCAGAGGGTGCCAGGGGTGGGGTAAAACCAGAGGGATTTCTCTATGAAACTCAAGGCCTAAGGGTTTTCCAAATTGGATACTGGTTCCCGGGTGAGTGGGAACAATAGCACAAGTTGTATAAGGAAAACACAGACACAGTTGAGAGATTTCTCCCAATTTCAAACCAAGGAGATTCTGTCTTTGCTCACCTTCCTCTTCCCCATATCAGCATGTCTCCTGCCATTTTCTCAGGCCTAAGGACAGGGGCATGCTGTCCCCTCCCAGGAGCACCACCTCTTCTTGGGATGGAGACTATGTGCCCTGAGGAGAATCTGCTGGGGCAGAATTGTCAATAAAGTCTCTTCAGTGTGTGTGTGTGTGTGTGTGTGTGTGTGTGTGTTGGGAGCATGGTGCTGGTTGGTGCTAGAATGCTCTTACATGCCCTCTTGTCCCTTTGAGACCTGGGCTACATGGGTCTTGCAAGAGCATGCATGGTTCATGCCAACTTGGGGTTGGGGAGAAGTGTCAGTGGTTCCCAGGGGTCCCAGATGGCCTAGGGCCACCCACAGCCAAAGTGTCCTGAGCCGCTGTGGGCCAGCAGTGGTGGGCATAAGGGGTCCCTGGCCTGGGAGAGTCACATGGAAAGACTGAGGGGGGCTGAGGTCAGACTGCCATTTGCTGTGCGGACTTGAGTCATGGCTTCGTCAGTTGGTATTTGGTTGTGGGGATTTCAGAAGGGACTACACTCCTACAGATGGCCAACTGCTGACTTCACCCAGACCCCTCTGTCATCTGGTGGTCAAAGAGCAGCCTTACCTGTAGAGCTTGGAGAGTACAACTTAGCATGATTCCCAACTGGAACTGGAACATGGCAGAACTTGGTGTTAGTGGGTCCTCAGAGTCAACATAATTCCTGAACCATTTCACAGTTCTGGGGCTGCATCTAGGCAGCTTTCTTTGAGATACACGAGCTACAGCCCAGTCCCTGAGGACCAGAGTCAGGAAGTCCTGACTCTCCCTAGGAGGCCACATCTTTAGCTTCAAGAAACAGTGGGTTTCTAGAAGGAAGAAAAAGATGGACCAAGTTCGCTATCAGGGAAGGAGAACTCAGCTCCTCTGCTTCTCACTCTAGCCTCTCCTAAAAGAGAGCTCCTGCTAACCAGTTCCATGCCTTGGGTAGTGTGATGGTGGGTCCCTCAGCGGTCGGTCCACTGCTCTTCCTCTTTTTCCTGGTGCCTATTTTTCACCCAGTGCTGACCTTCTCTGCCCCTTGGCTCTTCTCTCTCGCAGCTATAGGACCTGGAAGTAACCCTTAGGCCTGCGATCTAGGCTCTTGACTCCAATCCAACATATCAGACCTATGAGCTCAGGACTCAAAGTACTCCGGCATTTTGTTTTTCTTTGCCATTGCTTCTCACTGAAGCAATGCAGAATTGCTTGGGTTCTTGACCAAAACCCATTTAATGGCACCAAAGGGGCAGATAACTTTTTCTAGTACTTTATCTGATCTTCTGGATCAAATTAATTAATTAGGACTAGGACCTAGCCTAGACCATTCAGGTATGACCTAAATCAAATCCCTTATACAGTGGAAATGACAAATAGATTCAAGGGATTAGATCTGACAGACAGAATGTCTGAAGAACTATGGACAGACATTTGTGACCCTGAATAGGAGGCAGTGATCAAGACGATCCCCAAGAAAAAGAAATGCAAAAAGGCAAAATGGTTGTCTGAGGAGGCCTTACAAATAACTGTGAAAAGAAGAAAGTGAAAGGCAAAGGAGAAAAGGAAAGATATACCCATTTGAGTGCAGAGTTCCAAAGAATAGCAAGGAGAGATAAGAAGGACTTCCTCAGTGATCAGTGCAAAGAAATAAAGGAAAAAAATAGAATGGGAAAGACTAGAGATCTCGTCAAGATAATTAGAGATACCAAGGGAACATTTCATGCAAAGATGGGTACAATAGAGAACAAAAATTGTATCCTAACAGAAGCTGAAGATATTAAGAAGAGGTGGCAAAAATACACAGAAGAATTATACAAAAAAAATCTTCATGACCCAGATAATCACAATGATGACCCAGATAATCACAATGATCACTCACCTAGAGCCTGACATCCTGGAATGTGAAGTCAAGGGGGCATTAGGAAGCATCACTATGAACAAAGCTAGTGGAGGTGATAGAATTCCAGTTGAGCTATTTCAAATCCTAAAATATGATACTGTGAAAGTGCTGCACTCAATATGCCAGCAAATTTGGAAAACTCAGCAGTGGTCACAGAACTGGAAAAGGTCAGTTTTCATTCCAATCCCAAAGAAAGTCAATCCCAAAGAATGTTCAAACTACCACACAAGTACACTCATCTCACACACTAGCAAAGAAATGCTCAAAATTCTCCAAGCCAGGCTTCAACAGTATGTGAACCGTGAACTTCCAGATGTTCAAGCTGGTTTTAGAAAAGGCAGAGGAACCAGAGATCAAATGGCCAACATCCACTGGGTCATCGAAAAAGCGAGAGAGTTCCAGAAAAACATCTGCTTTACTGACTACGTCAAAGCCTTTGACTGTGTGGATCACAACAAACTGTGGAAAATTCTTCAAGCGATGACCACCTGACCTGTCTCTTGAGAAATCTGTATGCAGGTCAAGAAGCAACAGTTAGAACTGGACATGGAACAACAGACTGGTTCCAAATAGGAAAAGGAGTATGTCAAGGCTGTATATTGTCACCCTGCTTATTTAACTTATATGCAGAGTACATCATGAGAAATGATGGGTTGGATGAAGCACAAGCTGGAATCAAGATTGCCGGGAGAAATATCAATAACCTCAGATATGCAGATGACACCACCCTTATGGCAGAAAGTGAAGAAGAACTAAAGAGCCTCTTGATGAAAGTGAAAGAGGAGAGTGAAAATGTTGGCTAAAGGTTCAATATTCAGAAAACTAAGATCATGGCATCCAGTCCCACAATTTCATGGCAAATAGATGGGGAAACAGTGGAAACAGCATCAGACTTTATTTTTGGGGGCTCCAAAATCACTGCAGATGGTGACTGCAGTCATGAAATTAAAAGATGCTTACTCCTTGGAAGAAAAGTTATGACCAACCTAGACAGTGTATTAAAAAGCAGAGACATTACTTTGTCAACAAAGGTCTGTCTAGTCAAGGCTATGGTTTTTCCAGTAGTCATATATGAATGTGAGAGTTGAACCATAAAAAAAGCTGAGAACCGAAGAATTGATGCTTTTGAACCGTGGTATTGGAGAAGACTCTTGAGAGTTCCTTGGACTGTACAGAGATCCAACAAATCAATCCTAAAGGAATTCAGTCCTGAATATTCATTGGAAGGACTGATGCTGAAGCTCAAACTCCAATGCTTTGGCTACCTGATGGGAAGAACTGACTCATTGGAAAAGATCCTGATGCTGGGAAAGATTGAATGTGGGAGGAGAAGGGAAGGTCAGAGAATGAGGTGGTTGGATGGCGTCACCAACTCAATGGACATGGATTTGGGTGGACTCCGGGAGTTGGTGATGGACAGGGAGGCCTGGCATGCTGCAGTCCATGGGGTCACAAAGAGTCGGACACGACTGAGAGACTGAACTGAACTGAACTGATGCTTCAATAAAAAAATATAATCCATGTTGGATGCATTATTTTATGTATATAACTATATATATTCATGACTATGATGTTTTTCTGATTTAAAGAGAAATTGCAATGAAAACTCTACATGGCCTGAGTACATCACTGGTCCTCAGCTCCTCTCTGGATGTGACGTGTCTTATGGAGAATGTAAGCCCTGAACATAAGCAACTGGAGGACACCTAGCACGTTGTCAGAGAAGCTCTATGGGCCTGTCCCAGCTTCTGGTGTGTATCTCTGTTCATTCTGCTCGTGATGTTAATTGTCTTGCTGTATCTCACTGTGTTCACTGTTCACTGAACCCAGGGTAGGCAAGGCTAAAGCTCAGATGCTGGAAAAAGACTTGAGGAGCCACAGGAACTGCAGACACCTTTATTCTCTCCTGGCTGACTCGGCAGCCGTAGCGTAACCTAACACAGCATAACCTCTCTCCTGGCTGATGCAGCACCCGTACCACAATTCTCTCCTCTTGTGGCTGACCTGACAGACACAGCCATGACGAAGCAGTAAAGCCGCCACTTTCTAGGTGGAGCTCACATAGCCAAGTGACCAAGCAAGTACCTCGTGAGGTGCCTGCGCAGTGCTACAAATGCTCCCAACTGTTACATAGTCATTATTACAAAACGTGGGGTGAGAGACAGCCTGAACAGGCCATCTTGGCCAATTTGCCCTCTCCACCGCCTCAGCATCTCTCACCTCATATTCTATGCACAGTCCATCTTCTGTAATACTCCCTTGAAGAGTAACACTGACCCTTGGACTTACATCCTGCAACAGCAGTAGCCACAACAACAAACAGTTACATCCCCAATACATTGCAAAACCCAATGCCAGGTGTCACCTGGAACTCATGTTACAGTCCTTGCCCTCACGGGGCTAGAAGAGCCACCCACTGCAGGTGGAGTGCCTTTATCTTCCACGGCCAAATCCAGTCTATTGTCTGTTCATGTGAAATTGCACGAACATCTCCACAGCGGCAACTCCACTCCAGTGGGATTTTTTATTAAGGACTGCAAAACCCCTGACAGGCACTGAGCCCACCCCTTTAAGGAGGGATTTTTTTTTTTTTTTTTTTTTGCAGTGTTCACAGTCCATTCACATGATCACACCTTTCTAAGTCTAAGGACATGGTTGTTCTAATACACTGTCTACAACCTAGGACACAGCCTCTACAGTACACTGTTCTATATCTGCATCACAGGACACAGCCTTTATAGGACACCTTCATAGAAATCAGCCCGCATTGCCTCTGCATAACCCAGATGGGACCCCTGCCAGCTCAGGCCCCCTTCTGGGTCTTTATGCTTTCAAAATGGTGTCTTGCATGCCACCCCTCTACTTCTCTCAGTGAAGACCCACAAACCTCCCACAGGTGCTCGGCCAACCCCTGTGTTTCAGAGTCGCAAAATGCAAGCTGCCAAAGTTTCCCCTTGCTTTTTGCCAAAACTGCTTACCAAGTCGAAAAATACCTCCTGAGAACATGGTCAACATGTCATGAACTCAGTCACATTGCGGACCCTTGAGAATGCCCTCCCCCCCGCCCCGGCCATAAGGTGCCCATGCTTCACTTTCTGCTGCACAATGGGCCTCTCTGCCAGGTGGGGACCCTCAGTCTCATAACGCTCATCGTCACTGTCACTTACTGCCTCACTGTCAGAGATGCTGGGTTCTTCAGGGCCATGGGGTTCTTGCTCTAACGCCAACATACATTGCTCTAGTTCTTCCAAGCGTCTCTGCACATCACGCACTAGCATGGCAACACACAGAGCGTGATCCATATTTGCCTTCAGGTCAATCAGGAACACCCACCCCACAGTGCCAGGCAGTCCATGCAGCCTTGTTTGGCAAACGGGAGCTCACCGCCTGTAACGCCTTTTTGGTGCAGTGAACCGTCCACTGCGTCCCAGTCTTCCACCAGAGCCCACACTGAGAGAATCCGAGCCACATGGCACCACATGCTATATGGCGGCCACTGGCTTCCTCCATCCAGCGAAGCCTCAGGCTCCCCTACCTGCTGGGTACTCTGCTGACTGCCTGTTGTATGGCTGATCCTGTTCGTGATGCCAATTATCTCACTGTATCTCACTGTGTGCACGGTTTGCTGAACCCAGGGTAGGCAAGGCATGAGCTAAGAGGCTGGAAAAAGACTTGAGGAGCCATAGGAACTGCAGACACATTTATTCTCTCCTGGCTGACACAGTACCATAGCAGTAAAACACTATATTCTCTCCTCTAGTGGCTGACCCAAGGGACACAGCCATGAAACAGCAGTAAACGCCACTGCTTTCTAGGTGGAGCTCATGTATCCCTACAACACAAAGTAGCCTGTGACCAAGTGAGCACCTCATGAAGCTCATTGGCAGTGCTACAAATGATCTCAGCTGTTACATAGTCATTATTTACAAAACGTGGGGTGAGAGAGACCAAACAGGCCATGTTGGTCAATTTGCTCTCTCCCCACATGGTGGCTGCCAGCATTCCTCAGCTTGTGGCCACACCACTCTAGTATCTGAGGGATCACACCTGATCACACTGCCTCTTCCTTCTATATGTGTGTGTGAGAGAGAAAGAGAGATAAAATCTCTGCCTTCCTCTTAGAAGACTTACATGTGATTTCATTCAGGGCTCATTGTATAATCCTAGATAACTCCTTATTTCAAGATAATTAACTTCATCACATATGCTGAGAGTCTTTTTCCACATAAGGTAACATTCAAAGGTTCAGAAATTAGAAGCTGGATATTTTGGGGCTACGTCTAAGGCCACCTCATCCTGCAGGCTTTGCGTGACACCCCCATCAAGTCAGTAGAGGGTGCTCAGAGGGATATTGGAAGCCCACCTGGCTCAGGGCAAGGGTGCAGAGGTGAGCAGAAGACATCTGTATCCGCCTGGGCCTCCCGGATCTGGATCCTGCACGCCTTCCTCCTGCTGGCGGAAGGCTGGGGTGACACAGAGATGCCCCTCCTGCAGATGACATGATCAGCCTGTCCTGGGCAGCTCTGGCAATCCCAGGCGCAGTTAAAATACCAGATTTGGGGGCTGAGGCAGATCATGGGGCTAACCAGACCTGGGAGCCAGGCGCTCAGATGGAGTGCTTCCACAGGGAGCCCAGGGGCACGTGCAGCCACCTCTGCCTGGGCTTCCTCTGTGGCTCTGACTTCAGCAAACCCCTGGAGAGGGCATTTGGCAGTGGTCCCCGTGTTGTGACAGGGACCAGGGGCTCCTTCACACTGGGCTGGGGCTACATTGCAAGCCACTCTCTGCCCCTGAGGTCCCAAGAGAGCCCTCATTCTCCTCTCATTCTCTTTCTGCTAGACCAGCATCTGTGTTTCTGAGCCCTGTCTGAGAATCTGGTCAAGTCAATTTTTAAGCAAAGTGGAACAGATTATGGACACCAATTCCACCCCTCACCGAGGGTTACGGTTAGGGTTAGTCCTAACCCAGCTTCGCCTTTCACACACCAGTGGGCAGGTGGAGCCTTGGTTACTGTACATCATTGGAGGGTTCTTGATGCCCACAGGTTTGTTTTTTTTTTTTTTTTTTTAACAATAACTCACTATGGTGTAGTCTCCTCATATCTGTGATGTTCCTCAAGTATAAACTCCTGCATCAGTCTCTGAAGCCAATGCACATACAAGCCTGGAAACAGCCCCCACGGTGCCTTGCCTCATTCCTTGGTGCTTCCCAAGGAAGGTGGGGATGGAAGGACAGTCTTGAGTTGGTTCCCAGGATCCTGAGGCCCCTCTGCCACAGCCTGGTCTCAGAGACCCGCCCTGCCCTTTTGGCTACCCTGTCCCCTCCCAGGGATATCCTCGTGGGTCAGGACTTGCCACACCAACCAACCAGGAGAAGATCCCTCCCTCTCCTGTCCTGAGTAGTCACCACGACTCGGGCAGTCATGCCCAGGGCCCTCCTGGGGGCCCAGATGAGGCCATCCCAGCAAGGCTTCAGGGTTCTCCCTTGTACAGGTCAGAGCAGCTGACGATAAGCAGGATGGGGGAGGGCCAGAGCAGAAAGTTTGCTAGGCTCGGAGCTGTGGCTGTGTGGTCCTCCCCATGGTCACACCATGAATCTCTGCCAACACCACGTTTGGCTCCTCCTTCTTCCTCATAGCTCATTCATCAGGGCCCTGGGCTCTGGACTATGTCACCAGCACGTCTATTCCTGCCTCCATGGGCACCTGCCCTTGGGTAAATATTTATCAGGCTCCCTCAACTACTTCCTTCTTCCCCTTCCCTGTGCAGGGCCCTGCTTCTCTCAGAGCCCTGCTGTGGGGAGGGTGGACAGGGTCAGCTGCCATCCACATGGTTTTGCTGTGTGAAAGGGGTTCACTGCACCGGTAAAAGTGATGGGCCATGGCTTAAGCAAAGAATGAAATTCTGCCTTTTCAGCTGGGCATCTGGCAGCCAGCAGCACCAAGCCTCAGACACTATTTCAGGTCAGGGGGACAAGCTGCTATCCTCAGGCCCCGCGTGGCTCTGCTCCAAGTGGCCAAGCTGCGTCCTGTTTACCTGTTTCAGCCTGAGCTAGAGAGGAGTCCTACAATTCATGGCCTGAAGGCATGGTCAGCAGTGGTTCCTTACGTGGAGGGGCACCACCTGTATGAATCAGGAGAAAGGCAGCTCAGAGAGCGTTGGGGACCTGCCGGGTTTTCCAGCCAGCTCCAGGTGTGTCTGCAGGGTCTCCTCAGGGCTGGAAGGCCCCCCACTGACTAGCACGTTGCCCTGCCTCTACACATGGAGGCTGGGAGCAGCCACCTGCCAGCTGAGGAATGGGAGTTGGTGGGTCAAGCCCCAAGGGACGTTCCAGCCCAGAGCCCACCCATACAGAGATGTACTCCCTGCCATTTCAAAGTGAGGACTCTGAAGCTTATTCAACAGCTTCAAACCCAAGGGTTTAACAGCAATCCCTCTGTTATTCCCGTCTCTCACAGGCCATGCAGGGAGCCGCGACACCCATCAGCGCCCAGGGTGAGCAGACCCCCGTCCAGGGTGTCCATGCCTGACTGTACTGATCCACACAAACCAGGTCTGATGGACATCACCCAGGGAGACATTCTGACCTGTCTAACTGGACCTCACGTCCCATGGAGGCTGACTGAGGCTTTCAAAGATGCTGCCCTACCACCGTCCAAAGCCCTCAGTTCTGCGCCTCCAACCTCTCTGAATTCTTCCCTTAGCCCTTTTGTATTTCCCCGTCAGTATCCCTCCCCCCTCCCCCCCACCCCACACTGGGCTGATGACACACTTTGCCTCCTCTGGCTACAGCCGGAAGTAAAGGGGTTTCCATCAGGATCTAGAGACAGAGGTGCTTCCATCCCGCTGTGCACCAGGCCAGGGACGACTCACTCGCAGTGGTGGCTGTAGCCAGCTGCTCTGGCAGATCCTCAGATGAGGCTCACCGACTTCCAGAAGGTGACAGTTTGGTCTCATACAACAGATAGATTTTCTTCTATTAATGTCATCTTGACCCTAATCCTCCTAAAAACAGGCTTCCCACCTCCCCTGTCTATTCTCCTACTGAAGCACTAACCAACTAGCTGAGGTTAGCTGTGTCCCCATCCTGGGGCCGCAGCCCCCAAAGTCTCTGTGATTCCTGAGAGGGGTATTTGTGGGTGGCTGAGCTCCCATTTATTCTGCCATGGGGGGATGGGTGGGGAAATGGATGTATGTTTGTATGTGGACATGGTGCTTCCCTGGCGGCTCAGACGGTAAAGAATTCGCATGCTATGCGGGAGACCTGGGTTTACTCCCTGGTTTAATCCCTGGGTTTCGTCCCTGGGTTGGGCAGATCCCCTGGAGAAGGAAAGGGCAACCCACTCCAGTTTTCTTGCCTGCAAAATTCCTTGGACAGAGGAGCCTGGTGGGCTACAATTCATTGGGTTGGAAAGAGTTGGACACAGCTGAGCAACTAACACACACACACACACACGTATGGATAGATAGATATATGGATAGAGGGATGGATGCATACATGGGTGTGGACAGATGGATGGGTGGACAGATGTGTGGGTGGATGGCACAGTGGGTATCTGTATGATGAGCAGGAGAGTGAGTCAATGTAGGGAAGGTGTTGGTGTTGGGTACCATTGCAGACGGTCTTTTCAAGCTGAATTAATGTTGCATTGAAGGACATGATTTGGTGAGGACAGGGTTTCCTCCTAAGTGTGGTCACTCCTAGGGGTATTTAAATCGTTATCTCATCATCAAGGTGGCAGCGTAGCAAGTCACAAGTAAGAAACTAAGGCCCAAAGGGGCAGTGCCTGGCCCAGGGCCACCCAGCCGCAGGGTGCCACCGTCGCCACTCTTGGCTGTGAGAAGCCTGCAGAGCAGCCTGGCCCAGGCTCTCTGCCTGGTGGCTCAAGGCTCCCGGGCCGCACTCAGGGGCACTAGGGGCAGGCCTCCATCCTGGCGATGCTGCAGTTCCCGCTACGAACCTGCTTGTGGACATCTGGTGGGCCGGACCCCAGGACATGGGCACCGGCTGGCGCCTCAGAGACAGTCTCCAGCGGACTGTCTGGGCTGAGTGCCCTGCCTCAAGAGTTGGCCTGGCACTGCTAGAGGCAAGCGGCCTGAGGGATCCACGTGGGGGTGAGGGAGGCTAGTGCCTGTGCTGGAAGCTGCTCTCCGGGGTCCCCCTGCAGACAGTGAACACTGAGTTCATGGATCCTGTATGTCTGAGGGCGCTGACAGGGCCGGGCATCCTAGCCGACCCACTCGGGCTGTCCCTCTGTCTCCCCAGGAGCCCAGCATTGCCACTCCATCAGCAAGTCCTGGGTGCTTCCAGTCCTGCTCTCCCCCGACTTCTCAACTACTTCTTCTCCCATTTGGACGCTGGCCCCTGCGCAGACCCAAGGAAGTCAGCAAGTGCCCTCCCTGAGTGTGGGTCAGGCCCAGTGTCCCCGTTGTTCTCTTGTCCTCAGGGCTCTTCCCCTGGCACTTGGGCTCCTGGGCTGAGAATGCCCTGGGCCTCAGGCAATGTGGATAGAGCAGGTTTTAGGACTGGCTCTTATAGAAGTCCACTTAGGAAAAGGGATTTCTCTGCATATCTAGCCTGGATAAGGACCCTCCTAAGAGTGGGACTCCTCTGCCCTTCTGGCCTCTTCCAAAGCTCTCCTCTCCTGCCCCTCACAGATCACTCTGGTGCAGCCCAGCCTCTTCCCACCAAGGCGTCACCCAGCTTCCAGGGGGTCCTGTTTTGCTCCTTTAAGAGGTGTGCTTCTCAGAGCATATATATAAGTCAAAGATTGTTGCCACTTTCTCTAAACTTTGCTTTAAAACAAGAGACCAACTCCTCATTTTGGGCTCCTAGGCCCATAGGGTGGGCTTTTGCCAGCCTTTGCACCTCACCTCTACCCATCTCTCCAGATCCCTCTTTTCTTCTGACTCAAGGCCTTCAACATCAATCGCCCTCCCTTGCAAAGCTCTGCCCACATGTCGCTCCTTATGATGGGGGCTGTGGGGACAGAGACTCTGCTGTGTTCCAGGGCCTAGGACGGTGTGTGCTCAGAGCAGGGACCGATGCTAAGGAGCAGTAGTGACATTAGCACAGAATCAAGTGTGCCCTCGGCCTGATTCCCCCAAAGGAAGCGACTCATGAAGTGAGCAGGAGTGTGAGGCTGCGGAGGAGGGGAGGGGGGATGAGGGAGTGAGTGGGCACCCTGTAAGGGGCTGGGGCCTGAGAGAAGAAGAGAAGTTCCCAGGAAGCGGGAGGGGCTGAGGGGTCAAGAGGCGGGAACACACTGTTGCCTGGTGAGATGCTCCCTGCCAGCGCCCTGCCAGCTGAGCTCCTATTCACACCGAGTCTCCGGTGCTCTGGGGACACTCAGTACAGCCCTGAGCTTCCACCCCGGTGGCACCGAAGAGGCCCACAAGGGAGGCCAGCTTGGAACTGGGCACAGTTGGGACACTGGCTTCCACCGCATGTGGGCACACTTTGGGAAGGCTAGAACAAAATCTTAACAGAGATCTGGAATTTAACTGAGAATCTATTCACTGTTAACTCAAGACTGGCATCAAATTTATTATTATCTTTTGTTAAATATTTTATCTTTTTGGAGCATATGTTCTGCAAGGGGTGGGGGGAGGTTTTCTTCTCAATACATCTTTGTGTGTGCAGTTATGTGACAGGAGCATAGGTGGGACACATGTTGGGAGGGGTCTTGGGCCTGGGCCACTCACTGCACGGAAATCCTTGAGATGCTTCACTGATTGAAACACCCTCTGGACTTCAACCAGGTAAAGCTGAGACCCAGGTCTCACAAGCAGGTGATATCAGGGGAGGGCACCTGGGGACGGTTAGGGTTACAGCCACACTTACATTCAATGTATCTTAAAGGAACAATATACAACATGGTGGTGGTGGGGGTGGGGGGCGGTGGTTCCTCCCAGGCACGCCCCTGCTCGCTGCATGGCCGCCTGTCCTGCAGGCGTCTCATGGCGGGGAGTGGGGTGTCAACCTCCATGGTGCTAACTGGGATGGGGGTCTTTCTCCTGGGGTGTGGGTGGCCAGCCAGTGCGAACTAGGTGGGGTGCCTGAGGGGAATGGCTCCAGCCTCCAGAGGGTCCCCCATTGTTCTGTGACAAAGGCTTGACCTGCCAGGCCCCCGATGTCAGGCACAGAGCAGGGGGCAGGAGACAGGGGCCTCCATGGGGGTGTAGGGACATCTGTGGATTGCCTCCTGGTAAACTGCAATACTGGGGGTCCTTTGGGCCAGCCACAAAGCCTTTCTTGAAGGAACCCACAGTATTTGCCTCTCATAAGGATGTTCACAGCTTGGGTGGTGCCTTGGGTAGCAGATCCAGGCCCCAGAGGGAAGAACCAGGTGGTTCTCAAATGGGCAGCTCTAGACCGTCAGATGACTCTTCCAATTCTGGACCAAGCAGGTATGGCTGGGGGCTTCTCCAGAAAGAGGTGGCAGCCACAGTGGGGTCTTTTATGACAGCAGTTGACTGAGTGTCAGAAATACCTTTCCTGGGTTCCCTTCAGACTGAACTTTTTAAAAGTAAATTCTTTATACCAGCTCAAATAGCCTCTGAAATTCTAATTAAAAAAAACAACAACAACAATGTTGAATAGTTCTCAGCACTCAGGAGAAGAAGGCTGCAGTAACTGGTTTGGAAGTGCAGAGATGACTGCTCTGAGCTGTTTGGTCAGGCTCGAGAAAGGACACTTCCATTCCTCTCCACTCAAATTTCTCATTTGTTGCTTTGAGTTGGAAATATGGCACCTTCACTGAGCCTTGGAGGGGCAAATGAAGAAAGCCATTCCCACGGGAAGGGGCAGTATTTGGGGCAGGGCTGGGAGCCCACAGTTCAACCTCGACTATTATGTCATTCTCATACTTCTCATCAGAAGTCAGGGATCACACCATCTACCACGCTGAGATGAGGCACCCAAAGAGATATTTCCTATGAGAGTGCCCAGCCCAGAGCTGGCCCCTGTGAATGTTGGACTGAGTGGAATCTGCATCTGAAGGGGAGGAGGGCCCCAGGGATCTGCAGGGTGTCCTGGGCAGGCATGGTGACGGAACTGAAGGGAACGCTGGAGCCTGGGTTTTACTCTTCCTAGCTAAGGAGAAAGAAATGTCTCCTGGCCCAAACTGGATGAGATGAGCTTCCAGCCTGGGTCTCTAGCCCTCTGCTCACTGGCCAGGCGTGACCCCCACCCACTGTCGGAGCCCAGGGTCCAGGGTGGCCTGTCCGAAGCTGCTTTAGTAGCTGCTGTCCGTGAAGAAGGGCGCTCGGGCGGCTGGGGTGCTGGCGCTCTCCTCCGGGGGCCCCGCCAGCTCCCCATACTCGCTGTTGTAGAACACCTGGCCCCGGGGCCCCAGCTCGGGCCGCCGCCTCCCTTGGGGGTCGAGGTGGGCCGTGGTCACGCTCACATTCCTGCCCGGTCCTTTACAGCTGCTGAGACAGGAAGGTGACATCAGTCAGAAAAGAAGAACGATCGGAACCGTGTTGAGGTCTGACCGGAATCACCAGGAACAACTAGAGCAACAAGCAAGGCCAATGGAAACACACAGATTTGACTTAAATAGAAAAACAAAGCAGTGTGCCTGCTGGCAAACACCAGAACGGTTCTCTGTCCCATGCCTGGGCGCGGGACAATGGAGAAAGCCCAACTCCATCCCCCCAAACCTGCTTCTCTCCCGGTCTTGCTCATCTCTGTAAATGGCACCAACATTGCTCTAAAGCCTCAGGCACCCAGGTCTCATCCCCTCTTCCTCCCTTCCCCTCATCCCCCACATCCAGCCCACACAGTGGTCCTGGCCTTTCTATGCTAAAAGGCATGCACGCCTCCCCGTGCATGCCCCGCCACTCCTTCAGAGTGAGCTGCCATCACTGAGCGCTCGGGACTGCCCTAGCACATCATTTCCTCCCTCTCAAGCCTCCCTATAGGCCAGTCTTCAGAGATCCTTCAAGTTACACCCTTCAATACAACTCATTCCCTAGAACTCACTCTGAATAAAGTCCAAGCTTCTGCCCCTGGCCCAGAGGGCCCTGCAGATTTGGGTCCCCTCCTGCCTCAATGATGGCCCAGTGATGCTCCCTCCTTAGAACTCATTTTCTTTGAGCTTTCTGAAAATTTGTTTCATTGTTTTTGCTTTGCATGATGCTACTGAAAAGCCTGATGCTTCAATCTGTCTCTCTCTTTTTTTTGGTGACTTGGTGTTTTACCTGAATGTTTATCTCTAAAATCTGATAGTTCAACTAGGTTATGTCTCAGAGTTTACTCTTTTTGGACCAGTTTTCCCAGGTACCCTTCTAATATGTAGATTTGGTTCCTTTCATTTAAGAGCATTATCTTGAATTACATATTTAAAAATATTAGTTCTATTTCACTGTTGGCAGTTTTCTTCTTCAGAGACACCAGTTGTACATATGTGGGAGTTTTCTATTTAACTTCTAAAATTTTCACATTCCTTCTGACCTTTTAGATCTCTTGATTTATTCTTGACCTCTTTTCCTATCTATCAAATGTGTCCTCCACTGCAAGTCTGATCATATTTAATTGTCCCTTGGGTACTCTGCTCTTCATTTTTGAGAGGATTTGTCTTTTATTTCAATTCCTTCCATAAATTTAGCTGGCTCCCATTTGATACTGTCACACTTTGTCTATATTCATTCTGAATTTTTGAATTTATGATTAATAGTGCAGCTACGTATTTCATTATGAATTTAATTTATGTCATTGTGCTGTATCACAGTTTTTCCATGCTGTTTTTGGAGTGTTTATGGCTACTGAAAAGTTTTAAATCTAATTTTCTTTTTTATTCTTATAATAACTCTGTATGGATAGTGCTCATTTTTCTCTGTTCACACTTATTCAGGCTGAGATTACCCTATGGGTTTGATCTGGACTGCAAGGAGATCAAGCCAGTCGATCCTAAAGGAAATCAGTCCTGAATATTCATTGGAAGGACTGATGCTGAAGCTGAAACACCAATGTTTTGGCCACTTGATGTGAAGAACTGACTCACTGGAAAAGACCCTGATGCTGGGAAAGATTGAAGGCAGGAAGAGAAGGGGACGACAGAAGATAAGGTGGTTGGATGACTTCACTGACTTGATGGACATGAGTTTGAGCAGTCTCTGGGAGCTGGTGATGGACAGGGAAGCCTGGTGTGCTGCAGTCCATGGGGTCACAAAGAGTCAGACACGACTGAGCGACTGAACTGAACTGAACTACCCTATGGGAGGAGGGCCAGGAATGTGGGCGTCTCTGTAGCTTTCTGCATTCAGGAGTACTGTAACACCATAACACATTGAATCCCTCTCTCCAAAGGCTCCATTCATGTCCCATGCTGTCTCACCAGTGGGGACTCGCCAGCCACTTAAGTGGGAGTGCTGGACACCTCCCCAGCTGCCGCTGTGCGGCCATGCTGACCAACCATAAGCCTCGGGCTTTCCGATCTCCCTTCTACCTGCAGAGCTGGATGAGCTACCACGTCACAGAGAATGGGGAATGGCATCTTAAGTGCCACTGAAAGGACGGGGTGAGCCACCTTGGAGTGAGGATGAGTTAACTTCCCACAGGGTGAGTACTGACCAGTGGTGAGCAGAAGATAGGAAAGAACTGAGGAGCTGAACTCCTTCCTTCTCCCTGACAGATGCTTTTAAGGCACACTCCATTCCACCTCTACATCTGTTTGGGGAATGTTCCATTTGCCAAGTGACCTGCTACACCTCTTTGAGGATCATCACACTGTATTTCAAGGGAACCTGGGAAGAGAATAATGTCCTCTGTTGCTCCCATCACGACGCGCAGTTTCTGTAAAGAGACCCTTGGCAGTGTGACTGTCTTTTGAACTCTTCATATAATCTTGTTTCTATAAGACTCTTCTCCCTTCTCCCTTCTTCCCTTCTTCCTTCACCGCCAGGCACCCGAGGTGCACATTCCCCTCCTGCCCACTGTCCTTTCAGAAGCAGAGCCTTCCTAAGGCCACTGTCCTAGTGCTCACACTCTGACATCTCCTCAGTCTGTGTGGCCACGGTCCCGAGGACCCTGATGGTCCCCTCTCAGGGGGCAGTCCCCAGACTGCTCTCCTCTGCCAGGGTGCGGGCATGGCTCTGCTGGTTCTGCCGCTGAGATCTCTACTCACATACAAGTGGAGTCTCTCCTTTGCTTATATCATAGTCACGGGCTCTGAGAGGTCTTGTTTCATGAGCTGATTTTAGAAAGATGTGTGGAGACTGGAATTTAAGTAGTTATCATCCTCTGGCTTATCCTCTTACTGAAATACTTTTTGGGGGAGATTAAAAAAAGACCATTTGGTAAAGAAAAATTAGCCAGAGACTATTTTTGTTGAATAAATAAAAAGCATTAATTTTTCAAAACTAGGTTACTCATAGAGATTACCTGACAGAATCAATAAAAACAAAGAAGGAGGCCAAGATGCATGATAGAGATGCAGCAATTATCTGTAGGCATACAACCCCACAACCTCCAGTGCTCACAGTGTTGCAAACATGCCTTTGTAGGCTGCTGGGAAGGTAACAGACATTTGGCTAAGTTGCTGAGATCTTAATGATACCTACCAGAAAGGCAAAGAATGACCTCAACTATCCTACTGTGATACAAATTAACACCTGTGGTCTAGGGTAAACTATTCAATGATAACACCTATTGATTAAAAAACGGCCTAGGCAGAAGACAAGTAAAACTACATCAGATGACCACAAAAGGGGTCCCTGATAGACACAGGGGTCACACAAGGATCTGAAAAAAGCAGAAAAGAGCACTGTTTTATATTAATATAATATTTTAGGTTCTATCATTTAAACAGCTATGAGCAAGTCAATTAGTAAAGTAAATAAGTAGAAGTACAGATGGATAAGGGGCACATGAAAAGATGTTCAATATCACTATAAGAGAAATGAAAATAAAAACTACAGTGAGATATCACTTCATACTGGTCAAAATGGCCATCACCAAAAACCCACAAACAATAAATGCTGGAGAGGGTGTGGAGAGAAGGGAGCCCTTCTACACTGTTGGTGGGAATGTAAATTGATATAGCCACTACAGAGAACAGTATGGAGGTTCCTTAAAAAACAAAAAATAGAGCTACCATATGGCCCTGCAATCCCAACTCCTGGGCATATATCCAGAGAAAAACATAATCTGAAAGGATGCATGCATCTCAATATCCATTGCAGCACTGTTTACAATAGCCAAGACATGGAAGCAACCTAAATGTCCATTGACAGAGGAATGGATAAAGATGTGGTACATATATACATTTGAATATTACACAGCCATGAAAAATAATGAAACAACACCATTTGGAGCAACATGGATGGGCCTAGACATTGTCATACATACTGAATGAAGTGAGTCAGACGGAGAAGCACAAAGATCATATGACATCCCTTACATGTGGGTGGAATCCAAAAAGATATGATACAAAACAGAAAGAGACTCACAGACTTAAAGAACGAACTTACGGTTGCTGAGGGAAAGGATGGGCGGAAGGGATAGCTAGCGAGTTTGGGATGGACAGGTACACACTGCTATATTTAAAACGGCAACCAACAAGGATGTCCTGTGTAGCACATGGGACTTTGCTCAGTGTTACGTGGCAGCCTGGATGGGAGGGGAGTTTGGGGGAGAATGGACACCCGTGTATGTATGGCTGAGACCCTTCACTGTCCACCTGAAGCTATCACAACATTGTTAACCGGCTACAGCCCAATACAAAACAAAAAGTTAAAAAAAGACTGCATGCAAAAAGACACTAATCTTCATTTATGGTTCTATATGCAACAGAGTATCTTAGGCCATTGACCAGACTCATCTTTAATGTGCAGTTCCCACTGGATTTTAAGAGATGCTGTGTGAAAAAAAGAACTGTGTGTTCCAATAAAGTTGAAAAAATGGATCAAAAGTTTAAAAAAATATGTACACATTTAACTGTCTTATGTATACCCTTAAAAGTTTAAATATTCAGATCTACTTTTAAAGAGTGGAGTTATCTTCTTGGAAAATGGAGGTCACTGTTTATGGAGCTCACCCCCTATGCAAGCACACTGGAAGACTTCTCTGTAACTGTATTCTCATCAAAGAAGTACAACAGCCGGCTCTAGGTCACATGATCTGGGGCCTCTCCTGGCTGGGGGAAGGGTGCTACATCCATTGGGCATGCTTCTTGGTTTCACAAAGAAGTTATTGTCTAGCATCTGACAAAGGGGACCAGCACCAGGGTGCTGGGCCAGGACAGTGATGAGGGGTGGGGCTTATGGGAAGGCTGGTGGACAAAACCCTCAAGTCCCAGAGTGGTCTGCCCTGAACACACAAAAGGTAATCTGGAGACAGGAAAAGCTTCAGGAGAGAGTGCGTGGCACACTCAGGCCCGGCCTCCCCGTGCTGGGCCCCGGCCAGGAGGCAGCTCCCGAAGCCCTACCTGAGCCTGCTCTCTTCTCTGTGCCTGCTCTCCAGCTGCTCAAACTCCTCGGAGGCCAGCACCATCCCACTGTCCGTCTGGCTGTCCTGCGCAGAGAGACCATGCCGAGGTTGCATGTGGGCCCCAGGAAGGCCCGTCCGTAGGCAGCCCCCCTCAGACCTGCCCCACCGCTGCCTGGACACTCGTCCTGTGTGTGGGAGGCCGGAGGCTGTCGGTCAGCGTCACACGCCCCTGCCGCAGAGGGAGACACCGCGTCTGGCGGGGCCACGCCCTGTGATTCAAGAGGGTGGCAAGACTGGGACACCCCTGTTGGGAGATGCACAAGGTGGCCACACGCCTGCTCAGGACACAGCAGAGCAGGAGCACCGGGAGAAACAGGGGAAGTCTAGAGAGAGTCCGACAGGTCACAGTGGAGAAAAAGGATCCTCAGATGCGTTCAAGGTTTGGTGGGGCTATGTCACAATCAGCGTGACTTGGAGTGGTCTTGATTTCTGTGGAGGGGGACTGAACCACACTCTCGCCAAGGACGGGGGGCCCTCCCCCTGCGTCTTTGTCTGACCCTGGGGATGGGAGTGCAGGTCTGCATGGCGCTGGTTCAGGGCACTCACCGCCACCCATGTACCCAGCTTCCCCTGGGCCTGTCTTCACTCACCAGCCCCATCTGGATGGATGCTGGAAGGCTGAGCTTTTACAAAACGGTCAGATTGCCTCCAGCCTCACTGAGCTGTAAGAGGTCTACTCCGCTTGACCACCATCTGAGAACACGAGTGGTCTTCCCATGCCTCTTACCCTAGACTTCTTGTCTAGTGACACCATCTCCTCTCTGGTCACGGGGCCCGGGGGCCACCCAAGGGGGGCCCTGACTCGGGTTGATCCCAGGAGAACAGTCTAGAAGGAGGAGCTGTCTTTCCACTGGGTTTCTACCTTGCAGGGAGAGAGAGGCTGGGGTGCTGGGGAGGGGCGACCCTGGGTGAGTTAAAGAGGCAGAGACATGGGGCACTGGGCTCCTTGTGCTGAGCTGGTTTCTGCCAGGAGCCTCAGGGCTTCCTTACATCTAGCTCCCTGTGGGAAGAGTCCAGGGGCCATGACCTGGGGTGAGGGCACAGGCCCACTCACTCCACTTACCACTATGGCCTTGTAGGTAGTTGGGGTCATGGGAAATTCCTCAAACGTTTTCATCCTGGAGGAACCCTGGGTTTGAGTCCCTCTGGCAAGGCATCCCGGAAAGGACACACAGTTATAATATCTGTGGGGAGGAAACAGCAAGTGCTGAGAAGTGCAGTCCAGCACCCTTCCTGAAAGCTCTCTGCATCTTTCCTCTGTACCCCTCTCCTCTTGGGAAGGACGCCAGGCCTGGGGCTGAGCACAGGGGCTGGTCTAGACGGCCCCCCAGGGCCCTGAGTCTTGCCTCTGCTCCCAGGCGAGAGGAGTGAACCTCCCTGAGGCCACTGCTGGGGAGGATGTGGGAAGCGAGCAGCAGAGGGCACATGGCCTGGGTGTGACGTGGAGCTGGAGAGAGGCTGGGGAGGACTTCCCTCCAAGACGGGCCACCCTGTGCAGGGCAGGCAGCACTGATGTCACGCGTCCCTGTCTGACCTGCGTGTACGGGTGTGTGCACATCTGAGTGCCTGTGGCGGGGCTGGTGGAAGGAACTCGGCAAAAACCAGCTGGGTGTCCTGTTGCCCACGCTCGACCTTGTTCTCTGCTGGGGAGGATGGTGTGGAGAGTCCTGAGCTCTTTTCTCAGCAACACCAATGCGAATCTGGATGCATGACCTCCTTGGAAGGCAAATATTCGCTGGCCTCTGACCCCAAACTCTGGAGAGTTAGGCTCCATTCTAAATCCTGAACAAGGTTAGTGAGTGGCCAGCTCCACTCTCAGGGTCCTGGGAACTCATCCCTCTTTCCCTTGCTCCATGTTCTTTCCTGACAGGGTGGAGCTGGCCAGGGCGTTGTGCCTGAGAGGGGCGCTCCCTTGAAATTGATGGTGGAGGGCCTCTCAGGGGCTAGGAGTGTGGGCAAGCGGAGGAGGCCAGAGGGAAGAACTGAGGGGACATAGAGAAAAGCAAAGTTGAAAGGCCACATGGGCTTGGAAGGACCTCAAGACTGGCCACACCCGCCAGGGCATCAGCAATGCTGTCACTTAGCTCTTCGAATTGATATACAATGGCCTCTTAAGTCCTTGTCCTTCACTTTTCCTTGATGACTGATGAGGATAAAACTTATATGTCCAAACTGCTTTCCCCTTGCCCGGGGGATGCTTGGATCTGAAGAATGGGGCTGACCTGGCGGCCAGGCTGTGCTGGTGCAGGCTCAGCGGGCTGTCCTCTGTGTCAGCATCCGTCTCTGTGATGTGCATGGCCGTGGTGGATGCCTGCGAGAAGCTGCCTTCCTCCGAGCTCTGAGAACCACGAGGAGCCATGCAGTCCTCATCTTCCTGGCAGGAATGGTACAAAAAGTCAGGGTCAGAGGCTCTTATGCCCCACCTCGCCCCTGCTCCTGCACTCAGGACTTCTAGAGTTCCTGATCCTTCAAGTGCTCTTCTCAAGGGCTCCAAGGACTAAGGGAGCTGGGCAGGTTCTCCCCACAGCCCTAAGGAGGAGGCAGGCATAATAACAGCATCCTCGTTCCAGAGCCTGGCTGCCCCACAGCCTCGAACATCAGTACTTCCCACCCTCACCTTGGGGGCAGCACTGGCCCCCAAGCGCCCATCTTCAAGTCCCTGAGGCTGGGGCAGCAGGCAGCTCCCTGCTTCCTCCTCCAGGTCTCAGGGCTGCCCTGAGCCAGTCCTGAGCTGGGGGAGGGAGATACAAGTCAGAGGTGGGTGCAGGGGGCAGAGGGGCAAAGCGTGAGGTAGAACATATCACTGTTCTGCCAGGAAGTGGGGCTCCTTGCTGGCTCCCTGAGGACCAGCCTGGGCCTCTTCGTGGGAAAGTTGGGCTCTGACCATCCATGTGATGGCCCCTGGCCTGGAGGTCAGAGGTTGCTGCAGCAGGACAGGGAGAGTCGGGGCCTCACCTGCTGGGTCCTGCCCTGAAGCAGGTTCCCCAGGATCTCCACCAGATCTGAGAATGCAGGCCTCTCTTTGGGGTCTCCTGCCCAGCAGCTCAGCATGATGCGGCGTCTGTGGGTACAGCTGGATGTTGGACGGCTGTCTGAGCACACCCCGCACCTGACCCCAGCAGACCCAAGTCTCTTGCCTCCTGCCGATCCCTCACGCCTGCTCTGCCTGCCTCCCTCCCCTGGGCTAAGGCCAGGCCGTCCCTCCTACCTGCAGAAAGGAGAGCTGTTGGCGGCGGCCCCGTGACAGAGTGAGAGACAGTGTCTGTAGGTCTACAGCCCGGCTCCTGTGCCTGAACCCCCTCCCCACCCTGGCCGACATGCCCCCTTTCCCAAGCCTGCACACAACCCCCCTTACCTTTTCCTGGTGCCCACCCACCGCTATGGCCCCTCAGTGCCTCACGGCTTCCCGAGAGACTCACATGGCAGGAGTGGCTAGCTCTGGGGCCCTCATCCGGGTGCCCTCTTTCAGCCGCTGGCAAAACTCCTCATTGATCTGCACCCCAGGGTATGGGGAGGCCCCTGATGGTAGAATAGGATGGGGGTGGGTGCGGAGCAGGCTCCCGCTGTTCCACTCAGGTCTGAACCGCCTCTGCCCCGGCCCCTTATGGCAGGGAGTTCACCCTGCTGCCCCCTCCCCTCGGGTGAGTTCTTCATTAGGTTAAGAGGACCGTGGCACCCGCTTGTGAGAGCTGCCATGAGCATCAGAGCTCTCCCAGGCACACTGGCGGAAACACTCCCCATCCTGGGACCATCATGGCCAGTGGAGCTTTTCTGAACCAGTTGAGCTGCCCTGTCACAATGACCCCTCCTCAGAGAAGCCTTCTCCAGCTCTTCCTTACGTCCTGTGGCTCTACCAGCAAAAAGGACCTAGCTCCTGCAAGCCATACCGTAGTGGAAAGGCCCTGTTAAGACAAGAGTCCCTCCCTCAAACCCTGCATGGCTCCCAGTAGACTTAAATTCCAGGCCCTCACCCCAGAAGGCTTTTGCAGCATCTCCCAGTGCTGACTGCTTACACCCTGCTCAGCTCCCCAGCACAAGGATCACAGCCATGACCAACCCCATGCCCTCTTGCCTGCAGCCCGCCCGCCGTCGTGAGCCTGCCCCTCCTGGCCTGTCCAGCTCACACCCAGCGCTGTCCTCCCTGTGCTCCCCGTGTGCTTCTATCTTCACTAACAGTGTTGGTCATGGCTGCTTCAGCGTTTTCACTCTACTTGTTTCCTGCCTCACCCCCACCCTGGTTGGGACCCCTCATCTTGGATCCAGCAGGGCCCGGTTTACTATGTGAGGCTTGAGCAGCTGTGGTCATTGAGGGAGCCGCTGGTCTCCTTCCAGATGTTCCCCAGCCCTGCAAAGGCAGGAGCTGTGTCCCCAGCGGCTTGTGAGGAAGGGGCTCAGCCAGGGAGGGAGGGGTCTGGGGGACTCCTACAGCCTTCCCCTTTGTGACAGTGATGAGCCCAGGAGCTGCTGGGTGAACACAGGGTTCTGCCCTGGGCACAGGCTGGACGTGAAGGGGGGGCCCAGGGGGCCCCCCCAAGCACCTGTCTCAGAATGAGCGGGATTGCTCGGCCCAGGTGTGCACCTCTGCTGAGCCTGCCCTGCCCTGCCCCCTGCCTGTACTCACCCAGGGAGAAAATCTCCCACAGCAGGACCCCAAAGGACCACACGTCACTCTGCGTGGTGTACACCTTGTCGAAGATGCTCTCGGGGGCCATCCACTTCAGGGGCAGCCGGGCCTGTGGGATGGACGTGTGTCCCAGTGGGGAAGGGAAGGACAGAGAGAGGCCAAACCCAGGGGCATCCCTCCCCTGCCCCTCCTCTCCCCAGGACTCTGGAGTCACAACACAAGAAAGGCTCTTTGGTCAGGTCCACCCTGCGTGTATTCAGATGACTCCTGCAACTGGCTCTGTCCCTGCTGACTGCCCCCACTCCATTCCACAGGTGCCTGGTGACTTCTTTGAAGGCTTCTTTCCTGCTACTATTCTGGGTAGACATCTGGGTCCCTCTCTTCCCCTGTGCTCTCCCAGAGAAAACCTGTAGCCTGTCTCCAGCTGCAGACCCCTTGGCCCAGTATACTGAGGGATGCTGTGTCCCTGCACACCCTCACCAGCTCCACCACTATCCATTCATTTGGTCCCCACACCAGAAGCCTGGCCTCACTCCTGACCCCTCCCCTGGCGGCTCCTAATGTGACTTCCCTCCTATGGCTTTGACCTGGGAGCCCTGAGGACCATGGGCCTTCCTGACTTGCCTCTGCCTCCACCCTAGCA
Organism: Muntiacus reevesi; assembly: GCF_963930625.1. Taxonomy (NCBI): domain Eukaryota; kingdom Metazoa; phylum Chordata; class Mammalia; order Artiodactyla; family Cervidae; genus Muntiacus; species Muntiacus reevesi. The sequence goes on along the minus strand of NC_089249.1, from coordinate 179,568,506 downwards.
CCCCACCCCACTCTTGTGATAGCTTGTGGAGGGAGTTTCTGGAGAGCTGGCTGTTACCTCCACAGTCCCCACATACCCGAGAGTTAGAATAAAGGACAAAGCCCTGCACGGTGGGCCTCTCATTGCTGTCTGTGGTTTAGTTGCTCAGTCGTGTCCAACTCTTGCAACCCCATGGACTGCCGCCCACCAGGCTCCTCCATCCATGGAATTTCCCAAGCAAGAATATAGGAGTGGGTTGCCATTTCCTTCTCAGAGCCTGGACCCAATTTGCCTGTCAACCTCCCTCTAAGCCTCTTCCTTCCTCCCCTGGGGCAAAACCCTAAACAAATTTAGATGCTCAGATGCCTGCCTGGCTACCTCTGGGCACCACCAATGAGACACAAGTTGCACCTAGCACCCACGTATTTTCCTATAACCACGCTACACTAGGTGTGTCTACCTCGAGGACAGACGTCATGCAGGATCTAGCTCTGCATGACCAGCTCCTACTGAGCAGGTGTGTGGAGTCAGCACCCACCTAATGGACCAAAAAGGTCAGATACAAGGTCCATTTGGAGCACCAGGGCCCTTGTTTGTCAGCTCCTGTCTCCACACACCTGCTCCAGGTGCCTCAGCAGAGTCTCCAGGATCCCTGTAGGTCCTCAGACCTTCCAGGCGGATGGCGGTGAGTCCCCCACCTGCCATGGCCTGTACTCACACTGCCCTTGCGCACGTAGTCAGGGTCTTTGTAGATGTCCCGGGCCAGGCCAAAGTCACAGATCTTCACCACGTCACTTTCTGACAGCAAGATGTTTCGAGCGGCCAGGTCTCTGTGGATACACTAGGGGGGCGAAGAGGAGCAGTGAGGCGATCAGGCCCCTGTGGCCACACCCACACCTAGAGCTCCAGGATACCCCGCGTGAGTCCTGCTCTCTTGAGGATAGATTTCTGCGTGACCCAGAACTTGCTATGGAGAGAGCTGGTAGCACTGTGCGGGCAGCGGAGAAGGCTGTGCAGTATGACAGACTGGTTTTATAGCCAGCTCTGCCTCTGACTGGCGGAAAATCTTGGGAGTCTGGTTCTACCCTTTGGAGTCAATCTACAGCGCTGCAAAGTGGGAGAGATGTGCCTTGACTACAGCTTCACTGTGGCGTAAGCTGGTGAGTTTTGGCCTTTCTCCCCTCTGCAGAGGCTGCTGGGGCAGTCACCTTTCGAGAGGCCAGGAACTCCATGCCTCGGGCCACTTGGAAGCTGTAGCAGATAAGGTCTTCCATGGTCAGCGGGCTCAGCCACAGGTCCTTGGCTGCACAAAGAAGTGAAGCTGGCTAGGAAGGGCCTCAGCCATGGCTCCCACTTCCCACCCAGCCCCAAAGGGAGCACTTACGTGCTCACTGAACCTGGCTGCATCCCTCCTGGCCAGGCCTAACAAGCCTGCTGGTCCCCTCTCCTGCCGCTCAGCTTCCCTTCTCTCTGTGGTACCCGCTAACTACTCCCAGAGCAGTGAGTACTGTTGCCACACTAGACCTCTGCCTCTGCTACTTCTGCCTGGACTGCTCCCCACCACGTTTGCAGGGCAGACTCTTGTTTATCTAGAGATGACCAAATCAAACATCAGAACCCAGGAGTGCAGGTAGTTAATAAGCGTGTGGATTAGGATTTTGAGCTCCTACCATCAGGGAGCAATGGCACCCTCTGGCGGGAACATGGGGCTTTGCTTCCTGAGGTGGCCTCTCTTTTTAAGGCAGAGTGCATTTCATACGCTCCCATGTTAAGTCCCTCCAGGAGGGCCCCAGGTTGACTTATCCCAGGGTCCTGGAGCATGCCAGCCATTTTGGGCAAGGGGACGCCAGACTCTTACCTTCTTGGACTGGAGCGGCCCGCCCCGCCCCGCCCTTGCCCGTTAGGAGCCTTGTGAGGAGGGCCATGTCGCTGTTCCCTGGCCTCCTCTGGTCAGCTTTGGCGCCCTCCACCATGGAGCAGAAGTGCCTTCGCTGCTCAGCAGACTTCTCCTGCGATGCACAAAGCAGGTCGGGGCGGGAGGAGGCTCGCCGTCTACTGCAAAAGCACTTTCCGCCCTCCCCGCCCGGCTCACCAGCAGAGGCCTAGCCCTCGGTGAGGCGCCCACCTACCGCGCGGGGATTGAAGGCCTCCCGCTTGGTGCGCAAGAAGTTGGAGAGATTGCCATACTTGCAAAACTCCACGATCACCATGAGAGGGCCTGGGGCAGGGCAGGAGGGTGCACTGGAGGGCAAGCAGCACAGCCACGCCCGCCCCAAAGCCCTCCTGTGTCCCGCCCACTCCCGGCCCAGCTGGCCCTCCACACCCGCAAAGATAAGGGCACCGTGGGGCTTCACCCTCCCCGAAGGGCGACTGAGTTCTTTACCATTGGGCTTGGTGCAAGCCCCCAGGAGGTTGACCACGTTCAGGTGGTTACCAATGTGGATTAGGATTTTGAGCTCCGACATCAGGGCGCGATGCTCGCTGGCTGTGGCGCCCTCTGAAAGCAACATGGGGGCTTTGCTTGGTAACCGGGCCCACCTGGCCGCTGACCCAGGCCCTGAATATCCCTTTTCCCGGGCCACTAGCTTGGGCTTCCCCGGTGGCTCAGACGGTAAAGAATTCCCCTGAAATGCAGGAGACGCAGGAGTCCCAGGTTTGATCCCCGGGTCTGGAAGATCCCCTGGAGGAGGAAATGGCTACCCACTCCAGTATTCTTGTCTGGAGAATTCCATGGACAGAGGAGCCTGGTGGGCTGCAGTCCGTGGAGTGGCAAAGAGTCGGACATGACTGAGCGACTAGCACTCTCACTCTCAGCTGAGCTTAGGCCTGACCAGCGCTCGTGCTGGTGGGGGCGCAGCAAATGCCACCTCCCTCTCTGAGGCAAAAGGTTTAGGTGGGACTGGTGAGTGTTACTCAGAGCTGAGCCCCAGGCCATGGATTCCTTGTATAACTTCTGGTAAGAATCTGTTCTGAACCTGTTTCCCCTCTGGCACCACAGACCCACCAGCCCACCCAGAGCTGCCGGTCTCCACCAGCTCAGCCACCCCTTCTACCCATTGACCCCACACCTTTCAGCATTTTCACGGCCACAGTGTCACAGCTGCTGCCCTTGTTGATGCCAAAGGCTGAGGCTTCCACCACCTTCCCAAAGGCCCCGTGGCCAAGGACTCTCCCTGTGGGGGCAGGGAGCTGGTTCCAGGTGAGCTGTATGGGGGTGTGGGTGGAGAGGACTGGGCAGAAGGGACAACCCCTGTGGAGGGCCAGGAAGGTAGGCCCAGGAGGGGGAGGAAAGTCAGGAGCCCCCCTGCCAAACAGGAAGTGCACGGGGAGCAGGGTGGGGAGAGAGGGAGGAGAGAGACAGACAGGAAGGCCTGCATCCTCTCCCAGCAGGTGTGACAGGCCCACCCTGCTCAGAGCAGCAGGAAGTGACCTCGGGGGGCCTGGGAATTGAGAGCCCCTATAATAGTTCTGGGGATGCGTGCCTAGATGGACAGGTCAGGCCAGGTGGGGGCCAGGTGGGACTTTCTGGCATGAGTTCTGAGAATGGAGGGATTGCAGGGCTCCAGCCTGCCTGACCCCAGAGCAGCTGAAGCAGCGTCTGCCCAGCAGGACTGGGTGGGTGAAGCAGGCTGGGAGCGGGTCTCACCGAGGTGCAGCCGTTCCCGGGGGAACTCCCACTGACTCGTGTCATAGGACAAGTATTCACACTGCTCCTCCAAAGGCACCTCCCCGGGGTCCATGATGATGGACAAGTAGCCAGTCTTGATGTCTGCATGGGTTGGCTGGGGGATGGGTATGGGGACAGCTCACTGACTTGGCCATACCATCCTGGCTTTAGTAAAATTGTGCCCAGGACAGATGGCCTCTCCTTACGGACTCCCGACATAGGAGGGGACAGATGGACAACCTCTTGTCCTCTAACAGTACAGCCTGGAAGGGTCTGGGGGGCCTCCCAGGATACAAGGCTTCCAGGTGAGCCAGGGTGAACCATATTCCTTAACTTAAGGGCTGGACAGGGTAGAGAGAGCCCATGAGCAGCTGGGGACAAGGAGTGCTTACCCTCCTCATGTTACAGAAGATGAGGAGAAGGAGGACCCAGAAGAAGACAGCGATGACCCCGGTGCCAACAAGGATCACGATCTCCATGCTGCCTTTATCCTCAGAGCCTGAGTGGGCAGAAAGCGGGGGTGGCAACTGTGCACATATTGTGAGGGGGAGAGGGCATACCCTTCGGGCGGCACCCCTTCTGGTGGGCACGGCTGGCATCGAGTGTGGGCAGAAGGCGGACTGGGGGGGGGGCGCGCAGGGGAGGCGGGACCTTCCACAGCCACGCTGGCAGAGGAGTTGACGCAGCCCTTGGCGTTGCACGCACTGCACAGATAGTGGCCCGCGTCCTCCTCGCGCACACGCTGGATGCTCAGCTTCTGGTTCGAGTCCGCCAGGTCGATTCCTGCAGCGAGGGCGGTGGACGTTTGAGTTCAAGTAGGTCTGGGGCTTTGGCCTAGAGAGTTTCCGGATGCCGCCTCCACCCATATCCATCCCCCTACCAGACTCTTCTTCCAGCAGCCTCTCATCTTTGTACCACACGATGCTGGGTACGTGCGCCCCAGCCACTGGGCACCGCATCTCCAAGGAATCACTCACATTCACCAGGAGGTCGCTTAGGTTCTGTGTGAGCCGTGGGGCTTCTAGGGCTGCAGGTGGGGTTGAGAGAGAGCTGAGTGGAGCTGCAGAAAGCAGGAGGGCGCTCCAGGAAAGGGCCCTCCCATGCTAGGAACTCTCCAAGCTGAAGGGTCAGGGTTTGAGCTTGGGGTGGGCAGGGCTGTGCAAGCCCCGGAGGGGAAGGAGAGGGGGATGCTCTTGCGGGCTCGGGCTTGTGAATGGACTGCCCAGGTGCGTGCTGGGCTGGGGATAAAGGCTCCTTGGGGAGCACTACCCCGCCTGGCCCCTCCGGCCTGCCTTGCCTCACCCTGCACAGACAGGTACTTCTTATGGCAGTGCTTGTCATGGCTGCGCCGGTCCTGCACCTCACAAACATAGTCGCCTTCATGTTCTGGTGCCACACTGGGGATGGTGAGGGTGAGCGTGGCGTGGCGCTCGCCGGGCATCACCTCCTCCAGGCTGGCGGCCAGTGGCGTGGCAAACAGATGCACGTTCTTGCAGTCAAGCAGCAGTGGGTTCCCCTGTGCGTCATGCAGCGTGGACAGGTTGAGGCGGTACCAGTGCAAATGCTCATATGTGTAGTTGTCAGCCCTGCAGCTCAGGCGCACGGCCTGGCCCTCTAGGGGCTCTTCTGATGGCTCTGACTCTATGCTGAAGCCGTCGGGGATGGCTGGGGAAGGAGGAGGAACCACTCACTGTGACATCGTGAGGTGCTGGCGAACCTACCCACCTGCTCAGGGACTCCCTCTCTCTTTCTCATTGACCTTCGAACTCACTCAGCTCTCAAATAAGGGTGTACATCACCTGTACCTGGGCCAGGGACACACTCTGGGGCCCTCTTCTCCCTCTCCCTGACAAGAGACCAACTCTCTCAAGTCAATTCCACCAGGGGCTTCTCTCCTGCCATGCCCCCTCTAGTTTTTCCTGAACAAGCCCAGCTGGATACTGCCCCCACCTCTCCCAGGAGCCCATGCCACCGATGAGTTTCTTGCTAGCAGCTCAGCAGGGGCCCGAATGCCCATTCTCCCTCACTGCTGAGCACACTCCCACCCCTGTCCTCTTTCTGAATCAATCTGGCTTCATTAGCATTTGGCAATGGCTCCTGATTTCCTTTTGTCCCTCTGGCTGTTCACTGTCAGCTACTATGGGCTCCTCTCTCCTGCAGACTGTTTTCTTTGGCTCCACCTCTCTTCTAGGTGCCTGCATTTAAACCTCTGGGCCCATTGACTGTCCTTCCATGGTCTTCTTAGCATTTCTGAGGTCATTAACAGGTTTGAAAAATCTGAAGCAACCACGGACCTTCTTCCCAGGGCCAAATGCACGTAAGAACCAGCTGCTGTGCAGGATCTATGGCTCAGGAAGGGGGTGGGAGGGAAGTGGAGGAAGGTGCAGCTGTGGGGAACAAGGGGGCACCCCAGGGAGGCACCTCCTGGTCTAGGGGCAGATGGCGCTGCCTCATTCCAGTTCATATGCCTATAACCTCCAAATCTAATCCCCTGCCAAGACCCAGAGGCCCAGTGGGCCCTGCGTATCTCTCCTGGCACCTCAAGGTCACAAGAAACTCAGTGGGGCCCCAACCCAGGCATATTATCTTCTCCCAGGCCTGGTCTCCTCCTGTGCCCACCTGGTTCCTGACCTCCATCCAGGCCTGCCCAAGTCACTCACTGGTCACGTAGAAGTAGATGAGCCGCTCATCCTGACCCACTTTGTTGAAGACCACGCACTTGTACATGGCGGACACATTGGCCTCCTGGATCACCAGCTTGCTCACCGTCTGGACAGGATACATGTCAGGCATAAGGATCCATTTCCTGCCTAAGTTCCCCTACCCTCACCTCCTCCTTCTGCATGGAAGTTGCTGTGCCCACCAGAATAATGGGGGAAACCGAGGCTCTGGGCTGGAGATGACCAAAGCTCAGAGACAGTACCAGGACTGGTGAGGCAAGGAGAAGGTGATGAGGTCCTTGGGCAGCAGCAAGAGGTGGCTCCCCTGAAAACTCAAGGGACAGCACGGTGGACTGCTGGCATCAGCTGTGGCTGGTGTCAGAAGGCACTGTTAGGCAGGACCAGAGAGCCCTTTGGCTACAGATGGGCTCAGACTGCTGCCATGCTGAGGAGGGAACAGGGGCTGGTGGTACTGGGTTGGTCCAAGCCAGAGTTAGGATGCATGCTCTGGTCATATCAAGTGTCAGCCTGTGGTCCAAGGAGTCACTGTGTGAGGCCCTGCAATGCGCCCACAAACCCTTCAGGGCTGCCTATAGCACCTCTCAGCACTCTGGGTCGTGGCAAGGGAAGAAAATGGGCTCCAGGGCTCCAGAAGGACTCTGGCCTGGGGGAGTAGGAAGCTTGGAAGCGGAGGAAGAGAGGGGGCCATAGGCTCTGCCTACCAGCCCGAGAGCCCACCCCCAGCCTCAAGTCGGGCACTTCCTGGCCAGCCTGGAACAGGAAGAGGCTCTGGAGGTGTGTAGGAAAACAGGAAGTGACTGTAGGAAGTGGGTGCCTTTGTTCAGTCCTTCCCCTGCTAGGCCTCTTCGAGGGATTGCCCCCAGCCTGGGCCAGCCGTCTTTGGGGAGGATGGAGCATCCCCAGCCCCAGCTCTCCCAGCCCTTCATGTGGGCCCATAGCCATGAAATCTCAGCTTCCCTCTCTGGGAAGCAGCGGCAGGTCTGGCCCCTGCAGCCTACTGCAGGCAGGGAAGCTGATGTCCAGAGACATTGTAGAAAGGTTACTGACTCTCAGCTGCTATTGCAAGAGCTCTGCAAGTCCAGTGGAGACCCAGAAGGCTAGGAGAGGACCCCACCTCTCTCCTTCTGAAGAAAGGACCTCACCTCTCTCCTTCTCCCCCAGCCACTCAGTGGCCTGGCTGGTCCATACCTTATTTTTGCCCTCTACAAACTCTGTCCAGGTGTCCAGGCTCTCAATGGGGTTCACAGCATCCTGTGTGGTCACCTCCCTCCAGTCCTGGCACTGCGGCATTCGGTCTCGCTGCTGCCGCCGCCGGCTGCTAAAGACAAAGAGGGACAAGGGCAGTTAGGGATTCAGGCAGAGAGGGACTACACTAAGGGTAGGGTCAAGCTGTTCTCATACACAGGGTCATCTCATCTCATGGTGGGCAGGTTGGCCCCCCAAAGCAAGCGAGGATGGCAGGGGCTTTGCTTCTGGCACACTGTTCAGGGCTCAGTAACCCATCCTGCATGGGCTGCCAGACACAGCCTTACCCAGCAGACCAGGATCTGTGCCTGCAGAGCACCACACGCCTGTGACTCTGTGCCAATCCTCTAGTCTGCTGTGCTCCCTGCCCCTACCCACATGTGTCCCTTCCTGCAAAATCCACCTAGATCTCCTGGGGCAGCAGAGTCACTCCTGTTAACTCCTGCCACAGGAAACCCTCTCCTTCCGTCCCTCTTCTACAGCTGCAGCCCCTCCCTGGGACGGCTGTGCATCCCAGCACCTTTGGTCTCAGCTGGGATGAGGGTCTAAGGGGGCTCAAGGGAGGCTCTTGTCTGCCTTTAGGGAAGCAGAACTGGCTCTAGGGCTCTGTAATCATGCAGAGCATAACAGTAGAGCATCAGATGGAAGCACATTTGGAGGTGCCAGTGATCTGCAACCTCACAGTTATTTGGAAGAATCTCTTGTGAACCTCGAATGTTGTGGGCTGGCCACCCCTAGTGAATCTCCCTAACTGACCATGCCAAGGGCCACAGTCTCTCTGCCTTGTATGGCTGCCTCGTCTCCCTTGGTTCCCCAGCCCGTGATCCTGTCCCCTTTCTCTTAGGATCTCTTGCTAAATGGCACATGTGACTAGCCCCTCCCCTGCCCAGCACCATTCACTGTCTCTCTAGTGCCTTCTAGACCACCGACCAGCTTGGCGCCCTCCATTCCTGGCCCTTGCTGGCTCAAGTTTTCTGTTCTCCTGGACTGTCTGTCCTACTGGCCCCCAGGTAGGGCAGTGTGGCCCAGCAGTTGGGCAAGCCCTGCCGCTTACTGCCATGACATTAGGAAAGTCATGTGCCTTCTCCAGCCTCACTTTCTCCTCCCTAAGGGGTCATGGTGAGCACTGCACAGATGGGATGGTGAGCCTGGACATGCTTAGCGTGCCCTGGAGTTCACTCAGTACATGTCTCGCAAAACCAGCGCAGGCCTGCCTGCTTGCTGAGGGGTGCCCTCCCTAGTGCCCAGAGGCGTGTCCTTTGGGGAGCATCGCTTTCAAGGGAGAGGATGGTGGGAGCTGCACCATCCCTGTGTCCAGCCGGGCCTGACAGTACAAGGGAGGGTCTGAGCCTTGCAGAGTCAAGGTGAGCTCAGGGATTGGCTATAATCCATGAATTGATAGGGTTTGGGTTTAAAGCTGAGCTATGGGGAGGGTGCTGGTACTGAGAGAGGGTTATGGTTGAAGTTGGGGATGGGGCTGGGAAGTGGGGGAGGCAGGGTGGAGCCACACTCACAGGCTGCGCTGGCTGAAGGTCCTGCAGGGTGTCCACGGCCGCCAGTGCCACTTGATGCCGAGAGGATGGGGCACCCCGTAGGCCGTGCAGGTGAGGGCCTGGCGACTATGGCGGGAATAGATGCTGGGGGAGGAGGCCTCCTTTTCGTGGATGTGGGGGGGTACTGGAGACATAGGCAGACAGCCAGTCAGTGTACCCCCAAATACCCCCCTGTCCCCCTCCCCATCTCCTGTCCCACCCACACCTACCATTAACCACCAGCTCCAGGCTGATGTTACGCCTCAGGCCAGCCGCGGTGTTCCACAGGGCCAGGGTGTAGATGCCTGCACTGGCCTCCGTCACCTCCTTGAGCACCAGAACATGGGGACTGTGGCGCCCGGACACGGCCTTCCTGTCCTTGTACCTGGCCCAGGAAAGGAGTTCAGGGGGCTGTGACCTCCACCCCAGCCCTGTCCTGTCCCTCCTTCCCTGAAGCGCCCCAGCCCCGACCACTAGGACACAGTCAGGAGGTGGGAGAGGCCTCCCAGCCCCAGACCTGCTTCTGGGACGAGCAGCAGGGGTGAGGGCTGTGGCAGCCGACTCTGGACTGGGGAACAGACGGCTGTGCGGATGGTCCCTGGGCTTGAGCTGTGAGGGCTCATGACACCTCCCAGGCTCAGGACCAACCAGAGTCCCCAGGGGTCCCTGTTTCTGCCATAGGCTTCACGGGGGTGTGCTGTGAAGGAGTGGAGGAGTGATCCCTGAGGCCGAAGCTCAGACCCTGACCACGTAGGGGTCTGGGAGCCCTGACCCTGACTCTGCCCTTCCTGGAGCTCTCCAGATGCATGGGCTTCTTGTTGCCCTGCCCCCTTTCCCAGGGCCTTTGTACTCACTTTCCTGCTTTGCTTGCATGCTAGACATCTGCAGGGCTCCCTCTCTCCTATATCCACCGTCACCCAGCCGTCAGAGCAGCTGTGTGGACCAGGAGCTGACCCTGGGCCCTGCATCTGCTTGTCTGCATGCTAGTGTTCACACACGTGTCTGCTGATTGTTGGTTCCCACACTGAGCTGTACGTATGGTCGCTGCCATATACCCTATGTGAAGAGCAGCACCCAGCACACATAGGTTCTCAGTGTACATGTGTGTAAATGGATGACTCATACCCCAGAGGAGACTCCTCTCCAGTCCTGAGTTGGGAATGCTACAGGCAGCATCTCTGGAACCCAAGCTCTGGCCTCTGCCTGGAAGTAGCCCTCAGGCAGGAATTGTCTTCTGGTTTACTAAGCCAGAGAGACAGGAGGAAAGCACAGCCCTCGGGATGGAAAGTAACAGCGAGGGGGATGCAGGGGCCTGGCTCTCAACTGCTGCACCACAGCCCATTCAGAAGAGGTTTGACTTGCCAGAAGTCACACAGCAGGGCAGGGCAGAGTAGGGCCAGGCTGGGAGGCCTGCTGAGCTCTGGTGCAGAATCCTGGTTGCTACCTGCTGCGTTTGTGATCCTTCACTGCCTCAAACTCCAGAGTCTTCATGTGAAAACCAGGGAAACCAAATGCACCTTCTTGCAGGTGTGGTCAGGTCTCCCAAGATACAGCCTTGGTGTCAGCATGGTGCTGGACACACAAAGGCTGTTTTGGGGGCTAGGACCGGCCTGTCCACTAGATCTCTGTCTGTTCACCTGCTAGTAGTCATCACATGATTTCCTGGAAGAGCTGACCCTGGTGGGGTTATGCTCACCACAAATATCCTGGGGCAGTTGTCTCAGTGGACAGTGGGCCCAGCTGAGCGCTTCTTGGAGGCAGCTATTGACCAAGTGAGAAAAAAAAAAAAAGGGCCAGATGTGGTGGGAACGGTGAGAGGAAGCCAGCTGCCTGAGGATCAGGCCTGGACCAGATCTTTGATGCAACAGAGCTGGCCACCCTCCCAGACAGGGCCAGTGCCACTGGCCTTGGAGAGCAGGGGGCAAGGCCTTAGTCCAGCCTCCACCAGCACCCTTCAGGATGCTGTCTCAAGTGTCCCGGGCCTGCACCAGATGGCCCTGATGGACCCCAGAGCCTGAGCCTCACAGGGAGAGTCACGGAAGTCCCAGGCCCAGGGCTGCCGGGGCCCTCCCAGAAGAAGCCTGCTTCCGGACTCTGGCCAGAGATGTGGGATGCTGGCTGAAGAGGTCTGGGGTTCGTCTTGCCAAGCTCTAGGTTTTCAGAAAAGGTCATCCTGCCTGGCAGGAGGTGCTCCAGGCTGGAAAGGCGAGGCTCCCCTGGCCAGTTGTGAAAGGACAGAGCAGATGAGTCCCAGGAGGCTCAGGGCTTGGGCAGGAATGCCCTTCCCCTTTCCTGGCCTGTTTCCCTTCTGTGTATGATGAGAGACAAGCAAGAGTGTGATCTCCCAGGATCAGGCTGTATGGACTGCTCAGGTGGCTGAAGGGTGCATGGTGGGGTGCTGTGCCTTCCCGAGCTCTCGGGGAGCATCTGGTGAAGGTAAAGCCATCACTGAGGGACCTCTCTCTGACTCTTGGCATACCCTGCAAGGGGTACCTTACTCTCAGGTCACACACCAGGAGCGGGGATCTCGAACTTGTAGGCCTCCCAGAAGCTCCAGATCACTGCCACACAGCTCTCAGGCCCAGCTCAGAAATCCTTGTGAAACCCTTATCATATCTCCAAAATTCTGGTTAGAAGTTTCCTGGGGGTGGCAACCTGTTTGGAGAGGAGCCTAGGAAACCTGAAGCCATTCCTCTATGATCCCCTCCAGTGGGGGCCCTCAGTGAGGCTGAGTGGGTGCAGGAAAGAGATAAAGCCCTATGCTATGCCCACCGCACCCACACATAGCAGGAGGCCAGTATTCACACTCTTTCACAGTTTAGCAGCAATTCAGGCCAACCTTCCCTCGAGCCAAAATATCACATGATGTGTATATTCGTTGGAATCTTCATGGGGGCCCCCCACTCAGGGCATAGGTCCCCATCTAGGTCTCAGGAAGTAGGCCCTGATGGGGGGAATTTTGCCCTTCCCTCTCTGTGGCTCTTTCTTGCACTGGACTTGGTAGGTAGGGAGGGGCAGGACCCAGGGAGGTACCATTGGAACTCCGGTGGGGGATAGGCTGCCAGCTTCACAGGCAGCTTCACCAGCTCATCTCCTGCTGTGGCCTCTAGAACCGGACCCTTGAGCCATTCGACGCTGATGAAGGGCTTCTCTGTCAGACGGGAGACATCAGGGTAAAGTCAGGGCTGGTGTGGCTGACCCAGCACCACCCAGGGATTTGCAGCCACCCCCAGTGGCCAGATGCCCTGCTCTCTGGGGCATGGGAACTGGGCAGTCCACCCACTCAAGACCCTCCCTTCCCTCTGGCTGGACTCCACATTACTCGGGTGCACCATGACCTATGACCCTGGGCCCACACCGCACAAGAACCCTTGTGCTCCAGGCTTGACAACTGACACCCAGCCTAGCCCAAGCCACGCTGGCCACAACGAGCTGACAGGCCGTACCGTGCACAATGACCTCAGTGCTCTCCTGGAACTGCTGGATACCATTGTTGGCCTGGCACACGTAGGGACCCAAGTCACTCTGGCTGATGTTGTGGATGGTGAGGATGCTGGAGAGCTCTGTGTGAGTCTGCTGGGAGCGCCGCTCTGGTACCCACTTACCCCGCTCTGCCTGCCCAGGACCAGGGGAAGCACAGGCTCAGAGCAGGTGGGCTCCGACAGAACTGACCCCCAAAGGCACACCCCCCAGCCCAAACAGCAGCAGCTCCAGAAGCCTTAGACTCAGACTCTGACTTTTCCTTGGGATAGGAAAACTTCCCTATCAGACAGGGGCTCCTGGGACAGAGGGAAGAACGTGTGGGCCAGACCAGGGTGAGTGTGGGCTGCGACAGGGATTCCTGGGAAGGATTCAGGTACAGCCCCTGCCAGGGGTGCCGAGCTCACCTGCTTCCCTGGATAGTTCCAGTCAAACGTGACACCTGAGTTGAACTCGGCCCACACGGTACAGTTCAGGACCAGTTTTTCGCCAACCAGCAGCTCCAGCGATCTCTTGGGGAACAGCTGGATGTCATAGAGCTCGTTGCCTGGTGACACATGCACAGGGACCCCATGCCCTTTGTAGGACAGCGCCAGTGTAGGACAGGGGCTGTAGGACAGCCCCTGAGACCAGCCAGACCATGGTGCCTACAGCCCCACTGCTGGGAATTAGCGGGCTCCTGTCCTCTTCCTGCAGCTCTCCTCCCAGCACGTGGGCAGCAGCAGCTGGGGGAGGGTCTTGCAGCCCTGGGCAGCCCCCTACCTGTGATGTGCACAACGAAGGGGTTGGACAGGAAGGCCTGGCCGCCCTGGGTGGTCTCACACTGCAGGTACAGAGCGTCGCGCAGCAGAGGGGTGGGCACCCGCATGCCCCGGCGGTCGTCCCACACCACCTCCTGTCCATCAGGTTGCAGTGCTGTGCTTTGCTGTAGGGACGCAGGGGCTGTCAGGGCCCAGCCACCCCTGCCCCTTGGCTGTTTCCCCAGGGACAGGGCCGGAGGGCCGGATCGAGGGTGGAGACGGGCGGGGCTGTACCGAGCGCAGTGTGACGTTCAGGCCGGGGATGGACACCCGGCAGGGCACCCACATGGAGTCCTTCCTGTTGACCAGGAGCGTGTCTGGCTTGTTGATGAATGGCTGCTGCCAGTCTGAAGAGAGGAGACGGGGCCAGGGAGGGGCGGGCAGAGCTCAGGGAGGCTGCCCAGGTGTGGGGCCGCAGGGCAGCCCCTGCTCCCCCAGGGTCCCAAGGCTGGGGTTGCAGCCGCAGATGCCAGCCCCCTCTTGAGGACCCGGGACCCTGCCCATGGCTCCTGAGTGCCCTTGGGGGTGGGTTCTGGGCTCCCTCACCTCTCACGAATACGTAGGTGCTGGCCGCAGTGGTGCCCTCAATGCGGGCCTTGATGTACTTATAGTGGCAGCGGTAGCTGCCTGTGTCGTTGGCGTGGGCCTCCTGCAGCCGCAGAAGCTTGCAGTAGGGCCGGGCATCTGTGCCTTCACAGTCTTGCACGGTCCCCGTGTCCTCACCGCCCTTCTCCTCTGGCACTGGCACAGCCTGAGCCCCGGGCCAGGCCCACTCCAGGGGGTGCTGCCCCCTGGTGAAGGAGGCAGGACATCAAGAGAGGCCCGGGCCGCAGCCCTGGGGGACAGTCCCTGTGGAGCCTCTCAGAGGCCCCGCCTGGCTCATAGCCCATCTCGCTCAGAGGTCAGGGCAGACCAGCACTCGGGCACACACCATGAACACAGGGCGGGGAACCCCTGAGTCCCCTGGGGCCTCTGCATGGCGCCTGGGCCTGCATTTGGCAGGCTGTCCTTCAGAAAAGCCTGAGCCTCAGATTGTGGCTGGGGCTGAAGGGAAGATCACAGCTTGGCAGTCTGTGTAGGGGGTCTGGGGCCAGTGAAGGGTGGCTGACTGTGGGCGCAGGCAGCCGAGCATTCGTGTAGGATAACCTGGGGGTGGGCATGGGGTGGCCCAGGCCAGTACGGGTTGACTCAAGGAAGGATGGCAGGGTGAGAGACCTGTGGTCTGTAGGAGACTGTGAGGGGTGGGTATGGGTGAAACGGGGTAGGGTGCAGGGTGCCTGCGTCTACAGGGCTGGGGATGGTCTGTGCCTCCAAGAACCAACACTGAAGCTGCTTGGGAGCACCCTAAGCCTTGAGGCCTCTCTGCCTTGGGGTTGGGGTGCTGCCTTCTGAGCCCTCTGCCACCATTGCCTCCGCCTTCTGTAGGCTCCTTGGCCTGCTAGGTAGGAGGGACCCAGGCCCAAGCCCCCCTGGGTGAGGGCTGAATACCTGCAGGAGATGGACAGGCTGTCACTGGAATTGATGACATATGTCTCTTCCGTGATGTTCAGGGTTGGCGGGGTCATGGAGTAGCCACTGGCCAGGCCTGGGTTGGGAGATAGGGTTAGCGTGGACTGGGTCATAAGTTCACGTGATGATATGGATCTGGTGCTGGCGGGCCCCTCCGCAGGGCAGGTGCTGCCTAGCCCTTCAGCCGGGAGCAGGACGGATACGGCCCAAGACATCTTCACCTTAGGTGAAGCCTGAAGTACATTTCCTCGGCGTTAAGACCCCCCAGCCACTGCACAGCGCAGACCCCCAGACATGCCCCGGACTGAGGCCTTGTCTCTCCCTGGGACTCTTCCTGTGACCCTGCCCTCTTCTGCACCCCGCGGAGTCTGTCCCACATGGGCTTGGTTCCATCGGTCTCTCTTTGCCCCCAAGGGACCTTCTGGCTGCCCGTGCTCCCCTCTCCCTGCCTCCCCTGCCTCCGTCCCTCCATTATTCCAACAGGTCTAACCCCCACACAAAGAACTGCCTTGCCTGGTTAAACACTGACCTGTGACCCTCCAGGACCTGGGCCCTGCTGCCCACGCAGCTTCTCAGTCTCCCTCCTCCTCCCAGCAGGAGAGAGTCGCATGCGTGTGTACACATGTGTGTGCATGTGTGCTGTCTCTGTGTGCCTAGGTGTCTGTGGGCACAGATCTGTGTTTAGAGGACTGATGATGAGTGCTGTGTGTGTGTGATTTCGTGCATGTGTGTCATTGACATGTCTGTGCGTGTGTGCACGTGAACTTGTGTATTTGTGTGTATGATCCTGGAGGAGGGTGGGAGCAGGCCCTAGGGGAGGTCTGGGCCTAGAACTCTGGCAGATGCATCCTGCCAGGACCATCCTGAGACAACAGGAAGTGAGGACTGTGTGGCTGGAGGCCCAGGGCTGTGTTCTGTCCCTCCCCCGAGTCCCTGTCCTCCCGGGGGGCACAGCCCGCTGCCCTGCCCTAGGCCCCAGTCCCACAGGTCCAGTTCCCCTGCCCTGCCCAGTTCAGCTTCCTGAGGCCTAGAGTCTTGCCCTGGCAGCTAACTGTGGGAGGCAGACCTTGGAGGAATCCCCACTATAGTTGGTTCTACATCACCCTGACCCCAAACTGCCCTAGAAAGCAGCACAGGATGGCCCACTCTGCATACCAAGATCTCATTTCAGCATCACATGGGCCTGATAGCTGCCAGGGCCTGGCCTCCCACTGGCCAGACTACTCTACGTACCACACCACCACTGGTTAGCGGCAGACGGCCTCACTGAGCATCTAATCCAACTAGTGTCTAGTCCAGCCAGGGAACCTGAGGCCCTCCAGCTGGACTGCATGGCCAGCTGCTGGGACCACCATGCAGTCTCTTCTTAGCTTGAAGCCAGTGCACCCCCTCCTGGCACTCAGCCCTGGGGTCCCCAGGTGGGAAAGTAGCAGGTCCATTCCTTCCCAGGGTGGGTTCCGGCTCCCCATCACAGCTCCTCACCTAGTCCTGGGGCTGCTCTGGTGGAGAGGCCCCACAGTGGGGAGGATTCCTTCTGGTGGTGAGGGGCTGGGAGTGAATGCCAGGAGGACACCGCTAAGGTGGATTTTCAAAGAGAAGTGGGATTTTCCAGGCAGTGGAATGTGAATAAAGCCACTCTACAAACTGGCTTCTGAGCTACAGAAGCGGAGGAGGGGCAGGGATGATAGACTTGGGTTTGGACATATGAAGGGATGACAGAACCAGCTCCCTAGTGGACCACTTGGGGGTCGGGCCTGAGGCTGGTGTTTGGGCACCAGAGGAGACGGGCAGCGGCCAGGACCTGTTTGCCCTGGGTCATTTGTACGCCATTGTGAGGGCTGTAGCGTTCTGGGGCCCCTGGGAAGGCCAAGCTAGGGTGCCCTTCCTTCCCTGAGACGCTCCTCCAGGGCATGCCCTTGGCACTAGGGCTTGTGCAGTCATCAGCCCAGCTTCCTTTGGCAGCTCTCCGTTCCTTCCAAGATAAAGTGGGGAGAGCCCAGGCCCGTCCCTCCTGCCCACGCCTCTTCTCTCCGGCTTTAACTCTCGAGACATCTGAGAGGCAGGCTTCTCACTGTTGTCCCCGAGTGCCAGACTTCATCTTGAAGTCTCTGTGTTCATTCTTTCACCCTGGACATTTGTACTTCCCTCCCTGCTGTGGCTGTCCCTCTTTAGGTTCTAATTCACAAGTCCTTCTATAAGGGGCACTCAGGAGACACTTAGGCAGTGCTGGCTCCTAGGCTCATGATGCTAGAACACTTACTAGACTAAATCATAGTTTTCCGGTCACATCTGAACAGAGACTGCATTTTATTCATCTTCCTAACCTTCGGACAAAAGAGGTACACACCCCAAATTGAGGATATGTATTCAAGAATACGTGGGCAAACTGGGAGATTGTTGAGGGACAGGGAGGACTGATGTGCTACAGTCCATGGGGTTGCAGAGACGGACGTGATTTGGTGACTGAACAACAACAAATTCAAGAATGGTAGGATGGATGAAGGATTACCAGATGAATGAATGGATGATATGTGGAAGCATGGGTGAGTTGAGTGGCTATATGGGGTATGGAGCCTGTAGGAGCTTCCTCCCTAGAGGCTATCATATCACCAAAGGAAGCATCTGAATCGCTATGCTAAACAGGAGGTTCATCCATAATGCTTGCCGACCCTCTCACCCATCTGAGAGCCTCTCCTTTAGAGCCACATGCCGGATTCTGCAACCCCACTTCTGCTGGACCCTGAGTGAGCAGTAGTCTTCACTGTACACATCGCTGACCTCCTCCATCCTTCCTGCCTTAACTGAAATCTGCATTTCTGAGGACACCACTGCCCCTGGGGTGGTTACTGCTCCCCATTGCACACGTCAGAGAACTCCTTGTGGTCACTTCCCCTTTTCCAGCAGCACCACCCACTCCCCACTAAAGCTGTCATCAGTCCTGTCCTGGTCACTTCCCCTCATTCTCTGCTCCTGGCTCTTCAGGTCCCCCCACCTCAATCCAGGCCATTTCTCCAAACTTCGGCAGCCACAGCACTGAGTCACCAGCACCCTGGCCTTCACGGTCCTCATCTCTATTGTTCTCCCTCCTCCCTTCAGCCCCTCACTTCCTGGGCATACCCTGGTTTTGGTCCCCACCAGAAGCTGTGTCATCATCGAGTGCCTACTTTCCTGTACTTCTCTCTTTGCCTCCTCTGTCTCCTGCTAAGTTTCACCACTGCTAAGTCCTTCAACCTCATCAAAACGTCCTGGCCAGGAACCCCTCTGCACTGCCGCCTCTTCCTGGCCCCACCCCTCTTTTGGCACTGCGTGGCCCACAGCCCATCATTCTGAATGCTCCCTTGCCCCTGACTGATTCCCCAGCCCCAGTGCCCACGTCCCTCAGAGGCTCAGCACGCAGCACAAAGCCCGAGGTCTATGCTGCTTCCCCTCTCTCTCCTGTCGGCAAAGCCTAAGCGACCCTCGGGCTGAAGCCCAGGGCAGTCCCTCCTCCTTCCCTCTCAGCACTAATGAAGGAGAGCCATTAGATGGAGACCTCTCATCTTCCCACATTCAAGTCCCACACCCTCCCCACACCCTCATCTCTGACATTCCTGCTCCCCAGGCCAAGCCCTCCAGCATGCTGGGGATCCAACCTCTGCAGATCATTTCTTTCTTTTCTGGTTACCGACTTTCCTCTATGCAATCATCTCCCATCTTGTAAACTAACAAACAAACAAAAACTCCTCACTTCCTTGATCCTATATTCCCTTCCCCTTTTCTACTCCCATTCATAGCAAAAATTCTGTTTGCTGTCTCCTTCCTTTCACATTTGCTCATCTTCCCACAGAGTGCAGCCTCCTTCTCTACTTCATGGAACCACTGGCAAGGTATCCCGTGACCTCTGTGCTGCTGCAGGAGGCTCTCCAGGGCAGGGAGCAGGGCTGTTCCCTCTTCTGCTGGCTTCTGTGAGCTCACCCTCCCCGCATCTTCCATCCCTTCTGCCCAGCACCAAATACTGTCACTCTTAAGTGGTCGTGTATTAGGTTGGCCAAAAGGTTCATTCAGGTTATTCCATATGATCGTATGGAAAAACCCAAACAAAATTTTTGGCTGACCCAGTACTTACAAAATCTCTACCTCCAGCCCAGACCCCCTTCTCTCAACTGCAGCTTTAAGGGGTAAAATCATGCTTAAACTTCATCAGGGACTTTCCACTCTACTTCAAGGAACTTCCAAACTTCTGGCTGTGGCCTGGCCGTTGCCCCCTTCCACACCCTCCAGGTCTACTCTTACCTCCTGCTCTTGTCTTCCAGCCCCCGTGGCCCCAGGCTGCTCTGTTTCACGCCAGGCTCCTTCCTGCCCCAGGGTTTTACACACACCTCTCCTCCTGATCAGCCTCTGCTTACGTGCCTTGCACAGCCAGGCCCTTCTCACTTTCAGGCCTCAGCTTAGACATGACCTCTGCGCCCCCCACCCCCAAAACCTAAGTCCTCCTTTAAGCTCCACCTTAACATCCTGGTTGGTTATTTCTTTCTTCTTGTCATAATATGTAATTTTGTTATTTACTTAAGTTATGTTTTTCCATTTCCTCTCCTAGACAATAAGTTTCAGTGGGGTAAGGACCCAAACAGTCCCTTTTCCAGCCCACTCCATGCCTAGCACGGCACTTGACACAGAGTCAAGGCTCCGTAAATCCTTGTTGAATGAATAAACAAATGGACAGATGGACAAAAGGACAAATGAGTGGATGAATGGAAGGATGGATGGATGGAAGGATGGAAATGTGGAAAAAAGAAAGGGTGGCTAGATGGAAGGACAGGTGGACAGTCAGATGGAGGGATGGGTAGAAAGATGAATGGATGGATGGAGAGAAGGATGAATGAATGGCTGACTGAATGGTTGGTTGGTTGGCTAAACAAACCTCTGCAGTCAACCTTTGGGTTAAAACTTTGTCAAACCTTGTTGTGCCTTGTAAAAGATTCCAGTTTTAAAGGCCAGGTCCCCTGGTGACCATGAATACCCCAGATTGCTCAGCAGCTGGGGGAGATTCAGGCCTGTGCTGCCATGCCCTGAGGCTCCATACTGCCCAGCCCCCACATGCAACCCCAAAGAAGGCGCATCCTTCCTGCCTGGCTGTTGTCTGTCCCCGCTGTCCTTCCCTTCCCGAAGCAGGAAGCTCTGTCATCCTGGCCTCTGCCGCAGTCCCCCTGCCTTCCTGTTCCTGGCCCAGGAACTGGCTTCTTCCTTCCCCTGGCCAGCGGCCCTGGCCCCCTGGCCTGAGCAGAGCAGGCAGGGTAGGCGCCAGGCTGAGGTCAGGGGGCCAGAGTGCATCCCTCCTCTTTCCCGTGCTGTCAGCAGCCTTGGGCAGGGGGCCCTGGGGTCAGCTGCAGGTGCCGGGTATGAGAGCAGCACACCGGGATCCTGGGTGAGGGGCAGACAGGAGGGCGGGAAGGCCGGTGGGCTAGACACTGACCACATCCCAGCAGTTATCGCCTTATTTGATCCTTACACTTACTGGGAGGCAGGGAGGGGTCGGGAGTTCAGCCAGCAGGGAGGACACTGAGGCTCCAGGCTCCAGGTCAGCGGCAACCAGCAGCTGTGCAGGAGCCAAAGTCTGCCCCCGTCCAGGCCCACCCCTGCCTGGGACTCGGCTCTCACACTTCTCCGTCTCCTCCTCTCCCATTGCCTCCGCTAGTGCCAGTCTCCCGACCTCTCTGCTCCCTGACAGTCTCCTCCCTGGCCTCCAATTTGCCCCTCAGCCCAAAGGATGTCTTCCCTGGCTCCTTGTGGCCCTCCCGATCTATGAATGCCCTCGGCCCGGCCTCCAGAGCTCTGCCCTGCCCCACTGGCCCCCTTCCTGGCCAGCTTCACCTCCCATTACTTCTGCCACACAGTCAGGATATCAGCCACACCCAGCATCCACTGCTGAGTGCCCCTGGCCCTCAACTACCACACAGGGAACGACTGCATCACTGATGGCTCCTGAGGTCCAGGATGTGACTGGGCCACACCTCTGTCCTGAGGTCCAGCACCACCAACCCAGGCCCATGATGCCAGCATGGTGCTCCAGCCTGGGGGTGCCACTCCACCTCTGGCATTGTCTCACAGTAGTGGTTTTTGCATCTGGCAGTTTCTTATTTCAGGCCCTGTCATGATCACCCCGTGGGTAAGAGGGGCTGTACAGCAGTCCTGCTAGTCGGATCCACAGTCTCCTGAGCAGCTGGGCCCTGCAGACTGCAGGCAAGCTGAGGGGGAAGCACCGGGGCCAGGGACAGCCAGGCGGGGACTCTGTGCAGCAGCCCCAGGGCTCAGCCAAGCTGGAGAGCCTGCTCTTCCTTCGCTCTTGGGGCCGGGCTTGTTCACTGACCTTGGGGGAAGGCTCACGGCGTGTTCTGCCTTGGCGTCCCCCGGCCACCCCCACGTGGATGGCAGTCTGGGTGCCGCCCTGCAGGGCTGAGAAGGCTAGGCCGGGAGGGGCTGTTCAGAGAGAGGGCTCAGAGGCCTGAGAGTGCAGCTGTGTCCCCTCTCGCGTCACTCTGTGTGACCCTGGGCAAGTCACTTCCCCCATCCACGCCTATGAAGTGAGAATTGTCCCCAGGATTACTGAGAACCACAGAGCACTAACAGCATACTATCACACGAAGAACCGCGGTAAGCATATGCTGCTGCGGGCTGAGGCAGACTGGGGGCCTTGCTGCCTCTGCCTGCTGAGGGCTGTGCCTCACACACCTGGAGCGCTCACTGCGACCTGGGGCTCACTGCCAAGGCTGCGGGGCCGTCAGAGAAAGTCTTGCCAGTGGAAGGGAGTGTTCGCATGAGTTGAAATGGACTTTGTAGAATGAATAAGAAGTTGCTGGTCCAGGAGGAGGGCGCAGAGCGCAGAGGACCACGTGGCAGAGCGCTGGTGACTGTGGGCTGTCAGGCAGGCAGAGCTGCCAGGAGCTGGGGTGCAGCGTGGGGCAGTGAGGGCCCAGAGTGGCGCCACAGGTCACAGGCCGAGCCCTAGGCTCTTGGCAGGCTCCCTTAACTGGAGCCCTGCTCAAGTTGCGCTCCCTCCTCCTAGAGGTGGCCCACCTCTAAGCTGCCCCCGCCTCCCTGGCAGCCCTCCTGAGCTCCAGCCCTAGGGGGCTCTGCTTCCCAGATGCTTCCTGCCAAGTGCCCCCAGCCCTGAGACCTAGCACATCCCCACCACTGGGGGGCACAGAAGTGTCCCTGAGCCCAGATGAGCAAGAGTAACAACGATAGCGAGTTCCCAGTGTTGGCAAGGCTGTGGGCAAACAGGCACTCACAGAAGTGAAAATTCTGCTCCTTCACTTTGACCCTCAAATTCTGCTTACCCCAATACATCCTGTTACGACAACAGACAACAAGTGCAAACACTTTCCGTATGCCAGCACAGCCTACACACTTGTGCACACCACACCCCTCTATTGCCCCCCTGAAAGAAGAAAGTAAAAATGCTAGTCACTCAGTCGTGTCCGGCTCTTTATGACCCCATGGACTGTAGCCTGTCAGGTTCCTCGGTCCATGGAATTCTCCAAGCAAAAATACTGAAGTGGGTAAACCTTCCCTTCTCCAGGGGATCTTCCCAACCCAGGGATCGAACCCAGGTCTCCTGCATTGCAGACAGATTCTTTACGGTCTGAACCACAAGGGAAGCCCCCTGACGTGGGTACCATCCTGATCATTTCGCAGATGAAAAAACTAAGACATGGAGGTTAACTCACTAGTCAGAGATGACCTTTGGGTGACAGGAGTATGGAAGCTGTTGTTTACTCTACACCTCCTCAGAACCAGCATCAACAGCAGAGTGGCTGGAAGCACCAGGCTTGCTCCGTGCCTCTCCCTACCACCCTGGCAGAGTGCTTTGCACTCCCAGAGCTCAACCACTGAGCAGCAGATGTCTTCTAGTCTGACTGCCACCCCTAGATGTTCCCAGACTGTCCTTTTCAGCCCCTTTCCTCACCATCTGACTGTCTGGCCAGCCTCAGTGTCCCATCCCCGGGTTACCACACTTTCCTCTCCCCACTGGTCCAGGCCTTTCGCAATGGTTAGAGGATCCTTCTGGAACACGAATTCCTCTTCTACCTAAAACCATTTCCTGCCTTTCTGACACTTGGAGATGGAATCTCAGCTTCTCATATGACTCTCTAGTCACCCTTGTCACTTGCCTGGTACCTGCTCCAGCCCTAGGCTTGCATTTTTAGGTTCCTGGGAGCCTCTCTGCACATTTCCACAGCTTCATGCAGCAGCTTGACTCATTACATTCAACAGTTCCTCAATGCAAGGATTAGATCCTTTCCAGGGTGGCATCGCCAGCGTGGGACTTGGCCCTGGATTGCTCTTGACTGGCTTGAGGATCCAGGGGACAAAATTACAGTGCACAGCGTGTGGGCAGAGGTGGAGGTAGGGATGGAAGAGCAGAGGTTCTGCACGGGAGTAGGCTCATCTGCCAGGGGCAGGCCCAGGGGAAAGCAATGTGTCTAGCAGTGTGCTGTTTTTGAAAGCTCTCTGGGACATCTAGGTGAAAATGTCCACGAGGTGGTCAGCAATTTAGGACCCCACATGCCTACCTTGCTGGAGTATGGATATGCCAGCTATACCTGCCCCTTCTTGCTCCTCAGCCCTTATGCCATCTGGCACCAGACCCCAGACACCTGTCACTTCCCTCAAAGCTGCTCTGACAATCTAATGAGCCATTTCACTCCTCTAATTTTCTAATTAATTTTACTAATCTCCAAGACAGGGACAACAGCCTACATCACAAGGTTAAAATCTTCACATACTCTGTGTGGAGAAATTTGATTAACCATTTCAGACTGAGGTGGGACTCACTGGTAGCGCGTGTTGTGAACCTACCCTAAAGCTTAGATTCTGTGTTCCTGGGGCCCACAAGGGGTGGGGAATGAAGCTCTCTTCCTGCCCTAGTAAATCCCTCCCAGCTGGTGCAGCATCACCTTCTGCCTGCAATTCTTAGCAGCCTCTCACATGTATGTGGAGCAGAAGAAAGCTCACACAGTGAGGTTGAGGTGTGGGTGCAGGCTAGGTAGATATGCAACTCGGGCTCCTCTTGGGGGAGGCCCTCTAGCAGGAGGGCCTGTACCATCAGCCCAAGGGGGGCTGGGGGGCTGAGGAAGGCTCAGATCTGTGTTTCAGAGTGGTCCTGCTAAAGCAATTTTTGGAAGCAGGGAGTGTTGGAAAGGCTGAGTGGGACTGTGGGCTGCTTGAGTACCCACAAGGGGTGAGATGGGGGGAGAGCACCCAAGTAGGTGCAGCAGTCATGGGTGCAGCCAGCTTTACCAGGCAGCTGCCCCGGCCTTTCTGGGGTCAGGGCTCTGCTCTGTGGCGGCAGGACGGGCAGTGTTATCAGACAGCCCAGCTGGCTCAGAGGTGGCCCCCCAGTGCTGCTAAATCTGGGCCACGGGCTCCTGCTGCAGGAAGAGGGAACGCAGGCAGGATGTCCTCTCCTGTGGCCAGCAAGTCCTTTCCCATGAACCCATGCTGACCTCACTGGCCACGTGGCGGGGCTCCCCCACTTGCCACCCTGACTTGTGCGTGCTCACAGGGCCACCCGCACCCCATCCAGCCCTCGGAGATGGGGCTGGCCTGGGATACTGGAGCCAGGCAGGGCTGTGCCTGTTTTGGGCCACACCCAGCCTCAGTGGCAGCCAGTCCCAAAGTCTGCATCTTCCTGCTCCCAGACTTCTCCCTTTAGTGTGACCGGAAAACGGAGATCCCAGAGGAAGCCAGCGTCTGAAAAGGATCGAAACTCAGGAATCCCTGGCTCCAGCTGGACACATTGGCCATGTCTTGCTCAGGGGTCCGTGCAAGGAGTGTGGGAGTCTCTGGACTCGTCTCCCTACCCACCCCTCTTCGCCAAGGGATATCTCAGGAATGTGGGGCACAGACGCGGTCCTAGTGGAGAGAAATCTGCATGGTGGGGGAAACACCAATATGGCAGCAGGAAGGGTGTAAGCTAGATGTAGGAAAAAACTTCTGCTCATGACTGAGCCCCCGCTTAATTTTCCTGGATTCCCTGACTTCCCTCTATCATATCACACTCCCAACTTTCTTCCTTCCTGCCTTTGACTGGAGGCCCTGCCTCCCCAGTGGAATGCCTCATCTTCCCCCATCTCCTCCTCTTCTCAGGGTCCCCATCTGGTAAACAATTTCGTGACCCTTTCTGCCACTTCAGCCAGAGACTGGCACTCATCCCTCTCTCTCCACCATCTCCTGCTGCCTCCTTCCCTGGAGTATCTCCTGGGCGCACCCGCAGCCTCCTTGTTGTGGGCCTTGCGTCTGCCCTTGCCCCTCTGGCGATGCCTTCAGGGGAATCTGACCATGTGGCTCCCTGCTCACACCCACCCTTTCCAGGTGTGCCGCTAGCTCCTGCGTCTCCATTTCCTGTCTCTTCCACCCCATCGCCCTGCCCCCAGGACTCTAGCCTCATTTGATCACCATCTGACTTTTCTGTCTCTGGGCCTTTAAGGCAGACCCCTCCAGGAAGCTCCAAGCTGGAAGCAGTGGAACCCACACCACCAGCTGGACCTCACTGGGGTCACTGAGCACTATCACCCAGGGCTGTGATGTTATGTTTGTGTCCCTGCAAGTCTGACACTTGAGAAGCTCCTGCAGGCTGGACTTGGTCCCAATCTTCCCTTCGCTACCTTGCACAGGACTGCAGCCCCCTTCCCTGGTTAGGCTGCCTGTCACTGCCTGCGGGTCAGGGTGGGGATGGCACAGCAAGGAGATGGCCAGACAGTCCCCTTGTTACGCCTCATGCCCAGTCTGGTGCCTGGTCACGTGGACACTGCTGTGGGGTGGCAGAGTCCTTTGGCCACACTGACCCAGTGCCTCCAGCATGCTGGGTGTGTGACACACCTGTGTGAGTCCTCAGAGCACCAAGCTAAGGCCAGTGCTCTGCCTGCACTGACTCACATGCCCACCCCACTCCCACACCTCTGTTCACCCCTGGCTCTGGCTCAGGGCCGAGGAGCAGGGACAGTGAAGAACTGGGATGGGCATGTGTGTCTCAGCCGTGGCAGGAGCCAGGATCCTTACAGCAGGCCAACCAAGCTTCCTGGCAATTGTCTCCTTCCTCATCTGTCCCTGGGGTGACTGCCCACTGTTCAGAGGCACAAACAGCCTCTCTAAAGTCTAAGCCCCAAGAGATAAAGCTTGTGGGAGGTGGCTTCTGCCATCTACCTTCTCTAGAGGGACATGATTGTGGTGAAAAGTCCAGCCCCAAGTACAGCCCGTCAGAGCTTGCCAGCTTGTTACAGTGCTATGCACGGGAAAACTGAGGCACAAGGAGAGGAAGAGAGGGGTCCAGGCAATACAGCAAGTAATTTAGGGGTAGAGCTAGGCAGGAGCCAGCTCTGGGACAAGCACCACATCTCTGAGGGTCAATTTCAGGGCCAGGCTGGCTTACCTGCCAGCACGTGGCATCCCACTGTGGCTGTGCTGACAACTGGCAGCACTGGAATGTCTGTGCTTCTGCTCCAGCACCCACATCAGTCTAGGGGCTTCTCAGGTCCTCTTCAGTCCAAAAATGGGTGGCACAAATATAAGACTCAGGGACAGTGGCAATGGTCTGCTCACCATGGGTTATCTCCTTACCAGCCATGCCCTGGTCCAGCCAAGGCCATCCCCCTCCACGGGCCCCTTAGCTTCATTCTCTCTCTTCTCCCTCACTGCCCAACTTTGGTAAGAATCACCTGTACTCACTGCAAGACTGACTTCTCCCCCCTCTGTCTGCCACCTTCCACTCTACTCAGGTGCACCAGGATGTGAACCTCTCCTGGTTTTCCTTACACCCTGCATGTTGGATGTTTTCTGTCTCCCTGGAAGCCTCTTGCTCTCTGGTCCCCTCCTTGGGGAAGAGGGTCCCATCCTGGGACAGCTAGGTTCCTCTTCAGCCTCTCTCCTGAGCCTTGGACACTATACCCACTGCCTGCTGGATGTCTTTCAAGGTGGGACCTCCCACTCCTCAGCCCTGAAGTTCAACCACGGCACCTGTGAAAGCCTGGTCCTGGGAAGAGTGCAGGGGAGCAAAGGAGGGCCAAGGGGCAGCCCCTCTGCGCAGACCTGCCCTGACTTGGAGGCCAGAGGATGTCTGCTTCCACCCTCCTCCCCCTGGGTTCACCCACACTTCCCTTCACTCCACTCTCCCCAGCCCTTCAGCCCATATAGACACAGAGAAGGGGGTTCTGGTATCCCAAAGACCTGGGTTGAACACTGGGTTACTACTGGCTTCCTGAGGACTTTGTGGGAAGTTACCCCTGTCCTTGGTCCAAGTGTTCCCATTTGTAAAAAGGTTCTAGCATTTCCTTGTGAGGATTAAAAGAATTGAAACATGTAGAGCCAGTATTCAAAGCCAACAGTGTTTAAAAATAGAGGTGTCCATTTCTCCCTTCAGATCTCTCAGAACTACTCCCTCAAACACTGGGGACCCATGATGGGTCCTCCACCCTCTGACCTTCAGGGTCACTAGAGCTCTCATGGGCTTCCAGCTCATCTGCCTCTCATTTCTGATGCTTTACCCCCGACATCTCCAAACAGCCATCCCTCCCTCATCCCCCATATTATCTTCCCTCCAACCCCTCGTGGGCAGCCTTTAGTCATGTTCCCGTCACATGTCCCCACGCTGCCTCTCCTGTGTTGAAGACCCTCCCTTGCAGCCCCTGCCTTATGATCCTTAGCTTGGCCGTCCAGGGTGCTACCCCTCAAATACGGGATGGCCGGTCTTTTTCTCCTGCCACGCTGATCACTGACGAGCTGCTGACTCAAGATTAGCCTCAATTCCAACACCTGCACCCAGTCCTCCCGGACTACTCCTGTCTCCTCCATCCCGAGCTTTTGCCCAGCTTTTGGCCTGGGGAAAGTGAACAGCAACCAGAGTTCCCTCAGGAATACTGATCTCGAGCGCGGACTAGAGTCGCGGGGAAGTGCGCAGCCGGGACTACGACCCGGCGGGGATTTCAACCTCTGCGCTGGGGGACAACCTCAGTGCGCGCGGATCGCAGGATAGAGCAGTGCGATGCCCCGACTCCTCAGAAAAGCGTGTAAGCAAGCGAAGGATTCAGGTTGAGGATGCAGCGCGAAGGGGCCCAGGTCTAAGGGAGCTGAACCGGAGACCGTGGAGTGAAGCCGAGAACCCATCTCTACGCTGCGGGGCCGTCCCACGGCCCGTCCTCTCCCTTTCTTCATCCCGGCAAGCCCGGCCCGACTCTCTGTGCTCCTTCCGGGATCTGAATTCCTGGCTCTCAACCCTGTCTCCCCTCGTCCAAGGGTCCCGCGGGCCCCGTCCCCCGACCGGTCTCGCGTCCGTGCAGTCCCACCATTTGCCCAGGGAAGGCGTCCCCGCTCGTGGCCAGCTGCGCACTGGGGCAGGCGGAGGGCTCACCACGCTCGTTGTCGAGCAGTCCGAGGCAGAGCCACAGGCGCAGGCACAACGCGGCACCCCACTGCATCTCCGGCCGCGGTGGCGCGGATCAAACTTGCGACCGCAGCTCTCGCTTGAGTGTGGGCGAGATGCCCCGCTCAGGCGGGACCGGGGCGGGGCTGAGGCCGGGGCGGGGCGGGGCTGCGGCAGGGGCGGGGCGGGGCCGGGGCGGGGCCGGGTCGGGGCTGCTGCCGGGGCAGGGCTCCCGGGGGGGGGGGGTCTTGGATTCGAAGAGCAGCCCTCGCCCTCTAGCCTAGGAGACTGCCGCAGAGATGTGAGGGTGCTGGTGGGCGGGAAGGCTGGTCCGTGCCCCACTTCCGAGTCAACCACAACCCATCAGGCTGGCCACTGTGCGCTGAAAAAGGGCATGAACCCCGCCGCCAAGATTGGACAAAATGTGGCAGCTCGTATTTTTCTGTAATTTTCTTCAGTTAATAAATGCTATGTTTAAAGTAGGAAAAAGAGGAAAGCAATATAATTTAAAATAGCAATATATCAAATCTTTGAGACCATACAGTAAACTTTATCTTACCGCCTACGTGGTGTAGATGGAGACTGTACCCTTGGGCCAGGCACCCAGTATAACTAACCTCCATCCTGCAGGCATGTCCTCTTTAGATTTCCTCCAAATAGTTTTGCTCTGAGCTCATTCATAAGTCCTTTCATCAGGTGACAGTTTGCTCTCTGACTTGGCAACCCTTTCATAGACTTCCTTTCTCTTTTCAGTTATGTCTCTAGAATTTTCCTATTTAAAAACAAATCCCATGAGCATGACTGTCTCCCTCTCCTGCTTTTATAATCACAATTTTACTATCCCTCCGCCCTACCACCCATTCACCCTTGTCAAAACCATTGTTGAAAACAATTGCTACTAAATCTCTAATGCAAGAAAGAATGGACTTTAAGTTGTAATCATATATGGATGATTTAATAAATAATGTGTAGGCAACCAAATAAATGAAGTTAGATTCTTTTCCTCAACCATATGTTGATTTTCTTTCAACTTTTGTTTTTAGTTTTAATATATTGAAACTATATATCAATGTATTATAAATGCAAATTTTAAAGCAAACACTTCTGTTTCAGTCCCACAGATTAAAGAATATAAAATGGCATGAGCTTTCCAGAAGTTCTCCCTTTCTCCTCCTTAAACCCCAAATCCTGGCTTTATCATTTCCCTGCTTTTCTTTATCATTTTATTTTCCAGATATGTTTTGCTTGTTTTTTAACCTTATTTAAATGGATTAATTGTGCAATCTTTTTTTGCTCAGTATCTTTTGTGAGATTCATGTGTATTGTTATGAAGACCTATGAAAAAGTGAGTGTTAGTCAGTCTTGTCTGACTCTTTGTGACCCCAAGGACTGTAGCCCACCAGGTTCCTCTATCCATGGAATTCTCCAGGCAAGAATACTGGAGTGGGTTGCCGTTTCCTTCTCTAGGGGATCTTCCTGACCCCGGGATTGAACCTAGGTCTCCTGCATTGCAGGAAGATCCTTCACAGACTGAGCCACCAGGAAAGCCCTATGCTTCACTGAAGACCAATACTTCACTCATTTTCATGGATGCATAGTCTTCTGTGTGATACAATATAGTTCATTTGTGCACCAACTGTTGATGGAAGTTTGAGTTGTTACCAGTTTCCAACTTTTGCTGCTACAAACATGGTTTTGTATGTTTCTTGGTATACACGTGCCCTATTCTCTAAGTTATATGTATAAGAGTGACACTACTAGATTTCTTCTACTTTGTTGTTGGTACCAACTACTCTTCCATTATTTGCACATTTTGCACTCCATGGCAGTGTAATTAGTTCCCTGTGTTCCACATCTTCACCGACACATATTGTCAGTTTTAATTTTTGAATTTAGTCATTTTAATTGATTTGTAGTGGCATTTCTTTATGGTTTCACTAGATTTTCCCTAATTAATGTTGAATTTGAGCACATTTTAATAATTTTCCATTTGAATGTCAAGTCTTTTGCTTCTGAGCACTGCCTATTGTCGTTTTCTTATTGATTTGTAGGTTTTTTTCTTCTTTTGGCTGCTGAAATGTTTTATTCTATTAAAAAAAACTTTTTATTTTGTATTGGGGTGTGGTCAGTTAACAAACATGCAATGTTGTGATAGTTTTAGGTGAACAGTGAGGGGACTCATCTATCTATCTATCTATCTATCTATCTATCTATCTATCTATACATATATATATATATATACTCCCCCAACTCCCCTCCTATCCAGACTGTTACATAACATTGAACAGGGTTCCATGTGCTATAACACTAGTCCTTACTGGTTGTCCATTTTAAATATAGTAGTGTGTACATGTCCATCCCCAAATCCCTAATTATCCTTTCCCCCTGTCCTTCCCCTTGGCAACCTTAAGTTTGTTCTCTAAGTCTGTGAGTCTCTTGTTGTTTTGTAAGTAAGTTTATTTGTATCATTTCTTTTTAGATTCCACACATAATGGATGTCACACAATATTCCTCCTTCTCTGTCTGACTTACTTCATTAAGTCTGACACTCTCTAGGTCCATCCATGTTTCTGTAAATGGCATTATTTCATTATTCTTCATGGCTGAGTAATATTCCAACATGTATGTACCACACCTTTACCCATTCCTCTGTTGGTGGACATTTAGGTTTCTTCCATGTCTTGGCTATTGCAAACAGCACTACAATGAATATTAGGATGCATGCATCCTTTCGGATCATGTTTTTCTCTGGATATATTCCAAGGAGTGGGATTGCAGTGTCATATAATAGCTCTATTTTTAGTTTTTTAAGGAACTTCCTTACTGTTCTCCTTAGTGGCTGTATCAATTTACATTTCTACCAATAGTGTAGGAGGATTCCCCTTCTCTTCACATCCTCTCCAGCATTTATTGTTTGTGGATTAAAAAATTAATTAATTTGTTTTAATTGGAGAATAATTACTTTACAATATTGTGGTGTTTTTTGCCATACATAGACATGAATCAACCATGGGTGCACATGTTTCCCCCAGCTTGAATCCCCCTCCCATTTCCCTCCCCACTCCATCCCTCTGGGTTGTCCCAGAGCATCAGCTTTGAGTGCCTGCTTCATGCATTAAACTTGCACTGGTCATCTATTTCACATATGGCAATATACGTGTTTCAGTGCTATTCTCTCAAAATATCCCACCCTTGCCTTCTCCCACAGAGCCCAAAACTCTGTTCCTTATATCTGTGTCTCTTTTGCAGACTTGCATATAGGATTGTCACTACCATCTTTCTAAATTCCATGCATATGCATTAATATACTGTATTGGTGTTTCTCTTTCTGACTCACTTCACTCTGTATAATAGGCTCCAGTGTCATCCACCTCATTAGAAATGACTCAAATGCATTATTTTTTATAGCTGAGTAATATTCCATTGTGTATATGCATCACAACTTCCTTGTCTATTCATCTGCCAATGGACATCTAGGTTACTTTTATGTCCTAGCTATTGTAAACAGTGCTGCAATGAACTTTGGGGTACACGTGTTTCTTTCAATTCTGGTTTCCTTGGTGTGTATGCCCAACAGTGGGATTGTTGGTTTGTATGGCAGTTCTATTTCCACTTTTTAAAGGAATCTTGCTTGTGGATTTTTTTTGGTAATAGGCATTCTGGCTGGTGTGAGGTAATATCTCATAGTATTTTGGACTTTCGTTTCTCTAATAATTGGAGATGTTGAACATCTTTTCATATGCCTATTGGCCACCTGTATGTCTTTGGAAAAATGTCTATTTAGGTCTTCTGCCCATTTTTTTGAGTGGATTGTTTGCTTTGATGCCGTTAGGCATCATTTGCTGTTTGTAAAATTTGGAGATTAATCCCTTATTTGTCATATCATTTGCAAATATTTCCTTCCAATTTGTGGGTAGTCATTTCATTTTGTTTATTGTTTCCTTTACTGTGCAGAAGCTTCTGCATTTATTTTTGTTTTTATTTTCATTATTCTGGGAAACAGATTGAAAAAGACATTGCTGTGGTTTATGTCAAAAAGTGTTCTGCCTATGTTTTCCTCTAGGGGTTTTATAGTATCTAATCTCACATTTAGGTCATTAATCCATTCTGAGATTATTTTTGTGAATGGTATTACAGAAAGACTGATCTAATTTCATTTTTTTACATGTAGCTATACAGTTTTCCCAGCACCATTTGTTGAAAAGACTGTCTTTCCCACATTGTGTAATCTTGCCTCTTTTGTCATTAATTTATTATTTATTAATTAATTAGATTAATTTGTCATAGGTGCATGGGTTTCAGGATCTTCTATCCTGTAACATTGATCTATAGTTCTATTTTTGTGCCAGTACTATACTATTTTGAGGACTGTAGCTTTGTAGTGTAGTATAATCTGAAGCCAGGGAGACTGATTCCTCCAGCTTTATTGTTCTTTTTCAAGGTTGATTTGGCTATTTGGGGCCTTTTGTGTCCCTTTACAAATTTTGAGATTTTTTTTCCTAGTTCTCTGAAAAATGTCATTGGTAGTTTGATAGAAATTACATTGAGTCTGTAGATTGTCTTCAGTAGTTTAGTCATTTTGACAGTATTGATTCTTATACTCCACAAACTTGATATATCTTTCCATCTGTTTGTGACTTTGATTTCTTTCATCACCATCTTATAGTTTTTGGAGTACAGGCTTTTTATTTCCTTAGGTAGGTTTATTCCTGGGTATATTATTCTTTTTGATGTGGTAGTAAGTAGAAATGTTTCTTGAACTTGTCTTTCTGATCTTTCATTGTTAGTGTATAGAGATGCAATGGGTTTCTGTATATTAATTTTGTAACCAGCAACATTACCAAGTTCATTGATGAGCTCCAATAGTTTTCTGGTACTACCTTTAGGACTGTCTACATATAGTATCATGGCATCTGCCATCAGTGACAGTTTAACTTCTTCTCTTCCAATTTGGATTCCCTTTACTTCTTTTTCTTCTTTGATGGCTATAGCTAAGACTTCCAAAACTATGTTGAATAAAAGTGGCAAAGCAGATAGAAGAAGTAAGAACTACAATCCTGCAGTGGCTAGAATGAAAACCACATTACAGAAGGTTAATCAGAATGAAGAAGCAGAACGTTAGTTCCCCAGATAAAGGGACAAGATAAAACCCCAGAGGGGGATTCTGGTTCAAGTTGGCAGAGTAGAAGAACCTGTGCTCCTCTCCTCCTGTGAGAACACCAAAATTGCAACTAGTTGAACAGCCATCGACAGGAAGATGCTGGATCCCAGCAAAAAAAGATACTGCACATCCAAAGACAAAGAAGAAACTGCAATGAGATGGTAGAAGGGGTGCAAACACAATAAAATCAAACCCTGTACCCACTGAGTGGGCAACTCACAACCTGGAAAACCATATAATACCAAAGAATCCCACCGTTATGAAGGTTCTGAGTCTCATATCAGGCTTCCCATCCTGGGGAGCTGGCAAAGGAATTGGAAATCCCCAGGGAGTCTGACTTTGAAGACCAGTGGGATTTGATTATAGGATTCCTCAGGATGGGAGGAAACAGAGACTCCATTCTTGGGTGGCACACACAGAAGTTTGTGCACACTTAGACCCAAGGGAAAGGAGCAGTGATCCCACAGGAGACTGAACTGGACTTGCTTGCTAGTGTTGAGGGTCTACAGTGGAGGAGTGGGGTGGAAATGGTTCACCCTGGGGATGGGGACACTGGCGGCAGCAGTCCTGGAAAGAACCCCGTGGCATAAGTCCTCCTGGAGGTCACTGTTAACCTTATTATAGAGTCCCTATAGACCCCAGGACTGGGTCCCCATAGACCCAACAACTAACAGGAAGGGAGAGTACCACCACCCATCAGCAGATTTTTAGATTAAAGTTTTACTGAGCTTGACTCTGCCCACCAATGCCCGGTTTTCCCCACCATCAGTGCCTCCCATCAGGAAGCTTATACAAGCCTCTTAGCCTCATCCATCAGAGGGCAGCAGCAGAAGAAAGAAGAACCATAATTCCACAGTGGCTAGAATCAAAATCACACCACAGAAAGTTAACCAGGATGAAAAAAGCATAGGGTTTTGTCCCAGATGAAAGGACAAGATAAAACTCCAGAAAAACAACCAAGTGGAGATAGGCAACCTTCCAGAAATAGAAATCAGAATAATGATAGTGAAGATGATCCAACATTTTGGGAAAAGAATGGAGGCAAACATTGAGAAGGTGCAAGAAATAATTATCAATGAGCTAGAAGAACTAAACAACAAACAGAGATGAACAATACACTAGAAGGAATCAATGAGCAGAATAAGTGATGCAGAAGAATGGATAAGTGCCCTGGAGAGCAGAATGGTGGAAATCACTGCTGCAGAACAGGATGTAGAAAAACGAATGAAAAAAAAAAGAGAGAGAGCCTAAGAGGCCTCTGGAAGATTAAATGCACTAACTTTCACATATAGGGGTTCCAGAAGAAGAGAGAGAGAAATGACCTGAGAAGACATTGAAGAAATAATACCTGAAAACTTCCTTAATATGGGAAAGGAAATAGTCAACCAAGTCCAGGAAGCATAGAGAGTCTCAAGCAAGATAAACCCAAGGAGGAACACACCAAGACACAGAGTAATCAAACTGATGAAAATTAAAGACAAAGATAAAATATTAAAAATAAAAAGAAGAAAACAACAAATAACATACAAGGGAACACCCATAAGGTTATCAACTGATTTCTCAACAGAAACTGTACAAGTCAGAAGGGAATGGCATGATACATTTAAAGTAATGAAAAGGAAGAACCTATAACCAAGAATATTCTAACCAGCAAGACTCTTGTTCAAATTTGAGAGAGAAATCAAAAGTTTTACAAACAAGCAAAAGTGAAGAGAATCCAGCACCACTAAACCAACTCTACAACAAGTTCTAAAGGAGCTTCTCTAGGCAGAAAATGCAAACATAGGAAAAGACCTACACAAAATAAACCCAAAACAATTTAGAAAATGTTAATATGATCATACATATCAATAATTACCTTAACTGGAAATGGATTAAATGCACAAACCACAAGACAAAGACTGGCTGGACAGATGAAAACATGTGAATGTATATAATAATTTTCCTTCCACTTACCATGTCATTCCACTTAACCCCCAAATTGTACGTAATTATTTTATATTGTTAGGTTAATCATGTCCCCATTATGGCTTGCAGTTGTAATTATATTTTATATTTTGTCTGGCTATTGATTGTGAAAACTGGTAAAGATCTTTTACTATTGTAATTATGTCAGTATTATTCACTTAATACCATTGTATCATGATTGGTCAACAGAAAATAACAGAAAAAGTAGAATTAAAGTGGTGAGAGTTGACATTCTTGTCTTTTTCCTGATCTTAGAGGAAATACTTTCAGCTTTTCACCATTGAGCATAATGCTAGCTGTAGGTTTGTCATATATGGTCTTGATTATGCTGAGGTATGTACACTCTATGCCCACTTTTTAAAGAGATTTTACCACAAGTGGGTGCTGAATTTTGTCAAAAGCTTTTTCTGTGTTTATTGAGATGATCATGTGGTTTTTATTCTTCCATTTGGTGATATGGTGTACCACACTGATTGATTTGCACATGTTGAAAAATGGTTGCATCCCTGGGCTTTCCTTGTGGTTCAGTTGTTAAAGAATCTGCCCACAATGCAGGAGACCTGGGTTTGATCCCTGGGTTGGGAAGATACCCTGGAGAAGGGAAAGGCCACCCACTCCAGTATTCTGGCCTGGAGAATTCCATGAACTGTATAGAATCCCACTTGATCATGGTGCATGATCTTTTTAATGTACTGTTGGATTCTGTTTGTTAGTATTTTATTGAGGATTTTTGCATCTTTGTTCATCACTGTAATTTTTTTCTTTTTTCTTTTTGTGTGTGTGGTATGTTTGTCTGGTTATGGTATCAGGGTGATTGTGGCCTTATAAAACGAGTTTGGAAGTTTTCCTTCCTCTCCAATTTTTTGGCACAATTTCACAAGGGTAGGTGTTAACTCTAAATATTTGATAAAATTCACCTGTGAAGCCATATGGTCCTGGACTTTTGTCTGTTGGGCGGTTTTTAATCATAGTTAAAATTTCAGTGCTTGTGATTTGTTAGTTCATATGTTTTATTTCTTCCTGGTTCAGTCTAGGGAGAGACTGTACCTTTCTAATGATTTGTCCATTTCTTCCAGGTTGTCCATTTTATTGTTGTACAGTTGCTAATAGTAGTCTCTTATGATCCGTGGTTTTGGATTGATGCTTTTGAACTGTGATGTTGGAGAAGACTCTTGAGAGTCTCTTGGACTGCAAGGAGATCAAACCAGTCAATCCTAAAGGAAATCAAGCCTGAATATTCATTGGAAGGACTGATGTGGAAGCTGAAACTCTGATACATTGGCCACCTGATGTGAAGAACTGACTCATTGGAAAAGACCCGGATGCTGGGAAAGATTGAAGGCAGGAGG
The DNA here is from genome assembly GCF_963930625.1 of Muntiacus reevesi. NCBI lineage: Eukaryota > Metazoa > Chordata > Mammalia > Artiodactyla > Cervidae > Muntiacus > Muntiacus reevesi. The sequence goes on along the minus strand of NC_089249.1, from coordinate 179,531,739 downwards.
AGAAAGGAACAACAGAGGATGCAATGGATGGATGGCATCACCAACTTGATGGACTTGAGTCAGAGCAAGCTTTGGGAGTTGGTGATGGACAGGGAAGCCTGGCATGCTATAGTCCATGGGGTCGCAAAAAGTCGGACATGACTGAGCGACTGAAATGATCCTTGGTGTTTTCATGAAGTCAGTAACTTCTCCTTTTTCATTTCTAATTTTGTTTATTTTAGTTCTCTTCATTTTTTTCCTTGATGATTCTGGCTTAAGATTTATCAATTTTGTTTAAACTTTTAAAGATCCAGCTTTTAGTTTCATTAATGTTTGCAATTGTTATCTTTGTCCCTATTTCATTTATTTATGCTCTGATCTTTATGATTTCTTTCCTTTTTACTAATTCTGGGTTTTGTTTGTTTTTCTTTCTCTAATTGTTAAAACAATTAGATGTAAACAAGCAAACAAAAAAATAAAAAAACATGTAAAACAATTTGGGTGTAAGATTAGGCTGTTTACTTGAGACTTTTTTTATTTCTTGAGGAAAGATTAAGTATTGCCATAAACTTCACTCAGAATTGCTTTGCTGCATCCCAGAGTTTTCAGATCATCGTGTGTTCATTTTTCTCTAGATTTTAAATTTCCTCTTAATTGTTTTCTTTGATCCATTGGTTGTTTATTAGCATATTGTGCAGCCTCTACATGTTTGTGTTTTTATAGTTTTTCTTCTTGTGGTTTATTTCTAAACTCATAATGTTGTCGTTGGAGAGGATGCTTGGTATGATTTTAATTTTCTCAAATTTACCAAGGCTCATCTTGTGGCCCAGCAGGTGGTCAGTCCTGGAGAATGTATGGTGTGCTACCTTTGGATGGAATCCTCAGTTATGTCAAACTGTCCTAAACTGTAATTTAAGGCCTGTGTTTCCATATTAATTTTCTGTCTGGATGATCTGTCCATTGATAAAAGTTGGGTGTTAAAGTTCCCCACTATTATTGTGTTACTCTTGACTTCTCCCTTTATGGTTGTTAGAATTTGCTTACATATTGAGCTACTCCTATGCAGGTTATATATATATATACATATATATATATTCATATGCATATCCACATATGTGTGTGTATATATATGTGTGTATATACATATATGTGTGTGTGTGTATATATATATATGTATATGTATAAAATCTTGCTTTTGTATCCACCCAGCCGGTTTATGTCTTTTGGCTGGTGAATTTAGTCCATTCATATTTAAGGTAATTATTGATAAATATGATCCTAGTGGGCTTCACATGTGGCTCTCCAGTAAAAAAACGTTGCCTGACAAGCAGGAAATGTGGGCTCAACCCCTGGGTCAGGAAGAGTCCCTGGAGAAGGAAATGGCAATCCACTCCAGTATTCTTGCCTCAGAAGTTCTTTGGGGAGAGAAGCCTGGTGGGCTACCGGGTTGCAAAATAATCAGACACCACTTAGTGACTAAATAGCAACAACAGTAATCCTATTACCATTTTCTTAATTGTTTTAGATTTATTTTTTTTTTTTTAGATCTTTTCCTTCTCTGTGTTTCCTGCCTAGAGATGTTCTTTTAGCATTTGTTGCAAAACTAGTTTGGTAATGCTGAATTCGCTTAACTTTTGCTTGTTTGTAAAACTTTTGATTCTCTGTCAAATTTGAACAAGAGTCTTGCTGGTTAGATTATTCTTGGTTATAGGTTCTTCTCATTACTTTAAATGCATCATGCCATTCCCTTCTGACTTGTACAGTTTCTGTTGAGAAATCAGTTGATAACCTTATGGGTGTTCCCGTGTATGCTGTTGTTTTCCCCTTGTTGCTTTTAATATTTTATCTTTGTCTTTAATTTTCATCAGTCTGACTACTGTGTGTCTCGGCATGTTTCTCTATGGTTTTATCCTGCCTGAGACTCTCTGTGCTTCCTGGACTTGGTCGACTATTTCCTTTCCCATATTATGGATGTTTTCAGTTATTATCTCTTCAAATATTTTCTTGGGTCCTTTCTCTCCCTTTCCTCCTTCTAGGACCCTGATAATGTGAATATTGGTGTTTTTAATGTTGTCTTAGAGGTCTCTTAGACTGTCTTCATTTCTTTTTTTTTTACATTCTGTTTTGTGGCAGTGATTTTCATCATTCTGTCTTCTAACTCATTTATCTGCTCTGTCTCAGTTATTCTGCTATTCAGTCCTTCTAGTGTTTGTTTTGTAGTTCTTCTAGGTCATTGGTAAACATTTCTTTCACCTTCTCCATTATTTTTCCAATATCCTGGACCATTTTCATTATCATTATTCTGAATCTTTTCCTGGAATGCTGCTTAGCTCTACTTTATTTAGCCGTTTTTTTGGGAATTTTACTTTGTTCCTCCATCTGGGACATAATCCTTTTTATTTTGATGAGCTTTCTACGATTGTGGGTTTTGTTCTGAAGTCTGTGGGGTTGTGGTTTTTCTTGCTTCTTCTGTCTGCCCTCTGGTGGATGAAGCTAAGAGGCTTATGTGACCTTCCTGATCGGAGAGACTGGCTGTGGGGAAAACTGGGTCTCCCTGGTACTCAGTAAAACTTTAACTTGATGATCTGCTGATCAGAGGAGCTGTGCTCCCTCCCTGTTAGTTGTTCGGCTCATGCCGGTGGTTACCTCCCAGGAGTGCTGCTCCACTGTCCTGCTGCAGGTCGCTGCCGACCCAGCCTCCACAGGAGACCCTCTAACATGTCAGGTAGGTCTTTTTCAGTCTCCTGCAGGGCCACTGATCCTTTCCTCTGAGTCCTGTTGTGGACAAGGTTTTGTTTGTACCCTCCAAGAGTGGAATCTCTGTTTTCCTCAGTCCTGTGGAAATCATGCAATCAAATCCCACTGGCCTTCACGGTAAGTCAGACTCTCTGGGGATTCCTAGTTTCTTTGCTGGATCCCCAGGCTGGGAAGCCTTACTTGAACCTTCACAACAGAAACATGTGAACCTTCACAACAGTGAGAGAACCCCTTTGGTTTATTTTTCTCCAGTTTGTGGGCCGCCTGCCCAGTGGGTGTGTGATTTGATTTGACCATGATTGTGCCCTTCTACTGTCTTGTTGAGGCTTCTTCTTTTCGTTGGACATGGGGTATCTTTTTCTGGTAGGTTCCAGCACCCTTCTGTCAATGACTCTTCAACAGCTAGTTGTGATTTTGGTGCTCTCATAGGAGATGAGTGCACATCCTTCTACTCTGTCATCTTGAATCAATCTCTTTTTGTGGTTTTGATTGGCATTTCGCTCATGGTTAGTGATGTTCAACCTCTTTTCTTGTATTTACTGGTCACTTGTACATACTTGGAGAATTGTCTATTCAAGTCCTTTGCCCACTTTAAAAGTTGAGGTTTTTTTTTTTTTTTCCCCCTTACCCTTTTTTCCCCTCATGTGTTTCTTTTGCAGAGAAAAAACCAACTCTTACTCTATGTTGGAAACTGTTTCTTTGACTTGCTTTTCATTGCTTTTGCTATTATAATCATACATAATTGCCTGCTTCAGAGGACCCTGACCTGAATGTAAACTAAAGTGCCTTTGTTCAGCTCACAGAGAGATAATCTGACCCTGCCCACCTTTGAATAGAAGACATTAACACATACCTTCCAAAGACTAGAAATGTTTTGCAAGATTGAAGATCCTTTCACTTCATTTCTGCACTGCCTCTCCTTCTCTATTCTGCCTTTTGACTTTGGTTCCTCATAGCCTCTCTCTTTGGCTCTGCAAAAGAACGTGGCTTCCAAACCCCAACAAGATGGTTGCTTTGAGACATTAGTCTACCATCTTCTCTGTCAGCTGGTCCAAATAAAGTCGTATGCCTTCCCTCAACACCTGTCCCTTGGGTTTATTGGCCTCTTGTGCAGTGAACAGAGTGAGATTGTACTCAGTAACATTGTTTTTGAAAATGTGCATGTTTGTATTTATTTAGTTGGTTGCATTGGATCTTAGTTGTGGCACACTGGATCATCAATCTTCCTTGTGGCATGTGTGTCCTTTTTTAGTTGTGTATGTGAGATCTTTTATTTGTGGTGTGTGGAGTCTTTTTGTTGCAGCATGTGCCAATCTTTAGTTACTGCATATGAACTCTTAGTTGTGGCTTGTGGGATCTAGTTTCCTGACAAGGGCTTAGTCCTGGGCCCCTTCTACACTTGGGAGTTTAATGTCCTAGTCACTGGGCCAACAGGGAATTCCCCTAGTGAATTTCCATTCAGTTCAGTTCAGTTGCCCAGTTGTGTCCAACTCTTTGTGACCGCATAGTCTGCAGCATGCCAGGCTTCCCCGTCCATCACCACTTCAGAGAGCTTGCTCAAACTCATGTCCATCAAGTCGGTGATGCCATCCAAAAATTTCATCCTCTTTTGACACTTTTTCCTCCTACCTTCAATCTTTCCCAGCATCAGTCTCTTTTCCAATGAGTCTGTTCTTTGCATCAGGTGGCCAAATTGTTGGGATTTCAGCTTCAGCATCAGTCCTTCCAATGAATATTCAGGATTGATTTCCTTTAAGATTGAGTGGTTTGATCTCCTTGCAGTTTAAGGGACTCTCGAGAGTCTTCTCCAACACCACAGTTCAAAAGTATCAGTTCTCTGGTGCTCAACTTTCTTTATGGTCCAACTCTTATATCCATACATACATGACTACTGGAAAACCCATAGCTTTGACTATACGGACCTTTGTCGGTTAAGTAGTGTCTCTGCTTTTAAATATGCTGTCTAGGTTGGTCATAGCTTTTCTTCCAAGCAGCAAGTTTCTTTTAATTTCTTAATCACTGCAGTCAGCATCTGCAGTGATTTTGGAGCCTGAGAAAATAATGTCTGTCACTCTTTCCACTGTTTCCCCATCTATTTGCCATGAAGTGATGGGACCAGATGCCATGATCTTAAGTTTTCTGAATGTTGAGTTTTAAGCCAACCTTTTCAGTCTCCTCTTTCACTTTGATCAAGAGGCTCTTTAGTTCTTTGTTTTCTGCCATAAGGGTGGTGTCATCTATGTATCTGAGATTATTGATATTTCTCCATGAAATCTTGATTCCAGCTTGTGCTTCATCCAGTTCAGCATTTTACATGATGTACTCTGCATATAAGGCAAATAACGAAGGTAACAAAATACAGCCTTGATGTACTCCTTTCCTAGTTGGGAATCAGTCTGTTGTTCCATGTCCAGTTCTAACTGTTGCTTCTTGACCTGCATTCAGATTTCCCAGGAGGCAGGTAAGGTGGTCTGGTATTCCCATCTCTTAAAGAATTTTCCACAGTTTGCTGTGATCCACATGGTCAAAGGCTTTAGCATAGTCAATGAAGCAGAAATAGATATTTTTCTGCAATTCTCTTGTTTTTTCTATGATCCAATGGATGTTGGCAATTTGATCTCTGGTTCCTCTGCCTTTTCTAAATCCAACTTGAACATCTGTAAGTTCTCAGTTCATGTACTGGTGAAGGCTGGCTTGGAGAATTTTGAGAATTACTTTGCTAGCATGTGAGATGAGTGCAATCTGCGATAGTTTGAACAATCTTAGCATTGTCTTTTATGGCAATTGGAATGAATGCTGAACTTTTTCAGTCCTGTGGCCACTGCTGAATTTTTCAAATTTGCCGACATATTGAGTGCAGCACTTAAACAGCATCTTCTTCTAGGATTTGAAATAGCTCGGCTGGAATCCCATCATCTCCACTAGCTTTGTTCATAGTGATGCTTCCTAAGGCCCACTTGACTTTGCACTCCAGGACGCCTGGCTCTAGGTGAGTTATCATACCATCTTGGTTATCTGAGTCATTAAGATCTTTTTTGTATAGTTCTTCTCTGTATTCTTGCCACCTTTTCTTAATATCCTCTGCTTCTGTTAGGTCTGTACAACTTCTGTCCTTTATTGTGCCTATCTTTGCATAAAATGTTCCCTTGGTATCTTTAATTTTCTTGAAGAGATCTCTAGTGTTTCCCATTCTATTTTCCCCCTCTATTTCTTTGTATTGACAACATAGGAAGGCTTTCTTATCTCCTCTTGCTATCCTTTGGAATTCTGCATTAAGATGGATATATCTTTTTCTCCTTTGCCTTTTGTCTATCTTCTTTTCTCAGCTATTTGTAAGGCCTCCTCGGACAACCATTTTGCCTTTTTGCAATTTTTTTTCTTGAGGATGGTCTTTATTACTGCCTCCTGTACAATTTACAAACCTCTGTTCATAGTTCTTCTGGCACTCTATCTATCGGATCTAATCCCTTGAATCTATTTGTCACTTCCACTGTATAATCATAAGAGATTTGATTTAGATAAGTCTGAATTTTTCAATAGGGATTTCATGATCTGAGCCACAGTCACCTCCAGGTCTTGTTTTTGCTGACTGTACAGAATTTCTCCATCATTGGCTGCAAAGAATATAATCAATCTGATTTTGGTGTTGGCCATCTGGTGAGGTCCATGTGTAGAGCCTTCTCTTGTGTTGTTGGAAGAGGATGTTTGCTATGACCAGTGAGTTCTCTTGGCAAAACTCTGTTAGCCTTTGCCCTGCTTCATTTTCTACTCCAAGGTCAAATTTGTCTGTTATCCAGGTATCTCTTGACTTCCTACACTTGCATTCCAGTCCCCTATAATGAAGAGGACATTTTTTGTTGGTGTTAGTTCTAGAAGGTCTTATATGTCTTCACAGAACCACTCAACTTCAGCTTCTTCAGCATTTGTGGCTGGGGCACAGATTTGGATTACAATGATATTGAATGGTTTGCCTTGGGAATGAATAGAGATCATTCTGTCATTTTTGAGACTGCATCCAAGTACTGCATTTTGGACTCTTTTATTGACTATTATGGCTACTCTGTGTCTTCTAAGGGATTCTTGCCCACAGTAGTAAATATAATGGTTACTTGAATTAAATTCACCCATTCCAGTCCATTTTGATTCAGTGATCTCTAAAATGTCAGTGTTCACTTTTGCCATCTCCTGTTTCACCACTTCCAATTTGCCTTGATTCATGGACCTAACACTCCAGGTTTCTATGTAGTATTGTTCTTTACAGCATCTGGCTTTAATTTCATCACCAGTCACATCCACAACTGGGTGTTGTTTTTGGTTTGGATCAAGCAAAGTGAAAGAAAGTGATTTTGTTGGATAACTTCTATTGTAGTTTTTCAAGTTTCTTAGTGTTTTTCAAGTTTTTCTTTTGCTAATCTGCTATATAACACTTGCAGTGAATTGTTTATTTCTGATGTTGTAATTTTAACTCTAAGGATACCTTTTGATATTTTTATATATCTTCTTACTATAAGTTCATTTTGTTCATTTGTTTTCCTTTAAGATTCTTCAATATATTTATAACTTTTAAAGTCATTGTCCACAAATTCTATCATCTCTCTAATTATGGTTTTGTTTCTGTTGACTGGTTTTTCTCTTGGTTTTGTGTCACGTTTTTCCAGCTTCTTTGCTTATCTAATAATTTTTATTAGATTTTAGACATTTTAAATGTTATACCTATGAATGTCTAGGCTTCCCTGGTGGCTCAGCTGGTAAAAAATCTGCCTGCAATGCAGGAGACCTGGGTTCAATCCCTGGGCTGGGAAGATCCCCTGGAGAAGGGAAAGGCTACCCACTCCAGTATTCTGGCCAAGTCCTTATGCAAAGGCAAATGCAGCTTAACACTCAGCAGAAAACTTGAGGTGAATCATTTACAAATTTCTGGAGTACTTTTTATGTATAATGTAATCTTTTCCTGAACTTTGTACTATAAATTCCAGCTGCCTTGGCCTTATCTCAGCAGGTCTATTAAGCCTTATTTGGGTTTCTTCTCCTTGTGCCATGATATAGAAAGTTGAAATTTTAGTATGATGGTTGGACAATTTGTAGAACTCACTTTGATTTCTAATACCTCAAAAACATTGTTTGACAAATTTTGTATGGTTTTCTAATTGTTTATAGTCAGAGGGAAAATTTGTCTTGGTGAAAGTAGTCTTCCAATTTTGGTTGAACTTACATTTATGTGTATACTGGTTATTTAGATATTGTCTGTTTTAAACTCTCTGTTCAGTTCTTTTGTCAGTCATTTCTTATATGATTGTCTTTTTGTTTTTAATCTGTAGAACTTCTCTAAGTAGGATACCTTTGCTAGACATTTATTGCAAATATCATCTACTCAGTGACTTGCTTTTGCATTACTTTAGTGCTTTTTATCATAAAAAAATTTATTTAAGTCAGTCTCCTGAATCTTTTTTATAAATATATTTATTTTTTAATTGAAGGATAACTGCTTTACAGAATTGACTTTTACACTATATTTGATAAATATGAGTTATTTGAAAGAATTTTAGTGGAGTATGGAAGTTATTACTTTTTACATAGTACATTTTATAATTTTTCCTTTTGTGCACATTTGTGTATTCTATTTTCAAAATTTCCTGCTTACTCCAAAGTCATAAAGATATTTTTCTCCACTTTTTCCTCTCAGTACATTAATTTTCCTTTTTACATTTAGATTGATTACCTACCTAGAATTGATTTATATGTAGTATAAGATTGATATCAAGATTTTTTGTATTGTTATTTCATTGATTTAGCATAATTTATGTAAATAACCAACCTTTTCTCACTACATTTCAGATGCACATTTGTTTTAATCCATGTCACCTTATATGGATTAGTCTGTTTCTAGACTATTATGTTTCATTTGTCTACTTGCCCATTTTGCACAATACCATACAATTTTAATTATGGTAGTTTTATAATAACTTTTAATATATAGTCATGTTAGTTCATGAAATTCATGCTTCTTTTTCCAAAGTGTGTTGCTTTTTATTGGCTTTTTCATTTCCGTATTAATTACAGAATCAGCTTGTCACTTTTCAGAAATGAAAAATATGCTAGAACTTTGATTGGAATTATACTGAGAAATTATCATCTTAATAGTTATCACTTAGGAATATGCTATGTCCATCCATTTATCTAGTTTTTCTTTTATTTATATGCATAATATTTTATAGCTTTGATTTACTTTATTTTATTGTAATTCAGATCATAGTGTTTTATAATTTCCAGTATTATTTTTTCTTTGAACTATGGGTTATTTAGAAATATGTTGTTTAATTTAAAAATACTTGGTGATTTTTTAATTTATAGTTTAAAATTATGTTATAAGAGAATGTATTCTTACTGAGTTCAATCCAATGAAATTTGTTGAAGCTTGCTTTTAGGCTCAGCATGTCATGGTAAACTTACCAATCTTGAAAAGGTCGTTTGGTGTAGCATGGTACCTAAATCAAGTAGTTTAATCATGCTGTCCAAATCTTCTATATCCTTAACCTTCTGTTTGTTTGTTTTCTTGTTCTGAAAGAGGTATGCTGAAATTGTTAATTTTTGATTTACATAATGTTTTGTTTTACATAATTTCAATATATATATGTATATGTTTATATATATATGTTTATGATTCTGCTTTGTATGAGTTAGTGACATTTGGTTTTTTAACTTTTTAATGGATTAATCAAGTATTTTATATATTTTTTCTCTTCAATTAATGTGAAGTTTGCAAAGGTGGCTTACTACCCTTTACTTCTCTCTGTATCTATGCCCTTTACAATGTGCCTTGGCAGCTTCTATCATCAGTTTTATGTATTTTGAAATAATATTTTTAGAGGCATGCAAATTTAAGACTGCTTATATCTTCTTATGGAATTGATCCTTTTAGCTATATGTAGTATTTGTAACTTTTATCTCTTGTAGTACAACTTAACTTAAAGTACACTTTGTCTGACTTTATTATAGCCACACCAGTTTTTTTTGTTTGTTTGTTTGTTTGTTTTTGTGTGGTTTATCTTTTGCTATGCTTTTCCTTCCAACCTATAATCAATTATGTTTTAATTCACCATATAGGTTCTTAAAACTCAACATGCCATACAAAATTCCACAATTAACATCACAGAGTATATTGGGGAAATGGGACCAGGTGTTAGGGGAAGCCCACTGACTGAAACTGCCCACCCTGACCAGGCATGATAGTAACCATTTGCATGAGTTATTTTAAAAGTTCCATATTGCCTATCTGCAGGTGGCAAGAGACGTCTATAAGATCACCCCTTTTGCCTCCCTCTCCTGCCTTCTTCTGTCTCTTCTTTCAATCTGGCTTCCTTTCCTCCCTTTGAAATCTTTGAAGACCTGAGATGTTTTCATTTCTTCTGTTAGTACTTGGATATGAAGTTCTCTGTATCTATAGGAGGTTTTCTGAGAGACTGTAATCTTGTATTTAAGGGAGTGTCTGATTAGGACTGCCAGGTTTATGTGTGTATTTTATGCTTTGTGTTCTGTGTTGTGATTTGTGATGGCCATTTTGCTTTGTGTGGCCATCATTTGGTTTAGACATGATGCCATTTTATTAGAACTTGACACCTGGGCTCAGGAACACTTATCTAGACCATATCTAACTCCTGAGACTGAGGAAAAATGTGAAGAAGCCTGTAAACATTTTATTTATTCCAATTGCTATTTATAAACTAGCAAATTTTATATTGTAATATCTAATTCATGACTAAGTTTAGAAAATGAAACTAGATCTCTGGTTGTGTCTGTCTGGATATGTGCATGTCTCAATATGTGTCTTTGGATAATATCGCTGTTGTTAATTTATGAATGAGTCCTATTTAATTGACTTAAAGTAAGGACTTACAAATCAAACAATTCCAGATTAAGCTAAATGAATTTCATGTTCACATGAACTAGGAAATATTCAATATTAAATTAGTACCTGGTAAAATAGACATGTCTTTAGAACCATCAATAAGTATAATACTTCTGTTGTATCTAGACTTACTAGAGGTCAAATACGACTGTATTCTATCTGTTACAAATCTGTCAACAAGAAAAGGAATGCAATGTGAAATAAAACTTTTCAAGGAAGTGTTTTCAGTAAAAGGAGGTATGAGAAATGAAAAATTACTGAAATGAGTTAGTTATACATGATCAGGATTTTCTAAGATTGGATTGCATTTATTTGGATAAAATGACTTTGTTAGGAATGACACAGCCGTAAGAAAGTTAGTCAGAGCCAACTAGGTCCAAGATGACAGAGCTGACTTTCACTAGATCTGGAGTCTCAGTATATACCCGCATTATAACGTATCAGCAAACTCAGTGACACACCCACCAGCATTGGCTAAATCTGACTGAATGTTCTAAACCCCTTTGATTTTTTGGATAAAAATTCCTAAGTCAAATTCTATTGCAGTTCTTTTGACCTCAGCTAACTTTGGGATGCTTCAAATGGCCCCTGAAACATCCCAAAGAGAGATATTAAACTAATTGTATTTATTTGGTTGGTTAAATTACATGGGAAGTATTATCAAAAGAGTAATAAATCCTCTTAGGTTATCAGTTCAGTTCAGTTGCTCAGTCGTGTCTGACTCTTTGCGACCCCATGAACTGCAGCACGCCAGGTCTCCCTGTCCATCACCAACTCTCGGAGTCCACCCAAACCCATGTCCATCGAGTCGGTGATGCCATCCAGCCATCTCATCCTCTGTCATCCCCTTCTCCTCCTGCTCTCAATCTTTCCCAGCATCAGGGTCTTTTCCAATGAGTCAGCTCTTCTCATTAGGTGACCAAAGTATTGGAGTTTCAGCTTCAACATCAGTCCTTCCAATGAACACCCAGGACTGATCTCCTTTAGGATGGACTGGCTGGATCTCCTTGCAGTCCAAGGGACTCTCAAGAGTCTTTTCCAACACCACAGTTCAAAAGCATCAATTCTTTGGCGCTCAGCCTTCCTTATAGTCCAACTCTCACATCCATACACGACTACTGGAAAAACCATAGCCTTGACTAGCTGAATCTTTGTTGGCAAAGTAATGTCTCTGCTTTTTAATATTCTGTCTAGGTTGGTCATAACTTTCCTTCCAAGGAGCAAGCGTCTTTTAATTTCATGACTGCAGTCACCATCTGTAGTGATTTGGGAGCCCAGAAAAATAAAGTCAGCCACTGTTTCCACTATTTTCCCATCTATTTGCCATGAAGTGATGAGACTGGATGCCATGATCTTAGTTTTCTGAATGTTGAGCTTTAAGCCAACTTTTTCACTCTCCTCTTTCACTTTCATCAAGAGGCTCTTTGGTTCTTCCTCACTTTCTTCCATAAGGGTGGTGTCATCTGCATATCTAAGGTTATTGATATTTCTCCCAGCAATCTTGATTCCAGTTTGTGCTTCCTCCAGCCCAGCTTTTCTCATGATGTACTCTGCATATAAATTAAATAAGCATGGTGACAATATACAGCCTTGACATACTCCTTTTCCTATTTGGAACCAGTTTGTTGTCCCACGTCCAGTTCTAACTGTTGCTTCCTGGCCTGCATACAGGTTTCTCAAGAGGCAGGTCAGGTGGTCTGGTATTCCCATCTCTTTCAGGTTATACTGTATGGTAAATATTACTAATATAGATACATTAGAAATTATATGGAGTTACTAAAATTCTGATTGTTCTGGTATTCTAATGGGAAACCTGATGACTTCACAAAGGATACCAAAAGGACTGAGTGAACTGGTGAATGTGCTTATAGCTTTTATGGTTTCTATCTGAAAAATTATGGGTTTGAATCTGTGTTTTTCAGGAGTAGGGAAAACCTTCCCTTCAAACTAATTATGACAGTAATTTGGTAAAATTAAACTTTATAAAAAGATTGAAACATTTATCTTTTCTATCTGACCCTGGAGGTTGGAAACTCTTAGGTTTCTTGTAACTTTATTAGATAAATTAGAAAGATTATCTCACTAACAAGTGCAAAAATATCAAGGAACTTTTGGTACCTTGAGAAGGGAGGGATTAGCCTAACAAATCTATGATAAGCCTTTGGCATGATTTTTTAGCTGTGAAAGGTTTTATTTTAAAAGTTCAGTCTGAGACTCTATAAAAGTTTCAGCAAAGCAAAAAAGCCTATGATCAATTAGTGCAGTGAGGTGATCAATTATGGTTATATAAATCATCAGGCCAAGTTTATTGAGACCAGACCTATTTTGCAAACAAGCTAGTTTTAATTTGGTTATATTTGGTAAAATGAGGGTGGTTTTAGGGAGAAAAATATGTTTTAATGAATGCTAAATCTGAATTTGTTAGTGGAGGTCTGTATCTACAAAGACTCATTTCCTGGATAGTTCTTTGCTGTTATGGGATATTAATGTAAAATTTAATTGAATTCTTAAAGAACACCCTAAGTTTGTTTCTGAAGCTTATCTCAGTAATCTGTCTTTGGATGAAGATCAGGTGCCTCACAACCTGCAATGAGGACTGGAAAAAGACATAGTTTAAGGGATTGTCTCCAACCTGGATCGAAGGAACTTTTTATCAGGTACTCTTAACTAATTCATGCATAGTAAAACTGGAGGGAAATCAACTCTTAGATTAATTCCCACTTCTAAAGGCCCCTACACTGGACTGGCCTATAGATAGGACAGCTGACCTGATCGCACCTTAGAAAGATGCTCAAACAGAGGAAACTGCACTATACTAGGACAAGACGATGATGACATCAGAAGTAGACAGGTGACCCAAGATCCTCGAGATGACTTGAATGATCATTTATAATGTTTTCTTCATTTCTTGGACCTTTGCATATGAATCAAATGTTTTTCTATCATAGGTATGATCCTATGCTAGTTTTAGAAATCAATCCAATTGTTGGGTTTGTGGCCAATTACCTGTGTCTAGTTCTAGGTTGTCTTGGTGAACTTCTTTACTCCGAAACTCTGATTGGTTGGCCCTGAGGAAACTTGCTATAAAAGGAAAATTATAGTTCATGTTCAGGTCACTATTGATATTCCTCTCACCTGGTTAATTCAGAATAGTGTGTTCTGACCCTGGTCATAGATTTAAGTTTTCTTCTAAGGTCATTCAAACTCAGAGTGACAAGCTAAGTCTCAATTAACAAAAAACCCTATAACCTCTCATCTATTAAAAGGAAAACTCCCATAACTACAGGATGGAATTATAATACCAGGCTATGGTAACTTAAGTTTAAAGTCCCCTCTATTTTAAAAACAACTAAATCATACTAATGATAATCAGCCTAGGAAACTGGGCTATGTGCCTTATAGACAGTGCCAATATATAATTTCCCTGGAAGATAAGGATTGGAACAGAATAGACTAAGTCAGGTGACCTGGGATATTACTGGGCTGCAGCTAATGAAAGTTATTGGCTTAATTCTTACTTAAGACTTTACTAATACTGTTAGCTATGTTATTTGTATTTCATCTGTTTCACAGAATTGCTGTCTCTTACACTGCCAAACGTGTGACTGAGTCTCTGATAAAATAATATATAGTTCCATATGAGATCAATGATGGCAAGAGTGTAATTCTAGATTTGGGAAGAAGCAACAAGAGGGAACATTTTCCTGCACTAAGAGGCTAGTAAGACAAATGGTCCAGAGAATTTTGGATACTGTTTCATGGCCTAGTCCAGTAACAGCACATTGAATGGCCTGTCAACAAAATCTTTGCCAGACCTGAGAATCAGTGTTCTCAGCACCGTGGGATGAAATGGTCATGAAAGCCTACCCCCTCAACCCCAAATTAAGGTCAAGTTTATGACCAAGAAGGGACCCTCCCAACTGGAAACTGCCACTTGCCACCTAACTCTACGAAGATTAAATCATGGCCACTACAGCTTCTGACCTTCAACACCCCTGAAAGGAGTTCAGGGTGGAAATCAGGAATGAGGCACTTTGTACTCTGGGAAAAATGGGCAGAACTGGCCTTCAGATACTTAGATTCTTTTCAGGGGAAGATTTTATGAGTCTTAATTCTTGCATCTTCGCCTACTTAGAGGAACACTGGCATCGTTAATGGTGACATCTGCTTTGGTTATTACAGAGAATATTACAATTAAAAGTCAAAATAGAGTAGCTATGTTTCAGATATGCAAGGAAATAACTAGGTGACCTTATGGGTGTAATTTCATATTAGTCCTTGTATTGCAAAAAACTTGATCTGAGTTGTGTCAGACTTGGATGCCACAGTCTCAAAACAATGTTAGCTGGCAGCTAGTAACCCCAACCTTACTTTTGTAAAGCTAGGCAACTGGATACCTGGGTACAAGTCTCCCCAAAGTGCCAGGTCCAGACTGGGCTTCAGGTTTATTCTTCTGAAAATAAGTGAGGTTTATTGTGTCTGTTAAAATTCCAGTTGTTACTCTTCCAACTACTTCTAAGTGGGTCTATTATATCAAAATGGCAGACCAAGGGGTTGAGATTTTAATCATACAAGTCTCAAATCTAAGACTTGGAACTCAGAAATGCTTCCAATTCAGTGTCTAGTCTCCAAACTGAGGCAGTCCTATGCCACATTTTGACAGGAGGTTATCAGTGTCATAGTCGCCCAGTTCCCTGAATTAAAACTGAGCAGGACTCTGTGGGGCTCTAGAGTACAAACCCTTTCTTTGTTCCTCATTTCTTATTTGTGGGATATAGGCTTCATTCAGCATCCTTGACCTTCCTTGAGTTCCAAAGGGTATATTAAAACAGTTTCTGATCAGAGAGGGAGGAGATATAGAAACAAGAGGAACAATCAAATGGTGGTACAACCTTGGGCCAAAATCCTGGTTCTTACTTAAGCAATATATGTAACAATATCTTGGAGTTCTTCTGCAGAACTGGGGCCCCACCCAGGTAGAATATGATACTTCAGGCTGAGCACAAGATTCCTGGAGCACCACTCTGTTGTCTCACCACCAAGCAATCAGAAGAAAATCACACACATTGCAGCCCTCATCCTGAAATTTGCCTTCTGTTTCTGAAGTCTGGTGATGATCATCCTGTTAAGTCTCCTGTTTAGCCCCTGTCTCGTCTGTGACAGGGTCCAATAGTTTCAGGCTAAATTGCTATTACTAGGAGGGTGCATGCTGGTTTCAGGGTGAATACTTTGACTTAGGTCAGGTAGAGAGAGACTTCTGCTCTGCTAGGCAGGATTACACCCAGGCACAGCAGGAAGAAATTACAGAATGAGACCTCCATCCCAAGTCCCAAGAAGCATCTTCAGTATCAAATCTCTCAGGGAGGAGTTGTTAGGAGAAGCACACTGACTGAAACTGCCTATCCTGGCCAGGCACCATAGTAACCATTTGCATGAGTTGTTTTATGACAGGAGGTCCTGGTAACGAGCACAGAACTAGTAAGCCATCACCAACTCAAAGTGTTCGGGAAAGGTCAAAAGGCAACACCACATGTCCGATCACCTCACAAAACCCTTCTCGCTGGCATCCATCTTGGCTGAGCAATGTGTACACCACCAGGAAGGACTCTGAGTCAGAATGATTGATCGGAGACAACCCGGAAACTAACCCCATCACCATAAAGCCCAAGACTGTGAGCTGTGTGGCGGAGCAGTTCTCCTGGGTTCCCTCAGCCTACTGGTCTCTGCCTGGGCACATCTTCCCAATAAAATCTCTTCTTTGTCAGCTCACGTGTCTCCTTGGACAATTCATTTCTGAGTGTTAGACAAGAGCCCACTCTCAGGCCCTGGAAGGGTTCCCCCTTCCTGCAACAGGGTCATAACATTAAAAAAACTTCATTAGGGACACATACAAAAGATGGGAACCTAGTAAATATTATAACACAGATTCTGCTGTTATGACAATATGAGGAACTCTATGGACACTGGTGGAAATTATTTTAAAACAAACATTTAAAGTCTCTAAAATGGTCTGAAGCATACAGAAAAGGAAGAAATATTTATTCAAGAAAACCTAAAACTTGGTAACAAATAGTGAGAATCTGTGGTATCTGAGTCACAACCTGCTCCATTCTTCCCGTGCCCCAGCTCAGGGTGTTGAGAACTCCACTCCAGACAGGGGCAGCTACAAAAAAGGGCATCCTTTCCCTCAGCTCCCAATTGGAAACACAGGAAGGGCAAGCAGGGGATCAACGTTTCTCATTTGGCCCTTGGTTATCCACTGTAAAGGTTAAATTCCTGGTGAATGTGCTCAAGAGGTGGGGGCTCCCATATTCTGTCAGTCTCCACACATAGAAGAGAGGCTGTACTTTGAGTGTGGTCCTCTGAAACTACGAGGGCCCTGATTGCCCTCACGCTAGCTAGCATTTAAAGTGGAGATTCCATACTAGGAGAGGCAAACTAAGAAGACCAGAGGCTGCAGCTTCCCCTCCTCTTCTATGGAACATTTCATTATTAAAACAGGTGTTTTTTCCCAGAGAGAAGCATGCCACTGTCCCTACCCCCAACTCTAGAGCTGTAGCTCAAAGGTTTTTCCTTGAGGGAGGAGTAGGTGTAAAACAGAATACTTTGAAACTCTTCCAAAAGGAACTGAGCTTATTTGCAACAGAAAGTAGGGTTGTTCAAGCCTAAGGACTGTTTAGCATTATGCTAAAAATAATGGAGGTTATGGCGAAAAACAATAAAAGGAAACACTGCTAGATTTATTAGAAAGTGAAAGTCGCTCACTTGTGTCTGACTGTTTGTGACCCAGGCCAGGATACTGCAGTGGATAGCCTTTCCCTTTTCCAGGGGATCTTCCCAGCCCAGGAATTGAACTGGGGTCTACTGCACTGCAGGGGGATTCTTTACCAACTGAGCTATCAGGGAAGCCTCTAGATTTATTATAACTATAAGTTAAACTGTAAGGTGTCTAGTTTACAGAGAGAACCAGGAAATGAATCTGCTAAGAAGAGCACTCTTTAGATTCCTTGTTATCAGAACAAATCTCAAACACAGACTTTAAACTATCCCTGTAACAGAAACCTCAATTAAATTTGATCAGTCTGTGTAGCAATTTAAATGCCAGGGCATTATTAAAAATATGTTAGAGTTTCAGCTTCAGAAACTATGTTAACAGAGCAATCACTCAGTAATTAGTGGAGCTTAACATCTGAGAGTAGACAGGGAGACAGAGAGGCAAAAATCACCCTGTCTTCCTGGGGTAAGTGCACATGCTTAAGGCTGCACCTTCTAAAGCTTCACACTGCAAGGGATAAGTTGACTTCACTAAAATAATTCAGTGGGTCAGTAAACAAATAAACAACATATAATGACAACAAGTCATGGGGAGGGGGAGGACAGAGACCAGTCCTCAGAATTTCTATAATATATTGCCTAAAATATAGGCTTCAACAGTGTGTGAACCGAGAACTTCCAGATGTTCATGCTGGATTTAGAAAAGGCAGAGGAACCAGAGATCAAATTGCCAACAGCCATTGGATCAGAGAAAAAGCAGGAGAGTTCTGGAAAATCATTTACTTCTGCTTTATTGATGACATCAAAGCCTTTGATTGCATGGATCACAGCAAACT
The DNA here is from genome assembly GCF_963930625.1 of Muntiacus reevesi. Classification (NCBI taxonomy): domain Eukaryota; kingdom Metazoa; phylum Chordata; class Mammalia; order Artiodactyla; family Cervidae; genus Muntiacus; species Muntiacus reevesi. Next base: position 179,513,487 of record NC_089249.1, on the reverse strand, counting down.
GTGGAAAATTCTTAAAGAGGTGGGAATACCAGACTACCTTATCTGCCTCCTAAGAAATCTGTTTGCAGGTCATGAAGCAACAGTTAAAACCGGACATGGAACAATGGACTGCTGTCAAATTGGGAAAGGAGTACGTCAAGGCTGTATATCATCACCCTGCTTATTTAACTCATATGCAGAGTATATCATGTGAAATGCCGGGCTGGATGAAGCACAAGCTGGAATCAAGATTGCTGGGAGAAATATCAATAGCCTCAGATATGCAGATGACACCACCTTTATAGCAGAAAGTGAAGAGGAACCCAGGAGCCTCTTGATGAAAGTGAAAGAGAAGAGTGAAAAAGTTGACTTAAAACTCAACATTCAGAAAACTAAGATCATGGAAGAAAAGCAATGACTAACTTAGGCAGCATATTAAAAAGCAGAGACATTACTTTGGCGACAGAGGTCCATATAGTCAAAGCAATGTTTTTTTCCCAGTAGTCATGTATGGATGTGAAAGTTGGACCATAAAGAAGGCTGAGTGCAAAAAAATTGATGCTTTTGAACTGTGGTGTTGGAGGAGATTCTTGAGAGTTTCTTGGACTGTAAGGAGATCCAACCAGTCTATCCTAAAGGAAATCAGTTTTGAATATTCATTGGAAGGACTGATGCTGAAGCTGAAACTCTAACATTTTGGCTACCTGATGTAAAGAACTGACTCATTGGAAAAGACCCTGATGCTAGGAAAGGCTGAAAGTAGGAGGAGAAGGGGATGACAGAGGATGAGATGGTTGGATGGCATCACCGACTCAGCGGACATGAGTTTGAGCAAGCTGTGGGAGTTGGTGATGAACAGGGATGCCTGGGGTGCTGCAGTCCATGGGGTCACAAAAAGTCAGACACGACTGAGTGACTGAACTGAACTGAATTACCTAAAATATCTATTTTCCAACAACAAAAAAATTTATAAGGCATGGAAGTAAAACAGGAAAATCTGACCTGTACCTGGAGAAAAAACCATTAAACAGAAACTGCCTGGAGAAAGAATAGATGTCTGACTTGACAGACATAGACTTAATAGCAGTCATTATAAATATCTTCAAAGAACTAAAGGAAACTGCCACAGTCACCAAGACAGTATGGTACTGACACAAAGACAGAAATATAGATCAATGGAACAGAATAGAAAGCCCAGAGATAAATCCACGTACCTATGGACACCTTATCTTCAACAAAGGAGGCAAGGATATACAACGGAAAAAAGATAACCTCTTTAACAAGTGGTGCTGGGAAAACTGGTCAACCACTTGTAAAAGAATGAAACTAGAACACTTTCTTAACACCATACCCAAAAATAAGCTCAAGATGGATTAAAGATCTAAATGTAAGAACAGAAACTATAAAACTCCTAGAGGAGAACATAGGCAAAACACTCTCCAACATAAATCACAGCAGGATCCTCTATGGCCCACCTCCCAGAATATTGGAAATAAAAGCAAAAATAAACAAATGGGACCTAAATAAACTTAAAAGCTTTTGCACAACAAAGGAAACTATAAGCAAGGTGAAAAGACAGCCCTCAGAATGGAAGAAAATAATAGCAAATGAAGCAACAGAAAAAGGACTAATCTCAAAAATATACAAGCAACTCTTGCAGCTCAATTCCAGAAAAATAAATGACCCAATCAAGAAATGGGCCAAAGAACTAAACAGACATTTCTCCAAAGAAGACATACAGATGGCTAACAAACACATGAAAAGATGCTCGACATCACTCATTATCAGAGAAATGCAAATCAAAACCACAACGAGGTACCATTACACGCCAGTCAGGATGGCTGCTATCCAAAAGTCTACAAGCAATAAATACTGGAGAGGGTGTGGAGAAAAGGGAACCCTCTTACGCTGTTGGTGGGAATGCAAACTAGTACAGCCACTTTGGAAAACAATGTGGAGATTCCTTAAAAAAACTGGAAATAGAACTGCCATATGACCCAGCAATCCCACTCCTGGGCATACACACTGAGGAAACCAGATCTGAAAGAGACACGTGCACCCCACTGTTCATCGCAGCACTGTCTATAATAGCCATGACCTGGAAGCAACCTAGATGCCCATCAGCAGATGAATGGATAAGAAAGCCATGGTACATATACACAATGGACTATTACACTCAGCCATTCGAAAGAATACATTTGAATCAGTTCTAATGAGATGGATGAAACTGGAGCCCATTATACAGAGTGAAGTAAGCCAGAACGATAAAGACCAATAGAGTATACTAACACATATATATGGAATTTAAAAAGATGATAATGATAACCCTATATGCAAAACAGAAAAAGAGGCACAGATGTACAGAACAGACTTTTGAACTCTGTGGGAGAAGGCGAGGGTGGGATGTTCTGAGAATAGCATTGAAACAAGTATACTATCAAGGGTGAAACAGACCACCAGCCCGGGTTGGATGCATGAGACAAGTGCTCAGGGCTGGTGCACTGGGAAGACCCAGGGGGATGGGATGGAGAGGGAGGTGGGAGTGGGGATCGGGATGGGGAACACATGTAAATCCATGGCTGATTCATGTCAATGTATGGCAAAAACCACTACAATATTGTAAAGTAATTAGCCTCCAACTAACAAAATAAATGAAGAAGAAAAAAAAAAAGAACTAAAGGAAACCATGCTTAAAGTAAGGAGGTATCATGACAATGTCTCATTAAATAGAAGATACCAACAAGATGTAGAAGTGATTAAAAAGAATCAAATGGAAATTCTAGAGTAAAGTATAATAACTGAAATGAAAAATTCATCATAGTAGGCACAACAGTAAACTATCAGAAGAAAGGATTAGTGAGTTTGAATGCAGATTAACAGAAATTTTATCAGTAGAAGAATAATTATAAAAAGAAATAAAAATGAACAGAGCTTCATAGAAATGTGGGCAACATTAAGTGCTTAAACATGTGTGTAATTTGACTGCCAGAAGGATAGAAGATAGTGAAGCAGAAAAAAAATTTGAAGAAACAATGGCTGAAAATTTTCCAAATTTGAGGGAAAACTTTACACAATTGAGAAGCTCAAGGAATTGTTAGTAGGATAACCACAAAGAGATTCACAAGCAGACACATAAATGCTGAAAGACAAAGGCAAAGAGAACGTTTTTAAAGCAAGAAACTAAAAATAAATAAATACTTACAAGGTATCCTCAGTAAGATTTCTTTATTTCTCAGCAAAAACAATGGATGCTGGAAGGCATTTGGATAACATAGTCTAAGTGTTCAATGAAAAAAAAAAAGTCAACCAACAATCATATATCCAAGAAAGTTATATTTCAAAAACCAAGACATAATAAAGACATTCTCATATAAACAAAATCTGAGAGAATTTGTTGCCAGAAAACCCATCTTACAAGAAATACCAAAGGCAGCTCCTCAGACTGGAAGCAAATAATCTCAGGTAGTAATTTAATTTCACATGAAAAAACAAAGAACATCAGTAAAAATAATTATATTGAAGATAGTATAAATGCATATTTCCTTTTCTTTCTACTCCTAATAGATCTAAAATGCAATTGTATAAAATAATGTGTAAATATATTAGTGTTTTGAGTCTTTAAAATATATAAACAATAGCTCAAAGGAGGAGTATAGGAACTGTGTTGGGCTAAGGAAATGACTCCAGATGTTAACTTGAAGCCTCAGGAACAAATGAAAAGAAGTAGAAGTGATAAATTAGAAGGCTACTATGACAAAAGTTATTAAGTGTATCTTTGATTTCCTTTCTTTTGTCAGTTTCTTTAAAGGACATAAAATTAAAGTAATAATTATACAATATGTTGTATTTTAAATATTTATAGATGAAATTGTTTATAAAATAATACCACAAAAAGTGGGAAATAGGAATAGAGCTGAGCTATATAGTAGTAGCATTTCTATATCTCACTGAAATTAAGTTACAGTATATCTGAATAGATTCTGATCGACTAAGATGTATATGTAAGCCCAAGAGTAACCCCTAAGGAAATAACAAAAAAATAGTGCAAAAAAAATCTTTAAAGAAATCAAAATGTTACATCATGAAATAGCTGAGAAAAGAAGAGAAGTAAAAGGCAGAGGAGAAAGGAAAAAATATACTCAACTAAATGAAGAGTTCCAGAGTATAGCAAGGAGAGATAAGAAAGACTTCTTAAGCGAACACTGCAAAGAAATATAGGAAAACAATAGGGAAAGACTAGAGATCTCTTCAAGAAAATTGGAGATACTAAGGGAACATTTCGTTCAAAGATGGGCTCAATAAAGGACAGAAAGGGCAGGGACCCAACAGGAGCAGAAGAGATTAAGAAAAGGTGGCAAGAACACACAGAAAAACTATACAAAAAAGATCTTAATGACCCAGGTAACCACGATGTAGTGATCCGTCACCTACAGCCAGACATCCTGGAGTGTGAAGCCAAGTGGGCCTTAGACAGCATCACGACGAGCAAAGCTAGTGGAGGTGATGGAATATCAGCTGAGCTCTTTAAAATCTTAAAAGAGGGTGCTGCTACAGAGCTGCACTCAATATGTCAGCAAATTTGGAAAATTCAACAATGGCCATAGGACTGGAAAAGGTCAGCTTTCATTCCAATACCAAAGAAAGGCAATGCCAAAGAATGCTCAAGCTACCACACAATTGTTCTCATTTCACATGCTCAAAATTCTTCAAGCTAGGCTTCAACAGTACATGAACTGAGAACTTCCAGATGTTCAAGCTGGATTTAGAAAAGACAGAGGAACTAGAGATCAAATTGCCAACATCCATTGGATCAGAGAAAAAGCAAAGAAATTCCCAAAAAATTTCCAGTAAAAAAAATTCTACTTCTGCTTCATTGACTATATATGATAAAGCCTTTTACTGTGAGGATCACAACAACCTATAAAAAATTCTTAAGGAGATAGGGGTATCAGACCATTTCATCTGCCTCCTGAGAAACCTGTATGCAGGTCAAGAAGCAGCAGTTAGAATCAGACATGAAACAACAGACTGGTTTAAAATTCGGAAAGGAGTATGTCAAGGCTGCATACTATCACTATGCTTATTTAACTTATATGCAGATTATATCATGCAAAATGCCAGACTGGATGACCACAATCTGGTATCAAGATTGCTGGGAGAAATTCAGCAATTCCAACAGAAATCTAGCAAATCCAACAACCTTAGATATGCAATGATATCACTCTAACAGCAGAAAGTGAAGAGGAACTAAAGAGCCTCTTGATGAGAGTGAAAGAGGAGAGTTTAAAAGCTGGCTTAAAACTCAACATTCAAAAAGCTAAGATCATGGCATCTGGTGCCATACTTCATAGCAAATAGATGGGGGAAAAGTAGAAACAGTGACAGATTTTATTTTCTCGGGTTCCAAAATCACTTCAGATGGTGACTGCAGCTTTGTAATGTATGTTCAATGAGATGGTAAAGCCCTTAAAATGGCAAAGTAACACACGAGTTTTACAGAAGGAATAGAACCAACTCTTTCTTACCCTATGAAACAACTTCTAGGCACTGCGTTCTTTCCTTGAGCGGAAGATAATATTTGAACTGTGTTGCTAGAAGAATACTGTATGAGCTCTGTAATATTGCTGTCTTGAGAGGTACTCTAAAGTTGCGTTCATTTTGGTGTGTAATCACCAAAAACTGTGAAAGCCTTTCCCCTCTAGTAAAAGGCTGATTTCCCACTAATGGAATATATCCTTATCATAGAGGTTAGAGGAAGAATGTTTTACACGGCTTGTTCCTTCAGAGTAAGGTACTCGAAGCCCTGATCTGGAGAAGCTTAGAAGAGGCTTTGGAGTTCTGCAAACCAACTGTTGGTGAAGTTGCATCGAAAGCTGGGAGAAACCCTACATTCACTGGCAAAATCCTTGTGGAGTGCTTGCCAAGGCTTCCTTTTTTCTGCAAAGTATATTCACGATGAGGACTAGAGAACTCGTCAGCACAGTGCTGTTCTCAGTGTGTGGAACTTACCGCAAATAGTTACACTAGGTAGTGTTTTCCATGTAACACTAGAGTTTCCACAGGCTATTTCATTATTTCTTCAGAACATGTATTTCACTGACAACATAAGCAAGGTTTTTAAAAAATTTTTTAATTGGAGGATAATTGTTTTACAATGTTGTGTTGGTTTTATCCATACAACAATATGAATCAGCATAAGTGCACATGTCTCCTCCTTCTGGAACCTCCATCCCACCACCCTCATCCCATCCTTCTAGGTTATCATAGAGCACCAGGTTGAGCTCCCTGTGTTATGCAGCAACTTTCCACTAGCTATCTATTTTACATATGGTAATGTATATGTTTCAATGCTACTCTCTCAGTTTATCCCCTCCTCTCTTTCCCTTGCCATGTCCACGAGTCTGTTCTCTATGTCTGTGTCTCTATTCCTGCCCTGAAAATAATAGGTCAATAGTATCACTTTTCTAGATTTCATATATATGTATTCATGTACAATATTTGTTTTTCTAATTTACTTTACTCTGTATAACAGGCTCTAGGTTCATCCACCTCAGTTCAATGGCTCAAATTCATTCTTTTTATGGCCGAGTAATATTCCATTGTGTATATGTACCATCACTTCTTTATCCATTCATCTGTTGGTAAATATCTAGGTTACCTGCATGTCCTAGCTCTTGTAAATAGTTCTGCAATGAACATTGGGGCACACGTATCTTTCTGAACTATGGTTTTCTCATGGTATATACCCAGTAGTGGAATTGCTGGGTCCTATGGTAGTTTTATTCCTGTTTTTTTTTTTTTTTTTTTTTTTAAAGAAATCTCCATACTCTTCTACATAAGGTAGTACCAATTTACATTCCCACCAACGATGCAAAAGGGCTCCCTTTTCTCCATGCTCTCTTCATCACTTATTGTTGTAGATTTTTTGGTGATGGCCATTCTGACTGGAGGGAGGTGATACCTCACTGTAGTTTTGATTCACATTTTTCTAATAATGAGTGATGTTGAACATTTTTCTATGTGTTTATTTGCCATCTATATGTCTTCAAAAAGGTAAGGTTTTCAAACTTCAGTGTAGTCTTGGTGATTCAAATCCATAAGACAAATCACTAATATGATGACTCAATGACTATTATTTCCCTTCAGTTAAAAAAAAAAAAAAAGCCTTAAATTTCTTTCAGGTAGCATGCCAGAAACATTAAAAAGTGTTATATGAGCATGTGTTTCAGAGATGACGATATAAAGGAAGCTAAAATTTTCTTGTTTTTAAAGCTGGTTTGCTAGCCACTTCAATATAGCCTTCAAAACAACAGTGGTACAGATCCATAATACAACTCACTATTGCCATGACTCAGTGCATATTACTTCCTTTCACTTAAAGAACACTGATCCTAAAATTTACTTCTTTCTATACACGACTGAGCAACTTAGCACAGCACACATACAATGGAATATTGCTGTTGCTGTTGTGCTGTAGTCATGTCCAACTCTTCGCGACCCCATGGACTGCAGCACACTAAGCCTTTCTGCCCCTCACCATCTCCCAGAGTTTGCCCAAGTTCAGGTCCATTGCATCAGTAATGCCATCCAGTTATCTCATCCTCTGTTGCCCTCTTCTTCTGCCCTCAATCTTTCCCAGCAGCAGGGTCTTTTCCAATTAGTCGGCTGTTTGCATCAGGTGGCCAAAGTACTGGACCTTCAACTTCAGCATCCTTTCAATGAGAATTCAGGGTTGATTTCCTGTAAGACTGACTGATTTGATCTCCTTGCTGTCCAAGGGACTTGAGTCTTCTCCAGCACCACAGTTTGCAAGCATCAATTCTTTGACACTCTGCCTTTTTATAATCCAGCTGTCACAACCGTATGCAACCATTGGAAAGACTATAGCCTCGACTCTATGGACCTTTGTCAGCAAAGTGATATCTTTGCTTTTTAACACACTGTCTAGGTTTGTCATAGCTTTCCTGCCAAGAAGCAATCGTCTTCTAATTTCAAGGCTGCAGTCACCATCTGCAGGCTTCCCTTGTGGCTCAGCTGGTAAAGAATCCGCCTGCAATGTGGGAGACCTGGGTTTGATCCCTGGGTTGGGAAGATCCCCTGGAGAAGGGGAAGGCTACCCATTCCAGTATTCTGGCCTGGAGAATACCATGGACTGTATGGTCCATGGGGTCGAAAAGTGTCAGACATGACTGAATGACTTTCACCATACTCTCACCACCTGCAGTGATTTTAAGAGCCCAAGAAAAGGAAATCTGTTACTGCTTCCACCTTTTCCCCTTCTATTTACCGTAAAGTGATGGGGCCAGATGCCATGATCTTAGTTTTTTTAATATTTAGTTTTAAGTCAGCTTTTTCCACTCTTTTCTCATCAGGAGATTCCTTAGATCCTCTTCGCTTCCTGCCTTTAGAATGAAATCATCTGCATATCTGAGGTTGTTGATGTTTCTCCCAACTATCTTGATTTTAGTTTGTAACTCATCTAGCCTGGCATTTCTCATGATGTGCTCTGTGTATAAGTTAAATAAATAAGGTGACAATAAACAGCCTTGCTTTACTCCTTTGTCAGTCCTGAACCAATGAGTTGCTCCATACAGGGTTCTAACTGTTGCTTCTTGATCAGCATACTGGTTTCTCAGAGATAAGTAGAATGGTCTGGTATTCCCATCTCTTTAAGAAGTTCCTACAGTTTGTTATGATCCACACAGTCAAAGGCTTTAGCATAGTCAATTAAACAGATATAGATGTTTTTTCTGGAATTCCCTTCTTTGTCTATGATCCAGTGAATGTTGGCAATTTGATCTCTGGTTCCTCTGCATTTTCTAAACCCAGCCAGTATATCTGGAATTTCTAAGTTCACGCTGAAGCCTAGAATGCAGGATTTTGAGCATAACCTTACTAGCATGGGAGATGAGTGCAACTGTCCAGTGGTTTGAACTTTCTTTAGTACTGCCCTTCTTGGGAACTGGGATGAGGATTGACTTTTTCCAGCCCTGTGGCCACTGCTGGGTTTTCCAGACTTGCAGACATATTGCATGCAGCACTTTGATAGCATCATCTTTTAGGATTTTAAATAACTCTGCTGGAATTCCATGGCCTCCACTAACATTATTGACAGCAGTGCTTCCTAAGCCCCACTTGACTTCACACTCCAGAATGTCTGGCTCTGGGTGAGTCACCATACCATTGTGGTTATCTGGTCATTAAGATCTTTTCTGTACATTTCTTTTGTGTATCCTTTCCATCTCTTCTTGATCTTTCCTTTTCTATTAGATGTTTACCATTTCTCTCCTTTGTTGTGCTGATCTTTGGATGAAATGTTCCTTTGAACTTTGGGATACTGCTCAGCTGTTAAAAAAAAAAAAGAATGAGATAATGCCATTTATAGCTACATGGATGAACCTAGAGATTATCATACTAAATGAAGTTAGGATGAGAAAGACAAATACTATATCATATCATTTATATATGGCATCTAAAATATGACACAAATGAATTTATCTATAAATAGAATTGCAGACATAGAGAACAAACTTGAGATAGATGTGCTTGGATTGGAATTTAAGCCTAGCAGATGAAAACTATTGTATATAGAATGGATAAACAACAAGGATTTGTTGTATAGCACAGGTAACTATACCCAAAATCTTTAATAATTCATAATGTAACAGAAAGTGGAAAAGAATATATAACTGATTCACTCTGCTATACACCAGAAACTAACGCAACATTGTAAAAACTTACTCATTAAAAAATATATTTCAGTAAAAAAAAAAAAGTTCATGTAGCTTGCAAAAAGCATCTATATATCTAAAGTGGAACAAGTCTTTACATGTAAACAAAAAGGAAGATACATCCTTTTCCTGTTTGAAACCTAAGCTTTCCCCAGCTTCAAAGTCACAACTGAGTGTATCTTCCTTTCCCTGAAAGAATTTTGTGTCTAAAATTTCTTTACTGTATCTTGTAACAAACACCTAGCTATCTAATATATGTTTTTGCCAATACCATGCTATTTGATTACTGTTGCTTTAGAGGATTACCTGAGGTTTGGAAGGTTTGTTCTTTTTCTTCAGGATTGCTTTTACAATTCTGGTCTTTTCTGTTTCCATATATTAAAACATTTTAGAGTTATTTGCTCTAGCTCTTTGAAAAATGTAATGGGTATTTTGATAGGGATTGTTTTTAGTAGTATGACCATTTTAGCAATATTGATTCTTCCAATCCAAGACCATGAGATGCCTTTCTCTAATTATGGAGGGTTAATTTTAAATTTACACTGTGTATGCTCCTGTGACTTTAACCCTTTTTGTTATTTTTAACCTACATAATAGGGCTTCCCTGGTAGCTCAGCTGGTACAGAATTTGCCTGTAAGGCAGAAAACCCTGGTTTAATTCCTGGGTTGGGAAGATCCACTGGAGAAGGGAAAGGCTACCCACTCCAGTGTTCTGGCCTGGACAGTTCTATGGTCTGTAAAGTCCATGATGTCATAGAGAGTCGGACACGACTGAGTGACTTTCACTTTGGGACTTTTAAAGCATACAATGGCCTGCAACCTGAGCTGCCCACTTATGAAGGATTATAAGGAAAACTAACACATTCCTGTGCCTGAGGCTTGCGATTTTAGGGGACATTTGCAAGGACTGAAGTCTTTTTACTTTATTTCCTAACCTCTCCTTCGCGCCATCTCTGATCCTTAAAAGAACCTGGCAACCAGTCCCTGAGAAGATAGTTATTTTGAGGCACTAGACTGCCATTTTCTCAGTCTGGTGGCTCTGGATTAAAGTCTCTTCCTTGCCTCAATACCTCATCTCTTGGATTCATTTGCCTATCATGCAGCCAGCAGAGTGAGCTTGGACATGGTAACAATCTGGCTTAGCCAGTCAGGATCCTTGCTGCTTGTGGCTAGTCGGCCCCAATCAGGGAATACTGGGGCAAAACCCTAGCAGCTGCTGGGATCATTTGTCTTGAGGTTCTTTCCTTCAAGATTCCTTGTGAAGGAGGAAACAGACAGAGCTGGACTCTGTCTTAGGCCAGGCTGCGAACATTAGGCTACACATATGGTCACCCTCCCAATGAACTCTGAACTCTGTGCCTGCTGTCTATAGAAATGGCTTACCAATGGGAAACCAGATCCTCGGATAAAAGAGCCTCAGGACTTGAACTTGGACTCTTCATTGCCTAAAAGAATAATCTAATTATCTCTGTAGCAGAACAAAGTGGTAAATTCCATTATGGTTATCGGGATATGACCATAAGCCTTTTGATAAATATCCACTGTTTATCTAGTCTTGTGACATATGAATGATGGGTTAATTTTGATCGTATCTCTCTTTTGCCTTGTCCAGACAAGTTTCAAGGAAGTTGGGGAAGTGGGTTTGAGCAAGTACACTTAGGTTATATAAGGTTTTCACAAAAACTGGTTGGGGTCGTTGCTAAGAGGAGACTCTACCTTGGGCCTGCCAGTGTAATAAACTGCACTCCACTATCTGCATTGTCTTTCTGAGTGAGTTTGTTTCCCAGAACGCGTGGCTACAACACTTGAAGCGGCACGGGCTGCCCCTAGCACTTGGCAGTTGAGACAAGGAATTGACAAACTTCTCTGGACGGACTTGGTCTGTAGGGTAAGTCTACCCAATTTGATAGCCTGTTCAGTCAGTTCACTTGTTTCGTGTGTCCTTTTGTGTTAAGAGTTGATGGGGTGCATTTTGGAGGGTAAGTCGCTCCAGTGTGCATATTGGGAACATTTTTTCCCTCTCAATCTGGGCTTTTCCTTTGTGAAACAAGCCAGTTTGGTTGGGGTACCCCTTTGCAGAAGGGAGGTGTTGTTGGACTCTACCCTGAACTGGTTCATTGGGAACTAGTTCTCATGGGGGAAGCCCACCTTAGTAGGAATTAGCTCATTTGTAGGGTAAATTTATTTACCTGATTTGGGAACTGATCCAGTTGGAACAGGTTCACTTGGGAGCTAGTTCTTGAGGGGGTAGGTAGCCCAGTTGTAATTAGTTCATTTGTATTGTAGGGCAAATTTACTATCCTGTCGGGAAATCAGTTTGTCTATGTGCATCGATGCTGGAATCAGCTTGTGCCATTTTTGTTAGAATTTTTCTATGTTGTGTTGTGGTGTTATGAAGCTTATAAATGGAACATATTTCATCTATCCTGAAGGAAAGAATTTTGGGGTGTATGTTAGATATTTTAAGATGAGAAGAGCAATGGCCCCTGAATGACTCACAATTAAGCAATCTGGCAGTCAGAAGTGCTTTACAAAGGAGGGGAACTCTCTGATGATGAACATGCCTGGAGTCAAGGTGGAGTTCCCTTGAACTTCAAGCATCCAATTCTAATTTCCCCTATAGGAGCCCCAGAGCCCCATATAACTTTGACAGTGGGGAACAAGTTGATTGGCTTTCTAATAGATACTACTCTCCTTTGTAAATTAAACACTCCAGTAATCTTTGCCCCAGAACAGCTTGACATCAGGGTCCCACTGGGGCCTTTTTGACGTTGTCCAATTTGGAGAGCTTCAGCCCCCATCTGGGGGGCTTTGACTCCAGTTTGGGATGTTCTCCCTGTGAAGGGAAACTGTTTGTAAGGTGCTTTGGAGAAAGGTCACTGATCTAATGGGATTGGGAAGTCATGTTAAGGTGACTTTGCAGCTGGCTAGGTTTTGGTTTACTCTGGCTACTTTGGTAATGCATAGACATCTGGTTCTAACTGCTTCCTCCAAGTCTTACTCTACAGTTTTCTCATTTCTTTCTCCTTGAACTCTCTGGGAACAGGCGAGTGGCTGTGGAAGCAATTGAGGAACTTTGGCCTTGATTACTCTCTGGTGTGTTCCAAAGGCCCACAGTCCACTGTACCTCAGCTTGTGCCACCCAAGTGGGTGAGGCTACTCCTTTTCCCTTCTTCCCTTATGCTAAGGACCAAGCCAGTGGGATTACAGGGTGGAACACCTATCTTTCCTGTTCCCTTTGCCTCTTTCCCCCTCAGTCTTGATTGATTTGCAGGGGCCTGGGTGTTGCCTCTGGGCTTTCCCGAGAGACCTTCTCTCTTAGGCTAGAGGAGGAGGGGTGAAACTTTCTAACATGGGCAGATAGATGTGTCAGTCCTTGTTGGGAAGGCCACCCAATTCTTTTGGGAAAGGAGGGAAAAACAAAACTGTCCTTGGTTTACAAATATGGTCTTTACAGGACCAGAAGAATGGTCCCTCAAATCCTTTCACTGTTCTCAATATTTTCCCTGTTCGTCTTATGAAGCTTGTAAGTATTCAAGGGAAAACAAAGTCATCCTAAGAATTTGCCTTTATCTTTGAGGTGCAAATGTCCTCTCTGGTCTCCTCAGAAGTCTTTATCTCTGCTGTCTTTTTAAATGCAAATTTTAGAAAAGGTTAAATAATTTAGAAATTGCCTGTCCAAGGTAATTAAAAGTTGCTTTTTCTATAAATATTAATATTTAGCCATCTAGCCAAGAGAACCTGACTTGTTTTATCTGTGAGAACCCCAATTTTAATCCAACCTCTTTTGTAAACTGATGGTTTTACATTGCTGTACCTGACTCAAAGCTGAAATCTTGAAGGAAGAGTTGAGGCCTCATTGTTTGTGTGCTTACATATATATGTATATATTTTAAATAACATTGCTGCGGTTGATTTGTAAAAAGAGTTCTATTTAATTGGCTTGAAAAGCAGTAATAAAGGCTTATAAACCAAAAAATTTCTAAGTACAAGAGAAATCAAGTTAAAATGAGTTTCAGATTCACATGAACTCAGAAATATTTTTCTTTTTTTTTATTGATTCCATTGCACATCTTTATTTTTTTAATATAAATTTATTTATTTTAATTAGAGGCTAATTGCTTAACAATACTGTATTGGTTTTGCCATACATTGACATGAATCCACCATGGGTGTACATGTGTTCCCCATCCTAAACCCCCCTGCCACCTCCCTTCCCAGGAAATATTTAATATTAAATTAGTACTTGGTAATAATGTTTAAGTTTGTTGATCTAATTGTAATAAAATAGACATGTCTTGTTACCAAATATTACATATATTATTAATTATAAAACTTTCATTATGCCTAGGTTTGACATAAATAAGGTATTATATCTGTTATGAATTTGTCAGCCAAAATGTACCTTAATGTGGAAAAAACTGCAGTAAACTAATATGTGTTTTCAGTAGAAGAAGGTATGAGGAATAAGAAAATACTGAAAAGAGTTATGCATGATCAGGATTTCCTAAGACTTGGATCTGGCTTTTCTCTTTCTGTTCAGAGAAAATTTTCTTGAAATGCACTTTTGATAATAGATTATATGAGTTTGTTTGCCTTTAAACGATTTATATTTGCTTTTGAGATCTCTGGTTAGTTTGATTAAGGAATAAATATTATCCAAGTCCCTTTGTCAATTGATCAGAAGTTTAACCATGATTTTTAAGTCTTTTGTCATTTATAGATACTTTTGTACTCTGATGCTGTGCAGAAAGGGCTTCATTATCAAGTAGATTCACAGGAAGGCTATGGAGGCAATTGCAGCAGTTCCACATACCTTTTGGAATATATATCTTTTTCTCTCTACCTGGTTTATTCTGCCAGTAACATGTATTTGTCCCAAAGATTAAGTCCTGCATAAGTTTGCATGGCCAGTACAATGAAACTGAAGATAGTTCATTACATCAGTTATGGCTCCTGTGGTCACTTGATTATTTTCTAAAATATATTTATTTTTTAATTGAAGGTTAATTGACTTACAAAATTTTGTTTTTTTCTGTCAAACATTGACAAGAATAAGCTGTAGGTACCCCATGTCCCCTCCCTCCTGAACCTCCCTCCCATCTCCCTCCCCATCCAACCCTTCTAGATGTCACAGACGCCCTGTTTGAGTTTCCTGAGGCATACAGTGAATTCCCACTGGCTTCATTTGAAGTTTTCTCTGTCTTTTCATTTTTCCCAGTTTACTGTGTTTGATGTCTCCTTTTCCCAGGCTTTAGGGTTATATTTCTTCTTTTTGGTTTCTGCCCTCAGTGGGTGAGGTTGGTCCAGTGGTTGTGTAGTTGTGCTGGGGGGGGCTGGTCTCTGCATTCTGGGGGTAGGAGCTGAGTTTTTCCCCTCTCATGGGCAGGGATGTGAAGTGGCAGTTTTGAGGTGTCTGCTGATGACTTGCCCTGAGTTTTTGTCTCGCCTGCTGTTTGGTGAGGTCTCCTGCACTTGGTGCTGCCAGCAGATGGGTGGTGCCAGACTTTGGATAGAGGTGGCAGCCTTAGTGGGAGTTCTCACTAATTTATACTCCCTGGGGTCATGAGTTCTCTGGCAGGCTAGTGTCCTGGACTCAACACTCCCACTTTAGAGGCCCAGGCCCAATCTCTGATGGGAACCAAGATTCCATAAGCCATTTGTAATGGCTTGACGGTGATTTAAACAAATACACAAAAACAAAAAGTAAACAAGAAACAAAAAGTGAACACTAGACAAATGGTAAGTACAAAACCAACCAAACAATAATAAAAATAAAAGAACACACACACACACACAGAAAATGAAAACAGTCCAAAGAAAACAAACTATAGGAGAGTGACTTGGCAAGCAAAAGAATCCAAAAATTTTATCGACTGATTAAAAACAAAACTAACTAAAATACAAACCAGAATACAAGATCAAAGCAGAGTGCAAACTGGTGAATAAAGTAGAGAAAATAAAACAAACCAACAAACATTATGAAATAAGGAGAAGGAAGAAAAGAAAAAATAGAAAAGGAAAGCTAAATAGAAATATATAAAAAGATTTACATATATTTAACTATAACTACAGCAGGAAAAGAACAATAAGAAAAACAAACAAAAACATTAAAAAAGCAAAAAGGTTTAAAAAAGTCCACAGAACTGCAAAAAGCTAACATAGAGGTAGAAATAAATAACGTATGTAAAAGTTGTGATTAAAAAATTTCTCAAGAGCTTAGAGTTAATAATAATAATAATAATATTAAAGAAACCACAGCCACAGAGAGAAAAAGGAAAAAATTCAGAAACAACTATAGAATGAATCAAAATACAAGAATAATACCAAATGTTTCCCTCAGATCTCAGCCATCAGTGTCTTTTACCTTGCTGTGAGTCACAGTCCACCTCCACTTCCCTTGGATGCCCTCCAATACTATGCCAGTCTCTGGACCTGCTATGGGGACAGTTCAGACTCCAATCTGGCCCTACTTTTTCGGGTTCTTGCCTCCAAGTCCACACCTGCCAGAGCTAGGGTGTTTTCTTTTGTGGGAACTCTCATTGCCATTTTATATATTCCATAGACACACTCTAACAAGCTGATCGTGTGGGTTTAATTTTCAACCTGTGCAGCTGGTGGAAAACCTTTGATTTTCTTCCTTAGCCACACTGCCCCTGGAGTTCAATTGTGTTTTTTTCCCCCACCTCAGCATGTGGGTTATCCACAGGAGTTTGCTCCTGGAGGACTTGGGTTTGCCCCCATTGAGGACAGGCTGTGGAGATGGCAAATACAGATGGTAAAAACAAAACCAGACGAACAATAACAAAAACAAAGGAACACACACACACACACACACACACAGAAAACAAAAACAATCCAAAGACTGTCCCTGCAATCCCACCAGGGACTCTAAGGGTGCCAAGTACGCAGGGGAGCTGGCAGCATGGGCACAGGAGATATGGGGCTGTTAAGGTTTGTTCCTAGCCTCTGGCAGCTCTGCCACAGTGTGGATTGAGCATGGAGGTGGTACAGCTGCTTGGATCACAGGGACCTGGGGGCTCAAAGTGTGCTGGGTTGCCAGCAGCCTCAGGGACAGGAGCACAGACTATTAGAGTCTTTCTCTGCCTCTTCAGCTGGCATTCAAAGGGCCTCCCTGGTTTGGGTCCTTCTCTATTTCTTGGCATGTAAGGCACTCAAAGGGCCACCCTCTCTGGGATCTTCCTCTGTTGGTCAGCTGTTGGCACTGGCATCTGAGAGAGAAGCTACAGTGATGGCTCCATCCCCTGCACTTGATTCAGCAGTATTGCCTTATCTGCATGGCTTCCCAGCTTTCCTCCAAAGGTATTCCCCACTGCGATCTCTTCCCTCACATCCCCTTGGACTGTCTCCCTGCAGTCAATAGCAGACCTCTCCCTGGGATTGCTGTCCAACCCTATGTTCCAACTCCTAGTCATCACACATTCCAGGGTACTTGTGTCCCTGTCTGGGGTATGTAGGGCTGTGACAAGCATTGTTTGTGTGGTTGTCACTCCATTCAGACTGTCCCAGATGAGATGCTGCACTCTCCAACAGCTCAAATGTTTCCCTTCTGTCCCAAACAGTTGCCCTGATCTGGGGATCTCACTCCCACTTCAGTTCTCCCACCCTCTGGTTGCAGATCCAGTCTTGCTCACTCCTCTTTTTCCTTCCTTCCTTCATCTTACTGAATACTACATGGATCTATATATTCATTTTCAGTTGTCAGAGACTTCTTCCAGCTCTCATCTGGTGTTCTCTGAGATTTTCTACACTTGAAGACATAGTCCTGATGCATCTGTGGAGGGAGATATACCCCTACTCCTCTGCTGTTTTGTCTCTTACTTTCAGTTTTTAAACCATAGCTTTGTTGGATATAGGATTCTTAGTTGAAAGCTTTTTTTCCCCTTCTTTTTATTTTTTATTGGAGTAGAGCTAATTAACAATGTTGTGATAATTTTAGGTGGACAGCAAAGGGATTCAGCCATACATATACATGTATTCATTCTCCCCCAAACTCCCATCCCATCCACTTTGTTGCATTAATGTTGAGCAGAATTCTCTGTGCTATACAGTAAGACCTTGTTGGTTATCCATTTTAAATAAAGCAGCATGTACATGTCAAGCCCAGTCTCCCTAACTATCCCTCCTTCCAGTCTTTCCCCATGGCAATCTTATGTTTGTTCTCTTAAGTCTCAGCCTGTTAAAACTTTTTTTTTTTAAAGTGAGATGTTTTAAGATCAACTCTCTTCTTGTTGTTTAGTCATTAAGTCATGCCCAACTCTTTTGCAACCCTGGCCTGTAGCCTGCCAGGCTCCTCTGTCCTTGGGATTTCCCAGGCAAGAATATTGGAGTAGGTTGCCATTTCCTTCTCTAGGTTTTTTCCTTTGATCACTCAAAGGGTAAATTATTATACATGTGTCTTTCACTTTTTCTGATAAGTCAGCTATTGTTCTCACTGTCGTTACCATGTACATAAGTCAATTTTATCTCGTTGCTTTCAAAACTTTCTCACTGTCTTCAACATTTAGCAGTTTGACTATAATAGATATGTGTAGATGACTTTGAATGTATTCAATTTGGAATTCATTAGCTTGGAATTCATTAGATGTATGGACAGTTTTTCCATCAGATTTGGAAAGTGTGGGACCAATATCCCTTCAATTTTTTTTTTTTTTTTTTTTTTTTTGCTGTCAATTTTGCTCCTCTTTTTGCATTCCCATTATAGGTATGTTAGGTATCAACATGGGTATGTTGATTGTGCTTCTCTGTGTCCCACAAGACTCCTAGGTTCTATTCATTTTTCTGCATTAAAACAATTTTTTTTTTTTTCAGATTGGATAATCTCTACTGGTTCATCTTCAAATGCACCAATTCTTTCTGCTGCCTGCTCAAATCTGTTGTTGAGTCCCTCTAGAAAATTTTTGTTTTTCAACTCCAGGACTTCCATTTGGTTCTGTTCTGTTTTATCATTTATATCTCTTTATTGTTAGTCTCCATTAGATAAATCATTGTTATCATAATTTTCTTTGTTTAAACATGGTTTTCTTTAGTTCTTTCAAGGTATTTATACTAGCTTTTTTTGAAGTCCATTTGCTAAATCAACATCTGGGGCCACCAAACATAGTTGCTATTGCTCATCTTTTTTTCTATGTGTATATCACACTTCCCTATTTCTTTGTATGTCTTAGTTTTTTTGCATATTTGATATTCTAGATAATATATTGTAGCAATTCTGAATTTTGATTCCCTCAGAGCTTGCTGTTTTTGCTTTTTTTTTTTTTTGCTTGTTAAGTGACTTGCTTTGAATGCTGTTTCCCCTGTAATGTGCAGTCTCTGATGTTACTGCTCATCACAATTTACAGTAAAAGACAAAATGCTGTTCCCTAGGATCACCAGGCAAGGATGTCTGATTACACAGCTTATATTTAATATTGCATTTGCAGTTCTTGCCAGCATAATAGCTCAGGATAAAGAAGTGAAAATTGTCCAGGTTGGAAAAGAAAAAAAATCTCTCTTTATTCACAAACTACATGATCTTCTATGTAGAAATTGAATGAGTTAAGTAAGGTTGCACTGGCAGAGAAGAAGGACATGAGCTCATTTTCTTCTACAAGAACACCAAAATTGCTACTAGCTGCTGAACAACCATCGACAGGAGGATGCTGGAACCCACCAAGAAAAAGATACCTCATGTCCAAAAAAAGAAGCTGCAACAGGGATGCAATCATTGTAAAATAGAACCCCATATCCACCAGAGACTCTTGGGAGGCAAAAACAAACAAACAAACAAACACAAAAAAACAAAACCAAAAACAGCTTGTGTGCACCAGGACCCAGGGAAAGTAACCCTGACTGCCACTAGAGACTGAGCCTGATCTGCTTGTGGGGACGTGGGTCGGCAGCGGCCAGCCACGGGGAGAGGTGCACTGGCAGTATCAGTCTTGGGGGGCACAGCACGTTGGCATGAGTCCTCTGAAGAGGTCACCATTAGCCATACCATAGAGCCTGGAGCTCGACCATAGAGTTGATGAGTGGGTGATGCCACAAACTGGAGAACAGTTATATCAAAGAAGTTTTCACACTGCTGTGAAGGTTCTAGGCCCCACATCAGACTTCCCTATCTGGGGATCTGGTAAAGAAACTGGGAATCCCCAGGTTTGAAGATCAGCAGGATCTGATTACAGAACTTCCACAGGACTAGGGGAAACAGAGACTCTTGGAAGGGATCAATAAAAC
The DNA here is from genome assembly GCF_963930625.1 of Muntiacus reevesi. Lineage (NCBI taxonomy): Eukaryota > Metazoa > Chordata > Mammalia > Artiodactyla > Cervidae > Muntiacus > Muntiacus reevesi. The sequence continues at coordinate 179,493,541 of NC_089249.1, read as the reverse complement.
CTTGGGTGCACTAGGGCCCCAGTGAAAGAAGTGACCCCAAAAGAGACTGAGCCAGACATGCCTGTGAGTGCTTCAAAGTCTCCTGTGGAGGCTTGGGTTGATATTGCCCTGCCATGGAGTCAGGGTCACTGGCAGCAGCAATCAACGAGAAACGTGACTTGTTGGCATAAGTCCTTTTTGAGGAGGTCACCATTAGCTGTCCCATAGAGACTGCAGACCCCAGGACTGAGCTGCTCAAGGCCAAACTACAGGGAAGGAGCACAGCCCCATCCATTAGTAGAAAGCTGGATTGAAGATTTACTAAGCATGGCCCTGCCCACCAGAGCATGATACAGTTTTCTTCACAGTCAGTCCTTCCTGTCAGGAAGCTTGCATAAGCTTCTTTAAAAAATTTATTTATTTATTTTTTATTGAAGGATAATTGAGTTACAGAATTTTGTGTTTTCTATCAAACCTCAGCATGAATCACCCATTGGTATACATATATCCCCTCCCTTTTAGAACTCCCTCCCATTTCCCTCCCCACCCCACCCCTCTAGGTTGATACAGAACCCCTGTTTGAGTTTCCTGAGCCATATAGCAAATTCCCGATGACTATCTATTTTACATATGGTAATGTAAGTTTCCATGTTACTCTTTCCATACATCTCACCCTCTCCTCCCCTCTCCCCATGTCCATATGTCTATTCTCTATGTCTGATTCTCCACTGTTGCCCTGTAAATAAATTCTGCAGTACCATTTTTCTGGATTCTGTATATATGCATTAGAATACAATATTTGTCTTTCTCTTTCTGACTCACTTCACTCTGAATAATAGGTTCTAGGTTCATCCACTTCATTAGAACTGACTCAAATGCATTTCTTTTTATGGCTGAGAAATATTCCATTGTGTATATGTACCAAAACTGCTTTCTCCATTCATTGTTGATGGACATCTAGGTTGCTTCCATGTTCTAGCTATTGTAAATAGTGCTGCAATGAACAACGGGATACATGAGTCTCCTTTTTCTTTTTTTCCATTTATTTTTATTAGTTGGAGGCTAATTACTTTACAACATTGTAGGGCTTTTTGCCATACATTGACATGAATCAGCCATGGATTTACATGTGTTTCCCATCCTGAACCCCCCTCTCACCTCCCTCCCCATCCCATCCCTCTGGGTCATCCCAGTGCACACATGAGTCTCTTTCAATTTTGGTTTCCTCAGGGTATATGCCTAGGAGTGGGATTCCTGGGTCAAATTATGATTTTATCCTTAGTTTTTTAAAGGATTCTCCATACCATCTTCCATACTGGCTGTATCAATTTACATTCCCACCAACAGTGCAAGAGCATTCCCTTTTCTCCACAGCCTCTCCAGCATTTATTGTTTGTAGACTTTTTGATGAGTGCCATTCTGACCAGTATGAGGTGATATCTCACTGTAGTTTTGATTTGCATGTCTCTAATAATAAGCTATATTGAGCATCTTTTCATGTGTTTGTCAGCCACCTGTATGTCTTCTTTGGAGAAATGTCTGTTTAGGTCTTTCCCCCACTTTTTGACTGACTTGTTTTTCTAGTATTGAGTTGTGTGAGCTGTTGGTATATTTTGGAAATTAATCCTTTGTCAGTTGTTTCATTTGCTATTATTTTCTCCCATTCTGAGGGTTGTCTTTTCACTTTGCTTATAGTTTCCTTTGCTGTGCAAAAGCTTTTACGTTTAATCAGGTCCTGCTTGTTTACTTCTGTCTTTATTTCCATTACGCTAGGAGATGGGTCTAGAGGATCTTGCTTTGATTTATGTCTTTGAGTGTCCTGCCAAAGTTTTCCTCTAAGAGTTTTATAGTTTCTGGTCTTACCTGTAGGTCTTTAATCCATTTTGAGTTTATCTTTGTGTGTAGTATTAGGAAGTCTTCTAATTTGATTCTTTTACATGTAGCTGTTCAGTTTTCCCAGCACCATTTATTGAAGAGGCTGTCTTTGCCCCATTGTATATTCTTGCTTCCTTTGTAAAAAATAAGGTACCCATAGGTGCATGAGCTTATTTCTGAGCTTTCTATCTTGTTTCATTGCTCTATATTTCTGCTTTTGTGCCAGTACCATACTGTCTTGATAATTGTAGCTTTGTAGTATAAACTGAAGTCAGGAAACTTGATTCCTCCAGCTCCATTCTTCTTTCTCAAGATCGCTTTATATATTCAGGGTCTTTTGAGTTTCCATATAAATTGTGAAATTTTCTTTTCTAGTTTTGTGAAAAATGCCATTGGTAATTTCATAAGGATCTCCTTGAATCTGTAGGCTGCATTAGATAGTATAGTCATTTTCACAATATTGATTCTTCCTACCCAGGAACATGGAATATCTCCATCTGTTTAGGTCATCTTTGATTTATTTCATTAGTATCTTATAATTTTCTGTGTACAGTTCCTTTGTCTCCTTAGATAAGTTTATTCCTAGATATTTAGTTCTTTTTGTTGCAATGGTGAATGGGATTGATTCCTTAATTTCTCTTTCTGATTTTTCATTGTTAGTATATAGAAATGGAGGTAATTTCTGTGTATTGATTTTGTATCCTGCAACTTTGCTAAATTCACTGATTAGCCCTAGTAACTTTCTGATACTCTCTTTAGGGTTTTCTAATGTACAGTACAACATCTGCTAGATCATCAAAAAAGCAAGAAAGTTCCAGAAAAACATCTATTTCTTCTTTATTGACTATGTCAAAGTCATTGACTGTGTGGAAATTCTGAAAGGGATGGGCATACCAGACCACCTGACCTGCCTCTTGAGAAACCTATATGCAGGTCAGGAAGCAACAGTTAGAACTGGACATGGAACAACAGACTGGTTCCAAATAGGAAAAGGAGTATGTCAAGGCTATATATTGCCACCCTGCTTATTCAACTTATGTGCAGAGTACATCATGAGAAACGCTGGGCTGGAAGAAGCACAAACTGGAATCAAGATTGCCGGGAGAAATATCAGTAACCTCAGATATGCAGATGACACCACCCTTATGGCAGAAAGTGAAGAGGAACTAAGAAGCCTCTTGATGAAAGTGAAAGATGAGAGTGAAAAAGTTGGCTTAAAGCTCAACATTCAGAAAACTAAGATCAAGCCATCTGGTCCCATCACTTTATGGGAAATAGATGGAGAAACAGTGGAAAGAGCTTCAGTCTTTATTTTTGGGGGCTCCAAAATCACTGCAGATGGTGATTGCAGGCATGAAATTAAAAGACACTTACTCCTTGGAAGGAAAGTTATGACCAACCTAGACAGAATATTAAAAAGCAGAGACATTACTTTGCCAACAAAGGTCCATCTAGTCGAGGCTATGGTTTCTCCAGTGGTCATGTATGGATGTGAGAGTTGGACTGTGAAGAAAGCTGAGCACCGAAGAATTGATGCTTTTGAACTGTGGTGTTGGAGAAGACTCTTGAGAGTCCCTTGGACTGCAAGGAGATCCAACCAGTCCATCCTAAAGGAGATCAGTCCTGGGTGTTCATTGGAAGGACTGATGCTGAAGCTGAAACTCCAATACTTTGGCCAGCTCATGCAAAGAGTTGACTCATTGGAAAAGACCCTGATGCTGGGAGGAATTGGGGGCAGGAGGAGAAGGGGACGACAGAGGATGAGATGGCTGGATGGCATCACCAACTCGATGGACATGAGTTTGAGTAAATTCTGGGAGTTGGTGATGGACAGGGAGGCCTGGCCTTCTGCAATTCATGGGGTTGCAAAGAGTCGGACATGACTGAGCAACTGAGCAGACTGAATTGAACTGACTGAATGTACAGTATCATGTCATCTGCAAACATCGAGAGCTTTACTTCTTCTTTTATGACCTGGATTCCTTTTATTTCTTTTTCTTCTCTGATTGCTTTAGCTCGGATTTCCAGAACGATGTTGAAAAATAATAGGGAAAGTGGACACCCTTCTCTTGTTCCTGATCTTAAGGGAAATGCCTTCAGCTTTTCACCATTGAGAATAATATTTGCTATAGACTTATCATATGTGGTCTTTACTATGTTGACATAGGTTCCTTCTATGCCCATTTTTTGAAGAATTTTAATAATAAATGGGTGCTGAATTTTGTCAAAGGCTTTTTCTGTATCTATTGAGATGATCATATGGTTTCTATCCTTCAATTTGTTAATACGGTGTATCACAATGATTGATTTCCATATATTGAAGAATCCTTGCATCCCTGGAATAAACCCAACTTGATCATGGTGTATGAGCTTTTTGATGTGTTGCTGAATTCTGTTAGCTAAAATTTTGTTGAGGATTTTTGCGTCTATGTTCATTAGTCATATTGGCCTGTAGTTTTCTTTTTTTGTGTTGTCTTTGAATGGTTTTGATATCAGGGTGATGATGGCCTCATTGAATGAGTTTGGAAGTGTTCCTTCCTTTGTAATTTTTAGATAGAGTGTTAGAAGGATAGGCATTACCTCTTCTCTAAATGTTTGATAAAATTCTCCTGTGAAGCCATCTGGTCCTGGACTTTTGTTTTTTGGGAGTTTTTTGGTCACAGCTTCAATTTCAGTGCTTGTAATTGGGTTGTTCATAATTTCTGTTTCTTCCTGGTTCAATCTTGGAAGACTGAACTTTTCTAAGAATCTGTCCATTTCTTCCAGGTTATCTATTTTATTGCCATATAGTTGTTCATAATAGTCTCTTATAATCCTTTGTATTTCTGCATTGTCTGTTGTAACCTCTCCCTTTTCATTTCTAATTTTGTTGATTTGGTTCTTCTTTCTTTTTTCTTGATGAGTTTGGCTAAAAGTTTGTCAATTTTGTTTATCTTCTCAAAGAACCAGCTTTTAGGTTTATTAGTCTTTACTATTCTTTCATTTCTTTTTCATTTATTTCCACTAGGATCTTATGATTTATTTCCTTTTATTAACTTTAGATTTTTTTGTTCTTCTTTTCCCAGTTGTTTTATGTGTAAAGTTAGGTTGTCTCTTCGATGTTTTTCTTGTTTCTTGAGGTAGGATTGTATTGCTGTAAACTTCCCTCTTAGAACTTCTTTTGCTGCATCCAGTAGGTTTTGAGTTGTCGTGCTTTCATTGTCATTTGTTCCTAGACATTTTTTATTTCCCTTTTGATTTCTTCAGTAACCTGTTGGTTTTTTAGAAACATGTTGTTTAATCTCCGTGTGCTTGTGTTTCTTACAGTTTTTTTTTTTTTTTCTTGTAATTGATATCTAGTCTCATAGCATTGTGGTCAGAGAAGATGCTTGATATAATTTCTATTTTTCAAAATTTACTGAGGTTTGATTTGTGACCCAAGATGTGGTATATCCTGGAGAATGTTCCATGTGCACTTGAGAAGAAGGAGTATTCTGCCTTTGAAAGTATCGATATGGTCCATCTCATCTAATGTATCATTTAAGACTTGTGTTTCCTTATTAATTTTGTTTTGATGATCATTGATGTGCATGGGGTGTTGAAATCTCCTACTATTATTGTGTTACTGTCAATTTCTCCTTTTATGTCTTTTAGTGTTTGTTTTACATATTGAAGTGCTCCTATGTTGGGTGCATAGATATTTACAATTGCTATGTCTTCCTCTTGAATTGAGATTTTGATCATTATGTAGTGTCCTTTCTAATCTCTTGCAATCTTCTTTATTTTAAGGTCTATTTTGTCTGATGTGAGGATTGCTACTCCAGCTTTCTTTTGAGGAAGCTTCCATGAGCTTCTTGTTCTCATACATTGGAGGGCAGACAAAAGTAGCAAAAACTGCAATCCTATGGCTTCCAGAATGAAAACCACAGTCACAGAAAATTAATGAAAACAACCACATGGATCACATCCTGTCTAACTCAATGAAACTATGAGCCATGCCATGTAGGGCCACACAAGACAGATGGGTCATAGGGGAGAGTTCTGACAAAATGTGCTCCACTGGAGAAAGGAACGGGAAACCACTTCATCATTCTTGCCTTAAAAACCCCATGAAGAGTATAAAAAGGCAAAAGATATGACACTGCAAGATGAGGCCCCAGGTCAGTAGGTGTCCAATAGGCTACTGGTGAAGAGGGGAAGAATAGCTCAAGGAAGAATGAAGAGGCTGAGCCAAAGCAAAAAGAACACCCAGTTGTGGATGTGTCTGTTGGTGAAAGTAAATTTTGATGTTATAAAGAGAAATATTGCATACGAACCTGAGCTGGTAGGTCTATGAATCAAGGCAAATTCAGTTCAGTTCAGGTCAGCCACTCAGTCATGTCCAACTCTTTGTGACCTCATGGACTGCAGCATGCCAGGCTTCCCTGTCCATCACCAACTCCCAGAGCCTACTCAAATTCATGTCCATCGTGTCAGTGATGCCATCCAACCATCACATCCTCTGTCATCCCCTTCTCCTCCTACCTTCAGTCTTTCCCAGCATCAGATTCTTTTCCAATGAGTTGGTTCTTTGCATCAGGTGGCCAAAGTTTTGGAGATTCAGATTCAGCATCAGTCCTTCCAATGAACACCCAGGACTGATCTCCTTTAGGATTGACTGGTTGGATCTCCTTGCAGTCCAAGGGACTCTCGAGAGCCTTCTCCAACACAATAGTTCAAAAGACTCAATTCTTCAGCACTCAGCTTTCTTTATAGTCCAACTCTCACATCCACACATGACTACTGGAAAAACCATAGCTTTGACTAGATGGACCTTTGTTGACAAGTAATGTCTCTGCTTTTTAATATGCTGTCTAGGTTGGTCATAGCTGTTATTCCAAGAAGCAAGCATCTTTTAATTTCATGGCTAGTGTCAAAATTTGCAGTGATTTTGGAGCCCCCCAAAATAAAGTCTCTCGCTGTTCCCATTGTTTCCTCATCTATTTGCCATGAAGTGATGGGACTGGATGCCATGATCTTAGTTTTCTGAATGTTGAGTTTTAAGTCAACTTTTTCACTCTCCTCTTTCACTTTCATCAAGAGGCTCTTTAGTTCTTCTTCACTTTCTGCCAAGGTAAGTTGGATCTTGTTGAACAGGAGATGGCAGAAGTGAACATTGACATTTTAGGAATCAGTGAAAATGAATGGGTATGGGTGAATTTAATTTAAATGACCATTATAGTTACTATTGTTGGCAAGAATCCCTTATAAACAATGGAGTAGTCCTCATATACAACAAACGAGTTCAAAATGTAGTACTTGGGTAGAATCTCAAAACTTACAGAATGAGCTCTGTCCATTTCCAGAGCAAACCATTCAACATCACAGTAAGCCAAGTCTATGCCCCAGCCGCTAGTGTTTTGGCTGAAGCTGAAGTCAAACAGCTCTGTGAAGACCTACAAGACTTTCTAGAATTAACACCAAAAAAAGTCCTTTTCATCATAGGGGATTGGAATACAAAAGTAGGAATTCAAGAGATACTTAGAGTAACAGGCAAGTTTGACCTTGGAGCATGAATTGAAGCAAAGGCTAACAGAGTTTTGCCAAGAGCATGCACCTGGTAATAACAAACACCCTCTTCCAACAACACAAGAGATGACTCTACACATGGATATCACCAGATGGTCAATTCTGAAATTACATTGATTATATTCTTTGCAGCCAAAGATGGAGAAGCTCTATACAGTCAGCAAAAACAAGACCGTAGCTGACTGTGGTTCAGGTCATGAGCACTTTATTGCAAAATTAAGACCTAAATTGAAGAAAGTAGGGAAAAACCACTACGCCATTCAGGTATGACCTAAATCAAATCCCTTATGATTTTACAGGCTTCCCTGGTGGCTCAAATGGTATAGAATATGCCTGTACTGTAGGAGACCCAGGTACAGTCCCTGGGTTGGGAAGATCCCCTGCAGAAGGAAATGGCAACCCACTCCAGTATTCTTTCCTAGAGAATTCCAAAGAAGAGGACCCTGGTGGTCTACAGACCCACTAAGACTCAGACATGGCTGAGTGATTATACAGTGATTAAACACTTTGTGATTATACAGTGGAAGTGACAAATAGATTCAAGGGCTTAGATCTGATAGAGAGGGTGCCTGAAGATCTATGGACAGAGGTTTGTAACAGTAAACAGGAGTCAGTGACCAAAACCATCCCAAAGAGAAAGAAATGCAAGAAGGCAAAAAAGATTGTCTGAGGAGGCCTTACTTATAGCTGAGAATAGAAGAGAAGCCCCAAACAATGGGCCATTTTTATCCACGTATTTTTCCTAAGTATGAGTCCTTCTTTCATGCCTCTTCCTATAACATCTTTTTTGGGGAAACTTAATATTCAGAATATCAGTTCACATTAAAGTGGGAAAACCATGGGTATCAGGTTCTCCCCACTACACAGCAGTTATGTGTGCTCAGTGCCCAGTCGTGTCCAACTCTGTATGAGAGACTCTGTTCATGGATGAGAAGACTCAATATTGTTAATATTGTTAATAAGTCAGTTTTTCATAAATTGATTTACAGATTCAATGCAACCTAAGCTAAAATACCAACAAATCAAAGTTTTATGTTGTTTCTAACATTCGAGCTGGAATGCAAAGGACCTAACATAGCTAAAACAACTTTGAAAAAGGACACAGTGGGAAGACTTGCACTGTCTGTCAAAGCTTTTCATAAAGCCACAGGAATCAAGTCAATGTGTCACTGGACTAAAGATATATAAATAGATCTGTGAAGTCCAGAAACAGATCCATATTTGTACAAATAGTCAATTAATTTTCAAAAAATCAATTATTTTGCATTAAAACCCTTCAAGATTTTATTAGGAGTAGAGATGAAAATCAAGTACAAAGAGAGACAAGTTAAACACAAATATATTTTTAATGCAAACAAATCAAATGATCTTAAAATCAAAGTCATCAAAGGATATTTTAACAGAATGATATTAACATTCCTTTGAAACAAAATTAATACATATGAAAACCAAAAGATCACACAGATTAGAGTAGACTAGAGCACATTGTCAAAAGACACCTTAAAATTATTGATACTGGCACAAAAAACAGAAATATAGAGTACCAAAATAGAATAGAGCAGAATTGATATAATGGATTATTTTTTTCTGTTTCTGTTCTTTTTGTTTGAGGTAAAGTAAGCTTTTAAAAGGGAGTATGTATCAAGTGGAATGGAATCTTATACTAAATGGTGTAACAATTCAGCAAAAATAATTGTTAGATCTACAACTTAGATAGTAAATGAACTCACAATTAAATATTTCAAGTTAGATATTGAAAAAAAGAAAATAATCATATCCTTGGGAAAAATAATATAAAATGGAACCAAGCATTTATTAGTTTTATGGCAGCTTTAAGCCAGTAAAAAAATTACAGAGGAAAGAAAGTATTTTCAACAAATGACGCTGTAACAGTTGAACATCCAAGTGCAAGAAAATAAACTCAAGTTATACTTACACTGTATACAAAATTAGCTCAAAATTGATCATAAACCTAAATGCAAAATGTACAACTTAAAATACCTAGATGATAACATAAAAATCTCTTTGACCTTAAGTTTGACAAGGAGTTTTCAGATAAAAGAGAAAAACCACAATACATGAAAGAAAAAAAAAATGATGTTGGAATTACAAACATTAAAATATTTACTTTTCAAAAGACATTGTTAAGAGACTGAAAAGAAAAACAACAAATGGGGAGAATAAAAAATATAAATCAGATAAAAGATTACATATATAATATGAAGAACTCTTAAAATGCAACAATTAAAAAATTAACCAAATTTTTTAAATCAGCAAAAATTTGAATATACTCAATCATGAGTGTTATGAAGATGGTAATTAAGCACAAGAAAAGATACTCAACATCATTAGTACTATGGAAATGCAAATAAAAATGATGAAATATCACTACACACCCACCAGTATTGCAAAATTTGAAAAAAAAAAAGAAGATAACAGCAAGTGCTGATGAAGCTCCAGAGCAACTAAAACTCTCATACACTGCTCATGAGCATGCAAAATGGCATAGACACTGTATATAATTTTGTGGTTTCTCATAAAGTAAAACATCCACTTATTATTCATCAATTCTATTCTCAGAGAAAGCTTACGTTAACCAAACTTGCTTATACCAGCTTTATTCATAATCACCAGAAGCTGGGACTGATACAAACATATTCCAACTGGCAAATAAACTGTGATATAATACTCCACACAATGGAATACTACTGGAAAAGAACTGTGATGTCACCAAAAAATACCAGAGTAGGGAATTCTAATATCCCATTCCTCCACAAAAGCAGCAGACTTTCAAAAGCATCAGAATTAATTTTTTAAGAACTCTAGATTCTTGTTTTAAAAGTTTACAACAACTGGGTAGGCTTACAATTTTTAAAAGCTTACAACAACAATGCTTATCAATGAAGCCTTAATGAATAATAATGAAAGCTTAATAAAGCTGCTGAATTTTAGTAAATGTGCTATGGCATTTTAACTTGCCCACTTACTTTCTTCCAATCTACAATCTTTTGAAGCTTGGAAGCATCCAGAAAGACTGCAGCAGGTTTCTGCTTGTTGCTGGTATTAGAGGGTTCAATACAGACACATTCTTACTGTGTTTGTGTATTCTGACCTGTCTGTTGGCTCCCAGAAAGAATAACAACAAATTGCACTTGTTTCACCTACTTCAGAGCCTTCTACATCTGAAGCAGATTCCCTGATGACACTTGTGTCAGAAGCATTTAAAGGCAAATGTATTCACTGCAAATATATTTCCTGCAGTTGCTGGGGGCAAGGGATAACATTCTGGGCAAGCAATAGAACAAAAAGCCTAGGAAAAAGATATTTAAGAGATTAAAATCTTTGAAAAGCTCCTGCCTATGTTGGAGAATCTAGAAGACCATGTGCATTCTCAGTAAAGACCTGCGAAGACACAAAATTTCACCTCTGGCTGATATTCAGGGTATGTGCAAACAGGAAGAAGAAGTGTTAAGGTAGAGTTGTAAGTGACCTGGCTAAGCAATGAAGGAGTGCCCCAGTAAGAAATCAGTCTGGGAGAATTTTTTTGCTTCAGTCATTTAAGGAAATCTCTGTCAAACATTGAGTTAAGCACTAAGCTAACAATACAGTCTTGATTGGCCACATACAATGAAGAATGCACACTTTCCAAATATTGTTTAGAAAAGTCACTAATGAAACAACAAACCAGAACAAGTGTCAACAATAAATTCTGAGTAGGGAAGAGAATTTGATTTCCAGAGTTGACATTATAAGATTCAAAATGTTTAGTGTTTGACAAAAAGGAAAGTGTGGAGCATGAAAAGACACAAGAAGGTATGGTCCGGGGTGGGGAAAAGACATATAAGAAATTGTCCCTGAGGAAGCTGAGTCATTAAAACCAACTATCTTAACTGTGCCTCCCAAAACAAAGGAAATCATGGGCAAAGAATTAAAACAAAAAACAAAAAACAAAAAAAAAAGAAAAGAAAAGAAAAAGGAGAACAATGTCAGGACAAATAGACATCACTAAAGATATAGAAATTATTAAAAAGAACCAAATAAGAATTCTATATCTGAAAAGTCCAATAACAAATAAAATTTTCCTAGAGAGGTTCAACAGCTTATTTGAATAGGCAGAAGAAAGAATTAGCAAATTTGAAAATAAGTTAACTGATATTACCTAGTTTTAAAAGTAAGAAAAAAATGAATAAAATTAACAGATCCTTGGTGATCCATGGGATAGCACTGGCACAGCTACATATGCACAATTAGAGTCCAAAAAGGGAAAGAACAGAAAAAATATTTGAAAAAATAATGTCCAAAAACTTTCAAAATTTCATGAAACCCATGGATCTACTTGTTCAAGAAGCTCAAAAAACTCCAAGTAGGTAGAATTAGAAATCCAGACAAGGGCATACAGACAAATTGTTGAAAGCAAAAGGCAATGAGAAAAGTATAAAGGCAACAGGAGTGAAATGGCTTATTGCATACAAAGGAACTTCAGTATGATTAACAACTAATTTTCTCCTCAGAAATATGGAGGCCAGAAGCCAGCAGGATGACATAATTAAGTGCTGAAAAAATAAAACTGTCAATGAAGAAATATTTGTTTAAACTATCCTTCAAAAATGAAGGGGAAATTAAGGTGTTCTTAGACAAATAAAAGCTGAGGGAGTTCCTCACTAATAGATCTCTCCTACTAGAGTGAAACAGTCTTTCAGGCTGAAATGAAAAAACTCTAGACAGTAACTCAGGCTTGAATGAGGAGATAAACAGTGCCAGTAAATGTAACTACATAAGTATAAAATTCAGTATTGTAGTTTTAGTTTGTAATTCTTCTTTGTTTTCTATTCAATTTAGGAAACAAATACATAGAGCAATAATTATAAATTTATGTTAATGACAATGTATAAAGATGTAATTTGTGAATATAATGACATGGTAAGAATATTAAGATATGTAGGAACTTTGTATACTACTGAAACTAAGCAATTCAAACTATTTTGTTATAAATTTAAGATGCTAATTTTAATTCCAATTGTAAGCATTGAAAATTAAAATATACAGAAAAAGAAATGATAAGGGAATCAAGATGGTACACTTGAAAAATAAAAATATAATAACAGTGATTGAGGGAGAGAAAAGTTAAAAACACACTGAAAATAAATACCCAAACAACAGAAGTAAGCCATTCCTTATGAATAATTACTTTACATTGTGCAACAAATGGATTAAACTTTCCAGTTAAAAGCCAGAGACTGGCAGAAGGTGCTTGTTAAAGATCCAAGTAAATGCTATCTAAAAGAAACTAACTTTAGATCCAAAGACACAAATAGATTGAAAACGAAAGGATGGAAAAAGATGTCCCATTCAAATAGTATATTCAAAAGGAAAGTTTTGTGGCTATACTAATATAACACAGAGTAAATTTTTCTCTCAAAATTGTTATAAGGAGTAAAAAACAGATGCTATACGTTTATAGAAGGGTAAATCTATCAAGGTTATATATTATAATACATGCTCCTAAAAACAATTCTCCAAAATATACAAAATAAAAACTGACCAAATTGAAGGGAGAAATATGTAGTTATATGATAACCATTCAAGATTTTACTACCCCAGCACCAATAATGGAGAGAACATTCAGAAAGATCAATAAGGAGAGCACTTAAGCAATGCAACCTAATAAATACACATACAAAACATTTCACCCAAACAGCAGAATACACACTATGCTATATACCTGAAACTAATATAATATTGTAAGTCAACTATACTTCAATTTTTTAAAATGTAAAACAGCCAGCCTCTTTGAAGAACAGTACAAAGATTTCCTTAAAAACTAGGAATAAAACTACTATATAACCCATCAATCACACTACTGGGCATATACCCTGAGAAAACCACAATTCTAACAGACACATGTAACTTGATGTTCACTGCAGCACTATTTACAACAGCCCAGGACATGGAAGCAGCCTAGATGTCCATCAACAAATGAATAGATGTATGGCAGAGACCAACACCACATTGTAAAACATTTGTCCTCCAGTTAAAAATAAATGAAACTTTAAAACCCAGAAAAAACTGTAAAATGGTAAAGCTTTGGAATAGAAAAAATGAATTTAAAAAAATCCAGGAGAATGCACATTCTCCCTGAGTGCACATATAACATTCTCCAAGATGTACCGTATATGAGGTCATACAATGTGCTTAGTCACTCAGTCATGTCCAACTCTTTGCGACCCCATGGACTGTAGCCTGCCAGGCTCCTCTGTCCGTGGGAATTCTCTGGGAAAGAATACTGAAGTGGGTTGCCATGCCCTCCTCCAGGGGATCTTCTCAACCCAGGGGTAGAACCCAGGTCTCCCACATTGCAGGCAGATTCTTTACCATATGAGAGCCACCAGGGTATCCCAGTCATACAATAAGTATCAATAAATTTAAGAATATTGAAATTTACAAAATGTTTTCTTCAATCACAATTGCCCGAATTTAGAAAAACATAACAAAAGAAAAATGGAAAACTCACAATTACATGAAAATTGAATAAATGAAAATGAATACACAACATACCAAAAACACATAGAATGCCCTGAAAGCAGTGCCCAGGGAGAAATTTATAGCTTTAATTACATATATTAATTTTTAAAAAGATCTCAAGTCTATTACCAAACTCAGCATCTTAAGGGGGGAGAAAAGCAAAGCAAATTAAATTCAAAACTAGCATAAGGGAATAAACAATAAAAATTAGATCAGTCATAAACATAGGAGAACAGAAAGTGATAGAAAGATGCACCAAAACTAAAAGTTGGTTCTGCTAAAAGATCAACAAACTGACAAAGTTTTAGTTACAATGACTAAGAAAAAAGAGAAAAGACTCAAATTATTACAATCACAAGTGAAATTGGAAATTACAAATGATCTTACATTTATGAATGAAAAGAATTCCAGTACAATGCTGTGAACAATTGCATGTCAACACCTTAGATACACATATGAGATGGAGAAATTCCTAGAAACAGAAAAACTGCCTAACTTGATTCAAGAAATAAATAGAAAATCTGAACAGATCTTTAAAAAAGCAAAGAGTTTGAATCAGTAATCAAAAACTTCCTAATAAAAAAGACAAGGACCAAATATTTTCAATGATGAAAACTACCAACATTTAAAGAATAATTAACACTAATTATTCTCAAACTCTTTAAAAAATAGAAGAAAGATTTCCTAACTCATTCTATGAGGCCAGCATCACCCTGATAGCATAACCAGATAAAGCTACTGCAAGACAAAGCTACAGAACAGTATGTCTTATTAATAGAGATAAATCCTCTACAAACTTTTGGGAAAGCATATCCAGAAGCATATAAAAGGATATGGGCTTGCCTGGTGGCTCAGTGGTAAAGAATTCACCTGCCATGCAGGAGATATGGGTTTGATCCCTGGGTTGAGAAGATCCCCTGGAAAAGGAAATGGCAAAACAGTCCAGTATAGTTGCCTGGGAAACTCCAGGGACAGAGGAGCCTGGGGAGCTACAGTCCATGAGGTCACACAAGAATCAGACACAACTTAACAACTAAACAATAATAAAAGAATTACACATCACAACCAGGTGGGAATTATCCTAAGAATGCAAGGGTGGTTCAGCATCCAAAAATCATGTAATGAAACACATTAATAAAATGAAAGAAAACTAGTTGATTATTTCAAGATGAGGGGAAAGCATTTGACAAAAATCTAAGAAACTTACACGACAAAAACATGCAACGAACTAGGAATTCATTGGGAACTTCCTTGATATGATAAAGCGCATCTACAAAACCTCAGCTAAAGTCATCTTTGATGAAAGACTGGAGGGAGATCAAGATGGCAGTGTTAAGAGGACATAGAGCTCACCTCTCCCACCCCAGCCTCAAACACATAAAAAATACATCTATGTGTGGAAGAGTCCTCACTGAAAACTTAACAAGAAACTGGCAGAAGGACATCTGCACAACCTAACTGTAAGGAAGATATGCATGTAGTTGGGTTGGAAGGAAAAAAAAAAAAAAGCAATTGGATTGGACATTTGACCTGGGGAGTGAACAGGTCAAGCCACAGACTGGGTATCCCAGTTGTGAGGTCCCAGATAGAGGAAACAAGTTCCCTTCACTGGTTGGAAGACCACTGCAACAGACAAAGGGGCTGAGCAAGCCTCAGTCTGCTCATGAAGAGTGCAGGCACGCTGCCTGGCCCCAAGGGAACGCAAAGAGAGGCCTACTCTAGCAGCAAGCAGGCTTCCCACAGCTGCCTCTCTATGTGCTCTGGCTCACGCTGAGCTGAAGGCCTTCAGTCCCTGCCACAATGTGGCAGTGGATCTGCGGCAGCCACAATCAGGGAAATGATTCAGCCGTGGGGCACAGAGTCGACCTGGTCCTGGGGCAAAGCCTGCGTGGGACAGCAGTGGCTCTTGTTGGTGTTTAATCAGGTGGCAGCTCAGAATCTGACAGCAACCACTTTACCACAGCTCAGCTCTAGAAACTCCCTGATAATCTGTTTAGGTTCCTACCAGCCCAGCATAATGGCTTCACAAGAGAACAGGAGGTGGAAGGGGCAGGGTGCAGCGTTCAGCTAAGAGACAAAGGGGCTTGCACCCGAGGCTGTCTGAATGGAGCCGCAGACACCTACATAGGCAGTGCATCAAACCTATCTTACCCAGGCCCAACCTGCTTTAGCACTTTCCTCCGCTTGGGAAAAAGTTCCAGTGCAAGGAAAGGGAAAAAGACACACACTTAAAAGAGCCAGCTCAAGACAGACCCTAGGGCTCCAGCAACTTGGGCTCAGGCCCAACTTGGGCTCTGGGCTAATGGTCACTGAGCAGAGAGGAAGTCCTGCTTCACATCGGATACCAGCTCTAGCCAGTCCATCTCCAGTATCACTCACTACAACGGAGATAGTTGTCAGCATACCCTGCGGAAAGATGTGACAGTCATCCACGTCAAAGTCAGCCCTCCCACGAAAGGTACTGGGCTCACAAAGTCTGCATAGGGGTTCTCCCACATAAGAACACCCCTCCAAGACTGAAACTGGTAACTGTTTTACCAGATTCAGGGGAAGAAAATGATAAGCAAAATGAAAAGGAAATATTACTCCATAAAAAATTCATCTGCATATGGAACAACTCCTACAGAATACCTTCTGAACATTGGCAGAAGACCTCAGACTTCCAAAAAGGCAAGTTAGTCACCTCAGAATGAAGTAGGACAAAAGATAAAGATAAAAAAAGATTACAGATTTCAGGATGGGGACCTGCACCCCAGGAAGGGAGTCATGAAGGAGGAAAAGTTTCCACACACTCATGCGCAGGGACAAGCGGGAGCTTTGGAACCTTGGAAGGGAATGCTGCCACAGATGCCTGGAAGGCAAAACGGAGAGAAGCCACCACAGAGATCATTGTTCAACAGAACTTCCCAGCCAAGAGACAGCTTGCACAGCCGTGCCTGCCTCAGAGAGTGGGGGCTGGGTACTGAGGCTCAGGCTTGTGGGGTGGGACCCCAGAGAGAGTACTGGGTTTGACTACCATGAAGGTATCTTGAGGGTGCTGGTATGACAGAGCTAAGGGAGTCCAGGGAAAAGTCTGGGCCTCCGGGAGAGGCAAGAGATTGTTGCCACCGGGACAATCTAACTACACACTTGCAGACAGCAGCTGTTTACCTGGCAGCTGCTGCAAAGGCCAGCAGGGGTGCCAGTTGTGGAACTGGATGCGACTGCAGTTGATGATCCCAGAGAAGGAAGTGTGACCCATGCCAAAGCCATGGAGAATGCCCGAGGCAGCAGACGAAATGCCTCGGCTGCAGGTTGACCCCATAGGTGGCTGCTGGCAGCTGCCCCCAATTTGTGAGCAGGCATGGGTTAATGCCTTCACCTTCAGGGCAGCCTAAGCAGCTTGGCTCTTCCTAGGGACCCAAGATCCAGGGCCAATACTTCTGGGAGAGTGCATGACCCACCTCAGACAGTAACATCTGGGAGGTCTCTATCAGCTTAAGCAGGCCCCTCTGGGTGTGTGCTTCGTTGCTCAGTCATGTCCGGCTCATTGTGACACCATGCAGTGTAGCCCACCAGGCTCCTCTGTCCATGGGATTCTCCGGGCAAGGATACTGGAGTGGATGGCCATGCAGGCCCCAGCACATCCCACTGTGGCTGCCACACCTCTCCCTATCCTCAGCCCAACTGAGCACGTGAGCTCTAATAAGCCTCGTCCTTCACCCCTTCTTCTCTGGGCAGGGAACAGACATCAGAGGGTGGCCTATGAGCAGAAGTGGGGCCAAAATCAAAGCAGAAAACAAGGGACTACATGACTGAAGAAGAGGAAGAGAATTAGCATCTGCAGCCACAGGTGCAACAGATTAAATTCCCACAACTGGTCTGAGACTGCAGACTTTAGGGGCAACTATGGACTTTTGGAGCAAGTACTAGCTGGAGTAAGGCAAGATCTGAGTCTGAGCTGACCCCACACTGCCCACAACAGGTCCAAAGACCTTCCTAGAAATATTGGAGGATTTTCTAAGTAGGCAGATTATCTGGAGCATACTGTGTGCAGTGAACACAGGGGAGTCATGAGGACATTCCTTACTACCATTCTTCATAAATACATAATTTTTCTTTTGTATACTGTTCTGTTGTTGTTTTTATTATTCCTTTAGTTTTTATTTTTAATAACCCCCCTTTCCTTTCTTAAAACATCTTATATTTAAATAAATTCATTTTATTTTATTTTCCTATTTTTACAACTTTTAGTTATATTGCCTCTTCCCCATGTTTTTGATTTTGCATTTTTGCTAGTCTAGCTTTTAGTATTCATTTCCACTTATGGGTTTGTTAATTGGCATAATTGCTCTTTTCTTTTTTGACTTCTGTTTTTATATTTTTTGTCTTTTTCTTCTCATCTATTCTCTTTATAAATGTGTGAGCTTGTTTGGGCTTTCTGGACTGTTGTGTGTTGCTTTCACCATTAACCTTGGGATTTTGTCTTTTGTGTTCTAAGGCCTGTGAAGTCTTGGTGCTACAGTAAGGGGACCAGCCAAAACCCCTGAGGTGGGAAACACAAGTCCAGGACTTTGGAATAACGGCAAACTCCCAACCACATGGAATATTAATTGATGAGAGCTCTACCAAAGGTTTCCAGTTCAACACTAAGACCAAGACCTACCCAAAGGCCAGGAAGTTCCTGTGCTGGATGCCTCATGCCAATCCTTCAGCAGAACAGGAACACAGTGTTTAATATACCTAGACAGTATATTAAGAAGCAGAGACATTACTTTGCTGGCAAATGTCTGTATAGTCAAAGTTATGGTTTTTCCAGTAGTCATGTATGGATGTGAGAGTTAGACCATAAAGAAGGCTGAGAGTCAAAGAATTGATGCTTCTGAACTATGGTGTTGGAGAAGGCTCTTGAGAGTCCCTTGGACTGCAAGGAGATCAAACCAGTCCATCCTAAAGGAAATCAGTACTGAATATTCATTGGAAGGACTGATGCTGAAGCTGAAACTCCAATACTTTGGCCACCTGATGAGAATAACTGACTCATTGGAAAAGACCCTGATGCTGGGAAAGACTGAAGGTGGGAGGAGAAGTAATATCCAATATTTGTTTTGTTCTGACATATATCACTTTGTATAATAGGCTCTAGGTTCATCCCCCTCATTAGAACTGACTCAAATGCATTCCTTTTTATGTCTGAGTAATATTCCATTGTATATATGTACCACAA
Source organism: Muntiacus reevesi (assembly GCF_963930625.1). Lineage (NCBI taxonomy): Eukaryota > Metazoa > Chordata > Mammalia > Artiodactyla > Cervidae > Muntiacus > Muntiacus reevesi. The sequence continues at coordinate 179,474,412 of NC_089249.1, read as the reverse complement.
CTTCTTTATCCACATATCTTCTTTATAGTATGTCTTCTTTATATTGCTTTCATATCCTGGCTATTGTAAATAGGGCTGCAATGAACATTGGAGTACATGTGTTTTTCAACTATGGTTTCCTCAGGGTATATGGCCCAGTAGTTGGGTCATATGGCAGTTTGGGAGCTTCCCTGGTGGTTCAGTGGTAAAGAATTGCCTACCAATGCAGGAGACACAGGTTTTATCTTTGGGTTGGGAAGATACCCTGAAGAAGAGAATGGCAACCCACTCCAGTATTTCTGTCTGGGAAATCCCATGGACAGAGGAGCCTGGTGGGCTACAGTCCATGGGGTCACAAAAAGTCAGACATGCCTTACAACAACAATGGTAGTTTTATTCCTATATTTTAAAGGAATCTCCATACTGTTCTCCATAATGGGTGTATCAGTTGCATTCCCATTAACAATGCAAAAGTGTTGCTTTTCCCTAAACTCTCCCCAGCATTTATTGTTTGTAGATTTTTTTTTTTTTTTTTGATGATTTCCATCCTGGCTACTGTGAGGTGATACCTTATTTTATTTTGATTTACATTTCTCTAACAATGAGTGAAGTTGAACATCTTTTCATGTGTTTATCAGCCATCTGTATGTCTTCTTTGTATGTCTGTTTAGGTATTCTGGCCAATTTTTTGATTGGGTTGCTTTTCTTACATTGAGCTGCATGAGCTGCTTCATACTGTTCATAGGGTTCTCAAGGCAAGAATACTGAAATGGCTTTCCATTGCCTTCTCCCGTGGACCACGTTTTGTCAGAACTGTCTACCATGACCCATCCATCTTGGGTGGCTGTACACCGCATGGCTCATAGTTTCATTTAGTTAGACAAGGCTGCAATCCATGTGATCAGTTTGGTTAGTTTTCTGTGAGTGTGGTTTTCATTCTTTTGCCCTCTGAGGGATAAGGATAAGAGGCTCATGGAAGCTTCCTGGTGGGAGAGACTGACTGAGGGGAAACTGGGTCCTGTTCTGATTGACAGGACCATGCTCAGTAAATCTTTAATCCAATTTTCTGTTGATGGGCGGGGCTGTGTTCCCTCCCTGTTGTGTGACCTGAGACCAAACTATGGGGGAGGTAGTGAAGATAACGGCGACCTCCTTCAAAAGGCCCTGTGCACCCAGTGCCACACTCAGTGCCCCCGATCCTGCAGCAGGCCACTGCTGACCCACACCTATGCTGGAGACTCCTGGACACTCACAGGCAAGCCTGGGTCAGTCTCTTGTGAGGTCACTGCTTCTTTTTGCTGGGTTCTGGTGTGCATAAGGTTTTGTTTGTGCCCTCCAAGAGTCTGTTTTCCCAGTTCTGTGCTAAGTTCTGTAATCAAATCCCACTGCCCTCCAAAGTTACACACCCTTGGGGTTCTCAGTTCTTCTGCCAGACCCCCAGGTTGGGACATCTGTTGTGGGTCCTAGAACTATCTTAACAGTGAGAGAATTTCTTTGGTATAATTGTTCTGCAGTGTGTGGGCTGTCTCCTCAGCAGGTCTGTGGTGGGCTTAATGGTGGCCTCCTCCAAGGGCTGATGCCACACCCAGGACGGCTGCACTCAGAGCCCCTGCGCCTGTGGCGGGCCACTGCTGACCTGAGCTTCCGCAGGAGCCACTCAGACTCTCAGAGGCAGGGCCGGCTCCGTCTCTGTGGGCTCTCCTGGTGCGCACAAGGCTTTGTTTGAGACATTTGAGTGTCTCTGGCAGGTATGGGCTTTGATTCTAAACGTGATCTCACCCCTCCTACTGTCTTGCCAGGGGATTCTCCTTTGCCTTGGACGGTGGGCTATCTTTTTTTGGTGGGATCCAATGTTCTTCTGTTGATGGTTGTTCAGCAGCAAGTTTAATTTTGGAGTTCTTGCAGAAGATGAGAGCATGTCCTTCTATGCTGCCATTTTGGGGCAATTTGGAAAACTCAGCAGTGGTCACAGAACTGGAAAAGGTCAGTTTTCATTCCAATCCCAAACAAAGACAATGCCAAAAAATGTTTAAATGATGACACAATTGCACTCATCTCACATGCCAGCAAAGTAGTGCTCAACATTGTCCAAGCCACACTTCAACAGTTCATGAACTGTGAACTTCCAGATGTTTAAGCTGGCTTTAGAAAAGATAGAGGAAGCAAGTATCAAATTGCCAACATCCGCTGGATCATCAAAAAAGCATGAGACTTCCATAAAAACATCTACTTCTGCTTTATTGACTGTGCCAAAGTCTTTGACTGTATAGATCATAACAAACTCTGGAAAAAAAGATATGGGAATACTAGACCACCTTACCTGCCTCCTGAGGAATCTGTATGCAGGTCAAGAAGCAACAGTTAGAACCAGACGTAGAACAACAGACTGGTTTCAAAATTGGGAGAGGAGTATGTCAAGGCTGTATATTATCACCCTGCTTATTTAACTTACATACAGAGTATGTCATGTGAAACGCTGGACTGGGTGAAGTACAAGATGGAATTTAGCTTATTGGGAGAAATATCAACAGCCTCGGATATGCAGATGATACCACCTTAATGACAGAAAGCAAAGAGGAACTAAAGAGCCTCTTGATGTGGGTGAAAGAGGTGAATGAAAAAGCTGGCTTAAAGTCCAACATCCAAAAAACTAAGATAATGGTATCTGGTCCCATCAGTTCAGTTCAGTCGTGTCCAACTCTTTGTGAACCCATGAATCCCAGCATGCCAGGCCTCCCTGTCCATCACCAACTCCTGGAGTTTACTCAAACTCATGTCCATGGAGTTGGTGATGCCATCCAGACATCTCATCCTCTGTCGTCCCCTTTTCCTCCTGCCCCCAATCCCTCCCAGCATCAGGGTCTTTTCCAGTGAGTCAACTCTTCGAATCAGGTGGCCAAAGTATTGGAGTTTCAGCTTCAGCATCAGTCCTTCCAATGAACACCCAGGACTGATCTCCTTTATGATGGACTGGTTGGATCTCCTTGCAGTGCAAGGGACTCTCGAGTCTTCTCCAACACCACAGTTCAAAAGCATCAATTTTTTGGCACTCAGCTTTCTTCACAGTCCAACTCTCACATCCATACATGGCCACTGGAGAAACCATAGCCTTGACTAGATGGACCTTTGTTGGCAAAGTAATGTCTCTGCTTTTTAATATGCTATCTAGATGGGTCATAACTTTCCTTCTAAGGAGTAAGAATCTTTTAATTTCATGCCTGCAATCATCATCTGCAGTGATTTGGGAGCCCCCCAAAATAAAGTCTGCCACTGTTTCCACTGTCTCCCCATCTATTTCCCATGAGGTGATGGGACCAGATGGCTTGATCTTAGTTTTCTGAATGTTAAACTTTAAGTCAACTTTTTCACTCTCATCTTTCACTTTCATCAAGAGGCTTCTTAGTTCCTCTTCACTTTCTGCCATAAGGGTGGTGTGATCTGCATATCTGAGGTTATTGATATTTCTCCCGGCAATCTTGATTCCAGTTTGTGCTTCCTCCAGCCCAGCGTTTCTCGTGATGTACTCTGCATATAAGTTAAATAAGCAGGGTGACAATATACAGCCTTGATGTACTCCTTTTCCTATTTGGAACCAGTCTGTTGTTCCATGTCCAGTTCTAACTGTTGCTTCCTGACCTGCATATAGGTTTCTCAAGAGGCAGGTCAGGTGGTCTGGTATTCCCATCTCTCTCAGAATTTTCCACAGTTTATTGTGACCCACACAGTCGAAGGCTTTGGCGTAGTCAATAAAGCAGAAATAGTTGTTTTTCTGGAACTCTCTTGCTTTTTTGATGATCCAGCGGATGTTGGCAATTTGATCTCTGGTTCCTCTGCCTTTTTTAAAACCAGCCTGAACATCTGGGAGTTCACAGTTCATGTATTGTTGAAGCCTGGCTTGGAGAATTTTGAGCATTACTTTACTAGTGTGTGAGATGAGTGCAATTGTGCGGTAGTTTGAGCATTCTTTGGGATTGCCTTCCTTAGGGATTGGAATGAAAACTGATCTTTTACAGTCCTATGGCCACTGCTGAGTTTTCCAAATTTGCTGACGTATTGAGTGCAGCACTTTCACAGCATCATCTTTCAGGATTTGAAATAGCTCAACTGGAATTCCATCACCTCCAGTAGTTTTGTTCATAGTGATGCTTCCTAAGGCCCACTTGACTTCACATTCCAGGATGTCTGGCTCTAGGTCAGTGATCACACCATCGTGATTATCTGGGTCATGAAGATCTTTTTTGTACCAATCTTCTGTGTATTCTTGCCACCTCTTCTTAACATCTTCTGCTTCTGTTAGGTCCATATCATTTCTGTCCTTTATCAAACCCATCTTTGCATGAAGTGTTCCCTTGGTATCTCTAACTTTTTTGAAGAGATCTCTAGTCTTTCCCATTCTGTTGTTTTCATCTATTTCTTTTCATTGATCACTGAGGAAGGCTTTCTTATCTCTCCTTGCTATTCTTTGGAACTCTGTATTCAAATGGCAATATCTTTCCTTTTCTCCTTTGCTTTTCACTTCTCTTCTTTTCACAGCTATTTTTAAGGTCTCCTCAGACAACCATTTTGTGTTTTTGCATTCTTTATTCATGTGGATGGTCTTGAACCTCGTCTCCTGTACAATGTCATGAACCTCCATCCATAGTTCATCAGGCACTCTGTCTATCAGTTCTAGTCCCTTAAATCTATTCCTCACTTCCACTGTATAGTCATAAGGGATTTGATTTAGGTCATAACTGAATGGTCTAGTGATTTCCCCTACTTTCTTCAATTTCAGCCTGAATTTGGCAATAAGGAGTTCATGATCTGAGCCACAGTCAGCTCCCGGTCTTGTTTTTGCTGACTGTATAGAGCTTCTCCATCTTTGGCTGCAAAGAATATAATCAATCTGATTTCAGTGTTGACCATCTGCTGATGTCCATGTGTAGAGTCTTCTCTTGTGTGGTTGGAAGAGGGTGTTTGCCATGGCGAGTGCGTTCTCTTGGCAAAACTCTATTAGCCTTTGCCCTGCTTCATTCTGTACTCCAAAGCCAAATTTGCCTGTTACTCCAGGTGTTTCTTGACTTCCTACTTTTGCATTCTAGTCCCCTATAATGAAAAGGACATCATTTTTGGGTGTTAGTTCTAAAAGGTCTTGTCGATCTTCATAGAACCATTCAGCTTCAGCTTCTTCAGCATTACTGCCCCCATCACTTCAAGGCAAATAGATGGGGAAACAATGAAAACAGTGACAGACTTTATTTTCTTGGATTCCAAAATCACTGTGGATGGTGACTGCAACCATGAAATTAAATGACACTTGATTCTTCGAAGGAAAGCTATGACAGATCTAGACAGTGTATTTAAAAGCAGAGACATCACTTGGCTGACAAAAGTCCATATAGTCAAAGTTATGGTTTTTCCAGTTGTCATGTACAGATATGAGAGCTGGACCATAAAGAAGGCTGAGCACCAAAGAATTGAAACTTTTGAATTGTGATGCTGGAGAAAACTCTTGAGAGTCCCTTGGACTGCAAGGAGATCAAACTACTCAATCCTAAAGGAAATCAATCATGAATATTCACTCGAAGGACTGATGCTGAAACTTCAGCTCCAAGTTGAAGTTCTAATCAGGTTACATGATGTGAAGAGCTGACTCATTGGAAAAGACCCTTATGCTGAGAAAGAATGAGGGCAGGAGACGAATGGGGCAAGAGAGGATTAGATGGTCGGATGGTATCACCAACTCAATGGACATGAGTTTGAGCAAACTCCATGAGATGGTGAAGGACAGGGAAGCCAGGTGTGCTGGAGTCCATGGGGTCACAAATAGTCGGACACAACTTAGTGTGACTGAACAGCAACAACAGTGACAAACCTATAGATAGCATCATAGTCAACAGTGAAAAGCTGAAAGTGTTCCCTTTAATATCAGGAACAAGACAAAGATATCTACTCTTGATACTTTTATTCAATGTAGTTTTGGAAGTCCTAACTACAGAAATCAGAGATGGAAAAGAAGTAAAGGGAATCCAAATTGGAAAAGAAGTTAAACTGTCACTGTTTGCATATAACATGTACATATACATAGAAGATCTGAAAGATGCTACCAGAAAATTACTGGAACTCATTAATGAATTTGGTAAAGTCACAGGTTACAAAATTAATACAGAGAAATCTGTTGCATTTCAATACACTTACAATGAAAGATCAGAAAGAGAAAGTCAAGAAGCAATTCCATTTACAATTGCATCTGAAAGAATAAAATACCTAGGAATAAACCTACCTCAGGTGACAAAAGACCTGTACTCCAAAAACTATAAGATGCTAATGAAAGAAACCAAAGAATACATAAACAAATGGAAAGATATACCATGTTCATGGATTGGAAGAATCAGTATTGTCAAAATGACTATACTACCCAAGGCAGTCTAGAGATTCAATGCAATCCCTGTCAAATTATAATGGCATTTTTCACAGAACTAGAACAAAAATCTCAAAATTTGTATGGAAACACAAAAGACTCTGAATAACCAAAGCAATGAGTAGAGCTCGAGGAATCAGTCGTCCTGGCTTCAGACTACACTACAAAGCTACAGTAATCAAAACAGCATGGTACTGGCACAAAAATAGAAATATAGATCAATGTTGCAGGATAGAAAACTCTGAAATAAGCCCATACACCTATGGCAAATTAAGCTATGACACCAATGACAAAGGTGGCAAGACTACACAATGTTGGAAAGATAGTCTCTTCAACAAATGGTGCTGGGAAAACTAGACAGCTACATGTAAAAAAATGAAATTAGATCATTCTTTAACTCCAAACACAAAAATAAGCTCAAAATGGATTAAAGACCTAATGTGAGACCAGATACTATAAATTTCCTCAAGGAAAATATGGGCAGAACACTCTCTGACATAAATCACACATCATTTTTTCCATCTGTCTCCCAGAATACTGGAGATAAAGACAAAAATAAACAAATAGGACCTACTTAAACTGAAAAGTTGTTGCATAGCAAAAGAAACAAAAAAAATGAAGAGACCATCTAGAGTTTGGGAGAAAATATTTGCAAACGATGTGACTGATAAGGGATTCATCTCCAAAATTTACAAACAGCTTGTGATGCTTAATGGCATCAAAACAAACAACTCACTCAAAAAATGGGCAGAAGACCTAAACAGATATTTCTCCAAAGAAGACATACAGATGGCCAATAGACACATGAAAAGATGTTCAACATCTCTAAGTATTAGAGAAACTCAAGTCAAGACTACAATGAGATATTACCTCATACCAGCCAGAGTGATTATTAAAAAAAAAAAAAAACCTCACAAAGAATAAGTGCTGGAGGAAAGGTAACTCTCCTATGCTGTTGGAGGGAATGTAAATTGATACAGCCACTATGGACATCAATATGGAGGTTCCTCATAAGGCTAAAAGTAGAGCTACCATATGACCCTGCAATCCCACTCTTGGACATATATCCAAACATGATCCAAAAGGATGCATACATCCCAGTGTTCATTCCAGCACTGTTTACAATAGCCAAGACCTGGAAGCAACCTAAATGTCCATTGACAGGGGAATGGATAAAGATTCCACTGTACATATACACAATGGAATATTACTCAGACATTGCAAAGAATGAAATAATGCCATGTGCAGCAGTGTGAATGGACCTGGAGCATATCATACCGAGTGAAGTAAGTCAAAGAAGGAGAGATATTATATGACTGCCCTTATATGCAATATCTAAAAAGACATGACATAGACGAACTTACAAAACAGAGAGACTCACAGACTTAGAGAACGAATTTATGGTTGCTGGGAGGATGGGGTAATTAGACTGAGATGAACATGTACACACTGCTATATTTAAAATAGATAACCAACAAGGACCTAGTATATAGCATATGAAACTCTCTGCTCAATGTTATGTGGCAGCCTGGATGGTTGGGGAATTTGGGGAGAATATATATGTATGGCTGAGTTCCTTAGTTATTCATCTGAAACCATCACAGCCTTGTTAATTGGCTACACCCCAATACAAAATACAAAGTTAAAAAATTAATGGTTGAAAAATTCTTCTGGAAAATTTTTATTGGATAACACATTTTAATGTGTCTATTATTAAGATTTATTTCTTTTACTGAGGAATGGATTACCTTCAAATACCTGGAATAATTCCATTTATATTGTGGTAGTATATCCACCCATCATGAATTTTTCTCTTATTTCATTTTTAAAAGAACTTTGAAGCACAGCAGACAGATAAAAAACATTGGGAGGTTGTCAACATTGTTAAATTTTTTTTTACATCAAGATGAAAGTCAAACTCCTGAATTTTATAACCCACTAGAATAGTTAGTTAAAGTATAGCCCTTTGGATGCTGGTTACACAAAATCATACTACCCTTCTCTGCTTGCTGAGCACAGCACTGACTGGAATAACTCCTTTGAAAAGCTACCTGGTCTAGTAAAATGCCAAGCATCATTCACTAAGTGATGATAATCCAAAATAAGGCAAAACAGTTTCAAAACAAAACAAAAAACAACCAAATCAAAGTGAGTGTAGCTATGAAAACATCAAAGATTTTAAAACAGTCTGAATATTCTAATGTTTCAACTTTCAACTAATAATCCTATCTGCAGTCAGAATACTTATAGAGAGTTAAATTCTGAGTCCTAATTTGAATTGCCAGGTCCCTTCTCCCATCCATAGACACAGACTTACTGAAAAGGAATGACACAAAGCACTACAGGATCTGTTGAGGGGCAGAAAGTAAATATTAGGGTAATGACAAAGTACGACCTTCAAAATTCAAGTTTTAACCCAGATAACACTGCTCCTGGATATAGAGACACCAATTCTCCAGGGGAGAAGGACGGGGTGGGGTATCAGAAAAGTAAGATTTAGTCGAAAGGAAACAGGATGGGGAGCCTCCACTCTGGCTTCCCACGTCCAGCTGGTTCCCTCCTGCAGTCTTGGATGCCTGGGTGGTTATGCCCCCAGGATCTCCGGGGCACGGGATCAGAATGGCTTTTCCCTGGGGTATCCGGTGCTGATCCCGGAGCTGCAGCATAGAGTGGGCGCTGCTAAGCCGGGAGCCATTAGGTTTGGGGATCACTGCCAGTCACTTTCCCGCGACGGAGCTGGGGCCTGGTTGCGGGAACTGCGGCTGCGCCCAGGGAGCCGGTAATCCACAGGCCAACACCTGCGCCCCGCCGACACCCGCGCCCCGCTGACACCGCGCCCCGGAGACACCTGCGTCCCACAGACACCTGTGCCCCGGAGACACCTGCGTCTCACAGACACCTACGCTGCATCCGGCAGGAAGCACCCGGGTGCGCTTACCCCTCCCTCGCGCAGGCTTAGCGTTCCCTTTCTTCGCTCACGCGTTCCAACGACGCGTCACAGGCGCCACACAACAGTAAGCGCTTTGCCTGGCACCCCTTGGAGGCAACTAACGGAAATCTCTCTGAGCCACTAGACTCCATTTGAAGGTCCCGACAGACAGTGCAGAATTGCGCCTCATGGGCGGTTACCTGAGCCGGCCTCGCCCTCGCCCGTCGTCACCTGCTCTACGGGGCAGGGACCAGCCAGAGAGCCCCGAGTGCCTTGGGCCTGCGCACACCGCCAGCCGTGTTCCCCCAGCTTTCCGGGTTCACTCGGGGCCCCCAACTCAGGACCTGGCTCGCAGGCTGTCCTATGAGGGTTTCATGGCTTCACCCCGTCGTCGTCTGTACCGTCGGCGGTTTGTCCTAGTCCATCGGTGGCTATATTCAATCCAGCAAGCCCGGTGTTCCTTTTGGGGTTTTTTCCCCTCTGTGCCCAGGAGTGGCCATCAGAAGCCATTGCCGTCTGCTTGCAGTTCCAAGATGTTCTACACCTCAGTGATCCTGAGGATGGTATCCGCAAAGGGCAGACTGACGCTCCGTTTGCCTCTGAAGCAGACAGTCACCTGTACCTGGTCTTCATTTTCTGTTCAGCTCCCAAACCTTTGTGTCAAGGAGATTCTGGTGAGGGCCCTAGAAGAGAGTGGTCAACTGAGAGGAAAGGAAGAGAAGGACCTGACAGCCTTGGCTGAGAGCAGAAAGGGGCTAGCAAAGCAAAAGAAAGGGCACTCAGCCCAGGAGAGTGAGGATGAACAGAGAAAGGGCTCGAACCCAGGTGGGAATGCGAAGTCCGCGTTTAGACGCCTCATGATCGATGGTGTCCTCTCGTCCTTTGTGCCCAGGCCTGGGCCTCTGGTTCTCTGTTCCAAGAGCCCTGAAGATATCCTGATTAGGAAATCCCAGACCTCCTTTTTGAGTTCATACAGCAAGCGAAATGCCATCACCAGTTCATACAGCTCCTCAAGAGTTTTCCCACAGCTCCAGAGGAGTGGTCCAGGCGCAGCCAGGCTCCTGGGCTCAGAGTCATCACATCTGCATGTGCTCTCAGAGCAAACCAGCGAGGAGGGCCATGGGCCTAACCCTTCAGCGTCAATGGAACCGCAGAGGAAGATCGAGGATGAAAAAATTGCAGATGACCACTTAAGGAAGAAACTAAACTTAAATTGCTCACAGTCATCTGACAGTTCCAGGCCCCGCAAACGCAAGATTCCTCTGCTGCTGCCCTCCAAGCAAAATGGCCCACTGATCCTGCCCCCACCCCTCCAGATAGGTTATCCAGTAACTGCTGAAGTCCTTGACCTCGAGAAGAGAGCTGTGATCCGGTGGATTAACAACGTCTTGAAAGGGTAAGACTGAAACCATCTCAGTATGCAGAACTCCTCAGCCTTCTACTCTGCCAGCTCCCAGCACTAATTCACAGCCAAGGAGCTTCTGGAAGATGTAGAGCTCCCCAGGCCCCAGTGGCCTTCTTGTTGGTTGGAGTAGCCATCTCTATGAGGTGTTTTGTCTTGGTTTTCCCTGTTTGTCTTGCTCCACTTTGCTTAAAAAATTGGTTCCTTTTTCCTGGCCAACCAGGGCCTGTTCCCCAGTACTTTGCTGCTTGGCCCCTCAGTGGTTCCTTGGAGGAGCAGCGTAAGACCATCAGAGTCCAGTTTTGCTCTTGAGGGAGCCCAGAGTGCTGCTCCTGTGAGCCCATTCCCCTACCAAGTCAGTTCTCTCCAGAGAGACAACATAACATTCTTAGTCTTTCTGTCAGAAGTGCACCTGGAACTTAGGCAGCTGGAAGTTGTTAGTCTGGCCTGACCCAGTGGTCAGCATCCTTGCAGCAGAAGAGGGAAGCTTTGGCCCAGTTTCCCTCCAGGTAGGAGCAAGCAGGACACCCACTGCTATGATCGTTGCCTTTTCCTGCCTTCCCCATTTTCTTACCTGGGGCCTGGTTCATCTTTCTTAAAATCTCTGTATTCTCTCTTTGAACATCTGGTACCACATGAATATTCAGTTGATGAGCAAAGTTATATATGTTGCATACATATAGTCACATATATTTATACATGTCATTTATATACTAATATAGTCATATAATATATATTATGTGTATGTGAAGTGAAAGTCAGTCATGTTCAACTCTCTGCGACCCAATGGACTATAGTCCATGGAATTCTCCAGGCCAGAATACTGGAGTGGGTGGCCTTTTCCTTCTCCAGGGGATCTTCCCAACCCAGGGATCAAACCCAGGTCTCCTGCATTGCAGGCAGATTCTTTAGCTGCTAAGCCACAAGGGAAGCCTGTATTATGTGTATATGTATATAATTTATTAGAATACATAGTTCATATACATCATATATTAGATATGTATAATATATATGTATATTGTTTAGTCACTCTGTCATGTCCGACTCTTTCACAACACCACAGACTGTAGGCTGCCAGGCTCAATCTGTCCATGGGATTTTCCAGGCAAGAACCCTGGAGTGGGTTGCCACTTCCTTCTCCATATATGTATATATGTATGTATAATATTAGTATATGATTATACTCATAGTAATCAATGTATAATATATGTAATGTTATATGCTCATATGTAATATGTGTTAATACAACCATGTGTGTTACATATGTGTTTATAAAATATATGTATGTGTTTAATACATTATGTATAGAATATATAATGTGAATTACATTACATATAATAATATGTATTAAATACATACATGACCTTTGCTAATTCATCAAGTATTCCTGCCTCTGCTTTTTGAATTCACAGTGAAGGAAGAAGTGACTAGTATGAGTGGCCAGACTTTTAACTCTAGGTTTTCTGTGGCCCAGTCGGAAAAGCTGGAACCAGTTTATGTCTCTAGATGCTGAGTCCTGATTTCTATGTTTTGAAAAGGCACTTTCCTTTTTTCTCTCTGCTTGTCATCTGCCCACTTGACTTCACTATGGGTTGGATCATGCGTAGTGTATGTTAAGAAATGACTTGTGACAACTTTAGTCTTTAAAAAGATTTTAATTTGATACAATTTTAGACTTACAAGAATAGTATAGATAGAATCCCCAACTAGTCTTCACTGAGCTTCTCCTAATGTTAGTATCTTACAGAACAATTATTGAAACCAGGAAATTAAAATTGTTGCAATGATATTAGCTAAACTTCAGACTTTAAAAATATTTCCCCATTTTTCAGTAAAATTTTCTTCCTGTGCCAATATAATCCCGCATTTCATTTAGTTGTCATGTCTCCTTAGTTTCCTCCAAGCTGTGACCATTACTGTATCTTAATATCTTCTGTGGCCTTGATACATTTGTAGAGTACCAGTTAAATATTTTGTAGAATTTTCCTCAGTTTGGATTTGTCTGCTGTTTTATCATGAGTACATTGAGGTTATGAATTTTTAAGAAAAAATCCCATACACAAAGTGGTGTCTGGCCAGGTGTCTGTCCTCTGAATAGTTACCATTTCTCTCTAGTACATATTTAAGAGGGTCTTACATTGATTTGACACAAAAATCCTGTTTATCCTTAAACTTTTACCACTAATTTTGCCATCAGTGGATCTTGCCTGTAGCAATTATTGTGGTGGTCTATGGTGATTTTATATCTTTCTTGTTCTACATTTGATTAGAATTATTCTCCGAGGCAGAGTTCTCTGCATTTATATATTCAGTCACTTATATCTGTATGGTCTCATCAATATTTCTTTTATTATTTGGGCTATGTCTAATATGACCACTGTTAATTTTATTCAAATTGTTCCAGATTTGATCATTATGAGTTCTTTCAGATTAGCTCCTGAGTCCTTTAAAATGCCTGCATCTCCTTCCCCACTTTTTCCAAGGATTCCTTTACCTTCTAGCCCCATAATGTATTCCAGAATTATCTTATATTTTACCTGCCCCATTTCTGAAGTCAACCTCTCTTCTAAGAAGCTTTGGTTCATTTTATTGGGGAAGAAATTAAAAAAAAAAATCTGGGCATTCAGGTGTTGTCATGGCTACTAGGGAATCTTTGCTTCTAAGTCCTTTCAACAGACAGAATTGGAAATATATATGTTCCCATTTATACACTTGCATCTATTTCTGTATGCTGTGTGTGTGTGTACACACATGTGTGTGCGCAAAGGAGTTAATACTGATACCTCTAACTAATGTAGTGCACAATCAGGGTTCATCTTAGTGATGTTCCCCTTTGCTTATGTGTAAACTTCTTGAACAGTTTCTCCAGAAAAACCTGGTCTAATTGTAATTTAATTACTTATTTTTTCAATCCAGAATGCACATAGTTTCACAATTGCCAGCCCTGTAAGCAGCTCACCAAAGTGTTGATGTACAATTCTTTCTGTATATAGCCTTGCAGCATCCAAGCAAATATTGCTTTTAAAAATTACTTGGTTTAGCTTCTTTCAGCAACTGTGCAGTGAGGTTATGTGTACCACATTTAGATTCACTTGTCATTGTCTACATTCCATTTTGGGCTCCTGCAACAACCTGGTTGATTTTAATTTTCAAAGTGAACCCAAGTCTTTGTGGTATAAAATTTGTTTACATTTTTTGAGTATTTTTTTGTGTCTGTATTCGTGAGTGATGTTGATCTGAAATTTTCTTTTCTTGTGACGTCTTTATCTGATTTTGGTATCAGAAAATACTGCCCATACAGAGTGAGTTGGGAAGGCTTCCCTCCTCTACTTGTAGAAAGGTTGGTACAATTTCTTCTTAAAATATTTGGGAGGATTCACCAATGAAGTCATTTGGGCCCAGGTTTTTATTTCTGGGAAAATTTTCAATTATTAATTCAATCTCTTGTTATAGATCTAAGGTTTTCTAATTCTTCTTGAGTCAGTTTCAGTAATTGGTGACTTTCTGGAGACTTTGCCTGCTTCATCTAAATTGTGTAAATTTGTTGGCATGAAATTGTGCTATTTTCTTATAATTCTAATATCTCTAACGTAGGAGATGATATCCTTTCTTGAATTCCTAATTTTGTTAATCATTGTCTTCTCTCTGTATCTCTTTCTCTCTTATTCTTGCCCTTTCTCTCTTTCACTGTGGCTAAAAATTTATAAATTGTGTTGATTTTTTAAAAAAAGAGTCAATTTTTGTGCTTTTCATTTTGTCTATTTTGCTGTTTTCTATTTCATTTTAGGCTCTAATCTTTACTATTTCATTCTTTCTTCTTCCTTTAGGTTTAATTTGCTCTTCTTTTACTATTTCTTAAATTGAAAGACTAGGGTATGGATTTGAAACTTCTCTAATAAACTTTTAAAAGATGTAATTGATATAACACGCACAGAGGAGCCTGGCAGGCTATAGTTCATGGGGTCGTAAAGAGTTGGACACAACTGAGCAGCTAACATTTTCACTTTCATTTATGTAAATTTAAGATGTAAACCTAATGTTGATTTGATACATTTATATATACTAATATGACTGCCATTGTAGTGATAATTAGCACCTCCTTCATGTTGTATAACTATCATTATTTTTTAGTGGTTGGAATTATTAAGATCTGTCTCTTGTCAAGTATGACTACAGTAATACAATATTATTGTCTGTATTCACCATTCTGTGCATTAGAATTTTAGAAATTATTAGCTTTTTGTTGCAAATTTGTACCCTTAAATAGCATCTCTCCTATCTCACCACCACCTAGCTTTTGGTAACCACTATTTTAGTCTCTGGTTTTATGACTTTGGCCTTTTAAGATTACACATGTAAGTTATATCATATGGTATTTGTCTTTTCTTGCCTGACTTATGACTTAGCATAATGTCCTCAAGGTCCATCCATGTTGTTGCAAAGGGCAAGATGTTCTTCTTACTCATGACTAAAAAATGTCCCCTTGTGTATACACTGCATACTCCTGCAATGGACATGTAGATCGTTTCCATATCTTGGCTTTTGTGAATTATACTGTAATAAATATCAGAGTACAGATATCTCTTTGAACCTTGTTTTCATTTCCTTTGAGTACCCAGATGTAGCTCTATTTTTATTTTTTTTGAGAACCTTCATACTGTTTTCCATAATGCATGAACCAATTTACAGTTCCACCATCAATATACAAGCATTCCCTTTTCTCTGTATCCTAGACCAATATTTGTTATCTCTGGTCTTTTTCATTGAAGTATAGTTGATTTATAATGCTTTACTAGTTTCAAGTGTTCAAAATTGGGACAGGAGTACATCAAAGCTGTATATTTTCATCTTGTTTATTTTAACTTACATGCAGAGTACATCATGTGAAATTCCAGGCTAGATGAAGCTCAAGCTGGAATCAAGATTGCCAGGAGAAATGCTAATAATCTCAGATATGAAGATGACACCACTCTTATGGCAGTGAGCAAAAGAGCTTAAAAGCCTCTTGATGAAGGTGAAAATGGAGAGTGAAAAAGCTGGCTTAAAGCTCAGCATTCAGAAAACTAAGATCATGGCATCTGGTCCCATCACTTTATGGAAAATAACTAGAGAAAAAAAGGAAACAGTGACAGACTTAGTTTTCTTGGGCTCCAGAATCACTGTGGATGACTGCACATGGTGATTACACATGGATGACTATCACATGGTGACTGCAGCCATGAAATTAAAAGATGTTTGCTCCTTGAAAGAAAAGCCATGACAAATCTAGACAGCATGTTAAAAAAGAGAGACATCACTTTGCTGACAAAAGTGCCTATAGTCAAAGCTATGGTTTTTTTAGTAGTCATGTACGGATGTGAGAGCTGGACCATAAAGAAGCCTGAGTGCCAAAAAGTTGATGCTTTTGAACTGTGGTTTGGAGAAGACCACTCTTGAGAGTCTCTTGGACTGCAAAGAGATCAAACTACTCAATCTTAAGGGAAATCAACCCTGAAGATCAGTTGGAAAGATTGATGCTAAAGCTGAAGCTCCAATACTTTGGCCACCTGATGTGAAGAACCGACTCATTGGAAAAGACCCTGATGCTGGGAAAGATTGAAGGGAGGAGGAGAAGGGGGCAACAGAGGATGACATGGTTGGATGACATAATCAACTCAATGGACATGAGTTTGAGCAAACTCTATGAGATGGTGAAGGACAGGGAAGCCTGGCATGCTACAGTCTGTGGGGTTGCAAAGCGTCAGACAAGACTGAGGAACAAAGTTTCAAGTGTACAATATAGTGATTCAGTATTTTCAAATTATACTTTATTTAAATTATTGGTTGTATTCCATGTACTATACATTATATCCTTGTCAGACATGACTTAGCAATTGAACAACAACCTGGTATTGATAGTTCATATCTCTTACTTCCTTTTCCTTATTATGCCCCTCTTCCCAACACTCTCCCCACTGGAGAGACAAAGTATTTATACCAATAGTTTGTCCACTCTATCTATGTCTGTTTTTGTTTTGTTATATTTATTTAATTTTTTTTGATTCTATATTTAAGTTAAACATATATTTGTCTTTCTGTCTTACTTCGCTAATCATAACACTCTCCAGGTACATCAATGTTGTGCAAATGGAAAAATTTTATTCTTTTTATGTGTGTATCTTGGTGATCTTTTCATCTGTTGATGGACACTTAGATTACTTCCATGTCTTAGCTATTGTAAATAATGATGTTATGAACTTTGTGGTGCACATATCTTTCCAAAGTAGTGTTTTTGTTTTGGATATATACCCAGAAGTAGAAATATTGGATCATATGGTCATTCTATTTTTAATTTTTTGAGGAACCTACATACAGTTTTCCATAGTGGTTTACCAATTTAAATTCTCACCAAAGTGGGCTAATACTTCCTATTTTCCACATCTTTACCTACATTATTTGTTAAATTTTTTGATGATAGCATTTCTGACAGACAAGAGATGATAAGTCATTGTGGCTTTGATTTGCATTTCCCTAATGATTGGTGATATTCAGCATCTTTTCATGTGCCAATTGGCTATCTGTATGTTTTCTTTGGAAAATGCCTGTTCAGATCTTCTGTTCATTTTTTAAGTTTGTTATTTTAAATATTTTTTATTTTAAGTATTAACCACTTATCAGACATATCATTTGGAAATATCTTCTCCCATTCAATAGGTTGTCTATCTCTGGGCTTTCGATTCTGTTCCATGAACCTATGGACACCTTATCTTTGACAAAGGAGGCAAGGATATACAATGGAAAAAAGACAATCTCTTTAACAAGTGGTGCTGGGAAAACTGGTCAACCACTTGTAAAAGAATGAAACTAGAACACTTTCTAACACCATACACAAAAATAAACTCAAAATGGATTAAAGATCTAAATGTAAGACCAGAAACTATAAAACTTCTAGAGGAGAACATAGGTAAAACACTCTCCGACATAAATCACAGCAAGATCTTCTATGACTCACCTCCCAGAATATTGGAAATAAAAGCAAAAATAAACAAATGGGACCTAATGAAACTTAAAAGCTTTTGCACAACAAAGGAAACTATAAGTAAGGTGAAAAGACAGCCCTCAGATTGGGAGAAAATAATAGCAAATGAGGAAACAGACAAAGGGTTAATCTCAAAAATATACAAGCAACTCCTGAAGCTCAATTCCAGAAAAATAAATGACCCAATTAAAAAATGGGCCAAAGAACTAAACAGACATTTCTCCAAAGAAGACATACAGATGGCTAACAAACACATGAAAAGATGCTCAATATCACTCATTATCAGAGAAATGCAAATCAAAACCACAGTGAGGTACCATTACACGCCAGTCAGGATGTCTGCTATCCAAAAGTCTACAAGCAATAAATGCTGGAGAGGGTGTGGAGAAAAGGGAACCCTCCTACACTGTTGGTGGGAATGCAAACTAGTACAGCCACTATGGAAAACAGTGTGGAGATTTCTTAAAAAACTGGAAATAGAACTGCCATATGACCCAGCAATACCACTTCTGGGCATACACACTGAGGAATCCAGATCTGAAAGAGACACGTGCACCCCAATGTTCATCGCAGCACTGTTTATAATAGTCAGGACATGGAAGCAACCTAGATGCCCATCAGCAGACGAATGGATAAGGAAACTGTGGTACATATACACCATGGAATATTACTCAGCCATTAAAAAGAATTCATTTGAATCAGTTCTAATGAGATGGATGAAACTGGAGCCCATTATACAGAGTGAAGTAAGCCAGAAAGATAAAGAACTTTACAGTATACTAACACATATATACGGAATTTAGAAAGATGGTAACGATGGCCCTATATGCAGGGCAGAAGAAGAGACGCAGAAGTACAGAACAGACTTTTGAACTCTGTGGGAGAAGGTGAGGGTGGGATGTTTCGAAAGAGCAGCATGTATATTATCTATGGTGAAACAGACCACCAGCCCAGGTGGGATGCATGAGTCAAGTGCTAGGGCCTGGTGGGCTGGGAAGACCCAGAGGAATCGGGTGGAGAGGGAGTTGGGAGGGGGAATCGGGATGGGGAATACGTGTAACTCTATGGCTGATTCATATCAATGTATGACAAAACCCAGTGAAAAATTAAAAAAAAATAGGTTGTCTATGCTTTATGGTGGATTACTTCGCTGTGCAAAAACTTTTAAGTTGAATTAGAATCCATTTGTTTATTTTTGCTTTTGTTTCCCTTGCCTGAGGAGGCAGACCTAAAAAATACTGCTAAGATTTATGTCAAAGAGTGTATTGCCTATGTTTTCTTCTAGGAGTTTTATGATTTCTGATCTTAAGTTTAGGTCTTTAATTCATTTGAGTTTACTTTTGTATGTGATGTGAGAAAATGTTCTAATTTTTTTCTTCTACTTGTAGCTTTTCAGTTTTCCTAGCACCACTTATTGAAGAGACTTCTTCCCATTGTATGTTTTTGCCTGCTTTGTTGTAGATCAATTGACTATAGCTGCATGACTTTATTTTTGGGCTTTCTATTGCTTAGTTGATCTATGTGTCCTGTTGGTGCCAGTGCCATACTGTTTTGATTACTGTGGCTTTGGAATATAGTCTGAAGTTAGAGAGTGTGATTTCTGCAGCTCCATAGCATTGGCTATTTGGGGTCTTTTGTGTTTTTCATACAAATTTTAGTAGTATTTGTTCTAGTTCTGTGAAAAATGTCATGAGGTTTTTTTTTTTTTTTTTTTAAATAGGGATTGCAGTTGATCTGTAGATTGCTTTGAGTAGTGTGGCCATTTCAACAATAGCAACTCCTCCAATCCATGAACATGAATATCTTTCCATTTATTTGTATCATCATCAATTTACTTCATCAATGATTTATAGTTTTCTAAGTATAGGTCTTTCATTTCCTTGGCCAAGTTCATTCCTATGTATTTTATTCCCTTTGATGAAATTGTAATTGGATTTTTTGTTTTGCTTTGTTTTCTCTTTCTGATACTTTGTTATCAGTGTACAGATAAACAATAGATATCTGTCTATTAATCATGTAGTCTGGAATTTTGCTGAATTTATTAGTTCTGATAGTTTTTTGGTGATGACTTTAGTGCTTTCAGTATACAATATCATGTCATCCACAAACAGTGACAATTTTACTTCTTCCCTTACAATTTGCATGACTTCTTGTCTGATTTCTATGGCTAGGACTTACAATATTATGTTAAATACACATGGCAAGAGTAGGCATCCTTGTCTTGTTTCTGATTTTAGAAGAGGAATTTTCAGTTTTTCAACATCGAGTTTCTTTCAAGATTTGAAAAATTTTGTGCCACTTCAGCCTTCATTGTTTTGGAAGAGAAATCTGCTGTCATTCAAATTTGCATTTCTTTTTGTACAATATCTCGTTTCTCTCTGTTTTAAAATTTTATCTTTGTTTTCAGAAGTTTAATTATGCTGTATATTGATATGGGCACTTTTTGTTGTTATTTTTAATATATTTGGATTGGCTCAGTTTTTGAATCTGAATTACGTATTTTGACAAGTTTGTGACATTCTCAGCCATTATTTTTTCTGATACTTGTTCCACACTGTGTCCTCTCTTTCTGAGGCTCTCATGATATAAATTCTAGACCCTTTGTTACTGTCCCTCAAGTTGCTAAGGCTCTGTCCTTTTTGCCTATGTTCTCTCTGTTAAAATTGAACAACTTCTGCTGATTTATTTTCAAGTTTATTGATACTATCCTCTGTCATCTTCACTTCTATTGAGTCCATCTATCAGGTTGAAAAAATTTAGCTGATGTAGTTTTCAGGTGTATTATTTCCATTTGATTCCCTGCATTTTGTCCTTTTTATAACTTCTATCTTATTGCTTAAGTATTAATTTTTTCATTTGTTTCAAGAGAATTTGTAATTGATTATTGAAATGTATTCATGATGGCAAATTTAAAATCTTTGTGGGATAACTCTAACATCTTATTCAACTTGGTACTGGTGTCAGTCAATTGTTTTTTCTCACTGTTTATGGTTTCACTGACTTTTGACACGAGGAAAGTTTTTTTCTGTTGTATCCTTGATATTTTGGTTATTATGCTTAGATACTCCTATTTTAATCTTCTATTTAGTAGGCAATTTTGCTGTTTAGGTTTAGCTTGTCAGTTGACCTATTTTGTGAACTTGACAGTTTAGCTCCCTGAACCCTGGAAATATTCCTGCTATTCTGATCTGCTTCATTCTTCTTGGGCTTCTGTCAATTCTTGCTGTTGCTGTATGTGGGAACATAAAGGTGTTTCCTGGGTTGTCTAGGGTCTGTGGGCCATCACCTTTTGAACAGGGAAGAAGGTGAGTCAGAAGCCATTGTTCCTGTGTCTCTTTATGCCACAGGTGGAAGTCAGGGAGACAATGACTTTGCTGTGGGCATTTGGAGCTTTTGTGAGCAGTTGACACTGCTTGCTGGTAACTCAGTTGTGGATGTAGGTTTGGACTCTCCACTCAATCTGTTTGGCTTCTTGTTTCTTATCCTTTGGCCAGACAGAGCAGCCTTTTTACTGTTGGTGGGTTTTATTTTTTACATACCTGGTAGTTCCAGGTTTCAAAACTCCCTGTATCAAGTTCTGGGTATATGTGAGACCAAATAATAATAATAACACAAAGAAAGAAAGAAAAGAAAGAAAAAACCCTACAGGAAAACCCTGTGTGGTAATGAACTACTTCAGATATTATTTATCTTTCAATAATTTAAATATATCATTCCATTCCTTCTGGCCTTTAAAATTTCTTCTTTGAAATTTGCTGATAGTCTTATGAAGGCTTCCTTGCATTTTTCTCTTGCTGCAACATCAAACTTTATGAAACTATAAAGCTCTCTGGTAAATGTATAGGCAAGCACAGAATATTGTAATGTTGTAATGGTGGTGTTAAATAACTTTTAATATATCCTGCAGGAGCTAAAAGACAAAAGTATAAAAATATGACTATAAAAATATGCTAATGAATAGATACACAATATTAAGAAAGTTATTACTTGTAACATAAATAGCACAAGGGGTGGGCCAAAGAATAGAATTTTCATTTGTGAATGAAGTTAAGTTGCTATCAACTTAAAATAGCCTGTTTTACATAAGTCCCATGATAGGCACAAAGAAAATATCTGTAGAAGATACACAAAAGAAAATAGATATGAATCACTAAAAAAACCCTCCAAAACTCTGTGTTATTCTTCAAATCCTGAGATCCCTAGTCAGCCTGATTTCTTTTTTCCAGCCTTCAGAGTTCTTTTATTATTGTCTGTGTAATAATTTCCAAGATACTTAGTTTCATTAGGAGGGATAAGTGGGGAAAAGTAAGACAAGCACTGTCTATTTTGGAGCTGGTGATTTTAACATTGCTTTTTGAGGAGAGGATTTGGTGACCACCTTGTTCTGCCCTTCTGAAAGCGCATCCCCAAATCAGTCTCATTGTAGCTTTTCTAACAAAAGTTACATTTATTGCACTGTTGTATTCTCTTCTCAATGGTCCTGCATGTGTGTGAGCTATGTTGCTTCAGTTGCATCTAACTCTTTGTGACCCTATGGCGTATAGCCTGCCAGGATCTTCTGTCCATGGGATTCTCCAGGCAAGAATACTGGAGTGGGTTGCCATGCCCTCCTCCAGGGGATCTTTCTGACACAGGGATCAAACCCATGTCTCATGTCTCCTGCATTGGCAGGTGGGTTCTTTACCACTAGCATCACCTGGGAAGCCCCTCAATGGTCTTAGCACCGTCCAAATATCCATCAATTATTCCCATATATCAGTATTGTAATTTAGACACTTGTCTTTTTTAAAATAAGGAAATTAATTATAGAATTTATATTATAAGTATACAACATAGAATTATAATATATTAATATAACATAATATAATATTATTATATAATTATTTTTCTTGTATTCCTAGTCTATTCTCTAGACCTACCTTTATTCTTGCTGAAATTTTTCTTCAGTAGTTCTTTTAGTGAGGTTATATGGGAATAAGCTCTCTTAATCTTTTTCATCTTCAATGATTTTTGTTGGCACTTACTTTTAAAAGATAACAAGGATAGGTATAAAGTGTTGGGATTGATACATAAATCCCCTAACCATCTTGATATTAGGGCATGGTCATCTGAAGACACTGTAAGTTTTGAGTCTATTGGGCAAGTGCAGTTTCAAGGATAAGATTTTGTGTTCTGGTTTCAGGGTCAGTCATCCTGACCTCAAATGTGGGCTCTTGTACACTCCAGTATGTGTCTTGGATAAGATAATGATCCTCTGTTGACTTACAGATGAAATGGAGATAATCGTAAGTGAGCATTATGTCAAGTGCTTTGTGTTTATGATTCCATTGATTCTTTTTCACATAGTCACAACCATTTTTTTTTTAATCTTTTACAGATGATGGAACTAAGACCCTAAACAATCAAATGACTTGAGAATGGTGACATCATGATTCATCTGCATAGGCACCAATCTTCAAACACAAATACCTAAGCTGTACTCTGTTCTTGTAGTGCAATATCACATTCCATGTAGAGTCATTTTGATACTTAAATAAAATAATCATTCTGAAGTGCTAACTGTAGTGTCTGACTTATGTGTTTGGTTCATGTTATCACTTATTATGATTAGTTTCCTCCTCTGTTGATCACATCTGTCCCGCTTTAGAGAATCTTCCTACTTTACTTGGCTGTCACGAGAATGTGTGTCAGCTGATATGCTGGCTCAGAAGGCTCCTCAACCTTTCACTTCTCAAGGAGCTACAAGCAGTTCCACCTCCCATGCAAAGTTTGGGGGAAGTGCCCCTTCCTCCTTCTGGAACACACTCTGTATCATGCTACTGAAGCATCTGTATCTGTATCCAGAGCATCATAAAAATCCCTCCTCGGTGACACCATCAACTTCAACCTCTGATCCTTCTCAGTACATAAATGTTCAAGTCAGATATGTGGGACAGGTTGAGGACAGATACCAATTCATTGTCCTGCACACACACTACTTCTCTCTTGCCTCTGTTTCCCTCAGATTTCACCTGTCTCTCCATCCCACTTCCAACCACTCATCTTCTCAATCAGCAACTTTATCAAATCCAATTTAGTTTACTATTCTGGAATAGTGAAAGCTAGGGCAGAGCTTCAGCTGTTTTAAGAGAATAAGGACCTGAGACCTGAGTCAGAGATAAGTTCTAAAAGAGGAGCAGAAGCCTGAGGCAAGATATGACACCAACACTGGAGCAGAAGGGCCTCTCTGAGGCTATACCAGAGGAAGGCTAGATTGTTCTAGATTGGGACAAGGAAAGATCAGGTGAAGGGAGAACCTAGTGTTAGGTGAAGAGAAAAGTGATCCCACCCTAGACCATCCCCTGTGGGCCCCATCATGGGTATGGAGGATGAGGAGTTCCCATAGCAGTCTGTCCTGGGTGAGAGTCACTGACTGTGGGATGCCAAACACTTGGCAGGCAAAATATGACCCTTTTTGCTTAGGGTTGAAACCTGACATTTGTTTCTTATAGCCAATGCTGAGCATCAGGAGATGGCAGCACCAGAAGACTGAGAGGGTTGGCTGTGGCCAAGACTTCTTCTCATTCCCCTAGCAGAGATCAGATACTTTCCCTTAGCTCAGGGCCTCAAGATATGATAGGTGAGTCAGGGGACACATGCCAAATTCCATAGGCTTAAGTGCAAGGGGAGTGTCTAACATAACTTAAGAGACCCTGGCATCATGGAGTGGCCACCTCCTGGATGAGGCAAGTGCTGGCCTGGGGTAGGGGCCTCCCCTGCTGCCTCTTTGACATGGTCTCCTCTATGAAGATGATACCTGGACTTTTGTATGTGAGATTCTCATAGGCCTCAGGTTTATTATCAGAAACATTGCATTATGTATTCTATTTTGCCTATTTTTTCTCTTTCACAGGAGAGTGATAGCTTATGATGAACAGTGCCAGTATTCGTGGTCTCTACAGGAGAAAATTTCACTCCAGGACCCAAAAGATGTGGTCTCAGTCACACAGAACTTTGTGTAACAAAGTTTTATTAGAGTGAAAAGTATAGAGAAAGCCTCCAGCAAAAGGCACTGGAAGGGCGTAGGAGAGTACCCCACCTCACTATTTTAAGCAGGGAATTATATACTTTTCAAACTGCCTGCCGAGAGCAGATAGACTACTTGAAGGTTGTGAGAGTTCCGTTAGACCCTTTCCCAAGTCATACATCCTGAGATAACTTCAGTACAATTTTAGCCAGAAAAAATGAGTTCCGGGCAATGTGTTTCTGGGTGAGATATTCTGTTGTTGAGAAACAGGTTCCCAAGCAAGATTGTTACAATTATAATTATTAGCATAGAGTTGAAGAAAAGCATTTCCATAAGTAAGACATTGTTCTGTGTAGTCATTACTCCCAGGCCTAAAGAAAGGCCAGTTTTCAGGCAAGATACAGTTGCAAAATGCTTAAGGAAAGCATGAGGGAAAATGTTCACCTCCTCCTTAAAGGGCCCTAAGCTTTAACTCTCTCATTAGGCAGGTTGTACCTCTTTCCTAAGGATGTGGGAGAATTTCATTTGTATTTGTCATCTTGTAAATCGAGGAGTCCATAGACAAGTGACTGGATACGGAAAGGTGGACAGGAGCCAGGTAAAAGATGGAAGCTTGAGGACCCATGATTCTTTCCCTATGAGACCAGTGGAATCAAAAGAGGTGAATGCCCCTTTGAAAATGCAGTTATCGGGTGGAGAGGGAGGTGGGAGGGGGGATCGGGATGGGGATTACGTGTAACTCTATGGCTGATTCATGTCAATGTATGACAAAACCCACTGAAATGTTGTGAAGTAATTAGCCTTCAACTAATAAAAAAAAATTAAATAAAAAAAAGAAAATACAGTAAAAAAAAAATCTTTCCCCTAGTCTGCCTGCCATTATCCAATGTTAATGATAGTCTCCTATGAATGTACATGTATTAACATAAATGGCACATAGAAAAAGTTGGTACCTTACAAAAATAGGATATAAAGTATGCAATTCTGTGCATCTTGCTTTTCTTCGTTAACAACATCAGTTCAGTGTAGTTCAATTGCTCAGTTGTGTCCAACTCTATGGGACCCTGTGGACAGCAGCCCTCCTGGCTTCCCTGTCCTTCACCAACTCCCAGAGCTTGCTCAATCTCATGTCTGTTGACTCGGTGTGATGCCATCCAACCACCTCGTCCTCTGTTGTCCTCTTCTTCATTGTCATGTTTAAGAATCAATTAGCCAACAGGGTCCAGTACATTCCTCTTAAGACCCTGCCCTGCGAGACACCCAACCCTAAGGTTCAACCCCAATGTGTTAAATCCAAGGTCCTAGCCATGAGGCCTTACCCCAAACCCTAACTCCAGCCCTGACACTGGGGTCCTCACCAGAATCTTAATCCCTAGGCCTTAATCCTATAAAACCTAATGCTGACTCTGAGGCCCTAATCCATGTGGAAATAAGCTGCAATGTACTCAACCTCTCACTATTTTTTTGGAAAAAATTTATTGGAGTATAGTTGATTTACAATGATGTATTAGTTTTAGGTGTACAGCAAAGTGAATTAGTTATACATACATACATCACCTCTTCTTCAGATTCTCTTCCAATGCAAGATATTATAGAAATATTGAGTATAATTCCCCTTGCTATGCAGAAGTTCCTTACTATCTACTTTATAATTTTATATATAATAGTATGTATACCTCAATCCCAATATCTTAATTGATCCCTCCCCCCCCACACACCATTTTTCTCCTTTGGTAACTATAAGTTTGATTTTGAGATCTGTGAGTCTGTTTCTGGCTTGTAAATAAGTACATTTTTATCAGTGGTTATTGTATTCCACATATAAGTGATATCATATGATATTTGTCTTTCTCTGTCTGACTTACTTCACTTAGTATAATAATCTCTAGGTCCATCCATGCCTTTTGGTTGGAGCACTTAATCCATTTACATTTAATGTTAACTACTGATATGCAGAGTTAAATACTGATACTGATATACTGATATCATGGTGATATACACCATGAGAAATGCCAAGCTGGATGATTCACAGGCTGGGATCAAGATTGCTGGGGAAAATATATAACAATCTCAGATATGCAGAAGATATCACTCTAATGGCAGAAAGTGAAGAGGAGCTAAACAGCCTCTTGATGAAGGTGAAAGAGGAGAGTGAAAAAGCTGGCTTAAAACTCAACACTCAAAAATCTAAGATTGTGGCATCTGGTTCCATCACTTCATGGCAAATAGTTGGGGAAATAGTGAAAGCAGTGAAAGATTTTATTTTCTTGGACTCCAAAATCACTGCAGATGGTGACTGCAACCATGAAATTAAAAGACACTTGCTCCTTGGAAGAAATGTTATGACAAACCTAGAGAGCATATTTAAAAGCAGAGACATCAGTTTGTTGACAAAAGTCCATGTAGTTAAAGCTATGGTTTTTCCAGTAGTCATTTATGGATGTGATAGTTGGACAATAAAGAAAGTTGAGAGCTGAAAAATTGATGTCTTTGAGTTCTGGCACTGGAAAAGACTCCTGAGAGTCCCTTGGACTGCAAGGAGATCAAACCAGTCAATCCTAAAGGAAATCAACACTGAATATTTATGGGAAGGACTGTGGCTGAAGCTGAAACTCCAATACTTTGACCACCTGATGCAAAGAGCTGACTCATTAGTAAAAGCCCTGATGCGGGGAAAGATTGAAAGCAAAAGGAGAAGAGGGCAGCAGAGGATGAGATGGTTAGATGGCATCACTGATTCAATGGACATGGATTTGGGCAGACCCTGGGAGACAGTGGAGGACAGGGAAGGCTCATGTGCTGCAGTCCATGGGATCACAGAGAGTCAGACATGACTTAGCAACTTAACAACAGCAATGTTCCTATTGCAGTTTTAAAAATTGTTTTGGGTTTGTTTTGGTAGGTCCTTTTTTCCCCTTTTCTTCTTTTCTTCTCTTATGATTTGATGACTATTTTTAGTGTTGCACTTGGGTTGCTTTTCCTGTTTTTTGTGTGTTTATCTGTTATGGTTTTATAGTTTGGAGTTCCCATGAGGTATGGCATAGCATACAAGGCTGTTGTAAGTGGTTGGTCTGTTAATTTAATTTAATTTTTAAAAATTTTTAAATTTTTTGATCTGTTAATTTTAAATGCATTTCCCACTTCTTGCATTTGTACTCTCATCAGAGTTGCTTGTTTCACTATCATATTTGTGTGGATAACTCCTACTTTTACTGTATGTCTGTCTTTACCAGTGAGCTTTCCTATTTGTGATTTTAGTGTTTCTAGTTGTGCTCTCTTTTCACCAGCTAAACAAGTTTTCTCAACATTTACTGTAAGGCTGCTTTGGTGGTGCTGTATTCTCTTACCTTTTGCTTGACTGTAAAACTATTTTTCTCTAGTAAATGAAAGAGAGCCTTTCTGGGTAGCGTGTTCTTGGTTGTAGGTTTTTCCATTTCATCACTTTAAATATATTATGTCCCTCACTTCTGACCTGCTGAGTTACTGCTGAAAAATCACCTGATAACCTTATGGAGATTACCTTGTATATTATTTGTTGCCTTTCCTTTGCTGTTTTTTAAAAAATATTTTTTTCTTCATATTTTAATTTTTTTCTGTTTATTATATGTGTTTCAGTGTGTTCCCCCTTGGATTTATTCTGCTTGGGACTCTGTGCACTTCTTGGACTTGATTTTTTTCCTGTCTTATATTAGGGAGGTTTTCATCTATAAGCTCCTCAAATATTTTCTCAGGCCCTTTCTTTCCTCCTTCTGGAATCCCTATAGAACAAATGCTGCATCTGTTGAATGTCAGATGTTGTCCCAGAGGTCTGTGAGACTGTCCTCAATTCTTTTCATTCTTTTTTCTTTATACTGATTGGTGGCAGTGATTTCCTCTAATCTGTCTTCCAGATCACTTATTTGTTCTTCTGCCTCAGTTATTTTGCAATGGATTCCTTCTAGTGCATTTTTCATTTCAGTTATAGTGTTGTTCATCTGTTCTGTAAGTCTTCTGGTTCTTTGTTAAACATTTTTTTGGTATCTTCTCCACCTGTACTGCCATTCATTTACTGAGATGATCATCTTAGGATCATCTTCACTATCATTACCCTGAATTCTTTTTCAGGTAGGTTGCATAACCCTTCTTTATTTACTTGTTCTGCAATTTTATCCTGTTCCTTCATCTGCAGCATGTTTATCTGTCATCTTATTTTGTCTTTCTACATTTCTGTTTTCCTTTCCACAAGCTGCAGGGTTGTGGTTCCTCTCTTTCTGGTGTCTGCATCCTGGTGGGTGAGGTTGGCCCACCAGCTTGTACAGATTTCCTGGTGGGAGGGGCTGGTGCTTGCCTTGTGATTGGCTTCCTGGTGGGAGGGACTTTTGCTTACTTTCTGATTAGTGGAACTCGGTCTTGACCTTCTGGTAGGCAGGGCTGTGTCAAGGGGGTCTGTTCTGAGGTGACTCTGAGTGCAGTATGACTTTAGGTCTTCAATTGACTGAAGAGTGGGGCTCAGTTCCTATCTTGCTGGTTGGTTGGCCTGAGGGCTCTTGGGTGGGACCCCTATAGGTAAAATGGGGATCTCTCAGAGGTCTCCCACTGCTCAATATTTCCTTGGTCTTCTGCTACCAGTGTGTACCCGCAGAGAGCTAATTAACCTCTATCTGCCTAGGAGATCCTCTAAAACCTGTAGGTATATCTATCCCAGACTCAAACAGGACACACTGGATCCTTCTTCATGAACGTTGGTTTGAATCGGGAATTTTGTGACTAGTTAGTACAATACCTATAACTAGCCTGATTAGGTGAATATGTACTCTGAGATTACCTCCTAACAAGGAGTTTCAAGCAGGCTGTTTCTTTCAGAAAACTCGGGGGTTCGTCAGAAAAATTTGCTGAACTGAATACAACAAAGGTAACCAAAGTATTTTTCAACTAGCTTTTAGTCTACAACTAACTAGCTTCCTGAAGCAGATAATACATCTTTAGCCAAGGGTCTTGGATTTGAAGATTCACACACAGCCTGTTTCTGAAAATGCAGAGACACAAGATGCCCTGGATTCTTTTTCGTGATCACTGATTTGAGCAGAAAGTTCTGTGACTACTTAGTACTATACCTATAATAACTTGGTTAGGTGAAAATGTACTCTGAGTTGACCTGCTAACAAGGAGTTCCAAACAGCCTGCTTCTTTCCAAAAACTCAAGTGTGAGACTAAGGAGATAGTAGCAAAAGCAACCAAAGTGTTTCTCAACTACTATTCAGTCTACACTGACTAGGTTTCTGAGGCAGAAAATACAGCATTAGCCAAGAGGCTCAGATTTCAAGATTCACATGCATCATGTTTCTGAATAGTGTAGAAACTCAAGCAGGACACACTGGATCTTTCTTTATGAGAACTGATTTGAGCAGAGTTCTGTGACTAGTTAGTACTATACCTAAAACTAACCTGGTTATGTGAAAATGTACTCTGAGATGACCTGCTAACAAGGAGTTCCAAAGAGCCTGTTTCTCAGATCACTAGCCCGGGTGAGATACATGAGACGAGTGCTCGGGCCTGGTGCACTGGGAGGACCCAGAGGAGTCGGGTGGGGGGTGGGGGGTGGGAGGGGGGATGGGGATGGGGAATACGTATAACTCTATGGCTGATTCATGTTAATGTATGACAAAACCCACTGAAATGTTGTGAAGTGATTGGCCTCCAACTAATAAAAAAAAAATAAATAAATAACATAATTCTAGATGCATGTAAATGAAGCAATTAAAATGCAAAATAAAAATGAAGAAGCAAAAAAAAAAAAACCAAAAAAAACGAAGAGCCTGTTTCTTTCAGAACATTCAACTGCTAGACTAAGGACATTTTTGAACTGAATACAACAACAGTCCCCAAAGTATTTTTAAACTAGCTATCAGTCTACAACTAACTAGCTTTCTGAAGCAGATAATGCAGCATTAGCCAAGAGGTTCAGATTTCAAGATTCACACACAGTGTGTTTCTGAACAATGTAGAGACTCAAACAGGATGCCCTGGATCCGCCTTTGTGATCACTGGTTTGAGTAGAGAGTTCTGTGACTAGTTAGTCCTATACCTACAACTAATCTTGTTTGATGAAAATGTACTCTGAGACGACCTGCTAACAAGGAGTTCCAACCAGCCTGTTTCTTTCACAAAAGTAAGTGTTAGTCTAAGGGAATTGTTGAACTCAATATAACAAAAGCAACCAAAGCATTTTTCAACTAGTATTCAGAAAAACTAACTAACTTTCTAAGGCAGAAAATACAGCTTTAGCCAAGAGGTTCAGATTCCCCATGTTTCTGAACTGTGTAGAGACTCAAACAGAACACATCGGATCACTCTTTGTGATCACTGGGTTTGAACAGAGTTCTGTGATTAGTTACTACTATACCTACAACTAACCTGGTTAGGTGAAAATGTACTCTGAGATGACCTACCAACAAGGAGTTCCAAGCAGCCTGTTTCAGAAAAACTCATGGGTTAGACAAAGGAAGTTGCTGAACTGAATACAATAAAAGGAATCAAAGTGAATAGCTTTCAGCCTACAACTAACGAACTTTCCAAGTCAGATAATATAGCTTTAGCCAAGTGGATCAGATTTCAAGATTGACACACAGCATGTTTCTGAACAGTGTAGAAACTCAAACAAGACAAACCGAATCCTTCTTCATGAACACTGCTTTGAGCAGAGAGTTCTGTGACTTGTTAGTACAATACCTATAACTAAGTTATTTGATGAAAATGTGCTGAGATGACCTCCTAACAAGGATTCCAAGCAGCCTGATTCTTTCAGAAAATTCAAAGGTTAGACTAAGGAAATTTGAACTGAATACAATGAAAGTAACCAAAGTGTTTTTAAACTAGCTATCAGTCTACAACTAACTAGTTTTCCAAGTCAAATAATACATATTTAGCCAAGAGGCTCAGATTTCAAGATTCACAAACAGTGTGTTTCTGAACAGTGTAGTTAGCCAAACAGGGCAAACTGGATCCTTCTTATGAACACTGGTTTGAGCAGAGAGTGCTGTGACTGCTAGTACTATACCTATAAATAACCTGGTTTGGAGAAAATGTATTCTGAGATGAGCTGCTAAAAGGAGTTCCAAGCAGCTCGTTTCTTTTTGACAACTTAAGGGTTAGACTAAGGAAGCTGTTGAACTGAATATATCAAAAGTAACCAAAGTGTTTTCAACTAGCTTTCTGTCTACAACTAACTAGTTTTCTGAGGCAGATAATACAACTTTACCCACAAGGCTCAGCTTTCAAGATTCAGCTTGTTTCTGAACAAGGTAAAGCCTCAAATAGGATACAATGGATCCTTCTTTGTGAATACTGATTTGAGCAGAGTATACTGTGACTCTTTAGCCCTACACCTATAACTAACCGGTATGATGTAAATATACTCTGAGAAAACCTCTTAAGAAGGAATTTCAAGCAGCCTGAGTCTTACAAAAATTCAATGGTCACACAAAGGAACTTTTTGAACTGAATACACCTAGGTAACTAAAGTGTTTTTCAACTAGTTTTCAGTTGAAAACAAGCTAGTTTTCTGAGGAAGAAGATACATTGCTAGCTAAGAGGCTCAGATTTCAAAATTAACAGCATGTTTCTGAACAGTGTGGAATCTCAAGAAGGACACACTGGATCCATCATTGTGAGGACTGATTTGAGCAGATAGTTATGTGACTAGTTATTAATATACCTATAACTAATCTGGTTTGGTGAAAATGTACTATGAGATGACTTCCTAAGAAGGAGTTCCTAGAAACCTGTTTCTTTTGGAAAATTCAAGTGTTAGGCTAAGGAAGTTGTTGAACTGAATAAAACAAAAGCAAGCAATGTGTTTAACTAACTTTCAGTGTACAACTAACTAGTTTTCCTAGGCAGAAGATACAGCTTTAGTCCAGAGGCTCAAATTTGAAGATTAACACACAGCAGTGTCTGAGAAGTGTAAAATCTTAAACAGGATACATTGGATCCTTCTTTGTGAACAATGATTCGAGCAGAGAGGTTTGTGACTAGTTAATAATATACTTATAACTAACCTTATACTTATAACTAACTTATAACTTATAACTAACTTATATACTTTTACTTATAACTTATAAGTAAAAATGTACTGAGAATACCTCCAAAAAGAAGTTCCAAGCAGGCTGTTTCTTTCAAAAAATTCAACGGTTAAACTAAGGATGTTGTTGTGCTGAATACAACAAAAGTAACCAAAGTGTTTTTCAACAGCTTTCTGTCTACAACTAGCTAGTTTTCTGAGGCAGTTAATACAGTTTTAGTCAAGAGTCTTGGATTTCAAGATTCACATACACCATTTTTTCCTGAACAATGTAGAGTCTCAAACAGGATGCACTGGATCATCTTTGTGAACACTGATTTGAGCAGACAGTTCTGTGGCTAGTTAGTACTATACCTATAACTAACTCAGTTAGGTGGAAATGCACTTTTAGAAGACCTATTAATAAGGAGTTGCTAGCAGCCTCTATTTCAGAAAATTCAACGGCTAAACTTGAACTGAATGCAACAAAAGTATATAGTGTTTTTCAAGTAATTTTCAGTCTACAACTAACCAGGGTTTCGAGGCAGAAAATACACCTTTATCCAAGGGGCTCAGATATCAAGATTTACACATAGCATATTTCTGGTAGGTGTAGAGACTCAAGTAGGACACACTGCATCCGTCTTTGTGAACACTGGTTTAGGTAGAGAGTACTGTGACAAGTTAGTGCTATACCTATAACTAATGTGGCTAAGCGAAAATGTGCTCTGAGATGACCTCCTAATAAGGAGCTCCAAGCAGCCTATTTCTTTCAGAAAATTCAAGGGTTAGGCTAACCATGATGTTGAACCGAATACAACAAAAGTAACTGAAGTGTTCTATAGCCAGATTTTAGTCAACAGCTATTTCCAACACAGATTATACAGCTTTAACCAGTAGACTTGGGTTTCAAGATTCACACACAGCATGTTTCTGAACAATGTAGAGACTCAAAAAGGATGCACTGGAACCTTTTTCCTGAACAATGTTTGAACATTGTCTGTTGAACTAGTCTGTGACTAGTTAGTACTATAGCTCTAACTAACCTGGTTAGGTGAAAATATACTCTGAGTTAATCTGTTAAAAGGAGTTCAAAAGAGCTTGTTTCTTTCAGAAAACTCACAGGTTGGACTAAGGTGGTTGTAGAATTGAATGTAACAAAAGTAACCAAAGTGTTTTTCAACTAGTTTCAGTCTACAGCTACTAACTAGCTTTCTGAGTCAGAACACACTGTTTTAGCCAAGAGGTTTGGATTTCAAGATTCACTCCCTTTTTTTCTGTTTCTGAACTGTGTAGAGAGTTGTATAGGACACACTAGATCCTTTGTGAGTACTGGTTTTAGCAGAGTCCTGTGACTGGTTAGTACATAACCTATGACTAGCATGGTAGGGGAAATGTACTCTGAGAGGACCTCCTAACAAGAAGTTCCAAACAGCCTGTTAACTCAAGTGTAAGACTAAGGAAGTTGCTGAATTGAATACAACAAAAGTAACCAAAGTGATTTTCCACTAGCTTTCAGTCTACAACTAAATATTTTATCAAGGCAGAAAATACAGTTTTAGCCAAGAGATTGGGATTTCAAGATTCGCAACAGCATGTTTTTGAACAGTGTAGGGACTCAAACAGGATGTACTGGATTCTTCTTCATGCACACCAGTTTGAAGAGGGTTCTGTGACTAGTTAATACTATACCTATAACTGACCTGTTTTGGTGAAAATGTATGTTGAAATGACCTGCTAATAAGGAGTTCCAAAGAGCCTGTTTCTTTCAGAAAATCCAACAGTTAGACTAAGGACGTTTTTGAACTGAATACAACAAAAGTCCCCAAAGTGTTTTCAAACTAGCTTTCTGTCTACAACTAACTAGCTTTCAAAGGCAGATAATGCAGCTTTGGCCACGAAGCTCGAATTTCAAGATTCACACACAGCATGTTTCTGAACAATGCAGAGACTCAAGCAGTACACACTGAATCTTTCTTTGCAAACACCGCTTTGAGCAGAGAGTACTGTGACTAGTTAGTAGTATACCTATAACTAAGTTATTTGATGAAACTGTACTCTGTGATGACCTCCTAACAAGGACTTCCAAGCAGCCTGATTCCTCCAGAAAATTCAAAGGTTAGACTGAGGATATTGTTGAACTGAATACAACAAAATTAACCAAAGTGTTTTTCAACTAGCTATCAGTCTA
Source organism: Muntiacus reevesi (assembly GCF_963930625.1). Taxonomy (NCBI): domain Eukaryota; kingdom Metazoa; phylum Chordata; class Mammalia; order Artiodactyla; family Cervidae; genus Muntiacus; species Muntiacus reevesi. Next base: position 179,439,449 of record NC_089249.1, on the reverse strand, counting down.
CAACTAATAAGCTTTCTCAGGTAGATATTAGAGCTTGAGCCAGAGGCTCGGATATCAAGATTCAAATACAGCATGTTTCTGAACAATGTAGAGAGTCAAACAGGACCCACTGGAATCTTCTTCATGAACACTAGTTTGAGCAGAGAGTTCTGTGATTAGTTAGTACTATTCATACAACTAATCTGATTAGGTGAAAATATATGCAGAGATGACTTCCTAACAATGAGTTCTGGCAGCTTGTTTATTTTAGGAAACTCACAGGTTAGACTAAGGAAATTTCTGCCCAGAATATAACAAAAGTAATCAATGCGTTTTTCAACTAACTTTCAGTCTACAACTAACTAGCTTTCTGAGGCAGAAAATACACCTTTATCCAAGAGATGTATTTCACCATTAGGTGAAAATGTCCTCTGCAATAACCTCCAAACAAGGATTTCCAAGCAGCCTGTTTGTTTCAGAAAACTCAAGGATTAGAATAAGCATGTTGAACTGAATGCAAAAAAGTAACCAAGGTGTTTTTCAACTAGCTTTATGTCTACTACTAACTGGCTTTTCAAGATAGATAAGACAACTTTAGCAAAGAGCCTCAGATTTCATGATTCACACACAGCATATTTCTGAACAATGTAGAGACTCTAACAGGATGCACTGGAATCTTCTTCATGAACACTGGTGTGACCAGAGAGTTCTGTGAATAGTTAGTACTATACCTATAACTAACCTGGTTAGGTGAAAACTTATGCTGCAATAACATCCTAACAAAGATTCCCAAGCAATCTGTTTCTTTCAGAAAATTCAACAGTTAGACTAAAGAAGTTGTTGAACTGAACACAAGTAACCAAAGTGTTTTTCCACTAGAATTCAGCCTACAACTAAATAGTTTTCTGAGGCAGAAAACACAGCTTTAACAAAGAGGATCGAATTTCAAAATTCACTCACAGCATGCTTCTGAACTGTGTAGAGATTCAAATATTACCCACTAGGTCCTTCTTTGTGAACTCTGCTTTGAGCAGAGAGCTCTGTGATTAGTTAATACTATACCTATAATTAACCTCAGGTTAAATCTACTCTACGATAACTTCCTTACACAGAATTCCACGCAGCCTGTTTCTTTCAGAAAACTCAAGGGTTAGACTAAAGAAGTTGTTGAACTGAATATAATATATATATAATCAAAGTGTTTTTCAACTAACTTTCAGCCTACAACTATCTTGCTTTCCAAGTCAGATAATACAGCTTTAGCCCAGAGACTCGGATTTCAAGATTCACGCAGCATGTTTCTGAACAATGTAAAGTCTCAAAAAGGATGCTTGTGTCCTTCATGAACACTGGTTTGAGCAGAGAAAAAATTCAAGAGTTTGATTCAGGAAGCTGTTGAACCGAATATGACAAAAGCAACTAAATTGTTTTTCAACAAATTTTCAGTCTACTAACTAACTAGCTTTTCAAGGCAGAAAACCTTTAGTCAAGGTGCTTGGATTTCAAGATTCACTCCCAGCATGTTTCAGAAATGTGCAGAGGCTCAAATAGGACACACTAGATCCTTCTTTGTGAATCCTGGTTTAGGCAAACAGTTCTGTGACTAGTTAGTAGTATACCTATCACTAACCTGATTAAGTGAAAATGTTCTCTGAGACAACCTCATAACATGGAGTTCCAAGCAACTAATTTCTTTCAGAAAACTCAATGCTTAGACTAAGAAAGTTGTTGAACTGAATACAACAAAAGCAACCAAAGTGTTTTTAAACTAGCTTTCAGTCTACAACAAAAAACCTTTCCGAGGGAGATGATATTGCTTTAGCCAAGAGACTCGGACTTCAAGATTCACACACAGCATGTTTCTGAACAGTGTAGAGACTTAAATAGGACCCAATTGAGTCCTTCTTTGTGAACACTGTTTGAACAGAGAGTTTTGTGACTAGCTAGTGGAAGTGGAAAGTGGAGTTGCTCAGTTGTGTCTGACTCTTTGCAACCCCATGGACTGTAACCTACCAGGCTCCTCTGTCCCTGGGATTTTCCAGGCAATAGTACTGGTGTAGGCTGCCATTTCCTTCTCCAGGGAATCTTCCCGATCCAGGCATCGAACTCGGGTCTCCCACATTGTAGACAGACGCTTTACTGTCTGAGCCACCAGGGAAGTCAGTCATAACTAACCTGGTTAGATGAGAATGTACTGTAAGGTGGCCTGCTAACCAGGAGTTCCAAGAAGCCTGTTTCTTCCAGAAAACTTAAGGGTTAGACTAAGGAAGTTTTTGAACTGAATATAACAAAAGCAACCAAAGTGTTTTTAAACTACTATTCAGCTACAACTAACTACCTATCAGAGCCATAAAATACAGCTTAAACTAGAGACTTGGATTTCAAGATTTACACACAGCTTGTTTCTGAACAGTGTCGAGACTCAAGCAGAATGCATTGGATCCTTCTGCGTGAACACTAAAGAAGTTGCTAAACTGAATAGAACAAAAGTAACCAGTGTTTTTTTTTTTTTTTTTTTTTTGCTTTTTTAATTGAAGGATACTTGCTTTACAAAATTTTGTGGTTTTCCTGTCATATGTCAATAAGAATCAACCATAGGTACAGCGGTGTCCCCTCCTGCCCGAACCTCCCTCCCATCTCCCTCCCCATCCCACCCTTCAGCCTGTCACAGGGTCCCTGTTTGAGTTCCCTGAGTCACACAGCAAATTCTCATTGGCTATCTATTTTACATATGGTTTTATAAACTTCCATATTACTCGCTCCATACATCTCACTCTCTCCCTCCTCCCCTCCTCCCATGTCCTTAGGTCTGTTCTCTATGTATATTTCTTCATTGCTGCTCTGAAAATAAATTCATCAATTTCATATTTCTAGATTCCATATATATGCATCAGTATATGATATTTTTTATTTATCTTTTACTTATTTCACTTTGTGTAATAGGCTCTAGTTTTGTCCATCTCATTAGAACTGACTCAAATGCATTCCTTTTTATGATGGAGTAGTATTCCATTGTATATATGTGCCATGGCTTCTTCATCCATTCATCTTTTGATGGACATCTAGGTTGCTTTCATATTCTATCTATTGTAAATAGTGCTGCAATGAACATTGAGGTATATGTGTCTTTTTCAATTTTGGTTTCCTCAGGGTATATGCCTAGGAGTGGGATTGTTGGGTCATATGATGGCTTTATTCCAAGATTTTTAAGGTATCTCCATATTGTCTTCCATACTGACTCTATCAATTTATATTCCCACCAGAAATGCAAGAGAGACCCTTTTCTCCACACCCTCTCCAGCATTTATTGCTTGCAGTCTTTTAGATGATAGCATTTCTGACTGGTGCGAGGTGGTATCTCATTTAAGTTTTGATTTGCATTTCTCCAATCATGAGTGATGTTGAGCATCTCTTCATATGTTTATCAGTGAATTAATTGTATGTCTTCTTTGGAAAAATGTCTGTTTAGGTGTAGAATACTCCTTCTTCTCAAGTGCACGTGGAACATTCTCTATGATAGACTCCATCTTGGGTCACAAATCAAATCTCAGTAAATTTAAGAAAATTGAAATCATATTAAGCATCTTCTCCAACCCTAATGCTATGAGACTAGATATCAATTACAAGGAAAAAGCTGTAAGAAACACAAACACATGGAGATTAAACAATACATTTGTAAATAACCAACAGGTTACTGAAGAAATCAGAAGAGAAATAAAAAAATTTCTAGAAACAAATGACCATGAAGCCATGACAACTCAAAACCTATGGGATGCAGCAAAAGCAGTTCTAAGAGGGAAGTTTATAGCAATATAATCCTACTTCAAGAAACACGAGAAACATGGAATAGGCAACCTAACTTTACACTTAAAGCAACTGGAAAAAAAAGAAGAAAAAAATCCTCAAAATTAGTAGAAGGAAAAAAAAATCATAAAGATATGATCAGAAAGAAATGAAAAAGAAATGAAAGAAACAATAGCAAGGATTAATAAAACTAACAGCTGGTTCTTTAGGAACACAAACAAAATTGATGAACCCTTAGCCAGACTCATCAAGAAAAAAAAGAGAGAAGAATCAAATCAACAACATTAGAAATGAAAAAGGAGAGGTTACAATAGACAATGCAGAAATACAAAGGATTATAAGAAACTATTATGAACAACTATATGGCAATAAAATAAATAAGCTGGAAGAAATGGACAGATTCTTAGAAAAGTTCAATCTTCCAAGACTGAACCAGGAAGAAATATAAATTATAAACAGCCCAATCACAAGCACTGAAATTGAAGCTGTGATAAAAAAAATCTCTCCCCCACCCAAAAGCCCAGCACTAGGTGGCTTCACAAGAGCATTCTATCAAACATTTAGAGAAGAGCTAATGCCTATCCTTCTAACACTTTCAAAAATTTCAGAGGAACACTTTCAAACCCATTCAATAAGGCTACCATCATCCTGATATCAAAACCATTCAAAGACAACACACAAAAAGAAAACTACAGGCCAATATGACTGATGAACATAGATGGAAAAATTCTTAACAAAATTTTAGCTAGCAGAACTCAGCAACACATCAGAAAGCTCATACACCGTGATCAAGTTGGGTTTATTTCAGGGATGCAAGGATTCTTCAGTATATGGAAATCAATCAATGTGATACACCGTATTAACAAATTGAAAGATAAAAACCATATGATCATCTCAATAGATGCAGAAAAAGCCTTTGACAAAATTCAGCACCAATTTATGATTAAAACTCTTCAAAAAATGGGCATAGAAGGAACCTACCTCAACATAGTAAAGGCTATATATGACAAGCCTACAGCAAACATTATTCTCCATTGTGAAAAACTGAAAGCATTCCCCATAAGATCAGGAACAAGACAAGGGTGTCCACTTTCACCACTATTATTCAATACAGTTCTGGAAGTCCTAGCTACAGCAATCAGAGAAGAAAAGGAAATAAAAGGAATCCAGATTGGAAAAGAAGTAAATCTCTCACTGTTTGCAGATGACATGATACTGTACATTAGAAAACCCTAAAGAGAGTATCAGAAAATTACTAGAGCTAATCAGTGAATTTAGCAAAGTTTCAGGATACAAAATCAGCACACAGAAATCACCTGCATTTCTATATACTAACAATGAAAAATCAGAAAGGGATATTAAGGAATCAATCCCATTCACCAATGCAACAAAAAGAATTAAATATCTAGGGATAAACTTAGCTAAGGAGACAAAGGAACTGTACACAGAAAATTATAAGACACTAATGAAAGAAATCAAAGACAACATAAACAGATGGAGAGATATTCCATGTTCCTGGGTAGGAAGAATCAATATTGTGAAAGTGACTATACTACCAAATGCAACCTACAGATTCAATGTGATCCCTATTAAATTACCAATGGCATTTTTCACAGAATTAGAACAAAAAACTTCAAAATTCATATGGAAACACAAAATACCCTGAATAGCCAAAGAAGTCTTGAGAAAGAAGAATGGAGCTGGAGGAATCAAGCTTCCTAACTTCAGGTTATACTAAAAAGCTACAGTCATCAAGACAGTATGGTACTGGCACAAAAACAGAAATATAGACCAACGGAACAAGATAGAAAGCCCAGGGAAGGAACTAAGATGGCAGAGGAATAGGACGGGGAGACCACTTTCTCCCCCACAAATTCATCGAAAGATTATTTGAACACTGAGCAAACTCCACAAAACAACTTATCATCGCTAGCAGAGGACATCAGACACCCAGAAAAGCAGCCCATTGTCTTTGAAAGGAGGTAGGACAAAATATAAAAGATAAAAAGAGAGACAATAGAGTTAGGGACGGAGATCCATCCTGGGAAGGGAATCATAATAGAGGAAGTTTCCAAACACCAGCAAACCCTCTCACTGGCGGGTCTGGGGGAAGTTTTCAAATCTCAAAGGGCAACCTAACTGGGAGGGAAAATAAACAAAACCCACAGATTACATGCCTAAAAAGAGCTCCCAGCAGAAAAGTACCCCAGACGCTCGCATCCGCCACCAGCAAGTGGGGGCTGAACAGAGAAGAGTGGGCCGCATTGCTTAGGGTAAGGACTGGACCTGAATGCCCTGAGGGCAATCGGAGGGAGCTAATGTGAGATAGCAACTTAAACTGTGGGACAGCAAGAGAGAGAATTAACCTGGGAAAAGTCCTAAACTTAGGCACTACCCACCCCTTCCCAGAACAAAGGACTGAGCGAATACCAGAGAAGAGCTAGCCGGCTATGGACTGGCCCATCCCCTGCCAGAAGCAGGAGGCAGGGGGGAGGGGAAAGGGGCAAACTCGGCCCCTGAGACGGCATCGCGTACCAAATGGCAAACAGGCTTCAAGCTTCTAACCAAAGACTTCCTGAGATTCTGGATAGTTGACATCTGCCAGGAGGGTAGCAGCCAGAAATCAGCTTTCCAGAAGGGACACAAGGCGAACCTGACTGGCGCGCCCAGAAGCTGAGGCTGGGACCGCGGAGGGGATAAGTTGCACCGCACCGAGGGAGAGTGCGCTTGTCAAGCTCCTGGCTGCCTGAGCTGCTCAGGCGGGGAAGGCACAACTGAGTCTGCATCTTTGTGGAGTACCGGAAAACCTGAATTTGAGCAGCTTAGGCCTGGGAAGTGCACAGAACTCAGGGCCCACTCCCTGTAGAGCAGCCTGGAGCCTGAGAAGTGTAGACAGGGGAAGCACACATGCTGCAAGCGGGAGCAAACCCAGTGTGGCCAGAACACTGCGAGTGCTACCCACACATGCCAGCGATATTTGTCTGCAGTGCCCCTCCCTCCCCACAGCATGACTGAACAAGCGAACCTAAATAAGAGACCACCTCTGCCCGCATGTGTCAGGGCAGAAATTAGACACTGAAGAGACCGGCAAACAGAAGCCAAATAAACAAAGGGAATTGCTTTAGAAATGACCGGTGCAACAGGTTAAAATCCCTGTAGTTAACACCGACTACACCAGAAGGGGCCTATAGATATCGAGAAGTGTAATCTGGAACAAGGAGCTATCTGAAATGGAACCGAACCCACACTGCCCGCAACAGCTCCAGAGAAATTCTTAGATATGTTTTTACTATTATTATTATTTTTAATAATAGTATTAATAATTAATAATATATTCTAATAATTAATAATATTTTCTTCTTTCATTTTTTTAAAGTCCTCGGTTACTCCTCTATTACTCCTTAATTTTCATTTTTATAACCCACTATAACCTGGCAAAAAAAAAAGGACCCTATTTTTAAAGCGAACTTCGTATATATTTCTTAAATTTGTTGTGTTTATGTGGTTTTTTAATATTGTATTTTTAATAGTCTAACCTCCACTCTAGTTTTTTAATCTTTGCTTTTCAGTATTTGATATCAATTTTGGACATTTAAGAATCCAACCTTCAGTACCAATTTTTACTCAGGAGTGTGATTACTGGTTTGATCACTCTCTCTCCCTTTTGACTCTCCTTTTTCTCCCACAGATCACCTCTATTTCCTCCCTCCCCCTTCTCTTCTCAATCCAATTCTGTGAATCTCTGTGGGTGTTCTGGGCTGTGGAGAACACTTAGGGAACAGAGTACAACCTAGATCTGTCTCTCCTCTCTTGAATCCCCCCTTTTCTCCTTCTGCTCACCTCTATCTCCTTCCTCCCTCTCCTCTTCTTCATGTAACTCTGTGAACCTCTCTGGGTGTACTTCACTGTGGAGAATTCTTTCACCATTAACCTAGAAGTTTTATTATCAGTGCTGTATGGATGGAGAAGTCTTGAGGCTACTGGAAGAATAAGATTGAAATCCAGAGGCAGGAGACTTAAGCCCAAAACCTGTGAACACCAGAGAACTCCAGACTACAGGGAACATTAATTAATAAGAGATCACCCAAAAGTCTCCATACCTACACTGAAACCAACCATCACCCAAGAGCCAATAAGTTCCAGAGCAAGACATAGCATGCAAATTCTCCAGCAACACAGGAACATAGCCCTGAGCGTCAATATACAGGCTGCCCAAAGTCACACCAAACACATAGACCCATCTTAAAACTCACTACTGGACATTCCATTTCACTCCAGAGAGAAGAAATCCAGCTCCACTCACCAGAACACCGACACAAGCGTCCCTAACCAGCAAACCTCGACAAGCCAAGCATCCAGCCCCACCGACTGGGAGAAACCTCCACAATATAAAGGAACCACAGACTACCAGAATACAGAAAAGTCACCACAAACACAGCAATCTAAATAAGATGAAAAGGCAGATAAATACAAATCAGGTTAAGGAACATGAAAAATGCCCACCAAGCCAAACAAAAGAGGAGGAGATAGGGAATCTACCTGAAAAAGAATTTAGAATAATGATAATAAAAATGATCCAAAGTCTTGAAAACAAAATAGAGTTACAGATAAATAACCTGGAGACAAGGATTGAGAAGATGCAAGAAATGTTTAACAAGGACCTAGAAGAAGTAAAAAAGAGTCAATTAAAAATGAATAACGCAAGAAATGACATCAAAAACACTCTGGAGGGAACCAACAGTAGAATAACGGAGGCAGAAGATAGGATAAGTGAGGTAGAAGATAAAATGGTGGAAATAAATGAAGCAGAGAGGAAAAAAGAAAAAAGAATGAAATGAATTGAGAACAACCTCAAGGACCTCTGCGACAACGTGAAACGCGCCAACATTCAAATCATAGGAGTCCCAGAAGAAGAAGACAAAATAAAAGGCCATGAGAAGATACGCAAGGAGATAACAGCTGAAAACTTCCCCCAAATGGAGAAAGAAATAGTGACACAAGTTCAAGAAACCCAGAGTGTCCCAAACAGGATAAATCCAAGGTAAAACACCCAAAGACACATATTAGTCAAATTAACAAAGATCAAACACAAAGAACAAATATTAAAAGCAGCAAGGGAGAAACAACAAATAACACACAAGGGGATTCCCATAACAGCTGATCTTTCAATAGAAACTTTTCAGGCCAGAAGGGAATGGCAAGACATACTTAAAGTAATGAAAGAGAATAACCTACAACCCAGATTACTGTACCCAGCAAGGACCTCATTCAGATATGAAGAATTCAAAAGCTTTACAGACAAGCAAAAGCTGAGAGAATTCAGCACCACCAAACCAGCTCTTCAACAAATGCTAAAGGATCTTCTCTAGACAGGAAACACAGAAACGTTGTATGGACGTGAACCCAAAACAACAAAGTAAATGGCAATGGGACCATTCTCATCAATAATTACCTTAAATGTAAATGGGTTGGGTGCCCCAACCAAAAGACAAAGACTGGCTGAATGGATACAAAAGCAAGATCCTTATATATGCTGTCTATAAGAGATTTACCTCAAAGCAAGGGACACATACAGACTGAAAGTGAAGGGCTGGAAAAAAATATTTCATGCAAACGGAGACCAAAAGAAAGCAGGAGTCATAATACTCATATCAGATAAAATAGACTTTAAAATAAAGGCTGTGAAAAGAGACAAAGAAGGACACTACATAATGGTCACAGGATCAATCCAAGAAGAAGATATAGCAATTATAAATATATATGCACCCAACATAGGAGCACTGAAATACGTAAGACAAATGTTAACAAGAATGAAGGAGGAAATTAACAATAACACAATAATAGTGGGAGACTTTAATACCACACTCACACCTATGGACAGATCAACTAAACAGAAAATTAACAAGGAAACTCAAACTTTAAATGACACAGTGAACCAGCTAGACCTAATTGATAACTATAGGACATTTCACCCCAAAACAATCAATTTCACCTTTGTCTCAAGTGCACACGGAACCTTCTCCAGAACAGATCACACCCTAGGCCATAAATCTGGCCTTGGTAAATTCAAAAAAATTGAAATCATTCCTGTCATCATTTCTGACCACAATGCAGTAAGATTAGATCTCAATTACAGGAAAAAAACTTAAAAATACCAACATATGGAGGCTAAATAACACGCTTCTGAAAAACCAACAAATCATAGAAGAAATCAAAAAAGAAATTGAAATATGCATAGAAGCTAATAAAAATGAAAACACAACAACCCCAAACCTATGGGACACTGTAAAAGCAGTGCTAAGGGGAAGGTTCATAGCAATACAGGGTCACCTCAAGAAACAAGAAAAAAGTCAAATAAATAACCTGACTCTACACCTAAAGCAACTAGAGAAGGAAGAAATGAAGAACCCCAGGGTAAGTAGAAGGAAAGAAATCTTAAAAATTATGGCAGACATAAATGCAAACAGACAAACAAACAAACAAAAAGACCATAGCAAAAATTAACAAAGCTAAAAGCTGGTTTTTTGAAAAGGTAAATAAAATTGACAAACCATTAGTCAGACTCATCAAGAAGCAAAGGGACAAGAACCAAATCAACAAAATTAAAAATGAAAATGGAGAGATCACAACAGACAACTCTGAAATACAAAGGATCATAAGAGACTACTACCAGCAGCTCTATTCCAATAAAATGGACAACTTGGAAGAAATGGACAAATTCTTAGAAAAGCATAACTCCAAAACTGAACCAGGAAGAAATAGAAAATCTTAACAGACCCATCACAAGCACGGAAATCAAAATTGTAATCAGAAATCTTCCAGCAAACAAAAGCCCAGGACCAGATGGATCCACAACTGAATTCTACCAAGAATTTAGAGAAGAGCTAACACCTATCTTACTCAAACTCTTCCAGAAAATTGCAGAAGAAGGTAAACGTCCAAACTCATGCTATGAGGCCCCCATCACCCTAATTCCAAAACCAGACAAAGATGCCACAAAAAAGGAAAACTACAGGCCAGTATCACTGATGAACATAGATGCAAAAATCCTTAACAAAATTCTAGCAAACAGAATCCAACAACATATTAAAAAAATCATATATCATGACCAAGTGGGCTTTATCCCAGGAATGCAAGGATTCTTTAATATCCACAAATCAATCAATATAATACACCACATTAACAAATTGAAAGATAAAAACCATATGATTAACTCAATAGATGCAGAAAAAGCCTTTGACAAAATTCAACATCCATTTATGATAAAAACTCTCCAGAAAGCAGGCATAGAAGGAGCATACCTCAACATAATAAAAGCTATATATGGCAAACCCACAGCAAACATTATCCTCAATGGTGAAAAATTGAAAGCATTTCCCTTAAAGTCAGGAAGACAAGGGTGCCCACTCTCACCACGACTATTCAACATAGTTGTGGAAGTGTTGGCCACAGCAATCAGAGCAGAAAAAGCAATAAAAGGAATCCAGATAGGAAAAGAAGAAGTGAAACTCTCGCTGTTTGCAGATGACATGATCCTCTACATAGAAAACCCTTAAGACTCTACCAGAAAATTACTAGAACTAAGCAGTGAATACAGTAAAGTTGCAGGATAGAAAATTAACACACAGAAATCCCTTGTATTCCTATACACTAACAATGAGAAAACAGAAAGACAAACTAAGGAAACAATACCATTCACCATTGCAACAAAAAGAATAAAATGCTTAGGAGTATATCTACCTAAAGAAACGAAAGACCTATATATAGAAAACTATAAAACACTGATGAAAGAAATCAAAGAGGACACAAATAGATGGAGAAATATATCGTGTTCATAGATTGGAAGAATCAATACTGTGAAAATGAGTATACTGCCTAAAAAATCTATAGAATCAATCCAATCCCTATCAAGCTACCAACAGTATTTTTCACAGAATTAGAACAAATAATTTCACAATTTGTACGGAAATACAAAAAAACCTCGAATAGCCAAGGCAATCTTGAGAAAGAAGAATGGAACTGGAGGAATCACCTTGCCTGACTTCAGGCTTGACTACAAAGCCACAGTCATCAAGACAGTATGGTACTGGCACAAAGACAGAAATATAGATCAATGGAACAAAATGGAAAGCCCAGAGATAAATCCATGTACCTATGGACACCTTATCTTCGACAGAGGAAGCAAGAATATACAATGGAAAAAAGACAACCTCTTTAACAAGTGGTGCTGGGAAAACTGGTCAACCACTTGTAAAAGAATGAAACTAGAACACTTTCTAACACCATACACAAAATAAACTCAAAATGGATTAAAGAGCTAAATGTAAGACCAGAAACTATAAAACTCCTGGAAGAGAACATAGGCAAAACACTCTCTGACATAAATCACAGCAAGATCCTCTATGACCCACCTTCCAGAATATTGGAAATAAAAGCAAAAATAAACAAATGGGACCAAATGAAACTTAAAAGCTTTTGCACAACAAAGGAAACTATAAGCAAGGTGAAAAGACAGCCCTCAGAATGGGAGAAAATAATAGCTAACGAAGCAACAGACAAAGGATTAATCTCAAAAATATACAAGCAACTCCTGCAGCTCAATTCCAGAAAAATAAATGACCCAATCAAAAAGTGGGCCAAAGAACTAAACAGACATTTCTCCAGAGAAGACATACAGATGGCTAACAAACACATGAAAAGATGCTCAACTTCACTCATTATCAGAGAAATGCAAATCAAAACCACAGTGAGGTACCATTACACGCCAGTCAGGATGGCTGCTATCCAAAAGTCTACAAGCAATAAATGCTGGAGAGGGTGTGGAGAAAAGGGAATCCTCTTACTCTGTTGGTGGGAATGCAAACTAGTACAGCCACTATGGAGAACAGTGTGGAGATTCCTTAAAACCTGAAAAAACTGTCATATGACCCAGCAATCCCACTCCTGGACATGCACACCAAGGAAACCAGAACTGAAAGAGATACGTGTACCCCACTGTTCATTGAAGCACTGTTTATAATTGCCAGGACATTGAAGCAACCTAGATGCCCATCGGCACACGAATGGATAAGGAAGTTACGGTACGTATACACCATGGAATATTGCTCAGCCATTAAAAAGAATTCATTTGAATCAGTTCTAGTGAGGTGGATAAAACTGGAGCCCATTATACAGAGTGAAGTAAGCCAGAAAGATAAAGACCAATTCAGTATACTAATGCATATATGTGGAATTTAGAAAGATGGTAACGATAACCCTATATGCAAGACAGAAAAAGAGACACAGATGTATAGAACAGACTTTGGGACTCTGTGGGAGAAAGTAAGGGTGAGATGATCTGAGAGAATAGCACTGAAACAGGAATACTATCAAGGGTGAAACAGATCACCAGCCCAGGTTGGATGCATGAGACAAGTGCTCAGGGCTGGTGTGCACTAGGTTGACCCAGAGGCATGGGATGGAGAGGGAGGTGGAAGGGGAGTTCAGGATGGGGAACACATGTAAACCCTTGGCTGATTCATGTGAATGTATGGCAAAAACCACTACAATATTGTAAAATAATTAGCCTCCAACTAATATAAATAAATGAGAACAAACTTAACAATTTTACTCTCCAAAAAATAAATAAAATAAAATAGACATTAATTTTTCAAATACATGGGCCTTTTAAAGAATCCTTGATACTAAATTCACATTTTGATATTAATTTCTCATTTAAATGCTTTCTTCTCTGCAATCACTCTCTGCGTTTTTTCAGTCTTCCAACTTTATTCAGGCTTTCAATGACTAAGTCAAAGATCTTTCTTGTAAATGTCACACTGGACTTGAAAATATGTGGGTTATTTTCAAATATCTTTTTTTTTTCTTTTACTTTTTTGAAAATTAATTTATTTTTTATTGAAAGATGATTGCTTTACAGAATTTTGTGTTTTCTGTCAAACCTCAACATCAATCAGCCATTGGTATACCTATATACCCCCTCTTTCGAACCTCCCTCCCATCTCCCTCCCCATCCCACCCCTTTAGGTTGATACAGAGCCCCTGGTTGAGTTTTCTGAGCCATACAGTAAACTCCCATTGGCTGTCTATTTTACATAGGGTAATGTAAGTTTCCATGTTACTCTTTCCATGCATCTCACCCTCTCCTCCCATCTCCCCGTGTCCATAAGTCTATTGGCTATGTCTGCTTCTCCATTATTACACTGTAAATAAATTCTTCAGTAACATTTTTCTAAATTCTGTATATATGCGTTAGATTATGATATTTATCTTTCTCTATCTGACTTGGAACAACAGACTGGTTCCAAATAGGAAAAGGAGTACATCAAGGCTGTATATTGTCACCCTGCTTATTTAACTTATATGCAGAGTACATCAAGAGAAACGCTGGGCTGGAGGAAGCACAAGCTGGAATCAAGATTGTCAGGAGAAATATCAATAACCTCAGATATACAGATGACACCACCCTTATGGCAGAAAGTGAAGAGGAACTGAAAGGTCTCTTGATGAAAGTGAAAGAGGAGAGTGAAAAAGTTGGCTTAAAGCTCAACATTCAGAAAACTAAGATCGTGGCATCTGGTCCCATCACTTCATGAGAAATAGATGGTGAAACAGTGGAACCAGTGTCAGACTTTATTTTGGGGGGCTCTCAAATCAATGCAGATAGTGATTGCAGCCATGAAATTAAAAGACGCTTACTCCTTGGAAGAAAATTATGACCAACCTAGATAACATATTAAAAAGCAGAGACAGTACTTTGCCAATGAAGGTCCTTCTAGTCAAGGTTATGGTTTTTCCAGTGGTCATGTATGGATGAGAGATTTGAACTGTGAAGAAAACTGAGCGCCGAAGAATTGATGCTTTTGAACTGTGGTGTTAGAGAAGACTTGAGAATCCCTTGGACTGCAAGGAGATCCAGCCAGTCCATCCTAAAGGAGATCAGTCCTGGGTGTTCACTGGAAGGACTGATGTTGAAGCTGAAACTCCAGTACTTTGGCCACCTGATGTGAAGAGTTGACTCATTGGAAAAGACCGTGATGCTGGGAGGGCTTGGGGGCAGGAGGAGAAGGGGGCGACAGAGAATGAGATGGCTGGATGACATCACCGACTTGATGGGCATGAATTTGAGTAAACTCTGGGAGTCTGTGATGGACAGGGAGGCCTGGCGTGCTGCGATTCATGGGGTCGCAAAGAGTCGGATATGACTGAGCGACTGAACTGAACTGATCTGACTTCATTCACCGTATAATAGGTTCTAGGTTCATTCACCTCATTAGAACTTACTCAAATGCTCTCCTTTTTATGGCTGAGCAATATTCCATGTGTATATGTACCACTGCTTATTTATGCATTCATCAGTCGATGGACATCTAGGTTGCTTCCACGTTCGTGCTATTGTAAATAGTGCTGAAGTGAACAATGGGATAGATGTATCTGTTTCAATTTTGGATATCTCAGGGTATATGTCTAGGAGTGGGATTGCTGGGTCATATGCTGATTTTATTCCTAGTTTTTTAAGGGATTTCCATACCGTCTTCCATAGTGGCTGTATCAATTTACATTCCTACCAAGAGTGCTAGTCCAATTCAGTTCAGCTCAGTCGCTCAGTAATGTCTGACTCTTTGCACCCTCATGGACTGCAGTACGCCAGGCAGCCCTGTCCATCACCAACTCCTGGAGTTGACTCAAGCGCATGTCCATTGAGTCAGTGATGCCATCCAACCTTCTCACTCTCTGTCATCCCCTTCTCCTCCTGCCTTCAATGTTTCTCAGCATCAGGGTCTTTTCCAATCAACCAGTTCTTCACAACAGGTGACCAATGTCTTGAAGTTTCAGCTTCAACATCAGTCCTTCCAATGAATATCCAGGACTGATCTCCTTTAGAATGTACTGGTTGGATCTCCTTGAAGTCCAAGGGACTCTCAAGAGTCTTCTCCAACACCACAGTTCAAAAGCATCAATTCTTTGGCACTCAGCTTTCTTTATGGTCCAACTCTCACATCCATACTTGACTACTGGAAAAACCATAGCCTTGACTTTATTGGCAAAGTAGTGTCTCTGCTTTTTAATATGCTAAGTTGGTCATAACTTTCCTTCCAAGAAGTAAGTGTCTTTTAATTTCATGGCTGCAGTCACCATCTGCAGTGATTTTGGAGCCCAAAAAAATAAAGACTGCTACTGTTTCCACTGTTTCCCCATCTATTTGTTATGAAGTGGTGGGACCAGATGCCATGATCTTTCCTTTAAGCCAACTTTTTCACTCTCCTCTTTCACTTTCATCAAGAGGCTCTTTTGTTCTTCTTCACTTTCTGCCATAAAGAGTGCAAGAGTGTTCCCTTTTCTCCATACCCTCTCCAGCATTTATTGTTTGTAGACATTTTGATGATGACCATACTGACCGGTGTGAGGTGATTTCATTGTAGTTTTGATTTGCATTTCTCTAATAATGACTGATGTTGAGCATCTTTTCATGTGTTTGTTACACATCTGTATGTCTTCTTTGGAAAAATGTCTGTTTACGTCTTTTTCCCACTTTTTGTTTGGTCTGTCTGTTTTTCTGGTATTGAGTTCTATGAGCTGCTTGTATATTTTGAAAACTAATCCTTTGTCAGTTGTTTCATTTGCTATTATTTTCTCCCATTCTGAGGGTTGTCTTTTCACCTTGCTTATAGTTTCCTTTGCTGTTCAAAAGTTTTCAAGTTTAGCCAAGTCCCGCTTGTTTACTTTTGTTTTTATTTCTGTTACTCTAGGAGGTGTGTTGAAAAACTGATGATTTTGAACTATGGTGTTGGAGAAGACTCTTGTGAGTTCCTTGGACTGCAAGGAGATCCAACCAGTCCATCCAAAAGGAGATCAGTCCTGGGTGTTCATTGGAAGGACTGATGTTGAAGCTGAAACTCCAATACTTTGGCCAGCTCATGTGAAGGGTTGACTCATTGGAAAAGACCCTGATGCTGGGAGGGATTGGGGGCAAGAGTAGAAGGGGACGACAGAGGATAAGGTGGTTGGATGGCATCACCGACTCGATGGACATGGGTTTGAGGAAACTCCGTGAGTTGGTGATGGACAAGGAGGCCTGGCGTGCTGCGATTCATGGGGTTGCAGAGTCAAACACGACTGAGCGACTGAACTGAACTGAACAGAGGTGGGTCATAGAGGATTTTGCTTTGATTTATGTCTTCGAGTCTTCTGCCTATGTTTTCCTCTAAGAGTTTTATAGTTTCTGGTCTTACATTTAGGTCTTCAATCCACTTTGAGTTTATCTTTTTGTATGGTGTTAGGAATCATTCTGATTTCATTCTTTTACATGGAGTTGTCCAGTTTTGCCAGCACCATTTATTGAAGAGGCTGTCTTGGCCCCATTGTATGTTCTGGCCTCCTTTGTCAAAAATAAGTTACCTGTAGGTGCATGGGTATATTTCTGGGCTTTCTATCTTTTCTTTCTTTTTTTTTTTTTTTTTCATTTATTTTTATTAGTTGGAGGCTAATTACTTTACAATATTGTAGTGGTTTTTGCCATACATTCACATGAATCAGCCAAGGGTTTACATGTGTTCCCCATCCTGAACTCCCCTTCCACCTCCCTCTCCATCCCATGCCTCTGGGTCAACCTAGTGCACACCAGCCCTGAGCACTTGTCTCATGCATCCAACCTGGGCTGGTGATCTGTTTCACCCTTGATAGTATTCCTGTTTCAGTGCTATTCTCTCAGATCATCTCACCCTTACTTTCTCCCACAGAGTCCCAAAGTCTGTTCTATACATCTGTGTCTCTTTTTCTGTCTTGCATATAGGGTTATCGTTACCATCTTTCTAAATTCCACATATATGCGTTAGTATACTGAATTGGTCTTTATCTTTCTGGCTTACTTCACTCTGTATAATGGGCTCCAGTTTTATCCACCTCACTAGAACTGATTCAAATGAATTCTTTTTAATGACTGAGCAATATTCCATGGTGTATACGTACCGTAACTTCCTTATCCATTCGTGTGCCGATGGGCATCTAGGTTGCTTCAATGTCCTGGCAATTATAAACAGTGCTTCAATGAACAGTGGGGTACACGTATCTCTTTCAGTTCTGGTTTCCTTGGTGTGCATGTCCAGGAGTGGGATTGCTGGGTCATATGACAGTTTTTTCAGGTTTTAAGGAATCTCCACACTGTTCTCCATAGTGGCTGTACTAGTTTGCATTCCCACCAACAGAGTAAGAGGATTCCCTTTTCTCCACACCCTCTCCAGCATTTATTGCTTGTAGACTTTTGGATAGCAGCCATCCTGACTGGCGTGTAATGGTACCTCACTGTGGTTTTGATTTGCATTTCTCTGATAATGAGTGAAGTTGAGCATCTTTTCATGTGTTTGTTAGCCATCTGTATGTCTTCTCTGGAGAAATGTCTGTTTAGTTCTTTGGCCCACTTTTTGATTGGGTCATTTATTTTTCTGGAATTGAGCTGCAGGAGTTGCTTGTATATTTTTGAGATTAATCCTTTGTCTGTTGCTTCGTTAGCTATTATTTTCTCCCATTCTGAGGGCTGTCTTTTCACCTTGCTTATAGTTTCCTTTGTTGTGCAAAAGCTTTTAAGTTTCATTTGGTCCCATTTGTTTATTTTTGCTTTTATTTCCAATATTCTGGAAGGTGGGTCATAGAGGATCTTGCTGTGATTTATGTCAGAGAGTGTTTTGCCTATGTTCTCTTCCAGGAGTTTTATAGTTTCTGGTCTTACATTTAGCTCTTTAATCCATTTTGAGTTTATTTTGTGTATGGTGTTAGAAAGTGTTCTAGTTTCATTCTTTTACAAGTGGTTGACCAGTTTTCCCAGCACCACTTGTTAAAGAGGTTGTCTTTTTTCCATTGTATATTCTTGCCTCCTCTGTCGAAGATAAGGTGTCCATAGGTACATGGATTTATCTCTGGGCTTTCCATTTTGTTCCATTGATCTATATTTCTGTCTTTGTGCCAGTACCATACTGTCTTGATGACTGTGGCTTTGTAGTCAAGCCTGAAGTCAGGCAAGGTGATTCCTCCAGTTCCATTCTTCTTTCTCAAGATTGCTTTGGCTAATATTTATTTTAAAATGATGGGTATATCTATGAGTCTGTACCACGGGAAATTCGAAAATGTTTTTAACTGAATAAAAATGAAAAGAGAATTTACCAGAATTTGTTGCATGCAGCTGAAGCTGCTCAAAGCAACTAAATAAAACTAAGAATCTTGACTAAGGTATGAAAATGAACATAGACTCTAGCATAAAATTTTGTGAAATTTGAACAAAATCTGTACTTTAGTTAATCATATTGTACTGCATTTTAATTTTCCTATTTTGTTTTACAATAATATTTCTTTACGTTCTCATGCTTTGATTAGAAGTTTCACGCCTCACTCATTTTTTAACATCACTAAGGTCATAAATTCTCGAATCTTTTAGCAGTATTTAGATGCCAAAATACATGGAACTATATCAATGTTTTCAGTGAATATAAATTAGAAAGCTAGCATTCTATCCATACTAAGTCAAACAAGTGGAATTAACATGTCATAGTTTTTTAGCTAGGCAAAAATTCATAGGTTTCCTAAAATTTATGTATTATATTATACTTACTATATGTGTGTGTATGTACAAAAGATGTTTTTTAAATGTATGCTTGATAAAGGCTTGAGAAAGAATAGCAACAGAAAAGATATGGAGAAATTAACAAACAACTGGAGCCCAATATACAGAATGAAGTAAGCCAGAAAGATAAACACCAATACAGTATACTAGCAGAAGATATTAATAAAGGTGGCAAGAATACACAGAAGAACTGTACAAAAAAGATTTTCACAACCCAGATAATCACAATGGTGTGATCACTGACCTAGAGCCAGACATCCTGGAATGTGAAGTCAAGTGGGCCTTAGAAAGCATCACTACAAACAAAGCTACTGGATGTGATGGAATTCCAGTTGATCTATTTCAAATCCTGAAAGATGAAGCTGTGAAAGTGCTGCACTCAATATGCCAGCAAATTTGGAAAACTCTGCAGTGGCCACAGGGCTGGAAAAGGTCAGTTTTCATTCCAATTCCTAAGAAAGGCAATTCCAAAGAATGCTCAAACTACTGCAGAATTGCACTCATCTCACACGCTAGTAAAGTAATGGTCAAAATTCTGCAAGGCAGGCTTCAGCAATATGTGAGCCGAGAACTTCCAGATGTTCAAACTGGTTTTAGAAAAGGCAGAGGAACCAGAGATCAAATTGCAAACATCCGCTGGATCATCAAAAAAGCAAGAGAGTTCCAGAAAAACATCTATTTTTGCTTTATTGACTAACTCAAAGCCTTGGACTGTGTGGATCACAATAAACTGTGGAAAATTCTGAACAAGATGGGAATACCAGACCACCTGACCTGCCTCTTGAGAAACCTGTAGGCAGGTCAGGAAGCAACAGTTAGAACTGGACATGGAACAACAGACTGGCTCCAAATAGGAGAAGGAGTATGTCAAGGCTGTATATTGTCACCCTGCTTATTTAACTTATACGCAGAGTACATCATGAGAAGCAGTGACCTGGAAGAAGCACAAGCTGGAATCAAGATTGCCGGGAGAAATATCAATAACCTCAGATATGCAGATGACATCACCCTTATGGCAGAGAGTGAAGAGGAACTAAGAAGCCTCCTGATGAAAGTGAAAGAGGAGAGTGAAAATGTTGGCTTAAAGCTCAACATTCTGAAAACTAAGATCATGGCATCTGTTCCCATCACCTCATGGGAAATAGATGTGGAGACAGTGGAAACAGTGTCAGACTTTATTTTTTGGACTCCCAAATCACTGCAGATAGTGATTGCAGCCATGAAATTAAAAGACGTTTTCTCCTTGGAAGAAAAGTTATGACCAACCTAGACAGCTTGTTAAAAAGTAGAGACATTACTTTGCCAACAAAGATCCGTCTAGTCAAGGTTATGTCTTTTCCAGTGGTCATATATGGATGTGAGAGTAGGACTGTGACGAAAGCTGAGCACCGAAAAATTGATGCTTTTGAACTATAGTGTTGGAGAAGACTTGAGAGTCCCTTGGACTGCAAGGAGATCCAACCAGTCCATCCTAAAGGAGATCAGTCCTGGGTGTTCCTTGGATGCTGAAGCTGAAACTCCAATACTTTGGCCACCTGATTCGAAGAGTTGACTCGTTGGAAAAGACGGTGATGCTGGGAGGGCTTGGGGGCAGGAGAAGGGGGCGACAGAGAATGAGATGGCTGGATGACATCACCAACTTAATGGGCATGAATTTGAGTAAACTCTGGGAGTTTGTGATGGACAGGGAGGCTTGGCATGCTGCGATTCATGGGGCCGCAAAGAGTCGGACATGACTGAGCAAATGAACTGAACTGAACTGAATGCATATATATGAAATTTAGACAGATGGTAACAATAACCCTATATGCAGGACAGAAAAAGAGACACAGATGTATAGAACAGACTTTTGGATTCTGTGGGAGAAGGTGAGCGTGGGATGATCTGAGAGAATAGCATTGAAACATGTATATTATCAAGTGTGAAACAGATCGCCAGCCCAGGTTGGATGCACGAGACTAGTGCTCACGGCTGGTGCACTGGGAAGACCCAGAGGGATGGGAGGGGGAGGGTGGTGGGAAGGGCGATCAAGATGGGGAGCACATGTAAATCCATGGCTGATTCATGTGAATGTATGGCAAAAACCACTACAATATTTTAAATTAATCAGCCTCCAACTAATAAAAATAAGTGAAAAAAAATAAGCTAAATGAAATGGGAGCCCTGTATATGAAATAGAAAAGGTGAAACAATCTAGATAAAGGTAAAAAATCATCATATGGTCCAGTCATTTTTAAACATGGGTGCTTATTAGGAAAACATCTGGAGCTTTGGAGAAGAAAAAACCATACCTGGATATTTGCATTTTTCAAAAAAATTCCAAGATAATTCAGATGTGCATCTGGATTTTAAAAAGTGATTTCTAGCTTTTCTCTTAAATGGTAAATTTTGTGATATAGTGGCTTTCCTGATAGCTCAGTTGGTAAAGAATCCACCTGCAATGCAGGAGACACTTGTTCAATTCCTGGGTTGGGAAGATCTACTGGAGAAAGGATAGGCTACCCACTACAGTTTTCTTGAGCTTTCCCTATGGCTCAGATGGTAAAGAATCCACCTGCAATGAGAGAGACCTAGGTTTGATCCCTGGGTTGGGAAGATCCCTTGGAGATGTGAAAGGCTACCCACTTCAGTATTCTGGCCTGGAGAATTCCTTGTTCATGGGATCACAAAGAATTGTACATGACTGAGTGACTTTCACTTAGTGATATAGAATCCTACTATTTTCTGTTGAACAGTTATGATACAATAGTATTGAATTCAATGGTATTTAGTGAATAGTAGTTATATAATCACAATAGTAAAAGATGTTTATGTTTTCACAATCAATAGCCAGACAAAAAATAAAAGATTGCTACCATAATAAGCCATAATGAAATATGATTAACCTAATAATATAAAATAATTGCATACTATTTCAGGGTTAAGTAGAGTGATGTGGCAAGTGGAAGTCCATACATGCACACATTTTCATCCATCCAGCCAGTCTATGTCTTTTGTTTGGTGCATTTAATCCATATATATTTAAAGTAATCATCCCTATGTATGAACCTATTACTATTTTCTTAATTATTTTTGGTTCACTTTGTGTAGGTCTTTTCCTTCTCCAGTGTTTCCTGCTTAGAGAAATTCCTTTAGTATTTGTTGTAAAGCTGGTTTGGTGGTGCTGAATTCTCTTAACTTTTGTTTGTCTGGAAAGCTTTTGCTTTGGCCATCAAATCTGAACGAGATTCTCGTAGGATAGGGTATTCTTGCTTGTAAGTTCTTCACTTTCATTCCTTTAAATA
This sequence comes from Muntiacus reevesi, assembly GCF_963930625.1. NCBI lineage: Eukaryota > Metazoa > Chordata > Mammalia > Artiodactyla > Cervidae > Muntiacus > Muntiacus reevesi. The sequence goes on along the minus strand of NC_089249.1, from coordinate 179,416,769 downwards.
TATTGTGCTGTTGGCTTCTGGCTTGTAGAGTTTCTGTTGAGAAATCAGCTGAGTTCCTTTGTATGTTATTTGTCACTTTTCCCTTGTTGCTTTTCATATTTTACCTTTGTCTTTATTTTTCAACAGTTTGATTACTGTATCTTCTTGTGTTGACTATTTCCTTTCCCATGTTAGGAAAATTTTCAGCTATTATCTCCTCAAAAAAAATTTTTTTTTGGTACTTTCTCTCTCTCTTCTGCTGGGACTCCTATAATGTGAATGTTGGTGTGTTTAATGTCCCAGAGGTCTCTTTGGGCTTTCCTTGTGGCTCAGATGGTCAAGAATCTGCCTACAATGCAGGAGACTGGGTTCAATTCCTGGATCTGGAAGATCCCCTAGAGAAGGAAATGGCTACCCAGTCCAGTATTCTTGCCTGGAGAATCCCATGGACAGAGGACCCTGGAAGGATACAGTCCACAGGATTGCAGAGTCAAATATGACTGAGCAATTAACACTTTCACAGAGATCTCTTAGATTTTTTTTTCCATTCTTTTTTCTATATTCTGTTCTGTGGGAATTATTTCCACCATTCTATCTTCCAGGTCACCTATCCCTTCTTCTGTCTCAGTCATTCTATTTTTGATTCCTTTTAGTGTATTGTTAAGCTTCCCTGGTGCCTCAGATGGCAAAGTGTCTGCCTGCAATGTGGGAGACCCGGGTTCGATCCCTGGATTGGAAAGATCTCCTGGAAAAGGAAATGGCAACCCACTCTAGTATTTTTGCCTGGAGAATCCCACTGACGGAGGAGCCTGGTGGGCTACAGTCCATGGAGCCGCAAAGAGTCGGACACGACTGAGCGACTTTACTTTCAATTCAGTGTATTGTTAATCTCTTTGTGTTTCTTCTTTATTTCTTCTAGGTCTTAAGTAAACATCTCCTGCATCTTCTCCATTGTTTATCTGAGATCCTGGGTCATCTTCATTATCACTACTCTGAATTCTTTTTCTGGAAAATCTACCACTTCATTTAGGTTATTCTTCTGGGGTTTTATCTCGTCCCTTCATCTGAGACATAATCCCCTGCTTTGTCATTCTGATTAACTTTCTGTGATGTGATTTTTGTTCTAGTCCCTGTGAGATTGTGGTTCTTCTTGCTTCTTCTGTGGGCCCTCTGGTGGATGAAGCTAAGAGGCTTGCTGTAAGCTTCCTGATGAGAGGGACTGGCAGTGGGAAAAACTGGGTCTTGCTCTAGTGGGTAGGGCCATGCTCAATAGAACTTTAGTCCAATTATCTGCTGATGGGTGAGGTTGTACTCCCTCCCTATTAGCTGCTTTTCCTAACGGGACCTATCCCCCTAGGTTCCATGGTGGGGTTAATGACAACATCCAAAAAGGCAAAAAGCCTCTTCCATGAGTGCTGCTGCCAGTGCCTCCCTCCCTGTGGTGGGCCACTTCTCACCAATACCTCCACAGGGGACCCTGGAACACTAGCTAGTAGGTCCAGTCCAGTCTCCTGTGGGGTCACTGCTCCTTTCTCCTGGGTCTTGGTGTGCGCACGATTTTGTCTGTGCCAAGAGTGGAGTTTCTATTTCCCTCAGTCCTGTGGAAGTCGTGTAATCAAAAGCTGTTGGCCTTCACAGTAAGATTCCCTGGGAATTGCCAGTTCCTTTGCGGGTTCTCCAGGCTGTAAAGCCTGACATCCCATCTCAGAACCTTCACAACAGTAGAAAAACTCTTTTGGCATTATTGTTATCCATTTTGTGGGTTGCCCACCCAGCAGGTATGGGATTTGATTTTATCGTAATGCGTCCTTCCTAACTTCTCATTGCAACTTCTTCTTTGTCTTTGGATGTAGGGTATCTTTTGTTGTTGTTGAGTTCTAGCATCCTCTTGTCGACATTTGTTCAACAGCTAGCTGTGATTTTGGTGTTCTCACAGGCGGAGATGAGCATACGTCCTTCCACTCTGCCATTTTTAACCAATTCCAATAAAAACATTGCTTAATTTTTTAAATAAAGTGATTGTTGTTGTTTAGTCACTTAGTTATGTCCTCCTCTTTTGTGACCCCATGGACTATAGCCCACTAGGCTACTCTATCCATTGCATTTCCCAAGCAAGAATACTGGAGTGGGTTGCCATTTCCTTCTCCAGGGAATCTTCCCAACCCAGGGACCAAACCTGTGTCTCCTGCACCAGCAGTGGGTTCTTACCACTGAGTCACCAGGGAAGCCCTTTTTATAAAGTGGCAGATAGTAAACATGCTCAGTATCACCAGGCACGTGGTCTTTGTGGCATCTACTCACTTCTGCTTTTAGGAAACAAAAATCAGTCATAAATACATAAATTAATGATCATGGCTGTGTTTCAGTTACATTTCATTTATAAAGACAGACAACAGTTTGCTTACTCCTCTTGGACATGTCCTATTATTTTTTATAGCTAGCTCTCATGTACTAGTACAAAATACTAACACAATCAGAGTAGTTCTTATTCACATTTCTTTCCCCAGGTACCCATTCCCTCTTCATGGAGCAGAAAACTGCTCCTGGCCTCTCTCTCTACCCTTTCAGAGACATCCTTGGCAACCCCAAGATGTGTGTTTTATTGTGGGTTTCTAGATCCTGTGTTCCTCTATTTCTCTCTTGTTATAATCACTTAAGTTCACGAGCAAGGGAAATTTTTTTATAATTGGCTTGTACATATCTGATAATATTTATTTGCCAAGTGATCAAAACCGAATGAATCCTCTGGTTAAGATGATTGGAATTTCCTAGTACTGATGGAAGAATTAAAATCATTACAATATTCTTTATATTTTAGCAAATAGAAGCACTGCAACTCTTCTACACTTCATGTTTTATAACAACAAGTTTTGTTGTGATATATGTTTTCAACATTCTATCTCATGTTACAATTATTTTTAGGGGCTCTATGTTCTGATTTAGATTAAAATGTTGTCTCTTTTTCCTTTTTTCACGTTTCTCTTCCATATTATGGGCTTTCTCTGGTGGCTCAGATGGTAAAGAACCTGCCTGCAATACTGGAGATGCTAGTTCGATCCCTGAGGTTGGAGCATTAAGTTTGATCCCTGGGTTGGAACATTAAAAAACTGAGATCATGAAATCCAGTCCCATAACTTCATAGCAAATACATGGGGGAAAAGTGGAAACAGTGACAGATTTTATTTATATTGAGTCAGACACAACTTAGCGACAGAACAACAACTCCTATATTATAATATTCCAGAGGGTAGGATCCTGGAGTTATTTAATTATGCAAATGTGAAAACTTGTGCAGCGTTCTGGACCTGGTACTTAACATAATATTTGTACAATGATATACATGTACCTATATATAATAATAAATGTGATGAATTATATATATACACATACATCCATAGGGTGGCAAAGAGTTGTACTTGATTGAACAACTGAATTTATATATCTACCTACACTGTGCTTATTATCAGGATGTGAAAGATATAATTTTCAAGCTTTCAAAGCACCCATAGTTTGTCTTGATGATCATATATGTTGTATTTTATGGCAGTCTTAATGTGGTCCCTGATGAGAATTCAGAACAAGATTGTCCATTGGAATCAGTGCCATGGACTGACTAAGTCATGATCGTTAATAGGAAGAGCACAGGCAGACCTCAAATTACACATAATTGGGGAACAATACTGATTAAAATATGGATATGTTGAAAGAATGAATAGAGGAATGATTTGAGGGCAATGGTACACATTGACCCTCTTGCCATCCCCTTGGCTTCCTTTTTATTAAGAAATATTTATGAGGGATGTTGCCATAAAACGGTTATATATATTCTACCTTTCTGATTGGAAATTTCTCTCCCTGGACATAAAACACAAATAAAGCTGCAGACGGGCTTTCCTTGCCCTGGAATTTTCCTGAATCCTAGAACACAGCTCTGCCTGCACAGAGATTGAGGGATCCGAGGGGGAAAAGAGAGTCTTGGGTTATAGTTTTACACACTATGAACAGCTTTCAGAGGATGTCTGTATTTCTTGCCTTGTAAGAGAGAACTTTGATCTTCAATAGAAAGTCATCACTGTGTCTTCCCCACCCTTCATTGTTGATATTATATAAACATATAATTAACATGACTATGGTTAACTTCTTTTGCCATTTCCTTGTCCAACGAGTTATCTAGTCAGTTTTATTTCATAAGTCAGTGACAGCATCCCCTGGGTTTTTCTCTCGTTTATTACGTATTTCTTCAAAACCTTTTCCATGCAGATTTCATGTATTAGTAGTACTCATTTTGAGAACTTGCATTCCTGATGATTTTCTTACCATGCCTTCATACTTGGTTAAATAGAATACAATAGCTTCCAGATGAAAGACTCTAATGATGTTATAATTAGTCAGAGTATTAAAAGCATCTGTTTGAAAAATAGATACTTCCCTATGGAGAAAGCACAAGAATGTTTTATGAACCACTGATTGTAGTTAACCCAATTCTGAGTTCTTGAGTCCAGGAGTGGGATCTCATTTTAGAAAATTAATAAAACAAGCATTCCTTTAATATACATCACCTGCACAATTGCCTGGGATTGTTCAACTGTGAACAGATTAAATAAAATCTCAGTCAATGGTTTGAGAAGCTAGGTAGAATGAAGGTTGATGAATGATGGTATGCCAGATGACAAAGGAAAATGAGAATAGTGTCTACACAGCAGTGCTTGGCATCTGTAATGTAGCTGTGCTTACAGTGCACCTAGACACAGTAAAGTCTCTGCTTATGTAGGACTGAAGCTGAAGGTTTTCAGGATAAATGAAGGCATATATTTGATGTGTACACACACACACACACACACACACACACACACACACACACACCACATTAGCTTCATAATTCCATTCATTTTATTCACCTGACTGTTGCATGAACAGATATAACTCAAATTTAAAAGGAAGAGCTTATTCAAACATTTTCTTCCCATCCACAGTATCTCAGAAAACATGTGGGTAAGATGTCAGAGAACAAAGTCAAGATATGAAATGTGAATTTAAGGCTGAGTTGAAGAGGTGCATACTCAACCTCTCTTCAGATACCTCTGAAATATCTATCTCCAAGACTGAAATAAAGCCATACTCTTTGAAGCCAACAGGTCATTCTATCCTCTTTTCACTGATGATCAAGGCTTGACCATATGGAGCATGGGAGACAAACTCTCCTACTTTAACCAGCAGGAAAATTCACCGTGTTGTGGACATTACACTATGCCACATGGTTCTGTTTTTCATCTCTGCATACATGCTCTCCTGCACTGTTGATAAATTGGATTTTCCTCAGGATTGGCTGAAGCTGGAGGAGAAGCATAATTTGGAAGTGAGGCTTGCATTCAGATTAGAGGTGGAAGGCACACCCCTACCAAGCAATCTTTTCCTCCACCTCCCACCCTCAGGTTTCTTTTTGGCAGAGGGTCAGTTTTGTTTATATGTTCACCACCTTATAGGCTCAAGGGAAATGAAGTTTAACACTCTTGAGAAAGATGGTTGAATGTTTGAATACAAGCAGAAAATTCAAGGATTGTGCTCATAACAAGGATGGTGCTCAGAACATGGTTTAGACACTTTGGCCAATAATCCTGCTCAGAGCTTCTTGTCAGCTAATGTTTATATTAAAAAAAGGCACAACATGGATGGTTTTACCTTTGAGCTTGTTTTGGATGAGAATGTGGTTATTTTGTTACAATGCATGGGAAAATCTATGGCATAATATAAAATCAATTTTTTTGGATTTTAATGAATTTTTAAATTTAGTTAATTTATCTTTGTACCTTTGGGGCTCATAGAATATTACCATGGGAAACAATAAATCCCTCATTGTTCAGGCATCCATTGTTTAAGTCTGGAATTATTTGTAGTAGAAGCATTCTAAATGATCCAGAATCACATCTTGGCAAGTCATTTTGGTCAAGACACCTAATTTTCTGAGTAAGCACTAAATAAGCTCAAAGTTGCATATCCAATATTATTCTTGTAAGTAAAAACAGGAATTATATGGCAAATAAAATTTTCAGACATGAATTTTTACTTGTACATATTTTCCTTTTTCTAGATATTAAATTTGCTTGATTAGATATTTGTGTAATTTAATCCACACATTTGATTAGTATATTTTTCCTTTGTTCATGAGGACTGTTGTTAAATATATTTTACAAATGGGTTGTGGATTAGACACACAGAGTGAAGATCCTGACAAATCTATTCATAACTTAGGAAGGTATCCTGAGTTTATAAGCATCATCATTACTCTCATATTTAAAAATGAGAACACAGTTGCAGGTTTTATAAGAAAGTTATATCTAAGCTATTTTAGTTTAGTTCATTTTACCCAGCATCATTTTAGGGTATGATATAGAAGTCATTTATGTTTTAAGCAAAACCATTTTATGGTGTGTTTGGCCACATCATATACAAAACAACTGGTGAAACAGTCAGATATGGTTGCTTGAGTGCTCAATCGCTCAGTCATCTCCAACTCTTTGTGACCCCATGAATTGTAGCCCGCTGGGCTACTCTGTCCATGGGATTTTTCAGGCAAGAATACTGGAGTGGGTTGCCATTTCCTCCTCCAGGAGATCTTCCTGACCCAGGAATTGAAACTGCATCTCTTGTGGCTCCTGCATTGCAGGCAGATTCTTTACCACTGAACCACCTGGGAAGCCCCCAGATATGGTTATTATGTCAGTGTTTTCTGACACTGCATACTTTCCAAAGAAAAGTATAGATCTGGCCAATTTTGATCTCCTTCTGTTTTGTCATAAGTTGTCTTTTGATCTTTTAAAGCCTTTCATTCTACATTAGAAAGTGTAATTCTTATACAGTTTTTTAATCTAAAAAGTTGTATTTAAGTCCCTAAAGGTGAAATTCTCCAAACAGATTTAGCAGTTGCAGACATGCCCATAACCAGTGTGAAAGAACCCTCTATCTATTTTGTCCAATCCTGTTGATTTTGAGCCAAAACATGGTCATGATGTTGTATCTTAGGATAATACCTACAGATGCTATCAGGTGGTCAATGCATGTCTTGCTTCTGGAAGGCATTTATCTGCCAAGGAAAAAGCATAGGTTTGTCTCTATCACCTGGAGATCCCATTTCTGTTTTCACCAAAAACATTTCATGGAGTACTTGGGCCACTGCAAACACAGCATTATAGACAAAATAGCTGGTGACAGACACAGTCATCATGTCAACATGTATGGCATAAACTCTAAGGAAGAATTTGGTGGGCAGTCTAAGTTTTCCACAATGTGATCCAGCAAGTGAACCATCAAATATGTCATTTCAGAATCTACTAAAGTATAAGTCTTCTGGATATTTGGAGAAGTTAATTATCTTGAGAAAGTTTTCAAAACCAGGGATTTCCCTCTTCTGGTGTGAAAATGAAAGGCTGCCCTGGAAAGAGTGATGCATGTGGTCCATCTCATACAGAACAACATTCCACTTTGCTGCCATGATCCACACTTTACCTGAGGTTAAATAAAATTCTCCCACTGTGCCTAGGACCATAAGGTTCCCTGTGTCACCACACATTATATGCACATTCGGACATGAGACTCTGATTCTGGACATGAAGGTCACATCATTCGGTCCATATGTTCTCTTAGGGGCAGGGAACTTTTATGTAAAGGCCACACAGATACCTTTCTTTACCATCTCTGCTTTCAGATCCAAAAGGAACTGCTCACCTTTCATATCATCAGATACAAATACCACCACTCAGGTTCAGCCAAAATGCAGCAATAAACAGATCACTCCTTGAGCCAGGGGATTGTCCTTGTGGTCAATGATAAAAGAACGATGGGAATTGGTCTTTATCACTCAGAGTGGTATCAAAGGGACCATGCATGACTTGAATAAGAAAAGGAATATCCTGATTCTGAGTTTAGTGGGACTTGGGGTTGTCTTCATCAGGGGGTAGGTAAGAGAATTCTCAACTGGAGAGGACAAGTAACCAGAATATAAGATGACTAGACAGACTGCTGTAGAGATGATTTGTTTTCTCACTATGGGCTAATGAAAACCATATTTCCAAGTTCCATTGCTCTTAGGGAGGGACACCAGACAAATTCTGATCGATACATTATTTCCAGAGCAAAGCATGACACAAAAGTGCAAGGATCACATGTGCTATGCCTCCTCTGCTCTGAAAATTAAGGAAGGCATGAACTTCAGATGATGCAGCTTCAAGATGGTAGAGTCTCCATCAGCCTTGTCCCATGAAACTTATGGAGAAGAGCCCCTTTTCCCCCAGAGACCAATGTTGGATAAAAACTCTGGGATCGATGTAAATTCTTATTGTGTTAATCTTTTGATGCTTTGATACTTGTGACCCCATGGACTATACAGTCTATGGAATTTCATTCTTTTTTTGTGATGAATATTCCATTGTATATATAGGCCACATCTTCTTATCCATTCTTCTGTAAATGAGCATTGGGTTGCATCCATATCTTAGTTGTTGAAAATAATGCTGCTAGGTAAAGAACCTGTCTGCTAATGCATGAGATATAATAGATGTGGGTTCGATCCCTGGATTGGGAAGATCCTCTGGAAAAGGGCATGGCAACCAACTCCAGTATTCTTGCCTGGAGAATCCTATGGACAGAGGAGTCTGGCAGGCTACAGTCCATTGGATCACAAAGAGTCAGACATGGCTAAAGTGAATATCATGAATATCAGGGTGCTTGTATCTTTTTGAATTAATGTTTTCATTTTTCTCAGTATATACCCAAAAGTGGAATTGTTGGAACATGTGGTAGTTCTGTTTTTAGTTTTTGGGATTTTTTGGCACCTTAATACCATTTCTCATGGTGGCTGAACCAATTTACATTCCCACCAATAGTGTACAAAGACTTTCTTTACTTTCCATCCTCTCCAACAATTGTTATCTGTAGATTTTGTGATGACAGATATTCTGTCAAGTGTGAGATGATAGCTCATTGTTTTGATTTGAATTTCTCTGATATTTATTTTGAGCATGTATTCATGTGGCTGTTAGCCATTTGTATGCTTTCTTTGAGAAAGTGTCTATTCAGATTTCTGCCCATGTTTATAAAACAAATTCTGATATTAAGTTGTATGAACAGTTTACATATTTGTTGTTGTTCTGTCACTAAAGTGTGAAAGTCACTCAGTCGTGTCCAACTCTTTGCAACCCCATAGACTATACAGTCCATGGAATTCTCCAGGTCAGAATACTGGAGTGAGTAGCTTATCCCTTCTCCAGGGGATCTTCCTGACCCAGGAATCAAACCAGGGTCTCCTACATTACAGGCAGATTCTTTACCAGCTGAGTTACCAGGGAAGTCAATAAGTTATGTCCAACTCTTTGAGAGCCCATGGATTGCAGCACAACAGGCTTCCCTGACTTTTGCTATCTCCCGGAGTTTGCTCAAATTCTTTCCATTGAGTTAGTGATGCTATTTATCCATCTCATCCTCTGCTATCCCCTTCTCCTTTTGCCTTCAATCTTTCCCAGCACCAGGGTCTTTTCCTGTGAGTTGGCTATTTGTATTCAGAGAAGACAATTGCCCCCCACTCCAGTACTCTTGCCTGGAAAATCCCATGGATGGAGGAGCCTGGTAGGCTGCAGTCCATGGGGTCGCTAAGAGTCGGACATGACTGAGCGACATCAATTTCACTTTTCACTTTCATGCATTGGAGAAGGCAATGGTAACCCACTCCAGTGTTCTTGCTTGGAGAATCCCAGGGAACCTGGTGGGCTGCCGTCTATGGGGTCGCACAGAGTCGGACACGACTGAAGCGACTTAGCAGTAGCAGCATTAGGTGGCCAAAGTAATGGAGCTTCAGCATTTAGCATACATTCCAATGACTATTTGGCATTGATTTCCATTCAGAATTGACTGATTTGATAATCTTGCAGTCCAAGGGACTCTTAAGAATCTTCTCCAACACCACAATTCGAAAGCTTTGATTCTTTGGTGCTCAGCCTTTTTTATGGTGCAACTGTCACATCTGTACATGACTACTGGAAAAACCATAGTCATAGTGCATAGACTATATGGATCTTTGTTGGCAAAGTGATGCCTCTGCTTTTTAATATGCTGTCTCATTGTCATAGCTCCCTTTCCAAAGAACAAGCGTTGTTTAACTTCATGTCTGTAGTCACCATATTCAGGCTTCCCTGGTAGCTCACACAGTAAAGAATCCATCTGAGTTGCAGGAGACCTGGGTTGGATACCTGGGTTGGGAAGATCCCCTGGAGGAGGGCATGGCAACCCATTCCAGTATTCTTGCCTGGAGAATCCCATGGACAGAGGAGCCAGGTGGGCTGTGTCCATGGGGTCACAAAGAGTTGGATATGACTGAGTGATTAAGCACACACACACAGTCACCATCTGCAGTGATATTGGATCTGTCACTGTTTCCACTTTTTTCCTTCTTGATGGGTCCAGATGCTATGATCTTAGTTTTTTGAATGCTGAGTTTTAAGCTGGCTCTTTTACTCTCTTATTTCTACCCTCATCAAGAGGTTCTTAGTTCCTCTTCACTTTCTGCTGTTAGAGTGGTTTCATCTACATATCTGAAATTGTTGATATTTCTCCTGGCAATCTTGATTCCAGCTTGTGGTTCATCCAGTCCAGCATTTCACATGATGTACTCTGCATATAAATTAAATAAACAGGATGACAATATACAGCCTTATCACTCTCCTTTCCTAATTTGGAACCAGTCAGTTGTTCCATGTCCAGTTCTGACTATTGCTTCTTGATCTGCATACAGGTTTCTTAAGAGACAATTAAGGTGACCTGGTGTTTCCACTTCTTTAAGAATTTTTTGGTTTATTGTGATCCACATGGTCAAAGGTTTTAGCATAATCAACAAAGTAGAAGTAGACATGTTTCTGTAATTACCTTGCTTTCTCTATGATCCAATGAATGTTGACAATCTGATCTCTTGTTCCTCTGCCTTTTCTAAACCCAACTCATACATCTGGAAATTCTCAGTTCATGTACTGTTGAAGCCTGCCTTGAAAGATTTTGAGCATAACCTGGCTAGCATGTGAAATAAGGGCAATTGTATGGTAGTGAGAACACATTGCCCTTCTTTGAGGTTGGAATGAAAACTGATCTTTTCCAAACTTGTGACCACTGCTGGGTTTTCCACATTTGCAGATATATATAAGTACAGCACTTTAACAGAACCATATTTTAGGATTTAAACAGCTCTGCTGGAATATCTACTTGGCTATTAACAGTACAGTCATCCCAGCTATGTTTTGTTTATAAGTTAAACAGAATATCAGTTTTCATTCTTTCATATTCAGTCTAATTGTGTTTGGACCAATGTGTCTCTTGCAGATGATGTGTAGTTGGATTATGGTTTTTAAATTAATTAGGTCCAACTCTATCTTTTATTTGGAGAGATTAACCTCTTTATATCTTAAATAATTACTAATAAGTGAGTACTTAACTCACTGTATTGCTTGCTTTCAACATGATGTTTTTTGTTTTTCAGGTCTACTGTTACTTTCTTAGTGCACCATATGAATTTCTTCTCATTGATTTTCTTCATATTTTAGTTATCAGTGGTTAACCTAAAGGTCAAAATTAATATATTAAACTTAGAACAATAAAGTTTGAGTTAATACCAACTTAATTCTATAGTATACAAAACTATGCATTGCACAGATCCATCTCTCCTTCTTTATTTTGTTGTTCTTACAAATATATCTTTACATATTTGTGTCCATTAAAATTAATTTGTATTAATGTTTTATGCATTTTTTTCTTTTATAGGAAGGAGATGACTCACAAACCCAAAATACAATCAAACTGCCTTTATATTCACCTATGTAGTTTCCATTACCAGTGTTCTTTATTTTTCCTATGGCTTCATGTTATTGTCTAGTGCCTTTTCCTTTTGTTTTTATTTTTAAATTTTTAGTGCCTTTTCCTTTTAGCTTGAAGGGATCATTTTAGCATTTGTCAGTCATATTTACTAGTGACAACCTGTCTTAACTTTTGTTTATCTTTGGAACATTTTTATTCTCATCCATAAGTGAGGATAGTTTTGGTGGGTAGAGTTCTTACATGACAGAATTTTTAATTTCAGGACTTTAAGTATGTCATTTCAGGGCTTTCTGTCCTCCAATATTTCTGTTGTGAAATAAACTAACCTTATGGATGAAATATTATTTATGACAATTCGATTTTTCCTTTTTACTTCCAGCTTCTGTCTTTGATTCTATTGGTTTGATCATAAAATGTCTTGGCATGAATCTCCTTGAATTTATCTTTCTTTAATTTCATTAACTTCCTTCAATATGGAGATATATACTGTTTACTATATCAGAAATCCTCCAGCCATTACTCTTTATTTAATTAATTAATTTTTTGCAAGTTATTTTAAAATTTTTTTCCTTTATTTTTTATTGGTTGGAGGCTAATTACTTTACAATATTGTAGTGGTTTTTGCCATACATTGACATGAATCAGCCATGGACTTACATGTGTTCCCCATCCTGAACCCTCTCCCACCTCCCTCCCCATCCCATCCCTCTGGATCATCCCAGTGCACCAGCCCTGAGCACTTGTCTCATGCATCAAACCTAGACTGACGATCTGTTTCACACTTGATAATATACATGCTTCAATGCTATTCTCTAAGATCATCCCACCCTCGCCTTCTCCTATAGAGTCCAAAAGTCTGTTCTATACATCTGTGTCTCTTTTTCTGTCTTGCATATAGGGTTATTCTTACCATCTTTCTAAATTCCATATATATGCATTAGTATACTGTATTGGTCTTTATCTTTCTGGCTTACTTCACTCTGTATAATGGGCTCCAGTTTCATCCATCTCACTAGAACTGATTCAAATGTATTCTTTTTAATGGCTGAGTATTATTCTGTTGTGTATATGTACCATAGCTTTCTTATCCATTCATCTGCTGATGGGCATCTAGGTTGCTTCCATGTCCTGGCTATTATAAACAGTGCTGCAATGAACATTGGGGTATTTTTCACAGAAATAGAGCAAATCCTCCAAACATTTGTGTGAATCACAAGTTCAGTTCAGTTCAGCCGCTCAGTCGTGTCCAACTCTTTGCGACCCCACGAATCGCAGCACTCCAGGCCTCCCTGTCCACCACCAACTCCCAGAATTTACTCAAACTCGTGTCCATCGAGTCGGTGATGCCATCTAGCCATCTCATCCTCTGTCGTCCCCTTCTCCTCCTGTCCCCAATCCCTTCCAGTATCAGGTTATTTTCCAATGAGTCAGCTCTTCGCATGAGGTGGCCAAAGTATTGGAGTTTCAGCTTCAGCATCAGTCCTTCCAATGAACACCCAGGATTGATCTCCCTTAGGACGGACTGGTTGGATCTTCTTGCAGTCCAAGGGACTCTCAAGAGTCTTCTCCAACACCACAGTTCAAAAGCAATTCTTCGGTGCTCAGCTTTCTTCACAGTCCAACTCTCACATCCATGCACGACCACTGGAAAAATCATAGCCTTGACTAGACGGACCTTTGTTGGCAAAGTAATGTCTGTGCTTTTTACTATGCTATCTAGGTTGGTCATAACTTTCCTCCAAAGGAGTAAGCGTATGAGTTAAATAAGCAGGGTGATGTACAGCCTTGAGTACTTCTTTCCCTATTTGGAACCAGCCTGTTGTTCCATGTCCAGTTCTAACTGTTGCTTCCTGACCTGCATACAGGTTTCTCAAGAGGCAGGTCAGGTGGTCTAGTATTCCCATCTCGTTCAGAATTTTCCACAGTTCATTGTGATCCACACAATCAAAGACTTTGGCATAGTCAATAAAGCAGAAATAGAAGTTTTTCTGGAACTCTCTTGCTTTTTCGATGATCCAGCGGATGTTTGCAATATGATCTCTGGTTCCTCTGCCTTTTGTAAAACCAGCCTGAACATCTGGGAGTTCACGGTTCGTGTATTGCTGAAGTCTGGCTTGGAGAATTTTGAGCATTACTTTACTAGTATGTGAGATGAGTGCAATTGTGTGGTAGTTTGAGCATTCTTTGTATTGCCTTTCTTAGGGATTGGAATGAAAACTGGCCTTTTCCAGTCCTATGGCCACTGCTGAGTGAGCCACAAAGAACTCCCCAAAAACCAAGGTAACCCCGAGAAAGGACAACAGGCTGTAGGCATCTCCCTCCCTCACTCCACACTACATCTGGTGAAGCTATAGCCACCCAAACTATGCGATATTAGCACAAAAACAGGCACACGGCCCAGAGAAACAGGACAAAGCACCCAGCATTCAGCCCACACGGATGGGTCCCTTTTCTATGGCAAAGGGGCCAAGGACTCACCAAGGGGAAGGACAGCCCCCACAATAAACCGTGCTGGGAAATCTTGACACCACATCCAAGGACAGACCCTGGACACCGTCTACACTGCACATAAAACTAATTAAAACCACAGCTTTCCACACCAAGCCCTTCTGGATCGTCTGAAAACAGCAGTCATTTGCACACAGGAAGCTTCTCCAAAATTGTCCTCACTTTTTCCTCTCGAGGTCACCTGGGTCATCAGGAAACCCAGCTCCCATCAGTGTGGATGCCGCCCCGTGTTCTCCTGAAGCTGAAAACCCAGCGAGTTCCGAGGAGACTGAGCTCCAGTCAGTAGAGGGACTGACTCGGGAGTCCAAGCCGAAGTCCTGCGCTGCCTGAGGAGACACAGCTCCCCTCAGCTGGGCTGAGCCAGGGCTGCAGCGAACACGGCTGCGGGTGAGTCAGCGATGAGGGCTCAGCGCCACCCTGTGGTCAATACGGAAAGTGCCGACCACGCTTTCCTCACAGGTCGCTGGGCACAGTGGCCCCTGCTGTCAGAACTGCTGGGTCGATATACTCCTAAGTATTTTATTCTTTTTGTTGCAATGGTGAATGGTATTGTTTCCTTAATTTCTCTTTCTGTTTTTTCATTGTTAGTATATAGGAATGCAAGGGATTTCTGTGTGTTAATTTTATATCCTGCAACTTTACTATATTCATTGATTAGCTCTAGTAATTTTCTGGAAGAGTAGAGGATCATGTCATCTGCAAACAGCGAGAGTTTCACTTCTTCTTTTCCTATCTGGATTCCTTTTACGTCTTTTTCTGCTCTGATTGCTGTGGCCAAAACTTCCAAAACTATGTTGAATAGTAGTGGTGAGAATGGGCATCCTTGTCTTGTTCCTGATTTCAGAGGAAATGCTTTCAATTTTTCACCATTGAGGGTGATGTTTGCTGTGGGTTAGTCATATATAGCTTTTATTATGTTGAGGTATGTTCCTTCTATTCCTGCTTTCTGGAGAGTTTTAATCATAAATGAGTGTTGAATTTTGTCAAAGGCTTTCTCTGCATCTATTGAGATAATCATACGGTTTTTATCTTCCAATTTGTTAATGTGGTGTATTACATTGATTGATTTGCGGATATTAAAGAATCCTTGCATTCCTGGGATAAAGCCCACTTGGTCATGGTGTATGTTTTTTTAATATGTTGTTGGATTCTGTTTGCTAGAATTTTGTTAAGGATTTTTGCATCTATGTTCATCAGTGATATTGGCCTGTAGTTTTCTTTTTTTGTGGCATCTTTGTCTGGTTTTGGAGTTAGGGTGATGGTGGCCTCATAGAATGAGCTTGGAAGTTTACCTTCATCTGCAATTTTCTGGAAGTTTGAGTAAGATAGGTGTTAGCTCTTCTCTAAATTTTTGGTAGAATTCAGCTGTGAAGCCATCTGGTCCTGGGCTTTTGTTTGCTGGAAGATTTTTGATTACAGTTTTGATTTCCTTGCTTGTGATGGTTCTGTTAAGATCTTCTATTTCTTCCTGATTCAATTTTGGAAAGTTATACTTTTCTAAGAATTTGTCCATTTCATCCAAGTTGTCCATTTTATTGGCATAGAGCTGCTGGTAAGAAACAAAAGACCTATACATAGAAAACTATAAAACATTGATGAAAGAAATCAAAGAAGACACAAACAGATGGAGAAACATACCGTGTTCATGGATTGGAAGAATCAATATTGTCAAAATGGCTATTCTACCCAAAGCAATCTATAGATTCAATGCAATCCCTATCAAGTTACCAACGGTATTTTTCACAGAACTAGAACAAATAATCTCACAATTTGTATGGAAATACAAAAAACCTCGAATAGCCAAAGTAATCTTGAGAAAGAGGAATGGAACTGGAGGAATCAACCTGCCTGACTTCAGACTCTACTACAAAGCCACAGTCATCAAGACAGTATGGTACTGGCACAAAGACAGAAATATAGATCAATGGAACAAAATGGAAAGCCCAGAGATAAATCCACGAACCTATGGACACCTTATCTTTGACAAAGGAGGCAAGGATATACAATGGAAAAAAGACAACCTCTTTAACAAGTGGTGCTGGGAAAACTGGTCAACCACTTGTAAAAGAATGAAACTAGAACACTTTCTAACACCATACACAAAAATAAACTCAAAATGGATTAAAGATCTAAATGTAAGACCAGAAACTATAAAACTCCTAGAGGAGAACATAGGCAAAACACTCTCTGACATAAATCACAGCAAGATCTTCTATGACCCACCTCCCAGAATATTGGAAATAAAAGCAAAAATAAACAAATGGGACCTAATGAAAATTAAAAGCTTTTGCACAACAAAGGAAACTATAAGTAAGGTGAAAAGACAGCCCTCAGATTGGGAGAAAATAATAGCAAATGAGGAAACAGACAAAGGATTAATCTCAAAAATACACAAGCAACTCCTGAAGCTCAATTCCAGAAAAATAAATGACCTAATCAAAAAATGGGCCAAAGAACTAAACAGACATTTCTCCAAAGAAGACATACAGATGGCTAACAAACACATGAAAAGATGCTCAACATCACTCATTATCAGAGAAATGCAAATCAAAACCACAATGAGGTACCATTACACGCCAGTCAGGATGGCTGCTATCCAAAAGTCTACAAGCAATAAATGTTGGAGAGGGTGTGGAGAAAAGGGAACCCTCTTACACTGTTGGTGGGAATGCAAACTAGTACAGCCACTATGGAAAACAGTGTGGAGATTTCTTAAAAAACTGGAAATAGAACTGCCATATGACCCAGCAATACCACTTCTGGGCGTACACACTGAGGAATCCAGATCTGAAAGAGACACGTGCACCCCAATGTTCATCGCAGCACTGTTTATAATAGCCAGGACATGGAAGCAACCTAGATGCCCATCAGCAGATGAATGGATAAGGAAGCTGTGGTACATATACACCATGGAATATTACTCAGCCGTTAAAAAGAATTCATTTGAATCAGTTCTAATGAGATGGATGAAACTGGAGCCCATTATACAGAGTGAAGTAAGCCAGAAAGATAAAGAACATTACAGTATACTAACACATATATGCGGAATTTAGAAAGATGGTAACGATGGCCCTATATGCAGGGCAGAAGAAGCGATGCAGAAGTCTGTGGGAGAAGGTGAGGGTGGGATGTTTTGAAAGAACAGCATGTATATTATCTGTGGTGAAACAGACCACCAGCCCAGGTGGGATGCATGAGTCAAGTGCTCGGGCCTGGTGGGCTGGGAAGACCCAGAGGAATCGGGTGGAGAGGGAGGTAGGATGGGAGACCGGGATGGGAAATACGTGTAACTCTATGGCTGATTCATATCAATGTATGACAAAACCCACTGGAAAAAAAAAAAAAAAAAAAAAAAGAACTGCTGGGTCTGTTAAACTGGAAATTCAAACTCAAATGAAGACAATATCCCTTAACTTTTCTAAAAATAGGTGAAGAATAATGAGTTGGAAACCATATGGAATGAAATAAATGTAGACGCAAACTTTATAACTTACACAAAATTCACTCAAAAATATTCATAGACAAATTTCAAATGCAAAATTATTCAAAATTATAGAAGAAAACATAACACAAAATTGACATGAGCTTGGATTTGGTCAAGTAGATCACAAGCTTTGTAGTTTTAACACACAACACACACACAAACAATCCAGAAAGACATACAAGGGTTTCAGTGGAGTTTATAAAATTAAAGACTTTTGACAAAACCCACTGAAATGTTGTGAGGTAATTAGCCTCCAACTAATAAAAAAAAAAATTAAATTAAATTAAAAAATAAAAAAAATATTAAAGGCTTTTACTGTGTGAAAATCAACAGACACTGGGAAACAACTGGGAAAAAAAACTCGCAAACGTTATCTAGTAAAGGTTTTATCTCACATTATACAAAGAACTCTAACACAACCCCATTAAGATTAGGAAAGCGCTAAGTGGACAATAGGTCAAAGAACGTACACAGTACACAAAACTATGCCCAGGACTGGGGAATAGACAAATAATGGCCCAGTTCAACTCCTTGAGCCATGTGTAACCTTGGACTAGTCCTGTCCTTCCTGGAAGCCTCAGAGAGATGGAGAGGGAGGAAGGGGAAGAGAGCCAGTTAACCTTACACCTAACTAATACTGACCATACTCACCACTTTCATTCAACATAGTCTACCAGCAAGAATACTGGAGTGGGTTGCCATTCCCTTCCCCAGCAGATCTTTCTGACCCAGGAATCAAACCCAGGTCTCCTCCATTGCAGGCAGATTCTTCACCATCTGAGCCACTGAGGAAGCCCTCCCTGCTTTCAAAATACACTGCAAATCTAGAATAATCAAGACGATATGACATGGGAACAAAAGATATACACATAGACCCATGGGACAGAATTGAGAGCCCAGAAATAAGCATATGCATATACAGTCAATTCAAGACAAAGGAGGTGAGCCTGTTACCAAAATTATTACAGCTTGACACACAGTGAGGCCCACCAATACTAAACATTAGAATTTGGAACTGTTAAGTTTATTTATTTCTCTTCCTCAGTTCTTGTCTCATCACAACATAACTTTGGAGTGATGGACCAAAAGGTGTGGAACAACAGACAGGTTACAGCTCAGTTCAGCTCAAGCAGACAGATCTTTTATTAGTCTGACACTCCCACAGGCGTCCTCCTCAACCTTCCTATCGATTGCTCTTGGCTTTCCCCTTTTATACTTCCAGTTTCCTCCTTTTGGTTATGCCCAGTGCAAAGGAGGGCTTGCACCACCGCCAGTCAATGAAAGGGAATGCAAATGGGCATATGCTCAAGGTCCGTCGACAATTAAAAGTTATATAACAGCAAGTCATGTTGTTTATGTCTTCCCATAATTCCATCTGTTATAACTAGACAGACAAAAATTCATGAGCCCTTAATGGATTCCTAACTGCCTAACTGCCTGAAGTTACTTAGGGAAGCCTCTGTGGTCATTTTGTATCCACTGTGCCTAGGGTGGATATGCAGGAGTTGAAATTTTTCTGTGCTGATTTTCTAGCATGTCCATTAGCTCTCCTGGATCAGCTTGCATCACTTTCTGCCAGGCCTCCCTTCATTGCTTATATCTAACTTCCTATTAACAGAGCCGAGAAAGGTCTGTTACAGATTCATACAAAGACATGCCCTAAGAACCCTAAAATTACTAATAGCCCCAATCTGTTCCCTCCAGCTCATCTGAGCCCTCCAGCTGATCTTCTGGCCCAAGGCCAGGGAAGTTGGAGGACCTCCAGTAGAAGGCCTGAATCTGCCTCTTACTTCACTCTCCTAATGACCACCACACCACCGACCCTTGACTGCATCACGTCCCCAGTGGTCCCTCGTTGACAGTTACCAGTGGGCAGGGCCCACTGCGGCACTCACCGATAGCTGAGCAGGACAGCTAATGGTCACCCATTGACAGTTGGTTGCTTGTGGGTGGGGTCCACGGAGGCACCCAGCAACGGCTGAGCAAGACCTGTTGCCCAGCAACAGGGTGCAGAGTAGCGAGGCCCAGCAACGGCACTTGCTGGGGGCTGTGCTCATCCTGCTCTGTTACAAGACTACACAGTGGGGGAAAGAGGGTCTCTTCAGCGAATGGTGTTGGGAAAACTGCACAGCTACATGCACAAGAATCACACCGGAATCCTTTCTCATACCATCTACAAAAGCAACCTCCCGATGAATCAAATACTTCAATGTGAGACCTGAAGCCATAAAACTCCTAGAAGAAAACAGGCAGTACGTCCTTTGACATCAGTCTTAGCAATATTTTCTGAATCTGTCCACCAAAGCAAGGGGAAAAAACCAATGGGACTCTATCCAACTGAAAAGCTTTTCAATGGCAAAGGAAACCACTCACAAAATGAAAAGGCAGCCTACTGAATGTGAGAAAATATTTGCAAAAGTATATCTGAAAAGGGGTTCATACCCAAAATAGACAAAGAACTCACACAACTGAACCTCCAAAAATCCAATTAAAAATTGGGATTGAACATTTCCCCAAAGAGTATGTACAGGTGGCCAAGAGACACATGAAACTATCATTGATATCACCTATCATCTGGGAAATGCACATCAAAAGAACAAGGAGGTTATCACCTCACAGCTGAAAAACTGGCTATCATCCAAAACACAACAAATACCAAGTATTGGTGCAGATGTGGAGAGTCCTCATGCATTTTGTTGGGAAAATTCGTTGGTACAGCCACTATGGATAACAGTACACAGGTCTTCAAGAAATTAACTCTAGAACTACCATGTGATGCAGGAATTACACTTGGAAGTATCTTTCTGATGAAACAAAACCACGGATCCAAAAAGATATACACACCCTTATGTTCATGGCACTTTTCTGACAACAGCCAAGACATGGAACCACCAAAATGTCCATTGATTGACAAATGGATTAAGAAGTTTTCATACACACACACACACACACACACACACACAATGGTATATGATAAAGCCACACAAAAAATGCTGCCTTACAACAACATGAATGGACCTAAAGGGTATCATGCTAAGTGAGATATGGAAGAGAGAAAGAAATACCTTATGATATCACTTATATGTAGAAACTAGAAAATAAAACAAGAAAATACATAACAGAAATGGGCTCAAAGAACCCAAGAACATGTTGGCAGTCGCCAGAGAGGGGAGGGGTGATGGCATGAATGCATAGGGTGAGAAATACTGAGAGGTACTGAATTTCACGTGTAAAACAAATGCCGTGGGGATGTAATGTACAGACTAGGAAATAGAGTCCATGATACTGTAATAGCAAGGATGGTGATGAATGGTTACTAGACGTATCTTGGTCATCATTTTGTAATGTATAAAATTGTAAAATCATTCTGTTGTATACCAGAAAATTAATATCAGTTCAGTTCAGTACTCAGTCATGTCCAACTCTTTGTGACCCCATGGACTGCAGTGCACCAGGCCTCCCTGTCCATAACCAACTCCTGAAGCTTGCTCAAATTCATGTCCATCAAGTTGGTGATGTCATCCAACCATCTTGTCCTCTCTCATCACCTTCTCCTCATGCCTTCAACCTTTCCCCTCACCAGGGTCCTTCCCAATGAGTCAGTTCTTTGCATCAGGTGACCAAAGTTTTGGAGTTTCAGTGTAAGGATCAGTCCTTCCAATGAAAATTCAGGACTGATTTCCTTTAGGATGGACTGGTTGGATCTCCTTGCAGTCCAAGGGACTCTCAAGAGTCTTCTCCAACACCACAGTTCAAAAGCATCAAATCTTCTGTGCTCAGCTTTCTTTATAGTCCAACTCTCACATCCATACATGACTACTGGAAAAACCATAGCTTTGACTAGATGGACCTCTGTTGGCAAAGTAATGTTTCTGCTTTTTAATATGCTGTCTAGGTTGGTCATAGCTTTTCTTCCAAGGAGCAAGCCTCTTTTAATTTCATGGCTGCATTCACCATCTGTGGTGATTTTGGAGCCCCCCAAAATAAAGTCTCTCACTTTTTCCATTGCTTCTCCATCTAGTTGCCATGAAGTGATGGGACCAGATGCCATGATTTTAATTTTATGATTTTAATTTTCTGAATGTTGAGTTTTAAGTCAACTTTTTCTCCCTCCTCTTTCACTTTCATCAAGAGGCTCTTTAGTTCTTCTTTGCTTTCTGCCATAAAGGTGGTGTCATCTGCCTATCTGAGGTTATGGCTGTTTCTCCTGGCAATCTTGATTTCAGCTTGTGCTTCATCCAATCTGACATTTCTCATGATATACTCTGCATATAAGTTAAATAAGCAGGGTGACAACATACATCCTTGGTGTACTCCTTTCCCAATTTGGAACCAATCTGTTGTTCCATGTCCAGTTCTAACTGTTGCTTCTTGACCTGCATCCAGATTTCTCTGGAAGCAGGTCAGGTGGTCTGGTATTCCCATCTCTTGAAGAATTTTTCACAGTTTGTTGTGATTCACACAGTCAAAGACTTTGGAGTAGTCAATAAAGCAGAAGTAGGTGTTTTTCTGGAACTCTCTTGCTTTTTCGATGATCCAACAGATGTTGGTAATTTGAAATCTGGTTCTTCTGCCTTTTCTAAATCCAGCTTGAACACCTGGAAGTTCATGGTTCATGTACGGTTGAAGCCTGGCTTGGAGAATTTTGAGCATTACTTTGCTAGTGTGTGAGATGAGTGCAAATGTGCAGTAGTTTGAACATTCTTTGGCATTGCCTTTCTTTGGGATTGATGAAAACTGACCTTCTCCAGTCCTGTGGTCACTGCTGAGTTTTCCAAATTTGCTGACATATCGAGTGTAGCACTTTCACAGCATCTTCTTTTATTGAAATATATCAACTGGAATTCCATATCACCTCCACTAGCTTTGTTTGTAGTGATGCTTCTGAAAGCCCAGTGGAATTCACATTCCAGGTTGTTTGGTTCTAGGTGAATGATCACACCTTCGTGGTTATCTGGGTCATTAAGATCTTTTTGTACAGTTCTTCTGTGTATTCTTGCCACCTCTTCTTAATCTCTTCTGCTTCTGTTAAGTCCATACCATTCCTATCTTTTATTGTGCTCATCTTTGTATGAAATGTTCCCTTGGTATGTTTAATTTTCTTGAAGAGATCTCTAGTATTTCTGATTTTATTGTTTTTCTTTATTTCTTTGCATTGATCACTGAGGAAGGTTTTCTTACCTCTCCTTGATTGTCTTTGGAACTCTGCATTCAGATGGATATATCTTTCCGTTTCTCCTTTGCCTTTAGCTTCTCTTCTTTTCTCAGCTATTTGTAAGACCCCCTCAGACAATGATTTTGTCTTTTTGCATTTCTTTTTCTTGGGGATAGTCTTGATCAGTGCCTCCTGTACAGTGTTACAAACCTCCACCTGTAGTTATTCAGGCACTCTGTCTTTCACATCTAATCCCTTGAATCTGTTTGTCACTTCCACTGTATCATTGTAAGGGATTTGATTTAGGTCATACCTGAATGGTCTAGTGGTTTTCCCTACTTTCTTCAATTTCATCACGAATTTGGCAATAAGGAGTTCATGATCTGAGCCACAGTCAACTCCGGGTCTTGTTTTTGCTGACTGTAAGAGCTTCTCCATCTTTGGCTGCAAAGAATGTAATCAGTCTGATTTTAGTATTGACCATCTGGTGTTATCCACATGTGGAGTTTTCTCTTGTGTTGTTGGAAGAGGTTGTTTGCTATGACAGGTGTATTCTGTTGGAAAAACTCTATTCACCCTTGCCCTGCCTCATTTTGTACTCCAAGGCCAAATTTGCCTGTTACTCCAGGTATCTCTTGACTTCCTACTTTTGCATTCCAGTCTCCTATGATGAAAAGGACTTCTACTTTTGTTGTTAGTTCTAGAAGATCCTGTAGGTCTTCATAGAACCATTCAACTTCAGCTTCTTCAACTGAAAATTAATATTGGGTTAGTCAAAAGCTTTGTTCATGTTTTCAGTAAGATGGCTCTACTAGGGCTTAGTTATTTTAACTTCATTTGAAACAAATTTTAAATTGTATTTTGACAGCTGTCTTATCAGAATGCATCTGTTAAAAACTCACCCTCTCATGGACCATGTCTGCTTGTTCTTCCCATTGTATCTCTGGCACCAAAAAGCACTCAGCATAGAATAGGCATTCAGTAAATATTTGGAAATTAATTAACAAATGGCTAAAGTGAAATTTGTTCCCTACCCTTTGTCACAAGTCTACCTCCCTTGGTCAAATATGAAAAGTCATATGACTGCCCAGATGCCACAGATGGGCAGACCATGGTGAGCAGTGGTCTGTTCTTCAGGAATTCCTGTTCTAGCTTGTCTTTCTGCTCTCCATCAACCCTTAACCTATGCTGAATTCTTTCCCTCAGAGCAAGTTCATTCCATTAACTTGTTGTGGGTCAATGAATGCAAATAAATGTATGAGAATAAAAAAAATCAAATCACAGCAAGGTCCTCTATGCCCCACCTGCTAGAGTAATGAAAACAAAAACAAAAATAAACAGATAGGGCCCAACTAGACTTAAAAGTTTTTACACAATAAAGGAAACTATAAGCAAGGTGAAAAGTGAACACTCAGAATTGAAAAAATACCAAACAAAAGACAACTGACAAATAATTAGTCTCCAAAATATACAAGCAGCTTAATGCCAGAAAAACAAACAACCCAATCAAAAAGTGGGCAGAAGACCTAAGCAGACATTTCTTCAGAGAAGACATAGAGATGGCTAATAGACACTTGAAAAGATGCTCAGCATCACTCATTTTTAGAGAAATGCAAATCAAAACTACAATGAGGTATCATCTTACACCAGATAGAAAGGCCATCATCAAAAAGTCTACAAACAATAAATGCTGGGGAGGGTGTGGAGAAAAGGGAACCTTCTTATGCTGCTGTCAGGAATGCAAACTGATACAACCTCTAGAGAACAGTAGGAGATTCCTTAAAAAAAAACTAAGAACAAAACTATCATACAGCCCAGCAATCCCACTACTGGTCATATATCCTGAGGAAACCATAATTGAAAAAGACACATGTAGCCCAGTGTTCACTGCAGCACTATTTACAGTAGCTAGGACATGGAAGCAACCTAGATGTCCATCAGCAGATGAATGGATAAGGAAGTTGTGGTATACATACACAATGGAATATTACTCAGCTGTAAAAAGGGGCACATTTGAGTCAGTTCTAATGAGGTGGATGAACTAGAGCCTATAGTACAGAGTGAAGTCAGAAAGAGAAAGACAAACACCACTTATTAATGCATATATGTGGGATCTAGAAAGATGATACCAATGATCCTACACACAAGGCAGCAAAGGAGACAAAGGCATAAAGAACAGAGTTTTGGACTCAGTGGGAGACGAAGAGGGTGGGTTGATTTGAAAGAATAGCACCGAAATATATACACTACCATATGTAAAATAGATAGCCAGTGGGAGTTTGGTCTATGACACAGGGCACCAAGAGCCAGGGCTCTGTGACAACTTGGAGGGATGGAGTGCAGAGGGAGGTGGGAAGGGGTTTCAGGAGGGAGGGGACACATGTATGCCTATGCCCAATTCATAGTAATGTATGGCAAAAAACATCACAATGCAATAGTTATCCTCCAATTAAAATAAATAAAACTTTAAAAGACATCAAAATTGGTAAATTTTATATAGCAATTTTAATACTGAAGGTGGAAGCATAAAAGGAACATTTTGGCATATTATGCTTCATTATTTCAAGAAAGGTAAAAACTCAAGTGTGAAAAAAGTTTTGTGCAGTGTATGGACAAAGTGCTGTGACTGCTTCAATGTGTCCAAAGTGATTTGTGAAGTTTCATGCTGGAGATTTCTCACTGGATGATGCTCCACAGTCTGGTAGAACTGTTGAAGGCGATGGTGATCAAACAGAGACATTAATTGAGCACAATCAACATTATACCCCTTGCAAAATAGGTGACATACTCAAAATATCTAAATGGAGTGTTGGAAACTATTTACTTTAACTTGGTTACATTAATCACTTTGATGTTTGGGTTCCACATGAATTAAGTTAAAACAAACAAACTTCTTCACCATGTTTCTACATGAGATTCTCTTCTTAAAGATAACAAAAACATCTCATTTTTAAAACAAATTGTGATGGGTGATGAATAGTGGATACTGCACAAATACTGGAATGGAAGAGATTGTGGAGCAAGTGAAATGAACCACCACCAATCACACCAAAGGCTGGTCTTCATCCAAAGAAGTGATGTTGTGTAAATGGTGGAAACTGGAAGGGAGTCTTCTATTATAAGCTCCTTCCAGAAAACTAAATGGTTAATTCCAACAAGTACTTTCAGTTGAACCAATTGAAAGAAGCACTCACATCATCCCAAATTAGCCACCAGAAGGTGCATAACCTTCCATCAAGATAACCCAAGGCTGCCTGTTTCTTTGATGATCAGGCAAAAACTATTACAGCTTGGCTAAGAGTTCTGATTCATCTGCCATATTCAGCAGACATTACACCTTCAGATTTCCATTTATTTTGGTCTTTACAAAATTCTCTTAATGGAAAAAAATTTCAATTCCATGGAAGACTGAAAAAGGCACCTGGAATAGTTCTTTGTGCAAAAAGATAAAAAGTTTTGGGAAGACAGAATTATGAAGTTGCCTGAGAAATGGCAAATGATAGTGGAACAAAACGATGAATAAAAGTTCTTGGTGAAAATGAAAAATGTGTCTTTTATTTTTACTTAAAAACCAAAGGAAATTTTTGGCCCACCCAATAAAATACTGTCTGTCATTGATATATCAGGTTTTTACAAAGGAGAAGAAGGGAATTTTCTGGTGCTCCAGTGGTTAGGACTTGTTTTCACTGAGAGGGCCCGGCTTCAATCCCTGATTGAGGAACTGGATCCTGCAAGCCAAAAATTAAATAAATAAATAAATTTTAGAAATAAATTTAAAAAGAAAAAATAATATCTTAAAAAAAAATAAGTGTAGTGAGATAAAAAGCAGATGTCACATGAAACTTGGAAGGGCTAGGCTGAAAGGACAATATCTGCTGAAGTTTGACTGTCAAGTGGATCAGACAAATTGAGGAACTGGAGAGGAACAGCTGTAGCATACTACTGGAATGTTTGTTTATTTAGATAGGCTTTTATTTTTTTTAAAGAAGTTTTGAGTTCACAGCAAAATTAAGCAGAGTACAGATAGGTACCATAAGTCCCCTGCTTCTGTTATTGTCATGCCCATCCTCCCATCCCCACCCCTCACCCAGTGCTCAAAGCCTCCTGCTCCCCACCTATCCTATCAACATTCTGTGTGTCAATTACTAGGGATGAATCTACATGAGCACATCATGGTCCCTAGAGTGCAGCATCTATATTAGGTATCATTCCCAGTGTTGTACATTCTATGGATTTTGACAAATTTATCTCACCATGAATGTATCACACGGTATAATTTCCTGTCTTAAAAATCCTCTGTGCTTGATCTAGTTATCACTTCCCCAGCCCTCAATCCTGCCACAAACTCCTGACTATGCAGTGACCTTTCACTCTTTCCATGGTTTGCCATTTGGGGAATGTCCTATGTAGGTGGTATCCTGAGCTTCGCCACTTTTGCAAACTGACTTCTCCCAATGAGTAATATGCACTGAAGACCCCCCCCCCCACTTGTCTCCCAGTGACTTCACATCTCTCATGTCTTTTCAGCACTGAAGAACATCCTGTTGCATGGATGGAGCCCAGTCTATGTGTCCATTCACCTCCCAAAGGACATCTTGGTTGCTTTCAAATTCTGCCAGTTATGAATAAAGCTGTCATAAATGTCCTATATAGATTTCTGTAAGGCTTAGGTGTAAGCATTCAACTCATTTGGGTCCACTGGTACTAAGGAGTTTGAGGGCTGCCTCAAATGGTAAGAATGTGTTTCATTTTTGGAGTTTCTGAAGATGGTAGCTTTACAGCATGTCAGCATACTGAGGAATTAAGTCAAGGAACGAGGTAGAATTTAATGATGCCAGCAAGAAAGATGTCACCAAGACAAAACCACACTTCCACCCTCTGAGGGTTGACAGCTGATCTTGAGAACAAAGTGGATGCTTGAGAACAAGACGGATGCTCAGGAGAGAGGCATCCGTATTTAATTCCCATGAGTTTTACATGACCCAGGGTGCCCTGCTAAGGAAATGACGAAAGACCCAGAGAAGTGCAAAACCTGAATGCTTTTCTGTTGGGTTGAACAAAGAGGGGTGATTGTAAAAAAGTAAGCACATCATGTGGGGAGGCTAAGGAGGACAAGGATTATGTTCAACAAGGCATGTTTGTACAGAATTTTCTTGTTCTCAACTCTCTGCCCTTGACATCAATGTCATTCTCCTTCCAGTGGATAAAGGACATATTCCATGGAGGTGGGGGTGGAGTTGTTCTCTTCTGCTTCCAGAAAGAAAGAGGGGAAGGCTCAGCACACCTTTCTTGCACTTGCTGTATTGACGGGGTTGCTTTGTTTTTGCTGTTTTTTAAAGTGTCTGTGTGTGTGTGTTAGTCACTCAGTCATGCCTGACTCTTTGTGACTCCATGGACTATAGCCTGCCAGGCTTCTCTGTTCATGGGATTCTCCAGGCAAGAATACTGGAGTGGGTAGCCACCCCTTTCTCCAGGGGATCTTCCTGACCCAGGGATCAAACCTGGGTCTCCTGCATTGCAGGCAGATTCTTTACCAACTGAGCTACCTGGGAAGCCCCAAAGTGTCTGTAGATCAAGACAATATTCTGGTTTCCTTTGCAATTAAGTCCTTTACCTGGAGTTTGCTTCTGACAGGAGGAGGGACACCTTTTGCTGCCTTGATGAGGCGGGCAGGCAGAGGAGGATAAAGTGGGTGCAGACCGGTGTCTGCTCTTTTCTCATGTGTTGGGGAGATGATTCTGCTCTTGCTGGATGGTATCTAATCTCTCCATGAACAATCTAGAAGATATCAGCTGAAAAGAGGAAGAAAAAAGGTCAGGAGAACACGGAGAAGATTGATGATAGATGTTGGGGTCTCTTGAGCAATGGTTTTGTGGAGGCACAGGCACATCCCCAGTCTCTGCACCACCATGTTGATGGTGGATTTGGGGTGTCAGTCATTTTTGAAGGTACAGTGCCACCATCGGGCAACTCTGGGGCACTGTATCCAGCTCACCCAAGCAAGGTTGTTATGCTAACTTGAGACAGAGTTCACCAGGGATGGCATCATGCCAGAGAAAGGGATGCAGCAGTGAGTTACTGAGCTGAAGTACTTCTGAGAGAGTGACTCTGAAGTGGCTAAGGTAGAAGACCAGCTGGAGGTTTATTGGCTTGTTTGCTGAGTATCAGATTGGGTGTTATTATATGGATAAGGAGAAAGAACTCTTAAAAGGGAGGTATTTGTACAAAGGATCTGGCAGGATGGGAGGGTGTGGGTCAGTCTATGTGTCAAGAAATGCAGATAATCTGGAGAGGCTCAGAGTCAGCTTTTCTCAGAAACAGGCAGAGAGAGGAGTTGGCTTCAGTTATGACAAAGCTAATTGACACCTCAGCAGGCATGATAGAAGGTTCCCAGAACGAATTGACCTGCAGGAGCTGGTAGGCCTAGAGCTCTCCACCCTCTGGCCTCAGCTCCCAGAGTGTATCTTTCACAGGAGAGATTTATTTCCTGCTTCTAAGGAGACAGACAGGAGATGGAACCCTTAACCTTACTCTTCATCGTGATGCTGGGGACCGGAGAAGGACTGGCCCCTGACTCTTTCAGGCAAATGCCTTCCAGTCTCCTGCCTGGAGATGGAAGAGGAGGGAACCCCATCCTCCTAGTCACACCCAATGGAATGAATCCTTGTCAACCTGAGTTTTCAGCAGGAGAGAGGGAGTGTGTCAGGGGATAGGTGCTCCAGATCTCCCTGTTTTTCAAAGATGCAGCTGACTTTTCAGATTGTTTCCTCATGTTTGTCTGCTCTTAAGTCAACTTCCAGGAACTGCAAAGGTCTGTTTTTTTTTCCACTAGCTTTACCTTTTTACTAGAATATGGGTCAAAGTTGTTCTTGGTGTGCTCACTATTTACTCACTTCAGAAGCCACATGGAGCCATCAGAGAAGCTGTGAATTTCAGAAAAGTTATATAATCAGAAACCCAATGTTCATTATTCAAAATTGTTTTTCCTGGAGCAAATAGTTACTGGAACCACAAAGTAAATAATAAAAGGTAAAGCTCTTCATTGTAACATTTAACATGGATTCATCTGCGCTTTGTTTATTTACACACTTAGGTGAGCATCTGAACTGTTCCTTAGTGTGGGCAGCAAAACCGTCTGTGAGCTCCCCAAGCTGAGTGAGGTGGGAGCATTATCTCTGCATTTAACACACACTAGCCTGGGTATTAGGCATTCAGAGATAATGTGACTTTTAATTATCTGAGTTATATGTATTATCGAACCAGGTTTGGTTTCCCCATAGTTCATGTGTGCTCAGACATGTTCGGCTCTTCGTGATCCCAAGAACTGTAGTCCGACAGGCTGCTCTATCAGTGGGGTTTCCTAGGCAGGAACACTAAAGTGAGTTGCCATGCCCTCCTCCAGGGGATCTTCTCGATCCAGGGAAGAGGAGTTAGGACGTAACCTGTGGATCAAGGGTAAGGGGGAGAATTAATGAAACACACACCTTTGGTGTTTGGTGTTTCTCCTATCCCATTCCACTCTAATTGACAACCCATGCACCGGATTTTCCCTCAGGCTCTGCTTGTCTAAGGAACCAGAGTTGGACATGAAGAAATACTTCCGCCTTGTGGCCACGTCCTATAACAGCAACTTTAAAACCCGTTCTCAAGGGCTCTTTCTATTCAAAACGCCTGAGAGGCTGTAAATGACACCTGCCCTTCAAGTAACTTCGGTTCAGTTCACTTCAGTTGCTCAGTTATGTCTGACTATTTTTGACCCCATGGACTGCAGCATGTCAGGCATCCCTGTCCAACACCAACTCCTGGAGCTTGCTCAAACTCATGTCCGTTGAGTTGGTGATGACATGTAATCATTTCATCCTCTTTTGTCCCCTTCTCCTCCAGCCTTCAATCTTTCCTAGCATCAGGGTCTTTTCCAATGAGTCAGTTCTTACCATCAGGTGGCCAAAGTATTGGAGCTTCAGCTTCAACATCAGTCCTTTCAGGACTGATTTCCTTTAGGATTGACTGGTTTGATATCCTTGCAGTCCAAGGGTAATGTCCCTGGGAAAATCATCAAACAAGAATTCAAAACAGGGCCCAAATTCAAGGAGACAATTTCAAGAGGAACACTGTACTCACACTGTCTGAAGTCCAAAAGCACTTGAAAACATACCCCACATGACTACCTCTTAAAACGAGGCCAATCAAACCCACAAAGATGAATCACTTCACACTGCTCAGAAAGACCAGCATCAAAAAAAGATATACTAAAATTAAGTCCCCCAGAGGGCTTAGGAAAAAAAAAGAATGCTCCTTCTTCCCTCTTTCTTGGGATGTAAATGGGTACAGGAACTTTTAGAAACAAACAGCTAAGCATAGGAGAATCTTCTGTGAAATGAAAATATCTCCTTCCATATTAATAAACAAGAAATGTCAGAGCCATCAACAATTTTTGGTCTCCAAATGTGAATCAGGGCTCCCCAAACTGTGATCCAGCAGATGCTGCCATCCAGCGAGGTGATTGCTGAGGAGCTGGGGGAATGCAAGAAGCAAGGTGAACAAAGAAACAGAAATGGTCCCAGATAGCTGAGGTGCATATGAAAGAAATGGATTCGGTGAACCCAGAGGCTTTCATCTTGCCAAAAGTAGAATGCCAAATTCCTTAACTTGATACCTAATCTTTGATGTTCAGACCTCCTGTTGCCTTTGTTGTAAGATTGCACATGGTCCAACTTCCCCTCCTGCCTCCTTGCAGCAGGAGGGGAACTACTGAGATGCTATCCTCCAGGCTCTGAGTCCTAAACATTCCAACCAAATAAAATAACTCTCTACTTTCAGATTGTGACTATATTTTTTAGAGGTTGACACTTCTGATTTGGCTATGCCACTTGGCTAGGCAACTCCAGAGATTCCCCATGAGCACCGTCCAATATCAAGAGGATCACCCAGTTTAGCACAGCAACTCGAGAAAAGCTCCCTGTACCCCAAATCATCTCGAGATGAGAGCTGATTCCCTGGATTTGACTCAAGAGGAATGCCAACTTTCCACAAGCACCTCAAGAGGAGGCTTCTCTCAGCTATAGGTATGTGAGAGGGACCCTGAGTTTGCTGCCTCAAGTGGCATGGACACCGAGATGCCCTGACAGGAAATAAGACCGGATTTCCCTGCAGTGACTTGAAAGGTGGCTCATCTTTTATCTCACAAGAAGAAGGGATGTCTGAATCCCCTGTGGAGAGCCTAGAGAAAGCCCTTGTTCCCTGCCTCATCTCGACATGAGGCTTCACATCACTTTGAAAACTCGAGAGGCATGCAGAGTTCAATGCTTCAAAAGGAGACGAGGCCTGACTCCTCTTGAAAATTGATAGGAATTCCAATATCCCTGTGGCAACTGCAAAAGGAAACTGGGTTTCCCGCCTCACCCCGAGAGGCATCCCTATTGACGTGCCAAGCCTCGAGGAGAATTCTGAGGTGTTCCTTGCAACTAGACAGGAGTCCTGTTGCCTCTCAACCAACACGGGTTTTGAAGGGCCTTCTTCACCGTAAGTTGAGAACATAGCCTAGGTTTCCACCGCAACTCAACAAAAACCATGAGACTTCCCCCTGTCCGCGAGCTGAGGCCCGATTCCCCAGCATTGAGTGCACAGCAAGTCCGTGTTCCCCATCAAACATGAAAGGAGCCTTGACTTCCTAGATGAAACTCCACATAGTCCCAAGAACACTGTCACAGGTCTAGAGGGACCCTGAAGTCACTGCAGCAACACGAAAGAGCTCGTGTAACTCAAATCAACTCGAGATGAGGCCTGATTCCCCTGCATTGGCTCCATAGCCATCCTGCATTCCCCATCAAACAGGACAAGTAGCTTGACTTCCTTTAGGCAACTCCAGAGATTCACTGAAAGCAGCGTCCCATATCTGGAGGAACTCCAAGTTCAGCACAGAAACTCGAGAAAAGCTCCGTGTACCAGAAATCATCTCGAGATGAGAACTGACTCCCTGGATTCGACTCAAGAAGAATGCCAGCTTTCCAGAAGCACCTCAAGAGGAGGCTTCTCTCAGTTATAGGTATGTGAGAGGGACCCTGACTGCCTTGCTGCCTCAAGTGGAATGGACACTGAGATGCCCTGACTCAAAAGAAGGCCGCATCTCCCTGCAGTGACTTGAATGCAGGCTCGTCTTTCATCTCACAAGATCAAGGGATGTCTGAATCCCCTGTGGAGACCGTAGAGAAAGCCCTAGTTCCCCGCCTCATCTCTACAGCAGGCCTCACATCCCTTTGACAACTCTAGAGGCACATGGAGTTCAATGCTTCAAAAGGAGACGATGCCTGACTCCTCTTGAAAATTGACAGGAATATTAATACCCCTGTGGAAACTGGGAAGAGAGCCTGGGTTTCCCACCTCACCTCGAGAGACTTCCCTATTTTCCGGCTAAGCCTTGAGGAGAATACCCAGGTGTCCCTCGCAATTAGACAGGGGTCTGGACGTCGCTAAACCAAAATGAGTTTTGAAGTTCCATCCCCGCCGTAACTCGAGAATATAACCCAGGTTCCCGCTGCAACTCCAGAAAAATCATGAGACTTTCCCCTCACTGCGAGATGAGGTCCGATTCCCCTGCACTGCATGCAGAACAAATCCGTGTTCCCCATCAAACACAAAAGGAGACCTGACTTCCTAGATGAAACTCCACATAGTCCCCTAGAAGTCTGTCACAAGTCTAGAGGGACACTGAGGTCACCGCAGGAACATGAAAGAGCCCCGTGTACTTGAAATCAACTGGAGATGAGGCCCGATTCCCCTCCATTGGCTCCAGAGCAATTCTGCATTCCTCATCAAACAGGACAAGTGGCTTGACTTCATTTAGGCAACTCCAGAGATTCCCCGAGAACACAGTCCCAAGTCTAGAGGAACACTAAGTTCAGCAGAGCAACTCGAGAAAAGCTCCATGTTCCCCAAATCATTTTGAGATGAGAGCTGATTCCCTGGCTTCGACTCAAGAAGAATGCTAACTTTCCACAAGCATCTCAAGCGGAGTCTTTTCTCAGCTCTAGGTGTGTGAGAGGCTCCCTGAGTTTGCTGCCTCAAGTGGAATGGACACTGAGATGCCCTGACTCGAAATGAGGCCGGAATTCCCTGCAGAGAATTGAATGCAGGCTCTTCTTTCAGCTCACAGAATGAAGGGATGTCTGAATCATCTGTGGAGACCGTATATAAAGCCCTAGTTCCCCGCCTCATCTCGAGAGCAGATCTCAAATCCCTTTGAAAACTCGAGAGGCACACGGAGTTCAATCCTTCAAAAGGAGACAATACCTGACTCCCCTTGAAAATTGAAAGGAATACAAATATCCCTGTGGCAACTGAAAAAGGAAACTTGGGCTCCCGCCTCACCTCAAAAGGCGTCCCTATTGTCCTGCCAAGCCTCGAGGAGAATCCCAAGGTGTCCCTCACAACTAGACAGGAGTCCTGACGTCGCGAAACAAATACGAGTTTTGAAGGGCCATCCCTGTCCGTAATTCGAGATCATAACCCAGGTTCCTGCCGCAACTCCAGAAACACAATGAGACTTTCCCCTTGCCATGAGATGAGGTCTGATTCCCCTGCACTGTATGCAGAGTAAGTCCGCGCTCCCCATCAAGCACGAAAGGAGACTTGACATCCTTAATGGAACTCCAGAGAGATCCCAAGAACACTGTCACAAGTCTAGAGGGACCCTGAGGTCCCCACAGCAACATGAAAGGGCTCTGTGTACTCCAAATCAACTCGAGATGTGGCCCGATTCCCCTGCTTTGTCTTCGGAGTCATCCCGCCTTACACATCATACACAACAAGGGGCTTACTTCCTTTAGGCAACTCCAGAGATTATTCGAGAATACCGTCTCAAGTTTAGAGGAACACCAAGTTCAGCACAGCAACACGAGCAAAGCTCCCTGCACCTGAAATTATCTCGAGATGAGAGCTGATTCCCTGGCATCGAATCAAGAGGAATGTCTACTTTCCATACGCCACTCAAGAGGAGGCTTCTCTCAGTTATAGGTATGTGAGAGGGACCCTGAGTATGATGTGTCAAGTGGAATGGGCACCAAGAGGCCGTGACTCGAAATAAGGCCAGAATTTCCTGCAGTGACTTGAATGCAGGCTCGGCTCTCATCACACATGATGAAGGGATGTCTAAATCCCCTGTGGAGACCCTAGAGAAAGCCCTAGTTACGCAGCTCTTCCCGACACGAGGCCTCACATCCTACCAAACCTCAAGAGGCACGCGGAGTTAAATGCTTCAAAAGGAGAGGATGGCTGCCTCCTCTTGAAAGTTGATAGGAATCCCAAAATTCCTGTTGCAACTGGAAAGGACCCTGGGTCTCCCCCTCACCTCGAGAGGTGTCTCTATTGTCCTGCCAAGCCTCGAGGAGAATCCCGATGTGTTCCTCGCAACTAGATAGGAGTCATGACGTTCTGAACCAACACGAGTTTTGAAGAGCCATCCCCACCGTAATGCGAGATCATACCCCAGGTTCCCGCCACAACTCAAGAAAACCATGAGAATTCCCCCTCACTGCGAGATGAGGCCCGATACCCCTGCTTTGCCTGCAGAGCAAGCCCGTGTTCCCCATCAAACACGAAAGGAGCCTTGACTTCCTAGATGAAACTCCACATAGTCCCCAAGAACTCTGTCACAAGTCTAGAGGGACCCTGAGGTCAACGCAGTAACACGAAAGAGCCCCGTGTACCGCAAATCAACTCGAGATGAGGCCCGATTCCCCTGCACTGGCTCCAGAGCAATCCTGCATTCCTCATCAAACAGGAGAAGTGGTTTGACTTCTTTGAGGCAACTCCAGAGATTCCCTGAGAACACCATCCCAAGTCTAGAGGAACACCAAGCTCAGCATAGCAACTCGAGAAAAGCTCCGTGTACACCAAATGATTTCAAGATGAGAGCTGATTCCCTGGCTTTGAATCAAGAGGAATGCCAACTTTCCACAAACACCACAAGAGAAGGCTTCTCTCAGCTATATGTATGTGAGAGGGACCCTGAATTTGCGGCCTCAAATGGAATCAACACCGAGATGCCCTGACTTGAAATAAGGCCGGAATTCCCTGCAGTGACTTGAATGCAAGCTGGATTTCATATCACAAGATGAAGGGATCTCTGATTCCCCTGTGAAGAACCTAGGGAAAGCCCTAGTTCCCTGCCTCTTCTCGACAGGAGGCCTCACATCCCTTTGACAACACGAGTGGAATGCGGAGTTCAATGCTTCAAAAGTAGAAGATGACTGACTCCTCTTGAAAATTCACAGGAATCCCAGTATCCCTGTGGCAACTTGAAAGGATACTGGGTTTCCCGACTCCCCTCGAGAGGAGTCCCTATTGCCCTGATAAACCTCGAAGAGAATCCTGAGTTGTTCCTTGCAACTAGACAGGAGTCCTGATGTCGCTGAACAAACACGAGTTTTGAGGGGCCATCCCCGTCGTCACTCGAGAATATAACCCAGGTTCCTCCGCAGCTCGAGAAAAACCATGAGACTTCCTGCTCGATGAGAGATGTGATCAGATTCCCCTGCATTGCATGCAGAGCAATTCCGTGTTCCACGTCAAACATGAAAGGAGCCTTGACTTTCTTGATGGAACTCCAGAGAGTCCCCAAGAACACTGATACAACTCTAGAGGGACCCTGAGGTCACCGCAGCAAAACGAAAGAGCTCGGTGTATCCCAAATCAACTCGAGATGAGGCCAGATTCCCCTACATTGGCTCCAGAGCTATCCAGCGTTCCCCATCAAACAAGTCAAGTGGATTGACTTCCTTTAGGCAACTCCAAAGATTCCACGAGAACAGCGTCCTAAGTATAGAGGAACACCACGTTCAGCACAGCAACAAGGAAACAGCTCTGTGTAACTCAAATTATTTCAAGATGAGAGCTGATTCCCTGGCTTTGACTCAAGAGGAATGCCAGCTTTAAACAACACCTAAAGAGAAGGCTTCTCTCATCTATAGGTACGTGAGAGGGACCCTGAGTTTGCTGCCTCAAGTGGAATCGACACCGAGATTCCCTGACTCGAAATAAGGCCGGATTTCCCTGCAGTGAGTTGAATGCAGGCTCGTCTTTCATCACACAAGATGAAGGGATGTCTGAATCCCCTGTGGAGACCCTAGAGAAAGCCCTAGTTCCCCAGCTCATCTCGACAGGAGGCCTCACATCCTTTTGAAACCTCGAGACGCACGCGGAGTTAAATTCTTCAAAAGGAGACAATGGCTGTCTCCTTTTGAAAGTTGATAGGAATCCCAAAATACCTGTGGAATCTAGAAAGGAACCTGGGTCTCCCCCCTCACCTCGAGAGGCGTCTCTATTGTCCTGCCAAACCTCGAGGAGAATCCTGAAATGTCCCTCACAACTGGACAGGAGTACTGACGTTCTGAGCCAACACGAGTTTTGAAGGGCCATCCCCGCCGTAACTCGAGAACATATCCCAGGTTCCTGCCACAACACGAGAGAACCATGAGAATTCCCCCTCACTGCGAGATGAGGCCCGATTCCCCTGATTTGCTTGCAGAGCAAGTCCATATTCCCCATCAAACACGAAAGGAGCCTTGACTTCCTAGATGAAACTCCACATAGTCCCCAAGAACACTGTCACAAGTCTAGAGGGACCCTGAGGTCAACACGGCAACATGACAGAGTCCCGTGTACTGCAAATCAACTCGAGATGAGGCCCGATTCCCCTGCATTGGCTCCAGAGCAATCCTGCATTCCTCATCAAACAGGAGAAGTGGCTTGACTTCTTTGAGGCAACTCCAGAGATTCCCCGAGAACACCATCCCAAGTCTAGAGGAACACCAAATTCAGCACAGCAACTCGAGAAAAGCTCCGTGTACACCAAAAGATTTCAAGAGGAGAGCTGATTCCCTGGCTTTGAATCAAGAGGAATGCCACGTTTCCACAAGCTGCTCAAACGGAGGCTTTTCTCAACTCTAGGTATGTGAGAGGGACCCTGAGTTTGCTGCATCAAGTGGAATGGACACCGAGATGCCCTGACTCGAAATAAGGCCAGAATTCCCTGCAGTGACTTGAATGCAGGCTCATCTTTCATCGCACAAGATGAAGGGATGTCTGATTCCACTGCACAGACCCTAGAGAAAGCCTAGTTCCCCGCCTCATCTCAACAACGCCTCCTATCCCTTTGACAACACGAGAGACATGCGGAGTTCAACGCTTCAAAACTAGACGATGAGTGACTCCTCTTGAAAACTGTCAGGAGTCACAGTATCGCTCTGCTAACTGCAAAGGGAAACTTGGTCTCCCGCCTCACCTCGAGAGGCATCCCTATTGTCCTGCCAAGCCTCGAGGAGAATCCCAAGGTGTCCCTCGCAATAGACAGGAATCCTGACGTCGCTGAACAAACACGAGTTTTGAAGGACCATCCCCGCCGTAACTCGAGAGCATAACCCAGGTTTCCGCTGCAACTCCAGAAAAACAATGAGACTTTCACCATGCTGCGAGATGAGGCCCGATTCCCCTGCAATGCATGCAGAGTTAGTTCGTGTTCCCCATTAAAACTAAAGGAGCCTTGACTTCCTTGATGGAACTCCAGAGAGACCCCAAGAACACTGTCACAAGTGTAGAGGGACCCTGAGGTCTCTGCAGCCACATGAAAAGGCTCCGTGTACTCCAAATCAATTCGAGATGAGGCCTGGTTCTCCTGCATTGTCTCCAGAGCCATACCGCATTACCCATCATACACGACAAAGGGCTTACTTCCTTTAGGCAACTCCAGAGATTCCCCAAGAATACGGTCTCAAATCTAAGGAACACCAAGTTCAACACAGCAACTCGCGAAAAGCTCCGTGTGCCCCAAATCATCTCGAGATGAGCCTGATTCCCTGGCTTTGACTCAAGAGGAATGCCAGTATTAAACAACAACTGAAGAGGAGGCTTCTCTCAGCTATAGGTACGTGAGAGGGACCCTGAGTTTGCTGCCTCAAGTGGAATGGACACCGAGATGCCCTGACTCGAAATAAGGCCGGATTTCCCTGCTGTGACTTGGATGCAGGCTCGTCTTTCATCTCACAAGATGAAGGGATGTCTGAATCCCCTGTGGAGACCCTAGAGAATACCCTAGTTCCCCGCCTCATCTCAACAGGAGGCCTCACATCACTTTGACAACACGAGAGGCACGCGGAGTTCAATGCTTCAAAAGGAGACGAAGCCTGACTCCTCTTGAAAACTGAGAGGAGTCACAGTATTGCTCTGGCAACTGCAAAGGGAAACTTGGTCTCCCGCCTCACCTCAAGAGGCGTCCGTATTGCACTGCAACATCTCGAGGAGAATCCCGATCTGCCCATCCCAACAAGACAGCAGCCCTGACGTCGCTGAATCTCACCCCAGACCCTGCACCTGGGGTCACTCGTCCAGTTTCCAAGGTGACTCCACATGAAATATCTGGTGTCTGGAATCACATGTGCACATCTCAAGGATGACCCCACTTCCCAGACCCAGTACCTGTGGTCACGCTTCCACAATCTCCAGGGTGACCACAACATACTGGACCATGCACCTGGGGTCACATGTCCACAGTCTGCAGGGTGACACTCTCCCAAACCCTCTATCTAGGATCACATATCTACAGTCCCCTGGCTGATCCTTCCCAGACACTATACCTGGAGTCACACATCCACAGTCTCCACGGTGACCCCTTCCCAAGCCTTGCAACTGGGCTCACAATTCCACAGTCTCCAGGGTGACTTCCTTCTGACCATTCCCCTGGGGTCACTTATCCACATTCTCCAGGGTGACCAACCCAGTCCCTGTCCATGGGTTCACATATCAACAGTCTCCAGGGTGACACTCCTCCCCTGAATGCACATTTCAATGGGAGCACAAAACAGCACACCCAAAATATGTCCATTTGACAAAAGGGTTATTTTGGACTGATTAATTAAATAAAAGAAACAAACAAAAAACAGCCGCCCCAGGAGGATCTTTGAAAACCAAGTCGAAATGCCATTTTATGAAGTAGATTTACATTTATTAAGGATATCTCCATCTTTAAGGATGTGTCCCTGTCTGGACCAGGAAATAGAGGATGACTAAATATCAAGAATGGACTAAGTATCAAGACTGATTTGATTTCACTAAATGACCTGACTAAATATCAAGAAGGTCTATGGAATGGACCTGGAAGTTAATCTGCATACCACCATGCCTATGTTTACTGTGCTTCACCTAATAATCTCCCTTAAATAGCTCCTTCCATTCCTTAACCTCCTTCTTTCATTCTTAGCTGATGATAGCATTTAAGGTAAAATCTTGGACCATTTCAGAAAGTGACTGTTTTCCCAGGTATCTTTCAACTATATAGGAGGTATGCATGGCATATATTAACCTTCTGATTGTTTTTCTCCTTTCATTATGAACATCTCAGTGAAGAACATTGAGGCTAGGGGGAAAATTATCTTTCCTCTCATCTAATGCAATAAAATAGCATTCAGAGATATAGAGGAATGAACCACAGACCAATTTAAAAAAAATAAAGAAAAGCATGAATCTAACACTTACATTACTAAGGGAAGGAATCCAGCCTCAAATGCTACACACTGTATGATCTTATAAGACATTCTAGCAAAGGTAAAACAGACATGATAAACAGTTTATGGAATATATGGCTGAAATATTTCACATGGTACTTTAGTGAGGAATACCTGCCACTATGCATTTGTCTAAGTACATAGATTTTTGTTTTCAGAACACAAGTAATTTATTACCTATTCACATTTATTTATTTCTGGTATGGAGTGCCAAAGACTGGAATGCAAAATTTAACAAAGAATCTAACAGATTGAGAAATACATGAAAAGCTTCAGACTTCCCTAGGGGCCCAGTGGTTAAGACTCCACATTGTCAGTGCAGGAAATGTGGGTTCAATTCCTGGTCAGGGACCTAAAACCCCACATGCTGCGGCACAGCCAAAAGATTTAAAAGGAAGAAGAAAATTTTTAAAAAGCCACCCTCACTGTTAGGACAAAATTACCTGACCTAAGTTCACTGTGTAATTGAATGGAATCTGCAGGCCAAAGGCAAAATGTACCATACATAAACAATGGGCTCTGTAAGTTCTTTCCACGGGGGGTTGTAGCTAACAGGACTGAAACTACCATATCAGTCATTGAAGGAGCAAGTCCGGAATTTGATAAGTGATGAGTAGTGGAAGCCAGGTTTCTTACCATTGGAGTGGGAAGTTACAGGCAGACAAAAGGAGAAGGTTATAATACCTGTGTCATAAGAGATCAGGTTGGAGACATCATTATAAACTATCTTTAGCCTAATACAGAAACATATAACTCCATGTGAAAATCTTCATAACCGTGTGCATGCATAGTCTGGATACATGCATGTGTATTTCCATGCATTGTCTGCTGAGATTATTAAGTTCCCACATACAAGTTTTTATTAATATGCTCTAATAAAAAGGGACAAGGACTCTTTAAATATGTGTCTGATACTAGGACTGAGACAGTAAATATGTAAAGCAGCATAATCTTAAAATGTGAGAAAGAAGGACCAAAAAGCCCCATAAAAGCTGAATTATGTAAAATAAAAGCAGGAGAGTATGGAAAAAGCTCTCAATAGCCAAAGCTACAATGAACTAAGCAGTCTAATTGGCTGGATTATAGCCAAAAGAAAGTGAAAGTGAAGTTGCTCAGTCGTGTCTGACTCTTTGCAACCCCATGGACTGTAAGCTACGAGGCGCCTCCATTCATGAAATTTTCCAGGCAAGAGTACTGGAGTTGGTTGCCATTTCCTTCTCCAGGGGATCTTCCCCACCCAGGGATTGAACCCAGGTCTCCTGCATTGCAAGCATATGCTTTTACAGGCTGAGCCACCAGGGAAGCTCCCAAAAGTTTAAAATAATTTTCAGGTGTCCAAACAGGTAAAAAGTAAAAATTAGGTTTTATGAGTAATGTTGAATAAAAATCTCACACAGAAGGATGCTAAATAATTGATACAGACTCAGCTGTCCATCAAGTATATGAAGCTAACTCTCCTCTCCTCAAATGTGGGTCCTGTATTATGACTTCCTCCTTAATAAGGCACTCAGGACAGACGTGAGGAAAATCAACAATAAAGACAAATGATAATGTTGTGAAAATGTACGAAATTGAAACTCAAAACTTTACTTGTGGAGAGGTAAAATGGTGCAATCAATGTGTGCAAAACAAGCATTTTCTCGAAAACATAAAAATGTAAATTATATCACTCAACAGTGGCCACAGGACTGGAAAAAGTCAGTTTTCATTCCAATCCCAAAGAAAGGCAAAGTCAAAGAATGTTCCAACTACCACACAGTTGCACTCATTTCACACGTTAACAAAGTAATGATCAAATTTCTCCAAGCCAGGCTTCAACAGTAAGTGAACCATGAATTTCTAGATGTTCAACCTGGATTTAGAAAAGACAGAGGGACCAGAGATCAAATTGCCAACACCCGTTGGATCATTGAAAGAGCAAGAGAGAAAAATATCCAGAAAAATATTTACTTCTGCTTTGTTAACAATGCCAAAGCCTTTGACTGTGCAGATCACCACAAACTGTGGAAAATTCTGAAAGATATGGGAATACCAGACCACCTTACCTGCCTCCTGAGGAATCTGTATGCAGGTGAAGAAGCAACAATTAGAACTAGACATGGAACAATGGACTGGTTCCAAATCAGGAAAGGAGTACAGCACCCTGCTTATTTAACTTACATGCAGAGTATATCATGTGAAATCCCGGGGCTGGATGAGGCACAAGCTGGAATCAAAATTGCCAGGAGAAATATCAATAATTTCAGATACACAGATGACAGCACTCTTATGGCAGAAAGCAAAGAAGAACTAAAGAGTCTCTTGAAGAAAGTGAAAGAGGAGAGTGAAAAAGTTGGCTTAAAACTCAGTATTCAGAAAACTAAGATCATGGCATCTGGCCCCATCACTTCATGGCAAATAGATGGGAAAACAATGGAAATGGTGACAGACTTTATTGGGGGGGGGGGGGGCTCCAAAATCACTGAAGATGGTGACTGCAGCCATGAAATTAAAAGACACCTGCTCCTTGGAATAAAAGTTATGAC
This sequence comes from Muntiacus reevesi, assembly GCF_963930625.1. Lineage (NCBI taxonomy): Eukaryota > Metazoa > Chordata > Mammalia > Artiodactyla > Cervidae > Muntiacus > Muntiacus reevesi. Next base: position 179,373,713 of record NC_089249.1, on the reverse strand, counting down.
CAACCTAGATAGCATATTAAAAAGCAGAGACATCAGCAACAAAGGTCCATGTACTCAAAGCTATGGTTGTTCCAATAGTCATGTATAGATGTTATAGCTGGACTACAAAGAAAACTGAACACCGAAGAAGTGATGCTTTGGAACTGTGGTGTTGGAGAAGACTCTTGAGCATCACTTGGACTGCAAGGAGATCCAACAAATCAATCCTAAGGGAAATCAGCCCTGAATATTCATTGGAAGGACTGATGCTGAAGCTGAAACTGCAATACTTTGGCCACCTAATGTGAAGAACTGACTCATTGGAAAAGACCCTGATGCTGGGAAAGATTGAAGGCAGGAGCAGAAGGGGATAACAGAGGATGAGATGGTTGATGGCATCACCAACTCGATGGACATGAGTTTGAGCAAACTCCGGGAGTTGGAGATGGATAGGGAATCCTGGTGTGCTGCAGTCCACGGGGTCACAAAGAGTCGGACATGACTGAGTGACTGGACTGAAATATCATATGTTTTGGTAACTCCACTCCTAGATATACATCCAAAGAATTTAAAAGAGGTGTTCAATTATATACTTGTACACCAATATTTACAGCAGCAGTGTTCTTGATAGCCCAAGTTAAAAACAATGAAAATGTCCACCAACAAGTGAATGGAAGAGCAAATAGGGCAGTTCCATCCATGAGATGCATTACTCTGCCATATAAAGGAATATAGTAAAATAATGCCACAGCTTCAGAAAATAGTAGGGGGCTTTTCAAAAACTTAAACACAGAGTTAACATAGAATCCATCAAATCTGGTCCAGGTTATACACTCAAAATATTTACAACCAAATACTGGAACAGATATTCAAACCCCATATTCTTAGCAGCATTATTCATAGCAACCAAAAGGTGGAAGCAGCACAAGTGTTCAACAGATGACTGGATAAGCATGATGCAGTATATACACAGTGGGATAGGATTCAACCTTTAAAAACAAGGTAACTCTCATACATGCTATAATGTAGATGAAACTTCAAGTCATTAGGTGAAGTGAAACAAGCCTGACACAAAACAAAAAATGTTCTATGATTCCACTAGTATGAGATATCCATATAAGACAAATTCCAAGTAGAATAAGACGGCCAGGGATTGGGGGTTATGAGTATTTAATGGTTACAGTGTAACTTCAGGAAAAGGGAAAGATTCTGGAGATGAATGGTGGGGAAATTTTTACAATGTGAGTGCAGTTAATGCTATAGAAGTTCATACTTAAAATGACTCAAATAATAAATGTTGTTATATGTTTGTAAGCACAATGAAAAAAATGACACATGGCACAACATGGAAAAACACTAAAAACATTCTCAGTGAAAGAAACCACACTGAAAAGCCACCCAGATCATAGTCATCTTGTCACCTTAAATCCATGAAGGTTTTTAACATGAGGGAAAGCCCCAGTGATGGCTCCAGAAAAAGAAAACTGCATTAGAATGAAGAAAGACAGTTGCACAAAGCTTGGGCAGCTGATGAAAGTTGAACTGGTCCTATGGATGGGATTGTAATGTGGAGACCATAATTATCCCCCATTTCGGGGTTGTGGGCTGGTTCCCTGGGAAAGTGACCATGTTTTGGGTAAAACACATTGCGGTATTTGGTGTGAATGTAGAAAACTTTGTACCACTATTTAAAGTAGACACGTTTGAAATTTTACTAAAAAGTAAGTTACTTTTCAATACAGCCATGTAAGTCACATGCCAGAAAATCAGAGATGACATCCAACATTGCAATAGAGGCCAAGACTTAACCTAACCAAATTCAGCTAAAGTAGTTTGATGCTAATTGCCTTGTACTAGTCCACATGGTATTAAAAGGCACCATAGGAAGAGTATATTAGTAGACACAATGGCCTGGGTGCTGTGGATGACCAGATGGAACTGAAACTATTAGATGTCTTAATTCTAGTTTTCCGCATAACACTACACCAAAGCAACTGTCAGAATTAAAAAGCGAATTCATGGACTTGCCTGGCAGTCCAGTGGTTAAGACTGCACTTCCACTGCAGGGGGTACAGGTTTAATCCTTGGTCAGGGATCTAAGATCCAACATGTCGAGCTGCGGGGCCAAAAAAAAAAAAAAAGAAAAGAAAAAAGAAAGTCAGCAGAACTGCAAGATCATTTGTGATTCTCTACACTAATAACGAACTATCAGAAAGAGAAATTAAGAAAATAATTCCTTTTACAATTGCATCCCCTCCCCCACATAACTAGAAATCTAACCAAGGACTTGAAAGACCTGAAAGCTAAAAACTACAAGACAATGATCAAAGAAACTGAATGGACACAAGTAAAAAGATATCCCATGCTTATGGGTGAAAATACCATTAAAATATCCATTCTAAACAAAGCAACGTACACATTCATGCAATCACTGTCAACATTTCAATGACATTTTTCACAGAAACAAAAGCAATCTTCATATCTGTGTGGAGCCACAAAGGAACCAGAAGAGCCAAAGGGATCCTGAGAAAGCAGAACAGGCTGGTGGCATGTCTATCCCTGATTTCAATCTAGAGTATGGACCTAAAGTCACCAGAAGAAGTGTGGAATTGGCACAGAAATAGTCAAGAGAGCTCAGAAGTAAACCTACAGGTGCATGGTAATTAATTTACAAAAGAAGGAACTAAGAACATACACGTGGGAAAGGACAGTTCCCCCCCCCCCCCATAAACCGTGCTGGGAAAAATGGAAACCACACACCAAGGAACAATATAGGACACCATCTTATACTACAGACAAAAACTGACTAAAATCCCACAACTTTCCACATCAAGCCCTAACAGTCTTGGGTCCTCTTAAGACAGATTTTCAGCAACAGCCACACACAGAAGCTTCTTCCCAATTTTCCTCAATTTTTCTTTCAGCAGCACATCATTGCAGGAATCTTGAGGAAACCAGACTCCTGTCAGCCTCAACTGAACCCCACAATGCCCCAAAATTGAAGTCCTAGTGGATCCTGAGGAGACTAGATTCCATCAGCCAAAACTAAACCCCATAATGCCCCAAAGCCAAAATACAATGGATCCTGTGGTGACCCATCTCCTGTCAGCCTGAACTGAACCCCACAATGTCACAAAGCTGAACCCCCAGCAGGTCCTGAGAAGACCAGATTCCATCAACCTGAACTAAACCCCACAATGAAACTAAACCCCAAACTGAAGCCCCAGTGGGTTCTGAGAAGACCAGATTCCATCTGCCTGACCTGAACCTCAGAGTATCCTGAAGCTGAAGCCCTAGTGGGTCCTGAGGAGACCAGAGTGCTGTCAGTGGCCACCAACAGCCAGGTGCTCCAGCAGAGAGGGGAGTTCCCCCTGGGGTGAGGGGAGTGTCAGGGAGGTGGGCTCTTCATTATCACGAACAGGCATGATCAAGAAGGTTTGCAGGGGCCAGGGCAAGGGCAAGGGAGACGAGCTCCAGCTCCGAGTATTCTAAGTACCCACTTTCTGAGATTGCGTGACCTACATGATCCAGACTTTGCAAGGAGCAAGCTGAGTTACAGAGGCAGAAGGAGCAGGAGGTGATGTAAAATTTTAACGTTTCCTCTTCAGGTTCAGAAAGACGAAGACCTCCCAGGTTCCCACGTCCGTGTGCCCCAGTGACTGTGAGCTCTTCCTCCTGGGTGTATGACAAACCCCCACACTAAGTCCCCTCTACACCCATGGCCCTGGCCCAAGCCTAACCTCCCCCTCAGGCCCTGATGAAGCTCCCCGCCCCCATTGTGCATCTCACATCCCACCCCAACGTGGTCTTTTTGAAGCCTAAACAAGACCATACTCCTCTCCTCCCTGTGATTCCCCTCACCTGATGAACCCAAGCCTTCATCCGTTCCAGGTGACTCCAAGGGCCTCATTCTCTCCAGACTCCGTGTGTGTGGCCGCTCTCTGTGCCAGTCTTTATGGGCCTGTGGTGATCTCCTAAAATGAGGGTTATTTGATACAGAGAGAATGGGATAAATGGTGGCCACCAAAGATGTGTCCCCCCAGAACAGGGCCATATCTGGGAAAAGAGTCTTTGTAGATGTAGTTAAGGATAGCAAGGTAAGGTCATCTAGGGTTAGGGTGACCTTTAATCCAACTGACAGACTCCTTCAAAGAGACGAAAGAGGACACAAAGGGGAAGACTCTTAAAGGCAGAGGCAGAGATGGGAGGGAGGGGGCCACAAGCCCAGGGACCCCTGGAGCCCCTGAAGTTGGAAAAGGCAGGAATGATCCTATCCTGGAGCCTCTGGAGGGACCTCAGCCCTGTGCCACCTTGATTTCTGATGTCTGGTCTCCAGGACTGGGGGAGGATGAACTCCTGTTGTTTTAAACCACCCAGCTTGTGATCATGTTAGAGAAGCCACAGAGCAGCCACACAGACCCTGCTCTGTAGGATCCTAGAAATGTGGGTCTCATTAAAGCAGATGAAGGGTGGATTACAGAACCCTTAAAATCAGCACTGGACCCTCAGAAATGCTAAAGCAGTGGCTGGGCTCCAGAATGTTGAGGGGTCAAGTCTGAAGCCTGTGCCTAGGGGTACTGGGTGCACACGCCTCCCCGGGTTCTTACACCAGTACATGTGGTGTAACATTTCAGTCCTGATGGAGGACATTTAATATCACTGGCCACATTGCTAATTAAGAAGCCACCAGTTGCACAGGTGAAAGCCCAATTAGGACACTTGCTTCAGGGATGAGCAATTCTGAAGATGGTCAAGGATGGGGACTTACTCATGTGTAGCCAGCAGCCCTTGCACATACCCCACCCCCTCCTCTCCCAAGGAGTGTCCTCAGTGGGAAGCTGGGAGACTCCACGGAGTCATCTCTAAGTAAATGCTGGCTGACCCCCAGGCTAGCCATTCCTGAACCTCATCCGCCCTTCATAGATAAAACACTTGAATATGTGCAAAGACCTCACAGGCTGGAGAAAAGTGGGGCCACTCCAGCGACAGCATGCTTACTGATGTGGCTCCTGTAGGTCAGGCAGAATGGTCCTGGCCTGGGTGATCTGGAATCTTTGCACTTCCCTACCTGAGTTACTCCTCCTGTCCTGCTCCCATTGCCTGTTTTCTTGCTTCCTCATCTCTGCCTGAGAAGATTTCCAACAGCAGGAACAGGAGACACAGCCCATCCTTAGGAAGTGACAGCTTAGCACCTCCTGCAGAAGGTCCAGCAGAGCCCAACACAGACCCAATCCCCCGAAACACCATGGGCCCTCACTCTCTCTTATCAAGCCAGCCCTGCAAGATCTAAGCAGAAAGACAGCATCAGGTACAGCTGCAGGCACTTGAGGGGGTTTATATAGACCTCAACCCAGGCACACATCCAAAGGGCAGGCCAGTCAGGTCAGTCAATCTGCCCACCTGAGCTTGTGGTTTCAGAAAATGGGCCTCGTTGTCCTGGCCAAGATTCCAGGAACAGGTGTGGGTCCTTTGGGTCAGGATGGATATGGGGCTGCTGCTCTGACTTGTTTTCTAATCTTTTTATCTGATCTATAAGTGGGAGAGGATTTCAGGACGGCCTTCTTCTAATGAGAGGGACCTAGGTGTCAGGGAGAGGATGGGTGGTGGGTGGAGACAGACTCAGTGCCCAGGTGCTATGGGACCCTCTGGAAAACCTGCTGGAAGGAGGCTGCAACCAGTGAAGCCCAAGGTCACAAAGCTATCCTGAAGCTGCTGTATGTTACCTCAGGTCCTCCTCTGAGGGTCTCAAGGTCAGATCTGTCCAACAGAGGAGCTGGGGGCTCTTTGCAATGAGGGCTCTGTGCACAGTTCCTGGGTGCTGAGCCCTGCAGGGTACCTGCCCAGGTGAGCCCCATATCCTGGGAGGCACCTGCCCATAAGAACCATGTATCCTGGGAGGGGCGAGGGAACAAGTATTCTCTCTGTGCAGTCATCACAGATTAGCTTAGTGACTCTCATGTGGGCAGTGCTGGAATTAGATGAGAACAAGGACATGTTGGGGGACGTTCCCTGAAACACCCCCAGGCCCATCCAGAGTGAAGAGTTCAGTAGGTGGGTACTGGTTGCTGTGCTGGAGTGGGAGGCTTCATGGGTGCCTCTTGTTTCTTCACCTGACACCACAGAGGCCTCTGCAGGACACAGAAGACAGCCTGCCCAGGGACGGTGGGAGCTCCTGGTGACCAGGCAGGGGACGTGAGAGGGAAGGACCAGGCTGAGGGGGCCTTTCTGCTATGAGCTGGGAGTGGACAAGCAAGTGGTGAGTGTGATCCAGGAAAGTGGCCCTGGTGATGGGAGGCTTGTTGAGGCCGTCTGAGCATGAGTTGGAAAAGAATGTCCAGACATAGAGCATTTCAGACGGGAGTGAGTTTGTATTAAGAACAAAGAGCAGAGATAAAGTGGGCACTGTGAGCTCAGGGGGCCAACCACCTGACAGACTAGGGAAAGTTAACCGATTTCCTGGGTTAAGAGCCAATGTTTACAGTTTCAAGACAAAGAAAATTCCTGCTGGAAGGTTGATATTAGGTGATTGGGTGGGGTACCATAGGGTGTTTACTGGAGTGGGCATCTTTGCCTGGTAGGGAGTCAGGAAACTCATTAGCGATGATCAGGTGCTTTTGTCAACAGTTGCAAAGGGGGCCCAGTCAGATTCACAGGTGACCTTGGTTCTGGGCCCCACTTCTATGGCCTTGGTGTGAGGTCTCTCAGCTGTGGCCTTGGGGAAGGAGTCACCTCAACAAGACTGACCCTGCTTCAGAGTAAAAGTTCCATCAAGTTTTCTCTGCAGGGGAGATCTAGTGATCCTAGATCTGTTTGGAAAAGTCTTGGACACTGCAGGGACACATACTGAGTGTGAACCTGGATATTGAACCTTGTTGGCAAAACTCACCTTTTCTCTCTGTTGGCATTAAAAGGGTGTGGGCTGACAGCTGCCTGAGAATCCATCCAATTGACAATTTCCTACTTATGACATAAATGGTTTTGGTCAAATTATTTCTATTTCTATGCAAACAGGCAGCTTGAAACTCCTTGTGGCAGGATCATTGCCAATAGATTGTCAACTAATCAAGGTAACAACATTATGGCACTCAGCACTTTTAGATAATTTCCTAAGCCTTTTCCCTGAGGGTCAGACCCACTATGAGCTAGGAATGTGTTCATAAGGCTCTGAAAGTGCAATGAAACATACTGGCTATGACTGGAAATTAGAGTCTCTGTGCAAGAGATGTTCTTGCATCTTGTTCTGACATCTTACAATCTAGACAGTTCCTGATAGACAGATGCATGAAAAACACTCTACTTTTATGTTTTTCTTTCATCAAAGGAACATAGATTTCCTAGCATTCTGTATGCTGAGAGTAACTCACTGCTCTAAAATGCTTGCTTGGATTTCATTTTTCAGTAAGAACTTCCCCTGACTGCGTTACAGTCAGGACGGTCCCACACTCACAGGGAAAAAGCAAACTAACATCCAAACGTTTGTTCCATCAGGTTTTCTTTGTAGGAGAGATCCAGTGATCCTAGGTCTGTCTGGAAAATGCTTGGATACTGCATGGACACATACTGAGTGTGAAGTTGGATCCTGGACCTTGTTGGCTAAATCAGCATTTTCTTTCAGGTGGTCCTAAAATGGTGCAGAGTAGCAACTGCCTGAAGATCCATCCAGTTGCTATTTTCTTACTTGTGACAGCAATATCTTTGGTCAGACCTCTTGGATTTTTGCAGCAAACATGGGACTTTCAATTCCTTGCCACTGGATCATTTCCAATGGCAGGTAAACTCATTAGGTAACCAGACTAGATGGCACTCAGCACTCTCAGACACAGTCCTACAGCCTGTTTCTTCATAGGCAGTCCCAGGATGACCTAGGAATGGGTTTGCTAGTATCAGAAATGCGAGGAAACATACTGGCTGTGACTCTGAAAATTAGGTGCTCTGTGCAAATCTGGAGTTTTAACATTTTAGAATCTAGACAGTTTCTGATAGATGTCTGAAATACACTCTTTTATTTTTTGCCTTTCATTCATCAAAGAAACATAGATTTCACAGCATTATGTTTGCTGAGAGTGACAGACTGCTTGGAAGTTCTTGCCTGGAGGTCATTTTGAAGTAACAGTTTCCCCTCCCCTGTGTTACCGTGGGAAATGCCCCCACACTGACAAAGAAAAGTAAGCAAATGTCAAAACATCTGTTTTGTGAAGTCCCTTGTAGGAGGGATCCAGTGATCCTAAGTCTGTCTGAAAAATTCTTGGATAGTGCTTGGACACATGCTCAGTGTGCACCTGGATTCTGGACCTTGTTGGCAAATTAGAATTTTCTCTGTGTTGGCCACAGTAGGCTGGGGTTTAGCAACTCCTTGAAAATCAGTACAATTGCTCTTTTCCCACTAACGACAGCAATAGCTTTGGTCAAAACACTGGAATTTCTGAAGCAAGCAGGCAGCGTGCAACTCCTTGTGGCAAGATCATTTCCACTGGAATGCCAATTAAACTACTTAAAAACAGTATGGCACTCAGCTGTGTCAGACACACTCCTCCAGACTCTTTCCTCATTGGAATCCCAGTAAGATAGAGTACTGTGCTCATGAACCATGGAAAGTTCAGGGAAACTTACTGGCTGTGTCTCTGGAATTTAGGGCATCTGTGGAAGCGTGTTCTTCTCACATCTTAGAATCCAGACAGCAGTCATGGAAAGAGAGATGCCTGAAGAGCACCCTATTCATTGCCGCTCATTCCACGAGTGAACACAGGTGTCCCAGCATTCTGTTTGCTGAGAGTAACCCGCTAAGTGGAAACCCTTGCCTGGAAGTCATTTTTAAGTAAAAATTTCCCCTCACGTGTGTTACAGTAGGGAAGGCTCCCACACTCACAGGGAAAAGCAAGCAAATATCAAAATGTCTCTTTCATCAATTTTTCTCTGTCAGAAGGATCCAATGGTCCCAGGTCTCTCTGGAAATTTTTTGGATACTGCAAGGGAAACATACTGACTGTGAACCTGAATATTTGACCTTCTTGGCAAAATTAGCATTGTCTCTCTTTTGGCACTAACAGGATGTGCGCTGACAGCTGCCTGATAATCCATCCAATTGATATTTTCCTACTTCTGACATCAATAGGTTTGGTCAAATCTTTCAGATTTCTGACACAAGCAGGTGGCTTGTAACCCCATTGGGCTGGATCATTTCCTTTAAAATGTCAAATAATCTAGGTAGCAACAGTATGGCTCTCAGCACTCTTAGACAATTTCACAGCCTGTTTCCTCTGAATCAGACCCAATAGGAGCCAGGAATGTGTTCATAAGGCTCTGAAAGTGCAATGAAACATACTGGCTATGACTTTGGAAATTAGTGCCTGCGTGCAAACCTGGAGTTCACACATCTTAGACTTTAGATAGTTCCTGATAGATTGATGCCTGAAAAACACCTTCTTTTATGTCTTTCGTGCTTTGAAGTAGCATAGTTATTCCAGATTTCTGTGTGCTGAGAGTACCACACTGGTTGAAAATCCTTGCTTGAAGGTGATTTTTCAGTAACAATTTCCCATGACTGTGTTACTGTAGGGAAGACCCCCAAACTCACAGGAAAAAGAAAACAAACAACCAAAAGTCTGTTCTATCAAGTTTTCTCTTTAGGAGAGATCAAATGATCCTCTGTCTGTCTGGAAAATTCTCGGATACTACAGGGACACATACTGAGTGTGAATCTGCATCCTTGAATTTGTTGGCAAAATTAGCAATTTTTGTCGGTTGGATCTAAAAGAGTACAGCTTTAGAAACTGCCTGAAAATCCATCCAAATGCTCTTTTCTTAATAATGACAGTGATAACATTGGTCAAACTTTTGAGATTTCTAAAGCAAGCAGGCGGCTCGCTACTCCTATCTGCTGGCCCATTTCCAGTGGAATGTCACCTCATCTACTTAAGCACTGTATGACACCCAGCCCTTTCAGACATACTCCTGCATTCTGTTTCCTCATGGGCAGTCCCAGTTTGAATAAGAAATGTGTTTAAAGCTTTGGAAGGTGCAGGGAAACACAGTGCCCTAACTCTGAAAGTTAGGACTCTGGGAAAGCCTTGAAGTCTCATGCCTTGGGTTCTAGACAGTTCCTGATAGATAGAGGCCTAAAAATACACTCCGTATGGATGCCTTTCCTTCCTTGAAGGAACATAGCTTTCCCAACATTCTGTGTGCTGAGAGTCACACGGTGCTTGAAAACACTTGCTTGTAGGTCATTGGTCAGTAGAAAATTCCCCTGAAGGTGCAATGGTAGGGAAGGCTCCCACACTCACGGGGAAAGGCAAACCAACATCCAAACGTGTACTCCATCATATTTTGTCTTTAGGTGTGGTCAAGTAAGCCTAGGTCTGTCTGAAAAATTCGTGGGTATTGTGGGGACACATCCTGAGTGTGAACTTGTATGTATGAACTTGGTGGCAAAATTCTCATTTTTACCTCCCACACTCATTTTGCGACCACATTGGTTCTAAAATGGTGCAGCGTAGCAAATCCTTGAAAATCCATCCAATTGCTGTTTCCTTAATTTTGACAGGGATAGATTTGTCCACCCTTTGGAATTTCTGAAGCAAGCAGGTTGCTCACCACTCCAGCCACTAGCCGATTTCCATTGTATTGGCACCTCATGCAGGTAAGCACAGTATGCTGCCCAACACACTCGGATACACTCGTGCAGCCTGTTTCTTCAGGAGCAGTCCCAGTATATACTTGGAAAGTGTTTACAAGGCTTGGAAAGTTCATGGAAACACACTGCCCTGACTCTGGGTGTTAGGATCCCTAGGAAAGACTGAAGGTCTCACTACTTAGAATGTAGACAGTTCCTGATAGATAGAGGGCTGAAAGCACTCTCTGTTGATGCATTTCTTTTCTTGAAGGAATATAACTTTCCAAACATTTTGTGTGCAGAGACACACACGGCTTGAATATGCTGGCATGGAGGTCATTTTTCAGTAGCACTTTCCCCTGATGGTGTGACCATGGGGATGCCCCAATCCCCATTCATAGAGAAAAACAAATTAGCATCCAAATGTCTGTTCCATCACATTTTCTCAGTAGGATCGATCCACTGAGACTAGTTCTGTCTGGAAACTTTGTGGATACTGCATGGAGACATCCTGAGTCTGGACATGGATACCGGATTTTGGGGGCAAAAATAACATTTTTTTCTCTTGATTTGGGAAAATGCTACAGCCTTGCAACTGCTTGGAAATTCATCCAATTGCTGTTTTCTTCCTTCTGACAATGATAGCTTTGGTCCATCCTTTGGGATTTCTGAATCAAGCAGGCGACTCACCACTCCTAGCCTCTGGCCCATTCCCAGGGGAATGTCATCTCATCTAGGTAAGCACAGTATTGGTACCATACAATCTCAGACACTCTCCTACAGTCTGTTTCCTCATGGGCAGTCCCTATATGAGCTAGGATGCCTTTGGGAGGCTCGGAAAGTGCAGGAAAAACAGTGCCTTGACTCTGATAGTTTGGTCCCCTGGAAAAGCCCGGAGGTCAATGTTAGATTCTAGACAGTTCCTAGTAGATATAGGCCTAATAACACACTCTCTGTTGATGCCTTTTCTTCCTTGAAGAAACATACTTTTCCCTGCATTCTCTGTGCTGAGAGTCACACACTGCTTGAAAACGCTCTTTGGAGGTCATTTTTCAGTAGAAACTTCCTCTGACAGTGTAACATTAGGGAAGGCCCCCACACTCACTGGAAAAGGCAAACCAACATTCAAACTTCTGTTGCATCAGATTTTGTCTCTAGGATTGATCCAGAGAACCTAGGTCTGTCTGGAAAATCGTGTATACTGCAGGAACACATCCTAAGTGTGAACCTGGATACCGAAACTGGTGGCACAATTCACATTTTTCTTTCAGTTTGTCCTAAAACTGTGTGGCCTGGCACCTGCTTGAAAATCCATTTAATTGCTGTTTTCTTACTTTGAAGAGCAATACCTTTGGTTCACCCTTTGGGATTTCTGAAGCAAGCAAGCAGATCACCACTCCTAGTCACGGGCCTATTTCCAGTGAAATGTCACCTTATCTAAGTAAGCACATAATGGCCCCTCTGTATACTCAGACACACTCCCACAGTTTGTGTCCTCATGGACAATCCCGGTGTGACCTAGGAATATGTTTACAAAGCATTTAAAGGGCAGGTAAGACACTGCCCTGACTCTGAAAGTTTGGTTCTCTGGGAAGGCTGGAGGGCTCTCTTGTTAGAATCAAGAGAGTTCTTCATAGATAGAGGCCTGAAAAGACACTCTCTGTTGATACCATTCCTTCCTCGAAGAAACTGTACTTTCCCAATATTCTGTGAACTGAGAGTCACACATTGTTTGAAACCGTTTGCTTGCAGGTCACTTTTCAGTAGCAATGTCTTGTGATGTGTGACAGTAAGGATGTCCCCCACACTCACAGGGTAAGGCAATCCAAGATCCAAACATCTGTTCCAACACATCTTCTCTATAGTAGCAGCCAGTGAGCCTAGGTCTTTGTGAAATATGGGTAGATACAGCAGAGACACCTCCTGAGTCTGACAGTGGATACCGGACCTTGATGGCCAAATTTGCAACTGCTAGAAAATCCATACAATTGCTTTTTTTTTTTTTTTTTTTTACTTCTGACAGTGATCACTTTTGACCCACCTTTGGGATTTCAGAAGCAAGAAGGTGGCTCTCAAGTGCTGCTGATGGCCTATTTGCAATGGAATGTCACCTCACCTGGGTAACAACAGTATGGCACCCAGCAGTCTGAACATATTCCTGCAGCCTGGTTCCACATGGGCAGTTCTGGGATGATGTAGGAAGGTGGTTAAAAGCTTGGGCTAGTGCAGGGATACACACTGCCCTGACTCTGCAAGTTAGGTCATCTTAGAATCTAGACAATTCTTGATAGATAAAGGACTGAAAATTCATTCTCTGCTGATGCTTTTCTTTCCTTGAAGGAACATTGTTTTCCCAACATTCTGCTTCCTGAGTGTCACACACTTGCTTGGAGGTCATTTATCACTAAGAATTTCCCCTGAAGATGTGACTGGAGGGAAAGCCCCACAAACACAGTAAAAGGGAACCACATTCAAATGTCTGTTCCATCACGTTTGCTCTGTAGGTGAGATATAGTGAGCCTAGTCCTATCTGGAAAATCCTTGGATACTGCAGGGACACATCCTGAATGTGAATCTTGTCAGCAGATCTTGGTGGCAAAATTTGCATTATTCTCTCCATTGGGCTTAAAACGTTGTGGCCTAACAACTGCTTGAAAGTTCATTTAATACCTGTTTTCTTACTTTTGACAATGATAGCTTTGTTCCACATTTCTGGATTTCTGAAGCAACAGGCGGTTCATAACTCCTAGCCCCTGGGCCATTTCCAGTGGAATGTCAGTTCATTTGGTAAGGACAGAATGACACACAGCACACACGGACACTCTTCCATCGCCTGTTTCATCATGGGCATTCCTGAGTGATCTTGGAATGTGCTTACAAGGCTCAGAATTTGCAGGGAAACACTGCCCAGACTCTGGAAAATGGGTCCTCTGGACAAGCCTGGAGATCTCACATCTTAGAATATAGACAGATCCTGATAGATAGAGGCCTGAAAACACACTCTCTATTGATGCCTTTCCTTCCTCGAATAAACATAACTTTCTCAGCATTCTGTGTGCTGAGAGTCACATACTGCTTGAAAATGCTTGCCTGGAAGTCATTTTTCAGTAGCAATTTCCCTTGATGGTTTGACTGTAGGGAAGTCCACCATACTCACAGGAAAAGGCAAAACACCATCCAAACGTCTGTTCCTTCATGTTTCTCTGTAGGAGAGATACTAGGGTTAGGGTTAGGGTTAGCCTAGGTCTGTCTTGAAAATTCTTCAGTGCTGTGGGGACACATCCTGTGTGTGAACCTGGGTAATGGACCTTGGTGGGAAAATTCGCATTTTCCTCTAGGTTGGCCCTAAAATGTTGGGAAAGCAATGGCCCTTTGAGTAAGGAAAGGAATCAACAGAGTGTGTTTCCAGGCCTCTATCTATTAGGAACTGTCTAGATTGTAAGACGTGAGACCTCCAGTCTTGCCCAGATGACCTAACATCCCGAGTCAGGGCATATGTTTCCATACAATCTCTGAGCCTTGTAAATACATTCCTAGGTCATACCAGGACTGCCAATTAGGAAACAGGCTGTCAGAGTGTGTCTGAGAGAGCTGGGTGCCATGTGGTGCTACCTACATTATGTGACATTTCACAGGAAAGGGACCACCAGATAGAAGTGTCAAGCGGACTGTTTGCTTCAGAAATTATATGGGTGGACCAAATCTGTCACTGTCAGAAATAAGAAAACAAGTACTGGATGGATATTCAAGCAGTTGTTATGCCAAACCGTTTTAGTGCCAACTGAGAGAAAAAGGTGAATTTTGTCCTGTATTCAGGTTCACACTCAGGATGTGATCCCACAGGATCCAAACTTTTCCAGATAGACCTGGGTTCACTGGACCTCTCTAACAGAGAAAACGTGATGGAACAGGCATTTGGATGCTTGCTTGCTTGTCTTGTGATTGTGGGCGCTTCCCTACTGTCACAGTCTCAGGGGAAATTGCGACTGAAAAATGAACTACAAGCAAACGTTTTCAAGCAGTGTGTGACACTCAGCACACAGTACATTGGGAAAGTTATGTTCCTTCAATGAAGGAAAGGCATCAACAGAGAGTGTGTTTTTTATAGCAGGAACTGTTCAACTTCTAAGATGTGAGAGTTCAGGCCTGCTTAAAGGACCTAAGTTCCAGAGTCAGGACAGTGTGTCTTGCTGCACTTTCTGAGACTTCTAAATGCATTCCTAGGTCATACCAGGTCTGCTCTAAGGAAGGATGCTGAGGGAGTGTATCAGAGTGTGCTGGATGAAATACTGTGCCCACATAGATGAGGTGTCATTCCACTGGAAATGGGCCTGCAGCTAGGAGTTGCAAGTCATTCATGTGCTTCAGAAATCCCAAAGGGTGAACCAAAGCTAGCATTGTCAGAAGGAAGAAAACAGCATTCAGATGGAATTTCAAGCTGTTGCTCGGCTGCACTGTTTTAGGGTCAAGTGAGAGAAAAATGCATATTTTAACACCAAAGTCTGGTATCCAGATTCAAACATAGGTGTTTCCCTGCAGTGTCCGTGAATTTTCTAGATAGATTTCCGTTGAATGGACGGCCCCTACCAAGAAAACGTGATTGAACAGATGTTTGGAAGTGCTTTAGAATTTACCTGTGAGTGTGGCGCCTTCCCTACAGTCACACCTCCAGGGGAAATTGCTAATGAAAAATGACCTCCAACAAGCGTTTTCAAGCAGTGTGTGACACTCAGCACACAGAATGCTGAGAAAGCTATATTCCTTTGAGGAAGGAAAGGCATCTCGTGATAATATGTTATCAGGCCTCTACCTGTCATGAACTGTCTAGATTCAAACATGTGAGTCCTCCAAGTTTCCCAGAGGACCTAAATACCAGAGACAGGGAGTGAGTTTCTCACCACTTTCTGAGATTTGTAAACACATTCCTAGGTCATACCATATCTGACCATGAAAAGTCACGCTGCAAGAGTGTGTCTCAGAGTGCTGGGTGACATATTGTGCTAACCTAGGTGAGATGACATCTCCCTGGAAAGGGGCCAGTGGCTTCGAGTGGAGAGCCTCCTGCTTGATTCATAAATCCCAAAGGGTGCACCAACACTATCACTGTCAGACGTAAGAAAACAGCAATTAGACGCTTTTTCAGGCAGTAACTATTCTAACCGTTTTAGGGCCAACTGAGAAAAAAATGCAAATTTTGCTGCCAAGGTCCGGTATCCAGGTTCAAACACAGGATGTGTAGGAACAGTATCCATGAGTATTCTAGACAGTTAGGTTGAATGCATCGCTCCTATCAAGAAAACGTGATTGAGCAGACGTCTGGATGATCCTTTGCCTTTTCCTGTGAGTGTGGCGGTCTTCCCTAAGGTCACAACATCAGGGGAAGTTGCTACTGAAAAATTACTTCCAACAAGCGTTTTCAAGCAGTGTGTGACTCTGAGCACACAAAAAGCTGGGAAAATTATGTTCCATCCAGGAAGGTAAGGCATCAACAGAGAGTGTTTTATCAGGCCTCTGTGTATCACAAACTGTATAGACTCAAAGATGTGAGACTTCCAGGTTTGCCCCGAGGACCCAAATTCCAGAGTCAGAGCATTGTATTTCCCTACACTTTCTGAGATTGCATCCAAGTACCATATTTTGGACTCTATTGTTGACCATGATGGCTACTCCATTTCTTTTAAGGGGTTCCTGCCCACAGTAATAGATATAATGGTCATCTGAGTTAAATTCACCCATTCCTGTCCATTGTAATTTGCTGATTCCTAGCATGTTGACATTCACTCTTGCCATATCCTGTTTGACCACTTCCAATTTGCCTTGATTCATGGACCTAACATTCCAGGTTCCTATGCGATATTGCTCTTTACAGCATCGGACCTTGCTTCTATCACCAGTAACATCCACAACTGGATATTGTTTTTGCTTTGGCTCCATCCCTTCATTTTTCTGGAGTTATTTCTCCACTGAGCTCTAGTAGGATATTGGGCACCTACCGACCTGGGGAGTTCCTCTTTCAGTATCCTATCATTTTGCCTTTTCATACTGTTCATGGGGTCCTCAAGGCAAGAATACTGAAGTGGTTTGCCATTCCCTTCTCCAGTGGACCACATTCTGTCAGATCTGTCCACCATGACCCGTCCGTCTTGGGTGGCTCCACACGTCATGGCTTAGTTTCATTGAGTTAGGCAAGGTTATGGTCTATGTGATCAGATTGGCTAGTTTTCCATGATTATGATTTCAGTGTCTGCCCTTTGATGCCCTCTCACAACACCTACCATCTTACTTGAGTTTCTCTTACCTTGGACGTGGGTTATCTCTTTACAGCTGCTCCAGCAAAGCGCAGCCACTCCTCCTTACCTTGGACAATGGGTATCTCCTCAGGCCACCCCTCCTGACCTTGAATGTGGAGTAGCTCCTCTTGGTCCTCCTGCACCCGTGCAGCTGCTGCTCTTTGGACGTGGGATTGCTCCTCTTGGCCACAGCCCCTGACCTTGGGCATGGGGTAGCTCATCTCAGCCACCTCCCCTGACCTCAGGCGTGAGGTAGCTCCTCTCGGTCGCTGCCCCTGGCCTCGGACATGGGGTGGCTCCCCTCAGCCACTGCATCTGACCTTGGATGAGAGGAAGCTTCTCATGGCCATGTTTCTGCATGGTCCGTCACAGCCTGCACCATTTGAATGCCGAGTTCCAAAGAATAGCAAGGAGAGATAAGAAAGCCTTACTCTGATCAATGCAAAGAAATGGAGAATAACAACAGAATGGGAAAGACTAGAGATCTCTTCAAGAACATTAGAGATACCAAAGGAACATTCCATGCGAAGATTGGTTTCAATAAAGGACAGAAATGTATGGCTCTAACAGAAGCAGAAGCTATTAAGAAGAGGTGGCAAGAATACACAGAAGGACTGTACAAAAAAGATCTTCATGGCTCAGATAATTACGATGGCGTGATCAGTCACCTAGAGCCAGACATCCTGGAATGTGAGGTCAAGTGGGCCTTAGAAAGCATCACTACAAACAAAGCTAGTGGAGGTGATGGAATTCCAGTTAAGCTATTTCAAATCCTAAAAGATGATGCTGTGAAAGTGCTGTACTCAATAGGTCAGCAAATTTGGAAAACTCAGCAGTGGCCACAGGACTGGAAAAGATCAGTTTTCATTCCAATTCCAAAGAAAGGCAATAGCAAAGAATGCTCAAACTACTGCACAATTGCACTCATCTCACATGCCAGTAAAGTAATGCTCAAAATTCTCCAAGCCAGGCTTCAGCCATACATGAACTGTGAACTTCCAGATGTTCAAACTGGTTTTAGAAAAGGCAGAGGAACCAGAGATCAAACTGCCAACATCTGCTGGATCATTGAAATACCAAGAGAGTCCCAGAATAACATCTATTTCTGCTTTATTGACTATGCCAAAGCCTTTGACTGTGTGTATCACAATAAGCTGTGGAAAATTCTGAAAGAGATGGGACTACTAGACCACCTGACCTGCCTCTTGAGAAACCTATGTGCAGGTCAGGAAGCAACAGTTAGAACTGGACATGGAACAACAGATTGGTTCCAAATAGGAAAAGGAGTACATCAAGGCTGTATATTGTCACCCTGCTTATTTAACTTATATGCCGAGTACATCATGAGAAACACTGGGCTGGAAGAAGGACAAGCTGGAATCAAGACTACCAGGAGAAACATCAATAACCTCAGATATGCAGATGACACCACCCTTATGGAAGAAAGTGAAGAGGAACTAAAAAGCCTCTTGATGAAAGTGAAAGAGGAGAGTGAAAAAGTTGGCTTAAAGCTCAACATTCAGAAAACTAAGATCATGGCTTCTGGTCCCATCACTTCATGATAAATAGATGGGGAAACAGTAGAAACAGTGTCATACTTTATTTTTGGGAGCTCCAAAATCACTGCAGATGGTGATTGCAGCCATGAAATTAGAAGATGCTTACTTCTTGGAAGGAAAGTTTTGACCAACCTAGATAGCATATTAAAAAGCAGAGACATTTCTTTGCCAACAAAGGTCCATCTGGTCAAGGCTATGGTTTCTCCAGTGGTCATGTATGGATGTGAGAGTTGGACTGTGAAGAAATCTGAGGACTGAAGAATTGATGCTTTTGAACTGTGGTGTTGGAGAAGATTCTTGAGAGTCCCTTGAACTGCAAGGACATCCAACCAGTCCATCCTAAAGGAGGTCAGTCCTGGGTGTTAATTGGAAAGACTGATGCTGAAACTGAAACTCCAGTACTTTGGCCACCTGATGTGAATAGTTGACTCATTGGAAAAGACCCTGATGCTGGGAGGGCTTGCGGGCAGGAGGAGAAGGGGATGACAGAGGATGAGATGGATGGATGGCATCACCAACTCAATGGGCATGAGTTCGAGTAAACTCCGGGAGCTGGTGATGGACAGGGAGGCCTGGTGTGCTTCGATTCATGGGGTCCCAAAGAGTCGGATACAACTGAGTGTCTGAACGGAACTGAACACTT
The DNA here is from genome assembly GCF_963930625.1 of Muntiacus reevesi. Lineage (NCBI taxonomy): Eukaryota > Metazoa > Chordata > Mammalia > Artiodactyla > Cervidae > Muntiacus > Muntiacus reevesi. The sequence goes on along the minus strand of NC_089249.1, from coordinate 179,354,630 downwards.
TCTGAGCATTGTAAACACATTCCTAGGTCATACCAGAAGTGCCCTTAAGAAAAAACAGGCTGCAGGAGGGTTTCTGAGATTGCCGGGTGCCATGCTGCACTTACCAAGATGATGAAGCATTCCACTGTAAATGGGCCAGCGGCTACGAGTTGCTAGCTGCTTACTTGCTTCAGAAATCCCAAAGGGTGTACCAAGCGATCACTGCCAGAAGTAAGAAACCAGCAGCTATATGCATTTCCAGGTAGTTGTTATGCTGTACAGTTTTTGGCCAACTGAGAGAGAAATGTGTATTTTGCCACCAAGGTCCACTGTCCATGTTCACACCCAGGATGTGTCCACTCAGGATCCAAGAATTTTCCAGACAGACCTAGGCACACTGAATCTCCACTACAGAGAAAACATGATGGAACTGACCTTTGGATGCTGCTTTTCCTTTTCCTGTGAGTTTGGTGGGCTTCCCTATGGTCACACTATCAGGAGCAATTGCTAATGAAAAATGACTTCCAACAAGTGTTTTCAGGCAGTATGTGACTCTATGGACATGGAATGCTGGAAACCTATGTTCCATTGAGGAAGGAAATGTATTTATAGACAGTGTGTTTTCAAGACTATCTATTAGGAGCTATCTAGCTTCAAAGATGTGAATTCTCCATATTTGCCCAGAGGACCTCACTTCCAGAGTCAGGGCAATGTGTTTTCCTGCACTTTTTGAGCTTTGTAAACACATTTCTTGGTCATACCAGGACTGCCCATGAGGAAACAGGCTCTCTATATCAGGAACTGTCTAGATACTAAGATGTGAGACCTCTAGGTTGACACAGAGGACCTAAATTTCAGAGCAAGGGCAGTGTGTTTTTGAGCATTTTCTGAGCTTTCTAAACACATTTCTGAGTAATTCCAGGACTGCTTATGAGAAAACAGGTTTCAGGTGTGTGTCTGAGAGTGCTGAGTACCATACTGTGCTTACCTAGATGAGATAACTTTCCATGGCAAATTGGCACATGGCTAGGAGTTGTGAGCCACCAGCTTGCTTCAGAAATCCTGAATGGTGGACCAAAGGTTGCACTGTCAGAAGTAAGAAAAAGGTAATTGGATGGATTTTCAAGCAATTGCTAGCCACACCTCTTTATGGCACCCAGAGAGAAAAATACAAATTGTGCACCCTAGGTCCGGTATTCAGGTTGACACACGGGATGTGTCCCCTCGTGATTCAAGAAATTTCCAGACAGACCTTTGTTCCCTAGAGTTCTTCTACAGAGAAAACTGGTTGGAACAGCCATTTGGAGGTTGCTTTGCCTTTCCCTGTGAGTGTGGGACCCCTACCTATGGTCACAGCCTCAAGGAGATATTGCCACTGAAAATAGACTTCCAAGCAAGCACTTTTCAAACAGAGTGTGACTCTCAGGTCGCAGAATGTGAAGAAAGCTATCTTAATTGAGGAAGGAAAGACATCTACAGAGAGTGTGTTTTCAAACCTCTATCTTGCAGGAAATTTTGAGCTTCTAAAACATGAGGCCAGCAGGTCTGCTGAGAGGACCTAAATTCCTGAGTCAGGGCCGTGTGTCTCCCTGTAATTTCCGAGTCTGGCAAACACATTCCTAGGACATAATGGTACTGACCATGAGAAAGCTGGCAGCAGGAGAGTGTCTGAAAGGGCTGCCTTACTGTGGTCAACTGTGTGAGGTGACATTCCAGTGACAGGCTCAAAGCTACAAGGTGTGAGCCACCCGCTTACTTCAGAAACCCCAAAAGGTAGAGCAAAGCTAGCGCTGTCAGAGGTAAGAAAATAGCGTTTGGACGGATTTTCAAGCTCTTTCTAGGCCAAACCACTTTAGGGCCCCCTGAGAGAAAAATGTGAATTGTGCCCTGTAGGTCAGGTATCCAGGTTCAAACACAGGGTGTGTCCCGGCAGGATCCAAGAATTTCCCACAGAACTAGGCTCACTAGAACTCTCCTGCTGGGAAAATGGGAAGGAACAGACATTGGAAGTTGGTTTGCCCCTGCCTATTGTCACAGACTCAAGGAGAAAGTGCCCCTGAAAGATGACCTCCAAGCAAGCACTTTTCAAGCAGTGTGTGACTCTCAGTTCACAGAATGCAGGGAAAGATATCTTCCTTCAAGGAAAGAAAGGAGTCAAAAGAGAGTGTATTCTCAACCCTCTATCTTGCAGGAACTGTTTAGCTTCCCAGATGGGATGCCTCCAGTACTGCTCGGAGGAACTAAATTTCAGAGTCAAGGCCATGTGTCTCCCTGCACTTTCCAAGCCTTGCAAAGCCATTCCTAGGTTATACCGGTACTGCACATGAGGAAGCAGGCTGCGAGAGTGTGTCCAAGATGGCTAGGTCCCTCACTATACTCACTTCTGCGAGGTGGCATTCCACTGTAAAAAGGCCCATTGCTGGGAGTTGTAATTCACCCACTTTCTTCAGAAATCAAAAAGGATTGAGCAAATCTAGCTCTCTCAGAATCAAGAAAAGAGCAATTGGATGGATTTTCAAGCTGTTGCTAGGCCACACTGCTTTAAGGCCCACAGAGAGAAACACGAATTGTGCCCCCTCATTCTGGTATCCTGGTTCACAAACAGGGTGTGTCCCCAAAGGATCCAAGAATTTTCCAGACAGACTTACGCTCACTAGAGCTCTCCTACAGAGAAAACAGAATGGAACAGACATTTAGATATTGCTTTGCCTTTCCCAGTGATTGTGGGACCCCTCTGTTTGGCTACAGCCCCAAGTGGAAATTTCCATTGAAAACTCATGTCTAAGTGAGCACTTTTCAAGCACTGTATGACCCTCAGTTCGCAGGATACTGGGAAACCTATATTTCTTCAAGGAAGGAAAGGCATCCACAGAGAGTGTGTTTTCAAACCTCTCTCTTGCAGGAACTCTTTAGCTCCTAAGACATGAACCCTCCAGTTCTGCTCAGACGACCTAAATTCGAGAGTCTGTGCCGTGTGTCTCGGTGCATTTTCCCACCTTTCAAACACATGTCTAGGTGATACTGGTACTGCCCATGAGGAAGCAGAGTGCGGGAATATGTCTCAGAGTGCTGGGTCCCTTACTGTGGTCTCCACTGTGAGGTGACATTCCACTGTAAATAGGCCCAAAGATAGGAGTTGTGAGCCTCCCATGTGCTTCAGAAACCCCAGGGGTGGAACAAAGTTAGCTCTGTCAAAAGTAAGAAAATGGCAATTGGACGGATTTTCAAGATGTGGATAGGTCACACTGCTTTAGGGCCACTCAAGAAAAATATGCAAATTTGAACCTGGGTGTCCAGATTAACACACAGGGTGTTTCCCTACATGATCCAAGAATTTTTCAGACAGACCTAGGTTCACTGGAGCTCTCCTGCACAGGAAACATACATCCAGAGTCTCCAGTGTGAACCCTCCAAAATCTATACCTGGTGTCACAATCCACAGCCTCCAGTATGACCCTACCCTCAAGATCCTGTACCTGGGGTCACAAGTCCACTATTTCCATGTCGAGTCCACCTCCAAGAACTTGAACTTGTGGTCACATGTCCAGAGTCTTCAGGGTGACCCCACCTCCCAGAAGCTACCGGTGTGAAGCATCCACAGTTTTAAGGATGGACCCAATTCCCAGAACCTGTACCTGGGGTCACACTTCCATAGTCTAAGGGTTACCTCACCTCCCACACATTGAACCCGGTTTCCCATGTCTCTGTTAGCCAGGGTTACCCTCTCCATGACCCTGTAATGGGGATCACATGTCCACAGTCTGCTGTGTGTCGTCACTTCCCAGACCCTTCACCTGGAATCACAATCACAGTTTCCAGGTTAATCCCTTGCAGACCCTGCACCTGGAGTCACTAATCCACAGTCTCCAGGGTGACTCATCCAAAACCCCACACTGGGGTTCACATGACCACAGTCTCCAGGGTGACCCACGCACCCAGATCCTGCACCCAGGGTCACATATCCACAGGCTCCAGGGTGTACCTCTTGCAGACCCTGCACCTGGGGTCACATGTCTATAGCCTCCAGTGTGATCCCCATCCCCAGACCTGGTTTGGGTGAGAAATATCCATAGTCTCCAGAGTCACACCTTGGGTCACATAGCCATAGTCAACAGGGTGAACTCACCTCCCATAGCCTGTACATGGTGTCAAATGTGCACATTCTCCAGGGTTACCACCCTTCCAACATGCTGTACCTGGGTCAAAAGCCCACAATCTCAAGGGTGACCCCCTCTCAGACCCTGTTCCTAGGGTCACATGTCCAGAATCTCCAGAATGATCTACCTCCAAGATGAAGCACCTGATGTCACATGTCAACAGTCTCCAAGGTGAACCTGTCCTCAGAATCTGCACCTGTGGTTACATTTCTCCAGTCTCCAGGATGACTCCCAATCTCAGTATTTGTGTTATGTGTCACATGTACATAGTCACCAGGGTAACCACTGCAGGCCCTTTTTCTGACATACCATTTCCACAGACTCCTGAAGAACTCCCTTCCCAGATTCTGAATCTGGGATCCTACCTCCAGGGTCTCGAGGGTGATGCCCTTCCCTGTCCCTTCACCTGGTGTCAAACATCCCACAGTCTCCATGGTAACATCCACACCAAAGTCTGATATTGGGGACACAGATCCATAGTCTTCAGGGTCGCAACCCCTCCCAGATCACGCACCTGGTCTCACACGTCCTCAGTCTCCAGGTTGACACCCCTCCCAGACACTGCAGCTGGGGTTACACGTCCACAGTCTCCAAGGTGAACCCACCTCACTGACTATTGTACCTCCGGTCACATGGCCTCAGTCTCTGGGGTGACCCCATATCTCAGACACTGTACTTGGGGTTACATATCAACGGTGGCCAGGATGACACCTCTCCCCAGACCCTGTACCTGGGGTCGCATTGGCACAGTCTCCAGGGCGACGCTAAATTCCCAACCCTGTACCTGGGGTCACAGGTCGCAGTCACCAGGCTTTTCCCACCCTCAAGAGCCTTTACCTGGGGTCACACGTCCACAGTCTCCAGGGTGACACCCTCCCAGACCCTTCACCTGGCATCCTATGTCCACAGTCTCCTGTGTGATATCACTTCCCAGACTCTATACCTGTGGTCACAGATCCACAGTCTCCATGGTGATCCCCTTCCCAAATCCTGTAATTTGGATCCCATGTCCTCAGTCTCCAGTGTGACAACACCTCTTATACCCTGTACTTTGGTGACTTGTCCACAGTTTCCAGGATGACCCAAACGGTGCATGTGGAGTCACATGTCCACATTCTGCAAAGTGACCCCATTCCCTAACCCTGCACCTTAGTCACACAGCCACAGTCTCCAGAATGACCTCACTCCAGACACTGCACATAGGGTCACACCTCCACCTTCTCCATATTGACCCCCTCCTTGAACTTCTATCAGGTTTTACACATGCACCATCTCCACAGTGACCACCGCCAGATCCTGTACCTGTGGTCAGGGTCCACAGTCTGCAGGGTGAGACCATTTTGGTTCACCTAGGCAGTCTCCAGGGTCATCCCTGCCAAACCTGCACCTGGGGTCACATGTCCATTCTCTCCATGGTGACATCCCCCAAGCCCTGTGCTGCTGCTGCTGCTGCTGCTGCTAAGTCATGCCAGTCGTGTCCAACTCTGCGACCCCATAGATGGCGGCCCACCAGGCTCCCCCATCCCTTGGATTCTCTAGGCAAGAACACTGGAGTGGGTTCCCATTTCCTTCTCCAAAGCATGAGAGTGAAAAGTGAAAGTGAAGTCACTCAGTCATGTCTGACTCTTAGCGACCCCATAGACTGCAGCCTACCAGGCTCTCCATCCATGGGATTTTCCAGGCAAGAGTACTGGAGTGGGTTGCCCACTCCAGTACCTAGTGTCATATATCCGCCCAGACCCTGTACGTAGTGTCATATATCCACAGTTTCCTGGGTTACCCCACTTCCCATATCATGCACCTGGGATCACACGCTCACAGTCTGCAAGGTGACCCTGATCCCATTCCTGTACCTTGTGTCACAAGTCCACAGCCACCAGGATGGCCCCACCCTCAAGATCCCATCCCTGGGGTCACATTCCTGTCTCCAGTGTGATCCCACCTCCCAGAAACTTGACCTGGGGGTAAACCTCCACAGTTTTCAGGATGGTCCCAACTCCCTGAAACTGTACCTGGAGTCACTCTTCCATAGACATTGAGCCTGCTCCATGCCCCTGGTCCGCAGGGTTACACCCTCCAAGACCCTGTAATGTGGTTTACACACCCACAGTCTCCTGTGTGTCATCACTTCCCAGAACCTTCACCTGCAGGCACACAGAGGTTCCAGGTTGACTCCCTCAGAGACCCTGCCCTTGGAGCCACATATCCACAGTCTCACAGGTGACTCATCCAAATCACTGTACCAGGACTCACATAACCACAGTCTTCCAGATGCTGGACTATTGACCCCAGCACCCAGCATCACATGTCCACAGATTCTAGCATGACCGCACATTCCAGACACTGTACCTTGGGACACATACCCACAGTCTCTAGGGTGAACACCCTCCTAGACACTGTACATGGTGTCACATGGGCACATTCACCAACTCCCAAACCCTGTACCTAGGGTCACACGTAGATAGTCTCAGGGTGACCCCACTCGCCAGAACTTGCCCCTGGGTTCATATGTCCACAGCGCCCAGGTTAACACCACCTGTCAAACAATTGTACTGGGTTCAAACACCCACTGGCTCTAGGGTGACACCAATTCCAAGCCCGTGAACCTAGGGTCACACATCCATGGTCTCCTGGGTGGCAACGCCTCCCAGATCATGCACCAGCTCTCACACCTCCGCAGTCTCCAGGGTGACTACACCTCACAGAATATTGTAATTCTGGTCACATTGCCCCAGTCTCCAGGGTGACCCCGTATCTCTAACCCTGTACCTGGGGTTACATGTACATGGTGGCCAGGAAGACACGCCTCCCCAGACTCTGTACACGGGATCACATTGGCACAGTCGCCAGGGTGACCCCAGCTTCCCCACCTTGTACCTGCGGTCACATGTCCAGAGTCTCCTGGATTTACCCACATTCAAGGCTAGTAACTGGGATCACATGTCTACAGTCTCGAGGCTTTCCCCACCCACAAGTGCCTGTACCTGGGGTCACACGTCAACTGACTCCAGGGTGACTCCGTCCCAGAAGGTTCAACTGGCATCCCATGTCCCCAGACTTTTGTGTGATGTCGTTTCCCAGACTCTGCACATGTGCTAACAGATTCACAGGCTCCGTGGTGACCCCCTTCCTGGTCTCTGTAACTTGGGTCTCATGTTCTCAGTATCCGGTGTGACCCCACCTCTCATACCCTATACCTTTGGTGACTTGGTCACAGATTCCAGGGTAACCCTCCCCTGCCAGACCCTGTGCTTATTTACACACATCCACAATCTCCAGGATGTTTGCCCTCCCATACCCTGCACCTGGAGTCACATGTCAACAGTTTCCATTGTGTACCCCACTTCACCCACTGCACCTGGGCTCACATGTCCACATCGTGCAGGGTGACACCCCTTCCAGACCATTTCCCTGCCATTAAATGCCTGCAGTCCCCAGAGTGACCCCGTACCTTCCAGACACTGTACCTGAGGTCACATATACAGAGTTTCCTGGGTCACCCCCATCCCAGACCCTGTACCTGGGTTCAGATATCCTAGTGTCTTGGGGGACCCAGTTCAGACCTTGCATTTAGAGTCAAATGTCCAGTATCCAGGAGGACTTGCCTCCCCAATCAGTGCATCTGGGGTCATATATCCACAGTCTTCAAAGTGACCCCATCCCCTAACCCTGCACCTTACTCACACATCCACAGTCCCCAGAGTGACCACATACCAGTACCTACACCTAAGGTCACATGTCCACTGTCTCACGGATGACCTCTTCCCTGAACTTGTTCCAGATTTCACACGATCACCATTGCCACAGTGACCACCAATAGATCCTGAACCTGTGGTCACAGTTCAACAGTCTGCCTGATGAGGCCCATTTTGTACCCTGAAACTTGTGAACCTGCACCTGGGATCACAAGTCCATATTCTCCATGGTGTCATCCCCCAGACCCTGTACCTAGTGTCATATATACAGTCTCCTGGGCTTCCCCACTTCCCATACCATGCACCTGGGATCACACATCCACAGTGTCCAGGGTCACCCCCCTCCTAAACCTGTACCTAGTGTCACAAGTCGACAGACTCCAGGATGACCCTACCGTTAAGATCCTGTACCTAGGGTCAGAAGTCCACTGTTTCCAGAGTGAGCCCCCCTCCCAGACTCTGCACTTGGGGTCACTTGTCGAGAGTCTCCAGGGTGACCCCACCTCCCAGAAACTGTACCTAGGGTGAAACATCCACAGTCACTCAGGTTGGCCCCAACTCTCAGAACCTGTACCTGGGGTCCCACTTCCATGGTCTCAGGGTTACCACATGCCCAGACATTTAACATGGTGTCCCATGATCTTGGATGCCAGGGTTACCCGCTCCAAGACCCTATAATGGGGTCACATGTTCACAGTCTCCAGAGTGTCGTCACTTCCCAGACCCTCCACCTGGAGTCACACAAACACAGGTTCCAAGGTGACTGCCTCGCAGGCCCTGCACCTGGAGTCACATATTCACAATCTCACCTTGGGGGATCCCATTCAGACCCTAGATCTAGGGTCACGTATCCAGTCTCCAAGATGATTTGCCTCCCAAATGGTGTATCTGGGGTCACATGACCACAATCTCCAAAGTGAACGTATCCCCTAACCCTGCACCTAAGTCACACGGCAAATAGTTTCCAGAGTGACCTCAACCCAGTCCTTGAAACGAGGGTCACATGTACACAGTCTTGGAGGGTGACCCCCTCCATGAACTTGTACTAGGTTTCATACGTCCACCATCGCCACAGTGACTACCACCAGATCCTGTACCTGTGGTCATAGATCCACAGTCTGCAGGGTGAAACCCTTTTCCTACCCTGAACTTTGGGTCACACGACCACAGTCTCCAGGGTGAACCCACCCAAACCTGCACCTGGGGTCACATGTCCACACTTTCCATGGTGACATACCTGAGACCCTGTACCTACTGTCATATATCCACAGTCTCCTGGGTTACTGCACTTCCCATACCATACACCTGTGACCACATGTCCACAGTTTCGAGGGTGGCCCCCTGTATAACCTGTACCTGGTGTCACAAGTCCACAGCCTCCAGGTGGCCCCATCCTCAAGATCCTGTACCTGGGGTCACAAGTCCACTTTTTCCATGGTGAGTCTACCTCCCAGACCCTGCATTTGGGGTCACATGTCCAGAGTCTTCAGGGTGACCCCACCTCCCAGAAACCATACCTCGGGTGAAATGTCCACCATTTTCAGGATGGCATCAACTCCCAGAACCTGTACCTGGGATCACACTTCCATACTCTCAGGGTATCCCCACCTCCCAGACATATAACCTTGCGTTCCATGACCCTGGCCACAAGGGTTACCCCCTCCAAGACCCTGTAATAGGGGTCACATTTCCACAGCCTCCTGTTTGTCAAAATTTTGTAGACCTCACCTGGAGTCACACAAACACAGGTTCCATGGTGACTCCCTCGCAGACCCCGCACCTGGAATCACATATTCACAGGCTCCAGGGTGACCCCCTCAGAAATCCTGTACCTGAGATCACATATCTACAGTCTCCAGGGTGAATCCCATCCCCACACATTGTCTGAGCGGAATCATCCAGTCTCCCATGAGACCCCAATGTCAAGAACTTATCCCTTGTGCTAGAAGTCTACATTCTCCAGGGTGACATTATCTCCCACACCCTGCACCTTGGGTAACATATTCACAGTCTCCAAGGTGACCTTAACTCCCAGACCCTTTACCTGGGGTCACATGTGCAAATTATCCAGGATTCCCGCCACTCCAACACCCTGCACCTGGGTCAAAAGCCCACAGTCTCAAGGGTGACCCCCTATCTGACCATGTTCCTGGGGTACATGGCCAGAATCTCCAGGATGATCTTGAAAGTTATTGCTGAACCATACAAAGACGCTGGAATTCTTGGCCTCCAGAGGAGAAGAATTCAATTCGGGGCCAGAGACGAGGCTTGATTGCTTAGAGCTTTTGTGTAATAAAGTTGTATTAAAGTATAAAGGAGATAGAGAAAGTTTCTGACATAGGCATCAGAAGGGGGCAGAAAGAGTAGCCCCTTGCAAGTGTTAGCAATGGAATTATATGGCTCAGATGGTAAAGCATCTGTCTGCAATGCTGGAGACCCAGGTTAGATCCCTGGGTCAGGAAGATCTCCTGGAGAAGGAAATGGCCACCCACTCCAGTATATTTGACTGGAAAATCCCATGGACAGAGGAGCCTGGTAGGCTACAGTCCATGGGTCCACAAAGAGGTGGACACGACTGAACAACTTTACTTTACTTTTAAGTAGTTATTCAGATCAGTTCAGTCCCGTTCAGTCGCTCAGTAGTGTCTGACTCTTTGGGACCCCATGAATCACAGCACGCCAAGCCTCCCTGTCAGTCACCAACTCCCAGAGTTTACTCGAACTCATGTACATCGAGTCGGTGATGCCATCCAGCCATCTCATCCTCTGTCATCCCCTTTTCCTCCTGTCCCCAATCCCTCACAGCATTAGGGTCTTTTCCAATGAGTCAGCTGTTCGCACCAGGTGCCCAAATTATTGGAGTTTCAGCTTCAGAATCAGTCGTTCCAATGAACACCCAGGACTGATCTCCTTTAGGATGGACTGGTTGGATGTCCTTGCAGTCCAAGGGACTCTCAAGAGTCTTCTCCAACACCACAGTTCAAAAGCATCAGTTCTTCAGTCCTCAGATTTCTTCACAGTCCAACTCTCACATCCATACATGACCACTGGAAAAACCATAGCCTTGACCAGATGGACCTTTGTTGGCAAAGTAGTGTCTCTGCTTTTTAATATGCTATCTAGTTTGGTCATAACTTTCCTTCCAAGGAGTAATTTTCTTTTCATTTCATGGCTGCAATCACCATCTGCAATGATTTTGGAGCCCAAAAACATAAGTCTGACACTGCTTCCACTGTTTCCCCATCGATTTCCCATGAGGTGATGGGACCTGATGCCATGATCTTAGTTTTCTGAATGTTGAGCTGTAAGCCAACTTTTTCACTCTCCTCTTTCACTTTCATCAAGAGGCTTTTTAGTTCTTCTTCACTTTCTGCCATAAGGGTGGTGTCATCTGCATGTCTGAGGTTATTGATATTTCCCCCGGCAATCTTAATTCCAGCTGGTGCTTCTTCCAGCCCAGCATTTCTCATGATGTACTCGGCATATAAGTTAAATAAGCAGGGTGACAACAAACAGTCTTGACGTACACATTTTCCTGTTTGGAACCAGTCTGTTGTTCCATGTCCAGTTCAAACTGTTGCTTCCTGAACTGCATACAGGTTTCTCAAGAGGCCGGTCAGGTGGTCTGGTAGTCCCGTCTCCTTCAGAATTTTCCACAGTTAATTGTGATCCACACAGTTGAAAGCTTTGTCATAGTCAGTAAGCAGAAATAGATGCTTTTTTCTGGAACTCTCTTGCTTTTTCAATGATCCAGCAGATATTGGCAATTTGATCTCTGGTTCCTCTGCCGTTTCTAAAGCCAGCTTGAACATCTGGAAGTTCACAGTTCACGTATTGCTGAAGCCTGGCTTGGAGAATTTTGAGCATTACTTTACTAGCGTGTGAGATGAGCATAATTGTGTGGTATTTTGAGCATTCTTTGGGATTACCTTTCTTTCTAATTGGAATGAAAACTGACCTTTTCCAGTCCTGTGGTCACTGCTGAGTTTTCCAAATTTGCTGGCATTATGAGTGCAGCACTTTCACAACATCATCTTTCAGTATTTGAAATACTTCAACTGAAATTCCATCACCTCCACTAGCTTTGTTCGTAGCGATGCTTTCTAATTCCACTTGACTTCACACTCCAGGATGTCTGGCTCTAGGTGAGTGATCACACCATTGTGATTATCTGGGTCATGAAGATCTTTTTGTACAGTTCTTCTGTGTATTCTTGCCACCTCTTCTTAATAGTTTCTGCTTCTGCTAGGTCCATAGCATTTCTATCCTTTATCGAACCCATTTTTGCATGAAATGTTCCCTTGGTATCTCTAATTTTCTTGAAGAGATCTCTAGTCTTTCCCATTCTGTTCTTTTCCTCTATTTCTTTGCATTGATCTCTGAGGATGGCTTTCTTATCTCTCCTTGCTATTCTTTGGAACTCTGCATTCAAATGGGAATATGTTTCCTTTTCTCCTTTGCTTTTTGCTTCTCTTATTTTCACAGCTATTTGTAAGGCCTCCTCAGACAACCATTTTGACTTTTTGCATTTCTATTCCATGGGGATAGTCTTGATCCCTGTCTCCTGTACAATGTCAAAAACCTCCATCCATAGTTCATCAGGCACTCTGTCTATCGGATCGAGTCCCTTAAATCTATTTCTCACTTCCACTGTATATTCATAAGGGATTTGATTTAGGTCATAATGGAGTGGTCTAGTGGTTTCCCCACTTTCTTCAGTTTAAGTCAGAATTTGGCAGTAAGGAGTTCATGATCTGAGCCACCGTCCTTTCCCAGTCTTGTTTTTGCTGACTCTATAGACCTTTTCCATTTTGGTTGCAAAGAATATAATCAATTTGATTTTAGTGTTGACCATCTGGTGGTATCCATGTGTAGACTCTTCTCTTGTGTTGTTGGAAGAGGGCATTTGCTATGACCAGTGTGTTCTCTTGGTAAAGCTCTATTAGCCTTTGTCCTGTTTCATTCTGTACTCCAAGGCCAAATTTGCCTTTGAGTTACTCCAGGTGTTTCTTGACTTCCTACTTTTGCATCCCAGTCCCCTATAATGAAAAGGACGTCTTTTTTGGATGTTAGTTCTAAAAGGTCTTGTAGGTCTGCATAGAACTGTTCAACTTCAGCTTCTGCAGCGTTACTGGTTGGGGTATAGGCTTGGATTACCGTGATATTGAATGGTTTGCCTTGGAAACGAACAGAGATCATTCTGTCATTTTTGAGATTGCATCCAAGTACTGCATTTCAGACTCTTTTTTTGGCCATGATGGCTATCCCTTTCTTCTAAGCGATTCCGGCCCACAGTAGTAGATATAATGGTCATCTGAGTTAAAATCATCCAGTCTAGTCCAGTTTAGTTCACTGGTTCCTAGAATGTCAACATTCACTCTTGCCATCTCCTGTTTGACCACTTCCAATTTGCCTTGATTCATGGACATAACATTCCAGATTCCTATGCAATATTGCTCTTTACAGCATCGGACCTTGCTTCTATCACCAGTCACATCCACAGCTGAGTATTGTGTTTGCTTTGGCTCTATCCTTTCATTTTTTCTGGAGTTATTTCTCCACTGAACTCCAGTAGCATATTGGGCACCTACTGACCTGGGGAGTTCCTCTTTCAGTATCCTATCATTTTGCCTTTTCATAGTGTTCATGGGGTTCTCCAGGCAAGAATATTGAAGTGGTTTGCCATTCCCTTCTCCAGTGGACCACATTCTGTCAGACCTCTCCACCATGACTCTTCTGTCTTGGGTGGCCCCACACAGCATGGCTTGGTTTCATTGAGTTGGACAAGACTGTGTTCCGTGTGATCTGATTGGCTTGTTTCCTGTGATTATGGTTTCAGTGTGTCTGCCCTTTGATGCTCTCTTGCAACACGTCCAAGGTAATTAGGTATTTCAGTGAATCAAAAGAATGTCTGGAGGTTGTAAGGACCTTTCTAGACCTACTCGCATAATTCACACCTTAAGATAACAGGATTCGCCCGAAGGTTTTTTCCGGAGACTGTCCTCAAGCAGGATACATTATTGCTATATAATCCTAAGGAATGTAGAGGGACAAAAAAAGTTTGTCCTTTCTTCCTCTTTGAGAATTCCAGACCCCTCTCTCCTTGGGGACCCCTGGATTTCTTATCAATCTGCCGAGGAATTGACTTTCTCATTTCCCCCTTTTGTTTAAGGAGGATTATGTTGCCAAGGGAAAGGGGCGTTGTTTTCATGTCATAAATACTTCCTGCTGTCTAGGGGCGTGGTCCCTAAATTGTTAAGGCATCATATTCTCCTAACCCTAATAATGAGGGTCTCTGATCCAGGGGCCCCAAGTAATAGTTGGAGGAGGCTGTGGCACTCATAGGAGCTTGGACAACCATTTGTAACTTAAAAGCTTTTAGACAGTTAGAAAACCCCATTATACAGTTACAGATGTAAGGCAAAATAGTCATTAAACCAAGTTAAAATCAAAATGAAAAGTCACATTATGCCCATAGTTACATCAGTCCATCTTAGTGTTCTTTAGATGTCATCAGTTTAAGAAGAGGCATCACATGTGATTGTTGTTGAAGGTATTTGCAGACGTGGAGAAAGCCCTTTCCTTGAAGTGGAGATGTTCACCACGGGAAGCCTTCCACTGATGAAGAGGGGAGCTCTCCACAGACCCAGAAGTTAGAGTGATTGTGAAATGCTGCGTAGGAGTGAGCCCAAGCATTGTCTTGAGGTTCAAACGGCAGACTCAGGATTTTTGGAGTCAGCATAAGTAGACTTACATAGATTATCAAGACCATCTGAAAAGTACAAAGCCAGAGCATAGAAAGTAAAGACATAAAATGAAGTCACTTAGTTCTGGTCAGGGTGCCACTTCTTAACTCGAGTGTGATGTACCCACAAATCAATTCCTGGCACTTTGACAGCTGTGGGAGAAGAAAGAATAACCTGGTAAGGGCCTTCCCAGAGGGGCTCAAGGGATGGGCCCCCAGACCCCAATGTTTTTATGAGGACCTCGGTTCTTGGCTCAAATGGAGGCTTCCTTGACTCAAGCTGGGTCAGGAGTCAACTTCCAGAGTTCTGTTAATGCCTGTTGAAAAGCTGAGAGCTGAGTTACATAATTAGTAAAGTCCAAGGCTTCAGGGTCTATAACAATGTCTATGCATAAGAAAGGGTTTCCAAAAAGACATTCAAAAGGAAACAGTCCCTCCTCATTAAAGCTATGAGTAGGACTTTAAATCAATTGTCCTGTGTCTCGAGTTAATTTATGTAGATGTCTTTTGATAATGTCATTAGCTTTTTCAAACTTCCCTGAGGATTGGGGTTTATAGGAACACTGTAAGTGATATTTTATTCCTAGAGCTTTAGACACCCCCTGAGTTACAACACTTTCAAAGGCAGAACCATTGTCACTCTGAAAGCTCTGTGGCAATCCAACATGGGGATAATTTCATGGATTAAAATCTTTATAACCTCCTTATCTTTATAACCTCTCGACGTGAGATGAGGCCCGAATCCCCTGCATTGCGTGCAGAGCAATTCCATGTTCCACATCAAACACAAAAGGAGCCTTGACTTACTTGATGGAACTCCAGAGAGTGCCCAAGAACACTCTCACAAGTCTAGAGGGACCATGAGGTCACCGCAGCAACAAGAAAGAGCTCCGTGTACCTCAAATCAACTCGAGATGAGAGCTGCTTCCCTGGCTTTGACACATGAGGAATGCCAACTTTCCACAAGCTCCTCAAGAGGAGGCTTCTCTCACCTATAGGTATGTGAGAGGGACCTCACTTTGCTGCCTCAAGTGGAATGGACACCGAGATGCCCTGACTCGTAATGAGGCTGGATTTCGCTGCAGTGACTTGAATGCAGGCTTGTCTTTCATCTCCCATGATGAAGGGATGTCTGAATCCCCTGTGGAGACCCCAGAGAAAGCCCTAGTTCCACGCCTCATCTCGTCAGGAGGCCTCGCACCCCTTTGAAAACTCGAGAGGAACGAGGAGTATAATGCTTCAAAAGGAGATGATGACTGACTCCTCTTGAAAATTGATAGGAATCCCAAAATCCCTGTGGCAACTGGAAAGGGACCCTGGGTCTCCTGCCTCCCCTTGAGAAGCGTCCCTATTGCTCTGCCACGCCTCAAAGAGAATCCTGAGTTGTCCCTTGCAACTAGACAGGAGTCTTGACATCGCTGAACAAACACGAGTTTTGAAGGGTCATCTCCGTCGTAACTCGTGAATATACCTCAGGTTTCTGCCGAAAATTGAGAAAAAACATGAGACATCCCACTCGCCATGAGATGAGGCCAGATTCCCCTACATTGCATGCAGAGCAATTCCGTGTTCCCCATCAAACATGAAAGGAGAATTGGCTTCCTTGATGGAACTCCATAGAGTCCCCAAGAACTCTGTCACAAGTCTAGAGGGACCCTGAGGTCATCGCAGCAACATGAAATAGCTCCGTGTACCCCAAATCAACTCGAGATGAGAGCTGATTCCCTGGCTTTGACTCAAGAGGAATGCCAACGTTCCACAAGCACCTCAAGAGGAGGCTTCTCTCAGCTATAAGTATGTGAGAGGGACGTTGAGTTTGCTGCCTCAAGTGGAATGGACACCTAGATGCCCTGACTCGAAATAAGGCCGGATTACCCTGCAGTGACTTGAATGCAGGCTCGTCTTACATCTCACACGATGAAGGGATGTCTGAATCCCCTGTGGAGACCCTAAGGAGAGCCCTAGATCCTCGCATCACCTCGACAGGAGGCCTCACATCCCTTTGACAACTCGAGAAAAACACGGAGTTCAATGCTTCTAAAGGAGATGATACCTGTCTCATCTTGAAAATTGATATTAATCCCAATATCCCTGTGGCAACTGAAACGGGACACTCGGTCTCCCGCTTCACATCGAGAGGCGTCCCTTTTGCCCTGCCAAACCTCGAGGAAATCCCGAGGTGTCCCTCGCAACTAGACAGGAGTCTTGACGTCGCTGAACAAACACGAGTTTTGAAGGGCTATCCCCGTCGTAACTCGAGAATATACCATAGTTTCCCACCGCAACTCGAGAAAAGCCATGAGACTTCCCCCTCGCCGCGGGATGAGACCCGATTCCCCTGCTTTCCTGCAGAGCAATTCCGTGTTCCCCATCAAACATTAAAGGAGCCTTGACTTCCTTGATGGAACTCCAGAGAGTCTCCAAAACACTGTCACAAGTCTAGAGGGACCCTGAGGTCACCGCAGCAACACGAAAGAGCTCCGTGTACCCTAAATCAACTTGCAATTAGGCCTGATTCCCCTACATTGGCTCCACAGTCATCTCGCTTTCCACATCAAACACAAGTGGCTTGACTTCCTTTAGGCAACTCCAGGGAATCCCTAAGAAGACTGTCCCAAGTTCAGAGGAACACCAAGGACAGCACAGCAACTTGAGAAAACTCCATGTACCCCAAATCATCTCGAGATCAGAACGGAATCCGTGTCTTTGACTCAATAGGAATGCCAACTTTCCACAAGCACCTCAAGAGGAGGCTTCTCTCAGCTTTAGGTATGTGAGAGGGACCCTGAGTTTGCTGCCTCAAGTGGAATGGACACTGAGATGCCCTAACTCGAAATAAGGCTGTATTTCCCTGCAGTGACTTAAATGTAAGCTCGTCTTTCATCTCCCAAAATGAAGGGGTGACTGAAAACCCTGTGGAGACCATAGAGAAAGCCCTAGTTCCCCGCCTCATCACGACAGGAGGCCTCACATCCTTTTGAAACCTCAAGAGGCATGCAGAGTTCAATTCTTCAAAAGGAGACAATGCCTGACTCCTCTTGAAAATTGACAGGAATCCCAATATCCCTGTGGCACCAGGAAAGGGACACTGGGTCTTCCGCCTCTCTTTGAGAGGGATCTCTATTGCCCTGCCAAGCCTCGAAGAGAATCCCGAGGTGTCCCACGCAACTAGACAGGAGTCCTGACGTCGCTGAACAAACACGAGTTTTGAAGGGCGATCCCCGTCGTAACTCGAGAATATACCCTAGGTTCCCGCCGCAACTCTAGAAACACCATGAGACTTCCCCCTCTCCACCAGATGATGCCCGATTCCACTGCATTTTGTGCAGAGCAATTCCGGGTTCCACATAAAACACGAAAGGAGCCTTGACTTCCTTGATGGAAGACTATAGAGTCCCCAAGAACACTGTCACAAGTCTAGAGAGACCCTGAGGTCACCGCAGCAACACAAAAGAGCTCCGTGTACCCCAAATAAACTCGAGATGAGGCCCAATTCCCTTGCATTGGCTCCTGAGCAATCCCGCATTCCCCATCAAGCACAACAAGTGGCTTCTCTTCCTATAGGCAACTCCAGAGATTCCCCGAGAACACCGTCCCAAGTCTAGAGGAGCACCAAATTCAGCACAGCAACTCGAGAAAAACTCCATGTAGCCGAAATCATCTCGAGATCAGAGTGGATTCCCCGGCATCGACTCAAGAGGTATGCCAACGTTCCACAAGCACCTCAAGAGGAGTCTTCTCTCAGCTGTAGGCATGTGAGAGGGACCCTGAGTTTGCTGCCTCAAGTGGAATGGACACTGAGATGCCCTGACGTGAAAGAAGGCCGGATTTCCCTGCAGTGACTTGAATGCAGACTCGTCTTTCATCTCCCAAGATGAAGGGATGTCTGAATCCCCTGTGGAGACCCTAGAGTAAGCCCTAGTTCCATGCCTCAATTTGCCAGGAGGCCTCACATCCCTTTGACAACTCGAGAGGAGCGCGGTGTTCAAGGCATCAAAAGGAGACGACGCCTGACTCAACTTGAAAATTGATAGGAATCCCAATATCCCTGTGGCAACTGGTAAGGCAGCCTGGGTCTCTCGTCTCACCTCGAGAGGCGTCCCTATTGCCCTGTCAAGCCTCGAGGAGAATCCCAAGGTATTGCTGGCAACTAGACAGGAGTCCTGAAGTCGCTGAACCAACACGAGTTTTGAGGGCCATCCCCACCGTAACATGAGAAGATACCCCAGATTCCCACTGCAGCTCAAGAAAAACCATGAGACTTCCCCATCGCCGCGAGATGAAGCCCAATTGCAATGCTGAGTGCAGAGCAAGTCCGTGTTCCTCATTAAACATGAAAGGAGCCTTGACTTTCTTGATGGACCTCCAGAAAGTTCCCAAGAACACTGTCACAAGTCTAGCGGGACCCTGAGGTCCCCGCAGCAACACCAAAGAGCTCCGTGTACCCTAAATCAACTCAAGATGAGGCCCTATTCCACTGCATTGCATGAAGACTACATCCGTGTTCCCCATCAAACACGAAAGGAGCCTTGACTTCCTAGATGAAATTCCACATAGTCCTGAAGAAGACTGTCACAAGTCTAGAGATGCAACACGAGATGCAACACGAACGTGCTCCGTGTACTCCAAATCAACTCAAGATGAGGTCCGATTCCCCTGCAATGTCTCCAGTGCCATCCCACATTACCCATAATACACGACAAGGGGCTTACTTCCTTTAGGCAACTCCAGAGTTTCCCTGAGAATACGGTCTCAAGTCTAAAGGAACACCAAGTTCAACATGCCATGTTTCTTCATGGAAGATATTTTGCTTTTCTTGGCTAAGATGTTGCCAAGTGAAAGGCATTTTTATAGAAATAACAGCTAGCCACAAAGAGAAATTCTTGAACATAGAAATGAAGACAGAAAGGAAACTTCTAGGAGAGAATAGACAAGGCAGTAGCTTCAATAGCAGTTCTCTTCTCCCTGACAGCCTTTTATCTCTTCCCTCTTAGGAAAAGGACTGTATTCACCAGGGATTTGGTCACATTCTCCTTTCCACATGAGGAGTACAAAGGAGGTCTGGCACTCTATTCTTATCATGACTCATTTTTTTTTTTTGCAGGAAGAAGATTCCTCACACCCAGAACTACCCTTCTGTCAGATAGAGAAGGCTCTCTGCCCCCAGGGTTCTGCCAAACCGTCCACAAGAGCAGTCAGTCGGTCATTTCCTCCCAAGCATGGCTTTCAATAAACTAACAAAACAAAACAAAAACAGAAAAACACAAATAGCAACAAACTGATGCTGTTGTCTCCTAGATGATATCAGTATTACCATGGGAGTGCTGCAGGTATGGATGTCAGAAGCTGGAAGAAATTATTTGAGGAGCTTTAATATCTATGGTTTTTCCAGTGGTCATGTATGGATGTGAGAGTTGGACTGTGAAGAAAGCTGAGTGCCAAAAAACTGATGCTTTTGAACTGTGGTATTGGAGAAGACTCTTGAGAGTCCCTGGGACTGCAAGAAGATCCAACCAGTCCATCGTAAAGGAGATCAGGCCTGGGTGTTCATTGGAAGGACTGATGCTGAAGCTGAAACTCCAATACTTTGGCCACCTGATGTGAAGAGTTGACTCATTGGAAAAGACCCTGATGCTGGGAGGGATTGGGGGCAGGAGGAGAAGGGGACAACAGAGGATGAGATGGCTGGATGGCATCACCAACTCAATGGACATGAGTTTGAGTAAACTCCGGGAATTGGTGATGGACAGGGAGGCCTGGCATGCTGTGATTCATGGGGTTGCAAAGAGTTGGACATGACTGAGCGACTGAACTGAACTGAACTGAACATCTAGGACACACTTGTTCTGTGCTCTGGTCTCCACCCAGTGAACCTTGGATATTGGGGTTGGTTGATTGTAGTAATGTCTGAATTTTTTCCCACCACCTGTATCCAGGCCTTTCATAATGCCCCCCTGCACTGACTTTTGCCACAGTCACGTGTCTTGATTTGGCCAAGGGAGCAGCTTGAAAAGTGCCTGTATATTGGGGGCTGGTCCTCTTGCTGGTCTTGCAACCACTGCTGCTGCCACCAAATGATCAAGCATAAGCTTGCTTCTTGGAGGAGATACAACATGATCAGAGACAAGCCATCCCACTCGAGCCATCATAGATTAGCCAGTTGCCAGTCAACTCTACAGCTGATCACAGATGTATGAGTGCCCAGCTGGTATTAGCAGAGTCTGGTCCCAAACTGCAAGAACCACTCAGGCACAAGAGGCCTACACTGCAACGTCTCAAATTGTAAGCCAAAGTAATGTCTTTTTTTCCCTTTTTTCTTTTTGCTGTTGTTGTAGGCCACCTGGTTTTGAACTGTTTTGTTATGTAGCAAAAGTTAACTGACACAGATTATTTCCCTAAGCGTTCTCCTAGAGCCCAGTGCCACTGGTGGGATCACATGGCTGGGATTTTAGGGACATTTTCTACTGCGCCAAATGTAATGTGGGTGAACTGAGCTAGCAGGTGGGCTGTTACCAGTCATGCTCTGTGCTGTTTGGGAGCGCAGGCTTTGGAGTCAAATTGGCATTGATTCGAATCATGGCATTATGTCAGTGTGGAAGTAACAGCTATAAAATCTCAATGGTATAAAAACGTCAAAACCCCAGTGGCTTCACACCAGAAAGGTATATTTCTCTCCTATGTCACTGCTTATCTATATATTTATATATTTGGTGCCCTATACATATGCAATGGTATTTCCCTGGTGGCTCAGATGGCAAAGAATCTGCCTGCAATGCAGGAGATCAGGTTTGATCCCTGGGTCAGGAAGATCCCCTGGAGAAGGAAGTGGCAACCCACTCTAGTATTCATGCCTAGAGAACTCCATGGACAGAGGCCCTGGTGGTCTACAGTCCATGGGATTGCAAAGAGTTGGACACAGTTGAACAACTAACACTCTTCACTCACATCTGTGATGATCTGCAGAGCTGGCTGGCTGCCAGGTCTAAGAGGGCTCAGTCGGGATAGTATCTTGTCCTCCAGCTGGCTAACTTGTGCATGATCACACTCTTGTATATTCATGTAGAGATTCAGGGACCAAGGCTCCTTCCACCTAGTGTGTTCTCTGGGTCCTCCACTGGGTCTTCTGCAACCAGCCAGGAGACGAGAAAAGAAAAAGAACATGGAGAATCTGGTGGGTTTAAGGGCCAGGGCTGTAAATGTCAGAAGTTAACTCATTCCATTGCTAGAACTAGTCACATGGTTCCACCTAGATGTAAAGGGACTGAGAACATGATCCAGTAGAGTGCCAAGGAAAGAGAGAAGGTACATATTGGTGAGATACAGAAATCTGTCTCATTTAGCAATTCATTAACTAGGTAATTAGGCAAGTTACTTGATTTCTTTGATAGTTAAATAGTCCTGTGTGGATTGTACAATCATGTAGAAGTGACCTCTTGCCAATCTGTCTTTTCATTCTGGTCTGTATCCATTCATACTAGGAATTGAGGCTGTTTAATGCCATATTGTTATGCTGTTTTTGAGAATCAGGCCCTATCTGGCATACCAAGGAAGAAGGATATGCCTGGTTTTCCCTGGGTGCAGGAAATGAGTGGGTACATTTTTTGCAAGGAAATTTTTTAAATTTTAAAACCATCTGTGAGTTTGTCTTTTTTTAATTATTGTCATATGCCAGTAAATAATAATAAAATATTCCTTCCTAAAAGAAAACCTGTTATCTAACTGTGGAAAATTCTGAAAGAGATGGGAATACCAGACCACCTGAACTGCCTCTTGAGAAATCTGTATGCAGATCAGGAAGCAACAGTTAGAACTGGACATGGAACAACAGACTGGTCCCAAATAGGAAAAGGAGTACATCAAGGCTGTATATTGTCACCCTGCTTATTTAACTTATATACAGAGTACATCATGAGAAACGCGGGGCTGGAGGAAGCACAAGCTGGAATCAAGATTGCCGGGAGAAATATCAATAACCTCAGATATGCAGATGACACCACCCTTATGGCAGAAAGTGAAGAGGAACTAAAAAGCCTCTTGATGAAAGTAAAAGAGGAGAGTGAAAAAGTTGGCTTAAAGCTCAACATTCAGAAAGCTAAGATCATGGCATCTGGTCCCATTACTTCATGGCAAATAGACGGGGAAATAGTGGAAACAGTGGCAGACTTAACTTTTTTGGGTTCCAAAGTCACTGCAGATGGTTACTGTAGCCATGAAATTAAAAGACGCTTACTCCTTGGGAGGAACGTTATGACCGACCTAGACAACATATTAAAAAATAGAGACGACACTTTGCCAACAAAGGTCCTTCTAGTCAAAGCTATGGTTTTCCCAGTAGTCATGAATGGATGTGAGATTTGGACTATAAAGAAAGCTGAGCACGGAAGAATTGATGCTTTTGAACTGTGGTGTTGACTCTTGAGAGTCCCTTGGACTGCAATGAGATCCAACCAGTCCATCCTAAAAGAGATCAGTCCTGAATATTCATTGGAAGGACTGATGCTGAAGCTGAAACTGCAATACTTTGGCCACCTGATGTGAAGAACTGATTCATTTGAAAAGACCTTGATGCTGGGAAAGATTGAAGGCAGGAGGAGAGGGGGATGACAGAGGATAAACTGGTTGGATGGCATCACCAACTCAATGGAGATGAGTTTGAGGAAACTCTGGGAGTTGGTGATGGACAGCCTGGTGTGCTGCAATCCATGGGGTCGCAAAGAGTTGAACACGACTGAGTGACTGAACTGAACTGAAGACCTAAACAGTTACTGCATATACTATTGAGATTTTATTGTATTATGGAGCTAGAATGGGCCCTTAACACACAAGGGCCCAACTGCACACTTGAGGAGTACATTACAGAGGTATTTGGATTTCAGTTTCATTTGAGCATGTTTTCAAATAATCACCCTGGTCACTCTGTTTCAGTGTTTTATTTATTTATTTATTTAAATTGAGTAACTCACTTTAATTGGGGATAACTACTTTACAATATTGTGATGGTTTTTACTATGCATCAGCATGAATCAGCCACAGGTATTCATGTTTCCCCCTCCCCCATCCTAAACGCCCTTCCCACCTTCCTCCTCACCCTCTCTCTCTGGTTGTCCCAGAGCAGGCTTTGGATTCCCTGCTTCATGCACTGAATTTGCTCTGGACATCTATTTTACATATGGTAATGTACATGTTTCACTGCTATTCTTTCAAATCATCAGTGGGAGAAGGCAGGGTGGGATGTTTCATGTTCTAAACTTTTGAACACAAATAGAAAGCATGTGGTCACATAGAATGTTAGAACTAAAGGAACTCAGCTTCTGTTCCATCATCTTCACAAGCATTGTTTATGTTTGCTTTACAGCTTAAATGCAAGAATATCTAGTACCACAGGTGTTGGAGACACTAAGTGATCCCAAAGGGAGCTTTTGTTGTTTTTCAGTTGCTAAGTCATGTCCAACTCTTTGTGGCCCCATGGACAGCAGCATGTCAGGCTTCCTGTCTTTCACTATCTGCAGGAGTTTGCTCAAACTCATGCCCATTGAGTCGATGATGCCATCCAACCATGTCATCCTCTGTCACCCTCTTCTCCTTCTGCCCTCAGTCTTTCCCAGCATCAGGGTCTTTTCCAGTGAGTTGGCTCTGCACATCAGGTGCCTGAAGTTTTGGAGCTTCAGCTTCAACATCAGTCCTTCCAATGAGTATTCAGGGTTGATTTCTTTTTGGATTGACGGAGTTGGTCTCCTTGCAGTTCAAGGGACTGTCAATTCTTTTCCATTTAAGCTAAACCATTATGAACTTATTGGAAGCTCACCAAATTCACTTCCATATAGAATATAGTATCTACTTAAAGGATAAAGTGTTTTAGTCAGCATGGGCTGCTATAAAACATACCACATGCTGGCTGGCTTAAACAACAGACATTTGTTCCTCACAGTTCTGGAGGCTGGTAAGTCCAGGGTGAAGATGCTGGCCAGTTTGGTTCTTGGTAAGGGCTCTCTTCTTGGATTGCAAATGGCTGTTTTGTTGCTGTATCCTCACATGGTAGAGAAAGGAAACTCTGATGTCTACTCCTCTTCTTATAAGGGCACTAGTCCCACCATGGGGGCTCCACCTTTATGAAATCATCTAAATTTAATCACATCCCCAAAGCCCTATCTCCTGATGCTATACCTTAGGGGTAGGGCTTCAAGAAATAAATTTGAGGTGGGACACAAACATTCAGTCCAAGACAATCGGTAATGAAATTGTACCACTTTGAAGATAATTTGAGGGAGAAGTCAGAAAATGATATGCTCTGTGTTCAAATTTTGCTAGTTTAGCCACTGGCTGCTCCACAGAGATTTGGTCTTTGATATCTGCTCCTTGCTAGCACTCAGCCCTCCACTGTTTCCTGGATCCTCCCACATGCATTAGGATCTTCATTAGAAGCATGATGACTGGATAGGTCTGCAGAATTCCAGGTCTCAGATCTAGACATTGTGGCCTAGACCACACGGTTCACTGGCTGGTGTGGCAAAGCCATGTTGAATCCAAGGGTGTAAGCATAGAAGCAGATCATCATCTCCTGAATCCTTATCCTTTCTCTCACCTGTAGTTTGCTGCCCTAGTCTTTTTGCTTGTTTGTTTTGTTTTTAAGTTAACGAAATACCAGCTGCCTATCAGATAGCTCTGTTCAATTTTCCTCTTATCCAAATGATTAAATCCAAATCTGTACAGATCTGTTCTTCCCATTCATGACTCTTTTCCCAAGTGTCCCACATTCTTCCTTTAGTTGTTGTTGTCACCATTATTCTCGCAGCTTCTGTAATCTTGGACATGTTCTCTTTTACTCTTTCAGCAAATTTTCAAGATCTGTAATCAAGTTCTTTCCTCTTCCATTTACCGTGGTTTCGATCCAGATCAACTTGCATCTAAGATTATGCCTCACTAACCCTGCCACTAACCCTGTTTTCTACGGCCAAATGAACCTTTCCAAATACCATTTCCATCATGTCCCTGTTCCCCCAAGAGTTTTCAATAGTTTCCTGTTACTAATGTATCGAAATTATCTCCCCTGAGGCCTGAGGATGCTGGAGCAAATGATAGATGAAAGTTTTTTTCAACTAAACATTCCAGTTTTCAATTAAAGATGTTTTTCCATAAGCCTAAATCTTTCTTTTATACATAAGAAGGATGTGTTAACTGATGTAGGGGCTTAGTAAATATTTCTTGAATAGAGAAAAGAACTTTATGGTTAGTATCTGAAACTGTAACTCCCCTAAATAGGGTACTTTGTCATATTCATTTATGGATACTCTTTTATTTATCTATAGCTGCATTAATAAGCTATTGAAAACCTTGGTGGCTTAAAACAATGATTTTATTACCTTTCATATTTCTGTGGGATGCCTGGGGTCATCGGAGCATTTCTTCTGCTGATCACTCTTGAGTTCTGCCATGCAGTTGTAGTTAGATGGAGGCTTGGCTGAGATGCCAGGATAGCTGCTCCTCTTTCCCACTTTAAGTGGCCTCCTCTGTCTCTCCGTGTGGCCTCTCTACGTTTTCTGTCAATGTGATCTTTCCAGAAGGAAAGCCAGACTTCTTATGTGAAGACTCAAGGTTTTCAAAACTAAAAAGTGGAAGCTGCCAGGTCTATAAAGCTTAGGCTCTAGCTGGTATAGTGTCAGTTCTGCCATATTCTGTTATTTAAATCAAGTCCCAGGAAAGCCCAGCTTCAATGACGGAGGGGTCTACACATGGTGTAAATTCAAAGAGATGTGGTTCATTGGGAGCCATCTTTGGAGACCGGGGTACCTTCCTCTGGCTCTTACTTATTCATGGCCTTTCTACATGAAAAATGTGCTTACCTCTGCAAATCTCACCCTAAATATGATATCAGTTTAAATTCCAGGATATTGTCAACAAAATCAGGGGCTGGTATTGATGTGACTGCTCGAAGGCATCTTCTCATATGCACTTTCTCAGGTGCAGAGACCAGTGAAGAAGAGCAGATTATCCACCCACCCCCAACCCATCTCTTTCATGTAATGGTGAAAGAGACAGAAAAACTTCAGCAGACTCCCATGTTCAAAAAGAGGAGAAAAGGGAGACATGAGCATTTCCTGTTTTATAGCAATTCTAAAATCCAACCTGGTGCATATCCCAATTTCTCTAACTCAAGGCAGAGGATAGTCCTTGATTAAGGTACAGTTTTGCTTTTTAGGAATGGTTTCCCTCTGCTCTTGGTTTTATCCTCTGGGTTCTGGCTCTGAGTCATTCTTCCATTTTCATTAAAATGGCCTATGTTTGTAACTGTATAACTCTAAACCTGTTTCCTATCTCTTTGGAAGTTAAGGGCCCAAAGTGAAGACAAACTGGGGTGGCTAGTCTATGAACATGCCCCAATGAATCACACCTCCTGTTCATATTCTTCTGTGGTTCCTCTACTCGTTGAATCTGGGCTGGCCCACTGATCTGTTTTAACCAATGGACAATGGCAGTTTTCTGATTTTGTACTTTGGGGATGCCTGAGCCACCACCATGTAAGAGGTCTGGTTTCCCTGCTGCAAAGACCACATGTAGAGTCTACATAGAGAGGAAGAAACTTGAGACTATGGAGAGGGAGAGAGGCCATGTCAACCCAGTATCCTGGTTGAGCCTCCAGATGAACCCATGCTAAGCTGTTACCTGACTGCAAGCACATGAGAGAATCCAAGTGAAATCACCAGAAGAACTTCCCATTGAGCCTAGTCAACCTTTGGAACTGTGAAAGTTAAAGTCATTTTAAGCCATTAAATTGGGGTGGTTTGTTATGCAGCAGTAGAAAACCACACATAATCCATTCTTTGAAAGTTACTGAACTGTCCATCTGTGCCTGATGCTGCATTAGGTGACGTGAATGTAAGACTAAATAAAGCATTGATTCTGAGCTCTACCTCGTTTTTGTTAATGAAAGATTTTTGTAAAAGGAAATGTTTCAATTTTTTTTTTAATTTTAAGGGTGAAAGATTTCTGTTTAAAATATACTGGCAGTGAATTCTTTTATAAAAAGAAATAATCACTCTGAGATTTTTCAAATTTTTAATTTTTCACATTAAAGTTTTTAAATAGTGAAGCATACTAGAGTTTTTAATAACAGAATTTGATTCAGCAAATATCTGATCCTTTGCTACATGTTTCCTCAGGATATTTTAAAAATATGTGTGAAATTCAAGTGCTGTTTTCCACCTGATATCTACTAGCTTGCATGGGACTTGTTAAGTTACTTGGGGGATCCTAGTTTTGTCTATTAGCATGTATTCTTGTTATTATCGTGCATCCCATGGTTGTTTCCTTATTACTTCAGCAAGAATTACATTCAGTTGTTCAGTTTCTAAATGACCTAATTAGCAGCAGTTTTTCCATTTTTTTTTCTTTAGAATTCTCTTAGTCTACAGTTGGACTCCCTCTCTATTACTCTCTTTTCCTCCCTGAGTTTTACTCAACATTCTGCTAATGAGTTCACATTCCACTCTTGTCCCTCCATGGATTGTTGCCCACGCGTTTGGAGACTTCCTTGCCTTAATTATTGGGGGAAAAATCTCTTCTTGGTCTTTCATTGCTAGATATTGCTGGCTCTGAGTCTCTAGCTCTTACCTCTGATGTGTCTTTGTTTTTCACATAAAGAGAGATCATAAAGCAGAGAGAAGCCCTGAAGACCATATAATTTTATGGATGATCAAACTTTGGCCAGAGAGCCAAGTGACTTATTCAAAGAACTACAGTTAGTGGCAGAATCAGGGCCAGAATCCATATCTCCAAACTAAGACGTTCTGGTTTCACTATAGTAATGAATTCACTCTCAGACCACATCAAACTAATGCAGGTAGGGTAACTGATGCTTGATCAACCCGTTCTATTTACAATTAATTAATAAATTTTCATTATATCTCAATTAGATTCTCAGTCTTGGACTACAACTGGGGGAAAATAAGAGAAAAAAGAGAAGTAGAGTGAGTTCATAAGCTGTGAGGTGTACAGCAGCAGTTCATAATATTTATTATTGCTTAGGGTTTTGATGAATGCTCTTGAGCCTCTCATTACTTTATTCAAGAAATATTTACTGAGTATCTACTCTGTGCATATCTGTATGTTGAACACATACACACATAAACACAATTTCCTTAGATCTTCTTTTAGGGAGCCACTGTGTGAATGGTGTCAATATCCTCATAAATATCTTATAATACATACAAGTTTCATACCCATAGCAATATACCAAAAATTAGTTGCTTTTTTTGGGGAAATGCACACTGTGATTCCCTATAGATAGTTTACCTTCATAATTATTCCCATGTCTCCAATTCTTAGAATCATCTAATTCTTGTATTTCATAGTGGAGGACCTCAGACTCAAACACCTTCAAAGGTCATGTAGTTATGGTAAATGAGTGAAGTAGGTGGAGACCTGGAGACAGAGGCGGTGTTGAGACTACAAGTCCTGTTTGAAGGGGCAGCTGCCACTCCATGTCAGGTGATTTTTGTCATGTGGGAAATCAAGGGCTAGTATTTCTAGAACTTCTGTATTTCTAAGAGAGGCTGGAAATCTTTCTTTATGTGAAATCTCCTGATTTTTATAATGTTGATGACTAATCAAAAACATTTAAAACCTCTGCATTGGCCAAATGAAACATGGGTACCTAATTAAAATCCTGGACATATAGTTTGCCCTAGCACCCTTAGTGTGCCTTCTCCATTTGCAGAGACAAATTGCAAGATCCAAGCTTCCAAGCCACAGGACTCTCTGGTTTCTAAGAATTCTGGAAGTGAGGGCTCAAGGGAAATAGTCCTAACTCACTGACCTCTGGAGTGGTCAAACAACCCACCCACTGATTTGCTTGGCCAGTTCCCACTTAATGCCACTGAGAGAATAAAAATCCCTTTCTAGAGAAAATGCAGGGAAAAGTGTTGTTCCTTTTGCAGAGATCAAAATAAAGGCTATCTTGCTTTTATTCAAACTATAGCAATTATTCTAGAAATCAAAATGTAGTATTGGTATGCATGCTACCCAATGGGTGTGTTTGATGTTTGGCCCTACATGGGTCATGCAAACACAAATCTGTACATGGCAACTTGAATTCTCTTTCTCCAAACTCAATAATTAGTGTCTGATATTAGCTCCAACTTCTCAGTTCAAGGTCCTCACTAGTCTCCTAAACTTCAAATCTAATTGCCTGTCTTATTTCATTTTCTCATTTGTCAAATATTTATAAACTGCCTCCTAGGTGTCAGATATGTTTTAAACACTAAAGATATATGACAGCTAATCACATAGACATGGTCTATTCACCCACAAAGCTTACTCTCTGTGAAGCCTAGGGAGACAATAGTCATGTAAACAAATGAATAAGTAACACAGTTTCAAGCAGTGATAATTGTTATGAAGAAAGTAAAATGGGGAAATGGGATAGGAGTGATTGAGGAAAAACTGTACTGCACAGTCATTTGGATTGAGACCTGAATGGTGAGAAGGTGAGAGCAATGCAAAGATATGGGGGAAGAGGGTTGCAATCAAGGGAAACATCTGGTGCAAAAGCCTGTCACAGGACTGGACTTGAAGCATTTAAGGATCAGAAAGTCAACCTGTGGCTGGAAAGTCTAAGCTGACTTCTTTCCAGTATTTACCCATTTATAATCCTGGTTTTGACAGAACTTGCCTAGTTCTATTTATCAGCTACCTTTGCTGGTTCTCTCCAAGGTCCTGATGAAAGACTGTGTCCTTCTTTGGAGAGTTTATCCACTACTAAAACCTTATTTATTACCTCAGTGTTGTCTTCACCTGAGTATATGTACTAACTTATGAATTCAGGTAAATTTTCTATGCATGGAAATGGCAAGAAGACTTGTCATATTTACAGATTTCTTCTCTCTGGAACCCAGAAACCATATGAAGTAGTCGAGAAAGATAATGTCCTGAAATAAAGCAGTGGCTGGGATAGAATCATCAGTACCTGATAGCCCACTAGACATGTCTGTGTGGATGTGGACCTATGTAATGCGAGTGAGGGGGCACACTAAGGGAGAATGACTCCAAAGTGTCAGACTTTAGTCAATGGTAGACGACAAGTGCTACTCACTGAGATTCAGAAAACAGGAGGAGAAGTAGGCTTTATTTGGATGAAGGTGGGTAGGTGAATACAGGTAATGGAAGGTAAGAAAGAGTGGAGAGTTAAGAAGGAATTCCCGAATCTGAACAGCAGGTAGTCTCTTTCTGCCATCTTAGACTGGAACTTCAAATAAATATTGCCAAGTAAGAATGATTACAATGGGAAAAGAGGTCTGTAATATAATTGAATGTCATTAGTTTTCTACATTCTGATAAAATAATTTTACAAGGAGTATATCAAAGCTGTATATTATCACCTGCTTATTTAGCTTATATGCAGAGTACATCATGCGAAATGTTGGGCTGGATGAAGCACAAGCTGGAATCAGGATTGCTGGAAGAAATATCAATAACCTAAAATATGCAGATGGCACCACCCTTATGGCAGAAAGAGAAGAGAAACTAAAGAGCCTCCTGATGAAAGTGAAAGAGAAGAGTAAAAAAGCAGGCTTAAAACTCAACACTAAAAAAACTAAGATCATGGCATCCAGTCCCATTACTTCATAGTAAGTAGATGGGGAAACAATGGAAGCAGTGAGAGACTTTATTTTGGGGGGCTCCAAAATCACTGCAGATGGTGACTGCAGCCATGAAATTAAAAGACGCTTACTCCATGGGAGGGAAGTTATGACCAACCCAGACAGTATATTAAAAAGCAGAGACTTACTTTGCCAACAAAGGTCCATTTAGTCAAACTATGGTTTTTCCAGTAGTCATGTATGGATGTGAGAGTTGGACCATAATGAAAGCTGAGTGCCAAAGAATTGATGCTTTTGAACTGTGGTGTTGGACAAGACCCTTGAGAGTCCCTTGGACTGCAAGGAGATCCAACCAGTCCATCCTGAAGGAAATCAGTCCTGAATATTCATTGGAAGGAGTGATGTTGAAGCTGAAACTACAATTCTTTGGTAACCTGATGCAAAGAACTGACTTATTTGAAAAGACCCTGCTGCTGGGAAAAATTGAAGGCAAGAGGAGAAGGGGATGACAGAGAATGAGATGGTTGGATGGCATCACTGACTCTATGGGCATGAGTTTGAGCAAACTCTGGGACTTGGTGATGGACTGGGAGGCCTGGCGTGCTGCAGTCCATGGTGCTGCAAAGAGTTGGACATGACTGAATGACTGAACTAACTGACTGAATTTTACAAGGTGATCTAGGAACTCACCCATTAATAATGGAATTGCTTCCATTAAATCAGAATTCTACAAACCATGTAAGTTAAAAGCTGAGGCAATTCCCTAGGAAATTCAGGCTAGAACTGTTTGATGTTAATCCAGTGTTACCTTCATCCAACTAAGTATATTTGATTAACACAATCCTAAATATATTCCTTGGTTTTAGAGAACTGGAGCAAAGTGGCAGACATGGCATCATTATATCCTGGCTAATATTCACTAATCACTAAACAAAACTTATTGGGTACTAACAATGTGCCAGACATTATGCTGGGTGCTGGGGATGCAACGATGAGTAAGACATAGCTCTTGCACAAAATTACAAACAAACCATACCTAGGCTGACCTTCGCACAGAGACTCTTTTTTGTAACTGATGGATACTGTCTTTTAAGTGGTATGTTATGAATCAAGGCTATATGGGGCCAATTTGTACTTACTCTTTTATTCTTAAAGCTAATTGCAAATTCTCATCTCAGCACAGAGCCCTGTGATGCCAAGAGACTCATTGTAGTTCACTGGGGAGAGGAAAGGATCCTAGTAGTGGTCAAGATCTGCTGCGTTTATTATTTTAAGAGTTTGTTCCACTTGGAAATATATTTATGAGTCCTCTCACCTGGTCTTCCGATAAAGCTGCTTGTGGGCATACATTCTGGCATTTTGATGGAATGGGTTTATTTCCTTTACCCTGGACACCAGGTGCTGCTGGCTAAAAAGAGCAGAGGACTGAATCTCTTCTCTTAAGGGTCCTGGAAGCTCTGTGGCAAATTCGGCCACTGAGCTATCTAGGCTCTATTATTTCCATTCTAATGGGCTTTCCTCCCTAATGGTGTGTGTATATGTGTGTATGAGAGAGAAGTGGGAGCAGGGGGGAGAGAGAGAATATGTTTCATTGTCCCTATTCTTAAATGGAGTTGACGTTCTCAGTTGTCTCACAGCATTTTCTGGAAATAAAACAGGACAAAAATGTGACTGTACCTAGAAAAAATGAATTGTGATATTTAAAAATATCACTAATTGTGTAGTAGTTTGAGCATTCTTTGGCATTCCCTTTCTTTGGGATTGGAATGAAAATTGACCTTTTCCAGTCCTGTGGCCACTGTTGAATTTTCCAAATTTGCTGGCATATTGAGTGCAGCACTTTCACAGCATCATCTTTCAGGATTTGAAATAGCATATGAGAGATGGGATAATCTACTGGCTAAAACCCCCACTTTTTTTATTTGGCTTTTGCTGGTGTGATTTCAGGTGAATTACTAAATCTCTTCGAGCCACAATTTCTTTGTCTGTGAAAAGATAATAACTTAATCTGCTTCATATGCTGCTGTGAGGGTTGAATAACTTATTTAGGTAAAGCACTTAGCCTGGTGTCTGGCAAATGGAAAATGTTAACTTAATCAAGTATTTATTCTCCTTATCCCTTCCCTGCCCAAGAGGACCTTATAGCTCTTTACAAATGCAGTTATACAGAAACGACCACCTTCATCCTCCCATGACCCACTGAAATAAAAAACAGTTGCAAAATGGAGAGACCTCATGTGCCCAAGAAAACAAGCTGTTGAAGGACCAGGATTTTAATTCTGATGCTTTGGTCAGTTGGCTGGATGACCTTGGACAGACTCCTTGTTTACAGTTATATTAACATTTCTGCAATATTTGGATGGAGAAGCTAAGGACCTGACTCCCCCCCCCCCCCCGCCCCAGGTAATAGAAATGCTCATGTCTCCCCTATGCCTTTTAAAATCAACCAATCAATCAATATCCATATAAACATTTCAATAAAAGACTTTCTCTTTTTGGTCCTAGTCAACCTTCTTAAAATGTTATCTGCATTAATTTTTCTCCACCTTTCCACCTGCGTTTGTTTCTTAGCAAGGCATGGCAATCTCCCCTTGGTCTCCTAACCATCATTACACCAGCTCTGGTTAAAACTACCTCTTCATTAACAAAAGCAAATGGTTATCTTTCGATCTTCATCTTGCTTAACTTTTTGACCACAAAAAGAAGGCAAATGACCTTAAGGTGTGGGAAATACATATTGAAGTTTGAGTCCAGACAAACTGAGTCTCAATGCTGAAATCGCAATTGCCATTTAAAGGGCCTTTGTTCTGCTGAAAACATCCCATATTCAGAATCAAAATGTGAATTATTCAAGTAATCAAGGAAACTAGGTCTACTAAAGTACCTTACTGTGACATCAGACACCAAAAGTGAAATCTGATGACAGGGAAATGATTAGAGCACAAAGCAATCTGTTGCTTTGTTCTGATGTGAAATGATGATGGTAAAGTAGGCACCTGCTGCTATTTGTACCTGATGGGTCCTAATACATTTCAGACCACTGTCTAGTCATTCTGCCATGTTCAATCACAACGTGTTTGTCTGGTGTCATATCATTAAGACCTTCTTCTTTGTTAAGCAGCCTCTCCAAAGATCCAAGCAAAATGTTAAAGATGATAACTTGCCTTACAGCAGACATTTTCAGTGGTTAATTTCAGGCACACAGGTATGTGGGTGTGGGCAATATTTTTGGTTAGGAAAAACTTTTCCAAGCCCTCTGGACCACCACCCCCTTCCTTTTTTTTCACCCCCCCTTGGAGTTGACTGCATTTTAATGGGACATTTGGTGAAGCTGCTAGCCTGAGCTGAGTCAGATTGTTGCAGAGAAAGTTTATCATTCTCAGGATTGCTGTCAGGATGATTAAATAGGGCTGTTGTGCAATAGGTCCCAACCCACAGCAGCAATGAAGGGGAGTAAACACTGGACTGGGAACCGGGAACTGGTCTAGTCTGGTTCGGTGACTCTGGGCAAGTCTCTTCCACTCTGTTAGCCTGGGTAGTGTCACCTGTAAAAGGTGGGCTGACCTAGATAACTGATTCTAAAGTCAGTTTTAAAAATTTCTCTCTCAACTCTATAGTTCTCCAAATTTCTTTAAACCAGTTCTACCTTGGTTGATTTTACCACTACTTTGCAAAGTGACTACTTCTTGTCTCTCACTTCTTCACTTACTTTTTGGCTAGTTCACTCAGAGATAACCACAGGAAATATGCATCTCACAAGCAAATAATTTTCTCCTTTGGAGACATCTATGCTGTGTTCACTGTGGAGCAATTACATGGTAAATCTGGGATGTGTCCAAAATATTCACTCTTATCAAACGAGGCTCTTCAGCCTGAATGTTGGTTGCTCACCGATACTTGTATGAAATGCCAGTTGGATGGCAAGGTTTGAAACCAGACAACTCTACTAGATAACCAGGCTCTGTATGAAATAGGTTATAGTCATCTCATGCTTCCACTGTGATAATTACTCTAAAGATTTTCAAATCATAAGACTGATGAAATTTTTACATTCTTTTTCTTGTTCCTGTTCCCCAGACTCAAGCTGATAGACAGCCAGAGCCTGGAAGCAATAATGACTCATTATTTAAACATTATTATGTCAATAATAATCATACCCTCTTTCTTGGGGCTCAAGCACTAATATAGAGACTTTTTTTCTTTTCAAGACTTATAACCAGAAATACTGTGAAATTTCAGAATGTTAAGGATAAAAAGAATATCCTAAAAATGTCCCAATACTGTTAACATAAAATATAGGACAGCTAGTTAACATTGGAATTCAAATAGACAGTAAGTAATTTTTTAGAATAAGTATGTTTCTAGAATTTCCTTGTTTATCTGAAATGCAAACTTAGTTGTATATCCTATATTTTTACTTGCTAGATGTGGCAATGCTTATTTTCAGAGTAAAACCAGATCACCCAAACATCCCATCAATTAGTAGTGGATGGTAATAGGCCATTTGACTGTTGTTTTCAAAATTCAGAGACATTAAAATTTTCAACTATAGTCCCAACCTACCCAAGATATCAATGAAGGGATAAATGAAAACTTTTTAAGACATTCAAGGGTCTAGAAAAAATGACCTCTCAGAAAGTTATCCAGAATGCATCCCAATAAAGCTGGCAAGTAAATCAAAGAAGACAGAGTACGTAAATTATGAAAATATATGAAATATATGAAAATATATGAAATATATGAATAATATGAAAATATATGAAAAATATGAAATATATGAAAGTATATGAAATATATGAAATTATGAAGTATATGATATATGAATAATATGAAAGCATACGAAATATATGAAAAATATGAAATAAATGAATAAAATGAAAATATATGAAAAATATGAAATATATGAAAGTATATGAAATATATGAAAAACATGAAATATATGAATAATATGAAAGTATATGAAATATATGAAAAATATGAAAGTATATGAAATATATGAAAAATATGAAATATATGAAGAATATGAAAATATATGAAAAATATGAAATATATGAAAATTATGAAGTATATGAATAATATGAAAGCATATGAAATATATGAAATAAATGAATAAAATGAAAATATATGAAAAATATGAAATATATGAAGAATATGAAAATGTATGAAAAATATGGAATATACGAAAGTATATGAAATATATGAATAATATGAAAATATATGAAAAATATGGAATATATGAAAGTATATCAAATATATGAAAATATATGAAATATATGAAGAATATGAAAGTATATGAAATATATTAATAATATGAAAGCATATGAAATATATGAAAGTATATGAAATTTATGAAAAATATGAAATATATGAAAGTATATGGAAAATATGAAATTTATTAAAGCATATGAAATATATGAAAATATGAAATATATGAATAATATGAAAGTATATGAAAAATATGAAATTTATGAAAGCATATGAAATATATGAAAAATATGAAATATATGAATAATATGAAATATATGAAAAGTATGAAATGTATGAATAATATGAAAATATATGAAAAATATGGAATATATGAAAGTATATGGAATATATGAAATATATGAATAATATGAAAGTATATGAAATATATGATAGTATATGAAAGTATATGAAATATATGAAAAATATGAAATATATGAAATATATGAAAAATATGAAAATATGAAAAATATATGAGATATATGAAAATATATGAAATACATGAAGAATATGAAAAAATATGAAATATATGAAGAGTATGATAATATATGAAATTTATGGGAAAAAAACAGAAAATAAAGAGAAACTTTCCTGCCTTCATGGAGCTTACATTCAGGTGAAGAGATGAAAAGCAACTATGCTATAAAGTGATATGTGTTGGTGTAATAAATAAAGTAGAGGAGGAAATAGGAAGTGTTGTAGACTGCTGGAACTTTAGGAATGTTGTTTGGAACATCCTCACTGAGGATGTCTCCTCAGTCTAATGAGGGGACATGACTGTCTCCTCAGTCATTGTCTGCGATGGAATGGATTTGGGGAATCAGTCAAACTGTCCACTGTACCCGCAGAACGTACAGTCCAGGTAAAACAGGAGACAGGTGGCTCTGGGGGAGAGGTCTCCTGGGACAAAAGGAGACGTTGTAGAATATCTGTTGTCGTGGAAAATTTAAAAATACTGTGAGAATTAGAAGAAACAAAAACAAGTATAAGGAGAAAGTTAACTTCACAGAATACCCCTTGACTCCTCCGTGAATAATGCTTACAAAGTCACAATGATGTAAAACGTTCTTATTAGTTTACAAATTTTAAAATATACTGATAGAGAAAGCATGGAAAATGTAATTTTAATTATAGAACCGAATGTAAATGTTATCACCTGGAATGCTCTACGATTGGAATGCCAGAAAAGGAAGACAGCAGAGCTAAAGATGAGTCTAAGAGCACCAGTGTTCTCTTTAAACCCAAGGGGATGTTAAGAGACTGACTATATTTGGTGTATGTTTACTGCCTAAAATTTCAAAGATAGCTAAACAATAGAGAAACAAATGTGTGTTATAATTACACAGGGAAATTGGGGAAGATAGATGTGAGGTGATATAAGTGAGCTGAATCTTATAGCAGCAACCTGAATATCTAGAATGGACAAATTCAGACATTGTATATAAACTCACATTTACTGTAGAATCATAGAAGAAATACAGAATTTTGATGTAGCTAAAGAATAAAAAGTTACAGAGTTAGTGGGCTGATTTTGGGGAGTTAAGACAGGATGGGAGTGAAGAACAGAGTATTATTTTCATTATTAGTCCTTTCAGACAAATTTGACTTTTGAACTATGTGTGTGCATTACACTGAATTTTAAAATATCTGGTTTCCACTCTACAAAAATTTCTTTCTGTACTCCTGCAAGTGATATGCTTTCACTATGGAAAATTTAGAAACTATATAAAACTTCTCCAGGATTTAGAGGTAACTATTAAAATATTGGCCCATTTTCTTCTAGTCTTTTGAGATCAATTACATTTACACACATTTGTGATTATGTGGAGTAAGGATACAACTTGATGTATTCAAATTTGTGAATCTAAACTGATTAACTTAGATTCCATAGATAATTTGTAACATTTAAAATCTCCCTTATGATTTCAAATGAAACCAAAATAAACATGATATTAAAATCTTTCTGCAAAGAGACCTTTGGCATTAAACAATAGCAGTAAAATTAGCCTATCTACCAATGTGACTAGACCCCAACAATCTAAGGGTAAGTTCATTCTGATGTTAATCAGGCAGTGAGAGCTATGACTTGCCAGACAAAATTAAATGACAGATTTGTTTCATAACTGGACAGTTACATCAGTTCAGTTCAGTTCACTCAGTCGTGTCCGACTCTTTGCGACCCCATGGACCACAGCATGCCAGGCCTCCCTGTCCATCACCAACTCTTAGAGTCTACCCAAACCCATGTCCATTGAGTAGGTGATGCCATCCAACCATCTCATCCTCTGTCATCCCCCTCACCTCCTGCCCTCAATCTTTCCCAGCATCAGGGTCTTTTCAAATGAGTCAACTCTTTGCACCAGATTGGAGTTTCAGCTTCAGCATCAGTCCTTCCAATGAATACTCAATGAACACTTCAATGAACACTTCAAATGATCTCCTTTAGGATGGACTGGGTAGATCTCCTTGCAGTCCAAGGGACTCTCAAGAGTCTTCTCCAACACCACAGTTCAAAAGCATCAATTCTTTGGCATTCAACTTTCTTTATAGTCCAACTCTGACATCCATGCATGACTACTGGAAAAACAATAGCCTTGACTAGATGGACCTTTGTTGGTAAAGTGTTTTTTCTGCTTTTTAATATGCTCTCTAGGTTGGTCATAACTTTGCTTCCAAGAAGTAAGTGTCTTTTAACTTCATGGCTGCAGTCACCATCTGCAGTGATTTTGGTGCCCCCACCAAAAAAGTCAGCCACTATTTCCACTGTTTCCCCATCTATTTCCCATGAAGTGATGGGACCGGATGCCATGATCTTAGTTTTCTGAATGTTGAATTTTAAGCCAATTTTTTCACTCTCCTCTTTCACTTTCATCAGGAGGCTCTTTAGTTTCTCTTTGCTTTCTACCATAAGGGTGTTGTCTCATCTGTGTATCTGAGGTTATTGATATTTCTCCCCAGCAGTCTTGATTCCAGCTTGTGCTTCTTCTAGCCCAGTCTTGATTCCAGCTTGTGCTTCTTCTAGCCCAGCGTTTCTCATGATGTACTCTGCGTATAAGTTAAATAAGTAGGGTGACAATATACAGTCTTGACGTACTCCTTTTCCTATTTGGAACCAGTCTGTTGTTCCATGTCCAGTTCGAACTGTTGCTTCCTGACCTGCCTACAGATTTCTCAAGAGGCAGTTCAGGTGGTCTAGTATTCTCATCTCTTTCAGAATTTCCCACAGTTTATTGTGATCCACACAGTCAAAGGCTTTGGCATAGTCAATAAAGCAGAAATAGATGCTTTTCTGGAAATTTCTTGCTTTTTCAATGATCCAGCAGATGTTGGCAATCTGATCTTTGATTCCTCTGCCTTTTCTAAAACCAGCTTGAACATCTGGAAGTTCACAGTTCACATATTGCTGTAGCCTGGCTTGGAGAATTTTGAGCATTACGTTATTAGCGTGTGAGATGAGTGCAATTGTGCAGTAGTTTGAGCATTCTTTGGCATTGCCTTTCTTTGGAATTAGAATGAAATTTGACCTTTTCCAGTCCTGTGGCCACTGCTGAGTTTTCCAAATTTGCTAGCATATTGAGTGCAGCACTTTCACAGCATCATATTTTAGGATTTGAAATAGCTCAACTGGAATTCCATCACCTCTGCTAGCTTTGTTTGTAGTGATGCTTCCTAAGGCCCACTTGACTTCACATTCCAGGATGTCTGGCTCTAGGTGAATGATCACACCATTGTGATTATTTGGGCCATGAAGATGTTTTTTGTACAGTTCTTCTGTGCATTCTTGCCACCTCTTCTTAATGTCTTCTGCTTCTGTTAGATCCATACCATTTCTGTCCTTTATTGAGCTCATCTATGCATGAAATGTTCCCTTTGTATGTCTAATTTTCTTGAAGAGATCTCTAGTCTTTCCCATTCTATTGCTTTCCTCTATTTGTTTGCACTGATCACTGAGGAAGGCTTTCTTTTTTTTTTCCATTTAATTTTATTAGTTGGAGGCTAATTACTTTACAATATTGTAGTGGGTTTTGCCATATATTGACGTGAATCAGCCATGGATGTACATGTATTCCCCATCCCGATCCCCCCCCCCCCACCTCCCTCCCCACCCCATCCCTCTGGGTCTTTCCAGTGCACCAGGCCCAAGCACTTGTCTCATGCATCCAGCCTGGGCTGGTGATCTGTTTCACCCTTGATAATATACATGTTTCGATGCTGTTCTCTCAAAACATCCCACCCTTGCCTTCTCCCACAGAGTCCAAAAGTCTGTTCTGTACATCTCTGTCTCCTTTTCTGTTTTGCATATAGGGTTATCATTACCATCTTTCTAAATTCCATATATATGCGTTAGTATGCTGTATTGGTCTTTATCTTTCTGGCTTACTTCACTTTGTATAGTGGGCTCCAGTTTCGTCCATCTCATTAGAACTGATTCAAATGAATTCTTTTTAATGGCTGAGTAATATTCCATGGTGTATATGTACCACAGCTTCCTTATCCATTCGTCTGCTGATGGGCATCTAGGTTGCTTCCATGGCCTGGCTATTATAAGCAGTGCTGTGATGAACATTGGGGTACACGTGTCCCTTTCAGATCTGGTTTTGAGGAAGGCTTTCTTATCTGTCCTTGCTATTCTTTGGAACTCTGCATTCAAATGGGTATATCTTTCCTTTTCTCCTTTGCTTTTCACTTCCCTTCTTTTCACAGCTATTTGTAAGGCCCCCTCAGACAGCCATTTTGCCTTTTTGCATTTCTTTTTCTGGGGGATGATCTTAATCCCTGTCTCCTGTATAATGTCATAAACCTCCGTCCATAGTTCATCAGGCACTCTGTCTATCAGATCTAGTCCCTTAAATCTATTTCTCACTTCCATTGTATAGTCATAAGGGATTTGATTTAGGTCATAGCTGAATGGTCTAGTGTTTTTCCCCACTCTCTTCAATTTAAGTCTGAATTTGGCAATAAGGAGTTCATGATCTGAGCCACAGTCAGCTCCCAATCTTGTTTTTGCTGACTGTATAAAACTTCTCCATTTTGGCTGCAAAGAATATAATCAATCTGATTTCTGTGTTGGTCATCTGGTGATGTCCATGTGTAGAGTCTTCTCTTGTGTTCTTGGAAGAGGGTGTTTGTTACGACCAGTGCGTTCTCTTGGCAGAACTCTATTAGCCTTTGCCCTGCTTCATTATGTACTCCAAGGCCTAATTTGCCTGTTACTCTGGGTGTTTTATTTTCTTCCTACTTTTGCATTCAAGTCCCCTATAATGAAAAGGACAACTTTGTTGGGTGTTAGTTCTAAACGATCTTGTAGGTCTTCATAGAACCATTCACCTTCAGCTTCTTCAGCATTACTAGTCAGGACGTAGACTTGGATTACCGTGATATTGAATGGTTTGCCTTGGAAATGAACAGAGATCATTCTGTCTTTTTTGACATTGCATCCAAGTACTGCTGTTTTGCTGACTATGATGGCTACTCCATTTCTTCTAAGGGATTCTTGCCCACAGTAGTAGATATAATGGTCATTTGAGTTAAATTCACCCATTCCAGTCCATTTTAGTTTCCTGATTCCTAAAATGTCAATTTTCACTCTTGCCATCTCCTGTTTGACCACTTCCAATTCATGGACCTAACATTCCAGGTTCCTATGCAATACTGCTCTTTACAGCATTGGATTTTGCTTCTATCACCAGTCACATCCACAACTGAGTGTTATTTTTGCTTTGGCTCCATCCCTTCATTCTTTCTGGAGTTATTTCTCCACTGATCTGCAGTAGCATCTCCACTGATCTGCAGTAGCATCTCCACTGATCTGCAGTAGCATAGTGGACACCTACCGACCTGGGCAGCTCATCTTTCAGTGTCCTATCTTTTTGCCTTTTCATACTGTTCATGGGATTCTCAAGGCAAGAATACTGAAGTGGTTTGTCATCCCCTTCTCCAGTGAACCACATTTTGTCAGAACTCTCCACCATGACCCGTCTGTCTTGGGTGGCATGGCTTAGTTTCATTGAGTTAGACAAGTTTGTGGTCCATGTGATTAGATTGATTAGTTTTCTGTGATTGTGGTTTCAGTCTGTCTGCCCTCTGATCCCCTCTCTTAGTGCCTACCATCTTCCTGGGTTTTCTCTTACCTTGGACATGGGGTGTCTCCTCTCAGCCACTCGCCACTCCAGCACCATCACCACTTGCTGCTCATAGATACCTTATATAATAAGGCATGGTATTCAGATCCTGCCTTCCTCACTGGCCTTGCCTTCCATTCTTCCCAGTCTTTGCTCAGTTCCCAAGC
Organism: Muntiacus reevesi; assembly: GCF_963930625.1. Lineage (NCBI taxonomy): Eukaryota > Metazoa > Chordata > Mammalia > Artiodactyla > Cervidae > Muntiacus > Muntiacus reevesi. The sequence continues at coordinate 179,311,926 of NC_089249.1, read as the reverse complement.
TCCTGGGATTTAGCTCTCCATCATAGAATGTACCAGGCTTCTCTCCCTGCTTTGTGCTTGCTGCATGCATTCCCTGATGCATGCACTTGGGATGCTCTTTGCAAGCTATTTAGCCTGAACAAGTATTACAAGTCCATTAGGTCTCAGCCTAGATCCTCTCTCCCCTGTGATGCTTACCTAATTCCTTCATGGATATCGTACAGCCTCTTCCCTTGGGCAACCACCAAACTTTCTCCATATGCTATGAATAGTGCATATGAAGTATGAGTTACAGAGCTAAAAGAATGTGTTATGGGGTCAGACTGCCTGAGCTTGGCTCTCAGCTCCATATCTAACTGGAAAAGTCACTAAAATAATGGGAGCCTCAGTTTGTTGTTGTTGTTAAGTTGCTAAGTCATATCTGACTCTTTGTGACCCCATGAACTGGAGCATGTGAGGCTCTTCTGTCCTACACTATGTACTGGAGTTTGCTCAAAGTCATATCGTGATACCTTACCATCTCATCCTCTGCTGCCTCCTTCTCCTTTTGCCTTCAATTTTCCCCAGCATTGGAGTCTTTTCCAGTGAGGTGGCTCTTTGCAAAAGGTGGCCAAAGAATTGGAGCTATAGCTTTAGCATCAGTCCTTCCAATGAATATTCAGGGTTGATTTCTTTTAGGATTGATTGGTTGGATCTCCTTGCAGTCCAAGGGACTCTCAAGAGTCTTCTCCAACACCAGAGTTCAAAAGCATCAATTCTTTGATGCTTAGTGTTTTTAATGGACCAACTCTCACATCCATATCTGACTACTGGAAAAACTATAGCTTTGACTAGATGGACCTTTGCCAGCAAAGTGATGTCTCTTTTTAATACCTGTCTAAGTTTGTCATAGCTTTTCTTCCAAGTGGCAAGAATCTTTTAATTGCATGGCTGCAGTCACCATCCACAGTGATTTTGGAGTCCAAGAAAATAAAGTCTGTCACTGCTTCTACTTTTCCCCTTCTCAGGGTTCAGTTTACTCATCTGTAAAATGGTATTATTAATAATATCTACCTCATTGGCTGTGGGAAAGATTACAAACTACAGAGAAGGCACTTGGCACAGTGCCTGGACTATGGTAAGTGCTCAGAAACATCTGGCATTATTTGTTGCTACTGTTGTAATGATTGACTTGCATGGCTAGCCACTGAATTAAGGGACTATAACTTTTCATCTTTACATACTCTGCACCACTGCAGAACTTGGCATCGTGTCCTTGAAAGTTTATTGACTAAATGAATGGATAAATGAATGCTTTAGAGAGTAAATTCAGTTACCTTTTTATAATTATCATTTTTCAGGATAGTAGTTCCAAGAATGGGCGTCAAAGTCATGCAAAAAGCCACTAAGTATTATTAATTCAAGGAGCCAATATTTTTCTTATTAAAATAAAGAGTCACTTCCTGAATACATTAATTGTATTATCAGCCTTGAGAAAGATTAATCTAAAAGCTATGAGGTCTCTCAGCAATGCAGGACCTTGTCTGTTTCCTACAAGATTTCTCACCATCATAGAGATGACAGTACTTCTGATCTACAGAGATTGAGGACTAATGGGATAATGCATTTCATGAAGGATTCCTAACCACAATATGAGGGGGAGCAACATTAAAGCACGTTTTTATTATCTTGTGAATTCATGTTTTCTATTTGATTGCTTTTCTCCCCCTCGAGAGAATTGTGGTTCCACTCAAGCCCAGGCACATGCAATGCCTTTGGAGTTGTGTGGTGCTGACTCGTGTCCTCAGGGACTGTAAGTACTAAGGGTGATGCTGTTCTGTTCATCACCCTCGAATCAAGACTCCGTCATCAGAATGAGACGATGCCTTACTCCACCTGCAAGAGAATGGGATTCTATTGGCATTTTGGAAGTCTGAGTCCAAGCCAGACACTCTGGCAGTTATTTGGGAGAATAATATTTGTCCTGCTTATCTGCAAAGGCTGCTGGAAGACTCTAGTGAGCGGTTTTATAGAGTACAAAGTGATCTACAAATACAAGCATTTTTATTATGATTAAAAACACATCTCATCTTCTACTGGAACCTCTAGATAAAGGAATGTTGGTATGATAAAGAGCTAGAGCTAAAGGGGGAAAAGTGCTAAAAACCTAATTACCAAATATGGCATTAAGAGAGTAATTACTTGATTAATTAATGATAGGGGCCCTATGTTTAAAGTCTTTCAGTTATACTGACATCAACCATCTTTGCCTATCAGGATTGGCTTATTTCTGCCGACGAAAAACTACCAAACCAGTGAGGCCTAACTGACATGTGATTAATATGGACTCTGTTAATTGTATGGTTGAGTTTTATGCATGAAGCTGTATCCCTGATTTTTCTCCCTTAATTTCCTTCTGTTTAACTGTTGGTTGTAAAACAGTTTTAAATATATCTGCTGAGCATGAGTGCAAGTTTTGCAACTTGCTAAGTGCCTGAGTCAGTTTGGGCATTTCATGTAGTAAAACAGACTTGGGGGAACTCATAGGCTGCGAGATGGATTGCCGCTTGGCTTCCACTCCCAACCCTGCTGGCTCTTTCCTGCAGCTGCTCACTGGCACTGAATCTTATCTGTTATCATTAAGCACATGCATAACATCAATAGTGGCAAAAGGCTTAATCACTTTCTTTTTGCCAGCCCATCTGATGGCCCTCTTCAACCTCTTTCTGGACAGATGAAGATGATGACAGCTGCCAGTCTGGTCTTCTCAGCAATCATTTACCCTTTCTGTTAGTGGCACCTGATTTCCTTTTGGGACCCTACCCTTCCTCCTACACTTTGCCTGCTCATATTCTCTGTGGTTCAAGTAGAGCTGATCTCATTTCCCTTGCTCCAGGGCAGGTCTTACACAAATAGAATCTCAACGATTGGTTTAAGGATGGGCATGTGACCCAAGCTGAGCCTGTGAGAGGCACCCCTGGGACCCAGGTGGCACTAGTGGTGAAGAACCCCCCTGCCAAAGCAGGAGATGCGAGACAGGCCGCAGGTTCTGTCCGTGGGTTGGACAGATCCCCTGGAGGAGGGAATGGCAGCCCACTCCAGTATTCTTGCCTGGAAGATCCCACAGACAGAGGAGCCTGGCGGGCCATGGTCCATTGGGTCACAAAAAGTCGGGCACGACTGAGGCGGCTTAACACACACACACGTGGGGAAAGAACAGCTCTCTCTTTCCATTAAGCCTAGAGTTTCTGGTCTCTTTGTCACAAACAAAGGAGAGTTCAGCCAAGAATGCAGACAGAGGAAAGGAGAGCCAAGAGATGGAGAGAGATAAACTCTGCAGGCCTTGTTTGAATATGTGGGTTTGGTCATACCAGAAGACAAACCTGATCCTGTGCTTTGCCATTATATGAGCCAGTTTGAATAGATTTTTGTCACTTGTAACATAGAGTCTTGACTCAAATGATGCTGCTGATCACCATACCTTCTGCCTCAGCATTTATGTTCAGATCCTTAAGAAAAATGAGAACGAGACAGAAAGAAGTCAGCCTGCAGGAAATAAGATTCAGTGTTTTAGACATACTTATACTTTTTTTTTTTGTCAAGCTGCGAGGCATGTGAGATCTTAGTTCTCCATCCAGAGATTGAAGCTGTGCCCCCCTGCAGTGGAGTGCAGAGTCCTGACCACTGCACCACCACAACAGTCCCAGAGATACATATACATTAAAAAAAATATATATTTCCTCCCCTAGAAAAAGTGCTTGCGTCCATCAGACACTTTCCCTTATTTTATTGGAGTGGCCTGATTAAAGTGATTCTGTGACATCTTGCTGGTTGGAGAATGGCTTCATTCACTGGAGGAGACCCTGCAGTTCATTCATTCATTCAATGATGGGTGTCTACTTGTGTGAGGTGATAAAGATGTGTCAGGTAAACAAGATCTCTGTTTACCTAGCAGAGATTACAATCTAATAGATTTTAGTGAATCAAGAATCCAGGATACATAGATATAGAGAAAAATTAACAGATTTTCATAATACCCTTTATTGATGGGTAGGACCACCTGAGGATAGATCCTATGACTTTGAAGGTATGTTCATAATATTATTACAGAAATATTCATGCTTTGATGTTTGTTTTACTCTACAATGAACCTCAGGTCATTATAGTTTTTACTCTTAAAAAGGAAAATTTTTATTAAAAAGGAAATTGAGGCAGCTCAACAATAAGAAGATTGGAAGGACTGAAAAATACGCCCCCCACCCCCCAAGCCCCATTAATCCTATTACTATAAAACAACTGACTTTCTTTGGGGCTACTAAGATTTTTGCAGATTTTGGGCACCTTTACTCCAGTGAGCTACAAACACTTTATATGGTTGAGTGCATTTTATTTTCCCCAGCTCTGCTGATTGTATCAGAGGCCAGAGTTATATTTCCCAATTCACAGAGGGGATAACCAATGGAGAGAAGGCTAGAGTTGTCTGAGGTATCACAATTGGAGATTGAGACAGATACTGATCCACTCTGGTCCTTATGAGATCTTTCAATGACCCTCTCTCCACTCTCAACCTTGATTCACCATTCCCCAAATATGGAATCCCCAAAGGCATTCCATGCCTTTATCACCACTGTTCTTTATCCTGGACTGTTTGTACCTCTGTGTCCCTTCCTCTCCTGAATTTTCACCTCTAGCTGTCCTTCCAGACCTCAAGAAAAAGCCTTCTCTTTTCATAAAGCTCTCTGAGATCTTTCCTAGATAGAAGCAATTTCCTTATATTCTCATTATATTTGATTTATTCCTGCAGCTTTTTTTTTCAAACTTAGTCTAATATTTATTTACATCCTTCTCTCTCCTGATGGCATGTAAACTCATTTAGACAAGGAAAGCTGCCTGGCTCCTTCTTGTGACTCTGATTGGGTGTGCTGCTTTGAAAGAGAATTAAATAAGTATTTGCTGAATGAATGATGCGTGGGTTCTTTCACAGATTAAAAATGAGGCTAAATACCTCCTGCTTTCTCTCAGCTGAGTCTTGCAGAGGCTGTTCCCTTTCTAGGATATGTGCTTCCATTCCCCTTACTTCTGCCACTGGCTAGTTTACAGCCCACACTAAGAAATACATTTTATAGTTAACTCATTATAAACATATCATGAAATATTAACCTTTGCTACCTGAAATATGTTCTGATCTATACTCTATTACTCTATTCTGTTTCCTTCTATCCTTTTCTCTTCTACTGTGCTATTGTCCAGTCTATTATTTCATTTCAAAAGACATTGGTTGTGGCACACTATTTCATTTCCTTAACCTAATTAGAGTTTACAAGAAGCATTGGCCTAGTTGATTCCTATTTATCTTTCAGATCTCTGTTCACAAGTTACTTCTTCAGGAAAGTCTCCTGACCTCCCAGGCTAGATTGAGCCTCTGCTAGAGCCCCCTCTTCTTCAGAGAATTTAATCATGTCTTCTTGTGTAATTGTTTGGCTGTCTTTTTTCCCCATTAAACTCCAAGCTTCATGAGGGTAGGGCTTCTTTATTTTTTATCATCATATTCTTAGTGCCTAGTACAGTGTCTGGGACCCACCTATGCACATTAAAACTTTGTTGAATAAATTACCTGGGTATTTTTAAATTGATGGATGAGAGACTGTCATAGTCACATTTGCGCTTTAAGTAGATCTTCTAGGCTACATGCATTTCATTGTTCAAAGGACAGATGAAGTTGGGGAGGTGTTGAAGGGTGGAAGGCCTCGATGCCGAGAGGCAGGGAGATCAGTTTGGGAGCCAATATAGAGGGGATCTGAAGTAAGGGAAAATTAGTGGTGTTGAAGAACTAAGGACAGGTCCCTGAGATTGTTTGAAGGGAAAACTGAGGGAACATAATGATCTGTTTTGGGGGTGAATCCAGTTCTTGTGAATTCTTTTCCATCATGATCAGACAGCAGGAAGTCACCCTTCTGGCTCTAGGTGCCTCCCAGGCTGAAGGTCTTCCTCGTCCTGGGGTTTTGCCCCTGGAGGGATGCAATAAAGGTATCACAGCCTCTGTTGGGTCTACTGCCTCACAGCACCATTCCAGGGGCTAATTATACCCTGGCTCTCTTTGTTTTCTCCATTTCTGTTAGTTTTAAACCAATTAAGATGGGGAGGGATTTTAAGTAAGATTGTGTCTTTATTGATCAGTTTTACACTAACGTCTTAGTTCTTAGTTAAGGGAGTCCAATGCTCTTGCCTACAGACACAAAAGCCTCCTGAGCTGACCTAACTCACAGCAGAGGAAAGGCAGGCTCCCATGGCACTCAGTTTAGAGATGCAATGGCCGCACGATCCCTCAGCTCCCAGGACCAGCTCTGGACTGGACTGTGTTTCCTGGCAATAGCTCTGGAACCCAGGGCTGTGTCTATGCAGTGTGACTGAGACTTCTCTCGGTACTAGATTTGGTATCTGTGCTCGTCATGAGGGCACATTGCCCAGATATGGTTCAGACTGTCTGTGATTGTTCTAATTTGGTTATTCAAACAGCCAAAATAATGACTAAGGCAACTGACAAAAATATTTTTGGTGCAGAGTGACATCAACCACTTGACCACTGACCTCTGTTAGAGTTGGAAATCTTAAATCAAGCACAAAAGGAGCAGTCCATAGGATGAGGAGATATTTATCAGAGGCCATCCCATCTCCTTTTCCTAGGGTCATGCTATATAGAACAAGGGCCCTCTGGCTGTATTTCTGCCAGCACCCTTTCCTCTGTTCATTATCTCTACCTCTCTGAGATACACCCTTTCCCCCTTCTGGGTTGACTATGCATTGAACTGTTTCTTCTTAGATAAACTATTTTTCTCCCAAGATAAATCTCATTTTATTATGTGCTGTCCATATTTCTAATCCACTAAGTCCATTTATATTATCATTTGACCTTGCCCGATGCTTGGCCTACTTCTCATTTCAGTGTTGCCATGACTCCAGAGTTGCCACAGAACAAGCAAGGAGCACACTTCCTTCCACTACAGAAAAAGGAGGGGAGAAGAGGAAGAAAAACCAATGAGGAGAAAAATGATCCTCTGTTTACTTTCTGTACAGGACCAGCTGTGGTCTCATACAAAATGTGTGGAAAGAACCAGCCATATAGAGAGTAATGATAACAAGTACCATTTGACTGTTTTATATATATTAACTTTCTCAGTTCTTACAGCCACTCTCTGGAGAATGTGCTGTGATCATCTCCTTTCAGCTGAGGAAACTGAGGCACAGAGAGTTTACACATAATATGCCCCAGATAAGTGTGCTAATGTAACTACTAAGTGATTGAGTGAAGCTAACATATAAATTATACAGATTCTAAATTTTAGTAGCTTTCAAATTTTCCCTTTTTAAAAAATATTTATTATTTATTTATTTGGGTTTCCGAGGTGGCTCACTTATAAAAAATCTGCCTGCCAAAGCAGGACAGATCCCATGGACAGAGAAGCATGACAGGCTACAGCCCGTGGAGTCACAAAGAGCCGGACGTGACTGAGCATGTGCTCACACTCACGCTGTAATTTGTTTATTTGGCTGTGCCGGCTGTTAGTGGCAACATGCAAACTCTTAGTTGCAGCATGTTGGATCTAGTTCCCTGACAAGGTATCAAACCTGCCCCCATGCTGCACCACCCCCCCCCCTGCAATGGGGGCACAGTCTTAATTCCTGGACCGTGGGTAAAGTCCCTAAAATTCTCAGTTTTTAAGCTCAGGTGTCAGACATAAGTGATCTCAACTGTTACACAGTCATTATTTAAAAATGGGCGAGAGAGCGTGACCACACCTTCTTGGCTCATTTGCTGTCTCCCCACAAATAAACTCACAGATATAGAGAACAAACTTGTGGTTACCAATAGGGAGGGAGGTGGGATGGATTGGAAGTTTGGATGCAAGCTATTATATACGGAATGGGTAAGCAACAAGATCCTACTATGTAGCACAGGGAACTATATTCAATATCCTATGATAAACCATAATGGAAAAGAAATTTTAAAAGAATATATATATATATACATATATATGTATAACTGAATCATTTTTCTGTAAAGCAGAAATTCACACAACATGGTAAATCAATTATCCTTCAATAAAATAACTCTTTTAAAAGCAAAATAATTATGATGCACATGAATTTGAGTCCCAGTTTTCAATTCTGCTTCTCTAGAGAAAAACCTGACTAATATATATCATATATATATACTATATTAATCAAGAAGGCATTTCTAATTTCTAAAAGTTAAGATTTTCTTTTGATTACTTTTAAATTATTCATTTCTTTTTTATTGGCTGAAAAACTTTCTTTTTTTAATTGACTATTAATTTAATCCTTAATTTTTTCCAAACAATATATTCTTTGTGGACAAATGCATAGCTGTTTTTCATAAATATTCCAGGGACATAAGAAAAAAACAAGTAGTTCTTGTTTGGTGGATTTAGGATTGAAATATACCTATAATTTTATTATTCATTTCCTCAATCTCCAATGAGACAGTTAATTTAGGTAGGTTGATAAGGAGTCCAGAGTCCTCAAGGAGGAAGTAGTCCAGGCCCTTGAGAAGGAGAAAAGCGTCCTGGGCTCTCAAGGAGGAGAAAGGGACAAACATTTTTTCCCTACATTCCTTGTCTTAGTCACATAAAACGCTTTTTCTTTAAGACCAGAACTAATGTCTCAAGGCTATGTTTTCCCTTAAACTCTGTACCAATGATAATATAAAAACAAAGTATCCTGCTTGAGGACTTGTTTCTCCTTCTTAAGAACCTTCTGACTAATCCTGTCATCTTAAAATGTATGATGTGGGAGTGGGTCTGCTAAGACCTTTCTATTGTCAGTTCTCAGTTCAGTTCAGCTCAGTCTCTCAGTCGTGTCCAACTCTTTGTGACCCCAGGGACTGTAGCACACCAGGCTTTCCTGTCCTTCACCAACTACCGGAGTTTGCACAAACTCATGTCCATCGAGTCAGTGATGCCATTTAACCATCTAATCCTTTGTGATCCCCTTCTCCTGCCTTCAATCTTTCCCAGTATCAGGGTCTTTTCAAATGAGTCACTTCTTCGCATCAGGTGGCCAAAGTTTTGGAGTTTCAGCTTCAACATCAGTCCTTCCAATGAATATGCAGGACTGATTCCTTTAGGATGGACTGGTTGGATCTGCTTGCAGTCCAAGGGACTCTCAAGAGTCTCCTCCAACACCACAGTTCAAAAATATCAGTTCTTTGGCACTCAGCTTTCTTTATGGTCCAACTCTCACATCCATACCTGATTACTGGAAAAACCATAACTTTGACTAGATGGAACTTTGTTTTCAAAGTAATGTCTCTGCTTTTTAATATGCTGTCTAGGTTGGTCATAGCTTTTCTTCCAAGGAGCAAGTGTCTTTTAATTTTGTGGCTGCAGTCACCATCTGCAGCGATTTTGGAGCTCCCCAAAATAAAATCTACCTTTAAAATAATGAATTGAAAAGTGTTCTTTTTGTATTCTGGATACATGTCATTTATCAGATACATGAATTGTGGATACTTTCTTCCTTTTTATGGGTTGTCTTTTTATTTTCTTGATGGTGTCATTTTAACCACAAACATTTTAAATTTCAAACAGTCCAATATTTATAATATTTTCATCTGTTGCTTGTGATTTCAGTGACATTGCTTAGAAATCATTGCTTTACCCAAAGTCATGAAGATCTACTCCTATGTTTTCTTCTAGGAGTTTTAGGTATTATATTTATGTCTATGTTCCACTTTTCTTAAGTAGGAATCGCACTTTGTTGTTTTGCATATGGACATCCTCCCTAGATTCTTTTCCTAAGGTGTTGATACACTCTCCGACTTCCAGCATATTCCTATTCATTTTCCATTCATTCTAATAAGGGAATAATCTTGGCTGGGAGTAGAATCTTGGTTGCAATCTCACAGTGTCTGTGGCTGCTATTTTACTGTTTTTCAGCTTCTATGGTGGCAGTAAAGAAATCTGATGCCATTCTGATTATTTTTCCCTTACAGAGCTTGTGTTCTTTTATTTTAGCTTTTTAAATTTATTTTTTAATTGAAGGATAATTGCTTTACCATATTGTGTTAGCTCCTGCCATATAGCAGCATGGATCAGCCATGGGTATAAGCATGTCCCCTTCCTCTTGAACCTCTCTCCCACCTCACACCCCACCCTCTAGGTTGTCAGAGCACATGATTTGAGTCCCCTGCACCGTACAGGAAACTCCCACTGGCTATTTAATTCTACATATGGTAATGTTTCAATGCTATTCTCTCAATTTGCCCCACCCTCTCCTTCCCACATTGTCTCTGCAAGTCTGAGCTTACCTTCTTTCTATGTGAATGCTTTTCTTTTCACCCAAAGTTTGGAATATCACCAAGATGCTTCCTCGTGTGTCTCTTTACTCTACATTCCTGACAGAACTCAAAGAGTTTCACGTGTTATAACTCTTCTTTGCTCCTCCTGGAGCACCCATGTTTCACATACTGGGCCTTCTGGATATATTCTCCACGGCTCTTAAGTTTTCCTTCATGATTTCCATCTCTTCACATTTTTCATTTGTGTTTTGAAATATTTCTTACAATTTGATCTTCCAGGCCATTAATTTGGATCTCAACAATGACCACGCTCTATTTTGATTTCTTTCCTGAATCTCTTAGTTGAGATTTTTTGACTCCAGTAAGGCTATCTTGCTGTTGTGTGTTTTGTAAGTCAGTCTCCATAAGTACTTGTTATTTTTTATTTTATTTTTAATTTATCTTTTCAGACCATGCTTTGCAGCACGTGGGATCTTATTTCCCCAACAAGGGATCGAGCACATGTCCCCTGCATTGGGAGAATGGAGTGTTAACCAGTGGACCACCAGGGAAGTCCCCAAGTGCTCATTATTTTTATTTAAAAAATTATTAATTTAATTTAATAAATTAAATTAGAAATTTATTTTAAAAGTGTTGACATTCTTCTTCAGCAGCTCTATTTTACTGTACATGCATTCTGTGTCTTCTTATGGATATTTCCATGTCAGGAGAAACTCACATTACCTACATATTCACTAGAGCCTGCTGTCCAAAGACCCCAGAAGCCCTTAGAAGTGGGAGAGGTAGAGAAATTGAATGCGTGCCTGAGAGAGTGAGGGAGTTTGGATCATTATCTTCCAAGGACACTTGCAACAGGTTACACCACTTCAGTTTCAGTTTCTGATCTAATTCTCTGCCTCTTCAAGCAGAATGTGTTCTCTTAGGCCTGGGCCTGAATCCTATTTGTTTTTGCACACTTAACACTTGGTCCAGGGCGTGGGGCATAAAGGACTTTCACCAGCTATACTTGGAACGCATGAATGCAAATGTGAAACTCCAATGAATAATTTGATCAGGACTCAGGAAATTCATCTAGAATCTTGCATTGCCCACAGAGTCTTTGACTCTGGTAATTTAAACAAAGGAGATTTTATTGGAATGATTTTGAGATAGTTCAAGGATTGAGAAAGTAGAGAACTAGGCCTGGAAATGGGCAGGAGCCAAGGCAGCCCTTGAGGGCCAGGAAACTAGAAGTCAGGAATAACCAAGCAGTAGAAACACTAAGATCAGTGTTACATTACTGAGGGAATGTCCCCCAGTCTTTTTAAAAAAATTGCTCACTCAATATTTAAAGCCCTGGAGAGACTCTATCAGCTATACAACAACCATGGCAGGAAGGATTTGATCTATTGGCTTCTGGAGTGGGAGTCAGGCATCTGGATTTCCCACCTCAAAAAGGCAAACCCACAAAAGAAAGTAACTCCTCCTAAGGGCAGGGTGTGTTAGGGAGGGTGGCATGGTGCCAGGTGACCACAAAACAGCATGTTTCCAAAAAAGGAGATTTTTAGAAAAGAGGTGTCTGATTTCCAAAGTAGTGCAAATGTTCCCTCTCTGAAGCCTACCTTTTCTCCCTGCTGTTGGAGCCCCTATGAGTACTTTCAATGCTGGAGTGATGGAGGGGAGAGGAAAGGGTAAATGAAATGCTATCAGACTCATACCGGCCCCCTCCATCTTCCAAGCCCTGCTCTTCTGAAGTGGGACCTGTTCTCTTGGGAGCCAGGGGAATTCTCATAACTGGTTTTACGGAGAGGCAGGTGGGCTCCTGGGGTACTACAATCAACCCATCTCTCATAAAAGCAGTGTAGGTATGACATTTAGGTTCTTAGATTAAACAGACCTTTGTGGGTTGGATTGACATGTTAGTCACTGAACAGTGTTACTAGTTTCCAAACAACCTTCCTTTCCCCCTCTCTTCTTTTCTCTACAAATGGTTATTGAATGTCAGTCGTTGGAAACCAAAACAGCCCCTTTTTAAGCTCCAGTACTTTGACCACCTGATGTGAAGAATCATTGGAAAAGACCTTAATGCTGGGAAAGATTGAAGGCAAAAGGAGAAGGTGGTGGCAGAGGATGAGATGGTTAGATAGCATCACTGATTCAATAGACATGAATCTGAGCAAATTCTGGGAGATAGTGGAGGACAGGGGAGTCTGGCATGCTGCAGTACATGGGGTCAAAAAGAGTCAGACATGTGACTTAACGACTGAACAGCAACAACATGGAACTTCCAGTCTAGTGGGAGAAAACAGATATGAAACAAAAAAACCACACAACTGAGCACATATTTGTAAACTGGTTCTGTACTATATGCAATAAGTAGTGTCATGACAGAGACCTACTTCAGATGGGGGAGATATGAAAAGGTCTCTGAGGAAATGACACATTGACTGAAGACTTGAATGCCTTAGGCAAATTGCTTCATTCCTCGATTTCCATCTCATCACAAAAAGTTCTAGTCTTGCAGTTCTCAACCCTGGGTAGTATTCAGGTGTATCATTTTGTTGCTGTTGTTGTCATCACAATGATTCAGGGAGTATAACTGAAAGTTTGTGTACAGAAGCGTGAATACTAAAGGTTAACAAGGGTTCTGCATAATAAAGAAGAATCCTGCTTGAAATGCTAACAACATCTTCATCTGAGAAGCCCTGTAGGCAGCCAACCTCATCAGGAGAGTTGCTCCTCAGCGTTTGTTGTTCTGGAAGTGATGGGATGGAATCAGATTGGCACAGCTTGAGTCCCCGTGTCCACTCCTGAACCAAGCACAGTGACTCAGAGTGGGAAGGGGTGAAATTGCCAAGGCAGATAGTGGTGCTGAATTTCTGCTGGGCAGGCGGAGAAGCTGATGGCCATTACGTGGGTGAGAAGGGCAGTTGTGCAAGATGAGGCTGGATAGGGAGGCAGGGCTGATCACTCGGGGCCTTGTCAAAGATTCTGGATTCCTCCTGAGTGCCCTGGGAGACCACAGACAGGTTTTAAGCAGGGGAAGAGGATGGCATAATTTGTGTCAAGCTTCAGAGAGTGTACACTAAATTTTAGTGGGGACATGACTGAGTGACTGAGCACATATGGGCTTCTTGCCTAGACCTTCCTCCATGGAAGAAAGACTGTATCTCCTCTGCTTCTTTTACCTTCTCCTTTCTTCTATCTTTTTAATGAATAGATTCCATTGTCTTCTACCTAGAGATAAAGAACAAAGGCAGAATTGTGCTCTGGGAAAGCACTATTCTTTCATAGGCCTTTATCAAGTGTGGTTTTCTGATCTGCATCACATGACAAAATCTGCTTTCTGCTCTGGAGATGAGAGTTGGAAATGAGCAAGAGTTCTTATTCCAGGAAGTCATTCTTTTAATCCAATTAATTACCTAGTGGAAAATCTCTCCATCCCAGCAATGCTTATGCTGTGATGGCCAAGTCCAGGGCATTGCCAACATATCTTTGCAAATTTCATTAGCAGTGGCTATTTCCGTTTTCTTCTAGGTCATTAATGAGTTTGTTAAATGAGGTCAGTTCCAGCACCAGCCTCTGACATGCCCTTTTGCTTCCAACCAGATGTACTTCCCATTTATCCCTGATTACGTGGTATTTTCACCCTGCCAGCAATCCATTTAGATGAGAGCATTCAAAAATAGGCCAATTTAATTTGAAGCACAACTTTTATGGAAATAGTTGTCAAATGCATTTCTGATGCCCACATAATGTTACTGTACTCTTGTCATCTGCTCACTCTTCTGTTCTCTTTTATACTTCTTCCTATTGCTTTTTGCCAAACAAGTTTTTTTCAATTGTAATAAAATGCACATAACATAAAATTTACTACCTTAGCCATTTTAAGTGTACAGTTCAGTAATATTAAGTATATTCATACTGTTGTGCAAGTAATCCCCAGGACAATTTTTTTTTTTAATATTATTTTATTAGTTGGAGGCCAATCACTTCACAACATTTCAGTGGGTTTTGTCATACATTGACATGAATCAGCCATATAGTTACACGTATTCCCCATCCCGATCCCCCCTCCCACCTCCCTCTCCACCCGACTCCTCAGGGTCCTCCCAGTGCACCAGGCCTGAGCACTTGACTCATGCATCCCACCTGGGCTGGTGGTCTGTTTCACCATAGATAATATACATGCTGTTCTTTCAAAACATCCCACCCTCACGTTCTCCCCCAGAGTTCAAAAGTCTGTTCTGTACTTCTGTGTCTCTTTTTCTGTTTTGCATATAGGATTATCGTTACCATCTTTCTAAATTCCATATATATGCGTTAGTATGCTGTAATGTTCTTTATCTTTCCGGCTTACTTCACTCTGTATAATGGGCTCCAGTTTCATCCATCTCATTAGAACTGATTCAAATGAATTCTTTTTAACGGCTGAGTAATATTCCATGGTGTATATGTACCACAGCTTCCTTATCCATTCATCTGCTGATGGGCATCTGGGTTGCTTCCATGTCCTGGCTATTATAAACAGTGCTGCGATGAACATTGGGGTGCACGTGTCTCTTTCAGATCCCAGGACAATTTTATCTTGCAAAATTAAACTCTATACCCATTGAACAACCATTCTCATTTTCTCTTCCTCTAAGCCCCTGGAACCTACCACTCTACTTTCTGCTTTTACAAATTTGGTTACTCTAGATACCCTGTGTGTGTAGAATCATAGAATATTTATCTTTTTGTGACTTACTTATTTCACTTAGCATAATGCCCTCAAGGTTCATTCACATCGAAGCATGTGCCAGAATTTCTTTCCCTTTAAGACTAAATGATATTCCATTATATATATATATATATATTCCATTATATACATATATTCCATTATATGTATCTACATATGTCTACACTAAATTTTGATTGTCCATACATCTGTTAATGGACACTTGGGTTGTTTCTACCTTTCAGTTAATGTGGATATTGCTTCTATGAACATGGGTGTACATTTCTTTCAATTCTTTTATTCATATACCCAGAAGTGAAATTGCAGAATCATATGGAAATTCTATTTTTAATAGAATTTTTTAGAGACTGTTATACTATTTTCCACAGGGGGTCACCATTTAACATTCCTACTAACAGTGCGCCAAATTTTCAGTTTCTCTATATCTTTCCCAGCATTTGTTATTCTATCTTTTTGACTGTACACAACCTAATGGGTATAAAGTGATATTTCATGGTGGTTTTGGTCTTCCCAGTGGCTCAGATGGTAAAGAATCTGCCTGCAGTGCAGGAGACCTGGGTTCGATGCTAGGTTGGGAAGGTCTCCTGCAGGATGGCGTGGCAACCCACTCCAGTATTCTTGCCTGGAGAATCCCCATGGACAGGGGAGCCTGGTGGGATACAGTCCTTGGGGTCGCAGTCAGACACGACTGAGTGACTAAGCACACGGCACGGTCCCTGGTGGTTCTGGTTTGCATCTCTACAATGACTAGTGATGCTGAGCACCTCTTCATAGCTTGTTAACCACTTGAATATCTTGTTTGGAGAAATATCTATCTAAGTTCTTTGCTCATTTTTTAGTTAGGTTTTTTGTGTTGTCATAGGAGTTCTTTGTATATTCTAGATATTAATCTTTTTATCAGATATATGACTTGCATTTCCCTTATTCCATAAGCCACTTTTTCATTCTGTTGATTGTGTTTTTTGATGTATAGAAGTTTTAAATTCTGGCTTAATCTCCTAATGAGTTTTATGATTTTGGAAATTATCATTTTTCTTGTAGAAATTAGCATTCTGTGTATTTGCCACACTTTTTTTCTCTATTATCCAATTCTGATACTTCACCTTCTTTAGGGTTAGCATTTCTGAATCATAACTGTTGGCATCAATTTCCACAATATGAAAGAAATATTAGTAATGACTTGAAATAAGAAAAATAAGAAGGTGGGATAGGTAGTTTGTTGCTTCATTTGGAAAAATTAAGAAGTGACCGGGGTGAGTGAACATTAATAATGATCTTTAACACTGCATAACATTCTATGGCCAATCTTGTCTTTTTTCCAATGATCCTGCATAAAAGAGATTGTAATTCCCACTTTACAGGTGAGAAAACTGAGATTAAAGAGAGGTATCTTGTTCAGTTTCACAAACATTACAAACATTCTTCTGTTCTGTGCAACACCTCCAAGGAGATGTTTGGAAACCCTTCTGAAAATAAGTGAATAACCTCTTACCTCATTCCTCTCGTTTGAGCCTGCCCTGTGCTACAAAATTGAGACTTGCTTACCTATCAGATGCAGGCATTGCGCTGTGAACTTCACATGCCTTAGTTCATTGATCCACCTCACTGTGCAAGGCAGTCTGAGGCTCAGAGAAGTTAAAGAATTTTGCCCAAGATCACACTTCCAAAAAGTGGTAGAGCAAGAATTTGTACCCAAGCCAGCCTGATTCCAAAGCTGCTTCATCCCAAGTTTAGATCACAAAAGAGACCTTGAGTCAGAACATACTCTGCTTGCTGCTGCTGCTGCTGCTAAGTCGCTTCAGTCGTGTCCGACTCTGTGCAACCCCCCAGACGGAAGCCCACCAGGCTCCCCAGTCCCTGGGATTCTCCAGGCAAGAACAGTGGAGTGGGCTGCCATTTGCTTCTCCAATGCATGAAAGTGAAAATAAGAGGGAAGTCGCTCAGTTGTGTCCGACTCTTAGCGACCCTATGGACTACAGCCTACCAGGCTCCTCCTTCCATGGGATTTTCCAGGCAAGAGTACTGGAGTGGGGTGCCATTGCCTTCTCCGATACTCTGCTTAAACTATCCTTATTATAAAGTACCTCAAAAGACCCTTTGTTGATCAAATTATTTTGCTTAGACTTTCAGTCCCCTTTCATTTGCTGTTTGTTTTAGGAAGGAGTTATAGTCTCAGATCTCTGCTCTGCAGTGAACTAGTTGTGAAACTGTAGATAAGTAGCAAACTCCTCTTGGCCTTGATTTTTTCATCTGAAAACTATCCATTATATCATGTACTTCATGTGATTGACTTGAGTAGTAGTAAATGAAATAATATATGCACAAATGCTTAGCAGATAGCCTAGCCCACGGTAAGCACTCAGTAAATTTTAGCTATTTTATTAATTTATCAAATTTAAAATACATTTTATAAAAAAATTTGACCCATATAGTATATAGGATATACTATATGTCCTTCTCTTAGTCCTTCATGATTTTTCCTTGTTAAACAGAGTACATAAAAGGAGACTCACAGTGAAATCTTTTGCTGGAAAAGTTAGCTACAGGTAGGTTCTGCGTCAGGACTTGATGTTGCTGTAAATTATTAAAAAGCCTGAGCAATGTTATAGACACACAGTACTTGTTCTGTCACATAAAAGAAATCCAGAGATGGGAAATTCAGAGCTGGTGTGGCAACACCATGAAGTCTTTCAGACACAGGCTCTGTCTCTTTGGTTTCACTAGCGCTAGAGCATAGTCTTTAACTTCAAAGTGACCTAACGGTTCAGCGTGGTTGCAGAAGCTCAGCCATCATGCCCATATTTGAGAAAGCAGAAAGGAGGAGAAACAGAAGAACAGACAAGGCACAGCTTTCAGTTCTAAGGAGTCTTTTGGGAATCTCATATAGCACTCTCATTTATATATCATTGGCCAGTCTTTAATCAGTACTGGCTTACTGGCTTTATGTAGCAGCAAGACAGGCTTGGAAATGTCATCTTTTAATTGGTTTCATTTCCACCCTTATTAGAATCTGGTTACTAAGAAAGAAGGGGAAAGGGATCCTGGGATGGTAATTTGCAGTCTCTGCCTCAGAGGCAAAAATTGGGGTGCATTGAGGTTTTAGAGCAATTGTACCTAGAATTGCTCCTGAGGCTGGAGAGAGTCTGGGGAAAGGACAGACTCAGGGATCTCTGTTTATGTGTATTAGATATTGAAGTTGCATAGGAAGTTTATTTTGCTAAAACTGTTCTACTGCCTACAGTAATTCTGCAAACTACTATTAGAAAGCAAGGGACTATTACCATTCATTCCAGTCTACCAGTCCAGTCCATCAGTCATACCACCAGTCCATTCAAAATAAGACTGAAGGCAGGAATATTACATAAAGGAATAGAGAGAGGTTATACCAGGATATTTGAGGTAATAAAAACTTACCTATGTGCATGTCCCTATAGCAAATTAAAGGAGCAATCACCTTGAGTTGTTGTGTTGTGCTGTGGAAGTTGTGTGAAGAAAGGTGAGGTCTTTTTCCCACATGAACATGGCTGTGCCCATTTTGATGTTGGATCTGAACTCATGTTATGATTACATTGGATTTAACCTCATGTGCACAGAACCAATTAAATGTTTTAATCAATGATTCCACTGGCCTTTCAAGTCTTATTTTGGGTAAGCAAATGTTTTGGTTTTTTAGAAGTAGATCTGCATTCAAATTTCCTGTTCCAGCAGACCCACGGGGATCGTTCTGCTGTCAGATCATGTGTTCTGGTTTCTGGTACTCTGTGCTCTGCCAAAGGATTGATTCACTCTTGCCCACATGTTCCTCGGGCCTAGTGCATCAGTAGATATTTGATAAATGTTTGTTGACAGTAATTGCTACTAATTATGCAATGCAATCGAGTTGTAAAAATGCACAGGCCCTCACTTTAAAACTGTCTTCAGAATCTGTTTGGTAAGATCATGTAATAATGAGGTCAGGGTTTTTTTCCTTCAGTGGCTAAAGTTTTTTTGAAGGATGTAATATTGAGCCTTCAGATGTTGAAGTCAATTCCAAAGAAAACAGGACTTGGAGGAGGACCCAGGAGAGGGAAGTCCGCAGTGAGCACTTGCTTAACAAAATACTTGTCCTCATGCTGGGACTGGCCTTCCCACCCTCTTGATGGGTTGCTCCTCATGGGGGCCCAGGTGCTGCTGCCAGAATGATCTGAGGTTGGGACCTTCCTCCTCTCCATCAAGGTGCCTCTCTCTTAAGCCCAGTGAACACATTTGCCCTGTCTCAGTTCAGAGTTCTGACACTGCAAAAGAAACCGCTGCCTGGGCCCTCTGCACGAAGATACTCCTTTTTGCATCCCTACCTCATTGGTGGCCTACTCCTTGTTTCTTTGGAGGGTCCCCTTTCTGACATCTTTCTCAGTAGCTACCAGACCTCTGGGCTTCCTTTGTCACCATATAAGACTTCCTTTGTCTCCCCCTCCTGCCACCAGACCCCCAGGAAGGAGGTTAAGCTCTTATTGCCTGACCTCAGGGAGAAACTGGAAGCCCCAATTTCTAGTGGGCTTCCTCCCACTGGAAGCCCCAGTGGGAACTGTTGTATATACTTTCTCACAAAATCACCTTGCAAAGACCTACAGGTCTTGAGAGCACTCTGAGCCCACATGGATCTCTAGTGCCTATTCTTTGGGGAAAGCTGCACCCTGCCTCTGACTAATGTATTTTTGAAACCCACAGGGTTCAGAAGTTGAGGATTGCTTGTGTTTCTGGGACACCGTGTTAACAGGAAGGCAAGACAGTAGAAAGGGGATTAGGAAAATGGTCCTGACCATGGGCACGACTCTGTGGCTTAATTCTGAAGCCTTTGTGGTGTAAAGCAGTGCTTTGAAACCTGACTACAGGTTAGAATCTCCTGGGAGACTTCTTAAAAATGTGGCCTCTTTGTTCTCACCCTAGGATACTCTGATTCAGAGAAACTGACATGCAGACCAGACATCTGTGCTTTTGATGAGCTCCTTAGGTGATCCTGGGGCAGTCACTGGTTAGAGGATGTACACACAGAGAGCAGCCTTGTGTGAAGAGTGGTGTGCATCCATCACAGTGTTGTGGGGGGCATGCAGTCTGGGCTGGAGGGAGCACCAAGGGCTGTTGCCGTCTGCACTTGCAGAGTGTGCCTGGCTCGTCAAGGGGAAAACTGGAGGCCCCAGGGGCCGAACTTCCAAGCTAACTTAGGTTATGCAGGGAATGAGACCATCCCCAAAGGACAGAGTATATCTGAAAGGGGTAAGCTAGAATGGACAGGAGGAAGGAGTTTTGCTAGAGCACTTGGGACGATGGAGCTGGGGATCTTTGTGGGGCTGTTGGAGGATTTTAGGACGAAAAATGGGTAAAAGGAGTTTCTGCTGTATGTTTTTCCATGTGACTGTCCCTTTAGCGATATCTTCCAGGACTTCATGAAAGACCTACTTAAGTTTTCAGGTTGTTTGGTTTGGGTTTATTTTGGATGTGACACCATGCTGGCATGTAGGCAGCCTTGTTTTTTATCCAGGTTATAGACATAAAAATACTGCCCTTGAAGGATTATGATGAGGAGTTGAGATACCCTATTTAATATCTCAGTCAAATATTAGATGCTAAAACAAACAAACAAAAAACACAGCACAATTATTGAATTACCAGCAGTTACTGAGAGCATACATATGCCACATGGTGTGCTGGGCACCATGGAAAAGCAGAGAAATGAAGAGCCTACAGTCTGAATCAATTAACTTTTATCATAAATTTGTGCTCCAGAAAGATCTCTGACTCAGACATCATCAGACCTGACTGCATAAGCTTTGCAGAAAGTCTGTGAGAATTAGAGCCACATATTTAAGAATCTGGCCAGATTTAAGGGTGTCTGAGCTGGAAAGGGCCATAAGAGCATCCATTTCATTTCCCACATTTTCCTGATGAGGACCTCAGGCCTGCAGAGAGGGAGGACTTATAACTGAGATAAATTGTTGTAACTTGTATTAAGTATTTAAAGATGTGGTTTTTATTTATAGAGCAACTCTAAAAGTTATGCCAATATAACCTTCTTAATAGACAGAGCATGAAGTATAAAATGTCAGTGCTAAAATTTTCCTAAGGGCCCCCCGGTTCAGATTGCTTATTTTACTAATGAGGAAACTAGGGATATACTTTACTGTGTCTACTGCTGAGTCATAGCCTGTGGGTGAGTGTATCTTAGCAAGGTTTGAGGTAGGAGACTGGCAAATGATAGTGCAGCAGTCTTGAGTATTTTTTTCCAGAACGGTGTTGATAAACTGCTGCTCAAATACATTTCTTTTCCTTCCTTGACTGCCTAGTTTTATTTGACCACATAGCTACAAGTCAAGTGAAATAAAGAAAGGCAAAAAATGTATAGACATAACATATGTCTATACATGGACAAAGAATATGTGTATAAGTTAGGATGCATTTAAAGGCAAAGTGACATAATGCCTTACAATGGCTTAAGCAATAAAGATGTGTAACTATCCTTGCAGCAAGAAATCTAGAGATAGAAGAGTTCAGATTTGATGCATAGGCTCCATTTGTCATTAGAAACTCGTGTGTGTGGTTTTTTTTTTTTTTTTTTAATTTTCTATCCTGCCAACCTCAGTACATTGGTTTTTCTGTCCAAAGGCTGATGAGCCTAAAGTAATTGTCTCAACGTTCAGCACTAGGTTTTGTGTGCTTGGTCGCTCAGTTGTGTTTGACTCTGCAACCCCATGGACTGGCCCGCCAGGGTCTTCTGTCCATGGGGATTCTTCTGGTAAGAATACTGGAGTGGACTGCCTTGCCCTCCTCCAGGAGCATCAGGTTTTATACATATTCAAAAAAGGAGAGATATAAAGGACTCTCAATTTATCTGTTTATCATGAACCAAAACTTTCCCTAGACAGGATTTCCCAAAATCCTCTGACAGGATTTTGCTGGGTCTCATGACTGGATCTGTGTCACATGTCCTCTAATTTCCAGCAAAGAAAAAAGAAATTGTTCTGCCTGGCCCAAACCAATCATAATTCCCCTCCTAAGTCTGAAGAAAGATCCTTCTTTCTTTGAGATGTTTCTTCTTTGACAATGCAAAATTCCATAAACTACAGACAAGGATAACACTGGGAAAGGAAAAAAGGGATAGCCAATTTTACACATCAAGAGATTCGTAGATCTTGAATTTTGTTTTGGAATAATACTTTGTAAGGCTACTTTCTAGATAGATTAGTAGCTGTACTCTTGAGTTTTATTTTTTTTATTAATTTATTTTAATTGGAGAATAGTTGCTTTACTATATTGTGATTGCTTTTGTCATACATCAATATGAATCAGTCACAGGCATACATATGTCCCCCCCATCCTGAACCCCCTCCCACCTCCCCCCCATCCTATCCCTCTGGGTTGTCCCAGAACACCAGCCTTGGGTGCCTTGCTTCATGCATTGCACTGGTCATCTGTTTTACATATGGTATTGTACATGTTTCACTGTTATTCTCTTAAATCATCCCACCCTCACCTTCTCTAGATGAGTCCAACATCTGTTCTTTACATCTCTGTCTCCTTCGCTGCCCTGAGTGTAAGATCATCGGTATCATCTTTCTAAATTCCATATATATGTGTTAATATACAGTATTTGTCTTTCTCTCTCTGACTTACTTCACTCTCTATAATAGGTTCCAGGTTCATCCACCTCATTAGAACTGACTCAAATGAGTTCCTTTTTATAGCTGAGTAATAATGCATCATGTATATGTACCATAATTTCCTTATTCATTCATCTGCTGATGGACATCTAGATTGCTTCCATGTCCGAGCTATTGCAAATAGTGCTGCAGTGAACACCGGGGTACATGTATCTCTTTCAATTCTGTTTTCTCTGAGGTGTATGCCCAGCAGTGGGATTGCTAGGTCATATGGCAGTTCTAGGGCTTCCCTGGTAGCTCAGTTGGTAAAGAATCTGCCTGCAATGCAGGAGACCCTGGTTTGATTCCTGGGTTGGGAAGATCTCCTGGAGAAGGGATAGGCTACCCACTTGGGCTTCCCTGGTGGCTCAGATGGTAAAGAATCCTCCTGCAATGTGGGAGACCTGGGTTCAATCCTTGAATTGGGAAGATCCTCTGGAAGAGGGGATGGCCACCCACTCCAGTATTCTTGCCTGGAGAATTCCTTGGACAGGGAAAGCTGGCAAGCTGCAGTCCATGGGGTCACAAAGAGTTGGACACAACTGAGTGACTAAGCACACACGCTCATGGCAGTTCAATTTCCAGTTTTTGAAGGAATCTCCGTGATGTTCTCCCTTGTGACTGTACCAGTTTGCATCCCCACCAACAGTGCAAGATGGTTCCCTTTCCTCCACACCCTCTCCAGCATTTATTGTTTGTAGACTCTCTGATGATGGCCATTGACCAGTGTGAGATGATACCTCATGTTTTGATTTGCATTAATTTAATAATGAATGATGTTGAGCATCTTTTCATGTGTTTATTAGCCATCTGTATATCTTCCTTGGAGAAATGTCTGTTTAGCTCCTTTGCCCACCTTTTGATTGGGTTGTTTACTTTTCTGGTATTGAGCTGCTTGTATATTTTGGAGATTAATTCTTTGTCAGTTGTTTCACTTGCTATTATTTTCTCCCATTCTGAAGGCTGTCTTTTCACCTTGCTTATAGTTTCCTTTGTTGTGCAAAAGCTTTTAAGTTTAATTAGGTCTCATTTGTTTATTTTTGTTTTTATTTCCATTACTCTGGGACGTGGGTTATAGAGGATCTTGCTATGATTTATGTCAGAGAGTGTTCTGCTTATGTTTTCCTCAGAGAGTTTTATAGTTTCTGGTCTTACATTTAAGTCTTTAATCCATTTTGAGTTCATTTTTGCAAGTGGTGTTAGAGGGTATTCTAGTTTCATTTTTTTTACACATAGTTGACCAGTTTTCCAAAAACAATTTGTTGAAGAGACTGGAGTAAAAAATCCGAGATTTAAATCTTGGCACTAGCACATATAAGCTGTCATTCAGTTGTCTCATCTGTAAATTAGGAATAGTAATACTACCTATTTCATAGTTTTGGGGGATTGTTATTATTATTATTTTGCAAATAAAGACTTGGTAATATTGTATAGTTGTTAAGTACTTGAAACTCTGTCAAGCACCTAGAAAGTTCTCAATAAACCTTGGCGGCTTTTATTTTGGAACCATTGGTTCTATACATTTAAATTATGTTTGAGTGAAAGACACTCAGTTGTGTCCAACTCTTTGTGACCCCATGGACTATACAGTCCATGGATTCCCCAGGCCAGAATACTGGAGTGGATAACCTTTCTCTTTTCCAGGGAATCTTCCCAACCCAGAGATCTAACCCAGGTATCCCACATTGCAGGCAGATTCTTTAGCATCTGAGCCACCAGCGAAGCCCAAGAATACTGGAGTGGGTAGTCTATCTCTTCTCCAGTGCATCTTTCTGATGCAGGAATTGAGCCAGGGTCTCCTGCATTGTAGGTGGATTCTTTATCAGCTGAGTTTGTCTTCTTTCAAATCAAAATTGTATAAGACTCTCCCCTATTCCCTAAGCCTGTGGCTGTATTTTTCTAAATGTAAAACAATATCTAGTATGGATGTGTCCTCTTGTTGGGTGGGGTGGGAGTGGGGCTTCTCTTCTTCAGCCAAGGAAGTTCAGGCAGAATGTTGCTGGTGCATCTTTCTGATCTTCAGACCCCAGATATGCAGTTGACACCACTCTTGTGGCAGAAAGTGAAGAAGAACTAAAGAGCCTCTTGATGAAAGTAAAAGAGGAGAGTGAAAAAGCTGGCTTTTTCAACATTCAGAAAACTAAGATCATGGCATCTGGTCCCATCACTTGATGGTGAATAGATGGGGAAACACTGGAAAGTGACAGACTATTTTCCTGGGCTCCAAACTCACTGCAGATGGTGACTACAGTCATGAAATTAAAAGATGCTTGCTCCTTGGAAGAAAAGTTATGACCAACCTAGACAGCATATTTAAAAGCAGAGACATTACCTTGCCAACAAAGGTCCATATAGTCAAAGTACAGGTTTCCAGTAGTCATGTATGGATGCAAAGAAGGCAATGACACCCCACTCCAGTATTCTTGCCTGCAGAATCCCAGGGCCAGGGGAGTCTGGTGGGCTGCCATCTCTGGGGTCGCATAGCATTGGACACGACTGAATCTACTTAGCAGCAGCAGCATGCATGGATGTGAGAGTTAGACTATAAAGAAAGCTGAGTACAAAAGAATTGATACTTTTGAACTGTGGTGTTGGAGAAGACTCTGGAGAGTTCCTTGGACAGCAAGGAGATCCAACCAGTCCATCCTAAAGGAGATCAGTCCTGAATATTCATTGGAAGGACTGATACTGAAGCTGAAGCTCCAGTACTTTGGCCACCTATTGTGAAGAACTGACTCATCAGTAAAGGCTCTGATGCTGGGAAGGATTGAAGGGAGGAGGCAAAGGGAACAACAGAGAATGAGATTATTGGACAGCATCACCGGCTCAATGGACATGAGTTTGAGCAAGCTCTGGTAGTTGGTGATGGACAGGGAAGCCTGGCATGCTGCAGTCCACAGTGTCAGAGTCAGACACAACTGAGCTACTGAACTGAACTGAGCTAGAGTGAATCTTACTTAAAAAGCTTACTCAGGTCTAGAATCCATTTATTTGATTTCCAGTTGAATGTTTGCCTCTCAGGTCCAAACCAAAACAGCAATGCAATTTACCTTATCTACATTATATTTCTGGCTGCCAGGGTGAGATCTGGCAGTACCTCAGCTCACAGGAGGGCAGGGCACACAGCCCAATGAGCTTTCTTTCCTAGGTCCAGGAAACTGAGCAGATCTGGAAAATTTGGAAATTTTCAGAGGACTAGCAGATCATTGCCTCCATTCAGTTAGAATATTGACAGGAGGGTGTATTTATTCAGAATCCAATCACCACTGTTATATTTGTGTCCGATAGGAAGCGGAGTTGGTGCCAGAGGAAGGGCTATTGTCACTGTCATTGTTTACAAGACAATAGCTGGGAAGATCTGCTCAAGGTTCTTTTGACCATGGTGCTATTTACAATCTTTGGCATAATTGACTGGATTTTACTGCTACTCCTCTGTTTATTCCTGAGAGTCTCCCTGAGAATTCTATAAATATCCAAGATGTCCCCTGTAAGGGACTCAGTGCTAGAAATTGATGGTCTGAAGGTAGATACTTCCTGTGCTGTGGGCTTTAGACTATAATGAGCAAATATTTGGCTTCCCACTCGTGGGAAAAGGAAGAATTGCCTCTCCTCACATACAGATTCCAACATGAACTCTGCTGTGTCTTATATATAGGTGTTTTTACTGGCCTTGAGAAAGGTCAGAAAACTGGCAAACTTGGGTGTTGGGTGATCATTTTAGAAGATGGGAAAACGCAGGAAATACCTTTAAAATTTTTTCCTGTATATTCTTCCTTGATTTCTCCTCTTTTTAGTTTAATTTTTCTACTATTTATCTTTTTCCTTTCTGTTCAGATCAGTTCAGTTGCATAGTTGTGTTCAACACTTTGTGATCCCGTGAACTGCAGCACATCAGGTTTCCCTGTCCATCACCAACTCCTGAAGCTTGCTCAAACTCATGTCCATTGAGTCAGTGATGCCATCCAACCATCTCATCCTCTGTTGTCCCCTTCTCCTTCCACCTTCAATCTTTCCCAGCATCAGGGTCTTTTCAAATGAATTAGTTCTTTGCGTAAGTTGGCCAAAGTATTGGAGTTTCAGCTTCAACATCAGTCCTTCCAATGAATATTCAGGAATGATTTCCTTTAGGATGGACTGGTTGGATCTGCTTGCAGTCCAAGGGACTCTCAAGAGTCTTCTCCAACACCACAGTTCAAAAGCATCAATTCTTCGGCACTCAGCTTTCTTTATAGTCCAACTCTTACATCCATTCATGACTACTGGGAAAACCATAGCTTTGACTAAACAGACCTTTGTTTTCAAAGTAATGTCTCTGCTTTTCATACACTTTCTAGGTTGGTCATAACTTTTCTTCCAAGGAGCAAGTGTCTTTTAATTTCATGGCTGCAGTCATTATCTGCAGTGATTTTGGAGCCCCCCAAAATAAAGTCTCTGACTGTTTCCACTGTTTCCCCATCTATTTGTTTTGAAGTGATGGGACCATGACCTTAGTTTTCTGAATGCTGAGTTTTAAGCCAACTTTTTCACTCTCCTCTTTCACTTTCATCAAGAGGCTCTTTAATTCTTTGCTTTCTGCCATAAAGGTGGTATCATCTGCATACCTGAGGTTATTGATATTTCTCCTGGCAATCTTGATTCCAGCTTGTGCTTCATCCAGCTCAGTATTTCTCATGATGTAATCTGCATATAAGTTAAATAAGCAGGGTGGCAATATACAGCCTTGACATACTCCCTTTCCTGTTTGGAAATAGTCTGTTTTTCCATGTCCGGTTCTAACTGTTGCTTCTTGACCTGCATACAGATATCTCAAGAGGCAGGTCAGGTGGTCTGGTAGTCCTATCTCTTGATGAATTTTCCACTGTTTGTTGTGATCCACACAGTCAAATGCTTTGGAGTAGCCGATAAAGCAGAGCTAAATATTTTTCTGCTAGTTAGGAAAATAGAAATTATATTTGTGTCCTTTTGGTGGTTATTCATGAACGATGGCTGTGGCCTTGTCTTGCTATGCTACTGTTTCATTTATGGCCTCTGATCACAGAACCTTGCACATGCCATAACCCCAGAAACAATTTGTGGTAGCTTTTCTCAGTTTTCTTTCAAGGGTAGTTAAACCTGGGTTCAAGAAGTGACCTCGGTTCTGGTTGCTCTGCTTCACATGAGGAACTTTATCTTTTAGGAGCTGACACTGGGTCACCTCTGCCTCCTTCTGGCCCTGCCCCAGTAGGCATGCTTTAAGTTTCCTTCATCACCTTGGATTTATTTTCTATATCTGGCACAAATAAATGTTCTTCTTCTCCACCCTCCCTTTTCCCTTTTCTACCTCTCTTTCTTTTTCTCTCTCAGTCTGTTCTTGCTATATGTTGATGACTAAAAATATGGTCTTCCAGTGTCATCCTTACTGAAAGTCCTTGACTTGTAATAGAAAATATAAGTCACAGCCCATCACCCACATCAATAAACAAGACTGCCAGCTTGCTAGGGAAGATGTCAGGGCAAGCCATCAGATACTGGTTTACTTTATCAGATGCAGTGGTCTCAAACTAGAATTCCTTCACAATCCAGATGTGTAGAGTGGGGGACTGATTGAAAAGCACTCACCCCACCTAAAACTGCTACTCAGCATGAGCTGATTATTGCAATGAAGGAAAACACAAACAAACAAACACTGCATGGTGGAAATATCCAATTTTCATATTTTTAACATTTAGAGAAACTATGTGGACTCTGAATTGAAATCCCCTGAATTCTGAATGCCGCCCACTGATTCTCTGTAAACAGATGAGAACAACGTGGCGGTCGGTGGGGCCCATGTGCCGCTGATGTGCCCCACCAGCTGCTGCGCTGTTGTGCCTTCGTCTACTGCAGTCGCATCTGGACTCCCAAGCTGTGTGGTGCTTGCCTTATACAACTAACTGACATTTTCCATCCTGTATGGTCTTTTTGAAAGAAGGACAGTATAACTTGTAAACCACAAATAAAAAATCATGTGCTTTTCTGTTTGCATTGTTGGCAAGCATTTATGTGTTCTGTCTACCCTATGGAGTATGGTCAAGGGGGAGAAAGCATACTCGGTATGGACCTGGCCACTGAGCATCATGCTCACGGCCAGACAGCCTTGGGTTTAAATGCTGGCTCCTCTATTTGCTAGACATTTGACCTTAGGCAAATTACTCAACCTCTCTGAATCTCATCTATCATATATGGAAAACAGTGCCTCCTTCCCATGGCCCCACTGTGGGCACCTGAGATGATCTGCACAGGCAGAGGGCCCGGCACAGAGGAGGTTTCAGTAGTGGCAACTGTCATTAGTCGTTCACTTCCATGCTTCTAAAATACTGAACTCATTTGTGGCAAAGTAAACCTGAGCTAATAAAAAGATGATTATAATCTGTATGTATCCCACTTGGTGTGAATTTTCACAAGTTTCACTGAAAAATGTGTTTGATTATAGGTGCTACCCCAGAACCTCTATTATTTTCTACAATTTGAAAAGTTTTGAATTCTACAATGCATTTGATTTTACAGGGATTGGATAAAAGTCAAAGACTCTGTAGTTGCAGTAACATAGCAACAAGTGGAGAATGGCACAATGAAAACCAAACACATAACCCACAATATTGCTAGAAGTTGACAGAGTAATATAAATGATTAGAGCTAGGAGAGTGGGGAGGTAAATTTGGGAGAGCTTCATGAAGGCAGTGGTCTTTTGAGCCTGATCCCAAGAGAAATGAAGGAATTGCATTTGGTGAAGAGGCAGCAAGTTCCAGGGAGAATGCATAAGATTCTTGGCTGTCTTTCAAACGTCCCCAGCAATCCAAACTGCGTTCAGGTCTGTGCATTGTCATGGAGAGTACATAATCACCTTTAGAAAGATGCAGCTGGGGAACTGACAGGGAAAAACGTTGCTGGTAGGGAGGAGTGTAAAGAATGGGGTGAGAAGACCCACTTTATGGTGAAGCACTGTTGGAGAGAAAGTGTGTTTTGAATGGCCCCTGAGTAGCCCTTTGCCTTTCTAGGCTGAGGACCTGGTTTTGCACATTGGCAGCTCTCTTTGTATGACTTCTGCATATGGCAGCAAG
The DNA here is from genome assembly GCF_963930625.1 of Muntiacus reevesi. Classification (NCBI taxonomy): domain Eukaryota; kingdom Metazoa; phylum Chordata; class Mammalia; order Artiodactyla; family Cervidae; genus Muntiacus; species Muntiacus reevesi. The sequence goes on along the minus strand of NC_089249.1, from coordinate 179,282,181 downwards.
CTATTGCTGCATTTAGGGAAGCTCTCCTGGAGCTGGGACCATGGCAAGCCAACATTTCTAAATTGCACACCCCAAATCATTCCCCACTTGGTTTGTCTTTTTTTAATGACCCAAAGATGATGCTGAGGAGATGATCTGGCTGAGCAGGGGAGTGATGAAACTTGGTTATGTTTCAGGAAAAGCACTCTTCCACTATGTGGGTTAGAGATGGGCAATACAAGACAGAGAAAAAAATACATAAGTCTTGTTCATCACTCTCTTCCCAGCACTTAGGACAGGGCCTGACACAGACTTGTTCAACTAAGTTAGTAACAAACATAATGCCCACCTTGACACAGTCTCCTCCTCGGCCTGGAAACCAGAACATGTGATGACCCCCTGAAAGGTGGCCCTGGACCAACACTTCATTTGTTCTGTGTGAACAGCAATGGTTGGAAGACAAGGAGTCTCTTCGATAATGTTTTGTAACAGGAACAACTGAACTACTCACATGCTACTTCTGTTGTCTACAACTGTAAGAAGAGGACTAAGAGGAACCTTGGGGAACAGAAAAACACTCAGCACCTCCTGGAACACACAGTGTGAGGGGTCAGCTTCTACTACTGGTAGCAGCTCTGGCCTCTGAGTCTAGTAGAGAATCCCTAGGTCTCTCTACTGAGATGGTACTTTTGTTTTTCCCAAAGTCTTCTACTTCCTGATGGGGACTGTGATGCCAAGCATATGTAGTGATGACATGAGTTGTATATGGATTGAGAGGCTGAATCTGTGGGTTGGACAGGATGCAGTAAAGGCACATTGTGAAGGAGCCCCGAGAGAATTCTGTAGACTTTGGAGAGGGAGGGGCAGAGTCACTTGCCTACTTAGAAGTTGTGATTTGCTGACTGGAAATCACTGATTTGGAAAACATATTAAATTATTCTGGTTTATCTATTATGTATCTGAACTTCACATCTGCAGGACTAGGGGCCACAATTCTTCCCAAATACATGTGTGTTAGAGAGGGCTGCCTTCCTGCCAAGTGAGGCATATGACGGCCCAGCTGCTCTACATTTCCCAGTCTCCTTGTCTTGATCTTGCACTTCTAGCCTCCAAAACCATGAGAAATATTTATTTATTTTACAGGCCCTCAGTCTGTGAAATTCTGTTATAGCAGCCCAAATTGACTAAGACACTCTGACTCCTAATTCTTGGCCTCTTGGATCTATGCATGTTCCTACTTCACAGCCTTTGTCTGAAGAGCCTTCTAGAATCACTGTCTGAGGCTTTTCTGATAGACTGAAGGTCACAGGAATCCTGGCCTGGGGGCCAAGAGTTAGTGAATAACTGTCCTGGTTTTCCCAGGACCGAGGGGTTTCCTGAGGCTTTGGATCCTCGTGCTAATACTGGGAGTGTCCTAGATAATTAGGACAGTCAGTCATGCTACTGACAGGACATGTGCAGAACCATAATGTTCCTGCTCCAAGAAATGGCCCAGGGTAATTGAAGAAATTATTCTGGGGAATTATAATCACAGGAGCAAAGGGAGATTACCAGGCTAAATTGAGTTTTCCCTGGATCTCATGTTTTCGTTTCTTGAATATAGAGCAGAAGGTAAGAAAGCTGAAATGATTATTGACACAGCTGTGAGCCTCACAATTGCCCTCTCTATTCATTCCTCTACACAAATTCCTAAAGTCTAGTCTCTTAAATGAACGCATATATTCCAGAGATATCCAAGTGTAGGCTATCAACTCATTTATTTGCAGCAGTACTTGAGACAATGAAATTCTAACATAATCAGCAAATCTGGGCTGTCCCTTAGGAGGAAATGGCCTAGGACTTGAGCTGTTTCACCAAGTTCAGCCAAGATCAATTTATTTCCTTCTTGGGAATGATTCCATGCTTTGCCTGGTGGAGAAATCTGCTGTAATTGCTGGAGAAGCTTTTATGCCATTCTTTCTTTCTTTGGGACCAGGAAAGATTACCTAATAGTGGAAGGAAGAATTATAAGTATATAGGCCTGATATGTACTGGAGTTAGCTTGTACTGGCTCGAAAGAGCAAATTTGTAAATTTCCCGGAGACTTGAGAGCCTATTGTTGAAAATTAAATCCAGCAATTAGTAAAACTACATTATGCATATTTATAATTATGTTACCTTAAAACGAAGGTATCTTCAACTTAGGCTTCAGCAAATACTTAAAACTCATCACTTCCTAATTATTTTCCTATTACCTATATTCTCAAGATTATATGTATTTATCATATCTGTATGGCAGCCTATGCCTGTATTCAGACAAAGCCTTCTAATTCTCTTTACTAGGATGTTCCTGGGTACCTCTTCCCAAATCTGTCTTCACTGGTGTCAGGTTGGTGGCTGAAATCAGCCACGATGGAGATACCACAACACATGACACATCCATCTCCCGCCTTCTGAGAATCAGTCATTAAATGTATACCAGTGTGCCTCTCAGTAAAGTCGTCATTCATTGAAGGCTTGCTATGTGCTAGGCGTAATTCCAAGAATTTTGTAAATATTTATTATTTATTCATTCAATACTGAGTCATTGCCTGCAGTATACCAGGCTCCATTATTACTAGTAGTAGTTTTTATTGAATACCTACTGTGTGCCTTGTATTCTTCTAAGTGCAATAATTCAAGGAGGGAGGTTCTATTATTTTTTTCTCAATATATATACATTTTATTGAAGTATAGTTAACTTACAATGCTTCAAGTGCACAGCAGTGTGATTCAGTTATACATATACACATATATTATTTTTGAAATTATTTTCTATTATGGCCTTGGAGTACAAAATGAAGCAGGACAAAGGCTAATAGAGTTTTGCCAAGAGAATGCACTGGTCATAGCAAACACCCTCTTCCAACAACACAAGAGTAGACTCTACACATGGACATCACCAGATGGTCAACACTGAAATCAGATTGACTATATTCTTTGCAGCAAAAGATGGAGAAACTCTATACAGTCAGCAAAAACAAGACTGGGAGCTGACTGTGGCTCAGATCATGAACTCTTTATTGCCAAATTCAGACTGAAATTGAAGAAAGTGGAGAAAACCACTAGACCATTCAGGTATGACCTAAATCAAATCCCTTATGACTAAACAGTGGAAGTGAGAAATAGATTTAAGGGACTAGTCCTGATAGACAGAGTGCCTGGTGAACTACGGACGGAGGTTCATGACACTGTACAAGAGACAGGGATCAAGACCACGCCCAAGAAAAAGAAATGTGAAAAAGCAAAATGGTTGTCTGAGGAGGCCTTACAAACAGCTGTGAAAAGAAGGGAAGTGAAAAGCAAAGGAGAAAAGGAAAGATATACCCATCTAAATGCAGAGTTCCAAAGAAAAGCCAGGAGAGATAAGGAAACCTTCCTCAGCGATCAATGCAAAGAAATAAAGGAAAATAATAGAATGGGAAAGACTAGAGATCTCTTCAAGAAAATTAGACATACAAAGGGAATATTTCATGCAAAGATGGGCACAATAAAGGACAGAAATGGTATGGATATAACAGAAGCAGAAGATATTAAGAAGAGGTGGCAAGAATACATGGAAGAACTATACAAAAAAAGATCTTCATGACCCAGATAATCACGATGGTGTGATCACTCACCTAGAGCCAGACATCCTGGAATGTGAAGTCAAGTGAACCTTAGGAAGCATCACTATGAACAAAGCTAGTGGAGGTGATGGAATTCCAGTTAAGCTTATTTCAAAACCTGAAAGATGATGCTGTGAAAGTGTTGCACTTAATATGCCAGCAAATTTGGAAAACTAAGCAGTGGCCACAGGACTGGAAAAGATCAGTTTTCATTCCAATCCCAAAGAAAGTCAATGTCAAAGAATGCTTGAACTCCCGCACAATTGCACTCATCTCACACACTAGTAAAGTAATGCTCAAAATTCTCCAAGCCAGGTTTCAACAATACAAGAACCATGAACTTCCAGATGTTCAAGCTGGTTTTAGAAAAGGCAGAGAAACCAGAGATTAAATTGCCAACATCAGCTGGATCATCAACATCTATTTCTGCTTTATTGACTATGCCAAAGCCTTTGACTGTGTGGGTCACAATAAACTGTGGGAAATTCTGAAAGAGATGGGAATACCACACCACCTGACCTGCCTCTTGAGAAACCTGTATGTAGGTCAGGAAGCAACAGTTAGAACTGGACATGGAACAACAGACTGGTTCCAAATAGGAAAAGGAGTACATCAAGGCTGTATATTGTCACCCTGCTTATTTAACTTATATGCAGAGTACATCATGAGAAACACTGGGCTAGAAGAAGCACAAGGTGGAATCAAGATTGCTGGGAGAAATATCAATAGCCTCAGATATGCAGATGACACCACCCTTATGGCAGGAAGTGAAGAAGAACTAAAGAGCTTCTTGATGAAAGTGGAAGAGGAGAGTGAAAAAGTTGGCTTAAAGTTCAACATTCAGAAAACTAAGATCATGGCATCTGGTCCCATCACTTCATGGCAAATAGATGGGGAAACAGTGGAAGCAGTGACTGACTTTATTTTTCTGGGCTCCAAAATCACTGCAGATGGTGATTGCAGCCATGAAATTAAAAGATGCTCACTTCTTGGAAGAAAAGCTATTACCAACCTAGACAGCATATGAAACAGCAGAGACATTACTTTGCCAACAAAAGTCTGTCTAGTCAAGGCTATGGTTTTTCCAGTGGTCATGTATGGATGTGAGAGTTGGACTATAAAGAAAACTGAGTGCCAAAGAATTGATGCTTTTGAACTGTGGTGTTGGAGAAGACTCTTGAGAGTCCCTTGGATTGCAAGCAGATCCAACCAGTCCATCCTAAAGGAGATCAGTCCTGTGTGTTCATTGGAAGGACTGATGTTGAAGCTGACATTCCAAAACTTTGGCCACCTGATATGAAGAGTTGACTCACTGGGAAAGACCCTGATGCTGGGAAAGATTGAGGGCAGGAGGAGAAGGGGTCAACAGAGGATGAGATGGTTGGATGGCATCACCGACTCAATGGACATGGGTTTGGGTGGACTCCAGGAGTTGGTGATGGACAGGGAGGCCTGGCGTGCTGCGGTTCATGGGATCACAAGGATTTGGACATGACTGAGCAACTGAACCGAACTGAACTGAAAGGTTGTTACAAGATATTGACTGTAGTTCCCTGGCTATACAATAAACCTTTGCAGCTTGTTGCATATTTATTTTTTTTTAAATAGAAATCTAAGTCAAACAAGTGGAATCAAAATAAATTTCATAAATTTTTTTAGTTGGTCAAAGATTCATAAGTTTTCTAAAATACACACATTATGTGTATTATTTATACATATGTATACAAAAGCTTTTCTACTATACTTGAGAAAGGCTTGAGAAATAACATCAAAAAAAAAAAGATGGAGAAATTGGAAAACATAAAATAAATGTAATGGGAGCACTGAATATGAAATTAAAAAAATGAAACAAACTAGTTAAAAGTAAAGGATCATCATATAGCTCACTTGTTTTTAAATACTACTGCTCATTAGAAATTTAGCTGGAGCTCTGGAGAAAAAGAAAGCAGTACCTGGGCATTTACGTTTTTCAAAATATTTCAAGATAATTCTGATGTGCATCTGGATTTTAAAAAGTGATTGTAGCTTTTTCTATTAAATCATAGTTTTGGTGATATAGAGTTCTATTATTCTTCTGTTGACCAATCGTGATACAATGGTATTAAGGGAATAATAGTTACATAATCACAATAGTAAAAGATGCTTATTGATTTTTACAGAAAATAGCCAGACAAAAAACAAAAGATAATTACAATTGCAAGCCATAATTGGAGCACTATTTATGTAACAATATAAAATAATTACATACAATTTGAGGGGTAAAGCAGTGTTAAGTGGCAGAGCATACATGCACATGTTTTCATCCACCCAGCCAGTCTATGTCTTTCCTTTGGTGAATTTAATCCATTTACATTTAAGGTAATTATTGGTATGTGTGGTTCTATTACCATTTTCTTAATTGTTTTTGGTTTATTTTCTGTAGTTCTTTTCATTCTCTTGTGTTTCCTCCTTAGAGAAGTTCCTTTAGCATTTGTTGTAAAGCTGGTTTGGTGGTGCTGAATTCTTTTAACTTTTCCTTGTCTAGAGAGCTTTTGATTTCTCCATAAAATCTGAATGAGAGTCTTACTGGGCAGAGTATTCTTGGTTGTATGTTTTTCCCTTTCATCACTTTAAATACATGGTGCCATTCCCTTCTGTCTTGTAGAGTTTCTGTTGAGAAATGATTCTGATAGCCTGATGGGAGTTTCCTGGTAAGTTATTTATTTTTCTCTTGTTGTTTTTAATATTTTATCTTTGTCTTTAATTTTTGTCAGTTTGATTACTATGTGTCTTGGTGTGTTCCTCCTTGAATTTATCCTGCCTGGGACTTTCTGTGCTTCCTGGACTTGGTTGGCTATTTCCTTTCCCATGTTAGGGAAGTTTTCAGTTATCTCTTCAAATATTTTCTAAGGTCCTTTTTCCTCTCTCTTTTCCTTCTGGGACCCCTATAATGCAAATGTTAGTGCTTTTAATACTGTCCCAGAGATCTCTCAGGGTGACTTCATTTCTTTTCATTCTTTTTTCTATATACTGTTCTGTGGCAGTGATTTCCACCATTCTGTTCTCCAGGTCATTTATCTGTTCTTCTGCCTCAATTATTCTGCTATTGATTCCTTCTAGTGTATTGTTCACCTATGTTTGTTTGTTCCTTAGTTCTTCTAGGTCGTTGCTAAACATTTCTTGCATTTTCTTCATTGTTTTTCCAAGATCCTGGATTATTTTCACTCTCATTATTCTGAATTCTTTTTCTGGAAGTTTGCTATCTCCACTTCATTTCATTGTTTTTCCCGGGTTTTATCTTGTCTCTTCATCTGGGACACAACTTTCTGCTTTTTCAACCTGATTAACTTTCTGTAATATGGTTTTTGTTTTAGCACTTTGCCATTGTGCTTCTTCTTGCTTTCTCTGTCTGCCTTCTGATGGAGAAGGCTTAGAGGCTTGTGTAAGTTTCTGGGTAGGCGGGACTGGTGGGCAGGACCTTGCTCAGTAAAACTTTAATCCAATTTTCTGCTGGTGCGTGGGGTTGAATTTCCTCCTGGTTTGGCTTCATTGTATGGCATGAGGAGACCCATCCCTGGGGTTTACAGACTCTCTGGTAGGGTTAATGGTGAACCCCAAGAGGATTTATGCCAAGGGGGACCTTCCTGGCCTGCTGTTGCCAGTGCCCTGTCCCTGTGGTGAGCCCCTGCCAACCAATGCCTCCACAGGAGGCCCCCCAACACTAGCAGGTGGTAATGGTTCAGTATCCTGTGAGGTCACTACTCCTTACCTCTGGGTCTTGGTGCACAAAGGGTTTTTTTGTGCCTCCAAGACTGGAGTCTCTGTTTCCCCTAGTCCTGTGGAAATCCTATAATCAAATCCAGCTGGCTTTCAAGGTCAGATTCCCTGGGGATTCCCACCCTTTTTTGGATCTCCAGCCTGGGAAGCCTGATGTGGGCTCAGAACCTTCACAACAGTATGAGAATTTCTTTGGTATTATTGTCAAGTTTGTGGGTCACCCACCCAGCAGGTATGGTATTTGATTTTACCGTGGTTATGCCCCTCTTACTGTCTCACTGCAGTTTCTTTGTTTTTGGACGTGGGGTCTCTTTTTTTTTTTTTTTGTTGGGTTCCAGCATCCTCCTGTTAATGGTTGTTCAATAGTTGCAATTTTGGTGTTCTCACAGGAGGAGATGAGCGTATGTCCTTCTACTTTGCCATCTTGAACTGGAAGTCCTCTCTATTATCATTTTTTTTAATTGGAGGAAAATTTCTCCACGATGCTGTGCTGATTTCTGCTTCACAACAACATGAATCAGTCATAATTATATATATATATATATATATATATATATATATATATATATATATATATATATATATATATATACAGACACACACACACACACACATCCCTTTCCTCTTGAGTCTCCCTCCCCTCTCCCGTCCCACCCCTTTAGGTTGTCACAGAGCACCAAGCTGGGTTCCCTGTGTTACACAGCAGCTTCCTACTAGTTTTCTATTATACACATGACTGTGTATATGGTTAACGCTGCTTTATCAGTTCGTCCTACCCTCTCCTTCCCCCACTGTGTGCACAAGTTCATTCTTTATATTTGCATCTCCATACCTTCCATGTAAATAGGTTCATCAGTATATTTTTCTCGATTCCATATACATGAGTTAATATATGATATTTATTTTTCTCTTTTCTCATCAGTCAGAAAAATAAGTGAAGTTATACTTCACTCTGTATAACAGGTTCTAGGTTCATCTATCTCACTACAACTGACTCAAATTCATTCCTTTTTATGGCTGAGTAGTATTCTATTGTATAAATGTGCTATATATTCTTTATCCATTCACTTGTCAATAAATATCTAGCTTGCTTCCACATCCTTGCTATTGTAAATAGTGCTGCAATGAACATTAGTGTATATATGTCTTTTAGATTTGTGGTTTTCTCAGAGTATGCCCAGTAGTGGGATTGCTGGGTCATATGGTAGTTTTAGGGGCTTCCCAGCTGGCACTAGTGGTAAAGAACCTGCCTGCCAATACAGGAGACATAAGAAACATAGGTCCAATCCCTGGGCCAGGGAGATCCCCTGGAGGAGGGCACAGCAACCTACCCCAGTATTCTTGCCTGGAGAATCCCATGGACAGAGGAACCTGGTGGGATGCAGTCCATAGGATCACAAAAAGTGGGACATGACTGAAGCAACTTGGCATACATGCAAGCAAGGTAGTTTATTCCTAGTTTTTTAAGGAATCTCCACACTGTTGTCCATAGTAGCTGTATCAATTTAAATTCCCACCAACAAGGCAGTAGAATTCCCTTGGAAAGTTTTATTACTGTCATTTTAAATATAGGAAAACTGAGGAATTGAGAAGTTGAGTAATTGTCCCAGGTTCACACAGCAGTCCATATTGAAACCTCAGAAACCTGGTTCTGTAGCTGTTGTTCTTAACCACTAAGCTCTCCTGCCTCTTGTTGCCTCTAAGTTAGTCACTTAGCCATGTCTGACACTTTGTGACCCAGTGGACTGTAGCCCACCAGGTCCACCCATGGAATTCTCCAGGAGAAAATATGGGAGTGGGTTGCCATTTCCTTCTCCACCGGATCTTCCTGACCCAGGGATTGAACCCAGGTCTCCCACATTCTGGGCGAACACTTTATCGACTGAGTCACCAGGGAAGATTATTGCCTTGTTGCCTCTAGGCCAACCAAAGTAAACAAGCAAAGTTCCTGACATCATGGAACTTACATTCTGGTTGATAGGGGGATAGATACTAAATAATAAACAAGAGCATCAAAACATGTATATTATCAAGGGTGAAACAGATCACCAGTCCAGGGTGGATGCATGAGACAAGTCCTCGGGGCTGGTGCACTGGGAAGACCCAGAGGGAGCGGGTGGAGAGGGAGGTGGGAGGGGGGATCGGGATGGGGAATACATGTAAATCCATGGCTGATTCATGTCAACGTATGGCAAAACCCACTACAATATTGTAAAGTAATTAGCCTCCAACTAATAAAAATAAATGGGGAAAAAATTGAGTAACAAGTAAAATGTACAAATAAAAAGTAAGAATAATAGAAAACAGTGAAGTAGGGGAGTGTTCTTCTCTTCAATTATCTTACATTTAATCTAATACTATCTCATTTTCAGTTCAGTTCAGTTCAGTCACTCAGTCGTGTTAGACTCTTTGTGACCCCATGAATTGCAGCAGGCCAGGCTTCCTTGTCCATCACCAATTCCCTGAGTTTACTCAAACTCTTATCCATTGAGTTGGTGATGCCATCCAACCATCTCATCATCTGTTGTCCCCTTCTCCTCCTGCCTTCAATCTTTCCCAGTCTTTTCAAATGAATCATTTCCTCACATCAGATGGCCAAATTATTGGACTTTCAGCTTCATCATCAGTCCTTCCAATGGATATTCAGGACTGATTTCCTTTAAGATGGACTGGTTGGATCTCCTTGCAGTCCAAGGAACTCTTAAGAGTCTTCTCCAACACCACAGTTCAAAAGCATCAATTCTTCGGTGTTCAGCTTTCTTTATAGTCCACTCTCACATCCAAACATGACTACTGGAAAAACCATAGCTTTGACTAGATGGACCTTTGTTTGCAAAGTAATGTCTCTGCTTTTTAATATGTTGTCTAGGTTGGTCATAACTTTTCTTTCAAGGAGTAAGCATCTTTTAATTTCATGGCTTCAGTCACCATCTGCAGTGATTTTTGAGCCCCTGAAAATAAAATCTCTGACTATTTCCACTGTTTCCCCATCTATTTGCCATGAAGTGATGGGACCAGATGCCATGATCTTAGTTTTCTGAGCGTTGAGTTTTACGCCAACTTTTTCCACTCTCCTCTTTCACTTTCATCAAGAGGCTCTTTAGTTCTTTTGCTTTCTGCCATAAGGTTGGTGTCATCTGCATATCTGAGGTTATTGATATTTCTCCCAGCAATCTTGATTCCAGCTTGTGCTTCATCGAGTCCAGCATTTCTCATGATGGACTCTACAGATAAGTTAAATAAGCAGGGTGACAATATACAACCTTGACGTACTCATTTACCAATTTGGAACCAGTCAGTTTTTCCATGTTCGGTTCTAACTGTTGCTTCTTGACCTGCATACAGATATCTCAGGAGGCAGATCAGGTGGTCTGGTATTCCCATCTCTTTAAGAATTTTCCACAGTTTGTTGTGATCCACACAGTCAAAGTCAAAGTAGTCAATGAAAGAGAAGTAGATATTTTTCGGGAACTGTCTCGCTTTTTTGATGATCCAATGGATGTTGGCAATTTGATCTCTGGGTCCTCAGCCTTTTCTAAAAGCAGCTTGAACATCTGGAAGTTCAAGGTTCATGTACTGTTGAAGCCTGACGTGAAAAATTTTGGGCATTACTTTGCTAGCATGTGAGATGAGTGCAATTGTGTGGTAGTTTGAGCATTCTTTGGCACTGCCTTTCTTTGGGATTGGAATGAAAACTGATCTTTTCCAGTCCTGTGGCCACTGCTGAATTTTCCAGATTTGCTGGCATATTGAGTGCAGCACTCTTCACAGCATCATCTTTGAGGACTTGAAATAGCTCAGCTGGAATTCCACCACCTGCACCAGCTTCTTTCATAGTGATCCTTCCTAAGGCCGACTTGACTTCACATTCCAGGATGTCTGGCTCTAGGTGAGTGATCACATCATTGTGATTTTCTGGGTCGTGAATATCTTTCTGGTATAGTTCTTCCGTGTATTCTTGCCACCTCTTCTTAATATATTCTGCTTCTGTTCAGTTCAGTTCAGTTCAGTCACTCAGCCATGTCTGACTCTTTGCAACCCCATGAATCACAGCATGCCAGGCCTCCCTGTCCATCACCAACTCCCAGAGTTTACTCAAACTTATGTCCATTGAGTCGGTGATGCCATCCAGCCATCTCATCCTCTGTTGTCCCCTGCTCCTCCTGCCCCCAATCCCTCCCAGCATCAGGGTCTTTTCCAGTGAGTCAACTCTTCGAATCAGGTGGCCAAAGTATTGGAGTTTCAGCTTCAGCATCAGTCCTTCCAATGAACACCCAGGACTGATCTCCTTCACGATGGACTGGTTGGGTCTCCTTGCAGTCCAAGGGACTCTCTAGAGTCTTCTCCAACACCACAGTTCAAAAGCATCAATTTTTCGGCACTCAGCTTTCTTCACAGTCCAACTCTCACATCCATACATGACCACTGGAAAAACCATAGCCTTGACCAGATGGACCTTTGTTGACAAAGTAATGTCTCTGCTTTTTAATATCTGTCTAAGTTGGTCATAGCTTTCCTTCCAAGGAGTAAGCGTCTTTTAATTTCATGGCTCCAATCACCATCTGCAGTTATTTTCGAGCTCCCAAATATAAAGTCTGACACTGTTCCCACTGTTTCCCCATCTATTTTCCATGAAGTGATGGGGCCAGATGCCATGATCTTAGTTTTCTGAATGTTGAGCATTAAGCCAACTTTTTCACTCTCCCCTTTCACTTTCATCAAGAGGCTTTTTAGTTCCTCTTCACTTTCTGCCATAAAGGTGGTGTCATCTGCATATCTGTTTCTGTTAGGTCCACACCATTTCTGTCCTTTATTGTGCCCATCTTTGCATGAAATATTCCCTTGATATCTCTAATTTTCTTGAAAATATCTCTAGTCTTTCCCCTTCTATTATTTTCCTCTATTTATTCGCATTTATCACTGAGGAAGGCTGTCTTATCTCTCCTTGCTATTCTTTGGAACTCTGCATTCAGATGGGTGTGTCTTTCCTTTTCTCCTTTGCCTTTCGCTTCTCTTCTTTTCAAGGCAAGTATATTGAAGTGGTTTGCTATTCCCTTCTCCAGTGGACCACATTTTGTCAGAACTCTCCACCATGACCCATCCATCTTGGGTGGCCCTACACAGCATGGCTCATAGTTTCATTGAGTTAGACGTGGCTGTGGTCCATGTGATCAGATAGGTTAGTTTTCTGTGATTGTGATTTTCAGTCTGTCTGGCCTCTGATGGAGAAGGATAAGAGACTTATGGAAGCTTCCTGATGGGAGAGACTGACTGAGGGGGAAAATGGGTCTTATTCTGTTGGACAGGGCCATGCTCAATAAATCTTTAATCCGATTTTTTTGATGTGTGGGGCTGTGTTCCCTCCATGTTATTTGTCCTGGGGCCAGACTATGGTGGAGCTAATGAAGATAATAGCGACCTCCTTCAAAAGGTCCCGTGCATGCACTGCTACACTCAGTGTCCCCAACCCTGCAGCAGGCCACACTGATGCATGCCTCTGCCAAAGACTCCTGGACCCTCATGGACAAGTCTGGGTCAGTCTCTTGTGGGGTCACTGCTCCTTTCTCCTGGGTCCTGGTGCATACAAGATTCTGTTTGTGCCCTCCCAGAGTCTGTTTTCCCAGTCCTGTATAAGTTCTGGCAGCTCTGTGGTGGGGCTAATGGCAATCTCCTCCAAGAGTATTTATGCCACACCCAGGTCTGCTGCACCCAGAGCCCCTGCCCCTGCAGCAGTGCACTGCTGACCTGTACCTCCTCAGGAGGCGCTGAAACTCAGTCTGTCTCAGTCTCTGTGGGGTCTCTGGGCCCTTGAGCCCTCTGAGCATCTCTGGTGGGTATGGGGTTTGATTCTAAATGTGATTTCACCCTTCCTACCTTCTTGCTGGGCTTTACCTTTGCCCTTGGGTGTGGGGTATCTCCTCATTATTTTACAGATGGGGAAATTGAGGATCAAAGTGGTTAAAACCATATCTAAGGATGAATTCTTGCCAAGTCACTTCAGTTGTGTCCTACTCTTTGCGACATTATAGACTGGAGCCTGGATACCAGGCCCTTAATTCAAGCATGAGTTTCCTGTGCAAACTCAACTCAGCTGTAATCTGCCCTGTGTCCATGCTCCTTTATTTCTCTGTCCTCCAAAGCCACATGAGGGGATAAATCAGTGTTGAGTTCACAGTGATCCTGAATGCTGGCAGTGCCAGGGGCCCTGAGAAGCCTGCATGGATGAATGCAACATCTGCAATGTGGAATCAGCCACACGGTTCGTCTCCACGTTGGTCGCCAAGGGCACTTTGTCTGTGAAAACAGACTTGTGGCTAATATATGTCACAAATGGAAAGGCCGGGGATGGACAGAGTTTTACTGGATTCCATTAACAATTATAACAAGCTCAGAGAATAGGCATTGTAGGGACTTGTTGGAACTGTTCTTTCAAGCACCCCACACTGCCCCACTGGAAATACTGTTTTTAATGTCAACTTAGTTTGACCTTTAGTTTTGGTGGCATTTACTAATTCTATGAAAACCACCATTTCTCACTTCCCCTGAAGCTTAATAGAAAATCGAACTATTAGTTAGACATAGCCTAGTTTATGCAAAGGGGACAATCTCTCTCAAATGTTTCCCCCACAACCTGAAAAAAGATATAGAACAACCTCTATTATTTTGGTTAATTTAAATTTCTAACACCAGGGGAATTGAAAATGATATTCTAACCATAGTTAAAAGCATCAGTTTGTTGTCTTTGGGAAGTCAAGAGAAGCCAGATCTCTCGAAGTGGGCCTGATTCTTGGGTTGGAGAAAAGCATACTTTCCCCAAAGATTTCAGGGTCCCTGATCATTCAGTGATAGATAACTACTGCGTGTATTAGTTTTTCATTGCTGTCATAACAAATTATCACAACCTTAGCAGCTTAAAATAGCAACCATTTATTATCTCACAGCTCAAGGAAGCTCAGCTGGGTTCTCTACTCAAGGGCTCACAGTGCCAAAATCAAGGTGGTATTGGCTGGGCTCTTGTGGGACACTCTGAGGGGGAATCTGCTTCCAGGCCTACTCAGATCATTGGCAGAATTTAGTTTCTCAGTGTTCTTCCTGACTCGTAGACAGAAGTTACTCTCACTTCTAGAGACCACCTGTATGCCCTGACTCATTGGTGTCTGTCTCCATATGCTCATCACAGCATCGCTCACAGTGGTCAACGTACAGAAAGAGCCTGGGTGTCTGTCAGCAGACAAATGGATAAACAGGTAGGGGATATATATATATACACACACATATATATACACAAACACACACACACACACACACACACACACACACACACACACACATACACATAGACATACACAATGGAATATTACTCTGCCATGTAAAAATATCTTGCCATTTGCAACAATAGGGATGGATCTAGACGGTGTTATACTCAGTGAAACAAGTCACACAATAAAGAAATATGGGGTGATCTCATTTACATGTTGTTGTTGTTTAGTTACTAAGTCATGTCCAATTCTTTGCAACCCTTTGCCAGGCTCCTCTTTCCATGGGATTTCCCAGGAAAGAATACTGAAGTGGGTTGCCATTCCCTTCTCCAGGGGATCTTCCCCACCCAGGGGTTGAAACCTTATCTCCTACATTACAGGCAGATTCTTTACTGCTGAGCCACCAAGGAAGCCCCACTTAAATGCAGCTTTTTAAAAAGTTGAATACATAGTGACAGAGAGTATAAGAATGGCTACCAGAGCCTAGGAGGAGGATGGGAGTAATGGGGAGGTATTGCTCAAAGAATATGAACTTCAAGGTATAAGATGAATAAGTTCTGGGCAACTAATGCATAGCATGGTGATTATAGTTAACAGCACTGAATTAAATACTTGAAGTTGTTAAGAGAGTATATCTTCAATGTTCCTATCACATAAGGCAGTAGTAAGTATATGACATGATGGAGGTGTTAGCTACTGCTACACTTACATCGACTACTTTTGAAGCATTGAACTACGCGTTCCACTCATGTTGTCAAAGGGAGGTGAGGTCTCCTGTCGAGATGAGGCGGGGAACTAAGGTATTCTCTAGGGTCTCCACAGGAGATTCAGACATCCCTTCATCTTGTGAGATGAAAGACGACCCTGCATTCAAGTCACTGCAGGGAAATCTGGCCTTATTTCGAGTCAGGGCATCTCGGTGTCCATTCCACTTGAGGCAGCAAACTCAGGGTCCCTCTCACGTACCTATAGCTGAGAGAATTCTCCTCTTTAGGTGTTGTTTAAAGCTTGCATTCCTCTTGAGTCAAAGCCAGGGAATCAGCTCTCATTTCGAGATGATTTGAGGTACACGGAGCTGATTTCTAGTTGCTGTGCTGAATGTGGTGTTCCTCTACACTTAGGACGGTGTTCTCGGGAAATCTCTGGAGTTGCCTAAAGAAAGTCAAGCCACTTGTCGTGTTTTGGGGAACGCCGGATGGCTCTGGAGCCAATGTAGGGGAATCGGCCTCATCTCGAGTTGATTTGGGGTACACTGAGTTATTTCGTGTTGCTGTGGTGACCTCAGGGTCCCTCTAGACTTGTATCAATGTTCTTGGGGACTCTCTGGAGTTCCATCAAGGAAGTCTAGGCTCCTTTCATGTTTGATGGGGAACACGGAATTGCTCTGCACGCAATGAAGGGGAATCTGATCTCATTTCTCATCGAGCGGGGAGTCTCATGGTTTTTCTCGAGTTGCGGAGGGAACCTGGGTTACATTCTCGAGTGAAGACAGGGATGGCCCCTCCAAACTCGTGTTTCGTTCAGCGATGTCAGGACGCCTGTCTAGTTGCGAGGGACAACTCAGGATTCTCTTTGAGGCTTGGCAGGGCAATAGCGATGCGTCTTGAGGTGAGGCAGGAGACCCAGTGTCCTTTCAAGTTGCCACACGGATACTGGGATTCCTGTCAATATTCAAGAGGAGTTAGTCATCGTCTACTTTTGAAGCATTGAACTCCGCATTCCACTCGTGTTGTCAAATGGATGTGAGGCCTCCTTTCAAGATGAGGCTGGGAACTAGGGCTTTCTCTAGGGTTTTCACAGGGGATTCAGACATCCCTTCTTCTTGTGAGATGAAAGACGACCCTGCATGCAAGTCACTGCAGGGAATTCTCGGCCCCACCGAATCAGGGCATCTCGGTGTCCATTCCACTTGAGGCAGCAAACTCAGGGTCCCTCTCACATACCTGGAGCTGAGAAAAGCCTCTGCTTGAGTTGCTTGTGGAAAGTTGATATTCTTCCTGATTCAAAGACAGGGAATCAGCTCTCATCTCGGAATGATTTGGGGTACACGGAGATTTTCTCGAGTTGCTGTGCTGAATTTGGTGTTCCTCTAGAATTATGACGGTGTTCTCGGGAAGTTGCTGGAGTAACCTAAAAGAAGTCAAGCCAGTTGTCCTGTTTGATGGGGAATGCAGGATTGCTCTGGAGCCAATGCAGGGGAATCGGGCCTCATCTCGAGTTGATTTGCGGTACACAGGGATCTTTCGTGTTGCTGCATTGACCTCAGGGTCCCTCTAGACTTGTGACAGAGTTCTTCGGGACTGTGAGGAGTTTCATCTAGGAAGTCAAGGCTCCTTTCGTGTTTGATGGGGAACATGAACGTGTTCTGCACGCAGTGCAGGGTAATCAGGCCTCATCTCGCGGCGAGGGGGAATTTTCATGGTTTTCTCCAGTTCTGGTGGGAACCTGGGGTATGTTCTCGAGTTACGGCGGGGATGGCCCTTCAAAACTCGTGTTGGTTCAGCAATGTCAGGACTCCTGTCTAGCTGCGAGGGACACATCAGCATTCTCCTTGAGGCTGGGCAGGAAAATAGGGACGCCTCTTGAGGTGAGGGGGGCAAACCAAGGTCCTTTCCAGTTGCCACAGGAATTTTGGGAATCCTATCAATTTTTAAGAGGAGGCAGCCATCCTCTCCTTTTGAAGCATTTAACTCTGCGTGCCTCTCGAGGTTTCAAAAGGATGTGAGGCCTCCTGTCGAGATGACCCGGGGAACTGGACTTTCTCTAGGGTCTCCACAGGGCATTCAGACATCCCTTCATCTTGGGAGATGAAAGACGAGCTTGCATTCAAGTCACTGCAGGGAATTCCGGCCTTATTTCGAGTCAGGGCATCTCGGAGTGCATTCCATTTGAGGCAGCAAACTCAGGGTCCCTCTCACATACATATAGCTGAGAGAAGCCTCCTCGTATGGTGCTTGTGGAAAGTTGGCATTCCTCTTGAGGCAAAGCCAAGAAATCAGCTCTCATCTCGAGATGATTTGGGGTGCACGGAGTTTTTCTCGAGTTGCTGTGCTGAACTTGGTGTTCCTCTAGACTTGTGACAGTGTTCTCGTGGAATCTCTGGAGTTGCCTAAAGTAAGTCAAGCCACTTGTTGTGTTTGATGGGGAATGCCGGATGGCTCTGGAGTCAATGTATGGGAATCGGCCTCATCTCGAGTTGATTTGGGATACACCGAGCTCTTTTGTGTTGCTGCGGTGACCTCAGGGTCCCTCTAGACTTGTATCAGTGTGCTTGGGGACTCTCTGGAGTTCCATCAAGGAAGTCAAGGCTCCTTTCATGTTTGATGGGGAACACGGAATTGCTCTGCATGCAATGAAGGGGAAACTGATCTCATCTCTAATCGAGCGGGGAGTCTCACGGTTTTTCTTGAGTTGCAGAGGGATCCTGGGTTATATTCTCGAGTGACGACGGGGATGGCCCCTCCAAACTCTTGTTTGTTCAGCAATGTCAGGACTCCTGTCTAGTTGTGAGGGACACCTTGGGAATCTCCTCAACGCTTGGTTGGAAAATAGGGATGCATCTCGTGGTGAGGCGGGAGACCAAGTTTCCCTTTGCAGTTGTCAGAGCTATACTGTGACTCCTGTCAGTTTTCAAGAGGAGTCAGGCTTCGTCTCCTTTTGAAGCATTGAACTCCGTGTGCCTGTCATGTTGTCAAAGGGATGTGAGGCCTCCTGTCGAAATGAGGCGGGGAACTAGGATATTCTCTAAGGTTTCCACAGGGGATTCAGACATCCCTTCATCTGGTGAGATGAAAGACGAGACTGCATTCAAGTCACTGCAGGGAAATCTGACCTTATTTCGAGTCAGGCCATCTCTGGGTCCATTCCACTTGAGACAGCAAACTCAGTGTCCTTCTCACATACTTATAGCTGAGAGAATCCTCCTCTTGAGGGACTTGTGGAAAGTTGGCATTCCTCTTGATTTAAAGCTGGGGAGTCAACTCTCATCTCAAGATGATTTGGGCACATGGAGCTTTTCTTGAGTTGCTGTGCTGAACTTGGTGTTCCTTTAGACTTGAGACGTAATTTTCGGGGAAACTCTGGAGTTGCCTAAAGGAAATAAGCCCCGTGTAGTGTATGATGGGTAACGCCGGATGACTCTGGAGACAGTGCAGGGGAATTGGGCCTCATCTCAAGTTGACTTGGAGTACACGGAGCCCTTTCATGTTGCTCGGGGCTCTCAGGGTCCCTCTAGACTTGTGACAGTGTTCCTGGGTACTTTCTGGTGTTACGTCAAGGAAGTCAAGGGTCCTTTCGTGTTTGATGGGGAACACGGACTTGATCTGCACGCAGCACAGGGGAATCAGGCCTCATCTCGAGTTGATTTCAAGTACACGGTGTGCTTTCTTGTTGCTGCGGGGACCTCAGAGTCCCTCTAGGCTTGTAAGAGTGTTCCTGGGGACACTCTGGAGTTCCTTCAAGGATGTCAAGGCTCCTTTCTTGTTCGATGGGGAACACGGACTTGCTCTGAATGCAGTACAGGGGAATCGGGCCTCATCTCGAGTTGATTTGGAGTACATGGAGCCCTTTCATGTTGATGCGGGAACCTCAGGGTCCCTCTAGACGTGTGACACTGTTCTTGGGGTCTCCTGGAGTTGCATTGAGGAAGTCAAGTCTCCTTTCCTGTTTGATGGGGAACATGGGATTACTCTGCATGCATTGCTGGGGAATTCGGCCTCATCTCACAGGGAGGGGAAGTCACATTGTTTCTCTGGAGTTGCGGCGGGAACCTGGGTTATGTTCACAAGTTACAGCGGAGATGGACCTTCAAAACTTGTGTTTGTTCAGCGATGTGTGGATTCCTCTGTAGTTGCGAGGGTCACCTTGGGATACTCCTCGAGGCTTGGCAGGACAAAAGGGACGCCTCTCGAGTTGAGGTGGGAGACCAAGTTTCCCTTTGCAGTTGCCAGAGCAATACTGTCAATTTTCAAGAAGAGTCAGGCTTCGTCTCCTTTTGAAGCATTGAACTCCGCATGCCTGTCAAATTGTCAAAGGGATGTGAGGCCTCCTGTCGAGATGAGGCGGGGAACTAGGGTATTCTCTAGGGTCTTCACAGGGGATTCAGACATCCCTTCACCTTGTGAGGAGAAAGACGAACCTGCATTCAAGTCAATGCAGGGACTTCCAGCCTTATTTCGAGTCAGGGCATCTCGGTGTCTATTCCACTTGAGGGAGCAACTTCAGTGTCCCTCTCAAGTACCAATTGCTGAGAGAAGCCTCATCTTTAGGTGTTGTTTAAAGCTGGCATTCCTCTTGAGTCAAAGCCAGGGAATCAGCTCTCATCTCGAGATGATTTGAGGTTCATGGAGCTGTTTTCTAGTTGCTGCGCTGAACGTGGTGTTCCTCTATACTTAGGACGGTGTTCTCAGGGAATTTCTGGAGTTGCCTAAAGGAAGTCAAGCCACTTGTCATGTTTGATGGGGAATGCCGGATGGCTCTGGAGCCAATGTAGGGAAATCTGGCCTCATCTCGAGTTGATTTGGGGTACACCGAGTTCTTTCATGTTGCTGCGGTGACCTCAGGGTCCTCTAGACTTGTATCAGTGTTCTTGGGAACGCTCATGCGTTCCATCAAGGAAGTCAAGGCTCCTTTCATGTTTGATGGGGAACACGGAATTGCTCTGCACGCAATGCAGGAGAATCTGATATCATCTGTCATCGAGCATGATGTCTCATGGTTTTTCTCAAGTTGCGAAGGGAACCTGGGTTATATTCTCGAGTGACAACAGGGATGGCCCCTCAAAACTTGTGTTTTGTACAGCGATGTCAGGACTCCTGTCTAGGTGCGAGGGACAACTTGGGATTCTCTTCGAGGCTTGGCAGGGCAATAGGGACGCCTCTCGAGGTGAGGAAGGAGACCCAATGTCCTTTCAGGTTGCCACAAGGATACTAGGATTTCTGCCAGTTTTCAAGAGGCTCAGTCATCGTCTACTTTTGAAGCACTGAACTCCGTGTTCCACTCTTGTTGTCAAAGGGATGTGAGGCCTCCTGTCGAGATGAGGCAGGGAACTAAGGCTTTCTCTAGGGTCTTCACAGGGGATTCTGAATTCCGTTTATCTTTTGAGATGAAAGATGAGCCAGCTTTCAAGTCACTGCAGGGAATTCCGGCCTTATTTTGAGTCAGGGCATCTTGGTGTCCATTCCACTTGAGGCAACAATCTCAGGGTCCCTCTCACATACCTAGAGCTGAGAAAAGCCTCCGCTTGAGCTGTTTGTGGAAAGTTGGCATTCCTCTTGATTCGAAGCCAGCGAATCAGCTCTCATCTCGACATGATTTGGGGTCCACTGAGCTTTTCTCAAGTTGCTGTGCTGAACTTGGTGTTCCTCTAGACTTGGGATGGTATTCTCGTGGAATCTCTGGAGTTGCTTAAAAGAAGTCAAGTCAGTTGTCCTGTTTGATGAGGAATGTAGGATGGCTCTGGAGTCAATGCAGGAGAATCGAGCCTCATCTCGATTTGGTTTGAGGTATACGGGGCTCTTTCATGTTGCTGCATTGACCTCAGGGTCCCTCAAGATTTGTGACAGAATTCTTGGGGACTATGTGGAGTTTCATCTAAGAAGTCAAGGCTCCTTTCATGTTTGACGTGGAACACGGACTTGCTCTGCATGCAATGCAGGGGAATCGGGCTTCATCTCGTGGCGAGGGGCAAATCTAATTGTTTTCCCGAGTTGTGGCGGGTACCTGGGTTACATTATCGAGTTACGGCAGGGATAGACCTTCAAAACTCGTGTTGGTTCAGCGACGTCAGGACTCCTGTCTAGTTGTGAGGGACACCTTGGGATTCTCCTCTAGGCTTGGCAGGATAATAGGGACGCCTCTCGAAGTGAGGGGGAAGACCCAGGGTCCATTCCAGTTGCCACAGGAATTTTGGGATTCCTATCAATTTTCAAGAGGAGGCAGCCATCCTCTCCTTTTGAAGCATTTAACTCCGCCTGCCTCTAGAGGTTTCAAAAGGGTGAGAGGCCTCATGTCAAGATAAGCCGGGGAACTAGGGCTTTCTCTAGGGTCTCCACAGGGGATTCGACGTCCTTTCATCATTTGAGATGAAAGACAAGCTGGCATTCAAGTCATTGCAGGGAATTCCTGCCTTATTTCGAGTCAGGGCATCTCAGTGACCATTCCACTCGACGCAGCAAACTCAGGGTCCCTCTCACATACCAATAGCTGAGAGAAGCCTCCTCTTGAGGGGCTTGTGGAAAGTTGGCATTCCTCTTGAGTCGAAGCCAGGGATTCAGCTCTCATCTCGAGATGATTTCTGGCACAGGGAGCTTTTCTCGCGTTGCTCTGTTGAACTTAGTGTTCCTTTAGACTTGAGACGGTATTCTCGGGGAAACTCTGGAGTTGCCTAAAGGAAGTAAGCCCCTTGTAGTTTATGATGGGTAGAGCAGGATGGCTCTGGAGACAATGCAGGAGAATTGGCCCTCATTTCGAGTTGATTTGGAGTACACTGTGCCCTTTCATGTTGATGCGGGGACCTCAGGGTTCCTCTAGTCTTGTGACAGTGTTCTTCGGGTCTCTCTGGGGTTCCATAAAGTAAGTCAAGGCACCTTTCTTGTTTGATGGGGAACACGGTCTTGCTCTGAATGCAGTGCAGGGGAATCGGGCCTCATCTCAAGTTGATTTGGAGTACAAGAAGCCCTTTCATGTTGATGCGGGAACCTCAGGGTCCCTCTAGACTTGTTACAGTGTTCTTGGGGTCTCTCTGGGGTTCCATCAAGGAAGTCACGGCTCCTTTCTTGTTTGATGGGGAACACTGACTTACTCTGCATGCATTGCAGGGGAATCGGGCCTCACCTTGAGGCGAGTGACAAGTCTCATTATTTTTCTGGAGTTGCCGCGAGAACCTGGGTTATGTTCTCGAGTTATGGTGGGGATGGCCCTTCAAAACAAGTGTTTGTTTTGCGATGTCAGAACTCCTGTCTAGTTGCGAGGGACACCTTGGGATTCTCCTCGAGGCTTGGCAGGACGATAGGGACGCCTTTCAAGGTGAGACGGGACACCAAGTTTCCCTTCACAGTTACCAGAGTGATACTGTGACTCCTGTCAGTTTTCAAGAGGAGTGAGGCTTCATCTCCTTTAGAAGCATTGAAATCCGCGTGACTCTCATGTTGTCAAAGGGATGTGAGGCCTCCTGTCGAGATGAGGCGGGGAAGTAGGGCATTCTCTAGGGTCTTCACAGGGGATTCAGACATCCCTTCATCTTTTGAGATGAAAGACAAGCTGGCATTCAAGTCATTGCAGGGAATTCCTGCCTTATTTCGAGTCAGGGCATCTCGGTGTCCATTCCACTTGAGGCAGCAAACTCAGGGTCCCTCTCACATACCTAGAGCTGAGAAAAGCCTCCGTTGAGCTGCTTGTGGAAACTTGGCATTCCTCTTGATTCGAAGCCAGGGAATCAGCTCTCATCTCAAAATGATTTGGGGTACACGGAGCTTTTACCGAGTTGCTGTGCTGAACTTGGTGTTTTTCTAGACATGAGACGGTGTTCTCGCGGAATCTCTGGAGTTGGCTAATAGAAGTCAAGCAACTTGTCTTGTTTGATGGGAAATGCAAGATTGCTCTAGAGTCAATGCAGGGGAATCGGGCCTCATCTCGAGTTGATTTGCGGTACATGGGGCTCTTTTGTGTTGCTGCATTGACCTCAAGGTCCCTCTAGACTTGTGACAGAGTTCCTGGGGACTATGTTCCTGCATTCCTCATCAAACAGGACAAGTGGCTTGACTTCTTTTAGGCAACTCCAGACATTTCCCGAGAAAACCGTCCCAAGTCTAGAGGAATACCAAGTTCAGCACAACAACTCGAGAAAAGCTTCATGTACCCCAAATCATTTCGAGATGAGAGCTGATTCCCTGGCTTCGAATCAAGAGGAATGCCAACTTTCCACAAGCAGCTCAAGCAAAGGCTTTTCTCAGCTCTATGTATGTGAAAGGAACCCTGAGTTTTCTGCCTCAAGTGGAATGGACACTGTGATGACCTGACTCGAAATAAGGCCGGAATTCCCTGCAGTGACTTGAATGCAGGCTCGTATTTCATCTTGCAAGATGAAGGGATGTCTGAATACCCTGTGTACACCCTAGAGAAAGCCCTAGTTCCCCGCCTCATCTTGACAGGAGGCCTCACATCCCTTTGACAACACGAGTGTAACACAGAGTTCAATGCTTCAAAAGTAGACAATGGCTGACTCCTCTTGAAAATTGACAGGAATCCTAGTATCCCAGTGGCAACTTGAAAGGACATTGGGTTTCCCTCGTCACCTCGAGAGGCGTCCCTATTGCCATGTCAAGCCTCAAAGAGAATCCCGAGTTGTCCCTTCCAACTAGACAGGCGTCCTGATGTTGCTGAACAAACATGAGTTTTGAGGGGCCATCCCCATTGTCACTCGAGAATATAACCCAGGATCCCTCCACAACTCAAGAAAAATCATGAGATTTCCCGCTCGATGAGAGATGAGATCAGTTTCCCCTGCATTGTGTGCAGAGCAATTCTGTGTTCCCATCAAACATGAAAGGATCAATGACTTCCTTGATGGAACTCCAGAGAGTTCCCAAGAACACTGATACAAGTCTAGAGGGACCCTGAGGTCACTGCAGCAAATGAAAGTGCTCGGTGTACCTCAAATCAACTCGAGATGAAGCCAGATTCCACTACATTGACTCTAGAGCCACCTGGCGTTCCCCATCAAACACGACAAGTGGCTTGACTTCCTTTTAGGCAACTCCAGAGATTCCCCGAGAACACCGTCCTAAGTATAGAGGAACATGGCGTTTAGCATAGCAACTAGAAAACAGCTCTGTGTACCTCAAATATCTCGAGATGAGAGGTGATTCCCTGGCTTTGACTCAAGAGGAATGCAAGCTTTAAACAACACCTAAAGAGGAGGCTTCTGTCAGCTATAAGTGCATGAGAGGGACCCTGAGTTTGCTGCCTCTAGTGGAATGGACACCGAGATGCCCTGACTCGAAATAAGGCCGGAATTTCCTGCAGTAACTTGAATGCAGCTTCGCCTTTAATCTCACAAGAGCAAGGGGTGTCTTAGTCTCCTGTGGAGGCCCTAGAGAATAACCTAGTTTCCCCCTCATATCGACAAGGGGCCTCACATCTTTTTGACAACACAGGAGGCACGCGGAGTTCAATGCTTCAAAACGAGATGAAGCCTGACTCCTCTTGAAAACTGACAGGAGTCACAGTATCGTTCTGGCAACTGCAAAGGGAAATTTGGTCTCCCGCCTCTCCTCAAGAGGCGTCCCTATTGTCCTGGCAAGCCTCGAGGGGAATCCCAAGGTGTCCTTGGCAACTAGACAGGAGTCCTGATGTTGCAGAAGCAACTGAGTTTTTAAGGGCCTTCCATGCCGGAACTGGAGAACATAACCCAGGTTCCCTCCACAACTCGAGAAAACCATGAGAAATCCCCCTCACCATGAGATGAGGCCCGATTCCCCTGAATTGCATGCAGAGCAAGTCCGTGTTCCACATCAAACACGAAAGGAGCCTTGACTTCCTAGATGAAACTCCACATAGTCCCCAAGAACTCTGTCACAAATCTAGAGGGACCCTGAGGTCAACACAGCAACACGAAAGAGCCCCATGCACTGCAAATCTTTTCGAGGTGAGGCCCAATTCCCTTGCATTGGCTCCAGGGCAACCCTGCATTCCTCAACAAACAGGACAAGTGGCTTGACTTCTTTTAGACTACTCCAGATATTACCTGAGAATACCGTCTCATGTCTAGAGGAACACCAAGTTCAGCACAGCAACTCGAGAAAAGCTCTGTGTACCCCAAATCATCTCGAGATGAGAGCTGATTCGCTTGCTTTGACTCAAGAGGAATGAGAACTTTCCACAAGCAGCTCAAAAGGAGGCTTTTCTCAGCTCTAGGTATGTGAGAGGGACCCTGAGTTTGCTGCCTCAAGTGGAATGGACACCGAGACACACTGACTCAAACTAAGGCCGGGATTCCCTGCAGTGACATGAATGCAGGCTCGACTTTCATCTCCCAAGAAGAAGGGATGTCTGAATCCCCTGGGGAGACACTAGAGAAAGCCCTAGCTCCTGCCCCATCTCGACAGGTGGCCTCACATCACTTTGACAACTTGAGAGGAATGCAGAGTTGAAACATTCAAAAGGAGAGGATGCCTGACTCCTCTTGAAAATTAACAGGAATCCCAGTATCCAATTGGCAATAGGAAAGGGACACTGGGTCTGCCACCTCACCTCGAGAGGTGTTCCTATTGCCCTGCCAATCTCGAGGAGAATCCCGAGGTGTCCCTCGCAGCGAGGCAGGAGTCCTGACGGCGCTGAACAAACACGTGATCTGACCATCCATCCCATCGTAAATCGAGAATATACGCAAGGTTCTGCCGCAACTCAAGAAAAAATATGAGACTTCTCCCTCGCCGAGAGATGAGGCCAGATTCCCCTGCATTGCATGCAGAGCAATATCGTGTTCCACATCAAACCCGAAAGTAGCCTTGATTTCCTTGATGGCACTACAGAGGAAACCCAAGAATACTGTCTCAAGTCTAGAGGGATACTGAGGTCACTGTAGCAACAAGAAAGAGCTCCATGTACCCCAAATCAATACGAGAGGAGAGCTTAGTCCCTGGCTTCCACTCAAGCGGAATTCCAACTATCCACAAGCACCTCAAGAGAAGGCTTCTCTCAGGTACAGGTATGAGAGGAGGACCCTGAGTTTGCAGCCTCAAGTGGAATGGACACCGAGATGCCCTGACTCGAAATAAGGACGAAATTCCCTGCAGTGACTTGAACGAAGGCTCGTCTTACATCTCCCAAGACGAACGGATGTCTGAATCCCCTGTGGAGACCATAGAGAAACACCGAGTTCCACGCCTAATCGCGACCGGAGGCCTCATATCCTTTGAAAACTCGAGAGGTACGCGGAGATCAGTGTTTCAAAAGTAGACGATGCCTGATACCTCCTGAAAATTGATAGGAATCCCAGAATCCCTGTGGCACGTGGAAAGGGACCCTGTGTTCCCCGCCTCACCTGGAAAGGCGTCCCAATTGCCCTTTTAAGCCTCGAGGAGAATCGTGAGGTGTCCCTCACAAATAGACAGGAGTCCTGAGGTCACTGAACAAACACGTATTTGGAAGGGCCATCCCATCGTTAATCGAGAATATACCACAGGATCCCACCGCAACTCGAGAAAACCATCAGAGTTCCCCCTGGTCGCGAGGTGAGTCCCGATTCCTCTGCATTGCGTGCAGAGCAATTCCATGTTCTACATCAAACAGCAAATGATCCATTATTTCCTTGATGGCACTCCAGAGAAACCCTAAGAACACTGTCTCAAGTCTAGAGGGATCCTGAAGTCACTGCAGCAACACGAAAGAGCTCCATTGACCCCAAACAACCTTGAGATGAGAGTTGATTTCTTGGCTTCAAATCAAGAGGAATGCCAACTTTGCACAAGCACCACAAGAGGAGGCTTCTCTCAGCTATACGTATGGGAGAGGAACGTTGAATTTGCGGCCTCAAACGGAATCGACCCCGAGATGCCCTGACTCGAAATCAGGACGGAATTCCCTGCAGTGACTTGAATGCAAGTTGGATTTCATCTCACAAGAGGAATGGATGACTGAATCCACTGGGGAGACAATAGAGAAAGTCTTAGCTCCCTGCCCCCTCTCGGCAGGAGGCCTCACATCACTTTGACAATTCGAGAGGAACATGGAGTTCAATGATTCCAAAGGAGAAGATGCCTGACTCCTCTTGAAAATTGACAGGAATCCCAGAATCCCAGTGGCAACAGGAAAGGGACCCTGGGTCTGCCGCGTCACCTCAAGAGGTGTTCCTATTGCCCTTTCAGGCCTCAAGAGGAATCCCGAGGTGTCCCTCGCAGCTAGGCAGGCGGCCTGACATCGCTGAACAAACACGTGTTCTCAAGGGCCATCCCCGTTGTAACTCGAGAATATAGCCCAGGTTCCCGCCGCAACTCGAGAAAAACCATGAGACTTCCCCCTCGCCGCGGGATGAGGCCTGATTACCCTGCACTGTGTGCAGAGAAATTCTGTGCTCCACATCAAACACGAAAGGAGCCTTGATTTCCTTGATTGCATTCCAGAGAATCCCCAAGAAAGCTGTCTCAAATCTAAAGGGATCCTGAGGTTACTATAGCAACACGAAAGTGCTCCATGTACCCCAAATCAACTCGAGATGAGAGCATAGTCCCTGGCTTCGATTCAAGAGGAGTACCAACTTTCCACAAGCACCTCAAGAGCAGGCTTCTCTCAGCTATAAGTATGTGAGGAGGACCCTGAGTTTGCGGCCTCAAGTGGAATGGAGAGCGAGATGCCCTGACTCGAAGTAAGGCCAGCTATCCCTGCAGTGACTTGAATGCAGGCACGTCTTGTATCTCCCAAGATGAAAGGATGCCTGAATACCCTGTGGAGACCATAGAGAAAGACCTAGTTCCCCGCCTAATCGCGACCGGAGGCCTCACATCCTTTGAAAACTCGAGAGGTATGCAGAGATCAATGCTTCAAAAGGAGACGATACCTGACTCCACTTGAAAACTTAGAGGAATCCTAGTATCACTGTGGCACGTGGAAAGGAACCCTGGGTCTCCCGCCTCACCTGGAGAGGTGTCCCAATTGCCCTGTCAAGCCACGAGGAGAATCTCGAGGTGTCCCTCGCAACTAGACAGGAGTCCTGACGTCGCTGTACAAACACATGTTTGGAAGGGCCATTCCCGTCGTAACTCGAGAGTATACCCCAGGTTCCCGCCGCAACTCAAGAAAAATCACGAGACTTCCCCTCGCCAAGAGATGAGGCCCAATTTCCCTGCACTGCCTGCAGAGCAATTCCGTGTTCCACATCAAACCCGAAGGAGCCTTGAATTCCTTGATGGCACTCCAGAGAAACCCCAGGAACACTGTCTAAAGTCTAGAGGGATCCTGAGGTCAATGGAGCAACAAGAAAGAGCTCCATGTACCCCAAATCATCGCGAGATGAGAGCTGATTTCCTGGCTTCAAATCAAGAGGAATGCCAACTTTCCACAAGCACCACAAGAGGAGGCTTCCCTCAGTGATACGTATGTGAGAGGGACGTTGAATTTGCGGCCTCAAATGGAATCGACTCCGAGATGCCCTGACTCGAAATCAGGTCGTAATTCCTGCAGTGACTTGAATGCAAGCTGGATTTCATCTCACAAGATGAAGGGATGTCTGAAGCCCCTGGGGAGACACCAGAGAAAGCCCTAGCTCCCTGCCCCTTCTCGACAGGAAGCCTCACATCAATTTGACAACTCGAGAGGAATACGGATTTCAATGATTCAAAAGGAGACGATGCCTGACTCCTCTTGAAAATTGACAGGAATCCCAGTCCACGTGGCAACAGGAAAGGGACCTGGGTCTGCCATCTAAACTCGAGAGGTGTTCATATTGCCCTTTTTAGGCGCGAGGAGAATCCCGAGGTGTCCCTCGCAATGAGACAGGAGTCCTGACATTGCTGAAGAGACACGTGTTTGGAAGGGCCATCCCCGTCGTAACTCGAGATTATACCCCAGGTTCCCGCCGCAACTCAAGAAAAACCATGAGACTTCCCCCTCACCGCGGGATGAGGCCCGATTCCCCTGCACTGCGTGCAGAGAAATTCCGAGCTCCACATCAAACATGAAAGGAGCCTTGATTTCCATGATGGCACTCCAGAGAATCCCCAAGAAAGCTGTCTCCAGTCTAGAGGGAGGTCACTGTAGCAACACAAAAGAGCTCAATGTACCCCAAATCAACTCGAGATGAGAGCATAGTCCCTGGCTTCGACTCAAGAGGAATACCAACTTTCCACAAGCACCTCAAAAGGAGGCTTCTCTCAGCTATAGGTATGTGAGGAGGACCCTGAGTTTGTGGCCTCAAGTGGAATGGACACCGAGATGCCCTGACTCGAAATAAGGCCAGATATCCCCGCAGTGGCTTGAATGCAGGCTCGTCTTGCATCTCCCAAGACGAAAGGATGTCTGAATATCTTTTGGAGACCATAGAGAAAGACCTAGTTCCACGCCTAATCACGACCAGAGGCCTCACATCCTTTGAAAACTCGGGAGGCACGTGGAGATCAATGCTTCAAAAGTAGACGATGCCTGACTCCACTTGAAAACTGAGAGGAATCCCAGTATCCCTGTGGCACGTGGAAAGGGACACTGGGTCTCCCGCCTCACCTGGAGAGGTGTCCCAATTGCCCTGCTAAGCCACGAGGAGAATCCCGAGGTGTCCCTCGCCACTAGACAGGAGTCCTGACTTTGCTGAACAAACACGTGTTTGGAAGGGCCATCCCCGTCGTAACTCGAGAATATATCCCAGGTTCCCGCCGCAATTCGAGACAAACCATGAGACTTCCCTCTCACCGCGAGATGAGGCCCCATTCTCCTGCACTGCATGCAGAGATATTCCGTGCTCCACATCAAACATGAAAGGAGCCTTGATTTCCTTGACGGCACTCCAGAGAATACCCAAGAAAGCTGTCTCAAGTCTAGAGGGATCCTGAGGTCACTGTAGCAACATGAAAGAGCTCCATGTACCCCATATCAACTTGAGATGAGAGCATGATCCCTGGCTTCCACTCAAAAGGAATACCAACTTTCCACAACCACCTCATGAGGGGGCTTATTTCAGCTATATTTGTGTGAGGAGGACCCTGAGTTTGAGGTCTCATGTGGAATGGACACCAAGATACCCAGACTCCAAATAAGGCCAGATATCCCTGCAGTGGCTTTAATGCAGGCTCATCTTGCATCTCCCAAAACGAAAGAATGTTTGAATACCCCGTGGAGACCATAGAGAAAGAACTATATCTATGCCTAAAGGCAAATGGAGGCTTCACATCCTTTGAAAACTCGAGAGGCACGTGGAGATCAATGCTTGAAAAGTAGACGATGTCTGACTCCACTTTAAAACTGAGAGGAATCCCAGTATCCCAGTGGCACGTGGAAAGGAACCCTGGGTCTCCCGCCTCACCTGGAGAGGTGTCCCAATTGCCCTGCCAAGCCACGAGGAGAATCCCGAGGTGTCCCTCGCAACTAGACAGGAGTCCTGACGACGCTGAACCAACCCGTGTTTGGAAAGTCCATCCCCGTCGTAACTAGGTAATATACCCCAGGTTCCCGTCGAAACTCGAGAAAAAGCATGAGACTTCTCCCTTGCCGCGAGATGAGACCGATTCCTCTGCACTGCGTGCAGAGCAATTCCGTGCTCCCCATCAAACCCGAAAGGAGCCTTGATTTCCTTGATGGCACTCCAGAGAAACCCCAGGAACACTGTCTCAAGTCTAGAGGGATCCTGAGGTCACTGCAGAAACCAGGAAGAGCTCAGTGCACCCCTAATCATCTCGAGGTGAGAGCTGATTTTCTGGCTTCGAATCAAGAGGAATGCCAAATTTGCAGTAGCACCACAAGTGGAGGCGTCTCTCAGCTGTACACACGTGAGAGGGACGTTGAATTTGCGGCCACAAATGGAATCGACCCCGAGATGCCCTGACTAGAAATCAGGCCGGAATTCCTGCAGTGACTTGAGTGCAAGCTGGATGTCATCTCACACACTGAAGGGATGTCTGAAGCCCTTGGTGAGACACTAGAGAAAGCCCTAAATCCCTGCCCATTCCAATAGTCGGCCTCACATCATTGGACAACTTGAGAGGAACACGGAGTTCAATGATACCAAAGGAGACGATGCCTGATTCCTCTGGATAATGGACAGGAACCCCGAGATCCCAGTGGCAAAAGGATAGGGACCCTGGGTCTGCCGCCTAACCTAGAGAGGTGTTCCTAAGGCACTTTCAATCCGCGAGGATACTCCCGAGGTGTCGCTCGCACCCAGACAGTAGTACTGACGTCGCTGAACAAACTCGTGTTTGGAAGGGCCATCCCCGTCGTAACTCGAGAATATACCCCAGGTTCCCACCGCATCTCGAGAAAAACCATGATACTTCCCCCTCGCCGGGAGATGAGGGCCGATTCCTCTGCACTGTGTGCAGAGCAATTCCGTGCTCCACATAAAACGCGAAAGGAGCCTTGATTTCCTTGATGGCACTCCAGAGAAAAACCAGGAACACTGTCTCAAGTCTAGAGGGATCCGGAGGTCACTGCAGCAACCAGAAAGAGCTCCGTGCACCCCAAATCATCTCGAGGTGAGAGCTGATTACTTGGCTTCAAATCAAGAGGAATGCAAACTTTCCTCAAGCACCACAATAGGAGGCTTCTCTCAGCTGTTCGTCTGTGAGAGGGACTTTGAATTTGCAGCCTAAAATGGAATCGACCCCGATATGCCCTGACACGAAATCAGGCCGAAATTCCAGCAGCGACTTGACTGCCATCTGCATTGTTTCTCACAAGATGAAGGGATGTCTGAAGCCCTTGGGGAGACACTAGAGAAAGCCCTAGATCCCTGCCCCTTCTCGACAGGCAGCCTCATATCCATTGCACAACTCCAGAGGAACACGGACTTCAACAATTCCAAAGGAGACCATGCCTGACTCCTCTGGAAAATTGAAAGGAATCCCAGGATCCCAGTGGCAACAAGAAAGGGACACTGGGTCTGCCGCCTCAACTGGAGAGGTGTTCCTATGACCCTTCAAGCCGCGAGGAGACTCCCGAGGTGTCCCTCGCAGCTAGACAGGAGTCCTGACGTCGCTGAACAAACCCGTGTTTGGAAGGGCCATCCCCGTCGTAACTCGAGAATATACCCCAGGTTCGGGCCACAACTCGATAAAAACCATGAGACTTCCCACTCGCCGCGAGATGAGGCCCGATTCCCCTGCACTGCGTGCAGAGCAATCCGTGCTCCACATCAAACCCGAGAGGAGCCTTGATTTCCTGGATGGCACTCCAGAGAAACCCCAGGAACACTGTCTCAAGTCTAGAGGGATCCTGAGGTCACTGCAGCAACCAGAAAGAGCCCCGTGTACCCCAAATCATCTCGAGGTGAGAGTTGATTTCCTGGCTTCAAATGAAGAAGAATGCCAACTGTCCACAAGCACCACAAGAGGAGGCTTCTCTCAGTTGTAGGTCTGTGAGAGAGACGTTGAATTTACGGCCACAAATGGAATTGATCCCGAGATGCCCTGACTCGAAATCAGGTCGGAATTCCTGCAGTGACTTGAGTGCAAGCTGGATTTCATCTCACAAGATGAAGGGATGTCTGAAGCCCCTGGGGAGACACTAGAGAAAGCCCTAGCTCCCTGGCCCTTCTCGACAGTCGGCCTTACATCCATTGGACAACTCGAGAGCAACACGGAGTTCAACGATTGCAAAGGAGACGATGCCTGACTACTCTGAAAAATGGACAGGAATCCCAGGATGCCGGTGGCAATAGGAAAGTGACGCTGGGTCTGCCGCCTCACCTCGAGAGGTGTTCTTATGTCCCTTTCAAGCCGCGAGGAGACTCCCGAGGGGTCCCTCGCAACTAGACAGGAGTCTTGACGTCTCTGAACAAACCCGTGTGTGGAAGGGCCATCCCCGTCGTAACGTGAGAATATACCCCAGGTTCCTGCCGCAACTCGAGAAAAACCAAGAAACTTCCCCCTCGTCGCGAGATGACGCCCGATTCCCCTGCACTGAGTGCAGAAAAATTCCGTGCTCCGCATCAAACCCGAAAGGAGCCTTGATTTCGTTGATGGCACTCCAGAGAAAGCCCAGGAACACTGTCTCTAGTCTAGAGGGATCCTGAGGTCACTGCAGAAACCAGGAAGAGCTCAGTGCACCCCTAATCATCTCGAGGTGAGAGCTGATTTCCTGGCTTCAAATCAAGAGGAATGCCAACTGTCCACAGGCACCACAAGAGGTGGCTTCTCTCAGCTGTACGTCTGTGAGAGGGACGTTGAATTTGCGGTCTCAAGTGGAAACGACCCCGAGATGTCCTGACTCGAAATCAGGCCGGAATTCCTGCAATGACTTGAGTGCAAGCTGATTTCAACTCACAAGATGAAGGGATGTCTAAACCCCCTGGGGAGACACTAGAGAAAGCCCTAGCTCCCTGCCCCTTCTTGACAGGCGCCCTATATCCATTCGACAACTCGAGAGGAACACGGAGTTCAACGATTCCAAAGGAGACGATGCCTGATTCCTCTGGAAAATGGACAGGAACCCCAGGATCCCAGTGGCAACAGGAAAGGGGCCCTGGGTCTGCCGCCTCACTTCGAGAGGTGTTCCTATGGCCTTTCAAAGCTGCGAGGAGACTCCCGAGGGGTCCCTCGCAACTAGACAGGAGTCCTGACGTCGCTGAACAAACCCGTGTTTGGATGGGCCATCCCCGTAAGTCGAGAATATACTCCAGGTTCCCGCCGCAACTCGAGAAAAACCATGAGATTTCCCCCTCGCCGCGATATGAGGCCCGATTCCCCTGCATTGCCTCCAGAGCTATTCCATGCTCCACATCAAATCCGAAAGGAGCCTTGATTTCCTTGATGGCACTCCAGGGAAAACCCAGGAACACTGATTCAAGTATAGAGGAATCCTGAGGTCACTGCAGCAACCAGAAAGAGCTCCATGTACCCCAAATCATCTCGAGGTGAGAGCTGATTTCCTGGCTTCAAATCAAAAGGAATGCCAACTTTCCACAAGCACCACAAGAGGAGGCATCTCTCAGCTGTACATCTGTGAGAGGGACGTTGAATTTGCGGCCTCAAATGGAATCGATCCCGAGATGCCCTGACTCGAAATCAGGTCGGAATTCCTGCAGTGACTTGAGTGCAAGCTGGAATTCATCTCACAAGATGAAGGGATGTCTGAAGCCCCTGGGGAGACACTAGAGAAAGCCCTAGCTCCCTGCCTCGTCTCGAAAGGCGGCCTCACATCCAATGGACAGTTCGAGAGGAAAACAGAGGTCAATGATTCCAAAGGAGACGATGCCTGACTCCTCTGGAAAATGGACAGGAATCCCAGGACCCATTGGCACCAGGAAAGGGACCCTGGATCTGCCGCCTCACCTCGAGAGGTGTTCCTATGTCCCTTTCAAGCCGTGAGGAGACTCCCGAGGGGTCGCTCGCAACTAGACAGGAGTTCTGACGTCACTGAAGAAACCCGTGTTTGGAAGGGCCATCCCCGTCTTAACTCGAGAGTATACCCCAGGTTCCCGCCGCAACTCGAGAACAACAATGAGACTTTGCCCTCGCCGCATGATGAGGACCTATTCCTCTGCCCTAAGTGCATAGCAATTCCGTGCTCCACATCAAACCCGAAAGGAGCCTTGATTTCCTTGATGGCACTCCAGAGAAAACCCAGGAACACTGTCTCAAGTCTAGAGGGATCCTGAGGTCACTGCACCAACCAGAAAGAGTTCCGTGTACCCCCAATCATCTCGAGGTGAGAGCTGATTTCCTGGCTTCAAATCTAGAGGAATGCCAACTTTCCACAAGCACCACAAGAGGAGGCTTCTCTCAGCTGTACCCACGTGAGAGGGACTCTGAGTTTGCGGTCTCAAATGGAATCTACCCCGAGATGCCCTGACTCGAAATCAGGGCGGAATTACTGCAGTGACTTGAGTGCACGCTGGATTTCATTTCACAATAAATAGGGATGTATGAAGCCCCCGAGGAGACACTAGAAAAGCCCTAGCTCCCTGCCTCATCACGACAGGCGTCCTCACATCAATTGGACAACTCGAGAGGAACGCGGAGTTAAACAATTTCAACGGAGACAATGCCTGACTCCTCTGGAAAATGGACAGGACCCCAGGATCACAGTGGCAACAGGAAAGGGACGCTGGGTCTGCCGCCTCAACTCGGGAGGTGTTACTGTTGTACTTTCAAGCCGCAAGGAGACTCCCGAGGGGTCCCTCGCAAGTAGAGAGGAGTCCTGACGTCACTGAAACAACCCGTGTTTGGAAGGGCCTTCCCGTCGTAACTCGAGAATATACCCCAAGTTCCCGCCGAAACTCGAGAAAAACCATGAGACTTACCCCTCGCCGCGTATTGAGGCCCTATTCCCTTACACTGCGTGCAGAGCATTTCCGTGCTCCACATCAAACCTGAAAGGAGCCTTGATTTCCTTGATGGCACTCCAGAGAAACCCCAGGAACAGTGGCTCAAGTCTAGAGGGATCCTGAGGTCACTGCAGCAACCAGAAAGAGCTCCGTGTACCCCAAATTATCTCGAGGTGAGAGCTCATTTCCTGGCATAAATTCAAGAGGAATGCCAATTTTCCACAAGCACCACAAGTAGAGGCTTCTCTCAGCTGTACGTCTGTGAGAGGGACGTTGAATTTGCGGCCTCAAGTGGAATCAACCCCGAGATGCCCTGACTCGAAAGCAGGCTGTAATTTCTGCAGTGACTTTAATGCAACCTCAATTTTATCTCACAAGATGAAGGGATGTCTGAAGCCCATGGGGCGATATTAGAGAAAGCCCTAGCTCCCTGCCCCTTCTCAACAGGCCGCCTCACATACATTGGACAACTCGAGAGGAACACGGAGTTCAATGATTCCAAAGGAGACCATTTCTGACTCCTCTGGAATATGGACAGGAATTCCAAGATTGCTGTACTTCTGTGAGAGGGACGTTGAATTTGCGGCCTCAAATGGAATCGACCCCGAGATGCCCTGGCTTGAAATCAGGCCGGAAATCCTGAGGTGATTTGAGTGCAAGCTGGATATCATCTCACAAGCTGAAGGAATGTCTGAAGCCCCTGGGGAGACACTAGAGAAAGCCCTAGCTCCCTGTCCCTTCTCGACAGGCGGCCTCCCATACATTGGAGAGCTCGAGAGGAACACGGAGTTCAATGATTCCAAAGGAGACGATGCCTGACTCCTCTGGAAAATGGACAGGAATCTCAGGATCCGAGTGGCAACAGGAAAGGGATCCTGGGTCTGCCGCCTCACCTCAAGAGGTGTTCTTATGGCGCTTTCAAGCCGTGAGGAGACTCCCGAGGTGTCCCTCGCAACTAGACAGGACTCCTGACATCGCAGAACAAACCCTTGATTGAAAGGGCCATCCCCATCGTTACTTGAGATTATACCCCAGGTTCCTGCCGCAACTCGAGCGAAACCATGAGACTGCCCCCTCGCCGCGAGATGAGGCCCGATTCCTCTGCACTGCAAGCAGAGCAATTCCGTGCTGCACATCAAACCAGAAAGGAGACTTGATTTCCTTGATGGCACTCCAGAGAAACCCCAGGAGCACTGTCTCAATTCTAGAGGGATCCTGACGACCCTGCAGCAACCAGAAATATCTCCGTGTACAGCAAATCATCTCGAGGTGAGAGCTGATTTCCTAGCTTCAAATCAAGTGGAATGCCGACTTTCTACAAACATCACAATTGGAGGCTTCTCTCAGCTGTACGTCTGTGAGAGGGACGTTGAATTTGCAGCCTCAAATGGAATCGACCCCGAGATGCCCTGGCTCGAAATAAGGCCGGAATTCCTGCAGTGACTTGAGTGCAAGCTGGATTTCATCTCACAAGATGAAAGGATGTCTGAATCCCCAGTGGAGACACTAGAGGAAACCCTAGCTCCCTGCCCTTTCTCGACAGGCGGCCTCACATCCATTGGACAACTCGAGAGGAACACGGAGTTCAATGATTCCAAAGAGACGATGACTAACTCCTCTGAATAATGGACAGGAACACTAGGATCCCAGTGGCAACAGGAAAGGAACCCTGGGGTCTGCCGCCTCACCTCAAGAAGTGTTCCTATGGCCCTATCTGTTCGCGAGGAGACTCCTGAGGTGTCCCTCGCAACTAGACAGGAGTCCTGACGTCGCTGAACACACCCGTGTTTGGAAGGGCCATCCCCGTCGTAACTCGAGAATATACCCCAGGTTCCTGCCGCAACTCGAGAAACACCATGAGACTTCCACCTCGCCGTGAGAGGAGACCCGATTCCACTGCACTGCATGCAGAGCGATTCCGTGCTCCCCATCAAACCCGAAAGGAGCCTTGATTTCCTTGATGGCACTCCAGAGAAACCCCAGGAACACTGTCTCAGGTCTAGAGGAATCCTGAGGCCACTGCAGCAACCAGAAAGAGCTCCGTGGACCCCAAATCATCTCGAGGTGAGAGCTGATTTCCTGGCTTCAAATCAAGAGGAATGCTAACATTCCACAAGCACCACAAGAGGAGGCTTCTCTCAGCTGTACGTCTGTGAGAGTGATGTTGAGTTTGCGGCCTCAAATGGAATCGACCCCGAGATGCCCTGACCCGAAATCAGGCCGGAATTCCTGCAGTGACTTGAGTGCAAGCTGGAGTTCATCTCACAAGATGAAGGGATGTCTGAAGCCCCTGGGGAGACACCAGAGAAAGCCCTAGCTCCCTGCCCCTTCTCGACAGGCGGCCTCACATCCATTGGAAAACTCGAGAGGAACACGGAGTTCAATGATTCCAAAGGAGACGATACCTGTGAGAGGGTAACAGGCATGAAGGCCAGGGGTCTCCAAATGGAGGAATGAGGCTGTAAGTGCCAGACATTTTTATCTCTCTTAACCGGCAGGAAAGAACAAACCAGCGATCTGCTTTTCCTTCTCCATACAAAATTAAAAGGAGGTTTCTCCTAACATTCTGTGTGGCCATGACACCTGGTCTCACCTAAAGCTAACTACTCCCAAACCTTGAGTTAACCAATACATTTCTTTTTCGTCTGAAAATGTTGTCTTAAGCTATGTTGATGAACCCCAGACTCCATCTTCAAGTTGGTTCTGCGGGAGGGCCTAACTTACTTATTCAGGTATTGTTCCCCTAATCTATGTAAATGAAACTATTTGTTGGTACAAGATGCAAGTCAATAGTTTTATGGCCTGGGATGAATTATCTGGTGCCATTCTAGATTTTATGACATTCCTTTCTTTTCATTAACACACTGTGAGTGACTATATAACATAGAGCAAAAGACTGGGAGGGGGGTACGCTTTTGCCCCCTACTGATGCCTATGTCAGAAGCTTTCTCTATCTCCTTTATACTTGAATAAAACTTTATTACACAAAAGCTCTGAGCGATCCAGCCTCGTCTCTGGCCCCGGATTGAATTCGTCTCCTCCGGAGGCCAAGAATCCCGCTTCGTATCGTTCAGCAACAACCTTTCATCTTGTGGGCTTGTCCGGGATCCTTCAGGGCAAGGTAAGGATGCCTGGAGCTCTAGTTCTTTGTTCTCCTAGCGAACACGTTTTCCGCTGTACTTTACTAACTCTACGGTGTGCTTGTGTGAATAAATGAAAGGCCCTGATCTGCGGTTCCTCGGCGACCTCATAAGGCTTATGGTAGAAACTTGTCGGGGGTTTATACCGACCTGCCAATGCCAAGAGGCAACCAATGTCTCCTTTGGGAACCGACCAGAAACGGGCAAAGCGTGTGGACCGAACTCTTTTTTCTCGGTCAGACTTTTCGGTCTCTTTGACCATTTCATAACTCCTTGGGAATTAAAAGTACTAACCGTATCTATCGGATCTTAGGCTTTCAAGAGACTTGTAACCTATGTTGCTACTCTACTGTGGTCTAGGTCTCAAACTTGGATTGGTAGTCAGGAAGCGCCTAGCCTCGCTAGGCATGGAAAGTTTGGAAGCTAGATGGAGCTCTAACTCCCAGAGCATCTCTGAAGTTAAAGGTTACTTGGATTGGAACTGCAATGGTTTTTTTCTTTTGGTAACACTGGCTCTTAGTGGAGCAGAGGAGGCTCTTATACCGGTGTGGTGACTCTTGGAAGGAACATCTCGGTTTCATGTTTGTATCGGTCTTATTGCGGTCAGGAATATACTCCGGGTCGTGCACAGGCACTCAGGTGACGAATGTGTCCCCCAGAGGTCTTGGCTTGGGAGGCATTCCGGAAGGTTACTCTGATTGCAACCTGGGTGGCATCAGAGGCAAGCGAGGTGAAGAGCTGGACGTCAGTCAGGGATGCCATCAGGTCTACCCCCTGGTGCATCCCCACCCCGTCTCGGTGGTAGAACCGGGAGGGACGAGTGTGACGCCTGCGTCGGTAAGGGACAGACTAAGTCCGATCAGGAAGGAAAAGCTTTTGGTGTAATGTCTGTCTACACCCCCATCTAGAGCAGGGAGGGTCGCCTCCGGTAGAAAAAATGGCGCTGGTCGCTTTTTTTCTCTCTTACAGATGGGAGCTAACAATTCCAGCCTCACTCCTTTGAACTGTATCCTGAAAAACTGGGATAGATTTGATCCCCAGGGCTTAAAGAAGACACACATGGTCTTCCTTTGTGTTACTGCATGGCTGTGGTACCCACTGGAGGACGGCGAACGGTGGCCAGTTAGAGGGTCTCTTAAGTATAATACTGTTTTACAATTAGACCGGTTCTGTAAAAAGCAAGGGAAATGGGTAGAAGTAGCGTATGTGTTGCCCTTTTTCTCTCTGCGAAATATGCCAGACTTATGTCCTAAGGGTGTAGATTTGGGCGTGAAACCTTCCGCTCCCCCCTGTCCTCCTACTTTGCCTCTGTATCCGGGGCTCCAAGCTGAGGTTCAAACTGCTTCAGTCTCAGTGGAAACACAAACTGAGACTCAAAGTGCTTCGGTCTCAGTGGGAACCCAAATTGAGATTCGAACTGCTCATGTAGAGGTCCAAACAACTCCTGTCTCAGTACGACTTCAGACTACTCTGGTTTCAGTAGAAACTCAGACCATCGAAGTAAGAGATGAGATGGAGGACAGGAGGCAAAGAGATAAAGAAAAGCAGGTTTCTCCAATCTATCCCTGGGATATGCACAGAGCAGCCAGAGAGACTGAGGGACAGCCACTCATGCTGTTGCCTCTTTATGAAGTACCCACCGGGAGAAATTATCAGTCTATGAGAGTTAATAAGCCTTTTTCTTATCAAGAGATACAAAGAATTAAAGAGGATCTGGGAGACTATTTACAGGACCCAGAAAAATATATTAGAGCTTTTAAAGGTGTTACTCTGCATTATGACCTTACTTGAAAGGATGTGATGTATATCTTGGGACAAACGTTGACTCCCGACTCAAAAGCTCGAGTTTTGGGAAAAGCGGTTGCTTATGGAGATGAATGGCTTGGGAATGAATCAGTGGGAAAGAGGGAGGACGAGATAACTGCCCTCCCCACTGGGAGTCAGGCGGTCCCAGCTACAGAACCAGACTGGGACTATAACACTTCTAAAGGAAGATGGGATCAGAGTCATTTTGTCAGATGTATTCTTGAAGGACTCAGGCAGGCGCGTTCTAAGCCTTTAAACTATGGCAAACTGGCAGACATAGAACAAGAAGAGAAGGAAGCTCCTGGTAAATTCCTAGACAGACTGAGAGAAGCCCTTCGCAGATTCACTGAGATTGATCCCGAAAGTAAAGAGGGGAAAGTGATCTTAAAGGATAGATTTCTCACTCAGTCGGCTCCAGATATTCGCCGTAAGTTATCAAAATGGGCGTATGGACCAAATCAGTCTTTAGATAATCTGTTACAACTGGCTCAGACAGTCTATTATGGTAGGGAATATGAGGAAAAGAAAGAAAGCCAGAGAAAGACGAAGGAAAAGGCGGAAGCCCTCGCAATGGCTATGAAAACCGTTCTTAAACAGCCTGAGAAAAATGCCCAGAGGGACCCAGGTGAAAAGAGATGGGCTTGCTACGGCTGTGGAAAGGAGGGGCATCTCAAGCGGGATTGCCCTCAGGCATCTAAGCCGCCCCCGGCTCCATGTCCGGTCTGCAAGGGACCACACTGGAGGAGAGACTGCCCCCAGAGACGTAAGTCTCAGGGGTCTGACTCTCAAGACAATCAGGACTGAAGGTGCCCAGGGGTCCCCACACAAGCTCCCGTCCTAATTACACCTGAGGAACCCCGAGTATTGATAACGGTGGGAGGCCAATCCGTCAATTTCCTTTTAGATACTGGGGCAACTTACTCCGTGCTTACTGAAGCCCCTGGCCCACTTTCTTCCTGATCCGCTTCCGTAATGGGACTGTCTGGACGAGCCAAAAGGTATTACTTCAGTTATTCTCTATCGTGCAACTGGGATTCTGTGCTATTTTCACACGAGTTTCTTATCGTGCGAGAATCACCCTCACCCCTTTTGGGGAGAGATATACTGAGCAAGGTCCATGCCTCTGTTTTCATGAATATGGAGCCCTCCCTTTCTCTCCCTTTAGTTGAAGAAAATGTGAATCCTAGAGTATGGGCTGATGGAAAATCTGTGGGTCGAGCACAAAATGCTATTCCTGTAGTTGTCAAGCTCAAAGACCCGCACTTATTCCCACATAAGAAGCAGTATCCACTGAAACCTGAAGTTAAGGAAGGGTTAAAACCCATCATTGAAAATTTAAAGGAGCAGGGACTATTAGTTCCCTGTAACAGTCCATGCAACACTCCTATTTTGGGTGTAAAAAAATCAAATGATAAGTGGAGATTAGTTCAAGATTTATGAATAATAAATGAGGTTGTGGTTCCTTTACACCCCGTGGTGCCTAATCCTTATATGCTACTGTCTGAAATTCCTGAACGAGCCAAATATTTTTCAGTATTTGATTTAAAAGATGCCTTCTATTCAGTGCCTTTGGCAGAGGAAAGTCAATTTCTATTTGCCTTTGAAGACCCTACTCAGCCAACTTCTCAGTTAACCTGGACAGTTTTGCCCCAGGGATTTCGTGACAGTCCCCACTTATTTGGACGAAGTTTGTCACGGGATCTACAAAACTTTAATAGCTCTGAAGCGGTAGTGTTACAATATGTAGATGATATTTTGCTCTGTGCTGAGACAGAGGAAGCTTGTTCACGAGCCTCAGAAGATTTCTTAAACTTTCTGGCAGGCTGCGGTTACAAGGCATCAAGAGAAAAGGCTCAGCTTTGTCAACAATCTGTTAGATATCTGGGCCTAATCATATCAAAAGGGACTAGGGCCATAGGCCCCGAGAGAATTAAACCTATACTAAACCATCCCCTACCTATGATTTTAAGGCAATTGAGAGGATTTTTGGGAATAACAGGCTACTGTCATATTTGGATTCCGGGTTATGGAGAACTTGCCCGGCCTTTATATAAACTTATAGCTGAAACTCAGCAGGCCCAAACTGACAAACTGGTTTGGTCTCCAGATACTCAAAAGGCTTTTAAGGTTCTTCAGACTGCTCTCCTGCAAGCTCCAGCTTTGAGTTTGCCCACAGGGTCAGAATTTAACTTGTTTGTCACTGAAAGGAAAGGTATGGCCTTGGGAGTTTTGACACAACCCCGGGGGCCTCACCAGCAACCTATTGCTTATCTAAGCAAAGAATTAGATGTAATTGCACGTGGGTGGTCCCACTGCCTAAGAGTAATTGGGGCAGCTGCTTTATTAGCACCTGAAGCTTTAAAAATAATTACTGGAGGAAACCTTACTGTACTGACTTCTCATAATGTGAGTGGAATCTTAAATTCTAAGGTTAACATTTGGATGACAGACAGTAGGCTTCTTAAATATCAGTCACTGTTGTTAGAAGGACCAGTAACTAAGCTTAAAGTTTGTGGAAATTTAAATCCTGCTACTTTCCTTCCTGAGAAGGAAGATGAAACACCTGATCACGATTGTTCCCAATTTCTAACTTTAAACTATGCAGCTCGGGAAGATCTAATGGATACCCCATTAGACAATCCTGATATGGAAATATTTACAGATGGCAGTTCTTTTGTTCGGGATGGAAAGCATAAAGCAGGTTAGGCCCTGGTGACTGCTGAACAGGTTTTAGAAGCAAAATCTCTCCCCCAGGAAACCAGCGCCCAGTTAACGGAGCTTGTGGCTCTGACCCGAGCTCTAGAGTTAAGCAAAGGGCAGCGAGTAAATATCTACACTGATTCTAAGTATGCTTATTTGACTTTACATGCTCATGCTGCAATATGGAAAGAAAGACAGTTTAAAACAGCAACAGGGGAACCTATTAAGCATTTCAGAGAGATTGAGAGACTTTTAGCTGCTATCTATTGTCCTAAAGAAGCAGCGGTTATGCATTGCAAAGGACACAGCAGGGATGGGAGTAAAGTAGCCACCGGTAACCTGTTAGCAGACTCTCAGGCCAAAAAAGCGGCACTTTATGAAACCCCCTCCCTACAGACGCCTTTGATATGGACAGGTCCTGTAGAACAAGAAAAACCACAATATACTGAGGAAGAATTAAAAAGATATGAGAAAATAGGAGCAAAGATTACTGATAAAGGATGGTTACAGTCCGAGGATGGACGATTAATAATTCCTGAAAATGCTCAGTGGAAAATTCTTAAGGGTTTACATCAGAGTTTTCATTTGGGTGTAGAAAGTACTTACCAGATGACTTCTCGTTTGTTTAAAGGTAAAAATATAATGAAAACTTTAAAAAACATTATCAAACGGTGTGAGGTTTGTCAGAAAAATAACCCAAAGACGGAAAGTCTAGCAAAATCTGGATTACAACGAAAGGGAAAGTATCCTGGAGAGGACTGGGAAATTGATTTTACTCATATGCCAAAAGCTAATGGATATTCTTGCTTACAAGTTTGGGTGGATACTTTTACTGGATGGATTGAAGCGTTCCCCTGTCATAGTGAACAAGCTAAGAAAGTTATAAAGATTTTAATCCATGAAATTATCCCCAGGTTTGGGCTGCCACGGAGCCTTCAGAGTGACAATGGCTCCGCCTTTAAAGCTGCTGTAACTCAGGGGGTGTCTAAAGCTCTAGGAATAGAGTATCACTTACACTGTTCCAGGAGACCCCAATCCTCAGGAAAGGTTGAAAAAGCTAATGACATTATCAAAAAACATCTGCGCAAATTAACTCAAGAAACGCAGGACAACTGGATTAAAGTCCTACCCATAGCTTTAATGAGGGCTCGAACTGCCCCCAAAAAGGAGGGACTGTCCCCCTTTGAATGTATTTATGGAAGGCCTTTCTTACGCACAGACATTGTTATAGATCCTGAAGCCTTAGAGCTAGCTAATTATGTAACTCAGCTCTCAGCTTTTCAACAGGCATTAACAGAACTCCGGGAGACGACTCCTGACCCAACCTCTGAATCCAGCAAGCCTCTATTTGAGCCAGGAACCGAGGTCCTCATAAAAACATTG
Source organism: Muntiacus reevesi (assembly GCF_963930625.1). Lineage (NCBI taxonomy): Eukaryota > Metazoa > Chordata > Mammalia > Artiodactyla > Cervidae > Muntiacus > Muntiacus reevesi. Next base: position 179,237,564 of record NC_089249.1, on the reverse strand, counting down.
GGATCTGGGGGCTCATCCCTCGAGCCCATCTGGGAAGGCCCTTACCAGGTTATTCTTTCTTCTCCCACAGCTGTCAAAGTGCCAGGAATTGATTCTTGGGTACATCACACTCGAGTCAAGAGGTGGCACCCTGACCAGAACTAAGTGATGTCATTTTATGTTTTTACTTTCTATGCTCTGACTTGTATGTTTCAGATGGGCCTGATAATCTATGTGAGCCTACTTCTGCTGACTCCAGAAATCCTGAGTCTGCCCTTTGATCCTCAAGACAATGCTTTCCTGTCCTGGGCTCACTCCTATGCTGCATTCCACAATCGGTCTAACAGTTGGGTCTGCGGAGCACTCCCCTCTTCATCAGTGGAAGGCTTCCCATGGTGGACATCTCCACTTCAAGGAAAAGACTTTCTCCAAGTCTGCGAATACCTTCGACAACAATCACATGTGATGCCTCTTCTTCGTCTGATGACATCTAACAACCCTAGAATGGACTGGTGTAATACTCTGTACCTTAACTATGGACGTAATGTGACTTTTAATTTTGATTATACACTGTCTCAGTTTAATCACTATTTTGCTGCACATAAGACAAATAGGTCTAGATCTGATGGTTTTTTACCTGACGTTTATCAAATATGCGATGAGGTTATATGGCTAACTCCTGAAAAGGGACGTCTAATATCTACTGCCCCTATATGCTGGGAACAAACAGAGCCATCCTCCAAAGTTAGCGAGCAACCTAATTACAATAATTCTGATTGTTTTGTTTTTGCTCTTTGCTCCCTGCATCTGTAACTGTGTAACTGGGTTTGTTTCTAGTCGCATGAAAGCTTTTAAGTTACAAATGGTTGCTCAAACTCCTGCTACCACTGCAGCTTCTTCCGATTACTATTTGGGGCCACTGGATCAGACATCCTCACTATGAGGATTAGGAGAATATGTTGCCTCACCAATTTAAGGACAACGCCCCTTGTCAGCTCGGAAGCAGTTATGGAATGAAAACGACGCCCATTTCCCCTAGGCAACATAATTCTCCTAAAAGAAAATGCGGGAATGAGAGGGTAACAGGCAAGAAGGCCAGGGGTCTCCAAATGGAGGAATGAGGCTGTAAGTGCCAGACATTTTTATCTCTCTTAACCGGCAGGAAAGAACAAACCAGTGATCTGTTTTTCCTTCGCTATACAAAATTAAAAGGAGGTTTCTCCTAACATTCTGTGTGGCCATGACACCTGGTCTCACCTAAAGCTAACTACTCCCAAACCTTGAGTTAACCAATACATTTCTTTTTCGTCTGAAAATGTTGTCTTAAGCTATGTTGATGAACCCCAGACTCCATCTTCAAGTTGGTTCTGCGGGAGGGCCTAACTTACTTATTCAGGTACTGTTCCCCTAATCTATGTAAACAAAACTATTTGTTGGTACAAGATGCAAGTCAATAGTTTTATGGCCTGGGATGAATTATCTGGTGCCATTCTAGATTTTATGACATTCCTTTCTTTTCATTAACACACTGTGAGTGACTATATAACATAGAGCAAAAGACTGGGAGGGGGGTACGCTTTTGCCCCCTTCTGATGCCTATGTCAGAAGGTTTCTCTATCTCCTTTATACTTGAATAAAATTTATTACACAAAAGCTCTGAGCGATCCAGCCTCGTCTCTGGCCCCGGATTGAATTCGTCTCCTCCAGAGGCCAAGAATCCAGCGTCTTATGGCTCAGGAACAACATTTCACTTGACTCCTCTGGAAAATGGACAGGAATCCCAGGATCCCAGTGGCAACAGGAAAGGGACCCTGGGTCTGCCGCCTCACCTCGAGAGGTGTTCCTATGGCCCTTTCAAGCCGCGAGGAGACGCCCGAGGTGTTCCTCGCAACAAGACAGGAGTCCTGACGTCGCTGAACAAACCCGTGTTTGGAAGGGCCATCGCCGTCGTAACTCGAGAACATACCCCAGGTTCCCGCCGCAACTCGAGAAACACCATGAGACTACCCCTTGCCGCGAGATGAGGCCCGATTCCTCTGCACTGCATGCAGAGCAATTCCGTGCTCCACATCAAACCCGAAAGGAGCCTTGATTTCCTTGATGGCACTCCAGAGAAACCCCAGGAACACTGTCTCAAGTCTAGAGGGATCCTGAGGTCACTGCAGCAACCAGAAAGAACTCCGAGTACCCCAAAGCATCTCGAGGTGACAGCTGATTTCCTGGCTTCAAATCAAGAGGAATGCCAACTTTCCATAAGCACCACAAGAGGAGGCTTCTCTCAGCTGTACTTCGTGAGAGGGAATTTGAATTTGCGGCCTCAAATGGAATTGACTCCGAGATGACCTGACTCGAAATCAAGCCGAAATTCCTGCAGTGACTTGAGTGCAAGCTGGATTTCATCTCACAAGATGAAGGGATGTCTGAATCCCGAGGCGAGACACGAGAGAAAGAACTAGCTCCCTGCCCCTTCTCGACAGGCGGCCTCACATCCACTGGACAACTCGAGAGGAACACAGAGTTCAATGTTCCAAAGGAGATGATGCTTGACTCCTCTGGAAAATGGACAGGAAACACAGGATATCAGTGGCAACAGGAAAGGGACTCTGGATCTGCGCCTCAACTCGAGAGGTGTTCCTATGGCCCTTTCAAGCCACGAAGAGACGCCCGAGGTGTCCCTCGCAACTAGACAGGAGTCCTGATGTCGCTGAACAAACCCGTGTTTGGAAGGGCCATCCCCGTCATAACTAGAGAATATACCCCCGGTTCCTGCCACAACTCGAGATCAACCATGAGACTTCCCCCTCCCCGCCAGATGAGGCCCGATTCCCCTGCACTGTGTGCAGAGCAATTCCGTGCTACACATTAACCCGAAAGGAGCCTTGATTTCCTTGATGACACTCTAGAGAAACCCCAGGAACACTGTATCAAATCTAGAGGGATCCTGAGCTCCCTGCAGCAACCAGATAGAGCTTCGTGTACGCCAAGTCATCTCGAGGTGAGAGCTGATTTCCTGGCTTCAAATCAAGAGGAATGCCAACTTTCCACAAGCACCACAAGAGGAGGCTTCTCTCAGCTGTACGTCTGTGAGAGGGATGTTGACCTTGCGGCCTCCAATGGAATCGACCCCGAGATGCCCTGACTCGAAATTAGGCTGGAATTCCTGCAGTGAATTGAGTGCAAGCTGGATTTCATCTCACAACATGAACGGATGTCTGAAGCCCCTGGGGAGACATTAGAGAAAGCCGTAGCTCCCTGCACCGTCTCGACAGGTGGCCTCCCATCCATTGGACAGCTCGAGAGGAACACGAAGTTCAATGATTCCAAAGGAGACGATGCCTGACTCCTCTGGAAAATGGACAGGAATCCCAGGATCCCAGTGGCAACAGGAAAGGGACCCTGGGTCTGCCGATTCACCTCGAGTGGTGTTCCTATGGCCCTTTCAAGCCACGAGGAGACTCCCGAGGTGTCCCACACAACTAGACAGGGGTCCTGACGTCGCTGAACACAGTCGTGTTTGGAAGGGACATCCCCGTCGTAACTCAGGAATATAACCTAGGTTCCTCCCGCAATTCGAGAAAAATCATGAGACTTCCCCCTCACCACGAGATGAGCCCCGATTCCCCTGCACTGCATGCAGAGCAGTTGTGTGCTCACATCAAACCCAAAAGGAGCCTTGATTGCTAGATGGCACTCCATAGAAACACCAGGAACACTGTCTCAAGTCTAGAGGGATCCTGAGGTCACTGCAGCAACCAGAAAGAGCTCCGTGTACCCCAAATCATCTCGAGGTGAGAGCTGAATACATGGCTTCAAATCAAGAGGAATGCCAGCTGTCCACAAGTACCACAAGAGGAGACTTCTCTCAGCTGTACGTCTGTGAGAGGGACGTTGAATTTGCGGCCTCAAATGGAATCGACCCCGAGATACCCTGACTCGAAATCATGCCGGAATTCCTGCAGTGACTTCAGTGTAAGCTGGATTTCATCTCCCAAGATGAAGGGATGTCTGAAGCCCCTGGGGAGACACTAGATAAAGCCCTAGCTCCCTGCCCCTTCTCGACAGGCAGTCTCAAATCCATTGGACAACTCGAGAGGAACACGGAGTTCAAAGATTCCAAAGGAGATGATGCCTGACTCTTCTGGAAAATGGACAGGAATCCAGGATCCCAGTGGCAACATGAAAGTGACAGTAAGTCTGCCGCCTTACCTTGAGAGGTGTTCCTATGGCGCTTTCAAGCTGCCAGGAGATCCCGAGGTGTCCCTGGCATCTAGACAGGAGTCCTGACGTCGTTGAACAAACCCGTGCTTGGGAGGGCCATCCCCGTCGTAACTCGAGAATATACCCCAGGTTCCCGGATCAACTCGAGAAAAACCATGAGACTTCCCACTCGCTGCGAGATGAGGCCCGATTCCCCTGCACTGTGTGCAGAAAAATTCAGTGCTCCACATCAAACCCGAAAGGAGCCTTGATTGCCTTGATGGCAATTCAGAGAAACGCCAGGAACACTGTCTCAAGTCTAGAGGGATCCTGAGGTCACTGCAGCATCAAGAAAGAGCTCCGTGTACCCCAAATCATCTCGAGGTGAGAGCAGATTTCCTGGCTTCAAATCAAGAGGAATGCCAACTTTCCACAATCACCACACGAGGAGGATTCTCTCAGCTGTACGTCTGTGAGAGGGACGTTGAATTTGCGGCCCAATATGGAATCGACACTGCGATGCCCTGACTCGAAGAAAGGCCGGAATTCCTGCAGTGACTTGAGTGCCAGCTGGATTTCATCTCCCAAGATAAAGGGAAGTCTGAAGCCCTGGGGAGACACTAGAGAAAGCACTAGCTCCCTGCCCCTTCTCGACAGGTAGCCTCACATCCATTGGACAACTCGAGAGGAGCACGGATTTCAATGATGCCAAAGGAGACGATGCCTGACTCCTCTCGAAAATGGACAGGAATCCAGGATCACAGTGGCACCATGAAAGGGACACTGAGTCTGCCGCCTCACCTCGAGAGGTGTTCCTATGGCCCTTTCAAGCCACGAGGAGACTCCCGAGGGGTCCCTCCCAACTAAACAGGAGTCCTGATATCCCTGAACAAACCCGTGTTTGGAAGGGCCATCCCCGTCGTAGCTCGTGAATATGCCCCAGGTTCCCTCGCAACTCGATAAAAACCATGAGACTTCCCCCACGCCGCGAGATGAGGCCTGATTCCCCTGCACTGCGAGCAGAGCAATTCCGTGCTCCAAATGAAACCCTAAAGGAGCCTTGATTTCCTTGATGGCACTCCAGTGAAACCCCAGGAACACTGTCTCAAGTCTAGAAGGATCCCAAGGTCACTGCAGCAACGAGCAAGAGCTCCGTGCACGCCAAATCATCTCGAGGTGAGAGTTGATTTCCTGGCTTCAAATCAAGAGGAATGCCAACTGTCCACAAGCACCACAAGAGGAGGCTTCTCTCCGCTGTACGTCTGTGAGAGGGATGTTGAATTTGCGGCTTCCCGTGGAATCGACCACGAGATGCCCTGACTCGAAATCAGGTGGGAATTCTTGCAGAGAGTTGTGTGCTAGCTGGATTTCATCTCACAAGATGAAGGGATGTCTGAAGCCCCGGGTTGACACTAGAGAATGCCCTAGCTCCCTGCCCCTTCTCGACAGGCGGCCTCCCATTCTTTGGACAGCTCGAGAGGAACACGGAGTTCAATGTTTCCAAAGGAGACGATGCCTGACTCCTCTGGAAAATGGACAGGAATCCCAGGATCCCAGTGGAAACAGGAAAGGGACCCTGGGTCTGCCGCCTCACCTCGAGAGTTTTTCCTATGGCCCTTTCAAGCCGCGTGCAGACTCCCGAGGGGTCCCGCGCAACTAGACAGGAGTCCTAACGTCGCTGAACTCACCCGAGTTTGGAACGGCTGTCCCCGTCGTAACTCAAGAATACACCCCAGGTTCCCGCCGCAACTTGAGAAAAACCATGAAACTCCCCCATCGCCACGAGATGAGGCGTGATTCCCATGCACTGCGTGCAGAGCAATTCCGTGATCCCCATCAAACCCGAAAGGAGCCTTGGTTACCTTGATGGCACTCCAGAGAAACCCCAGGAACACTCTCTCAAGTCTAGAGGGAACCTGAAGTCACTGCAGCACCCAGAAAGAGCTCCGTGTACCCCAAATCATCTAGAGATGAGAGCTGATTACCTGGCTTCAAATCAAGAGGAACGCCAACTCTCCACAAGCACCACAAGAGGAGGCTTCTCTCAGCAGTACGTCTGTGAGAGGGACGTTGAATTTGCGGCTTCCAGTGGAATCGACCCCGAGATGCCCTGACTCGAAATCAGGCCGGAATTCCTGCAGTGACTTGAGTGCAAGCTGGATTTCATCTCACAAGATGAAGGGATGTCTGAAGCCCCTGGGAGACACTAGAGAAAGCCCTAGCTCCCTGCCACTTCTCGATAGGCGGCGTCACATCCATTGGACAGCTCGAGAGGAACACGGAGTTCAATGATTTCAAAGGAGTTGATGCCTGACTCCTCTGGAAAATGTACAGGAAACCCAGGATCCCAGTGGCAACAGGAAAGGGACCCTGGGTCTGCCGCCTCACCTCGAGAGGTGTTCCTATGGCCCTTTCAAGCCGCGAGCAGACTCGCGAGGTGTCCCTCGCAACTAGACACGTGTCCTGATGTCTCTGAACAAACCCGTGTTTGGAAGGGCCATCCTCGTCGGAACTCGAAAATATAACACAGAGTCCCGCCGCACCTCGAGAGAAACAATGAGACTCCCCCCTCACCGTGAGATGAGGCCCGATTCCGCTGCACTGAGTGCATAGCAGTTCCGTTCCCCACATCAAACCCGAAAGGAGCCTTGATATCTTGATGGCACTCCAGAGAAACCCCAGGAGCACTGTCTCAAGTCTAGAGGGATCCTGCGGTCCCTGCAGCAACCAGATAGAGATTCGTGTACGCCAAATCATCTCGAGGTGAGAGCTGATTTCCTGGCTTCAAATCAAGAGGAATGCCAACTGTCCACAAACACCACAAGAGGAGGTGTCTCTCAGCTTGTACGTCTGTGAGAGGGACGTTGAAATTGCGGCCTCCAGTGCAATCGACCCCGATATGCCCTGACTCGAAATCAGGCCGGAATTCCTGCAGTGACTTGAGTGCAAGCTGGATTTCATCTCACAAGATGAAGGGATGTCTGAATCCCCTGGGGAGACACTAGAGAAAGCCCTAGCTCCCTGCCCCTTCTCGACAGGCTGCCTCCCATCCATTGGACAGCTCGAGAGGAACACGGAGTTCAATGATTCTAAAGGAGACGATGCCTGGGTCCTCTGGAAAATGGACAGGAATCCCAGGATCCCAGTGGCAACAGGAAAGGGACTCTGGGTCTGCCGACTCACCTCGAGAGGTGTTCCTATTGACCTTTCAAGCCACGAGGAGACTCCTGAGGGGTCCCTCCCAACAAGACAGGAGTCCTGACGTCGCTGAACACACCCGTGTTTGGAAGGGCCATCCCCGTCGTAACTCGAGAATATACCCCATTTTCCTGCCGCAACTCGAGAAAAGCAATGAGACACCCCCCTCGCCACAAGATGAGGCCCGATTCCCCTGCACTGCGTGCAGAGCAATTCCGTGGCCTCATCAAACACGAAAGGTGCCTTGATTTCCTTGATGGTACTCCAGAGAAACCCCAGGAACACTCTCTCAAGTCTAGAGGGATCCTGAGGTCACGGCAGCAACTATATAGAGATCTGTGTACCCCAAAACATCTCGAGGTCAGATCTGATTACCTGGCTTAAAATCAAGAGTAATGCCAACTGTCCACAGGCACCACAAGAGGAGGCTTCTCTCAGCTGTACGTCTGTGAGTGGGATGTTTTATTTGCGGCCTCCAATGGAATCGACCCCGAGATGCCCTGACTGGAAATCAAGCGAGAATTCCTGCAGTGACTTGAGTGCAAGCTGGATTTCATCTCACACGTTGATGGGATGCCTATAGCCCCTGGGGAGACACTAGAGAAAGCCTAGCTCCCTGCCCCTTCTCTACAGGCGGCCTCCCATTCATTGGACAGCTCGAGAGGAACACGTAGTTCAATGAATCCAAAGGAGACGATACCTGACTCCTCTGGAAAATGGACAGGAATCCCAGGATCCCACTGGCAACAGGAAAAGAACACTGGATCTGCCGCCATACCTCGAGTGGTGTTCCTATGGCCCTTTCAAGCCGCGAGGAGACTCCGGAGGGATCCCTCGCCACTAGACAGGAGTCCTAACGTCGCTGAACACACCCGTGTTTGAAAGGTCCATCCCCGTCGTAATTCGAGAATATACCCCAGGTTCCTGCCGCAACTCGAGAAAAACAATGAGACTCCCATCTCCCGACGAGCTAAGGCCCGATTCCCCTGCACTGCGTGCAGAGCATTTCCATGCTCCCCATCAAACCCGAAAAGATCCTTGATTTCCTTGATGGCACTCCAGAGAAACCCCTGGAACACTGTCTCAAGTCTAGAGGCATCCTCAGGACACTGCAGCAACCAGAAAGAGCTCCGTGTACCCCAAATCATCTCGAGGTGAGAGCTGATTTCCTGGCTTCAAATCAAGCGGAATGCCAGCTGTCCACAAGCACCACAAGAGGAGGCTTCTCTCAGCTGTACGTCTGTGAGAGGGACGTTGAACTTGCGGCCTCCAATGGAATCGACCCCGAGATTCCCGGACTCAAAATCAGGCCAAAATTCCCGCAGTGACGTGAGTGCAGGTGGATTTCAGCTCACAAGTTGAAGGGATGTCTGAAGCTGCAGAGGAGACACTAGAGAAAGCCCTAGCTCCCTACCCCTTCTCGACAGGCGGCCTCCCATCCATTGGACAGCTCGAGAGGAACACGGAGTTCAATGAAACCAAAGGAGACGATGCCTGAGTCCTCTGGAAAATGGACAGCAATCCCAGAATCCCAGTGGCAACAGGAAAGGGACACTGGGTCTGCCGACTCACCTCGAGAGTTGTTCCTATTGGCCTTTCAAGCCACGAGGAGACTCCCGAGGGTTCCCTGGCAACTAGACAGGAGTCCTGACGTCTCTGAACACACCAGTGTTTGGAAGGGCCATCCCCATCGTACCTCGCGAATATACCCCAGGTTCCCGCCGCAACTCGAGAAAAACCAAGAGACCCCCCCTCGCCGCGAGATGAGGCCCGATTCCCCTGCACTCCATGCAGAGCAATTCCGTGCTTCCCATCAAATCCGAAAGGAGCCTTGATTTCCTTAATGGCACTCCAGAGAAACGCCAGGAACACTGTCTCAAGTCTAGAGGAATCCTGACGTCACGGCAGCAACAAGAAAGAGCTCCGTGTACCACAAATCATCTCGAGGTGAGACCTGATTTCCTGGCTTCAAATCAAGAGGAATGCCAACTGTCCACAAGCACCACAAGAGGAGGCTTCTCTCAGCTGTACGTCTGTGAGAGGGACGTTTAACTTGCGGCCTCCAATGGAATCGACCCCGAGATGCCCTGACTCGAAATTAAGCCTCAATTCCTGCAGTGACGTGAGTGCACGTGGATTTCATCTCACAAGATGAAGGGATGACTGAGGCCCCTGGGGAGACACTAGAGAAAGCCCTAGCTCCCTGCCGCTTCTCGACAGGCGGCCTCCCATCCTTTGGACAGCTTGAGAGGAACACAGAGTACAATGATTCCAAAGGAGACGATGCCTGACTCCTCTGGAAAATGGACAGGAATCCCAGGATCCCAGTGGCAACAGGAAAGGGACACTGGGTCTGCCGACTCACCTCGAGACGTGTTAATATGGCCCTTTCTAGCCGCAAGGAGACTCCCGAGGGGTCCATCGCAACTAGACAGGAGTCCTGACGTCGCTGCACACACCCGTGTTTGGAAGGGCCATCCCCGTCGTAACTCGAGAATATACCCCAGGTTCCTGCCGCAACTCGAGAACAACCATGAGACTCCCCCCTCGCCGCGAGATGAGGCCGGATTCCACTTCACTGCGAGCAGAGCAATTCCGTGCTCCCCATCAAACCCGAAAGGAGCCTTGATTTCCTTGATGGCACTCCAGAGAAACCCCAGGAACACTGTCTCAAGTCTAGAGGGATCCTGAGGTCTCTGCAGCAACCAGAAAGAACTACGTGCACCCCAAATCATCTGGAAGTGAGAGCTGATTTCCTGGCTTCAAATCAAGAGGAATGCCAAATGTCTAAAATCACCACCAGAGGATGCTTCCTTCAGCTGTAGGTCTGTGAGAGGGACGTTGAACTTGCGGCCTCCAATGGAATCGACCCCGAGATGCCCTGACACGAAATCAGGCCGGAATTCCTGCAGTGACTTGAGTGCAAGCTGGATTTCATCTCACAAGATGAAGGGATGACTGAGGCCCCTGGGGAGACAGTAGAGAAAGCTCTAGCCCCCTGCCCCTTCTCGACAGGTGGCCTCCGATCCATTGGACAGCTCGAGACGAACACGGAGGTCAATGATTCCAAAGGAGACGATGCCTGACTCCTCTGGAAAATGGACAGGAAACCCAGGTTCCCAGTGACAACAGGAAAGGGGGCCTGGGTCAGCCGCCTCACCTCGAGTGGTGTGCCTATGGCCCTTTCAAGCCGCGAGGAGACTCCCGAGGGGTCCGTCGCAACTAGACCAGAGTCTTGACGTCGCTGAACACACCCGTGTTTGGAAGGGACATCCCCGTCGTAACCCTTCAATATACCCCAGGATCCCGCCGGAACTCGAGAAAAACCATGAGACTTCCCTCTCGCCGCGAGATGAGGCCCGATTCCCCTGCACTGCGTGCAGAGCAATACCGTGCTCCCCATCAAACCCGAAAGGAGCCTTGATTTCCTTGATGGCACTCCAGAGAAAACCCAGGAACACGGTCTCAAGCCTAGAGGTATCCTGAGGTCAATGCAACAACCAGAAAGGCCTCCGTGTATACCAAATCATCTCGAGGTGAGAGCTGATTTCCTGGTTTCAAATCAAGAGGAATGCCAACTGTCCACAAACACCACAAGAGGTGGCTTCTCTCAGCTGTACGTCTGTGAGAGGGACATTGAACTTGCGGCCTCCAACGGAATCGACCCCGAGATGCCCTGACTCGAAATCAGGCTGGAATTCCTACAGTGACTTCAGTGCAAGCTGGGTTTCATCTCACAAGATGAAGGGATGTCTGAAGCTGCAGGGGAGACACTAGAGAAAGCCCTAGATCCCTGCCCCTTCTCGACAGGCAGCCTCCCATCTATTGGACACGTCAAGAGAAACACGGAATTCAATGATTCCAACGGAGACGTTGCCTGACTCCTCTGGATAATGGACAGGAATCCCAGGATCCCAGTGGCAACAGGAAAGGGACCCTGTGTCTGCGTCCTCACGTCGATAGGTGTTCCTATGGCCCTTTCAAGCCGCGAGGAGACTCCCGAGGGGTCCCTCGCAACTAGACAGGAGTCCTGACGTCACTGAACACACCCGTGTTTGGAAGGGCCATCCCCGTTGTAACTCGAGAATATACCCCAGGTTCCCGCTGCAACTCGAGAAAAACCATGAGACTCCTCTCTCGCCGCGAGATGAAGCCCGATTCCCCTGCACTGCTTGCAGAGCAAATAAGTGCTCCCCATCAAACCCGTAAGGAAACTTGATTTCAATGATGGCACTCCAGAGAAACCCCAGGAACACAGTCTCAAGTCTAGAGGGATCCTGAGGTCACTGCAGCAACCAGAAAGAGCTCCGTGTACCCCAAATCATCTCGAGGTGAGAGCTGATTTCCTGGCTTCAAATCAAGAGGAATGCCAACTGTCCAGAAGCACCACAAGAGGAGGCTTCTCTAAGCTGTACGTCTGTGAGAGCGACGTTGAACTTGCGGCCTCCAAAGGAATCGACCCCGAGGTGCCCTGACTCTATATCAGGCCTGAATTCCTGCAGTGACTTGAGTGCAAGCTGGATTTCATTTCACAAGATGAAGGGATGTCTGAAGCCGCAGGGGAGACACTAGAGAAAGCCCTAGCTCCCTGCCTCTTTTCGACAGGCGGCCTCCCATTCATTGGACAGCTCGAGAGAAACACGGAGTTCAATGATTCCAAAGGAGACAATGCCTGTTTCCTCTGGAAAAAGGAAATCCCAGGATCCCAGTGGCAACAGGAAAGGGACCCTGTGTCTGCCGCCTCACCTCGAGAGGTGTTCCTATGGCCCTTTCAAGCCGCGAGGAGACTCCCGATGGGTCCCTCGCAAATAGACAGGTGTCCTGACGACGCCGAACACACCCGTGTTTGGAAGGGCCATCCCCGTCTTTAGTCGAGAATATACCCCAGTTTCCTGCCGCAACTCGAGAAAAACCATGAGACTCCCCCCTCTCCGCCAGGTGAGGTCCGATTTCCCTGCACTGCATGCAGAGTAATGCCGTAATCCCCAACAAATCTGAAAGGACCCTTGATTTCCTTGAGGGAACTCCAGAGACACCCCAGGAACTCTGTCTCATGTCTACAAGGATACTGAGGTCACTGCAGCAACCAGAAAGAGTTCCGTGTACCCCAAATTATCTCGAGGTGAGACCAGCTTTCTTGGCTTCAAATCAAGAGGAATGCACACTGTCCACAAGCACCACAAGAGGAGGATTCTCTCAGCTGTACGACTGTGAGAGGGACGTTGACCATGCGACCTCCAATGGAATCGACCCTGAGATGCCCTGACGCGAAATCAGGCCGGAATTCCTGTAGTGACTTGAGTGCAAGCTTGATTTCATCTCACAAGGTGAAGGGATGTCTGAAGTCCCTGGGGAGACACTATAGAAAGCCCTAGATCCCTGCCCCTTTTCGAAAGGCGGCCTCCAATTCATTGGACAGCTCGAGAGGAACACGGAGTTCAATGATTCCAAAGGAGACGATGCCTGACTCCTCTGGAAAATGGACAGGAATCCCAGGATCCCAGTAGCAACAGGAAAGGGACCCTGGGTCTGCCACCTCACCTCGAGAGGTGTTCCTATGGCCCTTTCAAGCCGCGAGGAGACACCTGAGGGTCCCTTGCAACTAGACAGGAGTCCTGAAGTCGCCGAACACATCCGTGTTTGGAAGGGCCATCCCCGTCGTAACTCGATATTATACCCCAGCTTCCCGCCGCAACTTGAGAAGAACCATGAGACTCCCCCCTCTCCACGAGATGAGGCCCAATTCTCCTGCACGGCGTGCAGAGCAATTCCGTGCTCCCCATCAAACCCGAAAGATGCCTTGATTTCCTTGATGGCACTCCAGAGAAACCCCAGGAACACTGTGTCTAGTCTAGAAGGGTCCTGAGGTAACTACAGCAAGCAGAAAGAGCTCCGTGTACCCCAAATCATCTCGAGGTGAGAGCTGATTTCCTAGCTTCAAATCAAGAGGAATTCCAGCTGTCCACAAGCACCACAAGAGGAGGCTTTTCTCAGCTGTACATCTGTGAGAGGGACATTGAAATTGCGGCCTCCAATGGAATCGACCCCGAAGTGCCCTGACTCAAAATCAGGCTGGAATTCTTGCAGTGATTTGAGTGCAAGCTGGATTTCATCTCACAAGATGAAGGGATATCTGAAGTCCCAGTGGAGACACTAGAGAAAGCCCTAGCTCCCTGCCCCTTCTCGACAGGTGGCCTCCCATCCAGTGAACAGCTCGAGAGGAACACGGAGTTCAATGATTCCAAAGGAGACGATGCCTGACTCCTCTGCAAAATGGACAGGAACACCAGGATCCCAGTGGCAACAGTCAAGTGAACCTGGGTCTGCTGCCTCACCTCGCGAGGTGTTCCTATGGCCCTTTCAAGCCACGAGGAGACTCCCGAGGGGTCCCTCGCAACTAGACAGGAGTTCTGACGTCAATGAGCACACCCGTGTTTGGAAGGGCCATCCCCATCGTAACTCGAGAATATACCCCAGGTTCCCACCACATCACGAGAAAAACCATGAGACTCCCCCCTCGCTGCGAGATGATGCCGGATACCGCTGCACTGCGTGCAGAGTAATTCCGTGCTCCCCATCAAACCCGAAAGGAGCCTTGATATCCTTGATGGCACTCCAGAGAAACAACAGAACACTGTCTCATGTCTAGAGGGATCCTGAGGTCAATGCAGCAACCAGAAAGGGCTCCGTGTACCCCAAATCATCTCGAGGTGAGAGCAGATTTCTTGGCTTAAAATCAAGAGGAATGCCAACTGTCCACAAGCACCACAAGAGGAGGCTTCTCTCAGCTGTACGTCTGTGAGATGGGTGTTGAAGTTGCGGCCTCCAATGGAATAGACCCTGAGATGCCCTGACTCGGAATCACGCCGGAATTCCTGCAGTGACTTGAGTGCAAGCTGGATTTCATCTCACAAGATGAAGGGATGTCTGAAGCCCCGGGAGAGACACTAGAGAAAGCCCTAACTCCCTGACCCTTCTAGACAGGCAGCCTCCGATTCATGGGACAGCTCGAGAGGAACTCGAAGTTCAATGATTCCGAAGGAGACAATGCCTGACTCTTCTGGAAAATGGACAGGAATCCCAGGATCCCAGTGGCAACAGGAAAGGGACGCTGGGTCTGACTCCTCACCTCGAGTAGTGTTCCTGTGGCCCTTTCAAGCCACGAGGAGACTCCCGAGGGTTCCCTGGCAACTAGACAGGAGTCCTGACGTCTCTGAACACACCCGTGTTTGGAAGGGCCATCGCCGTCGTACCTCACAAATATACCCCAGGTTCCCGCCGCAACTCGAGAAAAACCAAGAGACCTCCCCTTGCCGCGAGATGAGGCCCGATTCCCCTGCACTCCATGCAGAGCAATTCCGTGTTCCCCATCAAACCCGAAAGGAGCCTTGATTTCCTTGATGGCACTCCAGAGTAACCCCAGGAACACTGTGTCTAGTCTACAAGAATCCTGAGGTAACTACAGCAAACAGAAAGAGCTCCGTGTACCCCAAATCATCTCCAGGTGAGAGCTGATTTCCTAGCTTCAAATCAAGAGAAATTCCAGCTGTCCACAAGCACCACAAGAGGAGGCTTCTCTCAGCTGTTCGTCGGGGAGAGGGACGTTGAAATTTCGGCCTCCAATGGAATCGACCCCAAGATGCCCTGACTGGAAATCAGGCCGGAATTCGTGCAGTGACTTGAGTGCAAGCTGGATTTCAGCTCACAAGGAGAAGGGATGTCTGAAGCCCCTGGGCAGACATTAGAGAAAGCCCGAGCTTCCATCCCCTTCTCAACAGACGGCCTCCCAACCATTGGACAGGTGGAGAGGAACACGGAGTTCAATGATTCCAAAGGAAACGATGCCTGACTCCTCTGGAAAATGGACAGGAATACCAGGATCACAGTGGCAACAGGAAGGGGACACGTGGTCTGCCGCCTCACCTCGAGAGGTGTTCCTATGGCCCTTTCAAGCCGCGAGGAGACTCCCGAGGGATCCCTCGCAACTAGATAGGAGTCCTGACTTCCCTGAACACAGCCCGTGTTTGGAAGGGCCATCCCCGTCATAACTCGAGAATATACCCCAGGTTCCCCCCGCAACTCGAGAAAAACCATGAGTCTCCCCCATCGCCACGAGATGAGGCCCGATCCCCTGCACTGCGTGCAGAGCAATTCCGTGCTCCCCATCAAACCCGAAAGGAGCCTTGATTTCCTTGATGGCACTCCAGAGAACCCCAGGAACACTGTCTCAATTCTAGACAGATCTTGAGCTCACTGCAGCAACAAGAAAGAGCTCTGTGTACCCCAAATCATCTCGAGGTGAGAGCTGATTTCCTAGCTTCAAATCAAGAGGAATGCCAACTGTCCACAAACACCACAAGAGGTGGCTTCTCTCAGCTGTACGTTTGTGAGAGGGACGTTCAACTTGCGGCCTCCAATGGAATCGACCCCGAGATGCCCTGACTCGAAATCAGGCCGGAATTCCTGCAGTGACTTGAGTGCAAGCTGGGTTTCATCTCACAAGATGAAGGGATGTTGAAGCCCCTGTAGAGACACTAGAGAAATCCCTAGCTCCCTGCTCCTTCTCGACAGGCGGCCTCCCATCCATTGGACAGTTCGAGAGGAACACGGAGTTCAATGATTCCAAAGGAGGCGATGCCTGACTCCTCTGGAAAATGGACAGGTATCCCAGGATCCCAGTGGCAACAGGAAAGGGACACTGGGTCTGCCGACTCACCTCTAGAGGTGTTCCTATGGCCCTTTCAAGCCGCGAGGAGACTCCCGAGGGGTCACTCGCAACTAGATGGGAGTCTGACATCGCTGAACACACCCGTGTTTGGAAGGGCCAACCCCGTTGTAACTCGAGATTATACCCCAGGATCCTACAACAACTCGAGAAAAACCATGAGACTCCCCCCTCGTCGCGAGATGAGGCCCGATTCCCCTGCACTGCGTGCAGAACAATTCCGTGCTCCACATCAAACCCGAAAGGAGCCTTGATTTCCTTGACGGCACTCCAGAGAAACCCCAGGAACACTGTCTCAAGTCTAGAGGGAATCTGAGGTCACTGCAGCAACCAGAAAGTGCTCCGTATACCCCAAATCATCTCGAGGTGAGAGCTGATTTCCTGGATTCAAATCAAGAGGAATGCCACCGGTCCACAAGCACCACAACAGAAGGCTTCTCTCAGCTGTACGTTTGTGAGAGGGACGTTCAACTTGCGGCCTCCAATGGAATCGACCCCGAGATGCCCTGACTCGAAATCAGGCCGGAATTCGTGCAGTGACTTGAGTGTAAGCTGGATTTCATCTCACAAGATGAAGGGATGTCTGAGGCCCCTGGTGAGACATTAGAGAAAGCCCTAGCTCCCTGTCCCTTCTCGACAGGCGGCTTCCCAACCATTGGACAGCTCGAGAGGAACAGGGAGTTCAACGATTCCAAAGGAGACGATGCCTGACTCCTGTGGAAAATGGACAGGAATCCCAGGATCCCAGTGGCAACAGGATAGGGAACGTGGGTCTGCCGCCTCACCTCGAGAGTTGTTCCTATGGTCCTTTCAAGACGAGAGGAGACTCCCGAGGAGTCCGTCACAACTAGAGAGGAGTCCTGATGTCGCTGAACACACCCGTGTTTGGTAGGACAGTCCACGTCGTAACTCGAGAATATACCCCAGGTTCCCGCCGCAACTCGAGAAAAACCGTGAGACTCCCCCCTTGCAGCGAGATAAGGCCCGATTCCCCTGCACTGCATGCAGAGCAATTCCGTGCTCCCCATCAATCCCCAAAGCAGCCTTGATATCCTTGATGGCACTCCAGAGAAACCCCAGAAACCCTATTTCAAGTGTAGCGGGATCCTGAGGTCACTGCAGCAAGCTGAAAAAGCTCCGTGTACCCCAAATAATCTCGATGTGACAACTGATTTCCTGGGGTCAAATCAAGAGGAATGCCAACTGTCCACAGGCACAACAAGGGGAGGCATCTCTCAGCTGTACGTTTTTGAGAGGGACGTTGAACTTGCGGCCTCCAATGGAATCGACCCCAAGATGCCCTGACTAGAAATCAGGCCAAAACTCCTGCAGTGACTTGAGTGCAAGCTGGATTTCATCTCACAAGGTAAAGGAATGTCTTAAGCCCCTGGGGAGACACTGGAGAAAGCCCTAGCTCCCTGCTCCTTCTCGACAGGTGGCCTCACATCCATTGGACAGCTCGAGAGGAACACGGAGTTCAATAATTGCAAAGGAGACGACGCCTGACTCCGCTGGAAAATGGACAGGAATTCCAGCATCACTGTGGCAACAGGAAAGGGACACTGGGTCTGCCGCCTCACCTCGGGAGGTGTTCCTATGGCCCTTTCAAGCTGCGAGGAGACTCCCGAGGTGTCTCACGCAACTAAACAGGTGTCCTGACGTCACTGAACATACCCGTGTTTTGAAGGGCCATCCCTGTCTTAACTCGAGAATATAGCCCAAGTTCCCACTGCAACTCGAGAAAAACCAAGAGAATCCCCCTTCCCGGCGAAATTAGGCCCGATTCCCCTGCACTGCATGCACAGCAATTCCGTGCTCCCCATCGAACCCAAAAGGAGCCTTGATTTCCTTGATGGCACTCCAGAGAACCCCAGGAACACTGTCTCAAGTCTAGAGGGATTCTGAGGTCACTGCAACATCCAGAAAGAGCTCCGTGTATCCCTAATCATCTCGAGGTGAGAGCTGATTTCCTGGCTTCTAATCAAGAGGAATGCCAGCTGTACACAAGCACCACAAGAGGAGGCTTCTCTCAGCTGTACTTCTGTGAGAGGGACGTTGAACTTGCGGCCTCCAATGGAACCGACCCTGAGATGCCCTGACTAGAAATCAGGCCGGAATTCCTGCAGTGACTTGAGTGCAAGCTGGATTTCACGTCACAAGATGAAGGGAGGTCTGAAGCCCCTGGGGAAACACTAGAGAAACTCGAGCTCCTTGCCCCTTCACGACAGGCGGCCTCCTATCCATTGGACAGCTCGAGAGGAACAGGGAGTTCAATGATTCCAAAGGAGACGATGCCTGACTCCTCTGGATAATGGACAGGAATCCCAGGATCCCAGTGGCAACAGGAAAGGGATCCTGGGTCTGCCGCCTCACCTCTAGAGGTATTCCTATGGCCCTTTCAAGCCGAGAGGAGACTCCCGAGGGGTCCCTCGCAAGTAGACAGCACTCCTGACTTCGCTGAATACACCCGTGTTTGGAAGGGCCATTCCCGTCGTAACTCGAGAATATAACCCAGATTCCCGTCGCAACTCGAGAAAAACCCTGAGACTCCCCCCTCGCCGCGTGACGAAGCTCCATTCCCCTGCACTGCGTACAGACCAATTCCATGCCCCCAACAAACCTGAAAGGAGCCTTGATTTCCTTGATGTCACTCCAGAGAAAGCCCAGGAACACTGTCTCAAGTCTAGAGGGATCCTGAGGTCACGGCAGCAACAAGAAAGAGCTCCGTGTACCCGATATCATCTCGAGGTGAGAGCTGATTTCCTGGCTTCAAATCAATAGGAAGGCCAAATGTCCACAAGCACCACAAGAGGAAGCTTCTCTCAGCTGTACGTCTGTGAGAGGGTGATTTAACTTGCGGCCTCCAAAGGAATCGACGCCGAGATGCCCTGACTCGAAATCAGGCAGGAATACCTGCAGTGACTTGAGTGCAAGCTGGATTTCATCTCACAAGTTGAAGGGATGTCTGAAGCCCCTGGGGAGACACTAGGGAAAGCCCTAACACCCTGTCCCGTCTCGACAGGCGGCCTCGCATCCATTGGACAGCTCGAGAGGAACACGGAGTTCAATGATTCCAAAGATGACGATGCCTGATTCCTCTGGAAAACGGACCGGAATCCCAGGATCCCAGTGGCAACAGGAAAGGGAACCAGGGTCTGCCACCTCACCTCAAGAGGTGTTCCTATGGCCCTTTCAAGCCGCGAGGAGACTACCGAGGATTTCCTAGCAACTAGACAGGAGTTCTAATGCCGCTGAATACACCCCTGTTTGGAAGGGCCATCCTCATCGTAACTCGAGAATATACCCCAAGTTCCCCCCGCAAATTGAGAAAAAACATGAGACTCCCCCCCGCCGCGAGATGAGGCTCGATTCCCTTTCCCTGCGTGCAGAGCAATTCCATGCTCCCCATCAAATCCGAAAGGAGACTTGATTTCCTTGATGGCATTCTAGAGAAATCCCAGGAACACTGTCTCAAGTCTAGAGGGATCCAGAGGTCACGGCAGCAACAAGAAAGAGCTCCGTGTACCCCATATCATCTCGAGGTGAGACCAGATTTCCTGGCATCAAATCAAGAGGAATGCCAACTCTCCACAAGCACCACAAGAGGAGGCTTCTCTAAGCTGCAGGTCTGTGAGAGGGACCTTGAACTTGCGGCCTCCAATGGAATCGACCCTGAGATGCCCTGACTCGATATCAGGCCGGAATTCCTGCAGTGACTTGAGTGCAAGCTGGATTTCATCTCAAAAGTTGAAGGGATGTCTGAAGACCCTGGGGAGACACTAGAGAAAGCCCTAGCTCCCTGCCCCTTCTCGACAGGCGGCCTCCCATCCATTGGAGAGCTCGAGAGGAACACGGAGTTTTATGTTTCCAAAGGAGACGATGCCTGACTCCTCTGGAAAATGGACAGGAATACCAGGACCCCAGTGACTTAATGAAAGGGACCCTGGGTCTGCCGCCTCACCTTGAGAGGCGTTCCTATGGCCCTTTCATGCCGCGAGGAGACTCCCGAGGGGTCCCTCGCAACTATACAGGAGTCCTGACTTGGCTGAGCACACCCGTGTTTGGAAGGGCCATCCCCGGCGTAGCTCGAGAATATACCCAGGTTCCCGCCGCGACTCGAGAAAAACAATGAGACTCTCCCTTCGCCACGAGATGAGGCCCGATTCCCCTGCACTGCGTGCAGACCAATTCCGTGCTCCCCATCAAACCCAAAGCAGCCTTGATTTCCTTGATGGCACTCCAGAAAAACCCCATGAACAGTGTCTCAAGTCTAGCGGGATCCTGAGGTCACTGCAGCAAGCTGAAATAGCTCCGTGTACCCAAAATCATCTCGATGTGAGAACTGATTTCCTGGCTTCAAATCAAGAGGAATGCCAACTGTCCCCAAGCACCACAAGAGGAGTCTTCTCTCAGCTGGACGTTTGTGAGAGGGACGTTGAACTTGCGGCCTCCAATAGAATCGACCCCGAGTTGCCCTGACTCAAAATCAGGCCGCAATTCCTGCAGTGATTCAAGTGCAAGCTAGATTTCATCTCACAAGATGAAGGGATGTCTAAAGCCCTTGGGGAGACACTAGATAAAGCCCTAGCTCCCTGCCTTTTCTAGAGAGGCGGCCTCCCATCAATTAGACAGCTCGAGAGGAACACGGAGTTCAATGATTCCAAAGGAGATGATGCCTGACTCGTCTGGAAAATGGACAGGAATTCCAGGATTCCAGTGGCAAAAGGAAAGGTACCCTGGGTCTGCCGCCTCACCTCGAGAGGTGTTCCTATGGCCTTTTCGAGCCGCGAGGAGATTCCCGATGGGTCCCTCACAACTAGACAGGAGTCCTGACATCGCTGAACGTACACCTGTTTGGTAGGGCCATCCCCGGCCTAACTCGTGAATATACCCCAGGTTCCCACCGCAACTCGAGAAAAACCAGGAGACTCCCCCCTCGCCGCGAGATGAGTCCCGATTCCCCTGCACTGCGTGCAGAGAAATTCTGTGCTCCCCATCAAACCCGTAAGGAGACTTGATTTCCTTGATGGCACTCTAGAGAAAACCCAGGAACACTGTTTCAAGTCTAGAGGGATCCTGAGGTCACTGCAGCAACCAGAGAGAGCACCGTGTACCTCAAATCATCTAGAGGTGAGAGCCCATTTCCTGGCTTCAAATCAAGAGGAATGCCAACTGTCCACAAGTACCACAAGAGGAGGCTTCTCTCAGCTGTACTTCCATTGCGGCCTCCAATGGATCCGACCCCGAGATGCCCTGACTCGTAATCAGGCCGGAATTCCTGCAGTGACTTGAGTGCAAGCTGGATTTCATCTCACAAGATGAAGGGATGTCTGAAGCCCCTGGGAAGAGCCTAGAGAAAGCCCTAGCTCCCTGCCCCTTCTCGACAGGCGGCCTCCCATACATTGGAGAGCTCGAGAGGAACACGGAGTTCAATGATTCCAAAGGAGACGATGCCTGACTCCTCTGGAAAATGGACAGGAATCCCAGGATCCCAGTGGCAACAGGAAAGGGACCCTGGGTCTGCCGCCTCACCTCGAGAGGTGTTCCTATGGCCCTTTCAAGCCGCGAGGAGACTCCCGAGGGGTCCCTCGCAACTAGACAGGAGTCCTGACATCGCTGAACACACCCGTGTTTGGAAGGGCCATCCCCGTCATTACTCGGGAATATACCCCAGGTTCCCGCCGCAACTCGAGAAAAACTATGAGACTCCGCCCTCGCCGTCAGATGAGGCCCGATTCCCCTGTACTGCGTGCAGAGCAATTCCGTGCTTCCCATCAAACCCGAAAGGAGCGTTGATTTCCTTGATGGCACTCCAGAGAAACTCTAGGAATACTGTCTCAAGTCTAGAGGGATCCGGAGGTCACAGCAGCAACCAGAAAGAGCTCCATGTACCCCAAATCATCTCGAGGTGAGAGCTGATTTCCTGGCTTCAAATCAAGAGGAATGCCAACTGTCCACAAGCAACCCAAGAGGAGGCTTCTCTCAGCTGTACATCTGTGAGAGGGACGTTGAAATTGCGGCCTAGAATGGAATCGACCCCGAGATGCTCTGACTCGAAATCAGGCCGGAATTCCTGCAGTGACTTGAGTGCAAGCTGGACTTCATCTCACAAGATGAAGGGATGTCTGAAGCCCAAGGGGAGACATTAGAGTAAGCCCTAGCTCCCTGCCCCATCTCGACAGGCGGCCTCCCATCCAATGGACAGCTCCAGAGGAACACGGAGTTCAATGATTCCAAAGGAGACGATGCCTGACTCCTCTGGAAAATGGACAGGAATCCCAGGATCCCAGTGGCAACAGGAAAGGGACTCTGGGTCTGCCGCCTCACTTCGAGAGGTGTTCCTCTGGCCCTTTCAAGCCGCGAGGAGACTCCCGAGGGGTACCTCGCAACTAGACAGGAGTCCTGACTTCGCTGAACACACCCGTGTTTGGAAGGGCCATCCCCGTCTTTAATCGGGATTATACCCCAGGTTCCAGCCCCAACTCGAGAAAAACTATGAGACTCCGCCCTCGCCGTCAGATGAGGCCCGATTCCCCTGCACTGCGTGCAGAGCAATTCCGTGCTCCCCATCAAACCCGAAAGGAGCCTTGATTTCCTTGATGGCACTCCAGAGAAACTCCAGGAACACTGCCTCTACTGGTGACGGAGACAGACGACGCGGTGCAGCCTTCCACGGATGAAATCAATGAGTCACGGGCACGTCATGACACCAAATGCCATCTGCCGTGACACCAAGTGGTGACGGACAGTCACTCACGAGATGTATCCTGGGGATCGCTGTGCCCTTCCTGCGCTACACTGAAACATCGTCTGCACACCTGAAAAGTAGTGGGGGAACCACAGCAGCAACAAAAACAAAACAAGGAAGGAAGGGAGGGAGGGAGGGAGGGAGGGAGGCAGGCAGGCAGGCAGGCAGGCAGGCAGGCAGGCAGGCAGGCAGGCAGGCAAAAGAAAACGTTGTCCGTCAGTTAGACGTCAATTTGAGAAGAGTGGGACTGAGAGGGGTGGGGGAGAGAAACTAGGGTGAGGAGGAGGAGGAGCAGGAGCAGGAGCAGGAGGAGGAGGAAGAAAAGGACCAAGTGCCTTGAGGGGGAGAGGGAGATAAAGGATCCAAAGAGTGGACAGGACAGGACGGTCAGGTCAGTGCCATAGGGAAAGGAAACGAAGCCAAGGAACACATTCCCAAGGGTGGGTGGTTTTGTTCAGCCCCAGATCAAGATGTGGATAGCACAGTGTCCTTCCTCCAGCACACAGGGACACACAGGCCTCGCTTGGCGAGGCAGTTCAGGATAAGCCTGAAAGCTAAAGCTGAAAAAAGAAGCCGTCACGTTCATCCATGGCTGAAAAGTACCATGGCCCTACGACATGACATTCAAAAATCCTACCAAACCACTGAAAGACTCTCTCACTCACTCGCCGTTAAAAATGTAGAGAACAGAAAAGGAGCGAAACGATGGTGGGTGGGTGGGTGGGTGGATGGATGGATGGATGGATGGATGGGTGGGTGGGTGGGTGGGTGGATGGGTGGGTGGGTGGGTGGGTGGATGGATGGATGGATGGATGGATGGATGGATGGATTTCCATGATAGTCTGATTATGGAACACACTGACAGAAAAGCATCCGATTCACTTCTGTAAAGAATCTGTCTCGCCTTCCCGGCCTGGTGTCTTCCGTCTGTCTGGATGATTCCCTCCCCCACCCCCCCACTCCCAGCTTTAAGGTCAGCCTCCAAAACGAAGCCCTGTGTGCTCTCAAGGTCCCGCCGGAACTCTCTCTTCGGAGCGCCCTTCTGAAGGGGAAGGTTTTCACCCACGTCAACGCCCCGAGACAGCTTCAGCCTGCCCCTCCCCTCCCCCCACCGCCGCCTGCCTCCCTCCCTCCTGCTCCTCTTCCTCTTCCTCCTCCTCTGAACTCTTGAGCTTCTCCTCTCACTGGCCTCTCACCCCACACGGTGGCAGTGTTGGCCTAGGTGTGCTCAGGTGTTTCCTAACCGCATCCATGTGGACTCCCACTGTTTCTAGGCTGCGTCGTTCTGGGACCATTTCTTCCTGGCCTTTTCCACGGGTGGGGGGAGACCTGGACGGGCCGGGCGGGCCCAGGCGGTGTGGGGGTGGGGGTGAGGGACCGAGTGTGCATGCGGGGGGAAGGGTGGGGGCAGGGAGGAGGAGGAGGAGGAGGAGGCGGCGGCGGCGGGGGTGGGGGGGGCGGGGAGGAGCACAACTCCCCAGTGCCAGTGCGTGCCTATGGCCTGGAAAACAGATCACACGCCAGGCTAGCTCCGAAAACGGGATCGGTCACGAGACCGGGCACGTGTGTTCTTTGCAGAGTCCCTGCAGATCGAACAGGCAGGGGCAAATTTTGGGCTTCCCGCAGTTAGAACTGTTCAGTCAGAAACAGGCGTCTGAAACACCGGAGTTAGGCTCTCGGTGCGATGTCCACAAGCCGTAGCCATTGAAATGTGTGCACGCTGGAGCCGCCATGCAGAGGGAGGTCTCATCCGGCTCCATGTGTTGTTCTTCCAGGGAGTAGGCCGGGATCTCAGGAAGAACAGACATCCAGAGAGTTGAGTGAATCTGACCGTCACGCTTTCAGAATCCAAGTGAACCAGAAAGGAGGTTCACTCACGTGTGAGTTTGTCTTTCCATAGGCTGAATCCTCTCTTTGAGCAGATTAGGGTTCCGAGGGTAACATGGAGCAGAGAGGACAGAGAGTCCCCTTAGGTCCCCTGCTCCTCCCGCAACGGTCTTAGGAACATCCTGCCCCAGAGGAGTGTGCCGGCCACAACCCACCTACGCGGAGACGTCAGTGTCAGTCATCCTCGTCCAGAGTCCCCCGTCTGCCCTCGCCTTCGCGCCTGCCTGGCATTGTCCGTTCTATAGGTTTGTATCGAACCTGCCCGGAGCCCAGTGGCATCTTCCCTGATCCGGGATCGATCGAAAACACCCTGTCCCCTTCCTCATCGGCAGGTGGATTCTTAACCACTGGACCACCAGGCAGGGAAGTTCCTTCACAGCCTTCTAAAATCATCTACCCTGAACATGAAATGTTGTCATCCAAATCATTGGACCATCACGACTGAAGTGAAGGAAAATATGTTCATTAAAGAAAGTCTCAACTCCTCAGTGCTTGCCTTAGGACCACAAAGGCATCTCCCCTCCCCCCCCCTCTCTCTCTCTCTCTCTCTCTTCCTCTCCCTCTCTCTCTCTCTCTCTCTCTCTCTCTCTCTTCCTCTCCCTCTCTCTGTCTCTCTCTTTCTCTCCCTCTCTCTCTCTCTCTCTCTCTCTCTCTCTTCCTCTCCCTCTCTCTCTCTCTCTCTCTCTCCCTCTCCCTCCCTCTCTCTCTCTCTCTCTCACACACACGCTCCATAGTCCGAAGGAAACCATCTTCTGTGTTTATCCATCCCACTTGTTGTGGCTGTTGTGCCGTCGCTAGTCAAAGAAGCTGATCTAATGTGGAATCCGATGTCTTCTTCTCTAGGACACTTCAAGAAGCAGCAAGAGTGCCAGTCTGTGAGAACCAAAGGCCAAACCGGCGTGATGTAACCCAGCAATGTGTGTGGTCAGAGGCCCATGTAGATTCGCACTCCAGTTCACGGAGGGGAGCAGTGGGAACAGGAGTGTGGACCCTTCCAACTCCCCCAGTGAACATCTGTCCCGTGGAAGGGGTATAGGAACCTCATGACCTGACCCACGTGGTGAACAGTCGCCAAAGACAAAGAATTCCTACAGCCAGACGTTTGCAACCACGAACCCTGTCCCTCCATCTCCTGGCTTTTCAGAATGCTACGTGGAACCCTTTCAAGAAGCTTGGGGCAGAGAAAAAGAAAAGAAGCAGCAGCAGCAGCAGCAGCAGCAGCAGCAGCAGCAGCAGCAGCAGCAGCAGCAGCAGCTTGGGGCTTGGAGGTATGGACCCCTGAATTCTCCTCGCTCGACCCTCCCTGCAAGAAAACGTTGTGTGCTTGCCTGCGCCCCACATGCCAACTTTTCGGGGAATCGGGCCTCCCAGGGTGCCCCTGCACCTGGCACCCTGCCTGCGTGCGGCATCCCAAGAGATCCTATGGAGAAACATCTCCGGCCACTCGCATGACATCTGCATCGTTGGCAAGTGACCCTTCAGACCTCCACATAGATACGTGAGCACAAACGCTCCTTCACAATCTGGGACACCTCGTAGGCCGTGTGAGCGCCTCTGGTTCAGCACTCCCTCGACTTGGCTGTGGTTTTGGTTCTGTTCTGCTATGTTCTGGGTTTGCTTTCTGACCCGCGCGATCTCTCTGGATAGGGCACCCCCAATCAAAGCGAAAATAAGTCGAGTCTGTGTGAATACTGTTCATGCATCAAGCGGGGATATCAACGACCTCTATGTGGATCCATAAAAATGGCCGTGTGGTGTTCAGGAGGATCATTCTGTGTTTTCTGGGTGCACTACTTGCTGTCCATTATTTCACGTGCCTTTTGGGCATGGACACGAAGAAGCAGGGCAGCAATCTGGCATCTCGGCCTAGAGCGGTTTCCCAAGTGACATCTCAGAACAGGGGCTGAGAAGGCCATGGCCACCCCTCCCCGGGCCCCCCTCGGTGGCCGGGGGGTGGGGGTGGGGGTGGGGTTGACGTGGGGGAGACGGCGGGGGGCGGGGGGCCGCGGAGAGGGCGGGGGTGGTGGTGGTGGTGGTGGTGGTGGTGGTGGTCGTGGTGTAGAGCTGGGCTAGGGGTTGCGGGTGTGCGAGGCGAGGGGACCGGTCCAGGTGCCCCTGAGAAGTGAAAAGTGAAGGCAGGTTCTCTCCCGCTGAGAACTTCCTGCCTTCACGCGTGTGAGAGGAGCAGGTTTCTCTCCGATCCACAGCCCTGCATCGTTTTCGCCCTGTTCAAAAAAAAAAAAAAAAAACCAGAGAAAAACTTATTTGTTTATCTCGGCTTGTTTTCTGGCCCAAGCCAAAGACCTCTTCGAGAGTGTCCAAAGGATCTGACAGGATGGGAGGGTGCAGGTCAATCCATGTGTCAAGAAGAGATCCAGGGACTCTGTCACAGCTGTGACTCGGGCCTTTTTCAGAAACAGGCCAATTTTGATGACTCCCTGGACAAGGGAGTCACCCCAGAAGTTTCCCTGAGGGGACCGAGCTGCAGGAGTCGGGGGCGTGGCCCCGCCGCCGCCGCCAGAGGGCCTCCTCAGCCAGGCAGGCAGGCCGGCCGGCAGGCAGGCAGGCAGGCAGGCAGGCAGGCAGGGGCTATTGTCTGTGGGCCCCACCCCCACCCTCCCCCAGCAGGGCCTCGTCAGATAGCTTCATTCAAATGCAGAAAGCTTTCCAGTCAAGCCAGAGCCTTTGACTTTGCCTCGAGCTTCTCTCTATTGAATGGTGATCCGCCCCACCCCCATTTCTCCATTTCTGCACTTTGAGGCTGCCCCTTGGGCACCGCGCGGAGGAAGGGGGCTGGGGGTGGGGGGTGGGGCGGGAGGCCGAGGGACAACCTCGCCTTGCGTCAGGCCAAAGGAGTCTCTCCCTTTTCGTAACCCAGGAACCCCCACTCGTGCATGTGAGGATCACGGACGGACGTCGAAGCAGCCACCATCACTTGACATCTTCCTCCGTGGAAGGAGGTTTTCATTCCTGCCTGCCTTCAGAGAGACAGAGAAGGAGGGAGGGGCGGAGCGTTCCTCTGGCGCTGGCCGGTTCTTGGTTCTTAAGTCACTTGAGTCCAAAACACTCCACAGGGCATGGGGGTTCATGTGAGGTGGGGTGGAGTGGGGTGGGGTGGGGTGGGGTCGGCGGCCTGCTCCGGACCCCAAGCAGTTCCCTCCTCTGACACTTCCCTGAAACCCATGAAAAGCTGAACTGGTGACTGTGTGTGTGAGTGCATGCATGTATGCGTGTACGTGAGAAACGGCGCGTGTGCGTGTGCATGGACCTGAGAGAGAAGCCCCCCTCCCCCCCAATAAAAGGGGGGGGGGAGAAAGGGGGGAACAACAACAACAACAACAACAACAACAACAACAACAACAACAACAAAATCCAGAAGGAAAGAAGGAAGGAACGAGGGAAGGACCAAATAGGTTAGTTAGTACGGGCCTCCATGTCGTGGAAAGAGTTTCTGAGCACAGATCCTCCGTTCAGTGAAACAGTTATCGTATCTCCTCTCAGGAGGCTGTGAGGTCGAGGGACGGGTTCGGGAAAGCAGGCCTGGGGTGCAAGCAATCAGGTAATTTTTTTCCTCAGAGGCACTTGTAGGGAAAGCAAGGAAACACACCGGTTCATCCCTGGAGTGGATTCATTCGAAACCAGTCGGTGGAGGGGGAGTCAGCCAAGGAGATGTCTAGACGTCAGAGTTGGGTCCTGGAGCGGGTTGCCATGTCCTTCTCCAGGAGACCTTCCTGGCCCGGGGATGGAACCCGGGTCTCCTGCGTCGCAGGCAGACTCTAGACCGTGTGAGCCACCGGGGAAGCTGGGTCAGAAATGTTCACCAAGTCCTCTAGCTTCCATCCGCAGGGCTTCAGGCACAGGGCCTTTTGACTTCTCCGTCAGCAGGGCAAGAGAACATGGGGCGTGTTTCCCCCCAGATACCGGAGGCCACTCGGCAAACTTCAGGGCCCAGTCCCCCCCGGGTGAGGAGCCACACGCAAGGAAAGGAACAAACACACGTAGCACAGGACTCTCCTATCCAGAAGTGTGTGTATCCCCGCTTCACGGAAACATCCTGCGGGCCCCTAAGGAACGTGTGGCAAAATCGCTCTATCGCCAAGGAGATAAGAACCCTCGCTGAGAGCTTCTGGGGTCTGGAAGGACCAGGTAGAGGGAAAAACAGAAACGATTCCATTCTGCTGATAGGGGTAGCGTATGAAGTGACCAAAGTGGATGTCCCCCTCTTTCAAAATTCACATTGTAAACATCGTGTCCTTTCGGTGCTCTGTTTTTGCTTTGTGTGTGGAAAGCAACAGATTGAACGGTAGGTCCTTTTCTTATTTATTTTATTTTTATTTATTTATTTACTTAGCCCGCCCGCCCGCCCGCCCCTCCGTCTTCTCTCTGTCTCTCTCGCTTTTCATTCAGGTTAGGGAATTAAAAAACAGAACAAAACAAAACAAAGCAAGCAAGCAAGCAAGCAAGCAAGCAAGCAAGCAAGCAAGCAAGCAAACAACAACAACAAAAACCCGGTATTTCTGCAGGTCAGGAAGCAACAGTTAGAAGTAGACATGGAACACAACAGAGTGGTTCCAAATAGCGAAAGGAGTCCATCCAGGCTGTAATGTGGTCACCCCCTGCTTATCCAGCTCACATGCTGAGTACACATCATGAGAAACGCTGGGTCGGATGAAGCACAAGCTGGAATCGAGGTTGCCCGGAGAAGTACCAATCCCCTCAGATATGCAAATGACAGCACCCTTATGGCAGAAATGAAGTATGGAGTGGGTTTACAAAGTCGTGTTCGTTTCAGGTTTTCAGATTCTTTTCCCTTAGAGGTTAAAGCAGAGTCACAAGTCTACTCTCCTGGGCTGCGTAGTGGGTGCATGTTTTTTGTGTGTTTTTTTGGTTTCTTTGTTTTGCTTTTTTACTACCTGCCCTGTAAGCACTTTGATGGGTGCTTGTTGATTGTCTGGATGTACCGTTTATATGTGCACGTGTTCAACCGGACCTCCTAAGTTGACAGTCCTGCCACCCCTCCACCACCCCCCCCCCAGATCGATCCTCGCTTCGTCAAGAAGTCGGGCATCCGACCTTTAGCATCCTACTCCTTCCTCATTTCCTCCCACCCCATGGAAGAAGTCACACCTCCAGTTTTTCCATCGGTTCTCTACACCTCGCCTGATGATGGCGGGTGACCTGGAAGACTAACAGATGTGAAGAGTTTTGCAAGAGCCCTGGGTGAAGGAAGGCTCCTAGGATGGGCTCGGGGAAGTGGGTGGCGGGCGTGTCAATCACTAGAGACTGTGGAAGGTATGCCCCAAGTGACGAACACCGTTGCTTTCAGTTGTTGTCGGTTTGCTCGTCTGCAGCGAGGGACGGAAGGAAGGCTTCCACCTTCCACGGAGAAAGCTATATACCTAGCGTACCAAGGAGGTTTGACCACCCCCCGCCCCAGGTTACAGGCACGACAGGTCAGACTGTAGAAATCTTCATGTCAAGGGTGTATTACCAACAGGCAGGCTCATCTTAAAGGCACTCCTGTCCTGTGAAGGTGGAGGGAGGGGCGGGAGGGGCAGAGGGACGATGAGGAAGGGAAGGAGAAAGCGAGGAAGAGGAACACGAACACACACACACAGTGTGTGCGTGTGTGTGTGTGTGTGTGTGGTGTGGTGTGTCTGTGGCATGCGCATGTGTTGCGTGTGTGGTGTGTGTGGGGGGAGTGTGTTGTATTGTGTATGCTGTGTGGGGGCGTAGTGTGTGTGGGTATGTGTGGGGTGTGTGGGGTGTGCCTCCAGGTGGTGCGAGTGTGAGAGGGGGCGGGCAGAGGGGAGAGACACAGCCAGGCCAAGAACAACACAGAGTGTGTGCATGGGTGTGTGTCTGGCTGTGTCTCTCTGCCCGCCCGCTCTCACACTCGCACCACCCGGAGGCACATCCCCACACATCCCACACTCCCCGCCCCCACAGCCCCCCACCACAGTCCCCCCCACACCCGCGCCCCACACCACACACGCAAAGGACAACACAGAGTGTGTGTGTGTGTGTGTGTGTGTGTGTGTGTGTGTGTGTGTGTGTGTATCTGCCCACGGCACCTGACACCCGCACCAGCGACAGGAACACCCCACACACCCCACGCATACCCCCACACACCGCCCCCGCCCCCGGCGGCCCACTCCCGCACAGAAAGGACAACACAGAGTGAGTGGGTGAGTGGGTGGTGTGAGGCCGGTGTGTGTGGTGTGTGGGGGGCACGCGTGTGGTGTCTGTGGGTATACGTGGGGTGTGTCTGTGGTGTGCACAGGTGTGTTGCGTGTGTGGGGGCGTGTGGTGTGTGTGTGTGCTGGGTACGGGGGCCACGTGGGGCCGTGTGTGTGTGCAGCTGTGCAGCGTGGGTGTGTAGGGTGCGCCTGTGGGTGCAGGTGGGCAGAGACATGGCACGCAGACTCTAGACCGTGTGAGCCACCGGGGAAGCTGGGTCAGAAATGTTCACCAAGTCCTCTAGCTTCCATCCGCAGGGCTTCAGGCACAGGGCCTTTTGACTTCTCCGTCAGCAGGGCAAGAGAACATGGGGCGTGTTTCCCCCCAGATACCGGAGGCCACTCGGCAAACTTCAGGGCCCAGTCCCCCCCGGGTGAGGAGCCACACGCAAGGAAAGGAACAAACACACGTAGCACAGGACTCTCCTATCCAGAAGTGTGTGTATCCCCGCTTCACGGAAACATCCTGCGGGCCCCTAAGGAACGTGTGGCAAAATCGCTCTATCGCCAAGGAGATAAGAACCCTCGCTGAGAGCTTCTGGGGTCTGGAAGGACCAGGTAGAGGGAAAAACAGAAACGATTCCATTCTGCTGATAGGGGTAGCGTATGAAGTGACCAAAGTGGATGTCCCCCTCTTTCAAAATTCACATTGTAAACATCGTGTCCTTTCGGTGCTCTGTTTTTGCTTTGTGTGTGTGTGGAAAGCAACAGATTGGACGGTAGGTTCTTTTCTTATTTATTTACTTATTTATTTACTTAGCCCACCCCGTCCCCCGTCCCCCGTCCCCCGACCCCCGTCCCCCGTCCCCCGTCCCCCGTCTTCTCTCTGTCTCTCTTGCTGTTTCATTCAGGTTAGGTTAGGGAATTAAAAAAAAAAAAAAAAAAAAAAAACACAAAACAAAACGCAAACAAAAAAACCCCGGTATTTCTGCAGGTCAGAAGTAGACATGGAACACAACAGAGTGGTGCCAAATAGGGAAAGGAGTCCATCCAGGCTGTTATGTGGTCACCCTGCTTATCCAGCTCACATGCTGAGTACACATCATGAGAAACGCTGGGTCGGATGAGGAAGCACAAACTGGAATCGAGGTTGCCCGGAGAGGTACCCAATCCCCTCAGATATGCAAATGACAGCACCCTTATGGCAGAAATGAAGTATGGAGTGGGTTTACAAAGTCGTGTTCGTTTCGGGTTTTCAGATTCTTTTCCCCTAGAGGTTAATGCAAAGTCATAAAGTCTACTCTCCTGGGCTGCATATAGTGGGGGTGCTTGTTTTTTGCTTGTTTGTTTTTTACTACCTGCCCTGTAAGCACTCTGATGGGTGCTTGTTTGATTGTTGTCTTGAGGTACCGTTTCTGTGTTGTGCACGTGTTAACCGGACCTTCTAAGTTCACAGTCCTGCCCTTCTTCCCCCCCACCCCCCGCCTCGCTTCGTCAAGAATTCAGGCATCCGACCTTTAGCATCCTACTCCTTCCTCATTTCCTCCCACCCCACGGAAGAAGTCATTCCTCCCGTTTTTCCATGGGTTTTCTGCACCTCGCCTGACGATGGCGGGTGACTGGAAGGACTGACAGACGTGAGGAATGTCGCAAGAGTCTTGGGTGAAGGCTCCCAGGATGGGCTCGGGGAAGTGGGTGGCAGGTCAATCACTAGAGACTGTGGAAGGTATGCCCCAAGTGGCAAACACCGTTGCTTTCAGTTGTTGTCGGTTTGCTCGTCTGCAGCGAGGGACGGGTCAGGCTGTAGAAATCATGCCAAGGGTGTATTAACAACAGGCAGACTCATCTAAAGGCACTCCTGTCCTGTGAAGGTGGAGGGAGTGGAGGGGCAGAGGGACGATGAGGAAGGGAAGGAGAAAGCAAACGAGGAACAGGAACACACACACAGTGGGTGTGGTGGGGTGTGCCGTGGCGTGGCGTGTCTTCGGCACGCGCAGGTGTTGCATGTGCGGGGGGCAGTGTGTTGTGCTGTGGGTGTGTGTGTGGTATGTGGGGGTGGGGTGTGTGTGGGGGGGTGTGCCTCAGGGTGGTGCGAGTGAGACGGGCGGGGCAGAGAGACACAGCCACACACACACCCCCCCACACACTCACGCACGCACCACTCTGTGTTGTCCTTCGCCTGTCTGTGTCTCTGCATAGCCACACACGCCCCACTCGCCCACGCCCGGGCCACACCTCCCCCACCCACCCACCAACCAACCACGGACAACACAGAGTATGTGCGTGTGCGTGGGCAGGGTGTGTGGGGTATGCCTGTGGTGTGTGCCTGAGGGTGCGAGTGTGACAAGGGGCGGGCAGAGACACACCACCCAGGCAGAGGACAACCCCGTCAGAGGGTGTGCGCGCGCGCGCGCGCGTGTGTGTATCTGCCCACGCCCCCTCACACCCGCACCAGTGACAGGCACACCCCACGCATATCTCCCACACACCACACACTCTGCCCCTGCCGCACAGAAAGGACAGCACAGAGGGTGGGTGGGTGGGTGGGTGGTCCGGGGCCGCTGTGTGTGGGGGCACGCGTGGGGTGTGTCTGTGGCACGCACCGGTGTGTTGCTCGTGTGGCGTGGGGGGGGGGGGCGTGTGGGTGCGCACACTGTGTACGGGTGCCACGTGTGTGTGGGGGGGGGGGTGGGGGGGTGCGCGCGCGGGCAGAGACACACAGTCAGGCAAGGGACAACACAGTCAGAGAGAGAGAGAGAGGGGGAGAGTGTGTGTGTGTGTGCGTGTGTGTGTAGGGACGGACCGGGGATGCGTGTGGTGTGTGCCTTTGGGTGGTGCGGTCAGAGACAGAGACAGGCCGAAAACAACCAACACGCATGGACATCCTCCTGAACATTTGGCTGGCCTTGTGTTTCTCTGAGCTCATCACCTCCGTTGATCAAGACACCACCCCCATGAAACGTGAATCTGCCACCCTCCTCTCAGACACCATCCAGCCGCTTGTCTTTGGCAGGCAGACCGGGGAGTGTTCCGAGTTGTCGGGCAGGCGGTTGGGTGTCACCAGGCGAGCTTCGATCCTTGCCGTTCTGGCTCTGAACCTGACCGGAGTGAGTGGATCCGGCGTGATCTCTCGTGTCTCTGTTTGAAATTCTTGGCGGGAGAAGGGAGACGGCCCCCCTGCCAAGTGACAAGGCCAAAAAGGAGGAAAAACCCATTCCACTTGAGTTCAAACACCTGCTCTCCCAAATCCAGCAAGTTTCGAAAGCGAGACTTCCACTCCAAACCGCAAAGCCGAACTGGCTAGCCGTCCACCCTCCGCCGTGACCTCTGGCCCAAGGTGCCCCTCCCACACAGCCTCCTTCCACAGCCCGAGGGCATTCAAGAGTCGGCCGGCCCGCCCCGCCAGATCATCTAAAAAAAAGCGACCGACAGGCAGCTGTCCAGAGAGCCGGTCGCAACACGGGAGCACCGGGGGCGACCGGCGGGGACTCACTGCCAGACAGGGTCCGCCCTAGTGCGCATTTCTACGCTCAGTCACCGACGCGGACAGGAGAACGGGACGCGACAACACTTCTTTCTCCAGAACGTCCCTGGGCGAGGTACGACGACCAGACGGCCGGGAGGAGAGCGGGCGGGAGGGAGAAGGATTCTTGACTCCCCACCCACGGGGCAGCAGAAGGCACTCCCATCCGCGGGGGACCGCAGGCCAACATCAGGCGGCGCGAGCACCCGCGCCGAGAAATACCTCGCCATCACCCCCGTCCCTGTCACCACCTTTCAGCATACCAGGAGAAACCCCTTCTGTGACCCCGACGACGGCTCTTTTGGGAAAATCAACGTACAGCAACAGGACATATAAAAGACGCGCACACCCACAGACGCACACACACACGCGCGCGCGCGCGCGCACACACACACACACAGACACACACGCACACAGACACACACACACACAGACAGACACAGACACACACACACAGAGACACACACACAGACACACACACGCAGACACACACACACACAGACACGCACACACACACACAGACACGCAGACACACACACACACAGACACACACACACACACACAGACACGCACGCACACACACGCAGACACGCGCGCGCGCACACACACACGCGCGCGCGCACACACACGCGCACGCGCACACGCACACGCACGCACACACACACACACACACACACACACACACACACACACACACACACCCTTCATGTTGAAAGCACCTCTCCGTATTATGGCAGTGAAACGAAAAGCAAAGGCACACACCCATCACCCACATAACCGCAATGAAAAAACTCCACGCATCTTAAAAAGAAAACGCAAATGCCAGAGAAAGGTTCGTACTGGCGAGTTCAACC